>NW_027266270.1:12624025-18546525 GCF_022045235.1 Haliotis cracherodii | reverse complement strand
CTCACAAAATCACACTATTTTTCAAGATATGTCTTTGGCACCGCCAGACAATAAAAAAGATGGAACATTTGTTCCTTAAAAGTAAGACCTTATATCATGTGTTACATCATACATGAGACATTGTTATAAGGCTGTACATAGTGAGGATACCCGTGAAGACCCAGGGTAGAATAGGTCTTCAGCAACCCTTGCTTGTCGTAAAAGACGACTATGCTTGTCGTAAGAAGCGACTAACGGGATCGGGTGGTCAGGCTCGCTGACTTGGTTGATGCATGTCATCTTATCCTAACTGCGTGGATCGATCTCATGACATCAATCACTGGATTGTCAGGTCCAGACTTGATTATTTACAGACCGCCGTCATATAGCTGGAATATTGCTGAGTGCGGCATTAAACAACAAACAAAGCAATGAATCATTACCTCTTTGAACCACTTCATTGCATCAGATATTTCTCCATCCTTCAGGCCAATCTTAGTCAGATCATCCACCAGATCTGGAAACAGGCTGTCAAACTCTTCCAGTTCACTCATACTTCGTGACTTCTTGCTGGCAATACACTGATCGTCACCCATTGCTCACAACCCAAGCTCCTGGGAAATAAAAGCACCAGTCACTTTAAACATTGGAGATATAATTTGATGAACATACCCTTCAAATTGTGAAATGACGTCAGTACATCCGTTCCCCAATGTGTCCGAACATGACAAAGGTAATATGTTTCTAACAATGACACAGCTGTCATTATCAACATGGAGAAGAATCATTCAATTACGACAACAGCATGATTTTCATCAGATATTAATTCGACCATGAGGGTCCAAAACTTGATCAACAATCAATGGATCAATACAACATTTCTCCGAATGAACCACCAGACCTACTGACAGTGACAGCATAGTGGGACATCCAAGGTAGCACAAAGGTGACAGCTTGGCAGTGCAACTGGGTCTATAAATGTTATCATTATTGTATATGAAGGAAAGGTAGAATGATCACTGTTTGTTTCTTTGTAGCTTAACGCCACACTCGGCAATACTCCAGCTATATGACAGCAGTGTGCATGGTGTGTAAAAAATCAAGTCCGGACCAGACAATCCAGTGATTAATATCATGAACATCGATCCACGCAATTGGGATACGATGACAGGCATCAACCAGGTCAGCAAGCCTGACCACCCGATCCTGTTAGTCGCCTTTTATGACAAGCATAGTCACCTTTTTACGGCAAGCATGGGTTGCTGAAGACTTATTCTACCCCGGAATCTTCACAGGTCAGGAGACCCATGAAGATCTGAGTGCTGAGTGCGGCATTAAACAACAAACAAACAATTGATAGCGTGACCTTTTATCGACTGGGATGGGTCCGAATTTACCCATCCCCCTATTACCCGACCCTACCTGGGTACCCAGTGTAGGTCTCACGGGATAGCTACGAAATGTCAGATTGGGCAATTTTTTACCATAGCATTGGCAAAACGTATCTGGTCATGCATACACTGAAATTAACTCAAGTTTTATCTTTATTCAAATATTTGAAAAGTCAGAAGGAATGGGTGCATAGTCAGAAAAAAATGCGAACATTTGTGACTAGTAGTGTAATCATAGAATTCTAGATAGTTTTTGTCATTAAACAATATATCATGTGACAAACCACGGGCCGGGTAGTCTTGTGGGTACCCGGGTCCTACTCAGTACCCACCCGACTCGGGTACCCGAGCTACCCCTCCCAGCCCTAGTTCATGATACACACAGATCTGTATCGCGATACATGAAGATACAGATGCATATTTTTTTAGTCTCCCAACGAAAGAATAGCCTTTCTAAATAGGGATAAATAAGGGATAACTTGCTGTTTGGGATGTTTCGGAATCCCTGTTTTTGGTGACGAACTATTCACCAGGAAGAAACATTTTGCATGCATCAGTAATTCACGAGTATTTTAATTCATGTTTGTCTGGCATATTGAGATATATGTTGTGAACAACTCAAGTGTTTCGAGATGTGTATCGTATCTTGGCCTTCTGTATCGCTGCAACCCTAATGTCAATTGTACATGACATTAAGTCTATCTTAATACAACAAAACTTCATATGACATGTATGATGATACAGGGGACACGGGTGGCCCAGTCGTCTAAGGCGCTGCGATTCACTGTGAGTGAGTTGGGTTTAACACCACTTTGAACAGTTTCACAGATTGTCAGCTTAATGTGGGAGGAAAAGAAACCAGAGTTGCGTCCCTTGGACACGCCAGAAACTTATGATTGTGGGTTCGAATCCTGGTTCGCCCCGATTATGTTTCTAGGTCTGTCAGCACCATACCATGTAACATTTTCTCATGACCCATTAAAAAAAACATCATTTGAAAAAAGAAACTTTGACTTTTTTCAAGTCCCCCCACTTATAATTTTGACGAGCTCCCCCCACCGAATCTCACTGCCTCCACCGCCCCTTAATAAATGACCAGTCCCTTATGAAGGTATAGGTGTAAAATATAATATGGTGAGTCTAAATCCTTGTAAAAATTCAAAAAAATATTTTGAAGTCAACTCTTATTAATAAATATATCAACAATAATAGATTCACTGACAACTTTTTAATCAATTACACAAAAACAATGTGAACAATACAAAGTCAGTGACACTGACAAGACCCGCCCATTCTATTATCAGACAATTAAGAAACAGCAGTCTATTAGTGGGTGCGGTCGTTTATTACACTGTATCACGATCTACTGTTTAACATGTTTACATATTACAGTATCTAAGAACGTCAACTTTGACATTGCATTGTGTAATTTGGCCACACCCTCACCAGGACCCTGAAAATATAAGATCTGAAGCCAAGATTATCAAACAGAGGGCAAACCCCACTGTATCATTAACAGGATAACCAAGGACTATTATCAGGATTAGACCTACCAATGCATTCGTGCCTACTTCTCTGAATGTCACCAAAGCTCATGATGTCAATCACTGGATTGTCTGGTCCATACAATCCCCACCAGCACCTCAAACAAGGCCAACCTTTTTGCCCATTTTTATAATGTATTGTAATGTATAGTGATAGCATTTTATGGTTATATGCTCTTTTTTCTATACAAATCTGTGATTCTCTACTTGTTTTTTCTGTCCTTTGTTGACAGGTTTTTTTACATAGATAATTAATTGACAGGTTTTTTTTACATAGATCATTAATTGCAATGTAAAAATTGTTCTCGTCACGACATGGCTGAAATAATGCCTATGTGATGTTAAATATTAACTCACTCTCTCACTCACTCAAGCCCTCGGGCATATCTAGGCCTGTAGCTCTTGGGACTGTGAAGACAGCTTAGGATGGCCGTGACCCTAAGAATCCAAACAAAACTAATTTTGATCGTAAGTACGGCCCAAACCTGGGACTAAACGCACTCATGCGTGAATAACAAACACAATCATTTAGCATATACTTATAATTTTACGGCTAATCTAACGGGTCGGCAGCTATTTAATCAAAACACAAATCTCCGGTAAAGTGAACTGTGATCAATCCAAATCACTCATTCGAAATCTCATTAAAATCAGACCTTTTAGAAGTTTAGTTTTGCGAAGCTCCGAATGACTGCCGCAACTCGCGAATGTACTGCTCAGATCAACTCCGCCTACATCCGACCATGATAAATCACATCAGTTCTAATTTCCACAATGATCATCTATACGTCACCTGAGCATTAGCATAACAGACATGTACAAGCTTACCTTTACACGAGACCGACGAATACTGGACGGAGGTAATCCGTGAATCAATTTACTATCACTTCCTTCACACGTGCCGACACACACCCTGTGTTACGGGACCTCTGATTGGTTGATAGGATGCCGTGCGAGCTCTAAAAATAGAGGGCTAATCACGTGCTTGTCGAGATGTCAACAAACGGATCTCGCCTGTGTCGCAAAGACTGCCGACAAAACCTGGACCAATGAAAACACAGACCTCTCAAATCAGCTGTTGCCGTTTCTTCTTAAGAGTTTATCGCCCGACCAATAAACTCAGTATCATACGTACATACGATCTCATGTACTGTATTATTTAACCGAAACAACGCAGGTATCCTTATTTAAAGGAATCCCCAAAATACCCCAATATTTTTGTATATATTCAATTTGACGCTAATTTAAGGATATCGGGGCAGTAAGGCCTATCTGGTGTACACCATTAATTAATCATTACTCCAGACACGAAATTGAACCCACGCACTGCATGAGAGCAAAGAACATGCCCTTTTTTCACCACTAGATTTGTTTGTTTGTTCTTTAACAGCACTAAGCAATATTCCAGCTTTTTGATGGCGGTCTAAATAATCGAGCCTGGACCAGACAATCCAGTGATTGATACATGAGCATCGACCCTGTTTGGTGAGAACATGCACCAACCAAGTCAGCGAGCCTGCGCATCCGATACCGTTAGTCCCTCTAACGAGAAGCAATGGAAATTTTAGATAAATTGAAACTTTCTAATAACGTCATGAATGTAAACTGACATCTTGGTTTTTGCAACGAACAAACGAGCACGAGCACTTCTGGATAAAATATAAGTCTGTGACCAAACATGATTTTTCTATTAGATGTAACGTCCTTTCCCACCTCTCCAAAGAGAGTCAACAGGTCTAGGACAAGCTCATGCTCAAATATTTGAAAAACGTATCTGCAAGCCTAAAAAATGTTTGGTACACATTATCGTATTTCCTCTGCATTTAATGTTTTAAGTTTAAAACAAGCCTTTTTCCTATCTACATATTTGTAACGTTTCATAACTTTGTCTTCTTTCTTTCTTTAATTATACAGTTCTGATAGTTACCCGTTTCATACTTTATACTTTCAATTACGAAAGGGGCGGTCGGGTATCCTGGTGGTTAAAGCGTTCGCTCGTCACGACGAAGACTCGGGTTCGATTCCCGACTTTAATATAATGTGTGAAGCCTATTTCTGGTGTCCCCCGCCGTGATATTGCTAAAAGCGGCGTAAATACGCATGCTCAATCACTCATTTACGAAAGCGATCCTTTACATCATAAGAATGGTCGGTGATTGGAGCGACGTGAAACGCAAAAGAAGTTATGTTATTTTCATGTTGACCAGTACATAATAGTCTTGGCCAGGCATATCAGTGACTGATAAGATCGCATGACCAACAATCAACGTGCGCATGCGTGTTGTCGGGGAGTATAAGCCAAACGAACCAGGTCATGATCCAAATCAATCAGTACCCCCACTTTAGTCTGCCCAGGGATCAGCTGACGACACTTGGGACCTAGTCTACCCAAGACTCCCCACAGCAACTTAACTACAGAAAATATGAAACAAAGGTTATGGCTTATAAAACACATTATATCACGTTTAAGATGTCTACGATTTAAGAAAATGAATCTCTAACGCTGTCCTAAAACTGAAGTCGTATCTAATTTATTTGGTCTTATTTTGATTTATTTCGCAAAGCGTCCTACTTAAGTAATATATCTCACTCGTGGCTTCCAGAGACGTATGGCTACCCATGTAGGAATTTATGGTTGTCATGGTGGGGATTCTGGGTCACAATAGGCCGAAGGGGCGGTTGGGTAGCCTTGTGGTTAAAGCGTTTGCTCGTCGCACCGAAGACCAGGGTTCGATTACACACATGGGTACAATGAGTGAAGCCAATTTCCCGGTGTCCTCCGCTGTGATATTGCTGGCATATTGCTAAAAGCGGCGTTAAACCATACTCACTCACTCACTAGGTCGCACTCACTCTTTTCTTACGGAGCAGACAAATGCGGATCGAATGGTAACAGGTTACAATATGTGACCTATCTAAATGTGTCTTCGTACCCGACTCGTGCTACCAACAGAACTTACCTATATTGCACTCAGGTCGCTGGCAGCGACATTAGAGGTACAATTCACGTATTGATCATACAAAATGTATGTACATTAAAAAAAACCCATTACAATGTCATAAATATCTTTTGCGAGCAGTACAGGACGCAGATGAAAATTTGCACAAAGATTTATGTAATATTCTTTCCAGGTTTGAACTTTATCATGAAGATTTTACATAACTTGGACACTTTTCTCACTTTCCTAATCTTCGGCTATTATAAAGGGTAAATTCATGTTTTACGTGTTAGGTTTAATATAAGTATATTTATGAATGAGTTGTTTACTCTCTTCTTCAAATGAAGGACACGTGAACAAATAGCGAACAAGTGGTCTGCTTGACTCACACTTGATTGTCTTTGATCGTACTTTGAGTTTGTTAGGAGTGCCATTTTGTACTGAATACAAACCTCCAAATGAACTAGTTATTGTGTTTTAATACGTTCACACTTAGTCTACCAAATCTCTTGTAAAACTATAAAATTCAATTTATAAATGTCATGTTGCTTAAAAAAAGAGTGGTATCACCCTTGCACCACACACCCCAACCACTATCCACACGTGGGCATCTATTCGGGTAAGGCCGACTCTATATTAATATCACATATTATTTTTCAAATATTGTATATTTCCCGTTCTAGCTGCGGCATTTTTGTCAAATACAACAATTTCCACAAAGAAGCAAATATGCAAACTAAATAAACAGATCTGATTGGTAATTCACATTTAAAACTTCAATTAAAAAAGCATTTTCATTTTCATGTGAATACTGATTGTTAAATTGTTAGTTATGTTAAATTTATATGTACATCAGTCATTTATAGGTTCAAAAACTGAAGTGTGGTCAAAGGGAGCTAACCCTCACCGGCAACCTTCACACGCAATGACCTACACCGGGTCAAGGTCGTATGTCATACACTGCGGTCATGGCAGAAGATGCTACGAAAGTTGTTGTGCCTCAGATAGAAAACCTATTTTCCAGCGATGGGTATCTTAGAGATTTTGAAAAGGAAATACGGCGAAGGTAAGCCAGTAGTTTGCTCAAGTTGTCATGGCTTACAAGGCCCTTTGCGGCATGCAAAATGGCAACATGGCACGGTAGTCTTAAGTTTACCGGTGGGATTTTCATGCGTTGGTTCACGTTGGGACCATGCACGTCACACGATGTTCACAGTGTTCGTGAGGATATATGTAGACCTTGGCTTCTGTCTGCTGTCATTGAGATGTCAGAAACTGTGAAAAGTAACCTCTTTATTAAATGGAACTTGTTATTTGATCATCATGATGTTGTTAATATTTTTACCGAGATAGGATTTTTATTTTCCTTGTTTGGTTTGCAACATTTATTTAACTATCCGATTGATCAATATTTAGAAGCTAGGTTGTGAATGTCATAGTCTCTATGTGAAAGTCCCAATTTGTTTTCTGAATTATGTAATTTACAAATTAAGAAAGACCTTTTTTTTCACTTGTTCTGTAAAGAATGACATGGAGATCTAGCTGTATGCACAAATCTGAATATTGCTTTTCAGTAAATTAAAAGGACATGGTAGAGTTTTGTATTTTGCCATACTTGCAATGACAACACACACACACACGCACACACACACACACACACACACACACACACACACACCGCAGTAAAATTCAACATGGCATACACACATATTTTTTTTCTCTGCATTTCCTTTCCATTATTGAATCAGAACTGTCATACTGTTTCATGTATGTATGTACATTACAATAATATTCCACGATGCACAGCATTATCCAGCATGCATTCGTCCTCAGGCGAACCAGAACTTTTGATTTTGAGTTGAGGAATATCGACTCGTCCACCATTTAGTTTATCGGGTACCATTTTGTGTATTCTGATTTTGGCTAGGGTACATTTCTGTATACAGAAGCTTAAGTGAGGTACATATCTGTAGTACTCGCGCCGGCAACGACCCTTCAAGTTATACTTATTACGTATAATAAACTTTTTAAAATTGTTCCCTTGCTCTTTTCTCTGTACATATTTCCCAACACTTCACTACCTTTTCAGATATGGCTGTTTCCAGGACTTAGTGAAGCAGATAGATGAAAATGAAGATGGTCTGGAGAAATTCTCGCGTGCGTATCAGAAATATGGAATTCATCGAGGGGAAGATAACTCCATCGATATGTTTGAGTGGGCCCCCGCAGCAGAGGCGATCTATCTTCGAGGAGACTTCAGTGAGTTTAAACATAACATTCTCAGTTCACTGTATGTCTTAGGATTAGGGGTGTCAAGATACACATCCCTCATGATGTAATAGGGGAGGTGGGTAGCCTAGTGGTTAATGCGTTTGCTTGTCATGCCGAAGACCTGGGTTTCTTTTGTACAATATGTGGAGCCCATTTCTGGTGTCCCCGGCCGTGATCGTGCTCGAATGTTGCTAAATGTGTAAAACAAAACTCATTCATGCATGATGTACTATGTATTGCAATACCAGTACTTATGTCACGATACGATATATATCACAATATTTAACATGCATCATTTGGGCTTGAACCTTTCCATGTTCTGCATGTCCTCGGCCCACTTGCACAAAGAGATCTTAGCGCTAAGATGATGCTCCCATTCTTTAACAGAGGCTTACAATAGTCGTAGCGCCAAGATCGCTTTATGCAAGTGGGCCCAGGCTGACAAGACTTAGCTGCTATCAGACAGGATGTGTTTCACTTACAGCATCAGTTAATTTAGACATGTTCAAATAGTATCTTGCAATCAATTCAGCATTGTGATGTTGTGATAGGCAGGAAGGTTATGCTAGCCCCAGCTGGTATTGCAAAATCTCTTAAATTAGCTTTTGGAAATCACTCCAGAATCCAAACATGGACAAAATGGTTTGTAGTTGTCACTCTGGGGCTGATGTGTGTGACCATGATCATGATGATGGCGTGGTTTGTTGTTCACACATCTTCCTGAGGCAAGGGAGTTAACTGACTGTAAAAGTCCAGTTTCCACCCTTGCTGAACTGGGCTGGAATTTATGGACTCAATCATGGCTATTGAGAGTTATGCCCCTTCTATGTCGCTCCTATTGACCAATCAGATTCCACCTCTCATATCACTTGCATTTAATCAAACAAAATGGCTTCATCCAGTCAAGATGATCTGATCGATAATCAAAATCTGTATTATGACAAATCGGGTCTTACTTCGTGAAGTGCATCAAATCATGTGAGCACCTTGATTAAAAACATGCAAAGATTTGGAAAGTATCAGTTGACGTTGAGTTGGCGATACACATGCTTTGTAAATCCTGAAATTGAATGAAATCTGCATGGCAATTTACGAACCGGATGTCGATTTTGTTATGTGATTTTGATTTGACTATGCATAGACTTGTTAGTCCAGCCAAAATATAACTCCATAATCCGACTCAGTTTGAAGGGTGGAAACTGGACTTTTATGGTCAGTTAAGTCCCTTGCCTCAAGAAGATGGCAAGCCGAAGACTAAAGTAATTTTGTACTGAGGCGATGCTGTTCACTGTACAGAAATGTGCCCCTAAGGCCTGCATGAAACCTATGGTCTTGGGTTCAAATCCTAGTTTGTCCTGATGATGTTTCTAGCTTTGTCAGCACCATACCATTTCTTGTGTTTTTACCAAGTTTGTAAAAGTCTAAGACTGGCATCACATCGGGGTTTTCCCTCGACATGAAGCGGTCATGCCATGATATAATTGAAATACTTTTCAATGTGGCATTAAAGTCCTTTATGATGACTTATAGTTCTCTCCTAGACAATGTCTGGTTACATCTTGTACATGTGTGAAAAGACCTGTGAAGAGGGTGATACACATTACATATTACACACTGTACATATATATTGCACACTCTATGTTACTGGGACCTTGAAGATCCAGGGTAGAATAGGTCCTCAGCAACCCATGCTTGTCATAAGAGATGACTGTGCTTGTCGTAAGAGGCGACTAAAGGGATCGGGTGGTCAGACTCGCTGACTTGGGTGATACATGTCATGGTATTGCTATTGCATGGATCGATGCTCATGTTATCAATTACTGGATTGTCTGGTCCAGACTCGATTATTTTACAGACCGCTGTCATAAAGCTGGAATATTGCTGAGTGCAAAACAAACACACATATATACAAAACAAATCAGTGTGAAATAAATTGTTGTATATATAGGTCTGTGTTGATCACTGGTTTGTCTGGTCCAGACTGGAATGTATTCAGACTTCTGTAACATTGCTGTAACATTGCTGTAACAAACAATTAGCTCCCAGGAGTGAATTAATGTTTTAAGTTTCCAGGCCTTGGCTAATTTTCAATTATTTGCAACAATGTGTTTATATGACCATGTCGATGTTATGGGCTTCTTCGCAACCAATGAAAACAATGGAATAATTGTTAGGATGCTCAGTGGAATTACAGAGTATATTATTACCTATATCTATGCCCTTATGGGTAATAAATAAAATTATATGTGAAATTACAAGTAAATAATCACTGGTTCCACATTCATATTTGTGAGATAAACATCCTCTGTCCGATTATTATGGACACTCACAAAATATACTCATGTCGGTTAAGAAACATAATCATAACATTGCAGATGACTGGAAGATTGAAGAGAAATATTCCTTCAAGAAGCTGGACTATGGCAAGTGGGAGCTGCACATTCCCCCCAATGCGGACGGGTCCTGTCCCATCAAACACCTCTGCAGGCTGAAGGTGAGCAGGCTGTCACTTAACCCCTCCCAGATTGCACCCGTGAAGATTAAGTTTCACTTGGCACTTAGATTCACATTGTTTCAGTAGAGATAATTATTGAATGTTTTGATATATGTGACAAAGTATTTGTACAAGTCGTTAACCCATGAAGATCCGGGGTAGAATAAGTCCTCAGCAACCCATGCTTGCTGTAAAAGAAGCCTATGCTTGTCGTAAAAGGTGGCAATTGGGATTTGGTGGTCAGGCTCGCTGACTTTGTTGATGCATGTCATCTTATCCCAATTGCGTGGATCGATGCTCATGATGTCAATCACGGGATTGTCTGATCCAGACTCGATTATTTACAGACCGCCGTCATACAGCTGGCATATTGCTGACAAACAAACAAACAATCCACCCACTCCCCAGATGGGGTGGGGAGGATGTTTTGAGCCGTAATAGCTCCCCAGTTTCTCCCTCGTGTCATGCTCTGTGACGATCTGGGTTCCAATAGGCCTTCAGCCTAGAGGTGACTAACGGGATCAGGCGGTCAGGCCCACTGACTTAGTTAATGCATGTATTATGTTCAGACTAAGGGGTGTACCCCGGTAGTTTAGCCAGGTAGAACAAGGACAACTAATACAATATACACAGATGTATTTACATAAACATGATATATATAGGTACTGGTAGCTAACAATTATATATAACAAAGGTGAGCATACATAGACTTCCCAGGGACTGAGCATGTTCCTAGGAAGGCGAGAGCAAGTCTGAAGACACTTCTTCCGGACCGATATTTATACTAACATCTACGTGTTGTACCACTGGCTTGGGTAAGCAGACCAATCACAACAAGATTAGGTTGTGTGGACCGTCCATATGAGGGATTAACATTTATGTGAATGTTTTAAGTTTTTGAACTATTTGTAACTTTAAGATGTCAATCCTTTGAACCTACCTAGCTATTAGTTTAGATGTTTAGCTCTAGATAATTAGGGCGCTGTCTAGACAAATTGTATACAGAGGTACATGTGAGTAAGTGTTGACATGTTAGTTTATGATAATGTTTTTATAGTTGAATTATAGGTTTTATGGTTAAAGTACTCACGGAAATGAAAAAAACCTGTTTTTTCGACCTCAGATCTTAAATAAATGCAGTTAATATACAAAATATGTAAATATTCAAACAACTAAATTAGTACTAATTGGGCCGTGGCACAAATACAGCGTATCAAATGTGTTTATGCCTTTTTACACGTAAAAGTGTGTATAAATGTGAATAAAACAGACTATTGTGAAACAGGGCATAACCAGGTGTAAGTAGATCAAGGTGACCTATGACACCTTGACGACAGGTGAGAACAGGTGCATAATGCGTATAGTCTGTTTCTGCTATGTCAATTTGGACTTAGTTTTATTTTTGAATGTTGAAAGTGCCAACAAATTACCTCCTGTAAAGTACATTTTGTATTGTTCACTGAGATCAAACTAGCAAATCCAGACTAGTACTTTTCGAGTTGTTTTGTCATTTCGTATTTACAGCTACGTAACACATTGTGTCGATTTTTAAATTGAGAAAAACAGTTTTTTTTCATTTCCGTGAGTACTTTAGTTTACATTTATGCTTTGACTCCCCAAATTAAGTCTTACATGGCACTAACATTAACATTGTTTGAGGAGAGATAATTATTGAATGTTTTGGTATATGTGATAAAGTATTTGTACCAGTCAGTTGTTGGACTTTCATTTTTGTGGAAGCTACGGTGGCTGAGTGGGTTTAATTGCTGACTTTGTGTGCTGACAATTAGGTGCCTCACTCTTGCAGTGTGGGTTCGAATCTCGGATGGGACTCAACCCAAAAAAGTATGAGAATCTACCATGACTTTGAACAATACTTGATTCTGATTGGTCAGTCAGAGGTTGTCAAATCACAATAAACCCCCTCTGATTGAAACAGTTGGTTTGATGGCTGCACCACTGCAGGAGCTAATATTCATAGAAAAGTACTTTCTTCAGTCATTGTTGGCAGACATTTAAATTTTATCTACGATTATAGGTTACAAAATGCAAAGGTGCAAAGTTGAGGTTACTACAATATTCAAAGGATGTGTGGCAGTACATTTCGTGCAGAAAACACAATAGAAATCTGTGGTATTAGCTAAACCCTAAGTGGGCCCCATCCTTAAATGGGCCCCAGCCAAAGACATGAGGGGAGATAACTCTCACGAGTATGCTGCTGGCTGGAAGCACATGGCTTCAGCCACACTCCTGTACACAGCTACACTTCCAGTGAATAAACACACTTAACAAACGAAGACATCTTTGTCATATCGCCACATGGTGTCAGAAGAAGGATTTTGTCATGGCAAGCTTTCAAATAACTCCTCCTGAGCAATTTGATTTCTCTAACACAGAGGGATGGACAAGATGGATCCATCGATTCGAGCGGTATCGTATCACCTCCAAGCTTGCTACAAAAGACCAAGAAACCCAAGTAAATCAGCTCATATACCTGATGGGAGCAGAAGCTGATGACATTTTGCCGACTTTCACTCTCTCTGAAGAGGAACAGACGAGCTATACTATTGTCAAAGCTAAGTTTGATCAGTACTTTTCTGTTCGTCGAAATGTCATATTTGAGCGAGCTAAATTTAACCAGCGTGTACAGAGAGATGGTGAACCAGTTGATAGTTTCATCACAGATCTCTATTCTCTTGCAGAAAACTGTAATTATGGTGCACTTCATGATGAGATGATTCGAGACAGAATTGTCGTTGGAATCCGTGACCTCAAATTATCAGAAAAACTTCAGCACGACTCTGAATTAACATTACAGAAAGCTGTCACAAGTGCCAGACAATCTGAAATTATCCACAAGCAGCAACCTGTGATTCGAGGCAATGTGTCTTTGAATACAGCAAGTGGAAATTCAAGAGTTGAAGAACTTGTCACTCCTAAAGGCAAAGGCAAGAAACCTCGTGGCAAAACTAAGCCCAAGACTTCACCTCGTCCATTTTTTAACAATGCAAAGCCTAAACCCACATGTTCATACTGTGGTAGAGATTCACACCCAAGAGCAGAATGTCCTGCAACCAGGTCAACCTGTCGGAAATGTCGTAAAGTTGGACACTGGGATGTAGTATGCAGGAGTCAACAGTGGGGTCTATCTGAGATTCGTCTCGAACAAGGGTCTAACAATGAGTGTACCAACGAGAAGGAATATGCGTTCCTTGGTTCCATTAGTGCTGATAGTGAAAGCTCCGATCCATCACGGCTTTGGCTTGTAAATCTTGAGGTTAACTCACGATTAGTTCGTGACTTTAAGATTGACACGGGTGCTGACGTCACCATCATTCCCTATGACCTTTATGTGTCTAAGCCTTTTCTAAAACTTCAGCAAAGTGGCAAGAGACTGTATGGTCCAGCTAACTCTAGTTTGTATGTTGTTGGAAAATTCAGAGCAAAACTTAAAACTGTGTACGGTGATGTTGTGACTGAGCAGGACATATATGTCACCAGATGTCTTACTCGTTCTCTGCTGGGTAGACCCGCAATTCAAGCTCTCAACCTTGTCAGCCGCATTGATAGCGTTGTTGGGGACAAATGGAAAGACATGTTTCCCAAACTGTTCACTGGGCTAGGAAAGATGGAAGGTGAATATACTATCAAGCTCAAAGAGGATGCTAAGCCTTTCTCTATCTCAACACCCAGACGTGTGCCTCTACCTCTCATGAAGAAAGTGAAACAGGAGCCCCAATCAATGGAAAGCAGTGGTGTCATATCTAAAGTGAACTGTCCTACCGACTGGTGTGCTGGTATGGTGGTCGTCCCAAAATCTTCAGAGAAGGTCAGAATATGTGTTGATCTGACTAAATTGAACGAGTCTGTGAGGAGAGAATATCACCCTCTTCCTGCTGTGGATCACACACTAAGTCGGTTGAGTGGAGCTAAAGTGTTCACAAAACTATACGCAAACTCTGGATTCAACCAGATTCCATTATCCACAGATTCCTCACTACTTACCTGTTTCATTACACCCTTTGGCCGGTATTGTTTTAACCGCCTACCCTTTGGCATCTCGTCAGCACCAGAACATTCTCAGAAAAGAATGCAACAGGTTCTGGAAGGTCTAGATGGAGTTGTGTGCCAGATGGACAATATCCTGATTCATGGTAATGATGAAAGCGAACATGATCAGCATGTAGCGGCAGCCTTGAGCAGATTGCGTGATGCAGGCATAACACTTAATCTGGAGAAGTGTCAGTTTTCAAAGAATAAAGTGAAGTTCCTTGGACACATAATTGACAGCACTGGCATTTATGCAGACCCAGACAAAATTCATGCTATTACCAGGATGAGCGAGCCACAGAAAGTCTCTGATATCAGGACATTTCTCGGTATGGTTAATCAGCTGGCAAAGTTTGTACCCAACCTTGCATCTAAAACACAACCTCTTCGCGAACTCCTTGTCAAGGATAGAGCTTGGGTCTGGGAAGAACCACAGCGTTCTGCGTTTCAGTCTATCAAGGACCAACTGACATCTGCTCCAGTACTCGGACATTTTGATCCAAATGCGGAGACTTGTGTTTCAGCCGATGCTTCCTCATTTGGATTGGGGGCAGTGATCTGTCAGAAAGACTGCAGTGGAGTATAATAAAGCAGTAGCCTACTGCTCTAGATCAATGACGGACACAGAAAGGCGCTACGCACAAGTGGAAAAAGAGGCGTTGGCAATTACCTGGGCTTGTGAACGTTTTCGTGACTACCTGCTAGGTAAACAGTTTCACATAAACACTGACCACAAACCACTTCTTTCTCTGTTGGGAAACAAGAGCTTGGACCAATTGCCACCTCGCATACAGCGATTCAAGATGCGCCTCATGGCCTATTCCTATACCATATCACATGTACCAGGGAAACAGCTTTGTTCAGCGGATGCACTCTCTAGAGCGCCGACGGATATTCCTCTCTCAAGCCAAGAGTCTTGTCTTCTGAGGGACACAAATATCTATGTTGATTCTGTTCTTGCTACATTACCTGCAACAGATCAACGACTGGATGAGATACGTCTCAAACTACGTGAAGACCCGGTATGTGAACTCATAATGAAATACTGTACTGATGGATGGCCAAAATACACATCTCTGCCGGACTGTGCACGAAACTACTGGCCATATCAAGGGGATCTCACTGTAGTAGATGGGCTACTCATGATGGGAGTAAGACTGGTAATTCCAGCTTGCATGAAAATTGAAATTCTTGACATTTTGCATTCTTCTCACCAAGGTATTACTAAGTGCAGGGCGCGAGCGAATGAGTCAGTTTGGTGGCCAGGCATCAGCACACAGATAGAACATGTAGTTAGGGGTTGTCATACATGTGCGCGATTCCGACCAAACCCACCTGAACCTCTGAGATCTTCAGAAATTCCATCTCGCCCATGGAGTAAAGTGGGGACAGACCTATTTGAACTGGATTCCATACCATACTTACTTGTAGTGGACTACTACTCAAAGTATATTGAGATTGCAAAACTTGACAGTACTACCTCTGCAAGTGTGATAAACCATCTGAAATCTATTTTCACAAGACACGGTATTCCGGACATTGTGATTTCGGACAACGGTCCACAGTACTCGTCCTATGTTTTTCAGAAATTTTCTGAGACCTATTGCTTCACTCATATCACAAGTAGCCCGCGGTACCCACAAAGTAATGGTGAGGCAGAGAGAGCAGTTCAAACTGTGAAGCAACTTTTGAAGAAATCATCTGATCCTTACATGGCACTCCTCACCTATAGGAGTACACCGTTACAAAATGGATTCAGCCCTTCTCAGCTCTTGATGGGACGCAACTTGCGGACAACTCTCCCAGTTCATACATCTCAACTTCAGGCTAATCAACCATCTTCACAGGAAGCGAAGTCGTCGTTTACCAAAATCCAACAGCGTCAAAAATCGAACTATGACTCTCGTCACAGATCACGCATTCTTCCCCAGGTGAAGGAGGGTCAAATCCACAAGGAGGCTGAAACTCCAAGATCATTCTACATCAAGGCAGGTGATAGCATTCTGCGCAGGAATCGTAGACACCTCACTCCTGTGCCAGGAAAGCAGCCAACAAACACAGACGCCAGGTCACAGCCCTTGAATGTCTCGTCTGGTGTACCATCAAGTGTGCTGCGTGACATTCCACCTGATGTGACTCTGACCAGATCCGGAAGGGTTTCAGTTAAACCTGACAGACTTGATTTGTAGAAAAATGAATAGTAGTCAGTTAAGAAACATTATTGTTTCATGTTAGTCGTTAACAGTTCAGTAGATTTAAATCTACATTGTGTTTGATTTCAGTAAAAGACACTGGGGTTCAAATGTATGTTTACTCCAAAAAAATGGAAAGGACATTATTATTTGTGATGTATAGTTCAGCATCAACAGTTATTCTTTTATTACTAGTTTTAATGTTAGAGAACTCTCAACTTGCTTTTGTGCTTAACAAAGGGAGATGTGGTATTAGCTAAACCCTAAGTGGGCCCCATCCTTAAATGGGCCCCAGCCAAACACATGAGGGGAGATAACTCTCACGAGTATGCTGCTGGCTGGAAGCACATGGCTTCAGCCACACTCCTGTACACAGCTACACTTCCAGTGAATAAACACACTTAACAAACGAAGACATCTTTGTCATATCGCCACAAAATCTGCAAAGACAATTTATTTTTGAGTTTTGGGGCAACAGAGAGCATGGAATTTGGCGCTTCTCTATATACGACTGTGATGTCATATCTTTTGTGTCACAAGTAGCGATATGATGTCAGAACTGCTTGAGCATATGGAGTGCCATATTTTGTTTAACGGCTGTTGTTGAGGATTTGGTAATTTAGATCAACAATCCCCTCAAAACAGTGGACGTTGAATCAACCAAGGCTGCTTCACTCGCTATGTTTGCCAACACCAAAGAATTCATGTTATATCTAGTCATATGGTAGAAGGGAGATAAACATACTGTGCATTCAATGTAGACCTAGGTTACCTGTAGATTCAACAATGCTAAATTTACCATTTGAAACCTCACGCTGCACGTTCGGTTCTATATTTAAATTTAGCGTGGTTAATCTACAGGTAACCTAGCTCTACATTGAAAACATGGTATATTTACTCCCAATAACAAAACTATGTTCATATTTAATGCCCAGGATACATGTCATCGTATCCCAACTGCACAGATCGATGCTCATGATGTCAATCATGTGATTGTCTGACCCAGACTTTATTATTTCTGGTGGCTTTGATACCAATCTCATTAAAATCAGATCTTAGTTCTCGCTACTGCTAAACAAAGATCTGAGGACATACCATTAGGGTTCACGTCAGAACGACCTTTCATCCAACCAATCAGAGCGTCGCTTACCTGATCATGAAAGGGACAGTCGGAATGTGATTTCTAATCATGCAGCCTCGAAAACTTTTAAACAGGGTATTCCGAACGATAGTTACTGGCTTAACGACTGAATCTAGACAATCTTGACCATATATTAGCCATTCGAGAATGTTCTTTTGTTCAGGTTTCAAATTTTTAACATGTTTAAGGGAGAATTTGTCAAAATATGTTTCGAAGCGTAGTCGCAAATTTGAAATTAGTGCCGTAAAGCACGTGAAAGCTGTCTTCTGATTGGCTAATATCAACTTCTTGTCAGTAATTCCATTTGTCGGTCAGAGTTCGCGAAAGGTCGGTCTGACCTGACCCGTAATGGGATGTCCTCAGATCTTTGTTTAGCGGCAGCAGGAACTAAGATCTGATTTTAATGAGATTGCTTTGATACAGATGTTTGTCCAATGTTTGTTTTAACTGTCCTGTTCTAATAAGAGCCACCTGTTGTTTGAGACAAGATTTCAGGTGTCCTCTATTAAGATAATACACAGAGATTAATTACCATGTGTAGTTGTTAGCATATGAAAAAGTATTCATAAGTTCAACTGAGTTGAAACTAAGCTTTTCATCTGCCTTGGTCACATGGTTCTATTTATATGGTATACGGTATATATCTCCCGCTGTTTGTTTCTAGTTGGGCATTAGAACAAAGAGTGGAGAAGTTGTGGACAGAATCTGCCCGTGGGCTTCCCGAGTGGACAGACCGAAGGAGGTGGCCATCTACGAACATGTGTACTGGGACCCCCCTCAGAGTGAGGTAGGTGTGAACAGGGCTCCCTCGGTGAAAGATGTGAACATGTGTACTGGGACCCCCCTCAGAGTGAGGTAGGTGTGGACTTGTGTGCTGGGGCCCCTCAGTGAGAGATGTGAACATGTGTACTGTGAGAGGTGTAAACATGTGTACTAGGGCCCCTCAGTGAAAGGTGTGAACATGTATACTGGGGCCCGTCAGTGAGAGGTGTAAACATGTGTACCAGGGCCCCTCAGTGATCGGTGTAAACATGTATACTGGGGCCCCTCAGTGAGAGGTGTAAACATGTGTACCAGGGCCCCTCAGTGATAGGTGTGAACATGTATACTGGGGCCCCTCAGTGAGAGGTGTAAACGTGTATTGTGGCCCCCTCAGTGAGAGGTGTGAACATGTGTACAGGGGCCCCTCAGTGAGAGGTGTGAACATGTGTACTGTGGCCCCATCAGTGAGAGGTGTAAACATGTGTACTGGGGCCCCTCAGTGAGAGGTGTAAACATGTGTACTGGGGTCCCTCAGTGAGAGGTGTAAACGTGTACTGGGGCCCCTCAGTGAGAGGTGTACTGGGGCCCCTCAGTGAGAGGTGTACTGGGGCCCCATCAGTGAGAGGTGTAAACATGTGTACTGGGGCCCCTCAGTGAGAGGTGTAAACATGTGTACTGGGGCCCCTCAGTGAGAGGTGTACTGGGGCCCCATCAGTGAGAGGTGTAAACATGTGTACTGGGGCCCCTCAGTGAGAGGTGTGAACATGTGTACTGGGGCCCCCTCAGTAAGAAGTGTAAACATGTGTACTGAGGCCACTCAGTGAGAGGTGTAAACATGTGTACTGGGGCCCCCTCAGTAAGAAGTGTAAACATGTGTACTGAGGCCACTCAGTGAGAGGTGTAAACATGTGTACTGGGACCCTCAGTAAGAGGTTGGAACACCTAGCAGCTGGTCTACAGTGATAAACACTCGTTTTTCCCTGTTTGTATCTTTAATTTCGTATTTACAGATTTATGTACCGAAACATCCTCGACCGTTCAAACCAGACCGCCTCCGCATCTATGAATCACATGTTGGCATTGCATCATGGGAAGGCAAAGTGGCGACATACAAGGAATTCACTCAGAATGTCATCCCAAGAATCGCTGACTTAGGTAACTGTACTTTCAGTGATTGAATTGTGTACCAGGGGCATCCAGAAACTCCATCTTGAAGTGATCTCACTGTTTGCCCTAGACCATATTTGGTGTCCTCTGCTGTTGTCAATGTGCGAAGACCATTATTTTTGTCATCTGCTGTTGTCAATGTGTAAAGCCCATTCTTGGTGCCCTCTGCTGTTGACAATGTTGAAAGCCCATTCTTGGTGTCCTCTGCTGTTGTCAATGTGTAGAGCCCATTCTTGGTGTCCTCTGCTGTTGTCAATGTGTAGAGCCCATTCTTGGTGCCTGCTGTTGTCAATGTGTAGAGCCCATTCTTGGTGTCCTGTGCTGTTGTCAATGTGTAAAACCCATTCTTGGTGTCCTCTGCTGTTGTCAATGTGTAGAGCCCATTCTTGGTGTCCTCTGCTGTTGTCAATGTGTAAAGCCCATTCTTGGTGTCCTCTGCTTTTGTCAATGTGTAAAGCCTGTTATTGGTGTCCTCTGCTGTTGATAGTATTTTGGAATATTGCTAAGAGCAGGGTCAAACCCATCTTCTGTTAACCAGTGTATCCCATCTCCTATGTATTACGATCAATACCCTGGTCCTTTCACCACCATAACTTCACCATCCCATTTCTGTGTCGTAGTGAGGTGCCGGAGTGAAAATCTAACAATTAATAAATTATTGCCAAATGTTAAGGTTTAACTATGGTCATCCTATTGTCTTGTGAATGCTTGTTGAATGTGTGTTGCCTAATTGCAGGGTACAATGCTATTCAGCTGATGGCTGTCATGGAACATGCCTACTATGCCAGTTTCGGCTATCAGATCACAAGCTTCTTTGCAGCCTCCAGGTAAGTTGGATTACGTCCATGCGGTCAAAGGGCCATCACTCTCCAGCTAATTTGGGAAGAAAATCAAGTCAAAGCTGTCACTTAGATTTTGAGTGAGTTTGTGGTTGGTTTTACTAGGTTTTGTCGTGAAGTAGAAAAATAAACTTTCATATGGGTATGCTGATTGTTGTAAAATAAAATATCTGAGAACTGAGGACTAAAGATTTTAAAAAAAATGTTTCCGTTATCATTATTTATGCTCTGTTATATATATCAGTCTGTTGTATGTTCATGTTAGTAATTGTAGTTACTGCATTGTTTCTATGTAATTCATGGTAATCATTAACATTGATGTTGATTTTCATAGTGTAATTTTTCTATTCACATGCAAAATATGTGCTGTTTGAATGCTGAGAATCAAATTTGCCAAGTCTACCAATCAGAAAGGCTTTAGAATAGGACTTTAACAACACACAAACAAACAAAGGAACTGTATGTTACTGTTACCTTGATCCAAGTGCCTGGAAGAGCAGGGCGTTAAACAACAAAAACCAACCAACCAAACAAACAAACAAACATTGTGCAGCGACTGGTGTAACTGACGGATGACAATTGTGCCTTGCAGTCGTTACGGATCTCCTGAGGATCTGAAGGAACTGGTTGACGTCGCCCACTCCCATGGCATCGTGGTCTTGCTCGACGTCGTACACAGCCATGCTTCCAAGAATGTAGTTGATGGATTGAATCTGTTTGACGGCTCTAATGCATGCTTCTTCCATGATGGTGGGCGTGGCACTCATGATCTGTGGGACTCCAGACTCTTCAACTACACAGAGTAAGTTCTAGTTTCAGGAACTACCTCCATGGTGGTGTAGTGAATTGACATCTACCTGGAAAGCGGAAGGTCAGTTTGAACCCTGGCCACATACATGTTGTTACCCTGCCTGGTGCTCGGCGTGAAGGGACTAAGATGATTCCATTGTTTAACGTAGGCTTACGATAGTTGTAGCGCTAAGATGATCGTAACTTCCATTGTTTGATGTAGGCTTACGATAGTCGTAGCGTTAAGATGATCGTAACTCCAATTGTTTAACGTAGGCTTACGATAGTCTTAGCGCTACGATGATCGTAACTCCCATTGTTTAACGTAGGCTTACGATAGTCGTAGCGCTAAGATAACTTTGTTCAAGTGGACCCAGGGCCCTTGTACAGTAATATTTATAGTTCAGACAAATGAATGATTTGTACTTTCATTAAACTTCTAGATATTTTCATGAACAAGACTTACAGTATATCGCTGTGTATAAGGTGACCCCTCATACAAGGCGACGCCACGTATAAGGCGGCCGCACGTATAAGGTGACCCCACGTATAAGGCGACCCCACGTATAAGACGACCCATGTATAAGGCGACCTCACGTATAAGGCGACCCCACGTATAAGACGACCCCACGTATAAGGCAACCCACTTATAAGGCGACCCCACATATAAGACGACCCCACGTATAAGGCGACCCCACTTATAAGGCGATGCCACGTATAAGGCGACGCCACGTATAAGGCGACCCCACGTATAAGACGACCCCACGTTTAAGACGACCCCACGTATAAGAAGACCCCCCCTGTACACGCCTTCAAAATCGACCCAAAATCCTATACTCCCTGTATAAAGCGACCTGGTATGCCTTCTAGCTGTTCCCCAAATCCATCTCAGTGCTAAGATTATTCATAACCTCATACTAACTTACATAATTTGTAATGCGATGATCGTTGTTGATCAGTCCTTGCTTCAGGCATGTCAGCCATGCCAACCTCCGGGCACTTAAAGGTTTTAACTCTTGTGTATTTTCAGGTGGGAGGTTCTAAGATTCTTGCTGTCAAATCTAAGGTATTGGATTGAGCAGTACAGCTTCGATGGGTTCCGATTTGATGGTGTCACATCCATGCTGTACCACACACACGGGATGGGTAAGGCATTCTGCTGAGTGAGTGAGTGAGTGAGTGAGAGTGAGTGAGTGAGTGAGTGAGTGAGTGAGTGTGAGTGAATGAGTGAGTGAGTGTGAGTGAGTGAGTGAGTGAGTGAGTGAGTGAGTGAGAGTGAGTGAGTGAGTGAGTGAGGGAGGGAGGGAGGGAGGGAGTGACTGAGTGAGTGAGTGAGTGAGGGAGGGAGGGAGGGAGGGAGGGAGGGAGGGAGTGAGTGAGTGAGTGAGGGAGGGAGGGAGGGAGTGGGTGGGTGGGTGGGAGTGAGTGAGTGAGTGAGTGAGTGAGAGTGAGTGAGTGAGTGAGTGAGTGAGGGAGGGAGGGAGTGACTGAGTGAGTGAGTGAGTGAGAGTGAGTGAGTGAGTGAGTGAGTGAGTGAGAGTGAGTGAGTGAGTGAGTGAGTGAGGGAATGCTCTTTAACTGTTCATTGTTGATCAGCATCTTTCCAGTTTCAGTGGGGTGGTTGGGTAGCCTAGTGGTTAAAGCGTTAGCTTGTCATGCCAAAGACCCGGGTTCGATTCCTGACATGGGTACAATGTGTGAAGCCCTTTTCTGGTGTCCCCTGCCGTGATATTGCTGGAATATTGCTAAAAGCGGCGTAAAACTATACTCACTCACATTCCAGTATCAGTTTGTTTTGTTTTCAAAATCAGATGAATGGTTGAATGAACGTTGGTTTGCACAAAATCCAACAATGTTAGAAATATGTTGTTATGTTTAAGTCTGGTCCATGGGATTATCTACTTGTCTTCAGAGTGTGTAGCTTGTCCTCCTTGAAGGAGACAAGTGTTTACAAGTGTGTTTACTATGTTTACATTTTCTGTCGGTTTTATTCAGTTCCAATTTGTAGCAAAATTGAAACATTGGAATAGCTTCCGAAATATGGCCCTCCAATGCCACTAGTCAATTGGGACTACCATCATTAGATTTTTACTCATCCTCAGCACAATTCAGTCGACTCGCGTGAAGGCTGGAGCATTAGCTCAGATATGTCATGGTGACCCATCTTCCCGAGGCAAGTGAGATAACCGACTTTAAAAGTCCAGTCTGCACCCTTGCTGAACTAGGCTGGAATTCCTGGGCTCGATCTTAGTGCCACCAGTGGTTCTTACGAGTTATGTCCGTTCTAAACCTGTCCTATGGACCAATCAGATTCTGTTTCTCGTATCACTTGCATTTGATGCAAACAAAATGGCGGCGCCGAGACAAGACGATCTGACAGATAATCAAGATTTATATTGTGATAAAACGGGTCTTACATCGCAAAGTGCATCAAATCACGTGAGCACCTTGATTAAAATCATGAAAAGATTTGGAAAATATCTGTTGACGACGAGTTGGCGGTGCGCATGCTTTGCAAATCTTGCAATTGACTGAAATCAGCACGACAGTTTACGAACCGGATTTCGATTTCGTTGCGCGATTTTGATTGGACTATGCATAGACTCGTTAGTCCAGCCAAAATGTAACTCAATAATACCAGCCTAGTTCGGCAAGGGTGGAAACTGGACTTTTATAGTCAGTTAACTCTCTTGCCTCGGGAAGATGTGACCTGGCTCTAATCAAACCTGGGTGAGTGAGTGTTGTTGAACGCTAAATTTAGCAATTTTCCAGTTTTACGACTGTTTTGGGTAAATAATGGAGTCAGGGCCAGCCCAATCCAGTTGCTGATGGCATAAGGAGGATACTTTTCATCAGGGTACAGTGACAGATCGGGTCAGACATTGTGACCAACCGATCCTCCAAGCTTTGTAACACTGTTGTCAAGTTTTATCTTTCAAATTCTGGACGACTTTTCATGTTTGTTTTCAGGCCATGGGTTCACCGGCCATTACATGGAATATTTTGGTATGAACACAGACACAGAGTCCCTGGTGTACCTGATGCTGGCCAACTATATGTTGCATTCTCTTTATCCATTCATCATCACAATAGCTGAGGTGAGATAGAGCCTTTAACAGTACCTGAAGTAAGATAGAGCCTTTAACAGTAGCTGAGGTGAGATAGAGCCTTTAACAGTAGCTGAAGTAAGATAGAGCCTTTTATTGTAGCTGAGGTGAGATAGAGCCTTTAACAGTAGCTGAAGTAAGAGAGAGCCTTTTATTGTAGCTGAGGTGAGATAGAGCCTTTAATTGTAGCTGAGGTGAGATAGAGCCTTTAACAGTACCTGAAGTGAGATAGAGCCTTTAACAGTAGCTGAAGTAAGATAGAGCCTTTAACAGTAGCTGAAGTAAGAGAGAGCCTTTTATTGTAGCTGAGGTGAGATAGAGCCTTTAATTGTAGCTGAGGTGAGATAGAGCCTTTAACAGTACCTGAGGTGAGATAGAGCCTTTAACAGTAGCTGAAGTAAGATAGAGCCTCTAACAGTAGCTGAAGTAAGAGAGAGCCTGTTATTGTAGCTGAGGTGAGATAGAGCCTATAACAGTAGCTGAGGTGAGATAGAGCCTTTGACAGTAGCTGAGGTGAGATAGAGACTTTAACAGTTGCTGAGGTGATATAGCCTTTAACAGTAACTGAGGTGAGATATAGCCTTAAACAGTAACTGAGGTGAGATAGAGCCTTTGACAGTAGCTGAGGTGAGATAGAGACTTTAACAGTTGCTGAGGTGATATAGCCTTTAACAGTAACTGAGGTGAGATATAGCCTTTAACAGTAACTGAGGTGAGATATGCCCTTGAAGAGTAGCTGAGGTGAGATAGAGCCTTCAATACTACCTGAGATGTGATATAGCCTTTAATTGTAGCTGAGATGTGATATAGCCTTTAATTGTAGCTGAGATGTGATATAGCTTTAACAGTAACTGAGGTGAGATATAGCCTTTAACAGTAACTGAGGTGAGATATAGCCTTTGACAGTAGCTGAGGTGAGGTATAGCCTTCAATAGTAGATGAGGAAAGATATATCCTGTGAAGAAGCTATATCTCCAGTGTAGCTGGGGTGGTATATATGTTGTGTAGCTGATTTGAGATATATCTTGTGTAGCTGAGGTGAGATATATGTTGTGTAGCTGATTTGAGATATATCTTTTGTAGCTGAGGTGAGATATATTCTGTGAAGAAGCTTTCTCTCCTTTGTAGCTGAGGTGAGATATGTTGTGTAGCTGAGGTGAGATATATCTTGTGTAGCTGAGGTGAGATATTGCCCAAAGAGGGGAAGTGAAATTACCAGACAATGAAGAAACAAACTATGTAAGAGATGGGCCTGCAATGCCAGGTGTCGTACTGTGAATCTAATTATCTGGTAAAGAAATAATAACTTCTTGTTTAAGATTTAAGATATATTTGATCAATATTGTACCCGTGTGATTGATGTGTGTCCATAGGAAGTATCCGGGATGCCGGCGCTGTGCCGTCCGGTGGAGGAAGGGGGTGGGGGATTTGACTACCGATTGGCCATGGCTCTTCCAGACATGTGGATCAAGGTAACAGTAACGTACAGTTCCTTTGTTTGTTTGTGTGTTGTTCAACGCCACACTAAGTAATGTTCCAGCTATATGATGGCAGTCTGTAAATAATCGAGTCTGGATCAGACAAACCAGTGATTGACATCATGAGCATCGATCTATGCAATTGTGATTCCTCTTTGGTCATGTGGACAAGGCATCCAACCTCAGTTCAGAAGGTCTGTGGTTTGTTTCCTTTCATGGCCACTACCTAATGAATATTCCAGTTATATCATGGCGTGTCAGCTTAATGTGGTTGGAAAGCCCGAAGTGATGCAGGTCTTAGACGTTTACCACTTCGGTGA
Source organism: Haliotis cracherodii (assembly GCF_022045235.1). Lineage (NCBI taxonomy): Eukaryota > Metazoa > Mollusca > Gastropoda > Lepetellida > Haliotidae > Haliotis > Haliotis cracherodii. Next base: position 18,520,062 of record NW_027266270.1, on the reverse strand, counting down.
AACCCACGAGCACGGGTATGGTGCTGACAAACCTAGAAACGTAATCGGGGCGAACCGGGATTCAAACCCACAATCATAGGTTTCTGGCGTGCCCAAGGGACGCAACTCTGCACAGCGAATCGTGACGCCTTAGACGACTGGGCCACCCGTGCCCCCGTTAGATTTAACAGACAGGGTATGGGTAACAACTTCTGGTTATTGCATTTAGCAGTGTTGCGATGTAGATTTTATACTGATATCAAGCTCAAGTGACTACAACTCATCAAACCACCACATTATGGTGAAACGATGTTCATCAATTTCTACATGGATTCTTCTTGTTGGAACAAAGAGTCCCACCTGAGTGTGTTAGTCAGTGCTACCTGGTACACTTGAAAACAAAAACATGTTTCTCCCAGTGCACAATAATCTTGGCTGCTTGTTTCAGTATTTGAAAGAGAGCAGCGACGAAGACTGGAAAATGGGTGACATAGCCCACACACTGGTGAACCGCCGTTACGGGGAGAAGTGTATCGCCTACGCAGAGAGCCACGACCAGGCACTGGTGGGGGACAAGTCGCTGGCATTCTGGCTGATGGACAAGGAGATGTACACACACATGTCCACCATTTCAGAGCCGAACCATATTGTTGATCGGGGAATTGCCTTACACAAGATGATCAGACTGATAACGATTGGACTGGGTGGAGAAGGTTATTTGAATTTCATTGGTGAGTGTGATTAGAAACTGTGTTTAGAGTGTCTCATGAGTCAAGAAACCAGATGATGTGTGATGGTGAGGTGAGGTGAGGTGAGGTGAGGTGAGGTGAGGTGAGGTGAGTGAAAAAACAGATGACCAGTGATGGTCAGTGAGTGAGTTCAGAAACCAGATATCACTGAATCGTGAGTGAGTTAATAAACCAGATATCAGTCGTGGGGAGTGAGTGAGTGAGTTAATAAACCAGATATCAGTGGTGAGGAGTGAATGAGTTAATAAACCAGATATCAGTGGTGGGGAGTGAGTGAGTTAATAAACCAGATATCAGTGGTGGGGAGTGAATGAGTTAATAAACCAGATATCAGTGGGGAGTGAGTGAGTGAGTTAATAAACCAGATATCAGTGGTGAGGAGTGAATGAGTTAATAAACCAGATATCAGTGGTGGGGAGTGAGTGAGTGAGTTAATAAACCAGATATCAGTGGTGGGGAGTGAGTGAGTTAATAAACCAGATATCAGTGGCGGGGAGTGAGTGAGTTAATAAACCAGATATCAGTGGGGAGTGAGTGAGTGAGTTAATAAACCAGATATCAGTGGTGGGGAGTGAGTGAGTGAGTTAATAAACCAGATATCAGTGGTGGGGAGTGAGTGAGTTAATAAACCAGATATCAGTGGTGGGGAGTGAGTGAGTTAATAAACCAGATATCAGTGGTGGGGAGTGAGTGAGTTAATAAACCAGATATCAGTGGTGGGGAGTGAGTGAGTGAGTTAATAAACCAGATATCAGTGGTGGGGAGTGAGTGAGTTAATAAACCAGATATCAGTGGTGGGGAGTGAGTGAGTTAATAAACCAGATATCAGTGGTGAGGAGTGAGTGAGTGAGTTAATAAACCAGATATCAGTGGTGGGGAGTGAGTGAGTTAATAAACCAGATATCAGTGGTGGGGAGTGAGTGAGTGAGTTAATAAACCAGATATCAGTGGTGAGGAGTGAGTGAGTTAATAAACCAGATATCAGTGGTGGGGAGTGAGTGAGTGAGTTAATAAACCAGATAACAGTGGTGGGGAGTGAGTGAGTGAGTTAATAAACCAGATATCAGTGGTGGGGAGTGAGTGAGTTAATAAACCAGATATCAGTGGTGGGGAGTGAGTGAGTGAGTTAATAAACCAGATATCAGTGGTGGGGAGTGAGTGAGTTAATAAACCAGATATCAGTGGCGGGGAGTGAGTGAGTTAATAAACCAGATATCACTGATAGTGAGTGAGTTAATAAACCAGATATCAGTGGTGGGGAGTGAGTGAGTTAATAAACCAGATATCAGTGGTGGGGAGTGAGTGAGTGAGTTAATAAACCAGATATCAGTGGTGAGGAGTGAGTGAGTTAATAAACCAGATATCAGTGGTGAGGAGTGAATGAGTTAATAAACCAGATATCAGTGGTGGGGAGTGAGTGAGTGAGTTAATAAACCAGATATCAGTGGTGGGGAGTGAGTGAGTTAATAAACCAGATATCAGTGGTGAGGAGTGAATGAGTTAATAAACCAGATATCACTGGTGGGGAGTGAATGAGTTAATAAACCAGATATCAGTGGTGGGGAGTGAGTGAGTGAGTTAATAAACCAGATCAGTGGTGAGGAGTGAATGAGTTAATAAACCAGATATCAGTGGTGGGGAGTGAGTGAGTGAGTAAATAAACCAGATATCAGTGGTGAGGAGTGAGTGAGTTAATAAACCAGATATCAGTGGTGGGGAGTGAGTGAGTGAGTTAATAAACCAGATATCAGTGGTGAGGAGTGAGTGAGTTAATAAACCAGATATCAGTGGTGGGGAGTGAGTGAGTTAATAAACCAGATATCAGTGGTGAGGAGTGAGTGAGTGAGTTAATAAACCAGATATCAGTGGTGAGGAGTGAGTGAGTTAGTAAACCAGATATCAGTGGTGGGGAGTGAGTGAGTTAATAAACCAGATATCAGTGGTGAGGAGTGAGTGAGTTTAGAAACCAGATATCAGTGGTAGTGAGTGAGTGAGTTTAGAAACCAGATATCAGTGGTGAGGAGTGAATGAGTTAATAAACCAGATATCAGTGGTGGGGAGTGAGTGAGTTAATAAACCAGATATCAGTGGTGGGGAGTGAGTGAGTTAATAAACCAGATATCAGTGGTGAGGAGTGAATGAGTTAATAAACCAGATATCAGTGGTGGGGAGTGAGTGAGTTAATAAACCAGATATCAGTGGTGAGGAGTGAGTGAGTTAATAAACCAGATATCAGTGGTGGGGAGTGAGTGAGTTTAGAAACCAGATATCAGTGGTAGTGAGTGAGTGAGTTTAGAAACCAGATATCAGTGGTGAGGAGTGAATGAGTTAATAAACCAGATATCAGTGGTGGGGAGTGAGTGAGTTAATAAACCAGATATCAGTGGTGAGGAGTGAGTGAGTTAATAAACCAGATATCAGTGGTGGGGAGTGAGTGAGTTAATAAACCAGATATCAGTGGTGAGGAGTGAATGAGTTAATAAACCAGATATCAGTGGTGGGGAGTGAGTGAGTTAATAAACCAGATATCAGTGGTGAGGAGTGAGTGAGTTAATAAACCAGATATCAGTGGTGGGGAGTGAGTGAGTGAGTTAATAAACCAGATATCAGTGGTGAGGAGTGAGTGAGTTAATAAACCAGATATCAGTGGTGAGGAGTGAGTGAGTTAATAAACCAGATATCAGTGGTGGGGAGTGAGTGAGTTAATAAACCAGATATCAGTGGTGGGGAGTGAGTGAGTTAATAAACCAGATATCAGTGGTGAGGAGTGAGTGAGTGAGTTAATAAACCAGATATCAGTGGTGAGGAGTGAGTGAGTTAATAAACCAGATATCAGTGGTGGGGAGTGAGTGAGTGAGTTAATAAACCAGATATCAGTGGTGGGGAGTGAGTGAGTTTAGAAACCAGATATCAGTGGTAGTGAGGGAGTGAGTGAGTTTAGAAACCAGATATCAGTGGTGAGGAGTGAATGAGTTAATAAACCAGATATCAGTGGTGAGGAGTGAGTGAGTGAGTTTAGAAACCAGGTGATCAGTCATAACAAATCCTACGACATGAAAGGTTGGTACCATGTCTTTCACAGTCATGTTTGATGTCATTGTGAAACATGAATGTGCAAAGTGGTATCAAAACGGCAGCCACATTGAACAAATCTATTTTGGGCCTTTTTTCATTTTGTTCAAAATGTCATTAAATTTGGTGAAAGTGAAGCTAGTCATGGAATTCAACATATATGTTCTGTGTTTTGCGACATTTTAAAATTTGACCCTAATTTGACCTTTGCACTTTGACCATACGGCATGCTGCAACAACTTGCAACCATGTACAAATACTGAATATCGCACCTATGTATTGTGCCTTTGTCTCCAGGCAACGAGTGGGGTCATCCGGAGTGGCTGGACTTCCCCCGTATTGGCAATAACGAGAGCTACCACTACTGCCGTAGACAGTGGAACCTTGTAGATGACAAGCTTTTGAAGTATCAGTTCCTCAACAACTTTGACCGTGACATGATCCACCTTGAACAGAAGTATGGTTGGCTCAGTCATTCTCAGGTGACTAATGGTGATGCTTGACGATAGCCTAGACAACTGTGACCCTTGACTGATGGTGATGCTTGACTGATGGAGATGCTTGACTGATGGAGATGCTTGACTGATGGAGATGCTTGACGGATGGAGATGCTTGACTGATGGTGATGCTTGACTGATGGAGATGCTTGACGGATGGAGATACTTGACTGATGGTGATGCTTAATGGATGGTGATGCTTGACTGATGGTGATTCTGACTGATGGTGATGCTTGACTGATGGTGATGCTTGACTGATGGAGGTGCTTGACTGATGGTGATGCTTGACTGATGGAGATGCTTGACTGATGGTGATGCTTGACTGATGGTGATGCTTAATGGATGGTGATGCTTGACTGATGGTGATGCTTGACTGATGGTGATGCTGACTGATGGTGATGCTTGACTGATGGTCATGCTTGACTGATGGAGGTGCTTGATGGATGGTGATCCTTGACTGATGGTGATGCTGACTGATTGTGATGCTTGACGGATGATGATGCTTGACGGATGATGATGCTTGATGGATGGAGATGCTTGACTGAGGGTGATGCTTGACTGAGGGTGATGCTTGACTGATGGTGATGCTGACTGATGGTGATGCTTGACTGATGGTGATGCTTGATGGATGGTGATGCTTGACGGATGATGATGCTTGACGGATGATGATGCTTGATGGATGGAGATGCTTGATGGATGGTGATGCTTGTCTGATGTTGATGCTTGACTGATGGTGATGCTTGACTGAGAGTGATGCTTGACTGATGGTGATGCTTGACTGAGGGTGATGCTTGACTGAGGGTGATGCTTGACTGATGGTGATGCTGACTGATGGTGATGCTTGACTGATGGTGATGCTTGATGGATGGTGATGCTTGACTGATGGTGATGCTTGACTGATGGTGATCCTTGACTGATGGAGATGCTTGACTGATGGTGATGCTTGACTGATGGTGATGCTTGATGGATGGTGATGCTTGACTGATGGTGATGCTTGACTGAGGGTGATGCTTGACTGATGGTGATGCTGACTGATGGGGATGCTTGACTGAGGGTGATGCTTGATGGATTGTGATGCTGACTGATGGTGATGCTGACTTATTGTGACTGAATATGATATTAGACACAGCTGTATTATTCATCTGCCATCGTGTCTGTCCGCCTGTCAGTCTGTCCTTTTTTCACTGCGTTACAGCCTTTGCTCCATGCTTACTGTGTGAAATTGTACAAAGTTTTTTTCAGAAACTACTGATTTTACATGAATGAAACTTTGCAAGTTCATCTAAGAGATACTTGATAAGACTGAGTTCGAAAGTTGGTCTTGTCAATTATTTCTTTAAAGAGTTATGGCCCTTGGTGCATAGTGTGTGCAATGGGTACAAGTTTTCTCAGAAACTACTAAAGTGAGCTTATCTAAGAGATACTTATCAATACTGAGGGTTTTTCTTCAGAGGATGGGCCTCTTGTGTGTATCAATTTCACATTTCAGCAATTTTTCTGATGACATAAAGTAGCCTAAGTGTTTATCTCCCTTTGAGGATTTAAGGACTTTTTTTAGTTTATATTCACAACTATATGAACAAACAAAATTCTAATGTGCCCCATGGCAGGGGATAGTGATAACGCTGTTTGCTTGTTCAAGTAACATTGTTTGCCACAAATGATTGCCACACCCAGATATGGATGAACGTGTTGTTTTTCAGAACTACGTGAGCTGTAAGAATGAAGGCGACAAGGTGATTGTGTTCGACAGGGCAGATTGTCTTGTTTTCATCTTCAACTTCCATCATGACAAGAGCTACACGGACTACAAGATCGGTGTTGGAGCTCCGGGAAGATATCCTTTCTCATTCTTTAAAGTAGTTTGTAGATTCGAACCCACAATAGGTTCCTGGCACAGCTATGGGATGCAACTCTGCAAAATACCTGTGCCCCCACACACCTGACCTATATTGTACCATGAACTACCTTTCGCACCAAGCCTCCGTGTCAGTAGAACATTCCTTACATACCCAAAGCAGGTGTAGCCATGCACAAGGTGATTCTAGGAGTGATATAACTACATTTTACAACATACAATCGTCTTGCATAACACTGAGAACAACCATTATTGTTGTTATGTTTGTTTGTTGATTAACGCTGCACTGAGCAATATTACAGCTATATGGAGGCGGTTTGAAGATTATCGAGTCTGGACCAGACTGTCCAGTGATTGACATCATGAGCATCAGTGTTAATGTGAATCAGATTTTAAACATGGCTACCAGTGCAGACATATTGGAAATTTCATTTTCACAAACAACTCAGCCAGTTCTGCTTTTATCATTATGAAGTTTGATGAACTTGTTTAGTTTTATTAACATGCTGCAAGATGTCTGATTGGTAAGGACTACTATTTAGCCTTATCATCTAATGAAATGTAATATAATCAAGAAAAATTCATGTGAGCTGAGGTTATTATCTGAATTTGTTAAGAATAACGGAAAAAGGAGAAAGAAAGAATGAATGAATGAATGAATGAATGAATGAATGAATGAATGAATGAATGAATTTTGTTTAAAGCCGCACTCAGTAATATTCCAGCTATATGACGGCGGTCTGTAAATAATCGAGTCTGGACAAGACAATTCTGTGATTGACATCATGAACATCGATCCATGCAATTGGGATCGGTGACATGCATCATCCAAGTCAGTGAGCCTGACCACCCGATCCCGTTAGTCGCCTCTTACGACAAGCATAGTCACCTTTTACAGCAAGCACAGGTTGCTGAAGACTATTCTACCCCAGATCTTCATGGGTCGAATGAATGTATGAATGAATGAATGAATGAACGGACCTTAGGACAACATCTCCTAGCATCGGGTGTATACTTCTCTAACTTCATGTTCATCAGCATATTCTCTGCCCTTGTTTGCCCTTGACCTTGGTCACATACAGGATAGTGCTGGACTCGGATGCCGAACAGTATGGTGGTCACAAGCGTCTCAACCACGACACTGACTTCTTCACCAGGGATGAACCATGGAATGAACGCCCTCATCATGCCTATGTAAGTTGCCTCAGACTGCTAGTCAGCTTGTGAGGTGTGGTTTGTTTAACTTAATTGAGGTGGGTTAACTTTAAAGGGTATCTAACATGCCTGTCCTTATACATATTAATGTTTACAGTCTGTGCCAAAAGCTGTTGTGTCTGGACCTAGAATGCCCTTGTGGTATAGTGGTAGAGCGTTCGCTCTGAGAGCAGAAGGTCTGGGGTTTGATCCCCGGCCGCGTCATACCAAAGACGTTTAAAGATGGTATTTGTTGTTACCCTGTCTGGTGCTTGGCGTTTAGGGGCTAAAACAAGGACTGGTTGTCTCGGAGTCAGTATACTGTGTCTGAGTGGGGTATCCATGTTAAACTGAGGCATGGTATCTCTTTGGGCTAGCACTATAACATCAATCCATAGACCCCATTTCACCTCACCCCTAATGGACCTATCTGGTCTATTGGTAATTTTTTTTTATGGCTTTTAATGTTAATGTGTGGACAATTTTGAGCAGAGCTTATATTTTTAGTTTCAACAAAATAAGTAAATGCACTATCATGTGACTGGATTTCTGGTCCATCACTTGATTGTCTGGTTTGTTTTCATCCCGCTGTCTTATGGGAGGAGTACTGCTGTGAGTGACGGGTGCTACAGGTAGAGCGGGACATGAATACCCTTTTCGCAAACCCCTGGTGTCATCACTAATTTTTAGTGATCCATTCATATAAGTTTCACTATTTTGCCATTTAAACCCAAAAGGAATCTCTTTCCTCAGATAGTCTTGGCCGGTGATGTTTTGTGTTTACCAGACAGCTGGAATGTTTGCTTGACTCTGGCTTCGGACTATTAGCACAATCTTCAGATACAAGATAACCAATGTTTCAGAAACATACTAACCCCATGTTAGATTTAACAGTGAGTTGGGTTTCAAGCTGCTTTAAACAGTATTCCAGTTATATCGCGGCGTGTCAGCTTAATGTGGGAGGAAAGCCTGAAGTGATGCAGGTCTCAGATGTTTACCACTTCGGTGAAACCCATGAGCACGGGTATAGTGCTGACAAACCTAGAAATATAATCAGGGTGAACCGGGATTCAAACCCACAATCAGGGTTTCTGACGTGCCCAAGGGACGCAGCTCTGCACAGCGAATCGCAGCGCCTTAGATGACTGGGCCACCTGTGCCCCCGTTAGATTTAACAGACAGCTGACACAGACTTCATGGCAGCTGAGATAACCAGGTTGTTGTGCAACTGGGCCGAGAGTCCTGCAAACATTTGACCTTTTCCTGCCTTGCTGGAAGCTTGGTGCACCGTTTCAGTATTAAGATAAAAATCATAATATAGTTGACCTTAGAAAACATGGGCCAGAAAGAAATGTGAGATTAGATAAGATAGCACAACATAGTGGTTTCTATCCTGATGCAAATTTGTTTTTTCGACCATATTCTTTGCAACCTCAAAATTGATGTATCATCTTCAGGTTGCTGACCCCTAGCCAAGATTGTGACTCCCCCCACCCCATCCTCAGTGGAATGATGCATGTCTTTACCTTAATCCAATCAAACAGCAAATAGTACTGCTTATTAGCACTGAGTAAAGCACTTCTGTGATAACAATTAACAGTGTTTTCCTGAACACAACACGCAGTTTATATGTTTAATTTTCTGACTGGCATTAAGGAAGTTCAAAGGCAATAAACTAAATGAAGCAACAGCAGTTCACTGATTGGAGTGGTCAATGATGCCTTGTTTCATATGAATGGGTAGCAGTGATAACTCACCAGATGCCTATTGTGTTATTCCTATTCTTTTAATAACATTGTTATATGCTTGTTACAACTGCTGCTCAATAAACCCTGTTTGGTATTTCCGCTATCCAAAGTGTGCATTGAGGCCGCCTGATTGTTGATAGCCATTTTGGTGACATAAATGCGAAGTTTCATTAATGCGAAGAAATAACTCGCGTTTTTTGCATTTAATTCACGCTCGCGTTAATTTCAAGATTTACGGTATTGTAGCTTGTAGGAAAATGGAGACAAAGCCATTAGTCCTGGATCTGTCATTCACAATTTGGATGTTATTCATATATGTTTGATTTATTTGTCCTATTTTCAGGTGTACATCCCTTCTCGAGTGGCAATTGTCCTGGCAAAGATGGACTAACATCAGACTGTGCATTTATCTCATTATTAGTGGCAATTGTCCAGGCAAAGGGTGACTAATGTCACATTTTGAGTCATGCCACTCAGTGGCAAGTTTCCTTGCAAAGGTGGACTAACTAACGCCAGGCTGTGTTCTCAGCTGGGACTGTGTATGTGTTTATTGTGATGCAGGGTTCGCATGGATTCCCATGAGGCTTAAGAACACTCAACTTACTCTAGGGCTTAGTTCACAGATGTTGTAAAGGCCTTGCAGAGAATTTCACGATTCCCGCACATCAGTGTGTAGAGTCACAGAAGGGTCACAACAAACCATTTTGAGATTTATCCATTGCACATTGCTTCTGTTGGTGCTCAAAATGTAGAAAGCATAAGGCTTAAAAAAATAATGGAATTCGTTCTCAGTCAATGGCTTTTGAAATTATTGTGCGGGCGGGCAATTTTTTGTTGTTGGTTGTTCATGCTAGTGTGTAACCAAATTTTGATTACAATAATTTCGGGGAAATCATTGTTGTTCTTAAGTATTGTAGCATTTAACTGCTGGGGTCGTGTGTTCGAGAAGTGGAATATTTAAATATTTTTTAATTCATTTTTAAAATGGAAATAAAACGAAACATGCGGCAGACTTTATGATGATGTGGGCGGTGCATAAGAACCAAGACTGTTCATTTCTTTTAGCCTTATGTATTAAGACTCATTTGTCCAAAAATGTTGAAATAGCAAAGATAATTGAGAGGTATGAAACCATGAAAGATTGTTGTGTCCTTGACCTTCCATGACCTGCAGGGTGTCCGATGGCCTGGTGAAAAAAACATGCTCTTTTTCTGACATACATGTTTATTGGTTCCCGGACCCTATATTTATAAAACAGGGCCATTATATTGAATGACAATGGGTTACCTGATACATAAGCATTTCAGACAATCAGAAGAAGCTATGTATGATCTGAGTAAACCGTGTGACGTGCTGGAACAAGTATCAGATGTAACTGTCTGGGGTACATTTGACAGTATAATGTTTGTTATATGTCATGATATATAAGCTTTTGCAAAGTGTACTGTTGCTTTGTGAAGAAAATAAACCTGAAAAGTGCTGGTGTTGTTTACCCATCTTGCTGACATGCCATTTTACAAATGGATCGGTCGGACAGACACATTGACTTGGTTGATGGTGTGCGTCGTTGCTGACAATATCAGTCACTAGGTTGTCTGGCCCAGACATGTTTATTACAGGCCACCTTGCTGAGATGCCATTTTACAAATGGATCGGATTGTCAGACTTTATTGATGGCATGTCATCGTACCCTGATGGTGTGCGTCGTTGCTGACAATATCAGTCACTAGATTGTCTGGCACAGACATGTTTATTACAGGCCACCTTGCTGAGATGCCATTTTACAAATGGATCGGGTCGTCAGACTTGATTGATGGCATGTCATCGTACCCGATGGTGTGTGTCGTTGCTCACAATATCAATCACTAGATTGTCTGGCACGGACATGTTTATTACAGGCCACCTTGCTGAGATGCCATTTTACAAATGGATCGGGTCGTCAGACTTGATTGATGGCATGTCATCGTACCCTGATGGTGTGTATCGTTGCTGACAATATCAATCACTAGATTGTCTGGCCCAGACATGTTTATTACAGGCCACCTTGCTGAGATGCCATTTTACAAATGGATCGGGTCGTCAGACTTTATTGATGGCATGTCATCGTACCCTGATGGTGTGTATCGTTGCTGACAATATCAGTCACTAGATTGTCTGGCCCAGACATGTTTATTACAGGCCACCTTGCTGAGATGCCATTTTACAAATGGATCGGGTCGTCAGACTTGATTGATGGCATGTCATCGTACCCTGATGGTGTGTATCGTTGCTGACAATATCAGTCACTAGATTGTCTGGCCCAGACATGTTTATTACAGGCCACCTTGCTGAGATGCCATTTTACAAATGGATCGGGTCGTCAGACTTTATTGATGGTATGTCATTGTACCCTGATGGTGTGTATCGTTGCTGACAATATCAGTCACTAGATTGTCTGGCCCAGACATGTTTATTACAGGCCACCTTGCTGAGATGCCATTTTACAAATGGATCGGGTCGTCAGACTTGATTGATGGCATGTCATCGTACCCTGATGGTATGTATCGTTGCTGACAATATCAGTCACTAGATTGTCTGGCCCAGACATGTTTATTACAGGCCACCTTGCTGAGATGCCATTTTACAAATGGATCGGGTCGTCAGACTTGATTGATGGCATGTCATCGTACCCTGATGGTGTGTGTTGTTGCTGACAATATCAGTCACTAGATTGTCTGGCCCAGACATGTTTATTACAGGCCACCTTGCTGAGATGCCATTTTACAAATGGATCGGGTCGTCAGACTTGATTGATGGCATGTCATCGTACCCTGATGGTGTGTATCGTTGCTGACAATATCAGTCACTAGATTGTCTGGCCCAGACATGTTTATTACAGGCCACCTTGCTGAGATGCCATTTTACAATTGGATCGGGTCGTCAGACTTGATTGATGGCATGTCATCGTACCCTGATGGTGTGTATCGTTGCTGACAATATCAGTCACTAGATTGTCTGGCCCAGACATGTTTATTACAGGCCACCTTGCTGAGATGCCATTTTACAAATGGATCGGGTCGTCAGACTTTATTGATGGCATGTCATCGTACCCTGATGGTGTGTGTTGTTGCTGACAATATCAGTCACTAGATTGTCTGGCCCAGACATGTTTATTACAGGCCACCTTCCTGAGATGCCATTTTACAAATGGATCGGGTCGTCAGACTTGATTGATGGCATGTCATCGTACCCTGATGGTGTGTGTTGTTGCTGACAATATCAATCACTAGATTGTCTGGCCCAGACATGTTTATTACAGGCCACCTTGCAGACTTTATTGATGGCATGTCATCGTACCCTGATGGTGTGTATCGTTGCTGACAATATCACTGGATTGTCTGATGTTTATTACAGGCTGTCCTCACAAACCTGATATTTTTCTGAGTGAGTGAGTGAGTGAGATGGGTTTAACAGTATTCCAGTTATATCACGGCGTGTCAGCTTAATGTGGGAGGAAAACCCGAAGTGGTGCAGGTCTCGGATGTTTACCACTTCAGTGAAACCCATGGGCATGGTGCTGACAAACCTAGAAACATAGTCGGGGCGAACCGGGATTCGAACCCACAATCATAGGTTTCTGGAGCGACCAAGGGACGCAACTCTAAACAGTGAATCGCGGCGCCATAGACGACTGGGCCACCTGTTCCCCCCTATTTTGCTGAGTGTGGTGTTGAACAAGCACACACCATTTTATGCAGTAATGGATACCCCTGACGATCCGGGTAGAATAGGTCTTCAGCCACCCATGCTTGTCGTAAATGGCAACTAACGGGTCGGGTGGTCAGGCTTGCTGACTTGGTTGATGCATGTCGTCGTATTGCATGGATCGATGCTCGTGATGTCAATCACTGGATTGTCTGGTCCATACTTGATTATTTACAGACCACTGTTGTATAGCTGGAATATTTTATAAAACACTCACCCCCATTCCAGTCTCATCCCCTTCTCTGCGCTATGAGCTGACAGCCTATACACATCCCTTTTTCAGTCTGAATTTAATATAATAGGCTGAAGACCTATTCTATACCGGATCTTCACAGGTCTTGTGTGAAAGTAAACACATTAGCAGAGAGAGTTTGACCACCCAAAGACGTATATATATCTATATACACATAAATCTATATATATCTATGTACGTCTTTGGACCACCTTGTGTGGTCTCATGTTATTTACAGAGGTCCTTTTCTGAAGTTAAATCCTTCAGGGAATATGGCCAAATTCAACTTCGAGACATAAACCTTTCTTGCTTAAGCTTGCACAGGAAGCCTTAGTTACCAAAGCCTAATTTTGTTTGATATAGGTAGTCCAGAGAACTTAATCTCTCCCTACGACCCATTGAATGGGTTGAAGAAATGAAACAGCATCTTCAAACAAGTTTATTCATTATTTGCTGTCGTACAGTACAAAGGTATAGAAGCATCTGTTATGCAGTGTTAGTGAGTGAGTTGGGTTTAACAGTATTCCAGTTATATCACCGCGTGTCAGCTTAATGTTGGAGGAAAGCCCAAGGTGATGCAGGTCTCAGACGTTTACCCCTTCGGTGAAACGCACGAGCACGGGTATGGTGCTGATAAACCTAGAAACATAATCGGGGCCAACCGGGATTCGAACCAACAATCATAGGATTTTGGCGTGCCTATGGGACGCAACTCTGCACAACGATTCGCGGCGCCTAGACGACTCTGCCACCCGTGCCCCCAAGTGTTAGGAACGGATGAAACATAGTAGGCATTCATGACCAACTCGTGTTATTTGGGCAAGCCGAACTACGACTCGTGCCCTCCTCGTGGCCAACTTGGTTCCGTCTAAGCGCAAACGGGCATAGCTAAAAGAATGTCAACTCGTTGCCTAATGATTCTTGTATTGTTTCCACATATATTATTCAGATGCTATTGAATACACATCGGCACTTACCGTATTATATAGTATGATTGAATATATTTAACTGTATCTGATAGATGCAAAACATACGTAAAAATAGATAAAATATTACTGAGGCATTCTTTGACCGAAGTACCTGAAGTCATACGCGCATTCTGATTGGTTTGTCGTATATCTCATAACATTCATCGATTGGGGGACGAGTCTTCTTGCAGGCGACGGAAAGGGGCGAGTGGTGACGAATATTTAGTAGGCACCAACAAGCGCAGTGCCAATTTACAATCCAAACATGACCCAGTACTAATATAACATGGTAAATATATTCCAGCCTTTTGTTCATTATATCTCAAACTAGCTGCAAATTATGTTTTGTGAGACTGACGCAGAAGTCCCATCGACAAAACCCAGTTCGCTTGGTAGGCTGATGTCGACGTGCACAGATATGAAGCCAAGAAACTTCACACTACCCACGCGTCTATTAATATCGACTTTGTTAAAAAGTTATAATACAAGCGTTTCCACAGAGATATAATCTTTATATTCTATGATTTGTTTGCATGCTATCCGTACACCCCCTCCCCCCACCCGTTTTGAAAAAAACTCGGGAGGATATAGCGATCAGCAGAGCCATCCGTAACGTTTTCTGTTTCCGGAGCAGAACTCCAAAAGCGTTGAATATTTCTGGATGAAACTTGCCATACAGACCTAGACTAGTGATGAACTGGTGCCTTTGATGATTTAGGATATTGATTAATTGTGAACAGCATTATTGTTTTCTTCACTGAACTGAAGGTATCTAATGGTAATGAACCAAATGTGGGGTAAAAATAGCCAAACTCCATTTCCGCATTGCACCGGATCGGGGGGATATGTCATCTCCTGATCACTCCTGTTGTTTAATGCTGCATTATTCCAGCTGTATTACAGCCGTATGTAAATAATCTGGACCAGACAGCCAAATCACCGAGCCTGACCACCTGATCCATTAAGTTGCCCAGTACGACAGGCACAGGTTGCTGGGGACCTATTCTGACCCGGAATAGGGCTGTATATATGTTACAGTCAATATGTAAAATGACTGAAATTTTCACACAAGCAATTTACAATACGCCAAAATATTTCAGTCATTTTACAAGGTCATCATCACCTTTACCAAGGAATCCAACATTGATCTAAATAAAGACATATCTTTTAAAAGAGAGGGATCCATAATATAAAAATCCTATCTCAGTGTGTGTGTGTGCGTGCGTGCGTGCGTGCGTGCGTGCGTGCGTGCGTGCGATCTGCCTATGTTTAATTTAGGCGAGTGGATGTAGATGCCCCCTAACGATATTGTCCACAAGGGGTTCACATTTTTGTGGGCAGGGGAACACTCCCTGTCATTTAATACCTGGTTCAGAGTGAAACAATAGCACAACTCGCACAGGTCACGACGCAGGTAGAAGTACGCGGGCTTGTAATATGTTAACTGTCAGGAGAAACTGGCGAGAAGGACAGCAGAATGAAACACCCAAAACACCAAAATTCGACAAGCAGATGAGACCTGACGACGCGCATGCGCGGGACATGTCACAGCGTCTGAGAAAGCAGATCCAGGGTCCATTCTTCAGTTCAGGATTTAAGTTTTCTCTGCGAGGTTTATGTACGTTAGGGGTTAGTTATTGTAGAACGGACCCGTGAAGATTCCGGGGTAGAATAGGTCTTCAGCAACCCATGCTTGCCGTAAAAAGGTGACTATGCTTGTCGTAAAAGACGACTAACGGGATCGGGTGGTCAGGCTCGCTGACTTGGTTGATGCATGTCATCGATCCCAATTGCGTGGATCTATGCTCATGATATCAATCACTAGATTGTCTGGTTCAGACACGATTATTTACCGACCGCCGTCATATAGCTGGAATATTGCTGAGTGCAGCGTTAAACAACAAACCAACAACAACAATATTGTAGAACGAGATGAGATAACTCACTGGTATAAGAGGTAAGATGCAATAAATACTGTTCCATTTTTCAAAGATATGTTTTGGTCTCGTTGATACACACAACTGACTCATGATATGTGAAGTGTGTATATTTTGAATGACATACTTGATTATCCCTATCAAACGTTGAGTAGAATACGTATTAGTGCATACTTGGTCCCCACGAATAAGGAACAACGGAAGACATACCGTATATGCTATCAGAATTAGTTTGAGAGACTTTGGTTTTATATAATCGGGGCGAACCAGGATTCGAACCCACTCTGCACAGCACAGTCCTGTTGGTTTTACAATCTACTTTCCGTAGTTTGACTCCAAAAGCGGTATTTTGAGAGTCTGTCAAAATGCATTCAACACCTTTGCTCCCAAACCATTTCGTGACCAGTCCTGTCATTCCGGACGGGTTGACGAAAAGGGAAGGGTGGTGACGAACGATTTATACACTGGGCTCGCCTTCTTCGGTTGCTTGTCCCCGTCCGTCTTTTTCCGCCAGCCTCTTCGCCAAGAACAACTCTCTTTGGGTTTTCTCCGAGGGACACCAGGCGGCCTCGGGGGTAAGGGACGCCCGTAAGCGCTAGAAATAGGAAGGTCAGTATATATGTTAGGGAGAGAATTGTGGGATAGGAGTCATTACCTTTTGTCTGAGTGGGATATTCATGTTAAAACTGTGGTATCTCAGTGGGCTGGCACTATAGAGCTAGCACCAGTCTGGACGAGTACAGGCAGCCAAACACACACACGCACACACACACGCACACGCATGCACGTTGCTATACAAGTACAACAATCATAAACGTAGGTTAAACCCCATTTCGACCGCCTCCGTGGTTGAGTGGGGGAGCGTCCACCCGGAGAGCGGAATGTTCGAGGTTCGATCTCCGGCTGCGTCATACCAAAAGACGTTAAAAGATGGTACTTGTTGATGCCCTGCCTGACGCACGGCATTAAGGGGCTAAAACAAGGACTGGGCGACTCGGAATCGGTATACTGTGCCTGAGTGGGGTGTTCATGTTAAACTGCGGCATAGCGTCTCAGTGGGCTAGCACTATAACATCGGCTTCAGTTCGGACTAGTACAAGCAGTCACACACACGTCCATGCACGTCGCTATATACACTCTACAAAAAAAGAAACGCACAGGTAGTATGTAGTTCATTTAACCTGACTACACAAACAAATCCGGTATTTAAATTGGATATATGTTATTGGAAAATGTTGCTGACCTGATGTTCGATAAACTGTCGATTTGCAATTTCTTAAACGGCATTGTTTTCACACTTGTTAAAAAAATGTCACGGAGGAAAGCAGTAAAGCAAAATGCACGTGCAAGTTTTGGCATTCGTAACTCGCGGTAGTGGCTATAAAAAGGCAAACATAAGCCAATGATTTGTCATTCAATTGTCAACATTTTTCAAGATCGAAAATGCCGAGACTTAGCGCTGCCGATCGGAACATCGCCATAGGGCGTATTCAAAGAAGGGAATCGCAGTCTTCTGTTGCACGCCACTTCAACGTCCACCACAGCACCATTTGCCGCCTTCGTGACCGATACACACAGTTCAATTCCATTGCAGACCAAGTGTTACCACCCCTGCTGCACAGGATCGCTACATTCGACTGTTCCACCTACGTGATCGCAATGCCACAGCCTTGGAATTTGAGAAACTGGAGAGGCGTGTGGTATAGCGATGAATCACGATTTCTTCTTCACCGGCGAGATGGAGGACAACGCGTTTATCGCTGTCGAAATGAGCGTTTTGCCCAACATTGTGTACGTGAATTCGACAAATTCGGTGGCGGTAGTGTCATGGTGGTTATATCCTACACCACGAGATCTGACTTGGTTGTGGTTCAAGGAAATTTGACAGCAAATCGCAGCATGAATCAAATTCTTCAACCCCACCTTCTTCCAATCATTGACCGCCAGAGGGATCTGTTTCAACGGGACAACACTCTACCGCACACAGCTCATGTCACGGTAGACAACCTTCATAATGCCAACATCAACGACTTGTCCTGACCGTCGAGATCTCAAGATCTCAACCCAATCGAACACCTCAGGGATGAACTCGATCGACGTGTACGTCAACGTCAGAACACGCCGCAGATACTCCCACAACTGACCAACGCGTTACAAGCATAATTGCGCAGAATTCCGCAGGACAGAATTCGTTCACTTATCCAGTCAGTGCCGAGGAGATGCAGGGCCGTGATTGCTGTCCGGGGCAGTGACACGAGATGCTGAGTTCAGCGTAACCGTGTGGCCTTCTGTGACATGACAATGAACAGTTTTCAATGCCTTTTTCATCGATAACACGTGACTATCGAGCTCCAAAATTTCATATTTGTATTTATGATAATAAATTAAATATATCGACTTTATTAGGTACAATAATTTACTTAAAATCTACCTGTGTGTTTCCTTTTTTGAAGAGTGTAAGTGCAATAAACTTGGTTTGTCAGCAGTCAGCACTGTGGGTCTCCTCCTCCCACATCAAGATGACACACCCTTATATAACCGAAATACTGTTCAAAGTGACGTTGAACTCAACGCACTTAACCCTCTGGCTGCCACATCAAAATAGCCTGTGTACTATGGCTGTGCCAAATGGCATCCAGGGGGTTAAACCCCATTGCACCTCACCTCCCTCAACGATCGGAATGTTTCGACAGAACATGCGTGTGTAATAATTGACGTCGCGGTGGCAATATTTCATCCATTAAATATTTCTGAATAATGGCTTGCACATGTTTTATTGTTACCACTGTATATAATGTATGTCTGCCTATTGAGCCGCGCTCTACAAAGCGATCTTCGCGCCGTTCATTAACACTCACTTAGGAAATTCGTTTGCACTCAGATCACTGTGTGAGTGAGTGAGTGAGTGAGGTTTAACACCACTTTGAACAGTGTTCCAGTTATAACCCGGCGTGTCAGCTAAATGTGGAAGGAAAGCCCGAAGTGACTTCGGTGAAACCCACAAGCACGGGTATGGTGCTGACAATCCTAGAAACATATTCGGGGCCAACCAGGATTCGAACCCCCAATCATAAGTTTCTGGCGTGCCCAAGGGACGCAACTCTGCAGATCACCCTTGTCCCCATCATCTTAATACTATATATAACCTATTTGGTGGTTGAAGTGCTTAGTGGAGGTGGCGTACGAGTCTCAGTTGAATGTTTTCAATGTATTACATTGGTAACCCTTACATCTTTGTTACAAACCTGTAATAACGTTCCCTTAGCCTCGCTCAATGCCTTTATTGCCATGACAACAAAGGGGATGACGGGAATGGCTGTCAGGAACCAACCAATGGTAGTGGCGTAATCCGGGTACTTGTACTTCCCATAGGTCGGTGGCTTGTACGTCGTGAGGATGAATATGAAGGCGGTCTATGAAGATATCGATATATGTATGTCATTGTGCTATTTTGAGTGAGTGCGTTGGGTTTAACACCGCTTTTAACAGTATTCCAGTTATATCACGGCGTGTCAGCTTAATGTGGAGGAAAGCCCGAAAAGATGGAGGTCTCAGACGTTAACCACGAAACCCACGATCACGGTAATGGTGCTGACAAACCTAGAAATCTAATCGGGGCGAACCGGGATTCGAACCCACGACCATAGGTTTCTAGGGTGCCCAAGGGACGCAGCTCTGCACAGCGAATTGCGGCGCCTTAGATGACTGGGCCACCCCTGTACGGTACTATTTTGAATTTATGTTGAAGGGATACGTTTCATAAATGGACATGGATACATGCTGATTCGTGTGTTTTCAAAACTCTGTGTGAGAAAAGTGAGTGGGTTTAACACAACTTTTCGCAAATGTTAAGAATGGGGCACCCGAAAAAACAATTTCCATAATCATAAAAGATATCTATTAAAATGAAAGTCCATTGTACGATTCCGACTATATCACAAGCACGACATTGTGCTAATGAATTACTATGAAATAGGGATTATACCAGGTGTTAGCGAAAAGGTGAACGTATCGTACGCCACCAGTGGCACCTGTCACCCACAAATACATACAAAGGCAAGTCAATCGTTTACCAGAAAGAACATGGGAACATAAGGTCAAAATAGGGACTTGCATCGGCTGTGATGTAGTTGTTACACTGCTGACAGCGGCATAAAACAACATACATTATCTCTCCATTATGTCTCACCAGCAGTAGGACGGGAGTGATGTAACACCAGGTGAGCTTGAAAAAAAATGGCGGCTCCCGTCCTATCATCATCTTGATGTCTGCACAAAACTCTCGTATGCCTGGATATAAATAAAAACATATTCACATTCAAACATATCCTATGCTTGTCGTGAGAGGCGACTAACGGGATCGGGTGGTCAGACTTGCTGACTTGGTTGATGCATGTCATCGTATCCCAATTGCGTGGATCGATGCTCATGATGTCAATCACAGGATTGTCTGGACCAGACTCGATTATTTGCAGACTGCCTTTATATAGCTGGAATATTGCTGAGTGTGGCGTTAAACAACAAACAAACAAATCAAACATATAAAGACAGTCATCACTTATACACATACGATTGTATTAATGGAAGGCATTCAGTAGCTATCTCTCAATAGAAGAGACCGCCTCCGTGGTTTAATGGAAGAGCGTCCGCCTGGAGAGCGGAAGGTCCGGGGTTCGATCCCTAGCCGCGTCATACAAAAAGACTATAAAAGATGGTACTTGTTGTTACCCTGTCTGGCGCTCGGCATTAAGGGGCTAAAACAAGGAGTGGTCGACTCGGAGTCAGTATACTGTGTCTGAGTTGGGTATTCATGTTTAACTGCGGCATGGTATCTCAGTGTGCTAGCACTATAAATCGGCATCAGTCCGGATTAGTACAAGCAGCCACACATACACGTGCATGCATGTCGCTATATAAGTGCAATAATCTTGGACGTGACGTTAAATCCCATTTCACCTCACCTTCACCTCAATAGAAGCATAATGAAAATAAAGCTATGTTCAAGCAGAGTCCATTGCACGAACCCGACTACAACTGTTCAAAGAAATGGTGATTTTACCGTAGACCCAGGCAATGACCACGCACTCAAGAAACGCCGCCTTCAGCAGGAAGATGAAGGAAAGGTACCAGTCTACCAGTTGAAACATGTACATTCCTCCCTGAAACAAATACCGGCAGGAAGGTAAAGCAATCATATACTCAACATCAAAAGTTCCTGTGACGCCAATATTTCAGTGCATTTTTCAAACAAGTAGAGTTTTGTTTTCAATATTGTAGTACATGTATGGAATCAAGTCACAAAAACGCAACTGCTACAGAAAAGCATGTATTCCATGCAAAAATTGACTTCTATGCAAGCCCCTTGCATTTCACTACCCAAGAATGGGTATAAAAACATGTGCGTTAACGGGATTCCATATGCATTGATTAGCATCGTGCTGACAACAACCACTCAGAAAAGCAACAAAATTACGCAATTATTCAACATCACGAAATGCCAAGCCTGTCCGAAAATGAGCGTCTGCGAGCCATTGGTATGCCTGAAGAAGGATCGAGTCAACGTGATGTCGCAAGACAATTTATCGTCCACAGAAACACCATTTGGTGTTTATGGCAACGTTGGCAACAGACGAATGCAGTCAGAGACCATCTCCGGAGTGGCAGGCCACGCGTAACCAATAATCGTCAAGACAACTGGATTCGTACAACACACCTACGAAATCGATTCCAGCCAGCAACAGTGACTGCAAAAAGCATCCCTGGCCTTCGAAGAATATCTTCACAAACCGTACGTCACCGCCTCAGATGTGCAGGGATTGTCGCCAGAAGACCCCACCAGACGTCCCATTTTGACAGGAAACCACCGTCAAGCACGTCTACAGTGGTGGAGACAGCGTCTACGCTGGACGGCCATGCAGTGGGGACAAGTTCTATTCACTGACGAATCTCGTTTTCACCTCAGCCACAGCGATGGACGGATTCGAGTGTACCGACGTCGAGATGAACGTTACGTCAATCATTGTGTCATGGAAGATGATCGGTTCGGGGGGTGGCAGCGTTATGGATTGGGGTGGGGTTACAGCAAGACAAAGGAAATCTCAATGGACAGCGCTACCGCGACGAGATCATTGACCCTGTTGTTCTACCGTTTTTGCGACGTCATGGCCCAGGTATTACCTTTCAACATGACAACGCCCGGCCTCATATTGCTCGACTTGTTCAGGAATGTGAATGTCATCCCCTGGCCGGCTCGCTCCCCTGATCTCTCACCAATTGAGCACATGTGGGATGAGATGGATCGGCGCCTTCGACGTCAACCACGTGTTCCACAGACACTCCAGGAACTTCGAAACATGCTCCAGCAGATATGGACAGATATCCCAAAGGACTTTGTGCTACGCCTGGTCCATTCCATTCGAAGATGTGATGTGTGGACACACACGCTATTGATTTGTAAATTGACATTTTGTTCATGTTTTTATTTTGAAATCACGCATTTTCTGAAGTCAGTATGGCAAATTGAACCGTTTGAACACTTACAGGAGTCTTTTATTTGTTGCAAACCGAAATTGTTTCAGATTTGGTAAAAAACATAACTTTGGTTAAATCTTATTCAATGTCACAGGAACTTTTGTTGTTCAGTACATATAGGTGGGAGATAAAGGAAATATATACATGTAGTGAGTGAATATGGTTTTAAACCGCCTTCAGCAATATTCCAGCATTATGACGGCGGGAGACACCGAAATGGGCTTCATGCATTGTATCCATGTGGGGTATCGAACCGGCTATTTGGCGTGAGGAGTGAACGCTTTAACCACTAGGCTACTAAAGCGCCCCCTTCCAGGTAGGAAGGTAAAGGAAACATACAGATAGGAAGGTAAAGGAAACATACAGGTAGGAAGGTAAAGGAAAACATGCAGGTAGGAAGGTAAGGAAAACATGCAGGTAAGAAGGTAAGGGAAACATGCATTTTATAGGAAGGTAAAGGAAACATGGATATGGGAAGGTAAAGGAAACATACAGGTAGGAAGGTAAAGGGAACACACAGGTAGGAAGGTAAAGGAAACATTCAAGTAGGAAGGTAAAGGAAACACACAGGTAGGAAGGTAAAGGAAACATACAGGTAGGAAGGTAAAGGAAACATACAGATAGGAAGGTAAAGGAAACATACAGGTAGGAAGGTAAAGGAAACATACAGATAGGAAGGTAAAGGAAACACACAGGTAGGAAGGTAAAGGAAACATACAGGTAGGAAGGTAAAGGAAACATACAGATAGGAAGGTAGAGGAAACACACAGGTAGGAAGGTAAAGTGAACACACAGATAGGAAGGTAAAGGGAACACACAGATAGGAAGGTAAAGGGAACACACAGAAAGGAAGGTAAAGGAAACATTCAGGTAGGAAGGTAAAGGGAACACACAGATAGGAAGGTAAAGGAAACATACAGGTAGGAAGGTAAAGGAAACACACAGGTAGGAAGGTAGAGGAAACACACAGGTAGGAAGGTAAAGGAAACATACAGATAGGAAGGTAAGGGAAACATACAGATAGGAATGTAAAGGAAACATGGATATAGGAAGGTAAAGGAAACATACAGGAAGAAAGATAAAGGAAACATATATAAGTGTAAAGGCGTACCTTCCTCCCTGAAACAGACATTTATACATGTTTCAAATGATTGACAGAAGATGAAATGCATGCAAATCAGGCTGTTATCAGTTGAAATCAGCAGCTTGATATTTTTCACATGGACTTCCATGTGTTCCGTTGCTTGTTTCACCTGTGTTGTAAAGAGGAGCCCGGTGAAGTATGACAGACAACAGAAGGCGACTGTGACAGCAAGGCGGCGCCTCATTAAGGAGGGGAAATGGTCCACCACGGCGGAGATACACGTCTCTACCATCGAGAACTGCAGGGAAAATACGCTACATATACATCCGTAAATTGTGAGTGAGTGCGTGAATTGGGTTTAACGCCTCGTTGAACAGTATTTCAGTTATATCACGGCGTGTCAGTTTAATGTGGGTAGAAAACCCGAAGTGATGCAGGTCTCAGATGTTTACCACTTTGGTGAAACCCACGAGCACAGTGCACACACGACCATAGGTTCTGGCATGTCCAAGGGAGCCTTAGACGACATGGCTACCCGTACCCCTTCGTGACGAATGAATAACTGTAGATATAATAGTCACTTGCCGTGTATGTGTGTGTGTGTGTGTGCGTGCGTGTGTGCGTGTGCTTGCGTGTGTGTGTGTGTGTGCACGCGTGCATGTGTGCGCGTGTGCGTGTGCGTGTGCGTGTGTAAATATCCGAATGGAGGACTTTGTTAGGTCTTACATGTTCGACTTTACAGCAGTTCATGTTTAATTAGTCACCTGTTGATGCATACTAACACCAGATATACATACTATAGAGTCGATGGCAACAAAGACGAGCATGGCGAAGAACAGGAAGCTCCACAGCCTGGGGATCGGAAGATGAGTGAGGGCTTCTGGGTAAGTGACGTAGCCTAATCCGGGTCCTGGAATGATATTTGGACAGAGACAATTTTATGTAAATGATTGAATTCGTGTCTTCTCAATATTTCTCCGATTTCATAGCTCTTTCTGTCAATCGGTGAATCAGTGAATCGGCGTGGTTCTGAATCTTGCCACGTTTATCAGATCTGATTTGTTATCCCTAAAATGAACGTAATCAGGCAGTTCCGAATGAAGTATCTTAATATTGCGCTATATTATGGAATCACGGATACTGTACGTTCATCAGCGCCATGGCAGCCACATTTTAATTTGTAAGAATCGTATCGCATCGTTTAAATGACAAATTATAGAATTCAATGAGGTCGGATTGTTTTAGAAAGCTGATATCTGATTGGCGAAAATATTCATGCGTCCTTCCTATTATTGTGCGGTCAAAGTTTCTTCAGTTTTAACCTGACCTGAAGTTATATTGAGGATATGTAAGATCGTGACACAGAGAGAGTAATCAATGGGAGTAAAATATTTGATTTAAATGAGATAAATATTATTGACATAGGGTATATAATTGATCGAGTAGTCATACTGTCTAGCCAAATATCATGTTTATCTCTATAATACAAAACGTTCCTATTCGAGTGATCTTTTATGCAAACTATGCCCATCCTCGGCAAACAAAGGAAGTCTAGATGGTGCAAACTATTTTATATTGTTTACGTAACGCCATGCAGAATCTAGTTCTAATTAAATCAGAATGCATAGCAACGTTTCCGCTCACATTGACGTGTTAATCATGTGTGTTAAAGTGTTAAATTGTTGCAAAACCATGTCAGCTTGACCTTTCGTTGATCACGTGAGGGTCACGGTTATCCATTCAAAACGAGATAATGCCTACACGTGTAATGTACTGTTCGAGTATGGTCTTTTCATCATGTGGGAAAATTAAAACAGTAAAACCCTTTCCATATTCACAAGAAATCTCTGCTACAAACAGAGTCCATTGTGCGATTCCGACAATATCATGAGCATATGTTTCTGATTCACAATCAAAAAGTGATGATACCAGGTGTTCGCAAAAAGGTGATATCCGTCACAAACACATGCAAAGGCATTTGATGAAACAGTTAATGTAGTGATGCTCACGTATACAGGCTATGTTATTTGAGGCCTTAAGCTTGTCAGGGGGAACAACTACAAACAATTAAAGGCAGCCAGATAAACATGCCCATGTACCTGAGGAGACGACCTCTAACACAGGAATTCCTGTCTCTTTGGACATAAACCCCAGGATGGAAAAGACCACGATACCGCCAAACATGCTGGTTCCTTCGCTGACGAATGTCGCAATTATTGCGTCTCTGAAATGCAGAATTATTCGAATTATTCGAAATGCAGTAACACGTGTAGAGATGGTACAAGTAACACGTGTAGACATGGTACAAGTAACACGTGTAGAGATGGTATAAGTAACATGTGTAGAGATGGCATAAGTCACATGTGTAGAGATGGTATAAGTAACATGTGTAGAGAAGGTACAAGTAACACGTGTAGAGATGGTCTAAGTAACATGTGTAGAGATGGTATCAGTAACATATGTAGAGATGGTATAAGTAACATGTGTAGAGAAGGTACAGGTAATACGTGTAGAGAAGGTACAAGTCACATGTGTAGAGAAGGTATAAGTCACATGTGTAGAGATGGTATAAGTAACATGTGTAGAGAAGGTACAAGTAATACGTGTAGAGAAGGTACAAGTCACATGTGTAGAGAAGGTATAAGTAACATGTGTAGAGATGGTATAAGTAACATGTGTAGAGATGGTATAAGTAACATGTGTAGAGAAGGTACAAGTAACATGTGTAGAGACCGTATAAGTAACATGTGTAGAGATGGTATAAGTAACACGTGTAGAGAAGATACAAATAACACGTGTAGAGATGGTATAAGTAGCACGTGTAGAGATGGTCTAAGTAACATGTGTAGAAAAGGTATAAGTAACATGTGTAGAGAAGGTACAAGTAACACGTGTAGAGATGGTATAAGTCACATGTGTAGAGATGGTATAAGTAACATGTGTAGAGATGGTACAAGTAACACGTGTAGAGATGGTATAAGTCACATGTGTAGAGATGGTATAAGTAACATGTATAGAGAAGGTACAAGTAACATGTGTAGAAGAGGTATAAGTAACATGTGTAGAGAAGGTACAAGTAACATGTGTAGAGATGGTATAAGTAACACGTGTAGAGAAGGTACAAGTCACTTGTGTAGAGGAGGTATAAGTAACATGTGTAGAGATGGTATAAGTAATATGTGTATAGATGGTATAAGTCACATGTGTAGAGATGGTATAAGTAACATGTGTAGAGATTGTACAAGTAACATGTGTAGAGATGGTGTAAGTAACATGTGTAGAGATGGTACAAGTAACACACGTAGAGATGGTACAAGTAACACACGTAGAGAGGGTACAAGTAACATGTGTAGAGATGGTACAAGTAACATGTGTAGAGATGGTACAAGTAACATGTGTAGAGATGGTACAAGTAACGAGTGTAGAGATGGTACAAGTAACACATGTAGAGATGGTACAAGTAACATGTGTAGAGAAGATACAAGTAACATGTGTAGAGATGGTACAAGTAACACGTGTAGAGATGGTATAAGTAACATGTGTAGAGAAGGTACAAGTAACACGCGTAGAGATGGTATAAGTAACACGTGTAGAGATGGTATAAAGTAAAATATGTAGAGATGGTATAAGTAACATGTGTAGAGATGGTATAAGTAACATGTGTAGAGATGGTACAAGTAGCAAGTGTAGATGTGGCACAAGTAGAAAGTGTAGAGGTGGTACACGTAATACGTGTAGAGATGGTACAAGTAATACGTGTAGAGGTGGTACAAGTAACACGCATAGATGTGGTACAAGTAACACGTGTAGAGGTGATACAAGTAATACATGTAGAGGTGGTACAAGTAACACGCATAGATGTGGTACAAGTAACACGTTTAGAGGTGATACAAGTAGTGCGTGTAGAGAAGGTACAAGTAATACGTGTAGAGGTGGTACAAGTAACACGTGTAAAGGTGGTACAAGTAGCAAGTGTAGAGGTGGTACAAGTAGAAAGTGTAGAGGTGGTACAAGTAACACGTGTAGAGGTGGTACAAGTAATACGTGCAGAGGAAGTACAAGTAACACGTGTAGAGAAGGTACAGATTACACGTGTGGAGAAGGTACAAGTTTCACGTGAAGAGACAATTGTTGTTATAATTAATAATTCTTATAACGTCACTACATTGTTCCAAAAATCTATTATTTCCGACGAACAATTTTAGCCAAACACATGTTTCTGCCTATTTGTTGCTCCATGAAATGAACTAACGATGTTTAAATTCAATGCCTTTGTCATTCATTGTGTATTATGGAGTCTGACACTTTCCCTCAAAGACATTTCCCCACAATTCCCTATCAATAGAGGGAGAATTACCCACACCCATCAATAAAGTAATGAATGAACATTATCTTATTGTATGGATTACCTGCAGATCTCACTAAGTATAGGTTTTACAACTTGCTGTGGAGGATGGGATTAAAAGAGAATGCAAAAGGTTTTTTTCTGTTTCTAAAAACTAATCAAATTATTGATCGATGTGACATATCTCACAGGGTAACTTCGTGATCATGTTAACGTTTTTCTTAACAGTTTCGAAGAAGTGTAAAAATGGAAATAAATTAAAATTGGAAAATGAGAGAAGAACCACAAATGGGCTTTACACATTGTACCCATTTCGGGAATCGAACCCTGGTCTTCGGCGTGACGAGCGAACGCTTTAACCACCAGGCTACCCGACCTGCTTGTATAAGAATCTACATCGAAACGACGCCATATGCAATAAACCCGAAGTTATTATCCACAAAGTTGTACGCTTTCTGAAGCAACACATGCTCATACACAGGTCATACGAGAGTGTTTCAATGGTTTTTGGATAACAAACACTGTGAATGTTTGGGGAGCTTACTATCATCCTGCATTTCCAAATACTAGACGTACAATAGGAGGTAGTTACCTGAGGCAGTTGTTGTGGAAATCATTGTAGCTGGCCATGGTGATGAGGCCGCCCCAAGCAGGACCAAGGGAATAAAACACTTGTAGACACGCCTCCAGCCACACCTAAAACCACAGCTTGGAATTCAGTTTCATCCAACCTTTAAGACAGGCTTTTGAGACGGGTCTTCCGAGTCCGCTCAAAGCTGAAATTCGGGAGGATTAAGGGGATTAGGGCTGGGGGATAATAGTCTGTTCCCGACAGGTGAACGCTAGTTAGATCAAAAGCTTAAAAGCTGAAGTTTGCATGTGACAATTCAATTCTGAGTGAATCTCGATAAATCGTTCAGATTCAGGCCATGCATAATCCTCATCGCTTCTACAGTCTAAGATCAACACTCTTGTATCGAACCAGGGATAACTTCAAACATACTCTTCAGAAAAAAAGAAACGCAAAGCCAGATTTGTGGGAGGTAGGAAAATACATTTATACGAGAGACCGTACAAGGTATTGAGCCTAAATGTTGTGGAGAGAACACTTGGTGATTGTAGTCATCTCAGTTATCGGTACATAGGAAAAGCCCGAGGTGAAGGTCAGCTACCATCAATAACGTGTATGTTCCCCGTTGGAATCGATAACGGCCTGACATCTCCTGCCCATGGAAGAGACGAGTATGCGAATCACATACTGGGGAATGGTAGCTTACTCGGTTTGCAACGCAAAAGCCAACTGGGTTTATGGTTGACGTCGGCCTAGCCGTATATCCAATACATCCCGAAAGTGCTCTATAGGGTTCAAATCCGGGGATCTGGAGGGCCAGGGGAGGACATCAACGTTGTTGTCGTGTAGACAGGCTCTTGTGATCCGTGCTGTATGCGGTCGAGCGTTGTCCTGCTGGAATACACCGTTGCCGTTGGCTGCAATTGGGAGGACGTGTGGTAGGATAATTTCGTTGATGTATCGTTGAGCCGTAAGATTGCCCTGGATATGGACCAAACCTGTCCTGCCATGATGAGAGATAGCCTCCCTCATCATAACGCTACCTCTACCTAACCTGTCCATTTCCTGTATGCAGTTTCCGGCGTAACGTTCTCCCCACGTGTGTAGACCCTTACTCTTCCATCCCCTCGACGGGGGAGAAATCTTGATTAGTCGCTGAACCAGACATCTCTCCATCGTAGTTGAGGCCTGTGTTGACGACACCAATGCATTCGTTGTTGACAATGTTATCGACTCAATATGACCCGTCGAACAGGACGTCTTACTTGTAGACCTGCTGCTCTTAAACGGTTTCGTACGGTCTGGTTGGAGATTCTGCGCAGTCCGAGTATCTGGGATACGGTTAAGGTGGCTGTGCTCGTCCTTTCACGTAGGTAGCGCTGTCGGATGTAGCGATCTTGGGCGTTTCCCGACCTTGTCCGATCACCCATGCTGTTGAAACCGATCCCATAGCCTTGTGATGGTGCTGGGCGCTACATTGAAAACCCTGGCTACTGCTGATCGGGATTCCCCTGCCTGCAAGAGGCCTATGACGTTGTTTCTTTGCACTTCGCAGATGCCAGGCAAAAAAACCCTGCAATTTGATACCGTTCATAGTGCTGCTGCACGTGCAGTACGTACAGCTCAACGGCCCATTTTGTAATGCACTGGGTGCGTTTATCCGACTAATGGTTTGCATGTCCTTGTTGTGGTCATTTTGATCCGGGACATTTGTCACTGACACTATAACACATTAAACCTCTTCATTTTGCACTTCTTGGTCCGCCAAAAATATGCGTTTTGCGTTTCTTATTTTGAAGAGTATAGATGTCATGATCCTTAATTGTCACTAATATACAACTCAAAAGAAGCTAAGGACCACCTGATTCTTTCCTTTTACTAAAGTTTATCTATAATGCCACGGCAGATTAACAATAGTAATATGAAAGAATCTGGTCGTTCTTAACTTCTATTGAGTAGCATGCATATATCTACAGAACGTTTTACTGAATACTAGAGGCTGTAGGGTAGCCGAGTGGTTAAAGTGTTTGTTCGTCCCACGGTACTATGCATGAACCCCATGTTTGGTGGTGGTGATATTGTAGGAATATTATATTGCTTAAAGTTGTGTAAATCTCTACTCACTCACTCATTGGATATAAATGAGAGAGTGTGTGAGTTGTTTTAAGCAGCATTTAACAATCTTCCAACAATATCATGTCGGGGGACGCCGGAAAAGGGCTTCACACATTGTACCTACGTGTGGATCCGAACCCGGCATTGGATGTTGAGTTTTCTAAACTTAATGTGAAATTATGTAATCCATAGCGTTTCTTTGCTTCTTTTGAGCTTTAGCGTTGACGGTCAGTGGTTATCAGAAGGACTGTATATGTGTACCTGTATTATCAGGACTCTATGCGTGTACCTATATTATCTGAAGGACTGTATGCGTGTACCTGTATTATCAGAAGGACTGTATGTGTGTACCTGTATTATAAGGACTCTACGCGTGTACCTGTATTATCAGAAGGACTGTATGTGTGTACCTGTATTATCAGAAGGACTGTCTGCCTGTACCTGTATTATCAGAAGGACTGTAAGCTTGTACCTGTATTATCAGAAGGACTGTCTGCCTGTACCTGTATTATCAGAAGGACTGTATGAGTGTACCTGTATTATCAGAAGGACTGTATGTGTGTACCTGTATTATCATCAGGACTGTCTGCGTGTACCTGTATTATCAGAAGGACTGTATGTGTGTACCTGTATTATCAGAAGGACTGTAAGCCTGTACCTGTATTATCAGAAGGACTGTAAGTCTGTACCTGTATTATCAGAAGGACTCTATGTGTGTACCTGTATTATCTGAAGGACTGTATGCGTGTACCTGTATTATCTGAAGCACTGTATGCGTGTACCTGTATTATCAGAAGGACTGCATGTGTGTACCTGTATTATAAGGACTGTCTGCGTGTACCTATATTATCAGAAGGACTGTCTGCCTGTACCTGTATTATCAGAAGGACTGTATGTGTGTGCCTGTATTATCAGAAGGACTGTATGTGTGTACCTGTATTATAAGGACTGTATGCGTGTACCCGTATTATCAGAAGGATTGTCTGCCTGTACCCGTATTATCAGAAGGACTGTAAGCCTGTACCTGTATTATCTGAAGGACTGTCTGCCTGTACCTGTATTATCAGAAGGACTGTATGTGTGTACCTGTATTATCAGAAGGACTGTATGCGTGTACCTGTATTATCAGAAGGACTGTCTGCCTGTACCTGTATTATCAGAAGGACTGTCTGCGTGTACCTGTATTATCAGAAGGACTGCCTGTCTGTACCTGTATTATCAGAAGGACTGTATGCCTGTACCTGTATTATCAGAAGGGCTGTATGCCTGTACCTGTATTATCAGAAGGACTGTAAGCCTGTACCTGTATTATCAGAAGGACTGTAAGCCTGTACCTGTATTATCAGAAGGACTGTAAGTCTGTACCTGTATTATCAGAAGGACTGTATGCCTGTACCTGTATTATCAGAAGGACTGTAAGTCTGTACCTGTATTATCAGAAGGACTGTAAGCCTGTACCTGTATTATCAGAAGGACTGTAAGCCTGTACCTGTATTATCAGAAGGACTGTAAGCCTGTACCTGTATTATCAGAAGGACTGTAAGCCTGTACCTGTATTATCAGAAGGACTGTAAGTCTGTACCTGTATTATCAGAAGGACTGTAAGCCTGTACCTGTATTATCAGAAGGACTGTATGCCTGTACCTGTATATCTGTGAGCCGCGAGAAGTCCGGGGTGAGGTAGACGAGAACGCCCTCCTTGCCCCCAGGGAGCAGGAGACCTTGCACCAGGAGGATGACCAGCAGTATGTATGGAATCGTCGCCGTCACGTACACCACCTGTAGACGTGACACTGAAAGTTAGTGTGATAGTCACCGTCACGTACACCACCTGTACATGTGACACTGATAGTTACTGTGATCGTCGCCGTCACGTACACCACCTGTAGACGTGACACTGATAGTTACTGTGATCGTCGCCGTCACGTACACCATCTGTACACGTGACACTGATAGTTACTGTGATCGTCGCCGTCACGTACACCACCTGGAATTCGTATCATCGCTGACACTGTATGAGGCTGGTAGTCAATGTGTGTTTGTATCCGGAGTCAATAATTGAAGTCCAATATTTTCTTTGTTACGTATAGCAGTCGTAAAAAATGCAATTTTTGGAAACATTGTAATTCTTAGAGGATGGTAGTATAAACCGACGCTCGTTCGCAGACTTGTGCACAGTTGCGCCCCTTGGTTGTGCGAGGATCCACTGGTCGTTGGTTCGAATCCCAGAATCGCTTTAATAATGTTTGGTTTCACAGCAGGTCTTCTGGTCTATTACAAGCACCGATCTACGTTGTGTTTGACCCATCTCTTCAAGGACTACGTTAGAACAAAGGCATATCAAAGATAAATCAACATTATGAAAAATACTCCTTAAAAAACAAACGCATAACTAGATTCTTGGTTTAGAAAGATCTGAAATGATACGAGTGAGGAATTTACAAACAGGACAATAGTGGAAGACATTACGTGGAAAATGACAAAAGTCAAGGTCACGAGAACTCAATATCTCGTGCGTATGCCACGAGCGACAAGTTCTGCCTTGCAACTCCAGCCCATGGTGAAATGAGAGTACGTATCACACAGTGGGGGATGCTAACCCACTGGGCCTGTCGTGCATACAGTATGCAAGCTGTTGCGATATGTATGATTCAGGGGACCGCCTCCGTGGTCTATTGGTAGAGCGTCCGCCCGGAGAGCGGAAGGTCCGGGTAAAATCGATTTTGAGAGGACCGTAGGAATGGTTCTGTTACACGTGCTGTATGCGGTCTAACATTATCATGTTGACATGTTATGCTGCCGTGTACTTGCACTAGTTTTGTTCTATCAGTGTGGGAGATAACCACCCACATCATTACGCTGCTTCCGTCATATCTCCATCTCCCGTATGAAGTTGTCTGCAAAACGTTCATGGCGACGTCGATAGATCCTGGCTCGTCCCATAAGCTCGACGAGGCGTCCATCTTGACTCGTGGCTGAACCAAACAGTTCTCCATCAATGGTTAGACTGTGATGTACGTGCTTAACGCCATTGACGTCGCAGTTGACGATGTTGATGCCACAAAATAACACCTCTGACCAGCTGTCTCGCTGTCTCGCTGTCTGGACAGATACCCTTGGCAATCCTTGAACTGAAGTTGTCAAAGAAGATGATGTTGCACGCCTTGTCCGCAAATGACGTGAACCTGACCTGGGTCGGTTATTATGGCTCCAATACCAAAGTCTAAGTATAGTGCTCTTGGATATGTTAAATATCTTAGCTACAACCGACTGCCCGATGACGATGTTCCGTTGTACTCCAGTATGTCGTGGCTTGACTTCGCAATTGGACAGTTGCTAACAGACAACATTTGGCAACCCCGCCTACCCTCCACCCCATTAATAAAGGCCTAGTCATGATGTTTATTTAAGGTTACGCATGGGTTATTGGTCGTTCCTGCATGTTGATGATTCTGATATTCATATTTCCCATATCGTCCTAAAGCCTTTCACATATGTATATCCATATCATATATGCGCTTCTTTTTTGAAGAGTATATCATTTAAGGAAATATGAAATCATACAAATAAAAGAATTATACTCATTTCGTGACCTTTCCAACTGAATGAATTCCTTTGATTACTGACAGGAAGATGATCGTCCAGGCCGCAAGTAGACACAGAGCCAGGTGCCACTGGATGTACCCGACGTCCCCCAGACCCCCGGAAATACCCAGGGTGTTGTATCTGTCGGGGGGAGTATGAAAGGCAGTGAGTGACATCTTGTAAATGCAACTGATGGCCTACCATAAACACGTGCATCATATGAAGCAGTTAATTACAACAGATTTCGAGAATAGAAAGTGATTTATACTAACATTTGCAAACTAAACCATTAACATGTGTCACCACTTTGTGTTCCATTATAATACTGCTTCAAGAATACACATTAAAAAAGTTTCTAATCCGATCCATAAGTAGGAAATATGTGATATTTATAATACAACATTCAGAACACATATTTGATGGTTTAATGATGCGAAGTCATGTGAAGGCATCAATAGTACAAACGCATGTCTTTTGAATTGAAACAAGCATATTAGTTTGGATTAGATTTTACCACCGTATTTAAAACATGTTCTTTTAAAATCAGTTATTTTTGATTGAAAGAAGTTTTTTACTCAAAACTGCTATGTTTTGTTAGTGTCAGTAGAGAAACTCTGAAATGGTTTTGCCAAAGTGGTAAACGTCTAAGACCTGCTTCAATTCGAACGGCTTTTCCTCCTCCGTTATATACACAAAAAAGAAGAAGTTAAGCACATCCCTATTTCTGAACCATGACAAATGGCAAAAATCATGGCATGGGATGAATGACCACAGGAGCTGGGCAATACCAATGTCATCAGATAGAACAACCATTTGACAACAAATAAAGAAGATATTGGTGAGTTGTGATTGAAATTTACTGACAAAAACATCATGGTAACACAGGTGCTGTTTTTGACCTTGGACAATACCCCAAAAAGTATGGAGCTGCAGGATTAAGAAAACGTACTACGTTTGATGTTTCATGTGAAAAAGTTCTCTACTTGACCTGACACACGTGAAACAGATCAGTAGCGGGTATAGCCGCCACGTGCCCGGATGACACATCCACCTTACGTCTCATGCCTCCAGTCAGACGTTGGATCTGTTGATGGGTCAACCACTCCTGATGGAATTCTGCTTCCAATTGGCGTAAATCTTGTACAGGAGAAACTCGTGCCTGTATGCGCCGCCCCAGAATATCCCAAACACGTTCAAGGGGGTTCAAATCTGGGCTCATTGCTGGCAAGGGAAGAGTTGTTATTGCATTGGTCCTTATGTAATCCACGACTGAGTTCGAGTAGCAAGAGGGTTGTTGTCAAAATGAAGAAACGACGACTGGCCTCAAAACGTCCCGGATGTACTGAGCCCCTGTTAAGTTGGCCCTTATGGTGAGCAAACCCAACCTGCAATCATGAGAGATACACTCCCCAACCATTACCGAGCCCCCGCCGTATGCAGCAGTCGGTTTAATGTTCCTGGGGGTGTAGGCCGTGTTCCGATGCCTCCAATCAGTGTCGTGGAGCAGAAAGCGACTTTCGTCTGACCAATGGATCCGTCTCCAAGTTCCCAGACTCCAGTTTTGTCGCGCAATACACCATGCTAAACGAGTAGCTTTGTGGTGATCTCTCAACAAGGGACACTTTATGACTCGTCTAGCCTTCAGTCTTTCTGCTTTCAAGGCGGTTCTGGTGACGGTTCTGGTGCTGAAACGACGATTGGGCAACCACAGCTGTTTCAGGCGAGTACTTGTTATAAACTTAAGGGTTCTCGGCGTATGAGACAAAGAAGGTTCCTGTCTTCGCGATGTGTCGTCACAGGAGGTCTTCCGGATCTGGGACGGTCCTGTACATCACCGGTCTGAGCATGTTTCTCGACTAAACGGCTTACGACAGTGTGATGATACCGACCAATGGCATTACAAGACATTCCTGCGTTATGCATGCCGATTATTTGCCATCTTGTGGCGTTTGATAATCGACTTCGTGCCATGGTCACACAATGTCAAGGAATAACTGTTTAAAACCGAGCTTAAGAAAGCAATTTTAACGATTGGATATACTGCTTTTAGAGATACTCGAGGGTAGCATGCTGCACGGTCATATCATGCATGGCGCGTGAGTTTTCATCACGCATGCCTGATTACATCATCTCGAGAAATCATAATTCTTCCCGTAATTATATCCTTCATGACCGTAACAAATATTGGGACCAAACAATAGTGAAGTATATTAGGGTGTGCTTAACCTTTTTCTTTGTGTATATATCCGAAAGACTGTTCAAAACGAGCATTGTAAACATTCACTGATGTGACGATCGTACCAAAATGAACAATGTGATGCCATTATAGAATTGCGTTTCTTGATATTATAAGTGAGAACCTTATTGGATAATTAAAACATGTATGCGCATCTTACTGCCAAAATTCCTCAGATGCTGTGTGAGAGAGTGTTGTATTGGACCATAGTTTAGCGTCATTGACATCAATATTTTCGTTATTAATGTAGGAACACAACGTCGCAACGCCTGCTTCAGTGACATTGGCCTTGTCACCTAGACACGTTCTGTTGGGAAAGGGGGACACAGTTTGGTTTTGTAGAGCACTGATGCTGGTTACACACAGATCAGTATTCCACCAGTTCCCACATGTTGACCAAGGAAGGGCGGGTGAACAGGAACGCACCAAGTAGTAGATGGACCAGGCAAGGACGGTAGTAAAGTATGCGCAGGTTACGCCAGAGAGAAGAACCATTCCAATTCCAAGACCTTTTAAATAATATAATTAACAGGAAATGAAGCGAAATCCCCCCCAAACCGGAACTCCTCTCACCTGCCACAGGGAGATTAAATATATTTCCCAAAACATTTGTTTATTCGTGGTTTATCGCCGCTCTAAGCAATATTCCAGCTATGACGGCTGCCTGTAAATATTCGAGTCTGGACCAGACAATCCAGTAAGCATCATGAGCGTAGATCTACGCAGTTTGGATACGTTGACATGCATCAACCAAGTCTGCGAGCATGATCCCGTTAGTCTCTCTTTTAGTCGACAAGCATGGGTTGTTGAAGATCAATTCCAACCTGGATTTTCACGGGGTTTTCCCCAAATGAAGCAAATACTTTATTAGTGTATTAGGATCTTACCCAAAGAAATAAATACTCCCCCCACCCAAAAAACACAAAAAAAACTTGAATAAAATATTTATTCTCAGACATTTGATAACAAAAAAACCTTGGCTGCCAAAAAATATACATTGTTGCCAGATGTTTTTTTAAAAATACAGTAAACTAGGGTTATAACGAACTCAAAGGGACCTCTAATTTTAGTTCATTATAACCGTAGTTCGTTAAAAGCATATATACAGCATAACTACAGCAAATAGTTGGGACAAAAAAGTAAGTTCGTTATATCCGTCAGTTCGTTATAGGCGTGTTCGTTATAAGCGTAGTTTACTGTATAGTTCGGCTGATAGTTTTAATTGACAAATATCAGTTTTAGCAGATATAGCTGAAAAAATATCCACTCACCTTTCATTAGAGGACACAGTGCCCAGATGTGTAGGGCACTCTTCCCAGAAAATTGACCAAGAGACACCTCCAAGAAGAAGAGAGGAAGGCCGCACAGAACCAGGAAAATAACGAAGGGGATGAGAAAGGCTCCTGAAATTATAAGGTCACAAAGTGAGAGAATAAAAGCGACTAAACTCTTTCCATAATCATATTAATAAAAGCGACACAATTATTTCCATAATCAAAACAAAAATCTCTGCTGAAGGTGAAGTCCTTTGAACGAGTAAGACAAAATTATGAGCATGAGTTTATGAGTTACTATCAAACAGTGATGCTACCAGGGGTTCTCGAAGAGGGTAGCGTATCCTGCCCTACCAGTGGCACCCGTCACCAACACATGCAAAGGCCAGTTAATTGTTTACCTGAAAAACATGGGAACATATTGCCATGATATTTGTCACCGGTGTGTCAAATTTGGAAATGTCCTCCACATGTCTACCATAAAACATTTGGAAAGCTTGACGGAGGCCGTAAAAGTTATAATCCTAATTAAACAAACTTTGAGCGAGAGTCGTATAACGTTCCCTGAAATTTTCACAGAAAAAAAATGATCAATTGTACCTAAAAAATTGTGAAATGTTGACATTAAAAGCTGGAGCTGCTGGAACATTGCTCGACATGATGTGAAAGTTGACTATTGGAAAGTTTAAGTCATTCCTCTTGTCATACAGTCTTGTGGCTATTGTTGCGATTTTTTATGCCTAAGTACAGTAAACTACGGTTATAACGAACTCAAAGGGACCTCTAAGTTTAGTTCGTTATAACCGTAGTTCGTTGTAAGCATATATACAGCATAACTACAGCAAATGTTAGGGACAAAAAAGTAAGTTCGTTATATCCATCAGTTCCCTATAAGCGTGTTCGTTATAACCGTAGTTTACTGTATGAAACAAATGAGACTGTGTCTCAGTTTACTTATATTTCTAGTTCAGGCGGGTAAATCAGTGGAAGGGAATTGGCTGACCGATAAATGACATAACGTCATCAAATTCCCTTTGTTTTAATTGTTTTCGATTCATATGGGCGCATAGAAATGGTGTCCAATGGGGATGCCTAATTTTTGCCTAAATAGCAACAAATGTCCAGTTGCAAAGTCTAGAATTTCACATACTGTTTTCTCAGTAAACTTCAGATGACAAAGTGTCCTGAAGTTTTGAAAATATATAGATATAAGTATGTCTGTGGTGACCACGATCAGTGACACATGTTGTTACCTATTTGCTTAAAACCACTTGCGTTTCTTTTGCGTGTGAGTATATTGATAATTTTTGTTAATCTTAAGAAAGGGATTTGTCGGTACATTTGCTGGCCCAATAGTATATATGATGTGATGTGATGTGATGATGTGACGTGACGTGACGTGTCGTGACGTGATGTGATGTGATGTGATGTGACGTGACGTGACGTGATTCG
Source organism: Haliotis cracherodii (assembly GCF_022045235.1). Classification (NCBI taxonomy): domain Eukaryota; kingdom Metazoa; phylum Mollusca; class Gastropoda; order Lepetellida; family Haliotidae; genus Haliotis; species Haliotis cracherodii. Next base: position 18,480,891 of record NW_027266270.1, on the reverse strand, counting down.
ATGTGATGTGATGATGTGACGTGACGTGACGTGACGTGACGTGACGTGACGTGACGTGATGATATGATGTGATGTGATGTGATATTGTCACTTGTAGAGCGTATTGGCATTATTTGATATGTCACAATTTCTTTGATCAAACAGTTATTGTAGTGATGCTTCCATTGAATGTTTAATGTTATTTATAGCCTTGTTGGACAGATTGACTCAAACCACTCTGAAACAGCACTCGCAATAGTTGATACAGTGCTGCATTATGACTGTCAAGCGATCCCAACACTCGGAGTGTCCATGTGTAGAGAGAATTAGGTGAAACAATTAGTATTGGTTATATATTTTTTTCAGGTGGTCAAAGAGATTTCCACCTGTTACAGCTCCTGTTACACGTGGTATAAGTATTGGTTTACAGTTATTATCTCTGATGTGGTTGCAGATTCATTTCTTACACCAGTCTTCATTGAACCAATTTCTTTTAACACCAAATTACCCTGTCACCGATCACTTTTTACAAACTGTCGCTGAATTTCAGGACTAGGCTTTCTGCAGAGATTTCTTATGAATATGGAAAGGGTTTTGTTGCTTCTATTTATTTGATATTCCTGGTAGCATGAGGATTCCACGAGAGGAACGATTGTGTAAAACTGTAAAATTTAATGTTATTAACTGTCCCTTAACAATCACCTACGATTACTTTACGTTAAGAAATATTACGATAATCATAGCGAATACGTATGTTCAGTTATTTTCAGTAAAAGATAGCACTATTGGAAAAGGTTAGTATGTACCTGAAGTATTTCAGTTGATTACAAACGTTTATTTTCTCTTAAATCCTCTTAAACTTTAAAATCGTACAATTCTGTTCATAATAAATCGGTCTGTGATCAAGGCTGGTGTGTCATTGTATTAACTTCCAAGCAATCCGAGGTCATGCATACATGCTTATGTGGAGATGCGCCAGCTGGGGAGCAATGTATATGTTTGAATAAATATTCATTTACTCATTACTGAAAAGTCACGCACTTAATACGAGACAAACGTATAAAAAAATCCGTTGCATTTTATACTTCTAAGCGTGCACTTCAGTTCCATCTGGAATGAACAATTTTCTGCACACAATGCTGTCATGTTTTGCACGTGAATGGGCTGACGTTTCCTTGAGTTCAGGCGTGTGTTTTAGGTAGCTTTTTGCATCACCTGCAATCTTGCACTTTTCATTGCTTTTAATAGTCGTTCATTTTTCTCAATTTCATAAAAGCATCCAATAGGTGTGACATAGGCATAAACAACACGTTCTTCAACTGTTAAGTATATTGTCGACCCACTCAGACCTATATATTGACGCGTGTTGACATACGCTCATGTTTGACGCCCTACATACCTACAGTTTGTCATTTACTTCCTTATCGACCGCCTCCGTGGTCTAGTGGTAGAGCGTCCGCCCGGAGAACGAAAGGTCCGGGGTTCGATCCCGGCCGCGGCATACCAAAAGACGTTAAAAGATGGTACTTGTTGTTACCCTGTCTGGCGCTCGGCATTAAGGGGCTAAAACAAGGACTGGTCGGCTCGGAGTCAGTATACTGTGTCTGAGTGGGGTATTCATGTTAAACTGATGATGATATCTCAGTGAGCTAGCACTATAAATCGGCATCAGTCCGGACTAGTACAAGCAGCCACACAAAAACACACATACATGCACGTCGCTATATAAGTGCAATAATCGTGGACGCGACGTTAAACCCCATTTCACCTCACTTCACCTACTTCCTTTTCCTGGTACGTTCGATAATAACTTTTCAATTGTTTTTTCTCTCGGTTTAATGCAGAACATCAAATGACACGCACATAACATGGATGAGTGATCAAACAGTAGGCATTGTATTGTAATGTCTGGTATTCATCATCCAACAAAAAAAATACATGAATGAATATTTCATCATATTCAATTGAATCCGATTACTCTTGGTTGTAAAATTTATTGTGAGTGAGTGAGTTGGGTTGGGTTTTAATAGTATTCCAGTTATTTTACAGTGATGCGGGAAGAAAGCCCCAAGGGAACCCTGTCTTAGTCCTTTACCGCTTTGGTGAAACCCACGAGCACGGGTATGGTGTTGAAAACCTAAAATCATAATCGTGGCGAACCGGGATTCGAACCAACAATCATAGGTTCCTGGCGTGCCAAAGGGACTTAACTCTGCACAGCGAAATGCGGCGCCTCAGACGACTGGGATAACCGTGCCCCCTCAACTTTTGAGTGTCGTGTCCATGTTTACTTTTTGATACAGAAAATAAATGTTTCCAAACACAGGAATAAGTAAATATATTTAATTAATACCATACTAGTTTGTAAATACATATACATGTGAGAATATACGAATTAGAGGACATACAAACAAAAAACTATAAACACTAACTTAATACAATGCGTGAATACACAATGCCATTTAGAAAGTGGTCAAATGTAACAAATATTTGGGATAACACTTTCTTCGTTAAGTACGGAATCTCGTACTTTTTTGGGTTGAGTCACGTCCGGGATTCGAACCCACGCTCGCAATTGGGTTTGTGTATTGTGTATTCATAGCTTTCGGCCATGGGAGCCGTGCCAATTTACACTTGTCAGGGGGTTACTCAAAGTACGTGATCTAGACTACCAGTTGTCAGACTTTCATTTTTTGTCGGACGGGACTCAACCCCAAAAAGTACGAGAATCTGTACTTTAGTAAGAAGTGTTATCCTTAATATAACATTTGTTAATACAATGCGACATGAATTTGTATGATGTAGTGTAGTCGTATGCCGTCGTGTCTCGTCGTGAGGCAACACCTTCACAACAGGTGACGTACCCACGATTGTTTGTTTGTTGTTTAGCATCGCACTCAGCAATATTCCAGCTATATGACGGCCGTCTGTAAATAATCGAATCTGGACCAGACAATCCAGTGATTGATATTATGAGCATCGATCCACTCTTTTGGGATCGACGTCAACTCGAACCCACAATCATAGGTTTCTGGCGTGTCCAAGGGACACAACTCTGCACAGCGAGTCGCGGCGCCTTAGACGATTGGGCAACCCGTGTCCCCGAAGTAAATAAGGAAAATGGTCGTGTAGGTATCCACATGGGTTCGAACCCTAAGTGAGCTCTTTGAGCCCTCATCCTCCATTCCTTTTTGACGGGTTTTACCAAAGTGACATACGTTGGGCCTACCTAGTTCCTCATTGATTTTAATTGATATAATCAGGATACTCTTCAATGTGGAGTTTCACCAATATTTTGTATTAACGCAACAATGGAATATGTTTCGAAGGATAACCGAGACTGATTATTCGTAAATATTTGTCATTGATAAACAATTTATAACATTTTACTGTCTTTCCGTTATATAAATTGTTAAACAATGACAAATATTTACGAATGGAAAAAGGACAGATGTTCATTAGGCTTTTGAAACCTCAACTTAATTCAAAAGTATAATTTTCGAAACTTTCCCATGTAGCTCAATGTGTATTTGTGCTCTCACACCATAATATATTCATGCCTCCCACTACTGCCACTAACTATGACGTCATAAGCTTTATGACGTCAAAATCATAATGTTGGCTTTCGCCTAGGACTACGTTTTACTTCTCACTATATTGTCACTGTTACATCATCTACTACTGTAGTGCGTCGCCTAGGACTACAATGTCTGGGAGATTTGTACAAACTGATATATTTTATAAAGATACTGATACGCACCAATATTTGGATTTTGGATCATGTCACCCGTATCATACAAAACGTAGTATTCCTTAGTGTCTCGCAAGACGTATTTGTACCATTGTTTCCGGGAATGATGTTAAAACTTCCCGCCTTGCTGAACTTAAGAGTTTCCTACTGCATCAAAATTATCCAGCAAAGCTAATTGAAGATAGCATACAGAAGGCGCTAAGTATTGAGCAACTAAAACTGAGAGAAAATTCTGAAGAAAACAATATGGGGAATAATTTACCTCTAGTATCTACCCTGATCATGAAAAAACATTATCCATGGTTCAACGATACCTGCCTATTTTGAATCAAAGTATTAAAATGGAGAAGATATTGAGTAAATACAATATTATCAATAGCCAAAGACAACCCAAAAACTCTTCTCTGACAAGTTCTAGATTTGATTCTGTTGTCATCACACCACAGGTTTCTAAGTGCGGTGACAAACGTTGCCTAACTTGCAGCAAAATATTTGAAGGCTGTTCAGTCCAAATTACAAAGGACACTAAATTTATTGTAAAACAAAATATGACTTGTCATGCTAGAAATATTATTTACTTGATTGTTTGTAGTAGATGCAATGAAAAGTATATCGGAAAGACAGAACTTAAATTAAAAAGAAGAATGAATCTTCACCGTTCACCAATAAAGCAGCCACACAACCGCACGATTCCACTCAGTGAACATTTAGATACACGTGGAAGCGGAAACTTTTTAGTTTTCCCGCTATATAAGCTAAATTTTGATCATGAACCTATATTGTTTCAAAAAGAGCAACATTTCATTCATAAATACGCGCCAAAGTCAAATGTAAAGGCGAAAGTTATTTGTTCATTGTCACCTTGGTATTGTGACGTCATAATTCTCCTGTGTTTAATCTTACTCCACTTAGTTAATTATTACTATATTGTGCCTGAGAGTTAGAACTGTACTGTGCTTATATATATATATATATATATATATATATATATATATATATATATATATATATATATATATATATATATATATATATATATCTGATATATATATATATACTGATATACTGATATATATATATATACTGATGTTAATGTTATGTAACATAAATTACCTTATGAGTGAATGTATTGAAAATGACAAAAAACAAAACAAAGCCATACCACAGTGTATAAGATTGTTCACCGCTTAATAAGGTGTCGGTACGGCAGGATAAAGTTACTCCCCTCAAGTTTCTCTTCAGACTGATTTTGGACGGATTCAATCTAGCGTGACCTGATCCTGGGACTGATCATGACACACTCTAGAGTGAAATTGTCCCAGGATCAAATCACTCCCCTCTCAGGATCAAACCTCTCCCTTCAGTATATAATGAACACCCCTCAGGATCGAATCACTCTTCCCAGGAATGAATGCAAACTACACATTTATATATTTGGAAATAATATACCGTATTCCCTCAATTAGACGCCGGGTCAAAGGCTTGTCCTAAATAAATAGAAGCCCGGGCGTCTAATAGAAGAAATACCGTAATTCCAAATGGGTAAACATGCCACATTAACTATCAACAGGGTTGATACTATTGTATCGTGTGTGGATGTGGTGTAGGTCTCAGTGGTATTCACATGTTGACGAATCATGATGTTTTCTCATATGAAATGCATTAATTTTAAGTTCTAATTTTCAAACTAGCCGCGCATTCTTGTTGCAGGAAAAGAAAACCATGAGTCACATGTTTGTCCAGTGAAGTTGTAATCATTCATATTTCTTTTTGGCAAGTCCATATACATCATATAGATGTTCAATCAAAGTACAATAAAGTAACATTCTTTATACATAAAAGTATATGGATTTGCGGCAACAATATAGCCGACGCAGTGTAAATTGTAATTAAGGGCTAATTAAGGCATCACACGTATTTGGTAATTTCAATACAGCTCACTTTCATCTTGTTACCTTTAGCCAGTTCACGCAGAAGATACTATCGGCACAAGTTAATTCACATACAGATAGACATTAATTATAGTTTACCTCCACGAGATGAAATCTAAGGTTGACTAAACATTTTGCAAGTTGCAGCAAGTTGCCGAATACCCACAAACACTGACAGATTAGTCAGAATGGTGGCATTAAGAAATCGGTTGAACACTGCCAGTCATATAAGGGACAAGTTGCAACAGGCACTGGTGTACGAGTACATGCCCACACAGTCCACGTGTCATCCCACAACTTACTGCACGTCATATGAATCAGAGGCGTCAGTGGAGTATGGCACCGCAGCACTGAGATAATCGACGTTAGACTAACATCACGTTATCTGACGAATCGACGTTCACTCTCGTCTTTCATGCCCGAAGGAAACGAGTTTGGAGAATGTCCTAATAAGCGTTTGATGGACGTTAACGTCGTACATCATGACCTTTTTGGGGATGGGTCAAAAATGGTATGACGTGGCATCACAATGACTTGCCAAACTGCGCTCCATATTGTCCATGGCAGAGTCGCAGGACAACACTATCGGGATAACATCACTGCACCACTCGTCTAACAGCAAAACATCCATGCCATGCCATGGCCAGCACTCAGTTCCGACTTTTTCTCCACTGTACACGTCTGGGGCGTCATTGGCAGACGTGTACATCAACGTCAAATTCTACCGACCACTCTCGATGAACTCGGAGTTGCTTTCACTGACGTTGGTCGACTCATCGGAAGCATACCTCGAAGAATTCGTGCATGTCTGACCAACAGATGTGGTTTTACCCGATATCAGTGACGTAGAAGATATGTCGGATCAGAATAAATGTCTTGATGATTCCCATGATCCCGTACTGTTTTGGCCTAGTATACAATAAACACTTGCGTCCAAGGTACTTTATAGATGTTAACCCGGGTTTCTATGTCATCATCATGACTTACCATTCCAGGAATTTGAACATCACTTCGCAGAACCATCTATGTCCAATTAGTCGAAAGGTACCTGGCTGTCATGATTCCCACTATCCCGTACTGTTTTGGCCTAGTATACAATAAACACTCTTGTCCAAGGTACTTTAAGGATGTTAACCCGGGTTTCTATGTCACAACCATCAACATCATGACTTACCATTCCAGGAATTTGAATTCGCAGAACCATCTATGTCCAAGTAGTCGAAAGGTACCTGGCTGACAATGCCCTATTTCTGACAGTTCTTATGCTATTTCCAAACCTTATTACTCTCATCATGATATGCGATATTCCCATTGGCCCGAGTCCCAATAATGCCCTCACCTTAGCTTCTACGAGTAAAGGTTGGGGCTGTTATATAAGAAATGGGAAAATATTAAAAACAAACAGATTTGATAGAGCTTTCAAGTTAGAATATTTTTTATATTAAATCTTGACGCATAAATGAAGTATTTAAAGTCTACATATATAGCCAATTTAAAGGTTTGGATAAGTTATTAATTAAGGAAGGGAGCAATCGCTAATACAGTATTCTGAAAGTTTAAGGGGTGTGTTTTCATCCCAGGGAGTGTTTTCATCCTGCAGAGGAGGAGTAATATGATCCTGGTGGGAGTGATTTGATCCCGGGGAGCAAGCTGATTCTCCTACACCGGGCAAAGAATGTATACATCTATGTTTGATGGTGGCTAATAATGAATCAAACAAGAAATGGTTATTAGATGGTGATGTATTTGAGGGGATCACAGGTATCTTTTGGACTTTAAGCTTGAAGTATTTCAGCGACTGTTTTCAGCCCCAACGTTCTTTATAACGAATCCAATGTTTTGTCAAATCCAATTTTCAGGTGCATAATTGCCTGGCAGTATATTTCCAACATGTCCAGGCGGTGTACTGTCATTTCAAAAGTAACAAGAGTTTGCCACTAACGTGGCTATATCTCCCGACCCTGTAGCAGAATTTATAACATAATTAAATCTAAACAAACCCTAACCTTTTTTTAACCGAGGTGGAACTTGTTATGGAAATTGTAAAAAAAGAGAGTTTGGAACCTAAGTCCATCTTGTTGCCATGGAAACGTAATAAATAAAAATTTCTAAAATTTCTAAATAGCAAAAGGCACCAGTTCAGCATGTACCTGACAGACCTACAAAGTTTGATGAAAAAATATTGAACGGTTTCTGAGTTATGCTCCGGAAACGAAACGTGACCGACGGACGGAGCCCGTTTCTATATCCCCCGCCAACTTTGTTGGGCGGGGGATAAAAAATATCTACAGTACAGTATTTAATTTGCTCAAAAGTTAGGAAATTACGGGTTTCCTTTGCAAGATTTCGCTGCTGTTCACTTGACCTTTTAATTGCAAATGGACGCGACATGGGTATTATAAGAAAAGAGCGCATTTGTCAAATGTGCGCCCTGAATGACATTGTTGATGAATGTCAAGTACTTTTTATACGTCAATTTTATTCTATGTTAAGAATTAAGTATATCACTGAATACATCCACGGACCAAAATAACCTTTTTGAGGTCTGTGTTATATCTAAGTCACATCTCTCTTAAACAACTCGAATTGCTTACCATATGCTCCCGTATTTTTTTCTGGTGAACAATTGAGTTGCCGTTGCATGTGTTTGTGACGGATGCCACCGGTGGGACAGGATACGCTCACCCTTTCGCGAAGACCTGATATCATTACTATTACGACGCTTTTAGCAGTATTACATCAATATCACGGCGGGGGACACCAGAAATGGGCTTCACACATTGTACCCATGTCGGGAATCGGACCCGGGTCTTTGGCGTGACGAGCGAACGCTTTAACCACTAGGCTACCCGACCGCCCCTCTTTATGCAGAAATTTCTATTGGATAATGAAAGAGTTTTGTCGCCTTTTCTTTTGCAAAACTTGGCTATGTACATGTATATTGATCATGCAATGAAATTCAGGAAAAAGAGTATGTTATAAACTCTACTAATCTGAATGTACTAATAATATATAAACTATGGGCATATGATAGTGGCCTCCCCTGTATGGAAATATAATAGATACCACCTAAATGAGGATCGTATGGCATGGAGAGTGTTTGACAACCCTTGTTTGGTCTCGTTATATACCATTTGTGATACTTTTGCATCAATTGGAAAGAGAAAATAACACTAAAAGCACAACATTGATTCCATTTCTGAACACAAAATATAATTCGATTAAGAAATATTCACAGTGTCATTGTCTGCAATATATGCAATATGTTACTTTACCCAGGTCTTTTCGTTTAATCTTTGGATAAGACAATCACATGTTAGAGAAAGTACTACGTTTCTTTATGCTGTTAATGGGGCCACGGTTAACCCTTTCATTCCTACGACTCGGACTGATAAGTAGTTATCGGCTTTCTGTCTACCGGGTAACGAAAGAGGATGTTTGGACATTCGGACTGCCAGGATTGACGTTGATGGGTTAGTTATCAGGTCAACATCCAATGTTTTGAGATCTTTTAGATATAAACATTCTTTTGTGTTTGACGAAAAGATCATCCATGTTCAATAATGAAAATTCTGTACCAATGACATTTTTTTATCCAATGTACTTGCCACTACACCTAAAACTTCTCAACTTCTTCAAGAACATTATCACCTACCTCCGCCATTCCTGCTGCAGATGTAGGGAAATCTCCAGATGTTGGCCAGAGAAACACAGTACCCTATTACTGACAACATATAATCCGTCTTCCTCGCCCACTTTGGCCTTCCTTTCGCCGCCACCTGCCTCTCCATCTCCTCATTCCCAACGTCAACCTGCTCCACCTCCTCATCCTCATCCTCTTCTTCTTCCTTACCGGCTTCCTGATGGTTGTCATTCATGATCAGGCTCGGTCGTTGCATGTGCGCAGTCCTTAATGTATTTGTTGAAGCAGTTTCGGTCTGATGCATATGCAAAACATAAAGTTCCTTTTTGTATTAGATCACTGCACATACATTCTGCAACCGAATGTGATCAGCTGTGCATCCTCACAAACAATGCATACACCAGTAACACGTGTTCGCGTAGTCATTGCTGATCTTAGCTCCCCTAGGCCTGACAAACTAACTGTGTGTGTCAGGAGTTAATGTCATGGTCTGTCGTCACTCATCAATGGCTTCACCTAAAAACCAATAGACCAGTTGGACTTTTCACTTCCACCTGGCACATTAGGCCCTCAAAATTTATTCTTAACTCTGAAAACACGCTTTCCTCTGAAACTGGTGAGGCTGATGTTCGGCAATAAAATGATAAGGACATTGAGATCATACTATTGTGACATACTAAATTCACAGGGAATCGGTGAAAAAGTATTTCATCTGGTGGGTGGAATTATACCACATGGAACGGACAAAGTCTGGACATTCGATAACGAGGAACTGACCAGATAAAAGATCACCCAAGTGCCACATACCAGTGAGGTCAAATTAACGCGAGCGTGAATAAAATGCGAGAAATGCGAGTGGCCTTTGTACGCATTAATTTCAAGATTTACAGTGTATCACACGAGAGAGTTAACACAGTGACAGGCGAGTGTGTGAAACGAGTGTGTGGGATGTTGCAGGCCAGGGTAGTAACACCTTTACATTGTTCTGAGTGACACAACTGTAACACAACTCCAGCAACAAGTAGGTCTGGCGTCACCGTTCTACAATGTCACCTCAGAACCATTCTGTTGCCACAACGGCAGGGCGGCCGTTTCCAAAATCTCATCTTGGTTTCTTGCTGCATTCAAATTCCCATCAATCAAAATTTTTTGAGTAATCATATGGGGTTTACGTTTTAAAATAACTGTATTATTGCTATAGAAAAATGTACTGCAGATGTAGTATTATATCTTCTTTGAAGGCATATACGGACTCTGAGTGGTGTAAAGTTAACAGTTATTCCTGTGTATTATACAGTGTTATTCAATGTTAAATTCATTGTTGCAGACTAAGATATATTGTTGAAACTTCGCGCTTGTTTCTCTGACGACGAGGGGGCACGGGTGGCCCAGTCGTCTAAGGCGCCCCGATTCGCTGTGCAGAGTTGCGTCCCTTGGGCATGCCAGAAACATATGATTGTGGGTTCAAGTCCCGGTTCGCCCCGATTATGTTTCTAGGTTTGTCAGCACCATAACCGTGCTCGTGGGTTTCACCAAAGTGGTAAACGTCTGAGACCTGCATCACTTCGGGCTTTCCTCCCACATTAAGCTGACACGCCATGATATAACTGGAATACTGTTAAAAGCGGCGTTAAACCCAACTCACTCACTAACTCTGACGACGAGTGCATTTTCGCAGTTGGCGATTTATATGAGCGGCCATCGTTTCCGGGAGGTTAGTGTGTGTTGAGAGGGGATATTGATGCTGTTCTGGTGTCAATTGTTGGAAAACGAGAATGTAGTACCGAACTGATCAAAAGTGACTTACGATCTTGCGACGTTTTGTTCAGACGCCGTAAGGTAGAATGTTCACCTTTTTATAGGGGTTAGTGGATGCGTTCATTAACTCAGTTGGGGGTGTTTCACTCAGGTGGGCCCATTTCTTTCATTTCAGGGGTATCCCCAACCTGTGAAACGTCATTGTTTTCACACTTGTTTAAAATTGTCATGGAGCAAAACAGTAAAGCAAAATGCACGTGCAAGTTATGACATTCGTAACTCGTGGTAGTGGCTATAAAAAAGGCTAGCATAAAGCCAATAATTCGTCATTCAATTGTCGACATTTTTTAAGTCGAAAATGTCGAGACTCAGCGCTGCCGAACATCGCCATAGGACGTATCCAAAGAGGGGAATCGCAGTCTTCTGCTGCACGCCACTTCAACGTCCACCACAGCCTTTCCGCCTTTGTGACCGATACACACAGTCCAATTCCACTGCAGACCGTCCGAGAAACCTGCACAGGATCGCTATATTCGACTGTTCCACCTACGTCATTGCAATGCCACAAGTTCGGAGACTGCAGGACGCATCCCTGGTTTGAGGAGGATATCAGACCAGATTGTCAGGAACCATCTTCGCGAGGCTGGATTCCGACCCAAAAGACCACTTATCGTCCCTGTTTTGCAACAGATCCATCGACAGCGACGCTTGCGTTGGTGCCACACCTTTCAGCCTTGGAATTTGAGAAACTGGAAGGCTTAGCGATGAATCACGATTTCTTCTTCACCGGCGAGATGGAAGACAACGCGTTTATCGTCGTCGAAATGAATGTTTTGCCCCACATTGTGTACGTGAATTCGACAATTTCGGTGGCGGTAGTGTCATGGTGTGGGGGGCTGCTATATCCTACACCACGAGATCTGACTTGGTTGTGGTTCAGGGAAATTTGACAGCAAATCGCTACATGAATCAAATTCTTCAACCTCACCTTCTTCCAATCATTGACCGCCAGAGGGAGCTGTTTCAACAGGACAACGCTCCACCGCACACTGCTCGTGTCACGACACAACATTAACGACTTGCCATGGCCGTCGAGATCTCCAGATCTCAACCCAATTGAACACCTCTTGGATGAACTCCATCGACGTGTACGTCAACGTCAGAACACACACCAGACACTCCCACAACTGGCCAACGCGTTACAAGCAGCATGGCGGAGAATTCCGCAGGACAAAATTCGTACACTTATCCAGTCAGTGCCGAGGGGATGTAGAGCCGTGATTGCTGCCCGGGGCGGTCACACGAGACACTGAGTTCAGCGCAACCTTGTGGCCTTATGTGACATGACAATGAACAGTTTTCAATGCCTTTTCACAACGACAACACGACATCAATTCGTAATCGTTTTTTTTAAATTATTGTAAGAGTCAAATGCCTTTTTAAGGCATTTCTGTTTATGATCAAATTTCAAAGAGCGTCATACGACTCTTGCTCAAAAGATGTTGGATCCAGACCATTCAACATTCAAGACCTAAGCAAAGCTTTCAAAGCGTTATATGGTCGACATGTGGAGGACATTTCCAATTTTGATGGATCAGTAATTCCCTATTTTGACTTGTACCATATGTTCCTGGATTTTTTCAGGCGAACACATAACTTGCTTTTGCGTGTGTTTGCGATGGGTGCCTCCGATGGGGTGCGATACGTTCACCTGGTCACGAACATCTGAAACCTTATACATTGACACTCGCTGACACAGAAAAAACCCACGGTAACACGCTTCAAAGGTTAGTGTGATAAAAACATTATTCACCATATGAAAACAAACACATTTGATGAGGTTACTTTTTTATTAACAAAATCATATGTAAATGTCAACAAGGTCAAATTTCAAGTGAATGTAAATAAGATTATTGAAAAATATAACTGAATCATATTCAATTTTAGTTTTGGCAGTAGCAAACACACCATGACAGAACAAGGTTTACAGCACCTTGACAAATAAACTGAATACAATAAATGTGTTGCTCAGAGCTGCAACAAGACATATTAAATGTAGTACCATCTAAACATAATGTTATGTCATATTCTAGTTTTAATTGTGTTGACTATTGAATTACAGTTTTTCCATCATGATAAACTTAATGAGTTGCAAAACCGCTGACCATTAATAAAATGTATGAAGAGTTTGTAACAGTTGTGTAGTAGGCGAGTTGGCAAGTTGACTCAACCCATGCTACGGCGCATATTATCTGATATCTGAACATTCGTGTTTTAGTTTTACTATAGTAGGAAAGAGATGAACACAGTTTACCATAGTAGAATGGAAATGCTCATTTTGCCATAGTAGGATTGACATACACATTTTACCATTGTAGAATGGTGAAATGCACATTTTACCATAGTAGGATTGACATACACATTTTGCCATTGTGGAATGGAAATGCACACTTTGCCATAGTAGGATTGACATACACGTTTTACCATTATAGAATGGACATGCACATTTTACATAGTAGGATTGACATACAAATTTTACCATTTTGGAATGGAAATGCACACTTTGCCATAGTAGGATTGACATACACATTTTACTATTGTGAAATGGACATGCACACTTTGCCATAGTGGAATTGACATACACATTTTACCATTGTAGAATGGGCATGCACATTTTACATGGTAGGATTGACATACACATTTTACCATTGTGGAATGGACATGCACATTTTGCCATTGTGGAATGGACATACACATTTTACTATTGTAGAATGGACATGCACATTTTACATAGTAGGATTGACATACACATTTTACCATTGTGGAATGGACATGCACATTTTGCCATTGTGGAATGGACATACACATTTTACTATTGTAGAATGGACATGCACATTTTACATAGAAGGATTGACATACACATTTTACCATTGTGGAATGGACATGCACATTTTGCCATTGTGGAATGGACATACACATTTTACCATTGTGGAATGGACATGCACATTTTGCCATTGTGGAATGGACATACACATTTTACCATTGTAGAATGGACATGCACATTTTACATAGTAGGACTGACATACACATTTTACCATTATAGAATGGACATGCACATTCTACATAGTAGGATTGACATACACATTTTGCCATTGTGGAATGGACATGCACATTTTACCATTGTGGAATGGAAATGCACACTTTACCATAGTAGGATTGACATACACATTTTACCATAGTAGAATGGACATGCATATTTTGCCATGGTAGGATTGACATACACATTTTACCATAGTAGAATGGAAATGCACACTTTGCCATAGTAGGATTGACATACACATTTTACCATAGTAGGATGGAAATGCACATTTTGCCATGGTAGGATTGACATACACATTTTACCATTGTAGAATGGACATGCACATTCTACATAGTAGGATTGACATACAAATTTTACCATAGCAGAATGGAAATGCACATTTTGCCATTGTGGAATGGACATGCACATTCTACATAGTAGGATTGGCATACAAGTTTTATCATTGTGGAATGGAAATGCACACTTTGCCATAGTAGGATTGACATACACATTTAACCATTATAGAATGGACATGCACATTTTACGTAGTAGGATTGACATACAAATTTTACCATTTTGGAATGGAAATGCACACTTTGCCATAGTAGGATTGACATACACATTTTATTATTGTAAAATGGAAATGCACACTTTGCCATAGTAGAATTGACATACACATTTTACCATTGTAGAATGGACATGCACATTTTACATAGAAGGATTGACATACACATTTTACCATTGTGGAATGGATATGCACACTTTGCCATAGTAGGATTGACATACACATTTTGCCATAGAAATATGGACATGCACATTTTACATAGTAGGATTGACATACACATTTTACCATTGTGGAATGGAAATGCACACTTTGCCATAATAGAATGGACATACACATTTTGCAAGGCCTAAACCATGACACTGCAACAGGATCGCCTCAATAGATTAATACCCAACACAACCCATTCACATCTGCCCAAGAAATCAAGCGTGAGTTTCGTACCATTACTGGAAGATTAATTTCAACATTAACAGTAAAAACAGGCTGTATCAGCCGGTGGCATCGAAGGGGCAAGTCGCACATGGATGTCAAAGTTTCATCTGTATCTCGCCATGCCATCTCGATCACATTCAATCTAAGGCATTACGACCTTGTACTGGAGTATTCCACAGGTCGTAATTGACAGTCATGTCCGCTTAACATGTCATAAACCGTGCGGCACAGTGTTGTGCTGTTTCCACATCATCATTGTCTTTACGAGTATGGGGGTCCCAGGTGAGTGAGTGAGTTGGGTTTAACGCCGCTTTTAACAGTATTCCGGTTACATCACGGCGTGTCAGCTTAATGAGGGTGGAAAGCCCGAAGTGATGCAGGTTTCAGACGTTTACCACTTTGGTGAAACCCACGAGCACAGGTATGGTGCTGACAAACCTATAAACATAATTGGGGAGAACCGGGATTCGAACCCACAATCATATGTTTCTGGCATGTCCAAGGGACGCAACTCTTCACAGCGAATCGGGGCGTCTTAGACGACTGGGCCACCCGTGCCCCCGGTCCCAGGTGAGGGCTCCATAATCCAAGATGGGCGGTACAGATGGCGACGTAGGCGGTAAGCTTACACAATTTGGAAACAGTGTGTGGAGTTTCTCTGCAGAAAACACATGGTGTAGTTTGCTTTCCTGCTTGCCTTGACTGTATGTTGCATCGACCGTAAGTCCCCCCAAAGCTGGATAGAGGTTTCATTGGTTTGTTTGTTGTTTAACGCCGCACTCAGCAATTTTCCAGCTATATGACGGCGGTCTGTAAGTAATCGAGTCTGGACCAGACAATCCAGTGACTGACAACATGAGCATCGATCCACGCAATTGGGATCGATGACATGCATCAACTAAGTCAGCGATCCTGAAAACCCGATCCTGTTAGTCGCCTCTTACGACAAGCACAGTCGTTTTGTACGGCAAGCATGGGTTGCTGAAGACCTATTCTATCCTGGATCATCACGGGTCGTGAGAAGAAGTAGGGAGTAAAAGCAAGGTCATCCAGTGACAACACGTATGCACACCAACAGAACAAACACACTCATCACACATGATACATCATACGGTATTCTGTACTGTAACGCTATTTCAAAAATAGGCTAATGTTGCAGGTTAATTTTGTTACTAATTAAACTGATTTTATTAATCAGCATTTATGCCACTAACATTTCACCATATCTCATAATAATCTAATGTTGGCTTGAACAGCCCCCCTTACATGTGGCCTGCCAACTGATGTAGAGGTCGGTCACATGACCGTTCTCTATAAATACCACGTGTGCTTGGAGCCCAGCACACACCATGCCGGACCATCACGAAGCCACATTACAACATCTAATTTGTTATACACACAGGCATCTTGGGTGAGAGTTGAGTGAATGCTGTTTTAATCCTTTTACCTAAATTAACATGCGATAGGCATATTTGTCCTTATTATTATCATTATATTATAGATAATGCAATATATTACATTCTTTGGCATTAAAAAAGCCATATGCCATAGGAAAATGCCAAAGTTGGTAAAATTGCCATATATGTAATTTAGTGCTTCACGGGAATAGCATACATGCACATAGTTAAATGTAAACGAAGCCATTTTTTTCTCTCTTTCCCCTCGAATTTTCTTTCACACCGATGTCAGTATTAACGTATATCCTCAAATAACAGTAGAAACCAAACCAATTGTGTTTCCATATTTCCAATTGAAAAACCATACAACCTACACGTGTGTGTGTGTATGTGTGTGCGTGTGTATATGTGTATGTATTTGTGTGGTGTGTGTTTGTATTTGTATGTGTGTGTATGTGTGGTGTGTGTGCATTTGTGTGTGTGTTGTGTGTTGTGAGTGTGTGTGTGTGTGTGTGAGAGAGAGAGAGAGAGAGAGAGAGAGTGTGTGTGTGTGTGTGTGTGTGTGTGTGTGTGTGTGTGTGTGTGGAGGAGCAGTGTCAGCCATCATTGATTTAATTTCTCGATGTCCTTCACCAACATTTTGCTTGTTTCATCTGACACATGTAAACCTACGCCAGTGATGACTGACAACTTTACTGATCCATTCTTAGGGGCATACACAGCGAACTGAGGAGTGAACTCTTCCACGTCCCCGATCCCCTCCACACTGGTTATCTCCCCCTTCTTCGTGACGTCATAAACGGTCAGCCTCAGCCTGACGGTGTCCAGGAGGAAGCCTAGTTCAATGGCCGGCCACTTCCCACGTCGGTTCTGTGTCAGGAACCCGTGATATACGAGTGATGTATACCTGGCTGTAGAAAGACAAACACCTTGGTGACGAACACATCGATATGCACGGATGCTGACAACACTACCTGCAGCGTGTCCTTCGTGGCTGTCATCAAATACGCCATCTCTAGAGAGAGCCACCTCAAACACCGAATCCCGCCCGTCCAGTTCCTTCTCCAGGTCTACGTCCAGCTTGTTCTCCCAGTAGTACAAGCCTCCTGCCGTCAGTGTCCGCGTCCCCGCAGCTCCTCTGTATATCTTGAGTCTGGTGTCAGATGGAGGATAAGGCTGAAGAGGAGGTTGGTTAGACAGACTTCCGTCAGGCAGGATACGACAGTCTTCCGAAACCGTCTTGGCATCATACTGGAAGTAAGGACCTGGAGAAAGTAGAAACAAATACTAGATACCTAGTGACAGATCATACAATTTAACATGTTGATTGAATTGTTTAAGAAAAGTTTATACCTATAAAAAGCCATTATATATACGAAATATCGTTTGAACTGATTTGTTTATTAGAATAATGATGTTACATGTTTTCCAAAGCATATTCTACGGAAATAGCCAAGTAATATGTGTTGTTCATCCTCTAAAGATTAGAAAAACTTATGTGAACTCTGTATCAATGTTTGCTACAATAAAGACACTTAAAATTCATCCGTGGTATCAAGTAATAATTTGATATATTTTCTGAAGTGAACATGTTCAAGGAATTTCTGAAACTAAGCCCCCAGGGATGAATCTAAATACAAATTGATAGTTGACTTTAATTTTAGTAATTTTTCTCTTGAGAATGCGTCAGCATAAAAGAAGCTCCCATAATCAAAGCTGAACATTTGATCACATAGTTGAAATTCAACGTAACATCTGAAACCATGAACGTCCCTAATTTATCAGTTTGTAATCAACTTCCCAAAAGGAATAATATATATGGGCTACACACAGATTGTAAGTATATGGCTGTATTGGAGAGGATCGATAAAGCGACTTCAAGTAAGGCATGGTTTAAACCAACTTCGATTTGTTACAGTCAATATCTATAATCAGGCAATATGTATTTTGAATGATTCACTCAGGCAATGTGCATGTGACTGATCTTTTCAATCAATATCTATATTGCCTGAATTGGGTGAGTGAGTTAGAATTTAACATCTCATCGGCAATATTTCAGCTATATCGTGACCAGAACCAGACATTATAAACATGGAATAAAAACCTGTCAGCGATAGACTGTATAATAGCTGGGGTGTCACAGTTTCGATTTTAGAACTATTTGAGAACATTTAAAAGAATAAATTTTCATTCAACAATACTATATAAAAATGGGCTAAAGATCACCAGCAACTAAAGTTAGGCCACCTTACTTGGGACCGTGGGGACTTACAATACTTCTGTTACCTGCACGGTTCCCCAGCAGGATTTACACCATCCCTTCAGTAGCTGGCGATGGTACGCAATTAAGCCAACAATAAAAATAAACAAACAAACTACGTTTACAACTGTGGTATGAATAAAAGTATTTTGAATGATGTGGTCTTACATATCCTCTCAGGGGGACAATAGTTTAACGCTACTTCAATCCCTTTGAGGATACAGCCATTAACAATCTAAGTTACAAAGTATACATTACAAATATTAAATAAAGGGATCTACAAAAATCAAAATTTATCAATTAATTTCATTTCTTTTTATAAACCTATAATTAAATGAGAATTGATACTATTTAAATGATCCTTTATTGATGATGATTTGACATATTTATCCCTTGTGATGGAAAAATCGACACAGTCAAGCAGGACATGCTTGACGTGATTCTCTCATCACAAGGGATACAAAATGGAGGATCCTCATCTTTCAATAATTAATCATTTGTATACCTGCTATGGTCAATACGACATCGTCGTATTATGACCTCTGAAGTTCTGGATTGACAACCCAAGTAAGTGTAGCCACATATTGCCTGAAGTCTTCAGCCAATATACATATTGCCTTAAAGGTGAGACTGGATTTTAGACAGATTGACTGAAATGAAGTAGGCTCCGTAATTAAATCATGTCATATTAATATTGATCTATTTTGATCTTACGGTGATCAAAGTAACTGATGAATTGATTGGTTCTTCAAACATAAAACAATACTAGAGCCCATTTTTATGTTACTTATCTTTATTAACATAACATGTGGTTGTGAACAAATATATGACTAAGAGTACAGACATTATAGTAAAGGAAAGTAAGCAGGCACCTCTATGTCAATATTTACAACCACTTACATCTGACAATACTGTGGATGTTGATCTCTATTGCTTGAGGCAGTATTGCCAGTGATGGATGCATTTCTGCAACAATGGATTGTTACATATTCATATCGGTTAGCTGGAGGGGTGAAGTATCTCCAATAGCTAGGAAAGGGTTAACGCCATTTAACCATGGCAACATGAACAACCGTAAGGACGGGAAATGGGATGAATGGCGCGGCCGACCGAAGAGGTGAGGTTAGGTGAAGTGGGGTTTTATATCGCGTCCAAGATTATTTGCACTTATATAGCGACGTGCATGCACGTGTGTGTGTGTGTGGCTGCTTGTACTAGGACTGGGACTTGGACTGATGCCGATTTATAGTGCTACCACACTGCGATACCATGCCGCAGTATAACATGAATACCCCACTCAGACTCAGTATACTGATTCCGAGCCGACCAGTCCTTCTTTTATCCCCTTTGCCGAGCACCAGACAGGGTAACAACAAGTACAATCTTTTATCATCTTTTGGTATGACGCGGCCGGAGATCGAACCCCGGGCCTTCCGGGAGGGTGCTCTACCTCTAGACCACAGAGGCGGTCCCACTCGAAGAAGAATAGTATGTAACATCTGAGGATGAGTCAACAGGCTTGCCAGTTGTATCAGGTCATCAAAGTATACAGACAATACGTACTGAAAGTGTTCTTGAAATGGTGAACATTGTTGAACAATGTTGAATGAATGACTGAAGGCTCTTAATTGCTACAGAAAACATTACTTTTACACATGATGCATGTACATGCTTGTTTAATGTCCTACCTTTAAGAAAGTTGTCCTTGTCCTCCTGTGATCTGAGCTGTGTGATGTCAGTCTCCCTCAGATGCCCCACGGTAGACATCAGCTCATTCATCTTCTCCACCTGACTGACATAGTCTACAAATCCATAGTAGGACCCACCCCGTTGTTCTTTCAATAATGATGCATAGTCATCAAGCTTACCAATGAAATGTTTCAGATTTTGGGTGTTATTCTTAAAATCAGCCTCCATCAAACGAACTATATCATCAGCAGTATTCCTCTTTTGGAGAAGAGTTGTTTGTCGGTTGGCTATTTGTGTGCGAATTTCCTCTAACCTTTTCGCCTTTTGCTTTTCTAACTGGTCAAATAACTGTTTTGAAATAAGTGTGAATGCATTATTTACTTCAGTCTCCAAAGATTTCCCTTCTAATTCTAACTTTCGTTTGTCCTGTTTATAGTCTTGAACACATTGTAAGTACATGTGCTTCTCATCCCTTGCTGTTCGCACCGTGTCCTCCATATCCTGCTCTCCCACCTAAAGACACATTCAATAAAGATTTGTTTCAAATAGTACATTTGAAGGTCCCATAAATGATATTCGATACAGTTAAACAGTATACGGTTATATAAGAACGTTGATATTCGCATCGTGTATTTCAAGCAGACACATGTCCGTGTATGGGGATGTCATTTAACAAGGGACCCGTAAAGATTCCGGGGTAGAATAGGTCTTCAGCAACCCATGCATGCTGTAAAAGGCGACTATGCTTGTCGTAAGAGGCGACTAACGGGATCGGCTGGTCAGGCTCGCTGACTTGGTTGATGCATGTCATCGTATCCCAATTGCATGGATCGATGCTCATGTTGTCAGTCACTGAATTGACTCGATTATTTACAGACTGCCGTCATATAGCTGGAATATTGCTGAGTGCGGTGTAAAACAACAAACCAACCAACCAACCACATTTCAAGGCCGTAAATTATATGTGTTGATATCACCACCTATGTCAGTTATCACAATATATGCAAACACTTGAGTGTGGATGTCCAGATCCATATCTATTACTCCTAATGTTGTGCTGATTTTTACTACATAGGGCTCTTTCATATTTCTTTTAAAATGGTAAATATTAGATTATTCCTATTGATAATGACTTGCAGTTTACTTACCTCGGTTTCGGGCGTTGATCTGTCTGAAAAGTCAAGTTATCTTAAATATATAAGTCACTTGTACTCATCCCAGAAGGCAATGAATATGAACAGAATGGCATGTGACTGTTTCAAGTGACAGGTTTACTCTAATAGCTATTTACAATTTTGGTAATTTTGCACATAATTGAAAGTTTGAATTTTCGGCTTCCATTTTGCTTTTGTTTTTGTTTCTTTCCAAGTGAAACATGTATGATAAGGTTACATATATTGAACAACAAGATGACAGGGTCAGTAATGTCTCTCCTTACACCCGTATTTGTTATACTTCTGCTCTTTGTGGCTACTTGAATCACATGTTTGTATCCCATCTCAATGTTGTGTCGTGAGACAAAGCAACAGAAACTCCTTTTAGAGCCACATTTGTTAGTTTGCCACTGGTGTCAGGATACGCTCACCTTTTTTCAAACACATGGTAACATCACAGTATGATAGTGGTTCATTAACACATGCTTGTGATAAACTCGGATTTTTTGTTTTTGTATTATGAATGGGCTTTATTTACAAGCACTATATCTCCATGTTAATTAATGGATACTGGTCGCTTTAGGGTTGAAATATTGCCGATGCGACGTTAAATTGTAACTCACTTACTAATGGATAGTGCATACCATCAACATGTTTTTTGTTCAGATGCCTAAATCAGATTCCCACCAGTTTATGCTCATTAGTTACTATGATTTCTTCAGACAAAACCCTTTCAATTACGATTAAACATAAACGTGTTCATTACGTTTCGGTGATAGGGAATTGCATTGAAAGATATTGTCAGACGTTAATGACATAAAATTTAATGTGTGTGGTATTGTTTATGTGTTAATTTGATAAGGTACATTTGTTTTCAACCACTATTTGACAAATAAAGATTTTTTTTCCTTTGCCATATAACTGTTTTTGTACTTTAAGCTCAGCAATAGAGGTAAATTAAGTGACAAAACTCTTTCCATATCCAATAGAAATCTCTGCATGAAGCGGTGTCGATTTTACAATTCCGACTCTATCATGAGCATGTGTTTCTGAATCTCTATCAAATATTGATGATACCAGGTGTTCGCGAAAAGGTGAGCGTATCCTGCCCCATCGGTGGCACCCGTCACATACGGAAGTGTTTCCGGACTTTTTGATATACAAATATTGCCTCTGGTTGCATGTATTAGAAGTAAAACATAAATATTTACGTAACACATTTAAACACATTTTACATGAAGAAGGCAAGTCAATTGTTCACCTGAAAAAAATACGGGGACTTATGGTACAAGTCAAAATAGGGAATTGCATCGGACATCATTTTTGGCACTGATGCGTCAAATTTGGAAATGTCCTCTACATGTCTACCATAATACATTTTGAAAGCTTTACTGAGGTCTTACATCTTGCAACCTTGATCAAACAGATGCTGAGCAAGAGTCGTATGACGCTCTTTGAAATCTTGGTAGAAAGAGCATGCTCGATTGTATCTCAGAGTTGCGAAATGTGAACACCAAAGGCTGGAGCTGCTGGAATATTGCTCGACATGAAGGGAGGTCATCCCTCTTGTCATGCAGTCTTGTGGAGATTGTTTTGTCACTCTGAATTTTTATGCATAGATCTAAATCTAAAACCTTGCCGACCTTTGTATTATTTGTATTTTGCAAATGCCCGTTGTAATGGATTCTTGTTTTACGCCACAGTGTGCAATATTCTGGCACAAAAACATGAACTTTTTATGAATATTAATTACGTGTGAACCAAATGCCTCATGTTAAGATTTGCATCGTACGAAGATCATTTCAATTTTGCATTCAGTCATTTTTTTCTCCTAAAGTTATTGTTCGAGGTGACATTTGAAACAGATGAGATCTGTAAATTGATTTTTAATAGCTCTCACAGTTATAACTTTTGTTGTGGAAAAATATATTTATATTTAATTGATATTTATTTAGATTATAATGTGAACAATTTGGGTTGTTTAAATACCTTTAGTGAATGTTATTTTGCTGTTTCCATAACAAAAAATATGTATTTACCAGTGCAAGGAACTGTTTTACTTGTCCTCCTGATGGCATCCACGAGCCTCTCCCTCCATCTCTTGGACTGACACACGTCGATGTATGTCAATGTCCTCACACCTTTCGGTATGTTGCAAGGCTTCACCAAGACTGGGATGATATTTTCTCGTGTTTCCTCAACAGACATGTTGACCATTATGTCAGTCTCAAACGCACACCACTCACTCGTCACAAAGTCTGGAGTCATGATGAGAACACATTTGCGGGACTTGGCAATAAATTCCTCTATATTCTTCACCACCGGCTTTCCTGCATGAAAGTCTCTCCTGTGGTCCACACATTTCAGTCCAACCTTAGGAGACTCCAGGTACTCCCTCAGCTTATCCACAAACTCCTCATCGGCGCCGTTGAAGCAGAGAAATGCATGGTATTCCTTGTCCATGTCAAAATGCGTTGCTCAGTCTTCATTTAAACCAGGGTAACTAAAAGAACATGGGTGTACCCAATGAAGTTTCATATTATTGCATTTGTCTGTAACATGTTTGCAGTAAACATGGAAAAGAACTATTTATTTAAAGATGTGACACATAGATTAAATGAGGTTGAGTACAATACACGAGGCAGAGGTTTTCATCCACCAAGACTATTATGTGAGAGTCATCCATAAACTAGGTCACTGTCCAGGGTTTGCGAAGAAACAAGGTAAAATTATGAACTTGTAATGTTGATGATTTCCCATACAAAACAAATGACAATGCCGCAAGTATTTTATAAGTAACAGAAGCAATAAGTTTTCAACCAGAGATGAAAATGATTCCTAAAACAAGACCAAGATCCAACCCTGCTACCACAACATCTAAACCAACGACACCCCCGAGTACAGTTCACCATTGTAACAGAAAAGAATAACCAACTACCCTTCCTAGATGCCCTTGTCTCCCGATCCCCAACCAACGAAATCCAAAAGCCAACAGCAGAAACACAACAAAAACTCCAAGAACCTAAAGGTGTAGTTTATCAAATTGACTCTAACTGTGGACAATCCTATGTAGATGAAACATCCGGCCCCATTAACTCCAGAATCAAAGAGCACAAAACTACAAACTACAACCATCAAATCAGACAGTAAATCAGCCATCTCCATCTTCCCGAGGCAAGGGAGTTAACTGACTCTATAAGTTCCGTATCCACCCTTGCCGAACTAGGCTGCCATTTCGTAGTTATATTTCGCCTGGACTAACGAGTCTATGCATAGTGCAATCAAAATCTTTGAAGTTTGTAATCAAGTTGCTCATGCATTTTATGCATTTCGATATTTAAAACCCGTTTTAATACCATATAGATCTTGATCGTCGATCAGATCGTCTTGATTGGGCGCCGCCATTTTGTTTGAAACAAAATGCAAGTAAATATGACCGGTGGGATCTGATTTGGTCCGTAGGAGGGACCAAGGACGTACGTTTGTATATAAGTCTTTGGAGGGACATAGAAGGCTAATAGCCTGGTTGCTACGACGAAGCCACGAAATTCCATACTTGTTCGGCAAGGTTGGAAACTTGACTATTATAGTCAGTTAACTCCCTTGCTTCGGGAACACTGGCAATCTCGGACAATATCAGCAACTGCCCAAATCACAACATCAACTGGGAAAACGTCCAAATCCCTTCCAGCTACCACCTTACGTCTTTGCAAGAACACTGACAGAAGCAGTCAACATCCCGCCTACTATGAACTCATTAAGCAATAATCACGCCACCTATGTATACTTAATCCTGTTAATTGGCTTCATGTAAATAGGCATCCTCATCAACTGTTGTTACAGTCTTATCCTTCTGTTGTTGTTATTTAACCTACTCACGTTAATCTCTCTCGTGTATGCAGTTGTTGTTACTGTTAATACTGCACCAACTATATGTATTCTGTATGGTGTTCATTATTCAGCCTCGCTTGATAAGGATCTATACCTCCACCCACATATATATTCTGTACCGTGTTCGTTATTCAGCCTCGCTTGATAAGGATCTATACCTCCACCCACATATATATTCTGTACCGTGTTCATTATTCAGCCTCGCTTGATAAGGATATATACCTCAGCCTACCATATATATTCAGCCTTGCTTTATAAGGATCTATACCGAAACGTCGCCATTACAGTAAAAATGTTTGTAGTGAAAATGTACTACTCAAAATAAGTTAAAGAACACCCAATCATTTTTTTATATGACTACAGTTAATCTGTCAGGAAGTTTTGAGTAGTATATAAGTATATATGTGTTAATGTGTTTATGCTCACTGTCCGACAGACGACATTACCATAAATTATGTATATTTTACAAAATGGTCAATGGGCTAACTCCTAAATATCTATCTTTATGGGTCCCACCTAATATATCCAGCATAACTGGATATAACCTTCGTACTTCTAATGACTTCCAGACCAGTGCAGGTCGCTTATCCCAGTATAATCGATCTTTTTTGCCATCTGTTATACAAGCTTGGAATGCACTTGATATTAATATTAGAAATGTAGATTCCTTATCTCGGTTTAAGCAATTAATTTCTAGAGAAACTAAGCTTACTGCAAATTTTACATCTTTTGCTAGTTATGGCCAGCGGCAATGTCAGGTGATTTTATCTAGACTTAGGCTAGGTTGTAGTGATTTAAAATCACATTTATTTGACAGATTTCTGATTGATAATCCCATCTGTTCATGTGGCCTAAATAGAGAAGATGCTTTCCACTTTTTTCTATCTTGTCCACGCTATGCCAAGTTTAGAATTGATAAATACTTTTTTGTTAACCAGCTCAGCATACATACTATACTCCACGGCAATGAAGATTCATCTTCCTCATACAATGAATACATTATCAAATCAGTTCACAATTACATCATTGAAACAAACCGCTTTACGTAAGTTTTGTGTCAACTTAAGAATATAAAATGCATTTGGTATCTTGCTTTCCATTTAATTTCATGTTGTGTTACTCATAAATGTCTGCTCTATAGACTTCATTACAATCTACATGTATAATGTACAATATATGGAGAAACATTAATATAGGCCTTTTTGGCCTGTTTGCTAATCCTTTTTCCATTTTGTAATGCTATTTAATGTAAAATCTGAACATTAATGGAAATAAAATACTGTTTAAATCATGTATGTGTTAAAATGATATCTACAAGATACCCGCATGTTTGGTGTTTGACGCCGCACTCAGCAATATTCCAGCAATATGAAGGCGGTCTGTAAATTATCGAGTCTGGAACAGACAATCCAGTGATCATGAGCATCGATCTACGCAATTGGGATACAATGCATCAACCAAGTCAGCGAACCTTACCACCCGATCGCGTTAGTCGCCTCTTACGACAAGCATAGTCGGTTCTTACGGCAAGTGTGGGTTACTGAAGACCTAGTCTCTACCCGGATCTTCACGGGTCACACTTGCAAGTGAATCATCCGCCACGTTATAAACATACTTCCCTTTCATAGGATGTAGTCTCAATGAAATAATTAACGAACAATTACGCCACATGGTGAACAGTCCAGGTTGAGGGGCGGTCGGGTAGCCTAATGGTTAAAGCGTTCGCTCGTCACGCCGATGACCCTGTACGATTCCCCACATGGGTGCAATGTGTGAAGCCCACTTCTGGTGTTTAGCACCGGGATATTGCTGTAATATTGCTAAAAGCGGGGTAAAACCAAACTCACTCACTCAGTCCAGGTTTGTGACACAATGTACCTTTAGTTATAACGTCAACGACAGAGTATAACCAGTCTCAATTATCTGCCGGCAGACATTCCACTGGGCGTAAAAGGCAATATGGTTATTGTGTTGACACCATGTGTCGCGAAAAGTCATATCGTGCCCTGCTCTACCTCCCCAGCACCCGGCACCTGTAACGAAATATGTGTGTTGCCTCACGCCACACACAGCAATACTCCTACCATGCCACACGACGGTATGCTAACAGCCGAGTCACTCCAGTTATCCGTATCGAGGCATATAGATTTATGACAATATGTGACAATAATAATGAACTGACCTTAGCTTGGTCTTGTTAAACACGTTGTCAAACTGGTACACGCCACTTGTATGGAGCAGGAAGTGGTATAGAATGCCCTGACTTTCATATATGTCAGGGTAAACTCGGGTACTCAGCGCAGTTAATGCCACGCATGGATTAACAGTAACACATTCACCGACAACGCTCACACATCGCTTACCTTTCACCGGCCTGTCTTGGAAAACACGTTGAGGTGCACGTTAGCGAAAGATATGTAGTTCAAAAACGACAAATACGTGGATAAACAGAACAGTCATGCTTACCCTCTGGTCCTTATACTTACAATGTAATGGAGACGCAATGACAAAGATCTAGGGCTTTTGTCGCCCAATACATGATTACCGCACAGGGTAGACTGCATTCGTCAGTGGTATCAAATGCACTTACGCATAGGACGCCTTGTGACTGCAGCCAGTGCTCTGTTACGTGAGGGCGCATCCGGGGTCAGACTTTGTCCGGGTGAGACAGTTAGAAGCTCTCTCATGAGTGAAACATTTTCCACCCAACGATACGTACGGTCGGGGCCAAAAGCATTACCCAAACCCTCATCCAATTTCTTGGAATCGTGCAAGAAGCTAAACCAATATAAGTCCCAATGACCCCCAGTTAGGTGGTCTAGCTTTGTTTGCCAGTTGTCTATAGCCTCGTTTTAGTTTCTATTAACTAACTGACTGAAATCGTCTTACTTTTCATATTGCACAGGTTTGTTTTATATCTACACTTTGATATTTACCTTACTGTTTTACTGTCCTTTGTCGACGGGAGTTTTATAATAATAAACTTGTTCTCATCGCCACATGGCTGCAATAGTGCTGATGCGATGTAGAATTACAACTCAATCACTCACTCATCCCATTTGATCATATTTTGTTCATATTGTGCCAGTACGTCTGGGTCTCCAAGAGGATGTCACATCCATAGGAGGCCTACCGACACTGTATTTTCATCCGGGGTTTTCAAACTATATTCCATTAATGTAGATATTCACATTCAATTTGTTCATTTTTTGAAACGCCATATGCCTAAATACACGCATGTTTCATCTTTTATTTGAATACATTACTTCTCTTGAAGGCATATATGAAAAAATAACCTGACAAAGCTTAGTGCTTGATAATTTGTGGTTGCCCTTAGGTGAGTTAAATTGTTGGATTCAAGGCCGAATTACATATTTATTTGGTATGTATTGCTTTCGGGTGACATTAAGGTTGGACATTTTGCACATGGGAAGTTTGGTGATTTCTAAGCATATTTACAACAACCAGTATTAATCAAGTCAAACTTTCGATGAACAGTCAAACTGTTAGTTCACTCATGGTATCATCACTTATTGATAGTGATTCATAGGTGAGGTGAGGTGCAATGGGGTTTTACGTCGCGTCCAAGATTATTGCACTTACATGTACATAGCGACGTGCGTGTGTTTGTGTGGCTGCTTGTACTAGTCCGGACTGATGCCGATTTATAGTGCTAGCTCACTGAGATACCATGCTGCAGTTTAACATGAAAACCGCACTCAGATACAGTATACTGACTCCGAGCCGACCAGTCCTTGTTTTAGCCCCTTAATGCCGAGCGCCAGACAAGGTAACAACAAGTACCATGTTTAAAAGTCTTTTGGTATGACGCGGTCGGGGATCGAACCCCGGACCTTCCGCTCTTCCGCTCATGTTAAAAATAAAATTTTAAACATAAAATTGTTTATTTGTTTAAGATATTTCTTTCGGTTTGTATGGAAGATAATACACTTCCCCTCAGGTGTTTGTGACATTTTAAACCCTCGGACATGTTTTAGCCTACACATATAACCTTACTCCGACATAGTCGGAATCGTAAAATGGATATTTTTTATGCTTATGCTTATGGAAATGATTTTTTCGCTTTTATTTACGTTTACGTTTAAGGTAAGACCTTTATATCGATATGCTGAGCATCCTTTGCATATACACTGACTTCAGTGTTATAACCATGGGCGATTTGAAGGCCGACACACAGTCTGCATTTGAAATCATTTGAAGAAACTGGGGGCACGGGTGGCCCAGTTAGTCTAAGGCGCCGCGATTCGCTGTGCAGAGTTGCGTCCCTTGGCACGCCATAAACATATGATTGTGGTTTCGAATCCCAGTTCGCCCCGATTATGTTTCTAGATTTGTCAGCACCATACCCGTGTTCGTGGGTTTCACCGAAGTGGTAAACGTCTGAGACCTGCATCACTTCGGGCTTCCCTCCCACATTAAGCTGACACGACGTGATATAACTGGAACTAGAAAGCGGCGTTAAACCCAAGTCACTCATTCACTCTGACACCACGGTACCAAACTTGCATAATCTCAATATCACATTTAGCTGAGCAAAATGGGATTGGTTGAGGTCTTTGAAGTATTGCATGGAAGAACGGAGGGAAAATGTATTGGACCTTTTGTAAAACCAAATACAAAATGTCGTGGAGTGTGGACCTGTGTGACAAAGAAACAAGCAGGTTCGAAGAGAATTTGTTATATTTACAGAAATGCGTCACAAATGCACAAGGAGAAACCGTTAGGTTTGGTATTGTCGCAAGTCGGTGAAGCCTTTCTATGAATGACAAGGTGTTTGTTTGTTGTTTAACGTCGCACTTAGCAATATTCCAGCTATATGACGGCGGTCTGTAATTAATCGAGACTGGACCAGACCACCCAGTGATGAATATCACGAGCATCAATCCACGCAATTGGGATACGATGACATGCATCAACCAAGTCAGCTAGTCTGACCACCCGATCCCGTTAGTCGCCTCTTACGACAAGCATAGTCGCCTTTTACGGCAAGCATGGGTTGCTGAAGACCTATTCTATCCCGGATCTTCACGGGTCGAATGACAAGGAAATACCAATATATGTCATCATGGTAATAAGTAATTAGAGGCTGGAGGCCAGAAGAAAATAACTTGTTATCTGTGAACACGGACAGTTTGTTCACTCTCTATAGTTTCCGGAAACGTATGTGGCCCAGTCGTCTAAGGCGTCGTAAGTCGCAGAGTTGCGTCCCTCGGGCAATCCTGAACTTAATGACAGTGGGTTCGAATCCCGACTAACCCCGATTATCTTTCTAGGTTTGTCAGTACCATACCCATACTGGTGTTTTTTACCAAAGTGGTAAACTTCTGAGTCCTGTATCCCTACGGGATTTTCTCCCTCATGCAGTTGACACGCCCAGATATAACTGGAATACATTTGAAAGCGGCGTTAAACCCAACTCACTCACTCACTCACTCACTCAATCATTATACTTTCCAATGTGTTGAGCCATGTAAGGGGATATTTCCCGAGCCTCAACAGTAATCAATGACATACTCAAGGGATGGACTGTTTACAGATTATTCACGAAGGAACAGAAACCATGTTTTCAGGGAAAGCAAAAAACATTCTGCATTTTCGATAGGGATTGGATAGTAATGTACTGTCGTAACTGCTTTCGGGCATCCAGTGCGACCCTAATACAGTTACTAAATGTATTGCCGTTCCTGGTCCTTGTGGTCAATTACGCCATGACATTGCCACTCGCCTTGTCCGCCGCGGCTCGGCTCCGTCAAGGAGTGATTGGTCTAACGACACTTACTCCAAGTTGTCTCTATCAGCATTCATACTCGCATAATAAAGAAACGCAACACCAGTTTTATACTCACATAGTTTTACTTACTCTCAGCCCATGTATCAATACAGGACAGGATCAGACCGACCAGACTCGTCACTAACTGGGGAAACTTGGAACGATCGGGATTCGACTCGATCGATTGAAAACCGCGCTCTCCTCTCCTAATGTTGAAGGTATCCTTTTATAGTGTTCGAGCCTGTCCTGTCCTTGTCACATGTCACAATACCTCATTTTGATTCGTTAAAAGTTAGATCTGACCATGTGTCATGTGTGTCGTAATGGCAAAAATACAGAAGCCCACGTGCCATATTGCTCATCTCTCTATTGATTTTGTGACTCGCATCCGGAAGCTCCAAATGAAATATACCTTGAAACTCTCTTTTTGTTTCATTAACTAATGGACGATAGCCAGGAACCAATCCAATGTTGATTATGAAATGTCAAGAATACACTTGTGATAAATGTGAAATGTCTTTTATCTATTGATTCCTTTCAAACTAAAAGTTCTGTCACAAACTATATCTCATGCAACTCCTCATTGCAGCTATAACGGTTACCATTTTCTAAAGTTTTTTAGATGCATTTTTAACCTTATAACAGTACTAGTATATTTACACATATGTTCTGAGTAAACAGAGCCAAAAGTAGTTGCATTCTTATAATAAAAACAGGTTTTCTGAGGATGCATAACACATCAAAATAATGAACTGTTAGAAGTGAGATATATAGGTAAACAATAATTCATATACAGAAAAACAACAGCAACTACAAGTTTATATTTCGCCCAGGTTCTGTCCGAGGGAGGAATTATCCAATTTACCACTGGCGTCTATGTCATATTTATTTTTTGTGTATCAGTATGGAATTGGTTTCATTGTAATGAAAGCTCGTCTACAATTGCAAATTTTTACAACACCTATTCTTCAAATGTATTTTTTCAAACAAAAACATAACTGATACAATTCGTTCTGACAATTTCAATAAAATTTCAAAACGTTAATCTTTTTACTCAATACTTTTTCTAATGTTCTGCAATATCTCAGGGGATATTTTCGTATCCTCGCCAGTGATCAATGACAGTTTCACTGATCCAGCATGGCCACCAAACACAGCGAACTGAGGAGTGAACTCCTCCACGTCCCCGATCTTTTCCACACAGGTTATCTCCTCTTTCTTTGTGACGTCATAAACGGTCAGCCTCTGTCTGACGGTGTCCAGGAGAAAACCTAGTGCAATGGCCAGCCACTTCCCACGTCGGTTCTTTGTAAGAACTTTGTGATATACCATAGATGTGTACTTAGTCACATACAGACACACTGCCTCATGGTCTGCACATGCACGTGCAGCTATACTCATGGCTGTAGGAAGTTGATCTCCAACCTGCCTTTCATCAAACACGCCATTTGTGGACAGAGCAACGGTAAACACAAAGTTCCTTTTGCTCAATTCCTTCTCCAGATCGACGTCCAGTTTATTCTCCCAGTAGTATACACCACCTGCCGTCAATGTCGTCGTTCCTACAGCTCCCATAAAATTCTTGAGTCTACTGTCGGGGCTGGTGAGAGGTTCCGGCGGTTCGCGGTTTAACAGGCTTCCGTCAGGCAGGATAGTGCGACGTCCATACACTGTCTTCTCATCATACTTGATGTCTTGGCCTGAATGCGCAAACAACGATATTAGTGCATATACTCCCTCGCCATTACTGCTTTCAGTTTGACATTTTTTAATTTAGGTGTTTCGTTCATCGAGGGTTTTAATGAGGAATTTGGTTTCTGACCATTACTGAGCGCACATTACTGACTCAAATTGTAAGAGTCACCACACACACACACACACACACAGGAATTTGACTAATAAAAATCTCTGCGTTACTTTATATGAAGAGGTAGAACCAGTGTCGTGCGGCCACAATTCTCGCACGTATACTTTCATAAGCGTACAGCAATGTGCGCCTGTTGTAGAAAAGGGACATGTTTGATCGTCAGCATCCAGGATCAAAATTCACTATTCGACTGAAACCTGTGCGGCCTAACAATTCCACGAACATGTACAAAACGAATGTGGAAGTACTGCCTCAATATTGTACTTGCACGAGGAAATAAATAAGTTTCTTTCTTTTGTTTAAAGTGACATTGACTAGGCATTAAATAGAGGCAGTCCTTAGACGTGGCGATGTTTATTTATGACGTGACAGTTGGAAACTGACGTTGTAACGTTGTGACGTTGCAATGCTATGTATCGCCATCGGCCGACTGCAAACAGTAGAATCACCTTCAGCTGAAGCCAGTTGTTTCCCAACGTAGCAACAAGCACAAGTGCAAGACTGTGGAACCGTTATGAGACACGTAGTCATGCTTGTACTTACATCGAATGACATTCCATGGAGTGGGATCTGTTGTTTCAGGCAGTATGTCCAAGGAAGGACGTATTTCTGTAACAAACAAAGTTGTGAACATGTAACATCCCGACTCCGTATGGGAATACTCTCCATGGATCCATTCTATATTAAACAACCAGGCATACCTCACTCAACCTTTAGGGTCAGTTACAGTAATCTGATATCAAACCTTTGAGAAAGTTGTCCCTGTCCCGCTGTGATCTGAGCTGTGGGATGTCAATCTCTCTCAGATGTCCCACGTCAAACTTAGACATCTGATCTGTCAAAATCTGCACCAGGCTGTCAGACTTCACAAACTCGAGGAAGGATCGTTGTTTTAGTTTCTGTTCGTGATTCTCATACTCATCCAGAAGATCCGCAAGTCTTTTAATACCGTGAACGTCATCTTTTAAATCTTTCTCCATCAACTTCAATATGTCTTCTGCAGCCTTCATCTTTTGGACGAGAGGCGTCTGACGTGTATCCATTAGTCTCTGAATCTCATCCATCTTCTCGTCTTTCTGACGTTCTAACGTAGCTGATATCTGTTTAGAGACAGCATCAAATGCAATCCGGACACTGCTTTCAAGGGCCCTTTTCTCCACCTCAAATTTTCCTTTATCTTGTTTATACTTTTGGACACATGTCTTGAAGACGTCTTTCTTGTCTCCTGCCCTTTGTACAACCCCTTCCATGTCACAGTTCTGTAATGGTTGAGTTAGTTAGTTTAACAATTTGCAGAATGTCATCACAAATTGATTATTAATCATCATTTCCTATTAAGTATTTAGAAAAACTAGTTTCGTGTCGACATATGTTTGAGTATAGACTTACCTTGTGTTTGCTGACTTTCAAATCTGAAACAATAATAGTGTTTATTTGTGTAAGCAGGGATTAAAAATATTTTTTGCGCTCTACCAATATTGAAGTATTTCGTTTTCTCACAGTTTCATTAATTCCTGACCATGCACCGGCATAAGTCTTAGGGGAAAAATATGTAAGTCCCATTCTCACTCATAACCAGAAACACTTCAATTTATCAGTATGTTCCGCTAAATTATCTTCAGTGGTATGTGGGAAGATAAATGTATGTATACATGCTGTTCATTAAACATTGCCCCGCCGTGGTATTACTGGAATATTGCTAAAAGCGGCGTTAAACCAAACTTACTCACTCACTCATTAAAACATTAAGTATATGCCTTTCAAGCCAGATTAGAATTAATTATAAGAAAGTTCAATTCATTTTGTTGAAAACCAATAAAGTTTGACATTTAAGTTGCATTTGAAACATAAATGACAAAAAAATGTCCGATGCAATTCCCTGTTTTGATCTGAACCATATATTCCCATGATTTTTCAAGGGAACACGTCACTTGCCTTTGCATGTGTTAGTGAGGGGAGCCACCAGTGGGTCAGGATATGCTCACCTTTTCGCGAACACCTAGTATCATCACTATATGGCAGTGATTAATAAAAACCTAGTCCTTATATAGTCGGAATCGTACAATGAAGTTTGCTTTCAGCAGAGATTTCTTATGAATTTGAAAAAGTTTTGTCTTTTTCGAATAATTATGAATCCCGAGAAATGCATATGCAATGTAAACATGCTACATGGTCTTATTGCATTTCTTCACGTTCGTAACATATTATACAAATCAAAAGTGATGACAAAATCTATAATACTTTTCTTCATCTTAAACTAGAAGCTTTTATAAATAATGTAACACACACATGTTCGTTTCTGTGCCTTTGCTTTTCAAAAATACTTTTCCCATGGTTATGACCTAATCGGAATCATACAAAGGACTTCAAGCAGAGATTTGTTTATAATACGACTATGAAATGGATCTGTTGCTTTTATTTACCTGTCCATTTGATGGAATTCACGAGCCTCTCCCTCCATCTGTACCGAGAACCTTCTGTAGGACGGACCTCAATGTAGGTCAGTGTATTCAGAGATTGGGGGATCTTGCAGGGTTTGAGTAGTACAGGAATAATGTTATCTCTCTTTTGTTCCACCGACATCGTCACCATTACCTCAGTCTCCCACTTGCACCATTCACTCTCTACAAAGTTGGGTGACATGATGAGCACGTATTTCGAGGCCTTCTCAATAAATTCATCAACATTTCCCACTATAGTTTGGCCACCGCGAAAGTCCCTCCTGTGGTCCACACATTTTAGTCCGATGTCAGGAGACTCCAGATGCTTCAGTAAATCATCAACAAACTGCTCATCAGCGCTGTTGAAGGAAATAAAGGCGTCATACTCCTTACCATGTTTTGGGACAGTAGAGTCTTCATCAACGTCTTTAGTCGAGTCTGCCGACGCCATGTTGGAGGACACACCTGAAGGTCAAATGAAAAGGCATCACACTGGTAAGTCTCCATCCTAATAAGATAGTGAGCGATTGTTGTGGGATGAAAGCCCGAAGTGATGCATCTCTCAGACGTTTGCAATTTTGGTGAAACCCACGAGCACTGGTATGGTGCTGACAAAACTAGAAACATAATCGGGGCGAACCGGGATTCGAACGCACAATGATAGGTTTCTGGCGTGCCCATGGGACGCCTTAGACGACTGTACCGCCCGTGCGAATCTGAATTGGACAAAGACCATGGACGACCATGGTCCTACCTTCTATTCGGCGATGGGGAAGACAATAAAATTCTAGCGATCTCAACACAAAACAACAAGACGGCTGACCGCGCGAAGATGGCCAAGATGGATTTCGGCGCAGCCCCACCCAAACGCAAGTGATTCTATACACGGAGTCTGAAAACCGTCTAAGGAGATTAAAAGATCAGCTTCTCCAGGGACTCAAGACTCCACTCCAGTTCCTGGGTGCTGGCTTCTATGCAGGGTTGGAGTAAGACAGAGACGATTCAAACATACAGTGCTATTGATACTGTGCTAAATCAAAGACAATTTAGACATACAGTGCTATTGATACTGTGCTAAATCAAAGACAATTTAGACATACAGTGCTATTGATACTGTGCTAAATCAAAGACAATTTAGACATACAGTGCTATTGATACTGTGCTAAATCAAAGACAATTTAGACATGCAGTGCTATTGATACTGTGCTAAATCAAAGACAATT
The DNA here is from genome assembly GCF_022045235.1 of Haliotis cracherodii. Taxonomy (NCBI): domain Eukaryota; kingdom Metazoa; phylum Mollusca; class Gastropoda; order Lepetellida; family Haliotidae; genus Haliotis; species Haliotis cracherodii. The sequence continues at coordinate 18,444,040 of NW_027266270.1, read as the reverse complement.
TAGACATACAGTGCTATTGATACTGTGCTAAACAAAGACAATTTAGACATACAGTGCTATTGATACTGTGCTAAGCAAAGACAATTTAGACATGCAGTGCTATTGATACTGTGCTAAACAAAGCCAATTAAGACGTGCAGTGCTATTGATACTGTGCTAAACAAAGACAATTTAGACATGCAGTGCTATTGATACTGTGCTAAACAAAGACAATTTTGACATACTGTTACGGAAAGAGGCGGGAAGAAACGAATGCATACAGCGCTTTCGTTACCACTCGCCCTTTTCCGTAACCTGGAATAACACGAGTTGGTCACGAACGCATACAGCGGTGAGATAAGGGGATTCCCCAGTGAAAGCGAAAGCCAGGGGAATCTTACCGAGGCCTCACAACAGGGAATACTGACCCAGGGGTCTAGTTGTCATAGCTTCTCATGTTTGATCATACTACATTTTAGCACCATACTAGCGCTTTGAGACTGACTAGTGTTTTGAAATACTGGCACTATTACAATTACATTCAGTGTTATTGCCTTACGGGACGACCGGAAGTCATCCATTACGAGTTGCGACATGGGAGACATGTAATACAAGTAATGAACTTTAACTGACAAGTTTTGACGTTGTTTGAAAATGCTTACACTGTTATGAACGTCGAAGAGAAGGCACACATCCCTCAGACAAGCGTCACAGTCACTTCTTCCAAGCGTGTTGACATCAGCGCGGGACACAGCGCTGCATGACTGGGGGAATATGATTGAATCTAAAAATAGGAGATCGACAGATGCAGTACTGCAGCGAACAAGCTTAAATGAATTGCGATGTTGCCTCGCATTATAGGTGTGGTCGTAACTCGTTTTCTTGGTGGATGTGTGTGTGTGTGTGTGTGTGTGTGTGTGTGTGTGTGTGTGTGTGTGTGTAGGTGTGTGTGTGTAGGTGTGTGTGAGTGTAGGTGGAAGGGTGTGTGTGTGTGTGTGTGTGTGTGTGTGTGTGTGTGTGTGTGTGTGTAGGTGTGTGTGTGTAGGTGTGTGTGAGTGTAGGTGGAAGGGTGTGTGTGTGTGTGTGTGTGTGTGTGTGTGTGCGTGTGTGGTGGGGTGTGTGTGTTTGTGGGTGTACCACCTTCCAACGTCTTTTACAGTGACGCGGCCGGGGATCGAACTTCCGACCGTCCGTACTCTAGGCCGACACTCTTTCCCCTAGATCACGGAGAATAAATGTCATGGTCACCAGTGGAACAACAGACGTCACACACAGGTAGGCGATAACAAGGTTTCGTAATAAGCTATTGAGCCCCGGCTTTTTCTTAAAGTACATGCTAAAAGTACGACAAATACGACAAATACGTGGATAAACAGAACAGTCATGCTTACCCTCTGGTCCTTATACTTACAATGTAATGGCGACGCAATGACAAAGATCTAGGGCTTTTGTCGCCCAATACATGATTACCGCGCAGGGTAGACTGCATTCGTCAGTGGTATCAAATGCACTTACGCATAGGACGCCTTGTGACTGCAGCCAGTGCTCTGTTACGTGAGGGCGCATCCGGGGTCAGACTTTGTCCGGGTGAGTCAGTTAGAAGCTCTCTCATGAGTGAAACATTTTCCACCCAACGATACGTACGGTCGGGGCCAAAAGCATTACCCAAACCCTCATCCAATTTCTTGGAATCGTGCAAGAAGCTAAACCAATATAAGTCCCAATGACCCCCAGTTAGGTGGTCTAGCTTTGTTTGCCAGTTGTCTATAGCCTCGTTTTAGTTTCTATTAACTAACTGACTGAAATCGTCTTACTTTTCATATTGCACAGGTTTGTTTTATATCTACACTTTGATATTTACCTTACTGTTTTACTGTCCTTTGTCGACGGGAGTTTTATAATAATAAACTTGTTCTCATCGCCACATGGCTGCAATAGTGCTGCTGCGATGTAGAATTACAACTCACTCACTCACTCATCCCATTTTGATCATATTTTGTTCATATTGTGCCAGTACGTCTGGGTCTCCAAGAGGATGTCACATCCATAGGAGGCCTACCGACACTGTATTTTCATCCGGGGTTTTCAAACTATATTCCATTAATGTAGATATTCACATTCAATTTGTTCATTTTTTGAAACGCCATATGCCTAAATACACGCATGTTTCATCTTTTATTTGAATACATTACTTCTCTTGAAGGCATATATGAAAAAATAACCTGACAAAGCTTAGTGCTTGATAATTTGTGGTTGCCCTTAGGTGAGTTAAATTGTTGGATTCAAGGCCGAATTGCATATTTATTTGGTATGTATTGCTTTCGGGTGACATTAAGGTTGGACATTTTGCACATGGGAAGTTTGGTGATTTCTAAGCATATTTACAACAACCAGTATTAATCAAGTCAAACTTTCGATGAACAGTCAAACTGTTAGTTCACTCATGGTATCATGAGTGCTTGCTCACTGAGATACCATGCTGCAGTTTAACATGAAAACCGCACTCAGACACAGTATACTGACTCCGAGCCGACCAGTCCTTGTTTTAGCCCCTTAATGCCGAGCGCCAGACAAGGTAACAACAAGTACCATGTTTAAAAGTCTTTTGGTATGACGCGGTCGGGGATCGAACCCCGGACCTTCCGCTCTTCCGCTCATGTTAAAAATAAAATTTTAAACATAAAATTGTTGATTTGTTTAAGATATTTCTTTCGGTTTGTATGGAAGATAATACACTTCCCCTCAGGTGTTTGTGACATTTTAAACCCTCGGACATGTTTTAGCCTACACATATAACCATACTCCGACATAGTCGGAATCGTAAAATGGATATTTTTTATGCTTATGCTTATGGAAATGATTTTTTCGCTTTTATTTACGTTTACGTTTAAGGTAAGACCTTTATATCGATATGCTGAGCATCCTTTGCATATACACTGACTTCAGTGTTATAACCATGGGCGATTTGAAGGCCGACACACAGTCTGCATTTGAAATCATTTGAAGAAACTGGGGGCACGGGTGGCCCAGTTAGTCTAAGGCGCCGCGATTCGCTGTGCAGAGTTGCGTCCCTTGGCACGCCATAAACATATGATTGTGGTTTCGAATCCCAGTTCGCCCCGATTATGTTTCTAGATTTGTCAGCACCATACCCGTGTTCGTGGGTTTCACCGAAGTGGTAAACGTCTGAGACCTGCATCACTTCGGGCTTCCCTCCCACATTAAGCTGACACGACGTGATATAACTGGAACTAGAAAGCGGCGTTAAACCCAAGTCACTCACTCACTCTGACACCACGGTACCAAACTTGCATAATCTCAATATCACATTTAGCTGAGCAAAATGGGATTGGTTGAGGTCTTTGAAGTATTGCATGGAAGAACGGAGGGAAAATGTATTGGACCTTTTGTAAAACCAAATACAAAATGTCGTGGAGTGTGGACCTGTGTGACAAAGAAACAAGCAGGTTCGAAGAGAATTTGTTATATTTACAGAAATGCGTCACAAATGCACAAGGAGAAACCGTTAGGTTTAGTATTGTCGCAAGTCGGTGAAGCCTTTCTATGAATGACAAGGTGTTTGTTTGTTGTTTAACGTCGCACTTAGCAATATTCCAGCTATATGACGGCGGTCTGTAATTAATCGAGACTGGACCAGACCACCCAGTGATGAATATCACGAGCATCAATCCACGCAATTGGGATACGATGACATGCATCAACCAAGTCAGCTAGTCTGACCACCCGATCCCGTTAGTCGCCTCTTACGACAAGCATAGTCGCCTTTTACGGCAAGCATGGGTTGCTGAAGACCTATTCTATCCCGGATCTTCACGGGTCGAATGACAAGGAAATACCAATATATGTCATCATGGTAATAAGTAATTAGAGGCTGGAGGCCAGAAGAAAATAACTTGTTATCTGTGAACACGGACAGTTTGTTCACTCTCTATAGTTTCCGGAAACGTATGTGGCCCAGTCGTCTAAGGCGTCGTAAGTCGCAGAGTTGCGTCCCTCGGGCAATCCTGAACTTAATGACACTGGGTTCGAATCCCGACTAACCCCGATTATCTTTCTAGGTTTGTCAGTACCATACCCATACTGGTGTTTTTTACCAAAGTGGTTAACTTCTGAGTCCTGTATCCCTACGGGATTTTCTCCCTCATGCAGTTGACACGCCCAGATATAACTGGAATACATTTGAAAGCGGCCTTAAACCCAACTCACTCACTCACTCACTCACTCAATCATTATGCTTTCCAATGTGTTGAGCCATGTAAGGGGATATTTCCCGAGCCTCAACAGTAATCAATGACATACTCAAGGGATGGACTGTTTACAGATTATTCACGAAGGAACAGAAACCATGTTTTCAGGGAAAGCAAAAAACATTCTGCATTTTCGATAGGGATTGGATAGTAATGTACTGTCGTAACTGCTTTCGGGCATCCAGTGCGACCCTAATACAGTTACCAAATGTATTGCCGTTCCTGGTCCTTGTGGTCAATTACGCCATGACATTGCCACTCGCCTTGTCCGCCGCGGCTCGGCTCCGTCAAGGAGTGATTGGTCTAACGACACTTACTCCAAGTTGTCTCTATCAGCATTCATACTCGCATAATAAAGAAACGCAACACCAGTTTTATACTCACATAGTTTTACTTACTCTCAGCCCATGTATCAATACAGGACAGGATCAGACCGACCAGACTCGTCACTAACTGGGGAAACTTGGAACGATCGGGATTCGACTCGATCGATTGAAAACCGCGCTCTCCTCTCCTAATGTTGAAGGTATCCTTTTATAGTGTTCGAGCCTGTCCTGTCCTTGTCACATGTCACAATACCTCATTTTGATTCGTTAAAAGTTAGATCTGACCATGTGTCATGTGTGTCGTAATGGCAAAAATACAGAAGCCCACGTGCCATATTGCTCATCTCTCTATTGATTTTGTGACTCGCATCCGGAAGCTCCAAAGGAAATATACCTTGAAACTCTCTTTTTGTTTCATTAACTAATGGACGATAGCCAGGAACCAATCCAATGTTGATTATGAAATGTCAAGAATACACTTGTGATAAATGTGAAATGTCTTTTATCTATTGATTCCTTTCAAACTAAAAGTTCTGTCACAAACTATATCTCATGCAACTCCTCATTGCAGCTATAACGGTTACCATTTTCTAAAGTTTTTGAGATGCATTTTTAACCTTATAACAGTACTAGTATATTTACACATATGTTCTGAGTAAACAGAGCCAAAAGTAGTTGCATTCTTATAATAAAAACAGGTTTTCTGAGGATGCATAACACATCAAAATAATGAACTGTTAGAAGTGAGATATATAGGTAAACAATAATTCATATACAGAAAAACAACAGCAACTACAAGTTTATATTTCGCCCAGGTTCTGTCCGAGGGAGGAATTATCCAATTTACCACTGGCGTCTATGTCATATTTATTTTTTGTGTATCAGTATGGAATTGTTTTCATTGTAATGAAAGCACGTCTACAATTGTAAAAACACCTATTCTTCAAATGTATTTTTTCAAACAAAAACATAACTGATACAATTCGTTCTGACAATTTCAATAAAATTTCAAAACGTTAATCTTTTTACTCAATACTTTTTCTAATGTTCTGCAATATCTCAGGGGATATTTTCGTATCCTCGCCAGTGATCAATGACAGTTTCACTGATCCAGCATGGCCACCAAACACAGCGAACTGAGGAGTGAACTCCTCCACGTCCCCGATCTCTTCCACACAGGTTATCTCCTCTTTCTTTGTGACGTCATAAACGGTCAGCCTCTGTCTGACGGTGTCCAGGAGGAAACCTAGTGCAATGACCGGCCACTTCCCACGTCGGTTCTTTGTAAGGACTTTGTGATATACCATAGATGTGTACTTAGTCACATACAGACACACTGCCTCATGGTCTGCACATGCACGTGCAGCTATACTCATGGCTGTAGGAAGTTGATCTCCAACCTGACTTTCATCAAACACGCCATTTGTGGACAGAGCAACGGTAAACACAAAGTTCCTTTTGCTCAATTCCTTCTCCAGATCGACGTCCAGTTTATTCTCCCAGTAGTATACACCACCTGCCGTCAATGTCGTCGTTCCTACAGCTCCCATAAAATTCTTGAGTCTACTGTCGGGGTTGGTGAGAGGTTCCGGCGGTTCGCGGTTTAACAGGCTTCCGTCAGGCAGGATAGTGCGACGTCCATACACTGTCTTCTCATCATATTTGATGTCTTGGCCTGAATGTGCAAACAACGATATTAGTGCATATACTCCCTCGCCATTACTGCTTTCAGTTTGACATTTTTTAATTTAGGTGTTTCGTTCACCGAGGGTTTTAATGAGGAATTTGGTTTCTGACCATTATTGAGCGCACATTACTGACTCAAATTGTAAGAGTCTGTTTGTTCGTACAATTAACATCACCACACACACACAGACACACACAGACACACACAGGAATTTGACTAATAAAAATCTCTGCGTTACTTTATAGGAAGAGGTAGAACCAGTGTCGTGCGGCCACAATTCTCGCACGTATACTTTCATAAGCGTACGGCAATGTGCGCCTGTTGTAGAGAAGGGACATGTTTGATCGTCAGCATCCAGGATCAAAATTCACTATTCGACTGAAACCTGTGCGGCCTAACAATTCCACGAACATGTACAAAACGAATGTGGAAGTACTGCCTCAATATTGTACTTGCACGAGGAAATAAATAAGTTTCTTTCTTTTGTTAAAAGTGACATTGACTAGGCATTAAATAGAGGCAGTCCTTAGACGTGGCGATGTTTATTTATGACGTGACAGTTGGAAACTGACGTTGTAACGTTGCGACGTTGCAATGCTATGTATCGCCATCGGCCGACTGCAAACAGTAGAATCACCTTCAGCTGAAGCCAGTTGTTTCCCAACGTAGCAACAAGCACAAGTGCAAGACTGTGGAACCGTTATGAGACACGTAGTCATGCTTGTACTTACATCGAATGACATTCCATGGAGTGGGATCTGTTGTTTCAGGCAGTATGTCCATGGAAGGACGTATTTCTGTAACAAACAAAGTTGTGAACATGTAACATCCCGACTCCGTATGGGAATACTCTCCATGGATCCATTCTATATTAAACAACCAGGCATACCTCACTCAACCTTTAGGGTCAGTTACAGTAATCTGATATCAAACCTTTGAGAAAGTTGTCCCTGTCCCGCTGTGATCTGAGCTGTGGGATGTCAATCTCTCTCAGATGTCCCACGTCAAACTTAGACATCTGATCTGTCAAAATCTGCACCAGGCTGTCAGACTTCACAAACTCGAGGAAGGATCGTTGTTTTAGTTTCTGTTCGTGATTCTCATACTCATCCAGAAGATCCGCAAGTCTTTTAATACCGTGAACGTCATCTTTTAAATCTTTCTCCATCAACTTCAATATGTCTTCTGCAGCCTTCATCTTTTGGACGAGAGGCGTCTGACGTGTATCCATTAGTCTCTGAATCTCATCCATCTTCTCGTCTTTCTGACGTTCTAACGTAGCTGATATCTGTTTAGAGACAGCATCAAATGCAATCCGGACACTGCTTTCAAGGGCCCTTTTCTCCACCTCAAATTTTCCTTTATCTTGCTTATACTTTTGGACACATGTCTTGAAGACGTCTTTCTTGTCTCCTGCCCTTTGTACAACCCCTTCTATGTCACGGTTCTGTAATGGTTGAGTTAGTTAGTTTAACAATTTTCAGAATGTCATCACAAATTGATTATTAATCATCATTTCCTATTAAGTATTTAGAAAAACTGGTTTCGTGTCGACATATGTTTGAGTATAGACTTACCTTGTGATTGCTGACTTTCAAATCTGAAACAATAATAGTTTTTATTTGTGTAAGCAGGGATTAACAATATGTTTTGCGCTCTACCAATATTGAAGTATTTCGTTTTCTCACAGTTTCATTAATTCCTGACAATGCACCGGCATTAGTCTTAGGTGAAAAATATGTAAGTCCCATTCTCACTCACAACCAGAAACACTTCAATTTATCAGTATGTTCCGCTAAATTATCTTCAGTGGTATATGGGAAGATAAATGTATGTATACATGCTGTTCATTAAACATTGCCCCGCCGTGGTATTACTGGAATATTGCTAAAAGCGGCGTTAAACCATACTTACTCACTCACTCATTAAAACATTAAGTATATGCCTTTCAAGCCAGATTAGAATTAATTATAAGAAAGTTCAATTCATTTTGTTGAAAACCAATAAAGTTTGACATTTAAGTTGCATTTGAAACATAAATGACAAAAAAATGTCCGATGCAATTCCCTATTTTGATCTGAACCATATATTCCCATGATTTTTCAAGTGAACACGTCACTTGCCTTTGCATGTGTTAGTGAGGGGAGCCACCAGTGGGTCAGGATATGCTCACCTTTTCGCGAACACCTAGTATCATCACTATATGGCAGTGATTAATAAAAACCTAGTCCTTATATAGTCGGAATCGTACAATGAAGTTTGCTTTTAGCAGAGATTTCTTATGAATTTGAAAAAGTTTTGTCTTTTTCAAATAATTATGAATCCCGAGAAATGCATATGCAATGTAAACATGCTACATGGTCTTATTGCATTTCTTCACGTTCGTAACATATTATACAAATCAAAAGTGATGACAAAATCTATAATACTTTTTTTCATCTTAAACTAGAAGCTTTCATAAATAATGTAACACACACATGTTCGTTTCTGTGCCTTTGCTTTTCAAAAATACTTTTCCCATGGTTATGACCTAATCGGAATCATACAAAGGACTTCAAGCAGAGATTTGTTTATAATACGATTATGAAATGGATCTGTTGCTTTTATTTACCTGTCCATTTGATGGAATTCACGAGCCTCTCCCTCCATCTGTACCGAGAACCTTCTGTAGGACGGACCTCAATGTAGGTCAGTGTATTCAGAGATTGGGGGATCTTGCAGGGTTTGAGTAGTACAGGAATAATGTTATCTCTCTTTTGTTCCACCGACATCGTCACCATTACCTCAGTCTCCCACTTGCACCATCCACTCTCTACAAAGTTGGGTGACATGATGAGCACGTATTTCGAGGCCTTCTCAATAAATTCATCAACATTTCCCACTATAGTTTGGCCACCGCGAAAGTCCCTCCTGTGGTCCACACATTTTAGTCCGATGTCAGGAGACTCCAGATGCTTCAGTAAATCATCAACAAACTGCTCATCAGCGCTGTTGAAGGAAATAAAGGCGTCATACTCCTTACCATGTTTTGGGACAGTAGAGTCTTCATCAACGTCTTTAGTCGAGTCTGCCGACGCCATGTTGGAGGACACACCTGAAGGTCAAATGAAAAGGCATCACACTGGTAAGTCTCCATCCTAATAAGATAGTGAGCGATTGTTGTGGGATGAAAGCCCGAAGTGATGCATCTCTCAGACGTTTGCAATTTTGGTGAAACCCACGAGCACTGGTATGGTGCTGACAAAACTAGAAACATAATCGGGGCGAACCGGGATTCGAACGCACAATGATGGGTTTCTGGCGTGCCCATGGGACGCCTTAGACGACTGTGCCGCCCGTGCGAATCTGAATTGGACAAAGACCATGGACGACCATGGTCCTACCTTCTATTCGGCGACGGGGAAGACAATAAAATTCTAGCGATCTCAACACAAAACAACAAGATGGCTGACCGCGCGAAGATGGCCAAGATGGATTTCGGCGCAGCCCCACCCAAACGCAAGTGATTCTATACACAGAGTCTGAAAACCGTCTAAGGAGATTAAAAGATCAGCTTCTCCAGGGACTCAAGACTCCACTCCAGTTCCTGGGTGCTGCAGGCTTCTATGCAGGGTTGGAGTAAGACAGAGACGATTCAAACATACAGTGCTATTGATACTGTGCTAAATCAAAGACAATTTAGACATACAGTGCTATTGATACTGTGCTAAATCAAAGACAATTTAGACATACAGTGCTATTGATACTGTGCTAAATCAAAGACAATTTAGACATACAGTGCTATTGATACTGTGCTAAATCAAAGACAATTTAGACATACAGTGCTATTGATACTGTGCTAAATCAAAGACAATTTAGACATACAGTGCTATTGATACTGTGCTAAACAAAGACAATTTAGACATACAGTGCTATTGATACTGTGCTAAGCAAAGACAATTTAGACATGCAGTGCTATTGATACTGTGCTAAACAAAGCCAATTAAGACGTGCAGTGCTATTGATACTGTGCTAAACAAAGACAATTTAGACATGCAGTGCTATTGATACTGTGCTAAACAAAGACAATTTTGACATACTGTTACGGAAAGAGGCGGGAAGAAACGAATGCATACAGCGCTTTCGTTACCACTCGCCCTTTTCCGTAACCTGGAATAACACGAGTTGGTCACGAACGCATACAGCGGTGAGATAAGGGGATTCCCCAGTGAAAGCGAAAGCCAGGGGAATCTTACCGAGGCCTCACAACAGGGAATACTGACCCAGGGGTCTAGTTGTCATAGCTTCTCATGTTTGATCATACTACATTTTAGCACCATACTAGTGCTTTGAGACTGACTACTGTTTTGAAATACTGGCACTAATACAATTACATTCAGTGTTATTGCCTTACGGGACGACCGGAAGTCATCCATTACGAGTGGCGACATGGGAGACATGTAATACAAGTAATGAACTTTAACTGACAAGTTTTGACGTTGTTTGAAAATGCTTACACTGTTATGAACGTCGAAGAGAAGGCACACATCCCTCAGACAAGCGTCACAGTCACTTCTTCCAAGCGTGTTGACATCAGCGCGGGACACAGCGCTGCATGACTGGGGGAATATGATTGAATCTAAAAATAGGAGATCGACAGATGCAGTACTGCAGCGAACAAGCTTAAATGAATTGCGATGTTGCCTCGCATTATAGGTGTGGTCGTAACTCGTTTTCTTGGTGGATGTGTGTGTGTGTGTGTGTGTGTGTGTGTGTGTGTGTGTGTGTAGGTGTGTGTGAGTGTAGGTGGAAGGGTGTGTGTGTGTGTGTGTGTGTGTGTGTGTGCGTGTGTGGTTGGGTGTGTGTGTTTGTGGGTGTACCACCTTCCAACGTCTTTTACAGTGACGCGGCCGGGGATCGAACTTCCGACCGTCCGTACTCTAGGCCGACACTCTTTCCCCTAGATCACGGAGAATAAACGTGTTATACCAACATTATGTCATGGTCACCAGTGGAACAACAGATGTCACACACAGGTAGGCGATAACAAGGTTTCGTAATAAGCTATTGAGCCCCGGCTTTTTCTTAAAGTACATGCTAAAAGTACGACAAATACGACAAATACGTGGATAAACAGAACAGTTATGCTTACCCTCTGGTCCTTATACTTACAATGTAATGGCGACGCAATGACAAAGATCTAGGGCTTTTGTCGCCCAATACATGATTACCGCGCAGGGTAGACTGCATTCGTCAGTGGTATCAAATGCACTTACGCATAGGACGCCTTGTGACTGCAGCCAGTGCTCTGTTACGTGAGGGCGCATCCGGGGTCAGACTTTGTCCGGGTGAGTCAGTTAGAAGCTCTCTCATGAGTGAAATATTTTCCACCCAACGATACGTACGGTCGGGGCCAAAAGCATTACCCAAACCCTCATCCAATTTCTTGGAATCGTGCAAGAAGCTAAACCAATATAAGTCCCAATGACCCCCAGTTAGGTGGTCTAGCTTTGTTTGCCAGTTGTCTATAGCCTCGTTTTAGTTTCTATTAACTAACTGACTGAAATCGTCTTACTTTTCATATTGCACAGGTTTGTTTTATATCTACACTTTGATATTTACCTTACTGTTTTACTGTCCTTTGTCGACGGGAGTTTTATAATAATAAACTTGTTCTCATCGCCACATGGCTGCAATAGTGCTGCTGCGATGTAGAATTACAACTCACTCACTCACTCATCCCATTTTGATCATATTTTGTTCATATTGTGCCAGTACGTCTGGGTCTCCAAGAGGATGTCACATCCATAGGAGGCCTACCGACACTGTATTTTCATCCGGGGTTTTCAAACTATATTCCATTAATGTAGATATTCACATTCAATTTGTTCATTTTTTGAAACGCCATATGCCTAAATACACGCATGTTTCATCTTTTATTTGAATACATTACTTCTCTTGAAGGCATATATGAAAAAATAACCTGACAAAGCTTAGTGCTTGATAATTTGTGGTTGCCCTTAGGTGAGTTAAATTGTTGGATTCAAGGCCGAATTGCATATTTATTTGGTATGTATTGCTTTCGGGTGACATTAAGGTTGGACATTTTGCACATGGGAAGTTTGGTGATTTCTAAGCATATTTACAACAACCAGTATTAATCAAGTCAAACTTTCGATGAACAGTCAAACTGTTAGTTCACTCATGGTATCATCACTTATTGATAGTGATTCATAGGTGAGGTGAGGTGCAATGGGGTTTTACGTCGCGTCCAAGTTTATTGCACTTACATGTACATAGCGACGTGCGTGTGTTTGTGTGGCTGCTTGTACTAGTCCGGACTGATGCCGATTTATAGTGCTAGCTCACTGAGATACCATGCTGCAGTTTAACATGAAAACCGCACTCAGACACAGTATACTGACTCCGAGCCGACCAGTCCTTGTTTTAGCCCCTTAATGCCGAGCGCCAGACAAGGTAACAACAAGTACCATTTTTAAAAGTCTTTTGGTATGACGCGGTCGGGGATCGAACCCCGGACCTTCCGCTCTTCCGCTCATGTTAAAAATAAATTTTTAAACATTAAAATTGTTGATTTGTTTAAGATATTTCTTTCGGTTTGTATGGAAGATAATACACTTCCCCTCAGGTGTTTGTGACATTTTAAACCCTCGGACGTGTTTTAGCCTACACATATAACCATACTCCGACATAGTCGGAATCGTAAAATGGATATTTTTTATGCTTATGATTATGGAAATGATTTTGTCGTTTTTATTTACGTTTACGTTTAAGGTAAGACCTTTATATCGATATGCTGAGCATCCTTTGCATATACACTGACTTCAGTGTTATAACCATGGGCGATTTGAAGGCCGACACACAGTCTGCATTTGAAATCATTTGAAGAAACTGGGGGCACGGGTGGCCCAGTTGTCTAAGGCGCCGCGATTCGCTGTGTAGAGTTGCGTCCCTTGGCACGCCATAAACATATGATTGTGGTTTCGAATCCAGGTTCGCCCCGATTATGTTTCTAGATTTGTCAGCACCATACCCGTGTTCGTGGGTTTCACCGAAGTGGTAAACGTCTGAGACCTGCATCACTTCGGGCTTTCCGCCCACAATAAGCTGACACGACGTGATATAACTGGAACTAGAAAGCGGCGTTAAACCCAAGTCACTCACTCACTCTGACACCACGGTACCAAACTTGCATAAATCTCAATATCACATTTAGCTGAGCAAAATGGGATTGGTTGAGGTCTTTGAAGTATTGCATGGACGAACGGAGGGAAAATGTATTGGACCTTTTGTAAAACCAAATACAAAATGTCGTGGAGTGTGGACCTGTGTGACAAAGAAACAAGCAGGTTCGAAGAGAATTTGTTATATTTACAGAAATGCGTCACAGATGCGCAAGGAGAAACCGTTAGGTTTGGTATTGTCGCAAGTCGGTGAAGCCTTTCTATGAATGACAAGGTGTTTGTTTGTTGTTTAACGTCGCACTCAGCAATATTCCAGCTATATGACGGCGGTCTGTAATTAATCGAGACTGGACCAGACCACCCAGTGATGAATATCATGAGCATCAATCCACGCAATTGGGATCGATGACATGCATCAACCAAGTCAGCTAGTCTGACCACCGGATCCCGTTAGTCGCCTCTTACGACAAGCATAGTCGCCTTTTACGGCAAGCATGGGTTGTTGAAGACCTATTCTATCCCGGATCTTCACGGGTCGAATGACAAGGAAATACCAATATATGTCATCATGGTAATAAGTAATTAGAGGCTGGAGGCCAGAAGAAAATAACTTGTTATCTGTGAACACGGACAGTTTGTTCACTCTCTATAGTTTCCGGAAACGTATGTGGCCCAGTCGTCTAAGGCGTCGTAAGTCGCAGAGTTGCGTCCCTCGGGCAATCCTGAACTTAATGACAGTGGGTTCGAATCCCGACTAACCCCGATTATCTTTCTAGGTTTGTCAGTACCATACCCATACTGGTGTTTTTTACCAAAGTGGTAAACTTCTGAGTCCTGTATCCCTACGGGATTTTCTCCCTCATGCAGTTGACACGCCCAGATATAACTGGAATACATTTGAAAGCGGCGTTAAACCCAACTCACTCACTCACTCACTCACTCAATCATTATGCTTTCCAATGTGTTGAGCCATGTAAGGGGATATTTCCCGAGCCTCAACAGTAATCAATGACATACTCAAGGGATGGACTGTTTACAGATTATTCACGAAGGAACAGAAACCATGTTTTCAGGGAAAGCAAAAAACATTCTGCATTTTCGATAGGGATTGGATAGTAATGTACTGTCGTAACTGCTTTCGGGCATCCAGTGCGACCCTAATACAGTTACCAAATGTATTGCCGTTCCTGGTCCTTGTGGTCAATTACGCCATGACATTGCCACTCGCCTTGTCCGCCGCGGCTCGGCTCCGTCAAGGAGTGATTGGTCTAACGACACTTACTCCAAGTTGTCTCTATCAGCATTCATACTCGCATAATAAAGAAACGCAACACCAGTTTTATACTCACATAGTTTTACTTACTCTCAGCCCATGTATCAGTACAGGACAGGATCAGACCGACCAGACTCGTCACTAACTGGGGAAACTTGGAACGATCGGGATTCGACTCGATCGATTGCAAACCGCGCTCTCCTCTCCTAATGTTGAAGGTATCCTTTTATAGTGTTCGAGCCTGGCCTGTCCTTGTCACATGTCACAATACCTCATTTTGATTCGTTAAAGGTTAGATCTGACCATGTGTCATGTGTGTCGTAATGGCAAAAATACAGAAGCCCACGTGCCATATTGCTCATCTCTCTATTGATTTTGTGACTCGCATCCGGAAGCTCCAAATGAAATATACCTTGAAACTCTCTTTTTGTTTCATTAACTAATGGACGATAGCCAGGAACCAATCCAATGTTGATTATGAAATGTCAAGAATACACTTGTGATAAATGTGAAATGTCTTTTATCTATTGATTCCTTTCAAACTAAAAGTTCTGTCACAAACTATATCTCATGCAACTCCTCATTGCAGCTATAACGGTTACCATTTTCTAAAGTTTTTGAGATGCATTTTTAACCTTATAACAGTACTAGTATATTTACACATATGTTCTGAGTAAACAGAGCCAAAAGTAGTTGCATTCTTATAATAAAAACAGGTTTTCTGAGGATGCATAACACATCAAAATAATGAACTGTTAGAAGTGAGATATATAGGTAAACAATAATTCATATACAGAAAACCAACAGCAACTACAAGTTTATATTTCGCCCAGGTTCTGTCCGAGGGAGGAATTATCCAATTTACCACTGGCGTCTATGTCATATTTATTTTTTGTGTATCAGTATGGAATTGTTTTCATTGTAATAAAAGCTCGTCTACAATTGTAAATTTTTACAACACCTATTCTTCAAATGTATTTTTTCAAACAAAAACATAACTGATACAATTCGTTCTGACAATTTCAATAAAATTTCAAAACGTTAATCTTTTTACTCAATACTTTTTCTAATGTTCTGCAATATCTCAGGGGATATTTTCGTATCCTCGCCAGTGATCAATGACAGTTTCACTGATCCAGCATGGCCACCAAACACAGCGAACTGAGGAGTGAACTCCTCCACGTCCCCGATCTTTTCCACACAGGTTATCTCCTCTTTCTTTGTGACGTCATAAACGGTCAGCCTCTGTCTGACGGTGTCCAGGAGAAAACCTAGTGCAATGGCCGGCCACTTCCCACGTCGGTTCTTTGTAAGAACTTTGTGATATACCATAGATGTGTACTTAGTCACATACAGACACACTGCCTCATGGTCTGCACATGCACGTGCAGCTATACTCATGGCTGTAGGAAGTTGATCTCCAACCTGACTTTCATCAAACACGCCATTTGTGGACAGAGCAACGGCAAACACAAAGTTCCTTTTGCTCAATTCCTTCTCCAGATCGACGTCCAGTTTATTCTCCCAGTAGTATACACCACCTGTCGTCAATGTCGTCGTTCCTACAGCTCCCATAAATTTGTTGAGTCTCCTGTCGGGGTTGGTGAGAGGTTCCGGCGATTCGCGGTTTAACAGGCTTCCGTCAGGCAGGATAGTGCGACGTCCATACACTGTCTTCTCATCATACTTGATGTCTTGGCCTGAATGCGCAAACAACGATATTAGTGCATATACTCCCTCGCCATTACTGCTTTCAGTTTAACATTTTTTAATTTAGGTGTTTCGTTCACCGAGGGTTTTAATGAGGAATTTGGTTTCTGACCATTACTGAGCGCACATTACTGACTCAAATTGTAAGAGTCACCACACACACACAGACACACACAGACACACACAGGAATTTGACTAATAAAAATCTCTGCGTTACTTTATAGGAAGAGGTAGAACCAGTGTCGTGCGGCCACAATTCTCGCACGTATACTTTCATAAGCGTACGGCAATGTGCGCCTGTTGTAGAGAAGGGACATGTTTGATCGTCAGCATCCAGGATCAAAATTCACTATTCGACTGAAACCTGTGCGGCCTAACAATTCCACGAACATGTACAAAACGAATGTGGAAGTACTGCCTCAATATTGTACTTGCACGAGGAAATAAATAAGTTTCTTTCTTTTGTTAAAAGTGACATTGACTAGGCATTAAATAGAGGCAGTCCTTAGACGTGGCGATGTTTATTTATGACGTGACAGTTGGAAACTGACGTTGTAACGTTGTGACGTTGCAATGCTATGTATCGCCATCGGCCGACTGCAAACAGTAGAATCACCTTCAGCTGAAGCCAGTTGTTTCCCAACGTAGCAACAAGCACAAGTGCAAGACTGTGGAACCGTTATGAGACACGTAGTCATGCTTGTACTTACATCGAATGACATTCCATGGAGTGGGATCTGTTGTTTCAGGCAGTATGTCCAAGGAAGGACGTATTTCTGTAACAAACAAAGTTGTGAACATGTAACGTCCCGACTCCGTATGGGAATACTCTCCATGGATCCATTCTATATTTAACAACCAGGCATACCTCACTCAACCTTTAGGGTCAGTTACAATAATCTGATATCAAACCTTTGAGAAAGTTGTCCCTGTCCCGCTGTGATCTGAGCTGTGGGATGTCAATCTCTCTCAGATGTCCCACGTCAAACTTAGACATCTGATCTGTCAAAATCTGCACCAGGCTGTCAGACTTCACAAACTCGAGGAAGGATCGTTGTTTTAGTTTCTGTTCGTGATTCTCATACTCATCCAGAAGATCCGCAAGTCTTTTAATACCGTGAACGTCATCTTTTAAATCTTTCTCCATCAACTTCAATATGTCTTCTGCAGCCTTCATCTTTTGGACGAGAGGCGTCTGACGTGTATCCATTAGTCTCTGAATCTCATCCATCTTCTCGTCTTTCTGACGTTCTAACGTAGCTGATATCTGTTTAGAGACAGCATCAAATGCAATCCGGACACTGCTTTCAAGGGCCCTTTTCTCCACCTCAAATTTTCCTTTATCTTGTTTATACTTTTGGACACATGTCTTGAAGACGTCTTTCTTGTCTCCTGCCCTTTGTACAACCCCTTCCATGTCACGGTTCTGTAATGGTTGAGTTAGTTAGTTTAACAATTTGCAGAATGTCATCACAAATTGATTATTAATCATCATTTCCTATTAAGTATTTAGAAAAACTGGTTTCGTGTCGACATATGTTTGAGTATAGACTTACCTTGTGTTTGCTGACTTTCAAATCTGAAACAATAATAGTGTTTATTTGTGTAAGCAGGGATTAAAAATATGTTTTGCGCTCTACCAATATTGAAGTATTTCGTTTTCTCACAGTTTCATTAATTCCTGACCATGCACCGGCATTAGTCTTAGGTGAAAAATATGTAAGTCCCATTCTCACTCATAACCAGAAACACTTCAATTTATCAGTATGTTCCGCTAAATTATCTTCAGTGGTATGTGGGAAGATAAATGTATGTATACATGCTGTTCATTAAACATTGCCCCGCCGTGGTATTACTGGAATATTGCTAAAAGCGGCGTTAAACCAAACTTACTCACTCACTCATTAAAACATTAAGTATATGCCTTTCAAGCCAGATTAGAATTAATTATAAGAAAGTTCAATTCATTTTGTTGAAAACCAATAAAGTTTGACATTTAAGTTGCATTTGAAACATAAATGACAAAAAAATGTCCGATGCAATTCCCTATTTTGATCTGAACCATATATTCCCATGATTTTTCAAGTGAACACGTCACTTGCCTTTGCATGTGTTAGTGAGGGGAGCCACCAGTGGGTCAGGATATGCTCACCTTTTCGCGAACACCTAGTATCATCGCTTTATGGCAGTGATTAATAAAAACCTAGTCCTTATATAGTCGGAATCGTACAATGAAGTTTGCTTTCAGCAGAGATTTCTTGTGAATTTGAAAAAGTTTTGTCTTTTTCAAATAATTATGAATCCCGAGAAATGCATATACAATGTAAACATGCTACATGGTCTTATTGCATTTCTTCACGTTCGTAACATATTATACAAATCAAAAGTGATGACAAAATCTATAATACTTTTTTTCATCTTAAACTAGAAGCTTTTATAAATAATGTAACACACACATGTTCGTTTCTGTGCCTTTGCTTTTCAAAAATACTTTTCCCATGGTTATGACCTAATCGGAATCATACAAGGACTTCAAGCAGAGATTTGTTTATAATACGATTATGAAATGGATCTGTTGCTTTTATTTACCTGTCCATTTAATGGAATTCACGAGCCTCTCCCTCCATCTGTACCGAGAACCTTCTGTAGGACGGACCTCAATGTAGGTCAGTGTATTCAGTGATTGGGGGATCCTGCAGGGTTTGAGTAGTACAGGAATAATGTTATCTCTCTTTTGTTCCACCGACATCGTCACCATTACCTCAGTCTCCCACTTGCACCATTCACTCTCTACAAAGTTGGGTGACATGACGAGCACGTATTTCGAGGCCTTCTCAATAAATTCATCAACATTTCCCACTATAGTTTGGCCACCGCGAAAGTCCCTCCTGTGGTCCACACATTTTAGTCCGATGTCAGGAGACTCCAGATGCTTCAGTAAATCATCAACAAACTTCTCATCAGCGCTGTTGAAGGAAATAAAGGCGTCATACTCCTTACCATGTTTTGGGACAGTAGAGACTTCATCAACGTCTGTAGTCGAGTCTGCCGACGCCATGTTGGAGGTCACACCTGGAGGTCAAATGAAAAGGCATCACACTGGTAAGTCTCCATCCTAATAAGATAGTGAGCGATTGTTGTGGGATGAAAGCCCGAAGTGATGCATCTCTCAGACGTTTACAATTTTGGTGAAACCCACGAGCACTGGTATGGTGCTGACAAAACTAGAAACATAATCGGGGCGAACCGGGATTCGAACGCACAATGATGGGTTTCTGGCGTGCCCATGTGACGCCTTAGACGACTGTGCCGCCCGTGCGAATCTGAATCTGACTGAGGATTGGACAAAGACCATGGACGACCATGGTCCTACCTTCTATTCAGCGACGGGGAAGACAATAAAATTCTAGCGATCTCAACACAAAACAACAAGATGGCTGACCGCGCGAAGATGGCCAAGATGGATTTCGGCGCAGCCCCACCCCAACGCAAGTGATTCCATACAGAGAGTCTGAAAACCGTCTAAGGAGATTAAAAGATCAGCTTCTCCAGGGACTCAAGACTCCACTCCAGTTCCTGGGTGCTGCAGGCTTCTATGCAGGGTTGGAGTAAGACAGAGACAATTCAAACATACAATGCTATTGATACTGTGCTAAATCAAAGATAATTTAGACATACAGTGCCATTGATTCTGTGCTAAGCAAAGACAATTTAGACATACAGTGCTATTGATTCTGTGCTAAGCAAAGACAATTTAGACATACAGTGCTATTGATACTGTGCTAAACAAAGACAATTTAGACATACAGTGCTATCGATACTGTGCTAAATTAAAGACAATTTAGACATACAGTGCTATTGATACTGTGCTAAGCAAAGACAATTTAGACATACGGTGCTATTGATACTGTGCTAAATCAAAGACAATTTAGACATACAGTGCTATTGATACTGTGCTAAATCAAAGACAATTTAGACATACAGTGCTATTGATACTGTGCTAAATCAAAGACAATTTAGACATACAGTGCTATTGATTCTGTGCTAAGCAAAGACAATTTAGACATACAGCGCTATTGATACTGTGCTAAACAAAGACAATTTAGACATACAGCGCTATTGATACTGTGCTAAATCAAAGACAATTTAGACATACAGTGCTATTGATTCTGTGCTAAGCAAAGACAATTTAGACATGCAGTGCTATTGATACTGTGCTAAATCAAAGACAATTTAGACATACAGCGCTATTGATACTGTGCTAAATCAAAGACAATTTAGACATACAGTGCTATTGATTCTGTGCTAAGCAAAGACAATTTAGACATGCAGTGCTATTGATACTGTGCTAAACAAAGACAATTTAGACATACAGTGCTATTGATTCTGTGCTAAGCAAAGACAATTTAGACATGCAGTGCTATTGATACTGTGCTAAACAAAGACAATTTAGACATACAGTGCTATTGATACTGTGCTAAACAAAGACAATTTAGACATGCAGTACTATTGATACTGTGCTAAACAAAGACAATTTAGACATACAGTGCTATTGATACTGTGCTAAACAAAGACAATTTAGACATACAGTGCTATTGATACTGTGCTAAACAAAGACAATTTAGACATGCAGTGCTATTGATACTGTGCTAAACAAAGACAATTTAGACATACAGTGCTATTGATACTGTGCTAAACAAAGATAATTTAGACATACAGTGCTATCGATACTGTGCTAAATTAAAGACAATTTAGACATACAGTGCTATTGACACTGTGCTAAGCAAAGACAATTTAGACATACAGTGCTATTGATACTGTGCTAAATCAAAGACAATTTAGACATACAGTGCTATTGATACTGTGCTATATCAAAGACAATTTAGACATACAGTGCTATTGATTCTGTGCTAAGCAAAGACAATTTAGACATGCAGTGCTATTGATACTGTGCTAAACAAAGACAATTTAGACATGCAGTGCTATTGATTCTGTGCTAAACAAAGACAATTTAGACATACAGCGCTATTGATACTGTGCTAAATCAAAGACAATTTAGACATACAGTGCTATTGATTCTGTACTAAGCAAAGACAATTTAGACATGCAGTGCTATTGATACTGTGCTAAATCAAAGACAATTTAGACATACAGCGCTATTGATACTGTGCTAAATCAAAGACAATTTAGACATACAGTGCTATTGATATCGTGCTAAATTAAAGACAATTTAGACATACAGTGCTATTGATTCTGTGCTAAGCAAAGACAATTAAGACATGCAGTGCTATTGATTCTGTGCTAAGCAAAGACAATTTAGACATGCAGTGCTATTGATACTGTGCTAAACAAAGACAATTTAGACATACAGTGCTATTGATACTGTGCTAAACAAAGACAATTTAGACATACAGTGCTATTGATACTGTGCTAAACAAAGACAATTTAGACATGCAGTGCTATTGATACTGTGCTAAACAAAGACAATTTAGACATACAGTGCTATTGATACTGTGCTAAACAAAGACAATTTAGACATACAGTGCTATCGATACTGTGCTAAATCAAAGACAATTTAGACATACAGTGCTATTGATACTGTGCTAAGCAAAGACAATTTAGACATACAGTGCTATTGATACTGTGCTAAATCAAAGACAATTTAGACATACAGTGCTATTGATACTGTGCTATATCAAAGACAATTTAGAGATACAGTGCTATTGATTCTGTGCTAAGCAAAGACAATTTAGACATGCAGTGCTATTGATACTGTGCTAAACAAAGACAATTTAGACATGCAGTGCTATTGATTCTGTGCTAATCAAAGACAATTAAGACATGCAGTGCTATCGAACTGTGCTTAATTAAAGACAATTTAGACATACAGTGCTATTGATACTGTGCTAAACAAAGACAATTTAGACATACAGTGCTATTGATATCGTGCTAAATTAAAGACAATTTAGACATACAGTGCTATTGATTCTGTGCTAAGCAAAGACAATTTAGACATACAGCGCTATTGATACTGTGCTAAACAAAGACAATTTAGACATGCAGTGCTATTGATACTGTGCTAAACAAAGACAATTTAGACATACAGTGCTATTGATTCTGTGCTAAGCAAAGACAATTAAGACATGCAGTGCTATTGATTCTGTGCTGAGCAAAGACAATTTAGACATGCAGTGCTATTGATACTGTGCTAAACAAAGACAATTTAGACATACAGTGCTATTGATATTGTGCTAAACAAAGACAATTTAGACATGCAGTGCTATTGATACTGTGCTAAACAAAGACAATTTAGACATACAGTGCTATTGATTCTGTACTAAGCAAAGACAATTTAGACATGCAGTGCTATTGATTCTGTGCTAAGCAAAGACAATTTAGACATGCAGTGCTATTGATTCTGTGCTAAACAAAGACAATTTAGACATGCAGTGCTATTGATACTGTGCCAAACAAAAACAATTTAGACGTACAGTGCTATTGATTCTGTGCTAAGCAAAGACAATTTAGACATGCAGTGCTATTGATACTGTGCTAAGCAAAGACAATTTAGACATACAGTGCTATTGATACTGTGCTACACAAAGACAATTTAGACATGCAGTGCTATTGATACTGTGCTAAACAAAGACAATTTAGACATGCAGTTCTATTGATACTGTGCTAAACAAAGACAATTTAGACATACTGTTACGGAAAGAGGCGGGAAGAAACGAATGCATACAGCGCTTTCGTTACCACTCTCCCTTTTCCGTAACCTGGAATAACACGAGTTGGTCACGAACGCATACAGCGGTGAGATAAGGGGATTCCACAGTGGAAGCGAAAGCCAGGGGAATCTTACCGAGGCCTCACAACAGGGAATACTGACCCAGGGGTCTAGTTGTCATAGCTTCTCATGTTTGATCATACTACATTTTAGCACCATACTAGCGCTTTGAGACTGACTAGTGTTTTGAAATACTGGCACTAATACAATTACATTCAGTGTTATTGCCTTACGGGACGACCGGAAGTCATCCATTACGAGTGGCGACATGGGAGACACGTAATACATGTAATGAACGTTAACTGACAAGTTTTGACGTTGCTGATTACACACTGTGTTGTTTGAAAATGCTTACACTGTTATGAACCTCGAAGAGAAGGCACACATCCCTCAGACAAGCGTCACAGTCACTTCTTCCAAGCGCGTTGACATCAGCGCGGGACACAGCGCTGCATGACTGGGGGAGTATGATTGAATCTAAAAATAGCACACACTTAAAGGGGCACTGATCTAACGCGGACTGGTTGCTGCCTTTGTTATGATTTTTTCCCCGTGAGTACCCAGATGAGACGCAACGCAACTGAGCGTGACCAGAGACTGGGCTACCGTCCGCAAGGACAGCTAAATAAACTTGGAGGCTGGAGGCAATATTTGTTTTACGCATTTTTGAACACTGATTAGTTTAACCGTGATCTATAAAGATTTCGACAAAAGGCGCATGTTAATTAATCTCTTCAGCCTAAACAAACAGACAAAAAGAACGGCGGAGCTCATCGTATGTCGTCATTTAGAAATACCCCAGATGGTTATAGTTTAATAATAAAAAAAAGTATCCATGCCGTGAAAGCATTTTCGGATTTCGGATTGCGTCGATAATACGATTACTACTCACTTGTTGTCATCCACGTTTTCTGGTATAACCCTACACTTGTGTATTTGTCGTCATTCACTTGATGCTCAGTTAATGAATTTATTACAGGTACAATTAGTGGTAGCACCACTTAGATTACCTGACAAAGGTTCCCATTTGGCATTTATTGTGTCTGGGGTAATTATTCAATCTAAATTCAGGTTTGAAGTGAGGTGAAATGTGTGTTATGTAATATGCACGTGGCAGCCCAGCAAGAGGTGAATGATCAGTTCATTTACTTTTTTTTGTAAATCAACGGATCGTTCCTAGTCATCAAAGGATTAACGGAAAATACGTTGATTGATTAATCACTGGTATCTTGCACAGTGGATATGTCAAAAGGAAGTGTTTACATGTCTAGGTTTACTAAAACAAAGGGAATACACTCATATCATGGCGTGAAGTGTCGATGTAAAAACAACATACTTTGTTCAAAGGGTTAACTAATAATACGTTGATTGATTGCTCATTTTTATCTATCACTCAATGGATTTTTTAGGAACCGTGGACGTTATGAAAAATGTTGTCACGTAGGCTTTCTCAGCCGACCCTTGAGACTTGACACCTATGTGAAACACCTGAAACAATCTAAGTGATCAGTTGAGAAAGGAACACGGGTTATAATATCCCGAAACGATATATATCTTTAAAAATATTTGATTGTTACAGAGACGTGCACGTGACATCGAATAAGTTTCTTTGTACAGCTGCAGACGAGTGGGATATTGTTCCTTTGTGTGGATATTCACGGATACATTCCTTGAACAAGGAAGCTGCCCACAATTTATACACATATATTTGGTAGGTTGTAATTATGGTATTTGCATTTTGTTTTCCTTCATTCGCTGTAGCATTGAACCGATTCGTTCTTGTTCCTCTACGTCTTGGTTGGGAAATTCTTCAGATTGACTAAAATTGATTAAGACGATCAAAAGAGCCTAACATCACAACAGATTATTATGTTGGATTAGAAGCCAAACAACATAGAAATGTACCTTTCAACGTAACATTTTCGGTCTCTTGGTGATGACATTAAACATCAAAATGTTTGGAATTCGTTATCATAATAATACAGATGGAAATGTTTTTCAGTCACTTTGTAAAATAACTGAATATTTAGGCGTTTAATCAATTTGAAAATGTTACACATTTTGACAGTAAAAAAATATACACACTATAAAAAAAAGCAATGCTCAGGTGAAATATTTACTTTGTGTTGCAAGTCAAAATAGTGTAAACGAAAATCGCAAAATTACCAAGCAAGTGACTTATCAAAATTTCGTCACCATTATCGATGCTCCCCGCAAAGATACCTACATTTCCTTATTATCTCGAAAACTGTATTTCATTTTGGTCAATGTGACCATACGCCCTTATTACTACCCATAAAAGTGACTAATGCGCTTACGAATGGCGCAGCAGAGGTCGCGAACTAGTCTAGATTTCTGCTATACATCCGGGTACTAACTGGGAAAAAACAATAACAAAGGCAACAACCAGTCCCGGGGAATTGCGTTAGATCAGTGCCCCTTTAACATCGGGAGATCGACAGATGCAGTACTGCAGCGAACAAGCTTAAATGAATTGCGATGTTGCCTCGCATTATAGGTGTGGTCGTAACTCGTTTTCTTGGTGTGTGTGTGTGTGTGTGTGTGTGTGTGTGTAGGTGTGTAGGTGTGTGTGAGTGTAGGTGGAAGGGTGTGTGTGTGTGGGGGGGATGTGTGTGTGTGTGTGAGTGTAGGTGGAAGGGTGTGTGTGTGGGGGGGATGTGTGTGTGTGTAGGTGTGTGTGTGTAGGTGTGTGTGAGTGTAGATGGAAGGGTGTGTGTGTGGGGGGGATGTGTGTGTGTGTAGGTGTGTGTGTGTAGGTGTGTGTGAGTGTAGGTGGAAGGGTGTGTGTGTGGGGGGGATGTGTGTGTGTGTAGGTGTGTGTGTGTGTGGGGATGTGTGTGTGTGTGTGTGTGTGTGTGTGTGTGTGTGTGTGTGTGTGTGTGTGTGTGTGTGTGTGTGTGTGTGGGTGTACCACCTTCCAACGTCTTTTACAGTGACGCGGCCGGGGATCGAACTACCGACCGTCCGTACGCTAGGCCGACACTCTTTCCCCTAGATCACGGAGAATAAACGTGTTATACCAACATTATGTCATGGTCACCAGTGGAACAACAGATGTCACACACAGGTAGGCGATAACAAGGTTTCGTAATAAGCTATTGAACCCCGGCTTTTTCTTAGTACATTCTTAAAGCCATGCTAAAAGTCATGGCCACACTCGTACGGTAACATTATTTTTGTTTTGTAAATATAATTTATTGAAAAGTATACTTGAAGGAAAATAGGTGATTGGACTGCAAATGTACTTTTTTAAATGCCAAAATGATTTCGGTGAAGCTACCTAACAATCAAAAGGCACATTTCATTCATATAGTACCTGGATTCATTTAATTTACCTCAATCAATCAATCCTTTTTCATTTCGTTGTGTAGGCCACCGGGTCATACTGCTTTACAGTAACATAGAGATTGAGAGATAGATAACTAGAGAGAAAGAGAGAGAAAGAGGGGACAGAGAGAGTGAGAGAGAGAGCATTCACAATACATCAATTCACATACAAAAATCATTAATTAGTGGAAGCTAAAGATTGTTCTATGGGTACATTATTTGATGACATTAACATATCAAACCTATGTAATATCGGGAAAAGGTTGGTATTTTGTCTAATATATTTACATCATAGATGTTGGTAAAAATTACAAACAAGCAAAAAATGATACTCATCTTTCACAATATTATGTTACAAATAACAATCCTTGATCATTATCATAATCATCATCAATTGGTTTTTTTACGTCCACATCTGGTGTTCCAAATTTCGTGGACGGGGGCAGGTGGGATTATTAAAAATATAAATAGGTATAATATAGAATAACCTGTCCCAAAAGTAACTGATAGTAGTAATTTCAGAAATAACGGATACATTCTGGAGGCAAAAAAAAAAGGCTTTTAAATAAACGTAGTCTATTACAAATAAATATAAAATATCTAGCTGAGGGGGGACAAGTATATAAGTTAAGATGATAGTTAATAGGGGCATATAAATAAAGTATATCAGTTAAGCTGATAGTTAAAAGGTGTATATAAATAAGGTATATCAGTTAAGCTGATAGTTAATAGGCGCATATAAATAAAGTATATCAGTTAAGCTGATAGTTAATAGGGGCATATAAATAAAGTATATCAGTTAAGCTGATAGTTAATAGGCGCATATAAATAAAGTATATCAGTTAAGCTGATAGTTAATAGGGGCATATAAATAAAGTATATCAGTTAAGCTGATAGTTAATAGGCGCATATAAATAAAGTATATGAGTTAAGGTGATAGTTAATAGGCGCATTTAAATAAAGTATATCAGTTAAGATAATTGTTAATAGGGGCATATAAATAAAATATATCAGTTAAGTTGATAGTTAATAGGGGCATTTAAATAAAGTATATCAGTTAAGCTGATAGTTAAAAGGGGCATATAAATAAAGTATATCAGTTAAGCTGATAGTTAATAGGGGCATATAAATAAAGTATATCAGTTAAGCTGATAGTTAATAGGGGCATATAAATAAAGTATATCAGTTAAGCTGATAGTTAAAAGGGGCATATACAAGACAATCCGAGCTGGGAATTTCGATCTCCATCCGAAATGCTCAAAGACTTTTAAGAAGGCCTTGTTTGGAAGGGTCAAAAGTCTTTGTGGTATGTTTGCACTCTTTATGATTTGAATATAACTGAGAAGACCGACGGGGGATTTTGAGGGTTGAAAAGGAGTGAAAAAATGTGGTGAAGGTCTTCTGGGAAATTGCAAAAAATTACAGTTTTCATTGTGTTGGATTGAGGTTGATTTTTAAAAGTGTGGATTTGTTGATGTTTTGATATTTGGTTTGTATTGCTTGGTAGATGGACTTGTATTTGGCCCCACCCCGTAAGTGCTTGGTGCCGACGGCGGCGGATGGAGATTATGCCATAGAGAATGCGGAGGTACCAGGCCTAGTTCACAATGCTAATTTAAGGGCTTTATATTGGATATAATTAAGTTTAGCATCATTTATTTAGTTTAAGACCTGAGCGACATAGTCGCATAATTGGATCTACAGGCTTTTTGACGTTAAGATGTTATCTGCCTCGTTGCCGTATAGTCTGTTTTCGCAATTACGTTCCTCATCTCAGCCACTGAACACAGCAGAACACGGAATTAAATGGGACTATAATCTGCATCCACCAAACACACAGTGTTTCTTGTTAAAGGTCCGACCATTTCATATTGTGTGTGACCGCCTCCGTGGCCTAGTGGTAGAGCGTCCGCCCGGAGAGGGGATGGCCCGGGATTCGATCCCCGGCCGCGTCATACCAAAAGACGTTAAAAGATGGTACTTGTTGTTACCCTGTGTCGCACTCGGCATAAAGGGGCTAAAACAAGGACTGGTGGGCTCGGAGTCAGTATACTGTGTCTGAGTGGGGTATTCATGTTAATTTGCGGCATGGTATATCAGTGAGCTAGCACTATAAATCGGCATTAGTCCGGACTAGTACAAGCAGCCACACACACACACGCGTACATGCACGTCGCTATATAAGTACAATAATCCTGGACGCGACGTTAAACCACATTTCACCTCACCTCGCCTCATATTGTGTGTGGGGGCTGGTAATTATGTCAGACGCAGTGTATTAAATCTGTCACTGCTTTTGGACATACCATCTTTATCTGTGTACCATCACATTCTGTGTAGGACACTCAGAAGGCCTCACGAAAAATAACTTACTTTACATTATAACCTAATAGTTGCACCTACATGTTTGTGTCACAATTAAACACACTCTTCGGTGTTGTAACACAAAATTCAGCACACATTTGAAGCCTTTATGATTGATGACATATTGCAAACATGACAACAGCAGACAGGTGTGCAGTATGAAGACATCATATGGACAATTACCCTTTGGTCCAGACCTGCTGCTGCTGCTGTTGTAGAGGATGCTGTCGTGTAGACTGATACCCAAGGAGGGGTGGAGGGGTGCCTTTACCTATATGCCTGAGCACCAAAGTAACCGAAAATCTCAGATCCAAGAGGATTGCAACAACTAACAGCCCCATACATTAGAAATTCTCATTTACAGTGTTGTATGTTGCATGTTAATATCCACGAGTTGGAGATCTTTTACTAATGCTTATACGTTTGTAAAGAGGTCATGATACATTTTGACATTACAGACCAACCGATCGGTCATACGTTTGCTATTTAACATTTGTTATATTTTGTATTTGTTGCTTATGCATCTAATGAACCACAGTCTTAAAGGATACCCCAGATGTTCAAAGTCATACGGGAATCCAAATTAATGTTCCATAATTCAAAATGCACACTGGTTAAAATCATTTATCAAGCCTAAAAGGACAATTAGTCAAATCAATGACCGTCTTTAAGAAGGAACAGCCGCGCATGTCTCTTATTCTGAGTCCTCGTTGCTCATGGCCTATTAGTTTGTCTGGCCCACTAACGATTATTTGCAAGCTACAATGATGTAATTGTGATACTGTCTTCTTCGCAAAACAACATTCAGTTACT
Organism: Haliotis cracherodii; assembly: GCF_022045235.1. Taxonomy (NCBI): domain Eukaryota; kingdom Metazoa; phylum Mollusca; class Gastropoda; order Lepetellida; family Haliotidae; genus Haliotis; species Haliotis cracherodii. The sequence goes on along the minus strand of NW_027266270.1, from coordinate 18,414,301 downwards.
CAATCACACTACTTCATTTAATTTAAGTAATTTATTGTTGATCAGGGCTTTCTGTTGGATTATAAGTCAGATGGAACTCTTCAAGGCGCGGCAATTTTCTCTTCGGCTGGGTATGGGAAGTAATCCAAATTCATTCCGTGTGCACTTATTGGTTGTCAGCACAAAACTCTTTAAAAAAGAAAGAAAGAAAATCCATTTATACGAGGAACCGTACAAGGTATTGAGCCAAACTGTTGTGGAGAGAACACTTGGTGATTGTAGTCATCTCAGTTATCGGTACATAGGAAAAGTCCAAGGTGAAGGTCAGCTATCATCAATAACACGTATGTCCGCCGTTGGAATCGAGAGCGGCCTGACATCTCCTGAACACGGAAGAGACGAGTATGCGAATCCTGGGGAATGGTAGCCCTTGATTTCGATTTCGATGTGAATGCAAACATCCATTGACTGTTTCCATCTGCTTACGGAAACAATATGTTATCAATGATCACACTTCTAAAATGTAGTTGAAAGCTGAAGCTTTTGTCTTTACTTCTAACATGGCATGATGTGCCTGGAATAGATATGGGTGGCCACCCAGTGGAATAGGCTGTTTCAATTCACTGTGTTCCGTTTGCGATTCTTCTTCTGACAGTACCACGCTGGTGCAGGTGAGTGAGTGAGTTTGGTTTTACGCCGCTTTTAGCAATATTCCAGCAATATCACGGCGGGGGACACCACAAATGGGCTTCACACATTGTACCCGTGTCGGGAATCGAACCCGGGTCTTCGGCGTGACGAGCGAACGCTTTAACCACTCGGCTACCCGACCGCCCTCATATAAAAAGGAACTCAAACTTCACACATTGTAGTTTGTAGACAACATATTGTCAAAGATGATTATAGGTTTCACTAAAGTGGTAAACGTCTAATACCTCCATCACTTCGAGCTATCTTCCCTAGGCTGACATAAGTATTCTAACTGAAATAAGTAAATGTTTTTAAGGCCACAATTAGCAATTTTCCAGCATTACCACGGGGATCGCATGAGAGTAAAGAAACAGATGGAAGTGAGAAAATCGTGAGATAAATGATTTATATGTGTGGCCACTCCTGTTGGCAGTTTTAGTGCATGTAATCACACACTCTTTAATCTGATCACACCTCCGGATCTTTGAGGATGCATTGTTTCCAAACCCAAGTTGAAATTGATAAACTGTAACACTTAATTCGGCCTAAAAACATTGAGGCAGAAAACGCTGTTAAAATATGAAGTGTATAGGCGTCTGTTCTAGTCCAGAGAGCACGGGAGGAGAGGCATCTCTATTACAAGCGTTAACAGTAAATGTGTTTGCTGTGTAAAGCCACACTCAACAATATTCAAAGTCAAGTCAAAGTCAAAAATTAGTTTATTTGTGTGTAGGCCTTTGGCCCTTATACGAGAAAATGCAGTGCCAATAATACAATGTGGAGCACATTACATAGATTTTACGACTTTATGTCTTTATACGCATAATATACATAGTATAGCAGACGTTTTAATAACTCATCCTGAGTTGTACACAATAATGTTTTGAATTTATATATACTTGGAAACTTTCAATACAATTCTGGCAAATAAACTTTACGCACCTCAGTATAATGTTTACAGATCAATACGAAATGATTTTCATCTGCAACAGACATATTGCAAACAGGACACATACGTAAACATGATTCAATAAATTGCCATCTACCCTCGTTCTGTCGTAAAGGTAAAACGTTACATCTTAATTTAATAAAAACACTGCATACATGTTTGCCATTGCAAATGCTCAAATATCTCTCAGGTTCAAACAGTGTTTTATATTCTTTATACATCATATATCGGGTACTACTGTTGACATCCAGTTTTGACGAAATTCATCTACAAGACGCGTTTTAAGCACCGCAATGAAAGCTTTATTGTCCCCATGCAAATCCCAAACCATGCGAAATGTTTTTGTTATGAACAGATGCTACCCAAGTATTACGACCAATGTTGTCGAAATACATCAACATGTTATATACTTTTCTTGGGATACGCCCTTCATGCATTCGGGTTAATTTTAACCAATACTTTATAATGCGGACCTGCGCATTGACATAAAGCGGGTAGCGACAACATTCACCATAGACAATGGCATTTGGCGTGTATCAAATATTTTGAAATATACTTTTGGATCAATCATTCCTATTTTATTCAAATTTATATTTATTTCCATCAAAGCCCGTTTTCCACGATTTGCTAGATCAGCAATACACTTTGTCATTTTTAAAGTTGTTTTTGCATGTTAACAGTTAATCCCCATGTATCTGTAACCTCCCGCCCGTTAAGCTGAGTCTGTAAACCCGCAATAGATTCCGACACAAGGATGACGTCATCTGCAAATAACAGTGATAAAATTTCATACATATCTGGAAATAATTGTATGCCATGTTTACCGTTTTCATTTGTAGCTTTTGAAAGTTCCCCTATAAATACATAAAAAAGCAAAGGGCTAAGTATGCAACCTTGGCGTACACCATTTGGACAGTGAAAGAAATCGGTACATGAGGAAGTTTGTCGAACACAAGATTTAACAGAAGAGTAAATAGCTTTTAGGGCTGATAACATTTTTTCCACCCAGGCCATTATATTGCAAACAGTACCATAGTTTATTTCTTTTTACATAGTCGAATGCTTTCTTAAAATCTATAAATGCAACATGTAGTTTTTTCCTCTTTTTAATCAAACACTTTTCTATAATAGAGTGTAAAGTAAAAAAATATGATCGATGGTGGAATACCCAGATCGAAAACCTGCCTACGACTCTAGTATTTTGTCCTCTAGATCTACCCAAGTGGAAAGTCTATTATTGAGAACACCCGTATATACCTTGCTTATAACACTAAATAGTGAAATTCCCCTATAGTTGTCTGGAATCTTCGTATCTCCCTTCTTATGTAGCGGTACTATAATAGACTTGGTCCAAACTGAAGGAAATATAGAGTTGTAGATCTTATTAAAGAGGCAATTAAAAAATGGCATAAACCTGTCTGGTGTACTTTTTAACGTCTCAATCAAAATCTCATCTGTACCCGCAGTTTTGCCATTTTGTATATGATGAAGACTCTTTTCTATTTCTTCCTCTGTAATAGGCGATTCTAGTATAATATCATCAATTTCAACTAAAGGCGGGTCTTCAATATTAATCTGATTGTCCTTGAGGTTTATACTGTAGGACTGAAACATTTCATTGAAATATGTAAACCACATATTCAGACTGAAAATCTAGCAGGGTTATTTGTCGTTTGTTTTAAGATATCTGCTTTTTTTACTTGATAAGCTTGTTTTGTCTGCCTACAAATGCTCTTGTATTTATTTATTTCAACACAATAGAGACGCCTATTTTGAACAGATTTGCTTTTTCGAAAGTGTCTTAAAGTCTTGAGAGTTCGATACTTTGCTCGCTTACAGTGAATATAAAAAAAAGCCACTAGAAGCTCCTGTAAATTTACGCTTTCTCATACATTCGGCTGCTTTTAAAACGGCCTGGATATATGATTCGAGCGTGCGATCGATGCTTATATCCACGAGCTGAGTTGCTGCTAACAAAGATGATTGGGAGGCACAGTTGGATTCCAGGCGTATTTGTAATTATCACTACATACATCTGAATGTTGCTGATTATACATTTTCAGTGGCTTTTCTTGATGTATGAGAGACATTTCTAATGGCATATGATCCGATTCAACCCTATCGTTTACATACAATGACTCCACTAGCTGAAAAGCATCAACTCCAGCGATAAAATAATCATTTACACTAGAACCCTGCTCAGATATAAAGGTAAATTCTCCGTTGGCCTCCCCAGACACTCGACCGTTAAGAATATAAATATTAAAAGTATAACACAAGTTAAGCAATATGCTTCCAAATCTATTGGTAACATTGTCACTTGACTTGCGATTTTTAAGTGGTACCGGTTCCTCTTGAGAAAAAACGTTACCGGTAAAGTCAGGTAAATTCGCAAGCGGGTTGTTACTTTGTCCAACTCTGGCGTTCAGATCACCGGTGATAATCACGAAGCAGTCAGCTAAGATATCTGGGTTCTCAACCAGGCACTGTTCAGGGAGTTCAATACCATTACCTTTTCCACTTGATGTATAGTATGTGTATCCCTCTGGTGGTACGTACATACCTATCAAGAGAATATCCTTTTTGCTTTGCAGTACCCGTTTAGATATTCTTAGAGCAACAGAATTGTCAATACCAGGCATTACCTGTGTGCACAATGCATCTAATGACTTACTGACAAAAACATACATACCGCATGACAGTCGTCCATGACGGGCAGTTTTATGTGCCTTTGCTAAATAAGGGGTATTTTCTGATAAATGTAGAATTGATAATAATTTATGGCTGAACGTTTCCTGTAAATACACAATGTCAAACTCTGATAAATATATCAGAAAATCACAATCATCGAGTTTAAATGATATCCCGTTAATATTCCAGGATAGAACTTTAAGGTTATGTGTGAGTAAACACTCATCTGCTAAGGGATTGTTAAGGATTGGTGCGGAAGGATGCTCTGGGCCAGGACCACACCCCTATTCAGGAGCGTCACCGTTATTCATATTCAAGCTATATAGTCTGCAAATAATTGAATCTGGCTCTCTGACATGGTTGATGCATGTCATCTTATCCCAATTGCATAGATCAATGGTACATTTGCTGGACCCAGCGATCTATTTCTCTTTGTAAGGTGTTTTTGTAGCTTTGGAATCCAGTACAAACGAGGAACGAACATGTATTTGGGTTTTAGAGTCAAGACAAACGTTGGTAGTTAATCGAATCTGGCTCTCTGACATGGTTGATGCATGTCATTGTATCCCAATTGCATAGATCGATGCTCGTGATGTCCATCACTGGACTGCCTAGTAGTAGTAGTAGTAGTAGTAGTAGTAGTAGTAGTAATAGTAGTGGTAGTAGTAGTAAAAGGTCGTTAAAACAGTAACGTGTCTTGAAACAATATTGTTTCATTTTCATTTCAAACGTGAATGTCACTTCGCCAAGAGTTAAAAGCCATGATACACAAGGTGAGAACAGTCACTGGAGCAGACTGTGTTGTAACATGATGACAGTTTATACATTTGAAACGTTCGTGATATCCGTGTTTTACTCCAGCTGTGTAGGGGTGTGCCTGCTGCTCCCACCTCTGTGTTACACCTTGTACTGCTTCGTTGCATTTGGAAATAACATCCACCATATCAGGCTCTCCCATCTTTGAAACGACCAGGAGAGCTGTCAATGTGATGTGCTTCTACCGATCAATTCAAATGTCATGTAGATTGTACAGAACCTTCCAGCATTTCACATATTGTTTTCTCAGTAAAATTCAGATGATACTTGCTTTCATCTTTGACAAATTTTCCTGAACTTTGAATATAGAGATGCAACTATGTGTATGATCGCCACGCTGAATGATAAATGTCAAATGAATTAAGGAATGAAATCAAAATGATGTTTGGAGCTTTCGGAATGCAGGATAAAATAGGAATGGATATGTCGTCAGGTGTCGGAGTCAAGCCAAACGTTGATAGTACTGATGGTTGGGGCGGATTTCTTTCTCATCTAACACGCTGTCTTCATATGTTATATTATTACAATTAATTGATGCTTACACATACTCTTCAAATAAGAAGGAGATACTCAGGAATAACTTTAAATTTCAAAAATAGTAAGAGATATTAGTTTGTAGCAATAGTAAATGGGAACACATAACGACTGATCTGTAAGTATGACAGCAGATGTTATGACCGCCAGCGATGGGAAATTTGAAAGTTGACGTTTTTGGACCAGCAGTGCGTAATACCATCACGATTTGTCAAACCTTCATTCACTCGACGAGGCATATAATGCGCACGAGTCTCCCAGTGATGATTTGAGGGAGTCTGTCCCTCTCCGTTTTCAGCGCCTGGCCAAGTTCAGACAACGTGGTCGGCGGCCTATGACGTTGACGCACACGTCTCTCTATCATGTCCCAGACGTGTTCAATGGGGGAAATGTCTGGGCTCATTGCTGACCATGGCATTGTATGGATGTTGTGCTGCTAGAGCATTGAAGATTCGCGCATCGGCGTTGTCACCCTGAAAGACAAAACGTCGACCCACACGATTTGCAAACGGGTACAAGGAAGAATGTCACTATGTTGCCCCAAAAGCACTGTCCAGTGACCTTTGTTGCACAATATGGAGTGGGGTTCCATCATTCATAGTAATGCCACATCATACCTTATAATTAATCGATCCACCGCTAACTCTGTTATGATGCCACAGGTTGACATTGACTTGCCTTTCATTTCGACGTCGCCAGACACGACCACGCCTATCAAGTGTATCGGGGCTCATCTGGAAGCATGACATATGTCTCGACAGTGTGTACATCATTTCATTGACATCTGTTGGCAATATGACGATTTCTAAGGGGTGGCACAACACGCTCAAGGAGTTGACCTGCTTGTAGACGATTTCTATTCGTCAATCATGTAACTAGTGAGTGAGTGAGTATGGTTTTACGCCGCTTTTAGCAATATTCCAGCAATATCACGGCTGGGGACACCAGTAATGGGCTTCACACATTGTACCCATGTCGGGAATAGAACCCGGGTCTTCGGCGTGACGAGCCAACGCTTTCACCACTAGGCTACCCGACCGCCCCCAATCCTGTAACTAAAAGTCCTGAACCCTGATGAAAGTTTGAAGCAATTTAATTCACCTTTGAGCTCATTTTCGTAGACCCTGGTATCGGATAGATTGATCCTGTACTTTTCTCGTGTATCCTTTGACGCCCTGGGCGGGGTCGATGGACAATATTTCTCTTTTTTGTTTCCTGTTCCACAGTCTCCTAATCACAGACTGTGAAACATTGAACGTATTGGCCACTGCACGCTTTCGTTTTTCAGTTTTCCATCGTAAAGATCCGGGGTAGAATAGGTCTTCAGCAACTCATGCTTGCCGTAAAAGGCGACTATGCTTGTCATGGTGACTTATGGGATTGGGTGGTCAGGCTCGCCGGCTTGGTTGATGCATGTCATCGGTCCCAATTGCGTGGATCGATGCTCATGATATTAATCACTGGATTGTCTCGATTTTTTTTAGACCGCCATCATATAGCTGGAATTGGAGTGCGGTGTTAAACAACGAACAAGCAAACATCGTGCCAATAGCCCAAAGACGCTCAGCGGGTTGCATACACAATGAATGAATGAAATCAAGTAAATCACAATGGTATGACAAGCAGAATCAATGAGCTTGACAGAAATAATTGTCCAGTGAGATTAAATGACCTCGTTTGAAAGTGTCAAAATAAAGGAATAAAGGTTTTTGTCACTCATATTTTTTCTTTTTTAGTTTTTGCATACTAACACAGACACATCTTGTTTTGACTTAACCTTAAAGACTGTATATGTATCATAAAAATTAAAGCAAACTTCTGCTAATTCCTACGCGTTTTCTGACATACAGAAAAATGGTACCTTTAACACCACCTGCATGCTGTGAAGAATTACCATAGAATTCGTGTGATTTTGAGTAAATTTTAAAGTTTTCATTGGGCGTAAATGGCAAAATAGTGATAAAAATGACATTGATCACTGAAAGTCAGTCATGACAGCGCGTGTTGCTGAAAACAGTATGTCCTGCTCTACTGGTAGCATCCGCCACCCTCTAAATGTTCATTTTAAAAAAGCTGATCGTTTGTTGTCTGTTGTCCACGCCGCGATATCCAGCCACAGGGCAGCGGCTTAAAAACAATCGAGTCTGGACCAGACAATCTAGTGATCAGCATCACCAAGCATGACCACGCGACGATGGGTAAAACACATTTGAACTTTCAAAATCAGAAACATAATTTACAAAATAGTTTGAGACTGTCTCCTTGTCTGTGACATGAAGTGCCAGGAGTTGCTCACCTTTGTTTCACGAATCGATCAGTTCAGTGTTTCAGTTTTACATCTTTACAGAGAAACTTGTGTCTATTGTTAAAGTGAAATGTGTGTTTGAATTAAAGCATGAAGCATCGCTACTCACTCGCTACAAACAGTATTGAATTTTCGCGAGTCACCAGCTACTGTGCCGGGGAGCGGTGAATGTTCTTGTTTTCGATACAGACAAAATAGTAACTTCCACATAACCTAATTGAATATATTTATGTTTAATCATCATTTCAAACAGAGTGGAAACTTATCTGCATGTGTTGAATTCCCCCAAAACGAGGGGAATAGAGGCCATTCCCTTACATGGGTCATATAATACGCGTTTCCACATACATCTATGGTAAAGTAAACCATATGTTGGTTTCAGCCGTGAGAGGTAAACCTGTATACCAGCTTGCTTTTTCAACTTGTCTGAGGCATGACGCTTTCCCGTCACCAAGTCTTTCGGAACAGCAACATCTTCCTGAACGTTGGCAACGCATATGACAGAGACACGGGGATATTCAAATGTCCCCAGAGTGGGATCTACATCTTCCAAGTCCACGCTCTATCTCAGAATGGTAAAGAAGCTTCTCATCGCGCCATCGTTCTCAGATCTACAGGAAACGTTGTCAGATACCGCGTGGCATAATGGTGTAATACAATAATATAACTCAAGCGCTTGCTCTTACTTGTTGTTTATGTAAATGATGGACTACAGCTGCTCTCAACCTATATCTATAACTTATATTTATAAGATCCGGATTAGAATTGATCTTCAGGAACCCATTCCAGTCGAAAGAGGCGACTTGTAGGATCGGGTGTCAGACTCGCTGACTTAGTTGGTACATGTCATCGTATCCCAATTGCATGGATCGAAGATCATGTAATGTCTTGTCAAGAGTCGATTATGTACAGAATGGTGAATGAATCCATGATCAGCCATACAAAATACAGCCATCCTTGGGTTTGCCACTTTCCAACATCTTAAATGGTTACATGGAAACGAAAACGTTGAATTACTATATCCATACATTTTAAATATACACCAACAGAACAACTGATTCCACTGAACAAATGTGACTTCTACCAATTACATTCTGTGCTATGAACATATATAGTAACTAAGACCCTTGCCAACACGTGAATATTAAACTTGACATTAGATGGGACTACTTGTTCATCAACTAACTGATCATGAGTCAAAAGAATTATAGGTAAATGAGGATAATTCTATGCTGTGAAGTACCAACTTTCGCTCTATAAATTTGTAAAATCGTTTACAAAACGTACGACCTTTAACAAGCAGGAACAAAAAGCAGATGAGGAATATAATATGCTTCGTTGTCAGGTTATTTCGTGCACCGTACGTGTGTATTGCGAAGTAAAGTTCGAAAACAATAAAGTGCATCTGTGGTAATGGGTTTGTCACATACGCGTGCACTGTTGGTGTGCTTTACATAAGTGCAGTGTGAAACGCAACTGATGCTATCTCATATTCTATGGACCTGTGAACAAATTATTATGGGTGCTATGTTTTTGAACTGATATGTAACATGTGTTACATCCAAGCAGTATTTCATATTTTATCACTAACGCGTTGACGTGTATTTACAAAATACTACACTCGTTCCCGTCAGATGATAACTGATTTAGTGACTGACTGGGTCTCATGTGAGGAAGCGAAGTAGGTGTTGTTGTGACGAGCTTTAAAGCTGAACATTTACACTACGACTGCGTATCAGTGCGATGCGTATTGAACTGTCATTTCAAAACCACTCCATGAACGACATTCCTTTCCGATACAGATGACATCAAGAAGTACACACGAATGCAAATGCAATATTCTGTGCGATTCCGACTATATCATGAGCATGTGTTTATTTATCTCTATCAAATAGTAATGATACCAGGTGTTCGCGATAAGGTGAACGTATCCTGTCCCATCGTCACATTCGGAAGTGTTTTCGGACTTTTAAAGATACAAATGTTGCCTTTGGTTGCATGTATTAGAAGTAAATCATAAATATTTACGTAACAAGATTAAACACATTTTACATGAAGAAGCGACGGTATGTGACGGACCACACCGATGCGAAGTTACGTTTGTCTTCACATTGCAAAACCCATAATAACAAGTCAGTCGTATGCTGAATTCAGCATATTTACATTACTTCCATTTTTTATCAGAAACACTCAGCCAGGTGTAGTTTATCAAGGTTTTCCTACACACATGAAATCATTTTTTATTTTATGTTAATTTTTGTTCTAATGTGAGAAATAACAATATCGTCCCTCACATCGGAAGTACGAAATTGTAATCTCAGGTTTGGCAGATATTTCCTAATTTGAAGAACGATCGTGAGCATGATTAAATTAGTGGGACACAATCAATTACAACACAATAATGACAATAGTTCCACTGGCTTGCTTTTAGTTATTCCAATATAACTGCTTCCGCATTTCTGGATTAGACCACAACAGCTGTACACTAAACATATACTTGCAGCTTCACCTTCTCGACTGCTCTGACGCATCAACTTACCATTCCTGAAGGGCAAATCCTTACATGTGATCATACCTTCAACAACGGTAACGAATAATACAGAACCATGGGAATCTGCACATGTCCTCAAAGTGGGGTTTACAACTTCCAAATCCACGGCCTTCCTGAAATGGCAAAACAGTTTTTTATGGAGCTCTGTCACAACAAAGGGCATATTCTTGTTGTTGGCATTTTTTCTGAGAGCGAACACTCTGTCTGTGATTGTGGGATCGCATCTCAGATCCTCCGTGATTGTTTCCTTGGTTCGTCTACATCACCCTGTGCTCGTGGGTTTCATCAAAGTGGTCGACGCCTACAACCTGCGTCACTAAGGGCTTCACGCCTAGGTTGAGCTGGCACATCATGATACAACTGAAATACTGTTCAACCAATCTCACTCACTCAAACAATCACCTTAATACAGTCATGGGTCTTCTTGCTGGACTTATCTGTTTTTGCATCTGCATTTTAATCAGAAGAAGAAAATGACATGACGATATCCGTGTGTCGTGGTCAGGATATTTCGCTATTCTTTGCGCGCAACGTATTCAAGAACAGACATCGATATTCGTTAGTCAGTAGCATCTTCTGTGACGCTCTGAGTGAGTGAGTGAGTTGGGTTTAACGCCGCTTTTAACAGTATTTCAGTTATATCACAGCGTGTCAGCTTAATGTGGGAGGAAAGCCCTAAGTGATACAGGTCTCAGACGTTTACTACTTCGGTGAAACCCACGAGCACGGGTATGGTGCTGACAAACCTAGGAACAGCCGGGATTCGAACCCACAATCATATGTTTCTGCCGTGCCAAAGGGACGCAACTCTGCACATCGAATTGCGACGTATCAGACGACTGGGCCACCCGTGCCTCATGTGAAGCTCTGCCGCAACAGATACAGTATACTAGCCCCATATGTAGGTGCGTGGATGACGGTTCTTTTTTTGTCAGATCGTGTCAACAAACTCTGTTGTCAGCATGTTATATTAGAGGAGGTATGCATTTCATCTTAACAGGCGATCATACGACATGATAAAGTATCATGCATCCATCAAATATAATATCAGATATCCTCTAAACAATATGATTATCATATGCTCATCAAATTTGTTTTTATTCAGATCTTTAGCACTACATCTGGAAGCAGGTTTAATCATTGCATTAAAAATAACAAATTAGCCGTTTCTATCAAATTTAAAACAGTATTAAAATTTTATCAAAAGTAAAAAGGAGTCATTACAATGTCAATACAGTACAGTACAGTTCATATACAGTACAATATATTAATCGTCGGACCATGATAGAAAATAGTTTGAAATGATATGAAAGGTCAAGGCGTTTCACAGAAGAATATTTCTGTTCTATTTCCTGGTTTGTCAGTAACATTCAGTCAGGTATAGTTTAACGAGGTTTCCCTGCAAAAAAGTTGTCATTGTTGTTGTGATGTTACTTTATGTTTCTAAAAAAACAACAACACTATACCCAACATCTAAGGCTCGGCAGATATTTCCAAATTTGACGAACTGTCGTGTACATTCTTATTTCAGTGATACGCAGAGACGTAATAGAACAATAGTTAGACTGGCTTGTTTTTTAGTAACCCAATACGACTGCGTGTTTCAAATAAAACTGAATACTCATGTTTACTTTACTCGCCATATGTTGCAGCGATTGTGAAACGTGGGGCCGAGGTGTGAACGACACAGTGTGAAGTGCACTATTTTCCACTTTGAAGGTTACAGATTCTTGAATTACATTTGACACCCATACTCAATATAAGCCCAAGTGTATGACGCGGTAGGTAACACTCTAGAGATGACTCGCTGCTCTATCTTCATTTTGCTGGTGACCCTTGTTGGTAAGTATAATGTTACATCATTTCACAATTTCTGTGCTGATCTAAACCTCTTGGTTAGAGGGGTTGAGGTGAATGGTCATTGCTTCAAAACATATTTTTTGTCTCTGAAATGAACCTTGAAATGTATTTTCACAACACATTCTTACAGGACATCCAACATGTCCAACTTACAACGGGTTACCTTTCACTATAATCCGGGAGAAACTGGAACAGTTTGGCACAGTACTCCAGTTGTATCACAGCATGTCATAATAGTTACATTACTGGGGGAGTAGGGTTCACTGTGACCCACACATCGTACAGACATACACGTGTATCGAATCCGTGCTTCTCATGTGACTATTTGTCTGTATTGTTACGTTGGGGCTATACAATTTGTCTTTGCTTCGTTTCGGTGTTTTAAACAACGACATTATTAATGAGTTTACATGATCTACCCCCACAAAAACCTGTGTTGAATTCTCTGGGACTGACCAGTTGATATAGGGGTGGGAAGAAGGAAAGTGGGTGGCTGAAGGGAGTTTTTCAGGACTTGAAAGGAGCCGAGCAATCTATTTACACAATACATTCTGTACGGCAAGCTGTCCTGATGTAATTATGATATAGCCTTTTTCGGAAAAAACGTTCAGTTACCCAATCCCCCTACTTCATTTAATTTAAGAAATTTATTGTTGCTCAGGCCTTTCTGTTGGATGTCAGACGGCGCGGCAATTTTCTCTTCGGCTGGGTATGGGAAATAATATATGAAGGTATGAAGGTATGAAGCGTTTTAGCTTTTAGCGTTTGAAGGCACGCAGGCCGCCGATTTTTGTGAATCCCACAAGAACTTTGTTGTGCTGACAACCAATAAGTGCACACGGAATGAATTTGGATTATTTCCCATACCCAGGGAAATAGTACCATCTGACATCCAACAGAAAGGCCTGAGCAACAATAAATTTCTTAAATTAGCCTGAATGAAGAATATATATATATATATATATATATATATATATATATATATATATATATTACATGTACACCGAGTGAACATTTACCTCATTTTTGTATATATATACATATATATATATATATATATATATATATATTGTTCACAGGGTACTTTAACATTATTACTCCTGTCCCCTCACTCCTCAAATCGATAGCGCATATGTTACACAGTCGTGTTGTCAGAAGATAAGGAGTCATCGTTATCTATCAGTGCGTGATAGCCGCGTGTGTACTTCATTGCCATCACGTGTGCTTCGTGATTGTTGCCTCCTCTGTGCGTCAGTTGCGGGAAACACCTGTCACATCAGACATCACACTTTCTCAACGACCACTGGAAATATGAAGATACGCTTCTACCAACCGCGAAAAAAGATGACGCTACATTTTTTATGAGTTTTAGTCTCGTTTTTCTTTTCTTTTTTTGCCCATGTATGTCCTATTTGCAGTTGGCTGTACATATACTGAACAGCATTAAAAACGCACCAGCAATAAATCTTTAAATATTACAAAAACAACTTAAGCAATGACCGATTTTAATTAGAACAGACATAGACGGATTATTAAGAAAGACGACAAAGGAAACAGGAATACCATGCAGTTGTCTAATGGTAGAGCGTCAGCCCGGAGAGCGGAAGGTCCGGGGTTCGATCCCCAGCCGCATCATATCCAAAAACGTTAAAAGATGGAACCTGTTGTTACCCTGTCTGGCGCTCGGCATTAAGGGGCTAAAACAAAGACTGGTCGGCTCGGAGTCAGTATACTGTGTCTGAGTGGGGTATTCATGTTAAACTGCGGCATGGTATCTCAGTGGGCTAGCACTATATATCGGCATCAGTCCGGACTAGTACAAGCGCACACCCACACAGACACACACCTAGACACACACACACTCACACAGACACACAGACACACAGACACACACACACACACGTCGCTATATAAGTGCAATAATCTTGGACACGGTGTTAAACCCCATTTCACCTCACCTCACCTCGGGTGACAGGGCTGGCCAAGGAAGCAGAGGCACATTATTGTTCGCTAGGTATTGTGTTGAAACACGTGCTGTGTGCGCTCTCGCATTATCTTGCTGGAAGGTGTGAATATCCTTGTGCTGTCGAGAGAATGGGATGACGTGATTTGCCAATATGTTATTCCTGTAGTAAAGGGCATTAACTCTTCCACGACAAACATGGAACTCTGTTCGATGGTTATGACTGATGCCGCCCCACACCATGGCAGTCCCTGCCCACCATCGATCTGTCTGTACAACGCAGTCATTGTGGTAACGTTCTCCACGTCGACGCCACACTCGCAGTCGACCGTCAAACGGGACTCATAAGAGAACAGCACACCATGCCACTGCCGCAATCTCCAATGACGATGCCTTTTGGCACAACGCAGACGTTCATTTTGATGTCGATCAGTGAGTATGGGTCCAACATATGGGCGTCGAGCACGTAGCCCTTCTGAGCGGAGACCTCGACGTACGGTGTCAGCGCTGATCAAACCCCGTCGGCCTTGTATGGTTGCTGCAGTCCTGGTAGCTGGAAGTGTACGATCACGAAGATACGGACGAACAATATGGCGATCCTGACGTGGTGTAGTTACACGACGTTGACCCGGACGTGGTCGATCTCTGGTGGTTCTTGTCTGCTGGCATCTGCTCAGTAGCATGAGGACTGTTGAATGATGACATTGAAACCGTTGTGCAACGACTCTACTTGGCGTACCAATTTGAAGCATGCCCAAGGCAAGTTCACGTTCCTCTGCTGTTAATCTTAGCATTTCTTGTGTCAGTACCCTTTACGTCTGCAGCAACAAGTGATGTGGCTTTTAAAAGTCTGTCTTATATAGCCCTATTCTGCATGCTTCCCATGAAACAAAACACGTTTTCCATGATGTGCACGCAATTTGTTGCGTTTTGGCGATGTCGCTCACCAAAAAAATTAGGAATGTGTTTTGACAAGCTGTTCTTCTTCATGCTTCGTCCAGAACGGCGTATGTTACTCATTCACTTATATATTTTCTTATGACTTAAGCCCCGATAAAAATACATCCATTTTCATGGTGGTGCGTTTTCAATGCTGTTCAGTATATGTTATAGCTTGCGTGTGTCTGTATGCATGCACCACGCCTTTATGGTTGAGCTTTGGATTTCATGTGAATCAAAATCTTCCTCTTGTTTTATTTTCACC
The DNA here is from genome assembly GCF_022045235.1 of Haliotis cracherodii. Lineage (NCBI taxonomy): Eukaryota > Metazoa > Mollusca > Gastropoda > Lepetellida > Haliotidae > Haliotis > Haliotis cracherodii. The sequence continues at coordinate 18,398,759 of NW_027266270.1, read as the reverse complement.
CCCAATATCATTTTCACAAGATGTCACAGGGTGCGTGGCATGTGTATTTATGACTATGAAAATAGATCTTGGCATATGTATTTATGATCCTGCATTTTGAAATGCATGCCTAAATCGTGCAGAACCAGATGCACGGCTACCATGATCCTATATTGCACTGACACCCATGTGCTGTATAAACATCCCTGTAAGTAACACTTACGGAAATGAACTGATTCTGTACCTCCATTTGGTGGACGGTCCTTACTGATAAATATAACTCAAATTCAAATTGTGCTACGAACATGCATAAGTCATTTCCATTTACGATATGTCGCTTTTTCCGTTCCTGACAATGTCGCATGAATTAAAAAAAAGAATTTAATATTTAGTTTTTTTAAGACAGAAGCGATAGTCTTTTTCTTTTATATGTGACGGTGTTGAAGGGGTTTACCAAATTAAAACTATTCACCTGTTGGATGACTATAAGTAACAATGAACACATTTCTTTCAGCTGTGGGTTGTGAGAGCTTCTACCAGCTTGCCTTTTCAGCAGGCTTTGGGCGTGATGTTACCTTTGCTCAAGGACGAGTCATTGTCTACGATCAGGTCCTCCTCAACACTGGAAACGTCTACAACAGGACCATGGGCATATTTTATTGTCCCCAGAGTGGAGTGTATGCATTTCATTTCCATGCTATTTCTCAATATGGTAAAGAGGCATACCTGCAGCTCCATCACAACCTCAACAAAGTAGCGAGCGCCTATTGTTATCCAACTCGTCACACGGCTTCAGGGAACTCCGCTATCCTTCATCTGAAGACTGGCGACCAGGTGTGGGTGGAAGCAGCAAGGACTGCATATTTCCGTGGGTCTTCAGAAGACAGTTTCACTACATTTTCTGGTTACCTCATCTCCCCTTCGTTCGATGTAAAACGTTAGTAGTCCAAGAAAATGCTCATGCTCATTGTGTCCGAAATGTAGAAACTATATCACACAGAGCACACAACCATGTAAAGATCTTGATTCAGAGATACAAGAAAGCATGATATATGTGCGGCGTATGCTATTGCTAAGGTCGTCGGCCCGTGAAGATCCGGGGTGGAATAGGTCTTCAGCAACCCATGCTTGCCGTCAAAAGGCGACTAACGGGATCGGGTGGTCAGGCTCGCTGATTTGGTTGATGCGTGTCATCGATCCCAATTGCGAAGATCGATGCTCATGTTATCAATCACTGGATTGTCTGGTCCAGACATCATTATTTACAGACCGCTGTCATATACCTGGAATATTGCTGACTGAGGCGTTAAACAACAAACAAACAAACAAACAAACAAAGCTAAGGTCGTCAATGGCGAACGGAACACGACAGAGGGCCCAGTGAGTAAGTTGGGTTTAACCCCGCTTTGAAAAGTATTCCAGTTATATCACGGCGTGTCAGCTTATTGTCAAAGGAATACCAGGAATGATACAGGTCTCCGACGATTACCACTTTGGTGAAATCCAGGAGCACGGGTGTGATGTTCAAAAACCTAGAAACATAATCGGGACGAACCGGGATGCGAAGGCAAAATCATACGTTTATGGCGTGCCAAAGGGATTACACGGCGAGTTGCGGCACCTTAGACGACTGAGCCACCCGACTGAGAGGAGCAAATGTAGATAAACTCAATATACCATAAGGTTTATGTAAAGAATGTAAAAATTCTTATGTGAAAAAAAATTACGATTGGCGGGCTGATCGACGCCACCAACTTTTGATTATACACAAGAAATTCGGTAAGTCAGCGATACAAATTTCAACAGGAATTTTCGCTCGGAATCGAAAAAGCCATATTTACAGCTTCAGAAAATGCTAGCTCCCAAAGCATGCAAAGTAGGGCTTCGATATTTGTTGTTTAACGCCGCACTCAGCAATAAACAACAAACAAAAAAATCATACAAAATGGCGGCGCCCAGTGAAGTCGATCTGATCGATAATCAAGATATATATTGTAATAAAACGGGTCTGAGGCAAATGCAAGTGATATGCGAGATGGAATTTGATTCGTCAATAGAAGGGACATAGAAGAGACATGACTAGACATAATTTGAAAGTACATATTACATAGTCTGTATGATGAGGAATGACATTACAAGTCGTGTCACCATGACCTATACAAGGAAGCAAGGCGGCATTCAAGTTTGAAATTAATGATTAGACATCTTCAGAAAGACCCTGAAGTCAAATAACCTCCAGTACACTTTGAATCTTGAAATTATAAAAGAGAGATGCTGTAGGCTTGTCCTTGTTAACATCATAGCATGATAAGTAAGAATATCGTCCTAAATATGTTTGGCTTTAATATACTAGTTCTTTCTCCTGGAACTATTTTAGTACAAGAATACCTTCTGAGAGATGTTGGTATCTGGTAGATATTGACGGGAGAGCGGGCGTCAGTTATGTTCCAGGTGGAAACTGGTCTTTTATAGTCAGTAAACGCCCTTGCATCGGGAAGATGGTTATGGATGGGAGTTGGAGAGGAATTAGAACATTGGGCGAGAGGGCGATTAGTTGGAGAAGATGGAGTGGGAGTGATGGGTGCCCATTGGGGAAGTGCGGATCGGTGGTAGATATAGAGTTAAAGCAAAAGTAAATGTATTCATTTCATCCAGTTCCACTAAAGTGATAACACATATGTATACACATTGAACAAACAAATATATGATACATCACACAGAGAATTCTCTATTGCATGCTATTGTTTAGCTCCATGTTGTTAAAGCTATGTCAATGAACTTGTTTCTAATTTGTATAATCGACTTGTGGCCCCTTTACTCAACAGACTAAACAATGCAATGTACGTTAGTAAGGCATTACTGTAGGAAGCATAACTATACCAGAGTAACAAACAGATACAAAGTGTGTTTCAACATTATAACTTAAACATGATGAGGTCAGAAAACGATTATTGTCTCCTGATTTTCAAATATATTACTATTCCCCTCTTTTGTTTTGTTCATTGGTGTCAACTAGTATTCACCAAATAGGGATGTGATCAAGTTCTCCACATAAAATCGATGTCAACATCTGGACATCCATATATACATACGTGTATAACAAAAGTAGAAAAACAATATTGACATTTTAACATACATCGTCACACAACTGTACTTAGCTCTGTGTGTGTGCATGTGTGTATGTGTGCGTGCGTGCGTGCGTGCGTGTGAAGGGACAGTGCTGGCCATCATTGATTTAATTTCTCGATGTCCTTCACCAACATTTTGCTTGTTTCATCTGACATATGTAAACCTACGCCAGTGATGACTGACAACTTCACTGATCCATTCTTAGGGGCATACACAGCGAACTGAGGAGTGAACTCTTCCACGTTCCCGATCACCTCCACACTGGTTATCTCCCCCTTCTTCGTGACGTCATAAACGGTCAGCCTCAGCCTGACGGTGTCCAGTAGGAAGCCTAGTTCAATGACCGGCCACTTCCCACGTCGGTTCTGTGTCAGGAACCCGTGATATACGAGTGATGTATACCTGGCTGTAGAAAGACAAACACCTTGGTGACGAACACATCGATATGCACGGATGCTGACAACACTACCGGCAGCGTGTCCTTCGTGGCTGTCATCAAATACGCCATCTCTAGAGAGAGCCACCTCAAACACCGAATCCCGCCCGTCCAGTTCCTTCTCCAGGTCTACGTCCAGCTTGTTCTCCCAGTAGTACACGCCTCCTGCCGTCAGTGTCCGCGTCCCCGCAGCTCCTCTGTACGTCTTGAGTCTGGTGTCAGATGCTGGGTGAGGCTGAAGAGGAGGTTGGTTAGACAAACGTCCGTCAGGCAGGATACGGCAGTCTTCCGATACCGTCTTGGCATCATACTGGAAGTAAGGGCCTGGAGAAAAGAAATATATCAAGCACCTAATAAATTCCAAGATGATTAGATTTAGATTTTATATATTTTCATGGAAATAAAAGTGACAAAACCCTTTACATATTAATAAGAAATCGAGTGTACGATTACGATTATATTATGTTCACGTGTTTCTGAATTACTATCAAATAGTGACGTACCAGGTGCTCGCGAAACGGTGAGCATATCCTGTATGAAATGGTGTTCGTATTGGAAAAGTGAGATTGTTAGTGGTTCCTAAAAATTGAAATATTGTTTCACATTTTGAGAAACTGATTTTTGTCTGAGACGGTTACTTTAATTTAAGGCATCAGTACCCTTGTTTGCAAATTTCAAATTCAAGAACATGCGGACTTAGTCGAGTCTGTTTCTGGTTTGGCCAGTATCAATAATTATACTCTCTTGTAGATGTTGTAGGCTCCTACTGTTTGTAGACCTACCCATCAGAAAAAAAAAATGTTGGAATCGATTATTTTCTTTCAATCACACAAACCATATTCTTGTTCTTACTTTCTCGTTTAATTAAAGGTTTTTTAAAGGATATTGAATTGTTTGAAAAAAATTGATTGATATGTTTTGTATAAACACAATGTTTTAAATTTGGTAGATTAAATTAACAACTGAGATTGTTAGTGACAATATCCTTGAAGGGGGTTAAGGTACTGTAAAATTGTTGTCCCCCTGAGAGGATACGTAAGTTCCACATCTTTCAAAGTAAATTTAGAACTACCACGTTTTAAATCGTATAAAATGTGTCATTTTAATGTGTTAGGCTAACTCTGCCAATAATCGCCACCACTTGAAGGGATGATGTAAACCCTGCTGGGGTCAATGCAGGAAGCAAAAATACTGTAAGATCCATGGTCACTAGTATGGTGATCTACCTTCAATTGCTGGCGATCTATAGCCCGTTTTTATCTTGTATCGTTATATATAGTGCTTTTCTTTTTAATGATTCCGGACTAGTTTCATTACTTTTTCTGTGATAAGTCTAGTAATTTTACTGTCCTTCGTTGGCAGGTTTTTATATAAGTCTAATTGTATTGATTATGCTTAACTATTGACAGTCACGATATGGCTGAAATATTGCCGATGTGACTTAAAATTGTAACTCACTCACTCACTCCCTTGTTCTTACTTTGTGCAGTCCCAATGATTCCTCAAGGAGAGGCAACAAATCTTCCAAATGAATGGTATGATTTGTCCCTTTTTTTCTTTGACCATAGCTGCGTCTTTGGGATGACTCAATACACTGACGTTGACAATTCGTTGGTTAAAAAAAGACTGGCAACATCTTTTATTTTGTCATTACATACATATGGGATTGCTGTACACAACAGACGAATCCAACGATCTTCTCAGGATGGAGTGATTTTCAGAATTGAAATGTTGGTAGACACAATTGGAAACATTTCTGTTGATGCCGGATCTATGCCGGCTGACTCGTGTCTCCCTTTCCGTATTCGTAAAGTTCTGCCAAACATAGTGTCAAGAGAAGGAGAGAGAATTGTAATTTTAAATTCTCCAAAATTTGATGGATTAGTGACCAAATGATATCCGATGCATTTTTTCTGCTTTCACTTGTACCATAGGTTCCCGTGTGTTTTTATCAGGTGAACACTTTACTTGCATTTGCATGTATTTGTGATGGGTGTCAACGGTGGGACAGAATGGAATCATTACTATTTAATAGTGATTCACAAACACATGATGATGTCCATTTGTTGTTAGAAGCTCATGAAATCTCTCTTAAAGTTAGATACTGAATGTTTTATGACAAATTCTAAAATACAAAAGACTCTAACATCGTATCTCTGTAACAGCAATGGTATTTGCACAAGTATGTGGTTTATGATTTTTAAGAAGTAAAATGAGATAGAATATGTCATGTATGCAAACAAAGATACATAGAGGATGAATACCATTTGTACTTGTGTGTTATGCTTCTGGTAATCTCAGGAGTTTGTATATACCCCTAAAATACTACTTATATCCAACATAACATAAATTTAACTTACTGATGTCTTCAAAATATCCAGAAACTGTTATCTTGCAACGTTTGTATACAAGTCAATGCAACTAACACAATCATTTGGGTGAACAATGTCTATTAATGTACCAATGTAGATATGCTTTTACTCTCTCAAGCAATGATGTAACTGTAGAATGGGCCTATGGCCTCCACTACTTTAACAATAAAGATTGAATTGAAAAAACACACCCAATTTCATCTCAGATCAGTTATGTTTCTGTTATATAGGGCAATCGACTTCAGTAATTTTCAATATTTTTATCCTCTTTGCCAATATATACAACCACTTACATCTGACAATACTGCGGTTGTTGATCTCTGTTGCTTGAGGTAGTACTGCCCATGAAGGATGCATTTCTGAAACAATGGATGGTTACATAAATTGTGTCAGTCACATCGGTCAGTTGTAGGGATGAATTATCTCCCATTGCTGCTTTAAACGGTTGATAACGCCATTTGACAATGGCAACATCACTTGCCGCGAAAGAAATGTGATGGATGGTTCGGCCACCCTTGGGAAAAGGACGTGCAACTTCAAAGTATAAGTACAACAGCACATGGCAGTTTTTGACGTTATGGTATTATATAGGGAATGCCTCCTGGAAGTGTCATGTATATAACGTGACTTCATTTTCATTCATTTGCACAGTTGAATACATAGATATACTGAAGTGTTCAGACATTTCTGAAAAGATATAAGAAAACATAAGTTTTAATATTCTTTCAATCTTGACACTGATGATTCGTATGTTAGGAAACATATCAGTAACATTCATTGTGCAAATATTGAACGATTCTAATCAATACTTCCACAGACAAAGGCTTTTGCAACGACAAGACACTTCCAATGAGCCAGGCAAAAAATAATTGAAACGAATATGATAATAATATTGAACATCAGTAAAATAACGTTTACATACAATGATAAGGTGGAAACTAGAATATGTTCCCTGGGCAGATACCGTTAGGTGTGATATCAATTTTGGAGAAACCCGAACATATGTATTTTGCACCAATGGGCATTAGTGTCAATTGAACGTTGCTAGTCACAGTTCATTCCAGATAATGTAATATGTACACAAAGCATGTTATGAATATGTTTGTGGTAATAAAAAATATATCTGCCATGACATTGAAGGCTGCTTGATTGTGATTGGTTAAAATGAGGTATCCTTTTCCCTACTGATACTTCATTTAAATTTTAAAGCCTTTATACATAAAAACTTTGCGAATGTAAACAATGATCTATTATTGACAACATCGAACAATGGCTGTCATGAACCCATTAGAATATTGTATTCGTTTGATATCAGAACAACAGCTTATCACTAACCCACACTAACTACTGTATCAGGGCAACATGATAATCGATCAGAAATATGAGCAGTCTAGCCTGCATGTGCGCTACCAGCTAGTGCCAGCCCACAGCTCAGTCCCTTGGTTGCAGCCACCCTCCCTGAGCTTATTGTATAGTTTGTTTTTATTAAAAGCTGAAATTATTACTTTCAGTATGGAGTGTTTATGAAACTTTGTTTTATGTATCTTAATTGTTGCAATGTAATAGATTGATAGTTAACACCGAACACCTGTTGTATTTTAAGAGTTAACTTCAAATTCTGCAATGGTCATATCATCTTCAGCGGTTAAATCACACCATCTAGAAAATGATGAGCAAATAAATGAGGCTGGAGGCTCGACATGGTTAACAGATTGCGAATACATGTTTTATTCGATAATCGAGACTGGTTATTCTTTGGCGTTAACGTTTTATGCTGACATATAAATGATACACGGGAATGTATTGTGATCATCATTCACATGCACGTACATGCTTGTTTTATGTCCTACCTTTAAGGAAGTTGTCCTTGTCCTCCTGTGATCTGAGCTGTGTGATGTCAGTCTCCCTCAGGTGTCCCATAGTTGACATCAGCTCATTCATCTTCTCCACCTGACTGACATAGTCTACAAATCCATAGTAGGAACCACGTTGTTCTTTCAATAATGATGCATAGTCATCAAGCTTACCAATGAAATGTTTCAGATTTTGGGTGTTATTCTTAAAATCAGTCTCCATCAAATGAACTATATCATCAGCAGTATTCCTCTTTTGGAGAAGAGTTGTTTGTCGGTTGGCTATTTGTGTGCGAATTTCCTCTAATCTTTTCGTCTTATGTATTTCTAACTGGTCAAAAATCTGTTTTGAAATATGACTGAATGTATTGTACAGATCAGTCTCCAACGATTTCCCTTCTAATTCTATCTTTCGTTTGTCCTGTTTATAGTCTTGAACACACTGTAAGTACATGTGTTTCTCATCTCTTGCTTTTTGCACCGTGTCCTCCATGTCCGGCTCTCCCACCTAAAGACACATGGAATTTCAATTTTACGTCTTAAGGTCCGATGTATAATCATTGATGTAGCAAAATATAATCTGGCAGTGGGGGTGTTATAGTTTAAGGTGATGTGGGTCAACAGAAGGCCTATTTGGGAGAGAAATATCTCCTGCTTCATTATATGTATTGACACCTCAATTAAGTTTTCATTTCTGAACAAACACAATCTGGTTATGAGCAAAGTTATCATTCTGATTTGACATTCATTTGGTTAAATTGTTAGACTCCATATGTCGACATGTAAGGAGGTAACACAACGTTGACAAACATTGTACACAACAATCATCATTTACAAATACAAATAAGCTGACCCGTGAAAATCAGGGGTAGAATAGGTCTTCAACAACCCATGCTTGCTGTGAAAGGCGACCATGCTTGTCGTAAGAGGCGACTAAAGGGATCAGGTGGTCAGGTTCGCTGACTTGGTTGATGCATGTCATCGTATCCCAATTGCTTGGAGCGATGCTTATGATGTCAATCACTGGATTGTGTGGTCATGACTCGATTATTTACACAGACCGCCGTCATATAGCTGGAATATTGCTGAGTGCGGCGTTAAATAACAAATAAACAAACAAAATAAACAAGCTATTAGGAAAACAGATACACTCACCATTCTACTGATGAATGTAAAAAGACAGAACTGGAACAGTTTGCACTCAATAACCTGAGGTGCAGTTTTGCCGGGCTATCCCCCACGTAACAGCAGGGTCTATAAATAGAAACAAGGAATCACCCGAGAATAGGTGAGGTAACGCGTAGGCATGTGATTGGCTCAACTATTGAACAATGTCAACTATTGAACATCAGAGGCATATGAATGCACAACGATATTGGTAAACAAACAGTGATTGCCTTATCAGTGCTTGTACAGGGAGTTACTCGCTGTGTTCGGCGCGCGTGTCAGAACTCGTCAGTGTGATAACGGCTAGGCTAAAGTTAGCCACCTCTAACCGAGTCCATTGTTTTGGAGGAAGGGGGTATTTACTCCTTGCGTACGCGAGTTTTTGAACTACTCCCTGTAATGTAAACAACCCATCACCCCTCGCCTTACGGGTCGCGGGAAAAGCGGGTGTATGTAAAATGAACTCTCCCATGATGAATCTTAACTGTTGAAAACATACAGTAAAAGTGATAGTGAATACGAATACTTTACTATGAACAACGACTATAAAGTTAACACAAACTAAACAACAGAAGTAGTGATATGTAGACACCTTGCATATAAGATAACATTACTGTTGCGTGATATTGTCAATGTGATATAATGGCTGCACTGGATATTTGAGAATCAGTTGACAACTGACAGTTGCTCGTGACGGACGCATCTTCATTCACTCTCGGGTTGTCAGGTTTATCATCAGATCAAAGGAACAGGTAAGTCATATTTGGTTAATTTTTAATGTTTGTGTGTACAAATTATTCTAACATTACTCGGGGAACATTTTTAGAGTGAATAAATATTGCCAAAGGTTATAAATTCGGAAAAAAAAGTTATAAATATGTTTGCAATGAAATTGGCTATTCATTTTCTTCATTTATTTAAATAGTATGGATACGAAGAGTTAGAAAGAATTTCTGGATGGTGTTAAGTCCCTTTATGAATTGGAACGATGGGCAAATGAAAATGACATTGCCCAAGATCCTGATGTCAACCTCAAGAGAATTCAGTTGTTATCAATACAATCTACTCATGAGAATAACAAGAAACATGGTAAAAATCACAAATGTGATCTTTGTGACCAAGTCTTCAAAACTAAGTACACTGTGATGAGACATAAACGGACTGTACATTTGAAGGGGACTATGCAGTGTGATAATTGTCTAACAGTGTTTACGAGACAAGATAACTTAAACAGACATAACTGTAAACGGAAAAGGATAACAGAAAGTGATGATCAAAACAAGCGTGCTCGGATGGATATTCCTAGTGATGGCAATCCCAACCCAGCCAAATGCGACAGATGTAATTGGCGTCATCATTACAGGTAATTTTGGAACTATTATTTCAATAATTGCAAACATTAGTGTCACCTATAATTAGAGAAATTGCCATATATTACATGGTTAGTTAAATATTGTAATGTTTTACAGATGCCTACTGCCTGGGAAACGTTTCTGTCAGACCTGTGATGGGAAAGGTCGTGAGTGTATGACATGTCATCGGCCAGTACCTGAAAGACTGTACAGCCAACAGGTTGATCAATGTAACAGGTGTGCAAATAGACAGGAGAGATCACAGGCGAGAGGGAATCAGACTGGGGGTAGTAGATCAGCACTGGATGGGACTCTCAGGACAACAACACTCACGCCTAGTGAAAGTAACTCTATGGACATCTTACAGTTTTTCGTGGATGAACGCCAAACTATCACTGACATTTTGCATGCTTTTTTAGACGATAAAAAGGGTATGAAATGGTTTCTTACTTTAAAACTTAAGTATGTTAAATATGATGAGAACAACGAAAGCCAACTGGCTGATCCTATCTTGAGATCAACAAAATTTTGGACTAACAATTATTCCGAAATCTCTAATCAATTAGGACAAGCTTTTCAAAAATTATACACATCCACACAGGAATTCCACGCCGTGGGTAGTGGTTGGATTTTTGATCGTATTGTACATGTTGAGGTGAATTCAGCAGAATATGTACCCCTATCAGCTAGTAGCCACATCACCTTACCAAAATGTTTAGAAAATAAGAAAGCTATTGTAAATGTCAAAAACAAAGACGAAAAGTGCTTCATTTGGTCTGTTCTCGCTGGTATTCATAGCTTTCATGAAAATGCACATAGAGTATCAAAATACATTGGATATGAATCTGAATTTGATATGAGTGGTATCGACATACCAATACCCCTGTCTCATGTCCCCAAATTCGAGCAACAGAATCAGATATCTGTCAATGTATTTGCTTATGAAAAGTGAAGTGGTGTATTTCCCCTTCATATTAGTCAGAATAACTATGATAAGGTAGTTGATTTATTACTCCTCACTGAAGGAGAAAAGAGACATTTTTGTCTCATTAATAATTTCAGCAGACTCATGGCTCATAAAACAAAACATGATGGAAGAAAATATTATTGTAGACGTTGTCTGCATGGTTTTTCCCGCCAAGATTTATTGGATGATCATGCAATTTTCTGCGCTGATCATAATGCCCAGAAAATCAGATTACCTGTGAACATGATAAATGGATTAGGTTTTCATCCATACAGAAACAACTCAATGTCCCATATGTCATTTACACGAAAGTTGAACAGACCGACAACAATAATTCAAACACAACCATCTTCCAAAAGCATGAACCTTCAGGGTTCTGTTACAAAGTAGTTTGTACAGATCCCAATGATACAAAACCATCAGTAACTTATAGAGGGTCTCAAGTCGTGTCCCACTTTCTAGATAATTTGCTGAAAGAAGCAGATATCATCCATGAAAAGCTCCATGATCCTCAACCTTTGAAAATGTCTGTAGCTGATGAATTAGCGTTTCAAAGGGCAGATACTTGCCATATTTGTAATAAGCCCTTTGTAGAAAAATCAAGTAAAGTTCGTGATCACAATCACTTGACAAATGGGTACAATTACCGTGGGGCAGCACACAGACACTGTAATTTACAATATCAGTTTAGACAGGTCAAAGGTAAGAAAAAGGCCGACAGGAGGAATTCTTCATCCCTGTCATATTTCATAACCTCCGTGGCTATGACAGTCATTTGATCATGAAGGAATTAAACAAAAATGTCAAACAACGGCTCAGTTGCTTGGCAAACAACATGGAGAAATACATTTCATTTTCCATTGGCTATTTGCGTTTCATTGACTCCTGTCAGTTCCTGCTTTCATCTCTTGGAAAACTTGTTGGCAATCTTGAGAAAAAGGACCCTTCCAAATTCATACATTTGAGACAGGAATTTCGTTACCCCAATCATGTTAAACTACTCTTGAGAAAGGGAGTCTATCCCTATGATTTCATGGATGAGGAATCTAAATTTGATAGGCAAGAATTACCTCCCAAACAGGACTTTTACAGTAGCCTTACAGACACATCAATTTCTGATGAGGATTATGACCATGCACAACAAGTATGGTCAAGTTTTGACATTCAAAACATGGGGGAATATCATGACTTGTATATGAAAACTGATGTTTTACTTTTGGCCGATGTATTTGAAAATTGTAGAACAACAGCTTTAGAAAACTATCAACTAGACCCAACTCACTATTATACATTACCGGGCTTTGGTTGGGATTCCATGCTGAAAATGGGAAATGTTGAGTTAGAAAGATTGACAGATATTGACATGATACTTTTGATAGAATCGGGCATGAGGGGTGGTATTAGTATGATATCGAAAAAATATGCAGAGTCAAATGTTCCTAATGAGGCTAATTACCAAATGAACGAACCTAATAAGCAATTAATATATCTAGATGTCAATAACCTCTATGGTCTCAGGGGCGGTCGGGTAGCCTAGTGGTTAAAGCGTTGGCTCGTCACGCCGAAGACCCGGGTTCGATTCCCGACATGGGTACAATGTGTGAAGCCCATTTCTGGTATGCCCCGCCGTGATATTGCTGGAATATTGCTAAAAGCGGCGTAAAACCATACTCACTCACTCATTCTATGGTCTCATTATGAGTCAATTTTTACCCGAGAGAGATATTCATTGGGTTGATAATGTAGAGGACGTTGATTTCATGAACATTGCGGAAGATGCAGAGACGGGTATGATTCTAGAAGTCAGTTTGAAATACCCGAAGGAGCTTCATGACTCACACTCGGATTATCCCCTTTGTCCCGAGTCAATGGTTGTCCAACATCACATGCTTTCTGATTATTCCAAAAAGCTTAAAGAGGAACTCAAACTTCAAGGGAAACCTACACGAAAACTTGTTCCAAATTTGTTTGACAAGAAGTATGTTCTACATTATAGAAATTTACAATTTTATCTATCTCAAGGTATGGTTCTCACAAATATCCATAGAGCCATTCAATTCAAGCAATCTCCCTGGCTCAAACCATTCATTGATTTCAATACTGAGAAAAGAAAACAATCAAACAATAAAACAGATAACGCATTTTTCAAGCTAATGAACAATTCATGTTTTGGACGTTCCATGATTAATGTCAGGAAGCATGTCAATGTGGAACTGGTGAATTCAGCCAAACGTCTGAAAAAGTTGTGTGCCAAATCAACATTTGATTTTAATGAAGATTTGGCTGCCGTCCACATGAAAAGGCAAACCTTGTTTTTGAACCAGCCCCTTTATGCTGGCTTTTCCATCTTAGATCTTTCAAAAATCCACGGGTATGATTTTCATTATAATTATGTCAAGCGTAACTATGGACAGAAAGCTCATCTCTGTTTCACTGACACCGATTCTCTGTGTTATGAAATTGAAACCCCTGATCTTATGAAAGACATGAAAGAAAGCATTGATTTATTTGACACCTGCAATCTGAAACCTGACCACCCCCTGTATTCCAAAGCAAATGAAAATGTTCTCGGGAAACTCAAAGATGAACTAGCTGGGGTACAAATGATTGAATTTGTAGGTCTCAGACCTAAAATGTACTCCATGTGTGCCTTAGAGAAAGAAACAAAAGTCAAGGATGGATTAATGATCGAAACAGTGAATGAAATCAATCAGACCAGAGCCAAAGGTATAACAGAAACCGTTCGAGATAAACATCTGAGACATGCTTTGTACAAAGAGTGCCTCTTTAATGAGAAACAATTTAGACACCAGTTGACTCAAATACAAAGTCGAGACCATCAATTGTACACTGCTTCTATCAACAAAATCAGTCTTTCACCGTTTGATGATAAGCGATATGTTCTACAAGATGGAATTCATACACTTGCTCACAGCCATTATAAAATTCAGTTAAACCTTTTTATACCTCTGTCTTAGATTATCATATTCATGTGTTGATATTATGTGGTTTTGTAACTTATGCTGCTTCACAGAATACCTCTATATATGTAAAATATGAACCATATTATGAACTTTACTATCTTAATATGTATTCCTGTTGACATATGCATATTTATTGAATAAAAATTAATGTGATTATTATTACTATTATATTTCTTGTTATTGCTATCGTATGTATGCAAAATGAAATGTTGTAAATAAATATCTAATGTAACAATGATAGTACAAACCTATTGTATTTTATACTGTATGTATCCCTATGTTATACTATTGTTTTTGTATTGATTGCATACCCATGAACATTATTTTATGACATATATACATACACACACACACACATATATATATATATATATATATATATATACAATATACACATATAATTTATGGACAAGTATGATAGTACACTATTCATCAATGTCACTGTCATTTTCACTGTTTGGTTCATCATCCGATTGTTTCACAACTTCTAAATCCTCAGCCCGTGATAAGTCAACGTGTGATAGGATATCTTTAACCACTGGTTTCATCCACTGAGTAATTTTACGATTCAATTCATCTACTTCCGTGTTTGGGTCCAACTGATTGATCTTGTCTAGAATGGGTTTAAACAGAGGGCCATTTGCAAAGTAACTGATATAACGTATAGCCGTAACAAGTCTTTCAAGGAAAGTAGTCTTCCAACATTTCGCTAATTTCCTGTCTAACCATCTCTCACTCTTCCCTTCATCTTCATACTCTTCTTTCTTCTTCCAGATTTCTTCCCTGCACGTTTTTAGTGTTTGTTCCCACATGTATTCTAAGCCTTTCACCTCCCACTCTTTATCAGCTTCACTGAATTTAGAGGTCATTGTAGGCTGTCTAACATCGCTCTCATCAGCTGTCTGAATTTTAAGTCGTTTCCTTAGGGTTCCCCCTCCATTCTCAGGGCACCACGATCTGACATGACGCTGAAGGTCATGATTATGTTCAAACACAATACCACACTCATCACAGGAAGGCCAAGTTGTATCAGTAGTGTCGTCCTCTGATTCCCTGACCACTGGAGCGGCTACTTCTGAGATGTGATCTCTTCTGGTGTCTGGCTTCAAATGATACTGATTGACAGCCTGCTCCTCTTTTATAGGCTGTGGGATATTGACTGTTTCAAGTACATTAGGTTGTAGTCTTCCTGATTCCAAGGTAGTAGGACGCAAGTCGATTGTCAGATTGTCATAGGGTTTTTCAACAGCTTCTTAAATACACAGATATAAACCAGCCGGTATTGTTGGGATAGATACGCCTGGCAAACAAGTTGACTTGAAGTCTGTCCACAGGGGAATTAAACCGTGTCACGTAATGAGAATTCAAAGCAATGTCACGTGACTCCTTACCTCTGGGAAACAGATTTTGTAACAGTAAGAAAATAATGATATTCTTATGGTGAGAGGTTCGGGTGAACAGATGGGAAATGCGTTTATCATCTTTAGCCTCTGACATGAGGTCATCCAGTACAATCATGTTGTTATTCCGTGCATCCAGATAGTTATCCTCGTGCAGGTTGTAAGGAATCCCCTTCACAAACGTCACATAGGGTAACTGTCCACTGATTATATGATTCAGAGGCTGCCACTCCGTATAACACCAGATAATGTTATTGGGTACAGGTTGGATGCGATTCTGTAGTAAAATGTTGTACACAAACATAGTCTTGCCACTTCCACTTGGACCCACCACCACAGTATTGGATGGAATGGTAAAGTAGAACTGTTCTTTTAGTGCTGGAGGAGGTGGAGGAGGAGGAGACGTGGGAGGAGGAGGTGGAGGAGGTGAGGTTCCTAGAGGAGGAGGAGGAGGAGGGGGAGGAGGAGGATATGAATGCATCTGTCTCCTATGTCTATGCATATTATCATTTCTAGAGAACTCTCTCCCACAATCAGGACACGATGTGGACTCCATGACGATAGAAATGCAACTGACACTGGAACAAGAGGAAGACCCTTATATACTCTGAAGATCAGTTTCTGGGATCCAACTGTTAAACTTTTTGGGATAACCCTTCCATTTCACAAACACCTCTTTTACCCCAGCTCGCTTCCTTTTCTTCAAAACCTTCTCCACTCTCCACACTGTGTCTTCGGTCTACTCTCTGTAGTTCATTTGCATAGAAACTACCTTGAACTAGATCATCAGCCATATCTTTCGACAGATAGATAGGCATACCATCATGATAGAATCTTCTCCTGATAATAAAGATTTCCTCAGTCCATTTTTCTTGATTTTTAAGGGGCTCGACCCACAGAAAACGTGTAAATACATTTATAGCTATGAGTAAGTTTTTCACACCGTCATTGTCCGAGGCTATATTAGATACACCAGCCAAGTCAATATCCCATCGAGCATTGAGGCCTGAAGCCACCACTCTGTTCCGCTTGAACTTGTATCGTAAAGGTCGCTGAAGCGAATAGGCATCTTGGGATGTCAACCACTTCTTTATGTGATGCAAACTGATATCAAATTTCCCCTCCTTTTTCACAATGTGATACAACTTAGCAGGGCCAGAAAAGGAGGCTGGGTGTTTGGGATTCAAATAAATACTAGACAAATATGCTTTCCATCCGTCAGCAGGCATGGTTACTCGTGAAATGAAGCATACACGATGTAAATAGAGCTTATATGTTTATCCACTACATAGCCTATCAAAACTACAGAGACGGGCCTAGGTTACCTTCAATAAAAAAACGTGCTTGTGTGTTTATGTTAACCCGTGGATACAGAAGACTGCCTTCCTCAAAGGTTTGTTTACACAACTGATTGCCTTCAGTGGACAATGCTGGTATGTGACCTAGTTTATCACTCATTTTACAGTAACAAAAACAGTTCTCCTTTACCTATGCAACTAATGTAAACATAAAAGAACTGACAACATTGCTTCCTCACTATTTCAAAGGAATTTCATACATACTATTCTACAGATTTTGATACTTATTAGTCCATGTTTGAATGTGTAACCGTTGATCTGTCTATAGCGCGGGGATTCCTTGTTTCTATTTATAGACCCTGCTGTTGCGTTGGGGATAGCCCGGTAAAACTGCACCTCAGGTAATGGAGTGCAAACTGTTCCAGTTCTGTCTTTTTACATTCATCATTCTACCATTCCTAAATGGCATGTACATATGTACGCCATATCGTTTGCATATTACTCCACACATTATATCAATATTGATAGCATTACATTTCACTTACCCGGGCTCCAAGCGTTGATATGTCTGAAATATCAATTTATGTTGTCATAGGAAACTTGTGCCCATCCCTGTCTTAATTGAATCATTTATTGATAGATAGTTTTACGGCACGTTTAGCAATATTCTATCAATATCATGATCGTAAGAGGCGACTAACGAGATCGGGTGGGCAGGCTCGCTGACTTGGTTGATGCATTTCATCGTATCCCATTTGCGTGGATCGATACTCATAATATCAATCAGTGAATTGTCTGGTCCAGACTCGATTATATACAGACCGCCGTCTGATAGGAATAGTGCTTCGTGTTGCGTTCAAAAACAAACAAAACATTTGTATTTATCACTGCAAGGAAATATTTTACCTGGTCTCCTGATGGCATCCACAAGCCTCTCCCTCCATCTCTGGGACTGACGCACATCAATGTAAGTCAATGTCCTCACAGCTGTTGGAATATTGCAAGGTTTCATCAAGACTGGAATGATGTTTTCTCGCTTTTCCTCAACAGACATGTTGACCATTATGTTCATCTCAAATTCACACCACTCACTCCTTACGAAAGCAGGAGTCATGATAAGCACACATTTCCATGACTTGGCAATAAATTCCTCTATATTTTTCACCACTGTCTTTCCTGCATGAAAGTCTCTCCTGTGGTCCACACATTTGATTCCAATCTCAGGAGACTCCAGGTACTTGATCAGCTCATCCACAAACACCTCGTCGGCGATGTTGAAACAAAGGAATACATGGTATGCCTTACCTTGAGGAAGAGTGGTGGAATGTTCAGAAGTAGGGTCCATGTCAAATTGTGTTGTTATTTTTATTCAGGGTCACAATCGGGGAGCTGAAAAACAGGTTTTAAAGCATGCCTTTATCTGTATCAATCTTTGCTGTAAAAGTGGAATAATAGAACATGTACAATACTATCCATTAACAATTAAACAATGCGAAATTAAATCAGTTAGAGCAAATAGTTATACTGATACTTCATTTGTCCATGCCATATAATGACACCAACACCTTTAAAACTCTAGTACCACTTTAGTATGGAATCATCATCCATACAAGATGCTATACCCCTCTCTGGACTCTGGGAATAATAGTATTATTATGTTTTCACCAGCAACGTAGAATCCACCAGAGAGAATGGGAAGGTGGGAAAATCTAGGGATAGAATTCATGTACTGACAGAATAGAGTAGAATATAGAGATAATATGCATAAATTGAAAGAATAGAATAGAATATAGAGACATAATGCATAAACTGACAGAAAAGAGTGGAATATAGGGATAAAAAAAATTTACTGACAGAATAGAGTGGAATAGAGAGATAAAATGCATTTTGTGACAGAATAGAGGGGAATGTAGAGATAAAAAAACACGTACTGACATAATAGAGTGGAATATAGGATTAAAGTACATGTACTGACAGAATAGATAGGAATATAGAGATAAAATGCATAAACTGACAGAATAGAGAGGAATATAGAGATAAAATACATGCAGTGACATAATAGAGTGGAATATAGGGATAAAATACATGTATTGGCAGAATAGAGTGGAATATAGAGATAAAATACATGTTCTGACAGAATAGAGAGGAATATAGAGATAAAATACATGCAGTGACATAATAGAGCGGAATATAGGGATTAATACATGTGCTGACGAAATAGAGTGAAATATAGGGATAGAAAACATGCACTGACAGAATAGAGTGGAATATAGGGGAAAATACATGTACTGACAGAATAGAGTGGAATATAGAGATAAAATGCATAAACTGAAAGAATAGAGTGGAATATAGGGATAAAATGCATAAACTGACAGAATAGAGTGGAATATAGAGATAAAATGCATACTGACAGAATAGAGTGGAATATAGGGATAAAATACATGTAATGGCAGAATAGAGTGGAAAATAGGGATAAAATACATGTACTGACAGAATAGAGAGGAATAATGAGATAAAATACAAGTAGTGACAGAATAGAGTTGAATATAGGGATAAAATACATGTGTTGACAGAATAGAGTGGAATATAGAGATAAAATACATGTTCTGACAGAATAGAGTGGAATATAGGGATAAAAAACATGTTCTGACAGAATAGAGTGGAATATAGGGATAAAAAACATGTACTGACAGAATAGAGTGGAATATAGGGGAAAATACACGTACTGACAGAATAGAGTGGAATATAGAGATAAAATGCATAAACTGAAAGAATAGAGTGGAATATAGGGATAAAATGCATAAACTGACAGAATAGAGTGGAATATAGAGATAAAATGCATACTGACAGAATAGAGTGGAATATAGGGATAAAATACATGTACTGACAGAATAGAGTGCAATATAGGGATAGAAAACACGTACTGACAGTATAGAGTGGAATATAGGGATAAAAAACATGTACTGACAGAATAGAGTGGAATATAGAGATAAAATACATGCACTGACAGAATAGAGAGGAATATAGAGATAAAATACATGCAGTGACAGAATAGAGTGGAAAATAGGGATAAAATACATGCTGCGACAGAATAGAGTGAAATATAGGGATAGAAAACACGTACTGACATAATAGAGAGGAATATAGAGATAAAATACATGCAGTGACATAATAGAGTGGAATATAGGGATAAAATACATGTATTGGCAGAATAGAGTGGAATATAGAGATAAAATACATGTTCTGACAGAATAGAGAGCAATATAGAGATAAAATACATGCAGTGACATAATAGAGTGGAATATAGGGATACAATACATGTTCTGACATAATAAAGTGGAATATAGGGATAAAAAAACATGTACTGACAGAATAGAGTGAAACATAGGGAAAAAGTGCATGTACTGACAGAATAGAGAGGAACATAGAGATAAAATACATGCAGTGACAGAATAGAGCGGAATATAGGGATAGAAAACACGTACTGACAGTATAAAATGGAATATAGAGATAAAATACATGTACTGACAGAATAGAGAGGAATAATGAGATAAAATACAAGTAGTGACAGAATAGAGTTGAATATAGGGATAAAATACATGTGTTGACAGAATAGAGTGGAAAATAGGGATAAAATACATGCTGCGACAGAATAGAGTGGAATATAGAGATAAAATACATGTTCTGACAGAATAGAGTGGAATATAGGGATAAAAAACATGTACTGACAGAATAGAGTGGAATATAGGGGAAAATACACGTACTGACAGAATAGAGTGGAATATAGAGATAAAATGCATAAACTGAAAGAATAGAGTGGAAAATAGGGATAAAATACATGCTGCGACAGAATAGAGTGAAATATAGGGATAGAAAACACGTACTGACATAATAGAGTGGAATATAGAGATAAAATGCATAAACTGACAGAATAGAGAGGAATATAGAGATAAAATACATGCAGTGACATAATAGAGTGGAATATAGGGATAAAATACATGTATTGGCAGAATAGAGTGGAATAGAGAGATAAAATACATGTTCTGTCAGAATAGAGTGAAATATAGGGATAGAAAACACGTACTGACATAATAGAGTGGAATATAGAGATAAAATGCATAAACTGACAGAATAGAGAGCAATATAGAGATAAAATACATGCAGTGACATAATAGAGCGGAATATAGGGATACAATACATGTTCTGACATAATAAAGTGGAATATAGGGTTTGAAAACATGTACTGGCAGAACAGAGTGAAATATAGGGATAAAGTGCATGTTCTGATATAATAAAGTGGAATATAGGGATAAAAAAACATGTACTGACAGAATAGAGTGAAACATAGGGAAAAAGTGCATGTACTGACAGAATAGAGAGGAACATAGAGATAAAATACATGCAGTGACAGAATAGAGTGGAATATAGGGATAGAAAACATGTACTGGCAGAATAGAATGGAATATAGGGATAGAAAACATGTACAAACAGAATAGAGCGGAATATGGGGATAAAATGCATGTAGTGACAAAATAGAGTGAAATATCGGGATAAAATGCATGTAGTGACAAAATAGAGTGAAATATAGGGGTAAATGCATGTACTGACAGAATAGAGGGGAGTATAGGGATAGAAAACACATACTGACAGAACAGAGTGGAATACAGGGATTAAAAACATGTACTGACAGAAAGGAGTGTAATATAGGGATAGTAAACAAGTTCCGACAGAATAGAGTGCAATATTGGGATAACATACTGTGCTGACGAAATAGAGTGGAATATAGGGATAAAATGCATATAGAGAGAGAATAGAGTGGAAAATAGGGATAAAACACATTTTGTGACTTAATTCTTTTGGGGATAAAAGAAACTGACGTCCAAAAGAAACTTTAACAACTGAAAATATGAATTTCAGACAGAATAAAAAAATTTTTTCGATGAAGTCTATCTAAAACACATAACCTAAATACAACAATAGTGTATGCAGAAAATGTTAATCGTCTGTTACATGTTTGCGAGATAACACGCGAAAAAGGGAAAAACACGTGCACCACGGACAACTGCAAATGCACGTGCGGGTAAGGGTATAAAACGATTGCAACGGCAAGTCAGACATCCACAGTGATAAAAAACACAAAAGAAATGCCACGACTCACAGTCGAACAACGTGAACGAGCCTTGGGTATGGTACAGATGGGAGCCACCCACGCCCATCTTGCACGAACCTTCGGTTGCTCCCGTGTTGCCGTTACCAACTTGATGCAACGTTACAGACAGACAGGGCGGACCGCTGACAGGCAAAGAACAGGCAGACCTAGGGTGACCACGCCCCATGATGACCGGTAGTTGCGTACCTTGCACCTCCGAAATCGCTTCCTGACAGTGACGTCACCGGCGACAAATGCCTTAGGTCACAGGGTTAGTCGACAGACAGTGGCCAGGAGACTCAGGGCTCATGGAATCAGGGCTTTTAGACCATACAGGGGACAGCTGTTGACAGCGCAACATCGTCGTCTGCGATTGAGATGGGCCCGGACTGTACGACGTTGGCAACGACGTGACTGGTTGTCTTCACTGACGAAAGTCGATTCTGTATGTTTAGGGCTGATGGAAGACATCGTGTTCAATTCTGTCACTACATGTATGTCATCCCTATATTCCACTCTATTCTGTCACTGTATATATGTTATCCCTATATTCCACTCTATTCTGTCACTGTATATATGTTATCCCTATATTCCACTCTATTCTGTCACTGTATATATGTTATCCCTATATTCCACTCTATTCTGTCACTGTATATATGTTATCCCTATATTCAACTCTATTCTGTCCTCACATGTATTTTATCTCTATATTCCACTCTATCATGTAACTGCATGTATTTTATCCCTATATTCCACTCTATTCTGTCCTCACATGTACTTTATCTCTATATTCCACTCTATCATGTAACTGCATGTATTTTATCTCTATATTCCACTCTATTCTGTCACTGCATGTACGTATCTCTATATTCCCCTCTTTTCTGTCCTTACATGTAAACTACCGGGCAAAAGAAAGTTTTCACCGACTTCACTTGACCAAACACCAAAAACAAAGGCATATGTGAGATTTATGATGATTTATTTATAAACACAAATCATTTTCCATGAATTACAATGAAAATTCATTGTAATGCCGATATTGCATTCTCCGCAATACACAAAGAAAGAGTCAAGGGGTCCAAATTAAAAAATACACAAAATCAGAGTTCATTGAAAAAGTGCATGAAGAGTCCATAAATGACACAGTAGTCAGGTAACACGTCATCAATAGCGAGTATGACCACCCTGGGCATCCATGCACGCCAACTCACGCCTCCTCATTGACGTCGTCAGTCGGCGGATAACGTCAACAGGAATCCTTTTCCATAAGTTCAATAGAGTCTGTTCAAGTTCCTGTCGGTTCGCTGGAGGCGGTACATGTTGTCTTAGCTGACGATCAAGATGATTCCAGAGATGTTTAATGGGGATCATGTCTGGATAACAAGGTGGCCAGGGCAATAGGTTGACGTTAACGTTGTTCAGGTAGTCTTGAACAATTCGGGCGGTGTGAGGCCTTGCGTTGTCTTGTTGCAAAATTAATCCTCTTGGCTGATGTTGATTAAAGGGCACCACAACAGGTCTCACATCGCTGAGCATTCAGGTTTCCTCGGATGATAACCAGCCGTGTTGTAATCTGGCCACAAATGCCACCCCATACTATGACGCCTCCACCTCCAAACGGATGAACTTCTCTAATGCAGTTTGGCGCCAGTCGCTCTCCCTTTCGTCGAAAAACTCGAACTCTGCCATCGTTCCTGAACAGACAGAACCGACTTTCATCTGTAAAAAGCACTCTCGCCCAGGCACGTCGCTGCCACCGACGCACAGTTCGTGCCCATTGTAGTCTGCGTTGACGGGTCAAGGCCATTTCACGGAAGGGTCGGTAGGCTCGTATACCAGCTGTACGAATAAAGTCGTCGAAGGACTGTTTGTGTGCTGATGGCATGCCCTAGTGCTGTTGCCGTCGTTGACGTCGCGGTCACACATCTGTTTCGGAGGTGAATCTGCCGGATGTAGCGGTCGTCGGCCGCTGTTGTCACTCTCGGTCTTCCCGATCTTGGCCGGTCTTGAGTCTGTCCTGTCTGTTGGTAGCGGATTATCAACTTGCTGATGGTAGTCTGGGAGCAGTTGAAGGTTCTGGCCACTGTAACTTGATAATGCCCTCATATTGCTTGACAACGGGCCATTATCACACCAGTTGTTAGGTGACGTCATGGGGTAGGATCGGTGACGTCACGTTCAATGGTGACGTCATCTGGTTTGTTCCATGACGTTTCCATATTTGTAAAAGTGGGTCAGTGACATTCATGTTGATTGCAGAAAATGTTTCAAACCCGATATTGTGGTTTCTTATTATTTGATAAAAAATTCCATCCATTTTAGCTATAATAACGGTAACGCTATTTTTCAGTGCATTTTCATGATCATTTGCAGAGGCCCTCGGTCTTTTCAACTGCCCTCCTTCGTCGGGCAGTTAATAGAAGCCCTCAGGCTTCTGTAAATGATAATGCCCTGAAAAATAGCATTACCTTTATAATACTGCCTGGGGTGCGCTGCTTCCTGAACAATTTTTGTTTTGAGTTTCCACGTATAATGTTGGTGTTTACACTAATATAAACTTGACTTTTGACATAAACACAAACATATACAGTATACATCACTTAACATCAGACTTGAACACGCATGTTAAATGCTGAACGCATATGCTGTTCGATCAAAGGTCTTGTCATTGCCATTTAGAATAACATCCCTTACTTTCGTCCTTGACTTTGTACGCGATGTGTTTATATCATAAAGTTCTGCGCGGTCATGAGAGGACCATTTGAAGGGAAAATAGTGAAGTATCTTTTGGCACATTATTTCCATTCTAATAGCTAAAGTGTGGTAACACTATACTTATTGATTATGACATTTTTTGGCACACGAATGCTTTTTGTGTTCGTTTAGTCATGGCATCTTTTATCATAAGAACAACACGTCTACATGTAGGACATATGTTGGATTGTACAGAATTTCACTCAAATATGTGCGTGTTAAACAATGTGACCTGACAATGTGATCACGAATTCCGTGTCATTTATCTATGTTGTTATTGTCAGCAGCTGGGAAATCCCCATGACGTCATTGGGAAACACCCGCTTTTTCGACCTCTAACACAAATGAGTTCTCTGTCAGAGTTACGATAGGTATCGTAGCTCTGAACGATCTGCGACAGGTTTACGATAGTTTCGAAAATCTATCTTATCTTAATCTTAATAACTTATCTTTGAACGTAAGTTGTTAAGATTTATCCTAGCTAAGATCGTTTCGAAAATCTAGGCCCTGAAAGATAGCGTTACCCATATATAGACAATATTTCCCAAACATTCTCACTGATGCGTCTTGGGTTTGGGAATGACCTATTTGTTCTTGTCACATAAACTGGGATACACACACGATTTGTAGTGAACCATGCACACACGCTGACGTGAAAACGTACAACATAATAAACTAACTGAATAATTTACCTTCAATGAATCACTGTGCTTGAACAACAGTTTCGAGTGAACTGGTCTCGTCTAGTCTTGACAGAATTATTACGTGTGGTTGCCAACGTAGTGTAAAATTTCAAATATGTACTTACTGGTAGTGATTCATAGAACGAAGTAAGACTGGCCTGATAAGACTTTGTAGTGCACGTCAATCACCAGCATAGACGTGCACTACAGATATAGTATGATGATATGGTGGCTTGCTGTGCATTGCTGTGAGAGCAAAAATAAACTTCTGCTACACATGTATTAAAACCTCAAGAAAACTTTCATTTTGTAGTTAAACTATTGGTTTTGGAAATTAAGTGTAGTTAAACAGTATATAAGATACCTCTTATTTTAATTTGGAACAGAACCCTTTAGCGCGAGGTTTCATTTGTATAAATAGATATCTACATTTAATTTCAAAACACAGTACGTTTATGTCCTAATTATCGACCCGTGAAGATCCGGGGTAGAATAGATCTTCAGCAACCCATGCCTGCCGTAAAACGCGACTATGCTTGTCATAAAAAGGCGACTAACGGGATCGGATGGTCAGGCTCGCTGACTTGGTTGATGCATGTCATCGATCCAACATTGCGAGGATCGATGATCATGATATCAATCACTGGATTGTCTGGTCCAGACTCGATTATTTACAGACCGCCGTCATATAGCTGGAATATTGCTGAGTGCGGCGTTAAACAACAAACGTGTATGCTGGTGATTAACTCAGACTCTTATCTGACAATATAAGATAGCTATGCGATAAATCACAAAGGACAAAGAAGGGCGAAGTGTGATAATATTCCACGATATAACAGTTCTATCATGACGTCATTTCACAACTTGATGACGTCGTAAATTGGACAACGTTGTTTTTCAGAGGGAAGTGTCAAGTGAGTTGTTCCCCATAGCTGTGGCTGGGCAACGCTGATAAACGCAATGGCCGAACGATCACTTCAAAAATTTAGAGAGATGTAACAATCTGTATTGGGAGAAAATGTACAGATAATCAACGTGAAAGTTGTGAGAATATGCCGGAAAGGGGAAACCCTGTTCATGAAATAAACGCGTCCGACATTGTCGCAGTCGGATTCTATTCAGGGAGTCATCATTATTTAAATACGGGTAAATATTTTTAAAGCATGTACTTTTTACTTACATCCTTAAAGAGGCTGTACATAATGTTGATATCTCATATATTCTCCCTGCAATGTTTTATTGTTCGATATACAACTCCCACTCGTCGTTTATTTCTTAATCATAATTATCTGATAATATGAAGACAAAGAGGATAGAGAGTTACTGAGATTTCCTCATCAGGATTTCACATATAGTTGATAATGGTGCGGTTGTGATATAAAGAATAAATATATTAATTGCTTTCATTAAATGGGAGTGGTTTCAGTACCAGTATTCACCCTCTGCATACATCAGATGCCTTTGGTGTGTTGTATGAATACCACGTCACAGTATATACGGCTGTTATTGTATCTCATAGTTCAACGATCAACACATAACTAACTATATGGATACAATGTTATATCAATATTAAGATATTCGAATAAGGTTGTTATCAGTTGTTTTTACAATCAAAGCTTTTTTTCTTTACTAATAAACAGCATAATCTCACCATGCTGGTCCACGTTTCGTCTTTCAAGACGCAAACGCTCATGCCCACCATGCACGTATTGTAGCAGCAGCACATTCCCAGAATGCGATGGCCAGACATGAGTCCTCATCTTTCCTCCATAAAGCACGTCTGGGACATGGTCGGGAGACGTGTACGCCGACGTCAAAGGCCACCAGCAACGTTAGCCCAAATAGGCCTGGAGTGACAAGTGGGGTGGAGTGGAGTCCCTCAAATTGTCATTGGGAGATGATTTGGACCATTCCATGCCGTGTAAACGGATGTTTGGACAATCACGATGGCATGACCAATTACTGATCACGTTTTCTGACTAGATACTCCTTGTCTTTCTTGGTTGTTTGTGCGCTTACAATACACCCCCATGTTCTGTTGATTGTCATGTTACACCTAGTTCTTCCTCTCTTTTTTTCTGGGGGCACGAGTCGCCCAGTCGTCTAAGGTGCCGCGATTCGCTGTGCAAAGTTGCGTCCCTTGGAATGCCGGAAACCTATGATTGTGTGGTCCCGGTTCGCCTCAATTATGTTTCTAGGTTTGTCAGCACCATACCCGTGCTCGTGGGTTTCACAGAAGTGGAAACGTCTGAGACCTGCATCACTTGGGGCTTTCCTCCCCCATTAAGCTGACACGCAGTGATATAACTGGAATACTGTTAAAAGCGGTGTTAAACCCATCTGTCCACACCGAAATTCCAAGTAGAATTGATAAATGTGCATTGGATGGTCCGTCCACATAATGTAGAACAATGTGTAAAATATATTATGTAGAAGTATTTTAAAGAAAAGACAAGAACTTTTTCGTTTAATGACCATGTTGACAATGGGATGTTAATTTGACTTATGTTGAACTATCGTTTGGAGTGATTTATCTCCTACAGCAGATTGTTTAGTGTAAATAATGTAGTAAAGATTACTTATATTTCTCGTTAAACATAAGTGCGAATTGAATATATATATATATATATATATATATATATATATATATATATATATATATAAACATACTGAAATACCATAACATGTGTAAGTGTGATTGTGTGTGTCTATGTATTTGTGTGATGTGTGTTGCTAAACGCAGCACTCAGCAATATTCCAGCTTAATGAAGTTGATCTGTACACAATCAAGTCTGGACCAGACAATCTAGTATCACATGCAGTATACAGTATTTCAAGAGATATATACAGTATACCATGTATACAATATACAATGTACCGCGAGCAGTGTACGCTGGGCAGTAGCGCACATTTCCTCCCCCCTCTCCCTCAAGCAAACCCCTCGTGGGGGAGTGACCAGGTCACAGGTCAGGCGTGCACTGGACAGCTGTTTCACTGGGGGCTAGTGAGGGATGCGGGAGGCCGGCCATACATACTCTTGGAGTTGTGGGACTGCAACTTCATGCTGTTGTCTTATAAGGCCAAGAGTAAGATCACCAGGACGAACACTGCACGTGAGGCATGTGGGTTGTGGACGAGATACTACATAGCATAGCTGTATTACCTTATAAAGAATAGTAATGAATGTTAGAAAGAGATATATCCATCAAGACCGGCGCGAGCTGGCAGTTGAGATCTGGGAGCTGAACACGAAACAACGAGTGAAGCTCCCATGCACAATAAAACGTTGTGGACCCGCAGACGGAGTTGTGTTGTATACTGAAGAAGTATCCCCTAGAAAAACACACATTTTCTACGGCGGATACTAGTCATTAATAGTGTTAGCACACGATCAACCAAGTCACCGCACATGACCAACCAATCCATTTGTTCGCCTGATACAACCAGCACAGGTTGCTGGGGACCAATTCTGACCCGGAATTCCAACGAGGGTTATTGTCTTTGAATCCCAACAACAAAATTCATCTTTTGAGGATCCATTACACAGCAAAAATAAAAAAATAAACATCAATTACAACAAAGAACTGTTGATATGTTCTCCTTTATTTCCTATGACATTAGTAAGTTGTAAGGCTCTCACAAAGTAATGACAATGGTCTCTACAGTTGACCAATGAACCATACCACAGATTGAGACAGCTTACATGTATACTGGAAGGGTCATCTGAAACAAGAACAATACTGGAGTGGGATACTACCAGAGGTGATTGCCAACTACACATAGAAGCACATATGGATTACCTTAAAGACACACACACACACAAATATCAAAATTACAACTGTCATTTCAAAAGTTGTATCTGGCTTTTCTCACTAGAAAGTATGTCGCTATCAACCTTGCATGTTTATAGTTTGGTTTCTGATGGAGGGATGAGATATATGTGACAATAAAATGATTTTTGAAATAAATGCTGCTTAAATGCGTGACCATATGTATTTAGAATTGAAAATAAGATGCATGGTGAAGATGTAGAAGTATAGAGTAGAACAGAAACAGTGGTTTAACGTTTGATCTTAAGGAGGTATTCATTTACTCAGCAAATTATACAACAGATTACAAGGAATAATTCTGGAGCAAACTTACTGAAAAATTACCCTGAAACATTGGTGATGTGTTAAAAAGGACAACTTAGGCTTGAAAAATAAAAGAATTGGTTCTCAGGCAATGTTTTTTGAAAATAGAGTGTGGGCGGTGTCTTCTTTTTTTTAATCACCTGGGAAAGGGCCTCTCGACAAATGTATTCCTTGATGAGTAAAGGACTAGAATACAGTATTTGACTACCGATGGACTTGGAATTTTTAAGGATTTTATTAAAAAAAATTGAAATTGAAATAAAAACGAAACGTGTTGCGAACTTTTTAATGATGCGGGCGGTGCCTGAGAAAAGAGACTTTTTTTTCAGCCTTACTGAAACATTCTATTTCTAAATTTGGAAATGATGCAACCACTTATGCAGGAACAATAAACAGCTAGCACAGTGTATATACTACTTAAAAGAAGTAGAAAAACACTCGATTTGTTTCATATGACTACATTTAATCTGTAATAGTCAAATGAAAGAACTGTCATGCAATGACAGATTAACTACAGTGATATGAAATAATTGTGTTCTTTAACTTTTTTTATTAGTATATCTGCATTTGAGCAGATACTATAACTGGATACCTGCAGTATATAAATGTATGATATAATGATAATATATCCTGGTGCAGGCTGTAAAACATAATTGATTTCTACATTTAATGTGGAGCTGTTAACTGAAAATATGTTTATTAGTACACATCTGGTATTACATCACAAGTGCTTGGTAACTTCTCAATTACTTCAAGCAGTAACTGAAAAGGAATAGAGTGGAATGTCATGTAATCACATGGTCGGAGTACAACTGTTGGACATGGACGGCAAGTGTACTACTAATCATCAACACCACTTATCACAGAGGAAAACAAATACACGACTACCATGACAGATTAACTATAGTATATAAAAGAATCAAGAGTTCTTTAACTTCTTTTGAGTAGTATATGTGGGCATGACCATCGTGTAGGAAGATGCAGCCACGCGGTCAACTGATATGGAGATTCCACTTCTGTTTACATGCCAAAACACCCATCGTATCCTAGCAACACATGCTTTGAGCATTACTACATATCTCTCGGGGGATCAAAATGGGAATTACCATTTTTGCAAACACCTGGTATCACACTGATTTTCAGTGATCCACTCATAATTTTAACTGATATTTTACCTTTTATGCTCAACGAAATCTGTTCTGCAGATAACCAAGACCAATTATTCTCCAGCGTTGACATTCTAGAGTGAGTGAATGAGCGTTGACATTCGTGAGTGAGTGAGTGAGTGAGTATTCTTTTACGCCGCTTTTAGCAATATTCCAGCAATATCACGGCGGGGAACACCAGAAATGGGCTTCACACATTTTACCCATGTCAGGAATCGAACCCGGGTCTTCGGCGGGAAGAGCAAACGCTATAACCACCAGGCTACCCCACCACAGTTACAGTTACATCATAGCATGTCACTTTGACATGGAAGAAAGCCAAACAAGCAGGCTACACTTTTATTAAACCAATGAGCAGGAGCAGAGTGCTAAGGGGTCAAGGGTCATAATCAACGTGGAATATTGTAATAAAACCAAAACATCCTGCCAGCAAAGTGACACATCCTTAAACAACTGAGTGAGTGAGTTTGGATTTACGAAGCTTTTTAGCAATATTCCAGCAATATCATGTCAGGGGACACTAAAAATTGGCTTCACACACTGAACCCATGTAAGCAAACCCGGTCTTTGGTGTGACAAGCTAACGCTTTAACCACTAGGCTACCCAACCGCCCCCTTAAACAACTGAGCCACACATACCTATACAATGTATACTACTCAAAAGAAGTTAAAGAACACATGATTCTTTCATATTACCGCCAGTATAGTTAATCTGTCATGGCATGACAGATTAACTATAGTAATATGAAAGAATCAGATGTTCTTAACTTCCTGTGCAGAAAGTCTGTTACCCGACATGCTGACATAAGTGGCGTCATACTGCCACTACCTGAGATTCTAAATTTCCCTTGCCCCCTAAACTTGAACTGAGATGTTTAAACTGCATGTTGTCAATGATTATTTTCCTATTAAACTCTGAATGCACTTATCAAACATTTTAGCCAAGCTTTACTATAACAGCACAATAGCTTTCACTAGAGCACTAAGGCTGTTTTAATAAGATATACTGAGGGAAATAAATAAGGGAACACCACCTTATCACACTGTTCCTTTATTTATTTCCAGATTTTCACCCACAGAGCAATTCAAAGCATGCAAAGAAACCTGGAAAAGACTAAAGGAACATGTACGTTCATGTGTTCCCTGTTTGTTTCCCTCAGTATATTTGGTTCATGATCTGATGACCCCCAAAACAAATTCAATCATTTAAGAACAGACTCTTTAGAATGAGATTCAAGAAAGATGAGAAAATGAAGACAGATTATGAAGATACTGAGTGAGTGAGTGAGTTTGGTTTTACGCCGCTTTTAGCAATATTCCAGCAATATCACGGCGGGGGACACCAGAAATGGGCTTCACACAATGTACCTATGTCGGGAATCGAACCCCGTTCTTTGGCGTGACGAGCGAACGCTTTAACCACTAGGCTACCCGACCGCCCTTCTGAAAAAGGTAGATAATATATATAGATACTGAGCATTGATAGTGAAGACAGATAATAAATACAGCTAGTAAACACAGACAATGAATATAAATGAAAACAAACCTTAAGTACTCTGTTACAGTTTGAAAAAAAAAAAATTTCATCTGTTTGCATGAGAATACTTGTCAGTCATGTATTCATATAAAGCATCATACATCACAAATTTCAAATGAATGTTTGGATTATATGAACCTGATACCTAGATGTGATGTCGGTGTAGTTAAAGACAATCAGACATTAACACAAGACACCAACAATATGTCATATTTTGGGTCATCTGAAGAATGGCCAACTGGATATCGCCATAAATTCTAAATTGCTTGTCAAAGAAACTCTCTAAAGTAACCTGTCTGGTTAAACCTGGTAATCAAAATAAAATGTGTATAATCATATTTCTTTGTAAGTTTACATGTAGAAATTACAAAAAATAACACTTATAGGACGAAATCAAACATAACATTTCTCTTTGAGAAAACATAGGGCACCTGTGGACAACATAAGTCATATATAGAACACCTATGGACCATATAGTTTTGATATGTCGGGACTGGTGACTGAATGTTAAAATAGATTCGTGACAGCAACTTCAAAACTGTAATAATTTAAATAGTCATGTAAAGCTGATGATCATGTGAATATTAAGATATTTACCATACACAAAATATGGACGGTGTTTATTTGGCAAGGTAATTTTGATTAGTTTTTAATAGTTTTGATTCTATCAATGTACTGTATCACATGGTGGTGGTTGCTGTTGCTGTGGTAGATGTTGCGGTGGTCATACAACAGTTGATGCAGCTCATATCAAGTGAAATTTGAATATGACTGACACATTCCTTACAACTATCTCCATGAAATGATCACATCAGCTGCCTGATATTAGGTAACTGAAACAGGCTTCTTTTTAATGGATAAAGAATTGGTCTGTTTAGCACACACAAACCAAACTAACAAATAACAAATAAAACAGATCAACGAGGCAAATGACAAAAATACATTTCTGGAAACTTTGTGTCTGAACCACAATGTAGGCAACACAGTAAAATGATGTGAAACTGTGTTCTTACTTAACAGCCCTTGTACATTGGCGGCTTCAGTGGGGGGTTGGGGGTGGGGTGGGGTGGGTGGGGGGCGGGGTGTGTGTGTGTTGGTTTGTTGTAATTGATGTTTATACTTTTATTTTTGAAGACCAAATGTATGTTGTAGACGATACTGCCCACCCAGCCACACACCCACCCACTGAGAGAAGATTTTGAAATTTCAGACTCCTTCCTGTTAAAATTGCTGGATTGCAATATATTCTATTTCTCCATCACAAGCTCCAGATTTTTGTCCCTTCAACCTTAATGAACAATGGTGAGAGGAGAATTCCTGCTTAGTCAGCAATATTATGGCTATGTACAGCTCTGCACAAGAAGCTTCTGGAATGATAATGGACAACTCACACCCGTGGCCGATATTGTGAACAGAGTGTATTGTATTGCTTACATTCTGCCACAGTAGAGTATGCCTAGAACATTTGTCAAATTGCTAGCGCGGCAGTATTATAAAGGTAATAGCTATTTTTCAGCGCATTATCATTTGTAGAAGCCCAAGGTTTTCCATTAACTGCCCGACAAAGGATGCCAGTTAAAAAGACTGAGGGCTTCTGCAAATGATAATTCCCTGAAAAATAGTGTTACCCTTATTATAGCTAAAATGGATGGAATTTGTTGTCAAATAAAAAGAAACAATATCGATTTTGAAACATTTACTGCAATCAACACCAATGCCACAGACCCATTTTCACAAATATGGAAATGTCACAGAACAAATCAGGTGACGTCACTATTGAACATGACGTCACCTATCCCTATCCTATGACTTCACCTAACAACAGGCGTGATAATGGCCCGTCGTCAAGCAGTATGAGGGCATTATCAAGTTACAGTCGCCTGCTCGTATCTGATAACATACGGGCAGTTTAATGATAATTGTATCCATTTTAGCTATAAATGATATCAACACACTCAACTGTACCAGAAGAATGACACAATATGACAAACACTTTTTCGTCATGTTTTTGCATTATGTGGGATGGTGAGTCGAGGCTAAGTTCATCTTAGCCTGTAATATTAACTGTACTAGAAACAGCTTTGACAATGACAGTGGAATGTTATGTGAATATAAACAAGAATATCACCACAAAAATACCTATGTGACAAACACAACACCAATAAAATATAATGGTGCTGCGATGTCGATGTTTGGTCCCTTAATAAATATACCATATGACAATCACACATACAAGTACATATAAGTTAATGCTGTGTACTATATATACATCTGATGTCACAACTCCCATTCTGACAAAGTCATATAAAACATGTCTTAAGTACCAATATATTAAACACAACATAATATTCAAATGAAAATTGATAATTCATTTGAGATAGTTACTGTTATAGGCTTCATCACACATGTAACAAGGTAAATAACGATAATAAACAAACGTCATTACCATAATCGACGTACTAAGCACCCCACTCTAGTAAGCGCCCACAGCGACATTTGCTAATATATTGGCTAGTGAACAATCCCAATTAGCATCCCTTCCGATTGATCAATGTACACAAGACTTATTATTCGCATATAATACGCACTCGTGTGTTATATGCATCCTTAATTATGGGCAATTAAATTCTGGAAAAATATATATGCTGTACATAAACACTTCAGGCTGTCAGCTTAAACCACGAAATTTATCTTTCAACTCTGTTTTTTTCACCAAAATAATATTCTAATAAGAGCCACCTATTTCTAATTTCGAGAGGGCCCTGGGCGCTTATTACGTCGAATACGGTATATGCCAATTAATAACTTATCTAGTGCTACAAGCATATTGGAACACTTCTAGCCTGATAGGTCCCTACAGGCACAAATGGAGGGGGATTGAGACAAAACAGGGGCCCTACCTAAAGCCACTATTGAAATAATCTTCCTGTAGTTATACTCTAATTACAACAGCTGCGAACCTCTGGACCATCCATGTATAAAGTTATGTATAGTTTGAGACAGAGTGCAAATACCAGAGCAATGTACAAATAGTTATTTAGCTATTACGTTATGTCACAATAATGATCAAAGTTTTCAGGGACCGACTTCTTGATATTCTATTGGAGGAGGGTGGACTTTGTAGAGAGATTAGGTACTTTTTCAGCTACAATACCAGATATTTTTTTAATTTAAACCTATGAGTCGGAATTCTTTTAAAGAAAAACACCGTGCAACAATAATATTTTTGTGGCAGGCTTTTTTTTTTTTTTCAACATCGTGAATTAATTTTTAAAAGAATTTTTTTCTACAAACATCCCAGGCCACCAAGAATATCACCCAGGATATAAGAGGTTTCATTGTATATAGAATTATTCCCAAATCAAGTAAACATTTCTCAGTGACTGAAAGAAGAGCGTGTGTCCAGTATGTTTTGTTTGTTTGTTGTTTAACAACGCACTCAGCAATATTCCAGCTATGTGACGGCGTCTGTAAATAATCATGTCTGGACCAGACAATCCAGTAATTGACATCATGAGCATCTTTCTCTGCAATTGGGATACGATAGCATGCATCAACCAAGACAGCGAGCCTGACCAACCTATACCATAAGTCACCTCTTACGACAAGCATGGTCGCCTATGGGTTGCTGAAGACGTATTCAGGCCCAGACGTTCACGTGGTGTGCCAGTACCTCTGGTACAGTAGATACATAGCACTAGATTGCTGGAAGAACGCTCAATGACACACAAGAAGCTTAAATACAAAACACACAGTAAAAACACACCGGCTGTTAGTTATCAACATCATGATACAGGGAAGAGAATGGGTTTCAAACATCATGACATACCCATGGTTCTGGTGACTATACGATTTGTAATGGCATGAATAAAAAAAGTGCCCTGACGTAACGAAATCAACGGAAATCCGTGGAACAGTCTCCTCCCTGATATGACACTCTGATATGGTCCAAATGCTCCTATGTAGTTATAACAATTTCAGCCTGTTTTTACAGGAAATGGAAGTTCTTTTCATCACCATTATAATATTGAAGAAAAAGTCTGAATTGAACTTTGAATGGAGCCAAACTCTACAGAGCAGATAGTCGCAAACTGACATC
Organism: Haliotis cracherodii; assembly: GCF_022045235.1. Lineage (NCBI taxonomy): Eukaryota > Metazoa > Mollusca > Gastropoda > Lepetellida > Haliotidae > Haliotis > Haliotis cracherodii. The sequence continues at coordinate 18,362,301 of NW_027266270.1, read as the reverse complement.
ACTCAGTGAAAGACATACATTAATCAGTGTTATCTGAATTACATTGAACAGACATGGTAATTACCACTATTGATGTAATAGAATATTTCCATAACTCTACGAATATTGAACCACAAAGAAACATATCACAAGTTTAAATGTTGTATAAATTATATGGTATTCATAACACACTGTGCTAAAGACTTGTGAGTCTACTAGCCTGAAGATGACACCTAGGCTCAAGTTCAGTAGATTTTAGTATTAGCATATGAACGATTATCAGCTGAGCTTACAAGGTGGAACAGCATGTTCCTAGAATCAGGCTTTGGTCAGGTGGCAAAAGTCACAGACCGATGGTAATAACTACATAATTAAACAAAGCATGCAACAAACAAGTGGCAGGAATCGTGTATAACAAATAACATCATCTGTTGTAACATAATTTTGCACCGAAACAATCTGCTAAAATATGCATATCTCACAACCTCTCATGACTGCGTGTTGAATCCTCAGCCAATCTTAATATGCCGTTCAAACCTCCCACAACAAACACAAGGAAGTTCCTTCTATTCATCAATAAACTTCGGTTATCACAAAAACACCACATAAAACATCCAATCATCAACGTTGGACAATCAAGTACAGCTTGAAGAACAGCTGTTTGATGGAAAAATCTGCTCTCTGAAGTGATTTAATGTATTGCTCAACACAAGTTAGGAATATCGACCTAAAAGTTTTGGAATCAAAATTTGGAGTCAGTGTTAGTCATTCATTGATAAGTCAAAGTCAACAAGGGTCGTACTGATGCGACCGGCAATGGGATGCCCTCAGATCATTGTGCAGCGTAGCAATAACTAGGATCTGCTGTTAATGAAATCACTTCTACTTGGACAGCTTGTTTGCGATCGGTACTGCTTTGTATTCAAATATACACAGATGGTTTCACAACCGGGATGAACAGGTTTTTAAATACATTTCAACACAGGAATTCAATTGGTTGTAAGTTGCTGTGGTCTTGTGGACATGGGATATATCCACGTTTACATTCAAACACAGGAATACAATTGGTTGTTAGTTGCTGTGGTCTTGTGGACATGGGATATATCCACGTTTACATTCAAACACAGGAATACAATTGGTTGTTAGTTGCTGTGGTCTTGTGGACATGGGATATATCCACGTTTACATTCAAACACAGGAATACAATTGGTTGTTAGTTGCTGTGGTCTTGTGGACATGGGATATATCCACGTTTACATTCAAACACAGGAATACAATTGGTTTTTAGTTGCTGTGGTCTTGTGGACATAGGATATATCCACGTACAGATCAAGCTTATTTCTACCTCTTGTAATTAGGGCGCACATCTGCTGGGTTTTGTTGGTTGACAGCATTGCAGGCCCTAAAACTGTCTACTGACACATCTATTAGAAGATACTGAAAAAGGATAACAAGCTAGATGTCAATAATAGGATTAGCACCGTCAGGACTCTACGTGGGCGTGGCAGGACAACTCCAAGACAATTCATGACCAGGGATTGCTGGCGGAATCCAAAGAATCTGGAAGGAAATAGCACATTTTTATTATTCATGATCAACAAAGAATTGACTTCAATATTTTATATCATCATCATCATCGATAACATCATCATCATCACTATTGCCTTCACCAATCACCATCATTACCATCATTATGATCACCCACCATCACAAAAATCATCATCATCCATATCAATATCATTATCCATATCATCATCATCATCATCATCATCATCATCATCATCATCATCCATATCAATATCATTATCCATATCATCATCATCATCATCATCCATATCAATATCATCATCATCATCCATCATCATCATCATCCATATCAATATCATTATCCATATCATCATCATCATCATCATCCATATCAATATCATCATCATCATCCATATCAATATCATTATCCATATCATCATCATCCATATCATCATCATCATCATCATCCATATCAATATCATTATCCATATCATCATCATCATCCATATCATCATCCATATCAATATCATTATCCATATCATCATCATCATCATCCATATCAATATCATCATCATCATCCATATCAATATCATTATCCATATCATCATCATCATCATCCATATCAATATCATTATCCATATCATCATCATCATCCATATCATCATCCATATCATCATCCATATCAATATCATTATCCATATCATCATCATCATCATCATCATCATCATCCATATCAATATCATTATCCATATCATCATCATCATCATCATCCATATCAATATCATTATCCATATCATCATCATCATCCATATCATCATCATCATCATCCATATCAATATCATCATCATCATCCATATCAATATCATTATCCATATCATCATCATCATCATCATCCATATCAATATCATTATCCATATCATCATCATCATCCATATCATCATCATCATCATCCATATCAATATCATTATCCATATCATCATCATCATCCATATCATCATCCATATCAATATCATTATCCATATCATCATCATCATCATCATCATCCATATCAATATCATCATCATCATCCATATCAATATCATTATCCATATCATCATCATCATCATCCATATCAATATCATTATCCATATCATCATCATCATCCATATCATCATCCATATCATCATCCATATCAATATCATTATCCATATCATCATCATCATCATCATCATCATCCATATCAATATCATTATCCATATCATCATCATCATCATCATCCATATCAATATCATTATCCATATCATCATCATCATCATCATCATCATCCATATCAATATCATTATCCATATCATCATCATCATCCATGTCAATATCATTATCATCATCATCATCATAATCATCCATATCAATATCATCATCATCATCATCATTATCCATATCATCATCATCCATATCAAAATCATCATCATCCATATCAATATCATCATCCATATCATCATCATCATCATCATCATCCATATCAATATCATCATCCATATCATCATCATCATCATCATCATCCATATCAATATCATCATCCATATCATCATCATCATCATCATCATCATGATCAACCACCAACAACAACCGTCACAATCATCATCACTATCTCCTCACTGTTGTACTGCTATGTCCCACCTTGTGGTGTGGCGGGCCCAACGCTCCGACTGAGATGAGACCTTCTCATGGACACCTCCTCCTCTGTCATTGGACGCAGATCTTTACGAGATATCTTCACCGGTGTGGCAGCATTGGGGGGCTGGTCCTGGCTAGACTTGTGTGCAGACCGGCTGGACACTGGACGGCTTGGCGGTCGTTCACGACCACTTCCTGGACGGATGTGAGAGTCACTGAGAAGAGAAACACCATACCTCCTTATTTACCCATTTCTTTCTAAGATGAACACAGAGGAGAAAATAATACTACATTACTGTATAGACACGGAAGGAATGAACACGATCATTCTTAGCATCATGTCAAAGATGTGACATCAAATACTTAATGATACCAAACCATAACAGCTTCCATGACCCCTCTCCTGAGAGTAGTGTCTAATCCAAACCTTTGGACATTCCGAATTAAGTTTGAAGCATCATGTGAAATGATTCAATCAACAATAGATCTTAATGAAGAAATCACCACAAAAATTATCAATCTAAAATCATGTGAAGCATGCTAATATAATTATTGTTGTTATAGCAATATAAGTATTACAATATGAACACAATGAAACCCTGTGGATGTTCAGGGCCCAAATCAGGAAAGTTGTTAATCTGGCCACTTTCATTTTGTACAGTACCAGGTCCTCTTCAGGTCCTGTTCCACTAAGCAGTCATCTAGACAAGGTCACTGTACATTCCATTCTTTAACATAGACACATGACAGTCGTAGTGCTACGGTCGTTTTGCGGAACAAGGGCTAGTACAGTACCAGGTCCTCTTCAGGTCCTGTTCCACTAAGCAATCATCTAGCCAAGGTCATCGTACATTCCATTCTTTAACATAGACATATGACAGTCGTAGTGCTACGGTTGTTTTGCGGAACAAGGGCTAGTACAGTACCAGGTCCTCTTCAGGTCCTGTTCCACTAAGCAGTCATCTAGCCAAGGTCATCGTACATTCCATTCTTTAACATAGACATATGACAGTCGTAGTGCTATGGTCGTTTTGCGGAACAAGGGCTAGTACAGTACCAGGTCCTCTTCAGGTCCTGTTCCACTAAGCAGTCATCTAGCCAAGGTCATCGTACATTCCATTCTTTAACATAGACATATGACAGTTGTAGTGCTACGGTCGTTTTGCGGAACAAGGCCTAGTACAGTACAATGAAAGAATCCAGATTAACGACTTTCCCGATTTCCAAATCGTGTTTGTGAAGATACGTCCTGTTATATATACTACTCAATATATAAGAACACACACTTTTCTCATATGACTATAGCGTATCTGCCATGACAGATTAATTCTTTAACTTCTCTTTGGCAGTATATATGTTCCAAACAGTAATCATCCAGAGATGGGGTTCCAGATCTCTAGGATGCAGACCAACATTGTTTCACTAATTAAGTGCCTCTCACAGCGTCCCAGTAACTTTGTTCAACTGCTGAAACATCTGCCAGGTCTTACCGACTAGAGTGGGTGTCCCTGGGGGTAGGGACATGTGCTCTGGGGGTAGAAACTTCATTCTCTGCATTACTTTGGATGGAGCTGTAAACTCCAATGTCTTCATAAGCTGTGGAGGAAAAATACAGATGATGATTATCCTCAGCTCCCAAGGGCAGTGTGATGTACAAGGCTTTTGTATATTTCGGTCAGTAGACAGTGAGATTAATCGTATTGTACATGTTGTATGCGATACAGCATACAACCATAACCATATTGCTACAAACCATATTGCTACATGAATTAACGTATATCACCATTGATCTTACTGACTGTTTGTTAAATGTACAAAAACAAAATGTGAACACCTTCTAAATCACCACAGGCCCCTGGATCTTGTTCCACAAAACAAACTTTGCAATAAGATGTCTGAACTTCCCATACTATAGCCATGATAACACACAGTTTTGACAGTAATAGCACTGAAATTGTGTTATGGAACTGGGTGCATTTGTACAAAGCAATCTTAGCGCTAAGGTGATCGTAACTCCCATACCTTAACATAGTCTTACAACAGTCGTAGTGTTAGGATTGTGTTATGGAACTGGGTGCATTTGTAAAAAGCAATCTTAGCCCTAAGGTGATCATAACTCGCATACCTTAACACCGTCTTATGACAGTCATAGCGCTAAAATTGTGTTATGGAACTGGGTGCATTTGTACAAAGTGATCTTAGCGCTAAGAGTGACCGTAACTCCCATACCTTCACACTTCAAAACAGTCATAGTGCTTACATTGTGTTATGGAACTGGGGGCATTTGTAAAAGGCGATCTTAGCGCTGAGGTGATCGTAACTCTAAGGTTGGGTTGTTTTGTACAATGGCACCATGGTCCAGTTGTCCCAACAATGCTAAGAGAACAGGTAAAACCAGGTGCCATGATTACAGAAGCTGAACTACTTGGGCGACTACGAACAAGAGAGAGAGACAAAAGGGCAAGTGCCAATAGCTGAATGAAATAAAATGTTAGACCCTTATTACCATATATCTGTAACCATGGTAACATGAGTACATTATCAAGTTGCACACTGAACATAACATATAACACCTCAACCAAGTTAACATTTACAGTAAACTATGGTTATAATGAACTCAAAAGGACCACTAATTTTCATTCGTTATAACCATAGTTCATTACAAGCATATGGTCAGCAAATGTCTGCGACCAAAAAACAGTTCGCTGTATCCGTCAGTTCATTATAAGCATGTTCGTTATGAACATAGTTTACTGTACTTACCTTGTGTGCTAAGGACTCCTTTCGTTATCAACTCTTTGAACTTCTTCTTCAGATCTCGGCTAGTTTTCTTATAGTAATACAGATCTTTTTCCAGCTGCTGTACTCTGAAATGCACAAACAGTAAGCTATACAAAGTACTGACAAATAAGAATGGTTACTTATTTTCATTTTTCACCATTAGGTCTAGGGTAAATATTTCTGTATCTCAATTATTAACCAGTCATTAACAATGAGTGAGTGAGTTGGGTTTAACGCCGCTTTTACAAGTATTCCAGTTATATCGCGGCGTGTCAGCTTAATGTGGGAGGAAAGCCCGAAGTGATGCAGGTCTTCGACGTTCACCACTTCGATGAAACCCACGAGCACGGGTATGATGCTGACAAACCTAGAAACATAATCTGGGCAAACCGGGATTCGAACACACAATCATTGGCTTCTGGCGTGCCCAAGGGACACATCTCTTATCGCGACACTGTAGACAACTGGGCCACCCGTGCCCCATAAACAATGAACATTTTCAAGACTACAACAGTATTCAAACAGAATTCCAAATGGCAACACTGAGGACCAGGTCTAATTGTGACCAAGAGTATGTATCTTTATTGATATGTTAGGTGTATCTATACAGCAAAGAAAGCAGCAATGATCTCAGTGCACTTACTTCAAATCTATTCCATCTCCACAGCTGTTCCCTACTCCTCCCTCTGTTACTTGATGCATAAGCAGTTGCATCTTCTGTTCATACTCCCTCTGCTGCTGAACAAGTCGACGATCAGAGTCCATGTTACTTCTCTGCAAAGTGCTCTCAAGCTCTCGAATAATTCGCTCCTGCTCGTCTATCTTCACCTAGAACAAAGACACAAACAACTAACACAACCTTAAAGGGGCACTGACCTCTGACAATTCACCAGGGCGAGCTGTTGCCTTAGTTCTCTGTTTTTTCCCCATGGATACCCAGATAATATCCCAGAAATCTTGACTAGTTAGTGACCTGTGGTGCTTCAAACCGTGAGTGAATTTGTCGATATTATTGATAGTACCCTATATCACATTGATCAATAAAATGAAATACAGGTATGTCTTGGAAATAATAAAGAAATGTAGGTATCTTTGGGGGTAGCATCGATCGGTAATGGTGATGAAGTCACTTGCTTGGTATTGTTCAATTTTTGTTTAGACTATTTTGACTGGTAACAAAAACTAAACATTTCACCTGACCATTGCTTCTTTTATCTTGTGTACATGTTATAGTCAATGTGTAAAATGACTAAATTCTTTACTTAGGCAATTTATTAAAAGCCTCAATATTCAGTTATTTTACAAATTGATTGAAACATCTGTCCATTTATTTTATTATGATAACAAATTCGAAACATTTTGATGTTTAATTTCATCATCCAGTGATAGGATTAAAAGAAAAACAAAAGTTAAAGTACATTTTGATATTTTGGGGTTTCTAATCCTAGCATTTCCAAATAATGACATCAGATGAGCTCCCAACATTCATTTTGTCTGTTTGTTTAGGTAGAAGAAATTAATTAACATGAGTCATTTGTCATATTGAAAACTTCACAGATCACAGGTAACCAGTCAGTGTTCAGAAATGTGTATCGATATTGCCTCAAGGTGAATATACGCTGTAGTGACAGATGGTAGCCCAGTCTCTCGTTACACTCAATCGAGTTAGCAAGCGAATCGACTCACGGTGGCTAGTAAGCCCTAGCGGGTATTGTTAGACAGCCGGGGAAAAGCCAGAGTTTAGTGGCCCTTTAACAGTACATCACGCTACGGCAAATACTTATAAATATTAACATTAACATTTTGAAAAAATTGAAATCCCCCATGGTCATAGAACTACAGGTAATTGGAGTGTTTGGCTCAGTTAATCTCAGTATGGTTCTAGTTACTTTTATCAATGTTCTGGCTATAGGATTTGTTTTTTATGTTAGTTTGTTGTTTAACGCCACAATCAGCAATATTCCAGCCATGTGAAGGCGGTCTGTAAATAATCAAGTCTGGACCAGAAAATCCAGTGACTGACATTATGAGTATCGATCTACGCAATTGGGATACAATGACATGCAACAACCAAGTCACAAAGCCTGACCACCCGATACAGTTGGTTGCCTCTTAAGACCAGCATAAGCCATGCTGCTGGGGACCTATTCTAACCCAGAATCACCACAGGATTTTGGCTACATGAAGGCACGAGGAATGGCTTCCCTTGTATGGGAACAGACAGTGAGTGGGTTAAATGTTTTTTAAATAGTCAAGTCACAATACTGTAAATAATGAAGTCTAGGAAATATAATAATAGTCACAAGTTAAAGTCCATAATCCAGTAAGCAAGTTGCATTTGGTAGTCACGTTATTTTTGTTGAAAGCAAAAAACACATGAGCTGATTATAGCATTACAAAACCTTTATGCTTAGCATATCCGATCACCTCATCTAAAATCTTCCATTACATAAGTGTTATGTTGTTTGTTTGTTGTTTAATGTCACACTCAGCAATATTCCAGCTATATAGCAATCGGTAGTTTATTGAAGCTGGACCAGACTATCCAGTGATTGACGTCATGATCACTGATCCATGCAATTGGGACACGATGACATGCATCAACCCAATCACGTATCAACCAGCGAGCCTGACCACAATCCCATTGGTCGCTTCTTACGACAAGCATGGGCTGCACCCATCTGAATCTGGGTATGCAGCTAAATTCTCTCAATACTGCTGTCTCCAACTATAAACAGGACCACGTGGGATTACTTCAACTGATGAGGGGTGACCGATGGACACATCGACCTCAGAATGTGATTTTCAAGTATGATCCTGTATTTTAACTTGAAAATAATAGTTGTTATTATTATCTACAGTTCCAGCTACTGAAAACCTTTCATTAATGGGAATAAGATGATAAATTACAGATGACTACGGAGCAGGTGAGCCACAGTGCCTACCTCCAGCTCGTCACACTGCAGCACAAGCTTCCTCTCCTCCTCCCGGAGACTGACCACCTTCTCAAAATACTTGGACAGCAGTGACTTGGTCTCCACAGTGGTCAGCGACTTGAGGCGATTCATCAAGTTGTCCTCACTCTGTCATAATGGAAGCATCATGAAGGTTAAATTGCAATTATCAAAGACATAATCCATGCTATCTGTACAGGATAATATGGATGGAATTTGCAAGAAAAAAACTGATAGATGAACAAACCGTGTTTTGAATTTTCAGGAACAATAGACCATCAAACGAGAAAGTAATTTTACGCCACTTTCCCAATATTTCAGCAATATCATGGGGGGCACCAGTAATAGGCTTCACACATGGTGCCCAAGTCAGGAATCAAACCCAGGCCTTTGGCGTGATGAGTGAACCCTTTTAGGCTACGCCACTGCAGCAGGAGATGCCTGAAGTTAATTTGAAACAGCTTTCTCATGAATATGTCTTTCTGCATTGACAATGTTTCTAAAGTCAGAGGCATGTTCTTGTGACAGGAAAGCTCTGATATACCAATTCCATAAGAACACTGTTCTAGGAAACTGTACAGAAATCATTGCCTTGACAACATTAAGCAAATTTGTGAAACTGAATCAGGCAATCTCCCTTTAACAATGTATTGCAAGTCCTAAATTAAGAAAATGAGGGTCACATTGCCTGTATTTTTTAACCCCAGTTGGGTCTGTATCAGACCAACCATTGGTTGACAATGTGGGCATCAATTCATATATTATCAATATATTGACACCAAGGCCCCATTCCATAGAGCAATTGTAGTGCTATGATTGTCGTAAGTCTATGTAAAAAAATGGGAGTTACAATCATCTCAATGATTTCTTTGTGGAACAGGCTCTGGTCTTTATTTTATTTGCCTCTTATGACATCCTTATCCAGGAATCTTTATAGCATCTCATCCCTATCTTACCTGAGCCTGAATCTGTGAATGTCTGATCTCTGCCTGTCTGTTGTGAATTGATTCATTCTTGTACTCAATAGCTGCATCAAGAGCTTCAATTGCTTCATCTAGTTCAATAAGCCTACAAAACAAAAAACACTGATTATGAGTGAGTGAGTGAGTGAGTGAGTGAGTTGAGTTTAACACCGCTTTTAACAGTATTCCAGTTATATCACGGCGTGTCAGCTTAATGTGAGAGAAAAGCCCGCAGTGATGCAGGTCTCAGACGTTTACCACTTCGGTGAAACCCATGAGCATGGGTTTGGTGCTGACAAACCTAGAAACAAAATCGGGGTGAACCGAGATAAACCCACAATCATAGGTTTCTGGCATGCCCAAGGGATGCAACTCTGCACAGCGAATCGTGGCACCTTAGACGACTGGGCCACCCGTGTCCCCCATTTGATAATGAAATACAGTGAAAGTTTGTTCTTGGCACCATCAGAGATATCTAAGAATTCACTTCAATACTTTTTTGCATTTATGGAAGTACATTGTATTAATGTCAAATCTGATGCACACACTGCCTATTGGGTGGGGAGAGGGGGTGGGGAGAGGGGAGGGGGTGGTGGTGTTATGGTTCTGGAAACATAAACGCAAAAGGAACAGGTTGGTTAGCCAATGAAAAGCCATGGAAACATAACCAAGGACCTACAAGATCAAGCATGTTGATGCACAACCAACCAGGTCATACACTGCCCTTATTAGCCTGTGACAAGCATGGGTTATTAGGGGCCATTGGGGGCCATTCTGCCCCTAAATCCCCCTGGTGTAAATTACCATTATGAGTCACACACTGTCATACTCATGCCTTCCCTTGCACCATCACCAAACCAGGTCAGAACTGGTCTTCAGCAACCCATGCTTTACAATTATTTTCAGGCTGCCGTCATACAGCTTGAATATTGCTGAGCGAGGCGGTAAACAACAGAAAAACCCATCACCCACCTTCTCTCTTCTTTAGCTGACAAGATACTGCCTTCCCGCAACTTCTCGTCCATCACTCCTCGACTCTTCTGCAGCTTCTCCCTTGATCGCTTCAAGCGTGAGATCTCTTCCTTCACATTCTCCTGCTCATCTTCTGCCGCCTGAGACAACTCCTTCCGCTTCTCCTCAATCTTCTTCTCCACATTTTCCAGCTTCAATGACATGGACACGACGTCGTGGTTGATCATCTGACTAGAACGCAGTTTCTTTATCTCCAACTCACTCTTCTCTGACAACATGGCTTCCTTCTTTGCAACGATGCCTTCTCTGCGATTAAGATCCTGGAAGAATCATTGCATCATTTGTGTAAGTTAGTAATTGCTGTTTTTTCCCTTCCCTCATCTTTTGCTTCCTAAATCTTGTAAAGAACACAAAACCTCCTAAAACCACCCTGAGCAGCCTTGTAGCATGCAGGAATAATGGGTTAGGTTTTCAATCTCAATCTTTTTATTACTGATTTAGACCACACAAGCATATGATTTACAATATGGCATACATGGACCTTAGAACCTGATTTGAATACTTTACATACCGTATTCGACGCGATAAGCGCCCAAGGTACTCTCAAAATTAGAAATAGGGGGTTCTTATAGAATAAAATTTTGGTGAAAAAAACCCCAGAGTTGAAAGATTGTAAATTCATGCTGACAGTCTGAAATGATACAAAAGAAACGTCTGTGTGTATTATACACGACAGATATTTTTTCCAGAATTTAATAGCCCATAATTAAGGGTGCATATAACACAGGAGTGCGTATTATACGTGAATAAATAAGTCTTGTGTACATTGATAAATTGGAAGGGGTGCTAATTGGGATTGATCACTAGCCAATACATTAGCAAATATTGCCGTGGGCGCTTATTAGAGTGGGGCACTAATATGGTAATTACAATGAAAACCTTAGCTTGAAGTGCTATATTATCAAGGACTTTGACCATTTTATTCTGTTGTTAAAATGCAATTCTGGATATTATGAACCTATGTACATACATAGGACATATTTCAAAACTTGATAACCTTCCAACACTGAACACAGCAATCTTTGTGTCAGACATATTTACTGTCATCTTCCCCTGAGAATGTTCCCTCACAAACTGTGTTTGCAGGCCCTCAGTTGTATCACAGAACAATACATCATCAGCAAAAAGTGGTTTAAATTGATACATGCTGCTTCCAGCTATATGTCAGCCATGTCACGATGGGGGACAGCAAAATAGGGCCTCACACATTGCATCCATGTGGAGATTTGAACCCAGGCCATCAATCAAGCTGCACTTCAACCACTGGGCCACTCAACCCCTGTCAAGAAGTAATATTTGTGTATGTAGACATCAAGTCCTACCTCCTGCAGTTCTTCATTCTGTCTCCGCAGCACCAGCACCTTCTCAATCTCGCTGTCCAGCCACCTCTTCTGTTCATCCATCTTCTCAAGGTTTTCCCTAAAAACATTAAAAATAAATACTTTGACTTAAAATTCATTGATGAGAACTGGAAACATGAAAACAATTAACCGCAGAGCCACAAAAACAGAAACTATACATCATGGAAAATCGACGATAATATATCGCATTGGAAACGTCAATGTACAAAACAAATAGCAAGTGTAGAAATACCATGTAGCAACAAATAGAAAGTGTTCAGTTCATCTGTGAGACTTACAGTCCTAACAATGAGCCATCTAACACTTGCACCCTTCTCGATTTGTGGTATCACCTCATATGCATGTAGAGCACAAATTTCTGCCCCTTGTGATGAAAAACGCAACATCCAATCAGATCACTGTTCTTGTTTTGAATGGCTTCACGATGGCTAAAAGAGCACTGCAGTCACTACAATAGGTTTTCAGTCATCAATATAAAATACAATGAAGTCACTAACTACTTGGGTGAGTTCATTGAAAATTTGGAAAGATTTAGAAAATATTTTTCACAGCTTAATTGTAGGAATTATTTCGGTGCAAATTCATCACACGATGGCTGAGGCCATGTTTCCGAACCTGGATGTTGATTTGTTAAAATGTTCTCTGACTGGACTTTGGAAAATATCAATAGTCCAGCTTTTACAAAATGAACATCCAGTTTCCCAAAACATTCAAACAAAGACTTTCAATATGTGCGATAATCCAGAGAACATTTGACAAAATCAACATACATGTTCTGAAAACAGGTGATTTAGCACAGGTAAGACAGCTTGGAAGGGCAAGGGTGAGAGTTAGACTTCGATATAGCCTCGTGGATACACTTGCCTCGGGAAGATGAACATAATGTACATACAAACGTATGACTACACTCACATCTGTATGGGAGGCAGGGAGCCTGAGCGGAGTCTACGCTGGGCCGCTGCGATCTCCTCATTTTTACGTTTCAGTATCTTCTGCTGTTGTTCGCTCTTCAGCTCAAGTTCCTTTACTCTCTGCAGCTCTCTCTGCATCTCACGCTGTAAAGAGTTTATTAAAAGTAAACTCAACACCATCAATTTAAAAGAGAAATTCTCAAACAACCTTGTGAAAACGTGCTTAAGTACTTCATACGAACAGGGCATTCTGTTTGCATAAAGGAACAGCTCAAACCCTTGGTCGATGTATACATTCATGAAACCATACCCTTCATAAACATAATCAATCTCATTAAAATCAGATCTTAGTTCTCGCTACTGATAAACAATGATCTGAGGACATCCCATTACGGGTCACGTCAGACCGACCTTGCGCAAACTTTGACCGACCAATGGAATGACCAATCACAAGGCAGCTTTCTCATGCTTTACGGCACAAATTACAAATTAGAGACTATGCTTCGAAACACATTTTGACAAATTCTCGATTATAAATTTGAAACTAAACAAAATAACATTCTGGAATGGCTTATAGATGGTCTAGATTCTAAGGATTCAGTTGTTAAACCCGTAACTATCGTTCGGAATACCCCATGTTAAAGTTTTCGAGATTGCATGATTAGAAATCACATTCCGACTGTCACTTTCATAATCTGGTAAGAGACGCACTGATTGGTCGGATGAAAGGTCGTTCTGACATGACCCCTAATGGAATGTCTTCAGATCTTTGTTTAGCGGGAGCGAGAACTAAGGTCTGATTTTAATGAGATTGAAACATAATGTTCCTTGGAGCAAGAGGCTCTACTCAAGCTTTTAGATTCACAAGGATACACTTCAAACACTTCAATCAGTTTTCAAGGTTCACATTAGGGAAGAGACAGTTTCCTCAGAAATATTAATTGATACACATTTACAATATTTCAAACAGTAAAATATTCCACTCCTTCGCTCAGTTCATCAGTGTGCAAATGTACAAGAAAATATTTTTAATTTCGCAATTAACCAGACTGCAGGATTAACATACAGCAACCCTGCCATCCGTATATATTAAAAATATGGAACTTCGCGAATGTATCGTGCTAGGTTACGAGCTGTGACAAAGATTTTTCATGCATATATTTTTGCATTAAACGTTGTGTCCGAGCCGAGAATTCAAGGCGACGAAAGCCGAGATGTCATTTGACTTACACAACACGCGATCGCACGAAACGATGGAAATAATAACTTAGATGTAAGTTTGATTACTTTTAGATATATTTTTGTTGATTTTATTTATCACTTTGTATAATATATTTAAAGATTTGCTTAAAACGTCTTTATTTTGCTCTTTGATATGTTCGATGCGGACCCGTTGTCGAAATGTGTGCCCGAGAATTTTATTTTCAATAACATCGCGCGAAATAGGGAATAATTTTTTTTAATTTATCGATAAAAAATGATAAATTGAAATGGAATATGTATTTCAGACATTGTGGAATGTGACAGATTTAATGAATGAATGATATTACAGGTAGATCTAGGTCCATAAAAATATATACTATTTTGATGTGACGTGAGATAAACACATATTGATGATTTGAGATTTGCCGAGCGCGCTCCCCCGCCTCGGCCTCGGTTAAACGGCTCATCGTCTATAACACCCACCAATTATTTGGACCCCATTGGTAGCGTTGTAGCGAGGGACCACTGTAGTGGGAATGAACAAACAGTGCTGGTGGGGGGAATATAGCAATCTACATACAGGACACTACAGCTTGTCTCACCTCCAACTTGGCTTTCTGGTCAGTTTCGTCCTTGAACCTCCTCTGCAGATTCTCATAGTGCTGCTTCATCCTGTCCACTGCCAGCTCCAGGTCTTGGATTCTGGAAGACAGAAATATATTGATCTCTCTTGTCAACTACTGACAAACTGAAAAGAGTACCAGAAGTACAGAATTAACAGGACAAAGAGACGAAGTAAGTAAATCATGCTAAAATAACCAAGATGTGCTGTGTCCCTGTTACCTAGTCTATGACATGATGTGACCTGTACAAGCAGAAGTCCCTCATGATAAATGACAGTGTCAACTAACAACTAACACCTTCACCTTGCACCCAGAAGGCAACCAGTGACGTTTGAAAATAACATTGGGGTATCCGGTACTCACTTTTTCTCATGCTGTGAGGCAAAGTTTGCTATTTTTTCAGTCTCTTTTTGTTTTTTCTGCAGAGCTGACATCTTAGATTTTGCCTCTTCTATTTTCTTCCTGTATTCACTGAAAAGAAAAGTAAACATAAGATGTCATGCCTACTGTAGGGTGTCATGCCTACTGTAAGGTGTCATGCCCAATGTAAGATGTCATGCCCAATGTAGGGTGCCATGCCTAATGTAGGGTGTCATGCCTACTGTAAGGTGTCATGCCTGATGTAAGGTGTCATGCCTACTGTAAGGTGTCATGCCTACTGTAAGGTGCCATGCCTACTGTAAGGTGCCATGCCTGATGTAAGGTGTCATGCCTAATGTAAGGTGTCATGCCTGATGTAAGGTGCCATGCCTAATGTAAGGTGTCATGCCTAATGTAAGGTGCCATGCCTGATGTAAGGTGTCATGCCTGATGTAAGGTGCCATGCCCAATGTAAGGTGCCATGCCTGATGTAAGGTGTCATGCCTGATGTAAGGTGCCATGCCTGATGTAAGGTGTCATGCCTGATGTAAGGTGTCATGCCTAATGTAAGGTGTCATGCCTGATGTAGGGTGTCATGCTTAATGTAAGGTGTCATGCCTGATGTAAGGTGTCATGCCTAATGTAAGGTGTCATGCCTGATGTAGGGTGTTATGCTTAATGTAAGGTGTCATGCCCAATGTAAGGTGTCATGCCTGATGTAAGGTGTCATGCCTAATGTAAGGTGTCATGCCTGATGTAAGGTGCCATGCCTGATGTAAGGTGTCATACCTACTGTAAGGTGTCATGCCTACTGTAGGGTGCCATGCCTAATGTAAGGTGTCATGCCTGATGTAAGGTGCCATGCCTGATGTAAGGTGTCATGCCTAATGTAAGGTGTCATGCCTGATGTAAGGTGCCATGCCTGATGTAAGGTGCCATGCCTGATGTAAGGTGTCATGCCTAATGTAGGGTGTCATGCCTACTGTAAGGTGTCATGCCTACTGTAAGGTGCCATGCCTACTGTAAGGTGCCATGCCTGATGTAAGGTGTCATGCCTAATGTAAGGTGTCATGCCTACTGTAAGGTGCCATGCCTGATGTAAGGTGCCATGCCTGATGTAAGGTGCCATGCCTAATGTAGGGTGTCATGCCTACTGTAAGGTGTCATGCCTACTGTAAGGTGCCATGCCTACTGTAAGGTGTCATGCCTAATGTAAGGTGCCATGCCTAATGTAAGGTGTCATGCCCAATGTAGGGTGTCATGCCTGATGTAAGGTGTCGTGCCTAATGTAAGGTGTCATGCCTAATGTAAGGTGTCATGCCTAATGTAAGGTGTCATGCTTAATGTAAGGTGTCATGCCTAATGTAAGGTGTCATACCTAATGTAAGGTGTCATGCTTAATGTAAGGTGTCATGCCCAATGTAAGGTGTCATACCTACTGTAAGGTGTCATGCCCAATGTAAGGTGTCATGCCCAATGTAAGGTGTCATACCTACTGTAAGGTGCCATGCCCAATGTAAGGTGTCATGCCTACTGTAAGGTGTCATGCCTACTGTAAGGTGTCATGCCTAATGTAAGGCGTCATACCTACTGTAAGATGTCATGCCTTATGTAAGGTGTCATGCCTAATGTAAGCTGTCATGCCTAATGTAAGGTCTCATGCCTAATGTAAGGTGTCATGCCTACTGTAAGGTGTCATGCCTTCTGTAGGGTGTTGCCTACTGTAAGGTGTCATGCCTAATGTAAGGTCTCATGACTTATGTAGGGTGTTGCCTACAGTAAGGTGTCATGCCTATTGTAAGGTCTCATGGCTACTCAAAAGTGTCATGCCTACTGTAGGGTGTCATGCCTACTGTAAGGTGTCGCCTACCTCTGCAGCTTCTGTTTCTCGACCGACTCCTGCTGCTCCCTCATGCCCAGCTCCTGCAGCGCCCTCTGTGTCCCCACCAGCTCCTGCTTCACCCCCAGCTTCTCCTGCAGACAACCACTAGCATCAGGGCATGTCAGGATTGTTTTAACTCTTGAAACTCTTCTAAATATCACAAAATTTGCAACAAATATCTTCAAGGCATTCTAGATGACAATCAGAAAACGTCCTTTGAAATTACGCAATCTGAAACCCTGTACAGACCTCCCCAATACTGTACTATACAGACCTCCCCAACACTGAACTATACTGCCCTCCCCAATACTGTACTATACAGACCTCCCCAACACTGTACTATACAGCCCTCCCCAACACTGTACTATACAGCTCTCCCCAACACTGTACTATACAGCCCTCCCCAACACTGTACTATACAGCCCTCCCCAACACTGTACTATACAGCTCTCCCCAACACTGAACTATACAGCCCTCCCCAACACTGTACTATACAGCCCTCCCCAACACTGTACTATACAGCTCTCCCCAACACTGAACTATACAGCCCTCCCCAACACTGTACTATACAGCCCTCCCCAACACTGTACTATACAGCCCTCCCCAACACTGTACTATACAGCCCTCCCCAACACTGTACTATACAGCTCTCCCCAACACTGTTCTATACAGCCCTCCCCAACACTGTACTATACAGCCCTCCCCAACACTGTACTATACAGCCCTCCCCAACACTGTACTATACAGACCTCCCCAACACTAAACTATACAGCCCTCCCCAACACTGTATTATACAGCCCTCCCCAACACTGTAATATACAGCCCTCCCCAACACTAAACTATACAGCCCTCCCCAACACTTTACTATACAGCCTTCCCCAACACTGAACTATACTGCCCTCCCCAACACTGTACTATACAGCCCTCCCCAACACTGTACTATACAGACCTCCCCAACACTAAACTATACAGCGCTCCCCAACACTGTATTATACAGCCCTCCCCAACACTGTACTATACAGCCCTCCCCAACACTGTACTATACAGACCTCCCCAACACTAAACTATACAGCCCTCCCCAACACTGTATTATACAGCCCTCCCCAACACTGTACTATACAACCCTCCCCAACACTGAACTATACAGCCCTCCCCAACACTGTACTATACAGCCCTCCCCAACACTGTATTATACAGCCCTCCCCAACACTGTACTATACTGCCCTCCCCAACACTGTACTATACTGCCCTCCCCAACACTGTACTATACTGCCCTCCCCAACACTGTACTATACAGCTCTCCCCAACACTGTACTATACAGCCCTCCCCAACACTGAACTATACAGCCCTCCCCAACACTGAACTATACAGCCCTCCCCAACACTGAACTATACAGCCCTCCCCAACACTGTACTATACAGCCCTCCCCAACACTGTTCTATACAGCCCTCCCCAACACTGTTCTATACAGCCCTCCCCAACACTGAACTATACAGCCCTCCCCAACACTGAACTATACAGCACTCCCCAACACTGAACTATACAGCCCTCCCCAACACTGTACTATACAGCCCTCCCCAACACTAAACTATACAGCCCTCCCCAACACTTTACTATACAGCCTTCCCCAACACTGAACTATACTGCCCTCCCCAAGACTGAACTATACAGCTCTCCCCAAGACTGAACTATACAGCCCTCCCCAACACTGAACTATACAGCCCTCCCCAACACTGAACTATACAGCTCTCCCCAAGACTGAACTATACAGCCCTCCCCAACACTGTACTATACAGCCCTCCCCAACACTGTACTACCCAGCCCTCCCCAACACTGAACTATACAGCCCTCCCCAAGACTGAACTATACAGCCTTCCCCAACACTGTACTACCCAGCCCTCCCCAACACTGTACTATACAGCCCTCACCAACACTAAACTATACAGCCCTCCCCAACACTGAACTATACAGACCTCACCAACACTGTACTATACAGCCCTCACCAACACTGAACTATACAGCCCTCCCCAACACTGAACTATACAGCCCTCACCAACACTGAACTATACAGCCCTCCCCAACACTGTACTATACAGCCCTCCCCAACACTGAACTATACAGTTCTCCCCAACACTGAACTATACAGCCCTCCCCAACACTGAACTATACAGCCCTCCCCAACACTGAACTATACAGCTCTCCCCAACACTGAACTATACAGCCCTCCCCAACACTGAACTATACAGCCCTCCCCAACACTGTACTATACAGCTCTCCCCAACACTGAACTATACAGCTCTCCCCAACACTGTACTATACAGCTCTCCCCAACACTGAACTATACAGCCCTCCCCAACACTGAACTATACAGCCCTCCCCAACACTGTACTATACAGCTCTCCCTGACATGGTAAGAGACAATCACTGTACACTGTACTGATACTGACCAAAACTTCCTAATGATTAAAAAACAAAATGATCAGGATTCTACAAATCTAAAGACAATCTGAATCTATTTTGATTACAGTTCAATAACCAAGTGTCCAACCTTTTCCAGAGCCTTGATTTTATCTGCATACTGCTTATTCATAAGCTCGGCATCCTTCCCCGACCTGACAAGTTCCCTGATCAGCTGCTCCTTCATCCTGGAATATATCACAGCATCTTCACACGTCAGAATCATTTACACTAGAACCAAATAGCTATAAATTACCCAACAGGGTTTAAATGAGGATCAAGTGTAAATATGATAAAATATTTGGACATGTGAATCTCTACAAAACACTGTCATACTGCTTCACCTGGTGCTTGTGATAATGGCATCATCAATGGTGTATGACATATTAGTCATAAATTCATGTCATCAAAACAATTGGTCAACTTCAGCAATGTTCAGGGAAGGTACCCTTGCCCATACTGCAGGGGTCCGGAAAATTTAAAATCCCAATCGGACATTTGCATTTAGGCCACGCCCTCTTCATAAAGCGTATTTTAGTACAACTTTTCACACACATTACAAGTTCTTACGTATTCATAATATGATGAATTATGAATTGTTATAATTTAAATTGTTTAATTCACCGGACAATTAATAACAAATAATATCATTTTGGATATACATGGAAAACATGCGTTTGTTTCTGTTATAATAACGATCTGTTAACGTAGTGAACGGTCTAATTAATATTCATGAGTTATATCTGCTCAAGTGTATGCGTTGTAACATTTAGATCGAGACTATTATCCCATATTTGATTATCACGTGACCTCATGGGAAATTTGAGATTCCCAATCGGACATGTCCGGCGCATATGACGGTTTCCGGACCCCTGCCATATTGTAATGTCACATTTAAAGAATAAGAGCAGTTGAAATGCATAAGTCAAGCCCTCAGTGTTCTAAAATGTCACTTAAAGATAACATATATGTACGTGGCATTTATATAGCAGTACTAGCTTGATAATGGTACTTGCACCTGCACCGAAATGTTTAACTGATAGAAGAATAAAGACGTTGAAATCCACAAGTCAACTTTTATACATGTACACATGGTGTTAAACATGTTGAGGTAAGAGTGAATGAGTATGGTTTTACGCAGCTTTTAGTAATATTCCAGCAATATCACGGCGGGGGACACTAGAAACGGGTTTCACACACTGTACCCATGTCAGGAATCGAACCTGGGTCTTCGGCGTGACAAGTGTATGTACCCTACAACCAAGGGTTGATCAGGGTACAGTGACACAGAATCAAGAGAGTGAAAAGTGTCAGATTCGGCAATAATCCAGCTCTATCAAAACAACAGGTGTACCACGGGTATGATGATGCACAATCAACCAATCCAGGCACATGGGCATAACCTATGTCCCTGACAGGGATACCCCCCTCAAAAACAGTATGCTGACCCGTAACCTGGCGTACCACTCTCCTGGCAGATACTCAATCCATTACACAATGGAGGCAGTATTGTCCCCAGGGAGGTGTTTGTGATCGAAGGAAATGAATGTTTCACATCAAAGTCAAAGCAAAATTTCAGGTCTATCATGGCAGCAAGTATATACTTTTGTTTGGGCCCTACAAACCAGTATTTAATCAGGGTACAATGGCACACACATCAGCCAGGTCACACACTGTAACTGTCCTGTCCTCATTAGTCATCTATGTGGTACCGGGACGTATTCCCTAGTGACGTATTCAACCCCGGAATCCTACAGGGTATACATTGAAGTTTAAACACCTACCTGATGTTGATGGCTAGGTCTCTCATCTTCTGGTTTGCTTCCAACACTTTCAGCTGCGTTTGCTTGATCTTCTTTCGATGGATTTCAGTGCTGCTGCGGTTGTCGATGTTGATGAGGCGACTCCCTGTGCCGTCACTCTCAGACATATCTAGACTTCTCATGAGCCTGGTGCTCGTTCGCACATCCGATACTAACAAGGAAAGATGTTTATTTAGATGACAGATAAAGCAAGTTGTTCATGCACTGCCTAACACACATCATATCCTTGGAGTAACTGTCTTAAGAGGGTAATAGTGTTGGGTTTGGCATAGCTTTTGACAAGTATGTCAGTTAGTATACAGAGCATTAGTTTAATGGGGAAGTATTAGCATGATCAAAAGGTTTACTATATGGGCATAGTAAGGCACTGACAAACCAAGACCAGTGGATCCTGGTAGCCTAAGGGACATAACTCCGTATAGCAGACAGGACCTTAGACCACTGGTCCACTAGAGTCCCTTCGTGTTTTGTGACATCTAAACATGTTAAACGACAAGGAAAAGTACTAACTTAAAAAGTCTTCACAGGCAATGACTTTTGAAAATATAGTGCAGGCGGGCGGTGTTCTTTTGTTGCTTGTTCAAACTAAATGTAGTATGTAACCAAATAAACAGTTGTGTACCATCAAGCTGGGAAAGGGCCTCCCTATATAGACAAGCACACAAACTCCTATTGTCGCCATGACCATAACACGAAATACACAGTAAAGCAGTGTGCATGTAAAGGGAAGTAACTGTGTTCTATCTTGGATCGAAAACGAAAACGAAATGTTGGCAGACTTTATGATGATGTGGGCAGTGCCTGAGAACCAAGACTTATAAATTTTTTTTAGCCTAATCAGCTCTAGTTTTGAGAAGCATCCTCCTCGATGTGGATGGAGGGTCTGAACCTGGATGTCAGTTTCCCTACCTGGCTTGCTCCTCCTGACTTCTGGCATGTCATCCACAGACAAGCGGTTCTCCTTATCTTCATCATTCTTTGAACCCTTCTTTACACGGAATGTTCCTCGACGGACAAAGTTGCTATCTCCAGTTCTGAAACCAGCAACATTCCTAATTCAAACTTTTTTTCATCCCTTTTTTTTTTTCAAAGTTAATGGAATTCTAACATGTCTAATTATTGGTGAAGTTTTTATTTGTATTTCACAAAGATGTTTCTAAGGAAAACCTTCATCCCTCTACACCATTGAGAGATTCAATCACTGAGTCTATTACCATACTGTTCATCAGTTGAAGATGAGGTGAAATGGGGTGTTGCATCCAAGATTATTGATTAATGCTGATTTATAGTGCTAGCTCACTGAGATACCATGCCGCAGTTTAACATGAATACCCCACTCAGTCACAGTATACTGACTCCGAGCTGACCAGTCCTTGTTTTAGTCCCTTAATGCCGAGCGCCGAAAAAAGGAACAACAAGTACCATCTTTTAACGTCTTTTCGTATGACACGGCCTGGGATCAAACACAATACCTTCCGCTCTCCAGGCGGACGCTCTACCACTAGACCACGGAGGCAGTCCATCAGTTGAAGGTCAGGTGTGTGTATGTGTTTGTAGTCTAACACCACACTCAGCAATATATACCAGATAATCAAGTGATTGATATTATGAGCAACGATCCACTCCATCAGAGTACAATGACATGCCATCAACTAAATCACTGAGCCTGACCCCCTGATCCATGAAATCATCTCTCACCACCAGGATGGGAAGCCGGTGTAAAGTTGGATGTTTGACATACATACCCAGGCTGTTGGTTCTCCTGATCATCACTGAAGGTCTGGTGCAGCACCTCATCACTGTCCTCAAGCCTCGTCACCAAAAGCTGGCTTCGGGCCCGGAAGCTTTGCATGACCCGTTCTAGTGAAAACAGAGCTGGACTTGTCTTGATGTTTCGTGATGGCGGCCTGAGACTTGAGTAAAACTGGAGGGAAAGGAACACACATACTGTCAAGAATGTTTGTTGCTTAACGCCACACTCAGCAATATTCCAGCTTTATGACGGTTATCTGTCAATAATCAAATCTGGACTAGACAATCCAGTGATTGACATCATGAACATCGATGTACGCAATTGGGATACGATGCCATGAATCAACAGTCAGCGAGTCTGACCACCCGATCCCGTTAGTCATCTCATACGACAAGCATCGTTAGGGAATGGGTAATATTATCTGAACATGACAAATATATATCACTGGTCATTTAGGCTTTTCAAGCATGAAGTTCAAGAGTGACGTTCTGGTAAAAAATAGTATTTTGCCAGATGCAGCAGGTACAGCAAGAAAACGTTGCCAATGACAAATGTCACCAATAATCATACTATATCACTTCTACCTATAATAATACTCCTGCTATATAACTACCTGTAATAATATTCCTGCTATATCACTTCTATCTGTAATAATATTCCTGCTATATCACTACTACCTGTAATAATATTTCTGCTATATCACTACTACCTGTAATAATATTCCTGCTATATCACTACTACCTGTAATAATATTCCTGCTATATCACTACTACCTGTAATAATATTCCTGCTATATCACTACTACCTGTAATAATAATCATGCTATATCACTTCTACCTGTAATAATAGTCCTGCTATATCACTTCTACCTGTAATAATATTCCTGCTATATAACTACCTGTAATAATATTCCTGCTATATAACTACCTGTAATAATATTCCTGCTATATCACTACTACCTGTAATAATATTCCTGCTATATCAGTACCTGTAATAATATTCGTGCTATATCACTGCTACCTGTTTGATTGGCATTCTAGAAGTTGGTGAGTAAATAAGAAAACGTACAACTTGATGACTACCACCCTCGATGTTATCAAGCTGGACTGATAAGAGTGTAAGAATCTACATCAAAACGTCATTATGCAATAAACCAGAAGACAAGTTGTTATCCATAAAGTTGTACATTTTCTAATATCTGTTATAAACCGAGTCTAGGCCAGGACAATGACCGGTAGATCTAGCATGAGCATGTTCCATGTTGTAGTGGTACACACAATCAACCAGGTCCAACACACACCACTTAATCTGCATCCTACTCAGCTCTTACCAAAGTATTCAGTACTTGGGAGCCTCCTGTCCTTCACTCAGATGATAGGGTCAAAAGTAACCATACTGTCTTAAGGAGAGCTAAAGCACCGAGCCCCTCATTCAAACTCCCCCATGAGCAAAACCGGAGAACACACATGAGGAACACAGGATTTCACAAACTGTACAAACAAGGCATCATCTTTAATGCAACACCTTTCATAGATTGTCTTTATGATGAGTCAACATTCACTTACATTGTCCTGCTTGCGATTGATGTGAGTTGGCACGGACTTGGGTCTTCTGCCTGTGACCGGAGGTGCGCTCGACGTAACAGCAGTGCTGTCCAGGACGCTGCTCGCACCCAGTAGCGTCTCCTGCAATAGTGCAAGCAAAAAATCATCACAGCACATCCAAGCAGCACACACAGATATATAACACACATCACTGAAACTTAAGGCCTGCAGAATCACTTCCATTGTATTCATGTTAATCACTGACAATATGTGTCATTATCTAAATACCACAATTAAGAAATTGGCAAATATGAAAAAAATTAACATGAAGATTTTCGCAAACACTAGAAATATGAAGGTACTAATAATGGTTTGCTATGATGAATTAGATGATAGGAATTAGTATGGCAAAGGATTAAATTCTATTAATGTTAATAATTATCTCTTTAACAATGTTTTAGAGGAGTGAAGGAATGAGAGATCCTTTGAAGAGTAGATCAGTAACATCATGGTGTGCTAGCTGTGCGTGGAAACCCGAAATAATACAGGTTGTATATCGACAAATAAGTGACAGAGTGAGTGAGTGAGTGAAAATTATTAACGATGCTGTCAGCAGGATTCTAGTAACCCATAGTGACCTGTAATAATCAAACTGTTTGATTGGCATTCTAGAAGTTGGCAAATAAGTAAGAAAAATGTACAACCTTATGGATAACAATTTCTGATTTATTGCATATCGTGACGTGTGTTTTTTTAAACTTGCGCTGTTATCAAGCTAATAATGGTGTAAGAATCTACATCGAAATGTTGCTATATGCAATAAACCAGAAGTTGTTATCCATAATGTTGTATGTTATTCCTACTGTAATAATCAAGTCTGTATGGGCAATGGCAAACCAAGGATCACAACTGTGACAAATATTTGATCAGAAAATATATGCAACAAGACAGACCATGAACACAATGCTTAAATGCGATAACACATGTATCCCATAAATAATGAGTTGAACATGATAAACTTGTGTTAGTTTTTCAGACTGAAATGGTGGTTAAGAACACTGATTGTAAAAATTAAACAAGAATGATGATTATTTTAAACTGTATTCAGTACAGGAATAGATGTTTGTAGAATTTGACAAAATCTGTCATGAAGTTTTTCAGTGACATCACTCCTTATGACAATCATATCACTATGTATTATGACAATTATAGCATTACTCTTTATGACAATCATATCACTAAGCATTATGACAATTATAACATCACTCCTTATGACAATCATATCACTATGCATTATGACAATTATAGCATCACTCCTTATGACAATCATATCACTATGCATTATGACAATTATAGCATCACTCCTTATGACAATCATATCACTATGCATTATGACAATTATAGCATCACTCCTTATGACAATCATTTCACTATGCATTATGACAATTATAGCATCACTCCTTATGACAATCATATCACTATGCATTATGACAATTATAGCATTACTCCTTATGACAATCATATCACTATGCATTATGACAATTATAGCATTACTCCTTATGACAATCATATCACTATGCATTACGACAATTATAACATCACTCCTTATGACAGTCATATCACTATGCATTATGACAATTATAGCATTACTCCTTATGATAATCATATCACCATGCATTATGACAATTATAACATCACTCCTTATGACAATCATATCACTATGCATTATGACAATTATAGCATCACTCCTTATGACAATCATTTCACTATGCATTATGAAAATTATAGCATTACTCCTTATGACAATCATTTCGCTATGCATTATGACAATCATAGCATCACTCCTTATGACAATCATATCACTATGCATTATGACAATCATAGCATCATTCCTTATGACAATCATATCACTATGCATTATGACTATTATAGCATCACTCCTTATGACAATCATATCACTATGTCTCAACAATGATAGTCCTTATAATAATCATGTGCCTTATAACACTCATACCACTATGCCTTCCGACAATCATAACTAGTCTTTAAAACAATCACACTCAAACTTCGGTATGAAATCCTGGCCAGGGTCCAATAAAAGATTACCGAACGTAAAAGTTACTGTGATCGTATTCTTCATGATTATGAGGTCATTTCATCAACTTTCATAAGGATATTCTCCTATACTTTGGGACACTGGAAACATCTGGGACATGTTTCATGACAACCAGTCAAGAAAGTGAACCGATATGAAACCCTGTGGATACAAATATATCTGTTCATGATTACATCTGTCAGTGAGTATAATGTAAACTCTAATGATCTATCGTGTCCAGTCCTACTAGAACAACCATGGGGTACCAGGGACCACTGTTACCCTTCCACCCAGTGTAGAGAGAGGCGTAGGAAGATGGTGCTGTTGCCAAGAAAAACTAGAATGCATGTGCAAAATGTGATGAATGTATGAAGGATGAATACCCCTTGTAGGAAATGTTTCTTTTGAAACAGGGGACTTTGTTGATCAACTTCATGATGTACGACTTGGATGTCTGGCTGCAATACATTTAAACAGGAGATGAATACACAGAACATAGCTGGATTGTTTGTCGAGGATAACAATCTCTCTTCCACCAACACTAATGCTGAAATGATTCCGACGAATCTGTGATGCACCTACACATCACCAGTCATTGACGTCATCCACAAGTTCGAAGTCAGAGTCTTGTAAAATACTGTTTTCTTGAAGCCCAACTAATATTATCCATATTATAACAGTAAAATCTACTGAAAATATGCGAAGAGTTCGGGCTAGTTAGCGCAAATAAATATTTTTATAAATACATTAAATATTTTTTTCGTTTTTTTGTTACATCAAAACTCATGACTTAAAACACTCACACGTATTTACACAACAATGTGTATTGTGATAATATCATATTGAGAATAAAGTATCCCATTATAAATCACACTGTAATTTTGGTGCATAATTTATGCTAATGATCAAGCTTCTATTTCCTCCAACTATCACAGCATGACTCTAGGTTCAGAGTTAAGGTTCCTCTTTTCTTACTCCCAAAATAGATAATATTTGCGGAGAGCTATCATTATCATGATAATGATTATCTCCTATGAGCTACGGTCAATTCATCAAAACACAAGGGTGGACTGACATGTTATAAATAGTACCATCCTGCACTTTTAACATTATCTGAATTTTATTATTCCCAAAAAACAAATCAGCCAAAAACATTAAAGGCAATTTAAATACGTAAATATTGAGCTTCACAACATATTCTATCATTTCAGCCTACCTAAACTAAAATATTTACAAGAAACCTGTAGATAAGATAAGAACGGTGTGACTGAGGTTAATACTGGTTAGTATACACAAGCCTGTTACTATGGCTACCCTTACCTTGAGAGCTCTCTGCAGCTCCTGTATCTTCAACTGCTGCTCCAGCATCTGCTGTTCCTGGCGCTGGCACGTCTCAATGGAAGTCTTGAGTGCTGCATTCCCCTCAGCCACTTCCTTCTCCTGCAGGGTGCACATCATCATGTGTGAGTGAGTGAGTGAGTGAGTGAGTGAGTTTGGTTTGAATGTGAGCAAGGTTGAAGTAAAGCAGGTCATAGATAATTACCCCTTTGTGCAAGCCTTATGTTGGTTGGTTGGTTTGTTGTTTAACACCACACTCAGCAATATTCCAGCTATATGACGGCGGTCTGTAAATAATCGAGTCTGGACCAGACAATCCATTGATTGACATCATGAGCATCGATCCACGCAATTGGGATACGATGACATGCATCAACCAAGTCAGCAAGGCTGACCACCCGATCCCGTTGAACAAAATACAGATATTTACCCAATTTTCATGCAACTTGGTTAACATTCAAGATAAAACCCTGCTTGGGGTAAACCCACTTTATTTACTTTCTCAGGCAAGGATCAAGGACACAGACAGGGGAAGGTGACTGACAACATCCTACTCCAGCAACCTACCAGTTCTTCGATTCTCTCTGCCAGGTGATTTACTTCTCTCGTCTTCTCAGCAAATATATCTTCATCACTTCTAAGATCATCACGACACTGAGAAAACACGAAACATTATTATAACTGGAACAGCCAATCTCTTTCATGGACCCACAATACTTAGGGAATAACCAGGAAGGAATTACGGATTATCTGCTCCGAGTGGTGTTAATCCCAAGCATTTGGCAAGGGACTGGCAGCATTCATTCACGAGTGACAGACATTCCGTAATTCCGAGTTTCAAGTGGGTTATTGTAGAATATACATTACTCATTGCCATTTTAAGAGAGAAAATGAAGAGTAAATGAATGAAATGTCAACCCTACAGGTTGTTTGTTGTTTAATGCCGCACTCAGCAATATTCCAGCTATTCGATAGCTGGCTGTTAAAAATTGAGTCTGGACCACACAATCCAGTGATTGACATCATGAGCATCAATCTACTCAATTGGGATACAGTGACATGCATCAACCAAGTCAGGGAGCCTGACCACCCAGTCCCGTTAGTCGCCTTTTACGACAAGCATAGTCCCCTTTATGGCAAGCATGGGTTGCTGAAGACCTATTCTACCCCGGATCTTCACATGTCCAACCCTTCAGAGAAACTGTAACATCTCATGGCTTCAACTGACCAATCAGCTTTAAGAATTGCTAAAATGCACATGTGCAAATATAGGAAAATTATTACATACAATCTTTCTACCCTTATGGGTAATAAATCAAGTTATCCACAATTCAAGATGTGCGGTGTGCTGGTGTCTGATCAAGTTAAGGATTCTGGAGGAAGTCCTAATGTCTGAAGAATATATGAAGGTGAAGGAGCCCAGGTCAACAATACATGTCAGTTACTGATAACCATCTTACATGAACAGGATTCAGTCTTGGCATATTTACCTTTCTAAGTTCGCTCTCCAAATCCCTAATGGTCTGATTGTCCAAACTTTCTCGAGATAATGTAGAGGGAACCCTGTTTTTGATCTGGAACAAAGGGTGTTACGTGAATCACCACAATCTTGATGACACTGGAAAATCAGAACTGATTTACACAATCAGCTAGGTCACACATGGGAGTGTGGGAATGTCGTTGTGCTCCCGCCAGCAATACTCCTGTAATGACACTGTGGCTTGTAAATACTCAGCTCAGACAAACCAGTGATTGATAACATGAACAAGGGGCCAAGACTTGAAGTATGATAACACTCAGTCTGCCAGTTCACATTGTGACCACCCAATCCCCATTCAAGTCGGCTCTTTGACTACAAGAATGGGTACTTAGGACTCTCCCGGGAATGACCACCAGGTGGTGTAAAGACCTACTCTGCCCTGGAATCCCCACCAGGTGGTGTCCTGAAGACCTACTCTGCCCTGGAATCCCCACCAGGTGGTGTACTGAAGACCTACTCTGCCCTGGAATCCCCACCAGGTGGTGTACTGAAGACCTACTCTGCCCTGGAATCCCCACCAGGTGGTGTATTGAGGACCTACTCTGCCCTGGAATCCCCACCAGGTTTGTACTGAGGACCTACTCTGTCCTGGAATCCCCACCAGATGGTGTACTGAGGACCTACTCTGCCCTGGAATCCCCACCGAGTTGTACTGAGGACCTAGTCTGCCCTGGAATCCCCACCAGGTGTTGTACTGAGGACCTACTCTGCTCTGGAATCCCCACCAGATGGTGTACTGAGGACCTATTCTGCCCTGGAATCCCCAACAGGTTTTGTACTGAGGACCTACTCTGCCCTGTAATCCCCACCAGGTGTTGTACTGAGGACCTACTCTGCTCTGGAATCCCCACCAGGTATTTTTCTGAGGACTTACTCTGCCCTGGAATCCCCACCGGGTTGTACTGAGGACCTACTCTGCCCTGGAATCCCCACCAGGTGTTGTACTGAAGACCTACTCTGCCCTGGAATCCCCACCGGGTTGTACTGAGGACCTACTCAGCCCTGGAATCCCCACCGGGTTGTACTGAGGACCTACTCTGCCCTGGAATCCCCACCAGATGTACTGAAGACCTTCTCTGGCCTGGAATCCCCACCAGGTGTTGTACTGAAGACCTACTCTGCCCTGGAATCCCCACCAGGTTTGTACTGAGGACCTACTCTGCCCTGGAATCCCCACCAGGTGTACTGAGGACCTACTCTGCCCTGTAATCCCCACCATGTGTTGTACTGAGGACCTACTCTGCCCTGGAATCCCCATCGGGTGTTGTACTGAGGACCTTCTGTGCCCTGGAATCCCCACCAGGCGTTGTACTGAGGACCTACTCTGCCCTGGAATCCCCACCAGGTGTTGTACTGAGGACCTAGTCTGCCCTGGAATCCCCACCGGGTGTTGTACTGAAGACCTACTCTGCCCTGGAATCCCCACCAGGTGTTGTACTGAGGACCTACTCTGCCCTGGAATCCCCACCAGATGGTGTACTGAGGACCTACTCTGCCCTGGAATCCCCACCGAGTTGTACTGAGGACCTACTCTGCCCTGGAATCCCCACCAGGTGTTGTACTGAGGACCTACTCTGCCCTGGAATCCCCACCAGGTGTTGTATTGAGGACCTACTCTGCACTGGAATCCCGACCAATTGGTGTACTGAAGACCTTCTCTGGCCTGGAATCCCCACCAGGTTTAGTACTGAGGACCCACTGTACCCCGGAATCCCCACCAGGTGATGTACTAAGGAACTTCTGTGCCCTGGAATCCCTACCAATTGGTGTACTGGGGACCTATTCTGCCCTGGAATGCCCACCAGGGGGAGTACTGGGGACCTATTCTGCCACCAAAATATGCATGGGGACTAATAACTATCTCAGGTATTTTCCTGAGACAAATGTTGTAAGCTCTACCTCCTCCATGAGGTCCAGCCAGTCCTTCAGCCTGATGTCCTGACTCTTGGACAAAATCTCTCTTTCCTTGATATCCATCAACTGCTTGTAGGCTTCCTCTGAAACCATGCGGTAGTGGGAGCACTCAGTCTGTAATCTGAAAACACAACACGGAGCACTAAGAGCATGTTCACTCTTAGACACATTAACTATTAACTCAAACTACAACATGATGAGAGTTAGTTTGGTCTAACTGTGTTTTGAACAGTAGTTCATCTATGACCAAGATGCGAAATCAGTGTGATTGTAAGGCTAGAAACCATGACGAGTGGATCCTATCATGACACCACTCCCCAACTTCTTGTAGTTGCTCAGATTATTAGTGTCCCAGTAGCTGCGCCCTTCCCACCATGATTGCGCCTCCCCCCCACTCACCTGACCTCCAGGTCCTGTAAGAGACCAGTCTGCTGTGTCCTCCCCCCATGATCGGACCTTCCCTCCCACTCACCTGACCTCCAGGTCCTGTAAGTGACCAGTCTGCTGTGTCCTCCCCCCATGATCGGACCTTCCCTCCCACTCACCTGACCTCCAGGTCCTGTAAGAGACCAGTCTGCTGTTTCCTCCCCCTATGATCTCACCTGACCTCCAGGTCCTGTAAGAGACCAGTCTCGCTGTGTCCTCCCCCCTATGATCGACCCTCCCCCCCACTCACCTGACCTCCAGGTCCTGTAAGAGACCAGTCTGCTGTGTCCTCCCCCCATGATCGGACCTTCCCTCCCACTCACCTGAACTCCAGGTCCTGTAAGAGACCAGTCTGCTGTGTCCTCCCCCCATGATCAGACCTTCCCTCCCACTCACCTGACCTCCAGGTCCTGTAAGTGACCAGTCTGCTGTGTCCTCCCCCCATGATCGGACCTTCCCTCCCACTCACCTGACCTCCAGGTCCTGTAAGAGACCAGTCTGCTGTGTCCTCCCCCCATGATCGGACCTTCCCTCCCACTCACCTGACTTCCAGGTCCTGTAAGAGACCAGTCTGCTGTATCCTCCCCCCATGATCGACCCTTCCCTCCCACTCACCTGACCTCCAGGTCCTGTAAGAGACCACTCTGCTGTGTCCTCCCCCCATGATCGGACCTTCCCTCCCACTCACCTGACCTCCAGGTCCTGTAAGAGACCAGTCTGCTGTGTCCTCCCCCTATGATCTCACCTGACCTCCAGGTCCTGTAAGAGACCAGTCTTGCTGTGTCCTCCCCCCATGATCAGACCTTCCCTCCCACTCACCTGACCTCCAGGTCCTCTAAGAGACCAGTCTGCTGTGTCCTCCCCCCATGATCGGACCTTCCCTCCCATTCACCTGGCCTCCAGGTCCAGTAAGAGACTAGTCTCGCTGTGTCCTCCGCCATGATCGGACCTCCCCTCCCACTCACCTGACCTCCAGGCCACTATGAGACCAGAGCGTTGCTGTGTCCTCTCCTTGATCGGTTCTCCCCTTTGACACACCTGACCAGAACCTGTATGGTATCAGAGTCTTGCTGCATCCTTTCCATTGGTGGGTCTCTGCCCCCACTACCACCCGCATACCTCCATTCTTTGGTCTAGCATCCCACCCACCTCACTACTTTGTCCTCCAGGTCCTGAATGAGATCACAGTCTTGCTGTGTCCTCTCCACGCTTGGGTCTCTCCCAGCACTGACAACCGATGTCCGCTGCCTCACCAGTTCTTCTCGCAATGCCTAATAAAGTGATTGAGTTGAATGAGCATGTACAGTATACGTAGGAGGAATTTATCTGCAATGATTGAGTTTAAAATGACACTAATACCGCCAGCTCATAACTGAGATCCTGCCATCCACTTTCCAGGTTACCCAGTAGATCACACAAACACAATCTTTTGACAATAACAGGGGAAAGTCCTCAAATATCATAAAAAAGGGGTAGTTATTTGAAGATACAATTACGTGTATTACTAACAGAATGGCTGAACATAAACATTTGAAATCGACAATTACATTCTGAAATCATCTTACTCCGTAGATCACACAAACACAATCTTTTGACAATGATAGGGGAAAGTCCTCAAATATCATAAAAAGGGGTAGTTATTTGATGATACAATTACGCCACAGAATGGCTGAACATAAACATTTGAAATCGACAATTACGTTCTGAAATCATCTTACCCCGTAACACACGGCCTTAAAAGAGTACTTAATATTCGAGGTGATCATGCATAAAAATAGTGAAAATTACAAACCTTGATTTCACTTTGCATTTCTTCAAAACGGATTGACTGGATGTCTCTGTTTACGATAGGCTTGTTTCTTATGTTCTTTGCCTGCAATGTAATGTGCAATGAAGGAAGTGAAGGATAAACATCAAAAACAATGTCCGTCAAATGTATATACCGTATTCGACCCAATTTGCGCCCCTCCCCCAATAATTAAATTGTATTTTTTGCTCAGCTAGGCATTGTTTTATATCCAGGGATTAAGATTACCTTGTGTATTGTCTTGTAAACTTTGTTGACATGGTATTTCCGGTGTTACGTGCTCACAGTAATGTCTTTCCATGGGGAAAAACATCAAAACTCATTAATTCGTGTATAATGCACACCCCCTTCTACACAGCTGTGTTTTTTGGAAAAAAAGTGCACTATTCTCAAGAAAATACGGTAAGGCTTACTGATGAATTTACGCCAATTTGACTCTGAATTGGACCCAATAAGCGTCCACCCCTTCTGTCTTCATTTAAAGCGCCCTGGGCGCTTATTCGGTCGAATATGGTATGTGTATTGAACAAAATGTAAACGAAAATGATCAGGCCTACATCCACACAACATCTGGGTCCTAAAACAGTTCTTCTGACCTCATGTATGGTAGTCACTGTGCATAAGGTGTATGACCTCAAATGAATCCTGACATATTTTTATTCTCATTTGAAAATTAATTGGTCTAGCCCTTGATGAAGATTCTTACCCAATTAGCATATTTAAGAGCAGTGAAAACACACTGTTAGCATATTTGAGAGCATACAGAGACACATCCTATCAGCATATTCGAGAGCATAGAGTGACTTACAATTAGCATATTTGAGAGCACAGAGAAACTCTCTTAGAATATTTGAGTGAGTATGGTTTTACGCCGCTTTTAGCAATATTCCAGCAATATCACGGCGGGGGACACCAGAAATAGGCTTCACATACTGTACCCATGTCGGGATTGGAGCTCGGGTCTTCGGCGTGACGAGCAAACGTTTTAACCACGAGGCTACCCGACAGCCCCTAGCGTATTTGAGAACATTGAGTGACTTACCCTATCAGCATATTTGAGAGCATTGAGAGACTTACCCTGTTGCCATATTGAGAGCATTGAGAGATTTACCCTATTAGCATATTTGCAAGCATTCAGTGACTTACCTATTAGCATATTGTTGAGCATTTAGTGACCTACCCCATTAGCATAGTTGAGAGCTTTGAGAGACTTACCCTGTCAGCATATTTGAGAGCACTGAGAGACTTACCCTGTCAGCATATTTGAGAGCATTGAGTGACCTACCCTATTAGCATATTTTAGAGCATTGAGAGACTTACCCTATTAGCATATTTGAGCGCATTGAGTGACTTACCCTCTTAGCATATTTGAGAGCATTGAGAGACTTACCCTATTAGCATATTTGAGAACATTGAGAGACACCCTGTTAGCATATTTGAGAGCATTAAGAGACTTACCCTGTTAGCATATTTGAGAGCATTGAGAGACTTACCCTATTAGCATATTTGAAAGCATTGAGTGACCAACCCTATAAGCATATTTGAGAGCATTGAGAGACTTACCCTATTAGCATATTTGAGAGCATTGAGTGACCAACCCTATTAGCATATTTGAGAGCATTGAGAGACTTACCCTGTTAGCATATTTGAGAGCATTGAGAGACTTACCCTGTTAGCATATTTGAGAGCATTGAGAGACTTACCCTGTAAGCATATTTGAGAGCATTGAGAGACTTACCCTGTTAGCATATTTGAGAGCATTGAGTGACTCATCGAAGTTGGCGGAGGCTGGACTGATGCAGCAGATCATGAGGGTCTGTGCATTGCCGCCAAGAGAATCCTGAAATAGCAATGGGATTTTCAGTGTGTAGAATAGTTTCATGGCAACGCTCAGTGTGTGCAGGGTCAAACAATCAACCATTAAGTCAAAATCTATTTCATAGCAAGGTCATCTAGGTCAAGGTCATAGACTGACAAGGTCATCAAGTTCAAAAGAGTTAGAAGGTCAGCAAGTTCACCAAGGTCAGTTAGATGAGTGACACTTCATTTCAGAATTCAAACACATTTCTGTTTTTGGTATTGTTTGTTGTTTAACGCCACACTTAGTGATATTCCAGTTACATGATGGCAGTTCAAAACAATTACAGAGTGGGGAGGGGTTGCTTAGAAACCAAGGAACATATTCATGGTGTAATCAAATCTCAACCCATGGAAACTAAGATACAATCGCAGCTAATTTGGACGTCCATGTCCTTGTACAGAGGATGTCAATACATGGTAATACCTTCAACAACCGTGTAATCTTGGACTCCCGATATGGAATATGGGTGCTCTTCTTCTTCGGATCCCCGAGTGCACTAATAACATTACCCAGCGACAGTAGGCCTGTATTGATGTGAATGGACTCTGAAAACAGTTAAAGGACACTCTTCAAGACAATCCTATTGAGGTGGCATACAAACAGTGTTAGAAATTGGCACTAGTCCTGTAGACCTTGCTAAACTGCCCAATAGTTAAATTATCAAAAGGACAAGTAGAAATTTGCCATTTTAAGGGTTTTGCCATATGTTATTAATATAAGGGTGAGTGAGTGAGTGAGTGAGTTAGGTTTAACAGAGCTTTTAACATTATTCCAGTTATATCACGGCGTGTCAGCTTATTGTGGGAGAAAGCCCGAAGTGATGCAGGTCTCAGACGTTTACCACTTCAGTGAAACCCACGAGCACGGGTATGGTGCTGACAAACCTAGAAACATAATTGGGGCGAACCAGGATTCGAACCCACAATCATAGGTTTCTGGCATGCCCAAGGGACGCAACTCTGCACAGCAAATCGTGGCGTCTTAGACGACTGGGCCACCCGTGCCCCCTATTAATAGAAGGACTAGTGGACTAAAAATGTTAGTTTGTACCACTGGCAATATTCACAAATGTGATCTAAGGCCTTGCTAAACAAAAAACTCCCACTGAGCAAGAAGATTCCTAAATTGGAAACTATGTTTGTTCTTTTATCCTATTTTCAAAAGGTTCACACTGAAGCAGATTCCTACCTTTGAAGCGGTCGCCAACATTGCCTGTTCTGTGTGCCCTCTCAGACCCGGCCAGGTCGACAAAGTGGAACTTCCCGGCCATTGTGTGGCTCATGGATGCATCTGCAATGGCAGGAAATGAGCATGAGAAGCATACACATGACAACTTACTACCGGTAGTTATGATAATATGAAGAATTTTTACTTCTCAGAATCTGTAGCTATTAACTCCCTATGATGCTTACCATCTTCAAGAATGTCGCTGCTGTCACTTGTATGCCGGGATCGCCTTGATGCTAGAACATCATCTTCACACCACTTCTGACCTGGAAATGGTTAGGTTGTCATTATCATCAAGTCCAGGTTTACATACTGGTTATGTATCATCTATCATTTTCACTTGTCCATCTTCACTCACCAATGACAATTCCCGCAGACTCACCCATGACAATCAACAGACTCACTCATTACAATCCATACAGACTCACCCATGACAATCAACACACTAACCCATGACAATCAACACAGACTCACCCATGAAATCAACACAGGCTCACCCATGACAATCAACACACTAACCTATGACAATCAACACAGGCTCACCCATGACAATCAACACACTAACCCATGACAATCAACACAGACTCACCCATGACAATCAACAGACTCACCCATGACAAAAAACACACTAACCTATGACAATCAACACAGGCTCACCCATGACAATCAGCACAGGCTAACCCATGACAATCAACATACTCACCCATGACAATCAACACAGACTCATCCATAACAATCAACACAGACTCACCCATGACAATCAACACAGGCTCACCCATGACAATCAATATACTCACCCATGACAATCAACACAGCCTCGCCCATAACAATCAACACAGACTCACCCATGACAATCAACACACTCACCCATGACAATCAACACAGGCTCAACCATGACAATCAATACAGGCTCACCCATGACAATCTACACAATAACCAATGACAATCAACACAGACTCGCCCATGACAATCAACACAGACTCACCCATGACAATCAACACAGGCTCACCCATGACAATCAACACAGACTCACCCATGACAATCAACACACTCACCCGTGACAATCAACACAGACTAACCCATGACAATCAACACAGGCTCACCCATGACAATCAACACTGACTCACCCACGACAATCAACACAGGCTCACCCATGACAATCAACACAGACTCACCCATGACAATAAACACAGACTAACCCATGACAATCAACACACTCACCCATGCCAATCAACACACTCACCCATGACAATCAACACAGACTCACCCATAACAATCAACACAGACTCACCCATGACAATCAACACACTCACCCATGACAATCAACACAGGCTCACCCATGACAATCAACACAGACTCACCCATGACAATCAACACAGACTCACCCATGACAATCAACACAGACTCACCCATGACAATCAACACAGGCTCACCCATGACAATCAACACACTAACCTATGACAATCAACACAGGCTCACCCATGACAATCAACACACTAACCCATGACAATCAACACAGACTCACCAATGAAATCAACAGACTCACCCATGACAAAAAACACACTAACCTATGACAATCAACACAGGCTCACCCATGACAATCAGCACAGGCTAACCCATGACAATCAACATACTCACCCATGACAATCAACACAGACTCATCCATAACAATCAACACAGACTCACCCATGACAATCAACACAGGCTCACCCATGACAATCAACATACTCACCCATGACAATCAACACAGCCTCGCCCATAACAATCAACACAGACTCACCCATGACAATCAACACACTCACCCATGACAATCAACACAGGCTCAACCATGACAATCAATACAGGCTCACCCATGACAATCTACACAATAACCAATGACAATCAACACAGACTCGCCCATGACAATCAACACAGACTCACCCATGACAATCAACACAGGCTCACCCATGACAATCAACACAGACTCACCCATGACAATCAACACACTCACCCGTGACAATCAACACAGACTAACCCATGACAATCAACACAGGCTCACCCATGACAATCAACATACTCACCCATGACAAACAACACACTCACCCATGACAATCAACACAGACTCACCCATGACAATCAACACAGACTCACCCATGACAATCAACACGTACTCACCCATGAAATCAACAGACTCACCTATGACAATCAACACAGGCTCACCCATGACAATCAACACAGACTCACCCATGACAATCTACACAGGCATGACAATCAACACAGACTCACCCATGACAATCAACACAGGCTCACCCATGACAATCAACACAGGCTAACCCATGACAATCAACACTGACTCACCCATGACAATCAACATACTCACCCATGACAAACAACACACTCACCCATGACAATCAACACTGACTCACCCATGACAATCAACACAGACTCACCCATGACAATCAACACGTACTCATCCATGAAATCAACAGACTCACCTATGACAATCAACACAGGCTCACCCATGACAATCAACACAGACTCACCCATGACAATCAACACAGTCTCACCCATGATAATCAACACAGACTCACCCATGACAATCACCACAGGCTCACCCATGACAATCAACACAGGCTAACCCATGACAATCAACACTGACTCACCCATGACAATCAACATACTCACCCATGACAAACAACACACTCACCCATGACAATCAACACTGACTCACCCATGACAATCAACACAGACTCACCCATGACAAACAACACACTCACCCATGACAATCAACACAGGCTCACCCATGACAATCAACAGACTCACCCATGACAAACAACAAACTCACCCATGACAATCAACACAGATTCGAAACTTTGTTGCCTCTGATGACAAGCAATGGGATGCTGGGGACACAGGTCCCCACGGGGATCGTCCATGACAAACCACACTAACTCACCTATAACAATGGTGAAGATGGAATGTGAGCGGCTGGAATGTTCATTCATCTGAGTGGAGCCTGTATGTCGTGCTGCTGACCCCGACTCAAGGAGGGACATGACGTCATCTAGAGTCTCGCACTCAACCTCCTTGACCCCAATAATCACTGTAACAGAGGAAAAACTGCAGTCAGATATCACCACATGTCAGTTACACTAGGACATGTATATAACGAACTACAAGGGACCGGAGAAATAAGTTTGTTATTTACGTATAAACGCCCGCCATCTTGGATAACACAATACACATAAATGCAGCATTAACTGTATTAGCAGTGATCACTTCATAGCATTCAATTGATAACATTACATAACATTCATTTAATATTGATTCCTCGCTGATTGCGTATAGCCAATTGTCATGATGGCGATCGGTAAATATTCAAGTCGGAACAAGAAAATCCAGTGACTGATATTATGAGCATCGATCTACGCAATTGGGATACGATGACAAGCATCAACCAAGTTGGCGAGTCTGTCTACCCGATGCCGTAAGTCACCTCTTATAATAAATATAGGTTGCGGGGAACTCTTTACCCAGAATCCACATGGGCACTGTATTTACAAATTGTATGTATCTGGGTAAAACTTCCATATTTCCAAACTAAAGTTATTTTGAAAAAGGGAGTGATGACAGCATCACTATTTGAAAAATAGGTTTTTCTTACGAAAGCTTTTAATTCAAGCCGTTGAGTGGGAGGCAAACCAATTGTTATTTTAGCAAGCGGACAAAAATGATGTCCAAAAAACTTAGAAACCGTTACAAAGGAATGAGCTTGTGTACATCCCTTA
Source organism: Haliotis cracherodii (assembly GCF_022045235.1). Taxonomy (NCBI): domain Eukaryota; kingdom Metazoa; phylum Mollusca; class Gastropoda; order Lepetellida; family Haliotidae; genus Haliotis; species Haliotis cracherodii. Next base: position 18,321,520 of record NW_027266270.1, on the reverse strand, counting down.
CAAAAATGGCAGAAGGTGTCTAGTATACTGCATTCTTTCCGTTTATATGTCTGAGCATCATCTTGAAGAGCTGTTAAATTGCATTAGCCTCATTCATGATGTTTGAAACAGTGAGAAGCTGCAGTGAGGGGTCGCATACAAGATTATTTCACTTATATATAGCAACATGCATGCACATCTGTGTCTGGCTGCTTGCACTAGTCCAGACTCACACTCAGCAATATTCCAGCTATAAGATGGTGGTCTGCATAAGTAATTGAGTCTGGACCAGACAATCCAGTGATTGACATCATGAACATAGATCCATGCAACTGGGTTACGATGACACGCATCAACCAAGTCAGTGAGTATGACCACCTGATCCCATAAGTTGCCTCTTACGACACGCATAGTCGCCTTTTACAGCAAGCATGAGTTCTCAGCAGCCTGTAATTCATAGAATCTGGGCCAGACATGCAACTTCCCTTTTCAGTTGAAGAATCACCATGTGAGTCTAGTCTAAAGAAGGAGTACCTACCTGTGTTGCCCTGGTCATCTTCCCTCACATGGAGATCCTTGCTGCACTTGTCTACATCGAGGAGATCCTGTAACTCTTCCTTATAGATTTCAATGTAGGACACTGTGATGGAGAACTCCACTGTCTCATTGCTCTGAAACACAAGACAGGAGTTGTTGGGCTTCATTCTGAATAATATTTCAGTTATTCCTCAGCAAGTCAGCCTATATATTGTGTTTTTGTTGTTGTCAGTTTTGTTTGTTGTTTAACACTGCACTCAGCAATATTCCAACTATATGACAACGGTCTGTAAATAATCGAATCTGGACCAGACCAGTGACTGACATCATGAGCATCAATCCACGCAGTTGGGATACGATGACATACATCAACCAAGTCAGCGAGCCTAACCACCCAATCCTGTTAGTCGCCTCTTACAACAAGCATAGTCGCCTTTTACGGCAAGCGAGGGTTGCTGAAGACATATTCTACCCCGGATGTTCACAGGTCTAAAGCCTTAAGTTTTGTATTTGTTTTTAAAGCCCCACTCAGCAATATTCCAGCTATATGACGGTAGCTTGTAAATAATTTAGTCTGGACCAGACAATCCAGTGATTGACACCATGAGCATCAGATCCATGCAATTGTAATACGATGACATGCATCAACCATGTCATGTCAGCAAGCCTGACCTCCCAATCCCGTTGAACAGGTCATCAGCAACCCATGCTTGCCGTAAAAGGCGACTAACAGGATTGGGTGGTCAGGCTTGCTGACTTGGTTGATGCATGTCATTGCATCCAAATTTTGCGGATTGATGCTCATGATATCAATCACTGGATTGTCTGGTGCAGACTCAATTATTTACAGACTGCTGTCATATTGCTGAAATTTTGATGAGTGTGGCGTTGTACACCAAACAAACAACCACAAGTCAGTACAGATCATGGAAAACTAATAAATCTTGGAATTTGAGTCTTGTGACTGTACCTTCATGATGTCAAACATCTGGTTAATAGCCCGGGGAATGGTTCCATGTTCATCTTCTGTAATGGCTGAGATATTACATCCTCCAATAGTGTAGGTCTTCCCTGAGCCCTAGACAATCACAACAACATGGGGAAACATCAGACATTGTTCGTAAACATTGGGCCAGGTTTCACAAAGACATCCAAGGATTACGTATATCAAGTCTATGTTAACGTATAGGAGACATGGCTGTTGCATCACAGTGTTCCATATTAGTTATGAAAGTCAAGGTGTCCATGTTATTACCATAATTGTAAAATACAACAGGAGCAAACCTCTAACACTATATTTCTAACACTGCAACATTAAAAAAGTTTGTGAAATGGAGACCAGGAGTCAGTCTATAATTCTAATAAGTCAATGAGTGAATAAAGAGTGAGTGAGTTGGTTTAAAACCGCTTTCAACAGTATTCAAGTTATATCACGGCGTGTCAGCTTAATGTGGGAAGAAAGCCCAAAGTGATGCAGGTCTCAGACGTTTACGAGACTAGTGAAACCCCAGAGCACGGGTGTGGTGCTCACAAACCCAGACACATAATCGAGCCAGTGAACGGGGATTCAAACCCGCAATCACATGTTTCTGGCATGCCAAAGAAATGCATACCCGGTAATGATTTTTAAATCCCTGAGATAATCACGAAAATTAAAAACACTCAAGACGAATCATCAAGATTATGTCCACCAAATGTTATCAAGGAAATGCTTAACATCAAAAGCACAAACGTGTGCTTTGCCAAAACAATTTATTTCCCAAATAAAAGCGACCACGATGACAATGATTTCCACACTTACAGTCTGACCGTATGCAAAGACGGTTGCATTGTAGCCATCAAATATACTTCTGACAAGTGGATCCACACAAGTTTGATACACATCTTCCTGAAAATGTCAAAAGGATATAAGTATGACAAAGTTGCAATTAAAGGGAATTCTTTCAGTTTTCAATGCACTGAAGCATTTCCCAAGGGTAGAACACCAGAAGCAAACATGTGTAGTCAGTGTGCAAAACGAAGGGTAGGCCAATCCCCTGTGGCTATCAAAATTGTGATTGGTCTGCCATGTGAGAAACTAAGCTAGATCAATTGTCTGTGATGTATAAACTGAAGGATCAGGTAGAACTAAGATAATACATTGTAGAGATACCTTTGCTTACAGAGTTTAACATTATTTATCTTGATGATTGACAACAAATATTCATATATGCAGGTTAATATACAACAAGATGTATTGGACTGTCAATGAACTCAAATATATTATCCAGCACATTCTCAACTAAACCAAAATAACATGTTAATTTACTTATAACTCAATATAACTAACATGACTTTTAATCTGCACAAACCAGAAGAATCGTTTTCTGTGTCATAGCCAATGTACCCTTTGCAAACTTCAGATCTTTATATCTCACAATGACTTGTCTTCCAAGCAACTGCGATAAAAGGCTGTATGTCTCCTTGCCCTCAACCTAATGCTACCTACACCCTTCGGGCTTTGCCCCAAGGCATCACAATCAATATGACCCAATCACTGAACAACTCTCAAGGGTGTATTTTCAGTCAACAATCACTGGACAACTCTCAAGGGTGTATTTTCAGTCAGCAATCACTGGACAACTCTCAAGGGTGTATTTTCAGTCAGCAATCACAGGACAACTCTCAAGGGTGTATTTTCAGTCAGCAATCACAGGACAACTCTCAAGGGTGTATTTTCAGTCAGCAATCACTGAACAACCCTCAAGGGTGTATTTTCAGTCAACAATCACTGGACAACTCTCAAAGGTGTATTTTCAGTCAACAATCACTGGACAACTCTCAAGGGTGTATTTTCAGTCAGCAATCACTGGACAACTCTCAAGGGTGTATTTTCAGTCAGCAATCACTGGACAACTCTCAAGGGTGTATTTTCAGTCAGCAATCACTGGACAACTCTCAAGGGTGTATTTTCAGTCAGCAATCACTGAACAACCCTCAAGGGTGTATTTTCAGTCAACAATCACTGGACAACTCTCAAGGGTGTATTTTCAGTCAACAATCACTGGACAACTCTCAAGGGTGTATTTTCAGTCAGCAATCACTGGACAACTCTCAAGGGTGTATTTTCAGTCAGCAATCACTGGACAACTCTCAAGGGTGTATTTTCAGTCAGCAATCACTGGACAACTCTCAAGGGTGTATTTTCAGTCAGCAATCACTGGACAACTCTCAAGGGTGTATTTTCAGTCAACAATCACTGGACAACTCTCAAGGGTGTATTTTCAGTCAGCAATCACTGGACAACTCTCAAGGGTGTATTTTCAGTCAACAATCACTGGACAACTCTCAACATGCTCAAGGGTGTATTTTCAGTCAGCAATCACTGGACAACTCTCAGGGGTGTATTTTCAGTCAGCAATCACTGGACAACTCTCAAGGGTGTATTTTCAGTCAACAATCACTGGACAACTCTCAAGGGTGTATTTTCAGTCAACAATCACTGGACAACTCTCAAGGGTGTATTTTCAGTCAACAATGTGCACTTTGAGAAGGATGATGGAGTGCATATCACTCTCTTTGGAATAATACATGACACATAACACGGTAGATTCGAGGTGGTTTTACCAAAGTATAGAGTTCCCGAACAGGACCCTGTTACAGCTTTAAGAGATTACATTGACAGAACAACAGCTTCTAGACAATGAGATGGGTCTGTGCTCCGTTGCACTGTATAGAGGCTTCTACTGTGGGACATGTGTAGAAGAGTGTATTGTTTGGGCAGGATTAGGGAGTGAGTGAGTATGGTTTTACGCCGCTTTTAGCAATATCCCAGCAATATCACGTCGGGGGACACCAGAAATGGACTTCACACATTGTACCCATGTCAGGAATCTAACCCGGGTCTTCGGCGTGACGACCAAATGCTTTAACCACTCGGCTACCTGACCGCCCTTTCGGGAGGATTAGCCAAATTAGAATATTCCGCTAAATCATTTTGACCAACCGTGACTACCACAGTCATTGCTATGGGTACAGATCTTCAAATCGAACAAACGTTTGAACATTAGAAAACTTCACACATTTTCTACAAACATTATGTCCATTCACATACTCCAGATACCTTGTACAGATGATATGCTAGTGCAGTCGATCACTGCCACTAGTTTGTTGTCTAAACAGCAAGTATCCACCTGCAGCTCTTGCTTCAGCTTACAGAAACTCAACAAACTTCTCTATAATTCTCTATTCCCTTATTTACTTTTCCAGTTACATTTGTTTCTTGTGTTGTACAATTAATGTGATTGTTAACATTCTTCTGTTTTCCCCAAGTTTGTTAATCTTGTTACCATTAGTTATTGTGATGATTTCAAAACATTTGCAGGATTCTCCTCTTCACAGTTTATCATGTTTATGGTACTCTTTACATAGGCATTATTGTTTATTTTCAAATAAACAATTGTGAACCAATTTCACAATGTTGTTTGTGATTTGGTCACATCACATATCATGTATATTTATATAAATTAAACATGACAAACAGTTGAATCTAATTGCCTTTTGTGAGAAGCAACAGAGGTCAAGGTGAGGTGAGGTGAAATGGGGTTTAATGTCGCATCCAAGATTATTGCACTTATATAGAGATGTGCATGCACATGTGTGTGGCTAACAGAGGTCAAGAGTCCTGCCGCAAGCAGCCTAGATGATGAAACATTGCCTTCACCTGTGATGTCTTATGGTTAAAGACATGGTCAAATGTAAATGCCCTGTCTTTGCCCACTATCAGCTGATTGGTGTTGCGTAGTACTTGAACACACATCTGATCTCCCCCAAGGCGTTCCTTAGGCAAGAGGGGCCGAACCTGTGATGAGATGGTGGAAAATCTACATTGATGGACTGTAGGCAACAATGATCATAAAAATGATAAAATCTTTGTTTTTGCCCTAACATCATGAACATGTGGATATTTTACATTTGAATGTTTGAAGAAAGGAATAGACTGTTCATGCAACAACATCAGTCACTAGATTCTACAAATAGTCTATGTGGTGGACAATAGAATTTTTTTATCATGGACAGAATATCAGTTGTCATGACTGTACCAAGCATATTAGATTGTGGTCAATTATCATGATTGTCCAGATTACAAACTGTTATTGATGAAATGGTAACGACTGAAAAGGACAAAATCAAAGGTACAATTAAACAATCTACCTACCCGAACAGCCACACGAACATTGACTTCTTGCATTTTGCCACCAACTGAAGTAAAAAATGAAACTGTCATATCTTCTTTCCACAATCTATCTTCCCACGCTTAATTTATTTTTTCAATAGTTTATTTTATTTATTTTTTTTCTTTCAACAGTATTTCAGCTATATGACAGAGGTCTATAAATAATCAAGTCTGGGCCAGACAATCCAGTGACTGACATCATGAGCACCGTTCCACGCAATTGGAATACGATGACATGCATAATGCCATGAGCCATAAGGCATTGCATAAGCCAAAAAATGTTGAGACTTTTCATAATTACTTACTGTTTATATCCTGTGGAAGCACATTGTTTTAGCACTTTCTTATTTTCAACATATTGTTGTTTTTGTTTTCAATGTAATGAATGGGGCAAGGGCCTAATAAACATGACAAAAGGGGTATAATATATATTAATTACCATTCAGTAATTTTTATTTAGCACAGAATTAGGCATAGTAATGAAAACTGCATAGATCTTGAAAACATAAACCATTCACCTTTATACGAAATTTAGCATCATACCTACCTACTGTTGGACATCTGTTGCAATAAATCAATTAGGTTTGTGATGACAAGGATGGATAATTAGAAGAGCTGTGAAGTGAGTGAGTGAGTATAGTTTTACACCACTTTTAGCAATATTCCAGCAATATCACGGCGGGGGACACCAGAAATGGGCTTCTCACATTGTACCCATGTCGGGTCTTCGGCGTGACAAGCAGATGCAAGAGCTGTGAAGGAAGTATAAAGGGGTTGTATCCCTATCATGCATTTACAGCATGGCAGCTGCTGCTTTGAAGCATGCAAACAGGGCCCTGATGCACAAATGTGCGACAAGTACTGTACAATTAGAGCTTGGTATAAATCAATGTTCATGTCGACAGTGGCCATGATTGATGGATGAAGAGACAGACAGGCTTAAATGTTCTTGATCATGTTGATGCGCTGTAGGTACAATGAATATTATAGAGCATTCCACAGGACAAAGTATATTTCTTTCTGCGCCCATTCTCTACATTTGTGCGTACACTAAATCGTTTCTTTACTTTACAGGATTCTCATTTAATTCTCACAGGAACCCTTACAATTATAGACTGGGGTCCCTTGAACCTCCACTCTTGAATGTTGACAGTCAAGGTAAAATCCTAAACAAATAAATAGACTTGTCAAAATAATCACAGTCCTCTCATTTATTTTATTATTTTCCGAAAATTAGTTGCAGTTATACTTATTCTGCACAAAAAAACATCAAGAGAGCAGGATGAAATGGTTTGGTGTTGAATACATTGGCATTGGCATTGTTTTACCATGGATACAGACCAGGACGTGTGGTGCCAAATGACTGCCAGACATCACCAATGAAATGCAAAAAGCGCATGTAAAACCATACTAATGTACAACAAGACCAACACCATGCAGGACTAGCTAACATTGCATTGTTTTTAACAGTGTGAACACAGGTCAATTAGTTAGCCTATCTGACTAACAAAAAGTAGGTTGTAGGTTCTTGTCTGGTGGATTCTCACAAAAGCTAGTTACTTGACTCAATGACGTATAATATGGCAAAGATCGTCCCCACAATGCTCAAAAGTTGTGACTTTAAAAGTACTCTGAATAATGAATATGCGGTACTGGGATTCATACTTTGTCAAACACTAATTCACATGAAAATTGAACATGGTTTACTGGCTGATCACATGCAGTTTCAAGTGTCATTTTGCTCTTCTATTTAGATGTTCTAATTGTGCTAATTGTCATGACTTAACACTACGTGTCTCTCCTACCTTCCCTGAAAACAGCCAAACCTACAAACATCAGGATTATCAATGTTATGACATATCAATTTCATTTAGAGGTAATGAAATTATTTTGATCTATACACGTGTTAAAACAAGTTGACTGACTGGATTAGGTCTACTCGTGTCAACCATGTCAACTGACATGATTATAAACCCTGACAAAATGAGAAGAAAGCAGAATGGCAAATGTAAAACATCCTCTTACTCAAGAAAACATACGATTTCTACATCAACGTCATCGCCACAATTATCAAACAGTTCACATTTAGTCCCAATCGTACCTGAGTTACGATGTAAACAACATCACATTCTTTAGCCGGCGGCCATTTGCAAACATTCTGAATAAGTAGAGCTAAGTGCCAAATGATCATACGATATTTATCATCGAAACAACCTGTTAATTTCCTGTTATTTTTGTTTTTAATTATATACCAAAAATATAACCTTAAATGACATAAGTGTTATTTAGTGGTTGCAAATTCGAAAACAACACCATAGCTTAGCATTTTTCTAGACTCTTTTCACTGAAGAGCATAGTGGACTTCCGGTTGTCTTTTGTGCGCTTGATGTTCGTATGTCTGACTAAGAATCAGGTAAATGTCGTTCATGGGCTCATTTTTTCAGGATTTTGTTTTTCACTTTTGGGTGAATGTTATGATTTATTTAAACCAATTCTATTTGCAATTTCGCCAGACATGAACAGAGTCATTGATCAAAACTAAGGCCCGTAACATAGAGATTGGATATAAACTGGAAAGGCATGAGTCCAACTAACAAATAAAGATCATTTCGCCCGGACCACAAATGGGTGTTACTTTTCTCTTCTAAAGATACCGAACCTTAACATAACAAAGATACGATTTTCCCAACAAATGAAGAAACTATAAGGTTAAAATATTAATAGTATGATTTCTTATTATTTCACATCAAACACATCCAAGGGACCTAATAACTGATACATACCAAGCTTACATGAGTAATACAGAGGCTGATCCATGATCATGCTGAGTGTCCACGATAAAAATACCCACAGACAGCATTTTCAAGACAAGTTATTATTGAACCACGGTCATGTTGATGAAACATGATAATCATGATAAAAGTATTGAAATTATGTTTGATAGTCAGAGGGTCCTTGTCATTACCCAAATGTTTGAAAATTATGATCTTTTAGGTGTCCCTCAATTCAAATGCTATAAGCACAAACCTCCAGGACTTCATCACCCCTTAGATTTCTAACTTGGCACAATAACAATACCGTTTCCAAATATTACAGTGATGGCCATGGAGAGATCAGACAGTCTCACAGCAATGAAGTCTTTGACAGCTGACTATGGTGAAGATTCCGATGAGGAAATGCCATCAGCTGTAGACAACATCTCAGATGAAGAAACACAAGAAATTCTAGCTAAACAAGAGCCGCGACCATCTTCCTTACCTAACCTACAAAATGATAATTCCAACTCTAGTGTCCCTGAAAAACCACGCTTGGCGAAACGAAGTAAGTACATGAAGTACATATGTAATGATAGATTTTCTTCCTATCTTTCTTGGAGGTGCGGGTGGCCCAGTTGTCTAACGCATCACAATTTGCTGTGCAGATTTGCATCCCTTTGGCACACGTGAAACCTGTGATTGTGGGTTCAAATTATGTTTCTAGGTTTGTCAGCACCATACCCATGCTCTTGGGTTTTGTTTAGGTGGTAAACCTCTAAAACCTGCATCACTTCAGGCTTTCCTCCCACATAAGCTGACATGCTGTGATAAAACTATGATAACTGGAATACTGTGAAAAATGGCGTTAAACCCAACTCACTCACTATCTTCATGGCTGACTCATGGAACATCAGAGTCAGATCCATCCTGGAATGATAGAATTATCATTACCCATGATAGCAATTGGCTAATGACACCTGTTTTGACAAATGATTTGATTTAAAAATTGTAGATAAAAATGTATACATGGTAAATGTTGACTACGACTTGAGTCCATGTTTAGAGTTTTCACTATTTTCTTCAACAGCCACCAAGCTTGTGTCTTATGGACCAGATGATCAGGAAGATGAAGAAAGTCAATCAGAGGAAGAAATAGAGGAAGAGAGCACAGATCTTTTAGATATACAGGTATGTTCTTATACACGGAAGCCTGTTGAGGGACCTGTGAATATTTGGGTAAGAATAGGTCTTCAGCAACCTTTGCTTGCCGTAAAAGGCGACTATGCTTGTTGTAAGAGGTGACTAGCAGGATCAGGTGCTCAGGCTCACTAACTTGGTTGATGCATGTCATCAAATCCCAATTGCGTGGATCGATGCTCAAAATATTTTTAAATAATTCTGTGGACATGGTGAAGGACAATATAATGATAATGATGATTATACTAATAATCAATTTTTACACTTCTCCATTCTCACACTATGCATTTTTTATTGTTCCTTGTTAATATTTAGAAATGTACTTGAACAAGGTTTCCAGCTTCTAATAAACAAGTCACCAAACATATCCCAACACCACCATGGTTACGCACTCAACAACTGGGTCATGCACATAATCCCATGCATATCAAACTTTCACGACCTGATCACATGTCTATCTGTGCCACTGTCGCTGTCACAATTGGAGCTCAGGATCGATTGACTGCTCTTGGTTTAACAATATCGAACGTGAAAACATGTTCCCCATGTTATACCTGATCTCATGCTGTTACGTCCAACTAGTGTCTTGGGATCGTTTTACCAGTTGTGTGTTTTCCTGCTCACGAGTTATTGTCATTTATGACACAAGGCAGTGTTTTAAATGTGTATTTTATTTCAATGTTTAGCATCAGCCTCCTCGTGCATGTCTCACGGTTGTAGTCTTTCCAGGCTAGGGTATCTGCGCCCACCTTCCAGTCGTGGGATATACGCATAGTCTGAGATAGGATAAGTTTAAAATTTACTGTTGGGTGAGCAGAGGCACATGTCAAACAAAGTCAAACAATATTTGGAACTGGCAGAATGTATTGCAGAGACTAGCAAGCCCATCACTGAATTTCTGTAGATTTTGTTCAAATCGCCACAAAGAGCTGTAAGATTACTGGTGCGATGTCAAACAATAATTACTCAATTACTCATTTATTTTATTTCCCTGATGTCTTTATCATGTTAATGTGAGTCAGTTTGACATGTTGAAGGAGTAATTTTCCCTTTCTTTCAGAAAACTGACATTGAAGAAAAGGTTTTAGACACTCAAGATGCATGTAAGTACTGTTCCATCCATAGAACATGTTACAGTTGTCTGATTGTTATGTGGCAGTGTATACATGGTATAGTGCAAGTTTAGTTCTTATGATTGTTGGTGGCAGCAAACTGGGGCACATGTAAAGTAGAGTGACCTCACTTAGTTGTTTACAGTTGTCAATTCACTTCCAGGACTGACCACCTCATTTGAGACACTTTGCAAGATAACTGTTTCTTGAAGGCTGGATTGCCTATATAAGAGCGGGACGAGGCCGATTTGAGCCCACCAGTCCAGATGGGATACCTATCTGAATGTGCTGACTTTTCTGCCTATTCCAACACTGTTTCCTCGATTCAAGAACGGAACATTTGCCTCACTAAAGATTTCAACTGTCAAAACTCTGTAAAACTGAAAATCTGCCATTGTATGGTATTGTATCTGTATTAGGGCTGGTACGGGTAGCTCAGGTCGGGTGGGTACTGAGTAGGACCCAGGTACCCACAGAACTACCTGGACCCGTGGTTAGTCACGTGACATATTGTTTAATTACAAAAACTCACCATAGCTCAGTGGTTACACTACAAGTCGCTAATGTTCTCATTTTTTTCTGATGATGCACACATTCCCTTTGACTTGTATATGTTTGAGTAAAGATAAGGCTTCAGTCAGCTTCATTGTACGCATGATTTGATCATTTCATAAGAGACCGTATATCTATTTTATGGTCTCTGGTTTCATGCATGTATCTAAGCAGTTTTTGCCAGGGCTACGGTTAAACTATTGCCAAATTGACATTGTGTTCCCAACTCTTGAGACCTACAGTGGGTACCTGGGTAGGGTCGGGTAATAAGGGGTCGGGTACCAGGGTAGTAAATTTGGACTCGCCCCAGCCCTAATCTGTATTGTAAATAGTTGTGTGAGTTGTTTCTCACACTGTGCCATATACTGAGTGGCATATTAAAATCTGTTCCCCCATACATTCCTTAGCTTCGGTTTCTAATCAAGCATTTGTTCTATTGTAAACATTGCCTATTGTCTGGCAGAAGTTAAGCATGAAAGTCAAGGGGTCTTTATCATAACCCTAATGATAAAAGTTGAAATTTTTGGAGGTATCTAGGTTTGAATATGATAGGTACACACCTCTAGGATGCCAGGATCCTTAATTTCAAACGTTTTCTGATTGTAGACATTTCTTATTTTCATGTTGTAAAAGGGGCCATAGGTGTCCCAGTTGTCCAAGATGCCGTTAAAAGATGCCATGATTAACTGTGCAGAGTTGCGTCCCTTGGGCATGCCAGAAACCTATGATCGTGGGTTCAAAACCCATTTTGCTTGTGCTTGTGCTTGTGTGTTTCACCAAAGTGGTAAATGTCCTAGACCTGCAACACTTTTGGCTTTCCTCCCACATTGAGCGGACATGTCATGCTATAATTGGAATACTGTTAGAAATGGTGTTAAACCAAACTTGCTCACTCACTCATATTGTAATGGATTAAAAATGTTCCTTGAGTATCCAGTGATAAGACCTGATTGTGTTCCATGTGGTGTACGGGGGCGCGAGTGGCCCAGTCATCTAAGGCGCTGCGGTTCTCTGTGCAGAGTTGCGTTCCTTTGGGCATGTTGGGCACGCTAGAAACCTATGCTTGTGGGTTCGAATCTCGGTTCGCCCCGATTATGTTTTTAGGTTTGTCAGCACCATACCCGTGCTCGTGGGTTTCACCGAAGTGGTAAATGTCTAAGACCTGCATCACTTCGACCTTTCCTCACACATTAAGCTGACACGCCGTGATATAACTGGAATACTGTTAAAAGCGGCGTTAAACCCAACTCACTCACTCACCCATGGTGTACACAGTGTATGTTACAGGAAGAAAGTATTGAATAAATGACTTACTCATCACTCTCTCTTGCAGCTGCTCTGTCACGGAAAGTCCGGAATCTGTCGGCGGAAGAAATACATATCCCTCCTGAACCTGCAGGACGGTGCTCAAAAGAATTACAAGTTTGTGTGATATTTTCATACTTTGTCCTAGTTATAAGTACTGTAGTTTAGGTAATGTCATACAAAGGGTACACCAGTATATAAAGCATGATTGTCGTTTGAGCTGCATTTACAGAGGATCTGTTGGCTACAATGTGTGCCCTGGCTGATTTTGAGACAGATCTTCACTGACTAGAATACAGTTCAAGGTTCTTGTATTGGTTTTTGATGCAAGACAAATACTAGCACCAGTCTTTCTTCAAGGAACTTTTGCTGGAGCATCTCCTTTGCTATGGAACATTCTACGACTCAATTTCAGAAGAAATCAAGAACCGACCACATTCCAATCACGACTTGATTCACTTGTTTAATGAATGATATACAGTCAAGTCCCGTTAATTCGTCATGATTGGTTGAATAAGATTATTGTTGATTAACAAGTATGTCGGATAAACAAAATTATGTAGTATCAACATTCTTGATAAAAAATTGGACAACTACATGAAAGATAACGATAATTAATATAAAAAAATTAAAAATAAAATATTCAGTTTATGTTATATTGTTAGCAGAATATGTTTTCTAATCATGCAACCTCTAAACTTTCACACAGGGCTTTCCAAGCTACTGTTACGGACTGTATGACTGATTCAAAATACTTCTGAAAGCATAGTCTTGAATGGAAGTCACCAGTTTGGACTAGTGCCACCTGCTAGTTATTTTATCAGTCAGTCAAAGTTTGGCGAAATCTCATTCTGATATGACCTGTAATAGGATGTCCTCAGCTTTAGTGAGAACTTGTGTCTGATTTTAGTGAAATTGAGGTAATGTAAACATGGGATTAATCCTATTTTGTTTATTTAAGGCACTAATTGTTTATTGTTAAGCGTGTTTATCTTGGCAGCCATCGTAATATGTAGCTACTAGCCAACTCATCTCACATCAAAACACAGGGCTGTGTACTCGTGGGCAGTGACCATGGAGTATGCTGATATTTATTGTATAATCAGTGATTTCGGAAATTTGTTGCAAATTAGGGGAGTTTGAGAGGGAGAGTGTCAAATTAATGATTAAATCAGTTCCCATTATAAGTGTCAGAAAAAGAAGATTTTCGGATTAACAAGTGTCGGATTACCAAGACTTGAGAGTATGGAAACTCTCTCTTGTTATGTTTGTGTCATGCAGTCTCAAACATCACTTTTGGGACGTTAATTTTATGGGGATTTTTGCACTTTACTAATGTTTAGTTATTTATTTTTATTCCCTGATTGTGTGTATCACTCTTATGCACTCATCCACTGGTTTACCTGACACTTGATTTTTACATGCCGCTGTGATATAGCTGGAATATTGCTGACAAACAACATTCACGCTCTCACTGCAGATTTCTAAATGTTGTTTCACAGGACATGTTATCCACAGCTCACAGTTTCTATTCTTTTACTATGCCAAACTACCATATTAAATACTGAAAAACATGTCATTTTCAGGAGAAGATTGCTCGAAATTATGAACGCATGATGAAGAGCGGCTACAGCCACAATGTGATGATTCAAAAAAGAAAAGATTTTAGAAATCCCAGGTGAATGTCTTAACTGAATTGTTTGTGTTTTTTGGGCGTACAGAATTTTGGCCCAAAAAGTCGGGTTGGTAGGTTACAAATAAATAAATAAAAACATTCCAATTCTGAATATTTTATTTTGTGAAATTTAAATTTTTTGGAGTTGGTGGATTCGTAAACAACTTTTAAAAATGTCTGACATAACAAAATGGATGGCCATCCCAATCTGCAAGCTATAATTACAATTTACAAGTTATAAGTATGGCCCTGGTTGAAATTCTCGAAATTGAGTCTGTGTCATGATGAAACACAACTACTGCAGGATTGAGTTAGATTATAATGCATGGGTTCCAGACAAGTAACATTTTGTTTAGTAAGCCTAATTCAAATCTGCCTGTACTGTAGTTTCATGTGCACATATACTACTCAAAAAAAGTTAAGGATCACCTGATTCTTTCATATTACAATAGTTAATCTCTCATGCCATGACAGATTAACATTACCAATATGAAAGAATCGGGTGATCCTTAACTTCTTTTGAGTAGTATACTTTGACCTTGCACTTATTTTAAATGTATGATAAAGTGATGTCACTGGTGTCACTGGTGTAATGATAAACGAATGATTACATTTGTATCCTGTCCACCTACCTGCCATGTATGATATTCCTGCTTCACTTGAATCACCCCAGTCAACAGTTATTACATTTTCTAATTGTATTTGTTAAGGTGCACTGTGACAGTGTTGATGGTGAGTCCATTGAACTATGAAACAAAGACTGATGCATACTTTTTTGTTTCAGCATATATGAAAAGTTAA
Source organism: Haliotis cracherodii (assembly GCF_022045235.1). Classification (NCBI taxonomy): domain Eukaryota; kingdom Metazoa; phylum Mollusca; class Gastropoda; order Lepetellida; family Haliotidae; genus Haliotis; species Haliotis cracherodii. The sequence goes on along the minus strand of NW_027266270.1, from coordinate 18,306,391 downwards.
TAGAGTTTCTGCACATAGATGAGAAAGGAACAAACTTTCCTCCAGTAAGTTGTCTTCATTTTAATCATGTGTTCACCTCTCTTTAACAGGGCTAGCATGGCTGGACACTGCCACAAGTCTGTCAGTAATGAATCTCATTAAAATCCGATCTTAGTTCTCGCTATCACTAAACAAAGATCTGAGGACATCCCATTACGGGTCACGTCAGAACGGCCTTTCATCCGACCAATCAAAGCGGTGCTTACCAGATCATGAAAATGACAGTCGGAATGTGTTTTCTAATCATGCAACCTCGAAAACGTGAACACGAGGTATTCTGAACGACAGTTACGGCCTTGACTCATTCTTTCAAAATTATCATCTATCTCTCGCTTCCGTGGGATAAACATTTGAACGGAGGAGGCATTGCACAGTATGTGGGAAGCACTGCCATACAATCTCAACCACATATAAGACTTTCCGGAACGTTTGTTTGTTCAGTTTCCAAAATTTTAATCGAGAACTGTGTCAATATATTTTTAAGCGTAGTCTGAAATGGAAGTCGCCAGGTGGAAACAAGTGCCGTAAAGCTTGAGAAAGCTGCTTTCTAATTGGCTGATGTCGACTTCTTGTTAGTCATTTCCGTGGTTGGTCAAAGTTCGCGAAAGGTCTTTCTGACGTGACCTGTAATGGGATGTCCTCAGATCTTTGTTTTTCGGCAGCGAGAACATAAATCTGATTTTAATGAGATTGGTCAGTTATAAACTAGTGAAACTTTTGACGGACTAGTATCTCCCAGAGTCTAGTTACTTTTCATAATCTGGGTTAGATTTTCGGCAACCCTTGCTTGTCATAAGAGGCGACCAATGAAATTGGGTGTTCAGGCTTGCATTGTATCTCAGTTGTGTTGGTCGGTGCTCATGATGTCAATCAGTGCTACCCGTTAGATAAGGTGGTCAAACATCACTGAGGATTCACCTGACACAACCTTCCATGGAGGTATTGTCAGGACTGTGCAGAGAGGTCTCATATTTGTGTGAGGGACATGATAGATCTGATTTTAATGTGGTTGCCTCAGATTGGTAGGTTTGTAGATGATGCTAGTTGTCAGGAATGCTGTGTATAAAACATGAATTGAAATGAGTTTTTTTGTTTTTCAGGATATTTTTAATCCTCAGATGTGGACTAAAGAATCTTTTTATGATGAATTGGGTAAGTCTTTTCTTTTTCTGGTTCGTCAAATAAATATCAACATGATATGACAAAAAGGGAAAATATGGAACAATGTGGTTGATATACCATGATCTCAATTGATGTAATGGTTGATACACATCGCAATGTGAGGCTGAAGTGTAGGATGATTGGCTTGTTTTAGAAAATATCCAGTCAGCATCAGTGTGGTGTGAGTGAGTAGAAATTTTGTTGACCAGTGACTTTTTGAAGCTAAGTTCCTTCACTGCTCCCACAGGTTACGACTGAAATGCTGTTAGAAGCAGTTTTTGAAAATAAGTGCCTGCCTGTAGGCTCGTGGCAGGTAGGTCTTGAATTATGGTCAGCAGTGAATTTACGTGTCGATTTATTTGTCACAAAAAGACACATTTTTTTTAGTGATAGCCTGAAGAGTTTATTCAGGGCCTCCAGGTCCTAAAGTCTGTGGGTCCTGATGGCAGACTGGCAAGTGCTTGCACTTAAGACACTGGTTGAAATTGGTGTTAAACCCACCTCACTCTCTCCCTCATGCTGAGTGAAACGATACAGCAAGATCATGATGCGATACATATCACGTTACAAAGGTCATGATAAGATAGGTAGCGCGTTATGCATGTTTAGTATTATTTGCATCAAATCGTGTGGAAATGTCTTGACCATGTTGACTATAAATATTTCAGAGCAGGTTCAAAAGGAAAAGCTAGCTATAGACACATGTTCATTGCGTCTATTTTTATTAGTGAACTTAATTCCAACACATTTTGCAATTTTTTACTGACAAAAACACCCGGGGTCATTAAACGAGCAGTAATGTATTTTAGAAAGTGTATCATCTTGTATCAAAACTGAAAAAAATATATTGTGTATTGTATCAGTGCATGAAAACTCACGATTTCACCTCTAACTCATACCACTGACAAAAACACTCGGGGTCACTAAACGAGCACTAATGTACTTTAGAAAGTGTACCGTCTTGTATCGAAAGTGAAAAAAATATATTGAGTATCGTAACAGCGCATGAAAACTGACGATGCACCGATGTATCGTTTCACCTCTAGCTCATACACTCTCCCACATGTTATACCGCCTGACTCCTTCTACTGCAGATAAGACCCAGAAGAAGGAGATGGAGAAGCGTGAGAAGGAGCGGAAGGACAGAACCAAGGTACCGGTACTGATGATTTCCATTTCCATCTTTCACTAAGGGACGGACCAGGGTCCTGTTCCATAAAGCGATCTTAGCGCTAAGACTGTTGTAAGTCTAGGCTTAAGTATGTGACTCTTGCTTGACAATTGTATGACGATCTATCCCGAAACAGCACTATTCAGTATCATAAAGCAGTTGTTATCCATACATTGTGTCATCTTTCTCATCCATCAGCCTCAAAGAAATGCCTATCAACATTATATATATTATATTATACAAGTTACAATACCCATAGCACAAAGATGGCTTTGTGAAACAGGACCCTGGGATATGCATTGAAAAGAAATTAATTTTTTTTATAATTTCTCATTATATCAAATTAACTGTCAAGGAGTGACAGAATGTTTTTGGTGTTGAAATGTATATTACAAGGCTATCATGTGATAAATTTAGAAGTATTATGGCTCGTTTCAGATGTAGTTCTCATCATCTAAGAATTGAATCAGGTAGACATAATAAGGAACCTAGAGAAGAAAGAGTTTGTACTGTTTGTAAACATGATTATATCGAAGATGAGTATCACTTTATTTTAATTTGTGATTGTTATCAAGTTTTGAGGTCAGAATATATATACTATAATATATTATTATGAGTTCCCGACAAGACATAAGTACAATATTTTAATGTCATCCACCAACCCATTAACTGTTAAGAAACTAGCCATGTATATTCTAAAAGCTATGAATCTTAGGCAAAGTCTGTTGGGATCTCCAACTCCCATCACCACACTGTAACCATTGTATCATGGGCCTATGGCCTACAATACATCTGAATAAAGTGTGTATATAGACAGAATATTTTCCTGAATTCACAAAACATTGAACTCACCTGGCAATTTTCTGTAATGATTACTGGAACTGTTCATTTTTCTGAACATGTTAGGGGCGGTCGGTTAGCCTAGTGGTTAAAGCGTTCGCTCGTCACGCCGAAGACCCGGGTTCGATTCCCGACATGGGTACAATGTGTGAAGCCCATTTCTGGTGTCCCCAGCTGTGATATTGCTGAAATATGGCTAAAAGCGGCGTAAAACCACACTCACTCACTCTGAACATGTTCAAGGCTCAGTTCTATTGTTTTATCATTCTAAGCCCAAAGCAGGTAACATGCTCTGTCCTGCGCTGTGTGCCATCCCATAAATAAAAACAATCAAAATACACTGTTTAACATGGGGTAGAGGGTAAGCATGTGTAGAGTTCCTGGGCCGGAATAGTTACTAAATACTCTGTGATTGCTGGTAGAGCGTACAGAGGATCAGGTTGTTACAGTGTGTGACATGGTGATTGTGTATCATGTCCATTCAGACTGGATTGTTGTCATGGCAGACTAAAGGAATGGAGGTATACATGTGTGGCTGAGTTTGTGAGGTATCACAAGAGCATGGATGGTTATCAAAAACTGATTGGCCTGACCCACACCCAGAACATCAACCATGCTGACTGCTCCACTTTAATACACAGGCTGATCCAGAAGTGGGGGTGTGGGTGTGGGTGTGGGTGTGGGTGGGTTGGTTTGGATTGGATTGGGGTGCACATGTTTTTCGATTCAGATATCTGACTTGTTAACTGCGCCCTAGGTCAAGTGGCCCCCCTTTCAAAATCCTGAATCCATCGCTGCTAATATTTTCAGGCTCAGTGATTTTGTGGTTGGTTTGGTTGGTTTGTTGTTTAACGCCGCACTCAGCAATATTCCAACTATATGACGGCGGTCTGTAAATAATCAAGTCTGGACCAGACAATTCAGTGATTAATATCATGAGCATCGATCCACGCATTTGGGATCGATGACATGTATCAACCAAGTCAGCAAGCCTGACCACCCGATCCCGTTAGTCGCCTTTTACGACAAGCATAGTCGCCTTTTACGGCAAGCATGGGTTGCTGAAGATCTATTCTACCCCGGAATCTGTGGAATATTGCTGACTGAGGCATTAAAGATTCTCATTGGACCTAGGTGACTAATGATTCTTAAATCATTGTAAATGCCGCTCCATATTTTGGTATTATTGTCAAGAAAGTGTGACAAGTACAGAGTGCTCATAATGCTGTACAGTGCAAGTCTCATGGGTCCATACAACTTTGCACATTTGGATAGATCCTACCACCGTTAATGCAAATATTGTACTCAGAACATCGAAAGTGGCGTGTGAATAAGGTTTATGAGCACTATTGTCCTGTCTTTATAGACAGTGCAACAGCGTTATGTTTATGTTTTCACACCTTTTTTTTTCTCGGCCATCATATTGTACATCACATTGGCAACTCAATGATGTGAGAAATATCTGGTATTTTTCATGATACTTGCACATTAACGATTTGTTTCTGTCTTTACCATTGCCATTTCAGATCGATTTCATTGTTGGTTCGAAAAAGGTTTCTTCCTCCAGCGACGGTTCAGCACCTGGTAGGTTTAACTGGAAATTACAATGAAACTGCAATAATGATTGTGTATTTGTATATTTAATCAACACAAATGTGATATGACCCAAGCACAAACTGACAAGACAATATCATCAGCATGTTGACATGCTGACATTGTTGGAGTTCTGTTCAAAGAAGTGTTAAAGTCCTCTCCTCACTCACTCACTCACTCACTCACTCACTCACCTGTATTGTTCGTAGGCAACTATGTCTCTTTTGGTTTAATCTCCAACTGCATCATAAGAAAGATGTTAAAAGGCTAGTTATCCTGCCTGGCGCTCGGCATTAAGGAGCTAAAACAAGGACTGGTCAGATTGGAGTTGGAGTTGTGTATTCATGTTAATCTGTGGCATGGTATCTCATGCAGGCTTACAATAAAACCAGCATTTGTCTGTGTTAGTACAAGACAGATGTACAGACAGACACAGATACGCACGTCGCTATATAAGTGCAATAATCTTTATCATAACATCAAACTCCATTTCACCTCATATTTAATTTAATCAGTTTGCATCTTTCTGTAACAAGAGCTAGTGGTTTCAAACCAAATCCTGTTGTTTGTTATTTGTTGTTTTCTTCAGATGAAAAGAAAAGGAAAACCAAGTGGGACAGTCAGCCTCAGGTGTCCGCAGTCCGGTCGTCGAACATGCCCAACCCATCTGTCGTAACCTTGACAACTTCAGCAACAGGGACTAAGACAACAGTTATATCAGCCGTCGGTAGCATTACAAAAAAGTCAAGTCAAAAATGACAGTAGTTCATTTCATGAAACTGTATACATCGCATAACCTCGTTAGCTCACCTGATTCAGGACATGACCAGTTAGCTCACCTGGCCTTGATGGTTAGGTCAGATGAAATCACCTGTTATTTGACAGCAATGTCTGTTATTCATATTCATACAAGAGCTGAAGTTTCATGAAACTTGAAAATACAACTCCTGCATTTATCTCGTAGATTCATTTACTGTGCTATAATATCTAAAGCAATATCATTGTTTCAGCCTCAGTGTGTGAGATACAACTGGGAATATCAAACTTTAAAAAAACTCAAGAGGATATCAAACTGTGTCACATGCTTCGATGCAGATTTGTATAGAACAGTATTGTGAAGAGAGTAATGTATGTACATCATACGGGTTAACGTAATACTGAGATCCAAGTTTAGTACCCATGCTTCTGTTACCCTAAGCCAACTCAATCCAGTTCCCAGTTTTGTATAGATTAAAGAGTGACATTTTGGGTGATATTTGCCAAAAGCAATAATGCTAGTACATCAGTTCTGACTCGCAGCTGAAAGGTTCTGGTAACCATGGAAACAAACTATAGCATCACAATCAGAACATTAAGCAAAATACTTTCAAGCGTAGGTTGCCATGATACCTATAAATGTATCAAGAGCATTCTCTTGGTTTAATTTCCTAGCAAGGTCATGTTGGGTTGATCTAGAAACTTCAGGGAGCAGTGTACTTTACAAGGTGTACTTTATTGGATTTCAATCAGGAGGATCAAACTCATGCTGAAAATCTAATTCGCCAACACTTTACCTCAGGACCACAGGTGCTGTCACAAATAATAAATGCTCGTTCATCAGCACCTGATTGTTTACCTTGCCGTACATGTGCAGTAGCAATTTTCTCCACTAAACTCAAAACTAGATAAAAATCGTACAGAGTTTCCTCACAACTAGCCCTAAGTATCATTAAGAGGTGCCTAATCCTCTGGATAGTATTGGGATGTTTGCTGTGTAACCGAAAGAGGCAGACAAGATCTGTGAAATGAGAACCACAGATGGCAGCCTTAGTCAATTTGTGCTATAAGATGTCGATAAGCTGCGTCCAGTAAACTGCATTGTTACCATGGTAACCAAACTTTGATTTCTTTTCAACCCCTTCTCTCCATCCCTAACAAAAAGTAATTGTGGGTTCAAAGTCCTGATTTAGTGCTGTTTATGATCTGTAGTTTGTCTGTGCTTGTGAGTTGAAGCAGAGTCATCATCTACATCCTGCATCAATGACAGCTTTCCTCCCATATTTAGCTGACACATGCTTATAGAACTGTAAGTAACACTGGTCAAAACAATGTTAAACCCAACTGCCACCCCCCCCCCCCCCCCCCCCCCCCATCATCAGTGATAGAGTCTCATGTCTCATCCCCCCCCCCCCCCCTCCCCATCATCAGTGATAGAGTCTCATGTCTCATCCTTTGAACATTGTGAGTTTCTATTTCAACATAAGTGTTTTCATTTGGGTACAAATATAGATGTTGCACACAGGTAGCCAGAGCTGTGCAGAGTTACATCCCTTAGTTGTGTAAGAATCCCCTGATAATTCTTGCCCGTCCATTTTCTGTGAACAGTTAGGTTAATGCAGTTGCTTGTAAGCAAAAGGCTCAAGTCTGGTTCCCAACAATTCCACTCACTTTTCTTGGATAACTCAAGTCCGGTTCCCAACAATTCCACTCACTTTTCTTGGATAACTCAAGTCCGGTTCCCAACAATTCCACTCACTTTTCTTGGATAACTCAAGTCCGGTTCCCAACAATTCCACTCACTTTTCTAGGATAACTAAGTCCGGTTCCCAACAATTCCACTCACTTTTCTAGGATAACTCAAGTCCGGTTCCCAACAATTCCACTCACTTTTCTAGGATAACTCAAGTCCTGTTCCAACAATTCCACTCACTTTTCTAGGATAACTCAAGTCCGGTTCCCAACAATTCCACTCACTTTTCTAGGATAACTCAAGTCCGGTTCCCAACAATTCCACTCACTTTTCTAGGATAACCAAACTAAATGAGACAGACAGATTGCTACAGGAATAACATCATCATTGCCTCCTTGGACACAAGACTTGTATGTAAAGGCCAATTATGTCTAGGCTTGTGATTATAATTTTGCCGATACAAGTATTAAAATATTTTTTAGTTTAAATTTTGGCCTTGTGTACTGTTTGCATGTGTTTTGGAGATTTTCCTGAAACTGTTTTGCAGCAGGGATCCTGTTTTATATCCTGATTTCTGGAAGCAAGTGTTCCATTCATTAATAATTACAGCCCTCTGGAGATTTCTGGGCCAAATCGGTTCTCAGTACTTAATGCTTGTCATCGCAGCCTAAAGGAATGAAGGTATACATGTGTGGCTGGTTTTGTGAGGATGGTTATGGATGGTTATCAAAAACTGATTGGCCTGACCCACACCCAGAATATCAACCATGATGTGACGGGGAATATTGCTGACTGCTGCATAAATAATATTCACTCACATGACTCATTTTGTGTGAATGGAACTCAGGTAACCAATAACTTCAAGTGGACGGGGAAGGCCTGCCAAGTCTGTGGGAGACAGACAGCTGTTGGGACATCACTGAGTATTACAGCTGTTGGGACATCACTGAGTATTACAGCTGTTAGGACATCACTGAGTATTACAGCTGTTAGGATATCTTTAGATGTCGGTATCATTGCCACTCACTGTAAATATGACCATTGACAAGTCGACCTGTACATAATGTTAGAAATCAAGTATGCCTGTTATAACTTCATTGTATCATCACACGATTGCTGTACAAAAACATGTCTCTGTCCACAGGGCAGAATATTTCAATATGAAATAAATTATTTCAAGATGTATTGATTTGTGTCATAATTGATATATATCTTGAGGAGCCAGGCTTTTTTAAAACTCGGTTTACAAATCTGCCAAAGCCAAAAAATTGAAAATTTTATCAAAATGAAAAGCAGTGCTTTTCTTATTCTGGCGATCAGATGTTAGTACAATGTTAAAAAACCTGTCTCATTTACTGTCGCTCTAACCAAATTATTTAGAATACTGCATTTGAAAGCTTTTGAACATGTATCTTAAAAACTACTTATGAGGCAATTAACAAATGTATTTGAAATTGAATTTCATTACCATTTTTCTTCTTTTTTTTACGCCAAAGATCTGTAAACTCCCCAAAACATGTCTGTCCTATGCTAAAAAAAATAATTGTCTTGGTTCTCGGGCACCGCCCACATCAGTTTCAAGTCTGCTGCACATTTCGTTTTTTATTTCAATTTAAAAAACAACTACCGGTAATATTTAAAAACAATGTGATCCAAAATAGCACACAGTTATTGTGTTATTGTCATGGCAACAATAGGAGTTTATATGCTTGTTTATGTAGGGAGGCCCTTTCCCAGGTTGATGGTACACAACTGTTTATTTGGTTACATACTAGTTTGAAGAAGCAAAAAACAAAACCACTGCCCACACTACATAGTCAAAGGTCATTGCCTGAGAACCTATTTATTTTTTTGAGCCCTAACCATCCTGCATGGTTACCCAAGAAGATGATGATTGAGGCAGCCTGTGCACTCTCCATTCACTTGAAATTATCTGGGGAGGAGCGGTCGGGTAGCCTAGTGGTTAAAGCGTTTGATTGTCACGCCGAAGACCCGGGTTCTATTCCCGACATGGGTACAATGTGTGAAGCCCATTTCTGGTGTCCTGGTGTCCTGTATATATCTTCTGAAACATCTGTTTCTTATGCACAGTGACATTCTTGTTTCGAAATACTGACAGCAAAACTGATCACCTAAAGACATGTTTTAGGTCTGTTCCAAAGCATTTTTTGGATGCATTTTGTTTAAGACATTAGTCTGTATCCTGTACCGATACTAGCGCCAGGCCAAGACTTACCACGAATCAGAGAAACCAGGCTTCAGGACGACTGCATCGGGAAAAATGGGAAACTTTTATGAAGTGATGTTTCATTTGCAGTTCAGTATCTTCGGAGATGCTTTAATAAGTATGTAAATTCTAACAAGTATAGTAAGCAAATAGTCATTTTTTTTATATTTTTCATAATCGAATCCTTACTTCATTGTTATAGGAACTTCTTTTGGACACACTCTGAAAATGTTCAAACAAAATGTTCAATGGCTTCTGAGGAAAGACGAGAAAGGTGTGGAGGAAGTTTTTATTCCACTAAACTGAGCCTCTGCAGCAGCTATTTTGAAGTTTACAAAATGAAAAGTTTACTTTGTAGCTTGGAACATACAGAACAAGTTATGTGAAAATGATATTGATATGTTCCGTGGATTTTTGTGTAGAGATTGTAAGTTTCAGAGATAAGGGATGGATGACGACCTGTAATATAAATAGCTCACATTGACAATGTCAAGCCAGGTGAACAAAAAAACAAATACAGACATTTAGTCTTAGGCAGTCTATCATTAACAGTATGGCTTAAATTACTTTATGTCTTCAATTTTTAAATATAACACTGATGACAGGAAAATAGTTCATAATGTCCATTTTCTGCCTCACAAATTTTATGTTCGTTTTTGTCTTAACCTCTGTATGTATGAAAATATCAGTATTTTTACATGACAATGTGTATTTTTCCATCAGGTACTAATGTGCAAAATATTAGGTCAAAAGTTGTTGTTTAATGAAGCACTGACCGTATGAAATTGCAAACTCTCTTAACAGCGCCTTATGCTAAAAACTAATCCAGCAGGCAGGGCTAAGGAAGCGCGAAAACAGTTCAGCAGGCTAAAGGTTAAATCCAAAGGAAATGGTTATTTCAGAATCAGCTGAAGAAGACAAACACAATTCGCATCCAAATGTTTAATAACTGTACAGAACCTGTGGAGGATACAGCATAAAATTATGAAGTTTGGGACTTTTGGGACAATCGAAAGTCATCTTCACACAACAAAATCACAAGATGGCTGCTGATCATTGATCTCACCAGATCATTGTAGGAACATTGTAAAAGGCAAGTCAAAGGTCGTACAACATAATGGGTGCAATGTGCATGATGTAATATTGTAATATTGTAATATGACGGACCAAACAGAAGAAGACAAGTCTCTAGACTGCCTGATGTACAAATCGGTTGTATTACAGACAACCATCCTGGGTTACATAAAATTAGTAAATATTGTGAAACAAAAAGATAAGCACTTTCCTGGAATGTCACATAAAAATATTTAAAAATACGATCTATTAAAATGTATGTATAGTATACAAAAATATCACAATAAACTTAAGTGAAATTTAAAAAAAAAATCAGTGCATCCCTGTAGCGCCTCATAACCTATCAGTGCTCTCAACATTATCAAGATAGCTGTTTACATAATTCATAATTGCAACTTGCCGCTCTACATACATACACAACGTATATATACATCACTAGTCCTTTAGGCATCAAACCCATAAAATACTGAAATGTGCCTCAAACTGTGAACTGGTGCTGTTTGTACCAGGTGACATTTGTACCAGGTGACATTGTATATCAGTTGACATTTGTCCCAGGTGACATTGTATACCAGGTGACATTGTATACCAGGTGACATTTGTACCAGGTGACATTGTATACAGGTGACATTTGTATACCAGGTGACATTTGTACCAGGTGACATTGTATACCAGGTGACATTGTATACCAGGTGACATTTGTATATCAGGTGACATTTGTCCCAGGTGACGTTGTATACCAGGTGACATTTGTCCCAGGTGACATTGTATACCAGGTGACATTTGTCCCAGGTGACATTGTATACCAGGTGACATTGTATATACCAGGTGACATTGTATACCAGGTGACATTGTATATCAGGTGGTCACACTTGGTGACTTAATTGATTACGTATCATTGTATAGCTAAGGAAGCTGTTCGTATTATCAACCACTGATTTGTCTTGTCAACACTTGATGACTTACAGGCTGCTGTTGAATAGCTGGAATTTGCTTCGTCCGGTGTCAAACAACCACAATTAAATGCCTTCAATGTGTGATTGTCAATTTTTTAAGGAAGGAATGAACTTGGTTGCCTAACAACCAGGAATGTATGCAGCAGTTACTGGTGATGGTTTTTCAGCCTAGATGGCAGAGATGTACATGTCAGTTGAAATTTACCAATAAAAATCTTTAAAACATTCAACAACTGATAGCAATCACATGGTAAATCCATCAAACAGAGCCAATAGCTACATAAAGTAAACATTAACTATTTTCAAGGGATAACACAGAGCAAATACAGATACGAGACAAAAACCCACATATGACCTTGCACTGACCTTTGGATCAGGTGAGCTACAATATATTCTCATCTATCAGTACATACAAAATAACAAATACAAATCACAAACTGCTGTCCAAACAACAGCTACACACTAGTCTCATAAATTTCCAAACATAAACATGTGTTATAAAAATACCCAATATGAATCCGGATATATGTCCCTTTGTCGTATGATGGGTTAAGTGTTAGTCTGGATAACTGGGGTTTCATTGTACATGGTTTCATTTGAGATTCCCTATTTATCATATAAGGGTAGGTTTCTCGGCAGGATTAAGCCAACGGATAAAAACGATATTCGTTGGGGTCATATGCGGATAGAGATGCAAATATTTTGCCACGGCTCGCTGAATACAATGTTTATTCCTAATGCAGGATATTTACCATCCCCAAACACACTCGCGTGATAACCTCTATATATCCATCCACCCGACTTGACCGAAGCTGGGCAACAGTGCTGAATGAAGGACACTCCTAGAACCAAACTGTTACCATGGTTACATTGTCTGAACATAGGATAGAAAACACCTCTCTAAAATGTACATAGTGCATAGTGTCTAATCAGTTCTTTGCCAAATTATTTTGAAATTATCTTGAAAGCAACTACATCTATACTACTCAATTCTGATAGGGATTATTTTAATAATATTATGATACACAAAGCTGATTCTCTTATATAATATGTCAGGTGTTTATTAAATAGAATAACATACCTGAGTTTTGTTTTTATCCCTACAGTCAAGTAGTATATTTGGCAAGATAGATGTCCAGGAATCCTAACTGTCACAAGTGTCAGTGCCCTGTTCCACAAAGCAATCTTACAGTTACGATTGTCGTAAGTCTATGTCAAAGTATGGGCCTTAGCACTAAGATGTTAGAAGAAGTAGATGTATTGTTGCAGGAATATATACCATCAGTAAATAGGATCCAATGTAAGGTGCTTCAACGTACAGTAAACAAGTGTTACAATGTATCTTATATATTTGCCTCAGACAGAAACATTAAACCTTTTACTTGAAATGCAGATGTGAAGCCCATTTCTGGTGTCCCCCGCCGTGATATTGCTGGAATATTGCTAAAAGCGGCGTAAAACCATACTCACTCACTCACTCACTTGAAATGCAGACATGGGAGAAATACAACTTAGTCCTGTTATCTGTGATCTATACTTTGATTTTTTCCAAGATTTTGATTTGTTTATTACTTTTACAGATCCTATGAGTTCACAACAATTTCTCACTTCTGTTTTAAGGAATAAAAGAAAGACTGATTTGGGAAGTGACTTCACCGTTTCACCCCAACTAGCATGTAGCATTCATATCTTTTTGCAGTTAAATCTTTTTCAGCCTACCCCCTTTCAATAATTATTATCCTGCTGGAGAATGTTCTCGTTTCAAGTTTGATCATTGGGGATTTGAAAAATGTTGTAAAGATGTCTGGACAGAATTGCATCGTCATGGTGATGAGGTATCTGAAAAACACTGCCAACTAGTTTCTATCCAGGTGCATTTATGATTGTTCATATCAGAGATGTGGAGGATATTTCTGGTGTCCCACATCATGATATGGATTGTTGCTATCAAGTGGTATAAAACCCCACTTCATCAATCAATCAATCAATCAATCAATCAATTAATCAATAAATCAATGTCATCAACAGGTTATCAGTGGAAACATCTGCTTATGGTTGTGCATTTAGTAAAAAGAGAGAGACATATTTGTCAAAGTTTAACAATCACCAGAATATGCAAAAAACAAAAACAGAAACTATATTTTGAAGACATCCTGGTGTTCTCACAAAACGTTTGCATCATCATGAAAATATAGAAAAAGATTCATGGCCACAAGAAATGACCACATTTTAGTAAACTGAGAAATCCCTTAATCTACAAAAATGTCATAAAGAACCTTGATCTATAGTTCATATCGTCAAGGAGATAAGGATACCAAAATATATAATTCACGTTCCACACATTGTTGAAAATATTGAAAGAAACACCATTTACGTCCTTAAGTGGAGATAACTGGTTGGGGATGGCAGACAGAGGTGTCGTCGATGTCAACATGGTTGCTATAGCAACATCTGGCGAGAGGATCTCTAATCCCTTAGAGGCAGAGTCGACGTAGTATACACCTTTATCAATTCCTGGAAAAAGAAATATGTTGTGTTACGTTAATGATCAATAGTTACATATGATATACGATATATTTCTCCATCACCCATGACTACACACAGCTGATATGTTGTGTAGTGAGTGAGTGAGTGAGTTGGGTTTAATGCCGCTTTTGACAGTATTCCAGTTATATCACGGCGTGTCAGCTTAATGTGGGAGGAAAGCCTGAAGTGATGCAGGTCTCAGACGTTTACCACTTCGGTGAAACCTAGGAACATAATCGGGGCGAACCGGGATTCAAACCCATAATAGACCCATAGATTTCTGGCGTGCCCAAGGGACGCAACTCTGCACAGCGAATCACAGCGCCTAGGCGACTGGGCCACCTGGGCCACCTGTGCCCCCTTGTTGTGTAGTGGTGACATGGGTCTAATCTAAGTCATGTAATGACAGTAGGCTGTTTAACTCTAGGAAGTAAAATGAGCCTGAGAAGTCTATTTGTTAAAATGTAAAGAGAAATTCTAGGGGGCAATGAGCCTGAAATTAACACTGCAATCAATGTAATTTTTTGTTTAATTTGCCTCCTACATGTTGGTATTTTTAGGACAAAAATTCATTACAGGAAAAATACTTGGTCTGGCCAATCTAAAGAAATGTCAATGTTCTATTGTATCTCCAGCTGCACATATTCTTCTGTTTGTTTGTTTGTTGTTAAACTCCACACTCAGCAATATTCCAGCTATATGACGGCGGTCTATAAATAATCAAGTCTGGACAAGTCCAGACAATCCAGTGATTGACATCATGAGCATCGAACTATGCAATTGGGATACGATGATATGCATCAACCAAGTCAGCGAGCGTAACCACCCATTCCCATTAGTCGCCTCTTACGATAAGCATCGTCACCTTTTACGGCAAGCATGGGTTGCTGAAGACCTATTCTACCCCAGATCTACATGGGTAACATATACTTCTACCACTGAAGACTTCTAAAACTTGCAACTTTCACAAATGGGACCACACACTAACCCATTAAGAGGAGCTTTTCAGTTTGAATTGTTTTTCAAATCATGTTAGCAGTATTAAGCAAGTGTTCCATTAAGCACCCCCTGACCAACAACCAATGTAAGTAATCTATAGGAGCGCCACTACAAGGACCGCCAAATTACATGACAGTCATTATTTTCTTGTGTATACTACAGATGTATTAAAAGAAAACATGATTATTATGAAAAATGTTTTAGTTTAATCAAGTAAGTTTGTTCCATACTGCTCACTCCATCTCTGAAAACAAATTTGACTTGTGTATGGTTTCAAAAAGCGACCGTTTTTCAATTTTGTTAGTGCCCGTGGTACATATTAGGGCTAATACGGTATATTATTTATTTGTTTGTTTGTTTGTTTGTTGTTTAACGTCGCACTCAGCAATATTCCAGCTATATGACGGCGGTCTGTAAATAATCGAGTCTGGACCAGGCAATCCAGTGATTGACAGCATGAGCATCGATCCGTGCAATTGGGATCGATGACATGCATCAACCAAGTCAGCGAGCCTGACCACCCGATCCCGTTAGTCGCCTTTTACGACAAGCATAGTCGCCTTTTGCTTGCTTGCGTATGTAATTTGAATTGCTGGTTTGTGTGTAGTTCACAGAGAGTGAGACCCCTTCTCCCTTACCATGTTGTGTCTGACTTCCGTTCTGCACCACGTTGAGGGGGTCGATGAGCTGACCCAGTTTGTGGACCAGCCAGCGATGGCCTTCTTGTTCCACAGGCTTAAACGTCAGGAAGATGGCTTCCGGCATACGTGTTGGCGGCTTGGCGTAGAACTGGAAGTCTACCGCCACCCCTGTTGACAGTAAATTGTTGTCTTCCATGTTAATGATATTAAGTATTAAAGTATTAAATATTTATTGTCATACATTCATTGAGAGAGTCAAGATTAGCCGTACCTATGTATCCCAATACCTGGGATTTGCTACATGATCTTATGAGTTATGCTACTCAAAAGAAGTGAAGGACCACCCGATTCTGTCATATTACTATAATTAATCTGTCATATTACTATAATTAATCTGTCATATTACTGTAATTAATCTGTCATATTACTATAATTAATCTGTCATATTACTGTAATTAATCTGTCATATTACTGTAATTAATCTGTCGTATAACTATAATTAATCTGTCGTATTACTATAATTAATCTGTCATATTACTGTAATTAATCTGTCATATTACTATAATTAATCTGTCATATTACTATAATTAATCTGTCATATTACTGTAATTAATCTGTCATATTACTGTAATTAATCTGTCATGTTACTATAATTAATCTGTCATATTACTGTAATTAATCTGTCATATTACTATAATTAATCTGTCGTATTACTATAATTAATCTGTCGTATTACTATAATTAATCTGTCATGTTCTTATAATTAATCTGTCATGTTACTATAATTAATCTGTCATGTTACTATAATTAATCTGTCATATTACTATAATTAATCTGTCGTATTACTATAATTAATCTGTCGTATTACTATAATTAATCTGTCATGTTATTTTAATTAATCTGTCATATTACTATAATTAATCTGTCATGTTACGATAATTAATCTGTCATATTACTATAATTAATCTGTCATATTACTATAATTAATCTGTCGTATTACTATAATTAATCTGTCATGTTACTATAATTAATCTGTCGTATTACTATAATTAATCTGTCATATTACTATAATTAATCTGTCATGTTACGATAATTAATCTGTCATATTACTATAATTAATCTGTCATGTTACTATAATTAATCTGTCATGGCATGACATATCCAGTGTTCAACATATCTGACTCAACCTTGTAATCAGACGACAGAAAGCAAACATACAACATTGTGCATCTTGTTATGGTTATGTAAATAACATAATAATAAACACAAAAAAAACACAAGCATTTGTCATACATTTATGCATCTTTGTTTGTTTTTCATTTGCTGTTTAACGCCGCACTCAGCAATATTCCAGCTACATGATGGCAGTCTGTAAATAATCGAGTCTCGACCAGACAATCCAGTGATTTGATATCATGAGCATCTATCTACGCAATGGGGATACATCAACCAAATCAGCGAGCCTGACCACCTGATTGCGTTAGTCGCCTCTTACAACAAGCATAGTCACCTTTTATGGCAAGCGTTGGTTGCTGAAGACCTATTCTACCCCAGAATTTTCACAGGTAACATTTATGCATCCATATGCATATTATTCATACTACTGAACTATCATACAGAGATAATTACACTAGATTGTCGTTATGATTTTACGAGCAAGAGTAATACATGAATTCTTACACGAGCTTCGTAAAATCAGTATGACACACATGCTAGTGTAATAATTTTCTTTATTCCCCATTATTTCTTAATCCTTTTGAGCTCCCCTTTAGAAAAATGCACTGATCACGTCTGCTGTCTTAGAAAAGCACACTTGTCGATTGACGTCAACAATCTTTAGTAATGATGTCGTCTCTAGTGTGAAGTCATTCTGACCTTATGTTACATTCAGATTTGAATGAACAATGCCGCAAGGATGCCGCAAGGATGTGACCAACACACTCTTGGGACTACAAACTGAGATCAAAACAACCAGGAATTCATCACATCCAGTTTGATACATCCAGATCAAAATAGGGTTTTAGAAGTCTCTGGCTTCATCAGTGGACTAGTATCAGCCTCATAATTACTACTACTGTCATCATCATCATCATCATCATCATCATCATCATCATCATCACTGTTTCCCCACCTGGTCTGCCCTGTGAGTCGGTCTCAACGCTGTATCGGATGCACACTTTAGGTGGTGCACCATAGTAGAAGGTCGCTTCAGTTTCAACAGGAATCAGATTGACTCCAAACTTGCAGCTGCCATCTGAAGAATTAATACTTCCATCACATCACATCAATGTCAACATATCAACATTATTATCTGTCACAGAGATAAGGCAATTGCTTATACATGTTGCGCAAATAACGTACATGCCATGCATGACCAATCTGTAGTGTGCGTGCGTGCGTGTGTGTTGGCTGCTTGTACTAGTCAGTCTGTTTTAAAGGGGGACTTTCGCCAACACAAACTCCTGTTCCTCACCTCTACCTTGGTGACAAGCAGACTGATACCATAACCCAGTTTAACATGGAATACCCCATTCAGACACATTACATTGACTCCAAGCCGACCAGTTCTGATTTTTATCCCCTTAATGCCGAGAACCAGGCAGGGTAATAACAAGTACCATCTTTCACGGTGTCTTAGTAAGATGTGGCTGGGGAAATGAACCACCGACCGATGCTGTATCCACTAGATCAATCAAGCAAAGAATCAATCAATCAATAAATCAATCAATTGCTACTATAGGTTCAGTTTGAGCCCAATTCAAATGACATGACTAAAAATAGCTGTCCAATGAAATTACTCTCATAAATAAAAGATATTCTGTGCTGCTTTCGAAAAAGGACTGATGGAGGAGGTGGCATCATTTCTGAGACGAAGCTATGGTTTCAAATGGGTCCAGCATATAATTATATCAGAATGGAGACCTTACTCACATGATAATTGAGGATGAGCCCTAACCAGTGTCTACTTTGGCTTCAGAACAACATTATATAGAACAACACTGAAAAACAGCATCTTACCCTCGGGCAGTTTGATATCAAACATATCAACACTCGTCAATGAAGTCCGAGGAGTATTCAATTGTTATCGACAAGTGTTAATATATTTAATATCAAAAGACACAAAGTTAGATTCTATTTGTCATCTGAAATAATCCTTCCAACTTTTTCAGTTTGTAAACTGTGATAACCAGTGTCTTGAATGTCCTATAGAAGCCATTTTTGGATAATAAATACTTTGATTACCATTCGCCTGATAAAGGTCAGTAACTGTGTGTGCCCAGGGTTTGCTCTGTGCCCGGCAGTTCTTGGTCATATTAGGTTTGTAGATTCCCACTTGGAATTTGCCAGTGTCGTAGATGCTGCCGAAGCGGTCAAAGTCTGTCTGGTTGTAGGTCTGGTACACATACTGCCCCAGTGGATTTGTCGGCGACGCCCAGTTCACCTGGAAACATTACAACCATTGGGTTAAAGGGTGAGTGAGTGGGTGGGTGGGCAAGTGTTTGAATGAGAGAGTGGGTGTGTTTATAGATGGGGGAGAGTTAATGCATGAGTGGGATGGCTGGGTGGGATGGCTGGGTGGGATAGCTGGGGAGAGAGTTAGCGTTGGGTACTACAAACACTGGCTATCCCCACAACATTGTTTTAAAGGGGACTTCTCACACACAAGCACCTGTGTAGACGCCACACCAACTTACTCCATTCTTGTCCACCAGTGCAATGATTGAACCATCCGCGGCAAACTGGAACTTGTAACCTTGGTTACATGACATCATAGCAGTGCGATCGGTGACCACATGGTAATCTGCAACAAAGAGAATCATTAATTCATAATGGTGAAACAGCTGCAAACTAAGATTTAATTGTGCATCTATTTCTAAAAACAAATGAAGTACAAAACCGTGTTTGTAACAAATTAATAATATACCGCAATATTTGATTGGAAAATCGTGAAAACAAAAACAAAATAAAAAGAATAAAAATCCCAATTCATCAAAAGGCACCAGTTCCCAACTAGACTTATCGAAATGGAAAGTTTAAACAAGAAATATTGAACGGTTTTGGACTTCTGCTCCGGAGACAGACAGATGGACATGCTGATAGCTACGTGGATGTGGGATGGGTCCCTCCACAATATATGAAAGGAGGTTAGGGGGCTTACAAAAATTCAACAAATACTGATACACCTGGTACAAACAATTTTTGTACCTTTCTTGCATGCAATTATGTACAGTGTTGTCACGAAATCTTCAAATTCAATAAAATACCAAGAATAGTTGGATTATTACAGAGCATCACCCAATAGAACCCAGTGTGATGCAGTACATCTTTTGGGGGGCAATGGGTAAAATAACTACAGGAAATCTGTGTTATACAGAGACCCACACCTGAGTGTCTTTTAATATCAAGTGAGGTGAAATGGGGTGCGTCCAAGATTGCACTTACATAGCAGTGTGTGTGTGCGTGTGTGTGTCTGTGTGCGCACGTACAGTCCGGACTAATGTCCGTAATAGTGCTAACCCACTGAGATAACATGTCGCAGTTTTAACTCCTTCCTAACATCAGCTTTCCCCCCTCCCTGATGCATACCAGTAATACCTGTGAAGATCCGGGGTAGAATAGGTCTTCAGCAACCCATTCTTGCCGTAAAAGGCTACTATGCTTGCCGTAAGAGGCAACTAACGGGATTGGGTGGTCAGGCTCACCGACATGGTTGATGTGTGTCATAATATCCCCACTGCGCGGATCGATGCTCATAATGTCAATCACTGGATTGTCTGGCCAAGACTCAATTATTTATAGACTGCTGTCATATAGCTGAAACGAATAAACAAAACATACCAGTGAAGTCAGGGATGGAAGCTCTCAGCTGCTTCCACTCTGAGCTGACCTGCTCTGCCAGTGGATGATCTCCCAGTGCATCAAGGGCAAGGTCATTGAATTGTCGCTGCTCCATCCAAGACAATGGGCCTTGCATGTACCCAGAAGCTGTGGGATACAAGAAATTGATAAACAATATTTACAGATATCATTGTCGCATATAAACATGAATTATCAAAATAATTCAAATAACATTGCTGGTTCACATAGGCTGAAATTGTTTGTTGCATTTTGTTATTGTATATTCTTACTTTTTTACCTCATCAAAACTAGATGTGGATTGGGAAAATGGCTGGTTCCAGTTGGCAGGGCCATTAACCAACCATTGACGTTGCCTTGGAGCAGGTGAATGTTACATCAATGTCCATCATAGGCAAATAATTCTAACTCACCTGCATGTAACTGCTCAACCATTAATATGATCATGATGATGAAAAATATATAAACGAAATCGTGACATTTTTCTTCATGACTTTCCTTTCTGCACACGTCTCATACAATAGCCAAGTACACTTTAGGCTAAAAAAATTAATAGTCTTGGTTCTCAGGCACCGCCCGCATCATAATGTTTGCTCCACGTTTCGTTTTTATTTCCATTTAAAAAAAACAAAACCCAAATCCTTAAATATTCCAGGTCCAACGGTAGTCAAATACTGTATTCCAGTATTTTACTCATCAAGGAATACATTTATGTAGGGAGCCCTTTCCCAGGTTGATTGTACACAATTGTTTATTTGGTTACAAACTAGTTTGAAAAAAAAAGAGAAGAAAAAAAAGAAAGACACCCCCACCTGCACTATATTTTCAAAACCCATTGCCTGATAGCCAATTCTTTTATTTTTTTAAACCTTGGGCAATGATATATATATATATAACAGGTGACTGTGTTCCTCTACTCCCTCATATCCCCATTTACACAAAATACTATAAACACCTGGTGACACATACTCTGGTTTTCTAGAAACTTGTAGAATATATCATTCTCCCAGTTGATCAAGTCCCCAGCTTGGGCGATGCCCCAGGTGTGTTCCCCCAGCTTGGTCAGGAAGCGGGAGGCGTTGTACATCCGTTCGTCATTGGGACAGGTGCTTGCATCTGTACACAACACAGGAGAGATACACTTCTGACAGCTGATCAACATATTTACTGCATATACACTCTATACAGCTGATCAACATATTTACTGCATATACACTTCCTAAAACTGATCAACATATTTACTGCATATACACTTCCTACAGCTGATCAACATATTTACTGCATATACACTTCCTACAGCTGATCAACATATTTACTGCATTTACACTTCCTACAGCTGATCAACATATTTTCTGCATATTACAGTAGACTCCTCAATTTCCAATGTCATACCTGTTTCACTTAGTCATGCATCACCATTGTGAACTAACGTGATATGTGACACTTGGGGCATCAATGGAGAAATGCAAATTAGCAGTCAGATGAAATAGCATTTTGAAAAAGGTTCATTCTTTGGAATAAAAATACTCAATAGTCAAGTCAAGTAAAAATATATTAAATACCCAAGGAAACCTCTGAATACTCAAAGTGAATGATTCTGGTTTCCCATGCCTTGATATTGTTGGAATACTGCTAATAGCGGCGCAAAACCATACTCACTCTATCTCTCACTCACTCTATCTTTCACTCACTCAATCTCTCACTCCCTCACTCACTCAAAGTGAACAGTAGCATGTGAGTAAGTCCTAGGGCTGGGACGAGTCCAAGTTTACTACCTGGGTAGCCGACCCCCAATTACCCGACCCTACCCGGGTACCTGCTGTAGGTCATAAGTTGGGCATAAAATGTTCAATAGGGAATTGCTTCACTGGAGCCCTGGCAAAAAGTGTTCAGGCATAGTATAAAACGATCTGAATGTGCATACACTGAAGCTGACTGAAGCTTTGTCTTCAGTCAAACAGTTAAAAATCAGAAGGAATGTGTGCATCGTTGGAAAGAAATGCGAACATTAGCGACTTGTACTAGTGTAACCATGGAATTTTAGTGTTATTGTCATTTAGCCATATGGCACATGACAAACTCCAATAATAATCCATGGTGTGTGAACATCCTACCAGCACCGGAACATTATTCAACATGGCCGGTCAACTTCAAAAGTAAGACCTTAACTCAGGGGAGATAACTCTAACACTAATACATACTGCCTGTGGAAGCTTTCAACAAGCAGTTTGTTCTTGTTCTGAAGAAGGCTCGCATCATGGCAACTTTCATAGGATCTGATGCGGAGCCTTGGATCCAGGTATCACCAATCTCCTGCGTCACCAGAGGGAGCTCTGCTTTAACTACTTGGGCTGCGGCAACAAACTCCTCGAAGGTCGAGGCTTGGACATGAGCGTTAGGGAACTGTCCCCTAGCTAGTTCATAGAATATGAGGACTTCCTAAAAAAAATGGAAACAGTACCGGGCATATCATAAGTGTTAATTCAAAACATACAATCAGACAGTGGCACTTAAATCTTGTTTAGATTTGAGTGTTAGCAAACATGGATACTATATGCTCATTCCTTACATCCTTATCATTGATTTATTATGACCATCTGACAGAAGATCAAGAGACCAAAGTAATGGTTGGTTCATGTTGTTAGATCCTCTACAATTTGGTTGGTTTGTTGTTTTACGCCGCACTCAGCAATATTCCAGCTATATGACTGCGGTCTGTAAATAATCAAGTCTGGACCAGACAATTCAGTGATTGATATCATGAGCATCGATCCACGCAATTGACATGCATCAAACAAGTCAGCAGGCCTGACCACCTGATCCCGTTAGTCGCCTCTTACGACAAGCATAGTCGACTTTTACGGCATGCATGGGTTGCTGAAGACCCTTCATTGGTCTGTTATATTAAGCGTGGACTTGTCATCTGTTTGTTATTTTGCTAAAAAATAAAGCCTAATATGTCAATGTTACCGCCATAGATGCTGGAGGTCCCTGGTTGTCACTCTTGAAAGCGTAACACATTGCTTCATCCAGACCTTCGAATGTCACACACTCCTTTGCAGACAGGCCTAGGGCACGGGCAGGGTATTTCCCTGGTGGGTCGGGGTAGCCGCCTGGAAGCAGGGGAGACAACTCAGCCAAAATATGTGCAAGAAGGTTGTTTTTATGCCATATCGTCAATATTCAAGCAATTACATTAACTTCTATGTAATTTAATAAGGGCAGGCAAAGCAATGGCTGAATACATGAGAAAGACTCCATATGACTTGATGAATATTAAAATGCATATCCCTGTGTGTTATTGCACCTATTCAGCATAATATTAACAGACCTAAAATAATGCCATACCGATAAGTGCTTCATTGGCCAAACAATCTACAAGATTAAAATAAACCAAATACTATACTAAATGAGTGACACGCTTATGTTAAGAACATCTTAAATATGATTGTTTCACTTATTAATTCAACATTGAGAGATTAATCTAGGATTTCTTGAAAAGTGCCACTGGCAGGCAAATTGAGAAAAAAAATGGTTCATAATTGCAGTTTGAAAAAAGTTCTTATATTCCTAAGTTCAGAAGTATTTTAACATTGAATTTAAACATTGCATTCCATGCAGTCATGTTAAACAAAGCTTTAAAGCCTCTTCTTGTATATTAGTCCTATTATCAGTGAAATACAAGTCATCTTAATCCATAACTTTTAGTCAAAATATAGCAGCATGAAATGCTTAATTACAATTTGGGAACTTTTAATGACATTTGCTGTCAAATGTCGGCCTCTGAGCAGGTGTAGACAAACCCCTGATATAATTATTTATTTAGCAGATGTAAAAAAATGAACCCCAAAATTGTTTTTCTTACGTGGATGCCACATTCCGATGAGACTGGCATTCTGGTACTCCCAGCGGAAGATCTTGGGGACGGCCGGTGGTGCAGACCCTCCATTAACACCAACACTGATACCCTCGATGCCATGCTTAGCATACAGAGGCAGCAGAGCGATCGACATGCCTGAAATTGTTCATCAACTTGTTCACGGACACATGGCGTGAGCAGTTTAAAAAGTCGTATCAACTCATCGATGAAGCCAAATATGTTTTCGAAAATAATATAGCTAAGGATGGATCGACAGAAAATATGTTCAAGACTACATTATATAATAATGAACATCAGGTTCATTTAAAACATGTTACAAAGGTGAGGTGAAATGGGATTTAACGTCGCGTCCAAGATTATTGCACTTATATAGCGATGTGCATGCACCTGTGTGTGTGGCTGCTTGTACTAGTCCGGACTGATGCTGATTTATAGTGCTAGCTCACTGAGATACCATGCCGCAGTTTAACATGAGTACCCTACTCAGACACAGTATACTGACTCCGAGCCGACCAGTCCTTGTTTTAGCTCCTTAATGCCGAGCGCCAGACAGGGTAACAACAAGTTCCATCTTTTAACGTCTTTTGGTATGACATGGAGGGGGATCGAACCCCGGGCCTTCCGCTCTCCGGGCGGACGATCTACCACTAGACCACGGAGGTGGTGAAACATGTTACAAAACTACCAAGATTTATATACTTGAACTGATATCATTCACAGCAATGACTTCATATCTACTTGTTTCAATGTTCTGTTCCTACCTGGGACGTCCCTCTGACTGACGACACGAGTTGGGCGCTTTATCCCGAATCTCTTATCGAGGTCTTCACTGATCTGCAGGGTGTAGTCAACCATGGAGGTGTCGAACATTTCATTGTTCATATTCATTGGCCCAGCATGCCATGTGATAATCCCCATCTTGATAGCTGCCTCGAAGTTGCTCAATTCCGTCTTGTTAGGGCACTGCATCAAAGCAAGAGTGAGTGAGTATGGTTTTACGTCGCTTTTAGCAATATTCCAGCAATATCACGGCAGGTGACACCAAAAATGGGCTTCACACATTGTACCCATGTCGGGAATCGAACCTGGGTCTTCGGCGTGACGAGCGAAGCATAAAAGCAAGAACATCATAAGGTTGAAGGGCATCCATACCAACTCCAAAACTTGAACATAAGTATGTTTTCTTAAAGATGTTGGCACAATCCATGTATCACCCTGGTTGAAGGATTAGTGTACACTTGATTTTCATTCTCAGCTCCCTAGGGGACATACAACCCAAGCTGCCTTATGAGTCGTTTGAAGGTTAACAGCCACATTATTATTTCATTCTACAGTGTTCTACTGGGTACCCATTCACTGCTGGGTGAACGGAGGAATATTAAAAACAAGTCTCTTGCTTAAGGTGAGGTGAAATTGGGTTTAATATCGCGTCTAAGATTATTGCATTTATATAGCGATGTACATGCACGTGTATGTGTTTGTGTGGCTGCTTGTACTAGTCCGGACTGATGCCGATTTATAGTGCTAGCTCACTGAGATACCATGCTGCAGTTTAACATGAATACCCCACTCAGACACAGTATACTGACTCCGAGCCGACCAGTCCTTGTTTTATCCCCTTAATGCCGAGCGCCAGCCAGGGTAACAACAAGTAAAATCTTTTAACGTCTTTTGGTATGACGCGGCTGGGGATCAAACCCAGGACCTTCCGCTTTCTGTGCGGACGCTCTACCACTAGACCACGGGGCGGTCTCTTGCTTAAGGAGAAACACGTGTTTCAGTGTGGGGTAGGACTGAAGCCCTAGAAACTCTAAAGAGTCAAGCTTGCCAATCACAGCCACCCATCCATCTACCCTTTGTGACCAACGTTGATAAACTTCACCCTATCTGGTTACAATGAATTACAAATAGCACATTGCTGTTATTGTATTCCAGCCAGCACCAGGTTTGGGGAACAGTCCAGGTACATGCTGACCACCTTCTCCCCATACACCTACCTGTAATTGTATTCCAGCCAGGTGAGGGGGACAGTCCAGGTACATGCCGACCACCTTCTCCCCATACACCTACCTGTAATTGTATTCCAGCCAGCACCAGGTTTGGGGGACAGTCCAGGTACATGCTGACCACCTTCTCCCCATACACCTACCTGTAATTGTATTCCAGCCAGGTGCGGAAAACAGTCCAGGTACATGCCGACCACCTTCTCCCCCATACACCTACCTGTAATTGTATTCCAGCCAGGTGAGGGGGACAGTCCAGGTACATGCCGACTACCTTCTCCCCATACACCTACCTGTAATTGTATTCCAGCCAGCACCAGGTTTGGGGGACAGTCCAGGTACATGCCGACTACCTTCTCCCCATACACCTACCGTATATGACCGCGTATAAGCCGAATTTTGAGGACCAGAAAAAAGATGCTGTAGAAAGGGGTCGGCTTATCCACGGGATACACTTTCATGATAGTATTTTTCAGATCGTGAACTGTCAGAAACATCGCCTGAATGACGGTCTGATAGATCACAACTTCCCGAAAGTTTGGAAGTTGCCATGACTAGAGCCATTATTGTTATAAATTATCAATAAAGTTATTATTATACACCAATGTTGTCATTATTAAAAAAATGTTATGCATGTGACTACTTCCGATAATAAGTTTTCAATTGAATGTTCAACGTTTATCGTTCTTCGTAAACTTCACAATCTTTACATGTAACAATATATGTAATTCACAGCTAAAATATATAATCCCCAGATGAAATCGCCAATAGCTATTACGTACGTTTTGCAAAGTTCATAAATTGATAGTGAACAAGTGTCTACCTTTATTGAAAGAGGCAAATAAACAACTGTATCGGCGAGTTATTCCGTTCGCCATTTGCAAAAACATGTGATCAGCTGTTTCCTGTGACGTCACAAACGGTGACCACTGTGATTGCTTCCTGTTGTTTAAAAAGCAACACGGTACACAAGGAAATGAGCATTGATAATAACGGGCCGATTGGTCTTGTCATGTTGTTTACACAAACATTTTCAAGTTGTGGGTGCTTAGCGATCGTGTTGGGAGTAGGGACATAATTCCTTTGTTTTCGAGAGATTAGTTTAATAAACTGGAGAAGCCTGTGAGTAAGTGATGGTCATTCAATGTGTTCATAGTATGATAGTTTATTTAATTCAATTGGATTAACATACAATAGTGGTGTAAAGGGGGTTATAAAAGTTGGTATATTTTTACTGACTGACATTTTCATCATGAGTTGGAAACGAAAACGCCATGATTACGATGCTGCATTCAAACTGCGAGTCTTCGCTCTAGCTGATATATTTTCTCACGGGTTCGTAATTCTATATACACCGATTCACAAAATGGCGCTTGTTGTTGATGGCAACATATAACTATCATTATGAGATTAAAAAAACCCACGAGAAACAGCTTCCCACATTATGAAAGTGGATGACTGGTTTGTTAAATCTTTATTAGAAATAATAATGACTTTTTCAATATAATTAAAACGTTTTTCATCTTATATTTTTGAATATCTGCGAGTACCGGCACATGTCTTGCAGTCCGACTTTGCAGTGTTATTTGCCTTTCAATTCCTGGTTCGGCTTATCTGCGGGTCATATCATTTTCTCTCGTATTTCAATGGTCAAGTTAGCACCTCGGCTTATCTACGGGGTCGGCTTATCTGCGGTCATATACGGTACCTGTAATTGTATTCCAGCCAGCACCAGTTTTGGGGGACAGTCCAGGTACATGCTGACTACCTTCTCCCCATACACCTACCTGTAATTGTATTCCAGCCAGCACTAGTTTTGGGGGACAGTCCAGGTACATGCTGACTACCTTCTCCCCATACACCTACCTGTAATTGTATTCCAGCCAGGTGCGGGGAACAGTCCAGGTACATGCCGACCACCTTCTCCCCATACACCTACCTGTAACTGTATTCCAGCCAGCACCAGGTTTGGGGAACAGTCCAGGTACATGCTGACCACCTTCTGCCCATACACCTACCTGTAATTGTATTCCAGCCAGGTGAGGGGGACAGTCCAGGTACATGCCGACCACCTTCTCCCCATACACCTACCTGTAATTGTATTCCAGCCAGCACCAGTTTTGGGGGACAGTCCAGGTACATGCTGACTACCTTCTCCCCATACACCTACCTGTAATTGTATTCCAGCCAGGTGCGGGGAACAGTCCAGGTACATGCCGACCACCTTCTCCCCATACACCTACCTGTAATTGTATTCCAGCCAGGTGAGGGGGACAGTCCAGGTACATGCCGACCACCTTCTCCCCCATAAACCTACCTGTAATTGTATTCCAGCCAGGTGAGGGGGACAGTCCAGGTACATGCCGACCACCTTCTCCCCATACACCTACCCGTAATTGTATTCCAGCCAGGTGAGGGGAACAGTCCAGGTACATGCCGACCACCTTCTCCCCATAAACCTACCTGTTATTGTATTCCAGCCAGGTGAGGGGAACAGTCCAGGTACATGCCGACCACCTTCTCCCCATACACCTACCTGTAATTGTATTCCAGCCAGGTGAGGGGGACAGTCCAGGTACATGCTGACCACCTTCTCCCCATACACCTACCTGTAATTGTATTCCAGCCAGCACCAGTTTTGGGGGACAGTCCAGGTACATGCTGACTACCTTCTTCCCATACACCTACCTGTAACTGTATTCCAGCCAGCACCAGGTTTGGGGGACAGTCCAGGTACATGCTGACTACCTTCTCCCCATACACCTACCTGTAATTGTATTCTAACCAGCACCAGGTTTGGGGGACAGTCCAGGTACATGCTGACCACCTTCTCCCCATACACCTACCTGTAATTGTATTCCAGCCAGCACCAGGTTTGGGGGACAGTCCAGGTACATGCTGACCACCTTCTCCCCATACACCTACCTGTAATTGTATTCCAGCCAGCACCAGGTTTGGGGGATAGTCCAGGTACATGCCGACCACCTTCTCCCCATACACCTACCTGTAATTGTATTCCAGCCAGCACCAGGTTTGGGGGACAGTCCAGGTACATGCCGACCACCTTCTCCCCATAAACCTACCTGTAATTGTATTCCAGCCAGCACCAGGTTTGGGGGACAGTCCAGGTACATGCTGACCACCTTCTCCCCATACACCTACCTGTAATTGTATTCCAGCCAGGTGCGGGGGACAGTCCAGGTACATGCCGACCACCTTCTCCCCATACACCTACCTGTAATTGTATTCCAGCCAGCACCAGGTTTGGGGGACAGTCCAGGTACATGCTGACCACCTTCTCCCCATACACCTACCTGTAATTGTATTCCAGCCAGCACCAGGTTTGGGGGACAGTCCAGGTACATGCTGACCAGCCAGGGGTGGGACATATACATCAGCTTCTCCTCATACCCCAGCATATACAACTGCAAGCCCACTTTGACAGCTTGGGGGAAGTACACGGTGAAGTACTTGTTGAGAACATTGTTGATGAAGCCAAGCTTAGGGCTGATGCCATTGAAACCAACATCTGTGTATAGAAAATAATCATAAACTAGTTGACATTATCACTTCACAATGATAAGATCCTCCTTTTAATAAGACTACACCATTAGAAAACAGTGTTTACTTATTGTTTTATTTGTTTGTTTGTTGTTTAATGCCACACTCAGCAATATTCCAGCTGTATGGCGGAGGTCTGTAAATAATCGAGTCTGGACCAGACAATCCAATGATTGACATCATGAGCATTGATCAATGAAATTGGGAGTGGGATACGATGACATGAATCAACCAAGTCGCCTCTTACAACAAGCATTGTCGCAATTTATGGCAAGCACGGGTTACTGAAGACCTATTCTACCCCGCAACTTCACGGGCCCAGTGCTTACTAACATCACTTGCGGATGGGACTCATTTTAGCATGCTCCAAATTACTGGGTCTTACCGGACGCATAATATTGTATCTTGCAAATTGAGAGTGAATCCAAATAATTTCCATTGCAAGTCCTTAGGGAAGCAAATATTTATGGTTGTTTGAATCACAAAATTTATATGTGCAAAGATTGTGTATTGCATGTTACTGACATTTCTATTCTGACAAGGAATGGAATCAAAGTAAGTCAACATGGTCAATGCAGAGCTTAAATTAGACATAAATCAGGTGTGCTGAACATGTTTAATTGCTCTTGACCTGTTTTTCAGGAGTGCCATTTTAAGTTTAGGTGTGCCTTGTATTTATTACCCAATAATAATAACAAATAGCGATCGTCTGCTAGGTTTTTCACAACAATCAACACAAATAACCACTCCCATTTGAAACACAAGACCTTGTACATAATATTTGTGATACTCCGTCAAAATATGGAAACATATGATTATGTTCAAACGTATTTGGTGCAGTCTTGAACATCTTGTGAAACATCTGTAAGATACAGTCAACTGAATTGACACAGGAAGTTAATTAGCGATAGAGCAATCTCATTAAAATCAGATCTTAGTTTTCACTACCGCTAAACAAAGATCTGAGGACATCCCATTACGGGTCACGTCAGAACGACCTTTCGCAAATTTTGACTGACCAATGAAATGACTGACAAGAAATCAACATTAGCCAATCAGAAGGCAGCCTTCTCGAGCTTTACGACACTAATTTCAAACTGGCGACTACGCTTCGAAACATGTTTTGACGTACTCTCGATTAAAAAAATTAAAACTGTTAAGAAGAACACTCTGGAATGGCTTACAGATGGCCTAGATTGTATGGGTATAATAATAAAACCTGTAACTGTCGTTCAGAATACCCTCTGTTAAATATTTTGTGGTTGCATGATTAGAAAACACATTCCTACTGTCACTTTCATGATCTGGTAAGCAACACTCTGATTGGTTGGATGAAAGGTCATTCTGGCGTGACCCTTAATGGGATGTCCTCAGATCTTTGTTTAGCGATAGCGAGAACAAAAATCTGATTTTAATGAGATTGGCGATAGTGGAACATGCAACTTATTTGGAAAACTCTTTTCAAGCGTGACAATCCCTATTTTATGTGTATGGTGAGCATGGCGGCACTAGTAATTTTAAGCCCTGCAATGGTTGATTTTCTTCAATCTAACATTGAAACCATCTATGATCATGATAATCGGCTAGGCCATCAGAGGTGAGGTGAGATGAAATGGGGTTTAACGTCGCGTCCAAGATTATTGCACTTATATAGCGACGTACATGTATGTGTGTGTGTTTGTGTGGCTGCTTGTACTAGTCTGGACTGATGCCGATTTATAGTGCTAGCTCACTAAGATACCATGCCGCAGTTTAACATGAATACCCCACTTAGACACAGTATACTGACTCCAAGCCGACCAGTCCTTGTTTTAGCCCCTTTATGCCAAGCACCAGACAGGATAACAACAAGTTCCATCTTTTAACGTCTTTTGGTATGACGCGCCCGGGGATCGAACCCCGGACCTTCAGTTCCACTCTCCGGGCGGACGTTCTACCACAGAGGCGGTCCTAGGCCATCAGAACTGTATAGATATTAACCGAGTCATCTTAAAGTGACACATCTCTTATCACAGAATCTAGTTCAGTCGTTGATATCGATAACCAAGTCATCACATACAGATCAAACTAAGTCAAGGTTGTTTCCAGTGGGAAAAGTATTGATAAAGGAACTTTACCTTTGACCACTGATATGTTACAAGGGATGTTATTGTATATTGTGATATTAATTTATCAATATTTCTTTAATGTAAATCCCATTTTGATACAAATTTACAAACATTGATAAAAATTAATAATTCACTGCCACAGAAACATTTACATTTTATTAGTGAGAGAGTTGGATTTAACAACGCTAACAGTATTCCAGTTATATCACAGCGTGTCAGCTTCATGTGGGAGGAAAGCACGAAGTGATGCAGGTGCCCAAGGGACGCAACTCTGCACAGCGAATCGCGGCGCCTTAGACGACTGGGCCACCCGTGCCTCCTACATTTTATTAGATTACCATGGTTAAGATGGATCATGATAAGGCAGCAAATTCAATTCTATACATTTAACATGTATTTAATGAACCAGCCTTTACACAGACTTATTTAAGCTTTTCCACACAAGGGCGGTCGAAATAAAAAATAGCTTTGCCTATCATTTATTTATCTTTTTATATGAAAGTCATTCTGCCGTTGAGTTAAAACTGCAGCTGGCTTCTTGAATCACTGATAGTCATGTCAACATGGAACTTATATCCACCTTTTCTTTTTATAACAGTGTCTATAAAAAAAAAATTGGTAGTGGGAGACATAAAAAAATAAATATTTTTATGTGAAATTTCTTGGACCAGCTGCTTTTCAGAAGAGGCAGAGAGCCTGTGATATGTAAAATAAAAAATGTGTGGCTAACATATTTGTTATTAACATGGTTAATCAAAATATCAATACATCGATATATCAATACTAAACTTTCCAATCAATGCATAACCCTCACATGTTACTGTTAATGTTCAAGATTTGCAGGCTAGTACTCACCTAAATGGTTCATGAATATCAGATGTACTTTCTTGACATCCTTCGGATCAGCATCTCTGGATTGTACAGGAGCTTCGCCACTCACATATACCTGTGAATAATTAATACTCTTGCTGACATGTCACAAGACAGTGATTGACAATTCAAAGATATTCAAGCATCCTACAGGGGGCATGGGTGGCCCAGTCGTCTAAGGCGCCCAGATTTGCTGTGCAGAGTTGCGTCCCTTGGGCACGCCAGAAACCTATGATTGTGGGTTCGAATCCTGGTTCGCCCCGATTATGTTTCTAGGTTTGTCAGCACCATACCCGTGCTCGTGGGTTTCACCGAAGTGGCAAACGTCTGAGACCTGCATCACATCAGGCTTTCCTCCCACATTAAGCTGACACGCCGCGATATAACTGGAATACTGTTAAAAGCGGCGTTAAACCCAACTTACTCACTCACTCTAGCATCCTGCTGCTGGGTCTAAGGTCCAGCAAACACATGCCCTACCAGCCTTCTTCATAAATTCTACATTGACCTTGGATAATACACATTTCTGTCAGGCCAATCATCATAATCAGGATTCAGCTCACTTGCCTTTGATTAAAGACAGTCGAAAGACCTGCAATATCACTGATAATGAAGGTTTACACATCCACTAGATTTTTATGTCATTTCACCTGAAATTAAAATTGTTTGTTTGTTGTTTAACGCTGCACTCAGCCACATTCATAAACATGAAATACTGAGGTTTTCAAATCATCTGTGAATGTCATCATGTACCGTATTGAAATGATATATTGAGCTCGTTCTGTTTATTTTATTTTTTGCATTTGAAATTAGCTGAATAGCAATACCTAGAACATCACTGACATTGCTTTGAGAACATTTTACAGATTTTCATTGTATGTTCTGTTTAATAACTACAATAGACGGATATGCTTCTGATACAGACTTTTCATTTGACAGGACTTCATTACAGAAAAGACAGTTGTAGGTTGGCCTAACACATGTAAATTTCATGTACGAATGCAGGGCTGTTCCTTTTTCAATGCAGACCCCCTTTTAACAACAGGCATTAAAACACAAGTTTATTGAACAACCTTTTCTACCCTACACGACAATGTCTGAAATTATGGGGATGAGTTAGTGTGGATAAATAAATAACTTTAATGCCATTTAAGGCAAATTGTTGTTCTCAGATTTATATCAATTTTGCATTTCATCAGCTCAATTATGCAGCAAACAGAGCATAGTCCACATCTCATTTAGGTCCAGTGGCTTACATAAGTTCAGACATAGACACTGTGACTATCCCGTTAATCTGAGACGAGTGAAAACCTAAACTTGAAGTTCTCTCCATCTGTGGACTACCGGTACTTAGATTTGACTAATGATGTCTTCCCCGAAACATAACTAGATTGTAGGAGATAGTGTTAAGTCTTGCCAGACCCTTACTGGCGTCAGACTAACAGACAAGTGGTCATGACCAATCCTTAATAAATAAACTGAAAGGGATTCTATGCATTTGATTGGCTAACAAAGCAATGTTTTTATTTATGCTTCCATAAACCTAAAAAAATAATCGACTATGCCCAGAAACGAAGTCCTGTTCTCTGATTGGCTATTCATAGAATGGGTGGGTTTTGTGCGGCATTAGTGCGCTGATTCATGTCACTTACTTCATATAGTTGTCTCAGTCTTTATGTTTACAGTTGAATAAGCAGTCTGTGAAGTTATTATTGTTAACTTTTTTTTATTTAAATATGAATCAATTTCATTTTTTTTTGCGTTTATAATAAAACATAAAAAACCAGTCTGGTGCAGGCATTTACTCAATGTGCACACAGGGTTTTACGTTAATAATTCATGCACACAAAAATAATACTGAAGTCAATAAATCAGATTTGTCATTTTAGATGTGGCCTTTTGAACATGTTGACTACAATCAATGAGAGCGAGTTAATTACATCTTTCAACAGCTTTCAACAGTATTATAGTATTATAGTATTATCACAGTATGTGTGGAAGACCGCAAACTATTGCAGGTTCAAGCTGTTGTCCGCTTTGGTGAAACCCAACAAGCATGGATATGAATTGCCCACTTAATAGTCAAATCCTTTGACAAGTAAGGGATGCAACTCTACACACCAAATATTGGGAAACTTCCTTGTATACAAGAGGAAAAGAGTGTAGTCAGCTGATGACTAAACTCATGACATCACATGTACAGTAATACTCATATGACAGGAAACTGTAGTGGAGAGTGCTTTTCACTAGTTTCACTTTTGTTTTTTCAATGTTTTATGGTTTCAAAAGTATGATTAAGTTGTTTGAGAGTGAAAGGAATTTAATCTTAGTACAGAGCCAAAGACTTGATTGGTGGCATTGCATAACTTAATTGAACCAAAGACGTACATACATGTATGTATGTCTTTGCTTGAACTCAATTAAAGCCTCACTTTAATAAATATAGGTTTATATACTTCAAGACAAAATAGATATAATATGAAGAACAACTTCTTTAACAACATTTCTGTATAGATCCTTTAACAAGAGCATAAGTATCTATATGGAAAATATATCTATAATCGTACATGTATATATCTATGTTAAAGAAAGTTTCCATTAAGCTGTCATCTGTGACTAACTTCTGAGGAATGCCTTTTAAACAATGCAAGTATATACTACAAGCCAGGGCTGGGACGAGTCCAAATTTGCTATCCAGGTACCCACCCCCTATTACCCGACCCTACCCGGTACCCGCTGTTGGCGTCAAGAAATAGGTATAAAATGTCCAATATGGAATAGATTCACAGGAGCCTTGGCAAAATGTATTTAGAGACACGTATACAATGATGTGGTCATGCATACACTGAAGTTGACTGAGGTTCTAGCTTTGTTCAAACATACATAGATAAGAAGAAAGCGTTCATAGTCAGGAAGAAATGTGACCATTAGAGACTTAAAATTGTTGTGTAGTTATATAGTGAATTAAAAAATATATCACATGACTAACCACGGGTCCGGGTAGTCCTGTGGGTACCCGGGTCCTACTCAGTACCGACCCGAGTTACCCGTCCCACTGGGACTCCCAGCCCTACATCAAGCCATAATGAATCATTAACACATATATAATTCAATAGTTATTATGGTTTTCAATTTCAAGCATCATATATATCATGTTCAGCTGAAATGTCAGAGTCCAGTTACAATTTCTAAGTGGTGTCGCTGTTCTATTTATATCTCTCAGTGCAGTGTGCACCTATAACTTGTTTGTTTGATGACATAAGACGCTGAGTGGTCTAATTACTTACGGAGTGACAGTATATAACCCGAACATAAATGTAACAAAAATTCCATACCAAGCACAATCCTAGGCAGAAACATATCTTCAGTAGAAACGACATTTTATATAACATCTCCAACGAACCGCACCATCAACAAGGCAATCAGGTGCTAGGTCATGTGCTCGTTGTTTCTGTAGTTTCACTTCCGGATCGTAGAACAGCCAATCAGTCCACTCGTTACTAGTCGTCTTATTCCGGGACAAGCCGAGATTACGGAAAGGGACGAGAGAAGACGAATAGCTCACGACCAGCACATTGATCGAGACCATAAACGCGATAACCAGCTGATCACACTACATGCCGCCATGAACTGTGGGAATTCATTTCTAGTCAGAAAGACCGTTGAGGAAAGTGTATGAATGACAATTTAATATTTATTAATGATGAACTATATATTTATTGATTGTTGATTTATTGTTTTTCACATACAAAAAATCACAGTGGCAAAAATGAAGTACGTACGTGCTAAACAGAATATCTAAGTTTAAATTTTGGAGATGTTTGAACATTGCAATAAATATAAGATTGAACCTTTGTTTAATGGTTCAGAGGTATTTTCGAAAACACAATTATAGCATCACGATAAATTCGACATTTTTAATATTCACCAAACTTTGTGAAAAAGCGTTCAGATGTTTAAGAAATCTTAAGATTGTGTTTCTTTTTACAATATGCGTGAGTGAGTGAGTTGGGTTTAACGCCGCTTTTAACAGTATTCAAATTATATCGCGGCTTGTCAGCTTAATGTGGGAGGAAAGCCCGAAGTGGTGCAGGTCTCAGACGTTTACCACTTCGGTGAAACCCACGAGCACAGGTATGGTGCTGACAAACCTAGAAACATAATCGGGGCGAACCGGGATCAACGGGATCAATTTACAATAAGCGCGATAGACGCGTATAACCTGAATAATTCTGAAAATTTTAATTGAAACTTGTATGAAAATATTATGAAATCTTTTGTGATATGTGTTTTTATAACAGCCACCCACCCCCCTGATGATAAGGGAGAGGGCGGTGGGATAGCCAAGTGGTTAAAACGTTCGCACGTCACACCGACGGCCCGGGTTCCACTCCCAACATGGGTACAATGTGTGATGCCCATTTCTGGTGTCCCCTGCCGTGATACTGCTTGAATATTGCTAAAAGCGGCGTGAAACCAAACTCACTGACTCTTGATAAGGGACAAATGACAAAATGTAGTTGCAAAAATGTCACCCACAGTGCAAAATATCCCCCTTCAACAGTCCATACACGGTGCGTGTTTTGTTAAGTAGAGTTGTTAGTCGTTGTTGAAACATG
Organism: Haliotis cracherodii; assembly: GCF_022045235.1. NCBI lineage: Eukaryota > Metazoa > Mollusca > Gastropoda > Lepetellida > Haliotidae > Haliotis > Haliotis cracherodii. The sequence continues at coordinate 18,268,817 of NW_027266270.1, read as the reverse complement.
CATACTACAACAGCGCGAGCAGGTGCTTTCAGGATTTTTCTGATTTGAAATACAAGACATAATTCAGACATAGTTCAATATCATCTGTCATCTGTATATTTTTCAACCAAAACTTCGACGAAGGATTTATTGGGATTTGTATGAGTTCATATCTAAATATTCCGGTTAATATGCCAAGTCTTGTCTGCTGTATCAGTAAACTCGGGCATGCGTTGTCCATCCACATCAGCAGATCTGTGTTTAGTACATACATCACAATCGACAAGAGTCATCTGAATTTCAAATACCAGCTGTCAGATTATAAATTACATGACTTGGTTACCACTCGTTTCAACATGTTACTGCTTTGTTCACGACAGGCAGGTTCGCTTTTATCTGCTATAGGCTGTTTATCAGTCGCCTGTGAGGCTCTTCCCAAAAGAGTTAAATAATTATGAGGACACATTTTAATGCTTTTATGATTAGGTGTAGTCTTAGATATAAAGGAGGAACGGGTGGTCAAATCTTTGTGTAGAGTTGCGTGCCATAGACGCACCAGGATCCGCTGATCGTTGGTTCGAATCCCAGATTCACACTGGTTCTGATCTTTGGTCTGTCAGTACTATACTTGTGAGGGCACGGATGGCCCAGTTATAAGGCGTCGCAATCTGCTTTGAATTGTTGCCTCCCTTAGATGTGCCAGTAACCTATGATCCGAATCATAGTCCTGAGGCTCCTGATTAAGTTTCTAGATTTGGCAGCACCATACCCCTGTTCGATCGATCGGTTGCTCGCTCCTCACTCACTCACTCACTCATTCACTCACTCACTCACTCACTCACTCACTCACTTACTCACTCACTCGAAAAAATCTGCGAGAAAGCATGCTTTCGGCAGAGACTTTTTTTTATAAATATGGAAATGGGTTTTCGCTTTTATTTACTTATACGCGTGGTTACGGAAAAGTTCCGAGCCCAGTTATGATGGACAGCATTGATGTAGTTAAACATGACCCCTCCGAGGTCCACACACGTCTGTCAAAGATGCCGGGGTGTCCCACTTGTATGGAAAGTGAGCGAGTTAAAATTGGACGTCACAGCGGCAATATTACTGCCATCCTCATTGTGGTGTAAAACGTTCCCCATAGCAGAAAAGACGTCATCATCATTCGCATAATGCTCGCCTAAGGGTTCTTTCTTCAAGTTTGGGAAGTTGTTGAAGTCTGACGGGTCCAAATCTTGTAAATGCGGAGGATGCTCAATGGGTTTATAGCCACAGTCATCATTGCAGCCATGGCGACAACAGACATGTGCACAGGTGCATTTTCCCGTTGGAACAACACGCATTTAGTAGTTTTTCTTGATGTTTAGGACCGCCTCCGTGGCCTAGTGGTAGAGCGTCCGCCCGGAGAGCGGAAGGTCCGGGGTTCGATCCCCGGGCGCGTCATACCAAAAGACGTTAAAAGATGGTACTTGTTGTTACATGGACTGGTCGTCTCGAAGTCAGTATAGTAGTGGCAGTTGAAGGTCTCCCTGATCTAGGCTCATCTTCGGGACTCTCCCTCTTTCCCTCTTAAATCCACTGTTAACAGGGGCAAAGGAAGGAGCATCATCACCTAACACCATGTCCGCATGGATGCTGTAGCTGGTGACCATTTCAGCTGGAGCCATTGTTGACAGCGCGGTAGCCAAGTTTGTCCTTCATCATCAACAGAGAATACCTAGCCACTTTGTTGCCTGCAAAAATATGATGTCTGGTTCAAATGCAGTCTGTAAGAATGGGAAGTATTGTACTCAATACATCAGTACAAACTGTTAAGTTTGTTTGTTGTTTGACGCCGCACACAGCAATATTCCAGCAATATAATAGTCGAGTCTGGACCAGGCAATCCAGGGACTGTCTCCATGAGCATCCATCTACGCAAGTGGGATAAGATGACATACACACGACACCATTTTACACCGTTAATGGAGGCCCGTGAAGGTTCGGGTAGAATAGGTCTTCGGCAAACCATGCTTGCCGTAAAAGGCGACTAGCTTGTCGCAAGAGGCGACTACCTGGTCGGGTGGTCAGGCTTGCTGACTTGGTCGATGCATGTCATCGTATCCCACTTGCGAAGATCGATGCTCATGATGTCAATCACTCGATTGTCTGGACCAGAATCGATTATTTACAGACCGTCGTCATATAGCTGGAATATTGCTGAGTGCGGCGTTAAACAACAAACAAACACTTTGTGACAAGGATGTCGTAATCGCGATGTGTCAGTTTAAAGGGGGACTAGGCTCCGGAAAATTGGCAGCCCCAGCCAGTCATTAATAACTTCTGTGTATTTGTGAACTTATTCAGTGTATATCATGTAGATCAATATTTAGCAGTTATTTCACATTCACATATATATATATTATACACAAACAACAACGCCTAGACCAAGACTGAATTTGGCACATTGTCAAGACTGTAAAGAATTGTTTAATAGGCATTACTTAGAAGTTGACGGATGACAAAGTAGAGATAATTTATGGATAACAACTTCTTTATTTACTGTCCTTTTTACATCGGGGAAAAGCCCTTAGTCACCCACCATTTGTCCTTTCCTGCTTTACCCCCTGCACCTGGCCATGAAGTGGCCATGAAACTTTTTGAATGTAAAAAATTAAAAGGTTGTTCTCCACAATCATACTCCTTGTCGTGTTGACGCCATATCACGGGTCGTATTAAGGGAAATCTGGAATTCGATGTGACGATCAGTAGATCCTGCTACGCAAAGGGGAAACACCTCGGCATCGAGTATTCCGGTCTCACTTGGCCACTTGTGCCTCATAGAATATAGATAAGCAGATATACGATAGATAGGAATGCATTTAGGTTAAAATAAATTCTCATACGAAGCTATGGTAGTGTGGCTTTTAAGTTTCAAATTAGTATGACAGCCATGTATAAATCACCTATGAATATTAATAATCATATTGCAAACCCATCCCTTTACTGCCGGCATGCTGTATGAAACGGACCTGTAGCCGTGTTGATACCTAGGTGGTTTTGACGTCCGATGTCACTTTGAAGGGGATGATACATGCAATGAAGAATCTACTGACCATCGTCATCGCCACAGGTATCGTGCCATATGATAATTTCATTACTGAAATTCGGCATTTGTTTTAGAAATCATTTTATCGGAAAGAGGTTATTATTAAATTCAAAACAACGTTTGTGTTTCCCTGTGTAAATTGCTTTTCACATATGTTCACACATCAATGTTTCTTTTCTAAGTTGTGTTGTTTCCTTTTGTATCAAACTTAATGTTTAAATTGTGTAACACTAAATAAAGTTAAGGACTACCCGATTCTTTCATATTGGTGTATAGTTAACCTGTATCATGGCATGACAGATTAACTATAGTAATGAGAAAGAATCGGGTGGTATTTAACTTTATGTAATAGTGTAATTGATTAATGTCTCCCATTCTTTATGAAATAACACCGACGTGACATGCTTGTCATAACCAGTTCCCTATAATTATGCATAATTTGACATGTTGTATATTTGAATCATGTCGATGTGACTTGTTACATTATATTCACAGCCATATAATCATATACAGGGCAAATTTTAACCTTTGAGTGCACCCGATGTACTCAAAACGTGATATTCTTGAGAGTTTTATTTGATTTTCATATAGTGTTCAAAACAAGAGATGCCCCTCCAAACATACACTAAACAATGTCCTTGCCTACTCCCAAACCAGGAACAGACCCATCCTTATTGAGTTGTGCATGGTTCATATATGCCATGCAAATAAACCGGTTTCTGATACACGGGGAGAGAACTGTTGGCTACCCTCTCCACACACAGAGAGAGAGAGAGAGAGAGAGAGAGAGAGAGAGAGAGAGAGAGAGAGAGAGAGAGAGAGAGAGAGAGAGAGAGAGAGAGAGCGAATAAAATTGAGAAAGAGAGTGAAAGAGAGGAGAGAAAGGGAGAGTGCGAGAAAGAGAGAGAGATAGAGAAAGATAGAGAGAAAGAGGGAGAGGAGAGGGTGCGAGAGGGGAGAGAGAAAATGAGAGAGAAAGAGTGAGGAGAAAGAATGAGATAGAGAGTTGGGTAGGAGAGAAAGAAAGAGAGAGAGTGAGAGAGAGGAGTGAGAGTGAACGATAGTGAGAGAAAGAGAACGAGAGTGAGAGAAAGAGAACGATAGTGAGAGAAAGAGAACGAGAGCGAGAGAAAAAGAACGAGAGTGAGAGAAAGGGAGAGTGAGAGAAAGAGAACGAGAGTGAGAGAACGAGAGTGAGAGAAAGAGAACGGGAGTGAGAGAAAGAGAACGAGAGTGAGAGAAAGAGAACGAGAGAAAGAGAACGAGAGTGAGAGAAAGAGAACGAGAGTGAGAGAAAGAGAACGAGAGTGAGAGAAAGAGAACGAGAGAAAGAGAACGAGAGTGAGAGAAAGAGAACGAGAGTGAGAGAAAGAGAACGGGAGTGAGAGAAAGAGAACGAGAGTGAGAGAAAGAGAACGAGAGTGAGAGAAAGAGAACGAGAGTGAGAGAAAGAGAATGAGAGTGAGAGAAAGAGAACGAGAGAAAGAGAACGAGAGTGAGAGAACGAGAGTGAGAGAAAGAGAACGAGAGTGAGAGAAAGAGAACGAGAGTGAGAGAAAGAGAACGAGAGTGAGAGAAAGAGAACGAGAGAAAGAGAAAGAGAACCAGAGTGAGAGAAAGAGAACGAGAGAAAGAGAACGAGAGTGAGAGAAAGAGAACGAGAGTGAGAGAAAGAGAACGAGAGTGAGAGAAAGAGAACGAGAGAAAGAGAACTAGAGTGAGAGAAAGAGAACGAGAGTGAGAGAAAGAGAACGAGAGTGAGAGAAAGAGAACGAGAGAAAGAGAACGGGAGTGAGAGAAAGAGAACGAGAGTGAGAGAAAGAGAACGAGAGTGAGAGAAAGAGAACTAGAGTGAGAGAAAGAGAATGAGAGTGAGAGAAAGAGAACGAGAGTGAGAGAAAGAGAACGAGAGAAAGAGAACGAGAGTGAGAGAAAGAGAACGAGAGTGAGAGAAAGAGAACGAGAGTGAGAGAAAGAGAACGAGAGAAAGAGAACGGGAGTGAGAGAAAGAGAACGAGAGTGAGAGAAAGAGAACGAGAGTGAGAGAAAGAGAACGAGAGTGAGAGAAAGAGAATGAGAGTGAGAGAAAGAGAACGAGAGTGAGAGAAAGAGAACGAGAGAAAGAGAACGAGAGTGAGAGAAAGAGAACGAGAGTGAGAGAAAGAGAACAAGAATGACAGAAAGAGAACGAGAGTGAGAGAAAGAGAACGAGAGTGAGAGAAAGAGAACGAGAATGAGAGAAAGAGAACAAGAGTGAGAGAAAGAGAACGAGAGTGAGAGAAAGAGAACGGGAGTGAGAGAAAGAGAACGAGAGTGAGAGAAAGAGAACGAGAGTGAGAGAAAGAGAACGGGAGTGAGAGAAAGAGAACGAGAGTGAGAGAAAGAGAACGAGAGTGAGAGAAAGAGAACGAGAGTGAGAGAAAGAGAATGAGAGTGAGAGAAAGAGAACGAGAGTGAGAGAAAGAGAACGAGAGAAAGAGAACGAGAGTGAGAGAAAGAGAACGAGAGTGAGACAGAGGAGTGAGGGAGAAAAAGAGAGTGAGAGTAGCTGCTTAATATTCCCAATGACAATATCCCCATTCACGTCAAAACCTTGCGTATTAAGAAACTCTAAACCCTGTCTGTGCATATTCCCTAAACCAGGAATATTCCCAAGCTATATTGTTTCTACTTGCTATATGCACAGGCGCTTCTGTAATCAATCAAACTCGTGTATTCTGCATAGCTTCCTCGTTACGCCACGTTTTAAATAAAATCAACGACATTCATGAGGTAAATACTGTAATGAAATATGTGTATTCCGGTCAACCACATATACACAAAATGCGTTCTTCAAGGAAACAACGTAGCTGAGCTCTAATTAACCTGACCTAAACTTAACTCTACTAAACTTAAACTGACCTGAACTGTACTTACCTTGACCTGAAGAGAACTCTACTTTACTTAACCTGAACTGAACTCAACTTAGCTTGACCTGAAATGAACTCAACTTAGCTTGACCTGAACTGAACTCTACTTAACCTGAACTGAACTCTTCTGAACTTGACCTGAACTGAACTGTACTTAACCTGACCTGAACTGAACTCTGCTTAACTTAACCTGAACTGAACTCAACTTAGCTTGACCTGAACTGAACTGTACTTAACTTGACCTGAACTGAACTCTACTTAACCTGAACTGAACTCTAGTCCAATTAAAATCGCGTAATGAAATCGACATCGGGTTTGTAAACTATCGTGCACATTTCGGTCGATTGCAGGATTTGCAATGCATGTGTACCGAAACTCGGCGTCAACAGATATTTTTCAAATATTTTCATGTTTTTAATCAAGGTGCTCACGTGATTTGATGCACTTCGCAAAGTAAGACCCGTTTTATTACAATATAGATTATACGATCATCTTGACTTCGCGCCGCCATTTTGTTTGAAGCTAATGCAAGTGACAAGAGAGGTGGAATCTGGTTGGTCAATAGGAGGGACATAGAAGAGACATAACTCGTAATTAGCCATTGGTGGCGATCGAGCCCAGAAAATCCAGCCCAGTTGAGCAAGGGTGGAAACTTGACTTTCACAGTCACTGAACGCCCTTGTCTCGGGAAGATGGCCACCTCATATTGTGCGATAGAGTCACATACCAAAACACTATTTTGGGAACTGATTAACACCGATGGTAACGAACGTGCTGTGATCAGGTAGTAGTGCCACACCCCACAACCACGCCCTGCCTCGCCCCTTTCCATCATATATTCAGATCACATTATGTAGATTCAATCAACAAAATCACACAATGTGAATGTTAAATAGTCATAAATACATATTCATTAAGAACTCCTCTTATCTCTCTTCCGTCAGCAATCAATCAGAATACATATAAAGCTGATCGGCTATTTGAAAGTGATGCAAATCTAATCCTGTATTATTAAGATACATTTCTTACCTTTTATGACGGCGGTCTGTAAATAATCGGACAATCCAGTGATTGACATCATGAACATCGATCAATGCAATTGGGATCGATGACATGCATCAACCAAGTCAGCGAGTCTGACCACCCGATCACGTAAGTCGCCTCTTACGACAAGCATAGTCGCCTTTTACAGCAAGAATGGGTCGCTGAAGGCCTATTCTACCCCGGATCTTCACGGGTCTCATACTCATGAACAGAAGCTATTTGAGAATACTCATAATGATCATCATTATCTTTTATCGGAAGACTTTAATGTTAAAATGCGCAATTTTCTTGACTATCCTGAGGGGGGCACGGGTGGCCCAGTCGTCTAAGGCGCCGCGATTCACTGTGCAGAGTTGCGTCCCTTGGGCACACCAGAAACCTTTGATTGTGGGTTCGATTCACGGTTCGCCCCGACTATGTTTCTATGTTTGTCAGCACCATACCCGTGCTCGTGGGTTTCAACGAAATGGTAAACGTCTGAGACCTGCATCACTTTGGGCTTTCCTCCCACATGAAGCTGACATGCCGCGATATAACTGGAATACTGTTAAAAGCGGCGTTAAACCCAACTCTCTCACTCACTTCACTATTCGGAACAAAGCGTTAGGGATCTTGAATATTTTGGGAAATATTTTTTTTAATGAAGACGGAGAACACACTTTAATAAATATATCCACAAAATATTCATAATATCTGACTTGTTTTTTGTTCAGTATATATCCCGTCTGGACATCGGTGCATGCAATAAAGAGTCAAAAGACTATCCTACAGACAACCTGCACATGCCTAGGTATACTGAGGACAATGTTATGAGAATTATGAAATAAAAACTGGTTACTTAACATGCATAGCACACAACAGAACAAGTGTTGACTTCACCTTGAATGACGGAAACAATGTCATAAATTATTTCCAGACACTTGGGATTATGTTATGACAGTTATTGATGGTAATATTCAGAAAGACTCCAGTGAAATCGTCAATCTATCTCTAACAGCAGGGGAGGAGAGTGTTAAAGTCAACAAGACATATGAGTGTAGCACGAAAACCCAACAAACACCATGGTAGGGCATCTTCCCGAGGCAAGAGAGTTAACTGACTTTAAAAGTCCAGTTTCCACCCTTGCCGAACTAGGCTGGAATTACTGGGCTCGATCGTAGCGCCACCAATGGCTATTACCAGTTATTTCCCTTCTACGCCTCTCCTGTGGACCAATCAGATTCCACCTCTCGTATCACTTGTGTTTGCTTCACACAAAATGGTGGCGCCCACTCAGGACGATCTGATCGATAATCAAGATCTATATTGTGATAAAACGGGTCTTACATCGCGAAATACATCAAATCACGTGAGCATTTTGATTAGAAACATGAACAGATTTGGAAAATATCTGCTGACAACGGGTTGGCTGTGCATAAGCTTGCAATCGACCGAAATCTGCATGACAGTTTACGAAGCGGTTTTCGATTTCGGTGCGTGATTTTGATTGGACTATGCATAGACTCGTTAGCCCAGCCAAAATGTAACTCCATAATACCAGCCTAGTTCGGCAAGGGTGGAAACTGGACTTAAAGTCAGTTAACTCACTTGCCTCGGGAAGATGTGGTGGGGTGGAGAGGTTGACTACTGGACACTAAGTAAATACAGAGCATAAGACATCGAATCACGGATGGGATTCCAACCAAAACTGTTCTAGAATTTGTAAACCTTGAGTGACCGTGAATAACATCTGTCTGTCTGAACTGAAAGGTCGATATTGCAGACCAGAAACTCCAGACATGTGACGGATCTGCCTTTCATTTGACCATACGTGAATTTTCTATCATAGTCTGTCATATCGGCCGTCACAAATGCACCCTTATTCGAAAACTATTGTAGAATTTAGAACTAATTTCACCGCAAACGTGATTTCTATTCCTAAAGGAACTTTTTTAGTTCAGTGTTATGAAAACCGATTTCATGAAGATATAAATTGTTTTACTCATCTTGCAAACGTCCGACTGCGGATTCTTAAATCAATAAACTGACGAAATGAAATAATAAATTAAACCAAATAACTTTTTGATAATTACGACAAAATAGATTGTTATTTCAACACTATTCACCACGTCACACGTTAGTATAAGATATATAGGTGTATTTCCGGGGAAAAGTAGCGCATTTCTGGTGTTTGTGAACCAAACGTTCCGAGCAGTTTCGTTCGATACGTGATAGTCTTACAAAACAGGTATATCCATATTCAACTGAATATTATGTCAAACTGTTGAGGCCAGTTCAACTGAAATAGAAATGTCCGTATATTCTACACAGTCGGTATGTTGTATATGTAGGCTGCCTTCCCTGTATGGTAGTGTTGTATCTGTAGGCTATGTGGTAGTGTTGTATATGTAGGCTGCCTCCCCTATATGGTAGTATTGTATCTTTAGGCTATGTGGTAGTGTTGTATCTGTAGGCTATGTGGTGTTGTTATATATATAGGCTGCCTCCCCTGTATGGTAGTGTTGTGTCTGTAGGCTATGTGGTAGTGTTGTAAATGTAGGCTGCCTCCCCTATATGGTAGTGTTGTATATGTAGGCTGCCTCCCCTATATGGTAGTGTTGTATATGTAGGCTATGTGGTAGTGTTGTATATGTAGGCTGCATCCCCTTTATGGTAGTGTTGTATGTGTAGGCTATGTGGTAGTGTTGTATGTGTAGGCTATGTGGTAGTGTTGTATCTGTAGGCTATGCGGTAGTGTTGTATATGTAGGCAGCATCCCCTATATGGTAGCGTTGTATCTGTAGGCTATGTGATAGCGTTGTATCTGTAGGCTATGTGGTAGTGTTGTATCTGTAGGCTATGCGGTAGTGTTGTATATGTAGGCAGCATCCCCTATATGGTAGCGTTGTATCTGTAGGCTGTGTGATAACGTTGTATGTGTAGGCTATGTGGTAGTGTTGTATCTGTAGGCTATGCGGTAGTGTTGTATCTGTAGGCTATGTGGTGGTGTTGTATCTGTAGGCTATGCGGTAGTGTTGTATCTGTAGGCTATGTGGTAGTGTTGTATCTGTAGGCTATGCGGTAGTGTTGTATCTGTAGGCTATGTGGTAGTGTTGTATCTGTAGGCTATGCGGTAGTGTTGTATCTGTAGGCTATGTGGTAGTGTTGTATCTGTAGGCTATGTGGTAGTGTTGTATCTGTAGGCTATGCGGTAGTGTTGTATCTGTAGGCTATGTGGTAGTGTTGTATCTGTAGGCTATGCGGTAGTGTTGTATCTGTAGGCTATGTGGTAGTGTTGTATCTGTAGGCTATGCGGTAGTGTTGTATCTGTAGGCTATGCGGTAGTGTTGTATCTGTAGGCTATTTGGTGTTGTTGTATGTGTAGGCTGCCTCCCCTGTACATGTATGTTAATTGTTAAGTTGCATCCACAGGGCTGGCCGCTGTAGTGAGAGGCAACCCCGCCGCTGACCTGTGCCCCGGACATGTGGAGTGTGGTACCATCACTCAGGAGAGATACACGGCCGCGGCGGGAGACGTCACGAAGCAGTGCAAGTGAGTGTGCCTTTAACATTGCCATATATACTCACCCTAAGAAGAAACCCATCGGGTGGTTTTCTTTCACTCATTTTGTTGATTAACGTCGCACTCAGCACTATTCCAGCTATATGACGGCGGTCTGTAAATAATTTTGTCTTGACCAGACATTCCAATGATTGATATCATGAGCATCGATCTACGCAATTGGGATACGATGACATGTTTCAACCAAGTCAGCGAAACAACTTTTTTGTGATGCGCTGCAAACCATCTCCGTGGTCTGGTGGTAGAGTGCCCGCACAGAGAGCGGAATGTCCGGGGTTTGATCCTGGTCTTAATTTGAATCCGACACTGTCCTTGACCTTTGTTGCAGGGCGCTGTATTTCGGGTTGGACTGTTTGGATCGCGTGAGGATGAACTGCTCCGCTTCCAAGACGTTCGGGTTGTCCGAGGCCATCAAATTTGCCAGAGAGCAGCTCAACAAGCTCAACTGCACATGTGAGTCTGTGTTGTCTTTAATTGACCTTCTTTTCTTTATAGTGAGCGAGTTGGGTTAAACGCCGCTTTGATCAATATGTCAGTTTTATCATGGAGCGTCAAATCAAGGTAATGAAGTTGGTGGTTGGTTTGTTGTTTTACGCCGCACTCAGCAATATTCCATCTATGTGACGGCGGTCTGTAAATATTCTGAACCAGACAATCACGTGATTGACATCATGAGCATCGATCCACGCAATTGGGATCGATGAAATGCATTAACCAAGTCAGCAAGCCTGACCACCTGATCCCGTTAGTCTTAATGTGGGAGGATAGCCCGAAGTTTGAAGGGATGCAGGTCTCAGACGTTTACCACTTCTGTAAAAACCACGAGCACGGTTATGGTGCTGGCAAACCTATGAACATAATCGGGGTGAAACCCACGAGCACGGGTATGGGGCTGACAAACCTAGGAACATAATCGGGGTGAACCGGGATTTGGAACCCACAATCATAGCTTTCTGGCGTGCCCAAGGGACGCAACTCTGCACAGCGAATCGCGGCGCCTTAGACGACTGGGCCACCCGTGCCCCCAAGTTCATCAGATAACATTAACCATTATATGTATTTCATTGGCCATCACTGACATGTTGTATTTTTGAAGATGCTATTCAGGAGGCAGCTATGACAAACGGGAGTATGGGGACAACAGGGGTCGGGTCTGTCGCCCCTGGCTATACAGGAGGGGTTCCGGGTACTGGGGGCACCCTGCCGGGTACTGGAGCTGGGGGGACGTGGTGGCAGCCTGCAGGCTCGGTGTCTACCCCACCGACAATTCCAACCGTGACAGCGGGAACACAAATGACAATATCGACCCCTCCGAGTGGAGGTATGTATACTCCCTACCAGAATATAAGCACTAGAACACTATGAACAATAGAATTAGGACCTAAAAAATCGAGTCTAATATTTTATATTCACGCTTCACAATAACTTAATTATAAATTTCATCTGGTGTTTTTTGTTCAGTCTTATTATTCAAGAATATTGCTAACATCGAGTTTTACTAAGAAACATTAACGTTGTCTTACTTGAAGCGTTTTTTATAGTTAATTGTTTTATCCCTCTTTGGTTTGTGCGAGCTTAATGTATAATGATTTCTCGTGTTTGATGCGACCCTATATTAACAGTTTGCCCCCCCCCCTAATATTTTATATTCACGCTTTACAATAACTTAATTATAAATTTCATCTGTTTTTTTTGTTCAGTCTTATTATTCCAGAATATTGCTAACATCGTGTTTTACTAAGAAACATTAACGTTGTCTTATTTGAAGCGTTTTTTAAAGTTAATTGCTTTATCCCTCTTTGGTTTGTCCGATCTGAATGTATATTAATCATTTCTCCCGATTCATATCTTAGCAAAACGTCACGTGTAACAATCTAAACTGCTATATACATGTTTCGGGTTTCAGATGCCGGTCGCTCTTGTCAGTCGCTGTCACTCGTCTTCACGATCGTGCTCATTTCAGGACTGTTATCATTTTTCTGAACTAAGGCAACGAATCAATGGGGTCATTTATCGGCAAAATATAACTGAAAATAGATTGATTTAGGGAAACCTTTTATTAATGTACCACAGCTGTTTAAATAAACAAAATTTGCCTTGAAATATACGTTATAGTTTCGAGATGGTTCTGAGGATGATGAAGACACTGTGACCCAATATGTGCCCTTCATGACTTCTCCGTATTTGCCTCCTAACTAGAACCGCTTGTGTAAATGTCTTATGTTGGAAGACACTGAAAGAGAGAAATGGAACGTGTAAGCTGTCCAGCCAAAGAACGCTTTCAATGAGTTTGAGGACGTACTTGTCAACTTTTCTTTTTCAAATTCTAGTGAGCCAAATGGACCCTTATCATACCTTGTTCTTTGAAATAAGAAGGAATCTTCAACTTTGGAAATATCAACTGAAAATATCAGCTTCAAGAAACATCAAGACCATTTATCCCAAAGCGGTGCCCAAAAGTATCATTACATATGAAATCAATGAATTGTATCATGTTAAATATTAGCACAAACTAGTTTTAGAAGTTATAAAAATTCAACTGAAAGTAAAAAAAAGTAAATAAGTGTCATTTACACAATTTTCCAATTCAATTGCGTTAAATAAAGCATTTATTGACATTGTTTTTGTATTTTGTTCATATATATTCAAAGAACAATTTAACCCATACGAATGTCACCTGGTTCTCCGAATATTCCTGGCTCCCAGTAACCCGTTGCCTAGAATATACCCACATACAGACATATGAAACTAATTCCTGAAAATATGTTCCCTTTATGTCACGCTTTTGGATACAACAGGACTATCGATGCTAACCCCTTGACCAGTTGAACTACATCGTCTTAAGCGACATATCGAGTTCGTTATAACGAGGTTTCCCTGTATGTCAAACCATCTCTCTATTGCTCAACATAAATTTTTTGTCAATTAATTTTTCGTATCTTCATTGAATCATTATCACGTGGAGTTGTAAGACTGTCCACAACAACATATGTTTTTCGTAAGAGGCGACTGATTCGAGATCTGCTTGACCTTTCCCTGGCTGTACGTTGCACATAATATCAATCAGTGGTTTTACTGGTCTACACTCGCTCATTTACAGCGCGCTGTGATATAGCTGGACTATTGCCGACAGACGTTAAACAACAAACAAACAAATAATTTAAACATCAATTAACACTCCGCCAAGTCATTTCCACCGTGTTTGTTTGTTTGTCTGTTTGTTGTTTAACGCCTCACTCAGCAATATTCCATCTATATGACGGCGGTCTGTAAATAATCGAGTCAACCAGACAATCCAGTGACTGACATCACGAGCATCGGTCCACACAATTGGGATACGATGCATTTCCACCGTGTAGACGTACAAGAAAGCATCTTGTTTAGTCAGCGAGCCAGACCCCCGATCCCGTTAGTCGTCTCTTACGACAAGCATGGGTTGCTGAAGACCTATTCTACTCCAGATTCTCACGGGTTATACATGTAGTAGTGGATTTTGCCTCTTGTTAAGTAACGAGTACCTGGGAACTTATCTTCAGGTATTACAACGCGAATGACAACATTATTGCAATGTTGTATGCCTTTAGGTCTCACTGCCACACACCAATTTCTTTGTTTCCTTAGTATATATTTATTACGGCGGTCGTCATCAATTGCATAAATAACGAAGCGCTCGTAATAGGACTTTAAGTGGTTCGGCCGGGTGAGGGCATTAGATTGTTCTTTTGTTTGCTTGTTGTTTAACGCCGCACTCAGCAATATTCCAGCTATATGATGGCGGTCTGTAAATAATCAAGTCTGGAACAGAACATCCAGTGATTGACATCATGAGCATCGATCCACGCAATTAGGATATGATGACATGCATCAACCAAGTCAGCAAGCCTGATCACCCGATCCCGTTAGTCGCCTCTAAAGACAAGCATAGTCGCCTGTTATGGCAAGCGTGGGTTGCTGAAGACCTATTCTACCCCGGATCTTCAAGGGTCGTGGGGGCATTAAGTAGGTTTTACTCTATGCGCTTGGTTTTCTCCTGATGAAGGGCAAGAAGTTGCTCTTCAATGTCGTTACAGACAATAAAAGAAATTGTTATCCATAAAACAGTGTCATGTACATAGGTTTTACTACCCTTTAAACAGTAATTCAGTTATATCACGGAAAGTCAGCTTAATGTAGGACAGTCTCAATGTGACCGGTACACGTTTACCATTTGGTGAAATCCACAAGGACGGTCGGTCCCGATTATGTTTCTAGGTTTGCCAGCACCAGCTTGTGGTTTTCGCCAAAGTGGTGAACGTCTGAGACCTGCATCACTTCAGACTTTCCTCCCACATTAAGCTTACGCGCCGTGATAAAACTGGAATACTGTTCAAAAGCGGTCACCCACACGCTCTTCCCCTGATGGTGTCCCCAATGTGTGAAGCCCATTTTTGGTGTACCCCGCTGTGACATTGCTGGAATATGGCTAAAAGCGGCGTAAACCCATACTCGTTCACTTACAGTGCCTGATTGATTGACTGTCTGTCATCGTACCCTGGCGCAGAACCTACGCACTCCCAGATTGACGGCGATATACTTTCACTGCTATGCTCAAGGGCGGCTTATATAAACGCTGCCTTCCTCAATACTTGTTGACAACCCACGTGGTTGAGATTACGTTTCCGAATCTGAATGCTTTACTGATGTGCTTTCAGGAACAAATAAGTTCATTATCCCTGACGCTGGCTGTGGTGATGAACAGAATACAGTAATGTGTGACTGGAACTGTGGGGCTGTGACATTATACAGTAATGTGTGACTGGAACTGTGGGGCTGTGACATAATACAGTAATGTGTGACTGGAACTGTAACATAATACAGTAATGTGTGACTGGAACTGTGGGGCTGTGACATTATACAGTAATGTGTGACTGGAACTGTGGGGCTGTGACATTATACAGTAATGTGTGACTGGAACTGTAACATAATACAGTAATGTGTGACTGGTGCTGTAACGTTATGCAGTAATGTGTGACTGGGACTGTAACATAATACAGTAATGTGTGACTGGGGCTGTGGGGCTGTGACATAATACAGTAATGTGTGACTGGAACTCTTTGGCTGTGACATTATACAGTAATGTGTGACTGGGACTGTAACATAATACAGTAATGTGTGACTGGTGCTGTAACGTTATGCAGTAATGTGTGACTGGGACTGTAACATAATACAGTAATGTGTGACTGGTGCTGTAACGTTATGCAGTAATGTGTGACTGGGGCTGTAACATAATACAGTAATGTGTGACTGGGGCTGTGGGGCTGTGACATAATACAGTAATGTGTGACTGGAACTCTTTGGCTGTGACATTATACAGTAATGTGTGACTGGGACTGTAACATAATACAGTAATGTGTGACTGGTGCTGTAACGTTATGCAGTAATGTGTGACTGGGACTGTAACATAATACAGTAATGTGTGACTGGGGCTGTGGGGCTGTGACATAATACAGTAATGTGTGACTGGAACTGTTGGGCTGTGACATAATTCAGTAATGTGTGACTGGGACTGTAACATAATACAGTAATGTGTGACTGGTGCTGCAACGTTATGCAGTAATGTGTGACGGGAGCTGTGGGGCTGTGATATAATACAGTAATGTGTGACTGGATCGGTTGGGCTGTAACATAATGCAGTAATGTGTGACAGGCGGATGGGCTGTAACATAGTGTAGTAATGTGTGACTGGAACGGTTGGGCTATAACATAATACAGCAATGTGTGACTGGGGCTGTAACATAATACAGTAATGTGTGACTGGTGCTGTAACATAATACAGTTATTTGTGACTGGAGATGTACCATTATGTAGTAGTGTGTGACTGGACCTATGGGGCTGTAACAAAATACAGTAATGTGTGACTGGAGCTGTGGGGCTGTAACATAATACAGTAATGTGTGACTTGCGCTGTAACATAATACAGTAATGTGTGACTGGGGGTGTAACATTATGCAGTAATGTGTGACTTGCGCTGTAACATAATACAGTAATGTGTGACTGGGGCTGTAACATTATGCAGTAATGTGTGACTTGCGCTGTAACATAATACAGTAATGTGTGACTGGTGCTGTAACATTATGCAGTAATGTGTGACTGGGGCTATTGGGCTGTGACATGATGCAGTAATGTGTGACTGGGGCTGTGGGGTTGTAACATAATACAGTTATGTGTGACTGGAACTATTGGGCTGTGACATGATACAGTAATGTGTGACTGGAATTGTGGGGCTGTGACATAATACAGTAATGTGTGGCTGGATCTGTAAGATAATACAGTATTGTGTGACTGGAATTGTGGGGCTGTAACATAATACAGTAATGTGTGACTGGATCTGTGGCGCTGTAACATAATACAGTAATGTGTGACTGGGGCTGTAAGAAAATACAGTAATGTGTGACTGGATTTGTAACATAATACAGTAATGTGTGAATGGATCTGTGGGGCCGTGACATAATACAGTAATGTGTGACTGGATTTGTAACATAATACAGTTATGCGTGACTAGAGATGTAACATTATGCAGTAAAGTGTGACTGGAACTGTGGGGCTGTAACATTATACAGTAATGTGTGACTGGAATTGTAACATAATACAGTTATGTGTGACTGGAGATGTAACATTATGCATTAATGTGTGACTGGAATTGTGGGGCTGTGACATAATACAGTAATGTGTGACTGGAGATGTAACATTATGCATTAAAGTGTGACTGGAATTGTGGAGCTGTGATATAATACAGTAATGTGTGACTGGAGATGTAACATTAAACAGTAATGTGTGACTGGAATTGTGGGGCTGTAACATAATACAGTAATGTGTGACTGGATCTGTGGCGCTGTAACATAATACAGTAATGTGTGACTGGGGCTGTAAGAAAATACAGTAATGTGTGACTGGATTTGTAACATAATACAGTAATGTGTGAATGGATCTGTGGGGCCGTGACATAATACAGTAATGTGTGACTGGAATTGTAACATAATACAGTTATGTGTGACTGGAGATGTAACATTATGCATTAATGTGTGACTGGAGCTGTGGGGCTGTGACATATTACAGTAATATGTGACTGGATCTGTAAGATAATACAGTATTGTGTGACTGGAATTGTGGGGCTGTAACATAATACAGTAATGTGTGACTGGATCTGTAACATAATACAGTAATGTGTGACTGGATCTGTAACATAATACAGTATTGTGTGACTGGAATTGTGGTGCTGTAACATAATACAGTAATGTGTGACTGGATCTGTGGGGCTGTGACATAATACAGTAATGTGTGACTGGGGCTGTAAGAAAATACAGTAATTTTTAACTGGATTTGTAACATAATACAGCAATGTGTGAATGGATCTGTAAGGATGTAACATAATACAGTAATGTGTGAATGGATTTGTAACATAAAACAGTTATGTGTGACTAGAGATGTAACATTATGCAGTAAAGCGTGACTGGAACTGTGGGGCTGTAACATTATACAGTAATGTGTGACTGGAATTGTAACATAATACAGTTATGTGTGACTGGAGATGTAACATTGTGCATTAATGTGTGACTGGAATTGTGGGGCTGTGACATAATACAGTAATGTGTGACTGGAGATGTTACATTATGCAGCAATGTGTGACTGGAGATGTAACATTATGCAGTAATGTGTGACTGGAGATGTAACATAATACAGTAATGTGTGACTGGAACTGTGGGGCTGTAACATAATACAGTTATGTGTTACTGGAGATGTAACATTGTGCAGTAATGTGTGACTGGAATTGTGGGGCTGTAACATAATACAGTTATGTGTGACTGGAGATGTAACATTATGCAGTAATGTGTGACTGGAGATGTAACATAATACAGCAATGTGTGACTGGAACTGTGGGGCTGTGACATTATACAGTAATGTGTGGATGGAACTGTTGGGCTGTTCCTTAATACAGTAATGTGTGACTGGAACTGTTTGACTGTAGAAGCACGAATTACGCCTTGCTGGTCGGGTAACAGAACCGTGTTGTACTACCGTATTTGGGATTGTGTCGGCTTGTAATGTCGCTGCGTGACGACGGTGTCAACTCGGTGAAGGGTTTGCTCTGACACTCGACGTCTGGTAAGGAAACCCCCCTTGACCAAACACCTGCCCCGACACCTCGCTTCATATTACACCTGTCAGAGGCGACATTGGGTAATCGTGGTGGGGAAAAGGGGGGTGGGGAGGATAGGAGGAGAAGGAGGAGTGGGGGGTGGTGGTGGTGGTGGGGGGGTGGGGGGGGGGGTGGTGTGTGTGTGTGTGTGGGGGGGGGGGGGGGGGGGGGGTAAAGAGTGAGAGCAATTGTGGTGGTAGGTGAGTACGTAGGTCGGTGGTTCGTGCACAACGATGTAATGGGAAGTAAAGGCTTACGTGCAGTTGTTGGGGTATGAAGGCGAACGAGGATGGGTGGTGAGGGATAGCACGGAGACGTGAAGGAACAGGGGTAAATGAAGTGTATGAGGGGTGGGGAGAGAAGGGTAACAGGGGTGGGGAGGGAAGAGTAACAGGGGTGGGGAGGGAAGAGTAACAGAGGTGGGGAGAGAAGGGTAACAGGGGTGGGGAGGGAAGTTTAACAGGGGTGGGGAGGGAAGGGTAACGGGGGGGGGGAGGGTAACAGGGGTGGGGAGAGAAGGGTAACAGGGGTGGAGAGGGAAGGGTAACAGGGGTGGGGAGAGAAGGGTAACAGGGGTGGGGAGAGAAGGGTAACGGGGGTGGGGAGGGAAGGGTAACAGGGGTGGGGAGGGAAGGGTAACAGGGGTGGGGAGAGAAGGGTAACAGGGGTGGGGAGAGAAGAGTAACAGGGGTGGGGAGAGAAGGGTAACGGGGGGGGGGTAACAGGGGTGGGGAGAGAAGGGTAACAGGGGTGGGGAGGGAAGGGTAACAGGGGTGGGGAGGGAAGAGTAACAGAGGTGGGGAGAGAAGGGTAACAGGGGTGGGGAGGGAAGAGTAACAGGGGTGGGGAGAGAAGGGTAACGGGGGGGGGAGGGTAACAGGGGTGGGGAGAGAAGGGTAACAGGGGTGGAGAGGGAAGGGTAACAGGGGTGGGGAGAGAAGGGTAACAGGGGTGGGGAGAGAAGGGTAACGGGGGTGGGGAGGGAAGGGTAACAGGGGTGGGGAGGGAAGGGTAAGAGGGGTTTGGGAGAGAAGGGTAACAGGGGTGGGGAGGGAAGGGTAACAGGGGTGGGGAGGGAAGAGTAACAGGGGTGGGGAGGAAAGGTTGTCAAGGTGGGGAGAGAAGTGTAACGTTGTCAATTTTGGGAGAGAAGTGTGACGTTGTCAAGGTGGGGAGAGAGGTGTGACGTTGTCAAGGTGGGGAGAGAAGTGTAACGTTGTCAATGTGGGGAGGAGAAGTGTGACGTTGTCAAGGTGGGGAGAGACGTGTGACGTTGTGAAGGTGGGGAGAGAAGTGTAACGTTGTCAATGTGGGGAGAGAGGTGTGACGTTGTGAAGGTGGGGAGAGAAGTGTAACGTTGTCAATGTGGGGAGAGAAGTATAACGTTGTCAAGGTGGGGAGAGACGTTTGACGTTGTCAATGTGGGGAGAGAAGTGTAACGTTGTCAATGTGGGGAGAGAGGTGTGACGTTGTCAAGGTGGGGAGAGAAGTGTAACGTTGTCAAGGTAGGGAGAGACGTGTGACGTTGTGAAGGTGGCGAGAGAAGTGTAACGTTGTCAATGTGGGGAGAGAGGTGTGACGTTGTGAAGGTGGGGAGAGAAGTGTAACGTTGTCAATGTGGGGAGAGAGGTGTGACGTTGTGAAGGTGGGGAAAGAAGTGTAACGTTGTCAATGTGGGGAGAGAGGTGTGACGTTGTCAAGGTGGGGAGAGAGGTGTGACGTTGTGAAGGTGGGGAGAGAAGTGTAACGTTGTCAATGTGGGGAGAGAGGTGTGACGTTGTCAAGGTGGCGAGAGAAGTGTAACGTTGTCAATGTGGGGAGAGAGGTGTGACGTTGTGAAGGTGGGGAGAGAAGTGTAACGTTGTCAATGTGGGGAGAGAGGTGTGACGTTGTCAAGGTGGCGAGAGAAGTGTAACGTTGTCAATGTGGGGAGAGAAGTATAACGTTGTCAAGGTGGGGAGAGACGTGTGACGTTGTGAAGGTAGGGAGAGAAGAGTAACGTTGTCAAGGTGGGGAGAGAGGTGTGACGTTGTGAAGGTGGGGAGAGAAGTGTAACGTTGTCAATGTGGGGAGAGACGTGTGACGTTGTGAAGGTAGGGAGAGAAGAGTAACGTTGTCAAGGTGGGGAGAGACGTGTGACGTTGTGAAGGTAGGGAGAGAAGAGTAACGTTGTCAAGGTGGGGAGAGACGTGTGACGTTGTGAAGGTGGGGAGAGAAGTGTAACGTTGTCAATGTGGGGAGAGAAGTATAACGTTGTCAAGGTGGGGAGAGAAGTGTGACGTCGTCAAGGTGGAGTATAAATTACGAGAAGGGCTGAATTTCCTGGACAATTGCAATTAAAGCTTTCTTTGCGCGTGTCAGCGTCAACCGGAGTGATCACTATTGTCTGATAAACCAACAGTGTAGCGGAGCTCAGACAACACAGCTGATCGCCTGACAGGTGCCCCCTGTGACAGGCAGCAAACAGTGGTAAGTCTGTGTGTATTGTGGGGAGGTATCAACACTCCACAACGCGTGGCATCAAGGCTTGGCGTTCACGTCGCGTTATAGCAGTTATACCCACTCATTACTCGGCCCTGTATCTATAACAACTGTTTTTTAGACGTCCACGACATATGATAGTTACTTATATCATTATGAATATGGACACGATTATGAATATGAATATTAGTCGCTGTTGTAGTAGTAGTAGTAGTCGTAGTAGTAGTAGTAGTAGTAGTGGTAGTAGTAGTAGTAGTAGTAGTAGTAGTAGTAGTAGTAGTAGTAGTAGTAGTAGTAGTAGTAGTGGTAGTAGTAGTAGTGGTGGTGGTAGTAGTAGTAGCTGTAGTGGTAGTGGTTGTAGTAGTAGTAGTAGTAGTAGTAGTAGTGGTAGTAGTAGTAGTAGTAGTAGTAGTAGTAGTGGTAGTAGTAGTAGTGGGGGTAATAGTAGTAGTTGCTGTAGTGGTAGTGGTTGTAGTAGTAGTAGTAGTAGTAGTAGTAGTAGAAGTAGTAGTAGTAGTGGTAGTAGTGGTAGTAGTAGTAGTGGTGGTGGTAGTGGGGGTAATAGTAGTAGTTGCTGTAGTGGTAGTGGTTGTAGTAGTAGTAGTAGTAGTAGTAGTAGTAGTAGTAGTAGTAGTAGTGGTAGTAGTAGTAGTGGTGGTGGTAGTGGTGGTAATAGTAGTAGTTGCTGTAGTGGTAGTGGTTGTAGTAGTAGTAGTAGTAGTAGTAGTAATAGTAGGAGTAATAGTAGTAATGACGGTTGTGGTATGGCGGCGACGGTGGAAAAAGTAGTAGTAGTAGTAATGGTGGTGGTGGTAGTTCTCGTGGTAGTAGTAGTTGTAGTAGTACTAGTAGTTGTAGAAGTGGTGGTGGCGGCGGCGGCGGTAGTAGTAGTAGTAGTAGTAGTAGTAGTTGTAGAAGTGGTGGTGTTGGCAGCGGTAGTAGTAGTAGTAGTAGTGGTAGTAGTAGTAGTAGTAGTAGTAGTAGTAGTAGTAGTAGTAGTAGTAGTGGTGGTAGTAGCAGTGGTAGTAGTAGCAAATCCAATTCGCACATTTACATTAAAGCTGTCAGTCGTTTAAATTGGCTTTGATCCAAATTTCGAAATACCTGAAAGTATGTTAAAAACGTATTCAGAGTCTTATAACGCGTGTTTCCGTTATCACAAAGTACACGCAGTATTTTAATTTAAGAGTTCATATCGCGCGTTACTATTTCAGTAGAACGTAGCCCCGCCAGGTGAATCTGATGACGCCACCTGTGCTTGCGAAAGTTTAGTTTGTGTGTATCTTTAGAAACTAGTCTGTAAAACGGTAAATTTTGTTAAAAGCAGAATGTGTCCAATTAACGTTTGAATATCTCAACCTATCGTATCGTATAGAACCGCGCGGCAGTGAGTAGCAGTGAGTTCCACAAAATCTCTCCCGATAAGAAAAGTGGCAAAAATCGAAGATCCATTGCCGGTGCTTTATCTGCAATGATTAAGGCGCTGAAAATAAGCCTCGAGTAATGCTAGGAATTGTGCAGGCCACGCCGAAAGCACGACAGCCAGGGGGTGGGGCGAGCGTAGGGGGGCGAACCTCACACCCTTTTTGTCATAAATACAGACTATCAGAAGATGGTGTTTAACTTTGACAGTACGAATTGCTTTTCTTATCTCGCGGCCAGACATTTGCAATTAATTGTAGCTGATAGACTGGCATACAGGCTGTATTAGCCTAGATCCAGTGCTGAAACGGGTAGAGTGTTTGAGAAATAAACCTCCGTGATATATGTGGGTAAAGATTTAATGGCAACAAATTATTAACCGATGTTGGTGTATTGGGTCCCACCACATTTACAGTCCCTGAAAGTCCGCCTTGTCTGCCACCTCCAGTTCCATAATTTGTATCAACCTGACACAGAATTTCGAACACGAACAACAACAGACCAGGTACACAAGCATTATACCTGACACCTGTCCGCCATGTTTGTTTAAAGCGACAACCTCATCAGTGACATCCGTCGGAGCCACATTTCAGCGAACACGTTGTATTTTGTATCTACTATTGCAACGTAACAATACATTTACTTACGACAGCCTCTAATTCAAGTCGTTGTGTGGGGGGCAAGGCCCCCAAACCCCCTGGTGTTTTAGCGAGGTTAGAAAAATGGCGTCTGAAAAACTTAGAAACCCTTACAAAGAAATGAGCTCGTGCACATGCCTTACCAAAATGGCGGAATGTGTCTGGTATACTGTAATCTTGCAACAGACCAAGTCTGGCAATTGACATCAGAACATAGAGCACAACGCTTCTTTAAAGAGGATCTTAGATTGGGTCGATTAGCAGTCCTAGCAAGTTAAAGTCAAGTCTTTCAAACACAGTTCAGCTGATTTAACACATTTTATGATGTTTATCAATCTAGGAGTCAAGGATTATGCTCATTCTCCAGTGGCAATATCTCAGCTTCACATATAGCGCTAGCCACGTCTAGAGTGTCTGAACGGTCAGTGGTTCCATCATCCACTGGCCCTGTCACATCAAAAGACGTTCAAAGTTAGTTCTTGTTGAGGTGACTAACGGGACCGAGTGATGAAGCTCGCTGACTTGGTTGATGCATGTCATCGTATCCAGGTTGCGTAGATCAAAGCTCATTATGCTAACCACTGGATTGTCTGGTCCGGACTCGATTAATTACAGACCGCCGTCATATAGCTGGAATATAGCTGAGTGTGGCGTTAAACAACAAACAGGTGAGCCGTGACCTTGACCATGACCTTGCAACACAGACCACAGACACATTTGGTAAAGAACCACTAGGTATACATGTACGTTCTCTGTTAATTAAAACTTTAAATGTTGGATAAAAATTGTAATAAAAGTGAAGAAATATGATAATCATCCATATCCTTAACAGTAACAGTTCAAGGTTCCAAATACGAGAGAGTGTCCCTTTAAGAGCACGACATATTGCGGACAAAATCACGTGAAGTCGAGATGGCTTAAGGATGTCTGAGAGGCAAGACAGTTGATTATTGGTATCAAAGGATAGACGTACATCTATATCTCCCGCATCGTCCATTCATCAGATTGTGTAGCAGGAGACGAACCAGCAGCTCGGTGGTCTGACCGACTTTGAAGGAGCCTCATACCTCTTTGTGGAAATATCGAACCGTCGTAGACATGTCTGAGAGATGGTTCTCGGGCTTTGCGTCTGACGCTTGGGATCTTAGCTCCTGAAAATGATTGGAAACATGACAGCTCCATCACAGAATCTGAATTGATTTTCATCAGTCTGGTAGCGAGAGCTATCTTGAAAGGCGGAAAGTCTATTTTGAAGATAATGAAGTCTTTTAACTGATAGAGATAATGCAGTTGGGTGTTAGGTCTTGTCATGGTATGTGAACTATATATTATGTATTTTTGTTCTCTTTTTTGTTGTTGAAATAATGAGATTTCAGCAGACAGTTCATCGTCGATGTTGGTTACTGATGATGTTTGGGAAGGGTTTTTTCTACACCTGTAATCAACTCAGATATTATTATAGTCAGGTGAAGGGTTTATTCAGTACTGCTTTACACAGATTGTTTCAATTTTAGCGATGTAAGTGATGTTGCTCCAAATGTTTCGTTGTTGTTGTTTAACGCTACACTCAGCAATATTCCAGCTATATGACGGCGGTCTGTAAATAAACGAGTATAGACAGTCCAGTGATTAACATCATGAGCATCGATCTACGAAATTGGGATACAATGGCATGCATGAACCAAGTCAGCGAGCCTGACCACCTGATCCCGTTAGTCGCCTCTTACAGCAAGTATGGGTTGTGGAATATCAATCCACACCCGGATTTTCGCCGGTGTGTTAATTATGTAAGCCGCATGAGCTATTAGAACAAGGGTAATGTAGTTGTTCTACAGTCACCTCTCAAAACAAGACAAATACTTGTGAGTGAATGTTGTTACGCCAGTATGCAGCTTTCGTTATTGCACGATCTGTAAATAACCGAGCCTTAACAGAAGAATCAGTGGTTAATAGCATGAACAACTATTCTAACACTCGGTGGGTGAGAAGCCCATTTGCGATAACTGGTATCAAACATATGTGTGTGATCGAATTCCAGGTCTGTGATTGGCTACTCCATGGTGATGACCTGAGGTCAGATTACGACGGACTAATTTCCTGATTGTAATTCATTAATAAGATACTCGCGCCTCGCGAATTCACCTACGTCTGTGACGACAGTTTAAGATTTTGGTATTCATAAAAGTTTTTTTTGTAATCTTATCTGGTTCTCGTTACCATCATCGCCTTAATAATCCTTTTGGTGGAGGATCACACACGGTATGAGTAGTGAGCAGTAAGCGGGATGATGTCACTCATGAACATTGCGCTATGTATTAATGCGCCATTGCGATCATGAGAATAAACAAAAAATGCATCGGTTCGATGCTAAAATAGTGCGATTTTAGAATGTGTAAGAAACAGATTACTGCACTCGTGCCGGTCACATACCGCCTATCCTACGTTCTTTAGATACGTTTTTGAACAGCTCGTTGTAAGATAAATGGTATATGACAGTAACTCGTGAAGTTATCTCTATTTAATCAGCCAGGACAAGCAATATTGGGCACTATAATCTAAGTCTGACAGGTATTCCCCATGTGGGAAATAAGTACTGTATTTCCCCTCACCATAATATGAAAAATAATCTCACCCTGTGTCTAAAACTTTGCAACGAACATTTTTGCCGTTAAAGTCAGTATCAGGTTCTGACGCACGGCAGTGTTAAAATCATCACAATATCAAAGTGTATATGCAAGGACAATTGGTAAATTGAGAGATGTAATTATCGCAGCTGGGGTTAGCTTAACCGTCGCTGAAGATGTAACTAATATTGCAACATGTACTTGAATACTACTCCTGTGTGTGGTTATTGGTGTGTCAGAGTGTATTACCCAGAACTGTTAGCCCACTATATTCTCTTAGACTGTATAAGCGGTGGTGTCACACCAACAATCACACGGAGCCGTGTTGTGACACGTGCGTTTGACGAACATGTTATGAGACGTTTCAAGGGGTATTTCTGTCATGATGTTAGTCCAACGGTCTCTATCAAGGGTCAAGTGGGGTTTTAGTGGACAGATTTGGTCGGCGGTCTGGCAGCGTCTGGGTAGCAATTTCTGTCGTCCATCGACCATGTTTTGATTTAGTTCGTATATTGATATCTTGTGCTAAGATATTATGGTCCAAACTTAAGGGTCACTATGCCCATGCGTTCAGGATGGTCTTGTCTTTCGTTTGAGTGTTTCGCGAACACCTGGTATCATCACTATTTGGTCGTGATTCATAAACACATGCTCGTGATGCTGTCGGAATCATACAATCGACTCTGCTTAAGGCAGATATTTTATTTTTATGGGTTTTGTCGCTTTTGGATGTTGGTTACATTTCCCTGACTGGTTTTTCGTGTTGAGCAGTGCGCATCCGATTGTTACATACCAATTTCAGCATGACCTCCAAGATGACGGTTGGTTGGTTGGTTTGTTGTTTAACGCCGCACTCAGCGATATTCCAGCTATATGGCGGCGTTCTGTAAATAATAACTGGACCAGACAATCCAGTGGTTGATATCATGAGCATCGATCCATGCAATTGGGACCGATGCGTGCATCAACCAAGTCAGGGATCTTGACCACCTGATCCCGTTAGTAGCCTTTTTACGACAAGCATAGTCACCTTTTACAGAAAGCATGGGTTGCTGAAGATCTGTTCTACCCCGGAATCTTCACGGGTTCCGAGATGACGGAGTTGGCGAAGTAATTTGAGTACATTGATGGACAGAAATGTTATAAAGTTTGTCTTGGTATTTAGTACGAAATGTAGGTAAGTTTGCGGGGTGGCATCGGTGATGTTGATGATGTTTTCAATATTTTCACTTGCACTACAAATAATGACTCCACTTCGGCATCGTCTATGATATAGTCTATAAACGGAACAAGACAGAATTGTTTGTCTCCCATGGAAGAAATTCACCGCTTAAAGGAACTGGAACGATTCTGTTCAATGCTACGACAAATGAAAGTTAACAAAAAGAGAATATCGTAATTACAGGTTATATGTACCCTATGAGGCATTTACCATGGTCCAGACCCGTGAAGATCCGGGGTAGAATAGGTCTTCAGCAACCCATGCTTGCCGTAAGAGGAGACTAACGGGATCGAGTGGTCAGGTTCGATGGCTTGGTTGATGCATGTCATTGTATCCCAAATATCATGGATTGATGCTCATGATGTCAATCACATGATTGTCTTGTCAATACTAGACTAATTTACAGACCGCCGTCATATAGCTGGAATATTGCTGAGTGCAGCGTTAAACAACAAACAAACTTAGTTTGTCCCAGGAATGTATCCTTGTATAGTTACAGAAATGAACAGTATCCTACAAGGCTGCAGCTATAAAAGGAAACATGTTCGATGCCACATTTCTTTGTAGCATTCTTATTTAAAAAAAAGGCTTTTAAAGCGTTTAATTCGGAATATAAAAACTTGTGTTCGTTAAACCTGTGTTAACGATCCCTAATGTTTCCAATGCAAAAACTTATACTCGTTGTATGTTCTTATAAGCTTTAATTTTATATGTACCTTTTTATGATATGTATCTATATCTACACAGCTAGCTTGTAAAGTTTTCGATGACAATTTCAGCAATATGTAATTATGCATAATATTTTTTTTTTATATTAAGTCAAATATAATATGCGTACTGCAACAATAACGTAACATTTGATGCTTTCCTGTTCCTGAAAATATAGGAAACAAAATCGTGCTCTTTTCTCAAATGATCAGGGGCGGTCGGGTAGCCTAGTGGTTAAAGCGTTCGCTCGTCACGCCGAAGACCCAGGTTCGATTCCCGACATAGGTACATTGTGTGAAGCCCATTTCTGGTGTTCCCCGCCGTGATATTGCTGGAATATTGCTAAAAGCGGCGTAAAACCATACTCACTCACTCACTCTAATGATCGCGTTAGTAGTCTGATTCCGCTGTTTCAGATAGGTGTCTGACTTAACACTCACAGCACACGTGACAACTATTTCCATGATGTCCGAGTTTGTTAAACAAATCCATTGAGTTAGATAACAATAATCAATCAATCACCGTATTATCGGCTAATCCTTGGAACACTATTTACACAACACGCAAAGGCACTTCACGCTCCGATATGGCTGTATCCCGTCTGCACTAGAAAAACTGCATTTACACATGCGTTTGATAAATACACTCAGTAAGATAACAGTGATTAATCAATCAACGTATTATCGGTTAATCCTTTGATCACTGTTTTTTGCAGCTCCGCTAATCATTCCTCTGTTGCTGCGCTGCCACGTGCACATTCAAAGAGATAAACCTCCCGCATTTCGAAATTTGAGGTCGTCTCACTGCAGATTCGGTAACACTTATTTTCATTTGAAACTGAGAACTGAACCTCCCAGGTCCTAGTTAAATGAGGTGTCGAATCTACAGTAAGACGGCCTCAAATTTCAAAACAAAGTAGGTTTATCACCATCTTATCATGACGACAAGAACAGTTTGAAAAGTCTGCTCTCATGCATGGGTACATTGGTCAGTGCTCTTAGAACGTTCCGAAAAGGATGCCGAAGTTGTTTTCCTTGACAGCCCTATGTACAAATTTCACGAACCCAGGGTGAGTGAGTGAGTACGGTTTCACGCCGCTTTTAGCAATATCCCAGCAGTACCTCGGCGGGGGAACCGGAAATGGGTTTCACACATTGTGCGCATGTGGGGAATTGAACCCGGGCCTTCGGCGTGACGAGCGAACGCTTTAACCACTAGGCTACCCCACCACCCCTTAATGGACACAGAGGATCTGTAATTATGTTCACTAATGTGATGATATATTGGTGCGAATGAGCCAGCTGGCGTAACGTCAGCGACAACGGAACCCTCCCAAGCATGGCTTAATACCGCCATTTTTAGCTGCTGACGCCACCAGAGAGACTGCTCATATTTGTGACCAATGACTGAGTGACTCGGTGGATAGTGTGAGTCGGTTGCGCCCGATGGAAGAGGACATACACTGGAAACATGTGGTTTCATTGTTCGGCTTCACAGCTCTCAAATGTTTATAATTCATCTCATCTGTAAGTGAGTACGATTTTAAGCCGCTTTTATTAATATTCCAACAATATCAAGGCCGGACACCACAAACAGGCATGACACGACCTACCCATGTGGGAAATAGAACCCGTATCTTAGGCGTGACGAGCGAACGCTTTAACCACTATACTACCCTATCGCCCCTCATTGGATCATTAACATGACAGAATCATACCAAGCTGAAATACATAAATAGGATCCCAAATCAATCTCAGTCACCTCATCATCTATACAATAAGAAATCAGAAACCACGATTTCATTGCGGGGATACGTTTGTTGAAAGTTGAAACAATACCCTCCAGGGGTATTAACAAATATAAGCATCCGATAGGCTTCCACCGTTCTCTATATCCGTTCGTCTATGCTGAAGATTCTGATTAACATGCGTCATTGCCTCAAAGTCTATTTCTGCTGTGAGGGGCGGTCGGGTAGCCTAGCCCCGGGTTCGATTCCCGAAGCCCATTTGTGGTGTCCACCCGCCGTGATATTGCTGGAATATTGCTAAAAGCGGCGTAAAACCATACTCACTCACTCACTATTTCTGCTGTCCTTACAGACCAGTAGCCCAGTCTTTCGTCACGCTCAGTTGGCGCAGCCAGCAAATCGACTCCGGCAGCTGATGAGCCCAAACGGGCAGCGTCAGACAGTAGGGAAGGCGTCAGAGCATAATGCTCCTTTAAAGGCCAATACCCGAATGAGTGTAAGAGTGAGTGAGTGAAATTGGTTTAACGCCGCTTTGAATATTATCTCAGTCCACGGCGTGTCAGCTAAATGTTGGAGGAAAGCCCGAAGTGAAGCAGGTCTCCGATGTTTACCACTTGGTGAAACCCACGGGGTATGGCGTTGGCAAGTCTAGAATAATTATCAGGACGAAAGATTCGAATCTTCTTAACTTTCTTGTACGTCTAAGGGACGCAACTCTGAAGAGCGATTTGCGGTGCTTTAGACGACTGAAATAGGCATTTCCTTTTGGGGTAGACGGTGATCTATTTTAACCTCAAGTACGTACACTATATTTAATGAAATGAGAACAGTGCTGGCGGAAGCCCCTTTAATTGGTCTACAGTACGTAGTATTTAACGCCGAGTTGACAGTTGCATATTCCGCCCATATCCTTTCTTAACAAAGATGGATTCACATGTGCGAGCGTAGTGACAGCGTAACTGCCGTTAACACCAACGCGTACGATCTAATTAGCAATGCCATATGACTTGTCCATGGATGGGTACGTGGCTCAACAAGCACACGGTGGCGCCCAGGAGAATCCCCCTAACTGATATAAGGGGCACAATGCAGTGGCAGGCAGCCCATAATACCTAGACAGATGGGCGGGGTCACGATGCCACGCTTCGAGAGCCTCCACTGAGACAGCGTACCTTCAACACCATGGTCGGCCCTATTCTCTGCATGTGTGAACATACATTCAGGGCCATGTCTGGGTTCATTCATCGTTAATTTCAATTACCTAGGGCCAGGAATGTCCAAGGGATCCTGAGTTACCTTCCTTGCTGATGAATAATTTTGTTGGACGAGGGTTGGGTTTTCGATTTGGCCCGATTCCCGCACTTTTGGATTTCACCAATGGTCAATGCTAATGTCGTGGGTAGGGTTTGGCTTCATTCGTATATTGAAGATAAGAATTGATGGGGATGTTTGTGCATCAATTTGGGGATTAGTTTAGCAATATAACGACCTATCACCATTGTGCCTGTTTTGGGAATTCGACCCGGGTGACAAACGAACGCCTCTACCGCTGGTCTACCCTACCGTTTAACTGTACAATGTTGAAGGCGGCGTTACATACCACTCACTCAGTCATCACCCAAACTTTGACGTCTTTAGAAGTTATTTCGTTGATTGTGGTTAAATACTTTTAGAATATAAGCACGTCTTCGGGAGAATTGTCGTTTGTCAACTGCCGATGAAAATAGACATGTTTTACTTTATCAACGGGACAATTTTACTTATTGAATGAGTATGGATTTCGGCGTTCTTAGCAATATTCCAGGACTATCACGTCAGGAGATACCATAAATGGGCTTCATCCCCATTATTGACTAATTGATCAACAATATACGTTGGACAGATGAGTGATATCACGGCGGGGGACACCAGAAATGGGCTTCAAACATTGTACCCATGTCGGGAATCTAACCCGGGTCTTCGGCGTGACGATCGAACGCTTTAACCACTAGGCTAGCCGACCGCCCCTCTGTGTGTACGATGAACGTGGACACTGTGATGATACCCCTATTTATATGACTGCCTACCCCACTTACCCCTGTTGCTGCTGCCAGTACCTTCATCTGTCCAAGGGGCGGTCGGGTAGCCTGGTGAGTAAAGTGTTCGCTCGTCACGCCGTGATATTGCTGGAATATTGCTAAAAGCGGCGTAAAACCATACTCACTCACTCGTACACACAGCAGTCTTCTGGTTTTGCTTGTCAAAATGAAACGTGCGTGTGCGTTTCTTGTGCGTACGGGAGGTGTATGTGTATAGTACTCCGGTGGGATGCTGAGCGTGGGATTGCGCTGTGTGATTTCCAAAAACGAGACCTGGCATTGTGAGAGAGTGAGTGAGTGAGTTGGGTTTAACGCCGCTTTTCACAGTATTCCAGTCGTATCGCGGCGTGTCAGCTTAATGTGGGAGGAAAGCCCGAAGTGATGCAGGTCTCAGACGTTTACCACTTTGGTGAAACCCATGAGCACAGTTATACTGCTGACAAACCTAGAAACATAATCGGGGCGAACCGGGATTCAAACCCACATTGGCTTCAGGCGTGCCCAACTCGCGGCGCCTTCGACGACTGGGCCACCCGTGCCTCCTGGTATTGTGAGTGATGGCCGCATCCCGAACCATCTCATTCGAGTAGGATGGACTACACGCTTCTTGCTTCATATTTAGATCCGGGGCACGGGTGGCCCAGTCGTCTAAGGCGCTGCGATTCGCTGTGCAGAGTTGCGTCCCTTTCACACGCCAGGAACCTGATTGTGGATTCGAATCGCGATTCGCCCCGATTATGTTTCTAGGTTTGTCAGCACCACACCCGTGTTCGTGGGTTTCACCAAAGTGGTAAACGTCTGAGACCTGCATCACTTCGAGCTTTCCTCCCGCATTAAGCTGACACGCCGCGATAAAACTGGAATACTGTTAAAAGCGGCGTAAAATCCAACTCACTCACTCACTCATATTTAGATCCATGCATGGAGATTTAGAGTTATGAAAACTATCCACAAGACTGTATGACAAGAGGAATGATTCAATGTCAACAGTCAACATTTCCTCTTTGTTGAGCAACGTCCCAGTAGGTCCAGACTTTGGTGTCTACATTTCAAAACATTGGAGATACAATCGAGCATGCTCTTTCAACGAAGAGCAATACACGACTATTGATCAAGAGTTGTTTGAACCGGCTCACAACATTCAAGACCTTAGTAGTGAGTGAGTATGGTTTTACGCCGCTTTTAGCAATATTCCAGCAATATCACGGCGGGGGACACCAGAAGTGGGCTTCACACATTGTACCCATGTCGGGAATCTAACCCGGGTCTTCGGCGTGACGAGCGAACGCTTTAACCACTAGGCTACCCGACCACCCCTCTGTCAGTACGATGAACGTGGACACTGTGATGATACCCCTATTTATATGACTGCCTACCCCACTTACCCCTGTTGCTGCTGCCAATACCCTCATCTGTCCAAGGGGCGGTCGGGTAGCCTGGCGAACGCTTTAACCACTAGGCTACCCGACCGCCCCCAAGACCTTAGTAAAGCTTTTTAAGTGGAAAACATTTCCAAATTTGCCGCATCAGTGACCAAAATGATGTCCGATGAAATTCCTTATTTTGACTTATACCGTATGTTCCCTGTGTTTTTTTTCACGTGAACACTTAACATGCCTTTGCATGTGTTTGTGACGGGTGTCACCGATGGGGCAGGATACGCGCACCTTTTCGCAAAAAGCTGGTATCACACTATATGAGAGTGATCCATAAACACATGTTAATGATATAGCTGGAAAGGTACAATGGCTTCTGCTAATAACAGATATTTCTTATGATAGATATTAAGATATTGTAACTTTCACATCTTTCAATAGCGCATCGGTATATTGAACCACTCGGATCGATTCAGTCCTAGAACCTCAGCCAGCAGGAATCCTTCTTTATTTGAACTACGTGTACGTGTCTACCCCCTGCACAGCCTGGTGGTCGGAGCGAGCCTTGTACAACGTTTCGTTCGTCTTCATCTTCAACTCAACATATTTCTGTTATGCACAGAATAACGTATGTTCATTATGGCTATCATGTAATACGAATTATACTGAACAGAAAAAGTTAGGAATCTTGAATATATTGGGGGATTTTGTTTAAATGAAGACTAAGCACATAACTTCACAAGAATATCAAAAAAATATATTCATGTTCCTAACTTCTTTTGTTCAGTATTTATGCTTTGTTTACAGAGAGATTTTATGCAATATCATTACTCCATTGCTGTCAGAGATATCATAGGTAGCAAAAAGCCGAGAGAACCCGAGTGAATCCGAGTGAATCCGAGTGATAAAAACCCGCCAGTGTGAAAAAAAGTACAAGAATCAATATTAGGGTTGAGAGTTTTATATGTTAATCTTTGACCAGTTATTTCACATGGGTTAATGGATTCCAAAATAACATTTGATGTGACAATTGAATAGCTAGGGACAGACAGTCAAAGAGTCCATGTTTTTTTTTTACAAAAGCGCTATCAACAAATTTAGAGTAGCATAACACGTAACAGGTACATACCGAAACTCAATCTCCGGGTCACATGTAAACATGTCCAAACATGGCTCACTATCAGAATCCAATTTTACCTTGTCATTACAATATCATGAGCACACACGAACCGTCCATCAGGAAAACTTCCGATGAATTTCCAAGAATTGTGCATCTTTGGACTACACCTGGTTTACAGTTTGCCAGAGTATTCTCTGGGCTAGCACTGTCATCGATATTTGTTATGTACATCTGGTTTTACAACATGGCCACCATGGGTGGAAGAACGCCATATGAAATGTCCGTTCAGGGTCCACACTACACGTCCCCTGTACTACACACCAAGAGGACTACCATAGCTTTGTACAATAAATGCATGCAAACGACGTTTACTGCAACATATTTACAACTTGGTATACGTTCTCAGCAACGAAGGACACTAGATAGAGCCAATACCAGAATCAGGGCATTCAAGAGCTCCCTATACTACAAGCACAACAAAGCATCTTTGGTTTAATTGATCGATGTCGTGAACGTAAATATTTATAACATAGAGATACGAGTAAATACAGGGGAAATACGGTAAATACACGCTTGATAATGGCACCCGTCTTATAACGCGGTATGTTGGACACGAACATAATATTCTACAGATATACACAAAACCGTGGGAGTCTCTGATTGGTGGGTTAGAATACGTATATGTAGATATACATGCACCTTATATATATCATCCATTAGTCTTCCTGACCTTTTGATAATAGGAGTTATAAATAGTTACTGAAGCTGTCAGTTTGACAGCTGCGTTTAACAGGCGAAGATGGACAGTGTTGACAAATCCGAAATTTGCTGAAAAATTGAGAGAAACCGAGACCCACACTTCATGACTATTGCGCTTGGCGCTTGCGTACAAATGTGTCTAGATCTATTGAAAGTAATACAAGGATTGTATCCAATGAGTTTAGCACGAGACGAAGTCCAAGTTGAAACAGGCGCCTGATTGTATCTACCAGTACATATGTCTAACCTATGGAGGCCAGCAGATGATGACGAACCTTTTATCAGTAAGATTTGTCCTGGCAACACCGTCCGCTGGTCACAGCATGCATTGTCAGATGCCCTTCGCAGGATGCGAGAATGTAAATATGGTACACCTCATGGAGTATTTGAAATGAAAGTCCCTGCCAAGATGTCCTCAATCAGGCTTCTACGGGGCTGGTGTGGTTACTGAACCCGATTTCCTCTTGCGATCCTTCTTTGGCCGTCGCTTCTTACCTTTTGATTTTTTCCCTTTTTTCTTATCCTTCTTTCCTCTTCCCTTTCCCTTTCCCTTCCTTCCCTTCTTTCCTCTTCCCTTCTTGCCTCGCTTACCTCCCTTCTTTCTGCCTTTCGTTTTTGGTTTACCCCCCTGGGCGGGATCAGTCGGGAGCATAGTTGTCACACCTATGACCTCGCTGTTGAATAGGTCCTTACACTCGTGTCCCTTCTTAATCTTCTTCAGAGCCTTCTTGAAATCCTTATTTTTCTTCTCCCATGGGACAACGAAGGACATGACGAACGTATCATCCCTCTTGTTTCCCATTATCAGAAATTTGCTTCTGGTGTCATTGAGAAGGTCACACTGGCAGTTGGCTCCCCCTTCTATGATGAAGGCCATATTCTTCTTATCCTTCTTCGATATGGCTTCCTCTTTCTTGTAAAACTTTTTCTTCTTCTTCAAGACAACGAGAGCGTCGTTATCCCTCTTCTGGAGTTCGGCGACACCTGTCCGTATAACTGAAACAGGAAAATTAGACTGTGAACCCAGGAGTTAATATAGATAATTTCTTCTCTAATAAAGGATACGGTTGGTCCAGTCGTCTAAGGCGCCCCAACTTGCTGTATAGAGTTGCTTCCTTTGGGCACGCCAGAAAACTGTGACCATGGGTTCGAATCCCGGTTCGCCCTGATTATGTTTCTAGGCTTGTCAGCACCATACCCCTGCTCGTGGGTTTCACCAAAGTGGTGAACGTATAAGACCAGCTTCACATCGGCTTTCTTCCAACATCGAGCTGACACGCCGTGAAATAACTGAAATACTGTTCAAAGCGGCATTAAACTCAACTCACCCACTCTAATAGGACGGGTTTCAGGAAGTTAACAATGTGCTACGAGTTTCATACATTTTAACGGGGCTGACGATCGTCGTGAAACCTATCCCTGGAGAGTACTTGTATTTTAAGTATAACACTTAATCTGGTGTTGTTTATGTCGTTTGAAAGGATTACATGATAGTACATTAAATGCATTTAATGATGACGAAAGGGGCATCATATAGATCCATGTTAAATATAACAAACAGTCTTCAGGATGATCGAGATACCGTCACAAACCGTAACCTACTCTCCAAATACAAATCTACAAAATACATAATTTGGCAAATACGCAACACGTACTTGCATTAAGTAATTCGATATAAAAGTCTCGAAACACAAAACCGTTATATTCGCAAATCGTGATGGAAACAAACTTGAGACGTTCTTAAATGACGGTGCAAAAAAACTAACCCTTTCGAAACCATTCTCTCTTTATTATCGACACATCATTGTTGGTTGTCAAGAGTTTTATAAAATGAGGTCTGATACGGAATTATCTCGATCTAAATAATAGCCTCGCGCGGTAGTAACAGTAATTCATGCTCCAGGAGAATAAAAGCGTTCCGAGGCTGGGAATTCTAGCTAAGCCAGGTCGCCATTACTTGACACACAGCCTGAAATAAACATTCACGTTGGTTTACATTCGTCACCAATATTATGGCTCAGGTTTCACAAAATATTGTCGGGAGATCGGGGAATGTAGTAGACTACCCTGCCATTGTTAAGCCCCATCATTGGAAACTTAAGCTACCCTTTGAAATGAGTTATGCAACGCGTTGCGAACAAAGACGTTTGAATGAAATCTACGGCAAACAGGTGTGTGTCAACATTGTTGTCAACACCCCAACGGAAGCTCTTGCTGTACCCTCGCCAGATATCTGCATAACATTAATCTTCAGATAGTAATACTCTTTCATTATGCAACCTTATGCGGGTTTGGTCCATGTAGTTTTCGATATAGATTTCCGATCCATTGTTAGAAGACGATAGCTAACAATTGTATGATGTCAAAGATTTGTGTTCAAATAATTCTAAGTGAACCAACATATTTACAATTATCCGTGTTTCCACGTGACCAAATGTGTAGATAAAAACTATTACAGATAAGTACACCCGTTGTGAGAGCTGGCTAGAACGACAATTTAAAGAGTGAGTTTTAATTA
The DNA here is from genome assembly GCF_022045235.1 of Haliotis cracherodii. NCBI lineage: Eukaryota > Metazoa > Mollusca > Gastropoda > Lepetellida > Haliotidae > Haliotis > Haliotis cracherodii. Next base: position 18,231,363 of record NW_027266270.1, on the reverse strand, counting down.
TCGCTGATGACGATATCCCATCAATAATACGGCGGTGGACAGGAGAAATAGGCTTCACACATTGTTCCAATCGCCGGGACTTCGGCGTGATGAGGGAACACTTTAACCACTAACACACACATCCCCCCCTCCCCTCCACACACACACACTCACACACTCCACCCCTACCAACCCCCCACGATCCACCACAGATACACAGTACAATCTGAAATGATGGTGTGAAAGGAATATATGTCAGCAGCGTCTTAACAAGTTATTTCTGTAACGGTATTTATGTCGGTATGTCGGAACACAAGACAATAATACATCCTTGACAATACTAATGTGCAGGTTGTGCACTAATCAGCGGTTGAACATTAGTATCGATTTCTGATCGCAGAGGCTAACGACATCGTAAAGAAATAGCCGAATGGGGATATCATTTGCTATAACTATTATTCAACCGACGGCATCGCAGCGTAAAAAGTACCGACGTTGAACTTTTTCGGCGTAATTCCATCATCGTTCTTGCTTTGTAATCAGACAAGATTGTTGTGAGATCCGTGACTAGACCCCAAAAAATGGAGGATGTCAACCCTTACTTTAGCCAAATAAATGCTCTTATTTCCTCTTACAGAAAATGAACGAGAGTTTAAGATAAATTTATAGGCTGAGGCGTTGACTGGTGGAATGGAAACGCTATCAAGGTAGTCTCCGTTGGTCTTTCTTCTGTTACTCTCGCATAAATCATGGCCAGAATTCTAACACCGCGTCTACAACGCCATGACAGAAACACGAAGGGAAAAGGATTACTCTCCCTTCACGATGCAACAGTGGCATATACAGTGAGTGACGCCATGCTCTCCTCTCCTAAATAAACACCCAGTTCACTGACGTCTCTCCCTTTTTCAGTTTTTTCACCCTTGTTAAATTCCGTTTGGACTTCATACTGCAATATCCATTCTTACAACTATTTATATAACTAACGTAACATGAGGTGAAACGATGCTGTAATCACATTACTGTTTTCCCCAAATATATCGATAATCAATGATGATGCCAAGACATAAGAAAGGTATTATCGTTTAAGGTGGCTGTCAGCGCGCTTTCTATTTCTGCCTCTTTACAAAACCAGCGTTAAAGCAGAGAGGTACATAACCGATCGGTTAACAAAGTCAGACCAGTGCAAATATTTTTTTTATGTTTGCAAGGGTACAATAGACGTCGTTACATTGTTAAATCCTTCACATTTACTGGGCAAGAGTGTAAGTTCTCGGAGTCCGAAACCGAAGTCGTTAGTGGCTACAGTAAACCAGGAGATTAAAATCCTATAGCTTTGGGTGCTTACACACTATTCTACCTTTTCATTGCTCGGGGAAAATCTGATACCACGCACATCCTATTCTATTGACAAAAAAGGTGAAAAACGACCTTACCAAATTGGGACCGACAGTTGTTGTCGACGATGGCTTCGAATGTCATAGGATGTTTGCAGGCCGTACAGTTATTATCAGCTGAAAGACCAACAACAAAAGGTTTAATCAGCATATATGACAGATAGCATTGCTGTCAACACCACGGTGAAAGAGTCTCGCTTCATGGCGCATGTGTCAAAGACGATAGAGTCTGTAAACCAGTCAGAAAGTCAACTCGCGGCTATGTCGGGTATTGTGGCGTTGATCAAAGCCTGTAAAGCAATGGTACTTGTGAAAGTCTTCCATATTCGTTTTTTAATTATTTTATTCCCTCAGCCAGAGTTCAAAGTCATTTCTCAAACTAGGTCTCAGTCAAAACGTCACGTAAGGTTGAGCAATAATGCAACTTTCATAATAGGCTAATAACATTATAACAGTAACGTTCACTTCAGAAAGGTCGCTGGAACCTGGACAATAACAATCGAAGTATGTATTTATAACTGTTGTTTTACGCCGCAATCAGCAATATTCCAGCCACTTGGGAGCGGCCTGTAAACATAAAGTCTGGATAGAGCCACACAACCCGTATTAATATTCGTATGTATTAATATGAATTGATTTCATTACGTTTTTGCGTTTCTGGAGGTATATAGGTAAACACATTAACGGATTAATGCTAAGTATGCATACCATTGTTTACATTTCTACCTCCAGAAACGCTAAAATGTATTGAGGTCAATTCTCATAAATAAATACGTTGATAATAATAATTACACAGACTCATTTATTCATAAACACACAAAAAAAACACCGAAATCAGTTACATCGTTTAGCGCATTAACACAACAGAAGCCTGGCCCAATCAAGAAACAGTAGTCCATTAGTGGGCGTGGCCAAATTTGTTTTGGGTGGCAAGAAATATTTGCTTGTTCAGCCAATCAAATAATACTGAATTACCCTCAATTTATTTATCAAACAAATATACTACTCGAAATAAGGTAAAGAACACCTGTTTTTTCATATGACTATAGTTAATATGTCATGGCAGATTAACTATACTCATATGAAAAAATCGGGTGTTCTTTAACTTATTTTGGGTAGTATACTCCTCGCACGCATTACAAGCAAATGAATCACCAATAAGCCGGCGTTTCCTGTTGCTGAAATTAAGTCAGTCCGGTGGTCTAAGGGCTTCGGGAGTTGTCAAGGGTTATAGGCGTTGTCAAGGGTCACAGTCATTTTGAAGGGTCACAGTCGTTTTGAAGGGTCACAGTCGTTTTGAAGGGTCACAGTCGTTTTGAAGGGGCACAGTCGTTTTGAAGGGTCACAGTCGTTGTGAACGGTTATAGGCGTTGTCAAGGGTCACAGTCGTTTAGAAGGATCACAGTCGTTTTGAAGGGTCACAGTCGTTTTGAAGGGTCACAGTCGTTGTGAACGGTTATAGGCGTTGTCAAGGTCACAGTCGTTTTGAAGGGTCACAGTCGTTGTCAAGTCGAGTATCGTTGAGGGTAGTAACACAATCTACGTGATTCCCTGTGGCCATGTGATTCCACGCTGAAGATGTGGTATGGTGTTTAAAGTGTACTTACCATAATGGCCACGACCAAGACCAACAGTTTCTTGTTTTATGAATGTTCTGGACCAGAATTGCTAATGACATGTTCAAGGTTGACAAGGAGCAATTACAATGAAATATGTCAAGGAAAGAAATAATTATGTCCACACAGGAATATAATTTTGATGACCAATTTAGTTCTTTCTCGACACTGAATTAAAAGTGGTTTCAAATCATATTTTAAATCAGCACTATGGGCGGAGACATCGTTAAAACAAGAACTGTTCCTGACCATGTAATGAAACCAGAACTTACGCTGTGCGAGAACATCATGTGATCGTGAACTACACACAACAAGATAATCCTATCTGTAAGATGACAATGGTTACCTTGGTGATTTCATTTAAAGACAAATGGCTACCTGTACCATCTGTTAATCTGAAACGGTCACATGCAATGTCAAATGTTTTTTTTGCAAACACAATGGTGGACACGTGTTGGTTCTAGTACAAACGTTACACATCGTCTCCACTGTGTAACTACATTTTAGTCATCTTATATATGTATACTGAACAAAATAAGTTAAGGATCATCAATATTTGGGGGGGGGGGGGGGGGGGATATATTTGGGAGTGAATATGAGAAAACAATTTTATAGAATTATCTCCAAAAATATTAATGATCCGTGACGTATTTTGTTAGGTATATAATTTACCATGACACTTGACAGGACCTGTGGTCTTCCTTGCTCAAGTTGAACCTACCCCAGTCATGTTTTGTTTTAGTTGAGTACAACAGATCTAATCTATCATGCAGAATGTGCCCTGGTATAAAGACTTCTACAGTTACGAAGAGAGAGAAATGAGGAGTAGAGCATGCCATATTCAAGTTAAATAGAAAATAACTATTTGTTAAAACGAGGTATTTCGCTAGTGTACACCCCGGTTGTTATAGAGAGGGTAGGGGATTTATTTCTCATTAGGAATAGGTCGCTGTAAAAGATATCAAATTTTGACACAAAAGATAGAATTCCTTCCACTGGCACGCACCGTTGACCCTTGAAACATTTAAGTGATTCTACAGGGACAAAGCAGGGCTGTTCTCATTAATTATTCAATCCTTCATATATTTTTTCTCAGATTTCTAAAACAAATAACTTACACACCAATTAACATAAACTTACTCCTGAGAAAACCAACATAAATGTCCGTGGTTAACTATGGTTAACCTCACCAGTACAAAATGAGATATTGTCAGAATAAACATTGTTCTGTGTTAGTTCGTATGCCTTACAAACACCCTTACTGATGGGATGTCAACTATCCGTCATCCTCCAGAGTATTGTCTCTTCATACTATTATGGTAAATACCCTGGGTGCATTCGCCACTAACGTTTCGCCTGGGTAGTGACATCAATACCCGAAATCCAACTTTTCACAGAATATTATTCTTGTATGTAATTTGACGGCTATTTTGGCGCCATATAATTTGAAGCTCAAAATAAGATCATAATCATAGCAAACGGTCAGGGTATGTATCACAATAGGATGGAGGTATTATTCCCCGGATAATCGAGGATGTCTACCCGTTGAATCCGACTGAATATTTGAAACAGTATTACCCCACAGGTGACGAAACTTATACACTGAAGGCGGAATCTATTTACATGCTCAAAACAAACTGATAGAGCATAATGCAGGAAGTGAGGTCGGGCGTCAAGTTGGGTGCGACATTTGTTGAGACTAAATGTGTTAGAATAGGGTTGCTAAAACAAAGAAAGTTGGAAGAATTATCAAATTATGATGTAGGTGAAAGAACAACACAAATCAAACAGGGTTACGAATCAAACTTAGGTCAAACAAGGTTATTCTCCTATCAGTTCAATACACCTTCTTGAAGAACAAAGCCATGGAATAAACCGCCTCAATGATAATAGAGATGTAGTGGGTGATGCTTGGATACAGAGTGAATGGTTTTATCTTCATTAATTACAAATGCCGCTTAACTCTAATAATGTATGAATGCGCTCCTTATACCAAAATTCAACCATATGTAATCAAATCTTGTTTAAGGCAATATTCCAGCCAAATCACGACAGCCTGTAAGTATTCATCGTCCGGGCCACACAAACCAAGTTGTGGTGACAACGACCCAAACCGACGGCGTGCGATGGCACACATCGGGTCAGGTCATGTTTGCCCTGAAACGAGGCGGACGAGCAATTTATGAATATTGATACATATTTCATATTGAAGATGAGCATGTGCACAATAACGATGCAAATGTGTGAAATTAATCTTAACACCGAAAGGGCCTGTCACTGGACAAAAAAGATCTCATTCACAGACAGACCACATGCATGTTATCACTGTGTAGCCATGACAGTGGTGTCTGTCTGTCAGGATGTTGTAACGAAGGGATATCAATGTCATCTATGATTCATCATTACACATAACATCAAATGGTAACCGTACAATACGATACATAAGATGCGCACAGGGTACGATAATAATGCATGTTATGTTTATCAAACTCCAATCCTCTTGCTTACATAATGTCATATCCTAATATGGCTAAGGCATTGTATTCTCTAAGAAGATGCAGTGAACCGAGCTACTACGACCGACGATGCTTGTTAGAGAGTCCACAATCACAAGAAATTTACCTATGAAACCACCTGAAGAACTCCCATCGTTTTTACATTGAGAACCAATGCACGCTGAAATGATAAACATTGAAAGCCATGGAGCCACACCGATTCATTCCGTCATAATAGGAGGCACAAATATTGTCAGAGCTCGGCATTGCTAAGACACTGTTCTCCAGCTATAATCTACAATAATTGGTTTCGGCGTCTGAAAAAAGGCCATTAACGTTCAACAGACCAGGAGACACATAACACGATCAAATATCATCAAAAGTTCATTTAATTTCCCATTTCAAAACAACGGCGAAATTTATTTGGATATTTGTGGTTTTGTGTTCAGAACGTTGTCACCTCAACAACTTCTTCATCGTGACCTCTTCGTCATCAGATGAAGTGGACTCGAGTTTTAAAGAGGATGATGTCGTTCTATGTAACTGGCTGAAGGAAACAGCTAGAATGAAAGCACTACTACTCAAAGAAGGTCTCCTGGTCTCTTGGTGGCATACTATAATTGACGCCATGCTGATGTTGATGGCCACCCAGTCAACACATGTGCAAAGATATACAACCTTCTTGGTCCATATCAGTTGTATAGAAACGAAACTGATAAACCAAAATAAAAATATGTACGCGACAGGTTACAATCAAAGGTGCGTGTTTTCCCCTCTGTTTTGGACTGCAGAACAGAAGGTATGTCTTCTGGACTTGACGGACCCGTTCTACAAAGCGATGCTCGCACTAAGACATCGCAACTCCCTTTCTTTCACATAGACTTACGACAGTCCTAGCGCTAAGGTCGCTTTGTGGAAATCGGCCGAGGGTGCCGTTGTACATAGCGATCTCAGCGCTAAGGTAACAGACTTAGGGCCGTCGTAGCGCTAGGGTCGCTTTGTGGAATGGGGATCTGGAGCAGTGTTGATATACAGTAGAACTAAAACTACTTTGCACATGTGATGCCAGAGCTTCGTGTACACATACATGATATTCACGTTCTGATTAGAGAACACACTAAGTGAAGTATGAAATGATCATGAATCCTGAAAAGAAGATAAAGTCATATTATCGAAATCTCTCCAGAAATAAGTTTGATAAACAGAGTTAACACATAAACATCTAAAGACATGTACAAGTTTGCATCCAGTTCGTCTTCCATTTTATAACTATTAGAGTTTATCAAATTTATTCATTTAGCTGTTTAAGTATACCAGTTATCAGGCTACGTTTACACAGAATTAATTTATTCATTAAGCTGTTTAAGTATACAAGTTATCAGGTCACGTTTACTCAGCATTAATTTATTTATTTAGCTGTTTAAGTATACCAGTTATCAGGCTACGTTTACTCAGAATTAATTTCTTCATTTAGCTGTTTAAGTATACCAGTATTCAGGCTACGTTTACTTAGAAATAATTTATTCATTTAGCTGTTTAAGTATACCAGTTATCAGGCTACGTTTACTCAGAATTAATTTATTCATTTAGCTGTTTAAGTATACCAGTTATCAGGTTACGTTTACTCAGAATTAAGAAATAAATAGAAATACTCTAGGTTTATTTGTTAACAGGAAAACATATGGGATCATGGCATTTTGAATCAAAATTGAATTTTAGAAAATTAATTTGTACTTTCCTTCAATTCAGGATGAAGGTATTTGAGTACAAAGACATATTTTTGTATTTCGACAAGTAATCACCAATCCAATGACGGCCAACAAAGGTGTCAAAGTAATGTTAGCAGAGGGTCCATCGGAAGCCCGAAGACGATTTCTCACAGTTCTGAAGTGCGGCGCTATTGGCCTCCAACAGTGCCGTGACAAAGGTGACGTTACGGTTGCCCGTGTCACAAGCGTAGCGCACAATGGACTTTTACCCGGCAATTACCAGCAGTATATCGTTAAGTGTGTGCGAAGACCCCCCGCCTGGGGTTGACATGTGGGAATATACACTTGGGTGTATGGTCAATATCCCCCCCTACGTCTCAACGCCTGCCATGACATCTCAGTGACACGTTCTCATGTATGGACATGAGTTTACAGGGACGGTATCAACACTAGGATCACGGATTTAACCAGAGACAGGCAGCATTTGGTCATTTATCAACTTTGAAACTAAATTTATCTAAAAAGGTCTTTTTGGACATTTTGGATGACAATTGGTCAATGTCCAAGATAGATAACCGATCCCATAACTAGGCTGGCTCAGTCAATATGTTAAGTCATATAAAGTTAAGTACTCTAAATTTACTCTTAATTGACTACCAACACATCATCTAGTTTTTTAACATATAAAAGCGCAAACAGTTCAAAATTATAAAATTGCCATTTAGTAAATGTGTTTTTATCCGATCCCCTTTTAAACGGGTCTTACTTGGGATCTAGATCTTCCACTGTTATATTTACTGGTGCAGAAAATATTCACCATAGTGCAGAAATCAGTTCCACCGGAAGTGCACACTTCACCTGTCAGTCCATAAGCTCTTAGCAATATAGTAGTACAAGGATAATCCAAACGTTAATCATGTAGATAAAACACTTTCGGAGAGAGTACCACAGATAGTAGACACCGCATGAAAATCTTTAATCAGAACATTACGGAGGAGACAAATATATTGCACTCGTACCAATACGAGTATAAATGTTACAGGGACATGGGCGTGTTTATATGTACCCCTATTGTATCGTGTAGTAATATTTCTAATTAATCAAATCCTTGTTGTAAGAAAAACCTAAGGTTTCTTGAAATGCTTCTTACGGATCCCTAGACTCGATTCCTGATCATAAAACGTTTGTGAGCTGTCCCCTACTTTGAACATCGTAGCCAGTGTAGTTAACTGGGTGTGATACATGTGAGAGCTACATCAAGTTCACTTGTGTCGTTATTAATGTGACAATCGAGAAGCTGTTACGGGGCTAACTAAACGTGTCAGACCGGTTGTAAGAGGGGCAGTAGATAACAGGACAGAGTCCATTAGACGCCGCCTACAATTCCCCATTGTTTCTTCACAAACTGTGACTACCCCCTCCACCCCTGGCATTTTCCAAATCTCCAAATTTCCAAAAACAATATATAAGCAGCCAATAAAGCCCCATCTTGGCTGCATACTCGTTTCTTCCCCCCTTTTGGCAATACACTAAATGGCCTGGCCGGCCTGTGTGCGAAATACGCTGAAGTCGGAAAGTGCACTTAAAAATCTCCAATGTAAGTAAGTAAGTAAGTAAGTAAGTAAGTCACAAACTGTGCCTGAGTACAGCTCTCAACCCAAATGGTCAAACAACATTGAAACATACTGAATGATCAGCATTCTAGAAGTTGGTTGGTGAATAAGAAAACATACAACCTTATAAATAACAACTTCTGATTTATTGCATTAAGCGACGTTTCGATGTAGATTTTTACGCACTCCAGCTTGATAACGGTGTAAGAATCTACATCGAAACGTCGCTATATGCAATAAAACAGAAGTGCTTATCCATATGGTTGTATATTTTCTTTGAAACATGATTTTGGTGTGTAGGAATATTGCTGAGACCAGCGTTAAACAACAAACAAATAAACACGTTTGGATGAGAGACAACCTCTACGCAGCATTTTAAAAAAGAATATGTACAGAGTTCTTTGTTGGAGAAGAGTTCCTCATCTCAAAAGAACTATTAGGTGATATAGTTCTACAGAATTTGAAAAATATTTGGCCACAAGTAGTATTTTATGGAATATACAGAATTCTTTGTTGGAGAAGAGCCTCGCACCTGAAAACTCATCCCCTACTAAAAGTTGACAAAGACTTTTTTCTCTTGGTATACTCTGCATCGGTCAGGCTACCCTAAACTGATCTGAATGCATATGGGTTATGTGACCAGCTGTCTGCCAAAGGGGTGGGCCTTGAATAAGATATATTGGGTCCACAACACTCAAAATGCGGATTGTAAATTATTTAAGGGATTTATGGCCAGTAACTTCGAGCCTTCTCAAGCACAGAGTTATTCTACAATACGTCATAACAGGGAAGTACCAAGATGATGTATGTATGTTGTCTGCATTGCAAAGTGTGCTTTAAGGATTGTTTAATAGTTTGAAGATGCAACGCATTGGTACAAAACACGTAAAGTAGAGAATATTTAGTGTTACCATCAGAACTAAGTAAATAGATTTGACACAACTGATAATGGAGAGTGTGTTAACAACTGTATAAACTGTGTGCAAAATACTGTAAAAAACAGTGTGTAAAATACTGTAGATACAGAGTGAGTAACATATCGTGAATTCAGAGTGTGTAAAGTACTGTAAATACAGAGTGAGTAACATATTCTGAATAAAGAGCATCTAAAATACTGTAAATACGGAGTGTGTAAAATACGGTATATGCCGTGCGTGTAAAATACTGTAAATACGGAGTGTGTAAGATACGGTATATGCCGTGCGTGTAAAATACTGTAAATACGGTGTGTGTAAAATACTGTATATACAGAGTGTGTAAAATAGTGTAAATACAGTGAGTGCAAAATAGTGTAAATACAAAGTGTGTAAAATACTGTAAATACGATGTGTGTAAAATAATGTAAATACGGTGTGTGAAATACTGTAAATACGGTGTGTAAAATACTGTAAATACGGTGTGTCTAAAATACTGTAAATCCGAGTGTGTAAAATACGGTATATACCTTGCATGTAAAATAGTGTAAATACGGTGTGTGTAAAATACTGTAAATACGGTGTGTAAACTACTGTAAATACGGCGTGTGTAAAGACCTATAAATACGGTGTATGAAATACTGTAAATACGGTGTGTTGAATATACTATAAATATGGTGTGTAAAATACTGTTAATACAGGGTGCGTAAGCTACCGTAAATACAGAACGTGTAAAATACTGTAAATACAGGGTGCGTAAGCTACCGTAAATACAGAACGTGTAAAAGTACTGTAAATACAGTGTGTGCAAACTATTGTAAATACAGAATTGACAGAACTGTAAATACAGAATTGACACAACTGTCAATACAGCGGCAACACAATTGTAAATACAGAATTGACAGAACTGTAAATACAGAATTGACACAACTGTAAGTACAAAATTGACACAATTATAAATACAGAAGAGACACAACTGTAAATACAGAATTGACACAACAGTACTGTAAATACACAAATGACACAACTGTAAATACAGGACCGACACAACTGTAAGACAGAATTGACACAACTGTAAATACAGAATTGACACAACTGTAAATACAGAATTGACACAACTGTAAATGCAGAGATGACACGCACTGAGAATACAGAATGTACACTTTGAAAAAAATATATATATTGTATGTACACGTTTTTAGAGGTACAAGGTTATGATTAGGACTTATTCGAAATTATTATTTCAACAAGGCCGGGTCGCTTTCAGGGTCGATATCTTTTATCAAAACGGATGTTGATAAGTTGGTAATATGTTTCATTTAAATAATGTTCTGCTATGTTCTTATCATGTTCAATATGTCTGAACGTCCTACACGCAAAGGGTGGTTCCACGCCTTTCCTGGGGCTATGTTCCAAATTAATTAATAGCCCGATAAGCAGGAATAATAACTCGCTATAAATTCCTCAAAGATATGTCGGTTTTCATTAAGTCAACTCCATTAAGTCAAGTTTTGATTGTATAAATCACATACGCATTAACATTGTGACGCATCTAACACATAGTGTAAAACGATATTTCGAATTTATTACTTTCCATGTGAATGTTGTTTAAGTAGCAAGGACCAAGAACACATAGAGATTATTCATACAAAGTGAATTATACGTTTAATTTAGAGTTTTCTTAGCGAACACCTGGTGTCATCACTGATTTTCAGTGATCCATTCCTATGATTTTCATCGCTATTTTACGCCCAGTGGATTCGGTTTAGTCGGATAATCGAGACTGGTTATGCTTTGGCGTTGACGTGTTATATTTACACAGGTTATTGTTGACGAAACAAGAGTGAGTGAGTGAGTATGGTTTTACGCCGCTTTTAGCAATATTCCAGCAATATCACGGCGGGGGACACCAGAAATGGGCTTCACACATTGTACCCATGTCGGGAATCGAACCCGGGTCTTCGGCGTGACTAGTGAACGCTTTAACCACTAGGCTACCCGACCGCCCCTGACGAAACAAGAACAATACAAAGAACAGCTATGGATTATTTCTACGAAGTAACTAGTAAACCCAGTGTTCAAGGATAATGTATGTATCATTGTGTATTTTTAGAAAAGAAATTTGACGAGAAGTGTTAGTGTTGATAACAAATGTAGCTTAATATCAATAATGAGACAATGATGTATAATCTATTTTTCCAGCAATTAAATAGTATATCAAATTCTGATCTATTGTGAAGATGTGCGTATATATTATATATGGAATAGAATGAGGACAAGCATTCCAGCAACGTGGCAAACAACGTCAGACAGGGATGTCTTCGTTGCCACAGATGCCGGGGCTCATTCGTCGGTGTAGATTGTTCTTATTACAGGATAATGCAGTGATCTCATTGGTGTGATAATTGACCAATCACAGATATGTTCATTACATTACACGTCTATAAAGATGAAACACATTATAGTCTTGAGGCTAATTATATAAAACAATTGAGGCTAGTTTCAAACGTTTTAGTGGAACTAGTCTAGTTGTGATGCTCATTTATCGAACTAGTCTAGTTGTGATGTTCATTTATCGAACTAGTCTAGATGTGATGCTCATTTATCGGACTAGTCTAGTTGTGATGCTCATTTATCAAACTAGTCTAGTATGCTCATTTATCGAACTAGTCTAGATGTGATGTTCATTTATTGAACTAGTCTAGTTGTGATGCTCATTTATCGAACTGGTGCAGTTGTGATGCTCATTTATCGAACTAGTCTAGTTGTGATGCTCATTTATCGAACTAGTCTGGTTGTGATGCTCATTTATCGAACTAGTCTAGATGTGATGCTCATTTATCGAACTAGTCTAGTTGTGATGCTCATTTATCGAACTGGTGCAGTTGTGATGCTCATTTATCGAAATAGGCCAGATGTGATCATTTTATCGAACTGGTCTACTTTTGATGCTCATGTTATCGAACTAGTATAGTTTTTATGCTCATTTTATTGAACTAGTATAACCGAGGCTTGCGTCATCAAACATGACAGCGAGGCTCATTCCTCCAAAAAGGGTTTTGAGGCTCATGTTTTTCAAATTGTTATATTTGTGAGGGTCAAATATCAAATTGTTACAGTCGAGATATAATCTAATAAAATATTTAAACTATGGTGCACACTCAGTGACTTACCGATCTTTGGAACATACAGTAAACTACGGTTATAACGAACTCAAAGGGAATACCAATTTTAGTTCGTTATAACCGTAGTTCGTTATAAGAACATATACAGCATGACTACAGCAAGTAGTCGGGACCAAAAAGTAAGGTCGTTATATCCGTCAGTTCGTTATAAGCGTGTTCGTTATAATCGTAGTTTACTGTAGTTGAAATGCGCAATTAACCAACCCGGACAACAAAATCTATGCTGTATGTTAACATCATGAACTGGTCCTTCAGTGCACATGATCTCGATGATGGTATAGGATAACTATGCATGGTATGCACTATAACTGCTTTCTAATTGGTTACTTCTCTCACAAAAGTTACAGAAACATACATTGTGTGTTGATATGACCGTCGTATCAAATGCAATGACATTATGTAGTGTCCTCTAATCCTAGGTCACTTCGAGACTATACACAGCCCCATGTCACATCTGTCATTGACATATTTGTTTCTAGTGGCCCATTGGGCGCCTTTGACGACAGAGCGGACAAGATTGCAAGCGTACTTGCCACTCCCCGGGAAATTCTAGATGGACTTGACAAACAGAAAGAATAAATCTTCCCCTGTTGAAAAAAGTGTTCTGTTGTCACTGCAGTAGGATTACCTACAACTTGCGCTGTGCATGTCGAGTTTTTTTCTTTGAGAAATTTATGAGTTTGGTAACCGTGTCTTCCCATTCATTTGACGCGTCAGGGCTAGTCAACAGAATGCGGGCATATATCATCGCAAACATTTCTGACTTTTACGCCATCTAAATAGGTTTTTGCTCTGATTGTGCGAAAGAAAATTCCTAAAGATTTCGCAGCATATCAATTACTTCGGTAAAGTTCAGCTAAAAAGTCGCGATGATGAGAGGTCGCGATTTTCTAGTCGCTGATTGCCATCACCCTGGCAAACACGTATACAGATTTCAATGAAAGCATTCATTATTTCATTATTTGGATTTCTATCTAATAATACATGTAATTTGGTGAAGGTAGCAGCAGTTTTTGTCATATTTTTATATTGTCCTATGTTCAAAGATTACATCTTCTCTTTACTGCAACATTCAAAGGATAACAACCCCTCATTATCTTCCCGAAATGGCGGTACAATGGTATTTGCATGGAAACTCATGATTGGTTTCTTTACACCCGGTAACCCAGTCCATGATATAAACAACAGGTAGAAACCAGAAATTATTCGTGTATGAAAAACACCGAACGAAACACGGACACTAAATATTACGAAACACGGACTGATAAACACTAAATATTACCAAACACGGACTGATAAACACTAAATATTACCAAACACGGACCGATAAACACTAAATATTACCAAACACGGACTGATAAACACTAAATATTAGCTGGCGCTTACCAGTGAGAGGTTTCAAGTTGAACTGCAGCCATGAAATAATGTTATCTTGTATTGTGCTCGTACAACCAGTTCTTAAATTCAGGTGTGTGTGTAATATTATAATCATTGATAACGTCGCTACTGTTGTTCATATTTTTAACCAATAATAATGAGAAGCATATTTAATGTTATCAATATTACAATTTGTAAATTATGATAATTGTATTTGTGGTAATTATAACTATATTACAATTATCCATAACGATAATTGATAATGATGCTATCTCGTTATTACATTAATTCAAAGTTCAAGGTCCTGTTCCGGATCCCCTCGGTTTATAACTATATACGCATTGGCTAATAAATTAAATTTTGACATTGAGGTGTTTCGGCTATTTTTCAGCTAATTCTAAAACCGAAAAGTTCATTATCATGATAATAGTAATTCCACAGGCAGATGCCGATATCTCTCCGAAAATTCACCTCTTCATGATAATGATAATATACACCTTTAACGAAGACATAATGAACTGGTTCAAAAACACACATATCACCCGACATATATATATATTACTTGTCCGCTGCGTTTGCAATGTCTGCAATGTAGAGATCCCGATTTATTTAATTAATTTCGATTAGTCGACAAAATCAGGTTAGTGAAAAGGTTTTTTGTGTAAATGCAAAACAGCGTTTTTAGGTTAATGCAATTATGAGATTTGATACACGTGAAATATCAATGAAGTATATGTATATCTCATGGCTTTGGTATTCACAACAATAACGAAAACCTAAATGTTGCTTAAATCAGTTTTCTTACTTCGAAATCATTTCCAGATAAATAGGAAATGGTCAAATCATGGTACTGTAAGAGCGTCTAAAAGCGTTCAATAAATTATCAAGTCTAAGTCTTGTGGTATAAATTAATATCACGGGCTGTGTGTTGGGTTGGGGAGCGCTGTGTGCTGATTACAGAACATGTTTAGCAATGCATGATGGTATATGCATGATTTCGTACCTATGTTCCTTTGTACTCTGACCCTGGATTGTATTGTCTAGTGCCGACTCGTTAATAAATGTAAACAGGCTGGCAGTCCATACCGATTGCAATATAAACACATGTACAATGTACACACGTTGATGAAAGACGCAACTGACATGTGATTATCAAACAAGTCCCATTTTAATTCTGGAAACCCATTTGTCGAGAAAATCTCCGCGCTGTGGCCGATCTCGGATAAAGGTATTTACAAATCTCAACATGCTATTTTCATGGGTATATACCAAGGAAGAAAAAAATGAAAATATTTCGAAAACTCAAAATATACACAATGTCGCCCAGAGTGAATATTCTACTCTTATTTTTTAAATTTCGGTTCAGGTACTATCCCATTTATCAAGGGAAGCTACCCCTTACCACGTTTAATGAAAGAGTTGATTGACATATAATTATCAACTTTCATGTTTTCAATTTCGGTTCAGAAACTCGGGCCTTTATCAAGAAGTTTTTGTTCCAAATGGATGCTACCCCTAACTACGTTAAATGAACGCCTTGATTGACATGTAATGATCAACTTTCATGTTTATTTTAATTTCGCATCGGATACTGAGACCTTTATCAAGAAGTTATTGTTCCAAATGGAAGTAAGCTACCCTTAACACGTTTAATGAAAGACTTGACTGACATATGATTATCAACTTTCATGTTTTCAGTTTCCGTTCAGATGATAGTTCCTTTATCAAGCATTTTCTGTTCCAAATGGAAGCTACCCTTACCCGAAATACCGCCACTTTAAGATATTTCATTATTCGTTTGTATTTATGAAAATGCACGCCGGATCCCGATTTTCCAGATAACAATGGCCGCTTTATCTTTAGCACGACGCTGCAAAGCGTACAGACAGAGCACCTTACATGCGCTCTCTCTGTTGAATCAATAGACCATCTCGTGTGCTGTTTGTTTAGCAAATCCACCCTTGAAATATCCCTTTGTGCAATATTGACATTTATCATTATGAACGTAATTATTCATCTGATAGAAAAATGAAAACGGCTCATTTTTAGACCCACAACACTCCGTTATGATATTCTGACATAAGGTTATCACTGCGTTATCTCTATGTTTAAAGTGTATGATGTAAGACGTTCGCACGCTACAGATTTATCTTGTGTGTTGATAATGTTCGGTTACACAAACTGCGCACTTACTGCTTACTGTAATCTTATCTACTCATGGCCTCTTCCATTATTTCGTTATTACTGAACCGAGGTCACGCACACTTTAATTTAGGCCTATCTTATTGCATCATATGTCCTCTTTGTTAATATTATCATTTTATATTCTCAATATTTTTCCATAAACATTTTTAATATACACAAGGTAACCGAAACTATTTCTGTTCATTAATCCTGGTATGAAAGTCTTTGATAGTCTAAGAATTTATCGATTTTACCAACAATAACATACGAATAGACATAAAACATGAAAAAAACATTTTTTTCAAATATTTCTGGATTTCCTGTGAAGAAATTTTTGAGTTACAAATATATGAAATACAATATACAATTTGTCCTACAATCTTTCTCAAACGCAATTTAGTAACAGAGAATGATCATGATGAAATACGATATGATAGTGCCCTGGAGATGATCGGCTTCTTAAGTGCTGAATAAGGTCATATAATGTAGCACAAAACAGTATGAGTTTCATCATCAAAGCGAGAAAGTGTATAGGCATTGTAGAATTTCAGAATCTCGTAAGCGTAAAAATTGATTCGTTATATTTCTAATATTTTCAATTAAACACAGACAACGTAACTATATAGAGTACATTTGAAAAGAGAATTTTTGTGAGAAAATTCAGCACTTTGGTTAATGTGGAAAAAATGAGATGAGAGTCATGAAATGAAACAGAAATGAAGGAACAGGCAAACTGAACACAAGAAGCTGCCGAGTAGCAAGGGCGGCCATGCAATAGCGAGGGACTTCTTCAGATGAAAAAACACAGACTGACAGAAACCCAAAAAAAATAGAACAGAGAGAAAAAGTCAGAACTCAAAACTTTTTTGAGAAATAGCAAAGTACCAGAAGATGACAAAACTAAGGGTATTTCAGTTTTAAAAAAGAGAGACAGGAAAAGAAGGAAGGGTATATTTTCATACACCAAGTTTGAGAGTACGGCGAGAGAGTGTCCACGCCTTGAGGTTAGGGGGTAGAGACAAATATACACAAATACAACTACTTACGTTTGTTGTAATTTTGTTGTTTGATGCAGAGGTCGTTATCAACTGGGAACTTGTCACATCGTAGCATCTCCGGCCAGTCGAACTTATAGAACTTCATTCTATACAGGCATGCGTTTTTGACACTTTCACACAATGACCTACAGGGCCAAATTGTTCTCTCCAGACACACGGGGGAAAACAGCGAACATAGAAACAGCTTAACATCCGGATGACAGTGAATACCAAGAAGAGGAACCCAGGACCTAGACTGTTGGGTGACCTCGTTGAGGGTATCATGGTCCAAGAGGTTTGGCAGTCTCATGCGTTTGTAGCCTATATCTTGGCATAGGGTTAGATTCGTGGGAATATCAATGCACTTGGGGGTAACCCCGACCCACTTTGGTGTCCAGTCTCGCGGGTAGTCCCCGTGTATGATGTAGCCGTCGTTGTTGTATTCATCTCTGTAGTAGTTGTAGTCGTACTCCGACGCCGAGACTAAAGAAGCCAGACAAATAAACACACTCAACCAAGCTTGAGTTTCCATCTCCATATTACGGTACACTTTCACAATTATTCTTCCAATGCCGTAGGCTAGAGGTTAGCGTCTAGTTGGGTATAACAACGGCTTCTGAATGTGTTAACGGCCATAAGAGGCCCCCACACCTCGTGTAGATGTCAGGGTGCCTGGCACGATGCACGATACCTCCTACACTCCACTTGTAGCCCCCCTCGACTGGAGACACAGGCACAATCCGAGCCCACCCCAATTGCTTAACAAATTATGACACGATAAGAGCGGCCTCCGTCCAATTACCGGAGTGGTCTACACAGCCAGTTCTTGGTACATGTGTTGTCACTTGGTCGTCACTACGGGCTAGCAGGTTGGGTCAAACTAAGCACTCTGGTGCAGTCCCTCACACGTGTCGACTGAAACACGTATTGCACAACATGTATGTCTACACCATCTCGTCCTTCTGATGCGACGGTCAATGGTTCACGTTTGCTGTAACTTTTGTCGAGTCTAGCAGGTCACAAACACGGGAATGATGAGACTTCCACAATTCATTATTTGTCAGGATCCACAGCAACGGAGCTTTGCCATGGCTAGGTAGCGAGTCCTACTCCATGCGAGTTCGACTTTCCGCCGTCTTCTCAATCTGCAAACTACTCGTGTAGCTGTCTGCTTCCACGGAGCCCCTTCCACTCAAAGCCACTCCGTAGACACTGCAATTGAAACCAATTCAATTAATTCAAGTTTTAAATTGAAGACTCACACAAAATATGCGGCTTTTTAAAGGACGACATGTACAATTACCATCTACAAAGCGTGAAAGATGAGAGAATAGTACGGCTATTGAATGTATCCTATCTCTAGTGACAAGGCTGTCGCCGGCCGAGACAGTACTTCTGACACACTGACAAGATAGTGTTCGATGCTATATACACTACACTCTTACCCATACCCAAAACACACCACGTCTATTTCAAGCGAACACACCCACAAAGGTCCACAGGCCCGTCACTCAAGCTGTGTCTCGATTGGTTTAGCAGGTCCACTGAAGTGCCAATCATCCAGAGCCCCGCCTCTCATCGAGGACTGAGCTTTTACAAAGGTAGGGATCACTATCCGAGGTATTTGAATGCGGATTTCAAACTGACAGTCTCCAAATCCCTTCACTCGAGTGGGCGTTGAAAGATTAGAAAAATAACGAGCATCATTTAACGCCATATAGTCCAAGGATGGCTGTCAGGGTTTGCCGTCGGAAGGTGACATACCAGCTGGTTCCCGGGAGGCAGACAATACACTACCGGGGTTACCCTTGTCTGTGGATTTGCAATATACCACTGTCAGGGATTAGAGGCATACGGAGAGGAGAGGACGAATTTGTCTGCTTTGCGAGAAGGCTGCGGCGAATGACGCTCTGACGGCTCCTATCAATAACCTCGAGTAATGCACGACACAAGGAAACGAGTTCATGGGGAGAGGTAAAGACTCCCGGCATCACGTTATAGAATAATCATACACATCTGCACCAGTCGGCTTACCTTAGTGAAAAGAAACCAAATGTTTAGTTTCAAACCGCTACAAATATGTACTCTCGTAAAAAAATAACATCAAACGATAAAATGCTACGTCGGGAAATCTCTCCTCAATGTTCCAGTGGAATTTATTTTATCAGATGTACTGATTATGTTTGAGTACATAAACACATATACAGACAGTGAGTTCTCGATTTACAAATACTTGATGATATCTTCGGTAGTGGATTACCTAAGGAGATTAATGTGAATATCTAGAGTACCAAAGCCATTCATAAGCAGCTCAAAGCGCTAACATTGGCGCCCAGGTTAATCGATTAGTGGACTTAATTTTCATTCTCAGCTCCATGGCAATTATGCAGCCCAAGTTGCTATGTCACATTACCATCTCGTTCTACCGGGTGCCCATTTATTGCTAGATGACCAGAGGCATATTTCGTACGAAGACACTTGCCTTAGGAGCCACCACTTGTATTACATGTGCCTACTGATCTTCTTTTGGCTGCAGGGGCACGGGTGGCCCAGTCGTCTAAGGCGCCGCGATTCGCTGTGCAGAGTTGCGTCCCCTGGACACACCAGAAACCTATGATTGTGGTTTCGAATCCCGGTTCACCCTGATTATGTTTCTAGGTTTGTCAGCACCATACCCGTGCTCGTGGGTTTCACCGAAGTGGTAAACGTCTCAGACCTGCATCACTTCGAGCTTTCCTCCCACATTAAGCTGACATGCCGTGATATAACTGGAATACTGTTAAAAGCGGCGTTAAACCCAACTCACTCACTCACTCTTTTGTCTGCCATGACGGAACATTTTGATAACGTGTAGATCATGTGTATTGTACAGCGAGTATGCTTTATTATTTCAAGTATAGCATGGCGAGTAGCTTAGTTTGGGGGAGTGAATATAGTGTAAGGCCGAAATCAGCAATGTTCGATCCACATCACAGCTGCTTGTAAATGATCGAATCTGGACCAGGGCCTCGTTCTACAAAGTGATCGCAGCAGAAAGACTTACGGTAGACACCAATACGCTTAGGCAGTCGTAGCAGAGAGACGACCGTAACGCTCATAATTTAACACAGACTTACGGCAGTCGTAGCAGAGGGACGACCGTAACACCCATACGTTTACAAAGACTTACGGCAGTCGTAGCAGAAAGACGACCGTAACGCTCATAATTAACACAGACTTACGGCAGTCGTAGCAGAAAGACGACCGTAACGCTCGTAATTTAACACAGACTTACGACAGTCGTAGCAGAAAGACGACCGTAACGCTCGTAATTTAACACAGACTTACGGCAGTCGTAGCAGAAAGACGACCGTAACGCTCATAATTTAACACAGACTTACGGCAGTCGTAGCAGAAAGACGACCGTAACGCTCATAATTTAACACAGACTTACGGCAGTCGTAGCAGAAAGACGACCGTAACGCTCATAATTTAACACAGGCTTACGGCAGTCGTAGCAGAAAGACGACCGTAACGCTCATTCTTTAACATTAACGTTTGAATTTTCCCTCATAAATGCTCAGTTGCTGCTTCTGGGTATGGTATGGGCGTTTGGATGTTCTTTACACACAGGGGGCACGGCTGGACCAGTCGTCTAAGGCGCCTTGACTCGCTGTGAAGAGTTGTGGGCCTTGGGCACGCCAGAAACCTATGATTGTGGGTTCGAATCCCGGTTCGCCACGATTATGTTTCTAGGTTTGACAGTACCATACCCGTGCTCGTGGGTTTCAGCGAAGTGGTAAACGTCTCAGACCTGCATCACTTCGGTCTTTCCTCCCACATTAAGCTGACACGCCGCGATATAACTAGAATACTGTTAAAAGCGGCGTTAAACCCAACTCACTCACTCACACACTAGAAACACAGACTGACATAACAAAATTCCATCAGAAATCACACTCTGCATCTAGATGATCTTACTCGATCATCTTCTTTGGTTTTGGGATCGCCTGGAATTCCAAGATATGAAGCCTATCAATCGAGACAAAGGGAAACCTCTTAAGCCTGTCAAAGGGGAAACTGCGATGTTGTGTACAATTACAGGTGAGATTCAAAGCTTCATAGAGACGTTTGTGCCTCAGGCTTCTGAACCGACGTGAACTGCACCTCGTGACCTTTAGCACGTAACAAGTACCTGCCAACCATATTATGAACAGTTAGTTTAGCAGGGTAAGAACGCGGCGTGTATGGGAAGGGTTTATGTGTGGTATATAGACCCTCGTCTTAGAAGCGGCGCGGGTATGCCACGTACGGGAACAGAAAACTCGTAGACGTGGCGTGTACGGGTGTAGGTGACGCATGCATGTCTCGTGGGAGCATTGGTAACATATATCTAGGCCGTGTGCAGGCGCAAGCGTAGATAGGACTTGTACAATATTCTTGAACATACGGAGACAGGTAACAGGTAGATGTGACTTGTACCGACACAGGTAACACCTAGATATGACTTGTACCGACACAGGTAACACGTACATATCACGTGTACGTACACATATAACATATGACTTTACGGACACATATGACTTTGCGGACTCATATGACAGGTACAAATAACTTGTACGTACACATATAACACGTACATATGATTTTACGGACACATATAACACGTACATGTGACTTTACGGTTTCATATAACACGTACATATGACATTACGGACTCATATAACAAGTACATATGACTTTACGGACACAAGTAACACGTACATGACTTTACGGACTCACATAACACGTACATATGACTTTACATACTCATCACACGTACATGACTTTACGGACATATATTACACGTACATGACTTTACGGACTCACATAACACGTACATATGACTTTACGTACTCATAACACGTACATGACTTTACGGACTCACATAACACGTACAAATGACTTTACGGACTCGCATAACACGCACATATGACTTTACAGACTCAAATAACACGTACATGTGACTTTACGGACACACACATATATATATATTGTTACCTATATGTGAAGTTTACGGACACAAGTAAGACGTAAATAGGAAGTTTACGGGCACACCAACCAATATTCTGAAAATGCAGTTAATGGGGTGATGTTTAAATGCAGCAATCATCTAAATCAGATTTGGATTCCGGAGCACTTGAACACACCGGGAAGATGTGATGCCGAGTTAGGACAGACAAAATGGAGATGGATTTTACTATTAAAATAATCTTAGAAGAAATATTTATTGCAGGGGGTGTTCACAGTACACGTCAGTACTAGAACCATTAGTCATAACGACGATCCAAGCACTGGCAAGGGCTCATGTTTTGTGTGAGAAAGCACAGTATGTTGTAGAACTATTCAAGAAACAAGCCTATCTATTATAATGCAACAAGACATACTTTGGTGTGTAAAAACTGACCGCAAATCTAGTAATGTCAAAATAGGTATTTTATAAAAGCATATGTCTTAGGAGAATTTCGTTTCATAATGTAGTTTATAGTGAGGTGGTGTGACGAACAGTCGGCATGGGCCGGCATAATCCTTTCCTTCATGAAAATCATCACCGTAACGTCGTTGTCAATTACATGCCTGAGTTAGCAAATTGCCGTGTCATACCGATATATTATTAATCACTTAAGCATAAAATTTAAATGGTTGGGTATAAAGACACCTTGTGACACTGTAACATTCTTCCTGTTTATCTGAGACGGAGAAGGCTTCGCTGTGTCCCTATTCTCTTCACCAGAACTAGAAATAAGAACAGAAAGCTTTGTATAGATGTTTTTGACACAGTAATTGCGTTGATATACCATATAATCAGTTTTACTTTACACTATAAAATCCTTCTCCGGGTCCTTTATAGTTTGTTTCTATTCAAATTCACATTGCCATGACTCATGTTTTACATAGGGTCTGCAACACGTACAGTTCAATGAATGGTTCGGGCAACGTTTTCATATTCTATTGAACGTGGTCCATTAGGGTGGAATTCAGTGTGTTTAATTTCCATTCTCTTATAGTGAGTGAGTGAGTTGGGATTAACGCCTCTTTTAAGTATTATAGTTAGATCGCGGCGTGTCAGCTTAATGTGGGAGGAAAGCCCGAAGTGATGCAGGACTCAGACGTTTACCACTTCGGTGAAACCCATGAGCACAGGTATGGTGCTGACAAACCTAGAAACATAACATCGGGGCGAACCGGGATTCGAACCCTCGCCCAGAATTGTCCCCGCCTCAGCCATAATATTTCTTGCGTCACCCAGTAATGTTCGTGCCTCACCCAGAATGTTCCTGTCTCACCCAGTAATGCTTCTTGCCTCACCCAGAATGTTCCTGTCTCACCCAGTAATGCTTCTTGCCTCACCCAGAATGTTCCTGTCTCACCAAGTAATGTTCCTGCGGTGTTGTTTTAACAACAAAGTCGGTCTGATTTGAAAACAGCAACAAATACAACCAGTAGTAGCTCCAACAATCTACGTCGAGGAATTATGAGGTATTTGAAGAAATGCCGATCATTTCATGGGTACTGTGTATATAACTTTCACTCCCGCAGCTCAAAATCCCTTAAGGGGTGACGAGGTAGCCTTGTGATTAAAACTAGTGATCTTCACGCCGAAGGTCCGGGTTCGATTCTCCACATGTATGAAGCCCATGTCTGGTGTCCCCTGTTGTCATATTGCTGGAATATTGCTAAAAGCGGCGGAAAACCATTCTCGCATAACCCCTTAGTCCCTATGTTATTCTACTCATCCTAATGTTGGTAAGACGGGATTGAACCGTTCCAGATCATGAATATGACGACGGCCTGAAATTAATCGACGCTGGACCCAATCAATCATAACACATCATACCGTTTTACGAAATCGTTAAAATGATCACTTGCTTTTGTAGCCATCACAGACACCACGCTGTTCTCCAAGAGCGCCCATGTTTACAACAGAAGCGCTCGTCAGTCAACCCTATCATGTAGTCCAACTGTATACGTCTGTCTTAAAGCAGTATACTGTCAGTGTTACGCCGGTCATAGCGCCAAGGTCGTCGTCGTTCTGGACCCCTGATTAAGTCTAGATGCCCTGCTCGGCTAATATTTATGTGTCTGCGAAGTGGAAATGGAGAGGGTAATTCGACAGGATTAGACTACTTGACAGGGAGTTTTACAGGCGTGGCGCAGACATTAGGTGAGAGCTGTCGGTGACTGTGCAGTAAACATGGCTAGAGTAATATAGGATGAGAGCGTTCACACACAATGTAATCCGAGAACGCCGTCTTAATGGGTAGTTGTACAGATGTGGTTACGACGTCGCAGCCTTGCGACGGTGTGTTTATTATAGGAGAAGGGTGTGGAGTAATCGTATGGGTTGATTCTGAAATCGGAAGCTACTTCCGTGATGCACGATGCTGAGAAAACAATGTGGTATCCTCAATGTGGGTGAGTGAGTGAGTGAGTGAGTGGGCTTTTAGTGGGTGAGTGAGTGAGTGGGCTTTGGGTGGGTTGGTGAGTGAGTGGGCTGTGGGTGGGTTGCTGAGTGAGTGAGTGAGTGAGAGATTGGGCTTTGGGTGGGCTTTGGTAGGGTGAGTGAGTGAGTGAGTGAGTGAGTGAGTGGGCTTTGGGTGGGTTGGTGAGTGAGTGGGTGAGTGAGTGGTTTGGGTGAGTGAGTGAATAGCTGGATGCGGGGGGGGGGGGGGGGGGGGGGGGGGGGGCTTAAATTAATTTCCCTTGCGGTACTGCGTGACACTGGTTATAACAAATGTACCGTTACGTCATTCATCTTTATATTATACAGACCAAAGCTGTCTAATGTATGGTCCACGCCGAAGGCCCTGCTTCGATTCCCTCATTGGTACAGTGTGTGAAGCCCAGCCTAATTGGTGTCCTCCGCCGTCATATTGCTCAAATATTGCTAAAATCGGCGCAAAAACAATACCCACACGATCACTCACTCTCATGCATGGTCAGTAGTATATGTGACGTTATCTATGCATACGAATAAATGTACAAAAGGGATCAGATAACACAAGACTTAATAAATGTTTCGCGAAATATAAGCTAGTCGAGAATATGTCTTGAATAATGTGAAAAAAAGAGGTTCTAACCACACAAAAAAAAAACAGTTCCAGAGTCATCTGTATGTATGTTGCTAGGCTATGTCTGATAACAGGGTGATGTAGTTTGACCTTAACAAGAACTACGGCACTACTGTCTTGTACTCCCAGACTTGAGGCTCGCGCTGCTGGAGGAGCCTGCAAAAGTATTCGGGTTTCACATCCATCATCCTGGCGAGTTGTGAATGATGGGTCTGAGAAGCGAAGCGCGTTGTGCTCTGCAATGGCTCACCTGCGCAAACCTACCCACTATACCGATAACTATCTATACGATGTAGAAGCGAGGCGTTGGGTGCTTGAGTCGCGATTCACACGTTTCGTAACACATATCACAGTTTTGTGTGACAATATGACATTTACGTTATGTGATCTGTGGTTAAAAGACAGGGTAATTAGTTTGGAAATATATGTGTCTCGCTACTTTAAAACACACGCTACTAGCACTGGGCCTGAAACGGTACAACGAAATGTTGCTAAATATCCTTTATTTTTATATACTAAGGAATAATAGCTTAAGTGTCCAAAGTTTTGCAGTCTAATTATATTTAAAGACCAACGTTATCGAATAGACAAATAACACGAATAGTATATATACTAGTCTCACTCACAGACCCTAGGGAATAAAGGGGACGATTTGGCAAATCTATATTGCCTCAGCTCTGGAATTAAAGAATGTGGGCTCTATTTGGATTTGCTGACATATAGTTTTAAATATTTATTTCTGGGACTCTTCAATCTAGAAATAAACCATTACTTTGACTATTAAAACGAAAGCGGTTAAACAAACACCTTGTTGAGACTTAAGTTAAAATGTTTGGCGCAAACTAGGTATATTTGGACTCACAAAACTACAACAGAACCGCTGTTACAATTTATTAAACCAGCCTATCAATACAGAGCCATCGTTAAGTTGATATCGATGTTCTCACCCATACCCGTGGTCAAGCATTATAACCCGAATATAAAAAAAATAATAACATAGGGTCGACAAGCGACGTGGTAAAATTGATGAAATATTTAAAGAATTCTTGTACATTCCGGTATGGGCGCCAAGAAATACTTTTCCGGTGAATATCTTCAAATAATTTTACGATGTATGCTCGCTACCGTGGCCAGGCGATGGCGCTTAAGTAAAATTAATGAACAAAATACTTCGCGTGGTCTTTCCTTTGTTCCCCAAAGCGGGCCAAACCCAGTTAAAAATATTAAAACATGTTGCAACCATGTCAATATAGAAAGGGCCACAAGTAAGGATACCCTTGCACGTGGTGCAAAACGATCTTGTAACGCACGCACTGCGTAACGACTTAGAAAGAGTCTGATGACGTCTTGTCGTTTACTGAACGTTGCAACCATCCATCTTTCTGTCCCTTAACATTCATGGAACACTCATTTACGACTGGGAGCGTTGGACTGATACAAAATCTCGTACGCAACGAGACTCGAGGTATTGACGGCATTCACGTGTGCCCATATTCAATCTGTACATTGTGAAAGCCTGGGAAGCTGGAAGGTTCGTGTATTGTAAGCGCGGAGGGTTCAGACAGTGCCGTCCGACTTTCGTAGCGGCTCATTCCCTGGCTTGTACTCAAATTCAGGTCTGATATGCTTATCCAGACACTCGCGACTTTTTGCTTTAAAACTACCATCCACTGCCAAGATTTGCCTTTGAAAAGAAACTCTTTATAGCATACAGACAAACACGGCCGCAGAAAATCGGGACGGCTTATTCCTATTTCGTCTCAAACGTTTTTAGTCTTAACTCCCTCCTGATGTTTGACTGTAATCAAATGGAGTCGTTTTTAAGACGCTGCTTGAACCCTCATCTGCGAATATGTCGTGATATTAACCTCTTTTCGGTGGCGTAATAAGGTTAGATTCAATATGCATCTACACAATACAGTATTTACTTTATGATTTAGATCCTGTCTAAACAGTAATGAATTCGAATAACGAAAGTCGTTTATCACATCATGATAAGACGCACACACATCCGGGTTAGAAAACGTCTTCAGCAACCCATGCTTGTCATAAGAGGCGACTTACGGGATCGGGTTATCAGGCTCGCTGACTTGGCATATGCATGTCATCGTAGCCGAATTGTGTAGGTCAATGCTCGGGATATATCAATCATTGGATTGTCTGGCCCAGGCTCGTTTTTTTTAAAAACGTATAGCTAACATGTTGCTGAGTGTGGCGTTAAACGACAAACAAACATCCTGATAGTGTCCTTATTGTTACAGGATTAGATACATCAGATAATTATACATATACACTCTTGAATTCAGGTTTAAATCTGGCATAACAATCATGAATTACTAACTTTTCTCTTTTATTTATGATAGGAACAGATATCAGTATATTTAATTATACACGCCATATATACATTATATACGCCAATACAAGGACTGGATACTTGCCTTTATCACTGGTTCATTGTTCATACCCTCATAAACATGATTAACCACTGGTGTGTCATCATTCGAGAACTGGAGATAGCTTTAAGATTTTGACGGCGGCTGCAACGACATTGGCATTAAGCTATGTGCGCATAACTGATTAGCTGTTTGATTTATTCTTCTTCAAAGATTCTTAATGGCGTTATAACCAGAGTACATAACGCTTCATTCTCATAACTTTGGAAGTTAAATCTTTACATCCCGTTTATCACTCATGTCGCTTATTTTACGTGGAGCATGGGGGCGGTGGGGTAGCCTAGTGGTTAAAGCGTTCGCTCGTCACGCCGAAGACCCGGGTTCGATTCCCGACATAGGTAGAGTGTGTGCAGCCCATTTCTGGTGTTCCCCGCCGTGATATTGCTGGAATATTGGTAGAAGCGGCGTAAACCCATACTTTCTTAGATGGAGCATGAATTCAGTGATTACCATCACGAACAACTAATATACTGTAAGTTGAAGGTCAATGCATCACCACCGCATTACCTCCAAACAAGTACACGGGGATGGAAATGTAGAACCGGCCACATGCAGTGACAGAACACAGACTACGAATCTGGTCCCGTTCCACAACGCGATCTTAGCGCTAAGACTGTCGTAAGTCTATGTTAAAGTATGGGAGTTACGATCGTCTTACCGCTACGATCGCTTTGTGGAACTGTCCCGTTGTCAGTCTCTGTTATAGTCCTGTGGTCCGTGCTATATACTATATACTGTATACCGGTTGGCCCTGTAAATGTGTCTAGGTTTGTCAGCACCATACCCATGCTCCGGGGTTTCACTAGCCTTGCTCCAAGGCTATATTGAAATATTAATACATGTGTAGTAATTATATTCTCCTAATAGGCAAGTCTAGATATGTGGACGATCTAAGGACTTCAGTCTCAGGGACAACTTGTTCTTATTATTTACATAATCTAGATTATCATAATAACGATTTAAACTAATAATTATTGCCTGAGAGACTTGAGCAAGCTTATGGTTTCACCAAAGAGGTAAACGTTTGAGACCTGCATCACTTCGGGCTTTCCTCACACATTAAGCAGACACGTCGTGATATAACCGAAATAATGTTAAAAGCGGCGGTAAACCCAACTCACTCATTCACTATACCTGTTTGCAGCAATCTGCAGACCACACGGACGTCAGTCTCCGGTTGAATCAAGACATTTCATGAAGAAATCCGGTCACATGTGACAATAAGAGTTAAGGAAAACTTGATGTTCACTTTTTTGTCAGCACACGCGATCCTGTATTTCCGATGACATCATCAAGGAGCTTTTTTTCTACCGTGGGGTGTTGACCGATGGTATTTATTTGTGTTGCCTGTACATGTAAAATATACTATGATTTAGCGCAAGTCATTCTGCAGCAGCAGTGTAATCTTATCGCTGTGAGTTCCCCGAGTGCGAGCTTGCACAGGGCGTAAATGGGAGGCATGATAAAATTGTCCCGACGTTACGCAGACTTTATGTCAAAAACAATCGCCCTCCACACCCCTTTTCATCAACGGTGGAGTTTTTGCGTCATTTATAACATTTCGGCGCGCATGCGATTGCTGTAAAAGTCGCACTTATCTGAATGCACAGTTCGTCAACTGATTACGCGACCCCTAACTGGGACCAAATCGTGCACATTGTATGTAGGCAAACATTAGGACCACTGCAAACACAGAATACCTCGAGAAGATGCATACAGAAACTTTCCTGTGCGTGGGTGAAGTAAGTGTAGGACACGGTGCGTGTGGGGAGATGTGTGTGGTTAAACAGCTACTATGCGCTACGGTCTGGCGCCCAGGTCTGAATCTAGACGCTGAAGTCAGTGCCAAGTACGAACCTGAGACATTGAGTGAGTGAGTGAGTGCGGTTTTTACGCCGGTTTTACCAATATTCCAGTAATACCACGACGGGGGACACCAGAAATGGGCTTCACATATTGTACCCGTGTGGGAAATCCCGGGCCTTCGGCTTGACGAGCGAACGCTTTGTACTATATACACTCTATACACACAGAGACTGTATTGACTCCCTGCTTTAACTACTAGGCCACACTACCACCAGGTTTATACAGAAGGCTAAGGGTAGTGCCCACTTTGAAAATAATATATCACATATCTATTTCGTGTAAGACAACTGGATTGAAGTTTACTTCATGAATTAAATTTTACTTTATTTATTATACAGTAATTCATTAATATTTATGCAATAAACTCCGCTTTTACTTCTGGACTGATGATTCGATGTACAACAAGTTTGGGCAAATAGGGTTTTTTCTATCAATAACATGATGTTTGTTAACGCCGCACTCAGCAATATTGATTCCAGCTATATGACGGCGGTCTGTAAATAATAAAGTCTGGACCTGACAATCTTGTGACTGATAAAATGAGCATCGATCCACGCAATTGGGATACGATGACATGCACAAACCAAGTCAGCGAGTCTGACCACCCAATCCTTTTAGTCGTCTCTGCCAATATATTGCCAATGCAATATATTCATAAGACTCTATGCTATAATCACAGAACTGTTTGCTTTTATCTACATTTGTTACTCCAACAAGACGCCAGCTAATAACTCTTCCTAATGCTAATTGACTGACTGTTACACATATCAGACATAGAGGGTATCTACAGGTATTATATCACATTCCTGGGGCATCACGAACGGAGCTATACCGGATAGGAATGACCTCAAGATGGGAGAATGAGAAACAATATGTCGTATCTGGCCGATAACAAACCAGGAACGTTAAGACTCTATGGGCGAAGTACAACCAGCAGCGTGGTCTAAAGCGAGAACAAACCAGCCAGATAATGAATAGAAAAACAAACAAAACCAGCTACAGGATTAGAATGGGGGTGACTGAACGCTATATTCATAGGACGGTATGGTACATTCACATGACTGTACAAGAAATAGTATGGGACATTCAATTGATTATAGTTTTGACATTATCAGTGTACAGACTTTGCCCTATCGCCATGACGTCATAATCGCTAAACAATAGTTGTAAATGGTTACTAGATTTGTTCTCATGTGCATGTTTTTTGCGAACAAAAAACCCAAGACATAACCACCACTAGCGCTATGACAAAAAACACGTTTCTGTCTTTTTTAGGGCTAAGATTGGCATTGGTTTTCAATCGCGAATACGGCATTTTGTGAACTGACAAATCGCGTTCAGTAATCGTGTAATTGTTAAAAACATACCACCATTCGGAGCAGTCATAGCATCGTTTTACGTATATATTTTAAACATACCCGTTACCTATAAATTTTCCATTGTTTTGATGTTTAGTAACTCACACCAATCGACCGGATCTTCGTGTGGGTTTTACCATTTTCACCGACTTCTAAGAAGATAGCAGGGGTCTCAACACAGAAACGACGGTCCCTTCTATCACATTTTAGCCATAAAGAAGCCCGACAACGTGTATCTTTATATATTAACGCACGTTACCGTACTTCACATAAGGTCAAACGCTTCCCTCGTGTTCCAACGCATATATGGCACAAGATAAACTCCGAGCGCGACCACATTTAAAAAAAGCCAAAGGTATGTGAAAAAAAACAAAGTTCACTCACCTTTTTAACAAGTCACTTGCAACTTGGAACTCTGTTGCAAGTCCGTGGAATAATTCAAGCAATGTTTCGGGAGCGCGTATTACCACAAAGGATGCACGAGCCCGTTATCGCTCCCGTCTAGACTGAGCTTTAAAATCTCGGAATGCTCGTCTGTATCCCTTCACGTGACAAGTCGGAGTCAATGTTCCCCAGTATCCTGCATGTGTTCATCCTCCAGCTACTTAAGCAATTATTGCTGCACAGACAGAGCCCCTGGATTTATCGGTTTATGTTCTTTGTATCAAGAGATTATCCCTCATCAAATTTCGGCTTTCACAAAAGCGTGCAATTTTGCTTATTCAGCAAAAGGCGGCATTTTTTTCAAGTGTTTTATTAGGGCTTTAGCCTTACGGGTGAAGTTGGATCCGAGCTCGGCGGTATATTTGAAGGTAAATACTCCAATTAAGATTCTTAAGTATGTATGTACAGCTGCTTTAGCCTGTTCTGTTAGTTAATGAACTAGTAGATATAACGGTTAATAACCGACCGGGCAGATCGCTGTAACAACAGTGTTCGCGCGTGCGTTGGTGACTTATCTAAACAAGCAATAACCGTTATAATAACATGTAACCCATGCGCGATAATTGCCACCACCTAAAGTCAGAATGTTCACGCTTGCTTATAACCAGCAGTAATATACCATAGAGAACATGGTTGTGTTATATTAACGACGTTTTTATTCCCCCTACACATTATTAGCTTTAGGTCACAGCAAACTGATTATATGTTCGTTGGATTTCGGGAGGTCTAAACATTGAACCTGGCTGTAATATCTGCGATAAAAAGATGATGTTTCAAGAGGTTTTCTGAAAAGTCTATCTTTTTCTATTTTTCCGTTCACCGAGATGGTATTTTCTTTTATCTATTTGGGATAAAAAATGCGAAATATCCATCACAAAAAATAGCGATGACCACGAAGGGGATTCAGTTTAGAGTAACCTAATTAACATTACGAATTAATTTAGTTTAATTTAAACTTAGATATGTTTTTGATTATATACAGGGTTATATAATAAATAATATCAAAATATATTCCTATAAGACTGATCGAGATACATTGATGCATGTCAAACCTGACAGGCTACAGGACGCGGGATAAATAAAAGATGTTGATAAGATATGATTCAATTACCTCTACACATGATCGAATTAACACCTCTACACATGAAAACCACACAAGAGAAACGTGCAAAAGAAAATGTCATAATCTAAAACCTTTCACAT
This sequence comes from Haliotis cracherodii, assembly GCF_022045235.1. Lineage (NCBI taxonomy): Eukaryota > Metazoa > Mollusca > Gastropoda > Lepetellida > Haliotidae > Haliotis > Haliotis cracherodii. Next base: position 18,198,443 of record NW_027266270.1, on the reverse strand, counting down.
ATAAACTTGCTACAGACAAAAACATCACACTGTATGGGCCAACGCACAACTAATGCCCTGTCTGTTAAATCTTGTACTTTTAATGATTTTACAGATGTACAGAAAGTTAGTTTCATCTTAGCTCACCCGGATGTTGTTTTTTATTCCGCCAAAACCTGCAAACTTTTAATACAGAAGCGGAAACAAGTTTTATACAGTAATCGGTAAAGGTTTTATTTTGTCTATATTTTATGACATTTCAATGGTATATTCTCCATGTTCTTAGCTCTGTAGTGATAACCTTTCATGTGTATATAGTTTTATGTTTTGTGCAGTTTTAGCTCATATATAGTCTCTCGTAACCCTTAAAGGGTGGCTCACTTTTTATTGTATTTTGTATAGCATATTTTTACCCAGTACTTGTGAGGTGAGACTTAAATAAATTATCTGTCTGTCTGTCTGTCTGTCTGTCTGTCTGTCTGTTAACTTCGCTTACAAGAACAGAACAAAACAGGTTCATGCAAGGAAAAGACGTGGGCTCATTGAACCCTTGTGTACATTATTATATACATATTCATCAGAGCAAAGAGGCTGGACCGTAACAGGTAACTGGTACGTTTATGCGTTGAACATTTTATGAATCTCGACAAATAAAGTAAACTTCTTTGAGAGGTATTTAGATTCGGAGTACAAGGTAAGGATAAGATACACGGATGAATAAAGTAAAGTATAATAAAGTAAAGTTCTTTTTATCTAGACTGTAACAGCTGGACAAGTTGTATTCAGACGGATATTCCCAATACAACCAATAAACATATTTTACTGTTATGATAATGCTGTGCACAAATTGATGCTCATCGTCATTCACAGATACGCCGTTTGCTTTACAAACATCACAAAAGCTAGGATTTCTATCAATATTTAAATACCTACCAGTTTCAATTTTGTGTTTGTGGCAGGATACTATAAGAAATTGTGTAGTCTAATATGTTACAGCAGACATAACACGACAGTTGTACGCATAGCTCTGTTGGCACGAACACCAGGTGTCATAAGGGAATTTTAGTGATTCAATCATACACGTTGCACCGCTAGTTGCCATCTACGTCCAGTGACATCTTTTTCGATTGGTTCTTATCTGGCGTTATCATTTAATATTTGAAGTAGTTATATTTGATCTCACGGTTACCCCAGATTCAGATTAAGACATTCTCTACATAAAACACACAGTAGAAACAGAGCATTCAATCAAGATGACATGAATCATTACGTCACTGATAATTGTACAATGTACAATTTAATAATATGGAAACAACTTCATTCACCGATTTGAAAGCTCTGTGACAAGTGAATTCCTCTCAAGTGTACACATAACACGTGACCCGTGAAGATCCGGGGTAGAATAGGTCTTCAGCAAACCATGCTTGTCGTAAAAGGCGACTATGCTTGTCGTAAGAGGCGACAAACGGGATCGGGTGGTCAGGCTCGCTGACTTGGTTAATGGATGTCATCGATCCCAATTGTCTGGATCGATGCTCATGATAACAATAACTGGATTGTCTGGTCCAGACTCGATTATTTACAGTCTTCGGTCATATAGCTGGAATATTGCTGAGTGCAGCGTTAAACAATAAACCAACCAACATACATAACACGTAGTTCGGCGTTGACAGCGTGAGTCAAGCCGCTTAGTTAAGGTATGCTAATTATCATTTTCCAAATACATGACTATGTTCATAACGGATCCCCCAATTAAGTGTTAATTTGTTACGTATCTTAAAACAACATGGAACATGTATGAATGCACCCCTAATTCTTCGACACTTACCTGGGTGGAGTCTACTAACGCCTACAGTGACAAGTACAGTGCTTAATAAACAAATGCATGCATGAGTGGTTTTGTCAATTACAACTCTCAACCTTGAATGTAGCATTGTCCTGATCGGTATGGTGGACAGGTGTCTGCATAATATTATTACAGTAAAACGGTTCAGGATGTTGTTTGATATTTTTTATTCATCGGATGGTTGTGGAGACCGGACAGGTACACGAGACAACCACACTGTACCCTTGTCCATGAGACACGAGTCTGTACCTGTAGCCATCTAACAGTACTTGTCTAACAGTACTTGCTGACCACCTTTCTGCGACGTAAAGTATTCGACTTACTCAGGATTCGTCATGGTTTTTTTAACCTAGAAATCCATAGTGTCTCCACTTTAAGTAAACTAAATAAAACAAGAAAAAAGTGAGCAGGGTTCACTAATACCCCGTACCTCGACTCCAACATATATCTAACTTACAAACATGAAAAATATCAGATATTTTCAGAAAATACAAAATCTAACTTTGCACTGCACCTCTACTATTAGTCTGGAAACTGTTCCCCAAATTTGAAAAGAATCAATGAAGTCGTTTTCAAGTTATAGGTCGCACATATGTTAAAGTAAAAAAATTCCAAATAAAAAAATGAATAAAGCTGTATTTTTTTCAGAAAATCCAAATATTGAAATCAAACTTCGCATTGCACCTCTGCTGTTGGTATAGAAAGTGTTTGCCAAGTTTGAAAATAATCTATGCAATAGTTTTCAAGTTATAGGTCACACATATAGTTTCCCCGGATGGACGTACGGAAATCCTTGGTATAACTATATAAAATGCTTACATTTCCTTCTCAAATCAGGCCCGGAAGTATCATGGAAACACTGGCGATACAACACTTGACACTAAAACATCTGGTCCAGACTCAGACTACTAGGGGCGGTCGGGTAGCCTAGTGGTTACAGCGTTCGCTCGTCACGCCAAACACCCGGGTTCGATTCCCCACATGGGTACAATGTTTGCAGCCCATTTCTGGTGTCCCCCGCCGTGATATGTACTGGAATATTGCTAAAAGCGGCGTAAGACAACACTCACCCACTCACTACAAAAGGCGGGTGTAAATGACCATGTCTATAGAATAATGGAGTACTCCAGTCGTCATCTGTACCCTGTCTATATATACATGAACAAGGTATCATGAGAGATACTATTATTTTCGATGTTTTATTGTCCTTATATTTTCATGACAATAACTGATAATAAAGACCAAGAAACGTGTTCGGGTATTCACAATAGCAACAACAAAAAATAGTGGAAAATGCAACAAAAGCTGTGTTTGCATTATCAAAGAAAGCACGAACTATTAACTTGCCTCTTGATTGAATGTTTTCAGCATTTGACAAAAAGATTGCCGCGATTTTATTGTATGTTTCGGAAATTTGGGGATTTGAAAATACAAACCTTATTGAAGGAGTACATTTAAAATTTGGTAACATGGCAACTGATCGTCCACACTCTACTCCAAGTTTCATGGTCTGCGGTGAATTTGGAGGAGAACAACTGAATACTAAAATAAAAAAACGCCTTATAATGAAATATATCTTGAAATTCTCTGCTTGTTTCATTAACTAATGGACGATAACCTGGAACCAATCCAATGATAAATATGAAATGTCAAGAATACACTTGTGATAAATGTGAAATGTCTTTTATCTATTGATTCCTTTCGAGCTAAAGGTTCTCTGTCATAAACTGTATCTAATGCAACTCCTCATTGCAGCTATAACGGTTTTATTTGTTACCATTTTCTAATGTTTTTGATATGCATATTTAACCTTATAACAATATCATATTTTGGCATAAAACTGCAACAAATTAAAAAATCACAAAATTAACAAATATATAGTATATATCAGTTTAGCACTCTTAACAGACCCCATTTTGTTGATACACTTCAATTAGTGAAAGACAAACACTTAATGATTGTTGACTTACTGAATGGTTTGATAACCCTTCTATATGTACTTCACAATATCTGGCTTCAAAGGTGAAATAAATATTAAAAGATCAATATCTGCAATACTGACGCAGCTCAAATGAAAATTTTAAATGGTTTCTAGTATAAAGGAACTTTATCTTTTGAAAAAAAGTCTCCTTTAACCCCAAAATGTGCATAACCCTTTTAATAAATTTAGAACTAATAACTATAACTTGCCCAATATCTCCTTTACTTGCTGAATGACACTGAATGACATTGAATGACATTGAATGACACACGTCATGGGATTGTAGCAATTGCTCGGAAAATACAGTCGGGCATCATTTACGTAGGAATTTATCCCACTAGGCCCCTGGTGGGATGAGGTGAGGTTAGGTGAGGTGAAATGGGGTTTAAAGTCGCGTTCAAGATTATTGCACTTATATAGCGGCGTGCATGCACGTGTTTGTGGGTGCTTGTACTAGTCCGGACTAGCCCACTGAGATACAATGCCGCAATTTAACATGAATACCCCACTCAGACACAGTATACTGACTCCGAGCCGACCAGTCCTTGTTTTAGCCCCTTAATTCCGAGCGCCAGACAGGGTAACAGCAAGTACCATCTTTTAACGTCTTTTGGTATGACGCGGAAGGGGCTCCGCTCTCCGGTCGGAAGGGCTACCCCCAGACCACGGATTCGGTCTAATGATATAAGACGGTAATTAATGCCGGTAGGCCTCTGACTGGCTGTGCCTTTCCCAAGGTTCGCCACATTGTAACTGTTTCTCGTTAAGTAATGATTTGGTTGCTTGGTTGGTTGTTTTATGCCACACTCAGTAATATTCCAGCTATATGACAGAGGTCTGTAAATAATCGAGTCTGGACCTGACAGTCCAGTGATTGACATCATGAGCATCGATCCACGCAATTGGGACCGATGACATTCTTCAACCAAGTCAGTGAACCTGACCACCCGATCCCGTATAGTATAGCATACCGTATTTCCTCTAATAGACGCCGGACTCCAATAGAAGCCAGGTCAATGGTTCAGTGCAAAAAATAGAAGCCGGGCCTCTAATAGACGCCGGGTCGATCAATTGATACAATTAATGATCCCTTTTTGGGACCTAAATTACATATTGAAGACTTCCTTTCTCTTCCGGTAACTCCACGTGTGTCGGAAAATATGTTCATTTCGTGACGACTCGGGACATTCATGGTCATAGTGAAATGGGGGTATTAATTGAAGCAGGGCCTCTAATTGACGCCGGGTCAAAGGCTTGTCCGAAATAAATAGAAGCCCGGGCGTCTAATAGAGGAAATACGGTAGTCACCTTTTACGGCAAGCATGGATTGCTGAAGACCTATTCTACCCCGGATCTTCACGTGCACGTTAAAGTAGTGAAAACAAGGAAGACGTTCAAACCAATCAATGATTAGTTGACGGGATGTAGCTGCATAGCATGTAGGCGGGAAATGGCGTGTTTGGATTTGGAGCTGTGTTTAGAATACACCACTTGCCACTTCCCTTTCTAAAACATGGCAAACACATTTTTCCTAAACCCAGCCATTTTCGTATTCATTAAAGGGAGTGTTGTCAGTTATATTCTAAAATTTTAATTTCATATCAGATGAGCTTGTTTCAATTGCCCTTTGATATGACTGTAAAACATCTTGTTTGATTTTATTGTTTATTGTTTATTGAAGCTTGTTTGTTTGTATAAGCTGTTCTTTTGAAGCTTGGTCGTAACTCAAACTCAAACTCATTTATTCTCAGAAAGAACACCCAACAGGCCCGCGTTATAGTCTCTCCTACAGATCTTGACACAATAACATACGAAAGCCGCCGAACAAATCTACCATAATTTGGCATGACGAGATCTTTTCAGTTTCAGGATTACAGTTTCTCTATTATCTTTTAAAAGAAAATTTGACACAAACAAATCTTAAATATTTTAATTCCAGAAACTAAAGGTTAACGTACCCAGCTAAATTCACCTCACGGGTTGTTCCAATACATCAATGGATAACATATTCTCCTGCAAATAAGTGTAGACGTTTTGGAAACACGTTGAGAATGAGCGCCACGTACAGGTATTTCGACGGATATATTTGCAGCCTTAATTTCAAGACGTAACATTAAAACTACTATTGACAAGTCATTATCACCAAGATGATCACAGGGGCGGTCGGGTAGCCAAGTGGTTAAAGCGTTCGCTCGTCACGCCGAACACCAGGGTTCGATTCCCGACATAGCATACCGTGAAGCCCATTTCTGGTGTCCCCCGCCGTGATATTACTGGAACATTGCTAAAAGCGGCATTAAACCATACTCACTCACTCAAGATGATCACACAAAATTAAAAAGATCACATGTGTGTATGTCCTATATATTTTCACAGCCCGGCGTCTGTCGCGTACTACATCAGCCAACGGAAATACCTACCAGTCATGACATACGATCGTTGTAGTATTCATTTGTTTAAACATCCACATTTGTGTAAAGAGCGACGCGTTACATCCCATGTGAAAGGTGACCGGGCCTCCATTGGTGACCTTGTCAAAACTGAAGCAAATAAAAACACTCGCATCTGTGGCGGGCGGAAGGGCGGACGCGGAAGTCACTCTGCGGTGATCAGCTCCCAGAGATGTCACTCACTTGATATTTGGATTTATACAAAGAAATACACTGTTTGTGTATTTGAACAATACACCATTTATGATAGCTTTTGTACCGTGAATGTGCTGTGGCTAGAATAAACACATTCTGTCACGATAATATTTTTGTTGTACTTATTTCGACATTGAAACCTCTCATGTGTACACGTTACACCTTCCAAATTGAAAATACGCCACGAAATGTGCAAAGAATGTATGTATATCACTAAACAATATCAACGATGCCTGGAATTTATATCTGAAATTAACGCTAAACATTGAATATAAAACGTCAAGGCCAGAGAATAACCAGTGTCGATTATATCCCCCGAAACACATTCCATTGGGCTCAAAAGGTTAAATAGCGGTGTAAAATATATGAATGGATCACTGAAAATCAGGGATGATACGAGATGGGTAAGCATGCCCCGCCCTACCGGTAGCACTCGCCACTCACACAATTTGCATGAAAACTAGACTAACACTTAGTCAATGAACATGTCTTCGGAAAGAACCTTTCCTCTTCTGCTGTTGTATGTAGAATCAAGCAAACTAGACTTGGTTAGTTTGATCTAGACTTGCCTAGGCTTTTAGTAAAACAAAATACCTATAAAATATACATTCCACAGTCATGGTGCAGGACTACATGAAAACTTAAGTGTTTGTTTGTTGCCTGACGTCTGATGTAATTCTGTTGAATAATATTCAGACATGTGAGTGCAGAAATTGATGAATAAAAGTGAGGGATTATTAATTTACCGATGCGTGATATCTACAGAATAGATAGATAGTGAGTGAGTGAGTATGGTTTTACGCCGCTTTTAGCAATATTCCAGCAATATCACGGCGGGGACACCAGAAATGGGCTTCACACATTGTACCCATGTCGGGAATCGAACCCAGGTCTTCGGCGAGACGAGCGAACGCTTTAACCACTAGGCTACCCGACCGCCCTTACAGAATAGATAAACGCGATAGGTAAAATATGATCAAGTGAATTAGTGAATGAACGCGTGTGTATGGTGTACGCCACTTTTAGCAATATTCCAGCACTATTACGACAGGGAACAACAGAAATGCGTTTCAGACATTGTACACACGTAGGAAATGGAACCCGTAACGAGTAGACCCTTAACACCGCCAGGTTACGCCGCTGACCCAAAAATATGATCTCGTGTTACATGTAACAACACTGGAGACTAAGTTGTTACCGAGTCGTATGTCATAATAATAATAATAGTGACAAAATCATTTCCATAATCATAATCTGCTAAAAGTGTTAGCATGTGTTTTTGAATCACTATCAGTTATTAATGATGCAAGGTGCTCACGAAAAGGTGAGCGTATCCTGCCTGCCCAACCAATATCACTGTATATGCAACTCTAGCTATATACTAATAACCATATCAAACCCACTCGTTGTTCACTTCCTTGATAAACCTACTGGTGCAAGGGGTGACTGAAGTATTCTGAGCTAACGATGCTGGAGAGTCTGGATCCCACAAGACTTCCTCATGGTGGTGTAAAACGTTCTCCACAGCAGAAAGGACCGCCTCCCCGGCCGCGTCATACCAACAGACGTTAAAAGATGGTACTTGTTGTTACCCTGTCTGGCGCTCGGGGCCAAAACAAGGACTGGTCGGCTCGGAATCAGTATACTGTGTCTGAGTGGGGTATTCATGTTAAACTGCGGCATGGTATATCGGTGAGCTAGCACTATAAATCGGCATCAGTCCGGACTAGTACAAGCAGCCACACACACACACACACACACGCACGCACGCACGCACGCACGCACGCGCACACGCACACGTCGCTATATACTAGTAAGTGCAATAATCTTGTGCGCGACGTTTAACCCAACTTCACCTCACCTCACAGCAGAAAGACGTCATCATCATTTTAATAATCATATCTGCCGTGGAGGACTTTCGTCAAGTTTGGGAAGCGGCGGAAATCTTACGGTGCCATTTGTTCAAGGACTTCAAAGCCACAGTCATGCATCGCTCAGAACGTTTCCGCCACCCCTTGTATCCGCACCTGTGTTACTGGAGTGAGTGAGTGAGTAAGTATGTTTTACGACGCTTTTAGCAATATTCCAGCAATATCACGGCTGGAAACACCAGAAATGGGCTTCACACATTGTACCCATGTCGGGAATCGAACCCGGATCTTCGGCGTGACGAGCGAACGCTTTAACCACTAGGCTACCCGACCGCCCCGTGTTACTGGAAGAACTAAGAAGCAACAATCCACTAGATAGTCCTGTCCTTATTGACACCACCGATTATATGCCACATACATTGATAAGTTGGGACTTGCTCATAAGAAGTCCCGATACGTTCTTGTCAAACAGTGGCACGGGTGGCCCAGTAGTCTGAGACACCGCGCAGAGTTGCGTCCCTTGGGCACGCCAGGAACACATGCGTGTGGGTTCGAATACCGGTTCGCCCCGATTGTGTTTCTAGGTTTGTCAGGACAATACCAAACTCGTGGGTTTCACCAAAGTGGTAAACGTCTGAGACCTGCATCACTTCGGGCTTTCCTCCCACATTAAATTGACACGCCGTGATATAACTGGAATACTGTTCAAAGCGGCGTTAAACTCAACTCACTCAGTCACGTCAAGCCACGTGATCAAGACTCAATGATGATGTTTATCGCTGAGAAAATGGACATTTTTTTAATAAGCGCACTTTGCAATTTTTGTCATTACTGTAAGTAATATTCCTTATCGACGGAATGGCGTGTTTTCGGCAGTATTAGCACACATGCAGCTATCTTCGTTAATTAATCATCGCGATGATTCATGATTCTATTTCATGTGGTGAGGACTATACGAGCGTGTAACGATACAAAATACCTCATCTCCTTGTGCTGTTTATTCTAGAAGAGCAATAGCTAAGAAAAACACTGTCAGTATGATAACAATTATGTCATTTGTCATATAAATGTATATCTAAATGACTTTTACGTTCGCGGGGCATAACCTCATGATACACATGCAGTCGTACAATCGACCCTCCTTTCGGCAGAGACTTCTTCTGAATGTGAAAAGGTTTTGCCGCTATATTTACTAAAATCAACTTGTTCTTTGCTTATCTCTCATTAACCTGTAACATGTTTTGAAATATATTAAATGGTCGTTGGTCTTCAGATAAGTTAACAGTCTATGTGTCCAGGGTACAAAGTTTTATGAAAAATCTCCTTTAATGTGAAAAGGATCTTCTGGAAATAACGAATGCAAAAGTCATTATACCACAATACACGGGATCGGGTGGTCAGACTTGGTTGATACATGTCATTGTATCCCAGTTAAAAAGATTTGTGGTCTTTCTGTCAATCACTAGATTGTCTGGTTCATACTCATATTTACAGACCGCCGTCTTATTGATTGCACATTGCTACGCGCGGCGTTAAAACAAACAACAAACAAACAAGCAAATAAAAGTTATACCGAGTTATACATGAGAATAACAATCATGATGAAAAACAACCCTTCATATGATCAGCTGAGGGACAAAGCCGTTCTGAGTACAGCCAAACCCTCACCTTGACATACGGGACCCTAACAACTGAGACAAAGCGTCCCGATACTACACTAACACAGTGAAAACCGCCGTCTTCTGTACAACATGTACCGCATCCATTGCACGAGACCCGGCGTTCTAAACCCTTGCTTATACATGTGCATTAGAGGACACTGAGTAAATAAACGTTCACACGAACAACTGGTCTAGTGCAGTCACGTCTTCATTGTGTGCTAAGAAAGGAAATTGAGTAACCGATACACGTTTACGACAAATATAGACAGACATTCCAGTACAGGGTCACGGTTATACTGTGCAGTTCCTTCAACCAGTTGTGGTCTTTGTTCCAACACATGGGCTCATACTTTAAGTGAGTGAGTGAGTGAGTTTGGTTTTACGCCGCTTTTAGCAATATTCCAGCAATATCACGGCGGGGACACCAGATATAGGCTTCACACATTGTACCCATGTCGGAATTCGAACCCGGGTCTTCGGCGTGACGAGCGAACGCTTTAACCACTAGGCTACCCGACCGCCCCCTCAGGCTTTAAGAGAAGTGAGCGAGTGGGTATGGTTTTACGGCGCTTTCAGCAGTATTCCAGCAATATCGCGGTGGGGGAGACAAGAAAGGTTTCACGTGGGGAATCGAGCCGGGCCTTCGACGTAACGCCAGGAGTAAGACTCCCCATCATTTTGTTTGTTTGTTGTTTAACGCCGCACTCAGCAATATTCCAGCTACATGACGGCGGTCTGTATATAATCGAGTTTGGACCAGACAGTCCAGGGATTGACATCATGAACATCGATCTACGCATCTGGGATTGAGATTGTTTGTTGTTTAACGCCGCACCTCAACTTTAGTCGCGCGTTGCGGGCTTTATCATTTTTCAAATTATTCTGTTTGTTTGTTCTCTAACGCCGCACTCAGCAATATTCCAGCTACATGACGGCGGTCTGTATATAATCGAGTATGGACAAGACAATCCAGTGATTGACATCATGAACATCGATCTACGCAATTGGGATTGAGATTGTTTGTTGTGTAACGCCGCACTCAGTAATATTCTAGCTATATGACAGCCGTCTGTAAATAATCGAGTCTGGACCAGACAGTCCAGTGATTGATATAACGAGCAATTGGGATACGATGACATCCATCAACCAAGTCAGGGCGCTGACTACCCGATCCCGTCAGTCGCATCTTACGACAAGCATGTGTTGCTGAAGACCTATTCTAACCGGGATCTTCACGGGTGCTCCACATGTAATTGTCGGGGAATATGGGATAAAATCTCTACAAATGTGTACTACTGTTTTGCAGAGAAGCGTGAGATTTTGTTTGTTGTTTAACGCCGCACTCAGCAATATTCCAGCTATATGGCGGCGGTCTGTAAATAATCGAGTCTGGACCAGACAATCCAGTGATGTCATGAGCATCGATCCGCGCAATAGGGATCGATGACATGCATCAACCAAGTCAGCGAGCCTGACCACCCGATCCCGTTAGTCGCCTTTTACAAGACTTAGTATAGTCGCCTTTACTTGCAAGCATGGGTTGCTGAAGACCTATTCTATCCCGGAATCTTCACGGCTAAGTGCAAGGCCTCTTCAAATGGTATTTTAGTTGTATGTAGGAAGCAGAAATATAACGCGGATCGTAGACGCCGACCCCTTGTTAACCCACTAGAACGGATAAAGAGGCAACAAAGAAGAATCATAATTTGATAAATCTGGGATTCGAACCACGGTTAGTGGATGGTGGCAAGGGTCCCAATACGGTGAGCTGTGGCGTGTTCGACACCCTTCTTCCTTAAAAGTAATTACGCGGTAGATATACATGCAGGTATCAGAAACGGTCCCAATACGGTGAGCTGTGGCGTGTTCGACACCCTTCTTCCTTAAAAGTAATTACGCGGTAGATATACATGCAGGTATCAGAAACTGAAAACGTAAACACAAACACACCATCTTCATTGGGTTGAATATAACTGAAGATGTGCGTTGAATAGTACATCTTACAGAGGGGGTTCACACCCAAGATACTTAGAATTCAGGTTACGAAATCTAACACGACGCCTTTGGCGGCGACATGGGAAACTGCACATTGCACCGCCCATACAGTACATGATCCATCACCAGCTTCATTTTTGTAATCGGAAGGAAGTTACGACTTAGCACATCTCAGAGCCTTGATGTGGCAAATACTCTCTTCATACAGCTTGCGATAAATCAGAAATAACTGTTGGAAAAGTAAACGAACATCAGCCCGGGAATTATTCTCATTCACAAGGCAACATAATATATGTTTTGTGTCTTGTTACAACCAACAAACTCTTTAGATGTTCTAGTAGCTTGTAGCAATCCTTATCCCTCACTCTTTTACCCAATCTTTATCCATCGATCCTTTACTCCATCCTTATCCATCCAACCAATTATCCAATCCTTATCCGTCACTCATCTACCTAATCCTTATCTCACACCTTTACCCAATCCTTATCCTTCAAACCTTTACCCAATCCTTATACCCCACACCTTTACCCAATCCATACCCCTCACACCTTTACCAAATCCGTATACTTCACACCTTTATCCAATCCCTATCCCTCACATCGTTACCGCATTCTTATCTCTTACACATTTAGGGGGCACGGGTGGCCCAGTCGTCTAAGGAGCCACGATTCGTTGTGCAGAGTTGTGTCCCTTTTATTGTGGGTTCGAATCCCGGTTCGCCCTGATTATGTTTCTAGGTTTGTCAGCACCGTACCCGTGCTCGTGGGTTTCACCGAAGTGGTAAACATCTGAGACTTGCATCACATCGGGCTTTCCCCCCACATTAAGCTGACACGCCGTAATATAACTGGAATACTGTTAAAAGCAGCGTTAAACCCAACTAACTCGCTCATTCTTACACATTTACCAAATCATAATCTCACCCGTCTTTACCCAATCCCAATCTCTCCGACTTTTACCCAACAGTTAATGCCTCTACCCAATCCATTTTCAACCAACATATTTCACAATTACTGATTGAGAATTGCCTTACGACATTAACATTGACTCGTGGAATTCGGGTTAGAACAGGTCTCAAATCGCAGCAAGCTATGCTTGCAACTGGCGACTTCATGGATCGGATGGGCGGACTCGATGAGGTGAGGGAAAATGGGGTTTAACGTCGCGTCCAAGATTATTGCACTTATATAGCGACGTGCGTGTGTGTGTGTGGCTGCTTGTGCTAGTCCGGGCTGATGCCGATTTATAGCGCTAGCCCACTGAGATACCATGCTGCAGTTTAACATGAATACCCCACTCAGACACAGTATACTCCGACTCCGAGCCGACCAGTCCTTGTTTTAGCCCCTTACTCCCGATCGTCAGACAGGGTAACAACAAGTACCATCTTTTAACGTCTTCGATGACAGTTGATAGCGTGTCTTAGTACCTCGACGGCGTGAATCGTCGTTCAAATTTTTAATTCCTTGTTTGTCTATTTCAGAATCCATTATATAGAGTCCGCCGTCACAAAGCTGGAATATTGCCGAGAGCGGCGTTAAACAAAGAAAACAAACAACCATACAAACAAATAAACTGACAACGTCTGGTAGTAATGAGTATTTGTCAGCAATTTCTTTCTTACAACTAACAAATATATATATAAAATTGGATATGTTGACTCTCCTTTGTGTACTTTCTGTACAAATCAACCTGAAACTAGTATCCATGTGTTATATGATTGTGAACATGTAAGAAAGATTTGGGGGAAACTATACATTTGGATAAAAACCGTTGTGGAAGGAACCATTGATTTGAACAGGGAAAATGATTTCAGGGCAAACGTAACAACCCATTGAATATTGAACTTTTAATAACAAAACAAGTAATATGCAGACAATGTGGGAATAGATTAATGCCACATTTTGAACACATACACCAAGACATTATTAGTTATTACAATGTTACAAAGGTAATGTCATTTAACAAATTGTAACTATGCAAACTTCTTTAGTTTCTGGTCTTCTTTCTTCACTGTAATACACACTGATGCAGTCACATTGACTGTATAGGCAAGAATTTATATGTAGGAATATTTGTACACTTCTTGAATACCATGTACAACAATTGTATTGTTACAGACCTCCGTCATATAACTAGAATATTGCTGAGTGCGGTGTTAAACAACACACAAACAAACAACAAACAAACAGAACAATTTGTAAAGTGGTAAATGACAGCCCGTAACGCACGACCAATAAATTGAAGTGTGTGGAATGATACAGAAGTCATTGCGCACAGTTTTTTCTTTCTTGGTTCAAAGAAAGAAGCCAGCACTGAAATGGGTCATGTTTCTGTGGAAATATAAACCAAAAAAATAATTAAAAACTGCCAAAAGAGACTGTATATGTACATTTGTACGCGCCACCCCGGTGCAGCAGCATAGTTCACCTTCTCGCGAGCACCTGGTATCGTCACTACTTGATAGTGAATAATAAATACATGCATCTGATATAGTTGGAATTTTACATTGGATTGGGATTTTTGCAGAGATTTCTTATCCATTCATATAAGTTTCACCCATATGTTTCCCAATGGAATCTGTTTCGACGAATAATCGAGGCCGGATATTCTCTGGCGTTGACGTTATATTTCATGGAAATGGTGTCTCTTTTATTTACTTGTAATAGTCCTTTAGTGCAATTGTGTTTGTTTGTTTGTTTTTTAACGCCACACTCAGCAATTTTCCAGCTATATGAAGGCGGTCTGTAAATATTCGAGTCTGGACCTGACAATCCAGTGATAGACATCATGGGCACGCAATTGAGACACGATGACATGTTTCAACCAAGTCAGCAAGCCTGACCATCCGATCCCGTTAGTCGTTTTTTACAACAAGCCTAGTCGCCTTTTACGCCAATAGTGTAATTGTGCCTTAATTTGTACCCCCCAGTCTATGCAGGGGACAAGACTCTAAAAATAACATAATCAAAATGTCTTCGAAAATGTCCATGTGCAGATGTCAATGGTATATATCTCGTTAAATTGTTAATTACATAAGGCATCAGAGTCATGGGTGTATCTTGAATGAATATTGGGCTCAGGTCCAGAAACAAAAAAACACAAAACACTTCATCTTATTAACGTCAACTATGCTGAAAGATGACGATCATGAATGATAAAAGAGCACTACTACATCATTTCATACATATGTGTGCACCGTTTCTTAAATAGATCTTGAATGGTTTCTCCATTATTGTTTTGAAACGAAACGCGAGAGGGCATCCACTCGTTTGAATATACGCACTAATTTCGAACTGACGGTGTTGAGAACTAACTTGGTACAGCCTGAACATTCATTGTTGAACCGACCGCCTCCGTGGTCTAGTGGTAGAGCGTCCGCCCGGAGAGCGGAAGGTCCGGGTTTCGATCCCCGGCCGGGTCATACCAAAAGACGTTAAAAGATGGTACTTGTTGTTACCCTGTCTGGCGCTTGGCATTAAGGGGCTAAAACAAGGACCGGTCGGCTCGGAGTCAGTAAACTGTCTGAGTGGTGTATTCATGTTAAACTGCGGCATGGTATCTCAGTGAGCTAGCACTATAAATCATCATCAGTCCGGACTAGTACAAGCAGCCACACACACACACACACACACACACACGTATATGCACGTCGCTATATAAGTGCAATAATCTTGGACGCGACGTTAAACCCCATTTCGCCTCACATTGTTGAACCGTGTACAATGGTCCTGACGACTTCATAAACAGAAACATGAATTGTAATTGTTCAGTATATAAGACGTAATGTGAAAAGTATGCTGCCCAAGTTCAGCGGAAGTACCTTCTTGACAATGAACAAACATTCAAGATCGAAATGTGTTTTAGTCTTTGCTTCCCTGATAAAGCCTATCAATACGTTGTACTTCCCTAGAACATCTGTAGTCTTGATTGAAAGTTACAGTGACGTCAGCAGACGAAGCAGCCAGAAAGCTGGAAATGAGACGTCTGAAAAACCGTCTTAAATAGACGGCAGAAATCAGAGTACCAGACCGTAAGGAAGAAGAGAAAAGCAAAGAGGCTAAACTTGGCATGTCCCAAGCGTGGCTCATATATCTTCCCTCTGCCTTTGTAACTGAAATACATATACCATAGCTCTCTTCTCAGTGCTAACGCCGGAAAACCAAAGTGATTTGCTAAAAGATGACGAGTTACTTAAAAAAATGAAGACTTCGAAGAGGTGTGCGGCTGTAGTTTGTTTGTTTGTTGTTTAACGCCGCACTCAGCAGTATTACAGCTTTAAGACGGCGGTCTGTGAATAATCAAGTCTGGACCAGACAATCCAGTGATTGACATTGTGAACGACTCACACCGTCGGGGTACGAACAATCTCATTAAAATCAGATCTTAGTTCTCGCTACCGCAAAACAAAGATCTGAGGACATCCCATTACGGGTCACGTCAGACCGACCTTGTGCGAACTTTGAGCGACCAATGGAATGACCAATCAGAAGGCAGCTTTCTCGTGCATTACGGCACAAATTTCAAATTGGCGACTACGCTTCGAAGCATATTTTGTCAAATTCTCGATTACAAATTTGAAACCTGAACAAAAAAACATTCTGGAATGGCTGATAGATGGTCTAGATGGTAAAGATTCAGGTGTTAAACCCGTAACTATCGTTCGGAATACCCCATGTTAAAGTTTTCGAGATTGCATGATTAGATATCAAATCCGACTGTCACTTTCATAATCTGGTAAGCGACGCACTGATTAGTCTGATGAAAGGTCGTTCTGACGTGATCCCTAATGGGATGTCTTCAGATCTTCGTTTAGCGGTAGCGAGAACTAAGATCTGATTTGAATGAGATTGGGGTACGAAGACACACTAGCACCCAAGTCACCGAGTCTGACCACCGATCCCTTAAGTCGCCCCTCACGACCAGCATAGGTTGCTGGGGACCAATTCTAACACAAAATCCTCTGGGTGAAACTACCTGCAGTTCAATTCAACATTCACTCACTCATTCATTTCACGATACAATGAATCCTAATTTGTCCGAAAACACCGCCTTCCTGTTGATGACAGCCCGCACACGTGGTCTAGTGGTGGAGCGTCCGCCCGGAGAGCGGAAAATCCGGGGTTTAATCCCGGCTGCGTCGTACCAAAAGTGGATAAAAGACGGTACTTCTTGTTACAGTTCTAGGGACTTGGCATTAAGTGGCTAAAACAAGGACTGATCGGCTCGGAGTCAGTATACTGTGTCTGAGTGGGGTATTCATGTTAAAACTGCGGCATGGTATCTCAGTGGGCTAGCACTATAAATCGGCATTAATCCGGACTAATACAAGCAGCCACACACACCTTCATACACGTCGCAATATAAGTTTAACAATCTTGGACGCGGCGTCTAACCCCATTTCTCCTTTAGAGGAGCGACCATACATGGGTCTTGATGCATTACGTGTATCTCACATAATGTCTTAAGGCACCTCTTTTGTCATTCGTCACAACTCGCCCCTTTCCGTAACCTGCAAGAAGACTCGTCCCCCTATCGATGAATGTTATGTGCGAAAATACGACAAACCAATCAGAATGCGCGTACGATTTAAGTTCTTCGTCAATTTTTTTACATATATCTTGCATCTAAAAGTATACCCAAGACACAGTTAAATGTGTTCAATCATACTGTATAATTTCGCATGTCCTGATGTGCTTTAAATTGCATCTGAAATATAAATAATATATGGGGAAATATATGTGAACCATTGCGCAACGAGTTGACAACTGTTTTAGGTATGCCCGTTTGCGCTAAGACGGAACCCGGTTGCAAAAATGGCCACGAGAGGGGCACGAGTCGCTATTCGGCTTGTCCCGGAATAAGACGAGTTGGTCACGAATGCTCTTTCGGGCACCAGGTGTTTGAGAAACGGTTGATCACGCCCTTCCCAAAGGCAGCACGTGTCTAGTGTAAAGTCCGTGCGCAATACAGTTTCCATGAGTAAAAAGTGAGTTTTAACGCTGTTTTGAACAGTATTTCAGTAATGTTCAGTAAGCCCTTCAGCTTAATTGATATAGGAGTTCTCTAAATGTAGGTCTAAGACGGCCAGCCGGCATAATCAAGGCGAATCTAGGATTCGATCCAACACACGAAACATCACTCACGACATTGAGATATTTTAAGTTCTCCAGTGCGGCTTATGCAGAGAAAGTGCTGTCAACATCCCCACTCCGATTGTTCAATATGACGCGACCAATCACGTGATGCTCCGTGTAAACGTAGCGTCTATACCATCTTCCCGAGGCAAGGGAGTTAACTGACTTTAAAAATCCAGTTTCCACCCTTGCCGAATAAGGCTGGAATTCCTGGGCTCGATCGTAGCGCCAACAGTGGTTATTACGAGTTACGTCTCTTCTATGCCTCTCTCTCCTATGGACCAATCAGATTCCACCTCTCGTCTCTCTTGCATTTGCATCAAACAAAATGGCGGCGCCCGGTCAAGACGATCTGATCGATAATCAAGACCTATATTGTGATACAACGGGTCTGACATCGCGAAGTGCATCAATTCACGTGAGCACCTTGATTAAAAACACGAAAAGACTTGGAAAATATCTGTTGACAACGAGTTGGCGGTGCACATGTTTTGCACATCCTACAATCGACCGAAATCTGCCCGACAGTTTACTGACCGCATTTCGATTTTGTTGCGCGATTTTGATTGGACCATGCATAGACTCGTTAGTCCAGCCAAAATGTACTCCATAATACCAGCCTAGTTCGGAAAAGGTGGAAACTGGACTTTTATAGTGAGTTACCTCTCTTGCCTCGGAATGATGTGTCCACACATTCAGAATAAAGAAAATAGTAAATGAATAACTGGCGAAATGGACATTGCTCTAAGCCCCAAAAGCAGCCTGGATACTCACTATTATCGGTTACAAAGATAAAAATTTAAAAGTTTTGATTTGTCGAATTGCCAGAGGCAGTCACTACAGCGAGCGGGTTGGGATTAACAGCGCTTTGAACAATATTTCAGTTATTATATCACGGTGTGTCAGCTCAAAGTGGTGAGGTATTAGACGTTAATCATTTGGTGAAACTAATATCACTCATGATAGAGTGTTTACGTTATTTGCGGCAGTTGACAGTTCGACCGGGATCCTTGTACACTTCTATCCACCTTTATTCTTATTGAAATAGACCGTGAGGATTCCGGGGAAGAATATGTCTTCAGCAACCAATGCTTGCCGTAAAAGGCGACTATGCTTGTCGTAAGAGGCGACAAACGGGATCGGGTGGTCAGGCTCGCAGACTTGGTTGATGCACGTCAACGTATCCCTATTGCGCGGATCGATGCTGATGATGTCAATCACTGGATTGTCTGGTCCGATTAATTACAGACCGCCGTATTATAGCTGGATTATTGCTGAGTGCAGCGTTAAACAAGAAAGGAAGTCAACAGTTTAATTATTGCCCGTGAGTAGACGAATCTGAATGATTATATCTGACAAACGTTGTCAGCAAGGACACACATTGAAAGAAGCAGTTACCCATTAAAATCTTACCACCCCCAGTGCACAAGCATTGAGTGATGATCATCCAGCGACACATACTAATTAAAGTTTATCCTTATCACCGGATACCTACAGGTCTGTTCTGACGGGCAAGGGGTACCAAGGGCATATTTCGTCCTGGAAACCTCAAGGACGTATAATTAGAATCACAGTTCCATATCAGTTGTTTCGTAACTGTTTGTGCGCAAATTGGCACGGATTCTAGCAAATCATCTTACAGTGATATCATTTTTTACATTCATTGTACCTGCATTCAGACCTGGAGCGTTCTGGTATTTCAATTGCTTACGCCAAGACCACTATGAAGTAAGGAATCCATGTTTAAGTTCACATTCCGCATCTATTTGCCATTCTACATATGGGTAAATAATGATAAAAGACATGACTAGCTTCATGTTGTATGGGTAGATAACTATCCTGACTTTCACTCTGAATTTGTAGGAGTGCCCTATGCAATGAATCTTAGACAAACAACAGAATGCGCCACGTCAAATATTCCTACGATTTAACACGTCTGTTCCTCTCTTCCTGTGAACTTACCTTTGATCATTTTCTTTCCTGGACCCGTGTTCAAGGTTTGCCAAAACTTTGATCATAGACATAAGCGTTATTTGTGGCAGATACTAACCGAGCTCGGAGTCCCTATCTTTTTGATCTGACGCTTTCTAAACACGTGGCTAGTTCTTCTATCGTCTGGTTTTTTTTAACGAACTTACCTTGCTCAATTTAATCAAATATTAAAGAAACGCAGGAATTCGAAAGAAACTGTCCGTGAAAAAGTTCTCTGAAATGCAGAGATTGGCAAGATAGCTGCATTCTTCAGAGCTTCTGTACTTTGAATGTAAAGTGATTTATTTTACTGCTTTTCGAGTCATGTTCTTCCCTTTGAGATAACGCCATACCTCCCAAGGCTAAATGAATACATGTCAGAACACATGGTCAGATGGGAATGGGAGTCAGTGTAATTAAAATACGAGTCGGTTTACAGCATCTGTACTTAGGTTTACAGCGGATCAGGAATCACATGAAGATATGAACATTACGGATATCTGGAAAATAATAAGCTTATCCCGTTCCTTGGAAGTTAAAAGAGCTCTGCACTCTTTAACCACGAAAGGGTATATTTCTTTTGAGTAATTATCTTAAGGAGAGGGAACACTGCTTTTCGCTTGAACTGCAGCCAATCAAGTGGTGCCAGCTTATTCATCAAAACTCAATTTACTTAACTATGTCTATTTATCTATTTACACAGAAACATGGTAAAGTTGAACTTCACTATGTCGATAAGATGATTTGACATCATGTTTCCAACAGAACCCTTAACGGTCATTCCGCTTGTTTCAAGCAACTGAAAACTCGACACAAATTTGATTGTCTTCAGAACCTCTGGTAAATGAAGCGGCTGTTTTTTAACAGTTTCTTTTCGGTTTTCGTTTGTTTGTTTTTAATAATGTAATCTGGGGAAGAGTGTGAGGTACTTTGTGAAGTCAAAAGGCTTATACTTAATTTCAGAAACTTATAAGATAAACCTTTCATTAAACAAAAAACTAAATGTGTGTCTGAGGCTATGAACTTGTGTTTTGGATATCTGTGGTAACGTGTTTACTAGTTTCAACAATGAAACCATGTATGTCCGGACGGACCTTGTTTATCCGGTTCCCGTTGAATTTGACCGGATAAAGAAATTGGTATGTAATAATATCCACAGACGAAACCAAATGTAATTCGTTAGGAAAGACGCGTTCGGACAAATGGAGATCCATGGTATGATAAAATGGAGTGAGTGAACGGTGATTTAAACAGTACCCGGCAATATTCTAGTTACAACAGCCTGTAAATAATATGGATTAAACTAAGGTAATCTGGGTTAGAATTCGTTCACTGCAATCTATGCTTGTCTTAAGAGGCAACACAATGGATCCATTGGCCGTGTTCGGTGACTTGGCTGATAGGATGTCATTGTACCCCGACGGTGGATCGTTGTTCTTAAAATCAATCACTGGATTGTCTGGTCCAGATTCGATTATCCACAGGCAGACGTCATGCAGCTTGAATAGAATATTGCTGAATGTGGCGTCTAACAACAAACGCCTACACCCCTGGTCACACCAGTGGCCGACAGGGGAAGCAACCAGCGCCATCTTGCCACAAGGGAGGCAACCCAAGCCACTTGGTCAAACCAATGGCCGACAAGGGAAGCAACTCAAGGCATCTGGTCACCCAATGTGACCACCAGATTCCCATTTCAGTTACCCTAGTAAATAATTTAGTCTGGATGAAACAATTCAGTGTCTGACAACACGAGCATCGATCTGCGCAATTGGGATACGATGACACGCATCAACCTTGTCAGCGGGCCTGACTCTCAGATCTCGTTATTCGCTCTTCAAGACAATCACGTGGTTCTGTTGTTTGACCCGGAAGCCCCATGGTGGTTTCAAAACAGGAAACAAACAACAGATATTTAGAAATGATGAAAACATATTTGACTGTTATATGTTTCTTGAATGAATATTTCATCGGCTTGAAATATTATTTGTTCAAAATAATTATTGTCATCATTACATAAATTGACCGTGGT
This sequence comes from Haliotis cracherodii, assembly GCF_022045235.1. NCBI lineage: Eukaryota > Metazoa > Mollusca > Gastropoda > Lepetellida > Haliotidae > Haliotis > Haliotis cracherodii. Next base: position 18,176,325 of record NW_027266270.1, on the reverse strand, counting down.
TCTGAATAGGTGCATTGGTAAGCAGCCATCTTTGTTACATTTGAGACACACACATTGAAGATATGTGGACTATGCCTGAATCTTATTAACCCACGGCTTCTTGAAAGGCTTTGCTATTAAAACTACACGTGGGTCCCATCACGGCGAGCATTCAAGAAAGAATATAAAGACGGAGTAATGTTTACTCTTGTAAGATGGGTCACGGTGACACCGCAGTGATAGCCAGATAAGCGAAAACAGGTGAAGCTGTATGAATAGGTCACTCAATTCTGTAACGATATCATGTACCGGTGATTATTATCATAATTCCTCGAGTCTAAACCTTAGGACATCTGAGGATTCTGGCATTTTGTTCTTCACCTCTTAAATAATGAATAAACAAATGAAATGTTAAACCCCCCTGAGTATTTATAGCACTACATGAACACAGATGTTTAAACATATCAATGGTGTCGGACAAAGTGAAGCAATCTCTCCGCTGTGAGGGCTTTGCTATAGATTGAATCATCTATGGTGGCTGACGACGCCCGCTCCTCCTCATGTGTATCGCCCCGTAAATATCTGGGTTGGAATTGGTCTTCACCAAACCTTGCTTGTCGTAAGAGGGGAGAAACGCGAACTGGTGGTCATGCTAGCTGAATTGGTTGATGCATGTCAGCGTATTGTGTAGATCGATGCCCATGATGTCAGACCTGTGAAGATCCAGGGTAGAATATGTCTTCAGCAACCCATGTTTGTCGTAAAAGGCGACTATACTTGTCGTAAGAGGCGACTAACGACTCTCTGACTTGATTAATGCATGTCATCGTATCCAAAATTGCATGGACCGATGCTCATGATGTTAATCACTGGATTGTCTGGTCCAGACTCGGTTATAGCTGGAATATTGCTGAGTGTGGCGTTAAACAAACAAATAAACAAACCATGATGTCAATCACTGGATTGTCTGCTCCAGACACAATTATTTACCAACCGCCGCAATACAGCTGGGGATGGTGGGGTACCCTTGTGGGTTTTGATGTCCCACATGGGTCGAATAAAGTGAAGTCCCTTTCTGGTGGGCCCTGTCTTGATATCGCCTGAATATTGCTAAAAGCCGCCGAAAAACATTCTCACCTACTCATATAGCTGGAAAACTGCTGAGTGTGGCGTTAAATAAAACACAATTCATGCATATCATGCATTACTTACGTGGATTCAGTAATTCGAACTGCCAACGTGGACTACTCACGTTACTATGCATGAATAATATGGTTTTCAATCAAAGTTTCACCATCAAAGGCCTGGTTAAGTCATCCTAGACGTTTTAATGGAGACATTCGGAGGAATTTACTAAATATGACACGTCGCTTGTCAACATGATGAGCGATGCAATGCTAGCTATGACCTTTACATGGAGCTCACACGCCTCCTTACTCACTGGCACGTTTTAATTAATATTGTGTGTGACGTGTGCCACCGGTAGAGCCGGAAATTCTTACCCTTTACGCGAACACCTGGTGTCACTGATTTACAGTGATCCATTCACATTTCCATCACTATTCTACCGTTGGCGCTCACGTGAGACGGATTATTGTCGGGCGTTGACTTTTTGAATTCTCATGAACTATCATCTCACTATTACAGCTGCTATCTACTGCTTCTGCTACCAGCATCATGCTGTCACTATTGATGCTGGTAGCAGAAGCAGCAACAATAGTGACGAGTGTTGCTGTTTCTGCTGCCAATATCATGCTATGCTGTCACTATTGTTGCTGCTTCTGCTGCCAGCATCATGCTGTCACTATTGTTGCTGCTTCTGCTACCAGCATCATGCTGTGACAAGTGTTGCTGTTTCTGCTACCAATATCATGCTATGCTGCCACTATTGTTGCTGCTTCTGATACCAGTATCATACTGTCACTATTGTTGCTGCTTCTGCTACCAGTATCATGCTGTCACTATTGATGCTGGTAGCAGAAGCAGCAACAATAGTGACGAGTGTTGCTGTTTCTGCTGCCAATATCATGCTATGCTGTCACTATTGTTGCTGCTTCTGCTGCCAGCATCATGCTGTCACTATTGTTGCTGCTTCTGCTACCAGCATCATGCTGTGACAAGTGTTGCTGTTTCTGCTACCAATATCATGCTATGCTGCCACTATTGTTGCTGCTTCTGATACCAGTATCATACTGTCACTATTGTTGCTGCTTCTGCTACCAGTATCATGCTGTCACTATTGTTGCTGCTTCTGCTACCAATATCATGCTATGCTGTCACTATTGTTCCTGCTTCTGCTGCCAGCATCATGCTGTCACTATTGTTGCTGCTTCTGCTACCAGCATCATGCTGTGACAAGTGTTCCTGTTTCTGCTACCAATATCATGCTGTCACTATTGTTGCTGCTTCTGCTACCAGTATCATGCTGTCACTATTGTTGCTGCTTCTGCTACCAGCATCACCCTATGCTGTCACTATTGTTGCTGCTTCTGCTACCAAAATCACGCTATGCTGTCACTATTGTTGCTGTTTCTGCTACCAGTATCATGCTGTCACTATTGTTGCTGCTTCTGCTACCAGCATCACGCTATGCTGTCACTATTGTTGCTGCTTCTGCTACCAGTATCATGCTATGCTGTCACTATTATTGCTGCTTCTGCTACCAGCATCATGCTGCCACTATTGTTGCTGCTTCTGCTACCAGCATTATGCTGTCACTATTGTTGCTGCTTCTGCTACCAGCATCATGCTGTGACAAGTGTTCCTGTTTCTGCTACCAATATCATGCTGTCACTATTGTTGCTGCTTCTGCTACCAGTATCATGCTGTCACTATTGTTGCTGCTTCTGCTACCAGCATCATACTGTCACTATTGTTGCTGCTTCTGCTACCAGTATCATACTGTCACTATTGTTGCTGCTTCTGCTACCAGTATCATGCTGTCACTATTGTTGCTGCTTCTGCTACCAGCATCACGCTATGCTGTCACTATTGTTGCTGCTTCTGCTACCAGCATCATGCTGTCACTATTGTTGCTGCTTCTGCTACCAGCATCATGCTGTCACTATTGTTGCTGCTTCTGCTACCAGTATCATACTGTCACTATTGTTGCTGCTTCTGCTACCAGCATCACGCTATGCTGTCACTATTGTTGCTGCTTCTGCTACCAGTATCATACTGTCACTATTGTTGCTGCTTCTGCTACCAGCATCACGCTATGCTGTCACTATTGTTGCTGCTTCTGCTACCAATATCATGCTATGCTGTCACTATTATTGCTGCTTCTGCTACCAGCATCATGCTGTCACTATTGTTGCTGCTTCTGCTACCAGCATCATGCTGTCACTATTGTTGCTGCTTCTGCTACCAGCATTATGCTGTCACTATTGTTGCTGCTTCTGCTACCAGTATCATGCTGCCACTATTGTTGCTGCTTCTGCTACCAATATCATGCTATGCTGTCACTATTGTTGCTGCTTCTGCTACCAGTATCATGCTGCCACTATTGTTGCTGCTTCTGCTACCAGTATCATGCTATGCTGTCACTATTGTTGCTGTTTCTACTACCAGTATCATGCTGTCACTATTGTTGCTGCTTCTGCTACCAGTATTATGCTATGCTGTCACTATTGTTCCTGCTTCTGCTACCAGCATTATGCTGTCACTATTGTTGCTGCTTCTGCTACCAGTATCATGCTGCCACTATTGTTGCTGCTTCTGCTACCAGCATCATGCTGTCATTATTGTTGCTGCTTCTGCTACCAGCATCATGCTGTGACAAGTGTTGCTGCTTCTGCTACCAATATCATGCTATGCTGTCACTATTGTTGCTGCTTCTGCTACCAGTATCATGCTGTCACTATTGTTGCTGCTTCTGCTACCAGTATTATGCTATGCTGTCACTATTGTTGCTGCTTCTGCTACCAGCATTATGCTGTGACAAGTGTTGCTGCTTCTGCTACCAATATCATGCTATGCTGTCACTATTGTTGCTGCTTCTGCTACCAGTATCATGCTGCCACTATTGTTGCTGCTTCTGCTACCAGCATCATGCTGTGACAAGTGTTGCTGTTTCTGCTACTAATATCATGCTATGCTGTCACTATTGTTGCTGCTTCTGCTACCAGTATCATGCTGCCACTATTGTTGCTGCTTCTGCTACCAGCATCATACTGTGACAAGTGTTGCTGTTTCTGCTACCAATATCATGCTATGCTGTCACTATTGTTGCTGCTTCTGCTACCAGTATCATGCTGCCACTATTGTTGCTGCTTCTGCTACCAGTATCATGCTATGCTGTCACTATTGTTGCTGCTTCTGCTACCAGCATCATGCTGTCACTATTGTTGCTGCTTCTGCTACCAGTATCATGCTATGCTGCCACTATTGTTGCTGCTTCTGCTACCAGTATCATGCTGCCACTATTGTTGCTGCTTCTGCTACCAGTATCATGCTATGCTGTCACTATTGTTGCTGCTTCTGCTACCAGCATCATGCTGTCACTATTGTTGCTGCTTCTGCTACCAGTATCATGCTATGCTGTCACTATTGTTGCTGCTTCTGCTACCAGTATCATGCTGTCACTATTGTTGCTGCTTCTGCTACCAGTATTATGCTATGCTGTCACTATTGTTGCTGCTTCTGCTACCAGCATCACGCTATGCTGTCACTATGGTTGCTGTTTCTGCTACCAGCATTACGCTGTCACTATTGTTGCTGCTTCTGCTACCAGCATTATGCTGTCACTATTGTTGCTGCTTCTGCTACCAGTATCATGCTGCCACTATTGTTGCTGCTTCTGCTACCAGTATCATGCTGTCACTATTGTTGCTGCTTCTGCTACCAGCATCATGCTGTCACTATTGTTGCTGCTTCTGCTACCAATATCATGCTGTCACTATTGTTGCTGCTTCTGCTACCAGCATTATGCTGTCACTATTGTTGCTGCTTCTGCTACCAATATCATGCTATGCTGTCACTATTGTTGCTGCTTCTGCTACCAGTATCATGCTGTCACTATTGTTGCTGCTTCTGCTACCAATATTATGCTATGCAGTCACTATTGTTGCTGTTTCTACTACCAATATCATGCTATGCTGTCACTATTGTTGCTGCTTCTGCTACCAGTATCATGCTGTCACTATTGTTGCTGCTTCTGCTACCAGCATTATGCTGTCACTATTGTTGCTGCTTCTGCTACCAATATCATGCTATGCTGTCACTATTGTTGCTGCTTCTGCTACCAGTATCATGCTGTCACTATTGTTGCTGCTTCTGCTACCAATATCATGCTATGCAGTCACTATTGTTGCTGTTTCTACTACCAATATTATGCTATGCTGTCACTATTGTTGCTGTTTCTACTACCAGTATCATGCTGCCACTATTGTTGCTGCTTCTGCTACCAGTATCATGCTGTCACTATTGTTGCTGTTTCTACTACCAATATTATGCTATGCTGTCACTATTGTTGCTGTTTCTACTACCAGTATCATGCTGTCACTATTGTTGCTGCTTCTGCTACCAGTATTATGCTACGCTGTCACTATTGTTGCTGCTTCTGCTACCAGTATCATGCTGTCACTATTGTTGCTGTCCTGCTACCAATATCATGGTATGCTGTCACTATTGTTGCTGTTTCTACTACCAATATTATGCTATGCTGTCACTATTGTTGCTGTTTCTACTACCAGTATCATGCTGTCACTATTGTTGCTGCTTCTGCTACCAGTATTATGCTATGCTGTCACTATTGTTGCTGCTTCTGCTACCAGCATTATGCTGTCACTATTGTTGCTGTTTCTACTACCAGTATCATGCTGTCACTATTGTTGCTGCTTCTGCTACCAGTATTATGCTATGCTGTCACTATTGTTGCTGCTTCTGCTACCAGCATTATGCTGTCACTATTGTTGCTGCTTCTGCTACCAGCATTATGCTGTCACTATTGTTGCTGCTTCTGCTACCAGCATCATGCTGTCACTATTGTTGCTGCTTCTGCTACCAGCATTATGCTGTCACTATTGTTGCTGCTTCTGCTACCAGCATTATGCTGTCGCTATTGTTGCTGCTTCTGCTGCCAATATCATACTGTCACTATTGTTGCTGCTTCTGCTACCAGCATTATGCTTCCACTATTGTTGCTGCTTCTGCTACCAGTGTTATGCTGTCACTATTGCTGCTGCTTCTGCTACCAGCATCATGCTTCACTATTGTTGCTGCCAATATTACTGCTGATAGTCATAATACTGCTGCTGCTTCTGCTACCGTTATTATCATGCTGTCAATATTACAGATGCTATTGATAACGCCGTTACTGCTACTTCCGCTATCGTTATTATCATGCTGCCAATATTGCAACTGCTTTTGATAGCACCATAACTGTTGCTTCCGATACCGTTATTAAGATGCTGCCGCTATTACTTCTGCTACTGGTGCCATCATTATTATTGCTGATTCTTCTTCCATGCTGTCTACATTACTGTTGGTACTGATACCACCATTCCTGCTGCTTCTTACACAGTTGTCGTTGTTACTACAATTGCCCTGCTACGACAGACGTCTCTTGTATCACTGCTTTCACTGATGATGGTTGTTGTCCTTATTGTTGTCATTATATTGCTGCTACCACTGATGCCACTAAACTATTACTGGTGCTGTTTCTACTAATGTAACCTGAATTGCTGTTGCAACTGATATCACTATATTACTAGTACTAATGGTGCCATTATGTCGCTATTGTTGGTTGTACTCATGAAATCATTATATTGCTGGTGGTTCTCAGGATATCACTTATATTACTGGTGGTTCCCTGGATATCACTTACATTGCTGGTGGCTCCCAGGATATCACTTATATTACTGGTGGTTCACGTACCACTTGAATTACTTGTGGTTCTCGGGATATCACTTACATTACTGGTGGTTCACATATCACTTATATTACTGGTGGTTCACATATCACTTATATTACTGGTGGTTCACGTACCACTTGAATTACTTGTGGTTCTCGGGATATCACTTATATTACTGGTGGTTCACGTACCACTTAAATTACTTGTGGTTCTCGGGATATCACTTATATTACTGGTGGTTCACGTACCACTTGAATTACTTGTGGTTCTCGCGATATCACTTATATTGCTGGTGGTTCCCAGGATATCACTTATATTGCTGGTAGTTCCCAGGATATCACTTATATTGCTGGTGGTTCCCTGGATATCACTTATATTGCTGGTGGTTCCCTGGATATCACTTATATTGCTGGTGGTTCACGTATCACTTATATTGCTGGTGGTTCCCAAGATATCACTTATATTACTGGTGGTTCACGTACCACTTAAATTACTTGTGGTTCTCGGGATATCACTTATATTACTGGTGGTTCACATATCACTTATTTTACTGGTGGTTCACGTTCCACTTATATTGCTGGTGGTTCTCGCGATATCACTTATATTGCTGGTGGTTCACATATCACTTATATTACTGGTGGTTCACGTATCACTTATATTACTGGTGGTTCACATATGACTTATATTACTGGTGGTTCACGTATCACTTATATTACTGGTTGTTCATATATGACTTATATTACTGGTGGTTCACGTATCACTTATATTACTGGTGGTTCACGTATCACTTATATTACTGGTGGTTCACATATGACTTATATTACTTGTGGTTCACATATGACTTATATTACTGGTGGTTCACGTATCACTTATATTACTGGTGGTTCACATATGACTTATATTACTGGTGGTTCACGTATCACTTATATTACTGGTGGTTCACGTATCACTTATATTACTGGTTGTTCATATATCACTTATATTACTGGTGGTTCACGTATCACTTATATTACTGGTGGTTCACGTATCACTTGTATTACTGGTGGTTCACGTTCCACTTATATTACTGGTGGTTCACGTATCACTTGTATTACTGGTGGTTCACGTATCACTTATATTGCTGGTGGTTCTCAGGATATCACTTATATTACTGGTTGTTCATATATCACTTATATTACTGGTGGTTCACATATCACTTATATTACTGGTGGTTCACGTATCACATATATTACTGGTGGTTCACATATGACTTATATTACTAGTGGTTCACGTATCACTTATATTACTGGTTGTTCATATATCACTTATATTACTGGTGGTTCACGTATCACTTATATTACTAGTGGTTCACGTATCACTTGTATTACTGGTGGTTCACGTTCCACTTATATTACTGGTGGTTCACGTATCACTTATATTACTGGTGGTTTACATATCACTTATATTGCTGGTGGTTCTCAGGATATCACTTATATTACTTGTGGTTCACGGGATATCACTTACATTACTTATGGTTCACGTATCACTTATATTACTGGTGGTTCACGTATCACTTATATTACTGGTGGTTCACGTATCACTTATATTACTGGTGGTTCTCAGGATATCACTTATATTGCTGGTGGTTCTCAGGATATCACTTATATTACTTGTGGTTCACGTATCACTTATATTACTTATGGTTCACGTATCACTTATATTACTGGTGGTTCTCGGATATCACTTATATTGCTGGTGGTTCTCAGGATATCACTTATATTACTGGTGGTTCACGTATCACTTATATTACTTGTGGTTCACGTATCACTTATATTGCTGGTGGTTCTCATGATATCACTTATATTGCTGGTGGTTCTCAGGATATCACTTATATTACTGGTGGTTCACATATCACTTATATTACTGGTGGTTCACGTATCACTTATATTACTGGTGGTTCACATATCACTTATATTACTGGTGGTTCACGTATCACTTATATTACTGGTGGTTCACATATCACTTATATTGCTTGTGGTTCACATATCACTTATATTGCTGGTGGTTCACATATCACTTATATTACTGGTGGTTCAAATATCACTTATATTACTTGTGGTTCTCGGGATATCACTAATATTGTTGTGGGTTCTCACATCTTTTATATTGCTGGCGGTTCTCATATCACTTATATTGTTGCTTGTTCTCATGATATCACTTATATTTCTACTGATAACAAGAAATGCTGCGGCTGTTGATATAAATAAAAGTGTGTTACTGTGTCACTACTACTACTACTACTACTACTACTTTTGATACTGCTACTACTTTTGATACGAAAAATACTGCTTCTACTACTACTACTACTACTACTACTACTACTGCGGCTGCTGTTGCTGCCCCTACAACTACTACTACTACTACTACTACAACTACTACTACTATCACCACTGCAACTACTACAAACACTACTACTACTACTACTACTACTACTACTATTACTGCTACAACTACTACTACGTCTACTACTACTACTACTAGTACTACTACTACTGTGGCTGCTGTTGCTGCCCCTACAACTACTACTACTATCACCACTGCAACTACTACAAACACTACTACTACTACTTATACTACTACTATTACTACCTCTACTACTACTACTACTTCGGCTGCTGTTGTTGCCCCTACAACTACTACTACATTCACTGCAACTACCACAAACACTGTTACTACTACTACTACTGCTACTACTACTACTACTACTACTGTGGCTGCTGTTGCTGCCCCTACAACTACTACTATTACTGCAACTACTGCAAACACTGTTACTACTACTACTACTACTACTACTCTCACTGCTGACAACACAGCACTCATTCCCACCGACATTTTACTGCTACCACGTGCCCTACATTACACCATGCTTACGTAAACAAACCGCTGCCAGGACATCAACACTGGGCTTGTTGTTGTCACCACTCCCACCAACCCTGATCAGACTAATGCAATGATGCTGTTATTGTTGGTTTTTTTGCTGTTTTTGTACGTCGCAGTCAGCAATATTCCTGCTCTAACAGGTAAACCTGAATATAAGTCAGTCTGGTTCCAGACAAACTGTGACCGCCTCCGTGGTCTAGTGGTAGAGCGTCCGCCAGGAGAGCGGAAGGTCCGAGGTTCGATCCCCGACGTTAAAAGATGGCACTTGTTGTTACCCTGTCTGGCGCTCGGCATTAAGTGGCTAAAAATAGGACTGGTCGGTTCGGAGTCAGTATACTGTGTCTGAGTGGGGTATTCATGTTAAACTGCGGCATGGTATCTCAGTGAGCTAGCACTATAAATCGGACTAGTACAAGCACACACACGTACATGCACGTCGCTATATAAGTGCAATAATCTTGGACGCGACGTTAAACCCCATTTCACCTCACCTCCAGACAAACTAGTGTTTTTTTTAATGTTTGTTTGCTTGTTGTTTAACGTCACACTCAGCAATATTCCAGCTATGACAGATCAACCTGAATAGAAGTCAGTCTGGTTCCAGACAAATTAGTGGGATTTTTATGTTTGTTTGTTTGTTGATTGACGCCACACTCAACAATATTCCAGCTATATGACGGCGGTCTGTAAATAATCGCGTCTGGAACAGACAATCCAGTGATTGATGTCATGAGCATTGATCCACGCAATTGGGATACGATGACATGCATCAACAAAGTCAGCGAGTCTGACCTCCCGATCCCGTTAGTCGCCTCATACAAGCATGAGTTGCTGAAGACCAACTCTAACCAGGTTCTGGTTTATTTTATGATCAACGCCGCGCGTTGCCGGGGTACGATGACACGCAATTAACCAAGCCACCAAGCAGGACAACCTGATCCACTGAAGTAAGTCCTTCCAACTAATACACGTATTACCACATCATCCCCACTATTATAAATGCAAGCATCCACAGACATCACAATACATGTACCTCAAAATTTATGACCTCACGCGACATTATAACAAGTTTCGTTGAAAATTCATAACAACGATAAACATACAAATTCAACGCCTTGGTACTCTATGTTCAGGTTGCAACCCACGATTGAATAACCACATGGTACATATCGACAATCGTCGTGACAATGGCTACCCTCGCATATACCGAGTGACACTGGGGCTACAGCGCTAAACGATATAACATTCACACACACACAAGTTCCTTGAGGAGCAGTGATTAACGAAGAATTCACTTACCATCAATGGAAGGTTGGCATCGCCGCAAGAGGCGTACAAGTAGTGTGACCCAGAGTAAGGGTGTTCGCTCAGCAAAATTCTACACTACAGTTTATGACATAGAAAACATTTCTTCCGCTTGTCGTAAATTCAACGACAATACTCCCATATTTCCCAGCTCTCCGTTGCACTATTGTTTGGCTTATCTCAAGTTAAACACTGACTGCTGAGAGTACACACAGAATGCACAACTTGTGCACGTGTGGGGGCAGCTAGCGACCTCATCCAAATTAGTCTCGTGGAGAGGTGGTGACGAGACCCAAAGTTTGTAATGCATATTCTAGACATGTACCTTTCTCTACGATAGCACTAGCACTCAAGTGCGCATTTTAAAGGCACAATGCGAATCTGTCGAAAAGCGTTTAAACGTCTTGAAATTTTTAAACGTTCAGTGTCCTTTAGTACGGTCGAACTACTTGAAACGAGGTATTCCGTCCTCTATGATCCAATTATCCCCGTCTCCAGCTGCGTGTTCAATGACGTCTAAGGGACGGGAGCGGGCGCTAGGTATATCTCTGTCACCCAAGGGTTGTATCAAGGAGCTCATTGACAGATCACTTTATTTACCATATCTAAGCCCTAATACTGTGTCATGCTTCGACTACAAAAACATAATGCTTCTATTTACAAACGAGAAATTTCAATTTTACATTTTCAAAAGCAAAAGTGAAGAGGTCACTGGTATTCTCAATTGGGTGTGTTTCTCACAATGGTCAAGTAAAAACAGATAAAGCTTCTTAAATTGTAGTCCCCAGCCGTATGTGGAATGAGTGAGTGTTTGTTTGCTTGTTGTTTAACGCCGCACTCAGCAATACTCCAGCTATATGAGGGAGGTCTGTAAATAATCGAGTCTGGACCAGACAATCAAGTGATTGACAAAATGAGCATCGGTCCACGGAAATGGGATATGATGACATGCATAAGCCAAGTCCACCCAATCCAGTTAGTCGCCGCTTATGACTAGCATGGGTTGCTGAAGACCTATTCTAACCTGATTTTTCGCGGGTGGCGTGAGTGAGTGGTTTAACGCCGCGTGCACAGTACACAAAAATACATCATGACGGGTAAGCTTGACTGGGGAGCCGGGGTCATGCAGGTCATACACCGGATCCTGGCACAGCAAAGGAACACAACTATGCGCAAAGTGTTTCTGCCTTATCTCACTGGATCAGCATGTAGTTGTTTTCGTTTGTTGTTTAAGGACGCGCTCAGCAGTATTCCACCTATATGAAGGTGGTCTGTAAATTATTCACATTGGACCAGACAAACCAGTGATTGATATTATCAACAACGTCAACTGGGTATGATAGGTAACAGTCTGTTAATAGATACGATGCTCCTCGCATCAATTCCGAACCAGCCTTGCATTAAATGCCCTCGTCCACAAAGCTGACCTACTGATGCTGAACTACCTAGCATCTATCTATCCTCCACGGAGTCGACATTTCCAGCTTTATCTTAGAGACGTGGATACAACCAACAGCTGCAACGACGTCGGCGTTAAGGTCATAACAAAAATATCGGATATTAAGGACTGATTTAAACGATCTGCTGAAATTCGTAATATCCAAAGTCTAATTTACTTTAGAGGGGACGGTGAGGTAGCCGAGTGGTTAAAGCTTTCGCTCGTCGCGCCTAAGGCCCGGGTTCGATTCCCGATTACATGGCTAACATGCGTTAAGTCCATTTCTGGTGATATTGCTAAAGGCGGCGTATATCCTCACTCACTTTAATGCGGCTTTAATCTATGTACATATACCTGCAGTGTGTAACGGGTTAATAAATCTTCATATATGTCAAAACGCCACTTGTAATGAAACGAATCTTTCTGTCACTATGAAACGCAACAATGTTTCGTGTTGCCAAATTCACAGGTTAAGTTAGAAGGACACACCGACACTTGACGTTCTCCTCTGATTCAGCGGTCATACAGTCGAATTAGCAAGTTTTTTTTGTGACAGGCACAAATAGCTATATTTAACTATCAATTAACTTTGGTAAAATATCTCCCTACTCACTAGACTAATAACAAATAGCCTAATATTTGTCGAAACATTCGATTTATACATAAAAAGGCATTTCCTGCAGATAAACGAAATAACACACATGGTAAATATTTTTGCGCAAGACTATTTAGAGCAGATATAAAAGCAGGAATGTCTTTACTCTACTACACTGAGTTAATTATGCCCTCATGCTTCCGATCTATTACCTGATCGATACTATTTGAGACATACAGAACACGCACGCCCTCACATACACCCCCCTCTTGGTTCAAAAGAAAGGGATTGACACTTAATTGTCTATCAATGAGTTGCAGGGCGTGGAGTCACCCCCCAGATGACCTTCCTACCCGGTCAGTTCCTTGTAACCTCTTTGTTCGCGTAGAATAGGTCTTCAGCAACGCCTGCTTGCTGCAGCGAGTGAATATGGTTTTACGCCGCTTTTAGCAATATTCCAGCAATATCACGGCGGGGGACACCAGAAATGGGCTTCACAAATTGTACCCATGTCGGGAATCGAACCCAGGGTCTTCGGCGTGATGAGCGAACGCTTTAACCACTAAGCTACCCGACCGCTCGCTGACTTGGTTGATGCACGTCATCGTATCCCAATTACGTGGATCGATGATTATGATATCAATCACTGGTTTGTCTGGTCCAGACTCGATGATTTACAGACCGCTGTCATGTACCTGGAATATTGTGGGTTCGTCGTTAAACAACAACAAACAAACAGGTCAGACTGCCCCAAAACCTTTTGCGACAACTCGACATTGTGTTAGATCTGGTGTGGCAGTTTTTTTTAAGTTTCTGTCCATTCTGTGTCTGATGTAAGTGCATATCTCTTGCTCTGAAGTGTTTCTTAATATATGCAATGTCGTGTGCGGTTGTCTGATAAGCGATGTACACAAACAAACGTCTTGATCATCGCTTATGCAAAATATTAGGCAATCGGTTGTAGTTTTTAAAGCAGGACATTTTGAAACATCACATGTTCTGAATTAAATATTTCATCGGGATACGGGTATTTTATTTGGATAGAGTATAATGTTAAGAGGTTAAGCTTTAAGGAAAGAGATTCGAACTTTTTAAAAGGTACGACAAAGGGACGCAACTCTGCACACTTATGGCATTCATGTTCCCCGTGATTAAAAAAGACCCGCAAAATAGGGTTTCATAGCTAAACCAAAACGATTACGAGATACATACCTTTCATATAGCCAATTAATCGATGCTACCTTTGAAATATGTCCGAATTACCAAATACATAAGGCTTTCACATTTTTGGACCAAACGGAATACCATCGCATAAGATCAAAATTTTCTTGTGGGTCATTGAAGCAGACGACACGAACCACCCTGCACTTCCGTTCGACATGTCGCCATTCCATTGGTTAAAATTCTCATTAGGTAAAATAATATTTGATATTGATTCATAATTCCGATTTCATTTTAAATGAATTTTATCATGTTTAAGAAACTGTTTTCAATTTTTTCACATTGTACGCTGCAAAAAGAAAACAGCCAAATGCTTGCTGTAATGTGATGATTATTTTCATAACAGCCAGACAATGATTTGAAACAGCCCCCGAACAACCAGTAGACAAAACAAATTAGCTGCAACACGTGCATACGATCAAGTTCGTAAACATGCCATTCTATAACTATCAACACCAAAACTAGTGGCATATTATTGAAATATAGTCTTATGTCACGGTTATCGCATGGGAAAAATCATCCACTGAGATTCATAGTGTGATAAAAAACCGGGAAGTATGTTAAACTTACATGTGTTTTAAATTTTGAATTATGTTTGGGTCGTTCAACTGATATTGAAAAACATGTATTACATTTCCGCTAACTGTTCGACACGTCCGCTACCTGTTACTCACCATGGCAGTGAACATTCTGTCCAAATAAATTGAAAACTTGCTGAATGTTTATTCGGCATTTTATATATTTGACATCACAATAAGTTGTTTTTAAACTTAACCAGTGAAAGCTGCGACTTGTTAACTCCGGCTACAGGAACCAGTGGTTGTATTTACATTGGTAAGTGAAGAGAATGAGAGAGAGAGAGAGAGAGAGAGAGAGAGAGAGAGAGAGAGAGAGAGAGAGAGAGAGAGAGAGAGAGAGAGAGAGAGAGAGATGGTGTGTGCGAGAGAGAGACACGCACATACAGACACAGAGAGAGAAAAGAGATAAAAGACTTCATTATCCATAGGGATATTCATATTTCACAGTTGATTAGCACTAAAATATGAAAAGAGAAAGTATTTCATATTAAAATATGTACATAAGAAAATAAGACACTAACTAATATAACCACGAGTAAAAACATGTAGAGAGTTGAATGTGTGTATGTCTGACAGGAAGACACAGAGGGACAGAGAGAGAGAGAGAGAGAGAGTGTGTGTGTGTTTGTCTGTGTGTGAGAAAGAGAGGGAGACACACACAGATAGTGTGTGTCAGATAGTGAGAGAAAGACAGAGATAATTCGTATGTGTGAGTGAGTGAGTTGGGTTTAACGCCGCTTTTAACAGTATTCCAGTTATATCGCGGCGTGTCAGCTTAATGTGTGTGTGTGGGGTGGGGGTGGGGGGGGGGGGGGGGTGGGGGGGGGGGGATAGGGGGGGGGGGAGCCCGAAGTGATGCAAGTCTCAGACGTTTACCACTTTGATGAAACCCACGAGCACGGGTATGGTGCTGACAAACCTAGAAACATAATCGGGGCGAACTGGGATTCGAACCCACAATCATAGGTTTCTGGCGTGCCCAAGGGACGCAACTCTGCACAGTGAATCGCGGCGCCTGATACGACTGGGCCTCCCCTGCCCCCTCGTATGTGTGAGTGTGAGTGTGTTTGAGTAAGAGAGTGAGACAGAGAGAATGAGTGTGTAAGTGAGAGAGAGATAGAAAGAGAGCGGGAGCCGAGGAGAAAGATGCAAACAAAATCACGTAAAACATTGGCAACTCAATTCATTTTGTTATGCATTTTTGAGTGAACAAAGGCAGTGATTCCCCAATTGTATCAGTTCTTAATTCAATAAAGCCCAGCCTTGGCGCACAGAGCACTCGATAGTGGGCGAATTAGGACTGTACAGTAAACTACGGTTATAACAAACACGCTTATAACGAACTGACGGATATAACGAACTTACTTTTTGGTCCCGACTACTAGCTGTAGTCATGCTGTATATGTACTTATAACGAACTACGGTTATAACGAACTAACATTAGTAGTCCCTTTGAGTTCGTTATAACCTTAGTTTACTGTATTTGCGAAAGAATGGATAGCACATTCATCTTTTCAAGTAAAACGACGGATTTCTGTTTCCGCGGAAGGTTGTGACCTTGAGTGGGGAAACTTGCTGATGGTAAATTTCAGAGTGAGTGAGTGAGTGAGTTTGGTTTTACGCCGCTTTTAGCAATATTCCAGCAATATCACGGCGGGGAACACCAGAAATGGGCTTCACACATTGTACCCATGTCGGGAATCGAACCCGGGTCTTCGGCGTGACGAGCGAACGCTTTAACCACTAGGCTACCCGACCGCCCCGGTAAATTTCAGAAGCGGAGATGGAATTATTTATCGTAACACACGTTTGACACGTAAATAGGAAAGCATCAGAAAAACTTATGATAATCTGTTTGTTGAGAGGTATATTTTCTTTGTTTGTTGTTTAAAGCCACACTCAGCAATAATTCTGCTTTATGGGGCGGTCTGTAAATCATTAAGTCTGAGCTAGACAATCCAGTGATTGACAACATGAGCATCGATCTACACAGTTGGGATACCACATGCATCAACCACGTTAGCGATCCCGCTAGCCACCTCTTACGGCATGCATGGGTTGCTAAAGGCCAATTCTAGCCCGGCCTTCTCGAAAAGTGAGTGATTGAGTATTGTTTTACGCCGCTTTTAGCAACATTGCAGCAATATCACGGCGGGGGGCACCAGAAATGGGCTTCACACATTGTACCCATGTCGGGATTCGAACCCGGGTCTTCGACGTGACGAGCGAACGCTTTAACCACTTGGCTACCCGACAGCTCCTTCACGAAAATTGAGTGAGTGAGTATGGTTTTACACCGCTTTTAGCAACATTGCAGCAATATCACGGCGGGGAACACCAGAAATGGGCTTCACACATTGTACCCATGTCGGGATTCGAACCCGGGTCTTCGACGTGACGAGCGAACGCTTTAACCACTAGGCTACCCGCAGCTCCTTCACGAAAAGTCCGTATCAGCGAAACTTGACATCAAACAGGCGCCATGCTCAGTCGCCCTCGATTACAAGTCCCTATCAAACGACCACAAATGTGTTCACAGAAAGACGAAAAGACAAATCCAGGAGTGGACAAATTGAATTAAACACAGAACTACTTAAATGTAGTGCAGCAATTATAATCAACTTCAGTATGTACTCGGTCTATCCCCCTAATCTCAGCACGTATCCTCTTTAATGACCAAAAATATCAAACATAATGCTAGCATTTCCCGTATTTCAAATCATCGACTTAAAGTTTCTAACCTTCCAGAAAGCGAATGTCATTACGTTTGTGGAGATGTATCACTTTTATCTGTGAATCGTTAGCTATATCCAGTAAAATCCCACCAGGATTCGCCTACTATTACTCATTCAGAGATCAAAAAGCAAAACTTCCGCAGTCTCAATGAGATTAAGATATGATCATATTTACTAACGCTAATATCTATACATATCCATAGCGCATTGATGACTCCTCCTAATATAGATCTATATAAATTAGTAATCTCTTCTTAAATGTGAATCATAGTTAACTCAGTGAAGTAACTGCCCGCTGTATAGAAAAATTTAAAAAAATCATAAAGTTTCTCAATGGTGACATCAATGAGTATCTGAGTGGGTTGGGTCTAACGCCGCTTTGAAGAGCATTTCAGTTACATCACGGCGTGCCAGCTTGAGGTGAGGTGAAGGTGAAATGGGGTTTAACGTCGCGTCCAAGATTATTGCACTTATTTAGCGACGTGCATGCACTAGTCCGGACTGATGCCGATTTATAGTGCTAGCTCACTGAGATACCATGCCGCAGTTTAACATGAATACCCCACTCAGACACAGTATACTGACTCCGAGCTGACCAGTCCTTATTTTAGCCCCTTAATGCCAAACGCCAGACAGGGAAACAACAACTACCATCTATTAACGTCTTTTTGGTATGACGCGGTCGGGGATCGAACCCCGGACCTTCCGCTCCCCGGGCGGACGCTCTACCACTAGACCACGGAGGCGGTCCATGCCAGCTTGATGTCGGAGGAAAGCCTGAAGTGATGCAGGTCTTAGACCTGTACCACTTTGGCGAGGCCACGAGCACATGTGTGGTGTTGACAAACCTGGAAACATAATTGGGGCGAGGTGACATCAGTGACAAAAATGTTGTCCGATGCAATACCTTATTTTGTACCATATGTTCCCTTGTTTTTCAGTCCAACAATTGACTTGCCTTTGCATGTGTTTGTGACGGGTGCGACTGGTGTGGCAGGCAGGATACGCTCACCCTTTCGCGAACATCTGATATCGTAGCTATTATTGATTGGTTCCGGTGTTATCACTATTTGGTAGTGATGCATAAACACATGCTTATGATGTACAGTAAACTACGGTTATAACGAACTCAAAGGGATCACTAATTTAAGTTCGTAATAGCCGTAGTTCGTTATATGCATATATACAGCATATATGCTACAAATGGCCGGGACTAAAACATACCGTCAGTTCGTTATAAGCGTGTTCGTTATAAACGTAGTTTACTGTAGTCGAATCCGTCCCATGGACTCTGCATGTAGCAGAGATTTCTTGTGATTATGGAAATGTTTTAACGCTGTTATAACAATATATTTGATACACAAACGGTTCGTGGAGGCACGTGTACTTTGGATGTAATGAGAAGAACGTTGTATTCAAATGTGGGGGCACGGGTGGCCCAGTCGTCTAAGGCGCCGCGATGCGCTGTGTAGAGTTGCGTCCCTTGGGCACGCCAGAAACCTATGATTGTGAGTTCGAATCTCGGTTCGCCCCGATTATGTTTCTAGGTTTGTCAGCACCATACCCGTGCTCGTGGGTTTCACCGAAGTGGTAAACGTCTGAGACTTGCATTACTTCGGGCTTTCCTCCCACATGAAGCTGACACGCCGCGATATAACTGGAATGCTGTTAAAAGCGGCGTTAAACCCAACTCACTCACTCACTCTATTCACATGTACATTGTAAGGGCATATAGAGATAAAGTGTACACATGCGTTAAATGACAGTAAAAACATTTAAATATTAGACAGTTTAGAACATTTGGAGAAAAAGAGAATAATATATCATATTAATATATATCATGTATTGTTCAACAAAGGGGTGATATGATATTCTCACTTTAGTCTGATCAATGCTAATTTGCTTATTTGATAGACAGTCTGGCCATGTTTTACGAAAAGACGTTAAAAGATTATATTTGTTGTTACCCTTCCCGGCGCACGACATTAAGGGAATTAAACAAGGACAAGTCGGTTCGGAGTGAGTTTACTGTTTCTGAGTGGGGTATTCATATTAAACTGTCTCAGAGGGCTAACACCATAAAAATGGACTAGTACCCTCAGCCACACACAGACACGTGCATGCACGTCACAGCATAGGTGCAATAATCTTGTACACGACGGAAAACACCCTTTCATCTCACCTTCACCTCACCTTGAAAGCAAAAGAAAAAATACATCTTGAATTTTCAACTCGTTAGCCATCGTTACATACGTTTAGCTCAATAACCGCTGTCACGGTTATTTAACGCAAACAAGTCTCGTACAACAAACCACAAAAAGTCTCTCTCTCTCGATAGTGACAGAGTACTGTTAGAAAATGTTCAGCTTAGTTTGCATCCCATTCATCACAATACTGGATTACCATTGCAAATAGAAGGGGAAACCACAATCTGGCTATCACTTACAAGAAACGAAGAGGAGTCCATTAACCCTCAACAAATCTGTTATTTCTTGAAACAGAGATGTGACAAGTGCGCCTCCTTGGCGGAGACCCTCTTCAGATGATCTCCTTTAGCTCCGGTCTCGTTTGTCATTTTATTTTTTTAATCCGTACTAAATAAGAGATGAAGGAAATGGGGAAAATGTGTAAATACCTCCGCGTTGGAATTTTTGTAAGCGTGTGATTACATCAGATACTGTCGAAGTTGGACAGCATTGCGTTATATTTCAATAAGATTGGTTGGTTTGTTGTTTTACGCCGCACTCAGCAATATTCCAGCTATATGACGGCGGTCTGTAAATAATCGAGTCTGGACCAGACAAGCCAGTGATTAGTATCATGAGCATCGATCCACGCAATTGGGATCGATGACATGCATCAACCAAGTCAGCGAGCCTGACCACCCGAGCCCGTTAGTCGCCTTTTACGACAAGTATAGTCGCCTTTTACGGCAAGCATGGGTTGCTGAAGACCTATTCTACCCCGGAATCTTTACTGTCTATTTCAATAAGAATAAAGGTGGATAGAAGTGTACAAGGATCCTGTTTAAGAGCATTAAAGGACTCTAAATGTATGTATGTCTCTATGTATACTACTTAAAAGAAATAAGGACCACTCGATTCTTTCATATTACTATAATTAATGTGTCATGTATAAATATAAAGAAATACCACAATTCATTGGCAAGATTTCGATGTTCATCCCATGATTTATGCATCGAGAGTGGGAGATACACAAAAACTCAAATGTCAGAACGCTAATGTAAAATGGGTAATTGCCAAGATATAGAGGATGAATATCACTTTTTACTTGTGTGTCCATTGTACTCCACTATGAGAAAAAATATATTCCTGTATACTACTTTAGTGATCCAAATATTGTGAAATTCCGACAAATGTTAGACAGTCTAGATAAATTAATAATACAAAACCTATCCATGTTTATATTCCAAGCACTGTTATATAGAACCAAATTTGTAAATAATAGTTAAAATTATGTGCAACATCTCTGTCACATGCACTATAGGCCTGTGGCCTCTTAAGTGCTTAATTAAGGAATGATTGATTGATTAATGGATTGATTTATTTAGCAATATGAAAGAATCGGGTGGCTTAACTTCTTCAGAGTAGAACACAGTCGTGTTTAAAAAAAGAAGAAGAAAAAAGTACTTTATTCGCGTATTTTTACCATGGCTATATACGCTGTCGAATACTCAGGTACGTCCGCCTCCAAATAAAATGTTGCAACTACGAAGGGTTGATATATATTCATATAGCATGCCTACGAATTACGTAGATATTTAGGGAAAGTATCTTTTCAATATTGGTGAGCTCGTTTTTTCATGCATTCGAGAAAAGTTTAACTTCAGCTATAAGTTTGTCTGGTCTAGACTTGAATATTTACAGACCGCCGTCATATAGCTGGGATATTGCTAGGTGCGGCGTTCAACGACAAACAAACAACAAACCAACATGAGCCAGAGAGAAAAGAGACTTGTGAAACCGCCGCACCTGTTTCATGTTTAAAGTCATGCATGAAGATTTCAAAACACTTTATCATCCAAAACATTGTAGATATCGCTGCAATGAAATTGCATCACAAAGCTTTGCAGACCATTGTGACGTCATTGTTACCAAGACGTCACAATCAAATGGGACCGCCTCCGTGATCTTGTGGTAGAGCGTCCGCCCGGAGAGCGGAAGGTCCGGGGTTCGATCCCCGACCGCGTCATAAAAAAAGACGTTAAAAGATGGTACTTGTTGTTACCCTGTCTGGCGCTCGGCATTAAGGGGCTAAAACAAGGACTGGTCGGCTCGGAGTCAGTATACTGTGTCTGAGTGGGGTATTCATGTTAAACTGCGGCATGGTATCTCAGTGAGCTAGCACTATAAATCGGCATCAGTCCGGACTAGTACAAGCAGCCACACAAACACACACACGTACATGCACGTCGCTATATAAGTGCAATAATCTTGGACGCGACGTTAAACCCCATTTCACCTAACCTCACCTTTGGTGTCTACATTTAAAATATATCTCTTGAGATACAACCGACAATGTTTTTTCTTCTAAGATTTCAAAGAGCGCCATACGTTACTGGATCCAAAGTTGTTTGATTAGGTTTACAACATTCAAGGCCTTAGTAAAGCTTGATAATGTTTCATGGTAGACATGTGGAGGACATTACCAAATGTGATGCATCGGTGACAACAATGTCTGATGCATTCCCTGACACAATTGGATAATCATTCACAAACAAATGCTTCTGATATAGTCGGAATCGCACAATCGACTCCGTTATTAGTAGAGATTTCTTATGATTATGGTTTTGTGCCAATAATGGCTGTCACCGCATACCTGTGTGAATGTAAAATGGCACATTTTAAACACGTGTTTTTCAGTTACTCTGAGGCAGCCACTAAAGGTGGTATTTTGAATGTTGTTTACGCTGCAGTCAGTTATAGTCTGAGAACAATCGAGTCTAAACCAGGCAAACAGGTGGTTGGCTGTATGACACACCATCACACATCTTCACCTTTTCAGTCCCACTTTGTCATCGCCTGTTCAGTCCCCCATTGTCCTCACCTGTTCGGTCCCTCTTTGTCCTCACCTGTTCAGTCCCCCATTGTCCTCGCCTGTTCAGTCCTCCATTGTCCTCATCTGTTCAGTCCCTCTTTGTCCTCGCCTGTTCAGTCCCCCATTGTCCTCACCTGTTCAGTCCCCCATTGTCCTCACCTGTTCAGTCCCCCATTGTCCTCATCTGTTCAGCCCCCCATTGTCCGCACCTGTTCAGTCCCCCATTATCCTCATCTGTTCAGTCCCCCATTGTCCTCACTTGTTCACTCCAAATATCCTCACATGTTCAGTCCCCTATTGTCCTCACCTGTTCAGTCCCCCATTGTCCTCACCTGTTCACTCCCATTGTCCTCACCTGTTCACTCCGATTATCCTCACCTGTTCAATCCCCCATTGTCCTCACCTATTCAGTCCCCCTTTGTCCTCGCCTGTTCAGTTCCCCATTGTCCTCATGTGTTCAATCCCCCATTGTCCTCACCTATTCAGTCCCCCATTGTCCTCATGTGTTCAGTCCCCCATTGTCCTCATCTTGTTCAGTCCCCCATTGTCCTCACATGTTCAGTCCCCCATTGTCCTCACCTGTTCACTCCCATTGTCCTCACCTGTTCACTCCGATTATCCTCACCTGTTCAATCCCCCATTTTCCTCACCTGTTCACTCCGATTATCCTCACCTGTTCAGTTCCCCATTGTCCTCACATGTTCAGTCCCCCATTGTTATTACCTTTTCAGTCCCCCATTGTCCTCACATGTTCAGTCCCTCATTGTCCTCACATGTTCAGTCCCTCATTGTCCCCACTTGTTCACTTCGATTATCCTCACCTGCTCAGTTCCCCATTGTCCTCACCTGTTCAGGTCCCCATTGTTCTTACCTTTTCAGTTCCCCATTGTCCTCACATGTTCAGTCCCCCATTGTTATTACCTTTTCAGTCCCCCATTGTCCTCACATGTTCAGTCCCTCATTGTCCTCACATGTTCAGTCCCTCATTGTCCCCACTTGTTCACTTCGATTATCCTCACCTGCTCAGTTCCCCATTGTCCTCACCTGTTCAGGTCCCCATTGTTCTTACCTTTTCAGTCCCCCATTGTCCTCGACTTTTCAGTCCCCCATTGTCCTCACCTGTTCAGTCCCCCATTGTCCTCACCTGTTCAGTCCCCCATTGTTCTCACATGTTCAGTCCCTCTTTGTCCTCGCCTGTTCAGTCCCCTATTGTCCTCACATGTTCAGTCCCCCATTGTTCTTACCTTTTCAGTCCCCCATTGTCCTCACCTGTTCAGTCCCTTATTGTCCTCACATGTTCAGTACTTCATTGTCCCCACCTGTTCATTTCGATTATCCTCACCTGTTCAGTTCCCCATTGTCATCACGTGTTCAGTTCCCGATTTTCATCACATGTTCAGTTCCCCATTGTTCTCACCTGTTCAGTTCCCGATTGTCATCACATGTTCAGTTCCCCATTGTTCTCACCTGTTCAGTTCCCCATTGTCCTCACGTGTTCAGTTCCCCATTGTCATCACCTGTTCAGTCACCCATTGTCCTAACATGTTCAGTTCTCCATTGTCCTCACCTGTTCAGTTCCCGATTGTCATCACGTGTTCATTTCCCCATTGTCCTCACCTGTTCAGTTCCCGATAGTCATCACATGTTCAGTTCCCCATTGTTCTCACCTGTTCAGTTCCCCATTGTCCTCACGTGTTCAGTTCCCGATTGTCCTCACGTGTTCAGTTCCCCATTGTCATCACATGTTCGGTTCCCCATTGTCCTCACATGTTCAGTTCCCCATTGTCCTGACATGTTCAATCCCACATTGTCCTCACATGTTCAGTTACCCATTGCTCTCACCTGTTCAGTTCCCCATTGTTCTCACATGTTCAGTTCCCCATTGTCCTCACCTGTTCAGATCCTCATGTCCTCACGTGTTCAGTTCCCCACTTTCCCCGTCCATCTGAACAATGTAAAAGGTCCCACGCACCAAGAAAGCAATTTAGTACACATAGTCTACATTCAGTTTCACAAGAACCAAACCCTTCCAGTAATGAAAATAAATGGGAACAACAAACATTGGAGGTGTTCCGTCTTCACAAATAGGATTTTAATGTTGACTCAAATGTGCAGTATTTCAGAAACACAGGTAGTTACAAGTTCCACCCTTTGCCGTAATCAGAAATGTAAATTAACCTACCCAGTAAAAGGTTTTCGTCAGACTATTTTGGTTGGAATACATGACCAATTGATTAATCCACTTGTAACATTCGGATATGAAAGAGATCCACATGCTTCAACTAATGAAGTTGTAATGGAGACGCGTAGGTGGACGTCAGCGCCGTTGAAAACGAGAAAAAGTGTCAGTCTAGATGGCTCACAACATGGAAAGCTAATTTCTTTAAGATCGGGGAAGAGGACTATAGAAAAATGGAACAGATTCAAGGGAGGAGCCAAAATCAGAAAACAATTTGGACGAGGGCACTAACTAACAGCCACTAACACACCATCACCTTGAACAAATGACCAGTCCAATGTCAGCATAAAATAATGAAACCGACTTCAAATATGTGTACGTTAAAACAGAACGATTAAAGAGTCATGCTATTTAACATCCTGAACTTTTTCATTTAGTATCAATCTCCCGGACGTTATTTAGTAGGACCGCGATCTAATTAATGAAACATTTTTGAAAGAATTGACGCGAACAGTTTCCTGAAACAACCATCATGGGTGCACAAACGCACACAATACCAGAACATGGTAAATCCTATTTTAGATTATTGATCTGGCAGCTGCCAAAATGCCACACGTAACCTATAAATCTATTTGAGAAATATGTAACAACCCATTACTTCTCTCTCAAATCCACATTCAGCTCGTTATCCAGCCGTTGAAAACAGCCCAGTCGTTAGCATATATTGACAAAGGTACCTGTCAGTCACAATTCTACGTGCGACCAAAATGTGACGACCACATACAGGCCGGTGCCCCTGCAAATCAGTCACCAGCCCCGATCGAGTATTCCTGCCCTGAAACAAGGATGGTGCTGTAGCAGCGCGTAGGTCGACCTATTCACCTTCACGTTGACACGTTGCCGACGTGTCAAGCCCTGCGTAAATACTTCTAATAGGAGCAACACAATCTACGGCTTTTTTCCACCATGTCCATTATTATCTAACGACACTACAGTAACAACCCCACCAATTGAATACATACTGGGCGACTGTAACAATATTGCTATACATATTTAACTCATTATGTGGTGACAATTTGAATAATAATTGCTCTGCAGGATTACGTTTCTTTCAATGGGTTAAACTGAATGGACACAGTAGACTGCAAAGATCGTTTTTCTTTATTTACTAGCCTCGTTAAACTTTATTTATATACATATCATGCTTCCGTTTTAGAAAATGTTCTATAACATCACAAGACAAACATATCAAAGTGTTTAACAACTTCAGTGTAGGTCGCTCTTGAGACATTTCTTTCAGTGAGTGTGTGCAAAGAAGCCCCTTGCCTATCTAGTGTAAAGTATAGCTAAACCACTTATATGCCCCTTTCAAACTAAATTCTCTCACAAACTGGATCGTTTCTGAACACCATTCTATTCAATGTGTACTTTTTAAGTATTCAAGTATGTAGTATTCAAGTATTCATGGAGACCCAGACATAACTGTTTCATTCTTGTCTCCGCCGACTCCCACGATGCACAAGCATTATTTGTTGCAACTGTAAAACACATGTTTTTACTCTTTAGAAATGTGTGTTGACTGAAGTTTAGTGGGTTTCAGATGTGATATAACGACTGTTTATTGAAGGCAATGGACGTATATAATCAACATATTTAGCTGCAACAAGTGTTGTATTGCGTATACGTTGTTACAGTGGGTTAGTTATAGGATCATAAGTTCCTGTGTTGCAGGTGTATTTTGATATGTATTTCAGTACACGTCTAGTGGGACTTTCATTTTTCCACAAATTTCAACCGTTCCAAAGTTGAGTAATTGATTTGCCGAATCATCCAAAGTTATAAATTTCCCATCCTTCAGTTACGCATTGTCCCACCATCCACAGTTACCTATTGTCCCACCATCCACAATTACCTGTTGTCCCACCATCCACAGTTACCTATTGTCCCACCATCCACAATTACCTATTGTCCCACCATCCACAATTACCTATTGTCCCACCATCCACAATTACCCATTGTCCAACCATCCAAAATTACCAATTGTCCCACCATCCACAATTACCTATTGTCCCACCATCCACAATTACCCATTGTCCCACCATCCACATTTACCCTTTGTCCCACCATCCACAATTACCCATTGCCCACCATCCACAATTACCCATTGTCCCACCATCCACAATTACCCATTGTCCCACCTTCCACAATTACCCATTGTCCCACCATCCACAATTACCCATTGTCCCACCATCCACAATAACCTATTGTCTCATCATCCACAATTAACTATTGTCCCACCATCTAGTTACCTACTGTCCCATCATCCACAGTTACCCATTGTCCAGTCATCCACAGTTACACATTGTCCACAGTTACTCATTGTTCCACCATCCACAATTACCTATTGCCCCAATCATAAGGTTACTCATTGTCCAATCATCCAGTTACCCATTGTCCCACCATACACAATAACCCATTTTCCCACCATCCACAGTTACCCATTGTCCAATCATCCAGTTACCCTTTGTCCCACCATCCGCAATTACACATTGTCAAACCACCCACAGTTACCCATCGCCCCACCATCCACAGTTATCCATTGTTCCACCATCCACAGTTATCCATTGTCCCACCATCCACAGTTATCCATTGTTCCACCATTCAGTTAACGACTGTCCAACATCCACAGTTACCCATTGTCCCAACATCCACAGTCACCCATTGTCCCACCATCCACAGTTATCCATTGTCCCACCATCCACAGTTATCCATTGTTCCACCATTCAGTTAACGACTGTCCAACATCCACAGTTATCCATTGTCCCACCATCCACAGTTATCCATTGTCCCACCATCCACAGTTATCCATTGTTCCACCATTCAGTTAACGACTGTCCAACCATCCACAGTTACCCATTGTCCCACCATCCGCACTTACCCATTATCGCACTATCCAGTTACCCATTGTCCCACCATCAATAGTTACCCTTTGTCCCACCCTCCATAGTTGCCCATTGTCCCATCATCTACAGTTACTGGTTGTCCAGTTACCCATTGTCCCACCATCAATAGTTACCCTTTGTCCCACCCTCCATAGTTGCCCATTGTCCCATCATCTACAGTTACTGGTTGTCCAACTATCCATAGTTACTCATTGTAACAACATCCAATGTTTGAGACAAGACTTTGACAGTCAATAATAAGTATGTCAATTTGAGTAAGTTGATGCTTCCTGTACATCTAGCAGGACTACCAGTCAGTTATCTCCCTTGGATTGAATTGATTGACCAATCAGTGCCAAGAGATGAGAGTGAGTGTGTGATATGGGTTTATCACTGATTAAACTGTATTGCAGTTACTCAAGGGAGTGCCAGTGTTAATGCTGGAGGACAACCCTGTCACAGATTTGTTGAAACCAAGGCTAATAACCAGGGCCCACAATGAACAGGTCCTGCATTGATCAGGTCACACAGCACTGCATCGGTATCTCCATTCAATGGGACATCTGTCCTTAAATTTTTACCATGATATGAGATGGCTAATGTATATTATTAAAAAAAAGTTAAGGATCACAACATTTGTTCATATTACTTTTTTTAATCTGCCATGCCTTGCCATGCCAGATTAACGATGGTTACATGAAAGAATCAGGGGATCCATGATTGTTGTTGTTGTTTATTTCATGTTTCCACGAACCTAACTGTTTTGTGTACTATTTATTGTTTTGCATGTTTTGCTATTACATTCAGAAACATATAACAGTATTCCAGTAATCATGTTGTGCAAAAATAGTTTAATCAAACATTCATGTACAGTGAATATATACATTGACATGTAAACCTGGTGAGATTGTAGATACTGTTCTTGTTAGAAACAGGAGATATTCCTTGATGAATTGGGGGGATAAAGATTTAGCTCTTTTGGAAATAGATCTTTGAAGTGTTACACATTTCCATTCACAATACAAATGAGAAAGTGACAAGTATGTCTCTGAATCAAATTATTTTCCCTTCCGCCCAGCCCTAACTGTAAGGCAAAAGGTCCTAATGAAGCAAGTCTAGATTTTCCTCAAGTTCTGAATCTCCTCTCTTACTGGGGCTCCTTTTCAATTTGAAGAGTTACAGAGTTAATTCCAAACAAGACACAATCCCCATAAAGTGCCGTCATAACGATTGGAACCTGCCACATTTTCAATGGATGCACACTGGATTTGTTGTGGCCTGCTTGATTCACTGTGTTTGGTTCCAGTGGAAATGTGGCAGGTTTTAATCAGTACGATGCACACTTTATGAGGATTGTGTCTTGTTTGTAATTTGTATGGCTGTTTCTATTTAAGTGTGTACATATTCCATAGTTTGATTGCTCTCTGGTGGTTTTCATTGGTAGGCCTGATTGTTCCCTGAGCAATCACGGGTGCTCTGGCTGCATCCACATTACTTACTGGCTGTAGAGTGAGTGAGTTGGATTTAACATCGCTTTTAACATTATTACAGTTATGTCATGGCGTGTCAGCTTAATGTGGGAGGAAAGCCCGAAGGGATGCAGCTCTTATACGTTTACCACTTCGGTGAAACCCATGAACAAGTGTATGGTGCTGACAAACCTAGAAACCACAATCACAGCGAATCGCGACGCCTTAGACGAATGGGCCACCTGTGGCCCTATATAAATGGAATATAGATGGAACATTCACTCAACCACCCTGGATCTGTCAATGGAACTGTGCACATCTAACCAAGAAATGCTTCCAACATGAATTAAAGCTACAACATAACTGAGCTGTATGAGTGAGTGAGTGAGTATGGTTTTACATTGCTTTTAGCAATATTCCAGCAATATCACAGCTGAGGACACCAAAAATGGGCTTCACACATAGTACCAATGTGGGGAACCGAACCCAGGTCTTTGGCGTGACGAGTGAACGCTTGAACCACTGGGCTACCCCACAGCACCGAGTTGTATTATGGAAGACAAAACATATTTGAGATTAGTTTTTCAATAATAAAGCATCCAAAGCCTCACATTTCAAAATCAACTTCACTTTACAAGTCCACATTGCAGTGGAAACATATTATGTAAATGTTACATTTAAAATTTTAAAAAAATTGTCATGTACAGGAACATTAATTATCACCAGTCACATTTTCACCATTTGACCTGATAATGATGGATAGTTCTGTGCAATGGATTCCTTAAAGTGTTGATAGCGTGATGTAGGACATTTTCAACAGATGATATATTTGTAATGTCAAACCATATGAGCAGTAACCAAATTCTGTGGCAACACAATTGTGAAAATGAATAGTTAACTCCCAATGTTGACTTGCTTTTTCACAGTGGAAGCAACATGGACATCTCTCAACACCTGAGAGTGAGTGAGTGAGATGGGTTTTAACGCCGCTTTTAACAGTATTCCAGTTATATCACGGCATGTCAGCTTACTGTGGGAGGAAAGTCCGAAGTGATGCAGGTCTCAGACGTTTTCCACTTGGTGAAATCCACGAGCACAGGTATGGTGCTGACAAACCTAGAAACATAACTTCAGGGCGAACCGGTATTTGAACCCACAATCATAGGTTTCTGGCGTGTCCAAAGGACGCAACTCTGCGCAGCGAATCGGGGCGCCTTAGACGACTGGGCCAACCGTGCCCCCTCAACACCTGTGCAGGTTATTCCAATGCCAAACATGGGTTCAGGCTGAAACTGCACGTTAACTGAATCCTTTGATTCAGACTTTGGACCACACAAAGGTAGCCAGACTGTGACATTGTTGCCAAAGGCAATGTTTTATATGTATAGATTTGACCAATCACAGACAAAAGCCTCGATCTGAAAATCAAAGAATTTGTTTTGATTTATTTTTATTTGCCTTACTGATCCTTCTTTGATTGATCATAAAAATAAAATTAAAACTTGAGAAATTATACATAATTAAAGGAAGGATAAATTTTAAAAATAATGATTGGTTAATGCATCACATGAAGTCTTTGGCCACCTTAATAATGCAATAACTAGAATAAAGCCTCATCATCAGTAAATACACATATAATTACAGCTACTGTAGAAAAACTTATTAAAACATCCTGCATTTTAGACAGTATTAGTATTAATAATTATCACTACACAGACTGCTCCAAATAACTTCATGCTTAATAAATATTGAGCTAACAAATTTATGTTTATTTTATATTGACCGACCCAAATTAATATGGTTAGCAAAAATCTGAAACCATATACCGTATTCGACGTAATGAGCGCCCCGCTCTAATAAGTGCCCACGGCGGTATTTGCTAATATATTGGCTTGTGAACAATCCCAATTAGCACCCCTTCCGATTGATCAATTTTCACAAGACTTATTTATTCGCGTACAATACGCAATCGTGTGTTATATGCACCCTTAATTATGGGCAATTAAATTCTAGAAAAATATATCTGTCATGCATAAACATTTCAGGCTGTCAGCATAAACCACAAAATTTATCTTTCAACTCTGTTTTTTTCACCAAAATAATATTCTAATAAGAGCCCCCTATTTCTAATTTTGAGAGTGTCCTGGGCGCTTATTACGTCGAATATGGTAATAAAAACATGTAGCCTAACCACCGTTCAAGGACCATTTTGGCACACACCCCTTCCACACAACAGTTCTAGTAGCAAGTTTGGCTGGAGAAGTTTACACATAACATATGGCAAAAAGCAAATAAACATTTCAGATAAGATGAGTTGGTGGGTAGGGCAATTTTTATCAATTAAACTTAACAGAGTTCCTTGACTACTTGCTACGGATGTGAAACTAAGAACAATGAATTCAGTGAAATCTTATGTTTGTTAACCACAAACAGTCTTTATTTTGCTTGCCTAAACACGATGAAAATGTAGTAGCGTCATGCAGCCCTACCTTAATCTCTAATCCATGGTTGATGAGGTAAAAAATGCCGGGTTATCCTGAGGGACAAGTCTCAATGTGAGACATGCTATAAATGACAGAACCTGGACACCCACAAGGGTGTCTGGTAAACTGGAGTATCTTCATGCAGAAAGCCGAGTACTGTAGATCTTGAAATTAACGCGAGCGTGAATTAAATGCGAAAAATGCGAGTTATTTCTTCGCATTAATGTACCTTCGCATTTATGTCACCAAAATGGCTATCAACAATCAGGCGGCCTCAATGCACACTTTGGATAGCGGAAATACCAAAAAAGGTTTATTGAGCAGCAGTTGTAACAAGTATATAACAATGTTATTAAAAAAATAGGATATACACAATAGGCATTTGGCGAGTTATCACTGCTACTCATTTGTATGAAACTAGACATCATTGACCACTCCAATCAGTGAACTGCTGTTGGTTCATTTAGTTTATTGCCTTTGAACTTCCTTAATGCCAGTCAACAGAATAAACATATAAACTGTGTGTTGTTTTTAGAAAAACTCTGTTTGTAATTTCGGAAGTGCTTTACTCGGTGCTAATAAGTAGTGCTATTTGCTGTTTGATTGGATTAAGGTAAAGATATGTATCATTCCACTGAGGATGGGGTGGGGGGAGTTGCATTGATCTTGAGTCGCATTCTTGGATAGGGGTCGGCAATCGTATTAATTTGGAGACGCAAGAATTTCAAGATATACAGTATATCACACTCGCTGTGTGGTACCTACAGAAGTAACTTATTATAACGGTTGTGTGGTACCTGTAGGAACAATTTATCACAAGAACTGTAAATAATGCAAAACTTGATAATAATCAAGCTTCAAAACATTTGACGTGACGTAAAAAAAAAATATATGTAAGAAATTGTGAAAATTGGAAATAATCTAGAAAATATCTACAAATCTCTGAAACCATTTTTTTTTTCATTTGTATGTAGTATATACACCTTCTATCTCCTAAAATGTAGATGTAGCATGTATTTACAAAACATCGATTGCCAGGGATACCAGCTAAATAGAAATTTGTTCTTCACAAAAGTCCTGAGTTAGTTCCTGTATAATGGCACTTTTTATGGTATCTCAGTTATATGATGGCAGCTTAATATGGAGGAAAGCCCTTGGGTCATAGATATGCAACTTTTACCACTCTGGCAAAACCTACAACAACAGGTATAGTTGTTTTTGTTGGAAATATGCTGGTTGTAAAGAATCCACTCTGGGCCAGACAAT
Source organism: Haliotis cracherodii (assembly GCF_022045235.1). Lineage (NCBI taxonomy): Eukaryota > Metazoa > Mollusca > Gastropoda > Lepetellida > Haliotidae > Haliotis > Haliotis cracherodii. The sequence goes on along the minus strand of NW_027266270.1, from coordinate 18,143,305 downwards.
CCAGTGATTGATATTGTGAACAAACAATCTACGCCACTGGGATACGATGACACAGCATCAACCAAGTCACCGAGTCTGACCATCAGATCCATCTAATTGCCTCTCACAACCAACACAGGTTGCTGTGGACCTATTTTAAGCTGTAGGTTAAGCCATAAATATTGATAATTGAGATGGTCAGGCTAAAAGCATCGTCCATAGTCTATAGACATTTTGGCCAATCAATCCACATTTTAGTTGCCTCACTTCTACAAACATGAGATATTGAAACCCTTTCCAACATAAAAATTCAACACTGATCTCAAAATAACACACACAATATTTTTTCAGCTGATATCCCTAGCAAATAATGTGTAGCATATTTCTGGCACCAAAACACTACCATGCTTTGTCATTATTATAAAGGAGAAAGTCCCTGAAGTCTCGCCACTTATTGCTGTCATCATAGAGGTATGTCATGGACGATTTCAAAGATGGCTGGAGAGTGTCTCTCTCATGCTCAAACAACCACAGTACTATTCCCCACACAACTGCAGCAAAAATGGGGAAGGGATCCTTCTTAGGCTGGGGGATGTAGCCTCGCTTCACTCCTAGCTTCATCAGGCCGTACAGAATTCTGGACAGCAGGTAGAGGTTGATCTGCAAGGAGAAGAAACACTGTGTAGGTTACATGGGGTTATGAGTGAGTGACTGAGTATGGTTTTACGCCGCTTTTAGCAATATTCCAGCAATATCATGGCGGGGGACACCAGAAATGGGCGTCACACATTGTACCCATGTCGGGAATCGAACCCGGGTCTTCGGCGTGACGAGCGAACGCTTTAACCACTAGGCTACACGACCGCCCCCACATAGGGTTATGAATAACCGTTGAACACAATTTTAGCTACAGTGAATGGGTATGGTTTGACACACCTTATATTGTTTGTTTGTTTGTTTGTTTGTTGTTTAATCCCCCTACTTTTATATTCCTACTATATGACAAAGGTCTGTAAATAATCGAGACATCATGAGCATTGAATTGTACGCAACTGGTCAGCGAGCCTGACCACCTGATCCTGTTAGTCGCCTCTTACGACAAGCATAGGTTGCTACAGACCAATTCTAATGACCAGATCTGCACTGGGTACAGCTTAAAGTAATATTCCAGCAAAGATATGTGAAACTCGGAATTGGATTCACTGCACCCTGTAGGGAATGGAACGAGAACATTTCTGTGTCTAGGAAACACTTAAATCACTAGGCTTACCTAATGCCCCTATTTCAGTTATTTCACAGCATGTCACCTTATTTTGGGAGAAAAGACCTCAGTGACAGATGTCATAGATGAAACCCAAATTGAGACCAATGGATCTTGTCAACAAAGGACCATCTGTACCCAATGCCCCTGTTTCAGTTATTTCACAGCATGTCACCTAATTGTGGGAGGAAAGACCTGAATGACACAGGCTATAGATGAAACCCAAATTGAGACCAATGGATCTTGGCATCAAAGGACCATCTGTACCCAATGCCCCTGTTTCAGTTATTTCACAGCATGTCACCTAATTGTGGGAGGAAAGACCTGAATGACACAGGCTATAGATGAAACCCAAATTGAGACCAATGGATCTTGGCATCAAAGGACCATCTGTACCCAATGCCCCTGTTTCAGTTATTTCACAGCATGTCACCTAATTGTGAGAGGAAAGACCTGAATGACACAGGTTATAGATGAAACCCAAATTGAGACCAATGGATCTTGGCATCAAAGGACCATCTGTACCCAATGCCCCTGTTTCAGTTATTTCACAGCATGTCACCTAATTGTGAGAGGAAAGACCTGAATGACACAGGCTATAGATGAAATCCAAATTGAGACCACTGGATCTTGGCTTGCATGGGCTGTATTAGATATATTTGAATATTTGTTTCAGGGTCTGTAGGGGGCACGGGTGGCCCTGTCAAGCTGACATGCCGCGATATAACTGGAATACTGTTAAAAGCGGCGTTAAACCCAACTCACTCACTCACTCAGGGTCTGTATGACAGACTAAACTGCAAGGTGAATGAACCCTTACATGGAATAGTGCAATACCCTACAGACTCACTGACATACCACCTGTGACAACCTACAAGAGTAGGAACCCCTCTAGTCTAGATTTGTGCATATCGCCCAACTCCTGAGTTGATAATACGTCACTGACGGGAAGCAAAGAAATCCATTACATCAACAGTTTAGACACTGGAACAAACATCAACTGCCAAGACGGAAGTTCCAATAGAAATCAAGAAAGCATTTTGGCAAAGCTTAGCACGAGTGTAAATTTCAAGTGAAGCATTATCCCAAAGCAAGGTCTTCAAGTCTCAACAACCCTGCCCGTTATGACGCAAACATGGTCCATTCAATTTTTCAATCTTTCATCCGCTGTAAACAATTTATGTTTGAGCTGCAGGTTGGCTGTCTGTGTGCCCTGTAGTTCCTTGTGTATTGGGTAGTTTCATCTTTGTACTATTGAGATAAATAGGCTGGATACTGATTGAAAATTTTAATTATTCAACATCTAATTCAACAGCTTATAATTAACTTGAGAGAGACCCAAAAGAAGGGAAATGTTTCCTGACTTCACTAAAGTACGATATCAGGGTAGAAGGTGCAAGTCAAGGCTGGGTATGGCATTTTAACCGGCTTTTACAATAATGTCTAAATCAGTCTCTACCATGGCAGCCATATTGAAAATTGGATTTAAACCCCTTGAACAAATCAAGTGTCATACTTGGTGGGAACATCATTTTGTGGGAGCATGGTCCAATCTAATATTCTGCTGCTGACATAAAATATGATAACTTTTCCTCCCCACCTCATATTGACCTATTTCAAAAGATTACTAAAAAAATAAAAACCCTTCTTACAAATATATTGACTTTGTCCATTCCAGGTGAGAATATAGGTCCCCAGCAACCTATGCTTGTCATGCTGAGTTTATTGCATGTCGTTGTATCTCAATTGCACCAGATTGTCTAGTCCAGATTGGATTATTTACACACTGATGTCATATTGCTGGAATATTGGAGAGTGGAGCATTAAAAAACAATAAACAAAACAATAAAAAACAATAAACAAAACAAAACAAACAAAACTGCATATTTCCAAAAGGGCATCGCTCCTCCTACACATCAAGTCTTGTACATGCTGGAGGATTTAAAGTTTGTTCCTGAGCGTACAAAACTCTCTGTCCCATAAACCATTGCAAAAGCAACAAAAGGTAAAATTAATCTACGTTCTCTAGCTGAAGGACTTATAAACTATCCCATCTTGCATCCATACTAAAACATTTAGACAGCTTGCACAGGACAAACAAATCACAAGGAAAGATAACAATTTTAATTACCATTTGAACAACTTCTTCTAACCAGATTGAAAATCACCTTACCACCAACTCGGCACATAACAGCTTCTCTTGCCTTTGTTCTATAATTTCAGTTTAGTCTACAGCACAAATGAAATTTAGACTTCGTCTCAATTGGCCCCTGTTTGCATTTAGGGGCTAATGGTGGGAATTTCTAAGCTATACAAGTACCCTGAGGCATATCCCAACTGCCGGCTTGAAGACACTTCTGTTGTCTTTGAACTCAACAAAGTTTACATAAGGAGAAAGGGGATAGCTGTAAAAAGTTGCCACTCAGGGAAGTAGTGGGCTTCCTCGAGTACATGTATAATGGCTTTCCAGTGGTTCCACCAGCTTGCTAACAATCATTTCACACTTGTGGCCGACACACTGCTGCCAAAACGCATGCTTGTACTCGGTAAACCTCGATCTTGTGAAGTCGGTAAGATATAACAAGCAGCCACATTGAGGATTCCTCCTAAAGGTCAATGGTTATTAATCATTCTGACAGAGTCTTCATGAGAATGAAATGATAATATCTGAATGTTTTTGCAACATTGCAGTCTTCGATGAACAGGAAAAACTCCCAACTATCCAGGGTAACTACTGCATGGTCGAAACATGACAACCTCTCTTTGCTCAGATATATTTTTGAATTCAGTAACCCAAAAATGATTACCGGTATTTAATTAAGATGATAAACAACTTTTGACCTGCTGACTGTGGTTTCAATGCCCCTCGATCTTAATCATTGGTCTGTCATCACCAGACCTGTGTTGCTTGGCTTCTTGAAGGTGGAAAAGATCTCTCACATCAAGCTGACATGCAAGATAATACTGGAATACTGTTCCAGTCTGCGACATTAGCCACATGTCCTAAGCCTGACTCTTGTAAAATTCTATACAGACTAGTAAGATCAGCTAATCAAATACCATATGATAACACTAAAATGTACAAGAAGTAGTGCCAAGAGCCAAGTTGGACCCAAAAGCCTTTGGCACAGACTGCTGTTAAATTCTGGTAAAACTCACTCTAAGAGTGAAAGAGTGGATACGGGTACGTTTTTATGCCACTTTTAGCAATGTGCCACCAATATCAGAGAAAGTTGGGCGTTGCAGGGGTGATCAACCCCCTTTAAGAATCATACAACTCAAATTGATGTATAAAAAAACATATACCGATAACATCATTTTGTGACAGGTTTTCAATCAAAATACCAATTTATTCACTTACGTGTTCAACATATGCAAATTGTTTCCAGAATAATGTGCTGGCATTTTTAGGCCACACTTTTTTAATTTTATGTTTTGCAGATTTATTCCAGCTTTTCCAAACAAGGTCAGTTGAAATAAAAATAAATAGCGATATCAATCATTTATTTATTCATATGAAAGTCATTCTGCAGTGGAGTTAAAACAGCAGCTGGCTTCTTGAATCACCGACAGTGATGTAGACATGGAATATATATATCATTTTATATATTTTAGTCTATACAACTTGTGGGAGACGTAATAAAAATAAATATTTAAACGTTTAATTTATTTCTTTTCCAGCTGCTTGTCCGTAGGAGAGGTGGGCCCGAAAAATAAAAAATGTGTAGTCTTATTGCACTTATTGTATCTGTATTGGATTTCTTCATGACTCTTCAAGGCAGAGTTAAAATCCCAAGTCCAGGGCCCTCTTGCACAAAGCAATCTTAGCGCTAAGATGATCGTAACTCCCATACTTTAACATAGGCTTACAATAGTCTTAGCGCTAAGATCGCTTTGTGTAAGTGGGCCCAGAACTTATTCTTGTAAATATTGTTCCTCAGTAATACTTTGTCCAAATGATACAAAAATCTGCAATACAAAAATGTTGGCATACCTTAGCACCGGTTGCCAAGTTTCTAAAAACATCCCTGCTCACTCCAAGTTATCTAAGACAAGGCTCCGTCCACCAGAGGATCTCGGCTCTTGATAATGTCAGCACCACACAGCCACATCTTGGTGTATGGTGATTAAATATGGATGGTAAAGACAAGGATATATTATTTTTTCTTTTCCTAAGAGGGGGTACCTTTCATCATGAAAAAATATCTTCTCACAATCAGGAATTCTAATCAGCCAGTAACTCCTAATCAATCATTCCACAGCTCTGCTTTGGGAAAGCATTTTAAGGAGCATAACGAACTCAAGGCATAGAGAAAACGGACTTTTTAAAATTAACAATCCATGGAGTGAGTAAATAGGGATTCATTTTGTATTATATAAGAGCTTTTATCATGGTGGCCTGTAAACTAATTGAATCAGGGCCAAACAAACAATCTCTGATCTTGAACTTTATCTTGACAGAGCAGCCATTGTGATAATCCTATGATTGTTGTTATGACAGTCAACACAAGGAGTACAGAAGCACAGTGTTGTGAGGTGAGGTGAAATTAGGTTTAATGTCACGTCAAAGATTATTGCACTTATATAGCGATGTGCATGCACATGTGTGTGTGTGTGTGGCTGCTTGTACTAGTCCAGACAGATGCCGATTTATAGTGCTAGCTCACTGAGATACCATGCCACAGTTAAACATTAATACCCCACTCAGACACAGTATACTGACTCCGAGCTGACCAGCCTTGTTTTAGCAGTCCTTAATGCCAAGCGCCAGACAGGGTAACAACAAGTACCATCTTTTAACGTCTTTTGGTATGAAGCGGCCAGGGATCGAACCGCGGACCTTCCGCTCTCCGGGCGGACGCTCTACCTCTAGACCACGGAAGCGGTCAACAGTGTTGTAATAAGACAGAAGAAACCCTTTGGATTTTTTAAAGCGATTGAGTATGGTTTTATGCCCCTATTAGAAATGTTCAAGCCATATATTTTTAGTCTACAATATATTGTGTCACTGATTAAATCTAACAAATTTCTGACTTTCACAAAAAGTTTAACTCCCCAAATATCTCCCGTATCATACACAGGGATGAAAATGGTTATCATAAAAAAAAAACACACTGAAAGTTAGCCAGGGGGACTGGGGGACTATATCATTTATGCACATATTGTTATGGCATGTATCTTAGAAGTGACCCTTGACGAAATGAAATCCACAGAACTCCTCAGATCCATGAAAAATTCTCATACCTGTGTATAAATAGTTTTGTAAAATAGTGCATTAATATGTACAGTCAAGTCTCGTTAATCCGACATCGTTGGTTGCACATGTCGGATTAATGAGTATGTCGGATTAACGAAATTAAGTGATTTGTGATCGAAAATCGGACGTCTTCACGATAGATAATAACCGTGTGTACCTTATAATAAAATCATTAAAAACGAAATATTTATATTTTTATGTAGTTTATTCACTCATTCCTTAATTTATAATTAATGACATTGTAATTCAAAACTAATACTGCTAGAGATGTCACTATTATCCTTCATTGGGAAAATTGAGAAAATATAATCCCCAGTTTCCTAATAATTACAAAGCTTAGAAAATAAAAACAATAATCCTCTGAATAAACAGTAACAAAATAGTACCACTTTAAAAGTTCTGAAGGTAATTTGCATTTAATATGAATTGACAAGGCCTCTAAATCTGTTGGCAGAGGTGCTATCTTGGCACCTGATATGCTGCAGTCTTTCCAGATGATACACAGATATGCTTGAATCCTCGAACAGACAACACACGGCAATAGACATCACACACCTCTCACGACAGCTTCCTCATTGAGAACTGAGCTTTATCTAACAGTTTTGGCAAAGTTTTCAGGATAAGTGGCCCAGTATATTCCCCTGTGAGATAGTATGCCATCTTGTCAGGACCAGATTGAATGCTCCACGGTGAAGTAAAGCATTTATATCTGTATGCTTGTAACTACTATCTCTTAAAATTGAGTTGTGTATTCTTGGCGGAGGCTTATTTCCTGAGATAAAGCTGTCACAATTATTGCCAAGTTAAGCATAGGGATAAAAGGAAGATAAACGATGATATATCTTGTAAATGAGTGTACCATCAATAAACTATGATGAACAAGCCAGAATTATAACATTTTATTATCTGAGTTAGAAAATGAACTGCCACCCACACAATGTTGCAGGTTTAGCTATTAACATGCTGTTTATCTTCAATCCATGAACGTGATATCTATGGAAAGATTCAGCACAGAACATGTCAAATTTACTGTAATTTTGGATACTGTAGTGTTATGTGGGGGTAAGGTCAGCCATCTTTGAGTAGAAGCCAATTTGCCACTTTGGAGATAAGTACAAAATGAGGTAACACCAAGGTTAGGGTGCAAGATGATAATTGTAAGTTGTTTTATATCATCTATCTGAAGATAAGGGCAAACAAATCTTCAAAAATGACATTTATTCACAATACTAGAAGAAAGATCATCAGGTGTAAAATAAAAGGGCCATGGCAACAGGGCCACAAACAGACGGGTCCGTCTTCTTCAGGACTTAAGGGGATCATTCTACTTCAGGATTTAAGGGGTTCGTCTACTTCAAGATATAAGGGGACCGTCTACTTCTGGATTTAAGGGGATCATTCTACTTCAAGATTGAAGGGGTTCATCTACATCAGGATAAAAGGGGACCGTCTACTTCTGGATTTAAGGGGTCTGTCTACTTCAGGATTTAAAGGATCCTTCTACTTCAGGATTTAAGAGGTCAGTCTACTTCGGTATTTTAGTGGTTTGTCTACTTCAGGATTTAAGGGGATCATTCTACTTCAGGATTTAAGTGGTCCGTCTACTTCAGGATTTAAGGGGTCCTTCTACTTCAGGATTTAAAGTATCCGTCTACATCGCGATTTAAGAGGTCCGTCTACTTCAGGGTTTAAGGGGTCCTCTACATCGGGATTTAAGGGGTCCGTCTACTTCAGGGTTAAAGGGGTCTGTCTACTTCAGGGTTTAAGGAAATCGTTCTACTTCATGATGTAAGGGGTCTGTCTACTTCAGGATTTAAAAGGTCTGTCTATTTCATGATTTAAGGGGTCTGTTTACTTCAGGGTTTAAGGGGTCCATCTACTTCAGGATTTAAGGAAATCATTCTACTTTAGGATTTAAGGGGGTCCTTCTACTTTAAGATTTAAGGGTTCTGTCAACTTCAGGATATAAGGAGATCATTCTACTTCAGGATTAAAGGGGATCGTTCTACTTTGGGATTTAAGGGGACCTTCTTCAGGATTTAAGGGGTCTGTCTACGTCAGGAGTTAAGGGGTCTGTCTACTTCAGGATTTAAGCGGTCCTTCTACTTCAGGATTAAAGAGGTCTGTCTACTTCAGGTGATGGTGAAATTGGGTTTAACGTCGCGTCCAAGATTATTGCACTTATATAGCGACGTGTCTACTTCAGGATTAAGGGGGTCTGTCTACTTCAGGATATAAGGCCTCCTTCTACTTCAGGATTTAAGGGTACCTTCTACTTTAGGATTTAAGGGGTCTGTCTACTTCAGGATTTAATGTACATATTTTCTGCATCTCTGCTTGTGCATACACAAATGAGGAAAACCTACATTGACTTTATATTATTTGAACAAGTCTAAATTTGCCAGTCATGAGAGTTTATTAACAGGAACCTCATTTCAGCCAACCCACATGCAGCATGGAGAAATATATTCAAAAACAGCAAAAATTATGTATCCTGATTCGTATCGTATCATGACTCAAATATTGTGGTATGTTATAAACAGTGAGTGAGTGAGTGAGTGAGTGAGTGAGTGAGTGAGTGAGTCAAACACAAGATCATAGGTTTCAGGCATGCCCAAGGTACCCAACTCTACACAGCGAATTGTGGCGCCTTGACAACTTGGCGAACCCCCTTATTAACAAGAATCATGAGTGTCTATTTGGGGGCAGTCATGATCAGCATATAAATACATATATCAGAATAGTTGAAGTATTAATGAAAGTTTCAAGTATTTTCGAAATTGAATGAAGGTTTGGAATATGTGGGTATCATGTGATAACGTTTTAACATGACATAAATATAATATAATGATTTCATTACATACTAAACCACTTATGATATCTAGAAACATGTATTTAGAATTTGAAAGCCATAACATGGTAGAGGTTGATGTCATTATCAAACTGGCATCCTTCATACAGATTGAATGTAATTCAAGTCTCGGCAGGTTTCTGTGATTTAGCAGGTCACCTGATTACCTAGTGCATATTTCACTTGCAAAATTACTGGAATTAGCACGAACTCCTGCAGTTTTATATTTCATATATTGACAGTTTAATATTATTTATTTTCCTTCGAGTCGAGTATCTCCTTCATAAAAATATTCAGGAGCTGTTTGTGATATCTGTGAGGCAATAAAGTGCACTGGGCCCCGTTTCCGAAAGCGATCATAGCGCTACGACAGCCGTAAGTCTATGCTAAAGTATGGGAGTTACGATCACATCAGCCCTACGATTGCTTTGTGGAAGGGGTCCCTGGACTGACCTCTCAGACACTTCAGTAGGGTATATTCGTAGTGTTTTATTGCATCATCTTGATGTTTCCATGTAAAGATTCAGGCTCATCCCTTCAGCCAGGTCAGAAAAGAAGTCAAAAGACAGTGTCAGAAATTGGCACTAGTCCTTAAAATAATGAATCATCCTTGCCAAACTGCCCCATAGTTAAGGAATCATAGGGACTAGTAGTGTGTGTGTGTGTGTGTGTGTGTGTGTGAGAGATTGTGACTCTATGTGTATATGTGAGAGAGAGACTCTCTGTGTGTTATTGTGTGAGATAGAGAGAGACTGTCTCTGTGTGTTATTGTGTGAGATAGAGAGACTGTCTCTGTGTGTTATTGTGAGTGTGTGTGTGAGTGAGATAGAGAGAGACTGTCTGTGTGTTATTGTGTGTGTGTGTGTGTGAGATAGAGAGACTGTCTTTGTGTGTTATTGTGTGTGTGTGTGTGTGTGTGTGTCACATAGAGAGAGACTGCCTCTGTGTGTTATTGTGTGTGTGTGTGTGACATAGAGAGAGACTGCCTCTGTGTGTTATTGTGTGTGTGTGTGTGTGTGTGAGATAGAGAGAGACTGTCTGTGTGTTATTCTGTGTGTGTGTGTGAGATAGAGAGACTGTCTTTGTGTGTTATTGTGTGTGTGTGTGTGTCACATAGAGAGAGACTGCCTCTGTGTGTTATTGTGTGTGTGTGTGTGACATAGAGAGAGACTGCCTGTGTGTTATTGTGTGTGTGAGATAGAGAGAGACTGTCTCAGTGTGTTATTGTGAGTGTGTGAGATAGAGAAACTGTCTCAGTGTGTTATTGTGTGTGTGTGTGAGATAGAGAGACTGTCTGTGTGTTATTGTGTGTGTGTGAGATAGAGGGACTGTCTTTGTGTGTTATTGTGTGTGTGTGTGAGATAGAGAGACTGTCTTTGTGTGTGATTGTGTGTGTGTGAGAGATAGAGAGACTGTCTCAGTGTGTTATTGTGAGTGTGTGAGATAGAGAAACTGTCTCAGTGTGTTATTGTGTGTGTGTGTGAGATAGAGAGACTGTCTGTGTGTTATTGTGTGTGTGTGAGATAGAGGGACTGTCTTTGTGTGTTATTGTGTGTGTGTGTGAGATAGAGAGACTGTCTTTGTGTGTGATTGTGTGTGTGTGAGAGATAGAGACTGTCTTTGTGTGTGATTGTGTGTGTGAGATAGAGAGACTGTCTGTGTGTTATTGTGTGTGTGAGATAGAGAGAGACTGTCTTTGTGTGTGATTGTATGTGTGTGTGAGATAGAGAGGGACTGTCTGTGTGTTATTGTGTGTGTGTGTGAGATAGAGAGACTGTCTTTGTGTGTTATTGTGTGTGTGTGAGATAGAGAGAGACTGTCTGTGTGTGATTTTCTGTGTGTGTGAGATAGAGAGAGACGGTCTGTGTGTTATTTTGTGTGTGTGTGTGTGTGTGTGTGTGTGTGTGTGTGTGTGTGTGTGTGTGTGTGTGTGTGTGTGTGTGTGAAATAGAGAGAGACAGTCATTGTGTGTGATTGTGTGTGTGTGTGTGTATGTGAATGATAGAAGAGCTCCTAAAAATTCTTCTTCAGAAGTTGACTTTAACAACTGTCATATGAGACTCACAAAGGTAAGTTTAAACAGTTTTCTTGCTTAAGATTCCTTCAGACTCTAATGTACAGAGGAGAAATAGTTTTGTGTTTATGATGATGTTTGGTTCATTCATCAAGTGGTGCATCTGATTTAATAATGAGGCCGTACATTCTTATGGATTGGAATTTACACAAGATCACCTACTCTACTGTCACTGGAATTTCTAACGACCAACCACCCTTATCCTAACCTTAGAAGAACATGTACAAAACAACCACTCTTAATGCACTTTGTGTCTCCAGTGAGTGAGTGAGTTTGGTTTTGCGCCGCTTTTAGCAATATTCCAGCAATATCACGGCAGGGGACACCAGAAATGGGCTTCACACATTGTACCCATGTCGGGAATCAAACCCGGGTCTTCGGCGTGACGAGCGAAAGCTTTAACCACTAGGCTACCCGACCGCCCCGTGTCTCCAGTATTCCACTGTTACTTGTAAGAGACCTGGTTAACTGTGTGTCTGCGTACACCCAGCGGCATGGGACATTGCACACAGTATCAACAAATGGTTGGTCTGGCCCAGACTCATTATTTACAGCCGGCTAGAATATTGCTGACTGCATCTTCAGAATTTCCGCTGTCTGGGAATTTAATTAAAGCCAATAAAACAAACAGTTCATAAATATTAAATGAGTAAAATATCTGAAGCGGGATTTCAACCCAAATACCTTATAATCTTTTACACACAACAAAATGCCTACAGGAAACAACATTGTACTAAAACTCAGACACCAAAAACCTTTAACACAGAACAAAATACCTCAAGCATTTCACTACACCACAATACCCATATACCTTTAACACAGAACAAAATACCTCAAGCATTTCACTACACCACAATACCCATATACCTTTAACACAGAACAAAACACCTCAAGCATTTCACTACACCACAATGCCCATATACCTTTAACACAGAACAAAACACCTCAAGCATTTCACTACACCACAATACACATATACCTTTAACACAGGACAAAACACCTCAAGCATTTCACTACACCACAATGCCCATATACCTTTAACACAGAACAAAACACCTCAAGCATTTCACTACACCACAATACCCATATACCTTTAACACAGAACAAAACACCTCAAGCATTTCACTACACCACAAAACCCATATACCTTTAACACAGAACAAAACACCTCAAGCATTTCACTACACCACAATGCCCATATACCTTTAACACAGAACAAAACACCTCAAGCATTTCACTACACCACAATACCCATATACCTTTAACACAGAATAAAACACCTCAAGCATTTCACTACACCACAAAACCCATATACCTTTAACACAGGACCAAATACCTCCAGCTCTTCCCCTGCATTTAGGAGGAAATAATACCAACTTACAACTAAGCCCACAAGCCATGTGATGACAGTAAATAGTCTTAAAAGTGGCATCATTAACTGTGACAGAGTATGACAAAATCCCGGTAATCCCAGGAAGCTGGAGCTAGTTCCTGCCCAGATGGCCCCTCGGAGTCCCCTGGCTCCCCGTGGAGCAATTAGGGGCAACTCTGTAGCTCCATCTCACTTGGATGCTGATGAGCATGGGTAAGTCCATTTGCTCGGCTATTTGTGATGTCAATGAGTTCAGATTTTGTAATCAACCTTACCATTTTCCAAACAAATGTAGTTGAGCATCTGTAATAATAGGGTGTACAATTTATTTTCCACTAACTACTCGTCAAATTGTCACTTGGGAGTGGAAGTGTAAGAGCGAGTGAGCGTTAGCTAAAGTGAGTGCTAAAATGAGTGAGTAATAGTTGACATGAGTGAGTGGGTGAATGCTAGAGTGAGTGAGTGAGGGAGAGCTAGAGTGAGTGAGTGCTAGAGTGAGTGAGTGAGGGAGGGAGTGCTAGAGTTAGTGAGTTATAGAGTGAGTTTGTGTGTTAAAGTGAGTGCTAGAGTGAGTGAGTGCAAGAACGAATGAGTGCTAGAGTGCAAGAACGAATGAGTGCTAGAGTGAGTGAGTGCTAGAGTGAGTGCTAGAGTGAGTGTGTTAGAGTGAGTGATAGAGTGAGTTAGTGTGTTAGAGTGAGTGATAGAGTGAATGAGTGCTAGAGCGAGTGAGCGCTAGAGTGAGTGAGTGAGGGAGTGCTATAGTGAGTGAGTGATAGAGTGAGTTAGTGTGTGTTAGAGTGAGTGCTAGAGTGAGTGAGTGCTAGAGCGAGTGAGTGCTAGAGTGAGTGAGTGCTAGAGTGAATGAGTGCTAGAGTGAGTGAGTGCTAGAGCGAGTGAGTGCTAGAGTGAGTGAGTGCTAGAGCGAGTGAGTGCTAGAGTGAGTGAGTGCTAGAGCGAGTGAGTGCTAGAGTGAGTGAGTGCTAGAGTGAATGAGTGCTAGAGTGAGTGAGTGAGTAGAAGAATGCTTTGTCTTATATGAAGAGTGGGTGAATGCTGGTGTGAGTTCTGGAGTGGTAAAGTGGGGGGAGTGCAGAATGAGTTAGTGCTAGAGTGAGAGAGTGCGAGAGTGTGTGAGTACAAGAGTGAGTGCTAGAGCATGTAAGTGAGTGTGTGATTTTATGTGATACAAGTAATTATTAACCTTTAGGTTGATATAGATTACACAAACTGGTCGAGCAGACAAAACAGTGTTTCAAGGACTGTAATGTTCCCTGCTAAATAGGACTGTCAATCAGTCTATGTCTCATGGATGACATACACCCTCCATTTGCCTGGTCCCCTTGTTCCATTGAGTTCTATCAGTGTCCCCATAGTGAGTGAGTGAGTGAGTGAGTGAGTGAGTGAGTGAGCGCTAGAGTGAGTGAGTGAGTGAGTGAGTGAGTGAGAGTGAGTGCTAGGGTATTAATCTCCCCATATGTATACAGAACATCTTAGAGTGGAAGTCAAAATGTTTATTCAATACAGGTCTACACTGCCTTCTCTGTCAAGCATTTTATCTAAAAGACTAAAATATCCCCAGAATATAAATTGTACACATTACAAACTGATTGCTGCTTCAAAGTTTCCGCAAAGAAATAAATCTATAAATATAATGCCCCTGAAAATAACACTGTTGAGCTGGCGACGTCAGATACGAATCAGCAACTTGTATCACAAGATGATAAAAGGAAAACAATGACAGATACTGTCACGAACATGTCCGCAAACATAACAAAACTATTCAGAAATGACATCATCAAATTACACCCCATGTTTTTTCACAGCTACAATGGTATAGAAATAGTCCGAAAGTTACGTAAAAAAGCCGATAGTGTAGAATCTCTCAGCAGAGAAGACAACGTGAGGTTGAAGCTGCAGCTGTTCGGAGATTTCTCTGCCAGTATTTCCAACTTAGAGAATGTGAGGAGCTGATTTACCCACAAGCCGGGGAGCTAATTATACTTTTCAGTTGTAATAGATAGTTTGGGAGACTTTCACAGTGGAATCACTAACTCTACAGTCGGAATCCTGCGATTCAATTTGAGAAGCGGTTCATGCTAGAGGGTTGTTCTCACAGCATTCCGGGGACCACATTGTTCATCTAATTAGTATGAATTCCTCCGAGTTGAATGTCATAATTGTAATTCCAGCCTCTATTGCACAAGTTGGAGGTTAATGAGGTATTTCTCCGTGAGTGATGAGGCAAATCTCACATACACGCTACCATTACTCAGGAAACTTGCAATTAAGATGGATGTGACAAGGCACATCATTTTAGGGCCATGCTTCAAACCTTTCAGATTCATAAACTTGTAACATCAGAAAGGTTATTTTGCCAGAACCAGATTTGACAGGATTTAGCCAGAATGTGTTACTGGTTATTAGACAGCAATGAATTCCATAAAATAGGAGTTGTATATATGTTTGATGAATTTTCAAAGATAGGTACTTACTTCAAATGGTATGACAGCCAATAACCATGCGGAAAAGAGGCATTGTATCATAAGAGACGATCAGGTTTCCCTCACTTGTAAAAATCACATAAAATTGAATTCAACACGGATAAATTGGATCATCTTAGCTTCAAACATGTTATAATATTCCAAATACAGAGATCAATGGGTATTCATAACACATACAGTAAACTACATTTATAGCGAACATGTTTATAATGAACTGATGGATATAACAAACATTTTTTGGTCCCGCCATTGCTGCAATGTGCTCATAACGAACTATGCTTGTAATGAACTAAAAAATGAGTGGTCCCTTTGAGTTCATTATAACCATAGTGGGAATGAGGCACGTTATTCCCCGTTAAATAAACAAGTCAAAAATATCATGTCGGGCATTTTAATTAAACAGAAGACAGAAACACAAACCTTCATTGCCACACTAACTAAATCGCCCCAAAATGTAATGTTTCTATATATTCATCAAAAGTGAATAATTGACCACTTTCTGTTATAAAGTGGATAATGGAAGTTAATTCTAGTATTAGCAATGACAATCTCCTGACTGGAGCTCTGAGGACGTCTTCGTCCCACAACGAAATAAATGTCAACTTCCACATGTTACCCCGTTCAACGTAGTGGTCCGTCTCATCAGCATGACATGCACGAGATTTACCACAAAAAAGAACATGCGCAACAGGTGCGTTTGGGCGAGCACTTCCATATTAATCGAGTGTATTTGGACAAGCTATACCAACCCAACCAAGAACAACTGTTTCCTTCTGTTCACATAGTTTACCTTCTACTAAAACATTGGTGAGGATAAAAGTAATGCCTTTTAAAAACAACACATGTAGCTTATCCAAATGTTCTAAAAGTTATTAAAGAAGCTGACATTTATGACATCTTTTTCTTTACTCTCATTCTAGGGACCTAAGTCCATTTATACTGCATCAGACTCCATGCATCAAGTGAATGTTCATGGCGTTACATTA
Source organism: Haliotis cracherodii (assembly GCF_022045235.1). Classification (NCBI taxonomy): domain Eukaryota; kingdom Metazoa; phylum Mollusca; class Gastropoda; order Lepetellida; family Haliotidae; genus Haliotis; species Haliotis cracherodii. The sequence continues at coordinate 18,127,021 of NW_027266270.1, read as the reverse complement.
TTATTACCCAGGGCAATGGATCAGCGTGCAATCAAATTTCTTTAACAGCTTCAGGGGGAGTATACAACCTGAGCTACCTGTGAGGGGCTAGAAGATTCACATTCACGTTACTGAGTGGCTGAGTGGTTAAAGCATTTGTCATCATGAGACCCAAAGACCAAGGTTCTATTCCCCAACTGAGTAAGTGAGTGAGTTGGGTTTAATGACGCTTTTAACAGTATTCCAGTTATATCACGGCATGTCAGGTTAACGTGGGAGAAAAGCCCAAAGTGATGCAGGTCTCCGACATTTACCACTTCGGTGAAACCCAGCTCACATCTTCGTAGAAGATACTTTCATCTAGGTAACAATATGTCTTTATTGAGGTACTATCTAAACATTGCATAAAGTAAATAAAGTAGTATACACCCCCTTATACAACTAAAAATATTATATATAAATTCCAAGTCTACATTAGTATTAGTGATTCAAGAAGCCAGTTGCAGTTTTAACTCCACCGCAGAAGGACTTAAATATAAATGAATAAATGACTGACATAGCCATTTATTTTTATTTCCCTTGTGTGGAAAAACTGGAATAAAGCAGTGAAACATAAAATTAAAAAAGTGTGGCCTCATGCAATTAAATATTTACTGCTAAAATAATTTTCTTGTACTTCATGTAACAGGTGATTACGCGTTTTCATTCTGTGTCAGTATACATGCAGGAATGCCTGAGACATGGGATAATTCCAATATAAGACCACCAAGAGATCCAATTCAATCAGTTCTAAAACTAAAAGTCTGATTCGCTAGACTGATCTGCTAGACTGACCCACTAGGCTGTCAAACACCATATGAAAATAAAAACATTCAATGTCTGATTATAATTCTGTAACCATTTAACTGTTACTATGATCTTGTACATAACATCTAGGCAAGGGTTCTGAGGAGATTTAAAGGATGGCATCATGGGTATAGGTGAGCTATAAAGAGAACCAAGGCTCTGTAGCTCACCTTCAGTGAGTGAGTCAGCAGCAAATAGTCAGCAAAATCCCAAATGCCAGTGAACCAATGAACCATGAACCAGTGAAACCAGTGAAACCAGTGGATGATGTCATGAGCATGAAGCCAATGACCTTTCTTGAAGAAAGTCGTCAATAACTGAGTGAGTGAGTTTTTTTTTTACGCCGCTTTTAGCAATATTCCAGCAATATCCTGGCGGGGGACACCAGAAATCGGCTTCACACATTGTACCCATGTCGGAATCGAACCCGGGTCTTCGGCGTGATGAGCGAACGCTTTAACCACTAGGCTACCCGACCGCCCCCATCAATAACTAGTGGTGACAGTAGCAATTGACTTTCAGAAAAAGGCAAATAGTTTTTTCACAAGTGTTTCTTATTTAAGAAATGTTCTACATGTGCATGTATCAAAGGACAACAATCACATGTTGTATTATATCACATAGTTTTAGATATTGTTTCAAATGTTGCAGGTATGTTCATTGATGCAGATCAGGGGGAACACCTTTAGGTCCAGGTTTTTTACTGCCAGGAGGTGGTTAGAGCAATCGCTCATGATGACATGCCAAAGTTCAAGTTCCAAAGTTCTTCATTAACATCGCACTCATCAATATTCCAGCTATACGATTGGGGTCTGTAAATAATCGAGTCTGGACCAGTCTTTCTTTGTTTCTTTGTTTGTTGTTTAACACCACACTCACCAATATTCCAGCTATATGACAGTGGTCTGTAAATAATAGAGTCTGGACCAGACAATCCAGTGATATATCATGGACATCAATCCACGCAACTGGATCGATGACATGTAACAAACAAGTCAGCGAGCCTGACCACCCGATCCCATTGGTCGCCTCTTATGACAAGCAAGCATGGGTTGCTGAACACCTATTCTACCCCTGGACCAGTCAATCCAGCGACTAATATTGTGAACAACCACCCAGCCATCGGGGTACAATGATGCACACCTGGTTCCATACCCCACACTCCTCTGTAACTATCTATTCTTATTCTTTACCCAGACAGTGACCTTGGCATTTCACAAAAAACTTAATGAATAAGTTAGTGAGTGAGTGAGGATTGTTTTACTTCACTTTTAACAATATTTCAGCAATATCATGGCAGGGGACACCAGAAATGGGCTTCACACATTGTACCCATGCGGGGAATTGAACCCGGGGCTTCTGCGTGACGAGATTTCGCGATTACCACCAGGCTACCCCACTGCCCCAATTTAATGAATACATGTAAATGAGGTTATTAAGGGCACATAAAAGATCACGAAAAACTGCTTTGTTTTTATGTAACCTTAAGGTCTAGCTCACGTCAAATTACCTTGACCTTTGACAAAAGTAAACCAATCTATCCAAGGGGTAGATAATTTATGGATGTCAACTTCTTTATTATCAGGATCACTATCTGTCCAAATTGAAACATAAACTTGGATATGGTTAAAGCACCATTTATAGCATTCTGTCAATATAGGGGGAATAATTATGTTAATAATGATGAAAGGACCTTGACATATGAAAGGAATTTCATAAAAAAAAAATTGATAATTTTCATCTCAGATGGCAAATTGTTCAGTTTCCTCATTAATAAAGTTTTCCGAAGTTTAGCGCCATTATTATAACTTGATCTCTGGTGATCTTGACCAGAAGATTTAGCCACTGTTTTCATCACATCCTTTAGCGATTTTCTATGTGAAACTTGGTTGTATTCCAGATACTCAGGTTTGTTTGTTTATGTGTTTCTTGATTAACACCGCACCCATCAATATTCCAGCTATATGACTGCAGTCTGTAAATAATCGAGTCTGGACCAGTCAATCCAGTGATTGATATTGTGAACAACCATCCAGCCATCAGGGTACAATGACGCACAGCGATATAGAAATTGGCACCAGTCCTATAGTCCTTGCCAAACTGCCCAATGGTAAAGGTATCATAAGGACTAGAAGAAATTTGCCATTTTTAAGGGTTTTGCTCTATGTCATCTTTATAAGGACTAGTGGGTGAAAAATTGTAAGTTTCTAACCCTGTCATCACACCATCAACCAACACGGCATGACAAGTGTTGATAAAATAATTCTTAGCTTATCCTCACTGCTTGTTTAATTCTTAAACCAAAGATTCCAGAAGTTGTCCTTCTGATGTGATCGACGGATGATGACCTTATAACATGGTAAAACATTAAGTTGTTTTTTAACCCTCATCACATTAAGATTTATCATCCAAAACTGGCTTCCACGGGAGATATTGATTGGGTGAGATATCCTAAGAGACCACTGTCATGTCATGGGTCACCATATTGTCACAATCAAATTACATCACTTATCTCTCTTTAACTAAAGCTGGTTAGCTGTAATTGTTTAGTCTCAAGACACTGGTTATTAAACTGAAAAAGTTTGAAGTATTATTTTGGATGATTAACCGAATCTCAACCTCATGTTTTATATATCAAATATATCAAGCCTCTTTATCAACTGGGGCGGTCGGGTAGCCTAGTGGTTTAAGCGTTTGCTCGTCACGCCGAAGACCCGGGTTCAATTCCCGACATGGGTACAATTTGTGAAGCCGATTTCTAGATCCCCCGCCATGATATTGCTGGAATATTGCTATAAGCGGCGTAAAACCATACTCACTCACTCACTCTTTATCGACTCGTTTTAGACATTTGATATCAAAAGACTCAAGGGTGGGATTCTCTACATGTTCAGATTTTAGTTTTAGAAATCTAAAACTCCAGACTGGATCACTTCATTTATAAAATGAAAATGTATTACCTTAACCTGACTGAAACTTTTGACTGCTTTAACTTTGTTGATTAAAACCTGTATGATAGACATTTCATGGTAACCTTAGATTGAACAAGAATATGTGATGAAAAAGACCTGGGACATTGTTCTATTAAGAAAGATGTCCTATCAATCATGCAGTTGTTTTCAACACCGAAACAAAATATTAAATTAAAAAAAAAAGACCAATCATTTCCAGAACTCATTTTCAAGTTTTACCTTTTTTGCAAAAACCCATTGATAAAAAGCTTTAAACTGCAGAACCAGGATTTCTCTTAATTAACTACTTTTGAATAATGTTAAAAAACATGAAAAAATATCATTTCATCTATCAATCCTACTGATTTCAACAATGTGAAAATGAATCGATTTTAATAATCTAGTTTCACGCACATCAAATCCATTTTGGCTATTTCCTCCCCTGAGTATTTGGTGAGATAATCAACCAGGATAGCTCCCAGTGAAATATGTATTTTCAACATGATTCATTCACTGTTAGCATTGTAGTGAAAAGCATGTACACAATGGCAGCAGAAAAGGGGGCAAAGAACTCATCAATGCACTGTCCATGGGTTGGTGGGAAAAGAATGATGGCATGTCGATATATGAAAAGTTGCAATCAATTACATCTTATGCAAAATTAATAGAATCACAAAATTAATAAAATAACAAATGAATCAATAATCGTTTACTTTACCATTCTTATGAAGAAAAACAAAACAATTTGCTTAAAGAGACAGGCAGCTATATGGCTAAAACAATGCATTTTGATGTCAAATTTTAATTCACTCACTTAAAGACTGGCTTCCACAGGCCATATCACTTCGATGACATTGTATAACAATGCTTTGCAGACCACTGTGATGTCATCAGCAACCATGATGTCACATCAAACTGACCAATGACAGTCCAGGTAGAAGAATAAGTCTTCAGCAACCCATGCTTGCTGTAAGAGGTGACTATACTATATATCAATGATATATCAGGCAGTTATCTGAACTGACTCCATTAATTCCAAACAAATTTAATACCTCGACTGAATATAAGAAAAATGTGGGCAAGTGAAACGTAGACAACATTTTCAAATAAGCAGGGAAAGTAGCATTAAAGAAAGGTGAGCCAGACATTTTATATCATTTGGTTTACGAATCTGCAGACTCCCTATATAACTCCCAAACATAAGTAAAATGTTTGATAGAAACCTCATTTACTGTTGTTATCAACGTAAATGAATTATTCAAAATACTATAATTAAGATTTGCTGAAAATCATAAAAATATCTGAGATTGGAATTCAAAAATAAATAAATTCCAACTTACCAACCTGAATTTTGGGACCAAAATTGTGTCCCCCCCCAAAAAAAATGCCTGTCAGGCCTTAAAGCTATATACAGAGATTAGTTCAGTAATTGCACAGCATGACAGCTGATGCAGAAGTAGAAGCCTGAGATGAGGAAGGTCAAGTTTTGACTGGTGAAACCCACGAGCATAGGCATGGTGCTGAGAAATTGGCAAACATGATCATCGATTAGAACCCACGAACATAGTTATCAAGCACACAACTCCGCACAACGGACGTAGATGTGACTCAATATTCACTCGTAGTCACCCAACCTAATACTAACTTCCATGAGGTTCACCCGAATCACAATTTAAATGGTTATTCATCATGTCTAGTAATGATGTATCACAAATTTCACATTTTTATTGACCAAGTCTGTTATCACTGGTTTGTTTACCTGAAGGGATACAAGGGAAGACTGAGTCATTATTGAGACATAAATGCGTACTTTAATTAATACAAGCAAAGACCACTCGCATATTTTTATTATTTTCACTCAGCGTTCTGTATATTTCAATATTTACAGAACTAACTGAAGTCCAACTTGATACACTTTGTTTACAATTGTGGAGGAATCCCAATCTTCTTATAATCAGTTCCTAGTGCTCGCTGCCACTACAGACCTCAGGACATCCCATTGCAGGTCATGTCAGAACAACCTTTCATCCGACCAATCAGAGTGTTGCTTACAAAATTCCAAATGTTTTTAAGTTCATTTCTTTTTCTGAATCAGATTCGTCAACATCTAATTACACAGATACTTTGAACAGTTTGTTGAAAAATGTAAAATTTAGAAGAAAATCTAATAATTGTTTATTGTAGCCTCCACTGCCTGTCCTCCCACCATCTGGTGAATTGCTTTGAGAAGCTTAATGTAATGGTCAAAGCAAATATTATGATTATCATGAACTTATATCGGTAAGACTTCCACCCATACCCATCCTCAAAAATAAATATTACTAAAAGGAATGAGCGGCAGTGCATACATATATAACTTTTGGAGGGGGGATACGGGAGGAAGTCTTCCCCTTATATTATTTCCTATTTTGGTGATATTTCACAGGGTTAATTACAAGTGGTTTGACAGAAGTAACACTTCAATATGTCATTAGGCTAACATTCACATATACAGGGATAGAAACGTTTTCTCTTCAAGTGTGCCATAAGGCAAACACAAAGATGTTCAGATGTGCCCTATGGAATTTAAGTGTGCCAACGAGAAAACTACTTTTGATCCATGTTAGTTGTATAGCACAGTACCCTGGTAATAAAGCCAGCAGGAGTTATCTCCCCTTACCGGAAGTGGCAGGAGTTATCTCGCCCTACTGGAAGAGGGCGTCACTTCTGGTTCCGGGAGGTGTGCGCATCCAAGATGGGGGCACGTCTGGTTCTGGGAGGTGTGCACATCCAAGATGGCGGCACATCTGGTTCCGGGAGCCATGCGCCTCCAAGAGGTTGCGGAGGAGAAGTGCACATAAAATCCTCAACTTCAATAAAAGAAGCGCATGTAAAATCCTCCACTGAAGCAAGTAAGGCCATCATGGGCATCAGGGTTGGCCAACAGAGTGAGGAGGAGGAGGGAGGAGGGTTCTTTGCTTTTTTGTTGTTGTTGGCAAAGCAATGATGAAGTGTTCTTTTGGGAGAGTTGGGTGGCCCTGAAAAGGGCTGTTTGGAGAAGAAAAAACCCACCAACACTGGAACGGGAACGGGAACTGGAACGGAAACAGAAACGGAAACTTCATCCTAGGAAGGCAGGTTAAGCTTCCTCATTTGCGTTGCTCTGTTTCGCATTCTCGTCGCACAGATAGTGCCAGCTCTTCGTCTCTGCCATTCTCGATGCGATGATTTATTTTTCACGAGTGAAACTAAACACACTGGAGTTTTGCCCTCTTTTTATAGGAGAGGGAGCGGATGGAAATGTTTCCCTGTTTTGATGAGTCCAACATGCTGTGCGCTGATTGTTCCAACACGCAGTGTGCCGATTTCCAAACCGGACCAACCCTTGTGTTTGTTTTCCATAGGAAAATGCATTTTCCATGTGAGAAAAAGCACAACCCGCTGTTCGACCAATCAGAGACCCGCACAGGGCCCGATTGGATGAAAACCCAAGCCTCTGATTGGTGCATTTTCGATCCTGTCTTTTGGGTAGACATGTCCACCACCACCACCACCATGGCGACAAACGCCTCCTCCACGGCCACCACCGCCTCCTCCACCACCACCATCACGATCATGTTGTGGAACGGACGTCTGAATTCTGAAGGTGGACCTACATGGCGATCCATGGATGTGATGTATGAATGCCTACGTGGTGTACTTTGTGTCTCTATGCAAACGAGGTGTCACTCATGAATACAAACATACGTTTATATATTTATATATATATGGACATACGTGGTGTCACTCACTCATCCATGCCTCGGGTTGGCACACGTGTATGCATACATGTGTGCTGTCACTCGTGTCTCTATGCAAACGAGGTGTCACTTGTGAATACAAACATGCGTTTATATATTTATATATATATGGACATACATGGTGTCACTCATTCATCCATGCTTGGTTTGGCACACGTGTATGCATACATGTGTGCTGTCACTCGTGTCTCTATGCAAACGAGGTGTCACTTGTGCATACAAACATGCGTTTATATATTTATATATAGATAGACATACATGCAAACGTGGGAGGGTGTGGGGTTCTTTTGGTGGTTGGGTTGGGTTGGGTTGTGCCTACGTGGTGTACTTCGTGTCACTATGCAAACGTGGTGTCACTCGTGAATACAAACATGCGTTTATATATTTATATATAGATAGACATAAGTGGTCTTTTACTCGTGTCTCCATGCAAACGTGGTGTCACTTGTGTATACAAACATACGTTTATATATTTATATATAGATAGACATACATGCAAACGTGGGAGGGTGTGGGGTTCTTTTGGGGCGAGCCGATGTTCAAGGAAAACTGGCACAGACATTGTTTCGGCGCCTTGGCATCCCTGTAGGCTGCAGTCAGGGCCTGGACACCCTAGAACGTGTGGGACTTCGCCAAAAGGAACTATCAACTGAAAGTCTACAGTCAAGATATTTTCAACAGACCGTTGTACAAGAGTGATGAGGATCCACCCGGCGCCACCATTGTGCATTTATACCATCATCATGACCATTTTGATGTGATCACTGCCATGCAGGCCTTTTGGGGGTCTAACCATTACTTTGAGCACTGCGACCGTGGTTATGATCATCCTGAAAGACCGCTGTCATGCACGGCACCACCACACACCTTGTGGACCCAAGGAAGATCATGGATATCTTGATTGTCATGCAAAGGATGGTTCCGAAACCAGCGCTGTTACACCCGCCATGTCCAGTCATCCTCAGAGGGGGGACCCAGTGCCTGTCAAGCTATTCACAGGTGTCTGACCTGTTTTCAGGGTGTCTTGGCTACTCTCATGGCCCAACATGAGTGCTCAGAAGACCGCCCTCCATGTAAAGTGTGTCAAGAACCAGTGACCCCAGAGCATCGATGCTATGTCACACCCATCCGTGAAGCCTGTGATGATGATGATGATGGATGGAACAAAACAAGCCCAGCAAGACAACACCAAATTCATCTTCTATGATTTTAAATATATGCAAGACACGGGTGTGCACATGCCGAATTTGTGCGTGGTGCATTCAGGAAGTGGGTGGTGCATGGGTCAAGCTACAAGTGAGTTGTGCCAAGACTGTCCATGGAGACAAGAAGGTCAAGGTCCCAGCCGAGTGAAAGTGTTTCAAGGTCCCACCACGCTAGACGATGTGCGTGCATGGTTGATGACCCTGTCTAAAAATCCAAGAAGGTACACCTGAGGAGGATGAAGCACACAAGGGGGCAGCAGCACACCCTCCCATGGAGGTGGACACGTCCACCCTGCTTGAGGAGGAGGATTCCATGGAGGTGGACACACCCGCCCTACCGCCTGATGAGGATGACGTCATTTAAAGGAAAAACAAGCAAACCATCAGCAGCAACAACAACAGCAGCAATGGAGACGTGAACGAAAATACAGACATCTGTTGTCCGAAGAAGCATGGAATAGAAGAGAAGAGTGTCTTGTTCACCCCTAGTGACAAAGTTTCCTATTCACCAAAATCACAGGGAGCCCCTCATCCTGTGGCTTTTGCTTTGTGTGTTGGTTCATGTGAGCGGGGGAATTAAAAAAGTTTAAAAAAAAATGTGTTGGGTTGTCTTTAGGATGTGGATCGAAATGCACACCTAAGAAAAAACAGGATCGAAAATGCACCAATCAGAAGCTTGGGTTTTCGTCCAGTCAGAGGCCACACACGCCATGTGCGGGTCTCTGACTGGTCAAACAGGGGATTGTGCTTTCTCTCCCATGGAAAATGCATTTTCCTGTGGAAAACAAACACATGGGTCGGTCCGGTTTGGAAAACCTAGGCACAGGCCAGGCCCCGGAACGGACCAATCGGCGCGCTGCGTGTTGGACCAATCAATGCGCTGCGTGTTGGACCAATCAATGAGCAGCGGGTTGGACCCATGGAAACAGGGGAATATTTCGATCCGCTCCCTCTCCTATAAAAACAGAGCGAAAACTTGAGTGGGCTTAGAATGGCAGGGACGATGAGCTGTACAGATGCTTGTGAGGGGACCTGGATTCTTCTGGTGACTGAGGGTGTGGATTCTTGTGGTCCCAGGAGTGATTGTACGGATGCTTGTAGGCCCAGATCTGAGAGTACAGATTCTTGTGATGATAGGCCGCCACCGCCCAGTAAGCCACCGCCATCCCATCTACACTTTGAAAGACATGGTCCCCTCACTGCGCCTACCTCAAGCTGACGGGGCTGGTGAGACACATGAATAAGAACTACTTTCTGGCACTATATGTGTGAGGAGAATGCAAATCAGAGCAATGCGAATAGGGAAGCTTCCCCTGCCTTCCTAAGATGAAGTTTCCATTCCTGCTCCAGTTCCCGTTCCAGTGTTAGTCATTTTTTTTTTTCTCCAAACGGCCATTTTCAGGGCCACCCAACTCTCCCGAAAGAACACTTTGTTGCTTTGCCAACAAAAAAACAAAACAAAGAACCCTCCTCCTCCACCCAACTTTGCTTGCCAACCCCAATGCCCATGATAGCTTTACTGGCTTCAGTGGAGGATTTTATGTGAGCTTCTTTTATTGAAGTTGAGGATTTTACATGCGCTTCTCCTCCTCCTCGCCCTCTTGGAGGCGCATGGCTCCCGGGAACCAGACATGCCGCCATCTAGGAGGCTCACGCCTCCCCGAACTGGAAGTGGCACCCTCTTCCAATAGAGGGAGAAAACTCCTGCAACTTCCGGTAAGGGGAAATAACTCCTACTGGCTTTGTTACCAGGGTACTGTACTATACTACTCATGTTTGAACAAGGTGTAAAATCACTTCACCATCATCATCTTCCTTGTCATGGAGACTGATAATATCCTTTTCAGTTTCTGAGTCCCCCAGGATGATATCGTGAATCTTTAAGTACTTGTGAAAGTATATTCATGGCCTAAAATTAAATGATTCACAAGAATTTTGAATTTTGTAGACCCCCAACGGGAGTCCGTGTCATGTAAGTCTTATTGTATCTGGTGGTCAGACAGTATAATTGCTCATAATAACAATCACTGGATTGTCTAGTCCTGTCTCAATTATTTACATGCTGATCTCATATAGCTGGAACATTACCTGAGTGGGGCTTTCAAGAACAAAATGTGTAGACAGATTCCTGTGTTAGGCATATCCAGTCAGTGAACTCTCCATCCATTATAATACATACAATATGATATACAATAATTACTATGCAATAAAATTATTACTACAATGTAACAGTAACATTCCCTGTTTCACAACAGATGGTGACTGTATATAAACCTCATAGGCCATACCCGGAAGATATATCAAACAATTAGATGTAACTGAATATATACACACATATATTTTGTTGGTGCGTACGTGGGTGCATGCATTGGTTGCTGTGTGAGTGAGTGAATATTGTTTTATGATGCTTTTAGCAATATTCAAGGAATACCCCAGCAGGGGGGACACCAGAAATGGACTTCAAACATAGTACACATGCAGTATATCAAACTCGCCTTATTCGCCTTATGACAGAGAGAGATACATGATCCATTCTACATGTCCCCTTATATCGGTCACATAGCTCAAGGCTAAAATGTCCAGAGTCAAACACACACGTCTTCAACATACATGGCCAGAGACCCGTGAAGATCAGGGGTAGAATAGGTCTTCAGCAATCCATGCTTGCCGTAAAAGGCGACAGTGTTTGTCATAAGAAGCGACTAACGGGATTGGGTGGTCAGGCTCGCTGACTTGGTTGATGTATGTCATCAATTCTAATTGCGTGGATTGATGCTCAAGATATCAATCACTGGATTGTCTGGTCCAGACTCAAGTATTTTACAGACCGCCGTCATATAGCTGGAATATTGCTGAGTGCGGCGTTAAACAACAAACCAACCAAAACCAAATCCATGGCCAGAGTGCAGATTATTTGTTTGTTTATTTGTTTGTGTCTTGTTTAATGCTGAATTATTCCAGGAATATGACGGTGGTCTGTAAATAATTGAGTCTGGACCAGATAATCAAGTGATTGACACTGAGTGCAATGATCCACATTGTTGGAGTACAATGATACGCAATCAAACAAGTCCCAGAGTCTCCGTGTCTCCAAGTCTAACCATCCGATCTGTTTGGTTGCCGCTTATGACCAGCATAGGTTGCTGGGCACCAAATCTAACCCACAATTATTACAAGGGAAATCGCCAGTACTCACTGATTACATGACAAGCTAGGCTATAGATATCTGTAATTATTCAGAGGTGGATCTGGGATTTATTAAAAGAAGGGTTGCAGTTTTGAATTCTTACCTTTTACTATGAGATTTTCAAAAAACGTCTATGTCTCAATAAACTGAGAAAATATTAAGCAAAATAATACTGGAATTTATTATCATAAATAAAGAAACAGCCTCAACGCTGCAATTTCGCATATGCAACACAAGTGTCTTGTTGCAACAATGTGACTGCAAAATGATACAAGAAGACAACAAACTCTCCTCATACGGGTTGCAAAAACTCAGCAAGTTGTTGGTGATCACCATGGATGTAATGCTTCATCGATCGTTTGGTGCATTGCAAAACTTTTCAGTGCCACAAAACGAGTTTGGTATTGGTAGCTATGTCTATATGCAAAATGATACAAGTAGATATGGGTGACATTCAAATGTCTGCTTGCACACATGCAGGAGTCCAGTCAAGTCAGTATTTCATTCACCTGACGAAGGGCAAGAAGTAGCCATGAAACGTCCGTACCAAAGTAGAAGAAGTTATCCATAAGAGTCATTCATTCACCTGAGAAAGCAAGCTCCTCCTCAGTGCGTGACACCTTCGTTACACTCTCAGTAACATCGCTGCCACCAGTGTGGGCGCGGCCATTACAAGAATCTTGAAATTTGGCCTCTAACCCCAAATGTAGTAACGTTCATACTTTTGTTTACGTCTTTGGGAATGCCATCATAGTGAATTTCGAAAAGGTTTACGACTGACCATGTTTTCCAGATGAATTTACTTTGTCGTTTGTATCATCAGATTGGTTCCAGATTGCAGACTAACGGAAAATCAACCAACTTCTCCCTTACATTCTTACTATGTCAATAACATAATAATTTTAATAAAATAGAAATTCAAATTGACAAACAAAGAAAGTAATTTAGCAGGGGTAATTGTATTCGGCGTACCGACAGTCGTCACTTGTTTGTAAACATAACGGTCATTCAGTTGCGAGTTCAACTCAAAGCATGGTTGGGGTTACCTATCACAGTGAGGAGTTTTGACTGGTGGCAGCGATAGTATAGAGAGCTCCACGAACGGACTATCGCTGTGAGGAGCTTGCTGAGGAAGTAGCCATGAAACGTTGTTGCAAACAATAAAGAAGCTCTTATCCATAAATGGTTTCTCCAGGGAGTCTCCATGTGGAAATAGATATTACCAGGACATAAGACTTCTATGTACATGTCATGGGATCCATGGTGAGGGGATCATATACTCACCACCAAAAGAAATCATACATGTAGGGTAATATATGAAGAAGTACTCATATTCAAGAAGTATTAGGCTGGTTCGATGCACAAACAAACATCCTGTTCATGAATGCATCACATGTGACGTCATAGTTCCATCTGTCTCTTGCAGGATTCATGAGTAAAGTCTGGAAATCATGCGCAGCATATTGTGATAAAAACAAAGACACTCTGTGGAAACACTTGACTGATTGTCAGTTTTGTCATTAAGTGGTACACATTGGAAACATCTCTTCTTAGCGTATATACTTCTCTATATGTGATCAACCATGAGATAGGACCTTATGGGAGAAAAATCACATTTTGACTTCTTACTATATTTTAAAACTACAGTATCTTAGGACCACAAAAATACATTTGATGAGTTTCAATTCATATTTGGGGCGGTCGGGTAGCCTAGTGGTTAAAGCGTTCGCTCGTCACGCCGAAGACCCGGGTTCGATTCCCGACATGGGTACAATGTGTGAAGCCCATTTCTGGTGTCCCCCGCCGTGATATTGCTGGAATATTGCTAAAAGCGGCGTAAAACCAAACTCACTCACTCACTCACTCAATTCATATTTATTACAAAGTAACACGACATCCAACATTTGGACTCATTTTCTGCAAATTCCCATTTTCAGGCATATTAATGTTTATGTAATAATTGCAATTTTTAGATATAATGTCTGATTAATTGAACGTAGACATGCATGCTGAAATGCTTTGAAATAATGTTTTAATTACATTACAAACTAACGTGATAAAAGTGTGTTACTAGTTTTACAGTTTTACGGAATCAAGTTGACGTCAAACGTCTTTCTTTTTATGAGTGAGTGAGTGAGTGAGTGAGTGAGCGAATATGGTTTCACGCCGCTTTTAGCAATATTCCAGCAATATCACGGCAGGGGGACACCAGAAATGTGCTTCACACATTGTACCCATGTCTGGAATCGAACCAGGGTCTTCAGCGAGACGAGCGAACGCTTTAACCACTAGGCTACCCGACCGCCCCTTCTTTTTATCACGTAACAACACAATGGTATCCTAGCATCCATGACGTCCCTTTTCTCCAGGCAGGTCACATACGTTTCTATAGTTCGTGTATTGGATTTGAATATATAACTGTGTCACCATCTTACTTGTTCGTTGACTTTGTTGTATTTGCCGAACACCAGGTATCCGATGATGAAGGCGGAGATGAAGGAGTGGTGCTGGGACTTCTGTGTCTCCACCCACTTCATGCCAGAGGTCAGGGTCTTGTAACCCAGCACGAACAGGCCCAGGTTCCTCGAATGTGTGTATGTTGCCTCCAGTATGGAACGGAACTGATCATGCAGTCTGTCAACATGAGGAAGGGCTGGACATTAATTACAAAATAACAGCATGATATCAATGGTCCAAGTCTATCCAATCGTCATTCTTCGGGGGCCAATACATTCATGGACAATGAGTGAGTGAATGTTGTTTAAGGCCACAGTGAGTGAGTGAGTGAGTTGGGTTTAACGCCGCTTTTAACAGTATTCCAGCTATATCACGGCGTGTCAGCTTAATGTGGGAGGAAAGCCCGAAGTGATGCAGGTCTCAGACGTTTAAGGCCACAGTCAGCAATGTTCCTTCTATATACACCGGGCTGGACCAGACAAACCAGTGACTAAAAGCATGACTTACAATCCACACCATTGGTTAGGTGGACATCCAGTGATCCAAGTCTGACTTTTTTTGTCCAACCAACACTCATTAGTGGCCGGATGCTGGGGACATAATGTTCTCTATTGACTTAGGTCAAATAAGAACCAGAACAGAAAATTGCTTACACAGCGTTAGAAATTGGCACTAGTCCTATAGTCTGTGCAAAACTGCCCAATAGTTAAGGTATCATAAGAACTAGTAGAAATTTGCCATTATTGAGGTTTGGCTATGTGTTTTCTTTATAAGTGCTAGTGGACTAAAACAGTTAGTTTCTATAGCAGTTTCTATCTATTGTGTTCATCTTATCTGACAAATTGGTAACGAGGCTAGAGTTAGGAAATATTTCAGGCCTAAACAGTTTACAGTTTGGTCATTGAAATGTCACTTCACCTGCTAACCCTGCTTACATACAGTGAGTGAGTGAGTGAGTGAGTGAGTGAGTGAGTGAGTGAGTGAGTGAGTTGGGTTTTACGGCGCTTTTAACAGTATTCCAGTTATATCATGGCGTGTCAGCTTAATGTGGGAGGAAAGCCCGAAGTGATGCAGGTCTCAGACGTTTACCACTTCGGTGAAACCCACGAGCACGGGTATGGTGTTGACACACCTAGAAACATAATTAGGGTGAACAGGAACTTTTTGATCCACATTTAGGAACTTTACTGACAATTGCTTCTGACATGGGCCTGATATCAGCATTTCAGCAGATCTGGATCAATCCCTGAAACATGTGCTAAAGTCTACTGAATTGGTAGCAGATTCAACGATTAATTAACAATTAACCACAAGCCACAGCTCCAGCCAAATCACATGGTCAAATATTGTAATGGACTGAGCAAAGAATTTTTCAATTATAATCCAAAACTTACCTTCCTCCCTTGAAAAGAAATGTCATGACCAGGGCATGTGGAAATCGGACCTTCGCGCCATATCTGAAAATATTGAGTAGTGTGAAATACATGGGTTCTTGTATTTCGCATATGAGACATCAGCTTGATATTACATGTGTTAGTTTTTCACTTTTTGCTATTGTTTAAGGCCACACTCAGCAATATTTCAGTATATAATGGCAGCCTGGAAATAATCATGTCTGGAACAGATAATCCAGTGATTGGTATTGCGAAGAACGATCCATGCCATCAATGATCCATGCCATCAATGATCCACGCCGACACACGATGACACGCTAAACAAATGGAAACAAGAAATAGGGTCAGGAGCGTGTCCTATCAAAATTTGCTACATTCATGAAAATATCCTCATGAGTGACATTTGGCTCCAGCAAAATTGCTGTATATCTTGGCACCGAGTGCTATAGCAGATGGTTAGACATCAGGACCAAATATTCTCCCGCATATATATATAATTATCCTTCTTTATCCAGTTACATCTTCATTCTATTACATCTTCCTGAGGCAGGAGAGTTAACTGACTGTAAAAGTCCAGTTTCCACCCTTGCCGAACAAGGCCGTAATTTCTGGGTTCAATCATAGCACCACCAGTGGCTCTTACAAGTTATGTCCCTTCTATGTCCCCGCTATTGACAAATCAGATTCCACCTCTGATATCACTTGCATTTGCTTCAAACAAAATGGCGCCACAAGTGAAGATAATCTGATTGATAATTAAGATCCATATTGTAATAAAACAGGTCTCACTTTGTAAGTGCATCAAATGATGTGAGCCCCTTTATTAAAAACATGAAAAGATTTGGACACATGCTTTGCAAATCCTGCAATTGACTGAAATCTGCACTGCAGTTTACGAAATGGATGTTGATTTCGTTACGCGATTTTGATTGGACTCTGTATAGACTTATTAATCAAGCCAAAATATAACTTCATAATTCCAGCCTAGTTTGGCAAGGGTGGAAACTGGACTTTTATAGTCAGTAAACTCCCTTGCCTCGGGAAAATGTTCTATTGTGATATACATGTATACTCTGGACCCATTCTCCACCTTAGCTTCAGGATCTCTGTGAAGACCTGTCTTAGAACTGTTCATCAGTGTGAGTGAGTATTGTTGTCACACTTTTAGCAATATTCCAGCAATATCACTGCCAGGGACACCACAAATGGGCTTCACACATTGTACCCATGTGGGGATGCGAACCCGGGTCTTCGGCATGACAATCGAACATTTTAACCACGAGGCCACCAACTGTCCCTTGATCATCAGCAACCCATGCTTGTTGTACGAGGCAACTAACATGATAGAGTGGTCAGAATCAGTGACTTGGTTGATGCATGTCATTGTATCCCAATTACACAGATCAATGCTCATGATGTCAATCACTGGACTGTCTGGACTAGACTTGATTATTTACAGATCACTGTCATATATCTGGATTATTGCCGAGGACAGTGTTAACAACAAATAAACAAACAAACTACTCTGTAAAACATTTATTTTCAGCTAAAACTTCATATATAACAGTCTTGTGATTTGTTTATATACGATTTTGAATGTATATTGATGCTGAATCGCATCAGGAGAGTAATTTTGATTGGTTATTCATCTTAAAGGGGCACTGATCTAACGCAATTCCCCGGGACTGGTTGTTGCCTTTGTTATTGTTTTTTCCCAGTGAGTACCCGGATGTATAGCAGAAATCTAGACTAGTTCGCGACCTCTGCTGCGCCATTCGTAAGCGCATTAGTCACTTTTATTGTTAGTAATAAGGGCGTATGGTCACATTGATCAACAAAATGAAATAGCATTGGTAATGGTGACGAAGTTACTTGCTTGGCAATTTTGCGATTTTCGTTTACACTATTTTGACTTGCAACACAAAGTAAATATTTCACCTGAGCATTGTTTTTTTTATAGTGTGTATATTTTTTTACTGTCAAATGTGTAACACATTTATTAAACGTCTAAATATTCAGTTATTTTACAAAGTGACTGAAAAACATTTCCATCTGTATTATTATGATAACAAATTCCACCAAGTCATCACCAAGAGACTGAAAATGTTACGTTGAAAAGTACATTTCTATGTTGTTTGGCTTCTAATCCTACATAATAATCTGTTGTGATGTTTGTAGGCCCTTTTGATCGTCTTAATCAATCTGGACAGATTTTTTAGTCGAAATGACTGAAATATTTACACATTTTTAAATTGCCTGAGAGAATCACATTTTACAAATTGACGGTAATATATACACGCTTACAAAGGAAAAGACCTGTGAAAACAACGTCTATCGCGCATTGAAGAATTTCCCAACCAAGACATAGAGAAACAAGAACGAATCGGTTTAAAAGAAGGAAAACAAAATGCAAATATCATAATTACAACCTACCAAATTTATGTGTATAAATTTTAGGCAGCTTCCTTGTTCGAGGAATGTATCCGTGAATATCCACACAAAGGAACAATATCCCACTCGTCTGCAGCTGTACAAAGAAACTTATTCGATGTCACGTGTCTCACTAACAATCAAATATTTTAAAAGATATATATCGTTTCGGGATATTAGAACCCGTGTTCGTTTCTCAACTGATCACTTGGATTGTTTCAGGTGTTTCACATAGGTGTCACGTCTCAATGGTCGGCTGAGAAAGCCCACGTGACAACTATTTTCATAACGTCCACGGTTCCTAAAAAATCCATTGCGTGATAGATAACAATGATCAATCAATCAACGTATTATCAGTTAACCCTTTGAACAAAGTATGTTGTTTTTACATCGGCACTTCACGCCAATATATGAGTGTATTCCCTTTTTATTAGAAAACCTAGACATGTAAACACTCACTCTTGACATATCCACTGTGCAAAATAACAGTGATTAATCAATCAACGTATTTTCTGTTAATCCTTTGATGACATGGAACGATCCGTTGATTCACAAAACAAAGTAAATCAAATGATCATTCATCTCTTGCTGGGCTGACACGTGCATATTACATAACACACATTTCACCTCACTTCAAACCTGGATTTAGATTGAATAATTACCCCAGACACAATAAATGCCAAATGGGAACCTTTGTCAGGTAATCTAAGTGGTGATACCACTAACTGTACCTGTAATAAATTCATTAACTGAGCATCAAGTGAATGACGACAAATACACAAGTGTAGGGTTATACCAGAAAACGTGGATGACAACAAGGGAGTAGTAATCGTATTATCGACGCAAGCCGAAATCCGAAAATCCTTTCACTGCATGGATACTTTTTTTAGTATTAAACTATAACCATCTGGGGTATTTCCAAATGACATCTGATGAGCTCCGCTGTTCTTTTTGTCTGTTTGTTTAGGCTGAAGAAATTAATTAACATGCGCCCTTTGTCGAAATCTTTATAGATCACAGTTAACCAATCAGTGTTTATGCAAAAATGCGTAAAACAAATATTGCCTCCAGCCTCCAAGTTTATTTAGCTGTCCTTGCAGACGGTAGCCCAGTCTCTGGTCACGCTCAGTTGCGTTGCGTATCATCCGGGTACTCACGGGGGGAAAAACAATAACAAAGGCAACAACCAGTCAGGGGAATGGCGTTAGATTAGTGCCCCTTTAAGCTATATTTTGTGCTACCTTTGTGATAAGAGAGATGTCGCTTGGGAAGCCACTTCCAAAATGTATCTATGTTAATCATAACAGAATGATATATGATAAATCATATGTCAGATTTTAGGTGACAACACTGTTTTACTTTTTATCCTTATAACAAAACATTTAATAGTTTCTAGCACGTCAATGACAACAATGTTAACTTTATTAAATATAATGTAACAAACCAAATCTGATACCCATGTTACAATACATGTGATAATGATTTATATCACTTCTTTATGAGAGGAATATTTTCAATTAGATATATTGTAACCAGCGGGTAACTTAGCATATGTACTTTCAGGCGGTTTGAACTTTGGACTGAATCGATAATACAGTTACTACAACTAACATAGACTAGATGATAGATCATTATCAGTATCACCCGGTTATTATTGCAAATATTCGCAAAAAAAACCATAATCCAAAGACGTTTGGGAATAAGCCTTCCCTTAAATGTGCTTTGAACGTGATAAGATAAATTACTCACACAACTCCATTTCTGAATCCTTTTAGTAAAGCCAACAAAGGCCGGTACTGCCCTGACGCTAGCAGACGATTAATGCTTTCCATGGAGGCAGCCATTTTAAAATATCATTCGATGAAAACTCCTTACACCGAAGCTGGCAAGCTCCTTCCCAGCGCGTGACACCTTCGTTACACTCTCGGTAATAGAGAGCTCCTCGAGCGGACCATCGCTGTGAGGAGCTTGCGAAGCTGGCGAACGCCTAAGCTGGGCCCCGTCTCCAATATAACAATATTGGCGCAAGTTGACGACGCGCATAGGGAGCCGGGAACCAGCTTAGCGAACGCCAAGCTCCTCACAGTGATACCTCTGATGATAGGTTGAGACTCGCAACCGAACGACCGTTATGTGTGATCAGTGAACATCATGAATGTGCAGAGATAAAGGGACGCAACTCTTACTTGACAAGCATATTTCGTTACGGGTTGGAATTGACCGGGTTATAGGCAGACCACGAACGTTGTTCTCTAAGGTAGACCTAACTGCAGACAGACTCCGTGATCAACACAGTACATTTGGTTTTATGCATGATTAAAGGTGTGTTCCAAATTTTAATTCGTAACTCCCGTTTCAAATGAGACAGATTATCACAAGGATGAAGTGGGATGAATTCAATTTTTTCAAAGACACAAATGTGTTGTCTATTGGTTCTTGTTATGCGGGTTGATCCATTTGAGATGATGAAAAGTTGGGGTTGGCGATTTCGATTTTACTTACTGGAATGGAGATCAGATTGGGCGACAGTGGGGGAAGTTGTTGCTAGTGACAACTACGTTTTCATGTGTCCAGACTTGAGTATAAGTTGCAATAATCATGTTTGTAGCAATATTCACATGGGGGATTTGGTTTTAGGATTGGTTGTCAGACACTTACAGTCAATTCTCGTTTATCCGACACTCGTTAATCCGACAATCAGCTTTATCCGACACAAATGATGGCAACCGATAAAATCAGTGCTATTTAGGCCAGTTAATCCGACAGTCCCGCACTCTGACACACGTAATTTGCAACTCATTAATCAGTCTCCTTAATCCGACACGAGTAGACAGCCCCGTGTTTTGATGCGAGACGAGCCGACGAGTAGCTGCATATTTCAACGGCTGCAGAGATAAACTTGCTTAACAATAAACAATTACTGCTTTAAATAAACAAAACAGGATTAATCACATGCCTAGATTACCTCAATCGCATTAAAATTGGATACAAGTTCTCGCTACCGCTGAGGACATCCCATTACTCGTTAATCCTACATAATTATATGCAACCAACAATGTCTGATTAACAGGACTTGACTGTATATTGCTTGTATGAGAACACTTAGAAGATCAAGTGGTCAGTGGTCTGGATGATTGGTTTCAGTTCAGCAGTTTTAAGGTCCAGTGAGTAAAGTGATCCCTTGTCATGCTGGGTTCAAATCCTCACATGGGTGTGCAGAGTTGCGTCCCTTGGGCACGCCAGAAACCTATGATTGTGGGTTCAAATCCTGGTTCGCCCTGATTATGTTTCTAGGTTTGTCAGCACCATACCATGCTCGTGGGTTTCACCAAAGTGGTAAACGTCTGAGACCTGTGTAGCCGGGTGGTGGTGCTAACTCTGAATGAGTTATAGCCACATTAGTACCACCCACTTATAACCCATAGTATTCATTCTATACATATATACATACATACATACATACATACATGTTCATCTATTATCACCATCACTTCATTCTGTTCATTATATGTTGTCCTTGTCTGCAGTTGAATGTCAGCCAACTAACACCAACCCCGATACCCTTTTGCAGCCTCTGTAATTTCTCCAGCTTCACCGGGACTTCCCCCTATCTATTTTTAGATATGTCCACCACTTCATGTGACTGAAGCATCTTGACTTCCTTTAATACCTGTCAGATGCTACCTTTCTTCTGATTGGCCCTTTGGTCCACTTCTTTAAACTTCCTTTCTCACCTGCCCTCCTCATGCATTCTGCATGACCTCGTTATGGAGGGAGGACTCTTCTTTCCAGGTGAGAAACATTTCAATATTCTTATCTCTTTCCATCCTGCTTTGGAAACAAATATACTCATAGAAAGGGTATCACAGCTTTTCATTAAAGTAAAATATATTTAATTCCATTATTATTTAATTTGTTATATCTAAATATTTGCCAGTTCACACATTTTGTGTTACATTAATTGAGCACATGGTCTTCAACCATGTGCTTCAACCATGTGCTTCAACCATGTTCTACCCAACGTATCCTTATAAATTAATCTGTTTCCTTTTTGGCTTAAATTAAATTATAAGAATTCTGCATGAACTCTTTATGGAGGGAGGATTCTTCTTTACACCTTCCCTCCCACCATCTACTACAAATAAATAAATATCATCATCCAAGAACTGCCTCATGTTTTGACAAGCAGCCCAGTGGCTGGACACATCACACCACACCTGGCTACACCTGCATCACTTCGGGCTTTCCTCCCACATTAAGCTGACACGCCGCGATATAACTGGAATACTGTTTAAAGTGGCGTTAAACCCAACTCACTCACTCACTCACATGGGCGCAATGTGTGAAGCCTTAAATTCTCAGGGTTTATGTAAATTGAATGTTGCTTGAACATTGCTTGAACATTGCTTGAACATTGCTTGAATGTTGCAAAAAGTGTCATAAGAATAATTTACTTACTGACACTGTTTTAAACATGAAGTTTGCAGGAAGACACATCGCCATGGCAACCAGGTGGGGAATCTTGAGTGCTGGGAAGATATCCCATGACTTCACCTCAGCCCTTGTCAGTCAAAACCCGGAGGAGCATCAGGTAAATAGACAAATATTTGAATACTAAACTTGAATATTAAATTGGCAAAATCATGTATATGATAGCCATGCTGGCAAATAGGAGGAGCATTTGCTGTGATGAAAATGAACTAGGTCTAACATTTTTTTTCTGTTTTTTTTTTCAATGTGACATTTCAAGCACAAAAACTGCAACTAAGAAAGAGCTTGCCTAATGCTGAGTGCAGTGCTCAACAAACATATAAACAACTATATATGTGCTCACCTGTGGCAACGTTAAACAACAAACATACAAACAACTATTTTAGTGCTCACCTGTGTGCAACGTTAAACAACAAAGATACAAAACAATTGTATGTGCTCACCTGTGGCAACGTTAAACGAGAAACATATAAACAACAATATATGTGCTCAGCTGTGTGCAACGTTAAACAACAAACATACAAACAACTATATATGTGCTCACCTGTGTGCAGCATTAAACGAGAAACATACAAAACAAATGTATGTGCTCACCTGTGTGCAACGTTAAACAAGAAACATACAAAACAAATGCATGTGCTCACCTGTGTGCAGCATTAAACAACAAACATACAAAACAAATGTATGTGCTCACTTGTGTGCAACGTTAAACAACAAACATACAAAACAAATGTATGTGCTCACCTGTGTGCAGCATTAAACAACAAACATACAAAACAAATGTATGTGCTCACCTGTGTGCAGCATTAAACAACAAACATACAAAACAAATGTATGTGCTCACCTGTGTGCAACATTAAATGAGAAACATACAAAACAAAGGTATGTGCTCACCTGCGTGCAACATTAAATGAGAAACATACAAAACAAATGTATGTGCTCACCTGTGTGCAACATTAAACAAGAAACATACAAAACAAATGTATGTGCTCACCTGCAGGTAGTAGCTGTTGCTGCCCGATCAGCTGACAGAGCCAAGGAATTTGCTGACAAGTTTGGGATAAAGTCTGCTTATGGAAGCTATGAAGAGCTAGTGAAGAACCCTGATGTTGGTAAGTGAGTGAGTGAGTGATTGAGTTGGGTTTAATGCATCTTCCCGAGGCAAGAGAGTCAACTGACTTTAAAAGTCCAGTTTTCACCCTTGCCGAACTAGGCTGGAATTCCTGGGCTCGATCGTAGCGCCACCAGTGGCTACTACGAGTTATGTCCTTTCTGTGCCTCTCCTATTGACCAATCAGATTCCACCTCTCGTATCACTTGCATTTGTTTTAACAAAACGGTGGCGCCCAGTCAAGACGATCTGATCGATAATCAAGATCTATATTGTGATAAAAAGAGTCTTGTATCGCGAAGTGCATCAAATCACGTGAGCACCTTGATTAAAAACATGAAAAGATTTAGAAAATATCTGTTGACAACGAGTTGGCGGTGCACATGCTTTGCAAATCCTGCAGTCTACAGAAATCTGCATGACACTCTACGAACCGGATTTCGATTTCGGTGCGCGATTTTGATTGGACTATGCATAGACTCGTTAGCCCAGCCAAAATCTAACTCCGTAATACCAGCCTAGTTCGGCAAGGGTGGAAACTATACTTTTATAGTCAGTTAACTCACTTGCCTCAGGAAGATGGGTTTAATGGTGGTCTGAACAGTGTTTTAGTTATATCATAGCACGTCTGTTTGATGTGGGAGGAAAGAATGCAGTGATGCAGGATTTGGTGTTTTTCTCCTGAAGTGAAACCCAAAAATATGAGTATGGTGCTGACAAACCAAGAACCAATCTGGACAAACCAGGATTCTGACCAATGATAGGCTTCAAAGGGACGCAACTGTGCACAACGAATTGTGGCACCTCAGACAGCTGGGCCACCCGTGGGGGTCCTTGGTGACCATGGAATCACATTGTTCTTAGACAGTCAGAGCTCCAGATAAGCTGCGTATCTGCGTGAAATACGCATCAGAAATGCAGAAATACACAGTAAAATATAATCCAAGCGTATCAAATACGCAACGAACATTACAGATACGCTACAAAAATAAAACTTGTGCGTATCATCAAAATATTGTGAAGTAACCCTGCGTATTCGATTAGCAAATCAGCAACTTAATTTGAAATTATAAAGGGGCATTCCGTCAACCTTGCCAAACTCGATGACAGTTACATCATGATCATTTGCCATCACACTTTCTTGTGGAAGTATCGTGGTATTTTTGAGTCCTATAAAGCTCTCGAACCCACACGACACCAGTTTGCAGGGACTAGATGAATAGTGTTTTTAAATATTTAACTTAAATACCCACATGTGTAAAAACTAGTGGGTAACAGAAATTTGAATACGCAGGTAGAATTACTGATACCCAATGATTTTAAAATGCATGGGTAAAATACCCACAACACCAAAAGCTTATCTGGAGCTCTGGACAGTGGTCGGATTAGTTGCAATTTTACTGCAAAGTACAATAACAAACATTGAGGTTGTAGTTAGTGTATTAACATCATCAAATACTAAAATTTTAATTTACTGATCAAAAAGCCAATGTACATATTTTTGCATATTTCAAGTTTGACATTCCAGCTTTATAAATGTTCAAATCTAACCCTTGATAATCTGTTTTAGACTGCATTCTACTTACAAACAAGGTTGTTTGTAGCTTAATCAATCTCCTAGTTTTCGCTACCGCTAAACAGAGATCTGATGACATCCCATTACAGGTCATGTCAGACCAACCTTTCGCAAACTTTGACCGACCAATGAAATGACTGACAAGAAATTGACATTATGCAATCAGAAGGCAGCTTTCTTGAGCTTTACAACACTAGTTTCCAACTGGCGACTACGCTTCCAAACATATTTTGACGTATTCTTGATTAATAATGTGAAAACTGATAAAAAGAACATTCTGGAATGGCTTATAGATGGCCAAGATTGTATGGATGTAATCATAAAACCTGTAACTGTCATTCAGAATACCCTCTGTTAAATATTTCGAGGTTGCATGAGTAGAAAACACATTCCGAGTGTCACTTTCATGATCTGGTTGGCGATTGGGTGGATGAAAGGTTTTTCTGATGTGACCCGTAATGTGATGTCCTCAGATCTTTGTTTATCAATAGCAAGAACTAAGATCTGATTTTAATGAGATTGTAGCTTAATCCAATGTCATTAACTAACTGTCAACATATCAAACTCTTCAAACATTTCAGTTGTCGCACGGCTATATACTTTGTGTAAGTTGAAGAAGTACAAATAATGTTAATTTCATGAAGTTTTGCTTCTTACAGAAATTATTTACATCGGTTCCATCCATCCGGAACACTATAAGATGTGTCTCCTGTGTCTTGATGCTGGCAAACATGTCCTGTGTGAGAAGCCAATGACCTTGACCTCAGCACAGACCAAACTTGTGCTGAAGACAGCTAAAGAGAAGAAACTGTTTTTCATGGAAGTTAGTACCGCATTGTCTCAACTATGAGCACAGATGCGAATTTCTTCATAGAATCAGTGTATAGGCAGCTGAAGCTGTAATAGGTCCACAGTACCTGTGGTTGGCTCCCTTTGTTGTTTGATGCTGAGTAGGTCCACGTCCTCAAAGTGTTTGTTTGTTGTTTAATGCCGCACTCAGCACTCAGATCTTCATGGGTCTCCTGACCCGTGAAGATTCCGGGGTAGAATAAGTCTTCAGCAACCCATGCTTGCCGTAAAAGGCAACTATGCTTGTCATAAAAGGCGACTAACGGGATCTGGTGGTCAGGCTCGCTGACTTGGTTGATGCCTGTCATCGATCCCAATTGCGAGGATCTATGCTCATGATTTTAATCACTGGATTGTCTGTTCCAGACTCAATTATTTACAGACCGCCGTCTTATTGCTGAGTGCGGCGTAAAACAACAAACCAACCAACCAAATCATGGGTCTCCTCAAAGTGAATGAAAAGATCTAAACCAAGACGAGCAATATTTAGTAGCCTAATAAATACTATTACAAATGCAAGGGACAGAAAATAGAATTTACAAATAAATTTCACACCATTTCATGTCACCCTCAAATACTTGGTGTGTTTCACATCATTTCACCTCACCCTCAAATACTTGGTCTAAGTTTCACATCATTTCACCTCACCCTCAAATACTTGATCTAAGTTTCACACCATTTCACGTCACCCTCAAATACTTGGTCTAAGTTTCACACCATTTCACGTCACCCTCAAATACTTGATCTAAGTTTCACATCGCTTCACATCACTTTTGTATACTTGATCTAAGTTTCACATCGTTTCACATCATTTCACATCATTTCACATCACCCTCAGGTATATGATCTAACTTTCACACCATTTCACGTCACCCTCATATATTTGATCTAAGTTTCACATCGTTCCGGGGGCATGGGTGGCCCAGTCGTATAAGGCGCAGCAATTCGCTGTGCAGAGTTGTGTCCCTTGGGCACGCCAGAAACCTATGATTGTGGGTTCAAATCCCGGTTCGCCCCAATTATGTTTCTAGGTTTGTCAGCACCATCCCGTGCTCGTGGGTTTCACCAAAGTGGTAAACATCTGAGACCTGCATCACTTCGGGCTTTCCTCCTACATTAAGCTGACACGACATGATATAACTGGAATAAATGTTAAAAGCGGTGTTAAACCAACTCACTCACTCACATCGTTCCACATCACCTTCATATACTTGATCTAAGTTTCACATCATTTCACATCAGCCTCAGGTACATGATCTAAGTTTCACATCATTTCACATCACGTTCTAATACTTTATCTAAGTTTCACATCTTTTCACATCATCCTAAGGTATATGATCTAAGTTTCACATCTTTTCACATCACGTTCTTATACTTTATCTAAGTTTCACATCTTTTCACATCATCCTAAGGTATATGATCTAAGTTTCACATCTTTTCACATCACCCTAAGGTATATGATCTAAGTTCACATCATTTCACATGACTGTCATATACTTGGTCTGTTTCACATAATTTTGCATCTTCCTCATATATGTGATCTAAGTTTCACATCATTTCACATCACCCTCGGGTACTTGATCTAAGTTTCACATCATTTCACATCACCCTCGGGTACTTGATCTAAGTTTCACATCTTTTCACATCATCCTAAGGTATATGATCTAAGTTTCACATCTTTTCACATCATCCTAAGGTATATGATCTAAGTTTCACATCATTTCACGTCACACTCATATACATGATTGTTTCGTACATATACATAAGCTGTTGATACTCTCCGGGTTTCGCTATTGAATAAATGCTTATTGTCACACCTCTAGTCAGCATACCTCAGGGACACGGATCTAGTCTTACAATGATGCTCACTCTGGTGCCACTTTTGTTTGTAACAGGGCTTTTGGAGTCGATTCTTTCCCGTTTATGAGAAAGTACGTGAAGAGCTGTCTTCCAACTCCATCGGCGATATCATCCTGATACAGAATTCATTCTGCGTCAACATCTACGACATTGCCCGCATCAATGACAAGCGGCTGGGTGGTGGTGGCCTCATGGATATTGGCTGTTACTGTGTCATGATGGCCGACATGATCTTCAAGGAGAGGCCGGAGAAGATAGTGGCAGAAGGAGAGGTCACTAAGGATGGTGAGTGATCATGCTGGCCAGACGTTCTGTCATATTTTGGATTTATGGAATTGGTTTCAGCAAAATTCTGGTCATTAGGTTGGAAAAACAATAAACTAAAAAACTAATAAAGATTTTGTTTTTGTTGTCTGAATATGTTGTGATGTATGTATTCTTAGACATGGTGGTACGGTGCGAAATTAACTATTAAATATTTTCAAATATTTTCATAATCCTTGAAAGCTAAAAAAAATATGTGTATAGTGTTGTGTTACAGCAGGTTACCTATAACAATGGTGCTTAAAAAGATAACTTGGACTGGTCCAGTAGTTGTTCAGGGGCGCTCAATAAGGGGAATTCGGTGGCTGGAAGATTGCTGGCGTAGCAGGGCGTGGAGTCATTCCACAGATGACATCCTTACCATGTCAGCCTGCTGACGGGGTTAACCTCTTTGGTCGTGTGGACAAGGCATCCTACCTCGGATCAGTAGGTCTTTGGTTCGAATCCAATCACGTGACTCAGAAATTTTATGGTCGCTACTTTGGCGACCAACGTGGGGTTGAGCACGTTCATATTAAATTTGAGCAAAATAAGCTTCAGTACCCTACTATGCGGCCCGGGACGTTCCTTCTGTTGACGGGGAAGTATGTAGCAGGGGGTGGAGTCATCCCACAGCTGACATCCTTACCTTGTCAGCTTGCTGATGGGGTTATCTCTCTTTGGTCATGTGGACAAGGCGTCCAACCTCTGATCAGAAGGTCCGTGGTTCGAATCCAATCACAGGACTCGGAAATATTATGGCCGCTAAATTGGCGCCCAACGTGGGACTGAGCACGTTCATAATAAATTTGAGCAAAATAAGCTTCAGTACCCTACTATGCGGCCCAGGACGTGCCTTCTCTTGACGGGGGAGTATGTAGCAGGGCGTGGAGTCGTCCCACAGATGACATTCTTACCTTGTCAGCTTGCTGATGGGGTTAACCTCTTTGGTCATGTGGACAAGGCGTCCGAAGGTCTGTGGTTCGAATCCCATCAGGGTACTCGGAAATATTATGGCCGCTACACTTGCATAAAATAACAGTCACTCACTTGTTGTTTCAGGAGTTGATGCAGGAGGAGCCATAACTCTGAGGTTCAGCGGGGACCGTATCGCCAGTATTGTGTACCACACAAAGACCCAGAGCAGCTCCAACTCGATGCTTATATGCGGAACCAAAGGCTGTATCAAAGTGAGACTTGTCCGCATCTTTATACTTAAGAAAATGTTTCGTTCCACTCAGCAGTTTCAGGGAGGGGTTCGGGACTCTAATTTGCTATCAAATCCATTGAATTTGCAACTCAGAATAAACTTTAATGACCTAAACTTCACTTGAAGGTTCCATCAGACTGCTGCTGTCCTCTGAAATGGTTGAAGTCCTGTTATCACCAGATGAATAAATGTTTTCTTGCATTTTACACTCAAGTGAAGTGGGTTAATTTAAACAGTTGAATGGTGATTTAATTACAGGAAGTAGACTCTCTTTTTCTCACTAAAGATCAGACCCATGAAGATCCGGGGTAGAATAGGTCTTCAGCAACCCATGCTTGCCGTAAAAGGCGACTGTTTGTCGTAAGAGGCGACTAACAGGATCGGGTGGATTGTCTGGTCCAGACCTGATTATTTACAGACCGCAGTCATATAGCTGTAATATTGCTGAGTGCGGCGTAAAACAACATACAAGCAAGCACTAAAGATCAAATCCATTGCCTAATTTCACTTTATTTTACGGGCACTTAATATATCTAGGTTAGCAAAAAATGGCCCCATCTGCTGAACGAAGCAGCAAAGCAAAATACAAAGAGAAACTTTCTAATATACACAGGAAAACATGGACTCTGGTGTAAATGTTTCAGTTTTTGTAGCTGGTGCTTGTATAGATACTTAGATTGACCGGAAGTGTTATCGAAGCTGGCCTTGCTGATGTGCTTGAACTTGGAGTGTATGGATGAAATGGATAAATTATTGATTTTGAAGGTTTCGGCAGGGGCGTATGATAGGTGGCAATATAATGTAGTGCTTAATGTGTGTGTTTGTGTGGCTGCTTGTACTAGTCCGGACTGATGTCAAATTATAGTGCTAGCTCACTGAGATACCATGCCACAGTTTAACATGAATACCCTCCTTAGACACAGTATACTGACACCGAGCTGACCAGTCCTTGTTTTAGCCCCTTAATGCTGAGCGCCAGACAGGGTAACAACAAGTACCATCTTTTAACGTTTTTTGGTATGACACGGCCGGGGATCGAACTCCGGACCTTCCACTCTCCGGGCAGACACTCTACCATTAGACCACGGAGGTGGTCTTGTACTTAATGAGACACCCATGTGCAGTGAACTTGACATGACAACAAACCCCATATGCCGAGTTAACAATGCGAGCAACGGACGGTAGAATTATTTGCATTAATTTCATGATTTACAGTATCATCTGATACCTGGTTTATCCTTTGCCTGACTGTTGTTACATGCAGGTTGAGGACCCGTTCTGGTGTCCTACGAAGATGACGTCGCCATCAGGGGTGTTCGAGTTCCCTCTCCCTACATGCAAACTGAAGATGCACTTCTCCAACAGCGAGGGCTTCCAGTATGAACAGAGATGTGTCAGAGACTGTCTCAAGAAAGGTTTGTTATTTCACAAGACACTAAGCAATATTTCAATTATAAATGTATTTTGTGCTGGTTTTCTTGTTTACTTTGTTTATTTGTTGTTGAACACCATAATATTCCAGCTATATGACGGCGGGCTGTAATTAATCGAGTCTGGACCAGACTGATTGACATCATACCCGGGTAAGCATTAATTCACACAATTAGGATAAGATGACATGCATCGACTAAGTCAGCGAGCCTGACAACCCGATCCCATTGGTCCCTTCTTATGACAAATATGGGTTGCTGAAGACGGTCCGTAAATAATTGAGTCTGAACCACACAATCCTGTGATTGATATCATGAGCATCAATCCACACAATTGGGGTACAATAACATGCATCAATCAAGTCAGTGAGCCTGACCACCCGATCCCATTAGTTACCTCTTACGACTTGCATGTGTAGCTGAAGATCAATTCTAACCCCGATCTACTCAGTGAAAGATATGTACTGACCTGCATGACATGCACAGTGTGGAGGTCGGCAGTCGATGCAGACTGAACTAATAATCGGGGCATTGCAGTGTTGGCAGAATGTGTGTAATTCTGCCCTGAGGATAGTGTCAATGTCCCAGTGCTTCCTACACTATTATGTAGGTAACTGTGAAATCTTGTAGCCAATTAAGCTGAATATGAACAGTGCTGTTAAAAGAATAACACAAGGAATGGAGATAACCCATGTTTGTGTTTCAGGTGAGCTGGAGTGTCCCCTGATGAGCCATGCAAGTAGCGAAAACATCATCTTCATCATAGAGACTGCACTACAGCAGATGGGGGTGCAGTATAACACTACAGCAGATGCGGGTGCAGTATAGCACTACAGCAGATGGGGGTGCAGTATAACACTACAGCAGATGGGGGTACAGTATAGCACTACAGCAGATGGGGGTGCAGTATAACACTACAGCAGATGGGGGTACAGTATAGCACTACAGCAGATGGGGGTGCAGTATAACACTACAGCAGATGGGGGTGCAGTATAGCACTACAGCAGATGGGGGTGCAGTATAGCACTACAGCAGATGGGGGTAGAGTATAGCACTACAGCAGATAGGGGTGCAGTATAGCATTACAGCGGATGGGGGTACAGTATAGCACTACAGCAGATGGGGGTGCAGTATAACACTACAGCAGATGGGGTATAGTATAGCACTACAGCAGATGGGGGTGCAGTATAGCACTACAGCAGATGGGGGTGCAGTATAGCACTACAGCAGATGGGGGTGCAGAATAGCACTACAGCAGATGGGGTATAGTATAGCACTACAGCAGATGGGGGTACAGTATAGCACTACAGCAGATGGGGTATAGTATAGCACTACAGCAGATGGGGGTGCAGTATAGCACTACAGCAGATGGGGGTGCAGTATAGCACTACAGCAGATGGGGGTGCAGAATAGCACTACAGCAGATGGGGTATAGTATAGCACTACAGCAGATGGGGGTGCAGTATAGCACTACAGCAGATGGGGGTGCAGTATAGCACTACAGCAGACAGGGGTATAGTATAGCACTACAGCAGACGGAGGGTATAGTATAGCACTACAGCAGATGGGGGTGCAGTATAGCACTACAGCAGATGGGGGTGCAGTATAGCACTACAGCAGATGGGGGTGCAGTATAGCACTACAGCAGATGGGGGTGCAGTATAGCACTACAGCGGATGGGGGTGCAGTATAGCACTACAGCAGATGGGGTAGAGTATAGCGCTATAGCAGATGGGGGAACAGTATAAAACTCTGAAGATTCTAAGACTATGTGCCTTCATAAAAAAATCCATGTGAGTTGTTTGTAAGAATGGGATGAATGCAACTGTGTCCTGTGATAAATAGAATAGAAAGTACAATTGTTGGTTGTTTTTCCTTTTTCCAGTGTATTCATCATGCTTGAAAAAAAGGCAATAAATATTTTACAAACAATTTTAAGTTTTGTTCATATTGAGTGTCCCATTCATGGCAAAGCATAATAATCAAGTGAACAGTGATGTAAATACAGTCAGTTTATATGTTGTAACGTTACACCATACCCAAGTTCCATGTGGAAGTGAGTGAAGGTCGTTAAAATGATGGCTAGCAATATCCAAGAAATTTCACCATGATCTGTAACAGGTCTCAGAGAACCAAACCAACCAGTGGTTGACAGCATGAGCAACAGCCCATGCCATCTGAACCAGGACACATACGGAGCGGGGACACTGGTGGCCCAGTCGTCTAAGGCGCCTCGATCCGCTGTGCATAGTTGCGTCCGTTGGGCACGCCAGAAACCTATGATTGTGGGTTCGAATCCCGGTTTATCCCGATTCATCCCGATTATGTTTCTAGGTTTGTCAGCACCATACCCGTGCTCGTGGATTTCATCAAAGTTGTAAATGTCAGAGACCTGCATCACTTCGGGCTTTCCTCCCACATTAAGCTGACACGCTGCGATATACATGGAATACTGTTAAAAGGGACGTTAAACCCTACTCACTCACTCACCTTAACATTCAGCCTGCATTGTTCTGTGATGAGTGAGAATGACCCTTTTTGCTGCATGGGAGAGGAGAGACAAGAACAACATTGACCAATACATGAAGCACTTTATTGGAACATTAAGGTCCAATTATGAACTTGGAGAACTGATTTACATTTGAGTGGCAAGTATTAAAAATCCTGCAAAAGTCCTTGTCAGGACCAGATTTGAGATGAAATGGGGTTTGTCGCGAATATTGCATTTATATAACATACAATTTAAAGTCTTTTATGTAAGGTGTGGCCAGGGGATTGAACCACCGACCTTCAACTCTCCAGGCAAACACTCTATCCACTCCACGCAGAAGTGGTCCGGCGGAGAAGAGCAGAAATTTTTAAACCTTCAAATAGTGTTTGCATACTCAGTAACAATGTACAAGTCAAGAAACTATATTAATATTGTATGAGTGAGTGAGTGAGTTTGTTTAACGCTGCTTTTAACAATATTCCAGTTATACCGAGGCGTGTCAGCTTAATGGGGGAGGAAAGCCCGAAGTGATGCAGGTCTCAGACGTTTACCACCCGAGCACAGGTATGGTGCTGACAAACCTAGAAACATAATCGTGGCGAACCGGGATTCGAACCAACAATCATAGGTTTCTGGCGTGCCCAAGGGACGTCACTCTGCACTGCGAATCGTGGCGCCTTAGACGACTGGGCCACCCGTGCCCCCAATATTGTATGAAATAATTGGACATTCACAAGGACTTCCATGAGAGTATCAAGTCTAACATCGAGGAAAACTCACTAAAGCTGTCTCATGTTCCAACATGCCAATGCACCTCTCCACAATTCTGTTCTCATCATGGCTGCAATACATTACTGAACTTTGAACTCCACGAATAACCTCTGTATTAACCACTTTTTAGCACCATCAAATTTCCGCCTCCTCCCAAACGTGAAGAAAGAACTGTGAGACAAGCACTGTGCAAATGATGATGACTTCATTTCTGTGTGGAGGACTTTATAGCTGTCTACAACAATGGGATCCAGACACTCCAGCATCGGTGGCAGAAGTGTGTAGACCTCGGGCGTGATAAGGGTTGAAATATACTTAGCAATCAACTCCATCAACGTATTAGATCAAAGTTAGCTCAGAACATCTCAGCCACTCCTTGTAACCTTTAATAGCCAAATCTACCATGCATGTATTGATGTTGTGTCCGGCTAGGGAAACATTTGGCAAGGCTGTCTACTGAACTTGAAAGTGATTCGAAAGTGTGTCGCACGCGTTGTGGACAACTTGAACATGGTGGTCCGCGTTCCTTGCCGTACATCTCTTGACTCCAGCAGTCACATTTTGTCGCCTTGTCGTAGGCTTTCATGATCATTTCCTTAGAGAATTGAGATGCAATCGGTTTGGCCTTTTGCTCGATGAATATTAATCTTTTCAAAACGAGATCAAATCTGGTTTCTAATGAAATCTCTTCAAAACCCTCCGTCTTATTTAGACCAGCGTAATCCCCATACTCCTTGCCTAATGCAACATCCGTACATGACTTGGTGGCAGTTTTCAAATCATAGGCATCAGCTAGAAACAGGTAATGGATAAGATCTTTGTTACTCATATTTCCTGTTACCTTTAGACTATTGGTGATAAACCTCTCGCACCTTTGTTCGAGGAATTCAATTCCATATTCATCCGCCAGATGGAGCACTACATCCAGGTTTTCCCTTGTAATCGGATGATCCTTGGTAGAAGGGAATGCACATTGCAACAGCTCCACCACGTCACCGTATTTCTTGTCAGGTAGAGGGATCTCGGACTGGGAGCTCTCCTTGAAATCTCCCGTGAACATCACCGCGAAAACGGGCGAGACGTGAATCAGCATGTCCTTGTTCACATAGAGTTGTTTTCCCTCCACAGTCAGAGCAAGGTCAGTTTTGGTCTTTGGTGAGGAAAAGCATTCTCTCATTTATCTTTGGAATTCGTAGCACTAAGGTCAGTCTCACCCTCAAATTCACTGTCTTCAGAGTCAGACATTGTTGCTAAGCGTGCAGGTTGGTGTGTTGTATCGATGACACTATACACGTGTACTCTATCAGGAAGTCCCATGGTATCTGAGATATTGTTCGTCATATATCTTGACCTCAGTTTATCAAGTGAGATAAAGGTTTAATCTGGCTGTCAGTTTACTTGTATCAGAAGGTAGTCGATTGTATAGAGAACATTATTTTTGCAACACGGAAGGTATATAATTGTACATAAAAAGAACACCAGCCTGGAATAAGGCCATCCTCATCAATACAGAGTATTTCGTGGGCAAACCCATAATCTTTCTTTCTTTCTTTCTTTGTTGTTTAACCCTGCCAAATGACGGCGGTCTGTAATTAATCAAGTCTGGACCAGACAATCCAGTGACTGATATCATGAGCATCAATTCACGCAAATGGGATACAATGACATACAACAACCAAGTCAGCGAGCCCGATCACCCGATCCCGTAACTTGCTTCTTACGAGAAGCATATTTGCCTTTTTAGGCAAGCATGGGTTGCT
Organism: Haliotis cracherodii; assembly: GCF_022045235.1. Taxonomy (NCBI): domain Eukaryota; kingdom Metazoa; phylum Mollusca; class Gastropoda; order Lepetellida; family Haliotidae; genus Haliotis; species Haliotis cracherodii. Next base: position 18,090,941 of record NW_027266270.1, on the reverse strand, counting down.
GACGACCTATTCGACCCCGGATCTTCAGGGGGCTTTAACCATACTGAGACTCCACCACATGCAGCCTGCCTTGTGTTGTGATGGGCGAGAATGACACCTTCTGCAGCATGGGAGAGGTGAGGAAAGACAGAAAGCACATCGAAGAATGAATCAAGCACTGTATTCCAGTATTTAGGCCCAAATATGAACATTTAGTCTGTCTTACAGACCCTGATACATTTATATCAACTACAGCCCATGCAAGTCTATAATGTTTGGCAAGTCTAGATTAAATGAAGAGAATCACTGGGCTCCCTTTTTATTAGATTTTTATTTTCTGTATGATATGTTCATTTCAGAGACTATATGTTAGTCTAATGAACATTGTGAACTGGTTATCTTTTATATGGACGTATCAAAACTCCCGCAAGATGTCTTAAGAAGAGCAGGGGCGGTCGGGTAGCCTAGTGGTTACGCCGAAGACCCGGGTTCGATTCCCGACATGGGTACAATGTGTGAAGCCCATTTCTGGTGTCCCCCCTCCGTGATATTGATGGAATATTGCCAAAATCGGCGTAAAACCATACTCACTCACTCACATAAGAAGAACAGAGGTGATGTGAAATGTGTTTGAACAGGTTCAAGACAATTGCATAGAGATTTGCATATATTTGTGTGTGTGTTTCTGCTTGTAGTAGTCAGGACCTCTTGTGCTATCCCACCTGCCCCTGCCGCAGGTTAACACATAAGCCCCACTCAGACATGTAAGTACACTAAAACCGAACCGTCTGGTCCTTGTTTATTCCTCTTAATGCTGAACGTAGGCGGGGTAAGAAAGAGAACCATCGTTTAACGTCTTTTGGTATGACGTGGCCAGAGAATCGAACCAGCGATCTTTCACTCTCTGGTCAGATGCTGTATCAAAAACACCACAGGTGGTCGGAGAAGAGCAGAAAGGACAACCTCCCAAATATTGTTTACATACTCAGTAACATTTTTTTCTTGAACGACGACTATCAATTACGGATATACATAAGCAATATGCTACATGTAGTCAAGTGGAAGACGGGTGTGGAAAGCGGTTTAATGTCACATACAACTGTTCATGTTATACTCCTGAATATATAGTCTTTATTCATTATGTATTGTAGGCCACATGCCCATTATACATGACAGAGTATACAGTGGGAGAGAAACATTATAATATCAAATTTTAAGTGATTTACACAAGACGTAATTTCATTGCTTTGTAAATGAATACGGATAGATTTTGAAAGATCATTACATTATTTGATGCCATTAAGATATTAAACGTATGTATGGAGGAGTACAGGTAAAACCTTTTGGGTATATATTCTCGTCTTAAACGTACATATCGATCACAAATTATTATAGAATGAAATTCATATTCAATTTGATTTTGATTGCAAGCCAGACACAACCTTTAACATTTTAAGTCTTTTTTTATACCTCCCTGTCTCAATTCGGAGTTGGTGGCAACAGCATCTAAATTGCGCAAGGGCACGCCTATATTTAAAAATTGATAATTCTTTTAAATATGTTTCTAAGCCGAAATTTGTTTTGAATAAACTGTAAAGAGTTGATTTTGAGCTTGATGAAAGAGCTGCGTGCCAATTTTGTTCATAAGATACTTTTAGACGGAGCATAACTTCCGACAGAAAGCAGGAGATATTACTTATAAATTGTTAGTCCCATATGTAACCCAAACTGGTAGAGAATAGGATGTGTTTTACTTTTGATGCCCAGTTATACCATTACTACAGTCTAACAATAATAAGTTGTAACATCTCTTTACCAAACGTGATATAGGCATATTAATTATTTTCCACCAATACTTAACAACACGTTTAAATGCAAATATGTACATTGGGTATCTTCCGAATTCTCCTCTAACATCGTGATTTGCGGATGACTGCTTAACACATAAAAATCTCTTACAGGCAAACATTTGTACAACCTCTACTTCTTCGTAATTATGAACACCCCCAACTTCAGAGCCATACAGTAGAAATGGGCTGTTTTTGGAATCAAAGATTTTTAAAAAATTAATAGATCATGAGGTAATTGATTTGTCAGGTAGCACGAACTTATGACAACAAATATCAGCCGTCAAGAAGTGATCCGAATATAGGACAAGCATCTGAATCATGTATTAAAGTAAATAATAATGCAGTGTTGCAGGAACTTTGCAGGGATTTGGTAACTGAGAAAACGTTGGTGGTGGGGGAAAATGAGGTTAAACGTCCCCGAGGGCACTAAACCAAGAAGACTGTCCGAGAAAACGTTAGAGCAACATTAAAACCCCCATACAATTCAATGTTGTGGCAAGGTTATTTCCGTACTTTACTATGCTATCACTCATGCAGTGTTACTACACTGCCATCGTCGTCGTATGTTTTTGTTTGTTTGTTTGTTGTTTAACGCCGCACTCAGCAGTGCTCCAACTATATGACGGCGGTCTGCAAATTAATCGAGTCTGGACCAGACAATCCAGTGACTGACATCATGAGCATCTATCCACGCGATTGGGGTACGATGAAATGCATCAACCAAGTCAGCGAGCCTGACCTCCCGATCCCGTTAGTCGCCTCTTACGACAAGCATAGTCGCCTGTTACGGCAAGCATGGGTTGCTGAAGACCTATTCTACCCCGGATCTTCACGGGTCTGTCGTCGTATGTGATGTTAGCATTATATCCTCGGTAAATCATCCAAACACAGTACAGGAAACAAATACAGAATGGAAGACCACGGCCCACTTTTAGCGCTAAGATGATCGTAACTCCCATACTTTAATATAGGCTTACCATCGTTTTACTGCTAAGATCGCTTTGTGCAAGTGGGCCCAATCTCATAAAAATCAGATCTTAGTTCTCGCTACCGCTAAACTAAGATCTGAGGACATCCCATTACGGGTCACGTCAGACCGATTTTTCGTGAATTTTGGCCGACCAATGGAATGACTAACAAGAAGTCGACAATACCCAATCAGAAGGCAGCTTAAACGAGCCTTACGGCACGAGTTTCAAACTGGCGACTACGCTTCGAAACATATTTTGACATACACTCGATTAAAAAATTAAAAACTGAACAAAAGAACATTCTGGGAGGGCTAATCGATGGTCTATATTTTGTGAACACAGACATAGAGCCCATAACTGTCGTTCGGAATACCCTGTGGGTTTTTTTCGAGGTTGCACGATCAAACATCACATTCAAACTGTCACTTTCATGACTTGATAAGCAATGCTCTGATTGGTCAGATGAAAGGTCGTTCTGACATGACCCGTAATGGGATGTCCTCAGATCTTTGTTTCGCGGTACCGAGAACTAAGATCTGATTTCAATGAAATTGAAGTGGGCCCAGGTGATTATATGGCTGTGTCTCTTAGTGTGCCGGAAATATGTATCGAATCTCCTCGATTCTCGTGTACAAAGTCCCATGGCAAAGATTTAAGAGAGCAGACATTTACGTCACCATATCACTGGTGATTTTAGTGAGCTTGTCTCGATAGTGGCAGACTATTTTGATCCGTCACCTGAAAGATAACAATTTAGCTGACTAGTGTAATTAAATATCAATAAATTCTCACAAATGCATTTGGGTTTGTGGGCACTTCAAATCCAACATGCTGTACATTTGGGAATTCAGAGTAACTCTAACGTTCGTATGTGGACAGTGATTTGGTTCAACATTCAATCAACATCTACAAACTGTTGATACTTGGGCTGTTAGTCTGCGGTCATGCACAGAGTAGACGGTGAGATAAAGACAACGTGACCCAAATGCCAAATGCGTTGATGAAGCCGCTTCCGGATGTCACTGAAACAGAACGCGAGAGGAATGTTGTTTAGAGCCACAGCAATATTAAACCTATCGGTCATGGCGACATGGTGATACACGTAGAAAGTGTGTCACTGATTCATTTTGAGCAACTATGATTTTTATTAGGGATGAGATTATGGAGACTCGACGACATTATACCCAAGCGTGTACTGAAGTGGATGTCCCTCCACCGTTATTTGCATCAGGTCACACAATAACTTGGCCCTCTCACCTCACTTACGGCCCTTCTCTAGTTACAGGGACGGTCGGGTAGCCTCATGGTTAAAAGCGTTCATTCGTTACGTCGAGGACCCGGGTTCGATTCCCGATATGGGTACGATGTGTAAAGCCCATTTTTGTTGTCCCCCGCCGTGATATTGCTGGAATATTGCTAAACCCCGCGTAAAACCATACTCATGCACTCACTCACTCTTTAGTTACAACAACAAATAGTTGAAATGAAACAATTCATTTGATTCTTTAACAAAATCGCGTTTTACAATTCTAAGCAAAACATGAAAAGTGTTAACCTTTGCAAAAAAAACACAGGCTTCTGTGCGACCATCAATATATTGGAGTGAGTGAGTATGGTTTTACGCCGCTTTTAGCAATATTCCAGCAATACCACGGGGGACACCAGAAATGGGCTTCACACATGTACCCATGTCGGGAATCGAACCCGGGTCTTCGGCATGACGAGCATGACGAACAATCCAAACGCTCAGTCATGAGTGAGTGAGTTTGGTATACATTCGCTTAGAACAGCATTTAGGTCCTTTCACGTTTGACATTAATATTGGATTAAACCACAGGAAACTTTGGTGAAACCTAAGAGCACGGGTATTGTGCTGACAGACAATCAATCGAAGATCCAAGCAGCGGATCCTGTTACCGATCATCTTCCCGAAGCAAGGGAGTTAACTGACTATAAAAGTCCAGTTTCCACCCTTGCCGAACTAGGCTGGTATTATGGACTTACTTTTTGACTGGACTAACGAGTCTAGGCATAGTCCAATCAAAATCGCTCACCGAAATCAAAATCCGGTTCGTAAACTGTGGTGCAGATGTCAGTCAATTGCAGGATTTGCAAAGCATGGGCACCGCCAACTCGTTGTCAGCAGATATTTTCCAAATCTTTTCATGTTTTTAATGAAGGTGCTCACGTGATTTAATGCATTTCGCCATGTAAGACCCGTTTTATCACAATATAGATCTTGATTATCGATCAGATCGTCCTGACCGGGCGCCACCATTTTGTGTGAAGCAAACGCAAGTGATACGAGAGGTTGAATCTGATTGGTCAACAGGAGAGGCGTAGGAGGGACATAACTCGTAATAGCCACTGGCACTACTATCGAGCCCAGTCATTCCAGCCTAGTTCGGCAAGGGTGGAAACTGGACTTTTAAAGTCAGTTAACTCTCTTGCCTCATGAAGATGGTTATCGACGAGGGACGCAACTGCTTAGAATTTCGTGACCTATCTATAGACTCAGTATGTGAGTACCATCATCTTTCCTGGTTGATGTATCAGCTTCAAGGTCAGTACTGGTGGCTTCATGGAGGTTGGTGGTCGTCTCTGTAACTACAAACAACGACGTATAGGTAGAGGCAACATCCACCGTGACTGAAGTCAGCCAATAGTCCGTACTCGTGTTTGTCCTTACCATCGTCTATTGCTGGTGGCGTTTCTGTTGTATTGTAGTGTTCAACTGTTATACTGGATTCTGTGTACGCGGACGTCGACGGTTTAAATACTACAAAGTTCTTTAGGTACAGTTGCGTGTACTGATTTGTTTATTTTCATAGTGTGAAGTTATAGAGGATATTTCATGGTTATCAACGAGGGACGCAACTGCTTAGAATTTCGTGACGTGAACAAGATAAACAAATGTGACCTATCTATAGACTCAGTATGTGAGTACCATCATCTTTCCTGGTTGATGTATCAGCTTCAAGGTCAGCACTGGTGGCTTCATGGAGGTTGGTGGTGGTCTCTGTAACTACAAACAACGACGTATAGGTAGAGGCAACATCCACCGTGACTGAAGTCAGCCAATAGTCCGTACTCGTGTTTGTCCTTACCATCGTCTATTGCTGGTGGCGTTTCTGTTGTATTGTAGTGTTCAACTGTTATACTGGATTCTGTGTACGCGGACGTCGACGGTTTAAAATACTACAAAGTTCTGTAGGTACAGTTGTGTGTACTGATTTGTTTATTTTCATAGTGTGAAGTTATAGAGGATATTTCATGTTTCTCTCTTCGAGTGACGAGGGAAAGGAGATATGAGTGGAAACGCAAAAATATCTTCTTTCTCCTGTCACTCGATATTTCACGAGGCACATGGAACATCCTATTTTTTATATACTTTTTTTTGTGTAGTTTTCTACCGGATTTTTTAAATTTCAAATGTAAAATCTTGCAACGTAAATACTCCCTACCTTACGCACACGGACGTTTTTCCACCCGACTTTAGAAATAGTTACATGTTTGCAAAATATATAGAAATACAAACAAGTCTCCTAAAATATTTAGGGTCACGAAAATTCTTTATCACACATTTGGATATAATTATATAAAAAATCATCTTCGAAATATATTTTTGAAAGCTACGAGACCGCTGTTGGAAGCGAAGTAATACGCGCTGGTCAACCAAATTGGCGCTTTGGGAAACAAGAGTCTCGATTGAGTTAAATGAGAAATTTACAGTTTATAACAAACGTCAAGAAGTGATTTTAACTCCGTAAATTACCATCTGTCATTATGTTGCCTACTCAATAATGTGGAACTCATGTAAAAAGGAGGTCAACGGTTTGTGTACAGGCTACGATAAGGGAGACGCTTTGAGGTAGGTAACTCTTGAATGACAATAGTTCCGTCAAAGTGTTATGTTCAACTGCAGTGAAATATCAAGTGTTATGTTCACTGCAATGAAATATCAAGTGTTATGTTCACTGCAATGAAATATCAAGTGTTATGTTCACTGCAGTGAAATATCAAGTGTTATGTTCACTGCAGTGAAATATCAAGTGTTATGTTCACTGCAGTGAAATATCAAGTGTTATGTTCACTGCAGTGAAATATCAAGTGTGATGTTCACTGCAGTGGAAATATCACTTTTCTCAACTTCAGAAAACTCAGTCTTTCACACAGAAGTATATAATTAAAAAATCTCCTCAAACTTAAACCATCCTTGTTTGTAAATACGAACAATATACATGATTTGCGTGTTCTGTACGTACATAATATAACATTGTTTGTTGTTTAACGTAAAGAAATATTCCAGCTATATGACCATGGCCTGACTAGTTGGTTGGTTTGTTGTTTAACGCCGCACTCAGCAATATTCCAGCTATATCACGGCGGTCTGTAAATAATTGAGTCTGGACCAGACAATTCAGTGATTAATATCATGAGCATCGTTCCACGCAGTTGGGATCGATGACAGGCATCAACCATGTCAGCGAGCCTGACCACCCGATCCCGTCAGTAGCCTTTTACGACAAGCATAGTCTCCTTTTACGGCAAGCATGGGTTGCTGAAGACCTATTCTAACCCGGATCTTCAAGGGTCGCCTGACTGTAAATAAGCGAGTCTTGACCAGACATCCAGTGAGCGACACGGTAAACACCAAACCAGACATTTTATATGTGTATGAAGGTTTTGTATTGAACATATTTGCATGAATGACCGCTCCATAATATGAAGAAAGTTCATACTTTTAATATGGTAATACTATGGGCAGTAATAGAGTATGACAGTTTATTATTTAATTCATTTACAACAATGAATGTTCCGAAAGATGTAGGAAGTATATAATTTTAATATGGTAACGGCATGGCAGTTATAGCATATACATGATATTTTCTATTTAATTTTATTTAAATTCATGAATGTTTCACTAGATGCAAAAAGTACATGTCATCAGCCACACATTACATTATTCTTGAAAGCATAAATATTTGAAAGCTGCTTGAAAACTTCGTAACAGTATGGGCCCAAGAAAAGTGTAAAATCGATGGGGCACTCACTTCATATTAAATAATGCTCCATTCTTATTGTGTAGTGCGGCGTTAAAAAAAACAACCAACCAAGCAACCATCTTATCTCGTGGACTGACATGTTACCTTGAGAGTAATGACAATTTTTCGCTTGTCGGTTATTAGATAATTAAAGAAAGCAATGCTGCATGTTCTACCAGTCTATGTAGATTGCTTACGTACCTGCTGGGTCAACAAGAATCTCGCCCGTAGCGATATCTCCATGCTCCTCATTGTAAACGCATACGTACAGACCACTGCTCTTTGGTGTGAAGACCATGTAGAAAGTTTTATTCTGTGTCCCCCACGAGCCGTTTCCAAAACCATCTGGGCATTGTGAGGGAAACTTACAGAAGATCATCGATATATTCGAAGGTGGCCCTAGGATATTCATCGTGTCGCCAGGAGAAAACACCCTATCCAGTGTGCAGTTAATCTGCCATGTAGAATCCGGTAGTTGTCGCGTATGTAGTTGTAAACCTGCACCTGTAGAGGGAAACAATAGCTATTTAAAGCATAGGAGTTTTGTTTGTTGTTTAACGCCGCACTCAGCAATATTCCAGCTATATGACGGCGGTCTGGAAATAAACGAGTCTGGACCAGATAATCCAGTGATGGATATCATGAGCATCGATCCACGCATTTGGGACCAATCACATGCATCAACCAAGTCAGCGAGCCTGACCGCCCAATCCCGTTAGTCGCCTCTTACGACAAGCATAGTCGCCTTTTACGGCCAGCATGGGTTGCTAAAGACCTATTCTACCCCAGATCTTCACGGGTCATTTTTATTTACAGCATAGGATTTCTGTAATAGTTGTAGTAGTTCTTGCCGTAGAACCCCTGAGATGAAATATATTACCAGTATACAAGGACATTGCCCCATAAGCAATGGGTGAATGAATGAATGAATGAATGAATGAATGAATGAATGGATAGATGAATGGATGAATGAATGAATATGCACTACTCTGAACATTCCGCACTCTTGAATGTCCCGAAATTCACAAATCTTGAAATTAACCCCTATCCAGTAGATTTCAATGGAGCGATACGAAGCACTAATCTGCTATGACCTAGTTTGAATATTGCCCCCCTCAATCACCTACCTTCGGCCACGTCAACCACCACAGTTATAAAGAGCAGGCGCATGCCCATACATGCCAGCATTGCATGTCCTGGAGTGGGACGGGCGGGGCCTCCATGCTTTAACACTGTGTCTGTGCGAGAAGACACCATGTATTACACATCCATCAAAAGGGGACTAACACAGATGATATAAAATACCACAGTGTATGGGCTTCAATACAGGTGCCCAAAATACCCTTCTCCGGCTTTCCTAGAAAACAGAGCCTCTCGAGAAAGACGCATCACGTAACGGGTAATACTGTGTTGACTGAAAGGTGTGCTGGCGCTATCTTTAGCAAGTGAAAAACAGGTTTATTTGCCGAGTGATCACATGCTTAACTGTGACATTTGTTCTATAACATTTGTACATCCTGCATACCCGTGTGTGTTTGTTTGTTTGTTGTTAACGTCACTCTCAATGGTGCCCCAGCTATACGACGACGGCCTGTAAATATTCGGCCTGTAAATATGTGTCTGTTTATGTCAATCATAATTGCGAGTGGTTTGTTGGTTCTGCGCCTCAAACGAACTCCATACCAATTCCACTTCCAATGCATTGGCTAATACATTTGATAGTGTCGCCATAAGGTTGGCTGGTTTGTTGGTTGTTTAACGCTGCACTCAGCAATATTCAAGCTATATCAGGGCGGTCTGTAAATAATCGAGTCTGGACCAGACAATCAAATGATTGATATCATGAACATCGATCCACGCAATTGGGATCAATGACATGTATCAATCAAGTCAGCGAGCCTGACCACCCGATCCCGTTAGTCGCCTTTTACGGCAAGCATTGGTTGCTGAAGACCTATTCTACCCCGGAATCTTCACGGGTCCATTTTAATAGGTGTGCATCAATGTCTACTCACGCCTATTGAAAAGCACCCGGTGATGATCATGTTGATAAGAATTTCTACTCAGGTGATAGAGCGTAAATACAAATATGCACAGTCGTTTTGACTGCGAGAGTCGCTTTGAACTGAATCAATAGCATTGTACGTTTTGACGTGACCGATAGCCACATGTACTATGGTGATCACACACGTATGCCATGCTAGGTATGTCATAACAACAGGCTACCTTGAGTTAATCGGCAAATCAGAGAAAACTTGACATAATACAATCGCATTGCATGCTTACTTCAAGTCTCTGTTTATCAATCATTACAAACACATCGATGACGTCAATCTATTGTTTAAAAACAATATCTATTATTTGTTTAAATGAAAAAGAAATATCCATTATTTTTTTAATGAAAACATTGTTCATCAGGGGCGGTATTCATAAAAATTCTTCGAATGCTAAAGAGGTCTTAAGTCTGAGAAAATTCTATGAAATACGAATAGTTACTCTTAAATCTAAGAATGTTTTAAAGTCATATTCATAAAAACTTTCAACACTAAGAATACTCAAGAGGACGCTTAGTTACTTACAAATTTTCTTTAGTATCCAATATGGCGGCAGCTGGGGCACCCCAGCCGCATCAGCTGAGAACTTTCAGGCCAAGAAAAAACATTTTCAGTGTGTATTCAGACACAGAACTTATCCAGCGGTTTCGTCTTGACAGTGTAGGTACATGTATATATTTTGTGACGAATTTAATCAGGGATAGGCTTACCTCCTTTACACAAAGAAACAATGCTGTCACCCCGGAGATGGAAATAGCTGTCATGCTGCATTATCTTGCAATTGGGAAAATGCAACTATGTAATGCCGACGATCTTGCGAATCATTAGTGTTGAGACAGTTGGGGAAAAAAAGAAAGTCTTGTCGTTAAGACAAATTTCTTTACTTTGAGTCATGTTCTAAAGTAAATCGTGAATGTAGAGTGTGAAACTGAGTGAAATCTACCAACTAACTAACTGAATAAATAAATATGCACATATTTAAACATGTTTAATGTATAGCATACACTTTCACCGATTTTGAAACTCAAAGCCAGGTTTATGCGAGGTAGGAAAACACATTTATACAGGAATCGTAAAAGGTATTGAGCCAAAAGTGTTGTGGAGAGAACTCTTGGTGCTTGTGGTCTTCTCAGTTATCGGTACATAGGATAGGTCCAAGGTGAAGGTCAGCTACCATCAATAACGCGGATTTCTCCCGTTGGAATCGATTGCGGCCTGACATCTCCTGCACATGGAAGAGACGAGTATGCGACGTCTGGGGTTGTGGTTGACGTCGGCGTAGCCGTCTATCCAATTCATCCCACATGTGCTCTATCGGGTTCAAATCCGTGGATCTGGAGGGCCAGGGGAGAACATCAACGTTGTTGTAGACAGGCTCGACCAGGGGTCGAGCGTTGTCCTGCTGGAATACACCGTTGCTGTTGGCTGCAAATAGGAGGACGTGTGGTAGGAGAATATGGTTGAGCCGTAAGATTGCCATGGGTATGGACCAAACCTGTCCTGTCATGATGAGAGATATCCGCCCACAACATAACGCTACCCCCACCAAACCTGTCCACTTCCCGTATGCAGTTTCCGGCGTAACGTTCTCCCCGACGACTGTAGACCCTTGCTCTTCCATCCCCCCGACGGAGGAGAAATCTTGATTCGTCGCTGAAGCAGACATCTCTCCATCGCAGTTGAGGCCATACCCTGTGTTGACGACACCAATGCAGTCGTAGCGATATTGGGCGGTGTTGGTTACTCTTGGTCGTCCCGACCTTGGCCGATCACGTGTTGGCCCATAGCCCTGTGATGGTGCTAGGCGCTACATTAAAAACCCTGGCTGATCGGGATTCCACTGCATGCAAGCGGCCTATGACGTTGTTTCTTTGCACTTCTCTTATTCTTGGCATGTTGTTGAACTGTCACTGTTCGATTGACGCAGATGCCAGACAATCAAAAACCCTGCACTTTAAAATACCGTTCACATATAACATATGATACCGGCATGTATATTGCTGCTGCACGTGCAGTGAGTGTAGCTCCATGGCTCCTTTGATAATGCACTGGATGCGTTTTTCCGAATCGTACGTGTTTCCCGACTAATGGTTTGTCCTTGTTGTGATCATTTTGATCCGGGATATTTGTCACTCACTCACCCACTCACTCATTTTGCGTCCCCTGGTCTGCTAATTTTGCTTTTATGGTCGAAAATATCCGTACTTAGTTTCTTTTTTTGAAGAGTATATATATATATATATTCCATATATAAAAAAGAACCCATATCTATAACTATGTTTTTTTAAATATGTATGGTTGTATGATTATTAATCATGTTATGAAGAACAGCCTCAGTGGTCTAATGGTAAAGCGTCCGCCCGGAGTGCGGAAGGTCCGGAGTTCGATCCCCAGCCGCGTCATACCAAAAGACGTTAAAAGATGGTACTTGTTGTTACCCTGTCTGGCGCTCGGCATTAAGAGGCTACAACAAGGACTGGTCGGATCGGAGTCTGAGAGGGGTATTTCATGTAAAACTGCGGCATTGTATCTCAGTGAGCTAGCACTATAAATCGACATCAGCCCGGACTAGTACAAGCAGCCACACACACACATACTGACATATAAGTGCAATAATCTTGGACGCGACGTTAAACCCCATTTCAACTTACCTCACCTTGACCTCTGTTGCTTTTCACATATTAAGCCTTGACTAAGTTATTAGCAATGTCTCCTCACCTGCACCGGCTGCTGTGGTGGATGTCAGATCAGTGCTGAAGCTTGACGTCATTCTGTAATAGCCAAATCGCTCTTCAGGTCGCTCAGATTATTCTAAGATTAGGTGACCTACTTAAGCACTGATCGACGCAGTAGTGTATTCTTTGTATTGGTTATATAAGATAGTAACAATAAGTTTAACTAATGAATTACACTGTAGCGGTGATATTATCGTCATCACATTCCGACGGTTCTAAAGTCCCAAACACACTACTTAATTATTAATTATTAATTTTCCGGACAAACAAAATGAGAGTTCTGTAACGTTCGTCTGATTCGAATTTTAGGACAGATTCCTTTTAGTCACGTGACGCATCATGATTAAAATAAGCCGCCTCCAAAGTTAAAGAGCTATAATATTAAAAATACAAAAGCACACGATTTACTCTAGCTGCAGATGGAAATTCGATTCAAAGTTCTAAACACAACTAGACAATTATGTAAAAATTGCCAGTTCCTATACTTTTCTAGGGATCTTGATCAATATCTGATTTGTTTGCGTGTCATCGAACCCCACGGTGTGGATCGTTGCTCATGATATCGATCACAGGTTGTCGCCATATAGCACAATATTGTTGAGTACGGCACCAAAACTAAAAAGAGACATATTCTATCCGTTTGGGGTGATTTTTTGTGGCATTAATTCAGCCCAAACAGCCGCAAGGGACACGTTCTAAAATATACCGAACATGTTTGTTCTACAAAAATTTGTAAACGTAAGATCCCGGCTATTATGCCAGAAATATCAGCCTGTAAATAATCCAGATTCCCAGTGATCGATATCATGACCATCGTCCGATACAGTTCCGAATACTCACACTTCTCACGAGCCAAAATAATGGTGAAAAACATCTCAAAATACAAATCCAGTCTTTTAAGGCGCCGCACTTCATTGTACAGAGATGCATCCCTCACGCAATGATTTTTTCACCCTGTTTCTAGGTTTGTCAGTACTATACCTCTGCTCGTGGGTTTCACCAAAGTGGGACAGGCACACAATCTGCATCACTCTGGGCTTTCCTCACAGATCAAGCTGACACACCATGATATAATTGAAGCATTGTTCAAAACCCAACTCTAACACGCACTGGAACGACGGACGACACATATTATCTGCATTCACTCACCCGCCAGAAGATTTCAGTAAGTTCACTGAGGCCTGGGGTCAGGTACTCGCCATTAACAGTGTAAAGGTACTTTGGAATATGATCAACCTATTCATTGAGAGATTTTACAGAATGACAGAAGTACCTACTTGTAAAGGGATAATCCTTTTTGATCCAATTGGATCAGTTGCTTGACACAAAAATGAGCTGCGCATTAAAATAGATGTACTTGACCTGTATAAACACAGACAAGATAAGTGTTGTCGTTTCTGGAATACCATGCTGTCATAAACGTTTCAAAGGCTTTCAGCGTAGAGTGGGAACTTTGTACACGAACAACTACTTTACAATCTGTGACAAGAAGGTGTAAATTGAAACTGTTTTCAAGAAAATTTACAACAACGAAAATATATTAATCATTGTACTGGCAATCTATTGACACTTCGAGTGCAGTGAACGTAATCAATAAATGTGACTCAACTGACCCTATTGTGTTGCAAAACAAATATATTTCTGAAACGTTGTCCTTTACTTCTGGCCCGTGAATATCCGGGGTAGAATAGGTCTTCAGCAACCAATGCTTGCCGTAAAAGGCGACTATACTTGTCGTGAAAGGCGACAAACGGGATCGGGTGGTCAGACCCGCTGACTTGGTTTAAGCATGTCATCGATCCCAATTGCGTGGATCGATGCACATGATGTCAATCACTGGATACTTGGTGTCATCACTGATTTTCGCAGCTATTTTGCCCTTCACACCAAATGGAATCTGTTTTGGTAGATAGTATAGACTGGTTATTCGCTTGCATTGACAATTTATGTATACTACAAACGTTCGTCGGATCCTCTGGAAATCATATAATATCCACACCACAGAATAATCCGCCGAAACAGACTTTCAATGTTAAGGATTTATATAGGAAACAACTTCAAATAATAAGTACAATATGATCAATGCAAGTTTCAATGTAAAGGATATATACAAGACACACCTTCAAATAATTAATACAATATGATCAATGCGACTTTCAATTAAAATGATATATACAAGAAACACCTTCAAATAATTAGTACAATATGATCAATGCAACTTTCAATTAAAAGGATATATACAAGAAACACCTTCAAATAATATAGTACAATATGATCAATGCAACTTTCAATGTAAAGGACATATACAAGAAACACCTTCAAATAATTAGTACAATATGATCAATGCAACTTTCATATAAAGGATATATACAAGACACACCTTCAAATAATTAGTACAAAGTGCTAAGGATGGTTTATATTTGTCACACTACATATTTGGGGACGTCTTCAACATGGTGAGTAATATGACATTCATTTGTAACGTTGTTTAGTTCCAATACACCAAGTCTTCCCCAATCTCATCCTTGTACAGTAAACTACGGTTAAAACGAACACGAACACGCATGTTATCAGGGAAAGAGATATCCCAAATATAACATTTGTTACATTTGACCACTTTCTAAATGGCATTATGTATTCATAGCTTTCGGCCATGGGAGCCGTGCCAATTTACACTTGTCAGAGGGGTACTCAAAGTACTCAAAGACTACCAGTTGTCGGACTTTCATTTTTGTGGAAGCCTCGGTGGCTGAGTGGGTTAGATCGCTGAGTTTGTGTGCTGGTGATAGGTGCCTCGCTCTGGCAAGTGTAGGTTCGAATCCCGGTCGGGACTCAACCCCCCAAAAGTACGAGAATCTGTACTTTACTAAGAAAGTGTTATCCAAAATATAACGTGTTACATTTGACCACTTTCTAAATGGCATTGTGTATTCCGGGCACCTTGTAGTAAAGATGTTTCATTCTATATCCTGTGCCCACCTCAGCGGTTGTGTGAGGTATTAACGTGAATGATATACACAAGGAACACCTTCACATATACAGATCCGGCTTGAATACCACAGCTTCCTGCAAGTGAAAAAATGCAATTAGAATTGTTCTTGTCAGATACTTAGATAAGCTTAACATTTTTATGATTATGGAAAATGTTTTGTCGCTTTAAATTGATAATTCTAAGAAAACATATAAAAGTTGCATTTTTCATGCTGTTCGTTCACACACTTGTGCATAATGTGACGATGTTCATGATCGAATAGGGGGCACGGGTGGCCCAGTCGTCTAAGGCGCCGCGATTCGCTGTGCAGAGTTGCGTCCCTTGGGCACGCCAGAAACCTATGATTTTGGGTTTGAATCCCGGTTCACCCCGATTATGTTTCTAGGTTTGTCAGCACCATACCCGTGCTCGTGGGTTTCACCGAAGTGGTAAACGTCTGAGCTTCGGGCTTTCCTCCCACATGAAGCTGAAACGCCATGATATAACTGGAATACTGTTAAAAGCGGCGTTAAACCCAACTCACTCACTCATGATCGAATAAAACACCGCAGATCATTCAAGGCAGAATTGCTCACAGAAAGCTCCTGTGTGTTCTGCCCTGTTTGGGCGTTTGCATGCATCATGCTTACGTGAGTTAATACTTACCGCTAGGAATGTACTTCTTATGTTGGGAATAGAGTGAGTGAGTATTGTTTACGCCGCTTTTTGCAATTCCAGCAATATCACGGCGGGGGACAACAGAAATGGGCTTCACACATTGTACCCATGTGAGGAATCGAACACGGGTCATCGGTGTGATCATGATGATCGAACGCTTTAACCACTTGGCTACCCGACCACCCCGTTGGGAATAGAAGCAAGGCCTTCAACGTGATGAGACAATGCTAAAGAATTAGGTCTTTGTATGGAAATCCTCTGACTGTCTTCTATCGCCACTACGCATACAAGTAAGATGCCTTCTTAGTCTCTAAGGACAAATTCTGGTAGCTATTTGTGGGTTCGAATGTCATCGGCTTATTCCGATTACGATCCTTGCCTGCCAGCACCATAATATGATCGTAGGTGTCACCATAGTGATAGAAGATTCACTTTGGGGTTTCAACTTATTTTTATTCTCCAGTTTTGCGTGTATGTTGGTTCTTTTCACAGGCGTGGTGTCTGTGGGTCTCAACTTGACCCGATATCCCCTCCTGAATGCCACGCAAACTAAACCATGCAACGATTTGTTTGTTTTTTAACGCCGCACTCAGCAATATTCCAGCTATATGACGGAGGTGTGTAAATAATCATGTTTGGACCAGACAATCCAGTGACTGACATCATGAGCATCGATCCACGCAATTAGGATACGATGACGTGCATCAACCAAGACAGCGAGCCTGAGCACCCGATCACGTTAGTCGCCACTTACGACAAGCATAGTCGCATTTTCGGACAGGAAGGGCCGACACTTTGTCCCCCAGTAGGAGGGGTCGACACTTTATCCCCCGGCCGGATGGGCCGACACTTTATCACCCGGCAGGCTGGGCCGACACTTTATCCCCCGGCAGGAAGGGCCGACAATTTATCCCCCAGTAGGAAGGGATGATACTTTATCCCCCGACAGGAAGGGCTGATACTTTATCCCCCGGTAGGAAGGGCCGACACTTTGTCCCCCGGCAGGAAGGGCTGATACTTCATCCCCCGAAAGGAAGGGATGACACTTTATCCCCCGACAGAAAGGGCCGACACTTTATCCCCCGACAGGAAGGGCTGATACTTTATCCCCCGACAGGAAGGGCTGATACTTTATCCCCCGACAGGAAGGGCCGACACTTTATCCCCCGACAGGAAGGGCTGACACTTTATCCCCCGGCAGGAAGGGCTGACACTTTATCCCCCGACAGGAAGGGCCGACACTTTATCCCCCGTCAGGAAGGGCTGATACTTTATCTCCCGGTAGGAAGAGCCGACACTTTATCCCCCGACAGGAAGGGCCGACACTTTATCCCCCGTTAGGAAGGGCCGACACTTTATCCCCTGACAGGAAGGGCTGACACTTTATCCCCCGGCAGGAAGGGCTGACACTTTATCCCCCGACAGGAAGGGCCGACACTTTATCCCCCGGTAGGAAGGGCTGACACTTTATCCCCCGACAGGAAGGGCCGATACTTTATCCTCCGGCAGGAAGGGCCGACACTTTATCCCCTGGCAGGAAGGGCCGACATTTTATCCCAATATCTGTCATACACCCCTCAGCCACCCATAGGCAGACAGCTGCTAATAATTGTATTTCATGATAGGAAAACAAGTACTAGTTTCTGTACTAGTTGCTAACCAGTTGCTGTAGTGGATGTCAAACCAGCGCTAGAATCCGTGGTGAGGCTTGACGTCCCTTCTGTAATAGCCAAAAACGCTAATAAGGCGGAGACAAATGCTCAGATTAATCTAAAGATTAAGTGACCCAATTAAGCACTGTTCAACAATTACTGTATTTTTTGTATTGGTACTATAAGGAAGTAACAGTAAATATATATATTTACTTACGAATTACACTGTGGCGGTGATATTATCAAATTCCGACGTTTCTAAAGTTCTAAAAACATCCACTGCTGTAAATTATTGATTTCAACAAAGCAAATAATAAATGATGATGAGTGTTCTGCTTGTCTGATTCGAATTGTAGAACAGATTCATTTTAGTCACGTGACACACCGTGATAAAATATGCTGCCTTCAAAATTAAAGAGCTCAAATATTAACATTACGAAAGCCCAGTATTTACTTTTGCTGCAGATGGAAATTCGATTCAAAGTTTTTATCTCAACTAAACAAATATGTAAAAAATGGGCAGTTCCTATACTGTTCTTGGGATCCTTACCAATACGACGCAACATAAATATAAATAATTATCTTCCCTGGGTCCCGTTCCACAAAGCGATCGTAACTACAATCAATCTTAGAGACTTACGTCGATTATAAAATCGTCTTAGCTAAAGTTTACGCCCGTTCCACAAAGCTATCTTAGGGCGATTGTAACTTTACAAGTTCTTAAGTAGCCGATCTTAACAAAGATCGGAATCTTCAGCCATGAAGATACGAAAGTTTCCCTAAGAGTGGCCTCCCTTGGTCATGTTTAGCAGACGACGCATTGTCGAAATATGGCTGAATCGCAGACCTCTGTCGGCGGCAAACACGTTCGTCGCAGCAATTTTTCAGCAAGCGAGATCGCTGTCCTTGTTGATGAGGTGGCTGTTCACCACACGACACTGATTCCTCATTCAGCTCTACCGTCACCAATAAGCTGAAAGGCAGCATATGGGAGGACATCGCTAACAAGTAAGTGAGCTGTGGACTGTCAGAATGTTATCTGATATAATAATAAGTCAACATACGCCATCTTTGTTGTTATGGTACAATATTTAAGATCGATTTTAGCGATCCTAAGTTGGTCCAGAGCAACTTAGCATTTTGATCTTAACTTACAACTCTATTAGTTAAGATTGCTTTGTGGAACGGGCGGCCGATCGTAACAAAAATTTAAGATCGCGTACTTAGTGAGTTACAATCAACTTAGCCCTAAGATCGCTTTGTGGAACGGGACCCAGGACTCTCATCCGTTTTACCCCACGGGGACTCCATTAACGTATATGCTTTTCGTACAACACGATGTGATGGATCGGGAGTCAAGGGTGACTTGATTGCGTGTCATCGTACCCCGACGGTGTGGATAATTGCTCATAATATCAATCATGGGTTGTCGTCATTTGGCGAAATATTGTTGAGTACGGCGATAAACAACAAACATACAAACTCCATCCTTCAAATAATGCATCTGTTTTGTTTTAGCATCATTTCAGCCATGACAACAGCAAGGTTGGTTGGTTGGTTGGTTTGATGGTTACCGCCGCACTCAGCAATATTCCAGCTATATCACGGCGGTCTGTAAATAATCGAGACTGGGCCAGACAATCCAGTGATCATGAGCATCAATCCACGCAACTGGGACCAATGACATGCATCAACCAAGTCAGCGAGCCTGACCACCCGATCCCGTTAGTCGCCGTTTACGACAAGCATAGTCGCCTTTTACGGCAAGCATGGGTTGCTGAAGACCTATTCTACCCCGGATCTTCACGGGTCGACAACAGCAAGGGACACGTACAAGAGGTTTCATACATTCATACATTATATCAACGAGGGGAGCCATGACTTCGGCTGGAAGGGCCGACACTTTATCCCCATGTCTGCCACGCCCACACCAACCACCGGAGTTTCTTCTTAATGTATTTCATGATAGGAATATATGTATCACGTACCGGTGGCGTTAGACACTATAAGCAAGCCTGTGGCACTGATCTCATTGAGCTGACACGTCCAAGTTCCGTTGTGTTCCATTGTCGTTCTGTTAACACCCAAAACGAATGTTGATTTGAGTTTGTAGTAAAGGTAGTAATAGTCATCAGAGACAAGACATGGTTTGGATGGATCACAGTGAAACACGCTATATCCCGACGGTGCCCTTATCGTTATCAAATCCTTCTCGCTGAAAGGTCTGTCTGACGTACAGTTGATCCTGGACGGTTGTCCTAGCTCAACCTGCTTGTCCGTGTGGAGGTGTAAAGCGACTGTTGTTCCTGTGATATAAAGATGAATTACTCGAGAGTGAGTGAGTTGGGTTTAACGCCGCTTTTAACAGTATTCCAATTATATCACGGCGTGTCAGCTTAATGTGGGAGTAAAGCCGAAAGTGATGCAAGTCTCAGACGTTTACCACTTCGGTTAAACCCACGAGCACAGGTATGGTGCAGACAAGTCTAGAAACATAATCGGGGCAAACCGGGATTCGAACCCATAATCATAGGTTTCTGACGTGTCCAAGGGACGCAACTCTGCACAGCGAATCGCGGCCGCTTAGACGACTGGGCCACCCGTGCTCCAAGATAAATTACTAACGCTACAGATATAATTGCACTGATATTGCACAGTGTGGGTGAGTGTTGATGCATAGTATCAGGGTTACAATAACAGCATATACACCTTGGTCGTGCACCGAGCATTGTCTTATATACACATAAAACGAGTGTACCATATAAAGTAAGGAAACATTCCGGGGACATCGACACCAGACAGCACTGTCAGTAACATCACACACACCTTGGCCGTGCACCGAGCATTGTCTTATATACACATCAAACGAGTGTACCATATAAAGTAAGGAAACATTCCGGGGGCATCGACACCAGACAACACTGTCAGTAACATCACACACACCTTGGCCTTGCACCGAGCATTGACTTATATACACATAAAACGAGTGTACCATATAAAGTAAGGAAACATTCCGGGGACATCGACACCAGACAGCACTGTCAGTAACCACATACACACCTTGGCCGTGCACCGAGCATTGGTTACATAAACTATCCGGCAAACGAAAGTATACACTCGGAAATTGGGTTTGACCGAGCAGTTACAAATGGTATCAAAACGTTACAAGGCTGAAAATAGTCGCCGAAACACAACACACTTGTCAAACATACAACTGAGATACCCGTATCACAATAGAATATCAATTTCTGATTTTTCTTTCATTTTAACTACCATCAAACATGGGTCACAGTGCATACTTTCTTGTGCGCTGGAGTTTACATATACATAATGAGAACATCTACAGTGTTTATACATACCCTAGATATCGACCCACGGCTCCATCGTCAGTGACAACAGACGCCTCTTCAGCCAACATCCAAACAGCGTGTGACATTCATTCAACTAATGATAATATCTAATGTGTTTACGTACCTGGGCTATCGACACACGGCAGTAACATCGTCAGTAACAACAGACGCACCATCACCCAACATCCAAACATTCTGTGACATGGATCAACCTAAAGTTAAAGATAAGACGCCTCGAATGGACCCACAATATTTAAGAGCTCCAGATCAGACACACATGTCTTGAGATATTGCCCGACAATGGTTGCTGTGGTCTGCAATTTTGCAACATACACCTGAACCAGAAAATGCTTGAAGTCATACAGTATATCATTCAAGTCATACAAACATACATAAAGAAGAGACCTTTGTGTTCAACAATCTGTTTTCAGTTCTACACGAACAAGTGCTTTGAGAAGGTGTCCATTGAAAGTTTGTTTTGTAATCTCACAAAGAAAATGCATTCGGGTACATCGGGTACAAAAGTATATCGGGTACATACACAGACGTGAGTGAACAGGGGGTGGGGGGGGGGGGGGGTGGCGGGGGGGGGGGGGGGGGGGGGGTGGGATACACATACTAGGATGCACTCATTAGGGGCGGTCGGGTAGCCTACTGGTTAAAGCGTTCGCTCCTCACGCTGAAGACCCGGGTTCGATTCCCGACATGGGTACAATGTGTAAAGCCCATTTCTGGTGTCCCCCACCGTGATATTGCTAGAATATTGCTAAAAGGGGCGTAAAACCATACTCACTCACTCACTCGTGAACAGGGACAACCATGCAATACTTAAGCTCAATGGTTTAACGTTCGTTTGTATAACAGGAGAACGCTTGATTTCAAAAGTGTTGGCGCCATATTCTCCATGTCACTTTTGATAAGAATAACGGTATTGACGTTTCGATGAGTTTTATAATTCTGTTTCGTTACAACCTGGGTTCAAAGAAAACTACGTTACATATGAAATCTTTTGTCGGGGTTTGCCTCACGTTTGTGACGAAATTCCAAATTTTTGTGTGAGGTTGATCTTGCTGTTGACCCTTGTGGAATAACACTTAGGAAACTAGCGTCGTAAACCCATATGTTCGACAAGGGAGTGTCGATGTGTCGATATTAAACATATATATGATGAATCTAGCTTTCGTCTAAAAATTAACCTTTATTGGTGATACTAAGATCAATATATACCAAATGTATTTATCTCTGAAAAAGTGTAAAACTAAAACGTTAGACTCGGGCTATTCTCCAAAACTACACAAAGAAAAAGGTTAAGCACACCGCTATTTCTGAATCATGACAAATGGCAAAAATCATGGCATGGGATGACTGACCACAGGAGCTGGGCGATACCAATGTCATCGGATAGAACAAACATTTGACAACAAATAAAGAACAAATATATTGGTGAGTTTTGATTAATATTTACTGACAAAAACATCATGGTAACACAGGTACCGTTTTTGACCTTAGACAATACCTAAATAAAGTATGGAGCTGCAGGACTAAGTAAACGAGTTACGTTTGATGTGTTTGATGTGAAAATGTTCCTTAAAGTCTCTTCTTTCTGACACGTGAAACAGATCAGTAGCGGGTATAGCCGCCACGTGCCCGGATGATGCATCCCACCCTACGTCTCATGCCTCCAGTCAGACGTTGGATCTGTTGATGGGTCAACAACAACCACTCCTGATGCAATGCTGCTTCCAATTGGCGTAAATCTTGTACAGGATGATCTCGTGCCTGTATGCGCACCCCCTGAATATCCCATGTTCAAGGGGGTTCAAATCTGGGCTCATTAGAGCAAGGTTATAGTTATTGCATTGGCCCTCATGTTATCCACGACTGCATGCGAACGATTAGGCCTGGCATTGCCATACATGTTCTGATGTCGAGTAGCAAGAGGGTGGTTGTCAAAATGAGGAAAGACGACTGGTCTCAAAACGTCCCAGGTGTACTGAGCCCCTGTAAAGTTGCCCCTTATGGTGACCAAATCCAACCTGCAATCATGAGAGATACATCCTCAAACCATTACCGAGCCCCCGCCGTATGCAAGAGTCGGTTTGATGTTCCTGGGGGTGTAGGCCGTGTTCCGGTGCCTCCAAACTCTCGTTCTTCCATCAGTGACGTGGAGCAGAAAGCGACTTTCGTCTGACCAATGGATCCGTCTCAAAATTCTCAGATTTCACTTCTGTCGAGCAATATACCATGGTAAACGAGCAGCTTTGTGGTGATCTCCCAACAAGGAACCCTTTATTACTAGTCTAGCCCTTAGTCCTGACGGATCTGGTGCTGATACGACGATAGGACAACCACAGCTGTTTTAGACGAGTACTTGTTAAAAAGGGTTCCCGGCGTATGAGAGGAAAAAGGTCCCTGTCTTCGCTATGTGTCGTCACAGGAGGTCTTCCGGTTCTGGGACGGTCCTGTACATCACAGGTCTGAGCATGTTTCTCCACTAAAAGGCTTACGATAGTGTGATGATACACCAAATTCCGACCAATGGTATTACAAGACATTCCTGCGTTATGCATGCCGATTATAAGCCATCTTGTGGCGTTTGATAATCGCCTTCGTGCCATGGTCACACAATGTCATGGAATAACTGTTTAAAATCTAGCTTAAGAAAGCAATTTTAACGTTTGGATATACTGTTTTTAGAGATACTCAAGGGTAGCATGCTGCACGGGCATATTATGCATGGCACGTGAGCTTTCCTCACGCATGACTTATTACATCATCTCGAGAAAACATAATTCTTCCCGTAATTATATCTTTCATGACTGTTAAAAGTATTGGGACCAAACAATAATGAAATATATATTAGGATGTGCTTAATCTTTGTGTATATATCGATCTGTAAATCGAATACGGTATACCCTTTTGATGCTGGTTTAAAAGGAAACAAACAAGAAATTGTTATTAAATGGCGATGTATTTTATACGGGGATCATCGTTGTTTTTTATACCTTATAAGTTTTGTATAAGTTTCCAGTATTTCGGCGAGTAGAACTTTATATTAAACAAATAGTCCATTTTAGGTCAGATCGCTTCTCATTCGTCACCACTCGCCCCTGTGTATGCGACCGCCTCCGTGGTATAGTGGTAGAGCGTCCGACCGGAGAGGGGAAGGTCCGGGGTTCGATCCCCAGCCGCGTCATACCAAAAGACGTTAAAAGATGTTACTTGTTGTAACCCTGTCTGGCGCTCGGCATTAAGGGGCTAAAACAAGGACTGGTCGGCTCAGAGTCAGTATACTGTGTCTGAGTAGGGTATTCATGTTAAACTGCGGCATGGTATCTCTGTGTGCTAGCACTATAAATCGGCATCAGTCCGGACTAGTACAAGCACACACACACACACACACACGTACATGCACATCGCTATATAAGTGCAGTAATCTTGGACGCGACGTTAAACCCCATTTCACCTCACCTGTGTATGCATCCATTGTGGCTTCGAATCCCAGATTTATTCTAGTTATCAGCACCATAATCACCCTGGGCTTGCCCCCCACATCGAGCTGACACGCCATGACCCAGAAATAATGTTCAAAGTTGACAGGCAACTATTAACTCACTGGAACGACGTACGAGATAATATCATGTTAATTTGAGCCCCGTAATTATCAGCTAGATATAAGATACTCGCCATTCACAGTCATATTTGGAACATGACCAACCTATCCGCAATTTAGTTGACCGTTTCATGTAAGAGGGACTTTACAGATTGATAAAAGTACCTACTTACAAAAGGTGGTGATGGTGAAATGGGGTTTAACGTCGCGTCCAAGATTATTGCACTTATATAGCGACGTGCATGTACGTGTGTGTGTGTTTGTGTGGCTGCTTTTAACGTCTTTTGGTATGACGCGGCTGGGGATCGAACCACTTACAAAAGGAAAATCTTTACAATTTCCTATGACACAACTTGGTGGTCATGAAGTTTTGGTTTAGTTGCTTGGTTACACAACACATGAGCTGGATATTAAAATAGCTGACCTGAATAAATCCTGACAAGCATTACGTGTTCTCTTTCCTTGAATACAGTGCAGTTATAAACTGTTTCAAAAAAATATTGCACGAGTGAGTGAGTGAGTTTGTTTGTTTTATGCATCTTTTATAACGGCAGGTGACAACAAATTGGCTTCAGGTGAGTGAGTGAGTGAGTGAGTTGGGTTTAACGCTGCTTTTAACAGTATCCCAGTTGTATTGCGGCAATTGGCTTTAAATGTGTTTCCTGCAGCCATACTGCAATAGTTTAATTGTTGTTGTGTTCGTTGTAATTGCTGCATTCTGATTAGCTGAACTGCTCACGTGTTATTGCATTTATTTCCCATTGAATGTAAAAAATAAGCCACGCCCACCGAGGCGGACTACATTTATTACTTCGGAATGTTGGTGAATCCCAATATTACAGTCGCGGGAATCCCCTTTCTGCTCAAGTGTATCGTTATGCACAGGACATTTAGCGAAGTTCATGTATATTCACTGTCCAAAACGACCCCTTGAAACCTAAGGCCGACAAGGAATGTAGGCTCGCTCGCCTGTTTTTTAATCCGTTCGCCTGAGTTCTTCAAGTTTCATGTCTTCGGGTTTCATTCATAACCCACATTTGTCCGCCTAAGTCCTCCCATTCTGTGACAACAAATCTTTGAATCTGGCGGTAACTGAATTTGTCACTTGAAAAAGACCCCTTCTCCCTGAATATACTACTAAAAAAAAGAAACGCAAAACGGATATTTTGGGCCGTAAAAGCAAAATTAGCGTACCAAAAGGTGCCAAATGAAGAGTAAACCTCTTGTGTACCTGTGTTATATTTTTGTATTTGACGTTTACACGACATACAGCTTTTCCAGGGGACGAAAGGTCGGTCTCATGACCGCGAAATTGACGTTCATAAGTGAATGAACGACACAATTTGACGTTCATACTTTTTTCACGAGACCGTGTTCTTGAAAAGACGTAAACACTAACGGACTACTTCCACATTCCTGGGGAAACCCCTGGGAATTCCCTTGCACGAAAACATAAACTACTCAACATATGATAGGTATATTATACACTACTCACCATATGATAGGTATAGTATACACTACTTAACATATGATAGGTATATTATACACTACTCACCATATGATAGGTATATTATACACTACTCAACATATGATAGGTATATTATACACTACTCAACATATGATAGGTATATTATACACTGCTCAACATTTGGTAGGTATATTATACACTACTCAACATATGATAGGTATATTATACACTGCTCAACATTTGGTAGGTATATTATACACTACTCAACATATGATAGGTATATTATACACTACTCAACATATGATAGGTATATTATACACTACTCAACATTTGGTAGGTATATTATACACTACTCAACATATGATAGGTATATTATACACTACTCAACATATGATAGGTATATTATACACTACTCAACATTTGGTAGGTATATTATACACTACTCAACATATGATAGGTATATTATACACTGCTCAACATTTGGTAGGTATATTATACACTATTCAACATTTGGTAGGTATATTATACACTACTCAACATATGATAGGTATATTATACACTACTCAACATTTGGTAGGTATATTATACACTGCTCAACATTTGGTAGGTATATTATACACTATTCAACATTTGGTAGGTATATTATACACTACTCAACATATGATAGGTATATTATACACTACTCAACATATGATAGGTATATTATACACTGCTCAACATTTGGTAGGTATATTATACACTATTCAACATATGATAGGTATATTATACACTTCTCAACATATGATAGGTATATTATACACTGCTCAACGTATGATAGGTATATTATACACTACTCAACATATGATATGTATATTATACACTTCTCAACATATGATAGGTATATTATACACTACTCAAAATATGATAGGTATGTTATACACTTTTCAACATATGATAGGTATATTATACACTACTCAACATATTATAGGTATATTATTCACTGCTCAACGTATGATAGGTATATTATACACAGCTCAACATATGATAGGTATATTATACACTAATCAACATAATTATGCTTTATTACTAGTCTAGCCCTTAGTCCTGACGGTTCTGGTGCTGATACAACGATTGGACAACCACAGCTGTTTTAGACGAGTACTTGTTAAAAAGGGTTCCCGGCGTATGAGAGGAAAAAGGTCCCTGTCTTCGCTATGTGTCGTCACAGGAGGTCTTCCGGTTCTGGGACGGTCCTGTACATCACAGGTCTGAGCATGTTTCTCCACTTAAAGGCTTACGATAGTTTGATGATACACCAAATTCCGACCAATGGCATTACAAGACATTCCTGCGTTATGCATGCCGATTATCAGCCATCTTGTGGCGTTTGATAATCGCCTTCGTGCCATGGTCACACAATGTCATGGAATAACTGTTTAAAATCTAGCTTAAGAAAGCAATTTTAACGTTTGGATATACTGTTTTTAGAGATACTCAAGGGTAGCATGCTGCACGGGCATATTATGCATGGCACGTGAGCTTTCCTCCTTATTACATCATCTCGAGAAAACATAATTCTTCCCGTAATTATATCTTTCATGACGGTTAAAAGTATTGGGACCAAACAATAATGAAATATATATTAGGATGTGCTTAATCTTTGTGTATATATCGATCTGTAAATAATATAACCTGAACCAGACTACCATGTGGTCAATATCATGAGCATCATTCTATGCAGTTTAATGTTAGATGAAAAAAATCCTAACTTTTCTTCAGAGTCAAAATGGTATGAGGAATCGATTTCAAAAATGATATTTAGCTAGATTTATAGTTTATGCAAGAAATCAACAAACAAAACCTCTCGTCCACTCGCCTACGGTGCCGCACTTCGTTGTGCCGGGCGGTGGGGCAGCCTAGTGGTTAAAGCGTTCGCTCCTCACGCCAAAGATCCGGGTTCGATTCCCGACATGGGTACAATGTGTGAAGCCCAAATCTGGTGTCCCCCGCCTTTATATTGCTGGAATATTGCCATACTCAATAAATCACTTACTCACTTACGCACGTCAGAAACCTATGATTGTGGGTTCGAATCCCGGTTCACCCCGATTATGTTTCTAGGTTTGTCAGCACCATACCCGTGCTCGTAGGTTTCACCGAAGTGGTAAACGTCTGGGACCTGCATCACTTCGGGCCTTCCTCCCACATGAAGCTGACACAATAAGCTGATTTACAATCTTCGAAGCCAATCTTTACAATCTTTCAACTCTTATCTCACCAAAATTATATTCTAATAACAGACTCCCATTTCTATTTTTGAGACTGCCCAGGGCGCTTATTACGTCGAACATAGTCGCGTATTACGTCGAATACGGTATACCCTTTTGATGCTGGTTTAAAAGGAAACAAACAAGAAATTGTTATTAAATGGCGATGTATTTTATACGGGGATCATTTGTTGTTTTTTATACCTTATAAGTTTTGTATAAGTTTCCAGTATTTCGTCGAGTAGAACTTTATATTAAACAAATAGTCCATTTTAGGTCAGATCGCTTCTCATTCGTCACCACTCGCCCCTGTGTATACGACCGCCTCCGTGGTATAGTGGTAGAGCGTCCGACCGGAGAGGGGAAGGTCCGGGGTTCGATCCCCAGCCGCGTCATACCAAAAGACGTTAAAAGATGTTACTTGTTGTAACCCTGTCTGGCGCTCGGCATTAAGGGGCTAAAACAAGGACTGGTCGGCTCAGAGTCAGTATACTGTGTCTGAGTAGGGTATTCATGTTAAACTGCGGCATGGTATCTCTGTGTGCTAGCACTATAAATCGGCATCAGTCCGGACTAGTACAAGCACACACACACACACACACACACACACACACACACACACACACACACACACACACACACACGTACATGCACATCGCTATATAAGTGCAGTAATCTTGGACGCGACGTTAAACCCCATTTCACCTCACCTGTGTATGCATCCATTGTGGCTTCGAATCCCAGATTTATTCTAGTTATCAGCACCATAATCACCCTGGGCTTGCCCCCCACATCGAGCTGACACGCCATGACCCAGAAATAATGTTCAAAGTTGACAGGCAACTATTAACTCACTGGAACGACGTACGAGATAATATCATGTTAATTTGAGCCCCGTAATTATCAGCTAGATATAAGATACTCGCCATTCACAGTCATATTTGGAACATGACCAACCTATCCGCAATTTAGTTGACCGTTTCATGTAAGAGGGACTTTACAGATTGCTAAAAGTACCTACTTACAAAAGGTGGTGATGGTGAAATGGGGTTTAACGTCGCGTCCAAGATTATTGCACTTATATAGCGACGTGCATGTACGTGTGTGTGTGTTTGTGTGGCTGCTTGTACTAGTCCTGACTCATGCCGATTTATAGTGCTAGCTCACTGAGAAACCATGCCGCAGTTTAACATGAATACCCTACTCAGACACAGTATACTGACTCCGAGCCGACCAGTCCTTGTTTAAGCCCCTTTATGCCGAGTGCCAGACTGGGTAACAACAAGTACCATCTTTTAACGTCTTTTGGTATAACGCGGCTGGGGATCGAACCACTTACAAAAGGAATTTTTTTACAATTTCCTATGACACAACTGGGTGGTCATGAAGTTTTGGTTTAGTTGCTTGGTTACACAACACATGAGCTGGATATTAAAATAGCTGACCTGAATAAATCCAGACAAGCATTACGTGTTCTCTTTCCTTGAATACAGTGCAGTTATAAACTGTTTCAAAAAAATATTGCACGAGTGAGTGAGTGAGTTTGTTTGTTTTATGCATCTTTTATAACGGCAGGTGACAACAAATTGGCTTCAGGTGAGTGAGTAAGTGAGTTGGGTTTAACGCTGCTTTTAACAGTATCACAGTTGTATTGCGGCAATTGGCTTTAAATGTGTTTCCTGCAGCCATACTGCAATAGTTTAATTGTCTTTGTGTTCGTTGTAATTGCTGCATTCTGATTAGCTGAACTGCTCACGTGTTTTTGCATTTATTTCCCATTGAATGTAAAAAATAAGCCACGCCCACCGAAGCGGACTACATTTATTACTTCGGAATGTCGGTGAATCCCAATATTACAGTCGCGGGATTCCCCTTTCTGCTCAAGTGTATCGTTATGCACAGGACATTTAGCGAAGTTCATGTATATTCACTGTCCAAAACGACCCCTTGAAACCTAAGGCCGACAAGGAATGTAGGCTCGCTCGCCTCTTTTTTAATCCGTTCGCCTGAGTTCTTCAAGTTTCATGTCTTCGGGTTTCATTCACAACCCACATTGGTCCGCCTAAGTCCTCCCATTCTGTGACAACAAATCTTTGAATCTGGCGGTAACTGACTTTGTCACTTGAAAAAGACCCCTTCTCCCTGAATATACTATTAAAAAAAAGAAACGCAAAACGGATTTTTTGGGCCATAAAAGCAAAATTAGCGTACCAAAAGGTGCCAAATGAAGAGTAAACCTCTCGTGTACCTGTGTTATATTTTTTTATTTGACGTTTACACGACATTCAGCTTTTCCAGGGGACGAAAGGTCGGTCTCATGACCGCGAAATTGACGTTCATAAGTGAATGAACGACACAATTTGACGTTCATACTTTTTTCACGAGACCGTGTTCTTGAAATGACGTAAACACTAACGGACTACTTCCACATTCCTGGGGAAACCCCTGGGAATTCCCTTGCACGAAAACATAAACTACTCAACATATGATAGGTATATTATACACTACTCACCATATGATAGGTATAGTATACACTACTTAACATATGATAGGTATATTATACACTACTCACCATATGATAGGTATATTATACACTACTCAACATATGATAGGTATATTATACACTACTCAACATATGATAGGTATATTATACACTGCTCAACATTTGGTAGGTATATTATACACTACTCAACATATGATAGGTATATTATACACTGCTCAACATTTGGTAGGTATATTATACACTACTCAACATATGATAGGTATATTATACACTACTCAACATATGATAGGTATATTATACACTACTCAACATTTGGTAGGTATATTATACACTACTCAACATATGATAGGTATATTATACACTACTCAACATATGATAGGTATATTATACACTACTCAACATTTGGTAGGTATATTATACACTACTCAACATATGATAGGTATATTATACACTGCTCAACATTTGGTAGGTATATTATACACTATTCAACATTTGGTAGGTATATTATACACTACTCAACATATGATAGGTATATTATACACTACTCAACATTTGGTAGGTATATTATACACTGCTCAACATTTGGTAGGTATATCATACACTATTCAACATTTGGTAGGTATATTATACACTACTCAACATATGATAGGTATATTATACACTACTCAACATATGATAGGTATATTATACACTGCTCAACATTTGGTAGGTATATTATACACTATTCAACATATGATAGGTATATTATACACTTCTCAACATATGATAGGTATATTATACACTGCTCAACGTATGATAGGTATATTATACACTACTCAACATATGATATGTATATTATACACTTCTCAACATATGATAGGTATATTATACACTACTCAAAATATGATAGGTATGTTATACACTTTTCAACATATGATAGGTATATTATACACTACTCAACATATTATAGGTATATTATTCACTGCTCAACGTATGATAGGTATATTATACACAGCTCAACATATGATAGGTATATTATACACTAATCAACATAATTATGCTTTATTACTAGTCTAGCCCTTAGTCCTGACGGTTCTGGTGCTGATACAACGATTGGACAACCACAGCTGTTTTAGACGAGTACTTGTTAAAAAGGGTTCCCGGCGTATGAGAGGAAAAAGGTCCCTGTCTTCGCTATGTGTCGTCACAGGAGGTCTTCCGGTTCTGGGACGGTCCTGTACATCACAGGTCTGAGCATGTTTCTCCACTTAAAGGCTTACGATAGTTTGATGATACACCAAATTCCGACCAATGGCATTACAAGACATTCCTGCGTTATGCATGCCGATTATCAGCCATCTTGTGGCGTTTGATAATCGCCTTCGTGCCATGGTCACACAATGTCATGGAATAACTGTTTAAAATCTAGCTTAAGAAAGCAATTTTAACGTTTGGATATACTGTTTTTAGAGATACTCAAGGGTAGCATGCTGCACGGGCATATTATGCATGGCACGTGAGCTTTCCTCCTTATTACATCATCTCGAGAAAACATAATTCTTCCCGTAATTATATCTTTCATGACGGTTAAAAGTATTGGGACCAAACAATAATGAAATATATATTAGGATGTGCTTAATCTTTGTGTATATATCGATCTGTAAATAATATAACCTGAACCAGACTACCATGTGGTCAATATCATGAGCATCATTCTATGCAGTTTAATGTTAGATGAAAAAAATCCTAACTTTTCTTCAGAGTCAAAATGGTATGAGGAATCGATTTCAAAAATGATATTTAGCTAGATTTATAGTTTATGCAAGAAATCAACAAACAAAACCTCTCGTCCACTCGCCTACGGTGCCGCACTTCGTTGTGCCGGGCGGTGGGGCAGCCTAGTGGTTAAAGCGTTCGCTCCTCACGCCAAAGATCCGGGTTCGATTCCCGACATGGGTACAATGTGTGAAGCCCAAATCTGGTGTCCCCCGCCTTTATATTGCTGGAATATTGCCATACTCAATAAATCACTTACTCACTTACGCACGTCAGAAACCTATGATTGTGGGTTCGAATCCCGGTTCACCCCGATTATGTTTCTAGGTTTGTCAGCACCATACCCGTGCTCGTAGGTTTCACCGAAGTGGTAAACGTCTGGGACCTGCATCACTTCGGGCCTTCCTCCCACATGAAGCTGACACAATAAGCTGATTTACAATCTTCGAAGCCAATCTTTACAATCTTTCAACTCTTATCTCACCAAAATTATATTCTAATAACAGACTCCCATTTCTATTTTTGAGACTGCCCAGGGCGCTTATTACGTCGAACATAGTCGCGTATTACGTCGAATACGGTATACCCTTTTGATGCTGGTTTAAAAGGAAACAAACAAGAAATTGTTATTAAATGGCGATGTATTTTATACGGGGATCATTTGTTGTTTTTTATACCTTATAAGTTTTGTATAAGTTTCCAGTATTTCGTCGAGTAGAACTTTATATTAAACAAATAGTCCATTTTAGGTCAGATCGCTTCTCATTCGTCACCACTCGCCCCTGTGTATACGACCGCCTCCGTGGTATAGTGGTAGAGCGTCCGACCGGAGAGGGGAAGGTCCGGGGTTCGATCCCCAGCCGCGTCATACCAAAAGACGTTAAAAGATGTTACTTGTTGTAACCCTGTCTGGCGCTCGGCATTAAGGGGCTAAAACAAGGACTGGTCGGCTCAGAGTCAGTATACTGTGTCTGAGTAGGGTATTCATGTTAAACTGCGGCATGGTATCTCTGTGTGCTAGCACTATAAATCGGCATCAGTCCGGACTAGTACAAGCACACACACACACACACACACACACACACACACACACACACACACGTACATGCACATCGCTATATAAGTGCAGTAATCTTGGACGCGACGTTAAACCCCATTTCACCTCACCTGTGTATGCATCCATTGTGGCTTCGAATCCCAGATTTATTCTAGTTATCAGCACCATAATCACCCTGGGCTTGCCCCCCACATCGAGCTGACACGCCATGACCCAGAAATAATGTTCAAAGTTGACAGGCAACTATTAACTCACTGGAACGACGTACGAGATAATATCATGTTAATTTGAGCCCCGTAATTATCAGCTAGATATAAGATACTCGCCATTCACAGTCATATTTGGAACATGACCAACCTATCCGCAATTTAGTTGACCGTTTCATGTAAGAGGGACTTTACAGATTGCTAAAAGTACCTACTTACAAAAGGTGGTGATGGTGAAATGGGGTTTAACGTCGCGTCCAAGATTATTGCACTTATATAGCGACGTGCATGTACGTGTGTGTGTGTTTGTGTGGCTGCTTGTACTAGTCCTGACTCATGCCGATTTATAGTGCTAGCTCACTGAGAAACCATGCCGCAGTTTAACATGAATACCCTACTCAGACACAGTATACTGACTCCGAGCCGACCAGTCCTTGTTTAAGCCCCTTTATGCCGAGTGCCAGACTGGGTAACAACAAGTACCATCTTTTAACGTCTTTTGGTATAACGCGGCTGGGGATCGAACCACTTACAAAAGGAATTTTTTTACAATTTCCTATGACACAACTGGGTGGTCATGAAGTTTTGGTTTAGTTGCTTGGTTACACAACACATGAGCTGGATATTAAAATAGCTGACCTGAATAAATCCAGACAAGCATTACGTGTTCTCTTTCCTTGAATACAGTGCAGTTATAAACTGTTTCAAAAAAATATTGCACGAGTGAGTGAGTGAGTTTGTTTGTTTTATGCATCTTTTATAACGGCAGGTGACAACAAATTGGCTTCAGGTGAGTGAGTGAGTGAGTTGGGTTTAACGCTGCTTTTAACAGTATCACAGTTGTATTGCGGCAATTGGCTTTAAATGTGTTTCCTGCAGCCATACTGCAATAGTTTAATTGTCTTTGTGTTCGTTGTAATTGCTGCATTCTGATTAGCTGAACTGCTCACGTGTTTTTGCATTTATTTCCCATTGAATGTAAAAAATAAGCCACGCCCACCGAAGCGGACTACATTTATTACTTCGGAATGTCGGTGAATCCCAATATTACAGTCGCGGGATTCCCCTTTCTGCTCAAGTGTATCGTTATGCACAGGACATTTAGCGAAGTTCATGTATATTCACTGTCCAAAACGACCCCTTGAAACCTAAGGCCGACAAGGAATGTAGGCTCGCTCGCCTCTTTTTTAATCCGTTCGCCTGAGTTCTTCAAGTTTCATGTCTTCGGGTTTCATTCACAACCCACATTGGTCCGCCTAAGTCCTCCCATTCTGTGACAACAAATCTTTGAATCTGGCGGTAACTGACTTTGTCACTTGAAAAAGACCCCTTCTCCCTGAATATACTATTAAAAAAAAGAAACGCAAAACGGATTTTTTGGGCCATAAAAGCAAAATTAGCGTACCAAAAGGTGCCAAATGAAGAGTAAACCTCTCGTGTACCTGTGTTATATTTTTTTATTTGACGTTTACACGACATTCAGCTTTTCCAGGGGACGAAAGGTCGGTCTCATGACCGCGAAATTGACGTTCATAAGTGAATGAACGACACAATTTGACGTTCATACTTTTTTCACGAGACCGTGTTCTTGAAATGACGTAAACACTAACGGACTACTTCCACATTCCTGGGGAAACCCCTGGGAATTCCCTTGCACGAAAACATAAACTACTCAACATATGATAGGTATATTATACACTACTCACCATATGATAGGTATAGTATACACTACTTAACATATGATAGGTATATTATACACTACTCACCATATGATAGGTATATTATACACTACTCAACATATGATAGGTATATTATACACTACTCAACATATGATAGGTATATTATACACTGCTCAACATTTGATAGGTATATTATACACTACTCAACATACGATAGGTATATTATACACTGCTCAACATTTGGTAGGTATATTATACACCATTCAACATTTGGTAGGTATATTATACACTACTCAACATATGATAGGTATATTATACACTACTCAACATATGATAGGTATATTATACACTACTCAACATACGATAGGTATATTATACACTGCTCAACATACGATAGGTATATTATACACTGCTCAACGTATGATAGGTATATTATACACTGCTCAACGTATGATAGGTATATTATACACTACTCAACATATGATATGTATATTGTACACTTCTCAACATATTATAGGTATATTATACACTACTCAACATATGATAGGTATATTATACACTGCTCAACGTATGATAGGTATATTATACACTGCTCAACGTATGATAGGTATATTATACACTGCTCAACGTATGATAGGTATATTATACACTACTCAACATATGATATGTATATTATACACTGCTGAACGTATGATAGGTATATTGTACACTTCTCAACGTATGATATGTATATTATACACTACTCAACATATGATATGTATATTATACACTTCTCAACATATGATAGGTATATTATACACTACTCAACATATGATAAGTATATTATACACTGCTCAACGTATGATAGGTATATTATACACTGCTCAACGTATGATAGGTATATTATACACTACTCAACATATTATATTTATATTATACACTTCTCAACATATGATAGGTATATTATACACTGCTCAACGTATGATATTTATAATATTCACTACTCAACATATGATATGTATATTGTACACTTCTCAACGTATGATATGTATATTATACACTACTCAACATATGATATGTATATTATACACTTCTCAACATATGATAGGTATATTATACACTACTTAAAATATGATAGGTATATTATACACTTCTCAACATATGATAGGTATATTATACACTACTCAACATATTATAGGTATATTATTCACTGCTCAACGTATGATAGGTATATTATACACAGCTCAACATATGATAGGTATATTATACACTAATCAACATATGATAGGTATATTAGAGTGTATGATTTTTTATTATGATGCCCTGAAAGATTTGGCCAAACCAGACACTCCACTAAATCAGGAAATGACCACATATTTCTGAATTTGAAATAAGCTAACCAGGGACTGTAAACTTACGTAACATTCTAAGACAAAAATCCGTTTGCCTGAACGTCTCACAATATTTCAAATTTCAGGAACCCATAACAGTTTTATTTTGCTATACGAACATACTTTCTCCCCAGTTGTTCAATTATATGAACGTGTTTCAGGACGTGGACTGGGCAGTTCATGGTGTACAGTGTACTACTGGTAGCTGTCAAGATTCATCATTCTGCTACCACCCTGTCATATACACACAGTCATATCATCACAGGTGACGTCTCTATTGTTGACAGTAATAACCTTCGTCAGTAATTCAACTTTAGACCGTCATGTCTTGATTAAATTAGGTTAACAACTTTAGAATAAAAAGCCTGAACCTATTGAATGTCTTTCAGACTGGGTTAAGTCGCTGCGTGATGTTGTCATTGGAAGAATGCTCAAACTGAAAAGGGGACAACAGAATAGGAATAAACCCATTCTGTCCCAGCCAGCTACCATGTAAGTATGGTTGGCCTACATGAAACGTTTGAAGTTGTTACAAAATGCCATAAAGAAAGCATGTCAAATGAGGAATATATAATTTTATCCAAAACCAGGACTTCTAAAAGCTGAAGACATGTCCCTTCGTTTTGTACTGGATCCAAAAGCTCCACAATAATCGTACAAAGAGAGACATATTGCTTGGTCCAACAAATGTACTACCAACTACCTGTCTTAAAGACTAACCATAATCATTAATGCAATCAAGGTAGGACTTTCTTTATACTCACAGAAAGTATATGTGACAAGTAGAAATTATAAGTAGATGCTTGGTTATTTTCAATCTCAGAAGTTCAATTATGATTTCAATTTTATCATCAACTACATCGTTATTCCTCACTACAAACCTGAAGAAAAGCCCCATTCCTTGATCCATGGGACATATATTTAGTTTCATCACTATCTGCAAAGGTTCAGGACAATTTGCCAAAAATGAAACCAAATGTCATGTGAAGTTTACTGAGAAGTCAACATGCAAAATACTGAGCTTCCACAAAAATATCATCCATGTGTAATTTGAGGACAAGACATTTAGTTAAGATGTCGGCATCCTTTAGTATATAATCGGAATTTCTACGCGGATTGGTAAACAACAAAGTAAAAACAAGGGAATTGGGTCAAAACGTTTATACTGGTTCACAAACCCTTGAAAGAAATAGAAGAGACCAGTGAAACCACCTCATGTGTTTCATCTTTAGATCCATGGATAAAGATTCAAACCGGGTGACTTCAAGTTTCCCACAATCAACTTTCCCTTTATGTCGTGCAGTTCCAGCCTTTGGTGTCTACATTCGCATCTTTTTGGGTACAAGCGAGCATGCTCTTTCTCATCTTCTCGAGGCAAGAGAGTTTCCTGACTTTAAAAGTCCAGTTTCCACCCGTGCCGAACTTGGCTGGAAGTACTAGGCGCCACCATCGTAGCGCCACCAGTGGCTATTACCAGTTATGTCCCTTCTACGCCTCTCCTGTGGACCAATCAGATTCAACCTCTCGTATCACTTGCGTTTGCTTCACACAAAATGGTGGCGCCCGGTCAGGACGATCTGATCGATAATCAAGATCTATATTGTGATAAAACGGGTCTTACATCGCGAAATGCATCAAATCACGTGAGCACCTTCATTAAAAACATGAAAAGATTTGGAAAATATCTGCTAACAACGAGTTGGCGGTGCCCATGCTTTGCAAATCCTGCAATTGACTGACATCTGCACGACAGATTACGAAGCGGATTTCGATTTCGGTACGCGATTTTGATTGGACTATGCATAGACCAGTCAAAAAGTAACTCCATAATACCAGCCTAGTTTGGCAAGGGTGGAAACTTGACTTTTTTAGTCAGTTAACTCTCTTGCCTCGGGAAGATGGCTCTTTCTATGAAGATTTCAAAGAGCGCCAATCGACTTTGCTCAAAGGTTGTTAATGCAATTCCCTATTTTGACTTGTACCAAAGTTCATATGCCTTTGACCGGTGAAGATCCGGGGTAGAATAGGTCTTCAGCAACCCATGCTTTCCGTAAAAGGCGACTATGCATGTCATAATAGGCGACTGGCGGGATCAGATGGTCAGGCTCGTTGATTTGGTTGATGCATGTCATCGATCCCAATTACTTGGATCGATGCTCATGATACAATGACTGGATTGTCTGGTCCAGACTCGATTATTTACAGACCGCTGTCATATAGCTGGAAATTTGCTGAGTTAAACAACAGACCAACCAAACAATCATATGCATTTTTGGATGATGGAAGAACGTAGTGTATGCATAACTGTGACGGATTGACGATGGGATGTCACATAAGAGCTAAAGAAATTAGGTGAGTGAGTAAGTACGCAGCTTTTAGCAATATTCCAGTAATATCTTGTAGGGGACACTAGAAATGGGCTTCACATTTTGTAACCATGTGGGGAATCGAACCCAGGTCTTCGGCGTGACGACCGCCTCCGTGGTCTAATAGTAGAGCGTCCGACCGGAGAGCCGAAGGTCCGGGGTTCGATCCCCAGCCGCGTCATACCAAAAGACGTTAAAAATGGTACTTGTTGTTACCCTGTCTGGCGCTCTGCATTAAGGGGCTAAAACAAGGACTGGTCGGCTCGGAGTCAGTATACTGTGTCTGAGTAGGGTATTCATGTTAAACTGGGGCATGGTATCTCAGTGAGCTAGCACTATAAATTGGCATCAGTCCGGCCTAGTACAAGCAGCCACACACATACATACACGTGCATGCACGTCGCTATATAAGTGCAATAATCTTGGACGCGACGTTAAAACCCATTTCACCTCACCTCTTCGGCGTGACGAGCGAACGATTTAACCACACCGCCAAAAGAATTTATAAAAAAACTACGTCTTGACAAATGACACAGAGCGTCAGTATAATCCGTGCAGTCGATAACAATAGTACGACTGAAAAGGCTTTCTTAATATGAATACAATACAATAATATTTGGGTACAAGCTGCATGACTGTATACTTACTTTGTGTTGAACAAAATTATAAATATATTATACACGATATTTAATTCTGAGTAATATTTGGCAAACTTTTGAAAACCTTTTGTACAAGTGCCTTGTCCGATCATATGTGTTTTGAATACGACCATTGACAGAGTGACACTCCATCGTGTTTGTATCTATGGGTAACGTCCTCTCGTCAAATCCAAAGATAGAATGACACTTCATCGTTGTTGTATCAAGGGGTACCGTCTTCTCATCACAACCACTGAATAGAATGACATTCCATCGTTTCTAAATTCCTAGATCCGCCCTTGAACGTCATGGGGAAGTAGCAAGAATGAAGAAGTAACCGAGCCATAACATCAAGTGCAGTGGTCCAGCTTGAATACAATAACCACCAGATGTTCCTGAAAGTATGAGCAATTAAATGACACGGACGCCATCAATTGCTTACATACATGATCTAAATCAATTAATACACCAGTGTTATACACCAGTGATATACACAAATGTTTAAAAGTATTATACACCAATATCATTCACCAATAGTTTACACCAATGTTATACACAGTGTCATGCACAAATAGTATACACCGGTGTTATACACAATGTTATACACGGTATTATACACCAATGTTATACACTGGTGTTATACACAGACAGTTTACACCTATGTTATACACCAGTGTTTTACACCAATGTTAAAAAGTGTTATAAACCAATGTTATACACCAATGTCACTCTCCAATAGCTTACACCAATGATGTACACCAGTGTAAAACGCCAATATTATACACAGTGTTATACACCAATGTTATACACCAGTGTTATACACAGATAGTTTACACCTATGTTATACACCAGTGTTTTGCATCAATGTTAAAAAGTGTTTTAAACCAATGTTATACACCAATGTCACTCACCAATAGCTTACACCAATGCTGTACACCAGTGTAAAACACCAATATTATACACAGTGTTATACACCAATGTCATGCCCCAAAGTATACACCAATATCATACACCAGTGTTATGCAACAAAACATTACACCAAAGTTACAGACCGATAGTATATACCTTTCTTATGTATACACCAATTGTATATGTTAAGACCAATGATATACACCGGTGATATACATGGAGTGGTCATGATGGTCAAATTTATTCATCTGCTGGACAAGTCACGGTTTCATCCCGTCATATATTCACGGGGTCATAAACAGTTAATAATCGAGATTACAATACATAGCAGACATGACCTAGACTTTTTTATGGGTTGATTTTAAACATCGATTGTCCACTGTCCAGACTGCCACCGTTTGCTGTACAGAGTTGCTTCCATTAGGCGTGGCAAAAACCTACAATCGTGGGTTCGAATACCAGATTCAGTTTGATTGTATCTTTCTAGGCTTCAGCATCATACCAACGCTCGTGAATTGCACCAAAAATGTACGAGGCAAAAACCTTCATAACGTTCTTCCACATTATTGCTCACACGCTGTGATATAACTGAACTATTGCCCAGACCAATGTGTTAGGTTGTTGTTTAACGCCGCACTTAGCAATATTCCAGCTATATGACGGCGGTCTGTGAATAATCGAGTCTGGATCAGATAATCCAGTAATTGATACCATGAGCATAGATCCAAGCAATTAGGATACGATTACATGCATTAAACCAAGTCAGAGAGCCTGACCACCCGATTCCATGAATCGTCTTGTACGACAAGCATTGGTTGCTGAGGACCTATTCTAACCCAGATCTTCACGGGTATAGAGCAGTTTTAACTAACTTCCTCACTCACTAACTATTGTTTCAGTACCCGAATCAGAAATGGGGAGATTCTTCTGTGCTTTTGGGGCATTCTCAAGCTCGTATTGACACGTCCAAGCTATGTCATCCATTGTGACAGCGGTAATGCCAACAACAATTTTGTTGGGAGTCGACAGACTTTCCTTGTAAAAATATCCAGGAAAATTTGTCACACATGTGTTATATGTTGGACAGGTAAACACGGTAAGATTCGGGTCCTTTTTTATAGTTATTGTCACTTTTTGAAATGATTCTCCATCTGTTGTACAATTGATGAGTGTCGCCGTCCCAAGAAGAACACGTTCATCGGTCTCCAGTCGTAACACTGTT
Organism: Haliotis cracherodii; assembly: GCF_022045235.1. NCBI lineage: Eukaryota > Metazoa > Mollusca > Gastropoda > Lepetellida > Haliotidae > Haliotis > Haliotis cracherodii. The sequence continues at coordinate 18,048,624 of NW_027266270.1, read as the reverse complement.
TCTGGAATGTGAATATAAGACGTTAGCTCCAGTCTCGATTATCCGCCGAAACAGATCAGATTCATTTGGGTGTAAAAAGGCCAATATCATATCAAGTATACACCAGTATCATACACCAGTGTTATGCAACAAAACATTACACCAAAGTTACAGACCGACAGTATATACCTTTCTTATGTATACACCAATTGTATATGTTAAGACCAATGATATACACCGGTGATATACATGGAGTGGTCATGATGGTCAAATTTATTCATCTGCTGGACAAGTCACGGTTTCATCCCGTCATATATTCACGGGGTCATAAACAGTTAATAATCGAGATTACAATACATAGCAGACATGACCTAGACTTTTTTATGGGTTGATTTTAAACATCGATTGTCCACTGTCCAGACTGCCACCGTTTGCTGTACAGAATTGCTTCCATTAGGCGTGGCAAAAACCTACAATCGTGGGTTCGAATACCAGATTCAGTTTGATTGTATCTTTCTAGGCTTCAGCATCATACCAACGCTCGTGAATTGCACCAAAAATGTACGAGGCAAAAACCTTCATAACGTTCTTCCACATTATTGCTCACACGCTGTGATATAACTGAAATATTGCCCAGACCAATGTGTTAGGTTGTTGTTTAACGCCGCACTTAGCAATATTCCAGCTATATGACGGCGGTCTGTGAATAATCGAGTCTGGATCAGATAATCCAGTAATTGATACCATGAGCATCGATCCAAGCAATTAGGATACGATTACATGCATTAAACCAAGTCAGAGAGCCTTACCACCCGATTCCATGAGTCGTCTTGTACGACAAGCATTGGTTGCTGAAGACCTATTCTAACCCAGAGCTTCACGGGTATAGAGCAGTTTTAACTAACTTCCTCACTCACTAACTATTGTTTCAGTACCTGAATCAGAAATGGGGAGATTCTTCTGTGCTTTTGGGGCATTCTCAAGCTCGTATTGACACGTCCAAGCTATGTCATCCATTGTGACAGCGGTAATGCCAACAACAATTTTGTTGGGAGTCGACAGACTTTCCTTGTAAAAATATCCAGGAAAATTTGTCACACATGTGTTATATGTTGGACAGGTAAACACGGTAAGATTCGGGTCCTTTTTTATAGTTATTGTCACTTTTTGAAATGATTCTCCATCTGTTGTACAATTGATGAGTGTCGCCGTCCCAAGAAGAACACGTTCATCGGTCTCCAGTCGTAACACTGTTTCTGGAATGTGAATATAAGACGTTAGCTCCAGTCTCGATTATCCTCCGAAACAGATCAGATTCATTTGGGTGTAAAAAGGCTAAATAGCGGTGACAATATAGATGACTGAAAATAGATCACGGAAAATCAGTGATGACTCAAGGTGTTCGCGAAAATGGAAAGTATGTCCTCGCCTACCGTTAGCACCCGCCACTAACACAACTTAGATATAGTTATGTTTTTGTTGCCTACGCCGGACAGCAAGGCAAGTAGTTAATTACAGCTATTTACAACATCACTAACTCTCTGTAATGATATTTGTCCATGCTGTGTGTGACTAGAAAGTTCATTTCATCTGATTCGTGCAATAGTAAACACAATTATTTGAGGTCAATCAAACAGATGAACTTAGGGAGAAAGGTGGCCCTTTAATCATTTCTGGAACTGTCAACAACTCGGACAAGGCTATATTGAGATTTCAGTAACATCGAAACATTAGGCATCCGATTTACAGAATTCACTTACACTAATCGTCCTCCCTCTGTCATTTTTCTGGATTGTTGGTTGGCCTAATCAGGTTATACGGTGTAGTTATAAGTAATGTTTTTATGTTACTTGTTCAGGTCATTTTGCTGTGCTCAATGACAACAGGACAACAATAGTCCAAAGTTGTCTTTGGAATTGCTCACCTATCTCACCTATAGGATGATGCTAACGTTTGTTTTTCCATTTAAATATTATATATTAAACTTGTTGTATTCCAAATGTGTTCATCAATGTGGACCATTGCTGCTAATATGTTTCAAATTAATAATATCACTCCAAAAGGTTTTTAACTAAATTGTAGTAACCTTGAACTACTGTGGTGTCTCTTCATTCATATTGTTTTATTTATTTAAATCATATTTGAGAATTTGATTCATACGATCACCATGTAATGAATTTGCATCATGATATGTGATGTAAAGCGTGGGATAACCTGAAATGCATTTATTGCTTTGTTGTTAAGGGACTTTCATTACAACTACACGTTGTACTGTATGGTGTGTAACCATGTCTGTTTGCAAATGTACGTTTTATACCATAGTCAGGTCTTTTATCATAATTAAGGGTGAAATGAATCGTCTCTATAAATAAGTGAAAAGCACACATTCTGCTCCATACCCTATATTCCAGTGTCGCATAGTCTGATACCCTCAAACCATCGCAACAGTGTTTAATGCTTTTGGAGTGAGTGAGTGGGTAAGTATGATTTTACGCCGCACAATATTCAAGCAATACAACGGCGTCGGACACCAGAACTGGACTTTAAACATTGTACCATGTGGGGAATTGAACCCGGGTCTTCGGAGTGATGAGCGAACGGTTTAACCACTAGGCTACCCTACCCTGACATGCAGAACCACGACATGAGTATAAAGTATGACTTCATTGTATGCCGGTATTGGTGTGTTTTATCTTACTGCTCGTACACTATCTGTGCAACCCTTCTCTATCTGAAATACAAATCATTGTTTATAGTTACAGCTATGAACCCTCTTCTGTTTGTTTGTTGTTTGTTTGTTTGTTGTTTAACGCCACACTCGGGGATATTCCAGCTATATGACGGCGGTCTGTAAACAGTCGAGTCAGGACCAGACAATCCAGTGATTGATATCATGAGCATCGATCCACGCAACTGGATCGATGACATGCATCAACCAAGTCAGCGAGCCTGACCACCCGATCCCGTTAGTCGCCTTTTACGACAAGCAGGGTCACCTTTTACGGCAAGCATAGGTTGCTGAAGACCTATTCTACCCCGGAATCTTCACGGGGCGTGTGTTGTTTGTCAGGACCCTGAAAATCCAGTGATTGACATCATGAGCATCGATTCACGCAATTGGGATACAATGACATGCATCACCATAGTCAGCGAGCCTGACCACCCCATCCCATTAGTCACTTTATACAAAGCTACAGTCTGTGAAAATAGTTTTATGTAAACATGAAACATATTTAAACATTAATGAAGTTATGCCCTGCTCTATGGAAGGGGCCATGGGAAATAACTAAGATCTCCCTTGAGCTCTGCATGACGGCTGATGCACGAGTGAACATCCGCGTTCTCCAAAATGGTCACGGTGGTCACAAGCGCTGTTGCACGGGGAACAGTGGTTCACTCCCAATTGTCAAACATCCCATTTGTCAGACGACCCAAATCATATCAAAATACGAAAATAGAAATCATATCAATACAAAAACCAGAAATTCTGTGAATACCGAACTTGCAATAGATATGTGTACCCTACTCACACACATGAGTCCGAAATCGCCAAGGCCTAAGGCAGAACAATAATCAGTAGGGTATCACCACCATGGCTCGTATATGCAAAGTTGAGTACATCGAGTGTCAATGAGGAACCCCACAAGTAATCCCTGATGGGTTCATTTACTCTAAGAATCGAACCAGAGGCCAGACCAAACACTGAAAATGTTCCACTGTTGGGGACTTCCTTAAAGATGTCTCGAACCACTGTCACCCACCTAGAGATCAGACTCCTGTCAAGTTTGTCACTACTTTGAGGAATCGGGCCAGGGAAGAGGTAAGGCCAGTGGGCAGAAGACACCTCTTGAAGTCTTGGATGCTGTTGGACATTTGCTGGAGCTGACCTGAAAACAGACATTGTGCTGAACTGTGATCAGTGTGTATTGTGTATATAGTGTCTTTTGCAATAATAACTTCTGTTCCACTTTAATAACTTTAAGGTAACTATTGCGTGACTAACCACTAATCTAACTAATACTAACTCTGAGTCCGCCAGTCCCCGTTTTGTCTCCCTAAATACAAAGCCACGTGAAGGTAGCAACAAGTACATAGAGGTTATAACGAAAGTGTGTTTGGGGATGGTACGTATCCTGTATTAGGAATACATAGTGTTTATTCCTAATGCAGGATATTTACCCTCCCAAATTGAGATTGACCAATCAGAGAGTAGAACTACTGACCCCATATGGGCCCGTTGTTACTGACCTAATATGAGACCGTATATCGTCGGTAACTCCCACTTCACATATTTCACTTGAGGGACGTTTTTGGATCAGGTTCGTGACTTAAATAAGATTACATAAAGTTAAAATCATCAACAAGGTTTGCCCTATGAGGTTTGAAGAGCAGTATCCCTTTGACCCTTAACGTCTTAGGTTGTACGTTTTAAGTTTTGACATTATATGTGCGACTGAGATACCAAATAGTGTAAACTTTTTGGCATAATAAATTCGTTATGGTGTCTTTAGGTGTCAGACGTCTCTCCCAATATTTTTCTGCTAACCTAACATGACACCGCATACGGCAACAAAATACACCATAACTAATAGTATTTGGCACACACTGAGCGTTGACATATATTTACCCAACACGAGATTCAGTTAATAAGGCGCTTACAAGGAGCCGCCTCAGAATTGTTCACAAACATGCTTTGCGTTCTACACCACGCTTACATAAAGCCACAATGACATGAATAAATTCGATATGGGCACACACCTCACCTCATCAATGGATGCCTCGGTGGTGAATTATGCCGACCTGCTTGTCTGTGTTCACCATTTCTCCACACCTTCACGGAGTACCCTGCCAGTGTGGTGGAGTCCGCACAACAACTAATAAGAAAGACGAATTCTACATGTATAGGACGATATGGTTAGTTAGCTCGGTACAAAGGATGTCACAGGCCTTGTCAAGTCCCATGAATTCATATCAAATTTCTGGAAGCTTGCCAAACGGTTATGCCCCTTCAAAGACTCAGGGGGTGGCTACATATCAGCGCTCCAGTGTTTCCCGGGTAAAGGCAGCAGTTGAACTGAGATCGCTTTGTGGTGTCGTGATTGAGTTGGGTTAAATTGTTTAATGCCACTTTGAATATTTCAGAAATATCACGACGTGTCAGCTTACAGCTTGGTGTGAGAGGAAAGCCCGGCGCACACGGGTTCGGTGCTGACAAACAGAGGCCTATTCATACAAACGGCCTTAGGATCCTGGCACGAATAAGGGACGCAACTGTGTACGCCTACTTTGTACAGCATGGCTGGCTCGTCCCGTCAAGACCCGGGTTCAATCGCCCTCTATGGTACATCGTTGGCAGTTGCATGAAGGATTTTGTTTTATAATAGCGTCGTAAAAACAATTACTCATTATTGCCGATGTTTAACTCACTCACTCACTCAAGGCCGAGTGAGTCTGTTTCAAGACTCGTTCTCACTGTTACGTGTCATTTGCGTGAAGTCAGTCATTTTTGGATCCGTACCCACAATCACAGGTATTCCCAAGGGACGCAACTCTGCACATCGAATTGCGGCGCCTTACACGACTGGGCCACCTGTGCCTCCGATGAAAGTTCGAGTGGATATCATAGTCCTCGTTATCATATGCTTTGTTTGTTTGTTTCTTTCTTTCTTTGTTGTTTAACGCCGCACTCAGGAATATTCCAGCTATATGGCAGCGGTCTGTAAATAATCGAGTCTGGACCAGACAATCCAGTGATTAATATCATGATCATCGATCTGCGCAATTGGGATCGATGACATGCATCAACCAAGTCAGCGAGCCTGACCACCCGATCCCGTTAGCCTTTTACGGCAATCATGGGTTGCTGAAGACCTATTCTACCCCGGAACCTTCACGGGTCTTATCATGTGCAAATACTATCACATGTAAAGAACGCCCCACTGGAGATCACCCCTGCCTGTAATCATGGATCCAAGTCGTCTAAGGTGACACATTATGATGTGCGGAGTTGGGCCCCATTGGCATGCCATAATCGTATGACCGGGTTCGAATTCCAGATTTGGTATGATTATGGTTAATGGTTTGTCAGCTCTATACATGTACCTCACTATTCGGGTTTTAAAAATGGGTGTTTTAACACATATCAATAATAATCACTTGCTAAAGAAATGACCCTTTCATCATATGTCTACTACACCAGAGCAGATACTGATGACAGATGGATTATATTTGCCTCTGGCACCATCAGTACCCCACATTTCCTAGATTGCAAATGGAAAATTTAAAAACAATATTCAAAACATGGATGTTTCTCCGGTACATTGCTGTCAGCAGTGAGGACTGGTGTAGGACTTTTTTCTATTTTGAATTTTGAAATTTTTTGTATGGGAAACACTTTTTATTTTAATTTCTACGAGTGAGTGAGTGAGTGAGTGAGTGAGTGAGTGAGTGAGTGAGTGAGTGAGTTGGGTTTAGCGCCGCTTTTAACATTATTCCAGTTATATCACGGCGTGTCAGCTTAATGTGGGAGTAAAGCCGAAAGTGATGCAGGTCTCAGACGTTTACCACTTCGGTGAAACCCACGAGCACGGGTATGGTGCAGACAAGTCTAGAAACATAATCGGGGCAAACCGGGATTCGAACCCATAATCATAGTTTTCTGACGTGTCCAAGGGACGCAACTCTGCACAGCGATGGAAGCGAATACTTAAATGTCTCTCGTTCCGTCTGTTGTGCTACTTGTGATGCTGGTTGTAGTGATGGCAGCAGATAGGTGTTGCTAATGTTGCTGTTGCTGACTAAGGTAGATATCTGTTTACTTTACATTTGGATAACACGTTAGTCTGTGAGAAAACATCTCTTGATGACACTGTGCTGATCCATAACGTTCCGCAACACGACGACGCCTCAGACTAATAGGCTTCCCGTTAATAACGTACACATATATACAAAAGACATTTCTGTCCGGAAATATGTTTATTTTGACTATTCCCTTGGACCAAAAGATACAAGGGGGCACGGGATTTTGATGTTTTGGTATTTCGAACCTTACATTAAAAAAAATACCACTTACTTCAACCCACAATATTGTATATAATTAGTTGTAGCAGGATCACGAGGGGTCCGGCTCGTCGTATAAAACCTAACGCGGGGGCCATAAAACCCCATGTCCCCCGACTGATCCTGCTCCAACGGATTTATCTAACCGGCATGTTTTAGTGTGACATTGCAAAACAATCAAACAAATTCAAAATTGATAGAAAACAGCTGTTCGATTGAGCTGAGGTCAACTTGCTCTATGTCACGTGGTCTAAAGGCAGTTTTGTTTTTCTAGCCGCGAATAGCTGGAATATTGCTGATGCGGCTTAAAGCACCACTTTCTTACTCACTCACTCTATGTCACGTGACTTCCATTTACTGGAGGAAAAAGCGTGCGGCATTTAGCTTTGAAGAGATTTAATCTACCGCTGAGAAATGTATTACCCTCCAAGGCGGGTTTCACAGTATTTTATCAACATCACGTGGACCAATCATATTTCATCATTCTGGTATGAGGAATGATAAATATTTTTTTATTAACCTCAATTTGTTTCCTCAAATTCGGTTGCAATGTTGAAAGTACTAGATCAGTAAAGATGGTCAGTACGCGGTTAGCTCTAAACTCATGTTATATCGATCCTTCGTTCATTGCTGCCAGAGTTAGTACATAGCTCACGGAAGAAACCGAGTTGACACGAATGAAGTCGCGTGATTGCGTTTAGATGGTATTTTGTTTGACCTTTGTCTCACTGACCTTTGTCTCACTGACCTTTGTCTCACTGACCTTGTGCCGCTTCCCATTGAACTGAATATCACGTGACAGTGATCACATTTCCTTCGCCGACGGGAGTGAAGGTGAGCCATTTTGACATCCTCTGACACCCGGCATGCACATCAACAAGTATAACAAGGAAATGACTTTATTCAGTTACAACCATAAAGTCAACATTTGCTTCATGTTACATAACCTTTGAATCTAAAGGTTTTGATAAAGTGGAGTCTGTGTAAACCGGCAGGTTTTGATACTTTTGCTTGCTTGTTTGTCGCCACACTCAGTGATATAGCTATATGGCGGCGGTCTGTAAATAGTCGAGTCTGGACCAGATAATCCAATGATTAATATCATGAGCATCGATCCACGCAATTGGGATACAATGACATGCATCAACCAAGTCAGCGAGCCTGACCACCCGATCCCGTTAGTCACCTCTTCTGACAGGCATAGTCGCCTTCTACGGCAAGCAAGGGTTGCTGAAGACCCATTTTTATCTATTCTAGGGCCGATACTGTAAAGCATGGAGGGGAATCGTTGAATGAGGCTGCCAACCCTCTTTTAGTACGCGGGATTCAGGGGTCTTTAAGAGGGTATTAGGATCTCAGCAGTATGGCATGTAAATACAATCGTTTTTGGTTCTCTGATTCACCATTTAAAAAAAATAATGATAAAAATATTCTCTATGCAACTTTTTAATGATTTTCTCAATCATGCTTTTGCGATTTGTGTAAAGTAGTTTTAGGGATTCAGGGGTGAGCAGTGACTATCAGAAAATTAGATGGTGTTTGGTATTCCGGACAAGATCTTTAACGGCATCTTTGAGTTGAGTGCCTTTTCAGGATGAGGTGAGGTGATATATTCACAATATAACGATTTGCATGCATGTGTATGTGTGTTCGTGCGTGCGCGCGCGTCTTCTTGTACGAGTCCGGAGTAATGCCGATTTTACAGTGCTAGCCCAGTGAGATACCATGTCGCACTCTACCACTAGACCACGGAGGCGGTCTTTTTCAGGATGAGAGAGTAAATGATGTTTAACGTCGTAATCAGCAATATTCCACCTGTATCGCGACTTCCTGAACATACTGGGGGCGGTCGGGTAGCCTAGTGGTTAAAGCGTTCGCTCGTCACGCCGAAGACCCGGGTTCGATTGCCGACATGGGTACAATGTGTGAAGCCCATTTCTGGTGTCCCCCGCCGTAATATTGCTGGAATATTGCTAAAAGCGTCGTAAAACCATACTCACACACTCACACACTCACACACTCCTGAACATACTCGAGTCTTGACATGGCCATCCAGTGGCTGACATTAGGTATAATGTGATATATTTCAATTGAATTCGAAGTCGAAGGCTTCGGAAGCACATCATTCCACTCAGTGGTGTTTAGCAAAAACAAATAATATATGTCAACTATCAACTGGTGTCTGCTCTAAACTTTGTATGAACGTGATTAAAGGCTGTACAATAATGTCATTGTATCCCAATTGCGTAGATCGATGCTAATGATGTCAATCACTAGATTGTCTGGTGCAGACTCGATCATTTACAGACCGCCGTCATATAGCCGGAATTTTGCTGAGTGCGGCGTTAAACAACAAACAAACAAGCAAAATGTATTTAGTGAGTGAATCCTGTATTCGTCTAAAACAATGAAGAAAAATAGTTGACTCAATTGAGTAAATTAACATGGGATTATCTCGAGCAAAATAACAGTTTTTACCGAACAAAAATGAAATAACACTTCCGTTACGATAAGCCACCAAGAAGTGACCAAATGGATCGGGTGGTCATGATCCGTGACTTGGTTCATAGCGTGTGATCGTACCTTCGACAGCGTGGATCATTATACTCAGCATCGATCACTGGATTGTCAAGTCCAGCCTGGATTATTTACAGGTCGTCGTCAAATATGGAAGATTGTTGAGTGAGGCGCTAAACAAAACAAACAAACAACAATATTAAGTGAGGATTAACGCCAGTGAATCCTTGCATCGTACTCAACTCTGCACAGCGAGCACTGAACCATCTGAGGTGAATCACAGTCCTTTCACATCAAAATGAATTATTAGTGATTATTTAATACCATGTTTTAGATAACCATGGCAACCAGGTGGGGTATCATCAGCGCCGGGGGAATAAGCAGCAAGTTCGTTTCGGCTTTGGTCAAACAGAACCCGAATGAACACAAGGTGACATTAATTATCGACATCGAATATCTTATATACACAATCAGCTATTTATTTTTAGTGGTAGTCAGACAATTGATAGGAATACGTATGATATCTGCGGAACAAAAAATCTCGCACTGACACTGCTGGTCATACTAGGTCTCCAGTGTCCCATGATGGTCATACGAGCCCTCCATTGTCTCATGCTAGTCATACGAGGCCTCCAGTGTCTCATGCTAGTCATACTGGGCCTCCAGTGTCCAATGCTGGCCATACGAGGCCTCCAGTGTCTCATGCTGGCCATACGATGCCCACAGTGTCTCATGCTGGTCACACGAGGCCTCCAGTGTCTCATGCTGGTCATACGATGCCTCCAGTGTCTCATGATGGTCATACGAGGCCTCCAGTGTCTCATGCTGGTCACACGAGGCCTCCAGTGTCTCATGCTGGTCATACGATGCCTCCAGTGTCCCATGTTGGTCATACGAGGCCTCCAGTGTCCCATGCTGATCATACGAGGCCTCCAGTGTCCCATGCTGGTCATACGAGGCCTCCAGTGTCCCATGCTGGTCATACGAGGCCTCCAGTGTCCCATGCTGGTCATACGAGGCCTCCAGTGTCCTATACTGGTCATACGATGCCTCCATTGTCCTGTGCTGGTCAAACGAGGCTCTTCAGTGTCTCATGCTGGTCATACGAGGCCTCCAGTGTCTCATGCTGGTCATACGAGGCCTCCAGTGACCCATGATGGTCATACGAGGCCTCCAGTGTCTCATGCTGGTCATACGAGGCCTCCAGTGTCCCATGATGGTCACACGAGGCCTCCAGTGTCCCATGCTAGTCACACGAGGCCTCCAGTGTCCCATGCTTGTCATACGAGGCCTCCAGTGTCCCATGCTGGTCATACGAGGCCTCCAGTGTCCTATGCTTGTCATACGAGACCTCCAGTGACCCATGCTGGTCATACGAGGCCTCCAGTGTCTCATGCTGGTCATACCAGGCCTCCAGTGACCCATGATGGTCATACGAGGCCTCCAGTGTCCCATGATGGTCATATGAGGCCTCCAGTGTCCCATGCTGGTCATACGAGGCCTCCAGTGACCCATGCTGGTCATACGAGGCCTCCAGTGTCTCATGCTGGTCATACGAGGCCTTCAGTGTCCAATGCTTGTCATACGAGGCCTCCAGTGTCCCATGCTAGTCATACGAGGCCTCGGGTGTCCCATGCTGGTCATACGAGGCCTCAAGTGTCCCATGCTGGTCATACGAGGCCTCCAGTGTCCCATGATGGCCATACGAGGCCTCCAGTGATCCATGATGGTCATACGAGGCCTCCATTGTCCAGTGCTGGTCAAACGAGGCCTCCAGTGGCCCATGACGGTCATACGAGGCCTACAGTGTCCCATGCTGGTCACACGAGGCCTCCAGTGTCCCATGCTAGTCATACGAGGCCTCCAGTGTCCCATGCTGATCATACGAGGCCTCCAGTGTCCCATGCTTGTCATACGAGGCCTCCAGTGTCCCATGCTGGTCATACGAGGCCTCCAGTGTCCCATGCTTGTCATACGAGGCCTCCAGTGACCCATGCTAGTCATACGAGGCCTCCAGTGTCCCATGCTGATCATACGAGGCCTCCAGTGTCCCATGCTGGTCACACGAGGCCTCCAGTGTCCCATGCTGGTCATACGAGGCCTCCAGTGTCCCATGCTGGTCATACGAGGCCTCCAGTGTCCCATGCTTGTCATACGAGGCCTCCAGTGTCCCATGCTGATCATACGAGGCCTCCAGTGTCCCATGATGGTCATACGAGGCCTCCAGTGTCCCATGCTGGTCATACGAGGCCTCCAGTGTCCCATGCTGGTCATACGAGGCCTCCAGTGTCCAATGAAGGTCATACGATGCCTCCACTGCCCAGGGCTGGTCATACGAAGCCCCCAATGTCCCATGATGGTCATACGAGGCCTCCAGTGTCCCAAGTGGTCATACGAGGCCTCCAGTGTCCCATGATGGTCACACGGGGCTTCCAGTGTCCAGTGCTGGTCATACGAGGCCCCCAGTGTCCCATGATGGTCACACGAGGCCTCCAGTGTCCCATGCTGGTCATACGTGGCCTCCAGTGTCTCATGCTTGTCATACGAGGCCTCCAGTGTCTCCTGTTGGTCATACGAGGCCTTCAGTGTCCCATGTTGGTCATACGATGCCTCCAGTGTCGCATGCTGGTCACACGGGGCTTCCAGTGTCCAGTGCTGGTCATACGAGGCCTCCAGTGTCGCATGCTGGTCACACGGGGCTTCCAGTGTCCAGTGCTGGTCATACGAGGCCTCCAGTGTCGCATGCTGGTCACACGGGGCTTCCAGTGTCCAGTGCTGGTCATACGAGGTTACAATGGTCGACGAGAAAGATATTCAGTCACCGACGAATTTTGCGAGTTGCAGAAAATGTGACTCACTGTAAATTCTGCACTCTAATGATACCCAAACATCTAACATGCGATTCAAACATACACAATATGAATCCTACAGTGAAACGATATTCTAAATAAATAACTTTGAAACATTCTTGTGGTATTATGACTAAATCAAGTTGACATACGAAGCCAAACCTGGAATGTTTGCCTTAATTTTTTATGGGAAAACGGTTATGGTTTTACCGCAGAATTTCTACGTTTAGCCGCAGAATCTGTCTTGGACTTGATATAACACGTTTAGCTTCATAGGGAACTGTTACAGACTTACTTAGTTAATTGCGTAAAATTGGGGGAGCCGGATCGTGTGTTCGAATCAGGCTCACCATGATTATGTTTCAAGGTTTTCTGTACCATATCGGATCTTGTGGATTTCACGAAAGTGGTAAAAGTCTAAGACATGAATCCCTCCTACATCCAGCTGACGCGCCCTACCCACACTCCATGTTAACGTCAAACCAATACAAATTAAATTAAATTAATTAATTAAAAGTACAAGGAGCAAGGTACAAGTAACTTTCATCAACTGATCTCCTATCCGCACCTCTCCCCCACACCCCAACCCCACCCCCAGGGAGGACGTCAAGCGTGTATCTTTTGAGAGGAGAGGATGCTTATCTGTTGGACAATTTTCCTTGCAGGTCGTAGCCATTGCAGCGAGATCCAAGGAAAGGGCCCAAGCGTTTGCAGACAAATTCAGCATCCAAACAGCATATGGGAGCTACGAAGAATTTGTTCAAAACCCAGATGTTGGTAAGGTATTTTGATCAGCTGTGGTGGTAGTGGTTAGTAGGATTATGTTTGGTCTTTGGTGAGGGGCAGTCATGTGCAGTCTCTATTCTTGTGAACAACTTAAACCTTTCTGAGAAAGAGAGTTTTATGGTGGGGTGGGAAAGAAGTGGGGTCAGGCAAAGTGCCACCTGGTGGCAGACTGACGTTAGATAAAGTGCCCCCTGGTGGCAGATTGATGCCAGACAAAGTGCCCCCTGGTGACAAATGCCCTGACATAGGAAAATAGAACATAATTAGTTGACAGAATATTGAGCAAAAATAATATTTTTGAATTGAAATATTCTTCATCGTTATATTTTTCCAGAGGTCGTGTACATCGGTTCGATTCACCCAGAACATCACAAACTGAGTGTTCTGTGTCTGAATGCTGGGAAACATGTTCTGTGTGAGAAACCTGTTACCATGACTGTGGCGGCAGCTAAAGAATTGTTCGCCCTCGCCAAAGAGAAGAAGCTCTTCTTCATGGAGGTAACCAAACGAAGGCCTCATCGTGTCATTAGTTCCCGTCTAGCTGAGGAAGTAGCCTCGTTGGGAACGCGTTCGTTCGTCGCCTTCGGTTGGGGAACCCTGACTGGATTGAATATGAGACCATTTATTGTGTACCTTTCTTTGGAATGTCTGGTATAAGGCTAACTACTTTCTCACTCCCTGATGTGAGGAAGTATGGTTTTACGCCGCTTTTGGCAATATCCCAGAAACATCACAGCAGGGGACACCAGAAATAGGTTTTACACATTATATCCATGTGGGGAATCGAACCCGGGCCTTCGGCATGACGAGCGAACGCTTAACCACTTGGCTACCCACCGCCCACTGTGAGTGAGTGAGTTGGGGTTAATGCCGCTTTTAACAGTATTCCAGTTATATCACGGCGTGTCAGCTTAATGTGGGAAGAAAGCCCGAAGTGATGCAGGTCTCTCAGGTCTTTACCACTTCGGTGAAACCCACAAGCACGGGTATGGTGCTGACAAACCTAGAAACGTAATCGGGGCGAACGGGGATTCGAACCCACAATCATAGTTTTCTGGCGTGTCCAAGGGACGCAACTCTGGACAGCGAATAGCGGCGCCTAAGACGACTGGGCCACCCGTTCCCCCGGTTTCATTATAAGCGTACCTTTGGACTCAGGTTTGACTTGGTCCCCGGCCCATAAATGCCGTGACGAGTCAGCAAGATTTCAGCCATGTCACCAGGAATGGTGTTCACACGCTGGTCGATTATTTAGATCAGGTTTGTCACTTGGCTGAATGCATGCTTGTCATCGTTGCTAATAATTTCACACTCGGATATTTCCGCTGACAATAGACCCCTGGGGTGACCCGGTGACATTGAACCGGGACTACAAAAAGAAAAAAAATTGAACCGTCGACATCGCTGGCACATGAACGTGATGCAAACATCCGGGCTTGCAGTTGACAGTCATAAACGTCTTGACAGACGACTGACTGACTGAGTATGGTTTTACGCCGCTTTTAGCAATATTCCAGCAATATCACGGCGGGGGACACCAGAAATTGGCCTCACACATTGTACCCATGTCGGGAATCGAACCCGGGTCTTCGGTGTGACGAGCAAACGCTTTAACCACTAGGCTACCCGACCGCCCCTCTTGACAGACGAAGAAGCCAAGGAAATGTGTAATCTGGTTGTGACATCATTCGTGAGCAACTCGTGTTATTCCGGGACAAGCCGAATAGCGACTGGTGCCCCTCTCGTGGCCACTTTTGCGACAGGGTTCCGTTTCAGCGCAAACGGGCATACCTAAAACAATTGTCAACTCGTTGCGTAATGGTTCACACATTTTCCCCATATATTATATATATTTCAGATGCAATTTAAATCACATTGGGACATGCGGATTTATATAGTATGATCGAACACATTTAACTGTGTCTTGGGTATATTTTTAGACGCAAGACATATGTAAAATCATAAATTGTTTCTGAGGATTTCTTTGACGAAGAACTTGAAATCATACGCGCATTCTCATTGCTTTGTCGTATTTTCGCACATTACACATAGGGGGACGAGTCTTCTTGCAGGTTACGGAAAGGGGCGAGTGGTGACGAATGGTAGTGACATGTTAATATGGACGGCGATAGATCCCTATATAGCATCTCATGTGACAAAACGGCAGTTTACATAAATTATGCCATAATCACTCTAGTGCAGGTACTCTCGTGCTTATGTTTACAGTCACCATGTTGGAACTAGGTTTTGTGAAGGTTGATTGTATATAAGCATAAGAATATATATAGGAAAAAAACCTTCTAAATAGGTAAGTACGTGTACATAAGACTAACGAAAATTAAACACAGGAGATCAGTTATCGAGGGTGTTTAGGCGGAGACATGTTTACCACTGCATGGGGACAAATCACAGCTTGAGTCTTCGTTGCGTTGACGAAATGGGGTGAGGTTGGCCAATTACCATTTCAGTCACTGGTTTTGCCTTGGCGGCGTAAAATACATTCACTCACTCAGTCGTACTATACACAGTACATAGTCTTTGTGGAATGCACATTGGAAATGCAGTACTTCCATGGCATTTTTACTGCAAACCTTCTGCTCACAGACATGAAGCATCTAGGAGGACTGGGCATCTAGGGCATCCTGTGTGTCGGTCGTGGTGAAATGGCATTTGTCACCACTCGCCCTTTTCCGTCACCTGCAAGAAGACTCGTCCCCCTATCGATGAATGTTATGTGCGAAAATACGACAAACCAATCAGAATGCGCGTATGATTTAAAGTCGTGCATCTAAAAATATACCCAAGACACAGTTAAATGTGTTCAAGCATACTGTATAATTCCGCATGTCCCGGTGTGCTTTAAATTGCATCTGAAATATATATAATATATGGGGGAAATGTGTGAACCATTACGCAACGAGTTGACAATTGTTTTAGGTATGCCCGTTTGCGCTAAGACGGAACCCTGTCGCAAAAATGGCCACGAGAGGGTAAGGAGTCGCTATTCGGCTTGTCCCGGAATAACACGAGTTGCTCACGAATTGGTGAAATGGCTCAGTTGGAATGTAGCTAACTCACCCGAAGCAGGGCCCACTGGAACAAGGCAATAGTAGTGCTAACATTAACGTAAATCTACATTGAGGTTTGGGACGTATGTTAGCGCTAAGGTCGCGTTGTGAAAGAAGGCCCAGGGAATGCATCACGTTACATCTCTGTTTTCACAGGGGTTCTGGACCAGAACCTTCCCTGTCTTCGACCAAGTTCGCCGGGAACTGGAATCTGGAACGCTGGGGGATATCAAGATGGTGACGGCCAAGTTCTGCGTCAACAATTATAGCAACGAAAGAATTCACAAAAAGGAGCTTGGAGGAGGTGGGCTGCTCGATCTTGGATGCTATACCGTCATGTTTGCTGATTTTGTGTTCAATGAAAAACCAGAGAAGATTAGCGTCGAAGGCTAGCTTTCCGAGAGTGGTATGACTATTATTATCTTTGTTAATGAATAATTACTATTATAATAAAATCGAAAATAAAATAGGACATTGCTGATCTAAAGAACAAAGCAATAAAAACTGAATGACAATGAATGTATCACTAAAATAGATCGTTTAAAACTTTTGATGTCATGTACAATTTGGATGAAATAGGGGTATGGATGGCCCATTGGTCTAAGGCGTCACAGTTCTTATAGAAGGTTCGAATCCTAGTTTCGACTTGAATATGATCAGCACCATATCCCTCCTCATGTGTTACACTAAAGTGGGAAACATCGATCTGCGTTAATGTTTTTCTCTAACATTCAGCTGACAGACGACGATACAGGTGAAGGAGTCAATGGTTTTAAACTCAACTAACTCACTCACGCACAATTTGAATAAGATAACTCATCATGATTCAGGAGTCGACATCGGGGCTGCAATCACTCTCAGGTTCAGTGGGGGGCGTATCGCAAGCCTAGTGTACAACACCACCACGAAGCATGGCGACAACGCAGCAACCATACTTGGAAGTGAAGGAAGCATCAGGGTAAGTGACGTCCTGGAATCTCTGAAAGTCTCTGAGACTCTGAGACTCTGAGAAACAGTCAAAGCTAACCAGCGCCTAAACGAACATGACAATCTCGTTCAAACAACTGATGTTTGCCAAAACGGACCCGGAAATTTGGTTCAAAAGAACCTTGTCTGACAAAACGGACCAGACAATCTGGTTCAAAAGAACCTTGTCTGACAAAACGGACCAGACAATCTGGTTCAAAAGAACCTTGTCTGACAAAACGGACCAGACAATCTGGTTCAAAAGAACCTTGTCTGACAAAACGGACCAGACAATCTGGTTCAAAAGAACCATGTCTGGCAAAACGGACCATACAATTTGGCTCAAACGACCAATGTCTGCCAAAACGGACCAGACAATCTGGTTCAAAAGAACCATGTCTACCAAAACGGACCAGACAATCTGGTTCAAAAGAACCTTGTCTGACAAAACGGACCAGACAATCTGGTTCAAAAGAACCTTGTCTGACAAAAAGGAACCTTAAAATCTGGTTCAAACGACCAATGACTGCCAAAATAGACCAGGAAATTCGGTTCAGACGACCGGTGTCTGCCAAACTGGACGACAATGTGGTTAAAATGGATTAAAAATTGGCCGTTTTGGACACGTTGCCTGGTCCATCTTGACACTGCCTAACCGTTTTGTATTCATAAATTCTAATTTACATGAGAAGCCATTGATGTTTGTTTTCAGATCGAGCCACCATTTTGGGCACCGACAAAGCTGTCCTCTCCAATGGGAACATTTGATTTCAAGGAAAATCTTGGCTTTCAATACGAACAACGCTGTGTGAGAGAGTGTTTACAGAAAGGTAAACACTAAAGATACAATATTTTGGAAAATGTTTTTGTATGCATATTTTGATATAAAAACAGGCTTTTGAAATATTGGATACATTGTATATACAACCTCTTTCAAACCGAGGCATATCATTAGTGAAAATCATTGTATAAAAGTTTTCAGCGAATCTCTTCATTGAATAGCTAGGAAGAATTCTGTTCCGCTGTCGTGATAAGATTACTGGTGGTCGCTGAATACGAGTGGAAGC
The DNA here is from genome assembly GCF_022045235.1 of Haliotis cracherodii. NCBI lineage: Eukaryota > Metazoa > Mollusca > Gastropoda > Lepetellida > Haliotidae > Haliotis > Haliotis cracherodii. The sequence goes on along the minus strand of NW_027266270.1, from coordinate 18,030,333 downwards.
TCTAGTGAGTTAGTGAGTGAATATTGTTTAACGTCACAGTCAGACGCATTCGCATTCACAATGACACTCAACCATCGAGCCACCGAACCTGACTACATGATCTAATTAGTCATCCTTATGATCAGGAAGTGGGGCCTTGGGATCTATTTTCACCTGGGTCTCCACGGGAATAGGGCCTTTAGAAACGATTGCTCATAAGGATGGAGGTATTATACAGCTGTCAAACATATGAAACACGAACTAAAACAAAATAATACTAATAAATAAAACAATAATTAGGGTTGGCATATATTTTGTGACATCCGACTGACTGAATAGAATAGTTACACTAAAATATACGAATAATGTATAACCAGAGGAACATATTTCCTTACCTCAAGCTGAACTTTTATGTTCCACTTTCATGTTCCACTTTTCTCTTCCCAGAACAGTCCGCTGATGACCAATGAGAACATACTTACAGTATACGGGTTTATGTATAGATAGAGGAACATGTTTCCTTACTTCAAGCTCAATCTCATTAAAATCAGATCTTAGTTCTCGCTACCGCTAAACAAAGATCTGATGACATCCCATTAGGGGTTACGTCAGAACGACCTTTCATCCGACCAATCAGAGCATCGCTTACCAGATCATGAAAGTGACAGTCGGAATGTGATTTCTAATTATGCAACCTCGAAAACTTTAAAACGGGGTATTCCGAACGATAGTTACGGGCTTAACGACCGAATCTGTACAATCTAGACCATATATTAGCCATACTGTTCCTTTGCTCAGGTTTCACATTTTTAAGCGAGAATTTGTCAAAATATGTTTCGAAGCGTAGTCGCCAATTTGAAATTAGTTCCGCAAAGCACGAGAAAGCTGCCTTCTGATTGGCTAATGTCGACTTCTTGTCAGTAATTCCATTGGTCGGTCAGAGTTCGCGAAAGGTCGGTCTGATGTGACACGTAATGGGATGTCCTCAGATCTTTGTTTAGCGGCAGCGAGAACTAAGATCTGATTTTAATGAGATTGCTTCATGCTGAACTTTTATGTTTTCTATCCAGAACTGTCCGCTGATCACCCATGAGAACGTCCTTACAGTATACGGGTTTATGTTTAACCAGAGGAAAATATTTCCTTACTTCTAGCTGCATGTTAACCTTCTGTTCAATGTTTCTTTTCCCAGGCCTGTTGGAGTGTCCCCTGATTACCCACGAGAACAGCCTCAACATCATGGGAGTGATCGAGACAGTGCTCAACGAACTTGGCGTCAAATACGATTTCCCGTACACAGTGTAAACCTCATAATATGTTCGGATTTTCCAGAGGATAAGACTGTATTGAATCCATATTTTGTATAATTATACCAATAAAGGTTTAGTAACGGTGGAAGTAATTGTTATATATTTGTAAAAGTGGTGTGAAAGTGAGCGATATTACAGCGGTATATAATGCGGGGGATATAGTCACCAGCTGGGACAGTCTGTCTGATATAGTCTGGCCGTCCGTTTTCGTTCCCGAATCATAATTGGAAAACTGTGAAAGAATTTTTTTAAGAATTTAATATTTTCCTGTTTCCAAGGAAACAAGTTAGACTCTGAAACGGGTGAAGTGTTGTTGCTGGAGTGGAACCCCAAGTAGGGCGTCGTCTTCTGATGACTTTTGTCTTTCTTGATTGCATCTTAACTAGGACACATAACAGGCGCAGCTGGGGTGTTATCGGGTAACAATGGCCAAGGCAACCTCTTTTAACCATGGGCGGTGGGGTAGCCAGATGACTAAAGCGTTCACGCCGAAGTCCCGGGTTCGACTCCCCACAAGGGTACAATGTGTAAAGCCCATTTCTGGTGTCCCCCACCGTGATATTGCTGGAATAGTGTTATAAAAGCGGCATTAAACCATACTTACTCACTCACACTTTTAACCAGGAATCCTAACAAGCCTGTTGGCTCCAATGCTATCCAAGGCCCCGTTTCTCAAAGCGATCGCAACTCTGCGACTGTCGTGGGTCATTGCTGAGTGAGTTTCGAAAGTCGATCACTTCGTAACCTGACTCTTGGATGTCTTCACATTCCACCCTTGGTACCAGTGGTACCATGTCATCCTACCAGATTACAGTATGGCATAGCTGTGGACATTGTGCCCTGCTATTAGAGAATAATGTCTGGCAAGGAATGCGGGTGGGCACACTGTTCCAGGGGAGGTAAGCAGGGGTTGTACAGGGGCTGGAATAGACCAGCGGGTAAAGCGTTTACTCTAAACGCCGAAGGTCTGGGTATCGTGAAGCCCCTTATTGGTGTTCCCCCGTCGTGATAATGCTGGAATGTTGCTAAAAGAGTCCCTTACTAGATGACATATACAAGGAAATTACATTCTTTGAGGTGACGGACCCCTGAAAATCCGGATACAGAATTGCGTCTGTGCTTGTCGTGAGAAGCAACTAAGGGGATCGGGTGGTCAGGCTTGCTGACTTGGTTGATGCATGTCATCGTATCCCAACTGCGTACTTTGATGCTCATGACGTTAATCACTTGATTGTTTGGTCTAGACTTGATTATTTATAGACCGCCGTCATATAGCTGGAATATTGCTAAGTGCGGCGTTAAAAAACATACAAACACATTGCTCTGAGCAATATTTCACTTATATCACAGCGTGTGAGCAATAATGTGGAAGAAAGTGATGAAGGTGTTTTGCCTCGTACTTTTTTGGTGCAATTCACGAGCGTTGGTATGAGGCTGAAGCCTAGAGTGCGGGGTTAAGTAACAAACAAACAAATCTTTGAGGAGACGACAACCTACATCTTCCCGAGGCAAGGGAGTTAACTGACTATAAAAGTCCAGTTTCCACCCGTGCCGAACTAGGCTGGAATTCCTGGGCTCGACCGTAGCGCCACCAGTGGTTATTACGAGTTATGTCCCTTCTAAGCCTTAAAAGACTTGGAAATTATCTGTTGACAACGAGTTGGCGGTACACATGCTTTGCAAATCCTGCAATCGACAGAAATCTGCACGACATTTTACAAACCGGATTTCGATTTCGGTGTCGCGATTTTGATTGGACTATGCTTAGACTCGTTAACCCAGCCAAAATGTAAGTCCATAATACCAGCCTAGTTCGGCAAGGGTGGAAACTGGACTTTTATAGTCAGTTAACTCCCTTGCCTCAGGAAGATGACAACCTGCAGCATAGCTTAACTCTTGGGACAAACTCACTTCATATGGGGCTTACAAACCAACGATCATAATCAGAGATTCAAGCCCACGATCAGTGAATACTGGTACGACTAAGGGACACAACTCTGCATGGCGAATTAAGTCGTCGCAGCCATTCGGGCACCAATAACATAAAAGCGAGTGAGTTGTGGTTAACGTCCATGTCTCGGCTGTCAGCTCAGTTTCGGAGGTAAGCCTTAAGCGACGCAGGTCTCAGACGTTTATCACTTTGGTGAAATGGTGAAACCCCGAGCATGAAACTTTGAAACATAATCGGACCGAAGCGGGATTCGAAACCACTATCATAGGTTTCTGGCTTGTCCAAAAGGACGCAGCTCTGCACAACGAATTGTGGTGTCAGTAAATACTGGGCCACCCGTACCCCTGTTGACCCCTAAGGCATCTGTTCTGTATGGTATGACTTACATTGAACTGCAACCTAACTTGAAGACGAAATGTCAATCATACACACACACATACATATATATATATATATATATATATATATATATATATATACATCTCACGTGTGAGACATATCGTTTTGGTAACAACCCGTGTCTCTCTACGGTAAACACTATCAAATGAACTTACTTACGACTGTGACATTGATCTGAGATAAATGATATGCGAATAAATAAGAACGTCCTTGACCCATTGATGCTCCCATCCTGTTGCATTAACGGTACACGTATAATCAGCCAACATGCCGTTGTCTTCGTGTCCTAAGCGTGTGTGACTTACATCGGACACTGATGTTGACTGCGTTTTGGCGCTGCTGTAGGGCTCTGTTTATTGTGTTTTCAGTAGATCCTCTCGTTGACATATTTAAAACAGTGAATAGGTTCATCTCGCATGAACGCACTAAGATAACGTCAACCAGTTGAAAAGGACGGGAAGTGACCTCTTGCGCACTTTCAAAGTTTTGTGATGTAGTCGGCCCTGTGCATAAAGAGTGAGGTAGGCAATCGTTTCTTATAGAATTACACTTGATATAATATTAATGTTTACATTAATTACACATAATTCGATAGAGGTTGCCACAGCAGTGTCACACGGGAGCTAGGCTAATTCTTGCATAATTATAATTCAAAGGGTGCGTATTTGGTTTCATGTATAGTATTGCATTGAATATGCATTCACTCAGTTAAAAACCAGGATCGAAAGTGAAGAATGATCAAACCACTCATTCACTCGCACCCTACCACCTACGTTGCTATTTTTTTCCCGTTGCGACAAGTCATTGCTTGGTTTGTCTCTTCAGATTCATCATAAAGTTTGCCATGGCAACCAGGTGGGGAATATTCAGCGCTGGGAAAATATCCGGGGATTTCACTGCAGGCCTACTTAGTCAGAGCTCGGATGAGCATCAGGTGAGTATGTGGGTGAGTGAGTGAGTGTGTGTGTGTGTGTGTGTGTGTGTGTGAGAGAGAGAGAGAGAGAGTATGTGTGTGTGTGTGAGAGTTAGTGGGTGATTGTGTGTGTGTGTGTGGGGGGGGGGGGGGTGAGAGTTAGTGGGTGATTGTGTGTGTGTGAGTATGTGTGTGTGTGTGTGTGTGTGTGTGTGTGTGTGTGTGTGTGTGTGTGTGTGTGAGAGAGTTAGTGGGTGATTATGTGTGTGTGTGTGTGTGAGAGTTAGTGGGTGATTGTGTGTGTGTGTGTGTGTGTGTGTGAGAGAGAGTTAGTGGGTGATTGTGTGTGTGTGTGTGAGTATGTGTGTGTGTGTGTGTGAGAGAGAGAGAGTTAGTGGATGATTGTGTGTGTGTGTGTGAGTGTGTGTGTGTGAGAGTTAGTGGGTGATTGTGTGTCTGTGGGTGGGTGGGGGGGGTGATTGTGTGTGTGTGTGTGTGTGTGTGTGTGTGTGTGAGTGAGTTAGTGGGTGTGTGTGTGTGTGGGGGGGGTGATTGTGTGTGTGTGTGTGTGTGTGAGTGGGTGGGTGATTGTGTGTGTGTGTGTGTGAGTTAGTGGGTGATTGTGTGTGTGTGTGTGGGTGGGTGGGTGTGTGTGTGTGTGTGTGTGTGTGTGTGTGTGTGTGTGTGTGTGTGTGTGTGTGTGTGTGTGAGTTAGTGGGTGATTGTGTGTGTGTGGGTGTGTGTGTGGGTGGGTGGGTAGGTGATTGTGTGTGGGTGTGAGTGGGTGGGTGATTGTGTGTGTGTGGGTGTGTGTGTGTGTGTGGGTGGGTGGGTGGGTGATTGTGTGTGGGTGTGAGTGGGTGGGTGATTGTGTGGGTGTGTGTGTGTGTGTGTGTGTGGGTGGGTGATTGTATGTGGGTGTGAGTGGGTGGGTGATTGTGTGTGTGTGTGTGGGTGGGTGGGTGATTGTATGTGTGTGGGTGGGTGATTGTGTGTGTGTGTGTGTGTGTGTGTGTGTGTGTGGGTGATTGTGTGTGTGTGTGTGTGTGTGTGAGTGAGTGTGTGTGTGTGAGTTAGTGGGTGATTGTGTGTGTGAGTGTGTGTGTGTGTGTGAGTTAGTGGGTGATTGTGTGTGTGTGTGGGGGGGGGGGGGTGATTGTGTGTGTGTGTGTGAGTGGGTGGGTGATTGTGTGTGTGTGTGTGTGTGTGTGTGTGTGTGTGTGTGTGTGTGTGTGTGTGTGTGTGTGAGTTAGTGGGTGATTGTGTGTGGGTGGGTGGGTGGGTGATTGTGTGTGTGTGTGTGAGTGTGTGTGTGTGTGTGAGTTAGTGGGTGATTGTGTGTGTGTGTGGGTGGGTGATTGGGGGTGTTTCACAAACACACCCAATGAGTGAGTGATTAGGTGGGATATGTGAGTGAGTGAATAGAAGAGAAACAAACCAGGAAGTGAATGAATCGGATGAATGAGTGATGTAGGGGTGTTTTGTGGACAGGTGAGAATGTGATTGGGTCAGTTATGGAAGTGAAGGGAGACTCGCCCAGATTAATATTCCAGATTTGCCTTGATTCGCATTCGCTTTGTTTGTTTCACTAACTAGTAATAGGTTACGCCTAAATATCAACTCGCCCGAACAAAACAAAATACAAATCAAATTTCTTTCGTTTTACAAACTGTGAAAATTACCGTTTCATCAATACTTCTACTAGAACGACTCAAATCTATGAAAATTTAAATGGAAGTAAAAACAATAATATAACACTAAGAACATGGCCACAGTTTTAGTAGCCGTTGACTATACATGAATGTATTGCTTTATTCCAGGTATTAGCTATAGCAGCAAGATCACAAGAGAAGGCCCAGGCATTTGCAGACAGGTTTGGCATCAAAACAGCATACGGCAGTTACAACGAGTTGGTTCAAAATCCAGATATTGGTACATAAATTCCGTATTATGATATATAAATGCTTTGTATTTCATACACAACACCCGTGTGCGAGATACGCTTAAGTGATATTATTACACGCGGAAAGCGCACGTAAAATCTCCGATTTCAACAACTACCCAACACTGAAAGTTAATCTGGAAAAAACCTTTTCGATGACAGGTGAAGACACATTACATACATTTGTCGTGTCATTATCCGCACTATTTAAGAAATCAAGACCTATGTTTTCAGGACATGGGTAAAATAACCCTGATAAACAGGCTCCGTGTTACATTTGGATTGTTCTCGTTCACGCCTGTCATGTACTTTGATGACTTGCTAGTACGACACTCTGTCACTGTTCTTACCGTGATGACGAAGATTCATAAAAGTTAATGTTAGTGAACGCGTAAAAGAAGGTGACCATGGTTAGACAGGACATATGAATTGACATACATGTCGATCGTCCTTCAATTCTGCATCTGGTTTGAGAAGAGATTTACCGTTAGTTGTGATATCTTGACCCCCGCGCTTATCGGTATATTATCTTCCCGAGGCAAGTGACTTAATAAACCTATTCATTGGGATCGCTTTAAAGTAAGAGACTTCTTTCTATAGGCATTAAAACCTATAGGGTTTAATCGGGTTAAATCTTATAAACTGGGACGTTGTAACGTCCCTGGGATTTTATATAATATCCCAGGGATTTTATTAATATAACTTCCGTTCAGATTGTAACATGTAATGAAAATGTAAAATCAAATGACAAACGTTTTCTTCATATTCCCGAGGATAGAACTCGCAACACTCATATCTGTAGCCCAGTGAGTGTACCACGAGGCTAAAGAGGTGTTGATAAGCCTCTCTGGTTTTTAGAATGTCCTTTTAAAAATCAGTACGCCAGCAACAGATATTTTACGCGCGTTTCCTAAGGTTCATGGAAAGTATGTTCGAAAGTATGTTCGAATGTTGATAAATGTTGTTTTAAGTTTCTTTTTCGGTTTATAAGCATGGAAAAACACTTTCCCTCGGTTTTGGTAGACAGAGCATGCCCTGGGAAGAGTGAAAAAGCAAGGGGCCGAAGCCCCCCGCGGTTTTTCCCTCTCCCCAGGGCATGCTCTGTCTACCAAAACCGAGGGAAAGTGTTTTCTCCAATACGTAAAAGTCGAGTTTTATGATTTGGCTGGACTAACGAGTCCATGCACATGCCATTCAAAATCGCGGAACGAACTAAACATGGATTTCAACATGCAGATTTCGATCGACTGCAAGATTTAAAAAACATGTGTATCGTTAACCGGGGGTCGACAGATATTTTCCAAATGTTTTCATGTTTTTAATCAAGGTGCTCAAATGATTTGATGCACTTCGTTAGATAAGGCCCGTTATATTACAATACAGATCTTGATTATCGATCAAATCGTCTTGACTGGGCGAGGCCATTTTGTTGCAAATGCAAGTGATGTGACAGGTGGAATCTGATATTGTCAGTCGAAGGGATACAGAAGCAAGGGGAGGGGTCCAACGTATCTCAATCCTGTCGTCCGGGTGGGAGTGACGGTTGGGCCACGAAATTCCAGTCGAGTTCGACAAGGGTGGAGACTTGACTTTGGTTGTCAGTCAACTCCCTTGCCTAGGGAAGATGGTATTTTGAGGTTGAAATCACGACGTAATTTGAACACTAATGATCAGACTACTGTTAAAATCTTTGAGAAAATACCTTGTCTTAAAGGGTGTTATTGGTGTAATATTATTCATATCTACCGCAAAATGTCACCCATAATCACCACTGACAGCAAACATCAGTCAGAATGTCGATGTAGACATAGAGTTATGTTGCCTGTATTCCAGACGACGTCAAACTTAACATCTGAAACATAAAACTGAATTTAGCGCCATCAAATCTACAGGCTTGTGATCTCTAAGAAAGGAAGTGAAAAAGTAATTACAAAGTTATATTGTGTTATTCCAGATATCGTGTACATCGGTTCGATTCACCCAGAACATCACAAACTGAGTGTTCTGTGTCTGAATGCTGGGAAACATGTTGTGTGTGAGAAACCCGTTACCATGACAGTGGCGGCCGCCAAGGAAGTGTTCGCCCTCGCCAAAGAGAAGAAGCTCTTCTTCATGGAGGTAAAATAAAACATGGCGTCTCTGTATCTGCAACGATATGTCGTTTCCAAGCTCGTTTACAATACGACACAACCTGATGTAATAGATTACAACCTGATCCGATTCAACAGAGCCTTATCCAAAACAACACATCTTTATCTAATACCAATCAAATTGATCAAATATATCCCAACGCAGTCAAATACAACCCAAAGTTATCAAATACAGTGTAAGCCAAAACAACACGAGGCAATCTAATACACCGCAACGCAACGCAACGCAATACAATACCACACAACACAACATAACGCAATCCATTACAACACAAATCAATCTAACACAACACAACGCAATCTAATACAACATAACGCAATCCAATACAACACAACACAATCTAATACAACACAACATAATCTAATACAACACAACGCAGTCTTACACAACACACCGCAATCGAAAACAAGACAACGCAATCAAATCCTTCCGGTGTAATCCAACACAAGACAACGCAATCCAATACAACACAACGCAATCTAATACAACACAACTTAATCTAATGCCATCCATCGTTATCCATTACAACACAGTGCAATCCAATACAGCACAACGCAATCCAATACAGCACAACGCAATACAATACAACACAACGCAACCCAATACAACACAACGCAATCTAATACCATCCAGCGCAATCCAACACAATTCAACGCAATCCAATACAAAACAACGCAATCCAATAAAACACAAGGCAATCTAATACAAAACAACGCAATCCATTATAACACAAGGCAATCTTATACCATCCAGTGTAATCCAGTACACCACAATGCAATACAACACAACGCAATCCAATACAACACAGCGCAATTCAATATAACACAAGGCAATCTAATACAACACAACGCAATCCAATACAACACAACGCAATCTTATACCATCCAGTGTAATCCAGTACACCACAATGCAATACAACACAACGCAATCCAATACAACACAGCGCAATTCAATATAACACAAGGCAATCTAATACAACACAACGCAATCCAATACAGCTCAACGCAATCTAATACTATCCAGTGTAATCCAGTACAACACAACGCAATCTAAAACAACACAACGCAATCCAATACAACACAGCGCAATTCAATATAACACCAGGCAATCCAATACAACACAACGCAATCTAATACAACACAAATTAATCCAGTGCTATCCAGCGTAATCCAATACAACACAATGCAATCCAATACAGCACAACGCAGTCTAATACCATCCAGTTTAATCCAGTACAACACAATGCAATACAAGACAACGCAATCCAATACAACACAGCGCAATTCAATATAACACCAGGCAATCCAATACAACACAACGCAATCAAATACAACACAAATTAATCCAATGCTATTCAGCGTAATCCAATGCAACACAACGCAATCCAATACAGCACAACGCAATCTAATACTATCCAGTGTAATCCTGTACAACACAACGCAATCTAATACAACACAACGCAATCCAATACAACACAGAGCAATTCAATATAACACAAGGCAATCCAATACAACACAACGCAATCCAATACAGCTCAAGGCAATCTAATACTATCCAGTGTAATCCAGTACAACACAACGCAATCTAAAACAACACAACGCAATCCAATACAACACAGCGCAATTCAATATAACACAAGGCAATCCAATACAACACAACGCAATCCAATACAACACAACGCAATCTAATACAACACAACGCAATCAAAAACAACCCAGTGTAATCCAGTAGAACACGACTTAATCTAGTACCATTCAGCGTAATCCAATACAATCTACACAATCGAACGCAGTCTACATTTGGCAGTTATTCCTGGGAAGGATGTCATTTGAAAATTTGGGAATAAACACCCATCAGACACGTGAACGTTTTGAAATGAGCATTCATTCCATGTTCTCCGTCTTGTGCCCATTGTTGTCACTTTTGCGTCTATGTTGTTCAGTTTAAGGTGTTCATGGATGTTCATCTATCAGACGGGCATATGCATCTCGGCAACGATGTCATGAAATAGTGGATGTTAGCCTGATCAATATGAACTAAAACAATTTTCATACGAAACCGAGACATTTAGGAAGGAATGTTTTCTTGCAACTACAAGATATGGTTATAGGGTGATAGGGTAACGAACGTATGTAGATTTTTCAAGAAATATTATTTTTTTTAAGAAAAATGTTTTATCAAAGCGTTTTGAAAATTGTTCTTCATATGTTATAGATTTCAACTTCATATATTAAAGATTTCAGTTTGTATCTAAATTTGTTGAGATGGGCTTAGGTCCAGGGTTATTGGCCTATATTATACAACTTAAAAGTTATATATTTCCTGATACTGACTGTTTGGTCTTGAACCAGGTATTTGGGTCCATGGTTATTGGCCTCTATTACACCATCTTAAGGTTACACACTGACTGCTTGTTCTTGAACCAGAGATTTAGGTCCATGGTTATTGGACTCTATAACACCATCTTAAGGTTACACACTGACTGCTTGTTCTTGAACCAGGTATTTGGGTCCATGGTTATTGGCCTCTATTACACCATCTTAAGGTTAAACACTGACTGCTTGTTCTTGAACCAGAGATTTAGGTCCATGGTTATTGGACTCTATAACACCATCTTAAGGTTACACACTGACTGCTTGTTCTTGAACCAGGGATTTGGGTCCATGGTTATTGGCCTCTATAACACCATCTTAAGGTTACACACTGACTGCTTGTTCTTGAACCAGAGATTTAGGTCCATGGTTATTGGACTCTATAACACCATCTTAAGGTTACACACTGACTGCTTGTTCTTGAACCAGGGATTAGGGTCCATGGTTATTGGCCTCTATTACACCATCTTAAGGTTAAACACTGACTGCTTGTTCTTGAACCAGGGATTTGGGTCCATGGTTATTGGCCTATATTACACCATCTTAAGGTTACACACTGACTGTTTGGTCTTGAACCAGGTATTTGGGTCCATGGTTATTGGCCTCTATTACACCATCTTGAGGTTACACGCGGGCACGGGGGGCCCAGTCGTCTAAGGCGCCGCGATTCGCTGTGCAGAGTCGCGTCCCTTGGGCACGCCAGAAACTTATGATTGTGGGTTCGAATCACGGTTCGCCCCGATTATGTTTCTAGGTTTGTCAGCACCATACCCGTGTTCGTGGGTTTCACTGAAGTGGTAAACGTCTGAGACCTGCATCGCTTGGGGCTTTCCTCCCACATTAAGCTGACACGCCGCGATATAACTGGAATACTGTTAAAAGTGGGGTTAAACCCAACTCACTCACTCACTCACTTTAGGTTACACACTGACTGCTTGTTCTTGAACCAGGGTTTCTGGTCCAGGATGTTCCCAGTGTACCATCAGATCCGCCGAGAACTGGACTCCGGCAGCCTCGGTGATATCAAGGTGGTGACGGCAAAGTTCTGTGTCGACAACTTCAGCGTCGACAGGATGAACCAGAAGGCACAGGGGGGTGGGGGCATCCTCGACCTCGGTTGTTACACCGTCCAGTTTGCCGACTTTGTCTTCGGCGAAAAGCCAGAGAAAGTTAGCGTTGAGGGCACACTATCGGAAAATGGTATGACAGAAGTAACATCTTGTAAATGGTTGCTGATGTAATAATCAGTGTGATACTCGTCGTGCTGTAAATGAAACGTTAAATGTAACTCGCTCTATATAACACCAACAGCAACAATAATAATAATAATAATAATAATAATATATGTAGCAGATTATTATGGTGAACTTGATGACGACGATGAGTATGATGTTGATGACGACGATGCTTCCGATGGTTGTTAAACTGCTTTTAGTGTTGTTGTTGTCATCATCATCATCACCATCATCATCATTATCATCACCATCATCATCATCATGCATGAGACACATTCTCCATGTGTGAGCATAGCTGATGTTATGATTACCATCATTATCATCTTGAGACACACGGGTGGGCAATGGATCCGAGATCATCATGATCATCATTATCATTATGGTTAGTATGATATAAATTCCCCAGGGGTGGACACCGGAGCTGCCATCACACTCCGCTTTAGTGGAGGCCGGATCGCCAGCCTGGTGTACAACATCACAACCTCTCACGAAGACAATGCAGCCACCATCCTGGGCACAAAGGGAAGTATCAGGGTGAGTGAGGCGTCAGGTCGGAGACTAACGTGCTGTGCCACGATTAACAGGTTAACCGGAGTCTCTTGGAGTGTTGCTGATCATGACCGTGTTTTCAGTTTTGAAACCCTATGTCATACCATTTAATTCAATTGTAAACGGTGCCCTTTAATTGAAAGCTGTACATACAAACGAAATGAGCTGGAAGACATTATAAAAAAACAACCTCATTACCAGAAGACAAATTGATTCAGCGTATCTAGATGTATCGGGTGCGTATATCAGCGAACTATTTCTTGTTCAGTCCCCGCTGTATTCCGCGGCAAAACAATCTAAACTCATTTTTTGTGAATTCTGCACCCATATTTTGATAATTCTGCATACAATTCTGCACACAATTCTGCATACAATTCTGCATACAATTCTGCATACAATTCTGCAAACGTTAAAGCTGCTCTTTTCTGACCACTGGCAGACATTTTTATGATAGATAAATTGCAGATACTGCAGATAAATTCAAAATTCTGTTCGAGTTTCGCACAAAATGTGATTTTCAGCAAGATTCCTACATTTTCTCACCAAGTGGGCATTTCTGCAAACGTTTGGGGTCTGCTTGTTGCAAGCTATGACATGATACATATGTACAATGAATACCAACGCCTAGCCTAATACGTTACTCTACAACATCTCAAATGCTTTCATTTATCTTTTCTTCAAAGGTCCAACCAAACTTTTGGGCCCCAACAGAAATGACTTCACCGATGGGTACATTCAATTTCTCCCTCCCGAAAGGCAAATTCCCCACATTTTACGGTGCGCAGAGTCACGGATTTCAATATGAACAGCGGTGTGTCAGAGAATGTCTGCAGAAAGGTACGCCTAAAATGTATAAACATTACATCCGACTTGTCAGCTTCTTATAGATAGGACATGAACAGGTATTGTTGGCGCCAGACAGAATCGCAAGATGTCAAAGCATAATGTGCTGATATTGGTTTCAGAGCTGCACGGCGCTGATGTTTATTTAGTTAATGATGCATTCGTAAAATGTGTTCTGTGAATGAGTAAGTAAGTTAGTTTTAACGCTTCTTTCAACAGCATGTCAGTTATATAACAGCGAATCGACTTAATTTGGGAGTAAATCCCGAAGCGAACGTGAGTTCGAATTCCATATTAGTCATGATTATGATCCTTGTTTTTTTAGCACTATGCCCAAGGGTTCCACTAAGGTGCCAGATTGTCCTTTAACCGTGACAGAATCTTACGATCGTGGGGTCGAATTCAAATTTCACCTTATTAAAAGTATCAGTTTGTCGGTAGCATATTCGTGGTAACGTTTTTCACCATAGTTTTAATCATCGAAGACCTCAATCACTTCGGGATATCCCCCACCACACACACACCAAGCTGAAATGCCTCATGACTGAAAACTACCCGTGAAGATTCCGGGTGAGAATAGGTCTTCAGCAACCCATACTTGCCGTAAAAGGTGACTATGCTTGTCCTAAAAGGCGACTAACGGGATCGGGTGGTCAGGCTCGCTGACTTGGTTGATGCATGTCATCGTATCCCAATTGCGTGGATCGATGCTCATGATGTCAGTCACTGGATTGTCTGGTCCACACTAGATAATTTCACAAACCGCCGTCATATAGCTGTAATATTGCGGCGTTAAACAACAAACAAACAAACAAACATGACTAAAAACAACTTTTCAATGAAGCCACCACTTAACTAACGTTCAGTGTTTCTATTCCCAGGCCTGTTGGAGTGTCCCCTGATGACTCATGAAAGCAGCCTTAACATCATGGGAGTGATCGAGACTGTGCTCAACGAACTTGGCGTCAAATACGATTTCCCGCACACTGTTTAAGTTGTCCCTTTTTGGCAACCCGTTCATATCCGAAACAGAAGTAAAGAGAACACGAGCATGGAGTAGAAATGTGGGAAGCGTGCCTACAATCTACTAGATAACGCATGATCGGCTTCAAACAGAAACGACGACGATCATGAAACTTTGACTTCCACTGGAAGACGCAGTTAAAGATATCACGGCGGGATTGTCTGATATTGTTACTTCATATAATAAACATATAGTGTGTATTTTTGTGTGTGATTGTTTTACTTTTACTATTTTTCTTTGGTATATTCTGATTGGCAGGGGGCGGTCGGGTAGTCTAGTGGTTAAAGCGTTCGCTCGTCACGCCGAAGACCTGGGTTCGATTCCCGACGTGGGTACAATGTGTGAAGCCCATTTCTGGTGTCCCCCGCCGTGATATTGATGGAATATTGCTAAAAGCGGCGTAAAACCATACTCACTCACTCACTCACTCACTCTGATTGGCAGATGGCAGTGGATATTATGTCACATTGCAATGTTACCTATATTACGTTACTCAGTTCTGCAAATTCGGATTTTACTATTTATTTACTATTTCTAAGTCCGTGTCTTATGTTTTGGTTTGGTTTGGTTTGTTGTTTAACGCCGCACACAGCAATATTCCAGCTAAATAATCGAGTCTTGACCAGACAATCCAGTGATTAATATCACGAGCATCGATCCACGCAATTGGGATCGATGACATGCATCAACCAAGTCAGCGAGCCTAACCACCCGATCCCGTTAGTCGCCTCTTACGACAAGCATGCGTTGCTGAAGACCTATTCTACCCCGGATCTTCACGGATCCTTAAGTTAATAAGGCTAACATAAGTGTGGTGTAATTGTCAGGTTTCCTCATTCGTGCTACCTCACCCCTTTATGCGATAAAATAAAGTTATCAATGATGTTTTCGAAAAATGTCATATATAAGGCCTCCCTAATAATCTCAATCTCAAGAAAGCGAGAATGCGACAGTGTCCCCTACAGTATTCCATACATAAGTGAAACTCTATACTCTCCAAAGTAACTTGAGACTATTAGAAAATAACAGATGATCTCAGAAATGCAAAGAGGTATCGAGTGATGGTAATAGATGGATTAGGAAAAAAGAAGGACTAGTTGTAACTTGACATACAACATGCTGTCGGAGTATTGTAAGGGTGCAAAGTGAGTGAGTGAGTTGGGTTTTACGCCGCTTTTAACAGTATTCCAGTTATATCACGGCGTGTCAGCTTAATGTGGGAGGAAAGCCCGAAGTGATGCAGGTCTCAGACGTTTACCACTTCGGTGAAACCCACGAGCACGGGTATGGTGCTGACAAACCTAGAAACATAATCGGGTCGAACCGGGATTCGAACCCACAATCATAGGTTTCTGGCGTGCCCAAGGGACGCAACTCTGCACAGCGAATCGCGGCGCCTTAGACAACTTGGCCACCCGTGTCCCCGTAAGGGTGCAAAGAAAGACGACAGGGGTTGTGAAGTAAAACAAGTAAAGTAGATCAACAATGGGCCATGCCCCCACCATTGGACAAATATTCATGTATAAGGCATGGAAATGTCCGATTCAATTTCCCCAAGACAATTTGTGGAAGTTCTGCCCACTCCTATTGCATAGCCAGGCCCAGCATAACGTAGCGTATGCTCTCGTACGTCGACGTACATACCTCTCGATCAAATCCCAGGCGTTACGATACATGCATGGTGGTCCTGGGCGTCAACGTCTTGACAAAACCTGGACCCGCATGGCGCGCAAACGGCACAGCTACCGGCGCCAGTGTGTTGTCTCGGTAGTACTGTACAGTGACCCTTCTATGTACTATATGCAAGGACGTTCTGGCAGCCATAGTAATCTCCCCAGCCCCGACCAACCACCCATATCATTACCGCAGTGTCTGCCAGGTTGCCTTACATTGACGATCCCATGACGTTCGTTAAGACGGATGAGGACATGCCTACTCCTATCCAGAAGGTCCATAATCAACTCAACTCATAACATTCCACGAGACCATAGGCGATTCCTCCAGTTTACACGCTCTTAACTCCTTTGACGTCTGGCAAGAATGTGTCGATTTGTTAACTGTTGCACAGCACATGGCCGTCGAGCATATATAGCTGACGATTTTTATTCTGGTCAGTTACTTGAACTCCGCTGGTTTGGGGCAAGTGAACAGCAATGAGATTGACTGTTTGGGATCAATTTTGTAAAGACTTCTTTCCGATTAATAGTCCTGGGCCCACTTGCACGAAGCGATCTTATCGCTACGACTATTGTAAGCCTATGTTAAAGTATGGGAGTTACGAACATCTTATCGCTAAGATCGCTTTCTGCAAGTGGGCCAAGGACTTGTGTTTTTGACCTTGGGCGCCCTGTGCGGGACCGAACATTAACATTTTGTGTCTGCAGAAACCAGTTCCAAACTCTGCAAATCACAGACGAAGAGACGTTAAACAGAAAACAGTTTGAAACATGCCAAAAGCCCTTTGGCGTTCGTCACATTGACGACGCATTCCTAATCTGATCACAATACTGCATCGAAGCAAGACTAGAGAGCTTACTGGGGATATGAAGATCAACAGTACTATTGGGTCAGAGCCATTTACAACTACCCATGTTTCGGGTGTGTTTGGGTGTGAAGTATTTGTAAAGTACATATATGTATACACTTAATTTGGGAAGAGTCGTACGTTTGGATGTAGACATGACAATGGCAACAAAACACCGACACCTTGAAAAGTATTTACGTAACCTTTCCAATTTACTATCCTGTTGTCACTTGGTAATTTGTGTAAGCTCCGACTGTAAATTAATATTAAAGCTACAATGTATTTCTCACACATCTGTTGGTGAGAAATCCATTTGAGATAAATGGTATTAAAAATACACATGACAACGAATTCCAGACCATTGATTGGGTTCTCCATGGTGATTATCTTAGGTCAGATTTTGTCGGACTACTCTCCTCGTGATTCGGTCGAATTTACCTATAGCTACGTCATTGATCTTATCATCATCATTTTGGCAATCCACAGATACAACTGGAAGTTCTTTTGTGGATGGTTACACTGGATAAAAGTAGTAAGCGGTAAGCCAGATGACGTCACTTATGACTTTGTGTTAGGTATTAATATGAGCGACTGCGATCATGACAACAGACAAAATATGCATCGGGGCGATGCTAAAAAGGTGCAATTTTAGGCAACAGCTTGCCTGTCGTGCTTGTCAAAAACGATTTATCTCACAACTTGTTTGTTCAAAACGTATAACTCACACGATGTGCTCGTAAGATACGTTTTGACGAAAAATCGTTGTATGATAAATGGTGTCTAAGAGACACACTCGTGAACAGATCACCCGTTTAACGACCTTCACGAAAAAGTGTTCATTGACACCGGAACTATTTTGGTTCGTCAGACGTTCATTCGAATAAGAGCACCGACAACACTGTTCAACTGTACATCAAGTCTACGTTTCTCCCAGCAGAATTATCTATCACATTACATTTCTAATTTCCCCCAGCACTGCATGGAAAAAGGGTGCATGCAGTTAGAAACGTATTTACATAATTTACTTGACTTGAATTTGTCCGTGACTTTGTGTGGTAGCCTTTGATCTATCGCAGGACTGGTGACAAAATACATTTGATAGAGAGAGCGTTATGTATTCTTACTTTTGGATTGTGATACTGCAAGCATGGTGACATTATACAAGCTAAAACGTCAGAAATAAATGACATATTATGGCGCAGCAGCATCCCATTTACTTGACCTTCACTTCATGGTGCAAATAAACCAAGTGGGCAGTCGTTAGAAATGGCATCATCCTGTCAACTGACGTCATCCCGTGTCCCGCACTGATGTTGTTTTGTGGTAATTACGATCAATTTCATAATATACAAGAATACTCTTTGTTCGTCAAATTAAATTTACAAATGATTTTACAAAAATGTTGAATCAACACAGGAATGTTTAAAACAATATGAACAATATCCTGAACCAATGGTTAGATATCTCATCAAGCAATCTTCCCCTAACTGAAGAGGCGGTGGGATCGCCTAAAGCGTTCCCTCATCACACAGAAGGCCCGGGTTCGATTCCCCATATGGGTACAATGTGTAAAGCACATTTCTGGTGTCCCCCGCCGTGATACAAGGGCTGGTCAAAAAGTTCAAAGGCTAACAAACAAAACCAACAATTGTGAAAGTGTTTTTAATAATCCTTTTAACATAATCTACCTGCTTTTGAATACACTTATATAATATCGATAGTGAAGTTTTCCAGTAAGAAAGACATTCATTCACGGCGGCTTTGAGGTCATCGTTGTCGTCATATCGCTTTCCATGAAGGTGTTCTTTCAGTTTAGGAAACAGGTGGAAATCACGTGTGCAAGGTCTGGCGAGTATGAGGGGTAAGGAAGCTATTCGAACCCACATTGTCGCACAACAGCCTATGCAAGTCGAGATATGTGAGAAGAGGCATTGTCATTCAGGAGTAGAACTCCAGCAGTCAGCGTTCATGGCGGTTTTATTTAATAGAATTTCTCAGGGGATGAAGCAAATCAACATAGTAGGCACCGATAATCGTCTTTTGACGTCTTTCAAAGAAATCAACAAGGATCAGACTTTTGCATCTCAAAATACAGTGGCCATAACTTTCTTGACTGATCTTGAAGACTTGAATTTCTTTGGTGCCGGAGAAGTGGAATGGTACCGCCATGGATTGACGTTTTGGCTCGGGATCAGAAGTGGTAGACCAATGTTTAATGACCCGTTACTAATCTAGTTTTTAATATGACAACAACAAAAAACTCAATAAGCTCTAATTTTTCTCTGGAAATGTCAGTTCTTTTTTCCCTTAAGATCAGAAGTTAGAAACTTTTGTACCCAACGAGCAGATATCTTATTCATCTGTAAATGTTCAAGAATAACAGTTTGAATGGATCCATGGCTTAGACGTGTGTCTTCGTCAAGTTCAGCAAAGGTAATACGTCTGACATTATGAGTTTTTCTATCTCCTTGAATGAATCTTCATTGATGGAACCTCTAATTTTTCTCTGGCAATGCCAGTTCTTTTTTTCCTTAAGATCAGAAGTTAGAAACTGTTGTACCCATCGAGCAGATATCTTATTCATCTGTAAATGTTCAAGAATAACAGTTTGAATGGATCCATGGCTTAGACTTGTGTCTTCGTCAAGTTCAGCAAAGGTAATACGTCTGACAGTATAAGTTTTTCTATCTCCTTGAATGAATCTTCATTGATGGAAGATGAGGGACGTCAAGACCTAGGGTCATCTAAGGCATGCTTTCCCAGCCTTAAACATAGCTGCCCAACGTTTAACAGTGGAATAGCTGGGGCACCTATCCCCATACACTTGTGACATGCAGGCATGAATTTCCTTTGGAGTACTTTTCTCTAAAGTAAAAGTCTTGAAGACCTCTCGGTTAATCATTTCTGTGTCCATTTTTCCCCCCATCACGTTCAGCTGGCTGTCACTTATATTCAAACGGATTCAACAGACCGAATACTCTTGCAATGAAATACTAAAACAATGTACAACATTGACTTGTAAGTTAGTCAGGCTTAGAACTCTTTGACCAGCCCTCGTATTGCTGGAATATTGCTAAAAGCGGCATAAAACAGTACTCACCCACTCACTGGAAGACTGACAAAATCACTTTAACTGTCGCATAGTTCCATAAACGATGAAGAAAACTGCATAAGCTTCACATTCATTCACTCAGATGACATAATAATTCCTATGGGCATATTCGCTATAGAAATGGGGTAAGGAGAAAGGCAAAGGTATTTGTACATGTATCTATACCAAACAGGCATCTCTGTGATTTTTATTCCGTAAAACAAACATATCTGTATAACAAGCAATGAGGTGACTTTCGGACTGGTACAACGTGACACTATGTACAACGACAGAAGGTCGTTTATTTTAATTCGCAACTACCCCACTACAAAAACACTGTCTCATTTCTACCGCAGCTACACCGCGAATGTATCGCAAACGACATATGCACACTTAATGTGTTTCAGAGTACCGCACAGTGAGTACACTGGTGAGTTGAATTTACCTTTAACGACATTTACACACTGACGTACCACAGGGTAAGGTCAAGTCTCGTACACAATAAAACTAGCAGACATTATCTGCTTAATTGTATGTATAAAGTCACACTTGGCAAGTACACTCGACGAAGACCGAACTAATATATCTAACTCTTAGATTCGCCTGGTAGTTGACTTAAAATGTATCAAACAGATCAACTTAACCTAAGAGTAAACCTGTTGTGTCTACACAAGTAGAAGGGTTATGGAAATGTGATTAAATATGTTCCCCATCATCAAACAATGTTATTGCTGAGTATAGAATCAGTGGCGGAATACTGCTAATTGATACTTTTAATTAAACTGATGTAAACATGCACCCTTGTCATAAACGGTCCACGTTGTTTGATTAAATGTTTATTGATATGAACCTTTTACCTTTCAAGTGACCTGGTTACATCTACGATGACTATATAAGGTGTAGTTCCACCCGTCAGTCCATACCGCAGAACTCCTGAACATCAGATCACAAGAATATCAGACCAGTTCGCCAGCAGCCATGACTTCAGCCAAAGTATCTGTCTTGCGCTTGATCGCTATTGGTAAGTTCGTCTTCATTCTACATCAATGACATTAACTTGAATGTCGGTCTTAGAACAGGCCACGCTAATTCTAAAATGGTAATCGTTGTTTTTTGGTGAAAGAAGACACAAATGCTATACCAAAGATTGTCTTCGTCATTGATGAAACTGATCGTTGACAGGGCAGTGGGTCATGTCCTCATTTGTCACGAAGACGTCTTGCGTTTGATTTCCTGTATGGGACATGGTCAATTCATAATACCGAGAAAAGAATTTTGATTACTAAAATGCACTTAAATTGTATTACCTCGATGACGTCGAGGACGTCGTTTCCATTGTTATCGCTTTCTTGTACCGTAATCGGGGTAAAAATGACCCAAACTCGTGAAACATCGAGAGTGAACGTTGTTTTACGCCAATATTCCAGCCGTATGACGGTACACTATACCTCGAGTTTGAACCATACAAACCAACGATTGGTAGTATTGAGAAACATGGACGCCGTCTGAGTACGTCGGTGTCACAGAGTTGACAGAGTGCCTGATGGACACATACTTCTTAGGGTGGTATTGACCGGAGGCCGACCTCAATGTATTCGATTGATTGATACTTAATCTTTAAATCGGTTGCCTCTTTGGGCTTGAACTTCATCAACCAATTAATCTGTTTTTATTTAGATGTGTCGTATCTTGTTGATGATAATACACAAACCCACAGACGAAGGGGAATAACGAATCCTTCATATAACGGCCTGTTTATACAAATTGTGTCAGTGGCGGGTGCTACCGGTAGAACAGGACACGCCTATCCATTTCACGAACACCTCGTATCATCACTGATTTTCAGTGATCCATTCATGGTATTTTGCCTTTCGCCCAATGGAGATTCTCTGGCGTTGATGTCTAGGTTATACTGTAGGTAAGATAACCTCGGTCTTTAACTCAAATATTCAACATGTATAATGTTACCCCTATATTGCTATTTTTCAGGCTTGTGCTTCTCAGCTGTAAGAGGTAAGCAGAACAGGTGACAGTTATAGTGTCAATAAATGTAAGATGTATGCCATAGAAAGAACGCCTTGAGGATGAAGATACCAGTCTCCCGTTGAACATATTCCTTAAAAATAGTTGCATATTTTGTAACTCGGGAGAAGAATAGTTAATAGATACAATGTAATCCTATCAAAGTTGGCTAACTGATTGTGATAAAACTATGTCATGATCACATTAATATTTGACTATGTCAAGAGTACAAATGCCTAATGAAGATGAGATAATATTCTGGCTTTGCATGTTCCAAGGCTTTATTTGGCTATAAAGGGACTATTCTGTTCGTGTGAACCTTTAATTAAAAAGTAGGAGACTATGGATAATTGAATGTATGTTTGAATAATTTTGATGACCTTTTTGTCGTGTCTCTTGGTGTATGTATTAATCCTTAGAACTGAAGGGATGTTAGTGAAAGCACAGTCATAACTGTCCTCTTTGAGTGTGTGTGAAGAGTTTCACACCTTAACCGTGGCAAGATCGTGGATTCGAATCCCATATTCATCTGGATAATGATCTTTGCTTGATCAGCACCATGGCTCAGTTTGTGTTGTGTCACGTGTTGGGATCTAGTCTAATATGAATTCTTCTCTATGATGAGTGTTTCAATACGTGTGAATGGAGTTTCGGAAGCGACAGTAAAATGCATTGTACATGAACGGACCAGAGAAGATCACCTTTCAGCCGCAAGTTGACTGACATCGTACCCCAAAGGTGTTAACCGAATGGAGAAGGCCAAACAAAGTAAACCGCTCTGGTTTATAATTGTCCCCTATCATCGTGGCAGGTCAAGACAAACTAATGCTGGAAGTGTGACATTGCTACAATGTTAGCCATATTTCGCCTGCTTTGCTGGCTATCTGTTGTATATGATATTCACGGCTACCATTGTGACCGATCCATCCCCTCTCGACAAATTTGTCACATTGAGAATACAGTACCGTATACTTATTCTGCCTTCGCATTCCCCATGAAGCCTTGCGTGAAGTTGAAGTTGTAAAATATTTGTGCATGTTACAGTTGGTCGAGCTGATTCAACGTCAACGTCAACGTCAACTTCAACGTCAACTTCTACATCTTCGTCTACTGAAAATGGGGGAGGTAAGCTGATGATGAGACAGAAGCTACGGACATTTAGAAATATACATAATTTAAGGAATAATGATAGTTAGAATAATTCAAATGTACATGATTGATAAAGGTTGCACACTCCTCAGTGGTATTACGTATTCGACATTCCATTTCGATTCGATTCTTATATGTCGATCAGAGGTTTCAAATCACAGTTATCGCTTCCGTTTCGCGATCCCATCAACGAGGAAGCTCATTAACAGAAATATACTTCCTCCTCAAATATTGTCGGTTGGCATAATGTAAAAATGATATCTACAATTGAGGTTGCAATAATACATATTTGCAGCAGTTACTACACTATTCAGGGTATGTATGGTAATATATAATGAGCAGCAAAGCCGACAGAAATTATGGAAGAGAATGTACCCCGACGACGTGGATCATTGCGGGTGATGCTGATCTCTGGTTGTTCTTGCCTAGACTCGGTTGTTTACAGTAGTGCTCAGAACGGCGCAAGGCAGCAAACAAACAATTAGATATTATAATTATTCTTCAAGCAGACTAGGTCATGCATACCATTTTCCTGATTATGCATTTATATGATTTTCAAAGCTATTTTACGTCCTATGAATATCTGTTAATCGAGATTATTCTCTGGCGTAAACGTTTTGAATTTCGTATTTTCACGAACAATAGAGAGTTCAGGGTTACTGTGACATCGTATCGTTTGTGTTCAATTAGCGATGTGGCGTGCGGTGTTGAATTAGTTTTTCAATGTTTGATTCATGTTAAATTAATGTTTAACTGCTGTCCTCATTAGCATGGCCTACGAAGCAGCTTGCTACATATGTTCAGCATATTTTCGGATAAGTAAAGTATAATAAAGTACACCTTTAATCTCGCCATAAAGAAAAGCAGAGCAGCAAAGCCGACAGAAATTATGGAAGAGAATGTACCCCGACGACGTGGATCATTGCTCTTGATGCTGATCTCTGAATGTTTTTGCCTCGGTTGTTTACAGTCCGCCGTCGTATGGCAGGAGTATTGCTCAGAGCGGCGTTAGGCAACCAGGTCATGGTTACCATATTCCTGAAAAGAGATGCTTTTATAAAATGTTCATCACTGTTTTACGTCCTGTGGAATCTGTCAATCGATATTATTCTATGGAACAATAAAGAGTTTGTGCATACTCTGACATCGTTTGTGGCGTCATAACAGTGACGTGCGGTGTAGAATTAAACCTTTCAATGTTTAATTAATGTTTAACTGCAGTCCTCTTTAGCTTGAACTACGAATTAGCTTGCTACATATTTTTAGTTAATTTCGTATAAGTAAAGTGTAATAAAGTACACTTATAATGGTGTCATGGCCAAATAGGATCAATCCACAGGATAAATCCACAGGTAGCCTATATCTACAGTTAAAACTCAGTATGACGATCTCAATTCCAACTGAGAACCATATAGCAAAAATACTCTCACGCCTTCGATGACATTTTATGACATTCATTCAGATAGTCCTATTGTATATTATTAGGTCCGGATAATCCTGAGCCACAAGGACCTATTCAACCAAACGGTGAGTGTAGACAATATACTCCTTCAAGGGGTGTGATAAGGGTCCCTTTAAACCATCTAGATATGTAATTGGAAAATATTTTAAGGAAACTACCATATTCCTATTATTCAGAAATAAACTTTCTTTTTTTCAACTCTTTTTTTCGATTTATAACAACACTAGCTGCTTGATAAGGCTGTAACGTGTTCAAAAGGATGGTTTTCTGCTGGTTGTGGTGAAACGAGATCTTAAAATAAATACCCAAAGACAAGATTTGACCAACGCAGATTTTCTTACTTGAATGTAGTTCAAACATACAACTTTGTGGTAAAAATATTATCTTCGTCACTTTTCAGTCAGGCTAAGCCTACTTCTGTAGGTAAAAGAGAAGGTGTAAGAATGAAAGGAAACGCTTGTTGTCACTTATGTAAGCATGTTCGATAATAATCATTAGAATTTTTCTGTAACAAGTGCGCCAAAAAGGACCCTTTATTATACCTCCACCTTCAACGTTTTGGGCCACGAGGGGATACTGGGGCAGAAGAAGGGCGATATTGTGATATGACATAAGTTCACTGCAGTCGATGTACCGCATGTTGTCCTTGGTACATGTAACGTGGTGGGTGGTGTAGTAGTCGAGTGGTTTAAGCGTTGACTCATCACGCGGAAGATCTGGGTTTGCTTCCCTACATGGGTACAATGTGTGAAGGCCATTTCTGGCGTCCCCCGGCGTGGTATTGCTGGAGTGTTGCTGAAAGCGGTGTTAAACCAAACTCAATTATTACTTGGAGACGACTTTAAGAGTATACAACAAAACGCGTTCAACACTTACAACAGTTTGGGACTTGGGTCAGGGTGTGATGTGTCACGTGGTATGACATAATTACCAATGTCAGCCATATCTTTGCTTGGTATCAGCTTTATATGCTATCCATAATTTTTGCATCCATTTTCAGATAGACTTACTTTGTCATAGTGTTTCATCTTGTTGTGATATCAGTATAATATTGATTTCTACTGCTTTAATCTCCTTGAAGTCACTCTCAGTCTCCAGATCGCAGAAGAATTTATGGAAACCCCAGCAATGGCCAACATATCATCTGTGTTTGCATATAAAATTCTAGTCCATTGAATACGTTTTAAAGCATATTTTGAATGCTTTCTGTTTTTTTATGTTTCAGCTGCAGAGTGTGTTGGAGGTAAGGATAATGTTTATTTTGAAACTGTTTTCAAACATGTTGACAAACTTTTTAAAACAGTGATGAACAGTTGTTGATGTGAGTTCTCTGTCCACATTAGACACGACCACTGTGAGGACTGATTGGTTACAATGTATGACCTTGCTCATTGTACGACATCTCTCCTCGACAGCTGATCACAAGTTCAACCCTGACAGCATGATACTCAATTTATTCGTATTCAATTGTAGAATTCTGTGACCCTGAGCCAGAGGTGCCAGCTAAAGTCACGGAACCAGCTGGTGAGTAATAACCAGGTATTCCATAATCACTAATTGGCTCTTTGCAGCTTACTCACCAAAACGTTAAACAATTGCACTTTCATCACATTATTTCACTCTTTTACTTGAAGATGTTGTTGAGCCAACCGTCCCAGTTGAAGTGACTGAACCAGCTTGTGAGTATTAACCGAGTCATTCCTCCCACTGTAGTGTTTACCGGGCCTAGTTATGCATTCAATAATTTAAACGTTCTTCCCAAATATCGAGAAATCTCCATTAATCTGGGCGTTATGGAAGTAGGCAGGGTCCTCACAGAAAGCAGGCAGGAATATGTCCTTACTCTGAATATACAGAACATGGCGCACATATGAAATAGGAAAAATAAAGCATATGTCGTTTGTTTGTTTCTGTCAGGACGTTCGAACAAAAAATTAAACAAATTTTACCAAATAACATTTTCTCATATAACTAAGTTATGATTACAATTCATGGTTGTAAATATATGTTTAGTTATGGCGTCCTCTATTTCCAATGTGTCAGAAATATATCATAAATATTTCCTTTCAGCACAATGCTTGAAAGTAACCCTACCCGAGGGTGCTGTTTCGGCAACCCGTGTCTACTGGAAAAACCCTGACAGAATTACCATCGCCAGTGTCACCCTTATCGCTGGGACCTCGGAGGGTACATGTATCGATGGCAGAAACTATGTCGTGACTCGTACTGGAGGTTTCTATGTTAAAGGATGCAAGGGCACATTTCAACTGTGCCCCTAGGATACAAGGTCATTTAAACACGATGGAACAAATACACATGTTACTACTAATTTGTAATGTAATTTCAGTAATGTAGTTTTCATATGTATTTGAAATCCTGAAATAAAGTATTTACATATTACTGTTAATTATGAATCAGTATTGCAGTTCTTGGTGTCATTATGTATATGAGATGCTATAATAAAGTATTACTGTCATAATTTACGTTTTTTTCACAATTTTGTTGTTCAACTGAATGTTCGTATAAATGAGATGCCCCACTCAACCACAAATGGGCAAGAGGCAAATGCGCAAACTGAAAAAGAGGAATTAGCAGCTATCATCAAAAGTCTGACCTCCCCGCATAAATATATTGTAGTTGGTCCCATTAATGAGGCCTCAAATAGCATAACCTTTACATGTTATCGTCAGAGCGTTACTTATTTTAACAAAGAAGTAACATATCAAACAATGCCACACATAAGGCCAGTCTGTTTGGCCTGACTTTAAAACCTGAAGAGAAGTCCATTCCTCTTTTGTACTGGATTCCAAAGCTCCAAAAAGATCAGTACAACGAGGGATGTATGGCTGGGTCCAGCAAATCTACCTCCACACCCATGTCTCAATGATTAACTACAATTCTTGATACAGTCAAGGAAGGATCGTCTTTAAATTCACAAAAGGTAATTGAGACAAGCGGAATTAATAACATGTGGATTCATAAAAAAAAATAATATTTGCTTGATTTTTGTGGTTATCAGATACGAACCAAGTTTAACTATGTCAAAATATTTGATTTTTAAACTTTCTTCACCACTATCCCCCTCGATAGGAAACACTTCATTCTTTGAACCTTGGGACACTTGTCAGTAAACCTGCTAATAATGTGTATATCATCAAGTATATTTTAATGTCAGCTTTAATTTTAATTCCTTGGTCTTAGTCAACCACACAATATAACCGGATGTACTATTACAATAACACAGTCACCATTGGCTATTTAACAAGGTTCAGGACAATTGGTAAAAAAATGAGGGCAAAGGTCATCTGAAGTTGACTGAGACAATGATATGTGAAAAAAGGGACTTCCGCACAGATCATATCTATGTGAACTTTGTGGTGGTCAGGCTCGCTGACTTGGTTGATGCATGTCATCGATCACAATTGCGTGGATCGATGCTCATGATATTAATCACTGGATTGTCTGGTCCCTACTCGATTATTTACAGACCGCCGCCATATAGCTGGAATATTGCTGAGTGCGGCGTTAAACAACAAACCAACCAACCAACCAATATGTTCTGATAGGGATGTCTTTATGTCAGTGGTTTGGCTTGTCGGGATGTTTCTCCAATCAAAGTGTCCCCGTAAAACACGCAAATCACGTGGTTTTGGGTTGATAACGCTTTGGTCAGGTTTTTGTCCAAGTTGTATACAGGAATCTTACTGAAGTAGCATCATGACCTGGTGGCTGATGAAAATAGGATGGTCAAGAGTGTCTCTGCCCTTCACCAAGCCCTCAGAAGACAATGACGTCGTTTAGGGGGCACATTTGGGACAGGTATCAGGTCAGGGACATGTATCAGGTGATGATATGGTAAAGTGAGTGGCAGGCAGCAAGCACCGAATGATTTTGTAAACATCTTTCAAGACACTGAACTTAAACTGTATGTGGTGATTTGATTGAAGTATTTGTACCAAATGAAGGTGGCAAGTTTAATACATTCAGAGTAAATGCATGGTATGTGTCCTGTGATACATATCCGATCATTATCCTTGCAAATCGTGTCATATAAGAAATTGTTGATATTTATTTTTACTGTAATTTTAACGTCGTATACAATGTAAAAATGTGTACGTACGTATACGTATCGATGCAAATAAAAGCGACAAAACTATCTCCATACTCATAAGAAATCTCTCCAAAAATCAGATTCTTTATTGCGTGTTCGTCTATCGCAACAGTGTCTCATATCACCACGTGTTCGTGAGGCAGAGTAGGATACGCACATTACTTGGTATCATGACTATTAGACAGTGACCCATATACACATCCTTATAATATATACGGAATCTGAAACAAACTCTTTTGTTTTCAAAATATACAGAAATGAAAACAATCAGAGTTGCAGAAAACATCACTGAGAATTAAATTCTACCTCAAATCTCACATGGGAATCATACTTGTTTAAGTCTAATAGCCTTCGTGATTCACTGACAATCAAAATTCGACACAATATATTACTTCAGTGGTATTCTCAAAATAGTTTGAATCGAGTCTTGACACGACAAATCAGAGATATCCTGAGCAATGTCCACAGCCGTCGGGTCATGATGAAAGGCAATCTGCCTGCCCGACCCATTCGATTCTTTCGACCAGCACTGGTTGCTTCCGGGGTCTCCTTAGTTGGAAATGTTATCCCAATACTTTCCAGATGTATTGTCGTTGGACTTCCTAGATTTGCAGACTTTTACAACTACAGGTCGTCGTTGTACCTCCAAGGTGTATCTTCGAATACACCCACAGCTTCGTCGCTGGACCTCCGCGGTACAATGCACCTACAGGTCGTCGTTGTACCTTTAAGGTGTATCTTCGAATACACCCACAGTTCCGTCGCTGGACCTCCGCGGTACAATGCACCTACAGGTCGTCGTTGTACCTCCAAGGTGTATCTTCGAATACACCCACAGTTCCGTCGCTGGACCTCCGCGGTACAATGCACCTACAGGTCGTCGTTTTACCTCCAAGGTGTATCTTCGAATACACCCACAGTTCCGTCGCTGGACCTCCGCGGTACAATGCACCTACAGGTCGTCGTTGTACCTCCAAGGTGTATCTTCGAATACACCCTCAGTTCCGTCGCTGGACCTCCGCGGTACAATGCACCTACAGGTCGTCGTTGTACCTCCAAGGTGTATCTTCGAATACACCCATAGTATCGTCGCTGGACCTCCGCGGTGAAACGACCAATGCACCTACAGGTCGTCCTTGTACCTCTGAAGTGTATAAAGCAATCAAGCTTTGTCCCGCCGGCCTATAAATAATGAGTAGACTGTGAGTCTGTGAGTACGACAAAAGAATGGCTGATATTAGGAGCGATGTCCACAGCCGTCGGGTTATGATGATACGCAATCTGCCTACAGGATCCATTCAGTCAACTCTCATGACCAGCATTGTTCGCTTCTGGGGTATCCCTGGGTGATAAAGTAACCCCAATACCTTTTGAGATGCATTGTCGTTGGACCTCCTAGATGTAGACACAAATACACTTACAGTTACACCTTCGAGGTGTATAAACCAATAAACCTACAGTTTCGTCGTAACATCGAGGAGTGTCGCTAACTACAGTATCGCTGTTGAACTCAGAGGTGTATCGCCCTGCAGTTTCGCCATAACTTCGAGTGAGTGAGTGAGTGAGTTTGATTTTACGCCGCTTTTAGCAATATTCCAGCAATATCACGGCGGGGGACACCACACATGGGCTTCACACATTATACCCATGTCGGGAATCGAACCCGGGTCTTCGGCGTAACGAGCGAACGCTTTAACCACTAGGCTACCCGACCGCCCCGCCATAACTTCGAGGTGTATTGGCCCAAACACCTACAGTTTCGCAATACTCTCACTGTGTATCAGCTAATTCGCAGACAGTTTCCGTCGTGGTGGGACTTTGTATATGTATCGACAATACACCTAGTGAGTGGGTGAGTGAATAAGTATGGTTTTACGCCACTTTTAGCAATATTCCAGCAATATCACGGCGGGGGACACCAGAAATGGGCTTCACACATTGTACCCATGTCGGGAATCGAACCGGGGGCTTCGGCGTGACAAACGAACGCTTTAACCACTAGGCTACCCGACCGCCCCTTAATACACCTAGAGTGTCATCGGTGGACCTCCGTGGTGTTACGGCTTTAACAAACTTAGTAATTGACCGTTTCCGTTTGATGTGTCTCGCAGTATTAACATAGAATATTTACAAATAATGAATACTTTCCAAATGATTAGAAAGTCTCAGTCACTCAGCTCCAGTTGCAGAGTGTAGAACTGACGAGTGACGATGTCTTTTGGGTCTTTGTCGCTGGCACAAAAAATGGGCTCAACATATTTTTAAAATGGAATTTAGTTTATATATTGTTACGTGTGAAGGTGAAGTGAGGGGTATACCCCCAAACCACTCGCACAAATAAAATGTTTAACACAACAATCTGAGTTGAGAAGAACTTCACTGAGAATCATTCATTACACACAATGGTTTACATGATAACAAGTAATTGGAACCTAGCATAAATATCTGCAAAGCAATGTGGCATTGATAGAACACAAAGTCATAGTCACCAGGGGTAGGATTCTTAGACATCGTTGTTTCACAGTGTTACATGGCTGTAAGTACATTACTATGATGTCTGAACCCCGACATGGGTACACACACAGAGTCACAGTACTAGTCCTCGTTGTAGATAAAACAGGAGGTGACAAAAAAACGAGGCTGTTTCACACCAAGTCACAAACACCACTGAACACCACTGAACAATCACACGTGATTTGCCGATAAGCTAACTTCTTTCCCTAAACACACACAAGTTCCTTGCTTGATCCAATCAGATCACAAACTGTACACTCATTTACATAGCAAGCAATTCACTCAGTTGAAAGCCCCTTATTTCAAGGCAAGTTTAATTTGTTCCTTACATACTGATCAACATATAAAAGTAGTCACCACATATGCAAACATACATCAGCACATGTAACAATTCCCGCCGTCATATTGCTGGAATATTGCTAAAAGCGGCGTAAAACCATACTCACTCACATGTAACAATATGACGCAAAATTAGTGTTGTGACAATATGCATGCTTTATCTAAGACAGAATATTCTCATTATTGGTAGAAGATGTATGGCCGGGGACTTTAAAGAACATCAACATTTTTGCAAATGTTTTGCGAGTATAGTCTTTATGGTTTAGAACTATTTAAATAGACCTTGTAAGGATGATGAAGTATAGTCTATAAAGGAAAACATCCAATATACAAAATACCTTGAAATCATTATCAGGTCACATGATATACCGGGTTCATACTGCCATCCTCATCGTGTGTTTTCATCGTTATGTAGCAAATATAAAATGTCAAAGCAAGAGAATAAATAGTTTTGATAATCCGCCGAAACAGATTTCATTTGGCGTAAAGGTCAAAATAGCTGTGAAATTTACATGAATTGGCCACTGCAAATCTGTAATGACACGAGGTGTTCGGGAAAACGCTAAACATAACCTGCTCTACCAGCAGAACCCGGCCTTCACACAATTTGCGTAAAAAAGTATGCATTTATTGTCTGACGCCTCAAAACAAGTCTCCTGGTAAGCGACGGCGGCATGCACACACATCAGACGATCAAATAATGAACCAAAAAATCCTGATTGTGGTTTTGCTTATTTTTATTTAAGAATTGACCTTCACTTTGTGTGAGTCGCAAGCTCAGACGTTCATACAGTTTGGCCCTCACTCTATGAAGGTTCATACTCCAATGAACTCACACAAAGTGAAAGTCAATTCTTATAATTTTTTAATCACAGTTTCTTACCTCAAAGGATGTAGGCCAAGATCTAAACACAATTTTATTTAGTACGTGTGACTTCATGTTTACACTGACATCCATACAACAACCAGCTATATCGCGGAGTAAAATAGTTCCTCAAAAAAAGAGAGGTGACATGGGCGTATGGATGCACAAGTTGCTCTTCTGAAACATCTTACGCAGCAGATGTGTTCAAATCATAACCTCATTAGATGAGAAAGGTATGTAAAGAACTACCTCAGTAAGTCAGTCACAATGACAGCGCGTCGTAATACATTTACATCAAGTACAATACGTCAAAATGGCCGACACGATAAACGTGACGGGAGAGATTTCCGAAGTTGTTAATGAACCTGTGGCGGTTACATGTGTTAGTCATCATTGATCAACTGGCCGATCATTGAAAGGTGAATAAAGATGCGTCAAACAGACACTAAGGTAAATTCATAGATTGCTGGAGACGGTCAATGTCAGCCTAGGCTCGGATCGAGTCGATACTACGATAGTTTAGATGCGCATTTCATCGTTTGTTCATTAGGATAGGCCGCAGTTTGGATATTCGTGAACAATCATACAGTCACGCTCTCTGACATTGCTCAATGTATACTGAAACGCTGAGACCAAGAATAAAGGTTCTAAATGATCAGAAAGAACGCTTATATATGTTTTCGTACTAAGGAATTTCCAGGGGTTTCCCCAGGAATGTAGAAGTAGTCCGTCAGTGTTTACGTCATCAAGAACACGGTCTCGTGAAAAACGTATGAACGTCAAATTGTGTCGTTCATACACTTATGAACGTCAATTTCGCGGTCATGTGACTTTACTGGCCTTCGGTTGTCACATTTGGACAGGCTGATTCTTGACATTCATGGAATCTGTCCCATCTATAGTCTGTCATATCATTGACTATAGCTTGAAACTCCCCCCTCCCCCTCACTCTCTCCCGTACTCACTCTCTCCCTCACTCACTCGCTTCCTCATTCACTCACTCACTCCCCCCTAACTTATTCACTCCCAATATCACTCCCTCATGAACCCACTCACTCGTCAAAAGACAACAACATACACAGAAAGTAATGTTTCACGTCAACTTTAATTTTGAACCAAGGTGCACAATCACTTGGTCTCAAACACATACATGTACTGATGTGTGACCACGTTTCACACGTTCAGTTGGATTACTGAGCAGGCTCCCCAACATCTGAAACAACACCGTGTTAAAACATTATGCTGGCGCCATTTTACGCTGATGGTTTACGTACATTCTTTTCCAAAACCGTACATTTGTCGAAATGTAAATCAGAAATGAAATTGTAAAACATGTTTTTATACAATTTCTTGAAAGAACTGTCGCTACAGATTAGATAAGATACAACTAAAGTGTCTTTTGATGTCAATGGATGTCTTTTGTCATATCGACTTATTTTCCATTTTTTCATTACTGTCTCAAACTTCAGTAACTTAAAATAAACGACTGACACACCATTTGTAGTAATGACCCCTATTTTATTGTGCATTCATTTTAAGTGCTAAACAGGATCAATGGTTTGACTCCTTTCGAGGGCAAGGCAGGTTGCAATTTGGTTAACATCTGGATCATCTGTACATGAAATAGGAATTGTGATATGAAAATAATAAGCTATTTTATGAATTAGCACCTGTTCTGACACAGGGCAGTTATTCTGCGTATCTTATCAACAATCTCGACTCACCGATAACTGGAGGATCGACCAAAACTGCTACACCGTCCAATGGGACACAGCCAACTGATGTATGAAGAGAGAAACATTACTTGCTGCAGTTAAACATTGACCCCAGCACAATGTTTGCTTTCAAAGAGGGATGGGAAGCACTATGGTTGAGCGCCATTACCACATTGTGAACATGTTCCTTGACATGCTTACCCTTTCCGCGAAAACTTGGTGTGATCACTGATTTTCAGTGGTCCATTCATATAATTTTCACAGCTAGTTTTCACTTTCCGTCAAATGGAATCTGTTTTTGCGTATAATCTTGATTGGTTATTCTCTTGCATTGACAGTTAATATTTTAAAAAGTGTATATGACAGGAAGCTGACGTTGTCATTTAACCGTCATTGGTGTATTATAAGGGCATTACAAACTGCTTGAGACTAGCCAAAGTGGATCCTACTCTGGAACCTTAGAATCGGCATGGTGAATCTCGATATACAGTTCGTATTATTGAAAAGGCCTTACCTCCGACGCATTCTTGTCCTGGAAGGAAATAATATTCAAAATATGATTTACATAAGGACTGAGGTGCCATGTTATCATCATAATGGTACATGTATTTGTATTCAGTTAAGCGTATGTGCTCTTCGGTTTAAAAACAAACTCATACGCAGTGTCTCTGTTATACTTTAGGGTACTGTTATTCCATTTATTTCTTTTGCATTCATGACGGATGATGCTTTTCAAGTGAGGTAGGTGCTTACCGTTGGCTCCGAGAATTGAAGGTGCAAATCCGGCTGGAATAAAATAATCTTTACTTGATAAATCGTCATACGTTCATGATGAAACACCACAATCCCACAATATAACATCACTAGTACATCTTATATCATCATCACTGGAACCAACTGCTAAACAAACTTTAGAAAAATCACGACCTGACAATTGAAGCTGAAGCTGGCGAATTGGTACAGAAAGTACTTTTGCAGTATCAACAAAGAAATGTTTTCTACGATTATCGTTTGTTTACCGTTTAGACGGTGTTCTGTCACATTTGTCCCTCATGTCATACTTGTCTCAGATATGGTCAGAAAAGAGACACAATTCTGTAGAAAAGCCTTTGATTCACTGTGTCCATTATTCATCATGTTTTGCTCCTAATAGTAAAACCATACAACCATCTGAAAGTATCAATATGTTTGTTTTTCTTATTTGCCATCAAAACAACGGATTAGAGAGAAAAGTTTACTTTGCCGCAAAATTGCGATGAGGTTTTTCATCATTGTTTCAACTGCATAATACAGGCACAAGATTTATCTAAACGTCTTTCATTATGGAACCAAATTCAATCTATCACAAGGTCCCTGTACCACATGCGGTAGCGGTTTGGCGGATGCAGAACTAAATTCAGTTGGTTAGTTCGAACCTCCTGTCTCATCAGAAACTTACGTGCTCCATTTTCAGTAGACGAAGATGTAGAGGTTGAAGTTGATGTTGATGTTGAAGTTGATGTTGATACCGATCTATCCATTTCTGTAACAGACATACATATATATTGGATGAAAAGTTGCAGTTACACGTATAAATTAAATAAATAAATAAATAAATAAATAAATAAATACATAAATAAATAAATAAATAAATAAATAAATAAATAAATAAATAAACGAAGTACTCTGATCGTCGAGGCTGGCTTTTATGTATTGGGAAAACAAGCCTTTCATTGGGCATTATATTGAACCAGTTGATCACAAGTCAGTAAATGTAGTTACCTCTTTTGTTGCTTGCAATGGAAATCGAAATGCCTAAAAAGAAAAGTTAAAATAACTGAACATATGAAACATTGATGAAATGAAACACCTAAAAGTACTTTGTACTTCATTATTTCAGCCATGAATGTTAATTGAAAGTGGTAAAACATCAGAGAAAAGAGATGCACGCCCGAGACGTTTACAACTTTCTTGAAACCCATGATTATTGAGATGGCAAACCAAGACTTGGGGGAAACTAAGATTCAAACAAATGATCAGCGGATCCTGGCATGACGACTGATTATGATAATGTCATATTCTGTTCCTTATCAGCACATTTCAATACTAAGACAAACGAATATCGATGCTTTCATTCAGATTTCTAAACACAAAGTTACAAATTCATGCAAATATATATTTATACTTACAGATGGCGATCAGGAACAAGACGGTGACTTTGGCGGAGTTCATGATGTTCTGTTGTTCTGTGCTGGCGCTGTTCGGTATGAATATCAGAGCTATGACTGCCTTACTTATACTGAATGCTATATACATTATGAGATGTGCATTGTTTGAAGGTCAATGTTGATTGTTTGTCTATGGTGGATTGAAGGTCATTAAATAAAGAGATAAATATCCAGTATTTGTGTTTGTTAAATAGTAATGACACTATGATTGTAAATGTTGCATTATACCTTGAAACCGGTACAACACGACTCCGTGGTTTGGATGGGATTGTAACTACTTTATCCCTGCTAATTGATTGTTTTGTCGCTTTTATGTGTAGCCCAAATGAAAGTGTCCTAGTGTAGATACCTACATAAACAATGAAATGTGCTAGAAAAATTAGGAAAATATGAAACATCTCACATATCGAGCAAAGACAAATAATTGCGTGGTTTCCCTTTCCCACTTCAAATGCAGAAATGTACGTGTACCGCACGTGCATACATATTTCTCATGACAGCAACGAGCACGCGATCCGATATACCGGTTCGAACAACAGGTTCAGGATTATTGTTCAGAAAAGTTAATTTAGATGTAATAAGTTACTGTACATGAGAAACTGTACGTATTTAAGTGGAGGGGGGCTAGTATAAATGGTGCTAAAACGCACTTCAGCGGAGGTAAAGGTTCCACTGATTTAACCATCTGGGCTTGAAATAAAGGAGACCAGTGAAACTGCCTCAACTGTTTCATAATTAGATCTTTGTGAAAAAGGTTCAGAATGGTAAACACTGTACACAATATCGTGTGACAATTTTAATGACTTCAACTTTCCAACCGCCAACTTCCCTTTATGTTGTTTAAGCATATTTTTATTTCAAAAGAAATCTGGATCGGTAAACAAGCAAAACTTGCGTATGTAAATACCTCTCCAGGTAATAACTTTACAACAGCTGGTTATATATAAGATTAGTGCTAAACATAAACATACTAAATGCACAAATGAAATATTTGAAGCCAATACAACTGGTGTCTGTGAAATAAGATATAGTAGTTTTCCATTACTACATGCATAAAATTAAGCTACTCGAATCTTTTGCTTTTGACAATGAAATCGTGCACTGATTTAAGAATAGTCATGTTTGTAGAACTGCTAACTAAACTACTGCAACGTAATATCGTTTTTAAATCATACCCATGTGTGTAGAAATACACAGTGTTTCTGATATTATCCTATTTTTGACAGGTATAGAAAAAGTGAATTGCGTCTTCAAAGTGATACCCACAAGTGCAGTCTGACATGTCTGATACATGTCGTCTAAACTTATCAGCATTTAGGTCACTGCAGCCGAGCCTAAGGCGACAGTGGACAATTTGACATGATCTATGACCGAATTTTATTGATAATTGTATCAGAACGATTAATTAAGAATTTGAATTCTTTTAATGAGCAAGAATTAGTAACTTCAGTGGGTAGAGTGTTCCACAGGTTAATCGTGTCCGGAAGAAATGATTTCATATAGGTCTGGGTTCTACATTTGATTGTTTGTATGTTAGATCTATTTCTGAGGTTATAATTTCTATTATCAGAGACTGGACATGGAATGAGATTGTTGAGATATACAGGTGAAATACTGTTTTTCATTTTGTAAAATGTAATCAATTTGAAGCGGTGTCGTCGTTCTTTTTAGGACTGACAGTTTGTTTCGTTATAAATTTTAACATGACTGGTACCCCGAACCGCCCCACAAATAGTTCTCAATGCGTTAAACCCAACTCACTCACTCACTCACTTACTGTACATGAAAAACTGTACGTATCTGGGTGGAAGGAGGCTAGTATAATGGGTATTAAAACGCACTTCAGCGGAGGTAAAGGTTCCACTGATTTAACCATCTGGGCTAGAAGAAAAGGAGACCAGTGAAACTGCCTCATCTGTTTCATATTTAGATCTATGTGAAAAAGGTTCAGAATGATAAAACCTATACACAATATCGTGTGACAATTGTAATGACTTCAACTTTCCAACAGCCAACTTCCCATTATGTCGAGCCATATTCCGCCTGTCTTCATTTCACAACTTTTGAGGTACAATCGAGCCTGCTCCTTCTACGAAGCTTTCAAAGGGCGTTGTACGACTCTTGATCAAACAATATTTTATCAGAGTTTACGACATTCAAGGCCTTAGTAAAGCTTTAACATGTGGAGAACATTTCCCAATTTAACACACGAGTGACAAAACTGATGTCTGATGCAAGTCGCTATTTTCATTTGGAAGATATGTTCCCTTGAATTTACAGCAGACCAACTGACTTGCCAGGGTGTCACCGAAGGGCAGGACAGGCTTGACGTTTCGCGAACAGCCGATATGATCACTGTTTGTTTGCTGTTTCTTTGTTTGTCGTTTAATGATGGACTCAGCAATATTCCAGCTATATGACGTTGGTCTGTAAATAATCGAATCTGAACCAGACAATGCAGTGATTGATATCATGATCATCGATCCACGGAATCGAACAATGGACTCTTTGGTAGGGATTTGTTATGATTGTAGAAAAGTTGATTTCACCTTTATTTATAATGATAAAATCTGGGAGGTTGAACCTATAATAAGCATCAATAGTGGTCATTTTATTAATCTGAAAACCTGTAAAGTTATACATTTCCTGTCTGTGAAGGGGTCAGAAGACACTTTTCATATAATTTAGCATACACATTTAAAGTGTACACATGTTCTGTCTACATATAGGACAAAGTTTCCATCTATTTCTACCAAAGCCAGGGGTGATGGCTAAGCATATATACATGGCCGTCTGTGTGTTATTATTAATGCCATCAGTAAATAGAAATGAATCTTGTTTATGAGAACGTTATCTCTGTTAATGTAAGCATAAACACAACACTGAGAAATATCAACTGAATCTTAGTCTCGCTAAAAGTCTCTCACGTTTAGAAACTAATACACTTAAATTATTGAAATCTTATAATGCGTAGAGATACATATATTCTCTGGCAGCAAAGTGAAAAAAACAAATATTCCGATAACTTCGTCTATTACCACAATTACGATTCATTCGGTTGTATTCGATTGTGTAACTTCAAAACTTTAGTCATTCGAACCATGTGGACAACAGTGAATTTTAGTCGATGTCACAGTCGCTTTCCATGGTAATCAGGTGTCGTTTGTCTTGCACTGGGCCTGGAGGTATAATCAAATTTATCCTTCGTTTGACACAATCACATTACCAGCAAACAGTGCCGACGCCACCAAAGAAATGAGTCATTTGAGATTGGCAATACCCATGCATAAACCACGATGAGAGTTTCAGGAACAAATCAAGCTAGGATGTTACTGTGTTCAATGTGTTTGATGGAATGCTTCCTAACATTATTTTGGATATTTGTTTGTGCTAACGATGATTTATGATTAAGCAATTATTCAGAGAATGGTGGTTCTTGTAAACAGTTTTTGCGTGTATCAATTTGTTGGAACAACATTTGGACATTGTGTGCACACGAAAAAACATTTGTTATTCGTTCTGACGTCTAGATTTTGGCTTCTTATATACATTAGTCACAGCAGTAGATGATTTGACTTCTCAATATGATGAACCATTAGATTTAGGTGTGCCATTGTAAAAGAGTACGTTGCCATTCGTCAAGACATTGGTCATGGAAGTTATTTACAGACTGTATCTGTGTCAGTCAACTTCAATTTCGATACCATCAATCAGTAACCATCTGGTAACCTTTAATAGCAATTTGGGAACACTGGTAACTGTATCGCTCCTCATTTATCAATTAAAACGTTGTCTCCAACATCAACAAACCTATTCTTGTTGTTCCGTTGCTTGTGTGAGACCAGTTTATCGCGCGAACACCTTGTGTCATCACGGATTTTCATTGACACACTCATATAATTTCCCTTCGTTGCCTGTTACGCCAAATGGTGTCGAGACTGGTTATTCTGTGACGTTAACCTTTTATATTTGTACATTGTATAAACACCAGTTCGCCTGCAAAAGCAAAAAAAGTGCTTTTTCTTTGCCTGAATTTGCATATTTATGTTATAGGCTTATGTCATGGATAAATGTATTAGTTAAAGGATAATGATTATTACGCGTATTTATAACGCTCTCATTTTGAACCATTTGTGAATAATAAATAGCTGTACAAATCATATATTTATCATTATGAATCTTAGATCTAAATAGATCTAAATATGAAATATATGTGGCAGTTTCACAGGTCCCTTTTTTCTGTCCCGAATGGTTAAATCAGTGGAACCTTTACCTCCGCTAGGTCTCCGTAAGTCCTTACACCCCATCATACTAGTCTCCTTCCTATCTGGTGCGTCTTTACAAATCATGTACAGTAACTTGGTATAACTGAATTCAATTTCCTGAAAACCGTTCTCGATCCTGTGGTTCCAATCGATATATCGGATCACGAGAAACATGTGCTGTTTCACTAAAGGATTGAGATTCTAGAATATTGCTGGACATACAACCTTTAGTCATAGATCTAAATATGGAACAGATCGGGCAACAGATAGCTGGTTAAATCAGTGGAAGGGAATTGACTATTATCAAATCATCGATATACCTGAAGCTGAAAAGAACTGAAAGCTGAAGAACCTTCTCTTTGATAGGAATCTGAATTTAGATATCAATGCATCTTTGTTTTAACATTCGGGTAAACATGTTTATATTACCACAATCTCAAACCTGTCATAAATCGTAAAATCTTCACATGAGCTACCCAGTTTATACACCCATGCTCGTTCTGTGTTCTCAACTCCATGTAGCAAGCACCCTATAGATCATCCCTTAAGGGATCCCTGACAGACATTACTCATATGTTTTTGCAATTGTATTTCGATCATGTCCCTGTGGGTTTGAAAGGTGTTCGTTTACCAAATATTAAAATAGTAAGGATAATTATGTAAGGTATGAGGAAACCATCTTATATACAAAACAACCTGAAATCCATAAAAAGACCATTGCAATTGGAATTGTCCTGTTATTATGAATCGATCTTTGGTTGACATTTTTGGATAGACTGATTCTTGAGGTTCCTGGAATGTGTCATCGAGAATCTGTCATATTACTGACCAAAGCATTGCGTTTTACCCAATCACTCACAAACTCAATATCAACGTCAACAGATAAAAACATACAAATACTGTTTAACGTAGACTTTTATTATTGAACCATAGTGCACAATTATGTGGTCACAATCACATATTGATGTGTGGCGTGGGCTTTACATTTGTAAATAACAGTGCTATCTACTCTACATTCCGTGTGTGAATGTAAACCGGTATATAATCAATCCACTGTGGTCCAATCAGGCGTCAAACGTGGTCTCGCACTTCAAAAGAACTTCCGTAGAAATTTAGTGTCACCATGCACCGGTAACACAATCCCAAAGTATCGGGTTTTCCTCAGGACCACGCTTTAAACATTCTGCTTATTCACTGAGCAGGCTCTCCACCATCTGTAACAACACCATGATAAACCATTATGCTGACACCATTTTGAACCAATTGCTTTATATATATTCGTTTCCATTACCGAATTTTTATCAAAATAAAAATAGAAAATAAAATTATAAAACATGTTTTTTGCGTAAATTGAGTAATTTACACTGAAATTACTAATACGTCATTTGAAAAATTGACCCTGATTTTCCTGTGCATTCATATTCTGTGCTAAACAGTGTCAATGGTTTGACTCCCTTGCGAGAGCAGGGCAGGTTGCATTTTGTTGACATCTGAATCATTTGTACATGAAATAGGAATTGTGATATGAAAATAATAAGACAAGCTATTATATGAATTAGCACCTGTTCTGACACAGGATACTTATTCTGTTTCTTTTAAACAATCTCGGCTCACCGATAACTGGAGGATCGACCAGAACTGCTGCACCGTCCAAGGGGATACAACCATCTGATGTATGAAGAAAGAAATATTCCTTGCTGTAGTTAAACATTAACCCCATCACAATATGTGCTTTCTAAGAGGGATGGGATGTACTATGGTTGAGCACCATTACCACATTTTGAACATGTTCCTTGACATGCTTACCCTTTCCGCGAACACTTGGTGTGATCACTGATTTTTATGGGTCCATTCATATAATTTTCACAGCTAGTTTTCACTTTCAGTCAAATGGAATCTGTTTCGGCATATAATCTTGATTGGTTATTCTCTTGCATTGACAATTAATATTAACAAGAGTATCTATGACAGGAAGCTGTCGTTGTTTTTCAAATATTTGTTTTTAAAATCCGAAGCATATGTCAAAATCCGTCATTGATGTTTTATAAGGGAATGACAAACTACCTTGCCAAAGTTGATCCTACTCTGGAACCTTAGAATCGGCATGGTGAATCTCGATATACAGTTCGTATTATTGAAAAGACCTTACCTCCGACGCATTCTTGTCCTGTAAGGAAATAATATTCAAAATATGATTTACATAAGGACTGTGGTGCCATGTTATCATTTTAATGGTACATGTATTTGCATTCAGTTAAGCGTATGTGCTCTTCAGTTTAAAAACAAACCGATGCGTATGGTCTATGTTATACTTTAGGTTACTGTTATTCCATTTCTTTCTCTTGCATTCATGACGGATGATACTTTTCAAGTGAGGTAGGTGCTTACCGTTGGCTCCGAGAATTGAAGGTGCAATTCCGGCTGGAATAAAATTATCTTTACTTGATAAATCGTCATACGTTCATGATGAAACACCACAATCCCACGA
This sequence comes from Haliotis cracherodii, assembly GCF_022045235.1. Classification (NCBI taxonomy): domain Eukaryota; kingdom Metazoa; phylum Mollusca; class Gastropoda; order Lepetellida; family Haliotidae; genus Haliotis; species Haliotis cracherodii. Next base: position 17,986,913 of record NW_027266270.1, on the reverse strand, counting down.
TATAACATCACTAGTACATCTCATATCATCATCACTGGAACCAACTGCTAAACAAACTTTAGAAAAATCACGACCTGACAATTGAAGCTGAGGCTGGCGAATTGGTACAGAATGTATTTTGTGTGTGTGTTTTTTAGATTCAGTATCAACAACAAAATGTTTATGACGATTATCCTCTGTGTACCGTTTAGACGGTGTTCTGACACATTTGTCCCTCATGTCAAACGTGTCTCAGATATGGTCAGAAAAGAGAAACAATTTTAGTACCAAAGTCTTTGATTCACTGTGTCCATTATTCAGTATGTTTTGCTCCTAATAGTAAAACCACAAAACCAACTCAAAGTATCAATATGTTTGTTTTTCTTATTTGCCATCAAAACAACGGATTAGAGAGAAAAGTTTACTTTGCCGCAAAATTGCGATGAGATTTTTCATCATTGTTTCAACTGCATAATACAGGCACAAGATTTATCTAAACGTCTTTCATTATGGAACCAAATTCAATCTATCACAAGGTCCCTGTACCACATGCGGTAGCGGTTTGGCGGATGCAGAACTAAATTCAGTTGGTTAGTTCGAACCTCCTGTCTCATCAGAAACTTACGTGCTCCATTTTCAGTAGACGAAGATGTAGAGGTTGAAGTTGATGTTGATGTTGATGTTGATGTTGATACTGATCTAGCCATTTCTGTAACAGACATACAGATATATAGGATGAAAAGTTGCAGTTACACATATAAATTAAATAAATAAATAAACGAAGTACTCTTATCGTCGAGGCTGGCTTTTATGTATTGGGGAAACAGGCCTTTCATTGGGCATTATATTGAACCAGTTGATCACAAGTCAGTAAATGTAGTTACCTCTTTTGTTGCTTGCAATGGAAATCGAAATGCCTAAAAAGAAATATTAAAATAACTGAACATATGAAACATTGATGAAATGAAACACCTAAAAGTACTTTGTACTTCATTATTTCAGCCATCAATGTTAATTGAAAGTGGTAAAACATCAGAGAAAAGAGATGCACGTCCGAGACGTTTACAACTTGAAACCCATGATTACAAAGATGGCAAATCAAGACTTGGGGGAAAAGTAAGATTCAAACAAATGATCAGCGGATTCTGGCATGACGACTGATTATGATAATGTCATATTCTGTTCCTCATCAGCACATTTCAATACTAAGACAAACGAATATCGATGCTTTCATTCAGATTTCTAAACACAAAGTTACAAATTCATGCAAATATATATTTATACTTACAGATGGCGATCAGGAACAAGACGGTGACTTTGGCGGAGTTCATGATGTTCTGTTGTTCTGTGCTGGCGTTGCTCGGTATGAATATTAGAGCTATGACTGCCTTACGTATACTGAATGCTATATACATTATGAGATATGCATTGTTTAAAGGTCAATGTTGATTGTTTGCCTATGGTGGAATCAAGGTCATTAAAGGAAGATATAAATATCCAGTATTTGTGTTTGTTAAATAGTTATGACAATATGATTGTAAATGTTGTCATATACCTTCGTTGGGATTGTAACTACTTTATCCCTGCTATTCGAGTGTTTTGTCGCTTTTATTTACAGCCCAAATCAAAGTGTTGTATCTAGTGTAGATACCTACATAAACAATGAAATGTGCTAGAAAAATTAGGAAAATATGAAACATCTCACATATCGAGCAAAGACAAATAATTGCGTGGTTTCCCTTTCACCCTCCCAAAGCAGAAATGTACGTGTACCGCACGTGCAACACATATTTCTCTTGACAGCAACGAGCGAACGATCCGATATACCGGTTCGAACAACAGGTTCAGGATTATTGTTCAGAAAAGTTAATTTAGGTATAATAAGTTACTGTACATGAGAAACTGTACGTATTTAAGTGAAGGGGGCTAGTATAATTGGTGCTAAAACACACTTCAGCGGAGGTAAAGGTTCCACTTATTTAACTATCTGGACTAGAAAAAAAGGAGACCAGTGAAACTGCCTCAACTGTTTCATATTTAGATCTATGTGAAAAAGGTTCAGAATGATACAAACTGTACATAATATCGCGAGACACTTTTAATGACTTTAACTTTCCAACAGCCAACTTCCCTTTATGTGGTTTAAGCATATTTTTATTTCAAAAGAAATCTGGATCGGTAAACAAGCAAAACTTGCGTATGTAAATACCTCTCCAGGTAATAACTTTACATCAGCTGGTTATATATAAGATTATATGTAAGATAGTGCTAAACATAAACATACTAAATGCACAAATAAAATATATGAAGCCAATACAACTGGTGTCTGTGAAAAAGAATATAGCAGTTTTCCATTACTTCATACATAAAATTAAGCTACTCAAATCTTTTGCTTTTGACAATGAAATCGTGCGCTGATTTAAGAATAGTCATGTTTGTAGAACTGCTAACTAAACTACTGTCATGTACTATCGTTTTTAAATCATACCCATGTGTGTAGAAATACACAGTGTTTCTGATATTATCCTATTTTTGAAAGTTATAGAAAAAGTGAATTGCGTCTTCAAAGTGATACCCACAAGTGCAGTCTGATATGTCTGATACATGTCGTCTAAACTTATCAGCATTTAAGTCACTGCAGCCGAGCCTAAGGCGACAGTGGACAATTTGACATGCTCCATGACCGTATTTTAAGTAAAAATTATTAATAATTGTATCAGAACGATTAATTAAGAATTTGAATTCTTTTAATGAGCAAGAATTAGTAACTTCATTGGGTAGAGTGTTTCACGGGTTAATCGTATCCGGAGGAAATGATTTAGCATAGGTCTGGGTTCTACATTTGATTGTTTGTATGTTAGATCTATTTCTGAGGTTATAATTTCTATTATCAGAGACTGGACATGGAATGAGATCGTTGAGATATACAGGTGAAATACTGTTTTTCATTTTGTAAAATGTAATCAATTAGAAGCGGTGTCGTCGTTCTTTTAAGGACTGAATGTTTGTTTCGTTATAAATTTTAACATGACTGGTACCCCGAACCGCCCCACAAATAGTTCTCAATGCGTCCAAATGTAAATTCTCGAGTAACAATGATTGTTCGTTTTTTCAGTTGTCCCAAATATGACAGTAGTAGTCGAAGTTTGGTAGGATAAAAGATGTGTACATAGTTTCAAGCGTATTTCTTGTTAGTCTGTATTTAAATCTCCTTAGGCAATCAGATTGAAGTGTAATTCCTAAATGTTTATGACTTTGTACTTCTTCAAAAACAGTACTCTCCATGTATAAATTTGGTCTAAAACCAAAATTGTATTGGCGACTGAATGTGATAGTTTTGGTCTTATCGGGATTGAAACCTACTTGCCATTTTCGGGCCCAGTTTGCGATTTTTGCCAAATCATTGTTGATACAATTTGCTGCAGAGATTTGATCATCAATAATGACATATATAGATGTATCGTCTGCGAACATGCGTATGTTACTCTCGATACTACTCTCCTTTATGTCGAGCCATATTCCACCTGTCTTCATTTCACAACTTTTGAGGTACAATCGAGTTTGCTCCTTCTACGAAGCTTTCAAAGGGCGTTGTACGACTCTTGATCAAACAATATTTGATCAGAGTTTACGACATTCAAGGCCTTAGTAAAGCTTTAACATGTGGAGAACATGTCCCAATTTAACACACGAGTGACAAAACTGATGTCTGATACAAGCCGCTATTTTCACTTGGAAGATATGTTCCCTTGAATTTACAGCAGACCAACTGACTTGCCAGGGTGTCACCGAAGGGCAGGACAGGCTTGACGTTTCGCGAACTGCCGATATGATCACTGTTTGTTTGCTGTTTCTTTGTTTGTCGTTTAATGATGGACTCAGCAATATTTCAGCTATATGACGTTGGTCTGTAAATAATCGAATCTGAACCAGACAATGCAGTGATTGATATCATGATCATCGATCCACGGAATCGAACAATGGACTCTTTGGTAGGGATTTGTTATGATTGTAGAAAAGTTGATTTCTTCTTTACTTATAATTATAAAATCTGGGAGGTTGAGCCTATAATAAGCATCAATAGTGGTCATTTTACGAATCTGAAAACCAGTAAAGTTATACATTCCCTGACTGTGAAGGGGACAGAAGACACTTTTCATATAATTTAGCATACACATTTAAAGTGTACACATGTTCTGTCTACATATAGGACAAAGTTTCCATCTATTTCTACCAAAGCCAGGATTGATGGCTAAGCGTATACACATGGCCGTCTGTGTGTTATTATTAATGCCATCAGTAAATAGAAATGAATCTTGTTTATGAGAACGTTATCTCTGTTAATGTAAGCATAAACACAACACTGAGAAATATCAACTGAGTCTAAGTCTCGCTAAAAGTCTCCCACGTTTAGAAACAAATACACTTAAATTATTGAAATCTTATAATGCGTAGAGATACATATATTCTCTGGCAGCAAAGTGAAAAAAAACAAATATTCCGATAACTTCGTCTATTACCACAATTACGATTCATTCGGTTGTATTTGATTGTGTAACTTCAAAACTTAAGTCATTCGAACCATGTGGACAACAGTGAATTTTAGTCGATATTATAGTCGCTTTCCATGGTAATCAGGTGTCGTTTGTTTTGCACTGGGCCTGGAGGTATAATAAAATTTATCCTTCTTTTGACAAAATCACATTACCAGCAAACAGTGCCGATGCCACCAAAGAAATGAGTCATTTGAGATTGGCAATACCCATGCATAAACCACGATGAGAGTTTCAGGAACAAATCAAGCTAGGATGTGTTCAATGTGTTTGATGGAATGCTTCCTAACATTATTTTGGATATTTGTTTGTGCTGACGATGATTTAGGATTAAGCAATTATTCAGAGAATGGTGGTTCTTGTAAACAGTTTTATGCGTGTACTAATTTGTTGGAACAACATTTGGACATCTTGTGTACACGAAAAAAACATTTGTTATTCGTTCTGACGTCTAGATTTTGGCTTCTTATATACATTAGTCACAGCAGTAGATGATTTGACTTTCTCAATATGATGAACCATTAGATTTAGGTGTGCCATTGTAAAAGAGTACGTTGCCATTCGTCAAGACATTGGTCATGGAAGTTGTTTACAGACAGCATCTGTGTCAGTCAACTTCAATTTCAATACCATCAATCAGTAACCATCTGGTAACCTTTAATAGCAATTTGGCATCACTGGTAACTGTATCGCTCCTCATTTATCAATTAAAACGTTGTCTCCAACATCAACAAACCTATTCTTGTTGTTCCGTTGCTTGTGTGAGACCAGTTTATCGCGCGAACACCTTGTGTCATCACGGATTTTCATTGACACACTCATATAATTTCCCTTCGTTGCCTGTTACGCCAAATGGTGTCGAGACTGGTTATTCTGTGACGTTAACCTTTTATATTTGTACATTGTATAAACACCAGTTCGCCTGCAAAAGCGAAAAAAGTGCTTTTTCTTTGCCTGAATTTGCATATTTATGTTATAGGCTTATGTCATGGATAAATGTATTAGTTAAAGGATAATGATTATTACGCGTATTTATAACGCTCTCATTTTGAACCATTTGTGAATAATAAATAGCTGTACAAATCATACATTTATCATTCTGAATCTTAGATCTAAATAGATCTAAATATGAAATATATGTGGCAGTTTCACAGGTCCCTTTTTTCTGTCCCGAATGGTTAAATCAGTGGAACCTTTACCTCCGCTAGGTCTCCGTAAGTCCTTACACCCCATCATACTAGTCTCCTTCCTATCTGGTGCGTCTTTACAAATCATGTACAGTAACTTGGTATAACTGAATTCAATTTCCTGAAAACCGTTCTCGATCCTGTGGTTCCAATCGATATATCGGATCACGAGAAACATGTGCTGTTTCACTAAAGGATGGAGATTCTAGAATATTGCTGGACATACAACCTTTAGTCATAGATCTAAATATGGAACAGATCGGGCAACAGATAGCTGGTTAAATCAGTGGAAGGGAATTGGCTATTTTACCGTTATTGAACATTATCAAATCATCGATATACCTGAAGCTTTCATGAGACATTTAATCAAATTCCTTTTGGCCTGTGTATATATGCTTCAGGTGGGAACAAAGATTTAAATGATCTATGATGACGTAGAAAAGCTGAAGAACCTTCTCTTTGATAGGAATCTGAATTTAGATATCAATGCATCTTTGTTTTAACATTCGGGTAAACATGTTTACATCACCACAATCTCAAACCTGTCATAAATCGTAAAATCTTCACATGAGCTACCCAGTTTATACACCCATGCTCGTTCTGTGTTTTCAACTCCATGTAGCAAGCACACTATAGATCATCCTATAAGGGATCCCTGACAGACATTACACATATGTTTTTGCAATTGTATTTCGATCATGTCCCTGTGGGTTTGAAAGAAGTTCGTTTACCAAATATTAAAATAGTAAGGATAATTATGTAAGGTATGAGGAAACCATCTTATATACAAAACAACCTGAAATCCATAAAAAGACCATTGCAATTGGAATTGTCCTGTTATTATGAATCGATCTTTGGTTGACATTTTTGGATAGACTGATTCTTGAGGTTCCTGGAATGTGTCATCGAGAATCTGTCATATTACTGACCAAAGCATTGCGTTTTACCCAATCACTCACAAACTCAATATCAACGTCAACAGATAAAAACATACAAATACTGTTTAACGTAGACTTTTATTATTGAACCATAGTGCACAATTATGTGGTCACAATCACATATTGATGTGTGGCGTGGGCTTTACATTTGTAAATAACAGTGCTATCTACTCTACATTCCGTGTGTGAATGTAAACCGGTATATAATCAATCCACTGTGGTCCAATCAGGCGTCAAACGTGGTCTCGCACTTCAAAAGAACTTCCGTAGAAATTTAGTGTCACCATGCACCGGTAACACAATCCCAAAGTATCGGGTTTTCCTCAGGACCACGCTTTAAACATTCTGCTTATTCACTGAGCAGGCTCTCCACCATCTGTAACAACACCATGATAAACCATTATGCTGACACCATTTTGAACCAATTGCTTTATATATATTCGTTTCCATTACCGAATTTTTATCAAAATAAAAATAGAAAATAAAATTATAAAACATGTTTTTTGCGTAAATTGAGTAATTTACACTGAAATTACTAATACGTCATTTGAAAAATTGACCCCGATTTTCCTGTGCATTCATATTCTGTGCTAAACAGTGTCAATGGTTTGACTCCCTTGCGAGAGCAGGGCAGGTTGCATTTTGTTGACATCTGAATCATTTGTACATGAAATAGGAATTGTGATATGAAAATAATAAGACAAGCTATTATATGAATTAGCACCTGTTCTGACACAGGATACTTATTCTGTTTCTTTTAAACAATCTCGGCTCACCGATAACTGGAGGATCGACCAGAACTGCTGCACCGTCCAAGGGGATACAACCATCTGATGTATGAAGAAAGAAATATTCCTTGCTGTAGTTAAACATTAACCCCATCACAATGTGTGCTTTCTAAGAGGGATGGGATGTACTATGGTTGAGCACCATTACCACATTTTGAACATGTTCCTTGACATGCTTACCCTTTCCGCGAACACTTGGTGTGATCACTGATTTTTATGGGTCCATTCATATAATTTTCACAGCTACTTTCACTTTCGGTCAAATGGAATCTGTTTCGGCATATAATCTTGATAGGTTATTCTCTTGCATTGACAATTAATATTAACAAGAGTATCTATGACAGGAAGCTGTCGTTGTTTTTCAAATATTTGTTTTTAAAATCCGAAGCATATGTCAAAATCCGTCATTGATGTTTTATAAGGGAATGACAAACTACCTAGCCAAAGTTGATCCTACTCTGGAACCTTAGAATCGGCATGGTGAATCTCGATATACAGTTCGTATTATTGAAAAGACCTTACCTCCGACGCATTCTTGTCCTGTAAGGAAATAATATTCAAAATATGATTTACATAAGGACTGTGGTGCCATGTTATCATTTTAATGGTACATGTATTTGCATTCAGTTAAGCGTATGTGCTCTTCAGTTTAAAAACAAACCGATGCGTATGGTCTATGTTATACTTTAGGTTACTGTTATTCCATTTCTTTCTCTTGCATTCATGACGGATGATACTTTTCAAGTGAGGTAGGTGCTTACCGTTGGCTCCGAGAATTGAAGGTGCAATTCCGGCTGGAATAAAATTATCTTTACTTGATAAATCGTCATACGTTCATGATGAAACACCACAATCCCACGATATAACATCACTAGTACATCTCATATCATCATCACTGGAACCAACTGCTAAACAAACTTTAGAAAAATCACGACCTGACAATTGAAGCTGAGGCTGGCGAATTGGTACAGAATGTATTTTGTGTGTGTGTTTTTTAGATTCAGTATCAACAACAAAATGTTTATGACGATTATCGTCTGTGTACCGTTTAGACGGTGTTCTGACACATTTGTCCCTCATGTCAAACGTGTCTCAGATATGGTCAGAAAAGAGAAACAATTTTAGTACCAAAGTCTTTGATTCACTGTGTCCATTATTCAGTATGTTTTGCTCCTAATAGTAAAACCACAAAACCAACTCAAAGTATCAATATGTTTGTTTTTCTTATTTGCCATCAAAACAACGGATTAGAGAGAAAAGTTTACTTTGCCGCAAAATTGCGATGAGATTTTTCATCATTGTTTCAACTGCATAATACAGGCACAAGATTTATCTAAACGTCTTTCATTATGGAACCAAATTCAATCTATCACAAGGTCCCTGTACCACATGCGGTAGCGGTTTGGCGGATGCAGAACTAAATTCAGTTGGTTAGTTCGAACCTCCTGTCTCATCAGAAACTTACGTGCTCCATTTTCAGTAGACGAAGATGTAGAGGTTGAAGTTGATGTTGATGTTGATGTTGATGTTGATACTGATCTAGCCATTTCTGTAACAGACATACAGATATATAGGATGAAAAGTTGCAGTTACACATATAAATTAAATAAATAAATAAACGAAGTACTCTGATCGTCGAGGCTGGCTGTTATGTATTGGGGAAACAAGCCTTTCATTGGGCATTATATTGAACCAGTTGATCACAAGTCAGTAAATGTAGTTACCTCTTTTGTTGCTTGCAATGGAAATCGAAATGCCTAAAAAGAAATATTAAAATAACTGAACATATGAAACATTGATGAAATGAAACACCTAAAAGTACTTTGTACTTCATTATTTCAGCCATCAATGTTAATTGAAAGTGGTAAAACATCAGAGAAAAGAGATGCACGTCCGAGACGTTTACAACTTGAAACCCATGATTACAAAGATGGCAAATCAAGACTTGGGGGAAAAGTAAGATTCAAACAAATGATCAGCGGATTCTGGCATGACGACTGATTATGATAATGTCATATTCTGTTCCTCATCAGCACATTTCAATACTAAGACAAACGAATATCGATGCTTTCATTCAGATTTCTAAACACAAAGTTACAAATTCATGCAAATATATATTTATACTTACAGATGGCGATCAGGAACAAGACGGTGACTTTGGCGGAGTTCATGATGTTCTGTTGTTCTGTGCTGGCGTTGCTCGGTATGAATATTAGAGCTATGACTGCCTTACGTATACTGAATGCTATATACATTATGAGATATGCATTGTTTAAAGGTCAATGTTGATTGTTTGCTTATGGTGGAATCAAGGTCATTAAAGGAAGATATAAATATCCAGTATTTGTGTTTGTTAAATAGTTATGACAATATGATTGTAAATGTTGTCATATACTTTGGTTGGGAATGTAACTACTTTATCCCTGCTATTCTAGTGTTTTGTCGCTTTTATTTACAGCCCAAATCAAAGTGTTTTATCTAGTGTAAATACCTACATAAACAATGCAATGTGCTAGAAAAATTAGGAAAATATGAAACATCTCACATATCGAGCAAAGACAAATAATTGCGTGGTTTCCCTTTCCCCCTCCCAAAGCAGAAATGTACGTGTACCGCACGTGCAACACATATTTCTCTTGACAGCAACGAGCGAACGATCCGATATACCGGTTCGAACAACAGGTTCAGGATTATTGTTCAGAAAAGTTAATTTAGGTATAATAAGTTACTGTACATGAGAAACTGTACGTATTTAAGTGAAGGGGGCTAGTATAATTGGTGCTAAAACACACTTCAGCGGAGGTAAAGGTTCCACTTATTTAACTATCTGGACTAGAAAAAAAGGAGACCAGTGAAACTGCCTCAACTGTTTCATATTTAGATCTATGTGAAAAAGGTTCAGAATGATACAAACTGTACATAATATCGCGAGACACTTTTAATGACTTTAACTTTCCAACAGCCAACTTCCCTTTATGTGGTTTAAGCATATTTTTATTTCAAAAGAAATCTGGATCGGTAAACAAGCAAAATTTGCGTTAAATACCTCTCCAGGTAATAACTTTACATCAGCTGGTTATATATAAGATTATATGTAAGATAGTGCTAAACATAAACATACTAAATGCACAAATAAAATATATGAAGCCAATACAACTGGTGTCTGTGAAAAAGAATATAGCAGTTTTCCATTACTTCATACATAAAATTAAGCTACTCGAATCTTTTGCTTTTGACAATGAAATCGTGCGCTGATTTAAGAATAGTCATGTTTGTAGAACTGCTAACTAAACTACTGTCATGTAATATCGTTTTTAAATCATACCCATGTGTGTAGAAATACACAATGTTTCTGATATTATCCTATTTTTGAAAGTTATAGAAAAAGTGAATTGCGTCTTCAAAGTGATACCCACAAGTGCAGTCTGATATGTCTGATACATGTCGTCTAAACTTATCAGCATTTAAGTCACTGCAGCCGAGCCTAGGGCGACAGTGGACAATTTGACATGCTCCATGACCGTTATTTTAAGTCAAAATTATTAATAATTGTATCAGAACGATTAATTAAGAATTTGAATTCTTTTAATGAGCAAGAATTAGTAACTTCATTGGGTAGAGTGTTTCACGGGTTAATCGTATCCGGAGGAAATGATTTAGCATAGGTCTGGGTTCTACATTTGATTGTTTGTATGTTAGATCTATTTCTGAGGTTATAATTTCTATTATCAGAGACTGGACATGGAATGAGATCGTTGAGATATACAGGTGAAATACTGTTTTTCATTTTGTAAAATGTAATCAATTAGAAGCGGTGTCGTCGTTCTTTTAAGGACTGAATGTTTGTTTCGTTATAAATTTTAACATGACTGGTACCCCGAACCGCCCCACAAATAGTTCTCAATGCGTCCAAATGTAAATTCTCGAGTAACAATGATTGTTCGTTTTTTCAGTTGTCCCAAATATGACAGTAGTAGTCGAAGTTTGGTAGGATAAAAGATGTGTACATAGTTTCAAGCGTATTTCTTGTTAGTCTGTATTTAAATCTCCTTAGGCAATCAGATTGAAGTGTAATTCCTAAATGTTTATGACTTTGTACTTCTTCAAAAACAGTACTCTCCATGTATAAATTTGGCCTAAATTTGGCCGACTGAATGTGATAGTTTTGGTCTTATCGGGATTGAAACCTACTTGCCATTTTCGGGCCCAGTTTGCAATTTTTGCCAAATCATTGTTGATACAATTTGCTGCAGAGATTTGATCATCAATAATGACATATATAGATGTATCGTCTGCGAACATGCGTATGTTACTACTCTCCTTTATGTCGAGCCATATTCCACCTGTCTTCATTTAACAACTTTTGAGGTACAATCGAGTTTGCTCCTTCTACGAAGCTTTCAAAGGGCGTTGTACGACTCTTGATCAAACAATATTTGATCAGAGTTTACGACATTCAAGGCCTTAGTAAAGCTTTAACATGTGGAGAACATTTCCCAATTTAACACACGAGTGACAAAACTGATGTCTGATACAAGTCGCTATTTTCACTTGGAAGATATGTTCCCTTGAATTTACAGCAGACCAACTGACTTGCCAGGGTGTCACCGAAGGGCAGGACAGGCTTGACGTTTCGCGAACTGCCGATATGATCAATGTTTGTTTGCTGTTTCTTTGTTTGTCGTTTAATGATGGACTCAGCAATATTTCAGCTATATGACGTTGGTCTGTAAATAATCGAATCTGAACCAGACAATGCAGTGATTGATATCATGATCATCGATCCACGGAATCGAACAATGGACTCTTTGGTAGGGATTTGTTATGATTGTAGAAAAGTTGATTTCATCTTTACTCATAATTATAAAATCTGGGAGGTTGAGCCTATAATAAGCATCAATAGTGGTCATTTTACGAATCTGAAAACCAGTAAAGTTATACATTCCCTGTCTGTGAAGGGGACAGAAGACACTTTTCATATAATTTAGCATACACATTTAAAGTGTACACATGTTCTGTCTACATATAGGACAATGTTTCCATCTATTTCTACCAAGCCAGGTGTGATGGCTAAGCGTATACACATGGCCGTCTGTGTGTTATTATTAATGCCATCAGTAAATAGAAATGAATCTTGTTTATGAGAACGTTATCTCTGTTAATGTAAGCATAAACACAACACTGAGAAATATCAACTGAGTCTAAGTCTCGCTAAAAGCCTCCCACGTTTAGAAACAAATACACTTAAATTATTGAAATCTTATAATGCGTAGAGATACATATATTCTCTGGCAGCAAAGTGAAAAAAAACAAATATTCCGATAACTTCGTCTATTACCACAATTACGATTCATTCGGTTGTATTTGATTGTGTAACTTCAAAACTTAAGTCATTCGAACCATGTGGACAACAGTGAATTTTAGTCGATATTATAGTCGCTTTCCATGGTAATCAGGTGTCGTTTGTTTTGCACTGGGCCCGGAGGTATAATAAAATTTATCCTTCTTTTGACAAAATCACATTACCAGCAAACAGTGCCGATGCCACCAAAGAAATGAGTCATTTGAGATTGGCAATACCCATGCATAAACCACGATGAGAGTTTCAGGAACAAATCAAGCTAGGATGTGTTCAATGTGTTTGATGGAATGCTTCCTAACATTATTTTGGATATTTGTTTGTGCTGACGATGATTTAGGATTAAGCAATTATTCAGAGAATGGTGGTTCTTGTAAACAGTTTTATGCGTGTACTAATTTGTTGGAACAACATTTGGACATTGTGTGCACACGAAAAACCATTTGTTATTCGTTCTGACGTCTAGATTTTGGCTTCTTATATACATTAGTCACAGCAGTAGATGATTTGACTTTCTCAATATGATGAACCATTAGATTTAGGTGTGCCATTGTAAAAGAGTACGTTGCCATTCGTCAAGACATTGGTCATGGAAGTTGTTTACAGACAGCATCTGTGTCAGTCAACTTCAATTTCGATACCATCAATCAGTAACCATCTGGTAACCTTTAATAGCAATTTGGCATCACTGGTAACTGTATCGCTCCTCATTTATCAATTAAAACGTTGTCTCCAACATCTACAAACTTATTCTTGTTGTTCCGTTGCTTGTGTGAGACCAGTTTATCGCGCGAACACCTTGTGTCATCACGGATTTTCATTGACACACTCATATAATTTCCCTTCGTTGCCTGTTACGCCAAATGGTGTCGAGACTGGTTATTCTGTGACGTTAACCTTTTATATTTGTACATTGTATAAACACCAGTTCGCCTGCAAAAGCGAAAAAAGTGCTTTTTCTTTGCCTGAATTTGCATATTTATGTTATAGGCTTATGTCATGGATAAATGTATTAGTTAAAGGATAATGATTATTACGCGTATTTATAACGCTCTCATTTTGAACCATTTGTGAATAATATATAGCTGTACAAATCATATATTTATCATTCTGAATCTTAGATCTAAATAGATCTAAATATGAAATATATGTGGCAGTTTCACAGGTCCCTTTTTTCTGTCCCGAATGGTTAAATCAGTGGAACCTTTACCTCCGCTAGGTCTCCGTAAGTCCTTACACCCCATCATACTAGTCTCCTTCCTATCTGGTGCGTCTTTACAAATCATGTACAGTAACTTGGTATAACTGAATTCAATTTCCTGAAAACCGTTCCCGATCCTGTGGTTCCAATCGATATATCGGATCACGAGAAACATGTGCTGTTTCAGTAAAGGATTGAGATTCTAGAATATTGCTGGACATACAACCTTTAGTCTTAGATCTAAATATGGAACAGATCGGGCAACAGATAGCTGGTTAAATCAGTGGAAGGGAATTGGCTATTTTACCGTTATTGAACATTATCAAATCATCGATATACCTGAAGCTTTCATGAGACATTTAATCAAATTCCTTTTGGCCTGTGTATATATGCTTCAGGTGGGAACAAAGATTTAAATGATCTATGATGACGTAGAAAAGCTGAAGAACCTTCTCTTTGATAGGAATCTGAATTTAGATATCAATGCATCTTTGTTTTAACATTCGGGTAAATATGTTTATATCACCACAATCTCAAACCTGTCATAAATCGTAAAATCTTCACATGAGCTACCCAGTTTATACACCCATGCTCGTTCTGTGTTTTCAACTCCATGTAGCAAGCACACTATAGATCATCCTTTAAGGGATCCCTAACAGACATTACACATATGTTTTTGCAATTGTATTTCGATCATGTCCCTGTGGGTTTGAAAGAAGTTCGTTTACCAAATATTAAAATAGTAAGGATAATTATGTAAGGTATGAGGAAACCATCTAATATACAAAACAACCTGAAATCCATAAAAGGACCATTGCAATTGGAATTGTCCTGGTATTATGAATCGATCTTTGGTTGACATTTTTGGATAGACTGATTCTTGAGGTTCCTGGAATGTGTCCTCGAGAATCTGTCATATTACTGACCAAAGCATTGCGTTTTACCCAATCACTCACAAACTCAATATCAACGTCAACAGATAAAAACATACAAATACTGTTTAACGTAGACTTTTATTATTGAACCATAGTGCACAATTATGTGGTCACAATCACATATTGATGTGTGGCGTGGGCTTTACATTTGTAAATAACAGTGCTATCTACTCTACATTCCGTGTGTGAATGTAAACCGGTATATAATCAATCCACTGTGGTCCAATCAGGCGTCAAACGTGGTCTCGCACTTCAAAAGAACTTCCGTAGAAATTTAGTGTCACCATGCACCGGTAACACAATCCCAAAGTATCGGGTTTTCCTCAGGACCACGCTTTAAACATTCTGCTTATTCACTGAGCAGGCTCTCCACCATCTGTAACAACACCATGATAAACCATTATGCTGACACCATTTTGAACCAATTGCTTTATATATATTCGTTTCCATTACCGAATTTTTATCAAAATAAAAATAGAAAATAAAATTATAAAACATGTTTTTTGCGTAAATTGAGTAATTTACACTGAAATTACTAATACGTCATTTGAAAAATTGACCCCGATTTTCCTGTGCATTCATATTCTGTGCTAAACAGTGTCAATGGTTTGACTCCCTTGCGAGAGCAGGGCAGGTTGCATTTTGTTGACATCTGAATCATTTGTACATGAAATAGGAATTGTGATATGAAAATGATAAGACAAGCTATTATATGAATTAGCACCTGTTCTGACACAGGATACTTATTCTGTTTCTTTTAAACAATCTCGGCTCACCGATAACATGAGGATCGACCAGAACTGCTGCACCGTCCAAGGGGATACAACCATCTGATGTATGAAGAAAGAAATATTCCTTGCTGTAGTTAAACATTAACCCCATCACAATGTGTGCTTTCTAAGAGGGATGGGATGTACTATGGTTGAGCACCATTACCACATTTTGAACATGTTCCTTGACATGCTTACCCTTTCCGCGAACACTTG
The DNA here is from genome assembly GCF_022045235.1 of Haliotis cracherodii. NCBI lineage: Eukaryota > Metazoa > Mollusca > Gastropoda > Lepetellida > Haliotidae > Haliotis > Haliotis cracherodii. The sequence continues at coordinate 17,970,987 of NW_027266270.1, read as the reverse complement.
GTGTGATCACTGATTTTTATGGGTCCATTCATATAATTTTCACAGCTACTTTCACTTTCGGTCAAATGGAATCTGTTTCGGCATATAATCTTGATTGGTTATTCTCTTGCATTGACATTTAATATTAACAAGAGTATCTATGACAGGAAGCTGTCGTTGTTTTTCAAATATTTGTTTTTAAAATCCGAAGCATATGTCAAAATCCGTCATTGATGTTTTATAAGGGAATGACAAACTACCTAGCCAAAGTTGATCCTACTCTGGAACCTTAGAATCGGCATGGTGAATCTCGATATACAGTTCGTATTATTGAAAAGACCTTACCTCCGACGCATTCTTGTCCTGTAAGGAAATAATATTCAAAATATGATTTACATAAGGACTGTGGTGCCATGTTATCATTTTAATGGTACATGTATTTGCATTCAGTTAAGCGTATGTGCTCTTCAGTTTAAAAACAAACCGATGCGTATGGTCTATGTTATACTTTAGGTTACTGTTATTCCATTTCTTTCTCTTGCATTCATGACGGATGATACTTTTCAAGTGAGGTAGGTGCTTACCGTTGGCTCCGAGAATTGAAGGTGCAATTCCGGCTGGAATAAAATTATCTTTACTTGATAAATCGTCATACGTTCATGATGAAACACCACAATCCCACGATATAACATCACTAGTACATCTTATATCATCATCACTGGAAGCAACTGCTAAACAAACTTTAGAAAAATCACGACCTGACAATTGAAGCTGAGGCTGGCGAATTGGTACAGAATGTATTTTGTGTGTGTGTTTTTTAGATTCAGTATCAACAACAAAATGTTTATGACGATTATCCTCTGTGTACCGTTTAGACGGTGTTCTGACACATTTGTCCCTCATGTCAAACGTGTCTCAGATATGGTCAGAAAAGAGAAACAATTTTAGTACCAAAGTCTTTGATTCACTGTGTCCATTATTCAGTATGTTTTGCTCCTAATAGTAAAACCACAAAACCAACTCAAAGTATCAATATGTTTGTTTTTCTTATTTGCCATCAAAACAACGGATTAGAGAGAAAAGTTTACTTTGCCGCAAAATTGCGATGAGATTTTTCATCATTGTTTCAACTGCATAATACAGGCACAAGATTTATCTAAACGTCTTTCATTATGGAACCAAATTCAATCTATCACAAGGTCCCTGTACCACATGCGGTAGCGGTTTGGCGGATGCATAACTGAATTCAGTTGGTTAGTTCGAACCTCCTGTCTCATCAGAAACTTACGTGCTCCATTTTCAGTAGACGAAGATGTAGAGGTTGAAGTTGATGTTGATGTTGATGTTGATACTGATCTAGCCATTTCTGTAACAGACATACAGATATATAGGATGAAAAGTTGCAGTTACACATATAAATTAAATAAATAAATAAACGAAGTACTCTGATCGTCGAGGCTGGCTTTTATGTATTGGGGAAACAAGCCTTTCATTGGGCATTATATTGAACCAGTTGATCACAAGTCAGTAAATGTAGTTACCTCTTTTGTTGCTTGCAATGGAAATCGAAATGCCTAAAAAGAAATATTAAAATAACTGAACATATGAAACATTGATGAAATGAAACACCTAAAAGTACTTTGTACTTCATTATTTCAGCCATGAATGTTAATTGAAAGTGGTAAAACATCAGAGAAAAGAGATGCACGCCCGGGACGTTTACAACTTGAAACCCATGATTACAAAGATGGCAAATCAAGACTTGGGGAAAAAGTAAGATTCAAACAAATGATCAGCGGATTCTGGCATGACGACTGATTATGATAATGTCATATTCTGTTCCTCATCAGCACATTTCAATACTAAGACAAACGAATATCGATGCTTTCATTGAGATTTCTAATTTCTGTTCGGTATGAATATTAGAGCTATGACTGCCTTACGTATACTGAATGCTATATACATTATGAAATATGCATTGTTTAAAGGTCAATGTTGATTGTTTGCCTATGGTGGAATCAAGGTCATTAAAGGAAGATATAAATATCCAGTATTTGTGTTTGTTAAATAGTTATGATATTATGATTGTAAATGTTGTCATATACTTTGGTTGGGAATGTAACTACTTTATCCCTGCTATTCTAGTGTTTTGTCGCTTTTATTTACAGCCCAAATCAAAGTGTTTTATCTAGTGTAGATACCTACCTAAACAATGCAATGTGCTAGAAAAATTAGGAAAATATGAAACATCTCACATATCGAGCAAAGACAAATAATTGCGTGGTTTCCCTTTCCCCCTCCCAAAGCACATATTTCTCTTGACAGCAACGAGCGAACGATCCGATATACCGGTTCGAACAACAGGTTCAGGATTATTGTTCAGAAAAGTTAATTTAGGTATAATAAGTTACTGTACATGAGAAACTGTACGTATTTAAGTGAAGGGGGCTAGTATAATTGGTGCTAAAACACACTTCAGCGGAGGTAAAGGTTCCACTTATTTAACTATCTGGACTAGAAAAAAAGGAGACCAGTGAAACTGCCTCAACTGTTTCATATTTAGATCTATGTGAAAAAGGTTCAGAATGATACAAACTGTACATAATATCGCGAGACACTTTTAATGACTTTAACTTTCCAACAGCCAACTTCCCTTTATGTGGTTTAAGCATATTTTTATTTCAAAAGAAATCTGGATCGGTAAACAAACAAAACTTGCGTTAAATACCTCTCCAGGTAATAACTTTACATCAGCTGGTTATATATAAGATTATATGTAAGATAGTGCTAAACATAAACATACTAAATGCACAAATAAAATATATGAAGCCAATACAACTGGTGTCTGTGAAAAAGAATATAGCAGTTTTCCATTACTTCATACATAAAATTAAGCTACTCGAATCTTTTGCTTTTGACAATGAAATCGTGCGCTGATTTAAGAATAGTCATGTTTGTAGAACTGCTAACTAAACTACTGTCATGTAATATCGTTTTTAAATCATACCCATGTGTGTAGAAATACACAATGTTTCTGATATTATCCTATTTTTGAAAGTTATAGAAAAAGTGAATTGCGTCTTCAAAGTGATACCCACAAGTGCAGTCTGATATGTCTGATACATGTCGTCTAAACTTATCAGCATTTAAGTCACTGCAGCCGAGCCTAGGGCGACAGTGGACAATTTGACATGCTCCATGACCGTATTTTAAGTCAAAATTATTAATAATTGTATCAGAACGATTAATTAAGAATTTGAATTCTTTTAATGAGCAAGAATTAGTAACTTCATTGGGTAGAGTGTTTCACGGGTTAATCGTATCCGGAGGAAATGATTTAGCATAGGTCTGGGTTCTACATTTGATTGTTTGTATGTTAGATCTATTTCTGAGGTTATAATTTCTATTATCAGAGACTGGACATGGAATGAGATCGTTGAGATATACAGGCGAAATACTGTTTTTCATTTTGTAAAATGTAATCAATTAGAAGCGGTGTCGTCGTTCTTTTAAGGACTGAATGTTTGTTTCGTTATAAATTTTAACATGACTGGTACCCCGAACCGCCCCACAAATAGTTCTCAATGCGTCCAAATGTAAATTCTCGAGTAACAATGATTGTTCGTTTTTTCAGTTGTCCCAAATATGACAGTAGTAGTCGAAGTTTGGTAGGATAAAAGATGTGTACATAGTTTCAAGCGTATTTCTTGTTAGTCTGTATTTAAAGCTCCTTAGGCAATCAGATTGAAGTGTAATTCCTAAATGTTTATGACTTTGTACTTCTTCAAAAAACAGTACTCTCCATGTATAAATTTGGCCTAAATTTGGCCGACTGAATGTGATAGTTTTGGTCTTATCGGGATTGAAACCTACTTGCCATTTTCGGGCCCAGTTTGCGATTTTTGCCAAATCATTGTTGATACAATTTGCTGCAGAGATTTGATCATCAATAATGACATATATAGATGTATCGTCTGCGAACATGCGTATGTTACTCTCGATACTACTCTCCTTTATGTCGAGCCATATTCCACCTGTCTTCATTTCACAACTTTTGAGGTACAATCGAGTTTGCTCCTTCTACGAAGCTTTCAAAGGGCGTTGTACGACTCTTGATCAAACAATATTTGATCAGAGTTTACGACATTCAAGGCCTTAGTAAAGCTTTAACATGTGGAGAACATTTCCCAATTTAACACACGAGTGACAAAACTGATGTCTGATACAAGTCGCTATTTTCACTTGGAAGATATGTTCCCTTGAATTTACAGCAGACCAACTGACTTGCCTGGGTGTCACCGAAGGGCAGGACAGGCTTGACGTTTCGCGAACTGCCGATATGATCAATGTTTGTTTGCTGTTTCTTTGTTTGTCGTTTAATGATGGACTCAGCAATATTTCAGCTATATGACGTTGGTCTGTAAATAATCGAATCTGAACCAGACAATGCAGTGATTGATATCATGATCATCGATCCACGGAATCGAACAATGGACTCTTTGGTAGGGATTTGTTATGATTGTAGAAAAGTTGATTTCATCTTTACTCATAATTATAAAATCTGGGAGGTTGAACCTATAATAAGCATCAATAGTGGTCATTTTACGAATCTGAAAACCAGTAAAGTTATACATTCCCTGTCTGTGAAGGGGACAGAAGACACTTTTCATATAATTTAGCATACACATTTAAAGTGTACACATGTTCTGTCTACATATAGGACAAAGTTTCCATCTATTTCTACCAAAGCCAGGTGTGATGGCTAAGCGTATACACATGGCCGTCTGTGTGTTATTATTAATGCCATCAGTAAATAGAAATGAATCTTGTTTATGAGAACGTTATCTCTGTTAATGTAAGCATAAACACAACACTGAGAAATATCAACTGAGTCTAAGTCTCGCTAAAAGCCTCCCACGTTTAGAAACAAATACACTTAAATTATTGAAATCTTATAATGCGTAGAGATACATATATTCTCTGGCAGCAAAGTGAAAAAAAACAAATATTCCGATAACTTCGTCTATTACCACAATTACGATTCATTCGGTTGTATTTGATTGTGTAACTTCAAAACTTAAGTCATTCGAACCATGTGGACAACAGTGAATTTTAGTCGATATTATAGTCGCTTTCCATGGTAATCAGGTTTCGTTTGTTTTGCACTGGGCCCGGAGGTATAATAAAATTTATCCTTCTTTTGACAAAATCACATTACCAGCAAACAGTGCCGATGCCACCAAAGAAATGAGTCATTTGAGATTGGCAATACCCATGCATAAACCACGATGAGAGTTTCAGGAACAAATCAAGCTAGGATGTGTCCAATGTGTTTGATGGAATGCTTCCTAACATTATTTTGGATATTTGTTTGTGCTGACGATGATTTAGGATTAAGCAATTATTCAGAGAATGGTGGTTCTTGTAAACAGTTTTATGCGTGTACTAATTTGTTGGAACAACATTTGGACATTGTGTGCACACGAAAAACCATTTGTTATTCGTTCTGACGTCTAGATTTTGGCTTCTTATATACATTAGTCACAGCAGTAGATGATTTGACTTTCTCAATATGATGAACCATTAGATTTAGGTGTGTCATTGTAAAAGAGTACGTTGCCATTCGTCAAGACATTGGTCATGGAAGTTGTTTACCCAATCACTCACAAACTCAATATCAACGTCAACAGATAAAAACATACAAATACTGTTTAACGTAGACTTTTATTATTGAACCATAGTGCACAATTATGTGGTCACAATCACATATTGATGTGTGGCGTGGGCTTTACATTTGTAAATAACAGTGCTATCTACTCTACATTCCGTGTGTGAATGTAAACCGGTATATAATCAATCCACTGTGGTCCAATCAGGCGTGAAACGTGGTCTCGCACTTCAAAAGAACTTCCGTAGAAATTTAGTGTCACCATGCACCGGTAACACAATCCCAAAGTATCGGGTTTTCCTCAGGACCACGCTTTAAACATTCTGCTTATTCACTGAGCAGGCTCTCCACCATCTGTAACAACACCATGATAAACCATTATGCTGACACCATTTTGAACCAATTGCTTTATATATATTCGTTTCCATTACCGAATTTTTATCAAAATAAAAATAGAAAATAAAATTATAAAACATGTTTTTTGCGTAAATTGAGTAATTTACACTGAAATTACTAATACGTCATTTGAAAAATTGACCCTGATTTTCCTGTGCATTCATATTCTGTGCTAAACAGTGTCAATGGTTTGACTCCCTTGCGAGAGCAGGGCAGGTTGCATTTTGTTGACATCTGAATCATTTGTACATGAAATAGGAATTGTGATATGAAAATAATAAGACAAGCTATTATATGAATTAGCACCTGTTCTGACACAGGATACTTATTCTGTTTCTTTTAAACAATCTCGGCTCACCGATAACTGGAGGATCGACCAGAACTGCTGCACCGTCCAAGGGGATACAACCATCTGATGTATGAAGAAAGAAATATTCCTTGCTGTAGTTAAACATTAACCCCATCACAATGTGTGCTTTCTAAGAGGGATGGGATGTACTATGGTTGAGCACCATTACCACATTTTGAACATGTTCCTTGACATGCTTACCCTTTCCGCGAACACTTGGTGTGATCACTGATTTTTATGGGTCCATTCATATAATTTTCACAGCTACTTTCACTTTCGGTCAAATGGAATCTGTTTCGGCATATAATCTTGATTGGTTATTCTCTTGCATTGACAATTAATATTAACAAGAGTATCTATGACAGGAAGCTGTCGTTGTTTTTCAAATATTTGTTTTTAAAATCCGAAGCGTATGTCAAAATCCGTCAGTGATGTTTTATAAGGGAATGACAAACTACCTAGCCAAAGTTGATCCTACTCTGGAACCTTAGAATCGGCATGGTGAATCTCGATATACAGTTCGTATTATTGAAAAGACCTTACCTCCGACGCATTCTTGTCCTGTAAGGAAATAATATTCAAAATATGATTTACATAAGGACTGTGGTGCCATGTTATCATTTTAATGGTACATGTATTTGCATTCAGTTAAGCGTATGTGCTCTTCAGTTTAAAAACAAACCGATGCGTATGGTCTATGTTATACTTTAGGTTACTGTTATTCCATTTCTTTCTCTTGCATTCATGACGGATGATACTTTTCAAGTGAGGTAGGTGCTTACCGTTGGCTCCGAGAATTGAAGGTGCAATTCCGGCTGGAATAAAATTATCTTTACTTGATAAATCGTCATACGTTCATGATGAAACACCACAATCCCACGATATAACATCACTAGTACATCCTATATCATCATCACTGGAAGCAACTGCTAAACAAACTTTAGAAAAATCACGACCTGACAATTGAAGCTGAGGCTGGCGAATTGGTACAGAATGTATTTTGTGTGTGTGTTTTTTAGATTCAGTATCAACAACAAAATGTTTATGACGATTATCCTCTGTGTACCGTTTAGACGGTGTTCTGACACATTTGTCCCTCATGTCAAACGTGTCTCAGATATGGTCAGAAAAGAGAAACAATTTTAGAACCAAAGTCTTTGATTCACTGTGTCCATTATTCAGTATGTTTTGCTCCTAATAGTAAAACCACAAAACCAACTCAAAGTATCAATATGTTTGTTTTTCTTATTTGCCATCAAAACAACGGATTAAAGAGAAAAGTTTACTTTGCCGCAAAATTGCGATGAGATTTCTCATCATTGTTTCAACTGCATAATACAGGCACAAGATTTATCTAAACGTCTTTCATTATGGAACCAAATTCAATCTATCACAAGGTCCCTGTACCACATGCGGTAGCGGTTTGGCGGATGCAGAACTAAATTCAGTTGGTTAGTTCGAACCTCCTGTCTCATCAGAAACTTACGTGCTCCATTTTCAGTAGACGAAGATGTAGAGGTTGAAGTTGATGTTGATGTTGATGTTGATGTTGATACTGATCTATCCATTTCTGTAACAGACATACAGATATATAGGATGAAAAGTTGCAGTTACACATATAAATTAAATAAATAAAAAAACGAAGTACTCTGATCGTCGAGCCTTGCTGTTATGTATTGGGGAAACAAGCCTTTCATTGGGCATTATATTGAACCAGTTGATCACAAGTCAGTAAATGTAGTTACCTCTTTTGTTGCTTGCAATGGAAATCGAAATGCCTAAAAAGAAATATTAAAATAACTGAACATATGAAACATTGATGAAATGAAACACCTAAAAGTACTTTGTACTTCATTATTTCAGCCATCAATGTTAATTGAAAGTGGCAAAACATCAGAGAAAAGAGATGCACGCCCGAGACGTTTACAACTTGAAACCCATGATTACAAAGATGGCAAATCAAGACTTGGGGGAAAAGTAAGATTCAAACAAATGATCAGCGGATTCTGGCATGACGACTGATTATGATAATGTCATATTCTGTTCCTTATCAGCACATTTCAATACTAAGACAAACGAATATCGATGCTTTCATTCAGATTTCTAAACACAAAGTTACAAATTCATGCAAATATATATTTATACTTACAGATGGCGATCAGGAACAAGACGGTGACTTTGGCGGAGTTCATGATGTTCTGTTGTTCTGTGCTGGCGTTGCTCGGTATGAATATTAGAGCTATGACTGCCTTACGTATACTGAATGCTATATACATTATGAGATATGCATTGTTTAAAGGTCAATGTTGATTGTTTGCCTATGGTGGAATCAAGGTCATTAAAGGAAGATATAAATATCCAGTATTTGTGTTTGTTAAATAGTTATGACAATATGATTGTAAATGTTGTCATATACTTTGGTTGGGAATGTAACTACTTTATCCCTGCTATTCTAGTGTTTTGTCGCTTTTATTTACAGCCCAAATCAAAGTGTTTTATCTAGTGTAGATACCTACATAAACAATGCAATGTGCTAGAAAAATTAGGAAAATATGAAACATCTCACATATCGAGCAAAGACAAATAATTGCGTGGTTTCCCTTTCCCCCTCCCAAAGCAGAAATGTACGTGTACTGCACGTGCAACACATATTTCTCTTGACAGCAACGAGCGAACGATCCGATATACCGGTTCGAACAACAGGTTCAGGATTATTGTTCAGAAAAGTTAATTTAGGTATAATAAGTTACTGTACATGAGAAACTGTACGTATTTAAGTGAAGGGGGCTAGTATAATTGGTGCTAAAACACACTTCAGCGGAGGTAAAGGTTCCACTTATTTAACTATCTGGACTAGAAAAAAAGGAGACCAGTGAAACTGCCTCAACTGTTTCATATTTAGATCTATGTGAAAAAGGTTCAGAATGATACAAACTGTACATAATATCGCGAGACACTTTTAATGACTTTAACTTTCCAACAGCCAACTTCCCTCTATGTGGTTTAAGCATATTTTTATTTCAAAAGAAATCTGGATCGGTAAACAAGCAAAACTTGCGTTAAATACCTCTCCAGGTAATAACTTTACATCAGCTGGTTATATATAAGATTATATGTAAGATAGTGCTAAACATAAACATACTAAATGCACAAATAAAATATATGAAGCCAATACAACTGGTGTCTGTGAAAAAGAATATAGCAGTTTTCCATTACTTCATACATAAAATTAAGCTACTCGAATCTTTTGCTTTTGACAATGAAATCGTGCGCTGATTTAAGAATAGTCATGTTTGTAGAACTGCTAACTAAACTACTGTCATGTAATATCGTTTTTAAATCATACCCATGTGTGTAGAAATACACAATGTTTCTGATATTATCCTATTTTTGAAAGTTATAGAAAAAGTGAATTGCGTCTTCAAAGTGATACCCACAAGTGCAGTCTGATATGTCTGATACATGTCGTCTAAACTTATCAGCATTTAAGTCACTGCAGCCGAGCCTAGGGCGACAGTGGACAATTTGACATGCTCCATGACCGTATTTTAAGTCAAAATTATTAATAATTGTATCAGAACGATTAATTAAGAATTTGAATTCTTTTAATGAGCAAGAATTAGTAACTTCATTGGGTAGAGTGTTTCACGGGTTAATCGTATCCGGAGGAAATGATTTAGCATAGGTCTGGGTTCTACATTTGATTGTTTGTATGTTAGATCTATTTCTGAGGTTATAATTTCTATTATCAGAGACTGGACATGGAATGAGATCGTTGAGATATACAGGTGAAATACTGTTTTTCATTTTGTAAAATGTAATCAATTTGAAGCGGTGTCGTCGTTCTTTTAAGGACTGAATGTTTGTTTCGTTATAAATTTTAACATGACTGGTACCCCGAACCGCCCCACAAATAGTTCTCAATGCGTCCAAATGTAAATTCTCGAGTAACAATGATTGTTCGTTTTTTCAGTTGTCCCAAATATGACAGTAGTAGTCGAAGTTTGGTAGGATAAAAGATGTGTACATAGTTTCAAGCGTATTTCTTGTTAGTCTGTATTTAAAGCTCCTTAGGCAATCAGATTGAAGTGTAATTCCTAAATGTTTATGACTTTGTACTTCTTCAAAAACAGTACTCTCCATGTATAAATTTGGCCTAAATTTGGCCGACTGAATGTGATAGTTTTGGTCTTATCGGGATTGAAACCTACTTGCCATTTTCGGGCCCAGTTTGCGATTTTTGCCAAATCATTGTTGATACAATTTGCTGCAGAGATTTGATCATCAATAATGACATATATAGATGTATCGTCTGCGAACATGCGTATGTTACTCTCGATACTATTCTCCTTTATGTCGAGCCATATTCCACCTGTCTTCATTTCACAACTTTTGAGGTACAATCGAGTTTGCTCCTTCTACGAAGCTTTCAAAGGGCGTTGTACGACTCTTGATCAAACAATATTTGATCAGAGTTTACGACATTCAAGGCCTTAGTAAAGCTTTAACATGTGGAGAACATTTCCCAATTTAACACACGAGTGACAAAACTGATGTCTGATACAAGTCGCTATTTTCACTTGGAAGATATGTTCCCTTGAATTTACAGCAGACCAACTGACTTGCCTGGGTGTCACCGAAGGGCAGGACAGGCTTGACGTTTCGCGAACTGCCGATATGATCAATGTTTGTTTGCTGTTTCTTTGTTTGTCGTTTAATGATGGACTCAGCAATATTCCAGCTATATGACGTTGGTCTGTAAATAATCGAATCTGAACCAGACAATGCAGTGATTGATATCATGATCATCGATCCACGGAATCGAACAATGGACTCTTTGGTAGGGATTTGTTATGATTGTAGAAAAGTTGATTTCATCTTTACTTATAATTATAAAATCTGGGAGGTTGAGCCTATAATAAGCATCAATAGTGGTCATTTTACGAATCTGAAAACCAGTAAAGTTATACATTCCCTGTCTGTGAAGGGGACAGAAGACACTTTTCATATAATTTAGCATACACATTTAAAGTGTACACATGTTCTGTCTACATATAGGACAAAGTTTCCATCTATTTCTACCAAAGCCAGGTGTGATGGCTAAGCGTATACACATGGCCGTCTGTGTGTTATTATTAATGCCATCAGTAAATAGAAATGAATCTTGTTTATGAGAACGTTATCTCTGTTAATGTAAGCATAAACACAACACTGAGAAATATCAACTGAGTCTAAGTCTCGCTAAAAGTCTCCCACGTTTAGAAACAAATACACTTAAATTATTGAAATCTTATAATGCGTAGAGATACATATATTCTCTGGCAGCAAAGTGAAAAAAAACAAATATTCCGATAACTTCGTCTATTACCACAATTACGATTCATTCGGTTGTATTTGATTGTGTAACTTCAAAACTTAAGTCATTCGAACCATGTGGACAACAGTGAATTTTAGTCGATATTATAGTCGCTTTCCATGGTAATCAGGTTTCGTTTGTTTTGCACTGGGCCCGGAGGTATAATAAAATTTATCCTTCTTTTGACAAAATCACATTACCAGCAAACAGTGCCGATGCCACCAAAGAAATGAGTCATTTGAGATTGGCAATACCCATGCATAAACCACGATGAGAGTTTCAGGAACAAATCAAGCTAGGATGTGTTCAATGTGTTTGATGGAATGCTTCCTAACATTATTTTGGATATTTGTTTGTGCTGACGATGATTTAGGATTAAGCAATTATTCAGAGAATGGTGGTTCTTGTAAACAGTTTTATGCGTGTACTAATTTGTTGGAACAACATTTGGACATTGTGTGCACACGAAAAACCATTTGTTATTCGTTCTGACGTCTAGATTTTGGCTTCTTATATACATTAGTCACAGCAGTAGATGATTTGACTTTCTCAATATGATGAACCATTAGATTTAGGTGTGCCATTGTAAAAGAGTACGTTGCCATTCGTCAAGACATTGGTCATGGAAGTTGTTTACAGACAGCATCTGTGTCAGTCAACTTCAATTTCGATACCATCAATCAGTAACCATCTGGTAACCTTTAATAGCAATTTGGCATCACTGGTAACTGTATCGCTCCTCATTTATCAATTAAAACGTTGTCTCCAACATCTACAAACTTATTCTTGTTGTTCCGTTGCTTGTGTGAGACCAGTTTATCGCGCGAACACCTTGTGTCATCACGGATTTTCATTGACACACTCATATAATTTCCCTTCGTTGCCTGTTACGCCAAATGGTGTCGAGACTGGTTATTCTGTGACGTTAACCTTTTATATTTGTACATTGTATAAACACCAGTTCGCCTGCAAAAGCGAAAAAAGTGCTTTTTCTTTGCCTGAATTTGCATATTTATGTTATAGGCTTATGTCATGGATAAATGTATTAGTTAAAGGATAATGATTATTACGCGTATTTATAACGCTCTCATTTTAAACCATTTGTGAATAATATATAGCTGTACAAATCATATATTTATCATTCTGAATCTTAGATCTAAATAGATCTAAATATGAAATATATGTGGCAGTTTCACAGGTCCCTTTTCTCTGTCCCGAATGGTTAAATCAGTGGAACCTTTACCTCCGCTAGGTCTCCGTAAGTCCTTACACCCCATCATACTAGTCTCCTTCCTATCTGGTGCGTCTTTACAAATCATGTACAGTAACTTGGTATAACTGAATTCAATTTCCTGAAAACCGTTCCCGATCCTGTGGTTCCAATCGATATATCGGATCACGAGAAACATGTGCTGTTTCAGTAAAGGATTGAGATTCTAGAATATTGCTGGACATACAACCTTTAGTCATAAATCTAAATATGGAACAGATCGGGCAACAGATAGCTGGTTAAATCAGTGGAAGGGAATTGGCTATTTTACCGTTATTGAACATTATCAAATCATCGATATACCTGAAGCTTTCATGAGACATTTAATCAAATTCCTTTTGGCCTGTGTATATATGCTTCAGGTGGGAACAAAGATTTAAATGATCTATGATGACGTAGAAAAGCTGAAGAACCTTCTCTTTGATAGGAATCTGAATTTAGATATCAATGCATCTTTGTTTTAACTTTCGGGTAAACATGTTTATATCACCACAATCTCAAACCTGTCATAAATCGTAAAATCTTCACATGAGCTACCCAGTTTATACACCCATGCTCATTCTGTGTTTTCAACTCTATGTAGCAAGCACACTATAGATCATCCTTTAAGGGATCCCTGACAGACATTACTCATATGTTTTTGCAATTGTATTTCGATCATGTCCCTGTGGGTTTGAAAGAAGTTCGTTTACCAAATATTAAAATAGTAAGGATAATTATGTAAGGTATGAGGAAACCATCTAATATACAAAACAACCTTAAATCCATAAAAGGACCATTGCAATTTGAATTGTCCTGTTATTATGAATCGATCTTTGGTTGACATTTTTGGATAGACTGATTCTTGAGGTTCCTGGAATGTGTCATCGAGAATCTGTCATATTACTGACCAAAGCATTGCATTTTACCCAATCACTCACAAACTCAATATCAACGTCAACAGATAAAAACATACAAATACTGTTTAACATAGACTTTTATTATTGAACCATAGTGCACAATTATGTGGTCACAATCACATATTGATGTGTGGTGTGGGCTTTACATTTGTAAATAACAGTGCTATCTACTCTACATTCCGTGTGTGAATGTAAACCGGTATATAATCAATCTACTGTGGTCCAATCAGGCGTCAAACGTGGTCTCGCACTTCAAAAGAACTTCCGTAGAAATTTAGTGTCACCATGCACCGGTAACACAATCCCAAAGTATCGGGTTTTCCTCAGGACCACGCTTTAAACATTCTGCTTGTTCACTGAGCAGGCTCTCCAACATCTGAAACAACACCATGATAAACCATTATGCTGACACCATTTTGAACCAATTGCTTTATATATATTCGTTTCCATTACCGAATTTTTATCAAAATAAAAATAGAAAATAAAATTATAAAACATGTTTTTTTGTGTAAGTTCTTAAAAGGTTTCTCGGTAGAATATAATAGAATAAAATATTATTAAAAGCACCCTTGAATAAATAATGGTCAGGGGGGTTCTATTTTCACATTAACTTACTTTTCTGTTTTTCTCAACTGACTCGAACTTGAAACTTGAGTAATTTAAACTGAAATGACTAATACGTCATTTGAAAAAATGACCCTGATTTTATTGTGCATTCATATTCTGTGCTAAACAGTGTCAATGGTTTGACTCCTTTGCGAGAGCAGGGCAGGTTGCATTTTGTTGACATCTGAATCATCTGTACACATGAAATAGGAATTGTGATATGAAAATAATAAGACAAGCTATTATATGAATTAGCACCTGTTCTGACACAGGATACTTATTCTGTTTCTTTTAAACAATCTCGGCTCACCGATAACTGGAGGATCGACCAGAACTGCTGCACCGTCCAAGGGGATACAACCATCTGATGTATGAAGAAAGAAATATTCCTTGCTGTAGTTAAACATTAACCCCATCACAATATGTGCTTTCTAAGAGGGATGGGATGTACTATGGTTGAGCACCATTACCACATTTTGAACATGTTCCTTGACATGCTTACCCTTTCCGCGAACACTTGGTGTGATCACTGATTTTCATGGGTCTATTCATATAATTTTCACAGCTACTTTCACTTTCGATCAAATGGAATCTGTTTCGGCGTATAATCTTGATTGGTTATTCTCTTGCATTGACAGTTAATATTAACAAGAGTATCTATGACAGGAAGCTGACGTTGTTTTTCAAATATTTGTTTTTAAAATCCGAAGCGTATGTCAAAATTCGTCATTGGTGTTTTATAAGGGCATTACAAACTACCTTGCCAAAGTTGATCCTACTCTGGAACCTTAGAATCGGCATGGTGAATCTCGATATACAGTTCGTAGTATTGAAAAGACCTTACCTCCGACGCATTCTTGTCCTGGAAGGAAATAATATTCAAAATATGATTTACATAAGGACTGTGGTGCCATGTTATCATTTTAATGGTACATGTATTTGCATTCAGTTAAGCGTATGTGCTCTTCAGTTTAAAAACAAACCGATGCGTATGGTCTATGTTATACTTTAGGTTACTGTTATTCCATTTCTTTCTCTTGCATTCATGACGGATGATACTTTTCAAGTGCTTACCGTTTTCTCCGAGAATTGAAGGTGCAAATCCGGCTGGAATAAAATTATCTTTACTTGATAAATCGTCATACGTTCATGATGAAACACCACAATCCCACGATATAATATCACAAGTACATCTTATATCATCATCACTGGAACCAACTGCTAAACAAACTTTAGAAAAATCACGACCTGACAATTGAAGCTGAAGCTGGCGAATTGGTACAGAATGTATTTTGTGTGTGTGTTTTTTAGATTCAGTATCAACAACAAAATGTTTATGACGATTATCCTCTGTGTACCGTTTAGACGGTGTTCTGTCACATTTGTCCCTCATGTCAAACGTGTCTCAGATATGGTCAGAAAAGAGAAACAATTTTAGTACCAAAGCCTTTGATTCACTGTGTCCATTATTCAGTATGTTTTGCTCCTAAAAATAAAACCATAAAACCAACTCAAAGTATCAATATGTTTGTTTTTCTTATTTGCCATCAAAACAACGGATTAGAGAGAAAAGTTTACTTTGCCGCAAAATTGCGATGAGATTTTTCATCATTGTTTCAACTGCATAATACAGGCACAAGATTTATCTGAACGTCTTTCATTATGGAACCAAATTCAATCTATCACAAGGTCCCTGTACCACATGCGGTAGCGGTTTGGCGGATGCATAACTAAATTCAGTTAGTTCGAACCTCCTGTCTCATCAGAAACTTACGTGCTCCATTTTCAGTAGACGAAGATGTAGAGGTTGAAGTTGATGTTGATGTTGATGTTGATACTGATCTATCCATTTCTGTAACAGACATACAGATATATAGGATGAAAAGTTGCAGTTACACATATAAATTAAATAAATAAATAAACGAAGTACTCTGATCGTCGAGGCTGGCTTTTATGTATTGGGGAAACAAGCCTTTCATTGGGCATTATATTGAACCAGTTGATCACAAGTCAGTAAATGTAGTTACCTCTTTTGTTGCTTGCAATGGAAATCGAAATGCCTAAAAAGAAATATTAAAATAACTGAACATATGAAACATTGATGAAATGAAACACCTAAAAGTACTTTGTACTTCATTATTTCAGCCATGAATGTTAATTGAAAGTGGTAAAACATCAGAGAAAAGAGATGCACGTCCGAGACGTTTACAACTTTCTTGAAACCCATGATTACAGAGATGGCAAACCAAGGCTTTGGGGAAAACTAAGATTCAAACAAATGATCAGCGGATTCTGGCATGACGACTGATTATGATAATGTCATATTCTGTTCCTTATCAGCACATTTCAATACTAAGACAAACGAATATCGATGCTCTCATTGAGATTTCTAAACACAAAGTTACCAATTCATGCAAATATATATTTATACTCACAGATGGCGATCAGGAACAAGACGGTGACTTTGGCGGAGTTCATGATGTTCTGTTGTTCTGTGCTGGCGTTGTTCGGTATGAATATTAGAGCTATGACTGCCTTACTTATACTGAATGCTATATACATTATGAGATGTGCATTGTTTAAAGGTCAATGTTGATTGTTTGCCTATGGTGGATTGAAGGTCATTAAAGGAAGAGATAAATATCCAGTATTTGTGTTTATTGAATAGTAATGACAATATGAATGTAAATGTTATCATATACCTAGAAAAGGTACAAAACGACTCCGTGGTTTGGGTGGGATTGTAACTACGTTATCCCTGCTATTCGGGTGTTGTGTCGCTTTTATTTACAGCCCAAACCAAATTGTTGCAGTCGTGTTTCCCCCTCTCTATACAGAAATGTACGTGTACCGCACTTGCAATACATATTTCTCTTGACAACAACGAGCGCACCATCCGATATACCGGTTCGAATCACATGATTATTGTGCAGAAAAGTTAATTTGGGAATAATTACTTACTGTACAGGGGGCACGGGTGGCCCAGTCGTCTAAGGCGCCGCGATTCGCTGTGTAGAGTTGCGTCCCTTGGGCACGCCAGAAACCTATGATTGTGGGTTCGAATCCCGGTTCGCCCCGATTATGTTTCTAGGTTTGTCAGCATCATACCCGTGCTCGTGGGTTTCACCGAAATGGTAAACGTCTGAGGCCTGCATCACTTCGGGCTTTCCTCCCACATTAAGCTGACACGCCGCGATATGACTGGAATACTGTTAAAAGCGGCGTTAAACCCAACTCACTCACTCACTTACTGTACATGAAAAACTGTACGTATCTGGGTGGATGGAGGCTAGTATAATGGGTATTAAAACACACTTTAGCGGAGGTAAAGGTTCCACTGATTTAACCGTCTGGGCTAGAAAAAAAGGAGACCAGTGAAACTGCCTCAACTGTTTCATATTTAGATCTATGTGAAAAAGGTTCAGAATGATAAAACCTATACACAATATCGTTTGACAATTGTAATGACTTCAACTTTCCAACAGTCAACTTCCCTTTATGTCGAGCCATATTCCGCCTGTCTTCATTTCACAACTTTTGAGGTACAATCGAGCTTGCTCCTTCTACGAAGCTTTCAAAGGGCGTTGTACGACTTTTGATCAAACAATATTTGATCAGAGTTTACGACATTCAAGGCCTTAGTAAAGCTTTAACATGTGGAGAACATTTCCCAATTTGACACACGCTATTTTCACTTGGAAGATATGTTCCCTTGAATTTACAGCAGACCAACTGACTTGCCTGGGTGTCACCGAAGGGCAGGACAGGCTTGACGTTTCGCGAACTGCTGATATGATCACTGTTTGTTTGCTGTTTCTTTGTTTGTCGTTTAATGATGGACTCAGCAATATTCCAGCTATATGACGTCGATCTGTAAATAATCGAGTCTGAACCAGACAATGCAGTGATTGATATTATGATCAACGATCCACGGAATCGAAAAATGGACTGCTTTTAGAAGGGGTTTCTTATGATTGTAGAAAAGTTGATTTCATCTTTACTTATAATTATAAAATCTGGGAAGTTGAACCTATAATAAGCATCATTAGTGTTCATTTTATGAATATAAAAATCAGTAAAGTTATACATTCCCTGTCTGTGAAGGGGACAGAAGACACTTTTCATATTATTTAACATACACATTTAAGACGTACATATGTTCTGTCTACATATAGGGCAAAGTTTCCATCTATTTCTACCAAAGCCAGGTGTGATGGCTAAGCGTATACAAATGGCCGTCTGTGTTATTATTAATGCCATTAGTAAATAGAAATGAATCTTGTTTATGAGTACGTTAATGTCTATGTTAATGTCAGCGTAAACACAACACTGAGAAATATCAACTGAGTCTTAATAAACCTTTATTTTTCTTACCAAAGTCTCCCACGCTTAGAAACAAATACACCTATACGGGAAAATATTTCCTTAAAGCCTCTACACTTTATCATCATATAAGAAAACACCTTGTCGTACAATAAAATACTGCAGGGAGAATAAACCACTCGAGGCTGCGCCCCTCATGGTTTATTCTCTCTGCAGTGTTATATTGTACGATAAACAATTACCATGAATCGTTTAGTTTTTACATATACAAGCGGATAAAAGTAACATTGCTTCATATGAAGTGCTGTAAATGTTATGTTTGTGAAATCATCGGTCTGATTAATGTTTTCTCATAACAAATTCACCAACAAATTGAGACTATTGAGCACAGCTAGACGAACCGTATCATAAGGCTGATTTTCCGCAGGTTGTGAGGAAACGTTTTCTTTTAATATGCCAACATAGATTTTCTAACTGAATGTCGTTCAAAGAATACAAGTAAGTGTTAAAATATCATATTTGTCTTTTTTGCTCATGTTAGCCTTACTGAAGGTACAGCGGAAAGTGTGAAGACAAAAGGAAAAGCTTGTTGTCACTTTTGCATGCATGTCCGATACTTTTCGTCACAATTTTGCCGTAACAAGCGCGCCCGAGACGACCCTTAATCATACCTTCATCTTCCACATTTTGGTCCACAAGGAGATTCTGGTGCAGAAGAGATCCCATTTCCTTCCTTTTACTAGCTCGCAGAAGAATTGTGGGATCTCCTAGCAATATCCGAAATGATATCACATACTTTTGCATTAATTGCACACTATAATCAAGAATTTGTTTTTCTATTGAATGCGTTAGCTTATTTTTAATGATGTTCTGATTTTGTTCTTTCTGCTGCAAAGTTTAGACATAGTTTGCCTTGAACATATGTCCAACATGTGGACAAAATTCAATTATAAACACTATTCAAATATCTTAGGACTAAAAGTGATGCATAGTTGTAAATGCGAGTTAACTGTCCACCTTAACGCACGACTAACACGAAGACTGGTTGGCTACAATTGTAAGACATCTCTCCTCGACAGCTGACCATTAGTTCCACCCTGATCATCGTTGCTGTACTCACATGTCCCGACTGGATTAACAACAGCCCGCTATGTTTTTAAGTAGTACAGCGGATAGGGAAATGTAAGGTTTTGAGTTGACAGTGCGTGCGATGCTCAAGCCAACCCAAGTGTATTTGCTAACGAGCCATAATCCTGATGTGTCATAGCTAACTGTAAGTAACTGAAGCATGTCCAATGCTGAGTAACCGACCAAATTTAGTCGCCTCTTATAAACATCATATTGCTGGGGGACGAGTCTAAGCCATTGTAAGAATTCCATACCAAGCAAGAGCTTTGTTAGTGTTCTTGTTAACCAATCTATGTACATACATCCGGAACTATTTAAGGTTCTACTACACCAAATCAGAACCAGTTTGGACAGAACCTTCAGTGTAGATCGAGAGATATCTGCAGGCTGTGATTGGAGGATATTCTGTAAGATTTTTATGTCTTTCAAATGTACATCCATCCAGTTATTAAAACTGACCATGTTTTTCTATATTTAGTACTGTCTTTTTTAACATGATGACTTATGCTGAATGTGACCACAGCTATTTTCAAGTAGGTGACATTTGGTGCAAAACCTGGGGTGGTGTGTTTAGCTTCCGGTACTCGGAAAAGGAGCTGACTAAGCTAGTCATTTTTATTTTTTTTATTGCTGCTCTAAGGCCAAACTGGGCACACACATACAGGTAATAGCTGTTGAATGCTTAGTTATTTAAAAAGAAATCATAACGTCACTATAGAAGTCTATGGGAAAACATTTGGTTGTGTGTAACCTCTAAGAAACGCGCAAGACCCAGGATACGCGAGGTTCCATGTACAGTTGGATGATTTTGTAACTATTCCATAATGAGGAATGGATTAACCATTGGAGTGAAATCCTTCAATCACTCTTCCCAGCGTGATCGTCCGGATTATCGAATCATGTGTACATTGTTTGTGTATTTGTTAACAAACCTTCTCAATTACAATCGACAGGGTTACAAGGTTTTCGGACTAAAGGGGTTCCATTTAAATTATTGTGAGGGATAAAAAGAACATGGGAACACTTGACGATGTCAATCGCCATTAGGTGTTCAGGTTCGAGTCCTAGATTTCGCCATATTTATGATTATATGTCTGTCAGCACCATAGTCACGAGGAAGAGAGGAAATATATGCGCCACGAATCAACATGACTCACCGGATGAGAAAAAAGATGTTATCATTTAAAATAATGTTTTTTCTTACTTATATTCACGATGCGACCACACTGTCAGTAAGTCAGACTGAAAGAAGTACCGGTAAAAAGTGTTATTTTGTTTCATTCCCTTTATTAAATACAGCACTCCATGATTTAACATATAAATATTTGTTGATGTCGCACCCTAATTCAGCTATGTGACGTCGGTTCGTAAATAATAGTAAATAACAATAACACGTTTTGAAATAAAAGAAAAGGGTAATATGGTTGACTTTGGTTTGCGTTGTTTGCAAACTAACCCCGAACAGCTGTATTAATTGTATTGATAAACAATTGACAAAATAAGGTCAACAACAGGAAACTACATATTAAGTTGAAAAAAATATCTTATACTGGCATCACGTGACAAACAAATGATTGGTTGTGGTTTTACGTCGCTTATGGACATTATCCAGAAATGAGGGAGGACAAGTGAAATGTGCCTGGTGCCATCACTGATTTTCAGTGATCTATTCATTTAAATGTCAGCACTGTTTTGCCTATTACGCCACATATAACCCATTTCGCGGAAAATAGAACTCGTTTTGTCTCTCAGTTTCCGGGATTGAGAGCTGTTTGGTTGGGTTGGAAAGTCTGAGCTTTCAAGCTGTTTTCCTTTCAAAGCAAGAGTGAAAAAACTGAATACGAAGGCGCTGTTCGGCTTTCAAGCTATCTAGATATTAGTGATGAAGATGGAAGGTTCATTGCCAAAAACACATGGACCATCATTCTGTCACAGTGTCAATGTCAGAGTTTGAACAAAAAAGGTAAACACTACATAACCGTCACCACCATACCTCATGTATCATACCTGCTAGAATACTAGAATATGCATTATTCGTGTCGACGTGGAATTTCGGGCAATTTCTGTCATAATTATACTGATAGATATGAAACAAAGGAACAATTCTTGGAAGCAAAACAGTTTCATGTAAAAATAAGTTTTACCCGAAACAAAGCGTACCAGTATTGGACCCGTGAAGAACAGATCTTCAGCAACCCCCGTTTGCCGTGAAAAGCGACTATGCTTGTCGTTAAATCGACTAACGGGATGGGGTGGTCAGGCTCGCTAACTTGGTGGTTGGAAATGTCATCGATCCCAATTGTGTGGATCGATGCTCATGATATCAATCTTCGGACTGTCTGATCCAGATCCGATTATGTACGGACCGCTTTCATAGAGCTGGAATATTGCTGAGTGTGGCGTTAAACAACAAACCAACCAACCAACCAACTTTATGGTATTGGGTTTCCGTTGAAAGAAACGTGTCTCAATCAAGAATGGAGGGTATCTTTATAGGGTCAGGGTGCCCAAACATATAGTCACAGCTCCTCCAGTTATCGAAAACAGTATAAGTATCCTGTATCGGAACAGGCGCCAATTCACAGAGTACCTTATTATTTTCATATCAAAATTCATATTTCATGAACAGATGATTGAAAGGTCATCCTGCCTTGCTCTCGGCCATGAGTGAAAGCATTGATATGTTTAGCACAGAAAATGAATGCACAATAGTCATTGAGTCATTTCAGTTTAAATTATTCAATTTACGCATCCGACGACATTCACAGATGTGTATAGAGGTAGGAGTATGAGTCAGTTGAGAAAAACAGGAAAGTTAGTCAATATGAAGTCCTTTGACCTGTCGTTCCAAGACGCTTTCCATGATATAACATTCTGTGATATTTTCCCGACACTTCTCTTGAAACATGTTTTTCCAAATTTTATTTCTTATTTACATTTCGACATCGTTTTTTTTAAAAGAATGCGCGTAAACCAAGTGGTTAAAGACAAAAGTTTAAAACGTGGTCTTGGGGAAAAACCGGAACTTTGGGTTGGGTTACCAGTGTACGGTGACACCAAAGTTCTTTTGAAGTGAGTGACCACGTTTGATCAAACTGGATTATATACAGATTTACATTTACACTCGAAATGTAAAGCTGATAACACTGTGTTATATATATATATATATATAGGCAAAAGAAACGCAAGTGGTTTCAAGCAAATAGGTAACAAACACGGAACCATAAATTGATACGAGTTTTAGCATGTAGTGAAGACTGATGGTGTTATCAATATTTCTGGTTGCATTTTGGAATCCCCGAGGAAAAACGCAACATAAACAACGAATCGCCAAAACGCACCATTTCAATGAATTTGTGGGTATCATGCACCCATTTCTCGCGAAATCGAAAATGCACCAACTGTCACGAACTACAGTGGGTATAAAACTGTGGCCGATTCTTGGACCTACTACTCCTTGGTCAACAATGCCACGCCTAACTCAAATTAAGAGAAACCAGGCAATCGGACGTTTGGCAGCTGGAGAGTCTGTCGTTAACATAACCACAATTTACCGTCTCCTGCATCGATACAATGCTACACAGACCACAGATGACCTTCCTCGGAGCTGTCGTCCTAGGGTCACCACACCTCGACAAGATCGGCAGATTACCCGTCAACACCAGCGACATCCGTTCCTAACTGCAAGTGAAAGTGCTCGACAGACCATAGGAACACATAATCGACACATTAGCCGGGACACTGTGATCCGACGTCTCCGTTCCCACAACCTCAGATGTCGCCGACAAGCACGTCGTCCTGTTCTCCAACCACGGCATCGACAAGCACGACTTCAGTGGGCACAGGGTCATCACAATTGGCGTCATCGTGAGTGGAGGCGTGTCATCTTCTCTGATGAAAGTCGCTTTTGTGTCTCCCGTGCAGACGGAAGAGTCAGAATTTGGCGGCGTCGAGGTGATCGTTTCGCTGACAGAAACGTTGTGGAAAGGATCCATGTGGTGGACCTAGCATCATGGTATGGGCAGGGACTGGACTTAATGCGAGACTTGGACCCATGTGCTATCTGAATGTTGGTCAAGGTCGGGGACACGGCGTCACTGCCCAGCGGTATATCGACCATGTGATCAAACCCCACGTTGCTCCATTTTTTGCACAACATCAACAACAGATTTTCCAGCAGGACTTCTTGTCTTTACTGGTGAAAATAAATAACATGTATACTGAATACTCGACTTGCGTTTCTTTTTCGTGTGAGTATATATATATATATATATATATATATATATATATATATATATACAGAGAGAGAGAGAGAGAGAGAGAGAGAGAGAGAGAGAGAGAGAGAGAGACGACAAACTTAAAGTCCATGCCACTTATCAATATGTTATAGTGAAAACGTGATTGTGCTCCATCGTTCAATAATAAAGTCGACGTTAAAATTATTTGTATATTTTTGTCTGTTGACGAAGCTGTGAGTGGGTGATTGAGTGGTTGATTGAGTGAAAGATATGTTTATTCCTCTGTCAATAATAATCTAGGCGACTGCTTCCAGGATCCTCAAGACTCAGCCTAGCCAAAACCAAAGTTCAATTCATAATAGCAGCACCATTCCAATTGCCAAGGTCCTTTTAAAGATTTCAGGGTATTTGGAATATTGGAGGGTTTCCTTAACAGATATTACTCAATCATCCTTACCTGGTCAATATAATTAGCGGCAAATGAACTTCTTTCAAAACAACAAAGACAATGATCGAAATACATGATCGAGTCCCTAAAAGTGATCTCTTGAAGAATCAACAATAGCGTGCTTGCTATGTGCCGTTGAAAACACATAGTTGTATAAACTAAGTATCTGATGAGAACATTTACAATTTCAGACAGGTTTTTTTCCTTACTAAGACTGTGGAGACACATGTTTATCTGAATGTTTAAGCAAAGATGTATTGATTTAGAAATGCTGATTGGCATCAAAGAGTGGGTTCCTCAGGTTTTCTATGCATTGTAGATCATATACATCTTTGTTATCATATTTGTATAAAAACACAGACTACGGTGAGTGTTTTGTTGAAGTGGGTCATATTACTGTCTGTGTGCAGATGTTGCTCACTGTCACTTGCAGTTGTAAAAATAGCTGTGAAACATTACATGAATAGATCAGTGATCCAGTGAAAAGTTGACCCAAGGTGTGATAAAGAGGTTATATGTATAACTTTGATCCTGTTGATGTAGGCGACAGCGTTTTAATAGAAAAAAGGTGAGTGATGCTGTGTTAGCAAGTTGTATTACAGTCAAGCGGATTGTTACTGATTGATGGCATCAACACTGAAGTTGGCGGACACAGATTCAGTCTGTAAATAACTTATCCATGACCGATATCTTGACGAATGTAAACGAGGTTTTCTACAACGGCACACACTATCCGCGCGTCTATATATTGCAATCAATTGGTTATCATACTGAGAAAGTCAAATCACCCACTGTCATGAAACAAATGTGTAAAGTAGACAGATTCCAGATGTCAGAATGACTTACAAATAATTTTTCGCGTGCACAATTTGTCCAAAAGTTGACTGACAAGAATGTTCCACCAAATAAAAACACGCATATAACTGGTTAGAATCATCATTCTGTGAATAATTACTATTGAACACAGTAACATCCCTGCTTGATTTCTTCCTGAAACTCTCATAGTTGCCCATGCATGGTTATCCCCCGGAAACATCCGTCTGCAATCTGAACTTTGTCATTTTCTCACTGTTAGCTGGTTATTTGATTGTGTAAATTTTATTAAGGATAAATTTTGTTATACCTCCAGGTCCAGTGTCAGACAAACGACACCTGATTATCATGGAAAGCGACTGTGACATCGACTAAAATGTACTGCTGTGACCCACCCGCCCGCGTTGAGTTCCACAAGCGAGAAGAAAGCGTGGTTCGATTGACTGAAGTCGTGACACAATCAAATAAAACGGAAGGAATCATTATTGTTGTAATTACAATTATACAGTTTCAATCAGGCTACAACATATTTCTAGCTCGGCGATTGATTTTCCCGAAAGAAGTTATTGGGTCATTTCCTTTGTTTCACGCTGCCAAAGAATAGATGTATCTCTGTACATAATGTACCATAATACGTCAATAATGTCGCTGTATTTATTTCTAAATGGGGAAGATTTTAAGGGCAAAATGTTAAATAGCGGTCACTACTCGATTTTTTTGGCAAGATGGGGAACATCAACCTCGTTCCGTTTATCGTTATTTGCCGAGCCTTCACCGCGGCACAAAGCGCAACAGGGGGCACGGGTGGCCCAGTCGTCTAAGGCGCCGCGATTCGCTGTGCAGAACTGCATCCCTTGGGCACGCCAGAAACCTATGATTGTGGGTTCGAATCTCGGTTCGCCCCGATTATGTTTCTAGGTTTGTCAGCACCACACCCGTGCTCGTGGGTTTCACCGAAATGGTAAACGTCTAAGACCTGTATCACTTCGGGCTTTCCTCCCTCATTAAGCTGACACGCCGTGATATAACTGGAATACTGTTAAAAGCGGCGTTAACCCCAACTCACTCACTCAAAGCGCAACACATCACTTGGTTCATATTTCCAATGTGAAAAGAAACACGAGTGGTGGATCCTCTGTATATGAAGATGACGTCACGAGCTAACAGTGATGACTTCATATGTATACTGAGAGCTTCTCGCCATGGTTCCCTTTAGTAGACGCCGCTATTTTATTTCAGAGCATTAATTTCGTGTGTGTACATTTCTATGACAATAACCTAACAGAGTTATCGCTCGGTCGACAAATGTTTCTAGGTCTTATGTTCAACGGATTTCATTGGAACATCATCTTTAATACAAGACTATGTCGCAAAAAGAAACACATATAACCAACATAATATCATGCAATCCATGGATTGCTTAGTTTATTAAAATTACACTCCTATTTAAATTAATAACGATGCGGATCCACCACTTAATACGGTTTGTTTCTTTGGGGTTTTTTAGGCAGGACTTTGTTTTTATCACTGCTTCGAAACACGCAATGTTTAAGTCAAAGAAGGATCGGATTTATTAAATTGTTTTTCACAGCATATTTCTTTTCACGAACATTATAAGACGGCGGTACGGCTCGAGGACATATTATTTTTTCCAGATTTTTTATAGTACAAATTATTGTTTTAAAAAGCATCCCGAGAAGGTCGTTATAGCTATTTCAGGATCGCAGAAATCATAACCATTAAACTGTCAAAACTATGCTGGTGCTCTTTGCTTTCCTTGCACATTAGGCTCACATCTCATGTTAAAACTGAAATCCTCGTCATGCTTCAAGATATTGGTATACATTTATATGACAACTCCAATGAACCAATGTTTCGAATCTAATCATTTCTTAATTTTCGAATTTAAGGAGTTTTCAGTGGAACACTATCAATGAAGGCCTCAAACTCTACCTAAAAGGTAAACTCGACAAGAAGAATACTGAAACCTTTCATGAATATCCTCTTAACTTCATTTTAGAAAATGCATATACCAAATATCATTAATGTTGCATATTGGTTTGATATATTACTCCTTATGCCACAGTACCACCTATATCCACAATAATATTTGTAGAGAACAATCATATTTCATGGGGTATTAATGAATGCTTCGATACACGTACATCAATCACGTAATGAATCCAGACAAACACAAGAAGCCGCCTTGAGAATTAAGATGAAGTATAATGTATATGGGTACATGCATAATTCGATATTGTTCAAAATGAACATGAAACTGAGATGTTTAACTGTATTTGTACACTATCTCACATCGTAAAATGACAATCATTGCGTGACAGTGACAGAGATGGCATAACAGACAAATATGTTCACACCCTTACAGGCAAACAATGACCATTGGTCTTCAAATACTTAACATCTCATAGACACAGAGACACAGTTCAGCGCCTGCACAGAACAACAGAAAATCATGAACTCCGCCAAAGTCTTGTTCCTGATCGCCATCAGTGAGTACATGTACATATCGGAGTTGTTACCTTGTATATTGCTCAGAATATATTGTGTAGAAGATGGCGTCTGTTGTGTTGCTTATTGTAGTAGAAACCCCCCTTCAGTCATCAACTGAACACAATTTTATCTTGCATTCAATATCATGGTATATCGTTTACAGAATGGGAATCTGACAATAGGTGACACTGAGCAAATGTTGAATGTATATGTACCGGGTCATGGATGATAAGGTTCTAGATCTAAGGAATTCTGTTGTTGCTTATACATTGAAAATGAGAATGTCGCAACAACATAAGCATTTCTCCTGCAAGATAATCCAAAGTGATATTTTACTTTAATTGTGTTTTATCACACTTGTCACACTCCATCATTGTTACTCAAATCCTTTTCAGGCATCGCATGTTCCTTTGCAAGTAACAAAAGAGGTAAGCATATTTACTCTGCTACATATTTGATCAAGTTAAAACTGAGACGGCATACGTATTTTTGTTTTATGTTAGTATAATGAACTGACACGTTTGTCAAACCGTTTTTGTGTCACAATTGCGAACTATTATAATTAACTGCTATGAAATTAAGCCAGTAGCTTTGACTTGTTTTTTTCTATTGCTGTAGCCATGTTATTGATATCTTTGTAACTAGCTCTATTATTTGGTATCTTTGTTACAGATGATAGATCAGCATCCACATCTACATCAACGTCCTCGTCTACAGAGTCAGTAGGTTCGTAGCTAACAATGTTAACTTAGCCAGTGTCAGCTTGTCCTTCAACGGCACAGACGCAATTACGTTTTATCGTGGGACTACCGTTGACAGAATTTCTTTTGGTTTCATAATACAAATAAGGATTTTAATAACTTTCTGCTTTCACATGAAAATACTTATCCAATATAGCTGTCAATGGAATCCCTTTTTTAATCAAGCCATTGCTTCTATCTCGGTGAAGAAAATATATGGATTTGAATAAGTGTGTTATTATTGTTATCATTACTAGTCAAACACTCATAATGATGCATACTTATATTGAATCTCTCTGGATCGGGTTTTTGTACCGCTTTGTAATGATCAAACCCCGACATATTTGGTTACGGGGAACAACTCTGACAGAACACACTAAAGAGCCCTGACCATGATAGTTGTTAACGCCACAGTCAACAATACCCCAACAATACCCCAGATACATGTTATTGCTTGACACGAGACACAATGAGACGCTATGAGCCAAGTCACTGAACATGACCTCCCGATCCATTCGATCAAACGTAGATAACAAGGAACCCATTCTACAACGAAACTCCAGAAAATGTTTGACACTGTCATGGATGTATTTTATATGTTCGTTCCAGGTCGTAGATCAGCATCCACGTCAACATCAACGTCTTCGTCTACCGAGTCAGTAGGTTAGTAGCCAACAAAGTTTACTTTGTCAGTGTTAACTAGTCATGCAACAGACGAGTAACATTATTATTATTATGAAGATGACTAGTCAAATACTCGTCATAATGCGTACTTGTGGTGAATCTATCTGGAACTGGTTTTAGTGCAGTTTGAATGATCAAATCCAGACACAGGCCATGGTTTGGCTCCCTAATGCCGACCCTAAATCTCCTGAAAGGAATTTTACTTTGTCAGTGTTCACTAGTCATGCAACAGACGAGTAGCATTATCAATTAAATCATGACTAGTCAAATACTCGTTATAATGCGTACTTATGGTGAATGTGCCTAGAACGGGCTTTCGTACAGTTTGAATGATAAAGTCGATTGCGGGGAACAATTCTGACAAAACACAGGCTAAAGAGTGACATGGTCAATTTAGCTTAGACCTCACCATGACTGTTGTTTAACGCCACAGTTAATAACATTCCAGCAACATGTATATAATGGCGACCTGTAAAGAAGTGAGTCTTTTCCAGACAAGCTAGTGCTTGACACGGGACACAATGAGAGGCAATAAGCCAAGTCACCGACCACCTGATCCATTTAGTCACACATAGACAACACGGAGGTGAGACTGCTTGTACTCGTGCGGATTAATGTCTATTTTATAGTGCTAGCTCACTGAGATACCGTGCCACAGTTTAACATGAGTGCCCCACTCAGGCACAGTTTTCTGACTCCGAGCCAACAAATCCTTGATTTGGCCTAATAATGCCGACCAAAGGCAAGTTATGATGCCGCCGGGGATCGAACACCAACCTTCCGCTCTCCCGGCGGACGCTCTGCCACCAGATCATAGAGGCGGTAGACAAACACCAGATCATAGAGGCTGTAGACAACCACGAACCAACCAGCAACAAATATCCGTAAAGGAATTTTATATGAACGAATAAGTCTATTTAATGTCTGTTACAGGTCGTAGATCAGCATCAACATCAACATCAACATCAACATCATCGTCTGAGGAAGGTAATTCGACGATAACCGATTGCCGATTGCCATCATACGTTATCATTGTTAACACAGAGACGTTGAAAATGATTGGTAGCTGTCAAAGCAAAGCGGAGGCTCTTGGCCAATGTGATATTGCCAATTGCTCATGTGTTGATGATTGTACAGCAGACACTACATTTTATAGAACATGACTGCATGTGCAAATCAAGGACATCATGTACTTCAACTGAGTTTGAAGTAAGGGGGAGAACTCATTAAATGAGGAAATGTCGGCGAGACAGTTCTTGTCTATACACATAATGCAATGAATCTCATTCTCTCTATTTTTCTGAGCCGCGAAAACCGCAAAATTTCGGATGCGGCCTAAAACAATGATTAATCACTCATTCTGTGTTTTATGTCATTTCTTAACTAGGGATGTTACAGATGTAATAGATATGTATCATGGAATAGTAATTTTATAACAAGTTTTTATACCAGTTTATATCATGTGATAGAAATTGTATAGCATGAATATGTTGTATTACAGGTTCTGGTGACCCTGGGCTACCAGGACTAAATGAAGGCTTCGGTAAGCATGAGCCTCTGGCCTCCGACGTGAATTAAATGTTGTTTCATTTGTTTTCAAATTCTACCTCATATTATTTTTTATCACAGCACAGGTTAATGGCACAATAATTCAGACTGAGTGAAGATACCCATAAAATCTTCACATGAACCCTCGTTCGTTTGTATTTTATTTTATGAAGCATAAGTTCAATGTTGTTACTTTTTCAGCCCAAGACTGCGTAGGAGGTAAGGTTCCCGACACCTTTCATCAATTAGAACTTTGTTTTTCCAAATCACCAGGGTAGGATACGGCGCCAAGTAACAATAAGATTAACAGAAGATTTTTGACAGCTACAAAATTGTTCTCAAATTTGGTGAAAGAAAATGAATCCACTCAAAATGAGTAAACAGCTGTGAATGAATATAAAACAATTATTTGTAAATCACACCTATTTCCAGTCTTGCTGACCCTTGTAATTAATGTGTTCACAATATAACATCGCTCAACCCACACTTAGAAGGCACACATAATGTTTGGCCCAGTGGCCTCATCCACATCTTTCAAAACCGTGGGATCATGTGTCACTCTATATCAAGGACTGTTTCTCTCTTTTTACATAAGATGCCTGTGTCCCCTTGGACGGTGTAGCAGTCGAGGTCGATCCTCCTGTTATCGGTGAGTGTAAAGGTCCTGTTATAAAAGAAACGGAAAATACATTCTATTTTAATGTGCAAATCATTGAACATTTGACTCAGATATAAACAAAATGCAACCTACCTTGCTAAAAAAATCAGTAAAACAATTGTTACAGTTTAATATAGAACACAGCCGAATATTATATAGAACCTTGTAACTGTGATTGCACTTTATTAGTGAACCAAACGTTTTATTTTAAATTACTTAGTTTACAAAATTGCTAACATACAGTTTTACAAATTGAGATAAAAGTAGATGTTTTAGATAAGCCTTTTATTAATTCCAGTTAGAATGAAAACAAATAAGATTATATGAAGCAATTAAATCCTTTGACTCCTCATTCAATGTCACTTTCAATTTCTTTGGTTTTCATCTCAACGTACAATTCCATTTATATATTA
Source organism: Haliotis cracherodii (assembly GCF_022045235.1). Taxonomy (NCBI): domain Eukaryota; kingdom Metazoa; phylum Mollusca; class Gastropoda; order Lepetellida; family Haliotidae; genus Haliotis; species Haliotis cracherodii. Next base: position 17,938,960 of record NW_027266270.1, on the reverse strand, counting down.
CTTAAAAGAAGTCTTACCAGTTGTGACATAGGTATTTGGACCACCACAATAGCCTAAAACCAAGTTGTTAATAATGGCCTCAGTATAATGTTTTATCATTGTATTGTTTTAGATGCTGGCGAGCCTGCTCAGTAACCTTACTGAATGTTTGAAGCATGGTCCTTTGGAACACCCGGTACTCTAGTCTGGTGTTACCGGTGAACTATTACACTGTTCAAGAGCGTGACCACGTTTGAGTTGACCACAATGGAGTAGAGATAGTAATGTACGTTCACGTATAGACAGAATGTACATGGCGCTGGTCTGACAGATGGACAAGCGCAAAATAAATGTAAACTGTGATTGGGACAACATGAGTGTGCATCATGGTCCAAGAATAAAGTCGATGTCAAACATTCTTTGTATGTTGTTGTCTGTTGATAAAAGATTGATTGAGTTAATAAATGGGATTTTCAGTCTGTAATCAGTACTACCAAACACCTTCAATATGTACCAGAGTATTAATACAATATGTATGGTATATAATGTATAGAAAATGGAAAATATTTATTTTATTTTCTAGATAATAAAAGAAATTCCATTATGATATAAGACGTTATTGATTATTATGAGCAAGTGCAATCTTTAATATGACTTAATTCAAGTTGAACTTAACAAGATGGCATTTAATTTTCGTGACTGAATGTTGATGTTTATAGACAAGATAGCATTCTTAAGTCAACTTTCAATTGTGTTGTCATTAATAATGTATAGTGTAGCTACACCCAAGGCCATGTAGCTTAAGGCACTATGGTCTGTTTCAACTAAATGTAGGACTGCCTAACCATTATACACTATTAAAGTATTGTTATGATTGAATCAAGTTGATACTTTCAGATATGGTTTGTTGTGTCAGTATTGTTACTTCAGGGAAATAACGGTAGCATCAGTGATACATATATCAGTATTATTGTATTTTGAGTATCATAGAGCACTATGTCAGAATTTATTTGTCAGCAATCAGATGCTTAGGCATCATCGAATTGTTTTTGTGTTTTCAGGTTTTCTAGTCAGGGGCAGGCTCAGTGTACTGTCGCCCTTACCTAACCCTGTGATTACCAAACCTTTCTTGTCTTTGTTCTACGAATAAACAGAAATTAATTGGAAGTGATGTGTGTGTTCTAACTATAATGTGGACCTGGGGACGTAAAGAATAATTGTAAATAAATATGTTTTATTTACATCGAAAGAGATATAGAACAACAAATAGAAGCTGCTGACTCAATGCACTCAGCATTATTCGAGCTATATGACGGCGACAAGAATCGTATCTGGACCAGACAATCCAGTCATCGATATTGTGAGCAACAGTCCAAGACATCAAGTTAAGAGGACACGCCATCAAACAAGCTACCGAATGATCCATTTGGTCGCCTTAAACGACCAGCATAGGTTGCTTGGGACCAATTCCTACCCGAGTTGTGTAATCGTGAAGTATGTCATAAAGAGCACTCTTTTGTCTTTTCCCGCATGCTGGGAAGACTCGGTGGTTTTCCCATTTGCAGTGGTATGAAAGTAATAACCAAGCGCTGCTTATCCGACAACAAGGCATAAATTATCAATGAAATGGAAAGTCAGCAATATGATGGCTTTTTCTCTGCTTTTGTCGAGTCTGGACCAGCATAAGATGCCAATAATTCGGATGTATTTGTTTAAAAACGGAAGATTTTCCTGGCGTAATGTAAAATAGCGTTACCAGTCGTATTTTGGTATTTGGGGAAATATCAACATCATTCTCTTAATCGGTACAAGCCAAAAGCGAAAGGAAAACTTAGTTGTTTTGCATGATATTAAAGCGAGAGCCAACTTACCTGAGGGAGATGGGCAATGTTGAATGTATGAGACACAACCGTCGATTTAATGGAGGTTCTTAAGGGCTACCAAAAATTAGAAAAAAGATAATACTATTAAAGGCCAAAAGTCAGAACAAGGCCAAACCAAATTTAGCTATGTGCCGACTTGCGTTGCCAAACATAATTGCTACTAGACAATTTATTAATGCCCAAATAACGGAAACGTTGTGGGTCGAAATGGGAGCGAACGCCGCCAGACCCAGCTATGTGGCAAATTGCGTTGCCAAATTTCTAGTTTCTATTTTACCGAATGAAAACAGGGGAAAGACTGGGTTCCAACTGGTAAGAAGGTAACCCAGTCTGGGTTCCCACTGGAAGGCAGGTAACCGGAAACCCTATTTAGTATATATATTAGTGTATATTATGATATAGGAGGTAGCCCAGAAGAACCGTGCTACTCCACGACATGTTTTATTCACATTGATAAGATATGTACAATATTCTGGAGTGATAGATATGAACAACTTGTTGTGCCTGGTACCTGTAATGGACAATATAAGGTGATGTATAATTGAATTGAGATGGATGGGGGCAAACAGGGCGGGTGGATGGGATAATGCGATAATGCGATAATGCGATGTGAGGCTCAATGAAAGGCTGTGAAAAGTTGATGAGTAGAGACAGTGACGTCATTCAAGAAGCAGTGATGACGTGACCACGAGATGGTTACGTAACTTCCGAGGAGACGAGCGTGCAATTGCGCAGCAGCAGTAGGTTTCTTTGTATGTTTGTTTGTTGTTTTACGCCGCACTCAGCAATATTCCAGCTATATGACGGCGGTCTGTAAATAATGGAGTCTTGACCATGCAATCCATTGATTGACATGAAGTCACAATCGCTGATGACGTCACGAGCTCTCAGTGATGACGTCATTTGTATACTGCGAGCTTCTCAACACGGTTCTCTTTAGAAGACGCCGCTATTTCATTTCAGCTGTTTTCAATCGCATAAAATGAAGAGAGTATTACGTTCACGTGTGTTCATTTTTATCATAATAACCTAATAAAATTATCGCTCGGTGGACCCAATCATGATAATTACTCGTCCCGTACAATTCATGTTATAAGCAAATGTTTCTGGGTCTTATTTACAACAAATTTCATTGGAACATCATCTTTAATACAAGACTATAACGCAAACAGAAACACATATAACCAATTTAATTTTATTATAGTTCATTTAAATTACATTCCTATTTGATTAATATCTCAAACGATGAGGATCCACAACTTAATATATTTGTTTATATCACTGCTTCGAAACACGCATCTTTTCTGGGAAAGAAGGATTGGATTTTTATAAAAAAATACTATTATTTTTTTGCAGTTTTTTTCTTGAACAAGTTATTGTTTTAAAAAGCACCCCGAGAAGGTCGTTATAGCTATATCAGGATCGCAGAAATCATGACCATTAACCTGTCAAAACTATACCCTTGCTCGTTGCTTTCCTTGCACATTAAGCTTACTTATCATGTCAAAGTTAACCAAAATTCTTGTCAAAGCCGCGTGCATCTCACTCACTCACTCACCCTCTCTAGATTCGCTTTACAGCATTTTGTTTATGCTGATATTCACAGAGATAGCCGACTCACAATAGAGATTATTTATGGCATTAATAATAACTCACAGACAGCAGTTTCTTTATGCTGAGCCATCAACCCTGGCTTCAGAAACAAATAGATGTGAACTTTGCCCTATATGTAGATCGAACATGTGGCATTTGAACCAATTGGTGTCATATTCATCTATCTCTTGGAGATGAATGCTGTAATATTATATTAAATACGTTACCCGTGCCTTTCACCTGCAGAGAACCTTTAACTCTATCGTTTTCTTATATTCGTACAATGACCTTTAATTTTGCATATCGTGGGTTGAAAATCCCAGACGTTATAACTACAAATACAAGAAATATGTCCATTGTACGATACCGGCAATATCATAGCCATGTATTTAGAAATCGCTCTCAAAATAATGATAATATCAGGTGTTCGTGAAAAGCCCCACTGTTGGCAACTGTTACAAACACATGCAAGGGCAAACCAATTGTTAGTCTGGCAGTACACGGGGGCAGTGGGTCAAGTTAAAATAGGGAATTGTTTCGGATATTATTTTTGTCACCGATGAGTGAAATTTGATTAAACAGCTACTGAGCAAGAGTCGTTTGACGCTCTCCGTAGAAGAGCATGCTCAACTGTCCCTCAACAGAAGTTAAATATAGGACTAAAGACCGAAGCTGCTGGAATATTGCTCGGCATGAACGGAAAGTGAACTATAGGAACATTGAAGTCGTCCATCTTTTCATTCATTCCTGTGGAGAGTGTATATGTCATTATCATGCTGACTTCTTGTCTACATATATTATCCCCTGATTTTATATCGAGATTAAATGTTTAAAATGTGAAACGCTCCTTCATTGTCAGTGAATAAAATATAATGAAACTACATACTTCAAAATATCAGTATACATTTATATGACACAATTTCGCTAAAGCTATGTTTCGAATCTAATCATTCCTTCGTACACAATTATCAAATGTAATTTGTGAATTTAAGGATTTTTCAGGGGAAAACTATCAATGATTACGTTCAACTTAACTTCAAAGTCAACTCGACAAGAAGAAAAATGAAACTTTCCATGAATATCCTCGAAACTTCATTTTAGAAAATAAATATACCAAATAACATTGGTGTTGCATATTGGTGTGACACCATTTCTTCTTGGGGCACATTACATCCCTTATCCACAATAATATTTGTAGAGCACAATCATATTTAACTTACTTTGTATTGTTTGATCGTGTTATCAAATATTTGTTCGCATTGTTATCATGAATGCTTCGACACACGCACATCAGTCACGTAGTGAAGGCAGACAACACAAGAAGCCGTCTAGAGAATTAAAATGAAATATAATACATATGGGTACGTGCATAATTTGATATTGTTCAAAATGAACATGAAACTGGTATGTTTAACTGTATTTGTACACTATCTCACATCGTAAAATGGCCATCATTGCGTGACAGTGACAGAGATGGCATAACAGACAAATATGTTCACACACTTACAGGCAAACAATGACCATTGGTCTTCAAATACTTAACATCTCATAATGTATGAAGCATACGGTATAAGTAAGCCAGTAGTATTTCCGACATTCATACTAAAAAGTGACAGCAGAGATCAAGGAGAGACACAGTTCAGCGCCTGCACAGAACAACAGAAAATCATGAACTCCGCCAAAGTCTTGTTCCTGATCGCCATCAGTGAGTACATGTACATATCGGAGTTGTTACTTTGTATATTGCTCAGAATATATTGTGTAGAAGATGCCGTCCGTTGTGTTGCTTATTGTAGTAGAAACCCCCCTTCAGTCATCAACTGAACACAACTTTATCTTGCATTCAATATCATGGCATATCGTTTACAGAATGGGAATCTGACAATAGGTGACACTGAGCAAATGTTTCATGTATATGTACCGGATCGTGTGTGATACGGATCTTGATGTTCAATTCAGCGTCTCCTATGCATTATAATCCAACGTGATAGTTGTTTTTTATCACAATTGTCACAGTCCATCATTGTTACTCAATTCTTTACAGGCATCACATGTTCCTTTGCAAGTAACAAAAGAGGTAAGCATATTTATTCTACAACATATTTGATCAAGTTAAATACTGAGTCAGCAAATCTGTTCTTGTTATATATTAGTATAATGAACTGACACGTTTGTCAAACCGTTCTTTGTGTCACAATTTCGAACTTGTGTACTTAGTAACTATGAAATAAAGCTATCTGACTAGCCAAGCTAGTAGCTTTGTCTTGTTGTTCATATATTGTTGTGGCCGTTTTATTGATATCGTTATCTTTGTTACAGATGTTAGATCGGCATCAACATCAACGTCCTCGTCTACAGAGTCAGTAGGTTCGTAGCTAACAATTTTAACTTTGCCAGTGTCAGTTGGTCCTTCAACGGCACAGACGCAGTCACGTTTGATTGTGGGACTACCGTTGACAGCATTTATTTTGGTTTCATAATACAAATAAGGATTTTAATAACTTTCTGCTTTCACATGAAAATACTTATCCAATATAGCTGTCCACCGAATCCTCTTTTATAATCAAACCATCTATCTATCTTGGTGAAGAAAATCTATGGATTTGAATAAGTGTGTTATCCTTTTTTATCATTACAAGTCAAACATTCATAATGATGCGTACTTATACGGCTTTCAGTACCGTCGTTTTTAATGATCAAATCCCTACATATTTGGTTACCGGGAACAACTCTGACAGAACACACTAAAGCGCCCTGACCATGAAGGTTGTTAATGCTACAGTCAACAATACCCCAACAATACCCCAGATATCTGTACATAATGGCGGCATGTTAATAACTGAATCTGAACCAGACAAGTTATTGCTTGACACGTTGACACAATGAGACGCTATGAGCCAAGTCACTGAACATGACCTCTCGATCCATTTGATCAAACGTAGATAACAAGGAACCCATTCTACAACAAAACTCCAGAAAACCTTTTACACTGTCAAAGACGTATTTTCGTTCCAGGTCGTAGATCAGCATCCACATCAACATCAACGTCTTCGTCTACGGAGTCAGTAGGTTCGTAACTACGAAATTACCTTTGTCAGTGTTAACCAGTCCTGCAACGCACAGACCAGGAGCATTGTTATTATCATCATGACTAGTCAAATACTCGTCATAATGTTTATTTATGGTAAATGTATCTGTAACGGGTTTTAGTACAGTTTGAAACAAATGTTTGACATTGTCATGGATGTATTTTATATGATTGTTCTAGGTCGTAGATCAGCATCAACATCAACGTCTTCGTCTACTGAGTCATTAGGTTAGTAGCCAACAAAGTTCACTTTGTCAGTGTTAACTGGTCATGCAACAGACGAGTAGCATTGTTATTATAATCATGACTAGTCAAATACTCGTCATAATGTGTACTTATGGTAAATCTATCTGTAACGGGTTTTAGTACAGTTTGAAGAAAATGTTTGACACTGTCATAGATGTATTTTATATATTCGTTCCAGGTCGTAGATCAGCATCCACATCAACATCAACGTCTTCGTCTACCGAGTCATTAGGTTAGTAGCTAAGAAAGTTAGCTTTATCAGTGTTTAACTAGTCATGCAACAGACGAGTCGCATTATCATTATTTTAATCATGACTTGTCAAACACACGTAAATAATGCGTACTTATGGTGATTCTATCTGGAGCAAGTTTTAGTACAGTTTGAATGACCAAATCCCGACACATTCGATTACGGCGAACAACTCTGACAGAACACATGCTAGGGAGTGACAGAGTCAATTTAGCTCAGCCCCCACCACGATGGTTGCTAACGCTACTGTTAACAATACCTAAGTAACAATATATCTAATGGCGGACTGTAAATAACTGAATCTGGACCAGACAAGCCAATGTTTGACACGGAACACAATGAGAGGCAATGAGCCAAGTCACCGAACATGACCACCCGATCCATTTAGTCACACATAGACAGCAAGGAGGTGATGCTGCTTGTACTAGTGCGGATTAATGCCTGTTTTACAGTGCTAGTTCAATGAGATACCATGCTGCAGTTTAACATGAATACCCCACTTAGGCACAGTTTACTGACACCCGAGCCGACCAGTCCTTGATTTGGCGCCCCTAATGCCGACCCTAAATCTCCTGAAAGGAATTTTACATGAACGAATAGGTCTATTTAATGTCTGTTACAGGTCGTAGATCAGCATCAACATCAACATCAACATCAACATCATCGTCTTCATCTTCGTCTTCTGAAGGTAATTCGTTGATAACTGATTGCGCATTACCATCATACGTTATCATTGTTCATACAGAGACGTTGGAAATGATTGGTAGCTGTCAAAGTATATTGCCAATTGCTCATATGTTGTACATTTTATAGAAACTGGCTGCGTGTGAAAATCAAGGATATCATTTCAAATGTTCAACTGTATTTGAAGTTAGGGGGAGAACTCAAATGAGGAAATATTGGTGGGATAGTCAATACAAATGATGACTCTCGTTCTCTCTATTTTTCTGCGCCGCGAAAAACGCAAAATTTCTGATGCGGACTAAAACAATGATTACTCATTTACTCTATGTTTTTTTGTCATTACTTAACTAGGAATGTTACAGATGTAATAGTGATGTATCATGGGATAGTAATTATATAACAAGTAATTGTCAGTTTATACTATGTAATGGGAATTATATAGCATGAATATGTTGTATTACAGGTGCTGCTGATCCTGGGCTACAAGGACTAATTGAAGGCTTCGGTAAGCATGATCCTCTGGCCTGCGACGTGAAGTAAATATTGTTTCAGTTGTTTTCAAAGTGTATTACATATGTCTAATATCACAGCACAGTTTAATGGCACATGAACCAGACTGAGTGAAGATACCCATAAAATCTTTACATGTACCCTCGTTTGTTCGTATTTTGTTTTATGATACATTAATTCAATGCTGTTACTTTTTCAGCCCAAGAATGCGTTGGAGGTAAGGTATCTAACACTTTATATCAATAAGTACTTTGTTTTTTCAAACCACCAGGGTAGGATACGGTTCCAAGTAACAATAAGATTTACAGTAGATTTTTGACTGCTACAAAATAGTTCTCAAATTTGAAGAAAGAAAATGGATCCACTCAAAATGAAACATAAAACAATTATTTGTAAATCTGTTTCCAGTCTTGTTGACCCTTGTAATGAATGTGTTTGAATATGAAAACATAACTCATTTGCATAATGCTTGGCCCAATGGCCTCATCCACATCTTTCAAAACCGTGGGATCATGTTTTACACAATATCAAGGACTGTTTCTCTCTTTATACATAAGATGCCTGTGTCCCCTGGGACGGTGTAGCCGTCGAGGTCGGTGATGTTTTGGTCGATCCTCCTGTTATCGGTGAGTGTAATGGTCCTATTATAAAAAAAACGGAATATACATCCGTTTTATATATGAAAATCGATGCACAGATGATTTAGATATAAACAAAATGCAACTTACCTTGCTAATAAATCAGTAAAACAATTGTCACAGTTTAATATAGAACATAAAAAAATATCAAAGATTTCTTTGTAACTGGGATTGCACTTTATTAGAGAACCAAACTTTTTATTTTCAATTACTTAGTTTACAAAATTGCTAACATATAATTTCACAAATGGAGATTAAAGTAGAATTTTTAGATAAGCCTTTTATGAATTCCAGTTAGTGAGGAAAACAAATAAGCTTATATGAAGCAAACAAATTCTTTGACTTCTCATTCAATGTCACATTTCATTTCTTTTGTTTTCATCTCAACGTACACTTCCATGTATATATTACTTACAAGAAGTCTTACCACTTTTTACAATTGTATTTGGACCTCCACAATAGTCGTTGTTAAAAATGGCCTCAGTATAATGTTTTATCATTGTATTGTTTTAGATGCTGGCGAGCCTGCTCAGTAACCTTACTGAATGTTTGAAGCATGGTCCTTTGGAACACCCGGTGCTCCAGTCTGGTGTTACCGGTGAACTATTACACTGTTCAAGAGCGTGACCACGTTTGAGTTGACCACAATGGAGTAGAGATAGTAATGTACGTTCAGGTATAGACAGAATGTACATGTCGCTGGTCTGACAGATGGACAAGCGCATAATAAATGTAAACTGTGATTGGGACAACATGAGTGTGTATCATGGTCCAAGAATAAAATCGATCTCAAACATGCTTTATATGTTGTTGTCTGTTAACAAAAAGATTGATTGAGTTAATAAATGGGATTTTCAGTCTGTAGTAAGTAACACCAAGCACCTTCAATATGTACCAGAGTATTAATACAATATATGTGATATCTGATGTATAGAAACGTAAAAGCATGGTTTCCAGATAATAAAATGTCATTATGATATGATGCCATTCATAATGAGGAGTTATAAATAATTATGCTTTATTTATATCGGAAAAAATATAAAACGACATATAAAAGCTGCTGACTTAACGAACTCAGCAATTTTCCAGCGATATGACGGCGACCTGCACAGAATTGAGTCTGGACCAGACAATCTAGTGATCGATATTATGAGCAACGATCCACGCCGGCAGGTTAAGAGGACACGCCATCAAACATGCCTCTTATGACCAACATTGGTTGCTGGAGACGAACAGTAATCCGAGGTGTGTTATTATGAAGTATTTCTACGCAGACACTCCAACGTTCCGCTTGCAGAGAGTAATGGGTATCATCTGTACCATCTGTTGACATGTCAGGTCAGTTGATGCAGTGTTGGATCATGGATATTTTGGGTACCCAGTCCCGGTGTCACGAAATATATTCGTCCCCAGAATAAAATCTCCCCCCGGCGAATTTATACCGGTACAGTTCCGCCCCTCTCGAAATAAACTCTCCCCCACCCTACGAAATAAAATCTCCCCCCAGAATATTTCCTCCCCCGGTCGTTTTATAAATACTTGCCTTGCAGTTCAATAGTAGTTCAATAGGCACAAAGTAAGAAGTGCATCAAACCTGCAAGTGGTCGGACAGAGACGTGGTGGTCGAGTACTGTGTACAAGTGTACAAACAATAAATTCTTTCTTTACTTTACTTCAACCTTTCTACTCCGCTTATAGGTTATACAATTGTCATTGCTAAGGTGTCACTTAGAACGGTCAGTAGTTTAGTTATATCACATCATGTTTGCTTCAAGTGCGATTTGTTTGTTTGTTGTTTAACGCCGCACTCAGTAATATTCCACCTTTATGACGGCGGTCTGTAAATAATAGACTCTGGACCAGACAATCCAGTTATTGACAACATGAGCATCGATCCACGCAATTGGGATCGATGACATGTATCAACCAAGTCAGCGAGCCTGATGTTTCTGGATTAACGCATCCGTTGTCAGTCAAGATGTATGTGTTACTGACGTTCAGTACAGTAAATATCCGAATTCACGCAACCTGTGTCAGTTAAGATGTTATTATATTGACGTTCATCCGAATTAAACGCACCATGTGTAAGGCAATATGTATTTATATGGACGTTCAACACAGTAATCATCCGAATTACGGCACCATGTGTCAGTCAATATGTAATTTATGGACGTTCCACACAGTGACCCGAATTAACGCACCCTGTGTAATTAAAGATGTATTTATATGGGGCTTCAGTACAGTAATTGTTCAAATTAACGCACCCTGTGTCAGTCAAGGTGTATTTGTTATTGACGTTCAATTCAGTAATCATCCGAATTAACCCACCCTGTGTCAGTCAAGATGTATTTACATAGACATTCCACACAGTAATAATCCGAATTAACGCATCCTGTGTGCGTCAAGATGTATTTATATGGAAATTCAACACGGTAACCGTCCGAAAATGGGCGCTCTGGAGTAACGGTTTGCCCTGTATGTAAAGTATATATGCTCTCGAGAAAGTAAGAAACGCATTTTCCCACTTTACTCTATGCAATCTTTGCCAAGCAAACACTTTATTGGAACCCATCATTCTCATAGAATGTAGATTGTTTCAAGAATTATTCCATACAATAATATCAAGGTAAAATAAAAGAAACAGGTCAGTACTGTTTACATTGCAATGCTCCAGCAATATCACGGTCGTTAACAACAAGAAGCAGCATCCATATAAAATGAAACCCCCTCAGTCAGTGAACCCTGCTGTACGGAGAGTTGGTTTGGGGGTGTTTTATAATAATGAATGAGGCTCCCAACAGACACTCGATTTGTTAACCCCGACGATTTCACGTTGATTTGAATCAGTTCACTGTTGGCCTGTGGCCGACAGAAAGAACGAGTGCGTGCGTGCGTGAGTGTGGTTTTACGCCCCTTTTAACAATATTCCAGCAATATCACGGCGGGGGACACCAGACATAGGCCTCATACATTGTACCCATGTGGGGAATCGAACCAGGGCCTTCGGCGTGACGAGCGAACACTTTCACCACTAGGCTGCCCCACCGCCCCTGAACGAAAGAAGAGAAACGGAAACAGATATATACTTTAAAAGATTCATTGACACAGACTAAAATTATAACATTGTGACTTCAGTTTTCAATAAACGTTTTCAGGAAGTGAATGCTTATATTCAGTCAATACTATTATCTGGTGGACAAGCTATAGTGAGTGCACAACGATATGTTTTTACATAAGTTCTTTAAAGCTCGAATTGTCAGTTCTCGGACACAAAGAAAAGAGCATTTCTTTTAACTTTAAATGGGCTTTACTCTTATTTAAACACTTTTGCATAATCTCTTATTTCCAAACAGTAAAATCCAAAACCACATGCAATTAAAAGAAAAGTCCAGAAGTATCCTATTTGAAGGGAATATAATCTTTCATGTAGAAGGTGTCATCACGAAAATTATGTACACATAAAAATGCTATGGAAATGCTCACATACGTCCTGTGGATAGTTTGTTGTCACTCTGAATCTTTATGCATAGATCTAAATATGAAAGAGATGAGGCGGTTTCTCTGGTCTCTCTTGTTTCTAGCTAAGGTCAGTAAATCAGTGGAAGGGAATTGGCCAGTTGACCAACACTATCAGATCATTGATATATCAATGCCTGAAGTCAAACTTCTTGACCAATTTCCCTTGATTTTAATTCTGCCAAATCCAGAAGAACATGGATTAAGAAACAAATCAGCAGGGACGGGTGTCCATGGGGATGCCTACTTCTTGCATAAGTCAAATATTTTGAGAATTTCAGGACTTAACATGAGGAAAATATCTATAAAAGCCTTACGACAATACGTTAAAGTTAAACTCAACAAGAAGGCAAACATGGATGTCACCCATTCACACTAAAGGTAGCATTGCACACTGATGAATATGTCCCTCTTGGCATTATGTAATATATTATTATATATTTGTTTAAATATAGTATAAATGTATGTATCTACGCACGTAAAAGACCCACGGAATGCAGACACAAATAAGTAAGTATGTAGATTTACGATCAGGTATAATGTATATGAGCTTGTGTATAATGTGATAATGTTCAAATGAACTATAAACTAGTATGTGCTCTTTCGTTTAACTTCATGTGTATCCTATTTCACATCGTAAAATGACCATCAATGCGTGACAGTGACGGAGATGGCATAACAGACGAATATGTCCACATTGCTACAGGCAAACAATGCCCATCGGTCTTCAAATACTTAACATCTCATATTGTATATTGCAAACGGTATAAGTAAGCCAGGAGAATATCCAACATTCATACCAAACAGTGACAGCGCAGAACAAGGAGAGACACAGTTTAGCGCCAGTAAAGGTCAACAAAGCATCATGAACACCACCATCTTGTTCCTCATCGCCATCGGTAAGTATAGGCACATTTCTGTATGAATTGTGTATGATATACTTTGTGTAATGAATCTCAATCAAGGATCGATGTTCGTTTCAATTGGTGTGGAAACCTGCACATACACGTAAGGAGTAGCTGTAGCAAAAACATGTTCGTGAACAGTCGTCTTTGTTGGTCCATTCTTCATCTTCAGGTGTTATCATCTTCATGTCTTCATTCTATGGGGGGCGGTCGGGTAGCCTAGTGGTTAAAGCGTTCACTCGTCACACCGAAGACCCGGGTTCGAATCCCGACATGGGTACAATGTGTGAAGCCCATTTCTGATGTCCCCTGCCGTGATATTGCTGGAATATTGCTAAAAGCGGCGTAAAAACAAACTCACTATATATATTATATGCCAAAAAAGTAGGGGATATTTTTTGGAAGGTGAAGCTTCAGGGAAATACACCAATGTCTGGCATGAAAATAAGTGATTTATGTAGCAAGAACATTTCCAAAAAATTCAAGCTCCCAAACTGAACATTGTGTCTCAAAACTGCACGTGCATCTGGCGGTATGCCCGATTTACAATAGCCAATCAGACTCGTCACCCATGACCGAAGAATCGAGTTTGGAGACGTCCTAATGAGCGATCTCTGGACGTAAACGTCGTACAGCAGAATCGTTATGGAATGGGGTGGTCACAATAAGTGGCCGAACTGCACTCCATATTGTCCATGAGTCACGGGTCAATACTATCGGGATAACATCACTGCACCACTCGTGGTGCCATTTGCACAACGTGTTGGGAAACGTTTCATCTTTCAAGATGATAATGCCAGGACTGCAACTCAATTCCTCTTACAACAAAACATCAATGTCATGCCATGCCCAGCACACAGTCCTGACGTTCTGCTTTCACTGATGCGTGGAACAGCATGAGTCAAGCTGACACTCCTCGACAGTCGTGCATGTCTGGCCAACCCATGTGGTCTTACCCGATATGAGTTACGTTGGCGACAAAATGCACATCACATCAAAGCATTAGGTCCATTATATCTGATTGCCAACGCGCAAGCAAATATGATCATATTTCCATTTGACAATACCATATAGATAAGAAAATATGACTTGATGATTGCCACTACCCCCTATTTATTTGTCATAGTACTATATTCTATAGTCTCAAGGCTTCCTAAGTTTAACTGAAGTGACACCGGGAAACTTTAGTTCAAAATTGATTAAAATTTTATCGAGATATGCCACATATAGATATTTATCAGCATAGTAACAGAAACAAATATGTTTTTAACAAACAGGAAACAAAATATAGTTGTGGGTTCATAAATTTGGGCAAGTGAATACTCAATGGACGTTAGTTTCCTTTTAGTTTCCTTTTAGTTTGTGCTGAATACACTATTGTCAGGAGAAAACCCCTTCCGGCAATAGCTGATACTGAGCAAATGTTGCATGTCCTTAGCCATTGTATATGGACCGGGTTGTGGTTTATAGTGATCTAGAAAGGTGCAGTTCTGCTGTTTCTCATCCTTTGAAAATGAGTAAATCTCGACAACCTCGGAGTTTCCTGTGCAGGAGAATCAAAGGCGATATTTTCTTCCTTTTTGTTTTCTCCCACGTGTCACATTCCATAATTGTTACCCAAATACTTTTCAGGCATCACATGTTCCTTTGCAAGTAACACAAGAGGTGAGCACATTTACTTTTCTACTTATAATTATTTGTGCGTCAGGATATTTGTTCTCCTTGCATGTTTACATAATGAACTAATAATATTTTGTCAGACCGTTCGTATTACAATTAAGAATAATTGAAATTCATTACTTTGGACTTAGGCTAATGATTGGTCCGTAGCTTTGTCTTTGTTTGTTTTTTTATCGGTCTATCTGTCCTACTGATATATTTTAACGAGCTCTAATATGTTGTATCTCTGTTACAGATGTTCGATCAGCATCAACCTCAACCTCAACCTCGACCTCAACATCTTCAGAAGGTTCGTAGCTAACTTGACCACTTTTTACTAGTCCTGCAACGACACATGCATAGCATACACATGCATATATCAGGACATGTCGGCATAATGTGGGAGGAAAGCCTGTACTGATGTAGGTCTCAGACGTTTACCACTTCGGTGAAACCCACGAACACGGGTATGGTGCTGACAAACCTAGAAACATTATCGGGGCGGATCGTGATTCGAACCCACAATCATAGGTTTCTGTGGTGCCCAAGGGACGCAACTCTGGCCCAACCCTGACCCCCCACCCCCATGACGGCCTCTAATAAATGAATCGAGACCAGACATGCCACGGAACACAATGAGACGCCATTAGCCAAGTCACTGAATATGACCATCCAATTCATTTAGTCCAACATAGAATCCAAGGAACCGGTTCTACAACAAAATTCCTCAGTAAGTTTTACACTGTCATATATGTATTAAACATCTCAGTTCCAGATCGTAGATCAGCATCAACATCAACGTCAACAGAGTCAGAAGGTTCGTATTCAACAAAGTTAATTGGGCCAGTGTTTACTAGTCTTACAACGGCGCAGACGCAATCACCTTTGATCGTGGGTCTACAGTTGCTAGCATTTACTTTGCTTTTAGTGTGGAATAATGATGTTAATAACCATCTGCATCACGCACATGTGGATTCTAATCCAACATCCAACATTGCTTGTATCGCAGTTAAGACAATGTATGGCCTTGAATACATGGGTTATTATATCATGGCTGGTCAAACACTCTTAATAATGCGTAGTTATAATGAATCTATCAAGAACGGGTTTCCGTACATCTTTTGAACTCTTGTTATACGGGAACAAATCTGACATAACACCGTTTTAAGGGTGACAGAATCAATATGGCTTACACACAGCTAACATTCTTCTCTAAAGCCATAGTCATGAATTAAGACATGGTATGGCCTTGAATACATGTGTTATTATATCATGGCTAGTCAAACACTCTTAATAATGCGTAGTTATAATGAATCTATCAAGAACGGGTTTCAGTACATCTCTTGAACTCTTGTTATACGGGAACAAATCTGACATAACACCGTTTAAAGGGTGATAGAATCAATATGGCTTACACCCAGCTAACATTCTTCGTGACGTCCTCTTCAGAAGTGTGTAGAGACAAGACAAGCCAGTGCTTAACACGGAACATAATGAGATGCCATTAGCCAATCACCCAATTTAGTCCATATAATCCTGCAACAAAATTCCTCAAAAAAGTTTTATGTTATCATGCATGTATATATTAAATATGTTCATTCCAGGACGTAGATCTGCATCAACATCAACCTCAACCTCTTCTTCTTCTTCATCATCAGAAGGTAATTACCAATCAATGTTTATTTTTGTCAGTTAATAACTTATAACCCATCACCATCACCATCATATTTGATGTGGAGACGTTGGGTAGGATTTGTTTCAAAGCAAGCTGGAATGATATTTTATACTCACAGCCCAAAGAAACGCGAATACTATACATGTTGGTTAAGATATGAAGACTTACTCTTTTCAAGAGATATTAGATTGGTTCGATACACAAACAACCATACTGGTATGTTGTGTGAACTGATGCTGATGAACGCATCACGTGTGACATCAAAGATCCATGACTCGAAATGCATCATTTGTCTTGTGCAGGATTGGCGTGTAAAGTTTGGAAAACACGTGCACCATATCGTGATAAGAAGAAAGTCACCTTGTGGTAACACTTGACTGATTGTTAGTTTTGTCATTAATTGGTACAGATTTGAAACATCTCTTCTTAATGTACAAACTTCTGTGTATGCTTCTATGGTTCGCGTTTCTTTTGGCGGTGAGTATATATCATATCACATTTTAACGTTACATTAACGCAGACCGAATGAAGTTACTGTTAAAATCTTTCAATGTACCCTCGTTCGTTTGTATTTTGTTTTCTGATGAATCAGTTCATGTTGTTATTTTTTCAGCCCCAGCATGCGTAGCAAGTAAGATTCCCTTTCATCAAAAAGCACTTTTTTATTTTCAAAGCACCCCCTGGTGGAGGATTAAAAGTCCCAAGACTTGCAGACAATAAATGATTGCTTTTGTACATTGTGTCTGACAAATGCCATACTAATGGGGAAGAGTACGGTAGATGTTGGTGACAGTATTATAAATGTTACGGGGGTGAGAAAATGTTTGATCCCAGCTGTTATCCAAAGTCTGGCTGCCCTGGATGAAAAGTTTGGAATTGTTCCAACTGACAATAAATAAAACGTAAGCACCACTACATAGATTGTTTAATCAAAGAACTTGGTTTAAATGATATATCAAACAATGTCACATATAAGGCCAGTATGTTAACTGAGGAAGAAATCTGCCAGAACCATAAATCAGTACAGTCAACTTTTGACTTGACTCTAAAACCTAAAGACATGTCTATTCCTCTTTTTGTACTGTATCACAAAGCTCTATAAAAATCCGTACAAAGAGAGATGAATTGCTGGGTCCTGGAAATGTACTACAAAATCCCTGTCTAAAAGACTGACCATAATCCTTAATGCAACCATTTCGTATCAGACTAAAAGATATATTTAATGAGATTGGGATGATATCCGTCCAGTCAGGTGACGCTGTGTAACTTTGGATATATTGCCTTCCCAAAACTTTCACACCCTCAGCAGGCTGCCACATACAGCTGACTTCCATTAACGATTTGGAAACAGAAACAAGGAATATCAATAATTATCAACTAGTTCAGGTGAATTTAATCTAGCGTTTCTATTGTATCCCTACATTAAAGATATAATTTTAAAGCGTTTTACATTAAATAGAGCGAGTATAGGTTAACGCCACTATTAGTGAATTGGATTTTAATATCAGAAAAGTATTACTTCCCTGATCATAACCTACTGATCAGTTTCTATGTAATGATATTAAAATTGAAACGTCTAACATAACAATGAACTTTGAAACAAATATACTGAACAAACAAAATCCTTGCATTCAGAACAATGAACATATACCGAATTTTCAAGCAAATATTCGTAAACTAACGTGTAACGAACTTGTTCTTCATTCGATAACGGCGATAAACTAGAATATGAATATGTGCCCATTCACATACAGTAAACTACGGTTATAACGAACTCAAAGGGGCCACTAATTTTAGTTCGTTATAACTGTAGTTAGTTATAAGCATATTATAGCATATATACAGCAGTGTCCGGGACGAAAAATATAAGTTCGTAATATCCTTCAGTTCGTAATAAGCGAGTTCGTTATAAACGTATTCAATGAATATCAATGAACGTTTCTCTCTTCAATATTAAGCTGCCTGTGTCGGTGTTGCTGTCGAAGACAATGGTGTTCTGGTCGATACTCCAGCTATCGGTGAGTGCAGATATTACAAAACACGCAGGGTTTAAATGTAACGTAATCATCGAGATGGAAAAAAAAACTAAGTCTCAGTAGACGCACACCAAAGCTCACACACACGCACGCGCGCACGCGCGCACGCACGCACGCACTCGCAAACACAATGGCATCACACCATGTTTGACGGTTAGATCAGGGGGGACGTCGCCCTGATTATGATGCCCATTCCCCATATGTGTAAAGGTCGGAGACCTCCATCACTTTGTCCTTTCTCCAGGATCAAGGTGCCACGATGAGACTCACTCACTCATTCACTGACCTGTATGATAATATAAATGCAATTTTGTTCCTGTGTTTATTCCTTTACACCGTTTATACATTACAATACACCCACTTTCAGATCGCTCAGCATCGTGATTCATTCATTTTGTTGTTTTAGGTGCTGGAGAGCCTGCTCAGTAACCATTCTGAATGCTGAAGTGTGGTCCTCGTTAAAAAGCTGGGCACACCGTGGTTGTGTGAACAATAACACGCCATGTGTATCACGTAGAACACAGGCCTTAGATCTGAAGGAATTTCATAGACTATGTTCCACAGTCGAGCTCTCTAGTTGGACAAATTTGAAACAAATCAGAATCAGTAATGTAATGAATAGAGGTTTCTCTTTGAATTTCAAATCATTGTCATGACACCGATGTAATTTTCTGTACTAACATATCGTATATAGTAGAAACACATGTTTATTAAAATATAAAAGAAACTGGACAAATACAAACGCACAAAGCCAACGCCAACGCCAACTGTACTGTATTATGAGTGTGTATCATGTTTATTTCAATAAAGTGTCTGTTTGATATAAATCTAGTATTTGTTCTATATTTAGGTAACCAGAATCCATGATTAGAGCAGTTCTTTATATTATTTTACCAAAACTGTCCTTGCCAAGAGTATATCCGATCCTCAACTGTTTGAAACTGGCTGTTTGTGTGTCTTTCCCGGCTTACCTACCCATGATGGTCGTTTCAAGCCTACCTAGACCGCCTTTCGTTGTCTAGAGTGAGTGAGTGAGTTTGGTTTTACGCCGCTTTTAGAATATTCCAGCAATATCACGGCGGGGGACACCAGAAATGGGCTTCACACATTGTACCAATCGTTGTCTAGAGGAGGGAGAGTTTGCTCAAAGAGTGGAAAGTCGGTGGTTCGATCCCGGTTCTCGCCATACAAAAAGACGTTAAAATGGTATTTGTTATACTGCATGGCACTCGGCATTTAGGGGATTAAACAAGGACTTGTCGGCTCGAAGTCAGTGTACAGTTTCTGAGCTAGGGTATCTAAGGAATCCTAGTGGGGACATTGTCGCGTTGTCGCATTGTCGCCCTAACAAAAACAAGCAAACAGTGTCCAAAGCAACCAAATCGTGACAACGCGACAATGGATTCCATAGGCATCCATGTAAAGCTCAGCATGGTATCTCAGTGCACTGGCACTATGTATCCGGCATTGGTCCGAAATAATACAAGCAGTAACACATACACTCTTTCTCACACTATCAGATATACTATTGTATACAACTCAAATTCACTCAAATGGGTGTCTCCGATTGATATAATTTGCATATTACTTACAGCATTGATTTATAGGGACTATCTAGTCATTTTCTCCGATTCCTCTGCTAATTAGGATTTTAAATTGTCAAATAATAGAACTGTTACTAAAACCTGAAAGTTTTAAATCATTGATTCGTCTTGCCATAGATTTTACGTTTTTCACTCTGATCAAGTGATTGTCACCATAAATTCCAGCAGATATATAGTATTAATTGTAGTAGTTCCTTACAAAACTTTTCTCAGAACCTGATAACATGAAGACGTGCTTTTTAGCACTCAGAGACTGTTTACATATAATTTCCATTTTGAATAAAAGTAATTAAATTAAATTGTAATTATATATTATATATTTATGATCATATTTTACAAACACGCTATACACAAATTCAAAAGCGCATTTAGCTCTATTGAATTATACACCCTTCACTTCGATTGCTGTTAATACTGACCCATTCAATTTTTATTGTTAAAAAAATGAGGTTAAGGAATAATGACGTTCTCGAAAGTCGTATATGTCACCTTCCGTTGAATCCACATAAGAAGAAGGAGAAGAAGTTGCCCGACTCCCCATTGTTCTCGGTGCCTTAGCTTTGGTACCTCCCAATCTCACATTTGGAGAGTACCTGGGTTTGCTACCAGGAATAGAGCCCTTCTAATTGGGGAGTCTTCACATTCTCCGAAAACGTCTGGGTGGGTTTCGTGGGAGAAGTCCCATTCGCTGTCTGGCTGCGTGTAGAGGGGCAAAGGATCCTGAGCTGATGATGAGCCTAACCAGCATGCCTGTCCAAGGATCACCCATCATCTTTGCTGTATTTTCTATTTAAGAAAAGCAGCAGTAGTAGCAGTAGTAGTTTGTTTGTTTGTTTGTTTACGCCACGCTCAGCAATATTCCAGCTATATGGCGGCGGTCTGTAAATAATCGAGTCGTAGTAGTAGTGAGGTGAGGTGAGGTGAAATGGGGAAATGTCGCGTCCAAGATTATTGCACTTATATAGCGACGTGCATGCACGTTTGTGTGTTTGTGTGGCTGCTTGTACTAGTCCGGAGTGATGCCGATTTATAGTGCTAGCTCACTGAGATACCATACCGCAGTTTAACATGAATACCCCACTCAGACATAGTATACTGACTCCGAGCCGATCAGTCCTTGTTTTAGCCCCTGAATGCCGAGCGCCAGACAGGGTAACAACAAGTAGCACCTTTTAACGTCTTTTGGTATGACGCGGTCGGGGATCGAACCCCGGACCTTCTGCTCTGCGGTCTCCTGACCACCCGATCCCGTTAGTCGCCTCTTACGACAAGCATAGTCACCTTTTAGGGCAAGCATGGGTTGGCTAAAGACCTATTCTAACCCGGATCTTCACGGGTCATTTGGAGTAGTAGTAGTAGTAGTAGTAGTAGTAGTAGTAGTAGTAGTAGTAGTAGTAGCCGATCACACATACCCGAGTGGAATTCCTACCTTTGGTATGCGGACCACGACATGTCTAGAGGGATACTACTCTGTACAGCGATTTGCGGCACTTCATACGTGTTTTACTGCATACCGTATTCTTGCAATGACGTGAAAACTGACGGACTACGTCCACATTCCTGGGGAGACCCCTGTGAATTCCCGAGCACGATGAAGCGTTGTTTCTCATCATTTAGACCCTTCAATCCTATACTTTAGCATACAGTAAACTACGTTTATAACGAACACGCTTACAACGAACTGACGGATATAGCGAACTTACTTTTTTGTCCCGACTATTTGCTGTAGTTATGCTGAATATATGCTTATAACGAACTACGGTTATAACGAACTAAAGTTAGTGGTCCCTTTGAGTTCGTTATATCAGTAGTTCACTGTACATTGTGATGAGAGTTTGATTGTTTGCCCATTCAGGATATCCTCGCTACAACCCACCCCAGAGAACAAAACGAAGAAAAGCACATCCAAACTTTTGTGGTATCGACTTGATCCGCGTCTAAACTACAGTGACAGTCTACAGCAATATACGAATTTACCTTAGTATCTATTGGACACATCTTTCCAATCAACTTTCAATGATCAACCAATTCATCAGTGATGACTAACACTTGTAATAGCCACAGGTCCATTAACAACTTCGGAAATCACTCCCGTCACGTTTATCGTGTCGGCCATTTTGTCGTCTTGTATTTGTAAATGTATTACGACGCACTGTCATTGTGATTAATTTACTAAGGTTGTTCTAAACAGACCCTGACCCGTGAAGATCCGGGGTAGAATAGGTCTCCAGCAACCCATGCCTGCCCTAAAGGCGATTATGCTTGTCGTAAGAGCCGACTAACATGATCGGGTGGTCAGACTCGCTGTCTTGGTTGATGCACGTAATCGATCCCAATTGTGTGGATCGATGCTCATGATGTCAATCACTGGATTGTCTGGTCCAGACTCGATCATTTACAGACCGCCGTCATATGACCGGAATATTGCTTCATGCGGCATTAAACAACAAACAAACTTAAAAGACCTTTCTCACATAATGAGGTTATTATTTGAATAAATATGTTGTAAAGAAATTACTAAACGATATTGCATGAACGATATACCTGAAGCTAAATCTTTTGGCCAAATTCCCTTGTTTTGATTGTGTCAATCCAATTTCTATTCATAAAGAATAAAGAATAGCACACAATTGGTGATCATGGGGATGCCTACTTCTTGTCTACGTTTCCCATCCACAAATTTCAAATATAGATGTCATGCGTGACGAAATCTCGTTTTTCAGTAAATTTCAGATGACATTTGCTTTTGAAATATTGTCCAGAACTTTTGGAGATAGGTATACCTTTGTGTATGCTCAGCACGTTTAAAAACAAATGCCCATGCATCAATGAATTAAGTGTTTCCTTAGGTTTTGGAGTGGAGGAGTGGTGTACAAAGTTGAAGAATCAAGTGATTTGACATATATAAACTTGGTTCTTTTCTGAGAATGCAAAACTACAAGCAATTTCTCAAATATTTGAATATGAAGAAAGACCTTCCTTGACTGCAGTAGGAAGTATAGTTAATCCATGAGACAGCGGTAAGGTGGTACATTCTGAAGCTTTGGTATCCAGTAAAAGAGAGGAATTGACATGTTTTCAGGTTTCAGAGTCATGCCAAATGTAATGGTGGGGTTGTTTTTTTCACATTGTTAACAGACTGGTTTCACATGTGGCATTATTTGATATGACACATCTTTGGTCAAATCACGAATGGAGTGATGCTTACATATAGACGTTATGTTTTTTGGGGCCTTGTCAGTGGGAACAATTACAATTTAATTATGTAGGGCAGTCAGATTTGGGTGTATTCCAATTCGTATTCGTCTTTTTCAGTTTGTGCATTCTACCAATGACAATATCACATACTGACTTAACCCAATATGAAGATCCGGGGTAGAATAGGTCTTCAGCATCCCAAGCTTGCCGTAAAAGGCGATTATGCTTGTCGTAAGAGGCGACTAACGGAATTGGGTGGTCAGGCTCGCTGACGTGGTTGATACATGTCATCGACACCAATTACATGGATAATTGCTCATGATATTAATCACTGGATTGGAATATTTGCAGACAGCAGCCATTTAGCTGGAATATTGGAGTGCGGCGTTAAACAACAAGCCAACCAACCAGTGCCAAGTACATGTGCCTCCTGACTGTGTGGGCTTAAGTGGGACATCATTATTAACTTTCAAAGAAACAAAACTATTTTGAAACAAACGTAAATGGGGACAGTAAAACTTTATTTTAGGATTTCCAATACATTACTGCTGCAAAATTAATAATAATGTGTGTACTTGTTCCATCGTGTCGTGGGGCTCACTTAAAATGGCTTTACGTCCTAGGGGCACAGTTGAAATGTGCCCTTGCATCCTTTAACATAGAAACCTCCAGTACGAGTCACGACATAGTTTTTGCCTTCGACACACGTGCCCTCCGAGGTCCCAGCGATAAGGGTGACACTGGCGATGGTAATTCTGTCAGGGTTTTTCCAGTAAACACGGGTTGCAGAAACAGCACCCTCGGGTAGGGTTACTTTCACGCATTGTGCTGAAAGGAAATATTCTGATATATTTCTGACACATTGGAAATAGAGTACGCCATAACTAAACATATACTTACAACCATGAATTTTAATCATAACTTAGTTATATGAGAAAATGTTATTTGGTTAAACTTGTTTCATTTTGTTTCGAACAGAAACAAACAAAGGACATATGCTTTATCTTTCCTATTTCATATGTACGCCATGTTCTGTATATTGAGAGTAAGGACATATTCCTGCCTGCCTTCTCTAAGGACCCTGTCTACTTCCATAACGCCCAGATTCTTGGAGATTTCTAGGAATTTGGGAAGAACGTTTAACTTATAAAATGCATAACTAGGCCCGGTAAACACTACAATGTGAGGGGCGGTCGGGTAGCCTAGTGGTTAAAAACGTTCGCTCGTCACGCCGAAGATCCGGGTTCGATTCCCGAGATGGGTACAATGTGTGAAGCCCATTTCTGGTGTCCCCCGCTGTGATATTGCTGGAATATTGCTAAAAGCGGCGTAAAACCAAACTCACTCACTCACTCACTCACTCACTACAGTGGGAGGAATGATTCGGTTAATACTCACAAGCTGGTTCAGTCACTTCAACTGGGACGGTTGCCACAACAACATCTGCAAGTAAAAGAGTGAAATAATGTGATGAAAGTGAAATTGTTTAAAGTTTTGGTGAGTAAGCTGCAAAGAGCCAATTAGTGATTATGGAATACCTTGTTTATTACTCACCAGCTGCTTCCGTGACTTTAGCTGGCACCTCTGGCTCAGGGTCACAGAATTCTACAATTGAATACGAATAAACTGAGTGTCATGCTGTCAGGGTTGAACTGGTGATCAGCTGTCGAGGAGGGATGTCGTACAATGAGCAAGGTCATACATTGTAACCAATCAGTCCTCACAGTGGTCGTGTCTAAGGTGGACAGAGAACTCACACCAACTGTGCATCACTTTTTAAAAAAGTTTGTCAACATGTTTAAAACACTTTCAAAATAAACATTATTCTTACCTCCAACACACTCTGCAGCTGAAACATAAAAAACAGAAATCATTCAAAATATGCGTAAAAACGTATACAATGGAATAGAATTTTATAGTGTCATTAATGCAAACACATATATGTTGGCCATTGCTGGGGTTTTCATAAATTCTTCTGCGATCTAGAGACTGAGAATGACTTCAAGGAGATTAAAGCAGCAGCAATCAATATTATAGTGATATCACAGCAAGATGAAACACTATGACAAGGTAAGTATATCTCAAAATGGATGTAAAAAATATGGATGGCATATAAAGCTGATACCAAGAAAAGAAGAAGAATTATGGCTGACATTGGTAATTATGTCATACCACGTGACACAACACAACCTGACCCAAGTCCCAAACTACGGTAATGTGTGGAAAGCGTTTTGTTTTATACTCTTTAAGTCGTCTTCGTGTTATTATGATTGAATAGAGTTTAACGCCGCTTTCAGCATTGCTCCCGCGATATCACGCCGGGGGACACCAAAAATGGCCTTTACATATTGTACTGATGTTTGGAATCCCATCCGGGTCTTTGGCGTGACGGGCCAACGCTTGAACCACTCGGGGACCCCCAAACCTACGTCGTTATGTACCAAGGACAACATCCGGTACACTGACTGCAGTGAACTCCCGTGACCAAATAATGTGAAAAGTGGGGGTGTGATAAAGGGTCCTTTTTCTGCACTATATTACATAAATGACAACAAGCATTTCCTTTCATTCTTACAACTCCCCTTTTACCTACAGAAGAAGGTAAGATAATATTTTTACCACATTGTTATATTGTTGGATCGACATTCAGTAAGGAAATCTGCATTGTTTAAATCTTGTGTTCAAGTATTTATTTTAAGAACTCGATTCACCACAACCAGCAGAAAACGATCCTATGGCACGATACAGTCTTATCACAGCAGCTGGTGTTGTTAAAAACCGAAAAACCAGTTGGAAAAAAAGTTTAATTCTGAATAATATGAATAGGATAGTTTTCTTAAAATATTTGCCAATTACAGATCTAGATGGTTTAAAGGGACCCTTATCACACCCCTTGAAGTATCATATGGTCTACACTCACCGTTTGGTTGAATAGGTCCCTGTGGCTCAGGATTAAGCGCACCTAATAATATACAATATGGCTCAGGATTAAGCGCACCTAATAATATACAATATGACTATCTGAATAAATGTCATAAAATGTTATCGATGGCGTGAAGGTATTTTTTCTATATGTTTCTAAACGTAATGCTAACTCGTTTCAGTTGGAATTGAGATAATTATATCCAGTTTTAAGTGTAGAGATGGGCTACCTGCAGATATCTCCTGTGGATTGATCCTTTTTCTTCATGGCAAGGTTAAAGGTGTACTTTATTACACTTTAATTATACGAAAATATGCTGAACATATGTAGCAAGCTACTTCGTAGGCCATGCTAAAGAGGACAGCAGTTGAACATTAATTAAACATGAATTAAACATTGAAAGGATTAATTCCACACAGCACGTCACATCGCTAATTGTAACACAAACGATACGATGTCACAGTAACCACGAACTCTCTATTGTTCGTGAAAATACGAAATTCAAAACGTTTACGCCAGAGAATAATTTCGATTAACAGATATTCATAGGACGTAAAATATCTTTGAAAATCATTTAAATGCATACTCAGGAAAATGGTATGCATTACCTGGCCTGCTAGAATAATAATAATGATTATAATATCTAATTGTTTGTTTGCTGCCTTGCGCCGCTCTGAGCACTACTGTAAACAACCAAGTCTAGGCAAGAACATCCGGAGTTCAACCTCACCAGCAATGATCCACGTCCTCGGGGTACATTCTCTTCCTTAATTTCTGTCGACTTTGCTGCTCATTATATATTACCATACATACTCTGAATAGTGTAGTAACTGCTGCAAATTTTTATTATTGCAACCTCCAATTGTAGATATCATTTTTACATTATGCCCATCGACAACATTTGAGAAAGAAGTATTTTTCTGTAACTGTTAGCTGCCTCGGTGGTGCGTTCGCGAAACGGAATTGATAACTGTGATTTGAAACCTCTGATCGACATATCAGAATCGAATCCAAATAGAATTTTGAATACTTAATAACACTGAGGAGTGTGTATCTTTTATCAATCATGTACATTTGAATTATTCTCACTATCATTATTCCTTAAATTATGTATATTTCTAAATGTCCGTAGCTTCTGTCTCATCATCAGCTTACCTCCCCCATTTTCAGTAGACGAAGATGTAGAAGTTGATGTTGACGTTGACGTTGATGTTGAATCAGCTCGAACATCTGTAAGATGCACAAATATTTTACAACTTAAACTTCGCGCAAGGCTTCATTGGGAATGCGAAGGCAGAATAAGTATACGGTACTGTATTCTCACTGTGACAACTTTGTCGAGAGGGGATGGATCGGTCAAAATTGGTAGCCGTGAACATCATATACAACCGATAGCCAGCAAAGCAGGCGAAATATGGTTAACATTGTAGCAATGTCACACTTCCAGCATTAGTTTGTCTTGACCTGCCACAGAGAGTGGACAATTATCAACCAGAGCGGTTTACTTTGTTTGGCTTTCTCCATTCGGTTAACACCATTGGGGGAAGGATGTCAGTCAACTTGCGGCTGAGAGGTGACCTTCTCAGGTCCGTTCATGTACATGTACCATACATTTTACTGTCGCTTCCAAAACTCCATCACACGCATTGAAACACTCAGTGAGTCGAGAGAAGAATTCATATGAGACTAAAGCCACTCACGTGACACAACACAAACTGAGCCAAGTCGTGTTTAGCTACCAAATTATCAACCCTAACTCAACCCTAGAACAACATTTCAGGTTATGTTACGTGTGCTGGAAGTCAGTGTTAAAGCAAGTTTTAATTGTTTGCCACATTCATGAGAAGATTAATCATGGGTATGGTTCGATAAAACACAGATCATTATCCGGGTGAATGTGGGATTCGAGCCCACGATCTTGCCACGGTTAATATGTAAAAGTCTTCACACACAGAGAAAGAGGACAGTTATGACTATGCTTTCACTAACATTCCTTCTGTCGTTTAGGGCTAATATATAAAGAAAGAGACATGACAAAAAGGTCATTAAAATTATTCAAATATACATTCAATTTTCCATACTCTCTGCCTTTTAAAACAAAAGTTCACATGAACGGAATATTCGGTTTACAGCCATAAATTGTCTAAAAGAGATAATTAAAAACTAGAATATTCTCTGACCATGTGTGAATCCCTTATTGGACATTTATACTCCTTGCGTAGTTGAACATAAAATGTGAAATACTCCTATCACTCTCTTTTCATGGTATCCATCATATATTTATTGACAATATAACTGTCACCAGTTCTGCTTACCTCTTACAGCTGAGAAGCACAAGCCTGAAAAATAACAAAAGAGGGGTGACATTATTCACGTTGAATATTATGGGGAACACCGAGGTTAGCTTACCTACAGTACAATATAGAATGTCAACGCCAGAGCACAACCAGTCTCCATTGGGCGGAAAAGGCAAATTACCATGAATGGATCACTGAAAATCAGTGATGACACGAGGAGTTCGCGAAAAGGATAAGCATGTATTGCTTTTCTGGTAGCACCCGCCAATAATACAATTTGCACAAACAAGCCGTTATATGAAAGATTCGTTATTTCCTTCGTCTGTGGGTTTATGCATTGTCATCAACAAGACTCGGCTCATCGAAGTAAAGACAAACTATTTGGTTCACGCAGTTCGAGCCTAAAGGGGCAACCGATAGAAAGATTAACTGGCCTTAATGTCAAAGAACTTGGATGAGTTATCTCCGTTGAAATTGACTTGTTGCTCCAGTATGCCATCGTAACTAGGGTACACCTAAGATCAAGAGTGAGTGAGTATGGTTTTACGCCGCTTTTAGCAATATTCCAGCAATACCACGGCGGGGGACACCAGAAATGGGCTTCACACATTGTACCCATGTCGGGAATCGAACCCGGGTCTTCGGCGTAACGAGCGAACGCTTTAACCACTAGGCTACCCGACCGTCCCTAAGACCAAGAGGATCTTGTGGATAATGTATGACACCGACGTACCAGGACGCCGTCCATGGTTCCCAATTCTACAAGCCATTGGTTTGTCCGGTGTAAACTCCACACATTACAGTTCGCCTTCATACAGCTAGAATTTTGCTGACTGTGGCGTAAAACAACTTTCACTCAGATCTCTCGCGAGGTGTGGTCATTGTTTGCCCAGACGACGGAGAGGGAAAACGATGACCTCGATCACGATAACAACATTTGGGGGCAAAGGAATCTCTGGGTCAGCCATCAAAGTTTTGTATCTGCTTTTCAAAAATGACCATGTAGCATATTGGAAATCAAACAGACGTATGTGAAAGCGAAGGCATTACCCACTGCGCGCTCTGTCAACGATCAGCTTTGTCAATGACGATGACAATCTTTGGTGTATTATTTGAGTCTTCTTTCGCCAAATAACAACCATTACCCTTTTAGAATAAGCTAGACATGTGGAATTAGACAGCCACTGTAATGTCATTGATATAGAATGCTGAGGAACTTACCAATAGCGATCAAGCACAAGACAGATACTTTGGTTGAAGTCATGGCTGCTGGCGAACTGGTCTGGTATTTTTGTGATCTTAGGTCTGCGGTATGGACTGACGGGTGGAACTACACCTTATATAGTAGTCGTAGATGTATCCGAGTCACTTGAAAGGTAAAAGGTTCATATCAATAAACATTTAATCAAACAAAATGTACCGTTTATGACTTGGATGTGGATGTTTACATCAGTTTAATGAAATGTTTCAATTAGGATTAACCAGCCACTGTTGAGTCAAGCTGATGGTATTTACCTAGCAATTCCATAACTACATGTGTGTAGACACACTTGCTGCATCTCAAGGTTAATTCAAAGACATGCTGTTTCATAACAGGTTTGGATTCAGTCGTAGTGACATTCAAATTATAACATGGTTATGCTGTTCTGCGGGATTGTTGTGGACAGTTTGTGCAGTGTCCTCGAGTTTTGTAAAACCCACGTGCATGACATGTCACTACTAAACCTTTTAGAAGCATGAAAAGGTATAGATTCGAACAAGAATTCTGGTCATAAAAGTGGAATGGAATGGATCGGGTGGGCAGATTGCTTGTCATCGTAACCCAACGGCGGTGGATATCAGCCACTGTCGTGCTAAGACTCAATTATTTTCATGCCACCGAGACAAAGCGTGTATACTGCTGACTGTGGCATAAAACCCTAACATATTTTGAGAATACGCCTGAAGTAATATATTCAGAGATATTTTACTGTGAGTCAATCACGTACACCATAAAACCAGTGCTTTTCAGGCTCGAAATTTTTTAGGAATATTTTGATTCTCAGAGATGTTTTCTTCATGTTTCAGCCGCTTTCTTCCTTTTTCCTTTCTATATATTTTGGAAAAAAACAATTTGTTGCAGACTATCTCAGTTTGCCTACGGATCTGATTGGCTAGATGCCGCTTTGATCAGTATTTCAGTTTCTCTACGGATTTCAATTTAATGTGGGATAAAGGCCAGAAGTGATGTAGGTTTTAGGCGTTCTGACAGAACTCTGTACTTCAAAACTTGTGCACCCATACACTCTCTTCCTGGTGGACGAATGTACATCACAACAAAGATTCATGATTATGATGATCGTATTATTTTCCATGAGAATTTATCACATGTATCTATTATCACATACAGCAATAAATCATGATAAAATAGCCGTTAAAGAATAGTACATAAACACACAGCACATATACTATTACAGACCTATGGTTAAGTTCATTACAAATTATTAAGCACATATGCATATGTGGATTAAGGCTAGAGCGCAACACAGGCATTTAGTGACACTGACGTAAATACTTTGTCTACTAAAATAGAAGCAACTTAGGTGTGTTGCCAACAAAACATTAAGACGTCATCACACCAGAAACATTTCATTAAGCAGAATGTTAATGTATTTCCATTTTCATTTTATTCTTGAACAACAACGTACAGAAAGAGGACACAAAACCCTTTCCGTGACATTCCTACTAAAACAGAGTCCATTGTACGATTCCAACTGTATGATTAGTGTGTGTCTATGAATCACTATCAAATATAGTGAGGATAAAAGAGGAGTTTTTATACATGTACCATCATGTTTGACGTGAGTAGAAATATATTTATGTCTTATATATTTATGTTGTACATATGTACTGGTATCTGAAACAGTTAGTGTTCTGTCCATCCACTCCATGAAATTGTAAGTTAATTTATATCATAAATGTATCCCGTGCTCTCCGCAGACAGCGATACAACTCTGTTATTTTCTTATATCCGTAAACTGACCTCTAAAGATGCTGGAGCGGTCGGGTAGCCTAGTGGTTAAATCGTTCACTCGTCACGCCGAAGACCCGGGTTCGATTCCCGACATGGGTTCAATGTGTGAATCCCATTTCTGGTGTCCCCCGCCGTGATATTGCTGGAATATTGCTAAAAGTGGCGTAAACCTTACTCACTCATGAATGAATGAATGTAAGAAAAGCAAATTGAATAACAGTAAACCTACCCCACCGATGGCACCCTTCACAACACAAGCAAAGGCAAGCCAATTGTTCAAAACCTATACGACCATAACACTTTTTGAAAGCTTTACTTAGGCCTTAAATGTTGCAACTGTGATCAAACAACTTTTGAGCAAGAGTCGAATGACAATCTCGACCTTACTTCCAAAGGACAGAAAGGGGTGCAGCCTCGGGAACATGTCTCGACATAAAGGAAAAGTTCACGATTAGAAAGTTAAAATCATCAATCTTGTCATACAGTCTTGTGTATATTGTTTATCATTCTGAATCTTTATGCATAAACCTAAATCCGAAACAGATGATGCGGTTTCACTTGTCTCTTCTATTTCTATGTGGTAAATCAGTAGAACCGTTGAAAGTTTTGGTTTGGGTTGTAAAACACCCGGGTAGTAAGGATAAGGTAGCTACAATCTCACCATGTATCCTTTACATCATGTATGTTTACTTTCACAATGAAATTTTACTTACTATTTAGCAAACACAAATACTGGATATTTATCTCTTCCTTTAATGACCTTGATTCCGACATAGGCAAACAATCAACATTGGCCTTCAAATAATACACATCTCATAATGTATATAGCATTCAGTATAAGTAAGGTAGTCATAGCTCTGATCTTCATACCGAACAACGCCAGCACAGAACAACAGAACATCATGAACTCCGCCAAAGTCACCGTCTTGTTCCTGATCGCCATCTGTAAGTATTGTTCATATCTGTATGCATCATTAACTTTGTTATTTGGAATCTCAATCAAGCTTTGTGTCTTAGTGTTGAAACCTGCCCGTGAGGATATGAATAGCACCGTAGTACAAAACAACCTTAGCGCTAGGACTGTCGTAAGTCTATGTTAAGGTATAGGAGTTACGATCACCTTAGTGCTAAGATTGCTTTGTACAACGGCACCCAGACATCTTTGAATAAGGAAAACATTTGCAATCACCGGGTGTTACGGCTTTTATGATTATCAGTAATAAGGATCGGTAGAAACCTAGGGGCGTGGGTTTGAATTCCATTTTCGCCCTGAATATGTTTCTGGCATTGTTAGCACTATCCCCGAGTTCGCTGAGCAGTGTCGCGTCATGCCAGTATCCCCTGATGGTTTGTTTGGATCCAAGTTTCCCCCTAAGTCTTGGTTTGCCTGCGCCATTCCTGTTATCATGGGTTTCAACATAGTGCATCTATTTTCACTAATGTTTTACCACATCCAGTTGACACTCGTGGCCGAAATACTGTTCAAAATGGCGGTGAACACAGTATGTACATGTGCATTGAATACAGCTGTCCTTTGACTACTTGTGTATTTATAGGCGTTTAAGTCCAATCAATATTTCATATGTTCAATCGACCCGTGAAGATTCCGGGTTAGAATAGGTCTTCAGCAACCCATACTCACAGTAAAAGGTTACTATGCTTGTCGTAAAAGGCGACTAACGGGATCGGGTGATCAGGCTCGCTGACTTGGTTGATACATATCATTGATCCTAATTGCGTGGATCGATGTTCATGATTTCAGTCACTGGATTGTCTGGTCCAGATTCGATTATTTTACAGTCCGCCGTCATATAGCTGCGATATTCTAAATGCGGCGTTAAACAATAAATAAACAAAAATCATATGTTCAATCATTTTAACATTTCATTTTAGGCATTTCGTATTCCCTTGCAAGCAACAAAAGGGGTAAGTACATTTACTGACTTGTAATCAACTTGTTAGATGTAATGCTCAATGAAAGTCTTGTTTCACCCAATAGGTAAAAGCCCGGCCTTGACGATTAGAATTACTCGTTTCTGATATGTCTTGTAGAAATCACAATAAATATACTCATTTCAAAGCATAGCGTGCTTGTTACATTGTTTAAAATGAACACATACGCAAACATACTCCTTTACATCCCATATATCTGTATGTCTGTTAAAGAAATGGATAGATCGGTATCAACATCGACTTCAACATCAACTTCAACTTCAACCTCTACATCTTCGTCAACTGAAACTGGAGGAGGTAACTTTCTGATGAGACAGGAGGGTCGTACGAACCAGCTGAATTTAGTTCTGCATCCGCCAAACCGCTACCGCATTTGGTACAGGGACATTGTGATAGACTGAATTTGGTTCCATAATGAAAGATGTTTCGATAACGCTTGTGACTGTATAACATTTGTTTTCCTTAATCCGTTGCTTGTATGGCAAATAAGAAATTATATATTAAGTAGTTTTAGTTTGTTTTATGGATTTATTTTTGGGAGCAAGCTAATGGGTACGATGAATCAGTTCAGAATCTTTTCTATTTACATTGTTTCTCTTTTCTGACCATATCAGAGACAGGCATTACATGAGGAATATATGTGATAGAACATCGTCTAAAAGATACGATAACCTGCACTAACATCTCTGTGTCGATACTGAATCTAATAAAATCACACACAAAATGCATTCAGTACCCGTCTTCTGGTATGTATTTATGCAATAGTTATAGCACAATACTTGCACGATTATATGATTATTTTTTCACTGTTGAACATAAACAAGTGAGCTTGTCGACTTGACCCGCGCGCTGTAAGCCTCCACGGCAAATCTTCCACCCCTGTTGCTATGTGCTGCACAGATAATGCACAGCCTCAGCTTCAATTGTCAAGTCGTGATTTTTTTTTAAATCCGTTAAGCAGTTGGTTCATGAGATGTACTAGTGATGTTATATCGTGGGATTGTGGTGTTTCATCATGAACGTATGACGATTTATCAAGTAAAGATAATTTTATTCCAGGCGGAGTTACACCTTCAATTCTCGGAGCCAACGGTAAGCATCAACTTCACTTGAAAAGTATCATCTGTCATGAATGTAAGGGGTGGTCGGGTAGCCTAGTGGTTAAAGCGTTCGCTCGTCACGCCGAAGACCCGTGTTCGATTCCCGACATGGGTACAATGTGTGAAGCCCATTTCTGGTGTCCCCCGCCGTGATATTGCTGGAATATTGCTAAAAGTGGCGTAAAACCATACTCACTCATGAATGAATAAATGTAAGAAAAGCAAATTGAATAACAGTAACTTAATGTATAACATGGACAATGCGTATCGGTTTGCTTATTAACTGAAGATCACATACCCTTAACTGAATGCAAATACATGTACCATTATGATGATAACATGGCGCCTCAGTTCTTGGTATTAAATATGAATATAAATATTATTTCTTTCCAGCCCAAGAATGCGTCGGAGGTAAGGTCTTTTCAATAATGATAACGGAATAGGGAGTTTACATATAAGGTTCGGTCAGCTTTGGCAAGATCCCAAACAGTTATGAATAATGTCCTTAGAATTCACTGATGACGGTAGATGACATATGGCTCGGATTGTACAAAATATTTGTAAAACAACTCCAGCTGCAAGTCATATTAACTCTTGTAAATATGAACTATCAATGCAAGAGAATATCCATTCAAAATCTTCCGCCAAAAGAGATTCCACTTGATTTAAATTAAAAACTAGCTGTGAAAATCATATGAATGGACCACTGAAAATCAGTGATCACACCAAGTGTTCGCGGAATTAAAAGGTACGCATGTCAAGGAACATGTTCACAATGTGGTAACGGCGCTCAACCATAGTACATCCCATCCCTCTTAGATAGGACCTTGTGCTGTGGTCAATGTTTAACTACAGCAAGGAATGTTTCTCTCTTCGTACATCAGATGGATGTGACCACTTGGACGTTGCAGCAGTTCTCGTCGATCCTCCAGTTATCGGTGAGCGGATATTGTTTTTAAAAAACCAGACAAATCATCGGTTATTCACATATTTACAGGTTTATTTGCATATAAAATTCCATATTTCATGTGCAGATGATTCAGATGTGAAACAAAATGCAACCTGCCTTGCTCGCAAATCAGTCAAACCATTGCCACTGTTTTTACACAGAAAATGAAAACAAGATCGAGATCGTTACTAAAAATGATGTATCAATAGTTTCATGTCAAATTACTGAAGTTTGAGTCAGTAATGAAAACAGATACGTAAATCATTATCGAAAAAAGGACCTCCTTTCACTTGTTATTTCAAGACAATTTAGTTTTATTATATTACATTTGTACCGACACGCCTTTAAAGAACTTACTTAAAAATACGTTTCACAATTTTATTTTGAATTTTCATTTCGACAAAAATTCAGTTCTGAAAATTAATATATGTAAATCAGGTGGTTACAAAATGGCGTCAGCATAATATTTTATCATTGTGTTATTTCAGATGTTGGAGAGCCTGCTCAGTAATCCAACTGAACGTCTGAAACCTGGTCCAGGGGACGACGCCCGAATAGACAACAGTGCATTATATACAGTTTTATCTTCATACAGGGAATGTTAAGTAGATAGCACTGTTAGATACAAATATAACTAAAACTTGACAAATGTAAAAGCCCGTTTCGCCCTTTAATATGTGATTGTGACCACGTGAATGTACACCATGATTCAAAA
Source organism: Haliotis cracherodii (assembly GCF_022045235.1). Lineage (NCBI taxonomy): Eukaryota > Metazoa > Mollusca > Gastropoda > Lepetellida > Haliotidae > Haliotis > Haliotis cracherodii. The sequence goes on along the minus strand of NW_027266270.1, from coordinate 17,902,546 downwards.
ATAAAGTCGACGTCAAACATTACATTCTTTGTGTTATTGTCCTTTGGCAAAGATATTGAGTTAGTTAGTGACTAAAGGGGATTCTCATGTTATAGACAATGAATATATGAATGACATATTCAAGGAATGTCAAGATTCAGCCTATCCAAAAATACATGTACCAACCAAAGGCCAGTTCAATTCAAACATTTCCCCCATTCCCGTTACCATGGTCAATATATATGTTGATATTTCATGGTATTTTTCTATGTTGGAGACTTTCCTTTGTCGACCTTACTTAATCATCCTTAGTGGGTCTTTTTTAAATAATTCGTAAATAACTTTTTTCAAAAGTTATCGAAAAACATTTACAGAAGCACAGGGGTTGTTCTTTGAGGGATCCCTTGAAGAGTTATCAATAGTATTTTGCTACACAACGATGAAAACAAATGACGAGCATGGCAGTATAAACTGGGTATCTCATGTGTCCGTTTAAGGATTTCAGGGTATTTTGTACATCGAGGGTCTCCTTTAATACCTTACTTAATCATTCTTGCAGGGTCTTTTTCGATAATTGGTAAGGAAACTTCTTTCAAAACCACAGGGACCATGATGGATATACAATTGCTTGGATCGATGATGTCAATCATTGGATTGTCTGCTCCATACTCGATTATTTACAGACCGCCGTCATATAGCTGGAATATTGCTGCGTGCGGCGTTAAACAACAAACAAACAAACAACATTTGTAAACACACATCAGTAGTTCTCTGAAGTCTAAAGCTATCCGTCTTCAACCAGTAATGATCGAGCATAGTGTCACTCTGTATGCAGTATTTGAACTATACCTTATATCCTATAATATGCAAAACCACAGGCAGGTAAAAGAAAAGTCCAGAAGTATCCTATTTGAAGAGAGTATGAATCATTGATTAATGCATGTAACATGTGCCATCATGTTTCTCATGCACTTCTAATAATGCAATGAAAACGTTCACTTCATAACTACACACTCCAACGACTCGGGTATAAACTAATAATTTCTTCGGATACAAGCATACACATGAGGTGAGAGGTACGTTACGGTAAAACTCAACAAGAAGACAAACACGGTATTCATCCATTTACACTACTGTTAGCATGCCACAATGATAAATTTGTTCTCGTTGGTATAATGTTATGCAGTAACCTACGTTTATAACGATCACGCTTATAACGAACTGACAAACTGTTTTTGGTCCCGTCCATTTGCTGTATATATGTGTTAAATATGCATATACCGAAGTACGGTTATAACAAACTAAATTTAAACGTCCATTTGAGTTCGTTATAACCGTAGTTTACTGTATATTACTTCTAGTATACATGTGTACATATACATACATCAATGTGTGCATCTACGCACGTACAAGACCCTTGCAATGAAGACACAAATAGAAGACGTATGCAGATAAAGGGGAAGGTGTAATGTGATACCGGAAGCCTACACACACAGACCGGTACATCCACTAGAACTCCTGCCACCATCCCAAGATAACACAGGCCATCATTGCCACCCTCACCCGACGTGCCATTTACCACCCTGATGCCCAGTTAACTGGACCATCTCAAGGAAACCGTCACGTCCCTCAACAGCTACATACCAACCTAGTCTCCAAAACCCTCATGAACTCTGATCCCAGACCCAAACCTGCCCCGTCGCCATCAGAATCACCATACCCTAACAAGGCCCTGTCACTCATCAGATTTCCAGCCTCAGAACAAAGACAACACAGATGTCACCTTTTCTTACGGCAAGTCCACCAAGACCCATCTACAAGCTAATGGCAGAGGCACAAGCAGTGTAAGTCCCAACCCCCGAGGATGTATATACCAGGTCCCCTGCAAATGTGGCCACCAGTACATTGGAGAAACCCTCGGACATCTCATCACTCAAAGAACGCCAGACCTCTGTCAACAAACGAGATCTGAAATCCGCTATTTCAGAACACATCCTCAAGAACCAAAGACCATAACATCATGTGGGAAGCCACCAAATTCCTGTCTATCAACAACAACAACAACAACAACAACAAGTGGCGACAAAGAAAACTACAGGAAGCCATTGACATCAGGAGACTACAGCAAGCCATGAACCGTGACCAGGGAACCTCTATGCCTCGTACTTGGGACTTATTGCTTTGATCTTTGTCGGTGCGAATTATCTGGCTGGCTTCCATATGTCCATTTGCCTATTGCTGTTTCCATTCTTTTACCTGTCAGTGCTTATTACCCCCAGCCTCCCGTTTGCCCATTGTCCATTGCCAATTCGCAATCAGAGATAATTTCAATCCTGGCTTCCAATTGTCCATAACTATCAGCGATAATTACTGTAAAATGTTGGCTTTCATTGTCTATTGATAATCACCTATCAGCGGTAATTATCTGGTGGCCTCACTTGTTAGTTTCCACCTTTTGTTATCTTATTACCAGCACCAGCACCAACACCAGCACCAGCACCAGCACCAACACCAACACCAGCACCATCCAGAGCCACAGCACCAGCACCAGCCAGAGCACCAGCACCAACACCAGCACCAGCACCAGCACCAGCACCAGCACCAGCACCAGCCAGAGCACCAGCACCATCCAGAGCCACCAGCACCAGCACCAGCACCAGCACCAGCACCAGAACCATCCAGAGCCACCAGCACCAGCACCAGCACCAGCACCAGCACCAGCCAGAGCCACCAGCACCAGCCAGAGCCACCAGCACCAACACCAGCACCATCCAGAGCCACCAGCACCAGCACCAGCACCAGCACAAGCACCAGCACCAGAACCATCCAGAGCCACCAGCACCAGCACCAGCACCATCCAGAGCCACCAGCACCAGCACCAGCACCAGCACAAGCACCATCCAGAGCCACCAGCACCAACACCAGCACCATCCAGAGCCACCAGCACCAGCACCAGCACCAACACCAGCACCAGCACCAGAACCATCCAGAGCCACCAGCACCAGCACCAGCACCAGCACCAGCACCAGCACCATCCAGAGCCACCAGCACCAGCACCAGCACCAGCACCAGCACAAGCACCAGCACCAACACCAGCACCAGCACCAGCACCAGCACCAGCACCATCCAGAGCCACCAGCACCAGCCCCAGCACCAGCACAAGCACCAGCACCAGAACCATCCAGAGCCACCAGCACCAGCACCAGCACCAGCACCAGTACCAGCCAGAGCCACCAGCACCAGCACCAGCACCAGCACCAGCACCATCCAGAGCCACCAGCACCAGCACCAGCACCAGAACCATCCAGAGCCACCAGCACCAGCACCAGCACCAGCACCAGCACCAGTACCAGCCAGAGCCACCAGCACCAGCACCAGCACCAGCACCAGCACCATCCAGAGCCACCAGCACCAGCACCAGCACCAGAACCATCCAGAGCCACCAGCACCAGCACCAGCACCAGCACCAGCACCATCCAGAGCCACCAGCACCAGCACCAGCACCAGCACCAGCACCAGCACCATCCAGAGCCACCAGCACCAACACCAGCACCATCCAGAGCCACCAGCACCAGCACCAACACCAACACCAGCACCAGCACCAGCACCAGCACCATCCAGAGCCACCAGCACCAACACCAGCACCATCCAGAGCCACCAGCACCAGCACCAGCACCAACACCAGCACCAGCACCAGCACCAGCACCAGCACCAGCACCAGCACCAGCACCAGAACCATCCAGAGCCACCAGCACCAGAACCATCCAGCGCCACCAGCACCAGCACCAGCACCAGCACCAGCACCAGCACCATCCACAGCCACCAGCACCAACACCAGCACCATCCAGAGCCACCAGCACCAGCACCAGCACCAGCACCAGCACCAACACCAACACCAACACCAGCACCAGCACCAGCACCAGCACCATCCAGAGCCACCAGCACCAGCACCAACACCAGCACCAACACCAGCACCATCCAGAGCCACCAGCACCAGCACCAGCACCAGCACCAACACCAGCACCAGCACCAACACCAGCACCATCCAGAGCCACCAGCACCAGCACCAGCACCAACACCAGCACCAGCACCAGCACCAACACCAGCACCAGCACCAGCACCAGCACCATCCAGAGCACCAGCACCAGCACCAGCACCAGCACCAGCACCATCCAGAGCCACCAGCACCAGCACCAGCACCAGCACAAGCACAAGCACCATCCAGAGCCACCAGCACCAGCCCCAGCACCAGCACAAGCACCAGCACCAGAACCATCCAGAGCCACCAGCACCAGCACCAGCACCAGCACCAGTACCAGCCAGAGCCACCAGCACCAGCACCAGCACCAGCACCAGCACCATCCAGAGCCACCAGCACCAGCACCAGCACCAGAACCATCCAGAGCCACCAGCACCAGCACCAGCACCAGCACCAGCACCAGCACCATCCAGAGCCACCAGCACCAGCACCAGCACCAGCACCAGCACCATCCAGAGCCACCAGCACCAACACCAGCACCATCCAGAGCCACCAGCACCAGCACCAACACCAACACCAGCACCAGCACCAGCACCAGCACCATCCAGAGCCACCAGCACCAGCACCAACACCAACACCAGCACCAGCACCAGCACCAGCACCAGCACCATCCAGAGCCACCAGCACCAGCACCAACACCAACACCAGCACCAGCACCAGCACCAGCACCAGCACCATCCAGAGCCACCAGCACCAACACCAGCACCATCCAGAGCCACCAGCACCAGCACCAGCACCAACACCAGCACCAGCACCAGCACCAGCACCAGCACCAGAACCATCCAGAGCCACCAGCACCAGAACCATCCAGCGCCACCAGCACCAGCACCAGCACCAGCACCAGCACCAGCACCATCCAGAGCCACCAGCACCAACACCAGCACCATCCAGAGCCACCAGCACCAGCACCAGCACCAGCACCAGCACCAGCACCAGCACCAACACCAACACCAGCACCAGCACCAGCACCAGCACCAGCACCATCCAGAGCCACCAGCACCAGCACCAACACCAGCACCAACACCAGCACCATCCAGAGCCACCAGCACCAGCACCAGCACCAGCACCAGCACCAACACCAGCACCAGCACCAACACCAGCACCATCCAGAGCCACCAGCACCAGCACCAGCACCAACACCAGCACCAGCACCAGCACCAACACCAGCACCAGCACCAGCACCAGCACCAGCACCATCCAGAGCCACCAGCACCAGCACCAGCACCAGCACCAGCACCAGCACCATCCAGAGCCACCAGCACCAGCACCAGCACCAGCACAAGCACAAGCACCAGCACCAGCACAAGCACCAGCACCAGCACCAGCACCAGCACCATTCACAACACCAGCACCAGCACCATTCACAGCACCAGCACCAGCACCAGCACCAGCACCAGCACCAGCACCATTCACAACACCAGCACCAGCACCATTCACAGCACCAGCACCAGCACCAGCACCAGCACCATCCAGAGCCACCAGCACCAACACCAGCACCAGCACCAGCACCAGCACCAGCACCAATCACAACACCAGCACCAGCACCATTCACAGCACCAGCACCAGCACCATTCACAGCACCAGCACCAGCACCATTCACAGCACCAGCACCAGCATCCAGCATCCAGCATCCAGCACCAGCACCAGCACCAGCACAAGCACAAGCACCAGCACAAGCAACAGCACCAGCACCAGCAACAGCACCATTCAGAGCCACAGCACCAGCACATTCACAGCACCAGCCACAGACTCCCGAATCAATATCAATTTCACTCACTTCCCCTCCGTTATAGTGGATGACACCAGAGACCATATAATAGATGACACCGAGGAGAGATACATACATGGGACCGTCGACGTCCTTAGCATTTACCCATGTCACGGTCTAGTGCCCACGCCCTTCGGTTTTATTTCGGAACCGCTCGCCAAAGTCCGGCGGTCGTCATTGAAGTGTGAGAACATTCTGTGTTAGAGATTTAGTGGCCCAACTATTTCATTCTCTTGTGATTTAATGGCACATCCAAACCGTGTTTGGCTTGATGTATATGATCTCTGACATATTCGCTGCCTTATTCTTGTATTGAAAATGTCTTTTGTAACTAGGGGAAATTATATGTACACTCAGATATGTCTCATGTATGATCATTTTGCCTTATCAATAATTCTACATAGCTTGATGTAAATCTTTAATGAAGCCGTTAGGTAGCTTTGTCCAACGCTTTATATCAGTATGGATATAGTAGTTAGTTTGCTATTCGTGTTTTCCCCACGAGAAGCACAGTTTGGCTCGTCTGTTGCTCTCCTCGACTGTCCCAGAGATATTTTTTTTTTGCTGACGCCCGCGGGCTGTATATTCATACTACAGTCATTTCTAGTGTCATTGCCTCGTTGTTTCTCTTTCCGCTCTGTTCTGACTTATTATCTCCTACATAGGACTTCTATCTCTAACGTCGGACTTAGTATCTCCTACGTAGGATTTACTATCTCCTATGTAGGACTTACTATCTCTCACGTCGGACTTAGTATCTCCTACGTAGGACTTATTATCTCCTACGTAGGATTTACTATCTCCTATGTAGGACTTACTACATGTATCTCTTCCGTCGGACTTACTATCTACTATGTAGGACTTCCTATTCCCACGTACGAGATACTAAGTCCGACGTTGGAGATAGTAAGGCCTACGTAGGAGATAGCAAGTCCTACATAGGAGATACTAAGTCCTACGTATATAATAAGTCCTACGTCGGAGATATTTAGACAAAAAAATTCACTGTGGCCCTACTACGCTTCCGTAGTTTCTCGCCTTGTAATGTAGGTTTCCAAATCATTGTTTTTCGAGCATATATTTACACGATACAAGCATTCATTTGAGTGACTGTAGGCTCAATAACGTTGCTTTTAGCTTTATCCAAGGGAGGACAACTAGGCTGTACATTACACAATGCCTCCGTGTAAGGAATCACGAGTACCCGTTTACTGGTTGGCGCCGCTGTGGGCAATATAGAGCCATGTGAAGGCGGCCTGTAAATAATCGTGTCAAATCAAACACTGGTGATTGATATTGTCAGCATCGTAACACGCCATCGGGTTATAATAAAAGCGACAAAACCCTTTCCTAGATACTATCATCACTTTGGTGATAAATTTTCATCAATCTATAAATTTCTATGACCACGTCGACTATTTATCTGTGTATAGACCATGGTCTAGTGGATAGTGCCCGTAGAACGTAAGGTCGGTGGTTCGATCCTCAAAAGACGCTAGAAGATGGTAGTTACTGTTGTGCATGCACGTCGCGCTTCGTGCATGCATTAATATTAAACGCCACGTTAAAACCTGTTTGACCTCACCTAACTTGGTTGTTTTGTCACCGTATTTCAGCGAACTATCTGATAATTATATATATATATTCACAGCTGTATCATTCAAACAGATAATTACAGAATTAGCGATCAACCTCCAATTTTAAATTGTGTGTTACAGTTTTAGGGATAGCAACAGTTATACGGATCATATTAAATGTATAACCTCAATACAAATTGACAGAGAAAATAGTTACTGTTTAAGCCGGAAATTCTAAATCAATACTCCAGATAATACAGTGAAACAAGTACAATAGATACTATTCATATCGTATCGGTTTCCTTGTTTTGTGTCTGTATGTCACATTTCACGAGGATTTGTAAACACTTGAGCATGGGTGAAACGAGGATTATTTCCTGGTGTCAAGGAAAAATATTACTTGCATTTGACGAGACCAGGAAAGTTTTAAACGTTCCAGCTCTTGCGTTTTCACGTTCCTTCTTTCCTTTATCAGTTTGTCATAATGCTTTTGTCCGCATATTTTGAAACCAATATATTGATACTGTGTAATTGATAGTGTGAGAATTGACGTGACAAAATCATTATTTGTTCGTCCACAAAGATTTTTTTCAATTTTTCAATTCCATGCCAAACGGCAAACGACTATTCTACCGAACGTGTTAAGATGGCCTATTTATTGTTGATATGTCGCCGTCATATCTTTACTCACATCCCCTTCAATTGTACGTCAATGTACCGACTATAGACAATACACGTGAAACATGTTTACCAGCGAATCACATGCAATACAATCAATCACATGCAAAATAACATGATCGTCCCTAGGCTACGCTGGTGGACAGGCGTTATCGAGAGTCTCGTGACGGAAGCACATGACCGGCATATGAGCTTTCTAGATAATTTCATACTATAAAGCCGTGCACATTGCTTTCATCAGCCTGCTCCACCACCAACACGAGGTAATGTACATGCTTCTTGATTTCAGTCTCGTAGTGGTTGTAGTAGAACTCTTGGTAATTGGATCGCAACTGTTAACAATTGTATGTGATGTTCTTTACTGAATTAGATATAATGCTGTATTTTTTAACATTTGATAGATCTAGGCTGTATTACTAAAGTTTAAGTTTCGGTAATACGCTGGTAATACGCTGGTAATTCATTCTGCTGTGGGGTGGTGGGGTAGCCTAGTGGTTAGAGCGTTCGCGCGTCACGACGAAGAGTTTGGTTGTCCGGACATGGGTTCAATGTTTGAAACCAATTTCTGGTGTCCCCCGCCTCAATTATTTACAGACCGCCGTCATAAAGCTGAAATATTGCTGAGTGGGGCGTAAAACAACAAATACACACTGATATAAGGGAACTTACTCACTCACTCTTTCAATCACTTATTGTCGTTGTAGATGTTCAGATACGCTGTTGTTGCCCTTCTCGTGGCCGTTGCCGTCGCCGCCCCTCTTGACCACGCCTTGGATGGCGAGTGGGAGATCTTCAAACAGACCTACAACAAGGTCTACTCCACGGAGGACGCTATCATCAGGTAAGACACTCCTAAACACCTACGCTCCTGAAGATCTGGGTTATAATAGGTCTTCAGCTACCCATGCTTCCCGTAAAAGGCGACTATGCCTATCGTAAGAGCCGACTAACGGGATCGGGTGATCAGACTCGCTGATTTGGTTGTTTCATGTCATCGTATACCAATTGCCTGGATCGATGTTCATGCTGTCAATCACAGGATTGTCTGATCCAGACTTGATTATTTACAGACCGCTGTCGTATAGCTGGAATATTGCTGAGTGCGGCGTTAAACAACAAACAAAGAAACAAGCAAACCTACATGTACAAACTTTCCACACCACCATCCTTCCCTGTACAACGCTGCACATACGTTAAGTTACACTGATAGAAAAAGTAGGACATTTTTCTCTTACTGAAACTTGACAGCTGGGTAGTCCAGTATTTCGAGGGTTCGCTCGTCAAGCTGAGAACTTGGAAGGCGATTTAAAAAATCATTAATTTAATTTATATTTTAATGAAAGGTTTGTATTATCAAAACGCATCTTTGATACAGTTCAGATAGTATTAATTAATCTCAATTACTGGCGTCTATAGAAGTTTCGCACTCGTAAAACCAATTTGAAAATATGATTGAACATTATTTATAATAAGTACATAAAAACCCTTATTTCAAATAATGTTTTGAGCACACGAAGATTGGGGGAAATTACCAATACCAACTTCAACATAAGTGACAATACGTTGTGGGTGTTTTTTACAACCTTTCGTGTGACTTTGTGATACTCAGAGGCCAGGGTACGTGTAAAGTACAAGATAACACGACCAAAGGTGCTGAGGGCTGATAACACTCTTGTGATAACGTTCCAGTGATAACTCGTCAGTCTCTGACAGAACATGTGTTATCTTCAGTTGACAGAATGAAGGTCCGATCTCAATTGTTATCAAGATGGGTTGTTCTTAGCTTCGTGGTTCCTAAGTCGCACGTCACACGGTAGACCGGGTTCGATCCCAACATGAAACAATGACCCAAACCCAGTTTGGGTGTCCAGTTTCTAGAAGTGCGTGTGTAAATGCTGAACGAGTCACAACCAACATACATGTTCACCTGCCTTAAAGATATAAAAACATGTGTCTCCACTTTAGAGGTGAGGTGGATTGGTGTTTAACGTCGCGTCCAAGCTTATTGCACTTATATAGCGACGTGCATGCACGTGTGTGTGTTTGTGTGGCTGCTTGTACTAGACCGGACTGATGCCGATTTATAGTGCTAGCTCACTGAGATACCATGCCACAGTTTAACATGAATACCCCACTCAGACACAGTATACTGACTCCGAGCCGACCAGTCCCTGTTTTAGCCCCTTAATGCCGAGTGCCACACAGGGTAACAACAAGTACCATCTTTTAACGTCTTTTCGTATGACGTGGCCGGGCGGACGCTCTACCACTAGACCACGGAGGCGGTCTCTCCAATTTAGACGCTACATATGTACACGCTCGTGAAAAGAGATTTCCTTCCTTCCTCGATAATATGTCATCATTTTCCTCGATAATATGTCATCATTTTCCTCGATAGTATATGTCATCATTTTGAGAGGTAACAGATAGCGTCAACCGATGTTCGTTACTTATATAAAAAGACCAAATTGATTGCCGAAGACCCGTGAAGATTCCGGGGTAGAATAGGTCTTCAGCAACCCATGCTTGCTGTAAAAGGCGACTATGCTTGTCGTAAAAGGCGACTAACGCGATCGGGTGGTCAGGATCGCTCCCAATTGCGTGGATCAATGCTCATGATATCAATCACTGGCTTGTCTGGTCCAGACTCGATTATTTACAGACCGCCGTCATATAGCTGGAATATTGCTGAGTGTGGCGTAAAACAACAAACCAACCAACCATGTATTGACTTTCGAAACGTGTAAAGAAACCATTCATCCATACATTCATAAAAGTAGACGAACATACAATCTATGAAATCTGTTATTAAACAATTCATTTCTCTCCTCTAAAAGTTAAAAAAATATTTTCCTGAAGCTGATTTCAAAAGAGCCGACTAGACTTGCTTTTATATAAATCTAGAAGGGTTTTGTTTTCATAAAATACATATATTCCACAGTCATGGTGCAGGACTAACATAAAGTGTATTTCAAAATGTCCAAATTTATTAAAATGTAACATGGTCAAGTTCTCCATGTTTAACGTTTGTTAACCAACTCTTTTAGTGTTTAAGTGGAAAGGTAATTCACTTCACAGTGTTCCTAATTACAAAAGTGTTTTTATCATACACAACATCATATCGCATATGGCGTCAAACTGTTTCCTTTATAACCTATATCATTCGTCACCACTCGCCTCTTTCCGTAACTGCTATTCGGCTTGTCCCGGAAAAACACGAGTTGGTCACGAAATAACATTAGGTGAGCTGTAAGGAGCTTGAATTACATCCATAACAGAGGTAAAAAAAAATGTCTGTTTCCATGACAGCTGGGAATATCGTTCCCAGCCGTAAAACGTTGAAGCGGGTCAAATGGAAATTAATAAAACCGTTTCTGACCAGTAAAAGTCAAGCATTTTACAAGTAAGTGAAAACATGTCTGATTCGTGACTGTTTGATTCCACAGACGTCTGGTCTGGGAGAGCAGTCTGAAGTACATCCAGCAACACAATCTGGAAGCTGACCGCGGTCTTCACAGCTACAGACTTGGGGTCAATGAGTACGCAGATCTGGTGAGTGGAAATTCAGATAACGTCACGTGACGTCGGATAATATTCGGGCCAGTGGGTCAGTGCGTTGCTCCAAATGATGGATATCTCTTTAAGCCACAAGCAGGTATCTGAAGTGTGTCGTTAAAGGAGTACTCTGCACCACATTCCAGCGTCAAGTCTTGGTCTAGATGTTGTATCATGCGTCACCCTGATACACGTCCCTGCTTAATTAGGGTAAAAATTACAAGTAACATTAGATATAACTATTTTGTCTCCCTGACCCCAGAGAATAACTTTAAAATAATAAACCAAGTCTAGAATGATTTGGAATATCTAGATTGCATCAGCATAGCCTGAAATTAAGAATTGTTCTAGGCTCCATTCGTATTTTATTTTCTATTTTGTCGATATATATTTTTAAATTGGATAAATTTATTTCTGGGACTATATGTTAGTCAAAGATAAGTCAAAATGTCTGAGTTAAAAACACACCTGAGTTTGAACCACTTGAATCAGACCTTTTTGTGTCCATATGCCGGAAACGACGCCCCTTTCAATCTCTTTAAATTCAGATCTAAGTTCTGCTACCGCTAAAAAATGATCTGAGGTCATTCCATCACGGGTCACGACAGAACGACCTTTCGCGAATCAACATCTGCCAGTTAGCAAGCAGCTTTCTCGAGCTTTACGGCACTCGTTTCAACCTGGCGACTTCCATTTCAGACTACGCTTGAAAAATATGTTGACACAGTTCTCGATTAAAATTTAGAAAACTGAACAAAAGAACATTCCGGAATGTCTAATATATGGTTGTGATTGTATGGCAGTGCTTCCCACGTACTGTACAACGCCTCCTCCGTTCAAATGTTTATCCCACGGAAGCGAGGGATAGACGATAATTTTGACGGAATCATTCGTACGGGCCGTAACTGTCGTTCGGAATACCCCGTGTTAACGTTTTCGAGGATGCATGATCAGAAAACACTTTCCGACTGTCACTTTATGATCTGGTAAGGGACGCTTTGATTGGTCGGATGAAAGGTTGTTCTGACGTGACCCGTAATGGGATGTCCTCAGATCTTTATTTCGCGATAGCGAGAACTAAGATCTGATTTTAATGAGATTTGGTCCCTTTCTGCTCAACAGAGAAACAAGCGCACATAAAATCATTCATGACACGGTACACTAAACAAGAAATATTTGTAAGGAGTTGGCTGTGATGGATTTTGTGTTTGTTTGCAAAACAAATTCGTCTTTGAAATTAGAATTAAAATGTTAACTTATATAATTTAATTACCAGACTTCTGAGGAGTTTGTGAGACAGATGAACGGTTACAGAATGGTCAATAGAACCCGTCGTGGTGCAACCTTCCTCCCACCCAGCAACCTCGGCGACCTTCCCACAGAGGTCGACTGGAGAACCAAGGGATACGTTACAGAAGTCAAGAACCAGGTACAGTGAACGACTAGAGTACCGCCTACAGATGGATGGGTGGATGAATGTTTCCATGAGGAATATTTGCATAATTAGGGAGCCCCTTACTAGTGCCTGTTTCAGCTGATGGGTTTCAATGCCAGTTATGTTCTGAATATGTGTGTGGTTTAAGGAAGCTGGTATGAATTCATTTACCGACACCTACCCAATGATCAAGCTTCAGTGCTTTCTAAGGAAGCTAGCATGACTGACTTGACTCACACCTATCCAATGTTCCAGCATGACTGACTTGACTCATACCTATCCAATAATCCAGCATGACTAACTTGACTCACACCTATCCAATGTTCCAGCATGACTACCTTGACTCACACCTGTCCAATGATCCAGCATGACTGACTTGACTCATACCTATCCAATAATCCAGCATGACTGACTTGACTCACACTATCCAATGTTCCAGCATGACTACCTTGACTCACACCTATCCAATGTTCCATCATGACTGACTTGACTCACACTATCCAATGTTCCAGCATGACTACCTTGACTCACACTATCCAATGTTCCAGCATGACTACCTTGACTCACACCTATCTTATGTTCCAGCTTCAGTGCTGTCTACCTTGACTCATACCTATCCAATAATCCAGAATGACTGACTTGACTCACACTATCCAATGTGCCAGCATGACTGCCTTGACTCACATCTATCCAGTGTTCCAGTTCAGTGCTGTCTAAGGAAGCTAGCATGACTACCTTGACTCACACCTATCTAATGTTCAAGCTTCAGTGCTGTCTACCTTGACTCATACCTATCCAATAATCCAGCATGACTACCTTGACTCACACTATCCAATGTTCCATCATGACTACCTTGACTCACACTATCCAATGTTCCATCATGACTACCTTGACTCACACTATCCAATGTTCCAGCATGACTGAATTGACTCACACCTACCCAATGTTCCAGCTTCAGTGTGGTTCCTGCTGGTCCTTCTCCGCCACCGGCTCCCTGGAGGGTCAAAACTTCAAGAAGAATGGACAACTCGTGTCTCTCTCCGAGCAGAACCTCGTCGACTGCTCCAAGCCTGAAGGTGAGTGATCAGTTAACAGGTACCGTTACAAATCCCCATAGCGATGCATATGCGGATGGTCGAGAGGAGGATGCAAGGTTGCGTTCCCACTTTCTTGAAGCATACTAAACATGTATACGCACACCAATATATCTGCATCATTTGGTGAAATGTTTTCTACAAATACGTTATGTGCCTGGAATTGCGTTTAAACAATTTCTGCCACACGCCTCGGACATATTTGACAGTATGGATCTGAACCTTGCGTTTGTTGGTTTGTTGTTTGACGCCGGACTCAGCAATAGTCCAGCTACATGACGGTTGTCTGTCTATAATCAAATATGGAACAGATAATACAGTGATTGACATCATGACATCGATCTACGATGTTGGGATACGATGACATGCATCAGCCAGATCTGACCACCCGATCCCGTTAGTCTCCTTTTCTTAAAAGCAGATATTGCTCAAGACCAATTTTAACTCATTCTTCCATTCCTCCATCAGGTAACCATGGATGCGGCGGGGGTCTGATGGACTTGGCTTTCGAGTACATCAAGACCAACGAGGGTATCGACACCGAAGCTTCCTATCCCTACAAAGCCAGGGTATGTTACAGATTTATCAAAAACTAAACCTTGCCACTACAAACGAACCCAGTACATAACAAATCATTAATTGTCGTGCATGTTTATTTATACTTCTTCATCAGCCGTGTTTAAGCGTCTTTTTTCAAAACGAGTAGAATACAAACAATGTACTAATGTGTATTTGCCTGGATTGATATTGTCATTGTATATGTTTGTCATATCGATCATATTTCTTGGAGAAAATGATATTTCATATTATACTTTTTAAACATTTCCAAACATATTCTCACCAAAACTAAATGTTCCAGGACGGAAGATGCCATTTCAAGAAGGCTGATGTTGGCGCCACCGACACCGGCTTCACTGACATTCCCCACAACGACGAGAACGCTCTTCAACAAGCTGTTGCCACCGTTGGTCCCATCTCTGTCGCCATCGATGCCAGCCGTCCCTCCTTCCGTCTATACAAGACCGGCGTTTATAACGAGCCCACGTGCAGCTCTACCCGTCTTGATCACGGCGTGTTGGCAGTTGGCTACGGCAGCAGCGGCGAACAAGACTACTGGCTTGTGAAAAATAGGTACTTGCTTTTGACTAGGGCTGTAAAAGACACAGCAGGAATTATAGTATGATGTTTGGACGAGCTGTACTTTTATAAGCTAGTTTGCTGCAATTGATTATTATTGATATTATTATTATTATCATCATCATCATTATCTTTATTATTATTATTTACAGATTAAAATAAAAAGGACTATTATTATTATTATTATTATTCGTTTGTTTCAGTTGGGGTGCCAGCTGGGGTGACGCGGGATACATCAAGATGTCCAGGAACCAAGACAACCAGTGCGGTATCGCCACTGAGGCCAGCTACCCACTGGTGTAGAGTGGCATCAATCTGTTCAGCTTGTCCGTACAGGTGACGACCAGATGTCGTACATGATAAGAGAATGGAATAAAAGTGTACATACATATTATCATGTGCCATTTTTTATGCCAGTAAGAGTTTCGAATTCAGTGTTAACAAATTTTCAATGCAACATACCATATGATTATGATGGTCAATATAGGACGAAATGAAAGGAGAAGACGTGTACACTTCTTGTTTCTGAGGGGGAAAAGAGGAAGGAGTCATATGTCTCTGTTGGAGCAGGCCGGCTACGTGGTCTTGTGGTAGTCCGCCGCCTCGAGAGCGGAAGGTCCGGGGTTAGATTCCCGGCCGCGGCATAACAAAAGACTTTAAATGATAGTACTTGTTCTTACCCAGCATGGCCTCGGCATTAATTGGGTTAAAACAAGGAATGGTTAGATCGGAGTCAGTATACTGTGTGTGAGTGGGGAATCCATGTTAAACTGCGGCGTGGTATCTCAGTTGGCTAGCACTTTAAAAGCTCTATTTGCCCGGACTATTATAAGCAGCCACACACCTATGCATGCACGTCGCTATATAAGTGTAATAATCTTGGTCGCTATGTTAAACCCCATTTTAACCTCACCTCTGTTGGAGCAAGGGTGGCCAATTAGGTCCCTTAGTTGCACAAGGATCTACTAATTGGTTTCACCTTACCTGTCTTCGTGAGTTTCACCTAACCCGTCCTCATGGGTTTCACCTAACCCGTCCTCGTGGGTTTCACCTAACCCGTCCTCGTGGGTTTCACCTTACCTGTCCTCGTGGGTTTCACCTAGCCCGTCCTCATGGGTTTCACCTAACCCGTCCTCGTGGGTTTCACCTAATCCACTCTCTTGGGTTTCACCTAACCCGTCCTCGTGACTTTCGCCTGACCCGTTTTTTTGGGTTTCATTGAACTGGTAAACGCCTATATTTAAAATTCTTAAGTGGTGCCTTAACACTGAAACCAATTTGACACTCAAAATGTAGACCCAATAACAAAAAAAATGTAATAAATTAGAAGTTGTTTGAAGAAAGGCTGAAGCAAAACACTCACACACTCAAAACAAGTACAATACCTCGCTCTTTATTACTCCATTTCTCAAGGATGTTGTGTACCTTGGACTAACACTACCCACACTAATGCCTCCGAGAGAAACCCAGCCATGAATAATACCCGCTCTTAACCCCGATGTCAACTGATTGTTCAGCTACCTCTGTCCGCCTTGCATGGAACAGGTAATAGTCAAAGGCTCTCATGCAGGCGATAGACAAACACGTAGACTGGTGTTGCACGGAGATATATTGTCGGGGGATTATGTAGATTGCATTTTAAGAATCAAATTCATGTTTAAGCTTACTAGGTGATCGGATATCACGTTTCTTCCTTGACGACTGTTAACTTAAAGTATTTGATATCCATTAAGATTTTCATTTCTGTCACTGAGTCTAAAGTCCCGAGGGACTGTATGGTCTCACGGGGTATTCACTGTTGTCAATTTATGGTTTTCCCACCTCCATAGCTTCATTTGGGTCACAAGGGGCGGTCGGGTAGCCTAGTGGTTAAAGCGTCACGTCGAAGACCCGGGTTCGATTCCCGACATGGTTACATAGTGTGAAGCCCATTTCTGGTGTCCCCCGCCGTGATATTGCTGGAATATTGCTAAAAGTGGCGTAAAACAATACTCACTCACTCACTCACTCACTCACTCACTCACTCACTCACTCACTCACTCATTCGGGTCACCTCGATCCCATAATCATCTCGGCAAGCATTGGGGGAAAGCCATATTGGAACTGTAATTACTAGTTTCACTCGTTCAAGTAACTCTCAACTTATACAATACTATCGGCAATCGTGACCCTGTTGCTGCTCGACCGCATAGTCATCTCGGCAAACATTAGGAGGAATCCATATTAAAACTATATCCACTAGTATCACTAGTTCAAGTAACTCTCAACTTGTACAATACTATCGGCAATCGTGACCCTGTTGCTGCTCGACCCCATAGTCATCTCGGCAAGCATTAGGAGGAATCCATATCAAAACTATATCCACTAGTTTCGCTAGTTCAAGTAACTTTCAAATTGTACATTACTATCGGAAATCGTGACCCTTATTCTGCTCGATGTCAGGTTTTATCATCCCAAACTGACTTTCGAAGGAGATATCCTTGGGTGAGATCAAGCGATAAATCCTAGGAGATTCGAACTCTATCTCCTGGGAGATATAGCTACAATGAAATTGTATTCGAAACTGAAATTAGGGTTCGAATCCCGTTTCATCCCGATTATGATCCTTGGCTTGTCAGCACCATACCCACATTTGCATCACTCACGTATGCCTTTTAACCAGACATGTTAGTGAAAAAACTTATACATAATTCTTACAATCAACATTTATTACAAATGCAGAATGTGTAAACAAGCCGAAAGCCAATGATTCTTGCATATAATCAATCTGTTCATCACGCCACCGCTGTAAATCAAAGCCCTAGAAGCTAAAGCGTTCCAACAACACTCGAGATCGATCAAAACCAATCGGAGCGTTATGATCAATACATATACGACCTATAGGCTCAGCGTATACAACTGTAAGGGCACGCAGAGAGAACGGGTCTTTGTGTGGAGATATGACGGATTTGGTTTTTTTTCTGAATACCTTTGTGTGAGTTAAGGCGGGAGGAACTTGAGGTGCATTTTGACATGGAATATTGTATCTTGGCCAGTTGTCGACTGTCGGGAAAGGTAAATATACAAACATGCAATTTTCGAATATCAAGTCAATTGGTTATTAAGTTTAAGCGTAACTGTAAAATTGATCCAAGATAGCAGGTATTTCTGAACGTTTAGTCATAAATACTGATCATGGAACGGAAAGGTGTTTCGTTTAGGATGTTACATATAGCAGCTGTTTCTGAACATATTAGTCACATGTACTGATCTTGAAAAGCCCACTCGTAAAGCTTAACGGAAACATGTTTTTGTATGCTTCGCAAGTTGGTTATATAATATTTCTTTACATTGAGAAACGGCATGTTTCCTTGGCACCTGGGGCGCCGTTTTCGCTATAAGTGTTGTTCCAGGAAACTATTTTGCCTTTTACCCCCAAATGGAATCTATTTCGGAAGATAATCTAGACTGATAGACCGTTTTAGTTTTTTTACATTAACATGAAACGCCATGATGTGACTTCACGTGTCCGTAAAGCTTCCGGCATCCTATTTCCGATTCCGGTTTCACAATTGTTCCAACAAACTCCCCCATCTCGACAGAGCCGCGAAAGGTGATCTCGAACCTATAAGATCCGACCAAAAAAAAGAACAGGCTCCACATCCAACTTATGTGGAGAAACATACTCGGGGTCTTCAGAGTCACGATCTAACGTTGTTACTTCTAGGCTTGCCCATCGTCCCTTGTATCCTAGCCCAACCACTAGCACAAGGAATAAAATTATCGTATTTAAAAATACATCCATTATATCTACACAGTATGGGTAGAATCCAAATGGAGCCCAGATCAATGCTTAATTTCAGGACTTGCCAAATCATTATAGAATTGAGTTGGGTTCATGCTTTAATCTATTCGCTGGGTCTGGGACGTTCGCGATCTGTTATTAATACCATCGCGATCAGGTCGCGATCCTGTCGTGTTACTAGTATCGAGGACTGCGAACGTAACACGACAGGGTCGCGACCTGATCTCGATGGTATTACGATCAGATCGCGATCCGGCCGCGTCGATGGGACGTTAGTAAAGATAGTGTAGTGTTTAAGATTATCACATATACAATTCTATGCAAAGTACGTTTTAATAAACACATGCATCCGTACACTATGTAGAAACCCACTTCCCATTGAGCAGTCACAGTATGTATTCATGACACAGTAATCCGAGTAGGGCCGACACAATCAGGCCCCCGAGGCGTGCTCGACAATAAACAAGCGCTCTCACTTTAACACAGCGTGCTTCGTGAGTATAAGGTTTGTTGTTTGGTAATCCTCCTTCTTTATGAATGTCAAACATATTTTTGGTATTGAGAAAGAAAATGGTTTGAATATTTAGCTTTTGAATGTGCATGCCAAAGTAGCTTCATTGCTTTAGTTTGTGGTATATTCATATATGTATATAATGACAGGATTTATGTATAGGTTTATGTCGCTATTAACTATATTACAGCAATATCACGGCGGGGGATACTAGAAATATGCTTCATACATTGTAATCATGTGGAGAATCGAACCCGGGTGTTCAGCGTGACACGCGAACGCTTTAACCAATAGAATACCCGACCCTTTAAACAAAACGACATGTTTGCCTTAATAATATAATAATTGCCTTAATTGCCCCTGATTCTGTGTGGAGATATGTGTCTCTGATTAACATGAGTGTTCACTGTTACAGAACTGGATGAAGTATATTTTAAAAGCTGTAATAATGTATGTGTAAGGTAAGTAATTAGTGTAAGAGCATGGAATGTAATAATTGTAAGAGCATGGGGTGAAATAATTGTAAGACTGTGGGGTGAAATATTTTTAAGATCATGGAATGTAATAATTGTAAGATCATGGAATGTAATAATTGTAAGATCATGGGATGTAATAATTTAAGATCATGGGATGGAATAATTGTAAGATCATGGGATGGAATAATTTAAGATCATGGAATGTAATAATTGTAAAATCATGGGATGGAATAATTGTAAGAGCATGGAATGTAATAATTGTAAAATCATGGGATGGAATAATTGTAAGATGATGGGATGGAACAATTGTAAGATCATGGGATGGAATAATTGTAAGATGATAGGATTGAATAATTTAAGATCATGGGTTGGAATAATTGTAAGATCATGAAAAGTAATAATATAAGAGCATGGGATGGAATAATTGTAAGAGCATGGAATGTAATAATTGTAAGATCATGGAATGGAATAATTGTAAGAGCGTGGAATGTAATAAGTGTAAGATCATGGAATGGAATATTTGTAAGAGCATGGAATGTAATAATTGTAAGATCATGGAATGTAATAATTGTAAGAGCATGGATGTCATAATTGTGAGAGCATGTAATAATTGTTGTTGTTTGTTGTTTAACGCCGAACTCAGCAACATTCCAGCTATATGAAGGCAGTCTGTAAATAATCTAGACAATCCAGTGATTGACATCATGAGCATCGATCCATGCAATTGGGATACAATGACATGCATCAACCAAGACAGCGAACCTGACTACCCGATCCTGTTTGTCGCCTCTTACGACAAACATGGGTTGTTTCACGAGTTGGAATAATTGTAAGACCTTGAGATTTAAGAGCATGGGAATGTAATAAGTGTAAGAGCATGGAGTGTTATAATGGTAGGAGCATGACATGTAATACTGTAAGAGCATGGGATGAAATAATGGTGAGCTTAACTTTTTACGTCGCCTCGGCATATGTTCAGCCACACAGCGACTGTGATAATGTTAAGACTATGCGATGTAATAATTGTAAGAGCATGGAATGTTTTGTTTGTTTGTTCGTTGTTTAACGCCACACTCAGCAATATCCCAGCTATATGACGGCGGTCTGTTAATAATCGAGTCTTGACCAGTCAATCCAGTGACTGATATCATGAGCAACGGCCTTACGAAATTGGGATACGATGACATGGATTGTCTTCAGATTCGAGTATTTACAGGCCGTCATCAAATAGCTGGAATGTTACTGTTATGTAACTGAATGTGGCGTTAAACAACAAACAACATGTAAGATGACACTTCCCTACACATAGTAAGGTTGTCCTGCCCTGCCCTGCCCTGCCCTGCCCTGCTCTGCCCTGCCCGTCCCTGCCCTGCCCTGCCCTGCCCTGCCCTGCCCTGCCATGCTCTGCCCTGCCCTGCCCGTCCCTGCCCTGCCCTGTCCTGCCCTGCCCTGCCCTGCCCTGCCCTGCCCTGCCCTGCCCTGCCCGTCCCTGCCCTGCCCTGCCCTGCCCTGCCCTGCCCGTCCCTGTCCCTGCCCTGCCCTGCCCTGCCCTGCCCTGCCCTGCCCTGCCTTGTCCTGCTCTGCTCTGCTCTGCTCTGCTCTGCTCTGCACCAAACAAACCAAATATACTCGAACCCAACAATCATACACACCTCTGGAAGGGTATGCCAGCGTTCGAAGACCTTCTTTAATTCGAAATTTAACGAGCAGTATGCGTGTTTGATGATAGCAAGGAAGTCATGGCGTTGATGTGTAAGGTAACACCAAGTTAAGCGTCCAGCTCTGTATCGATGTGGTCGAGATAGGATTGTGAGGGGTAGCAACAGACACGACAAGGTAACATTGTTACAACGCGTGTTGCAGATCTACTGCCCAGTCCGTTGAACATCACCGTCACGTTGGCGACGTCGTGCACGCATGCGTCTCAACACTTTGGTGTTAACGACTCACCAACAACGTCTTGCTAGCTTCAAGGTAGGCATATCATTTTACCTCTTCTATGACGGTAGTGGGGTGCGGTGCTTGTGCAGGAGGGGTAAGGTGTACGGTAAGTCTTTGAATATAGTGAGACTTTCCCCAATTGATGAGGCACACACAGCACACGTTACACGTGTCTTAAACATTCGATGTATCTTCATGCGGGTGGGTGTGTATGGAGTGAGTGAGTGAGTTCGGTTTAACGCCGCTTTTAACATTATTCCAGTTATATCGGGGCGTGTCAGCTTAATGTGGGAGGAAAGCTCGAAGTGATGCAGGTCTTAGACGTTTACAACTTCTGTGAAACCCACGAGCACGGGTAAGGTGCTGACAAACCTAGAAACATAACAGGGATTCGAACCCACAATCATAGGTTTCTGGCGTGCCCAAGGGACGCAACTCTGCACAGCGAATCGCGGCGCCTTAGACGACTTGGCCACCCGTGCCCCCGGGTGTGTATGGAAGGTGTGGGTTGGAGTGTGGATGTTGCTGCAGCTGTACCCGTCGTGGGTGTGGATGTAAAGATGTTGATGTTGGGGTGGATATGGGTGAGTGAGCGGTGCGGTGCGGTGCGGTGCGGTGCGGTGTGGTGCGGAGCGGTGCGGAGCGGTGCGGTGCGGTGCGGTGCGGTGGTGTCCATGTGTGTTCTAAGGTTGAACACAGATTCGGGTTGTTAAATTGTCAAATCATTTCGGACCTGCACAGTCATTCCCACGACACATTTCCTCAGTGATTAAAGTCAGTTTCAAACCTATATTTGTCCACAGAAATTGACACCTGTCAGATTAATTATACATATCCCCGTTGCGTGACTTTCAGAGCATCATTTCTTCAAATTCAAATCACAAAATTACCGGTAGAATTTAGTGCAATGAAAAAAAGTCACCCAAACCTGCAACTGACCACCCGGAATATATCCTACTGTTTACCCACTGAGCCACAGGGGCAGGTGATGAAAGGGTGTTTAATTAATCCTACATGGCATGACTTGAGTTGCGTGCTATTGCACGTGGTCTTTCTCCCACGCGCTTTTACCGAATTTCTTTTATACCGCGATGCACTGAATTGTTTAACAATAACGTATTCCGATATATTCTTATTTTTTCTGGTATTTCTGGCATTTAGACGGTTTATATGCTGGATAAAAACCTCCTCCTCCGTCAAGCCTGCGAACGTAAGCCCAGGGCAGAGGCATATTGGAGAGGCAAAAGGAGGATGACGATTCGACCCTCCCTAATATCCTCCTACCCTGGGCTTATATTCTCAGTCAAGACCGCGGGGGAGGTTTTTATCATTTACAGTCCTTCTCTAATCATACTGAAAAGGCCATAGGTGTATTGTTTCATTATCTTGGCTGTGTAACAAATTGATACATTTTCTTATTGCCATTGCATGGGACATTACGAAGGGTAGTTGAAACATTCTGAGTCGAACTACGAAGGATGTCCGGTACAACCTTAACAGTTTGCGTGTATTATGTGCAGGACTGTCTTGGCTAGACTAACATCTAGTCTCTGAAATGAGCATATCTTACAGCAAAAGAAGTTAAATTATCTTTATAAAAATATAATAAATAGGAGCCCAGAGACTCTCGTCGAATTCAGATACTGCAGTAATCTAGCCTTGCCAAACATCATAGACTTGCATGGGCTGTATTTGATATATTTGCATCAGGATCTGTATGACAGACTATGTCCCTGCTTACACGCTGAATTCTGTAGGCGTCAATAACAAGGTATTCACTGTTGATGAAAACGGACAAAACTGGTTACGGCGCTTGTATCATTTTCTCCTTCTGAAAGGGCAAACTCCAACAGCCATCCATGTGGACGTGGTGTTAACATTAGGGCTTAAGCATTCCGAGGAATGAACTGCGCGAAGGTTTCAGCACCCTGGGTTCCAAGGTCCAAGGTTCCTGATCATGAACGATCCAGGCTCATCATCTCTCGTGAGAATTTACGTTGTTTTGGGGCAGTCTGGTTTTGTCGACCGATTTGTAGCCATGGATGAGTTTCAGCAGTCAATGCATTGGATACATATAACTTCTCCTCCTCCAAATTAGGCAAAGTCTGATCCCTGTCAGCTGGCAACGTAATGGCGTGGGTTTTCTGGGATTCTAAGGGAATCCTACTGGTGGACAGACCGAGAGGTCAGACCATTAATGGCAAATATTGTACATATTTGCTTAGGCAACGGGCTTTCGAGGTTAGACGTCGTGGAACATCTCAAGGTGTGTTGTTCCTCCAGGAGAATACAGTCCATCAAAGTTAAGTTCAGAACTTGTCAGCCAAACTTACCTTAACATGTCTCCCACGAATTATTACTGCCAGGGTACCCCACCGCCCCGCGAAATATATAAGGGAACACAAGTATTGTACAGAGTAAAGTGATATGCTATCATGGGTTTCCATCCTTGTCTTCCAAATACACATGGGAAACAACGCACACAAACACATCTCAACATTTGATTCTGACGTGTTGAATTTGTATTCGTGCTATTTTATATGTACTGACAGTAAAGCTTATTCCCCCCTTTAATTTCCACTGTTCCCTTATTCGTTTCCATCAGTATATTACAAGGCTTCAAAACTTAAAAATATTACACAACTCGTTTCTATTCATGTATGTTGAGACAACTATCGCGAAGCATCCCTGACAAAATAAGGGCATTTTTCGAGGTTTTACGGCATCATGGCACAACTTCAGATAGTATATTCGTGATTGTTGTCCAAGCTCTTAACAACACGCACGTCCAGGTGCCACTCTAGACTTCTGAGCTAGAAGGAGAAACTACCGTTCCATGGTTTCAACCACTGACCCATATGCCGTATATTAATGGAGTGTTCGTGTACAGATTGCAGTGTGCTACAGTGGACAGTGTTATCTAAACGCTCCCAGTGATTGAGGTGTTGATTCGTTTGTTTCTATAGTGTAAGTAATAGTCTTTTGAACGCTCCACCTGGAGACAGATAAATCTGTAACAAGTCGCTACACAAATATTGAATCAGTGTTAGTTGATACGATCACTTCAGTCAGACCATGTAGCAACTACTTGGCTTAGCAATAGTGATAAATGTGGAGTGTCGTACAAAGAGTAGGGGTGGGTGACTGGGGCCTTGGTAGCTCTCAGATAGGACTGTACGGGGTCTGTGACACGTAACTGAGGACTGTACAGATTTAGTGGAGGGGTACTAATGGACTGCACGGGTTAAATATGTGTTATGTGATTAAGGCTTGTGAAGGTTGTGAGTTAGGTGACTTGGGAATACGGGTTCTGTGATAGGTGATTCAGGACTATGTGATTGTATGTATTTGAGGACTGTAGGGTTGAGTGATATGTGAGTCAGGACTGTACGGGTTCTGTGATATGTGAGTCAGGACTTACGGGTTCTGTCATATGTGAGTCAGGACTGTACGGGTTCTGTGATATGTGAGTCAGGACTGTACTGGTTCCGTCAAATGTGAGTCGGGACTGTATGGGTTCTGTGATATGAGATTCAAGACTGTATGGGTTCTGTGATCTGCGGTCGATGAATGTATGAGTTCTGTGATCTGTGGTGTCTTACGACTGTGATGGATAGGTTTTGTATGAGTTTTGTTATAAGTGATTTGGTGAGAGTACGGGTTCTGTGATGGGGGTTTGGAGACATTGTTGGTTCTGTGATGTGTGAGTCAGGACTGTACGGGTTCTGTGATGGGGGTTTGGAGACATTGTTGGTTCTGTGATGTGTAAGTTGGGACTATACAGCTCTCTCCGTGGTGGTAGATTTTCTGTGGCGAGCGACATCCGAATGGTGACTCATAGGCTCTGTGCAAAAGGCAATTTGAGCGTGTTTGTCTACTAAAAGAGTCAAAGACATTTGATATTTTAATAATTTACACCTTTCATTTATGCTTCAGCCAAGGCACAATGGGAAATCAGAAAGAATCGACTCGTCGACGACCTAAAAGGTCAAGGCTATCATCAGCAGGAAAATTACTTCCGGTTCATAATCTCGGTTTTGATGACAATAACGATGACCTTGAAAGCGTCAGCTTCCTTCAGAGCTCGGAATCCTTGGGCAGCTCGTCTGACACCAAAATACCGGAACTAGTTTGCTCAAAATTTGCGGTTATCGGAGATCCTCGCGCCAGAAAGATTAAACACCGGACGAAAACAAAATACTGGACTATGCCAGTGTTAGGCAAAGAGAACAGCTTGCTGGTGGCGGAATCAAACGACCGGTTGTTTGACCGTAAGAACTTATACGGTACCAAGCAACGAAAGCAATATCAGAGAATGGTAAGGGATAAAACTCACGTAGCATCGGCAGACACCTGCACTCCGAGGCGATCTGTGGACAAAGAACGGGACTATATTTTGGCGGATTACTACAGAACGGGAGATTTCAAGAAATATGAGCGTGATGAAGTTCACATCCCAACGGTGTATGAGAACTACTTCAGCAGACGTATGAACAAAGACTTGTATGTTCGTCATAAGTACTCTGAGGAATACCGGAAGCGGAACTCGAGATTTCCGACATGCGCAAGAAGCCTCCTTGAAGCGGATGCCGGGACTCACTTCTGCGACGTCCTAGGGAAGAGGTTCTGTAAATGTTGCGAAGAGTATTCCAACAGACTGTTTTCATGGAAGTATGAAAGACGGAAGCTGCTGCCATTTCAGTCTTTCTTTGAATATTAATTGTTGAAAAAACGCTTTTTTTCGTGCGAAAGAAGAGAAAGAATCTATTAATATGACACGGTTACTGACTCAAAGCCTTGGTACCCTACATCGATATACAGTAAACTACGGTTATAACGAACTCAAATTGACCACTAATTTTAGTTCGTTATAAACGTAGTTCGTTATAAGCATATAAACAACATCTATACAGCAAATGGCCGGGACCAAAAATAAAGTTCGTTATATCCGTCAGTTCGTTATAAGCGTGTTCGTTATAAACGTCTTTTACTGTATACAGGACAAACACCATTTCATGCGTTCTCGTAGCTACGTATTACGTGTGTCGACGGGTTATTTCCACGAACCTTCTTGCCTTTACTAGCCTGTGTTAAAGGATGACTTCAGAACAAGTGTAGTTCTAAGATAGGTTTGTGCAGGAGTGCCAAGATCAGTCCATGCCTCTCAGCACAAAGAACTCAACGTAAAAGAAGAGGAGGAAGCAGTCATTGTGCTAACATCGTTCACAAAGTGGTTTCTACATGACACACCAATGCACACTCATCTTGCCAGAATCCTATATATAATAGGGGTTCGAATCACATTCGCCCAGATTATGATTCTTGACTTGAAAATAGGCCTCAACTCAATGAGATGAAGAAGTCATTTAGTAATTTTTCAATGGATAACTTGTCACAGAAGAAAAATCATATTAAATCAAAATTGAAACCGTTGGACTTCACCATTTATGTTTTAAATAATATTCATGTATTTCTTTAGGGCTTATCTATATATTACGCCAAACATATATTTTTCACGAACGCAAAACCAGAACTTTAAAAAAAGGGTTTACCTGTTGACTTGCTTAGTCTACAGAGAAAGCACAAAGCTGAAACTGGCCTAATTATACTAATATTGTATTAAAAATGTCAGACGTAGCATTTATGACAAGGCTTTATTGCTTGCGATTTTCTGGCACGTCATACATACTCCAGTTGGTATATTGAATTAATCATTTAAAGAACAAAATATTGCATCGTTTCGAGTCCTATGAACGTGGCTGGAACATTTTCAGAAGCAGACTACAACAACATACAACAGTATGGATTAGAGATGCAATACTTGACATTTTTTATGACTTACAAAACTATATTAATTCTCCAATATGTATTCATAGTCTTGTTTCACGTTGGCATTAGTACATAGTGTCACATTTCCCATTACATTAACCTGGTACTGTACAGCTTGGCATCAGAGCAATATAACACGAGTTCTCGGAGCCCATAAAACCTGCATTCGGAGTCATATAACTCATATCCTTGGAGCCACATGCAATCTGCAATCTAGAGCCAAATAACACATATTCTCGGAGCCTAACACAACCTGCATTCCGAGCAATGTATCCCATATTCTCGGAGCCATATATAACCTGCATTTAGTGCCATGTAACACATATTCTCGGAGCCATATATAACCTGCATTTAGTGCCATGTAACACATATTCTCGGAGCCATATATAACCTGCATTTAGTGCCATGTAACACATATTCTCGGAGCCTAACACAACGTGCATTCCGAGCCATGTACCCCATATTCTCGGAGCCATATATAACCTGCATTTAGTGCCATGTAACACATATTCTCGGAGCCATATATAACCTGCATTTAGTGCCATGTAACACATATTCTCGGAGCCTTATATAACCTGCATTTAGTGCCATGTAACACATATTCTCGGAGCCTTATAAAACCTGCATTTAGTGCCATGTAACACATATTCTCGGAGCCTAACACAACCTGCATTCCGAGCAATGTACCCCATATTCTCGGAGCCATATATAACCTGCATTTAGTGCCATGTAACACATATTCTCGGAGCCTAACACAACGAGCATTCCAAGCCATGTACCCCATATTCTCGGAGCCTTATATAACCTGCATTTAGTGCCATGTAACACATATTCTCGGAGCCATATATAACCTGCATTTAGTGCCATGTAACACATATTCTCGGAGCCTTATATAACCTGCATTTAGTGCCATGTAACACATATTCTCGGAGCCTTATAAAACCTGCATTTAGTGCCATGTAACACATATTCTCGGAGCCTAACACAACCTGCATTCCGAGCAATGTACCCCATATTCTCGGAGCCATATATAACCTGCATTTAGTGCCATGTAACACATATTCTCGGAGCCATATATAACCTGCATTTAGTGCCATGTACCCCATATTCTCGGAGCCATATATAACCTGCATTTAGTGCCATGTAACACATATTCTCGGAGCCTAACACAACCTGCATTCCGAGCAATGTACCCCATATTCTCGGAGCCATATATAACCTGCATTTAGTGCCATGTACCCCATATTCTCGGAGCCATATATAACCTGCATTTAGTGCCATGTAACACATATTCTCGGAGCCTTATATAACCTGCATTTAGTGCCATGTAACACATATTCTCGGAGCCTTATAAAGCCTGCATTTAGTGCCAGGTATCTTTATTAAGATAATAAAGTCCACGTTAGTCCATCATCTTCTTTATATGGCCAGTCTGAAACTGATATAAAGAAGATGATGGACTAACGTGGATATTATTAGTTTATTATATATTACATGTACACCGAGTGAACATTTACCTCATTTTTGTATATACAGAACATTTATATACACACAAAGCCTTTGACAGCACAATACAGTACAATGGACCCTTGCTGGTCTGGAGTCCTCGCAATCCGCTCAAATGATATCCTCCTATCCAGATTGACGAGTATTGACTATGTACAGTTATATCGGTATCGGCATAAAAAGAATAACAATCACTGTGGCTTCTTGAGCCCTTATGAATATATGGAATTAGGCGTCAATGTTTCTACCAGAGACCATATAACGATACGGTCTCTGGTTTCTACACTACGGAATACTGTAAGGGACATTCTCGCGATCTCTCATTCTATCGATCTCGACCTTTGCAAACGAGTTAAATATGCCAAAAGTGCGAGAATGCGAGATCGGGAAAACGCGAGATTTTAACCGAGAATGCGAGATCGCGAGAACGTCCCTTACAGTTTTCCATACTACACCCTGTTCTTGAGCTGGGCTGTGGAACTCGTGGGAATTCCTTGCCGGCTAACTGTGCTTGATCGGGTGGTCAGGCTCGGTGACACTGTTATCCGACGGCATGGATCGTTGCTCATAATATCAATCACTGGATTGTCTGGACCAGGCTCGATTATTTACATATTACTGTCATATAGTTCGAATATTGCTGAGTGCGGTGTCAAACAACAAACAAAAAACACACTCTTTTGTGTATTTTACGGACGCTTCAATCAGTTGAACAATAATAACGCAATATAATTCTTTCACAATTTTGAAATAATATGGCATTGACAAACAATATAAATAGGATAAAGAGTAACTTCATGCTCTTAACTTTATCCATGAAAATGTTACAACTTGAACAGAAGGGAACTAACACTGATAGTAAATCTACAGATTTCAACAAAGGGAGATAACTCGTGTAAACTTAACAGGCATTAAGTTATTTCTTGGGCTCAAGTCGCTCCAAGCAGCTGAAACATAAAGTGCTTATACAGACTTGCCCTTTGTAGTTTCTCGGTGCGATATATTCGGAAAAGTCTATAAATCTGGAAACAAATTAAACTCCACTAAATATATATTCCCTAATAAAAATGACCGTTTGTAAAAACCATACCCTGTACACATCTGACAAAATATATTTATTTTTGTAAACGACTTGCTAATCACATGCTTTGTAACTGTTTCATGACAAGAGGTATTTGACTACACTCCTTTGCTTCGTTGCACTGTGTGATTTGTGACCATCATGTTTCAGTGGTATCTAGACATTTATCAAAATGAGATTAATCTCACATGTCGATATTGCGAAAAGATACATAGACGTTCGGTATTTATTAAAATATATCCTCTATAGAAAATACATTGCATATTTCATGCTATTGTTCATAGAAATCAGAGGAAACAAAGCATCGGTTGGACCCCATTGCTTCTTTATATCAGGAGTCTTATTTTTTATATAATGCAGGGTATTATAATCTTCATTCACTATTTTGGCATCCATAACTTCTTTTCGGAAGTGACGTCATCGTCTACCACTCACTGCGCACAGAATTTGTCTCGCTCGTGAGTGTAGTGTGAGTGCGAGGCTATTTTTCGATTAACCGGTCTATATCCATTAAATTATGATAAATACCCTGGGCCTATTTGCAAGCAATCAAATAATTCTTTCGAGCGAGTGAAATTCTGTGCTAAGTTAGAATTAGGGGCTGGAGCTCGTGACGTCACTTCCGAAACGAAGGTTTTGGCGAATGAGTTGAGGATATAATAATAATATATAGACACAAAAATGCACTGGATAATCGCATGTGTTCTGATAAATACCTGGGAAACATTAGCTCTTATAGCTGCGTTTAGAGGAAGTGAAGTCAACCATCGTTACCTCCCGAAGGATGTCTCTCGCACATGGGTGTAATTTGATAGGACGGCTATTTTAAGCGTCGCGTCTTTCGAATAAGACTCATAACGAGGTGTCTCAGCCAGGAGACACACTGTGACCATCCACCAACATATTTTTGACGAACTGGGTGCCGGGGGCCATTTTAGTCCTGGAATACCCACGGGATTTAAGTATGTGAACAAGTCGTATGTCATTAAGTTGGCTGAATCGTTGAGGGGGCCCCTTAACATGAGACACGCTGTGTCTTGGTCTGGTACCACAACAAAATCATTATTTGAAATGAAAACTCCAAGTGATTCCATGGCGTTTGGTTGGCTAAACAAGCAATCATATTTTACGTTCATGTTTAAGAAAATAAATAAATAAAACAATTAGGCCACGTACTGTTTCCTGATAAGGTGGATGTTGTTTGGTGTAAATACTGCGCTGAACGATGTAACTGATTTCAAATTGTTGTCTCAAGGTTGTTTATTAATGATTAAACAAGAAGTCCGTGAAGCAGTTATTGTTGGCTTAAAATAAACCATAAATGCAAAAAGTATTGAAGCGAATTCTTTCACATACTTTTTTTGCGTTTATGAGGCATACATGTAAATACTGATGAGCACATAGTGTAAATACGCGTAATTGACATCACAGTTAGACCGTCATGTCAGTCTCTCCAAAAGAATGGTTGAGATAAAAACGTGGACTGAAGTAGGGTGATATCTAATACCGAATGCGGCTCAGAAGGAGGACAAACCGATAGATTTCAAATCTGTACTGTCTTATACTTGACACATCAATATTTTTTACATCAACATGTGCCAAGAGGTATATCCTATGAACTGTTGTGTTTTTATAAAGAAATTATGAAATGTAGACACATCAAATCTTCAGCAGAACACATAACGCAATTTTGGTTAAATTATTGAAAGATGTTATCTTCTGTCGCTTTTAGCATGATTACTCGAAATACAACAGGTTAAACGTTAATCTTGTTTGTTTGTTGTTTAGCGCCATATTCAGCACTCAGCAATACTCAAGCTATATGACCGCGCTCTGTAAGGAAACGAGTCTGGACCCGACAATCCAGTGATTGATATCACGAGCAACTATCTACGATTGGGATACGATGACAAACATCGATCCTATCCCGTTAATCGCCTCTTACGACAAGCATGGACAATTTTAACCCGCATCTTCACGGGGAGAGGTTAATTTATCATTGAGACGTATGGGGTGAAATATATGTGGGTGGTATGATCGTGTGTAATAATTTTCCAATCTTTGCACCTGTGAAATTTACTGATTCTTAAAGCTGATTGGTCAACTGAAGCCATATGACGTCTCAGTGCTTCCTTAGTAGGAACACTACGATGTGACGTCATCCATTGTTCATACCGTCATAACATTGACCACATTACGTCATCTGAACAATAGGCTGCCTTCAGTGAAGTTTTTTTGCGGTTGACATTTCATACGTTTTCTAAATTTTCTGTTTTGAAATGTCCTACTCGCACCCGGACTTACACACCTTTTATTCCACGGGGGGAAATTCTGCTGGTGTTACAAACTTAATATTGTTTTGGCTGATCTCATGTCACTAAAGGTTTCCATGCGTTACATACTAGTATGGGCAGTTCAAAACCATTTCAATTTCTGTGGTCCTGTGATCAGTGGCCAGTTAGTATTGCTATATATCAAAGGAGTTTCCCTTGCATAACTCCCTTGTATAACCCCCTTGCATAACCCCCTTTCAAGCATCATAAACAGTAGTTTCCGGAGAGTGGAAGGTCCGGGGTTCGATCCCCGGCCGCGTCATACCAAAAGACGTTAAAAGATGGTACTTGTTGTTACCCTGTGTGGCGCTCGGCATTAAGGGGCTAAAACAAGGACTGGTCGGCTCGGAGTCAGTTTACTGTGTCTGAGTGGGGTATTCATGTTAAACTGCGGCATGGTATCTCTGTGAGCTAGCACTATAAATCGGCATCAGTCTGGACTAGTACAAGCAGCCACAAACACACACACACACACACACACATACACGTGCATGCACGTCGCTATATAAGTGCAATAATCTTGGACGCGACGTTAAACCCCATTTCACCTCACCTCCTGGACATAAACTTATATATTCTAATATAATACATGTCATAATATGTTTGTGTTCGTATTCAAAGATAACTGGTAATTAGATATGCACAGCCAGTATGTAAATGTACATTCACCAGCAGCTGTATACCATTTTCCCTCACTGTATACTTATAGAAACTCTCACAAACTTTATTTCGTTAGTTTCTCAATAATCACATTGTGATCAACATATCAAGCTTATGTAAGTAACGTCCGATTTAAATCAAAAGTTAATTCTAAAAAAAATATGAACTTTTTTTTGCTGCAATATTTAATATCAATTTTGAATAGCACACACAACATCACTAAGACTTACTGGTCACTTACTGGTATATGTATAACTGATCTAAATATGTAGGCCCGCGCTGGTATCCATTATTCACAAAATGTAACTTCTTTTTTTTAAAAAGTGAGGCATATATGGATTAGAAAAAAACACATTCTTGATTGCCCAGAATACATAATACCATTCCATTATAATGGAGATATATGATGCACTGGATAATCTAGGAAGAAAAATAGAAGGATATAACTACAAAACTCAAACTAAAACTGTAACTGAATATGTTCGGATACGAAGTTACTTATATGACATCATATGGTGTAATTATCTTTGAGATTGTATGTTCTGTTCGCATTCACAAATTTAAAATCATACAAACAGTCTCACTGTGAAATGGGTGGGGGAAAGAATAACTTTCTATATTTTTGTGTGTGATATAGATCTATTCTAACGTTGTTGTTTTTACCTTCCAGTTCAGTTAGGATGATGTAAACATAAATATATCCAGTGCAATTAATATATAGAGGTTAAGTGGGTTCTCATAGCGAAAAAAACAGGAGAACCTTATCTCACGAGCCATATTTCAAGCGGTAACCGGCTACCAACACGGAAGTGGTTTGGTGACTGTCATCAAGTCTAGAAAATTTCCCGGTTTCCTAGTCCGACTGCGATGATCACGAAACTTCCGGTATTTTGGAAATGGTCAAAATCCGACGTCGATTACTCATACAGATTCCTTTATGATACCGTCGTAAGTATTTTAAAATATATGACACAGCATATCACTTGATAGCTTGCGCCTGTAAAGGTAAAATGAGGTTCGGTTACAATGTATCTCCTGTTTGAGCGGACAGACTGTCCGTTTTTTTAATGGGGAGACTCGGGTCTGCCGACCTGATACGTACGATGTCTACAGATCACTGGGGGTTTAAATGATGTCGTGATTATTTAACCTTTGGAAGTTCTGTTCAAACCAATTCATCCCCTACCCGTATTAGATTGTGGCAATTCCACCCAGAGGCCTGAACTGATATTGATTTTATCTGATAAACCGAGCCTTTTTGGTAGATTCTTGTCAGAAGTCGATGTCAACATGATCAATACTTCAGCATTGGATTCCTTGCATGCAACGAAAACACCAGCTGTCTGCAAGTGCAGTTAATATCTCTAGTTGTGACACTTGTATGTTTCCGATGAATGCATATGAATGTAGCTATCACTAATTTGTGAGGCAAGGCAGCAGGATTAATATTAATTCGATCCACTGTGCATTAATTGTCAAATTATGTAATCAGCTGATATTTGTCTTGTCTTGATTTACAGTTGTCTGTAAATGACATGGTATAGATTATATAAGTATAGTTTTACATAGTTTAAATAATTGATAGTGTAGGAGGATATATAGGTATGGCCAATATGTTTATTGCCGATATTTAGGTATGGATATGTGTCTTCAGAGGGACAGTGAGCAAATAAAGAATTCTTGAAAGGTTGCTTGGGTTGTATACTTCCCAGGGAGCTGGGCATACAACCTAAATGCTATCGGAACCAGTGATGGCGGTAATACTTATTACCTTCGAGCATACATTGTGAGGAGTTATGGGGTTTTTAAAATTTAAGTGGACTGTGAAATTATTATATTTTATTATTATTATCAGAGACCATCTATTATATGGTCTCTGTTATTATCAATATCATTATTTATGTGTTATACATCACCAGTTAATGTTTTCCGCTAGCATGCTACACACTGATGAAGGATAAACTATGATAAGTAATACCTGAAGTCTGCTAGACAGAGACAAGGAAAAAGTTGAAAGGATTAGTAGTTTTCTTAAACAAAATATTATATGTTTACCACTAGTCCAATGTACATTGCAGACAAGCTGGAAATTGTTTTGATCATAAATTTAAGCCTCTGTAATTTGAATATCCTTCGCCCCATGTGGTGTGGATTCGTAATTTACTGCAATTGTCATTTTCTGTTTAAAATGAAAATGCCTCGGACATGTTTAAGCCTCTTTTCTTTTGACATAAGGGTCAGATTATGCTAAAGGTCTTTGATTTTCATGCTTAAATTTGTTATTATTTTAAGTCTGCATATAATAGTGTGTACGGTAATAGATGAACCAAGCCAAAATTGCTGTAGTTAAAATGACCGCCAAAGTCACCACAACAATGTGTACATATATTAAGCCCCTGTTACAATTTCAAAAACTTTGATAAAAAATTTGGTAAAGAAAAATTTGACCAAGGTTTCTTGGTCCAAGTTGGACTGTTTACGCTCATCAAAGTTTTGGACAGGAGGTCAAAGTTTTGGTGGGAATTATCTTGCCAAGGGGGATGCTACTGACGAAGAATTGTTTGCCGTTGTCATATGTATTTTGTGTATTGCCATGTTGAGAAGGCAGCGTCCGGGTAGGCAAAGTCATTTTTGGTCCCGAGAATGGCTTCTCTTTGTTGAAACAAATCAATTAATTCTTCCAACATCTTGTCAGTCCAAAATAGTTGATTCATTTTGACTTGACTATTTGCAATTCCGGTTGAAAAGGGGTAAATGTTTTTTGCAATCTGATTGGCTAAATTAAATCAACGTCATCAAACTTTGATCATAGTTTGATGAGAAATAGGATCGGTTTCTATTCCATCAAAGTCCCATCAAAAACTTTGTCAAAGTGTTACACTTTCATAAACTTGGTCAAAATGGACTTTGACCAAGTGGGAGCATGGGCGGCCCAGTCGTCTAAGGCGCCGCGATTCGCTGTGCAGAGTCGCGTCCCTTAGGCACGCCTGAAACCTATGATTGTGGGTTCGAATCCCGGTTCGCCTCGATTATGTTTCTAGGTTTGTCAGCACCATACTCGTGCTCGGGAGTTTCACCGAAGTGGTAAACGTCTGAGACCTGCATCACTTCGGCCTTTTGTCCCACAGCTGACAGGCCCTGATATGACTGGAATACTGTTAAAAGCGGTGTTAAACCAGACTCACTCACTCACTCACTTTGACCAAGTTATTTATCAAAGTTTTTGATAGTGTAACGGGGGCATCAGGGGTGAAGCCATACATCAGTGCTCTGGTGCATCATGTTTTTTCGATATGATACATGATACATCCTTTTTTGTATTGATACATGACAATACACTTGCTCAAATGAATTACTTACAGCTCATTTAATGATCTCCACCTCCACCCCAGAGTTTTTGTCAGTCGAATATTGCAAAATGCGCTGTAATCAGCTTTTCAACATCACGACTAAAAATTGCTACTATGAACATGTGGCTACAGTTAGCTTTTCCTTTGGAACCTGCTTAATATTTATTGTCAAGAAGTTCCATGTGATTTGATGTAAATATGAGTATATCGCGATATATCTGTATATATCGTATTGTGACCTCTACATCGCGATACATATCGTATCGTGACCTTGCTGTATCGTTTCACCCTGAACATTTATCAGGTTCATGTTGCAGTATTTTTTCAGCATGATATTCTTCGATGTCATTCAGCATACACAATGTATACAGGGGTTTATTAGGACCGCCTTAGAGGCCGATATTTTGCCCCAACTCAGCAAAAAATATTCAGTAAACATTCACAAATTGGAAATACATAATTCTGAACTCATGATACTCAACTAATGTTATGGCTTTGTGGAGGTGACCAGTATTTAACTGATAGAAGAAATTATGAATCTTGACAAAATGGAACAAAATCATGACTTTTTCCCCCAATTTGCCATCCAAGGGCACTTAGTGCGAAATAGTAAATCCCCTGGTATAGTAACTGATACATTATCTCACACACGTTCCCCATATCAACACTTCCTTGTTCAGACCTCACCGGGGGTGGGGGTGGGGTGGGGGGGCAGGATTCGAGGTGAGAATGTGGGTCTCCAGCAACCAATGCTTGTCATTAGCATGATAAGAGGCGATGAATGGGATCATTTGGTCGGACTCACTGGCTTGGTTGATGCATATCATCGTGTCCCAAGTTCATTGATTGATGCTCATGATATCAGTCACTGAATTGTCTGGTCCAGATGCAATTATTTACAGACTGTTGTCATGCAGCTAGAATATTTGTGAGGGTGGTGTTTAATGAGAAAGAAATAACAACAAAA
Source organism: Haliotis cracherodii (assembly GCF_022045235.1). Classification (NCBI taxonomy): domain Eukaryota; kingdom Metazoa; phylum Mollusca; class Gastropoda; order Lepetellida; family Haliotidae; genus Haliotis; species Haliotis cracherodii. Next base: position 17,864,846 of record NW_027266270.1, on the reverse strand, counting down.
ATTGCTTGTTCTACTTCTAGCTATTTCTATTTTGCCAGCTATTCAAAGTTGTTTTTTTCAAATGTTATGTGTAGATATTTTTCAATATCTCACAGAGCTTCATATATATTCAGAGGTAGACAATATCAGTCATATCAACTGTCAGTTCATTGGTTTATGAACAATAACTAGATTTTGGGAGAAAACAACTACCGTAGTCATCTGTGACTAGTGGCCTAGTATTTAACCTTTATCATATACAATGATTACTGAAATTATTTTTAAAATATAAGTAAGTTTTGAGCCATCATTGATAATCGATAATGATATATATATTTTTACCAAGGTTACTATGTTGTGTCACCATGATAAGTCATTTGTTTGTGATGTCAGTAGCATTTTGTTATATAGGTTAATGAATGACTATTGTGACCACTGCGGTAGTATTGAGGTAGTATACAACCATCTTCAAGGCTTGACGATATCAGTGTATTAGAAATGAATAAATACCGTATTCAACGTAATGAGCGCCCAGGGTGCTCTCAAAATTGTAATTGGGGGCTCTTATTAGAATATAATTTTGGTGGAAAAAAACAGAGTTGAAAGATAAATTTCGTGGTTTATGCTGACAGCCTGAAATGTTTATGTACGACAAATATATTTTTCCAGAATTAATTGCCCATGGTTAAGGGTGCATATTAACACACAAGTGCATATTATACTAGAATAAATAAGTCTTGTTAAGATTTATCAATTGTAAGGGGTGCCAATATATCAGCGAATATCGCTGTGGGTGCTTAGAGATGGACGCTAATTATGTTGATTAAGGTATTGCAAAGTTGGCAATTTTTCACCCCAGGCTGAAAGTTTAAATTTTTTTCCAATTAGCCATATGGGTACAAGTATTTTTTCCAGGTAGCCAGTGGTAAAATCAAGACGTCAAGCCAATATTGTAGGTGGCCAAAAGTATTTGAAAATATCAAATAACTGTTATATGTACAAGTCATAGCACTTGTCTTGGAATTGTATATTAGTGGAAACTGTACTTGGTGTTTTGTAATTTGTGACTCGAGCAATGATGCAATTTATGTTACTAGATTATATAGATATATCCTTGCTCATCCAATAAACTATCAACTAAACTAAAATACTAATTACATTAATATTTATGTAGACTTTAGGAGGAATTATTTGCAAGTACAATTAGTTGCAGACATGGTTTTTTTTGTGTCTACGTATGTGTAGCAATAGAATTAAGTCGCCACAAGATATTTTTCAAGGTAGTCATGTGGCTACTTCTGAAATTTAGACAGTAGACAAATTGAAATTTTGGTCGCATTGGCAACCGTTTTAGTTGTAACTTTGAGGCCTGCACCCTGTCGCTACTCAAGGGAAATAACCCTAATCTAAAGATGTAATCCTTGCTAATGAACACACGACATGTTTGACATTTTTCTGTAAAAAGTGTGTTTTCAGGTGCATAATTTATATTTTATTTGTAACCAATTGCGACTATGGAAACCAGCGTTTGTTATGCATACTATCAACAATATCATTTTACAATTTTCATCAATATGGTACAATTTAAGTATATTGATAGTTTGATATATCATCACACTCATATTAGTCATTGCAAAGATTAATACTTCGATATTGATGGAATAGACCTCACAAATTCACTCGACTTGTTTCTCATCACAGACTGGCCCCAATGACACTGTTTCTGTTGTTAGTAGTTGCTCTTTAATGTAATCTATTCTGATGATCAGCAGTGCCATTCGGGAATAAAAATTATTCTCAAATTAAGAATTTCTTTACAACATTGTTGTCATTAAAGTATGAGGGATGAAAATCTGAATAGAAAAGAAACAACCTTCCCACCTACTTTTTTTAGAATTGATGAGGAATATTGCACGATTGACTACTCACCTACTAAATCACTCACTCACTCACGCACCCACTCACATCTACTCACCCATGCACTCACACACACATACTAGCATCCACACACTCATGCACCCACTCACATCCAATCACATCCCCTCACTCACTCACATCCAACCACTCACATCCATTCACATCCAATCACATCCCCTCATTCACTCACATCCAATCACTCACATCCATTCACTCATCATACAGACTAGTACATCAGAAATATGAACCATGAAAATATACTGTAATAGATAACCTTTTTTTTTTAATTAAATGCATTCAAGTGAGTCGTGTCGTCATGCTTGGGACATATTTCCCTGTGTGTCTGATGAGTCATCAATAACTGCATAGAATACTAAAATAAATCAGCAAATGAAAGATAAATTTACTTGATATTCTTACCAGTACAGAACCAGCAGCCTAGCCATTTCCAGGGCGACCGCCTCCGTGGTCTAATGGTAGAGCCTCCGCCTGGAGAGCGGAAGGTCCGGGGTTCGATCCCCAGCCGCGTCATACCAAATGGTACTTGTTGTTACCCTTTCTGGCACTCTGCATTAAAGGACTAAAACAAGGACTGGTTGGCTCGGAGTCAGTATACTGTGTCTGAGTGGGGTATTCATGTTAAACTGCGGCATGGTATCTCAGTGTGCAAGCACTATAAATCGGCCTCATTCCGGACTAGTACAAGCAGCCACACACATACACGTGCATGCACGTTGCTATATAAGTGCAATAATCTTGGACGCGACGTTAAACCCCATTTAACCTCACCTCACCATTTCCAGGGCACAGGTGACACAGTTGTTGAAGCAGAGTTGTGTCCCTTGGGCAAGACAGAAACCTGTGGCAGTTCTAATCCGAGATTTGTTGTAAATACTACTGATCATGGGCTTCAGGCTTTCCTCCCACAAGCTGACATGCCAAAATAGAACTGAAATATTGTTCAACATTTTCAAAGCAGCATTCAACCAAACTGACCCACTCACCATGCTCACTAGACCTTTTAAACATTGTCTGGTCCAGATTTGAAATATACAGACCGCCGTCATTATGGTCTTATACCTGGAATATTGCTGAGTGCGGCTTAACATAGTTATAGTTATGAAAAATAATTAAAACAAGCCCCTCTTCATTTTCAGATACTGCAGTAATCTAGACTTGCTAAATATTATAGACTTGCATGGTCTGTATTGGATGTATTTGTGTTGAGGTCGGTATGACAGACTATAGATACTTAACTTTATGCCTGTCCCTGGCTGTCAGACAGAAGTCCCACGAGTCTTCCCACATCACCAGTGTAGGACGCAATAGGAGCACCATCATTTTAACTGTCAGGGGAAATACACATCTCATCCTAAATTCTCTATTTGTGACGATGAAAAACTTTTAAGTGAATAAAAACCATTAATTTGCTTTACGTTCTGTCATCGTGGTGTATTATTCATAAATATGGACCCCTACGGAGGCATTTGCCACTATCTCGGCACTCTGGTATACAATTATTTATGTAATTTGCTATTGAAACTGCATATGCAGGTTTTTCTAGTGGGTATCGACAAAGGTTCATTAGCGTGATTATGAACAGTTAAGTAATTACGTGCCTGAAAAATTAAACAATAGTCTACTGATGTTAATAATTAATTGTGCATGGAATTACACGACCACTCCTCAGTCCAGCTGATCAACAGACAGGAGAGGGGTCTGTTTGTTCATTTGTCTAGTGCACTGGCATGTTATTGATCGTTTCATGGTTTCAAATATATACTGCTCAAAAATGTTAAAGACCACATATTTCTTTTTTAGTACAATAGTTTATCTGTCACAGCATGACAGTCTAACTATAGTAATGTGTGAGAATCGGGTGGTCCTTAACTTCTTTTGAGTATTATGAGTGAGTGAGTGAGTATGGTTTTACACCGCATTTAGCAATATTCCAGCAATGTCACGGCGGGGGACACCAGAAATGGGCTTCACACTTTGTACCCATGTCGGGAATCGAACCCCGGTCTTCGACGTGACGAGCGAACGCTTTAACCACTAGGCTACCCGACCGTCCCTTTGAGTATTATGACAGATTGACTATAGTAATGTGTGAGAATCGGGTGGTTCTAAACTTCTTTTGAGTATTATGACAGATTAACTATATAATGTGAGAGAATTAAGTGGTCCTTAACTCTTTTGAGTAGTATAAATATATCATTAATTGACTGAAAATGAAAAAAAATCTCATTTATCTTGATTAGGTGAAAACCGTTTATCATGTTCATCATAAGTTCTATTGATTGGATCACTAATTCCTCTGTATATTTGACCAGTGAGACTTGACCCAGAAACTGACGGTGTGCAATATACATATGTATATGTCATGTAGATTGCACTTGTATAATCTCATAACCAAGGTAACTATGGCAGATATTGCATGTTTACACACGCACATGGATCAACGATAGCTTCGCTGTTCTCCTTCCTCCTTCTTACTCTCAGCCAAATTCAAGAAATGTGCATTTGATGAGGCCATTTGCAAAATTAGAATGCTGTATGTAGTATATGGGACTTGCTATTGATTGTGTTTCATGGAAGAGGCTTGTAGATTTCAGATCAATACACAATGTGACAGATGTTTGCATGAGGTTGGGTTGTGTCATGATCAGTTTGATTGCGCTATTGAAGCTAGCTCTGCTGTTCCCGAACGTATTGAGCTGCCTCTGTCTTGTGGCGGTAAGATATTTTCTAATTTGACAACTCATCGAATGCCTTGTTGTGATCGAAGGGTTTTCTTGGTGTTTCTGTGATTTTGATTTTGTCTTGGTTGGTTCATGGTTGAATGATATGTGGGCATTTGGCTAGCATGAAAGGACTGGTAGCATTTAATGATTTTAATGTATATGAAATATGATACGGTCTGACTATGTAGATTTTGATATTGACAGCAGTAGGAATTTGTTGTCAATAGTAGTTTAACTTTCTTGTGATTAAACGGTTTATTATATCAGTACTTTAGTGAGTGACCTTCAACACTGCAGTTATAACAATTTATCATCCAAAACTGACTCTCACAGGAGATATGGCTTGGATGAGATCAAGCGATATCTACAGTGTAGATAGTGAAATTACATCACAATGCTTTGCAGACCATTGTGACGTCACAATCAAATGACATCACTAATGGCTCTGCTACTGAAGCTGTTAGCAGTACTTTTTACAGTGAAGACGCTGCTAATTACTGTCTACAAATTGAAAAAGTACAAAGAATGATGTTGGATGATAAATAAAATCACACCCTCGTGTCTTTTGATATCCAATATCCAATAGCAGTGAGCTAGCACTATAAATTGGCATCAGTCCGGACTACTACAAGCAGCCACACAAACACACACACGTAGATGCACATCGCTATATAAGTGCAATAATCTTGGACGCGACGTTAAACCCCATTCTGCCACAATCATTGGTTTCACAAAAGTGGAAAACATCTGACACTTGTTAACATTGACACCTGTAAACATCTGACACCTGTAAACATCTGACACCTGCATCACTTCACGCTTTCTTCCCACCAGCTGACACCCAGTGATATAACCGAAATACTCTTGAAAGCAGCATAGCCAAAACTGGAATTGAACCTGCGCTCAGCAGATCCTGGCATAAATAAGGGATGCAACTCAATATAACAAATTCCTGCACCTAAGACCAAAATGACTGTCGCTGCGATATATATTTTGCAATTCCTCTGATATAAAACAGCCTTGCCATGATATTATTGTGATGGTGTGAAACACAAAAACTTGTTTACTTGTTTATAGACACGTGAAGATTTGGGGTAGAATTATGGTCTTTAGTAACCCATGCTTGCCGTAAAAGGCGACCATGCTTTTTGTAAGAGGTGACTAACAGGATCAGGTGGTCAGACTCGCTGACTTGGTTGATGCTTGTCATTGTATCACAATTGTGTGGATTCGATGCTCATGATGTCAATCACTGTATTGTTTGGTCCAGACTTGATTATTTACAGACCTCTGTCATATAGCTGGAATATTGCTGAGTGCGGCGTTAAACAACAAGCAAACAAATGTTTTTATAGGTGCCAGTAAGGTTCAGTGAAGACCAACTCATACAAAAAACATCGGAAACACTGTTGATTGCAAAAAATAATATTATTGCAGGTAATATTTTGTGGATAAAAAATTAAAGGAAGACAGTGTTCCACTGCGCTGTGATGGCCAGATCAGGTAGTTTTGGAGATTCCCGTGATCTTGACGCAGCCATTCAAGATATCGGAATGCATCACAAGAGCCCCAGCACCGGCACCATGTCAGTCATCGGGTCTGGGGCGACTATTGGCAGGGACCACCACCATTCAGGTAGGAACTTACCTGTAGCTTGTAATCAAGGGGTTGTCTCAAAATCTGTCAAGGGAATTATTTTATGTTTTGTAAATTATCAGTTTCGGTACATTTGATAACTTTAATGTGAGAAGAGACCTATAAGAATAGCAGTCTGCAACAATGTTTGAGTCTAATATCTGAAACTTTTGACAATATTTTCAGTAGATTCTTGTGCTGATAAGTGGACTTATAAATTTGGCATGGACTGAACAGAGAGAAACCTGACCAGACTCAACATACTCAGAACACATTAGTGGCTCCTAATCATCGAAAAAAGAAAGAAAAGGGAATGAGATGTTTTGAGACAGCCCTCAGTGAGATTTTGTTGTGTTTTACAATTTCTCCCTCAACATGCTGACAAGGGGTGAACAATGTTGAAAAGCATGAGCAAGATAGTTAGGAATGTCTCTTTTTCAGGGAATTATTTATTATTTTTCCACAGGGCACAGCAGGAGAGAAAAAGTATAACATTATGTCAGCAATGAAACTTTCCATCTGATGATTAGGCAGACAGCCAGTTGGCGGAGAATGTCTGACGTTAAGAAGGGATGATCAAATGATTTTTTCCTGTTTATGTACACCTTTAATCAGACGACTGCATTTTATGCTGTATGTAATTGAAAATACAAATAACCTGCAGAGGAAGGTAATTGATACACACAATTGTCCCATGTTTGACAGAGGAAGGTAATTGATACACACAATTGTCCCATGTTTGAAATGACTGTGTCTGCAAGATGTTGTGTATGAGTGTTGAACATGTATTGGGATCTATCAGTCTGTAGTTTTTCCCACTTGTCTGAAGCCAGAGGTCAGTGGAAGTTCTTTGTGGCATGAAAGATTGCAAGAGTAGACATCTATAATGGTTGATTAGAAAGATCTTAGTGACTGTAGAAAAGCAATGGGGAGGTAGAATGAGGGGAGAATCGGCTGGATAGATGGACCGAGGGAGAAGTTGGTTGGAAAGATATAGCAATCCCGAGGGGATTCATTGGAAACGATAGACCGAGTGGATTCTTTCAATGACAACACTCTAATAAATATTTAATTTGATAGTATTGTTTTCACTGGTCATTGTCGCATTTGAGCAGATACTAGTACCTTGATAAGTGCAGTATATAAATGTATTATTTTTTTAATGATTAACAAACCATGTCAAGACCGAGGGGATTCATTGGAAGCGATAGACCAAGGGGATCAATTGAAAATGATAGACCGAGGGGATCAATTGAAAATGGTAGACCGAGGTGATTCATTGAATCAATAGACCAAGAGGATTCATTGGAAACGATAGACCCAGGGGATTCACTGAAAATGATAGACCGAGGGGATTCATTGAAAATGATAGACTGAGGGGATTCATTGGAAACGATAGACCGGGGGATCAATTGAAAATGATAGACTGAGGGGATCAATTGAAAATGATAGACCGAGGGGATTCATTGAATCAATAGACCAAGAGGATTCATTGGAAACGATAGACCGAGGGGATTCATTGAAATGATAGACCGAAGGGAGTCATTAAAAACAATAGACCGAGGGGGATTCATTGAAAATGATAGACCTGGGGATTTATTGAAAATGATAGACCTGGGGATTTATTGAAAGCGATAGACCGAGGGGATTCATTGAAAACAATTCATAGACCGAGATAGAAGTCGGATGAAAAGATCAACCAAGGGCCTGGGATATATCTGTAGTGATGCGTGACCTTAAAATATGATACGTGGCACCAACTACTGCAATGCACAGATACTTTGATAGGCTAATTACAGTTCCTGTGTTCAGCCATGACCACTGTCCCACTTCTTTTCAACTCTAAGTACCCATGGCTTTGTCAAAGAGGACTATAAAGCTGACAACACCAGGAAGTTTGTAGCCTCAATGATGGTGTAACATGTTAACACAGTGTTGACTGTTTCAGTGTTACGGCCGTTTCACACCAGATGACAGTTATGGGATATGAATGTTCTCCTGCTTCTGTCAAGTGACAGGGGCACGGGTGGCCCAGTCGTCAAAGTCACCGCGATTCGCTGTGCAGAGTTGCGTCCCTTGGACACGCCAGAAACCTATGATTGTGGGTTCAAATCCCGGTTCGCCCTGATTATGTTTCTAGGTTTGTCAGCACCGTACCCGTGCTCGTGGGTTTCACTGAAGTGGTAAACGTCTGAAACCTGCATCACTTCGGGGTTTCCTCCCACATTAACCTGACACGCTGCGATATAACTGGAATACTTTTAAAAGTGGCGTTAAACCCAACTCACTCACTCACTCTGTCAAGTGACAGGCTGTACCTGTTGTACACTACACACTGCATGGTTGTATGTTGTGTAACCAGCTGGCCTAAACACAGCTTCCTATGTCCTTTCTATTGCCATGGATAATCATTAGTTATCTTCATCAAGATTTGAGGACCGCCTTCGTGCTCTAGTGGTAGAGCGTCCGCCTGGAGACCGGAAGGTTCATTGTTCGATCCCCGGCCGTGTCATAAAAAAAGACTTTAAAAGATGGTGCTTGTTGTTACCCTGTCTGGCGCTCGGCATTATGGGGCTAAAACAAGGACTGGTCGGCTCCGAGTCAGTATACTGTGTCTGAGTGGGGTATTCATGTTAAACTGCGGCATGGTATCTCAGTGAGCTAGCACTATAAATCAACATCAGTCCGGACTAGTACAAGCAGCCACACACACGTACATGCACATTGCAATATAAGTGTAATAATCTTGGATGCGACGTTAAACTCCATTTCACCTCACCTCATCAAGATTTGTTTCTTTGTTTGTTGTTTAACACGACACTCAGCAATATTCCAGCTATATGATGTGGTCTGTAAATAAAGTCTGGACCAGACAATCCAGTGATTGACATAATGAGCATTGATCCACGCAATTGTGATACGATGACATGCATCAACCAAGTCAGCGAGCCTGACCACCCGATCCTGTTAGTCGTGTCTTACGACAAGCATTGGCATCATTGACTGAAATACTGTTTGAAGCAGGGTTAAAAAACCTCACTCACCATGCTCACACACACAGTCATTTTGCTGGAGACAAATTTATGGCAAAAGTATGTTTTCATTATATTATCAACTTTTGAAAGGGCATTCTTCTATATTATTACCAAACTGATCAATGTTAAACCTTGCTCACATGTATATACTTCATTCATTTACCATAATAGATTAATAGTTTAATTTACCATCATTTTCAACTGTTCATGATGACATGGTAAAATAATTAGCTCACCTAAACTGGATGTCATGGTACATTTCCCAGTTTCATCTGACTTTGATGCTCCAGACATTGTTGTCAAATAGGTTGTCACCCTTTACTTGTTTTACTTGGCCATGTATTGAGCAATATGTGTATTAAAGCATGAATACATGTGTAATATATGCATGTACAATATTGTTTTTGACCATTATAATGTTTTATCGTAACATTTGATGGTCCAGAACAAAACTCAATCGACTCAATATGCGTAATTTTTGTATGAACGAGATGATCTCAGCAATGATGTCATATAAAGGTTGTCAGGAATATTAGCTTATACATTTCAAATTATTTGTAATTGTTTGGATTAACTGAGTCGTGGTGTAGCCTACTTCTTTACTGAGATGTGAGAGGGCACGGGTGGCCCAGTCATCTAAGGCGCCGCGATTCCCTGTGCAGAGTTGCGTCCCTCGGGCACGCCAGAAACCTATGATTGTGGGTTCGAATCCCGGTTCGCCCCGATTATATTTCTAGGTTTGTCAGCACCATACCCGTGCCCGTGGGTTTCACCGAAGTGGTAAATGTCTGAAACCTACATCACTTCAGGCTTTCCTCCTACATTAAGCTGACACTCCGTGATATAACTGGAACACTGTTAAAAGCGGCGTTAAACCCAACTCACTCACTCACTCACTACAGACATGTGAACATACTCAAACACAAAAATATTTACCTTTACTCCAGTTTCACAGCAGCTAGTATTATGAGAAGTTTCTAATTCTTGCAAATGCCATAGCCTTTAATCAGCCATTAATGCTGTATTTTGGCTGTTATCACACACTATAAAATCTTCAGAATTTGGACAGAAGTCCATTTCACTGTCAGATAAATATAATCAGTTTTACAAGTACATGTAAAAGTATCCTGCTACCTGTACCTCATGCACATGCATGTGAGCTAGCGGGAACATTTTTCATGGCACTTTATTTATAGTTTCACAGCAGCTAGTTCTGTACTGTACTCTGCCCCTGCAACTTACACAGTGTGATGGGGAAATTCTCCAACAGCTTATATAGAATTGGCTACATTTTGCCAACAGATATTTAGTCACTCAAGGTTTGGAATTTTTGTGCAAATTCCCAATTCCATTTCTGTTTTGATTCGTCATGATTGCCAATGCTTCAGGCGTACTTCCTGATTTCAATTGTTGGCTTGTTTGGGAGACTTTTATCTGAAAATCAGGGTTCCAGAAAAATTGTAAAAAATATGTTGCTACTCTCAGAATATTCCAATGCTTAGTCTCTGAGACCCGTGAAGATTCTGGGGTAGAATAGGTCTTTAGCAACCAATGCTTGCCGTAAAAGGCGACTATGCTTGTCGTAAAAGGCAACAAACGGGATCGGGTGGTCAGGCTCGCTGACTTGGTTGATACATGTCATTGATCCCAATAACGTGGATCGATGCTCATGCTATCAATCACTGGATTGTCTGGTCCAGACTTGATTATTTACAGACCGCCGTCATATAGCTGTAATATTGCTGAGTGTGGCATTAAACAACAAACCAACCAACCAACCTAGTCTCTGAAAATATAAGTTTAATAGAAACAGATAATGTCAATTAAATTGAAAAGGAGCCACAGACTATTTACAGAATAACCAGATTATTGATTAGATTGTTGATTATATGTGGCTTCAACCTGTTAGACGACTGAGGGGCACAGGTGGCCCGAGACTCATCTAAGGTGCTGCTATTCGCTGGCAGAGTTGCATCCCTGATGCATTCAAGACACCTGCGATTGTGGGTCCGAATCGCAGATGCACCTTCATTATATTTCCAGGTTTGTCGACACCATGCCCACGCTCGTGGGTTTCAGCAAAGTGGTAAACATCTAAGACCTGCATCACTTCAGGATTTCCTCCCACATCAAGCTGTGCTATTACTGAAATACTGTATTGGAGGTTTTACATTGAGACTTGTCCTGACTGCAGCACTCGCCCACTCGACCGAAGCCAAATCACTCATGTTAAACACATAAAAGGCTTCCTTGGGGACAGATCGAAATAGCTTTAAATTATTGGTCGTAGTTGGTTTAGGTTATTATTATATGGTGAATCCGCACTGAAATAATGATGTAGAATTTCATGCTCTGTGAAAGATTATACTGAGAACAGTGTGATGGAGAAGTCCCTGAGAAACTGACTCAGGACCTTCCAACTGAGCCTGAAGGGTCAGCATAAAGAAATTGATTCAGGGCATTTTCCGAAGACTTTTTTTTGAGCATTACTTTATTTGCATGTTTGATCTAGAGTTAGAAATCAACACTAGCCCGCTAGCCCGAGGCAAGTAAAAATTCCTGTGGGCTAGTACAAATTTCTCCTTTTCCCCATTGTTGTAACACGACATGGGCATTTTATGTTTACCCGGGCTAGTAAAGCTTTTGAGTTTAGTTCTAACCCTGTTGACATAATAGCTTGACACAAATATTTCCTTCGGTGAATCTTTATGCTTATAACAACAGTTTGTAGAGAATTAGACTAATATATAGTCTATGAAATCTTATATTACATAATACACTTCTCTCCTCTAAAATTAAAACAAATAATTTTCCTGATACTGATTTGCAGATTTCCGGATGAAATAGCGATAGCTGATGGGCTGGCTAGACTTGCTTTTGTATATATATCTAGATTGGTTTTGTTTTCATAAAATAAATATATTCCACAGTCATGGTGCAGGACTTGTAGAGACTTAACAGTTGACTGAGCATGTTTTTGTGTTTATCATGTTTATAGAGGTATAAACATTAAAGCTGGTGTACATACTTTGAATAAATCCTCTATGGGTTCACTCACTCACTCACTCACTCACTCACTCACTCACTCACTCACTCACTCACTGGGGGAACACAGTATATTACCATGGTACACATGCTCCCAGTGTGGCCTCACTCACTCACTCACTCACTCACTCACTCACACACTCACTCACTCACTCACTCACTCACTCACTCACTGGGGAAACACAGTATATTACCATGGTACACATGCTCCCAGTGTGGCCTCACTCACTCACTCACTCACTCACAATATATTACCAGGGTACACATGCTCCCAGTGGGGCCTCACTCACTCACTCACTCACTCACTCACTCACTCACTCACTCACTCACTCATTTTCATTTCAACATTTACAAATAAAGCTTCTCTTCAAGTTTTGATTTGTCGAACATTATATCACTCTTAGCTTGAACATTATGAAATATAAGGTCTAAAATTTACCATTAAACAAATTTGCTGTCTCACTGTTTGAATTTAACTCATGACCAAATACACTGGTGACCTTGACACGCTTGCAGTCACAAGACATATACGCATACAATGATGTAAGAATTCATGCTCTCGATAGCAACAAGAAATATAAATGTCGCTGTTGTGAGGTAGACCTATTTTAGTTTTCATGAATATGTATATCTTTGTAACATAAGCCATATGTGGGTTGGCATGCCGATTAAGTGCAAGTGGAATGCTATATGTCAACTGTGGACATGTGCAGGTCTTGTTTGCTTGAGGAACTGTTTAAATAGAACTTAGGATTATGTTTGGATATACACATAGAATACTGATGTGAGTGTGTGTGTGTGTCTATATATATATATACTGTAAATATGTCTTCTCACGTGGATTTGAATTGGGTCAGTTTGGCCCTATCATGTAATTATTGTTTATTGAATGCATCTCAGAAAAATCTTGATGATTTATTTTTCAAACTGTCCTATGAGTAGTAGTTATGTTTTTTGCAAGTATTGTCACATTATCGTGATTTCATTATTCATAACTCAACATGAATTAATATTGTGAGTGAGTGTGGTTCTAAGCTGCTTCTAGCAATATTCCAGCAATATCTCTCCTTGGGAGACGAGACATAGGCTTCACACATTGTACCCATGTGGGGAATCGAACCCGGGTCTTCTGCATGACGAGCGTACACTTTAACCACTAGGCTTCCCCACTGCTCCATAAGATTGTAGAAATCCCAGCTTTTATGATTTTGTGTTTATACTTTTAAAGTTTTTAGTTATATTAAGAGACTACGTATGATATTTCTTAGGTTCAAATATTGATATCCTATGAAAAATAAAGAAAAAGTTGTAGAACTAGTTCCATTTATTCAACTAAGAATATTATCAGAATTAAGTATAGATTCATTAGCATCAAGTAAAATATATACTTAACAGTTGAAGAACGTGTTGTTTATGCCTGTGTCATACTGGCTGGATGCAAAAAATGTTTTAAACTGGAAAAGCCCATACACTTGCAATACATGCAGGGATAGAAACTAACTGTTTCAGTCCACTGGTCCTTATAATGATAACATATAGCAAAACCCTTAAAAATGGCAAATTTCTACTAGTCCTTATGATACCTTAACTATTGGGCAGTTTGGCAAGGACTATAGGACTAGTGCCAATTTCTAACGCTGACATGGCAGGTACCGTATTGGCGCTCTAAAAATTAGAAATAGTGGGCTCTTATTAGAATATTATTTCGGTGAAAAAAACAGAGTTGGAAGATAAAGTTCGTAGTTTATGCTGACAGCCTGAAATGTTTATATACGAGAGATATATTTTTTCAGAATTTAATTGCCCATAATTAAGGGTGCATATAACACACGAGTGCATATCATACGCGAATAAATTAGTCTTGTGTACATTGATCAATCAGAAGGGGTGCTAATTGGGATTGTTCACCAGCCAATATATTAGCAAATATCACCGTGGGCACTTATTAGAGCAGGGCGCTTATTACGTCGAATACGGTAACAGTTAATGTGGGTACAAAATGGTTCATTCCACTTCACTCTTGGAAGTTGAAATTTATTTTATTATGCCCCTTCAATATTGATGCTTGGTGTACCACTCAAAGAAGTCAAGGACAACACTATTCTTTCATATGACTAAAGTTTATTCTTTCATGACATGACAGCTTAACTATAGAAATATGAAAAAAAATGAATCATCCTCAACTTTTGAGTGGTAATGTTGTAAAAAATCGTGAAAGAAAGGTTCAACATTTATGAAGCCTGTCAAGTGAAGTCAGCTCCTGGGTCTGTAAGTCAATCTCAGATTAATTAGTTTATGAGCATGAGGAATTATGAAGCCAAGCTACAGCATAACACTTAGTAATTCTACACAAGTAGACAGCCCCTTGAGCAACACTTCATGTTACCGGCACCCAATGAGACTACAGCCAGCATAAACACCAGCATTGAGGAACAGAGTCAGTGTGAGAAGTGTAGACCTAAGCTAGTCAGGCTGTTTCTCCATCCCCTCCTCGGGGTTATAATACTGTTACGTGGCTGACCCAGTGATCCTTGGGTGATTGACAGCCATCCCTCACCACTTACCTGTCACTAACGACATGCACACCTGTCGCTACATCCATTACTCACCTGAGCTGAACTCTTGATAGCGTAGTGTATTCAAGGACTGGTCACATGATTCAGGTGTAAGCCATGGATGTACTGTCGAGGAAGGAATCTGCTGTGTCAAGGTGGGTGTCGGTTTCTTGTATGTTGCGTGTTCATTTCACTCTCCCAATGTGAACCTCAGGTAGGGAGCAGACTGTGGTCGAGTGCATTTCATGCCAGTTTCACTCTATGATATGTTTCTGTAGTGTTGAGTCTTGTTCACTGCTGGTTTCACTGTTATAAAGATAAGATAAGACTTGGGTCTTCTTCAGCGTGTTTGTTTCGTGTTGGTTGCTGATCTACAGGGAATCTGGCTCTCATGGCTGCATTTATTCCGCCGGCACCACGACTGGAACATGGGTATTTTATAAAAGTAATACCAATCTAGATTATAAAAAAGCATATCTGAGCATCAGGAATAAAACCTTTTAGAGGAGAGAGATGTTTTGTGTAATAATATTTCATATAACTTTTTATAAACTTCTGGTACTTTAATCTCATTACATTATCATTACAGTAAGTCAGAGTTGAAACAGGAAATATTTGGTCTTCATTTGATGGATATTGTTGTGTATTAAACATCTACTTCCATGTACACCACAGATATAAAAGATAAATACTT
Source organism: Haliotis cracherodii (assembly GCF_022045235.1). NCBI lineage: Eukaryota > Metazoa > Mollusca > Gastropoda > Lepetellida > Haliotidae > Haliotis > Haliotis cracherodii. The sequence goes on along the minus strand of NW_027266270.1, from coordinate 17,849,242 downwards.
GTTGATTTCTTTACTGCAAGTCTAGGTTGTGTGTTGGTGGGTTTAGTTATAGCATCATACTTGATTGTACATCACATATATGAGAGAATACATAATTTTCTTCATAGCAAGTCTAGATATTGTGTTAGAAATATTTTGTTGTATCTGCTCCTGTCCTCCAGAATTTGTCAATTTCCTTATTGCAAGTCTAGGTTTTGTTATAAAGGGTCTAAAGCATCATGTTTTCTTGATTTTGATCACAAATGTGAGAGAATATGTCTGACTCATTGTAGCAAGTATAGGTTAGAATGATGTTATCTTTGGCATCTACTGTCTTGTACATCGCAAATATGATAGATTAATAATCAGTTGGTTTCTTTCAAGCAAGTCTATTTTAGGTTGTGTTGAAGGGACTGCACAGCAGATAAGCTGATAAGTGTTCGGCCTGTTCGTCATGCGATGATAGTAGTACAGATGTATTGGCTGGATGGTTCATTCATCAGTATCGCGTTTCACCTGACGTACTATCATTGACTATGGACTCTGTGACTCTCAATCTGGATCCATGACGATCTATCAGGTCCTGGGTTCAAGCCCAGAGTTTCACCTATTATGATTTCCTGGTCTGGATTGTTGTACCCAGTGCTGAACATTCATAGCTTGTGCGTCTCACAGTCCTTTAACATTGGTGGATCAATTTGGTGGATCAAGATGGGGGTCAAGGGGGTCCAATTTTTCACAGCTTCTGAATCTACTTTCCTACCAGGGCTCCTTCTCAATCTAAATGGGGGCGGTCGGGTAGCCTAGTGGTTAAAGCGTTCGCTCGTCACGTAGAAGACCCGGGTTGGATTCCCGACATGGGTACAATGTGTGAAGTCCATTTCTGGTGCCCCCCTCCGTGATATTGCTGAAATATTTCTAAAAGCGACATAAAACCATACTCACTCACTCACTCTCAATTCAAATGGAGTTGTTTGTTTGTATCAAACATTGGGGGGCACGGGTGGCCCAGTCGTCTAAGGCGCCGCAATTCGCTGTGCAGAGTTGTGTCCATTCGGCATGCCAGAAACCTATGATTGCGGGTTCGAATCCCGGTTCGCCCCAATTATGTTTCTAGATTTGTCAGCACCATACCCGTGCTCGTGGGTTTCACCGAAGTGGTTAATGTCTGAGACCTGCATCACTTCGGGCTTTCCTCCCACATTAAGCTGACATGCCGTGATATACTGTTAAAAGCGGCGTTAAACCCAACTCACTCACTCACTCACTGTATCAAACATTGCTAAGTGTAAGTCTAATATATTTTCTGCATCACTCTAGACTTTCCTGACTCCTGGTTGAAATACTGCCCCTACCAGTATGAATATACAAAACTCATCTTGTAGTTCTTGTACCATGTGATGAGGTTTTGTTTACATGTAATTCTTTTGATCATTTAACAGCTTATGTTTGTAATCTATTTTTATTAAATTTATTTAAAGTTTCATTCACTATTGTTAACACTAATTTCCGCTAAATCTTGTGTGAAGTGACTCACCGTTATATACCGCACCCACGGTCAGATTACCGATTTTAACGCCTTGAAATTAACTTTACTTGACAGAGAATGGATAGATATGTCAGTTTGACTGTTAGGTAAAATGTCAACAGGTCAACAGTGTTTTTGGAAGTCTTCAATGGCGACGTCAAACTGTCCCCTTTGTAAAAAATATCCGGCAATATCAGTCAGCTGTTCCAAAGTGCTTCGCATATTTCTATTATTACTTTAAATATATTTAGCAAAAGCTGCAACTATAATAACATGATATTGGAATATATTATTTCTGATAAAATAATAGTTTCAAATACAATACGATCATTGCATCAATATTCTTTGAAGTTATTGTGTATTTTTTATCCGAATTATTGGTATGCGTGATTGCTATTTCCAGTTTAGTTTATGATAAAATATACACAGTAATCTTAATTACTGCATTTAAAACAATGCCTAGCAGAACTGGAAATACAATTTAGATGGTAAATCCTCATCTCTACTTATATTTAACTTAAGGGGGGCACGGGTGGCCCAGTCTTCTAAGGCGCCGCGATTCTCCGTGCAGAGTTGCGTCCCTTGGGCACGCCAGAAACCTATGATTGTGGGTTCCAAACCCGGTTTGCCCCGATTATGTTTCGAGGTTTGTCAGCACCATACCCGTGCTCATGGGTTTCACCGAAGTGATAAACGTCCAAGACCTGCATCACTTCGGGCTTTCCTCCCACATTAAGCTGACACGCCATGATATGACTGGAATACCGTTCGTTAAAAGCGGCGTTAAACCCAACTCACTCGTTCACTTATATTTAATCTCAAATCTTACGTTTGTATTGATCAATTTAAGTTTATTTCTACCCCACATAATAAGATGTTGACCAATAGCGCCAGGTCACCCTTCCCTGATTCAAAGCATGCTCAAGTTAAATATATTTAGATTATGAAATATTTGAGAGATGGCACGGTAATGAATGAACAGACTTAGCTGTAATGGTTATGCATCATGACAAGGCAATTATACGCTGTTCTTCACTGAAAAAAAGATAAGATATACACAGGAAGATATCAACTGTCATGTAAATGTTTGGTCTTTGTAGGGGGCACTTAGATTACTTACAGATTGTTCTTGAAGCTGGTCGGGTGGCGCCTACTGGAGCAGGGAGCTTAATATGGCGATTTGTGATATACAGAGGAGAACAAAGGCTGTTTGTTATGTTTGTTTGTTTGTTGTTAACGCCGCACTCAGCAATATTCCAGCTTTATGACCGTGGTCTGTAAATAACCAAGCCTGAACCAGGCAATCCAGTGACTGACATCATGAGCATCAATCCACGCAATTGGGATGGATGACATGCATCAACCAAGTCATCAAGCCTGACCGCCCGATCCCGTTCGTCGCCTCTTACAACAAGCATAGTCGCCTTTTACGGCAAGCATGGGTTGCTCAGCCTCAGAGGACCTATTCTACCCAGGATCTTCAATTGCGTGGATCGATGCTCATGATATTAATACTGGATTGTAAACAATTATTTACAGACCGCCTTCATGTAGGTGGAATATTGCTGAGCACGGAGTTAAACAACAAACCAACCAACCAACGTGAGAGGCGACCAAGTGGATCAGGTCGTCAGAATCAGTGACTTGGTTGAGACTAAGCATATCATCGTACCCTCACAACAAACGTGTTAAACAACAAACAAACAAACATTGTGCAAGGACATAAAAGTCGACCTGCTGTGGAGTATCCGTAAGATGATAGTTGTTTCAGTGCAAATAGTCCTATTCCCACAGCTCTTGCTAATTAGAATCCTCCAGGTACTGATCATGTTTAGAAACATCTTGCTCTGAGTGAGTGAGTGAGTGAGTATGGTTTTACGTCTCTTTTAGCAATATTCCAGCAATATCACGGCAGTGGGACACCAGAAATGGGCTTCACACATTGTACCCATGTCGGGAATTGAACCCGGGTCTTGGACGTGACAAGCTAACGCTTTAACCACTAGGCTACCTGACCGCCCCTCTTGCTCTGAGCTGATGGCACCATTGAGTCAGCATGAAATTTGACATAAAAACTACCTCAGTTTAGGTCTTGGGGCAATATTCTCCTCATCTCTGCCCTCCTCCTTTCTCTTGTAAACTTTCAGATGTTAATTATGACATAGTGAGCTGAATATGGAGCTCCTTCCTGTTCTATCACAAAATCACTGTAAGTATTTACAAGCAGGTGGCATGAATAATTCAGTCAGTTTCATACACTTTTTCACCAGCTCAACCTATCCAGTGAGCCACATTTCGAGGTCTTTGCAGCGGTAGAAACTGACATTTTCAGTCCACTAGTCCTTATAATGATAACATATAGCAAAACCTGTAAAAATTCCAAATTTCTACTAGTCCTTAGGATACCTTAACTATCACCTATGACTATTGGGCAGTTTGGCAAGAACTCTAGGACTAGTGCTAATTTCTAACACTGCTTTGTCATAACCATGTTATTGTTAGGAATTAAGTAACATAAATAAACACGTTCTTTAACTTGAAACGTTCTTACAGAAACCCTCAAGGACCCATGACCCAGTTTAGTATCAAACATTGCTGACCTTTATGAAATGATTTTATATCTATTTAAGTATGTAGATAGTACTAAACGCTGGCTGTTATTAACCAGGGTTAATATTACTACAAAGGGTGTATACTAGCCTGCAGAGTTGGTTATGATTAACTGAGTCATATAACTGAGTCAGAAGTTGTTAGAAGACTCTCCTGTATGTCTGTCTGACCCAGACCCAAGGGACTTCTTCCGTGGTCTAGTGGCAGAGAGGAAGGTCATAGGTTCAATCCCTGGCCGCGGCATAGCAAAGGACATTAAAAGATGGTACTTGTTGTTACCTTGCCTGGCGCTCGGCATTAGGGGGCTACACAAGGACTGGTTGCCTCGGAGCCTGTATACTTTGTCTGAGTGGGATATTCATGTTAAACTGCGGCAAGGTATCTTAGTGGGCTAGCACTATATAGTCGGCATTAGTGTTTTAGCAGTCTTTTTAGTTTGGACTTAAAGGTACTTAAGCAGCCACTCACACATGTGCATGCAGACCCGTGAAGATCAGAATAGGTCTTCAGCAACCCATACTTGCCGTAAAAGGCGACTATGCTTGTCGTAAGAGGAGACTAACGGGATCGGTTGATGCAATATTATCATCGATCCTGATTGCACGATTCGATGCTCATGATGTCAATCACTGGATTGTCTGGTCCAGACTTGATTATTTACCAACTGCCGTCATATAGCTGGAGTATTGCTGAGTGCGGCATTAAACAACAAACGAACAAACGTGCATGCACATCGCTATATAAGTGCAATAATCTTGAACATGGCATAAAACCCCATTTCACCTCACCTCATCCAGACCCAAGGGAATAATTTAAAATGTAATCCAACTCAAGTCTAGAATGATTTGGAAAGTCTAGATTGACTCAGCTCTAGAAATTTTGCATGACCTGGACTCCATTTGGATTTTACTTTTTCTTTTGTAGATATGTATTTTTGAATAAGAGAAATTTATTTCTGGAACTAAAGTCTGTCTAATGTGCTTGGTGGTTAGTCTGATGTGATACCATGTATACAGTATGTACTGCATTATGAGGCCCTGAGGCCTGTCACGTCTTACAAATTTAACATCTCAAAGTTGTATTTTGAATCCATCATACTCAATGATTAGGGTTTTTACTTGCAACAGGATGTTTTTATTGTCACTGATAAAAGACATGCACTTTTTTTCTCTGAAAGGAGACGAATATAATGTTTTTTTCGCAACATTTTTCTTCAAAACATCCTTTTAATTTTTTTCTACAAATCTGAGCCAGGGCCCATCAGATATAAATGATTGGTCCCTTGGAATATTGAATACAGGAAAACTTACATCCAAGGTTCAGGAATAAAAGAAAGGACCTGTTGTCCCTGATGCTTGCTCCATTATGTTTTTAGGATGTCCTAGATTATAATTTTTGAGATTAGGGTTATAACATGGGCCCCATGGTATTATTGTTTGGTACGTTCATTGTAACATGGCGCCAAATGTTTGGTGCAGCACTTGTAACATGACACCAAATGTTTGGTACAATCCTCGTAACATTTCATCAAAAGTTTGGTACAGTACTTGTAACATGGCACCAAATGTTTGGTACAATACTTGTAACCATGGTAACACCAGGCACCAAATGTTTAGTACAATACTTGTAACATGGCACCAAACGTTTGGTGCAGCATTTGTAACATGGCATATAAAATTTCACAGCTACTTCTGTATGTTAAGTGTCTACTATTGATCATAATATATGACAAGTGGTAGTGAGACTATGTGTGATTTTCATGCATGGGACCCTCTCCTTACTGTTGATTAAAAATACAACTGAACAACAAAAAATTAACTACAAATGTCCTTGAGGCACAAGAGAAAAAATGTAAGTGCTTCTCAGCCTCATATGAAACAGCTACGTTTGGCATGGAGATCATGAAACACTCCCTCATCAGTGTGGGGGATTCAGTACAGAAGTCGAGTGATAAATCTTTGTGTTATCACTACAGACAGTTTCATAAAACACCTCACCTAACTACATAAACAAATAACTAAGAGCTGCTGGAGAACTGTATGTTAGCTCCAGAGCAAACATTGTCCTCTGGACATGTGGTCATGTCTGTGTAGTACATTCATTTCACTTTGTGTAGCTACTGTTTCTGTCCTGGTCAAAATGGGTTGTTGTTTTTTTTTGAAGTTATTAGGGAGGAATTTTGTTATCTCAGCTTAATATATTTCTTGGGGCTGTCGGGTAGCCTAGTGGTTAAAGTGTTCGCTCGTCACGCCAAAGACCCGGGTTCAATTCCCGACATGGGTACAATGTGTGAAGCCCATTTCTGGTGTCCCCCTCCGCGATATTGCTGGAATATTGCTAAAAGCGGCGTAAAAACCATACTCACTCACTAATATATTTGTTGATCAGAAATTTCACTCTCATGGTCATTAAAATCAGATCTTAGTTTTCCTACCGTTACGGTTCTTGTCAGAACGACCTTTCATTCAACCAATCAGAGCGTCGCTTACCAGATCAAGTTAGGTGAGGTTTAATGGGGTTTAACATCGCATTGAAGATTATTGCACTTATATAGTGATGTGCATGCAGGTGGCTGCTTGTACTAGTCCGTACTAATGCCGATTTCATAGTTCTAACCCACTTGGATACCATGCCACAGTTAAACATGAATATTGCCCTCAGACACAGTGTACTGACTCCCACACAGAAATTCACAAATGATGTTTGGAAACTCGGAAGTCTCGGAAGTGATTTTTTTTCTTCAAGTCGTTATATCACCTGGACCCATGTTTACAAAATCATGGCGACTATAAATAGGGTCTGCATGTACAATCAGTGTCGATCAGTGTCAAACACTTAATCTTCCAATATGTCGCAATATGTATCCAAATACAGATACCTCTATCGCAATATGTTGCGAAACTGTTTCTGCCAATACACACCCCTCAGTCTGTACTCAAAGTATTTTAAAAGTAGAAAGAATCACTGAATATACATCTGTATCTTGCTCAGTAAGCTGAAATCCACGTATGTAGGTTGCGTAATTACCGCCTGTGCAACATGTGAGATATATGTGATGTTAGTTTGTTGCCAATTTCTTGTGTTATAAAATCAATCATATTAAAATCAGGTCGTTCTTACAGGACCTGAAATGGGGTGTCCTCATGTCTTTGAGTGTTGAAGAGGGCACTAAGATCTGATTTTAATGAGTTTGTTGTATAATTAATTTGAGTTATGATTATGACACGACAGTAGGGTAGCCTGGCGGTTAAAGTGGTTGCTTTTCATGCTGAAGATCTGGGTTTGAACCCCATATGGCTACGATGTGTGAAGCCCATTTCTGATGTGTGAAGCTCTACCATGATATTGCTGTAATGTTGCTAAAAGCGGTGTAAAACCATACTCACTCACGCACTCACTCACTATAATTTGTGACTGGCAGATTAGAAACTTCTTTCACCCAAATTGTCCACAACGTCACCCCGGGCTGTAATAACTTGATGAATTGATTTTCATCCATATATAAGATAAATAATAAGGCATTAACCCTTTCGCCCCGACTGCCCGATTTATCGGGCAGCATAAACCGTGTCCCAGAACCCGGCTGCCCGAAAAATCGGGCGAGAACTGTCCAAGCCCCACACCCGGCTGCCCGATAAATCGGGCGGCGCGAGCGTGTTTACAAAATCGCTCTTTCTACTTCCTTTCTCGTGTGTAATCTCGTTCTAAATATGGAAACGAGATATACACGTGATTGACACGTCATTCTATGGAATTTCCCCGTCTTTTTGGCGCGAAAATCGCGGATGTCACCTGTTTTCGCGACAGGTATTTTTCTCGCTTGAATCGTAAATCAAGCGTAATGGCGGCCAACTACGATTCGGATAGCGATCAGATGATTAACAACGACTCTATCGGGAATATTAATGTGTTTGAATTGAATAATTTAAGCGAAGGGGAGAGGGAATTTCGCGAATATTTTGGTGAAGATTTTGACGGTTTCGACGAGGTGTCCCCCCCCCGCCAACTTTCAAGAATGGGAGTGGCAGAGGGACCACAACAGTGGAGACATGAGGGATTTTGAAGAGGCGACCGGACTCAAGAATATATATATATTGACACATACGGTGAGTGAAGAGTCATGCTATTGATTTTTTCCAACTGTTTTACAATGATTCTGTGTTTGAACGGATTATCAGTGCGACGAATGAGAATGCAGCCTACACGTGAACGAGCGATCACAACAACAACAAAGGTGAGTGGCATGACGTATTTGTTTCTTCTTTTTTTTTAAATTATTTTTCTGATCGCAATCCGAATTGTAGTTTGCCGGTTTGTCGTATGTCCTTATATTTCGCTCAATTTGAATAAAATTTATTTCTATAATCATGTTTGTTCTCTTGTTTTTTACATCTTAATTTAAATTTTAGTAACTGTATAAATTATTTATTTATTAATTGATTTAATAAAGTACTGATTTAATTTATTATGCAGTTGTAAATAGCAGTGTATTGTAAATATGTTATCACAACTTTTATATTTGCAGAACTTGAATTTACGATCTTTCTGTCCTTTTACAATCTTTCCCTCTTCAGATCAATCTGTGATATCTTCCCTGTGATGTCATTCTTATAGTAGCTGTGGTTCAATGTTCATGTAATGTGATAAATTACTTTTTAAAAACTTAAATACTTAATTTTTGTTTCAAATCCTGAAAAAGAACAAAATAAATCAAATATTTGTTTTTACCTGTGTTAACGAGTTTACCTGCGTTAACAAGTTTACCTGTGTTAATGAGTTTACCTAAGAGGCTGTAGGTGTATCATAAGTAATATGTGACATCAGTATAGAAAACAAAGTCAGTACCAAGAGTTGTAAACTTGTTTATTTGTTTACAGATGTGCATGAAGAGAATTTACCTGTAACACCTGCGATTACCTGTGCCGTCCAAGATGACAAGACCACTGTGTTATGTTTACCTTGTATCTGTGATTTAGTTTTGTGATTTTTAATACAATTTGAGCCAAAATTCATTGTCTGTTTTCATTTTTTCAGTGTTTTCAAGTTTTATTTCACTTGTAAACACCTGTAATTAGATAATGACAAAGGTTAGAGACAATAACAACAAAGAATATTAAAGTATACTTAATCCTCTTTACAATGGTATATGATCAATGTATATTAAAAGCAAGTTTCTGGTAGAAAAAGTGCATCAAAAATGATGGTGTGATTTTCTAATAATACTGCCAGGGAGGCCAGTGTACAGGCCTTGTCAGTGTCAGGGACTGCAGGGTTTCAAGGGACATAACTCTGGGGCAGCCAGTGATGAAAGAGTTAAGTGAGAGAAACTAAGGTGTTTATCTTTATGTTTCTTTAACATTTTTTTCAAGGCATCTGTGTACATGAATGGCTGATAGATTCACACATATGGTGTTATGATATGTTTTGAGAGGTAGGGTGTTTGGTAGTCCCTGCAATGTCCCAACCTTGTCCCAACCATGCCCAAACCATGCTTGGTAGTCCCTGCAATGTCCCAACCTTGTCCCAACCATGCCCAAACCATGCCCCATCCATGTCTCAACTATATCCCAACCATTTCCCAACCTTGTCCCAACCATGCCCATCCATGCCCCAACCATGTCCATCCATGTCCCAACCATGTCCCAACCATGCCCCAACCATGTCCATCCATGTCCCAACCATGTCCTAACCATGCCCATCCATGCCCCAACCATGTCCATCCATGTCCCCACCTTGCCCCAACCATGTCCATCCATGTCCCAACCTTGCCCAAACCATGTCCATCTATGTCCCATTCATGTCCCAACTATGTCCCAACCATATCCCAACCATGTCCCAGCCATAACGAACCATGTCCCAACCATGTTCCAACCAATCCCCTAACCATATCCCAACCATGTCCCAACCATAACCAGCCATGTCCTAACCATGCCCCCAACCATGTCCCAACCTTGTCCAAACCATGGCCTAGCCATTTTCCACATCTGTCCCAACCATGGTTTGAGAGTGTCCCGGACTCGCCCCCATCAACATGAATGCTGGTAATATATCAAGGTGACACTTCAGTAGTTACAAGTTTAGGAGCATGCCCAATATACCTCCAGATACTAAGTGGAATAGATGTTGAAACGGTCAGTGGTCAACTGAGGTCAGTATGTCAAGACACACGGCACATCGGACAGTGTTAGGGTCAGTGCCAAAGTCTCAGGTCATTGTACACAAGATCAAAAACCTTGGACTCTTATCAAAAGTCATGTTTTGGCCAAACCAAATTTTTCTTGTTTTCCAGCTTTTCTTAGCCGATTAAAGCTGTCAAAATGAGGAGAGAAAACAATAATAAACATAATGTTAATGGGTTTTAATTCAGGTTAATGGACAAAAACAAAGTTTTAATAAAAACTAAAACAAAATATTTTTAAAACATTTTAACATTCGGCTTTTGCTAAATCTTAACCTTTAATCTCTGAAAACATATGTTTAATAGAAACAAGCAACTACATTTAAATTGAAAAGGAGCCTTAGTGACAGAGATTGAACCTGTGGAAAATCTAGACTTGCTTCGAGGACACTATCATCAAAGTAAGCATGGTAAGGGCTGGGCGGATTAGGGAAAATAATAAGATTCAGGGACTGTAAGACAGACTAGCTAAAAATATAAAACTCTAATCATAAAATTTGTGCATATGCATTCTAAGTGGACATATTAAATTACAAACTGGTCCATGTTTGGAATAAGATGGGAGTGTTATTGAGGCTGGTCGGGGCTGGGGATTGTGACTTTATATTTCGGAACATGCATGGTGTTTCAACAGAGATTGGCCAAGGCAATTCAGACACATGGTTTAAAGTATAAATGTGTCATTTATTAACCTCTCGGTTTGAAAAAAACAGGAGTGGGAGGGATATAGCAATCGGCATGTCTGTCTGTCGGCCATCTTTGAATAACTCCTTTGAATAATTCTGGATGAAACTTTCTTTACAGATCAATCTGGTGGTGAACTTGTGCCTTTTGATGATTTGGGTGGTTTTTAAAAAAAATAAAAATTCATGTTAACATGACAAGTTGGACATAAAGTTGTTGTTTTTTTTGTTTGTTTTACGTCGCACTCAGCAACATTCCAGTTATATGACGGCGGTCTGTAAATAATAGAGTCTGGACCAGACAATCCAGTTATTGATATCATAAGCATCGGTCCACGCAATTGGGATCGATGACATGCTTCAACCAAGTCAGCAAGCCTGACCACCCAATCCAGTTAGTCCAGTATAATCGCCTTTTACGGCAAGCATGGGTTGCTGAAGACCTATTCTACCAGGGATCTTCATCAGGGCATAAAGAAAATGAGGGTAGTGTTCGTTTCTGGAGCAGAACGTCAAACCATTGAATATTTTTCGAAATGAACCTTGCTATACAGATCAATCTGGTTGTGATCTGGTGCCTTTCGATGATTTGGGATATTGAATAATACCGAACTGAATTATATTTTTCTTTAAATATCCAATGGCAATGAAGCAACAGTGGGATATTAGTAGCCAAACTCTGTTTCCTAATTGCACCAGACCGGGATATGTCATCTCCTGATGACTCTTTTGTGTTAAGTAATTGTTGTGATTCTCTGTCAGAAGTAGATTGTGAAACTTCCCTTGATTCACTTTGTATGAAAGGGCCAGATTTGTATTATAAGTTTTGGCAAACAGATCTACCGACTGATGCCAAAAGCCTCTGACCAAAAGTAACAGAATAAAAAATCTTTAAATGTATTAATAAGAAAAATAAGAATTCCAAACTGCAACAAAAAGCAACTGTTAATTTTAGTTATAGTTAACATTTGTCTGATGCATAATAATAATAATATCTGGTCCTAGCACACCTGATAAAAACAACTACTTCTTTGACAAAAAATCATTTTTTTTACTGAAATTATACTCATTTAGTCCAGCCAAAATGTAACTCCGGAATTCCAGCCTAGTACGTCAAGGGTGGTAACTGGACTTTTATAGTCAGTCAACGCCCTTGCATTGGGAAGATGCATCAGGCGTTATCAGAGAGAAATTGTTTGATAATATATATAATCCTCTACCTAGTGGTAACAACTAGAACAAGGGGAAGCCAGGGGAGGCCTCTTATGTTGAAATCCGCAAACAGGAAACTGGCAAATTGTACTGGTATGGATACAGTGCCTTGTATAATAAATAGCAAAAGCTTGCACATGTCGGTGTAAATTGCACTGCAGGTCAGCCTTGCCTCATCCCATGGGTCTGATCATAACATCTGAAATCTGAAGTCATGGCTGTTTGGTAAGGAAATATTTCACATTCCTTTGTGGGTAATTTACGAGTTGTTTACTGTTACAGTTACAGCGATAGAAACAAACATTTTTAGTCCACTAGTACTTATAATGATAACATATGGCTAAACGCTTAAAAATGGCAACTCTTTACGAGTCCTTATGATACCTTGACTATTGGGCAGTTTGGCAAGGACTACAGGTGGTAATTTTTCTAACGTTGCAGTTACTTCGTTTATGACGATATTCACGTTTGGTTTTATCATGTTTATGTGTTTGATGTACGGATAATCTGGTTTAATCATTCTCTGCTGTTTCATGTTTCTGAGCCATGTACTTTATCAGAGGACGCATATTTGTTTCATCAATGGAGCCTGGTCTTAGACCACAATCCCTGAAACCAATCTGAGACCTGCTGTTCTGCCTGTGGTCTTGGTCACTACCTATCGCAAACTGCATTTCGAAACGTGCCTGTCTTGATACTGGGAGAAGTTGTGGCTTTAACTATAAATATATACTATCTGCAGTCCCACATTTGATGCAAGATTAGCTCCACTGGAGCTTTCACTGTATTCATGCAGCAGTGATCTGCGTGGCTGTTTATGAAAAGGGTGAAAATATAGGTCTGAATTATTATATCTGTATTCACAGCCATCTTTCCCTTTGGAGTCTCAGGCTCAGGTATTATTCTAGGATAATATTAATAATGATAATGATGACAATAATAATGATAATGATGATGATAATGATGATGATGATGATGATAATACTGATACTGATAATGATGATGATGATAATAATAATGATGATAATGATGATAATGATAATAATGATAATAATAATGATGATGCTAATAATGATAATGATAATAATGATGATGATAATGATCATAATGATAATAATAATTAAGGCTGGGATGATAAACTCAAAGTGTGATCCAATCCATATCTCGATACCTTACTCACAATCTGATACGTATCACGATACGTGCATGTGCTCTTATCTGTGGATAGTGAGCTATCTTATACATAGACAGGATGGCCAGATACTGCTGTCACACTGACAATTTACTATTTGCTGTATCAAGTATGGCGCAATAGATGAAAATATATGTTTTCATTACTAATTTTCACTACTTATTATAAAGCAAACATTGAAGGAGAGAATCAGTATTTTTTACATTTTGTGCAACTGTGATTGCTTCTTGTGTCGAGAAATAAATAATCGCGATGCATTAGTGTATCGTCCCACTACTAATAATTATGTAATGTCCATATATAATGTTCCAAATTCCACTGAAGTGACTGCTCACAGCGTTTACCCCATTCACCATAAGCCTGGATCACTTTGCTCTCAGTTTTAATTCTCAGCTCTTTTGGTACTTATTCACTGCTGGGTGAACAGAGGCGTCTTTCCAACAAAGTTCAAGGAGACCCTTATCTCGGTCACCCATCCAGCTTCTCCACGACCATCATTGCCTAGTTACTTCACTTGATTTGTGACTTGTCAATCTGCAAAAAAAATAAAACAAAATGGAAGTGGTTTATGAGCGGCAGTCCGAAGGTTGCATTAGTTTTCTGTAGGTGGTGCATCATTCTCTGGTATAATCCGAGATGGCATCCTTGGTCTAGTGGATGGAGCATGAATGCAGAAACTAGAAGGCCGGTGGTTCGATCCCTGGCTGCATCATACCATGTTAAGAGATGGTACCTCTTGTTACCTTGCCTGGTCATGGAGTTAAGGACTGGCTGCCAATAAGGTTCAGGGTTCATGATCTCTGCTCATATCACTAACTCCCACTGGTCCTGAACCACCTCCGTGGTCTAGTGGTAGAGCGTCTGCCCGGAGAGCGGAAGGTCCGGGGTTCGATCCCCGACCGCGTCATATCAAAAGACGTTAATAGATGGTACTTGTTGTTACCCTGTCTGGCGCTCGGCATTAAGGGGCTAAAACAAGGACTGGTCGGCTCGGAGTCAGTATACTGTGTCTGAGTGGGGTATTCATGCTAAACTGCGGCATGGTATCTCAGTGTGCTAGCACTATATATTGGCATCAGTCTGGACTAGTACAAGCAGCCACACAAACACACACACGTGCATGCACATCGCTATATAAGTGCAATAATCTTGGACGCGACGTTAAACCTCATTTCACGTCACCCACTGGTCCTGGGTCATGTGACTAAACGTTGGGTAACGACTGGTTGAAGTGTTAACATGCTGAATAAGTGTTTGATTCCTGAAAATGGTTAATCCATATCAAAATTTCATTTTCAGGGTTTGATAATTTAAAAATACAGTTCCATTTTTACTGCTTTGTATATTTTTTGTAATTAGTTAGAATGTCTCTACAGATAAATGACTTCTATTCTTATTTATATAAACAGTATAATGGCCTGGATGTCACATTCAACATGTTTCTGCTTATATGAGCAGATGACAGTATTTCTATTGTTTTATGGCTGTGGTTAAAAGATGTCAATTCTGTTAGCTAATGAACTGAGTTGTATGTACAGCCATCAGCAGCGTGTGCTGAGTCACGTATGTGAATACCGAGTCGTGACTTGATCCTTCCAAGTAGAGCAGGACACGGGTCATGCCAAGTGGTCAGATAGGACGGCCTTTCTGTTCACACACTTAGGACTGCCTCTGTAGCCTTCGAAATAGTGCTGGTCCACTAGCCCGTGACTACTAAATTGTGCGGAGAAGTAAAAATCCAATGATGGTAGTCGTCATTGACCAGTAGTCATAATTCTGAACCAGTTCTCAATGCTTCAGACCCGTGAATGATCCGGGGTAGAATAGGTCTTCAGCAACCCATGCCTGATGGGATATTCATGTTAAACTGATGCATGGAATCTCAGTGGGCCAGCACTATAAAATTGGGATTAGTCTGAACTAGTACACACACACACACACACACACCACACCACACCACACCACACCACACCACACCACACCACACCAGTGATTGTGTGTTACCCCATTTCGGGAGCGGTCGGGCGGTAAGTGGTTAAAGCGTTAGCTCGTCACGCCGAAGACCCGGGTTCGATTCCCAACATGGGTACAATGTGTGCATGAAGCCCATTTCTGGTGTCCCCCGCCGTGATATTGCTGGAATATTGCTAAAAGCGGCGTAAAACCATACTCACTCTCTCACTCTTATTATCTCACTCAAATTTACTTGCCATGCTCTTCCACAGTGAATACAAAACAGAACTTAAAAGAAGAAAATGACAGTGACAGATTGGCTAATGCATATTGCTGGAAATTGACCCAGGGTCCACAGAAGAGGTTCATTTGTTGCATGTTCTTCAACACAAAATTCCCCTGCTAATTCATTTACTTTTTGGCAGCACCATAATGGTGCCACAGCATTTTACACTGCGCTGAAACTCTACGCAGGTTAATAATGGTAATGGAACTAGTGGTGATATTTGTTCTGCTATTACACTCCATGAAGGAATCCCCGGTGACCGGTCAGATATTCCAGGTGATGGTCCTGGCAAATGCCAGGCTGGTCCACAGGACAATGTTGCATGTTTATCTTCACACTAATGTATACTTGGTAATAAACCTAGGATGGGGCTTATAGCTGTATGTCCTTTCAGACCGACAGGGACAACCATTGGCGCCACTGTGTGCCATGGCTGATTTAAGGTAATTGCCTGTGTGGTTTAAATAGAGATGGTTGAAGTTGTTGAAAGGATTGTTAAGCCTGTTTTTTTAACCAGGTTTGAAATTTGCAGTTTCGTGAAATACAGAACTCTGTACTGAACAATGTTATCAACTGTGTTCTTAAAACATTGTTACCGAGCTGTGATGTGTTCAAAAGCTTTAGCTATTAGAGTGCATAGCCCAGTTCTAGTATGTTTTCTTTCTGTAAGCTCTGCTGAAAATATTCCTTCTTCATAATGACACTAACATCAACTGTAATGGTGCCAATGGAAAAGTTCAGGCTCAAGTTTGAACATTTGTTAATATGTACTAAAATTTGTCAGAGGGGTACACAATGTACCTGATCTAGACTACCAGTTGTCAGACTTTCTTTATTTTGGAAGCCTCAGTGGCTGAGTGGGTTAGGTCGCCAACTTTTTTGTGCTGACGTTTAGACGCCTCACTCTGGCAGTGTGGGTTCGAATCCCGAACGGGACTCAACCCCCAAAAGTACGAGAATCTGTGCTTTACTAAGAAAGTGTTATCCCAAATATAACATTTGTTACATTTAACCGCTTTCTAAAAGGCATTGTGTATTCATACTTAAATCAAATATTTATTGAAATATCTTATAATGTTGATCTAACGTCATGAAAAAAGTTGCTATGTCTTGGCATATAGATGTAGTGTCATCAAATGTTTGGGGGGAGAGGTAGGGGCACGGCACGAGTGGCCCAGTCGTCTAAGCTGCTGTGGCCAGTGTTACGTCCTTCATCTGGGAACGCCAGAGACCTATAATTGTTCGCCCCGATTATATTTCTAGGTTTCACCGTCTATAAACACCTGAGACCTGTATCACTTTGGGCTTTCCTCCCACATTTAGCTGACACGCTGTGATAAAACTGGAACGCTGTTTAAAGCGGTGTTAAACCTGACTCACTCACTCACTCATTGTTGTACCTTGTGTTGTTCTAAGAGTGTTTGAATATTGCTGTGTCATTGATTGGAAAGTTATCCGAAAATATCATGATATATCAATATATTCAGCAGAAGAAACTAAAAGATTTACTCCACAAGTCCATATAAAAATAATAATAACATATAGCAAACCCCTTGAAAATGTCAAATATTCTACTAGTCCTTATGATACCGTAACTATTGGGCAGTTTGGCAAGGACTAAAGGACTAGTGCCAGTTTCTAATGCTGATATTAATTAATAATTAGTTATTCTGTGTGTGTATAGATGAAGAAAATCCAGTCTAGACCTGCAATAAATTAACTCCATGCTGATTGTGAACTGGGCTGAGCCATCAAATGTTTAAAAATGATCTATAGAGTATCAACATGAAAACTTTATCGATACATTGATATTGCAGTCACTTATGCTATCAACCACTTTTTGTTCTTTTCGGTCATAGCATCATGGTTATAGAGTTCGCTTGTCACGCTAAAAGCTGCGAAAACCATACTCTAAAAACTCACTCACTCACTGTCTGATCCCATTAGATTGATGTAATATTACTGAATTATGTTCACTTAACTCCAAATCACTTCTAACTTATATATTGCTCTTTTTGTAAGACAATGATTTTACAATTTAACCCCTTTCAATACGTAATTGAAATGCAATTTAATGTTTTTCATTAAAATTTAAAAAGATGAATTATTAATTACAAACTTTGACTCATGAGACAGATGAGATGAAGGGTGAAGTTTAATCAATTTAGGTTATATCTGAAAAAGTGAATCCAGGCATCGGTACGTCGATCGTCATAGTTTCAGATAAGATTGATAGCGGTAGGGATTTTGAAAAAAGTAACACTTAGAAGAAATATTAGAGCTTGTCCACTTGCAGTGTATGAATGTAGTGGATCAGTGTGAGAATGATGAAGATGCTATCCTATTATCATGATTATGTACTATATTCTCTGTATTCGGTACCAATCAGGGGCAGTCAGGTAGCCTAGTGGTTCAAGCCTTCGCTCGTCACGCCGAAGACCAGGTTCAATTCCTGACATGGGTGTAATGTGTGAAGCCCATTTCAGGTGTCCCCTGTCGTGATGATTGCTGGAATATTGCTAAAAGCGATGTAAAACCACACTCACTCACTCACTCACTCACTCACTCTAGACAAGTCAAGACTGGGATGGGAATTAGCCTTTCCTGAGGACCTCTACTAGCCTGAATAATGATAACAGTTACCGTATTCGACATAATAAGCGCCCAGGACGCTCTCAAAATTAGAAATAGAGGGCTCTTATTTGAATATTATTTTGATGAAAAAAAACAGAGTTGAAAGATAAATTTCACCTGAAATGTTTATGTATGACAGATATATTTTCCCAGAATTTAATTGCCCATAATTAAGGGTGCATATAACACACGAGTGCGTATTATACGCAAATATATAAGTCTTGTGTACATTGATCAATCGGAAAGGGGTGCCAATTAGGATTTTTCACTAGCCAATATATTAGCAAATATCGCCATGGGCGCTTATTAGAGTGGGGCGCTTATTACGTCGAATACGGTAAGTACTCTTAGTAAAATTGTAAAATGTACCTGAGTTGGAATCCTGTCTTAATGGTAACTCCCCCATGCCCCCTTTATCAGCTCATGTTTCTTGCCCAAAGAGAATTTTACTTGTGTTAAATCAACTCACTAATTCTTTGATAGGCAATTAGAAGATTGAAGAACATGAAGACATGAAAGCTCTTATGAATAACAACATTATTTTTTGGAACGTCGTCATGTTTGAGGGGTTTCTAGGTCAGTCAGCATCATCTCTGTGTTCATTGGTTGCACCAACGTGGTAAACTTCTGAGATCTGCATCACTTCGGGCTTTCCTCCCACATTAGCTGACATGCTGTGATATGGTTTGAGTACTGTTCAAAGCAGCAATAAGCCCAACTCACTCACTCACTCACTCACTCACTCACTCACTCAAGCTTCAGGGGCCAGAAGTAGCCATGAAACATTGTTTCAAATTATAAAGCGTTTCCCTAAAATGTTTCATGTCCTATCTCCCTCAGTTATTGTCCTGTGCAGTCTTCCGGCAGCCATTTATACCATCCTAATCCTGACCCCCCTTTTACATCAAGTTGTTTGTTCACCATAATGACCAGCTTGGATCAATGGGAACCAATCCTTAGCAGGAACCTCCAATGAACATCAGAAAGCCGTAGTTCTGACAATAATTACATTCTGATGACCTAGTGACATTAGTGGATAGAGCATCTGTCTGGAGAGCTGATGTTCAGCGTTCGATCCCTTGGCTGTCACCATGGCGTAGTGGAGTGATTGTCTGCCTGGAGAGCTGAAGGTCAGTGTTCAATCCCTTGGCTGTCTCCATGATGTAGTGGATTGATTGTCTGCCTGGAGAGCTGAAGGTCAGTGTTCAATCCCTTGGCTGTCACCATGGTGTCGTGGATTGATTGTCTGCCTGGAGAGCTGAAGGTCGGGGTTCAGTCCCTTGGCTGCCTCCATGGTGTCGTGGATTGATTGTCTGCCTGGAGAGCTGATGTTCAGCGTTCGATCCCTTGGCTGTCACCATGGCGTAGTGGAGTGATTGTCTGCCTGGAGAGCTGAAGGTCGGGGTTCAATCCCTTGGTTGCCTCCATGATGTAGTGGATTGATTGTCTGCCTGGAGAGCTGAAGGTCAGTGTTCAATCCCTTGGCTGCCTCCATGGTGTCGTGGATTGATCGTCTGTCCGGGAACAGAAGGTCGTTGGATTGATCCTCACTGGTGAACGGCATTACGGGAATAAAAAAATATTGGCTTTAACTATAAATAAATACTATCTGCAGTCCCACATTTGATGCAAGATTTGCTTCACTGGAGCTTTCACTGTATTCAGTGATCTGCATGGCTGTTTAAAAAAAGATAAATATGTATGTCCGAATTATTATATCTGTATTCACAGCCATCTTTGCCCATAGTCAATCCGCAAGGCCTGTGGAGATTCCAAGTTGGAGACGGTTCCTGGCAACCTATGCTGGTCGTAAGAGGCGACTTAAGGGATAAGGTGGTCAGACTTGGTGACATGGTATAATGCTGCCATCTAACCCAACGTTTTGGATTGTTGCTCTAAACATCAATCACTGGGTTTCTGGTGCAGACTTGATTATTTACAGGACAACGTCATATAGCTGGATTATTAAGTGGCGTTAAACAACAAAAACACTCACTCATGTGTGCACACACGCACATGTGCACACTGCTGTATTCTGAACAAAAAAAGTTCCCATGGGTCATGAATATTTTTTAGGGATATTTTTTTGTAGTGAAAGCTGAGCACACTAAATAATATTTCACATCTAAAAGATTTCATGATCCCTAACTTTTTTGTTTTGTATATAAGGGAAAAAATCTAGAACGCGATGTTATACCCCATTTCGCCTTACCTCACCTTGTGCCAGTACACTACAGTGAAGATATATAGATGTATGTTGCTACTTCGTACTGTCAACACGTGCCAGAAATAGACGACCTTGATTCTGTCACATGTGCTGTGTGACAGGTGCACATAGCAGGTGGTCACTGAGGTGTAGATGCAGCAGTCAGCTGTCGATGCTGTCCGTGACAGTTTGTGGGAAATCTAGATGAAATTCACAACCAAGCTGAAAAGAACATTGCGTGAGTGTTGTGGCCTTTTGGTCTTTACTTGTGTATAAACTGGAAAACATACTCTTTACAATATCATTCAGCGTTGCCAATCCAGCAGGATTCCAGTTAGTTAATGGCAGACTGTGAAATGGAGTCCAGATCGGACTACAGGTTGATAGCATGAGTGATGATGCAGCGTTAGAAATTGGCACTTTTCCTGTATTGCCCAATAGTAAAGGTATCCTAAGGACTAGTAGAAATTGGCCCATTTTAAGGGGTTTGCTATATGTTATCATTATAAGGACTAGTGGACAAAAACTGTTAGTTTCTAACCCTGTGATGTATGTCATCTGGGAGCTTGGACACACTATCACCCAGGTCGTACATTGTGGCCACCCAATCCTCATTAGCTCTTACAAGCATCAAGTTTTGAAGCCTAGGGGGCACGGGTGGCCCAGACATCTACGGCACCGCAGTTCGCTGTGCAGAGTTTCGTCCCTTGGGCACGCCAGAAACCTGGGATCTTGGGTTCAAATCCTGGTTTGCCCCAATTATGTTTCTAGGTTTGTCAGTACCATACCCGTGCTCATAGGGTTTCTCTAGTCGGAGACCTGCATCACTTCAGGCTTACTTCCCACATCAGGGGCGGTCGGGTAGCCTAGTGGTTAAAGCGTTCGCTCGTCACGCCAAAGACCCGGGTTCGAATCCTGACATGGGTACAATGTGTGAAGCCCTTTTCTGGTGTCCACTGCCGTGATATTGCTGGAATATTGCTAAAAGTGGCGTAAAACCATACTCACTCACTCACTCACTCACTCACTCACTCACTCTTCCACATCAAGCTGACAGGCCGTAATATAACTATAATACTGTTCAAAGTCATATACAGTCACTACATAAGACAAAGTCCTATAGCAGTTATATGTCATGCTTAGCTAAGGTCCGAGCACAATGTCATACACTGTGGTGTTCTATGGACTAATTGTAATCAATGATCGACTTGTAACTCTGTACGGATGCAATTATTGATTGCGTTACGAGTGTCCATCATTGATTAGGGAGAACAATTATACTTAGTTTCAATTATTTTCAGTGTTCAAACAACCATCAATTCTATACATCAGGGAATTGGAACGTATTAGGTATTTCACAAAGGAGTAAGATTTAAAAAAAAATACAAATAGGACTAAAGAAAAATTGGAAATTATATGGAATAACTGATTATTATCAAAGATTGATCAGTGTGTACAACCTATGACCTTGTACGATTGATGATGAAATCCCAACTGATACCCAACACTGATGAAGTGAACAAGTCAAGGAGGGGTTACAGACCTTTAGGGGGTACTGAGGCTGATCCTCATGCTTCGGTAATAGCTGACTGAAATGGGGATCCGATGGCTTGGTATCTTGTCATAAGAGGCGACAACGGGATCAGGAGGTCAGACTCACTGACTTATGGTTGATGCATGTCATCGTATCCCAGTTTCATGGTTTTATGCTTATCTGCTCGTGTTGTCAATCACTGGATTATCTGGTCCAGACTTGATTATTTACAGATTTTTGTTATATAGCTGGAATATTGCCAAGTGCGAGTTAGACAACAAACAAACAAACAAACAAACAAACAAACAAACAAACAAACAAATAAACACCAATACCGTACTCATCGTAATTAGTGCTCAGGGTGCTTGAATAACTGAGAAATTAAGAAAATTATCTTAGTCAATCCAAACTAAACATTTTGCGATTGTAGTTTTTTAGACATACTTTAGTTGCCTTTTCTCCAAAGGTAAACAATATTGAAATGCTGTAGTCGATTTTGTTGTGTGTGATTTTCTCAAATGATAACCTGGAAATAGCAGTCACATTGACGTATGTTTGTAACCTTTGCTCCCATGCACTACTGGTGATGCAGTAGACAATGCCCCTACAATTCCTCCATGTTGTTTAGTGCTATGTCCGGCGTCAACATACCAGTGGTAATGTTTTCACTTTCGGAAAAATGTCAGGACTCAGTGTCTGCATTTTATGCTATGTTATCTCTCCTAGAGAGCTGTTTTTTCTGTAAGATATGTTTTATACAAGAAGATACATCGTATAAACTTTCAGCTTCAAAGAACAGGGTACTCAAAACGGGCAATTATTGGAGCGGGTGCTTAATTTGGTAAATATGGTAGATGCTTCTTGATGTGTGATCTTCTGAGGTGTGTGTCTCAAGTTGTGTGACATCCATCTCCCCAACTAGGATGCTTCATGTTGATGTTGTTCAAGAGGAGTACTAAAAGGTGCTTGAATTTGGAGCATATATATGTATGTTTTCTCAGGAGGTGATAAGCTTGGCTGCAGCCCTTGAGGCAAATATCAGTATCAGTAAACTTTCCCATATTGTTCTTTCAAATGGTTTCCAAATCTTGTCATTCAGTTATCAGGTGAATTAACTTTTATTCTTTTGTAAAGGTAATTTAGTTTTATATAAGTAGGTAGGTGCAAAAAAAATTAACTCTAATGCAAAAGTATACAACAAGCATGCATGCACACACAATATATATAATACAGGGCCAATATCTTGTATATATATATATATATCTCACCTTTCACAGGTCCATTAAAGAAAAATTGGCTTTAATATTTAGTATTACATTATCCCATTGAATATGCACCATGCCTCGGAATATCAAGAAAAATAAGAGCTTTAAAGAAAAATTATATGTCAATGCAAATGTACATATTTTCAAAAATTTCCAGCCATGAACATACAGTTTTAAATCTACCAGGAATCCGTTGGAAAGTTAAGATCCTTGTCCTATTATAAATGTCATGAGATATGATTTATAGGGTCCCCAGATTATAAATTAGCTTATAAAAGCCAAACACTTTAAGGACTGGTTGACACCCTTGATTATTTGCAGGTATATATATATATGGCTTATAAATGTACTCCCAATAATGCTTTTCAATATAAGTGTGTTCCGTTGGTTGCAAGCGGACAGGTTTTGATGGAGCTTGCTCTATTTTTAACATCTTATATTAGGTAAAGCTGCACTGATATAAACCCCTTTAGATGATGACTTGATGTGGTCTAGTGACACTGAATACCTGTCTCACAACTTAAAACACCCACTTGTACACAGTGGTAGTAGCTACTGTCATATTGCTGTACTTTAAGTGACGGTAATATATTTGTATCAGAGCTACAGATAAGCAGCGTATTTGCGTAAAATACCCCCCAAAACTATTCAAAACCCAATAACTCTCAACTAACTTGCGTAGAGAAACACATGCGTTAAATGATAAACTCAAATGTATAAAAACAGCACGGGTAAATACCCAATGAAGTGTTTTCAGCATGCGTACAACGGAGCTAATTTCTGAAGCACAATAACGTCTAATTTACTTTCCGAGTCAAGCCTATATATTCAAAATAGTTATATACATCTAAAACATTATTGCCTATTTTTTAAATCCTTAAATGTTCACTAATTTTGGAAAACCCCAAAAGAGTGATGAATAGATGAGTGAAAAGATATTGGTTAGCCATTGAAAAATGTAGTAACCCAATTAAAATAGAAATCCTATGCTTTTTGTATTTGCTTTTTAATGGACCATGTTAAAAGTATTTTATGATGTATTTACTGAGTTATTGTATGTTTAATGATCGTAAATTTTGCAGTAATATTGAAAAGTGAGCAACCTTTGGGTTGGTAGCTTTGTTTTTTTAAGCCGCACTCAGCAATTTCCACGCTTTATGACAGCAGTCTGTAAATAATCGAGTCTGGACCAGACAATCCAGTGATTAATATCATGAGCATCGATCCACACAGTTGGGATTGATGACATGCATCAACCAAGTCAGCGAACCTGAGGACCTATTAGCCCCATTAGTCGCCTTTTACGACAAGCATAGTCGCCTTTTACAGCAAGCATGGGTTTCCTAAGACCTTTTCTACCCTGGATCTTCACGGGTCGCAACCTTTAGAACCCAGGGATAAGGACCCAAGAATTAATTTGTTTGTCTAAAATGTGACTAAGTTGGATTGGGTGGTCCTCCTCAGCGTTCAACAGGTTCTTTGTGTCATCGTACCATGATGGCATGGGGCGTTGCTGATACTATCAACCACTGGTTGGTCTATCCCAAACTTGATCATTTCACAAAAGACATGAATCTGCTAGAATATTGCTGATTACGATGTTACACAATAAATAAACAAAAAGTGAGGGTTGTGATTCAGATATTTGATTCAATATTGGATTTAGTCAAAAAGATACTTTTTAACTGACCCCCAAAGAAAAAGGTTAGCGTGACCGGGCGCACTGTTTACCTAGCCTGGATTGGAGCAGCACGTAAACAACGGCTTATCTAATACAGCCGCTATCTGTCTGTGCGTCTGCTCATGCGGTATCGCCTGTCTTTGTATCACCTTCACTTGCACGATGGTAGACAGATTTGTATTTACTGACTAAACTTGGGTCAGCGAAAATGAAATAAACTCAAATACAAAGGAACCTCTGATCATATTTATTTATTGATGACTGTAAATAATCAAATAATAATTATGGTTTGGCTTTACAGATTGACCAATGTTTCCACTGTTCACGACAACCAACAAACCAAACAGACACACATGCACGCACGCACACACACACACACACACACACACACACACGCACACACACACACACACACACACACTTCAACAGTAGAAACTAACAGTTTCAGTCCACTAGTCCTTATAATGATAACATTTTTCAAAACCCTTAAATTGGCAAATTTCTACAAGTCCATCATACTATAAATATTGTGCATTTTGGCTAGGACTACAGGACTAGAGCCAATTTCTAACGCTGCACCTTAAACCCTTGTTAGACTTTCATTTTGTGATTTGGGTAATTTTTCTATAGATATGGATCAGCAAACTGAAGAGTGAAAAAGTGATCAGCTTTCCTTTTGATCGTCAGTTTGATGTTGTTGTCAAATTTACTCCCAGATCTCTGTGTGATAGAGTTTTCAGATTTGAAAGGTTAATTGTTTAGTGGCATGGAAGGAAGATGTTTGTATACCTGTGGGAGTCAACTACTGTCGATAGCGGCTGGAGGTGTGGTTGAGTAATTGTTGTATAACACACAAGTCAATTTGAGGGGATTCGGGAAAATATTAAAGAGTGAGTCAGTTTGGTTTTACGCTGCTTTTAACAATATTCCAGCAATATCACGGCGGGGGACACCAGAAATGGGCTTCAAACATTGTACCCATGTTGGGGAATCAAACCCGGGATGTGCGAAGAAATGATATCATTTGAGTTATTTCCATGGCAATTTGAAGGAAGTCGTGAAAATATTAAGGAAGCTTTATTGTTAAAACTGTTGATATCATTTGAGTTATTTCCATGCCAACGAACAACTTTTCCTGTTTTGGATAGTCATGCATTTGTGATATGATGTTGTCACGTATTTGAAAGTGATTCATAAACACATGCTTGTGGTGAAGTCAGAATCATACAAGGCTTGCTGACATGGTTGATGCATGTCATCGATCCCAATTACATGGACCGATGCTCATGATGTCAATCACTGGATTGTGTGACCCAGACTCGATTATTTACAGACCGCCGTCAAATACCTGGAATATTGCTGAGAGCAGCGTTAAACAACAAGCAAACAAACAAATATACAATGGCAGACGTTTCTTATCATGATTATCATTATTATGATTATTGAAATATTTTTTGACGTTTTTTATTAAAAAATTAATTATTATTATAATTTAGGGGAATAAAATCAATGTTAATGAGAACGTATTATCAATAGGGTTAATATTGACAGATGAAAAAAGACTGTATGATTAGGCATGTTTCATGCTGTAAGATCAGTTGTTCTAATCTACAGTTGATCTACAACAGCATGACTGACATGTGTGGCCATTACGGTTACTGCTCGTGGCGGGTTGATTTAATTGTCAGTGAGGTCGAAGCTCAGCTGATTTCCGTGCATGTCGTGTGTGTAAAAGGAAATGTGCTACACTTCAAAGAAAAATTAAATGTGACAGAATAATCTATTGTGGTCAGCCAGGAAATGACTTTTAGACGTCATCGTACGTAACAATTTTGAAGATATTATATGAGGATATATGTTTTGTATAATACTCATTATAAGGAAGTTAAAGAACATGGCTGTCATAACGAGTGGATGTTACAAAACACAGCCTTCCAATTTTGTCATTTCACATTGATGCTTGTCGTAATTATTAAGGCAACTAACAGGATTGGGTGCTCAGGCTCGTTGACTTGGTTGATTCATGTCATCCTATCCCAACTGCGTAGATCGATGCTCATGATATCAATCACTGGACTGTCTAACCTAGATTTGATTATTTACAGTCTGTCGTCCTGTTGCTGGAATATTGCCGAGTGCTTTGGTAAACAACAAACATCACAAACAAACATGCATATTAATCAACACATTATTCAGTAAAAATGAAATCACTGAGTGATATGTTGATGACAGGTGTGTTTGTGTGTGAAATAGATGAGTTGTTGTTCATAAACATAACAGCAATGATGTCTGTTTCAGTTGTTTATCTAAAAACGACGACTATGCTTTTTGTAATAGGAAACTGACGCGATCAGGCAGTCAGGCTCGCTGACTTGGTTGATGCATGTCATCGGAATCCGATTGTGTTGATCGATGCTCATGATATCAATCACTGGATTGTCTGGTCCAGACTCGAATATTTACAGACCGCCATCATATAGCTGGAATATTGCTGAGTGCGGCGTTAAACAAACAAACAATCAAACAAACAAGCAAACAGACAAACAAACAAACAGTTGTTTATCAGTGTATATTATTTCTATATCATTGTATGTGTTCAGTGTATGACGATACCACCAGTTACAAAAAGAACATAATGTAACATTTGGCAAGTATTTGATTGCCTAATAAGACAAACGTATTATTATTGAATTGACTCATGACTCATCATTGAATCCCCTTAAATATAAATGTCATGATTGTGTTAAGCAATTACCATGCAACATCTATGTAAACAGGGGGTATGGGTGGCCCTTAGTCGTTTACGGTGCCACAATTCTCTGCTAATAAACTACTTAATCTGAGATTGATTTACAGGTCCAGAAGCTGATTTCATTTGACAGGCTTCATAAATGTTGAACCTGTCTTTCACCAAAATTTACTACTCAAAAGGGGGGAACGGGTGGCCCAGTCATCTAAGGTGCCGCGGTTCGCCGTGCAGAGTTGCGTCCCTTGGGCACGCCAGAAACCTATGATTCTGGGTTCGAGTCCCGGTTCGCCCCGATTATGTTTCTAGGTTTGTCAGCACCATACCCGTGCTTGCTGGTTTCACCGAAGTGGTAAATGTCTGAGACCTGCATCACTTCTGGCTTTCCTCCTACATTGATCTGACATGCCGTGATATAACCGGAGTACAGTTCAACTGGACTACAGTTGCTGAAGATCAATTCTAACACGGATCTTCATGGGTACTGTCTTCTGTCTAACCCATTCGACAGATTGTGTCACTACTTTCGAACCCTGGTAAGGCTAAACATTATGGAATCAGTATGAAGAAGTGTGGTATTAAGAGAAATTAAAATCAAGGTCTTTTATTATTTTATAAAGAAAATAAACAGTTCAAATTGTGAAGGTATGGTAGGGTAGCACTGTGGTTGAAGCGCTTGCTTGTCATGCCAAGAACATGGGTTTGATTCCCAACATGAGTAGGATGTGTGAAGAAATTGCTTAGTGTGCTGACTGTGATGTTGCAGGAATATTGCAAATTTTAAACCACATTTAAGCTTACTCATCTAGCATGATTAGAGCATGAAATTTTCAACGTCTACACAATGTTTCTATGGTGATTTTTGTAACAAACATTCATAAAAACGATAAATGAGGAACTATTCTTAATAAGACATCTTTATTGATGTCAGCACGACCTCAGGACATTACTGCTGTGATTTTGAAATCTTGCTTACAAAGTTTTAAGCTTCACTCACTTTTAAGAGTATTTGGGGATTTCACTTAATTATCACTTAAGTTGCAGCTGTTCAGTGTTCTTTAGTACTGAGACCATCTTTCCTGAGAAGCAGCCGAAATCCTTTATTTCCGTGTGGGGTGAAGGATGAAGTAGACCGGCACTATGGATCTCCCCTTTATCAATCAGCTTCAAAGACATTGTTGCAGAAAAGTTTAATTTTGGTGGAAACCGAGTCTGAAATAGACATCTCGAGAACGTTGTGGATCACATCGGCTGCTGAAATGAAAAGAGTACTAATTATGCAAATGTTAACTTGATAAACCCCTGTGTGTCTTGATGGAGATGTATAGCATGGTGTGTACACCTTTGGTCTAAATGTAGACTTGATAAGGCCCTAGAGGAATGGCAGGGATGGACCTTGCATTATGCAGGTGGAACAAGACTGGCGGATTCCCTGTGGAAGTTGGGCCGATTGAAATGGTAACATGCGGGTGTACTAATTGTAGAGTAGGTGTATGGGAAGTACACGGTGGTTGGAGTGAAGCTGGTCGTGTTAAAGATGCATGCAACGCTTCAACAGAGGTGAGATGTTTTGGACAAGGTATTGTGAGGCATGTTTATCTGGGTCCTGTTCCACAAAACAATCATGGCACTAGGGCAGTTGTAACTCCCTTGCTTTAATGGAGGTGAGATGTTTTGGACAAGGTATTGTGAGGCATGTTTTTCTGGGTCCTGTTCCACAAAGCGATCATGGCACTAGGGCAGTTGTAACTCCCTTGCTTTAATGGAGGTGAGATGTTTTGGACAAGGTATTATGAGGCATGTTTTTTGGGGTCCTGTTCCACAAAGGGAGACACCGGTGGCCCAGTCGTCTAAGGCGCCGCTATTTGCTGTGCAGAGTTGCGTCCCTTGGGCACGCCAGAAACCTATGATTGTGGGTTCGAATATCGGATCGCCCCGATTAGGTTTCTAGGTTTGTCAGAACCATACCCGTGCTAGTGGGTTTCACAGAAGTGGTAAATGTCTGAGACGTGCATCACTTTGTGCTTTCCTCCCACATTAAGCTGACACGCCGCGATATAACTGTAATACTGTTGTGGCGTTAAACCCAACTCACTCACTCACTCACTCATTCCACAAAGTGATCATGGCGCTAGGGCAGTTGTAATTCCCTTGCTTTAACGTAGACTTACGACAGTCATAGCGCTATGATCAGAATAGGAACAGGGCCCTAAGGTTTTTTGTTTCATATGAATTTTAACAGAATGAATGTCTGCTTTGTTTGTTTGTTTGTTTATTGTTTAACGCCTCACTCAGCTTATATTACAGCTAAATGACGACGGTCTGTAAATAATTTAGTCTGGACCAGACAATCCAGTGATAGATATCATGAGCATCGATCCATTGGAATAGATGACATGCATCAACCTTGTCAGCAAGCCTGACCACCCGATCCTGTTAGTGGCCTCTTACAACAAGTATAGTTGCCTTTTATTGCAGGCTGCTTGTAAATGTATTGGGGAAGAATGCATTTGGCCTGTGAAAACTATGATGGGGATCTGGTGCACATACTGTATCAATAGTGTGGTGTTAAACTCACTCCCTCACTCATTCACCCACTCACCCACCCACTCACTCACTCACTCAGATAGAATAGAAACATTAAATGTTATTTCTGTGGTGTCAATAAGCAGATTGTGGAACATTGTCCAACTGCTCTGATCAATTTAAGACAATGTCTTCGATTTAAAACCTTCAAACTGACCAGTCACAGTGAGGTATCAGCATCTGACGGGTCTCTGTAGATTTGATACTGACTGCATTTGTGGATTTTTTGATGATTGTAAATGCTGTTACAATAATTGATCCATTGCAAGAAAACTGACTTGGGAGTTCCATCAATGTCTTTCTGTAACTTCATTCCTTCCTCTGTGTCTCTGTAATTTTGTTCTTCACTGTTTTAAATTACCGAACAAAACTGTTGTTACAAAACCGACAGTTTTTGCCTGTTTTCCTCGTGCAGGTCACCCATTCCACAAAGCGTTCTCGGGTCTAAGACGATCGTAACTCAAATACCTCAACATACACTTACGACAGGCGTAGTGCTATGATCGCTTTGTGGAACGGCGCCACGGTGTGGATAATTAATTCTGGTTGAATGGAGTTTTATGTGATCAGACCTGGTGCTTGGTATGTTAAGTATTACCACACTGTTGACTATAGTTAAACAAATGTATTGTTCTCTGAATTTCACGATTGTTCTCACCAATGATGAAACACCACTTTGGGCAAGAGGTTCGAATCCGAGTGGACTGATAAACCGCAATATACGGTAATGCTGCACACCCTTACTAATCACTATATTTTACTGTTAGTTTTTCATCATCTGTATTTATGATGTTCATGCAGAAAATATTTAAATATCTGTGCTGACAACGTTTTGTTATGGGGCTGTCTTATTGACATTTCAAACTGTTTCCTACTTGTCCAGATGCGCAACAGTAATGTTACACTGTTTTTGATTTTTCAAAATTAGAATGTTCTCATCTTTAAAACCACAATACAGGGTTAGAAATTGGCACTAGTCCTATAGTCCTTGCCAAACTGCCCAATAGTTAAGGTATCATAAGGACTAGTAGAAATATACCATTTTTAAGGGTTTTGCTATATATTGTCATTACAAGGACTGGTGGACCAAAAATGTTAGTTTCTACCGCTGCTTGAATGCAATTCGTCCAGTCCTTAAAGAATATTGGGTTCACCTTGCAGTTGTCGTGTTGAGGAAACCTGTCACCAATCTTCTTATCAGTCGCATGACAGGAACGTATAACCATGACAGGAGGAAATACAAGTAATTATTATCTGTAGGTCAATCCACCAGTGTTTGTAATGTTATGACCACAGGTAGTGTGAATCATTATTGATCAGCGGATTATGCAGTGTCTTGATGGTACGCACATATATCAATGCTTGGGACTGTATTAGGATATATAAACTGATCATGAGATAAAAGATTAAATGCCACGTTGAAAACAAGTCCCCATTGGTCATTAGGCCTGATACAGCACTAATGGTGATGTGCAGTATTGTCCGAAGAGGGTGGGGATAGGATAATATCTGCTTGATTCCAGAATATGCAGTCTCACCTTTTAAGGCGGTGTCATCAGGTGTCTCTGTACTTGAGCCCATATTGCAGGGTTAGAAACTAACAGTTTTTGTCCACTTGTACTTATAATGATAACATATTGCAAAACCTTTAAAATGGGCCAATTTCTACTAGTCCTTAGGATACCTTTACTATTGGGCAGTTCGGTAAGGACTACAGGGCTAGTGCCAATTTCTAACGCTGTATTGTATATCTGTCATAAGAATGTAGTACTGGTTTTATAAGACTGGTGTGTGTGTGTGTGTGTGTGTGTGTGTGTGTGTGTGTGTGTGTGTGTGTGTGTGTGTGTGTGTGTGTGTGTGTGTGTGTGTGTTTGTTTAACTCTGTAGTCAGCAATATTCCAACTATTTGTCTGTTGACTTGGTGCCATTGTTACAAACAACCTTAGCACTACAACTGCTGTAAGTCTGTTAAGGTATGGGAGTTTCTATCACCTTAGCGCTAAGACTAGTTTGTACGAAGGCTCCCTGGACTAGACAAACCTGTGATTTATGTTTGTAATGAGCAACGATTCACTCAGCCAACTATCTCACCAAGCAGACCACCCGACCTGCATCACTTCGGACTTTCCAGAGGGGACCCACGCTAAGCAGACACTTTGGTATTAACTGTTCAAAGCGGCATTAAACCCGATGCACTCACTCACCTTGAAATGGTGGAGATGGAGAACTGGTGTCCTTCAGTCAATGCATAGATACCCTTGATCATATCCCATATCCAGCTAGTCCACATCTCGTTTTGAACTATGTGAGTGAGTGAGTGAGTGAGTGAGTGAGTGAGTATGGTTTTATGCCACTTTTAGCAATATTCCAGCAATATCACGGCGGAGGACACCAGAAATGGCCTTCACACATTGTACCCATGTGGCGAATCGAACCCGGGTCTTCGGCATGACGAGGGAACGCTTTAACCCCACCGCCCCTTTTGAACTATGTGTTCAGGTCAATCTTGATTTTAAAGTGTCTCGAACTTACAGTCCAGTAACTGTGTCTAACCTTGTACACACACTTCTACAGTGAACCCTGTGAAGATCAGGGTTGGACTTCATCTTCAGCATTCCATGCTTGTCTTTTCCTGGTGAAGATCAGGGTTGGACTTGACCTTTAGCAATCCATGCTTGTGTTTTCCTGGTGAAGATCTGGGTTGGACTTGATCTTCAGCATTCCATGCTTGTCTTTTCCTGATGAAGATCTGGGTTGGACTTGATTTTCAGCATTCCATGCTTGTCTTTTCCTGGTGAAGATCTGGGTTGGACTTGATCGTCAGCATTCCATGCTTGTCTTTTCCTGGTGAAGATCAGGGTTGGACTTGATCTTCAGCAATCCATGCCTGTCTTTTCCTGGTTAAGATCAGGGTTGGACTTGATCTTCAGCAATCCATGCCTGTCTTTTCCTGGTGAAGATCTGGGTTAGACTTGATCTACAGCAACCCATGCTTGTCTGTTCCTGGTGAAGATCAGGGTTGGACTTGATCTTCAACAATCCATGTTTCTCTTTTCTTGGTGAAGATCTGTGTTAGACTTGATCTTCAGCAATCCATGCTTTTTGCAAGAGGCGACTAACGGGATGGGGTGATTAGGCATGGTTGATGTCTGCATCGTATCCCAAATGCTAAGGTTGATGTTCATGATGTAATCACTAAAAGTTGTCTGGCCTAGACTTGGCTATTTACAAAATGCAGCAATAAAGATCATCAGAGGTCATTATACAAGCAAATAGAGCCCCAGAATTCTATGACTTGGTTGAAGCATGTCAATGATCCCTGGTCCAGACTCGATTATTTACAGACCGCCGTCATATAGCTGGAATATTGCTGAGTACGGCGTAAAACAACAAACCAACCATCAACTAACCCAGAATTCTATGTTGGCTGTAAGAGGCAACCATAATGGATCAGGTTGTCAGATTCAGGACATGGTTCATTGTATGTCATCGTACCCATTGTTGTTCATAATATCAATCTCAGGATTATCTGGTCCAGAATCAGATTATTTATGGCTGCTAGAATATCGCTGAGTGCAGCGTTAAACAACAAACAAACCATATGCGTGCACATGCGTGAAAGACAAGGTGACTAGGTGACTTGACTGAAGCTGTATTTTTCAACTCCATGGATGATACTTCAAAACAATTTGATGTTCTTCAGTTCATTGCTCTAGAGAGTTAGAAATGTCCCTGTATGAAATGCACTTGTTGACCTTCAGCAAAATGAGCTGCAATGGAGAGAATACTTGGAGTGTTTGAAAGAAAACCAATCTAGTTAAATGAGCTGAAAATAGATGTTTGATTTTCATTGGAGGGAATAATTGTCAGAATCGATGGCTTAAAGAGATTAGGTTTTCAGGATTCTCTGAGGAATAGCAACAAGAAAAAAACACATTCATGTGAATCTGTATGCTACATGCAACTTGAGTCTGTCAATGATCCTACTTTTGAAAAGTCACTGTCGCAATACTCATTAAAATCTCTTCAAAAAAAGATGGCAACAGATTTCAAACATCTAAAAAATTCAAACTGTATTTAAGGACTTACACAAATTACCATGTAATAATTGTCAACGCTAGATACCTCACAGAGGAAGGAGTGCATTATAGAAATGGCTGCTTGATGTAACTCCAAATTTACGAGGATTACAGCAATAAGGATTAGGCAGTAGATGCTCTGCATTGTGGGGTAATTGGTGGTCGGGAGCTCGTTCTGATGGCTCTGGGAGTGTCACGTTGCGTATGGCAGTATCTGTAGAATTATTGATGTGTGTTAATTCTCTTCTCTATGATGACAGGGATTTCGCTTAATAGGTGTTGCTGTTCCAGCTTTGTAAACAACTGTGTGTAGTGTTCAGCTAGATTTGAAGTGCTGTGATTGTCTGCAGCTTGTGCCATTATCGGCTTCTCCCAGGCTTCGATGATGCATGGTTGTGTCAAACGATGTTACATATTTTATTTCTTGCTGTGATGGAATTTTGTTTCGGAAGCGTGTTTTATTGTGCTTATGTTCTCAATAGTTATTCAATTGGGTATGAATTATTAAGATTTTTAAGTTTTCAGAATAATCCTGTGAAATCAATTTCTAATGGTCTTTAAAGTGGTGTTGCAAATGTATTACGCATTTTTTGTGCTCACTGTATAATTTGATTGATATTTTTCAATTGAATTTGTTTCCTGTCTAATGTGTTATGTGTATGGACGTGGGTTGTGACATTCAAAGTTAGCCAGTTGATCAGTGCTCTATTGCAGTACAGGGACCCATTCCACTAAGTGCTTATGGTGCATGTGTGTGTGGCTGGACTGATGCCGAGTGAGATACCATGCCACAGTTTAGCATGAATACCCCACTCAGACACAGTATACTGCTCCGAGCCGACCAGTCTTTGTTTTAGCCCCTTGATGCCAAGCGCCAGACAGGGTAACAACAAGTAACATCTTTTGGTATAACGCGTCCAGGAATCGAACCCCGAACCTTCCACTTTCGGGGCTGACGCTCTACCACTAGACCACAGAGGTGGTCTCTTTGTGATAAGAAACTGAAGTAACAATTGTCACTTCTTACATCAACTGAACTACCCTTATGGCCTGACATAAGTGGCGGAACAATTAGAAATCAGGATTCTAAAATGTCACGGTAGAATTAGGGTTGGATGAAGATCTTGTATCTTATTTATTCCTTAATAGGTATTATGGAACACATCACATTGATATGATCAATATGCATGAGAGAAGAATGTATATGGTTTTATAGATGACAATGTGATATATACTTTATATTCCCTATTAATTATCATGATTATGCTGTTGGATAAAGATCTTGTATTTTATTTATTCCTTAATACATATTATAGAACACATCACATTGATATGATCAATATGCATGAGAGAAGAATGTATATGGTTTTATAGATGACACTGTGATACATACTTTATATTCCCTATTAATTATACTGTTAAAAATGCCATATTTTTGGTTTTGAAGTTTTAATTCTTTCATTGATTCACTTTCTTCTTGATAGAATAATAAATTAAGAATGTGACCAATGGTTGACCCAGATAAGGAGTGATGTTAATTGTTACAGATAGACCAAAGGCCTCCTGCCTCATGATACACCTGGGGGGGTCGGGTAGCCTAGTGGTTAAAGCGTTCGCTCATCACGCTGAAGACCCGGGTTCGATTCCCGACATGGGTACAATGTATGAAGCCCATTTCTGGTGTGTCCTGCCGTGATATTGCTGGAATATTGCTAAAAGCGGCGCAAAACTTTACTCACTCACTCACTCATGATAAAACTGATATCAACCGTTAGGCACAGTAAGTTACAGAGTGGTCGGCATTTAGGATATTTTCCTTTTTGGAGTCTAAATATTAGTCATCTGTAAAACTGCCTTAACTCTCTGTCCATTTGGTTACCTGTATTTACCTCTCTGGCCATTTGACTATTTATATTTACCTCTCTGTCCATTTGACTATTTATATTTATCTTTCTGGCCATTTGGCTATCTGTATTTACCTCTCTGGCCATTTGGCTATCTGTATTTACCTCTCTGGCCATTTGGCTATCTGTATTTACCTCTCTGGCCATTTGGCTTTCTGTATTTACCTCTCTGGCCATTTGGTTATCTGTATTTACCTCTCTGGCCATTTGGCTATCTGTATTTACCTCTCTGGCCATTTGGCTTTCTATATTTACCTCTCTGGCCATTTGGCTATCTGTATTTACCTCTCTGGCCATTTGGCTTTATTTAACCTCTCTCTCCATACCTCTCTCTGTATACCTCTCTATATACCTCTCTGGCCATTTGGCTTTAGGTGTTCAGGTCAATCTTGATTTTAAAGTGTCTCGAACTTACAGTCCAGTAACTGTGTCTAACCTTGTACACACACTTCTACAGTGAACCCTGTGAAGATCAGGGTTGGACTTCATCTTCAGCATTCCATGCTTGTCTTTTCCTGGTGAAGATCAGGGTTGGACTTGACCTTTAGCAATCCATGCTTGTGTTTTCCTGGTGAAGATCTGGGTTGGACTTGATCTTCAGCATTCCATGCTTGTCTTTTCCTGATGAAGATCTGGGTTGGACTTGATTTTCAGCATTCCATGCTTGTCTTTTCCTGGTGAAGATCTGGGTTGGACTTGATCGTCAGCATTCCATGCTTGTCTTTTCCTGGTGAAGATCAGGGTTGGACTTGATCTTCAGCAATCCATGCCTGTCTTTTCCTGGTTAAGATCAGGGTTGGACTTGATCTTCAGCAATCCATGCCTGTCTTTTCCTGGTGAAGATCTGGGTTAGACTTGATCTACAGCAACCCATGCTTGTCTGTTCCTGGTGAAGATCAGGGTTGGACTTGATCTTCAACAATCCATGTTTCTCTTTTCTTGGTGAAGATCTGTGTTAGACTTGATCTTCAGCAATCCATGCTTTTTGCAAGAGGCGACTAACGGGATGGGGTGATTAGGCATGGTTGATGTCTGCATCGTATCCCAAATGCTAAGGTTGATGTTCATGATGTAATCACTAAAAGTTGTCTGGCCTAGACTTGGCTATTTACAAAATGCAGCAATAAAGATCATCAGAGGTCATTATACAAGCAAATAGAGCCCCAGAATTCTATGACTTGGTTGAAGCATGTCAATGATCCCTGGTCCAGACTCGATTATTTACAGACCGCCGTCATATAGCTGGAATATTGCTGAGTACGGCGTAAAACAACAAACCAACCATCAACTAACCCAGAATTCTATGTTGGCTGTAAGAGGCAACCATAATGGATCAGGTTGTCAGATTCAGGACATGGTTCATTGTATGTCATCGTACCCATTGTTGTTCATAATATCAATCTCAGGATTATCTGGTCCAGAATCAGATTATTTATGGCTGCTAGAATATCGCTGAGTGCAGCGTTAAACAACAAACAAACCATATGCGTGCACATGCGTGAAAGACAAGGTGACTAGGTGACTTGACTGAAGCTGTATTTTTCAACTCCATGGATGATACTTCAAAACAATTTGATGTTCTTCAGTTCATTGCTCTAGAGAGTTAGAAATGTCCCTGTATGAAATGCACTTGTTGACCTTCAGCAAAATGAGCTGCAATGGAGAGAATACTTGGAGTGTTTGAAAGAAAACCAATCTAGTTAAATGAGCTGAAAATAGATGTTTGATTTTCATTGGAGGGAATAATTGTCAGAATCGATGGCTTAAAGAGATTAGGTTTTCAGGATTCTCTGAGGAATAGCAACAAGAAAAAAACACATTCATGTGAATCTGTATGCTACATGCAACTTGAGTCTGTCAATGATCCTACTTTTGAAAAGTCACTGTCGCAATACTCATTAAAATCTCTTCAAAAAAAGATGGCAACAGATTTCAAACATCTAAAAAATTCAAACTGTATTTAAGGACTTACACAAATTACCATGTAATAATTGTCAACGCTAGATACCTCACAGAGGAAGGAGTGCATTATAGAAATGGCTGCTTGATGTAACTCCAAATTTACGAGGATTACAGCAATAAGGATTAGGCAGTAGATGCTCTGCATTGTGGGGTAATTGGTGGTCGGGAGCTCGTTCTGATGGCTCTGGGAGTGTCACGTTGCGTATGGCAGTATCTGTAGAATTATTGATGTGTGTTAATTCTCTTCTCTATGATGACAGGGATTTCGCTTAATAGGTGTTGCTGTTCCAGCTTTGTAAACAACTGTGTGTAGTGTTCAGCTAGATTTGAAGTGCTGTGATTGTCTGCAGCTTGTGCCATTATCGGCTTCTCCCAGGCTTCGATGATGCATGGTTGTGTCAAACGATGTTACATATTTTATTTCTTGCTGTGATGGAATTTTGTTTCGGAAGCGTGTTTTATTGTGCTTATGTTCTCAATAGTTATTCAATTGGGTATGAATTATTAAGATTTTTAAGTTTTCAGAATAATCCTGTGAAATCAATTTCTAATGGTCTTTAAAGTGGTGTTGCAAATGTATTACGCATTTTTTGTGCTCACTGTATAATTTGATTGATATTTTTCAATTGAATTTGTTTCCTGTCTAATGTGTTATGTGTATGGACGTGGGTTGTGACATTCAAAGTTAGCCAGTTGATCAGTGCTCTATTGCAGTACAGGGACCCATTCCACTAAGTGCTTATGGTGCATGTGTGTGTGGCTGGACTGATGCCGAGTGAGATACCATGCCACAGTTTAGCATGAATACCCCACTCAGACACAGTATACTGCTCCGAGCCGACCAGTCTTTGTTTTAGCCCCTTGATGCCAAGCGCCAGACAGGGTAACAACAAGTAACATCTTTTGGTATAACGCGTCCAGGAATCGAACCCCGAACCTTCCACTTTCGGGGCTGACGCTCTACCACTAGACCACAGAGGTGGTCTCTTTGTGATAAGAAACTGAAGTAACAATTGTCACTTCTTACATCAACTGAACTACCCTTATGGCCTGACATAAGTGGCGGAACAATTAGAAATCAGGATTCTAAAATGTCACGGTAGAATTAGGGTTGGATGAAGATCTTGTATCTTATTTATTCCTTAATAGGTATTATGGAACACATCACATTGATATGATCAATATGCATGAGAGAAGAATGTATATGGTTTTATAGATGACAATGTGATATATACTTTATATTCCCTATTAATTATCATGATTATGCTGTTGGATAAAGATCTTGTATTTTATTTATTCCTTAATACATATTATAGAACACATCACATTGATATGATCAATATGCATGAGAGAAGAATGTATATGGTTTTATAGATGACACTGTGATACATACTTTATATTCCCTATTAATTATACTGTTAAAAATGCCATATTTTTGGTTTTGAAGTTTTAATTCTTTCATTGATTCACTTTCTTCTTGATAGAATAATAAATTAAGAATGTGACCAATGGTTGACCCAGATAAGGAGTGATGTTAATTGTTACAGATAGACCAAAGGCCTCCTGCCTCATGATACACCTGGGGGGGTCGGGTAGCCTAGTGGTTAAAGCGTTCGCTCATCACGCTGAAGACCCGGGTTCGATTCCCGACATGGGTACAATGTATGAAGCCCATTTCTGGTGTGTCCTGCCGTGATATTGCTGGAATATTGCTAAAAGCGGCGCAAAACTTTACTCACTCACTCACTCATGATAAAACTGATATCAACCGTTAGGCACAGTAAGTTACAGAGTGGTCGGCATTTAGGATATTTTCCTTTTTGGAGTCTAAATATTAGTCATCTGTAAAACTGCCTTAACTCTCTGTCCATTTGGTTACCTGTATTTACCTCTCTGGCCATTTGACTATTTATATTTACCTCTCTGTCCATTTGACTATCTATATTTACCTCTCTGTCCATTTGACTATTTATATTTATCTTTCTGGCCATTTGGCTATCTGTATTTACCTCTCTGGCCATTTGGCTATCTGTATTTACCTCTCTGGCCATTTGGCTATCTGTATTTACCTCTCTGGCCATTTGGCTTTCTGTATTTACCTCTCTGGCCATTTGGTTATCTGTATTTACCTCTCTGGCCATTTGGCTATCTGTATTTACCTCTCTGGCCATTTGGCTTTCTATATTTACCTCTCTGGCCATTTGGCTATCTGTATTTACCTCTCTGGCCATTTGGCTTTATTTAACCTCTCTCTCCATACCTCTCTCTGTATACCTCTCTATATACCTCTCTGGCCATTTGGCTTTATTTAACCTCTCTCTCCATACCTCTCTCTCTATAACTCTCTATACACCTCTCTGGCCATTTGGCTATCCATATTATCCCTCAATCATCAAGCCTATTACTGTGATCAACCAGCCATGCTTTGCTTATCTACCGATGTATTTTCTAAACCATCTCTCGCATGTATTCAAACTTTCATCTCGCCCAGCCCTATTTGTGTTTTCAGCCAACTAATGCTTTAGACATGTTAAATATTTGCCACCATGGACATTCCTGGTAGAATGGTTAATGCACTGTGTGGAGCCCATGCATTTCTCGTGTCCCTGCTGTAATATTGCTGGATTATTGCTAAACAGGCCTAAACCAAACTCTTTGTTTTGAAGCACATGTTTTCAAACAATTTTGTCAAAAAATTAAGATTATTGCAAAATAAGTTTCTTGTAAGACTGTGTGTAGTTTGGCTGGGGTGATACACCAACTGTGTGATCCGATGTGCATCACGATACCTTGCTCACGATCTGATGCGTTTCACGATACGTTGCTCACGATCTGATACTTAACACGATACTTGCATGTACGTGCTCTTATCTGTGGATAGTAAGCCATCTTTTTCATTGCTAGTAATTAGTGTTTGGTGTAAGAATTGTTTTAAAGAATACATTTAATGTTGCATCAGTGCATGATTACTGTGTAGTCTGTGTGGACTGTGTGTAGTCTGTGTGGACTGGGGGCGGTCGGGTAGCCTAGTGGTTAAAGCGTTCGCTCGTCACGCCGAAGACCCGGGTTTGATTCCCGATATTGGTACAATGTGTGAAGCCCATTTCTTGTGTCCCCCGCCGTGATATTCCTGGAATATTGCTTAAAGCGGCGTAAAAACATACTCACTCACTCACTGTGTGGACTGTGTATAGTTTGTCTGGACTGGACTGTGTGTAGTATGTCTGGATTCTGTCTGGTCTGTCTGAACCGTGTGTATTGTAGTCAGTATGTTGGTGGATCCCATGCCTGTCTGGTGGCTCCTGCTGTGATATTGAAGATATTGCTGAATCATTGCTAACACTGGCCTAAAACCCATGTTGTCTAAGGCATGGCAATTCACTTCCCAGAGTTGCGTCCCTTGGGCACGCCAGAAACCTACGATTGTCGGTTTGAATCCTGGTTCACCCCGTTTATTTTTCCAGGTTCGTCAGCACTGTACCTATGCTTGTAGGTTTCACCAAAGTGATAACGTGGGCCTCTGGAATACTGGTCAGGGGTGTTAAACTCAACTCACTCATTCCCTCCAGAAGGAAATATTTTATGCAACTGATCAGCTTCAGGGTCAACATCAATAGCCAGAAGTAGATTGAATAACATAAAACATTACCAACTCAGACCTTTTCCTTAATATTCTGTTATATATGTGTACTCATCAAATCATATTTTGTCAAATTTTATTAAGAGATAGAGATCATTTCCTTACAATTTTCAATCAGTGTTTTCCTTATTGCCTGTCAAGAAGGTCAAGGTCAAGTCAACCGTTAATCTTTCACTCACCAAAGATTTTGGAATTCAATAATTCAAGAAAGAGATCGACAGTTTTGCTTACTGAAGACAGAATAAGACAATTATGAGAGCACACATTTTAAAATTGGCTCCCATTTTACAATCATCCTGAAATTGTAATGCATACCAAGTTATTTCTAGCATACAGCTGTTGATATTTCACATCCCAGTAGCCTGAAGCACAGTTTCACAGACAAAACCTATTTCCCTAAAATTGCATCTGAAAATGGAGTTTCAGGAAGCATATCTAGTGTAAATATTCTCCCCACTTTCACGCTCTGTGACCTGGCCAAATGTGTAAACAAAGCATATTGTAGCTACAGAATAGCAGAGATAGCACCAGCGCCATCTCTCACTGTATTGATCTTTTCCTTCCACCAAACTCCATAGTTTTCACATGCTAGCATCCCTCAGTATTAAGCGTATCTACGTGTCTTAGGATGAGTAAATAGAAGGCTCTCGTGATCAAATGCCAATGTGGCAAGAGAACCCTCCGAGAAATGGTCTGAGAAATGGGCTGATCGCTGCAATGGTGAGGCACGGCTAAATGTGTACTGTTGCATTGTGGGAAATTATGGTGTGAGTATACCTTCGATGCCGCCTTGGCCTGAGACTTTATCTAATTTATTACCATGTGCTCATGATGATTGTCTGTTGAAATGGTTGGTACTGTCACAGTCTGATGTTCTGAGAGTTATGTGCAGTGTATTGATTTGCTAAATGTTTAAGAATTCTCCCGAGGTATATGTATATAACATTTGGATAGGTAGGGTCCATTTATTTGGCTGGAATATTGTGAGGAGAAGAAGTCATGTTATAAAAAATGGATAAAAATTTATATGTAATTTCTGAGATATATGTGTGAAGTTTCTAAAACTGTTGTTTCTGTGAAAGTTCCTGATAATCAATTTCCTTAGTAGTTTGTTATGACTTTATGAATAGCTAGTAGTAATGCAATAACTGTTTGTATTCACAATATCTTTTTCAAATTATATTTTATGAGAAATATTGAAGTGAATATTAACAGTAAGGAATGAAGAATTCACGAGAACCTGTTGATTCTGCTGCCTGAGATTTCTCTGACTTAAACCATCGTTATGGTTGATATGTAATTTCTTTCTCTATCATTTTTAGTGATATATAGTTGTGTCAGTTTTTCTTGTTCAAATGCACGTTCAGAATGGCCAGTGAATTACCCGTGAAGATCCGGGGTAATATAGATCTTCAGCAACCCATGCTTGCCGTAAGAGGTGACTATGCTTGTCGTAAGAAGCGACTAACAGGATCGGTGGTCAGGCTCGGTGACTTGGATGATGCATGTCATTGTATCCCAGTTGCACAGATCGATGCTCAAGATATCAATCGCTAAATTGTCTGGATTGTACAGACCGCTGTCATTTAGCTGGAATAATGCTGATTGCAGCGTTAAGCAACAAACAAACCAACAAAACCTGCCTTAGACATAACTGCTTGCATAACAATTGCTTGACGTCATCATAATGGTTTAATGATTGACAATTAATTTATCCACAGATTTCATTCTGTTATATACAGGGATAGAAATGTTTTCTCTTCAAAGTG
Source organism: Haliotis cracherodii (assembly GCF_022045235.1). Taxonomy (NCBI): domain Eukaryota; kingdom Metazoa; phylum Mollusca; class Gastropoda; order Lepetellida; family Haliotidae; genus Haliotis; species Haliotis cracherodii. The sequence continues at coordinate 17,805,615 of NW_027266270.1, read as the reverse complement.
TGCCACAGAGCACACACAAAGATGTTCAGATGTGCGCTTTGGAATTTAAGTGTGCCAACTAGAAAACTACTTTTGATCCATCTTTGAACAGGGTGAAAATCACTTCAACATCAGCTGGTTCAACCCTTCCTTATGTCATGGAGAGGGATAATATCTTTTTCAGTTTCTGAGTCCCCAGGATGATATGGGAAATCATATTAAGTTGTAGCGGGATCACAAGGGGTACACAGGGTTTTATGCGCTCACATTTGGTTGTATATCATGAGCTGACATATTTTACGATGACATTGTCAAAGAATTAAAACAAATTCGTCAAAATTGATAGAAAACAGCTGTTTGATTGAGCTGAGGTCAGCTTGCCCCATGTCATGTGACTATCACTGACTCAGAAAACGCATGCAGCTTTTGGCTTCAAAGTGGGGTATAAGGGATTTAGTCGCCCCCTGAGAAATTTAATTCCTTCCATAGTTGGATACAAAGTATTTTATCAAGATCACGTGGACCAATCAGATCTAATCATTCTGACATGGAGGTATGATAATGTCTATTGAACATCTTTATATGTTGTGCAAAATTATATTTATCACTGGCATTATATTATAAAAACTTTTGCTAAAAAACCAATGTTATTGCCCTTCCAGCACTGTGAACTTATTTTAACTATTCCATAACAATAAAATTTACTTTGACCATGCCACTAGGACTGTAAAAGTGTAATACAATGAATTTGAACCTTGGGCTATCATTTCTTCTTGTAATGTCATGGGTTCATTTTTGCTCTGTTTCTTAACTTTTGGTGTCATTTTCACAAAATGAAATGACAAAAGAGTATTTCACCTATCATGGATTTATCTAGGCCTGAGTGCAGAGACCAATATTCGGCGCCAGGACAGCAGCAAATGTCAGTAAAAATTCCCAAATTAGAATTAAGAACCTTCGTAATTCCTGTTAATATAGATGTAACTAATGCAGTGGCCTTGTAGAGATGGGTACTTAACTGTAACATGACCAATACAAATGATGAAGAGGAAGAAGCTTTACTGTTATGCATGGAATAAAGTATTGCGTTGAAATGCAGAGAATACATTTGTAAAATATTTCTGAAATTAAGAAAGTAGGAACTTTAGAAGATCCCAATATTGAGCAAAATGAAGGACATTTAGTTGGAAATATTAGAATACCTGCTTCTGGGTAAATAGAAGCCAGTCAAGATCACTGTGAATGAGTCAGGAGAATTGATGACTACAATTTGGAGGCTAAAGAGATTGTTGGTTTGTATTACCATTGTCCATAGATGAATCCGTGCTTTTATGGCACTAGTCTATCTGCCAGGGGAGATAAGAATAACAAGGACCTATAAGTGCACTGCCCAAGGCTTGTCTTCACAATGAGAGATGGCACACACCTGTGGAGAACAATCACCCACTTCCAGCTTCGTCTTACCGAGAATAGCAGGAGTTATAATTGTTTATGAGGCCCCCTCCGCGACTAGTTGAGCGAGTTTTGTTTGACGCCACATTGAATAGGATGTTTTTGAGAACACCCAATGATGCAGACTGTAGATGGTTATGCCACATTTGTGAAAGCCATAAGCATAGGTTAGGATGATGATGGAGGCGGAGGATCTGATGAGGGCTGAAAACGCATTTGAACCCACAAATAGCGAATCTTGGCAGGCATGAGAACACTAAATGCACTGTTAAAATACCTTCTAATTTGAGAAAATAAGAACTTTAAGAATCACAGTTTGGGAAAAATATTTAAAAAAATCCTAGCTTTTGTGACCACCCTGGGAATCCTTGCTATTGCCAGTGTCAATTTCGGCTTTCTTGCCACATTGATCTTTTCTGCCGTGATATGACTGAAATACTGTACAAAGCTGTTGTAAAACCTAACACACTCACTCACTCACCTGCCTGCCCAACCATTTAGTACTTATGATGATCACCGTGAAGATCAAGGTTAGAATTGGTCTTCAGCAACCCATACTTGACATAAGAGGTGACTTACGGGATTGGGCGGTCAGGCTCGCTGACTTTGTTCATGCATGTCACCATATCCTAATTGTGTATATCGATGCTCATGATATCAATCGCTGGATTGTCTGGTCAGACTTGATTATTTACAGACTGCCATACGGCTGGAATTATTTTGCTGATATCGGCATTAAACAACAAACATACAAACAAACAAAAACTTATGATGAACACTCAATCCTTTAGTCAGATATACAGATAAGCTGCATATTTGCATAAAATACTCCCCAAAAATATTCAAAACCCAATTACTTTCAATTATCTTGCATACAAAAACGTGTGCATTAAAGGAAAAACTCAAATTTATTAAACAGCAATACCCAATGAAGCTTTTTCAGCATGCGTACAACAGACCTAATTTCCAAAATACAGTTATAAGCTAATTTATTATATTCTGAGTCAAGCCTATATATTTAGAACAGTTAAAAACATCTAAAACATTATTTCATTTTATCGTAAAATGGTCACTAATTTTGGGAAAAAATAATAGAGTGATGAATGGACGACTGGTTACCCAATGAAAAATGTAATGACCCAATTAAAGTAGAAACCCTGGAACTTAAACACAATTGCTCAAAACGTTATCTGAAGCTTTGTTTAGTTGATGTAATATATCAAACAATGATTTGAGACAAAAGTGAACGAAAATAAATTCATTCTACATAGGTCAAATTAGAAGCAGTAAATTTATTGTAATTGACCTTAACATTCCTATGATTAGATTGTAGAGGGCTAACAGGTTTATGATGTTATTGGAGGAAGTTTGAACAGGTGTTAGACCAACACCTCAAACACCTGCTGGAAGGCCTTGGGTGTCAGAGAATTAATGGGATGATTGACTAAATTATGGCTGAACATCTAATGTCTGAACGGAATCCTCTTCTTTTGGATGAATACCGTCTCTGTGGTCCAGAGGATGGAGTATCAACCTGGAGGGTGGAAGGGTTCGATCCCCTGCCATGTCATTGATGGTGACATGTTACGAGATGGTACTTGTTGTTAACCTGCCTGGTCCTAGGCATTCTGGGGAGTCATGCAGTATTATGTGTCCGAGTGGGGTATCCTTGTTTAAACTACGGCATGTTGGGCTACAAAATCGATTTGAGTCTAGACTAGTAAAGTTTGACACAGACAGACAGACACACATGTGCGCGCATGCACGCACGCATGCACGCGCATGCGCATGCGCACGCACACGCTCACACACATTGCATCACAGAGTAACTACAGTAGTATGGAAGATTCAGGGCCAACTTGCATAAATTGATCTTAGCGCTACAACAATTGTAACTCACATACTCTAACATATAAGACTTAAGATTATAAGTCATAGTATTAAGATCGCTTTGTGCATGTGGGCCCAGGTATCCTTTCACTCCTTTTGACAAGTATATATCTCCCCGAGCCCCACTTCACAGTGGATGTTAGCTCGAGACTTTAACTCTCACACTTTAACACAGATAGACTTATGACAGCTGTCGTGCTAAGATCACTTTGTGACACCAGGCCCTCATCTGTTAAATCTTTAATGCCCATGTTGAAGTGCTGAGGCCACTATGTGGCATTAAGTCAGGACATCTTTATAAGTCTTGTGTTGATTTGGGTCTACAGTGGAAGTGACATTTTATTGATTTTGTCAGTTTCGACTAAATCATCACTGAGATTGATGCCAACCCTTCAAAAACGTTCTTTCAGATGATATCTGTTTAAACTAAATGTCATTGATAGAGAAGACAGCCATCAAAAGCTGGTCTCATTTATTTCATGTGAATTGTCATTTGCATCAAAGTCCCAGTCTCTCGTACATAGTCCTTTTTCTATATCAGCCCCTTGCCATGCAAATTGTCAGTAATCGGAGCAAGGATAGTCATCAATTTCCACATGACAAGAATGGGCTGGAAGGCTGAAATACAGCCTCATCATCTTGAGCTGATGATAGCGATGTCAGTTTCACAGCATACTTCAGTTAAGGGGTCATTAGCCTGTTATTGTCTGAATGCCAAATGGAGGACGCAAGTGTTTAATTGACTTGTTTAAAAGGTCAGGTTTAATGGGAGTGTAGATTTAGCCGTTTAAGAATGCCAATATTAAGCAGAAAGATGCCCCACTCGGCCTTAAGATAAATCATCCTGTTGTCCTGTACAAGGCCAGGCAAAGGATGTTTTTTTCTGTTGTCCGTTCCTTGAAGTTTAGGAGCTATATGTGAGGTTCGTTGTCTTCAGCAACCCATACTTGCCTAAAAGGCGACTATGCTTGTCGTAAAAGGAGTCTAACGGGATTGGGTGGTCAGGCTCGCTGACTTGATTGATGCATGTCATCGATTCCAATTGCGTGGATCGATGCTCATGATGTCAATCACTGGATTGTCTGGTCCATATAGCTGGAATATTGCTGAGTTCGGCGTTAAACAACAAACAAACAAATCTTGGCAATTTACCTAACAGAGTTATTTCCCATATTGATTCATCCTCTTGCAGAGTTACTTCCCTTTTTTAGTCCTACCAGACATGGTTATTTACAGATCACTGTCATAAAGCTGGAATATTGCTCTGAAAGTGTGGTGTTAAACAACAAAATATTCCATAAATAGAGAATAATAATGCCCTGGCCTTACTGTAGTGTTAAAAGCTTTCACTCACTTTTCACTCTGGAGGAGAAAGTTTTCACTCACTTTTCACTCTGGAAGAGAAAGTTTTCATTAGTTTTCATTCTTTTCAAACCTTGCATCACATTGACAGCTTTGTGTTTCTTGTTTAACGCCGCACTCAGCAGTATTCATATTCCAGCTCTATGACTGTGGTCTGTAAATAACAATGTCTGGTAGGACTAAAGAAGGGAAGTAACTCTGCAAGAGGATGACTCAATATGGGAAATAACTCTGTTAGGTAAATTGCCAAGATTTGTTTGTTTGTTTGTTTGTTGTTTAACGCCGCACTCAGCAATATTCCAGCTATATGACGGTGGTCTGTAAATAATCGAGTCTGGACCGGACAATCCAGTGATTGACATGAACCCAGATGACATGTATCAACCAAGTCAGCAAGCCTGACCATTTGATCCTGTTAGTCGTCTCTCAAGTACGACAAGCATGGGTTGTGGAAGACTAGGTCTATCCCGGATCTTCACAGGTCCACATTGAAAGCAATTACATACAATGTAATCAAATCATGCCATCTGTGATACATGTGACTGTTTTGCACCTCAGCAAGTTTCTGTTGTTCAATATTTTACATCCGTGTAATAAAAGAGCGTTATTCTGGAATGTAATCAAAACTCCCTTTGGAACATATTTACATCAGCTGGCATTGATTGACAGCAAACTGTCACTTTTAATCAACTGTGTCATACATTTCTCTGGCACTACACATTACAAACATTAACTTAATTTTTTTGTTGAAAATATTTTGTTATTGTTTTTGTGCAATATATCCAATACTGTCCATGTGTCATTGATTGACATGAACAGCCATGTGATTTGAAATAACAGTGTAATATCTGGTATGATATTTTTCATGTGACAGATGTCCCATACAATAGAGACTGGCTGATACCGCCGGGAAATAGGAATCAAGGACTGTATGTTTTATAACCTTTATGCCTCAGTCACCACTCCGTGGTCCAGTGGTAGAGCGTCCGCCCGGAGAGCGGAAGGTCCGGGGTTCGATCCCCGGCCGCGTCATACCAAAAGATGTTAAAAGATGGAACTTGTTGTTACCCTGTCTGGCGCTTGGCCTAAAGGGGCTAAAACAAGGACTGGTCAGCTCGGAGTCAGTATACTGTGTCTGAGTGGGGTATTCATGTTAAACTGCGGCATGTCATCTCAGTGAGCTAGCATTATAAATCGGCATTAGTCCAGACTAGTACAAGCAGCCACACGCACGCACGCACGCACGCACACACACATGTGCAGGCACGTCGCCATAATAGTGCAATAATCTTAGACGCGACGTTAAACCCAATTTCACCTCACCTTATGCCTCAGTCACATTTGCCAGGGTCTAAAATATCTACGTCCAATAGCAATTATAGGGCTTCTGCAGCATTCCCACGGTCACATACTGTAGCAGTCACTTATAGTAGGGTAGCTGCATGGTGTATTTTGAATTTGTGGAGACAGAAAACCTGCGGCTGCAGTACAGCCTTCGAAGTGATGACGCAAGGTCGCCTTAGGGCGTCCCCGCGGCGGCCATAGGTTTTTGACAAATTCCAAGGCAGATGCAAGGGAACTGCTTTACAGCATGGCTACAGCATGTCTAATTGTTTAATTGCTACGAAAACCTAGAAATTAAAAAAAAGTTATAACTCCATGTTATAATCCAAGGCGACCCCTACGGCCTGTAAAAGATAGGGATAAGCCCTTGGGCGACCCAGAGGCCACTGCAGATCCTCTGCGTCCGCCTCAGGTATCTCTTGCTTACGGGAGGGCTTACACTGCCGTATCCTTGCCGAAGAGCAAATGTGACTCAGACATTAGCCTGCTGAATTGTTTTAGCATAAAATTAAACAGTTATTGCGCATTTCATTTGGGGTGCCCTTCTATGCAGCTTCATGGAGTGAAGGCCAAACTGTATGAACTTTGGAGCTTGTGACTATAATTTGTTACATCAATAATTGTTATCTCAAAGGATGTAGGCCAACAACTTTACACAATTATATTTAGTATGTGTGACTTCATGTTTTCGCTGGCTGTATCGCGGAATATGACAGTTCCTCAAAAAGAGAGGTGACATGAGCGTATGTATGCTCAACTTGCTTTACAGGAACATCTGACACAACACATGTATTCAAATAATATCACCATTAGATGAGAAAGGTCTGTAAAGAACTACCTCAGAACGCCAAATAATGTCCTTCATACACTTGTGAATATCTATTTTGCGGTCATGTCACTGACGTCTCGTCCAATGGAAAAGCTGTATGTCGTGTAAACTTCAAATAAAAAAATTATAGCAGAATTGGAAATACCGTTTTAATGGTAAATCATCATGTCTTAGTGATGTTTTATCTCAAATCTCAAATTTGTCTTGACCAAGTTTGTTATCACCTGTTCGTCTATCTGAATTTGCTGAAGGGATGCAATGTCGGTTTTTCTAAACATTTCCAAAAATACTGAATCCCCTAGAGCAGGATGTGCATTATTCTTGATTGAGCACTATAGAAAGCAAATATGGTACACAGAGTTTAGATCAATTTGTTAATTTGGGGCCATGTAGTGCTGTCTGATGAGGACTAAAATAGCAATGCTTGTACACCCATGGGAGCCTGGCTTAGGACCTGCAGTACGCTCTGGGTTCTGGGCAGTAGAGCTCACTCATATGGGTCTATTGGCCAGGTGTGTCATCGTGCATCAGTGGTGTGGATTGATGTTTTCAGTCACTGGAATCAGTTGTCCAGACACCATTATGTACAGGTTGACATGACATAACATAGCTGCCCTTTTGCTGACAAGGAGTGGTACTGTTTACTACCTCACTTTTGTTTGTTTGTTTGTTTGTTGTTTAATGCAGCACTCTGCTATATTCAAGCTATATGACGGCCATCTGTAAATAATCGACTCTGGACCAGACAATCCAGTGATTGATAACATGAGCATCGATCCTCACAAATGGGACATGATGACATGCATGTGAGCCTGACCACCTCATCCCGTCAGTGGCCTCTTACAACAAGCATAGTTGTCTGTTACGGCAAGCATGGGTTGCTGAAGATTCTACCCCGGATCTTCATGGGTCTACTCCCTCACTAGTTCTACCCCTGACCTAAACTATTCAGTGGATTCATCTCAAACTTAGTACATATGATCTGTGGAGGGGTGCAGTCAAAAGAAAAAAAATGTTTTGATTAATTTTCCATTTTTTTTATGAATTTTTTTCAAACCCTAACCCTATCCAATTTCCAATGAAACACTTTGTCCGTGCGATTTCTCTTAAACTATTCAGTGGATTCATATCAAACGTAGTACATATAATCTGTGGAGGGGTGCAGTCAAAAGAAAAAAAATGTTTTGATTAATTTTCCATTTTATTTATGAATTGTTTCAAACCCTAACCCTATCCATTTTCTAATTAAACACTTTGTCCGTGCGATTTCTCTTAAACTATTCAGTGGATTCATCTCAAACTTAGTACATATAATCTGAGTCATATGGAAGGGTGCAGTCCAAGGAAACAAATTGTTTTTATTAATTTTCCATTTTTTTATGAATTTCTCAAACCCTAACCCTATCCATTTTCTAATGAAACAAAGTGACTTCTATTAGGCATCTCACACGGTGCAAGTTGAGCGTGATGGACTGGTTCTACAGCCACCTCTACAAACTTCTTTATATTGTGGTACTCTTTTTTACAAGAACAGGGTAAATGTATAAAAGTTTAACAATCAGGGGTATTTGTAGGCTTGATCTGGTTACATTTTTACTAATTTATATTAGTACTGTGAAACTAGCTTGCATGACTGAAGCAGAGTTGACAATGAAAAGGTTGAAGTTGGGGGTATTAGTAAGCTCTACTTACTGTTTTACTTTTTCAGTTATTTCACTGAAACTTGGTATTTCCAGGTGAGCTACAGCTACTATTTTTAAGCTATTTAAATTGAACCTACTGACACACTAGGAGGGTCGGGGGTATTAGTGAGCTCTTGTTTTGTTCTTGTTATGATGAATCATAGTATCTGGTATCAGGTATATGTATTAAAATATGTATTCTAATATACTGGCAGCTAAAGTGATTGTCTCCCTGTGTAGATTCTGAAGCAATGGTCTCCAGTACCTCTTGCTTGTCTCCCTGTGTGGATTCTGATGCAATGGTCTCCAGTAGCTCTTGCTTGTCGCCCTGTGTGGATTCTGATGCAATGGTCTCCAGTACCTCTTGCATGTCTCCCTGTGTGGATTCTGATGCAATGGTTTCCAGTACCTCTTGCTTGTCTCCCTGTGTGGATTCTGATGCAATGGTCTCCAGTACCTCTTGCTTGTCTCCCTGTGTGGATTCTGATGCAATGGTCTCCAGTACCTCTTGCTTGTCTCCCTGTGTGGATTCTGATGCAATGGTCTCCAGTACCTCTTGCATGTCTCCCTGTGTGGATTCTGATGCAATGATCTCCAGTACCTCTTGCTTGTCTCCCTGTGTGGATTCTGATGCAATGGTCTCTAGTACCTCTTGCTTGTCTCCCTGTGTGGATTCTGATGCAATGGTTTCCAGTACCTCTTGCATGTCTCCCTGTGTGGATTCTGATGCAATGGTCTCCAGTACCTCTTGCTTGTCTCCCTGTGTGGATTCTGATGCAATGGTCTCCAGTACCTCTTGCTTGTCTCCCTGTGTGGATTCTGATGCAATGGTTTCCAGTACCTCTTGCATGTCTCCCTGTGTGGATTCTGAAGCAATGGTCTCCAGTACCTCTTGCTTGTCTCCCTGTGTGGATTCTGATGCAATGGTCTCCAGTACCTCTTGCTTGTCTCCCTGTGTGGATTCTGATGCAATGGTCTCCAGTACCTCTTGCTTGTCTCCCTGTGTGGATTCTGATGCAATGGTCTCCAGTACCTCTTGCTTGTCTCCCTGTGTGGATTCTGATGCAATGGTTTCCAGTACCTCTTGCATGTCTCCCTGTGTGGATTATGATGCAATGGTCTCCAGTACCTCTTGCTTGTCTCCCTGTGTGGATTCTGATGCAATGGTTTCCAGTACCTCTTGCATGTCTCCCTGTGTGGATTCCGAAGTAGTTACTGTCTCCTGAGTACCTCATGTTTGTCTCCCTGTGTGGATTCTGATGCAATGGTCTCCAGTACCTCTTGCTTGTCTCCCTGTTTGGATTCTGATGCAATGGTCTCCAGTACCTCTTGCTTGTCTCCCTGTGTGGATTCTGATGCAATGGTCTCTAGTACCTCTTGCTTGTCTCCCTGTGTGGATTCTGATGCAATGGTCTCCAGTACCTCTTGCTTGTCTCCCTGTGTGGATTCTGATGCAATGGTCTCCAGTACCTCTTGCTTGTCTCCCTGTGTGGATTCTGATGCAATGGTCTCCAGTACCTCTTGCTTGTCTCCCTGTGTGGATTCTGATGCAATGGTCTCCAGTACCTCTTGCTTGTCTCCCTGTGTGGATTCTGATGCAATGGTCTCCAGTACCTCTTGCTTGTCTCCCTGTGTGGATTCTGATGCAATGGTCTCCAGTACCTCTTGCATGTCTCCCTGTGTGGATTCTGATGCAATGGTTTCCAGTACCTCTTGCATGTCTCCCTGTGTGGATTATGATGCAATGGTCTCCAGTACCTCTTGCTTGTCTCCCTGTGTGGATTCTGATGCAATGGTCTCCAGTACCTCTTGCTTGTCTCCCTGTGTGGATTCTGATGCAATGGTCTCTAGTACCTCTTGCTTGTCTCCCTGTTTGGATTCTGATGCAATGGTCTCCAGTACCTCTTGCTTGTCTCCCTGTGTGGATTCTGATGCAATGGTCTCCAGTACCTCTTGCTTGTCTCCCTGTGTGGATTCTGATGCAATGGTCTCCAGTACCTCTTGCTTGTCTCCCTGTGTGGATTCCGAAGTAGTTAGTGTCTCCTGAGTACCACATGTTTGTCTCCCCTTGCCTTATTCAGTTATTGCCATGCACAGGTGACTATATATATGGCCGTTAATTGACTCTCTGATGTGGGTTGTGTCTGATGCTTCCAGTAGACCAGCATGATTATCAGACATATTGGAAACTTCACACCTGCCATTTCCTGGCCTTTGTCAGCAGGTCAGGTGATGCCCATATTTGGCTGAGTCCGTCTAAGCCATAAAGTCCCCAGACGGTAATGAAGTCCCATATCTCGAGTTTATCACACTGGTATTTTATGCTCACTGCTGCATTTCGAGACTGCACCAGCCATATGTGGTACTTAGTTTGGGAGGGTTTTACAGGTATATATTGATTTGTAAGGAAAGATGTCCATATAAAAGTTTTTATGATCCCTAAAAACAGATCAGTTTTAGCATTTGTGATGGTCCAAATTAGGATGTTAACGATTACCCTTGCTCCTGGGCTCACACTTTCTCATTCCCGCAAAAATTCAATGTCTCAGTACCATAAAAGGGGACTCAGTCATCTTAGAAAGACAGTGTTTCACCAGATATTCTATACCGTTCTTGATGTGTCCTTACAAGCGGTAGAAATGTGTTCCAAAGTTTAGTCTAGGTAAAACTGTGTGAAGACCATTTCTGGAGTCCCCTGTTGTGATATGGCTCGCTTGCTCACTCAACCGAACACTCACTCAACCAGTCAACAAATCACTAAAACAAACACCCACCAACCCAAAACCCATCCACTCATTCACTCAACCATTCACTCAACCACTCACCCAACCACTCACCCAATCACGGTAAATGTTCACACAACCAACCACTCAACAAATCACTCACTCAACCAGTCAACAAATCACTCACTCAACCAGTCAACAAATCACTCACTCAACCACTCAACACATCACTCAACAAATCACTCAATCACTCAATCACTCAATCACTCACTCACTCATTCACTCAACCACTCAACAAATCACTCACACTACCACTCACTCACTCACTCACTCACTCACTCACTCACTCACTCACTCACTCACTCACTCACTCACTCACTCACTCACTCACTCCAACCAACCAACCAACCAACCACTCAACAAATCACTCACGCAACAAATCACTTGCTCAACCACACAACCAACCACTCAACAAATCACTCACTCAACCAGTCAACAAATCACTCACTCAACCACTCACTAAAACAAACACCCACCCACCCAGAACCCATCCATTTATTCACTCAACCATTCACTCACCCACCCACACACCCAACCAGTCACCCACCCACACACCCAACCAGTCACCCACCCACACACCCAACCAGTCACCCACACACCCACACACCCAACCAGCCACCCACTCACACACCCAACCAGTCACCCACCCACACACCCAACCAGTCACCCACCCACACAGCCAACCAGTCACCCACCCACACAGCCAACCAGTCACCCACTCACACACCCAACCAGTCACCCACTCACACACCCAAACAGTAACCCACTCACACACCCAACCAGTCACCCACCCACACACCCAACCAGTCACCCACACACCCACACACCCAACCAGCCACCCACTCACACACCCAACCAGTCACCCACCCACACAGCCAACCAGTCACCCACTCACACACCCAACCAGTCACCCACTCACACACCCAACCAGTCACCCACTCACACACCCAAACAGTAACCCACTCACACACCCAACCAGTCACCCACCCACACACCCAACCAGTCACCCACACGCCCACACACCCAACCAGCCACCCACTCACACACCCAACCAGACACCCACCCACACACCCAACCAGTCACCCACCCACACAGCCAACCAGTCACCCACCCACACACCCAACCAGTCACCCACCCACACACCCAACCAGTCACCCACCCACACAGCCAACCAGTCACCCACCCACAATCCCAACCAGTCACCCACCCACCCACACACCCAACCAGTCACTCACACACACACCCAACCAGTCACCCACCCACTCACACACCCAACCAGTCACCCACCCACACACCCAACCAGTCACCCACTCACACACCCAACCAGTCACCCACTCACACACCCAACCAGTCACCCACTCACACACCCAAACAGTCACCCACCCACACACCCAACCAGTCACCCACCCACACACCCAACCAGTCACCCACCCACACACCCAACCAGTCACCCACCCACCCACACACCCAACCAGTCACCCACTCACACACCCAACCAGTCACCCACCCACCCAACCAGTCACCCACCCACACAGCCAACCAGTCACCCACCCACACACCCAACCAGTCACCCACTCACACACCCAACCAGTCACCCACCCACCCACACACCCAACCAGTCACCCACCCACCCACACACCCAACCAGTCACCCACCCACCCACGCACACAGCCAACCAGTCACCCACCCACCCACCCACACAGCCAACCAGTCACCCACCCACCCACCCACACAGCCAACCAGTCACCCACCCACCCACGCACACAGCCAACCAGTCAACCACCCACCCACCCACACAGCCAACCAGTCACCCACCCACCCACCCACCCACACACCCAACCAGTCACCCACCCACCCACACAGCCAACCAGTCACCCAGTCACCCACACAGCCAACCAGTCACCCACCCACCCACCCACACACCCAACCAGTCACCCAGTCACCCACACACCCAACCAGTCACCCACCCACCCACGCACCCAACCAGTCACCCACCCACCCACGCACCCAACCAGTCACCCACCCACACACCCAACCAGTCACCCACCCACCCACCCACACAGCCAACCAGTCACCCACCCACCCACCCACCCACACACCCAACCAGTCACCCACCCACCCACACAGCCAACCAGTCACCCAGTCACCCACACAGCCAACCAGTCACCCACCCACCCACCCACACACCCAACCAGTCACCCAGTCACCCACACACCCAACCAGTCACCCACCCACACAGCCAACCAGTCACCCACCCACACACCCAACCAGTCACCCACCCACACACCCAACCAGTCACCCACCCACACACCCAACCAGTCACCCACCCACCCACACACCCAACCAGTCACCCACTCACACACCCTACCAGTCACCCACCCACCCAACCAGTCACCCACCCACACAGCCAACCAGTCACCCACCCACACACCCAACCAGTCACCCACTCACACACCCAACCAGTCACCCACCCACCCACACACCCAACCAGTCACCCACCCACCCACACACCCAACCAGTCACCCACCCACCCACGCACACAGCCAACCAGTCACCCACCCACCCACCCACACAGCCAACCAGTCACCCACCCACCCACCCACACAGCCAACCAGTCACCCACCCACCCACCCACACAGCCAACCAGTCACCCACCCACACACCCAACCAGTCACCCAGTCACCCACACAGCCAACCAGTCACCCACCCACCCACACACCCAACCAGTCACCCAGTCACCCACATAGCCAACCAGTCACCCACCCACCCACCCACACACCCAACCAGTCACCCTGTCACCCACACAGCCAAGCAGTCACCCACCCACCCACACACCCAACCAGTCACCCACCCACCCACACACCCAACCAGTCACCCACCCACCCACCCACACACCCAACCAGTCACCCAGTCACCCACACAGCCAACCAGTCACCCACCCACCCACACACCCAACCAGTCACCCAGTCACCCACACAGCCAACCAGTCACCCACCCACCCACCCACACACCCAACCAGTCACCCAGTCACCCACGCACCCAACCAGTCACCCACCCACCCACGCACCCAACCAGTCACCCACCCACCCACGCACCCAACCAGTCACCCACCCACACACCCAACCAGTCACCCACCCACCCACACACCCAACCAGTCACCGACCCACACACCCAACCAGTCACCCACCCACACAGCCAACCAGTCACCCACTCACACACCCAACCAGTCACCCACCCACCCACACACCCAACCAGTCACCCACCCACCCACACACCCAACCAGTCACCGACCCACACACCCAACCAGTCACCCACCCACACAGCCAACCAGTCACCCACTCACACACCCAACCAGTCACCCACCCACCCACACACCCAACCAGTCACCCACCCACACACCCAACCAGTCACCCACCCATACACCCAACCAGTCACCCACCCACACACCCAACCAGTCACCCACCCACACAGCCAACCAGTCACCCACCCACGGTAAATGTTCACACTCCCTTGTGATGTTATGAGTACACGGCAACAATTTCAGTATTTATGCCGGGGTTAATGAAAAGAGAGTTTTCTGCATCCAAGTTTTACATCAGGGTTAATAGGATTTAATACTATGTCCTTACAGGAGAGCAGGCAGGATTGAATAAGTGTTCCATTCATTCAAACAGAACATTGGTCAGGTGATTTGGGATGATGAGATGTTTAATGTAGCAATGCATTGGTCTGCATCGGGACTGTCCAGATCAATGTACATATCACTGTGTGTAAGTAAGCATTAGGCTCTATGTACCTAGTTATTGGTGTATGGTTTAACAATAGAACAGAGATACAAGTTTGTAAATCAAACCTCACACCATTAGCGTTCATTATGTCCATTGTTTCAGCAAGTCATTCTCAGCGGTAGAAATTGGCAAATTGCCCCATAGCTAAGGTATCATAAGGACTAGTAGACATTTGCCATTTTTAAGGGCTGTGCTATGAGTTATCTTTATGAGGATTACTAGACGAAATCAGTTACTTTCTATCACTGTCCATCTTTTTCGTAACATTTGTTGTTTGTTTAACATCACATTCAGCAATATTCCAGCTATATGACGGCGGTCTGTAAATATTCGAGTCTGGACCAGATAATCCAGTGATTGACATCATGAGCATCGATCCACGCAATTGGGATTGATGACATGAATCAACCAAGTCAGCGAGCCTGACTGACCACCAGGTCCCGTTAGTTGCCTCTTACGACAAACATAGTCGCCTTTTACGGCAAGCATGGGTTGCTGAAGACCTATTCTACCCTGGATCTTCACATGTCCTTTGACTTTAAACAATCCAACACACACAACGTGCTGAGGTCGGATGATTCGATTTGGATGCAGTATCCTTTTTCTCCCCTTTTTATGGTTTTGTGTTATGCATCATCGTGTAAAGCATATTGCATTCATTGTGAGTGATTGGTGATTGGAGCCACAATTTGATATGTTACACAGTTAACATTGAATAATTAAAAAAAATCAAATATTTATAATATTTGTATGAAAATACTAGTTATCGCCATAGTAAAGATGACTGAATTTGAAAATGTTCCCCCAATTAGATTTTTCTAGATATTTGATATGATGTTAAGGAAGGCTTGTTAAATATGAATCAACTAAAAACATTTCTGTTGCAATTTGTGGTGGGTCTATAGTTATTTTGACCGGACTATTAAACAAGCAGCTAACCTTTACAAAAGGGGAGATATTCGATGGGGCCCTATTTGGCCTGGAAATGTACATTTTTACGATACGAAATGTATATTATTGGACCTGTTAGCATGATCATAGCTTACCTGTCTTTCCTTCAAACACTTGTTAGTTTTGACTTATATTAGAAAAGAAATTAGGCTAAAATGAGTAAAAAGGTTAATTTTTCGTATTAAAAGAATTTAATGAAAGTAATGTACCCCAAGATGAATGTTTTGCCTGAGGCTTGTACTGAGTTGACCTAAATCGCCTCAAGAAATCAGCATCTGCTTGTGTTCCAAGAATAGAACATTCCAGTTGATCCTTTCTTCCTGTTTGTGTTAGAGTGAATGAGTGAGTTTGGTTTTACGCCGCTTTTAGCAATATTCCAGCAATATCACGGCGGGGGGCACCAGAAATGGGCTTCACACATTGTACCCATGTCGGGAATCGAACCCTGGTCTTCGGCATGAAGAGCGAACACTTTAACCACTTGGCTACCCGACCGCTCCTGTTTGTGTTATGAAGGAAAGAACATGAAACTGTTGAAGTCTACGATTTCCTTTCGAACAGGTGTCAGTATTTCAGTTAAAGTTCAATGTATTGAT
Organism: Haliotis cracherodii; assembly: GCF_022045235.1. Taxonomy (NCBI): domain Eukaryota; kingdom Metazoa; phylum Mollusca; class Gastropoda; order Lepetellida; family Haliotidae; genus Haliotis; species Haliotis cracherodii. The sequence continues at coordinate 17,788,959 of NW_027266270.1, read as the reverse complement.
AAAAAGACACAATCAGCTTTGTGGCATGTCTGGTATTGTAAGAGATGCAGAAGGGAATCAGGTGCGTTTCACTGGCAGCCATTGTCTTAATGCCTTGTCACTGGGAGACTGCAGCGGTCAACAAAGGGAGATAACGAATGACTTTTACTTTTCCTCAGTCATGTGCACTCAACATGGAGTCGATGTCTGTATATACTGCTGGATCAATATCAAGGATTTTTCTTGACTTTTAAAACTGGAAACCTAGGTTATAAATTTGATGTCGACATGCCATGGATTTCTATAAATACTCAGCTCATCATCCGTCTTATGACTGAGAGTAACCTACATTTCAGATGGAAAAATGTCCTGGTTTAGAAATTGTAATATATGTTGGTTACTGTTGAGACTTTTGAAACAACTACAGGCACTGAGGGAGTAATTATCCATGTACAAATTTCATCAATGTAGGGCGATGGTATAGCCTAGTGGTTAAAGTATTTGCTTGTCACGCTGAAGACCTGTGTTCGATTCTAATGGGTACAATGTGTAAAGCCTATTTCTGGTGTTCTCCTCCGTGATAATGCTAAAATATTGCTAAAAGTGTCATAAAACCATTCTCGCTCACTCCTATGTAATCTCCATCTCAGCTGAATTGCCTAATAATGAATACATGTTTACACAGCTTAAAAAACCCTGTTTAATGTATTTTATCAACTTTGAAGGAGACAATTTGTAGAATATCTTTTTATGGAAAATCATTTCTAAGTATCCATAGAGTTATCTCCCTTCTAATAATAGTCTGCTTCTGTTTTGAGTCAAATAGAAATTCTCAAAATGGCAGGATGGTGTTTACTTGGTCAAGTGCGACTTATTTTATCCGACTGTCATGAGGAAAATTTAGTTTGCATGGCCTTGACTTTTAGATTAGGAGCCTTGAATATTGTGACTAGTACCCATCTTCACGAGATAAGGAGTCATCTGACTATAGAAGTCTACTTTCCCCCTTGCTGACCGAGGCTGGAATTTCCAGGCGAGATCGTAGCGCCACCAGCAGCTATTACGAGCTGCGTAATTTCATTGTCCCTCATATTGACCAATCAGATTCTTCCTCTCATGTCATTTGTATTTACTACAAACAAATTTGCGACACCCAGTCAAGATGATATGATCGATCATCAAGATCTATGTTGTCATAAAATGGGTCTTACATCGCAAAGTGCGTAAGTCCCTTGAACACTTTTCTTAAAAGCATGAATAGATTTATAAAACATCATATATGATGCCCAGTTGACAGTACACAAATCCTTCAGTTGACCGAAATATGCATGGCAGTCACAGTATGCATGGCAGACTAACCAGATGACGATTTCATTAAGCGATTTCGATTGGAATATGCATAAACTCGTCAGCCCAAATGTAACTCAGAAAGGGTGGAAACTCTGGGACTTGTGTAGTCAGTTAACTCCCTTGCCTCGTGCCTGATTTGGGGCGGTCAGGTAGAATGGTGGTTAAAGCATTCGCTCGTCTTGCCGTAGACCCGGGTTTGATTCCCGACATGGGTACAATGTGTGAAGCCCATTTCTGGTGATATTGCTGGAATATTGTTAAAAGTGGCTCAAAACCATACTCACTCACTCATGCCTGCCTTGGTTTGAATCCCAGATCCCTTGGTTTATAAGCACCATGGATTTCACCAATACTCAATAGCATCACCTTGGGGTTTCCTCCCAATTTAGTTTGACATGCCACGATGATATTGAAATATTGTTCAAATTCGCTTCAAACCCATCTCACTCCTGTTTTCAAAAAAGTTTTAGAAATTGAATTTATTTACAGAATACTTAAATTTTATGCTTTACATCCCCTCCACTGCTTCACATCCCCTCCACTGCTTCACATCCCATCCACTGCTTCACATCCCGTCCACTGATTCACATCCCCTCCACTGCTTCACATCCCCTCCACTGCTTCACATCCCATCCACTGCTTCACATCCCGTCCACTGATTCACATCCCCTCCACTGCTTCACATCCCGTCCACTGATTCACATCCCCTCCACTGCTTCACATCCCATCCACTGCTTCACATCCCGTCCACTGATTCACATCCCCTCCACTGCATCACATCCCCTCCACTGCTTCACATCCCGTCCACTGATTCACATCCCCTCCACTGCTTCACATCCCCTCCACTGCTTCACATCCCGTCCACTGATTCACATCCCATCCACTGCTTCACATCCCGTCCACTGATTCACATCCCCTCCACTGCATCACATCCCCTCCACTGCTTCACATCCCGTCCACTGCTTCACATCCCCTCCACTGCTTCACATCCCCTCCACTGCTTCACATCCCGTCCACTGATTCACATCCCCTCCACTGCTTCACATCCCATCCACTGCTTCACATCCCGTCCACTGATTCACATCCCCTCCACTGCTTCACATCCCCTCCACTGCTTCACATCCCATCCACTGATTCACATCCCATCCACTGCTTCACATCCCGTCCACTGATTCACATCCCGTCCACTGCTTCACATCCCATCCACTGCTTCACACCCCATCCACTGCTTCACATCCCATCCACTGCTTCACATCCCGTCCACTGCTTCACATCCCCTCCACTGCTTTACATCCCGTCCACTGCTTCACACCCCATCCACTGCATCACATCCCATCCACTGCTTCACATCCCGTCCACTGCTTCACATCCCCTCCACTGCATCACATCCCATCCACTGCTTCACATCCCGTCCACTGCTTCACATCCCCTCCACTGCATCACATCCCCTCCACTGCTTCACATCCCGTCCACTGCTTCACATCCCGTCCACTGCTTCACACCCATCCCCTCCACTGCTTCATATCCCGTCCACTGCTTCACATCCCATCCACTGCTTCACACCCCATCCACTGCTTCACACCCCATCCACTGCTTCACATCCCCTCCACTGCTTCACACCCCATCCACTGCTTCACATCCCATCCACTGCTTCACACCTCATGATCCACTGCTTCACACCTCTCTCACTGCTTCACACCTCTCTCACTGCTTCACACCCCATCCACTGCTTCACATCCCATGCTTCACACCTCATGATCCACTGCTTCACATCCCATCTACTGCTTCACATCCCCTCCACCGCCTCCGTGGTCTAGTGGTAGAGCGTCCACACGTAGAGCGGAAGGTCCAGGGTTCGACCCCTGACCGCGTCATACCAAAAGACGTTAAAAGATGGTACTTGTTGTTACCCTGTCTGGCGCTCGGCATTAAGGGGCTTAAACAAGGACTAGTCGGCTCGGTGTCAGTATACTGTGTCTGAGTGGGGTATTCATGTTAGACAGCAGCATGGTATCTCAGTGAGCTAGCACTATAAATCGGCATCAGTCTGGACTACTACAAGCAGCCACACAAACACACACACGTACATGCACGTCGCTATATAAGTGCAATAATCTTGGACGCGACGTTAAACCCCATTTCACCTCACCTCACGCCTCATGATCCACTGCTTCATGAGCTGTAAACACTCCACAAAGATTAACACCCTGTCCTAAGCATGATGTAAGGCGACATGTCCTCTCAACTCAAGACATGAAGTTAATGGTTGATATTAACTCCTAAAGTTACATAATGCGTTTCCCGAGCAGTTAAGCCAATTGATTGTTCGTCATTCTGTCCAACAGTTATGAGAGAAAAACGATATTGAGGAATTGTGACATAACAGAATTTTTTTCTTCTTGATATGAAGATTTTTATTCAAATATTGCAATGTGCTCAAGTTTATTTTTGAGCTCATAATGTTTTATTTGACCAAAAATATTAGTTTGTTCATTGCATGAGATCACTTGATCGAAAAGAACGTTTCTACTTGTATTTCTTTACTCATTCATCATTGTAGACTTGCACAGGTCTCTAAAGCAGTTATTACCAACTTATGTCATAATTTCTAGATTCTATGAATAATAAGAGAAAGTTGTCATTTTAAAAGGCAGGTGTCCTGTACTGTACACTAATATAGACTTGTCTATAATAAGGATAGAATTACTATTCATTCGTGGATAATCATTCACTACAGCCTTGGAGCAAGGCTATCAATATCGTAAAACTTGTGTGTCTAATGAACGGTGATGGAGTGGATGCTGGAGTCTCACATTCCAGCTGACCGTGCCTGGACCGTACAGGTCACTGTGTCATCCATCAGACTTGAAACCACTGCCGTGATATTAATGCATGTAAATCCCACCTTTATTGTAGTTGGAGAGGTTCGAGTGGTTTGCTATGACAGTTGCTCATTGCCAGATCGGTCATTTATAACAGTGGCATAATTTCTGATATTTGTCGTAGATTTGTTGTGTGTTCGCAACAAATACTAATAATGGCTTGGTGTTATTTATTGTGAGGTTTGGAGACAGTAAGAACAAGTGTTGTAGGAAATCAAGGTTTGTTGTTAAATTATTTGTTTCAATATTTTTGACGTTTATGAAGATATAAACATATAAACCAGTGCGCAAACTTAGTAGGGAAAAAGTAAATATTTTCATACATTACGCCATGCTTGACAAGGCCATCTGTTAATCGTGAGTGTGCCAGGTGTTTGACTCTCCTACCTATGAAAACTATAGCTTAGGGTCCACAGATGAGAGCACATACATGTATCATGATACGTATTGAATCGTGAATAAGGTATCGTGATGCGTATCGAATCGTGAATAAGGTATCGTGATGTGTATCGGATCGTGAATAAGGTATCGTGATGCGTATCGGATCGTGAATATGGTATCATGATACGTATCAAATCGTGAATAAGGTATCATGATACGTATCTGATCGTGAATAAGGTATCATGATACGTATCAAATCGTGAATAAGGTATCGTGATGCGTATCGGATCGCACAGTTGGTGTATTGTCCCAGACCTAATGATAAGTTCCATATTTTTTCACAATTATGATAATCCTTTGCTACTTTATAGATGAGAGAGCTTGATAAAATGACTATGCGATAAACTTTTGTTTCTGAATACCCAATAGTAGAGCCTTGTATGGATTCCTGGTCAGAAATTTGGACCCTAGTTGGTACTCTGGCAACCTAATGGATCGGGTGGTCAGGCTCGATGACCGATGGTCAGTAGTGTGCCATCGTACCTCGACGGCGTGGATCACAATGCTCATAATATCAATCACTGGATTGTCTCGGTTATGTTAACAACATGCACACACTATTAAAGTGGAATAGTACTTAAATAGGGAACTCTTTAATAGATGAGTCCATTCTCCACTTTGACCTTAGCTGTGTGACATCCTACCTTTTCAAGCTTTAAATCGGGGCAGTCGGGTAGCCTAGTGGTTAAAGCGTTCGCTCGTCACGACGAAGACCCGGGTTCGATTTACGACATGGGTACAATGTGTGAAGCCCATTTCTAGTGTCCCCCGCCATGATATTGCTGGAATATTGCTTAAAGTGGCGTAAAATCAAACTCACTCACTCACTCAAGCTATAAATCACCAGTTTGTCTAATCAAGGACTGATTATTATGTGTAGAATGAAACATGTCTCTAAATTCTTTCTTGGGATTGTAAAACCAGAGGGAAAAAAAGCAGGGCACTGTTAGCTTCTGAGACTCTTCTCGAAGGCTCACACATCGAACTTAGATATCCACACCAAAGATGGACAAAAATGTCAAAATAATTTTGAGAAAATATGTCAAATATTACGAAAAACAAATATAGAGAGACAGAGCGATCAGCATATCTGTCCCGATTGTTTTCCATTTCCGGAGCAGCATACTGAAACCATTGAATATTTCTTGTTGAAATTTGCTCTACAGATGAGTCTAGTCGTGCACTGGTGCCTATTGATAATCTGGGATTTTTAATAAAAAAAATTATGTTTTCCTGACGATAAGTTGGACTTCACTGCAGATCAGGGTAGTGCTCATTTCGCAACATGACTTCAAAACGTGAAACTTGGTATACAGAGCAGTCTAGTGGTGAACTGTTGCCTTTTGATGATTTGGGATTTTGAAAAATACTGAACAGCATTTCTGAATCAGGCACCAGACTGGGGGGATATGCCATCTCCTGATGACTTTTGTTTGATGCCGCATTCAGCTATATTTCAGCTGTACAACGTCAATTTGTCTTGACCAGACAATCCAGTGATTGACATCATGAGCATCAATCTATGCAATTGGGATATGATAACATGCATCAACCAAGTCAGCGAGCCTGACCGCCCAATCCCGTAAGTCACCTCTTATGACAAGTATGGGTTGCTGAAGACCAATTCTAACCTTGATCTTCACGGGGATCATCATAAGTACTAAATGGTTGGGCAGGCAGGCAGGCGAGTGAGTTAGTGTTGGGTTTTACAACACCCTGACAACCCGATACCGTTCATCGTCTCTTGCAATAAGCTAGACTAACATTTAGTCTCTGAAATCTTATATTACACAATATTCTTCTTGAAATAATAAAAATTAATTCCCTCTGCTGATGTGGATAGAGCTAGCAGGAGCTGGCTAGACTTGCTTTTGTATGCATTTCTAGATTATTATTCATAAAATAAAAATATTCCACGGTCATGGTGCAGAACTAGCAATAAGCATGTGTTTGCTGAAGAGCAATTTAAATCAAAATCTGTATGAAGAGCGTTTCACCTTTAAAATGTTGAAGACAGATTACTGTGTGTGAATTATTGAATTACCACTTTCCGTGAGACGAGATGCTTATTGTGGGAAGAACTGTTACATGCAGAAACACAAAACTATTTTTTCTAAATGTTTAATCCATCTGGATCAACACTTGTTCTCTCTAATAATACCGGGGGCATGGGTGGCCCAGTCGTCTAAGGCGCCGTGATTCGCTGTGGACTGTTGCGTCCCATGGACACGCCAGAAACCTATGATTGTGGGTTCGAATCCCGGTTCGCCCCGATTATGTTTCTAGGTTTGTCAGCTCCATACCCGTGCTCGTGGGTTTAACTGAAGTGATAAATGTCTGAGACCTGCATCACTTCGGGCTTTCCTCCCACATTAAGCTGACACGCCGCAATATGACTGGAATACTGTTAAAAGCAGCGTTAAACACAACTCACTCACTCACTCCAATAATGCCTGTCAAACATCATGTCTGACAGCTCCCCTTACCCAAGGTATCTCCAGGTGACATATTTTCTCAATAATGCGATAGCTCACAAGCTGTGTTCATGTCATGTTGACTGTACACACAAATATTCTGATTGATTTTCGAAACATATAAGTCAGCAAATATTATTTATGTGTACATAATTAGCTCCTGTGTGTCTTGTTTTGGCTGCCTGTCTAACGGGATTGCGAGAGTTTTGTAAAAAGATCTCATGACCAAGTGAAATTGATCTGCTAATATGGCATTTCGTTATCAACAATCAAGGAGGGTAGTATTTCATATTGTAATAAATCTGACACTTTATTTCTTTGGCTGTTATACCCTGGAATCATCAGTCTCATCTTAAGGTTTCTCGTGATTGAGTTTTTGTTTGTCCAACTTTCAGATCACATTTTGTTCATTACAGTGTTGACGTGAAATATGCATCCTGATTGAGATCACCATGCTCAGAGACCAATGGGTATCAGTATATGGGTTCTGCTGTGCTTGATTGACATTCTCCCAGCAGTGCCTCAATGAAGTTGTAGATTTCCTCTAGGCGTATCAAGTTACGTGGGGCAGGTTATGTGTTGCACTTGGTCACAGCTGTTGAGAGAAAGACTGTATACATCAGCCGGAATATATTTCATGATGTACATAACCCAAGTGATCAAATACAGTTACTCATGATGATGGCATATTTGTGAAGGTAGGAATACGTTGTGGTTGATGTTTGTCATAAGATCTGTCATTGTAAGTTATTGCAGTTAACTGTTACGGTCTTAATGGGATAGCATGGTGTTCGAGCTCGTCACATGTGCTCATTTCTCACTGTGAGTAGAGTTATTCAATCATATAAATTATTATGTGTAATGTAAGTCGTGGAATTTAGATCTCGAAATCAATAATGGCTGAATTTGAACATTTTGCATCTTTAAGTGAATATTTTGAAGGATTTTAAGAATGCTTGTTTTTCTAAGTGGTTTATGAATATTGCATTGATCTGGAAGATTTCTGTGTCGTGACTGTTAAGCTAGGCTTATTGTTATGTTTGCTTAGCTTGTCATAGAGTGACACTGGCTTGGAATGTATGGATTAAAATGTATTATTCTTTGAAATGTCTTGTTGTCTGATTGATAAAGAATAAAATTCAATGAATTCTTTAGAATTATTATCAAAAGAATTATGCAATAAGGTTTGAAAATAGTGATGTATGGGGAGAGTGAAATAGTATATTTCAAAAGCATTTTCTTTAAGGATCTAAGTTGTATATTTAATGAACTGCAATACAATATCAATAAAATTTGTTTTCACTAACAAATTAAAATTTAAATGAATTCATTTCCTTCTAAAGCTCAATTTGAGAAATCTGGCCTCACAGTATTGCATGGATCATTGTCACAGTGGATTTTCCATTTAAGGAGCATTATGAAGAAGTGAAGGCAGATTGTCTCTGAGCGGGTATTGATGTGAAATGTCTTGCTGGAGCCCAGTTGTGACTCCTGGTCATCTTGAGATGACCCACACTCACATTTGAAATGACCAGTACTTGGACATCAAAGTCATTCAGACTGAATCGAGCTAAGTCCTTCAGTGAGAAGTTAAGCTTACTGAAAAGGGACAAAAAAATACAAAATGGTGAGTTTGTTACACTTATTTAATTAAGCATTCAGAATAATTTGATGAAATATTAATGTGCTTATTCTTAACTTGAATTGATTTTGTGCATGATCACATATATATTGCTTCCAGAACCACAGCCATCAACTTCTCATTATCAGAGATTATGAATTTTCTAATTGAATATTTGTTTTCAAAATGTTCCTCATGAATATAACATGGAAATAGTTGTATGGAATATATCATGAACTGACATTTATGAATTGTAACACTGCATGATAAGGTGGAACCACTTCGACCTGACTCCTCGTGTAATTAATGGCCATTAGAGTTTCATGCCAACTCAGCATCTTAATTATTATATTTTTAAAAATGGCATGTCTGCATTGTGTCAAACAATCTGAATCAAGAATATTATTCAATCATGTACTTATCCGGGCTGACTCAGATGACTAACAAATGTATTTTGCAGTTTGAATTTGTTTATTAAAAATTATAGTAAATATGGTGTGTGCATGCGTGTGTGTGTGTGTGAGTGTGTGTGTGCGTGCTACATGGAGGAATATATCTTGTTGAAAGTTACCTACAGTCTGTGTCAACGTTTGTGAGTTAAGGGCGGTGGGGTAGCCTGGTGGTTAAGGCGTACGCTCGTCACACCAAAGACCCGGGTTCGATTCCCCACATTGGCACAATGTGTGAAGCCCATTTCTGGTGTCCCCTGCTGTGATATTGCTGGAATATTGCTAAGAGCGGCGTAAAACCATACTCACTCACTCACTATGCATACAGATTATGTCAGGAGTGGGCAAGTCCTACTAAGTTTGTAAAATGTGGGAGTTAATACAGTCATATTACAACAACTATGACTCATCATGATACCATGTATCGAGGTCTACAAAGCGACCCCACTTAAAAGGCGACCCCTCCCCTGCACAAGCCTTTAAAATGGACGCTAATTTATATACCCTATCTGTAAAGTGAAGAGGAATGAAGCACGTCACCAGCACATACACAATCCCTACATTTGCAAATAAAATTTCTTCCGCCAGCAAATTCAGGGAAACGAACAGATCATAATAATTAAACTTGGTCAATACAAATTGGAAATTTGAGATAAAAAAACACTAGACATGATGATTTACCAATTAAATTAAATTTCCTCTTCTGATTGGCATTGTTTGATATGCAGAGATTAAGATTACAATCTGTATTTTCTCGTAAACTAAGCCAGAAATAGCAATCAGCTGTACACATTTCTCGAAATTTACTGGTGATTCATTTAAAAATTACCTGATAATAACACTTTAAGTAATTTTGATAGAAAATTCGGATGAATTGTATCTGAAACTATCATTTTATTCGGAATAATTTATCATTATATCATGTTGTTTTATTTGCAGCTTAACTATATATATTTGAAATAAGTTAATAATCATAAGTGTAGGACATTGGTACATTGCTGATCGCTATGGTGTAAATTTTTACCTGTGGAACAATTTGACCAGTCACTGTCGATGCTGACCTGTGCTCATGATAGAGAACACTTTATAAGTTTCAGTGAGTCAATGTATGGCATTTATGCTATATATACCCATTTTCATGATCAACTGAAGTTCGTTTCAAGGCATCAATAGCGGTAATATGACCGTGGTTGCTGTAAATAATGGTGAGTTGTGTGATCTTCCCATCGCTTCTCATACGATTTTGCTAAAATGAATATTAACAGTATTGAATGAAATTTTGAATAAAATTAATAAAATAGATTACAAACATAAGTCCAGATATATAATGAACTCTTTTATAACCAGACAGTGTAATTACATGATTAGTTTGCCAACTTCAATACGCACTTGTTAACATGGTATTTCCAGTGTAAAATGCTCACAGTAATGTCCTTATGTTGGTGGGAAAAAACATCATCACTCTTCAACCCTGTGTATAAGACGACCCCCCCTTGAAAGCCCCCTAATTCTAGGTACGAAAAACTCGCCTTATACACAGCGATATACGGCGCGGCATTAATGCGTTCTCTGACAACTGAGGTTTGTTACAAGGTGACCCTTGTAATCAGATTATGGTTGGTATTGATAATGGTAAGTTGGTGGGATCTAAAGATGAGTCCACTGACACTATCTGAAAATTAATGATACACGATATTGAATGAATTTCTTGGTGAAGTAAAAGGAATGGATCAAAAACTTAAAGTAAGAAATGCACTTCATTATGAAGAAATCGAAGTAAGAAATCGACCAGCTGATGTACGTCATGACAGATTTGTTGATATGCTGTTTCCGATGTTACATACTTGATTAAATGCTTTTAATTTGAAAACATAAGCATATCTTTATTCATTGTAGGAGTATATATTATACATATCCCGATCTACACAGCTGTAATTTTTGGAAAAATGTTTGCATTAATGCACACAAAAATCCAGTATTCCTCGGACGATGATGAGGGAAATAATTACTTCTGACTCTAGTTTCCCCAAATCAGAATCTTGTACTCACTGTATCACCAAGAAATGGTCAATAGATGTCTTCCTCAGAGAAAAGCCGGGAGCAGTCGATAATCCACATGCTGTCAACAATGGCAGAGTGAATACTTGTTGTCATCATTTACTAGAGCTGGGATGATACACCAACTGTTCGATCTGATACGTATCATGATACTTGCATGTGCTCTAATCTGTGGTACGTAAGCCGTCTTTTCTTAGACAGGAGGTGCGGTAGGGTAGCCCAGTGGTTAAAGCGTTCGCCGTCACGCCGAAGACCCGCATAATCATATTCACACACAGCCTGCTTGGAATTGTGCATACATACTAGCCTGAACTGCTCTCTTGATTAGCATCAATTTTAATAAATTTTAGTCTTTACATACCTGGAATTTTTCAGAGCTTACAAAATCAATTTTTACTGTGCATGCTCAAGTTCTATATGGGGCAGTCGGGTAGCCTAGTGGTTAAAGCGTTAGCTCGTCATGCCGAAGACCAGGGTTCGATTCCTGACATGGGTACAATGTGTGAAGCCCATTTCTGGTGTCCCCCGCCGTGATATTGCTGGAATATTGCTAAAAGCGGCGTGAAACCATACTCCCTCACTCACTCTTAGACAGGATGGCCAAATATAGGGTTAGAACTAACACTAGCCTGCCAGCCTGGGGCTAATACAAATTCCTGTGGGCTAGTACAAATATCCCAATTTCCCCATTGTTTAAACAATACAAGGGCATTTTATCTTTACCCGGGCGAGTAAAGCTATGAGTTTGGTTCAAACCCTGCAAAATACCTGGCACTCTAACGAGTGTCAAGTATGGTGCAATGGTTGAAATATTTATGTTTTCTCTACTCATTTTCACCAGTAATTAGTGTTTGGTGTATCATCTATTGAAGAATACATTTAAGGTAAGAATTAATACTTTTTACTTAGTGTGCATTTGTGTAATTGACACTTGTACCAAGAAGTAAAACATCACTATCCACCGATGCATCAGTATATAATCCCACTACTCTCAGCTACTAGTCTGGTATGTCATTATCTACCGGGCCCATGCCACTGTCAATAGGGGATCGGGTGGACAGGCTCGCTGACTTGGTTGATGCGTGTCATCGTATCCCAGTTGCGTAAATCGATGCTCATGGTGTCACCACTGGATTATCTGGTCCAGATTCGATTATTTACAGTCTGCCGTCAATTATAGCTGGCGTTATGAGTGCTGCGTTAAAATACAAACAAACAAACAAACAAACAAACACTGACAACAATCGTGTCTGTATTACGTCCATAATGCCAAGTAAAGTGTTAAATTATTTTTACATGTTTGCTTTTTTTCTTTCTTTTACGTGCACATTTTGAACCAAATAGGTCATAGATAAGTAATTCATTACTCATATCACTATATACATGGTACTTAAATGTCACTATGCATGGTACTACTATCACTATGTATGGTACTTTAGTATCACTATGCATGGTACTTAAGTATCACTATGCATGGTACTTAAGTATCACTATGCATGGTACTTAAGTATCACTATGCATGGTACTTTAGTATCACTATGCATGGTACTTTAGTATCACTGTGCATGGTACTTAAGTATCACTGTGCATGGTACTTTAGTATCACTATGCATGGTACTTTAGTATCACTATGCATGGTACTAGTATCACTATGCATGGTACTTAAATATCACTATGCATGGTACTTAAGTATCACTATGCATGGTACTTTAGTATCACTATGCATGGTACTTAAGTATCACTATGCATGGTACTTTAGTATCACTATACATGGTACTTTAGTATCACTATGCATGGTACTTTAGTATCACTCTGCATGGTACTAGTATCACTATGCATGGTACTTTAGTATCACTATGCATGGTACTTAAGTATCACTATGCATGGTACTAGTATCACTATACATGGTACTTTAGTATCACTATGCATGGTACTAAAGTATCACTATGCATGGTACTTAAGTAACCCCATGCATGGTACTAGTATCAATATGCATGGTACTTAAGTATCACTATGCATGGTACTAGTATCACTATTCATGGTACTTTTATCACTATGCATGGAAGGGGGCACGGGTGGCCCAGTCGTCTAAGGCGCCGCGATTCGCTGTGCAGAGTTGCGTCCGTTGGTCACGCCGGAATCCTATGATTATGGGTTCAAATCCCGGTTCACCCCAATTATGTTTCTAGGTTTGTCAGCACCATACCTGTGCTCGTGGGTTTCACCAAAGTGGTAAACGTCTTAGGCCTGCATTACTTCGGGCTTTCCTCCCACATTAAGCTGACACGTGGTGATATAGCTGGAATACTGTTAAAAGCAGCGTTAAACCCAACTCACTCACTCACTCACTCACTCACTATGCATGGTACTTTAGTATCACCATGCATGGTACTTAAGTATCACTATGCATGGTACTAGTATCACTATGCATGGTACTTTAGTATCACTATGCATGGTACTTTAGTATCACTATGCATGGTACTTAAGTATCACTATGCATGGTACTAGTATCACTATGCATGATACTTTAGTATCACTATGCATGGTACTTTAGTATCACTATGCATGGTACTAGTATCACTATGCATGGTTCTTAAGTATCACTATGCATGGTACTTTAGTATCACTATGCATGATACTTTAGTATCACTATGCATGGTACTTTAGTATCACTATACATGGTACTTAAGTAACCCCATGCATGGTACTAGTATCAATATGCATGGTACTTAAGTATCACTATGCATGGTACTTAAGTATCACCATGCATGGTACTTAAGTATCACCATGCGCATGGTCCGAGTATCACTATAAACATGGTTACTCCGGTAAGTAAGGATTGTGAGAGTACAGTGCAGTGAAAGATACAAATTGCTTTTCCTTATGACATCCATTAGACATGGCACACCTTCCCACAACAATCCACCTGAGGTGCATATCTCAGTAGATTAACAACACCTGAATACTCCAGACGTATAAGTTACCATTCTTTCGCCAAACCGTGAACCCTTAGCGAACAACAGTTCTCTCTCCCGATAATAAGTGCACTTATTCTGAAATTAAATTCACACCCCACAAAGACTAGAGACTAACCACATTGACATAATCTGTAGTGTGAAGATGGGGCAGAAATTAGCAGGAAGCGCAATGGATCGAGACCAGTTTATCCCCAACAGTTTCTGTAGATTGCAGACACTGTTGTATCCAGGCAACCTGCCAAGAGATTAGCAGAAATGGTGTGGGTATCCCTCTCCGAGTTATCCGATAAGTAAATGGGTCTTTATGCAGCAAGTTGAAGGCTGATGCTGAACGTGTAGTATTGTCAACGTAAATCGGCCCTTCCCTCGGGATACGATCCCCCCCAGGATTTACCCACAGTGTCACACAGCAGAAGGCTGGGGAAATACTTGGAGCAAAGGTTTGTTTCTTTAGGAATGTTCCTTTCTATAGTTTTTTTCACACTGTTGGTAGCTGTGGAGGGAAATAGGTATCTGGTTGCGGAATATGTTGTATGTCTGTTATGATTACTTTGTTTGGATCTTTTTGAAGTGATGTTAGCAGTTTGCAAGAGCTTAGGTTCTTGGGTATGGGAGGTACAATATAATAATAACTCATCCCCAGTACAGCTCTTTCCTGGCTGGATTAACAAAGTCATGTTATAAGTTGTAGCAGGATTACTCTGGTACATTAGGGCTGTTATATGCATCATGTGTTACGTTTTCTACCATGAGCCCGAGGCAAGTGGTTATATAATAAAACCTAATATCATAGGACAAATAAAACCCCATGTACGCCTCGTGATCCCGCTACAACAAATTTATCTCAATGACACGTTTTAAAATGACATTGTAAAAGAATTAAAACAAATTCATTGATTTTCTATCAGTGTTCAATTGAGCAGAGGTTAGTTTGTGCTATGTCACATGACTTCCATTGACTCAGGAAAAAGCATGCAGATTTTTGCTAATGGAAGCGGGGGTATAAGGGATTTATTCCACGACTCAGAAATCTACATGCAGCCTGTCTTGCTTGTGGCGGGGTTACTAGGGATTTATTCACCTGCTGAGAAATTTATTTCCCTCCAAGGTGGGATACATAGTATTTAATCAGGGTCACTTGGACCAGTCAGATCTCATCATTCTGACATGGAGGTATGATAAGTACTACTGTAGCAAATTGTTGCTCTTGGCAGCTTATAATAGATGGATCAGAGTCGTAACCTTCCCATAACCACCTTAAACTCGTGGGGTTGGGTTTGTGTTCTTCTAGATGTATGTAATATATGTTCCTGTCGAGATAGTCAGGAAGACTTACGGGGTACAGATGGGGGTGTCATTGATTGGAAACTTAGTATCGATATGTCAACTTAAACCTATCACAAACCATCAGTTAAGAATAGAACTAATTGCTCTGTATGTGTGTAGGTTTAAATGACCTATCCTGACCTACAAGTAATCAATTTAATCCTAAATTTGAACAATTAAAATAAGGTCTGTCGAGAGATAAATGTACTTTCATAGAAGTATGCTGTACAAAATGAAGGACATTTGAACATGTTTAATGAACAGAATTTCAACTAAAATAACCTATAATATTTCTCATTTATAAATATTCTGGTTGTCACGCAAACATCCATAGGAGTGCCCTGTGGTACACTAATGAGAGGAATACCGTATTTCATCTATTGGAGGCCTAGGTGTCTTATTGATTTCATGCAAGCCTTTGACCTTATATATATTAGTCTAGCGTCAATTCTGTTTAATGCTTGCAAATCACTTTCCTTACCGATCTGGATGTGACTGAGAGTAATCATTATATGCCATAAACTGATATGATAGGGATAATTATTTCATCAAATGATGGACCCAGCGTCTGAAAGAGGCCAGCTTCTATTTTTGTCGTGATGTTTGTACGACCCAGCTTGAATTAGAACACTGGCGTCTAATAGAGGAAGTACTGTACATTTCTATCCCTGACCTACATGAGGGGACTTTATGTGTGTGAAAATAATCCTCCCAGTTTGTGCACTAGTTGCAGGAATAACGACAGCCTGCTGCCCAAATATAAAGCTCATAAAGCCAGATGTTCCCACTCCAAGCAGGCCAGCGACACAGTGATGTAAATAATTGGGGCGTTCATTTACAATGTTACACAACAACTGTAAGCTGCCCATAAAACTCCCAGAGAAATGCTTCTATCAATGTGTTATAGCTGCCCTCATTGTTGCTGTAGAGTAGGTTAAACCTATTATATTCTCAGGAAAAGAATTGGACACATGTTATCATAACTCAAAACTTAGAACTTACGCCTCTCCCATAGATTTACATGATAATAGACCCGTGAAGATCCAGGGGTAGAATAGGTCTTCAGCAACCCATACTTGCCGTAAAAGGCGACAAATGGGATCGGGTGGTCGATATTTTATGCCTATTCATTTATTGTTTATATTAGTATGATGTATTGTAAATCAATACATACATGAACCGTATTCAACGTAATAAGCGCCCCACTCTAATAAGCGCCCACGGAGATATTTGCTTTTATATTTCCATTTGATCAATGTACAAAAGACTTATTCATTCGCGTATGATACACACTTGTGTGTTATATGCATCCTTAATTATGGGCAATTAAATTCTGGAAAATATATCTGTCATACAAACATTTCAGGCAATTACAGCATAAACCGCACATTTTTTCTTTCACCTTTTTTTTTTTCCCCACCAAAATAATATTCTCAAAAGAACCCCCAATTTCTAATTTTGAGAGCGCCCTGGGTACTTATTACGTCAAATATGGTATTTTAAAAAAAGCTTTTTTCAAATGTTATATGTTAAGCAGTACATTTGTTAAATATAAATACAAGAGCCTTTAGGCAATGCAGACATTTTTCATTTATTAAAAAGGTGCATCTGTATTGCCTCGGGCTAAGAACAGCGACATGTGGCTTCTTTAAACATGTTGACAGCAAACTTTTGATATCCGAAACTTATTTATTCCCAAAAGGAATTAAGTGCCACAGTTTTTAATCTCAAAAGGATTAACTTTTAATCCTCTGAATTGTTTTGAGTACATACACTGCCATTATCACAAGTTTCGGTCAATTGTGATAAAATGATTATTTTTTGCCTCAATACCTCTTGGCATAATGGTTGAAGCTGTTTGCCGATAGAGAGCCATTCATAAAGCCACTCAGGTAGAGGGACCCGTGAAGGTCCGGGTATTGAATGGGTCTTCAGCAACTCATGCTTGCCATAAGAGGCAACTGACGGGATCGGGTGGTCAGGCTCACAGATTTGGTTGATGAATGTCATTGTATCCCAATTGTGTAGATCGATGATTGCTAATGATGTCAATCACTGGATTGTCTGGTCCAGACTCAATCATTTACAGACTGCTGTCAAATAGCTGAAATATTGCTGAGTGCTGCGTTAAGCAACAAAGGTAGAAGAGCCATGAACCTATAGGAGCCACACAGTTAGAGGAGCCATGGAGCCACCTCATGGATGAGTCGCTAAGCTAGCCACAAAGCTGCCACAAAGCTAGAGGAGCCATGGAGCATGATGACTCCATTTGCTGGCCCATGTGCTTGCCACAGTGACATCAATGCCTCACATCTGGAAATAACTTGGTTTTTAAGTAAGCCGCAGCACACATGGTGTGACATGTCTTCTTACCAACTCCTATATTTAGTAGGGCGGAACAGATCGTCAAATAGATGCTGTAAGCCGATAGAGTGTTCCAGGAATAAATGAGCATCTATTTGGGAGTCCTGCAGTGCCAACATTTGTTGAACAAACCGCAGTCTGCCCGAGGACCATGTAGTGTAATATGGTTGGCAGTAAGTGCATATGTAGACTAATGTCGTGATAGGTGGCATTTATCCAGCTAATTGGACCAAATTGCTCCTTGGATAAACTTATGTAATCAGAACCAGTAATTGAAGATATTGTGGCAGTAAATTAAGGCTTGACTCAGATGTCAGGGGCCGGAGGACTGGGTGGGCTGCCCTAATGAAACAGAGATTATTGAGGGAGTGTGTTTCTGTATTGTGAATATGGTAAACTTGAAATAAGATTGTTCAATGTGAGCCTATGGCGGCATCCTACATATTTTGAGCATGAATTCCCAATGCATAATAATTATGTTACATAAAAACACAAGGGTAATAATCTTTTTATCTTATGATATCATTTAAAGAAATAGTAAAAATAAGTTTAAGATAACTGGCACTCTATGGAGTAAGTTCAGAAACCGTGTATACCGTATTCGACTTAATAAGCGCCCTGGGTGCTCTCAAAATTAGAAATAGGGGGCTCTTTTTAGAATATTATTTTGGTAGAAAAAAACAGGGTTGAAAGATAAATTTCGTGGTTTATGCTGACGGTCTGAACTGTTTATATACGTCAGATATATTTTTCCAGAATTAAATTGCCAATAATTAAGGGTACATATAACACACGAGTGCGTATTATACACGAATAGATAAGTCTTGTGTACATTGATCAATCGGAAGGGTGAGGTGAGGTGAAATTGGGTTTAACGTCGCGTCCAAGATTATTGCACTCATATAGCGACGTGCATGCACGTGTATGTGTGTGTGTGGCTGCTTGTACTAGTCCCGACTGATGCCGATTTATAGTGCTAGCTCACTGAGATACCATGCCGCAGTTTAACATGAATACCCCACTCAGACACAGTATACTGACTCCGAGCCGACCAGTCCTTGTTTTAGCCCCTTAATGCCGAGCGCCAGACAGGGTAACAACAAGTACAATCTTTTAACGTCTTTTTGTATGACGCGGCCCGGGATCGAACCCTGGACCTTCCGCTCTCCGGGCGGACGCTCTACCACAAGACCACGGAGGCGGTCCAATCGGAAGGGGTGCTAATTGGGATTGTTAACTAGCCAATATGTTAGCAAATATCGCCGTTGGCGCTTATTAGAGCGGGGCGCTTAATACGTCGAATACGGTAAGTACAATGTCAGGTTTCAGAAGCGTCCCTATTATACAGGGGAGAACGATTTGCATCTGTGTTTTTCAGAATTTGGAATTGTTTTATTTCAATTGGGAAATTTATTTCTGACATTTGCTTCAGATTTTGGGAAGAATTAGCCTCTAGTGAGATCTTGTGAGTGATACCAGGTTTATTGAACCAGTCCTTCACCAATACATATTTAGATAAATAAAATGTATATGTTCATTTTTTAGATTCTGTTGCTTTAGGCACACATATAAAACTTGAGTGAGTGAGTGAGTATGGTTTTACGCCGCTTTTAGCAATATTCCAGCAATATCACGGCGGGGACACCAGAAATGGGCTTCACACATTGTACCCATGTCGGGAATCGAACCCGGGTCTTCGGCGTGACGAGCTAACGCTTTAACCACTAGGCTACCCGACCGCCCCATATAGAACTTGAGCATGCACAGTAAAAATTGATTTTGTAAGCTCTGAAAAATTCCAGGTATGTAAAGACTAAAATTTATTAAAATTTATGCTAATCAAGAGAGCAGTTTAGGCTAGTATGTATGCACTATTCCAAGCAGGCTGTGTGTGAATATGATTATGGTGTTGATGTTTTCCTGTTCAAGCCTTCACAATATAATATTATTCAATAATGTTTAGTTTTTGCGAAGAAAAAGCATCTAACCTTTACAAATATTTATTTGAGGTGCACATGTATTTGCTGTTCATGGTCCGCGAAGGAAGACTTATCTAATGTGACGCCATTCTTTTCAATGTAGAATCTCCATTAGACATGTCAAAGGTCAAGGTTGTTCCACAATGCGTAATTTTTCACCAGTTTTGAGGGAACTTTGACATGGGATCTCTGCCACGATAACATTAAGCAAGATCAGTTTGACCTATGTTGATCCTCTTATTCACTCAAGGATAATTTCTTTATTAATGATTTATGTTCTTGCGTCAACGAATGACCTGCACTGGCTCCAGGCTGAGCAAGCATCAGATGACCTCTCTCGGTTGAGTCATAGGATGCATTATCAATTTAAAGTGAATTACCACATCTTATCTGATTTTCTTTATCTTTTCTCACAAATCAAATGGACTTCCATGGTTTAGTGGACATTGAGCGTCTGCCCAGAGAGCGGAGGTCTGCGGTTTGATTCCCGGCTGTGTCATACCAAAATATGTTAAAGATGGTACTTGTTGTTACCCTTCAAGATGCTCGACATTAAGGGGATAAAACAATGACTGGTTGTCTTGACGTATACTTTGTGTGATTGGGGTATCCATGTTAAACTGCGGCATCGTATCTCAGTGGGCTAGCACTATAAAATCAGCATTAGTCTTGATCAGTGCTCACACATACACATACGTCTGCATGTAAGTGCAATAAAAAATCATATGCAAGATTATTGAAATCTAACTTGCAGACAAATATGGTGGTTTTTGAATCACTTGAAACAAATTTGCTAGGACTGCCTGTTGGCCCAAACCATGTCTCCATTTAAATTCAATTCACTCACTCTATCTCTCACTAACTCATTCACTCACTCACTCCATCCCTCACTCAATCCCTTACTCACTCCATGACCCAACTCGCTCATGCCATCCCTTACACACTCACTCATCTCTCACTCACTCTTTCTATCCCTCACTCACTCTTTCTATCCCTCACTCACTCCATCCCTCACTCATGCCATCTCTCACACACTCACTCATCTCTCACTCACTCTTTCTCTTCCTAACTCTTTCTATCTCGGGGCGGTCAGGTAGCCTCGTGGTTAAAGCGTTCGCTCGTCACGCCGAAGATCCGGGTTCGATTCCCGACATGGGTAAAATGTGTGAAGCCCATTTCTGGTGTCCCCTGCCGTGATATTGCTGGAATATTGCTAAAAGCGGCGTAAAACCATACTCACTCACTCACTCACTCTTTCTATCCCTCACTCACTCCATCCCTCACTCACGCCATCTCTCTCATCTCTCACTCACTTTCTCTTCCTAACTCTTCCTATCCCTCACTCACTCCATGACCTCACTCACTCACTCATCCCTTACTCATTTCATCCTCTCTCTGTCCATCCCTCACTCACTCAATCCATCCTCTCTCTTTCCATCCCTCACTCAATCCATCCTCTCTCTTTCCATCCCTCACTCACTCTTTCTATCCCTCACTCACTCCATGACCCTCACTCACTCCATCCCACTCACTCACACCATCCCTCACTCACTCACTCAATCCTCTCTCTTTCCATCCCTCACTCACTCTTTCTATCCCTCACTCACTCCATCCCTTACTCACTCCATTACTTACTCACTCACTCCATCCCTTACTCACTCCATCCCACTTACTCATTCCATCCTTTACTCACACCATCCCTCACTAACTCATTCCACCCTTCACTTACTCACTCCTTCACTTACTCACTCCTTCACTGACTCACTCAGGCCTGTATGCTTCACCTAACAATGTTTTAATGTAACCACCTGTGGTTCCTGTGTGCTTAGGGCAACAGGTTTAATGTGTGGCATGTTGGCTGGGAGAGCTTGGTGTACGTGAATAAATATGAAAGCAAATGTGCACAGGTGTTGCTGTACATAAACAAACAGAATATCTGCATGACTCCCCTTGCAGGTCATGCGTCAGCAGTGGAATTGTTTTCAGCCATAATAAAGTTGGGATGGTTTGGAATATGACCTGGAAAAGAGTTAGTATGTAATCAGGGTGCCCCAAAACCCGAGGTAGAATAGGTCTTCAGCAACCCAAGGATCGGGTGGTCAGACCCCCTTACTTGGTTAATGAATGTCATCATATCCCAATTGCGCGGGACCCATGAAGATTCAGGGTAGAATAGGTCTTCAGCAACCCATGCTTGCCGTAAAAGGCGACTATGCTTGTCGTAAGAGGCGACTTACAGGATCGGGAGGTCAGACTCCCTTACTTTGTTGATGCATGTCATCGATCCCAATTGCGTGGGACCCGTGAAGATTCCAGGGTAGAACAGGTATTCAGCAACACATGCTTGCCGTAAAAGGCGATTATGCTTGTCGTAAGAGGCGACTAACGGGATCAGTTGGCCAGGCTCGCTGACTAATGGTTGATTAATGTCATTGTATCCCAGTGGAACAATGCTCATGATATCAATCACTGGATTGTCTGGTGACTGGACTCGATTATTTACAGACCGTCATAAAGCAGGAATATAGTGCAGAGTTAAACAAACAAACAAACAAACAAACTATAATCAAAATACAATTCTATGAACGTATACACAAAAATAAGATGAACATCTTTTGAGAAAATTTTGCCTTTGCTTTAAAAACACATCAAAACAAATTATGAAACCACAAGACTCCAAGACAGGAGGCAGACAAGATGATAATAGAACCTTCATCATGCAAGTTGGGCGCATTAATCAAACTGGTCATTAAAGTATGGCATGAGGTAAAACTAACGGCCTCTTAGACCCATAAACAGATTCATTAAGGTGATATAACTGTGAGAGGCAGTGTAATCGTGTTGTTAAGCGCATACGTTGTGTGGGATTTGAGGGAGACTGCCCTTCCTATTTCCACCAGCCTGTATTACTGACAAACAGCGGGCTGACCTCCTGCTTATGATATTGTCTACAGTAACAACATAATAGTCACAACTCATAACTCCACATCTTGTCCCTCGTCCCAGGAACATGGAATTGGAGGATGTCCGGCATCGTCGGGGGTATGTTGGTTTCATTTGTAAGATCCTTGTTGTAGTTGTAGTAATTGGCAATGGTCCTGTAGTCCTTGCCAAACTGCCAAATAGTTAAGGTATCATAAGGACTAGTAGAAATATGACATTTTTAAGTGTTTTGCTATTTGTTATCATTTTAAGGACTAGTGGACGAGAAATGTTAATTTCTACCGCTGAAATGATATAAATTCATTAACGTCTGTTAATGTTTGTCTGTCTGTGGTCTGTCTGTCTATCTGGATGTCTGGCTGTCAGGCTGGCTGGCTCTCTATCAGGCTCTGGGGACACGGGTAGCCCAGTCATCTAAGGCACCGCGATTCGCTGTGCAGAGTTGCATCCTTTGGGCACGCCAGAAACCTATGATTGTGGGTTCGAATCCCAGTTGGCCCCGATTATGTTTCTAGTTTTCTCAGCACCATACCCGTGCTCGTGAGTTTCGCCGAAGCGGTAAACGTCTGAGACCTGCATCACTTCGGGTTTTCCTCCCACATTAAGCTGACACGCCGCGATATAACTGGAATACAGTTAAAAGCAGCGTTATACCCAACTCACTCGCTCACTCACTTTGTCAGGCTCTCTGTCTCTGTCTCTGTGTGTGTGCATGCGCGTGTGTGTCTGCTTGTACTCGTCCAGACTAATGCTAGTTTTATAGCGCTAACCCACTGAAATACCTAACCACAGTTTAACATGGATATCCCACTCAGACACACTAATACTCGGACTCCGAGCTGACCAGTCCTTATTTTATCCCCTCCATTATATGCCAAACTCTAGATAGGGTAACAACAGGTACAATCTTTTGACGTTTTTCTTGTATGACGCGGCGAGGGATCGGACCACCGACCTTCCACTCTCTGGTATTTCACAAATCAACTTTATTTGTTTGTAACGGACGAGGGTGTGGTGATTTAACTTGAATATGTTTCACTACTTCGGATTGTTTGAAGTTTTGAGTGGCATGGAAGTATAGGTAGATGGATGGACTGATGATTAATGCTGTTCTTTTGTTTCAGGATGAAAATAGATCAATTAATCTAATATTTCATACTTAGGCCAAATTAAGTACTTGTTTTACCGGAAAATGTTTTTGAAATATCTTGATGCAGGAGAGAAAAATGGGGGAATTTGTTCAAGTGTTGAGGGGCCTTACAAAGCAGACTCTATAGCCAACAGACAGAAAATGTTCACAGCTAAAGACTGTACCATTAGGATTCACATTAACCAGATCGTCATATAGAGACAGTAGTCACTCAGTAACAAAGCTTCCATTATCATCACATATTTCTTGAGAAATCATTTGAACTTTTGGAGTATTTTTTTTAACGTTCATCAAATGCAGAAACTTCCATGGTCACAACTCTGACTGCCTTGTATTTCAAATTGAAAGTTACCAACACGTACAAAGTGGTTGAAATGTCAACATCACTGGGTTTGTGTTTTTCTACAGATGCTTGAACTATTTCTGGATGTTCTTATTGCTAGCTTTATCCAGAGCACAGAGCGACATGTTGCTGACAGTCGTCAGTCATGACAGTTACGCTCCCGGTCGAGGTTGAAGGACTTGAAGGTTGAAGGAAAAAACTATCAAAATGTACGAAAACAATTGGAATGTTAATTTTTTTGGTCCATGAGTTTTCTTGCGTGTTTACTGCCATTCTGAGTTTTTCAATAATGGGCTCAAGAACCATAGCCAATAGGTATAAGGCATTCATACTGATTAAGACAATGACGTGAATTTGAAATAGCCTACAAGAACATTGAGGTGAACGCATGGTTTTTTTGGTTGTTGGGGTTGTTTTTTTTGGGTGGGGGGGAGTTAGGACTTTGGGAAAAAATTGATTGTTGGCTTTTGTAAAATGTAATAATTTGGTCTAGCCGTCATGTTATTTTGTCTCTTAATCAGATAAGTCAGTATGTTTTCAAGCTGTCAAAGTTTCATTTGTAATAACTGTCAGTCTGACCTTTTCTTCGATGTGTTGTGTATTTATCAATCACAGTTCACAGCAAGACAACTACACTTGTCATGTTGGCTATGTCCTCATTTCTTTCAAATACTTCTGTTATGCCCCTGTGGCAATTCGACCCGTGAAGATTCCGGGGTAGAATAGGTCTTCAGCAACCCATGCTTGCCGTAAAAGGCGACTATGCTTGTCGTAAGAGACGACTAACGGGATCGGGTGGTCAGGCTCGCTTAACTTGTTTAACTACAAGGATGATGATGATGATGATGATGATGATGATGATGATGATGATGATTATTGATTGTTTGTTGTAAGTTTAATGCCCCACTCAGCAATATTCCAGCTATATGGCAGCGGTCTGTAAATAATTGAGACAATCCAGTGATTGATATCATGACCATCAATCCACTATCACATGTAATCAAACAAGTCAGCGAGTCTGACCACCTGATCCCGTTAGTCTCCCCTGACGACAAGCATAGTTGCCTTTAACGGCAAGCATGGGTTGCTGAAGGCTTATTAGGCCCCGGATCTTGGGTCGTGATAATAACGATGATGATGATGATGATGATGATGTGTCAATGATCATAATGGATGGTGATGACAATTGTCAGTTGTCACCCGCAATTGAAGTGATGATGATGATGATGATGATGATGATGATGATGAAGTGTCAATGATCATAATAGATGATGATGACAATTGTCAGTGGTCACCCGCAATTGAAGTAGTGATGATGATGATGATGATGATGATATGAATGATGATAGTGATGAATAGGATTGATAATAACATTGATCCTGATGGTAATCATGGTTTGAAATTGGAACTAATCCCCACTCTGTATTCAAACTATTACTTGCTATAATTTCTAATGTGAACACTTAAGCCAGGAGAAGAACTGAGCTGTGATGATTCTGTTCTTACTGTAGAGAGCATTATAAGCAGGGGGAAAGCCTGTTGTTTGTCAGTTATATGCTGCCGAGACAAAAATGATAGTCTCTGAAATGAACATATTTTACAGAAAAAAACAGTTGTTTATTAATAGTTATAAACTATAATAAAAAGAAATCCTGGGGCATTCTTCTGAAAGTGCAGTTATCTAGACTTGCCAAATATAATAGACTTGCATGGGCTGTATTGGATATATTTGTTTCAGGGTCTGTATGAGAGACTTAAAAAATGACTACTCTGTGTGGTTGTGATTTGTTTATTGACTCTCACATGAGCCGGGAGATCAGAAACCAGAGAAAATAACCCTGATAGTTGTAGAAGAATAACATTGACTCTTATGTCATTAATTGAGTTTTCTGGAGTGCAACTATTGAAGGAAAATTGAAATTGATCCACTTATTAGATCAAGAAAATTTGGAAAAAAACCACAGCACAACAAACTCATGGAAGTGAAAATGTTCTTTCTATTGATCTAAATCGGCAAGATTCTGGTTAACAAAGTTAAGAATGCTTATTTCATGTCAGTTACGTGGTGTGATGACATTATCACCCACTACTGCTTACAGCTATAGACAAGATCGTATTGATTCAGCAGGAAGAGAGACATGCGACTCGGTATCACCAGCCATGGGTTGGTGCTTTGTGAGGAAATGGTAGGTTTTATCTATAGTAATTTTGACTTACGTGAGCGGAGTTGTTAGAAATTGACAGGCTGCTATTGATTAGCTGATTATATGAACGTGTTATGGACATCCGTGCCAAAGCAACATGTCATTTCGGATATTGACAAGAAGCTGGTAGGGCCCAGGCTGAGACTTGGACCATGGCGAACACTGCCATGTCTCTTCTTTGTGCCATTGTTGAAGGTAGCAATTGGCAAAAGTTTTGAAGTGAAGTAACTTCGATTTGGTTGGAGTGTATGGAGGCTGACGTACTGATTTTACATCCAGTGCAACTCTGGGTTGTGTGATGGTAGCTGTGGCTTAGAACTACTGAAATGACCTGCTTAGTTTTGGTCTTTATAAGTTTGGGTGAGGTGAGGTGAAATTGGGTTTAACGTCGCGTCCAAGATTATTGCACTTATATAGCGATGTGCATATATGTGTATGTGTGTGTGTGGCTGCTTGTACTAGTCCGGACTGATGCCGATTTATAGTGCTATCTCACTGAGATACCATGCCACAGTTTAACATGAATACCCCACTCAGACACAGTATACTGACTCCGAGCTGACCAGTCCTTGTTTTAGCCCCTTAATGCTGAGCGCCATGCAGACAAGGTAACAACAAGTACCATCTTTTAACGTCTTTTTGTATGACGCGGCTGGGGATCAAACCCCGGACCTTCCGCTCTCCGGGCGGACGCTCTACCACTAGACCACAGAGGCGGTCTCTTAGTTTGGTGAGCCTCAAGTTCGAATATGGAACTGATTCTAAAATTTGAAAGTGTGCTTTAAGAACTGGTTTAAGCTAAGGGTCGTCTTGGTAATGTCTCAGCGGTGATCTCTGTGGGGATTCCTGGTTTACTGAGAATTGGTCCCAAGCAACCTTGACCATTGCTTGTAAGTTGGAAGTGACCTATTGGATCAGGTGGCCTGATCCTTGGGACTTGTTGGATAGTAGGACTGCAATGATTTACCAACTGTGGGATCCAATAGGTATCACGATACTATCATGTGCTCTTATCTGTGGTGCATAAGCCGTCATAATCAAATACCTAGCACATTGACGATTTACAGCTGACAGTGTCAAGGATGGCACAATGGATGTACATATTTACAATTTCACTACTGATTTTCACTGCTAATTGGTGTTTGATGTGACAGTTCTTAAAGCGAACATTGAAGGGAAGAATCAGTGTTTTGTCTCGAGGTGTGCTTCTATAGTATTGAATCTAAGGGCCGCTAAAGTTTGACCCTTTAACATCAGAGCTATTGCATAGACCACTTGTTTAATTGTGACTACTTGTGTCTCCAGGACTTGTTGATGCATGTCATCGTATCACAATTGCATAGATTGATGCTGACATGGTGTCAATCACTGGATGGTCTGGTCCAGGCAGATCACTGGCAAATAGCTGAAATATTGCTGAGTGGGGTGTTAAACAACAATCGATCAATGACCTTATGGGCTGGTATAGGTGGTTTGAAGACATGTTCTTAAGCAGGAACAGATAGCTTGAATGTGACCTGCCTCACACTTGCATGTGTAAAACCAGGCCAAAAGAACTCACGAATGTTGATAGTCAGATTTATATTACCGTATTCGACGTAATAAGCGCCCCGCTGTAATAAGCGCCCACGGCGATATTTTCTGATATATTGGCTAGTGAACAATCCCAATTAGCACCCTTCTGAATGATCAATGTACACAAGACTTATTTATTCGTGTATAATACGCAATCATGTGTTATATGCACCCTTAATTATGGGCAATTTAATTCTGGAAAAATAAATCTGTTGTGTATAATACGCACACTTTTCTTTTGTATCATTTCAGGCTGTCAGCATAAACCACGGAATTTACGATCTTTCACCAAACTTTTTTTCTAATAAGAGCTCCCTATCTCTAATTTTGAGAGCGCCCGGGGCGCTTATTACGTGGGATACAGTATTTCTTGTCACAATAGGACATACAACTTTGAAATTTAGCTAGCTATAATTGCTCTTGCCTATGATAGCCTAAAAGTCTTGACAGT
Organism: Haliotis cracherodii; assembly: GCF_022045235.1. Classification (NCBI taxonomy): domain Eukaryota; kingdom Metazoa; phylum Mollusca; class Gastropoda; order Lepetellida; family Haliotidae; genus Haliotis; species Haliotis cracherodii. The sequence continues at coordinate 17,760,392 of NW_027266270.1, read as the reverse complement.
AAGAGACATTATGTAATGAATAGATGCATAGTTGTACAAAGAAAGAAGTTGATCATCAAAACACATTCTATCACTGGTATTCAAAAGTTGACTTTGTTTGGTTTATAGTTTTCCAATTTCACAAACACTCCTCGAGAATCATGTTTAGTTTCTCTTCTCTCAACATTTCTGCACCAGTTTAGTAAGAGGTTAACATTTAGATTGACCATGGTCCTATTTTGATTGTTTCATAGATTTTATGTTTGGTTTGAGTAAGGGAAATTCATATCTAGTTAATTGTATGTTCCACTGTGCAACAGATTGGACTGTTCATTGCTGTCATCTGTTACAAGATGCTCTCAAGTCTGAAACTGAAAGAGTGAAGTCTGAAAAATAGATCATAGTTCAGAATAAATCGGTGAATGACTTCATGTACGATAGTTGAAGATTAACAGTGTATGGTTTTCTTGTAGATCTGGTCACCTATAGACTCATTGCCATGCTAACGTTTAATACTGAAGTTATTGCAAGTGTGCATTTTGTAACCTACATTTGTACATGTCATTAAGACATTGTGATTTGATAATTTATAGCTAGATTTCACTAGGAATGGGATGATGTAGTTATGTTCTTCTCTTCTGTTGCAGGCCATTCAGAGGTGCCTGATGGTGCTGAACCACCCACGCCGTCATCCGCCACCTCCACACCATTGCACCCGTCACCAAGGGTGCGGGCTAGTGTGAGTAGATCACGTTCTTCATTTACTGTGTCACAAGTGTCCGCCCGGAGAGCGGAAGGTCTGGGGTTCGATCACCGACCCCGTCATACCAAAAGACGTTTAAAGATGCTACTTGTTGTTACCCTGTCTGGCGCGCAGCATTAAGGGGCTAAAGCAAGGACTGGTCGGCTCGGAGTCAGTATACTGTGTCTGAGTGGGGTGTTCGTGTTAAACTGTGGCATGGTATCTCTGTGAGCTAGCACTATAAATCTGCATCAGTCCGGTCTAGTACAAGCAGCCACACAAACACACACACATACATGCACGTCGCTATATAAGTGCAATAATCTTGGACGCGACGTTAAACACCATTTCACCTCACCTATTGTGTCACAGGTACAGCCCTAGAAATTTGTCTTTTTTAAGACCTGTCCAGAGGATCTCAGCAATGCTGTCCTGAAAAAGTTATGAATATTAGCTTGCTTATTTCAAATAATTTGTAATATTGTCTGTAATGTTTTCTGAAAATTAAGAAAGAGAAGTCAGGTGAGCTACAAAACCTCATGGTGTAATCCTCTTCTCACTGAAATATGAACATACTCAAACACGAAAATAATAAGCTTTACTTCCCGTTTCACAGTTACTAGCTGGTTATATAAGAAGTTTAAATTCCTGTGAAAATCCTACCTCTATTTTATCGTTGCCATAAATCCTGTTTCTTGGCTCTCATCACACTGTAAAAATCTTGAGATTTTCAACAAGTCCTCTTCAATGTCAATTATCCATAATAAGTTGTGCAGACAAAAGTAGTTCCGTATTTTCTTGAGTATAGCGCACACTATAGCGCACGAAAAAACACAGCTGTGTAGAAGGGGTGTGCATTATACACGCAATAATTAGTTTTAATGTTTTTTTCCCCCAACAGAAAGACATTACCGTGAGCACGTAACATCGGAAAAACCATGTCAACAAATCTGTACTGAAGTACGCAAATTAATCATGTAATTACACAGTCTGGCTATAAAATGTGTTCTTTGTATATCTGGACTTCTGTTTGTAACTTATTTCATTCATTTTATTCAAAATTCCTTTAATTATTGTTTTGATTAATTTCGGCGAAATCGTGTGTGAAGCGATAGGAAGATCGTATATCTCACCGTTATTAACAGCAACGACGGTCAGATTACCGCTATTGACGCCTTGAAACAAACTTTAGTTCATTGGATGTGTCTTGACCAAATCACCGGTAGATTCCAAGAAAACGTGTGTACAGCTTATTGACTGCTGTTTCTTGCTTAGTATACGAGAAAATACACAAGGTAATCTTAATCCCTGGATGTAAAACAATGCCTAGCAGAACAAAAAATACATTTAAACATTAAATCAACATGTCTGGTGATTTTTTACCTCAAATTTTAAATTTGTACTGACCAAGTTTCTCATCAACCGTCCGTTTATCGGAATTCGTTGGAGGGGTACGGTGTAATTTTTTCTGAGCATAATATTCGATTTTTATTCTTACAAAATACTGAATCCGCTAGAGGGGGGTGCGCATTATACTTCAGTGCGCACTATACTCAAGAAAATACGGTATTCACTGCTCACTGCTCCTGAACTCACCTCTTTCCTGTGTATGCTGTAGTCAACGTCTGAGTCATCTTATCCTGACAGTGTTGATCATTGCTCATTATATCAATCACTGGATTGTCTGGTCCAGACTTGATTATTTACAGACTGCCACCATATAGCTGTAATGTTGTGTGTGGCTTTAAACAACATTAACTGAATGTCTATTATTCTTTTCTGCCTGGAACATTAATATGACATCCTTTATGGCTAATTATGACTTTATGAATTATGAAATATAATGTCAGTTGAAATTCCCGAGTATAAATGAGACATCTGAGAAAGGGGAGTGTTGTTTGTTCGGTTTGAACAAGACCGCCTCTGTGGTCTAGTGGTAGAGCGTCCGCCCGGAGAGCGGAAGGTCCAGGGTTCAATCCCCGGACGTATCATACCAAAAGACGTTAAAAGATGGTACTTGTTGTTACCCTGTCTGGCGCTCAGCAGTAAGGGGCTAAAGCAAGGACTGGTCGGCTCGGAGTCAGTATACTGTGTCTGAGTGGGGTATTCATGTTAAAGTGCGGCATGGTATCTCAGTGGGTTAGCACTATAAATCGGCATCAGTCCGGACTAGTACAAGCAGACACATACACCCACACACACATGCATGCACGTCGCTATATAAGTGCAATAATCTTGGACGCGACGTTAAACCCAATTTCACCTCACCTATTATTCTTTTCTGCCTGGAACATTAATATGACATCCTCTATGGCTAATTTTGACTTTATGAATTATTAAATATAATGTCAGTTGAAATTCCCAAGTATAAATGAGACATGTGAGAAAGGGGAGTGTTGTTTGTTCGGTTTGAACAATCTTTTAAGATAACTCCCAGTTTCATATTTATCTGAAAAAAAAATGACAATCCATTCAGTACAGTTAAATAACCAAACAGAAAAGCTGCTCATAATATTCATAACAAAAGACCCGTGAAGATTCCGGGGTAGAATAAGTCTTCAGCAACCCATGCTTGCCGCAAAAGGTGACTATGCTTGTCGTAAAAGGCGACTGACGGGATCGGGTGGTCAGGCTCGCTGACTTGGTTGATGCATGTCATCAATCCCAATTGCGGGGATCGATGCTCATGATATTAATCACTGGATTGTCTGGTCCAGATTTGATTATTTACAGAACGCCGTCATATAGCTGGAATATTGCTGAGTGCGGCGTTAAACAACAAACCAACCAACCAACCAAATCAAAACAAAAAATACTTCAAAAATAATAAATTTACTTTAAAGTCAAATAAGAAGTACCAGTCACACAAAAAAACTATTAGCTCGAAAACAATCTTCGTGTCTTGTGCAGAGCACTACAAGATTCCTATTCCGCACATTAACTCATTATTCTAGAACGGCTGTCTGTCATAAAGGGCTTGCAATGCTGTAACCTCCATTGGGACAAAGTCCATAATGCAATTATCTCCATCGTAAGCTGCGCACTCTCATTTGATGTCAGTGGACAGGGTTAATATGTTGTACAATCACTTGACAATAGGAAACTAATTAGAGGAGGTAATGAATGTGTCTTTGATCAAGACTCAGCCCCAGGCGGAGCTTCACCCAAGGTCGTCTCGAGAATGTGGACGCTTCTGTCATTTTTGTCAGGATGTTTTATCCTACTGACCTACTTGCCATTCAGTCATGTGATACTGGAATGTGGTCATTATAAATTGATAATGCTTTGTTCCTGAACTTGGTTGGTTGGTTGGTTTGTTGTTTTACGCCGCACTCAGCAATATTCCAGCTATATAACAGCAGTCTGTAAATAATCGAGTCTGGACCAGACAATCCAGTGATTAATATCGTGAGCATCAATTCACGCAATTGGGATCGATGACATGCATCAAACCAAGTCAGCGAGCCTGACCACCTGAGCCCTTTGGTCGCCTTTTACGACAAGCATAGTCGCCTTTTACGGCAAGCATGGGTTGCTGAAGACCTATTCTACCCCGGATCTTCACGGGTCTGTTCCTGAACTGATGATATGTTCCTGAACTGATGATATGTTCCTGAACTGATGATATGTTCCTGAACTGATGATATGTTCCTGAACTGATGATATGTTCCTGAACTGATGATATGTTCCTGAACTGATGATATGTTCCTGAACTGATGATATGTTCCTGAACTGATGGCATGTTCCTGAACTGATGATATGTTCCTGAACTGATGATATGTTCCTGAACTGATGATATGTTCCTGAACTGATGATATGTTCCTGAACTGATGATATGTTCCTGAACTGATGATATGTTCCTGAACTGATGATATGTTCCTGAACTGATGGCATGTTCCTGAACTGATGATATGTTCCTGAACTGATGATATGTTCCTGAACTGATGATATGTTCCTGAACTGATGATATGTTCCTGAACTGATGATATGTTCCTGAACTGATGACATGTTCCTGAACTGATGATATGTTCCTGAACTGATGATATGTTCCTGAACTGATGATATGTTCCTGAACTGATGATATGGTGGACAGTTTCACTATGATGATCAGATACTGATCTCAGATACTGCTTTACTAATTGTAGAAACTGTAGTGAAACCTATTGCTAAAATTTATATTTGTATTAAACTTAACACTCTTGTTGCCTGTTGGGATTCATGGATTTCAAATCCTAATTGCCTGGATCGATGCTCATAATATCAATTTACTGGTTTGTCTGGCCGAGATTTGATTACTTACACACCTCGTCATACAGCTGAAATATTGCTGCATTAACATAACTATGTTTTTCAGTCACTGACGGAAACGATAACATGACCTCCTATGAAGAAAATTACGACTTTATGAATAATACAGTTATGTCAGTGTGGCATTTACAAATTAAAATAAATGTAATAAATAACTTCTGTGTTGGCAGAGCGATGATTAAGAAGTATACATTTCCCTAATCCTAATTTCCTTATAAGAAATAGATATGTTATAACACAAGTGTAGTCACGAATTCTCCCAGCCCAGACACGAATTCTCCCAGCCCAGACACATGTTGATGTGGTAAGTTCTTGTCTTGCTGTCGTTCTGTTATTGATGGTAAGATGTTCTTGTTTGTTTCATGGCAAAATTATGGTACTGTATTCCCTTGACGCTGTTGTTGTTCTCAGATCCGTCTCTCTCATTGGCGTCAACATAAATATTTGTGTGATAGGGAATCACCTAGCACAAGCATTGAATATCGAAAAAATGGATTATGAGGTGCACATGTCAATAACATTGACAGGATGTGTGGGATTTTACAAGCTGGAGGACACTCAGATCAAACTCTGGTTATAAACTCAGTAACAGTACATGAAGGTTCGGATTGCAAAACACACCCGTTGTTATTGTTGTTATAATAATAATATCATTGTTGTGGTTATTATTATTCTTGTTGTTACTCTTGTTACTTTTGTTGTTGTTATTACTCTGGGGCGGTCGGGTAGCCTAGTGGTTAAAGCGTTCACTCCTCACGCCGAAGACCCGGGTTTGATTCCCGACATGGGTACAATGTGTGAAGCCCATTTCTGGTGTCCCCCGCCGTGATATTGCTGGAATATTGCTAAAAGCGGCGTGAAACCGTACTCACTCACTCTTGTTATTACCCAAGACAGGTTCACAAGTAACACTGAATAATTAAGAATCGGTGCTATATTTGTTTGTGACAGTTAGATCTTTTGATCACCATCAAGCGTTTGTAATCTGATGCATATGTATTCACAAGACAACAACTGGCCTATCAGCCTTTGCATGATTTTTAGAATGAGCAATGACAACGATTAATACATATTAACTGTAAGCCGAGTGTGTTCTGTATCGGAAGCATCTTATATTAGGAATAAACAATATATTAAGTATCATGTAAACTTTTGACAAGCACAGTACATATAACTTATTCCCAGTAACAATATACGATATGGACATATGAAGGTACTGTATTTCCTCTATTAGACGCCCATCTATTTATTTCGGACAAGCCTTTGACCCGGCGTCAATTAGAGGCCTGGCATCTATAGGAGGCCCGGCTTCTAATAATACCCCCATTTCACTATGACCACAAATTTAGGTCTCAAAAAAGGATCATTAATTGTATCAATTGATCGACCCGGCGTCTATTAGAGGACCGGGGTCTATTAGAGGCCCAGCTTCTATTTTTTGCACTGAACAATTGACCCGGCTTCTATTAGAGGCCGGCATCTATTAGAGGTCTGGCGTCTAATAGAGGAAATACGGTAGTCATATGCTTTGTCATATGCTTCTCACCATTTGATAGGGACACTGAGATAGCCCATACTCATAGTTGTTGAAGGAACAGGTACATTATTGACCTGTGTATTTGCGTTTAATCAACTTGAAATGAAGCTCCACATGCTTCAGTTCCGTGGCAATATTGAATACTATTTGTATGACAACATTTCTAGGAGTTGATCACATTCAGACCTCACCTGGATACTCCCAATCCCTATCAAAAGTTGAGTAGTACGTAATGTTGTGATATCGGTCCGTTAAGTAAGGAAGCCTATCTGTAGCTGACCACATATGAATGCAATGCTAGAGTGAACGGCCTCATTTATGATAAAGAGCAATGTACTGTTTTGCAGCCAATGCTTGTTGACAGAAACTCACACACAACAGGAATAACCTATTGAAACGTATTGGGGATTTTTGGCAACATGTATTCTATTTGTTGTTGACCTGTCTTGGGAATGGTGGTGAGGGGGGTGGGTGGGGGTGGGGGGAGAAAGAGAGAGAGAAAATAGGGTATAACGTACCCTGTATGTGAGATTTATGTATGTACTGGGACTCGGTAGAGACTGTTGGCTACAAAAAAAGGAGAAAGCACAATTTTCACCTGTTTATCTTAAATATCTTCACAGACATCTTGACAGCACATGATGAAAACACATCCAGAGTTATTGCCCTCGCACTACAATCAGATATGCCCAGTTTAGTTCTCTAAACTGTATTTAAAAGATGTTTATAGGTTTTAGAAACTTTTATCATATCATTGTATATGAAATTTGTAATTATCTGTCAGTGGTGTAAAAACTGCTTCATCAGTAACCAATCGGAAACGAGTATCTAAATGCACGACATGATCAAGTGTACTGATGAAGCAGCCATTGCATTGATCATCTTCCCGAGGCAAGGGAGTTAACTGACTGTACAAGTCCAGTTACCGCCCTTGCCAAACTAGGCCGGATTTCTGGAGTTACATTTTGGCTGGACTAACAAGTCTTTGCATAGTCCAATCCAAATCCAAATCCAAACGAAGTAGACACCCAGTTCATAAACAACATGATTTCAATGAGCAGATTTCACTCGACTGCAGGCTTTACAAAGCATGTCCACTGCCAACTTGGCATCGACAAATATTTTGTAAGTCTTTTCATGTTTTTAATCAAGGTGCTCAAGTGATTTAATGCACATTGCGGGGTAAGACCCGTTTTATTACAATATAGATTATCGATCAGATCCTCTTGACTGCATCCCCCCCATTTTGTTTGAAGCAAATACAAGTGATATAAGCGATGGAATCTTTCTGGTCAATAAGGAGGAACAGGGAAGGGACATAACTCTTATTAGCCACTGGTGGCGCTACAATCGAGCCCAGAAGTTTCTGCCTTGTTCGGCAAGGGTGGAAACTTGACTTTTATAGTCAGTTATCTCCCATGCCTCGGGAAGATGTGCAATGATATATTGAGCTTATTGAAAGTAGTTCCAGCAAAGTGACGACATTTGCATATTTATTGGGTTGTGATATCAAGTTATCAGATTGATGTGTATTGCATCGATGACACAGTCCATTAAATGATACAATGTCTCTCGTAATACTGTATCCATAACTAACATGATAATATCTCTACAAATATGATTAGTATTGTGTGTAAATATTATCTTAACATTAAGCCGACTTTCGTGATGTTTGGCATTTTGTTAATAGTGATACTTGATAGAAAGTCTTTCAAAAACATGAGGGTAAGACATGTTCTTAGTGGAAGATAACAATGACAGGTGTCCTTGTTGGCTCATTCTCACGCTGATTTATTGACATTTTGGATAAACGACAGCCCTGATATGCGTGTTTTTGATTTATTAGATGTTTTGAAAACGTTAAATCCAGATCCATAATATATGAGGATTTCCTACCAAACCATTAGCTTTGTGGTTAGGGTGCTCACTTGTCACACTTAAGTTCGGGTTTGTGGCTAATAGATGGTTCGGATGAACCAGCCCTCTAGGGCGTCACAAGTTGCTGTGCAGAGTTGCCTCCCTTAGGCATGCTAGACACCAATCACATTACAATCAGATCTTAGTTCTCGCTATCGCTGAACAAAGATCTGAGGACATACCATTACGGGTCACGTCAGAACGACATTTCATCCAAACAATGAAAGTGTCGCTTACCAGACCATGAAAGTGAATGTGTTTTCTAATCATGTAACCTCGAAAACCTTAACACGGGGTATTCCGAACGACAGTTATGGCCCGTACGACTGATTCTGTCAAAATTATCGTCTATCTCTCGCTTTCGTGGGATAAACATTTGAACGGAGGAGGTGTTGCACAATATGTAGGAAGCACTCCCATACGATCGGTCATAGTTTCCGAAAGGTCCTTCTGATGTGACCCGTAATGGGATGTCCTCAGATCTTTGTTTAGCGGCAGCAAGAATCTGATTTTAAAGAGAATGGCAAAACACTGACATAAATAAATGTAGGTTCGAATCCAAGATTCTACTCTGATTATGTTTCTTGGTTTGTCAGCACTACGCTAGTGCTCGTGATGGTTTCACCATCGCCTGTGTCCCCCAGAATTGTTAGCGTCAACATGAACCCCATGTTGCTCCACCCTTCCCCAAACCTTTGAACTTTATATTCTTGTTTCCAGCGGGGAAGTGTGGGTAGCCCAATGGTAAGTGTGCTCGCTGATAATGCACAAACCCATACTCTATTCCCCACATATATAGGTACAATCCATCAAGTGTCCTTTGATCAGCATCTAATAGCATCGTCCTCATGCTTATTGTTCCGGCAACAAAGATGGATGGTATGATGAGTGAAGACCAGAAAATAATCTCAGATACTTGTCCTGCAAGTGTTTAACTGTTAGAGAAGTAATGATGCGATTCAATTTTCAGACTTTTAATTGAAAGCAGTTTGCTAGGTCCAGACTTGATACGTTTCAGGCTATCATGATATAACTAATATCTGCTGACGAGGACACACGGCACTGCTTTGTTGTGATGCAACTGCTTTGAACCCCCAGTGCCTTCTCACAATATATGGCTGACCCATCGTCATATATAAACCTCAACTTGGTACCTCCACTTCCTAGCATCCTAGTCCTTCCCTCATTATACTGCCCACAAACCACCCCCAGCCATTACACTAGCGGTGAAACAATACGTGAGACAAGTTTTCATGCAACGATATGTTACACAAGATGTTTTTCTCTGTATGAATACAAGACAAATCACTTGCTAAAATAAATGACAACTCGTTTCATGAGCCCTCAGTGTTTTTGTCAGTCAAATATTGCAAAATGGGTTGTAAATTAGCGTTTCAAGTTACCACTAAAAAAAGCCTCTACAAACATGTGCCTACAGCCAGCTTGTCCTTTTGAACCTGCTCTGAAATCTTTATAGTCAATAATTTTCACCATGGTTTGTCGTAAAGATGAGTATCGCAATATGTATCATCACGACCTATGTATCATGGTACATATTGTATCGTGACCTTGCTGTATCGTTTCACCCTATTTAACACTATATATGAAGTTCAACTCTTACATGTACCACGTTGCCATGAATCATATCTTACCACTTGAGACAACTGAGAAGTGAAACAGAGTTGTTTAAACTGACATCTGATTGGCTCCAGAACTCACACATCCTTCATTTGATGAAGATCGCTCAGGATTCGCCTGACACTACCTTCTAAGAAGATCACGTCCTCAGACGTTTACACAGAGACGTGTATCCGCGTAAGAGATCTGACTTAATGAGATTGACCCATTCACAGGGTAGCACAATGGTTTCTGTGTCTGTTTTCCATGCAAACAGTTTGAGTTTGATTTCCTGCACCGTTCCTCTACTATGGAGGTAATGCAGTGTTCCTGTTTACCAGTAAAATTAGGCTTGGACCGGTAATTCATGTGACTGCCGAAATAAATCAGCTTGTCTGTACCATCAGGGTTTCCCCTTGTCGATTTTGGGTGCAAGGATATTAAGGGGCTGTCGGGTAGCCCAGTGGTTAAAGCGTTCGCTCCTCACGCCGAAGACCCGGGTTCGATTCTCGACATGGGTACAATGCGTGAAGCCAATTTCTGGTGTCCCCCGCCGTGATATTGCTGGAATATTGCTAAAACCATACTCACTCACTTGCAATATTAAAAAAGAAGAAGAGAAAATTGTGACTGAACTTGTGTAAATGATGTGTAGATCTAACTAAGTTACTTCAGAGATGACATCATTGCATTGAACATGATGTTGAAAGAATTCTAACCGGGTAATTTTCATGTGTTTTTTATTTGTTGAAAGTTGGGACTGACAAATATTAGGGGGGACCAGTAATTTTTAGAGTTACCAGTCCACCAGGACTGGCAGTTTCAAGAACCAGCAGGAACACTGTAATGTTACACTCTCTATCCTGGGGCTGCAGTACAACGCATTATTACAATAAAAGTGTCGTGGAGATAGTAGGGGCACAGGTGGCCCAGTCAGCTTAAAGTGTTACAATTTGCCAAGCAGAGTTGCATCCCTTGGGCACGTCAGAAATCTTTCCTGGTCACGGGTTCGAATCCTGGTTCGCCCTGATTATGTGTCTAGGTTTGTCAGTGGGTTTCAGCAAAGTGTTAAACGTCTGAGACCTGCATTACTTCAAGCTTTCCCCCCACATTAAGCAAACACGCTGTGATATAACTGGAACACTGTTCAAAGTGGTTATGTTTCTACGTTTGTCAGTGGGTTTCAGCAAAGTGGTAAACGTCTGAAACCTGCATTACTTCAAGCTTTCCCCCCACATTAAGCAAAGACGCCGTGATATAACTGGAATACTGTTCAAAGTGGCGTTAAACACAACTCACTCAGGGTGGTAATACCATAGTTCACCTAATGACTATCACTCCCTCATAATCTGCTCAATTACTACTTTGCGTATTATATCATTTACATTAAGGGATAAACAGATTATTAATCACAGCCACAAGTTGCTTCCCTTGGCTATGCCAGGATCTGCTTTCATCATTTCAAATCCTACATTAAGCTTACAAGCCTCGGAGTTGATATATTAAAAGACAGTTGAGTGAGATTCTCTACGTAGCAGGGGCGGTCGAGCCTACTTGAGTGGTTAAAAGGTTCGCTCATCTTGACGAAGACCCGGGTTCAATTCCCCATGTGGGTAAAATGTGTGAAGCCCATTTCTGATGTCACCTGCTGTGATATTGCTGGAATATTGCTAAAAGCGGAGTATACCCATACTCACTCACTCACTCTATGTAGCAACTTCTATTGCAGTCTGAGAGTCGGCTGTTCACCCCCATCACGGACAAGACGGCGGCACCAACAACATCTACGCCTTCATCTACGGCCACCAAGATGTCAAAGAGAGAATCGCTCAAGGTCAGTTACAAGATATACAGTGAGACTTTGTCAAGACTAAAACGAAAAAGATCAAATTAATGGGCATTTGTGTAAGATTATAAAACCATGTTTTTTGTTTCTTTTATTCCAACAGCATATATAATCTATTTTCTCATGGTTTATGGATCGCCTCCACGGTCAAGTGGTAGAACATCCGCCTGGCCGTGTCATACCAACAGACATTAAAAGAAGGTACTTGTTGTTACCTTGCCTGGCGCTCGGCATCAAGGGGCTAAAACAAGGACTGGTCGGCTCGGAGTCAGTATACTGTGTCTGAGTGGGGTATTCATGTTAAACTGCGACATGGTATCTCAGTGAGTTAGCAGTCTATAAATCGACAACACTTCGAACTAGTACAAGCAGCCACACACACAGACATGCACGTGCATGCACGTCGCTATATAAGTGCAACAATCTTGGACGCGACGTTAAACCCAATTTCACCTCACCTCAAGGTTTGTGATAGAAGAAAAATTCCATTTACTGTAAATCGGCCTACAGCCATTCTAGAATCCACAGGGAGGTCGGGTAGCCTAGTGGTTAAAGCATTGGCTTGTCACGCCGAAAACCAGGGTTCGATTCGCGACATGGGTACAATGTGTGAAGCCAATTTCTGGTGTCCCCCGCCGTGATATTGCTGGAATATTGCTAAAAGCGGCGTAAAGCTGTACTCACTCACTCCAGAATGTTTGGTACCGGGGTTTGATCAGATCATCATCCTTGCTGTCTTGCCATCCAGGGTAACATGGCTGCCAGTTTCTTACGTTTATCGTCTTTGAACTTTCCCTTTACATAAAGCTGACATGCTGTGATATTACTGAAGTGCTGTTTATGGTTAAATCCGGGGCGGTCTGGTAGCCTAGTGGTTAAAGCGTTCGCTCGTCACGCCGACGACCGGGGTTCGATTCCTGACATGGGTACAATGTGTGAAGCCCATTTCCGGTGTCCCCCTGTCGTGATATTGCTGGAATATTGCTAAAAGCGGTGTTAAACCAAACTCACTCACTCACTATGGTTAAATCCAAATATCTTATCAACAGTTCAATTTGTCAAGTGATCTTCAGCAACACATGCCTTCCGTAAAAGGCGACTATGCTTGTTGTAACAGGCGACGGGATTGGGAGGTCAGGATTGCTGACTTGTTTGATGCGTGTCATCGTATCCCAATTGCATAGATTGATGCTCATGATGTCAATCACTGGGTTGTTTGGTGACATGAATGAAACTTGGACATATGAATACGGGTTTGATCGGCATTGGTTTGGCCCAAATAAAAAAAAACAATAGGATGTATTTTACCAGAGGTTTATGAATGTCGTATACCTATTTCAATTAATTTAACACAGGTACAAAAGAAAAATTATCGGAGCCAGAAAAAGGCAGCTGCTAAGGAGTTACTGAGCACGCTCAAAGACCGCTCAGTGATAGTTCTTGCTGATTGGCTGAAGGTTCGCGGATCGTTAAAAAGCTGGACCAAGTTGTGGTGTGTCCTCAAGCCTGGCTACCTGGTGTTGTACAAGAACGAGAAGCAAAAGGTAAATTGTGTGTAAAACACGTGGTGTGATAGTATACAACCATATATACTCTACCATGTGCCATTCCAGAACCCCCGTGACCTCCCCCATGCTCTAGTGGTAGAGCGTCCGCTCGGAGAGCAGAAGGTCTGGGGTTCAATCTCCGGCCACGTCATACCAAAAGATGGTACTTGTTGTTACCCTGTCTGGCATTCAGCATTAAGGGGCTAAAACAAGCACTAGTTGGCGTGGTTGATGCATATCATCGTATCCCAGCGTAGATTGATGCTCATGATATCAATCCCTGGATTAACTGGTCCAGACTCGATTATTTAGATGGATCATATAGATTAAATATTGCTGAGTTCTGCAATAAGCAACAAACAGGCACAAACACAGACAAACAAACAAACCATTACCAAAAGTCGTGAAGTCAGTGTTCAGCTTGAAACTCTTGAGGACACAGTAAAGTTTTGTCCCCAGACATTGCCTCAAAAGTCCATTTAAGGACAATGCAATGAGAGACTTTGTGTACAGTGGATGTAGTGGATGTAGTAGCTGCAGTTGTAGTAGTAACTCTGACAACATTGTTCCCTCCCACAGAGCAGTCACTGGGTTGGCACAGTCCTCCTCAACACATGTCGACACATCGAGAGGCCCTCAAAGAAGGATGGTTTCTGTTTCAAACTGTTCCACCCCCTGGACCAGTCTATATGGGCCACAAAGGTATGTTCCACCCCCTGGACCAGTCTATATGGGCCACAAAGGTATGTTCCACCCCTTGGACCAGTCTATATGGGCCACAAAGGTATGTTCCACCCCCTGGACCAGTCTATATGGGCCACAAAGGTATGTTCCACCCCTTGGACCAGTCTATATGGGCCACAAAGGTATGTTCCACCCCCTGGACCAGTCTATATGGGCCACAAAGGTATGTTCCACCCCTTGGACCAGTCTTTATTGGCCACAAAGTTATATATAACCCCCGGATCAGTCTATATGGGCCACAAAGGTATGTTCCACCCCTGGACCAGTCTATATGGGCCACAAAGGTATGTTCCACCCCTTGGACCAGTCTTTATTGGCCACAAAGTTATATATAACCCCCGGATCAGTCTATATGGGCCACAAAGGTATGTTCCACCCCTGGACCAGTCTATATGGGCCACAAAGGTATGTTCCACCCCTTGGACCAGTCTTTATTGGCCACAAAGTTATATATAACCCCCGCCGGATCAGTCTACATGGGCCACAAAGGTATGTTCCACCCCTGGACCAGTCTATATGGGCCACAAAGGTATGTTCCACCCCCTGGACCAGTCTATATGGGCCACAAAGGTATGTTCCACCCCTTGGACCAGTCTTTATTGGCCACAAAGTTATATATAACCCCCGGATCAGTCTATATGGGCCACAAAGGTATGTTCCACCCCTGGACCAGTCTATATGGGCCACAAAGGTATGTTCCACACCCTGGACCAGTCTATATGGGCCACAAAGGTACGTTCCACGCCTTGACAGTCTGACAGCAGGATCGTATGCATTGTACGTTTTGTATTCTGTTTCAACCTACCAACTAAATGTTTCAATAAACAGTTCCTTAAAACCCCCTTCAAAGTCTATCCTTACACAAAGACTAGCCATTTTGTTTCGTGTTTGTTGTGAAATGACTAGTGACAAATTGTGACATACCAGGCAACTGTCCAGGGATTAGGCCAAAAGAATACAGTCATGAGTTAATCTTTAAGAGCAAGGGGCGGTCGGGTAGCCTAGTGGTTAAAGTGTTCCCTTGTCACGCTGAAGACCCGGGTTCGATTCCCCACATGGGTACAATGTGTGAAGCCCATTTCTAATATCCCCCACCTTGATATTGCTGGATTGTTGCAAAAAGCAGCATGAAATAACACTCACTCACTTATTTTAAGAGCAAAGCTATTTATTTGGGACAAACATTATTCTTTCATATTGGTCATAACATGCATTCTCCTTGGTTCCAAATCAGGAATATCATGCATATTAACATACCAAAACTGACATATTTAAAGTGTAGATCAAATGTGACACTTTAAATATACATATATGTTGCTATTAAGACACTGCCAAATAAACTGATAAGAAAATAGAATATGAAATTTCTGGCACTGATCAATACAGTCTGTATAACAAAGTGTATTTTGTCATCAAAGACAAATGGTATGAAGAATGCTTCTAAACATAATATGTACACCTGGGGCAAGTCTAGATGACAATAGCAACGCGATGGTTAGGGCAGACAGACAAGAGACCTGATGCACTCAAAGCTTGTGAAATAGAAACAGTCGGTATGCATGTCTAGCTGACCTAGTGGTAGACGCTTTTCATCAGGGCATCTAAATGTCACTGTTGCCATAAACAGTCCAGCTGGAGGTGTTGTTGTCTATCTTGATGCAGAATCCTGTGTTACTGCTTTTGGACAATATTTGTCAAACAGCATTCATTTGTGTGTTTTCTACTAGGGCTGGGATGAGTCAGAATTGACTACCCGGGGACCCACCCCCCTATCTGGGTACCTCCTGTAGGCCTCAAGAGATAGGTACAAAATGACCGATTGAGAAATGTTTGACCGTACTCCTGTCAAAATGTGTTTAGATACACGTATAAAACAATCATGCACACACTGAAGTTGACTGAAGTTTTATCTTTATGCAAACATATAAAGTCAGAAGGAATATGATTTCTGGTGTCCCCCCGCCGTGATATTGCTGGAATATTGCTAAAAGCGGCGTAAAACCATACTCACTCACTCAGAAGGAATATGTGCATAGTCAGAAAGAAAGGTGAACATTTGTCACTTATAGTGTAACCATAGAGTTCTAGATAATTTGTGCCATTAAACAATATAATCACGTGACTAACCACAGGTCTGGGTAGTCCTACTGGGTAGTTCATACTACTATATTAATCTGTCATGGCATGACAGATAGTAATAGTAATGTGAAAGAATCAGGTGGTCCTTAATTTCTATTGAGTAGTATAGTTCATATCTTATGATGATAGTGGAAGTTGAATCGATCCAGCCAACCAATCAGGGTTCAATTTAGCTATCTTTGAACTCTCAGTACCTCAAAGCTTTCTTTACCATTCAATATTACTCATCTCTGTCACTCACTCACTCACTCACTCACTCACTCACTCACTCACTCACTCACTCTCTCACACACACACACACACACACACACACACACACACACACACACACACACACACACACACACACACGAAATATGTATACCGAATACAAACTTAAAATAGTGGTCCCTTTGAGTTTGTTACTATTCTGTCATGCCAAGAATCAGGTGTTCTTAAACCTTTGTATACAATGAAAGTTTGCTTTTCAAAATTTGGGTGTTCATACTTGTTTGGAGTAGTCTATATCACACCCTGTTTTTCATTCAATAGCAAAACTCCTCAAGCCCAGAATCCTTCTTACATCGTGAAGAAGCCAGACCTCTCAGAAGTTCTTTGAACCGAACGCCTGGAGTCAGACTGATCAAAGTTTTATGAATGATGGCCATACTGTCCAGCCTGTGTGTAGTAGACTTGTAAAACAATGCATTATTGATCCGGCTAGATTGAGCTGTATATAGACAGGGAGGTTTATGTGACACAGACTGGTGTTTACATTCCACATTGCTGTGTGACTTGGTTGGTTCCTTGTGAAGCTGTGGTCGCCAGATCCCAAGGTGTGTGACTATAGGTTCACCGAACCCAAGGTGTGTGACTATAGGTTCCCAGAACCCAAGGTGTGTGACTATAGGTTCCCAGAACCCAAGGGGTGTGACTATAGGTCCCCAGAACCCAAGGGGTGTGACTATAGGTTCCCAGAACCCAAGGGGTGTGACTATAGGTCCCCAGAACCCAAGGGGTGTGACTATAGGTTCCCAGAACACATTGGGTGTGACTATAGGTTCCCAGAACCCATGGGGTGTGACTATAGGTTCCCAGAACCCAAGGGGTGTGACTATAGGTTCCCAGAACCCAAGGTGTGTGACTATAGGTTCCCAGAACCCATGGGGTGTGACTATAGGTCCCCAGAACCCATGGGGTGTGACTATAGGTTCCCAGAACCCAAGGGGTGTGACTATAGGTCGCCAGATCCCAAGGTGTGTGACTAGGTCCCCAGAACCCAAGGGGTGTGACTATAGGTCCCAAGAACCCAAGGGGTGTGACTAGGTACCCAGAACTATGAGGGGTGTGGCTATAGGTCCCCAGAACCCAAGGGGTGTGACTAGGTCCCCAGAACCCAAGGGGTGTGACTGTAGGTTCCCAGAACCCAAGTGGTGTGACTATAGGTCCCCAGAACCCATGGGGTGTGACTATAGGTCCCCAGAACCCAAGGAGTGTGACTATAGGTCCCCAGAACCCAAGGGGTGTGACTATAGGTCCCCAGAACCCAAGGGGTGTGACTATAGGTCCTCAGATCCCAAGGTGTGTGACTATAGGTCAACAGAAACATCACCTTGTCATTAGAGGCTAATGAATGTATCAGGTGGTCAGGCTCGGTGACTATAGATGGTTCCTTGTGAACCCATGGGGTGTGAAGATAGGTCCCCAGAAACATCACCTTGTGGTTAGAGACGACTGAATGGATCCGCTGGTCAGGCTCGTGTCTTGTGTGCTCAAGGGACACAACTCTGCACAGCAAATTGTGCGCCTTGCATGGCTGGGCTACCTGAGTGAGTGAGTGAGTTTGGTTTTACGCCGCTTTTAGCAACATTCCAGCAATATCACAGCTGGGGACACCAGAAATGGGCTTCACACATTGTACCCATGTCGGACGCGAATCGAACCTGGGTCCTCGGCGTGACGAGCCAACGCTTTAACCACGAATCTACCCAAACACCCTGTGTTGCTACAGAAGATGAAGTCCATATATGTTGAATCTTTTTTTTTATTGTCAAGAATTGTTTTTTATAATGGCATCATTGATAATTTTTCATTGTTATTATGCCACAATCAATTGGTTATTAGATTTTCATCCATATTGTACAAAATGTTTGGAATTTGTGCCATTAAACAATATAATCATGTGACTAACCACAGGTCTGGGTAGTCCTGTGGGTACCCGAGTACTACTCCGTACCCACCGATCCAAGTACCTGAGTTACCCAGTCCAGCCCTATTGTCTGCTACTACCGGCATGTCCCCTAATTCTTTCATATTACTAAGTCCATACTACTATATTAATCTGTCATGGCATATTGTACAAAATGTTTGGAAGCCAGAATTTTACTTTTCACAAATATTTTTGCAAAACATGCTGATCAAGCAAACATTTATATAACCCTTTTGGAATCAACAGATTTGAGTGGTTTCTCTGACTTAAACCCTGATATGGTGGATATATAATTTATCTATGATTTTGCATAATGACCTTTAGTTGTGTGACTTTTACTGGCTAAAATGCATATTCAGAATGGCCAGTGAATTCCTAGCTCAGAATCAATTGCAAGAGCAGTAACATGATCATAATGGTCTAAACACAATGAAACTGAAGGTAACTTTCTATTTTTTCAGGGTCCCAAAGGGGAGACAATCGGTGCCTTTGTACAGCCTCTTCCCTATTCCTACCTGATATTCCGAGCGCCATCTGAGGCCGCAGGTTTGTATGTTTGTTGTTGCAGCAGAACGTGTAATGTGGAGATGGGGGACGTAGCTTAGCTTGTTGTAAAATGTTCACAAACCACAGATCAGGATTTGTTTCCCAATGGGTGAAGACCAGAGTTGTTGGTGTCTGTGTGAGATTGTGGTACCCTCACAGCAGGAGTTGCCTCCCTTAAGTGTAACAAGAACCAATGGTCTCGGGGCCGAAAGCAAGATTTGCCCATGCTTGCTGTAAGAGGCAACTATGCTTGTCGTAAGAGGCAACTAACGGGATCAGGTGGTCAGACTCGATGACTTGGTTGATGCAGTCATTGTATCCCAAATGCGTGTTAATCAACAAACAATCAAAGAAACATTCAGCAAGCGCCATGCTCTTATGTTAAAGAGTATGAGATCCAAAGTCATATACAAGTCCATATTAAACTGTGATGAAGACAGCTATAATTTTTATGGCATCAAACTCATAAAGATCTGGGTTAGAAGTGATCTTCAGTAACCCATGCTTGTCATAAGAGGCGACTAGGGGGATCTGGTGGTCAGGCTCGCTGACTTAGTTGATGCATTTCATTGTATCCCAATTGTTTGGAACGATGCTCATGATGTTAATCACTGGATTGTCTGGTCCAGACTCGATTAATTACAGACCGCCATGATACAGCTGGAATATTGCTGAGTGCTGCGTTAAACAAACAAACAAACAAACATTCTGCTGACATGAACACACATACCCACTCTTCTGCAGGTAAGTGCTGGATGGATGCGCTGGAGCTTGCTCTCCGATGTACCAGCCTGTTGATGCGGTCCATGACGAAGGACCGGGAGTTGCAAGCGGCAGATGCAGACGTAGACGCAGATCATGACACCATAATGGCCACATTTGAGAACGAGACCGATAACCTCAATGAGAGTGACTGCGAAAAACACTTTGAAGGGCAAGGTCAGTGACATATTTAAGACCTATATGGGGACTGACAATACAATGAGTATTCTGTTGGGGCCAGGGCCCCGTTGTATAAAATGATCGTGGCACTTCGACTGTCGTAAGTCAGTGTTGAAGTATGGGAGTTAGGATCGTCCTAACCCTACGACCCCTCTGTGGAACAGGGTCAAGGTATTATGTTTCGGCCACAACTTCAGAATGCACAACTTTTTTTCGCTGAAAAGAACTGAACGATTAAATTTATTTTTGCAACATGTTTTTTCCTCAGGTCCAACACGCCCAGCATATCCCAACCAAGAGTTTTATATTTGTTTAGAAATCCTTAGGAAAACTTATTGTTTATGGAACACATTATTCATTCTATCACATTACAAATTTAGAAAATATGTGCATTGTAATGTTTAGTAATAGTATGTGTTAGCAAATGTTTAAGGGTGTCATTGGAGTAGCCTAGTGGTTAAAGCTTTCACTCGTCAAGCCAAAGACCTGAGTTCGATTCCACACATGGGTACAATGTGTGAAGCCCATTTCTGGTGTCCCTGCCGTGATATTGAAAAAAGGGGTTTAAAACCATCCTAAAATATTTGAGGAGCTAGGGACTATAACTGGATTCTCTAAAACATGAAATAGCTCAAGTGATGATCTGTGTTCAACTCAGACATTATGACTGACACAGAGCCTGAGTAAATTACTGTTTGTATCATTTGGCTGTGCCGTATCCACGAGTGCAAGAGCTCATATGTCTAATTTCTCCTGCAGGTCTAGACGAAGACAGTAGGACTGATCGAGAGGAGGCCAACTGTGATTCCGAGTCAAGCCAGTCAGATTATGAGAATGACAAGACATTCGATGAAAATGTTCGCCCACTGGAGAGTCAATATGTGGAGAATTTTACTGAGGAACTTGGACAGGTATGGAATGTTTTATAGAGAACTTACAAGAACTGGGAAATGCATTTGCAGGAATCTCTATTGAACTCTTAGTGTTATGACTTTGGTGGTATTGAAAAAACCTGTGAAGATATTGCTATATAAGAGCAATAATCTTGGATGCGACGTTAAACCCCATCTCACCTCACCTCATTTCCATGTTCAGTGTAGCGCTGTCATCTCAACAGATAGGGGTGGTAGGGTAGCCTAGTGGTTAACAGGTGACCTATCTCTACTTTCTCCAATATGATTTTCTCCTCAATGGAAGAAGAATGTATATAAATGTTTTAAATTCCCTGCATCCCAAGGGCTAAAGGGTTCGTATGTAGGTACATGAATTCCTTGTGAATATGTACATGAAGCTTTTAGCACTGGATATGTGGGAAATGCACATGTGATATGTTTAATGTCAATCATGACATTAACTATACGTAAAGATCTGGGCTAGGATAGGTCATAGGAAGCGACTAACAGGATCGGGTGGTCAGGCTTGGTGACTTGGTTGATACATGTCATCGTATCCCAGTTGCATAGATCGATGCACATGATTGTCAATCACTGGATTGTCTGGTCCAGACTCGATTATGTGTGGCATTCAGAAATAGAAAATAGTATCAATCTTAAAAACAGGAAGGGGCAAATTTATAAAATTGCTAGCTGCTTATTATCTTGCTATGGTAAAATGAAAATCGCCAAGTTTGAAGATACTGTTTGTCTCATCTTTTGGCAACAAATATTTCAAAGGGCACACCGTAACATCATTGTGAATACCCTGTATCACTGTTTACTGTTAGTATGACTGTTTAAAAATTACTGTTAATATAGTTTGCTATTGAAGCTATTTGTAGAGGATGAACAGCCAGGATACAGCAGGTGGCATGGTATAAGCTCTGTCGCTTCACTGGTTTTATGATCTGTTGTAATTGGTAATAATGATACACTTGTTGACAGCAGACAGAAAAAATAAAAACCAATGAAATGATATGTGGAGATAATGGCCGAAGCAAATGTTTTGATTTCAGCAAGGAGACACGTGCCAAACAGAAGAAGTGAATGATGAGAATAAAAGTCTAATCTGGACTCTAGTCAAACAGGTAATGAGCTGCAGTACTCAGATGAAGGGTTCACAGTCCACTGTCTACCAACACAACCCTGCCTGTGGGGAAATATACATGGGGGCATCGGGTAGTCCAGTGGTGTGGGGGGCCTACGTAGTGAGCCCAGTGGTCTAAGGGATCTAAGTAGTGAGTCCTGTGGTCTAAGGGGATCCCTGTTGTGAGTCCTGTGGTCTAAGGGGATCTCGGTAGTGAGTCCTGTGGTCTAAGGGATCTAAGTAGTGAGCCCAGTGTTCTAAGGTGATCTCAGTAGTGAGTCCTGTGGTCTAAGGGGATTTTAGTTGTGAGCCCGGTGGTCTAAGGGGATCTCAGTTGTGAGTCCTGTGGTCTAAGGGGATCCCTGTAGTGAGTCCTGTGGTCTAAGGGGATCCCTGTAGTGAGTCCAGTGGTGTAAAGGGATCCCTGTAGTGAGTCCAGTGGTCTAAGGGGATCCCTGTAGTGAGTCCAGTGGTCTAAGGGGATCCCTGTAGTGAGTCCAGTGGTCTAAAGGGATCCCTGTAGTGAGTCCAGTGGTCTAAGGGGATCCCTGTAGTGAACCTGGTGGTCTAAAGGGATCCCTGTAGTGAGTCCAGTGGTCTAAGGGGATCCCTGTAGTGAGTCCAGTGGTCTAAGGGGATCCCTGTAGTGAGTCCAGTGGTCTAAGGGGATCCCTGTAGTGAGTCCAGTGGTCTAAGGGGATCCCTGTAGTGAGTCCAGTGGTCTAAGGGGATCCCTGTAGTGAGTCCAGTGGTCTAAGGGGATCTCTGTAGTGAGTCCAGTCGTTTAAGGGGATCCCTGTAGTGAGTCCTGTGGTCTAATGGGATCCCTGTAGTAAACCTGGTGGTCTAATGGGATCTCAGTAGTGAGCCCATTGGTCTAAAGGGATCTCAGTAGTGAGTCCTGTGGTCTAAAGGGATTTCAGTTGTGAGTCCTGTGGTCCAAGAGGATCCCTGTAGTGAGCCCGGTGGTCTAAGGGGATATATGTAATTATGGCAATCTGTATATATGTGTAAATTATATCAGTAATCTAAATTTAATCTGTATTCTTCAGGTTCGTCCAGGTATGGATTTGTCAAAGGTTGTGCTGCCAACATTTATCTTAGAACCAAGGTCGTTCCTGGACAAACTCTCTGACTACTACTACCATGCGGACCTGCTCTCAGAGTGAGTTCAACACCCCAGCTGGTGCCCCCACTTTAATAAAGAGTGAGGCACCTAATTGCCAGCACACAAAGTCAGCGATCTAACCCACTCAGCCACCGAGACTTCCACAAAAATGAATGTCTGACAACCGGTAGTCTAGATTATGTACTTTGTGTACCCCTCTGACAAGTGTAAATTGGCACGGCTCCCATGGCCGAAAGCTATGAAAACACAATGCCATTTAGAAAGTCACATGTAACAAATGTTATATTTGGGATAACACTTTCTTAGTAAAGCACAGATTCTTGTACTTTTTGGGGTTTAGTCCTATCCGGGATTGGAACCCACACTGCCAGAGCGTGGCTCTCTGTAAAAAATGTTTTATTTGGGATAACACTTTCTTAGTAAAGTTCAGATTCTCGTACTTTTTGGGTTTTTTCCCAAATAGAACATTTGTTACATTCAATCACTTTCTAAATGGCATTTTTGTGTTCTTGCTCTCTGATTGGCCAGTTGACATAATGTCAAATACTGTATTGAAACAAATTTATGAATATCGATATGGTATTGAAACAAATCCATAACACACCTACAACTTGCAATAGGAAACAAAGTTAGGATGATAGGAGTAAAGAATAGCAGAAGAAATCTTGCAGAAAGTTTGCAGGTTGAAAATCACTTATGCCTATTTAACCCTTGAGCTACCAAAATGAGTAGGACGATGTAAATATCCTGTTTCATTGTTATGTGGTCAGGATGTCCTTGTGATACCCTGTAATCTATCTCCTGTTAAGTGTCACTATGTAGGATCTCACATTGACCTGAACGGAAACATATCTACCAGCACAGGGAATACGTGCATTATATCGGTATGGCCACATGTCAAAAACTGACAGACTACATCAAACGCATCCTTGAAGATAATATGATAGTGAACTGAAAACTGCAATGTCCTAAAGTCAAATCTTTTACTGTGCCTCTCAGCTCCAAGATCTGAGAAACTGTAAGCGCCCAATTCAAATAAAGGAAGCATCGGTTTGTGGGCCAATTCAGATCCCAGTCTTCTGAAATGTTTAGGCTTCATTATTTCACCACCTTAAGCTTGATTCCAAAAATTAACAAAAGAAACCACACACAGAACACAAGTATTCCTTCGAGGGTACTCCCTTTTGGGTGTAGATGCCATTTTGCCCAGAATCAACAGGGGGAATAAGTATCCACTATGATAGAATAGTGCAGAACAAGCCGATCCAAATTCAGTTTCAATATACAGAAAATAGATATGAGGGTTTAAAGGCTCAATCATACTCAGAATTTATCAGCCTTGATGCTGATTAGCTGATTATGAAATTTACCTGATGATGAAATTTACCTGACTATATAATTTTCCTGACAAGACCTCTTATGGAGGTGGGGGGGCCATGGGTGGCCCAGTCGTCTAAGGCGCTGCAATTTGCTGTGCAGAGTTGCGTCCCTTGGGCTTGCCAGAAACCTATGATTGTGGGTTCGAATCCCCGTTTGCCCCGACTTTGTTTCTAGGTTTGTTAGCACCATACCCGTGCTCGTGGGTTTCACCAAAGTGGTAAAGGTCTGAAACCTGCATCACGAGCTAGTTTTCTTTCCAAGTTAAGCCTATAGTTAGAACCCTTATATAGAATCTACATCTAAAAGATTATTATTATTTTTTTTAAATCTCAAAATGTTTATTCATTTTGGGTAAAACCCATTAGAGTGATGAATAGTGACAAAAATATTGGTTCCCCAAAGAAAAATGTTATAACCCAATTAAAATAGAAACCTTTGAGTAAAAACTCAATTGCTCAAAAAGTTATCTGGAGCTCTGTTTCTGTGTCATACAAACATGCTTTGCGAGTGTTTCAGGTGAAATTTATGCAAACTGTTGATTAGTTTTCATTCTAGTTTGTAATGTTTTAAAAGGCTTGGTTCCCCTGAAATGATCGTAACTATTCATGTCCGCAAGCACCAGGGTCAACTTGGTGTTTGACACTGCAGTTGTTGATTTGTTGTCAACTACAATTGCCGCACCCCACCCGTTGTGGTTTTGATGGCTGTATAACACATTTTAGCCAGAGAAGGCTATGCCCAAGTATCATCTTATTTGAAACTGGACCGCTTCCGTGGTCTAGTGGTAGAGTGTCCGCCCAGAGAGCGGAAGGTCTGGGGTTCAATCCCCGACCGCGTCATACCAAAAGACGTTAAAAGATGGTACTTGTTGTTACGCAGTCTGGCGCTTGACATTAAATGGCTAAAACAAGGACTGGTCGGCTCGGAGTCAGTATGCTGTGTCTTGGACGCGACGTTAAACCCCATTTCACCTCACCTCATCTTATTTGAAACTGACCGTTATTCCTCTGATTTCCAGAGCTGTCCTGCAAGAAGACCCTCTAACCAGAATGAAGTCCGTTGCCCGATGGTACCTGTCAGGGTTCTACAAGAAGCCGAAAGTAAATGAAATTTCAGATACATTCAGTCACATGTGACATCATCTCCTTGGCTCGTCTCGCCACAGACCTGGGTTCGATTCCTGACATGGGTACAATGTGTGAAGCCCATTTCTGGTGTCCCTTGCCGTGATGTTGCTGGAATATTGCTAAAAGCGGCGTAAAACCATACTCACTCACACATCCACCAATTACAAATTTGCATGCCCTTCTGGTGGTGCATTCTGAATTTGATTGATAGGAAACATAGCAACCATTGTATCAGTTCGTGAATCTATTTTCTTATTCAAAATGGTATTTGTGATGACTATGTTTAAACTTCCAATCAGTGAAATGATGAATTCAAAGGATTTCTTGGAAGCATGGATGGTTGTCTGATACGTGTGTAAATCTTGCATCATCAGGGATTAAAGAAACCGTACAACCCGATCATTGGAGAAACTTTTCGATGTTACTGGCATCACCCCAAGACAAACAGCCGGACTTTCTATGTCTCAGAACAGGTGCGTCTTATAGGTGCAATAGTCTTTGATGGGGGTATTATAATCATTAATGAATTGTGATGTGCAGAGACATTAATTTTTAATTATTTTTTAAAGAAACTACGTTTGTGATTTTATTACTATACTTATAGAGTAAACAGCTCACAATGGAGGTCACTGATTTATAAATAGCAACTTCATTGAACATAGTATACGATGACGTCACAAACAAGAAATGTGACACCAATGACGTCACATTGGAACAGAATAGATAGCAGCCAGTCGTTAGGGATAAGCGGACTGCTATTAAGTTACAGTTGACCACGGATTCCTGTTAACATGCGGGCAGTTTTATTATAATTCTATCCATTTTAGTTATAATACTTGTTTAAATGTTCACATTGAGCATGTTGAGTGCATTATATATATATATACTGGTCCTGTCATTTATGCCGATTTTATGTGTCAAGTTTTCATTTTCACATGACATGTGCTACAATGATACTAAATGGTGTAAACTTTTCGGCATAATAAATTTGTCATGGAGTCATTAGTGGCCGTATACGATGTCATATTAGGTTAGCAGGAAAATATTGCACTCGTCTTACGCCTTGACCAAAAATTGACCATCAGTACTTTGACATTAGAATTAGCTTGAGAAAACGGTAGCCTTGCAACAAACTTTCTCCTTAAGCTCAGAGGAAGGCAAAACCCTAAAATCTTAAATACAAAGATGTCTTATCGACCAAATGGTGAGGGTTTATTTGTTGCTGCAGATCTCACACCATCCTCCTGTGTCGGCCTTCTTCGTCACAAACAGGAGAGACGGCTTCAACATCAGCGGCAGCATCCTCGCCAAGTCCAAGTTCTATGGTAACCACAGTCAGTGCACATCTACAGAATGTGCTTGTTTATCAAAATAGGAAACCAAATTTACCTGTGGTATAGAGTTGATATTTATATCATTCTTCATTTCTAAAAGCCTTAACACATTCACCTCCAGGTAAAGCCAAAACTTATTTCAGTTTCTCATATTTTTGTTCCTTGATATTCATTTTGATTAGGGATAATATTTGGAATGTTGAAATGAAAAACATAAACAGATTTTAAACAGTCTTTGAAAACGTTTTTTATTTTTGTCATATAAATCTATTAAAATGAGTCATTAATTCAGTTTTTGTAGTTTCCTCAGGTTGGATAAGTGATGCAATGGTTTAACTGCCCTTACCTTACCTTACAGATAAATGTCAGATTCTGATTGGCTGAGACCCATTCTATTATTTTCAATGTATCCTGCTAACATGTAAGGTTCATTTCTTATGTTCCCCCGCCTGATTTTGTCAAACCGTTGGCATTACTTTTGCAACATACCAACGATCGATTTTTTCAAACTGTTGGCATTACTTTTGCAACATACCAACTATCGATTTTGTCAAACTGTTGGCATTACTTTTGCAACATACCAACCACACTTTTGTTCTCAAATTAATTATGTAATGATATCTGTGGATATTTCAGATATTTTCCAAATGAAATAGATCTAAGTCTACGTTTGTTTTCTGTCGCCTGCTATTTTGCCCTTCGGGCTCTTGGAACATAAACTAACCTAGAGGTTACATCAACTGATGTTGACGCATATTGTCCGGTGGACAACTGATCATGTCTCATGGTACACCTCCACACTGTTTCTGCAGGCAACTCGCTATCCGCCATGCTGGATGGCACAGCCAAACTGACGTTCCTCAAGCGAGGGGAGGACTATTTCATCACAATGCCATACGCCCATTGTAAAGGTAATAGGATCTTGTTGGAAACTTTCAGTGATGCCATGAATTGTTATTGTCCTTGGCCCAGTGGTACTGCTCAAGATCAATGAATAATCAGTGCTAAATTTGCCCCACCATAAACCTATGATTGTGGGTTCGAATCCTGGTTCACCCCGACTATGTTTCTATGTTTGTCAGCACCATACCCGTGCTCGTGGGTTTCACCGAAGTGGTAAACGTCTGAGACCTGCATCAATTTGGGCTTTCCTCCCACATTATGCTGACACGCTGCAATATAACTGGAATACTGTTAAAAACCCAACTCACTCACACTGAATCTTAAATGGTCTTGAAGCTGGCAGAAATTGGTATTTCCCGAGAGGTATTAAATCTGCACCTAGCACATAGATAAAAGTACATGAATCCCCCTCATGTCAGTCTGATATAGGCACTGCCAGCTTTCTACAAACTGTCCAATCCAGAAACTGTCCAATCCAGAAACTTCTCGAACAATCAAGTCTGTTATGTTTGTAAACAACCAGGGGAGATAACTCTAATCACACTTCATGTTAAAATCTGGTCACTACAGTACTCAACATTTAAAAGTGCTTCAGTCATTTGCTGCCATTGACAATCAGCTCAAATAAACCAATAACAATCTCTGCTGCCACATAGCGCCACTTGCCTTACTTTCGCCAAGTTCTGTTTGATAAATACACATATCAATATACACATGTAAAATGGGTCGACAATTTACAAGTTCTAGACTAACTGTTATCATCAGTCATGCTATTCCTTCCGATGAGTATGTTTTCATCAGTTGATATATCGTGAGATAATTCACTCACAAATAAGGTGTCAAGCTCCGTACAGTTGCGTGATGTAGCTGATGAGCGTCGTATACTTCAGGTATACTGATCGGCACTCTCACCATGGAGATGGGTGGCAAGGTGACCTTGGACTGCCCCAAGACAGGATACAGATGTGAACTAGAATTCAAACTCAAGGTAGGACTTTCACAAATTAAGATTCTGTTCAGTAACTTGTTTTTATCTGATAGTTCAGAGAAAACATATACCGTATTTTCTTGAGTATAGTGCGCACCCACGTATAATGCGGACCCCCCTCTAGCGGATTCAGTATTTTGGGAAAAATAATTCGAATGTCAAGCGCAGAAAAAAATTACACCGTAGATCTACCCCTTCAGCAAATTCCAGTAAACGAACGGGTGATGAGAAACTTGGTCAGTACAAATTCAAAATTTGAGATAAAAAATCATGTTACGTGCTCACAGTAATATCTTTCCATGGGGAAAAAAACATCAAAACTCGTTATTTCGTGTATAATGTGCACCCCCTTCTACACAGCTGTGTTTTTTCTTTAAAAAGTGTGCACTATACTCAAGAAAATACAATATACATAAAAAGATAGCAGAAAACTGTTCCACACTGAGACGATTCTAACATGAGTGTGTGTACAGTGAAATCTGATTAATCCAGATGTCTCTATTCCCAGTGTAATCATTTACATTAACAGACCACCTCTGTGGTTTTATGGAAAGTTTGTCTGCCTGGAGAGTGGAAGGTTGGGGGCGTGTTCTCCAGCAGCATCGTGCCAAAAGTTGTAAGGTGGTACTTGTTGCTACCCTGCCTGGCGCTGGGCATTAAGGGGATAAAAGTCAGTATGCTGTGTCTGTGTTGGGTATCTCAGTGGGCTAGCACTATAAAATTGTGTTGGCATGTCGCTATATAAGTGCAGTGAGCTTGAACACGATGTTAACCCTATCTAACCTCGCCTCATCCAGTTAAACAGATCTAAATGAATACCAAGTAATGTCAGCCTGCCTCCGTCAGTCTAGTGGTAGAAAGTCCACCCGGAGAGCGAAAGGTTCGGTATTCGATCCCCAGCTGCATCATACCATAAGACGTTAAAAGATGGTACTTGTTGTTACCCTGTCTGGCGGTCGTCATTAAGGGCCTAAAACAAGGACTGGTCGACACGGAGTCAGTATACTGTGTCTGAGTAGGGTATTCATGTTAAACTGCGGCATGGTATCTATCATAGCACTATAAATCGGCATCAGTCCGGACAAGTACAAGCAGTAATACACACAGACACACACATGCATGCACGTCACTATATAAGTGCAATAATCTTGAACACGACACCACCTCACCAAGTAATGTCCATTGTATATTGGTAGTTTATATCTACGCCATCTGTACATTTCAGCCATTCCTGGGTAGTGGCGAGGCATCCAACCGGATCACGGGCAAGCTGAAGCTGGGGCTGGACACCCTGTACACTCTGGAGGGGCACTGGGACCATGAGATCTACATCAAGGACAAGTCCACAGGGGTAAGACCAGCAGGAGCTTCATGTTTGGGACGCTGGGGTTTAGTCCACAGGGTTAAGACCAGCAGGAGCTTCATGGTGGGGACACTGGGGTTCAGTCCACAGGGATAAGAGGAGCAGGAGCTTCATTTTTATTTTTGGAACATTTACAGTGTACTTGAGGAACTTTTATGCTTGAATTTCTGCAACAGCTATGTGTGAATTACAGGAACATTTATTCCTGTATTTCAGGAGCAAGAGTTGTTCTGGAACCCAACACCTGAGATCAAGAGTCAGCGTCTGAAGAGATACACCCTGCCCCATCGAGACACAAGGGGAGATGGAGTCGGAGAGGTGAGATGCTTGACAAGCTTATCATCTTCCTTGATGCAGGGAGGACTCCACAGCTTGTGTAACCTGTAATTCATGACCAAGCCAAAGTGGACACTCCTTTCTCACTGTGGATGTTTGCATTTATAGAATCATTCAGTGGCAAAAATCCGGAATATAAATGACACTGGTTTGAATATAAACATTAATTTCAGTCTCTTTAAGGATGATGATAAAATGTACAAGCTTTAAAACTATTTACCCGTATTTTACTAATGATGACTCCCTCAATAATATCCAACCTCAGCAATGTCAGACAAGTCCATTTTATGAACAGGTGGGTATTTCCCGCATATTCTCACAATCCTCACATTGATTACCATTTCTCCCAATACACGATTGTCATATCTCTCCCACTTTTGATGTAATCGTTTGGCCATTTTTCTGTTGCCAGCTACATCTATGGGGCACAACTCACTAGACACTCCCCTTTCAAAAATTACGCCTTCCGATATAAGGCATCCTCAAGTTGCGAGCGCATGTTTGAAACTCCAGAATTGACATCATGATAGAACAATGTTTATCATGAAATAAACCACACTTCGTTCGTCATTGTTCTTTGCGCGTAAATTATCAAGGAAAGAAGTTGCTGTGAACTGCTGTAAAGTCAAAGTATTTTGTATGATGTCATCTTAGAAAGCATGGTGGTGTATCAGTGAGACTGTCCTCCCTTTGCTGTTTCTTGATAAGCAACCTCACTATAACTTAATAGTCCTGTACCAATTATGTGTCAGTCCATCTCTTCTCTGGTATGAACTGCTACCTTTGGAAGATGTTACTTCATATTAAAATACTAGCTTCTGATTGGTTAATGAAAGGGCAATGATTGTGCATGTAGCCGACTCATGCAGCCTGCTGAGAAATCAATTTGAAAACATCTTTGGTAACTTGCTGAAATATGTATCATTGACTTTCTGAAATGAACCTCTGTTTATCCGAATGCAATGGGAAAAGGAGAGTAACTCGGTTCGTTTGTGTCGTCTGCAACGAGTTTTGCTAACTCTATGACACTGCATACCTATATTCCAGACTTGTTTGAATGAATGTAAGCAAGATAATTCTTTATCAACCGATCCCTCAGGTCATAAGGTGTGTGGGTACAATGTGTGAAGCCCATTTCTGGTGTCCCCCCCCCCCCCCCCCCCCCCCGTGATATTGCTGGAATATTGCTAAAAGTGGCGTAAAAACATACTCACTCACTCATAAGGTGTGATGTTCTTGTGTGTGACATCGGCTCACAAACAGGGTGAACAAACACCAACAACAAACAGGTGTATGAAACTGAATTGTGAAATATATCAGTAGTGTACTAGTGTCTAAAATTTACTCACAGAATTCCAATATGCATTTAAAGATGGCCGCCTTGGCAGTTGTTCAGATATGTCTCGTCTTTATCATTGGGAAATATTATATATACATGATCTACAAAATTCAAATGCAAACATTAATTTTGTCTTATGTTATCTGGAGTGCTGTTACATGCTGCATTGTTGTCATGGTTCCCGGGAGCACTTGTGACCCAGATGTCGCTGTGCAGAGTGCGTCACTTGGCACGTCAGAAACCTGTGATTGTGGGTTCGAATCCCGATTATGTTTCTCAGTTCATCAGCACCATACCCAAGCTTGTGAGTTTCACTGAAGTGGTAAACGTCTGAGACCTGCATCACTTTGGGCTTTTCTCCCACATTAAGCTGACACGCCGCGATACCTGGAGTACTGTTCCAAGTGGCTTTATGACTAATTCACTCACTCAATGTTATGTTTCCTACAGTGTTGTTGCTACGTTGTTGTAGGCTGTGGAAGAACGTCAGCGATGCTGTGATTGCGTCCGACATGCACCGTGCCACACAGGAGAAACACTTCCTGGAAGAACGACAACGCAACGGTGCACGGGAACGGAAAGCCAAGCTGGAGGAGTGGATACCCAAATACTTCGAGCGAGATGTGATAACTGCTGACTGGATTTACAGACATATTGAGTATGTTGTCTATATCACCCTTGTCTCAGGGTATAACGATATTTGGAAAAACAGGTCTTGGTTCAAAAGCTTTGAGGGTAATTGCCTCAGTTAATATCCCTGTGTAAGTCACACATGTAGATCCGTGTTAGAATTGGTCTTCAGCAACCCATGCTTGTAATAAAATCACCGTGTCCCAATTGCGATAATCGATCCTCATGATGTCAATCACTGGATTGTCTGGTCCAGACAAGATGACCGTAATAGTTTACCACATCAGAAATGATGCCAAAAGCTGATTTATTGTTTTATTATTATTTATTGTTTTTTAACCAAAGCCAAGATGTAAAGATTAGGAGGTGCCATGATAAAGCAAGAATCATACTGACTGCGGCGTAAAATAACATTGACTTACTCACTCTGTACTGAGAAATTATTTTCATATATTTCATGGAGCAAGTTGTTGCCAGTGAAAAGTTTATAATGAGTTCTTTATTTCTCCCTTTGAAAACAATTTTCTCTCTTTTTACAATGACAAGTCATGAAGTTACATTTCTATTCACAGTATGCGGCCATGGGATCCAAGCAATGATTTAGTGCAATATGAAAATGAGTATATAATTCAAACACACACAAGACATCGGACCCCTGTGGTTCGGACAATGAGTATTACTAGTCTGGAACAGAAACATGAAAAGTCGGCTTTGATGTTGGCCAATATTCCCAGAGTGCAAAGGTCATCCATGAGTCGACGAAGGGATGAGAGCGGAAGTTCGACACCTGACCCTGAACATCGCCATGAGAGCGATTCCTCAGAGTGCACAAGTAAGTCAGACAACAACTGGACCAGAAATTTTATGTAAACATTGACTATTATACTAATGTACATGCATTTCTACAGATTAACAGTAAACAGTATAGCTTGTAGGTCTAAGGGAGATAACTGTGATAAAATGTAAGGGAGGTAATTGTAACATGACAAAGAGTTAGCCCCCCTATGTTTGTTATTGCGAGTGCTTATTGTTTTTTAATGTGCAGACTAAGGTCTCAGTTGTTTCCTAAGTAATGCCAAGTGATTAATGGTACTTTTGTGTCTACGTTGTCACTTACGTGCTAATGACACACTCTTCTATTTACAATTTGTGTAGCTTTCTCATATATTCTGGGGGCGGTCGGGTAGCCTAGTGGTTAAAGTGTTCTCTCGTCACGCCGAAGACCTGGGTTCGATTCCCGACATGGGTACAATGTGTGAAGCCCGTGATATTGCTGGAATATTGCTAAAAGCGGTATAAAACCTCACTCACTCACTCACTCACTCACTCACTCACTCACTCACTCATATATTCTCATCGCTATTTCCTCACAGACACAGGCAGCAGTCTGCACCAGTCTCCTAGCAACGGGAAGGTGCGCATGTCGGAGGAGAACATGAGCAAGCTGGTGGAGCCACTGCTGCAAGTCCAGCAGGATATCAACAAGTCCCTGAAGACCCTGCAGCAGCAGATGTTCAAAGTCCAGCAGACTCAGGAGGCCCAGGCCACCATGGTCGCACGCAGCACTGGGAGGGAGTGGGTCCTACTGGCCATCGTTCTGGCCGCCCAGGTCGTGCTGCAGTGGCTGTTCAGGTAGAACCAGAATCATACATGTTAGTACCAGATTCAACTGGAATAGTCTGGACTGTACAGACTCATGCTGTGTGCGCTGGATACAACAGGATTAATCTGGACTGTACAGACTCATGCTGTGTGCGCTGGATAAAACTGGATTAATCTGGACTGAACAGATTCATGTTGAAGAGGGCACTGGATAATACTGGATTAATCTGGGCTGTACAGACTCATGCTGTGTGTGCTGGATAAAACTGGATTAATCTGGACTGTACAGACTCATGTTGAAGAGGGCACTGGATAAAACTGGATTAATCTGGACTGTACAGACTCATGTTGAAGAGGGCACTGGATAAAACTGGATTAATCTGGACTGTACAGACTCATGTTGAAGAGGGCACTGGATAAAACTGGATTAATCTGGACTGTACAGACTTATTTGCGTGGATAAAACTGGTGTAATCTGAAAAGTGCAATCTGACTTCATACAATGACAGGTCGACAAGACTTGGATGGTGAAACGTAAAATGAATTATGTGACTACAAAACTGGCTTGGTCAGGTAGTGCAACTATACTTCATTGCAACATTTCAGAGATTAAAATTTGTGTTACCTAGATGAAGCAATGTGATCTTACGTCATTTGCTGTGTACATAAACCATGGAATAATATTGATAATACAGCATCATTTTGTTGCAATGGATAGTTGCGTGGGACAGTGATTATCAAGATGAGGAGCAGGCAAGTGCTGGGAAAGTTCTCAATGTGGATGTGTTTTGTCATGAGAGAGATGTTGGGACACGGCTGAATGATTTGCCCATATTGCAGACATGATGAAGTAGATGATATGTTGCAACAAAACTGCTTTGCTCGTTCCTTTATACTTATGCCACAAAAATTATTTATGTGATTTTATGCTCTTTGGTATTTAGAATTTAGGCTCACACACTTGACTTCGGAAGGATGTAAAATAGATGAAAGGCGTCAAATACCAGTGTTAGATGTTTAGTAGTTACGAAATATGTCGTAACCCCCAGTGTGAATATATGCTTGTGGCAGAGGTGATCCGCAAAACCATCACAAACTCCTCTTGCATTCCCCTTCTCATAAATAACTTCAGATAACTCTTATCTGGACACTGAGTGTCACAAATTGTTCAAATGAACAAAGTTGAAAAAACACAATATGTTTCAAGACAGACGTAGATCCTAACACAAGTGTCAGTGGCTGTTTTGACGATGTGTCTCCTTTAAAACAATGTGTCACACTCTGTTTAGATCAACATTGTTCCAAAAACACAATGTGTTGTTAGACAGACATTGATCCTGTCACAATGTGTCAGTAGCTGTGTAGACAGTTCCGATGACACAACGCCTTACTTCTCTGGAACTGGATGCAAGATAACGCCACAATGATAACACAACTGGTGATCTCACGCGAAGGACACAAGGGACACATGAATTGTACCGAGATCAAGCGGACACAACAATTGTTTCAGAGTATGTCATCCTGATATACACCGAAGATGTACGTCGCGTACGTCACCAACGGACAGAACTCTTCCAGGACTGAAACTCCTGTTTGACCTTGGCCTCGAGGTGCAATCCCCTCACATGTGTTATCATTCGTCACCACTCGCTACTGGTGATCTCACGCGAAGGACACAAGGGGCTTGTCCCATGGACGAGTCCAAATTTACTACCCGGGTGCCCGCCACCCTATTACCCAGCCCTACCCGGATACCCGCTACAGGTCTCAAGAGTTGGGTACAAAATGTTAGAATGGGAATTGTTTTACTGCAGCCCTGGCAAAAACTATTTAGATACATGTATAAAACAATCTGATCATGTATAATCTGCAGTTGATAGACGCTTTACCCTTGCTTGAACATATAAAAGTCAGAACGAATGTCTGCATAGTGAGAAAGAAATGTGAACATTAGCTATACTTATAGTGTAGCCATAGGGTTTTATTGTTAATGTCATTAAACAGTATGTCACGTGACTAACACCATGGGTCCGGGTGGTCATGTGGGTACCCGGGTCCAACTCAGGACCCACCCAACCCGAGTACCCGAGTTACCTGTCCGAGCCCTACAAGGGACACATGAATTGTACCGAGATCAAGCGTACACAACAATTGTTTCAGAGTATGTCATCCTGATATACACTGAAGATGTACGTCACCAACAGACAGAACTCTTCCAGGACTGAAACTCCTGTTTGACCTTGGCCTCGAGGTGCAATCCCCTCCCATGTGTTGTCATTCGTCACCACTCGCCCCTTTCCGTAACCTGCAAGAAGACTCGTCCCCCTATCGATGAATGTTATGTGCGAAAATACGACAAACCAATCGAAATGCGTGTATGATTTCAAGTTCTTTGTCAAAGAATCCTCAGAAATAATTTTTGAGTCTACATATGTCTTGCATCTAAAAATATACCCACGACACAGTTAAATGTGTTCAATCATACTGTATACTTACGCATGTCCCGATGTGCTTTAAATTGCATCTAAATATAATATAATGCATGGGGAAATATATGTGAACTATTACCCAACGACTTGACAATTGCTTTAGGTATGCCCGTTAGCGCTAAGACGGAACCCGGTCGCAAAAATGGCCATGAGAGGGGCACGAGTTGCCATTCGGCTTGTCCCGGAATAACACGAGTTGGTCCCGAATGAACTGTTGTGTGTCTCCTGGTTCAGGTGATGTCTCTCCGCACACATTGTTCCAATCTACGTGTCTGTTTCCCAGCAGCCAACAAGTGTTCTTGCACTATTTGTAAGCTTCGTCAATGTGACCGCTTATATTCCCCAAAAATCCGCAGCAGTTTTCTGCAACAAGTGTTCACATGTGGATGGTTCAAGCATCTGGTACAGAATGATGTTAATCACTTTCTTTTCGTTCATACTGCTAGAGGGGGTGCACGGGTGGCCCAGTCGTCTAAGGCGCCTCGACTCGCTGTGCAGAGTTGCGTCCCTTGGGCACGCCAGAAACCTATGATTGTGGGTTCGAATCCCGGTTCACCCCAATTATGTTTCTAGGTTTGTCAGCACCATACCCGTGCTCGTGGGTTTCACCAAAGTGGTAAACCTCTTTGACCTGCATCACTTCGGGCTTTCCTCCCACATTAAGCTGACACGCCGTGATATAACTGGAATAATGTTAAAAGCGGCGTTAAACCCAATTCACTCACTCACTCATACTGCTAGGATATTTGTTCGATTTGAAACTGAATAATGTCAATTCCCCCAAGAAACTGTGAAGATATGGTTACAGGAATAACTGTAAATATTTGCAATGTTTTTCAGAAGTTTACATTACAAAGTACATTATCTGTTTTGAATTTACCAACCTTTAGCAATTGGTTTCACATTTACATTTACATCTTATCTCCGTTCGGTAAATATGCATGCACTTGAAAATTGACTTCATAACTTTTTAACTTTCATGTTCTGTAGAATTAGACAATGGAGAATGTATTTCATTAGCGTTCAGACTAACTTTTTTTACAATGTGCAATTAGTACTATTTATGAAACGTGCATTTATTTCCTCTACACATGCAAATATTTAGTTGAACATTGACACTGTTGAGGTGATGTGTATCAAGGGAGGTAACTCCAGTTACACTATTTCACAACTGGGATATATGGGCCCACTTTGAATTTATTCCTTTATACACTGGAATCCATTTTCCCTTGGTATCTTGTTCAGTTCATGTAATTGGAAGTTTACAGTTATTGGAACACAAAACAGTTTGTCTGATGTGTGAATGGCTATGAATCAAGGTTATAGGAGGAAGGAAGAAATAGTCTTAGCAAAACATCTTCCGTAAAGTTCTTTGAAGAGTGGAACGTCTTGTCAGTCGGAGTCAATGTATAAGATTTTACACATATTTAATCTTCTGTATATGTAACACTGTACGGACTGCCTCACCAGTAGCTCTCCAAACGATACCTTGCAACTTTCATGTATATAAAACCACTAGTGCTTCCATTTGTAGGATGTCAACAGATTAAAAGGTCTAAAATGCTTTACTAAAGCCAAATGATATTAATTACCGTATTCGACGTAATAAGCGCCCGCTCTAATAAGCGCCCACGGCGATATTTGCTAATTTATTGGCTCGTGAACAATCCCAATTAGCACCCTTTACGATTGATCAATGTACACAATACTTATTTATTCGCGTATAATATTCACTCGTTTGTTATATGCACCCTTAATTATGGGCAATTAAATTCTGGAAAAATATATCTCTCGTATATAAACATTTCAGGCTGTCAGCATAAACCATGAAATTTATCTTTCAACTCTGTTTTTTTTCCCGACAAAATAATATTCTAATAAGAGCCCCCTATTTCTTATTACGTCGAAAACGGTATCTGTTTCTCAAGCTCTTGTGAATGCTGCATTGACATACGGCTTATTAGAACTCCTGTCTAAGGTGATTAATTTTGATTATTTTTTTGGTTTATGGATCCGGCAATTTTAGCTGAAAAGTAAACAAATTGAAAGTATTATTAAATTACTTTTCTGATATTCTCAGATTATCAGAACCATACCTGTTAACATGGGTATTACTGAAGTGGTAAAGATCTGCCCTGATGTAATTGGAATCATGTTCAAAGCGGCATTAACCAGACTCATTATACATTTCTTCAGAACTCATGGTAGTTTGAAAATCATCAATTTAAAAAATTCTTTACAGGGACATTTAGAAAATATTATTTCATACCATATACATTGATATAAGCAGTATTTATTATATTTTAGGTGCAATGAATGGTCACACTCGTTTAAAGTGGATTCATTACTGATTCTCATAGAGATTTAGGGTATCGTTTACTTTTGAAAATGTAATAAATTTATCAGTTTAAAATGTCAATTATCCTTCTGTAATATAATGTACTGATTTCTCCGGATAACATTTTAAGACTATCAGATGATTGGCTTTACCTGCATCCAAAGTGTCTTGCTTTATAAGTCTCTTCTGCAAAACTGAAGCAGAATGTAAGAGCTGAACAATTTCATATTTTGTTTTTATTATTATGATTAGTGTTGCTAAATATGCACTTTGCCACAAGCTCTGGTGCATGTGATCTAGTGAAACATTCATAAAATCTCTTTGTTGGCTTAATAGTTTCAACTTTTTCAATGTTACATTTGTGAAAAAGCCTTCTAGGAAGATCTATTTAAGCGAAGTTTATGATATCAAATCTATGTACTTGTTTAGCAATTCTGTTAGTCATGCCAGCTAGTTGTCTGGAACATGTGCTAGCCCTGATTAACATGATCTAGTCTAGACTTTTAATATTTTGCTCTGTTGCTACTGATGAAGAGATTTTTTTCTCATCTTGCCTGACATAAATACTATGTTAATACCATGTGGCATGGATCAGAAATAACTGCATGGAATAATAGACAGTATTGCCCAGGGTCCGTATACCACAACACGATCTTAGCGCCAAGATGGTCGTAATTCCCATAACATAGACTCACCAGTCTTAGCGCTAAGATCGATTTAGGGCAGAAGTTACTTTCATTCAGGTAAGGTATACACTATTCAACCTTTCATAGGGAAAATCAGATACAGTAAATCTTGAAATTAATGTGTCTCCAAATCAATACGACTGCTGCCCCCTAGCCAAAAATGTGACTCAATATCAATGCCACTCCCTCCACCCCATCTCCAGTGGAATGATGCATATCCTTACCTTAATCCAATCAAATAGCAGATAGTTCCGCTTATTAGCACTATGTTGAGCAGTTCCGTAAAAAAATCAATAAACAGTGTTTTCCTAAAAACAACACACAGTTCACGTTTACTCTGTTGACTGGCATAAAGGAAGTTCAAAGACAATATAATAACAGTTCACTGATTGGTATGCGGAGAAGGTGTCAACAAGCTTGACAAAAGTGGGAAGAACTCTTGACCCCAGCAGTGATAACTCACCGGATGCCCATTGTGTAATTCCTATTCTTTGAATGACATTGATATATACTTGTTACAACTGCTGCTCAATAAACCTTGTTTGTGTTTATATTCAAGTTGGTATTACCGTTATCCAAAGTGTGCCGTGAGGCCGTCTTATTTTTAACAGTCATTTTGGAGACATAAATGCGAAGTTGATTAATGCGAGTGAAGACCACTCGCATTTTTCGCATTTAATTCACGCTCGTGTCAATTTCAAGATTTACAGTACGTATTCAACGTAATAAGCACCCCGCTCTAATAAGCGCCCACATCAATATTTGCTAATGTATTGGCTAGTGCACAATCCCAATTAGCACTCCTTCCGATTGATCAATGTACACAAGACTTATTTATTTGCGTATAATACGCACTCGTGTGTTATATGCATTCTTAATTATGGGCAATTAAATTCTGGAAAAATGTATCTGTCGCATATAAACATTTCAGTGTGTCAGCATAAACCACAAAATTTATCTTTCAACTCTCTTTTTTCCACCAAAATAATATTCTAATAAGAGCCCCCTATTTCAAATTTTGAGAGCGCCCTGGGTGCTTATTACGTCAAATTTGTCATTCTTTTGAAACATACACTTGACATGTGAGAATCAGTTTTGTGTATCATGGAAAGTTGAATAAATCCCTATCTATAGTGGAGCAGTGTTTCTGTGAAATTGTACTGCAGGGTTAGTGACCTAGCACTTGAACCTGTTAAGCATTCAGTCAACCAATATTAATTTTAACACTGGGATTGAGTTTGTTACAGACAGAACACTATGAACAAATACTGTTGCGAGTGGGTTTCTATGTGCAATAAGTCAGGGATGGAGTCTAGTGTTCCTCTTGGAAACAATTATAGTGCTTTAATACCTTGATTGATGTAATATCATGGTGTGTTGGTAGTTCAGCTTCCCACTTGTCATGTACTGTCATATTTGTCATGTGTACAATTTGAAAGGAAGTGGCATTAATACACAATTTTTATGATGAATTATTTAACATTTTGTCCAATTTGCTTGATCTCCTTCTGATAAAATTCATTTAGTTAATACTCTTTTAATGTGTTCAACAGACATGAAACAATTATTTGCCATAGTTGTCAAGTTTACTGGTCAATTCTCGATATATTTCATCATTTTCATTTTTTTGTCTTACAGTGACTTTGAGCTTTTACATTTAAATACATTTAGCTCAAAGTGATCATTTACAGCTCCAGTCTCTTTCTAATCTGTCTGCTACAACAAAGCAACACTCCTTTGTTTAATAAGATATAATGTCATATTGCCTGTAGATATTTGTAAATAAATGTGTATTGATATATCAAGTTGGTTACAATGGTAGGCAGTTCATGAAGTCTGTATATTTTGAAAGGTTGTCAGATAAGGCCAAACCAAAACATACTTGTGTGTCAGGTAGCATGCACCCAGTTTGCATGGGTCAGTGGGAAGTGAAGTACAGGAAAGATTTGCTATGCATTTAATTGTTTACATGTTCAGTCTCATTGTCAATATACCTCTGCTGTGGAGACATTTTGTTTTAAGTGTTATTTTTTTTTCTACATATCTGGTATTGGGCTTTTTCAAATAAGTACGTGCATTTAAAGAAGTTTTTGTAATTCGTTTCTTGTTGATGGAACAAGAACGAAAATATCAAGTTTGATCATTAGTTGTTGTTTATCGGTCATTTTCAAGAATTTTAGCCAATTATTGTGACTGGTTTGGAAATTTATTTTTATGGACAGTTTAACAGCTGTGACTTTTTGTCAGCAATCACCAACTGTTAAACAAATGCAATTAAAAAAGGTCTAGATTAATATTTGATGAAAGCTTTATAGTTCACAATAGATGTAACACTTTGATGGGTCATATCATGTTTCAGATGATTTAAGCCAATAAGATTTCAGAACACTGATTCGTGTGTCCTTCAATTTGATTGGTCAGTTGAAGAAGGCTGAAGAAAATTCACATAAATTCATAAGTTGTAATTAAATGTTTAAGGAAGCAATTTTTATGCTGATAATTATTTTCTTATTTATTGAATTTGAAGATGGTGGACAATTTCATCATTACTGTTGTGGAGTTGAGATAGGTCTATGTTTCATTTTCTTGTACGTGGTGAATTGTTGCAGTGAATCTTGCTCTGTTGGATGATATTACCTAATACACCAGCCTCATGGATGAAGTTTCATGAATAAAAGTAATCACTGTATTCAAAGTCACTCATTTAAGTCATGAAGAGATCTCACTTGGGGTCTGTATCAAAAGTATGTTTGTAATTTTCAATTCATGGTTTTTGGTGGGTCATTCTTTGAAAAATAGATAACCAAATATGTCATGTCCAGTGTAGACATGTTTGAACACATGCCATTAGAAACAGGTTTCCAAGAAATTAGGTGTGCTATGAGGCCCACTGGCACACGTGTCAGCCTAGTGGCAGAGTTACACCCCTTAGCTGTCCAGATCCTTGCAGAGTTACACCCCTTAGTTGCCCTTACAGAGTTACACCCCTTAGCTGTCCCGATCCTTGCAGAGTTGCACCCCTTAGTTGCCCTTACAGAGTTACACCCCTTAGCTGTCCAGATCCTTGCAGAGTTACACCCCTTAACTGTCCAGATCCTTGCAGAGTTACACGCCTTAGCTGCCAAGATCCTTGCAGAGTTGCACCCCTTAGTTGCCCTTACAGAGTTACACCCCTTAGCTGTCCAGATCCTTGCAGAGTTACCACCCTTGGCTGTCCAGATCCTTGCAGGGTAACACCCCTTAGCTGTCCAGATCCTTGCAGAGTAACACCCCTTAGCTGTCCAGATCCTTGAAGAGTTACACCCCTTAGCTGTCCAGATCCTTGCAGAGTTACACCCCTTAGCTGTCCAGATCCTTGCAGAGTTACCACCCTTGGCTGTCCAGATCCTTGCAGAGTAACACTCCTTAGCTGTCCAGATCCTTGCAGAGTAACAACCCTTAGCTGTCCAGATCCTTGCAGAGTAACACCCCTTAGCTAACCAGATCCTTGCATCACTTTCTTCCCACATTAAGCTGACATGTGGTGATATATCTGGAATACTATTCAAAGCATACT
Organism: Haliotis cracherodii; assembly: GCF_022045235.1. Lineage (NCBI taxonomy): Eukaryota > Metazoa > Mollusca > Gastropoda > Lepetellida > Haliotidae > Haliotis > Haliotis cracherodii. The sequence goes on along the minus strand of NW_027266270.1, from coordinate 17,717,118 downwards.
TAAAAAATCTACTCACTCACTCAGGCTGTCTGTAAACATGTGTTTGTGTCATGACAGAATCACCCCTCTTGTCGGCACTGACTAAGATGTTGGGTTGAAAATATGTCATCGACAGCTTTTGATACGACCCGTTTCATGTGACACTTACTTCCTCATTGATGGTCCCTCTGTGCATAATATTACGGTGTAGTTTTCCATGCCCCTGTATGTTTGTTTGCCCATAGGGAGTCTAATGACTGTGATTTTATACACATTCTTCTCTCACAAATCCTGCTGAGTTTGTCATGGAAAATGTTTTCAAGATATTTGTGAACAAACGAAATTGTCCATCCATTTTAATATGTTCGTTTTATTGACATTAAGTACATGATTACATTTACCGACTTGTCATCTCAGTTTGTGATTGATGCTGCTGTCTCAAGCAGGTTCAATACACTCTGTTGGCATCTAAGGAGATTCTATCACTGATCTAAATAGCCATTTATTAGGTCTGTGGTTCCATTCATAATTCTAAGTCAGATTTCTGCAAATGATCTCTTTCTTTCTGTCTCCCCTCATACTCTGGTACATTATTCAGTATGTTGTTCTCAATTCTACTTGTCTGATGAATCTGGGCCTGGATGGCCTGGTTGTCTTAGGGTCACAATTTTGCTTTGAAGAGTTGCATCCCTTTTTGCTCCAGGATCAGCTGATCATGCAGAGATTCCTGAAAGTGAAACTTGGTTTGTCAGCTCTTGGCACAAAATCTGGAGAGTATATGACTCTAATACCTAATCAGTTTCTATACCGCTGTCTTATTCCTTATAGATTTAAAAATGTAACTTCAGAATTCGGTTGATATTTATCAAAGCCACGGTTAATTTGGTTTGGAATTTAATATGTTCAACTTTGTGTGTTTTTCACAAGCCCTAATATTTATAATTGTTTACAGATGCACACGGCTGAAACCTGCATCACTTCGGGCTTAACTCCCACATTAAGGTGACATGCTGCGATATAACTGGAATAATTTTAAAAGCGGCGTTAAACCCAACTCACTCACTCACTCACTACAGATACACAGTCATTATCCCTACCCAGAATCTACGCAGGCTAGAATATGTCTTAAGCATACCATGCTTGCAGTACGGAGCGACTAATGGGCAAATAACGGGATCTGATGGTCAGGCTCGCTGACTTGGTTGATGCAAGTCATCGTATACCAATGGCATAAACCAAGCCTTATGATGTCAATCACTGGATTGTCTGGTCCTGCCTTGATTTTTATAGACCACCGTCATATAGCTGGAATAATTGCTGAGTGCAGCACACCAGAATCAGTTGAACAGCTGTGATGACAGGGCTACTGTGAAATTGCCAGTTCTTCAATTGTATGTTACATTGGCTTCATTAAGTTTGTTTTTCCCCATTTATCACCAACATCCTTGACCCGTGAAGATCCGGGGTGGAATAGGTCTTCATCAACCCATGCTTGCTGTAAAAGGCGACTATGCTAGTCGTAATAGGCGACTAAAGGGATCGGGTGGTCAGGCTCACAGACTTGGTTGATGCATGTCATCGATCCGAATTGCGCAGATCGATGCTCATGATATTAATCACTGGATTGTCTGGTCCAGACTCGATTATTTATATAGCTGGAATATTGCTGAGTGTGGCGTTAAACAACAAACAAACAAAACCAACATCCTAATCAGGCTACTAGTGTTTTGCTTAAGAATAAACCAATTCGAGATATTCAACTGTTGTACACCAAATTCATGAAATAATAGTCTTAAAGAGACCTGTCACTACTTATTTATGTATTGATTGTTGATTATCACTAGATTTGTCAATAATTGAATATTTATAATCACTACTTATGTTATATATTGATCACTGATCACTATTTCTGTCATATTGACTATTCATTATCACTGTGTAAAAATTATATTGATTTTTGAAAATCAATTATTATGCATTGATGATCAGTCATCAATGATTAATTATAGATATTGGTTATTGATTATCAGTTATATATTGAGTATCAATTCTTATATATTGGTTATTGATGATCACTGTGTTATGTAATTATTACTTGTATCCCTCCATGTTTCCCTATGTATCTATATATTCATCAATACAGAATTCATGTAAATTATATGTAGATATTATTCAGTGGCGAGCGATGAGCCATGGTATGTATGGACTGTTTGGTACCGCAGTCATGAGAAGGTGAAGTGTATTGTTATGGTTGTTCATCATCCCTAAATAAAACAGCATAAGCTCTATTGAGGATGGTGAACTATCATTTGATTTGAACGGTTGTCCTTAGAATGTCGTAAAAGGCGACTAACGGGATCGGGTGGTAAGGTTCGCTGACTTGGTTGAGGCATGTCATCGATCCCAATTGCATGGATCGATGTGCATGACGTCAATCACTGGATTGTCTGGTCCAGACTCAATTATTTATAGACCGACGTCATATAGCTGGAATACTGCTGAGTGCGGCGTTAAACAACAAACCAACCAACCAACCTTAGAATGTCATAAACTATTGTGGCCCACCCTCAGAGAAACTATGTACATCCAGCTGGTCCATCGAAATTCTCCAGATTACCAAATTTCTAGATTAACGGACCTCGCCAAAATACCCTTGCTCGTAGGTTTCACCAAAGTGGTAAACATCTTAGAACTGTATCACTTCAAGCTTTTCCCAAACATTAAGCTGACACGCTGGATATGACTGGAATACTGTTCAAAGCAGCGTTTACTGGTCTTCAGCAACACATTCTTCATGCCGCAAGACGCTACTAACGGGTTCGGGTGGTCAGGCTCCCTGACTTGGTTGATCAATGTGATCGTATCCGAATTAGGTAGATTGATGTCATGATGTCAATCACTGGATTGTCTGGTTCAGACTCGATTATTTACAGACCGCGGTCACATAGCTGAATACAGCCAAGTGCAGCGTTAAACAACAAACAAACAAAACACAAAGCGGTTTTAAACCAAACTCACTCACACGAAGGGTATTGTGTGAAGATGGTTCTCCAGAAGGGCCTTGGTCTGTGTTTGGGACACTAGCTGTCATCAGTGAAGGACATTCATCTGAATAGGACATCTTTAGAAGTCCCCCTCACTCCCTTGTGATGCTGGAACACCAAGCAGTCTATCACTCATTGAATCCTGGAGGTCTTATGCCAAACGCCATCCTCCCCTTCATGTCAAAGTGTGTGAGTGACTTAAGATTTAACGGCACATCAGCAATATTTCAGCCGTATCGTGACGACCTTCATGTCAAAAGTATATTGTAGGCTGTCGATGTCCCATCGGACGAGTCAGTGTTGGGATTACAGAGATAGAGTTTCTAGTTGAAGTGCAATTACTTTTCACCATTTTTGAGAAGTTAACACTGGAACTCGTTGTTACAAGCTTTATTTTCCTTTATTTGTTGACTGGCTAGCAATTAGTCTACGTAACCAGGAGGTCATTCATTTTTCAATAAATAAAGTTAACAGTTGCCAGTGTTGTTATCTGTTATGAATGACTTTGGACGAGGTGTGACTTTGTGAGCGATTGGATGGTCAGAAACTGCATCACTGGTCCTGGAAATCATGTCGTTTGGATTTAAGCCGTTTTGAGCACTATTTTAACTACCACGACGACAGCAAATAAGGGCTTCATACATTGTACCCATTTGGGGAATCGGTTCTCTGGCCTGACGAGCCAACGCTTTAACCACAAGACTACGCAGCACTTAACGAGCCAACGTTTTAACACGACAACGATGAGCGTAGACTACCCTGCCCCACCTGTGGTAAAACGTGTTGAGCAATAGTCCATGGTTGTCGCAAGGGGCCACTAACGGGGTCGCTGACTTGGTTGATGCATATATCAATGCATCAAGACAGTCTTGTAAGTCATCAGAGTCAGGGCAATACCAAACAATGGTTGATGGATGACGACGACATGCAACCAACCAAGGTACCTTGCCTGGCCAACTGATCACCTTCCTGGGGATGATATATTTTTGAAAAAGTTAAATTGTCCCATACAATATAGGACAAAATAACTTTGCCGCAGGTTTCACACAAAACAAAAAGGATTCTTGTTCGATGAACATGCTGGCTGGCCTGAAAAAAACACCATTTGGTTGCATCTTTTGTAGCAGGGACCGCAAAAATATTGTCTCTCACAAGAAGGTACATAGACGGAGACTTTTAGTAGCCACAGAGGCCCTGACAACGAAACAACACGTAAATATACGTCAACGGAGACTTCTATCGGCGACATAGCCCCTGGCATTAAAACAACACGTAAATATTCGTCTACGGAGACTTCAATCGGCGACACAGCTGCTGACAATGAAACAGCACGTAAATATACGTCCACGGAGACTGCTGTAGTAGCAACACAGCTCCTGACAGTAAAACAGCACGTAAATATACGTCCACGGAGACTGCTGTAGTAGCAACACAGCTCCTGACAGTAAAACAGCACGTAAATATACGTCCACGGAGACTGCTGTAGTAGCAACACAGCTCCTGACAATGAAACAACACGTAAATATACGTCCACGGAGGCTGCACTTTATCAGCAACAACAGATCAAGAATTAAAAGAAAATACCACATGGACTCCAAGATCAACCACGTGTACCACAACAGTAACTGGAGCGCCATGACCGGCCCATCCGGGGACTTTAAGTGCAGTGTACAAGATGCACAAGGTGTTGATGTCAAAGAGCCTATCCCAATGGATGTAGACGAAGCTGGAGCTGATCTGCTACTTTCCGCTCTCCCTCTGCCCGCTTCCCCACTCTCCCCTTCCGGAAGGATACTATGGTCGTAGGATAGGGACACGTGCCAAGTGGGGAACCTCGGCATCTGTCGTTATGATATGGAAACCATGGCTATATCAGTTTACATACTAGGAGTTCTTTGAGTCGGGAAAATTCATAGAATTTGGGGAGAGATCACATGTGATGTCAGAGAATGCCACGTTGTCATCAGGGGCTGGTGGTCAGCAGAACAGTGACATGTTTGAGTGAGTGAGTCAGGTTTTACGGCACATTATGCAATATTCTAGCTATGTCACAGCGGTGGACGCCAACAATGGACGAATCTGAGTCTTCGGTTATTACTGTAACAAAAGGCTTCCCCAGCGCAATATGCACGAGGCTTTGTGCTTATTACAGTTTGTTGTATACTACTCAACAAAAGTGAAAGAACGCACACAATTAGAAGGCTGTGTGTAACAATACCCACCCGCCTTGATGGCTTAATTATTGTCATATGAAGAATTCGGGTGTTCTTTAACTTTTTTAGAGTAGTATATATACAAGTGTAACGTTATTGCATTGAATAGTCCGCTTATTCATACGTTGTTCGAGAGGGTCAAGACATAGCTCTCTGGTTCGTGTGTTTGTCCGGTACAAGACCAGGCGACGGTCACTTTCTTTATTTCCCTTTGAGAAAAGAAATCCGGAAGGTGAAGGGTTCAGCCGCTGTGGTGTAGAATCAGGAAGGTGACGTGTTCAGCCTCTGTGGTGTAGAATAAGGAAGGTGACGTGTTCAGTCACTGCGATGTAGAATAAGGAAGGTGACGGGTTTCAGCCGCTGTGGTGTAGAATCAGGAAGGTGTCGGGTTTCAGCCGCTGTGGTGTAGAATCAGGAAGGTGACGGGTTCAATCACTGTGGTGTAGAATCAGGAAGGTGACGGGTTCAGTCACTGTGATGTAGAATCAGAAGGTTGACGGGTTTCAGCCGCTGTGGTGTAGAATCAGAAAGGTGACGGGTTTCAGCCGCTGTGGTGTAGAATCAGGAAGGTGACGTGTTCAGTCACTGTGGTGTAGAATCAGGAAAGGTGACGTGTTCAGTCACTGTGGTGTAGAATCAGAAAGGTGACGTGTTCAGTCACTGTGGTGTAGAATCAGGAAGGTGACGGGTTCAGTCTCTATGGTGTAGAATCAGAAAGGTGACGGGTTTCAGCCGCTGTGGTGTAGAATCAGAAAGGTGACGGGTTTCAGCCGCTGTGGTGTAGAATCAGAAAGGTGACGGGTTTCAGCCGCTGTGGTGTAGAATCAGGAAGGTGACGGGTTTCAGCCGCTGTGGTGTAGAATAAGGAAGGTGACGTGTCCAGTCACTGTGATGTAGAATAAGGAAGGTGACGGGTTTCAGCCGCTGTGGTGTAGAATCAGGAAGGTGACGGGTTTCAGCCGCTGTGGTGTAGAATAAGGAAGGTGACGGGTTTCAGCCGCTGTGGTGTAGAATCAGGAAGGTGACGGGTTTCAGCCGCTGTGGTGTGGGTCAGGAAGGTGACGGGTTTCAGCCGCTGTGGTGTAGAATCAGGTTGGTTTGGTTGGTTTGATGTTTCACGCCGCAATCAGTAATATTCCAGATATATATGACGGCGGTCTGTAAATAATCGACTTTGGACCAGCCAATCCAGTGATTGATATCACGAGCATCGATCCACGCAATTGGGATCGATGCCATGCATCATCCAAGTCAGCGAGCCTGACCACCCGATCTCGTTAGTCGCCTCTTACGACCAGCATAGTCGCCTTTTACGGCAAGCATGGGTTGCTGAAGACCGATTCTACCCCGGATCTTCACGGGTAGAAGCAGGAAGGTGACGGGTTCAGTCACTGTGATGTAGATTCAGGAAGGTGACGGGTTCATCAACTGTGGTGTAGAACCAGGGAGGTGACGGGTTCATCCACTGTGTTGTAGAATCAGAAAGGTGACGTGTTCAGTCACTGTGATGTAGAATCAGGAAGGTGGCGGGTTCACCCACTGTGGTGTAGAATCAGGAGGGTGACATGTTCAGTCACTGTGATGTAGAATCAGGGAGGTGACGGATTCATCCACTGTGGTGTAGAATCAGGAAGGTGACGTGTTCAGTCACTGTGGTGTAGAATCAGGGAGGTGACGGGTTCATCCACTATAATGTAGAACCAGGGAGGTGACGGGTTCATCCAATGGGTTGTAGAATCAGGGAGGGGACGTGTTCAGTCTCTGTGGCGTAGAATCAGAAAGGTGACGTGTTCAGTCACTGTAATGTAGAATCAGGGAGGTGACGGGTTCAGTCACTGTGATGTAGAATCAGGAAGGTGACGGATTCATCCACTGTGTTGTAGAATCAGAAAGGTGACGTGTTCAGTCACTGTGATGTAGAATCAGGAAGGTGTCGGGTTCACCCACTGTGGTGTAGAATCAGGGAGGTGACGTGTTCAGTCACTGTGGTGTAGAATCAGGAAGGTGACGTGTTCATCCACTGTGTTGTAGAATCAGAAAGGTGACGTGTTCAGTCACTGTGATGTAGAATCAGGAAGGTGACGGGTTCACCCACTGTGGTGTAGAATCAGGAGGGTGACGTGTTCAGTCACTGTGATGTAGAATCAGGGAGGTGACGGATTCATCCACTGTGTTGTAGAATCAGGAAGGTGACGTGTTCAGTCACTGTGGTGTAGAATCAGGAAGGTGACGTGTTCAGTCACTGTGATGTAGAATCAGGGAGGTGACGGGTTCATCCACTGTGTTGTAGAATCAGGGAGGGGACGTGTTCATCCACTGTGTTGTAGAACCAGGGAGGTGACGGGTTCATCCACTGGGTTGTAGAATCAGAAAGGTGACGTGTTCAGTCACTGTGATGTAGAATCAGGAAGGTGTCGGGTTCACCCACTGTGGTGTAGAATCAGGAGGGTGACGTGTTCAGTCACTGTGGTGTAGAATCAGGAAGGTGACGTGTTCATCCACTGTGTTGTAGAATCAGGAAGGTGACGTGTTCAGTCACTGTGATGTAGAATCAGGAAGGTGACGGGTTCACCCACTGTGGTGTAGAATCAGGAGGGTGACGTGTTCAGTCACTGTGATGTAGAATCAGGGAGGTGACGGATTCATCCACTGTGTTGTAGAATCAGGAAGGTGACGTGTTCAGTCACTGTGGTGTAGAATCAGGAAGGTGACGTGTTCAGTCACTGTGATGTAGAATCAGGGAGGTGACGGGTTCATCCACTGTGTTGTAGAATCAGGGAGGGGACGTGTTCATCCACTGTGTTGTAGAACCAGGGAGGTGACGGGTTCATCCACTGGGTTGTAGAATCAGGGAGGTGACGTGTTCAGTCTCTGTGGCGTAGAATCAGAAAGGTGACGTGTTCAGTCACTGTAATGTAGAATCAGGGAGGTGACGGGTTCATCCACTGTGTTGTAGAATCAGGGAGGGGACGTGTTCAGTCTCTGTGGTGTAGAATCAGGAAGGTGACGTGTTCAGTCGCTGTGGTGTAGAACCAGGGAGGTGAGGGGTTCATCCACTGTGGTGTAGAATCAGGGAGGTGACGGGTTCAGTCTCTGTGGCGTAGAATCAGGAAGGTGACGTGTTCAATCACTGTGGCGTAGAATCAGGGAGGTGACGGGTTCAATCACTGTGGCGTAGAATCAGGAAGGTGACGGGTTCAGTCTCTGTGGCGTAGAATCAGGAAGGTGACGTGTTCAATCACTGTGTTGTAGAATCAGGGGAGGTGACGGGTTCAATCACTGTGTTGTGGAATCAGGAAGGTGACGTGTTCAATCACTGTGGTGTAGAATCAGGAAGGTGACGTGTTCATCCACTGTGTTGTAGAATCAGGAAGGTGACGTGTTCATCCACTGTGTTGTAGAATCAGGAAGGTGACGGGTTCATCCACTGTGGTGTAGAATCAGGAAGGTGACGGGTTCAGTCACTGTGGTGTAGAATCAGGAAGGTGACGGGTTCAGTCACTGTGGTGTAGAATCAGGAAGGTGACGGGTTCAATCACTGTGGTGTAGAATCAGGAAGGTGACGGGTTCAGTCTCTGTGGTGTAGAATCAGGGAGGTGACGGGTTCAATCACTGTGATGTAGAATCAGGGAGGTGACGGATTCATCCACTGTGTTGTAGAATCAGGAAGGTGACGTGTTCAGTCACTGTGTTGTAGAATCAGGAAGGTGACGGTCCAGTCACTGTGGTGTAGAATCAGGAAGGTGACGGGTTCACCCACTGTGGTGTAGAATCAGGAGGGTGACGTGTTCAGTCACTGTGATGTAGAATCAGGAAGGTGACGGATTCATCCACTGTGTTGTAGAATCAGGAAGGTGACGTGTTCAGTCACTGTGTTGTAGAATCAGGAAGGTGACGGGTTCAGTCACTGTGATGTAGAATCAGGGAGGTGACGGATTCATCCACTGTGTTGTAGAATCAGGAAGGTGACGTGTTCAGTCACTGTGTTGTAGAATCAGGAAGGTGACGGGTTCAGTCACTGTGGTGTAGAATCAGGGAGGTGACGTGTTCAGTCACTGTGATGTAGAATCAGGAAGGTGACGGGTTCATCCACTGTGTTGTAGAATCAGGAAGGTGACGTGTTCATCCACTGTGATGTAGAATCAGGAAGGTGACGGGTTCAATCACTGTGGTGTAGAATCAGGAAGGTGACGGGTTCAGTCTCTGTGGTGTAGAATCAGGGAGGTGACGGGTTCAATCACTGTGATGTAGAATCAGGGAGGTGACGGATTCATCCACTGTGTTGTAGAATCAGGAAGGTGACGTGTTCAGTCACTGTGTTGTAGAATCAGGAAGGTGACGGTCCAGTCACTGTGGTGTAGAATCAGGAAGGTGACGGGTTCACCCACTGTGGTGTAGAATCAGGAGGGTGACGTGTTCAGTCACTGTGATGTAGAATCAGGAAGGTGACGGATTCATCCACTGTGTTGTAGAATCAGGAAGGTGACGTGTTCAGTCACTGTGTTGTAGAATCAGGAAGGTGACGGGTTCAGTCACTGTGATGTAGAATCAGGGAGGTGACGGATTCATCCACTGTGTTGTAGAATCAGGAAGGTGACGTGTTCAGTCACTGTGTTGTAGAATCAGGAAGGTGACGGGTTCAGTCACTGTGGTGTAGAATCAGGGAGGTGACGTGTTCAGTCACTGTGATGTAGAATCAGGAAGGTGACGGGTTCATCCACTGTGTTGTAGAATCAGGAAGGTGACGTGTTCATCCACTGTGATGTAGAATCAGGAAGGTGACGGATTCATCCACTGTGTTGTAGAATCAGGAAGGTGACGTGTTCAGTCACTGTGTTGTAGAATCAGGAAGGTGACGGGTTCAGTCACTGTGATGTAGAATCAGGAGGGTGACGTGTTCAGTCACTGTGTTGTAGAATCAGGAAGGTGACGGTCCAGTCACTGTGATGTAGAATCAGGAAGGTGACGGGTTCAGTCTCTGTGGTGTAGAATCAGGGAGGTGACGGGTTCAATCACTGTGATGTAGAATCAGGAAGGTGACGGGTTCAGTCACTGTGGTGTAGAATCAGGAAGGTGACGGATTCAATCACTGTGGTGTAGAATCAGGAAGGTGACGGGTTCTGTCACTGTGGTGTAGAATCAGGAAGGTGACGGTCCAGTCACTGTGGTGTAGAATCAGGAAGGTGACGGGTTCAATCACTGTGGTGTAGAATCAGGAAGGTGACGTGTTCAATCACTGTGGTGTAGAATCAGGAAGGTGACGGGTTCAATCACTGTGGTGTAGAATCAGGGAGGTGACGGGTTCACCCACTGTGGTGTAGAATCAGGAAGGTGACGGGTTCTATCACTGTGATGTAGAATCAGGAAGGTGACGGGTTCACCCACTGTGGTGTAGAATCAGGAAGGTGACGTGTTCAATCACTGTGGTGTAGAATCAGGAAGGTGACGGGTTCAATCACTGTGGTGTAGAATCAGGAAGGTGACGGGTTCAGTCTCTGTGGTGTAGAATTAGGAAGGTGACGGGTTCAATCACTGTGGTGTAGAACCAGGAAGGTGACGGGTTCAGTCTCTGTGGTGTAGAATCAGGAAGGTGACGTGTTCATCCACTGTGGTGTAGAATCAGGAAGGTGACGGGTTCATCCACTGTGGTGTAGAATCAGGAAGGTGACGGGTCCAGTCACTGTGGTGTAGAATCAGGAAGGTGACGTGTCCAGTCACTGTGGTGTAGAATCAGGAAGGTGACGGGTTCATCCACTGTGGTGTAGAACCAGGAAGGTGACGGGTTCAGTCACTGTGGTGTAGAATCAGGAAGGTGACGGGTTCAATCACTGTGGTGTAGAATCAGGAAGGTGACGGGTTCAATCACTGTGGTGTAGAATCAGGGAGGTGACGGGTTCAATCACTGTGGTGTAGAATCAGGAAGGTGACGGGTTCAATCACTGTGGTGTAGAATCAGGGAGGTGACGGGTTCAATCACTGTGGTGTAGAATCAGGAAGGTGACGGGTTCTTCCACTGTGGTGTAGAATCAGGAAGGTGACGGGTTCAGTCTCTGTGGTGTAGAACCAGGAAGGTGACGTGTTCATCCACTGTGGTGTAGAATCAGGGAGGTGACGGGTTCAATCACTGTGGTGTAGAATCAGGAAGGTGACGGGTTCAGTCTCTGTGGTGTAGAATCAAGAAAGGGGCGAGCAGTATAATGATACGTTAGTGATGCCAGGTCAAATATGTGTACAATACTAGTATTTGCCGTTCTTTTAATACGACAAATAGAAGTGTGAACACCTTTAATCTGACACTGTCTGTTCACCGAAGTTAATGATAAGTGAATACACCAAGTTTTTTTGTCTTGACATAATTCGCCAAACGTAATTCTCGCTATCTCGGTTGGATGTGCCTCAATTTGTAAGTTCATTAATTTTTAACACTTCAAAGGATCCGCTAAAAAAAATACGAATTTATGACGTCATTACTCCCCTCCAAACTTGTTCTGGGTGATTTGAGTACAAAAAAGTAATCATGTCAGATGGTTTGATTTTTCAGTGTAGTGGCCATGTTCGCTGAGAATAATAGATTTAAAAGGGAGAGAAGGCTTCACGATGTGGCGTTCATCTGCAGGCTGGGCCTTGACGCTGTACTTCGTGTAAAACTATGACATCATGTTTTGTAATAATCACTAAATGCTAGTTCAGCGTAAAATTACAGTTGAGAGAAAAACGGAGTTGGCTTTGGATCACTTGACTCAAATTTTGAAAGGAGCCCCAATTAACCCGAGTCTACCCTCCCTTTCCGCCTCCGTGGTTTAGTGGTGGAGCGGAAGGTCCGGGGTTCGATCCCTGTCCGCGTCAAACCAAAAACGTTAAAAGATGGTACTTGTTGTTACCCTGTATACCGCTAGGGGGCTAAGACAAGGACCGGTCGGTTCGGAGACGGTATACTGTGTCTGAGTTGGGTAGCATAATATAAACGGCATTAGTCCGGACTAATACAAGCAGCCACACACGCACACACACACACACACACACACACACACACACACACACACACACACACACACACACACACACACACACACACACACACACACACACACACACACACACACCCCAACACACACAAAAACGCTACATAAGTGCAATAATCTTGAACACGACGTTAAGCCCCACTTTACCTCACACTATAAGAACATTAAACTCATGGTATCTCCATGGACTCGGGGCCGTCCGATCTGCAGCATTTAACACATGAGCAGAACAAAATTCTTATAACAATCACAAGGTGTTCATATAAGTTTGTTTGTTTGTTATTTGCACTCAGCGAGATTCCAGCTATATGACGGCGGTCTGTAAATAATCGAGCATGGACCAAATAATCCAGTGATTGACATCATGAGCATCGAGCCATGCAATTGGGATACAATGACTTGTATCAACCAAGTTAGCAAGCCTGACCACCCGATCCCGTTAGTCGCCTCCTACGGCAAGCATGGGTTGCTGAAGACCGGATCTTCACGGGCCTGTTCATATAAGTGACTGAAGGACTATTGCGATTGCAATCTTACAGCTTTTCGCGGCGTTCATGTGACTGAGTATTAGAATATAAGACTCATTTTTTCAGTATTTAAAGCTTGCATGTTGGGACTTCTAACAACACCAAATGTACAGGTAGGGCTGAATGATCTCAAAGGATGATGCTGGAGGTTTAAGAGACATCTATACAAACATGGCGAACAATTCATATTGGGTCGTGCACGTGCTCATAATTATAGGATTTGTCCAGACATTTGCACGTGAAAGAAAAGAGTGTTTGTGTGTTTGTTGTTTACCGCCACCGCAATATGCTAGCTATATGTAACCAGACAATCAGTGATTGATGTTATGAGCAACGACCCACGTTGCTGGGATACGATGGCACCCAATCAATTGCGTCACCGAGCATGACCTCTGTATTCCGTTAGTCGCCTCTTACGATCAGCATGGGTTGCTGGGGACGTATTCCTAGCCCTACGGAGATGAAATTAAATTAAATAAGCAAGTTTTCAGGCATAGATTCGTGTATGATAAATTTCATGACAATATTTCATTGCTGTTCCGTAATCTCATGAGTTCCATCGGCCGAAACAGATTCTTTCACTGAAATACTGCTAGTATAAAGTAATAAAAATATCATTTGCTTCACTATGAAATTGTTTTTTGTGAAATTTTAATTGCACACAAAATTAAAACGCCGGCATTCTGATTTCCAACAATTATCACGTGATGCAAAGAGCAACATGAGATACGTAACGCCAAAATAGAGCACTATTAATTCTCCTCCGGCGAGACGCTATGGCATGTTTCTTGATGTAATTCCCAGGAATGCTTGCTAAATCGTACCAACATATAAATAACATAAGGGACAAGGCAAAGACCAGAGATTCGATCAGTGTCAGAGATATCGACAGTTATGTTCCGATTGTACTTATTTACTTTATCTTGGTTCAAGGGCATTTGGAATAGCAAATGGCGCTACACGTGAATAGGAAATGATTTCACTATTAGATAAGAACACATGTTTGGCCCTCTTCGACTCTCTTTCGCATCTTCGTGTCCATCAAGCCCTCTAACATTATAACATTCTATTATGTGATGTTATTTTTTTGTTCAGCGTTTTAATTAAGTTTTCTGTATTTTTATTCCTGTCATACATTGTGTTAAAGTGATTGAGGGGTTTCTGCAATCGCCTTGCTGGGTGTGGTTTAGTTGATTTGGCATGGTTACAGAAACTAATCACAATGGTAAAAGTGTCAAGAGGTTGGGTTCTGAAAGGATACAACACGCTGATGGTCAGAATTCGTTGGCATGATTCGAGAATGGCGGACTCACGATATATAGCCCCTCCGAGTAAATGCCAGCTTTCACAGAACTCATATGCTGGCTGGTGTCTAGTTGTTCCCACAATAACACACGAATTATACCATATTCTCAACATTTGGACCAAACATGCTTCATTCCTTAGAAATGGCATAGTTCCCCCTTATAACGCTACCTCATCAAAGGCCATCTCTTAATAGTGAATACATTATATCATCAATAGATGTACATTTAAAAAGCAAGCAGAGCATCGTGTGATACCAAACTAAAATATATTTTATGCACAATGTATACATATTTAGTGGTATAACGAAGTCATTTCGGACAATGGTCAGTCAGTGGTTAAAAGGTCCAGCCCTGACTTGTACGGGCTAATTGTTTACTCACGTGCGCAAAACAAGGCGCGGAGGCTGGGAGATGTGAGAAATATCATACGCAAATATTTTGAAAAACTTTGTGCAAAACGAACTTTGTTTTGCTGCCTTTATGAACAGGCCTCATGAAGACCGTCGATACAGCGGGGAGAATTATGAATTTCTCTTGGATGTTAGAGCCATATGGTTACCTGTGAAGCAAAGGTCGATCATTGCCACTCGGTGCAAACGAAAGTTTAAAATTATTTTGAATTTGTGTTCGTTACCGTTTCTTTTCTTTGTAATGGGAACATATTAGGTGCACGTACTGATTGAAAAGCAGCTTGTATGTTCGTTAGCTGTGTTTGGTGCAACCATATGAGGTTATGTCATGTTACATAATCATATTCCACGCGGTCATTAAGAGTTGAAGGATCGTTTGTATTTCAAAGTGAAGTGGAAATTTGTAATAATGGTTCCTTACCTACGACGATCACGTTTCATTAGTATACAGAGTGTGTTAGATTTGGAAATGTGTATTGTCGGTGACTGTAAATCTAAAATGTAAGTAGAAAATTAACTACACGTATAGACTTGCTACACCATGGTGACTTTTAAAATTGTTAACTTCTTCTTTTTAAGAAAAACGGATATTTGAGTTAACCATTTCAAATTCTCAGTTTATTTGTAAAACATGCTAAACATTCATATTTTTCTCATCATAAGCCCCTGCCAGAATACCACAGCCGTTCAAATAATTCATGATACTGTGGCAAGTTGGTAAACTTTGACTTTGATTATAATATCAGACAAACGGGGTCTACTTGATAACATACATATATCGTATTTGAGTCTCAACGCTTACATGTGAAGGCCATTTCAGGTGTCCCCTGTCGTGATATTGCTGGAATATTGCTAAAAGCGGCGTAAAACCATACTCACTCTCTCACTCAACGCTAACACAAAACATTAACACAAAAACTGCGGTGCAACATAAAGTATACACTCCAAAATTGAATTTGACAAAAAACCACAAACGTTACTAGGCGGACAACAGTCTCAGAAACACTGCCAACTTAAGGTCCAAACACAACAGTGATACCGTGTCAAATACATCATTATTGAATAACCATTTCTTGTTTGTTTTTTCGCTTTTAACCACCATCAAACATGTGTGTATACATTCTTTTGCCCAGCGGTTTACATCAACTGGAATGGATGGAGGATGGTGGGTCTTACATTTAATCAAGGTATCGCTAACAAAAAAGAAAGAAAAAGGTATCTGTGATTACACGGCCACCGTTCTTTAATCTTGTTTCATTTGGATAAAACGAAGGTCACTTTTTAAGATCTATTAGTTTAGAATTTTATATCCTAAAGATCGATTGACGTTAAAGATTTATCTTTGATGGTGGCATACATCTATAACACATGAAATCGACAGTTCGCCTGGCACGCATTGCACCAATCTTCACTAGATAGCGCTATCTTACAGTGGATGGCGATTACGATGGGTTACACTTGGGCTAATGAGCCTTTGAAATTAAAGACACTTAATGTCGATTATGAAGCCTAGTTTGCCTCTGTGCATGTGTGTGTGTTCTCACGGTACCATCGTGTTGCTTAGTGGGGTAGTTTATTGCCCCCAGTAATGAATATTACACTTGATTTGATAAATTAACATCAAGACTATTACGATTCGAGGACGCCCCGCAGCATTCACATTGGGATTCGATGTTATAAAAAAAAGTTGATAGACAACTTTAAATATAAGACATGACGTATTTCAGTCTTCTTGTGAAAAAGGGAAGTTTTCATAAAGTTGTCTGAAAGATTTGTATTCGGTTACGTTTGCATCTTTTGCTCCTAGATCATGTAAATAATAATAATAATAATAATAATAATAATAATAATAATAATAATAATTCAGGGTATTGACACCCTCACACGAAGAATCATGGCAGACAATAGATCCCACCACCCTCGCTCTTCCCTCAATCGCTTATATTTACCAATCATTACGGAAGGGCGTGGTTTGATTAACGATGGGACTCTTCATGATAAAATTGTTTTGTTTACACTTTTGCACACATTTATTTGTCTAATGATCCTCTTGTGAAGCATACATGGAAACAAGGCATTCCACAGTTTTCGTAAACGAGCCAAGGATGTGGGACATGTCAATGTCAGTGTTGATTATTTAGATGGTTCTGTACTGCTGGACGGTACAGAAATGAGTGTCAACCAAGCGACGTGCCATATCAAGTCGGCCCAGACTCAAGGAGAGGCTATCTGAACGACCACTGCATCGAGTTTATGTACAGTGTGTCGAGAAGATCAGCAACCCTGCAGAGTCCTTTGGTGGATGAGGTCGGCTGGCCTGAAATTTGAAACAGAAAGCTTTCTGTTTGCTGCTCGGGGCCAGTCACTTCCCACTCGAAACCGTCAATGTGTGATTTTGCATCAAAATGTAAATATGAAATGCAGCTTATGTAATGCATTTAATGACTTTGGCACAAAGATAGTATCTTAAGTGACATGATGGAGTGGCTCGATCTTTTTATTACTGTCTTCGCCATACTTGTGATTTGACGCAGAGGTCCATCCATGGTACGACCCGGAATGTGTAGAGGGCGTCATGGAAAATGATCAACACAAAATTCTTTGTAATAGGCCCATTTCAGCCTCAGACGTATCCAGGCCAACAAACCTGATCTTGTCCTTTTTGATAAATCCAATGAAATCATTTTCATCATCGAATTTTCTGTCCCTTTTCACACTTATGTGATTTACAAGATTGAGGAAAAACATGGCAAATATCCAGACCTCGCTTTCGAAATGTCACGCTTGCATCCCATGTTCCAAGTTGTCCGACTCCCCATTGTTCTAGGTGCCTTAGGTTTTGTACCTCCCAATCTGTTGACTGACATTGGGAGAGTACCCGGGTTTGCTACCAGGAATACAGTCTTTCTGACAATCTGGGTAATGCAAAAGGCTGCAGTGTTGGGGAGTCTTCACATTCTCCGAAAAGTTCAGGGTGGGTTTGACTAGGCAGCGCTTCCTAGGAGAAGTCCCATTCGCTGTCTGGGGTGCGTGAAGATGCGTCAATTTGGAAGTGTCCCCCACATGTCCACACTCCATGACACTTTAATACTGTCATTACTATGTGATTAGGCTCCATACTAAAAGTGTAAATATTTTAAATTTCGATGTAATATTGTCTAAATTAAAATGGCACAAATTTTTTTGACGACCGATATTCAAGTATCTATGCCCTGGCAGTTCCTCGGTTGTGTCTTCTTATGAACAAAAGGGGAGAAATATAAAGAAAGGTAACATATTCCTTCATAGATATATAATTATTGTTTATACGAAAGCATTGAAAATATATTATGTATTCTTTACACGAAAACGTTGATAAATACATTATGCTCTGTTTTGCGAACAACTATCATTACCATTTAATAGAGATTCAGAAACACATGTTCATGACTATATACAGTAAAGTACGTTTATAATGAACACGCTTATAACGAACTGACGGATATAACGAACTGATATTTTTGCCCCGACTATTTGCTATTGTTATACTGTATATATGCTTATAACGAACTACGGCTATAACAAACTAAAGTTAGTAGTCCCTTTGAGTTCGTTATAACCGTACTTTACTGTAGTCGGAATCGTACAGTGGGCTGCTTTTTGCAGGGGTTTCTTCTGATATCATAAATGTGGTTTTTTGGTCGCTTTTCATTGTAAGAAAACGTTGATAATTATATAATGTATTGTTTACACGCGAACGTTGATAATGTCAAATACATGCTGACTGTTTCTCCTTTCCACTATCCTTTAAGTATACGGGGCGGTTTCAATCATACCTTGACAAAATAGGTTTGAATGAATTGTTCAAATAATGGCCTGGTTATATTGGTTATAGGAAATGTATTCATGTGTTGCTTGAGCTACTGCATTAGCGAGCTCGCTGTATCTCAAACAGTAAGAATAATGTAATACATTATATTTTCGGTGTTATATAATTTATGTCTTGTCGGAATCGTACAGTGGAAATAAATTTTGTCGCTTTTATTTATAGTGTGAAAAACTTGTTTCAGGATAATATTGAAATTTCGTTGATTTTACGAAGGAATAGAAGTATTCCGGATACATATCTATTACCCTAACAACTGATTAGAACACGATGCAGAAACTGAGTAGTGTTTGTTTTTCAAATGTCCATATAATATTGAAATTTCGTTTATTTTATGAAGGAATAGAAGTATTCCGGATACATATCTATTACCCTAACAACTGATTAGAACACGATGCAGAAACTGAGTAGTGTTTGTTTTTTAAATGTCTATATAATATTGAAATTTCGTTGATTTTACGAAGGAATAGAAGTATTCCGGATACATATCTATTACCCTAACAACTGATTAGAACACGATGCAGAAACTGAGTAGTGTTTGTTTTTCAAATGTCCATATAATATTGAAATTTCGTTTATTTTATGAAGGAATAGAAGTATTCCGGATACATATCTATTACCCTAACAACTGATTAGAACACGATGCAGAAACTGAGTAGTGTTTGTTTTTCAAATGTCTATATATTGTAAATGTTACATGAACGATTCATTAACCATTATGTAGCAATCAGTTCAACAGCTCATTCTATGTCTGAAGAGGCACAGCTGATGAGTTCTCGCTTCAGAACGTCTTCATTGCACTTGACAAACGCAAGGAGTTTTCTCGATCCATTGGGATATGGTTTTATCTTTCAAATGCACAAGGAATGGCTCTACAAATACTGTTCTACATTTATATGGCCATGTTTTCAATATAGTAAGAAAGGTGTGTACTTTATTTCATACTGAAACAAAAATCAAAATTAAAATTTCAGGTTCACTTTTCCACCGTCTTTCCAAGATCAACATTCACCCTATGCATTTCCTATAACAAGAACTATGTGTCTCATATTAAAGGTATCAGCTATCCCCGGGGGAGGCTATGGGTTTGCCTCACCGTCGGGAGAACAGACTACCCGCTGTTCGGGAGCCCTCGTGTCAGCAATGACAACCGACCTGTCAGCATCACTAACGTTTGACATTTTTTGGCCAAATCCGAAACTTCCGAATGATGTAACATCCCTTTAACTCTTACGTCATGCGTGATGGGTTCGTTAGTCGGCGTTAATTGGCCAGAAGATGAAAAGCGCTATGTTTAGAAGCTAGTAGGTGCCACGCTACCGAGAGACTTGTTATTGACGTTTGAGATTAGAAATGAACATATGTTTATTTCAACGTTAATGCTAAGATAACATGGGCTTTAGACTTGGGGAATTGTGTAAATATGTAATAGGACTAGTTTGGATTATTTACAATGACATTACACAAGAAATAGTGAGGATTTGTTACACTGGGGTATCACACTTGTGTGGCATGCAAGGAGGTGATCTTCTTCCGCGTTATTTGATACGGCTTGCTTGATTGATGATTAGTATCGTTAAACATATCGCAATGTATTAAGATGTGACGTCAGAACAAAAATGTTATTTGTATCCAACAGATGAGAGCTGGTGTGGTTGACCATGCTGTATCTAAGAGACTACATACTAGTAGTTGGGGGTGGGGTGAATACATTTGTAAATGAGTATGATGTGTATTTTCTTTCTTAGTTTAACTACACAGTGTAATTTGTATGGTTTATCTGACCATTTTATTATGTATATGACATTGGTTTATAAGATGTTGGTGTCTCGTAGGTGTATTAATTATATTACATGCATTTATTTATGTACAGCGGGTGACACTTTAATAAAATCTTCTTCTTCTCCTCCTCCTCCCTTATTCTTCTTTTTCCCTTCCTTCTTCTTCTCTTCCTCCCTTCTTCTCTTTCTTCTCTTTATTCTTCTCTTCCTCATCCTCACCCTTCTTCTTCTCTTACTTCTTCTATGAGAATACAAACAAGATCAGATCCAGATGATTTTAAGAGACTATCCGGTGGGTTCAAAACAGTCGTCTTTCTTTCTCATTTTGTGCGTGCGTGCGTGAACAAATGAACAATAAATGAAAAAAATAATCCGAAAATAAAACGAAACTAAACTACAAATATTAGAAAAATAGAAAAGGTCTGAAAAGAAAGAAGTCCCCTTTGCTGACAAAGTATGCACATTGACTATCATGCGTCAAAGGAGATAACAGGGCAGGTCGTCTTAAATTGAAGGCTTTACCTAGTGTTTACAACAGAACGTTTCAATGACATGCAAGTTATCGTGGACGATATAATATGTGTAACAAGAACACCTTTATGTTTCAACATATTTTAGTGCAGCGATACATCTACATCTATGAACCTATTTGTCTACACATTAAATGTTTGACAACATGTTCCTGCTCTATCCAGTGTGTCCGCCGGTCTAGCAGGTAGGCACCATAGGTTAGAACGATACTGACCATTCCAAACAACGTAATAGGTCGTAACCCAGAATAAATAAATACACTACTTCGTTTACTGCCTGACATTTAGTACAACCATGCACGTGAAACATGTGGTTATAGGTCGTCATGTACGCCCATCCCCCATCCATAATGCCCCCTCATCACCCCATCCCCAGTTACCCATCCCTGCCCATCCTATCTTCATACAGAAATCGTTTATATATACTACTCAAAAGAAGTTAAGGATCACCCGATTCATTCATATTGGTAATGTTAATCTGTCATGGCATGAGAGATTAACTATTGTAATATGAAAGAATCAGGTGATCCTTAACTTCTTTTGAGTAGTATAAGTTGAATTTAGAGCGAGTGAGAGCGTTTAGTTTAACGCCGCTTTAAACAGCATGTCAGTGTTATCTCAACTGTCAACGTAATGTAGAATGAAAGTTCGAAGTGATGTTGGTCTTCGACGTTTATCATTTTAATAAATTCCACGAGCACTGGTGTGGATCTGACCTACCAAACACACAATCAGGGCGAGGCTGGGATTGGAGCCCGCTGATAATAGAGGTATATATACACTAGAGTATTGAGGTGAAATTCATATATGCCCACATCCACACACGCATGATTTGAGAAGAGGGAAAAATATACGAACTTACAGCTAGTTCATCATTTAGAAAATCTGATCATATATCCCTTGTTGATCAATCAGACTTGCGCAATGTAAATAGTTTAGTGCAATGCTTATACTGTAGTGTTAAATTGCATCGGTTAACGTTATCCAAGTTGGGGTGGTATTTGCACTGTACCGAATGTATGTTAATGTTAATGTATGTATGTTGATGTATTTCCTGTCTGTATGTTGCCGAATGCATGTAATCTGTATGTATGTGAATGTATCTAGTGTGTATGTTGCCGAATGTATGTAATCTGTATTATGTATATTTATGAATTAATTTAGTGTGTGCATGTTGCCGAATATATGTAATCTGTATGTATGTGAATGTTTCTAGTGTGTATGTTGCCGAATGTATGTAATCTGTATGTATATTTATGAATTAATTTAGTGTGTGCATGTTGCCGAATATATGTAATCTGTATGTATGTGAATGTATTTAGTGTGTATGTTGCCGAATGTATGTAATCTGTATTATGTATATTTATGAATTAATTTAGTGTGTGCATGTTGCCGAATGCATGTAATCTGTATGTATGTGAATGTATCTAGTGTGTATGTTGCCGAATGTATGTAATCTGTATTATGTATATTTATGAATTAATTTAGTGTGTGCATGTTGCCGAATATATGTAATCTGTATGTATGTGAATGTTTCTAGTGTGTATGTTGCCGAATGTATGTAATCTGTATGTATATTTATGAATTAATTTAGTGTGTGCATGTTGCCGAATATATGTAATCTGTATGTATGTGAATATATCTAGTGTGTATGTTGCCGAATGTATGTAATCTGTATTATGTATATTTATGAATTAATTTAGTGTGTGCATGTTGCCGAATGCATGTAATCTGTATGTATGTGAATGTATCTAGTGTGTATGTTGCCGAATGTATGTAATTTGTATTATGTATATTTATGAATTAATTTAGTGTGTGCATGTTGCCGAATATATGTAATCTGTATGTATGTGAATGTTTCTAGTGTGTATGTTGCCGAATGTATGTAATCTGTATGTATATTTATGAATTAATTTAGTGTGTGCATGTTGCCGAATGTATGTAATCTGTATGTATATTTATGGATTAATTTAGTGTGTGCATGTTGCCGAAATTTGTGTAATCTGTATGTATGTGAATGTATCTAGTGTGTGCATGTTGCCGAATGTATGTAATCTGTATGTATGTGAATGTACCTAGTGTGTGCATGTTGCCGAATGTATGTAATCTGTATGTATGTGAATGTATCTAGTGTGTGCATGTTGCCGAATGTATGTAATCTGTATGTGTGTGAATGTATCTAGTGTGTGCATGTTGCCGACTGTATGTAATCTGTATGTATGTGAATGTATCTAGAGTGTGTATGTTGCCGAATGCGTGTAATCTGTATGTATGTGAATGTATCTAGTGTGTATGTTGCCGAATGTATGTAATCTGTATGTATGTGAATGTATCTAGTGTGTGCATGTTGCCGAATATATGTAATCTGTATGTATGTGAATGTATCTAGTGTGTATGTTGCCGAATGTATGTAATCTGTATGTATGGGAATGTATCTAGTGTGTATGTTGCCGAATGTATGTAATCTGTATGTGTGTGAATGTATCTAGTGTGTGCATGTTGCCGAATGTATGTAATCTGTATGTATGTGAATGTATCTAGTGTGTGCATGTTGCCGACTGTATGTAATCTGTATGTGTGTGAATGTATCTAGTGTGTCTGCATGTTGCCGAATGTATGTAATCTGTATGTGTGTGAATGTATCTAGTGTGTGCATGTTGCCGACTGTATGTAATCTGTATGTATGTGAATGTATCTAGAGTGTGTATGTTGCCGAATGTATGTAATCTGTATGTATTTGAATGTATCTAGTGTGTGTATGTTGCCGAATATATGTAATCTGTATGTATGTGAATGTATCTAGTGTGTCTGTATGTTGCCGAATGTATGTAATCTGTATGTATGTGAATGTATCTAGTCTGTATGTTGCCGAATGTATGTAATCTGTATGTATGGGAATGTATCTAGTGTGTATGTTGCCGAATGTGTGTAATCTGTATGTATGGGAATGTATCTAGTGTGTATGTTGCCGACTGTATGTAATCTGTATGTGTGTGAATGTATCTAGTGTGTCTGTATGTTGCCGAATGTATGTAATCTGTTTGTATGGGAATGTATCTAGTGTGTATGTTGCCGAATGTATGTAATCTGTATGTGTGTGAATGTACCTAGTGTGTGTATGTTGCCGAATGCGTGTAATCTGTATGTGTGTGAATGTATCTAGTGTGTGCATGTTGCCGAATGTATGTAATCTGTATGTATGTGAATGTATCTAGTGTGTGCATGTTGCTGAATGTATGTAATCTGTATGTATGTGAATGTACCTAGTGTGTGCATGTTGCCGAATGCGTGTAATCTGTATGTGTCTGAATGTATCTAGTGTGTCTGTATGTTGCCGAATGTATGTAATCTGTATGTATGTGAATGTATCTAGTGTGTCTGTATGTTGCCGAATGCATGTAATCTGTATGTATGTGAATGTACCTAGTGTGTGCATGTTGCCGAATGCATGTAATCTGTACATACATGCATAAATGAATGTATTTAGTTCGTATGTTAGTGTATGTAATGTGAATGTAGTATTCGTGTGTATATATGTTGTTGTTGATGATGCAGATTTTGACTATGTTATTCAGTGTCTCAATAGTCGATGTTCATCAGTTCTATTTTTACTTTATTTCTGGCATTAAAATAATATAAACTGTTTTTAATGTTTGGTAAACACAGTTTTACGGATTACAACTTCAAGACAGTCTTGCTTGACAACGGTATTAGGATTTATACCGAAACATCGCTTTTCACATTATCAAAGAAGTTGTTATCCGAAAATTGTGTCTGCCTTGTCATCGTCAAGGTCTAAGTAATGCCTATCAAACAATTTGTTTGTAATGTAGGCATGAAGTAGACATGGGAAGGTAGACATGATATCAAGGTAAAAGGAGGCTGGGGCGTGGCGGGATCCCTCGGGGTGCCGCGTTTGGTAGTCTACTTATGCCTACATTGTACGTTGCCTGCAGACATTATGGGGTAGCCCAGTGGTTAAAGCGTTCGTTCGTCATGCGGGAAGACCCGGGTTCGATTCACTACATGACTATGAAGTGTGAAGCCCATTTCTTGTGTCCTCCGCTGTGATATTGCTCGAAGGTTACTAACAGCGGCATAAAACTATACTCACTCACAAAATCTGTTGTGGGAGTTTGCCTTCACTCCGATGATGTCGTTAAGTGGCAATGAAGCTGTCGCATCGATGAGGATAACACTAACCTATGGATTTCATCTTCTTGCTCTTGTAATGCGAGCTCCTGCTTGACCCGTACCGAAACCTAGCATCCGGTTTCATATCCGCATTAAGTGAGAAATATTTCAATTTCATAACCGCATATGTCAGAAGTAATTCAGTTTCACATGCGCATTATTTCCCCGGTAATCGTATTACCACAGTGGGTTTGTTGTACTAATATATCTATGAATATACACGTATTATAATTAGGGACCAACCATGTAATATTCATTGGGGCCTGGGATTCTGTATAACGGGCGCATACTATACCAGTAGTTCAATTTAATAGCCGCATTATGTCAGAAGCACTCCAGTTGAATATCCGCATTAAGTCAGACATGCTTCAGTTGAATATCCGCATTATGTCTGACATGCTTCAGTTGAATATCCGCATTATGTCTGACATGCTTCAGTTGAATATCAGCATTAAGTCAGACATGCTTCAAATGAATATCCGCATTATGTCTGACATGCTTCAGTTGAATATCCGTATTATGTCTGACATGCTTCATTTGAATATCCGCATTAAGTCAGACATGCTTCAATTGAATATCCGCATTATGTCTGACATGCTTCAGTTGAATATCCGCATTATGTCTGACATGCTTCAGTTGAATATCAGCATTAAGTCAGACATGCTTCAAATGAATATCCGCATTATGTCTGACATGCTTCAGTTGAATATTCGCATTATGTTAGACATACTTCAGTTGAATATCCGCATTAAGTCAGACATGCTTCAGTTTCACTCTCGCTTTATGTCAGACGCACTCCAGTTTCACATCCGCATTATGTCAGGCATGCTTCAGTTTCATATCCGCATTAAGTCGGAAGTACTTCAGTTCCATATATTCCTATGATGTCAAAAGCCCGTCAGTTTCATTTCAACATTTTGCAGGAAGCACTTCCGTATCAGTTGCGCATTATTCCAGGCTTATGCCAGGAATTATTTCAATATCATATCCACAGCCTTTTGAATCTCATATCCGCATTATTTCAGACATTTTCTTTTTCAATTCTTATTTCTGTATCTACATGGATTATCCTGGCAAAACTTTATGCTACATATCCGCATTAGTCTGGAAAGACTTCAGTGTCACATCCGCATTGTTTCAGGAGTTATCATTAACTCATTTCCGCATCATTTCCCTAGTCTTACTATAAAACGGTGTTTGTTGTGGAAATATATATATGAATATAAACGTTTTAAGGAGCGACCGTTTAATATTTTAAGCCGTGTGGTACTTGTTTTTTTTAGGCAGAATATTCTTATTTTGAGTTGGAGCTTCAAGACACGTACAAACAATTCTCCGAAATGAACTGCTAAACATGTTTTTAGCACCAACAACACATCTAGCTTGTCCAGTGAAAGACAAATGTTGTTTGTTTTAGTTTGCTGTTGTTATTGTTTTAATTATTTATATTATTTTATTGTTATCATTACTATTTTTTGTTATTTTTGGTTTTATATATATATTTATTTTATTTTTTATTAATTCATTATTTTTTATTATTTTTTTATTTTCTTTTTGGGGTGGGAGGGGGGGGGGGGGGGGGCGGTTGAGGATAGATGATTTTAATCCCGATTACGTTTAAAATCCGGTCAGCGCCTTACCAAACAAAAATTGTTCATGCAGCAGAGAGGGCATCAATACCATGTCACTGTTGTCTTGCCCCCCTCGACTGGTACCACGGCAATATGTTTACGGTAGAAGGTCAACATTACAGACTGAGAGCCCGCCGTGATATTGCTGGAATATTGCTAAAACCGGCGTAAAACCATACTCACTCACTACAGACTGAGAGAGTTGTTATAAATATTTCA
Organism: Haliotis cracherodii; assembly: GCF_022045235.1. NCBI lineage: Eukaryota > Metazoa > Mollusca > Gastropoda > Lepetellida > Haliotidae > Haliotis > Haliotis cracherodii. The sequence continues at coordinate 17,690,396 of NW_027266270.1, read as the reverse complement.
CATAGCTTTGGACATTCAGTGTGAAGTCGCGGAATAAAAATTCTGGCATGTTCTCACAAATGACCCTACCTAAACAACCACTCCCCCCTTCCACCCATCCCTCCTCTCAGTCCCAAGCCTCCCCATACTTCTGACATCCGCAGGTAGAACTGTTTATCCCCCTGTTATTCCATGTAACATTGGTAACACCAGCCTGTGTTAAATCATAGCTGTTTATCTTTCGCGGTATTATCAGCCGGCAAACAGCCCAAGTGACGAGAAAGCCGGGAGTTTATTTGGCCAGATTGGATTACCTCATCCAATTGAGAGGCATAAGGAGCCCTCTCGGACGCTGATTTGATTTAGGAGTTTACATGACAGAGCCGAATCTACCGATCGCCATCAACAAATTATAAACGGAGAAAAAAATCCGCTTCCGTTTCAGCAGTCGGAACGGGAAGGAGACGGACTTGGATCGCGATATTTATATCTAAATGACAGACGATTGCAATCGTATGAGCAAAAATGTAAACGAACAGTTGATATGAAAGGAAAATTGGCCGACTAATGGTTGGTTTATCTGTTGTAATAGAAATAAAAAGTGTTATCGTTTCATCGAGACAACTTTCATAAATGCTGAACTTTTAATAAGACTCATGTCAAGTCGACATATTATATTTTTTATCTTATATTTTATATTTCTTTTAAAAAAAAGCTTTTGGGGGGTAAAGTGGTTATTGCACTAAGTATTTAATACGGAGTTACTTTTTCCGGCACGCTCAGCTGCATGCTAAACATGCAAAGTCCTATAGTCTACATTAAAAAAGGTCACAGATCCTTATTCATGCATTTGTAACGGTCGTCCGCTGAAAAATCAGATTTAGTTTTTTACTGGATATTGCTTTCAATCACGAATAGCACGCGTTGACGACGACCCATGTCTTTCGTTTAGAAATACCATGGCGACAACACGATAACATAATAAATAGAGAGCGACAGAACATTTTCCGTTATCAAAAGAAATCATAAGAAGTCCACCAAATAAAAGCGTTCGAAGTTATTATTTCACTAACGACCGTTTGCTATTCTTGGGGTTGAGGATATGGGATTTTATCCCAAAAAACATATTGTCTCCAAAACTTCTTGAACAAAACAATTATGCTTCAGAGTGTTGAAAATAAAAGTAATAGCCTGCCACAAAAATTACATTTTAAATAAAAAAATATCTGGTTTTGTAGCTGTAGCCGAAAAATATCGAATCTCGATACCAAATTCCACTAGGCATAGAATATAAAATGCTTCGTCCCTAATTAGCGATAGACAGTAAGGATAAGAATTTATGGATGAACAACTTCTTTATTATAATTAAGAGCGACGTTTCGGTGTAGGTTCTAACACCATTATCAAGCAAGTATACTTGTTCTCTATTCATCTCATAGACAGGATAAAAAATAATAACTGAGAATCCAAGTCCCGTTTCGTTTAAAAAAGGAATCTCGTTTTACACTGTTCCGCGCACAAGTTCATAATACCATGTTTCGGGTCTACATCTTTCAACACAATGATGATTAAGACACAGTGCTGTCCACCCTTTAGTATGTGTGGAGCCATTTGTTGTTCAAGAGCGCAGGGGGTAAATTGGAATTCAACACGTTGGCATTATCAGGAGTTCGAATTTACAACGATCAAAACGTTGTTATTTTGACGTAGTTGATATAACCATATTTTAGTATGACAGGAAGTATCAAAATACGCACTCGCCTATAAACCTGATATTGATACGTGTTCGTCGATAAGCTAAATCCATCTTTTGAATGTCACCAGAACTGGACAAATAAACATGAAAATGAGACTCGTGGCAGCCATCTTGAAAAATGTCAGAACATAGTAAACATATTTATTCCGATCAGAATTCCGCTGAAGTGTGAATGTATGTCAAATTCAATTTCAGTTTTCTTCAGCGAACACAAAAATGTGTGATACAAAATAATGAAACCTGTATCTAAGTGCCAACATTGATATGACAGTATATCAAACAGATAAACAAAGACGATATTTAAGAATGACTGGGGAAGGTTGGTATAGACGTAATATGCCAATATCACTTTCAGAAAATTCAAAAACGCGAATAAGGCTGTAAATTTCATCACAATTGTTAGAAAATAGACAATATGTATCTCTCAACTTTATTAAGTTATTCAAACCATTCACATAAACATTAAAAATTAGAAATTCGATGAAGCATACAATAATTTAATAATTGGAGTAGTATATAAGAATATTGGGGTAATTTTGTTTACGTTTCCACGTGTACGTTAGCCATCTATATACCCAGACCATATAGGTATGAGCAATTGGTGATGGAGCCAGGAGCAGTAAAGTGGTAATCACTGATCATTGTAAGTACGTTTCAGGTCGAATAAACGCCTAATGATAACATACTTCATACTCGAACCCCGTAGGGACTCGGGGTAGAATGTGTCCTCAATAATCCAATGCTAATGCTAGTAAGAGGCGACGAAATTAAGGATCCGTGGGGGTTCCGGGGTAGAATTGGTTCCTAACAACCTATGCCGGCCGTAAGTGGCACGATGATGGATCAGGTTGTCAGGTTCGCTGTCTTGGTTGATGGTGGGTCATCGTACCTTAACGGCGTGGATCGTTGCTCATAATATCAATCACTGGATTATCAGGTCTAAACTTAATTTTCTACAGGCCACCTTCGCATAGCTCGAATATTGCTGAGTGTGGCGTTAAACACCAAACACACACAAATTTACTCTATTTTTTACCACAATGCGAAGTCATTGTCCCCACCAAAATCACATTCGGTACTTTGTTGAATAGCCTCACATATTATTTTTTAACTATGGTCCTTCGAGTCAACGAACTTTCACTTCAATGACCTTTGCATGTGTTTTTGACAGGTGCTACCGGCGAGGCAGAAAACACCTGGTACCATCGTTATTTGATTGTGAATTACATGTATTAACACAAGCTCATAATATCGCCGGAATACAGAATAGACTCTAGTCATTATGGAAAGGATTTTGTACCTTATATTCATGAAAATCTAAAACCAAATGCCCAAGACATGTGAATTAAAAACCCAAACTCCAGAGAATAATCAGCCTCCTTAAATATCTAGCTTCCAAAAGGCGAAAAGTGCTAAATAGTGATGTATTTTATATAAATGGATCACTGAAAATCAGTGTGTTCCAAGTGTTCGCGAAGAGGGTAATGCTGCCTTTCTCTACCGATAGCACCCACCAAACACAATGTTCATAATAAAAAAGTAAAACAGTAAGTGTTTGATTGCAAGTACATGTAACTCCGAACGACATACACGAAACAAGCGTCGTGCAGCTTAAAGTCAGAATACAAAAGAGTTGTTCAACTGTAGATGGAAAGTATACAAACGTCAGACGAAACATAAACATTCATGTTGCTACACTTATTCTAGATGGCAATCCACTTAACAAAACCCCGAAATTGGAAGTGTCCGTTTTCTGATTCAATGAACTTTAATCAAATTACTGTCTTCACTCTTCCTACACTACGGACTACCCACAAACGTTTAAACACCTCCTCTCCTCCTCCATCTACAACCCCCCCCCCCCCCCCCTCCCAACCGGTCCACAGGGACAGTTACACCTTATACAGTAATGATCAGCCACGGTCGGGTTCACGCCCCGGGGTGCTTCATGCCTAGCCCGGGGGTGGGGGAGGGCATAGGAGGAGTACATGGGTGGGAAAGTTTACAGAAGACGTGTAGAATCAACATGGAGTGTCTTTGTTGACGTAACGCGTTATTTACGTGATTTAATTAATTTCCTGGGGTTAATTTAAGCCGTGTGTCTCTGAGGTTCGGAGAAAGCTTGCCAATCGCTTCACCAAATTACGGCCACTTAATTCGTCCGCGGCGTACGTCAACAAATGAACTGCGCATGTATATTTTCGAGTAGTCGCTGAGAAGGGTAGATATTCAGGCGATGTTATTCCGTTTCATGATATGGCGATTCATTTATTTGACTTGTAAGAATTCTTTCTAAACAGTCTCCTATTTTCAAAGTAGATGCAGAGGGGCCTTCTCTCCTGGGATACAGAGTTTATTCTGGGAGATAAAGATTCTGGACAAGTTATCGTCTCTTGTAGAATCGCTGATATACTAGTGCGTCTCCTGCTGTTGTAGTTCCTGCAGTCGCTGGCAGATGGCGTGTTTGTTGTAGTACACCTCCATTGCAACTACAACTATATGGGAGTGTACACTGATATCATTACTATTTGATAGTGATTAATAAACACATGCTTATGATACAGTGACTGAGTGAGTGAGTGAGTATATTTTTACGCCACTTTTAAGCAATATTCCAGCAATATCACGGCGGGGGACACCAGAAATGGGCTTCACACATTGTACCCATGTCGGGAATCGAACCCGGGTCTTCAGCGTGACGAGCGAACGCTTTAACCACTAGACTACCCGATCGCCCCTATGATACAGTGAGAATCTTACAATTGATTTCGTATCATTATGGAAAGTTGGTTGGTCGGTTGGTTGGTTTGTTGTTTTAGGCCGCGCTCAGCAATATTCAAGCTATATGAAGGCGGGCTGAAAATAATCGAGTCTGTACGAGACAATCCAGTGATTGAAATTGTTGTGTTTTGGACCTTCGACGAGTGTTTTCAGACAAGAAACATTTGTAATTTTTTGGTCAGATTCAAATTTCAAATTAATTTTTCTTTTGCCGTTTAAATCGAATTATCCGTAGTTCGTGACAAGCCTAGTATCAATATTATCTCAGTATGCGATATCTAGAAAATTAAAATTGTCTTACGGTATATCGTGACTATTCATTCATCCAATATAAATATAAGCAGCTCAGTATCAAATTATATTGTTGTGTTGAGACTTTCCATAAAGGATCTGTGACCATAAAGTCCGGGGTAGAATAGGTCTTCAGCAACCCATGCTTGCCGTAAAAGGCAACTATGCTTGTCGTAAGAGGCGACTAACGAGATCGGGTGGTCAGACTGGATTTACAGACCGCGATGTTAAACAACAAACAAATAATGTGGGAGGAAAGCCCGAATTGATGCAGCCTCCACTTTGGTGAAACCCACGGGCACGGGTATGGTGCTGACAAACCTAGAAAATTAATTAGGGAAAAAAGAAGGCAAGAAAAACACAATATATACACGCTATCGGAACAATACAAATCAAATAGTACGATGTAATAATTCAATCCAGCGCACTGTTGAATAAAAACATATTTTAAAGAAGTAACTCTATATTGACCTCAATATATGCATTAGTTATTATAAATATTAAGCTATGTAAGATCCATTCGCACACAAGGTACATGTACATCATAGGCATGACATGGAGCTGCTCCCGGTGAAGATCTGAGTTAGAATTGATCTTCGGTCGGCAACCGAATAAAGTCGTAAAAGGCCACTAACTGGATCGGGAGGTCAGACTCGCTGACTTGAATGATGCGTGTCATCGTATCCCAATTGCGTAGATCGATGCTCATGACGTCTGGGACGCCGTCATGAAGCTGGGCTATTGCTGAGTGCGGCGTTAAACAACAACCAACCAATTTAAAACGGTGTAAGCTTGTGATATATATGTACACTTGTACACACGATGTACACTTATGATGAATATGTCATACAAACCCGAGAAGGTTTTATACGTTTTACCTGCTTTGGAAGGCCAGAATTGACGCTATCACAGGGGTATGGTTTCTGATATTCACCCTACTCCCCAGGTACAAACGCTACATATGTTCCTCCGAAGGGTCCAAAGCTCAAGTCCCCCTTGTCATGCTGATACATTTTCAGGTTAGTTCGTATGGTAAATGAAGTCACATTTCTGAAGAATAATATTCCACTCAGCTATTCACATCAAGTTCTATTTTTACACGTTTATATACCAAAGGCGTGAAACTTCTAGGCTGGTTATTCTCTTGCATTGATAATCTATATTCAGCAACACGTCATATTGCAAGATATTGATAAAATGGTCAAAGCTTTTTTCCATACTCGTAACTAACTCTAGTCTATTGTACGATTCGGACATTTTCATGAGCAAAAAGAGTGGATACCAGGTGCACACGAGAAATAAGCAAACATAACGGTATAACCAAGGACGAGGTTCAGAACATGTACTGAATGCCGACCGTTGGATATTCTTGCAGGGGAGGTAGTTGGATGTCTGCTACAGACAGATTTATGTATGAACTTGAATATAATTCATGCGGACATAAATGAATATGCAACAGAAATACAAAGCCACAAAAACATTTCCATAACCACACGAATTATTTGTCCATTGTGCGATTCCTAATATATCATGTGTTTATGAATCACTATCAAATAGTGAGTATACAAGGTGTATCGGAAAATGTGAGCGTATCCTGTCCCACCCGTGGTACCTGTCACAAACACAAGCAGAAGCAAGTCAATTGTTCGCCTAAAAAACAGGATCATATGGTACAAAATAGGGAATTTCATCCAACACAAATTACTGTCCACTACAGACAGAATATATTTTCGGTCACTGCTTTAAGAAATACATGTTTTTTTCTCTGAAAGGACAAGCCGAACAATATATCTTTTTCACAGCAGTAAGTGTGCCCAGCGAACAATTATTTTTGTGTGTGTACATCCTGATGAAAATAATCAAAATTGTTTCCGTACATTCCAGTGAAGCTTAATGCACCAGATTATTTAATGATCTGACCTTAATATGTTCCATCGCAGTATCAATGATAAGGATTCCTGGACGACGATACTTTGACTTACAGTACTTTGTTTTAGATGGCATTCCCTATTTTCCCAATTGTATCTAACAACATTAACAATGATGTATTAACCTGGATTTCATACCTCCTGTTCTTATACGAATTGAAGCCTGCCTGTATATAATATTAAATCTCAGTTCAGACATTGAGTACGAAAGTAAAAGTACGAACGGTATTTTGTTGAGGCCTAGTTCTATGTGGTTCCACTGAGCCCCAACAAAGGCTTATATTAAAAGGCATGTTATACACTTAACGCATGTTGCATTTATTTATAAAATCGCTTTGAATTTATTTTTTATCCCCATAGCATTTTAATTAATGTTTCTGTACTTGTAACATACTTAACAAAAAGTTAGGAATCATGAATATTTGTTTGAATAATATAGTTGTCGTAAAGAGCACACAGTTTCATACCTCATATTTTATTATTCCTATGTTTTGTCCAGAATATATGTGTATATGTAACAACTGAAATGTACACTTTTTTGACATAAATATACCATAGTGTTTCATTGCGCTTGTTGTATAAATGCATGTTTGGTATTCATATTGTAATGTTTTCCATCTGTAAATTACCAATTATCAGAAATGAATCTCCGTACGTACCAATCGTATGTGTTATTATAAAGAAAGAAACTATACAACAATGCCTCCTTGAAATATATGTTGAAGAAATTAATCCCTACCCTAATGTTTGGACGTGTATTGGCAGATCTTACTTGGAAATCGTTTTACAGTTTTATAAACGTAAGCATGTTGTTTACAAACATAACCTTGACATGATTTTGATCAGTTTGCCAACATGATTATAAATTAGATTTAATGTAACTGTTGTTCATTGAAATAAAAAATCAACACTACTCCACTTTTTATTTTTTTGTTGTCTTTCCATGATACACTAAAATGATTCTCAGGAGAATATTTAAATAGAATGACATCACTGATTATCCCCATCAAATGTTGAGAAGTATATTAAACGCCCCGATTAAAGCAGTAATGATATAACAGACGTTAAACAGTAGCGACAGTTGTGGGAACAACTGAACTAGAACTGGAATATAAGTGTATTTCCGTGACAGTTGATGTAAGGCTTGTGCTATATTTCAGTGGGGACGAATGGACGCAGGAATCGAAAAGGTAGTTATAGTAACCAGAAAGTATAAATTGGACCAATATTTTAAGTCGACAGCCGAACCCGTTGCAGTATCGTCTGTTAAAACATCACACGACAATACCCCTTTGTGCTACTGGATACGATTAAGTCCACTTTGGGTAACTCCTGGCCAATTATGAAAACAGGCTATTCATCATAGAACCGTCAAGGAAACATATACATGTCCCCGACTGTTCAAATCCTCACATAGCCCAGTATCGTTTTCAACACTTGAAGAAAAAGATAAATTTAGAAAGCCAATAAAGTTAGAAATCAAACAGAGAGGAAATCGTATAGTAGCATTTGTAAATCAAAGGGTCAGGAAGGCTGGCTTGAGATCTCAGAATTTCTCTCAATTCTTCTGTCGAGGTCGACGCCATGCTGCGAAGATGCAGGGTCGTCCTGGCATAATTGGTTTATCTGGAAGATTTTGCAATAGAAAGTCAGCTTGGGGTCACTGATAAGACAGCCGGGACTTGGAGTCTCAAAACATTGAAAACTATCCTTTGCTTTCGTTTGCCAAACTTTCTCAGGGCTTTGGTGAGTTTCGGTTGTTTTCGGCGAGATATTCGTCATGACGGCAGGCGATACGCGCTTGACCTTGGGGTCAGCACCTCTATTTGATGTCTGGCAACACGAAATATTAATAAAAATCAATAAAATATGATCCCTGTGTACGCATGGCTTGAGATTTTTGTTTTGGTTAATTAGGATGGTTGAGATTTCCCTAGATTTTGTGTATAGCCAGTTGACACTCAGATGACGTTTTCCGAAGCAGCCATGAACGGAAGTCGTCTGCTGCGTAACAAAAGCGGATTGCGCATGCCACGGATTAACCCTTGTTGGCGTAAAGAATATAAGATTGTTATCACGGCGTTCCGGGGGATCAAGAAGTTAATCATCCGGCTGTAAAAAGGGAAAGTAATGCTTGCACATGTTTTCTGGATGTCAAAAACTGCAATACCCGTGTCTGCTTACATGATGTTTGTGTAATTTAGTGAGGAAATGTGAACCTTAAAATGGACGAAAATAGATATAAAAAATAAGATAAAAGTTGAACTAGTTCATTTTGTATATGCATGATAAGCCGAAGCCTTTTTTCAAAATGACACCATTTATTTCAAGTAACATGGGTATCATTTAAGATTTTGGTATGTTAAAAAACGGGTTTTTTAAAAATAAAATGTAACATTAGATACGTTTCAGCGCATACCGATTTAACGGATGTGTATTCTACATATTAGTAAATCAGTAAAATAACAAAGTCGGTGTCATGAACATGACCAGGTTAATATTCCTGTATTGGGAGTCAATATGTACATGTAATATTTCCTTACAAGTGAATGAGTGAATATGGTTTTACGCCACTTTTAGCAATATTCCAGCAATAGCACGGTGGGGGACACCAGAAATGGGCTTCACACATTGTACCCATGTGAGGAATCGAACCCGGGTCTTTGGTGAGACGAGCGAAAGCTTTAGCCACTAGACTACCCCAACGACCCTTGAATGAGCTGTATGTAGTACTCTTTGTGTGCATAAAGCGACAAAAAAACCTTCATACAGTCTCGGATGATTTTTTGTTACTCTGAATCCTTATGCATAGATCTAAATATAACACAGATGAAACTGTCTTTTATTTCTATCTCAGGTAAATCAGTGGAAGGGAATGGGCAATTCGACCATTATTGAACGATACCAGGTCATCTATATTCAATCCTATTGAAATTCTACAAAGACATAGATAAAAGTTTCTTTTATACGAATAATATAATTATGTATGAACTTGAAAATAATTCTTACTAACATAAATGAATATGCAACAGAAATACATGTACAAAGAGACCAAAACATTTCCATAATCACACGAAATATTTGTCAATTGTGTGTTTCCTAATATATCATGTGTTTATCACTATCAAATAGTGATTATACAAGGTGTATCGGAAAATGTGAGCGTATCCTGCCCCACCCGTGGTACCTGTCACAAACACAAGCAAAAGCAAGTCAATTCTTCACACAAAAATACAGGATCATATGGTACAAAATAGGGAATGCCATCTAAAACAAAGTACTTTAACGTCAAACCATCGTTCGTTCAGGAGTCCTGATAATTGATACTGCGAGGGAACATTTTAAGGTCAGATAATTAAATAATCTGGTGCATTAAGCTTCACTGGAATGTCCGAGAACAATTTTGATTATTTTTATCAGAATGTACACACAAAAATAATTGTTCGCTGGGCACACTGACTGCTGTGAAAAAGATATATAGTTCGGCTTGTCTTTTCAGAGAAAAAACATGTATTTCCTAAAGCAGTGACCGAAAATATATTCTGTCTGTAGTGGACAGTAATTTGTGTTGGATGAAATTCCGTATTTTGTACCATATGATCCTGTTTTTTTAGGCGAACAATTGACTTGCTTTTGCTTGTGTTTGTGACAGGTACCACGGGTGGGACAGGGTACGCTCACATTTTCCGATACACCTTGTATAATCACTATTTGATAGTGATTCATAAACACATGATATATTAGGAATCGCACAATGGTCAAATAATTCGTGTGGTTATGGAAATGTTTTTGTGGCTTTGTATTTCTGTTGCATATTCATTTATGTCCGCATGAATTATATTCAAGTTCATACATAAATCTGTCTGTAGCAGACATCCAACCACCTCCCCTGCAAGAATATCCAATGGTCGGCATTCAGTACGCGTTCTGAACCTCGTCCTTGGTTATACCGTTATGTTTGCTTATTTCTTGTGTACTGAACACAGAGGCGGTGATGGTTGTTGATGATTACACGCCAAATGGTGGAAGGTGCAACAGTGAACACGGACACGAAAAGTTTAGTTCACGAAACCAACATAGATGATGTTTTGTTTGTTTGTTTGTTGTTTAACGCCACACTCGGTAACATTCCAGCTATATGACGGCGGTCAGTAAATGATCGAGTCTGGACCGGACAGTCCAGTGATTGACCCCATGAGCATCGATCCACGCAATTGGGATTCGATGACATGCATCAACCAAGTCAGCGAGACTGACCACCCGAGCCCGTTAGTCGCCTCTTACGACAAGCATAGTCGCCTTTCACGGCAAGCCTGGGTTGCTGAAGACCTATTCTACCCCGGATCTTCACGGGTCGCTACATAGATGATAAACCCTGATAGTAATGTACGCTGTTATCATAGAGAGTAAACATACAATAGTCATGTATAGTTATATGTTTTAGTGACACAAATACGAATAAAGTTGTGTACACTCAACTGAAGTTAGGAAGATGGCAATTAATTTGTCTAAACATTAATTTGTTTTGTGCTGAACATCCTACAGTAAACCTCTATATATCTATATATCAGAGTATATAGTATAATACCTCTGTACAAGCTCTGAACAATACCGGGTTTATCTCTATCATGTCATAGGTATATCATTTCTACAGATCACCCGATATCAGTTATTAGGAATTTAGTTTGAAAACAATATAAATATTACTTCAGCATTCTTGAAAAATATTCAAGAATTTCGAAAATCATCCTGCACAATGTGTATGAAAAGTACCAGTAGCACCACTAAATGAGATAGGCACAGACACAACTGTACCTGTAAATGTTACAAGTGACTTTAGAGAAACTACTTACAAATGTTCTGGTAACACTTAATGAATTTAAATCGTACTAACACAAACCCAATCATTTTCGGGATATTTGAAATGACACATTCCTCTTAACATCCACAATACCAGTTTAGAACGAGTACACTATATCTATCATATCATATTTTTCTCTTGGATACCTTTTGTATGCTTGTATTTTGGGCCAGTGGCCTTATACTGAATACATTGTGGTATCTGTCCGTTTGCCTGTCTGTCTGACTGTCAGACATTATATCTCGAGATAGTTTTACGTTGTGTGACCATATATAATATCATGATAACTCATCATGGATTGAAAAAAATGATATATTATACCTTACACAGTGTATGTCTTAATAATATGTCACATTTTCGGAAATATTAACAACAATTATGAACAATCATATGCAAAAAGTATGTATAAGTCTAGATTGATAATTAAACCTCCGAAAAGTTCATTTTCATTCTTAAGCCCTGTACCCATTCCTCGAAAGACTAAAATATCTTCACAATCGGAACATATAAAACCAGAGTAATAATACTTCAATTTCAAAGACAAGTGCCATTATATTCAAGAAAAGTGGATACGAAGAAATACAATATTTCTGAAATAAAATTATATTCATCCCGCAAATCCATCTTTAGCCACTGTTGCCATTTCTTTGTTGATGTAAGGTGGCCATTTGGACTTTTCCTCAGCAAAAGAACAGGATACAACTTCCATTAGTACGGCTTTTAGGAAAGCGCCACATAGCTTAGGGACCACACGTACTGTCCTCCTTGCCTTCTCTGTGGACTTTTAAGTCTCTGACCTTTGTTTGTTTCTCGCATATTTTCCTTTATTAAATGCCTGAGTGTGAATTGAGCGTGCATTAAAAATAATTTCAATACGTCATATACGGTTTTAAGTCAAAATGTTACAAGACTGCAGAAGAATGTCAAATGTTCTTTGAAGCTAGACGACGCGCATGTATAACAATATCAGTTTATGAATTCAGATTTGATGAAATGCGAAGCAAATTATAAATGAATTGTTTCCAAAGCTTTCTTGTGTAAAACGATCTGCAAGATTGTAATTGTAATACCTATGTTATAATTTCATTCAATTATTACATAGTGATGAAAAACGTGAATGTTATTAATATAATCAGAATATATAATGTATATTAAACGTCCCTGCACCACATCATCCTCATCCTCATCCTCATCCTCATCCTCCTCACGCAAATGCCGTTTAAGATTCATTAAAAAATATATTTAAAATATATCAAAATTTTAATAAGTAGAACCAACCAAAACATATCGTTCAGATACATATGTCTTCGAACAATTCATTTGTACGATATCGTAGATAAGCAAGGAATTCTACAAATATTCTGGAAATATTGGTGAGAATTGGATCCCCTTCTCCCTACCCCCGTATCCCCTTGATGGACTCTGACATTTCTCCCGTGTTCCCCTGCGTTCTTGAGGGGGGGATCCATATTGTGAAGTGCCTATGTAAATATCACTGGTTTTACGTTATGTTTACACAGAATAAGTTATGAGAATGGAAATTATACACCATATCCTCAACTTCTGTCTGTCTCGTGTCCTCTTGGAAAGTGTGTTCCCGTCTCTGTACAACTCTGTTAAACATGCTTGTGAATGTGTTAATGTTATTTTTTATCCTATATTTTATTATTTCGCACTGTGGGTTCGTTTAGATACAAGGAAAGGTGTAGGGGTTCGTTACGTTAAAAAAAAATTTTCAGAGCGCACAGGTGTAAGGATAATAATGTAAACATATGTAAAGTGCATTAAAAAAACCACTACCAAGCGTATTGGGTAAAGTGAATGTAATTACTGTTTAAAATGTTTATATGCACGCGTTCATTCGTCCAATCTGGATGGATTGGTGAAAAAGTCGTCAGATAATAATATCATTATTATTATTACTTACGATGTTCTTTAACCCAACGTTTTTTTAATAATTCCAAGCATGAATTCCAGTTTGAAATATGTGCCACTAAAAGCTTTTAAAGTCTTCATTAAACTCAGTTCACATTTTACATCAGAAATCCTCATAATCATACCAGTAATATTTTTAAACATAAATCTAGACACGATGGCCAACTGTTTTAATTTGATAATTCCTTAGCATTCTCATATCACAAAATGTGGAGCATTGTGGCGAGGACATGACTGCATCCTGATATTGGAGACTACGAGACATTTTTTGTGGGAGACGTCAGTGTTTTTTTACAGATTTTCTGGAACTCATTACTTCAAAGGAAATCAATGCCGTTCAGAAATTATGGTTTTTGCAAGTTGTGTGTGGTAGGGCCGAGGGATGTTTGTAAACTTTTCCCCGACCCATACGCGAGCAAAATAAAAATAAAATTATCCCCCAGTTTCAACTTTTACAACCAGGCGTTCCTTTCTCAGGAGTATCAACAAGTTGGAGGCCTCTTCAACTCAATTTAGCCAAAGACAAAACAAGTTATTACCGCCCTATTACGATAAAGGTCCCAGGCGTGTCTGTTTTCAAAACTATAAACCATGTTTTCAAAACATCACAGATTATATGCATAGCACCTTGGAAGAATAACCGACGAAGTCATCGCATCTTTTTATCTTTCGCAGATTCCCAAAATTTCCAAAATCATCTTCAATCAGATGGGAAATGCTGCGAATCAAAACAACACAACGACCGCCCGCTGCCGGGACCTCATTCATATTCATGAGCTAGGGGGCGTGGCTCCGGAAGTGGCGGTAATATGAATGAGCGAGCAAGGGGAGGGTTCAAGCCAGCCGGGAATCTGATAGGTTTAAAGAAGGAGCTCAACCGTACAGCGAATATTATCTTATTAAGAAACGTCCCCAACTTGGAGTAAGTTTAGCTAGTGTTGCTTGCGACGAAAACACGGGATGACTACCGCTCAGAACTTGATCAAACCCGAAAAAGTTTACACTTCTTTCGGAAGCGCTATTGGCACCGACAGTGCAGAGGAGTACTTGGCCTCATCGACCCGACTCGTGGACTCAGCGCAACGTCCTAGTACGTATAACCAACACTCCATTGACGATATACTTGGAAACAGAAGAGGCGAGGATTTAGACCGAGGTATGTGGGTGGTGTTTATGGGAGTTGATATTGCTCTTTTTCCCGTTTTTCTGTCTTTTTCCCGTTTTCCTGTCTTAATTAGAAACCCCTGGATATTTTTTTTCGGGGTTTTCTATCGCCTTTGTACTTCCTGTTTGTCAAAGAATTGCCATTATTACCTAGCAACTAATATTTTAAATAGTATTGGAACTTGAATTTGAATATCATTCGTAGCCATGTCAACAGTGTTCATAAGTCCTTGCAAAGTATTACCTGGTATATATTTATTGACAAAATCAATTATATCGTTAACAAAAGCTAAATCTGTGTTAAATAAAGAATGATATCGGAAATACACAATGTCTTATAGGATAGTATATATATCACATAATGTCCAGATAGTATAAGTGGTTTTAACAGTATTAATTTGCCTACAACAATTGCTTGTATTTGAAGTTCGTCCCTCAAGTTGAATATCGTAAATCAATCCACTATAACAACGTCATTAATGTGACTCAACTATTATATAAATCAATCTAGCAAGTGATGTAATTAGTGTATCTAGAAGTGTACAAATTAACATACTAGGCTTCCGCCAGATGTGGTATGAAGGGGGGTACGACAAGGTTCTCTCCTGGGGGCCTAATTATCATGATCACTTATCAGATGAAGTGGTGTTATTGTGAAGTTATCACTCTCTAAACAGGTCATCCGACCCGCACACTGCTATTTAGGACCATTTTCAACTGTAATGACTTTCTGAACCTTGCATGATATCTTTATTGAAACAAGGCGATGAAATTTCTGAGGGGGATTCCGATAACAACGCTGTCATCGCTTTGTGATGCGGATTTGTTTATGTCTCTATTGGCTTATCACGCTGGTAGTATTTGTCTAATACTGAATAATAGCATTCCCAGGACAAGGACTTACCAATAGAATAATACACATCCCCAAAGTAGTATTTTAAAATTCATATTTTATAGATGCAGACACTTAAGGATGTTAATATCGCTTCAATTATGTTATTTAGAGATGTTTCTGTGGGGAAAATAATGACAAACACAAGAGCAATCATTCACTCAACATTGACCATTGAGTATCTCATGTTAATATTTTCCGAATCATATATAATTATATTTGTTTTGTATTAATGTAATAATAATTTAATACATTGGCATATTAAATAAGTATCTAAGTCATGACAAAGAGTCCATTTACAGAATTAGATGAGCAATTTAACAGTTTATAAGGTTATGTTCAAAACAAAAGTACTAACTCGTGAAATCCAATTGACATACAAATATGTTTTCCAATTAAATATATCCAATCTATTATTTGATTTGTTTTATATAATTATCTTTGTGCTGTCTTATTATATACGCCTTAGAAAAGCGTTAAAAAAATCTATATCAATAATATACATGTCAATAATCCATTAAAAGCAATTACCGCATTGGTGTGAACGCTTTTTTGTTTAACATATTTGCTTCTTAGCGGAATTTAAATTTGAATATAAGGATATTACTTTCGCAATGATGGTATAATAGTAAACATTACAGTACTCAAAAACATTGAACCAAGCAAAACTTGATCGGTGTAGAACTTAAGTTATTCGACATTTCTGAATATGTAAACAGGTAAATGATATTTGAAAATTATTTGTACACATCTACGACAAAATGTAAATACGTGAATAATAAAAACTTGTTGAAATATAAACGATCAATTATTCGTATGGGTACAAATAATTATATAAAAAGCAGTTGTGTTATTGGTATGAACTCTCCGAGATCTGGTCAGGATGTGTTAATGGTATCGTTGCAACCACTCCACCTCAGTATGAATTGACACCGCCAACAAAGTACAGTTAATAATACAGTGATCAAATTTCTAATACAATAAATTGTATCACACGGGGAAACCCATTATTCACGATTTTCTTTACAACATCATAAAATGCTCCTCACATTCTACAGGCTATAAATAAATAACGACAAAGTCATATATAAGTAATTATAAAATGGTGAACAAATGAATCTTATGGTTGAGGCAAGTCTGACAAAACGAAAACAAATAGGTTAAGCCTTATAATCTTCTTTTATGACATTGTCAACTTGACTTAGCAGATAACTAAACGTGAAATATAAATAAATCAGATATCTTTCCAGTGTAAAATCTAGAAATGAATACAAAATTTCTTCTGTTTTTAATTCCAGATATGGACGATTCCGGAGACTTATCAAAACTCCAGAACGGAGATGTGTCTAGTTTAAAGAGCGAGGGCTCTCCGGATTGTTCCAAGGACGATCTGAGCGACAATGACAAGAGTTTGGAAGATAAAGGGGGTCTCTCCAATTCCGAGGATAACCAGGATGATGGCCCGGACTCCAAGCGGAAAAAGCGACGGAACAGGACAACATTCACCAGTTTCCAGTTGGAAGAGATGGAGCGTGTTTTCCAGAAGACCCATTACCCCGATGTGTACGCCCGGGAACAACTCGCCCTTCGCTGCAGCCTCACGGAGGCTAGAGTACAGGTAGGTTTATACTTGTAGATGAAATCAAAAGCCTCAATCGTTTGAAAATACTTAAACAGGTTTAGTCCAAAAGACATTGAAGTGAACGGCTCTTATACGCTTAATTTTTGTTATGTATATTGTGACATTTTAAATCTATTCCCAAAACAATAAAAGCGATCCGGATTTTTTTGGATGAATATGTTTTTAATCGGGGACCAAATTACACAGGTGAGATCGATAAACGATGATATATATATATATATATATATATATATATATATATATATATATATATATATATATATATACATATATACATATATATATATATATATATATATATTTATTTATTTATTTATATACGGTCTGAGTTACCTGTTTAGTCATATCATTTAATTATTAAATTAAAGTCATATTACTAAAATAGGATATTTCAAATGAAAAAAATTAACGCCTTTATATAGGTGTTACAATAATCACGTCCATTAGTTTCGGGTAAGATGTTCCCAGCTGTTGCGCCGAGATAATCGTCAAAGGGTAAAAATTATTTAATAGATAATAATTATTTTTAATGTCTGAAATTTATATTCGGTCAGTGTTTGCCATATTCAATGCAGTTTCACTTCATTTCCAAAACAAAGTACATGAATGCATATCGTAAAAACAATATTAATCATACTGGAAAAGAAAGGAAAACAGCAACAGATATTGGGTGGGTATATTGATTAAAATAATTAGTTTTTTTAACAAATGTTGTGAAAAAAAGGTTTCAGTTCAAATAACTCAGCAACCAATTATTCGGATGACGGAACATTCTTTAGAGTATCAATTAGTTTGTATTATCGATTTGAACACTGTTGTTCCGTCATTCAATACCTTTTACAAAGACACATGACATCATTGAAGGCGTTCTATATATAAACTGTATGTTTTTTAAACAGATTCTTTTATTGTAGTTTTTTTATTTGCATACATGTCTCAATTATATCCAGCTCCAAGAAAACAAAAACTGAATACTGTCAGCATAATATTTTTTTGGTAACGATAAGGAGTAAAACATTTACACATATAAATAATAAGTGAAGCCTAATCTCCCATAAAATCAGTTATACGGACTCAGCTTCTAACAAGCTTCCTAATGGTTATAAACATGTTCTGTAGCTTTTATTCTGTGTCCCTGCAGATGGACTAACGACGTTTTTACATCTGAATCATCTTGTGGAGTATGTTTGGCGCTATGATTGGGAATACACGAGATGGGATACCAAACATAACTGTCGGCATAATCTGCCGTCTTTACCAGCACGTTCTTATCTTATTGCAGACATCAAGTCTTTTCTGTTGTTTTATTTGATCACTTTTTTAATGCAACTCAAGACATAAGAATGTACTAATAGTCATTTTGAAACGCGCCCAAACCAAAATGTCTTGTCCTGTAGAACTGAGTCTAGACGTTTGAACACCTGGTTTTAATTATCACTCACCCCCGGGCCGACAGCCCCACCCCCGCTGCGTTAACCAGGGGGCTAGATGGGTTGCTTTCCCATAAGCCATGCGTGATTCATCAGTGTTAAATACTACATTCATTATACAAGTGACGGTGCTGTATATTTAAAAACTATCTCCAATGCTGATGCCAGAGCATGTGATCATATATCTATACTAGTAATTGTTTATAATTCTAATTTATATGTTGCCAGGATACTTGACGGGGAAGTCGTAATTATTAATATAAATAGACAAAATATATGTTTAAGGCAAAACACTATATTTATGTGAGAAGAGTTCTGTTTAAAATTATATTTACATACAGTGAATAAAAAAGTTAGGAATCATGGATATTTGGGGGGATATTTTTATAGTGAAAACCGCGCACAGAATTTCATAAAAATATTCACAGTCCCCAACTGTCTTTGTTCAGTGTATATAATCCTCATTCATGCAACTTCTGTGTGTTGAAATTGACAAGAAATGTACAGTATAAGTAGCCAGTTTAAAGTTGAATGACAGAGATTCGTATGAGAAATATGTCACCGAAATGTGGGTCAGGCACATATGAACATAGAAATGTGTTATCGTTCACATAAAACGAATATCAGAAAGGCCCACCTTAAACAATACCTACGTAGGAATCATGATTGCAAGTGACAATGTCTCAAATCTCTTTATCCCCGAGTTTGACGTTAATTGAATTAAGATTATTATCAATGAAATTCACAACACATGTGGTCCTATCGAAATCCGCAACTTCCGCTGATTGACATTTGAGCGACAGCCTATGTCACATCAAACAGGGGTGAAATGTACATGGGCTCCGATACCGTCTAAAGATGAAGATGAAAAGTTGCAAAATGTAAAATTATGTGTAAAGCAGCTGAAAGATATTCACCCTGAGACGATGCTATACATGAATAAATATTCATATACTGCGAGTGTTTTCAATATACCTTTACCTTAAATAACACTGTATGTAACATTATTTTAAATTTGATTTTATGTGACATTTTCAGCATAAATACATTTAACAGTGAAAATAATATTCATACAACGATTTATGGATATATTTACCAAAACATTTCAAAACACTAGTGACCGTATATAACATATTGATATTGATGTATTGAAAGACAAACGGCTTTCAGAAACTTTTTTTAATGCAACTCCCATAAATTCCATCAAAGGGACTAACAGTATACGAAGCGTATTCCGAGGTAAATAAACATGGCTTCATAACTGCACTGTAGATACACTTGGGTCACTTTCACCATAACTACGCATCAAAGGTTCCATGAACACAAATGACCCATAAAGTCTGGAGTGAGTGAGTGAGTATGGTTTTACGCCGCTTTTAGAAATATTCCAGCAATATCACGGCGGTGGGCATCAGTCTAGAAGTCTCCATATTGTCGTTCACCAGTAACGTGTGGATGCCCCATACTTACAAAAATGCTTATACAACATAAAAACAGTACAGAAAAAAAGACAGGTGGGGGATTTTGTATTCGGAATTATATTCATATTTCAAAATTTCAATATCGACCCGTCCGGCCAACTTCTATAGAAACTTTCACACAGAAAGGGAACACATTACCTACCTACGTTATTTACCCTATCGTTCTTGTAATATCTACATCAAGGAAATGATTGTTTAATGTAATAGACACTTAGTTAGAGAGGTATCGTGGAGATAACAAGTAGTGGGTAAGAATATAAATAATATACAACTAACGTACGATTCGTGCATAGACCTGCATCTACCCATCAATATAACGCAGACATTCGTGTGTTTTTAACCAAAGGAGCAACTGTGTATTTTAGCGCAAGACTTCTGTATTGACCCTTCGTTATGGAGGCCAGCAAAAGAACCGTAAACCCTTCTTATTGCAAAACTTCGTGTTTTAAAATGTATATATAATCTCTTACATCGCTCTCAGATTATTCTCTCGGGTGTCAAACAACATTCAAAAACGTTTTATCACAATAGCAAGATGGTTAAAACAATAGTCTTGTTTCTTGATTTTTGTTATAAAAAACAATAATTCATGATTTAATAGAATGATGCGATGCAAAGGTACATACGTGTATATAAGGAATGAACAGACACAATAGCTTGTGCATATTAATTAAAAGTACTTCCGATTGTGCATGGTCTGCGTAGACTCGAATACATTATTTTATTTATTTTATTTTATTTTATTTTATTTTATTTTATTTTATTTTATCTTTTTATATTTTATTTCTTTATTCATTTTTTTCGTGAAGCGTCAATTACATATAAGCTGTACACATTGTAAGAATCTAATTATTATTTGAACGCAGAATATCAGCGCTAATAGTGGGTATTCTATTGCAACGGAAAATAAGATCATTTGCAGACAGATCACAATAATAATGAAGAAGGGTAGTCTGCTGAGGGTAGACTCTTATCATGTCTCAATAATCTAATTTGTTCAGATATTGCTCCAAAATAAAGAGCCTGGAGATATTGCCTAGTTTTGAAATACCCCTAATCGAAAACAGTTGAACCGAATACAGTATCCAAGAGGCAAACTCTTTCAAAGTTGCTGACTTTTCCAAATTAGATTAATTTGATAGTTTTATTTTCACATAAAAGATTATTGTGAAAGGCTACCGGGCGTTTTACGACATTCCGAAAGCCGGATCAAGTATCACGGAAATTGCCGAGATGCGAAACGATGGTTGTAAATTTTTCGGGACGCTTTACATTTGATGACTCTGCGCATCATAGGACATCCGGGCCCTTAAAGCAGACGATCGCCATGTCACAGACGATTGCACCCCAAGCAGCCGTAATAACATCAATAAACGACCATACGACGTCATGCGGTTTAATTGTTTCAATGTCTGATTTGACATGTACACCTATTTAAAACACATGTTTCGGGAGCAGTTGATTGAGCAACGAGCATGAACGAAAACAACCGCATGTGACTCAAAAACAGCGTTAACAGTGAACACCTTGCCATAAGTTTAAGACAAGTCTGAGGCTCATTCAGAAACTGTTTATCGCATATTGCTGGTCAAGTAATCGTCTGTTTGTAATCACAGTAACTGCAATCTACATATGTAGACTTTTCAACGAAAAACAGTTGATGCTGATCGAAATGGGGGCTAGGAAAATATTTCAAAACTTTAAATTCATTCGACACTGAATACCATAAAGTGAGAAAACTGTCGTCAGGTATATGAATGGCAGATCATTCCTCCATGGAAATAAACCCTATCTCACCAGTGATTGGTAGTTACGAAACCACAAATCTTATATTCATCACGGTCAGATTGTAAATATGAGTATTTTTTGTCTAATTATTTTTCTTCTCAACTTCTTCTACTTGGGATTCGATGGATAGGGCATCGAACACAGGCCCCAAATTAGGTTGAACAAAAGGGACACATTTAAGGGCAGGACATGCTTCCCCTTTTCACGAACACCCGGTGTCCATGCAGATTTTCAGTGATCCAACTATTATAATTAGCGCCGCTATTTTGCCCTTTGTGCCCTGGCGTTAACGTTTAATGTTTAGAAATAGATAGAATGTCTCAGGAACATACCTGAAAGTTCTTAACTGCAGCATTGTGCACATGCAATAATAAACGTACTCGTCACCCAAAATAACATGGAACATGATCCTACATTGACAATATGCATGTGTCTCAGTCCTATAATGGCACAATGGGGTTGTCTCTAAGCCGAAACAGTAAGCCACCCTACATATACAGTAATGTAAGGGCATGGTGTTCAATCCCAGATAGAAGGCAACAAATATAGTGTATGCATGTGTAGTATTACTGATTTCCTAATATTAACTTCAGTATTTCAACGTCTAGGCAAGAACAACAACGAACAAATGCATCGACATATGTGAACAGTGCATTAGCTGTATAATGACATGTTTTCAAAAGAAGTTTGTTAAAAAAGTGAAAATGTCAATCCAGAAAACGGACACATATTACACCTTATAAAAAAACAACGGAAACGCACACGTATAAAATGACACATTAATTCTCAGAAAAATAAACCTGTGGCTATGGATTAAAGCCGAGGACAATCGATGCCTAAGTTTTCGCCCACCAAAAAAGTCACTTAAAATCGCTTTAGTGTTAGGGAGTCTATTAACCATTTAAAAACCGGAGGAAACTAACATTAACAAAAACAAACAGCGGCGGATCTAGTTCCACGCGGCTCGAGCTTTGTGATAAGCATCGAAAGATAAGATTCAATTAGCGTGTATAAGCGCGGCGCGGCTGGAACGCGCATTCTGTCGGATATGCAATTCTAAAAAGCTGTCTGTCAGTTTTTTTTGTATTGAGGAAATCTATGGATTCTGTGATGTATTTGAACTTATTGGACTATCTACACAAAACTAATTCTAGGAATTATACGCTTTGAATACAAAACTAGATATCGACAATAACCCTCATGTGTGTATGTATGGATGGATGTGTGTTAAGTGGTTTTCTTATGTAATTTCATCACTTGATGTTCCACTGTAGAATAGATGTAGATTTCATTCAGTGGTCCATTCATATAGTTTACACAGCTATTTTGCCCTTTACGCCAAATGGAATTTGTTTCGGCGGGCAATAAGAATGGTTATTCCTTTGCATTGACTTTTTATGTTTACACACCTTTGAGTGAGAAGTCAATTTGAGATAACTCGTTCCAACATACATGTGCTATCGAATTCTAGTTCCGTGATTGGCTACTCCATGGTGATGACCTAAGGTCAGATTATTACGGACTACTTCCTGATTGTAATTCATTGACGCGTTATCCTTGCTTCAGTCGAATTGACGTACGTCTGTGTCGAAACACTTAGAGTTTTAGAGTGTTGATGGATGTTCTTTCATCTTACTTAGTGTGCATTATCGTCATCGCCTTGATAATCCACAGATATAAGGGTAACTTTTTCTTGGCGGGTGACACAAGGTATGAGTAGTAAGTAGTAAACCGAGAGACGTCTCACTTGACTGTTGTATTGTGTATTAATGCGCGACTGCGATACTGAAAATAGACAAAATGTGCATCGATTCGATGCTAAAATGGTGCGATTTAGGGTGTGTAAGAAACAAATTACTGCACATGTTTCTGTTTTATATCGTTTATCTTACAACGAGTTGTTTCAAAACGTATCTAACGAGGGAAGCAATTCGTTGTAAGATAAATGGTATCTGACAGACACTCGTTTAGTAATCTGTATGTATATTATTTTGGAATCGTGCCGGTTTAAAAGAAAAAGACAACGTTAAAAAATACCATTAAATGGAGTGCAATAATATTGTCATTTACCATTCGATAGATTTTAATGAACAGTAATGCATATCAAACTATCAGATAGTTTTTCACCCCGGTGATACAGAAAATGCGAAATAAAACGCCCGCTTTTCAAATATACCTTTATCAGACATATCAAAACATGATTTAAGTACAAAAAGTCCCATTTTGATTGGTTCATGTGAGGAATATTGACCAATCAGAACCATCCATTTTGATATCTGCATTGGGAGAGACTGGTTCCTATCAGTAGCACATGGTAGCTACATGGTGGACTGGAGAAAAACCCAGTTTACATGCCCCTGTGTTTAGGGGAATCTTTGGCTACTGACTGGAACAAGATGTTGCTAATAAGCCCTGCCAGGCTGATATTTTCGAGAGAATTCACCCAAATTTACATTGTTTGCTTTTAATCAAAAATCCTGCCGCGACCATGTTGAAACAGCGTTCGGGTCTTTACGTATGCTCTCGGTGACCTTCGGCTCTAAACAAACACGTAATAGTTTGTTTTCAGGGGAATAGTGCTCGATGACTCACGTGACAACTTATTTTCACACATGAGGAAAATATCCAATTCTTACATGTACAACTGATGGTGTTATGCTTGTTCGGCTGTGACAATGTTAAGACGGTGGGCGGACGCGGGGTTAATACAGATTTTTAAGAAGAAAAACCGAGTAAATTGTTTTCCTGAAAATTCTATTGTGTTAACTTTTGTTTAAAGTCTTTTTTCTATTGTTTGTAAACGAAATAACGAGCTTGATGTATATATTGTTTCCACGATGCCTTCCGAAATAGTATTTATTTTTCAGAATATTTTGTCGAATTGTTCACAAGGATTTGTATGTAAATGTAATTTGATATCTTGTTTTGCATGTGATTTTTTTTTGGAAGTATTAAAAACTAAAATATAATCGAAGAAAGCGTTTTCATTTGAACTTTTTTTACATTTTCATTAAGATAACATAATGTACAAAAGCCCAAAAGATGTGTTACGTTCATTCAAAATAGGTTCATAAAAAAATATATTTTGTGGAATTAAAACAAGAATATCAATATGATATTATTTATCCGCATATATTAATACAAATAGAGACGTGGTGAGTTGTGTGCCTTTCAAACTGTTTACTGAACAACAAGAACATGGCATGTACGCATAGACTTCCATTTTGAAATAAAACTGATATAGGAATAATTCTAGATCTCACAACGCAACATGCGGTTATGATTGAGTGCCGCATTAAACCCGTTCAACTTAAGAAGGTACCCCGACATATTGGTGTGGCGAGCCGAAACCTTTTTACGATCTAATTTTGGTGATTTGTTCAGACATATGGCGACAATGGCTTCAAAGCCCAAACAGGATCATGTGAACTTTCGATCTTTCGCGTATAGTAATCAACGAGCTTCAAAGAAAGTTTGGTTTCATATCAAAACTGAGAGCACGGGCCACGACGTCCATTTGCAGGCCTAAAACCGAACACTTATCTAAATTCCAAACCCCCACGAAGTCTGCCATACAGACGTATATACATATCTGAGTTGAAATGACATATCATATCCATTCCCCTAGTTTTCTGGGCTACATGGGGTGCCGGAAAATTGAAATGACTCCTTTTTCTTTGTAGGATATGTTATGTCTTGGGTGTATTTGGTTTTGCTGTTGCGTTTTATCTGTGGTTTGATACTTGTTATATAGCATGTGATGATTGTTCTCTTATTTGATAAAAAAAACAAGTTTGTATTAACACTATAAAAGTCATCACTGATATCTTGCGATACTGCAAAGGTGGTTATTTACGGCTCTGTGGCACGCACGCGCACACACCAACACACCAACACACACATATACATACATATCTCAATCCTTTATTATTGAATGTTATTGTCTTTTGGAGTAAAGGCATCCTTCTGCAGTATGAGAAAGGATTGTTTCTTAAAAAAGAAGTATCCTGAAGTATTTTGCTCTTATCACTTATGAAATGAGCAAATGCTTTATAAAAATGAGTATTCGTTAATAACGCATCTTTAAAAGATAGTCAAAGATAGACAGACGTAAGTCTGGTGTTTGTTTATCATATTTGAAACCAGTTTTTTCTAAAGTTTACAGTTTGATAAATATTATTTGTGTTGTGTGTTGAGCCATCCACAAGAACTTATATCATTTCTTTTATATGTGACGTATTTATGCAACAACGTTAATACTAAAAGCCTAATCCTGCCCCTATTTGTGGGTGTAAAATGTTTAGATTAAATATAACTCAATGAACAGTATTTCTTTCGCGATGAAAGCCATTCATTCAACATTACTACAGCTAAATCATGCTTGCAACACAGAAAACTATACAGGAAAAAGTATTTTCCTAAAAACAAACGCTTTCCGCGTTAACGAACTCCCGTCTACAGTAAACTGGAGATAATGTAATGCCGATGCCAAAACTTGCTTCATGGAAACTCAAATATTATTTTTTGAATTAACCTGGTGACCATGTGAGCTGGGTCAGCCGTGTGACCCCACCCCTCCCCCTAGACTTCTTCCCCCAGGCCAGATGTGGACCATGTCTAAAGGTGGGACCACCGGCTAACTATAGTCACATGGGCTTCGAACCGAGCCTGTGTTTTTCTTTTGCTGGCAGTGCGGATCAGGCCAGTGTTTAACCCAGGTTCGGGATAATGAACAAACAAAGACAACCCAAATCCAATCACTGGTCCCCCTTTTACAACGTTTAAACACATAGACACATGGGGTTCACACATGTGCACGTGGAAATCGTGTTACGGTGGTTGTAGGGCATTCATATCGAACCAAAGATAAGTGTTGAGTAGGTAAGATAGCGTCAAGATGAAGAGGTTTCTGCATCTATTGGAGTAAATACATACAACGCCATCTGCATCTATTTGAGTAAATACATACAAAGCCATCAGAGAATGAAGTGGAGATTTGAATCAACTGCATTTTTATTATCTCAAAGTCACTAATTAAGAAGCCAAAATTGATGAAAATGCGATGGATATAAGAAGATTGTATTAAATATTGTTCACAATGAAAAGCAATCGGTAAAAAGACAAAGCAGAAGAAATTAATATTTTCATACCTATATTGATATGTTCAAACCCAAAACTATTTGAACTAAATTCTCGGTACAAGAAACACTATCATTTATCGTGTCCTGATAACGTTGGTAAGATGTAAAATATCCTTGGATATTGCTAATGTTTTTCATGATTTGCTTGTCATCTGTGACCTCTTTACCATCAGCTCTATGGGTCGCAACCTTTATAACATTTCTGTCTTGGTGTGTTTCTGAATCTTCTGGGGGGTGGGGGTGGGTGAGTGGGCACGGGTGGCCCAGTCGTCTAAGGCGCTGCGATTTGCTGTGCAGAGTTGCGTCCCTGGGGCACGCCAGAAACCTATGATTGTGGGTTCGAATCCCGGTTCGCCCCGATTATGTTTCTAGGTTTGTCAGCACCATACCCGTGCTCGTGGGTTTCACCGAAGTGGTAAACGTCTGAGACCTGCATCACTTCGGGGTTTCCTCCCACATTAAGCTGACACGCCGTGATATAACTGGAATACTGTTAAAAGCGGCGTTAAACCAAACTCACTCACTCACTCTGAATCGTCTGGTGCACCTTCAGAAAATAACGATACGCATCCACAAAGAATACAGTAGTCAGTGCACACTGAAGTACTTATTTCATAACGATTACCAATGTTAGTTTGATTTTGGTAAGTAAATGTACAATGATACCTTAATCGGAAAATAGCCAAGCTCTGTCAAAACATGGCGTAGCGCTAAATGAAGACGAATTCTCTAATCAACGGAAAGGACACCCCAAGAACAAAGCACAGAAATCCTCGTCACGACTGCCCACTTCATTATCATATTTGCCACTAAGACCAAATTAAAGACATAAATATCAAACATATATAATCCAACAATTTTCTCATTCTCTAACATTTTTCAAACACGTTTCAACCTTTGGAAATGATATATCGTTTTTGCCAAGAGAAACATATTTAACACTCTTCCTGTAATGGGTGTTTTACAGTCTCTGAGAATGCCATAGACCAAGGCTAGTCACCAAAGACGTCGAGTTCTGATTAACCTCTTATGAGGTTACGTACAAGTACATAAAGAGTAGGAAAGAAAATTATCTGGAAATTGAATTAAATAAATTACCTTTTCGCTCGTAAAAAAGCCATATATTACTTAAAGCATGGAGGCTTTCGCGTATGCTTCGCCATTTGGATCTTTAGGGAACTGTTTCTATGTATATTTATAAGGACAATAAGAATTCTGCTAAACATATTCCTCAACATCTGTTTTGTTATTTTAAATGTACAACTGACATGACTGATATAGTGTTCAAAACATTGTTTATGCCCAAACTGTAACTGTTACGTAAATATAAAACGTCAAGGCCAGATACTACCAGTCTCGATTATCCAACGAAGCAGATTCTAATTGGGCGTAACAGGCAAAATAACGGATCACAGAAGATCAGCGAAGACACCAGGTGTTTGCGAAAAGGGAAAGTAAAGTAAACATAATGCTTGTTTCCTATAATTAAGCCATATAAAAGATAGTACGAAATATACGCCTGAAAACACAACGATTTTCAACATCCGTTATCTTGAGGTATGGCAATGCGACAAATATCCTATTTTCTTAAAGCGTGTATAAATATATATTAGCGATTATTAGAGATCTATTAGAGAAAATGCTTTTGTAAATTAGCTCCAAACATGTAGTTTTTTAACATTGCTATAGTCATTGTTTATACCTCGTTCTCATCTGTGACAACACTATCGGCATACTAAGCTCAATATAGCGTCTGTCTACAGCATGTTCCTGCAACGTGCTCAACATGGTAATAATCTGCCCCTATCTCGCAGGCAACGGGGGACTATCACCCCGATCATGCCTATTTACTACGGAAAGTCTCGTTAATGGCTTCAGAATACAGGCCCAACCGGAATGAATGGAAAACATTAGAGATCCGATGCATTTTTCAGAACTTATTTCCTTATATATTGTTTCCTTCGCTTGCCACTTGACGGTGTTTGATGTTGATTTCCAGGGCAATAAATGCGGAGTTGGTTTTGATTTTTAGAATTTGCGTAACATATTAGGAGAGGTGATGCACCGAATGCCATAGAGCACAAGGACTGCCTTTAACGTCATCGACACCGGAAGTCCAGGATACATGTTCACCAATTAGCGCTTGTTTGTTCTTGGAATCCTTTTGTAGACATCTTATATGTACACAGATGTATGTACGTGTGTGTCGGAACTATAAACAGGCAGTATTTGAGGTACACGATACAGACAGTAAGTGTTTAACAGTGTGAACAGTATTTCATTTATGTCAAGGCGTTTCAAGTTTGATATGGGAATAGAGACTGTGATGAAAATGTGGATTGAAAAAGTGGATAATATTACCCAAATACGAAAAATAATTTAAATTAATTTTAGTTGAAATATTGCTTCTTTATTTAAAACTACACATATTTGACATGTAAGATATAGTATATATAAGTTTAAACGTACACGTTTAAGTTTTCTACACCTGAAGAGCTGTTGAACGGCGAAAGATCTTGCGTGTTAAAGAAATTTTGACAAAAACGAATATCTGGACTTTGCTTTTGTATGTTTAATGCGTATACACCTATAGAAATCACTTTATATATTAGAAAATTTACAAGGACAAGTACGTCTCTGGTATTTACGTATCAAACAAGTTGCAGTACAATCCAGCGTGAATTTATGAAGACGTCGACGTTATGCTTCAGATGGTAACATCTTCCAACTCCCGTCTGTAAGAGTAATGTCATTTTGATGAAATCCTTAAGCCAGACAGTTTGTCAGTCATCATCCAGTAATCTGGGGCCACAAACGGGAAACCATAACGCTCCATACTGTGGAGTTGTGTAGTGTTTTTTTCGAGGAGTGTCTTAATAGTCTGGTTTGAAGATTTATGTCATTTTGAGTATTATTACCTTAATGCCTTATGTAGGAGTCGGTTGAATGGGCCTGAACGTCATATTGCCACGACCTGGCTGAACGAAGTAGGGGTTAGGAAGATGGCTCCAGTGGGGTTTAAGGTGTTCTTCTCTGGACTCCACTAAAACCGATCTGTCCTTAAGCATTATTGCTCTAAGTGTCCCATTGATCAGAGGACGCTGAAAGTGAAACACACCATACTCTGTCCACTGTCATTAACCCCTGACAGGTCAACGTTATAAATGCAGAAATAATAAGTGCATGACGACCCGTTACTTTCAACATCAAAGACAACATATATATTTATCAAACTAACTCATTCGTAGAAAGCTTTTTATGCAGGAACGGGCAACACTCCAGTGGAAAAGCTATGTTACGTTTTGACGTATGTGTTGTAGGTGATTCGTTGTTCTGAACAGCACTGAGAGAGATGTAACAAGAATAAATTAGATTAAGGTAGTAATTGGGTGCAATCGACGTGAAATGCAATGTTGTTTTGAGTTTGAAAATTAGATTACATCCCCCCTTGACCGCGCTGTTTCCCCCGTAGAATCCCCCATCTACTGCTGGCGTTCACGAGATTCCATCACTTTGGATCATAGCTGCTTCCAGGTATCGCTATCTGTCGCTCTTTGAAGATTCTGACAACTCTGTTAACGTCTAGCTCTACCGTCTTGCCCCGAATAAAGATTAGTGTTGTTTCACTGGAATTAAATTTAACCCTTTTCGCGAACACCTGGTGTCATCACTGATTTTCAGTGATCCATTCATATAATTTTCACCGCGATTTGGCTGTTTTGTCCAATGGAATCTGTTCTCTTGCTTTCACGTTTTATATTTTCTTCCTGTCCTTAATTTGTTTCTTAAATGTACCTACATTTGAATTTGCTATTTCCTGGTTCATGTTAAGTCGAGAATAACATTAAAAACTTGAACATGCATGCGGGCAATTCATAACATGCACTTTGCGATAGTGTTGAGTATGACATTGTACGCTTACGTTGAGAAAAACATTTTGGGCTGTTGAGCATTATACTCTTAGGTTAGGGTGAGTTGAGTTTAAATTGAGTATAACATTTGGGATATAAGCTGAATCAGACATGGGATGTCTACGTTGATTACGGCGTTCAACAGCAGAGGGAACCCTAACTGGCTTGCTTTTTAGTTCGGCTCTTGTAAATATTAAAACTGCTCATTTGGGTAACACGGCGTAGCGTTTACGTGGATTATAACATTCACGGGTTTCGGTTAAACGTATCAGTCGGATCGGTCTCAGCACTTTCTATAAAATGCAATGTTGACTTATACATCTCATATATGACTGTTCAAGTGAAAGTTCACATACAGTTAGGTTTCTATCTGAACGCAGACCGTCGCAATAAAACACAATCGAAAACAGTGATGATGTTAACGTGACGTGTCCTCCGCGTGGTCACTGGACGTTTATAGCACGTCAGTCAGTTAAACGCTTTAATGACGGTCTTTAAGTGCCACAATTAATCATTACCAGCAAACACACGGATTTTAATTCTTTGCACCGCGTTCACTTCTCATTAAATGATTTTTTAATGATTTATTAGAATAATCAAAAGTCTACTTCATACATGGTTACATAAAGAAAAATCAACCTTCAAATTCAAAAAAATATTCCCAAAACGAATTCTATAAATCTCAAAATATTTAGAAATAAAAAAGTAAAGTACAATCCGGCAAGCACATTCTCAGCCCCACCAAATTACTCATAACATTAAAAGCTACACCCCAACTCCTACAGCAAGTTTTACGGTGTCCGTCAGACCTTCCCTGCAAGTTATGCCTAACCCGGCTTACAGGAAGCTGATATGTTTATTTATATTGTGTTCTGAGAAGGCTCATTGCTTGTGATATTCTGTGCATCTTCCCCCCAGTCAAAGTGTAAATCCCGTTGGTTACACAGAAAACACCATGCAACGCATTCAGAGGCATAATTGTCTGTGTGGTGTTATTAAAGCTGTAAGGAAAATATGCTTGAAATATATTTTGGGAGATTAGTAGATGTTTGGTGCCTCACTAGTACAAACAACGATATGCTTAAGTAGACATCTGTGTTTATATTTGTGTTTATTGGGTGACTTTCAGGCCCGGGTTACAAACAATCTGTACATCAAAGACCAGATAAATTAGGTGAATTTGAGATTCCGAACTCCTAACATCGCAAACGCTTTTTTCTTACTGATTGGGTAAATGAATACATATTTTAGAATATATTTATATACAAATTTATTCGTTTGTTTTTGCATTCACAAATAAAATATCACGCCCAAAGTAGCTAATAATGACAATAGACAGTGAAGGGTATCAAAAACAAATGTTCATTTTAGAACACAAACAAAAACTAAAATAAGTAATATTTAATGAGTCACGAGAAACCACGATCTCCCTTTGCAAAATCACATTGTTCTCTTGAAACATCCCTTACAGATATTTCATACGCCAGTCTCTATTTTCTCAAATAATAAAATTCAAAACCGATGGAATGTAACTTTTTGCTTTAAAAAGCCTTTTACAACGAGGATATATTTCAATTATTCGTATCTTTCTTCCATCCCTTTTCTAAATGTTTCTTAAGCGTCGACGGGACGGTGACGTTGTTTATACAAGCAACTTTCCCCTTCCTGAGACCGAGGGAATTCTCTCCGGGGACGAACCTCTTTGGTACGGGCAAGTCTCATGGCACTACGTAGGGCCTTGCCTTGCGCATGAAGGCCCACGAGGCCAGGGGAGGTCAGGTTTGGAGATTGGGAGACTGTAGGTCCTTAGGACACGTGTGTTATGATCCGGACGTCCGGAAAAGCCTGAGACTCTACCGAAGGAAAATCCAGCACACATGGTTTCTGCTTTGGCTTGAATGTTGGCGATTTTTGGCGTAGATGTTTTCAAAACAGAGGATTCTAGAGCTTACTGTTCATAACGATGTAGATATCGTTTCGCAGCATGACAAGGTTAACAAGAGTGGAAAACGAGCACCAAAAACAGATATCAATTGTGTCTTTATATGTGTCGTTTAAGTATTGATACATGTATAGATCCAAAGAAATAATATTTTTTCTTGCGCCTTCTGTTTGATTTAGTATCTCTCAAAAATCATATTCAATGTTATTATGTTGTATTTCAAGACCATCCCTTTGTTTTAATTAATTTAGC
The DNA here is from genome assembly GCF_022045235.1 of Haliotis cracherodii. Classification (NCBI taxonomy): domain Eukaryota; kingdom Metazoa; phylum Mollusca; class Gastropoda; order Lepetellida; family Haliotidae; genus Haliotis; species Haliotis cracherodii. Next base: position 17,657,222 of record NW_027266270.1, on the reverse strand, counting down.
CTATGGTACTGGTAAACGACTCGTTAATGTTAATGTATTCTTTACTTTCAATGTATTAATAACAAATACATTGTATAAAGTATATGACGTTTCGAGAATGAGTTACACTGTTAGCTCATGATAAATATAATCAATTTGTCAAAAGCTAATACTTTAACCATCAGGCTACCCCACCGCCCGCTTCAGCAACAGAGAACAGAGACTTACGTAATATCGGACTTTTCTCCCACATTAAGCTGGCACGTTGTATAACTGAAATACATTAAAGCGGCGTTAAACCCAACTCACTAAATCATTCTTGTTCAACCAGGTTTCCGTGTTTCAAATAACCAAGAACACAAAGGGAGACAACTCTTCTTCATCGACCCTTTTAATGAATTTAAAGTATTTACAGTCTCATCCCGATTAAGAACATAATGGAAAGCCCGGAGTATATTTTCTCTAACACAAAACTCATCATGTGTACTTTCATGTACAGCTACACATTTCGTCAAAACAGGATTATTTAACTTTGTAATGAATTCTTACGCTACATTCAAATATTAAATCATATTTTGATCTAATTAAGTAAACAACATCGAGTTGTAAGGGTTTTCCACACTGCACATTTCGTTTCCAGTTTCAAACCCCTGTGTTGAAAATCTGAATGAAAACATGCTTAAACAAACAAGTCATTCAAGAAGTCTTATTTTCGTTCAGTGACCTTGTGCAGTTTCAACCTAATCGACATATTCTTTCGACCGTTCACATAAGAAAGCCATTTCCTGTACAGCCAAAACCAAGATTGTGCCTCAACCACACACGCGTCAACATAATGTTCCCATTCTTGCCGCTTTCAAATATCCGATTGGCAAACATAAAATATATATCGTTTGACTATGAATCCGCTCCTTTCATCATCTGTGACTATAATTAAGAGTAATTTAATTAAAGAACATCTATCGTTATTTTTGGATGTAATTTTGTAGCTTTTGGCGTCAAGATGGCTGCCTTTTCCGAGTCTCGCCGCCTTTTCTCCGATCTCACGTGGCGTGAGCGAGATTTGTTAGGGAGTGTTCATTTTCGCTGCTGGCACTATCGCCGGTTTTTGCCAAATGGATTGTAGAAAAGCAAATTATGAAACCATGGGGTAGAAGCGAACATTACATAACACTGCGGCGTTTATAGACGCGCGATATGTACACGGATGCTTCAATGTGTGTGTTTCGCTTGCGATATGCCAAACTGTTTAAAGTCCTATGGGGGAATCATTTCTTTCTTTGATGTTTGCAATTTTTTGGCTGTTGTTGACTGTTTAGATTATCTTTAAATGATACGAGCGCATGTTCCTTGGAACCCACAACGAACACCGGGATATATATTGCGCTTAGTGTGTTGGAACAAGCCATCAAATTTGTACTAAGTTCACATCAGCTTGTGCAGATAAACATACACATCCACAGTTATGAATTATTTCATTAATAACATTTATTTACACAGAAATGATCCAGCTGTAATGTATTTTCATTTATTTACTTAATGGATAGATTAAACCTTTTGAATTTGACTAGATCTCAATCAAAGAAACAAAAATAAATTTCATCTATGTAATCTCATTTGGAAAATATGGCTTTTCATTACAAAAACATAAAAATTTAAGGTTATCACTTTTAAGTGCAATTGTGTGGTTTATGAATGGCTTAATACATAATGTTTGATTAAAATCGCGCCAAAGACAAATTAATGTTTTGAACCCATTTTCTTTTTCAAATCACACTTAGTGACGGGTGAATATGCAATGTTATCCCAGTGTAATCGGTATGTGGATTCCCATAACTGACCACGAAAAAACACACTCATTAAGAAAATAACCACACAGACACTTTCAATCTATGAAACAATAAATATGAATGCATACAACTTTGAAGACTGTATACAACACACATACAGAACATCACATTGCAAATTGTTTAAATCATTCCCAAGCGTATGTTTCCCATAATATCAAAGGCTCTCAACTCTGACAGAAGAAATTGTAGAAAATGCAATATTTCTGTTTCAAAAGCAAATATTTTCTTTGATATGAGGAGCTTATAGAAGAGGACGAATTCGCTTCAGAATGCGAATACAGTGAAAGACGCCTTGTTTCGAGTCGAGCAGACGATTTCCTGTTTCTCGCCTCGTCTAGTAGCAGACGAGATGAAACTTCAAGTGGTTGATGTAACCTTCCGCAAGACCTCTTTACAGTAAGAAGATCCCTCCTCGACTTATTACAGGGAAAGTAGTTCCACATGGCTTCGGTAAATGAAGCGAAGCGAGTCTCTCTATAGGCAACTTGAAATCTCCCTACTTCAACGAATGGCTCAGGGAGAACCTTGTTTTAATTAATTGTCGGGATATGTCCACAAGAGGACTTCATGTTTAATTACGAAGATCAAAGGTGCTGCCGTTCTGAGAATATGGCGGTTGGCGGGAAAGCGGCGAAAAAATGGTTCTATTCAGAAAATATGAGCAAGAAGTGGTTTTAGATCGTAAAATATGTATAAAAACTCTCGTTCCGGCTTCGTGGATGGTATTTTCTGACGACACGATATGATGCTGTTCGTTGGGTGCGAGGAAATAAAATAAAACATGTCTGACATTTTCATATGCTGGATTGGCAATGCCGATATTGAGGCTCACGTGCACTTGAAACATTCGAGATGCAAATTGCGTGTTTTGAATGTTCTCAAAACATTACTGGGCTTTAAACATTGTAGAAAGTTTTGCTGTTTTTGCACAGTCGTATAATGGAATGATGATTTTAACAGTTTTGCGCATTAAAGTACTCACCACCATAACATAAATACACGTGTAAAGTGAAGAGGAATACTTAACTTATATTTCTGCATTTTGCAGAATTATATTGTAATGACGCATAGAATGAGGGATGGTATCTAATGACTATGCATAAAAATAACTATGCATAATCAAAATTTCCAAATGCTTGTAAGAAATAGGATATCATCTTGTCTGTATTATAACATTTGGAGTAGCGACATATGAAGCTATCAATATATAACAAAAACATGTGTGTCACGAAAATGTATGTGAATTATTCATTTTTCACTTTTTTCAACAGAATCTAGCAAAAAATGTTTTCAATTTAAAATTCCATGTCTTGATTTAAATATGTTTTAATTTGGTATACAATATAACAATAAAATACTTGAAAGTTTGTGTTATATACATATAAACTGCAATTTTGTCATCCAATAATTCATTTGAAGTTACAAATTAATATTTTACATATTTACAAAATGTTATTTTGTCGTTTTTACAACGTTCACACTCTTAAATCGTTTCTGTTTTATTTCTCTCATATCTCTTTGTCGGTATTTACATTTAATTAGGTCTTGTTACATCTTAAGGGAAGAATACTCCTTCATTTCAATTAACGATAGTGTCTCATTCAAACTCTTATCATAAAAAGATCAGCCAAGGAAATTAACACGTAATTGATTTTCCGTATCTTTACCACTCCGTTTTATAAACATCTCGGTGTTCGTTTCAGTTGTGGATTTCACTTATCGGACCAATCAAACTGTTAATAGACTGACCAGGGCGTCATGCCGTGCGCGTGACAGAAAGGGCCATCCACGCGTCTGCCAAGGGTGGAGATAGAGGCGAAATTTGATAATCTTGTTCCGTTTTGGGGCTCAATTTTCCCGTTTTTGTTGAAACCTACACGTGGTTAGTGGATGTAAATTTCATGTATGTACATAGCTGCCACTCAGACCCCCCTGGCTGATATGTTGTCACATGTGTTAAGACAGATCAGATTAGGGAGATAATCCAACTGAAATATCTAAAAATATAATTAGGTTAGGACCACCTTGGTGTTTAAATGACACACCAATGAAAGTTTTGTAAAATATAAAATTTTCAATCCTTCAGTTGTTTTCTTTCTTTTTTTCATCTACCGGTATAAAACGTGAATTATTGACGCATGAACATACACAGTATGAATTAAACCTTAAACGACGATGTTAATCTATGAATTCACTTTCATTAATCAATTACTGGAATTCTACAAAATTATTTCTATAAAATACGCTAAAGGGGAATTATCACCAATGTCGTTATCGCGGTCTCATTATTTTAGATCAATTTATATATTAACAAGTTGCACCATATTGTATTTTATACTCAATATATGAACCGTTATGCAAATAACGAGCGAACACATGGTGTCATCACCGATCTTCAGTGATCCGTTCGAATACTTTTCACCGCTAATTTTGCCTTTTACGCATGGAACGTTTGGATAATCGAGACTGGTTATTTTCTGGCGTTGGCGTTTGATATTTGTTAGCATAATATGCATATACAGGACTTATCAGTATTTTTTAATAAGCAAAATATCAAGTTAATATATATTCTCCGTGCAGTTGGGCTTGGTGGTTACATGAAGGTTTAAATATGGAAATGTTCTCTATGTCCGTCTATAGATTAGAAATTCTCATATACGTACCATGTGCGTGAAATCATAAGCTTAAACGATATATGTAATATATGCAAACATGCATATAACTGTAACTCACTCACTGATATATGCACACTATGCACAAATGCACTTTGTCTTAATTCCCTGTATAATTAGAACGCGTTCAACAAATATTTTTTAATTTAGATTACGTAGTGAAGAAATAATATGCAAATTAGGACCACATGTGAACATATTTAAAGCCACATTTTCATCTATGAAAATTACATGTTATCATTATGGGGAGGATCCTTTTAAAAAAAATGTATTAATAACATATGCTAAGATCAACTTATTGAGAAGGTTTAAGACTGCTGCATGAGAATATTTCCAGCTTGACGAGGCATAACGGTTTATATTTGAATACATAATTATATTTTTGAATTAACTAAATTATGTCTATTTCACAATTTACCAATGACAACACATTGGGATAAATATAAATCAATTACACACGTAAATATAACCGTTACGTATAATTGATCTATATTCCCCAAGTTTACTTTGAAATGCAATACATTACAAACACGCGTGTGAGTGGAGTGTGTTTTTCGCAACACCTGCTGTCATCACTGTTTTTCAGTGATCTATCTAAAAATTTAATCACTATTTTATCTTTTACGCTAAATGGAATCTGTTTCGGCTGTTATTCTGATTATTCACTAGCGTTTTGTTTTTTAAATATTATTTTTAATATATGCATTACAATAAATTCATACAGAAAGGTGTATGATACGTCATGCTTTCCTACAAAAAAACAAATGAGTCTGATGTACGTACATCATACTTTGTAATAGCCTTGCAATAACCCAAACGTATAAGTAATAGTTAATACATGTGTTCTGTCAATATAACCAGCATGGACTTGATGATGGTTGGTCGGGAGAATCCTATACCGGAGACTTGTTCTTCAGGCTCCGCTATCCCCCTCCCCTGTATCGACGTCCGACCCACCCCACCCCCACAGATAGACCGACTATCTAACCACCACAGGAATTAAATGTTATAAACGCCGGCCACGTGCTTTCCACCCTTCCATATACACTACAGAGTCCGCACATGTAACGGTGACCTTTTAAACGGAAGACAACGCAAAGCCGGCCCGTTAGCACCTCTCTACGTTACGGAATTAGACGGGACACGTGCAAAGTAAATAAATAGCATAAGCGCATTTATTTTAAAAGAAAACAAACGGCTGGTTAGCTGTCAATTATCGTGTTAATTTGATACCTGAGGAGGGAAATCAGTTTCACATGTACATAGCCTTTTATCGCGTGTACTACATCATTGATGACCTGGGTATGAGTAGACAATGATATAGGTTACTGATGTATATAGCATGCAGATAGCTTGTTGATAGCACGACATGAAAAAGAGATGTTACTGGATGTACGTACAAGCCCTCCTTGTTTGTCTTCTATATGGTTTGTACATAACGGGAAACTAGAGACGTTGCATTGCCTTGTTTTTGTGCTTGTTTGTTGTTTAACGCCGCACTCAGCAATATTACAGCTATATTACGGCGGTATGTAAATATTCGAGTCTGGACCAGACATTCCAGTGATTGACATCACCACTCGATCCCGTTAGTCGCCTTTTACGACAAGCATAGTCGCCTTTTGCGGCAAGCATTGGATCTTCACGGGTCTTGCATTGCCTGAATGCATTTATTGATTAATGAAATGTAATATCCTGGAAAAGGTGTTACATACACGTTGAGTTGTATCATGCAGATGCTGAATACAATCCACGAAAGCAGAATGCAATGTCACAATAGCCTACAATAAAATGATCTATTTTATCATTACTAATACATTAATCTTATACCCAATTAGGTCTAATGCAGACGCTATACAATTTCACGAAGCTATGTATATGAACGATACGTATCTATAGTCTCAATAAATACTGTATTCTAACTGTTTCTTGTTGGAATATAGAAAACCGGATTAATGTCTCGGGCATATGTTATTTTCTTATGTCTGACTTATTTCATTTACTTCTAGCAATTAACACTTTTGTCGAATAACTTACTTTGTAAATTTAATTGTTTTGGACTTTATTTCGAAAGTAATTGGGTCGGTTGGGTAGCCCAGATTTCAAAACGATCGCTCGTCACGCCGAAGGCCCGGGTTCGATTCTCCACATGGTTCAATATGTAAAGCCCATTCGTAATATTGCTAAAATATTGCTATAATCGGCGTAAAACCACAATCAACACTCACAAACTCAAAAGAACTTGATGATAGTTGTTGGGTGTAATTGAAAAACTAATCAACGCTACACAAAATGTAGGGAACGATAGCATGCTATACGATAGTCTCTGTACTTTGGTAGATGATGTATGTATGTGTTACTTTTCATATCTGACTCACAAAAAACAACATCAATACGAGTCAGTGTATGTGCTAACGCGTACCGCTCTTAATGCAGTAGATACTCATTAGCACCAAGCGTTTAGGCAAGCTATAAGTAGTTTTAACATATCGCGTCATCTGGACCTATATCACCCTTACCTCTCCTCGACAATTACTTCTACGGATAACCATCATACTATGCAGCCTATTCCCTAATATACAAGTATTTTGATGTATACAAATAGGCATTTGGAAGTTATGAGATCATGAAGACATCACACTTGTATGGATAACAGTTTCTTCATTGTTCGAAACAATGTTTCAGGGCTTCTTTTTGCCCCTTCCTCAGGTGTGTGCATGGACAACAGCCAGACATGCACCTGGTGAGAGGGCAAGAAGTTGACCTGAAACGTTGTTAAAACACCAAAGAAGCTTCCATCTATAGTGGTGTGATATCTTAATGTCCATCCATTAAAACACTGTCTGGTACAATGTACCCCAATGTTTTCCATATCATAAAGTCATACTGACGCATTCAACTAATAAAGAAGAGTAATATATCAAAATGAAATTAGATGTCCATTCATTTAAGCTTTGTATGTGCAATAATTGGGGTTAATTTGGGTTTGCAACACGTTCAAATACTTTTATCTATAGCTACAAAGTTGACACAATTTCTGGATAACAACTTTTTTTATTTACTGTAAAGGCGACGTTTCTGTATATATCGGTTATGTTATCCATAAATTGTGTCTCTTTTGTCATCCGTCAACACCTAAGTAATGCCTACCAAACAATGCTTTCATCTAACTGTTAATATGGAGATCCCGGTTTGGGGAAGCTATTAACGGTACATTTGAACAATGATGAAATGATTGCATGGTCATTAGTTACAGCATCTGCAGCTTGAGAGCAACACTATCTGCGGATGAACATGATGCTGTGTCTATCTAGCCCCTGTATGCTTCATTTCGCTAATAACGTCTCACCAGCATGGCCAGTTTGGGATAATTAGGAACCAGACAGTCCGTAACAAATTTGTCTGAATATTTTTATGTGAGAAAATGTGACTTTGTATCATTTTTAATTCATTGAGTGACTTTATTAAAAAGTTCGTAACATAGTACTCAAACCTGTCCTTTCGTAGAGAAACTCTACACTCCAATAGTGCAGCCGCTGATACGGGGACGCCGAAAATGGGCTTCATACATCCCCACTTCAATGAAAATGTATAATCTACAATTTACAAGTTTCATCAAGTGTTGCAATTGAAGCAAATTAATCTTCAAACTTGTAAACTTACAACGTAATCAAAGAAAGCCTCGGCTTACATTGAACACTATGTACGCAGGGTGGACAAATCAAACGGCCAACCGACCCCTGGTCAATTGACCGGAAGGGATGATAAGCATTGTAATAGGCCACTGCCTGTTGACTGCTCTCATGGACATAACGTGTCTGGAACACGGGTTTAACGTTTCTGGAATGTCAGGAATGGTGAACTGTCTAGACAGTCATATATCCCCCAAAGTATTGAAGAAGACTAACAAGACTGTTTAGCATGTAAAGTTCTGATTATATATATATATATAGTCATAATATAATGTGTTACTGTAATCATTTCTCCCTGAAGATAAAACTGAAACATGTAGGAGAGCAATTCGTGTGATGTGAATATTTTGTGATTTTCTGTATACAAGTGCTACTGTATGTGTGTGTGTGTGTGTGTGTGTGTGTGTGTGTGTGTGTGTGTGTGTGTGTGTGTGTGTGTGTGTGTGCGTGCGTGCGCGCGTGCGCGTTATGAACTGAAGCAGTTTATCTGGCAGCGGGAGTCATAAATAAAACCAAAAACTAAAAATTATAACTACAGTTATGGATATTTATCACAAACTAAAAATATAGGCAGGAATCTATATATGTTATCATTTACGTGAACTGTTTTTAAAGCTTTAAAGATTTCCCATTTTGTGAGACTTCCACCCTCAATGAAATATAATATATACGATATGAAATATAACACATACGATATGAAATATAACACATACGATATGAAATATAACACATACGATATGAAATATAACACATACGATATGAAATTGTTTTTCATTACCCAGCGTACATTAGTTTCATGAGTTGGATGAATTATTTCCATAACAATTTTAAAACTCAAATACAATAAAATATATTTTGTAAATATCTTTTCATTACCGTTTATGGTAACTTGCGATGTATCATAAATAAAGATAAATAAGGGTGAATTAATGTATTATCAAATACATTTTATGTACTTTTCTTGCATATTTTGGTCAGCATTTACTATTAAACATTGTCTCGAAAATATTATTCATAGCTATGTATCTAATAAGTTGTGTTTTCCTTTCGTTTAAGAAATAATATTTTCACTTCACCGCCACAATACTGTTTTAATGACAACACCTTCCCATCTGGTAATTAAGCTATTTATTTCATATCCAGGTTTTCATTTTATCCAGCCTGAGTATCGTTTACGAACAGATTTCCCTTACAAACTCCAGTTAAACATGTACACGTTATTCTACACCTGGTATCATTACTATTTGATAGTGATTCATAAACACATGCTCGTGATATAGACGGAATCGTACAACAGACTCTTATGAGATCTCTTCTGGTTATGTAAAGGGTTTTGTTGCTTTTATTAACAATGGCCCCGAAACCGATTAATTTTTTTTATCTCTGTTCTGGAGGTGGATATTCATATTCCGTACAGAGATAAACCCCGCCATGTGTCAAGATCATACTGTTAAAGTTATGAAGAGACACAAAATCAGTAAGACTTATTGGGTCCGATATTTTTGTATCTCTGTCCACATGGTGTTGCATGTTTATTTTTTAAGAGACTAAATCAATCCATTTTTCGTTCAGATAAATAATTTGAGTACACAATTTCTCATAATCATGGAAATGGTTTTGTTTCTTCTATTTTTTAGAGCATTTCTTAAATGTCTTTTTCTTTTGTAGGTGTGGTTCCAAAACAGGCGAGCCAAATGGCGGAAGCGAGAGAGGTTTGGTCAGTTACAGACTATGCGGGCGATGGCGACTGCAGCTACACATGGCTACGACATGCCTCTCACACCCAGGCACGACACCTACACTCAGGTAGGTCACATGGTAGGAAACTTAACTCTCATTGGATCCTGTCATTACTTCCGTTAGTCACATGTCCAGATCTGAAACACTGATTGGTTGAAAATGAAAGAGGTGACTATCGTTTGTTGAAGAGAAATCCGGAAACGTGACGTGTCTTTGACAAATCTGGCGTGACTTCCGTTTGCGTTTTGTGACGGTCTTGCCCTCTGACACGTAAAGGTCATCCCAAACAGTTTACGTCCGAGACAATGGTTTGTTCGGGCTCACATAAAAAAGACCGTTTGGTTGGTGATACAGTTGTACTCGATCGACAGGGTGATGTAAAAGTGCTACGTTACGAACAGAACACGATATTATATATATATATATATTGGGAAGTTCGGCGGTTAATGCGTTAGGTCATTACGCCTAGTACCCATGTTCGATTCCCCAGATTTGTACAAAGTGCGAAGCCTATCTAGGCATATTAAAGCCTATAAATGCATTCACAGCTGCCTTGACTTAATAGAATCGGCTAATTAACATGTAATGTCGCATTGGTAATATTTTAGCCGCTTGACATAATTCATACTTGTATAAGCAACGGTTACGATCATTCTAGACCACTAGAATAAGTGAGCAAAATATATTTCTAAGAGAGCTCAAAATGTCATTAACAAACAGTTTCATTTAAACTGTCACTACACGAAAAGAATTTACACGATGACACTCGGTGTTCACAAGCTGGAGGTGCATATGCATAGTCCGTGATAAACCCCGCCATGTGTCAAAATCATACTATTAGTAAAGTTATATATATTGGAAGTTGTTTCCGTTTTTGCCCAGCCTGATTATCGTTTACGAACAGATTTAAACATGTACACGTTATTTTACACCTGGTGTCATCACTATTGGATAGTGATTCATAAACACATGCTCGTGATATAGACGGAATCGTACAATGGACTCTTATGTGATCTCTTCTGGTTATGTAAAGGGTTTTGTTGCTTTTTTTAACAATGGCCCCGAAACCGATTTATTTTTTATCTCTGTTCTGGAGGTGGATATTCATATTCCGTACAGAGATAAACCCAGCCATGTGTCAAGATCATACTATTAGTAAAGTTATGAGTAAGTGAGTGAGTGAGTATGGTTTCACGCCGCTTTTAGCAATATTCCAGCAATATCACGGCGGGGGACACCAGAAATGGGCTTCACACATTGTACCCATGTCGGAATTCGAACACGGGTCTTCGGCGTGACGAGCGAACGCTTTAACCACTGGGCTACCCGACCGCCCCCGTAAAGTTATGAAGAGACACAAAATCAATGAGACTTATTGGGTCTCCCATATATATAAATATCGACTTAAGACAGGCACGTATCAACACAATAAACTGCCGGGCGAATAAAGGTATATACATTGACCAAAGTTGAATATGACCGAAAATATAAAACAAAACGTTATTAGGCTTAAAACAGTCGCCGAAACACTGCAAACCTTAGGTCCAAAACGCAACTTTGATACCCGTATCAAATACATCACCATCGAATATCCATTTCTTGTTTGTTTCATTTGAGCTACTATGCAATATGGATGCATACTTTCTTTTCCTGGCAGTTTAGAATCAAGTTCGGCAAGAAGCTTTTTATTTATCACGTACAACGAAAGATTACTTGAAAGTAAAAGCGAGACATATCTTATCTGTATCTGATCGTTTGTCTTCCACGAGCGTTTCGTGCAAGTTGGTGTAGACCGTTCACGTCGATTCAATTAGTCTAGTGGCATTTAGAGATGAAAGTTGTCCAACAACCATTTAATCTTCGTGGGATTACATTTTTTAGACACACTCAGTTATTATTTTACAGTTAGCATGGACATATATTTGTTTATCATCCTCGATGTAATGCGGAATTAATTTATGTATTACTTGAATGTAATACTTGATAAAAAAATGAGGTAAATGAAAGCCACAAACCTTTTTTAATAATCATAAGGAATCTCTGCTAAAAGCTCAGTCCATTGTACGATTCCGACTATATCAAAATTATGTGTTTAGGACTCACGATATAGTTACGCCAGTTAAAGTGATGGCGCATACAAAGTACATACAAAATGCCCAAGGAACTGAAAACCATATATTCCTCCGATACGTTGAATATTTAGGAACTGTGTGACACAGTATGAGTGTTCCATTACCTGCACGGCGTCGTGTTAGCAATAACCTCACGTGTAGAGAACATGGTCCTGAATTGTGGAAAATCTGCCTCCGCTTAATTTTAAAATATTTTTCACATTACAGTCATAATATACACCATCGCACGTGGATCGTGACTTAACCGATATCAAGAGACAAACCTCCAATTCTATTCATGAAATACACACACCAAATCCACGCACCTGTCTCACGATAGGACTTGAAGCACTTGTATAGTCAATTTCACGCCACTTATGTTCAAATGAAAGCAAACAACATCAAATGTATACTGTTTATACTCCCCGTAGCGAAGAATAATAATCAATTTCATATTAAATGAAATATGACAATTTAATTGGCAGAAATAAGCACAATATGTCAATCATCCCCTGACGATTACCGCTCCACCTCCAAATGCAATCCAGACCCCGGGTGTTTGTATACGGCCACTAATTTGAAGCACTTGCAATGAAACATACAACCAATCGACAGGGCCTGCGCGAAATCTGTGTGCATTCCCTGCGGGCCATCATTATGATAAATGTATTGGCATTTCTGACAGATTCCTTGGCTGATCTTTTAGTATTTACTGAATGTAATGTTTTACTTACCGGTGGTTTAAGAACAAGATGGGTAAATAAGCAGGCAGCCGAAAGGACGACGTATTTCCTCAATGAAACTGCGTAACATCATTATGTCGATCTATTTACTTTTCTGTAAGGGTTTGAAATATATCCTAACAGCATCCATGTGTAAAGATACATCTTAGCTTTACGTCCCAAAATATGAATATGAGATTATTTTAAGGTTGAACTATCAAAAGGTACTGCACGCTATGCTCACTGCTTATAGTGTGAATTGCCTGTTGTCATATGTTGCATTGGGCTTATGACCTCCTCATGCATATATCAACCTTGAAGTCTTAATGGAATCGCACAGATGCCTTTATGATTTAATTAAAAGCTTATATGTGTTCAGGCCAGCACTTATAACGTGTTTGCTGATTCTAAAACGAAAGGCGAACTCTAGCGTCAACAATCATGTATTTCATATTAACGAATATTTAACTCTTTAGAAACATCTCTTTCGATAATTACCTGCGTCATTTTTTTAATACGACTCAATCGCGAATGAAAATTAATATTCGGTAGCATCCCGAAATTAAATATTGCTGTATAACTATAAAAATGAACCAAACCGGTACGTCATATGTTTCTAAAAGGATGTTTCTATGTAGTTCTTTGAGGTCTGTAAATGATCAAGTTTGGAGCAGGCAATCGTAAACGGACAAAGAGAAACCTATTACGTTTTTAATGTATTAGTGAATAATACCATAATTCTCTCAAATATCTTTTTTTTAAATTAATGTAAATTAAATATTTTTTTCAATATTGGTCTACCAGGTTTACTCCAAAGGCTGAATTGACTATTTGAATAGTGATGCATAATCAGTTTGACTACCGTGCGTTATATTGCCCTAATTAAAGATGTACATCATACCCAAAATTATTGACATGATAAAATTGACATGAATTTTGCATCTCGAAATTGATATATTTTTAGACTGACTACCGTTTGTAATTGTAAAAACAAAACTCATTGACGGTACTCATTGCGTGGCATATCTTTATTAATATATAACGTTGCTTTATATTTCTGTACGACGTGCTCCCCAATCCATGCCGTATTCCACCGTAACGCTTCCTGACGTCGTCGTTGTGACGGACATGAGCCCTCAGGTCTGTTGTGAAACTCGATTACAATGTTAAATCGAAATGTCCTCGCCATGTAACCTAGATTTCAACAGATTTCCACATCAATCAGCCGCGTGAAACACAAGAGAGTCTGATTGTGCCGCGATGAGCGCTAGAAATTCGTCTGACGGCTTGATTTTCAGTCCATTGTTTTGACAACGCTAGGGAAAAGGAACTGTCGAGAACTTATACCCCTGCCCCCATCCGCTAGCCACATGGCAGCCTGACCCTGGGGCAGTGGGGAACGGTCGTAGGGGAGGGGGAGGAGGGAGGCGGACACTTTGCCCCACCGTTAGAAAACGCTCGATCACAATGCCTTGGCTCCGTGCAAAAACAAACCAAGAATTCTATCAACAATACGTCTCGGTCGGAAAAATGTCAGCAAGATATGGATACAAAGCAACTAAAACTATCTGCACATTTGATATCAGAGCAAACATTGGGAGTAAAAAGGAGTTAGGGTCTTATAATGTGTGTCGACGGGCGGTAAGACCGTAGGCCTTCCGGGACAAGACGGCGTGTAGGGGGGTATCACCTGTATGTACCTAGGTGACTTCTTGCTAAAGAAAATACCTATACATAAAGGTCTGGATGGGACTACTAATCATAAAATACCTGACATGAAACGCAACACCCCTCTGCACCTTCTTGTGGCTTTGCATCTCGGAGTAACAAGCTGCTTGCAGCGGAACGTAGAAAAACCATGGATTTGTGAGAATTTTAAGTGTCATAGTTTGCCATTACCCTTCTCGGGGAAATACTTATTTAGAGCTCCCCTAGAAACACTCCGTCTCCCACTGATGCATCTTCGAGAAAACAATATGCTCTTGGGAAAATTCCCTGCATAAATTGAATGCCAAAATACACATTTACACGGTACGAAAATCATTCACTTGCTCTCAATTACACAGGTCTTGGTTAAACCCAAACAATTGAAACATGCTATATTAGTGTTCAAAATGCCAACACGGTCCTGATGGTGTTTTATTTCTTTTTTTTTCAGTTCCAACCCAACCCCTGGGCTCCTAATGGACCGCCCCAATACCCCATGACAACCATGAACCAGATGGGTGGTAACTCCTGCATGGCTCCGCAGAGTAATCTCCCTTCCTTCATGGGACTGGCTCACCAGAACGCAATGGCTTCCCAGTGTCAGGCACAGCAAGCCCAGATGCCCTTCAACCCTGCTCAAGCCCCAGTTACCCTTGACCCCTCTTTAGACACCGAACGTCGGAGTTCCAGTATTGCGGCTCTCAGACTTAAAGCGAGAGAACACAGTGTTGCATTGGGAATTCTAAGCGCTTACGGTAAATAAACTTGATCCAAGCGCAACCTGGCGCTGATTTATACAAGAAAACTCATTGACTTTTCGTCCGCGGAAACAAGCGGACCGAAACTGGACACCCTGGAAAATTTGTAAATAATATGTTAAGTTAATTCATACCCACCACGACGAACATTAATGCTGTCTGGTCAGTTAGAAGCAGACGAAATGTCGGCCAAAACTGGCGCGGGGCGGATCAAACGTTCACGTGCTGGCAGACGATAATCTTAAGGTCAAGGGTGTTACGTCTCTTCGCTTCTGCCCCATGAACTTCTGCACAAGACGAAGCGGTCAGTTTTAAAAGGGTCAGTTAGTGTCCAATTATCAAGACCTGCTAGTCCGGGTCAAGTTTCCGAGGAAGAAATTGTATCGTCTGTTCGTGGGGATGTGAGAGCGAGACTAAATTGACTTCCGGTGTTTCTGGAAAATGATTGACATGGAAGATGGATCGTGGTCAATTACTGTTTCACGTGCTATGACGTCAGAGTGATAGATATGTAAGTATATTCGTGCGAGAGGTACCCAAGACCAAGTGCAGGCCTGGCCCAACTCGTGGGAAATGTCTGTTCTGATTTGTCGAAATAAATGTCATTTGTTGAAAAACCTGACTGTCATTTCTTTTTCATTGAAGACTAAACGGTAATCCATCAACTTCTTAGGATACCTCCTACAGAGGTTAAAAGCGGGCTTTAATTCTATAAAGCCCCTTCAGTCTTTCATCTTCCCCGTACTTACGCTCACTTGGAATAAGTCTTATTCAAAACGAATCGTTGAGAATTACGGGTGTCTTTGTGCGATGATTCTATTAAGACGTGGCAGATTAAACAAGCATGGCGTTTTCAAAAGGATATTTCGAATACTGCTTGCGTCATCATTTTATTAACTACCAGTATCATGTGTTCTTATTTTTAGAAGGTTTATGAAAAATATACTTTACTGTGAACTTGATGCATTGTGTACACATACACGGAATATCACGGTGAGTGGCTATGATTACTTGTGCCTACGAATGCCACAAAGAGTAAGAAAATGGACACTGTGCATTACAAAGACACATAAGCTTTAACATGAACTATTACAACGTGTTGCAATGACAAGGCAATATTACAAGGTGTTACACTATCGAATGCTACACTGACTATCCCGTGTTACACAGACTTACAACTTGTTTCACCATCACAAGATGTTACAATGACTCACAACTTCTTACATCATCACAAGGTGTTACACTGACTCACAACGTGTTACACAGACTCACAACTTGTTACACCTTCACAAGGTGTTACACTGACTCAAAACGTGTTACACTGACTCACAACTTCTTACACCTTCACAAGTTGTTACACTGACTCACAACGTGTTACACTGACTCACAACTTCTTACACCTTCACAAGGTGTTACACTGACACACAACGTGTTACACAGACTCACAACTTGTTACACCTTCACAAGGTGTTACACTGACTCACAACGTGTTACACTGACTCAGAACTTCTTACACCTTCACAAGGTGTTACACTGACTCACAACGTGTTACACTGACTCACAACGTGCTACACTGACTCACAACGTGCTACACTGACTCACATGCTCCACTGACTCACATTGATATTATAATGACTAACACAGCGTGTTTTTAAAAATGTACCAACGTGGTAATTATCACAACATATTTCAGTTCCACACACAAAAAACGCGTCAAAATTAGTGTGATAACGTTAAAGAAAGAATACCACATTTTCCAGCGAATATACTAACGTGTAGACTGGCATATAGATCCTGAAACAACATAGCCAATGAAGCCCTTGCAAGTGTATAATAATTGGCAAGCCCATTCAGCAAAATTAGTCCATGGGCTCATTTTTATTATATTCTATTAGGAAATTTTATCAACTGATTTTTTTTCTGTAAAGTATTTTCATTTCAGAGACTAGATGTTTAGTCTAACTAACGTGTTCCAAAGAATAATACGAAGTTTTACAAAAAATATCACAACCCGTTTCAGTGCATATTGCAACATGTTACAATAATTATCACAACGTGTTTGAATTAATTCCATGTGTTCAAATGAGTACACCACATTAGCAGTGTATTGAGGTCAATATATGGATGGGTATTAACGTGTAGGTGCGTCCCCTGCCCCTCTCTGCCCTATCAAGGTGAAACTGTTGACAGTGCTGCCTGGCAACAGAAGGGACATAACTCCGGAAACGTTTAGAGCCATGCCATGATTTGTAACACGTGTAATTACGTCTGCAACATATGCAACGATCGTAATTAATTCCAGATGTTCAAATTTTAATTACTTTCCGCCCTTCCAATCCACCGATACCAATTTACCACATATCTGTGCGTGTGAGCAATGGTCAGTACGCAGGTCGACTCTGATAGTGATTTGTGCTGGAGTGAGTGAGTATAGTTTTACGACGCTTTTAGCAATATTCCAGTAGTATCACGGCGGGGGACACCAGAAATGGGCTTCACACATTGTACCCATGTCGGGAATCGAACCCGGGTCTTCGGCGTGACGAGCGAACGCTTTAACCACTTGGCTACCCGACCGCCCCGGTAGTGATTTGTAAATATTTATCCTCTCTAACATACGAATATTTACTATCAACCCACGTGACCATATCCGTGCGCGTGGGTTTTAGCAAAGTGGTATACGTTGACGGTCTGTATCACTTTGGGCCTACTTTACTCATTAAGCTGACATCGCCGTGACATAACTGGGATACTCTTCAAAGCGGCGTCATGTAGTGTATTGTTTGTTGTTAAACACCGCACTCAGCAATATTCCAGCTATATGACGGCGGTCTGTAAATAATCGAGTCTGGATCAGACAATCCAGTGATTGATATCACGAGCATCGATCTACGCAATTGGGAAATAATGACATGCATCAACCACGTCAGCGAGCTTTACCACCCGAACCCGTTAGTCGCCTCTTATGACAAGCATAGTCGCCTTTTACAGCAAGCATCAAAGGTGTTATGACCATCAATTATATTATTATTGTGGAGAGAGAGACAGAGAGAGAGAGAGAGAGAGAGA
Organism: Haliotis cracherodii; assembly: GCF_022045235.1. Lineage (NCBI taxonomy): Eukaryota > Metazoa > Mollusca > Gastropoda > Lepetellida > Haliotidae > Haliotis > Haliotis cracherodii. The sequence continues at coordinate 17,638,922 of NW_027266270.1, read as the reverse complement.
GAGAGGGAGGTTAAACAGTACATGGCAGACATGCAGGCCAAGAAGGAGAGACAGACATACAAACAGTGAAAACGGACATAGAGAGGGAAACAGTAAGTGACAGATAGACAGTGAACAAGCGAAAGAGACAGTGGGAGGCAGAGCGACAGGCAGACAGTGAGAGGATTGAGAGACAGACAGTGGGAGGGATACCGACAGGTACTAAGGGGGAGAGAACGGCATGCAGGCAGTAAGAGGAAGAGAGTGACAGACAGTGGGAGGGACTGAAAGAGAGAGAGAGACATACAGTAAATTCATAGAGACATACAGAGACAGAGTGAGAAAGAGAGAGAGAGAGGGGGGGGGGAACAGTTAGTTGCAGAGATACATACACAGAGAGAGAGAACAGTAAGTTGCAGAGAGACATACAGAGAGAGAGGGGAAAACAGTAAGTAGCAGAGAGACATACACAGAGAGAGAACAGTAAGTAGCAGAGAGACATACACAAAGAGAGAGGGGGAAAACAGTAAGTAGCAGAGAGACATACACAGAGAGAGAACAGTAAGTAGCAGAGAGACATACACACAGAGAGAGGGGGAAAACAGTAAGTTGCAGAGAGACATACAGAGAGAGAGGGAAAACAGTAAGTTGCAGAGAGAAATACAGAGAGAGAGAGAACAGTAAATTGCAGAGAAACATACAGAGAGAGAGGGAAAACAGTAAGTTGCAGAGAGACATACGGAGAGAGAGGGAAAACAGTAGATTGCAGAGAGACATACAGAGAGAGAGGGAAAACAGTAAGTTGCAGAGAGAAATACAGAGAGAGAGAGAACAGTAAATAGCAGAGAGACATACAGAGAGAGGGGGAAAACAGTAAGTTGCAGAGAAACATACAGAGAGAGAGGGAAAACAGTAAGTTGCAGAGAGAAATACAGAGAGAGAGGGAACAGTAAATTGCAGAGAGACATACAGAGAGAGTGGAAAACAGTAAGTTGCAGAGAGACATACACAGAGAGAGAGAGAGAGAGAGGGGAAACAGTAAGTTGCAGAGAGACATACAGAGAGAGGGGAAAAGAGTAAGTTGCAGAGAGATATACAGAGAGAGGGGAAAAGAGTAAGTTGCAGAGAGACATACACACACACAGAGAGAGGGGGGAAACAGTAAGTTGCAGAGAGACATACAGAGAGAGGGGAAAAGAGTAAGTTGCAGAGAGATATACAGAGAGAGGGGAAAACAGTAAGTTGCAGAGAGATATACAGAGAGAGGGGAAAACAGTAAGTTGCAGAGAGATATACAGAGAGAGGGGAAAAGAGTAAGTTGCAGAGAGAAATACAGAGAGAGGGGAAAAGAGTAAGTTGCAGAGAGATATACAGAGAGAGGGGAAAACAGTAAGTTGCAGAGAGACATACAGAGAGAGAGGGAAAACAGTAAGTTGCAGAGAGAAATACAGAGAGAGAGAGAACAGTAAGTTGCAGAGAGACATACAGAGAGAGAGGGAAAACAGTAAGTTGCAGAGAGACATACACAGAGAGAGGGAAAACAGTAAGTTGCAGAGAGACATACAGAGAGAGAGGGAAAACAGTAAGTTGCAGAGAGACATACAGAGAGAGAGAGGGAAAACAGTAAGTTGCAGAGAGAAATACACAGAGAGAGAACAGTAAATTGCAGAGAGACATACAGAGAGAGGGAGAAAACAGTAAGTTGCAGAGAGACATACAGAGAGAGTGGAAAACAGTAAGTTGCAGAGAGACATACACAGAGAGAGAGAGAGAGAGGGGAAAAGAGTAAGTTGCAGAGAGACATACACAGAGAGAGAGGGGGAAAAGAGTAAGTTGGAGAGAGACATACAGAGAGAGGGGAAAACAGTAAGTTGCAGAGAGACATACACAGAGAGAGAGAGGGGGGAAACAGTAAGTTGCAGAGAGACATGCAGAGAGAGAGAGAGAACAGTAAATTGCAGAGAGACATACAGAGGGAGAGAGAGGGGGGGGAAACAGTAAGATGCAGAGAGACATACAGAAAGAGGGATAAATCAGTAAGTTGCAGACAGAAATACACACAGAGAGAGAACAGTAAGTTGCAGAGAGACATACAGAGAGTGAGATTAGACAGACAGGCAGACAGAGGGAGAAGGCGAGAGACAGACATACACAAACACACGCACGGAAAAGTGCTGATGTAGGACAATAGCCTTGTCAGTGTATGTTCATCTGTATGGCCTTATAAGAGCCTTCAACACATCACCGTCCACAACATACCTTCAGTAAAGCAAGCAAGCCTTCATTTATCCAATGGAGATTCATTTACTAATTACGACAAATTGTAGAAATCTTGCGAAGATTCCAACTGTCGTGATCATGAAGTAACCATTCACTAAGTTATAAGTAGTTCGAGTTTTAGAGTTTCAGATCCCAAGAGGCACTGGTGGAAGATCTAATAACAACGCATGATTGATGGTCACTATCTGACGAAAAACTGAAACTACCCATAACTCTGTCCAGAGACCATATAATAGATATTATCTATTATATGGTCTCTGCTCTGTCCGAATCTTTGTTTTGATGTGAAAAGTGTAAAGAGTTATGTCTTTTACTAATACCAAATACCAATATACAATATATACTAATACCAAAGCATCATTCATACAACAGAAAATACTATTCGACCACGTTGCAAACGTGTGATTGTCATGAAGTAACCATTGACTGAGTTATCTCCCTTTGACAACGAATCTGTCGTTTAGCCTCGGATAGCATTTTGTCGAATCCATATTGAAAGGTCTGTTTTCCTGGGATTTTATTACGTTTTGCGGGAGCCGAGTGAGTTTAAAACACGCAAGCAGACGCATTCATTCATTTTAGTGGTGGGTTTTAAATAAATAAAAATTGAGACAAGTACGTTAACTCCATATCTCTGTTCGGGGAGACAGTATGTTTGAGCGTCATGAACGTGCAAATTGTCAGCGGTTTATTCATGTTTGACATGACACCTGTCGAACGACCATGAACTCACGTGAACACGTGGTAGGGTCAGAAGGTACATCACCTGATGATCGTGCAAGATATATCTCATCTGCCTCTTATGTTTTGTCTTCCACGAGCGTTTCGAGCCGCTTGTCGCAAACCTTTCATGACGATTCAATTAGTCTCGTGGCATTTACAGACGAAAGTTGTCCGAACCATTTTATCTTCGTTGGATTAGATTTTTTTCGACACTCTCAATCATTATTACACATTCAACAAGGACATATAATTATTTAGCATCCTGGGTGTAATGGGGAATTAATTTCATTTATTACTTTAATGTAATATTTGATCAGAAAATGAGGTAAATAAAAGCCACAAAACCCTTTCCATGTTCATAAAGAAATCTCTGCCAAAAGCAGAATTCATTGCACAACTATGTCATGAGCATGTGTTTATGAATCACTATCAAAAAGTAATGACATGAGGGTTCATTATTTGTTATTTTTGTCAGGTTCCTGCGCCGGATTGCTATTGTTATTCTAAATAAGGGTCGTAACTACCGCTGTCATTATCGACATTAACGTACCCACCTGAGCACGTGGAATCAACACACTAAGGACATAAGGGGGTCACGGGTGGCCCAGTCGTCTTAGGCGCTGCGATTCGCTGTGCAGAGTTGCGTCCCTTGGGCACGCAAGAAACGTATGATTGTGGGTTCGAATCCCGGTTCGCCCCGATTATGTTTCTGGGTTTGTCAGCACCATACCCGTGCTCTTGGGTTTCACCGAAGTGGTAAACGTCTGAGACCTGCATCACTTCGGACTTTCCTCAGGTTCAGAATTCTGGTTCTGAATCTCCAAACTCATTGGGGCTCCTTTTCAAATTAAATGGAGTCATTTGTTTCTAGCAGTATTTTTCAGAGACTGAGCTTTTGTATGATAAACTACATAAGAGTAGACAACTGTTTTATCATGTATTTAGAGTTTAAAAACTCCCCTGTACTTTACTTAAAACATGAAATCGATATCTCCCTCGAGTGACACGCAAGTCATTTACACATTCTAACAACATTTCAAAGAGCGTCATACGACTCTTGCTCAGAAGTTGTTTGATCAAGGTTACAACATTCAATGCCTCAGGAAAGCTTTCAAAAAGATTAACGTTAGACATGTGGAGAATATGTCCTAATGTGATGCATCAGTGACAAAAATCATGTCAGATACAATTCCCTATTTTAACCACATGTTCCCCAATAGGCATTTTTTTTTAATTTGAACAATTGATTTGCCTTTACTTGTGTTTATGACGGTGCCACCGTTGGTGCAGGATACGCTCACCTTTTCGCAAACACCTGGTATCATCACTATATGAGAGTGATTCATAAACATGTGATCATGATATGGTCGGAATCCTACAATAGACAAAGATTGGGCAGAGATTGCTTATGGTTATTGAAAGGGTTTGGTCGCTTTTATTTTATATACATAGCACTTTGTGCCGCATGACCGAGGCTCCGCAATTCGCTGTGTAGAGTTTTGCCCCTTCAGCACACAAGAAACCCAAGGGCGGATTCAGATTTTGGGGGTGTCCAAAATATCAAAATCCTTTCTCAGACACTTTTACTGTCTGCAACATGCTACATTTGGTTTTCAAAAGGGGAGGATGGGGTATGCCTGCAAGCGTGCGTGCGTGTGTCTGCTTGTACTAGTCTGGACTAACACCGAGTATATTTGGTACCATGCCGCGGTTTAACATGAACACCCCACTCATACACAGTATACTGACTCCGAGATGGCCAGTCCTTGTTTCGATACCGTCTTTTAACGTCTTTGGTATGATCCGCTCTTCGGCACTCCTATACACAAAGAGCTACATTATTTGCATACAAATATATATAAACATACAATACCGTGCAATGTTGATATATAGATGGGTTTAAAATAATGAGATCGGGATCTTTCGTGATAATGCTTCTTAGGTGTATTTTATAGTAGAATTCCAGTAATATATTTGAATTTAAAAAAAAAATAAAAATTAACATTCTATCTACCGTTAGCGGCCGCCATGTCTTCGAAAACAATTACGTGCGCCCTGTAAATTCGATTTAAATTTATTTTGAAAATTAATTGGCGTCGCCTAAAACTGGCTTATGTAAACCGAGCAGGGGTAGTCCAATAGTTGGTGTGATTGCTAGATGCGAAGATCGGTTCGAGTTTGAATCTTCACATGGTAACATTTTGACCTCAAGAGGACTCGGTATGTGTGTGTGTGTGTGTGTGTGTGTGTGTGTGTGTGTGTGTGTGTGTGTGTGTGTGTGTGTGTGTGTGTGTGTGTGTGTGTGTGTGTGTGTGTGTTTTGGAAGGGGTGTGTGTCTAACAATGAAATGACAGAGTATTGTTTTACGCCGCTTGTAACAAAGGTCCAGTCATACTTATAGGATGATGTGAATCGAACCCGTGAGACTTTAAATGAAATGAAATATATTTAGTATTCGTTCATGGAATAGAAACATTGTAATATGGCAGTATATGTTTCTGTTAAACAAGTATTGTAACTATATTAAACTGTTCCTGTTGAGCTCATTGCATTGTATTTGGACAATGGTAAGTTGTCAGGAAAGTAGTACTATTTAATGTAAGCAGTGGTGAGGAAGTTACTATATTTAGATGCTAGTCTGATGTGTAAGCATCCGGAATAGCATAGAAAAGAAACAGGTGGAATATCCTGTGGTGTGATGGCACTGTGTGGAGAGTTGGACTATATAAGTGGAGCGGGCTCGTGCCTGTCCAACCTCTCACATTCCATCACATCAAGACCAGCTTTCGTGTGAGGACCCCTCATCACACCAGATTCCCAGTCTAGGTCTTTCTCGGAAGCTTGACCACTGTCGCTGCTGGGTGAATATATTATAATCACTGACTTTTCCTGTCACCACTGCTTTTTTTATATATATACTGACCACTGCCATCATATTATATATTGCCATGGAATATTGTACTATCACTCTATTTTGTACAGTCATTGTAATTGCTGTGCAATTATTTGTATTGATTTGTAAACCAAGTTAATTATGTAATACAATTATCATTTGTATTATATCTTTTTTTGTTTATTTGTTGGTTTCACACAAAATTCTTTTACCTCGGATTTCGGGGTTAACATAATTTCTTTGATAGATGTTAATCTATCTAAAATAATGCGTTACATGACTAGGGGCGTAGGGAGGGGGATAATTCACCTACAGCCATCGTTGTAAAAAAAAAAAATTACTGATAGGAATAAATGTGATTTTAATTAAATTGAACATATTCATAGTTGTGTTAAATACATCTTCCAGTCACATGTTACTTACAATATTAATCATTTGTAATACATGCACCCAGAGCCGTACATATGTTTGTACTGACTTAACATCTTGCTGGGTCTGATGTAAAGATCCTCTATCTATAATATCTAATATCTAAAATATCAAAACGTACATACTCTATGTTGTGAGAATTTGATCATTTTCAACTGCTGAAAACTATATTTAGAAAATACTCGACACAAATTTTTATTGATTTGAAAATTTCTGGGAATATGTATCTGTATGATGAAATGAATCTGAAAAACATACCTTAGTTTGGTATTGGTTGTAAGTTGTTGACGAAATCTTCATGAAAAAATAAAATGTCAGAAAAAAATGAAAGCATTACCGATTCAGCAGAAATCATAATCGCACATTATTTTGAGTTTGGTTAAGAAATAGTAAAAAGTATCCGTTATTTGTTAAAGATAAATGCCAAATATTAGCATGCTCTAGTAATAAAAAAAAAGATTAAAATCGAAAACTGACGGTCAAAAGAAAGTTTTTTCACAATTGTGACTAAAAAAGAAACAATAAATAAATATTAAATGTATTCGATGGTGATGAATTTAGTACGGATAACATAGTTGTATTTTGGACCTGAAGTTTGCAGTGTTTTAGCGACAGTCTACAGCCTGGTAACGTTTTGATAACGTTTGTTTGATAAAGTTTTTTGGTCAAATCCAATTTTCAAAAGTATGCTTTCATATTTTGCCTGGCAGTTTACAATAAAAAAAAAACTATAATTAAATGCAAACATCTATGACGAAGAAAATAGAAATGTCTTATTGGTCAGGTCATTTTATTTTCTCCCAAACATCAAGTTTCACGAGAGCACATTCAATGAAATACCACGAGCGCCCTCATCACAAGTTTCTTATACGAAGCATATGCGGTGCCAGTAGTCTAGCTACAACGTGACTCTTGCCCTTGTCCCGGGCTGCTGTGGATAACACAAAGGATTACTATATTTACAAATACATTTCAACAGGATATTCGAACGGCGGCAATTGGTTGCTTTTGAACAAGTATATTTGTATAAGTATATATTACTAACTCGATTGATTTCCTGGTATAACTATGAACAGACATGTCGAAATGATATCTCATTTTAGAATGCGTAATCATTACTATTTTTGACATTACGAAATAATGAATCAAGTCATCAATGTTTGCTAATAAGTTTGATAAATGAATAACTTATATCAAGCGCAGAATGTAGACAGACACGCTGAGCGGTATGTCATATACACATATATTACGAATGAGAACACCTAACTCAAAGGTTTCTGTTATGAAAATCACTCATAATTCTATTCACAGGCCGTGTGACGGAATTTCCTTGGGGTGGGATAATCCTTGTTTGCGGGTGGGTGGTGGAAGAAATCTGACCCAATTCATCACAAGGATTTCCTTTTTGTGTGTATTGAAATACATATAGCTCCTATGATCTTTATGCCAACCAAACAAGAGAGGGACAGTGCCCTTCTAGTGTATCGTTATTCGGGGCATACTGTACACATAAATGGGTTTCTATGACAACGGAACCACGGATGTCCTTTTGACCATAACGTACATCTGCCGTGGACGTCCACTCAATACCCGATCACCTCCAGGATGCTATCTGGGAAAGAGAAACTCCACACTACATCAGGAGGTCCTGCATTGACGGGGTTCGATAGCTGGTTTTAAGTAGCATGTTTGCGAATCTAATGTCCAAAACCGCCTCAAAAATCACACAATTACACAGACCGCATAATTGTTCTCTGTTTCACTAAACTCTCCAAGAATGTTGAACTGTGATATCTCCCATGTAAGCTGTTCTTTTGTTACTTACGTTATCATAATTATTTCCAACATTTGAATAAATTATTCATTCTATTATTATTATTATTATTATTATTATTATCATCATCATCATCATCATCATCATCATCATCATCATCATCATTATTATTATTATTATTATCATCATCATCATCATCATTATTATTATTATGGTGATGATGATGATCATCATCATCATTGTCATTATTATTAGTAGTAGTAGTAGAAGTATTATGGTGCACTGCTTTCCATCCCACAGGGATATAGGTTGGGATAGGTCCCAGCACCCGGTACTGGTCGTACGAGGTGGCGATGTTGGATGGATCAGGTGGTCAGGCTCGGCGATTTGGTTGTTATGGTACATTCGTATATTTACAGGCCGAATAATTTATAGACATGTACATTGGTAAAATATGTGACATTATGACAAAATATCTTTATAAAACACGCAGCGTGATGTAGATGGAATATTGTTGACTGCAGCGTTAAACAACAACACCAGACAAACACTGTTGCCTTCGGATATTCCCTGATCGACATTTTACTTTGATTGTGTAAAGTATGTCCGTGTAAAGGAGTCGTTCATGCTTTGTGACAGTGGTAACGCGCTAACAATGAACATTTCGTTACGCTGTGATAGAACGAACCTCCAGGCGTTTGAGGCACTGAGATCTTAAATAAACAAGACTTATCAACATGATCCGCCCTTGTATCACTGGTTATGATTATTGTTATTATTAGCTTTAATGATTTATTTTATAGATTTGCTTACATTGTACATACCAAACTTGAAGCGTGAGATATTCCAATTGTAAGTTTGATTTGATGACCAATTGTGTGTTGTGTGATCTAGATTGGTTGGTTTGTTGCTTTACGCCGCACTCAGCAATATATCAGCTATATGACGGCGGTCTGCAAATAATCGAGTCTGGGCCAGACAATCCAGTGATTGGCGTCATGCGCATCGATGGGATCGATGACATACATCAACCAAGTCAGCGAGCCTTACCACCCGATCCCGTTAGTCGCCTTTTACGACAAGCATAGTCGCCTTTTACGGCAAGCATGGGTTGCTGAAGACCTATTCTACCGCGGATCCTCACGGGTATGTGTGATCTAGTCGTTACGTAAATGATAACATAACATGCTTTTTCGAGGAAATATTATTTTTGCTGCCAGTAAGGAATCCTACCCCTACTTGATAAACCACACCTGAGATTACATGTCAGTAATTGACTGGTTGCATTTTATTGCGCATAGGTATTGCAAAAACACACTAAACTGAGCCTCGATCTGCGACACACGGCGTAGCTGTTACCTCGAGGCAGAACGAAACCGAGGTAACTCGATGATAAGGCCAAGAATTGTTCATCGATATCAACTCAAACAGATGTTCGTCCATTGTTTAATGTTAAGGTATGTATAAATTCAATTGCAAACTTACCTCCATGGCAATAATGCTACCCACGCAAGATTGACAAGAAGCTAAAGTCTGAGCGTTTATTTTATTTTTATCAACAATAATTCTAGGATAACCAGTATGTCATTTAACCAGAAACTGGTTCACTTTGAAAACGAGAGAAACACAATTGGGTTCTTTAGGCCTAGTAAAATAGTAAAGACAAGATAATTTGTGATTAATTTCATCGGAACTCTTCATATATGAACGCCTTTCCATTTAGAACAGTTTGTGCTTGCGTCCCCGTCAAGTCCCAAAAGGTATGAAGCATGAAAAAGGTGGAAAATTATGAATAATAATTTCAAAAAACAGTTCCATAATCATAAGATTATCCACTAAGAGCAGAGTCGAAAATACGATTCCGACTATATCATGATCATGTGTTTATGGGGGCGGTCGGGTAGCCTAGTTGTTAAAGCGTTCGCTCGTCACGCCGAAGACCCGGGTTCGATTCCCGACATGGGTACAATGTGTGAAGCCCATTTCTGGTGTCCCCCGCCGTGATGTTGCTGGAATATTGCTAAGAGCGGCGTAAAACCATACTCACTCACTCACTCATTCATGTGGTTATGAATCACTTTCATAAAGTAATGATAGTAGGTGTCATAAATATTTACATGATAAAACATAAAACTTATTTCATTATAAATTGTTTAACATTACACGGCAGGAACGGTGACTCAAGGTTCACTTTTTGCAAAAAGAAGTTAGCGAAAAGGTTGTTTGTAACAGAAGCGACATGTCACATACGTTTATCAGTCGAGTATGAGAACATTGTCGTAAGTATATCAGTCTAGACAACATAGGCATCAACATCAACGTGTTCTTTGTAACGCTTCACTTGTCATCCATTCAACCCTACATTATAATATAATTTCACCTTGCGGACCTGCATAGGAATACCTATCATACATCACACACTATCGACACAGCCGTCGACGGCACACCGTTAACACAAAGCTACACTTAACATATCGGGCTGCTCACTGAAGAGAAACGAATGTGTTTAATACTTATCTGATTTAACCCCGAGGTGGGATATTTTCTCCATTGCCACCAAACAATACTAGAAAATAGTTCTGGGGCATGCCAAGTCACATAGTTACATCGTTTGTTCCCGAACGGTTAACACCCAAACTACAAAATGGACGACGTCGTTAAGCGTGCAATTATTGTGATAGCTCATTCGCCGTGGGTTAAAAATGACCCTAGCAGGCTAGATATGTTTCTATATGAGCACAGATGTATTGAGCGTTTCTTCTTTTTGTTGTATTTCTTAACGGGAAATAAAATGAACAACTAACGACTTCCTTTCTATAAAAGATTGAGAGCATGAATGATTTTATCGAGGCGTCGGTCCCATTTCAAACGGTGTTTGTTGGCTTTGAATGGGAAGATATACCCGAGTTTAACCGAGGTGAGATCGATTTTCTTTCTGATGCTATGCTCGGTGCAATGTATTTGACGCGATGACTGTGAACTGTGAACATCATATTGCATTTGGATACTAATAACTGCGGATTTGATGTTATTTGGATCCTTGTGTGGCAAGTAAAACTTTCGTCTTCTTAATCAGTCTAACTGATAGTTGTAACATAATTATACTGTTACAACAAAACAATCTATAATCTACAATATGCAGGTATAGGTATATAACTAAATGTTAAACACAACGTTTAATAGTTATCAACTGTTGTAATTTTCATAATACTGTTTAGGTATTCCCTAGCACGTAAAAGTAATTTTCGCGGGCTTATCTATGTGGTCTTTATTTAAACATTCACATTTAGTTACATTTTCCGCTCGCCTTTTGACATTACCTAAGGGAGGTAACTCCAGTTTACGTTTGCTGGAGTGAAGTCTCAACATCGTTTTATATGTAAACAAAATAAAGTCTCTTTTTGTCTTTTGTTTTCACCAATATTGTATTCAGGTTTCGTTCATATGATTAATGGTATTATGTTTGCGTAAATTGGCCTTCCTTGCCCACGTCGTCCATTATATCTACTACCATTCTTGCACTCCAAGCAGGATAGAATGGCGCGAAGAAGCCTATTTGTGGCCTAAGATCGCCCCGAAACCAGTCATACGAAATTTTCAAAACGAAAGTAAACAAAGCGCCAGTAAAATATGTATTTTAACGATTGTTGCAGTCGTCGTCCAAAATGGAATATTATTTAACCAAAATAAATACCTTCAAACATTTACGACACATCTTGATGTACAGTAAATATATATAGGTTATTATCATGATTGTTGCTTCACGTACGTAAACATATTTTCTTTTCAACGAAATAAAAATCAAATCAACTTGAGAAAGTGGATCGAACCTGACTGCGAGTTATATGAGGTTTACTATAACTTTATAATTATTATTATGATTTACATTAGCAAGCTAGGCAAGTTTCATCAGCGTGTTAATGTTGACGACATGCGTCCGGTTCGGCTTTCCCTCTACACATAGCTGACCGCCGTGATATACACTGTTGGACAAAGGAAAGTATACACTTATGTTAGACTGTAGCTTGAAATGAAACAAAGACCCGTGAAGATTCCGCGGTAGACTAGGTCTTCAGCAACCCATACCTACCGTAAAAGGCGACTATGCTTGTCGTAAAAGGCGACTAACGGGATCGGGTGGTCAGGCTCGCTGACTTGGTTGATACATGTCATCGATCCCAATTGCGTGGATCGATGCTCATGATGTCGATCACTGGATTGTCTGGTCCAGACTCGATTGTTTAAAAAGACCGCCGTCATATAGCTGGAATATTGCTGAGTGCGGCGTTAAACAACAAACAAACAAATAAAATGAAACAAACAAGAACTGTGTATTCGATGGTGATGTATTTGATACTGTTTCATGGTTGTGTTTCTAACATTACGTTTGTTGTGTTTAGACGACTGATTTCAACCTGGCAACGTTTTGCTAATGTCAAATCCAATTTTCAAATGTACAGTTTCTTTTGCCCAGTAGTTTACATTAAACATATTCTCCGTACATATACATGTATTGATCGATGTAAATAATGATTGTGTATCGATCTTTTATAGAGATATAAAACGTCAACGCTAGAGAATAATTTGTCTAGAGTATCTACCGAAACAGATTCCTTAAGGCGTAAAAGGTAGAATAGATAGTGGTTAAAATTATATGAGTGGAAGTGTAAATGACCGTTCATCTGGGCGATGTCGAAACAAATTTCCTGACATGTTTTCTTTGTTTGTTTGTTAGTTTTTTGTATGTTAGTTGTTTAATATCAATATCCAGCTATGTGACGGCGGTCTGTAAATAATCGAGTCTGGAACAGATAATCCAGTGAATGACATCATGAGCATCGATCTACACAACTGGGTTTGTTTGCTTGTTTGTTGTTTAACGCCACACTCAGTTGACAATCAATTACGACGCGGTTTTGTTTTGTTTTGTTTGTTTATTTTGTTATTTAACACCGCGCTCAGCAATATCCCAGCTATATGACCACGGTCTGTAAATAATCGAGTCTTGATCTGACAATCCAGTGACTGACATCATGAGCATCGAGCTGCGCAATTGAGCCAGCGGTGTAAAACGAAACCTCTCTCTTCATATAGATCAATACAAACACAAAGCAATTATTTTTGTATACGTGTACACATTATTTGGATATTTAGAGCCGCATGAAAGGTCGATATGGTGGTTATAACGTATAACGGGCTTCGTTGCTCATACCATCAACCACTGGTTTGATGGCCCAGACTTGCATATTTTTAGCCCATAATGATATGACAGTAATAAAGCACACTCACTATCAATGAAACGCCACAATTGAAATAGAAACCACCCGTCACATATACACGTTGCGAAGCCGGGTTCATATACAAACGGTTTCATTGCACAGGTCCATCTGAAATAGTCACCCCGCTTTGCAATATACACGTGTCTATATACACCGACTCTAGGCAATACAAACCAATAGAAACCGTGTTCATTTCAACATATGTACCACTCGTCACAGATAAGTATTTCAACAGCTGTAACGTATTCATATTTTGTTATGCAGGCGGCTCGGGAGAAATGCATATTGTTGTCGACAGAAAGGCTTTTTGTAAACAGCTCAATATCTTCACGAATTGAAAGCGCGTTTGTGTTACCGATATTACGAACGCCGAGTGTTTGTTTTTTAAAAGTACAAATGTATGTTTGCGCCGTCCCTTGGTACCGCCACCTCCCGGGCCATGTCTGAGGGTTGTGTTACTGAGCGGATTCTATACAAGTTATGGATAACAACTTCTTTATTATACGTTTCGGTATAGATCCTTATACCGTTGTCAATGTAGCGCCCTGAGCAATATACAGACTGTAGATTTGGCGCTTTATTGTGCATTTCATTACCAATATTATTTACTACTACTACTACTACTACTACTACTACTACTACTACTACTGGGTACAATATGTGGAGCCCATTTTCCGGTGTTCCCCGGCGTGATATTGCTGGACTATTGCTAAAAGCGGCGTAAAACCACACTCACTACTACTACTACTACTACTACTACTACTACTACTACTACTACTACTACTGCTACTACTACTATTGATACTATTTTGACTGTGTGGCATTCTTGTATCGGCAACTGTTTGTCAGCATTGACCTGCTGTCCATGCCCTGCTGCCCTGTACAGCCCCGTCAGGTCATTGGCTGATAGCGGGTAGACGGAGGAGATTGCATTCAGACTCCCTCCCAGTTGACAGGCTAGCATTTCCGGGTAATATGAAAATATCAGGGAGACATTCCTGTCACTAATCACACGACATTAACCCCACGTATTGACTGCGACTTATTACCCAACACCATCTATTTAAACCAGGAGCTGATATAGGTGACGGTATTAGCACAAACGCCTAAACACACACGTGCCACAGGGATATATTTAAATCATGATTGATAACGTTTACTATTAACAAGATAAATCCATGACAAGTTTGAAATTCCCCATCTCTCTTAAATATATCTGTTGCATGCATACGCGACCTGTTTGTGTTTCCATGACAACTGAATTTTATCCAGAAAGTATTTGTATTTTACGTCATTTTTTTTATAATAAATGTAAAAACAGGGTTGGTCTTCAAACGATGTGCCTAAAATATCCCCCACGCTCTAAAAAAGAACTTTTGTGAGATGTCATCGTCATTAAACTCTTGATAAGATAAATGAGCCGATTAAAAACTAACAGCTAAACCATTTTGACAATGAGACGAGCCCGGATCTAATGTATAGGTCAATTGCAAATACATGCATGTCTGTCCGGGTGCGCTGTCATTGACATGCCTGCGTACGACTACCCTATTAACACAAGCAATCACCGAGCACATAGCCTTGCTCCAAGCCTATACTGAACTGACTTTATTGGTGTATTATAGGTCATTATAATAGGCAAGTTTAAATAAGTGGACGCAAGTCTATTAAAGGGATAACTTATTCTTATTATTTATATAATCAAGAAAAAACTAGATAAAACTAAAAATTATTGCCTTATAGACTTGTGCAAGTCTACCCAACACACGACACCCACCCTTAGACAGTAGATAATACATGTTTGCACACAATAGATCTCTCTTCATAACCTCACTTACACCCCACCCTTCAGTCTCGCTGTAGTTTGTAATTGCCCATGCGGCCTTGTCCATTTCAGCTCCATTTTACCATCACAAGTGGCATTCCTTCGTGAATGGGAGACCCTAATATTGTACCCCATAGAGATCGATAAGGAAAGATAATCTGTAGATTGATCTGATGAACGCATATAGAAGTTATCACACTCAATATTAAATTCAATTCTGGGTTGATAAGGTCAGTCATGGGTACGATATGTGAATAGACAACTTTGTCGTAGGATATCGCACGTTTTCCTCGCACCTGTCAACAGTTGTGTATTGCGCGTGATAGACACGTGGGGTTATGACAGCTGACGGGCAAGTGTGTTTAGTGAGCCACGTCGATTTCAGCTGACACACGTGTACAAGTGTATTAGTCGTAATGAAGCGCTGTCAATTTCGGTGAGTGTCATGTCCATTATGTGTATGTTTATATTGAACTGAGTGAGTGAGACGGTTGACTTCAATGCGTGTCAGCTTAATGTGGGAGGTAAGCCCGGAGAGATGCAGGTCTCAGACGTTTACCACTTCGATGAAACCCACGAGCATGGGTATAGTTGCCAAACCTAGAAACATAATCGGGGGGAAACCGGGGTTCGAACCCACAATCATAGGTTTCTGGCGTGCCTAAGAGTTGTACAGAGTTGCTTCCCTTCGGCACGTCAGAAATCTTTGATTGTGGATTCGAATACCGAATGGCCCCGATTATGTTTCTAGGTTTGTCAGCACCATACCTGTGCTCGTGGGTTTAAATAAAGTGGTAAACATCTAAGACCTGCATCACATGGGGCTTTCCTCCCACATTAAGCTGACACGGAGTGATATAACAGGACGTTAAATCCTCACTCACTCATTCACTCTTAAAATGATACTAGGCTTCCGAGGACAAGTTACACTATCATATATAAAGCACGGTGAGATGAACTGGGGGTACAATTCCACAAGTCAACATATTGTAAATGGTTTTAGTTATATACTGGACAAAATAAGTTAGGGATCAGTAATATTTGTGGGGATATTTTTATGAAATTGTATGGTCAGTCATTACTGCAAAAAAATATCTCCAAATATATTCATGACCCTGAACTGTTTTTGTTAAGTATATATGGAATAATCAATGTGTACCAGAGGATGCTGATTCTATTAAACAAACTCCTAAAGATATATACTGACAGAAATGTCTTTCATTGATATTCTTTGATTATTGTTAGCCTTATTTGACAACATATAGGCTAGCTCCGGCGCAGTATCGATCGTTGACTGGAATTGAGAAAACACACCTGGCGAAATGAGAATACATTGGAGGATTAATACCACTTTCGTTTAGTTTGTGATAAATATGACTTTACTAAATCCCTTTTTTTAAAACCATACACAACAAAGTCTTGTAAGAATGAATTACTGTATGTCATTAATGACTAAACACGACAACGTACAGGTGCTTACTTGGTTGATGCATGTCATCGTTTCCCAGTTGCGTGGATCGATGCTCATGATGTCAATCAGCTATATTGAAAGAGATATGAGTGGTCCAGTGGTCTTAGGCGCCGTAGCTCCTTGTGCAGAGCTGCGTCCCTTGCGCCAGAAACCTATGATCTGGGTTCGAATCCCGGTTCGACCTGATTATGTTTCTAGGTTTGTAAGCAAAATAACCAAACACGTAACCGACCTGCATTACTAAAGGATGAAATACTGTTGAAAGCCACGTTAAACCAAACTCAATTACTCGACGTCATTAGTTATCTATAGAATAGGAATCGAATCTTCGATTTTGTACGATCAGGTATGCTGTTCTCTTCAAACTTGTAATCTTTCAATGCACGATTCATAAAACAGCCAGAATCGATTTTGTCATTTTATAACAATCAAACTGCGTTTCGTATGACATAAGATCCTTACAGTGATAATGAATATTGAATAAGACTGGAACCATTGAAAACACCAAAGGATAGTCATACCTCAATGAACACGCTATGTAGGGAGCTTGTATTCAGCCCTTTGAGTAACCTGCATACTTTCTCTTGACGACGTGAAGACGGTCGCCGTCTACATCGGATATAATTTGATCATGACATGTACTGTTTATATTTCAGTCATTGGGTCGACCACTATATAAAGGATTCTTAACTGGAGGATAAATAGCCATGCGGTTCCATACACCTTCGATTTCACGTCATGGCCGTACTCTGTATTGACAGAGATATCTATTTGATGTCTCCAACCAGAGATTAAAACTAGCAGCGAACAAATAAATTCAATAACATGGATAATTCATTGACGGAGGTTTGGGAACAAAGAGAGCCATCGGGCTTGACAAACGCTACGACGACGGCTAGAATCCCAGGAGACAGGAACACTGTCGACGAGGGTGGAGGATCTAGGGACAGAATACGGGCGGCTCCTGATCCTGTGGGGTCGGGACAAGGTTACGGTGCCAAGAGGAGTGACGTGATTGAAGAAGAAGACGAATCAGAATCGAAAGAAAACTCGAGACCAAGCAGCGCGGAAATCCGTGGTTTGGAAAACACAAGAGCTGTGGGTCGTCGTGTTAGACCCAAATCCCCCGTCGACGATGGCGTAACGACAGAAACCGACAACGCCATCGCAACTGCCGAGGCTCTGACTGAGCTTATCGAAGAACGCCTCCGAAGCATCCGAGGTAATTCTAATACTGGACAAAAGAGACCATTATCTGGAATAAAATCCCCCAGCAGACCTTTAAGCGGGAACGGTCAAACTGGCCCTCCTTTAAATGGTGATGGCAGGAGGAACAGGCCGTCTAGTGGCCGTCTACGTCAATTAAGTGGGACGCCGGACAACAGCGGGAACAACTCTGGACGTCCGTTAAGTGGAACAAAATCTTCAAGCCGACCTCAGAGCGGAAACTCCCGACCCTCGAGTGCTGTAGGCAGTTCGGGTCGGGTTTTGAGTGGTAGGGAGGCCCGTCTTAATGCTCAGAATGTAACAAGGCCTGCGACTGTTGTTATCAAGAACTACGTCGACTCCGGTCCATCGAGTGGTGTTAACAATCAAGACACAATAACTGCCATCTTGCACACGGGCCCTAGGCCGTCGTTCAGGACCTTCTTTCAGGTTTCCGACACTGTAACCCGGATTCGGAAATGGAGCCAGGCTAAGTACCGTCGTCGCCAGGCCTTGGAATCCAGAGGGTCTTCGGAATCGAGAAGAAGCAAGCGTTCGAGTGACTCGCGGAGATCTCGCCACAGCACTCGACGTCTTCAAGAGATGGCTGATGCTGCTGAAAGTGCTCAGGAGGCGGAGGCGGCTGCAAAGAGAAGGGTAAGAATAATTATATAAATTTTGATTTGTTGTGAGAATGTGAGAATTGTTTTACTTCGCTTTTAGCAATATTCAAGGAACACCATCATCAAAAATGGGCTTCACACGTTGTATCTGAACCGACGGGCAAAAGAAAGTATACATCCATGCTTGATGGTGGTTAAAACTGAAACAAACAGGAAATGATTGATGGTGATGTATGTGATACGGGTCTCATGGTTGTGTTCTGGACTTAAGTTTGCAGTGCTTCGGCGACTGTTTCGAGTTTAGTAACGTTTTGATAACGTTTGTAATGTTTTGGTCAAATCGAGTTTTCATTTGTATGCTTTCTTTGGCTGGATGGGCGGTCGGGTAGCCCAGTGAGTGAGTTTATTTCGGTAAAGAGGCCACCGGCCCATTATACAATATGGATACAGTGGATTACAACAATAGCAGGTCGGGTAGCCCAGTGGTTAAAGCGTTCGCTAGTCACGTCGAAGACCCGGGTTCGATTCCCGACATGGGTACAATGTGTGAAGCCCATTTCTGGTGTCCCCCGCCGTGATATTGCTGGAGTATTGCTAAAAGCGGCGTAAAACCATAATCACTCACTCACTTTTGCTTGGCATTTTATGTTGTGATGGCACTAGGGCCTTGATAAGCACTCGTCCAACCACACCGTTTCGTATATTTGATATATAAACGTCCTTAACTTTAAAATGTCTATTTAAGGCAAAATTTGGAAAATAAATGAACAGATTGTTATAGTAAGGCTGTTGAGTAGGTTACGCCCCTTGTGGTGAGTGAATGTTCCAGCAAGATAACAAGAATGTTTTTCGCACAATGCATACATGCGGGAATCGAACCCCTCTAACTCTATTTGGGTCACGGGTAGATTAGACATCAAAGATCGATCCCAATTTCGTAGATGGAGTCTCATGATGTCAGTCACTGGATTGTCTGGTCCTGACTCGATAATTTACAGACCGCCGTCACATAGCTGGAGTATTGCTGAGTGCGCCGTTAAACAAAAATTTACAAACATATGGGGAATCGTCATGGCATTTAATTACTAACCTTCCTCACCAGGCCCCTACTGAGACTGTTTCGAATTGTTGTAAAAATTATAATATTCTCCTCAAAAGAAATCATGACAGATTAACAGTAGCCATATGAAAAATTCGTGTCTTCTGTAACTTCTTTTGAGCAGTATACTATCCTGACTAATATTCATATCTCATACATAATTCAATATGACATAGCCCACATCATCTTCCCGAGGCAAGAGAGTTAACTGACTTAAAAAGTCCAGTTTCCACCTTTGCCGAACTAGGCTAGAATTCCTTGGCTCGATCGTAGCGCCACCAGTGGCTATTGCGAGTTATTTCCCTCCTAAACCTCTCCTATGGACCAATCAGATTCCACCTCTCGTATCACTTGCATTTGATTCAACCAAAATAGCGGCGCCCACTCAAGACGATCTGATCGATAATCAAGATCTGTGTTGTGATAAAACGGGTCTTACATCACATCAAATCACGTTAGCACCTTGATTAAAATCATGAAAAGATTTGGAAAATATCTGTTGACAACGAGTTTGCGGTGCACATTCTTTGCAAATCCTGCAATCGACCGAAATCAGCACGACAGTCTACGAACCGGATTTCGATTTCGTTGGACTCGTTAGCCCAGCCAAAATGTAACTCCATAATACCAGCCTAGTTCGGCAAGGATGGAAACTGGACTTTCATAGTCAGTTAACTCCCTTGCCTCAGGAAGATGAGCCCACATAATTGTTACACCGTGGTACCGACACTCAGTTGTGACGGACAACTTCTGTTAAGTGAAGGGGGACACGGGTGGCCCAGTCGTCTAAGGCGCCGCGATTCGCTGTGAAGAGTTGCGTCCCTTGGGCACGCCAGAAACCTATGATTGTGGGTTCGAATCCCAGTTCGCCCCGATTATGTTTCTAGGTTTGTCAGCACCATACCCGTGCTCTCGGCTTTCACCGAAGTGGTAAACATCTGAGACCTGCATCACTTCGGGATTTCCTCCCACATTAAGCTGACACGCCGCGATATAACTGGAATACTGTTAAAAGCGGCGTTAAACCCAATTCACTCACTGTTAAGTGAAGAGATTCTTAGAAAGTGCTGCATATCCTCATGCTGGCCACGCCCATTAACACGGTGCACGTGTTAATCTTCCAGCTGACAGACAGAGTGGCAACAAACACGGATATACCTGGTTGGGACATCGTTCATTTCATGACGTAGGCTGCGCGCCTCGTGTGTCCTATCAATCATGGTTGTCTCGCAATGCCATCAGTACGTTCTGATCAATATGTGTCTTAATGATGAATATATCTCTTGTCTTCCCACTTCAATACTGGGAAAATATGCACGTAGTGTGTTCGTTCGTATATACACGGGGCGGTGGGGTAGCCTGCTGGTGAAAGCGTTTACATGTCACGTCGGACGCCCGGATTCGATTCCCCTTATGGGTACTGCGTGAGAAGCCCATTTCTGGTGTCCACTCCACGATGTTGCAAGAATATTTACACTGTGACCTTTGTATTTCTATAATTACCTGTGAGTGAGTATTGTTTCACGCCGATTTTTAGCAATATTAGAGCAATATCACGGCGGGGGACACCAGAAATGGGCTTCACACATTGTACCCATGTGGGGAATCGAACTCGCGTCTTCGGCGTGACGAGCGAACGCTTTAACCACTAGGCTACCCGACCGCCCGTGCAATGAAGAACGTAATCCTTCATCTAATACAGAAATTGACTGGTATAATCCGGAGTACCCTATGTTTCATCTTCCCGAGGCAAGGGAGTTAACTGACAATAAAAGTCCAGATTCCATCCTTGCCGAACTAGGCTGCAATTACGGAGTTACATTTTGGCCGGACTAACGAGTGTCTGTGCATAGTCCAATCAAACTCGCGTAACGAACTGGACATCCGGTTCGTAAACAACATGGATTTCAACGTGCAGGATTTGCAAAGCATGTGTACTGCCAACTGGGCGTCGACAGATATTTTGCAAATTCTTTCGGGCTTTTGATGCACGTGATTTGATGCACTTCGCGGGGTAAGGCCGACAATGTAGACGTTAATTATTGAGCAGAGAATCTTGACTGGGCGCCGCCATTTTGTTTGAAGCAAATGCAAGTGATATGATAGATGGAATTTGATTGGTCAATAGAAGGAACATAGAAGGGACATAACTGGTAATAGCCCCTGGTGGCGCTACGATCGAGTCTAGACATGACATTACAGTGATTGATATCATAAGCATCGATCCACGTAATTGGGATACGATGATATGCATCTACCAAGTCAGACAGCCTGACCACCCAATGCATGCCCAGTCTGGACTGTAGGGTGGGTGATTAAACTGTACAGTCCAGACTTAAGCCCAGTGACTATTTCCTGTTCCGGCAAATGAAATCTGCTCTATGTGGAAGACGCTTCCAGGATAACGAGGACATAAAGGCTGCATCTAGGCATGGTTAGAGGGCCAATCCGCGGAGTTCTATAAAAGTGGTATTAAAAGCTTGAAGGACAAATGGAATAAGTGTATTGAGGTGAATGAAGATTATATTGAAAAATAAAAGTGCAAAAGATAGAATGCGACTTGGTCTTATATTGAAGTTGCAAAACTTATTAAACGCCCCTCGTATGTATTACGGATACCATGGGCGATAGTGCATGCACTTAGGGGCGCTGGGGTAGCCTAGTGGTTAAAGCGTTCGCTCGTCACGCCGAGGACCCGGTTTCGATTCCCAATGGGTTTATTGTGTTAAGCCAATTATTGGTGTTCCCCGCCGTGATATTGCTCGAATATTGCTACAAGCGGCGTAAAACCATACTCACTCACTCGCTCACTCACTCACATGCACCACATCAATGAGTATTTCACAACAGGTCATCATAGTAACGTTTTGGTAACGTTATAATTATATTTTTTGAAATCCAATTTTCAAGTGTACACTTCCTTTTGCCCGGGGGTGTACATTGTTATGATGCAGTCGGAATCGTTAAAAGGTATGATTTCTTATGATCATGGGAAGAGTTTTGTCGCTGTTTTAATAGACGTTCCTCAGTAAGTAAGTACCGGGGTCCGGATTATAGGGGTTAATTGTATCGTAGACCCTGGGTGGCGATCATAAGTTAGGAAAACCAAAGGATTTATGCCAACGTGTTTGCCCTGCCTTTTATAACGCTGTCAGTAGTGCCTGTCACGATACAGTTACAGTGTTGTCGTACAAAGGATGAACTGAACTGACACCGACACTTTCCTAGACTTAGAGAAATCAATGACATATCAAAGGCGATATCGATCTTCCGACGTCGGGCAATGAAATATGTATTCCTATGTCACATTTCACAATATCCTTTTTTTATTCACTGTTCAACATTTTACTCCGACAAAATCATAATGATCATAATGCTGAAAAGATTATCTCGTGCTGGAAAGGGAAATTGAAAAGAACGTCTTGTGTAAGATAGGGAAGTTGTAGATGTAGTGTTACTTTCAATCAAGATATGTCGTTGGGTGAGTGAGTGAGTGAGTGAGTTTGGTTTTAAGCCGCTCTTAGCAATATTCCAGCAATATCACGGCGGGGTACACCGGAAATGGGCTTCACACATTGTACCCATGTCGGGAATCGAACCCGGGTGCTTCGGCGTGACGAGCGAACGCTTTAACCACTAGGCTACCCGACCGCCCCTGGGCAAAAGAAACTATGCATTTCATATTTGATTTTATCATATGTTTGATTTTCAATCGAAAATATCTTACGTTAGCGATGTTATAAAACAAACAGTACTGACACTAAAAGTCAGCATTCAAAGACTACTTCTCATGGTTTGATTTGCTAAAATATAATTTGATTAAAATCAATTTGATTAACAATTAAGCAAAACATTACGCATAACACACAACTGCTAATGGGAATCTTCGAATCTTATCTTTGAAAAATTAAAAAATTAACTTTTTCCGACACAAATTTACAACATTTCAAACATGGTAGGGGTAATGTTGTTGAAAATTCATTCTTTACCCCAGTCTTCATTGAACCAATTTATTTTTACACATCTATTTTGATCTCATGATGAGATGGCCTCGAGATCCAAAGTCCGTTGACAGAATGAGTTTACCAACAACGATCTTCATTGTAATTCGTGTTCATTTCTTTTAACATTCAAATTGATTTGTTCATTTTTACTATCTCACGAGTGATATCAGCATATTTAGTCAATGATTTCAACATTTCGTCACGACCACCATGACAAGTTGAAACGTGGACACTCTTCACGACGACAAACATGTCGTCGATATGGGTTTCTTTGAGTTCTTCAAGTAACACAAAAATATTCGTTCGTGGTCAACAAAAAGGACTTGTTAGCAGACATTTTTTTACAATTGTTCATGAAGCGAAGCTGCCATTGAAGTACGCATTGCAAAAGTTGACAGAGCAAAGTTTATGGTGTCACGGTTCACTTA
The DNA here is from genome assembly GCF_022045235.1 of Haliotis cracherodii. Lineage (NCBI taxonomy): Eukaryota > Metazoa > Mollusca > Gastropoda > Lepetellida > Haliotidae > Haliotis > Haliotis cracherodii. Next base: position 17,614,909 of record NW_027266270.1, on the reverse strand, counting down.
TCTTACAGGTCACAGTCACCCATTGTTTTGACATGTTTTTGTTTGTTTGTTTGTTTGTTGTTTAACGCCGCACTCCAGCTATATGACGGCGGGCTGTAAATAATAGAGTCTGGACCAGACAATCCAGTTATTGGCATCATGAGCATCGATCTACGCATTTGGGATACGATGACATGCATCAACCAAGTCAGCGAGCCTGACCACCCGATCCCGTTAGTCGCCTTTTACGACAAGCATAGTCACCTTTTACGGCAAGCATGGGTTGGTGAAGACCTATTCTACCCCGGATCTTCACGGGTTTCTTGACATGTAACCATTGTAACTATCTGGCTTCTGATCAGGTAATTTGTATCAGATGATGGGTGGAATCTTCTTATGTGAGAGGGTTCGGTACACACATGAACGAAACAGAAACACTACTCTGAATGATTTATTCCCAACCGTTGCCCACTGCTCCACAAACCGCGACATGTCCCGACAATAGCGTCTTCCCGGGGCAAGAGCGTCCTCTAGGCTTTTTATCAAAGTCTCGTTTCCACTAGGCTTTGGTATGGGCTAGTGGACACGCTTGCCTCGGGAAGATGCGGCAACAGAGGCTTCAGTGTTGTAGATATGTTAGAAATAACATAAACATAACACGTATATTGAAATATCACTGATGCGCATAGTAACTCCGTATGATGTGATTTGTGGTCCTGTTTCAGAGGACGAGAACCTTCGCATGGTACTCCCGAGTCATCAAGGCCGTTGTCAAGCTATGCCTGGACATGCAGAAGTTGTCGATGCAGAAGACAGAACAGACGCCCATCTCGGAGATGTACTACATCAACATCAGCGGCCCCAGCACCGGCAACGACGACCCCACGCAACAACTGTTCTTTGACAAGTCCTGGTTTTCCAGGAAGAGAGCGGTGCGCCCCAAAAAAGTTTTCTATCTTTTCGATAGTCTTTATACGATGTCAGTAAATTAGAAACATTTTGAAACGTAAGGGAGGGTAGGTTTTGTAGCTATATTTGGCTGCTATCGGGGATGGTATTCGGCGGTATGGAGGAGGTATAGAGGCGGTATTGGAGCAGTAATGGTGACGTCGAGGTAAGAACGGAGCAAGGTCGGGCAGCATGTGCAAGCATCGAGGTGATATTGGGGCAGTAGGTAGCGAGATCGGGGTAGGGGTGGGTGGGGAGTGTTTTGGGGGTTGAGTAGGGTGGGGAGGATTTTTTAAAACATTTTATGAGGGGAAAGGGTTCCTGCAGTGTATGAAAGAACATTTGACACCAACAAATGTAATGGTACTATATTGCTTGTGCGATGATAACAGGCTCATCTTCCCAGACGTTGGTTCATGATAAACTATGCAATCATATAATTCTAATTTAACGAGAATCATACTCTCAGATCCTCTTCGTAAATAACTTTTCTCTACTCCCCACTATATGATACCATAATGGAATATTACATCTAGCCGCGGCGAGACAGAGATTCAACCAACAGGACATCTTACTGAGGCAAGGGGATGAACTGAACAAGGCTGGAATTTCTAGGCTCGATCGTTGCGCCACTAGTGGCTACTACGAGTTATGTCCCTTCTATGTCCCCACCTACTGACCAATCAGATTCCATCTCTCATATCACTAGCACTTGCTTCAAACAAACTGGCAGACACAGGTCAAGACGATCTCATCGATAATACAGATCTTTATTGTAATAAAACGGGTTTTACCTCGCGAAGTGCATCATATTACTTGAGCACCTTGAAAAGAAACATGAACAGATTTGGAACATATGTGTCGACGTCAAGTTGACGGTAGACATGATCTGCAAATCCTGCAAACGAACGAATTCGATGTCGCCATGTTGTTTATGAACCGGATGTCGATATCATTACAGGATTTTGATTGGGCTATGCATAGAACAGCCAGCCAAACTATACCTCCATAATTCCAGCCTAGTTCGGCAAGGGCGGAAACTGAACTTTTAAAGTCAGTTAACTCCCTTGCGTCAGGAAGATGCCCACAGTACAGGTCGCGTCATGATTCACTCGTGACACGTTTCAATTATTTAGAACTCTAGGCCATTACAAGATTTTGAGATTTTTGTTTGGAGTTTTTAAATAATCGATTTACTTATATATTTACGTTAGTTAATTACTACACCAGCATGAACACGGTCTCTGACAATTAGTGCCAATAATGTCTTTATCTCTTGGTTGCCCTGTCCAGACATCGCGAGTGCCGCTGTGGGCCCAGGCAGTCACCATCAAACACCCCAGGTTCCGGACGGAGGAGGACGTTCAGAGGTTACATACGCTCCTGCTGAACATGCGCAGTTTCAAAGAAAAGTTCACAGAGGACATGCGTCTGAAGATGTGCAAGGTCGTCCGGTACACTCAGTGAGTGCACTATTGTATTGTGTTACAATTGACAGGTCTTTGCATGTGTTTGTGGCAGGTGTCACTGGTGGGGCAGAAAATACGCTCACCTTATCGTAAAACACCTGATCGCGAACACCTTATCGCTTTTTATTTATTTATTTATTTATTTATTTATTTATTTATTTATTTAAATATTTTTTTAATTATTTTTTTTTAATTTTTTTTTTTAATTTATTTATTCATAATGCACAATTATGTATAACGACCCCCGTGGGTCAAATGTATTCATGTTAAACTGTGGCATGGTATCTCAGTGGGCTAGCACTATAAAATCGGGAGTTGTCCGGACTAGTACAAGCAGCCACGCACACAGACGACGTTAAACGCCACCATATCAAATGTAGTCATCAGCAAAACATGGTGTCCTTCAGGTGTGACGCAGGCCGGGTGGTACTGAGACAGGGCCACTATGGACAAGACTTTTACTTCATCTTCACCGGGTCCGTGTTCATCCAGATCGACTTGGAGGACCCCTACACCGGCAACGTCACCACCACCACCGAGAACATCATCAGGAACGGAGAATCCTTTGGGGTAAGGCCACACGATGTGATGGGGGCTCGGGAACGGGGAATCCTTTGGGGTAAGGCCACACGATGTGATGGGGGCTCAGGAATGGGAAATCCTTTGGGGTAAGGCCACATGATGTGATGGGGGCTCGGGAACGGGAAATCCTTTGGGGTAAGGCCACACGATGTGATGGGGGCTCAGGAACGGGGAATCCTTTGGGGTAAGGCCACACGATGTGATTGGGGCTCGGGAACGGGAATCCTTTGGGGTAAGGCCACACGATGTGATGGGGGCTCAGGAACGGGGAATCCTTTGGGGTAAGGCCAACGATGTGATGGGGGCTCGGGAATTGGAATCCATTGCGGTAAGGCCACACGATGTGATGGGGGCTCAGGAACGGGAAATCCTTTGGGGTAAGGCCACACGATGTGATGGGGGCTCGGGAACGGGGAATCATTTGGGGTAAGGCCACACGATGTGATGGGGGCTCGGGAACGGGGAATCCTTTGGGGTAAAGCTACACGATGTGATGGGGGCTCAGGAACGGGGAATCCTTTGGGGTAAGGCTACACGATGTGATGGGGGCTCAGGAACGGGGAATCCTTTGGGGTAAGGCCAACGATGTGATGGGGGCTCAGGAACGGGGAATCCTTTGGGGTAAGGCCAACGATGTGATGGGGGCTCAGGAACGGGAAATCCATTGGGGTAAGGCCACACGATGTGATGGGGGCTCAGGAACGGGAAATCCTTTGGGGTAAGGCCACACGATGTGATGGGGGCTCGGGAACGGGGAATCCTTTGGGGTAAGGCCACACGATGCGATGAGGGCTCGGGAACGGGGAATCCTTTGGGGTAAGGCCACACGATGTGATGGGGGCTCAGGAATGGGAAATCCTTTGGGGTAAGGCCACACGATGTGATGGGGGCTCAGGAATCGGAGAATCCTTTGGGGTAAGGCCACACGATGTGATGGGGGCTCAGGAATGGGAAATCCTTTGGGGTAAGGCCACACGATGTGATGGGGGCTCAGGAATGGGAAATCCTTTGGGGTAAGGCCACACGATGTGATGGGGGCTCAGGAACGGGGAATCCTTTGGGGTAAGGCCACACTATGTGATGGGGGCTCAGGAATGGGAAATCCTTTGGGGTAAGGCTACAAGATGTGATGAGGGCTCAGGAACGGGGAATCCTTTGGGGTAAGGCCACACGATGTGATGGGGGCTCAGGAATGGGGAATCCTTTGGGGTAAGGCCACACGATGTGATGGGGGCTCAGGAACGGGGAATCCTTTGGGGTAAGGCCACACGATGTGATGGAGGCTCAGGAACGGGGAATCCTTTGGGGTAAGGCCACACGATGTGATGGAGGCTCAGGAACGGGGAATCCTTTGGGGTATGGCCACACAATGTGATGGGGGCTCGGGAACGGGGAATCCTTTGGGGTAAGGCCACACGATGTGATGAGGGCTCGGGAATGGAAATAATTTGGGGTAAGACGACACGATGTAATGGGGGCTCAGGAATGGGCGGTGGTGGTCAAGACTCAGACTAGACTCAGCATTCACAACAAAAGAGTGTAGAAATATACAACATTCATGGAGTCATATGCAGGTCCAGTATACTGTTATCACGTGTTCAGCTGAAGCGTTAAGTATCTACAATTTATAAGGTTAAAGCAAAACAAAAAAACAATGTAACGCACAAACGTTTTGACCCAGGTTCCATTGTGATGCACAAACATGACGAGGCACAAACATAATGAAGCGCACATATAACGAGTCACAAACGTCACGATGCACCAACTTAAAATAAACGATAAACAAACAAACTGAAGCCGAAACTTGACGATGTCCAAATATAATGGTGCACTTGCAACATAGCGGTGCCTTAACAGAACGATTTACAAACATAATGGAGAGTAAACAAAATTATTCACAACCATAACGGTGAGTTAACATATTGGTGCGTAAACAACATAATGGTGCCGAAACATAAATTTGGACAAACATAATGATGAACAAACACAACGGCGAGTAAACATAATGATGAACAAACACAACGGCGAGTAAACATAATGATGAACAAACACAACGGCTAGTAAACATCATGATGAACAAACACAACGGCGAGTAATCATCATGATGAACAAACACAACGGCGAGTAAACATCATGATGAACAAACACAACGGCGAGTAAACATCATGATGAACAAACACAACGGCGAGTAAACATATGATTCACAAACAATGGCGAGTAAACATAATGATGAACAAACATAACAGCGAGTAAAAATAATGATTCACAAACCAAACGGCAAATACACATTATGATGAACAAACATAACGGCGAGTTAACATAATGATGAACAAACATAACGGCGTGTAAACATAATGATGAACAAACATAACGGCGAGTAAACATAATGATGAACACACAACGGCGAGTAAACATAATGATGAACAAACACAACGGCGAGTAAACATAATGATGAACAAACATAACGGCGAGTAAACGTAATAATGAACAAACACAACGGCGAGTAAACATAATGATGAACAAACACAACGGCGAGTAAACATAATGATGAACAAACATAACGGCGTGTAAACATAATGATGAACAAACCCAATGGCGAGTAAACATAATAATGAACAAACACAACGGCGAGTAAACATAATGATGAACAAACACAACGGCGAGTAAACATAATGATGAACAAACACAACGGCGAGTAAACATCATGATGAACAGACACAACGGCGAGTAAACATAATGATGAACAGACACAACGGCGAGTAAACATAATGATGAACAAACATAACGGCGAGTAAGCATAATGATGAACAAACATAACGACGAGTAAACATAATGATGAACAAAAATAACGGCGAGTAAACACAATGATTCACAAGCATAACGCCAAGTAAACATTATGATTCACAAGCATAACGGCGAGTAAACATAATGATTCACAAGCATAACGGCGAGTAAACATTATGATTCACAAGCATAACAGCGAGTAAACATTATGATTCACAAGCATAACGGCGAGTAAACATTATGATTCACAAGCATAACGGCGAGTAAACATAATGGTGCCGAAACAAACAATGATTCTCAAACGTAACAGTGACCAAACAAAATGATGCTCACATAAACATAATGGTGGACCAAAGACGTGTACAGATCAAAGTGGACCAAAAACGCATCTATATACGTCTTTTGGTGGACAAACAACATGGCGTATACAGCATTGACGCAGTCGTAGTTCAAAACCCAGTGATGAAAGAAAAACAATTGCCCCATTTGGTGACTTGCATGGTTAAGAACAGTCCGGAATACATTTGATAACAGGGAGGCTTTCTCTCTAATGACAACCAACATAACAATCACTCTACCACCCCTAGTCACTCTCATCCAGCCCAAACTAACAAATTAATCCCCAATCTAGGGGAGATAAGCCTAGCAAGATTAAATCACCGTATCGATAAGTTACAAATCAGATCGAATCGTTACCACGGGCCGCAACACTCTCCCCAGCGTATTAATGTATCAACTCCCATCATTCCCCCCATCCTCTACTTCCGGTGTGCACAAGTCAACTGTTCTTGTATGTCACGAACCTAGGTCACACCTATGTGTTGTAGGTCATAAAAGATTCAGTCACTCATCTCATTTGTGTTTGGATACCATAGTACTTCCAAAAAACGCAATATAAACAAAGTGTTGCTTCCCATGGTCGCTTGAATGAGGTTAGTAAAAATAGAACGTGTGAATGATGTAAATATTTGATGGTCCAGCAATCTTTGTTTCTTGCTGTTGAAGGAAGGACAAACTGAAGTGAAAGCTAATTGTACCTGTATATTTTGTTTCTGTATTGATGGAGGTAGTTGACAAGGTAAGTCTGTATTTTAAGGGATATTATTTGTATTATATACAATAATACAATTACAGGGAGTCCTTGACAACCATTATTGATCACCAGTGTCCAAGACACACAAACAACTCACTGAAAATCGTTGTAAATATTTTATACATGTTACAATTAAATATTCTAAATTGCGTCTAATAAAAATAGTTTCATGTACATACGATGACATGTACAAGATACATGTTTCACGCAAATTTTCTAATACACGAAAACCTTTAATTTTAGCATTTGTATCATCACAAAATGTCATCTACTTAAAAAACCAAGAGCCATATTTAATTTTAGTAATTCATCACTAACCTGTGTTGCTTTTTTAAGGGATTACAGAATTTTAGGGGAACTACGACCATATCAATTTACACAGATGGTATCATTAATTAAGTCCTTCACGTAACACATAGTACTAAAAATATAAGGTGATTGAGATTTGGAAGATATCTCATATTACCTGTAGCATCAGCTCATTCGTCTAGTTGTAGCTCGCAATGGAGATCGTATACAGCGTCCTGGATGTCTTACCGTGTAAACATGGTTGTTTGTTTAGGGAACATATGTCAAAGGTAGGTTTAATTATGTAGACAGGTGTAGGCAGTTTGTTTGTTTGTACTGTTTATTTGTATATTTCTACTGTTTATTTGTTTATTGATGGTTTCTGTGTAATTGATTATGATCACAAACATAATGCCAGTGTTTTCTTCAATTTGGTAATAAGCACAATATATTCCTTCATCTTTATTGATGGGAGCTTATTTTAGGAACGGGATGAGATTGTGGTTTGCTTATCATTATTTGTTTATTGTAAAACATATAAACTGCCGGGCAAAAGAGATAAACACCCATGTTTGATGGTGACTTAAAATGAAACAAACAAGAAAGGGTGTTGTGTTTTATAAGGATATCATAGACGATATCTCACAACAGGGCAGCCTAATAACCTTTTGTTATTAAAGGTTTGTGCTTTTTTGGTCAAATTAAAAAAAAACTCTATTTAAGAGGTGTACGACCATACTATTCTTTCCTGAAATTCAAAAGAAGGGAAAACATTTAAAGTGAGTGAGTATGATTTTACGCCGCTTTTAGAAATATCACGGCGGGGGACACCAGAAATGGGCTTTACACATTGTACCCATGTCGGGAATCGAACCCAGGTCTTCGGGGTGACGAGCTAACGCTTTAACCACTAGGCTACCCGACCGCCCCGAAAACATAAAGAGACTAATATGAATAGTTTATTTTTGTCCATCAGTTTGTCATGTTTGTGGCATAAGCCAAGAGATTGATTTTACTCTTTGAAGGTATTAAATAATTAAATAATAATAATAATAATAATAATAATAATAATAATAATAATCTTATAATATGAAATAAACACGGATGTTTGGGATTCGTTGGACATATTTTAAACAAATAATAATAATAATAATATTTATAAAATGAAAGAGTTCTTATATTTATTGGGGACGGTTTCGTTGTTTATCATTTTAAAATTTCAAACAGCCGACTTTCAGAAATGAATTTCAGGAACATTTGAGGTAGTACAGAAAAACTTATCCCATTGGAAATGTGTTCATTAAATAGTTTATCATAAACTCACGAGTCATCTTTCTTAAATGTAAGATTACATCCTGACCTTTTTCTGAGCTGTCAGTTCAAAGAATTATTTATCAGCGTATAAACATCTGAGATGAAAATTAATGATTATGTTCAAATAATTTTATCTCACTTTTGTGTCCTTTTATTTCAACAAGTTCAAAGAGATCTTTGTCGGTGATTATTTTTTTAGATAAAGATGGCTGTCATTTTCAATTCATATAATCTTACCTATTCGTTATTTGTATATCTATGAGATCAAAAAGCTGTTAATCAATTTAAAACGTTGATTATTTCATTTCACTTTGAGAAATGTTTACGTTCTTGATCTGAAGTTTAAAAAGATTACTCTAAATGTATCCCGTGAAAGAGTCATTGGGTACTTGAGCTTGACTTAAATATCTACTTACCATAGTCGTAATGCTAAGATCGCTTTGTGACTCCGGGTCCAGTGCCGTTTGGTGTTAGAACGATGTACTATACGGATGATGCCGTTTATAAAGTCATGCCTTTTTACGAATGATGCTCAAAATTGTAACAGGACCGGTCTGGTAGCCTAGTGGTTAAAGCGCTCGCTCGTCACGCCGAAAACCCGGGTTCGAATCCCGACATGGGTACAATGTGTGAAGCCCATTTCTGGTGTCCCTTGCCGTGATAATGCTGGAATATTGCTAACAGCGACTCACTCACTCACCCATAAATGTAATGTCAACATGTTAGACGTTTATGATTGTACTATCGATAAGTCATCCCGATATTGTTCGAGCATTTGTAATTCATATGTTGTTCATAAATTCATTTTCTATCATGTTTGACGTTTATAATTTTCTGTCTGTAATGTTTTTACGATTATAAATGATTTGGTTGTGAGTCCGCATGCTGTCCAATACCATGACCTTTCATGGAGTTTTCACACCTCCCTACTCACTGCTACTTCTGTAATCTGTCGGGACCGCCTCCGTGGTCTTGTGGTAGAGCGTCCGCCCGAAGAGCGGAAGGTCCGGGGTTCGATCCCAGGCCGCGTCATACAAAAAGACGTTAAAAGATTGTACTTGTTGTTACCCTGTCTGGCGCTTGTCATTAAGGGGCTAAAACAAGGACTGGTCGGCTCGGAGTCAGTTTACTGTGTCTGAGTGGGGTATTCATGTCAAACTGCGGCATGGTATCTCAGTCGGCTAGCACTATAAATCGGCATCAGTCCGGACTAGTACAAGCAGCTACACACATACACGTACATGCACGTCGCTATATAAGTGCAATAAACTTGGACGTGACGTTAAACCAAATTTCACCTCACCTCACCTGTCGGGTTGTCATGTTTGGTGACTTGGGCTGAAAGTGGGATTTGCTTATGATATTGAACACTGGGTTGTCTGGTCCGGGTTCAATTGTTTAAATGGCGCCGTTTTAAGACAGGAGTATTGCTGGGTGCGGTGTGAAAAAATCAAACAATTATATTTTTCTTTTAAATTGTGTGAGTGGCGGATGTTACCGACAGAACATGCTTACCCTTCTCGCGAACTCTTGGTGTCATCACTGATTTTCAGTGGGGCGGTCGGGTAGCCTAGTGGTTAAAGCGTTCACTCGTCACGCCGAAGACCCGGGTTCGATTCCCGACATGGGTACAATGTGTGAAGCCCATTTCTTGTGTCCCCCACCGTGATATTGCTGGAATATTGCTTAAAGCGGCGTAAAACATACTCACTCACTCACTGATTTTCAGTGATCAATTCATATAATTATCGTCGCTATGTTTTACGCTCAGTAGAAATTGTTTTCGGCAGATAATCGAGACTGGTTATTCTCTGGCGTTGACGTTTTGCATATAGACATAGAGATTATCCTTCTGATGTCGTTCAAAGGAAATCGCTCTGATGGGTGACGGCGAGCGGTCGGCCTGTGTGATCTGTCGGGAGCCCACTGAGTTGTTCCAGATTGACAAGACCACCTTCATGGACGTGTGCCCGGGCATCTTCAAGGTGGAGCTTTCAGAGAAGATGGCATTCGCAAAGTAAGCATCGTTGTCTGTCTACGGTCAATTAAAATTGGGGCGGTCGGGTAGCCTAGTGGTAAAAGCGTTCGCTCGTCACGCCGAAGACACGGGTTCGATTCCCAGCATTGGTATAATGTGTGAAGCCAATTTCTGGTGTCCCCCGCCGTAATATTGCTGGAATATTGCTGAAAGCGGCGTAATAATTCTATACGACGCACATTTGTATAATGATTCCACGTGCTAAATGGCATTGACAATGTTATCCATTGGTCTATAATTGTTGACATCATATTGATACATTATCTTCTCGACAAGCTAATAGACTTCTTACCTACAGCTATATTCCGACCCGCAATCCCTACGTAGTGGACTAACGTAAACGTCACATTCCCTCAAAGTATTTAAAAAATCATCACGGAACAATGTCCCGATGAGAATATTGGTGAGATGAGGCGATTGTCAGAGAGAATGAAATAAAACAATTATAACTTTTTCCAAAATTAAAAAAAAATGTAGTAGAATTCTTTAACGGTAGATGTATCTGTAGTTACTCAACAACAATAATGTACTGAAAGACTCTGACCACTGACAACTCATGTTTGTACTCTACTCAAGGAAGTTCCCAATCTTCAAAGGCTGGGACCCCGAGCAGTTCGAGAGCCTGTGTTTTAACTCCCAGGTGCTCTACATCCCCCACGGCCGCACTATCGAGCAGGACTGGTCCAAGGCCAACTACGTCTACTTCGTCATGACCGTACGTACACTATCAACAACATACTGACCACTGAAAACCTTCAGCAACCCATACTAACGGTTGGTCAGACTCACTGACTTGGTTGATGCATGTCATCAATCCCAATTGTGTGGATGGTGCTCATGATGTCAATCACTGGATTGTCTGGCGAAGACTCGATTATTTACAGACCGACATCATATAGCTGGAATATTGCTGAGTGCGGTGTTAAAAAAACCCAAACAAACAATAACGATACTGTGACGCCATCTTCGGCAACCAGGGCAATTTCATCGGCGGTTGCTATGTTATGGACCAAGCTCAGTTAGTTGTCCTCGCCTTGTTTCACAACGCGATCTTTGCGATACGCCTATCGTAATTCTATGCTGAAGTATTGATGGATGCTATCGTAGGACAGAACGTTTTTTGTTTACGACATTCGTAACGGTAACATTTCAAAACAAAGAGAACTTCTGCATCAATGTGCAAACAGACAATTTCAAATTTTGGGTGTCTTCTGTGTATGATTTTAAACTATAAGGCGCCGTAATTCGCTGTTTAGAGTTACGCCCCTAAGTCGTCATAGAAACCTATGATCGTGGGTTCGAATCCCTTTTCGCCCCGATTACGTTTCTAGGTTTGTCTGTACCATACCCAGGCTCGTGGGTTTCACCAAAGAGGTGGACATCCAAGACTCGCATCACTTCGGGTTTTCCTCCCACATTAAGCAGACACACCCTGATGTAACTGGAATACTGTAAAGAGCGGTGTTAAACCCATCTCACTCACTTATAAGATACTTTCAATCACGTCATGTAACCAATAAATAAATCCTCGTGTTTATTGCGTGTCCAGGGACGGGTGTCACTGCTGAAGCGGTTCAGTGTCAGTGACATGCTGGACCTGACCGCTAAGGGCATGATGGACAAGGAACTGCACTATCGGAAGCCGGACAATGAGGAGGTCGGGGGAGGAAGCAGGACGAAACAGGCGTGTGTAGGCTGCATCAGAGAGGGAGAGAACACGGTGAGGGGTCATTTGTGTGTATGGTGGGGGTGTAAATGAACAAAGTCTAGATTTTCCCATCTCACTGGGGCTCCTTCTCAATGTAAATGGAGTTAATTGTTGCTGAGAAAAGTATATATATATGAGCGTTATTCTTGTCGGGGGGATGGGATGGCCTGTGGATTAGTATAATTTGGGGATAATATGTGGATTGATGGGATGGGCTGGGGGCTGGCGGAGGGGGCTAGGGGAATCAGGAGAAGGGGGTGACCGGGGTGGATGGCGGTCAGGGAAGAGGGTGATGATTCGGGACTATGGTTTTTGCACGTGTATATCACAGTTTGGCTGGGGTGGGTCAGTGGATGAAGTCCTGTGTTCCTCGTTGTAGGACCTGCGACTCCTGTCGCTGGAGCCGTCTACGTCTATTGTCCCCATCACGCTGATGAGCGAAGGCGTGAAGCTGCTCAGGGTTGCTGTGAGGACATTCAAGAGGATGTGTCCTCGCAGACAGGTGGAGGACTACCTGAAAAAGGACTACACGCCTATAGAGTCAGTGTGCTTTGATAATATAAACTTGTAACCGTCGAAACCTAAGTCGAAAAAGTTATTCATATTGAAATACTGAAGAAATATTAATACACGTCCGTCCGTCCATCCGTTCCTTTCCTTCGCAGTTGCTAGCCCAGTAATTAAATCGTTCGCTCCTCACATATAGGCCAGGTTCGATTCCCCACATGGGTACAATGTTGGAGGCCAATTGCTGGTATGCCCCGCCGTAATATTGCTGGAATATTTCTAAGCGCGGCATAAAACTTTACTCAGTCACTCTGATTTGGAATCTCCGTTTTCGGCCTAATGGTATTTCAACAAAGCCTTGCCTGTAAGCTTAAACCCAACTCACTCTCTCACTCACTCACTCACTCCTCCACTCACTCACTCACTCACTCACTCACTCACTTGTTACAGTATCCCGACAAACTCTGAGATCTGCGAGAAGGTATTCAAGGACACAATCTGGACGTCGTACAAGAAGAGCGTGGTGCGGACGGTGGAGTTGGAACAGTCGGGGTTTGCCATCGCTCATCTCCCCGCCACGGTGAAGGGGACGAGTGGATGGGCGCGGTGGCCTGGATTCGATGACGAGGCAGAGGAGAAGACAGGACGCCTTACATGCAAGACTACCAGATCATATGTGAGTAGTCAGCGAAACATCTTCCCGAGCCAAGACTGACTTTAAAAATCCAGTTTCAACCCTTGAAGAACTGGGCTGGAATTATGAAGTAATATTTTGGTTGAACTAACGAGTCTATGCATAGTCCAATCGCGTAACGAAATTGACATCGGCGTCGTAAACTGTCGTGTAGATTTAGGTCGATTGCAGGATTTGTGAAGCAATCTCGATCTCGTTGTCAACAGATATTTTCCAAATCTTTTCATGTTTTTAATCAAGGTGCTCACGTGATTTGATGCACTTCGCGAAGTAAGACCCGTTTTATCACGTTTTATAGATCTTGATTATCGATTAGATCTTCTTGACTGGGCGCCGCCATTTTGTTTGTAGCAAATGCAAGTGATATATGAGAGGTGAAATCTGATTGGTTAATAGAAGGGACATGGAAGGGACATGACTCATGTAATATCCACTGATGACGCTACGTCTGAGCCCAGAAATTGCAACCTAGTTCGGCAAGGGTGGAAACTGGACTTTTATAGTCAGATAATTCCCTCACGTCGGGTAGATGTGAGTGAGTTTGGTTCAATGCTGCTGTGAACAGTATTTCATGTTTGGTTGTTTTTTCTGTCGTGTCAACGTGAGTAAGACAAATCTTATTGACAAGTCGTATTACTACTTTCGGTTAAAACCACGAGCATGGGTATGGTGCTGACAAACCCATGGGTATAGGTTTCTGGCACGCTTAAGGGACGCAACTCTGCACGGCGAATCGCAGCGCCTGGGCCACCCATGCCCCTCATATGTGAGTGTCTTTGTGGTGAACGTCAGAATTACCCCTGTCTTCATAATAGGTTTAACAATCGTATGTTTGGCTAAATTCAAATCCACGCGGGGACGCGGGATAGACTGACGGTACAATGTTGCTTTAAATAATATTTCAGTTGTGTCAGCTTTGACGTTGGACGTATGCAACAAAACTATTAAAGGTGCTCCAATAAATAGACCATGAACTGGGATTCGAACCAACAATCAGATCCTGCTGGTACTAAGCGACGCAACTCAGCCCAGCTTATCGCGAGTCATTTTCCGAACATGGCATGACCTCATTGATATTGCTTATGTGTATGTGAGAATTATTACCCGCGAAAAATTGATCTTCAGCGACCTATGCTTGCAGTAAGAGGCGACCATCGGGGGACATTATGTCAATGTCTGGTCGCACTATAGAGCAGGACTGGTTCAAGACCAACTACGTGTACTTTGTCATGACCGTAGGTACATGTAGACTATCAATAAAGAAAAAGACATGTGAAGATCCGGGTTAGAATTGGCCTTTAGCAACCCATGATTGTCGTAAGAGACGAATAACGAGAAAGAGTGGTCAGGCTCGTGTCTTGGTTGATGCATGTAATCGTATCCCAATTGTATGGATTCATGCTCATGATGTCAGTCACTGTATTGTCTGGTCCAGACTCGATTATTTACAGACCACCGTCATATAGCCGAATGTGCGGCGTTAAACAACAAACAAAACAAAACTTGAAAAGTATACATTTATTATAATATGTTTCAGGTCGATCCTTTCATTATCGTTAAAACACCTAAAGCGAAGATTCGCCCAGAATTACCAGTGCAGAGGAAGGCGAATGAGAGGGGTAGAGAAGTGAAGCGTGATATCATTGTGGAGACGGAAGAGGAACACGGGATTCTCCCTATTGTCATACAAAATGACCGCTCCATGATCAGCAAACCGCGCGGAGTGACCAACGGCATGGAGCTGAGGACAAACGTCAGTCGACTGATCCGGCAGGAGGAGATGAACCCCAGCACCAAGAGCGTGTTCCTGACTGAGCCGGAGAAGGAGTGAACAGTGGTGGCGAATAGCAAAGCGAATAGTGATGTGAATATTGACTGTGAATAATGTACCTGGAGTGATACTCAAGATACAGGTGAGCTATGGTGGTGCCACGTAACATGTTGGGTTATGGGTGAAATGTGGTCGAGCCGGATTAACGGTGTCCGGATTAATGGTGTCCGGAGTAACAGTGTCCGGATCAATAGGGTCTGGATTAACGGTGTCTGGATTAATGGTGTCCGGAGTAACGGTGTCCGGATTAAAAGGGTCTGGATTAACGGTGTCCGGATGGACGGTGTCCGGATTAACGGTGTCAGGATCAACAGGGTCCGGATTAACGGTGTCCGTGCTAACGGGGTTTGACTTTATTACTGATCTCTCTGATGTCTTTTAGGAAGAATGAGATTTCGTTGGAACTTATAACTAGGACGACACTAAACCAGCACTGAAGGTCAGTCAGACTGACGGTGAGACGTTCAACAGACAACAAACAAGGGCAGCTAAGCCAACATTGTGCCTAGGATGTAGACAGTCCTCGATGAATAAGCAACACTTAGTAATTGCTGGAAAGGGGGCACGGGTGGCTCAGTTGCCTAAAGCGCTGCAATTCGCTTTTTGTGCCTTGGACACACCAGAAACCTATGATTGTGGGCTCGAGTCCCGGTTCGCCCCGATTATGTTTCTAGGTTTGTAAGCACCATACCGGTGCTCGTGGGTTTCACCAAAGTGGTAAACGTCTCATGCTGTTATCCAATTTCCTTTTTTTAATTGTTCGTTTTTATTACATTGCCAACCTTGGATCTTCGTAAACATACGTTGTGGACAATACAAATTGGAACATTAATTGCTGAGTATGAGTGCTATGATGCCAGTCTTTTAAAGTACACATATGAGTGAAAGGTTACCGTCATCGCTACGGGACCGCCTCCATGGTCTAGTGGTAGAGCGTCCACCCGGAGAGCGGAAGGTCCGGGGTTCGATCCCAGCCGCGTCTTACCAAAAGACGTTAAAATATGGTACTTGTTGTTACCCTGTCTGGCGCTCGGCATTAAGGGGCTAAAACAAGGACTGGTCGGCTCGGAGTCAGTATACTGTGTCTGAGTGCGATATTCGTGTTAAACTGCGGCTTGGTATCTCAGTGTGCTAGCACTATAAATCGGCATCAGTCCGGGCAAGTACAAGCAGCCACACACACATACACGTGCATGCACGTCGCTATATAAGTGCAATAATCTTGGACGCGACGTTAAACCCAATTTCACTTCACCTCACTCACCGCTATGCTGTAGTAGAAATCGTTTACCATGAAGACTGACAACATTGTTTGACAACAAGAGGGGCAGTGGGGTAGCCTAGTGGTTAAAGCGTTCGCTCGTCACGCCAAAGACCCGGGTTCGATTCCCCACATGGGTACAATGTGTTTCTGGTGTCCCTCGCCGTGATATTGCTGGGATATTACTAAAAGCGGCGTAAAACCGAACTCACTCCGAGTAAATCAATATTTCTGTTACGGCCGCATTGACATACAGCACTGACACGTGGACGATGCAGAAACCAGCAACGGTGCTGATGGAAGTAACATTATTTAGAATTTCAATGTAGATATATTAATATATTTTTATATTAAAGATAAAAAACATTCAGAAAATATTAGACACCCCTTGTTCGCGTATGAATTGTTATACATTATGTTTCTAATAAATGGTTAAATTATTATCTTAGTTATAGTGTCTT
The DNA here is from genome assembly GCF_022045235.1 of Haliotis cracherodii. Classification (NCBI taxonomy): domain Eukaryota; kingdom Metazoa; phylum Mollusca; class Gastropoda; order Lepetellida; family Haliotidae; genus Haliotis; species Haliotis cracherodii. The sequence continues at coordinate 17,597,952 of NW_027266270.1, read as the reverse complement.
TATTCATGAATTGTCACGCCAACACCTGGCATCATCATTGATAGTGATTCATAAACACAAGTTTATTATATTGTCGGAATCGTACGGTCGAGATTTACTATGATTATGGAAATGGATCTGTCGCTGTCCTTTAAAGGATATTCATTGACGAGCACTGAACGCCGAGCTAGTGGCGCTGACACTCAGTTGGTTTTATCCGGCCAGGATTATCCACGCGACCGTCTTCACATTTGAAGCGTTCATAAAATCCTTGAACGTTACCACACTTGTTTTGGAGTCAGTCAGTCCACAATGAGTGTCGGGCCAGAAATACACCAACCACACAGAGCGACCAAATGAGCAAGATGTATGGAAATGTTTACTGAAATTTACCTAGAACCCTGACACAACCCATACCCTGTAACTTCAGGGTTCCGGCGAACATTTTGCTGTCATGAAACTTGTGTTCGCTGGCGGATGCAGATATTTCAGATATTAAAATGTTTTAATATAATTACATGTTAAATGCGCATGTTTCTTTAAACAAGCTACCACATCGCACGTCCGTTCAGTTATCGAATAATAAACTTTACGCAACATACTTATACATCAGGAGATTAACTGTTTGTCTTGTTTAAAATTAAATACTAGTATTCTGCCGTGGTGTGTATGTGTTTGTTGGTGTGTGTGTGTGTGTGTGTGTGTGTGTGTGTGTGTGTGTGTGTGTGTGTGTGTGTCCGTCGTTGTGTGTGTGTGTGTCCGTCGTTGTGTGTGTTTGCGTGCTTGCGTCGTGGTGTTTGTATGTGTGTGTATGTGTGTGTGCATTCGTGGTGTATGTGTGTACGCCGTGGTGTGTAAGTGTTTGGGCTGTTCTGTCTGTCTGTGTGTGTGCGTGTGTGTGTGTTTTTGTTTGTGTATGTGAGTGTGCGTCGTGGAGTTTGTATGTGTGTGTGAGAGAGAGTGTGCGCCGTGGTGTGTTTGTGCCATTCTGTGTGTGTTTCGTGATGTGTGTGTGTGTGTGTGCGCGCGCGCGCGATTGTGTGTGTGTGTGTGTGTGTCTGTCATGTGTGTGTGTTTGTGCCTCTGAAACCTGACGAAGTAGTGCGGTTTAATCCCAATAGTGTACATTCGCTCGTGCCCCCTCTTACTTACCATATTATGTGCGTACACTGAACTTATTGCATATAACTTCACTCGACGTGAAAATAGGAAAAAGGATATTTTCCTGGTATCATAGACACTTCTCTTCAGGCAGCATCGTTGGGACATTTTTCGACATTGCAATGACAATATCATCTCAGACGCAATAACATTTTCAATTCCAATGTGGGGTAGATTTAGAGGTTTGTACAGAGTTGCGTCCCTTAGTCGTGCCACAATCCGCTGTACACGGGATGAAACCAAGATTCACCCTGATTGTGATCGTTTGATGTGCTAGTTTTACGTGTTGTTGTTTTACGATTGCGTCACGCATACTGAGACGCCGTAACATGTCAGAAATGGTGTTCGATGCGGCGTTAAACTCACTCACTCACTCACTCACTACTGCACATAGAATCAATCTCCAATCTAAATAGTTCCTGGTCGTATTTACTTGACGCCATAATTAACAAGGAGCTTGCCAAACTTTGGCAAACCATTCACTCCCACTGTTTCAATACCATCCAGTGGGCAGTGAGGTAGCCAAGTGGATAAAGCGTTAGCCTGTCACACCAAAAGTCCGTGTTCGATTCCCCACAAAAGTACAATGTGTGAATGCTGGTGTCCCACGCCGTAATATTGCTTGAATATTTCTAAAAGCGGCGTAAAACCATACTCACTTACTCATACCATTTGGGGACACGCATGTTGGTTTGGGTTGGTTGGTTTGTTTTTTTAACGCCGCACTCAGCAATATTCCGGCTATATGACGGCGGTCTGTAAATAATCGAGTCTGGACCAGACAATCCAGGATTGATATCATGAGCATCGATCCAAGCAATTGGGATCGATGACATGCATCAACCAAGTCAGCGAGCCTGACCACCCGATCCCGTTAGTCGCCTCTTACGACAAGCATAGTCGCCTTTTAGGACAAGCATGGGTTGCTGAAGACCTATTCTACCCCGGATGTTCACGACGAGGCAATTAAAAGACCAAGGTTAAGCGTATTTTTTTTATTCGAAGTGACAAGGTGTACATGACGGCAGGCGTTCTAACTCGACAAACATCATGTGTAAATCTTGAAGTATTTCTCTGAATGATAATTAGTTGTAATTCCCCCATGATATGCTTTACAGCGTTATTTTTCAGACTTCAAGTATTTACATACAAACATCAATGTGATTCTTAATAAAAATGTATCACCGCCTTTTCACCGTTCTGGGGCGTGCCGTCATCCCGTCAAGACATACCCAGAAAACATGAACGCATTTGTCTCGGCCCTAATAAGGCCTAATGTTCGTGACGTCACATAAAACTATGACGTAGTTAGCTGATAGCCAGTTGACATCCGCGGAATGTCCTAAACGTGATGTCGTTAAGACAGTCGTAGTTGTAGGTGCTGCCGTAGAACATGCCGCACAGCTCGCACGACTGCACGAACCTCTCGACACTCATGCCTGGGGGGACCCTGCAACAAAGGAAGGTCAACTTAATTTTACGACATCATATCAGCATCAGCATCATTATTACCCACGAAGTGAAGATACAGGTGGTGAGACACACGGTGTCGTACAAAGTTGACCTTGTTTTATTCGTTTTGATTGGATAACCGTGACCTGTCACACCGGGACTACTTTTTTCACATTCGTCACCACTCGCCCCTTTCCGTAACCTGCAAGAAGACTCGTCCCCCTATCGATGAATGTTATGTGCGAAAATATGACAAACCAATCAGAATGCGCGTATGATTTCAAGTTTTTCTTCAAAGAATCACTCAGAAATAATTTTTGATTTTACATGTCTTGCATCTAAAAATATACCCAAGATATGGTTAAATGTGTTCAATCATACTGTATAATTCCGCATGTCCAGATGTGCTTTAAACTGCATCTGCAATATATATAATACATAGGGGAAATATATGTGAACCATTACGCAACGAGCGGACAATTGTTTTAGGTATGCCCGTTTGCGCTAAGACGGAACCTGGTCGCAAAAATGGCCATGAGGGGGGCACGAGTCGCTATTCGGCTTGTCCCGGAATAACACGTTGAATGCTTTTTTCAATAACATATTAATCACGAGATGTCTTTCGAATTTACAAAACACTTTGCTACTACGAGACAGAAAATAAGGAATCTAGTGAAAACGAGTGATGTTTACAAACACTTAATTAAAGCAAACAGGATACTCCCAGTTTGCACTCTACATAAGGTAAGCATATATCTACTACATACTTCATAATCGAGCTATATATTTGCCATATACTACCACCGATAGATCGGGGTCCCTATTGACGTGATGCACCGGACCTCTTTCGTGAATTTGATTTAATGTTAAACGTTAAGCGTGGTGAAACGAAGTTAGTTTAAACTATATCTAGGCAGATGTCTGGACTTACGATGAATGGTCCTAAGTGTCACGAGCGTCCCATTCGAGGTGTACTTTGCGGCACTGTTTCCGAAGGCGTTTGTTCATGAATGAGTGAGTGAGTGAGTGAGTTGGGTTTAACGCCGCTTTTAACAGTATTCCAGTTATATCGCGGCGTGTCAGCTTAATGTGGGTGGAAAGTGATGCAGGTCTCAGACGTTTACCACTTCTTTGAAACCCACGAGCACGGGTATGGTGCTGACAAACCTAGAAACATAATCGGGGCGAATCGGGATTCGAACCCAGAATCATAGGTTTCTGGCGTGCCCAAGGGACGCAACTCTTCACAGCGAATCGCGGCGCCTCAGAGGACTGGGCCTCCCGTGCCCCTCTGTTCATGAATGAATGTACAGAATTATGATCACAAAAAGTGAACAGTTCCGATACAAATGATTCGAAACTTCCGTTGAAGTGAGCTTGACTTCTGATTTTGTACAATATATGGCCCAAAACATCCGAAATGTGACGAATAACATTCCTAGTTGAATGTGTGTAGGCGACGGTTGTCTTTTCTTATTCTGATGGCGACCTTGCCCTTCGTTTGTAGCTGTCACTGACAAGAAAGCAGATTCGAGTTTGTTTCTTTTCAATTTTTCAGTGTAGGGTCGTACAGGTAACATGAACGTCTTTGGCGAGCACTCTGATTTCCCTCTACCATTATGGTACCGAACCGAATCACTTTGACTGCACAACCGGGATCCCAGCGGGTCCAGTGACCGACTGTTGGACCGAGATTCAAAGTCTCTCCAGTGAGTTGTTCCCCTTAGATGAAGCTGGACAACGCAGATAAACGCAATGGCTGAACGATCGCATCTAAAAGTGGGAGCGATGTGACAATCGGTATTGGGAGAAAGGGTACAGATAATTGAGAGAATATGCGGACAAGACCAAAGTTAGGACTTCTTGTTCACAAAAAGGACTTGTCTGACAGTGCCGAGGTTGGATTAAATTCAGGGAGTCATGGTTTACTCTACCTACGGTGTTTTCTTCTGAGTTATTATATGGCAGCTTTCGTATCATACCCCATATGAAACCCGAGGTTCCCAAATCAGCGCGAGGGCCTGGGGCCAGAGGGCGGATATGGACGTCATGGGGTATGATATGAAAACTGCGATGTAATATTACCTTTTTAATATACATTAACATACATTTGTTAGATGTATCTGCAAGTGAATTCAATACATTTTCACTTTGTTCGGAAGATTTTGTCACGGGAAAGCTGGCAGAGACGTAACTCTAATTTCTTACCCCGCCGGCTGATATCGATCGCCTATTCAAAATGCTGGTCTAGAGGTATAGCGCCCGCCCGGAGAAGGTAAGGTCCGGGGTTCGATCACCGACCGCGTCATACCAAAAGACGTTAAAAGACGTTAACTTGTTGTTACCCTGTCTGGCGCTCGGCATTAAAGGGCTAAAACAAGGACTGGTCGGCTCGGAGTCAGTATACTGTGTCTGAGTGGGGTAATCATGTTAAACTGCGGCATGGTATCTCAGCGTGCTAGCACTATAAATCGGCATCAGTCCGGACTAGTACAAGCAGCCACACACACACACGCACACACACGTGCATACACGTCGCTATATAAGTGCCATAATCTTGGACGCGACGTTAAACCCAATTTCACCCCACCTCACCTTAAACCTCACCCAGTCTTGTCGCTATTTATAACCAACGAATCGAGCCTTGGCCTTTTTTCTAACGAGAAGGGAACCAGGGAGTGTTCTGACCAATGCGCGCTCAGATTACATCGGCAATATTTCTCGTTCGTCACGCATAACAGCCATGCGGCTCTCGTCTACACATTTCTTCCCTATCAGAGGAAGAGTTGGCACAAAGTTCATAGACGGATTCATTTGACTTCCTTCAGTTAAACTCGGCCGGAAACTCACATCCCCTTACAATAAGCCAAATATCTGTACATAGCATAATTACACCCGTGGGGATCCCGGGTAAGAATACTCACCCCGGCTTGTCGTAAGAGATGACTTAATGGATCGGACTGTCCTGGGTAACTGCATGTCAATGTATTCCAATTTCCTAGCTCGATGCTCATGATATCAATTACTGGATTTTCTGGGCTAAGTCTGAATATTTATAGGCCGCCGTCAAATATCTGGATATTGCTGAGTGCAGGGTTAAACGACTAACAAACAAACAAATAAACAAATAAAACAACTCACACTTTGGGCTTTCCGTCTCCACGTCTCATTCTCTGAAGGATCGGGTCAGAAAACGACATCCCGTACATGGTAACCATTGCCAGGAACAACATTATACACCATTGGCCCATCTGCAACATCGCGACGACAATGCACGTGTGAATAACCATGTGTAACGATTTGCTGCAGAACATATACAGTGACACAGCAGAATCTGCCACATTGTGTATGAGTAAACAATGTACATGAGTAAACAATGTATATGAGTAAACATGTATATGAGTAAACAATGTATTTGAGTAAACACTCATTTTCCCGAGTCAAGGGAGTTAACTGACTGTAAAAAGTTCAGTTTCCACCCTTGCCGAACTACGATGGAATTTCTGGGTTCGACCGTTATGATTATTTTCCTCCTATTGACCAATCAGATTCCACGTCTCATATAACTTATATTTGTTTCAAACAAAATGGCGCCGCCCAGTTAAGACAATCTGATCAATAAACGAGATCTATTTTGTAATAAAACGGGTCTTGGTTCAATTGTTTGAATTGTTTGATAGGCATTACTTAGAAGTTGACGGATGACAAGATAGACACAATTTTTATGGATAACAACTTCTTTAATACTGTAAAAGGCGACGTTTCGGTATAGATCCCACTCATGTATGCCCTTGTTGTTACTGTTAATCCTCTATTGTTAATCCTCCACTTGCTATATATATTCTGCACTATGTCCCTCATTCAGTCTTGCTTGACAACGGTATAAGGATCTATACCGAAACGTCGCCATTTACAGTATTAAAGAAGTTGTTATCCATAAAAATTGTGTCTATCTTGGGGTCTTGGTTCGCGAAGTGTAACAAATCACGTGAGCACCTTGATTAAAAACATGAAAACATTTGGAAATTATCTGTTGACGGCACACATGCTTTGCAAATCCTGCAATCGACCGAAATCTGCACAGCAGTTTACAAACCGGATGTCGATTTCGTTACGCGTTTTGATTGGACTACGCATACTCGTTAGTCCAGCCAAAATATAACTCCATAATTGCAGCCTAGTTCGTCAAGGGTGTGAACTGGACTTATATAGTCAGTCAACTCCCTTGCCTAGGTAAGATGGTTTATACTTGCAACACACAGAGAGGTTTCGGTAAACAGGTATACAGTTTACATGTACTTCACGTGCAACGACAAATGCTTAGTTGTATCTAAAACACATGTGACATTAATACAACGCTGCATATCAGACTCAGTCAGTTTTATCCAGTATAAGGGCAACGCGTTTGTGTTAAAAAAATGTTTTAAAAGTTAAGTGTTAACATTATTGAATTATTTAATATTAATTTAATTATCCATTTTTGTTGACATTGTTTAATAAAATTCGATATTTAAAGCATGCCTAAACTAATCCGGCACACACACATATACATGTATATATATTTATATCTCCCGTTACAGCGGGTACGTCTTTCTGTGGAGGTGGTGTCATAATTAGTGAGTGAATATATGCTGCCGTCCACGTGCAATATTCCTAATATATCATGGGAACCCGTACACAATGTACAATTTCAAAACAAAGAGAGTTTGTCCAGGATGTTTCATTTAAGCTTAAGGTATATCGATGATCTGATATCGTTCAATAATGGTCGAATAGCCCATTCCCTTCCATTGGCTTACCCACCAAAACAATAAGCAACAAAGTGACACCGCCTCGACTGTTTCATTTGGATCTCTACAAAAAGATTCAGAGTGACAATAAATATCCACAAAACTATGACAAGAGGGATGGATGGCTTCAACTTTCCAATGGTCAAATATTCCAGCAGCTGTAGCCTTTGGTGTCTATATTTAACAAATTTTGAGGTACAATCTAGCATGCTGCTTCTGCGAAGATTTCAACGTGCGTTATACGACTCCTCAAAAGTTGTCAAGCAAGACAACGGTTCAAGGATCTATACCGAAACGTCGCTTTTTACAGTATTAAAGAAGTTGTTATCCATAAAATTGTGTCTACCTTGATCTTCATAGATGCTATATGGTTTCTTTAAACTTTTATGCAAGGATCAAATGTATTGATGCACGGGATAGGAGTGGGAGCAATGCTGTGGTCAGTTATCTGGTAAGTTTGAAACACGTTTTATTGTAAACTCCAATTTGACTCGTGGTCGTTGATATTGTATATAATCATATCTAAATGTATGACAGAGATTTTTCGTGACCCTAAATAGCTTTTGTTACTTTTGTTTGTATTGTCAAAGATTTTGCAAACACGAAGCTACTTTTTAAAGTCGCAAACACAACCGTCCCCGTGTTTTAGGGAGAATTTACATTTCAAGGTTTCACGTATTTAATGAAATAATTTAATTTACACAAAAAGTATATAATATATAAAATATTTCATATGTCTCGTGAAATATTATGTTTCTCTCATCTCGCGACGGGGGGAAAGATATACATGTATCTTCTTCCACTCAGTCACTCGATGAGAGAAACATGATATTTCACTCGACACATGTTATATACTCTATATATTATATTTTATAAACTTATACACCTTGACTAGAATTTGTCACCATACCAACACAGTTCTGGCCAATAACACACATGGACAATTCCTGTTCATCTATCTAAACACACTGCTATAGTCATATAAAAGAGACAATCAAATCCTTACCTCTAAGATTCTCTATGTATGGAACTCGGCTGTTGCTCAAAAGGACCGATATCATCGTTCCTTCGGCAACTTATATATTCCTCGCGACTAATCTCAAAAGATTATCCCCCGTGTGACAGCCTCAAACGCACGGTCTTCGAGTACCTGCTCTGAAGTGTGACAATACGGGGCGGAATTAACGGAAATATTCTTGTTGATTTCCGGCGCGTCCACGGATTGTAACTCGGCCCCCGAAGACGATAGGGATGTTGTCCATCATTGTATTGTCTGTGTCTTAATACCCCACACGGTCGCAGGGACATGATTGGAGCTAGTTGTTTGGCAAGCATGACAAATCTCAACAGACACTCGTGCAAGTGACAATATTAATGTAAAGCGTCCCACACAAAAACTGGAGGCTGGCTGATAACGGAACACAACTAATCATATAAAAATACTTTGTTTTGGAAACACGGGAAATGTGCATGGAACAACAATGTTGAATAATAATATTGCGGTTTCATGAAAAATATTTCAGGCTAAAGACGCCAATATCGCCAACCTATTCATCATAGCACCTCTGATATAAGAGTGAGTGAGTAGTAGTAAGCGTTGCTAAAAAAAATTGAGTCTATTCGAGGCGATGACCCATTGATCCTGGCACTGCTGGGGCGTTCGGGGTTTGGGTGGGACAACTATATGGAGTGAGTGAGTGTGTCACTTTAAATAGTATTTCAACAAGGAGAAAAACCCGACTTGGTGCAGATATTTTACTCACGAGGTCAGATATGATGCTGAGACACTTATAAACATAATGAGGTTAAACTGGTATTCGAACCAACGATCATACATATAAGTTTCTGGCCTAAGGAACGCAACCCCAACGTCAAAACGAGACGAGTGCAAATACATGAACAGAGTGAGTGAGTATGGTTTTATGCCGCGGGGGACACCAGAAATGGGCTTCACATATTGTACAACTAAGCTACCCGACCGCCACCCCCCCCCCCCCCCCCCCCCCCCTGATATAAGAACAATATACGTATGCACATACATATGAAATGGGGATGATACCAGGTGTTCTCGAAATGGTGAGCTCCAATGGCGCCACCTGCACATGCAAAGGCAAGTATAGTCGTCACATGGAAAACACGGTGCACGTGATGCAAGTCAAAACAGTGAATTGCATCAGACACCATCTTTTGTCACTGATACGTCAAATTAGAAAACATGTCTCACGTGAAAGTTGAGGCCTTGAATGTTGTTACCTTGATCAAACAACATTTGAGCAAGAGTTGAACAGCGCTCTTTGAAATCTTTGTAGAAAGGGCATGTCCAACTGTACTTCAAAAGTTGAGAAATGTAGACACGAAGGTTCAGGACCTGCAAGAATATTATTCGACATAAAGGAACACAGTAGAATAACGTACACAATGATAACATATATTATTTCATTTTATTCCATATAGTGTTCTTTTTTAAATAATCCGAAAACATACACGGACCGCAAAATCATTCAAAATATTTGCCTTTCAACCTGAATAAAGTTATAGAAATTCATATGAAACGACACTTCGTCACAGCTAAGACTATTTTCTGTGCTTTCGAAGGAGCTGCCGTTATATTGGGACGAACGATGTTCTACTCTCTCAGTGCTCATTCTGTAGATAGTAAAGATAGTCATCGAGTTCTATTAAAAGGCTGGAAGACCTAAAGTGACACGTGGCCTAAATGCAGCACACCACAATTAAATTCCCCTTCTGCACATGTCAGCAGTGCATGATCTTGAAACAGTATCTCGGAAAACAACTGAATTAACATTACTTTGTGACCCGGTTCGCCCCGATTATGTTTCTAGTTTTGTCAGCACCATACCCGTGCTCATGGGTTTCACCGAAGCAGTAAACGTCTGAGACCTGCATCACTTCGGGCTTTCCTCCCACATTAAGCTGACACGCCGTGATATAACTTGAATACTGTTAAAAGCAGCGTTAAACCCAACTCACTCACTACTTTGTGCCCTGTGTTTCGTTCAACATATCAAAGATTTCTTTTAATGGCTGCCTTAACACTGTCAGTGTATCCTTAGGGCATTGTAGTTCTCTCGCTGTGATGAACCTACGTATAATTGCAACAATACACTAACATACTGCTGGTGGAGACTGCAGTCCGTTGTCGAATCAGGAAGGCGATTCCAACTTGATAACGGTGCAAGAACCTACTGACTTCAAAACGTCGCTAAATGTGGGGCACGGGTGGCCCAGTCGTCTCAGGCGCCGCAATTCGCTGTACAGAGTTGCGTCCCTTGGGCACGCCAGAAACCTATGATTGTGGGTTCGAATCCCTGTTCGCCCCGATTATGTTTCCAGGTTTGTCAGCACCATATCCGTGCTCGTGGGTTTCACCGAAGTGGTAAACGTCTGAGACCTGCATCACTTCGGGCTTTCCTCCCACATTAAGCTGACACGCCGTGATACTCGTAACTGCAATACTGTTAAAAGCGGCGGTAAACCCAACTCACTCACTCACTCATTCACACGCTAAATGCAATAAACCAGAAGTTGTTGTCCCGTTATTAATGTTACGAGTCATTGAACTTGAGCGTTTTTTAGATGTGTGTGCCCTTTATCCATGACGTTAAAATGGCTACGCTTGTCTTCTGCTACCCAACTTCAATTCGGGCAACCAATATCGGATGCTGCGTGACTGACATTTTCACTGTTGATTTCGTTGAGATTTTGATCTTTTCAATACATTTTACTTGATGCATCTATCCTTTGTGGCTTTTAAACGAGAGTGATTTTAAACTATGTTTTTCTTTTCTTTGGTCGTCAGTTTATTTAAGAAATTAACGTCGAGCTAATTTCTTATGTGACATATCAACATTATGTACATCCTCTTTAAGGATGTTGATTAAAATGTGCAAGGTTAATTTCAATAAGGTTGACTCCCTAAATAGAATCTGACCTTCGAAATGAAGGACAGATCCATTTTATGAACAGGTGGGTTACGTTTGGTATTTCACAATCCTCGGGTCGATTATCTGTACCTTTTCTCCTAATACCCATTGACATGTCTCTCCTCTGCTACATCTATGGGGAACAATTCTCCAGACACTTCCCTCTAAAAAATAATGGTTAAGCGTTCGCTCGTCACGCCGAAGACCCGGGTTCGATTCCCGATAAGGGTACAAATGTGTAAAACCCATTGCTGGTGTCCCCTGTCGTGATATTGCTGGAATATTGCTTAAAATAACGTCGTCGAAAATATGACGTCATCAAGTTGCGAGCGCATATCCAAATATCCAGAAAAGACCTCATGATAGAACAATGTTTTATCATCCAAAACTGGCTCCCACAGGACATATCGCTTGGGTGAGATCAAGCGATATCTACACTGTAGATATCGCTGCAATGAAATTGCATCACAATGCTTTGCAGACCATTGTGACGTCATTGGTTACCACTTTAGACACTGCTTATTACTGTCTACAAACTGAAAAAGTTGGAAGAATGATGTTGGATGATTAATAAAATCTCACCCTCGTGTCTGTTGATATCAAATATATCAACACTCGTTGATAAAAATGGAAAAAATCCTCGGCAAGCCTCGGAGTTTTCCCACTTTTATCAACTCGTGTTGATATATTTGATATCAAAAGACACTTGGGTGAGATTCTCTATTTATCGTGAAATATACCACGCTTCGTTCTTCATTGCTCTTTCTGATTTACCGCGTAGCTGTCTTATATGTAGCAATACTTTCATGGTTTCCCACAGAAATGTGGAGGTAGTTTTCTGATGTTAATGGTGTGGTGGCTGACATCTACAGTGGCCTGTTCTACTGTTCAATGCTGGTCCCTAAACAGACCCGCGGTAAGATAGTAGCGATGGAGCTAATCTCTTTTCAGGATTTCATAGCGTACAACAATGGTAAACACTCATTCCGTTGGAGGGGGATGTCGGATGCAAGTCGGACCCCACTAATTACTATGGAGGAAACACAAGAACGGCCATTGGTCACCTGGGGTCAACTAATCTAGAGAATTTCCGCTCGACTAAAGGGTCCAGTCTACCGGGGGAGGAGGGGGGGGGGGGGGGGGGGGGGGTTAAGCATAATAATGACAGGATCAGGGCGTCTCCATGTACAATCAGGGAATATATGCGGGATAGTCTAGTGATTCAGGCCTTAGTTCAAGTCGAATAGCGGGTTCGAATCTCCCTATGGATTTATTACTGGTACTGCCACGGGCTGTTACTAGACTATTGCTGAACGGGACCAGATGCACGTTCTCTCTGATAAAATCAAGAATTGGAATGCTTATAATCGTGAAATGTTGTTTATGTGGAAGTATCGTTATTACACGATTAAACAGTACGGCATCATTAGAGTTGTGTATCTGGCTCGTGCCATTTTAACAGTCGGCGTTGCTCATTAATAGATAAAAGTTTATTTTGTTGAATATGTGTGTGGTATTTTGTTATTAGTTCTCTGGAAATATTCTGGAACACAATATATAACATCTATCACTAACTGTTGTGCATTTTTTTGGCGTTTCTCAAAAGTCAGTCACTACCACAAGCGGGTTCCCCCAAGAAACGTCCACACATTGCACCTGCATTAGGAATAGAACCCTGGTCTTCGCCTTTTTCAGCGAACTCATTAATCACTGGGCTGCGCCACCTTTTTGTTTGTTATTTAATTTGCTATACGCTTTAAATATTAGGCGACACCATCGTTATGTTTCTTTACGTGTTATACGCTTTAAATATTAGGCGACACCATCGTTATGTTTCTTTACGTGTTATACGCTTTAAATATTAGGCGACATCATCGTTATGTTTCTTTACGTGTTATACGCTTTAAATATTAGGCGACACCATCGTTATGTTTCTTTACGTGTTATACGCTTTAAATATTAGGCGACATCATCGTTATGTTTCTTTACGTGTTATACGCTTTAAATATTAGGCGACACCATCGTTATGTTTCTTTACGTGTTATACGCTTTAAATATTAGGCGACACCATCGTTATGTTTCTTTACGTGTTATACGCTTTAAATATTAGGCGACATCATCGTTATGTTTCTTTACGTGTTATACGCTTTAAATATTAGGCGACATCATCGTTATGTTTCTTTACGTGTTATACGCTTTAAATATTAGGCGACACCATCGTTATGTTTCTTTACGTGTTATACGCTTTAAATATTAGGCGACATCATCGTTATGTTTCTTTACGTGTTATACGCTTTAAATATTAGGCGACATCATCGTTATGTTTCTTTACGTGTTATACGCTTTAAATATTAGGCGACATCATCGTTATGTTTCTTTACGTGTTATACGCTTTAAATATTAGGCGACATCATCGTTATGTTTCTTTACGTGTTATACGCTTTAAATATTAGGCGACATCATCGTTATGTTTCTTTACGTGTTATACGCTTTAAATATTAGGCGACATCATCGTTATGTTTCTTTACGTGTTATACGCTTTAAATATTAGGCGACATCATCGTTATGTTTCTTTACGTGTTATACGCTTTAAATATTAGGCGACATCATCGTTATGTTTCTTTACGTGTTATACGCTTTAAATATTAGGCGACACCATCGTTATGTTTCTTTACGTGTTATACGCTTTAAATATTAGGCGACATCATCGTTATGTTTCTTTACGTGTTATACGCTTTAAATATTAGGCGACATCATCGTTATGTTTCTTTACGTGTTATACGCTTTAAATATTAGGCGACATCATCGTTATGTTTCTTTACGTGTTATACGCTTTAAATATTAGGCGACATCATCGTTATGTTTCTTTACGTGTTATACGCTTTAAATATTAGGCGACATCATCGTTATGTTTCTTTACGTGTTATACGCTTTAACAATAAAGGCGACATCATCGTTATGTTTCTTTACGTGTTATACGCTTTAACAATAAAGGCTACACCATCGTTATGTTTCTTTACGTGTTATACGCTTTAAATATTAGGCGACATCATCGTTATGTTTCTTTACGTGTTATACGCTTTAACAATAAAGGCTACACCATCGTTATGTTTCTTTACGTGTTATACGCTTTAACAATAAAGGCGACACCATCGTTATGTTTCTTTACGTGTTATACGCTTTAACAATAAAGGCGACACCATCGTTATGTTTCTTTACGTGTTATACGCTTTAACAATAAAGGCGACACCATCGTTATGTTTCTTTACGTGTTATACGCTTTAAATATTAGGCGACACCATCGTTATGTTTCTTTACGTGTTATACGCTTTAACAATAAAGGCGACACCATCGTTATGTTTCTTTACGTGTTATACGCTTTAACAATAAAGGCTACACAATCCTTGCGTTTATTTTAAAATGTGTTATACAATTTATTTATCTAAGAAACCCATCGGCCACGTTAAATGATGACTAATTATCAGCTGAGATAACTGATGTACCGACGCAAGTTTTGAAAATGTTACGCAATTGTTGTGGTTCAACCAGAGATTGACTTCCCATTCTGCCTGCAGCCCCAATTTGGCTACAGCACTAAAACAACATAATACGGTCTGATGATGCTCAAACATGGATACACGAGTGACGTGTTCGGCTTGTGTCCGGCTGAAGTAATGTGAAATTCGGTTGGCAATGGGATAGGGGGTCGTTCTCATCTGGAAAACACCAAGCAATTGGACACGGTGTTATTCGGGTCATAATAGGGTCACGTCACAAGGGAGCTGTTATCTGGGAGTGATATATATCAGATCAGGGTCGCAGCGCCCAGTGAGGTGAGGTGAGGTGAAATGGGGTTTAACGTCGCGTCCACGATTATTGCACTTATATAGCGACGTGCATGTACGTGTGTGTGTGGCTGCTTGTACTAGTCCGGACTGATGCCGATTTATAGTGCTAGCACACTGAGATACCATGCCGCAGTTTAACATGAATACCCCACTCAGACACAGCCCACGGTATACTGACTCCGAGCCGACCAGTCCTTGTTTTAGCCTGTTAATGCCGAGCGCCAGACAGGGTAACAACAAGTACAATCTTGTAACGTCTTTTGGTGTGACGCGGCCGGGGATCGAACCCCGGACATTCGCTCTCCGGGCGGACGCTCTACCACTAGACCACGGAGGCGGTCCGCAGCGCCCAGTGCTACCGCTGATTACCGTAGCTACATGTGTGATTGTCACTCATGGCATGTCGGCTCATCACAGGAGGGCGGTGTTAGGTCAAGGTGACATATGCCTTAAGGGCACTGTTGATAAGATGTCGGCATCGGAGCATGGTATAACATCAGAATGGCGTTGCAATGTCGGGCTTATCGTCACTAATCTGGATTATATTGCAGTATTTCATGCCTACATTATTAAATTACCTCTCTCCATATCTATGCTTTCTTTTTCTTTCGTTGTTGAATCGAGGATCCGGAGTTTGTTATTGTTTCCTGTGTGTCTTTTGAATTCGTAGCTACATTTCCCACCTCTCACATTATATATATTATGTATATATTTTGTTTATATTGTATATAGTGTGTCTGGCTGGACGTACTCCATACACCTTTTGTCTTATGTGCATCGATTTTATATAGTACATGTTGTGCGTGTGACACTTTAATAAACATTTTACAACAACAACTACTACTACAACTACTACTACTACTACTACTACTACTACTACTACTACTACTACTACTACTACGTACCCGTGCTCGTGGGTTTCACCGAAGTGGTAAACGTCTGTGACCTTCATCACTTCGGGCTTTCCTCCCACATTAAGCTGACACGCCGCGATATAACTGGAATACTGTTAAAAGCGGCGTTAAACCCAACTCACTCACTCACTCACTATACGGGTATTTTTAGCTGATTGTTGCGTAATTCCTCAGAAACCTTAAGCCTCGATTCGTGTATCGTTGTTGCCAACTATCTCGGATTGGCCCAACTCAGATCGTGCCAGTACACCCGCAAGTACGTCTGCACTGCCCGTGGGATACTGACGTTAGGAAAGATTGAGTGAGTTTGGTTTAAAGCCGCTTTTAACAGTATACCATTTATATCACGACGTGTCAGCTAAATGTGGGAGGAAAACCCGAAGTAACGCAAGTCTCAGACGTTTACCACTTCGGTGAAACCCGAGAGCACGGGTATGGTGCTGACAAACCTAGAAACACATGATCGGGGGGAGAACCGGGATTCGAACCCACAATCATAGGTTTCTAGCATGCCCAGTGGACACAACGCCATTAGTAAAGAAGTGAGGATGGCGATAATTTGATGCTCACAATATTATTGTTTATTATTGAACTGTTTTAATAGTCAATAGTATTTTGTAGATAGATTTACGTTCTTTTTGTATTTTTGTAACCTTTGACCCTTGTATTTTGCGAAGCATGAACCGTGTGTTATAAATGGTTGTTGTCATTTGAATAGTAATATTTACGTCTATGTTTAGAAATATTGTACTTGCAAAGAGATAGAAGATGAATACCATTTTTTGCTAGTCTGTCCATTGTATGCAAATATCAGAAAAGAATACATACATAACTATTTTTATCTGAATCCTAGAATAGACAAATTTTATATCCTCATGTCATCCCAAAATGAAACAGTCACAAAATATCTTTCAATGTATATATATCATGCAATGAACATCAGATCCTCTGCATTATAGGTGTGATATTTTGTTACGATATATGTAATTCCTATTGCACCCATTGCTATTGTATGTATATATGTACTATAGGCCTATGGCCTTTTCAGTACTTGAAATAAAGATTGATTGATAGTGTACATTTATGTAAACATTTTCTAGATTACAACATCAATACTACTACTACTACTACTGACGACGACGATGATGATGATGATGATGATGATAAGGTAAAACACAAACGATGATATTATTGTTGTTGTTGTATTATTTATATTATTTTCAAGTTGCTGTGTAGTTGTTGCTTTTGTTGTTGAAATCCAGTGTCGTAAAACAACAGAAACGAGTTGCCCCACCCGCCCGAGAGGTTGTTGCCTTACTCTACGTCATCACCGCACGGACTGACATTGCTCAATCCTTTGCACACGGCCCGCAACCTGTCAAGCGACTTCGCAGAAGAGTCACACTTGCACGCAGCTTTCATTGGACCGTACGCTAAACTTGACTATCCAGGTAAGCTAAACTTGACGAGACTTTTAAATCAGTTGACAGCTTAAACAGAAACTAACATTTTGTCATAATCGTTTCGAACATCGACAACACACGCTCCCGGAGCTGAGAAATAGTTTGTACAAGACGGTACACAGCCAAGCCCCAGCTGCTTCGCGTATACCGTCAACCCGTTATTACACGGATCTAACCACCTCGGAGAATATGCCTTCCGGGCGCAGTCAGACTGTATCCTATTGTTGTTTAGCTGTATCCAGGCAAGTCTTCCTGGTCAGACATCGCCATTGTACATCCATCTCCATGTCGTGTTCACGCGTAGTTGTAGCAGGGCGTACATCGCCAGGTTTTAACATAGAGTATACGCTCGTGATTATATCTAGATGAAGGATGTGTGTTCGGTACATTTCCCCTTTGCATAGACATATTGATTTAGATTATTTTACATTAATATTGCATTACGCAATGTCATAGAATTTGTTCGAGTTGGATAACATCAGTAATAATTAATGTATAACACATATTAGTCGTGTGTTATTGTGACATATCCTTGCCTTACGCATAGCTTGATTTTCATCGAACTCTATACAGCCGTTGATTCACATCCTAGCGGTGTAAATGGTATGATGTTTGTTATCTGTATAGTCGTTTGTTCTTCAAATGTAAGTCTCACTAATTTAATGTTCACGAAAATGTCTGACACAGTTCCCAATGTTTACATACTTGTTACCCAGACCCTATGACAAGCCGGACACCTCAGCCATCAGCCATGAATCATCATCGCTACTAAAAATAGCAATTGCTTCAAATCGTGTTAGCAGTAAATTTCGACGAGACACAGACATACGTAATTTGTCTCCGCCTGAGCGACATTACGACAAAGTCAAAACATTCTTAAACAATTTCGTGTGTCGGCAATTTTCATGTGGACTTCACGTTTGTCGAATCACCTACTGATAAGCCGATTTACGAAAATCCACCCAAACACGTAACGACCACAACAGGTTTAAGCCTTGATGAATCGATGTGGAATTATTACTAAGTTGTCCCGTCGCTTTATGGCTGAAATAATGCCGATGCGACGACACATTTTATCATTACCAGTAGTAGTAGTAGTAGTAGTAGTAGTAGTAGTACCTGGGAGAATGCACGGGACGGTGTGAGGTCATCACCTCGGGACAGGTATTAGGTAATTATCTCGGGACAGGTGGTAGGTAATAACCTCGGGATAAGCCATTTCACACATGGTCAAGAATATTTTCTAAGTTGATCATCATTTTACCTGTAAAAGTACATTCTAAGGGTAACGCATTCCCGACAGTGCTTTAGTATTATTGTTATCGTTATATATATAGATATAGATAGATATACACAAAAATGAGGTAAATGTTCACTCGGTGTACATGTAATATGTAATAAAATAATAAAGTCCACGTTGGTCCATCATCTTCTTATATATATATATATATATATATATATATATATATATATATATATATATATATATTTACATGTGATGATATATTAGTATATTAGCATCATGTATGATATGTTCCGGTGATAGTTAAGGTGTAGTTGACTTGCCTTTGTGTTTGTGACCGGTGACACCGGCGGAGCAGGATACGTTCACCTCTTCGCGAACACCTTGTATCATCACAATTTGATAGTGAGTCATAAACACATGCTCGTGATATAGTCAGAATTGCACAACCGACTCTGCTTTCATCACAGATTTCCTATGATTATTGCAACATGGGTCGAAATATATTTACTTACTGTGCGAGTGTTGGGAATTTAACAAGCAGTGTTTTTTTAAAAAAGAGTATCACATAATATAATTAAGAGTATTAGCTTCAAGAAGCTGTCATTCTCCGTTGTTTTATCGATGTTAATATTCGCTGTAGCAGTTTTTAAAATACCCGCCTGGCCGACAGTCCGAGACGGTCTATTTTGCTGACGGGCGATTAATTTTGAAAAGTTGCACGCCCGATTGTCTGTCTGTTATTGTATTCCCTAAATTCCCTAAGATTTTATTCAGTTTTTATAAGAGGTAATTAACTGTAAACGTTTAACACATCATTGATGAATAAAAATTCAACGAGTTAAAGTTACGACGTTGACATTACAGTCCACCAGTTTATCGTCATTTCCAGAGAACTGACATTAAACAGTACTGTTTTTATGTTTACCCTTTTGTTATGTTTTGTTTGTTTGTCTTGAACCTTCTGGACTGGCAACATTGTATCTGGTCTGGTAACTTTGCCAAGTTGCCAGTCCGGCTGTCTACCTGACTGAACTTTTAGGTAATCTTATACACTGCACTGTAGGCTATGTTACACGCCCGTGATATCTTCGTTAGTAAACTCTGTTAAGCAGGAAACCTATAAGTCGAGATGTGTTTTCTGCTGAAGATGACAGGCATATGTACGTGATGCAAACACGCTCAGACTATCGATTATATAATATTTTCAAGCGTGTCGTGTCATGGCTCACTGATTCTCAAACGCCCTTTGAAACCACTCACGAGAACGAGACTTTCGAAGACGTTTAGAGTGACGTCTTAAAGGAAACGAGAGTGGGAAAGCGGCCAAAAACTCTTTATACGACCATTTATGGAAACACGATACTTAATCTTTTTATGTGTCTAACTGCTATGTCAGACTACACGCTCAGTGCCTGTAGAGGCGTCTTGAACAGTACGTAGCTGTGAAGATATAGGAAGGAGTTTAAGTAGGAGTGAGTGAGTGTGTGAGTTGGGTTTAACGCCGCTTTTAACAGTATTACAGTTATATCACGGCGTGTCAGTTTAATGTGGGAGGAAAGCCCGAAATGATGCATGTTTCAGGCGTTTACTACTTCGGTGAAACCCATGAGCACGGGTATGTTGTGACAAACTTAGAAACATAATCGGGGCGAACCGGGATTCGTACTCCAATCATAGGTTACTGGCGTGTCCAAGGGACGCAACTCTGCACAGCGAATTGCAGCGCCTGAGACGACTGGGTCACCCATGCCGGTATGCTACAGACAGCTCTTCTAAAGAAGAATACATGTTTCCTGTGCTTGGTACTGTGTATGTGAGTGAGTATGGTTTTACGCCGCTTTTAGCAATATTCCAGAAATGTCAAGGCGAGGACACTAGAAATGACTATCACACATTGTACCAATTTGGGAATTCGAACCCGGGGTGAAGAGCGAACGCTTAACCACAACTTTACCCACTGCTCATAATGTAGGATGATAGCGCGAAGTGATGCAACTCCAGCCTTTGGTGTTGACATTTCACAACTTTTGATATACAATCGAGCATGCTCTTTCTACCAAGATTTCAAAGAGCGTCGGGGGGCACAGGTGGCCCAGTCGTCTGAGGCGACGCGATTCGCTATGCAGAGTTGCGTACCTTGGGCACGCCAGAAACCTATGATTGTGGGTTCGAATCCCGGTTCGCCCCAATTATGTTTCTAGGTTTGTCGGCACCATACCCGTGCTCGTGGGTTTCACCGAAGTGGTAAACGTCTGAGACCTGCATCACTTCGGGCTTTCCACCCACATTAAGCTGACACGCCGCGATATAACTGTAATACTGTTAAAAGTGGCGTTAAAACCAACTCACTCACTCACTCAAAGAGCGTCATACTCTTGCTCAGAAGTTGTATGATCAAGGTTACATCATTCAAGGCCTCAGCAAAACAGTTTAAAACAGTTTTATTGTAGACGTGTGGAGGATATGTGTAAATGTGACGTATCACTGACAAAAATGATGTCCGATGCAATTCCCTATTTTGACTTGTACCATATGTTCCCGTGTTTTTTCAGGTGTACAATTGACTTGCATTTGCATGTGTTTGTAACGGGTGCCACCGATATTTTACCAGCAGGATACGCTCACCTTCATCACTGTTTGATAGTGATTCATAAACACATGCTCATGATACAGTCGGAATCGTACACTCGACTCTGCCTTTAGCCGAGATTTCTATTAAATAGGAAAAGGGTTTTGTTAGAAGTATACCGTGCAATTTTCAATTTGTTTCTTTTTCGGAAAAACCGTTTAGTTGAACACGTTAAAAAATATTTTATTTTCAACAAACATCACTATTATTCCTGAAAAATGTACGTTCAGGAAATAATCGTAATCAATACGTTTTATAAAGAATAAGCTATATCTAGTTAATGATTGAAGGAGATTTTAGTTGCTAAATATCTAATCTAAATGAAATAAGGCTTAATAATGTTACGCGGAAGTTATATTATACAACAGCAAAATTATCTTTATTGATTTTGTTGAATGACAATGGCTCAGTAACAGTAACATGGCAGCAATCGTTGTCCACTCTCGTGTCTCAGTAAGCCCCGAAATCGATATCAACAAGGTGCATGGCAACGTCAATAATAACATTTTGTGTAATTTCCTGGCTCGTCATTGTGCTACGTGTCATGTAATAGGCATGTACACATATTAATTACAGCACCGAGAGCACGCACACTGAAACACTAATAGCGATTTCACTGCCGTACAGCAGACCCGTGAAGATCCGGGGTAGAATAGGTCTACAGCAGCCCGCGCTTGCCGTAAAAGGCGACTAGGCTTGTCGTAAGAGATCTAGACGACTAACGGGATCGGGTGGTCAGGCTCGCTGACTTTGTTGATGCATGTCATCGTACCCCATGCTTGGATCGATGTTGGATCGATGTCCATGATGTCAATCACTGGATTGTCTTGTCCAGACTTGATTATATACAGACCGCCGTCATGTAGGTGGGAATGCTGCGTTATACAACAATAATATACAAACTAGCATGTCCACAACTTAATGTCTGACACCACCAATTATTGCGATGTAACTAGGTTCCATTATTGCGGTACCAGTGTTAAACGTCTACGACCTGTATCACCTCGGGCTTTCCTCGGCTATTATCGGCGTTAAACCCAACTCACTCACTCACTCACTCATTTCATTTTTACAAGCAAGTGAATAAAGGTTTACATCGCTTTTAGCAACATTCAAGCCGTATCTTTGCGTAGGGGGCGGCGGTCGGGTAGCCTAGTGGTTAAAGCGTTCGCTCGTCACGACGAAGACCCGCGTTTGATTCCCGACAGGGGTACAATATGTGAAGCCCATTTCTGGTGTCCCCCGCTGTGATATTGCTGGAATATTGCTAAAAGCGGCATAAAACCATACTCACTCACTTTGCGTAGGAGGGGAGGAAATGGTTCTCACATCGTACCCCCGTGGGGACTCCAAGCTCAATGGCCACAATTGTGTCAGCGAAAACCCAACCCTTATCATGTTTAAAGGCTTTTGTCGAATGCCAGTGCCGCCCTGATTATTTTTCTAGGTTTTCAGTTCAATAGCCGCGCTCTTGGGTCTCGCGTATAAACCTGCACTACTTCGGCCTTTCTTGAGTGAGTGAGTGAGTATGGTGAGCCGCCTTTAGCAATATACCTGCTATGATACGCCGGAGGGACACCAGAAATAGGCTACCCATGATAGGAATAGAACCCGCGTCTTCGGCGTGACGAGCGAACGCTTTAACCACCAGGCTACCCTCACCGCAAGCTTCCACAATGCGCTGTCACGCCCTGATATAACTGAAATACTGGCTCAAAACCGAGTTATCTTAACCTCACCCACTCACTCACTTGATGTCGGACACATGACGATGGGAAACGCACGTAATAATCATGGATCGGGGCCCTAAGGAATGTGCAGAGTTGCATCCCTTCGCTGCGTTATGGATCCGATTCATACATTTTGTCTGATTATGGACCCGTAAAGATCCGGGTAAAGATTATATCTTTAGCTACCCGTGTTTGCCGGAAGAGGCGACTATGCTTGTCATGAGAGGCGATTAACGGGATCAGGTGGTCAGGCTTGTTTGATGCATCTCATCGAATCCCATTGTCAATTGTCCGGACCAGACTCGATAATTTTCAGACCGCTGTCACATACAGTAAACTACGGTTATAACGAACACGCTTATAACGAACTTACGGATATAACGAACTTACTTTTTTGGTCCCGACTATTTGCTGTAGTTATGCTGTATATATGCTTATAACGAACTACGGTTATAACGAACTAAAATTAGTAGTCCCTTTGAGTTCGTTATAACCGTACTTTACTGTAGCTGGAAATGGCGTTAAACAAGAAACAAACAAACAAACAAAACCATATGGTAAATTTCACCAAACTGGCAACTGTTGACCACAGGGGCACCGTTTCACAAAGTGATATTGGCGCTATGATTGTCATAAGTCTGTGTTAAGTATGGGAGTAAATTATATATAACGATTGTCGTTGAGCTACGGTCGCTTTGTTATACGGGGCCTAGGTAGAGCGACGACTGTTAGTAGTCTTGTTTAAAAGTCTTGTATAGTTACGATAAAAAAAGCGCTACGGTCTCTTTTGTGGAACGTGTATTTAGGTATTTTCCTTTCACATACAAGTGACCGAGAAAGTGTTCAAAGTAGAGTTCCGAACTCACTCACCTGACGTAATCTATATTTATCTGAATTCATACTTGGCATTGAACACACACACAAAATTAATGACGAAAACAACAGTTGACTCGGTGGCTGTAGTTTTCTTAGATATAGTCAAGGGTAAACACTGATTGCGGACACGTGTTCAGTTTTCCATCGTTTGCGTTTTGGCGCTGTAACCGGATATTTAGAAAAATATGAATACACAATGCCATTTAGAAAGTGGTCAAATGTAACTAATGTTATATTTGGGATAACACTTTCTTAGTAAAGTACATATTCTAGTACTTTTTTGGATTGAGTCCCGTCCGGGATTCGAACCCACACCTGCCAGGGTGAGGCACCTAATCGCCAGCACACAAAGTCAGCGATCTAACCCACTCAGCCACCGAGCCTTCCACAAAAATGTAAGTCCGACAACTGGTTATCCCAAATATAACATTAGTTACATTTGACCACTTTCTAAATGGCATTGTGTATTCATAGCTTTCGGCCATGGGAGCCGTGCCAATTTACACTTGTCAGGGGGGTACTCAAAGTACGTGATCTAGACCACCAGTTGTCGGACTTTCATTTTTGTGGAAGGCTCGGTGGCTGAGTGGGTTAGATCGCTGACTTCGTGTGCTGGCGATTAGGTGCCTCACCCTGGCAGGTGTGGGTTCGAATCCCGGACGGGACTCAATCCAAAAAAGTACTAGAATCTGTACTTTACTAAGAAAGTGTTATCCCAAATATAACATTAGAAATAATAACCCGCTATTATCCATCGTTTTGGGACATGGTGGGGATTATTCTATCTTGGGTTCGAATCTCATATTCGCGTTGATTATTGTTACTGCTCCATCCCCATGCTAATGATTTTCACCAAAAAAGTGGACGCCTTAGACCTACATCACTGCAGTATTTCTCCCAATAACGCGCAGTGATATAATACTGTTCAAAGTGGCGTTAAACCCAACTCAATCAAATAATTATTAGTTCAACAATTAAGGTTTGTGAGTCACGCTATTCTGCAAACTGAGTTCTAAAATTAGAATAAATTCATGAACATCGTCAACTGTCAACTTCGCCCAAACGCAGCTCTTCGTAATGTGGTTCACATGCCGACGATCTCTCTATATGTCTTGGTTGCCGTGCGATATTGATTGACAATATTGACTATGGTAGGGTAGGATAGGTTGGGGATAGATACCGATGTAGTGAAAGAAATGTAGATAAAGGTTAACTTGATTATAGATTGAAAGGTCCAGACATGCATTCACCGCCCGGCGTTCACAGTCCGGGAATAGCCCACAAGGTGGTGTGACCCCGATACCTGCTCCTGTAAACATACGGTGTGGCATCTCTACAGAAGGCAGTAATCAAGTATTGATTGTCGGCAACGAGTTGATATATCTTTAATATCTTCCCGTTGTGTAAATCTAATAGGGCAAAGCAATCTGATAACGAAGCTGTTCAACGTAACCGTCGCTTCCTTTCTAAAAACTTAAAAAATATTATTTGTGATTTTGATTTTAGTAAAATACCCTCTATACACGCTCCTGGTACACTTGTAGATTTGTTCTCCAAATTCTATACGAAACACAGTAACCTTTTCTTATATGAAACCAAAGAATGATACCGATTATTTATTTAACAGCGTTTGTCCTACATTATCTCGTGGAAGACTCCAAAGGCGCTTATCAAATATGAATGACCAGTCGTATTCGAAATTCTTTACCTATGGAGTTGTCTCCCCTGGCTTAAGTAGGATACGCTGGTTGAGCATTACAAGTTGTATAAACTCTCTCAGTATCTTTGACATTAAGTGGACGCATTCCTGTTCTTACTGAAACATAAGATTATCATGCAATTGAAAAAAGGCAGTGTCTATTTAGTCACTAAGTCGTCTCTTAAGACAAGAATGGGTTGGTGAAGACCTATTCTAGCCCTGATCTTCAAGGCTATTATGTCAGTGTAAGCACATAGACTTCTCGCCATGAAAAGGCGGTATGCTTCGTTATCTTCTCTCCATCCTCAGCTGCTCCCGCGTCCGTTCTCACTACAGAGCCCTAGGCCTTTATCTACGTAGAATTGTATTTCGTTAAGACCTTGCTAAATGACACCACTCAGGCGACCCAGATACAGTGTAGATTTGAAAAGACATTTTTAAACTTTATTAATGAATGACGTACAACTTCATCTGTCACGTAAATAACACGCGGTTGTCGGGGCAACGTGTGTGGTCTACAGATCTATATTTAGCATTCGTCACCACTCGCCCCTTTCCGTAACCTGCAAGAAGATCGGCTTGTACCGGAATAACAGGAGTTGGTCACGAATGCTCTATTTCGGTAATGTCATTTAAATTTAATTTCATCGCTTTGGAAACGCAAGGAAATAAGTCAAGAAGCATCATTCAAAGCATCGTCCTGAGGCAAGAGTATTCACTAGCCTGTATGAAAGTCTAGTTTTCACCAGAATTTGACCCTTAAAGATCCCGGTTCGAATTGATTTTCAGCAACCCATGTTTATCGTAAGAGGCGACTATCGGGATCTAATGGCCGGGCTCGGTGACTTGGTTGATGCATGTCATCGTATCCCAATTGCGTGGATTGATGCTCATGATCACTGGATTGTCAGGTCGAGACTCGATTATTTGCAGACCGCCGTAGTACAGCTAGAATATTGCTGAGTGCGGCGTTAAACAACAAACAAAAACAAGACTGATATAGGCTAGTGACACTTTTTGCTCGGGAAGATGCATTCGGATGCTTATGTGACAATTCGTTACCTCAACGGTATAAAAGAACAGAAAGACATCGAGTTAACGACCCCCATCAGTTTTGTTGCCTCTGTTGTATTACTGTATTCAAATATAATCAACAACGTAGATCAAAGAAGCAAAACTACCTTAGAAACCTGTTTTTTATCTTTCCGTTGTTCTTTGTTTAGACAAGGCACACATCACCCTGCTACCGTCTTGTTGACGCCATGAATAAACAAAGATTGTCTGAATGGTTACCTGGCAACCACCACAATGGGAAATATGCATGTATATTTCCCCAACGTGTATACTCCCAAGTGTACATTCTACTTAAATAGACCATCAGTGGAATCAATACTGCTTTAATAATATACGCGAGATATCGAACGTTTGGAAATTATAGCACTGTTTCTGTATCTGGTCTAGAAAGAGGTTCCTGGTAATGTGTACTCGGTTTGGT
The DNA here is from genome assembly GCF_022045235.1 of Haliotis cracherodii. Taxonomy (NCBI): domain Eukaryota; kingdom Metazoa; phylum Mollusca; class Gastropoda; order Lepetellida; family Haliotidae; genus Haliotis; species Haliotis cracherodii. The sequence goes on along the minus strand of NW_027266270.1, from coordinate 17,570,726 downwards.
TTACAATGAATATATTCTTACAAAGGTTGTTTTGAATATTAGGTTACAGAGGGCAAGTTGGGTTTAAGGTCGCCTTTGAGAGTATTCCAGTTGCGGGAGGAAAGCCCGAAGTGATGCAGGTCTAAGACGTTTAACTTCTTTTGAAGATCCACGAGCTCGGATGTGGAGTGACAAATCTATAAACATGATCAGGGCGAATCGGGATTCGTACTCACAATCATAGGTTACTGGCGTGCCCAAGGGACGCAACTCTGCAACGCGATTTGCAGCGCCTCAGACGCTTGGGTCACCACCCCCTTATATTTATCGAGGGGGCAAAACATGGCGTGTGATTAACTTAACAAGCGTTACTAAGGTAGGAGCTCGTGCATATCACACAATGACGGAAACTATCCGGTATTAAGTCCATAATGGTCCATATAAAGTATCATCCTTGTTTTCAGTTGCCAACACTTTAAGCAAGAATGGAGAACAAATCTGCTCAAGGGCCACTTCCCGGCTATTCGGACCCCGCCCACCCCACGGCTGGGTACGGCCCTGCTCAACCTGGGTACGCTCCTGCTCAACCGGGATACGGCGCTCCCCAACCCGGGTACGGCGCTCCCCAACCTGGGTACGGAGCCCCACCCCCCGCGTACGGCGCCCCACCCCCCGGGTATGCACAGACAAACACCAGTGAGTATAGTATTACTTATAGTTTCCTTGGTTGACTTGCAAGACCATGTGATGTTTGACTTTGAATATATGGGAAAATTGTACAATTACATGCATTAATGTTGGTTGAAAGATCATATTTTGTTTGACTTTGAATACATGAATACTAATTACATGCATTATGATAGTTGAAATACCATGTGCCGTCTGCCTTTATATATGAATATAAGTTATTACTTCTACATGTAGTTGAAGGATTTGGGATATTTTCTTTGAAAATATGAATACTGGTTGCTTGAGTTAGTATCAGTTGAAAGACCATGTGTTGTTTGACTTTGAAAATATGATTACTGGTCTCTTTAATAAATATCAGTTGAATGACTAGGTGCTGTTTGACTCAGAAAATATGAATACTAGTTGCTTGAGTTAATATCAGTTGAAAGTCTTAGACTATGTGCTTGAATATATGTATACATACTAGTTATTTGAATTTACAGTAATATGAAGACGTTCTTTTCCATAAATTGGGTCTTGATTTTTCATCCGTCAACATCAAGAAATGCCTATCAAACAAATAATCTCCACTTTACGGTATAACAAATTGGAGTATGACCAAAGGGTGTGTAACTTATGGGGCATAACCGATTCCTTATAATATGTATATATACTCAGCAAATGAAGTTAGGGATCATGTTTATTTTGGGGTATGACTAATGGGGTATGACCGATTATTTATAATCTGTATTTATACTCAGCAAAAGAAGTTAGGGATCATGTATATTTTGGGGTATGACTAATGGGGTATGCCTGATTATTTATAATCTGTATATATACTCAGCAAAATGAGTTTTTATACTCATGTTTATTGCGGGGATATGTTGTGGTGAAGACACAATTTCATAAGAATATCCCCAAAAATATTCATGATCCCTGGCGTTGTTTGTTCAATATATAAACAGTATGAGATATCTCAGTACCCCTAAGAAACGGCGAGCAGAGAGCCACATGATATGACACTGATCGCCTTTCTCCCTACCCCAGCCGTGGTGATGGCCCAGCCGTCAACGGTGTTGCTGCATCCAGCCCGACTGGGCGAGGCTCCCGTCCAGTTGCAGTGTCCCCGTTGTAACGCTCAGGTCGTTTCATCCACCTATTACGAGACGGGTTCCCTCACATGGCTGGCTGCTGGGATCATCTGTATTGTGGGGTAAGTCTTGTCACATCATCCTCGGTCGTCCAGGGAACATTGTACAAAGGTACCCCATCGTGTTTGACAGCAATAATTTCCAAGCATGTCAAACCCGATGCTACCCAATTTAGGCTTAAGCAATATTGTAATGTAATCACTGTCGTGTCTCCGAGTCTACAGCGAACAGTCGGATGTAACAAACACTTGGATGTAACGAACAGCCGCATATATAGAACAATTGTTTGTAACTAACAGTATTTAACCAACACTCTACTATAACAAACAGCTGGATGTTAGGAACAGTTGGATATAAAGAATGTTTGGACGTACCAAACAAACACACAATGGTAACAAACAGTTGTTTGATAGAAGCGGTCGTTTATATCAAACAGTTGGTTGTAGCGAACAATCCGATGTAACGAGCAGTCGCATATAATGAACGGTTGGATGTAACAAACTGTGGGAGTAAACGGATGGATGTAACGGGCAAATATAACTTACCGGTTTAAAGTTGGTACTATTCTTCTCTTTTTGGGGGGGGGGGGCGGTCGGGTAGCCTAGTGGTTAAAGCGTTGGCTCATGACGCCGAAGACCCAGGTTCGATTCCCCATATGGGTACAATGTGTGAAGCCCATTTCTGTCCCCGGCCGTGATATTCCTGGATTATTGATAAAAGCGGCGTAAAATCTCACTCACTCACCCACCCACCCACCCACCCACTCACTCACTCACTCACTCACTCACTCACTCACTCACTCACTCACTCTTCCATGATATTCCTGGGATATTGATAAAAGCAGCGTAAAAATCTCACTCACTCACTCACTCACTCACTCAATCTTCCATGATATTCCTGGGATATTGATAAAAGCGGCGTAAAATCTCACTCACTCACTCACTCTTCTTTGTTTTTGCCTTTGCAGATGCTGGGCTGGTTGTTGCCTCATCCCTTTCTGCGTTGATGGAACCAAGGACGTCATTCACCAGTGTCCAAACTGCAAGAGCCAAATCGGAGCCTACCGGCGATTGTAAACCAACGGAAATGCCGCCCCCCGAACAGAAAGACAACTTCACCGTACCACTGAATGTGCCTAAGTCAACTTGCTGCTTTTCGGGGACAGGATGAGAGACACAAACTTGCACTATCTCCGAAATAATCCTAGATATTGATTCGCTGTGGAAGCCACCTGTCATATGGTCCCTACTTAAATTATATACATTTTGAAACAAAGTATAAATTCTACCTTTGCAGTTTCTTAAATACATATTCGGCAACACCCAAGGACCAAACTTGGTACACACGTGTTACCAATGAGGATTGTACTTATCACGCATGTAGATCTGATTTATACATGATGAGGGCCTCTTGTTATATAACGTACGCCCTGAATATGAATCTGTCTCATTTGAAATTTATTCAATGAGAGACTTGTAAATATCATACGGAAAGTACGTCTTATGTATAAAACGTCTTGCTCTTTATGCAGTACTTTTAATATGCTGAAGTAACCTGTGATAAAAAACACACTCACTATTCGTTATATTTGCAGTTTTTGTCACTGACTGTTTGCATACTGTTTGCAAATACTGAAAAAGCACCTGTTGTAACGCATTGTGTTAGTTTTATTCACTAATGTACTTTTGACAGGTTACCAAGTTGGTGGTAATCAAACGATATTATTCAGATTCTTTTTAGACTTCGCCTTCGTTTTGTTTCGATCTGTTATTATAGGTTCTTATATGTTTATATGCTACAATATACCCTTGGCGTGAGTTTTACACTATGGTCTTATTTTTTAGAACACATTTTATCTGGTTCTTAAGTATCCCAAAACACACCATGAGGAAATGGGCCTTTTAATAAAAACTTGAAATATTATACACTGAAGAAAAAGGTTGATGAATATGAATATTCATATGTTTTCGGAAATATGTTTCCGGTTTTTACCACAAAAATGTTCACGAGCTATAACTGTTCTTGCTCAATAGATAATCATGTCAATTTCAGAAAAGACGCATTTACTCAGATTTCGTCATACCTGACTTTTCTTTTCATTCAGATATTGCTCCTTTGGGGGGGGGGGGGGGGGGGGGGGGGGGGGTACTAAGTTGGAGTACTAAGTAAGGATAAGATATATGGATGAACAATTGTTATAAAGAAGATGTTCATCCATATATCTTGTCCTCACTTATATATTGCTCCTCAAGATATTTGCTGTAATGGACGACATTGGTAATAAACTTCAAGCACAGAGCACTTTAAGTAAAGAACATGGCATGTTAATTTCTAGGTGCAAATGTCCTAGTTATGATGACGTTGGCCGTCGTGAAGACTCCTCCCACCCCAGAGCGTTCGTGGGGAGACTACGTGCATTATGAATTGTTTCTTTGTTATACTAAAAGCGACAGAACCCTTTCAACATTCGTAAGAAATCTCTCTTATAAAGCAGAGTCGATTGTTCGATTCCGACTATATCATGATCATGTGTTTATGAATCACTGTCAAATAATAATGATACCAGGTGTTCGCGAAAATTATCAACCATTCCCCTGTTTATGCAAGGGATTTTGTTTGAAAGACATCCCTCCCAAAGGGCCCTCACAGTTACAAACTCCATGTTGATTGCCTTGACAGGATGCCGGGGGCAATTCCTACACTTTGCCCGTCATTTGCGAGAAAACCATATCCGGAGCTGAGAGGGTGCGGGTCAACAGTACCGTGACCTTCACCCTCACCTTGACCTTCACACACGACGGGGACTTCCGGTAGAACAGGAAATGTTCACGATGCTCGCTTGTTTCCCCGAACACATGGTGTCATTGTTACATTACAGTGATTCACAAGAGTAGGTTTCTGTGAAGTTTAGGGGCGGTCGGGTAGCCTAGTGGTTAAAGCGTTCGCTCGTCACGCCGAAGACCCGGGTTCGGTTCCCGTAATGGGTACAATGTGTAACGCCCATTTCTGGTGTCCCCCGCCGTGATATTGCTGGAACATTGCTAAAAGCGGTGTAAAACCATACTCACTCATTTTTTTAAGTTTAAAACAGGACCCTGCGCTGTGTTGTGCTACAAAGATAAGAATATAAATACCCCACACTTTGACGTTTTAAATGTGCGACTTTTCACATCGTTTTACCCAATAGTTTCTTGGTCTAAGTCACTATTTTCCTTATACACATGATCTCGTATGGTCTAATTACGGTTGATATAATAATCAATAGCTGCTTATTGCAAAATTTATTTCCCAATAGTCTTAATGTATTTTGTGCCTTTGCACTATTTGCGATTATACGTCGTATGGAAATTGTGTTCAGACAAATTGTTTTCAAGTTTGTTTCATGAATGTGTAAACGAATGACGAGTTGTTTTTGCTCTCACCACATATCAAACCAAAGCCAGAACCTTGACCATGAACCCTTACCCGTTTCGAAATTGTTTAAAATCACTATATTACAGTGTATTAAAGTTCCAAAATGAGTGTATGGATTGTATGTAGATATTTTGCCTAGAACAGATTGTATTTGTTCTGATGTATACTCTATTTTGCTTATAACATATCAATTATTTGAATACTTCTGTGTATCTTGGGTCTCGGATATTTAGAGTTGGTGAGTGAGTTGGGTTTATCGCCGCTTTTATCAGTATTCCAGTTATATCGCGGCGTGTCAGCATAATATGGGAGGAAAGCCTGAAGTGATGCAGGTCTCAGACGTTTACATCTTCGGTGAAACCCACGAGCACGGGTATGGTGCTGACAAACCTAGAAACATAATCGGAGTGAACCGGGATTCGAACATACGATCATAGGTTTCTGGCGTGCCCAAGAGACGCAACTCTGCACAGCGAATCGCAGCGCCTTAGACGACTGGGCCACCCGTGCCCCCCGGATATTTAGAGCACAGCTGAAGACTCTGATCCATTGGATGTTTGGGTCACGAGTAGTACATATCTACCGCGATAATGTACACAAACCAGTGTGTCCCAGTCGTCTGTGCAGAGTAGCGGCCCTTGTGCATGTCAGGAACCCTGGTTCGAATCCCGGTTCAACCCGATTATGTTTCTAGGTTTGTCAGCACCTAAACCATTGTTTTACTGAAGTGGTAAACGTCCGAGACCTGCATCACTTCGGGCTTTCCTCTCACATCTTGATGACACGCCGTGGTATAACTGTAATACTGTTCAAAGCGGCGTAAACTCAACTCAATCACTCACAACTCAAACCAATACACTGTATATACATGTAGAGCTGCAAGCACCTCGCGATTCAGACAGAGGACTGGGCCTGAGGTTGAACATTAAAATTGCCATTGTACAGGCATGTGCTATTCATTTGACAAGTATTTGGACGTGCTCTTAGACAGAAGACGGGTGACAGTACTTTTACCAGACAAAAACGGAACATTTTCTCATTCGCCTTTGTTCTCTCACCTGTACATTCATATCCGGATCTTTCAGTATGTAGTATGTAGTCCATGAGACCTTTTGGATGAAAAATCACATTCTGACTTCTTGATATATTTTAAAACTACGGTATCTAGGAACCATAAAAAATACAATTCGTAAGCTTCAATTCTCACTTATTACAGAGAAGCATGACATCAAACATTTGGACTTATTTTCTGCAAAGTCCCATTTTCAGACTTATAACTTCATGTAATGGTTGCCGTTTTTAAATATATGATCTGCTTAATTGAAAGTAGACATGTAAGCTGAAATGTTTTGAAATGGTTTTATTCATTACGCACTAACGAGAGAGAAATGGGATACTTTTGTACAGTCCGCATCGATGGCAGTTTTTACGTTGACATCAAACGTCTGTCTTTGTGACGTGCCGTGCACAATTGTATCTTAGCACCGATGAGGTCCCTTCTCTCCTGGTGGGTCATATATAGAAATCGGTTATGCTGATTTTCCAAAATCATAATATGATTCAAAATAGCTATCATATTTTTTTAAATCTCCTAATGAAATAGTTTTATGTTTCAGCTAAAAGATACGATACTACTTTTTTAAGGGATTCATTTTTTTAAACTTGATGTACATGTGTATCCTGATGCTGACATATATTTTCTCTCGTTGACTTGTTTCTGCACTGTCTTGTACTGTGTGTCTGATAATAAATGTACGACTGATGTTTGTAAAAAATCGTTATAGTTCACAATAAATGACTTAAATTAAATATAAGTTGTTTGTCATATCCTCTGTTCATGTGGGGGCGGTCGGGTAGCCTAGTGGTTAAAGCGTTCGCTCGTCACGTTCGTTCAATTCCCCACATGGGTACCACGTGTGAAGCCCATTTCTGGTGTCTCCCGCAGTGGTATTGCTGGAATATTGCTAAAAGCGGCATAAAACCATACTCACTCACTCTGTTCATGTATTGGCACTCGTCTCGTATTGACGTTGGGAAGGGGGGGGGGGGGGGGGGGGGGGGGCGTCTAAGGCGCCGAAATTGACTGATCAGGTTGCGTTCCTTAGGCCAGGAAACTTAAGTGTATGATCGTTGGTTCGAATACCAGTTTAACCTGAATATGTTTATACGTTTCTCAGCATCATATCTGACCTCGTGGGTATAAAATCTGCACCAAGTCGGGTTTTTATCCCTGCTGAAATACTATTTAAAGTGACACAGTCACTCACTCCATATAGTTGTCCCACCTCTACCCCGAACGCCCCAGGCGTGCCAGGATCAATAGGTCGTCGCCTCGAATAGACGCATTGTTTTAACAATGCTTACTAGTTCAGCCAGATCTATTGGTCGTATATATATGTTGACAAGCACTTAAGATAGTATGGTAGTCTAGTGGTAAAGACGTTAGCTGGTCACGCGATTGACCCGGGTTTGAGTCCTATAAAATTGTATAATGTGCAAAGCCCACTCTTAGTATCCTTTGCCGTGACTGTGTACAAGTATTGGCAAACGAGGCGTTAAAATTACACACAATCACACAATGCTGAATATTTCTTAATTATTTCGGTGGATCTATTTATTGAAGATGTTATCGACATAGTGGGTCGTTATATGACTGAGATCATTTGTCAGCTTATAGTGGGACAGATCATAGGTTAACAGCAGGACTCACATTAGAAGCCCTGGAGGTGATGTACGGTCCATTAGAAGTGATGGCAGTACTAAGCCTTGTCATGGCCAGATGTGACTGCAACTTAACCGGAAGTGACATCATAAAAAGGAAGTGATGTCAGGAGACCAGAAGTGACATCATAGGAACCTGAGATCATCCACAGAAATGGAGGTGATGTCATTTGACCCAGAAGAGATGTCATATCAGGAGAGGAGATGTAATAGAAGTGGCATTAAAACAGTATTGTCAGTGGAAGTATCAGATATTGTGCATTTTCCCAATGTTTCTAAATAGAGAATACTACACTGTTGAAGTTAAATGTCGTACAATGACGTTTGTTTGTGATGAAGATATTTTACACCACCTTCATTTTATTTGGTGACATTTGACGACGACGGTTTCCCGAGTTACTTCCCCTAATTAGAGCAAGCGATTTATATTAAGTAGTTTATCCATCGAAGTCATTTGAACCGAATATATTTGCCGGTAATTTGAAATATAATATATTTGGCCCTTTACAAATCTTGTTATGGATATTTGGAATTTTAGTGCATCATAATACATGCCTCTTTGGTATGTAGACTATAAGTACATATGAATAAATTCAGCCTAGCGTCAGCTATGGTAATATTTCATTACCGCCGCCATCACCCACCACACCCCACACCCCACACCCTACACCCCCACACCCTACACCCCCACATCCACATCCACACCCCACACCCACATCCACAACCCAGACCCCTACAAAAACAAAACAAAACACATCGTTACAAGGCACACACACACACCATGCATCAGACACATCATGGCACCTACACCCCACACCCACACCCACACACCACACACCCACACACCCACACAAAAACAAAACAAAACAAAAAACATCGTCACACAAGCACACGCACACACACCATGCTTGTCACACATCGTCACACGCACACGCACGAACCATAGCCATGCTCGTTGATCTACGGCCTTGTTCATTTCGGGAAATACAGTCACTGTGATATCATGGACAGACATGTGGAAATACATACAACTACAACACTAGCATCTGCCTTATCACCAACGTCCCGTGAGGTCTCCGGGTAAACAATATTGGCCACCGACACCCTTTGCTTGTCGTAAGACACGGGACGAAAATCCGGATTTTACATCTATTAAACAAACGCAAATACAATAGGAAATGCATGCACTGACCGGATTTGCGTAGTTCACGATATGAACTTACTTTGGGTGTATATTTGATATGAAGCTACAGCTTTGAAATGCATGACCATCATGCACTGCCGTATGCACAAGCATGTTAGTCATGAATGCTGTGTCCGACTTGCAGAAAATTCCAAGCATGGCTTTCGAAGATGATACCCCGGTAAATACTTGCTTGTAGCACATTTCTAACGCATTTCTGATGATTGTCATGGGTTCGAAAATGTTTGACTACTTTCAAAATTTACAAGGGTTTGCGGCGACTACATGGACGGGGTGGTAAGTCTCCGTGACGTGCATGTCATCGTATCCGTAGTTCGTGGATCCATGCTCCTGGTCCAGACTCGATTACTTAGAGACCGATGTCATATAGCTGGAATATTGTTGAGTGTGATGTTAAACGACTTGAACACACTATTAAACATGTGGTACCCAATGCAAATGTTGACATAAACCAAACACTAGCGTGATTTAAGGCTGAGTGAGTGAGTTTGGTTGAACAGTATTCCAGTTATATCGCGGCGTGTCAGCTTAATGTGGGAGGAAGGCCTGACGTGATGCAGGTCTCAGACGTTTACCACTTCGGTGAAACCCAGGAGCACGGGTATGGTGCTGACAAACCTGGAAACATAATCGGGGCGAACCGGGATTCGAACTCTGCACAGCGAATCGCAGCGCCATAGACGACTGGGCCACCCGTGCCCCCTTTAAGGCTGGGAGTTATCTACATCAGACTTTGAAACTATTAATAAGACACTGATGCCGCTATCTAAATGCAGATTGTATTTACTTAAGACGTTATATTAAAAGTTCAATCCCTATTTCCAAAAAAAAGAAGAAGAAAATGAATAGGGTCACACACGTGCATTCATATACACATCGTTATAAGACCGCCTCCGTGGTCTAGTGGTAAAGCGTCCGCTCGGAGAGCGGAAGGTCCGGGGTTCGATATCCGGCCTCGTCATGCACGTGTGTGTGTGTGGCTGCTGGGAGGGACTGATGCCAGTTTTATGGTGCTGAGATACCAGTTTTGATACAGTTCTTCATGGATACCCTCTCCATCATCGGGATACCCCACTCAAACACAACATACTGACTCCCAGCCTACCAGTCCTTGTTTTACCTGCTTACTCAGGCAGGGTTACAACAAGTGCCATCTTTTTACGTCTTGTGGTATGACACGGATGGAGATCGAACTCCCGACCTGCCGCTATGTATACTGCGACACAGTAAATACAACCACCATCACAGTGGGCATTGTGTTAGTAGATATATATTACATACGGTCGACGTCTCCAGTCTTTGAACCGATCTTGCGCAATTCCTAACCTTTTATTCACAAATATTGCAAGACCTGTGAGAACTATATGTACACCGACTTTCAATTAAGCTGTTTTAGTTATAGAACGACCGCCTCCGTGGTCTAGTGGTCGAGCGTCCGCCCGGAGAGTGGAAGGTCAGGGGTTTGATTCCCGACCGCGTCATATCAAAAGACGTTAAAAGATGGTACTTGTTGTTAGCCTGTCTGGCGCTCGGCATTAAGGGGCTAAAACAAGGACTGGTCGGCTCGGAGTCAGTATACTGAGTGGGGTATTCATGTTAAACTGCGGCATGGTATCTCAGTGAGCTAGCACTATAAATCGGCATCAGTCCGGACTAGTACAAGCAGCCACACAAACACACACACGTACATGTACATGCACGTCGCTATATAAGTGCAATAATGTTGGACGCGACGTTAAACCCCACCTCACCTCACCTCACCTCACCTTAGTTATAGAACGATTGAAATGGCTTCCATAGATCGCCTGGGACGTCAGCTTGTGTCTTGTGCGTGTGCCCTTGCCTTTAGCTGGCTACACGCCGTGTTGGTGTCGCCTAATGACACAGTAGTGTTGTAGTTGGACTGTGGGGTATGTTGAAATAATCCCGGGGAATTGCGTTAGATCAGTGCCCCTTTAAGTTATTTGCTTCATGTATGTAAATTCACAACCATGAATTATCGTTTAACGTCGCGTTCACAATTATTTCACTTATGTAGCGACACGAGTATTGGTTGCTAGTCCGACTAATGCCGGTTTTAGTGTCAGCCCACTGTGATTCTATGCCGCAGTTTAACATAAATACCCCACTCAGACACAGTATACTGACTCTGAGCCGACCAGTCCTTGTGTGATCACCTTCCACATACAATGACTTTATGGAGATACAGTTCAAACCGGCGTTAAACCAACTTCAAACACTTACATTTCACTTAACTCGAGGGGGCGCTGGTGGCCCAGTCGTCTAAGGCGCTGCGATTCGCTGTGCAGAGTTGCGTCCCTTGGGCACGCCAGAAATCTATGATTGTGGGTTCGATTCCCGTTTCGCCCCAATTATGTTTCTAGGTTTGTCAGCACCATAGGCGTGCTCCTGGGTTTCACCGAAGTGGTAAACGTCTTAGACCTGCATCACTTCGGGCTTTCCTCCCACATTAAGCTGACACGGCGTGTTATAACTGGAATAATGTTAAAAGCAGCGTTAAACCCAATTCACTCACTCACTCACTTAACTTGAACATAGTTCCCGGTCCCCACGAGTTCGACACAACGGGCTTCGAGTGTATTTCGCTTATATAGCGTAGTGTGTGTGTGTGCTTGTGCGTGAGCGTGAGCGTGTGCGTGTGCGCGTGCGTGCTAGCCTGGACATGTATTGATTCCATGCCGCAGTTTCAAATGGATACCCGACTCAAACACAATGTATCGACTCAGAAACAGCCGGTCGTTGTTTTATCACCTTTATGCTGAGCACCAGGCAGGGTAGTTACAAGTACCATCTTTTGGTGTGATGCGGCCGAGGACCGTGCCACGGACTTTCAGGACAGACGCTGTATCCATTAGACCACGGAGGCTGCGAAGATGAAGAAACACTGCATGATAATCATTTACTTTTGTTTTATTCAAACATATAGAATAATTTTCTTGAAAGAAGAAGACAAACATTTGGCTGAAATTGGCAAAATCAAAATAAGGCAAATGTCCAAGAAGTTTAACTTAAGCTTCTGGTATATCGATGATGTCGTTCAATAATGGTCAATTAGACAATCCCACCCCACTGGTATACCCACTTGAGCTTTTGAACACTGAAACCGCCTCAACTGTTCCATATTTAGACATACGCATGAAGATTCAACTAATAACCCTGTTGTACCCCAGATCAAACAGCGGTTTGTTGTACCCCTGATCAAACAGCGGTTTGTTGTACCCCTGATCAAACAGCGGTTTGTTGTACCCTAGATCAAACAGCGGTTTGTTGTACCCCATATCAAAAAACGATTTGTTGTAACCCTGATTTGTAGTCCTGATCAAACAACGATTTGTTGTAATCATGATCAAACAACGTTTTGTTGCAACCCTGATCAAACAACGGTTCGTTGTAACCCTGATTAAACAACTTTTGAGCAAGAGTAGTTTGGAGCTCTTTGAAATCTCGCTGACAGATCATGCAAGCGTTGTGAAATGTAGACACGAAAGCCTGGAGCTGCTGGAATATTGCAATTGAACGCATAGAAAACGGCCCGGACCAGTGTATAAACTGTCTAGCAATGCCGAGCCAGCAACTGTTGCTAGGGAGGTGAGTTGTGCTTTGTCTGAAAGAGAATCTATGAAGAAATTATTCCGTTGAATGGCTTTAAATAGATACAGTGGCGAGCGTCAAACGTACCAGGTACCAGTTTCCTGTCATATTTACCTGAATGCTTACCCATGTTGTGTAGACTGGTCCACGCACACGCTTACTCCGCTGTCTGATCTACGCTACGTCTGTCTCTACTGACGCACCAGTTCATACGCTGGACAGAACCAGGTATGAAGAATTGATCTTCACCAGCTATGTGATTATAGGTTACAGTTTTGGTATAATTACATGTATAATTATTGTAGACGTAACAGCAGATTTAATGGTTAACATAAAGTTCAAAGTAGCATTAGATATAATTATAATTATCGTAGACGTAGCAGTGGACTTAATATATACATAGTGTTCAAAGTAGCATTAGATAAAATTATTATTATCGTAGACGTAGCAGCAGAGTTAATATATACATAGTGTTCAAAGTAGCATGAGACATAATTATAATTATCGTAGACGTAGCAGCAGAGTTAATATATACATAGTGTTCAAAGTAGCATTAGGTATAATTATAATTATAGTAGACGTAGCAGCAGATTTGATACATACATAGCGTTCAAAGTAGCATTAGATATAATTATAATCATCGTAGACGTAGCAGCAGACTTAATATATACATACTGTTCAAAGTAGCATTAGATATTATTATAATTATCGATGATGTAGCAGCAGACTTAATATATACATAGTGTTCAAAGTAGCATTAGATATAATTATAATTATCGTAGACGTAGCAGCAGAATTAATGTAAACATAGTGTTCAAAGTAGCATTAGCTATAATTATAATTATCGTAGACGTAGCAGCAGACGTAATGTATGCACAGTGTTCAAAGTAACATTAGGTATAATTATAATTATCATAGACGTAGCAGCAGACTTAATGTATGCATAGTGTTCAAAGTAGCATGAGATATAATTATAATTATCGTAGACGTAGAAGCAGACTAAATATATACATAGTGTTCAAAGTAGCATTAGACATAATTATGATTATTGTAGATGTAGCGGCAGACTTAATGTATACATAGTGTTCAAAGTAGCAATAGATATAATTATAATTATCGTAGGCGTAGCAGCAGACTTAACGGTTAACAAAGTGTTCGAAATAGCATACACCACTGGGCTATCAGTTTTTTTTCTTGTCGTGGGCAGATATGCACCTAGTCTAGTTCTTAATGGGAATACTGTGTGGCTACCTCCTATTGTCAGACAGTGGATATGTATAGCTAGACAGTGGTGACGTTTTAGAAATATGCCTCATCTATTAAATAAACATGTATTAATAGGGAACAGAAAGGCTTGGTGGTTGTCATTAGAACTGGAACTGATAAACTAGCAGGAACCTTGATGGGGAAGTAATGTTCATACTGGAACCAGCAAACTCCTCACACCTGCAGTCTATCATTGTTTTTGCTGTGAAAACTATGTCAAGAGCTGTTTGCTCCGGGTTACCATTCTGTCTTTACGAAATGTCGATGCGGTATTGCATCTTTAGGAATCGAAACAGGCAGATAGGTAAACTTAGAGGTTGAAGACAGAGTGTCTTGACTGTTATGATCATATTGAAGATTTAGAACATGTTAATATATTTCAATTACAAGTATACGATGATCTTTCATCTATCATATAAGTTGGGGCACGGGTGGCTCAGTCGTCTGAGGCGCCGCAATTCTCTGTGCAGAGTTGCGTCCCTTGGGCACGCCATAACCCTATGATTGTGGGTTCGAATCCCGGTTCTCCCCGATTATGTTTCTAGGTTTGTCAGCACCATACCCGTGGTCGTGGGTTTCACCGAAGTGGTAAACGTCTGAGACCTGCATCACCTCGGGCTTTCCTCCCACATTAAGCTGACACGCCGTGATATAACTGGAATAATGTTAAAAGCGGCTTTTAACCCAACTCACTCACTCACTATTTACAAATATAACGGCTAATTTTTTAAACCTGACAAACAATAAGAAGCTGTGGGTCCTTTTTAGAGGTAGAGGTAGTATTAGCCATAACAGTAATTGTAGTACAGTGGTAATCATAATAATAGTTAAGGTAGAACAAGTATAAGTAACATCATCAGTTGTAGAAGTATTGTGTCGGTAAATATTTAAAGTATAGACGTGTTAACTTTACAGATAACATCGTGAGCAAGCATGGCGTCAGGCATGGCCTACGGGGATCCCGCCAACCCATCCCAACTCACCTACGGGGCTCCAATGACCTCCACCTCCAACCCATCGCCAGCTGGGATTCCCAACCTACCAAATCAATCTCTAGAGAATCTGAACCCGGCTTTGTTGCAGCAGCTGGGTAAGTAAATAGCTTAGCTGTAGCCATTGCAACAGAATTGGCATATTATGAGTAGCATAATTCTTGAAAGGAGTTATGAAGCCAATCTCCGTTTGCATATTATTTTGCAATAATTTATGTTTGTTTTCTTGATAACATTGTTATCATCATGGGGACCATATATCTGCTGTTATCACTTTGTGATAAGTTTAAAATTGTAAAAGACAATATTTCAAAAGCTTATCTAGAAGAACGGTTTTTTAAACCTTCTTCTAATATAGGAGGAGAACTAATGGTTTAGTAGATCTTAGACGGTAAGCACTTTGGTTAAACCCTCGAGCCACCACAATCAGGGCTAATGTAGGATTCTAACCCGTGATCATATATAGGATTTTATGAGGACAACGCATTCTGTTCACCGGGGTTCCGATGACCTCCGGAGCATTCGTGACCAACTCGTGTTATTCCGGGACAACCCGAATAGCGACTCGTGCCCCTCTCATCGCCATTCTTCCGACCAGGTTCCGTCTTAGCGCAAACGGGCATGCATAAACAATTGTCAACTCGTTGCGTAATGGTTCACATATATTTCCCCATATATTATATATATTTCAGATGCAATTTAAAGCGCATCTGGACATGCAGTATTTTACAGTATGATTGAACATATTTAACTGTGTCTTGTTGGGTATATTTTTAGATGCAAGACATATGTAAAATCCAAAATTATTTCTGAGGGATTCTTTGACTTTGAACTTGAAATCATACGCGCATTCTGATTGGTTTGTCGTATCTTCGCACATAACATCCATCGATAGGGGGACGAGTCTTCTTGCAGTTTACGGAAAGGGGCGAGTGGTGACGAATGGCCTCCGGAGATCTCGCCAAACCATCTCCAACTGGGATTCACAACCCGCTTCAGCAGGGGCATTGAAGCCCGCTCTGTTGCAGCTGTTGGTTAAAGCAAAATATCATGTTTCCTGGAAAATATAGAAAAATATAGTTTGTGATTACATCCTCAGGTTTACTCACTAAAATACTTTTCCTGGAGACCGCCTCCGTGGTCTAGTGGTAGAGCGTCCGCCCGGAGAGCGGAAGGTTCGGAGTTCGGTCCCCGGCCGCGTCATACCAAAAGACGTTTAAAGATGGTACTTGTTGTTACCCTAAAACAAGGACCGGTCGGCTCGGAGTCAGTATACTGTTTTTGAGTGGGGTATTTATGTTATTTATGTTATGTATTTATGTAAGTGGGCTAGCTCTATAAATCGGCCTCAGTCCGGACTAGTACAAGCAGCCACACACACACGTACATGCACGTCGCTATATAAGTGCAATAATCTTGGACGCGACGTTAAACCCAATTTTACCTCACCTCACCTCACTTTCCCTGGACATGCTAGATGTTGGGACCCCCAGAATATTAAATGGCCACTAGCATATAATCACTGATGTCCAGCACTGACCCCTGTCCACTGTTCTTCAGGAATGGTGGTGACGACACAGCCGCCTCAGTTGCTGAGCCGCCTCCGCATGGGTGAGGACCCGGTTGGGATGCAGTGTATCTTCTGTCATGGCAACATCCAGACGTCGACAAGATACAAATTTGGCCATTGTACCTGCGTCAGCATGGCGATAATTTGGATGCTTGGGTGAGGCTGATTTTATCTGTACTTTGTAACACGTCCTGAGCTTAATGTAACGCTGTTTAATACCTCTGTACCAAACCCGGGGCCACGGGTGGCCCAGTCGTTTAGGGCGCCGCGATTCGCTGTACAGAGTTGCGTCCCTTGGGCACGCCAGAAACCTTTGATTGTGAGTTCGAATCCCTGTTCGCCCCGATTATGTTTCTAGGATTGTCAGCACCATACCCGTGCTCGTGGGTTTCACCGAAGTGGTAAACGTCTGAGACCTGCATCACCTCGGGCTTTCCTCCCACATTAAGCTGACACGCCGTGATATAACTGGAATAATGTTAAAAGCGGCG
Source organism: Haliotis cracherodii (assembly GCF_022045235.1). NCBI lineage: Eukaryota > Metazoa > Mollusca > Gastropoda > Lepetellida > Haliotidae > Haliotis > Haliotis cracherodii. The sequence goes on along the minus strand of NW_027266270.1, from coordinate 17,553,657 downwards.
TTAAACCCTACTCACTCACTCACTCACTGTACCCACCCCGGGATTCCGGGTTCGAACTGTCCCCCAGCGTGAGTGAGAGAGTGAGTGAGTATGGTTTTACGCCGCTTTTAGCAATATTCCAGCAATATCGCGGCGGGGGACACCAGAAATGGGCTTCACACATTGTACCCATGTGGGGAATCGAACCTGGGTCTTCGGAGTGACGAGGGAACGCTTTAACCACTAGGCTACCCGCCCATGAGTGAGTGAGTATGGTTTTACGCCGCTTTAAGCAATATTCCAGCAATATCACGGCGGGGGACACCAGAAATGGGCTTCACATTGAATCCATGTCGGGAATCGAACCTGGATTTTCGGCGTGACGAGCGAACGCTTTAACCACAAGGCTACCCCACCGCCCCTGATCCCGAAGCAACGTATGCTGCTCGAGAGGGGACTCACTATATGGTGCGTTGTCAGACTCGGCTACCTGATCGCATGTAGTGGTACGGCGATGGCTTGGGGTGGGCTTCATAACACTAGTCATTTTTATTTGGTCCTGACTGATTTATTTATTGACCGTCGTAAAATTACATTAAACAACAAACAACCACAAGTGTGGAAGTTAATTTGAATTAAGAAAACGGAAGTTGACATAAATTATATCTCTGGTTTCGGTATTACTGGTATCGTCGACCGCCACCGCAGTGTAGAGGATGGAGCTCCTGCGCGGAGAGCGGAAAGTGGGTAGTTCGATTCCCAGGGCTTCCCAGCTTCCCAGCGCTTCTTATCGAAAGATGTTAAAAGGTGGTACTTGTTACCCTGCTGATAAGTAGCATGAGCAATGATTAACGAAATCGGCACATAATCGGCCGGTAACGTATTAAAACCACCCGACCCACAACAGACAGCTCTTATGACAAGCATGCGAGACTGAAAACATGATCAGCACTGAAATCCCCATAGTCTTTTAACAAGTCAATGTCGATTGTGTTGGTGATGCCATAGGCGGATCCGATAATGATGAACCGTGAAATTGTAATGCATATTCATGTGCTGTCCTTTTTCTTCCAGCGGCTGCTTGGGGTGTTTCCTGATCCCACTGTGCATAGACAAGACCAAAGACGTCATCCATACTTGTCCCAACTGCCAGAAGGAAATTGGACGCCATCGGAAATAATCAGTCAACGATTCGGCTTAACTCTACCCCGATATAGTGGCGTAACTCTAACCCGAGATAGAGGCGTAACTCTACCCTGAGTTAGGGCGTAACTCTACCCGAGCTGGGGCGTAACTCTACCCGAGCTGGGGCGTAGCTCTACCCCGAGATAGGGGCGTAACTCTTCCCCGAGTTAGGGGCGTAACTCTACCCCGAGATAGGGGCGTAACTCTACCCCGAGATAGGGGCGTAACTCTACCCCGAGATAGAGGCGTAGTTCTACCCCGAGTTAGGGGCGTAACTATACCCTGAGATCATGAGTGGCATAACTCTACCCGAGATTGGGGCGTAACTCTACCCCGAGATAAGGGCGCAGCTCTACCCGAGAAAGGGCCGTAACTCTACCCCGAGATAGGGGCGTAACTCTACCCTGAGTTAGGGCGTAACTCTCCCCGAGCTGGGGCGTAGCTCTACCCTGAGATAGGGGCGTAAATCTTCCCCGAGTTAGGGGCGTAACTCTACCCCGAGATAGGGGCGTAACTCTACCCCGAGATAGGGGCGTAACTCTACCCCGAGATAGAGGCTGAGCTCTACCCCGAGTTAGGGGCGTAACTCTACCTCGAGAAAGGGCGTAGCTCTACCCCGACAGAGCGGCGTACCTCAACCCCGAAAAAGCCGCGGAATGGACGATATTCATGTGAATTTATGTGATAAATATAGTAGATGTGGACCAGATCAAAGTTTAAAATATGCTCTCAGAGATACGTGTTTTATTATTGTCATTTTATCAGAAGAACCTTAGCAATAAATTGTGGGCTGACAATGAGGTATGTACAAAAGTCAAATCTCTGAGAATTGTTTTGAACTGTGCACAGTATTTTCGCTAACCCTCTGTCGGTCAAGGACAAGGTGGTCCACTGGTTCTCAACTCAGCTGAGCAGAATTGCGTCCCTTATTTGTGTAAACATCCGCTGATCACCTCATCGAATCGCGAAAAACACAACTAGCTCGTTGATATCAACGGCATTTGTCACTTTGGGATTTCCTCCCAAAACGGTTAGACCCGTGAAAATTCCGGGAAAGAATAGGTCTTCAGCATCCCATGCTTGCCGCAAAAGGTGACTATGCTTGTCGTAAAAGGCGACTAACGGGATCGGGTGGTCAGGCTCGCTTACTTGGTTGATGCATGTCATTGATCCCAATTGCGTGGGTCGATGCTCATGATGTTAATCACTGGATTGTCTGGTCCAGACTCGATTATTTACAGACCGCCGTCATATAGCTGGAATATTGCTGAGTGCTGCGTTAAACAACAAACCAACCAACCCAAAACGGTTAAAACACTCAAGCGTTGTTCAAAATGATGTCAAACTCGCCAACTAGATATAGGTTATCATTGTACATAGCCCAACAAGGGGATAATAAACGTGGTCTGTTATGAATGTTTTGCTTATATTTTCAAAAGCGTATTTATCGTTGAATGATTGAGATCCGCCAGCTGCAGGATAAGTAAGTTTTTTTGTTACATGTCGTCCCAGAAAAAAATATATTGACAAGGGTTCTTACGATTAATCGAAATATCGATGCAACGTAATTCATTGATAGCCTTGTATCGATTACATGTATCAACTGGTATAATTAACATTGATACGGGGCTACAGTTTTGATAGTTTCAATAGGCGCGGAGACATTAGATGTGAAAGAATGAGGTGAAATGGTGTTTAACGTCGCGTTCACAATTATTTCACTTACTAGTATATAGTGACGTGCACGCACGTGTGTGTATGACTGCTGGTTTTGTGGTGCCAGCCCACACAGTAACTATGCCGCAGTTTAACATGGGTGTCCTACTCAGACACATTTACTGAATCCGTAAGGTAACAAATCCCATCTTTTGGTATGGAGTGGCCGGGGATCGAACCACCGACTTTCTGAGCCAACGCTGTATCCTCTGGGCCACGGAGGCAGTGAAGATGAAGGAAAACTGCATGATAATGTTTATTTTTGTTTCATTCAAATATGTACAATGTGCTTTCTTTGAAAGAAGTCAAATTTTTTTCACTGGAATTGGCAAAATCAAAACAAGGCAGTTTAACTTTAACTTCAGGTATATTGATGATCTGATATCGTCCAATAATGGTCAAATAGCCAATTTCATTCCAACAACATATGTATGGCAAACCAATGACTTCAACTTTTCAATAATCAACTATTTACCTTTTTTCGTACAATATTCCAGCGACTCCAGCTATTCGTGTGTCCGTTTCACAACTACAATAAGTTTATTATTTAGATCTATGCATAAGTAGCCAGAGCGACAAAAGATTATCCCGAATACTCTACGGCAAGAGAAATTACACAGTTCAAGGACTTAGTAAAGCTTACGAAAGGTTTTGTGGTAGAGCATTTGCTAATTTGACGTATCGGCGACAAAAATGATACCCGATGCATTCCCATGCAGTTGACAGTGTGTGTGTGTGCGTGTGCGTGCGTGCGTGCGTGCGTGCGTGCGGCTGTGTGTCAAGCAAGTCACTGAGCCTGACCACCCGATCCCGTTAGGCGCCTCTTGCGACAAGCATAGTCGCCTTTTATGGTAAGCATGGGGTTGCTGAAGACCCATTCTACCCCGGATCTTCACGGGTGCAATAGGTAATTGAATAGGACATCATGTTTTGTCAATGATACGTCATATTTGGAATGTCCTCCACGTGTCTACCAAACAATTTTTTGCAAGCTTCTTACAAGTTTTACTGAGGTCTGGAATGTTGTCTATTAGGGCAGGGACGGGTAACTCGGGTACCCGGGTCGGGTGTGTACCGAGTAGGACCCGGGTACCCACAGGACTACCCGGACCCGTGGTTAGACACATGATATATTGTTAAATGACAAACATTATGCACCCATTCCTTCTGACTTTCACATGGCTGAATTAAGTCAACTTCAGTGTATGCATGACCAGATTGTTAAGTACGTGTATCTAAACATTTTGCCAGGGCTATGGTAAAAAAATTCCCAATCGGACATTTTGTTCCTATCTCTTGAGGCCTACAGCGGGTACCCGGGTAGGGTCGAGTAATATAGGTTGGGTGCCCGGGTAGTAAATTTGGAGACGTCCCAGGCCTATTGTCTATGTATATATCCATCGATATGCATGCCATGGTACAGTGACTACAGTCACGCTCACACTGGGTATATTGTTATCAAATATATAATATTATTATATACGGCCATTGAAATGATCTTGAGCAATTCTTAACCTTTTATTTACACATACACGTATTGCTTCACCCGTGACTACAACATGTACAGTGACTACCAATGAATATAGCTCTTCTATTTTAAGAACGATTGAACTGGCTCGCCTTGGGCGTCAATAGATCGCCTGTGACGTCAGCTTGTGTCGTGTGTGTGTCTTGTGTGTACCCTTGCTTTTACCTGGCTACACGCCGTGTTGATGTCGCGTTAATGACGCGGTAGTGTTGTAATTGGCCGGAACCTGTGGAGGTATGTTGAAATAATCTCTTAGATGTTTGTAAACTCACAGTCACGCAGTCGTCATAATCTGATTTTTTTCTGATTGCGGCGTTAAACATAACAAACAAACAAACAAAACACAGTCACGAATTATTGTGGTACTGTTGTAGGTCTTCCTTCGATCTGCCATGGTTTTCTTTCGTGTTCATATGAGATATACTTTAATTTATCATGGATTAAGTGAAGAAATATACTGTATTTATCCGAAAATATACATCCTTATCTCACGCGAGTGAAATAACATACCATAAATCACACTTTATGCTGGAACTATACGTTGACCAGAAATTATTGAGAATGAGAACATTGTAAATTATAGATTTATGAAGTCATATACCAAGAGATAAGTTTGTCCAACAAATACTGCTTACCTAAAGCTACAAAACAGCAAACTATTCAATATTTGGTCAGGCCACTTCTTTTGCTAATACATGCTTCAAAGCGACGAGGCATGCTGCCTGTCAAGGAAGTTAAAAAAAAACATGAGTCATACTGTCCCAATATATCAACACCTCTACTTTTCATGTTTGTATTGATACTGTCCTTCATGATTACCCAAATAGTATCAACTGAGTTCAGTTGCGGACTGTAGCTGGGTTATCAAAGGAGTGTAACAATTTGCTCGTTAAAACATTCCTGAGAATGCTTAGCTCTATGTTTTGGATCATTGTCTTGCTGGAATACCAACCCGTCATTTGGATGCTGGTAAATTGGTTTTACTGTACCTTTGGTCCACATTGTCATGCTGTTTGGATATAGCCACACTGAATTTTCATCTGAGAACATAACATTGTTGCGCATGTTTTTTTCCTACAACTTTCCGTTTTTCGTAAATAGTGTTTACTGGAAAGTGCATATTAGCGATATGATGATCAGCTATTTCCTGTTTTAGCTGACAGTATGAGATATCATGGGTTCGAATCTCTCTCTCTCTCTCTCTCTCTCTCTCTCTCTCTCTCTCCCTCTAGTGGTAGTAGTAGTAGTAGTAGTAGTAGTGGTAGTAGTAGTAGTGGTAGTAGTAGTAGTAGTACAGCAGAAGCACTAATAGCCGAACAGAAGCAAGTATATCATTATTTAATATGTTTATTTTACAGACAACTGCAAATTAAGCAAGCATGGCGTCTGTCAAGGCCCCTGGGGATCCACCTGGCTACTGGGATGCCTCCTCCCAGCCCCAAGTAGCATACCCTCCTGCCCCACCAGCGTACCCACAGTCCGGGAACCCCCCTGCCCCACCAGCGTACCCACAGTCCGGGAACCCCCCTGCCCCACCAGCGTACCCACAGTCCGGGAACCCTCCTGCCCCACCAGCGTACCCACAGTCCGGGAACCCCCCTGCCCCACCAGCGTACCCACAGTCCGGGTACCCTCCTGCCCCACCAGCGTACCCACAGTCCGGGAACCCTCCTGCCCCACCAGCGTACCCACAGTCCGGGAACCCTCCTGCCCCACCAGCGTACCCACAGTCCGGGTACCCTCCTGCTCAACCAGCGTACCCACAGTCCGGGTACAACCCTGGTCCATCTTCATACGGACGAACAAGTAAGTAGAATAGATACTCGGGTCTTTTAACACCATGTAACTAAAACACAGATATGATCCGGTGCAATCTGGTGATTTTCCTGACATAAGAACAAAAACACAATTCATCACCGGAGACAAGTACATTGCCCGCACCTCGACATTAAATGAGAATTATTCCTCAAAGGACAAATCATCTTCCCGACGCAAGGGAGTTAACTGACTACTATATTAACTACTTTTACAGTAAGTTAATTCCCTTGCCTCGGGAGGATACCATTCGTCACCACTCGCCTCTTTCCGTAACCTGCAGGAAGACTCGTCCCCCCTATCGATGAATGTTATGTGCGAAAATACGACAAACCAATCAGAATGCGCGTATGATTTCAAAATCTTCGTCAAAGAATCACTCAGAAATATTGTTTGATTTTACATATGTCTGGCATCTAAAAATATACCCAAGACAGAGTTAAATGTATTCAAGCATACCGTATAATTCCGCACGTCCCGATGTGCTTTAAATTGCATCTGAAATATATATAATGCCTGTTTTCGCTAAGACGGAACCCGGTCGCAAAAATGGCCATGAGAGGGGCACGGGTCGCTATTCAGCTTGTCCCGGAATAACACGAGTTGGTCACGAATGGAGAAGATACAAGCTCCTTCCCAGCGCGTGACACCTTCGTTACACACTCGGTAACATCGCTGCCACCAGTGTGTGAGCGGCCATTACAAGAATCTTGAAATTTGCCCTCTAACCCCAAATGTAGTCACGATTATATATAGTTTTGTTTATGTCCTTGGAAAATCCATCATAGCGAGTTTTGAAAAGGTTTACGATTTCCCAGAAGAATTTACCTTTTTGTTCGTTTAAACATATCAGTTCGAGATTTCAGACAAACGGAAATTCAGCCTTCTTCCCCTCAATTCTTACTTTACCAATTACATGATAGTTGAAACGAAGTAGAAATGCAAACTGACGAACAAAGAAATAAAATTACCTGGGGTAAGAGTATTCGGCGTCACGGCAGTCATCACTTGTTTGTAAAGTGACCGTTAGGTCAATCGGTTGCGAGTTCAATTCCAAACATGGTTGTGATAACACATCACAGTAGGGAGCTTTGACTGGTGGCAGCGATCATTCATCACCACTTGCCCCTTTCCGTTACCAGCAAGAATGGGCAGCGATAGTAAAGAGCTCCACCAACAGGCTATCGCTGTGAGGAGCTGTTGGAAGATGATTTGCTAGTTGATACAAGATTATAGACAAAGGAACCATGGTCTTAATTCATTTAGAACACAATAATTTCTGTTATTAATTCCTTGTTGCTAAACGACATTCCTACTGTTCTACAGCCGTGGTGGTGACCCAGCCGTCCACGATGATGTATTCAGGTCACATGGGCCCGAATGAGGCGCGAGTACAATGTCCCTATTGTCATGCACAAGTTGTCACCTCCACGACCCACCAAGTCGGCACTTGCACCTGGGCAGCAGCATGCATCATTTGCCTTCTCGGGTAAGGTTGCTTATAATAATAATAAAAATAATCATAATAATCATAATCTTAATGAGTGTGAACCAAGCGAAGTGCCATATCAAATCGGCCCAGACTCGACCACTGCATCAGCAACCCTGCAGAGTCTTTCGCTTGGATAAAGTCGACTGGCCTGAAAAAAACCCAGAAGAATTTCTGTTTGCTGCTCAGGACCAGTCACTTCCTATTGGAAACCGTCAATATTTGTGATTTTCCATCAAAATGTGAATATGAAATGCAGATTATGTAATTAATTTAATGGTTGGTTGGTTGGTTTGTGGTTTAACGCCGCACTCAGCAATATTCCAGCTACATGACGGCGGTCTGTAAATAATCGAGTCTGGACCATTGATTAATATCATAAACATCGATCCACGCAATTGGGATCGATGACATGTATCAACCAAGTCAGCGAATCTGACCACCCGATCCCGTTTGTCGCCTTTTACAGCAAGTATGAGTTGCTGAAGACCTATTCTACCCCGGAATCTTCACGGGTCAATTAATTTAATGTGACTGTCCAACACATTGTCAGTGGATGCCCAGCTTTGGCACAGACACAGTATCTTAAGCGTCATGATGGAGTTGCTCGATCATTTTATTACCGTCTTCGCCGTGCCTGTGTTTTTGACACAGAGGTCCATCCATGGTACGACCCGGAATATGTGGAGGGTGTCATGGAAAATGATAAATACAAAATCCTTTGTCTTAGACGTATCCAGGCCAACAAACCTGATCTTGTTTTGTTTCATAAATCCAATGAAATCATTTATATCATTGAATTTTCTGTCACTTTTGACACTATGTCGTTGACAAGATTGAGGAATAATATGGCAAATATGCGGACCTCACTTTCGAAATGTCACGCTTGCATCCCAAGTACCAAGTTGTCCGACTCCCCACTGTTCTCGGTGCCTTAGGTTTGGTACTTCCCAATCTGTTGACTGACATTGGAAGAGTACCCGGGTTTGCTACCAGGAATACAGTCCTTCTGACAATCTGGGTAATGCAGAAGGCTGCACTGTTGGGGAGTCTTCACATTCTCCGAAAGGTTCTGGGTGGGTTTGACTAGGCAGCGCTTCCTGGGAGAAGTCCCATTCGCTGTCTGGGCTGCGTGTAGAGCTGATAATGAGCCTGACTGTGCCAGGATCACCCAAACCCTCTTTTTATGCATAAATACCTGGTTTCATCACTGTCGCCCTTCACAAACACACGCAAAGGCAAATCAATTGTCCACCCGAAAAAACATATGGTAGAAGGTAAAATGAGAACAGCCCACAGTTGTACTAGAGCAAATATTACATTTCACTGATGTATCACATGTAACACATGACAAAATGGTATGACGGGGTTTTTATTTATTGCTTTTAATCTTTTTACGAAAATCATGGGTGTTTGTCACAAGAGGCGACTAACGGGATCAGGGGGTCAGGCTCTTTGACTTGGTTGGTGCATGTCATCGTATCCCATGTGATGCTCATGGTGTCAGTCACGGCAATGTCTGGCCCAGTCTTGACCGCCGTCATATTGCTGGATTATTGCTGAGTGCGGCGTTAAACAACAAACAAACATTACTTTAGTTATGTGAACATAAGTGTTGTTTATGTTTACAAAATGTTGGCCATAAATAGACTTGAATAAATCAAGGCTTGACAACATAAACACCTTGTATTCCACTATTTCAGATGCTGGGCTGGATGCTGCCTGATTCCTTTCTGTGTGGACAGCACCAAAGACGTCATCCACCAGTGTCCAAACTGCAAGAACCAATTGGGTGCCTACCGAAGATAGTTCAAAAGGGGGTAGTGCTATCCAGACATCGACGTAATGGGAACAATCCTGTTTAATCCATCGTTAATTGTTCATGGGTTTGTTTTAACGAGCACCCTCCATAAACGCCAATGCATACTTTGTTGTGACGTCACTATATTTTACCAACCAATCAAGACACACCCTGGTTCTGACCAATGAGCGCTCAGATTATCGGCAATATGTAAAGGGTAAAAACCTCCTCGTCGGTCTTGACTGAGAATGTAAGACCAGGACAGTGGGATATTGGCAAGGGCGGATCTAGCATTTTTAGAAGGGAGGGTCCAAAATATCAAAATCCGCTCTGCCTCTCTGTTTGTTAACACAGTATACGTTAAAGGCAATTCTCACATAATAATTCAACCTTTAATAGTTGTCATGTCGACATATTTGAGACAACCTTTGTCTGAATGAACATTTAATTCCGAAGGCTAATTACCCTGTAGCCATGACATGTCCGGCATCACTTGATTGCCATTATTTGTAAGATGCTGCTCCTAATTGTCCATTCCCACTGTATTATACATAGACTATCAGACACCATGAACCAGAAGTGCAGCTGCCTCGTTTACGTCTTGACCTTATATATATAAGCCTTGGTCCAGAGACGAAAGCCGTGTGCGACATGCGCTTGCAGTCGGAAAGCGTACGTGATATCTCCAACCTAAGTTAGACGAAGGATAGGGAGGTCTCACCCTTAGCCTAGCAAGGGTTTGGCTCAGTGCAAGTGAAACCAACACAACAACCACTATCACTATGTGCTGACCTTGTAAAAATCTGTCTAGATGTATAAGTGAGTGAGTATGGTTTTACACCGCTTTAAACAATACTCCAGCAACATCACCGCGGGGGACACCAGAAATGGTCTAGCTGTATAAAGAACCAGATGTGCAACTATGTCTCTTCTCGTTATTATTTTTGTTTATATTTATAACTTTATCCGTGACTTTGGATATACAAGCCTTGGTCCAGGGACGAAAAGATAGGAAAGTCTCTCCCTCAGCCTAGCAAGGGGGCGGTCGGGTAGCCTAGTGGTTAAAGCGTTCGCTCGTCACTCACTCACTCTGCCCAGCAAGGGTTGGGCTCAGTGCAGGGGGCACCAACACAACAACCACTGTCACTATGTGCTGTCCTATCACTCAGTGATTCTTGTAAATATCTGTCTAGCTGTATAAAGCAATAACTTGATGTTATCACTTCCTCCCGCAATCTCATTATAACGGATCTAAGTTCTCGCTGCCGCAAAACAAAGATCTGATGATATCCCATTACTGGTCACGTCAGAACGACCTTTTGTGAACTTTGACCGACCACTGAAATGACAAACAAGAAGTCGACGTCAGCCAATCAGAAAGCAGCTTTCTCGAGCTTTATGGCACTCGTTTCAACCTGGCGACTTCCATTTCAGACTACGCTTGAAACATATGTTGACACAGTTCTCGATTAAAATTTAAAAAACTGAACAAACGAACATTCCGGAATGTCTAATATATGGATGAGATTGTATGGCAGTGCTTCCCACGTCCTGTGTAACGCCTCCTCCGTTCAAACGTTTATTGGAAGTGAAAGATCATTTTGACGGAATCAGTCGTTACGGGCCGTAACTGTCGTTCGGAATACTCCGTGTTAACGTTGCATGATTAGAAAAAAAATCCGACTGTCACTTTCATGATCTGGTAAGCGACGCTTTCATTGGTCGGATGAAAGGTCGGTCTGACGTGACCCGTAATTGGATAATATCAGATCTTTGTTTAGCGGTAGCGAGAACAAAGATCGGATTTTAATGAGACTGTTCCTCCCGAGAACCGTACACCGACCCCTTCATATAAGAATGTACAAACAATCAGTATCAACGTAACGTGCACGTGTGTCTTTAACACATGTGGCCATACAGCTACTTTTACTTTTAACAAAATGTACACACAGATTTACATAATTCATAAGCATAAAGAAATATAAAGTTAAAAGTTAAATCATTAAAGTAAGATCTCATCGTCCAGGGCCCCCTTGCACTAGTGCTAAGACTATCGTAAGCCTATGTTAAAGTATGGGAGTGCAAGTGGGCCCAGCACAGTTGGCGCACTGTTGGCAAGAATTAAGGGTCGATCACAGCTTGACCTATCCGTCCTTTGTGACGGTGTCAGTCATTTGTAATTAAGGATTGCTGACTGACTCGGCTTTGTTATAGATATATAAGCACAAATGTCCATCAGCTAAAGTCAATTTATTCATGTCCGTGTAAATGAAAGTGTATACTATACGTTGCTTATATATCATTAAGGAACGTGCAAACCTTGTATCTTCTCAAATCTCACGACACGGGACCCGTGAAGATCCGGGGTAGAATAGGTCTTCAACAACCCAAGCTTGTCGTAAAAGGCGACTACATGCTTGTCGTAAAAGGCGACTAATGGAATCGGGTGGTGAGGCTCGCTGACTTGGTAAATGCCTGTCATCGATCCCAATTGCGTAGATAGACGCTCATGATGTCAATCACTGGATTGACTTGTCCAGACTCGATTATTTACAGACCGCCGTCATATAGATGGAATATTGCTGAGTGCGGCGTTAACAACAAACCAACCGACCACGACACGGATTGTCCTACATGTTCCAATAATATCTTCAGGGATAATGATGAAATTATCCCCAATTGATGAATTTAATACGACACGATTTGTTTATGTATAACTTCTTTATTGATTTAACGTTTCTTTTTTCGCCTTGTCGTTTGTGAGTTATTAGATATTTATGCATATTTGTATTTTTAAACAAGGTGGGATTAATTGTAATGTACAGAGATAACGTTAATCAACATTAATCCCATTGGCTTCCACGCTATGGTGTTATCTTTGTAAACAATCAATAAAGAAGTTGTTATCAATACTTGTTACACGCCTTTACATTCTTCCATCTTCTACTGCCCATCAAAGACTTAGAAGGGACAGATCGTATATTTTTTAACATTTCCTTTATATATCCAAAACTATTTCTGCCTCAATGCCATTATTGTGACACAACGTTCGGCTGGACATAAGCAATTAAACATTAATTTTGCTTTTTTCCGTGTCAACTGATATGCCTATAGCACTGAGTGACCTAACAACGTTGATATTTTCATGAATGGCGCAGCCACGTATCCTTAATGTGTGTTGTTCATGTTTACTACGTCTTTGGTGTACATGCATCGTGACAATCAAATTTTAATGAAAATTGACGTTAGTCTGTGATGCTTTACTAGTAGTAGTAGTAGTAGTAGTTTGTTTGTTTATTGTTTAACGCCGCACTCAATATTCCAGCTGTTTGATGGCGATATGGACGAGACAATCCAGGGACTGACATCATGAGCATCGATTTTCGCAAGTGGGATATTGATCCCGTTAGTCGTTAAGACAAGAACGGGTTGCTGAAAACCGAATTTAATTCGGATCTTCATGGAGCTAGTATTTATTTGATTGTTTGTTGATTAACGCCGCACTCAGCAATATTCCAGCTGTATGACGGCGGTAGGTTAATAATCGTGTCTGGACCAGACAATCCGGTGACTAACATCATGAGCATCGATGTACGCAAGTGGGAGGGATACAATGACATGCATCAACCAAGTCAGCGAGCCTGACCACCCGATCTCGTTAGTCATTAAGACGTGAATACCAATTCTAACTCGGATCATGGGGATAGTATTTATATGAAACTAAACCATCTATATTGCATGCAACGCTAACAATATGGTCTGATAAAAATATATTCAATCATGAAACAGTCAAGGATTGTCATAACGCGTCTGGAATCTAGACCCAAGCATCCTTTCTCGGTATATGTCGTGAAATATCTCCTTCTGGGACGGTGTGAACATGTTCAGCCAATCCCCGACAATACCTGCAGAGACATCAAAAACACTTCTTTGATTGGCAGGTAGAAGTTGGTTGGATGACGAAATGTCCATATAAATAGCATCAGAGTGAATGAGTGAGTGAGTGAGTATAGTTTTACGCCGCTTGTAGCCATATTCCAGCAATATCACGGCGGCGGACATAAATCGGCTTCACATATTATGCCCAGGTGGTAATCGAACCCCGGCCGGCATGACGTGTGTCGGCTTTAACCATTAGGCAACTTTAGCTCCCTAAATAGCATCTGAACCTTAACGCTTTGGCAGTTTAATTAAAGACTGTATTGTACATATACATTGATTTGTTATTGTATAATATGTATGATAAGTATTTACATGATTCAACGTTATTCACTGTCCTTTTACTAAGCACTATAAAATTGGCACTTATACAAGCAGCCACACACACACACAGAGGTGGTCAAAGCCTTCGCTCGTAACGTCGAAGACACGGGTTCGATTCCCGACATGGGTACAATATGTGAAGTTTATTTCTGGTGTCCCCCGTCGTGAAATTGCGGGAATATTGCTAAAAGTGGCGTTAAACCACACTCACTCACTGAATTTTTTGTTACTTTGTTCTATTCTTGGCATGTGATTTATATACTCAGTGGGGCACGGGATGTCAAGTCGTCTAAGACGCTGCTTCTCGCTGTGCAGAGTTGCGTCCCTTAGACGTGCCAGAAACCTATGACATCCCGGTTGGCCCTGGTGTTGCGGCGTGCACAGCGAATTGCGGCGTCATAGACGACTGGGCAACCCGACCCCCCTTAACCCGACTTAATAAGAAAGCTAGAATCCCGAAACAAATGAATGCAAACCTTTTCTTTACTGGGCCGGCTTCCCATTCCATTTATTTTATCCTTCTCGCTCTTCATTTCACTGAACGCCGATTTCAGAACAATTTCCTCCAAGACGTCGTTTGATACATCAGTCTCCAGGAACCGTGCCAGTTTCTGTACTTCTTCTTGTGTATTCTTCAAAAACAATGTGTTAAATTTACACAAGGAAATATTTGAAGATAAGAGAACCCTTTCACAAAATACAAACGTTATTTACCGTACCTATTTCAGTTTACTTAGCTTTTCGTCCATGCGAATTTGTCAAACTTGGAATTGAGAAAAAATACATACTTATAAAGAAAAGTATGCAAACGCAATGAAAAGTCCGATTCGGAGATAAACATTTGGTGTTTTCAGATTTTCTGGTGTTATTGAGTATTCGATAATTTGGAACCAACGGAGTTAAATATAGCAACACACATTCCCTTTCACTTGAATTACAATCTCGTCTGACAAGGTTTTTCAACCAATCATATTGCATATCACATTCATTTTACCGTTAGTAACAGATTGTTTACATTTTTGTTATATGACAGTGTAATTTATTGTTAAACAATGTTGTAATTGTATTACATTGTTTCTGTTAAGATTCAGTAGAAGTTCATAATTATGTGTTTTAAAAAATGATTAGTTGTCAGGAATGTAGTACTGTCAAACGAACATGTAAGTAGTGATGTGGAAGTTACTGTATTTAGATGCTTTTGGAGCCACGTGTTATCCGGAGTCGTCTAGAACAGCTAGACCAGCCCATCACTGTATAGAGTGGGTGAGTGAGTTTGATTTTACGCCACTTTTAGCAATATTCCAGCAATATCACGGCGGGGGACACCAGAAATGGGCTTCACATATTGTACCCATGTCGGGAATCGAACCCGGGTCTTTGGCGTGAAGAGCGAACGCTTTAACTACTAAGCTACCCGACCGGCCCGCACCGTATAGAACTTTCTCGACACGTAACACATTGCATAATAGTTGAAAATATATAATATACAGAAATGTCAGCATGTAACGTATAAATAGACCCGTGAAGATCCGGGATAGAATAGGTCTTCTGCAACCCATGCTTCCTGTAAAAGGCGACTATGCTTGTCGTAAGAGGCGACTAACGGGATCGGATGGTCCGTTTTGCTGACTTGGTTGATGCATGACAGCGTGTCTCAATTGCGTGGATCGATGCTGATGATTTCAATCACTGGATTGTCTGGTCCAGATTCGATTATTTACAGACCGCCGTCATATAGCTGGAATATCACTGAGTGCTGCGTTAAACAACAAACAAACAAAGCATTACCAACTTCACTACAGAAATTTCCAGGAATGTTAAGCCACAAATATTGCCGTTGTCAAACTTACCTTTTTTAGGTCTTCATAAAATATAATGTGAAGAAGACTCGGGTCCAGTGATTCACACATTTTTTCAAATGACCGAATGTGATCAAACCATGTACCCCACATAACTGCAACGAAAAACATTTTTGTATGTTCATGGAGACGAATATAAAACCCTAATTAATCATTCGATGAAATAATATATGAGTGTAAGGCAAACAAACGCAAATTCTTCCCCTAAATACATGCATGTTGCTAGGGGCGGTCGGGTTAAAGCGGTTAAAGCGTTCGCTCGTCTCGCCGAAGACCCCACTTCGATTCCCGACATCGGTACATTGTGTGAAGACCATTTCTGGTGTCCCCGCCGTGATATTGCTGCAATATTGCTAAAAGCGGCGTAAAAACCATATTCACTCACTGTATGTTGCTAGCATCGTTGCATTTTAAGTACACGCTCCCCATCCTTGTTCTAATAGGCTGTGGCCTTGCTTAATGTTCCTGATACGTCAAGGACATGGATGCTTGTCTGACCAACAGAATGGTTTTACCTTTTTCGCGAACACCTGGTGGCATCACATATTTTCAGTAACATTTGGTATTATTTTCACTTCTATTTTGCTTTTTACCGACAAAGGAATGTTTCGAGGGATAACTTTAACTAATTTGTATTTCTTGATATATAGTAAACTACGGTTATAACGAACACGCTTATAACGAACTGACGGATATAACGAACTTACTTTTTGGTCCCGACTACTTGCTGTAGTCATGCTGTATATGTACTTATAACAAACTACGGTTATAACGAACTAAAATTAGTAGTCCCTTTGAGTTCGTTATAACCGTAGTTTACTGTAATCACCAATTACATACATTTGTCACTTATAAACAGATGCAGCCAGTCGTCCCACGAGCCTTCATACTTGTCTTCGGGGTAGGCGTGGTAGAAGTAGAACCAGGACACCGCCACGTCCTTGGGGTCACGGATTATGTGCACGGTCTTTACGTTCCGCTGTTGTAGTTCTCGGGGCAAGAGATGGGCTTGGACGTGGGTTGTGAGTATTCTTGGAGAGGGATGTGTCGGATTGTAGTTCAAGGACACCGCTCTCCAAGGTGAAGGGCACGTAGTCAGCGGTGCTTGTCACCAGCATGTTGACTATCTCAAACAACCAGTGGTGACCTGTTGTCAGATGTGGACGTTTAGTAGGGTTTGTAAACTTCTTTTCTCAATACAAAGGGGCGGTCGGGTAGCCTAGTGGTTAAAGCGTTCGCACGTCACGCTGAAAACCCGGGTTCGATTCCCCACATGGGTACAACGTGTAAAGCCCATTTCTGGTGTCCTCTGCCGTGATATTGCTGGAATATTGCTAAAAACGGCGTAAAACCATACTCACGCATTCACACACTCTCAATACAAAAGGTATATAATTATAATAAACGTCAAAGAATTGTTCTTACCGACATGTTTTAATAGGACATTGTAAAAGAAATTAACACGAATTCAAAATTGATAGGAAACAGCTGTTCGGTTAAGCTGAGGTTACTTGTGCTATCTCGCGTGACTTTCATATGTGGCAACCAGAAGATTAATCTGTGTTAATGCGAGCGAGCAAGTATGATTTCACGCAGCTTTTGCCAATATTCCAGCACTATCACGGTGTGAGACACCAGAAATCTGCGTTTAAGAGAAGAGTGACACAGCACGGACTGGTCAACACTTGGCTTATCCTTACAGCGACATTCGCAAATACAAACTACAGATGCACATATGAATATTCTGCACCCTATTCACAACTTCATATTGTTTTCGGAAGACATTTTCCAAATATATCCAAACATATCCATGTAACTACGCAAACCTTTTGCTAAATGAAACTGACTAAAAAATGTTTAAGATATGCTGAGCTCATAATCAGTGATTAAGTAATGACAAACACTAAATTTTGATAGCACAGTGCGTTTATAAGTTTTGACGCTGTGTATTTCAGAGAATAACTCTAATCCAGCATCGGCTTGTCTGTCGTTCCATTCCACAAAAATATATAAATTATGGAAACATCACAACAAGAACACTACCAGACAGACATGTTTCGCCTCCACTACCGACAAAGACAAACGTATAACTGTACAACCAGGCTACAACACAGGGTCAAGAGGCTACAACACAAGGTCAATAGCCTACAACAGAGGACAAAAGGCTACAACACGGGGTCAAGAGGCTACAACAGAGGGTCAAGAGGCTACAACACAGGGTCAAAAGGTTACAACACAGGACCAAGAGGCTACAACACGGCACCACGGTGTCAAAAGGTTACAACACAGGGTCAAGAGGCTACAAACCGGGGTGAAAAGGTTACAACACAGGGTCAAAAGGTTACAACACAGGGTCAAAAGTCTTTACTGACAGACTTACGCAGAATACAAACGAGCAGTGGTGTAGCAGCGACTCTCCCAACAGCGTATTCATCTCTTTTCGTCACTAACCTGATCTGGGATACCCGTACAATAGTATATCGTCATCTCTGAGGGCAGCATGCTGGATGCTCGACAGGGTCTTCGCACAGAATGTCCTTGGATACCACATCCCGTCTACATCCAGCACTGTCATAATGTTGCCGCTCTTGTCCTTCACGACCCTCTCCGCCATCTTGGACACTTCTGTGCGTGACTATATCAGATAAGAGATTGGATAGGGGACTAACTGGGGGGTGGGAGATGGGGGGGGGGGGGGGGGGGGGGGGGGGGGGGGGGAGAGTACCAGCCGTTGTGCATGCCATTGTTTACATATGCCAGTTAGGTATATGCAGTGGACAAGAGAATAGCTGACACAGCAAGGGCTGTCCAACACTTGGCTTATCCTTACAACGACATTGGCAAATTCAAACTTCAAGCTACACATATGAATGTTCTACACCCTATTCACAACTTCATATTGTTTTCGGAAGAAACATATATATTTTAACATATCCATGTAATTCTGCATCCTTTTGCTACATGAAACTGACCACAGAATGTTTAAGATATGCTGAGCTCATAATCAGTGATTGAGTAATGGCAAACACCAAATTTTGATAGCACAGTGCGTTTATAAGTTTTGACGCTTTATATATAAGTCATATGATCCAGCATTGGTTTGTCTGTCGTTCAAAGACAAAAGATCAAGAGGCTACAACACAGGGTCAATAGCCTACAACACAGGGTCAATAGCCTACAACACAGTGTCAGTAGGCTACACCACACGGTCAATAGCCTACAGCACACAGTCAATAGCCTACTGCACACGGTCAATAGCCTAAAAAACAGGGTCAATTGGCTACAACACAGTTATAGTAGGCTACACCACACGGTCAATAGCCTACAACACAGGGTCAATAGGCTACAACACAGTGTCAGTAGACTACAACACACGGTCAATAGGCTACACCACACAGTCAATAGCCTACAACACAGAGTCAATTGGCTACAACACAGTGTCAGTAGGCTACACCACACGGTCAATAGCCTAAAACAAAGGGCCAATAGCCTACACCACACAGTCAATAGCCTACAACACAGTCAGTTGGCTACAACACAGTGTCAGTAGGCTACACCACACGGTCAATAGGCTACAACACAATGCAGTTGGCTACACCACAGGGTCAGTGGGCTACACCTCAGGGTCAATAGCCTACAACACAGGGATAATAGCCTACAACACAGGGCCAATAGGCTACACCACAGGGTCAGTAGGCTACACCACACGGTCACTAGCCTACAACACACAGTCAATAGCCTACAACACACAGTCAATAGCCTACAACACAGGGTCAATAGGCTAGCTATAACACATGGTCAATAGCCTACAACACACAGCCAATAGCCTACAGCACAGGGTCAATAGGCTACAACACACGGCCAATAGCCTACAGCACAGGGTCAATAGGCTACAACACAGTCAGTTGGCTACAACACAGTGTCAGTAGGCTACACCACACGGTCAATAGCCTACAACACACGGCCAATAGCCTACAACACAGGGTCAATAGGCTACACCACAGTGTCAGTAGACTACAACACACGGCCAATAGCCTACAGCACAGGGTCAATAGGATACAACACAGTCAGTTGGCTACAACACAGTGTCAGTAGGCTACACCACACGGTCAATAGCCTACAACACACGGCCAATAGCCTACAACAGAGGGTCAATAGGCTACACCACAGTGTCAGTAGACTACACCACACGGGCAATAGGCTACAACACAGGGTCAATAGGCTACACCACAGTGTCAGTAGACTACACCACACGGGCAATAGGCTACAACACAGGGCCAATAGGCTACACCACAGGTTCAGTGGACTACACCTCAGGGTCAATAGCCTACAACACAGGGTCAATAGGCTACACCACAGTGTCAGTAGACTACACCACACGGGCAATAGGCTACAACACAGGGCCAATAGGCTACACCACAGGTTCAGTGGACTACACCTCAGGGTCAATAGCCTACAACACAGGGCCAATAGGCTACACCACAGGTTCAGTGGACTACACCTCAGGGTCAATAGCCTACAACACAGGGTCAATAGGCTACACCACAGGGCCAGTGGGCTTCTAACATAGAAGTACAATTTACATCTAAACTTAGTCTTTTGACCCCATGAAGTGCCCCCGAAAATAACTTGTCCAAAGCGACTTATTTTTCCTTTATGTCAAAGTTCGACTCCATACTATCATGCGTCGGCTTCCGTGTGAATCAGGACTAAAAATCTCAATAAATATTGCTAGACATTTCATCTTTTCTTGTAGTAAAGAACACAAAAATTGCAAGGCAGAATTTGAATCTATTTTTTTCCATTTGTTTAAATTTCGATTTTGGCAAATGTTTTGGCAAGTCCATTCGCTTCATCTTCATCACAATTAGAAACTGTGTCGCATTTTCACCAAAAATGGGAGCCTTGAGTCCTGTGCATCTACTGTACCATCTTGTGTCCGAGGTTATTTTTCACCGTTATATGTTTGTTTATGTGTAAATATTGGCTGGGGGAATTATAACCCAAAAAAACTGTCAGAATACGTAGGACTGGGAATGAGGGCAAAGTATTGAGTGTGCCAAATAACGTTAAATAAAAGAGGGGTTGGCTCTCACTATGGTACCAACTGTCTTAGGGCTAAGAGCAGAGCAACATTCAAATACAATTTGTGAAATATTTCGAAATCTATCTGATATTTCATGATAATAATTGGCTTGACCATGCACAAGGGTGATAGGAATACATACCACGAAAAACAGTGGTACACATAGTGGAATAAATCCAAAAAGATGAAATCCAAATTTGAATTTCCCTCCTGTCAATCAAATAGCAAGAGGAACTTTGGGGGACCCTTCATTCTACATCCGTGGGGTGGAGATAGTTGTGCGAGAAATATATTCCTTATTCCCATCGGGTCTTCTTTAGTAAACCTAATGTTAATATTGAGGTGAGGTGAAATTGGGTTTAACGTCGCGTCCAAGAATATTGCACTTATATAGCGACGTGCATGGTGTGTGAGTGTGTGTGTGTGTGGCTGCTTGTAATAGTCCGGACTGATGCCGATTTATCGTGCTATCACATGCCACAGTTTAACATGAGTACCCCTTTCAGACACAGTATACTGACTCCGAGCCGACGAGTCCTTCTTTTAGCCCCTTAATGCCGAGCGCCAGACAGGGAAACAACAAGTACCATCATTTAGCGTCTTTTGGCATGACGCGGCCGGGGATCGAACCCCGGACCTTCCGTTCTCCGGGCGGACGCTCTACCACTAGACCACGGAGGCGGTCTCTAATGTTAATATTGCCTCTTACCCGCATGTACCACCACTAGTCATTATAGACTGACTCTTATCACCATTTTCTGTACCATGGTTGTTGTACCGTGTATATCTCCTCCCCTACCTCTAAAAATAATTGACTCTGACCGGCCCCTGTCTCAGTTACTAACTTTATAGTCCAAGCGATAGCATGGACTTTATGTTTTTTTGGAATCAGTGGTCCAAAAGGTTTGAAAGGGGGATCATGAAGAAAATTGATTGAAAAACAATTTCTTACAAATTGTATCTTGACCATTTCCTGAAAGTATGGCATTAAAGGCATAACTCAGCAATTTGTTTTAGCGCCCATGTGATTGTGGGTAATCAAAATCTCAAATGTATGCTGCATCTGGGTCAACATTCACAAGAACCAGACAACGGTTTGACAGTGAGTCTTAGGAAGCCAAGACGAAATCACAGAGGGGGTTGTTAACATTATCGAGCACTTTTGAGTTTGGATGATGTACAATAAAGGTGACATTTCAGATGTCAACAAGGCCCGGTATTGTATCTTCAAGGACAAATATGCACCTCGATCTAAATCAGGACCACTTGATAACTTTAAAGGCTGCGATCCATGTGCCTTTACCCCTCCACAGAGTGTACTGCTACAAAATCTGAAGTGAACGCTCATATTGCAAAACCTGCATTTAGATCTCCGGAAGAACATTGTTGGAAATTGGTGAATGGATCATATTCAGTCATCTGGTATGGTGGAGACCAAATGCCAACCACAATACACAGGAAGTTGGATACTTTCTCCTCTGATGAAGAGGAGTTGTCCTGAGATGGCGACATAACGAGATAACGAGATGTCCAAGACAAACATTGAGGAACGTGAACAAAGACATACTGTAAATTGTTTTGTGCATGATTAACAGTGATATCACTGATGAAAATCATGAACTATACCACTAAATGGTGTACTTAAGGATATTTGAAAGACATTTTAAGAACTTGAATCATATGTTACATTCTACTCACGAATAATAGCTACTATGGAATTTAAAGATAATTTGTCAGTTTATTATGTTCATTATAAAATATAATCGTTTGAGACTTGCTTGATGCATGTAATATATCCCTTATCCCAATTGCGTGGATCGATACTTGTGATTGTCTGGTCCAGACTCGATTATTTACAGACCGCCGTCATATAGCTGGAATATTGCAGAGTGCGGCGTTAAACAACAAACAAACAAACAAACAAACAAAACATACACATGGTCTGAGGTATCGTACAGATGTGGCATTTTATATTTCATTTCATTTAGGGCGCGGGATTGCTCATGTGATCGAACGAAGTCTTATGTTACGCAAGGAAATGGTCCCTTTTGTGTTGTATTATTTTTTTAAAAAAAGGATGATCTATGTAAACCTTATCATGTTCACGAATATATTAATGCTGTATGCTTTAGCAAAATGAGATATTAGTCTCAAGTTCACATTTTCAAATTTAGATATGAACCGCATGTATTTATTTGGTAGTAAATGCCACGCTTCACCTTTGATCGTGCCTGGCTCCGATAGCCGTTACAGCCCTGTCTGTCACAGGCAGATAAGATCTTCCCAGCAGTGAAGTAGTCAATCAGAGGGTAATTGGAAACCCTTGTTTTTTTCAAGTTTGCATCCCTTAAAATGGAAGTTTATGGCAGGGCGCCCATGTGTGATGAGTGCGTTCGTTTCCCAAGCTCAATGCCAGCGCGTGTTACCATATCGATGCGAGGAGCAGGGTTTCAGCCAATCAAAATGCCCGTCTTCAGTGACGCGCCCTAGCGACGGCTATTATCCCGGAGGAGTCTGAAAGGAAAGGATTAGGAGTCGCAAAGCGCGGAAAAATCAAACATGGCTCAGGCCGATCGAGATATGGAACTCCCTAAATCCTGTCAAGCGTCGACAGAAGCATCGCTTCAAAGATTTACACGTGGACAAAGGTAAGAATTACTGTCAGTTCGAGTTTAGATGAATTAAACTTTCCGGCACTTCTGAAAATTGACATGCTAATTATATCAAAGTGGAAAAAATCGAGATTGGAATTCAACCCGCCTACAGGGACTGGTAACGACATACTCTGCCTCAGATCTGTATGTGTTTGTTGTTCAACGCCACACTCAGCAATATTCCAGCTATATGACGGCGGTCTGTAAATAATCGAGTCTGGACCAGACAATCCAGGGATTGACATCCTGAACATCAATCCACGCAGTTGGGATACGATGACATGCATCAACCAAGTCAGCGAGCCTGACCACCCGATCACGTTAGTCGCCTCTTACAACAAGCATAGGCGCCTTTTATGGCACTCACAGGTTTAGAAACTAACAGTTTTTGTCCACTAGTCCTTATAATGATAACATATAGCAAAACACTAAAATGGGCCAATTTCTACTCGTCCCTAGAATACCTTTACTATTAGGCAGTTTGGTAAGGACTACAGGACTAGTACCAATTACTAACGCTGACTCATGGGTTGCTGAAGATCTTATCTTCGCGGGTCCTCATGCAGATCCGTGTCCCAAGAAATACGCACCAGATGGGTTGACAAGGTTGACATTTTCTTACAGGGTACACAGGGGCTTGTAATGCAGAAAAAAGCAGCTGCAAAATATAAGGTCACACCAAGTGTCTGTATACTACATAAAAGACACTGGGTGTATCTTGAAGCTGCTATGTTTTGCATTGCAAGCCCCTGTGGTCGGGCAGATCCTTGGAAACGCCCTCTCAGTGCCTTTAGACCATTTCTACATTTTAATCAGAGACCAATTCATCATAATACCGACATGTGCATGATAATCCATAGATTTTACTGAAGACGAATGCAACTTAATAGCATTGGGATATTTTCATGATTTTATCAAATTTTGATATGACACTTATCTATATCATTACCAAATATAGAAATAATCTGATTATGATAGACTGATAGAAAATGAAGTGATCTGAACCCCAGTTTTGGTCTCTGAATTAAGTTGAACTGCTTATTCCTTTGAAAATTTTAGATTTACTTACATAGCTACAGATAAACTGCGTATTTACGTAAAATACCCCTAAAACTATTCAAAACCCAATTACTTTCAATTAACTTGTATACAGAAACACATGCATTAAATACAAAGCTCAATTGTTTGAAAACAGCATGTGTAAATACCCAATGAAGCTTTTCAGCATGTGTACATAAAAGCTTATTCCCTAAACACAAATTCCAACTAATATATTTTCTGAGTCACGCCTATATTTAGAACCAGCGTATTATATATCTAAAACATTATTTCATTAATTTTTTTTAAATATTAAAATTCTTACTCATTTTGGGAAAAAACCAATAGAGTGATGAATAGATGAGTGAAAAAAATATTGGTTACCCAGTGAAAAATGTAATAAACTGTTGAAAATAGAAACCTTTCCAGTAAAACCTCAATTGCTCCAAAACACACACAAAAACAGTTATACTGATCCTGTTGTGGCTTGAACATGAACTTGATCAAAACCAGTTTTGATAGGTGTATTTTCTGAAAAAATATAGATCTAATTAGTTTAATGTTTTGAACTTAGAAATATGTTTATACCTCTGACCTACAATGATGCACCAGTGCGTCTTTGAATTATGCTATTACTATGTTATCTTATAAAACATTAAGACTTCAATATATATCCAATATCAGAATTGTTCTTCAGCTGATGTTGTAGTCGCGGGTATTAGTGAGACCAGCTCACTTTTTGCTTTGTTTGTAACTATTCACTTTCGGAGGTCCTTGTGAATGTCTGCAAACGTACCGTATGCAAAACAGCTGCCTGAGAACAAGTAAATTAAACTTTGTTGCTCATTTGCATGATGATGAATTTCCTTGAATTACGAGAAGGGATCTGGAAATATCAACATTTGCATTTTCGTCACGCCCACCTGATATCTGAGATGCTGGATGTATGAACAAAAAGAATAAACTCAAGTGTCACTTTCATAACATATATATAGTGTTCCCTCGCTATTCCGCCCTTCAATACCTCGGTTGTAGCGCACGGTAACAATTGGCTCCCAAAATGTGTTTACATTTTTAATAAAGTCAAGGTTTACACTCACACAATGTTTTTCCCCCTCTCAAAAAACATTATCAACTGAACACCGCGAGCACACTTCACCAGAAATACAGTGAACAAGTCCAAACTGAAATACACAATCCTCATTATTTTACTATCAGGTTATAAAATTGTGTTCATTGTATATCTGGACTTATGTTTGTTAGATATTTTATCAGTTTTAAATTACGAGTGTTTATCGAATTAATGTGATTGTGATCGCTGACCATATTTGCCTTGAATTTGACTATAGATGCATTGAAAAAGCCTTGAAAAGGTGTTGAATTTGTTGAGAACAAATCTGTACCATCCCTGAACTAGTCCTGCTAGATTTTCAGACTAGTGGCCATGTTGCACCCTGAGTTCCTCTGTATATTGACAAATTTTCTCATGGACTTTAACAACCTATGCAAGGGTTAATACTGTTTGCAGACCTCGGACACTGTTGGTCAACATAGCACTATAGAAGCTGACATCTTATTCTAATGACCCACCATCAGCAGTTACTTCACCTTAGACCACTAAGCAACAAACTATGTGCAGCATTACAAATTGGCACTAGTCCTGTAGTCCTTGCCAAAGTGCCAAAAGTAAAGGTATCATAAGGACTAGTAGAAATTTGCCATTTTTAAGAGTCTTGCTATATGTTATCATTATAAGGACTAGTGGACTATATAAATGTTAGTTTCTACCGCTGATGTGACTTTAAAGAATAATCAAACACAATTGTTGTTTGAGGGAATATGAATACAACATTACAACTAGTACTAAAACAAACAAGAAGTAACTGTTTTTAGATAGCATATACATTGGGCTGCCGGGCTGGTTGTACATAGAAGACCGATGATACTTACGTATGTACTAATGAAACAATAGCTACGTCAACACACTATGTTTCTCAAAACATTAACAGATGAATTAGGATATTCAAATGACTGAGCATTAATTGAATTAAAATTACTCTGTTAGCGGTACCAACTTCTTAATGTAACTGTTAACTGATACGTCAGTTATTTCTAATTAATAATATGATGTATTTACAGTTCTATGGATACTCTCCATAACCTTCTGACAGACTATGCCAAACTGGAGAAGAAAGTGAGCCAGATATACAACGAGTTTGATGATAAGTGGCAGGAAAGAGCCCTTACTCAAATTGGTAAGCTTTATTGTACTGTCATAGAGCTACAGATAAGCTTTTGGTGTTGTGGGTATTTTACCCATGCATTTTAAAATCATTGGGTATCAGTAATTCTATCTGCGTATTCAAATTTCTGTTACCCGCTAGTTTTTACACATGTGGGTATTTAAGTTAAATATTTGAAAAACACTATTCATCTAGTCCCTGCAAACTGGTGTTGTGTGGGTTCGAGAGCTTTATAGGACTCAAAAATACCACGATACTTCCAAAAGAAAGTGTGATGGCAAATGATCATGATGTGACGAGTTTGGCAAGGTTGACGGAATGCCCGTTTATAATTTCAAAATAAGTTGCTGATTTGCTAATCGAATACGCAGGGTTACTTCACAATATTTTGATGATACGCACAAGTTTAATTGTTGTAGCGTATCTGTAATGTTCGTTGGGTATTTGATACGCTTGGATTATATTTTACTGCATATTTCTGCATTTCTGCTCTGTGTCATGGGAATCTATAGGCTGCTCTCTACAGGCATGTGATGCATCTGTTTAAAGTTGTAATTCTGTCTTTTTAATTTTCGTGATTTCCCCTTCCAGGGCTTCGCCATGGAATCTATGAGAATCTGTAATTATGTTGGTATCTGTGTACATGCAGGTAGCAACTTGGACTACGATGAGGTGAATGCTGTTATGAGAATCTGTAATTATGTTGGTATCTGTGCACATGCAGGTAGCAACTTGGACTACGATGAAGTGAATGCTGTTATGAGAATCTGTAATTATGTTGGTATCTGTGCACATGCAGGTAGCAACTTGGACTACGATGAGGTGAATGCTGTTATGAGAATCTGTAATTATGTTGGTATCTGTGCACATGCAGGTAGCAACTTGGACTACGATGAGGTGAATGCTGTTATGAGAATCTGTAATTATGTTGGTATCTGTGCACATGCAGGTAGCAACTTGGACTACGATGAGGTGAATGCTGTTATGAGAATCTGGATGGCCTCCATGAAGGAAAAGGAAGATCTACATGCCCAATGTTTAACCCACATGTATGCCAACAACGGCCCCATTAAGACCCTTCAAAGGTTAGTATAATATAATTATAATGGATGAGATGATGAGCCTGGATTATTTCTTCTAGTCAGATACAGGACGGTCGGGTAGACTAGTGGTTAAAGCGTTAGCTCGTCACAGCAAAGACCCGGGTTTGAATCCCAACATGGGTACAATGCGTGAAGCCCATTTCTGGTGTCCCCCGCCGTGATATTGCTGGAATATTGCTAAAAGCGGCGTAAAACCAAACTCACTCACTTACTCACTCTAGTCAGATACTACAATGTTGTGTGTATGTTACAATACCTTACAAACTGGCTCAGTGTTTCCAGTGACATTTTTAACTGTTGGTCAAAAATACCATCCCTGGCATCTTTTCACCAGTTCTGATTTTGGGTATTGACAGTTTTCTTGAGGTTTTCAATATAGTTTTACTCCCTTGGGTCCAATCTATTGTGTATTTGTTAACCAGTGAATAGACATTTTGTTTATAGAATATGCTTAAATGCTGTTTTAGGTTATTTCTTATGTGTGTCTGTCAGTCTCAACTCAATGCAGTTTATTCTGCAACCATAACATCGACAGAAAATCTGGAAGTGCCACTTAACCAAAAGTTGGAATAAACAAACACGGACACATGTATTGGCGTTAAAGAAATATACTCAGCTGGTACACAAGTTGAAAAAGATTCATTGGATAATAACACAGGGTGTTGTTCTATTGGGTTTTTAAAATGTTTCATGCATATTTATGCCCAAAATTAATTAAGGAAGTATCATTTATTTTGCATACTTCACGCAAATATGGATCTTGTCTGGAGTTCTGCCTCAAGATCTTTCTTATCACTTGCTATTTTCTGAGTTTTTGCAAGCGAAGAGAGAGTCATCTGGTTTGCAGACATTTTGCATGTGTGATATACTCTCAAGTCTGTTGGTCCTATGACAACACAACCCGAGAGTATATTAACCAGGTGCTTATTAAAAACTATTCTCACATTTTGTGAGGAATTTGAGACAACAAAATGTTGTGATATTTGTCCTTATGGTATCATTTTACCTGAAACGTTACGTTGTAATCATTACAACAATATTTATGCCGGTCCCGGGGAGGGTCAGCATCTGAAATTTATTTTAAAGGCATCAAACTTGAAAATCCCCCAAACTGTTGATTTGCCTCATTTTTTAACACAAATATTGAAAAAGCAGTCTGCGACTTTAGCTACTAGTACAAAACCTGTGTCTCGTCAAATTCTGTTCGGTTTCTAGTTAGCTAGATATACACTGTGGAAAACATTTTCAGTCTATACTATTTTACAGGCTTAGGCTTAAGGCCTGAAACAAAGGCTTTGTTATTATGGCCTGAAAAACTATTCAAAGAGACATTCAATGGGTAGAAACTAACATTTTTAGCCCACTAGTCCTTATAATGATGACATATAGCAAAATCCTTAAAAATTGCAAATTTCTATTCGTCCTTATGATAACTTAACCATTGGCCAGTTTGGTAAGGACTAGTGCCAATTTCTAAAGCTGTGATTCAATCAAACTCACTCAAAATTGAGAAAAAAAATGTCAGTTTATACATATGAATCATGTCTACACGGTCTTTATCTTCATCTCAGCTACATCAACTCAGAACATGCTACAAGGAAGGCCACTCAGCATCTCTATGAAAAGGCAAGGAAGAGACAGGTTAAGCTGGAGAAGGAGATTGACCAGCTGAAAGAGGTGATATTTTATACCAGTATTCAAATTTAAATATGAAAGTCGAGGAGTCCTTGTCTTAACCCAAATGTAAAAGTTTCTGATTTAGGGGTCCATTGATTCAAATACTACAGCCAACTTCAAGTACCCAAAGACCCCTCTGATTTCCACCACTGAAAACCAATGTTCCCAGCCTGAATACCATATGTCCGTGGCACGTGATCACAAATTTGTGTGTGATGACCAGTGTTACGTCCATCAGGAATGGTATGAAATACAGAAAAAGTAATCTATTCACCTTAAAGAATCGCTAGCAAGGCAGGGCTTGATTCATCTTCCCGAGGTAAGGGAGATAACTGACTTTAAAAGTCCCGTTTCCAACGTTGCCGAACTAGGCTCCAATTCCTTGGCTTGATCGTAGCGCCACCAGTGGTTGTTACGAGTTATGTCCCTCCTAAGCCTCTCCTATGGGCCAATGAGATTCCACCTCTTGTATCACTTGCATTTGCTTCAAACAAAATGGCATTGCCCAGTCAGGACGATCTGATCGATAATCAAGATCTGTAGTGTGATTAAACGGGTTTTACATCGTGAAAAGCATCAAATCACGTGAGCACCTTGATAAAAAAACATGAAAATATTTGCAATATATCTGTTGACGAGTTGGCGGTGCACATGCTTTGCACATCCTGCATCCTTATATGTATCACTTCTAAATGCCTTTCAAAGAGACCACCTCCGTGGTCTAGTGGTAGAACGTCCGCCCGGAGATTGGAAGGTTTGATCCCCGGCCGCGTCATACCTAAAGACGTTTAAAGATGGTACTTGTTGTTACCCTGTCTGGCGCTCGACATTAAGGGGCTAAAACAAGGACTGGTCAGTTCAGAGTCAGTATACTGTGTCTGAGTGGGGTATTCATGTAAAACTGCTTAATGGTATCTCAGTGAGCTAGCACTATAAATCGGCATCAGTCCGGACTAGTACAAGCAGCCACACAAACACAAACACACACACAGACACAGACACACACACACGTGCATGCACGTCACTATACAAGTGCAATAATCTTGGACGCGACGTTAAAGCCTGTTTCACCTCACCTCACATATATTCAGGTTACTAAGCAAATAGTTATTTGGGATTTGATGTTACGTAGTTCTGTTGATTGTAAGAGGCGACTAACGGGATCGGGTGGTCAGGCTCGCTGACTTGGTTGGTGCATGTCATCGATCCCAATAGCATGGATCAATTTTCATGATATCAATCACTGGATTGTCTGGTCCAGACTTGATTATTTACAGACTGCCATCATATAGCTGGAATATTGCAGAGTGTGGCGTTAAACAACAAACCAACCAACCAATCCATCTATTAAATGGACTGGTCATCATGGGTGGCGTGACATTGTCACTGGGACTGCAAACACCTGGAGACATCCCTGCCATTAAGGTACCGAATGTGTGTATGCAGCCTTGTCATATCCCTAATGTTAAAAATCGAAGATTTGAAGGGTCCTTGATAGTATGGTAGTGTAGCGGCCATAAAATGTCTGAGAGATCACAGGTCGGAGGCCTTGTCCACATGACCAAAGAGATTAATCCTGTCAGCAAGCTGACAAGGTAAGGATGTCATCTGTGGGATGACTCCATGCCCTGCTACATACTCCCTAGTCAACAGAAGGCACGTCCTGGGCCGCATAGTAGGGTACTGAGGCTTATTTTGCTCAAATTTAATATGAATGTGCTCAGCCCCATGTTGGGCGCCAATGTAGCAGCCATAAAATTTCCGAGTCCCGTGATGGGATTTGAACCACAGACCTTCTGATCCGAGATCGGACGCCTTGTCCATATGACCAAAGAGGTTAACCCCCTCAACAAGGCTGACAAGGTGAAGATGTCATCTGTGGGATGACTCCACGCCCAGCTACAGTAGGAATTCTCAAGTATCCCTGGACCACATACATTTTAACACTACAAACTGATGCACAAAAGATCGGATTGGAAAAGATCTGTTTCTCTCATGCATGGTGAAAATTCAAAACCTTCAGACTCATTTGCTGTTGCTGCTGTGCTGATTTGCTCTGGAACAGAAATGTTCATTACTCTGTTTTTTGTGTTCACAGGACTTTTTCCTGACCAAGGACAGGATGGTTCACGTCAAGCCTCAGATGGATGCAGCCCAAATTAGCCAGGACCCTCACACCAACTTCAGGGAACTCTTGGCTCACTGGAGGAAACTGGAGGCTGACGTTGATGGGGCCAAGATGTCCTACAGACAAAAACTGCAAGAGGAAAACTCGACACGAACGACTTTCATAGAAGTAGGGACATATGTACTCTTTCATTATTTAGGTTCACGTATCCGTACAATCGAAATACAGTAAATCTTGAAATTAATGTGAGCGTAAATTAAATACGAAAAATAAGGGTGGTTTTTGCTTGCATTAATTAACTATTAACAATAAGACGGCCTCACAGCACACTTTGGATAGCGGAAACACCAACTTGAATATAAACACGACACGGTTAGTTGAGCAGCAGTTGTAACAAGTATATAACTATGTCATTCAAAGAATAGGAATTATACAATGGGCATCCGGTGAGTTATCACTGCTGGAGACAAGAGTTCTACCCTATCGTGTCAAGCTTGTTGACACCTTCTCCGCATACCAATCAGTGAACTTTTGGTGGTTCAATTACGAACTAGACTGGAATTTCCAGGCTCAATTGTAGCGCCACCAGTGGTTATGTGTTAGGTCCCTTGTATGTCCCTCCTGTTGACCAATCAGATTGCTTCACACAAAATGGCAGCACCCAGTCAAGTCGATCTGATCGATAATCAAGATCTATATCAAGGAAGAGAATTTATGTATAGTCAACTTCTTTATTATGAGGAACATAACATTTCGGAATATATACTTACTCCTTCATCAGGTGAAGGATGGAGTAACTTGAGTAAGCATATACTCAGAAACGTTGTGTTCCTAATAATAAAGAAGTTGACATCCATAAATTCTCTTCCTTATGTGTATCACTTCTAAATACCTTTCAAAGACAAGATCTATATTGTAATAAAACGGGTCTTACCCGCGAAGTGAATCAAATACTTGAGCACCTTGATTAAAAACATGAAAAGATTTGCAAAATATCCGTTGATGCCCAGTTGGCGGTACACATGCTTTGCAAATGCTGCAGTCGACCTAAATCTGTAATTAAAATTCATGTTGTTTATGGACTGGATGTCTAGTTCTTAACGCAATTTTTACTGGACTATGCATAGACACGATTGTCCAGCCTAAATGTAACTCCAGTCTACCAGCCTAGTTCGGCAAGGGTGGAAACTGGACTTTTATGGTCAGTTAACTCCCTTGCCTTTGGAAGATGGGGTCCATGGTCCTTGATCATAATATTTGAGGAATACAATTGCAGCTTGATTTGAGTCAACTTGCATATTTTGAGGTGGCTGCTGTGAAAAATATTTTCTCCAAAATTTCAGCAAATGAAAACATTCCAGAAGGATTCAGATGCTTATGAGAAGGCTCGTCTTGAAAACCTGCAGAATGTAATGACTTCGATGATACAAACCAACAAATCAATAGAGCTCAAAAGGTATGTACTTTTTAGAATTTCACTAACCCTTTGGTCATCACCTGATATCTGCCTAAAACCTGTTAGAATGTATACGGTTGATATCAGAATAACAGTTGCAAAGACATGATGCAATATATTTGAAAACACACACAATCATCAGTCACAAACATGTCTCATGTTGTCGTAAACAGGCTAAAGACGGCAGTGATTGCCATTCTTCAGGGTGTTTTCTGTTAGCAATAGTTGTTCCAGTGAACAAAACTATAGATCGAGATTGTCCTCGGGTTCATGCAGTTTGTAAATAACACTGTCACCATCACCATCGACAACTATTTGGGCAGCCGTAGACAGAAAGTGAAAGTGAAGTTCAGCCAATTGGAAGTTCGGGATGGAGGGGTAGTCATTATAATATGTATTATTGTTGGGGGATTATTTCAAACTGACTGCTACATAAGTACAACTTCAAAATAACTGAAACCCTGTCATTTACCGTATTTTCTTGGGTATAGTGTGCACCCAAGTATAATGCGCACCCCTCTCTAGCGGATTCAGTATTTGGGGAAAAAAATAATTGAATATTATGCGCAGAAGAAAATACACTGTACCCTTTCAGCCAATTCCAGTAAATGAATGGATAAGAAAATTAATCAGTACAAATTTGAAATTTAAGATCACCAGACATGTTGATTTACCGTTTAAATTTATTTTTTTGTTCTGCTAGGCATTGTTTTACATCCAGGGATGAAGATTACCGTGTATATTTTTTTCGTAAACTATGCCGGAAACAGCAATCAGCTGTACGGATGTTTTCTTGGAATTTACCGGTGATTCGGTTAGAACTTACCCAATGATATAACTTTAAAGGAATTAGATGCAAGGATAGGGAAAAATTGTATCTGAAACTCTCTTTTTTATCAGGAATGATATATTCCAATATCTTGTTAATTTAGTTGCAGCTTCTATTGAATATATTTAAAATAATGATAACCCTAAGCGTAGCACTTAGATGCAGCTGATCGCTAATGCTGGTTATTTTATTTCACATGGAATAATTTGACCAGTCACCGTCGAGGCTCCCGCGCACATGATCACAAGAACTACATGTTGACATAGAATCGTCAAACTACAACAAATATGATTTTTAATGAGTCAAAGTATGGAATTTATGATATATGTATCCATTCTCTGTCAACTATAGTTCGTTTCATGGCTTCTAAAGCGGTAATCTGACTGTGGTTGCTGTTAATAATTGTGAGTCGTGCGATCTTTCGATCGCTTCACACAAGATTTCTTCAAAATTAATTAAAACAATAATAAAAGGAATTTTGAATAAAATTAATGAAATAAGTTACAAACATAAGTCTAGACTATACACTATACACTATACTCAAGAAAATATGGTAATAAAGTTTTGTAGAGAAATAAATTCGTTCATCATTTTTTTCACCATTTCTACAACCAGTCACCTCTACAATGGAAGATGTCATTTTGATTTCCAAGAAATGATGTTTTGCGTCAGTTTCCTAAAAAAAAGAGTTGTTTGAGTCCAAACAGTGCAAATATGGAACAGGCTGCTGTGAAATTAAAACATACATTTTTAGAGGATTACTTTGACAACTTCTTTTTTAAAAACTACATGGACCATTATTTTTTACTAATCAAGACCATGAGTATATTAATTTTGAACTTTCGTGATATTAGTTATCTATCTGTGAGCCTTTTTCAGAATGTTCCAAGATGGCATACCTTTGTACCCATGTGTAATTAGGCTTTCCAAGAGAGCATCATTTTCAAAGCTCCTCTGACTTCTTGGTAGAATAAAGATAAACCTACTGTGTTTTGAATTTCGATCTAGTCCCACTGTAGTAAAGAAACCTCTTGTTGATACATCTGAAACCTCACTGCTGAAGTGCTTGGGTCTAAATTAAATAAGAGGTATCTAATCTTCAGAGGGACTACATCAAATTTCAAAACACAGTAGGTTTTTCTCCTAAGTGTTATAAAAGGAACTGGGCACTTTTCCATAAGGTCAATTTACAATAGCACCACAACTATCATATGGCATTGTAAAGGAATTCAATGGGATGTTAAATGACTTTCCCTTTTTATGTCAATATTATGTATCAATTGTATTAATCGTTACCCAACTTGGCGAGTGACAAACTATAATTATGTTGTAACATAATCTTGATATTAAATGGGTAAGACTTTTGTATCCTTATATTTTGTACCAACGATGATTTTAATCAGTTACCAACAATAATTGTTTTTGTGTGATGAGAGTAGAATGTATGACTACAACATGGGCAAAATGTAAACATGATACGGCATTATTTCCCCATTGAATACCATGGCATCCCCGAAAAGTAGATACATTTATTTTGAAATCAAGTCAAATGGTAAACTTTTGTCACTTATTCCAGGAATGAAGTGCTGGAGAAATTATTTGACAAAGGAATCTCCCGCCTTGCAAAGTACAACTTGCAGAAAGAAATTGATCTGTACAATCTGTTCTATGTGTATCAACATAAGTTCCCCGAGGAGGAGGTGAGTAGAGGAACATGGCCACTGATTGTGTGTGTCTGGGGAAACATGTGGAAGGATCGGAGTCAGGTGTTGTGTAACTCGGGAAACATGTGGAAGGATGGGGTGGGTGTTGTGTGTCTGGGGAAACATGTTGAAGGATGGGGA
Source organism: Haliotis cracherodii (assembly GCF_022045235.1). Lineage (NCBI taxonomy): Eukaryota > Metazoa > Mollusca > Gastropoda > Lepetellida > Haliotidae > Haliotis > Haliotis cracherodii. Next base: position 17,517,964 of record NW_027266270.1, on the reverse strand, counting down.
TGGGAGTTGTGTCTCTGAGAAAACATGTTGAAGGATGGGAGTTGGTGTTGTGTATCTTGGGAAACATGTTGAAGGAAGGGTGTTGGTGGTTTGGTGTCTGGGAAACATTCTGAAAATATGGGTGGGTGTGTTGTGTATTGATTTAACATGTGTAAAATACACACATATTTTGTACTGATGCACCTGTGTAAATACACACATATTTTGTACTGATACAGCTTTGTAAAATACACACATATTTTGTTCAGATACAGCTGTGTAAAATACACATATTTTGTACTGATACAGCTGTGTAAAATACACATATTTTGTACTGATACAGATCCTCTTTGTACTGATACAGCTGTGTAAAATACACACATATTTTGTACTGATACAGCTTTGTACTGATACAGCTGTGTAAAATACACACATAGTTTGTACTGATACAGCTGTGTAAAATACACACATATTTTGTACTGATACAGCTTTGTACTGATACAGCTGTGTAAAATACACACATATTTTGTACTGATACAGCTGTGTAAAATACACACATAGTTTGTACTGATACAGCTGTGTAAAATACACACATATTTTGTACTGATACAGCTTTGTACTGCTACAGCTGTGTAAAATACACACATATTTTGTACTGATACAGCTGTGTAAAATACACACATATTTTGTACTGATACAGCTGTGTAAAATACACACATATTTTGTACTGATACAGCTGTGTTAAATACACATATATTTTGTACTGATACAGCTGTGTTCAATACACACATATCTTGTACTGATACAGCTGTGAAAAATACACACATATTTTGTACTGATACAGCTGTGTTGAATACACATATTTTGTACTGATACAGCTGTGTACAATACACACATATTTTGTACTGATACAGCTGTGTACAATACACACATATTTTGTACTGCTACAGCTGTGTAAAATACACACATATTTTGTACTGATACAGCTGTGTAAAATACACACATATTTTTGTACTGATACAGCCTCACCCGTCTGAAGTGTCAGCCGAAAAGAAGGCAGAGGATGAGGATTCTTCTCAGAAGGCAGCTAAAGTGGACCCATCTGTAGAGATCGACATTGTGTAAGTTCCCTATCTCACTATGATAATATATACCATGATAATAATGATAATAGACACTGATGATTATCAACTAGTCCTTACAATTAAAGTATTTGGCTTATCTTTGCCATGAAAGGATTGGATCAATACCAAAAGCATTTCTTACCAAAGTAGTAATTTCAAAACTGTGTTTGTCTGATTTATATGAGCTTTCTAGACAGTGATGTGTGTGAGATCTCTAGACAGTGATGTGTGTCAACTCTATAGACAGTGATGTGTGTGACCTCTCTAGACAGTAATGTGTGTTAGCTCTCTAGACAGTGATGTGTGTGTTACATGTGTCGATGAGTTAGGTGACCTCTAGACAGTGATGTGTGTTAGCTCTCTAGACAGTGATGTGTGTGTGTTAGATGTGTAGACGAGTTAGGTGACCTCTAGAGAGTGATGTGTGTTAGCTCTCTAGAGAGTGATGTGTGTGACCTCTGTAGACAGTAATGTATGTGAGCTCTTGAGACAGTGATGTGTGTGTGTTAGATGTGTAGACGAGTTAGGTGACCTCTAGAGAGTGATGTGTGTTAGCTCTCTAGAGAGTGATGTGTGTGACCTCTGTAGACAGTAATGTATGTGAGCTCTTGAGACAGTGATGTGTGTGACCTCTGTAGACAGTGATGTGTGTGACCTCTCTAGACAGTGATGTGTGTGACCTCTCTAGACAGTGATGTGTGTGACCTCTCTAGACAGTGATATGTGTGGGCTCTCTAGACAGTGATGTGTGCGAGCTCTCTAGACAGTTATGTGTGTGACCTCTCTAGACAGTGATGTGTGTGTTACATGTGTCTGGGTTATGTGAGCTCTCTAGACAGTGATATGTGTGACCTCTAGACAGTGATGTGTGTGTTACATGTGTCTGGGTTATGTGAGCTCTCAAGACAGTGATGTGTGTGACCTCTCTAGACAGTGATGTGTGTGACCTCTCTAGACAGTGATGTGTGTGACCTCTCTAGACAGTGATGTGTTACCTCTCTAGACAGTGATGTGTGTGGGCTCTCTAGACAGTGATGTGTGTGAGCTCTCTAGACAGTGATGTGTGTGAGCTCTCTAGACAGTGATGTGTGTGTGTTACAGGCAAGTCCTGCCAGCCAAAGACAGCACAGACGTGTTTGTACAGACCACAGTAGATGGTGACACTGAGAAGCCAAGTGAGTTCTGCAACCTTCAGTACACAGTGAAACTTGTTGACGCCAACTCCACTGACACAAAGTAGTGTTTTAGATGATGTATGTTTATGTTCCTGGTAGAGTGGTCTTATATGCTGGCACCTGCTTGTCTCTGACTACAGGTGGATATGTATTGATGGTCCTAAGGTCCTTTTTAACAATGACTGTATCTAGCAGTGAGGATTAGGAAGTCATGATGACTGTCACATTATGATACTAGGTGTCATTGTACCCCTATAGAATGATGGCATGAGTGTTTTGTGTTGTGCACTCACTGCCATTTCTGGGATGTTGTATTGTGTGTAGTGGTACTCTGAGAACACCTTTGTAGACTGACTCACAGCCTGGTTGTATTGTGTGTCCTGTTACCCTAAGGGGAGAACACCTCGGTAGACTGACTCACAGCCATGTCCTGGTCGTATTGTGTGTCGTGGTACCCTGATGGGTGAACACCTTGGTAGACTGACTCACAGCCATGTCCTGGTCGTATTGTGTGTCGTGGTACCCTGATGGGAGAACACCTTGGTAGACTGACTCACAGCCATGTCCTGGTTGTATTGTGTGTCCTGTTACCCTAAGGGGAGAACACCTCGGTAGACTGACTCACAGCCATGTCCTGGTCGTATTGTGTGTCGTGGTACCCTAATGGGTGAACACCTTGGTAGACTGACTCACAGCCATGTCCTGGTCGTATTGTGTGTCGTGGTACCCTGATGGGAGAACAACTCGGTAGACTGACTCACAGCCTGGTTGTATTGTGTGTCGTGGTACCCTGATGGGAGAACAACTCAGTAGACTGACTCACAGCCTGGTTGTATTGTGTGTCCTGTTACCCAGCCTGTACAAATTACTGACAATAGAGATGTAGATATATATATGTAGTATGTCACCAAAAACTTATGGTTGTGAATGGCACTTGGTATTCATAATAAGTTGAAATAAATAATAATTTAAAATGTTCCCAACATAAACTCAATTCCTTCAGGAAGTCATGCATGGCTGGAATAATTCTCTGTGTAGTTGTCTCCCTTAGTCATGCTCTGATCTGCTGATTGTTGGGTTGAATCTCAGAATTGACCCCAGATTATGACCCTTGGTTTGTTGGCAGCATATCCCTGCTTAGTAAACATCTTCACCTTGCATCAGTTTGAACTTGCCTCACATTAATGTGAGATGCTGTGGTATGACTGAAATAATGTTTGTTAACCAAATTCTTCTTACAGAGGCAACAAGATATTCCCGTCATGTGGCATTGGTGTCCCCAAATCCAAAAGATGTCCGCTACCTGCCTGAAGTGGAGATTCCCAATGTTGTGACAGAGAGGAGACAGACGGCCGCTCCCATCGTGAAGGAGACAACCATTGAAAATAATAAAGGCCTCTGTGAGTATTGATGTTATATCATGAGTAGAATATAAACTTTATGTCAGATAAGGTGATAACGGCCTCTGTAAGTATTGTTGTTATATAATGAGTAGAATATAAGCTTTATGTCAGATAAAGTGATAAAGGCCTCTGTAAATATTGTTGTTATATCATGAGTGGAATATAAACTTTATGTCAGATAAAGTGATAACGGCCTCTGTAAGTATTGTCGTTGTATCATGAGTGGAATATAAACTTTATGTCAGATAAAGTGATAATGGCCTCTGTAAGTATTGTCGTTGTATCATGAGTAGAATATAAACTTTATGTCAGATAAAGTAATAACGGCCTCTGTAAGTATTGTCGTTGTATCATGAGTAGAATATAAACTTTATGTCAGATAAAGTAATAACGGCCTCTGTAAATATTGTTGTTATATCATGAGTAGAATTTAAACTTTATGTCAGATAAAGTGATAACGGCCTCTGTAAATATTGTTGTTATATCATGAGTGGAATATAAACTTTATGTCAGATAAAGTGATAACGGCCTCTGTAAGTATTGTCGTTGTATCATGAGTAGAATATAAACTTTATGTCAGATAAAGTAATAACGGCCTCTGTAAGTATTGTCGTTGTATCATGAGTAGAATATAAACTTTATGTCAGATAAAGTAATAACGGCCTCTGTAAGTATTGTCGTTGTATCATGAGTAGAATATAAACTTTATGTCAGATAAAGTAATAACGGCCTCTGTAAATATTGTTGTTGAATCATGAGTGGAATATAAACTTTGTCAGATAAAGTGATAATGGCCTCTGAAAATATTGTTGTTATATCATGAGTAGAATATAAACTTTATGTCAGATAAAGTGATAATGGCCTCTGTAAATATTGTTATTATATCATGAGTGGAATATAAACCTTATGTCAGATAAAGTGATAACGGCCTCTGTAAATATTGTTGTTATATCATGAGTGGAATATAAACTTTATGTCAGATAAAGTGATAACAGCCTCTTTAAATGTTGTTGTTGTATCATGAGTAGAATATAAACTTTATGTCAGATAAAGTAATAACGGCCTCTGTAAATATTGTTGTTGAATCATGAGTGGAATATAAACTTTGTCAGATAAAGTGATAATGGCCTCTGAAAATATTGTTGTTATGTCATGAGTAGAATATAAACTTTATGTCAGATAAAGTGATAACGGCCTCTGTGAGTATTGATGTTATATCATGAGTAGAATATAAACTTTATGTCAGATAAAGTGATAACGGCCTCTGTAAATATTGTTGTTATATCATGAGTGGAATATAAACTTTATGTCAGATAAAGTGATAACGGCCTCTGTAAGTATTGTCGTTGTATCATGAGTAGAATATAAACTTTATGTCAGATAAAGTGATAACGGCCTCTGTAAGTATTGATGTTATATCATGAGTAGAATTTAAACTTTATGTCAGATAAAGTGATAATGGCCTCTGTAAGTATTGATGTTATATCATGAGTCGAATATAAACCTTATGTCAGATAAAGTGATAACAGCCTCTTTAAATGTTGTTGTTGTATCATGAGTGGAATTTAAACTTTATGTCAGATAAAGTGATAACAGCCTCTGTACATATTGATGTTGAATCATGAGTAGAATATAAACTTCATGTGACATGAAAAAGGCCTATGTAAGTATTTGTTGAGGTCAAAGGAAATTTGTGGGTCCCCACAATCTAACTTAGCAAAAAAGCAAATTGTCAAGATAAACAAGGACAGCGTCAAACTATTTTTAATGCATATTTATAGTATGATGAAAGTCAGACATTAAAGTTTCTTCATCTTTTCCTTTCACACAGCTGTATGTTTTTAGATGAGAAGAAGATTAGCAATACCCTAGCATGTACTATGTCAGGGTTCTTACAGACTTGAAAAGGCCTAGTATTTTAAGGTCCCTCTTAAAAACACTTGATTTTTAGTGTCAAGTTTAAAAAGCCTTGAAAATTACCAAAATAGCTTGAAAACCCTTGAATTTGTACAAAGTGTCACATCAACATGTACTTGTTAATTAACATGTAAGTTTGATTTATCACTGTGATATATTTGTGGGCCAAAGGCCATGATAGATATATTTCATTTGTTGGTTGTGAAAATAAACCTTGTTCGAAATTTTGTGATGTTCATACTGCATTTTATAGAAAAGTATTGTCCGACTAAGGCTTATAATAACACAGCTTAAAAAGCTCGGAAATGACAGTTGAAAGTCTTGAAAGTGTACCTTGCATATGTACAGAACACACAATCACCAGGCAGAATTTTGAGTAGCAATTGATAAAAACTTTCTGTTAGTATGTGTACAAAGACTCAGAAATTTAAGAAAAAAAAAATTGTTTTGACATCAATAAACCTGAAATGAATTAATTCATGTTTCAGGGGGTTCGGACTCTGATTCCGACTCTGATGAGGACCAGGCACAAGGGCAGCCCAAAGCCACTGATATTAGAAACATCACACAAGGCCAGAAGGTCAAGGTGTACGCTGTCAAGGCCTTCACTGCCCGCTCTGACGATGAGATCTCATTCAAAGCAGGTACAGTGATGGAATCCACTCTGCCTGTCACAGCTAATATTCAGTTTATGTTGCTCATAATATCAACCATTGGATCATGTGGCCCGGACTCATTTCTTTACAGACTGTTGTCCTTTAGCCAGAACATTGCTGGGTGTGGGGTAAACAATAAACAATCCCAAACAAAATCATCAGCTATGATGTTTTGCCTGTTTCAGGACGTAAGATTTACGTGACGGAAGCTGCTGTTGCTGGCCGGGTCTATGGATACATCAAGAAGGGGAAGCTGATCAAGAGGAGGACATACGGCTACTTCCCCGAACAACTCGTCAGCACGGACAAGAAGTTCAAGGTCGAGCAGTCCTTCCTGAAGAAGAAGCTCTCCAAGAAGCATCCCAATGACAGTTCCAAGAACTACATCAGCTTCATGGGAAACAGCGGTTAGACAGCATGCAAAAAACTACAAAGGATTTCCCCGATTGGACTTGGCTATGAACTCGATATTGACTTAGAACTGTGATATACTTTTTAATATTTGTTGATTTGATTTTTACATGGATATATTTTTTACTGTTCTTATATGAACAAAGTTGTTTGATCTGTGACATTCTTTGATAGCATTTTGTGATGTATATTATTGTATCATCCTGCTGGATGATCAGAGGTGATTTATTGAGAATTTTGTTACCACGTTACAAGAATATATTCAACTTTCATGATGAACTATATGTGTGAAAGAATGTTATATATGAAGATATATGTGTCTTAATTTATTTCTCCGTGGATTGTTTTAGACAGAAAGACACCTGGGTGACATTAGTACACATAATTGATCAACTCCATATTTAGGTTGTCTAGAGCTTTATGTGTAAGCCTAGAAATCATACCATAAGTTGACTGAAGATGGGTTATATTTGATGTAAAGGGGACCTTGACTCCATTATGAGACCCATTGCTTGGGAATATGAAAGGCAAAGTCCGGTGTCCACCAAGCCAAAGTCAGTGGTGTCGAGTTCCACATATACAAGGATGGGTTGTATTTGATGTAAAAGGGACCTTGACTCCATTATGAGACACATTGGTCGGGACTATGAAAGGCTCGGTAGTCTGCTGTTCGCCAAGCCAGTGATATGGGTGCAGTGGAACCCCACAGACAGAGGCCAGCAGGCCATTGTGTCAGTCCTGCCCAGTAGGGAATGGCAGATTGAGACAAGCCCCCTAATAGGGAATGGCAGATTCTTTCCATCCCAAAATAGTTCAATGAATTCTTACAGCAGTAGGATCTTCCAGCCTGTGAGATCAGAGGGAAATATCAAGTTCCTCCTTTGATTTGGCAGGGGTTGGTGTAGATTGTAGTTTGGTGTAGGAAGGGGCACGACGGACAGTATTTGTGACAGACGTTTTTTATTCTCCCTTCGACGTTATCCCCTCCCCCCCTCTTCTGAACCTGCTACGATTTACTTGAGCGATGATGATTGTTCATCGGCAGGAGCTTGATGTTGACCGGAGGTCTTGCATGTTTAGAGGATCCTATTGATGTAAGAATTCAGATTGACCTGTCTTGGTGATGTGAAGTTTCTAATGTTCCCAGGAATTTTATTTATTTTGTTAATGTGGGGGTTGATTTGATAATTGGTGATTTTTAAATTACAGAAATCAATGAAAATCACATTCTCATGTACTCTACCATTTTCTTGAAATTTATTCACTATATTTTACTTTATTAACATAATTTAATGAAATTTTTATTGAAACAAGAGAAGACACACTTTTGAAACTGTCACCCAGGTATTTAAAATATGTTTAAAAAATGATATACCATAAAACCCAAAACTTGTTCCTTTTTTATGTCCTATACAGTTATTCATGTGTTGAGACTTGTATACAAAGAAGTGATCTTGTGATTATGTATTATATTATTTGTTTCTGAAAGCATATCACTCAAATCCTCTATTTTGCCTTTGAAGAATTTTTGTAAATACTTTTTAATTGGGATAATAATAGACACTATTGGTTTTGTTTTGAAGGTTTACAATTTTTTATATTGTATATTTAACCAACTTTTCCAAATTTTCCTAGCAGTTTGAATATTCATTGAGCAAGTCATTGTGAAATGTCAATTTTCAATCCCCTCTATTGTTGTATATCAGTTTGAATGGGAAACAAATTTGAAGGTGACTCTGAACTTCAGTTATCAATTAATTAATAACATAAAAAGTACCTTTGAGCTTTTGAGTTATGTTATAAAAATATTCAAATTTTGTTGAAAAAAAATATTTAACAAAATCTTTCTTAACATTTTGATGGTGATTATATTTGTATGTATATTGGCTAAATCCATCTGTTGCTAATGTGAGAAGTTTGCTCTCAGCAAGATTATGTCAAGAGAAGACAAAATGATCTTTCTGGCATGGGGGGCACGGGTGGCCCAGTCGTCTAAGGCGCCGCGATTCGCTGTGCAGAGTTGCGTCCCTTGGGCAAGCCAGAAACCTATGATTGTGGGTTCGAATCCCGTTTCGCCCCGATTATGTTTCAAGGTTTGTCAGCACCATACCCGTGCTCGTGGGTTTCACCGAAGTGGTAAACGTCTGAGACCTTCATTACTTCGGGCTTTCCTCCCACATTAAGCTGACACGCCGTGATATAAGTGGAATAATGTTAAAAGCGGCGTTAAACCCAACTCACTCACTCACTCTTTCTGGCATGGAACAACATTCGTTTGAGTTTAATGGTGAATGGAAGAAGAACTTTTTTCATGTGCATAAGGGGCGGTCGGGTAGCCTAGTGGTTAAAGCGTTCGCTCGTCACGCCGAAGACCCGGGTTCGATTCCCAACCTGGGTACAATCTGTGAAGCCCATTTCTGGTGTCCCCCGCCCTGATATTGCTGGAATATTGCTAAAATCGATGTAAAACCAAACTCACTCACTCACTCATGTGTATAAGCTGCCTGCTTATTTTTCAGTAGACAGTAATATTTTGGGTTGACTAATATTGTTCATGCCGCCAAGCCTGAGGGTCCAGTTATATACCAGTATACTAGCAATATGTTCCCAATAAGAGATGGTTAACGAGAGCATCCTAACTGTTGCAATTGTATTGTATAATATGTGGAGTTCACATTCCAACAATGTAGAGATCCCAACATTCTTGACAGTCCTATAGTGTTATGTGTCACTCATTTGTGTAATGTGTGAAAATTCATGGAATAACTTTTAAAAATTCAAGGTAACATGGAATAACTTTAAAGATTCAAGGTAACATGGAATAACTTTAAAGATTCAAGGTAACATGGAATAACTTTACAGATGCAAGGTAACATTGAATAACTTTAAAGATTCAAGGTAAAATCGAATAACTTTAAAGATTCATGGTAACATCGAATAACTTGAAAGAGTCAAGGTAACATCGAATAACTTTAAAGAGTCAAGGTAACATCGAATAACTTTAAAGATTCAAGGTAACATGGAATAACTTGAAAGAGTCAAGGTAACATGTACAACGATGCTGTTGTGCATCATGATGGCATCACTGGTGGTGATATTCATGTTGATGCTGATGTTGCTGATATTCATGTTGATGATGGTAATGTTGTTGGTATGATATACAGTCTGTTCCATTAACTTTAAAGGCTGAGATTTTAGCCTCATTATATGGTGATTAGTATAAGCTGATCTATTCAGACTGCTGGTTGAAGTTTCAGACTGTGCACATCATGATGATGATGATGATGGTGCTGGTGATTATTAATGAGTGTTGATGAAGTATGTAATGATGTTGAACGTGATGAGGATAGCGTTGCTGAAGATTATACAATGTTACAGTTTGTAACTCACCTGACTCAAAAGTCAAAGGAGATGCCCCCTTGTCCATCATCATTTTGAACTTTATCTCGTCCAATCCTATTTAATATATATATTGAAAATGTCATTTTTGTCTAATCGACATCATTTGTGCATGTATCATGAAATTTGAAATGCAGCAAGTATGTGGTATACAGAATAACATATAATGCTTTTCTTTCTATCAAACTACAGCTTTTACATACACGCTTTTTTTCCAATTGTTCAGCAAGGCCTAAAGAGATGAACATGTGTATGTATGATCCCAGCTATTGTGTCTCTGAAGAGTGCTCCAATTTCCGATGCAAATATTTATTATGGCCACAACCATTTTTACAGAATACATGTGTTTATATTGTGTGTGTTTATGTAGTATTATTCTACACTGTGCCAAGGCTGTTGTTATATCTTGTGATGCAAGATACTCTATAACTGTTCAATTAAATTGATGAAAGAAAAAAATTTAAAACTATGATCTCTTTTTATCTTTCATTGAGTAGGAATTCAACCATTTCATTACAAAGGTGAGGTGAGGTGAAATGGGGTTTAACATTGCGTCCAAGATTATTCCTCTTATATAGAGAGGTGCATGCACGCGCGTGTGTGTATGTGTGTGTGAAATGCATGTGCGTTCCCCCCAAAATCCACCCAGATTGGATAACATTCATTCGTTGTTGAATTGCTACCACATGCCAAGATTGACAAGAAATCAGCAACACCAAGCCCTTGGACGATTGCAAGCTGGACAAACCACACAGCAAGTAGCCAATGAATTTCAAGTCCACGTGAGAACCATATACAGGCTCCAGCAACAGCACCAGACCACCAACACTACAGATGACGATCACGTAGTGGAAGACCAAGGGTCACTTCCCTACGTCAGAATCGTCAGATTGTGCAACTGCATCTTCAAGATCGCTTTGTTACTGCTGCGGAAACTGCTCAACAGACCATGGGGACACACCACTGCGGAAATCTTGCATCGACAATTGACAAGAAGACACCTCCACTGTCACTGGCCACACTGAGGACCCATTCTGACAACACGTCATCACCGGTACCGTCTTCAGTGGGCAACACAGCACCAGCAGTGAGGAAGAGCCAGTTATGAGGAAAGTAGTTTCACTAAGAGGCAGAAATCATCAGACGTTAGGAAATTGTGTTGAACTTAGCTTACATCACAGGCAGAGGTCATCAGACTGAAGACAGCTGTGTGGAAAGTAGTTTTCCACACATGCAGAGGTCATCTGACCAAATGACCAAAGCCAGTTTTGGAGGAAGTATAATTGTTTGTTTGTGTGGAAAGTAGTTTTCCACACATGCAGAGGTCATCTGACCAAATGACCAAAGCCAGTTTTGGAGGAAGTATAATTGTTTGTTTGTTGTTTAACGCCGCACTCAGCAATATTTCACTTAAATGACGGTGGTCTGCACATAATCAAGTCTGGACCACACAATCCAGTGATTATCATGAGCATCGATCCACGCAATTGGGATCGATGACATGCATCAACCAAGTCAGTGAGTCTGACCACCCGATCCCGTTTGTCGCCTTTTAGATAAAAAATAGTCGCCTTTTACAGCAAGCATGGGTTGCTGAAGACCTATTCTACCCCGGATCTTCAAGTAGTTTACCACATATGCAGAGGTCATCAGACTGAAACTAGTTGTGTGGAAAGTAGTTTGCCACATATGCAGAGGTCATCAGACTGAAACTAGTTGTGTTAGAAGTAGTATACCACATATGCAGAGATCATAAGACTGAAACTAGTTGCGTTAGAAGTAGTTTATCACACATACGACCAAAGCCGGTTGTGTATGAAGTTGCTTACACCACAGGCAGAGGTCACCATACTGAAGCTATTAGTGTGGGACGTATACTCTTTAAAAGGTGGGGGATCGTGAAATATACATGTTAATAGAACAAAGATAAGTGTAGACAGAACATTGAGCAAGAACATGTTTTTCTTTGAAACTTAACACCAAAACACATGCTATAGTTTGCACGTGCCTCACGGAGTAGTACCACTTGTGCGTAGGATGTCATTCCCGATTTTGACACTTTCAAGGAAGATCGATAAATCCCAGAAGCAGAGGTCAGCGTGCAGTAGCCAATACGTTCAATGTTAAAATTTGAGTGAGTTGGGTTTAACGCCACTTTTAACAGTTTCCAATTATATCGCGGCGTGTCTGATAAATGTTGGAGGAAAGCCCGAAGTGATGCAGGTCTCAGACGTTGACCACTTCGGTGAAACCCACGAGCACGAGTGTGGTACTGACAACCCTAGAAACATAGTTGGGGCGAAACGGGATTCGAAACCACAATCATAGGTTTCTGGCGTGCCCAAGGGACGTAACTCTGCACAGCAAATCGCGGCGCCTTAGACGACTGGGCCACCCGTGCCCGCTCAATGTTTAAAAGTCTGTGATTAGCAGACCAAGACATCCAAATAATTGAATATGTACAAAAATGGTTGAGAAATGGCAATGATGACGTTTTTCAATATGGATCCCATATTGAAAATTGGATTCCAATCTCCTGAAGAAAATGTGTTGACATCATTTATGTGGTGTTTCACTTTCACTGATCCAGCTTCTGAGTAGAAAATGTTCCAATGTCAGTAAAATTATATCTTAGTTCTCGCTACCGCTAATCAAAGTTCTGAGGAAATCCCATTAAGTGTCACGTTAGACCGACCTTTCGCGAACTTTGACCGACCAATGGAATGTCTGACAAGAAGTCGACAATAGCCAATCAGAAGGCATCTTAATCGAGCTTTACGGCACGAGTTTCAAACTGGCGACTACATATTTCGAAACATATTTTGACGTATACTCGATAAAAAAAAGAACATTTTGTAATGGCTAATAGATGGTCTAGATTGTATGAATACAGACATAAAAACCATAACTGTCGTTCGGAATACCCTGTGTGTGTTTTTTTCGAGGTTGCACGATCAAAACTCACATTCCAACTGTCAGTTTCATGATCTGATAAGCGATGCTCTGATTGGTCAAATGAAAGGTCGTTCTGTCTGGATGTCCTTAGATCTTTGTTTAGCGGTGGCGAGAACTAAGATCTGATTTTAATGAGATTGAAACTGTTCACGACGGACGCCGGACAAACATATCCCGGCATCAGCTCACTTGACTTTCAGTCAGGTGAGCTAAACATCTGGAAAACCTTGTACGAGTGTGTCATGGCCGACATTTACAAAGGTGCAATGATCTGTTTGTAGATACTAGTTGCTTCACACATATGCAGTGTCGTTGCTTTGAAGTCCATCTGACTCTGGTGTTCCATCTGAATCACACATTCGAAATCAGATTTTTGTCATCGCAACCTGGCGTTTTTTGGTTATGAACCTAGAATGTGTTTATTTGTTTGACAATGTTTATTTGTTTGATTGACATCATGAGCATCGATCAAAGCAACTGAGATAAAACCATGACACGCATCAATACAACCAAGTCAGCGAGCCTGACCACCCGATCCCGTTAACCGCCTCTTACGACAAGCATGGGTTGCTGAAGACGAGTTCTAACCCCGATATTCATGGCGGAATGATCGGATAATGGGTCAGACAATGGGTTGACCCGACACGAGGGGTGATTGAAAAGTTCGGAGCCATAATTTCCAAGCTCTTCTGCTAACGATGCTGCAGTGCCTGGATCCCACTGGTGTAGAAGGATCTCACTGGTGTAGAAGGATCCCCACTAATGAAGAAGGATCCCGCCGGTGTATGAGGGTCCCACCGGTGTAGAAGGATCCCACCGCTGTAGAAGGATCCCACTGGTGTAGAAGGATCCCACCGCTGTAGAAGGATCCCACTTGTGTAGAAGGATCCCACTAGTGTAGAAAGCTTCCCCTGGTGGTGTTAACGAGTCCTCAACAGCAGAAATGACGTCATTTGCATTGTGACATACTTGAGGACGGCTCACCGGTAGCCAGTTTTTGTCCATTTTCATCAACAGAGAATACCTACCTACTTTGATACCTGCAGAAATACGCTATGTATTTGGCTCAAATGCACCCGTAAGCATTGCTGTACTAAATACATGCAAACTGTTGAGGGAAACAAAACCCTTTGTAGTTAGACTTAGAGCTTTTCAGCCAGCCCACGTACTTTGTAATCGGTTCTTACCAGGGCGAATTCGTGCTCACGGAGTTGCTAATTTAGTGATGTGTTTTAGAGATATCTAACAGTCAGTGATGTAGTGTAGAGATACTTGACATCCAAAGCATAATGTGTGCGGTGCAGGTGTGGAAGTCGTAACAGCCGGCTTTTGAAACTAACATCCTTCCAAAGAACACAGTTGTTGATTCAACAGTTTCAGATTGATTTAAGTGGATAAAGTCTGTCAGATGTAATATTTGTGATACTTCGCGTTTGAGGGACAAATCAATACAAGACAAAGTCATTGATATCCCCCGTCCTTGAAATATGTGTATTTCTTCCGCGATATTGTTAGAATGTTGCTAAATGCGGCGGAAAAAACCATAGTCACTCACTTGAATATATTTATAGATATATGTCACATATCTGCTTATATCAGTCAAAATGTATGGTTACTCCTGAGGCTTGTGTGTAGAAATTACATCAACAGGAACCCTGGCAGAATCAAATGTTCTGATTTCTTCAGTAACAAAATATAACAGAAGCAATTCCATCAAATATGTGGGCGGTCGGGTAGCCTAGTGGTTAAAGCGTTCGCTCGTCACGCCGAAGACCCGGGTTCGATTCCCGACCTGGGTACAATCTGTAAAACCCATTTCTGGTGTCCCCCGCCGTGATAATGCTGGACTATTTCTAAAAGCGGCGTAAAACCATACTCACTCACTCACTCCAGCAAATATGTATCACTCTTTCATGTTATTATATTCACATAGGGTAAGCGCTGTCCATGCCAACTCGGAAGTTGGAAGGAAGCAACTACCACTCTCTCGCTGGGCAATAAAGCATGTGATTTCTCTCGAGCACATGAAGCATGATTAAGGTACGTTTTAAGTCATTTTAACAAATATTTTGAACTAAATGTAACTTATGTCATGCACCGAAGGGCTTCCCGACCATAATCGTTACAGTATTTATACAGCGACGAGTCGAACACAAGTCGATCTTTTCAGCGTGAAAACATTTCTTTTCACACTAGCGTATTTTTGTGTCAATTTTAGCTTTATTGGGTTATTGTAAGATTTGTATCAATATATATCCTTTGTGTGATGAACATATTCTGAGATATTTAACAAAACAAAAACTGTACGAGCTGAAGGTATTTGGTTGCGTGACTTACGGTAGCCCATTAGGGACATCGAGTCTGTTTTTCAATATTTTGATATTTCACTTACTGTTATCGGAACCTTTTGCAAATTAGCACTATTTGTCATAAAATATGTGATAAATCATGTATAAAGAAGATATTGAATCGCTGAAAAGTGAAGCGAAAATGTCATTAACTAAAATGAAAATGTCAAATACAAAAGCGAAAATGTCAAAAACTAAAATGAAAATACAGAAAACTATTTCCACCGCGGTGATAATATTTCCACTGCGGTATAAACCAACTATTATCAGTTCGTACAGGTTTGTTTTGTTCAATATGTCAGAAAATATTCTTGACACAGAAGTACGCCAGTATGAATTAATAAAGTTGTTTTTACGCTTAAAGGCACCTGGTTTCCGACTATGGCGCCAAAGGACATCAGAAGTAAAGTAAAAAATATCGAACTTTTTATGTATAACAAGTCGGTGCATGATAGATATTAGAATAAGTTTAAAACATTAGTGAAAAGGGCTAAAAACCTTCCTAAATAATGCGTCATGTACTCGAGTGAAATCACATTTTTACTTGGCCAGGGCATGTTTCCGCAAAGCGATCTTAGCACTACGACTGGGTCTTATGGGTACCGGGGCAATATTGTATAACAGCTTCACAATCTTGATAGGTCCATTATATGTTCGCAAAGACCTATCAACATAGTGCAGCCGTTCTACAATATTGCCCCCGTACCCATAAGACCCAGTATAACAAGCGCTGGCATTTCGAGCTGCACCCACACCGTTGAGGGGCAGTACAACACTGAGGGCCAGCCACGTGGAATCAAACCGAAACTCCTCGAAACACCCCCTTAAATTTGATTGGATGTTGTTAACTAAACCACATGCCTCTTGGCGCGGTCACCATATGGTTTCATCGCCAGACAACATCTGCTCTCAAGCGACCAATCAAAGTTATGTTCAAAACATTATAAATAAGCGTGGTCTTGAATATTTCATTAGTTGCTTGCTGACAGCTTCAACGTCAAGGTAAATATTATTTATATATACTTTTTAAAAAAATATGATTGGGTATTATCGTAGGTAATATATATATAATAAACTACGTGTATTAATTGAACTCTGATCTGTACCTTCAAACTTCAAACTACAAATAAAGATTATCTATTATCCAAACCACCCAGGTACAATATTTCGCCAAAGATTTAATTAACAGATCACTTCTCAACATCGATTAAATACGGATATATTTCCAGATGATCATCACCACTGCGTTGGTTAGTCTTCTGCTGACAGCGGTAATCACAAAGGGGCAAGAGTGTCCCCCCACGGCTGACGACTCTGTCTTGAAGCTGGAGCCGGAATCGGATGCAGTTAACAAGGGGTATAGCGCCATCCAGTAAGTTGTTTTAGCAAATATTATTTTTATGTGAAGTTTATACGATACTGTCTTCTTGAAAAAACGTAAGCACTTACACACAACTTCCACATCCCTGCATCTTCCCGAGGCAAGGGAGTTAACTGACTATAAAAGTCTAGTGGAAGTTGAACGTTAATAGTCAGCTAACGCCCTTGCCTCGGGAGGGTGACATTCCTGAGAACTCCCGACCATGAATATGACAGAAGCGTTGTTTCTGATCACTTAGACCCCGAGTAACAGAATACATACATTATCAAATATAATCTCACATTAAAACCTCAAGACATCCAAATTCTACTAAGTAAAAATAATCGACTCGAACATGACACTGCTTCAGTGGCATTGATACATTCAAGAAGGTATACACGTATTTCTTTACAGTTCATAACAATTCTCAGATTTTATTTAATATTCAAAGTTCATGGGGCGACATAAATATCTCAAACGTTAATCAAAAGTAAATCAACCATCTTAATTGTCCTCTGTCCTCATAAAGTCCGTCTCAAATCATATTCAATGCAGCCTCTATGCTGAATGGTGACTGTAAACGTTTCTTGACTTTACTAAAAAGGGCGATACAAGGTAATACATCAAGTTAAACCTTGTCACCAGATATCTGGTTCACTTAATTTAAAGAACTACTTAACCCCGCATTTAATAACTTGGAAGCCAAACCCTTTGATTGTTATTAACGCAGTTTGTAAATTCCAATTCATATGAAGATTGTAACGAGTGGAGCGTTGGTATGATATTACCATTGTACACATCGGGTACAAGGTCTGAGCCTAGTAATTACAGGGTTATTTATGTTTTAAATGTAACGGGAAAGCTGTTTACTTTTATTACAGAAAAGCGTCGTAGAGTTTAGTTAGATGTGAATAATCTTCTATGTGAATCTCAGGCTGGATTTCGCCCAAACTATTCAACGGTTGATAATCTATTTACATTGCAAGCTTTATGTTCCAAATATTTATGTAAACATAGGGGTCGCTTATATTGTGCATTTGTAGATTTCAAAAAAGCTTTCGATTGTGTAGAAAAAAATGTGGCGAAGGTACGCGGTACTATAGCAAGGGAACGTGATACAATAGCAAGGGAACGTGATACAATAGCAAGGGAACGCGGTACTATTGCGAGGTAATGCGGTACCATAGCGAGGGACCGCGGTACTATTGCGAGGTAATGCGGTACAATAGCGAGAGAACGCGGTACTATTGCGAGGTAATGCGGTACTATAGCGAGGGAACGCGGTACTATTGCGAGGTAATACGGTACTACAGCGAGGGAACGCGGTACCATTGCGAGGTAATGCGGTACTATAGCGAGGGAACACGGTACTATAGCAAGGGAACGTGATACTATAGCGAGGGAACGCGGTACTATTGCGAGGTAATGCGGTACTATAGCGAGGGAACGCGGTACTATAGCGAGGTAATGCGGTACTATAGCGAAGGAACGCGGTACTATAGCGAGGTAATACGATACTATAGCGAGGTAATGCGGTACTATAGCGAAGGAACGCTATAAATACATTTTTCACCACGGCAGGTTGCTGCTTCCATCGTTTCATACTGCAGCTATGAGATTTGCCTTACAGTTTTGATCTGCATGTATTTCAGGAATGTATAATCTGTTCTCGGCGATCCACGACTGAGAGGCTGCCGGTGCGACGTTGTATTTCAACTCACTCATTATATCATGTAACCATGGTAACACCTCCTTTTTTTAGGAAAGAGGCAGAACTCGAAATGCGACGTCAAGGTGGATTGGCCACAGGGGTGCTTAGCCAAAGAACAAGCACCTGCCCCCAACCTGAGCATACCAACACCATCAACGCACAAGTTGGGTAAACTGAAAATTATTATGATTATGATTATTATTGAGCAGGCGCCTGTAAAAGGGACTGCTGAATGTGTTATCTCGAATTTGGGATCCAACGCATTGGGTTTCATTAAATTTTCTAAGTAGCATTTTTCAAACTGTTTCTTCCCGTTCGAATCTGGCGGCAACTGACCATGTCATTTGAAACAGCCGCCTTCTCCCGGACATATTTGTTCCGGTTCGTTACAGTCTGACTGTTGCAGTTCTTCTCGCCCCTTTCCTTGATTGACAGGTCGAATGAACTTTGTTTTGATTCTACTCTCCGTTGATTGCCTATTGACTTTGTAGGCGTGTCAATATATCTGCATAAATTAAACAATCACCTGATTCATGTCACGCCACAGTATGTATTCTTACACCTGGAATGTTTATCTATCTCGTCATTTTTGACTGCTTTGATATAAACAACTGTTTTTGGTTTTCATGACGAATTTGATTATAAGCGTTGACTGTGTATTTTTTTCGGTTTATTGGGGTATGAATCGAAAAACCGATGTGCAAACTTTTGTAAGAATCCGCGTAGCGTATTTATACATAGACATAGACAGCCAATGCTTAAATGGACGAATGAAAGACCGACCGACCGACCGAACGACCGACAAAGGGAGAAACGAATGATAAATAAATACATGATAAATAAAATGAACGTTTAACACCGCAAGCATGTTTGTATCATGAGATAAAGTAAATAAGAATAGTAATAAGAAAGGTTTCTGTATTACATACAAAAACACCCCCATTCTCGCATTTCCTGAATGCCCCAAAACTGCCCCACCAGAAACACATATCATGAACTTTTGACAGTTGACAACACATCACTTCCGGTTTTGGAAAAACATATAAAGTACAACATTTAAACGGAAAGTCACGTGACTCTTGCTACCTTAATACCACAGTTATACGACCTTCTTGTTTGATGACCTTGACATTCAATATCAGTGATGAACTGCCTAGAGATCATGTATATAAAGTTCCATCAAATTCCAAAAATAAATGCCCGAGTGACCGTGACCTTCAACGTCATCCAATCGCATTACTTGTTAGTTGTAGGGTTACGGATATGAAGTCACCATATATCATACTGAATATACTTCCTGAACGGTATTAACCAGTCATTTAATGAACTAATGACCTTCAATGGCGGAAGGCAGGTATTGAGTTAATTATATCAAATGATTGCAAAATGCATAGATTTGTCATTTAGAACTCACTTTAGAGATGATGTATTCTAGTCAACACGTGACCAATTCAGCTAATCAGAATGCTGGAATTTCAATGATCCCCATCAATTTGAAAGTTATTCTACATTATCATATAATGGGTAGGTTGCTCGGCAGGATAAAGCCAACGGATAAAAACGATATCCGTTGGGGTCATATGCGAATAGAGATGCAAATATCAAAGGTCAAGTAGGGACTACTTTCACTGTTTATAAACAAACATGGCGTCGCCCTCGTCATTCGGCGATCGAGTCTGAATTAACCATCGGGAATCTGGATAAACTACAGGGATAATTGCTATCATTATCAAAAGAACAATCTTATATGCTGAAAATCAGTGTCTAACTGTGACGTCATTTTATAAGTTTTGGCAACTTTGGAGATATAACTTTCGTAACAATTTTGCGAGGGCACGCGGCCTAGCCAAGCGGGATCAGTAGCCGTATCTGTGCTTGTAGACCTCTGCGCCTTGAACCCTTTTCCACGAATTAAAATAGTTTGATTTGGCGGAAATATGTTTGAATTGTTACCT
Source organism: Haliotis cracherodii (assembly GCF_022045235.1). NCBI lineage: Eukaryota > Metazoa > Mollusca > Gastropoda > Lepetellida > Haliotidae > Haliotis > Haliotis cracherodii. Next base: position 17,497,571 of record NW_027266270.1, on the reverse strand, counting down.
TGTTTCGTTTTGTCGCTGTGTGTACATACACTTCTTAACGTTATGACAGGACATACCGACTGTCAACAACGTCTGACCGTGGCCGTGACGTCTCATAGACTAGGGTTAGAGTAGCTTCCCTTTGACAAAGGACAGTTACTCTAGCGGACAGACCGATGGATTGCCGCGAAAGGCAATTTAAAACAAATTTGCGTATATGTTGTTTCGCCACTGTATAAGAAACAAATTTCAGTTGGAACTATATTGGCTACTGTTACTTTCCGACTGACACATCACTTACCCTGTGACGTAATAAATATTAATGCGCGCATTCCAGGTAAAACTCGCAATGTTTCGGTAATGTTTGTGAGAGAGGGAAAGCAATTTTGAAGCACAGAAGTAAAGAATGACATTATATGATAAAGAGGTTATCACGCTTGTGTGTTTGGGGATGGTAAATATCCTGTATTAGGAATAAACACTATGTATTTAGCTCGCCAAGGCTCGCTAAATACAATGTTTATTCCAAATGCAGGATATTTACCATCCCCAAACACACTCGCGTGATAACCTCTATGTATTGTATTGTATATGAAAGTGAATGGATCTATGTATTTTCAGCAGTCCCGTGTCCAGTGCGAAGGCTTTACCGTGGGGTAGAACCTGTGAAGCCTGTCCCCCCAAGGAGTATAACCTACGCCGCTTCCTGAGATACTGTTACGTCGCCTTTCCCTCCCGACAGTGGCTGCGATTCGTCCGATGCCCGTCAGTAGATCTACTGTATAGTATATAATGGTTGGTTGGTTGGTTTGTTGTTTAACGCCGCACTCAGCAATATTCCAGCTATATGACGGCAGTCTGTAAATAATCGAGTCTGGACAATCCAGTGATTAATATCATGAGCATCGATGCACGCAATTTGGATCGATAACATGCATCAACCAAATCAGCGAGCCTGACCACCCGATCCCGTTAGTCGCTTCTTACGACAAGCATAGTCGCCTTTTACGGCAAGCACGGGTTGGTGGATATGGGAGGATATACATTGATATACCCATTCAAATCCAACACGAGTAACTGGGGTCTTGGGTAGCCTAGTGGGTAAAGTGTTCGCTCGTCACGCGGAAGACCCCGTTTTGATTCTCCATTGGGAGCCCATTTCTGGTGTCCCCCGCAGTGATATTGCTGGAATGGTGCTAAAAGCGGCGTAAAACAATACTCACTCAATAAGAGTAACTGGAAATATGTGTATGTCATATAGGGCAACCTATACACTCTAACATGCTCGTCATATAGTTGGACAACTGACACTGGTTTGGGCAGGGATTTCTTATGAATATGGAAAGGGTTTTGTCGCTTTTATGTGTGTTCTGTCACGATGTAAAGGGACGTAACACCTTGTCATATCCTCACAGCCATAGCTTGTGATACTCCTCGTTTTCAAAGGATAGTCATTTATTTTTAACTCCCGCAAAACACGGGGCTAGCGTAACAGCCACATTTTTATTCCATTACCTGCCCAAAGTATTTCAGACTCGGTGAATTTGTTGGTAACTGGAATATTGCTGAGGATCGCGTTATGTGAGAATTTAAAAATCCATAATGCGGAACGTTTAGTAGTTGAATGCATTCAGTTATAGCGTATGTTTAAATTTACCCGAATAAGGTAAAAGCAAAGTTGACTGATTCATTTCAACATGAATTACAATTATAGTATTTATTTTAAAGCCTTAGTCACCCTGGCAATTGTTTGTGAAATACGAACATTATGTCACGGCACAACTACATATGGCTAAACCGGACGGGGGCTTTTCGTTCGAGGCCAATTTTATGGTCATCATTTTTCAAACCGACAGGGACTGATGGAATTGTTCTGATATGAATAGAACATTTAATAATCTGTTAAACATAAAATATTAATGATTCAGCTTCCATCTTGCAAAATATTTAGCTAACTTTGAACATATAATTGCTGGATCGTAATTTCCTTTTCAAGAAACGTTTTTTTTTTGTTGCAGATCGAGGTGCAATCAGCCATGTTGGTGTTCTAACAGCAGGTGCGTGGCCACCCGCTACCATCTGGTCTGGCTCTGGGCCTATTGTACCAGAAACAGTGGCTTTGGCTTCGTACGGGGCATAAACTATCGCTGGCTGTGGCTCCCACAAGACTGTCAGTGCAGGGAGAGTTACACGTATGTCAAGGGATAGACGTCGTGACAGACCTACACATGTCAATATCAACAGCATAATAAAATCCTTGAAGGAATACCTGTTAGTGTTGAGTTTTGACAATTCAGATTTGCCCTGATTTGATCCTGGTTCGCAACTATAAAGGCAAATAACCGTATTTGTAAAATATTTATTGATTATTTGTTGTTTGAGCAATATTCAGGCTGTATGACGGCGGTCTGAAAATAATCGAATCTGGACAAGACAACCCAGTGATTGACATAATGAACATCGATCCACGTAATTGGGATACGATGACAATCAACCATGCGAATGAGTTCAAATTTAACGTCGCATCGGCTGATCATCCGATCTGTTAAGTCGATTCTTGCGGCAAGCATGGGTTCTGGGGGCATATATTCTTACACGGAAGGTAGTTGATATTTTTTACTTTCGTTACATATTCGCCTGGTTATGATTGATTGGGTAGCCCAGTGGTTAAAGCGTTCGCTAGTCACATCGAAAGGCCAGGTTCGATTCCCCATTGTGTAAAGCCCATTTCTGGTGTTCCCCGCCGCCGTGCCAAGCTGGAATATCATTAACAGCGGCGTAAAACCATACTCACTCACTCACACTACAACTGGAGTTTTCGATAGTTTTGTCGTATTTCCCAACTTTTAGATGTAAGGTGAAATGAGGTCTTCCGCTGCGTTCAAGGTCACGTGACTTGCTCGAGAGTGTGTGGCTGCTTGTACTCGTCCTGGCTTATGTGAGTGAGTGAGTGAGTGAGTGAGTTTGTTTTTTACGCCGCACTCAGCAATATTCCAGCTATATGACGGCGGTCTGTGAATAATCGAGTCTGGACCAGACTATCCAGTGATTGACGTCATGAGCATCGATCCACGCCATTCCGATCGATGAAATGCATCAACCAAGTCAGCGAGCCTGACCACCGATCCCGTTATTCGCCTCTTACAACAAGCTCAGTCGCCTTTTACGGCAAGCATGGGTTGCTAAAGACCTATTCTACCCCGGATCTTCACGGGTCCCTGGCTTATGTCATATTCCCGAGGCCAGGGAGTTAACTGACTTTACTGGACTATTATTGTCAGTTAACCCCCTTGCCCTGTAGCGCAAGCCGACTGAGCTACCATGCCGTCGTTTAACATGGATACTCCACTCAGAGACGGTAGACTACGGCCCGGCCAGCAGCAAATGGATACCCGATAGGATACCATGGTGACTGTTAACTAGCGCCTGACATGCAGCATGGGTTATATACTCCCCAGGGAGCTGAGAATGAAAATCGGGTGCACACTGTCCATTGACCGGAGTAGAAGTAAAATGTTCATTAAAGTGTCACAAGCACAACATGTACAATATAAATTTAAAATCGATGCACACAAGGTGTATGGAGTGTGTCCAGCCAGACACTGGCGTATGAGACACTATATCTTCATAAAAACTGCATTGTAGTAAAATGACATTCATCTTCCACCAAATCACAACGCAATATTTACATAACCTCTGCGATAGTGGTATAGAAGGCTTGGAATATCTCTGCCTACCTCTAACAAACAAAGGTAAAATTTCACATGTAAACATTTAAACTAAAATACAGCGGTGGTCTCTATACAAAACATTTTAAACACAAATCACAGAAGGTGTACACTTATATTTTCTGTAAGTAACTTATTTCCATTCACATTACCGGTGTCACTCCAAAGCGAAGTGTGCCAGTTAACTGCGTTATCCTGAAATAAAACGTTTTTTTATATAAACAAAACACAGCGTTTAACGCCCAATCTGATTTCCAGTTACTGGTTCAAAAGGTTCATTATTTTACTATCCCAAGATGTGGTAAAACATCCAGACCATCGGTGAATAATATTAGGCAAGCGTCTAGATAATTCTCTGTGCGTTTTGAGCACGATAGCTTGCATGGATAAGCACCATACACACAAACGAGTCGAGTTATCTCATTGTCCCTTTGTTTAAAGCATGGACCGAGGCAATACATTCGACTCTTTCGTATTTACAGTTTCATTCAAAATATATAATGTTACCTGTCGTTTGGGGGTTTATAAAAATGTACACAGACCGAGCTTGAGAAAATCAGCATCGGACCCAGAACTGTATAGCTGTGTATAAACGACCTGTAGATGTCCGATAATACGAGTGGAGCAGAATATCGACACGTTTTCGCAGCTCGTTTACAAATTTGTTGTTGTTTAACGCCGCACTCAGCAATATTCCAGGTGTATCACGGCCAGTATGTAATCGAGTCTGGACCAGACAATCCAGTGATTGATATTATGAGCAACAATCCACGCCGTCGGGCGTACGATGACACGTATCACGGCCATTATGTAATCGAGTCTGGACCAGACAATCCAGTGATTGATATTATGAGCAACATTCCACGCCGGGCAAACGATGACGCGCTATCAACGAAGTCACCGAACCTGACTGCCCGGTCCATAAGATCGCCACGTACGACGTTTAGAACTGAAGAACTCCAACCCGGAATCCCCACGGGGTGGACGTTCTGGAACCACCACCACACTTTTGAAGCCAGAAGTACACGTGTGCTACCCAGGAATCTATATGAGCTCATAACAACTGCCTGATCTACCCTTGTTCCAGGGTATTCGTGACATATTTGTTAAAATACGGAATTTATCATAAATGTGCTAATATAACCGGATCGGGCATGATATTTATTGTATTGATATTGTAAGCCAGTTGAACAGCCTTCAAGGTCAGGAATTATAATAAGCAGACAATTTTAATAGCTGAGGGCATTTCTGACAGGTAGAGGCCAGAAAAATGTTAGTCAACTGTCTAAGAAGGTTGATTTTCGAAGCAAACTCCTAACGGCGTGAGGCGCTTTCTTGAAGGCCAACAAGCCGCCAAGAGTTATTGCCCTTTTGGATATCATCCAATGTTACGGAAATGACTTTGGTGAGGGGAGGTGAAATGGAGTTTAACGTTGCGTTCAATATTACTGCGCTTATATAGCAACGTGCATCCGTATGTGTATCCGGACGAGTGCCGAATATATAATGCTCGCCCACTGAGATACCATACTGCAGTTTTAACATGAATACCCCACTCAGACACAGTATACTGACTCAGAGCCGACCAGTCCTCGTTTTAGCCCTTATTGCCGAGCGCCAGACAGGGTAACAACAAGTACCAACTGTTAACGTCTTTTGGTATGACGCGGCCGGGGATCGAACCCCCGACCTTCCACTCTCCGGGCAGATGCTCTACCACTAGACCACGGAGGCGGTCAAATCACTTGGGAGATTTCTACTGAAGAAATAGCCACAAAGATTTCTTCAGCCGTCACATACCTAAATCTATACAGGAAAGCTAATCCAATCGATCTGCGGAGTTTGCGTCTAACTGTCGCCTCAGCCAATCAGTTCTCGGTACGAGAGTGGAAACATATGGAACAGAACATCTGATCTCTGTAACGGGTACTTCCGAGTGGAGAATATATTAATATATATTCTTTCCCACAAGGCATCTACGGTTTTGTGATGGTGTGCTTTACTTCAGACACACATTCCCGATTCGGGGACAGAAATAACGATTGACAACGAAACCTGTTGACGAAATGAAGACCATAGATACAGATGCTCGCTTTATTCAGTGATATAGCATTTCAAGTAGGTCTTCAGCAACCTTTGCTTGCCGTGAAAAAGCGACTATGCCTGTCATGAGAGGCGACTAACGGGATACCTTAAAAAATACTTGTTGTTACCCAGCCTGTCGCAAGGCATAAATGGGATTAAGCAACTTGTCGACTCGGAGTCAGTATACTGTGCATGTGTGCTGTATCCATGTTCAACTCCGGCATGTTATCTCACGAGGTATCTAGCGCTATAACAGAGATAATAGTCCGGACTTGTACACACACGCACGCACGCACGTACGTCGCAATTAAATTTTACGTACACTGATAATGAACGTGACGTTAAAACCATTTCACTTCACTTCATTCCTGATTATATTTTACCCACAGGAGATACAATGTGCAAAGCCATTTCTCGTGTTCCCCTGTCGTGATATTACTGAAATATTGCTAAAAGCGACAACTAGCGACAGAACTAACAGAGGAGACATTTGGGGTCCCTCTCACCGAAGTACAAACGTGTGACGTCAGTTAGCAAAGACGTGGCTTTGGTTTTCCGGGACTATAAGTGGATAATCTTGAGGTTAATACATGCTATAGAAGTACGTCTTTTAAGAGACGCTGAAATGGAAGATCGTCGAGGAAAGTTCCGTTCAGTGTGTGCTACTGCTTCAGGACAATGCGTCACAACTGGCGCTAGCTGCAGATTTGGGCTTTGAATTACTTCCCCTTGACCTTTCACCCCTGACCGACCTCCCTCTGACCTTTACCTCTTCCATAAGCTCAAATCAAACCTGCCAGATAAAGGTCGAGGTCGAGGAGATTGCCGTCGTCGAAAACAAGATGAAGAATTCGACACGACAAGGATAAGTTGGAGCATCGCTGGACCAAGTGTTTTGAAGTGATTATTTTGAACCGCTTTGTTTCTGAACGATTTTATATTTGAGGCTGCGAACGTTCCTTTTAACCTCGTACACCTAAAAGCTTATGGTAATCCGAAAATTACGTCCATACTCTATCAACCTCGACTATAATAGGATATGATTAAACAGTTGATCTTTCGAAAAGAGTCTTATAACTTCAATTGAAAATGGATGTCCAACAGTATTTCAGCCGTGAAGGCGCGTCAACAAAATGTTGGAGGGCCATTGTTTAAGCATCTTCCCGAGTCAAGAGAGTTAACTGACTATAAAAGTGGAAACTGAACGGGAAGATGTTGTCTAAGACGCCCCAGTGAAAAACCCAAGCACAGATACCGTGCTGGCAAACCACGAATCATCATCAAGACAAATCTGAATTGTTAAAATATCAACACTAACAGGTATTCCTTCAAGGATTTTATTATGCTGTTGACATTGACATGTGTAGGTCTGTCACGACGGCTATCCCGAGATATACTTGTAACTCTCCCTGCACTGACAGTCTTGTGGGAGCCACAGCCAGCGGTAGTTTATGCCCCGTACGAAGCCAAGGCTGGTGCTCCTGGTACAATAGGCCCAGACCCAGACCAGAGAGTGGCGTGTGGCCACGCACCTGCTGTTAGAACACCAACATGGCTGATTGCACCGGGACCTGAAATGAAAACACTTTCTTGAGAAGGAATAACGAGCCAGCCTTTCTATATTCAAAGTTGGGCGAATGTTCGCAGCAAATTAATGTTTTGCTGAATATTCAGATCAAATCAATATTGATCCAGACCTAATATTTTCTGTATCAATGTTTTATGTCAGGAAACTGTACATGTTGACAATGGTTTCAAACGAGAAATGCCCCTTACGGTCTCCGACATTGATACAATAAGTTATTATATTTTTTGTATTAGGGAAAATACTCAAGGGTCTAATTGTGATGTGGTATATATATATAAACTTAAGGACTTTTTGTCATAAGTTAAAAAATCGGTTAATTAGCGAATTTGAATTATCTGTCAAAAGCCGATGAACATGAAACGTTGTGCAACATGCGTGTGTCACTTGCTAGTTGTGAATACAAAATGTGTTTCTTGCATTGAACACAAACCATGTTAAACTCATGTTAAAATAATTTACTTTTTAACTACCCATTTTACACATGACGATATGTCAATAATTCCCTATTGGGTATGAAGATATTTATCGTGTTAAATAGAAGATATGTTTGCTCATGAAGATATGTATACTCTCTACCATATTTCTCAGACTGATTACCACGTATGCAGGGTATGATCTTCACATATTTCCAATAAGTACATTGTCAATATAAATATATATACATTGTACTTACATCGGACATTTAGTGAGTCCCAAGTATCCAAATTCCAAATAAAGCTTAACATTTTCCTTCGGTCTCGAACCCCGGATAACCCGAACTTTTCCCCAGGTACCCACGAGTTCGACACAACGAGGTGGGAATAGGAATAGGAAGATATATATATGTACACATCCTCCTATTCCTATTCCCACCTTGTTGGGTCGAACTCGAGGGGACCTGAGAAAAAGTTCGAATATTTTAAGCTTTATTTGGATACTTGGGACTCCCCAAATGTCCGAGACAACCGGTGATTTGACACATCCAAGTTCGACACAACGAGGTTCGACTGTAGTATTGACATGAAGATATACTCACGGGCATCGGACGTATCTGATCTGCTGCTTGAAGGGCCATTGGGCAACGTAACAGTATCTAAGAAAGCGGCGAAGGTAGTACACTCTCGGGGGACAGGCTTCACAGGTTCTCCCCCATGGTTTGATGGTGAAACTGCTGAAACTACATAAAGGATATTTCATATGTCGAGTACAATATCTTGTTTCTCTCATTGAGTGACTGGGGGAAAGGAGATTTTTTCACGAGAATGTCTCCTTTTCCCCCATTCACTTTGAGACACAATACAATACTGGACATACGATACCTTTCAAATTGATGAAGTGACGTAATTTAATAACTTCAACCAATTCAAATCGCAGACCACTTCTAACAAGCCACCCCAGACAAGAACATGTTTTTTCCATTAATGTTTCAAATTGTGGCGGTCTGCATGTAAACAAGTCTTGACAAGACCAACCAATGACTGGACCAACCATTGACTGAAAACAATAACCACTATTGGGAATGATGAGTAGCCAGCAACCATATGCATGCATTTTATTATTATTATTATTATTATTATTATTATTATTATTATTATTATTATTATTATAATAATAATAATAATAATAATAATAATAATAATAATAACAACAATAATAAATGTAGAGTATGCAATGGATTTAAAGGGACTGACCAACACATTGTCAGAAATGCCCATCTTTGGCAAAAAACACAGTATCTTAAGCAACGTCCTTTTATTACCGTCTTCGAGTTTTTGAGTTTTGACTCAGAGGTCAATCTACTGTACCACCAAAATATGTAGAGAGCCTCAAGGAAAAGGACAACTGTTCTTTGGAGAGGCCCATACACAGCCTCAGATGTATCCAAGCAAACAAACCTGACCATGTCCGGCCAGGCTTCTGAACACCCCATCCTTGCTGTGCCAAGATCACCCGAACTCTCCTTGCTGTCTTAAGAATATTAAATATAATAATAATAATAATATGAACCTGTTTACCTAGTTGTTGTGCTGACGGCACATCTTTGGCTCTGAAACTTGGCAGCGATACCACCTTGACTTCTCATGGCGGTTTGGACCATGGAACTGAAAAAAGTGATGTGTTACCATGCTTACATCAAATAATTTCATTACCTGACAATATTTGATAGGGAACACGTTAATAGGGAATCTCGTTAGTCGCCTCTTACGACAAGCATAACCGCCTTTTACGGCAAGTATGGATTACTGAAGACCTATTCTACCCCGGATCTTCACGGGTACTAGGCGCGAGTGGATGAATGTTGTTTTACACCGCATATATGTCCAGCATATCATTTAAATCATTCAGTCTGGACCAGGCACACCAATAGTCGATAGCATGTGGTGCGATCCAAACTATCGTGTTACAAAGCAGGCGGTAGATCTACTCGTGGAGTGTTCACAATACGATCTTAGAACTATGCAATTTGTAATTTCCCAACTTTAATTGATTTAAGTCCATAGTCGTAGCGCGAACCCTACATATCGAATATCGAAAGTTAATATCCCTGGCGCATATCAGAATGCATATATACTATCAATACCCAATAATCGATCAATGTTTTTTATTGAATCAATAAATGAAACTAATAAGCTTTAACGATGACGTCGTGGGTATATGCAACTTTTGTCAAACTAAGTATGACGTAAATCAGTTAACATGTGCAACATTGCTCAACCAAATTTGGGTCAAACCTTGGTACACGCGGGTTTCACCTGGGATTTTATCGAAAAAGGTTGTCTCAAAAAAGTGCTTGAAAAAATAGTTATTTTTCAGACAGTTAACAAAAATAGATTGTCTGCCACAAAAACTACACTGTCGCAAGAAACTTTATTTTTTTTTTTTTATTTACGCTCATAGTTATAAATTAAAAAATATCTTGTTTTAAAGCCGTAGCTGAAAAAATGTCTCGTCTCCATACGAAACATCGCATCTTGCGACTTGCACGGGGTGCAGGGGGGACATTCTACCCCATGGGGAATTGATCAAATGCATTGTATAAGTCTCTTGTCAGTGTAAAAGCATTATAAAGAGAGAAAAAGTTATCGCTGACAGAATTAAATACATGTACATGTTTCTGCAAATATTTCTAAACATCCCGTCCTTTAAATAGAATTACAACTTATTTAAGTAAACAAAGTATACGTCTATCAGGAATTGCAATAGATCATTTCAAAAAGCTTTGGGCAAGCTGTCATATTTTTTTTTGCATGACTATATTATGCAAAACAGTGTAACTGCTATAGAAAAACCGTGATATATGTAATACCATAGAGATAATAATAATTAATCACAACGGATGCTCGTCATAATGAAATCTTGGTAACTCCTGAAACTATCATATCGACAACATCCCTGATCGGTCACACAATGAGTGAGTGAATGTTTCATAACGCCGCAACCAGCAATATTCATTTGAGTATATGAATACAATTAGGTTTACACGTTTGGTACTACAACTTACTTCACGGCAGCATAGCCCAGCCTAACAGACGCCGAATCCGACTCCAATCCATAGACAGAGTCGTCTTCTACACGGGAACACACTTGGCCCTCTGTTATTACCGCCGTCAGCAGAAGACTTACCAACGCAGTGATGAACATCATCTGAAATTATATCTTATTCGATGTAGAAATACCATTTTCATAATCATATAAACTATCTGTAAAACATCCGTTCTATTATTCCGACTATATCCTGAGCATGTGTCGATAAATCTCAATCAGTGAGGTGGTGAGGTGAAATTGGGTTTAACGTCGCGTCCAAGATTATTGCACTTATATAGCGTCCGGACTGATGCCGATTTATAGTGCTAGCTCACTGAGATACCATGCCGCAGTTTAACATGAATACCCCACTCAGACACAGTATACTGACTCCGAGCCGACCAGTCCTTGTTTTAGCCACGTAATGCCGACCGCCAGACAGGGTAACAACAAGTACCATCTTTTAACGTCTTTTGGTATGACGCGGCCGGGGATCGAACCCCGGACATTCCGCTCTCCGGGCGGACGCTCTACCACAAGACCACGGAGGCGGTCTGTTAATCAGTGATGGTACCAGGTGTTCGCCAAAACGTAAGCGTATCCTGCCCCACCGACAGGGGAGTTAATTGACTTGACTTTAACTCCCTTGCCTCGGGAAGATGGAAGTTCGTACATGAGTCAAATATTATACTTGAGTTGTTTGTATGATCGATATTCGTATTTAACTTTTTGCACATAAATTTAAGCATGCCATTGCTTATATACTGTTTAAAGATGCAGTCGGCAATATTCTATCTATTTCGCGGCGCCCGAAATATAATTATTAGGTAACCCACGTTTAGGTACCGAACATTGTGTAATTACTACGCGGAGTCTATAATTCATTACTTATGACACAGTCCGCACCGTCTTGAAACAAAGCATATATAAGTCATATTTACCTTGTAGTTGAAGTTGAAGGCAACCAACTGATGTAACATTGGAGAAATCGCTTATTTATTATGTTTCGAGCGTAACTTTGATTGGTTGCTTCAGAACACGTGTAGTCTGGTGACGAGACCATCAGATTACGGCGCCAGATGCATGGTATTCTTTTTAACATCATCCAGTGAAATTTAAAATAGTGTTTCGTTTCCACGTGGCAAATCCTGACTGTTCCATTGCTCCTCAACGATTAGTTGCCGCTCAAAATCCATGCAAAGTCACGAGTCCAGAGACAATGGTCTCGGATGGTCAGTGTTCATTGTTTATTTGTTTGCTGTTTAACACCGCACACTGCAATATCCCAGCTATATAATGGCGGTCTGTAAATAATCGAGTCTGGACCAGACAATCCAGTGATTGACATTACGAGCATCGATCCACGAAATTTGGATTCGATGACATGCTGAAGACATATTCTAACCTAGTCCATCTTCACTAGTCCAGTGTCTATTGTATCGGGTATAATGTGAACGTCAGAATGTTACATATCACATCTTTATAGAAAACGGCGATGTTGTTCGCGGCGACCATGCAGCACGACATCGCATCATGACCTAACCCCGAGGGGAATCCGGGGCAGAATTGGTACAAAGACTGGGGCTATACCTTTACAACTTTAGGGTATGATGTTAAAAAGCCAAAGAGCACAATCAGAAGGAAAATCTGATTCAGAGATCCTGACGCTGATAAGGGACGTAACTCCGGACGGCAAAGCGAGGCGCTTAAGACGAACAGCTCTTCAGGGCCTCAAATACTTAGGTCAATGTTTTATTCGTATGTTGGTTTAATGTGAGAGTAATATTTTTATGTCATATCGGCAGTATTTCAACCATATTGAAACTAGTAAAAAAATCAATACATTTTTGTTGGATAAATGTCTTCAGACAAAGAACAGCCAAATTACGCAACATATCACAGATTTGAGAAATAAATTAAAGTACTGAAAACACGTGTTAACCTTTAGGTATTTTGTAGGCAAACGCTTAGACCGCGTTTTCGTGGTGACACTTTTAAAATACCTACAGGTGTGTTATTACAAGGGCTGGGACGAGTCCGAATTTACTACCCGGGTACCCACCCCCCTATTACCCGACCCTACCCGGGTACCCACTGTACCCACCATAGCACTGGCAAAACGTATTTAGATACATGTATTAAACAATCTGGTCATGCATACACTGAAGTTATATCTTTATTCAAAGATGTGAAAAGTCAGAAGAAATGGGTGCATAGTCAGAAAGAAATGCGAACATTTGTGACTTGTAGCGTAAACATAGAGTTCTACATATGTTTTGTCATTAAACGATATATCACATGACTAACCACGGGTCCGGGTAGTCCTGTGGGTATCCGGGTCCTACTCAGTACCCACCCGACCCGAGTACCCGAGTTACCCGTCCCAGCCCTAAGTCTCATTACTCTTAGTTGGTTTATTCTAAAACCTTATAACTATGGTGGAGATTTTTGCCAAACTTACATTATTCGTTTCAACAAAATCAGTAAATGCACTATTGTGTGATTGGATTCATAGTTACAGAGAGCGTAACGAAGGTGTCACGCGCTGGGACGGAGCTTGGTTTCTGGGGTACCAAAGGGACACAACTCTGCACAGCGAATTGCGGCGCCATAGGCGTGTGGGACATGCATCAACCAAGTCAGCGAGTCTGACCACCCGATCCCGTTAGTCGCCTTTTACGACAAGCATAGTCACCTTTTACGGCAAGCATGGGTTGCTGAAGACCTATTCTACCCCGGAATCTTCACGGGGTTATTCATTAAGGTACACGGGTCTTTTTGTACAAAGGAAATACAAATTAGGTGCAAACAGAATAGAATACAGCATATTTGTTCTGCTTTTAACAATATAAGTTTTAACATCATGGCATGTTATAAAAGTTGGAGTATTCGTGTACTAACAGGATTCGCATGAAACAATGTGAAGTACTTTGCTGTTTTGAAATTAATGACAGAAGTGTGTGTATTAAACTTAAAAAAAAGAAAAAAGTTATATCCATTTTTCGATATGTTTTAAGTTATGTTATGTTTTAACTTTACATTTTCTAAATTGACGAGGAATATTAAAACGTCGCCCACGTTCAATTCTAAAATGTGGGAATGTGTTTGTAGTATTAAAAACTATTAAGTCTAAACGTGAGTGCATGTCAACAGAATCAGTTTCACACTTTTGAATCAGCATCTGTGTCCCTTGATGTGATGTTTGTTTCAAAAGCAAGCTGTTACAAGCACGGAAACACCAGAGCACCTAACTATGCTTTGAAGTTTAATAAATTAATTTATTTAAACTTGTATCAATAGATCTCCATACCTTGATGCTGAGATTAGAAATGGCACCACGTTAAATCCAGGTATGTAAAAATTGTATGAATGTATCCAAAATGGGGCAGAGAGACAGCTTAGGGTTAAAGTTCAGATGGCCCAGGTTCGAGTCTCTAAATGGGAAAAGATGTCGTGTCCCAATTTTGGTGTTCCCGCAGTGATATTGCTGGAATAAAGCGGCATAAAACCATATTCACTCTCTTACTGAAACAACCAAAAGTTAAATGTTAAGTAAAGGTTGATTATATTCGAAAATGGGTGACTTTGAAATCCAAAAGGGAGATTGTTTCCAGTTTGTTGTCTCTAAATAATCGTCCATAGAGTGGTTGATACAATGAGCGCAAATCAACGCAGTCGGGTCACGATGACACACGATGAGTCAGGTCACATTGTCAGTATGTTGACCACTACTTATCAGTAGTACTTCCAATTAACAGAATACAAGAATGTTTTGCAGAAGTTTGCACGTCTCTAAGAGTGAGTGAGTAAGTTGGGCTTAACACTGCTTTCAATAGTATTCAAGTTACCGTATTCCACGTAATAAGCGCCCAGGGCGCTCTCAAAATTAGAAATAGGGAGCTCTTATTAGAATAAAATTTTGGTGAAAGATCGTAAATTCCGTGGTTTATGCTGACAGCCTGAAATGATACAAAAGAAAAGTCTGTGCGTATTATACACGACAGATTTATTTTTCCAAAATTAAATTGCCCTTAAATAAGGGTGCATATAACACACGAGTGCGTATTATACACGAATAAATGTACACGATTTGTGTACATTGATCAGTCGGAAGGGTGCTAATGTGGGATTGTTCACTAGCCAATATATCAGTAAATATCCCCGTGGGCGCTTATTACAGCGGGGCCTATTACGTCGAAAACGGTATATCAAGGTGTGTAAGCTTAAGGTGGGAGGAAAGCCCAAAGTGATTCAGGTTTCACCACTTCGGTGAAACCCACGAGCACGGGTATGGTGCTGACAAACCTAGAAACATAATCGGGGCGAACCGGGATTCGAACCCACAATCATAGGTTTTGGCGTGCTCAAGGGACGCAACTCTGCACCGCGAGTCGTGGTGCCTTAGACGACTGGACCACCTGTAACCCGCACGTGTCTAAGATAATGCAAATAAGAAAAGGGCAAGTTATTGTATTGACATGCCATCACATAGTTTCTTGTGAGACTAAGATGGCCAGAATCTACAAATGAATCAAAACAAAATGATTTTTCAAGTTTTATTGTTGATGTGAAATGCAATAATACTGAGTATCTGCATCACAAGAAATTACATAAGATGTAAAACTATGTTATATTAACATATATCTTCAATAGAAGAATTGTATAACCTTCTTAAATATAGGAATATATCCAACTTTTGTGTCAAAGAGGCTCAATAGCATATATATGGGAATCTGTTACAACAAATTCAGTTAATCTGGAAACTCTGCCTTCTTGAAGATTACTTTTGGATATGTCCATAATATGCAAAGGATCATAACACCAGAATCATTTATCCCAAATTCCTTATTGTGGATGATTGGGATAGCTGCTATCTGGAGTGATGGGAGTTTCCCTGTAAACATGCTTATCACTATTCATCATTCTTACTATCAGTCACATCATCATCATCATCATCATGAAAATTAACATCTGAATTAATAGCATTTTCTGTATACAAGCATACTATTCAACCTCTCTAACTCATCATCATCATCAACGCTGCTTTGAACAGTATTCCAGTTATATCCCGGCATGTCAGCTTGATGTGGGAGGAAAACCCCTAAGTGATTCAGGTCTCAGACGTTTACAAACTTGTGGTCTGAATGTTTCACTCACTCACACCAAGCCTCCAGCAGCCTCCACACCGCTAGGCTTATTGGAAAGTTCGCCCGACACATTCTATGCAGGGGTTGTCAAATCTTTATGCAGAGAGATATTGTATCAGAGTAAAAGATCTGATTTTAGTTAGATTGACAAGCATATCAATGATATCATCATCATCATCATCATCACTAATGCATCAACCATTTAACAAGAGTTTAAAAACAGCATCAGTCGAAGAGAAAAGCTCATCACGCCAAGCGACCAAATATGATCCAAGCTTTGAAATATTCTGAAGACAGAATATATACATATTAACACATCGACGTGACATATTCTTACATACATATAAGCAACATATCAATAACAAAAACATATTTAGATTGTTTTCAATCTATATATTTTTTTTCATCTTTTGAAAACTCATGAATAAATACAAGCAAAACAAGGATATGTAAGATACAATATTACATATCAGCCAGAACAAAACATTTAGGGTTATATAGTATATTGATTTTTTTCATGCCTGGGTGTAGGTTTTTAGAAAGTGTCTTTTTCATGGAAAAGCCTACAGTTACAGTTAAAAAGCCTACATGTCTCCATAATATACAAGAATTCTGGTTAACAATGATGTGTATATTAAACATTGATCAATTTAAAACCCCAATCTGGCAAGAAATGAATAAAAATTCCTGGGAACATTAGAAACTTCACATCACCAAGACAGGTCAATCTGAATTCTTACATCAATAGGATCCTCTAAACATGCAAGACCTCCGGTCAACATCAAGCTCCTGCCGATGAACAATCATCATCGCTCAAGTAAATCGTAGCAGGTTTAGAAGAGGGGGGAGGGGATAACGTCGAAGGGAGAATAAAAAACGTCTGTCACAAATACTGTCCGTCGTACCCCTTCCTACACCAAACTACAATCTACACCAACCCCTGCAAAATCAACAGAGGAACTTGATGTCTCCCTCTGATGTCACAGGCTGGAAGATCCTACTGCTGTAAGAATTCATTGAACCATCTTGGGATGGAAAGAATCTGCCATTCCCTATTAGAAGGCTTGTCTCAATCTGCCATTCCCTATTTGGGGGGCTTGTCTCAATCTGCCATTCCCTATTTGGGGGGCTTGTCTCAATCTGCCAGTCCTTACTGGGCGGGAATACTCAGTGGCCTGCTGGCCTCCGTCTGTGGGGTTCCACTGCACCCATATATATCACTGGCTTGGTGAACACAGGACTACCAGGCCTTTCATTGTCCCAACCAATGTGTCTCACAATGGAGTCAAGCTCCCTTTTACATCAAATACAACCCATCCTTGTATATGTGGAACTCCACACCACTGATTTTGGCTTGGTGGACACCAGACTACCGGCCTTTCATTGTCCCAACCAATGTGTCTCACAATGGAGTCAAGGTCCCCTTTACATCAAATACAACCCATCCTTGCATATGTGGAACTCCACACCACTGACTTTGGCTTGGTGGACACCGGACTTGGCCTCTCATTGTCCCAAGCAATGGGTCTCACAATGGAGTCAAGGTCCCCTTTACATCAAATACAACCCATCCTTGTATATGTGGAACTCCACACCACTGACTTTGACTTGGTGGACACCGGACTTGGCCTTTCATAGTCCCAACCAATGTGTCTCACAATGGAGTCAAGCTCCCCTTTACATCAAATATAACCCATCTTCAGTCAACTGCAAAGTTCCTGAAAGTGATTACTGAAGGAATGATTTCTAGGCTAACACATAAAGCTCTAGACAGCCTAAATATGGAGTTAATCAATTTCGTGTACTACTGTCACCCAGGTGTCTTTCTGTCTAAAACAATCCATGGAGAAATAAATTAAGACACATATATCTTCATATATAACATTCTTTCACACATATGGTTCATCATGAAAGTTGAATATATTCTTGTTACATGGTAACAAAATTCTCAATAAATCACCTAAGATCATTCAGCGGGATGATACAATAATATATATCACAAAATGCTATCAAAGAATATCACAGATCAAACAACATTGTTCATATAAGAACAGTAAAAAATATATCCATGTAAAAATCAAATCAACAAATATTAAAAAGTATATCACAATTCGAAGTCAATATCGAGTTCATAGCCAAGTCCGTTAGGGGAAATCCTTTGTAGCTATCTGCATGCTGTCTACCCGCTGTCTACCTGCTGTTTCCCATGAAGCTGATGTAGTTCTTGGAACTGTCATTGGGATTCTTCTTGGCGAGCTTCTTCTTCAGGAAGGACTGCTCGACCTTGAACTTCTTGTCCATGCTGACGAGTTGTTCGGGGAAGTAGCCGTATGTCCTCCTCTTGATCAGCTTCCCCTTCTTGATGTATCCATAGACCCGGCCAGCAACAGCAGCTTCCGTCACGTAAATCTTACGTCCTGAAACAGGCAAAACATCATAGCTGATGATTTTGTTTGGGATTGTTTATTGTTTACCCCATATTAATATTAGCTGTGACAGGCAGAGTGGATTCCATCACTGTACCTGCTTTGAATGAGATCTCATCGTCAGAGCGGGCCGTGAAGGCCTTGACAGCGTACACCTTCACCTTCTGGCCTTGTGTGATGTTTCTAATATCAGTGGCTTTGGGCTGCCCTTGTGCCTGGTCCTCATCAGAGTCGGAATCAGAGTCCGAACCCGCTGAAACAGGAATTAATTCATTTCAGGTTAATTGACGTCATATACAGAATAAAACACTGTTCTACTAGCCTGAGACTAGTAAATGTTTTAGGGCCTGTGAAATGTTGAAGGTGATTGAGATGAGCTCAATAAATCCACAAGCCAGTGTTTTAACTGTAGGTGTATGGGCCTATATAAGATACATGTAGCTACGCGATAAATCGCAAAGAACAAAGAAGAACAAAGTGTGGTTCCTTGCACAATAAAACACTGCTCTATCATGACATTTCTGTAGATTCCAACAAGAGCTTGCAACTTGATGATGTCGTAAATTGGACGATGTTATTTTCGTGAGGGGAGTGTGTTGTGAGTTGTTCTCCATAGATTTAGCTGGGCAACACAGATCAATGCAACGATTGCATTCAAAAGTGGGAGAGATATGACAATTGGTACTTACAGGGAGAAAGGGTACAGATAATCGACGTGAAAATTGTCAGATAATCTGGGAATACCAAACTTAACCCCATAAATGTAACCTCATAAAATGAATTTGTCCGACATTGCCAAGGCCGGGTTCTATTCAGGGAGTCATCATTATTCAATACGGGTAAATGGTTTTAACAGTTTGTACAGTTTTTAGTAAGAGGCTGTGTGTAATGTTGATATCTCATATAAGAAATAAATGCCCCTGTGCCCCTCATGGTTTAATCTCCCTGCAGTATTTTATTGTTTGGTAAACAACTCCCACTTGTCGTCTCTTTCCTAAATACACTTATTTCACCTACAAGATAATACATCTTCAGTTAGCTTTTGAAGAGGATTTCTCACAATTCCAGGCTAGTGACAAAAATGTATTGTTTATAAAGTGTGCCACAGATGTCTAGGTTGAGATTTAAAAGAGACATGTTTATTTTTTTATCATACCCTGCATGATGTATATCTATGTGGTCATTAGTTTTCATATGTTTTGTTCAGTTTAATTGTTCAAATGTACAATGAGACAATGTCACATGAATTTTGTGACAAAATTTTATTTTGTCCTTTCCAGCACTAAAGGTTATTTGAAATGAGACATTACAATTTAATCCATGTAACTGGCCGTCTAATAAATTCAAAGTCAACGGAATATGTATTCCTAATGCCTTGGAGATCTCATAACTGTCTGTGTACTGTTGTTTAAAGCCACTCTCAGCAATATTCCAGCTATATGACGGGTTTCTGGACCAGACAATCCAATGATTGACATCAAAAGCATTAATTCATGCAATTGGAATAAAATGACATGCATCAACCAAGTCAGCGAGTCTGACCACCCAATCCTGTTAGTTGCTCTTTATGACAAGCATAGTCATCCTTTCAGCATTGGTTGCTGAAGACCTATTCTCCCCCAGATCTTCACGGGTCATCGGTGTGCTGACAAATACCTATCAAAAAGTACCTCAGACCTACCCGTGCCTGGCAAACATAATTGTCATGAAGTTGCCTTGTGGTTGCCTTGTGGTTGCCTGGTTTCAACACCTTGATTATCGCACTTTGATATTTTGATCATCAAAACTAATGTCTCATAAAATATCACACTTTGATTTTCTTACAACTAATGAAGTTGTTTTGTATAATACTAATACTAGTAATTAGGGAAATATGAATCTGAAACCTGACATTTTACTTCATGATGAGTCTGTCATCTTGTGAAATACTGTGTTGGTTCTTACAAAACTACCTGGATGAGATCATTGAGGTGGCAACCTAGAGACAAACACTTTGAGGACTGTGTAGCTGTTTTAGTGTTTGTAAAACATCTTTGAGGATGTTTGTAGCACTCTTTCATTACCAACTCAATACTTGCAGAGACCCTTAATTTTCTATCTGGTCTCAAGTGTAAATTCTACTCGAGATTTAACAGGGGCGGTGGGGAAGCCTAGTAGTTCCAGCGTTCACTTGTCACGCCGAAGACCCGGGTTCGATTCCCGACATGGGTACAATGTGTGAAGCCCATTTCTGGTGTCCCCCGCCGTGATATTGCTGGAATATTGCTAAAAGCGGCGTAAAACCATACTCACTCACTCACTCACTCACTCTACTCGAGATTTAACAGGGGCAGTGGGGAAGCCTAGTAGTTCCAGCGTTCACTTGTCACACCATAGCCCGGGTTCCAGTCCCCACATGTGAAGCCCACTGCTGGTGTTCCCCGCTGTGATATTTCTGGAGTATTACCAAACCTGGCATAAAATCGTACTCATTCATAATAGAATGACAATACTTACAGAGGCCTTTATTATTTTCAATGGTTGTCTCCTTCACGATGGGAGCGGTCGTCTGTCTCCTCTCTGTCACAACATTGGGAATCTCCACTTCAGGCAGGTAGGGGACATCTTTTGGATTTGGGGAAGCGAATGCCACATGACGGGAATATCTTGTTGCCTCTGTAAGAAGAATTTGGTTAACAAACATTATTTCAGTCATACCACAGCATCTCACATTAATGTGAGGCAAGTTCAAACTGATGCAAGGTGAAGATGTTTTCTAAGCAGGGATATGCTGCCAACAAACCAAGGGTCATAATCTGAGGTCAATTCTGAGATTCAACCCAACAACCAGCAGATCAGAGCATGACTAAGGGAGACAACTACACAGAGAATTATTCCAGCCATGCATGACTCCCTGAAGAAATTAAGTTTACGTTTAGAACATCCTAGAATATGCAGTGTATTTATATGTACCATTAATACTCTGAACATTTCACAACCATAAGCTTGAATGTACAACCTGGACATGGCTGTGAGTCAGTCTCCAAAGGTGTTCTCCCATCAGGGTAACAGGACACACAATACAACCAGGACATGGCTGTGAGTCAGTCTACCAAGGTGTTCTCCCATCAGGGTACCACGACACACAATACAACCAGGACATGGCTGTCAGTCAGTCTACCAAGGTGTTCTCCCATCAGGGTACCACGACACACAATACAACCAGGACATGGCTGTGAGTCAGTCTACTGAGGTGTTCTCCCATCAGGGTACCACGACACACAATACGACCAGGACATGGCTGTGAGTCAGTCTACCAAGGTGTTCTCCCATCAGGGTACCACGACACACAATACAACCAGGACATGGCTGTGAGTCAGTCTACCAAGGTGATCTCCCATCAGGGTACCACGACACACAATACAACCAGGACATGGCTGTGAGTCAGTCTACCAAGGTGTTCTCCCATCAGGGTACCACGACACACAATACAACCAGGACATGGCTGTCAGTCAGTCTACCAACGTGTTCACCCATTAGGGTACCACGACACACAATACAACCAGGACATGGCTGTGAGTCAGTCTACCAAGGTGTTCTCCCATCAGGGTTACAGGACACACAATACAACCAGGACATGGCTGAGAATCAGTCTACCAAGGTGTTCTCCCATCAGGGTACCACGACACACAATACAACCAGGACATGGCTGTGAGTCAGTCTACCAAGGTGTTCTCCCATCAGGGTACCACGACACACAATGCAACCAGGACGTGGCTGTGAGTCAGTATACCAAGGTGTTCTTCCATTAGGGTACCACGACATACAATACAACCAGGACATGGCTGTCAGTCAGTCTACCAAGGTGTTCCCCCATCAGGGTACCACGACACACAATACAACCAGGACATGGCTGTGAGTCAGTATACCAACGTGTTCTCCCATTAGGGTACCACGACACACAATACAACCAGGACGTGGCTGTGAGTCAGTATACCAAGGTGTTCTTCCATTAGGGTACCACGACATACAATACAACCAGGACATGGCTGTCAGTCAGTCTACCAAGGTGTTCCCCCATTAGGGTACCACGACACACAATACAACCAGGACGTGGCTGTGAGTCTGTATACCAAGGTGTTCTTCCATTAGGGTACCACGACATACAATACAACCAGGACATGGCTGTCAGTCAGTCTACCAAGGTGTTCCCCCATCAGGGTACCACGACACACAATACAACCAGGACATGGCTGTGAGTCAGTATACCAACGTGTTCTCCCATTAGGGTACCACGACATACAATACAACCAGGACATGGCTGTCAGTCAGTCTACCAAGGTGTTCTCCCATCAGGGTACCACGACACACAATACAACCAGGACATGGCTGTCAGTCAGTCTACCAAGGTGTTCTCCCATCAGGGTACCATGACACACAATACAACCAGGACATGGCTGTGAGTCAGTACCAAGGTGTTCTCCCATCAGGGTACCACGACACACAATACAACCAGGACATGGCTGTGAGTCAGTGTACCAAGGTGTTCTCCCATCAGGGTACCACGACACACAATACAACCAGGACATGGCTGTGAGTCAGTCTACCAAGGTGTTCTCCCATCAGGGTACCACGACACACAATACAACCAGGCTGTGAGTCAGTCTACCAAGGTGTTCTCCCACCAGGGTACCACGACACACAATACAACCAGGACATGGCTGTGAGTCAGTGTACCAAGGTGTTCTCCCATCAGGGTACCACGACATACAATACAACCAGGACATGGCTGTCAGTCAGTCTACCAAGGTGTTCTCCCATCAGGGTACCACGACATACAATACAACCAGGACATGGCTGTCAGTCAGTCTACCAAGGTGTTCTCCCATCAGGGTACCACAACACACAATAAACCAGGACATGGCTGTGAGTCAGTCTACCAAGGTGTTCTCCCATCAGGGTACCACGACACACAATACAACCAGGACATGGCTGTCAGTCAGTCTACCAAGGTGTTCTCCCATCAGGGTACCACGACACACAATACAACCAGGCTGTGAGTCAGTCTACCAAGGTGTTCTCCCATCAGGGTACCACGACACACAATACAACAGAGACATGGCTGTGAGTCAGTCTACCAAGGTGTTCTCCCATCAGGGTAACAGGACACACAATACAACCAGGACATGGCTGTGAGTCAGTGTACCAAGGTGTTCTCACATCAGGGTACCACGACACACAATACAACCAGGACATGGCTGTGAGTCAGTGTACCAAGGTGTTCTCCCATCAGGGTACCACGACACACAATACAACCAGGACATGGCTGTGAGTCAGTGTACCAAGGTGTTCTCCCATCAGGGTACCACGACACACAATACAACCAGGACGTGGCTGTGAGTCAGTCTACCAAGGTGTTCTCCCATCAGGGTACCATGACACACAATACAACCAGGACATGGCTGTCAGTCAGTACCAAGGTGTTCTCCCTTCAGGGTACCACGACACACAATACGACCAGGACATGGCTGTGAGTCAGTCTACTGAGGTGTTCTCCCACCAGGGTACCACGACACACAATACAACCAGGACATGGCTGTGAGTCAGTCTACCAAGGTGTTCTCCCACCAGGGTACCACGACACACAATACAACACCCCTGAAATGGCAGGGATAGTGTGCATGACACAGAACACACATGGCCATCATTCTTCCAAGTTGGCCTTCTGTACCATGATACAGAGGTGTTATAAGTATCATAATGTGACAGTGTTCTTGACTACCTAATCCACACAGTAAGATAAAATCATTGGTACCAGGAAGCCCTTTAATAGGACCATCAAAATATATCCAGTCATCTGTAGTTAGAGACATGCGGAGTGCAGAAAAATTAGACCAAAGGGCCAAAAGGGTTAAAGATACATTATCTAGTATGAATTCCGGCGGGCTTGTACAAATTTCCCAATTGTTTATTTACCCAGGTTAGTAAAGTTTTTGAGTTTAGTTCAAACCCTGAAAAGTATATCCATACAAAACATATCCACTTGGAGACAAGCAGGTGCCAGCATATAAAACCAATCTACCAGGAACATAAACATACATCATCTAAAACACTACATTGTGTCAATGGAGTTGGAGTCAATAAGTTGCAGAACTCACTTGGCTTCTCAGTGTCACCATCTACTGTGGTCTGTACAAACACGGCTGTGCTGTCTTTGGCTGGCAGGACTTGCCTGTAACACACACACATCACTGTCTGGAGAGGTCACACACATCACTGTCTAGAGAGGTCACACACATCACTGTCTAGAGAGGTCACACACATCACTGTCTAGAGAGCCCACACACATCACTGTCTAGAGAGGTCACACACATCACTGTCTAGAGAGCTCACACACATCACTGTCTAGAGAGCTCACACACATCACTGTCTAGTGAGCTCACACACATCACTGTCTAGAGGGGTCACACACATCACTGTCTAGAGAGCTCACACACATCACTGTCTAGAGAGCTCACACACATCACTGTCTAGTGAGCTCACACACATCACTGTCTAGAGGGGTCACACACATCACTGTCTAGAGAGCTCACACACACCACAGTCTAGAGAGCTCCGCACACATCACTGTCTAGTGAGCTCACACACATTCCTGTCTAGAGAGCTCCCACACATCACTATCTAGAGAGGTCACACACATCACTGTCTAGAGAGCTCCCACACATCACTGTCTAGAGAGCTCACACACATCACTGTCTAGTGAGCTCACACATCACTGTCTAGAGGGGTCACACACATCACTGTCTAGAGAGCTCACACAGATCACTGTCTAGAGAGCTCACACACATCACTGTCTGGAGAGCTCACACACATCACTGTCTAGTGAGCTCACACACATCACTGTCTAGAGGGGTCACACACATCACTGTCTAGAGAGCTCACACACACCACAGTCTAGAGAGCTCCGCACACATCACTGTCTAGTGAGCTCACACACATTTCTGTCTAGAGAGCTCCCACACATCACTGTCTAGAGAGGTCACACACATCACTGTCTAGAGAACTCCCACACATCACTGTCTAGAGAGCTCCCACACATCACTGTCTAGTGAGCTCACACATCACTGTCTAGAGGGGTCACACACATCACTGTCTAGAGAGCTCACACAGATCACTGTCTAGAGAGCTCACACACACCACAGTCTAGAGAGCTCCGCACACATCACTGTCTAGTGAGCTCACACACATTCCTGTCTAGATAGCTCCCACACATCACTGTCTAGAGAGCTCCCACACATCACTGTCTAGAGAGCTCACACACATCACTGTCTAGTGAGCTCACACATCACTGTCTAGAGGGGTCACACACATCACTGTCTAGAGAGCTAATACAGATCACTGTCTAGAGAGGTCACACACATCACTGTCTAGAGAGCTAATACACATCACTGTCTAGAGAGTTCACATAACCCAGACACATGTAACAAACACATCACTGTCTAGCGAGCTCGCATAACTCATAAACACTCGTAACACACACATCACTGTCTAAAGAGCTCATATAAATCAGACACACACAGTCTTGAGTCAACTACCATAGTAAGAAATCCTTTTTGAAGCAATCCAATACTTTCATGGCAAAGTTGAGCCAAATACTTGTAATGACCAGCTGCTGATCATTAGTGTTTGTTATCATTATTATCATGATCAGTATAGTTAGAGAAGGAACTTACACAATGTCAGTCTCAGCAGATGAGTCTACTTTAGCTTTCTTTTGAGAAGAATCCTTATCTTCTGCCTTCTTCTCAGCCGACACTTCAGATGGGTGAAGCTGTATCAATACAAAATAAACAGGTTACACAGGTTAAATCATCAACACCCACCCATATTTTCAGCATGTATCCCTCACCCCAAACCACCCACCCCCATCCTCCAACATGTTTCCCCAGACACACAACACCCATCCCATCCTTCGGCATGTTTACCCAGACACACAACACCCACCCCATGCATACTTCCACATGTTTCCCCAGATACACAACACTCCATCCTTCGTCATGTTTCCCCAGACTCACAACACCCACCCCATGCATACTCCCACATGTTTCCCTAGACACACAACACCCACCCCATGCATACTCCCACATGTTTCCCTAGACACACAACACCCACCCCATGCATACTCCCACATGTTTCCCTAGACACACAACACCCACCCCATGCATACTCCCACATGTTTCCCTAGACACACAACACCCACCCCATGCATACTCCCACATGTTTCCCTAGACTCACAACACCCACCCCATGCATACTCCCACATGTTTCCCTAGACTCACAACACCCACCCCATGCATACTCCCACATGTTTCCCTAGACTCACAACACCCACCCCATGCATACTCCCACATGTTTCCCTAGACACACAACACCCACCCCATGCATACTCCCACATGTTTCCCTAGACTCACAACACCCACCCCATGCATACTCCCACATGTTTCCCTAGACTCACAACACCCACCCCATGCATACTCCCACATGTTTCCCTAGACTCACAACACCCACCCCATGCATACTCCCACATGTTTCCCTAGACTCACAACACCCACCCCATGCATACTCCCACATGTTTCCCTAGACTCACAACACCCACCCCATGCATACTCCCACATGTTTCCCTAGACTCACAACACCCACCCCATGCATACTCCCACATGTTTCCCTAGACTCACAACACCCACCCCATGCATACTCCCACATGTTTCCCTAGACTCACAACACCCACCCCATGCATACTCCCACATGTTTCCCTAGATTCACAACACCCCATACTTCCACATGTTTCCCCAAACAATACAGTGGCCATGTAGTTCTACTCACCTCTTCTATAGGGAACTTATGTTGATACAGATAGAACACATTGTAGAGGTAGATTTCTTTCTGTAAGTTGTACTGCTCAAGACGGGATATTCCTTCATCAAACAATGGCACCAGTACCTCGTTCCTGGAGTTAGAAATGCTTTCATAATATTGTGGATGACAGTGGGAGCAGTGACCCACGTTATGTGAATATGATGCTCCTCAGATCAGCTAATGCTGGACGTGACCCAATCTCATTAAAATCAGATCTTAGTTCTAGCTATCGCTAAACAAAGATCTGAGGACATCCCATTACGAGTCACGTCAGAAGACCTTTCATCCAACCAGTCAAAGCGTCGCATACCAGATCATGGAAGTGACAGTCGGAATGTGTTTTCTAATCATACAACCTTGAAAACGTTAACACAAGTTATTCCGAACAAGAGTTACGACCAGTGCGACTGATTCTGTCAAAATTATCGTCTATCTCTCACTTCCGTGAGACAAACATTTGAACGGAGGAGACGCTGCACAGTACATGGGAAGCACTGCCAAACAATCTCAACCATATATTAGACATTACAGAATGTTCGTTTGTTCAGTTTTCAAAATTTTAATGGACAACTGTGTCAACCTATTTTTCAAGCGTAGTCTGAAATGGAAGCTGCCATGTTGAAACGGGTGCAGTAAAGCTCGAGAAAGCTGCTTTATAATTGGCTGATGTTGACTTAGTCATTACAGTGGTTGGTCAAAGTTTACAAAAGGTCGTTCTAACGTGACCCGTAATGGGATGTCCTCAGATCTTTGCTCAGCGGCAGCGAGAACTTAGATCTTATTTTAATGAGATTCGACGTGACACATCCATGTACTCATGACACAATGAATCCAATTCTAGTTTACCCTCATAATAGACAGGGTATGTTAGGACAAATTTTAACAGAATCTCAACAGGGTAACCCCAATAGTTGACATCAATACTACAGGTACTCTAAGTGTCAAACACAACTGATCAAACTGTTATGTGTTGTACAAGGCCCACTGCCACTTCATTTATTCAAGTCAAAATATCATATGATATTACCTGTTTTCTACAGGCACAACAAAATAAAAAAAACAATTCCAGTAAATGCTTTAACACTTTGATTGTATTCAAAACAAACTACTTAGAAGTGACATGTGAGCATCCATTCAGTACATGAAAATTTTGATAGCAGACTACAATGAGAGTTGCAGTTCCTACGACTGCAATCATCTGAACCTAGGCAATAGTGGGCGAGAAATTTGCATTGTGAGAAAGAAATCAAAACATTAGAATGCAATTGCAAAATACTTTCAATAGTGACCCCTAACTTAGTAAGTAGAACAAACTGGTGAATGTGAATGTAAATGCAAATATGAACGTTAATGTTAACGTGAACATGAATCTTATGTAAATATGAATGTGAATGTGAACATGAATGTGAATGTAAATATGAACGTAAATGTGAATGTGTATGTGAAAGTGAATGTAATGTGAATGCAATCTAAATATGAAAGCGAATGTAATGTAAATATGAAAGTGAATGTCAATGTGAATGTAAATATGAAAGTGAATGTCAATGTGAATGTCAATATGAAAGTGAATGTCAATGTGAATGTAATGTAAATATGAAAGTGAATGTCAATGTGAATGTAATGTAAATATGAAAGTAAATGTCAATGTGAATGTAATGTAACTATGAAAGTTAATATCAATGTGAATGTAATGTAAATATGAAAGTGAATGTCAACGTCAATGTGAATGTAATGTAAATATGAAAGTGAATGTCAATGTCAATATGAATGTAAATATGAAAGTGAATGTCAATGTGAATGTCAATATGAAAGTGAATGTCAATGTGAATGTAATGTAACTATGAAAGTTAATATCAATGTGAATGTAATGTAAATATGAAAGTGAATGTCAATGTGAATGTAATGTAAATATGAAAGTAAATGTCAATGTGAATGTAATGTAAATATGAAAGTGAATATCAATGTGAATGTAAATATGAAAGTAAATGTCAATGTGAATGTAATGTAAATATGAAAGTAAATGTCAATGTGAATGTAATGTAACTATGAAAGTTAATATCAATGTGAATGTAATGTAAATATGAAAGTGAATGTCAATGTGAATGTAATGTAAATAGGAAAGTGAATGTCAATGTGAATGTAATGTAAATAGGAAAGTGAATGTCAATGTGAATGTAAATATGAAAGTGAATATCAATGTGAATGTAATGTAAATATGAAAGTGAATATCAATGTGAATGTAATGTAAATATGAAAGTGAATGTCAATGTGAACGTAATGTAACTATGAAAGTGAATGTCAATGTGAAGGTAAATATGAAAGTGAATGTCAATGTGAACATTATGTAAATATGAAAGTGAACGTTATGTAAATATGAAAGTGAATGTCAATGTGAACGTTATGTAAATATGAAAGTGAATGTCAATGTGAATGTAATGTAAATATGAAAGTGAATGTAAATGTCAATGTGAATATAAATGTGAAAGTGAATGTATACATGAACGTGCACGTGCACGTGAATGTGAATGTGAGTGTAAATGGAATGTGAATGTGCCATGTGCCAATATCTACCTCTTGGTTTCTACTGATTTACTGCTTTGCATCATTGAAGTCATCACACTCTGCAGGTTTTGAAGGCGTGCCCTCTCATAAGCATCAGAATCATTCTGGAATCTTTTCATTTCCTGAAATAGGGAAAAACATCATTTTGCTAGTTGTTAATAAAACAATGAAACACAACCTAACATCTGATTGTATTCCTCTACAATTTCAACCTGCCTTGTAACAATGAGATGAGGGCAATGTTATGCAAATGTAACCATCTACCTGGTATCACTACACAGATCGTGTAGAAATATCATATAGGCACTGTAATAATACCAGGACAAGTGCCTACTTCTATGAAAGTCGTTCGTGTCGAGTTTTCCTCTTGCAGTTTTTGTCTGTAGGACGTCTTGGCCCCATCAACGTCAGCCTCCAGTTTCCTCCAGTGAGCCAAGAGTTCCCGGAAGTTGGTGTGAGGGTCCTGGCTAATTTGGGCTGCATCCATCTGAGGCTTGAAGTGAACCATCTTGTCCTTGGTCAGGAAAAAGTCCTGTGAACACAGAAAACAGAGTAATGAACATTTCATAACAGACACCATCATTTGTTTGTTTGTTTATTGTTGAACGCTGCACTCAGCAATATTCAAGCTATATGACGGCGGTCTGTAAATAATCGAGTCATCCAGTGATTGTCATCAATAGCATCGATCCACGCAATTTGGATACCATGACATGCATCAACCAACTCAGTGAGTCTGACCACCCGATCCCATTAGTCGCCTCTTACGACAAGCATAGTCGCCTTTCAAGGCAAGCATGGGTTGCTGAAGACCTATGTAAATATGAATCTACATGGGCCAAAGACACCATCAGATCAGCAACAACTCTACAAGTGAGTAGAGGATAAATGTTGCTAACGCCCTATGCCAGTTATATCATGACCACCAGTCAATAACTGAACCTGTCAGTCAGGGAGGCCAAGGGTTAATAGCATGAACAATGATCCACTCCATCAACAGATGCTGACCCACATTGAGCTAGGTCACACATTGCAACCACCTGATCCTCAGAAGTACTGATCACCATGTGATCACCTCACACAGGTCACGTATCGCGCAAAGTGAAGCATATGTGGATGCTTTCATGATCATGTTCAGCAGCCTGACTCCTGACAGTTTCAAGGACATTGGTCCTGCCCCACACTGAAGCACATGTAGCACATGTGATGTATTCTTCTGCAAGTGACTTTCATCAAAATATGCTACCCAGCAGATAATGGGTACCCGGTAGGATGAGATGGTAACGTCAGTGTTAAACATGTTAAAACCTCCTAGCACCTGAAAGGACAGTTGGTTTGTACACTTCCCAGAGGGATGAGAATGATAACTTGCAGATAATATACATAGAAAAATACTGATGTTCATAACCCGAGTTTGGGCAGAGATCAAGGGAATACCTTGAACTGACCTATACAATCATTGCTAGACTTTGTTCGGGTATTTTGTAATATAGGTAACAAGCCAGTCTCAACACTGTGATTCTCTCCCCTCAGAATATGCTGAGTGAATGGAAGGGATAGGAAGCAAGACTTTTGACATTAAAGTACTTGGGAGCAATAATCCATGTTTCCACCTAGCTGCAAAAGTCCAGTAAAAAATCACCTCTTTCAGCTGGTCAATCTCCTTCTCCAGCTTAACCTGTCTCTTCCTTGTCTTTTCATAGAGATGCTGAGTGGCCTTCCTTGTAGCATGTTCAGAGTCGATGTAGCTGAGATGAAGATGGAGATGAAGACCATTAACGGATGATGAACACTTCACCATCTGAATTTCTTCCAAACTTGTTAATTTGTCACATACATGTTTTAACATGGGGCTTTCTTTTCCCAATTTAAAATATGAATAGATTTTCATGTCAGTCAGCAATATCACAGTAAAATTACATGGGAAGATAACCCTCACTCCAGAGTCTAAAAGGATTAATACTTCAGCCTAGATTAAATTTCATTTTTGAACAGTTTCCCCTATATTTGCTGAGAGAAAAAGATCAAATGTTTTCCCTGATTATAGCACAGTTGTCTTGACAACAATGAGGTATGGATCAACTAAAACACAAACAGTCTCAACCCAAAAGCTCAACATCTATCCTACAGCTTATTTATAATGAGACAGTATTTCTTGACTATAGTGCACACCGCAGCATAATGTGCAACCGTATCTAAGGGATGCAGTATTTTGGAGAAAAATACAGATTCTGTCTCACTTCAGGTGCAGTCATGACATGAAATATGAAATTTGCAATAAAACATCCCCAGAAATGAATTACCATTTCCTTCTGCTTGGCATTGTTTTATATGCAGAGATTAAGATTACCATCCATATTGGCTCGTATAAGCCAGAAACACATTTTCTCCCAGATCTACCAGTGACTGTTAAAAAATACCCAAAAATATAACTTGAAAGAATTTTGATGCAATGATCAAAGGAAATTGTATCTGAAACTATTTTTTTACCAGGAATAATATATTCCAGTATCATGTTATTTTAGCTGTAGCTTTTACTGTATATATTTAAAATGATACTTACTTCTGAAGGCTCCTGAGGGGACCATCCTGGCCATACATGGAGTTTAATAATTTGTTATGCAGATCATGCTTTTCCTTGTAAGTGGCCATCCAGATTTTCATGAGAGCATTGACTTCATCATATGCCAAGTTGCTACCTGCATGTACACAACCAGATTCAGCAAATCTCTTAATATAAGTATGACACAGTTGAACCAATCAACTCAAATCGAAAGGGTGCACGGGAATCACGCACGCACGAATGCGGTGTTAGCGTTGGGCGTCTCAACGTGCATGATTCCCGTGCACCCTGTCGAGTTGAGTGGATGCAGGGGTAGCATTATGCAGATGGCTGTTTCAATGAATCACCCGTGACGAACAGGTCTGGTTGTTGATGAAATATAGTGATAGCTAAATAGACAGATTTTTTATTCATGCACCGATTGTCTTTAAATGTAATATCCAGTTATGTATGACTGTTTAATAATCTCATACCAACCTTGACTGGAGTAGGTCCAATAGTTTTTCAGATATTGTAGTAAACGTCGGTACCTTAAATTACCTTCCAGACTATAGCTGAGGACACCTCGTCAGTATATATCTTGATATGAGTGATAAGTAAGGTCTACACAAAGCAAACACTTACCAATCTTGGTTAGGGCTCTATCCTTCCACTTTAATACGAACTCATCGTAGATTTGGCCAACTTTCTTCTCCATTTTTGCATGGTCCTTAAGAAGGTTAAGGAGATTAACCATTGAACTGAAAATATAGGAAAAACAACTGATTTGAAGGTAACATTTAGAAGTTAATACTATAGAGAAGAATAATTCTAATTCCGAAAAGATTGCACAATCTGTAAGTAAGGTGAGTCAGCCAATCGGAACTTGTCTTGTGTCTCAATTTGTTCATGAACACTACTAATCGTAAGGTCCCTCACCATCTCATGGCTTTATGTGTTGGTGTGATCGTTCACTTGACTAGTCCTCGACTTGACAAGTCCCCACCTACCAAACATTGGACGCCGATTTGACCAGAACAGGAAAAAAAACTATGTATTGAGATGGTAGTTTTATTTATAATGAATCTCAAAATATGGCCCATATACTGTAAATTGTGAAATTAATGCGTCCCCAAAAGAATGCGCCACTGACCCCTAGCCAAAAATGTGACTCAATATGAATGCGACACCCCCCCTCTCAAGAAATCAGTGGATCTATAAGTAAAGAAAATGTCTTCTGTCAGGTATACAGGAGAATCCTCACCTTAATCCAACCTGACCTTAATCCAATCAAAATTTCAAAATTACTATATAAGCAACCCCTAATGCCCCCCTCCTGGGTTGCACAAACTCACTTTTCCCCTTTTCGGAAACACATTAAATGGCGTGGCCGGGCCCGTGTGCGACATACGCTTGCAGTCGGAAAGTGCACGTTAAATCTCCAATATAAGTAAGTAAGTAAGTACTAGTATTCAGTCATGTTAAAGTACATCACGGTCACCAAGAAGCTCCCTTCTGTGCCTGATCTGCCTGGTCTGCCTGATCCAGCAAAGGTATCGACCCCAGAGAAAGCTGCCAGTATCATAACATGTCCAAGGTGGAAAGGTCACAGAGGAGTACGACAGCGTGAGACCTTTAAGAGTTTCCGTGAGAAACAGTTAGACCCAGTCTTTCCATATTTTCACTTTATACATATACTGTAAATCTTGAAATTAATGCGAGCGAGAACTAAATGTGAAAAATTCAAGTGTTTTTAGCTCACATTTATTAACTTCTAATTTATGTCTCCAAAATGACATTGATTTTGAGTCACATTTTTGGCTAGGGTTCAGCAGTCATATTAATTTGGAGACGCATTAATTTCCAGATTTCCAGTACAGGGGTGGCTCATGTAACTGGAAGTGAACACAACAGGAACTAGGGCTGTTACGATTCACTCGCGTATTCGGTGAATCGAACCGTAACCATTCATGAATTGAATTCGTTATTCATGGCCACTGGAGTCGAATATTTATGAATATGCAATCATGTGTATTTACATACCCTGTACCTAAAAATATCCATAAGAACATATTATATACATAGATTTCTTTCAATAACAACACTCTTATAATATTTAATTTAACAGTATTGTGGTCACTGGTCATTGTCGCATTTGAGCAGATACGAGTACCTAGATAAGTGCAGTATATAAAAGTATAATATATTAATAATTATCAAACCATGTCAAATAATTTATGTTGTTATTGTTTCACCGACTATAATAATAATAAATCAACTGCTGACTTGTTATTGTATTTTTGAATTAATATTCGTATTTGTTACCCTATATTCGTGATATGAATCGTATTCGCCTCACAGTGTATTCGTTGCAGCCCTAATAGGAACACTGTCTCTTTACTTCAATCAGCACACTTTACTTCAACTCATGACATTGACTTAAAAGTAGATGCATGGTGCTTACCACAAATGACTTTAAAATTTATCAGATTGATTTCTCAATTAAGCTTTAAATATGTTCCTTATGTAATAAATACATACCTCCTTCGCAAAAAAGGGATAAATTTGGAAATGATTTTCAATTAAAAAATTGATATTTGGTATTACTTGTAAACATCACTGAACGCTTGTTCACGAAGTTGTCATGTAAACACACGCTGTCTCAGGTATATCACAGATTTCAGTGCCACAGCTGTATGTACGAGAGAGTGAGTTTAGTTTATCGCCTGTTTGAACAGTATTTCATATAAACCATAGTAGTGTGTCAGCTTGTTGAGGAAGGAAAGTCTGTTTCGGAAAGTAAAAAGTCATGCAGATCTTGGTGCACACATGCATTATACCGGACGCCTATCCTCCACGTTTGTGTGATGCTACTAATAAAGCCGCAATTATTTTTTTTTAAAATAGGGCGATAAAGCTCAAAATAAGCAGAAAAAATTTACCCTGCTTGCATTTGTAAGGTTTAATATGGTTTAACCTTGAAATTGAATATCAAAGTGATGCATAAACGTCGAAAATTGGACAGCAACATCGAAAAAGTACTCGAAAATAGAAGTTCCATAAAGGTGTTTGACAACCTCATCATTTACATCCGTTAGAGACACATTTCAGTGAACATGTTATATTTTACTTTGGTAATTAAACATTACATTTACTAAGGAAAGCATTTTATTCAAGTTGTTGAGTGGGGGGACAAGCCCCCAAACCCCATTATTTTAGCAAGGCGACAAATATGGCGTCTGAAAAACTGTTACTAAGGAATGAGCTTGTCAGATTCACTTATCAAAATTGTAGGTGTCTGGTTCAATGCATTCTTGGCCTATGTTTAGAATACAGTACAACAAACTTTGACAAACTGTGACAATACCCTATGACATAAATATAGAATACTAAACGAGCTCCCGTGTAATACCAATTTTATGAAACAAGTGAATAGTTGTGGTATCCGACGAGCAAAAGAATTATGCTGCTGAGTGTCAATAGGCTGACACCTACATGACCCACGGCATAATCCAATTGAGTTCAACATAATAATACTTCAAACACGTCAAAAGTTGAAACGTATGAATTTAATACCATTCAACGGTCTACCTTCAGAATTCAGGCGTCCGTTCCACAAAACTATCGTAGCGCTAAGGTTATCGCAACTCACATACTTTAACCTAGACCAACGACTGTCGTTGCACTACAGTACGATCGCCTTGTGGAATGGGGCCTTGCACCTCAAAGTTTACAATAACGTCACAGTACCCGATGACGTAATTTGTGGAATACTGTTGCAAGATCCACCGGCGAAACAATGTCATGTGACATCAGCCTAGCAACAAGGTTGCGGGGGTCATCGAGTGTCCATAAGCTCCTCTCAGTAATCTATCATCTCCATCCGCAATGTCGTTGAATAAGCCAAGGGATGTCGAGAGCTTTCAATATTTGTACGTAAAACATGTTCCGAGAGTACATACGCACACGTTTTGTATTACACATTGTGTAATACAGCTGTATGTTTATTAAACGGGTGATCTCTTCACGGGCAAGTAATAATTTGTTGTATTTTGTTGCCAGCACAAACAATGCCCTGTGATGTCAGGGGTCATCGAGTGTGCTTGAGCTCCTCCAAGTGATCTATCATCACTACACGCAATGTCATTGAATACACCCAGTGATGTTGAGAGTTTTGAATATTTGTTTACTAAATATAGCCTTTGGCGATGCATTTTATTGAAAGCACTAGTTTATGAAAGCACTTTTATTTTCATTATATATTTCATTTTCTTTTTTTCGTAATTCATGTGGCTAAATGATTAGAAATGGGAACTAATATACATATATTATTTTATCTATTCATTAATTTTCATTATCATGCACAGGAATGCAGTTTATAAGGTATCGTATTCGATGTAATGAAAAAATGGTAGAAAAAACAGAGTTGAAAGATAAATTTGGTGGTTTATGCTGACAGACTGAAATGTTTATATGCGACAGATATATTTTTTCTGAATTTAATTGCCCATAATTGAGAATGCAAATAACACACGAGTGCGTATTATACGCGAATAAATAAGTCTTGTGTACATTGATCAATCGGAAGGGGTGCTAAATGGGATTTTTCACAAGCCAATATATTAGCAAATATCGCAGTGGGCGCTTATTAGAGCGGGGCGCTTATTACGTAGAATACGGTATATTATATCGGTGCTGAACACATCCAAATGTCACCAGTGTTAGGGTAGGTTACCCTGAACTCTATCCTTAGCCCTTGGATCCCCTTTACGATCAATCACACCTTTACAATCATTAGGGTTAGGTTCCCGTTTAGTGGCTATTAGATTACCCTAACTCATATTTAGCCCTTTCATCCCCTTTACGATAGATCTATCAACCCTAGCTTTACAATCATGAGGGTTAAGTACCTGCTTTGTGGCTATTATAGATTCTACAGCGGCTCCTAATATTCTTCACACAAAAACATGGAGAAAAAAGGATGAAATGATTTAGTGGCCAATATTTTGGCAACTGGAAACTGTCCTGGAACATTCACACAAGCCACTTTCACCCGATCATTTATTCAGGATTGTTTCAAAAGCAAACTCATCCTTGTGTCATCACAAGTCATGCTTCTGTTTTGCCATGTGCTGTTTTCAGTTCGTGTCATATCGGCTCATTCCTCACCACTCTTGTAGTTGTAGATTACGGAATGGGATGTCACGAGTGTTCCAAATGGCATCGGAATCACTCGAAAGTGTCCATAGACTTAAGTCACGAGACACCATGCCTACCCGTACCCTTTGTAAGTATCTGTCACCTATTCAACCCTTTTCGTTTAGATCCGTAACGTTGTAGGCATGACTAGGCAATATGCACTTAGTTTCACAGTGTGGACATAGCTCAGTCGGATAGCTGCTGGGTTGAAAATCCGGAGGTCTCGAGTTCACGTCCGATGGATTCTCACAAAGCTGGTTGCTTGTCTTTGAGACACATGACCTACGGCAGAGATCGTCCACACGAGTAGTTGACTAGTTGTGGTACTGTATTCTAAAGGTGCTCCCATTCTTGCCCAGATCTGAGACGTTTACCACTCGGATGAAACTCTGGAGCAATTTTATTTAATCGGTCGAATATGGGAAATTAACTCATGATCATGGTTTCCTGCAGGCTCATGTTGCACAACTCAGCAAAGTGAATAGGTCCCCCTTGCCCCCTGTGTCTACATGAAGCATAGGTGTACATTTAGATTATTTACCAGGGTGTCGGATATCATCAACCATAGAACAGAATCAGGGAGGTTTTTAGTCAGTTGAGATATCATATCCTACTGCTATGAACTCCAAAAAACTGGATATATTTCAAGAAAAGGTTTTCAGTATCTCAAAATTCGCAGATGCCTCATCTACCCCTTTAGGGTCATCTCTGGCCCCTAGCTTGTAGAGGTTGTAGATAGTTTTGTCAGGCTTAAATAATGATAGGATAGGTTACACCAACTTTATCCTAAACAGGGCTGGGGCGAGTCCAAATACTACCCTGGCACACAACCCCCTATTACCCTACCTAGATACCCGCTGTAAATCTTAAGAGATGGGTAGGCCTACAAAATGTCCGATTGAGACTTGTTTGACTGTAGCCCTGGCAGACTGTATTTAAATACACGTATATAGAACAATCTGGTCATGCATACTGAAGTTGACTGAAGCCTTATCTTTATTAAAACACATGACAGAAGGAATACCAACATTAGTAGCTTGTGGGTAATCATGCAGTTCCAGATATTTTTGTCATTAAACAATATATCACGCGACTAACCACGGGTCCGGGTAGTCCTGTGGGTACCAGGGTCGTACTCAGTACCCACCCGACCCAAATATTAGAGTTATCCTTCCAAATCTAATCCTAAAAAGCAATTGGATCCTTGAATTGAAATGGAGGCAAACATATTCTATATAGGCTCTGCTACTTGATACTAAAGTATCTATACAACCTCTATAAAAGTACACATCCTACTTGCAGAGTAATAGAGCTGCCATATCTCAACTCAAAAGCGACACTTCCGATTCAGAGGGCAGCAAGTCAAGATCAGGGGTCAAGGTCTAGTTGATTTCATTTAAAATTACTTCCATGTATATATTTACCTTTGTCCACGTGTAAATCTTTGAAGCGATGCTTCTGTCGACGCTTGGCAGGATTTAGGCAGTTCCATATCTCGATCGGCCTGAGCTATGTTTGATTTTTCCGCGCTTTGCGACTCCTAATCCTTTCCTTTCAGACTCCTCCGGGATAATAGCCGTCGCTAGGGCGCGTCACTGAAGACGGGCATTTTGATTGGCTGAACCCTGCTCCTCGCATCGATAGTGATGACGCAAATGGTAACACGCGCTGTAATGGAGCTTAGGGAAAGAACCCTCTATAACAAGTTACCTGGTACTCCATGGAAGTATAACGCAATATTGCAGTTAGCACAAAAGCGCCATTCTTGCCTTCACAAATACAGTCACACACCACATGAAAACCAAAATTTCCCCATTTTTCTTGAAAAACCGACCGGTTCCTAGCAATGTTGGTAGTCATGACGAAATATATCTGTGTAAAGATTGTTGACACCCCTTAACAAAAAAGCTGAAGCAGAATTGTGCCCCTCATGAAATCAAGGTGCCATGAAGCCGCTTGTTGGCCAAACAAATTGATTTTTTTGTTAGTCAGATAAAATTGCCGCCTCATTATATAAGGATATAAATATTTTTAAAAGACCAAATTTAGTGAAACAGGTTAACTCCCTATTAAATACATCCCCGTTGAGAATCTCGCAAAAAAACTCTGTACAAGCGTTTTATTAACATTACTTGGTATAATATCGCAAACTTTGGTACTAGACCGTTTATTATTGAATATACATGGGCCATGAATTCATCAAGAGAAATGCCGAGCTGTCATTTCTAAAACAATAACAATAAAAAAAAAGGGGGGGGGGGGGGGGGGGGGGGGGGGGGGTTGTATTTGTGTGGCAGGGCTGTGTTTTCGTGTTGACATCAGATATTCTTTTCAGCTATAGCTGCAAAATCAGACATATTGTTGTTGTTTTTATTAAAACTGTGAGCCAATTAGGTTTTTTTTCTAAAAGGCGCATTGCCGTACGATTCGTGCTGTTTGGGGTCTGGCGTTGTCATGCTGGTAAAGGGCACCCATAGGCAGCTGTTGTAGAAATGGAAGGACAACAGACGAAGAACGTCATCCAGGTAACGCTGAGCTGTCAAGTTTCCGTTAACGATGAATAGCGGTGCTCTCTCCTGCCTACAAATTCACCCCCTCACCATAACACCCCCTCCACCATACGTCACGACGTCCTTAACGCAACATGCCGCCGTTCGTTCTGACCTTCTGCGGTAAACACGCTGTCTTCTATCAGATATGAACAGACAGAACCGGCTTTCATCAGTTAAGACGACCCCCTGCCAGTCACGTCGCTGTCAACGACGTACAGTCGGGGCCCATCTCAGTCTCTGGCGATGATGTTGCGCAGGAATAGATTAGGGTACGCAAGTACCGGTCTTCATTGGGCGTAGTTACCCTGGGTCTGTCTGTTCTTGGCTTGTCTTATGCCCGGTATGTCTGCAACGTTGCATCAGGTCAGTTACAGCAACACGGGAGCAGCCAAAGGTTCCAGCAATATCGGTATGGGTGGCTCCCATCTGTATGATACCCAGGACCCGCTCGCGTTGTTCGGTTTTAGTCGTAACAATTTTGTGGTGTTTTGTCTTATCAGTGTGTTGTATGCCGTCCGTATTTCTTATATGAGACATCAAAATTGTGTACCTCTTTTAGCGTGTTATTAAAATATACGGGATGTAAAAATATTTACCAGTATATAAATAATGATTCTCACAATGTTGACGTCGATTATCTGTACCTTTTCTACCAATACCGATTAACATATCTCTCCCCCTTTGAAATTCGATTATTCGCCATTGCGTTTATCTACGTTGCCCAGCTACATCAATGGGGAACAACCAACTGGACACTTTCCTCTAAAAAATAACGTCTTCCAATTTACGATGTCATCAAGTTGCGTGCGCAAGTTTGGATCTCCAGAAGTGACGTAATGGTAGAACATTATCGTGAAATAACCCACGCTTCGTACTTCATTGTTCTTTAAGATTTATCGCGTAGCTATTATATTTTAAACGCTAATAGGTTGAATTTTCAAGATACTACAATGAGTCGAATTATCAAGATTGCACGTGAATTTTCAAGTTACTATGATAGATCTTTTTAAAGATCAGAGATCCATTCATATATTTTTAATTAAAACTATTAGCCTAAATCATTGTTTTCAAAACATATTGCAACAACAACAACAAAAATTCAGTCTGAAGCTTATATATTTTTTCAAGCATTGTCTGGGACAATCCATATTTTTCGTTAAAATCCAAGAATTTGAAATGGTCAGTCCCTTAACCAAAGGTAGGATTTAAACTCGGCGTGAAAAGTGAACACTACACCACAAGGCCACTCATTGTTTCCACACAAGATGGATAATCTGACGTCTTTTATCATACGTAATATACTTTAGATGGTTGTACATTATAGCTAGGTGCTAAAGGCGTCACCATGACTCCTCCTCCTATTGATGCAGAAAGGTAACGATGTCACCGAGTTTGTCAGTGTAGTAGTCGGGCACAACACCGTCGCCTTCGCCGCAGTTGATGCCGTCAACGTCCTTCTGAGTGGCATGTCCAGTGAGGACAAGGATGGATCTCATGCCGCATGTCGTGGCGAGGGCTATGTCTGTTGAAAGGCTGAAATGTTCAACAGAATCCTTATTTCACGTTCAACAGAATCTTTATTTCACGTTCAACAGAATCATTATTTAACTTTCAACAGAATCCCTTTTTAACGTTCAACAGAATCTTTATTTCACATTCAATAGAATCCTTTTTTAACGTTTAACAGGATCTTTATTTCACGTTCAATAGAATCCTTTTTTAACATTCAACAGAATCTTTATTTCACATTCAACAGAATCCTTTTTTAACGTTTAACAGAATCTTTATTTCACGTTCAACAGAATCATTATGCAATGGATATCAACTCTTGACCCATCCTCGATTATCCAGTGTATTATATCTCCATTCTGGCCATCCTGTATGTAGTATGTGCATCTCGGACTTGGTCAGTAGCGCTTTAAATTACGGAAGCCTTTTAGGGCCATTAGTTTTTTGGGGTTGTTTTCTTGAATTTTCAAGATTCTAAGTTGTACTTTCGAGATAATAAGTTAAAATTTTAAGATAATAAATTAAAAATTTCAAGATACATGTAATTTCAGCTTATTATCTTGGAATTTAAACTTAGTATCTAGAATTTTCAATTTAGTATTTTGAAATTGAAATTTCAAATTATTACATGTAACTTGAATTTTCAATTTATTATCTTAAACTTTCAGGGGGTACGGGTGGCCCAGTCGTCTAAGGCGTCGCAATTCGCTGTGCAGAGTAGCTATCCTTTGGCACGCCAGAAACCTATGATTGTGGGTTCGAATCCCAGTTCGCCCCGATTATGTTTCCAGGTTTGTCAACACCATACCCGTGCTCTTGGGATTCACCGAAGTGGTAAACGTGTGAGACTTGCTTTCCACCCACATTAAGCTGACACGCCGTGATATAACTGGAATACTGTTAAAAGCGGCGTTAAACCTAGCTCACTCACTCACTCATTTAAAATTTCAACTTATTATCTTGAAATTTCAAGATCATTATCTCGAAATTCCAATATAGTATCTTAAATTTCAAGAGAAAATTTAAAAAAAAACAAATAGCCCTAAAAGGCTTCCGTATTAAATTCTATCAGGGTTGTTTTTTCTCGCAGCTCAGGCTGGTAATGAACGTACGCTGCACACGCTGCCAAAAATAGACTAATGCCTACGATGATGTTTATATCCAGCAAAATGGATATTCCTTGAAAAGCAATCTTTTCTGTCATTTCTGTAAGTAATATCCCTTATCGCCGGAATGGCTTTGTTTTCATTTAATAGGCGGTAGAACATATGCACCTATTATATATCTTCGTTAAGTCACAATTGCGATATTTCGTGATTCTTTTCAAGTGGCGAGGATTATAGGCAGAACAAGGGCACAAAATCGTGCACGAAGCAGAGCCCGCCTTTAACATGGGTTGTCTTCTCCCCGACTCACTAGATTTGTCTCGTACCTGTCTCCCACAACGCAGCATCTGCTTGGATCAAGTTGGTGTATGTCTTTCCTAATTTGGTCCAAAAAGACTTTATTGGGTTTGCCAACGTTTATTGGAGTCCTCCCAGCTGCTTCCTTCAAGGCTGCCACCAAAACACCAGTATCTGAAATGTTACTCTTTTTTAATGAATGATTCAAATAAAAAATGTATTTCCCATACTCCATAGTGAGTGAGTGAGTGAGTGAATATGGTTTTACGCCGCTTTTAGCAATATTCCAGCAATATCACGGCGGGGGACACCAGAAATGGGCATAACACATTGTACCCATGTCGGGAATCGAACCCGGGTCTTCGGCGTGACGAGCGAACCATACTCCATAACAAACATTTACAATTTTGGAATACAAATTTACAAACAAAAAGTATGTTTCGATCATTTAAAAAAAATGTACTGAAAAAACAACTCAAAAGGAGGAACGTATCAGAAGGTGTCAAAATACAAAGAATAACTCCATTTAATTTTATATAGACTAAGATTGTCTATTTCATTGTTAGAATATTCACTTGTCGTAAATGAAATCATTAGAATAGTTGTTTCGTTTTTAGAATGTTCACTTGTCGCAATTGAAATCATTAGAATGTTCACTTGTCGCAACTGATATCATTAGAATAGTCATTTCGTTGTCAGAATGTTCACTTGTCGCAACTGAAATCATTAGAATAGTCATTTCGTCGTCAGAATGTTCACTTGCCACAACTGAAATCATTAGAATAGTCATTTCGTTGTCAGAATGTTCACTTGTCGCAACTGAAATCATTAGAATAGTCATTTCGTTGTTAGAATGTTCACTTGTCACAACTGAAATCATTAGAATAGTCATTTCGTTGTCAGGGTGATCACTTGTCGCAACTGAAATCATTAGAATAGTCATTTCCTTGTCAGAATGTTCACTTGTCGCAACTGAAATCATTAGAATAGGCATTTCATTATCAGAATGATCACTTGTCGCAACTGAAGTCATTAGAATAGTCATTTCGTTGTTAGAATGTTCACTTGTCGCAACTGAAATCATTAGAATAGTCATTTCGTTGTCAGAATGTTCACTTGTCGCAACTGAAATCATTAGAATAGTCATTTCGTTGTTAGAATGTTCACTTGTCACAACTGAAATCAATTAGAATAGTCATTTCGTTGTTAGAATGTT
Source organism: Haliotis cracherodii (assembly GCF_022045235.1). Lineage (NCBI taxonomy): Eukaryota > Metazoa > Mollusca > Gastropoda > Lepetellida > Haliotidae > Haliotis > Haliotis cracherodii. Next base: position 17,453,236 of record NW_027266270.1, on the reverse strand, counting down.
CACTTGTCGCAACTGAAATCAATTAGAATAGTCATTTCGTTGTTAGAATGTTCACTTGCACGTGTCGCAACTGAAATTTTTAGAATGGTCATTTCGTTGTCAGAATTTTCACTTGTCGCAGACTGAAATCATTAGAATAGTCATTTCGTTGTTAGAATGTTCACTTGTCGAAACTGAAATTATTAGAATGTTTATTTCATTGTCAGAATGTTCACTTGTCGCAACTGAAATCATTAGAATAGTCATTTCGTTGTTAGAATGTTCAATTGTCACAACTGAAAGGCCTTCGTTGATGGACTATTTGCAACTTAAATCGTTAGAATTAGCCCCCTTCGTTGTTAGAATATTTGCTTATCTGGCCTAAGTCCAGACGAATTCTGCATAGACCGGGTCTCGCGGTGCTGGAATCAAATTCCGCTTTCACAAATCTTCCCCTCCGTGAATCTCGGCCCCATGTTCAGAGTATGTAAACATTTTAACAATGCATAATTTGAAATTGAAACACATTTATGTTATATCAGGTTTGAACTGAGTCATACCATTCCGTCAGTCTGGTTTTAATAGTGCAAGTACAAGTTATTAATGACCGTAAGCCCCTGCTCTTTGACAGCTAGCGTTTGTCCCAATCGGGAAGACAAATGTGTACAACAGGGCCCAAGGCGCCGTTGATAGTCCAACAAAGCGATCTTAGCAGATTTACCATGCTCTGTCTACACTTACCAAACCAACCCGTGATGATCCGGGGTAGAATAGGTCTTCAGAAACCCATGCTTGCCGTAAAAGGCGACTATGCTTGTCGTAAGAGGCGAATAACGGGATCGGGTGGTCACGCTCGCTGACTTGGTTGATGCATGTCTTCGTATCCCAATTGCTCATGATGTCAATCACTGGATTGTCAGATCCAGACTCGATTATTTTCAGAACGCCGTCATATAGCTGGAATATTGCTGAGTGTGGCGTTAAACAACAAACACACAAACAAACTTACCCTAACATATAATTGCAACTTTAACATGAAATATTTAATACGCGGACATTTTAAAAGCGTCATCTGTCAAAAAGGTCGTCTGTCATCACCTCCAAATAATTTACATTTAAGCTCAAGAAGGAAGCCATGTGTTATTCGTGTGTCTCTCTAATACCTTTTGTTTTACAGTATTGACATTTTGGGGGGAATACATTCAAAGAACTCGAGAAAAATAGGAAAATGCTACACTGAAACGATATCTGCAAATTTTCCTCTGACAAAGGAAAACATTCACTTCCCTTGTGGAAAGATCACCTGCCGGGAATATATATATATATATATATATGTAGCTTCGATCGCTCTGCGGAACGCGGTCCAGGGCTACAAAATGTTGTGCTTGGTGTTCACGGTAGACGTTCTTAAAACAGATGGACAAGGCGGATGGGTATTTTCAACAGGCTCACCTATTGTAATTAAATCATTTCTGGTTGGATAATGTACGTCTTCGTTAGTTGCAATTGCTATGGCCCCTCGAGCGATGTAGTTCGCTGCCGTCTGCAGCTTGGAGATATTGAAGTAGTTGTCGTAGCCCACGATGACGCATTTGACCTGCAGAGGATACTGATTAAACCGTGACACTGACCCCGAACCTGCTGCTTAATGTATAACCGTAATACTGCTTATGACAACAACAATGTGCAAGTACCGGTGTTCGCTGCTCTGCATATATACCACACAACATATAAATCAACAGGATTACGAAGACTACAGTCTTCACGATAACGATAGCTCTCATGAACCTATTCGTGGCCGCCAGATTAGCTTGTACCACATGACTACCATGCACAATCCACGTGTACCACATCACTACCATGCATCATCCACACGTGTACCACATCACTACCATGCACCATCCACACGTGTACCACATCACTACCATGCACCACCTACACGTGTACCACATCACTACCATGCACCACCTACACGTGTACCACATCACTACCATCCACACGTGTACCACATCACTACCATGCACCATCCACACGTGTACCACATCACTACCATGCACCACCTACACGTGTACCACATCACTACCATGCACCACCCACACGTGTACCACATCACTACCATGCACCATCTACACGTGTACCACATCACTACCATGCACCATCTACACGTGTACCACATCACTACCATCCACACGTGTACCACATCACTACCATGCACCACCTACACGTGTACCACATCACTACCATGCACCATCCACACGTGTACCACATCACTACCATGCACCACCAACGTGTACCACATTACTTCCATCCACACGTGTACCACATCACTACCATGCACCATCCACACGTGTACCACATCACTACCATCCACACGTGTACCACATCACTACCATGCATCATCCACACGTGTACCACATCACTACCATGCATCATCCACACGTGTACCACATCACTACCATCCACACGTGTACCACATCACTACCATCCACACGTGTACCACATCACTACCATGCACCACCAACGTGTACCACATCACTACCATCCACACGTGTACCACATCACTACCATGCATCATCCACACGTGTACCACATCACTACCATGCATCATCCACACGTGTACCACATCACAACCATGCATCATCCACACGTGTACCACATCACTACCATGCACCACCCACGTGTACCACATCACTACCATCCACACGTGTACCACAACACTACCATGCACCATCTACACGTGTACCACATCACTACCATGCATCATCCACACGTGTACCACATCACTACCATGCATCATCCACACGTGTACCACATCACTACCATGTACCATCCACACGTGTACCACATCACTACCATGTACCATCCACACGTGTACCACATCACTACCATACACCACCCACGTGTACCACATCACTACCATACACCACCCACGTGTACCACATCACTACCATGCACCACCCACGTGTACCACATCACTACCATGCACCACCAACGTGTACCACATCACTACCATGCACCACCTACACGTGTACCACATCAGTACCATCCACACGTGTACCACATCACTACCATCCACACGTGTACCACATCACTACCATCCACACGTGTACCATATCACTACCATGTACCATCCACACGTGTACCACATCACTACCATGCACCACCCACGTGTACCACATCACTACCATGCACCACCCACGTGTACCACATCACTACCATGCACCACCCACGTGTTCCACATCACTACCATGCACCACCCACGTGTACCACATCACTACCATGCACCACCCACGTGTACCACATCACTACCATGCACCACCCACGTGTACCACATCAGTACCATCCACACGTGTACCACATCAATACCACCCCCTGTTCTTTACCATCACTACACCAATGACTCTCACCTCGGGGTCCATCGGGACATGAGGCGCGCCACTTTGACTACATGTAGCACCGACAACGTCGTCCTGAACCTGAAATAGCAGTCCACAACTACTACCACATCAGAGGTTAGCACTACTGAGAATGTCACTGGACGGTATGGCGCTTGTTGTCTTTTTAACCGATAATTAAAACGTAATACTCTCTGCGCTTTTAAGCTGATAAGTATGTACCAAAAGTACTGATGCTCACCATATTTATTCCAAGTGAGAACGGGGCGGTGGGGTACCCTAGTGGGTTAAAATGTTCGTCACGCCGAAGGCCCGGGTTCGATTCCCCACATTGTACACAATGTGTGAAGCCCATTTCTGCTGTCCCCCGCCGTGATATTGCTTAAATATTGCTTTAAGCGGCGTTAAACCATACTCACTCAAGTGAGGTTCGGCGGATTGACGCGCATTTAATACTATTAGTTCATTTGGACCATCGGTCCTGGTGAGCTAACAACCAGTTCACGTGTATCCTTGGTATATATATTTAGTTTTCTATTTCTTTAGGTATGATCTGAGCAATGAATACTTAAAAAAGATTAGAAAGATTCACTTCCTCAACTGTTCCGCACCCCAAAAGAAACAATCAAAGAGGAACGCGATGCTATAGCACAAACACAAGGATTTTACGTCCGCTATCATATCTCGGCGAAACGAGCGTCAACTTTGGATAAGCATTAGCATACGTACCTTGTAATAATGTTACATAGCTGGAGACAGGCTCTCGGTTCACACTGGAAGACACGTAGACATTCTAACTTGCAAATGGAATCTATGTCAGGATCAGTTGGTCGTGGGTTCGAATCCCATATTCGCCCGATTATGATGCCATGTATTTTGGTCCACCCTTTACGTCTACGATAGTGTGTAACTGGCAAGCCGAGCATACTACCCGAGGTGAATACCTGAACGGGATCCACGACAAGAAGATCCTGACAGGGCTAAGGGACGCAACTCTCAATATTTAACATAATCATCTTCAATACATGTTTTAGAAAATACACCTACTCCGATACCAATATGTTTAATGCCAAACTTGTCAAGTTCTTTTCCAATGGATGGTGTTCCCATAACATATACTTTGTCTTGGAAATGCCTGTCCTTCAAATAGCTTGCTACTGTATATGCCGTGCAGTAGATTTCTTCCTGAAAGAAAATAAATGTTTGTGTATGTTAATACATAGTGTTATTGTAGCAACTACGGAAACAATGGTAACAACATCGGGGGTGGTTATCACGGCAACATAAATACCTCTAAGGGAAATACACGTGTGACAAACTTGCATATTATTATTTTTCGTTTTCAATGTCGTTTCTCATAGTATTTACGGTAGGTGTGGAGCCATCATGATGGTCTGGGATCATTTCCAGTTTTAAGTGATGAGTGTGCCCTGCTCATAATAGGTAGGACCCGTGAAGATTCTGGGGTAGAATAGGTCTTCAGCAACCCATGCTTGCCGTAAAAGACGACTATGCTTGTCGTAACAGGCAACTAACGGGATCGGGTGGTCAGGCTCGCTGACTTGGTTCGTGCATGTCATCGATCCCAATAGCATGGATCCCAATCCGCAATCACTGGATTGTCTGGTACAGACTCGATTATTTACGGACCGCCGTCATATAGCTGGAATATTGCTGAAGACGGCGTTAAACAACAAGACAACCAACCAAACCATAATAGGTAGATCCACTTTGGCAACTGTTAAAACGAAATGAGAGAGGTTATAACATCTCTTGAAATAAAAAAAAATGTTTACTGTTAGATACAACAAAGTGTCAAGGAAAGAATTACTACGAAATTTCAAAATTAAATCCACACATTGCTCACCTCAATTTCAAAGGTGTTATATATAGGAAACGGAATAAACCCGGTGGATCCGAGAGAGCGATTTCTGTATTAATTCAAACATCGGGACAGTGACTTCGCATATTGTACCCACGTACATCGAATCAACATTAAGTTGTTCCACACTTGTTACCGTCGGGTGGTTGGAAATAACAGGGTCTGGATTAAGAAGGTCATAGAGCACATTACGATCTACTAGTTGTGGTTGACATTGATGCCGACACGGGAATCAGCTGACTCAGTCCCTGTTTAATTTTGTTTGGTGTTTAACTCAACATGTACACTCAGCAATATTCCAGCTATATGACGGCGGTCTGTAAATAATCGAGTCTAGACCAGACAATCCAGTGATTGACATCATAAGCATCGATCCACACAATTAGGATACGATGACATGCATCAACCAAGTCAGCGGGCTTGACCACCCGATCCCGTTGGTCGCCTCTTACGACAAGCATAGTTGCCTTTTACGGCAAGCATGGGTTGCTGAAGACCTATTCTACCCCGGATCTTCACGGGCCCGAGGTCATTACCCAAATAGGTCATAATACCTGAATAATGACAAGGAACGTTCAAGTAAATTGTGAGATAACCGTAAAACATGTAATTTCTGTGGTCCATAAAAGTGTTTAATCTATTTTTCTATAAGCATCGTAAAACAACACTTACTGATCTGGCACGGTAGCCGCGTTCTGCGAACAGACTGACGAATTCCTCTCTGGTGTAACAGCTGCAGTTGGATATGTAGATCACACCTTTCTAGGACCAAAATATTGAATATTATGTTACAAAATGGAGAATATTATCAAAATAAGTTCATGTAAAAATTCAAATGTTTGTCTTGGAAGAAATTGTTCTTATTCATGGATGTTTCAGCCAATCAACGCAAAGGACATGTCCGCTTTTGCCCAAACAAGATGTATCACGAAGTTTAAAAGGGTGCCAAACAGATGTATCAGTAGGAGCGGGTTTCCGTTAAGACGATTCGTGGGCCTAGAGAGTGACGCTGATAGGAGTTAAACACCACCTTAAAGGACGTGGTGCAGACAAATCAAGGATCATAATCGGGCGAATCTTGGATTCCAACCCAAAACAGCGGATCCGTACAAGACTTAGTGACACAATTTGCACAGCGAATTGCGGAGTTTCAACAAGTTGTGTCAAAGAGTGTCAAACGTTGAAAAATAGTATGTTGACGTAATGCATTATTCGACACGATGTGTAACCAACCACTGACGTCACAAACGGCTGACATATAGAACGTAAAGAGTTACTTATGTAAACAGCTACTCGACACAAACTACTGATGTAACGAACCACTGATGTAAAGAGTTACTTATGTAACAGCTACTCGATACAAACTACTGATGTAACGAATAACAGACGAAATGAATTACTTATGTGAAGAGCTACTCGCAACGAACTACTCATGTTACGAACCACTGATGTTAAGAGTTAATTATGTAAACAGCTACTCGACACAAACTACTGATCTAAAGAATCACTAACGTAAAGAGTTACTTCTGTAAACAGCTACTTGATACAAACTACTGATGTAACGAACCACTGACGTTAAGAGTTACTTATGTAAACAGCTACTCGACACAAACTACTGATGTAACGAGCCACTAACGTAAACAGTTACTTATGTAAACAGCTACTCAATACAAACTACTGATGTAACGAATAACAGACGTAATGAATTACTTATGTGAAGAGTTACTCGAAACGAACTACTCATGTTACGAACTACTCATGTTACGAACCACAGACGTAGAATAACTATTGTAAAGAGCTAATCTTAATAATCTACTGACGTAGCTATTAACGTAAGGGATAGGTGTAGCACAGTATTAATACAACGATGAAGCTATATTCGTCTTGCAAGAAAAATTGATTCACGTTGAAATGAAGGTGGACAATAAACAGGACCATGTGTGACACAATCATACCAGTGTCTGCAGCAACTTCACGGCCTGCGGGCTTCCTTCTATGTCCCCATCGGTGTTCCATAGTACTCCTGTAATAAACCTTTCTCGTCCATTAACCAGTTTATTACATCTCCCGTCAAAACAGAATAGAGACAAAAGTCCCTGGACAATCGAGGATGGGAATAAATGTAAGCTAAAGCTTCTTAAAAGAAAAAAGGACTTCGTTTCAGGGCAACGTGTCAAACTTGTCTGTTTTTCTGGAGGAATGTGACAAAACTGTCTGTCTCTCTCAGTGGAACGTCAACAAAAGCCATAGCAACCATTTCCATAATCAGAAGAACTATCTTCTGAACGTCGAGTCCTTTCTACGATTAAGCTGTCGTGCCTTAAGATATAGCCACTGTCGAATTTGTTAAACTGTCGTTTTAGAGGTGTCACTCTAAAAGAGAAGTACAAGCAAGAATCACTGTTATTAGGACATTGAATTATGAAACAATTGTTAGGCTTCAGACAGGTAAAACACCTTCACGTTTTGATACAAAAAACAAAGCAAGTGTCTTACCTTGAAAGAAAACCCACCCCAGGACAGTCATCTGCCATCACTACCAAATAATTTTGTTTTAGCTTTAGATGGAACCCATGTTTTAGCGTATGTCTCACTTAACGTCTTTGCTTTTTACAGCATTGAAAAGGTTGGCCACAAATGCTTAGAACTAATATAGGAAAGTGCTACGCTGAAACGTTGTTAAGCGTAAGATACAGTTCCAGCTAAGACATCGCTTTAACTTTCAGGTGTACATTAACAAAAAACAAACAAAAAAACAACAGTTAGTACCTAAGTTTATTTTTTAAAACATTAACCTAGAATGAAAACAATAGAAATTGAAATGAAAATAGGATTAACAATTCTATCAGGTTGTATGTGAATGCCGATTAGAGTGAGTGTTTAACGCCGCTTTTAACAGTATTCCAGTTATATCGCGGCATGTCAGCTTATGTGTGAGGAAAGCCTGAAGTGATGCAGGTCTGAGACCTTTTCTACTTTGGTGAAACCCACGAGCACGGGTATGGTGCTGACAAACCTAGACACATAATCGGGGCGAACCAGGATTCGAACCCACAATCATAGGTTACTGGCGTGCCCAAGGTACGCAACTCTGCACAGCGAATCGCGGCCTTAATCGAATTAGACGACTGGGCTTCGACGTAAACAGTGTGAAGTACATTAGTTGAGTGAGTGAGTATTGTTTTACGCCGCTTTTAGCAATATTCCAGTAATATCACGACGGGAACACCAAAAATGGGCTTCACAAATTGTACGCATGTGGGGAATCGTACCCGTGTCTTCGGCGTAACGAGCGAACACTTTAACCGCCAGGCTACCCAACACCCCCTACATTAGTCGAAGGAAGGCGGCTTGACAAAACACAAGTCGTGTCAAAACAGGAATATTTTACAACTACACCAACAACCAAATGACTTTTGATATTAAGCAGGTGTATTTTCGATTTTGTGTGCGTATTGGCTAGAACAGCAATTCCTATAAATATCCTATTATGTAGTTCATATTATTTTTTTACATTTATAATAAACTAGCTTAAATGATGACAATACATCAAAACGATGTCGTTTTGTAAAGCCAAGGTGTCTGTATACCGCTATAATATCTCGTTAGGATTTGATTCACAGATCTGGTCTGTACATTCAGCCCACGTACATTCAAGGATAGAAGGTTACGAGCCCCTAGGAATAACAATGTACAGGTATACATGATGATAGTGACTTTCATTCTATTCAGTCCTGGAATCACCCTGGGGAGACAAACATGGGGTACTGGGGATCAATTCTAAACTAGAATCACCCCGGGGAGACAAGCATGGGGTACTGGGTATCTATTCTGTCCTGGAATCACCCTGGGGGACAAGCATGGGGTACTGGGGGTCTATTCTACACTGAAATCACCCTGGGGAGACAAGCATGGGGTACTTGGGATCTATTCTACACTGGAATCACCCTGGGGTGACAAGCATGGGGTACTGGGGATCTATTCTGCACTGAAATCACCCCGGGGTGACAAGCATGGGGTACTGGGGATCTATTCTACACTGAAATCACCCTGGGGAAACAAGCATGGGGTACTGGGGATCTATTCTGCACTGAAATCACCCCGGGGTGACAAGCATGGGGTACTTGGGATCTATTCTACACTGAAATCACCCTGGGGAGACAAGCATGGGGTACTTGGGATCTATTCTACACTGGAATCACCCTGGGGTGACAAGCATGGGGTACTGGGGATCTATTCTGCACTGAAATCACCCCGGGGTGACAAGCATGGGGTACTGGGGATCTATTCTACACTGAAATCACCCTGGGGAAACAAGCATGGGGTACTGGGGATCTATTCTGCACTGGAATCACCCTGGGGAGACAAGCATGGGGTACTGGGTATCTATTCTGCACTGGAATCACCCTGGGGAGACAAGCATGGGGTACTGGGTATCTATTCTGCACTGAAATCACTCCGGGGAGACAAGCATGGGGTACTGGGGATCTATTCTACACTGGAATCACCCCGGGGTGACAAGCATGGGGTACTGGGGATGTATTCTTTCCTGGAATCACCCTGGGGAGACAAGCATGGGGTACTGGGGATGTATTCTGTCCTGGAATCACCCTGGGGAGACAAGCATGGGGCACTAGGGATGTATTCTTTCCTGGAATCACCCTGGGGAGACAAGCATGGGGTACTGGGGATGTATTCTGTCCTGGAATCACCCTGGGGAGACAAGCATGGGGCACTGGGGATCTATTCTGTCCTGAAATCACCCCGGGGAGACAAGCATGGGGTACTGGAGATTCATTTTACACTGGAATCACCCTGGGGAGACAAACATAGTGTACTGGGTATCTACTATGACTGCATATACCACTGGGAGACAAGTATTCGGTGTCTCGGAATTATTCTGCATTGAAGCTCAACGAGGAGTCAAAAATTGATCTATTTTGCTTTGGAATCCAATTGGTGTAGTTTGGACAAATACCCAAATAGTTTATATGTAGCCCATGGCTCATAATCCCATTGTGCAGAAACAGTCAAAAAATATATTTGAATACTTACCATCGATATCAAGGAGAAAATAATCAATGTCCTGTAGCAGGTCTGATAGAGAATCGCTGTCCAGCTTCCTACACGCCATGGCAGAGCACCGTGTGAGGAACAGTTCACTATCCAGTCCGCGGTCCAACTGCTGCATGACACGAATAGCATCTGTTGGTGAATTCGTGATCTGAATCCCTCTACAGCACTGCCTGTCGTGGGAAATTATTAATAAACACAAACACATTTGGCAACCGAACATTTTTTTAGGTCCCTGAAATATGATTTCATCATGACAGCGTCAACACAGGTCATCTTTAAACGTCATCTCACGCTGAAAGTGGCGTAGGATCAACTGTCAGTTCACACGTCAGTATCGGGGATGACCCCATGAGGGAGTGAGAGGGTGTGAGGTGTGGGTTGGTATGTGGTTAAGTGAGGGATGAGTGGGTGAGGAAGTTTTTGTAGTATCAACAGTCATCATAGTACTCATGAACTGATGACGTCACTAAAAGAGTGATGATGTCATGATGACGTCATGATCAAGATGGCCTCTAGACAAGAACATGGCTGCCTCATGTAACTCATTTAATAAACCTAATCTGAAGCCATCCAGCCTCCATCTTAGATATTGCAGTTTTCACGCCGCTTTTGGCAATATTTCAGCAACATCACGACAGAGGACACCAAAATTGGGCTTTACACATTTTACCCACATGGGAAACGAACCCGGGACTGCTTCGTGTCAAGCGAACGCTTTAACCACTAGGCTACCGAAACGGGCCAGCAGTGACACAAGCATGCCAACGGCGACTCATTGACGATGCAAGTTTGTTGAAGAAGGTTTGTGGGATGCCTTTCCAGATCTTGACTAATGAATGTCACAGCTGGACTAACGTCACCGGTTGTATTGGCAGTCGTTGTAAATGGCGTTCCATTTCATCCCACACATGACAGATAGGCGACCATCTTCCCGAGGCAAGGGAGTTAACTAACTATAAAAGTCCTGTTTCCCCCCTTACCGAACTAGGCTGAAATTTCTAGGCTCGATCGTGCGCCACCAGTGGTTATTACGAGTTTTGTCCCTTTTCTGCCTCTCCTATGGGCCAATCAGATTCCGCCTCTTGTATCACTTGCATTTGCTTAAAAAAAATGGCGATTATCAATTTCTATATTGTGATAAAACGGGTCTTACATAGCAAGGTGCATCAAATCACGTGAGCGCCTTGACTAAAAACATGAAAATATTTGGAAAATATATGTTGACGCCGAGTTGGCGGTCACATGTTTTGCAAATCCTGCAATCGACCGAAAATCTGCACGACAGTTTACGAACCGGATTTCGATTTCGTTTCGCGATTTTGACTGGACGATGCATAGACACGTTAGTCCAGCCACAATATAACTCCATAATACAAGCCTAGTTCGGCAAGGGTGCCAACCTGACTTTTAAAGTCAGTAAACTCCCTTGCCTCGGGAAGATGATGGGCGACAGATCTGGCGAAACAGCAGGCCAAGGGAGTGTGGGCGTTCTGTTGTCCAACGATGACTGTGACCACACGTGCAACATGAGCGAGTGTGTTGTCCTGCTGTAAACTGAAGTGACGTCCCTGGGTCTAAAGGAACGGGAGGAAGTGAGGTGAAGTAACTTTGTCATCTGTCCATCGATGACCACCAGGCGGTGTGGTGCTGCGCAGTGATTCCTTCCGACGCCATTATGCTCCCACCACAGAATCCAGAACGTTCAACAACACACGAGTCAGCGTAACGTTTCATCCGACGTCGATAAACACGACGTCGATGGCCATCACTGCCGTCAAGATGACACATGGACTCATCTGTGAGGAGGACTAACCTCCAGGGCCCACTTGCACAAAGCGATCTTAGCGCTAAGATGATCGTAACTCCCATACTTTAACGATAGTCTTAGCGCTAAGATCGCTTTGTGCAAGTGGGCCCAGTCCTGTACCCTGAACCACAGATTCGATGCAGTTCGATCATGTGGCGCCAAAATTGGACGGATGTTATGCTCTCCTAATCGATTCCCCGCCGTCCAGGGTGTCGTTGTACAAAACAACCTTAGCGCCACGACTGTCGTAAGTCTATGTTAAGTGTTAAAAGCGGCGTCAAAACCCAACTCACTCACTCACTATGTTAAGATATGGGAGTTAAGATCACCTCAGCGCTAATATCGCTTTGTACAACGGCACCCAGATCGGACGCAAGCCAGAGATGCTGTGGGCTGTCAAAGTTGCAGTCTGAAACCGATTTCGCAGGTGAACCAAACGGATATCATTATCTTGCCGACGTAACGCTACTCGTGGACGTCCTTAACGTGGTCGGTACCTGGTGTTGCCAATTAGTACCGACCCTAGAGTGGATGAACACCAACACGCACGACAACAACGTTTCCTGCATTTCCGGTTTCAAGCATTCAAATAGCAGGCGTGGCATACAACGTTTATGAGGTTTGACCTTCATCAAAGTAGTATTTTACAGTTAAACACTTCCACGATTTACTCTGTGTTTGGGGGCGGTCGGATATCCAAGTGGTTAAAGCGTTCGCTCGTCACACCGAAGACCCGGGTTCGATTGCCGACATGGGTACAATGTGTGAAGCCCATTTCTGGTGTCCCCCGCCGTGATATTGGTGGAATATTGCTAAAAGCGGCGTAAAATCAAACTCACTTACTCACTACTCTCTGTTTATATTGACTTGGTCCCACTATACTGTGAATGTGTCAAGAATTTTCTACTCATGGGATTTTAGGCATGCAATGATCGGGACGCACGTGCAATTTTAGGGTCGTCATGGGAAATCATAACAAAGTGTTTGTACATGTGAGTGAGTGAGTGAGTGAGTGAGTGAGTGAGTGAGTATTCCAGTTATATCACGGCGTGTCAGCTTAATGTTGAGGGGAAAACCCGAAGTGATGCAGGTCTCAGACGTTTACCACGAGCACGGGTATGGTCCTGACAACCTAGAAACATAATCGGGGCGAACCGGGATTCGAACCCACAATCAGAGGTTTCTGTCGTGCCCAAGGGACGCAACTCTGCACCGCGAATTGCGGCGCATTATACGACTGGGCCACCCGTGCCCTCTGTGATTTTCAAGCATTGTTCTGAAAAATCCATGACTATCTTATTTTATTATTTTATGATTCTTTAAAGGTGCACAGAATATTTTCGCTTGTATATGTGAACAAGATGTTGATGGCGGAACGGGAACTATGCTGGGCCTATTAACTAATCGCCACCTGTCATAAAAATAACATACTTAGCCAAACAAGACGTCTCAAGTGATACAGAATCCGCCATTGTGTCCGACTTTTTATTTATGTATTCAGGACTATGTGTTTTCTTTATTTTGTTTACATAGCATTTACCCATAATGTGTAGATCTATATGTTTCGAACAGTTAAAAAAACGTATAGATGGGAATAAAAGCAACCAAACACTTTCCATATTCATAAGAGATGTCAGCCAAAAGAAAAGTCGATTGTACGATTCCGACTGTATCATGAGCATGTGTTTTTGAGCCACTATCAAATAGTGATGATACCAGGTGTTCGCGAAAAGGTGAGCGTATCCTGCCCCATCGGTGGCACCCGTCACAAACACATGCAAAGGCAAGTCAATTGTTCCCCTAAAAAGTCACGGGAATATATGGCACACGTCATAATGGGGAATTGCATCGGACATCATTCTTGTCACTGATGCGTCAAAAGACGAAGAAAAGGTAACTGGTTATATTTAATGTACCGGAAAGTATTCATACAAGCAATGATACATTCGACATGGCCACTGGCGACAAACGAGATGACGTGGTTGGTGCATATCATCGTATTCGAAGATCGATGCTCATGATGTCATTCAATGGATTGTCTGGTCCAGGCTCGATTATTTACAGACCGCCGTCATATCGATGGAATATTGCCGAGGGTGGCGTTAAACAACAAACAAACAAGCAAACAAACAAAACTTAAAGATATGGTTTTCTTCAATGATGATACTTCAGATAGTTAAGTGATGAAGTGGACTGTTCACGGACAAACAGACGACTTCCTACCACTTCGATGTTAAAGTATGGGAGTTAACCTTTAATTCTAATATCGCTTGTCAGTGTGATATTTTGGCGCCCACTTTAATGCATTTAACTCATAGGCAAAACATGTGATTTGACTGAGCATATTGCCCAGGCTTTTACCTGGGGCGGTCGGATAGCCTAGTGGTTAAAGCGTTTGCTCGTCACACCGAAGACCCGGGTTCGAGTCCCGACATGGGTACAATGTGTGAAGCCCATTTCTGGTGTCCCCCGCCGTGATATTGCTGGAATATTGCTAAAAGCGGCGTAAAACCACACTCACTCACTCACTTATACCTCAGTGGTCTGTCTGTATAACTTAATGAAGCATGACGACTATAGACACAGTAAACCAGTTGTCTCTTTCATTCCCTCGCCAGTGCTTACGTCATTTGCATCAAGGCGACTGTGCTTGTCGTAAGAAGCGACTAACGTGATCGGTTGGTCAGACTCGCTGACTTGGTTGATGCGTGTCATCGTATCCCAATTGCATGAATCGATGCTCATGATGTCAATCACTGGAGTGTGTGTTCCAGACTCGATTATTTACAGACCGCCGTCATATAGATGGAATATTGCTATATCGCGATGATTAATTAACGAAGATAGCTGCAAGTGTGCAAATACTATTCCGCCCATAAGTAATATTACTTAGAGCAATGACAAAAATTGCAAAGTGAGCTTTTGAAGAAATATCCATTTTAATAGCGAAAAATGTCCATTAAGTTTTGATAACGTGGTTATAATGCGTGTATGAATCAACAGTCGGGACATATTTAGCAGTGAACTTGGTCAATAGCGCTTTAAAAAATCATCAGCACGTATGTTTTGTTACTGTCGCTGCTAAACATAGCCTCAATATAAACACCTGATTGTCGAATCTAACCCGGATGGTGATCAAAACTCAATGATAATATGTATCTCAAGGAAAATGGATATTTCTTGAAAAGCGCACTTTGCATTTTGTGTCATTATTCATAGTAATATGTATTATCGCGGAATGGCTTGTTTTCACCCTATAAGTATTAGTATACATGCAACTATATTCGTTAATCAATAAGCACGATATTTCGTTATTCTATTTCAAGTGGAGAGGACAAAACGTGTGTCACAAAAACTATGTAATCGAAACTATAGAATAGATGTTGGATCAATATGCACAGTGACTATACGTATATATATATGAACAGTGTCTAATGAAAGATGTTGTTATTTTCGATGTTTTATTTGTTAACATTTCTATATTTTCACAACTTACAATACCTCGGTTCGTTATATTACGTCGTCTGCTACGAGTTTTGCTATCTCGGTGATACTGCCGGTATATATTCTGGATCTAGAGGAATGAATGTCTGCTAGATAAATTCTTTGACAACCGCTCCCCCGTTGCACTTGGTGTAATGCACAGTCTGTGAGCCTGTGTGCATGGCCATTGACAACAGCGATAACTCTATGTGCAAATACACACAAAAACACGCCCGATGTGCGCGTTATACTGAGTAACCCCGCAATCACACGCCCTGCGAACGTCAACCAACATGGCGGACCGACTCAAAGACGCTCAGCTGGTACAGATGATGGAGAAACTGAAGACAAGTCACACGTGGGTCAAGGTAGCGTTGTTTTCTTACCTCACCTCACCTGATCGCAGACCAGTAGAGCTAGGAATTATATGTCTTCCGTATAGAATCCGACTGGTAACTGTCCCAGATATCTAGATTGTGACATGGATAGGCCCTCATGAAATACCGGTGGGTCAATACCGAGGACGAGTTAAGGCTGTCTGTATTTTTACTCTCTCTCTCTCTCTCCTTCTCTCCCTCCCTCTCTCTCTCTCCCTCCCTCTCTCTCTCTCTCCCTCCCTCTCTCTCTCTCTCTCTCTCTCCCTCCCTCTCTCTCTCTCTCTCCCCCTCTCCCTCTCTCTCTCTCTCTCCCCCCCTCTCTCTCTCTCCCTCTCTGCCTCTCTCTCTCTCCCTCCCTTTTGTTACTCTCGCTCTTTTGCTGGTTGAGCTAAGAGATGAGGAAAAACATACAGAATTATGGATCGCCTAACCAGAGGTCGATGACTTGAGAATATTGTGGTGTTTCTCATTTCAGATCGTGGGGGAAATAGAAGCCACGCTGGAACATCGTATAAGTGATTACGAGTTCGTTGTTGACAGATGGCCGGATTGCAGAGCTATGGTTGTTCGGGCGAAGCCAAATGATATAAAGGTATCTTACGCATGTCTGTGCATTAGTTTGTGTAGGCATGACATGAATTTTATTTCGTAAATTGAAATAAGGTCAAATGTGATTATCCCTGGCTTCCGCGCTCTAAACCCCATGACCAGCTCAAAACTTATTTGGCAATTTGTATCCCAAAGGCTATCTTTGGGGTGAACTCTTGTCGATGATTTCCAAGGCAGAAATTCTGGATATTCTGGCTTGATATCCCAGTGACAAATGAGCTTAAGCACGTTGGTATTATATTGAACTCTGAATTTAACTCATGGGAGAGAACTCTGGAGAGCTGCTCGAAGATGAAAGCATCAGCCATGGCACTCGTCAAATCGGGACTGCATGAACGCGCTCTAAACACCATGACAAGCTCAAAACTTATTAAGGCAATTTGTATCCCAAAGCCTGTGTTTGGGTGTGAACTCTTGTCGATGATTTCCAAGGCAGAAATTCTGGCTTTAGAAAGAGCACAGAGGTCCATTGTCAAAATGGCACAGGGACTTCCACGTCATACTAGGTCTGACATAGTTAATGCTCTTCTCGGCTGGCTCCCCATAGAATCATTTATCAGCATCAAGAAACTACTCTTTCTTGGCCACCTCTGTAATTGTTCTAATCATCTGCTTTCCAAGAGTGAGTGAGTGAGTGAGTATGGTTTTACGCCGCTTTAGCAATATTCCAGCAATATCACGGCGGGGGACACCAGAAATGGGCTTCACACATTGTACCCATGTCGGGAATCGAACCCGGGTCTTCAGCGTGACGAGCGAACGCTTTAACCACTAGGCTACCCGACCGCCCCTGCTTTCTAAGAAGGTATTTATGACTCGTATCTCCATGTATATACACAAGTGTTCATCCACACAAGTATGGGCTATGTCCCAGACATATGTCGCATCCTCCTGGAGGCATTTCTTAGTTCCGGTACATCCCTGGAACGGAAGATATGGAAAAAAACAGTCAAAGAAGCCGTGAATACTTTTGCAGCACGAGCATGGCGGGAAAGACTTTCATCAGACCCTGACACTGTGCACTTTGAGGGTCTTCATCCGGATGTGACCCCACACATGGCGTGGAGGATAGCTGGAGAGTATCCTGAGCTAAAGGCAGCTGCCTGTTTTGTTGTCCACATGTGTGCGATGTGGAGACCGGGGAAATTACATGGTACCTGTACACATTGTGGTATTAACTACCATGACTTACTGACTCACGTACTGTGCCACTGTGTGAACTTATGGTGTGACATTGTGTGCATGGGTCCCGTTGACATCAGCGTTGAACTCCACAGTAAATCAGACTATGATCTTGTAGTTTGTTTGCTGTCCTGTAAGCCACCTTTGGATACTGATCCAGATATCAGTCGCTCTTACTCACGAGCTGTAATCCGAGGACTCAATAGATGGACGGAATTTACTGAGAAAATCCGTTACCACAGTGGTATTCCCTGACAATGTAATTATTTTCATGTAATTATCTTTAATATTATACCTTGTAACTCTCCTATGGAGGTGAGGTGAAGTGAAATTGGGTTTAACGTCGCGTCTAAGATTATTGCAATTGCACTTATATAGCGACGTGCATGCACGTATGTGTCTGTGTGTGGCTTCTTGTACTCCGGACTGATGCCGATTTATAGTGCTAGCCCACTGAGATACCATGCTGCAGTTTAACATGAATACCCCACTCAGACACAGTATACTGACTCCGAGCCGACCAGTCCTTGTTTTAGCCCCTTAATGCCGAGCGCCAGACAGGGTAACAACAAGTTCCATCTTTTAACGTCTTTTGGTATGACGCGGCTGGGGATCGAACCCTGGACCTTCCGCTCTCCGGGCGGACGCTCTACCACTAGGCCACGGAGGCGGTCAACTTTCCTATGGAGGAATAAAAATATATATTTTTGTAAATATATCGTGAGCAATTTCCTTGGTGTTTCGTCTTTCTTTCTCTTTTTGTGACTTCTTTTGTTGGCATACCTCCTTTCTTCGGTTTTAAAGTAGAGCGACCAGTTATCGCCAATCGCCAACTCCCCGTTAAAGCGGGCACGTGTTCGTGTCTCATTTTACTTTACATTTCATTAGTAGAGAGAAATATTTATCCGAAACTGATGAACAAAACGGGCACTTGTGTGGAAATATTTGAAAAAACACCATAATTACCTTGGAAAATACACGCGGTGGTGCTACGTGACTCATTAACGCGTGAATATATATCAAACAACACGATGATGCACTTTCAGTTCTGACATTTCTTGCTATCTGTCTGTCATTTCTTCCCCAAAATACAATTCTGAAACCTATTTGAGCTATATTTCCAAAAATGCATAACCTGTATATATCACGAAATCCATAGTACATAGTATTAAGGATAAGTCTGTGTAGATCGAATTTGGGGAATATTGTTTTTTGTCACTTTGCAGACGAAAAAATGATAATAGCATTTCTTAGTCATTTTTATGAATATAAAAATTGATCTGAATTACAGAATTAATCATTTGTTCATTTTACAAATTGCTCTCCCGGAGTTCTTCTTGGAGCTGTTATTTTTACAATGCAACAGTTTTTGTACTTTCCACTACAAAATAAACCCGCATGTGACACAGATACTGATATTTCCATCGGATAAATGACTTGCAACATGTAGCGGTCCACGCAATTGACAAACATATTCCCCCTGACAGTTGAAGTATCTTGAGCCGATTGTGAACCTGTACGCCACTGACAACGATGCACTGAGGGGCCTTCTACACAACCTGGACTGGTCAAAGGGGAAACGGTTTGAATGTGAGGCAAATAACCATATCGTGGGTACAATGCATGTATTAACTTATGGGAATGTCCTCATGGGCGTACATATATATGTGCATGTATATGTGTGTGTGTGTGAATGTATGTGTGAGAAAAATTGTCATACAAGACTAAGGCCAGTACAAATCTCATCCTCTGTTTGTACGTATATATAAACTGATTCACCAATGCTCCAAAGTAGTTTAGCTTAAGGCTCATCTTCATCTTTAATAGTCAACTCACCAACAACCTCTCCAGGAATATTCCTTACTTGTTATAAAATACTTATTGATTCATGCCAACTGCCATGACTAGAACATTGTTCTAAACATTATGGTATTTCTCCTACAAATTTCAACTGACACTTTCTTACCTGAACTCTGCCAAGCAAACATTTATCTTCGTGTCGTGTAGATACATGGAATGCAGCATTTTCAAAACATTGCTTCACTCATAATACATTTCCAGGTGTTTTTATCACCTTGATGTTCGTCACATGATAGAAACATTTCATTTTGCTAGTAATGTGTTAGCAAGCAACAATAGTAATATGAAGGGAAATTCAAAATAAATTATTAAACTTTTAAAATTGGAAACAACTGGAACATTAGGTCTGAAAACATAAAATTATTTTTTCCTGAAAATACATCCCTTCTTTAAGGCAGGTTACTGTCCATCACTACCCTTGACTAGCTTCATTCAGTGCTGCAAGATTATGAAACATCTCTGACATCACTCTATTGGAAGTTCTATGGCGTCCATTCATACCGTGAAAGATCATTTATCAGCTTCAAGCCTTTGGCACTGACACCTGATGTGCGCTTCTTCTGTTTTGTTTTGCAACCTGTCTGGGTTAATTCCAACAAAGCACCTGAAAATTTAAAATATGAAAAATGAAACTTTCCATGTTATTCTTGAGGAAAATAGTTTTGGGTTGTTTATTCATAAACTTGTGTATCATTTCAGAGTGAGGGAATAATTACTGTTTAATTCCACCACAGTCAGCAATATTCCAGCTTTATCAAAGACCAGCCAAACCATTGGTTCCATGACAGCAACTTACGACCCTAGTATACCAAACCCTCATTGACTAATGGGTTCATTAAACCCCAATGGTTCATACAATTCTTAAAATTGTACAAAGCCATCACTAAACTATACTTAAAATTAAAGTGTCATTCAATTTTCAGGTATACCCTTATAGTTTAGGGTGTAACACTATAATTTTCCCACACCTGTTTCAGCCAACTGGGACTTTCGAAACGAGTAGCTGACTAGCTTCATTTAGCCTAGTGTTCGAACTTAAGGTGGGTCGAAGATATTTGTATCTGGGGTCCCCCTAAATCTTTACCTTTCACTATTAGGGCTGTGACAAGGACCCCTCGAGTTTCATGCTTAATGTCGACACCTACAATCTCACGGCGTTGATCCCTGACCCTGCCCCTGCCCCTGAATGAACTCCAGTACTGGTCCTGCTTTGGCTGGGTACTCTATGTTGAAGACATGGTAGGAAGCAAACAACACGGTCACAGCTAGGCCAAAACTAGATATCCGACCAGTCACAACAATCCAATCAAGGAAGTGGTAGTAGCTTGTACCATCAGAATAGTTGGACCTAAAACAACACACGGATTGAATTATTCTTCAAGTGATAAAAATAGTTTCTTTTCAACATATTACTTTAACTAAAGATAGGAAATTTATATACTGGATGTTTTAAATATGTTTCGTTAATTGTACACCTTGTCACACACTGCACACACGTTTTCTTTAAAAAATGAGTCATAACCTAACATGTTGAAGCAAATTGATTTCATCATACATTAGGGGGCGGTCGGGCAGCCTAGTGGTTAAAGCGTTCGCTCGTCACGCCGAAGACCCGGGTTAGATTCCCGACATGGGTACAATGTGTGAAGCCCATTTCTGGTGTCCCCCGTCGTGATGTTGCTGGAATATTGCTAAAAACGGCGTAAAACCATACTCACTCACTCACTCACTCATCATACATTAGAAAGATCCACAGCTACTATTATACAAAATGTTATTGTGAACTTAATCACAATACAAGTTTACCATAAACTGCAGGCTGTGGATAAGCCTTGAGACAAGCCGTCTCAGTTTCCTCCTTGTTAGTCGTGCCATGCAGTGACATAAAACATTATGTCAGTCATAGCTACAATAGCTTGTTTCATGTTTCATATCAGTATGGCCATCTTGCATGTTTTGTACCAAGTTATATCGTGTATGTTTTGTACCAAGTTAATATTAACCAAGTTATATCGTGTATGTTTTGTACCAAGTTAATATTAACCAGGTTATATCGTGTATGTTTTGTACCAAGTTAATATCAACCAAGTTATATCGTGTATGTTTTGTACCAAATTAATATTAACCAAGTTATATCGTGTATGTTTTGTACCAAGTTATATCGTGTATGTTTTGTACCAAGTTAATATTAACCAAGTTATATCGTGTATGTCCTGTACCAAGTTAATATTAACCAGGTTATATCGTGTATGTTTTGTACCAAGTTAATATGAACCAGGTTATATTGTGTATGTTTTGTACCAAGTTAATATGAACCAGGTTATATTGTGTATGTTTTGTACCAAGTTAATATTAACCAAGTTATATCTCGTATGTTAT
The DNA here is from genome assembly GCF_022045235.1 of Haliotis cracherodii. NCBI lineage: Eukaryota > Metazoa > Mollusca > Gastropoda > Lepetellida > Haliotidae > Haliotis > Haliotis cracherodii. The sequence goes on along the minus strand of NW_027266270.1, from coordinate 17,431,207 downwards.
ATACCAAGTTAATATCAACCAAGTTATATCGTGTATGTTTTGTACCAAGTTAATATTAACCAAGTTATATCGTGTATGTTTTGTACCAAGTTAACATGTAGAAATATAAGTACTGTTGAGACAGTGTTAGGGACTGGTCCAAAGCATCAGTATAGAAACGTTTGCTCATTCAATGAGTTCAGCTCAAACACTACGATGCACTGACAATATGCCTAGAGAAAAGTTAGGGCTGGTAGAGTTCATAGTAGACTCAGAAGAATTAGCACAGCACAGGCTGTCGTTTCCCAGCACCATTACTGAATGTTATATGCAGTGGACTCATAAACTTGTAATTGAGGACAGTGTGGCTGGTTAATCATGTGATGGTTATAAATGTTGTAAAATACTACATGTAATTGGTAATGTAATCGGAGTATATTTGATATTTCAATGGTATTTCAATTTTAAGATGCAAAGCTCAATTTAATTTGGATTCGGTTTTTTTATTATTATATCCTCAGATAAACTCTTAATTCAAATGCAATTTTCAAATCTAAATGTAAAATGCCATTGTCGTTTTGCATCGTTTTACCTAAGTAGGATTATCTGGTCAAGGAGAAACGTAAATGGTGTTTAGGAAAATATTTAGTGAGCTAAATATTTATAAGTAAAGAAACTTTAAACTTACATAATATACTTCAAAGAGTGCGTTTTCGTCAACAGCACAGTAGTTTCCTACACACAGGATCACATGAATTAGCTAGGCTTTCACATTGTCCATCTTGCTCCGACGGTCAGCTTCTTGAAACAACGCTTCTGCTCTGTCCTTTGTGGATGAAAATGCTCTCCGGAAAAAAAAAACACATTTTAAACGGGGAGCCTTATCCAAAAAGACATTGTATATGGCATCCTTTACATTAACCCCCAAAAGTTCATTGACATGAACAAACATGCCTCTAACTTCAAATAGAAAGGGCAACATGTCCATTAACTCAGTGACAGGTCTACCTTCATTGATGGTTGTTCTCTGCAGAGGATACTGTAGGTAATGTCCCTCATTGGTATCCCATGACCAACTGCCAGGTTCCTCGTTGTACATGAGTTGTAGATCCTCTCTAACTCTTTCAGCAGATTTCATATCTGTTACAGGAGGTGACCAGTTAACGCATCCATATGCACCCTTTGGAGAATTCATCTGTTTGTCATTTGAAGTCCCTTCACTTTGATCAGTGTCTGAACCTGACGATTTCCTTTTACTAGTCTTGGAGAGACAAAGGCTTTGAGAATTCCTGTTTAAATTGTCATTTCGGTTGACAAACTGCATCCCAAGTGAGTCATACCCTGTCCCTACAACAACATTCTTTATCTTATCTTCAAGGCTTTCAAGATACATGTCCACAACTCTCTCAACAATGGCACCAAGCTGTTTCTTTGTTGGACGATGGGTTATTTCAGGGACTTGATCCATGACATCTCTGACAAAACGCACTCTGATACGTCCTGTTGAATGCTGATTGTTCTTTAAACATGCTGAAATGTCCCTGGGTAGACGGTCCCATTGTATCTGAAACTTAGATGCCTATTTTGGATCTCTATTTCTGAATTCAATAAGGATGGGACTTCGGGGTGGTGATGAGCCAGTTGATGATGATGCACTGCTATGTGGAGGTGCCATTACGCCTGGTGACTGTGTGCTGTAACTATCTGTAAGACTTACAAACGTGGAAGGGGATGAAATAGCTTGACAACTCAGGCCTGAGTGAACAGAAAAAAGTTGATGAGCTACAGAAACTTGTTCCTGGCAGTTGTGTTGTGTTTTGACTTGTATTGATTGAGGAAAAATTTGATCTATCGAATCCGGGTGCACACAATACTGCAAATAAAATCGACAAATACAGTAGTTGCTATCTACATGATCTAAAGTATGATCAAAGGAAAGGGGATCAAATTAATTCCATTTTTTACTTGAATAATACCTTAATCAGTGTTAAACTAATGAATGCACCAAAGCTCAACTTTATTGTGCCCCAAAGAGACAAGACTTACCGAACATAAAGTAGCATTGCATAAAAGCCTTTGCTCAGATCAATGAGTTCATAAACATAACACTATAGACAGCTGATGTAGTGTCAGTAACATGTGCCATAAAGGTTATCAGTTCCACTCAAATGTAGAATGTACATTTTGACGGCAATACCAGATTAATATTTGCAATTTCTTACTTTCTTATTCCTAACAATCTGCAAACCAACATACAAAAGTAATTCTAAAATTGTGACACCCCACCTGGTGAAGGTGATGACTGGCGACTGTGTCTCATTATCCTTCTGGTTGCAATAGGTGTCAAAATATCATCCAGGTCACTTTCTTCAACGGAAGTCACATCAGCAAGGCACTCTACTCCAAGCTTCTCCAGACTCATCATTAGATTTTGGAGAACTGTTGCATCAAGATTGGGTATAAACCCTTGTATGTTGTCCCTCAAAAGCTGTCGTGACTCAGGCAGAGGTGTCTCTGCCGGGGGTGACTCTCACATTCTCCATCTCTAATAAAAGGGATTGAATGTTTAAGAGAAAAATAAGTGTTTTCATTAACTTTATAAACTGATATCAGGAAAGGTTACAAAAGTTTAAACACACTCAGACACGGAGTATCATCACTTTCAGTAACAAAAGTATGCAAACCCATTGTAGGAACAGGTATTGGGTTTAAAAGGAAATATGGGATATTGTCTTTGATGAGAATGACTCGTAACTTGCCTTTTTCATTTTCAGATGTAATCAACACCATACTACTATTGTTGTCCATGTACTCATGTTTCTAGACACAGCTTCTTTGCATACATCGTCACTATAAATAGTAGGATTAAATGGACCTACATCGTCAAGTTTGGTGCTGTTTGGTAATAATGAGTCTGTAGAGAGGTAGCAGTGAAACAACTGATGCCTTGATGCAGGAGTCATATCAATGTGCTCGTAATTTTGTAATTTCCTTACACACTGCTTAAAATAGGAATATTTACTTTCAAACCACATGGTCCCAAGCCTGAAAAGGCTTCAAAAGCAAGTATCAATACTGGGTAATGTGTCAAAAAGTGATATTTGAGTCTTGAATGTTGAGTTTTGTGATCTCTGATTATGTGTGATTTAAAGGCTATGTATGTGGAAAACGTGCCGTCACAATAACCATGGCAACATGAAAATGAAATATTGGCAGCATTCTTTGAATTATGTAATGATCCACATACTTCTTTAAAGATGATGTTGAAAATCAACATGTTTTGCAGCAGAAACTGTGTACATTCATTTGAGAAAAAACGCTTAAAACTGCCGCTAATTACAATATGAAGACAAGATGAGGGAACAAGCAAATCATTGTCATATCCCTACATTATTTGTGTAAACATTTAAGTCGGTACCTGTACTCGAAAAGGGCAAATGGAACTGATTTTGATTCTTTCACACTTCGACGACGCCAAAACGTGCTGCCAGGTTGGTAGAGGCTATCCCATAATGTTACGTAAAACGTCCCCTTTACGTTGTATTTACCGTAACCCACATAATGAACATGTTAAACCAACAGTAAATTAACTTTAAAAACAAAAACGGTGGTAACTGAGTAAATTAACAGCGCAAAACGCGTAAAATAAACTTTAATTTTTAAGGATTTATTTACAGTGCGGACATTTCAAGAAGATAATATTACATGTCATGTTTGTTGTTTAACGCCGCACTCAGCAATATATTCCAGCTATATGACGGCGGTCTGTAAATAATTGGGTCTGGGCCAGACAATCCAGTGATTGACATTATGAGCATCGATCTATGCAATTGGGATACAATGACATGCATTAAGCAAGTCAGCAATCCTGACAACCCAATCTCGTTAGTCGCCTCTTTCAAAAAGCTTATGACAAGCATGGGACAATTCTATAACCCGGATCTTCATGGGAGTAAGAGAAGTATGGGTTGCTGAAGATCAATTTTTACCCTGATCTTCAGGAAAACGTGAGGTGTGAAGTAATTGGCGTGAGTATGGCTTTACGCGGCTTTTAGCAATATTCCAGCAATATCACGTCGGGGGACACCAGAAATGGGCTTCACACATTGTACCCATGTGGGGAATTGAACCCGGGTCTTCGGTGTGACGAGCAACCGCTTTAACCACTAGGCTACCCGCTGAGATGAAATGGGGTTTAACGTCACGATTAAGATTATTGCACTTATTTTGCATTGTGCATACACCCTACCTCCTACATGTAATCCTTTCTTTCAATTTATCAGGCGTGGCCAGTGGGCTAGTGCCGGTTTTGACAGAAGTGATTCAACTTCACCGAGTTCCCACCTGTACACACACTGACGCTGTCTACCTGAAAGTCACGCAAGATACACTGAAACTCAGGTACATTTATACCATAGTTCTCTTAGGCCCCGTTCACTTACAATAATCTTTGTGTACTAGTTTAACAACGAGAACTATTCAAACATCATGTCGACAAACATGACATATTGTGGAATTCATTACGAAGTGTGTCAAAGTAAATGATGCACTTGTCTTGATTATGAGTGAATGAGTTGAGTTTAATACCGCTTTTAACTGTATTCCAGTTAAATCGCGGCTTGTCAGCTTGATGTGGAGGAAAGCCCGAAGTGATGCAGATCTCAGACGTTCACCCACGAGCAGATGTATGGTGCTGCAGACCTAGAATCATAATCAGGGCGAACTGGGATTCGAACCCACAATCATAGGTTTCTGGCGTGCCCAAGGGACGCAACTCTGCACAGCTAATTGCGGCGCCTTACACAACTGGGGCCCCTGTATTCACTATGATGCTTTACAGATATAAATGGTCAACAGTATATGAGGGAATTTCTTACATTTTAGATGTATTTGGATATTTTGAATTTTTGTGATAATTATTCTTCGCAGGTCCGTTCCTGAAGGCTGTACCCTCTCAAGCCTAGGGGCAGATCAAGCAGCCCTGGCTGATTCAGTGTGGGACTTACGCAATGGTGATGTATCTGAAGCCTACATCAAGCACTTAATAACCTCACTTCCTTCCACCTGTCTTTACAACCAGGAGGGGGAGCTGTTGGGATACGCCCTTACCTATCACTACGGGTGTCTGGGGGTGCTGCACGTGCTGGAGGAGCACCGAGGGAAGGGGTACGGGAAGGTCGTCATGTCTCATCTTGCACTTAAACATCTACAGAAAAAGAAAGAGGTGTTTGTCATGATTCAACGTGTAAACACGCAGTCCATTAAGATGCATGAAGGTATTGGATTTGAGGTTATTCCAGATATGTCATTTGTCTGGATATTTTGTGATTAGTAATGTGCAGATCTATGATCTTTCAATGTTTCTCAAACCTTACAGACTGTACGTATGAGCATTCAAGATCATGCGTAGTCAAGTAAAGACATATTCAAGACATACAACATCTACAAAACCATATATCCTTTTTTAACTATTAGCCTGGATTTTTAAAGGAATACACCTTGCAACAATGTAATTTTTGTGGAAGGCATTTTTGTTAATTGTCTGTGAATACTTATCCAGATGCTTTGAATTTAACCAAGAAGCAACTGTTGACAATAAAACAGTTTTTTTACTTTCTAATAGACAAAGTCCTAGTTACATCTAGCCACGTAGGTATGTAAGGGTTGTTTCAGAAATCGTGGCTTGTACATGTGATGAAAAACCTTTTAGAAAAAATATAAAATAGTAATAATAATAAACCTGAAAAGCTATTTCCATGTGCGTGTTGTTCCCTTTGTTTGCAATGGTTCTACGGTTCCACATGCAGACATAAAAGCTTTATGGATAGCTGGGGATACCATCACTTTGATGTGTTAAGATGTTTGTCATACTCCTTACTGTCACGGTTATTGTAGCATATCTTTACAAGATAACTTGGATCCAGACTCGGGATCAGCATGGCCCAACGAAATTGTGTGGCATACCTACCCATTGATGCAAGTACCCATATAATGTCATAAGACGCACATGTTTAATCCAGATTGCACCGATATTAATGTGTGGTTCGGAAAATGCAGCTTGTTTTTGTTACTCAATACCAGTTTACATGGTCCTCGGCAAATTTGAAAGAGAACCACTGCTTATTAAAATGTATAAACGCATTATCATATCTTGGCATAAAATTGCAATAAATATATAATCCCCAAATTAACAAACAGTACCAGTTTACCCACTATCGCCGATATAATCCCGCATTAAATATTATTTAAAATGCCATAATGATAATATTTTTGACAATCTGCTGTTTATGTGAACATAGAAATTCCTGTAAGATGTCAAGTTAATGAAGCTCACTTCACCATATACATATTTCCTTTATATGATATATTAATTATGGAAAATATGTATAAATAATAAAGAGGTTCATTTGAAAGCTGTCATCTTTTTTTATTAAAAGTAAGTGTATACCTGAACGAAAATCGTCATATATACACAAGCGTGGACAAAATAATTTGTTTTACGTTGGCATTTCTTCGCTTGATTGTCAGAACATTGGTGTCTAAAGGTTGCACCAGGTGCGCAGATATGAAGAGATAATAATAAGAGGAGAAGAAGAATATTTTATTATACCTGCTTTACATATGAAATGACATAGCAAGAATGTAAAAACTCAGCGGCCAGCCAAAATGGCCTACGAGACACTAAAAGACTCATGAAAACATAATATCCCCCGTACAAGCATCCTATATACTCACAACCACATCCATTCTCACATCCTGTCCTTCACTCACAGCACCATATTCAAACCGTTCAAACACACCCGCTCATTCAAATAAATCCAAACCCTAGCTGACAACACCTCGATTACATCCAAACCCTCACCCACACTGTCACACAGTATGCTCACGCACACCCTATTTCTCAAACATACCCTCACCTGTACCCCTTCCCGCATCCATACCAACTCCCTTTTCTACATTATCAACCACGCCCTCACTCACAACCACATCCTTTATCACTTCCACAAAAAAGGTAGCATCAACCACATACAAAGACACTAACAAAGTAACATTCCACTGTCACATATACAACTGAACAATACACATACAGATACAATTAAACCCGACAATACAGCACAACCTTAAGGGCCAGTCACTCATCACAACTCGCAGCACCTCCATACAACGGGGGGCACGGGTGGCCCAGTCGTCTAAGGCGCCGCGATTCGCTGTGCAGAGTTGCGTCCCTGGACACGCGAGAAACCTATGATTGTGGGTTCGAATCCCGGTTCGCCCCGATTATGTTTCTAGGTTTGTCAGCACCATACCCGTGCTCGTGGGTTTCACCGAAGTGGTAAACGTCTGAGACCTGCATCACTTCGGGCTTTCCTCCCACATTAAGCTGACACGCCGTGATATAACTGGAATAATGTTAAAAGTGGCGTTAAACCCAACTCACTCACTCACTCCATACAACGACCATAGAACACGGCAAAACAACAGTGAAAATTATAGGAATTATCTCATGTATACAACTACCCAATTTATTATTTTATATTATATTTTCTTCTCTGAATCATTGAGAAGATTAGCTGCAAATGGTTTAACCAGACCGTCGCTCTGCATTAAGAATACGGTTTGGTCTGCAGGAGACATGGTAATAAACGAGGGGTTAATAAAGGATACTTTCTGCCAAAGTTTGAGTCTTAGATCTCTATAATAGTCACACGTTACCAAAAAGTGAACTTCATCTTCAACAGTTTGGCCATTACATAATTTACAGACGCGTTCAGAAACAGGGGTTTTCGGGCGTGTATAACGACCTCTTTCTAATTCTAAGGGTAAAGTTCCACAGCGAAGTTTAGCTAAAGTGCTTCATCGTTGTCTATCCAGAATATGACGTACATAAAATGAAACATTCAGTGTATTTTTAAACAATCTACACGTACTAAGCTTAGTACCTTTTGTAAGGCCACAGTCATTCCAAAGTCCATTAAACCAGTTTTCCCTATCAAGTTCTATCAATTTTAATTTCAACATTTGGAAAAGATTTTAAAGTGTCTCTTAACATCGGGAAAAAACAGCATTAGCATTTCATGCGATTGATTTATATGTTTCGTTTCTGTAACAACATTCAGTAAATCAATATTACGAAATACATACGAAATAAAAGTAACCTCTAACAAACGCACTCAGAACGTTGTAGGTTTCAATTTTAACAATATCTGCATGTTACCATTGATCTACTTCATTATAAAATGTATTACAGCAATAGAGTTATTACTGTCAAAAGATTTATTATTAAAAATATACTCATAACTTAAAACTGTAGATATATCAATGTCAACAGTATCATATATACCACTATGATTGTGTCAACTTAATACCCCTTGTTCCTTGAAAATAATATCCAATGTTTCAGGAAGTGATTGCTATGAAACCATATTCCTAGTTTTGTTTTCATAATAGTATAATTTTTTAATTTGAAGTTTACACAATATACGGCTTTTTCATTGGACGAGAGGTCGGTCACATGACCGTGAAATTGACGTTCATAAGTGTATAATTTTTTAATTTGAAGTTTTCTCGATATACGGCTTTTTCATTGGACGAGAGGTCGGTCACATGACCGTGAAATTGACGTTCATAAGTGACGTTTTTCACGAGACCATGTTCTTTAAATGACGTAAACACTGACGGACTACTTCCACATTCCTGGGGAAACCCCTGGGAATTCCCTAGCACGAAAACACACATAAGCGTTCTTTCTGATCATTTAGAACCTTTATTCTTGGTCTCAGCATTTCAGTATACATTGAGAAATGTCAGAGAGCGTGACTGCATGATTGTTCACGAATATCCTCGCTACGGCCTATCCTAATGAACAAACGATGAAATGCACATCTAAACTATCGTAGTGTCGACTCGATCCGTGCCAAGGCTGACATTGACCGTCTCCAACAATCTATGAATTTACCTTAGTGTCTGTTTGACGCATCTTTATTCACCTTTTAATGATCTGCCAGTTGATCAATAATGACGTACACATGTAACCGCCACACGTTCATTAACAACTTCGGAAATCTCTCCCGTCACGTTTATCATGTCTGCCATTTTGACGTCTTGTACTTGATGGAAATGTATTACGACGCGCTGTCATTGTGACTGACTTACTGAGGTAGTTCTTTATAGATCGCAAGCTCCGACGTTCATACAGTTTGGCCCTCACTCTATGAAGGTTCATACTCCTATGAACTCACACAAAGTGAAGATCAATTCTAAAATGTTTCTTTACATATTACTAGTTTTGTTTTTAAAAAATGTTATTGTTAATCTGGACGGCTAAAGATAAGTATGGGTAGCTGAAGACCTATTCTACCCTGGATGTTCAGGTATAGAATAGTAGAAGTGAAGGGATGGTTTGTTTGTTTGTTGTTTAACGCAGCACTCAGCAATATTATAGCTATATGAGGGCGGTCTGTAAATAATCGAGTCTGGACCAGACAATAAAGTGATTGTCATCATGAGCATCAATCTTCGCAGTTGGAATACGATGACATGCATCATCCAAGCCAACGAGCCTGACCACCCGATCTCGTTAGTCGCCACTTTCGACAAGCATAGTCGCCTTTACGGCAAGCACGGGTTGCTGAAGACCTTTTCTACCCCGGATCTTCACTGGTCGGTGAAACTTTTTCTGCACTTGCAGCATGGCAGCCTACAAATATATGGATGAAAAGGAACTATGTACTGTTCATTCACACCCAAACCATTGGACAGTGACAAATAGCATGCTGAGAATAAGGATACAACTGAGAGAACAAGCCGTTGGTATGATCCATCAAGGAGCAATGCATGACCAATTTGTCTCAAGGAGTTTTGGCTGTAGCCGAATGACAAACACCGCGTTGATGGTCCATTAGGGGCATACGTGACAGACGGGAGACAAGCCTAAGAGTGGCTGACCTCTTATCACTACAAACCAATAAAAGCGCTACATACACAGCCTTCTCACTGGACACAGTGTCCAGAAAACTGCGTTAGTTCTGTTCATGTTTTGCCCTCGGTTGGTAGTTCAGGGTGGACGACAGAAGACAAAACTCAGGGGTGATGTTTAAGACAACAGCAATATTTATTGTTGATGGGGAATAACGATAGTAAAGATACATGTTGACAATAATCATGTGACAGAATGCACACCGGGACTGATTGGCCAATGTTCCCAGTGCGGAGACCTGCTCTGTCACTTACACCTTTTAAAGAAACCTATTGAAGTGGTTTACACTATAACAATACCCTAAACGTCATGGAGCTTTTAAAAGTGTTTTTAAAAATAGTGACAATACTGAAAGTACACTATGCAGTTAAATGCATTTCTCCAATCACAAAGATCAGTTTTTGCCTAAGATTTGTCAGAATTAAGTCACACTCACTTACATCATCACAATATAGAAACAGGTGACACCAGACCAATTAGACTTCCTGTTTATAGGCAAAACGCAGCCATTAGGAAAGAATGTTCTTAATAGATCAGTGCAAGAAATGTTAGAAGCCAATATCATTTAGCCCCGTTCTTCTGAATGAGTGTCTAATTGTCATGGTTAAAAAACGTGATAGCTCTTACTGTTTTGTCGTAGATTATAGACGTCTCAATGCAGTTGCCAAGCCTATATTTTTCCCTCTACCACTTTTTGAAGATGCTGTAAATGCCAGAGGCGACAGCCATGACAAATCTTTTAGTGTGCTTGATTATGCTTGTACCTCGCCATCCAGATGCAAAGCACATGATGGCCTACATCACCCGCGATGGTGTTTTTTATTGGAATCCCTTTCGGCCTCAAAAATGTTCCCATGTCATTTCAGCAAACCGTTTCAGTGGCATTAAAAGAAATGAATTGGAGTTACATCTTAATGCATGTAGATGACATCATACTATTTTTCAAGCCAAACAAATGTAAACTTGCAACAAAACGAGTCATCTATTTGTGGCATATCTTCAGGAAAGATGGCATTCAAGTCGATCCTTCAAAAATTGATTCAGTCACAGAGATCCCACCCCCTAAAAATGTCTATGACGTGCGTCATTTCTAAGGTTGGGCCTCATATTATTTCAAATAGTACCCAAATTTTCAGGCATCGCCTCCCCTCTTTAAAACCTTCTGAGAAAAAAAGAGTCTTTTGAATGGTCCAACATTGGTCCTGTATACAGGATCAAATAATGGTAATCGGTACCGATTCTTTTGCTCGTCAGTTTAGGTTATTGCAATAAACTATATTTTTATATGTATATATTGTTTGTTTTTTTACTGATAAGGGTAAATGATGTTTAATGGTCATATCACAGTCAACAACTGTTTCAATCATATCAAAGAGAACAAGTGGAGTCTTAAATAATGTCAAAGGAAACAACAAAGTGACTTGCATGATACGACCTCTTTATTTACACAAAATTATTTATGAGCTGTGTTTTTTCACCCCACACCCACACCCCCACAAGAAATCAAATGGTTCGCCCGTTAGGTGGGGAGGAGGGGCTGTGGTTTATCAATAAAAATTAATGGTCCCAAAAATTGTTGAAAAACATAATTATGCTTCAGACTGTTAAAAAAATTCCTTCCACAAAAATTACATTGTTGCAAGGTGTTTTCCTTTAAAAAATCCAGGTATTGTTGTTGTAGTATGTCTTGAATACATCTTTACTTGACTACACCCGATCTTAAATGCTAATATGTACAGTCTGTAAGGTTTGAGAAACGTTGAAAGATCATAGATCTGCACATTACTAATCACAAAATATGCAGTCAAATGACATATCTGGAATAACCTCAAATCCGATACCTTCATGCATCTTAATAGATGGCGTATTTACACGTTGTATCATGACAAACACCTCTTTCTTTTTCTGTATATGATTGAGCGCGAGATGAGACATGACGACCTTCCCGTACCCCTTCCCTCGGTGCTCCTCCAGACACCCGTAGTGATAGGTAAGGGCGTATCCCAACAGCTCCCCCTCCTGGTTGTAAAGACAGGTGGAAGGAAGTGTGGTTATTAAGTGCTTGATGTAAGCTTCAGATACATCTCCACTGCGTTGAGGCCACACCGAATTAACCAGGGCTGCTTGATCTGCCCTAGGCTTGAGAGGGTACAGCCCTCATGAACGGGCCTGCGAAGAATAATTATCACAAAAATTCAAGATATCTAATATATCTAAAATTTAAGAAGTTCCCTTATATACTGTTGATCATAGTGAAAACGGGTCACGAGAGCCCCAGTTGTGTGCGGTTGAATGGGCGATATTTTGTTCTCCTTTTGTCGCTTCCGGTCTGGGTCTGGGACCAATGCACACTGTGACAGCTAGTGACATGTTGAGATGGAGCCAAGCTAAAGCCTTACCCTGTTGCACCTTCATTTAAAAACGGTCGTTTACAACTGAGTATTTTTTACTAGCACATATTTTGTAGTTATCATTAGCTCAGAATATCAACATTTCTTGAGTCTTCAAATAAAAGACGAATTGTCACGATGTAAGATACCGGGAAAAACGTCATGAAAAACGGTATACTGCCATGTTATTTTCTACGTCAGAAAAAGACGAGGCATTCTGTCAGTCTGGGCTAACATATGCATCGATGAAATAATGCTAGTTTTATTTATCAGTCTTGGTGTTACTTCCCACGACAATTCCAAGCTTTCAAGTATTCAAATCTTAACAAATAGTTCTCATACGACCATGGACAAGTTTAAGGGGGCCACAATTTGCTGTGTTGAGGTGCGTCCCTTGGGCACGCCAGAAACCTATGATTGTGGGTTCGAATACCAGTTCGCCCCGATTGTATTCTAGGTTTGTCAGCACTATACCCGTGCTCGTGGGTTTCACCGAAGTGGTAAACGTCTGAGACCTGCATCACTTCGGGCTTTCCTCCCACATTAAGCTGACACGCCGTGATATAACTGGAATACTGTTAAAAGCGGCATTAAACCCAACTCACTCACTCACTCACTCACTCACTATTAAGCAAGTAGCAAAAGTTATTGTAAGTGCACGGAGCCTAAGATATCTATGGTACAAATGTACCTGAGTTTCAGTGTATCTTGCGTGACTTTCAGGTAGACAGCGTCAGAGAGTGTTAAGGTGGGAACTCGGTGAAGTTGTATCGCTTCTGTCAAAACCGGCACTAGCCCACTGGCCACGCCTGATAAATTGAAAGAAAGGATGACACGTAAGAGGTAGGGTGTATGCACGTCGATATATTAGTGCAGTAATCTTAATCGCGATAACCTAGTGGTTAAACCGTTTGCTCATCACCCCGAGGTTCATTTCCCCACGTAGGTACAATGTGTGAAGGCTTAACAGCAGCTTAATACTATACTCCACCCAATTTCACCACACCTCACGTTTTCCTGCCTCGTGCCACCGTGAAGAGACCCGTGAAGATTCCGGATTAGCATAGGTCTTCAGCAACCCATACTTGTCATAAAAGGTGACTATGCTTGTCGTAAAAGGCGACTAACGGGATCGGGTGGACAGCCTCGCTGACTTGGTTGATGCATGTCATCGATACCAACTGCGTGGATCGATGCTCATGATATTAATCACTGGATTGTCTGGTCCGGACTCGAATATTTACAGACCGCCGTCATATAACTGGAATATTGCTGAGTGTGGCGTTAAACAACCAACCAACCAACCAACCACCGTTAACATACGGGTAAAAAATTGGTTTTCAGCAACCCATACTTGTCTTACCTCCATGAAGATCCGGGTTATAGAATTGTTCTTCAGTGAGCCATGCTTGTCATAAGAGGCGAATATTACTTGTTAAAGAGGCGACTAAGGTTGTCAGGATTTGCTTAATGCATGTCATTATTTACAGACCGCCGCCATGTAGCTGGAACATTGCGGAGTGCGGCGTTAATCAATAAATATGACATGGCACATTATCTTCTTGAAATGTCCAGTTTCGATTCAAGAACTTCCATTATAGCTTTGACCGGCGACTCACTGTATGTATAGGGCGGTCGGGTAGCCTAGTGGACCAGGGTTCTTTTCCCGACATGGGTACAATGTGTGAAGCCCATTCCTGGTGTCCCCCGCCGTGATATTGCTGGAATATTGCTAAAAGCGGCGTAAAACCTACCTCACTCACTCACTGTATGTATGTACACGTGTCTACATACACATTGGGATACACACATGCGCACACACACACACACACGAATGTGTGGAAACGGGTGAGATTTGTACTGGCCTTGGTCTTGTGTACAGAGTTTGTATGACAGTTTATCTCACACGTACATTTTCACACACACATACATGCACTTATACCTCCATGTCAGAATGATGAGATCTGATTGGCGCACATCTTCTTGATAAAATACAATGTATCCCGCCTTGGAGGGCAATAAATTTCTCAGCAGGTGAATAAATTCCTTACACCCCGTCACGAGCAAGACAGGCTGCATAATAGCTATGAATACTTTCTAAATGAAAGTCCAACAACTGGTAGTCTAGATCACGTACTTTGAGCCACTTTCTAAATGGCATTGTGTATTCATAGCTTTCGGCCATGGGAGCCGTGCCCATTTACACTTGTCAGGGGGGTGCTCAAAGTACGTGATCTACACTACCAGTTGTCAGACATTCATTTTCGTGGAAACCTCGGTGGCTGAGTGAGTTAGATCACTGACTTAGTGTGCTGGCGAGTAGGTGCCTCACTCTGGCAAGTGTGGGTTCGAATCTTGCACGGGACTCAACCCAAAAAAGTACTAGAATCTGTACTTTACTCAGAAAGTGTTATCCCAAATAAAACATTTGTAACAATATATTTACTTTTCAGTTTTGAAACTTGACGCTAAAGATTTGTTATCTGCCATTGCGATCAGTGGTGGTGTACACTCTTAATGATTCCAAACCGATAAGTACATAGAAAGTTGCATGATTGAAAAAGTAAGTACACATATTTGAAGGCAAGTGATTAAGGAAGCAAATCATGGTGCAGTTTTCATGGGATTCCGTAGAGGTGCTCATTATTAACTGCATAATGGTTTACCATTATTTGAAATACTCATGAATACCTATCACAATCTGTTTGGAAAATATCAGTATATTGAGTATATTGAGTTAGCAAGGTTTACATAAATGACAAGTCACAATGAAATTATGAAAATTCGAAGTTGATTCCTGTGATCGTTATGAGCTTCCTGTATATAATGTATCTGTTACACATGCGTTGTGATCATCATGATCATAGCAACTAGGGCTGGGACAAGTCCAAATTTACTACCCGGGTACCCACATCCCTTTTACCCGACCCTGCCTGGGTACCCGCTGTTGGTGTCAAGAGATAGGTGCAAAATGTCCGATTGGGAATAGTTTGACAGTAGCCCTGGCAAAATGTATTTAGATACAGGTATAAAATGATGTGGTCATGCATACACTGAAGTTGACTGAAGTTTTTGCTTTGTTCAAACATATATAAGTCAGAAGGAACGTGTTCATAGTCATGAAGAAATGCAACCATTAGAGACTTAAAATTTGTCAGGTAACCATTTAGTTATATGGTGAATGTTTTTCATGAAACAATATATCACATGACTAACCACGGATCCGGGCAGTCCTGTGGGTACCCGTGTCCTACTCAGTACCCACCCGACCCGAGTACCCGAGTTACCCGTCCTAGCCCTAACAGCAACATCCAACAAAATGCATAACGAAGCTGTCAAAGATGAGGTGGGTAAGTCATTTTTATTCAAGTTCATAACAAATTACAGGTGAAAGAACACATGCAAAATATTGTGGTACATATCGCAATATATGAATAATTATCAAAATATATTGCAATTCGAAAGTGAGGCCAATACCCATCACTACGAATATAGTTGACATTTTAATTCATATTAAAACATCTTCACTCTTCTTCAGCTTTTTATATACCAGATATTTTCATTTGGTGAAAAGTGATACATCAGTTATTAATAAAAATATGTCTACATTAACAGATTTTGTAACAACAACTACATGTCAAGACTGAACGTGTTTGGTGTAAATAGGTCTGTCAGTGGTCCAAAATCAACCTAAATTCTCGTACCACTACACACTAAAACTATAAGAAAGATAACATGTACCATAAAATGAACACAACAAACATCACAGCTTATTGAATACATTACTGTTTTACTTTGACACAGCTTGAGCAAACATGCAACTGGATATACAGATATATTAGCAGGAAGAAAACAAGACAACAAAACACGACCTATGACCAGGTATTGTAATGCCATAACAATACTCTTGGTTGCCCAAACCTGTAAACACTCAATTTTTCTGATTAATGACAAAGGCAGAAGAGTAATCCACTATGTCATAAAAACAATTACCGTATTCGAAGTAACAAGCGCCCAGGGCGCACTCAAAATTAGAATCAGGGGGCTCTTATTAGAATATTATTTTGGTGAAAAAGACAGAGTTGAAAGATAAATTTTGTGGTTTATGCTGACAGCTTGAGGTGTTTATATGCGACAGATATATTTTTCCAGAATTTAATTGCCGATATTTAAGGGTGCATATAACACACGAGTGTATTATACACAAATAAATAAGTCTTGTGTACATTGATCAATCGGAAGGGGTGCTAATTGGGATTGTTCTCTAGCCAATATATTAGCAAATGTCGCTGTGGGCGCTTATTATGTCGAATACGGTATACACATGATAATTCTACAACAATTTTTTAAAGGTTATTGCACAAGAATAAGTTGCATAAGAATATTTTAGCCTTACAAAAGGATGCACTGCACCTAACACAAGGATGGAAATTACCACTAGCCTGCTAGCCCAGACCAGATTTGTTTATGTTAAAGATATCCTGAGGGCTAGTAGAATTTCAAATTTTTTGGGAGGGTATTGCTATATATTACCACTTTTTGGTCTAGTAGACAGTCTTGGTTAATTGGCATTCCTGCCTAACATTACAAACTCAAAAGTATGGCACTGTTGCAAATGTTGAAAACTTAACAATACATGTTGTGGAGATAGAAAAGAATTAAGAAATAAAACATGCAACGGAAATGCATAACATATAATAAACACCCTATCAAAGTCACTAGATATAAAATAACTTTGATATCAATATGAAATATTTCCCTAGAAAATATTCTTAGCTTTAGTCATCATCAACTCTGTTGTTGTTGTTGTGAGTTCTGGAGCAATTTCTCCAGGTCCCCAAGAGTTGACGTGTAATAATCAGGAAACTGTTCCTTGGCAAAGATGCTGGATTCTGGCTGAACATCAGCTTCTGTCGACACACCACTCAGGACAAGAAGCGACTTCAGCCCACACCGCTTGGCCAGTCCTATATCAGTGTTGAGTCTGAAGCAGTTGAAACAAACACTGCGAATAGCCACTTCATGTTTAAGGAGCACAGATAAGCTGTGCTGCTGCCAGACTTCCATGAGTGAGTGAGTGAGTGAGTGAGTGTGAGTGAGTGAGTGAGTGAGTGAGTGAGTGAGTGAGTGAGTGAGTGAGTGAGTGAGTGAGTGAGTGAGTGAGTGAGTGAGTGAGTGAGAATTGTTTTATGCCACTTTTAGCAATATTCCAGCAATATCACGGCAGGGAACACCAGAAATGGGCTTCACACATTGTAACCATGTCGGGAATCGAACCCTGATCTTCAGTGTGACGAGCAAACGCTTTAACCACTAGGCTACCCGACCATGAGTGAGTGAGTGACTGTATCAATAACACAACAGCCTGTAAATCACATTGTTGTTATGACAAGGACCCCTTTACTTTTATGCTTACTTTCATGTTAAATTTTAGCAATGCAGTTATTCTAATCAGCCAAGCTGGGGTACTTTGTACCTATTTTGTCATGTGAGTGAGTGAGTATGGCTCTACGCCGTTGTTAGCAATATTCCAGCAATATCCCCGCGGGGGACACCAGAAATGGGCTTCACACATTGTACCCATGTTGGGAATCGAACCCGGGTCTTCGGCGTGATGAGTGAACGCTTTAACCACTAGGCTACCTGACCGCCCCTATTTTGTCATGTAATCCTAAATGGAAGACATTAACTGAAGATTGCTACACTCTCTACCAGTATCCCTATACATGCTCATTGGGGAGACTTCCTCACCTGTCACCAACCATACAGCATCTAGCAGGATCAAGTTTGTGTGCCTTTTGTAGGACGTCGAACATGGGCCTCTCTGGCTTTCCCAAAACTATTGGATCTCTTTGGCTGGCACACTTCACAGCATGAACCATTGTGCCTGTTCCTGAAATTGAAGGAATAACAAATTGTCTTTTATTCATCATGCGCATGACTGCCATTTCTGACATTTGTCGAAGTTTTTGTTCTTTGACTTTGGTCATGTGGTTTGGCAGTCATATTGGTTTCAAGGTCTCTTCTAAGCTTTTTTCATCTTCTGTAGGGTATGTGTAAAAAAAACCAGTCCAACTACAAAAAAAATCTTCTCCTAAAACTTACATAAAAAGTATCTTTTTATAACCAACAGTCCAACTACTTTAAACAAATGTTCTCTTAAATCTCATAAAAAGTATCTTGTAACATTTTTTGTTGTTGCGAATATCAGCCATATTGGATTATACTTCGGGTCTACGTTTCTCATGAAAATACTTCATAATTTTACATAAGATGTTGAAACTTGTTCTTTCAAGCATGTCAAAAGACACCTGGCTTGGTCTATTTTCAAATGAAATCTATCAATGAAGCATTCATTAACGGAAATACTGCAGGTTACCTCCCTTTAACCCTTTGCCCAAGGTGACCACATATGAACACAATTGTGTAGCCTGAGGTTTGTGAAGCAAGTTCCAATAGGTTGAAATAAGTGACATTCAAATTTCATGTGATGTCAAACTGATTCGAACCGAGTGCGAAATCTTGAATTAGAACCAAGATGGCGGGTGTCACTCCTTGTCTCTATGTATATAGAGGGGTGTGATTGTTTTTCAATATACAAATATATTATGTTATACACGCTATCATCGAGTTTCTGTGTGCCAGAATGGTAACCGAGCGTGAATTACGAATTTTTAACTATTTCTAGTAGTCAACCGCAAGTTGGATTTAGATTTTTTAGAGTTTGCTTCCAGAGTTGTCCATAAAACATGAAAACTGTGACTTGATGTTTCAAATTGAATAATTCATAAACATCGTGAATGTCAACCGTCTTTTCATCTTCCGGTGACATTTCTGGCTGCTGCACAGGGCCAACACGCCGACTTCCGCGGGAAATAAATGACTTGATTGTTGCTAATTAAACAAAAGGGTGAACCTGGAGCAATAGTCGTTGGATACTGAACTGTCACTTCTAATTAATTGAAAAGTCCATATTGATATGATTTACTCTGATACAGTCAGAGAGGCGGTCTCTGATACGGTACACACCACAGACGGAAATATGACAACAAAATTGACAAAAGCACTGGAATGTAAGTGATGTATTTTTTGCCAACAAACTGTTGCTATTTCATTTCACCACTTTGAATATATTAAGTTACGATCTATACACACATTGTCGAAATTTGATAACTGCAGATTGTTGTCTCCTGCATGCCAACGAAATGAACAGCTGATGGTGGTAAACTAAACGATCTATAATTGTCCTCACAAATAATTCCCCATAAAATCAACAATGAACAGAAATACATAACTATTAGTGTAATTTATCCTAAAGTAGACAATCAGGAGAAATATAAGTACAAATGTAATGTTTTGTTAATGCTAATATTTTTAAAAATGCGCAGTGGAATAATTAATGTTCGAAAATAGGATATCCGAGGATATATCCACATAATCTTGTAACATTAATTGCAATATTATTCGAGTCACAAGTACCCCAAATCAAATACAGTTTCCACTGTGTGAAGCTGAAATATCTCTGAAAATTTGCAAAATCTCATCACACACCAAAAAATCTCATTGCTTTTGAACCAGGGGAGATTTTCTCTCATAGGTAAAAAATTCCAGGATAATCTCTGCATTAAGGATGTGTTTTCCAAAACAGAAACTGATAACTACTGGAAACTGATAACTACTGGAAACTGATAACTTTGTCAGTGTTGTGGTATAATATAATAATATAATGACAATCAGAATTTATGTTCACATGCAGTAAAGTTTGTTTCAAAACTGGAAGTGACAGTCCAAGCCAGACGTAACTCTAATTACAAGGGCTGTTACGATTCACTCGCATATTCGGTGAATCGAACCGTAACAATTCATGAATTGAATTCGTTTATTCATGGCCACTAGATTTGAATATTTATGAATATGCTATCATGTATTTACATACCCTGTACCTAAAAATATACATAACAACATATTATATGCATAGATTTCTTTCAATGACAACACTCTTATAATATTTAATTTGATAGTATTGTTTTGACTGGTCATTGTCACATTTGAGCAGATACTAGTACCTGGATAAGTGCAGTATATAAATGTATAATTTATTAATAATTACCAAACCATGTCAAATAAATTATGATGTTATTGTTTCACTGAATATAATAAATAATACATAAACTGCTGACTTTTTATTGTAATTGTTACCCTATATTCGTGATATGAATCGTATTTGCCTCATAGAGTATTCCTTGCAGCCCTAAAGTACTCACAAAATTGTTACAAACTGACCCATAATCATGTGACTTTCTATTTTAAAGTTCTTATGCAACAAGTTGCTGTGCATCATCTAACAGACAACAGATAATACTGAGCATTGTGGTATGAATCACCTCATCTTCCCGAGGCAAGAGAGTTAACTGACTTTAAAAGTCCAGTTTCCACCCTTGCCAAACTAGGCTGGAATTCCTGGTCTCAATCGTAGCGCCACAAGTGGTTATTACCAGTTATGTCCCTTCTAAGCCTCTCCTATGCACTAATCAGATTCCACCTCTCGTATCACTTGCGTTTGCTTCACACAAAATGGTGGCGCCCAGTCAGGATGATCCGATCAATGATCAAGATATATATTGTGATAAAAGGGGTCATACATCGCGAAATGCATCAAATCACGTGAGCACCTTGATTAAAAACGAGTTGGCGATGCACATGCTTTGCAAATCTTGCAATTGACCGAAATCTGCATGACAGTTTAAGAAACCAGATTTCGATTTCGGTGCGCAGTTATGATTGGACTATGCATAGACTCTTTAGTCCAGTCAAAATGTAACTCCATAATACCAGCCTAGTTCGGCAAGGGTGGAAACTGATGATTTTTGTTGTTTAACGCCGCACTCAGCAACATTTCAGCTATATGACAGCCGTCTGTAAATAATCGAGTCTGGACCAGACAATCCAGTGATTGACATCATGAGCATCGATCCACGCAATTGGGATATGATGAAATACATCAACCAAGTCAGCAAGCCTGACCACCCGATCCCGTTAGTCATCTCTCACGACATGCAAAGTCGCCTTTTACGGCAAGCATGGGTTGCTAAGACCTATTCTACCCCGGATCATCACGGATCCCCTGCATCGGAGCAACCCCAGCAGCGGTAATAACCTGGGCTACTGTTCAGTATGGAAACAATGTCTCCCACTGGCCACAGTAACGCTCAAAGTTTTGTAGCATTTGCTAAGTCCAGAGCTATTCAAAAGGCCCTAGGGGCATGCATAGTTTGACGACAACAGCTGTTGAGCTGCCGGCTAGTCCCATTTTTAGTACCACAACTGCAGTTTAATGTTAACTGTTCCTGGCAATATCCAAAGGGTACTAGGCACCTTTTGGGGGATAGTGCTAAACATGCATATCACTACTATTTCAGGAAGTCATATTATCTTTCACTTCATTCTCAATAGTGTCCGTTGTGAGTGAGAGTAACTCTTGCACTGACAATGACTACCCATATAAAATCAAGGACACATTACAAGATGTAAACGTTACTGCCTAAAACTTTGCATTTGGCCATGTTTACATGTTCCTTTATGTTTTGCTTTGAAAAGTGAGTGAGTGTGTGAGTTTGGTTTTAGCAATATTCCAGCAATATCACGGCGGGGGACACCAGAAATGGGCTTCACACATTGTACCCATGTCGGGATTGAACCCGGATCCTCGGAGTGACGAGCGAACGCTTTAACCACTTGGCTACCCATCTGCCCCTGCTTTGAAAAGAATATACTTAATAAATCCTTCACGGATTGATGTATTCAGTATATTATTTCATTTAATGTGCCTCTTATTAATAAACAAAACAGATATTACCAACAGTATGTCCACTGGAAGTAAGAGCTAATGGCTGTTACATTCCTCAAATAAGCTGAGAGCCCTGTTTGTGGAAATGCGATACTGATAGTAAATGCATCTGAATAAAATCATTTATATGATAATAAAGAAAATAATAGAAACAAAATAAAATATGTGTAGACATCATCTGTTGTTGGTAACAAGATGGTTATAATCAGGCCCTGAACAGTTATAACATTAGATCTCTTGGGTGTTTACTCTTGTCGTAAATAATCTAACTGGAACAATTCAGGGCCTAACCATCATGTAATAGGTAACCATGGCAACAGATGTAACACAATTCTATTACTGCTTGTAACCTCAGTACATCTGCTTAGAGTGAGTGAGTGAGTTTGGTTTTACGCCGCTTTTAGCAATATTCCAGCAATATCACGGCTGGGGACACCAGAAATGGGCTTCACACATTGTACCTATTTTGGGGATTCGAACCCGGGTCTTCGGCGTGACGAGCGAACGCTTTAACCACTAGGCTACCCGACCGCCCCACATCTGTTTAGAATAATATATTAAGAATAATGAAGACTAGTAGGAATGACATTTGTTTTTCATCCAGATGAGGTAGACTTGGCAGTCCAACAGGGCAACTGGCAGACAACAACATTCAACAATTTTCAAGATGAAACACACACACTCACCAGGAATAACAATGTCCCCCGCCGCAGGTAGATTACTATCCTCGTTGGTTGCCAGGAAGATAGTATCTTTTTTCTTAAGATAACTGCTCGCTTTCAGGATTTTGGGAAAGCTCAAGTACTTGTCAAACCCAACCATTACACAATTGACCTGAAACGATACAAAGTTTTACATGAATAATTGAGGGAGTGAGTGAGTGAGTTTGGTTTAACGCCGCTTTTAACAGTATTCCAGTTATATCGCCGCGTGTCAGCTTAAAGGGGCACTGATCTAACGCAATTCCCCGGGACTGGTTGTTGCCTTTGTTATTGTTTTTTCCCAGTGAGTACCCGGATGTATAGCAGAAATCTAGACTAGTTCGCGACCTCTGCTGCGCCTTTCGTAAGCGCATTAGTCACGTTTATGGATACCGGTAGTAATAAGGGCGTATGGTCACATTGATCAACAAAATGAAATACAGTTTTCGAGATAATAAGGAAATGTAGGTATCTTTGGGGGTAGCATCGGTAATGGTGACGAAGTTTTGATAAGTCACTTGCTTGGTAATTTTGCGATTTTCGTTTACACTATTTTTACTTGCAACACGAAGTAAATATTTCACCTAAGCATGGCTTTTTTTATAGTGTGTATATTTTTTTACTGTCAAAATGTGTAACATATTTATTAAACGTCTAAATATTTTACAAAGTGACTGAAAAACATTTCGTTGAAAAGTACATGTCTATGTTGTTTGGCTTCTAATCCTACATAATAATCTGTTGTGATTTTTGTAGGCCCTTTTGTTCGTCTTAATCAATCTGGACAGATTTCTTAGTCAAAATGGCTGAAATTTTTACACATTTTATAAATTGCCTGAGAGAATCAAATTTTACAAATTGACGGTAATATTTACACGCTTACAAAGGAAAAGACCGGAGAAAACAACGTCTATCGCGCATTGAAGAATTTCCCAACCAAGACATAGAGAAACAAGAACGAATCGGTTCAAATGAAGGAAAACAAAATGCAAATACCATAATTACAACCCACCAAATTTATGTGTATAAATTTTAGGCAGCTTCCTTGTTCGAGGAATGTATCCGTGAATATCCACACAAAGGAACAATATCCCACTCGTCTGCAGCTGTACAAAGAAACTTATTCGATGTCACGTGTCTCTGTAACAATCAACTATTTTAAAAAATATATATCGTTTCGGGATATTATAACCCGTGTTCGTTTCTCAACTGATCACTTGGATTGTTTCAGGTGTTTCACATAGGTGTCAAGTCTTCAAGGGTCGGCTGAGAAAGCCCATGTGACAACTATTTTCATAACGTCCACGGTTCCATTGAGTGACAGATAACAATGATCAATCAATCAACGTATTATCAGTTATCCCTTTGAACAAAGTATGTTATTTTAACATCGGCACTTCACGCCATGATATGAGTGTATTCCCTTTGTTTTAGTAAACCTAGACATGTAAACACTCACTTTTGACATATCCACTGTACAAGATAACAGTGATTAATCAATCAACATATTTTCTGTTAATCCTTTGATGGCCAGGAACGATCCGTTGATATACAAAAAAAGTAAATGAACTGATCATTCATCTCTTGCTTGGCTGCCACGTGCATATTACATAACACACATTTCACCTCACTTCCAACCTGGATTTAGATTGAATAATTACCCCAGACACAATAAATGCCAAATGGGAACCTTTGTCAGGTAATCTAAGTGGTGCTACCACTAATTGTACCTGTAATAAATTCATTAACTGAGCATCAAGGGAATGACGACAAATACACAAGTGTAGGGTTAGACGAGAAAACGTGGATGACAAGGGAGTAGTAATCGTATCATCGAAGCAATCCAAAACCCGAAAATTCTTTCACTGCATGGATACTCTTTTTAGTATTAAACTAAATACGTAAAACAAATATTGCCTCCAGCCTTCAAGTTCATTTAGCTGTCCTTGCAGACGGTAGCCCAGTCTCTGGTCACGCTCAGTTGCGTTGCGTATCATCCGGGTACTCACGGGGAAAAAAACAATAACAAAGGCAGCAACCAGTCCGGGGAATTGCGTTAGATCAGTGCCCCTTTAATGTGGGAGGAAAGCCCGAAGTGATGCAGGTCTCAGACGTTTACCACTTCGGTGAAACCCACGAGCACGGGTATGGTGCTGACAAACCTAGAAACATAATCAGGGCGAACTGGTATTCGAACCCATTTACATGAATAAATATCATAAGAACCTTGTATATGTCAACAACCTATACAATTATGCAGTTCAATTACTATCTCTAGAAGAAGAAACATGGTTTGGCACAATAAATAGTGTGGTGGTTACAATAATGTACTGGTCATACTGGTAGGTAAAATACTGAAGGTAAGTCAAGAGGAAAATTATTGGGTTTCATAATACCACAGCATAAATACCAGTTAAAGGAAATTATTGTCCTGCATTTGAAAGATATAGGAAAAAATTCACGCTAGTCCACGAGCCCGAGTACTAAATTGTGCATCTTCCCGAGGCAAGTGTGTTAACTGACTCTAAAAGTTCAGTTTCCACCCTTGCCATACTAAACGAAAATTATGGAGTTATATCTTGGCTGGATTAACGAGTCTATGCATAATCCAATCAAAATTGTGTAATGAAATCGACTTTCAGTTCCTAAAATGCTGTGTAAAATGCGCTCGATTGCAGAATTTGCAATGCATGTGTACCGCCAACTCGAGGATAACAGATATTTCAAAATCTTTTCATGTTTATAATCAAGGTGCTCAAGTGATTTGATGCACTTTGGAAAGGGAAAGACCTGTTTTATTACAATACAGACATTGATTATCAGTCAGATCATCTTGACTGGGCACTAGGGGTGACTATTGGACTGGAAAACACTATTGCAATAACTATTGATATTGAAAGAAACTATTGCAATATATATCGATAGTTTTCAGTGTATCATTTTAGATAGAATTTAGAGTTGAATTAAACCTTGGAATTGAAGTTTCCTTTGAATATGATAACCATAACAACAAATAAAAAGTAAAGTTTGAGATATGAGTGATTTGTTTTTTCTTTACCCTAAGAAAAAGAAACTTCCATACTACCATGTGTAAATTACTACCACTCATCATCAAAAGAAAAACAAATTTGAACAGCATTGCATGTATTTTATTGATATGGTAAATACAATCGAAACTATCGATATTCCTAACTGAAATTGATACTATTGACTGGAAACTGATTTAACAATCGATTTATTGACTTACCAATAGCAATATAGCAATATTTCGATTCATCTCGACACCCCTACTGGGCACAATCGTTTTGTTTGAAGCAAATGCAAGTGATATGAGAAGTGGAATCTGATAGATCAATAGGAGGGACATAGAAGGGGCATAACTGGTAATAGCTACTGGTGGCGCTCGGATCAATCCCAGATTTTCCAGCAGAGTTCAGCAAGGGTGGAGACAGGACTTTTACAGTCAGTTACCTCCCTTGCATCGGGAAGATGAGCAAGGATAGGTTGTAAACCCAGAGACCATATAATAGGTAAACCATAAACATTTAGATTGTTGATATTTACTACAGATGACAGGTTGTGTTGAATTATTTCACAGAGTTGTAGTATAGACAACAATACACAATTTGCAGTCTGCGACTTTAGCAACTCGACTGAAACGAAATACTGGAATATGTTCTTTGACAAGTCCGAAGCACAAGTCAAGTCTGTTCGGTCAAGTAGGCTAAACTAAAGATAGTCCATATAATAACTGTAAAATCAAAATGATGCTTTAGAGACAAGTCAGACAAGTGGAGTCAAAAGATTTTAGACAGAGGCTGAATTTGAAATCTCATTAATATTTGCAGAAATCACATTTCCTGAACTCCAAAACCTTCTGAACAATTGGGTTTTGGGGGTAAACCCCTTTGGGGTATTAAGAGGGAAATGTTTTCCTGAAATACACATGCTTTCATAATTCTCATCTATTACTACTCCAAAAATAAAAATATACCACAATCTCAAGAACATACAATATAACAACATGCCAGAGACCAGACAAGCTAAAGATATATGGTTTATGGGGTTTAACATTAAGGAGACAGGTTATAACGCCAAGCCAGGTACTCGGCAGAATGCATGCATGTCCCCTTGTTTTATCCCCTTCATACCAAGCGCCAGGCAGGGAAAACAACAAGTACCATCTTTGAATGTTCTTTTGTTTGATATGGCCGGGGATTAAGCCACCGCCCATCCACACACCGGGCAGATGCTCGACCATGGAGGTGGCCATGGGACTGAATTGAACCACAGATGTTCCACTCTCTGGGCAGACTCTGTATCTACTGATGTTTTGAAATCAATACCAATGGTGCTTAATACTAGAAACCATGGCACACTCACTGTTACTACTCACCTCGGGATCCAACTTCGTTGTCAACCATTCTGGATGGAAGCCATCAATTTTTTCCTGGTCAGGCTGCAACATGAAACATTTTCACTTTTGAAATGAATTAATGATTTTAGAGCTTTAGTGAGTGAGTTTGGTTTTACGCCGCTTTTAGCAATATTCCAGCAATATCACGGCGGGGGACACCAGAAATGGGCTTCACACATTGTACCCATGTCGAGAATCGAACCCGGGTCTTCGGCGCGACGAGCAAACGCTTTAACCACTAGGCTACCCGACCGCCCCTATAGAGCTTTAGACACTCTTGATAAAAAATAATAAGAGATGATGAAATCAGTAGTCAGCAGAGCTGAGACGAGGATACTGCTCATCATACACACATGATACTGCATGTCAGTCCAAGAATGACAACTTTACAACAGGAAGGACCTGGTTTACTATTATTAGTATTAAATTAAAACGATGTGAAAAAATAACCAGTAAATTTTCTAATACCGGGTATATCACGAAACTCAAGACATCTTTGACCTTTGCATTAGCAGACTGTCTTAATAAAGTAAAAATACACCCAATGACTGTTGAAAACAAAGTTTATCTAACCACTAACCACGACACCTGCATGCTAAATACTCGAAATATGTAACTATTTATCCCTGTATCTGTACGTGGAATACTGTATGTTTTCAAACACTACCCCTATGCCTTTATGTAGGACATCACATTTATCCACCCACCTACCCTATGCTGGTATGTAGAACACCATATTTATCTATCCACTTCCCCTATGCCTGCATGTAGAACACCATAGTTATCCATCCACCTCCCCTATGCTGGTATGTAGAACACCATATTTATCCATCCACCAACCCTATGCCGGTATGTAGAACACCATATTTATCCACCCACCTACCCTATGACTGCATGTAGAACACCATATTTATCCATCCACCTCCCCTATGCTGGTATGTAGAACACCATATTTATCCATCCACCTCCCCTATGCTGGTATGTAGAACACCGTATTTATCCACCCACCTACCCTATGCCTGCATGTAGAACACCATAGTTATCCATCCACCTCCCCTATGCTGGTATGTAGAACACCATATTTATCCATCCACCTCCCCTATGCTGGTAAGTAGAACACCATATTCATCCATCCACCTCCCCTATGCCTGTATGTAGAACACCATATTTATCCATCCACCAACCCTATGCCTGTATGTAGAACACCATATTTATCCATCCACCTCCCCTATGCCTGTATGTAGAACACCATATTTATCCATCCACCAACCCTATGCCTGTATGTAGAACACCATATTTATCCATCCACCTACCCTATCCCTGGATGTGGAACACCATATTTATCCATCCACCTACCCAATGCCTGTATGTAGAACACCATATTTATCCATCCACCTCCCCAATGCCTGTATGTAGAACACCATATTCATCCATCCACCTCCCCTATGCCTGTTAGTAGAACGCCATATTCATCCATCCACCTACCCCTATGCCGGTATGTAGAACACCATATTCATCCATCCACCTACCCCTATGCTGGTATGTAGACCACCATATTTATCCATCCACCTACCCCTATGCTGGTATGTAGAACACCATATTTATCCATCCACCTACCCCTATGCTGGTATGTAGACCACCATATTTATCCATCCACCTACCCCTATGCTGGTATGTAGAACACCATATTTATCCATCCACCTCCCCTATGCCTGTATGTAGAACACCATATTTATCCATCCACCTCCCCTATGCCTGTATGTAGAACACCATATTCATCCATCCACCTCCCCTATGCCTGTATGTAGAACACCATATTTATCCATCCACCTCCCCTAAGCTGGTATGTAGAACACCATATTTATCCATCCACCTACCCTATGCCTGTATGTAGACCGCCATATTTATCCATCCACCTCCCCTATGCTGGTATGTAGAACACCATATTTATCCATCCACCTCCCCTATGCTTGTTATGTTGGATGAAGGATACCTATATCCATCTATCTACCCCTTTGACCCGTGAAGATCCGGGTTAGAATGTTGTCTTCAGCAACCAATGCTTGTCATAAGAGGCAGCTAACGAGACTGGGTGTGTCAGGCTCGCCGACTTGGTTGATGCATGTCATCATATCCCAATTGCGAAGATTAATTCTCATGATGTCAATCACTGGATTGTCTGGACCAGACTTGATTATTTACAGACTGCCGTCATATAGCTGGAATATTGGTTAAACAACAAACCAAACCAAACCAAACCAAACCTACCCCTATGCTGGATACCATACTCATCCATCCACCTACCAATGCTTGTTATGTTGGATGCAGGATACCATCTATATCCATCCACCTACCCCTGTGCCTGTATGAAGGACGTCACACATATCCATACACTTACCCCAATGCCTGTGTGCGGAATACCGTATTTATCCAGCTCAACGCCCATGGCAGGATTTCCCACGAGGTACACCTTCCCAGTAAAGTTTATGTTTTTCAAATATAAAGCTCCAATGAAGGCTGTGCACACAATTTCTTCCTGTTGAAATAAGTGAAAAAAACTTTATCAGTGAATATCTTATAACCTTTGTAATGAAACTTTTATGGGAATATTAGTGAGTGAGTGAGTGAGTTAGGTTTAACGCCGCTTTTAACAGTATTCCAGTTATATCACGGCGTGTCAGCATAATGTGGGAGGAAAGCCCGAAGTGTTGCAGGTCTTAGACGTTTACCACTTCGGTGAAACCCACGAGCACGGGTATGGTGCTGACAAACCTAGAAATATAGGGGCCAACCGGGATTTGAACCCACAATCATAGGTTTCTGGCGTGCCTAAGGGACGCAAATCTGTACAGCAAATCGCGGCGCCTTAGACTGAGACACCCATGCCCCCGGAGTCCGCATGAAAGTTGGCATTGCTGTATAGAGTCAACCTTAGAATACAGAACAGTTGCCAATTTGTTTGGTGTTGGCAAATCAACAGATTATAGGAATTAGATCATCCTCTGGCATAAACGTTCACATTGCAACATTTACATAAAAAATCATTGCACTTGTGTAAATGTACATTTGCACCTGTTCCAGACATGGTGCAAATTTACTCTCAGTGTATATGTGCTGCATAACTAGTATACTCATGGTTATCTGATTGGTTAGGGAGTGGGCTATTATTTTCCATATAGCCCGCTCATGTACCCTGTGGAGAAATCAATTGCAACACACCTTAGGTAGCGTGCTTATCTGAAATGAGTGAGTGAGTGAGTGAGTGAGTATGGTTTTACGCCGCTTTTAGCAATATTCCAGCAATATCACGGCGGGGGACGCCAGAAATGGGCTTCATACATTGTACCCATGTCGGGGTGACGAGCGAACACTTTAACCACTAGGCTACCCGACCGCCCCTTATCTGAAATGAGCTGAAAAGAACCGATTTTTATCCGAAAGTACTGCTTCAAGGGAAGATCTATGGTTTGCATCATCTGCTAGCTGTCAAAAAGGCTGAATCAGAACGTTTTACTTGGTGAAACATATATTCCGAGTGTGTATGAATGTCAGTGAGGTAAAGTCGTTGTTAATCGATCACTCGTGGCATATTGTGTGATGTTCCCTGTGTGTGAGCCAATGCACCGCAGCCTGATGGCAACTTATAATCTATATTTACACACTCATGCAAATAAATGCAGATATCTATAGAGGTGCACGTGAACAGGGTACTAGCCACATGTCATTACAAGTGAGCTCATGTGACACACTCCCTACGGTAGCCAAACTATTTTTAACAAATGTTTACTGCTAAACCCAATGAACTTGACCAAAGTGAGTAAAACATACTGAATACCCAAAGAAAAGAATAAATGCCCAATGACAGTCTGTGCTAGAGTTAATGGAGTCTACAGGCCCGAAACTAGCTCTTTTTAGTAGAATTAAGTGTTACTGTAAGGGACTATTATAAGTTGAGCTTACTAGAATAATTTATTTTTTACTGGACTGGGCTTCGGAATATTGGCGGAAGTCACAGACTGCAATGAGAATGATTACTTGTGTGTAAATACTCAACATGCTCAATGGATCAAAACATTTTCTGGAACACTGGATCTGCCTTGATATATAGAGGACACATACCTCTGTAGCATCGTAACCAAAATTCAGACACTTTTGTGCATACTGCTCTCGGGTACTTGTACTGTTATTGGTAGCATAGAAAACCCTCTTGCCCTAAAAGAGAAGCAATTGTTACATACACAAAAAGGAACCATACACGATAAAGAACATAACACAAGTTCAATTCTAGAGGCTGTAAAAACCTGCAGCTTAAAGTTAATCATGTTAAACCCTCCACTGTAGATGGATTCTACAACATTCGATAGTGATGACAGAAGTCGGCTTCATGGGGCTCTGCTCAATTTTTTACATTCATTGGAAAATGTATGGAATCACATGTGACCATTTCAGCTAATCAGAATGCAGGAATTAAAAATGAACACAAGGAAAAAAAAAAATATCGAAATGGTGCTCAAAGTAGTATTTTTTTCAATCTCCCCGAGGCAAGGAAGTTAACTGACTATGAAAGTCCAGTTTCCAACCCCCCTTGCCTTACAAACTAGACTGGAATTTTGGATACACTATGCCAGTACTGTAAATTTCATGGTTTGGCAAACATTGAAATCAGGGCAGACTGACGCTTTACATATTGTTTTGAATAATTATTTGCTACTAAAACTGAGCTTGTGAGGTGCACAACAATCATATATTTATGCATCAAAGTGACCGTATTGCTACCTCTCCGTATGGCTTCGATGACAGCATGTGATTACTGTTAACAAACAAAAACTAAGCAAATGGCAATATGTTTATAAGGTTTTGAGATATTTTCTCACTGAAAGTTAACCATGACAAATGTTGATCTTGATGTGTAGACTCATCAAAAAATTGGAACAAGAAAATAAGATCATTGTTGCATTGATAAATACGAGTTGGCGCTGTCGCGGTATGTGGAAAAGCGGGTTCTATGGAACGAGGTGAATGGAAGTTGTAAGTATAGAAGGGACATGATTTCGTCAAAATTATTATGTAAACATTATGGAATGAAATTTTGTATGAAATTAATAAAACAGATTACAAACATAAGTCCAGATATACAATGAACACTTAAATAGTGTAACAAAGGGTTTACTTGCGTAATTCAATACAGATTTGTTGATATTCTATTTCCGATGACGGATCTTGACAGTCATATACAACCACCTGAAATGTTACTAAAGAAAAAATCTGTTTGTTTTATACTAAAGAGATATATTTTCCAGAACTTAATAGCCCATAATCATGATAATTAAGGGTGCGTATAACACACGAGTGTGTATTGTACACGAATAAATAAGTTATGTGTACACTGATTAATCGGAAGGGGCTCTTATTGGGATTGATCACTTGCCAATATATTAGCACATATCGTCATGGGCACTTATTACATCGATTACGGTATTGTAGGAGTTATATCTTGGCTGGACTAACAAGACTATGCATAGTCCAATCAACAATTGCCCAACATAATTGACATCTGGTTTGTCAACTGCTGTGCAGATTTCAGGATTTGTAAAGCATGTGTACCGTCTATTCAACGCCAACAGATATTTTGCTTACATTTTCATGTTTCTAATCAAGGTGCCTACGTGATTTTATGCACTTCAGATAGTAAGACCAGTTTTTTTTACAATACAGATCTTGATCTTCGATCGGCTAGTCTTGACTGAGCCAATAATTTTGTTTGAAGCAAATGCAAGTGATTTGAGAGGTGGAATCTGATTGGTCAATAGGAGGGACATAGAAGGGGCATAACTCGTAATAGCCACTGGTGGGCCTATGATCAAGCCCAGAAATTCCAGCCCAGTTTTTTGGGGGTGAAATCCTGAAGTTTGGTTGAGAGAATATTGAGACCTTGAGAACAGCGTTTTAAGACATACCCTTACACCTCCACAGAAATTTAATTGTGGAAGTGTTGACATCCTCAAAGATATTTTCAAAAGGAAATAAACATAAATCCCCATTTAATGCATAACTGTATGTAGATATAATAAAGCAACACTAACTCAACGAAAGTGTTTCTGAACTGGCCAGATATTTCCTGCATTTTGTCTAGTTAGGTAACGATACCGTTAATTTGAAAAACAGAGCAGTATTTGAAATAAACAAAATACCAGTCGCTTATTGTGAAAAATAAATTGACACGAAAATTTACAGCAGTCCATAAGGACCCATACAAATTTGAAACCTCGGGCCGACACAAGATCTAGCTGCCACAGGCCTACGGGCAGGTGCTTACTTCGAATTCTGAACCAGAGTATCAAAGGTACAGAACCTTACCTTTATCATGTTCATACGTTGATAAACATTTAAGGGGTGAAGATGAAAACTTGCGCTTTTGTATACCAGACACTAAGAATTATTAATCGATAGTGAATGAGTGAGTTTGATTTTACGCCGATTTTAGCAATATTCCAACAATATCATGGCGGGGGACACCAGAAATCGGCTTCACATATTGTACCCTTGTCGGGAATCGAACCCGGGTCTTCAACGTGACGAGCAAACGCTTTAACCACCTGGCTACCCGACCGCCCCTATTAATCGATAGAGATTTACAGTCTTTCAAAGTGACTGCCTCATCAGCATTACATCATTAGATTCGCCTATAGTTGTAAACAATCATATCGTGAAATCAATGCTAAATAGAGCAGAAAACCTAAAGTCTATGTATATGTGACTTCAATAGAATAAAAGAACATCAGATTGATTGTAGGTAAAGTACAGGAACATTTCTTATTATCAATCATGGAACAAAAAACAGAAATGTCCTTGATTGTTGGTTTCAATTACCAGTTTTCATCCTTCACATAAAGTACCTTGTGTTTCTTGTATTAATATCAGATTGGTATACACAGCTATTGTGTCTCATACCAATCCCATTAAACTCAGATGTCAGTGCTTGCTAGCGATAGTGAGTGAGTGAGTGAGTGAGTGAGTTGGGTTTTACGCCGCTTTTAACAGTATTACAGTTATATCGCGGCGTGTCAGCTTAATGTGGGAGGAAAGCCCGAAGTGATGCAGGTCTCAGAAGTTTACCACTTCGGTGAAACCCACGAGCACGGGTATGGTGCTGACAAACCTAGAAACATAATCGGGGCGAACCGGCTAGCGATAGTGAGGCACTAAGAGATGAGTTTAATGAGATTGCTCTCATACTGAAAAGTTAACCAAGCAAAAGCAGAACGTGTTATGTGAAAATGATAGTGATATGTTTAGTAGTTCATGTTAAATTTCAATGCTAACAGACAGACACTCTGACAAAGACCAGAAACATAACCTTGCACTGATGTTACGAGTAGTGACACATTAAATAATACAAATGATATTTTTTTTTTCCTATCATAGATTTATTCATCGCTTAATAATTTGAGCTGGTATAATAAACATTCTGAACTGCATAATGTAGAAATGGGAACATGATCCACAATGCATAATAGTATAGAGATTCTGTTCAAAAAAACAATCTTGATACTACCAATCTCAAGAATCCATGTCAAAGTGTCAGTTACCTGATCTGCCAACCCAAATTTGCAACCTCTTGTACAACATAATAATAATAATAAATGATAATAATAATAATAACAACAATAATAATAATAATAATAATAATAAATAAATAATAATAATAATAATAATAAATAATAAATAATAATAATAATAATAATAATAAATATTAATCTAAATTTTTAATATCAGAATTTAGGCACAAGTGTTTTAAATGGAGTATGACATGACATGACATTATTACCGAAGAATATGACTATATACAGAGAAGAATTTAGAAATTTCTTTTGCACTGATCACCACCGCTGTCCTAGAAAACCACAGTGCGTCGAATGACATCAACAATGTTCAGCTATGACGTCGTTTTTAGTGTGACGTCATTCCGACCTCACGCCACAATAAGATTCGAGTGACTTCACAAATGCCATCCTGATGACAGAAACAATACACTGTTGTCTCATGACGTGATATGACCCTAAGGCACATATGATTTTTATGAACCCTGATATGTTTCCCCTTGTGGGAAATAAATGAAAGCATTGCATAACCGTATTCGACGTAATAAGCGCCCAGGGCGCTCTCAAAATTAGAAATAGGGGGCTCTTATTAGAATATCATTTTGGTGAAAAACATAAAGTTGAAAGATAAATTTCGTGGTTTATGCTGATAGCCTGAAATGTTTATGTAGGACAGATATATTTTTCCAGGATTTAATAGCCAAAAATAAGGGTGCATATATATCACACAAGTTTGTATTATACGCAAATAGGGGAAGGAAGCGGTGCGTATTATATGTGAAAAGGGGTCGGAAGGGGTGCTAACTGGGATTGTTCAGTAGCCAATGTATTAGCAAATCTCAACATGGGCGCTTATTAGAGCGAGGCGCTTATTACGTCAAATACTGTATATGCAATAACATCACTTGACACATACCAGTCCTCCTGTGTATTGCCAACACATATTGCATATCATTTTTGTGTATCGCGATATATATTGTATCGGAAGGGGCCCCCAATACCAAGGTCTAATGTGTCTCAACAGAAGGTGGCCATAACTTTTTTAGTGGATCTGGTTGCTCCAAACATCTTGGTATTGGGAGAACAGTAGTCTTTCCACTCCATAGACTCTTGTTTGCTTGAGGTGTAACCATATGGAGGGGCCGTGATACAATTTGTATCCCGATACAGTACTTCATTTCACTAGCTGATATTCTTTCTTTTTGCGGGCAATAAGGGGCTACAACAAGGAATGGTCGGCTCGGAGTCAGTATACTGTGTCTGAGTGGGGTATTCATGTTAAACTGCGGCATGGTATCTCAGTGGGCTAGCGCTATAAATCGGCATCAGCCCGGACAAGTAAAAGCAGCCACACACACACGTGCATGCACGTCGCTATATAAGTGCAATAATCTTGGACACGACGTTAAACCCAATTTCACCTCACCTCACCTTTCTTTTTGCAGAGGACTCACAACCCTGAAACATCTGTTATTAAATTTCAGAGATCAGATGGGATATTGTAAGGCAGAAATATGTGATATACTTGAGAATCTGCATGAGCTGGTGGTTGAACAGTTCCTGTAATTGTTCGCGTTTTTACACCAATATAACTTGCAATGAAATATATTGTATGTATTACAATACAGTGGTCGTAAAACAATGTATTGTATGATGGGCCTCGTATCACTATACAATACGTATTCGCCGTATCATTACGCCACTTGTTTGCGCTCGGATCAATTATCAACAAACACAAGTCAATAATAATATATGCCATTTCACCTCATAGCTCCTGCATTTGAACTTCAAACTTTTAAAGATTCTATTAATCATTATATTTTTTATCTAGGACCTTACCAATTTTTTAAGATACTTGATTGTCTCCAGACTTCCAGGAATGGCACCTATTCCATCCCACAGCACGCCTGAAACAATAGATACTGTGCTGTTTCATAATGAAGAATACCCCATGCAAGTTTCTGCATTACATATTGCATAATTTCTTAACTTAAAATAATAAGCCAGGGATAATTCTAGGCCCACATTTTAGAATGCAATGAGGCATTTTAACATTGTGCTGTATGGGCGTACCTCTGGAATATTTGAAATTTTCACATGAAGGGCCCATGTCAGAAAATTCCTTGTGTGAACCCTGATCTACTGTACCTAAAAATGTCAATACAATACTTACTCGATAGTTTCTTCGGCGAAATCGTTAAAAGTTGTCAATCGAAACAGTGATTTGCATACTTGCAACACTTCATGCCATGCTCTTACTGTGCATAACTGATTCCTATATCACTGCATGGAGCTTTGCACTACATTTTTTTATACCTGATTATCAAATCGTATTCGGTGATCTACAACAAGTCATTAACCATATTTTATTGTCACTTAATTCCTAGCAGAAATCAAAGACATACATGTATGAGCATCCATGCAGAAATCAAGAGAAAAAATGCAGTCACGGGTAAAGTTTCAAAACACAAGCAATTTTAGATTTTGGAATGACAAATCCAAACCTAAATAAATATACATACAACTCTTACTCCATAAGAATATATACAAATTTCAGATCACAAATGATCGTATTTTAGATGGGATTTGCCTAGACTTTAGATAAGACAGCACTGGTCATCATGAACGTACCCTCTTGCAAGAATGGCCAATGTGCATTAATTACGAATTTTGAACTATTTCTAGGAGCAAAACAGCAGGTTGGAGATTTTTTAGAATATGCTAAAATATGTTTGCTTTCCAGATTTGTCCATATTTATTGAAAACTAATTTGTAGTGTTTTGTTGCAAGTCACACTGGCGAAACAATGCCCTGTGACGTCGGGGGTCATCGAGTGTGCATAAGCTCCCCCAAGTGATCTATCATCATTTCTACACGCAATGTCTTTGAATACGCCCAGCGATGTTGAGAGTTTTGAATATTTATTTACTAAATATAGCCTGCCCCTGCACATTTTATAGCAAGCGCTAGTTTACGAAAGCACTTTTATTTTTTATATATTTTTTATTTCGTTTTTCTCGTAATTCAAGAGGCTAAAATGGTCATATATGGGAACTAATATACATTTACAAATGTAAATTATATATTTTTGGCCAGCAAACTGTAACACCATTTACAACTTTGGCTGTTTCATGCCATGGCTTTGAATATATATAATTACGATCTTAACAGACATTATCTGAGCCCTAGAAATTGTTTGTTCCCTGCATGCCAACAAAATGAACAGCTGATGGTGGTAAACATGTCTTATCTATAATTGTTCTCACAAATAATTCCTCCTAACACACATGCCTAAAGTTGACAATGAGCTGAAATACAGAAATGTTAATGTATTTTCTTCTAGAGTAGACAATAAACAGAAATATAAATAATGCATTTTATGGTTGATACTAATTGCTAATATGTTTAAATATTCAGTGGAATAATTAATGTCCGAAAATATCGGATACTGTATCTATATAATCTAGTAACATTAATTGCAACATAATTCGATTCCCCAAACCCGAAGATCATATACAGCTTCCACTGTGGGAAAACAAAATGTCTCTGAAAATTCGCAAAATCTCATCACACGCCAAAAAATCGCTTTGCTTTTAGACCAGGGGGGATTTTCTCTCATAGGTAACAAATTCAAGGATAATCCTTGGTGTATACATGACCAGATCATTTCATATGTGTATCTAAATACATTTTTCCAGGGGACAGTCAAGCTTTTCCCAGTCAGAACATTTTGTACCCATCTCTTGAGACCTACAGTGGGTTACCGGGTAGGGTCGGGTAATTGGGGGCCGGCTACCAGGGTAGTAACCACGGTTGCGGGTAGTCCTGTGGGTACCCAATCCAACTCAGTACCCGTCCGACCCGAGTACCCGAGTCACGTGTCCCTGCCCTACCACACATGATAAAATGCTTTCCTCTCTTTCAATTTTATATGAAAAATCCAAATAAAATACACAAGTTAATTCTGTATGCCTGTAAAAGTTTTATTCTAAATTGTTTGGACAAATTGACTATTAGATTAGAATCTAGGATTGCATCATTTCACAAGGAAGAAAATTACACTATTTGGGTTAATATCTGCTTCATCATGTTCATGTTGTTTACAAATCTTCGCACATGAATATTTACTGAGAATTTATAAATGTGACTACGTAAGGGTCAGAATCATTATATTTCAATTTCCATGAGCAGGCTAGCATTTCTAATCAAAGTAACAATACGCTCCACAAATACACAGTAAACATTTTAAGTCGATCAATGGGGTATGATAACAGGGGGTGCCTGGGCCAAAATTGTGAGCGCCTCGCAACCTTGGACAAGGACATTTAACGCCGATTGACATAATTTTATCTGCCAAAATCGAACGAAGGATGTCGGCTGCTTGATTTCAAAATCACGTGATAATCACATGACACTTACATACGTTTTGTACCTTTAGCGCTGAATAAGGAGAGCTTTACTTCTAAGACAAACATAAGTCATTGAAGAAATTTCAGGCTTGTAAACGTAATCATGAATGAGCATCCACACCTACCGTCGCAATCAAACAAGAAGTTGTCGACACTTTCAACCAACTCCCGAGACAAGTCCGCGTTTAATTTCTGAGCTGTCATAGTCGAGCTGAACCGCCAGTTGAATGAAGCTTGCAATCCAAGGGCGTGAACTCTGGATAGAAATTTTGCCATGCTCACCTTCACGGTGACAGCGCAAGTTTCATAACGAGGCTGGGATCGAGTCTCGAAAAGTAATTGGTCAATCACAGCATATATTTCTTCTTTTTTTATTTGCTGGAGGAGTGAACAGAAACAGGATTGGCACCGGACTTTCCTACATGAACACACTCCTGAACTCAAAGTAGGCCTACATTACATGTTATATTGATTCCGGCTCATGTTGGACTGCATGGAAATTTGAAACGAGCATACCAACTTGCGGATATAACGAAATCTAAATTCGCATTCCAACCACACGATTTTTACTTCAATTTAGCAAAACCTTTCATCACAATTAAACATATTTGATTTTGGGACGACTCGCAGACATATGAACACGGAGTTCCTTCTGTTGAGTGAGTATAGTTTTACTCCGCTTTTAGCAATATTAGCAATATCACGGCAGGGACACCAGAAATGGGCTTAACACATTTTACCCTTTTGGGGAATCGAGCCCGGGTCTTATGCGTGAGGAGCGAGCGCTTTAAATAACCGCTAGGCTACCCCACCACTCCCTCTTGTTGAACTTTCATTGGCGATATTTACAAATTTGCTTTGGATAGACAAAGATAGCTAATGCTCCATTAAAGACATAAAAAAACAAAAGTAACTTTCATGCCGATAATTAAAATACATTTACTGAAATATTAGAATTTGTAAAGTGCATGCATGTAACTATAGAGATGGTTGAATTTGCTCAAGTCATTCATATTTTTCATGGACCATGTCAAAAGTGCACAATTAAAGTCTATGTCAGTTTTAGGCGAGTTTAGACATGTTTGTTTGTTGTTTAACGCCGCACTCAGCAATAGTCCAGCGATATGACGGCGGTCTGTAAATAATTGTGTCTGGACATCGATGTATACACAATTGGGATACGATGACATGCATCAACCAGGTCAGCGAGCTTGACCACCGATCGCGTTAGCTGAGTCTTACGACAAGGAGTCGCCTTTTATGGAAAACATGCATGGGTTGACTTTTTCATAAATTTAATGTATACCAACTAACACTGACATTAAGAGACAACCCACTTCAATAACTGGTGCTTTATGGAAATTATGTTTAGCTTTACTTTAATAGAATATTAAAAGGTGGATTTGGGTGAATGGATTATTAA
This sequence comes from Haliotis cracherodii, assembly GCF_022045235.1. Classification (NCBI taxonomy): domain Eukaryota; kingdom Metazoa; phylum Mollusca; class Gastropoda; order Lepetellida; family Haliotidae; genus Haliotis; species Haliotis cracherodii. Next base: position 17,390,464 of record NW_027266270.1, on the reverse strand, counting down.
TATCAAAATTAGGGCAGTGGTGATATATTTCAAACCGATTTTATTTATATATCTGATACTGTGTCACATACCTTTATCATATTAATCAGAGATAATTGGCATACAGGTTGCTAAAAAGATCGATTCCTCAATAAACATTCGCAAGTGTGTGATGGTTGATATACCACAAATCATAAAAGGCAATTATATATAAATACGAATGAATTATTTCGACATTTGTAAAAAATAAATAACTCTCGCTCAAAAGGAAGCTATCATAAAAAGATCAGAATTGAAAGGTGGTACTCAGCTACAAGTCTTTACATTAGTTGATAAAATTGTAATTGTAACTTTTTTCTTAACACCTTAAATTAGAACCGAGTTTCGAATATTAAAGCTTGTTTGATGACTTGACCAGGCAAACCAGTAGCTGACTTTGCAAGCAACGATCCACTCCGTCAGGGTAAGATGGTACCAATCAACCAATATAAGTTACCGAATCTGACCACCCCATCCAAAAAGGCGTCTCATACGACAAGCATTGGACTCCCCACGGGGTTTGAGTATTAACATGGTCTCACGACGCCGTTGGTATATGTTTAGAAATACTTCTTTACATCTCTAGACATGGTGGATATGGCATTCCTTCATAAAGTTAATGTGAAATGTGTGTATCTTGTAACGCTGTCGATCAAAGCACAGATTAAGTCATGAAATAAATGAGTCATAAAAAAATGTCGTTTCAAAAATTGAAAAGACAATGTCAAATTTGCAACACTTAACTGAATATGCATAAGAAATTCACTGTAGGAATTACTTAAACCCTTCGTCTTGTCCGTTTTAATATCTTATTTAAAAAAAATAGTTTGCAAATAAAATATGGATAGCTGAGAATGAATTACTTGAATGGCTTGCCAAATGTTTTTTTGTACAAAAGAAACAATTTATAGCAGTGATGATTAACATACTTTACAACAATAAGTGAGCGCTGCTGTGAGGCTAAAGAACGCGGGTGGAATAAGAGTTATCGTTCTTGTTTAGAGTATTTCTCGTGTTCATTCGCCAATATGCTTGCATATGTTGTTGTTGGTTTCGGAAACACGGAGTGTTGACGAATGCTTCGGTTGCTCAGTCTGTTCAGATGTTCTTCGATGGAGAACCGCTTCAAGAGTCAAGATTTATGCTGCATCGAGCTGATTAGATGTTGTTTTGGGGTTTTTTAACGCCGAACTCAGCAATATTCCATCTATATCACGCCCGCAGGAGCAGGGTTTGTTTCTGTTATAAACAGATTTTCAGAATAAAAATGGTGGCCAAATAATTATGTCAGGGAAATCTTGCTGGTTCAACAAAACAGGAGCAAGTGTTAGGGGCCGACCGTTTAATATTCTGGGGGTCCTTGGAATTTACCCCCAAAAATATATTGTCCCCGAAACTTCTTCAAAAAAATAATTATGCATCAGGCTGTTGACAAAGAAATAAATACCTGCCACAAAAATACGATTGCTGCAAGATTTCTTTTGCTTTGAAAAATTGAGGCTTGTAGCTTTAAATAAACATAAATCTGGTTTTGAAGCCGTAACTGAAAAAAAATATATTCCAATCTCGAACCATGCTAACGTCATCGTTCAACACGATAGTGTTAGGCCACAAACATCACCATAAGCTGCAATAATATTTTACTTCGACAGCAACAGCTCTGATACAGTTAGTGATATACTGTAACGCTAACATTCTTTTTAAAAACATATTATTGATGTCCTTGGAGTCTCATAACGCCTTTGGAGTTGCAATTAAGTGTACATTAACACCTAGTGAGACTATAACAAGAAAACATTGATGCAGAGCATCAAAGTTCCCCGCTATATGTGATGCCTCACAAACGCGTAATTATGATGTTACTGAAAAGCATGTAGGAGCATAATTAAATTAACCACAAATAACACAAAGCTGTTGTGGAAAAAAATATCATTTATTTTGAGTATTGGGCAATACAGTTGATACATTTGCATAGGGTAGGTATATTTAAAAATAGTTTCTTGTTTAACGCCGCACTCAGCAGTATTCCAGCCATATGACGGCGGTCTGAAGATAATCCAGTCTGGACCAGATAATCCAGTGATTGTCACCAAGAGCATCGAACTACGCAATTGGAATATGATGTTATGCATCGACCAAATCGGCGAGCCTAACTACTCAATCCTATTCGTCGCCTCTTACGGCAAGCATGGGTTGCTGAAGACCTATTCTAACCTGGGTCTTTATTTAAAAAGTAGATCGAAGGAAATGGAAGCAATTTCGGGCACAAATGTAAACATGTGGAAATAGTATCAAAATTGCCAACAACATTGGCAGATGCACATACTCAAATAATAGATCAAATTCCTTTTACACTTGGCATTTGGTTATAATAATGTAAATGAAATTACTAAGGGCTCCATATGGCTAAAAAGTCAAAGGTCTTTTTGTCACAACCACAGATGCACATACTCAAAATATTATCACGTAGTTGGAGAACATTTCAATACCGGGACTAAGCATTAACGGAGATTCCTCGACTCTTGTTTTACGTTTTTCGGTCAGTTTCTTTTTTGTATTTCTTTCTTTCAAAGAATAGTAATTGTGATCATGATGAGTTGAGTTACTTGGTCTTTTTCTATGTACTGTTTTTTATCCAGTGTCAGTAACTGTTGTGGAATGTGGTTTACTTGTTACAATGACTGGCTTGAGTTCATATGAAGATGATTGATTGATTTGTCGTTTAACGCCGCACTCAGCAATACTCCAGCTATATGACGGCGTTCTGTAAATAATCGAGTTTGGACCAGACAATCCAGTGCTTAATATCATGAGCATCGATCCAGGCAATTGGGATCGATGCCATGCATCAACCAAAGCCTGACCACCCGATCCCGTTTGTCGCCTCTTACGACAGGCATAGTCGCCTGATATACTGTTAAGATGAAACATAACAATTCATCCATACTACTAAACAGTTGTAAAACCGCTTGTCCATTCGGATCAATCTGACCCAAACCATTCCGCTGATGAGAGTCAAATAATGCATACGAATCAAAATCCGTAAAAATTGCAATGGAGACATCATTAAAATTTACCAAAAGTGACGGGGATATCAATATTGCTTGTTGAAATGATTCTTTGAAATCTGTTTTCCCTGCTTCAATATTTGGAGCACCTGTGACAGAGCCATAAAACTGATCTGTTATGTAGACAATATCGCTTGAGGCAGTGGCTGCTGGGAGCTGATTATGACCTAAATACCCATCATAGCCTTCGGTATTAACTATGTGACTGTAGAGAGCTATGCCTTCATCCAACAGATTATCGAGGTCAATGGAGCACGGTATACAGACGGAAATAGATTTGAGCCCTGGGACACAAAATATATGAGTGACCAGAGCTACGGCTGTACATTGAATTCCATTAAACGGTTGAAAAATACTACAGCCTTGATGCAAATTCGCCGACATACTACTCCGATTTTGCTTTGACTTTGCTGCCAAACGTTTCACACGTGGCTATGTGCGGTGCACTGATTAAAAAAATCACGGAGGACTGGATTAATTCAAAATACGGAACATAACTATTCCAAATATTTCCAGTGAACATGAGCATCCAAACAATCAAAAGTGTGGTATGTAGAATGTGGGATTCAGCCATATTACATTTAAATTGAGATATCGTCGTTGTTCATGAATAAGCATATCAAGAACATATTTTATATTATGCTGTTATTTACGATCTCCGGAGTACAGTTTTGTATACACCGTGAAAATCAGAAAATTAGTCCTTGAGGAAAAAAGGACATCCGATTACACATGAATGGTTTAATAATGTCAGCTAATGACCAGAAACGGTCAGATGCATCAATTAACTACATAAAGACGATTTTGAAGTATCTCTTATTGCTGGAAAAGAATAGCATTAACATTCCACGCACATGATTTGTATGTTCTGTTTCCGTAAATGCGTGGCTTGAAATTTCAAATAAACCAAAATTAACGTTTCCCGTATACTTCCCCGCCTTCAGGGCGGGGAAGAATAAATAACGTGTCTGTCTGCTACAGCAGCGTCAATCCTGAATCATAATGTCCAGGTTCTCTCGTGGCCTTCTAAATTTGCAACCTACATATGCATCAACCACAAACAAGCCACAGCTTGCACATGCAGTATATCCTGAAGATCCGGGCTGGAATTGGTCTTCAGCAACCCATGCTTGCCGTAAGAGGCGACTGTGCTTGTCGTAAGAAGCGACTTGTTTGGTGCATGTCATCGTATCCAAATTGCGCAGATTGATGCTCATGATGTCAATGCTGTCTGGTCCAGATTCGATTATTTACAGACCGCCGTTATATAGCTGGAATACTGCTGAGTGCGGCGTTAAACAACAAACCTAGTGACATACAGGTGGTTCTAACACACAGCGGGAAGAAATGTTTTTCCTTACCACTTCGTGACTGCCATCACACTCAGAAATGACCCGCGGAACGCCAGTGGCGTTAACGTTTCTACGTTAGGCTGGTTTCCGCATGGAGTGGCCAGGCCGGTTACCAGACCTCAACCCAATTGACCACATGTGGAACGAGTTGCAGATCGCCCCCCTTAAGGCGCTCTGTCCTATACGCAACTCGGCAACACGGCAATGCTCTTACTGAAGATGTGAAGCCCATTTCTGGTGTCCCCCGCCGTGATATTGCTGGAATATTGCTAAAAGCGGCGTAAAACTATACTCACTCACTCTTACTGAAGAGTGGAAATATATTCGGACCGTAAAAGAAATTTTAAAACCAAGGAGTAACATAAGTGCATTCTAAAAGGGAAAACCCCGGAATTTCGAGAATCCGAGGGGAATTCTCGTATTCGACAAATCAGCTCTCAGGAATTTCGGACATCATGCTTTAATATTTTCCACAAATGTTAGTTGTTGCAAAGTCAAAAAGACAACCAGGTTTTCAAATCCCTGTCTGGGAAAATTTCAAAAAGAACTACAGATTGCCGTTGTACAAAAAATAAAACCTTAGCGCAACGACTGTCGTACGTCTGTCTATGTCAACCTTTTCCCAGTCAGAACATTTTGTACCCATCTCTTGAGACCTGCAGTGGGTACCCGGGTAGGGTCGGGTAATTGGGGGCCGGCTACCAGGGTAGTAACCACGGTTGCGGATAGTCCTGTGGGTACCCAATCCAACTCAGTACCCATCCGACCCGAGTACCCGAGTCACGTGTCCCTGCCCTACCAAACATGATAAAATGCCTACCTCTCTTTCAATTTTATATGAAAAATCCAAATAAAATACACAAGTTAATTGCGTAAGCCTGTAAAAGTTTTATTCTAATTTTTTGGGGGCAAGTTGACTATAAGATTAGAATCTAGGATTGCATCATTTCACAAGGAAGAAAATTACACTATTTGGGTTAATATCTGCTTCGTGTTGTTACCCACCAAATCTTCCGTACATGAATATTTACTGAGAATTTATAAATGTGACTACGTAAGGGTCAGAATCATTAGATTTCAATTTCCATGAGTAGGCTAGCATTTCTAATCAAAGTAACAATTCGCTGCACCAAGACTCAGTAAACATATTAAGTCGATCAATGGGGTATGATAACAGGGGGTGTCTGGGCCAAAATTGTGAGCGCCTCGCAACCTTGGACACGGACATTTAAATGCCTCGCATAAACTCTGATTGACATAATTTTATCTGTCAAAATCGAACAAAGGATGTCGGCTGCTTGTTTTCAATATCACGTGATAATCACATGACGGTTGACCTTTAGCGCTGAAAAGGGAGAGCCTTAAAAAAGAATTACTTGTCATTGAAGAAATTTCAGGCTTGTAAACGTAATCATGAATGTGCATCCACACCTACCGTCGCAATCAAACAAGAAGTTGTCGACACTTTCAACCAACTCCCGAGAAAGGTCCGCGTTTAATTTCTGAGCTGTCATAGTCGAGCTGAACCGCCAGTTGAATGAAGCTTGCAATCCAAGGGCGTGAACTCTGGATAGAAATTTCGCCATGCTCACCTTCACGGTGACTGCGCAAGTTTCATAACGAGGCTGGGATCGAGACTCGAAAAGTAATTGGTCAATCACAGCAAATATTTCTTCTTTTTTTTATTTGCTGGAACAGAAAATGAGGATTGGCACCGGACTTTCCTACCCGAATATATTTTCTTGAAACATTCGTTAGATCTTTCTGTGTAAAGTTACCAAATTGTCCCAATTAATTTTAAGGTAATGGGTGTTTTTCATCGTGTAAACACGTGACTGTACAACACGCAGCACTCTCAACATGTATTACAGTGAGTGAGTGAGTGAGTGAGTTGGGTTTAACACCGCTTTTAACAGTATTCCAGTTATATCACGGCGTGTCAGCATAATGTGGGAGGAAAGCCCGAAGTGATGCAGGTCTTAGACGTTTACCACTTCGGTAAAACCCACGAGCAAGGGTATGGTGCTGACAAACCTAGAAACATAATCGGGGCGAACCGGGATTCGTACCCATAATCTGGTTTCTGGCGTGCCCAGGGGACGCAACTCTGCACAGCGAATCGCGGCGCCTTAGACGACTGGGCCATCCAGGCCCCCCAACATGTATTATACATGACGACGGTTTGTAAATAAAGTTCTAATCTAGTGTAGGCCAGACAAGCCAGTGTACGATGACATGACACCGAGCAACCATCCGATCCATTTGTTCGCCTTTCACGACAAGCTTAACAAGGTTCAATGTAGCCGCAATCTTTGATGGAGGCTGGACACACTCATGAACTCAAGTACATTACATGTAATATTGTATAAACTCAGGCTCATGTTGGACTTCAAGGAAATTAGAAACGAGCAGGCCAACTTGCAGATATAACGAAATCGAAATTCACATCCCAACCCATTCGATTTGTACTTAAATTTAGCAAAACCTTTCACCACAATTAAACAGTTCGATGTTGGGACGACTGGCAGACATATGCACACGGACTCGGAGTTCCTTCTGTTGAGTGAGTGAGTATAGTTTTACTCCGCTTTTAGCAATATTCCAGCAATATCACGGCAGGGATACCAGAAATGGGCTTCACACATTGTACCCTTTTGTTAAATCGAACCTGGGTCTTCGGCGTGACGAGCGAACGCTTTAACCACTAGGCTAGCCCACCGCCCCCGAACTCTCATTGGCGATATTTACAAATTTGCTTTTAATATACCAACATAGCTAATGCTCTAATAAAGGCATAAAAAAACAAAAGCAACTTTCACACCGATTAATAAAATTTATGTTGTACTGAAATATTAGAATTTGTAAAGTAGAAATGCATTTAACTATAGAGATGGCTGAATTTGCTAAAGTCATTCATATTTTTCATGGTATTCATGGACCATGTCAAAAGTGCACAATTAAAGTCTATGTCAGTTTAGGCGAGTTCAGACACGTTTCTTTGTTGTTGACCTGACTATCCAGTGACTGACATCAGGAGCATCGATCCACGCATTTGGATACGATGACGTGCATCAACCAAGTCAACGAGTTTCACCACCGATCGCGTTAGTCGCCTCTTGCGACAAGGAATCACCTTTTATGGAAAACATGCATGGGATGCTGAAGACCTATTCTAACCCGGTGACAACTTTTATTATATACTCTTCAAAAAAAGAAACTTGACATAGATGTAAACCCACTTTAATTGAGAACCAAATAAGTCAAACAGAAAGATGATGTGTCTATAATTCGCGAAAACACATGCAAAGCACATAAACGTAGCGTTTGAGGATCAATTTTACAGCTTCATCCAAACGCAACCGCCTGTAAAAAACGTGCAGCACAGGATCCTGCATTTAGGCATGCAGGCCCCCCTGCTGAATGGGTATAAACATCCACATCAACGGCTGTTCATACAGTCCTTATAACGGCAGTAGAGGCGGTGACAGAATGCCAAGACTGAATGCAGCTCAACGGAACAACGCCACAAGCTGGAGCAACTCAGCAAGAAGTGGCAAGGCACTTTGGCGTATCCAGACAGACAATCTCCGCACTGTGATCCCCGTTACAACAACACCAACAGAGTTGACGACAGACCAAGGTCAGGAAGACCAAGGGTGACATCCCAAGCACAAGATGGATACATCCGGCTGCGACACCTCCGAGACCGCACTACCACAGTCGCGTCTACGACCACACAGATCCCTATCAGATCAAACGGTACGCAACAGACTGAGGGAGGCTGGACTTTTTGCACGAAGACCTGTTCGACGTCATGTATTGACCCCACGTCATCTGGCGGACCGTCTGCTTTGGTGCCAACAGAGGGTTAGATGGGCAAGTGCAAGGTGGAGAAATGTACTGTTTACTGACGAGTCCCGTTTCCTACTCACACGTGCTGATGGGCGCGCACGTGTCTACGGGGTGAACGTTACGCCCCCAACTGTGTGCAGCAGGTTGTCCCATTTGGCGGCGGGGGTATCATGGTATATATGGGCCGGAATTCATCACGGTGGTAGGACGCCTCTCGTGCATGTGGCAGGTGCATTGACAGGTGTGCGTTACAGAGACTTGATCCTACAGCCTTACGTTCTTCCTCACGTCAACGTTCATGGCGGACAGTTCCAGCAGGACAACGCTCGACCGCATATTGCACGTGTTTGTCTGGACTTCTTACAGCACAACAACATCCAGACATTACCTTGGTCAGCCAGGTCACCAGATTTGTCCCCGATTGAGCATCTGTGGGACGAGTTGGATCGACGCGTTCGCAGAAGGAATCCACCGCCCAAACACTTCCGGCGCTTCAGCATGAATGGCAGCACATCCAACAGCGTGTTATTGACAACTTGATTGCATCTATGGGTCGTCGGTGTCAACCCGCGGTGATTGATGCACGTGGTGGGCACAACCGATACTGATATTTTCTGTACCCCTGTGACATTAACTGTATCGTGTACGTGTGTCTGTCTAGGTGACACGATAAATGTTTTGAACATTGTATACATTGATCTTCAAACAGGGTTTCAATTATGGTTTCTGTGTCCTATTTTGAAACAATCGCATTATATTACATTTTGAAAGTCAGCGTCAAGTTTCTTTTTTTGAAGAGTATATATCTATAAATATGATTTTGTCATAAATTTAATGTATACCAACTAACACTGACATATTAAGAGACAACCCACTTCAATTAACTGGTGCTTTATGGAAATTATGTTTAACTTTACTTTAATAGAATATTAAAAGGTGGATTTGGGTGAATGGATTATTGATATCAAAATTAGGGCAGTGGTGATTAATCAGAGATAATTGGCATACAGGTTGCTAGAAAAATCGATTCCTCAATAAACATTCGCAAGTGTATGATGGTTGATATACCACAAATCATAAAAGGCAATTATATATAAATACGAATGAATTATTTCGACATTTGTAAAAAAAAATAACTCTCGCTCAAAAGGAAGCTATCATAAAAAGATCAGAATTGATAGGTAGTACTCAGCTACAAGTCTTTACATTAGTTGATAAAATTGTAATTGTAACTTTTTTCTTAACACCTTAAATTAGAACCGAGTTTCGAATATTAAAGCTTGTTTGATGACTTGACCAGGCAAACCAGTAGTTGACTTTGCAAGCAACGATCCACTCCGTCAAGGTAAGATGGTACCAATCAACCAATATAAGTTACCGAGTCTGACCACCCCATCCGATAAGGCGTCTCATACGACAAGCATTGGCTACTTGGACTCCCCAAGGGGTTTGAGTATTAACATGGTCTCACGGCGCCGTTGGTATATATTTAGAAATACTTCTTTACATCTCTAGACATGGTGGATATGGCAGTCCTTCATAAAGTTAATGTTAAATGTGTGTATCTTGTAACACTGTCGATCAAAGCACAGATTAAGTCATGAAATAAATGAGTCTTAAAAAATGTCGTTTCAAGAAATGAAAAGACAATGTCAAATTTGCAACACTTAACTCATCTTCCCGAGGCAAGAGAGTTAACTGACTTTAAAAGTTCAGTTTCCACTTTTATAGTCAGTTTACTCTCTTGCCCCGGGAAGATGCACTTAACTGAATATGTATAAGAAATTCACTGTAGAAAATACTTAAATCTTTCGTCTTGTCAGTTTTCTTCATCTAATTTTAATTTCTTATTTAATAGTCTGCAAATAAAAGATGGATAGCTGAGAATGATTTACTTGAATGGCTTGCCAAATGTTCTTTTGAACAAAAGAAACAATTTATAGCAGTGATGTTTAATACTTTTACAACAATAAGCGAGAGCTGCTGAGTTATCGTTCTTGTTTAGAGTATTTCTCGTGTTCATTCGCCAATATGCTTGCATACCCGGTATGTTGTTGTAGGTTTCGGAAACACGGAGTGTTGACGAATGCTTCGGTTGCTCAGTCTGTTCAGAGCTGCTGTGAGGTAACCTTCGAGAGGGCATTCGTCACCACTCGCCCCTTTCCGTAACCTGCTTGTCCCGGTATAACACGAGTTGATCACGAATGTTCGAGAGGGACACGAATCTACATTCGGCTTGTCCCGGAATGGGACGAGTTGGTCACGAATGGAATGCTTGTTGTAGGTTTCAGAAACACGCGAGTGGTGACGAGTGCTTCGGTTGCTCAGTCTGTTCAGATGTTCTTCGATGGAGAACCGCTTCAAGAGTCAAGATTTATGCTGCATCGAGCTGATAAGATGTTGTTTTGGGGTTATTTTTAACGCCGAACTCATTAATATTCCATCTATATCAGGCCCGCAGGAGCAGGGTTTGTTTCTGTTATAAACAGATTTTCAGAATAAAAATGGTGGCCAAATAATTATGTCAGGGAAATCTCGCTGGTTCAACCAAATAGGAGCATGTGTTAGGGGCCGACCGTTTAATATTTTGGGGGTCCTTGGAATTTACCGGAAAAAAATATATTGTCCCCGAAACTTCTTGAAAAAAATAATTATGCTTCAAGCTGTTGACAAAGAAATAAAATACCTGCCACAAAAATACGATTGCTGCAAGATATTTTTTCTTTGAAAGATTGAGGCTTGTAGCTTTAAATAAACATAAATCTGTTTTGAAGCCGTAACTGAAAAAAATAAAATTCCAATCTCGATACAAAATCCATGTGGTGAAATCTTACAGCCGCGCGTCGTTGCCACATTGAACCATGCTAACGTCATCGTTCAACTCGACAGTGGTAGGCCACCAACAGCAAGTATAACCTAAATATTCTGCCGAAAGCTGCAATAATATTTTACTGCGACAGCAACATCTCTGATATAGTTAGTGATGTACTGTAATGCTAATATTCTTTTTTAAAACATTATTGATGTCCTTGGAGTCTCATAACGCCTTTGGAGTAGCAATTAAGTGTACATTAACACCTAGTGAGACTATAACAAATAACGTGTCTGTCTGTAACAGCAGCGTCAATCCTGAATCATTATGTCCAGGTTCTCTCGTGGCCGTCTAAATTTGACCTACAACCTACATATGAACAAGAAAACATTGATAGAGAGCATCAAAGTTCCCCGCCATATGTGATAACGTATAATTATGATGTTACTGAAAGGCATGAAGGAGCATAACTATATTAACCACAAATAACACAACGCTGTTTTTTATATATATTAATTTTGAGTATTGGGCAATACAGTTGATACATTTGTATAGGAGAGGTCTATTCAAAAATAAATTCTTCCAGCCATATGACGGCGGTCTGTAAATAATCCAGTCTGGACCAGATAATCCAGTGATTGACACCAAGAGCATCGAACTACGCAAATGGAATATGATGTTAAGCATCGACCAAATCGGCGAGCATGACTACCCAATCCTGTTCGTCGCCTCTTACCGCAAGCAGGGGGCACGGGTGGCCCAGTCGTCTAAGGCGCCGCGATTCGCTGAGCAGAGTTGCGTCTCTTGGGCACGCCAGAAACCTATGATTGTAGGTTCGAATCCCAGTTCGCCCCGATTATGTTTCTAGGTTTGTCAGCACCATACCCGTGCTCGTGGGTTTCACCGAAGTGGTAAACGTCTGATACCTGCATCACTCCGGGATTTCCTCCCACATTAAGCTGACACGCCGTGATATAACTGGAATACTGTTAAAAGCGGCGTTAAACCCAACTCACTCACACTTACCGCAAGCATGGGTTGCTGAAGACCTATTTTAACCTGGGTCTTTATTTAAAAAGTAGATCGAAGGAAATGGAAGCAATTTCTGGCACAAATGTAAACATGTGGAAATAGTATCAAAACTACCAACAACATTGGCAGATGCACATACTCAAATAATAGATCACCTTCTTTTTGCACTTGGCTTTGGTTATAATAATGTAAATGAAAATACTAAGGGCTCCATATGGCTAAAAAGTCATACTAGATAAGGTCTTTTTGTCACAACCACAGATGCACATACTCAAAATATTATCACGTATGAATAATCTATAACGGAGATTCCTCGTCTCTTGTATTACGTTTTTTGGTCAGTTTCTTTTTTGTATTTCTTTCTTTCAAAGAATATTAAATGTGATCATGATGAGTTGAGTTAATTGGTCTCTTTCTATGTACTGTTTTTTATCCAGTGTCAGTAACTGTTGTGGAATGCAGTTTACTTGTAACAATGACTGGTTTGAGTTCATATGTTGATGATTGATTGGTTTGTCGTTTGACGCCGCACTATTCCAGCTATATGACAGCGGTCTGTAAATAATCGAGTCTGGACCAGACAAGCCAGTGATTAATATCATGAGCATCGATCCAGGCAATTGGGATCGATGCCATGCATCAACCAAAGCCTGACCAGCCGATCCCGCTTGTCGCCTCTTACGACAAGCATAGTCGCCTGATATACTGTTTAGATGTAACAAAACAATTCATCCATACTACTAAACAGAAGTAAAACTGCATATCCATGCGGATCAATCTGACCAAAACCATTCCGCTGATGAGAGTCAAATAATGCATACGAATCAAAATCCGTAAATAATCCTGCTGGGAGCTGATTATGACCTTAATATCCATCATAGCCTTCGGTGTTAACTATAAGACTACAGAGAGCTGTGCCTTCATCCAACAGATTATCGAGGTCAGTGGAACACGGTACAGACGCAAATAGATTTGAGCCATGGGACACAAAATATATGATAGTGACCAGAGCTATGGCTGTGCATTGAATTCCATTAAACGGTTGAAAAATACTACAGCCTTGATGCAAATTCGCCGACACACTACTCTATTTTTGCTTTGACTTTGCTACCAAACGTTTCACATGTGGCTATGTGCGGTGCACTGATTAAAAAACCTCGGGGGACTGGGTTAATTCAGATACGGCATATAACTATTCCAAATATTTCCAGTGAAGTGTGGTATGTAGAATGTGGAATTCAGCCATATTACATTTAAATAGAGATGTCGTCGTTGTTCATGAATAAGCATATTCAGAACATATTTTATATTATGCTGTTATTTACGATCTCTGGAGTACAGTTCTTCTTTTGTATACACCGTGAAAATCAGAAAATTAGTCCTTGAGGAAAAAAGGACATCGGATTACACATGAATGGTTTAATAATGTCAGCTAATGACCAGAAACGAAATGCATCAATTAACTACATAAAGACGATTTTGAAGTATCTCTTATTGCTGGAAAAGAATAGCATCAACATTCCACGCACATGATTTGTATGTTTTGTTTCCGTAAATGCGTGGCTTGAAATTTCAAACAAACAAACATGTCGACATACATGCTACAAAATTAACGTTTCCCGTATACTTCCCAGCCTTCAGGGCGGGGCAGAATGAACCACAAACAAGCCACAGCTTGCACATGCAAGTATATCCTGAAGATCCGGGTTGGAATTGGTCCTCAGCAACCCATGCTTGTCGTAAGAGGCGACTATGCTTGTCGTAAGGAGCGACTTGGTTGGTGCATATCATCGTATCCAAATTGCGCGGATTGATGCTCATGATGTCAATGCTGTCTGGTCCAGATTCGATTACTTACAGCCCGCCGTTATAAAGCCGGAATACTGCTGAGTGTGGCGTTAAACAACAAACAAACCCAGCGACATACAGGTGGTTCCAACACACTGCAGGAAGAAATATTTTTCCTTATCACTTCGTGACTGCCACCACACTCAGAAATGACCGCGGACCGCCAGTGGCGTCTACGTTTCTACTCACGCAGAGCGTAATCGCCTCCGTAAGGCTGGTTTCCGCATGGAGTGGCTAGGCCGGTCACCAGACCTCAACCCAATCGAACACATGTGGAACGAGCTGCAGATTGCCCTCTCAAGGCGCCCTGTCCTTCACGTAACACGGCAATGCTCATTCTGAAGAGTGGACAATCTTCTCTTCGCAACTATTCACACACTTATTCGGAGCATGAGACGACGGTGCCAGGCTGTGATCGAATCATGCACGTTGACCACATACGCTCCACTGAGAGTTGCTGTTTGGACAATGAATTGGTTTTCGCCGATTTTGTTGGACGTTTCAGTTTTGCTCAGATACTCCCATTTTGACGGGTGATGTGACTGGTTAATATTGTCTTTGGCTATTTCCAGACAGATGCACACAATTTGACGTACCACCTTAAAAAGTGGTGATCCTCAGCAAACTAGAGGAAAATATGGTTGATTTGAGAGGACAGACTAATCTTATATTGTCGTATCCATGAAAAGTATCGCAACATTTTGTGAAGCAGTTTGAAATGTATATATCCTCATTGTTTCAGTCATTAATGGGCACAATGGTACCATGTTGGTACGTAAACATTTCCCACAATCTGATAATGTATAGATATGTAATTCATCTTCCAATCTTAAAAAAGAACCTTCATTCTTGTCATGACCAAATCCAGTTGTGCTACATATCCAGACATGAGAATTTGTTTTTTACAGTGTAGGGGGGTTTAGAAAAGAAACTTTTAAAAGCAAGGAGTAAAATGAGTGCATTCTAGAAGGAAAAATCCCGGAACTTGGGGAATCCGAGGGGAATTCTCATATTTGACCAATCAGCTCTCGGCAATGTTGGACATCATGCTTGAATATTTTCCACAATTGTTAGTTTTTGCAAAGTTAAAAAAAAAAGAACCAGGTTTTCAAATCCCTGTCTGGGGAAATTACAAAAAGAACTACAGAGTGCCGTTGTAAAAAAAAAAACCACAAAAAAACCCTTAGCGCAACAACTGTCGTACGTCTGTCAATGATGAGGTATGGGAGTTAGATCGCTTTGAACAACGGCAGCCTGGAAGCGGTTCGCCAACACACATCAGCGGTTAATTCGTAGACACCGTCAACTTTTCGACACAATTTACAGGTAATTCGTAGACAAAGCGGGAGTGAATTCTTAGACGTTTTTATTTTGGAATTGAATAATTGTTATCATCAAACTGTTTGATATTCTAGCAAAATGCAATAAAAGAGTTGTTTAGCATTTATTGTCATTTAAAATTTAACATTTGAAATACCTTTGCCACATTATAATCAAATATGGATAGGCAATAAATAATTATTCAAATCGATTTCCCAATATGATTCGCTGTCGACTTCACCGTGCATTTTGTAGGTGTCTACGAATTAGTTTGGTTACAAATTCAACTACAGCCCATTCCAAGATCAAGCCATAACTGTTTCTCGCCCCACACATCATCGATTATCCACACTATATCTTCAGGGTTTTTGATAATACCCTCGACCCATTCATCCCCATAGTTTCATTTCGGAAGTGATGTCGCTCCTGCCTCAATCTCATAGCACAGAATGTCAACATCACTGGGTGGCTATTCCCAACCTTGTATCATTGGGAAATGAGTGGACAGTCTGATTTGTTGGAACATGTTAAATGAGATGCATTTTTTTTCACATGAATACTTTACTTGATATGTACCTTGTTTTGCAACCCAGAATTTGATTTTTTTTCGGAACAACTTAGAATGAGTAGTTTATATGCAACGTACTGCTCACCACACCAGTTCAATCACAACGGAAGCATGTGATCTCGTCCATGGTATTAAGACATCACAGGGCAACCTCACAGCATTCAAGAAACATGTCTGTCTCACAACTGAGAGATTTCCCATAGACAGTGCTTCAGAAAATGAGGAATGAATGAGGGCGTATTGTTTGATACTGCTTTTCGCAATATTCCAGCAATATAATGGAGGGACACTAGAAATGGCTTTCACACATTGTATCAATTTGGGGAATCTTCAGACACAAGTGAACACTTTAACCACTAGGCTACTTCACCACTCCCAGAAAATGAGGGACAACTTAAGTATCTTACAATTTCAACAATAATTATGTGTTATGAGATTTTGTGGCATTATTGAGAATATCTCCCGATTCCATTCAAAACAAAGAAATGGTGATGAATGGGTAGTAATGTACTTATCAAAATAGACACATAATCCAACCAGGTTGTCTCCCTTTTCAACATGCTCTTGCCTGTCATTTTAGTACCAGTGGATTAGTAATGACAAACACATGTGTACAGTTAGACAAGTTTATCAGCTTTTAGGCAATAAAAGTCAGTTGAATACCAGGTCACAATGGGATAAGCTGAACATAAGAGAAGTGGAAACTTAAACTGATTCTGACAAATCTTTCCTGGCTTAACCAGCTTAAGTTTCCAAGATATTGTTTGTTTTCCCTTTTCATATAAAACATCCACACTAAAATAAACTATACAGAAATAGTTTTATGTGAATGAGAATGAAAACTACATAAAATCAAATTACGACAAATAATTATGGATTTGTATAGATTACAAAAATCATGCATAATTTGCTAGCAGCTTTATCCCAGACTTGTTCAAAAGAAGGGGCCCAAATTAAAGAATGCATATGACAAAATGAAGTCATGTTACTGTTTTGGTGCCTGCTGCTTCAAAGAGTTTACAATTATCATATCACAGAAAATGTGGTTTTCAACAAGACATTAAATACTGGACTTCATCAGAGGAACGCATACATATAACCAAAGCAGTCATGAGATGAGCTCTCACAAACATCACACAACAAAACAAAGAGTTTATAGTTTTCAAAATAAAATGTCACCCATCATGCCATTCCCTCACTTGAACACTTTCATTTTATACCTAGTACTTAGTGTTAAGAAGTCCTAAAAGAACCTGTAATGAACAAAATGCTTTAACAAATGAGAATTAAAATTGAACACTGGTTCCCCTCTTCCAGTAAATAGAAAAATAAATTTCCTGAACCTGAATTCACTAACAGAACACTTTCTAAATTTCAAGACTTGTTTCAGAATGTGTGGAGCTGTGTGAATATTTTAAATAATAAAATCATAAAGTTAGGCAAAAGCTGTACAAACACACAACATGAAAAAATGCCCACAATTTAATGCACAAATATGATTAATAATTCCACCAACATCATCAAATACAAAGAAAATTTATAACATGATCCTGTGACAGCTTATCCACCTTTGACGTATGAAAGATACACAGCATATCATTCCTTCATTCTGCACCATTAATTCCATGCATAGAAAGTTTATCTCTTTGAAAGTTGAAAATGTAATGGTCCACATCTTGTGCTTGACGAGACTTGAGAATCTAGAACAGCTGTTTTGAAGCCATCTCAGAGGAATCGCCAATTGGTATATTTCAATTAAGGGCCGGTTTAGCTTAGGGTGTACTTAAATTCCAAAATGAAATGTGAAAAAAATGTCCAAGCTCTGTATCAAATGTGTATTCAAATCCACAAATCCTCAAGGGAACAATCTGATCATAAAAGGGATTAAGTTAGCTCTCAACCCCAGCCATGTTCAATGGCTAACTGAAACTTAGTTGTGGGTATTTTCTGAGTCAGCCAACCACTTATTTGTGATAGTAGGCTTGCTGGGTGAATTTGTAGACCGACTACTGGTGTGACAGTAGAATTTTATTTACATCATCTCACATCACCAAGGTCAAATATAATTCAATATGGGTTTCAAAGTCCCAACATTTCCATTCCACCGTAGCCATTCAAAAGCTACAAAGTAACCAGCTATCACTGTCTGTTCTCCTGCATTTGATTGATATTTATAACTGCATCAGCTCATGACAGATCACATTCTGACTTCTAAACAATACCTCCTTCAATGATTTGAAGAAGTCTGTCACTATAATATCATTCTCAGGTTGCTAGCATCTCAAATGAAAGATCAAAACAATCCTGAAATTTTAGCACGTTTACCTTGCATTCATCGTGTTCATTCGTTACAAAAATATGCTCTGAAGTAAATACTAAATACTTGTGAAAATAAGAGGCGTTTATTTCATTTTCACATTAAAAACTGCGACATGAAAAAGCTGTATTAGAAGTGTAGAATTCACAAATAATTGCTGAAGTCTTTAAGTACAGGCCTAGGTTCCAGAAAGCCTGTGCAGCATTTCGAACTGTTGAGTTCTAATACATCAACAGATCTATAACAGTTGCTGCTCAAGCTTGCTTGCTAACTGGACCTGGCACAGGGCATTTACCAACAAGTTTGATCTCACTTTGCCAACATTTAACACCAAACAGTAACTAGTACATCAAAATTTCAACTTTGACAAGGAGAAGAGATTTGGGACTTCTGAGCAATTAACATGAATTCTAAACTAGAATTTCAGAAACGTCCAAACAGAGAAGTTCAACAGAAGTGGTGTTATCAATGATAGAAGAAACAGATAAATGCAAAAGCTGCGACACAACCGACAGCATAACCATGGAAACCAGTCGACGTTGACTCTGGTCCTTTAATGAGCAGTAAAGTAGTCAATCCTTCGAAAAGTCCATTTACAGTGGAAGATTCCAAAAAATATGTTGTCCATGATATAGTATGCACACATTCAATGCACCTCCGTGAATGTCCTGACTGAAACTCGAAGCATGCACAAGGTCCATTCCATTCTGAACAAAGGGTGTTCAGTGAGGCAACCAGTATTCATGTTCTGTCTGAAGTGGACTCTTCCATCCAGACTAGGATCCCATGTTTTCAAGTCAAAGCAACCTAAATATATCTTGTGAACATCACATTTTTGTCGTAAGCCTACAAAATTGGAATACTGGCATGAGAGGACTTACTAGTTGCATATTATCAATATCAGATAAATTAAGACATATATTTATTCCTACAATTCTTTCCCCATAAGGATCACATTTACAGATTGGATTAGCTTTTATCACCCTCAGTTCATCTAGGCGTAAACAGTTGAAACCTGCAAAAGCCACACAAGGGTTCTAGAAAAGCTTGATATTCACAGAATTTGAGGTAAATTTGACTGAAATGTTGGACCAGCAGAAGACACATGTGCTTCAGAGAAATGTTGTTGCAGATACGTCCATGATGACCTGGTTATTGCTGCTTGCACTCAGCCGGTTTGCCTCCTTCACCCTGAAATGTAGAACAACAGTGATTAAGTAGGTCAAGGTCAAGAGGGTAAAGTAACTGATAAATTGGGTCATGCAATGGATAAAGTCCCTCAAGTACCTGATAAAGTGGGTCGTGAAACTGATAAAGTGGGCCATGCAACAGATTAAATGGGTCAAACATCAGATAATGTTGGCAAACCAAATGTGACGAAGAAGGACAAATTACCCAAACATAGGTCAAATAGCCAAATAAGTAGGACAAGAAGCCTAAAATAATCATGGCAGCCAGACATTATCAATGTTATGGAACCCGTGAACATGGGAATAGTGCTGACTACCCAAAGCAGGGGTTCATCTAGAGCTGCTCAGAAGCTGATATTCAGACCTGAATCTGCAGCAATTGTCTGTAAAAGTACCTAAATTGGAATTATACATTTTCCAATAAATGTTTACATAGTTATAACTAATGACAGGCTTTGTAGAAGCAACTTGCCTAAAACCTCACTGATAACAGCACCAATAATGAGGAAGAAGCTTAAATGCTTAGTTTAACAACATTGCTCTGAATGCAATGTTAAAATACCTCACAATTTAGGAAAGTGAAACCTATGACAATAATGATTCCCCCCACCCGAAATTTGCCTGCCGAGGGCACTTTATTTAGAATCCTTGATAAAGCCCTGCAAGGATTACTATCAGGTAACACTCATGATCTACAGATCCTGTCCCAGGCAAGGGATGCAACTCTGCACAACAAGTTGCGTTGACCTAGATCGCATGGTCACCATAGCCGTCTTGTCACTATAGAATGCAGTTGTTTCCTGCAACATACTTAGAACATGTCATACATGTCTGGGGATCTCAACTGACTGACAAATTTCACATCTTAGTCAAGACAAGAATAGGAAAAGTTGGCAAGAAATTAAGTAAAAAAAAACTATTTTCATGTAGAAACATGAACATCAGTGGAAAATTTATTATACCGAATGATTAATGGCAAAAGACTTCCGACAATGAATTAATGTTACTTTAACAATTAATATTATCCTAATCTCACACCTTAGTGATGAAATTTAAGAATCATTCAGGAAGTGAGTTCCTTTTTGATGTTTATTAGCCAAATCAGTATCAGGGAGAAAGCTCAGTGTGAAGCAGGATTGTGATGTTTAAATATATGGTGAGCCCAACAGACATGGGTATGGTGCCTGCAGGATCAAGCAAGGGCCAATGATCATCAGGGCAAATCTTGGATTCAAAGCCATGAAGCAGATCCTGGAAGCTAAGGGGAAGCAACTATGCACAGCATGTTGCAGCATCTTAGACCGAGCTATTTGGGTCCTCTGTGATGGCACATAACACATGGAAAATGCACTCAGGCACATATCAACCAAGGTTCTTATTTACTCCATTGCCATTTCGGTTTCACTATCCAATGGAGGCATCAATTTTGTCAAGAAATAAATGAATTAAGGTTTTCCTTAATATTACAGTTCTCTGTTAATAACACCAGGCACACCAGAGACTGGAAGCATGAACAACGAATCCACACCACCAAGAAATGATAATACTCAACAGACTTGACGATACGATGTGATAATAATAGGTGCATTTGTCAGGGGCTGTTCTCCATCCACTATGAGGTTCCTTAAAGCGGGGGGGGGACACCGGTGGCCCAGTCGTCTAAAGCGCCGCGATTCGCTGTGCAGAGTTGCGTCCCTTGGGCACGCCAGAAACCTATGATTGTGGGTTCGAATCCCGGTTCCCCCCATTATGTTTCTAGGTTTGTCAGCACCATACCCGTGCCCGTGCACGCCACTTTTAACAGTATTCCAGTCATATCACGGTGTGTCAGCTTAATGTGGAAGGAAAGCCTGAAGTGATGCAGGTCTCAGACATTTACCACTTCGGTGAAACCCACAAGCACGGGTATGGTGCTAACAAACCTAGAAACATAATCGGGGCGGACCAGGATTCGAACCCACAATCATAGGTTTCTGGCGTGCCCAAGGGACGCAACTCTGCATAGCGAATCGCTGGCCTTAAACAACTGGGCCACCTGTGGCACCCCCATTCCATGACCTACATTGCTTAACTTCACCTATTTTGTGACCTGTACTCTTGGTGCCTATTCTTTATTCCAGAATCCCCATGGGGCAAAAACTGTATGAAGGGCAGGGACTTACTCAACCGTCGGATTATCCCAGCTATATTGCAGGGGAAATATATACCAAAATATTAGGTTTAACAGTCAGAGATATCTCAAAGTAAAAAACGATTGGGTTTAAAAATTTTTCTCTAGTCAGCAATATTTCCAGTTAACTGATGAAGCAGTGTAGGCAGGGATCCACTCTATCAGGGCCTAGAAACAGTGATCAACTTTACTACCCAAAGGGGAAAGAATCAAAAGCTTGTCACCATCTAAAATAACTGGTACAACCGTATACCTTTTGGAATGTGTACACAGAATTTTGAAGACTATGAAAAGTAAACACATTATGAAACAGAACATTTATGTTAATAACAAGATATCATACAATACTGTCAACAATGCATGTTCATAACAAGGTAACACCACATCCAATCATATACACATAGAAACTAATGATAATATCAACACTGTAAATGGAACAATTTGCTGATAAATTTCAAATATGGAATATACAGTGAGTGGCTGTTTCATCTGTACCACCGTCAGCAATTTCACTGCCTCCTCAGAGAAACCTTTCAACATGTTCAACCAAATTGTTGAAAACTTGATCCATTCGCAATACCTGGGTTTACCATGTATACACACAGTGAGTACCCAATCCCCATAATTCATTTCATTCATTTGTTTGTTGTTAAACGCCGCAGTCAGCAATATTCCAGCTATATGACGGAGGTCTTGAATTTATCAAGTCTGGACCAGACAATCCAGTGATTGATAGTATGAGCAACGATCCTTGCCATTGGGGTACGACGAGACATAATCAACCATGTAACTAAGCCCAACAACCCTATCCACTGAGCCGCCTCTTACGAACAGCATATGTTGATGGGGACCTATTCTAACCAGGAAACCCACACGTTTTGTTTGTTGTATTACGCTGCACTCAGTAGTATTCCAGCTATATGACAGCAGTTTGTGTATAATCGAGTCTGGACCAGACAATCAAGTGATTGACATCATGAGCATCGATCCACACAATTGGGATACGATGACATGCATCAACGAAGTCGGCGAGTCTGACCACCAGATCCCGTTAGTCACCTCTTGTGACAAGCATGGGTTTCTGAAGACCTATTCTAACTAGGATCTTCTCAGGTCCAAAACCCACACGTAACAAGCATGGGGTATTGGATGACTATTCTGCTCCGTGACCCCAAATGTGAACCTGGAATAAGATGCTGAATTGTTGATAATGAATATGAAGTGATACAATGTTGAAGCACTGCTGATGCAAGGTATACTTGGCGGCCATATGCAGAACAACAAACATGCAAACAATATCAGCTTCACAACAGTTGGATGCACGAGACCGAGCCTCAAATATGGAGATTTGAGAAGTTCATTCAACATTTTCAAAACCATTTCACAATCATGCTCCATGGATAAAACAGTTGTAACAGTTTCATGTGTAAAACTTGTCACAAGCTGCGGAAATAACATTCTCACAAATGGTAATGGAGACAGTACATTTCATGTGCATTGATACAGGTGTCAAGAGTTACATCTAATAAGAAGCATCGTCGTATAATATGGCGATTGAACGAGTGACTACTGTTAAATTGATAAGCTATTTCCAAACTCAGGAAATAACCCAAAGCCAATATAACCAAAACCTAATTTATATATCAGTAGTATGACGCAGTTGCAGAATTAATATAGAACAGTAACACTGTAATCAGGAGAACAGCTGACCGTCAGCCACTATCGCAGCAGCCATGGGTCTCATTGTACACCCAGCATTATCTAATCTCATTTAATTCAGATCTTAGTTCTCGCTACTGCTAAACAAAGATCTGAGAACACCCCATTACGGATCACGTCAGACCGACCTTGCGCGAACTTTGAGCGACCAATGGAATGACTGACAAGAAGTCTACATTAGCCAATCAGAAGGCAGCTTTCTTGTGCTTGACGGCACTAATTTCAAAGTGGCGAATACGCTCCGAAACATATTTTGACAAATTCTGGAGTGGCTAATAGATGGTATAGATTGTATGGATTCAGTCGTTAAGCCCGTAACTATCGCTCGTAATGTCTTCTGATCTTTGTTTAGCAGTAGCAAGAATTAAGATCTTATTTTAATGAGAATGAGCATTATCATTATGATTGAGTGAAAACTCAAACAGTCTGAGCCTCGTAACTTTCAAGTCAACAATGACAAACTTGCATGTTGGAATGATCTGAATATAAGTATGTAGACCAGTATAAACTCACCTCACAAGACCACAAGGAACTTTAGTAGACTCAGTCTCGGACTAGGGGCTAAAGTCACAACTGTCAAATGACTATGAAAATGATGAAGTGAGTGAGTGAAAAGGGTTCATGCCATTGTTAGCATTATTCCAGCTGTACATGGGCAGGGGGGAGGGTTTCACACTGGGGGAAAGTTGAACCTGGTTGAACGTTTAGTTAAACCTTGAGGCTACACCACTGACCACTAGAATGATTTTTTGTGTCCTGTTATACTTGAAAATTTTATTCGCAATATACCAGTGAGTGTAAGTATGGTTTTACACCGCTTTTAGCAATATTCCAGCAATATCACGGCGGGAGACACCAGAAATGGGCTTCACACATTGTACCCATGTCAGGAATCGAACCCGGGTCTTCAGTGTGACAAGCGAACGCTTTAACCACTACGCTACCCGACCGCCCCTCGCAATATACCAGGTTGTGTTGCTTTCACTTATAAAAGCATTCTTCCAAAGCATAGGAGACATAATAAAATCCTTTGAATCAGAAAGCTCATCGATGTAAATATGTGAATTAAAGTGAGGACCAGCTATTTCGAAGTCGTCCCCAGACCTTACGACCAGTACATATGATGTATCCAGCTGTCTTGACATGACAATTACATCATAATGTGTTCTGGCTTCAAACTGTTCATACATAAGCATCGCTATGGCAGGAAAAAATCACAGCAGCACCAAGGCTTGAAAATTCATGTAGAATTCATATGATAACTTGGAGAGACATAACCTATTCTGGCGGTGCAAAGGGGTTTTATGCTGTGTGTGTGTGTGTGTGTGTGTGTGTGTGTGTGTGTGTGTGTGTGTGTGTGTGTGTGTGTGTGTGTGTGTGTGTGGTGTGAGTGGTGTGTGTGTGTGTGTGTGTGTGTGTGTGTGTGTGTGTGTGAATTTTATAGTGCTTGCCCACTGACATACCATGCCACAGTTTAACATGAATAACCGACTAAGACACAGACTCCGAGCCGACCAGTCCTTATTTCAGTCCCTAAATGGCAAGCGCCATGCAGGGTAACATCAAGTACCATCTTTTATGCTTGTTGGTATGATGTGGGGGGGATCGACCTCTGACCTTCTTCTCCGGCAATCAGCCTGAAGTCTGGAGACTACATGATTTTTGAGTAAATCAAAATGGCATGCATCACAAAAGTGACCATGACATAAAGAAAGCAGAGGAAGTCCTCGGATCCATGGAAATTTCACACCCCCCTGGATTTATCAACAGGATTCTTGGTCTCAGTAAGCAAGTACAGTTTTACGCTGCTATTACCAATATTCCAGTAACATCACTAGTGAGGACAACAAACATTGTACCCACAAGAACTGAACCCCAAGCCTTTGCAATGAAGAACAAAACGCTTCAACGACGAGGGTACCTACACCTCTTGGTCTAAATTATCCAAAAAGAGCACATTCTTATCACTACAAAGAGTATCGATCTTAGTCTTTCAGATCTACTTGCTAGCAGCCCAACAGAACTCGGCAATCCACGTTGACTAAAACCATTCAGAATATTGAATCATCTATGATTTGGGAGATCCACAATATACATCTGTTTCATTTTTGACTTTTTGGAACCATCACAAAGACATGAGCAACCAAAAAAAATCTTTTACAGGAGATCAAAGATGGAAAGCTTTGCAATCACAGATTCTCTCCATGATGGAAACTTTTTCTTTTCTAACATTCTGGAGACAAGAGATTTTAACACCAATAATCAGGAGCGTACATTTCAAAAGCAGCAGAGTCCAATGTTAGTCTCGAGTAGTCATGACAACAACACCTAACAATCACATGCTCATGTTGGAAAGGTGGTCAACAGATCATCCCTCACATATTCATGCAGCTACAGAGACCCACCCCAAATCTACAACACTACCGTATTCGACGTAATAAGCGCCCAGGGCGCTCTCAAATTTAGAAATAGGGGGTTCTTATTAGAATATTATTTTGGTGAAAAAAAAAAGGTGAAAGATCGTAAATTTTGTGAAATGTTTATATATGAAACATATATTTTTCCAGAATTTAATTGCCCATAATTAAGGGTGCATAAAAACATGAGTGCGTATTATACACAAATAAATAGGTCTTGTGTACATTGCTCAATCGGAACGGATGCTAATTGGGATTGTTCACTCACAAATATATTAGCAAATATCGTTTATTAGAGCGGGGCGCTTATTACGTGAAGTACAGTATTTCATCATTAAATACATTGCTTGTCAGGTTTGGTTGTTTTGGATTCAGTTTTTGTTTTTCTTCTTGTTTCTTGGGTTTAGGGCGTTATTGCAGATTTTATACCCAAACATTTAGGTCAGTAGGTCTAATTGACAGTGACCACAAATTAATTGTTTTTTAACACGTTTTTCATATTTTTATTCTTTGGTGTCAGCAAATTCGTAAGTCAATTGTTATTTTTTAAATAATAATTTTTCGTTGTTTTTTCTTATTCTATTTCTACTGACAGTGACCATAAATGAATTGTCTTTTAACACATGTTTTTCATATTTTGATTCTTTGGAGTCTGCGGATTCGTAAGTCAATAATTATTTTTTAAACCTGGTCTATAGAGGCAAATAACTTGAATGTGTGTATAAATACAATACTTTTCTCTCAGTCACATGTGAAGATAGAGATGGAAGACAATGGAGTCTTGTCATCTAATCCTTATGCAAACAATTCAAGATTTAGGGGGATCCCGAGCTGAGGTTTTAAAGACCCCTGAGCATCTTCAAAACGCTAACACATTGTGCTACTTTTACTTCATGATACTGTTTTTCAACGACAACAGAATTCATTGCTCGTACAGTTCAAAGACAATTATACTGTAGGTTGGAATGACAGAGAAAGGTTATTAACGCTGCAGTCAACAATATATCAGCTATATAAGCGGCCTGGAAAAGATTGAATCTTGACTATGCAAACATGTGACTGAAGACACGAGCAATGACAAACACCATATGGGCACAATGACATGCCACCAGTGAGTGAGTGAGTATGGTTTTACGCCGCATTTAGCAATATTCCAGCAATATCACGGCGGGGGACACCAGAAATGGGCTTCACACATTGTACGCATGTCGGGACTCGAACTCAGGTCTTCGGCGTGACGTATGCCACCAATGAAGTCCCAGATAGCAGCATAGTTTGCTGGGGACGTTTCCCATGCAGAATCTCCATTGGGGCTCTTTTCACTATTGCAATAGTATAAAGCTAACATTAAGGCTTGGTAATTATACTGATCAATGTAATAGGAATGAATAAAGTATTGCTGACAATGTCAACATCAGCTATTTTCCTCCCTGGTGTACTCAAACCAATCTCATTAAAATCATATCTTAGTTCTTGCTATCGCTAAACAGAGATCTGAGAATATCCCATTACGGGTCACGTCAGAACGACCTTTCATCCGACCAATCAAAGCGTCGCTTACCAGCTCATGAAAGTAAAAGTGGGAATGTATTTTCTAACCATGCAACCTCAAAAACGTTAACACGGGGTATTCCGAAAGACAGTTACGGCCCGTACGACTGTTGCCGTTTTCTCTCGCTTCCGTGGGATAAATATTTGAATGGATGAGGCGTTGCACAGTATGTGGGAAGCACTGCTATACAATCTCAACCATATGTTAGACATTCCGCAATGTTCGTTTTCAGTTTTCAAAATTTTAATCGAGAACTGTGTCAAGATTATCAAACGTAGTCTGTGATGGAAGTCACCAGGTTGAAACGAGTGCCGTAAAGCTCGAGAAAGCTGCCTTCTGATTGGCTGATGTTGAATTCTTGTTGGTTGTTTCAGTGGTCAGTCAAAGTTTGCTCAAGGCTAATCTGACGTGACCCATAATGGGATGTCCTCAGATCTTTGTTTAGCGGCAGCGAGAACTTAGATCTGATTTTAATGAGATGGTACTCAACCCAAAGGAGAGGTACTCTAATCTGAAGTTGCTAATTATGTTTACTGATGCATATATTATGATCAAATTATAACTTTTTGCGACTACTGAAACCATCAATTGTTATGCATATTCCGAGCAATACCACCGTAACTGAATGACGCAGATTGGAGACTTTTACGACTTTGATGAAACCCACAGGTATTATGCCAACAAACTAAGGATCGTGTCTTGGGCAAACCTGGGACTCAAACCCGTGACCAGACAAGTGAATGGCAGTGCCTTAGAACACTGAGCCACCAAATACACTGTGACAGGGAACAAAACAGGGTAAAACTTCAACATAATACAAGAAATTTGTCTAACATTCTGCCATACTGAAATGACAAGTCAAAAGAAAAACAGTGAGTCCCGACAGGCTCAACCACCTTCAAATGTACCAGTTCTCACGTGCTTCACTGGTTAAATAACGGAACCCCCAAAATCAATAAACAGTAACATAACCTGTTATCACTACTAAAAACAATCACATAAAACCTCTCCAAACTTTCTTACTTCTTTCTTCTAAACATACATTTTTCAAAAAAAGTTTAAAAACCTTGGCATGATCCAGGTGATCATGGAAACAACGATAAAGAAGCTACTCTTGAAAACAAATACAACCTTTTCGACTCAATACCGAGCCATTATTTAAATCCACAGCATGCATGATGTAAACAAACCCAAGCTGTTTCTGGAATTTGGGAGATACATTAACAAAAGCATTAAAAATTAAACATCTCCGGACCCAATTCAAACTAAAAAAAACTTATCAACAACAAAATTAATCTTTCATTTAAGGTAAAATGTCTTCAACACCATATATCCTCATGAAAGATGATCATCAACGTCCTTCAATACATCCACATTCCACTACACAACAACAGCTGATCTTTCCTTACCAGATCAGATTCTAAAAACTGCCCCACCTATCCATATCATCTCCGTAGAGATAAAAACTGTGAAACAGCCAACACTGAAATACAACAGATAAATACCAGCACATCCATTCCACAATGTGAGTACAAGAACTTAAATAGTTAAAGCAAAGGGCACAAAATGAGGCTAGCAGAACCAAAACCAGTGAAGTAAGAAAATGAAATTGAAATCCCATGCAAACCGTTACTGAACAGTCATGCAGATGAGCCTAGGTTGGTACACATCCTTGCACAGGGGGAGGGCGGACTAAACATACATAGCCAGCGGTAGAAATAACGCAGGTCCTTCCACGACCTTATGCATGGAAAATGGCCTATAAAATCCTGCCGACGATCTGAGTGGAACAATTTCAGTGATAGTTCACAGGGATAGAACAAAGTTACTGAAATGATTTGCAGGGAACATGTATTATAACAAATCAGCTAAAGTCACCGTGTACCTGGCAGCCGAAACATTTCTAACATCTTTAACATAAAATAGTGAGTGAGTGAGTGAGTGAGTGAGTTGGGTTTAATGCCACTTTTAACAGTATTACAGTTATATCACGGCGTGTCAGCTTAATGTGGGAGGAAAGCCCGAAGTGATGCGAGTCTCAGACGTTTACCACTTCGGTTAAACCCACGAGCACTAGTATGGTGCTGACAAACCTAGAAACATAATCGGGGCGAACTGGGATTCGAACCTACAATCATAGGTTTCTGGCGTGCCCAAGGGACGCAACTCTGCATAGCGAATCACGGCGCCTTAGATGACTGGGCCACCCGTGCCCCCACATAAAAGAGAAGGAACTTTATTCCTAGACATTATCCTGCGAATAAAACTAATCCTGCACCATATCATTTCTGCTGTACTTCTATAGATCTCGAACGAATTTAGAGAACACCCGATTCTTGGACATTGCTGTAATTAATCTATCATGCGATGGCAGATTATCTATAGTAATGTTGAAAAATCTGGAGTTCTTCAACTCAAAGAATATCTTTAATCTAGTTGAAGGCAGCTTACCTTCTTAAGGTATCAATTTTGAAGACATACTTGATCATTATTACAGTAGACTCAAAATTGCGTTCTATCCCTGGGAATTTTCCTGCAAAATTTGTTTCAACATTTCTATTCAAGATGGACATTACGTCAACAATTTACTACAAATACATTTTCCAATGCAAACTCAACCAATTTAGTCAAGCAAATTTTTTCCCTGAGATGACAACAGTTTTAAAAAAGAATGAAAAAAGGAGAGAGAAAAAATAAAAAGCTGGAAATTTCAACATGTACATTTTACAAACGGTTACTATTTGGTTTGTTTCTAACGCTGTCGAGGGTGGCTTTTTATTAATAAAGCAACAGATTGACCACATACAAAAACCATATACCTATTTCAGTATGGGTTTGGGATTACTCCGATCCCTGGGGGAGAGAAAAAGAAAAAGGACAAGTTAAGGTTATTTTGAAGTTACATACCAAATAACTACATGATAAGCTGGAAGAGGAAACAAGTACCTTAAAGGCATACACCAATATTGCACACAGAAACTGCTGCTCTTTTGAAACATGCGTCAAATATACAGTTTGTAATCAGCTGACTCAAAAAATTTCCACCAAAAGTACTTGAATTTGAATTTTCTTCATAATAAGAATGTTGAAGCTGTAAATGATACCTTTCTGATAAGAACATGAATATTTTGTTAATATTGCATGCATTTTATTTTCCAAACAAAAATAGATAATGCCGAACTAACTGAACACGCATTGCAGTTATAGGATATGGTAACCAAAATAAGTAACAATCTGAACCCAGACTCATCTTGGTAATACAATGGGATTTCTACGAATTGAAAATCTGGGACAATTGATGGGGATGACATACAATTAAACATATAAGGCCCATGAAAATGAACTTTTTAAAATTTATAATTCATATTATTCACTAGTGTTGAAAATCACAAAGCAAATTTTTGCATTAGTATGAGGCACTGAGGCAGTCTATAGAACAGTCTGTGCCTTTTACCCATGAACCCTAAGCCTGCAGTGTCTATTGCATTTGAGATGTGCAGGATAATTTGCATTGTGGAGAACAAATTACGTACATATAAAACATATTACATATGAAATTTCAATTTGTAGAATACAAAAAGGCAATTCTCAGTGATGAATCCTAACTATATGGAGTTAATAATAAGATACATGGATGAACGTCTATATTTCAATTAGAAGCAACATTTCGGTGTAGGTTCTAACACCTTTATCAAGCAACCATGTTAGAATCCTCACCAAATCATCGCTCCAAATTTATATGAAGAACTTGTTCATCCACATATCCTATCCAGCTTCTAAATGTCTCTCAAAGAAGTTTTAAAGAAGCTTAAAAGGCTTAGGCACAGACTGCAGATATGAAATAAACAATTGCCCATTGAAAGTAATGCGAACAAGCATTGCCGAGCCACCCAAAGAACCCCGAGGTGGGAAAGAATAATTTACTGCATAATATGCAATCTTAATTAGCTTGAGTGGATGCAAGTACTTCCTCGCCATGATGGACTCAGAACATATAGAAGACACCAATAAACAGTTTTAGTAATCTTGAGTCAAAATATTCAACTGAAAATGAAAACCTATAACGCAAACAAATGTTTCAAAAAAAAAGATCCCACAAAAAAATCAGAATGTTTTATCTACTTCTCACCATAAGCTAAATATTCCTTATTTTCTTCCACTTTTTTTCCCAGTGCGCTGAGATGCAAATTTCAAAAGGTCAACGTAGAGTTTCAATAACAAGGTTATACTAATGCACATAGATCAGACAAACACAAAACAGTATCAAGTCTATTTAGAGGAATGCAAATACTCCTGCCGGTACGCTTTTCATTCAAAAATGTTTAATCATCTCACCTGTGGGTTGAAATCTGGGTCGTCATCTTCATTGTAATCGCCTTCCTCGTCATGCTGAGGACAGAAATAGGCATTAGTGCGGCAGTGCTACACAGACAGGCACACAAGACAGCAAACCACGAGACACAAGGGCACTCCCAGCAGGGTTACACCCTCTACAAAGCAACACCTCCATCAGGAGCAGTGAGGGCAACTCTTGGGGTCGACAGCAGAACCTGATTGACTGGCATCCCTGTTCAAGACTTATAGATGAGTATCAGATGTGAGGTACTGTGGACACCAGCACTTAGTCTACAGCTCAATTTCAGAATAGTGGCTTATGTAACACTGATAGAATCTAAGAGAAAGCAAGTTGTCCTTATAGACTTTCAAACAGATTAGTATTTATATCGTGCCCTGTCAAGAGATTCAGCATGCTCGGTGGCTTTCACAAAAAACGAGATGATACATGATACAAAACTCTTGATAATTAACATTGTCATCAACTGACTGAATTGTCATTATAATGATTTTGACATCAGTTCAATGACTAAAGACAAATCTATGATTTTATAACAATAGTCTTATTGGAGCCAAAGCAATATTTGGGTAGGTACTTGTTAGAAATTAGAATAAGGATAATGTTCATTGTAACCCTTTATATGTCTATTTATGTGTCCAATAATATCCAAAATGATGTTCATCTCAAGAAGTCTTTCTTCACTAGGTAAGGTCCATCGGTGGAAATGTTCTAAGATGAAATGGTTAAATGCATGTATACCCAAGACAATGGTAACATAACAGTTAAGGATGACAGTCAGCAAGATTCTACTGTATAACCCTCTTCAGTCATCAGCATTCACTAGCCATAACTATAGAACCATAGAACAGCTAAGTCCTTAGAAAAATGTCTACTGTTAATATGATGATTCTCAGCTATTTCACTGTACTGAGCTCCTAGCGATTAGAACTGCTTAAATGTACTTTATATACTTATATTGTTTCTCTCTCTTCTGGCTGTAATCCCAATGAAATCCAAAATAAAAAAATCCAAGAATATTCAATTCTCTCTAATTTCCATAAACTTGTACTCAAAATATCTTGTCTACAAAACTCTGACAATCTTCATTGTGGAAACCCATCTACCCATAAACTGAAAGAATTGTATGTTGTGATGTCTGTCACCTGTATTAATGTGGTAAACAAATAACACGTGTTTCTCCATCACAAAACATCATTGTCAACAAATGAAAAGCAGCAATGCAAGGGACACCAGCTGTACACCAGTCATACACCAGTTAGAAGGCAACAACCAAATGTTTATAGCCGAAGCACTAAAACCAAAGTTAGGCTACAGAAATCAAAGTTGAGCTGCGCATGGACAAAATCATCCCATATTAACAGTCTCTTACCTCTTCCTCATTCTCTTC
Source organism: Haliotis cracherodii (assembly GCF_022045235.1). Taxonomy (NCBI): domain Eukaryota; kingdom Metazoa; phylum Mollusca; class Gastropoda; order Lepetellida; family Haliotidae; genus Haliotis; species Haliotis cracherodii. Next base: position 17,357,485 of record NW_027266270.1, on the reverse strand, counting down.
CTCATACTGAAACAGAAATTCAAATACATTAAGATACACTTCTGTACATAATAATTGGGACAGAGGGCCCAACCAGTTATTATGACCCATAAGGGGAGAATAATTGTGTGGAGTAACATTTGCACATGTGCATTATAGATATTCTCAATGTTGATCAATCATTGTTGAGAAAAATATGACATCATCCATACTTAATGACATCATAATTTAATTACAATGGGGCCAAGCCCATCTAGCATGTTCCGGGAACATTAGGGGGTAGAGAGAAAGGAAATATTTATTAAGCCATTGTTCAAAGCAAACAAAACATAATTCTCTCAAAGGAGGTGCCAAATAATTAAAACACATTTTCTTAGATGACAACCAATATTTTTTGTGTATTTAAAATATTTTTGTGTGTTGAACCTCAGGAAAAATAATTTCTTTTCAGTATTCTTGGGAACTAAATATTTTCTTTTCTCATCATGAACACAATATGTACCACTATTAAACACTAGTGTCAAACATAATCAAAGCAATATATTTTCAAACCTCATCATTTTCTAAAGCTTCCCCAGTAAAATACAACACAGCTCTGGGTACTATCCTCTCCCGAATAAAATGTCCAATTTCAAAATCTGCCGCTAATAAGGCCTCCAAGTCTTCATCCTGAAATAAAAGGGTAAAAGTGAATCAATGGCACTTTTTCATAAATCACATAAATCAGATACTTCTTGCAATGAGCAGGTTCGTTCAGAGACCAGTTGAAATAAAGAAATGACATGAGTTCTTTTTGCATAATTTATATAATTGTTAGTGTCAATTTTCCAGAGATATATTTGAAACATGGAATCTGACATTCTGCAATTTTTCTCTCTAAATTCTAAGTGATCTAACATAACATCATAACATTTGTCCCAATCTCATAGAATGGAACAACTAAACAAGACTGTTGGAACAGAAACATGTTCTTAAGCACATTTTGCTCCATGGAAGTGAGCGAGGGAGTTGGGCAGGGGTCCGGAAAATCTAAAATCCCAATCGGACATTTACATTTATGCCACGCCCCCTTCAAACAGCATGTTTTAGTACGACTTTTTACACACAAATTACAAGTTGTTACGTATTCATAATATTATGAATTATGAATTGTTTCAATTTAAATTGTTTAATTCACCGGACAATTAATAACAAATAATATCATTTTAGATATATATGGAAAACATACGTTTGTTTCTGTTATAATAACGATCTGTCAACGTTGTGAACGGTCTAATTAATATTCATGAGTCTGCTCAAGTGTACGCGTTGTAACATTTGGATCGAGACTATTATCCCATATTTGGTTATCACGTGACCTAACGGGAAAAGTTGTTTTTTTTTAAACTAAAGATTATTTAAAAACAAGACAGATAATATAATCATGAATCCTAAACTATCGTTGATAGCAGTAGTTATTTGAATACTTTTTCATCTGTACTTAATTATTGACCATAAAAAATTTTGATATCGATCGTCCAAGAAAGCAAAATGGCGGTCAATCAAGATTCAATATATACGACTAGCTACTGAAAACAATAAAATCTGCAAATCCTCGTTGTATGTCAACCAAGTGAAAGTCGTTAGCCACGACTTACAAAATGATCATTCAGACTTTGAGGGTTTGGCAGATCCGCTCGACTGATCTGCATCGGTCGACTGGCTGTCGTCACGCTTTCGCTTCTTGACTGAGGTTACGTATCGTTGCATTGTGAGGATAATGAGGTACATCGATGATGCAAGGTATTTATGTACAGTTGTAAACACATTTTACTCAAATCAACAAGATGTTCTCAGTAATAAATCCTCGATTAATCAGTGTCAACTCAGTTTATTGCCTATTACAGTGATTGACCGATTGGACTATCATTCTAGGTACGATGTATTTACAGCAATCAAAACAAACAAAGCTTGTCAGTGTAGATAATCTTCATTGTGTTACAACTGCAGACAGAAATTGCTCAGTCCTAACTGTTGATCATGTCCGGTCAAAATTTAAGAATGTCCGGACAGAAAAATTTAAATGTCCGGTAAGCAATATTTTAGACCGGACATTTGAGATTCCCAATTGGACATGTCCGGCGCATATGACGGTTTCCGGACCCCTAGAGTTGGGTATAATGCTGATTCAAACAGTATTTCTGTTATATCACAACATGTCAACTTCATGTGGGAGGAAATCCCAGAGTGATGCAGGTTTCAGAAGTCTACCACTTTGGTCAAACCCACCAGCATGGGTATGGTGCTGCCAAACTTTGAAACAAGAGTCGGGGCGAACCAGGATTTGAACGCACAAAAAAAAGTATCTGGCATGCCCAAGGGGTGCAATTCCGCACAGTGAATTGCAGCTCCTTAGACGACTGGGCCACACGTGCCCCACCCAAGGAAATGAGACATGCTTAATGTTTGTATCCAGTAGGGCTGCAACGAATACACTATGCGGTGAATACCATTCGAATCACGGATATGGATAATGAATGCGAATATTAATTCACGAATACAATAACAAGTCAGCAGTTTATGTATTATTTGTCATATTCAGTGAAACAAAAACAACATAAATTATTTGACATCGTTTGTTAATTATTAATATATTATACATTTATATACTGCTCCTTATCCAGGTACTAGTATCTGCTCAAATGCAACAATGACCAGTGACCGCAATACTGTTAAATTAAATATCATAAGAGTGTTGTTTTGGAAGAAATCTATGCATATAAAATGTTCTTAAGGATATTTTTAGGTACAGGGTATGTAAATGCACTTGATTGCATATTCATAAATATTCGATTCTTGTGGCCATGAATAATGAATTCAATTCCTAAATGGATACGGTTCAATTCACCGAATACGCAAGTGAATCGTATCAGTCCTAGCATCCAGCCATGAACTCACCATGTCAGCTTCTTCACCCTCAGGTACTGGAAATAAAAAACAGATGTTACTTGTAGGATAGCAGCAGCCAGTGAATATTGTTTAACATCACAGTTGGCAATATCAGGGACTTGTCTAGGTCTTAAAACTAATTGACTTGTCAGATGTATCAGACAAATTGAGAAAGTATTGTTGTTTTGTAGTTCTTAATGTCCCCTGGTCAATGCAAATGGATTCTTCCCGTGCATGTAGAATACCTACTGTCCCAAAATGTAGTGTTGATGAAGTTTAATAATTGAGTTTGACAGCACAGTAAACTATGATTATAACGAACTCAAAGGGACCACTATTTTAAGTTCATTATGACTGTAGTTCGTTATAAGCATCAAGTGTTGTATATGATAAAATATACAGCAAATGGCCAGGACAAAAGAAAGAGTTTATTATAAGCATGTTCATTATGATACAAACACGGTTTACTGTAGTTCGAATAGTCCGTACCTGATGGCGGGTTGAAGAAGTTGAAGAAGGAATCATTCTGTACAGTTTTGGTGACTGTGCGAGTTGTGCCTCTACCCTTGTGTTTCTGCTTCTTCTTCACCACTTTCACAGTCACATTCTTGCCTTTGTTCCAGGTGATGTTGCAACTGAAACAGAATTCTCTCCATTAAACAGATTTTAATCTCTCTCTAGACATTATCAGACATGGAAATAAACACCTCAAAAAAAATTCCAGTAACTTCAGTGTTTTATATAAAGTTATACCTAGGTTCCGTCTGAAAACTTTGTCCGCGATTTCTCTTAAACTATTCAGTGGATTCATCTCAAACTTAGTACATATAATCTGTGTCATATGGAGGGGTGCAGTCAAAAGAAAAATGTTTTTATATTAATTTTCCATTTTTTAATGAATTTTTCAAACCCTAACCCTATCCATTATTAAATTTGAAACTACTGACACACTAGGTGGGTCGAGGGTATAAGTGAGCCACTCTCACTTTTGCCCTTGTTTTTTCTGAATTCGTGCATTGTTCTAACATTAATTTTTCTCGATGTTTTGAAGGACATCACAGGCAAATTTAGTTACACAATCTCACAAATTCAGCTACATAATATGGCAGAAATTCTCATATTCAGTTAAATATATTACTCAAAAGAAAGTGAATGAACATCCAATTTTTCATATGACTACATTTGTTGTTTAACACGGCAATCAGAAAAATTCAAGCTATATGATGGCGGTATATAAATAATTGAGTCAGGACCAGACAATCCAGTGATTGACATCATGAGCATCCATCTATGCACTTGGGATTCCATGATTTGCATCAACCATATAGCTGTCTGGCCATCCAATCCCTTTAGTCGCCTTTTACGGCAAGCATTGGTTGCTGAAGATCAATTCTAACCCGGATCTTCACAGGTTGGAGTCATAATGTTTCAATACAGAAGCAGCCGACTAGGGATGGGTATTGGTGGTTTAAAGTGTATCACCGGGTTGTATTGCGATACATATCATAATACATAGTATAATTCTAAATTTTGAATTCAGAAGCAATCTGATATATTAAGGTGCGAACTGAAGTTCATAAATGGATCAAGCCAAGATGCTGGTACAACATAATGTTTACTCACTCAAAAAGTATACAGCCAAAATGTTTACTCATTTAATAAATATGCAGCCATCATGGGGTCCAGGATTCTTGCTCCTGGCCAGCGAAGGCATTTGGCAAGTATACATTATACACATGACAAAAATCTCAATTTGAAATCACCTGATATATCGAACATGAAAAAATGATATTGTGATATGTATCGTGGACAGAATGAACCTCAATTTACCGATACACCAGTAATATCTCGCACCGTTACAGCATACTCACCCCTGGCATTTGATTATCTCTGGGCCTTCATACGCAAGTGGGTCTTGCGTGTCTGGCTCAAACCTCATTGTGTACTGCTTTGTTAGCACTGTCTCTGTGAAATACTCATTTGCTTCAAAGTAAAATTCCAAAGTAAATCCCTGCAACAGAAGAGAAAAATTATTAGAAATCGTGAATTTTGTGAATTTATCCACACATATACTTCACACGTTTTACAAATACGAAGGAATCTGTGTTTCCAAATAATCAAGCCTGGACCAGATAATCAAGTGATATTGCGAACAACGATATATGTTGTCCTGGTATGTTGACATGCCATAAGCCCAGTCAGCAAACATGACCACCTCACGAATTAAGTCGCCGCTTCTGACCAGCATAGGCAGCTCAGTGCCAATTCTAACACATATTCCCCACGGATATCTAACTTGGTTGCCATTTGAGTTTGCTTGTTGTTGCTTAACGCCACACTCAGCAACATAACAGCTATATGAAGGCGGTCTGTAGAAAAACGAACATCGATCCTAGCAATTGGGATACAATGACATGCATCAACCAAGTCAGCGAGCCTGACCACCTGATCACCTGATAGTGGATAAGCATAGTCGCCTTTTACAGCAAGTATGGGTTACTGAAGACCTATTCTACCCCGGAATCTTCACGGGTCCCATCATATAATTGTCTCCTGCACCAACATAGCTGCCAACTTTCCCAAAGTACTATTCATATTTTGTTACTATCTTCTGGTCAGGACACATATAACTTCTGTGCTACATTCAGATGTAAATGTTTGTTGCCGTTTTGTTGACAGTGATTCAGAAACTCAGTTGATAATCTTATCACTTAGGTATTGTTTTGACTACAGCAACTTCCGATAATATGAGTGGAGTGTCTGAACTGGACAGATGCAATGCCCTAAATAGACTTGATACAGTTGAAAAGCAGGACTTAAGAATTTCCCTCTTTTTACCGGCATCTACCATGTGATTTATTTTTCGTAGGTTGGCATTTTATTCGATTAAATTATTTTTGTACCCTCCTAATACTGATGGTTTATTTAAAGAAAAACTGATTCCCTCTTTTGTCTTCGAGTCTCAGACCAGTGGTGTTTGTATCCAACCTTATCTTATCAATCAATATAAAAATGCCAGGTAACAACTGCATAGGAGTGGCCAAAATCTATCACAAACTTGCTTCCACGCATCAGTAACATGTGATTAAATTCATAAGAAATTCCGACACGCTGAATGTAATTAGCCTCAATGGATCTGCCACAATACCTCTGAGGGTTTATATGCAAAGATCAATACCTAGCACTGCCACCTGTTACATTCTATTTCACTGTCCACACTTGTACCTAACCTGCTCTTAATGAATAACAACCATCTGTTATTGCCCCCTAATAATGCCCACTTTACCAGCAACTCCATACCATCAATAGTGACGATAGTGTGTTGGCGTCTGCTGCCATTTGTCAGCGCTATCTTTAGCCCTTTCAAAGCAGCCAGCATGGCCTGCGACATCAGGGAATTGAAAACACCCCTCCCTTACTCATTGGAGGTGAAACGATACAGTGAGGTTGTCATGCAATATGCATCACTATACTAAGGTTGCGACACAATTCATATCCTCATCCCGTACCCTTATTTCATAAGTTGATATTCTTTGTATTGGAAGGTGAATCTAGACTTATGACATGAAAAACACTTCCAAACTCTTTAACATTGTATTAAAGAAGATATTCAAGTGCTTCTACTAAATAAGACTACCATCATTGGATTTATACTTGTCCTCAGCATAATTTAGTTGACTCAGGCTAGCAGACTAGCATGAATTACGAAGGCTGTTTCACTGCTATATGTGGCAGTGCATTGTTTGTGGTATGCAGTTTACCAGCATCAGTCAGTGGGAAACAAGGAGAGCTGGTACACAGGCACACTCAAAGTGGGAAATTGCATAAATTGTTCACAATCAGCTGGAACAGTCACAGCTGCTATAGTCCATTTGGATCCAAATGAGAGTCTGTTAAACGTCAATACGGAACACAGCAATGAATATCCTGTAGCCAACAATATCTACTATTCATTATTCCCATCGCTGATAAAAAATGTTGAGAAAATATGTTGTTATGTGTACAAGTTGACATCTTGAATGGAGGGGAGCACTTTTTACTAGGGCTGGGACCATACACCAACTGTGAGATCCGATAGGTATCACTATACCTTGCTCACAATCCACTAGTATCACGATACTTGCATTTGTTCTTATTTGCGGTGCAAAAGCCATCTTTTTCATGGACAACATGGACAAATACCTGGCACACTTACCATTTACAGTTGGCATTGTCAAGGACGGCACAATGGATGAAAACATTTACATTTTCACTACTCATTTTCACTAGTAATTAGTGTTTGGTGTAACATTCATTACATCTTCCTGAGGCAAGACAGTAAACTGACTTTAAAAGTCCAGTTTCCAACCTTGCCGAACTAGGCTGGTATTACGGAGTTACATTTTGACTGGACTAACAAGACTATACATAGTCCAATCAAAATTGCGCAACGAAATCGAAATCTGGTTCGTAAATTGTCATGCAGATTTCGGTTAATAGCAGGATTTGCAAAGCATGTGCACCCCCAACTCATTGTCAACAGATATTTTCTAAAAAATTTCATGTTTTTAATCAACGTGCTCACGTGATTTGATGTACTTCGCGATGTAAGACTCGTTTTATCACAATATAGATTTCGATTATCGATAAGATCGTTTTGACGGGGCACCGTTATTTTATTTGAAACAAATGCAAGTGATACGAGAGGTGGAATCTGATTGGTCCATAGGAGAGGCATAGAAGGGACATAACTCGTAATGGCCACACATGGCGCTACGATCAAAACCAGGAATTCCTAGTTCGGCAAGGGTGGAAACAGGACTTTTATAGTCCGTTATCTCACTTGCCTCGGGAAGATGCATTTATTCATGAATACATTTAAGGTAAGAATCAATACTTTTCACTTAGTGGGCGATTGTCATCAATACATGTATTTAAAAGTAAAAATTTGTTATCCATCGGTGTATCATCCCGCTCCTCTTTACAGTGATGGGAATAAAAATAATAAACAGAAGATATTGGGTACCATATTGATATTTAATAGACTATTCCCGAATCTGAGTTATTTTGAAATTCATCGTTCTCATTTGGAGCCAAATGGACAGTAGATTCAATTCCCAAGCTATGAGTGCTATTTATACTGACCTGCACACTACCAGATATATTTCTACAAAAAAGGTGTGTGTATTACATACAGAGACAAGCATCCCCACCTTTTCCTGAATGCCCTAAAACTTTCTTCATCAGAACCGTATTATGAACCATTTTCTCTCTACCCCTCAGGTAACATGTCCAATGCAATACAACTCTAAGACAGAAAATCCAGAGCTTCAAGATATCCTAATACAGGGGTTTACCTTGACTTACTACAGTGAGGGTCCAGAGGACCCCCAATAATAAATTTTAAGGGTCCTTGCAGGAAATACAGAGCACTGTAAGTCATGAAATGCTTGAGTGTACTGTACGTTTCATAATTACTTTAGAGCCCAGAATGAATCAATGATCATATTGAGAGTGGTCATGATTGATGGATGAATTGATAACGTCTATAACTGCAATTGATGCGCAGTAAATAGAGTGAAAATTATTGTGCGTCCCTCAGGATGCAGTATATTCTTCTTAAACATATGCCAGATGCAGTACAACTTCCAAACCGGAGGTTTCACGTCTCTTGCTACCTGAATAACAAAGACGTAAGCACTTCTGTTTTCGAAAGTGAGTGAGTGAGTGACTTTGGTTTTACGCTTAATTGCTTAATTGTGATGGGGAATACCAAGAATGAACCTAAGCCCAGACCTTCAGGGTGACCTTGAACTATAGGCCTCCCGACAGCACTTCATTACGTACTGACTTGCAAACTGCATTTACCTCTTTGTCACCAACACACAGTACTCACCATAGGTTCCGATTCAGAGAATTTGACTTTTATATCTTGAAGGTGTTGTAGTATAGGTTCATCCTGATCCTGGAAAGAAAGAGTTATCATGTACGATTGTTTAATGCCTGTAGACCAAGCCTCAGAAACTGACAAAGTTTTACAAAAAGCTGAACCTTTTCATGAGGCACCCAAAGGACTATTTTGAAGAAGTTCATGGAAGAAAAATCACTGATGCCAATAATCTTTGTGTAGTAGTCATCAGAAAAATCACTGTGAATTTCCATCAAGATCAAATTAGCAGTGATATTTCAAAGCTACCGATCCAATTCTACAATACACATACCTGGACCATTTCTGATAACATATCTACATTCTTGAAAACTGTTAACCAAAAGTGAGGGACTCCCTTGGCATCACCTGGAAACGGGAAACAAACACAATATTCAATCCTTATCAAAGCCGTCAGTACAACATCGAGTTTAGACCAAGAATGTCAGTGGCTGACGGCATGAGCAAAGGGCCCTGCAACAAGGGCAATATTCCACACCATCAGCAACATTACACATGTGGACGTCGGCCTTTTTCAGCAAGTATCACTATAAGTGACTGTGGACCTCAATGTATTCTTCCCAAAAAATCCAAATGGAACGCTGTCCAAATTAACTCTGTCATATTTCTTATGCAGCCAAACTCTTAAATTTATCATGATGAAATTGTAGAGGATATATATCATATACTGTTCAAAGGTGCATGCAAGATTTGTAATACATCATAACTCGAAATTTCAGCACACGCATGCACACACATAGTTTTAACAAACTCCAAGGGACTGGTAACGTGCTACTTGGAAAACCATGTCCGTTATTCTGGATTCCCCTACAATTCACATACATATCATTCATGGTCAAGCAAACCAATGAAGTCACTGAGCATGACCAACCAATTTATTCAGACGAGGAAGCTTGGGACTTGTTCTAACCCAGACTCCCCATGTAGTTTGGTTTGGTTTGTTGTTGTTTTACGACACACACAGCAATATTCTAACTATATGATGGCGGTCTGTAAATAATCGAGTCTGGACCAGACAATCCAGTGATTAATATCATGAGCATCAATCCATGAAATTGGGATCAATGACATGCTTCAACCAAGTCAGAGAGCCTGACCACTCGATCCCGTTTGTTGCCTCTTAGTCTTATGACAAGCACAGTCGCCTTTTACGGCAAGCATGGGTTGCTGAAGACCTATTCTGACCTGACTTCCCTTGTAGTTCAGGTATGTAAAGCTATATATCAACCATGTACTCACTCTCCTCTTCCTTCTTGTCTTCCTCCTTCTTCTCGTCTTCAACCTTGGCCTTATTCTTCATATCCTCCTTGCCGGAAAGAGAGGATTAAAATGTCAGACAACCGTTACTAACATGCAACAAAGTACAGGCCTTATGTTGGAGATTTTACAAGCACGTTCATTGGATTTTTCACAATGAACTAGATTACATCTTACTGAAGTGAGTGAACTTTATTAAGTGAGTGAGTAAGGTTTTACGCCTCTTTTAGCAATATTCCAGCAATATCATGGCGAGAAACACCAGAAATGGGCTTCATACATTGTACCCATGTTGGGAATCGAACCAGGGTCATCAGTGTGACGGGCAAACACTTTAACCACTAGGCTACCTGACCGCCCCTGAACTGTATTAAAACTACATACAAGCATTGAGACTTGGGACCTATCCTGCCTCAGGTTCCCAAGGGGATTGTTTCACTCCTTAATACTTACAGCCAGTTCCTCGTCATCCTTCTCATCCTCACTGGGCCAATCACTCTCTTCATCTGTGGGCTCTGTTATCCCATTTAAAATGTCTTTTCTCTGCAAACAAAGATCAAGTGATTGAGTTATGTTTTACACTACTTTGAACAGTATGTCAGACCGGTCAATTATTATTGGGGGGTTTCAAGTGGAATCAGGAGACTGGAGGATTATCAAAATATATATAAATATATGAAAAATCTGGAGGGTCATCAATAACTATGCATCAGGTGAGTCATTATTTCAGTACATTAGTGCATCAAAATCCTCTGGCCACCCCTGCTGCATTATAAACTGGCACTAGTCCTTTAATCCTTGCCAAACTGCCGAATAGTTATGGTATCCAAAGGACTAGTAGAAATATTAGATCATAAGGACTAGTGGACTAAAGCTGTTAGTTTCTAACGCTGCCATGTGATAAATGACCAGGACCCGTTCCACAAAGTGATCTTAGCGCTAAGTCGATCGTAACTCCCATTCTTTAACACTAACTTCCAACAATCGTAGCGCTAAGATCGCTTTGTGGAACGGGGCCCAGTCTCTCATATCAGTTATTATGTCCACTATGGTCTTAACAAAAGCCCAACTACATCTATTTCGGTCAACACAACAATATCTCAGGCAAAAGATTCTGCTTATAGCATGTATGATATATTATACTTATAGTAGAATGATCACAGCAATAGCAACATACCTTGTCAAATAGTGACACATATTTGGATGCGTATTTACACTCAAGAGAATGTACTTCCTTGTAGAACTCCGATTCCAGCTTGACTACATCAAACTGTAGTTTCTTTAGTGCCTTCAGACGCCGCTTCACCACTTTCGGCAAACTGAAACATATTCATCGAAGTGACATACCGCATTACAATAGCCATAAACATGATTTATCAGAAAATATTTGCCCAGACAACTTGATTATACACTCTTCCCAGATCTTTAGTCAGTTATTAAGAGCATAGGAAACTGAAAACATTGTCATGGCTACATGTCATGAATATTAAACATGTTATCATTCCAAATCAAACCACACCCTTGGCTAAAATCCTTTTGGATTCTGATGGGCATTCGTTTTTACAATGAACAGTAACAGAAATGCCTCCCCCTAATTTCTAGTGATGACAGGGTATTTCTTGTAAGCTACACATATCAGTGCTCGATTTAAGGAACTTGATTTAACCTGCAGCAGGTGCATGTTGATATGAAAAGCTAGTTGCACCAGACTATACCAAACTTTGCACTGCACATCTCCTTATGGTATGAAAACTGAACTCCCAATTGAAAAAGAATCCATCAAGTAGTTTTCAAGTCATAGGTCTCACAAATGGAAAAACATATATTCAGTTAAAAACACAGAATGTTTTTTTAAATTCTAAAAATACACATATCAAAATCAAATATTTTGTGCTGCACCTGTCCTATTAGTAGAACAAGAAAGAAGTGAGCAAAGCTCACATACCCTCATTATCCCCACTGGTCAACAACAAATAGTAAATAGTTTGTTAATTAATGAAATATTACATATTTCTTACTGATTTTAACTTCAATGTCTTAAGAACTAAGATTGAGTTCCAGTGACAATTGACTCCCACCCCCCGCCCCCAAACTCCCATGTTACCAGTGTTCACTACGAGGAAGTAGATCACCATGAACACCTTTGAATAAACATTTGATTGAGGAGTTACATAACAATTATCAAAAGCACCCAAAAACGTTGATATAAAAACACATAAATAATTGAACAATGTCATATAAGAAAATCAATAAATTAATAATTTCCATCTAGCCTTAACAGATATGGTAAAGAATTCATAAATTCAAACTAACACAAAGCACAGATACTGATGATCTACATGTGTGGAAACAATTTTGGAAAACATATTAGCTATACAAAACCAGTCATCAAAATCTCTAAATTCCATCATGTTTCCATGAAAACAGCAAAAGAGAAAACTTTCAGAATCTAATAAAAGATAAAAAAAACAATCATAGTGGTTAATGTAGCAAGTTTGCTGAAGCTAGGATACATAATATTGTAAACATGGATAGTACAAAAACTCTACCCAAAATTTATTTTTCACCATGATTCCATGGAACGGCAAAAATAAAAAACATCAGAATGATCAAACTAGCAAAAAGCACAAGTACTCATTGTGGTAAATGTGTGTAGCAAGTTTGGTGAAGCTAGGGTGCATGGTTAAAAAGTTATGGGCCGTACAAAAGCTCGGCCGTACGTACGAACAGAACCCTATATACCCCCGATTTACTTCGTAAAAAGGGGTGTATAATAAAGTGTTCCTTAAATTTGGTACGAATTCATGTGGTACTTCTCAAGTATTAGGTGCAACAAACCCTGAAGTCATAAACACATTTTTTCAGTTAAAAAATTCATAATCTTTTAGAAAATTCACATGACAATATAACACTTTTCACTGCACCTCTTCTTTTGATTTGGAAATTGTTCCCTGAATTTGAAAGAATCTATTTAGTAGTTTCAAAGTAATAGGTTGCACAAATGTGTTTACTGCTGTGACACTGAGTTCCCAGAGACTCTTGTGTGATAGATGAAGCGAACAGTTATCAAAGAAAACATCTGTTGCTACTACATGTTATATACCATTTGAAAGGCTAATCCTATTGTTTATAAATATGAAAGTTATGTTTATTACATTATTTAAATAATGCATTTAACACTTAATTAAGTTTGTTGTAAATAAAAAAAAGAAGTAAGCTTACACATTCAAAACGTCCAGTTTCAGGACTAAGGAAGTGAAAAAGTATCTGCCATCACCCATTTCCCAATACCAGCGGCTTTCCGCTCAGTATCATGAAGAAATACCTCCGTTTTTGAAGCTTCATATGAATAACACGGTTGCGCTAGACTATCATATGACACATTGCTGGAAAGCTTGTCTTTTTTCATCTTCACGGTCGTAACATCGCAATTTGAATGGATAAATATTGGTTTCTAATAACGCTTTCTTGCCGAAATCTGCTACAAGGTTAGTGATTGGTAAAATATGAGCATGTGACCTAAGGCTGCCAATTACAGCCATGGTACCATCATGAATGATGAATTTCATATTTTGACAAAGTATTGTTAAATCGAGTTATTCTGAACGGTTTAAGGAGGAAAATCGCGATCTATATTAAAAATATGGAGCTTCGTGGATGTATTGTGCTAGGTTACAAGCTGTGACAAAGATTTTTCACGCATATATTTTGGCATTAAACATCGTGTCCGACTCGAGAAATCGAGGCAACGAAAACCAAGATGTCATTTGACTTACATTACATGTGATCACACGAAAAGATGGAAATAATAGCTTAGATGTAAGTTTGACAACTTTTATATATATTTTTGTTGATTTTATGTGGGCCGTTGCCGAAGTGTGTCCGAGAATTATATTTTCAAAAACATTGCGGGAAATAGTGAATAGTTTTTTAATCTATCAATAAAAAATTATAAATTGAAATGGAATACATATTTCAGACATTGTGAAATGAGATAGATTTAATAAATGAATGATATGACAAGTAGGTTCGTAAAATTATATACTATTTTGACGTGACTGCGGCTTGGTCGGTCTTCTTGGACGGTGTACCGGCCAAAGGTGTTGAAAGAGTTCAGTCAAAAACAGAAAATTTGCTGTATTTATTCAGAAAATCAAAATAATGAAACGAAACCTTGCTCTGCAACCTCCTATTGGTGTATATAGAGTGTTCACCAAGTTTGAAAAGAATCTATTAGTAGTTTTCAAGTTACAGGTAGCACACAAAAAATGTCCTCAGAAGGACAGAAGGACAGACGGACAGAATACCTTGGTAATACTAAATAGCCCTGCCCCTTTAGGTTCGTTCTCAAGTCATAGGTCACACAAAAATATGTCCTCAGAAGGATGGATGGAATTCCGTAGATTATCTTTCAAGGTCAGAGGAATAAAATTACCATGAACCGTATCAGCTGTCAACAAAGGGAAGTAAATACAGTTTTTCACATTTTTCATTCACTAATCCTTTCATACTAATATTTCTACTATCCATAATTCCTACCTCAATCCCTCCCCTCAAGAGATGGATACATAGATAAAGCATCAATGAGACCCTTATCCTCCAGGGTGGAGAGATTGAGTTCAACGTAACCTACATACGTAATAAACTCCCTTGAAACTCTAAACAATACTCACTTCAACAACATTTCATCAATTTCATCCAATTTCTCATCCAAAGTACTCATTGTGGATCTGTGGGTGCTCATGCCTTTCCTACAACAGTTTCCCCCAAGAACTGATCCAACCTACCACGCTACACATACACAACAGGGGAATTATTGATTTTCTTGGTTCAATGGAGATTAAGTTCATAATAGAGTCAATCCATATTGCCATCAATAAGCGGCAACATCTGCATCATCATCAGTATAATTACAGCTGTATGTGCACCAAATTCATGTCGTAAAGAGGAAATTACAAAAGTGACTTGACAATACATCTAAAGAAAGTGACTAAATGTAGGAGACGACAACATAGAAGAAGTTTGAATTGGCTTTCTCTCCTTTTATACTACTCACGTACAAGAAAACTTCAAGTGCTTACACTGACCACCACATAACTGGGCGAAGAGGAAGCCTTGAAAATATTCCCATCTGACTGTGGCTAAGGTATCTATTTCTTGATTCAATAGTCACATGGCAAAATATGTGCTTTGTTTTTTGGGATGCATATGGGGTGAGTATAATGTTATCTAAATATGTGTAATTTAAACTCATTACTTATTTTCATCCGATCAATATATATGACTATATCAAGCTACCTCCTCCTGAACAGCTTGGGTAGCCTGTTGTCAAGGGGTCAATTCCCATAGCTCAGTGTTAGAATTCAACTGGGGCATCTCAGGCATGTTGGTTGTACATTTGCTTTGTTCAAAGTTGTTAATGAATCGTAAAACCATAGATAGACACAGGTACAAGGTATTCACAATGATTGCAAGCTTTACATCCTGAGGGACACACAATAGAATTCATTGTACCAAATTCTTGACAAGAATTAAAAAGTTCCTGTTATAAAGTAATTATTAAAGCTTACAGTACTCTACACTACATCATGTCAACATTTCACACGAACTTCATACTTCCTGTTAGTTTTGAAGGTCAAGGTAAAACTCAATATTGGGTCATTAAAAAACAAAAATGTAAATTCTTGAAAGGTGCTATACCTTCTGATCTATCCAATTTCAAAAATATTTCAAATCAAAGCCATACATTTTGACTTTTAGACATGACATGCCAGACCAATTTAGTAACTTGTCTTACAGGTGTGTCCAGTCACTTTTTCAGTCATTTTAAAAAGACATAATCACATTCCCTTAAGTGGAGGATAGCATCCTCCTCTTCCCACCCCAACCAGAAACAAATCCACAAGAACAAGAAATGATACCAGGCACTATGCAGTAATAAAATGATCACAGATTATTATCCCCAAAAGCGATTAATATTATTTTGCCCACTGCAATGTTCAGTTATTTGGGGGATACAAATCTGAGAAAAATATAAATTTGATCTTGATTAAGAAGAAGTTCCTTTCAGAGTTAGAAATTGGCACTAGTCCTATAGTCCTTGACAAACTGCCCAATAGTTAATGTGTCATGAGGACTTGTAGAAATTTGCCATTTTCAAGGGTTTTGCTATGTTATCAATATCCTTTATCATGTATACTCCCCAGGGATCTCAGAATGAAAATCACTGATCCATTGACTGGGGTAATAATGTAAGCGCCATGAGCACACGAGCTGGCATGGAGTTTGGCGCCATACAAATGGACTCATTATTATTATCATGAGGACTAGCGGACCAAAATGTTAGTTTCTACCGCTGCATTTGGTGAACATGTTGAAGTGGGCCTTGTACTTGTACATGAAATAATGTGCTGCTCACCTCTGTATGTAGCCTGATGGGGTGCCAACAATACTGCCCAGCTTGTCCTGGATGGCTGCTAGCACATGGGGGTTCTGCATCATGGTCGACAGGGCGTTTGCAGTCTGGGCATCATCTAGAATATCACAAGACTCTTAGATTTCCCTTACTAACCAGGTCTGTCATGACATGGGTAGACATAATTGGTCATATCCATCTAGTCTGAAGCTATTTCAAAGTAGACAACAAATTTATGGACAGCAACTTCTTTATCATACAGTGATAGTGATGCTTTGGTATAGATCCTTATAATATTCAGTTGTCAAGCAAGACTGAATAATGAACGAGGTACAGGACTATATATGGTAGGTGAAGGATTAACAGTAACAACAATTATCATTCATCAGAGGGATTACCCGCTATCACAAGCAGGTTAGGCGACATTTTTTAATTTCTTGGTTTACGGATTTTAAACTCATTTCAAAAGTGTGGTAGGGAAACAAAAAAACAACCTTTAAGATTTTTTTACTTGACTTTTGTCCTGAAAAGTTAGGTAGGCATATAAAAAAAATTTATTCTGTAAGAACAAAAGTAAAACACCTCAATTTTACAAGAACATTTTCAGGGATTATTTGTGACTCGAATTATGTTGCAATTAACGTTACTAGATTATATTGATATATCCTCCTATATTTACGAACATTAATTATTCCACTGCAACATCAGTACTGTTACAGGTTAATATGAGACTCCTTCCCTTCTCTGCTGACTAGCTTTAGGGTAACTAATAATGCAGTTCAAGGGAGGTAACCTACCGTCGGCCTGCTCGTCTCCCGACTCTACCTCCTCAACTTCCTCTTCCCCCTCAGCTGGTGTTTTACTGAAAACAGAAAATCATCAATCATGTCTTTCTCTGGACAATGCCAATCAGCAAACTTGACCACTTTCAGCCATCTTTAAGTTCTTGTTTCACACTTTAGTTTGTGTTGTTTTTTTGGTTTTGTTTGGGTATTTTTTAAATTTATTTTTTGTTTTTTGTTTTGTTGTTTGTTTAGTTTGTATTTTGTGTGGGTTTTTTTGGGGTGGGGGTGGAGGAGAAGAACTACGTAGATTGGATGGACTTTTTATTTTCAAAAATAAACACATTTCAGTTTGGGTATTTTTGGGTCAAGACGCACTCTGAATACACAAGCATGTATTCTATTGTATGCACAACCTTTTGTGGGGGACATGTCTTGTCTTACACAAAGCTTACAAAGGCAAATCATGCTTTTCAGGTGCACTTTTTTCACCTTTCATTTTCTAATTAAGGGACAGTGGAATCCATCAACACTTTGAAGAAAAAGTATCACCTACAAGAAAAAAGATTTTTAGCTTAATACAAATGCTTCCATTGCCAGATATTATGAAACTCATTTCTATGTAATAATGTTTGTCATAAACCATGCTGAAAACAAATAACCATATCATATTGCAGTGTTTGAGACAAGCATGAGAGTTGAGGGGCCTGGTCATAACACTCAAATGGAAAAGTAAACCTTTAAGGGTCCCTAGATTGGAATACCATGAAGAGTGTTAGAAATTAATCATTACTTTCATCAGTCCACATTTGTTTCAAGTCAATCCCCCACCCACCAACACTTAGCTAGGTCTACCTCTCATCATGCCAATTTCACAAAATGTTAACATGAGCTGTGCTCAAGTGGTTAAAGCCAATCCAACAGAGTCATAAGCCATGGTGATCTGGTTTGGTTGGTTGGTTTGTTGTTTAACGCCACACTCAGCAATATTCCAGCTATATGACGGCGGTCTGTAAATAATCGAGTCTGGACCAGACAATCCAGTGATTCATATCATGAGCATCAATCCATGAAATTGGGATCAATGACATGTATCAACCAAGTCAGCAAGCCTGACCACCTGATCCCGTTAGTCGCCTTCTATGACAAGCATAGTCGCCTTTTACGGCAAGTATGGGTTGCTGAAGACCTATTCTATCCCGGAATCTTCACGGGTCAAAGCCATGGTGAAGTATGATAATGTGTCAACTACTAACATGGTCCATGTTTGCAGTAGCATGTTGCCCATCCTTCACACACCTGGACAATCAGATAACCAAAATATTTGAGAATTCACAATTCACCAGCTTTCTACCAGATGCAAAATACTACCCTACACCAATGAAAATTAAGAATGTATGCATATAACATCCACTACCCTACACCAATGAAAACTAAGAATGTATGCATATAAGATCCACTACCCTACACCAATGAAAACTAAGAATGTATGCATATAACATCCACTACCCTACACCAATGAAAACTAAGAATGTATGCATATACCATCCACTACCCTACACCAATGAAAACTAAGAATGTATGCATATAACATCCACTACCCTACACCAATGAAAACTAAGAATGTATGCATATAACATCCACTACCCTACACCAATGAAAATTAAGAATGTATGCATATAACATCCACTACCCTACACCAATGAAAACTAAGAATGTATGCATATAAGATCCACTTCCCTATACCAATGAAAACTAAGAATGTATGCATATAACATCCACTACCCTACACCAATGAAAACTAAGAATGTATGCATATAACATCCACTACCCTATACCAATGAAAACTAAGAATGTATGCATATAACATCCACTACCCTATACCAATGAAAACTAAGAATGTATGCATATAACATCCACTACCCTATACCAATGAAAACTAAGAATGTATGCATATAACATCCACTACCCTACACCAATGAAAACTAAGAATGTATGCATATAACATCCACTACCCTACACCAATGAAAACTAAGAATGTATGCATATAACATTGACTACCCTACACCAATGAAAACTAAGAATGTATGCATATAACATTGACTACCCTACACCAATGAAAACTAAGAATGTATGCATATAACATCCACTACCCTACACCAATGAAAACTAAGAATGTATGCACATATGACATAACATCCACTGCACACAAAATAGTATGTTTGCTCGAGTGAAAATTCTAATATTGAAGCAAACAATAAATACGTTTTTTTGTTATGAGAAATACAATCAATGCTCGAACAAACCATGTCATTTTTCACTCAATTATCAATTTTAACAAGGGACATTCCCATCTCAACTTCACATTAAAGCATCACACAGACTTTGTATTTATTTAATGTGTGTCCAGTAGTTAACCTGGGACCTTCATTTCAAATACTGTGACCCCCAAAATGTAGTAGTGAGTGAGTGAGTGAGTATGGTTTTACGCTGCTTTTAGCAATATTCCAGCAATATCACAGCGGGGGACACCAGAAATGGGTTTCATACATTGTACCCATGTCGGGAATCGAACCCGGATCTTCGGCGTGACGAGCGAACGCTTTAACCACTAGGCTACCCTACCGCCCCCCAAAATGTAGTAACGAGAATTCAAAGGACAACAGAATATTGCTCATAACAAATCCCTGATTCACTATTCAGGTGTATCAAAGACAAAGAAATATAGCCTCAGCACAAAATCAGATTTATATATACACACACAAAAAATAATGTGATAGAATCTTATATTTCATAATAACTGCTGTACATGTGTTTAACATGTGTTTAGGAACAAGCCACCTGTACGTGGCTGATAATTTACAAGTAATCACCCCCTGGAAGAATGCTGGAAGAATGCTGGAAGAATGCTGACACCTGATAAAAAAACAGGACATTTATTCATATGACCCAGAAAGGCTTCACCTGACATTTACAAAAAGCCAAAAATAAACCTTACCTGTTCACAAACACACAAAAAATAATGCCAATACAATACAAGAGTCAATCCTGAATAAAACTGAATTAAAATTCTCAAATATTTCAAGATAATTCTTATTCTCCAAAGCTGTCAATGACTCTGAATTTCAGATGATTTCATTTTCTTGGACACTGATTGTCATCCGAAATGTCCAAGAGGTACCAAAAAGTATAATGTCAAATCTGGTAGAAATATAGAAGAATGTCTTCTCAAAAGTTGATACAATAATGACACAGCCCAAATGCCATTTGTCTTCAGCTAAATTCATGTGCCTCAACTGTTTGTATTACTATGCAGCTCATGCAAGCTTAAAATTTGTATGCACATACGGTACTCCCAATTGACTGAACATTTACTGCAAACATCATGCTCTACATAGCAACAAAATTAATGATGCTGCATAAGAGAAACAAGGACATAATCATCAATATCCCCCAAATGGTAAATACTTGTTGCAAATAAATATACTACGCCCAAAAATGAGGGGATGTTGGGAATCATCAGAAATTATCTTCTGATCTATATGGTGTGGGCAAACGGAAACAAGCGTCATCAGAAGATGACGCATCCTTCCGTTCCCCAATTTTCAGCATTTTCAGATGTTTATCCTATGATAATACTCCCTCACAACTGTCAATATGAAATCAGAAATCACACAACCCAATCAAAGAAATTTTCTTTTCTTCAAACAGTTTATTTCAAAGTCTTCATGAAGATATTTAAAGGTTTTCAAGTTTTTCTCTCACATTAAGACCATTTCAGACTCGCATGGAAACGGGAAAATATTCCTAAAAATTTCAAAATGAAGGCACCACTTCAGGATATTATTAAAAAACCTGATACATTTTGTTAAAGAATATTTTAAGATTATTGAGCTCTGCTCTGAAAACGCCATCCACCCATCTCAGGACCAAGTCCAACTGTCTTCATGGAAACGGAGAAAAATAAAAACGCCTAAAATATTAAAATAGTAAAAGGCACCACTTCAAGATCTGTTTGATATATCTGCCAAGTTTTGTTGAGAGATTTTGAATGGTTTTAGGGTTGTGCTCCGGAAACGAAATCAGAGACTTTAAGTCCAAATGGATCTTAAGTACAAACTGATTCCATGATACCGATAATAATAAAAATGCAAAAAATCCTTAAATAGCAATAGGCACCACTTTAGGTCTGATATTGTGATATCTGCCTTGTGGAACGATAATGGTTTTCAGTCTGTGCTCCAGAAACAAATTCACATCCTCAATCCTTTGGAGACTACTAAGTCAAGTGTTTCCATAGAAATCGAGAAAAATAAAATGCAAAAAATCTGCAAATGACAAAATGTACCACTGAATCTGATTGGCCCAAGAATCCACCTTCCCTTCACTGAGATTGAACAGTAAAAGTTTGCTGAAGCTTCACCCAGTATCACCGGATGCAACCTTATTCAGAGGTGTCCTCAGATCTTCACCCTGAGAAGTATCATAACAGATTAAAAGGATATTTTAATGAGACTAATTATTAAGTATTTGGCAAGCCCCTAATCACTGATCATGCTAATTGCCGTTTTGCATTTGAACGTCCCCCATATCCCAATTTGCAAAAACAGCGGTGAGCTGCATGTTCATGTGGGTCCATCAAGCTTGCAGGCCTCTGAATAATGAGCATTTGGTAGCATTGTGACTTTAATCACATCAAACACAATATCCATTTGAAACAGAGCAATACAGTAGAAATTGGCGCTAGTCCTTGCCAAACTGCCCAATAGTTTAGGAATCATAAGGTTTGGTAGAAATTTGCCATTCTTAGGGGTTTTGCTATATGTTATCATTATAAGGACTAGTGGACTGAAACTGTTAGTTTCTACCGCTCAACAAGGCACCCTTGCAAGCAAATTACTTACATAAGTTTAAAATAATTTTCCACAATTTACTAGCTGACTGCACTTGCTTGTCAGCGATAGAAAACACTCATTCCATACACTGATGATCCCATATAACTTAACTGTGTTAAAACTGTGCATAAAAACTGTGTTATTGTTAGCTCCATACCTCAATAATACCAAGGTAAATCTATAAAACTACAATTAAGTGATCCTATTCGGAAGTACTACAATATGTCGAGGAAGCAATTTTCCTATTAATTTAGAGAGAATAATCAATAACAATATATATTATCCTTAATAACATGTAGATAATAATGAGATAAGCTTACCATATTTGCTGTATTAAGCACCCTACTCCCATCACCCCCTGATTAATTCTAGACAAACCATGTACTTAATTACAGTCACTGTATGTTACAGATTATTTTACAAGCATGTTTGTTGCTTAACGCAGCACTCTGCAACATTCCATCTTTGTGATGGCGGTCTGTGAACAATCAAGTCTGGACCAGACAATATAGTGATTGATATTGTATGCAATGATCCACAACTTCGGGGTACAACAAAGAACAATCAACCAAGTCACAGAATCCAACCATTGATCCGTTGCCATTTATGAGCAGCATAGGTTGTTAGGTACCTATTCAAACATGGAATCCCCACGTAGAATCCACAGCAGAGTAGAAGGATTACATAAAATTGCCATGTAAGTTGCGTAACTATTATCAAAGAGTTTTTGTATTCTTAATGTTCGAACCAACTTTGTTCTCTACCACTCAATCTGACAACATAATTAACATGTGTAATACATCATATACAAGCACCTCCAATCGAAAATGTTCTAAGCCCCAAAGGCTCTTCCTACTGCATATACAGTATTACTATTAGAGCTGGCTAAAAGGATCGATAATCGGAATTACCGTCGATGGGAAGAAATATTAACGATTATCAATATGAAAGCTGTGTCATCAATAATATCCAACATAAACTATTGTGATGAAATAAAGTAGAGTCAAGTCTCGTTAATCCGACATCGTTGGTTGCACATGATTGTGTCGGATTAACGAGTATGTCGGATTAACGAAATTAAGTGATTTGTAATCGAAAATCGGACGTCTTCACGATAGATAATAACCGTGTGTACCTTGTAATAAAATCATTAAAAACGAAATATTAATATTGTTATGTTGTTTATTCATTCATTCCTTAATTTATAATTAATGACTGTGCAAAAATAATAATAATTTTCCCATTTATACATAACAATAGAGACATTACTCACTGAATTTATCACATGATCAACGACACACGTTTCCTCGTGTAAATGCAAGTGCTACTGTCTTAACAACTTGCTTCATCTACTTAAAATAGTCTGTCAGTGTTTTCTGTTTCTAACATTTTGAAGGCACATTTCTCAAAGTCCCCTGCTCGCTTGACGTCTAGGGCTTGTGGTTCTTCAGCATCAACATTGTCGAGGTGTAATTTCATTTGCTGTTTCTTATAATAAAGCTTGAAATTCTTTATGATCCCGGCATCTAGTGGCTGAATGTGCGATGTGGTGTTTGGTGGCAAAAAGTGACATTTCACATCAGTTATGTCGACAGTAGCATGGGATGGGGCGTTGTCCAACAGCAATACCACGTGGCGTTGCTCCAATCGCATTTGCCGATCCAAGATCAGTAGCCAGGCTTTGAATAATAATGAAGTCATCCATGCTTTCTTGTTTACATACCAGTCGACCATGTTTTATATACCTGTTCGTATTTTAAACTGGCTTCATGCACATTTATCTGGCTTCAATTTGTAAACTACAATTGTATAGCTTTCTATATACAGGTTTGAATAGCTTTTCCTGTTAATTGTTAAGTTAATCTCTGCAGCCAGTGCATGTCAAAACACGGGGTTGTGTACTCGCTGTCAGATGACAACGGAGTACGCTGACCACTGTGTCGGATTAACGAGACTGATTAATGAGTGATTTCGGTAATTCGTTGCAAATTAGGTGTGTCGGAGTCGGAGTGCAAGAATGTCGGATTAACAGGACTATATAGCACTGAATCAATAGGTTCCCATCATTTGTGTCGGATAAAGCCGAGTGTCGGATTAACGAGACTTGACTGTATATATTTGATGAAATAGACTTGTTATTGTCAATCATGTCAATTGCCGAAGATGGAAGGCAATTGTTTTTGTTGTATCTTACATGTCCAAAAATTACTACATGCATGAATGTGTAACCACTCACATGTCCGATTTCTTTCAGACTTTATTGCATACTAGTTACTTTGATTCAGCTACAATTCGTGAATGTATACCAGGCGATACACCAGTTATACTCCTACGTCTTGAAGAGTGAAATTGAGTTTCGCAATATGTACCACATAATGACTTATGTATCACCTAGAACTTCTTCACAGGATTGAAGGAAAAGTCGCATAGTTGAGTGGCATGCTAGGACCACTATGGACAAGGATGGTACCTTACAGGATCACAGTCTTATAGGCGTGACTAAAAAATATTTCAGAGCACATTCAAAAGTCAAAGCTACCTGCAGACATGTTTATAGAGCCTATTATTAGTATTGAATTTCAAACGCTAATTACAACACATTTTGCAGCAATTGACTCACAAAAGTACGGGAGAGTCATTAAACGAGTGGTGAGTCATTTATTTTATCAAGTGAATTGTCTGGTATCAATACAGAAAAATTTGTATCGTATCATCACATGGAGTGAGTGAGTATGGTCTTACGCCGCTTTTAGCAATATTCCAGCAATACCTTGGCGGGGGACACCAGAAATGGGCTTCACACCATGTACCCTGTCGGGAATCGAACGTGGGTCTTCGGCGTGACGAGCGAACGCTTTAACCACTAGGCTACCCGACTGCCCCTCATCACATGGAAACTCACGATGCATTGGTGCACCAATATATTCTTTCACCCCTTCAGATTATGCCAATGTCAGAATATTCCAGCAATATCACAGTGGGACTGTAAATAATGAAGTCTGGACAAGGCAAAAAGTATACATATACTGGTCAATGGATTATCAACATACCTTTCTGGTTCAGCCATTGTTGGTAAAATTTGGAGTCTGGAAATAAAAAGAATACAAATGATTATTTCATCATAATACTTGTCCTAGTTTTTGTCCGTGGTTTTTCTGTTAAATAACAGTCATTTATTGTCATACATACAACACATGAAATAATAATTTCTCAGGTTTGCATGTTTGTTGATTAACACCACACTCAATAACATCCCAGCTATGTGACAGCAATTCGCAAATAATAGTCTGGACCAGACACACCAGTGATTGACATCATGAGCATCGAGCTACACAAATGAGATACAATGACATGTATCAACCAAGACAGCAAGTCTGACCAATCGATCATGTTAGTCACCTCAAACAACAAGCATGGGTTGCTGAAGTTCAGCTTCTACCTTGGATCTTCATAGGAGAATTTCTCAGGTAGCCAGATGGCAAACAAGCTAGTTGTACAATCTGCGGTATGCAATCTGACAGAATATAATGAGATGAGCTCACTTTTGTTTCATCAGCTTCGAACAAACAGAAACTGAAATCCACTTATACTTAGTAATAAATATAATATATACAAAAACGTTATTCATTACATGATCTCTAAACCACTGATAACAACAAACGATCATACAATTGTCTCCTTTGCTAATTGTAGATCATTATGGAGCTAATGTTAATTTGTTGATCTCTTGATTCAAAGGATTACTGCATCTTGTGCAAGACCCTAAGTCATCAAATTACCATATACTAGACTAAAGAATTACATTTTTGAGTGGTTGTTAATTATTTCATTATCACATCAACCCTGTATCTTGATTCGCACAGATAAACCTGATATGAAGACCCCTCTGCAAAAAGAAATATACTCAAATCGGATTTCTATTTATAGAAACACGTGGGACCGTTGCATCTCCCGAGATCCGTGATATACGAACACTCGAGGTAACAAGAATGTCTCAGAGACTTCTTCAATTCTAACAGAACATGTGGGATGTAATAAGTTCTAGTCAGTGAGTGACGACGTACGCCACTCCAACATGCCTCTCGTCTGTCTCACTCCCGACAACGTGCCTACCGCAGTACAGCAGCGGCATCGGGATGGATACTATGGACGCGAAATAGCGAAGCTGAATGCGAAATCGTCGATCGTAGCAACCTGACAGTTACTATAGCTTAATTAGAATGCATAGAAACAACATATCCTGATTGTACTATTTAGAAAACGCATTTTATTGCGACCTTCAGCGTTAGCACCGACCAAAATGGCTGCAAATGAAAGCGCACATTTTTTTTACCTCGAGACAAATTTTGATCGCAGAAGAAATTACAGGTCAAAACGAAATTAATATGTACAGATGTGACGGAGCTGTTACACATTTGTTAATAATTTGTCATTGATCCAAATATTACACCGCATAACCGTAATATATTACAATAATGTTTACTTACACTTCTCGGTGCAGAGCACGAGGAAAATATGGTGGAAAAAGATCGACAGCGGATGAGAGAGCAAATTTCATTGGTTAGCTCTATTTGGATCTTAACAATGGACCAATCATGGATTGGTTTACTGATGATGGAAAATGTCTTGGCGGGTAATGCTCTCACTCGCGATTGGGTCACTTCAGCACTGTACTCATTCCAACTCACTGTGTCATCATATCAACATTTATGTAACATTATACAATCAAGCGGTTCATCAAAGCAAATGGCTTTGAAAAATAGGATGTAAACACAATAGTCTCGACACCCGGACAATACCCAGTTACCGAAAGCGAGACGTAATTTTGCAGCGTTTAATCAAATCAAGATCAAGACATGTTTGCGATAACTATTTTAAATTAGAATCTGTGTTCTTCAGATTAGATTTTGAGAGCATAATCAAAACTTGTTTCCTAAACATTAAACACATTTTTTTTAATCTAGAGAAACAAATAATCACCAACAAATACATATGGTTGTTGGACTTAATGCATACCCTTCATCAAACATTGTTGTCTGTAGCCTACTACAATACTTGAAAGTATTTCTTACTTGAACTACTTACCGTATTCCATTTAATAAGCGCCCATGGCGCTCTGAAAATTAGAAATAGGGGGCTTTTATTCGAATATTATTTTGGTGACAAAAAAGGAGTTGAAAGATCGTAAATTTCGTGGTTTATACTCACAGCCTGAAATGTTTATATACGACAGATCTATATAGTTTCAAGAATTTATGGCCCATAATTAAGGGTGCATATACACACATATTATACACGAATAAATAAGTCTTGTGTACATTGATCAATCGGAAGGGGTGCTAATTGGGATTGTCCACCAGCCAATATACAATATTAGCAAATATCACCGTGGGCGCTTATTATAGCGAGGCGCTTATTACGGATTTTTAAAAAAAATTTTTTTTATAGAAAACAGTTTTATTTGAAGCATGAATTTTAAAATACAAGTTGGGGACAAGTGATATTTGTACAATATACCCCCCCTGTCAAAACAGTTAACCACGGCCTTGGATACGGTAAATGTTACACACCCATCAACCACCGCTTCGGTGGGGCGCTTCGGTGGGGGTGACCTAGCTGTACCCAATAGCCTGAAGATATACAATCAGGTTTTTACTCCGAGTGAAATTTCGTAACTTTGGCTCTTCAAATACTATTTCTGTATTTGTTACTGCAGCTAGGGTTCAACAGATATAACATAGTTTGATAAAAATCTTTCACAAACTGATCCCAGCATCAACATATTTTTAAAAAAGTATGTTTTTTACCTACTTATATTTAGGCACTGGTATTTAATTTGCGACTGCTTACAGCGGAGCAAACGACTACCGTTGTCGGTGTGAGACAACAGGCTGACGGGGCTGACACTCGGTTTTATTGCAATCAATACTCAGGTTTGTTGCTATTAAACTAACATAGGGCATGTTTCACAATATTGAATGTTCAGATGTTACTGCTGTGTCCACAGCAAGGATAACTTTAGACATATCATCAGTCACTTAAATTGATCCTGTACCAGGCTAGTGAACCCTTGAGTGAGTGAGTGAACATTGTTTTACGCCGCCTTTGGCTATATTCCAGCAATATCATGGCGGTGAACACCAGACATGGGCTTCACACATACATTGTCACAATGTCGGGAATCGGACCCGGTTTTTTGGCGTGACGAGCGAACGGATTATACACTAGGCTACCCGACCGCCCCTAGTGAACCATTAAAGTATGGACAATGAGAACTGGATTCAGACAGACAGTTTATTCAGTATATTAGGCGCCAAGGGCCATAGTACAATGCAGATTGCATATTCACATTTGTCACGTGATGTACATGATTAGATTTTAAATTATTTACACATTTCTCGATCATTTTAAAGACATGTTTTAAAAAGACAGCAACAGCATGGATAACATCAGAATTTTCAGAGTTTAGCAGATTCATAACTTCCTGACGGTCTTCAAAAACCACCCTTGAACATGGGGAGACATTTATTCCTTAAATGGAAATACATTTCACGTATAAGTAAGACATTGTATTCATCCTCTAATTCACCGGATAAACAATTTGTACAAACAGAATTCACAATATCACCGTCTTTGGACCTGCGACATTCATGTCCATTAAAACTGTGTAAAGAAATTCTAGGCATGCAATAAGCTCTGAGTAAAGTTTGTAATTTGAACAAGTTAAATATCTTTCAGTTTGTCACAATGATTTTATGCTTCTGTCGGGGGCACGGTCGGCCCAGTCGTCTAAGGCGCCGCGATTCGCTGTGCAGAGTTGCGTCCCTTAGGCACGCCAGAAACCTGTTATTGTGGGTTCGCCGCGATTACGTTTCTAGGTTTGTCAGCACCGTACCCGTGCTCGTGGGTTTCACCGAAGTGGTGAACGTCTGAGACCTGCATCACTTAGGGCTTTCCTCCCACATTAAGCTGACACGCCGTGATATGACTGGAATACTGTTAAAAGCGGCGTTAAACCCAACTCACTCACTTATGTTGCTGTCATTGCTAAGACAAAATGATACAGAAACACTCTGATGTGACAAAATATATCCTTCATATAGTCTCTCCTTAAATGAATATAAAAATAACTGGAAATACATACATATGAAACGCCACAAACAAATAATAGATTTCTCACATCTGACACCCAATTCTTTTAACCATTATCAAGTACCTTTAACAGTGCGTAACACCGACATGGGTATCTGTGTTTGTTGTTTAACGCCGCACTGAGCAATATTCCAGCTATATGATGGCGGTCTGTAAATAATCGAGGCATCATGAGCATCGACCCACACAATTTGAATACGATGACACGCATCAACCAAGTCTGACCATGCACCCGGTCCCGTTAGCTGCCTCTTACGACAAGCATGCATATAGTCGCCTTTTACGGCAAGCTTGGATTGCTGAAGACCAATTCTACCTCGGATCTTCACGGATATGGGTATCTACTAGGCATCATCAGGTAACTTAATCCAATATTTAATCAACCTTAATTGGCTAACTGTATACAAGAATATGTGTACGGCATGTTTCACCAATAATTGCCTTGTTTGAGAACTTGATTTGAACACTAGTAAAACTGGTAATAGAACTAAAGCATAACCGGGTGGAAACATATCTGTAATAGACGACAACCACTTGTTCATGACTCAAGGTGATTGATCTCATTAAAATCAGACCTCAGTTCTCGCTACCGCTAAACAGATCTGACATGCCATTAGGGGTCACGTCAGAACGACCTTTCATCCGACCAATCAGATTGTGAAAGTGACATGCAACCTCAAAAACTTTAACTCCGAACGCTAGTTACGGGTGTAACGACTGAATCCATACAATCTAGACCATCTATTAGCCATCCCAGAATGTTCTTTTGGTCAGGTTTCAAATTTGTAATCGAGAATTTGTCAAAATATGTTTCGAAGCGTAGTCGCCAATTTGAAATTAGTGCCTTAAAACACGAGAAAACTGCCTTCTGATTGGTTATTCCATTGGTCGGTCAAAGTTCGCGCAAGGTCGGTCTGACGTGACCCGTAATGGGATGTCCTCGGATCTTTGTTTAGCGGTAGCGAGAACTAAGATCTGATTTTAATGAGATTCAAGGTGATCGAACGATCAAGAAAAGGCTGAACACTCCCCCAAAATATCCCAAATGAAAAAGGCATTGCCTGTGCCATGGAATACATGGACATGTTTGTTTGTTGTTTAACGCCGCACTCAGCAATAGTCCAGCTACATGACGGCGGTCTGTAAATAATCTGGACTTTTACAAACCAGTGATTAACATCCTGAGCATCTATCTACGCAATTGGGATACGATGACATGCATCAACCAAGTCAGTGAGTCAGACCACCCGATCCCGTTACTCGCCTCCTATGACACGCATAGTCACCTTTTACGACAAGCATGGGTTTCTGAAGACCTATTCTAACCCGGATCTTCACACGTGGCGGCACCAAAGACGACTGGGCGACATTTACACTTAAATTGCAAAATACTTTATATATACTTGGGTATATCTGCTTTAATGTGATTGCTTATCTTGCACGACAACATCGAATACTCAGCAGAAGGAAACAGATCCACGATCGACTCGATCACCTGACGGTAGAACATGGTGAGGTGAGGTGAAATTGGGCTTAACGTCACGTCCAAGATTATTGCACTTATATAGCGACGTGCATGCACATGTGTGTGTGTAGCTGCTTGTACTAGTCCGGACTAATGCCGGACGATTTATAGTGCTAGCTCACTAAGATACCATGCCGCAGTTTAAAATAAATACCCCACTCACACACAGTATACTGACTCTGAGCCGACCACTCCTTGTTTTAGCCCCTTTATGCCGAGCGACAGACAGGGTAACAACAGGTACCATGCATCTTTTAACGTCTTTTGGTATGACGCGGCCGGAGATCGAATACCGGACCTTCCGCTCTCCGTGCGGACGCTCTACCACAAGACCACGGAGGCGGTCCCGGTAGAACATGTCAATGACGATGGCTGAATGTCGTTCATGACTGCACCTGCCCATATACGAATGCGTTGTTCAGTTGTTAACATGGTGGGCAAACGCAAAGATTTGAGCTATCTGTGTTTTCACTGTTGCCCCTGTCAACATACCCCGATCACGCTTAGTCATGACTCGACGCCAGTGATCTGTAGCTGTTATCGTAGATGACCTGTTAATATAATCATCAAGTGACTTTAAGAATTTTTTTAAAAATAAATAAATCTGTTATAGCACGCGCTCTCGGACTTTTTAAGTTTAGTTGGAATATACACCGAAACCCCGATAACCCGGACTCCACTGTCCTTTTAAAATGATCGACATTAACATATTCCGGATTAACGAGTCACGGTTTTGTAGTAATTACACTTGGTAAGTATGCATGCAGACATCCCCTGTGATGAGAGAATTTGGACTATTACCAGACTCAAATGGAATTTACGTTTGAAATCAAGTCTTCAACAAGTTTTGTTTATTTGTTGTTTAACGCCAGACTCAGCAATACTCCAGCTGACGGCGGTCTGTAAATAATCGAGTCTGGAGCAGACTGACATCCAGAGCATCGATCTACGCAACTGGGATACGATGACATGCATCATAATTTGATGCCTGATTGTAATCCGGCTTTGACCAACCCAAATTCTTCATTTTCATGGTAGACTAGACAACAGATTGGGGTCAGTAACGATACACTTGAAATAATGTCTGTCACGATAAATTTACATCGTTCAGTAACTCAAAGCCAGAGGCGTTCAAATAAGGATGGTGACGTAGGGAACACTTGCTAGCAGCGGCCGTCGGTTTGTGAGTCACGCTTCAATGTACCGTTTCTGAGCTAATGTGTACCACACTTCCTTCTCAAGGCGACACGTGCTGCAGCATGCTATACTATTTCTAGAAGTCCCATCATTGGTTGTTGTTGGTTGTTTTGTTGTTTAACGCTGCACTCAGCAATATTCCAGCTTTATGTCGGCGGTCTGTAAATAATCGAGTCTGGACCAGACAATTCAGTGATTAAAATCATGAGCATCGATCCACGCAATTGGGATCGATGACATGCATCAACCAAGTCAGCGAGCCTGACCACCCGATCCCGTTAGTCGCCTTCTACGACAAGCATAGTTGCCTTTTACGGCAAGCATGGGTTGCTGAAGACGGGCCTCATCAACTTCCACTTGTAAACCTCACCGCTTACGATGCTCATGATGTCAATCAGTGGATTGTCTGGTTCAGACTCGATTATTTACAGACCGCCGACATAAAGCTGGAATATTGCTGAGTGCGGCGTTAAGCAACAAACAAAAATCAAACAAACATTTGTTTGAATTTCGGTGTGTAATGGGGTTTCTTTAACTGTTTTGTTTGTGCCAAAATTATATTTGATAATCCTTCACTAACGGGTGTATTTAGTGCACTGTAATATTCAACTTGCTTGCAGCTTACGAATAAGTACGTAAACTAAAAGTAAGAGCCACCCACCTTTACATGTAGCTGAACGGCCCTGTTAATGAATGTGTAATAAACATATTTAAAGCCTAAAAAAATCAATTTTGGACAATACAGGCAATAATAGAATAGAATAGAATATGTCTAGACATTATCTAGATTAGGTCACGAGGGCGAAACCATTCCAGACCAGCTGACAGACAGCAGATAATGCCTAGACATAATGTATTTTATTTCTTAGTTCTGTTTGAGGCAATTCCTCTGAGGCGTCTCACACCCCCTGGAGTAGCGTAAAATGTACTTTTGCAGAATGAGAAGGCACAGATATAATATTAAGGTTTTCTCATATTGTCATATTTGCATCTACTGTTGCATTAATGAAGACCTGATGCTGCTGATGTTCGGTCAAAGAATGTAATACGGTCATCAATATAACTGGTGCTGGCTAAAACGGCCCTATATTTCACTGGCAAAAGTGGACTAAAATTGGTGAAAATGGATAAGATATAAATTGAGATTATGTATTTAACTACGTTTACTTACAAAATTAATAAAATACACAGATGATAACATCCCAAAATATTTTCCATATATAACAGAACATTTACAAAAGGCGACTATGCTTGTTGTAAGAGGCGACTAACGGGATCGGGTGGTCAGGCTCGCGTGGATCGATGCTCATGATATCAGTCACTGGATTGTCTGGTCCAGACTCGATTCATTTACAGACCGTAAAACAACAAACCAACCAACCAACATCATATTAATCTGTACATTGTAGGCCTATACATAGCAAAACATTGTTCAGGAGAGCGAGTGACTGCGGTTTCACGCCGCTTTTAGCAATATTCCAGCACATATTGCTGGGGAACACCAGAAGTGGGCTTCACACAATGTCATATTGTACCCAGAATTGGAATCGAACATTCAGGTTAACGAGAGAACGCTTTAACCACAAGGCTACCACGTCGCCCCCTGACAGAATATAGGACGCATAGTGTCAAGTCTTTCAAGGCACGGAATTTGCGGTTCAGATTAGACGATTAAGCGCTTACCGGGTCGAAGATTCTTGAGTCATACCTTATGATTTGGAACCGCCTCCGTGGTCTAGTGGTAGAGAGGGCAGACGTCTAAGGCGCCGCGATTCGCTATGCAGAGTTGTATCCCTTTGGCACCCCAGAAACCTGTGATTGGTTCGAATCCCGGTTCGCCCCGATTACGTTTCTAGGTTTGTCAGCACCATACCCGTGCTCGTGGGTTTCAATGAAGTGGTAAACGTCTGAGACCTGCATCACTTCGGGCTTTCTTCTCACATTAAGCTGACACGCCGTGATATAACTGGAATAATGTTAAAAGCGGCGTTAAACCCAACTCTCTAGTGGTAGAGCGTCTGCCAGGAGAGCGGAAGGTCCGGGGTTTTATCCCAGGCCGCGTCACACCAAAATAGGTTGAAAGATGGTACTTGTTGTTACCCTGTCTGGCGCTCGGCATTAAGGGGCTAAAACAAGGACTGGTCGGCTCGGAGTCAATATACTGTGTCTGAGTTGGGTATTCATGTCAAACTGCGGCATGGTATCTCAGTGAGCTAGCACTATAAATCGGTATCAGTCCGTACAGTCGGTACACCCACACACATGTGCATGCACGTCGCTATATAAGTGCAATAATCTTCGACGCGACCCCATTTTATCTATTGTTTTGATTTAACATATATTAATTCCCGAAATGCGGTCAACAAGACGTTCATTCAGGTTACCATAATCGAAGTTTTAATCTTTGATCATGGGAAAACGGGCACATGCTAATCTCAAGGTTTGTGTGTGTTCTCTACCTCTGTTATTTTAAACAGAGGTTGCACGTTTATTTTGGTAGTAGATAGAGGAAGTTATCATAACGTCAGCGTTGATGGTATATACCTATATTCTATGTTTTATGACAAGTGGCGCTGAAAGTTTGAAATGCATGAAAATACGAACAAAATTAAATGGCCGTTTTTTCCATTACAGCACGATACACGGTTTTGAAAGAATACTTAGTGGCATGCATGTATGTTTTAGAAATAGAGTTAAGTCCCTTTGATTACGATCCGTCACATGAATCAGTAAACTGGGCTCCTGTCTAGCTATATCAGTAAATCACTATAGCTAAGTATAGCTTAATCGCGCTAAGCTTGCGTCGCGAACCAACAGTGGAACCAGTTTAATGAATCCGGATAGTGAAAACATGTAAACACGATCACTGAACAAGGAAGACGATGTCAGTGCTTCCCAAGTATCGACAGTTTCATCTTTTAGTTGCAGTATTCGGTTTATTGCATGGACGACTTGAAGGTATCCTATTTGCTTGGATTTCAGTTTGCTAAATGGTGTTTTTCCTTTATTTTCAGATTTGTTCACGTCTCCGTGCTTTTGTGATAGAATGTCCACCCTGAGAGCGGGGCGTCCGGGTTCGATCCCCGGGCGCGTCATACCAAAAACGTTGAAAGATGGTACACGATCTTACCTTGTCTGGCACTCGGCATTAAGGAGCTAAATCACGGACTGGTCCGTCGCTACATAAGTGCAACAATCTTGAACGTGACCTAAAACCCCATTTCACCTTACCTGATTTCTCAACAGTATCGTATTGATCAGAAGAAAACTGAGTGTCTTGTAAAAACTATTAATGAATCATCAAGTAGCACTGACTCACCCATGAAAAATAGTACAGAATGAAAAAGACAGAAACCTGACAGTGCAGTGGCTGGGAAACTTCCCAGCTGACACATAACATTTTCAAAACATTTTCAAAAGGTGTCATTGTAGTTTTTCAAAAACAATTTCGTCAAAACATTTTATTAACGTTTTAGAAATGTTTTACAACTAGAATCTATTCAAAATGATATTGGTGTGGTTGGGTAGCCTAGTGGTTAAACCGTTCGCTCGTCACGCCTGAAGACCCGGGTTCGATTCCCGACATGGGTACAATGTGTGAAGCCCATATTGGTGGCCCCCGCCGTAATATTGCTGGAATATTGCTAAAAGCGGCGTAAAACCATACTCACTCACTCACTCAGAATGTTATTGAAATGTTTTCAACACACTGCAGAAATGTTTTGCCAGAACATATTTAATGAAATGTTATCATCATGTTTTAAATACATTGTGTACACATATGTAAAATCATCCAAATAATCTGTAAATGTTTTATAATTATTCAAAATGTTGTTGGAATGTTTTTAAAATGTTTTACAAGAACATCATGTCATAACATAGGCAAAACTATTTTATAACATATTATTACAATGTTTTTATCACATTGCAGAAATGTTATGCCAGAAACTATTTCATAAAATGCTTTTGAAATGTTTTTAAAATGTTATTCAAGAACATCATGTTGTGATATAGGCGATACTGTTTCATAACATGTTATTGCAATGTTTTCAACACATTGCAGAAATGTTATCGCCATGTATTAAAGTGAGTACCGATAACGACCCCAACAGCCTATAGTTGAACACACGTTTCTGAGCTAGCACACTCTGTTTTCATAATGCTATGGAGGCGGTCGGGTAGCCTAGTGGTTAAAGCGTTCGCTCGTCACGCCGAGGACCCGAGTTCGATTCCCGACATGGATACAATGTGTGAAGCCCATTTCTGGTGTCCCCTGCTGTGATATTGCTGGAATATTGCTAAAAGCGGCTTAAAACCAAACTCACTCACTCACTCACTCACTCACTCACTCATAATGCTATGGATTGGTAAGGCAGTAATAGAACATTTTCACAACAGTTACAGTTTAATCTGTAGACTAAGTCAGAGCTCCAGATAAGCTTTTGGTGTTGTGGGTATTTTACCCATGCATTTTAAAATCATTGGGTATCAGTAATTCTATCTGGGTATTCAAATTTCTGTTACCCACTAGTTCTTACACATGTGGGTATTTAAGTTAAATATTTAAAAACACTATTCATCTAGTCCCTGCAAACTGGTGTCGTGTCGTTCAAGAGCTTTATAGGATTTAAGTGTGATGGCAAATGATCATGATGTAACTGTCATCTTGGAGTTTGGCAAGGTTGACGGAATGCCCGTTTATAATTTCAAAATAAGTTGCTGATTTGCTAAACGATTACGCAGGGTTCCTTCACAATATTTTGATGATACGCACAAGTTTTATTTTTGTAGCGTATCTGTAATGTTCGTTGCGTATTTGATACGCTTGGATTTTATTTTACTACGTATTTCTGCATTTCTGATGCATATTTTACGCAGATATGCAGCTTATCTGGAGCTCTGCTAAATGTTTAAAGCAAATATAGCAGATATGAGTAAAAAAAGCTTCACATGATTTGTTTGTTGCTGATCACAGATAGTGTCACAGGATATTTCATTTAGTCGCGCATATTTTGCGGGGACGTGGGAGAGACCGTTGAGAAGTGAATAAATACAGATCTATGGTAAAAGACACGTTATCTCACATTTAATTATTTTTCATGACTAGTTATTAAAATGTTTTAAATCGTTTTTGAAAATTTATCCCCAAAATAAATGTTTTTAACATGTTCTTAAAATGTTTGTAAAATCTGATATCACACAAATGTTTCAAAAACAATTTCAAATGTTGTGAAAAAATTCTTTGTCGTCTCGTGAAATGATGTCGAAATGACGTCACACTATTACGCCATATTTTACACCCGCCATCATCAGTTCAACTTTACTCTTCATCCAAGAGACATTGTACAGCCAGAGCTGGATCGTCGAACTCTGATTTCTTAGGGGGTAAGTTCATTTTCAAAAGCAGTATCCGCTTATCTAATCATTATGTAAATGGCATTGTGTAAATATAACATTTGTTACTTTTAACCACTTTCTAAATGGCATTGTGGTTTCATAGCTTTCGGCCATGGGAGCCGTGCCAATTTACACTTGTCAGAGGGGTACACAAAGTACATGATCTAGAGGTGCTTTGCAAAGCGCGAATCGCTTGCAAGCGATGTACAGTGATTTGCCTTACAACAGTACGCCAACTTTCAGCCGCTTGCAAGCGAAACAATCGCTTCGTTCTCAACCAAAATGGCGGCTGACTTTCACACCAATCTCATTAAAATCAGACGATTTTTTTCGCTACCGCTAAACAAAGATCTGAAGACATCCCGTAAGGGGTCACGTCAGAACGACCTTTCATCCAACTAATCAGAGCTTCGCTTACCAGATTATGAAAGTGACAGTCGGAATGTGATCTCTAATTATGCACCTCGAAAACAGGGTATTCCGAACAATAGTTACGGGTTTAAGGACTGAACCCATACAATCTAGACCATCTATTAGCCATTCCAGAATGTTTTTTTGTTCAGGTTTCAAATTTGTAATCGAGAATTAGTGCACGAGAAAGCTGCCGTCTGATTGGTCATTCCATTGGTCTGTCAAAGTTTGTGCAAGGTCGGTCTGACGTGACCCGTAATGGGATGTCCTCAGATCTTAGTTTAGCGGTAGCGAGAATTAAGATCTGATTTTAATGAGATTGACTTTGACACCGGAGCAAGAAATTCTTGACTGGATCAATGAGGAAATGAGCAAAGGTAGCTAACACCCCATCATCCTCAGTCTGCTCGACATCTTCAAAGTAATTATAAATTTCAACAGCTCGTCATCAAGCCTCTTCTGTTACCTCCTTCTACGTCAAGGCAATGATGCGGTAGTTGCGCTGCCATTTTGGAGTGCTCATGTGCTTTGAACTGTTGCCGCGATTAATTTGCTTTCTCTAAGCAATTCGTGGCTTGCATCGCGCCCCTAGATTACCAGTAGTCGGATTTTCATTTTTGTGGAAGCCTAGGTGGCTGAGGGGGTTAGACAATAACATTCCTGAAAGCCTAATAACTCCACCAGACACCAACCTACACAATACATAATCATCGAAATTGAAAACTTTAAGGTGCATATGCGGAAAATATATTCCCTTATGTACTTGAACAATCATCAAATTCATATCAGCTATGAGTGACTTTTACCCGTGTTGAATGCAGAGTGTGTATTTATAGCGTATTCCAGAGGTCAGCTTGTGGCATATCACATTGTGTAGAAATACAGTGGGACACTGTTGTACGTAAGTTGGCCAATACAACAAGGTGTTTCTCACGGCCTTGTAATGTTAATGTCACGGTCTGTTTGCTACCAAGTTCTTTTCAAACATGATCTGTCGTTGCAATCCATTGTTAGTAATGATCGCATTATTAAATGTGGCATTGAAATGAAGTACACAATGCAGAGAGGCCCTGGTGTAAACAACTATGAAAATACAGTAGTTGTAAAATGTTTATTAAAGTGTCACAAGCACGACATGTACAATATAAATTTAAAATCGATGCACATAAGACAAAAGGTGTATGGAGTGCATCCAACCAGACACTGGCTTATGAGACACTATATTCAGTATTAACTAAATATATATTTTTTGTCTTACCAACTACACCTGTCACCCACACATACAACAGTTAAAGATTGATCTGACGGGACTGAAGAAGAGAATGCGATCATACGATGACCAGTAACTCGTAATTGAATTCATTTCATCAATGAAGACCTTCAACCATTCACCAAGGACATTTGCAAACAAGCACTTTAGTATTCATAGCCCATGTCAGCCTGTATGTGTATGGGCAAGCCCATAGCCGACACAGTTTAAATTTTGAGTTTTCGATGCATTTTTTTTGTTCCTTAGTATGTACCCATGAAAACAGCAATGTTGAAATTTGGAAATATCTTTGACCGAGACTGGCCACAGCATTGAGCGTTTGACAAATGGGTTTCCAGAATTAAAACAATGTTATGAACCTATATATGGTATATTTCATCTTTGGATTAAAAATTTAATGCTTATTGAATATAGTTCAAGTTGTAACTTTGTTATAAAGTGGAACATTGTTGTTTTCGCTGTAGCCAGGGGCAACAGGAGACAACAGCATTCCAGGAGATACACACGGAAATGTTAGGTGTATTGAGGAATACACCAAATACACCAGGGGCTGTGAATGATGCAAACGTAAGTGCATGCGCAGAAACTGTTGTTAAATACCATGAGCTAATAGATCAAGTATCTTTTGATGTTATATATATTTTAAGTACCTGCTTTAGATTTTTTCAGAATTTGTTTTATGTTTCAGAAAAGTGGATCAAGACAAATCCAAAGAAAGAAGATTCTGAAAATCAATAATTTAGAAAGGTGTAAAGGTTTTCTAAAAATATTAAAACCTCCACAGAACTGAGTCTTGAAATTCTTTGTTGTTGTTTCTTGTTCAGTTATGTCTTCACGATACTTTAAGATTCTTGTGCCGAGAAAGTGCATGATGTACAAAGTGCTAACCTCAGAATTGTTTTTCTGTCATTAGAATTCAACAGAGATTTACATGAATACAAATTTGATAAACACAGGTATTTTTGTGGAATATATGCTTCCCTTAAATCAGTATAAACAGTACAAACAAGCAGTATATGAAGTTCATCCTCTATACATGTTTGACAGAAAGGACACAATCTCATTGGCTTTGGTATAGAACTTGGTTGATGCATGTCATCGCATCCCAATTACGAGATCGATGCTCATGATTTCAATCACTGGATTGTCTGGTAAAGATTTGATAATTTCCAGACTGCCATCATGTAGATGGAATATTGCTGAGTGCAGTGTTAAACAACAAAC
Source organism: Haliotis cracherodii (assembly GCF_022045235.1). NCBI lineage: Eukaryota > Metazoa > Mollusca > Gastropoda > Lepetellida > Haliotidae > Haliotis > Haliotis cracherodii. Next base: position 17,317,127 of record NW_027266270.1, on the reverse strand, counting down.
ATACAAACTGGGTCCGTAGATTGAAACACAACAGGAAAAATGTCAAGGTCACTTCTTTTGAATATTTCAGGAAAAGATGTCATCATAGAACCGGGGAATGCAACCGTTGTGTCCTTGCAAGGCCAGAATGAGACTGCTGTCACTGTGGAGGACATCCCCTCAAACTATAGCTTTGTCCTCTTCCAAGCACACAGTCAATATGAGAATGTGTCAATTTCCTCAACACAAACCTTTGACGAGACTGTTACCATCATGGGCAGCCATCTTGGAATACTGACACTGTTGAAAGTTGGTGATACCAGTGCAACCATGTACTTGAAGTCAGATATCAACACTTCTCTCAGTGTCCTGGTATCGGCTGACCTTCACACCCCTTCTGGTGAGCTTCTTGTGGTGATATAGATTATCATATCCCTTTTCTTTACTTGTTTTATGGACAGCTCATTTATTATGTGGGGGTTAGAGTATGTGGGGGCCTCCAGGTTTTTTTTGATGCATTAATGTACTGACAAAAATGACCCTTCCCTAATGCTTGCCATGTTTTTGGGCGACCCTCCAATGTCTTTGTACAATTTTTTCAAGACCCTCCCCAACTATTTGTATATTTTGTCGACCCTCCTCTTGAGACTCCTATTTTGGGGTTACCCTCCCCTGAAGTTTAAAGACAATCGCTGCATGAATAAAAAATCTTTCATTTAGCTATCACTATATTTCATCAACAACCAGACCTGTTCGTCATGGGTGGAACGAGCATTCATTGAAACAGCCATCTGCATAATGCTACCCCTGCGTCACAGGGCCATATGACACAGTTGAACCCATCAACTCAACTCGAAAGGGTGCACGAGAACATTTACACAGTTGAACCAATCAACTCAACTCGAAAGGGTGCACGGAAATCACGCACGATGAGACGCCCAACGCTAACACCGTATTCGTGCGTGCGTGATTTCTGTGCACCCTTTCGAGTTGAGTTGATTGGTTCAACTGTGTCATATGGCCCTGTGACGCAGGGGTAGCATTATGCAGATACCTTAAATTACCTTCCAGACTATACACAGTTGTATAGGGACCTTCAGAGCCTTTCAAGGTCAGTTGTGGGGATATGAAACTTTTTGTGGACACCAACCTTCTTTTCCTTTGTAACAACAGGGCACTTCTTCTTTTTCATGAATGCTTTGTAAACATATGTGAGTTAATCAATCATTGTCTGTTCCTCAAACTAGCAAAAGCTGGTCGTTTTGCTGTTGTTGAAAAAACATGTCGTGTTTGGAGCTCTGTCTTCATCTTCAGATCCACTGCCAGGGGGCTGCAATGAAATCTTCAAGCTTGAAAATGACCCCAACATTCATCTGAAGACCTTCAAGTACTCCACACACTTCCAGTTCCAGTGGGCAAACCTGGGGTTTGTCAGGCAGGGTCGGGAAGGCAGCTGTGAAGACCATCAGCAGCAGCTGTCCTATGACATTTACGTCTTCTTCCTGCCCGAGATGGACCAATCAGAAGACACATTTCTCGCCAATATCCGCAAGATGTTAAATGCCCGTGTCGTTATGGAGAATGGGATAAAGGTGAAGGTTTTTGTTGTGATAGTTTATGCTCGTACTATTGACAAAAACAAGGGACATTTAACTTTGGATATATAGATCAATTCTTTCATAGAACTACAGTTGATCTGTCATGGCATGACAGTGAGTACCCGGGTAGGGTCGGGTAATAGGGGGTCGGATACCCAGGTAGTAAATTTGCACTATAAGTGACTGGGGGCGGTCGGGTAGCCTAGTGGTTACAACGTTCGCTCATCACGCCAAAGACCCGGGTTCGATTCCTGACATGGGTACAATGTGTGAAGCCCATTCTGGTGTCCCCTGCTGTGATATTGCTGGAATATTGCTAAAAGCGGCCTAAAACCATACTCACTCACTCACTCACTCACTCACTCACTCACTCACTATGAGTGACTGATTCTAATGGTACCCTTATCTGATGGCTGAAGTAATTCAAGATCTAGATGTTGTACCATCTAAATACACACGTTATTGTCGAAACTAAAGTTTCTTATCATGGTTATTGGGGAAATAAAAATAAATGGATGAGCTTTATATTCAAACTGTTTTGATTTTGATAGTTCTGAGTGGATAAAAGTAGTCAATATCAATACTATCATGCACCACCATCATTGTTCTCAAGTCTCTTTTTACCCTTGTGTCTCAATAAACAAGATAATAGGGCTGGGACGGGTAACTCGGGTAACTCGGGTACTCAGGTCGGGTGGGTACTGAGCAGGGCCCGGGTACCCACAGGATTACCCGGACCCGTGGTTAGTCACGGGATATATCGTTTAATGACAAAACTTATCTAAAACTCAGCTACACACTACAAGTCACTAATGTTCCCATTTCTTTCTGACTATTCCTTCTGACTTTTATATGAAAAAAAGATAAAACTTCATGCAGTCAACTTCAGTGTATGCATGACCAGTTTGTTTTACACGTGTATCTAAAAACATTTTGCCAGGGCTATGGTCAAACTTTACCCAATCGGACAGTTTGTAGCTATCTCTTGAGACCTACAGCGGGTACCCGGGTCGGGTCGGGTAATAGGGGGGTGGGTACCCGTGTAGTAAATTTGGACTTGTCCCAGCCCTACAAGATAAGCAAGTATTTTCTTTTAATTTTCATTTTCTCTGCTATTCAGCTGATGACTATCACCAACACTGGGTCGACCAAGTCGGTGGGGTCAATGTCATCGGCAGTGGGCCAGGGACTTGTGTTAACCATTGTCGTCACGGATACCAAAGCTGGAACTTCAGCTTTATATGTTCCTGCTCACACCTATTCCTGTCAGTTCCAAGATGGCTCGTGTTCCAGGAGTGGTAGGGCTATAAATTATTTTTCTCCATCAGTATATTCATTGTTGGCTGTACAATAGATCATGGGCTTATGTCATCGAAAATATCCACATAATCGGTTTCTATTTTCGTTCTGGAATTAATATTCAAGGTCACTTTTTACTTGCTTTACAGATTTTGTATAGGAAATACCTGTTGGTAGGTGAAAAAAAGAAGCAATTGAGATTATTTGAAATTTAAATTTTTACTTGGAACAATATGCTTGGCAAAGGGAATTAGAGTAACCTCCCTTCCCTCATACAATAATGTACAAGGGGCGGTCGGGTAGCCTAGTGGTTAAAGCGTTCGCTCGTCACGCCAAAGACCCGTGTTCGATTCCAGACATGGGTACAATGTGTGAAGCCCATTTCTGGTGTCCCCCACAATGATATTGTTGGAATATTGCTCAAAGTGGCGTAAAAACAATAGTCAGTCAATAATGTATAATATCGTTGATCAAATCGGTAGATCACAGGGCAGGGAGAGTCTATGTAATGTTTATCGGATTGCTAGTTGCTAATCTTTGCAAACCTATAAAACTGCTTGATGCAAAATTATTACCGTATTCGACATAATATTCGCCCCACTCTAGCGCCCACAGCGATATTTGTTAATATGTTGACTAGTGAATAATCCCAATTAGCACCCCTTCCGATTGATCAATGTACTCGACTTATTTACTCGCATATAATACACACTCGTGTGTTATATGCACCCTTATATGGCCAATTACATTCTGGAAAAATATATCTGTCGTACATAAACATTTCAGGCTGTCAGCATAAATCACGAAATTTATCTTTCACCAAAAGAATATTCTGATAAGAGCCCCTATTTCTAATTTTGAGAGATTTTGAGAACGCACTGGGCATTTATTACGTTGAATACAGTAATAGTGGGGCCTCGTCATTCTTGGTGCAATATAGTATCAGCTAATCTGCAGGGTGAAAAAAAGGGAAATTATGAATTCTATTTTTTTCCCATTTTAACAAAATTTACTGTTAGTGGATCACTAAAGCAACTAAAAAATAAGGTGTGGCTTTATAATATGATAAAATATCTGTATATATATTTTAAGGTCACTGACTAGCGTTGCGGCAACATTATAATTCAGTGCAATTATGCAAAACAAACCCAGCCCATTCTATTATCAGCCAACATTAGTCAGTTGATGGTGTGTCCTAATTTTTAATTCCTAAAAGAATCGCTTAGTTAGCCTGTCAAATGCCACGGAATCACTTGCAATTTATTTATGACATAATTCAAGCAGCAGTAGTTGTGTGACAATCAGTACATGTAGATATAATACAAGCAGCAGTAGTTGTGTGACAATCAGTACATGTAGATATAATACAAGCAGCAGTAGTTGTGTGACAATCAGTACATGTAGATATAATACAAGCAGCAGTAGTTGTGTGACAATCAGTACATGTAGATATAATACAAGCAGCAGTAGTTGTGTGACAATCAGTACATGTAGATATAATACAAGCAGCAGTAGTTGTGTGACAATCAGTACATGCAGATATAATACAAGCAGCAGTAATTGTGTGACAATCAGTTCATGCAGATATATATGCCTTGTCGTTACAGTTGATGCTGTTGATGTTGTAATAGCCGTCGTCAGTGCAATCTGCGGATTATTTCTCTGTTTTTTTGGACATAGATACATAAAAACAGGTTAGTATGATGAATTTACAAATAGTTTTGATATGGATCTGTTGTCATCATAATAACATTTGTACAGAAAAGATGACAGCCAGATTGATAAACTTCAGCAGAACTTGAGGATTCAGTAGCCATTGGCAATAGGAACTATACTACTCAGCTTTTGATAGAGAAATGGCTCAAGGACTCCTGGAAATTGTTACTTACACAAATGAAATTAGGAATGTTACATAGCAAAAGATTGAAGGCCTCCGTTAGGGCTGGGGGGCGGTCCGGTAGCCAAATGGTTAAAGCGTTCGCCTGTCACCCCAAAGATCCGGGTTCGATTCCTGACATTGGTACAATGTGTGAAGTCTATTTCTGGTGTCCCCCGCCGTGATATTGCTGGAATATTGCTAAAAGCGGCGTAAAACCATAATCACTCACTCACGTTAGTGCTTTGCTGGGTAACTCGGGTACTCAGATTGGTGGTAACTGAGTAGGACCTGGGTACCCACAGGACTACCCGGACCCATGGTTAGTCGCGTGATTACATTGTTTAATGGCAAACATTATCTAGAACTCTATGGTTACACTATAAGTGACAAATGTTCACATTTCTTTCTGACTTTGCACACATTCCTTCTGACTTTATATGTTTGCACACCCGTGAAGATTCCGGGATAGAATAGGTCTTCAGCAACCCATGCTTGCCGTAAAAGGTGACTATGCTTGTTGTAAAAGGCGACTAACGGGATCGGGTGGTCAGCCTCGCTGACTTGGCTTTTGCATGTCATTGATCCCAATTGCCTGGATCGATGCTCATGATATCAATCACTGGATTGCACTCAGCAATATTCCAGCTATATGACAGTGGTCCATAAATAATTGAGTCTGGACCAGACAATCCAGTGATTGCTATCATGAGCATCAATCCACGCAATTGGGATCTGTGACATGCATCAACCAAGTCAGGGAACCTGACCACCTAATCTCGTTAGTTGCCTTTTACGACAAGCAAAGTCGCCTTTTACAGCCATGCATATTTCTGGACGTTTTCTGACTTGGATAACACAAACAAGCAGACAAATGTGTTTTCTTCTTTCTCTTTCAGAATTTTTCCTATTTGGATTCTTGGCCTTTGCATTGATATCTTATGTCATGATCACAAGACTGTCAGAACTCAACTCCGAAGGTTTGTACAGAATATAGGCAGCACATAATGTGTGATGACATGGAACACCGATATTCACACTCAAGGGAGTGGTCCTTCAACATAGGGGATTTATTAAGGGTGGGGTGGGGTAGGGTGGGCCGGGGTGGAAAGATGTCTTGAAAAAATGACACAGCGAAAAGGAGACGCCAAATTTTATCAAAACTTTATTGGTGGGGGACATATGACACAGTTCTATATTTTTTTTATAAAAAAATTAATTTTAAATATTATTTAGAGACTGGTCATTTTTTAGGGGGTGGGGAGGGGGTCATGAACATGCTACGTGTATTTGGGGTGGATGGGGTGAAGGGATTGGATGAAAAATGTTAATTGAAATGGGGGTCATAATAATGTCAACAAAATAGTATCCTAAGACCAATCCCACCGGCCCACCTCCTCAACCACCCATATGATAAATAATAAATAATAAATGACCAGTCCCGACCAATTATAATTATTGAATAATGATTCACTGAATTTTCCATGCATGTCGATGGTTACAATCATGTTGTTTATTTGGGATGTTGCTGCTGCTGCTGCTGATGATGATGGTGATGATGGTGATGATTTGTATGTGAGGGTGCTAGGTGATGGTGTTGTTGTTGCAGCTGCTGTTGGCGCCAGCGTTGCCGTGGGTGTAGTGGGAGGGGCCATGTTCCTGGTGTTCTGGTACTACTGCGGCCTTCCTGTGGTGTCCGTTCTTCTTGTCGGCCTCACTGCCGGCTACCTCGTGTCCAGTCTCCTGTTCTTCACTCCGTTTGGTAAGCATGCCAATAAATAATATTGAGAGAATGACCTGTGAGATATGAGTAATTACAGATTATCTGCCCAGAGTGAATTAATTTTGTAAGTTATGATTTTGTAACAATTTATTTGATTGGCTACAAATTATTATTATCATTGTTATTATTATTACTAATGTAAACTAATTGTAAAGTACTATTTTGTCAATATAAAGTAAGTTTCCTGACTTTTAATTGGATTGAAATGTAGAAATGTTTAGAAACTCCAGCAGAAATCACTTCAATGAACATTGCAAAACTAGAGTGGGAGCTCACTGGTATTTGCGTATTTCCTTTTATGGAACAAGTTCCTGGACAATTTGAGGTCATAGGCTTGTCTCATGTCCACATTTCAATCAAGTTAAGACATATTATATTTTCCTGTTGATATCATCCAAAACTTATTTTTAGTAGATTGATGTGTTATATTGGAAAACAGCATAAACATTCAATAATAAGCTCTTTTAGCAAGCTGGTTACTGTGGGCCTATTCTAACCCAAAATCCAGATGGGGTTACTTCAGACCGCCTCTGTGGTCTGGTGGTAGAGTGTCCGTCAAGAGAGTGGAAGGTCCAGGGTTCGATCCCTGGCTGCGTCATTCTGAAAGACATGAAAAGATGGTACTTGTTTTAACCCTGCCTGTCACTCAGCATTAAGGGGATGACACAAGGACTGGTCGACACAGAGTCAGAATACTGTGTCTGAGTGAGGTATTCATGTTAAACTGTGGCATGGTACCTAAGTGGGCTAGCACTATAAAATGGGCTTCAATCCGGACAAGTACAAGCACTGCTGTGTAAGTGCAATAATCTTGAACAGGACGTTAAACCCCATTCACCTCACCTCAGAGGAGTCCTGCTGCCATTTGCAAACAAACTGAACATAACACCCTCTTTCTGGAACTGTTTTGTTGGACTACACATTGAGAACAGTGTTATTGTGAGACTTTATTGTGAGTTTTAGTAAGACTTTTGTCTGATTTCAGGCAACCTGTCCTACTGGCACACAACCGTGACCTATGGCTTGACCTTCACCTGTGGACTTCTCATCATGCCCGTGTTTCTGCTGTGCTTCACCAAAACTGTACGTATTGCTTGAGGAATTCTTTGTTTTACAGTGCCAATGGCCCTCTTAAATCATATCTACACTGGCTCACTTAGACATCATATTTCTTTTAGCAAAAATATTAATTACCATAGACACCATAATAAGCATCCTAGGCCCTTAGAAAATTGACAGAGGGGCTCCTATTAAAACCGAACAAAGTGAATTGTGGAAATCATCATGCCAAGACTAATGAATAATGCAAGAAATAATGGCCGGACTTGAAGCTGGCGCAGCACCAATCTAATTAAAATCAGATCTTAGTTCTCGCTCCCGCTTAACAAAGATCTGAGGACATCCAGTTTGGGGTCATGTCAGAACGACCTTTCACCCGACCAATCAGAGCGTCGCTTACCAGATCATGAAAGTGACAGTCGGAATGTGATTTCTTATCATGCAACTCTGAAAACTTTTTACACAGGGTATTCCGAACAACAGTTACGGGGTTAACGACTGAATCCATACAATCTAGACCATCTATTAGCCATTCCAGAATGTTCTTTTGTTCAGTTTTCCAATTTTTAATCGAGAATTTGTCAAAATATGTAAGAGTAAGCTGCCTTCTGATTGGCTAATGTCGACTTCTCGTCAGTCATTCCATTGGTCAATCAAAGTTCGCGCAAGGTCGGTCTGACATGACCCATGTCCTGAGATCTTTGTTTAGCGGTAGCAAGAACTATGATCTGATTTTAATGAGATTGGCGCAGCACAAGCATCAGGGGCATGGCATTTGAACAATGCCTGGAGGTCAATTCCTCAACTTTGGGCGCAGTTTTGACAACATTCCAGCAAGGAATAGGTACCGCATGGGTGAGGTGGATGTAAAAGCCCTCTAGTACCCATAGGCTGCTTGGGTTGTATACTCCCCAGGGAGTTGAGAATGATAACTGGAAGGTAAATGGATCCACTGGCCAGGATTACAAATAAAAACGCATTTGAGCAGATACTAGTACCTGGATACCTGCAGTATATAATGCGATGTATGATATGACAATAACAACAACAATGATAATAATCATATGGCATCAAGGTAAGGGAGACGCCCCGCATATCCTCAGCAGCCCAGGATTGCAACATCCGGGTCCTTCAGTTACGGAAGAAGACCCTGACTGCAACGTACACTGGGACACAAAGTTCTGCTTTACTTCCCATATCTGCACAGACTCCGTAACCGTTGATGAGCTGGAAATTGAACAAGAAGACCTCATATTGGTGTTAGTTTATCTCAATGTATCTGACTTCAGTGGCTATGGTGATGTCGGTTCCATTATCTGTGGCTTCCTGAACATTGCCGTAGTGTTTGGTTCAGTGATGAATCCCATTTCCTCCTTCAAGGGTGTGATTGGCCGATCCATGTGAATTAGCGACGGAATAGGTGTTATAGTAGATGTTGCATACAAGAAGTCAACAGATTTGGTGCAGGAAGTCTCATGATGTGATGTCTCTTATTAGCGAAGATTAGATCTTGTTGATGTCCAGGGTACTTAACATGTTTGCATCATAGGGACAGGATCTTGTATCCAGACATTGTCTGTAAGCACCAGGTGCTATTTTTCAGCATGTAAGTGCTTGTCCCCACATAACTGGCGTGCTTGAACTTGTTTCGGCACATGCTGTTACTTCTCCATTAATGTTTGATGAACTCTGTTTCACTTCGTATTAAATCTTCCAAACACACAGATGTCCCACGTATCACGTTTTAAGCCTCATAGAAGTCACTGATATATTGATATATGCTTTTCTGTTTGGGGGAGTTTATATTTAGTTTTCAGGGTACCTATCTTTGCATCTTCCCAAGGCAAGGGCGTTAACTGACTATAAAAGTCCAGTTTCCACCATGGCGAAATGGCTGGAATTCCAGAGTTACATTCTGGCTTGACTAACGAGTATGCACAGTCCAATAAAAATCGCGTAACGAACTAGACAACCAGTTTGTAAACAACATGGATTTCAACGTGCAGATTTCGGTTGACTGCAGGATTTTGCAAAGCCGTCAGAGACCATCTATCTATCATATGGTCTCTGGTACTGTCAAGTGGGCGTCGACAGGTATTTTGCAAATGTTTTCAGGTTTTTGATCGTAGTGCTCAATTGATTTGATTTACATTGCTGGGTAATACTCGTTTTATAACAACATAGATCTTGATTATTGATCAGATCGCCTTGACTGGGCGTGGCCATTTTGTTTGATTGGTCAGTAGGGGGGATATAGAAGTGACATAACTCCTAATAGCCATCGGAGGCACTAAGATCAAGTCTGGAAATTTGAGCCTAGTTCAGCAAAGATGGAAACAGGACTTTATAGTCTGTTAACGCCCTTGCCTCGGGAAGATGCTATCTTTGTCACATGACTATTTTTACGCATGATCTGCCATCTCTCAAAATCCTAGATCCGCCCCTGCCGTGTTTAACAACAAACACACACAAACACACAATTTGACATTCATCATTTTTAATGGCAGTATGTGTTTTAAGCAATATTCAGGCGCATGCAATCATGGTAGGGGACTTGAAGAGGCTTCACTATTACACTCCTTTTTGTAAACTTTGGGGTAATATTTCAGAATAATTGATATTCTACTTCAGCTCAACATCCTATCATGTACATTCGTGGGCTCGTACCTGTGCGTGTTGTGTGTGGACGTGTTCCTCTGGAGCAGCCTCAAGTACATCATCCTCAACTCCGTGAACCACCAGACTCTCCCCGAATACCTCAACATCACCAACATCTTTCCCTTCGAAACCAATGGTAGGGGCTCAGATGGTCATATTCAAGTGTTGTCATTTTCTTCAGACCCGTGAATAGGTCTTCAGCAACCCATGCTTGTGGTAAAATGTGACTATGCTTGTCGTAAAAGGCGACTTACGGGATTGGGTGGTCAGGCTCGCTGACTTGGTTGATGCATGTCATCGATCCCAATTGCGTTGATCGATGCTCATGATATTAATCACTGAATTGTCTGGGTCAGACTTAATTATCTACAGACCGCCGTCATATAGTTGGAATATTGCTGAGTGCAGCTTAAACAACAAACCAACTAAGCATTTTCTTCAATAAAAGAACCGGCCATAGTTACCTCCCTTTGATTATGACCCGATTTGTTCTGGATATGTGTACAAAGATTCTGAATAACTGTTGACAAGATTTGATCTAAGCATACGAGTTTCCCCGATCAAGTCGCGATAAGAGTGAGTGAGTGAGTGAGTGAGTTGGGTTTTGACACAGCTAGTGGTAGGAAGAACATTATGAAGCCTGTTGTACAGCGGCCATCTTTTATTTTCATTGAGTATTTAAATTTGAACCCTTCCTACTTTGGATATTAGGGCAAAGTACATGTTCTGAGCAGTTTCATTTTACGTCAGGTGATAAATATCTTTTTTGGTATCAGAATTTTGTTTTGTGCCTTCAACATTGGTGGTCGAAAAGATTTCATATGTATCATCTTGACTCCACTCACGAGGCACATGAATGTTGCTCTTTCCCCGTCTGAATGACTGGACAACCAGATATATCATATCAAAGGGCTGTAACTCTTATCTGTCTACATCTCGTCAAACGTTGAGGTAAACACTGTGCTGTGTATTTCATATTTTAGCAGTGAAACTTATTTGAGTGAAATTTCATGTTAACTTATTTTTTATTTTCTATTTTTATGCCATTATATCAGAAAAGTCATTTAGTTACATTTCAATTTTCCTATTTTTCATGTCAGCAAATCCGCAAATCAACAACAAAATTAATCGCCTTATGAACGGATGGCTACTTTGTTAAAGTGTGCAATCTTGGTGACAAAATGTGCATTATTTTCGCCTTAAAGCAAAAGCAAAATTGTTTTATTCTAACAGTTGCCCTTGATGTTCAGTGTTTTATCATCTGAACCAAACGGTTAATTTTTAGTCCCACTCATTCATAATGGTAGTCTTGCCATCTTCAAAATATCCCTCAAAAGTTTTCATCAGATGTCTTCCATGTTTCCAGAGGTGATTCTGTCTGTGCTGTGGGCAGGGCTCTTCATCGTGGGAACAGTCTTCCAGTTCTATCGAGAAAGGAAAAAGCCTCCTTTCCCACCTTGCCCAGCTCATGTGAAAAAAGCAAGACGACTGGAACGACCTCTGTCACATCCACCTGAGGATGAGCAACGACCCCTGTTGAGGGAAAGGTCATGGCCAGATTATAGTAAAGGTCAAGGTCAAGTCACCAACCAGCCAACTTGAAATTATTGTTGTGTTTTATGTTTCAAGTACTGATTTCAGTATATTCAGCTTTTGTTTTGGCTGTCATATGTAGAGAAACATTGGATATCCATCTAACAGTGGTAATTACTGTTATGATAACGTCAAGGCCACATTTATTCTACTCCATGTCAATATTGAAGGGTCACACAGACAGTGTAGGACATAAAATGAATTGCCAGACTGCAATCAGGACCCACATGCTTTAGAAGCTGCAGGCCCTGACTAAGGTCTTTAGGCCTTCATTTCAAAAACTGCAGCTTATTGTGACAACTAAATCAACACATAAATTTAATACAGGCCCTAATGACCTGTACAAATTGGTAACTACAGGCCCAACAGAAGATCAGCTTGCCCCAGGCCGACACGGAGGTGCTTGTTTCGAACACTGCAAGCAGATAAAGGGTAAAAGTATTAGAGAACGTAGCATTTTCATCTTCCAAGAGTGCAGTTCATTTGCATCTGGGAGGAACCATTTTAGACCTGTTACATGTCATGTATTGCACGGGAAGGGCTCAACCACTGGCTGTGTTCAGGCGTTTGTTTTGGGTAGCTTTTTCCATCGTCTTCAGTCTTCCACTTTTCCTTGTTTTTAATAGTCGTCCATTTTTCAAGTTGCACAAAAGCATCCAATTACTGTGACATAGACATAAACAACATGTATGTCGTACATCAACATACTCAGACCTATTGATGCTTGTTGGCATGTGTTCATTTTTGACACCCTACATACCTAGGTGTCCCTTATACAATGATGCGAGGCAGTCGGGTAGCCTAGTGGTTGAAGCGTTCGCTTGTCACGCCGAAGACCTGGGTTTGATTCCCGAAATGGGTACAATGTGTGAAGCCCATTTCTGGTGTCCCCCCTCCGTGATATTGTTGGGATATTGCTAAAAGCGGCGTAAAACCAAACTCACTCACTCACTATATAATGATGCTGAGAATGTATATTGTACAGCTTTACCAGGTGATGGTGTCGGACATGAGATTCAGATACCAGTAGATACATTTCTTGCTAACTAGGTTAATATGTGATGCACAGCTCAATGCAATGCAATGCAATGCAATGCAATGCACCATATGAATGGTAACTTGACAATAGGCCCAACCTTGTTCAATTACACGGAGCGAAAATCACATCCAACCTCTATAGAGAGGATACATCAGCGTCGGAATTCTTAAATATTATCTCGGATCTCATTGAGGAGGAACTACTTGCGGAGATTCAGGAAAGTCCAGCAATTGCTTCCACAAATGATGAAAGTACAGACCTTTCTAGTGAAAAACATTCAATACTATATATCTGTTATTTGAAAGATGGCGTCTTGTCTATCAAATTTGTGAAATTGTTATGTGTACATGCTGCTGATGCTCAGAGTATTACTTCTGTCTTGTTAGCTTTTTTTTAGACTTCTGGTGTTGTGTTTGGGAAAGTGTTAGGGCTGGGACGGGTAACTCGGGTACCCGGGTCGGGTGGGTACTGAGTAGGACCTGGGTACCCACAGGACTGCCCGGACTCGTGGTTAGTCATGTGATATACAGTTTAATGACAAAAAATATCTACAACCCTATTCTTACACTACAAGTCACTAATGTTCACATTTCTGTCTGACTATGCACCCATTCCTTCTGACTTTTCATATTGTTGAATAAAGACATAACTAAAGTCAACTTCAGTGTATGCATGACCTTATCATTTAATACATGTATCTAAATACGTTTGGCAAGTGCTGTGGTAAAAAGAAAATCCCAATCGGACATTTTGTATCTCTTGAGGCCTACAGTGGGTACCTGGGTAGGTTCGGGTAATAGGGAGGTGGGTACCCGGGTAGTAAATTTGGACTCGTCCCAGCCCTAGAAAGTGTATGGGATGGGTTCAGATGGTGCTGCTGTGATGTTAGGCAAACAGGGTGGTGTGGCTGCGAACATGAAGGATTTCTGTCATCATCTTGTTGAGATGCATTGTGTTGCATATAGACTAGGCTTGGCATGTGTGGATGTCGCGAAATCTGTGAAGGAGGTCAGGTACTTCAAGAGTATATTTAACACTATTTGTTCCTTTTTACAACAAAGTGTTTATCAAACCTCCTTATGTGGCAGGATCTACTGGACGAACCTCAAGTTAGACTATCGGAGGTGCATCCTGTGAGATGGCTGTCAATGACATGAGCCATAGACAATTGTGCAAAAGCATTGCCTGCCCTTATTGCCATGCTTGAGGACAATAGGACATGATCGCAGAATCTTTGCTGCGACAATTGACTACTTACAAATTTAGGTTTTTGACAGCTTTCCTGCAGGACGTTTTTGGTATGATAGGGACTGTAAGTAGGGCTTTACAGACACGGGACTTGACTTACGGTGACATGAGGAGGACTATCAACGCTTTTCTAGATGGACTTAAGGGACAGTACTTGACCGAAACACCGACGTATGGACCGAAGTTACGAGAATTTCTGGCGAAGACTGACGATTCTGACGAGTTTGAAAGTGTCACAATGACGAGATCACCTCATGACAGAACACTGACTGATAGGGCTAGGGACTGCGTACAAGTTTTAGTTGACAATGTAACGGACAAATTCCCCGACAAAGAACTATACAGTGCATTTGGTGCACTTGACCCAACTGGCTTCCCTGACAACACACGTGACTTTGCAAGTTATGGGGATGAGAGTATAGAGACTCTAGGACGCCATTACGGTAGCAGACGATGAGGACATACACCTGTTGACAAAGACGCTCTGGAGAGAGAATGGGGGATATTTTGGCCTTTGGTGTACAACGGTGTTTTTATTGTTTATACATTATGAATACATGTAACTTTTGAAAGGTCTTACTTAAATACGCTAGGGGGCGTTGCCTAAATGCAAATGTCCGATTGTGATTTTAAATTTTCCGGACCCCTGCAATAGGGAATGAACAGAGGCCCAACCAAAACATATTTAGCAAAATTGAGTCTATCTAAATAACAGTTGCTAAAGGACCTGTTAATAGGTACATAGTGTAAGTATTTAGAGAATACAATAGTCAGTCTTGTCAGATTCCATTTTTACGAAACTAGTGGATTTTCTATGGTATCTGACCTAGCGAAAGCAAAGACAGCATTTCGTGCATAAGAGAACCTACATTTTTTAAATCACAAATCACAAAGATTTTAAAATTTATTGGGAAGCTGACCATTTAACTCTGAAACATGCATGAATGTTTGCAATGGTATAGCATTCAGACAATGCT
Source organism: Haliotis cracherodii (assembly GCF_022045235.1). Classification (NCBI taxonomy): domain Eukaryota; kingdom Metazoa; phylum Mollusca; class Gastropoda; order Lepetellida; family Haliotidae; genus Haliotis; species Haliotis cracherodii. Next base: position 17,302,018 of record NW_027266270.1, on the reverse strand, counting down.
TACTGAAATATGACAGTTATTGGTAATTTTACAGCCTTTAATGTGATGGCATTGAAAAGTCATTACACCACTTTGGAATGCGAAAACACCATCAAGTGGGATGTGAAGCTGTATGTATCCATGGCAACAGAATTGCCAAGTGAATTGGTTAGTAGAATACATAGATGATACGTCAAGTGAAGGTTTTTAATTTTTTTAACAATGTTGCACATACAATGAATATATTCATAGAAACCACATTTTCAGTTGAAAAAAAATATTTTGCCTGAAAAATATTTTTATACGCATTGAGAGTTCAGTTCTTGCATTGAGTCCTATATCTTTAACTATGTTTATTGTGACACTGTGCTTTTGTGTTACAGCTGATATAAAAACAGCTTAATAACAGAATGTTTGCATGATCTGTTTACTGGTAGTAGTTGTAGATGTTCTGCCCATTGGCGCCCTACCGTTAGTTAAAACTATCTAGAGTTATCTCCCTTCAGATGTAAATGATTAATGGCAAACACCGGTACACTAATCCGTCAGCAACAAGGACGGAAATTCCGCAGCGCCCCCTGGGCCGGTGTTTGCCATTTGTCAACAAGGCATAATTGATTCTAAAAAATAATGCTAGTATTTCTTTCATGGGATTGGTCAGTTTTTTTACCAAGTATCTGCTGTATTTCTGTTTCTGTAACTGTGTTTATGCCTCATCACCATCATGATCTTGTACTTAAATACTGATGGCATTATATTTTTTATATGATGGGCCCTGTGAAGATCCAGGTTAGAATTGGTCTTCAGCAACCCATGCTTGTCTTCTCTTGGTGAGACTTGATCTTCAGCAACCCATGCTTGTCTTATCCTGGTGAAGATCTGGGTGAGACTTGATCTTCAGCAACCCATGCTTGTCTTCTCTTGGTGAAGATCCAGGTGAGACTTGATCTTCAGCAACCCATGCTTGTCTTCTCTTGGTGAAGATCTGGGTGAGACTTGATCTTCAGCAACCCATGCTTGTCTTATCCTGGTGAAGATCCGGGTGAGACTTGATCTTCAGCAACCCATGCTTGTCTTATCCTGGTGAAGATCTGGGTGAGACATGATTTTCAGCAACCCATGCTTGTCTTATCCTGGTGAAGATCTGGGTGAGACTTGATCTTCAGCAACCCATGCTTGTTGTGAGAGGCAACTAACGGGATCGGGTTGTCAGGCTCACTGACTTGGTTGATGCATGTTATCTTATCCCAGTTGCGTGGATCGATGTTCATGATGTGAAGCACTGGATTGTCTGGTCCAGAATTGATTATTTACAGACCGCCTTCATATCACTGGAATATTGCTAATTGTGGTGTTTAACAACAAATCAATCATGATATGAATCAGTTAATGATTATGAGCAATGAGTCAACATGCTACTTTGTTGTTTAAATGCCGCTCTCTGCAATATTCAAGCCATATGAAGGGGGCCTTAAATAATAGATACTGTATTTGACGTAATAAGTGCCCTGGGCGCTCTCATAATTAGGAATAGGGGGCTCTTATTAGAATATTATTTTGGTGAAAGATAAATTTTGTGGTTTATACTGACAGCCTGAAATGTTTATTTACGACAGATAAATTTTTCCAGAATTTAATTGCCCATAATAAACGGTGCATATAACACACGAGTGCGTATCATACACGAATAAATAAGTCTTGTATACATTGATCAATCGGAATGTGTGCTAATTGGGATTGTTCACTGGCCAATATATTAGCAAATATCTCCACGGGCTTATATTAGAGTTGCGCTTATTAGGTCGAACGACCACGCCATTGGGGCATGTGAAATGCTATCAAGTCACTGAGTCTGACCACCTGTTCCATTGGGTTGCCTCTTACAAGAACCTATTAGGCAACAAATGTATGGAAAATTATTTTTGCCAAATCTTTCTACGAAAGTTTCACAATGATTGACTTATTTACACCACATCCAACAAGTGGCTGACCTTTTAGTTGTGTTTGTTTTTTGTTTAACTATTAACTTTGCATTCAACAATATTCCAGCTGTATCATCACTGCAGACATCCTCTATATCTCCAGGGCTTGCATTTCGGTAAACATGCACAAACCCCTGGATGCATTGCTGTGGTCCTGCAATCACGAATTACCCGTCCTTAATTTCCATTTGCCAATTTAATTGGCGAAGCCGGTAGGTCTAATCATGGACCCAAAATATTAAGTGTCCATGGTCTAATGTACCAATCAGAATGTGAGTTACAAACCAGGCGCAATGTTGGGTTGGCCAGTCCCATTGATTATGATCGAGTTATGAAATTCAACATTGAAAAACTGACTGTCACGCAAAGAAAGCCTGCAAAAATGTTTGGATGGAAAGGATGTCTTGAAGTCCATTAAATCTGGTGGTGGGTTTGGTTTTTCAATAATACAAGTTATCTCCCTTACCCTTTCCCTTAGGTCGACATTTGATTGGTCGGCAAAATGGTAATGAAAATCAGGAGGGGGGGCGGGGGGGGGGTAATTTGTGACCCATTTCCGAAAAACTACCCCTGGAGATAACGAGGATGCACTGCAGGATGATGGCTTGTAAATAATCATGTCTGTTAGTCTGGATCAGACAAGTCAGTGATTGATATTATTGGCACGGATATAATACCATAGTCATATACTTGAGTTCATGCCTTACAGATCAGCTGACTCAGATTTTCACAAAAGTGAAACAAATGTTGCAATGTTCACCAAGTCTGTTAAATAATTTCCTTTTTGAAAAAAAGTTTTTGACATGCCATTAAATATCCATGTTTTCAATTTCTCTTTATTTCATCTGACTGATAATTATTTTTTAAATCATTTGAAAAACATTCTTTTGAAATGTTATGTTTATTCTTATTTTGATCACGGATATCCCTGTGGTGTTGGAAGAAATCTGTGGAATAGATAATTAAAGAAAGATAGGACAGTCCTACTGTATATCTGTCAGATTTTGTGTACACTTATGAACATTCCTGAAATCCTGATAAGGTTTATCCGGTGCTGGAGATAAAGTGAGAATAGTAAGACACTGAAAACAAGCTAAAGACACCTATACTTAGAAGACTGTGTCAGAGACCACATAATATGGTATCCTCGTATCTATCTGCTCACCAGCCATTACATATGAAAATAGGGTGTGTTGTTTGACTTCTTTTGAGTATTATATTTTTACTTACATATGCTGACTCATTCAGTTTTGTTTTCTGTACATAGATAATTTATTTTATGAATGCATGACTTTATAAAATAAAAAAACAACATAAATCAAATTTCAAATATACTTGTATATTTTCTTCAACATTGTCATATTGCCGGAATAGGCGGATTCAGCCATGTCCCCCTTTTGAAATCCAAATGTTGTATGTTGTAAGTAGTTAAATTATCTGAGAGGAGACTTTGATATTTTGGTCCCTTCCCTTTAATAATGCTGGATCCGCCCTTGATTTTACAAGTGAATGCATGGCTTTGGCAAGATAAATGTAAATAAAAGATTATGTTTTATGTCGTCAACGTATATCCTCATCTTGTTTGTTTGTTTAAGATCTCAGTGTCAGCTGCATGTCTGGACTAGACGTCTATTACAGTTATATCACGGCGTGTCACCTTAATCTGGGAGGAAAGCCTGAAGTGATGCGAGTCTCAGACGTTTACCACTTCGGTGAAACCCACGAGCACGGGTATGGTGCTGACAAACCTAGAAACATAATCGGGGCGAACCAGGATTTGAACCCACAATCATAGGTTTCTGGCATGACCAAGGGACGAAACTCTACATAGCGAATCGTGGCGCCTTAGACGACTGGGCCACCCTGCCCCCTCGCCATCCTTGACCAGTTATTTAGGTTGCCTATTGTAACCCAGAATCACCAGGGGTACATGTAATGACTGAATGTTAAAATATTCAGGCCAGGTAAGGATCCAGAATTTGGAAAAGGGGGTGCACATATTACCCAAGTAACAAGTGACTTGGACGACCATATAGGTAACATGTAAGATGTTTGAAAAAAGGAGGAGTGCCAACAGACATTAGGCAATCCAGTGATCGATATTGTGAACAACGATCAAGGCTTTTAGGGTAAGTTGATTGTGTAAATATTGAGTCTGGCAAACTAGAGGTGACAGCAAAAGCAGTGATCCAGTCCATCTGAATACATTGACCAACAATCAGTCGAGGCATTGTGAGGTGAGGTGAAATTGGGTTTAACGTCGCCTCAAAGATTATTGCACTTATATAGCGACGTACATGCATGTATGTGTGTGTGTGTGGCTGCTTGTAATAGTCCGGACTGATGCCGATTTATAGTGCTATCACACTGAGATACCATGCCGCAGTGAATACCCCACTCAGACACAGTATACTGACTCCGAGCCGACCAATGATGGTAGTCCTCAAAGACAAGTAGCATTTGAGGGCTAGAATTCTGAACCAGTTCTCAATTCTTCAGTTGTGCTGCAAATTGGAACTGAATAAAACTGACAAAAATGTAAAGATGTAAACATTTCTGTCTCGTTCAAGCAGGACTAGCTACACACTCTATGGAAAAAAAATAAAAGGTTTGGACTCGTCTAAAAAGCCAGAATTTCAAAGGCAGTGATGCCATCGGATCCCCACTTGTTTGTATCCTACAACTTGGGGTACTGGGTATTCTCGCGAATGGCATCGTTTCACTGTACGGATGGCATGATACCGGTCAGGAAGGCGAAGCGTGTGAACCACTGAAGTGTCCCTCACACTCAACACCAGTTGTGGGTAACAGAACTCCATTCGAGCCTATCCATGGGGGCATCTGTATGGCAATGACTGGTCTGCATGATGGCAGTCTTGGTCAGATCTCTTACTCCAATTTTATACCCTTCTCTGTCAAGTGAGCTGAGGTGAAATTGGTTTTAACATTCCGTTCTGTTATTACACTGCGAAGCGACATGCGTGCATGGACTAATGTCCGGATTTAAAGCCCACTGAGCTGCATTTTAACATGGATATCCTACTCAGACACTGTACACCAACTCCAAGCCGACCAGTCCTTTTTATCCCCTTATGCTTGTGTTTGTTTGTTGTTTAACGCAGCACTCAGCAATATTCCAGCTATATGCAACGGTCTGTAAATAATCGAGTCTGGACCATACAATCCAGTGATTAACGTTATGAGCATCGATCCACACAATTGGGATACGATGACATGCATCAACCAAGTCAGCAAGACCAACCACCTGATCCTGTTAGTCACCTCATCCGACAAGCATAGTCGCCTTTTACAGGCAAGTATGGGTTGCTGAAAACCTGTTCTAACCCGGGTCTTCACAGGTCCCCATGAGCACCAGGCAGGGTAACAAGTATCACCTTTTAACATCTTTCGCTATGATGCCCCTGGGGATCAAGATATGAGGTGTCACGTCAGATGAAGTTTCAATATGAGCGAGTGAAGCATCGCTATCTCAAAAACTGGAAAAATCACGGCTGCAATATATTTTAGATATTTTACACCCTAAGCAACATCAGTAACAAGCGTTTATTATCCAAATTTAAAAAAAAGCAAACAATCAGATGAGTTTGTTACTTTATTCGATAGAACATACATTTGACACTGAAGCATACACTTTTCTGTTATTTACATGTTTGACAACACCTATGGTAAGCAGCCAATGCTGAGATTCATGTAGATACAGTGTATATACAAGTCAAAACAAGACAGCAAGTCATACATTTTATCAGGAAATAATAACCCTGGTCTGCTTACAGTATTCACCCTTGGAAACTATTGGAAGACAGTCCCATTGTGGGGGATCTAGTTTGTGAAATACTATGGCCTTGTGTGAACAGTGGCATCAAGTATTGCCATGGCAACCACATAAGTGACAGTTATATATCCTCAAATTGTTCTACAGGTCTTAAGCATTTGACAGGAATAAGTTTCAATTGTTTTATCAAGCAATGATTTTTGTAAAAGTCTTGCACCGCTTTTAGCAATATTCCAGCGATATCAAGGCAGGGGACACCAGAAATGGGCTCAACACATTGTATCCATGTGGGGAATTGAACCCGGGCCTTCGGTGTGAGGAGCTGGCCCGAGGAGCGAATGCTGTAACCATTAGGCCACCCCACCACCCTTTTGTAAAAGTAATTAAGTGCAGTATAATATTATTTCAGTTTCACTCATACTTTTTTAAAGCTGTTTTTTGTTTTATATTCAACTCAAATCTTTTTTCAATCATAAGTACAATGATGACCTTGAGTATGCATTTTCTAGATGACAACCTTGATAATTATCAAGTGTTTTTCAAAATGATAATTTCAGCGGTTTTATGTGTATTTATCTGTAAACAAGAAATAGCCTTATCTGTAGAAAATAAACAGTAAACAAGCCTGCTATAATCTGCATAAATCACAAACAGTACTTATAAGAAATAACACAGAAAGCAGGAAGTTATATTTGATTCAAAGCTTGTGTTTGTGGCTTTATAAGGAGTAAGTGACTGTGTTGGGTTATACACCTCTTTGCACAATATTCCAGCATTATCCTAGTAGGGACACCAGAAATGAGTCTCACACACTGTACCCATGTGGGAATTGAACCCAGGCCTTTGATGTGATGTAATCAACCTTAGTCACTAGGCAACCCCACTGTCCCATCTTCCTGAGAGATAGGGGTCACGGGTGGCCCAGTCGTCTAAAGCGTCGCGATTCGTTGTGCAGAGTTGCGTCCCTTGGCCACGCCAGAAACCTATGATTGTGGGTTCGAATCTCCGTTCACCCCAATTATGTTTCTAGGTTTGTCAGCACCATACCCGTGCTCATGGGTTTCACCGTAGTGGTAAACGTCTGAGACCTGCATCACTTCAGGCTTTCCTCCCACATTAAGCTGACATGCCGCGATATAACTGGAATACTGTTAAAAGCGGTGATAAACCCAACTCACTCACTCACTCACTTCTGACAGATATGGAACCCAGTTTGATTACAGTGAATGAGGTTTCTTCAAGCTCTAACGGTCATCATGTGATACATCTATGTTTGTAGGTTTAGTTTCACACCAAAAAATCATGAACTCATGAGCAATTTCAATAAACAAACTGTGTTTTCAATGCAGAGCAAGGTTACCTGTAGATTCAAATACATTAAATTGAATTTAGAAAACAATAGTTCCACATTGCCACACATACAGTACTTTGAATATTCCAGGAACCGTCTGAATTTTGTAACCCATAATTATACATTCAACTTTAACTTATAATGCATATCACCAATGACTGAAAGAGAAGTACTTTTCCATAAATATTAGTTTCCACTGAATGCACATGTTTGCTTTTGTTGTTGTTTGATACCTCTTATTGACCAATCAGAATAGAGTAATTTCCAAATTCATGGTAGAATTAGTGATTTAGTTAGGTTTCACGATGTTTCAGCCTAATGTGGGAGGATTGCCCAAAACAACACAGGTCCTTGACATTTACATCTTCAATGAATACCCCATCTTCCCAAGGCAAGAGAGTTAACTGACTATTAAAGTCAAGTTTCCAACCTTGCTGGACTAGGCTGGTATTACAGAGTTACATATTGGCTGGACTAACGAGTCTATGCATAATCTAATCAAAATCGCGCAACGAAATCAAAATCCGGTTAGTAAACTGTCGTGTAGATTTCAGTCTATTGCAGGATTTGCAAAGCATGTACACCGCCAACTCGTCAAAAGATATTTTCCATATCTTTTCATGTTTTTTAATGAAGGTGCTCACGCAGTTTGAGGCACTTCGCGACGTAAGACCCGTTTTATAACAATATGGATCTTGATTATCGATAGGATCGTCTTGGCTGGGCGCCGCCATTTTGTTTGATACAAATGCAAGTGATATGAGAGGTGGAATCTGATTGGTCCATAGGAGAGGCTGAGACGGGACATGACTCGTAATAACCACTGGTGGCCCAGGAATTCCAGCCTTGTTCGGCAAGGGTGGAAACTGGACTTTTATAGTCAGTTAACTCTCTTCAGTCAATTTCAGTCAAGCATAATTTTTTTTTGAAAACATCAATTGTACCATTCATGATTATGACCAAAAATCACACCGAGACACAATCTTAATCTTCTGACAACATCTAACTGGGTCATTCAATCATTACTCCAACTACTTCATGCGATCATTACTCCTTGAGTCTTGTGTACTGGTTATCAACATTCCATTCAATTGCAACACAATATACATGCACAAGTCATGAGTGAGTGAGTGATTATTGTATAATGCTGCATCAGCATTCTAGCAGCTATTTACAGCAAGGTACAAATCATGAGCAGGTGAGAGATATATGCTGCATAATATAAGTTGTAGCACGATCCCGAGGGGTAGATGGGGTTTTAAGCGTTCCACGTTAGGTTTAATACCATGAGCGTGAGCTGAGGGACACATAAGACCAACCCGAGTGATCCTGCTACAACCTATTTATATTCCCTACATGTTTTTACATCACACTGTAAGAAAATTATAAACATATTCAAAATTGATAGAAAACAGCTATTCAGTTGAGCTGAGGTTAACTTGTGCTATGTCATTGTCGAATAAAGCTGCGGGGTATAAGGGATTTATTCTGCCTTTCAGAAATCCATGTGCAGACTGACTTGTTTGTGGCGCGGAATAAGGGATTTATTAACCCGCTTATTTCCCTCCAGGGCCGGATACATAGTATTTTATCAAGATCCCGTGGACCAATCAGATCTCATCATTCTGACATGGAGGTAGGATAACATTAGTTAAATAACTATATTAACATCAATGGGGAAATTTGATATTTCACTTTGGTAACCTTTACTGACACTTGTTGCAGGTCTCGATGAACCCCTGTACTTGTTATGTGTCAGTCTCTTGATTTGAAGCCCTCCACAACCCCCACCCCACAACAACAACAACAAAACATGCACGCACGCACGCACGCAAGTTATGATCAACAAGCCCTCAATATGGCTCAGTCAAGACAACAGCCAGCCAGTTAGAGTCTCGTTTGTTTGTTATTCTTGTTTATTGTTTACTGTATATCAAGTACTAAAAGACTGGAGGAGGAAGGCCCTCGATAGTCTTGTTTACCCTATATCATGTTATGAAGATATAGGACATAAATCCAGTGTCGCTTTCTATCAGAAGTAATTTGGAAGAAAAGGGCTGAGATCCAATTGTCTGACTTGCCTTTGGATAAATATATGGAAAATGATAACGGCCATAAAGAAACACTTAGACAGTTTGAATGAAAATGATTAACACACATTATTCTGGTTTCAAAGACATAATGCTGGAATGATCCAAGTAACCATGGAAACTGAAATATTACATGATGGTATTCTCTGAAATTAGGGAAATGAAGTTTTAACATAATTGTGGTCATGTATAGATTAGTGAAGTGTTAATGTGCATACTTTATTCTAAAAAGATCACAACATCAAAGTGGGCGGTTTGAAGCATCAGTAGTTAGACACACAATACAATGTCAACAAACACTTGCATGATATAGCAATCATGCTTCTTACTTTAATAATTCAAGTAAGACTTCAAAATAGGTTCATACATATAATATTTATATTTATCATCCAAAACAGGCTCCCATAGGAGATATCGCTTGGGTGAGATCAAGCGATATCTACACTGTAGATATCGCTGCAATAAAATTGCATCACAATGCTTTGCAGACCATTATGACATAATTGGTTACCATGACATCACAATCAAATGACATCACTAATGGCTCTGCTATTGAAGCTGTTAGCAGTACTTTTTACACTAAAGACACTGCATATTACTGTCTACAAACTGAAAAAGTTGGAAGAATGATGTTGGATGATAAAGAAATTCTCACCCTCCTGTCTTTTGATATCAGATATATCAACATTCGTTGATAAAAGTGGAAAGAATCCTCGGCAAGCCTTGGAGTTTTTCCAACTTTTATCAACTCGTGTTGATATATTTGATATAAAAAGACACTCAGGTGAGATTCTTTATATCAGTACATTCCCACTCCAATGTGGGGGGGATGTACAAACACATGGCCAAATATTTCAAAACCAATCAGGGTTTTTTTTCAATTTGAAATTTCCATGACAAGCCAATTAACACTGACAAGCAATAACTACAGATTCCTTAAAGCACAAATAATGCTGACGTCATCAGGATAACAACTATTTTGTCTGCAGCATAATTGTAACATGATTGATACATCCATTCATTCGTTGCCTGTTATTTGCAAATGTTCAAATCCTATCAACACTAATTTATCTAAGTTTTAGATCACTCTACCTTTGAGGCAATCAAGCTCCCTTTTTTCCACCCCTTAGACATCCAGCACTCTGCTACCCTTACCCTGCAGGTAATAAAACTTTGTTCACTCAACCCTTCAGGCAACCCAGCCCATGTCTACCTCCACACTCAGGCAATCAGCAACATCATACTGCCTCCTCAGTCAACGAGGTCTACGGTCATCCTAACCCCACAGGCAACCAGATCTATGGTAACCACAACCCCACAGGCAACATTTGTATCATGGTCAGTCTCACCCCTTCATCTATGCCCACCTTGCTCCACAAGCAACGAGCTCTATTGCCGTCCCCCCCCCCCCCCCCCCCCCCCACCCCCCACCCCACCCCACCCCACCCCACCCCCCAAGGGAAGCCTCTACCTAACCACCAGCCCTTCCTCTCTCTCTCCCCTCCCCCTTCCCATACACACACAGAGGAAACATGTCTGTAAGGTCCCCTAGCTAACTCAAGGGACAAGCTGTCTGGTCACCCAACCCCTCAGGTCACCTACTCTATGGGAACACCCCCTACCACCTGCATCGGGGGATCCAGAACTCTTCAAAGTTAGGAGGGGCACATACACTGGACTTAGAATTGTGGGAAGGGGGCTCCATGATTGTGACAGCTTATCTTTGAGCCAGTGGAGAAACTCCCAAACTGCTGCTTTAAATTGTAACAGTGACACTGGAGATATGAAAACACTTGCTGTGATCAGTGCATTAAGCAGCAAGTTAGCGTCAAAGCATCCACATCAGCGAGCACCTTGCCTCACTGGACACAGGGCTTCACTTGCCATCACTAAAGATCCCACCCTTCCCTACTGGCCACTATAGCGATGGATACACACCTACCCCATCACACTCAGTATTTCCATCATTGCAATTGTTGGCATGGTGATACATATTGATCGTATAAATAGCAAACTTGGCATGCAATGTCAGGAAATAAATACACTTGCTCAAACTCGGAACAAATCGTTTTGGCACAAATAATCTATCACCTATTATGCCATATTTGTTTATAGAAAAATCAAGGGGAGACAACTGATCAGGATTCAGCACCAGTTTGACAAGCTGAATCTTCCATTGGCTTTTCCTTAAGAATCCGATCTCCCGAGGTCGTGCAGACCTCTAGGATCTCGCGCAGGGCTTTGTTCTCGGTCTGCAGCTGTTTCACCTGCTCCTGTTCTTTGCTCACGGAATCATCATCTATCTTTACAGCCTTGTGCATCACGGCGGCCATTTCATCAATCTTGTCCAGCAGTTGCACAACTTCCTCCTGGCAGACATAGAGGGATGTCCATGTTCAGCACAACATTTGTACAGAATGTATAAACACATGGGTGGACCTGCTTATCATTGGCATGATCATGATGATTAGGGTGTAGATATACCGTAAATCTTGAAATTAACGCAAGCATGAATTAAATGCGAAAAAAAATGGTCTTTGTTCACATTAAGTAACTTCGCATTTATGTCTCCAAAATGACTATCAACAATAAGACAGCCTCACTGCACGCTTTGGAAAGCCGAAATACCAACTAGAATACGAACACGTTTTACTGAGCAGCAGTTGTGACAAGTGTATAACAAAGAATAGGAATTACACAATAGGCATCTGGGGACTTATCACTGCTGGGGTCAAGCATCCTACCTACTCGTGTCAAGCTTGTCGACACCTTCTCCGCATACAATCAGTGAACTGTTGATGGTTCAATTATTGTATGGCCTTTGAACTTCCTTAATGCCAGTCAACAGAGTAAACATATAAACTGTGTGTTTTTTTAAGGGAAACACTATTTATTGTTTTTAAGGAAGCGTTCTACTCAGCACAAATAAGTTGCATTGATATTGGGTCGCATTTTTGGCCAGGGGTCAGCAGTCGTATTAATTTGGAGACGCATTAATTTCCAGATTAACCAATCTCATTAAAATCAGATCTAGCTTCTCGCTGTCACTAAACAAAGATCTGAGGACATCCCATTACGGGTCACGTCAGAACCTTTCGCGAACTCCGACTGACCACTGAAATGACTAACAAGAAGTCGACATCAGCCAATTAGAAAGCAGCTTTCTCGAGCTTTAACGCATTTGTTTCATCCTGTCGACTTCCATTTCAGACTACACTTGAAAATATGTTGACACAGTGCTCGATTAAAATTTTGAAAACTGAACAAACAAACATTCCGGAATGTCTAAAATATGGTTGAGATTGTATGGCAGTGCTTACCACATATACTGTGCAACGCCTCTTCCGTTAAAATATTTATCCCACAGAAATGAGAGACAGATGATAGTTTTGACAGAATCAGTCTGTAGTTCAGAATACCCCATGTTATTGTTTTCAAGGTTGCATGATTAGAAAACACATTCCGACTGTCACTTTCACGATAAGCGACGCTTTGATTGGTCGGATGAAAGGTCGTTCTGACGTGACCCATAATGGGATGATCTTTGTTAAGTGATAGCGAGAACTAAGATCTGATTTTAATGAGATTGCAGATTTACAGAATCAAAATAAAAATACCTCAATCAGAGAAAGCAAAATAAATACCATGCCAAGAGAAATTCTAATATTGCATTGCTAACCCTTTAATGATAGTTGTTCAGCAGTTACTCTTCAAGAACTTGCATCGTACACAAATCATTGTTAGATCTGGCCTGTCAAATTCAATCCTTGAATAACGATAGTTAGGACTTAGAATCAACACCTTTCTTACTTTCGAGTTGTCTCCCTTCTGCGAGATGAGCTTCTCGACCCTGTTGCCCTGGATGAGCTGCATGATCTGTTCCCTGTACTTCTGCATGATCAGCTCAAGAGCTGACTGGTGCTCCTCCAGAGACATCTGCAGCTCCCGGTTCTCCTGCTGCAGCTCCCGGATCTGCCGGTTCTCCTGTGCTATGCCCAGCACCAGGGCTGACCGAGGCCGATGTTTGGCGATCTCATTCAGCTCTGTTATGTCATCTTGGTACTGGACAATGTAGAGAAAAGTTATGAATTAGCGCTTCAGCATGATCAAGATGAAAAGGAACTATGAACAGAAATTATGAAACTAGGCCACTCTAAATTCATTTTTGTTTCTTAAGATTATTTTTTTTCCAAAGGTAAGGAAGGCCTGGTAATTTTTATTATTTTTTGAAAAACAAAATAAACGGTTAAAAATTGAAACATTTGATTAATCCTGGAGATAGATGGTTAGTTCTCAAGAAATTTTTGTCCCAGGAAACTATTGTATTAATATATGTTATATTGTAATCTTCATAAGTTACCTTGAGAAGTCATATTAAATTAAGGAGTCTAATTCATTTCAGTCAATCTGTCCAAAATCCAGTCTCTTTTTTCAGGAAATATGCATATTGACTAAAAGGTTAAGTCAAAATATACATTGCCTGAGTGATTCAGTCAATAAACATCATGATAAATATTGACTGAAATTTTCAGTCAGTATACATATTGCCCGATTAAAGAGTGAGTGAGTGGATGAGTTGGGTTTAAGGCCGCTTTTAACAGTATTCCAGTTATGATGCAGCGTGTCAGCTTCATGTGGGAGGAAAGCCCGAAGTGATGCAGGTCTCAGACATTTACCACTTTGGTGAAACCCATGAGCATGGGTATGGTGCTGACAAACCTAGAAACATAATCGTAGCGAAACAGGATTCGAACCCACAATCATAGGTTTCTGGCGTGCCCAAGGGACACAACTCTGCAAAGCGATTCGCGGCGCCTTAGACGACTGGGCCACCCGTACCCCCTCCCCCGATTAAAGACACTGACTGTAACATATAAAAGTATGATTTGCTATCATCAGAATATATGATTATAAACTTTCTAAAATCATATTTGCTCTATGATAATATATAATAAATAGACTTAATACTACAGGTGTCTTGAAGTACTGTTGAAGTAAATTTTAAATCAGGATACATAGCTATAGCCATGATAGCAGGATTATTGTATGGGTTGTAAGGGAAATAACTTGTCAACATAAAAATAAATATAATGTGACTAAAACAAGAAGATTCAACTATGATTTACATATTTTAATGTCTCATACACGTCTCGTGGCAGTCAGTATGATCGGTTGTTTGTTTGGACAAATCTCTGTAATTTACCACTATTTTAAGAGCATGAGTATAAGATTTCGGTAAGAAATGATGGATCAATGAGTTAACACCTGTGATGACTCAAAGCACTTAATGGTGGAACACATTTTATAAGGGGCAGAATAATATGATATGGGTAAATCTCTTATTTCAAAGTATGATGACTGGTATGTATATTGCAGCTGAGCAACTGATTGCTTGATAGATGCATGGTAGATTTGCCTTTGGCATATTAATTTTCTAAAAAAATAATGTCAGAATAAAAAAATAAATCAGATGTAACTTTAATTTTGACATATATGTAACATATAAAATCATTTGTAAAGGCATGGATGTATACTAGCTATAGATCAGTGGCTCAGGTTTGTCAAAGATGTATGTGTACTGCAAATGTAGGTGTATCTCCTATTTTTTTACATTGAAGTCCATGGTAGTATGATGACTATTTGCTCAGATTTGAATGCTTGAATGCTTTGAATTGGGAAATTACACAAAGGCTGATAAATAAAATGAGATTGCTTTATTCCATCGATGGGATATGTCAACTCAGACTGAAAGAATGCTTCGCCGTTTTCTGCCTTTGAAAATACCGTTTTTCATACTGATTTCCCCACTATCTTCCAGCGTTACAATTCCTATTTTAGTTGAAGACTAAACAAATGTTGATATTCTAAACTAATAATAACTATAAAATATGTGCTAGTTAAAAATATTCAGTGGTAAACAACCATTTTTGAATGAAGGTGCAACAGGGTAACGCTTTTGCTTGGCTCCGTCACTAATTGTCGCAACACGCATTGATCCGAGAATCAGACTGGAAGAGAAAAGTTGGACTGTCGCTTATATCATTTCAAAAGGAGAGCTATTGCCCATTCTAGAACCATCTATTGCAGCTTCACTCAACAAGCAGCAATGAATTATTCAGTTGCATCTTCCTGGGATGACATCTAAGAGTAAATCAAAGTCGCCCGAAAACTATTTTTCATCATGTTCATAGGCGCGTCTAATATATTTCTAAGTCAGGCGGATTTGTAAACCAACCAACAAAACAAGATCTCATATAGAATATTCAACAGTGTCATAGCCTGTAACAAATGTTGTATTTGGCATAGCACTTTCTGAGTAAAATACAAATTCTAGTACTTTGGGGGGTTGAGTCCCATCCAGGATTTGACCCACACTCTCAGAGTGAGGCACCTACTAGCCAGCACACAAAGTCAGTGATCCAACCCATTCAGCCACTGAAGCTTCCACAAAATGGAAGTCTGACAACTGGAAGTGTAGATCATGTACTTTGTGTACCCCTCTGATAAGTGTAAATTGACATGGTGTTGTGTATTTAGCATCTTCCCAAGGCAAGGGCGTTAACTGACTGTGAAAGTCATGTTTCCAGACTTGCTGAACTAGACTGGAATTTATTGGCTTGATTGTAGAGCCACAAGTGGCTGTTATGAGTTATGTCCCTTGTATGTCCCTCCTATTGACCATTCAGATTTCATCTCACATATAATACTTGCATTTGCTTCAAACAACATGGAGACGACAGAGACGATCTGATCGATAATCAAGATCTATATTGTAAAAACAGGTTTTACCCTGCAATGTGCATCAAATCATGTGGACACCTTGATTAAAAACATGAAAGATTTGCAAATGCCTGCAACACCCAGTTGAGAGTACACATGCTTTGCAGATCCTGCAGTTGACCGAAATGTGCACATTCAAATCCATGTTGTTTAAGAACCTGTTTTCTAGTTTGTTACGTAATTTTCATCGGACTATGCATAGACTTAATGTCCAGTCGAACTGAAACTCCGGAATTCCAGCCTAGTCCGGCAAGGGTGGAAACTTGACTTTAATAGTCAGTTAACGTCCTTGCCTTGAGAAGATGTGTATTCGGTGTCCTAGCCTACCTGCTTCATGGCATCTACACGTTTATTCAATGCCTGGGCATTGGCAATGAGGAGATCAGCTGATGAGTCATGTTCCTTGAGGCGACTAATGAGGTAACTGGCATCACTCAGCAGTTTCTCTACTGTCAAAGCCATCCTGAAACAATGACGTGAAATGTACAATCATAAAATTCAATAAATGTTTAAATTAACCATCTAAAAATGTGATTCATGTGAAGCATAAATATTTGGTAGAACTCTCTGTACAGCATATATTTGAACAGAACACACTCAGTGAGTTTTCTCAGCTAAGAAATGTGGTGGCATGTTTTGTACTGTCGGACTGGGATGAAAATCTTATATTAATTAATTTATAATGGTCTAAGGCCCTCCTTGAGCATGTTGAGTAAAAACAGGGATTTATCTAGGATTCAAAACTAAGTTCCCTTGGCAGGTAAATTGGGAAAACATTGTGATATGTTTCAAAATTGGATTTTTTAAAATATTCTTATTTTCATAAAATCTGAGGATTTGGGAAAATTGTAATTCAGATTGGGAATTACAACTGTCATTTGCTGCAGACTCGGGGCTGAATATCGCAGCAGATTAATCTCTGTAAACATTCCTGAAACACAATATCAACAGTTTTTCATATGGATCCTATTATGTGTGTGGTGTGAATACGCAGTACTGTTGTCATGGTACCTCACATTTATCTGACAGCATATAACAACATTACTTCTGGTTGAGTACACAGCAAAACAACATGATCTCCACTTGGTAATGTTATAGCAAAATATATAATAGATGGAGGTCTGCAATAATTGAAATGAAATCCGTCATCTTATATTAGTTTACAAAATGTGAACACTGCATGTACCTCTTCACCAATATTAAAAGTATTTTGACAATTTGCAAAGACTGGTTTCTTATATGTGTAATTTATAAACTTGTAAACTTTGCAAACTTTGCCAACCTTGCTAACCTGACCTCAACCAAAACATAACATATTGGAAAAGACTGACGGAATATGCTGAAACAGTGAAAGCACAATGTTGACACAGTAAAATCACAAGTTCAAAGGCATTTCCAGACGAAGATAGTGCGCAATCATACTTTTACAAAACTTAAAAGACTATTTTCGCTAATCCTTATGAAACTAAGCATCCCGATATTACCACGAGTATAACAAATCCGTGCAACACCTGACAAACAACAAACCTGTTGAAAAATTTGACAGACTCGATATATATCCGGAAGTTAATGAAAACCTCTTTTCATCGCAAAGAGTTCCCCAAGGGCAGTAACTCTTTTACTTAAAGGCCTTGTAACAGTGATTTTAATGCGAACATTTCAAGTTCTACGTAGAGAGTCGATAAAGAGACGATTCCTAAAGCGTCGATAGCATAATTTAATCCTGTTCTCACACCAGAATAATATTGTGCTATCATTTTGCGATCGAAATTAATATTTGAGTAGATCTAGAAATTGAAACTTGAACACTTGATGAAGCACCATAGGTCTAATGAAAAATAAATAATTTACGCAAATGAAAGGATAATGGTGGGGCTACCTTAAGAAATGAGACAAGAGTCAAGAGAATATATAATAATGGTAATAAAATGTTTATAAATGGTTTACGATAAGAGTTAGTAGTAAGCTGGGCTCCGTCTTTTCATGTCCCTCTAATGTGGTTCCGGCTGTCTCTGCGCGCCGTATGTAATCCGAAGAGACGGCGCTCAGCTTCGGCACTGCGCATGCGGGAAAAATCAGAATCCATCTTCCCACCTGTATAGCGTCATATCGTTGGTCAGGGTAATTCAAATCCATAATCAAGTGAATCATTTCAAGGTTTCCCCGAAGGAAATTATGGTAGGCAGGCGATACAAACCCATCAATTGTTGTCCCCTGCCGGAACTGGTTTTACCTTGTTGATCATCTTCCATTTTTAATTCTTTTAGAACAGTGGCCTTCTCCTTTTTTCTTTTTTTTTTAAGAAACACTACTATCTGCAGCTTCAGCAGAGTGTAGGCAATGATAATTTATCTTGATTATGTAATTCATCACCTTGAAATACAAGGGAGCAGTGATTTTTAATTTAGTGATTTGTAATTTTATTTAATAAAATACTGACATTTTAAAATAATTTTGCCACATTTCTTCTCTCCCCAAAAAACACAGTTTAGAGGCTGTCCTGAGCTGTGGGTATGGCAAATTAAAATTCAACTTTTTTTTTACATTTATTTGGGAGGGATCAAGGTCATTTGCATGATAAAACAAAACTCACTCATCACATAAGATACCAGATGATCCATACCCACGGAGATTTATACACACTGAAAATAGCTAACCGGTCCAAAAATTCCTGTCCGAGCTGTACATGATTTGGAAATTCAGACTTTGTTTAGCTGACTCTTACACAAATTTGGATAACCTGTACATTAATCTAGATGATCCATACACAAATTTGGAGGACCCGTACCCTTTTTAAAAAAAATTGTCATATATTCATATATGTAGCAAGATGTCCAAGATTGGATTGCATAACCAGTATAGACTGTAAAAACACCCCAAGAAATATATATTCACAATCGTTTAAACACTGCGCTCAATTCACATATTCTAGCATACAGTTTTGGCACTTTAATTTAATACACTGTCATGTACACTTTGACAGCAATCATTACATGGCACATTACACATTTCACAAAAATCATTTATTATTCGCACTATTTTCACACATTCAAACATTTTGACCACTTTAATGGAAGTTCTATGATCAATTTCAGTTGTTCTTTCGTTTTTGGGGAAACTGATTAGAGTTATCTGCCCTTGATTATGAATTTGGATAAAATAACAAACCGATGAGGTGGGTTCCAAATGATGCTTCCGGGGTCCAGAAACTTAATACTTTCTTGTGAGGTCTAAATAAGAAAATCTTCCAAATTTAATCATTTCTACTGATTTCTGTAAAAATGAAAATTGACTGTCATTGGCTTGATATAATTTTGGTTGTATATACCGTATTCAACGTAATAAGCGCCCAGGGTGCTCTCAAAATTAGAAATAGGGTGTGCTTATTAGAATATTATTTTGAGGTGAAAGATCGTAAATTTCGTGGTTTATGCTAACAGAAATGTTTACATACGACAGATATATTTTTCAAGAATTTAATTGCCCATAATTAAGGGTGATATAACACACGAGTGCGTATAATACACGAATAAATAAGTCTTGTGTACTTTGATCAATCGGAAGGGGTGCTGATTGGTATTGTTCACCAGCCAATATATTAGCAAATATTGCAGTGGGCGCTTATTAGAGCAGGGCGCTTATTACGTCGAATACGGTATTCCTTTCCAGACCAGCTTGGGGAATCTGGGTTGAAATAGGTCCCCAGCAACTTTTGCTGGTCGATTAAATGGATCAGGTGATCAGGCTTGGTGACGACGTAGGATCGTAGCCTGACAATGTGGATCCTTGCTCACTGGATTATCTGCTCCAGATTCAATTACTTACAGACCACATCTGGAATATTGCTGAGTATTGTATTAAGCAACAAACAAATAAACAAAACATCATTTCGAGATGATAAGGCGGTAATACATTAATCATTAGATTCCAAACCAGACACCTGACCCTATGCTCCTACAAAGGAAATTGCTTCATGTGTTCTCTTCTCCTTGAATTAGGATGATTTTTGTTAATTTACAAATTAATATATCATTGACCAACTTCAACAAATTTTAATTAAAAATCCTGTCATGTTAAAAATTCAGGTTTGGCCCATAAAGAAATATCGGAATTGGTCAAAATAAATAAAATCAGATATAATTTGTTTTATTACATGAGATTATAAAATACAGAGCTCCAGATAAGCTTTCGGTGTTGTTGGTATTTTACCCATGCATTTTAAAATCATTGGGTATCAGTAATTCTATCTGGGTATTCAAATTTCTGTTACCCACTAGTTTTTACACATGTGGGTATTTAAGTTAAATATTTAAAAACACTATTCATCTAGTCCCTGCAAACTGGTGTTGTGTGGGTTTGAGAGCTTTATAGGACTCAAAAATACCACGATACTTCCACAAGTGTCATGGCAAATGATCATGATGTAACTGTCATCGTGGAGTTTGGCAAGGTTGACGGAATGCCCGTTTATAATTTCAAAATAAGTTGCTGATTTGCTAATCGAATACGTAGGGTTACTTCACAATATTTTGATGATACGCACAAGTTTTATTTTTGTAGCGTATCTGTAATGTTTGTTGAGT
Source organism: Haliotis cracherodii (assembly GCF_022045235.1). Classification (NCBI taxonomy): domain Eukaryota; kingdom Metazoa; phylum Mollusca; class Gastropoda; order Lepetellida; family Haliotidae; genus Haliotis; species Haliotis cracherodii. The sequence continues at coordinate 17,281,460 of NW_027266270.1, read as the reverse complement.
ATTTGATACGCTTGGATTTTATTTTACTGCATATTTCTGCATTTCTGATGCATATTTTACGCAGATACGCAGCTTATCTGGAGATCCAATATTTTGTTGATTATGTTTGAAGTTTCCCTGGAACAGTTTCTCCATTTATAAGTTGTAGCAGTATCACAAGGGGGACATATGGGTTTTAGCATCCCCCTAACTGTGCTGTGTCATGTGGCTTTCACTGACTTGGAAAAAGCGTGCAGCTTTTTGCTTAGAAGCAGGGTATAAGGGATGTATTCTGCCTCTCAGAAATCCACCCTGTCTTGTTCTTGGCGGGGTATAAAGGATTTCTTCTGCTGCTGAGATTTTCCCTCCAAGATCACGTGAACCAATCACATCTCATCATTCTGACCTGACGATGATTGATGTTATCTAAACATTTCATTAATCTCTGAAAATATATTAGCTGACATCACTGGCGATTTCTGCATTTAATTTGTTATTGGTTAGGAAAAGCTTATACTATTTTACTCAAACCACATCGCAACAACTTTCAGATTAATCTCAGAATGAACAACAGAAACTCAAAGACCCAAAACTGCTACTGACGAAGCATGATGAACACTGTTGATGAGGATGTTTCGCCCCGGCTAAACGCTGGTGAGGTTAAGGTCCCACCTGACAAACTTGAGGCTGACCTGCTTCAGGTTCCAGGCCAAGAAGTAGAAATCTCGAAATGCAGCAGTGAGAATACTCCCCAGGTGAAGCAGCTGATGGATCAGGTAGGAATTTTGATTGTTATGTCACATCTTTTACCTGATACTTGCCGGGTCTCCAGGTTGTAAACCACTAGTTTTCTTGGTCTGGACCACTTCACCCATAATTCACTCCCTGTGAGAATTCTGTGGTCGTGACATAGTATGCCCCTTTACCCCATGCTTGTCTCCCTGTGGGGATTCAAGGGCAGAATAGATCCCCAGTATACGATGTCTCCCTGTAGGGATTCAAGGGCAGAACAGATCCCCAGTATCCAATGTCTCTCTGTGGGGATTCAAGGGCAGAATAGATCCCCAGTATATGATGTCTCCCTGTAGGGATTCAAGGTCAGAATAGATCCCCAGTATCCAATGTCTCTCTGTGATGATTCAAGGGCAGAATAGATCCCCAGTATCCAATGTCTCTCTGTGGGAATTAAAGGGCAGAATAGATCCCCAGTATACGATGTCTCCCTGTAGGGATTAAAGGGCAGAATAGATCCCCAGTATCCAGTGTCTCCCTGTGGGGATTCAAGGGCAGAATAGATCCCAAGGTTACGATGTCTCCCTGTAGGGATTAAAGGGCAGAATAGATCCCCAGTATCCAGTGTCTCCCTGTGGGGATTCAAGGGCAGAATAGATCCCAAGTATACGATGTCTCCCTGTAGGGATTAAAGGGCAGAATAGATCCCCAGTATACGATGTCTCCCTGTAGGGATTCAAGGGCAGAATAGATCCCCAGTATCCAGTGTCTCTCTGTAGGGATTCAAGGGCAGAATAGATCCCCAGTATCCAATGTCTCTCTGTGGGGATTCAAGGGCAGAATAGATCCCCAGTATCCAATGTCTCCCTGTAGGGATAAAAGGGCAGAATAGATCCCCAGTATCCAGTGTCTCCCTGTGGGGATTCAAGGGCAGAATAGATCCCCAGTATACGATGTCTCCCTGTAGGGATTAAAGGGCAGAATAGATCCCCAGTATCCAGTGTCTCCCTGTGGGGATTCAAGGGTAGAATAGATCCCAAGTATACGATGTCTCCCTGTAGGGATTAAAGGGCAGAATAGATCCCCAGTATACGATGTCTCCCTGTAGGGATTCAAGGGCAGAATAGATCCCCAGTATCCAATGTCTCTCTGTAGGGATTCAAGGGCAGAATAGATCCCCAGTATCCAATGTCTCTCTGTGGGGATTCAAGGGCAGAATAGATCCCCAGTATACGATGTCTCCCTGTAGGGATTAAAGGGCAGAATAGATCCCCAGTATCCAGTGTCTCCCTGTGGGGATTCAACGGCAGAATAGATCCCAAGTATACGATGTCTCCCTGTGGGGATTCAAGGGCAGAATAGATCCCCAGTATACGATGTCTCCCTGTGGGGATTCAAGGGCAGAATAGATCCCCAGTATACGATGTCTCCCTGTGGGGATTGAGGGCAGAATAGATCCCCAGTATCCAATGTCTCTCTGTGATGATTCAAGGGCAGAATAGATCCCCAGTATACGATGTGTCCCTGTGGGGATTCAAGGGCAGAATAGATCCCCAGTATCCAATGTCTCCCTGTGGGGATTCAAGGGAAGAATAGATCCCCAGTATCAAATGTCTCTCTTTGGGGATTCAAGGTCAGAATAGATCCCCAGTATCCAATGTCTCTCTGTGGGGATTCAAGGGCAGAATAGATCCCCAGTATCCAATGTATCCCTGTGGGGATTCAACGGCAGAATAGATCCCAAGTATACGATGTCTCCCTGTGGGGATTCAAGGGCAGAATAGATCCCCAGTATACGATGTCTCCCTGTGGGGATTCAAGGGCAGAATAGATCCCCAGTATACGATGTCTCCCTGTGGGGATTGAGGGCAGAATAGATCCCCAGTATCCAATGTCTCTCTGTGATGATTCAAGGGCAGAATAGATCCCCAGTATACGATGTGTCCCTGTGGGGATTCAAGGGCAGAATAGATCCCCAGTATCCAATGTCTCCCTGTGGGGATTCAAGGGAAGAATAGATCCCCAGTATCAAATGTCTCTCTTTGGGGATTCAAGGTCAGAATAGATCCCCAGTATCCAATGTCTCTCTGTGGGGATTCAAGGGCAGAATAGATCCCCAGTATCCAATGTATCCCTGTGGGGATTCAAGGGCAGAATAGATCCCCAGTATCCAATGTCTCTCTTTGGGGATTCAAGGTCAGAAGAGATCCCCAGTATACAATGTCTCCCTGTGGGGATTCAAGGGCAGAATAGATCCCCAGTATACAATGTCTCCCTGTGGGGATTGAGGGCAAAATAGATCCCCAGTATCAAATGTCTCCCTGTGGGGATTCAAGGGCAGAATAGATCCCCAGTATCCAGTGTCTCCCTGTGGGGATTCAAGGGCAGAATAGATCCCCAGTATCCAGTGTCTCCCTGTGGGGATTCAACGGCAGAATAGATCCCAAGTATACGATGTCTCCCTGTGGGGATTCAAGGGCAGAATAGATCCCCAGTATACGATGTCTCCCTGTGGGGATTCAAGGGCAGAATAGATCCCCAGTATACGATGTCTCCCTGTGGGGATTGAGGGCAGAATAGATCCCCAGTATCCAATGTCTCTCTGTGATGATTCAAGGGCAGAATAGATCCCCAGTATACGATGTGTCCCTGTGGGGATTCAAGGGCAGAATAGATCCCCAGTATCCAATGTCTCCCTGTGGGGATTCAAGGGAAGAATAGATCCCCAGTATCAAATGTCTCTCTTTGGGGATTCAAGGTCAGAATAGATCCCCAGTATCCAATGTCTCTCTGTGGGGATTCAAGGGCAGAATAGATCCCCAGTATCCAATGTATCCCTGTGGGGATTCAACGGCAGAATAGATCCCAAGTATACGATGTCTCCCTGTGGGGATTCAAGGGCAGAATAGATCCCCAGTATACGATGTCTCCCTGTGGGGATTCAAGGGCAGAATAGATCCCCAGTATACGATGTCTCCCTGTGGGGATTGAGGGCAGAATAGATCCCCAGTATCCAATGTCTCTCTGTGATGATTCAAGGGCAGAATAGATCCCCAGTATACGATGTGTCCCTGTGGGGATTCAAGGGCAGAATAGATCCCCAGTATCCAATGTCTCCCTGTGGGGATTCAAGGGAAGAATAGATCCCCAGTATCAAATGTCTCTCTTTGGGGATTCAAGGTCAGAATAGATCCCCAGTATCCAATGTCTCTCTGTGGGGATTCAAGGGCAGAATAGATCCCCAGTATCCAATGTATCCCTGTGGGGATTCAAGGGCAGAATAGATCCCCAGTATCCAATGTCTCTCTTTGGGGATTCAAGGTCAGAAGAGATCCCCAGTATACAATGTCTCCCTGTTGGGATTCAAGGGCAGAATAGATCCCCAGTATCAAATGTCTCCCTGTGGGGATTGAGGGCAAAATAGATCCCCAGTATCAAATGTCTCCCTGTGGGGATTCAAGGGCAGAATAGATCCCCAGTATCCAGTGTCTCCCTGTGGGGATTCAAGGGCAGAATAGATCCCCAGTATCCAATGTCTCCCTGTGGGGATTCAAGGGCAGAATAGATCCCCAGTATATGATGTCTCCCTGTAGAGATTCAAGGGCAGAATAGATCCCCAGTATCCAGTGTCTCCCTGTGGGGATTCAAGGGCAGAATAGATCCCCAGTATCCAGTGTCTCCCTGTGGGGATTCAAGGGCAGAATAGATCCCCAGTATATGATGTCTCCCTGTAGAGATTCAAGGGCAGAATAGATCCCCAGTATCAAATCTCTCCCTGTGGGGATTCAAGGGCAGAATAGATCCCTAGTAATCAGGGTCTCTCTGTGGGGATTCAAGTGCAGAATAGATCCCCAGTATAAGATGTTCGTTTGTGGTATTATGATGAGTACCTTACAGGACCCTAAGTTCAATCAAAAAGCAATCAATTTAAAACAAAATCAGCTTCCTTTTGTCAGAAACTCAAATCTGAAGGAGATAAAACTGATAGTATTTGAACCACAAATTTGGGAAAAGAAAACAAATGAACGAGAAAATTCCGGCATATTCTTCCCAGTGAGTTGAGGCTACAGGTGATGATGAGAAGTTTCACATTCCGTTAACTCATCATAATCTTCTGTACAGTTGTCGAGGGTGGAATATTTTCACATTAAGATCTCTCAGCCTCTCTGGTCATACTTCTAAAAGCAACAAGAAAATGTAATTGCGAAAATATTACTTGCAAGTGATTCCATGACATTTGATTACAAGGTAGACACAATTTTATGGATAACAACTTCCTTAATTCTGTTTAACAATGGTATGAGGATCTATACTGAAATGTTGCTTTTTACAGTGTGAACACAATTTTATGGATAACAACTTCATTAATACTGTAAAAAGCGACGTTTCGGTCCAGTCTTGCTTGACAACGGTATAAGGACCTATACCAAAACATCACTTTTTACAGTATTAAAGAAATTGTTATCCATAGAATTGTGTCTACCTTGTCACCCGTCAACATCTAAGTAATGCCTATCAAACAAGACATTTGATAAGCTAACCATAAACTAAAAAAAATTATGGCGATGCCCCCAAACAAACTACTGTGTCCTGAATGGCTGATAATAGAATAGGAGGGGCATCTGCTTCATTTGTATGCTGAACGTTGTCGCTGATGTCGTATTGTTGTCTACAGTTTTTTGTGTTAGTGATAAATAAACAGTCTGTGAAATTATTATTGTTGACATATTTATTCATAAGAATTGACTTCAATATGTTTTTAAATTTACACCTCCATAAAAGCAAAAATTACTAAGTCAATTCTTATATGGTCATAGAAAATGAAACTAGGTAGTATGGTTTTAAGACACATTAAACATTTAGTTCATCAGCTTCATGGCTCTATATAACACGTGTTTTTGCTACAAATCACATATTAGAGTTTACTTGTCGATGGAATTCAATTAATTTTCACACTCTTTTTACCTATCTGTTCTTCATAACATTCTTCCTTTGTTCAGACTGACAGTGTCTCAGATTTTGGACTTCCTGCGACACAACAAATGTTCAGTGGACAAAGTGATTCTTTACCTGCTTCAACTGGATGTTTAGACGGTAATTTAATTATAAATGTTTGTTTATTTGCAATTTATCATGCCAGTTGACTTACAATAAAATCATATTGATATTAGACAACAATAAAATAATTATTTTGATTTTGATTTGAATTAATAAAAAAATGTGAGGCAAGTTGCAATTTAATATATTTATACTGCTCCAAAAAAGTTAAAGACCTGATTCTTTCATATGACTGAGTTAATCCTTCAGGCCATGACAGATTTACTAGTGTCATGTGAAAGAATTGAGTGTTGTTTAACTTCTTTTGAGTGGTATATTTATTATTGCACCAATTGGGCAAGTGGTCTGTGTACATTCAACAGAATGTTTGGTTGTATTGTATTGTATTTGTCTGTGGTGTATTTGATTAAGTACAGAAAGCAAGAAAGGCATGTCATGATTTGTGTTGTCTGTTGGTACTTGTTGTGAGGTGGGGTAGTCAAGTTGATGGTAATGTAAATTTAATGACTTAACCGCTGGTACATTTCTGCAATATTGCAAAAAGTGGCATTGAACATCACAATGTTTTAGAATCTGTGTGTAACCAATTAAAACATCAACTTAACCCATGAAAATTAAAAATATTATAAGTCATACAAGTCAACATTTTAACATGTGAATTGTTTGTTTTTAGACCAATGAATAATCTTTTTGTTTTGTCCAGCAAAATTTTTTTTTTGTATCAGTTTTATGAATGCCTTGAATTAATTGAAACGTAGCTATTCCCTGCCTTAGATATGAAACTATGGCTATGAAATATTATATTCATTTTTTATCGTCTGAAAAAACAACCCAAAACCTAAAGCGTGATTACATGTTAATTTTGAAATTTAACTCCAGCAGACATGGATCAATAAAACGTTTTTATAAAATTCCTACTTGTATGTTTTCAGATCCTGTATTGCTAACAGTAGAAAACTGTAAAAGAGCCATGTTGTTCACTGCAACGATAGAATCTGACTTCTTCAACAGTGGATTTGTTTCTTCATCGAATCGAGCACTCCCGGAGATGGAAAGAAGAGTCCTAACGCTAGCTGCAACGACGGATGTTACAGAAGGTGTATTCTTCTCGATCGCATTCATGAAGGGGTCCAAGATGTATGTGCGTTATTTTGAAAGCGGATGCCTTTCTGGTGCTATGTCATCCATGGCTGAGGTTCTGCAGAAATCGGAATCCACAGTCACACAACTTTTCCGTTATAGGTAAACACTGTTAAATGATATTTAAACATATGAAAAGGGTCCCACAATGTATGTGCGCTATTTTGAAACTGAATGACTCTCTTAGGGCTGGGATGAGTCCAAATTTACTACCCGGGTACACGCTACCTTATTACCCGATGCTACCCGGGTACCCGCTATAGATATTTAGAGGTAGGTTCAACCTGTGTATGGGAAAGTTTGACCTTAGCCCCGGCAAAATGTTTTTAGATACACCTGTAAAACGATCTGGTCATGCATACACTGAAGTTTTATCTTTATTCAAACATATAAAAGTCAGAAGGATTGGGTGCATTGTCAGAAAGAAATGGGAACATCAGTGACTTATAGTGTAACTGTAGAGTTTTTAGTTTTTGTCATTATAAAATATATCACGTGACTAACCACGGTCCCAGTAGTCCTGTGTGGAAGCCCAGGTCCTAGTCAGGACCCACCTGACCCGAGTACCCGAGTCAATATAACATAATATGCTTTATTCTATATTTTTTTTTAAATAATTTTTTATACATTTTATTTCCCCTTTTCCCTGCTACATGAGGAGGATGGCCATCCAGGGCAATGGTCATCCTCACATTCTGAAGACAATGTATGTATACATTTGGGGAAAAAATAAATACAAGTATTGGAAATGGTGCCAAGGTGATCTTTAAGAAATATAACAAAACATACACACAGTCAAGCTTTCAAAGCTATATTCTATATTGATGTTATCATGATTATTGTTTCGAAAATTGTTTTAAATTTTTAAGCTACTAATATGAAGTTGGATCCCATATTTGTATTGAGTAAATATCTTTTCATTGTTCACTCCAACCAGGATCAGGTTACAGCTATGGATGCCTTATATGAACATAAGTTATCAGAGAATGTATACAGATTTCCAGCGTTCGAAATACCTGCCTGCCCGACCGTCCGAGACGGGCTGATTTCAACTCCGGCTGCCAGATTTTTAAATCCCCACACCCGACGGTCGGGATATATTTCATAGGTGAAAATATTCTAAATATTTCCCGATGATAAGCATTAATTCCCATGTATAGATGAATGATAAAATGTAACCAAAAAGAAACCCCGTTAGCTTTTAGACAACATAACATTAAGCGATGCGCTTATGCTACAAGCAATCAGTTTTCATATTTTTAATTTAATTATCCTGAGAAACATATGATTATAGTGGGCAGGCAGGTTTTGGTCAGGGCTGGCAAGTATTTCAGCTAGCCAGTCCTGTGGTCTGGCTGAAATTTTTGGGAGTTTCATACCCTGATATTTCATAAATGCCATACATTGACCCCAAAAGTCAAATTTGTGGTTGAGTATTATAGGTCAACATATTGTTTTCACTTATGTCTCTGATGATAAAATGCAAATTATGCACACACAAATATCCTTTATGTTCTCAGAATTTTCACCCAAGAAGACTTGAACATGAAAATACAACATCTGAAACATGCAGCTACTAACAGAAGCAGATCACACACCGAAGATGGGGACACAGGTACTGCTGGTATTTATAACAAGAAAAAGCCTGAGGGACAGTAAGAAGTCAACATTAGATGCATATTAAAAGGTTATTTATACAGTTCAACTGTAAAACCTAGGGCTTACAATTCAAATGTGTGAAACCTCAAAGTAGGTCTTACAATTTATATGTAAAACCTCCAAGCAAGTCTCACTTGAAAGAGGATTCAAAAACTGTTTTTGCTCACCTGACTGAAAGTAGTCTCAAGTCAAAATAGTTCAGCACATCAATTTTATGTCATCTGTAAAAGGGGAGCTTCTGTACCTTGTGTCTGTGTTTATGGAAACTTAATTCGTAGGTTTAGTAATAGAGTGAGTGAGTGAGTTGGGTTTAACACCGCTTTTAACAGTATTCCAGTTATATCGCATGTCAGCTTGATGTGGGAGGAAAGCCCGAAGTGATGCAGGTCTCAGACGTTTACCACAGACATGAAACCCACGAGCACGGGTTTGGTGCTGACAAACCTAGAAACATAATTGGGGCGAATCGTTATTCGAACCCACAATCATAGGTTTCTGGTGTGCCCAAGGGATGCAACTCTGCAGAGCGAATCGCGGCGCCTTAGACGACTGGGCCACCCGTGCCCCCGGTTTAATAATGGGGAACAATGCTTCAAGACCATGTGTCAATGACGAGCAGATCCACAAGGAATTAGCTCCGTCTGGAACAAATGTTACTAGTGTAAATGAAACGTGGGAAACAATTCCTAGTACAAACTGTTCTATGGGAATAATTCCCCGTTTGTTATATTCGTCAGTTTGTTATGGATGTGGTTTACTTGTATGTTACAGAACATGACTCAATCACTCACTTTTACAGGACTCAAGAGACAACGCTACAGCCAGTATTTTCGAACAAAATACAATGGGTGTAAGGATGCGTTTGACCGTTTGTCTCTCCTTGCTCTGTCGGACTTTCAGAGCAGCTTCCAGGTGTCATCAGTGATTTTTCACTGCATCAAGAAATTTGCAGATGAAAATCATACAGACAGGTATGCACGATATCATCCAAGTGAGCATGGCCCATTCCTACAACACTGCTGAACAGATCAATATCACATTTCTTGAACATGTTCTGGACTTACTCACAGTGTGTGAGTGAATTCGTTTTTACTCCGCTTTGAACAGTATTCAAGTTATACCATGGCAAAGATGTATATACTGTATATCGCTGTGTATAAAGCAATCCCGCGCTTAAGGCTTCCCCGCGTACACGCCTTCAAAATCGACCAAAAATCCTATTCCCCGTCTATTAAGCGACAATGAATGAAGCACATTAAACACGCGCGCACACAACACAAACCTTATATATACATCTATATAAGTCTTTGATCCCGCCGCGATTCACTGGGCAGTGTTGCGTCCCTTGGACACGCCAGAAACCTATGATAGTGGGTTTGGATCCCAGTTCACCCCGATTATGTTTCTAGGTTTGTCAGCACCATACCCGTGCTCGTGGGTTTCACTTTGTGGTAAACGTCTGAGACCTGCATCACTTCAGGCTTTCCTCCCACATTAAGCTGACACGCCGGGATATAACTGGAATACTGTTAAAAACGGTGTTAAACCCAACTCACTCACTCAATCTCTGTAATTTAGCTTATGGGTATTATTGTACCTTTTTTCAGTCACTGGTTTGCTGTTCCAGGCTCAGTTATCCATAGGCAGTGATATAGCTGAAATATTTGTGGTATCATAAGTAGATAAGACTCTCAAATGCCATGCCATGAAATATGTAATTTTAACACGTTTTTGTATTTTTCATTTTGTATAATTCCAACAGGCCCCTACACATATTTGGTCTCGGAGCCACTGCCCCCTATAGCCAAGTTCTGAAGACACACAGGTTCAAACAGCACCCTGTTGCTCAGTCTGTTGACTTCAAGAACTTAAAGGAAGAAATTAAGCCTAAGACTATTGAGGAGGAGTTTGACATCTTGTCCTCCATGTCAAATTATCACTGGAAGATCGATCGTTCTGTGCATATGTTGCAGTATTTTTCCACTGGTGACATCAAGACAAGGAAGTCTCCTGCTTCAATTAGGAATAAAATAATATACGCCTTAAGAGCAGGTTGCCAAGACAAATACAGAAGCAGTGTGAAGATGCTTTCTGACCAATACATCTCAATCTTACCCTGGGCTCCAAGGCTGGTTAAGAAACGGCACAATGATGAACTTTTTGGGAGAGTGAAATGCTTTGCCAATTCTTTCATTCTACCGAAGCCCACAGTCCCAAATGTCACTCTTGACAACTCATTGAGAGGCCTTCAGACTGTTGAAGATGGCACTACTCTGCATCAGGGCCCTCAGAAACAAAGCCTCCTTGCTAACCCTGTGAGGAGAGAAACCTGTTCTGTCATTCTACCAAAGCCAATTGTCACTTGTATCACTCAACCTACATCACTGCTCAGCAACTCATCAATAGGCCCGAGTCAAGATGGCTCTACTCTGCATCAGGGTCCTAAGAAAAGATGCCTCCTGGCTAACCCTGTGCGGAGAGAGAAACCAGTAACTTTTAACAATTCTGTGATTCTACCAAAGCCAGTTGTCACTTGTGTCACTCAACCTACATCACTCCTCTCCAACTCATCAACAGGCCTTAGTCAAAATGGCTGTACCCTCCACCAGGGTCCTAAGAAACAAAGCCTTCTTTCTAATGCTCTGAGGACAGAAACCTTTGACAATTCTGTGATTCTACCAAAGCCCACCGACACAACTTGTGTCACTCAAACTACGTCACTCCTCACCATCTCATCGATAGGCCCGAGTCAAGATGGCTCTACTCTGCATCAAGGTCCTAAGAAAAGATGCCTCCTGGCTAACCCTGTGCGGAGAGAGAAACCAGTAACTTTTAACAATTCTGTGATTCTACCGAAGCCCACAGTCACCACTCGTGTCACTCAAACAACATCACTCCTCACCAACTCATCAATAGGCCCGAGTCAAAATGGCTGTTCTCTCCATCAAGGTCCTAAGAAACAAAGCCTTCTTTCTAATGCTCTGAGGACAGAAACCTTTGACAATTCTGTGATTCTACCAAAGCCCACAGACGCAACTCGTGTCACTCAAACTACATCACTCCTCACCAACTCATCAATAGGCCCTAGTCAAAATGGCTGTTCTCTACATCAAGGTCCTAAGAAACAAAGCCTTCTTACTAATGCTCTGAGGACAGAAACCTTTGACAATTCTGTGATTCTACCAAAGCCCACAGACGCAACTCGTGTCACTCAAACTACATCACTCCTCACCAACTCATCAATAGGCCCGAGTCAAAATGGCTGTTCTCTCCATCAAGGTCCTAAGAAACAAAGCCTTCTTACTAATGCTCTGAGGAGAGAAACCTTTGACAATTCTGTGATTCTACCAAAGCCAATTGTCACTGGTGTCACTCAAACTACATCACTCCTCACCAACTCATCAATAGGCCCGAGTCAAGATGGCTCTACTCTGCATAAGGGTCCTAAGAAAAGATGCCTCCTGGCTAACCCTGTGAGGAGAGAAACCTGTTCTGTCATTCTCCCAAAGCCAATTGTGACTGGTGTCACTCAAACTACATCACTCCTCACCAACTCATCAATAGGCCCGAGTCAAGATGGCTCTACTCTGCATAAGGGTCCTAAGAAAAGATGCCTCCTGGCTAACCCTGTGCGGAGAGAAAAACCAGTAACTTTTGACAATTCTGTGATTCTACCAAAGCCCACAGACACAACTTGTGTCACTCAAACTACGTCACTCCTCACCAACTCATCAATAGGCCCGAGTCAAGATGGCTCTACTCTGCATAAGGGTCCTAAAAAAAGGAAATGCCTGGCCACTAAGCCTGTCAGGCAAGACCTACCAGTAACTGTTAACAATTCTGTGATTCTACCAAAGCCCACAGTCACCACTAGTGTCGCTCTACCTACCAACTCATCAACAGGCCTTAGTCAAAATGGCTCTACTCTGCACCAGGGCCCTATACAAAAGAAATGCCTGCCCACTAGGCCTGTGGTGGGAGACACATCAGTAACCTTTAACAATTCTATCCTTCTACCTCTGTCGACAGTCACAACTAGTGTCGCTCTGTGTCAGGATCATTCCTTCAGAAAAGAAGTAAGTCATGACTGTTATATTCAAAGAGGAATGTTCAAGTCGCTGTCATTTTGTAAAGTGACGCTGCTTCACGAAGAAGATGATGATAACACACATCTTCAGTATTCTTGGATTTAATGTTCCTCAAAAGGTTACCATGGTTACTGTGTGCAAGGGTTGGCTGGATCCTGAGTAGGACCCGGGTACACACAGGATTACCCATGGACCCATGGTTAGTCATGTGGTATATGATTTAATGACAATGATACACCATGGTTACACTACAAGTCACTTATGTTCGCGTTTCATCTTGAATATGCACCCATTCCTTTTGATATTTAGGGGTGGTCCGTTAGTGGTTAAAGCGTTTGCTCGTCACGCTGAAGACCAACATGGGCACAATGTGTGAAGCCCATTTCTGGTGTACCACGCCGTGATATTGCTGGAATATTGCTAAAAATGGCGTAAAACCATACTCACTCACTTATGATTTTTATATGTTTGAGTAAAGATATAACTTTAGTCGGGGCGGTCGGGTAGCCTAGTGGATAAAGCGTTAGCTCGTCAGTCGTCACACCGAAGACCCGGGTTCGATTCCCGACATGGGTACAATGTGTGAAGCCCATTTCTGGTGTCCCCCGCCGTGATATTGCTGGAATATTGCTAAAAGCCGCGTAAAACCATACTAAATCACTCACTATACCTTTAGTCAACTTCAGTGTATGAATGACCATATCGTTTAATAGGTGTATCTAAATAGTTTTTGCCATGGGTCCGGTAAAACAATTTCCATCATTTTGTACCCAACTCTGGAGACGTACAGTGGCTACAGTAGGGCCAGGTAGGGTCGGGTAATAGGGGCGGGTAGCCGAGGGGTAAGTATGGACTCCTCCCACCCCAAGTGTTTACCATGTTTACAGGGACTGCTGAATGTGTTTATGATACAATTTGAGTTCCTGTTAGTTCCCAGCAACTCTTATTTTATATTAGTTGCTTTAAAAATTGTTTTGCCTAATATCAAATTATGGTGATTGAAAACCATTAAATTAAATTTCAGATAAGTACTGCTACTTATGAATGAAGAACAAATAAGTTTTAACATGGCAAAATACCCAATGATAATTGATTGTTTCTTTGTTAGAATAACGATTTATACATATTTTTCACTATTTTTCAGGAACATCGGTGTCAATCTGGTAGTTTTTTCTTTCACCTAATTATTACACAGTGTTGGTGCGAAACATAGTGAAAAGGTGTATATTTTGTCTAATTTAAGTTGTTTTTGTTGTTGGTCAGTATCGTAAACCACAGACCTTGAAACATAATCAGGGCGAACCGGGATTCAAACCCAAAATCATAGGTTTCTGGGGTGCCCAAGAGACGCAACTCCGCTCAGTGAATCGCGGCGCCTTAGACCCCTGGGTCATCCATGCCCCCAGAAAAGTTCAAAGAGATTCTTCTGATCACTGGATCTCCACTATCTTCTAGAACATTCTCATACCTGGGCTTGTCTATCTTTGAGTCCACAGGACTACAGTTTGTGAGCCCAAGGCATGAACAGGGGGGCCCAAGGCTGGTGTCATCTAGCAACTTCACTTGTTACTGATGCCGCGTCACTTCACATACTCATAAGCATTAAGCCTTCCAGGAATTTCCATGTTAGATTAAAGAAAATCTTCCATTGAGACCCTGAACCTTGTTTGTTTTGTTGTTGTTTAACGCTGCACTCAGCAATATTCCAGCTATATGACGCCGGTGTGTAAATAATCGAGTCTGGACCAGACAATCCAGTGATTGACATCATAAGCATCCATCCACGAAATTGGGATACGATGACATGCATCAACCAAGTCAGCAAGCCTGACGCCCGATCCGGTTAGTCGCCTCTTAGGACAAGCATAGTCGCCTTTTACGGCAAGCATGGGTTGCTGAAGATCTCTTCTACCCCGGGTCTTCTTGGGTCTGGGTTTATGTAAGTACAATTGCTAACATATCCTTGTCTACATTAAATACAGACTTGCCCACAGTATGAACAGTGCATTCACACGTTGTTATGTCAATAGCACATATTTAGAGACAGAGTTCATTATAAGAAGGGTAATTTCTCCCGCGTGTCAACCACGTGAAGGGGCGGTCGGGTAGCCTAGTGGTTAAAAGCGTTCGCTGGTCACGCCGAAGACCCGGGTTCGATTCCCGACATGGGTACAATGTGATATTGCTGGAATATTGCTAGAAGCGGCGTAAAACCATACTCAGTCAGTCAACCACGTGAATGTATTCAGGTTGCTGTAATCGTAAAACATCTAAAATCAGTGAAATTACATATGTTTGTCATCATCAATCCTGGTTTCACAGAATCCTATTTTGTCTTATAACCTTGTATTACAGATAGTAAGGAGACCACTAGGTTCAAAAATAACAGTTGTACATGTTGTCTTATAGTAACAGTGATCTGTCTGCGCCTATAGTAACAGTGGTGTCGTGCCGGGTTAGCGAAAATCCAATTTTCCCTCGTATCAGTAAAGCGAAAATCCAAGTTTGGGTATTTGTCCCACGAAAGCGATAAATGAGTAATGGCTATAAAACTTCAGCATCTTATAAATTACTACTGTAAATACGGTATACGCATTTCTGTGTTTTTCTTGTAATTTGAGAGTCCCGGTACAGCAATATCCCGTGTTTACTGTAGCGTGACCAGTCTTACTGTAAGCTCACGAAAGCGAAGAGATTTTAGAGTTGATTATGGCTAGGTTTCGCTCTTCCGGCCTATAACCGTAAAAGTGATCTTGGCGCAGACACCCCCATTCCCCACGTCTGTTATCTCTGCTTCAAGAGGCCGTCTTTCGGAGGGATTACTACGGTATTTCTGACACTATTGGTTTAATGGTACCGATGTGACTGGGTTCATCTTTTCTATGAGGGATAGCTGGTTCACCATTTTTGATGCAGCAGAACTTCACTTGCTCTTTCAAATCTCTGAGTTTACTTCTTTGCGTTTGGGTCAAATCATTTGCAATACCCATGCCACATTCCATCAGGTTTGACATCAGCCTACCATTTCTTTTCCCCGGCAGTTTAGTTTTATTACAAACATCCGCACTCACGGTGGCGACCCGTGAAAACATCCGTGGTATAAATAAAAAAGTCTGGAAGTTAATTTAAGGTACCGACGTTCACTACAATATCTGAAATACTATCGGACCTACTCCAGTCAAAATTGGTATGAGATTATTAAACATTCATACATAACTGGATATTACATTTAAAGACAATCAGTGCATGAATATTTAGCCATCACTATATTTCATCAACAACCAGACCTGTTCGTCACGGGTGGAACGAGCATTAATTCTAACATCCATCTGCATAATGCTATCCCTGCGTCACAGGGCCATATGACACAGTTGAACCCATCAACTCAACTCGAAAGGTTGCACGGGAATCACGCACGCACGAATACGGTGTTGGGCGTCTCAAGCAGTTATTTAATAATATTTATCCAATTATTTTTGCATTCTTTTTCAGGTCAGTGTTATTGACTTGAATGTATCATTCCTTGCCACATGATTATTTCGCGCATCATGTTATTAAGTTTAATATATCATACGTAATTATTCATTTAGACAAATCATTGCTTTATGGTGTCCAGACTTATAGTAGAGGTCTTCAGCAACCCATGCTTGCCGTAAAAGGCGACTGCTTGTCGAAAGAAGTGATTGACGGGATCGGATGGTCAGACTCGCTGACTTGTTTGATGCATGTTATCGTATCCCAATTGCGTGGATCGATGCTCATGATGTCAATCACTGGACTGTCTGGTCCAGACTCGACTATTTATAGCCCGCCGTCATATAGCTGGAATATTGCTGAGTGCGGCGTTAAACAACAACCAAACAAAGATATCCTCCAAATGACTGGTGACATATAAAATATACTGATTGGGGGAGACTTGCACGCACGGGAACAGAACAAGATTTTATGGAAGACGTTATAGCAGAGAGACTAGGTAATGCTGAGTGCGGCGTTAAGCAACAAACAAACAAATTGCTTGAGCATATACAGCGCCATATTGTGTTTAAAGGTTGTTGTCGGTGTTTAATTCAGATCCACAAGCCACTAAAGACACTGGACTCAACCGACACTGCTTCACTCAATACATTCACTAACACCAGAGAGTTCGCGCTTTATTGTGTCAGCGCAGCGTGAGGTTTCAAATGTCACATTTAACACGGTTAAATCTACAGGAAACCCAGCTCTACATCGAAAACACAGTATATATATCCACTAATTGACACGGGGTAGTTGCAAAACATGTCATCAGTTAATTTTGTGTATATCACTCTCTGAACAAGGACAATGTATCGTTAGACAACGAATACAGGATAAGATTTATATAAATGGCTGTTTAATATAGAAATGTATAGTAAGCAGTGAGCTTTAACTCTTCTATCGTCGACACAGCACGGTTCCTTAATGATGGGGTTAATCTTACCGCATCTCACAGAGACAAACAGTAATAGCTTCCATCACCTGGCCGTTTTCAGAGTATTTCGCAATGAACAGGTGACCCGTTATTTTGTGATCAATGCCTAGCGTTTATTCCAATTTGCTGCAGTTATGTTACTGGTCAAATGGGTAAAAAGAAGACATGGAAATGACGGATCTGAGTGAGTGAGTGAGTTGGATTTAACGCCGCTTTTAACATTATTCCAGTTATATCACGGCGTGTCAGCTTAATGTGGGAGGAAAGCCCGAAGTGATGCAGGTCTCAGACGTTTACCACTTCGGTGAAACCCACGAGCACGGGTTTGGTGCTGACAAACCTAGAAACAATCGTGGCGAACCGGGATTCGAACCCACAATCATAGGTTGCTGGCGTGCCCAAGGGATGCAACTCTGCACAGCGAATCGCGGCGCCTTAGACGACTGGGCCACCCGTGCCCCCTTCACGGATCTGAAGTACTCCAGCTATGCTCATATATGATTTTCTGAGTAATTTGAGAACAAATATTCTTTTCACCAGTTTTATTCACAAATATTTTAAACAAAATACATGCGCTTTATGGTGGCTTGGTATGTTTCACTTGACTTCAGCTGACTGTCCCAGGTTTTACATGCTGAAATAGACCAACAAACATACACGAGATCTTTCATTGCAAACAATATGGAAGGTGAGGTGAGGCGGGGTTTAGCGTCGCGTTAAAGATCATTGTAATTACACAGTGCCGTGAGTGAGTGAGTTGGGTTTCACGCCGCTTTTAACAGTATTATACAGTTATATCGCGGCGTGTCAGCTTAACGTGGGAGGAAAGCCCGAAGTGATGCAGGTCTCAGACGTTTACCACTTCGGTGAAACCCACGAGCACGAGTATGGTGCTGACAAACCTAGAAACATAATCGTGGCGAACCGGGATTCGAACCCACAATCATAGGTTTCTGGGGTGCCCAAGGGATGCAACTCTGCAAAGCGAATCGCGGCGCCTTAAACGACTGGGCCACCCGTGTCCCACACAGTGCTGTGAGTGAGTGAGTATGGTTTTTGCAGGAATATCACGGCGGGGACACCAGAAATGGGCTTCACACATTGTACCCACGTCTGGAATCGAACCCGGGTCTCCGGCATGACGAGCAAACGCTTTAACCACTAGGCTACCCGAACGCACCGACAGTGCTGTGAATACAGGTGTGTGACTCCTAGACCGGACTAATTCCGATACTATAATGCTAAGGCACAATGTCGCAGTTTTAACATCTATTCCCTTCGCTGACACAGTATACTGAATCTTAATGTATCCGAGCTGTAACAACGTCTTAAAACGTATTTTGGTTTGACGCGGCCAGAGGATCGAATCTGCTACACCATGGTACCCGTGAAGTTCCGCGTTAGAATAGGTCTTCTTGTTTGTTTGTCTTTTAACGCCTCACTCATCAATATTCCAGCAACATGATGGCTTTCTGTAAATAATCGAGTCTGGACCAGACAATCCAGTAATTGACATCATGAGCATCGATCCACTCAATTGGGATACGATGACCTGCATCAACCAAGTCAGCGAGCCTGACCACCCGATCCCGTTAGTCGCCTTTTACGACAAGCATAGTCACCTTTTACGACAAGCATAGTCACCTTTTACGACAAGCATAGTCACCTTTTACGACAAGCATAGTCACCTTTTACGGCAAGCATGGGATGCTGAAGGTGTCACTAAGTGAACATCAGAGGCATGTGTCTTGAATGTTTACTGTTACATTTACTGTGGTGAAATACAGACGCCATTATGGTGCCAATAGGACAGTGATCATCTCCTGGGTAAATCTGACTCGAATCCAAGATCAGCTGATCCTAGCATGGCTAAGGGACGCGACTCTGCATTGCGAATTGTAACGGCTTAAAATATTCGCCGATGCCACCAAACGAAACAAATGACGCTACTTACAAAGTAAACTCCTCCTCATCATCCGAAAATTCAAATCCAGATCCAGATCCAGATCCAGATCCAGATCCGGATCCGGATCCTGATCCGGATCCAGATCCACCGTCAAGAATATTTTGGATTCTCTGTATCTGGAAAAAGTAAAAATATATTGGCCTCACACTGTCTGTTCCAAAGACGTAGGGGGCAAGGGTGGCCACGAGTTGCGTCCCTAGGGCACGCCAGAAACTTATGATTGTAGGTCCGCAATCCCGGTTTGCCCCGATTGTGTTTCTAGGTTTATCAGCACCATACCCGTGCTCGTGGGTTTTATAGGCGTTAAACCCAACTCATTCACTCACTCACTCACTCATTCAAAGACGCAAGACCAGATTTGTTGAGGGAATCGCCATTTGTTGTGGTCACTTAACATACTCTAAGATCCTCTGATCCTGGGTTCGAATCCCATATTTAACCGTAATGGTCTGCCATTAGATAACGTCTACCCTTTGCTTTTCTTCCTTCCACATTATGCTTACAAACAGTGATAAATCTGAAACACTGTTCCATCACTGTATTTATTAATCTGTGACACGTCCTTACTTCACAGCGTTCCCCCATCACCGAGCAACGTAGTGTATTCAGTCCCTAAAGGTGTCGAGGAATAGTTTGTGAGTGAGTGAGTTGGTTTTAACGCCGCTTTGAACCGTATTCCAGTTACATCGCGGCGTGTCAGCTTGATGTGGAAGGAAAGCCCGAAATGATGCAGGTCTCAGACGTTTACTAGTTTGGTGAAACCAACGAGCACGGGTATGGTGCTGAAAAAACAACCTATAATCGGGGCGAACCGGGATTACTACCCACGATCATAGGTCTCTGTCGTGCCCAAGGGACGCAACTCTGCATTGCGAATTGTGCCGGCTCAGACGACTGGTCCACCCGTGCCCCTAGATAAGATTGTGATTTCTCGACAATATATATTCAAGGAATCCTGACTCCGGTATAATATTCATCAGTAATAAAATGCAAAAAGAAATTGATTTGACCCCCAAATTACAAACATTATCAAAACGTTACTGGGCTAAACATTGCAAACTTAAGGTCCAAAACACAACAATGATACCCGTATCAAATACCATTTCTTGTCTGTTACAATTCACCATCGACAATAGATGTACACTTTCTTTTGCCCATCAGTTAATATTAGAAAATGACTGATTATTATGTTTTAATTACGGGCCTGATGATTTTAATATTTTTTTGTAAGTGTCTTACTTCATCAGCAGCGTCTAAACTGGAGACCTCTTCCAACTTCTCTTCCATGGCTTCAGCGAGGTCACGTCTTTCTTTGGTATGCGCAAAGCATGCTGGCAGAAGTAGCAGGATACAGAAAAACAGACCCGTGGTTTCCATGGTGATACACGATATCGTCTATACTACAAAATAATGGATATGACTATTAACTTTTGTTATCTCGAATCCGGCCTGAGATATTATGTTTGTGTTTTTACGATACAAATCTGAATCGGGTGGTAAGGCTCTGTGACATGGCTGAATATGTGTCATCGTATCCTGACTGCGTGGGGATTTGATCATGCTATCAACCACCCGTTTCCCTGAATCGAAAACTCGATTATGTACACGTTGATTTTCTATAGCGTGAATAGTGCTGACTGCGGCGTTTAGCACCAAACACAATAATCAAAATAAACAAAACACAAAATAAACGAGCCGCAGTCCGCGTAATCAGGTAATGATAATCACACATTTTGACCACCCGATCCCCATTTTAGCCAGCGCTTACGACAGTTGGAACCTATTTTACCCCAGAACTGTCACAGGTACACAAGGCTTGCATACGACGTTTCAGTTAACATATTCCAGCCTATTGATTCAGTCAGACAGGAACTCATTCCCGCATTTAACTACAGATATTACTACCTTGAAAATCCACCCTTTTAAGATTCAAAAACAAGGAGAGCGGTAGGGTAAACCTGTGGATAAAGCGTCCGCTCGTCATGCCCAAGACCCACGCTCAATTCTCCACATGGGTACAATGTGTGAAGCCCATTTTCGGAGTCCCCGTCCGTGATATTGATGGAACATTGCAAACAGCGGCATAAACTCATAGTCACTCACTCACTAAGAAGAGCCAGTTAACTCAGTTGCCGCGGGAAGATGATTCCAATTGATACTCATGATATCAGTCACTTAGCTGTCTGGTCGTGACTCGATCTTTTACAGACCGCCGTCATATAGCTGGAATATTGCCGAGTGTGGCGTTAAACAACATGAAAACAAAAAAAATAATATCTAGACATCCCAATTATATTTAAAAAAAAATAATTTAAATTTAAAAAAAAAGAAGACATCCCAATGATATGTTTAAACAGGAAAATATGGGCTTTCGTGTAGTGTTGTCGCCTTACCTTACCCCAACAGCTCGCAGAGTGCAACTGACACAAATGAAAACAGGTAATGGATTAAATAGAGATTCTGGATGGTTCATAAGTCCGAAATACGCCACATGGGCTTTCGTGCAATGGACTCAACTGACCATGACGAGAATTGGTGGAGATAACAATGTACAGAAGTTTGAACTTAATTCATGCTCTAAAACAGGGGAGTCGTGTGACCGTTGCAATAGATAAATTTATCATGTTTGTACATGCAACTTGGAAGTTGTCAGTGGTCATCCAACATGAACACTTCAACAGCCTTTGCCCATCCCACATCACTAGCTTGTTAAGAACTGATGGTCATCCTCCGAGCATAGGTTGTGGTTCAAAAGACACCGTTGCCGTTTAAAGGTAGAATATTTTTACTAATAATTGCTTGTACTGTCCCATAACTACATATATTTGTATGAAGAATAGATTATGTTTTATTAGCTTTAAGTGAAATCGAATTATGTTGAGCCTGTCTTTGCGTTAATGTTAAATGTTGTTCCATTCGTTTGTTTAAATGAGGTGAGGTGAGGTGAAATGGGGTTTAACGTCGCGTCCAAGATTATTGCACTTATATAGCGACGTGCATGCACATGCGTGTGTGTGTGTGGCTGCTTGTACTAGTCCGGACTGATGCCGATTTATAGTGCTAGCACACTGAGATACCATGCCGCAGTTTAACATGAATACCCCACTCAGACACAGTATACTGAATCCGAGCCGACCAGTCCTTGTTTTAGCCCCTTAATGCCGAGCGCCAGACAGGATAACAACAGGTACGATCTTTAAACGTGTTTTGGTATGACGCGGCCGGGGATCGAACCTCGGACCTTCCGCTCTCTTGTTTAAATGAAGCTAATGGAGGTGAAATGTTGTTTATCGTCGCGTTCAAGGTTATTGCACTATATATATATATTATGTGTGTGCGCGTGCGTGCTTGTGTGTACGTGTGTGTGTGGCTGCCGGTTTTATAGTGCTAGCCTACTGAGATACAATGCCGCAGTTTAACATATACTGAACAACAAAAGTTCCTGTGACATTGAATAAGATTTAATGCAAAGTTCTGTTTTTTACCAAATCTGAAACAATTTCGGTTTGCAACAGGTAAAAGACTCCTGTAAGTGTTCAAATGGTTTAATTTGCCATACTGACTTCAGAAAATGCGTGATTTCATTAAGAAAAACATGAACATGCCAAAATGTCAATTTACAAATCAATAGCGTGTGTGTCCACCTCTGGTTGCGATGCAAGCAACACATCTACGTCTCATGGAATGGACCAGGCGTCGCACAAAGTCCTGTGGGATATCTCTCCATATCTGCTGGAGTATGTTTCGAAGTTCCTGGAGTGGTTGACGTCGAAGGCCACATGTGCTCGATTGGTGAGAGATCAGGGGAGCGAGTCGGCCAGGGGATGACATTCACGTTGTTTTGTTGAAGGGAATCCTGAACAAGTCGAGCAATATGAGGCCGGGCCTTGTCATGTTGAAAGGTAATGCCTGGGCCATGACGACACAAAATGGTAGAAGAACAGGGCCGATGATCTCGTCGCGGTAGCGCTGTCCATTGAGATTTCCCTCTACCACTATCAAACGGGTCCTCTGTCTTGCTGTAATACCACCCCATACCATGACGCTGCCGCCCCCGGACCGATCTTCTTCCATGACACAATGATTGATGTAACGTTCACCTCGACGTCGATACACTTGAATCCATCCATCGCTTTGGCTGAGGTGAAAACGAGACTCGTCAGTGAATAGGACTTGTCCCCACTGCATGGCCGTCCAGCGTAGACGCTGTCTGCACCACTGTAGACGTGCTTGACGGTGGTTTCCTGTCAAAATGGGACGTCTGGCGGGTCTCCTGGCGACAATCCCTGCACATCTGAGGCGACGACGTACGGTTTGTGAAGATATTCGTCGAAGGCCAGGGGTGCTTCTTGCAGTCACTGTTGCTGGCTGGAATCGATTACGTAGGTGTGTTGTTCGAATCCAGTTGTCTTGTCGATTATTGGTTACGCGTGGCCTGCCACTCCGAGGATGGTCTCTGACTGCATTCGTCTGTTGCCAACGTTGCCATAAACACCAAATTGTGTTACTGTGGACGTTAAATTGTCTTGCAAAACACGTTGACTCGATCTTGCTTCAAGCATACCAATAGCTCGCAGACGCTCATTTTCGGACAGGCGTAGCATTTCGTGATGTTGAATAATTGCGTAATTTTGTTGTTTTCCTGAGTTGTTGTTGTCAGCACGATGCTAAACAATTCATATGGAATCCCATTAACGCACATGTTTTTATACCCAATCTTGGGTAGTGAAATGCATAAGGCCTGCATAAAAGTCAAAA
This sequence comes from Haliotis cracherodii, assembly GCF_022045235.1. NCBI lineage: Eukaryota > Metazoa > Mollusca > Gastropoda > Lepetellida > Haliotidae > Haliotis > Haliotis cracherodii. The sequence goes on along the minus strand of NW_027266270.1, from coordinate 17,257,630 downwards.
TTTGCATGGAATGCATGCTTTTCTGTAGCAGTTGCGCTTTTGTGACTTGATTCCATACATGTACTACAATATTGAAAACCAAACTATACTTATTTGAAAAATACACTAAAATATTGGTGTCACAGGAACTTTTGTTGTTGAATATAGATACCCAACTCAGACACAGTGTACCGACTCCGTGCCGACCAGTCCTAGTTCTATCCCCCACATAGGTACAATACGTGAAATCCATCTCTGGTGTCCCCCGCCGTGATATTGCTGGTCTATTGCTAATTGCAGCTTAAAACCGTACTCACTCACTCATGTAACATGGCCTTAATTGATTCGTAGACAATCGCTAACGATGTGTCCCGGTGTTGGAGGCCCAACTCAATCCCCGTCTCAAATCACTCTGGGGTGACTTGGCTCTTGGCTGAGATTACTTTAGAGTGACTTGGGTCTTGGCTGAGATTACTTGAGAGTGACTTGGGTCTTGGCTGAGATTACTCTAGAGTGACTTGGGCCAAGGCTGAGATTACTCTAGAGTGACTTGGGCCAAGGCTGATATTACTCTAGAGTGACGTGGGCCTAGGCTGAGATTACTCTAGAGTGACTTGGGCCAAGGCTGAGATTACTCTAGAGTGACTTGGACCAAGGCTGAGATTACTCTAGAGTGACTTGGACCTAGGCTGAGATTACTCTAGAGTGACTTGGTCCTAGGCTGAGATTAGTGAGAGTGACTTGAGTCTTCTCATGCCTGTTACTCTGGAGCAGGTAACTTGTAAACACGACAGAAGTGTGTTTGCTTTACACATGTGTATGTTGTGTAATGAACACAGGGTGTTGAATTAGAATACGAATCTCCCTGCTTTTCAATACACTTCTTATATCGATAGCGAAGCTTTTCAATTCCAGCCAGGAAGAGGTTTTCTAAAGCCACCCTGAAAAACCCATGCTCGTACAGAGTCTGACCGCCGTGTCTGACCCAGCCTCCTCTCAAGTCGACCTCAGAGGCGACATTCAACAAGCATACCTGAACCAATCAATAGCTGGGATCGTGAATCGCTAGGGAAATAATACCCCCCCCCCGCCCTCCCTCCCGTAATACAATAGATGGCTGAATGTGTAGAAAATTGAGCCGAGCCTAACCTAATGAATTCCTATACTCGACCTGCGAGACCTTTCTCCTCAATATCTAGTCACTGTGCAATCAATAGGGACCGCTCTATTGATTCACGAATCACATGAGCCAAGAAAAAGCATTTGATGCAGTAACAAGAATATCTGAGAAATCTCAAAGAATATGATCAGATGTATTTTATACTTTTAATAAACCTAATTCAATTCGATTCTAAAATGTTGACTGACCGAATTTGTATCAATGATATATTTTTACATCTCAAATTTTTATTTGTATAATTGCAACAGCTTTGATTTTATGTAAGAAAAAAGGGTATTATCTTTTTACTCCAGCTTGATAACGGTGTAAGAAATCTACATAGAAACGTCGCTATATGCAATAAACCAGAAGTTGTTAGCCATAGATTTGTACGTTTTTCTTACTTATTTGCCAACTTATATAATTCCAATCAAACGGTCAAACAGTTCGATTTTATGGTTCAAGTAAGTATAACAGGGAAATACATTCTTAAACGATGAAAGTGTTGTATTCTTCTCAGAAATCACAAAGCACCAGACACGAAAAGTAGGGCTGTGAACGAACTGGGATTTTGTTTATGGCCAGAAAATAATGTAATTATATTTCATTTTTTAATTAATAGTCAAATTGTTTGTTGTCAGAAATGTCTTTGGGATTAAAACTTTAGTCGTGTTTTCTTTGTACAAAATAAAAAGAAAGCATGGAGCGCAGGGAGTTTAATCATGGTGTGTGTTATCTTACCTCCTCGTCACAGGGGGCACAGGTGGCCCAGTCGTCTAAGGCGCCGCGATTCGCTGTGCAGAGTTGCGTCCCTTGGGCACGCCTGAAACCTATGATTGTGGGTTCGAATCCCGGTTCGCCACGATTATGTTTCTAGGTTTGTCAGCACCATACCCGTGCTCGTGGGTTTCACCGAAGTGGTAAACGTCTGAGACCTGCATCACTTCGGGCTTTCCTCCCACATTAAGCTGACACGCCGCGATATAACTGGAATATTGTTAAAAGCGGCGTTAAACCCAACTCACTCACTCCTCGTCACAATGTTGAGATATGATTGGTTCACGTGATCTTGCTAAAATACTACGTATCCCGCCTGGGAGAGAAATACATTTCTGAGCGGTAGAATAAATTCCTTATACCCCGCCATAAAGAAAACAGGCTGCATGTGGATTTCTGAGCGGGACATCCATATTTTGAACCCCGCTACGAAGCAAAAAGCCGCATGCTGTTTGCGAGTCAACGAAATTCACGTGACACAGCACCAGTTAATCAGGTCAATCGAACAACTGTTTTCCATCAATTTTCAATTTTTTTTTACAATGACACATTGAAACATGTCTGTAAGATAAATTCGTTGTAGCAGTATCACTCGCATCTTCCCGAGGCAAGGGAGTTAACTGACTTTAAAAGTCCTTCCGAATTAGGTTGGAATTCCTGGGCTCGATCGTAGCGCCACCAGTAGCTGTTATGAGTTAAGTCCCTTCTATGCCTCTCCTATGGGCCAATCAGATTCTACCTCTCATATCACTTGCACTTGCTTCAAACAAAATGGCGGCGCCGAGTCAAGACAATCTGATTGACAATCAGTATCTATATTGTGATAAAATGGGTCTTACATCGCGAAGAGCATCAAATCACGTGAGCACTTTCATTAAAAACTTGAAAAGATTTGGAAAATATCTGTTGACAACGAGTTGGCGGTGAACATGCTTTGCAAATCCTGCAATCGACCGAAATCTACATGAATGTTTACGAACCGCATTACGATTTCGTTGCGCGATTTTGATTGGACTATGCATATGATGCGTGAGATGTCAAAGTTAACCTCATTTAATTATTGTGACACATAAATGATCGTAATTTACCACAGTCGTACGGTATTCTTAGCGCTAAGGTCGCTTTTGGGAACGGCCCCTGTGTGTATGTGATATTGCTGGTGTAGCAGGCTCAAATCAATCCTCTACAGTATTAAATTATTTACTTCTGTTGTGTTTTGCATACACTGATGAAGTTTTTCGATGTTCATGTGACCTTCTTCTTACCCAAATAGGTATTTGGTGATTCTCGACATACATAAGTTATGATTATTTGTGGACAGTGGGTAGTCCTGCATGAAATGATCTGTATATACAGTAAACTACGGTTATAGCGAACTCAAAGGGACCACTAAATTTAGTTCGTTATAAACGTACTTCGTTATGTGCACACATACAGAATATATAATAGCATATTGACGGGACCAAAAAACAGTTCGTTATATCCGATAGTTCGTTATAAGCGTGTTCTTTACAGACATTATTTACTGTATTACTTTTGTATGAACTTGTGATCCAATCGTTCGTTACTATTCCCGAAAGGATGAATACTTTTACCCTCGATAGGTCAGATCTCTCAAATTAGAAGATGCGAGGGCTGGTCAAAATGTTCTGACTAACTTTCAACTATTGGCCATAGCATAGTTAACTAGTCAATATAGTACATTGTTTGAGTAGTTAATTGCAAGTGCATTTGGTCTGTTAAGGCTGATGGTGGTGAATCCTCACGACAATGCCTCTCCCCATACCTTTCGACTTACAAAGGCTGCTGTGCAACAGTGTGGGTTTGAAGAGCTCCATACTCACGATACTTGGTACCAAGTAATTTCCACCTGTTGTCAAAACGATGACCTCAAAGATGCCGTGAATGTTATTTTTTTCAGGGTGGCTTCAGAAAACCTCTTCCCGAATGGAATTGAAGCTTCACCTTTGATATGAGAAGTATGTTGAAAAGCAGGGAGATTATGTTGAAAAATATTAAAAACACTTTCACAATTGTTGGTTTTGTTTGTAATTCGTAGAACTTTTTGACCAGCCCTTGCACTAAGGATGCGACTACGCTTGTGGTACGAGGGGACTAACGGGATTGGGTGGTCAGACTTGCTGACTTGGTTGATGCATGGCATCGTATCCCAGTTGCGAGAATCGATATTCAGGATGTCAATCACTGGATTGTTGGCCCAGAGTCGATCTTTTACAGCCCGTCGTCATGTACTGAGTGTGGCGTTAAATAACAAACAAACAATGCGATATGATGACATGCATCAACCAGGTCACCGAGCCTGACCACCCGATCCCGTTAGTCACACCGATCCCGCATGACCACACGAATGCTAGTGTCTTTACAAAGAATCCCTCTTTCTTGTTTGATAATGGCACTAGCATCTGAACAGAAACAAGTGTTTGATAATGACACTAGCATCTGTACCAAATCAAGTACCCGATAATGGTCCTAGTGTCTGTACAAAAATAACTACTTGATAAAGGCACTGGTGTCTGTAGTGAAACAAGTGTGTGATAAAGGCACTGGTGTCTGTAGTGAAACAAGTGTGTGATAAAGGCACTGGTGTCTGTAGTGAAACAAATATGTAATAAATGCACTGGTGTCTGTAGTGAAACAAGTGTGTGATAAAGGCACTGGTGTCTGTAGTGAAACAAGTGTGTGATAAAGACACTAGTGTCTGTAGTGAAACAAGTGTGTGATAAAGGCACTGGTGTCTGTAGTGAAACAAATATGTAATAAATGCACTGGTGTCTGTAGTGAAACAAGTGTGTGATAAAGGCACTAGTGTCTGTAGTGAAACAAGTGTGTGATAAAGGCACTGGTGTCTGTAGTGAAACAAATATGTAATAAATGCACTGGTGTCTGTAGTGAAACAAGTGTGTGATAAAAGCACTGAAGTCTGTAGTGAAACAAATATGTAATAAATGCACTGGTGTCTGTAGTGAAACAAGTGTGTGATAAAGGCACAGGTGTCTGTAGTGAAACAAATATGTAATAAATGCACTGGTGTCTGTAGTGAAACAAGTGTGTGATAAAGGCACTAGTGTCTGTAGTGAAACAAATATGTAATAAATGCACTGGTGTCTGTAGTGAAACAAGTGTGTGATAAAGGCACTGGTGTCTGTAGTGAAACAAATGTGCAATAAATGCACTGGTGTCTGTAGTGAAACAAGTGTGTGATAAAGGCACTGGTGTCTGTAGTGAAACAAATATGTAATAAAGGCACTGGTGTCTGTAGTGAAACAAGTGTGTGATAAAGGCACTGGTGTCTGTAGTGAAACAAATATGTAATAAATGCACTGGTGTCTGTAGTGAAACAAGTGTGTGATAAAGGCACTGGTGTCTGTAGTGAAACAAGTGTGTGATAAAGGCACTAGTGTCTGTAGTGAAACAAATATGTAATAAAGGCACTGGTGTCTGTAGTGAAACAAGTGTGTGATAAAAGCACTGGTGTCTGTAGTGAAACAAATATGTAATAAATGCACTGGTGTCTGTAGTGAAACAAGTGTGTGATAAAGGCACTGGTGTCTGTAGTGAAACAAATATGTAATAAATGCACTGGTGTCTGTAGTGAAACAAGTGTGTGATAAAGGCACTGGTGTCTGTAGTGAAACAAATATGTAATAAATGCACTGGTGTCTGTAGTGAAACAAGTGTGTGATAAAGGCACTGGTGTCTGTAGTGAAACAAATATGTAATAAATGCACTGGTGTCTGTAGTGAAACAAGTGTGTGATAAAGGCACTAGTGTCTGTAGTGAAACAAGTGTGTGATAAAGGCACTAGTGTCTGTAGTGAAACAAATGTGTAATAAATGCACTGGTGTCTGTAGTGAAACAAGTGTGTGATAAAGGCACTGGTATCTGTAGTGAAACAAGTGTGTGATAAAGGCACTGGTGTCTGTAGTGAAACAAGTGTGTGATAAAGGCACTGGTATCTGTAGTGAAACAAGTGTGTGATAAAGGCACTGGTATCTGTAGTGAAACAAGTGTGTGATAAAGGCACTGGTGTCTGTAGTGAAACAAGTGTGTGATAAAGGCACTGGTGTCTGTAGTGAAACAAGTGCTTGATAAAGGCACTGGTATCTGTAGTGAAACAAGTGTGTGATAAAGGCACTGGTATCTGTAGTGAAACAAGTGTGTGATAAAGGCACTGGTGTCTGTAGTGAAACAAGTGTGTGATAAAGGCACTGGTGTCTGTAGTGAAACAAGTGTGTGATAAAGGCACTGGTGTCTGTAGTGAAACAAATATGTAATAAATGCACTGGTGTCTGTAGTGAAACAAGTGTGTGATAAAGGCACTGGTGTCTGTAGTGAAACAAATATGTAATAAATGCACTGGTGTCTGTAGTGAAACAAGTGTGTGATAAAGGCACTGGTGTCTGTAGTGAAACAAATATGTAATAAATGCACTGGTGTCTGTAGTGAAACAAGTGTGTGATAAAGGCACTGGTGTCTGTAGTGAAACAAATATGTAATAAATGCACTGGTGTCTGTAGTGAAACAAGTGTGTGATAAAAGCACTGGTGTCTGTAGTGAAACAAATATGTAATAAATGCACTGGTGTCTGTAGTGAAACAAGTGTGTGATAAAGGCACTAGTGTCTGTAGTGAAACAAATGTGTAATAAATGCACTGGTGTCTGTAGTGAAACAAGTGTGTGATAAAGGCACTGGTGTCTGTAGTGAAACAAGTGTGTGATAAAGGCACTGGTATCTGTAGTGAAACAAGTGTGTGATAAAGGCACTGGTGTCTGTAGTGAAACAAGTGTGTGATAAAGGCACTGGTGTCTGTAGTGAAACAAGTGTGTGATAAAGGCACTGGTGTCTGTAGTGAAACAAATATGTAATAAATGCACTTGATGATGATGCCAGCATTTGTACCCAAACAAGTACTTAATATAGGTCCTAGTATCTGCACCAAAACAAGTGCTTGATAAAGGTTCTGTACTGAAACATGTACTTGAAAATGATACTAGCATCTGTACCAAATCAAGTGCTTGATAATGATACCAGCATCTGTACCAACTCAAGTGCTTGATAATAACTTAGATGTCACCTAGATGTCACCTAGATGCCACTTAGATGCCACCTAGATGTCACTTAGATGTCACTTAGATGTCACTTAGATGTCACCTAGATGCCACCTAGATGTCACTTAGATGTCACCTAGATGTCACTTAGATACCACCTAGATGCCACCTAGGTGTCACTTAGATGTCACTTAGATGTCACCTAGATGCCACCTAGATGTCACCTAGGTGCCACCTAGATGTCACTTAGATGCCACCTAGATGTCACTTATATGTCACTTAGATGTCACCTAGATGTCACCTAGATTCCACTTAGATGTCACCTAGATGTCACTTAGATGCCACTTAGATGTCACTTAGATGTCACTTAGATGTCACTTAGTTGCCACCTTGAAGTCACTTAGATGTCACCTAGATGCCACCTAATAGTCACTTTAATGTCACTTAGATGTCACCTAGATGCCACCTAGAAGTCACTTTGATGTCACCTAGATGTCACCAAGATGCCACCTAGATGTCACCTAGATGTCACCTAGATGTCACTTAGATGTCACTTAGAAGTCACCTAGATGCCACCCAGAAGTCACTTAGATGTCACTTAGATATCACTTAGATGTCACCTAGATGTCACTTAGATGTCACTTAGATTTCACTAATTGATGCACAGCCCATTAAAGATTCACAAAAACATGCACATGATATAGTCGGAATCGTACAATGTCTTTTTGTATAGATTTCTTATGATAATAGAGTTTTTTGTCGCATTATATTCAGGTGTGACGAGTGGCGTGCGACATGTAGATCCTGTGGGCAGATGCTCCATGTTGCCTGCGTGTCATTGTGATCCAATTGCGTGGACGTTGCTCATGCTTTCACTCACTCGTTAGCCTCCTGGCTCAGGCTCAACTACTGTCGCATTAAACAACAATCACTTACTCACACGCGTGTGTTTATTTTTGTTTTACACGACCGCCTCTGTGGTGTAGTGTTAGTACGTCTACCCGGAGAGCGGAAGGTTCGGGGTTTTATCCCAGGCCGCGTCACACCAAAATACGCTGAAAGATGGTACTTGTTGTTACCCTGTCTGGCGCTTGGCATTAGGTGGCTAAACCAAGGACTGGCAGGCTCGGAGTCAGTATACTGTGTCTGAGTAGGATATTCATGTTACACTGCGACATGGTATCTCAGTGGGCCAGCGCTACAAAATTGGCATTAGTCCGGACTAGTACACGCAGCCACACACACGTGCATGCACGCCGCTATATAAGAGCCACAATCTTTCAATTTCAACTTTGTTTCACATATTAAAACAGTAAATGTTTGTGTTGTGTTAGGTTCGAGGGATGGATTGTTTACCCTGACACAAATGCCTCACCCGAGGCATGGAAGAAAATAACAATGAACGAAAGCTTCATAATACACCAGCAGAAAATACAAGATTCATTAGGCGTCCTTTTTATTTCATGTAATTAACATATGATTTCAAACGTAATTACATTTTCAAAAGTTAATGTATATAGTCCTGCATCATATGTTGGCTGTAGTCATCTGGCATCCTGAAACGAAAAGAAAGTGTCAAAAGGGAGATAATTTATGTAAACTTATTATAATCACCGCTGATAGGTGATTAGCAAAAGACAATAGAAGTCAACACTTTACAGTAATTAGCACTGATGGTTATGCACAACTGGGCACGGGTGGCCCAGTCGTCTAAGGCGCCGCGATTCGCTGTGCAGAGTTGCGTCCCTTGGGCACGCCAGAAACCTATGATTGTGGGTTCGAATCCCGATTCGCCACGATTATGTTTCTAGGTTTGTCAGCACCATACCCGTTCTCGTGGGTTTCACCGAGGTGGTAAACGTCTGAGACCTGCATAACTTCGGGCTTTCCTCCCACATGAAGCTGACACGCCGCTATATAACTGGAATACTGTTAAAAGCGGCGTTAAACCCAACTCACTCAGTCACTCACTCACTATGGACAACTGGAAGCCAGCCCAGCGGCAATTATCTGTTGGCTTTCCTTGTTAGTTTCCATCTTTTGTAATGTTATTACTTTTGTTGTCCTTACATGTACATATATATGCTCTCTGCCGCATAGAATTCATTCGCCTGATGAAGGAGTAAGCATATACTCCGAAATGTTGTGTTCCTCATAATAAAGAAGTTGACATCTTTAATTCTCTGCCCTATGTGCATCACTTCGAAATGCCATTCAAAGTCTTGAAAGTGTCTAAAGTTGTTCAGTGTAGTTAAATAAACGTGTTAAATGGCACACGAGAAATAGTTAAATTTTAGTTAACGCCGGTTACTACAGGTCGAAATATTACATGATCTCTTTAGAGCTATTAGAGCGACGAAAAGAGATGCTTTACAACAACGGAACTGACGAATTGCGCAAGTGAATCTATTTGCTGTGACACAGCAACAGGAAAATATTATTACTGGAATAATACTGCCTGCGGCGTTAATCAACATTCACCCACTGTAACCTTTTCGCTTGTTCATTCATTATATAAATTTGTCATGACAGTCTTCAGATATTAGCAAAACCGCACTAGCATATGTATCTTTGAGTGACGTTTTGAGTGAGTGGGTGAGATTGGTTTTACGCCGCTTTAAATAGACCAGATATACCCCGGCGGCAGCCACCAGACATGGCCTTCGCACATTGCACCCATGTGGGGAATCGAACCAGGTTCTTGGTGTGACGAGCGAGCGCTATAACCACTCAGCTACCCCACCGCCCCTGACGAAAATAATAACAATATTGTCTGGATGTTTAACTTCTTTATAGAAATTCTATTTATATAACCGAGTTCTGTTATTGTTTCAACCCTAATTAACAGAAAGTGATATAACCAAGTTATTAAATAGTGTCAGCTACAATCAATTATCAGACAATAACATAAACGAGTTATTGAAGATTTTAAACTCTAATGTTGTGACAGTAGAACAACCAAGATTTTCAATAGCGTCAGCTCTAATTTTGTGGTATAACCAAGTTTTTTAAATAGTTTGAACACTAATTATCAGACAGTGGTATAACCGAGTTATTCAATAGTGTTGGCTATAATCAATTATCAGATAATAGCATAGCAAAGTTAATTAATAGTTAGACTGTAACCGAAACCTATATTTTCAATAGTTTCAATACTATTTTTTAGACAGTGGTATAGCCCAGTTATTCATCAGTGTTAGCTATAATTAATTATCAGTGAGTGTCAAAACCAAGTTTTTCAATGGTTTCAGAAATGAGACAGTAACACAACCGAGATACGAGACAGTTGTATGACTAAGGAATTCATATTATCATTATTAAAGACATAAACAGTGATGCCCCTTGACACACCTTCATTTACCCTGTGACATATAGTTCAGGTGTATTCCCACAGGACATGCTACTCACGCAGCTTTTGTACTGATTACATAACCCTAAAAGCCTTACCCTTCGGTACTATGAGTGTCGCGGCAACAGCTGCACCTCTTACAGCATGCATCGTCTTCTCCGCCGCTACCGTCGCCACTGTCATCTCCACTGTCGTCACCGCTATCGTCTCCACTATTGTCGCCGCTATCGTCGCCACTATCGTCTCCACTATCGTCGCCGCTATCGTCGCCGCTATCGTCGCCGCTATCATCGCCGCTATCATCGCCGCTGTCGTCGCCGCTATCGTCTCCGCTATCGTCTCCACTATCGTCGCCGCTATCGTCGCCACTGTCGCCACAACATTCATCGTCATCTCCGCCGCTACCGTCTCCACTGTCGTCGCCGCTATCGTCGCCACTATCGTCTCCGCTATCGCCACTATCGTCTCCGCTATCGTCTCCACTATCATCGCCGCTATCGTCTCCACTATCGTCGCCGCTATCATCGCCGCTATCATCGCCGCTATCATCGCCGCTGTCGTCGCCGCTGTCGTCGCCGCTGTCGTCGCCGCTATCGTCTCCGCTATCGTCTCCACTATCGTCGCCGCTATCGTCGCCACTGTCGCCACAACATTCATCGTCATCTCCGCCGCTACCGTCTCCACTGTCGTCGCCGCTACCGTCTCCACTATCGTCTCCGCTATCGTCTCCACTATCGTCGCCGCTATCGTCGCCGCTATCGTCGCCGCTATCATCGCCGCTATCATCGCCACTATCGTCGCCGCTATCGTCGCCGCTATCATCGCCGCTGTCGTCGCCGCTATCGTCGCCGCTATCATCGCCGCTATCATCGCCGCTGTCGTCGCCGCTATCATCGTCGCTATCGTCTCCACTATCGTCGCCGCTATCATCGCCGCTATCGTCTCCACTATCGTCGCCGCTATCATCGCCGCTATCGTCGCCGCTGCCGTCGCCGCTATCATCGCCGCTACCGTCGCCGCTATCATCGCCGCTGCCGTCGCCGCTACCGTCTCCCAAACATCTGCGCCTCCGCCTCCGATTTCCGGGTCTGCGTCCCCAGCCTCGGTATCTGGTCCCAAATCTACTTCTCCTCCTTCCGTAATATCGGCTTCCCCAGCTTCTTCTGACTGTGCTTCCAACACGGCTTCTCCAGCCTCTTCTGACTGTGCTTCCAACACGGCTTCTCCAGCCTCTTCTGACTGTGCTTCCAACACGGCTTCTCCAGCCTCTTCTGACAGTGCTTCCAACTCGGCTTCTCCAGCCTCTTCTGACTGTGCTTCCGTAGCTGGTTCCCGACCTGCTACCCAATCTGACTCGACTGGTGCTATATCTGATAAGTCTAGCTTCAATGCTCCTTTCGACTGCGTCAGTATCAGCCTTAGCCTGAACAAGAACAAGACTGAGGGTGACGTATATGAACAGTTTAACTATCGTAATGATACTGCTATACTGTTATTCATATCCTTACATGGCCACACCTGGACACACAACTAGCAGACTTGTTATGATGGGGAATCACCTGACTGATCATGCATCAACACACGGACATCGTGGGTCCTGCTCATGGACCGACTATTGGGGGCTGGGATTTTGTATCGATATTAGATATTTTTCAGCTACAGCTAGAAGACCAAATATGTTTTTTAATATAAAACTATGAGCACAATGCGACAACGTAATATAAATGGTATCAGACTGTTCCTGTCTGGACTTTTGTGTACACAGGTATCGGCCTGTGAAAGCAGAAATTAATGTTTGGTCATCAATAAATCTATACGATCCGAGTTTCGTTTTTGTTTCTATCGATGGGCGTTTTTATATATTTTCATTCATTTCTGAAGACATACCAACTATGTATACTAGGGTATTCACAGTAACAACAATGTATACTAGGGTATTCACAGTAACAACAATGTATACTAGGGTATTCAAGTAACAACAATGTATACTAGGGTATTCACAGTAACAACAATGTATACTAGGGTATTCACAGTAACAACAATGTAAACTAGGGTATTCACAGTAACAACAATGTATACTAGGGTATTCAAAGTACCAACAATGTAAACCAGGGTATTCAGGTAACAACAATGTATACCTGGGTATTCAAGTAACAGTGTGAGTGAGTGAGTTTGGTTTAACGCCGCTTTTAACAGTATTCCAGTTATATCGCGGCGTGTCAGCTTAATGTGGGAGGAAAGCCCGAAGTGATGCAGGTCTCAGACGTTTACCACAAAGTGAAACCCACGAGCACGGGTATGGTGCTGACAAACCTAGAAACATAATCGGGGCGAACCGGGATTCGAACCCACAATCATATTCAAGTAACAACAATGTATACTAGGGTATTCAAAGTAACAACAATGTATACTAGGGTATTCAAAGTAACAACAATGTATACCAGGGTATTTAAAATAACAACAATGTATACTAGGGTATTCAAGTAACAACAATGTATACCAGGGTATTCAAGTACCAACAATGTATACCAGGGTATTCAAGTACCAACAATGTATACCAGGGCATTCAAAGTAACAACAATGTATACTAGGGTATTCAAAGTAACAACAGTGTATACCCAGGGTATTTAAAGTACCAACAATGTATACACATTGTATTCAAAGTGTCAACAATGTATACACATTGTATTCATAGTAATAACAATGCATACCAGGGAATTCAAAGTAGCAACAATGTATACACATGGTATTCATAGTAACAACAATGTATACACATGGTATTCAAAGTAATAACAATGTATACACATGGTATTCAAAGTAACAACAATGTATACACATGGTATTCATAGTAACAACAATGTATACTCATGGTATTCAAAGTAACAACAATGTATACACATGGTATTCAAAGTAACAACAATGTATACACATGGTATTCAAAGTAACAACAATGTATACACATGGTATTCAAAGTAACAACAATGTATACACATGGTATTCAAAGTAACAACAATGTATACACATGGTATTCAAAGTAACAACAATGGCTTACCACTACTTCAGCACTTCTCTCGGATAAGTGAGGCTTTGCATCAGCAACTTCACTCTCAGCTTCGTCCGCGACGCATCCTGGGAGGAGGAGGAGGAGGCAGATGAAAAGAATTGAGGTCTTCATGGTGACGGATCTGAAACATGAACGCGCCAGCTGATATGTTAGCCATTAAAACATTTCCACAATCATAAAAAAATCTCCACCAAAAGTCCATTGTATTCCGACTATATTATGATCACGTGTTCATGAACCACTATCAAATAGTGACGATACCATGTGTTCGCGAAAAGGTTAGCGCATCCTTCCCCACCCGTCACAAACACATGCAAAGTCAGTTCAATTGTTCATCTGAACAAATACGGTAGCATATGGTTTCTAGTCACAATACAACATCTGTAAGTGAAAACCTGAAAAAACTAGGCTATTGCTGAACGCAGCGTTAAACAACAAACAATGAGTGAGTGAGTGAGTTGGGTTTAACGCCGCTTTTAACAGTATTACAGTTATATCGCGGCGTGTCAGCTTATTGTGGAAGGGAAGCCACAGGTGATGCAGGTCTCAGACGTTTACCACTTCGGTGAAACCCACGAGCACGGGTATGGTGCTGACAAACCTAGAAACATAATCGTGGCGAACCGGGATTTGAACCCACAATCAAAGGTTTCTGTTGTGCCCAAGGGACGCAACTCTGCACAGCGAATCGCGGCGCCTTAGACGACTGGGCCATCCGTGCCCCCAACAACAAACAAACAAACGACGCTTATGTAGCTTTCTATGCACTGAGTCGTCAAAGGCGCCGCAGTTCGCATTGCAGAGTTGCTTCCCTTACTCATTCCAAAACACCGTTTGATTTGTCTGCGCAATGCATTTGCTCCTGAATTTCACCAAACTGGCGTCAGTCAGGGACACCCTACTGTCCTAAACCTGTTAGGATTACAAGTGCTAGGTCATGGCGTTCATTGAAACAAGAGAAGCTAAACCAATGGAGGAACCATGGCTGCATCCAAGATAAAATATTTTCCACTTATGTTCCAAATCTAGCATTCGCCATCTTGATCACTTAGGATAAAATAAGTCATATATTGCAAACCGATTCGACGGAACCTCAGCTCAACAATTATCACTACCTAAACTATGTTCCTGGGTTTTAAAACTATCAGAAACAACAGGAAAAGCTCGCATTTAGAGCTGATAACGGTGAAGATTAGAACGGTTTTTTTTCATTACAATAGGTATTTATTGCTCATGGTACTTCAACAGATATCTGATAGCATTCACAATATTTTGCTTTTAAATATAGGTGTAAGTATATTCAATATCAGCTCCTGAAGCATCTAATCGAGCCATGCCTTGAGACTCGCAGAAATGTGTTTCCTTATTGCGGAAGGCCATCGTTGCTCCCATTTCTTATGTCCACCCTCTTTAAACAAACTCATGTATATCGTTTTGTTTTTTGTTATGTTTGTTGTTTAACGCCACACTCAGCAATATTCCAGGTACATGGCTGGGGTCTGTAAATAATCGAGTCTGAACCAGACAATTAAGTGCTTGAGCATCCATCCACGCAATTAACCATGGACCATGTTGTAATTAATTGATGAGCAGTGGTTGGAAACCAACAATTTTCACTGCAAGTTCCTTACAAAAAAACGAAGTGAAATGGATCATTTAGTAAGAAAAAAGATCTTTGATTAGAAAACGTTGTTACTAAACATACTGTATCTCTCTATTTCGATCTGTACGAAAACCATATGCTTGCTAATTGAAGAACGAAATTTTGAAACATTTTCACGATTTTGATTTCAGAGGCCATTTGTCTTATCAGTTATCGCCAGGATATCCAACATGTGCCGTTTGTCAGACGTTCAGGTGTAAATATTTTAAATGATTTAGTGCGTCACTATTTGTGGATAGTTTTGATATTTCTTGTCATGCTAATTACTTAAAATATAACCTGTGAAGATCCGGGCTAGGATAGGTCTTCAGCAACCCATGCTTGTCGTAAAAGGCGACTAACGGGATCGGGTGGTGTCAGGCTCGCTGACTTGGTTGATGCATGTCATCGATCCCAATTGCGTGGATCGATGCTCATGATATTAATCACTGGATTGTCTGGTCCAGACCCGATTATTTACAGCCCGGCGTCATATAGCTGGAATATTGCTGAGTGCGACGTTAAACAACAAAACAACCATCCAACTTAAAACATGCATACACACCGTTGCAGCTATGTCAAAACAAGATTGTAAATCATCACGCCTTAATTTTTTTAAAAGCAGAGGCGCGTGAATTATTCATGTCATGTCACTGTATCGGTAATTAATTGCAGTCCTTAATGTACTTACTCGTGTGAATATATAATTATGTTAACCAAGTTATAGAAAATCCACATTTCCATTCATTTCCAGGACTAGAAATTGAGGACGAGTCACATAGACAAGTTAATTATATATACTCACACGCAAAAGAAACGCAAATCGAGTATGCAGTATACATGTTACTTATTTTCAACAGTAAAGACAAGATATACTAATGGGCAAGATTGACAAAAAATTGACTGAAGACAGTTTAATGGATTAAAAGGCAGATGACAATTGGTTTTTTTCAAATTTTAAGGGCTTACACAGTTTCGGGTCAATACCCAAAATGTCAGTCAATACCTGATGTGACCTCCTTTAGCATTGATCACTGCCACACATCACCTGTACATTGAGTGGATCAGACGATTTGTGAAGGCCCTAGGGATCCCCCTGCACACTTCCAGAGCAGCTATGCGTAGTTCATCGGCAGTTGCAGGGACTGGGCGCACATTGTGCAGACGTCTTTGAACCTCATCCCACAATTGTTCGATGGGGTTCAGATCAGGGCTGAGGGCTGGCCACGGTAGAACACGGATGTGGTGTTTTTACAGAAAGGCCAAGGTAGCTCTGGCAACATGGGGACGAGCGTTTTCCTGCTGGAAAATGTGTTGTTGATGTTGTGCAAAAAATGGAACAACGTGGAGTCTGATCACTTGGTCGATATTCCGCCGAGCAGTGACGCCATGTCCCCGACCTTCACCAACATTCAGAAAGCACATGGGTCCAAGTCTCGCATTAAGTCCAATCCCTGCCCATATCATGACGCTGGGTCCACTCCATGGATCCCTTTCCACAACGTTTCTGTCAGCGAAACGATCACCTCGACGCCGCCAAATTCTGACTCTTCCGTCTGCATGGGAGACACAAAAGCGACTTTCATCAGAGAAGATGACATGCCTCCACTCACGATGACGCCAATTGTGATGACCCTGTGCCCACTGAAGTCGTGCTTGTCGATGCCGTGGTTGGTGGTTGGACGACGTGCTGGTCGGCGACTTCTGAGGTTGTTGGAACGGAGACGCCGGATCACAGTGTCCCGGCTAATGTGTCGATTTTGTGTTCCCATGGTCTGTCGAGCACTTTCACTTGCAGTTAGGAACGAATGTCGCTGGTTTTGACGGGTAATCTGCCGATCTTGTCGAGGTGTGGTGACCCTTGGACGACCGCTCCGAGGAAGGTCATCTGTGGTCTGTGTAGCATTGTATCGATGCAGGAGACGGTAAATTGTGGTTATGTTAACGTTGAAATGACGGGCCACATCTTGGACAGACTCTTCAGCTTCCAAACGTCCGATAGCCTGGTTTCTCTGAATTTGAGTTAGGCGTGGCATTGTTGAGTGGTATGTCCAAGAATCGGCCACAGTTTTATACCCACTACAGTTCGTGACAGTTCGTGCATTTTCGATTTCGCGAGAAATGGGTGCATGATACCCACATATTCATTGAAATAGTGCGTTTTGGCGATTCGTTTTTTATGTTGCGTTTTTACTCGGGGCTTTCAAAATGCAACCAAAAATATTGATAACACCATCAGGCTTCACTACATGCTAAAACTCGTATCAATTTATGGTTCCGTGTTTGTTACCTATTTGCTTAAAACCACTTTCGTTTCATTTGCGTGTGAGTATATTTGTTATATACATGTATTCAATTGAAGGAATACTAGCGGTGGGTAAATGCCGATTTTTAACTCACTTACGTCTTGGAATATATATGTCAACCAATTTATAAAAACTCTCTTTTCCCATCCATTTTATTTTGTAATTAAAGGCGATTCACTTACACAAGTTAATTATATTTCCGAAGGAAGACTTGCAATATATACGTGAGAAGGAAGACTTGCAATATATACGTGAGAAGGAATGCTTGCAATATATACGTGAGAAGGAATGCTAGCAATATATAAGTGAGAAGGAAGACTTGCAATATATACGTGAGAAGGAAGACTTGCAATATATACGTGAGAAGGAATGCTTGCAATATATACGTGGGAAGGAATGCTAGCAATATATACGTGAGAAGGAAGACTTGCAATATATACGTGAGAAGGAATGCTTGCAATATATACGTGGGAAGGAATGCTAGCAATATATACGTGAGAAGGAAGACTTGCAATATATACGTGAGAAGGAATGCTTGCAATATATACGTGAGAATGAAGACTTGCAATATATACGTGAGAAGGAATGCTTGCAATATATACCTGAGAAGGAAGACTTGCAATATATACGTGAGAAGGAATGCTTGCAATATATTCTTTAGAGGTGAGGTGAAATAGGGTTTTACGTCGCGTCCAAGATTATTGTACTTTTATAGCGAGGTGCATGCATGCGCACGTGTGTGTGTGCATGGCTGCTTGTTCTAGGACTAATTTCGATTTAACAGTACTGACATACTCCGAGTCGACCAGTCCTTGTTTTAGCCCCTTAATGCCGAGAGCCAAACAGGTACCATCTTTTAACGTCTTTTTGGTATGATGCGGCCGGGTATCGAACCCCGGACCTTCCGCTCTCCTGGAGGACGCCCTTTCTTACCACTAGACCACGGCGGTGGTCATATGTATATGTACTTTAGAAGGAATACTTGCAAATTATATATTTAAAGGAATACATGTAATATATACTTTAGGAGGAAAACTTGCGCTATATAATTTAGAAGGAACCCTTGCAATATATACTGTATAAGGAATACTTGGAATATATACGTTAGAAGGATTCTTGCAATATATATCTCAGTAGTAAAGAATATATACTACGGAAGGAATACAAGACATATATACTTTAGAAGGAATACTTGAAATATATTGATTAGAATGAAGATATGCAGTAAATACCAAAGTATGAATACTTCAGAAGGAAGACTTGCATTATACAACTTAAACAGATTGCTTGCCATAAAAAAACTTAAAAGGAATACTTGCGATATATACCTTAAAATGAATATTTGCAATACATATCCTAGAAGGAATACTTGCAATATATACCTTAAAGTGAGTGTAGTTTTACGCCGTTTAAAGCAATATTCCAGCAATATCACGGCGAGGGAGACCGGAAATGGGCTTCACACATTGTACCCATCCGAGGAATCGAACCCGGGTCTTCGACGTGACGAGCGAAAGCTTTAACCACTGAACTAAATATAAATCTTAAAAGGAATACTTGCAATATATAACCTTGGAAGGAATACTTGCAATATATACCTTAAAAGAAATACTTGCGATGTATACCTTAGAAAGGAATACTTGCAATATATACTTTAAAAGGAATACTTGCAATATATACCTTAAAAGGATACTTGAAATATTAACCTTAAAAGGAATACTTGCAATATATACCTTAGAAGGATACTTGCAATATATACATTAAAAGGATACTTGCAATATATACCTTAGAAGAATACTTTCAATATAACCCGTAAAATGATACTTGCAATATATACCTTACAAGGAATACTTGCAATGTATACCTTAAAAGGAATACTTGCAATATATACTTAAGAAGCAGATGTGTGAGAACTCGTTACTACCGACTGGCAGGCTTCAAAACATAACCTTAGATATGAACTCAAATTATATGAATCAAATAAATCTTATACGTTTTGGTGCGACAGAATCACACTGCAGATTTGCTGCATGCATCTGTTATCTGTCGATAACATACCTGGATGATGATGTACAAACTCTCTCGTCCAGATGTTGACAGGGATGAGGGTGACTGCACCAGTTGATATACCTGCCCGATTTGAAAAGGACGCATCTCACTGAAGTTGTAAGTTTGAAGTATCTGGTATGTCTACTGTTGGCGGAGAGCGTAGGAGTGGGTTTATTATAAGTACGTGTGTTATGAATATTCACATACACAGATATGGCTGTATTCTTTGGAAACAACGATATCCAGTGTAAGACTTCGATACATAGTATGACATCAACTATGTAAAGATTGTTCTTGGAACTGATGTCACATACCCAAAGGGAACATATACACGTACACGTCGGAATCTGCACACATACGCGGGAACCTTTATATACTCCAAGGGAACCTATATACGTACATATGGGAATCTGCACACATACGCGGGAACCTTTATATACTCCAAGGGAACCTATATACGTACACGTGGGAATCTGCACACGTACACGGGAACTTTATATACTCTGAGAGAACATATATACGTACACGTGGGAATCTGCACATGTACACGGGAACCTATATACTCTGAGAGAACATATATACGTACACGTGGGAATCTGCACACGCACACAGGAACCTATATACTCTGAGGGAACATATATACGTACACGTGGGAATCTGCACACGTACACGGGAACCTATATTTACTCTGAGGGAACATATATACGTACACGTGGGAATCGGCACACGTACACAGGAACCTTTATACACTCAGAGGGAACATATATACGTTCGCGTGGGAATCTACACACGTACACGGAAACTTTATATACTCAGAGGGAGCATATATACGTACACGTGGGAATCGGCGCACGCACACAGGAACCTATATATACTCTGAGGGAGCATATATACGTACACGTGGGAATCGGCACACGTACACAGGAACCTATATATACTCTGAGGGAACATATATACGTACACGTGGGAATCTGCACATGTACACGGGAACTTTATATACTCTGAGAGAACATATATACGTACACGTGGGAATCGGCACACGTACACAGGAACCTATATATACTCTGAGAGAACATATATACGTACACGTGGGAATCGGCACACGTACACAGGAACCTTTATACACTCAGAGGGAACATATATACGTACACGTGGGAATCTACACACGTACACGGGAACTTTATATACTCAGAGGGAGCGTATATACGTACACGTGGGAATCGGCGCACGTACACAGGAACCTATATATACTCTGAGGGAGCATATATACGTACACGTGGGAATCGGCACACGTACACGGGACACTTTATATCCACAGAGGGAGCATATATACGTACACGTGGGAATCTGCACACGTACACAGTAACCTATATATACTCTGAGGGAACATATATACGTACACGTGGGAATCTGCACACGTACACGTGAACTTTATATACTCAGAGGGAATATATATACGTACGCACAGGGATCATTACATAGGCTAACCTATATAATCACCCATAGGAACATATACTTTACTGTCCTCTGGGGGTGACAGACATACGTCCCCGTACTGTGGACGGATACACGTAAGAGGAAAGATCCAACATGAATACCGGCAGTGGGGTCACATACGTATTCGGCCATAACCTACGTAATGTACGTCCGTACAAAACTACATACAACGCGTCATAGACGTACAAATGAATAAAGTGGTAACAACAACGTACACAGTTGAAAAATACACCTATGACAAAGGGATGTGACTACGTGTTAGGTGATAACGTAAGTATATTGAAACGTATATGTACGTATCTTATGTGTAAGCAATTAAATGATCATTCAAATAAGTATAGTAATTTATAGAGCACAACAAAAAAGTTAAAGAACACCTGATGCTTTCATTTCAGTGTAGTTAATATGTCATGGTGAGGTGAAATGGGGTTTAACGTCGCGTCCAAGAATATTGATTATTAGCGACGTGCATGTACGTGTGTGTGTTTGTGTGGCTGCTTGTGCTAGTCCGGACTTATGCCGATTTATAGTGCTAGCTAAGTGAGATACCATGCCGCAGTTGAACATGAATACCCCACTCAGACACAGTATACTTACTCCGAGCCGATC
This sequence comes from Haliotis cracherodii, assembly GCF_022045235.1. Classification (NCBI taxonomy): domain Eukaryota; kingdom Metazoa; phylum Mollusca; class Gastropoda; order Lepetellida; family Haliotidae; genus Haliotis; species Haliotis cracherodii. The sequence continues at coordinate 17,236,129 of NW_027266270.1, read as the reverse complement.
AGTCCTTGTTTTAGCCCCTTAATGCCGAGCGCCAGACAGGATAACAACAAGTACCATCTTTTAACGTCTTTAGGTATGACGCGGCAGGGGATCGAGCCCCAGACCTTCCGCTCTCCGGGCGGACGCTCTACCACTAGACCACGGAGGCGGTCTAATATGTCTGGCATGATAGGGATTCTATAGTAATGTGAAAGACTAGAGTGTTGTTTTACTTCTTTGGAGTGGTACATATATCTAAACCGTTATAAAATAGGACAGGTACATTATTTGATATCCAAATAAAAACATAAAATCAAATCTTGTTGTTTATCGTCCTTGATTTTGATAAACACACTTTATGTAGAATCGGAATTACAGCTTATAAATCATTGTGATATTTCAGGATCAAACTATTCAACCAAAACACAGAGGTAGGATTGACATAGTCAGGAACGAACGTTTACAAAGGGCATTGCGAACACTAAGGACTTCAACGTTTGCCCACCACCAGCACAACGATCCCATCATACAATGCGTGTTTTGAAGTTACTTACGTAGATGCAATCCGAATATAGATACGTATTATGCACTATGATGTATATTCTATAACATCAGATGCGCACCCATATCTTATCAACAAATGAATCATTTATTGACGCGATATATATCCAGTATGAATTTTCCTTGTGATAATAGGTACATTTCACAGTTTCACAATTGTCTTTACATTTAATACTGCAATGTCTTTTTTACGTGGGCCTTTACCCTATATACCAAAATAAACAATTGTATAAAATACATCAGCAAAATAATGTGGCATTTTTATCCGAAATGCTATTTATTTTTACCTCCGAGTGTTTATTGATAAGACTTGAGCCCAAATTTGAAGTGATTGCGAAATAAGGAATTAGTGATTCGTGAACTTTCATGATGTTATAACGGTACATCCACAAGAAAAACATAACTCATTTGAACAAACTGTTTCACTGTGACAAGACAGTAATATAAAGCAGGTGTTTTGGACCTTTGGAAAATGGACAAGCTTGAGGAAGGTGCTGTGACCATGTACACCATCCACTCAAATCCCATCTTCCCGAGGCAAGAGAGTTAACTGACTATAAAAGTAGGTTTCCACCCTTGCCGAACTAGGCTGGTATTATGGAGTTACATTTTGGCTGGACTAACGAGTCTATGCATAGTCCAATCAAAATCGCGCACCGAAATCGAGATCCGGTTCGTAAAGTGTCATGCAGATTTCGGTCGACTGCAGGATTTGCAAGGCAAGTGCACCGGTAACTCGTTGTCAATAGATATTTTCTAAATCTTTTCATGTTTTTAATGAAGGTGCTCACGTGATTTGATGCACTTCGCGATGTAAGACTCGTTTTATCACAATATAGATCTTGATTATCGATCGGATTGTCTTGACTGGGCGCCACCGTTTTATTTGAAGCAAATGCAAGTGATACGAGAGGTTAAATCTGATTGGTCAATTGGAGGGGCATAGAAAGGACATAACTCGTAATAGCCACTGGTGGCGTTACGATCGAGCCCAGGAATTCCAGCCTAGTTCGGCAAGGGTTTGAATTATAAAAACGTCAACACGTGAAGACTTGAGTTGCCTTTGCATATGTTTGTGACGGATACGCTAATCCTTTCTCGAAGATCACTATTTGATTTTGATTCATAAACACGTGCTCATGATATAGTTGGAATCGTAAACCTAATCGCCAGTTTTTGGCTGGCGATTAGGTGCTTCACTCTGGCCCACTCTGTGGGTGTGGGTTCAAATCCCGGACGGGATACCAAAAATGAGTATGAGAATCTGTACTCTACTTAGAAAGTGTTATCCAAGATACAACATCTGTTACAATTTCGCATAATACACAGAAACTTATGGGTATCTTATGGACATCTTAGCTTTGAAAATCAATACATTTGCATTTTTCAGTTTTCAATCAAAAAAGAAACAAACTCCATATACTTTCTTTTGTCCCTCGGTATATAAACTCTCATTATTCCGCCCTCCTTGTCATAAATTTCCGATTGAAAATGGCCGTTGGAATCACTCTGCACACCCCGAGACATTGCGGACGGGTATCACGATTGAGTGAGTGAGTGAGTGAGTGAGTGAGTGTACACACACACGTACACACACACGCGCGCGCGCAAACACACACACACACACACACACGCACGCACGCACGCGCGCCCCAATTACACTCGAAACATTGCCCGTGAACCATACAATACCTCCATGCAGGAGATCCGTCTTGATTTTGACACTTCAGTGGGCCATTTGTTTTGTTCCTTTTCATCTTTCACAGTAACGCGTAAGCTCTCTGCTCTTGGTTTAATGCAGTATCTGTGATGAGACAGGGAAGTGTGTGAGTGAGTATGGTTTTACGCGGCTTTTAGCAATATTCCAGCAATATCACGGCGGGGGACACCAAAAACGGGCTCAGACATTGTACCCATGTCGGGAATCGAACCCGGGTATTCGGCGTGACGAACGAACGCTTTAACAAAACTAAACTACCCGACCGCCCCCAGATAGGGAATGCATCGCTTATAACGTGATCAACGCCTCAGGGCTTTTGGCATGTTTCACACTGGAAGAACTCAGCGAGAGGGTAGTTCAATGTATCTCAGTCTGTGATTTGCAGAGCCGATGGGGGAAGCGCCCATGGTCTCGTGTAATGTTTTCGGATGAGTCCAGATTCTCAACTGGATATCAAAAACGTATGAGGAGGTGTCCTCCTGGGGTGGGTCTGTAACGATATGGGGCGGGACCACTGTATCTGCCAGAACGCCCCATGGAAGGGTCACTGGACAGTGATTGAGTTTTATTTTACGCTTCTTTTAGCAATATTCCAGCAATATCACGGAGACACCATAAATAGGCTTCACACATTGTACCCATTTCGGGAATCGGACCCGGGTCTTCGGCGTGAAGAGCGAACGCTTTAACCACTAGGCTACCCGACCGCCCCTCACTGGACAGTACTAACGAAACAACTTACTGGCGCCAATAGTTGTACCATGTTCTGTTGGTTGTCATATTACACCCAGTCCTCCCTTTTTCTTATTCGGGGGCACGGGTGGCCCAGTCGTCTAAGGCGCCGCGATTCGCTGTGCAGAGTTGCGTCCCTTTGGCACGCCAGAAACCTATGATTGTGGGTTCGAATCCCGGTTCGCCCCGATTATGTTTCTAGGTTTGTCAGCACCATACCTGTGTGGGTTTCACCGAAGTGGTAAACGTCTGATACATGCATCACTTCGGGCTTTCCTCTCCCATTAAGCTGACATGCCGTGATATAACTGCATTATTGTTAAAAGCGCGTTAAACCATACTCACACTCTCTCTTTCTTATCCACCATAACCATCACTGGCTACCTCTTTGTGTTACTGTAATCATCATTTTCAAATATCCCCTACTCTTTTTTGAGAGTATATATAAACCAGAAGTCTGAAATCTAATCTGATTCTGAAAGTCAAAGGACATTATAAATCGAACGCTGAGTGAAAACAAATTATTAATATCCATATACTCGTCTGACACATACATTGCTGAGCGGAAACATTCATGACATACTTCTTCTTAAACCCATGAACTGTTTACATTTCAAATGTCTTGAAAGGGTCACAGGAAAGATGTTTTCATTAAATATCACCTGCGGGGAATGTAGGCTTGCGTAAACATGCGTAATGTGGTTGTGATTATGTCCTGGCTATAGTTTCATATTTAGACCATGCAGTGATGGTGGTAGTGTGCATTCAGTCCACTCATATGACAGGTACATCTGAAACCATTAACAGAACTAGTGTTACAGTACCCAGCCAATGGGATCCTAACAGCGCTATTTACGTCCTTGTGTGTCTGAGCATCACGGAATCAATAAAACACATCTGCAGGGCTCCATTCGATACTTGTGTTCAGCTGGAGGCGGAAGGCCACCAAACTGAGTGTAATTGAAGAAAAATAATCATCAAATCAATAAATAATACATGTTGGGAGAGAAGAAGTTCTTTCCTGATGTAGCCAAGGACGGCCATTTGGAACAGAACTACGTCATTTGAAATATAGGTCACGAGTAGAAAATTTGTCAAATGTTACGAATAAAGTATTAAATGTTACAAATAATGGTCATTATTTGTGTATGAATAATGTACCCTGAATATAAAAAAATACAACTGAACAACCCTCAAAGAAAAGATGCTATTTAAAAGGAAGAACACTGTGTACTGCAGAATGTGCGTGAACACAAAAGGATACCAAACACTGAAGGACAACATTGGCTATAAAGAACACCAGATGGCGCTGTATTTTGTGCAACATGCCGAGTTTAAGCAACTTGTTAATTTTCAAAGCCTTTACATTTTGCATTTGAGGTGAGGTGAGGTGAAATGGGATTTAACGTCGCGTCCAAGACCATTGCACTTATATAGCGACGTGCATGTACGTGTGTACGACGTAGCTGCTTGTCCTAGTCCGGACTAATCCGATTTATAGTGCTAGCTCACTGAGATACCATGCCGCAGTTGAACATGAATACCCCACTCAGACACAGTATACTGACTCCGAGCCGACCAGTCCTTGTTTTAGCCCCTTAATGCCGAGCGCCAGACAGGGTAACAACAAGTACAATCTTTTAACGTCTTTTGGTATGATCGAACCCCGGATCTTCCGCTCTTCGGGCGGACGCTCTACCACTAGACCACGGAGGCGGTCACATTTTGTATTTGAATTGTGTTTATAAAGCAAGGAACTGTTGGTATATAGCACAAAGCTTCCACATATTTCAGATTTCCAATATTGTCCTGAACAAGTACAACGTAATTATTAAAAATCCCTCTCTCCTCGGTGTATATGACGTCAGACAGTGAGGGAACAAAGAATGACGTCATTGTTAGCCTCGGCGGCATGCGTCTCATTACACGCATCATATACCCAGCGGAAGCAAACTCGGACTGCTGTAACATTTCAAAGCCAAGTTTTTTGACCGAATGTCCGCCCATAGCCTCTGTATCTGAAACCTTCTTTCAACAGTATTCCCATGATTTCACTGCATCTCAGAATAATGTTGTAGTATTGCCCAAAGTGATCGACTATTGTAAGCCTATGTTAAAGTGTGGGAGTTACGATCTGCTAACTAACATTTTGGGGTAAACAAACTTTAACAGTATATGCTTGTCCTTGTATCAAGTATAATGTTCAAGTGTTGTACAATGTACAAGGCACAAGTATCATATTACATTGAATAGACAACATGTCTAGAGCACCGCCATTCTTTTAAGGGGGACTAGGCTCTTGTCAGGTGACAGTCTCAGCCAGTTTGAATCGCATGATTTAAAACCTGTGTGTGTCTGTAAACTCAGATGTGAGAAAATCTCTCAGTTTGACAAAATTTAGTATTTACACACATGAAATATCTCAATTTGACACAATTTAGTATTTACACACAGGAAATGTCTCAGTTTGACATAAGTTAGTATTTACACACAGGAAATGTCTCAATTTGACACAATTTAGTATTTACACACAGGAAATGTCTCAGTTTGACATAAGTTAGTATTTACACACAGGAAATGTCTCAGTTTGACACAATTTAGTATTTACACACAGACAAATTTGTCAGTTTGACACAAGTCAGTAATTACACAAGTCAGTCTTTACAACGTCTGTACATAGACTGGAAATAGGCTCCAGACAGTTAATATAACTGCCCCTTTTAAACTGGCTCTGTGTGGAATATTAAACCAATATCTCATTTGAAGTTCAATCGATCGTTGGCGTTGGAAACATATAACATTGATTTTTGTTGCTGCATGGAATTTATTTTTTACGTTCAACAATCTAGCACGAAACTGTTTTCAAAGACATAAACATCGTCATATTTCCTTATGTTTTCCGGGGAGTGAGTGAGTGAGTTTTACTTTTAGTAATATTCCAGCAATATCACGGCGGGGGACAGCAGCAATGGGCTCCACATATTGTTCCCATGTCGGGAATCGAACCCGGGTCTTCGGCGTGACGAGCGAACGCTTTAACTACTGGGCTAACCCAACGCCACTTTTTCCTTCAGTAATATACTGTTGCTGATGTTTGTCCGATGATTATATGAAGCATTGTGGTCCGATTACTAAATAACCTATTGTTTAGTATTGTCAACTTGTAGGAACAAATACAAAACCGCGTAGACTGCAAGGGGGCGGGTGATATACTCATCCGAACATTATTGGCTGAGTGACTGAGTGTTTTTCTTTCGTCGCTGTCCAGGCATATTCCACGAACATCACGACTGGGGGGAACCAGACATTGGCTTCAGATGATGCCCCCAAGATGGGCATCAAACACGTCACTATAACGGCTTGTCATCCATCTGATCTGGACCCACTTGCACAAAGTGATCTTAGCGCTAAGATGATTGTAACTCCCTTACTTTAACATTGTCTTACGATAGTCTTAGCATTAAGATCGCTTTGTGCAAGTGGGCCCTGGTGCTGTTTAGAAAGCTCAAAGAAGTAAGGGCTTCAAAATAGGTACGTATATTTATACATCCTCGATGGTCCAAGGAATAAGAGCAGAGCTTCTGCCTGGTGAGGTGGTACAATCCCCAGGCCGCATAATACCGACTGCGTGGATCGATGCTGATAATATAAATCACTGGATTGTCTGGTCCAGACTCGATTATTTACAGACCGCCGTCATATACAGTAAACTACGGTTATAACGAACTCAAAGGGACCACTAATTTCAGTTCGTTATAACCGTAGTTCGTTATAAGCATATATACAGAATAATACAGCAGTTAGTCGGGACAAAAAAGTAAGTTCGTTATATCCGTCGTTATAAGTGTGTTCGTTATAAACGTAGTTTACTGTAGCTGGAATATTGCTGAGTGCGGCGTTAAACAACAAACAAACAACCAATTCCAAAAAACGTTAAAAGATGCGCTCGGCGATAGCGATATAAGTAAAGGCCGGCCTGCTTGGAGTGAGTGTATTGTGTCTGAGTGCGGTATCCATGTTAAGCTGTTGCATGGTATTTCAGTGGGCTAGTACAAGCAGACACCACACGTGCACGCACGTCGCTTCATGAATGAAAGAATCGTTAATCCCTATCTCTCCTCAACTCACATGGACCTGCATAAACTCGGACTCTGATACCCTCCAATTTGCATATCATCGTATCCCTATGCTGTAGATACTTACTCATGCTTTCAGAAGAGCTCTTCTGGGTTGAGGCATTAAACAACATTCACTCACTCACATGTTACCGACAATGAACACAATATAAGAAAAAACAAAGATCGATATATGTGACTTCACGACAATCCACGCTATTCCCTGGTCTGAGAGTGTCAATAAAGTACCATTGTTTTATATGAATAGCTACCCCCGAGATATATATTATTCACATCGCTAGGCTACACGAAGCAAATGTGTGTAAAGACTGTTCCTGTGAAGAATGGTAAATTTCAAATGTACGTACCCGCCACGAACATCCAGTTTGATATTACATTATCGTGTATTTTCAAAAGTTGAGACTGCAAGCATCATGTTTTGCTCAAATATTCTACTCAACCTTTGATAGGGATAATCTGATATGTCAGTATATAACTTGACACATTATGAGAATCAGTTTTGTGTATCATGGTAAGATAGAAATATCCTCATCAAGTGGATCAGTTTTTCATAAAGGTAACGATATAATTGTTCCAGTTGTACTTGAAGACTGAACTGTTACTCTTTTTAGCAACTGTGAAGCGGCCGGAATAACACAGTTAATATATTGCACGTTTCAACAATTTCTTCTTGACTTAATTTCATAATAATTTGTTTGACTTTAACAGTACATAACGAGATGCTATTGATCAAGTGTTGGATGATAAAAGAATGGTGGCATAGATAATGAACGTCAAATATGCAATTTCCATTACAGCTATTTCTGTAAGTCAGGAACAGGTTTGCAGGATGACAATATGGCTAAAAGTCATCTAAAGTCGAAGGCGATAGGGCAGCCTAAAGCTTTAGTTTGTTCTATATCATTGGGGAATGTAAATCATGGCGCAAGGGCCAGACAAACCAGTGCTTGATATTACGAGCAACCTCGAACGCCGACGGGGTAAAAAACATGTGATCAACCAAGTCACCGAGCAATATCGATCCTAGAACATCCATAGTCTCTGAAAATAAACTCCATTTAAAGTCAAAAGGAGCCCTAGTGAGAAGGGAGATTCGGATCTGAACCTGTTGAAAATCTAGACTTGATTTATTTAGGGCTATAAAATTAGAGTAAGGGCAATGCAGAAAGGGAAATAGGTTCAGGGACTTTGAGGCAGACTAGACCGATCCATTTTAGTCGCCTCTCGCGACAAGCATAGCCTACTTTCTACCCGTGACTTGATCCGTAAATTCTAATGACAAATAGTTACCACGTGCCACATGCTTGTAGTAAGAGCCGATGAATATGGATTGGGTGGCCTCATTGGGTCGTTGCTCTTGCTATCAACCACTGGTCTGCTTGGTACAGACTCAATTGTGTAATGGCCGCCATGACATATTTTAATATGGCTTCCTGCGGCGCAAAACAACGTTCACTCATTCATTTTGACACGGGGCATTTCTACTCGAAAGTTTAACGATACAGCTTAATCAATTAAAATAATCAATTCCCATGGGTCAATTACATGTTAATTGTTGGGTTTAACGCCGTTATGAATAATATTCAAGTTATATCACGATGTGTGGGCTTCATGTGGGAGGAAAACCCGAAGGGACGCAGGTCTAAGAAAAATTATAAAGTCGAATTTGGGATTCGAGCCAACTGTCATTGAGCCAACAAACATAGCAGCTTAATTAAAGTTATGTATGACGTTAAATAAAAATATATGGTCTGCATAGCGAATTGAGGCGCCCTAAACGAACGAATGGATGGATGGATGATGGATGGATGGATGGATAAATGAAATGAAATACAATAAATTAATAATTACTGGCAGCTGTCTTAAATTTGGAGGACACATGCGGTCTAAGGCAGATAATTACAGAACGAACAAGAATCACGTCTCACACTAGCACATTAATTGATTTAATTTTCACCACAGACGGAAATACAGTTGTGAAGTTTGCAGTACTTGTTATTATTGGCATTGACCCCTGTCCAGTATTTGCGCATGTTAATGCAAGAAAGAATTGCAATGATTGTCCATTCGAATATATATATATATATATTCTCTAGCTGACACTTAAATTATAAACAAGTAATATCCAGTACAGCAAGAAAACCGCAACTGATTTACACAGAATATATTACCGATTTAGTTAGGAGTACAGAGGATAGGTTTGTCCCTAATAAGGGGGTAGTTATAAGACCATAAGATCAACAGTGGATAATAGTCAAATACGCCCTAGGTCGAAAGAGAAATCAACAGCATTAGAGAGCTAAATCCCTTAACATACCATGCCACTGAAACAACCAGAAAACAGGTTATATCGATGGTAAGAAAAGCTTACGTGATCATGCAAGTCAAATAGATAACAGGATGACTAGTTCGCTGGGAAGTAAACCATGGCGGCATATGGTTGAGGATTATCTTAGATCTAAGACGCTGGCATCTTATTTGCCGCCAATTATTGTTGATGAAATAGCCAATATTTTTAATGAGTAATATTTGACAAACCAGATAGTCCTTCTGTTTTTACAAAATATAATCTACACTATACGTTATGTGATATAGTTTTCTCTCAAGAAGAGGTGTGTGGTGTCTTGCTGTCTGTTGATGGTATTAAAGCAACGGGTCCTGATGATATTGGAAACAGATCAGTCAAAATGATCGCCAAGAGCTTATCCCATTATGTTACTGAACTGTTTAATTTGTTTATTAGAAATGCTGTAATTCCTGACATGTCGAAAGACGCAAATCTGAAACCTATTTACAAAAAGGGGATATAAATAAGTGTACCAACTACAGGCCAGATGCTTTAACGCCATGCTTAGCGAGGACATTTGAGAGGCGTGTCTTCAAGAATGTTTCTAACTTTCTCAGATATAATGATAATGGGATTCCACGCAATGTCAACTCACGTACTTTTACAATGAGAAAGTTACTGCTTTAGATAATGTAAGGAAGTAAGGGCAGTGTTCTGTGATATAAGTAAGGCAGATACAGGCAAAAAAGTAAGGGCAGTGTTCTGTGATATAAGTAAGGCAGATAATGGTAAGGAAGTAAGGGCAGTGTTCTGTGATATAAGTAAGGCAGATACAGGTAAGGAAGTAAGGGCAGTGTTCTGTGATATAAGTAAGGCAGATACAGGTAAGGAAGTAAGAGCAGTGTTCTGTGATATAAGTAAGGCAGATACTGGTAAGGAAGTAATGGCAGTGTTCTGTGATATAAGTAAGGCAGATACTGGTAAGGAAGTAAGGGCAGTGTTCTGTGATATAAGTAAGGCAGATAATGGTAAGGAAGTAAGGGCAGTGTTCTGTGATATAAGTAAGGCAGATACAGGTAAGGAAGTAAGGGCAGTGTTCTGTGATATAAGTAAGGCAGATACAGGTAAGGAAGTAAGGGCAGTGTTCTGTGATATAAGTAAGGCAGATACAGGTAAGGAAGTAAGGGCAGTGTTCTGTGATATAAGTAAGGCAGATACAGGTAAGGAAGTAAGAGCAGTGTTCTGTGATATAAGTAAGGCAGATACAGGTAAGGAAGTAAGGGCAGTGTTCTGTGATATAAGTAAGGCAGATACTGGTAAGGAAGTAAGAGCAGTGTTCTGTGATATAAGTAAGGCAGATAATGGTAAGGAAGTAAGGGCAGATACTGGTAAGGAAGTAAGGGCAGTGTTCTGTGATATAAGTAAGGCAGATACAGGTAAGGAAGTAAGGGCAGTGTTCTGTGATATAAGTAAGGCAGATACTGGTAAGGAAGTAAGAGCAGTGTTCTGTGATATAAGTAAGGCAGATACAGGTAAGGAAGTAAGGGCAGTGTTCTGTGATATAAGTAAGGCAGATACAGGTAAGGAAGTAAGAGCAGTGTTCTGTGATATAAGTAAGGCAGATACAGGTAAGGAAGTAAGGGCAGTGTTCTGTGATATAAGTAAGGCAGATACAGGTAAGGACGTAAGGGCAGTGTTCTGTGATATAAGTAAGGCAGATAATGGTAAGGAAGTAAGGGCAGTGTTCTGTGATATAAGTAAGGCAGATACTGGTAAGGAAGTAAGGGCAGTGTTCTGTGATATAAGTAAGGCAGATACTGGTAAGGAAGTAAGGGCAGTGTTCTGTGATATAAGTAAGGCAGATACTGGGAAGGAAGTAAGGGCAGTGTTCTGTGATATAAGTAAGGCAGATAATGGTAAGGAAGTAAGGGCAGTGTTCTGTGATATAAGTAAGGCAGATACTGGTAAGGAAGTAATGGCAGTGTTCTGTGATATAAGTAAGGCAGATAATGGTAAGGAAGTAAGGGCAGTGTTCTGTGATATAAGTAAGGCAGATACTGGTAAGGAAGTAAAGGCAGTGTTCTGTGATATAAGTAAGGCAGATACTGGTAAGGAAGTAAGAGCAGTGTTCTGTGATATAAGTAAGGCAGATACTGGTAAGGAAGTAAGGGCAGTGTTCTGTGATATAAGTAAGGCATTTGATAAGGTATGGCACAAGGAGTCATTATCTTAATTAAAAGCATTGGGCATCAATTAAAACTTATTCAAACAGTTCGAAAGTTACTTATCCAATAGATTACCGGGAGTAGTAATTAATGGTCAGGCATCCAACGTAAAACACTTATCAGCCGGTGTGCCCCAGAGATCTGTATTGGCCCCTTTGCTCTTTCTTATCTATATATATAGTTAACGAACAGCTAAATCACTCACCCTACAACCCAGACTTAGATCCCAGTGACTATTTCCTGTTCCGGCAAATGAAATCTGGCCTACGTGGAAGACGCTTCCAGGATGACGAGGACATAAAGGCTGCCACAGACTCGTGGTCAGAGGGGCAAGGGCGGGTTTCTATAAAAGTGGTATTAAAAGCTTGAAGGACAAATGGAATAAGTGTATTGAGGTGAATGGATATTATATTGAAAAATAAAAGTGCAAAAGATATTCAGTGACTTGGTCTTATATTGAAGTTATATTGAACTTATTGAACGTAGGTATCAAGTCTCGAGATGGTCGGTGAAGCATACCAAATAGGTCCCAAGACGGGATATCATGATGTCATTGTATCAGCACCATTGGGGAGCGTCACGGCGCTGCTTATATATCTAGAGTCAAGTGCAGCCACCATGTCGTATGCCATGTGTATCTCTCGGGCCCAACATAATAGATCCAGTCATCCAGGATTTCCACTGGAACGATTTTAATTATCTGAAAGAAAATGCTGGTACTTAAAAAAACATGTCTTATGTTTCAGTTATTCTACTTAAGGTTAAGTCAGGTTAACGAGTCTAGTTGACATTGCGTAAATATTGATACAACATTATAATAATGTAATCACTAATCACACAAATTAATTTGCCAAAAGAACATTATAGTCATTACAGTCAAGGAATTAATTGGGTCATTTGTTCTGAAAAATGTTTTGGCATTCGTATTATAAACAGGATGGAATTCTAAAAAGGTAATTTGGTAGAGTGGAAATCCGTTTCAAGAGAATTAGGGCATTATAACTAGGTTGGCATTACAACCAGTTGTACTATACATTTATTATCTGTCAAATATACAATGCTTTAGATATTAGACAGCAGTATCACAGGGAACCTTCTGCAAATATTTTCTGAGAATATGTCACAAAATGGGGGTTCCACATGTGTTTTTGAGAGACCTCTTAGTAACATTGCAGTTAATGCATTCAGTGGTCTAGAAGGAAACTGTTGAAATTTTCATGAAAAGAACGTAATTGTTGCGGAATTTATACAATGTGTAGCTTACCCATGCCAACACAAGGGTGAGTGAGTGAACGAGTGGGTTAGATGTCCGCTTGATGTTGGAGGAAAACCCGAAGTGATGTAGGTATTATACGTTTACCACTTTGCTTGTGTTTTTGACGAATGGACCGCCTCCGTGGCCTAGAGGTAGAGCATCCGCCCGGAGAGCGGAAGGTCCGGGGTTTGATCCCCGACCGCGTCATACCAAAAGACGTTAAAAGATGGTACTTGTTCTTACCCTGTCTAGCGCTCGGCATTAAGGGGCTAAAACAAGGACTGGTCGGCTCTGAGTCAGTATACTGTGTCTGAGTGAGGTATTCATCTTCAACTGCGGCATGGTATCTCAGTGGGCTAGCACTATAAATCGGCATCAGTCCGGACTAGTACAAGCAGCCACGCACACACGTGCATGCACGTCGCTATATAAGTGCAATAATCTTAGATGCGACGTTAAACCCCATTTCACCTCACCTCACCTTTTTGACGAGTGCCACCAGTGGTGCAGGATACACACACATACCGGGTACTTCTGGTATCACCACTATTTTATAGTGATTCATAAACACATGCTACTGATGTTGTCGGAATTGTACTATGGACCCTTCTTTCGCTGGATACCTCTCATAATTATGGAAAGGGTCACATCGCTTTAATTGAAGAAGTGATTTTGATGATATGGACAAAATCCGTCACAACAAATCACGGTAGACATAGACACAAACGACCAAGACATTCTATCGCTTACTAAGATAAAGAAGAATTTGATTCACGTCGTTTTGTACGCTTGGATTTCTCCACAGGGGTAAACATCCCTAATATGCGGGTATAGATGCAGTCAGACACTGTTGTGTCGACGTTGAATGGAGTTACGTAAATACTTCGAGTTATCCGAGGTTCGTCATAACCGAAAATGATAAATATGGAAGGAATACGCAGGGATCATGGTTTTACTTAGAGGCAACCGTTGGATCGACACGTCAAAGATCGACACAACGTGTTTGTGAAGACACACCAGTGAATCAGCATGGCCTCACGTCACTGGAGTACGTTGACAAAACCCAGTCACCGAGTGTGACCACAGATTCCATTTAGTTGCTCTTCTGACAACAGTGGTTTGTCTAAAACAGATTGATGGACACTTCGGGAGACGTGTCTGGCACATTGTATGGACGGCTAAATCACTTGGTATTATTATCAAATTTTCAACGTGGTTTGGGGATACAATCCTCAGAAAAATGTTTGTTTGTTTGATTGTTTGTTGTTTAACGCCGCACTCAGCAATATTCCAGCTATATGACGGCGGTCTGTAAATAATCGAGTATGGAACAGACAATCCAGTGATTGACATCATGAGCATCGATCCGAGCAATTGGGATACGATGACATGCATCAACCAAGTCAGTCAGCGAGCATGAGCCTCCGATCCCGTTAGTCGCCTCTTACGACAAGCATAGTCGCCTTTTTACAGCAAGCTTGGGTTGCTTTGAAAATACAGGTGCTTTATCCAAAGGTTCGGTTGATTTCGTACTATCTTAGTTTGGGTATAAAAGTTAACGCGAGCAAACTCAATCATCCTTGTACCACGACTGATTATAATGCACGACCATCTTATTGATTTTTCTTAACGCAGTTTAAGTTCAATGAACATATTGCATATTTATGATACTCATTCACAGCTGTCTCTGTGCCAATTATATGTTTTCAAGGTCGTATCAATCATGACTAAATGCGTTTTTACGGGACCGATGCTATTTCAAACAGTACTCATGTTTTTCAGCTGACATTCAGTCCAAAGACAATTATTGTCATTTAGTTTATCTAAACACATATAAAAGCCATAACAATATATACATGTGGTGTACTGCTTGATGTGGAGCTTATAGGTAACAGATATATGTCGTGTACTGCTTGATGTAGAGCTTATAGGTAACAGATATATGTAGAGCTTATAGGTAACATATACATGTCGTGTACTGTTTGATGTAGAGCTTACAGGTAACATATACATGTCGTATACTGCTTGATGTGGAGCTTATAGGTAACAGATATATGTCGTGTACTGCTTGATGTAGAGCCTATAGATAACATATACATGTCATATACTGCTTGATGTAGAGCTTATAGGTAAAATATACATGTCGTGTACTGTTTGATGTAGAGCTTATAGGTAACATATACATGTCGTGTACTGCTTGATGTAGAGCTTATAGGTAACAGATATATGTAGAGTTTATAGGTAACATATACATGTCATGTACTGTTTGATGTGGAGCTTATAGGTAACAGATATATGTCGTGTACTGCTTGATGTAGAGCTTATAGGTAACAGATATATGTAGAGCTTATAGGTAACATATACATGTCGTGTACTGCTTGATGTAGAGCTTATAGGTAACAGATATATGTCGTGTACTGCTTGATGTAGAGCTTATAGGTAACAGATATATGTCGTGTACTGCTTGATGTAGAGTTTATAGGTAACATATATATGTAGAGCTTATAGGTAACATATACATGTCGTGTACTGCTTGATGTGGAGCTTATAGGTAACAGATATATGTCGTGTACTGCTGGATGTAGAGCTAATAGGTAACAGATTTATGTCGTGTAGTGCTTGATGTGGAGCTTATAGGTAACATATATATGTCGTGTACTGCTTGATGTAGAGCTTATAGTTAACAGATATATGCACTTAACACTCTAGTTCTAACAAGTTCCAGGGAGCACGGGTTGTCGAATAGTTTCAGGTTTCGAAATTTGTGAGAAGAGTTGCGTCCCTTTATCGGCCTCGGCTTCCATGGTCATTGTTCGCCTCATGCGTTCACTATCATGTCGATCTTGCTGCAGTATTAGCGACTGTTTTCCACCCACATCACGACGGGGAACACCAAAAATTGGACCTTGACACATAGAACCCATGTAGAGAGTCGAACGATTCTACTCTTAACAACATGTACCTCTAACCATCGAACACCACCCACCCCCCACCCCCCTCCCCCAACCCCGCACACACCCACCCTTCACACACTCTCGTTTCAGCCACGCACACACACATACTTTCAGCAATACACACGTAGTTCACTACAGGTGCCATCAAGTGCGTTCACTGCACATTCCCACTTATCTTCAAGTAGTATTCTATTTTGGTATCATCACCCGACAGCTATATGATCGATACATAAATCTATTCTATTATTTGGATCATAGTGAAGCAGATCTGTTTTATAAAAATGGTAACATGATTATTGATTAAAGACATGTACATTTTCCGTGTCACCCTCATATTGATTGAATATTGTGATGCACTTAGCCAAATTGTGTGTTCATTCCAGTATTACATTCTTTGTCGTTTTTCCCCTTTTAGCACCGATGGTCGGTCGATCCGCTTATCTGTACTAAGCTCTGTGTGTGTGTGTGCGTGCGTGTGTGCGTGCGTGCGTGCGTGCGTGCGTGCGTGCGTGCGTGCGTGCGTGCGTGCGTACGTACGTACGGATGGATGGATGTGGATGTGCGTGTGTGCGTGCGTGCATGTGTGTGTATGTATTGGTGTAGTCACAACACGGACTATCAACACAACCAAAATGTGGATTAAGAATACATTTATTAAAGAAAGTTAAGAATTACGTTGATAATGACGTAACCTACGTACTCACACTCATTCAACTAGCTTCCACTATCTATAACCCTTCACCCTAACCCCACTAACAAATATACTAATCTTGCACTAATACACTATCTTCTAAACCCTACTATTTTATCAATATATCCCTGCATCAATATCAGAACACCAATACAACACAACATCAATGGCTCGGGTAGCCTGGTGGTTAAAGCCTTCGCCCGTCACGCCGTAGACCCGGGTTCGATTTCCGACATGCGTACAATGTGTGATGCCCATTTATGGTATGTGTGTATGTGTGTGCGCGCGCGTGCGTGCGTGCGTGCGTGCGTGTGTGTGTGCGTGTGTGTGTGTGTTTAAAACATACTTAATTAAAACCTGTGGCAGATACCTTTGAGTGCAGTATTGTGAGGGGAAGGTTGCAATAATTTACACAAAACACTGGGCCAAATTCCGCGAATCCATCTTTCTCCTCAAAAGGAAATTCAAGAGAATTCCACTTACACTAGGCCAAGATGCATCAGTACAACCCCTTAGACGTCAACATGACTCTCTAACTCGTCTTCTTACCTATCTGCTATAAAAGAGAACAAAAACATTTCCCTGTTCATGAAACAATCTCTACTTAAGAGTCCTTTGTACGACCCCGACTGTATCATGAGCATGTGTTTTTGAATCCCTATGTTGTAGTGATGGTACCAGGTGTTCGCGAAAAGGTGAGCGTATCCTGCCCCATCGGTGGCACCCGTTACAAACACATGCAAAGGCAAGTCAAGTCTTCAACTGAAAAAACACTGGAACATTAGGTACAACTTTAGATGGGGAATTGCATCGGACATAATTTTTGTCACTGATGCGTAAAATTTGGAAATGTAGTTCACGTGTCTACCATAAAACGTTTTGAAAGCTTTACTGAGGCCTTGGCACCCTTTGAGCAAGTGTCGCAAAGGGCTCTTTGAAATCTTGGTGGAAAGAGCATGCTCGATTGTTGTGAGGAATGTACACACCAAAAGCTGGAGCTGCAGGAATAGTGCTCGCAATAAAGAGAAAGCTGACTGGTGGAAAGTTGCGAAGTCGTCCCTCTTGTCTCGCATTCTTGTACAGATGCTGTATAGCACACGCACGGCTATTCACAGCGATAAGGCAAAATCATTGCATATGATGGGAACCACATTGCTCATTCACCATGTAGTAAGAGACAACTAAGGGGATCGGGTGGTCAGGCTCACTGGCTCAGTTGATGCATGTCATCGTATCCAAATTGCGTAGATGGATGCTCATGATGTCAATCACTAGATAATCTGACCCAGACTCGTTTATTTACAAACCACCATCATATAGCTTGACTATTGCTAAACATGCCTGTTAACAACAAACAATCACTCACTACACGTTTGTTTGTTTGTTTGTTTCGTGATTAACAGTGTCAAAAGTCCGGCTATATCACAGCGTCCTATAAATAAAAGAGACGTCGGAGTACGATGATACAAGATAACAAAGTCACCGAACCTGACCACAACATCCATTCATCGACAAGCATAGGATGCTGAGAACCATTGCTAACCCGTATCACCACTTCGACACGCTCCGTCGTATTTCTCTATCGATCTGCTTGAATACCAACCCACCTTATCCATGAAATATATATATTGACATCGTGGAGATTTTATAGTAGGACCGTATTTCATGATCCATATCCATATCTTATTGTCATATTTAATAATACCGCTGCTAGTGATCGGCTGACCACCAAGGCTTTGCTTGAATGAATCACTTGCATGTTGCACCACTTAAATAGCCTTTGTGGGGGACAGTTCCAAATTTGACCTATCAGTGACAAAGTTGATGCCCGATCCAAATCCCAACTTACTTGCCTTTGCATGTGTTTGTGACCGGTGCAATAGGCGGGACAGGATACGCTCACCTTTTTACGAACACCTCGTATCATCACTATTTGATGTGATTCATAACGTATGCTTATGAAAATGTCGGACACGTACAATGGACCTCTTAGCAGATATTGCTTATGATAATGTCGGACACGTACAATGGACCTTTAAGCAGATATTGCTTATGATAATGTCGGACACGTACAATGGACCTTTTAGCAGATATTGCTTATGATGATGGAAATAGTTTTATTTATTATCATGTTACTCGAAGATTGTTTGCTCATACCGATGTTTATTTTTTCTGAAACATGCAGATTCCATCTATCACACAATGACTATTGTCTAAACCCCATTCACTGACGAAGTATGTACTTTCGCCTCTTCTTCAACTGAGAGTCCAGTTCATAACATTATCCTGCAAACATTCCACATCTTCTCATTTGTCATGTCACAACGAAAGCCGACGAGTAAAACCTCGACATCTGTGTCTTTGGTGTGGTAATATTAATACGATGCAAGCAATCCATTCTACAATTTCGCATTATAAAATACCATAACAATGGACGAAACAAAAAAAATACAACCAAAGCAATTTGCTTTTTCAGACGAACAGAGGATGCTGAAAGAATACACGTCCTCAGGCATGACGGCTTGCTCTCTGGAGACAACTCCCGATCGATCAAGCAGCATTAGAATGTATGTAGCTGGTTCTTAATCGATTAAATTCTGTCTCTGAAGTAACCGGGTAGATCCGAAGAAGGCATCAGCGTGGGACTTTATTTTATGTCTTGGATTGAAAACTGAAGCTGATGCATCTAAAAGGGATTGTATTTTACAGCGGATGATTGTGTATGGTCTGATAGAGACTGGCCTAGACCACTCTAGCAGGTCTTTCTGGCAAGAAGAACCTGTAGTCCCTTGGTTCTATTTTTCAAAGGCTACTGCGACACCTGACACGCCTGACTGGTTGTATAGACAAGAGAACCACAAGTCTCCTGGTGCATTGCTGAGTGTTTTGTAACATAAATGGTAGTTGCTACTGGTTGTCTGGCTGAAGATGTGACGTTTCCAATTAGGAAAGATGGATTTTCAAAACTACTGTCACTTTGTATCATGTGTATTTTCAAAAGGAAACGTGTAAACATTTAGACACATCGAAATTGAAGTATTTCGTCGTGAGCGGAACACAACACAATGTGGCTGGAATTGGTGCTGATGTTCCAAGTCAGCGTCTTTGTAGGAGGGGCCAAGGGTGAGTGTCTGTTACGCTGAAAGGTCAGAACAAACGTTGATGATAACACTGAAAATGGTATCGCCAAGGAAAGGCAATTCGATTGACAAGTAATTGGGATTGTTTATCGAAATAATGGGTAATAATTTGTCTTTTAATGAAAAAAGAGTTCCTTATTGCGATTTCAAGGGAAAATGATGTCAAATAGATTATTGAAAAGCGAGCACCTGCCAATGTAGTTTTCAAAGACATCCATTGCTTTGGGGAAACTCCGGGATCCAGAGGGCAATGTCGACCATCATAAAGTCTTTTTTTATTGATGATTAGCGTAGCCGGACAGCCCGGAAATATCTATATATAGTATACACTAAAGTCACTTTTTTTTAGTATATATCTAGTCGTGAACCTTCGAACAAAAATATAGGATGAGGCTCAGAGATTTAGGGAGTATCTGTACCAACAGGTTTCCTTCATAAGAACATTGGTGGCACGGGTGGCCCAGTCGTCTGAGGCGCCATAATTCACTGTGCAGAATTGACAATCCGTGATATAAGTGTAATACTTTTCGTTAAGAGCCAACTTACTCAATCACTGGTTAGAAGTGTATTCCTATTGCGACAAAAAAAGAAACGGCTGAACAACACCGGCTTAGTGTTTGTTTTCCAATGACCTCTTATGAAAACGCATAAAAGGGGTCATCAACAAATACTTCAGTTATGTGAGACAATTGACTAACTCTAGGTTATAAAACGTTCACGTATTCCTAATTTAAACCATTTTTTGGCGTGGAACCATATATTGGCTGTGTCACTGGAAACAAGTTTCCTGTGGCTTTGGCAAGGTTAAACTGAATAGTTCTGACTTAGCCAATTAGCTTCAAGTAAAAAATATATTTTTATCGGTTTTATTCAAACATAATTTCCTATAAATCCGTCCCCTTATTTGTAATAATTTTTTTACTTTATCTTTGGAAGTAAATGGGTTGTTTAGGTAACAGTTGACTTGCCTTTGCATGTGTTTATGACGGGTGCCACCTATACGCTGTATACGCTCACCTTTTCGCGAAAATCTAGTATCGTCATTATTTGATAGTGATTCATAAACACAGCTCAGATAGTAAGTCCTACGTAGGAGATAGAAAGTCCTACGTAGGAGATACTAAGTCCTACGTAGAAGATAATAAGTCCTACGTAGGAGATACTTAGACCAAAAAAATATCCGTGGCCCTACTACGCTTCCGTATTGGTCAACTTCAGAAGGACTTCAATTGACGAAAGATGACGAACCTGGAGCGTATCTGATCAAGAGTCAGTAACCTTGGAACATAGCGTACTGACACTATTGACACGTCCGGTTCATATCATGTTCGCATGTCAGATGCCTACTGTATTGGTAATGCGTCGTGTGGCTGTCGTCGATCACCCACAATCATGCTTTATATCAACTGTCCTCAGATTTCGGATCATCTTCGGGGCTCTCTCTTCCCCTCTTGAACTCCCCTACCCATCCTTTCACAGTGGTTCTTCGGGAGTATCAAACTCTAAAGTTGACACAGTTTTCGCATGGATTGTGTAGGATGTAACTTGATGACGCCAAGTGGCCAAGTTTGTATACTTATCAACGAAGAAGACCATGTCTATTTGATGCCTGCAGAAGTATGGCCCTTGTATGAAAACTAGATATGTTATAGCTACATTTTTTGTTTGGTTTGTTGTTTAACGCCGCACTCAACAATATTCCAGCTATATGACGGCGGTCTCGAGTCTGGACCAGACAAGCCAGTGATTGATATCATGAGCATCGATCCACGTAATTCGGATAGATGACATGCATAAACCAAGTCAGCGAGCCTGACCACCCGATCTCGTTGGTCGCATCTTACGACAAGCACAGTCGCCTCTTACGGCAAGCATAGGTTGATGAAGACCAATTCTACCCCGGATCTTCACGGGTTGTTTTCAGCAACAACTGAAAAGCCACGTATTTTTGTAATTAAAAGTATAAGCTTAAATATATTTTTTGTAACCATTTTGCGACAAGGTATTCTTTTTTTCAACACTCTGAAGCAT
Source organism: Haliotis cracherodii (assembly GCF_022045235.1). Taxonomy (NCBI): domain Eukaryota; kingdom Metazoa; phylum Mollusca; class Gastropoda; order Lepetellida; family Haliotidae; genus Haliotis; species Haliotis cracherodii. Next base: position 17,214,418 of record NW_027266270.1, on the reverse strand, counting down.
GTTTAATTTTTCTCAAAGCATTTATTCGGACAAGAGTGTTTTTACATTATTATTATTATACAACATGCAGGCATTCACAAATCTCGAACATCGTTTCTAGGTTTCGTGCTCGTGGGTTTCACCAAAATGAAAAACGCTTTTGGACTGCATCATTTCGGACTTTCCTCCCACATCAAGCTGCCCCGCCATGGGATAACTGGGATACTGTTCAAAGTGGAGTTAAACCCAACTCACTCACTCACTCATTCACTCACTCACTCACTCAACATATCATTCAGAGTGTTGCTCAAGAAAACCAGAAGTGATGCAGAGGTTTTTGATACACTAATGTTCTGAAATTAGCCCAGTCGTCTGAGGCGCCGCGATTCGCTGTGCAGAGTTGCGTCCCTTGGGCACGCCAAAAACCTATAATTGTGGTTTCTAGGTTTGTCAGCACTAAACCCGTGCTCGTGGGTTTCACCGAAGTGGTAAACGTCTGAGACCTGCATCACTTCGGGCTTTCCTCCCACATTAAGCTGACATGCGGCGATATAACTGGAATACTGTTAAAAGCGGCGTTAAACCCAACTTACTCACTCACTAGTGACTTTCTTCTAATGCTTATCACATTTTTGGATGACCCTCCCCATGTCCTTGTCCAATTTTTTCATGACCCTCCCCAAATATGTGTATTATTTTTTACGACCCTCCCCTCCCCCCCGCCCCCCCCCCCCCCCCCCCCTCCCCCTCCGACCCAGCTATCCTTAAAGTACATGACCTGTCCCAGATTTCTATCAAACTACAGTAAACTACGGTTATAACGAACACGCTTATAACGAACTGACGGATAAAACGAACTTACTTTTTTGGTCCCGACTATTTGCTGTAATTATGCTGTATATATGTTTATAATGAACTATGGTTATAACGAATTAAAAATTTAACAGTCCCTTTGAGTTCGTTTTAACCGTTGTTTACTGTATATAGGTTTGACGCTCTGAACTTCCGCGTGAACACTTTAGTGAACGACCAGCATGCTGCCAGCAAGTCACCGAAGACACTGCATGCCTTTCAATAACTTGCCGCCATTTTGTTTGACATGAGACAATACCGCCAACTGCTGAGGTTGTCAGACAGAGTGGAATTTATTGCTGCGCGCACGCTTTGTCAACCATAAATGTCAAAAGATCGAAGTCTGTTTCTTTGACCCAAGGTGATCCTAATGTTAGATTTTCAACTAATTACTTCTTTAGAAACGACAAACATGCCGGGTTTTTTTTTATTCTAAGGAAAAGGTGCGACGGTAAATAATTAATGACAAGACCGTTTACACAAATCACGTTTTGGGTTACCTTTGGAATAAAAGATGAATTCAGTTATGCATTATAATCGTTGACACGACGTATGTTTATTCATGGAAATTATTTGCTCCGTAATATGTAAACGGTTGGAATCTTCATTATTGATTTGGAAATATTGTGGTTGACTTCACAGTAAAGTAATTTCGATTTGTTTGTTTCCTTGTTGTGAAATGCCGCAGGCAACAACTATTCAAGCTATGTCACGGCGATATGTGAATAATTGAGTTTACCACTTGTCGTGACTTCGATTATTTTCTCGTTTTTTAAAGTATATTTTTTAAAGATCGAAATTTCGAAAAAGACCCATATTTTTTGATAACGAGAAAATAATTCAAATAACGAGAAAATAAAAGACTGCAATCCTGAGACATTTGAAAAATCTAAATATTCTCTTTCAATTTTAGATATATCCAATTAACATTTTGCTCAAAATCCGGCAAGTAAAAGTAGGTAAATACAATATATGTTTTTAGAGGTGATGAGGTCATGTTCAAGATTATTGCATTTATATAGCGACGTGTGTTTGTGTGTGGCTGCTTGTACACGTCAGGACTGATGTCGATTTCATAGTGCTTGTGCAACTCAGATACAATATACTGACTCCTGTTTTAGCCCCCAAATGCCGAGCGGCAGAAAGGGTGACAACAAGTACCATCTTTTAACATCTTTTGGTCTGACGCGGAGGGGATCGAACCCCAAAGCTTCCGCTCTCCTGGCAGACGCTCTACCACGAGACCACGTCATGACGTCATGGTTTTGATACCGTCATACACCTGCCTAGAAGAGTTAGGCATGTGATTGGTTGGTTGGTTGTTTAACGCCGCACTCAGCAATATTCCAGCTATATGACGGCGGTCTGTAAATAATCGAGTCTAGACAATCCAGTGATTAATATCATGAGCATCGATCCACGCAATTGGGACCGATGACATGCATCAACCAAGTCAACCAACCCGTTAGTCGCCTTTTACGACAAGCATAGTCGCCTTTTACGGCAAGCATGGGTTGCTGAAGACCTATTCTACCCCGGATCGTCACGGGTACAGAAGGGCTTTTTTTCTATTCATTTAATACAGTACAGTACTTCTTGTCTTTGGATTATTACTGTTTCTGTACGATTCAAGGCCATGTACCAGAGTCCAATCCCCATGTATTATGACAGATTCATTTTCCAAATAATCGATGCCCTTGAATAATGTATACTATATAGAACATTAGATCATCACTAATAGATCCATATATTATACCAAGAATCTTATTTCTTCATTGCTTTCAGTTTCAATGAAACGATTTCCATTTACATCAGATTTAGCTTTGTGGATTTTTATTAAAAAACTATTATTGATAATAATGGATTTAAAACCAGATATGGGCATTAAAATTAATGGCTTTCAGTCGCCATTCATTTCTCATTGTATCTTAACTTTCTTTAGAGATGTGAACATCTTGCAGCCAAATAAACAACAAACCAACCAATCAATGAAAGTGCCCTCAAATTCACCTGGTGGAAAAATCAGCCAAGAAAACAGACATGATGATGTTGTTTTTACTTTCTGATGATAGATTAAAAACGTACTTACATCTAGGACGGTGCTTCTTACATCATGATACTTACATTTACATAGATTATGCTTACATTACGTAGAAGATACTTACATCTACATAGATTATGCTTACATTACGTAGAAGATACTTACATCTGCGCAGATTATGCTTACATTACGTAGAAGATACTTACATCTACATAGATTATGCTTACATTTACGTAGAAGATACTTACATCTACATAGATTATGCTTACATTTACGTAGAAGATACTTACATCTGCGCAGATTATGCTTACATTACGTAGAAGATACTTACATCTACATAGATTATGCTTACATTTACGTAGAAGATACTTACATCTGCGCAGATTATGCTTACATTACGTAGAAGATACTTACATCTACATAGATTATGCTTACATTTACGTAGAAGATACTTACATCTGCGCAGATTATGCTTACATTACGTAGAAGATACTTACATCTACATAGATTATGCTTACATTTACGTAGAAGATACTTACATCTGCGCAGATTATGCTTACATTACGTAGAAGATACTTACATCTGCGCAGATTATGCTTACATTTACGTGGAAGATACTTACATCTACATAGATTATGCTTACATTTACGTAGAAGATACTTACATCTGCGCAGATTATGCTTACATTACGTAGAAGATACTTACATCTACATAGATTATGCTTACATTTACGTAGAAGATACTTACATCTGCGCAGATTATGCTTACATTACGTAGAAGATACTTACATCTACATAGATTATGCTTACATTTACGTAGAAGATACTTACATCTGCGCAGATTATGCTTACATTACGTAGAAGATACTTACATCTACATAGATTATGCTTACATTTACGTAGAAGATACTTACATCTGCGCAGATTATGCTTACATTAACGTGGAAGATACTTACATCTACATAGATTATGCTTACATTTACGTAGAAGATACTTACATCGGGGCAGATTATGCTTACATTACGTAGAAGATACTTACATCTACATAGATTATGCTTACATTTACGTAGAAGATACTTACATCTGCGCAGATTATGCTTACATTACGTAGAAGATAATTACATCTACATAGATTATGCTTACATTTACGTAGAAGATACTTACATCTGCGCAGATTATGCTTACATTACGTAGAAGATACTTACATCTACATAGATTATGCTTACATTTACGTAGAAGATACTTACATCTGCGCAGATTATATTTTCTCACCTATGTATGTGATATGATAATCGTGCCTGTTGTTGCTTAGACAGTAATAATGTCTTGTGAAGTTGCGACCCAAGATCGATACTAGTAAATACAAACATGTATATTTTAAACAAAGGTAATTACTTAATTACTGTTGATTTCATTATGTTTGGGAGCTTGTTAGTCGTGTATATTCGTGTGGCCCTCTCCGTATTTTTACAAGATACTGATGTCATTTCACATTGTCAAATTTATTAGCTCTAAAATACACACACAAACTGCAGAATAGTACCTTCACTGCTTCATAGGATGATGATGAGTATTGGTTTGATATAGTTTTTATAGTTTCAATGATTCTCACCTCTTTATATTCACGTTTTACCAATGAAGCCTAATTTCCGTAATGTAAAATCCACGAGAATCAACATTTTAGAGTGATTTCTCCGACTTAACCATTTTATGGTTAATGTATAATTTTGGTAACATTTTGAATGATGGCCTAAAGTTGTTTATTTGTAGTTTAGAAAATATGTTGTACTCTCCTCTCTTAACGACTGCAAGAGAGTGCGGCGTGTGTCTTGGGTAACTTCGACACATTGAAATACAGATTTATTTCATTTAATGTTCAGATAGTACCCAAAAAAGACTTATCAAGGTAGAAATTTAAACAAATCTGTCATTATTAACTAAGCAAGAGGTTATATATAACCGATCAGGAACTGCTGTAGTTTAATAGAGAATACCGTTACAGAAGTCGAGAAGTCGATAGTTAATATTTTCTTCTACGTACATAATGTTTTCCTGAAACTGAATAATTCAATGCTCCGAAACAAATTATTTAAAATTAGTAACTAAAATAGTTCAAGAAACGCACACAGAAAGAATATACTAAGGAAAACATTACTAAACACTATTTGTCAGCACCATACCCGTGCTCGTGTGTTTCACCGAAGTGGGACCTGCATCACTTCGGGCTTTCCTCCCCCATTAAGCTGATATAACTTGAATAATGTTAAAAGCGGCGTTAATCCCAACTCACTCACTCACTCTATTAAATTCATCTCATAAATTATAAGTGCCTGTATAACCAACACTATAAAACTAACAGTAAATACTATAATTCATGGAAACCCGACATGCTTCATTCCAGGTTGATTATATATCAGTGAAAACAAGACTTCTGTACGACATCATGTTTAACTAAAAACTCAAGAAACCAGCTATAAGTTCTATTTTATACTGCTTATATTGTAATATTTTGAGAAATATGATTTTGGTCCTCATATGCTCAAATATATTCATACCGTCACTAATACTGCTACATCCTGTGTAATGCTCATGATATTAATCACTTGATTGTCTGGTCCAGACTCGATTATTTACAGACCGCCGTCATATCGCTGAAATATTGCTGTGTGCGGCGTTAAACAACAAACCAACCAACCAACATCCTGTGTAGTAGAACAATGGCCATTTGTCATCTGTTATATATGGAGAAGGGGTGTAAACAAATTATCGCCTTATCCTTTAACCCTGAAATACTTCAGGATTACGACAAGAAGCATTAAAGGAATAGAACTAAACATTTAAGAATGTAAATAAGGACAATATGCAGATGACACACATCGTTTCTTGAAATGATACAGAAGAGAGTGGTCAGGACTAAAGATGAACTTTGATAAAATAAAGTAAACTTGCTTTGCTTCCTTACAAAATACTGAAAATCTGTCACTATAGTCTGCCATACAGACCTTTAAACAAATAAATCCAATACAGCCTAGGCAAGTTTATAAGAGTGGATTATTGCAGTTTTAGGAAGAAAGTCTCTGTGCTCCTGTTTATTATATATTATTAAGATAATCTAGCGACTGTTCTTTCTTTAAAGGGGAGGTCAGGTAGCCTAGTGGTTAAAGCGTTCACTTGTCACGTCGAAGACCCGGGTACGATTCCCGACATGGGTACAATGTGTGATGCCCATTTCTGGTGTCCCCCGACGAGATATTGCTGGAATATTGCTAAAAGCGGCGTAAAATCAAACCAACTCACACTCACTCTTTCTTTAAAATATGTTCATTTCAGGGACAAGATGTTAGTCTAGATGAAATAAAAAAAGAATAAATATCACATCTTTCACAATTGTGCGAAAAATCAATCAACTCTCTAGATATCATGTACAGCTTATAAGACATTTGCCAAAATTTAATATGATCTAACCATAATTATTCCAACAGCTACTGTCGGGTAGCCAAGTGATTAAAGCCTTAGCTTGTCACGTCGAAGACCCGGGTTCGATTCCCGACATGGGTACAATGTGTGAAGCCCATTTCCGTTGTCCCCCGACGTGATATTGCTGGAATATTGCTTAAAAGCGGGATAAAACCATACTCACTCACTCACACCAACAGACGCAGCAAATAAGAGGAGAGTTGCTCACTGGCAAAAAAAAAAACCCGGAAATGCGCAAACATCAACTCGGCTACATTGAGTAGCGATTCTGTAACCAAGGCTGATGTAAACTACACATATTTAATCAATATATTTAACCAGTGGTCTTACATCACCTGCCGCTGAGGTGACTGAGGAGAACCACAAGGCGTCTTGCAATCTTTGTCTCTGACAGAATTTGATATTGTCATTGCTGCCTCCGTCTCGTCCAAAACTCATTTAATTTTAAACGAATCAATGAATTCCTTGTATTCCGCATCAATACACCGTCTTTTAACGGAATAAATCTTTGAGATGCGCCATGCTGAATAATGTTGTATTAGTTTACATCAATCAAATATCCTGATGTGATGAGATCGGTTGAAAAGAGTGATGTCGAATTTGCGTGTTATTTCTGTTAATGTGTTGTAGAGATAATATATTTTTTCTGAAATCCATTTCTTCCATAGCAGGGGTTAAGTGGGCTGTAGAGATGATCACAGAGAGAAAGTCGAATAATGAGATGGCTTCAATCAAATGAGATTTTTCTACTGATACGTTTTATAATTATTTGACAAAATAAAAAAAAGACGGTAAATAAACAATTTCTGATTTAATACATGATAACACTATATAACCGAATGTTTATTCTGAGGTTCAAAGAGGATCGATCACAATGGAAAAGAAGCGAACCTGCGCTCAAGAAACTCGGGTGTTCGGAGGCAGGTTAATGAGTTCAGCCTTGCGGGTAGTTCGCGTGATATTCTCGTCAGTGTACTTTTAAATTTTAAGGACAAGAAATGTTCGATTTATTGATGTTAGTGACGATATCACGTTTTTTGGACACGAGAGAATACATACTTGTATCGCACACATCGATATCATTATACAATAGTTCATATGCCAGTTCGCGAGATCTCCCGAGATCTAACTGTTTCTTATCACGTGACGAAGGACACGCAAGCCGGCAAGATACATAACAACCTGTCGGGGCACTGCTTGACTCTATTCTTTGTCCTGTTTGCAATCGGGTGTGGTGCGTGCGTGCGTGCGTGCGTGCGAGAGAGAGAGAGAGAGAGAGAGAGAGAGAGAGAGAGAGAGAGAGAGAGAGAGAGAGAGAGAGAGAGAGAGAGAGAGAGAGACTTCGTATGATACTTACCGATCTGTCACCATGATACATGACTATTGATAAACATACGTACATGTATCTAGATCACTTGACAAGGAGTTTGACAGAGGCCATTTTGTCCTTTAGCGTTTTCTTTGCCAAGTGATCATCAAACAAAGCGGAGGATTCAGTGTAAACTTTGAACGCCTTTTAGGTCATCCCGTCTGGAGACACTGAATCTGATCTCACCCCATAAAAGAACTGACGATTTCTGACATTGATTCAAAAGCAGACGAGCCAATGACATGGTGTCGGTGGTGGACGGTGAACGCCAATGACGGAGAACAGCAGAACGCTTCTTATGGTGGCCATACCCATGCTACGTTTATTGAAGTGTTGATGCTTCAATGACATGAGGCTGTTACACTGGACAACTAAACAAAATCACTCTGGAGTGTCTTGGGCCAAGGCTGAGATTACTCTAATGTGCTTGGGCCAAGGCTGAGATTACTCTAATGTGCTTGGGCTGAGATCACTCTGGAGTGGTTCGGGCTTAGGCTGAGATCACTCTGGAGTAACTTGGGCCTAGGTTGAAATTACTCTAGAGTGACGGGCCTAGGCTGAGATTACTCAAGAGTGACGGGCCTAGGCTGAGATTACTCAAGAGTGACGGGCCTAGGCTGAGATTACTCTAAAATGGTTCGGGCCTAAGCTGATATTGCTCTAGAGTGACTTGCGCCAAGGCTGAGATCACTCTAAAGTGCTTTGGGCCTAGGCTAAGATTACTCTAGAGTGGTTCGGGCTGAGGCTGAGATCACTTTTGAGTGACTTGCACCTAGGCTAAGATTACTGTAGGGTGACTTGGGCCTAGGCTGAGATTACTTTAGTTTGATCTGTTGTTCTATTTGAATTTGCATTTTGCAGACATTTCTTATTAATATGGAAAGGGTTTTGTCCCACATATTAAATAAAGATTATAGACAATTCTTGAACCAGATATGTTTTTGTATTGTTTTTTTAATGTTTATAGAAAATTATATTGATATTTTATTTCTATATAGAAATGATTTTACGATATTTGGTACCCTTTGTGTATAAAAGTCAATGGGGGCATGTTCAAACAAACACAGGCAAAACTTAACAAATATAGCAACTTTGTGTGAATAATTTAATCTCAAATATCTACTTCGTGTGCAGAAACCGTTCCAGATATAAAATACTCTCTCTTAATTGTTAATGTGTTTTACGTATAGATATACATTTTACACTTATGATATTGGCAATGCCCCAGCTTGTAAACAAGAATACTAAGAGCTTACGTTTTCGGCATTACTTTGGATATCCACCTGAGGCAAAGGCTTACATTGTTGCGAACACCTGGTGTCATCACTGAATTTCAGTGATCCATTCATATTATGTTCATCACTATTGAGGGGCACGGGTGGCCCAGTCGTCTAAGGCTCCGCGATTCGCTGTGCAGTGTCGCGTCCCTTGGGCACACCAGAAACCTGTGATTGTGGGTTCGAATCCCGGTTCAACCCGATTATGTTTCTAGGTTTGTCAGCACCATACCCGTGCTCGTGGGTTTCACCGAAATGGTAAACGTCTGAGACCTGCATCACTTCGGGCTTTCCTCCCACATTAAGCTGACACGCCGCGATATAACTGTAATATTGTTAAAAGCGGAGTTAAACCCAACTCACTCACTCATCACTATTGATTGCCTTTTACGCCCACTGATGAAACATGTTTCGTAGGAAACTGGTTATTTTCTAGCGTTGACAGTTTATATTTCCATAATGATGTTTGAGTACGACATGTGTATTGGTTCACAACAGCATCTGGTGATACATATTACAAAATAATTTGCATGCCTGTAATATCTGGGTTTTGTTTGAAACGGATAGTTGATATTGACCAGTCAGTTTGTGTTTACGTCAAACTTGCCTTAAAGCCACACACGAATTGTTTAATTGTTTAGCCGTTCACATAATGTAAAATAGATAAATGATGTTTAAAGTAGTGGAATAAATTTCTATATTGAAAAGAATGAAGGTGTTCCTTACGCGAGACATTTCAAAACAATATGCAAAAACAGATGTTGAAGATTTATCCTGAATAACAAAATATATTTTTCACACGTGCAAATACCCTTTGCGACAACAGAAATTATATATCTCATATTAGTTTGTTATCTTTAAATAACTATATCGAAAATTTATCAACAGACAATACAGAACTATTAAATCACTTCATAAAGAATTGTTTGTATTTTGGATTGTTTTATTTGAAACATGAAGAAACAGCAGAAGATTGAAACAACAGGCGGTACCAGGTAACGAGTGAAGCCGACATAAGTATGTTCATTTTACATGTATATGTTATGCAAAGAACATACAATGTTCAATAATACCCTCTGATAAGAAATGGGGGCACGGGTGGCCCAGTCGTCTAAGGCGCCGCGATTCGCTGTGCAGAGTTGCGTCCCTTGGGCACGCCAGAAACCTATGATTGTGGGTTCGAATCCCGGTTCGCCCCGATTATGTTTCTAGGTTTGTCAGCACCATACCCGTGCTCGTGGGTTTCATCGAAGTGGTAAACGTCTGAGACCTGCATCACTTCGGGCTTTCCTCCCACATTAAGCTGACACGCCGTGATATGACTGGAATACTGTTAAAAGCGGCGTTAAACCCAACTCACTCACTCTGATAAGAAATAAATGACGAGTGGGAGTGAACTAAAACACTCCGAGTGGTATATTATCCCGTCAGTGTTTTACAATAAGCAGCGACCACGAGTCGTTTATTTCTTATTGGAGATTTTTGATTGCGAATGGTGACAATATGTACCTTTTCCCCTAATAACGTCTATCATTATATAACGACCACATTTGAAAGTGATAATTCGGCCATTGCGTTTATTTACCTTGCCAAGCTATATCTATGACAACTCACTAGATACTTCCCTCTCAAAATTATTTTGCCGTGCGACCATATTTTTCAAATCACCCCAGTTTAGTTCGATGGGATTCAAGTCACAATGGTAAGGAGGAAGACTAAGCACTTGGTGACCGTGTTCTGTCAATCACATAAGAGGGCGGGGTTTATTCTGAAGAACCAGTTGGTAGTAGTCAGTTTTTTTGGCTTTCGTTGGCCGAGCAATGCGGTTGTTGTCCAACCACTGACATATCTCACCTTTGGTGGAATTTGAGGTTGGACAACGGTTAATAGGATCTCGACAACTGTGATAGTGATTGTCCATAACCACCAAGGATTTATCAGGCAGTGCTAAGAGGAGCTGCTCCTCAACATACACAGTGAAAACCTGACCATTCATCTCGGTATGGAAGTCTCTGCCATCTGTAGATCTGGATCTGAACACTAGATAACACACAGGGAGGAAACCTCTGTGGGAGACTGCATGGAGGACAATCAGGCGCTCCCCATTACCAGGGGGATCTTGCGCTGTGGCTCTCTGGTATCTGGCTGAGACTATTAGTAAGCCGCTGTGTGGCAGGCGTTAACCCAGGTTTCGTCCAAATAGACAGGCTCGTAGCCTTCTTCTCGTTTCTTTTTAATAGTGCGCAAATAATTGATACGCAAACGAATGATATCTGGTCGTTCACACATTGCTTGTTTCGATCCTTTTGTCCTTTTGCACTGATATCCAAATTTGGAAAGGAGTTTACAAATGGTCCATTTGGAAATATCAAAGTCATGCTCTGTAAGGAGAATTTGTTTTAGTTTTCGAGTTGAAATCAATTCATTTTCTCGTGTTAACCGCCGATTCACGTCCCTGACAACTTTTTTTATCAAAGGAATCTCATTTTAATTTCCTTTCCTGTTTTGAGATGCCCCCTAAGGGATGTGCAGGGGAGCATGCATTTTCAGGAGAGTTCAAAATCTTAATTATCGTTTGTTTGGGAAGCTGTAACGCATGAATTGTTCTTTTCATGTACTTGTTCTTTTCATGTAAATGTCAAAGAAGGGCGAACGTCTTTCACTTTCAGCCTTAAAGTATTCAAATATTTTAACAACGAAACCTTTCGCATCAGCGGAAAGATACCTGCGCTGAGACATCATGAACACCGTATTCGTGCGTGCGTGATTCCCGTGCAACCTTTCGAGTTGAGTTGATTGGTTCAACTGTGTCATATGGCCCTGTGACGCAGGGGTAGCATTTAGTCTGTCTTACAGACCCTGATACATTTATATGAACTACAGCCCATGCAAGTCTATAATGTTTGGCAAGTCTAGATTACTGCAGTATGAAGAAAATCACTGGGCTCCCTTTTTATTAGATTTTTATTTTCTGTATGATATGTTCATTTCAGAGACTATATGTTAGTCTAGGGTAGCATTATGCAGATGGCTGTGAATGCTCGTTCCACCTGTGACGAACAGGTCTGGTTGTTGATGAAATATAGTGATAGCTAAATAGACAGATTTTTTATTCATGCACCGATTGTCTTTAAATGTAATATCCAGTTATGTATGACTGTTTAATAATCTCAAAACAACTCTGACTGGAATAGGTCCAATAGTTTTTCAGATATTGTAGTAAACGTCGGTACCTTAAATTAACTTCCAGACTTTAAATAGTGGGGCTGCTTGTGTTTTTGCATGTAGCGCAAATATGACATATATGATAGAACATGCTGTGGATTGTGTTCCAGAAGCGGACGAGAACGGTTTGTGCCTGAAAGAAGAAGTCCTGGGCGAGGCTGATGGGAACACATACTATTGTAACGACCCTGAGTTGCCACTGTGCTGCCAGACAGATGACACCCACAAATGCTGTGAGGCCGAAGACGAGAAGACATTGTATGTATACCAGTTAACAATACTGTGTTAATATATTGTGAGTTTACTGCCCCCGTGGTCTAGCGATAGAGCGTCCGCCCAGAGAGCAGTAGGTCCGGGGTTTGATCCCCGACCGCGACATCCCAAAAGATGGTACTTGTTGTTACCCTGTCTGGCGCGCGACATTAAGGGGCTTAAAGAAGGACTAGTCAGCTCAGAGTCAGTATACTGTGTTTGAATGGGGTATTCATGTTAAACTGCGGCATGTTATCTCAGTAAGCTAGTATTATAAATAGGCATCATTCCTGACCAGTACAAGCAGCCACACTCAGACAAACACACGTGCATGCACGTCGCAATCTCAATGCACTAATCCTATACGCGACGTGAAACCCAATTTTACCCAACTATGATGAGTAAGTGAGTGAGTGAGCCCACTCACTCACTGACAAGATGATAAGCGTATAAGGTCTATCAGAAACCCCAAGAGAAATTTTGACAGTCTTCCGGACAACTCTACTCCTGGCACCTACAACCGAAACGAAACATGACAGATTATTAGTACAGTAAACTACGGTTATAACGAACTCAAAGGGACGATTATTTTAAGTTCGTTATAACCGTAGTTCGTTATAAGCACATTTCCAGCATAACTACAGCAAATAGTCGGGACTAAAAGGTTAGTTCGTTATATCCGTCAGTTCGTTATAAGCGTGTTCGTTATAACCGTAGTTTACTGTACGTGATATTTCTTAATGGATAACAACCACGTTATCAGCTGGCCTGTATCGAGTTAATTTAGACATGCTGATATGTTTACAAACGATTGTATTGATTTACAAAAATTATATTATTACCATCCCGACCACGATATTCCCTGCCAACAAACCAAAATTCTCCACATCAACATCAATCGCTGAAAAACCAGGAACTGCAAGACGCCGTTATATTATAAACAAAGAACCGGACCTCCCGATATGAGCGTTAATTCACAGTTATTTATCCATGGCATAAGGCAATGACATAAATATGGGTCTGTAATAGGTATAGGCTTATGACATCAGGAGACAGATTGACGTTAACTATATATAGTGGAACCTCATTAGTCTGATCCCCTTTAAATCCAGAAAGCCAGCGTCTATTGCTGGAAACACGACGTTTATACTGCGCCCCGAGTGGTATATTATCCCTGCAATATTTTATTTACGATGAACAGCTCCCGCTTTAAAACTAGTTACCTTAATTTTAATAATAATAATTTCCTGAATGGATTCCAAACTCGGCAATGTCGGACAAGTCCTTTTTCGAACAGATGGGTTAAATTTGGTATTTCCCGCTTATCCTCACAATCCTCACTTCGATTATCTGTACCTTTTCTCCTTATACCGATTGTCATATCTCTCCCACTTTTGGATGCGATCGTTCGGCCACTGCGTTTATCTGCGTACCCAGGGTACATCTATGGGGAAACAACTCACGAGACATTTCTCTCTCAAGAATAACGTCGTCCAATAGACGACGCCATTACGTTAAGAGCGCATGTTCGAATCTCCAGAAATGACGTCATGACAGAAGAATGTTTTATCGTGAAATAAACCGCGCTTCGCTCTTCGTTGCTCTTTGCGATTTATCGCGTATCTATCTTATATTACCCTTGTAAACACGATCGTTAACCCGGACCTTTGTTTATCCGGATTACGAGGGCTACAATGCAGTTTCGTGCGCGTTGCTTTGTGACATCATTATTGATTGAAGGACGTTGCTATGAGGCCACAACATGCTCCAGCTATATCACACGGGGTCTCTGATTAGGAGAATCGATATTACGCTTTCGGGATGAACAAAGCTAAATCTGAATTCCCAGGATTAAATAGACTCTAATCCGGATCTGTCTTACAGCTCCCTGTCAGCAGTAGTATTTTATACATGATGGATTGGGCCATCGACTCATATACAGTAATATTGCTAATAGTCATATATGCAGTAAGATGAAGGACCACATACAATATATGACGTAAGATGAATGGCATATGCATGCAATATATGCAGTAAGATGAATGACCATATACAATATATGCAGTAAGATGAATGACCACATACAATATATGCAGTAAGATGAATGACCATATACAATATATGCAGTAAGATGAATGGCATAAAATATATGAAGTAAGATGAATGGCATGCAATATATGAAGTAAGATGAATAACCATATACATTATATGCAGTAAGATGAATGACCACATACAATATATGCAGTAAAATTAATGACCATATACAATATATCAAGTAAGATGAATGACCACATACAATATATGAAGTAAGATGAATGACCATATACCATATATGAAGTAAGATGAATGACCATATACAATATATGCAGTAAGATGAATTACCACATACAATATATGCAGTAAGATGAATGACATACAATATATTAAGTAAGATGAATGGCATGCAATATATGAAGTAAGATGAATGGCCATATACAATATATGCAGTAAGTTGAATGACATACAATATATGCAGTAAGATGAATGGCCATATACAATATATGAAGTAAGATGAATGGCCATAGACAATATATGCAGTAAGATGAATGACCACATACAATATATGCTGTAGGATGAATGACCATATGCAATATATGCAGTAAGATGAATGGCATAAAATATATGAAGTAAGATGAATGGCATGCAATATATGCAGTAAGATGAATGACCATATACATTATATGCAGTAAGATGAATGACCACATACAATATATGCAGTAAGATGAATGACCACATACAATATAAGCAGTAAGATGAAGGAACATATGCAATATATGCAGTAAGATGAAGGACCATATACAATATATGAAGTAAGATGAATGACCATATACAATATATGAAGTAAGATGAATGACCATATACAATATATGAAGTAAGATGAATGACCATGTACAATATATGCAGTAAGATGAATGACATACAATAAATGCAGTAAGATGAATGACATACAATATATGCTGTAAGATGAATGACCATATACAATATATTCAATAAGATGAATGACCATGTACAATATATGCAGTAAGATGAATGACATACAATATATGAAGTAAGATGAATGACCGTATACAATATATGCAGTAAGATGAATGACCATATACAATATATGAAGTAAGATGAAAGAACATATACAATATATGCTGTAAGATGAATGACCGTATACAATATATGCAGTAAGATGAATGACCATATACAATATATGAAGTAAGATGGATGACCACATACAATAAATGCAGTAAAATGAATGACCACATACAATAAATGCAGTAATATGAAGGACCATATACAATATATGAAGAGGATGAATGACCATATACAATATATGCAGTAAGATGAATGACATACAATATATGCAGTAAGATGAATGGCGATATACAATATATGAAGTAAGATGAATGACATACAATATATGAAGTAAGATGAATGATATACAATATATGAAGTAAGATGAATCACATACAATATATGCAGTAAGATGAATGACCATATGCAATATATGCTGTAAGATGAATGACCATATACAATATATGCAGTTAGATGAAGGACCATATACAATATATGCAATAAGATGAATGACATACAATATATGATGTAAGATGAATGACCCTATACAATATATGAAGTAAGATGAATGACCATGTACAATATATGCAGTTAGATGAATTACATACAATATATTCAATAAGATGAATGACCACATACAATATATGCTGTAAGATGAATGACCATATACAATATATGAAGTAAGATGAAAGAACATATACAATATATGCTGTAAGATGAATGACCGTATACAATATATGCAGTAAGATGAATGACCATATACAATATATGAAGTAAGATGAATGGCCATATACAATATATGCAGTAAGATGAATGACCACAAACAATATATGAAGTAAGATGAAGGACCAATGTCATTATGAAATAAAAGAAGGGATGAACTGATTTCATTACTCCACGTTGTTTCAAAAGCAATAAATTATAAAATCCGAGCAAGGGACATTGTCACGTTGTCGCCCCTACCCAAAACACGCTAAAACTTACAAAATCGACTAAAGCGATGTCGCAACAAAGCGACCACTCGACAAGGCCGCGATGTCCCTTCTAGGAGTCCCGAATGAAAGGTGCAGGGCTTTCCAGATGTGGAAGGCCTCTGGAGGTGGACGTAAACGTTCCTTTTCAACTTACAAATAACCGGGTGTAGGGCACACGAGTCGACTGTATAACCAGCCCAATATCAGTAGGCGTCACACAAACTTCCCATGTCAAGAATCGAACTTGGATCTATGGCCTGCAATCCCCACTGTACTACCCTATGAATGCGAGGACAAATGGGAACCTTAAAAGGAATCTATAGAAAGAGAAAAAACTACGTTTTCGTTATTCGTTCATCTGGAAATATGTTAATCCGCACTATCCAGATAATCAGGGTTCACTCTAAGTGGCATTCACACGCACACACACACACACACACACACACACACACACACACGCACGCACGCACGCACGCACGCACGCACGCACGCACGCACGCACGCTCGCACGCACGCACGCACGCACACACACTCACACACACACACACACACATACATACATACATACATACATACATACATACATACATACATACATACACACACACACACACACATACATACATACACACACACATACATACACACACACACACACATACATACACACACGCGCGCGCGCGCGCACGCACGCACACACACACACACACACACACACACACATATGGTGGTACTTTAGAAGGTTTTGGTTCATGTTTTAATGACCGTATCTCGTTTCTTGCCTCCAGCCGTTAACAACAGAATTTGCCCTGCTGATTTACAAGAACGTGATTGGCTCCAAAAGCCATTAGTGTTGTTATAAAACCTAACATGATATCTCTGATTGATTCTCCAATGTTCAGACTTGTTTCAATTAACACGATGAACCTTGAACAGCAGGACCTCCCTTCATCGGATGACATTAGCACACAGACGTCAGATTTGGGTAAACACGCCTATCTGAAACATGTTTCTTAAGAACCCCCTACAGATATTTGCCCTATGATGTCTTGTGTAAAATATCAATGTCTGAAGTAGCTCACCTTTTGACA
The DNA here is from genome assembly GCF_022045235.1 of Haliotis cracherodii. Lineage (NCBI taxonomy): Eukaryota > Metazoa > Mollusca > Gastropoda > Lepetellida > Haliotidae > Haliotis > Haliotis cracherodii. The sequence goes on along the minus strand of NW_027266270.1, from coordinate 17,196,780 downwards.
TTTAAATTAACTGATGTTTTCAGTTTTGCTCTTTGTTTTGCGTACGTGTGTGCTCTAAAGTAAATATGAGTTTGCAATGTGAGTTATTGCAATGGTACGCGATTGGTAAAGATTTCGGGAAGTGTTTTGGCTTTGATAATTGCCGAAACGAAAAATGGTTGAGGCGCACTGTTTGTTTCTGATCTCTAAAGCATCATCCGCATATTTTGAACAGCAAACATCTTAAGGCTGGTCTAAACACCAAAATGTCCGTGTTGGAAATAGAATCTAGATCTTTGGCGTCCTGTACGTTCAACTATGAAGTCACGCTATTGCCCGATAAAGATCAGCCACAATAAGAAAATAGCCCCGTTTTGGTTCATTGGAGTTGTCAAGTTCCACTGCACCCGTTCCATTCTGTTAACATTTGTGTCACGTGACGAACAACTAGAACCTTTCAGCCATGTGAAAGACAATGAGGACCTCTGTATTGACCTCTACAAAACGACTTGTGTCATGTTTAAACACATTCGGCTCTTTACACTTCTCTATTGCATTACGTACAAATGTTGAACATAATATTTTCTAGCCTACTTATGAAAAGTATCGATATTCCATTTACTCGTACACTATTCATATTATATTCTCGATAATTCTCACAGACCCTTGGAGAGTCCAAATAGAAACCGAAGTATCCAGCAACGTTTGTTGTATATAAGAGACGACTAAATGGATCGGGTGGTCAGCTACTTGGTTGAATGCAACCACTGGAACGACATGGCCTATAAGGTGTTTTTTTTAATTGGTCAGGTTTGATCGTTCTAGATGTTTCTGGATGGGACATTTTCTAGAATTAAGGCTGTACCTATATTCGAGGTCTTTCCGACCCGACTTTAGTTCTGATATAATTTCCAAGTGCGGATTGGATACCTGTCTGGAAACATCGAATTCTTGCCACCTTTCAACACTATTCTGGGTTCAAGAACGGAGACATGCCTCTTTCAAGACATTCCATAGTGACAATATTCTGAACAGTCGTGAGTGCAACAACATTAACGCTAGGGCCTGTTACTCGTTGTTGCTGTCACATATTTGACCCAATGTATTGCCTTTTTTATTGTAAACCTAAAACAGTGGGTTTAAATATTCTATACATTTGTGGTCATATACTGTTTTCACAATATAGTTTGGGCGAACCGATGTCTAGATTAACTTCTGCATTCATTTTGAGTCTAATTTAAACAATCACAGAAAATTGCTTCGAATGACAATGAGTGATTGTTTCCTCAGGTTTGTTAATATCAAACAGGAACGATGTGGATAGAGAATAATATACATTTCAGGGTAGCCAAGAGGTTAAAGCGTTCGCTCTCTGGATTACCCTCTGCATTCATTTTGAGTCTAAATTTAAACAATCAGAAAAAATGCTTCGAATGACATTGAATGATTGTTTCCTCAGGTTTGTAAATGTGTTGTTTGTGGATAGAGAATAATATACATTTCAGGGTAGTCTAGCGGTGAAAGCGTTCGCTCGTCACGCCGTTAGACCCGGGTTCGTTTCCCCACATGAGTACTATTGGTGAAGCCCATTTCTGTAGTCCCCCGACGTGATATATGCTAGAATTATTTCCCTAAACCGGCGTAATAACACACTCACTGACTCACTCACTCACATTTCAGGGAGTAGGCGTACTAAAACGTATCTACCTTAAAAAATGAAAATGATCATCTAAATTGTTGTATTGATATCAATACTTTCGAACTTTAAGCTTGTAACCTCATTCTTCACAACGTTTTAACACTAATACGAAAGCTGGTCGAAAGGTTTTAAGCCTGACTAACTTGCAACAATGGTTCATAACAAAGTAAACTAGTCAGTGTAGTGCATCGTTCGAATAGTTAATTGCAAGTGTATTTGGTCTGTTGAGGCCGTTTGTATATTAGTGACAGCCAGTTGATAGGCGTCCAAATGAACACAGAAATGGAAAAGAACGAGTTCTGAGCAGTCATCGAGTTTTTAACTTTAGAGAAAAGTACTCGCCATGAAATTCATGACCGCATGTCGCAAGTGTGTGGGGATAGGTGGCCTAGGTATTCCACTGTTAAATGTTGGACAGCTATGTTTAAGGCTGGGAGAACAAGACTTGTTGATGACCCTAGGTCAGGACGTCCATCAACATTTACAGATGATTAAAATATCTGCTCGTTGGGTGCCAAAGTTTGATTAGTTTAATTTTGATCTTAAAGAAAAAAGAACTGAAAATTTAGAGCTAATTGAGGAGAAAACTGTGGAATGCCTTGTTTTCATCATGAGTCTTGACAAGCTTCACAAGAGGATCATCAGACAAATAAATGTGTGCAAAGGTGCACAAAACAATTCTATCATGAAGAGTCCCAACGTTAAACAAACCACGCCCTTCCGTAATGATTGGTAAATATAAGCGATTGAGGGAAGAGCGAGGTTGGTGGGATCTATTGTCTGCCATGATTCTGCGAGTGAGGGTGTCAATACCCTGAATTTCTTGTTTCGTCCAATTAACAACACCTCAAGGACGGGCACAGCATAAGTATTTGTGGCTTTAACTTTATTGCGAGCGTTCAAATCTGAACTCTTTTGTTCTCTGACGGAAGCCTTTCCTTGATATGGGCATTCTGGATTTTTTCCTTAATCTGCATCCCGAAGTACGTTTAGTCCTGACCTTCCACGAGATAGTCAATAACTCCTCCACCAAGTAAACTGACTGATCTTCCCTCTTCAAACTTGCCACATTTCAAATGAAGAATGTTGCATTTGTCGAGTCCAAAGGACATGCCGATATCATTAGAAAAGGACTCGACAAGCAGAATCTGTTTTTTGTGTGTAGATCCTCCATTGGCAATGAGTTCAAGGTCATCCATGTAAAGGCGGTGAATAAGGGGTGTTGGGAATCTGTGTAAAGAAGGTCTCGGATGATAACCTTCCCCTTTGCTGAGCAAAATGCTTAAGGGATTTAGTGACAAACAGAAAAGCAAAGGACTAAAAGAATCGCCCTGAAATTATTATTATTATTATTATTATTATTATTATTTCAAAATGGCTGACCAAGAGGGGATCGAATATGACCTCTTGTCAGAATTGAATGGTTTGGTGCTCCATTTAACAACACTAATTAGGCCACATTTTCTTATTTGGCACAGGTAAGAGGCCAAACTGTTTTTAATCAGATGACAAATATCAGTACCTCTTTTTGTCAACATTTTTCTTCATTGTATCCCAACGGACTCGGTTAAAATGTTGCTATTTCTCCGGGCTTCGTTTCATGTTGTTACATCTTTTTGTGTGAGGGCGTCCCAGTTATCGGCCAACTCCGCCTTCATTTCCTGAGTAGCCAATCAGCGACGCCCAGAAAGTGTGGTGATATTTCAGATAGAGCATATGTGATATCAGAGTCTGTTTTCGAGTATGACATTTGTTGCCATGAAAACATCAAAGGCTAATTATACCGGCTGTTGGAAAATTCATATTAATGTGGCGTTCACTCACCTGGAATATAAAACTCTAGAGAACAATCAGTCTAAATAGTCTCAACTAAGCGCAAAAGGCAAAATAGTGATGAAAACCACATGGACGAACCAATGATGGCTCCAGGCTTCGGCTTTTCGGGCAGAGAGTTATCGCGAAGGAATAAAATATATTGAATGAATGAGATTGTTTTCAGATACAGTTCCCTATTTTGACTTGCACAATGTGGTCTTTTTCAAGTGAACAATGGATTTTTCTTTTCATGTGTTTGTAAAGGGTGCCACTGGTGGGAGTATACGCCCACCTTTTCGCGAACACCTGGTATCATCACTATTTGATAGTGACCCATTCTCATGATGTAGTCTGAATCGTATAATGGACCCTGCGCTCAGTTGCGTTTTCTTAAGATTAAGTAAAGGGATCTGTCGTTTTTTATTTATCAAACAACGTTCAAGAAGTGGGCTCTGTCAATTTGTCCATCGCTCTTATCATTTTTTTTCAATAAATATCGACCTCATCTGAATTTATCGGTTATTGACCTATGCTTTTTGCAGAGACTTCTTGTGAATGTGGAAATGTGATTTGTCGCGTATATCTGTATACTACCATGTATTTTGCACATGTTATTGTAATCTCAAAAAAATATTATTTTCAGGCTTAGCTATTTTATAGTAACTCATTAATCTTATACATACGCAAGTTTTTCTTTTCTTTTGATAGGTGACATCTTTTGGCTTTACGTGTCAATTTAACGATTCATAAGGATATATTTACTACTCAGAATCACTTCTTTGATAGGCATTTAGAAGTTGGAGTACTAAGTAAGGATAAGAATTTATAGATGAACAACTTCTTTATTACAATTAAGAGCGACCCTCGCCACCAACCTCAAAGACTTCAAGATCAGGAAACTACAAGAAGCCATCAACATCAAAAGACTCCAGCCGTCAATCAACATTACATACCCCCGGCGTACCATCAACTCATCAAAGACCCCAATCAGCCTTAATCCCGTTGTTTACATCACTGACTTCACCGATGATTGTCATCACTACCCTTGTGTGTACATAACAGGCTTCTCTACTCCAGTACAACAATATGTACTCTACAGTATAAACATTGTCTCCTACTTGTTTATATACTTGCCAATACATTCTGTATATCACTTGCTTGATAACGGTGTTAGAACCTACACCGAAACGTCGCTCTTAATTGCAATAAAGAAGTTGTTCCTCCATAAGTTCTTATCCTTACTTACTCAGAATCAACAACAGATTGATCTGGTCCAGATTCTTTACACACCGCTCATATAGCTGGAATATTCCGAATGTGGCGTTAAACAACATACAAACAAAACAGAGTTTTTTTTGTAATACCATCAGCTTGTTTTCCGGGGCCTGACTCTCTTGCTGGAATGTTTCTGAGTAAAAAAACAAACAGAATTTTTTCACATTAACACGTATCTCCTTTTGTTGCAGCAAAGACCAGGTGATGTTATGGGGATTTGTATGCCTGACCATTTTGAGCTTCGCCCTGGTATTCTGCCTACTGACCAGAGAGGGGGACTTCTTTCAGGCAGAAACTTGTAGACAAGCTGCTGATCGGGTGGCTAGAAAATGTGGCATCAAATGTTTCGCGTAAGTATCTACAATCGCACGGGGTACGAGTGGCCTGGTGGCCAATAGCAGCGCAATGCGACGTGCAGAGTTGTGCCCCTCATTTGAAGCAGGATCGTTGGTTCGAATCCCAGACGCTCCGATTGGCAGAGCCTTTGTCAGAACCCTTGGGTGTCACGGTAGTGTCAAAAGCTACCACCCACTTTCTGCTCTCCTCTCAGCAACTCTACATTCCAATGCATCAGGTGGCAAGATATTCGCCCTTTCCATGGTTCACTAGATTGCTTGGGGGACGTGTTCCTGGGAATTTATCGAAGGAAATAAACTGTCCCTTAAAATCTTGTAAAGTAATGTGCAAAAGGAAATTGTCTGCCACGAAAATTACAGTGTTGCAAGGTGTTTTTCGTTTTCTTTAAATCATACCCATAGTGTTAAATTTAAAAAAAATAGTTTTGTACATGTAACTGTAGCCGAAACATATTTAATATCGATACAAAATCCAGTTTTTCAGTTTTCATACGGTTTTCAGTGTCCAATGAGTGTCGGCAGTGCTGAGGGTGTACTTCAATTCCCATCGGGGGCACGGGTGGCCCAGTCGTCCAAAGCGCCTCGATTCGCTGTGCAGAGTTGCGTCCCTTGGACACGCCAGAAACCTATGATTGTGGGTTCGAATCCCGGTTCGCCCCGATTATGTTTCTAGGTTTGTCAGCACCATACACCGAAGTGGTAAACGTCTGAGACCTGCATCACTTCGGGCTTTCCCCCCACATTAAGCTGACATGCCGCAATATAACTGGAATATTGTTTAAAGCAGCGTTAAACCAAACACACTCACTCAATTCAATTCCGATCACATTTGTCCATTTTCTTTAGAAACAAACACCAACAAAACAGCCTCACATTATTTCGAATCTATTAATCATGCAGGGAACACTATTAATATAGGTTCAGTGTTTGTGATCACAGTGGTAATTTGAGGAAGATGAATGTCATTCTATGATAACTTTAAGAATTGCATCAGAAATCTGCTCGCGGGGGAATTTTTCATATCAAGATTCTAATTTTGTTGCCTATGTTTTGAAACATATAATGGAAAAACTATATGAGTCCGTTTATTTGAACAAATGTTTTGACGTCATTATTTTAACCATCTCTTTTAAGCCGAGAAAAGAAAGAAGACCTTACCAACAAGCGCTTGGGAAGAGCTGATCTAAAGAGCAGTCGCGAGGAACTCCAGAGTATGCCCCTGGCTTGGTTTTAGAAAATTTAAGTCGACCACGGGCTGCATACTGTTATTCATAAATTAATTAATCATAGTTTAACGCAAGTTGTTGTCACTAATCATATCTTATTGATGCAACGAGTTATTCTCACGCTGCCTGCACCTGGACCAGACTATCCAGTTATTGAAATCATGAGCATCGATCCACGCAATTGGAATACGATGACATGCATCAACCAAGTCAGCGATCTTGACAACCCGATCCTGATCACGCGATCCGGCTAGTCGCCTTTTACGGCAAGCATGGGTTGCTGAAGACCTATTCTAACCCGGATCTGCACCGGTAGTTTGCCTTCTGGATAGGACCTTGTACATTAACTGTCGGGCAAGCGAAAGCATACCCTTGAAAAATATATTTGACAAAATATTACAAACGTCATCAAAATGTTACTTGGCTGAATGCAATCGCCAAGACACTACAAACCGAAGGTCTGAACACATATATGATACCTATTAATGCCACGGGGCGGTCGGGTAGCCTAGTGGTTAAAGCGTTCGCTCGTCACGCCGAAGACCCGGGTTCGATTCCCGACATGGGTACAATGTGTGAAGCCCATTTTCTGGAGTCCCCCGCCGTGATATTACTGGAATATTGCTAAAAGCGGCGTAAAACCATACTCACCCACTCACTCACTCACTCACTCACTATTAATGCCACTGTCTACAACAAGATTATCATCTACGAAGATTATACGTACATCTACGTAGAAAATACTTTCATCTACGTGTGTGATATTATAATCGTAGGTATCGTGACCCAGACAGGGATACTAGTTTATACCAACATTTATATCTTAAATAAAGTTGATTATTATTATCAATATGATGAATGTTTGGCGACATGTTGGTCGTTTATTTTCACGTGGCCTTTTCCGTATTTTTTGACAACATGCCGAGATCATTTCAAATTGTCAAAATATCAGCGCGAAAATAAAAAAGACAAACTGCAGAATTGTACCTTCAGTGCTTCATAAGAAGATGACGAGTATTGGTTTGATATAGTTTTCATAGTTTCACCCTTCACGTTCATGATTTACCCTTGACACCTAATTTTCGTAATGGAGAAATCATGAGACTCAACATATTCGAGTGAGGTTGTATAGAACGCACCCGGAACTATCGTCGATTACTAGAGAAAATATTACAAAAGTTGATAATTCGATTGTAGATGGTGCGTAGATATCACATACGTAATACTATTTACGTAGATGAAAGTAGAAGATGAAAGGATAATCTACGTCGATGACATTGTTATTTTAGACTGTAGCGTTAAAAGATACACAGTGTCAAATACAACACCATCGAAGAACCATTTCTTGAAGGTTTCATTTTTAGCCATTTTCAAACAGGGTTGTATACTTCCTTTGCCCGACAGTGTATTGTTACAGCGAGGCCGATACAGTGAACTTGTAATATATTCTTTAATCATAAAAATATGTTTATTCGTTATTTTTTATCCAAATGACATGGACTGAAAATAAACAAACCAAAAACATCAAACACACTGACCTCGAGAAATGTAGGCCCCCTCTGTAATTTGTAATCTGTAGTAGAAATATAGAAAGATAAAACATAGTTCTATTTCAAATGCCATAAAATAGAGATACAGGATTGTTTAAATATAATCTCTTATATAATACTCAAGGAGTTACAGAACACCCGGCTCTTTCTTATTACCATACATAATGGTATTATACCAATACAAGTTACTGCACAGCAATTACAATAGCAGTACACAAAGGAGTGGTAGTACAATATTTAATGGCAGTATAGAATGTGAGAGAGGTGGTAATGACAATGATATGAATAATGATCATCTTACCGCAACTGGTCAAGCTTCCGAGATAGGCCTGGGCTGATCACCAGGGTGAAAAGTGTTCTTCACACAAAAGCTACTCTTGGTGTCATTTCATTTGAAATAGGCACGCACCTGCTCCACAGCCTAACTAGCTTCCAGCACATTCCTAGCTGATTCCACACAGTGCTAGCCGAGTCCAGTGTCACAAGAACATCACAGAATATTCCACATGTTTCTATATCGCTTGAGATCCATCCATGAAGTTTCCGTTCCGGAAGTTTGCAGATATTTTGACCATCTAAATATAATAACGCCTTCACCACTGCTTACATTAAAAAGTACAACATTCTTGACAATTTAATATTGTCCAAATACAATGCAATGAGTTTCCACTGAATTTCCACAGATACAATATATCACAGTTACAATCATTGTTTAACAAAGAAAATCACATATTATGCCATATAACGCAACAGAGATATGAAAGAAGCGGATGTGCTTTAACATCCTTTGAGCGTGAAGTGCTTAAAATAACTATCAAAATAATTAAGTATTAAAACCCAAATACCAGATATAGAAAGGTACAGCCACCCTTTCAGATCCCCCCCCCCCCCCCCCCCCCCCATTGATTTGGAATTAAGCACGCTAGATTCTACATGGTGTCTTAAACAATAGGTGCAGGCAAGGTGAGAAGAACAGTTCCTTATAAAATGTCCGAGACAGCTTTCCTGTCCGTGATGACCACAACTTGTTCTTCGTATTATTTATGACGACGGTTTTGATATATCGATGATGTGATTGTGATTATAAATGTCAAATAAATCTGCAGAAACCTTATGCTCACAATTACAATATACCAAAATAAATGAAATGTCGTATCGGCAATACCACAGCCACCCAGCGACGAGATGACATTTAAGACACAATTTGTGATAGGAGTTGGCAGTAGTTTAACGACGCTCCCGGTATAGTCCAGCCATATGACGGCTGTAACACATGTATCCAATTGGCTTTTGAACATCTGGGCTGAATTCATTTATATTTACAAATATCTGTAATTATATTTATGTGTACATTTACAGTGATATTTACGAAAGAAATATTTTCAACAATTCATTTTGTATACATGACAAAATTACGACTTGCTATATAAAGGTGTACATTAAACTACGGTTATAACGAACTCAAAGGGACCACTAATTTTAGTTCGTTATAACCGTAGTTCGTTATAAGCATATATACAGCATATATACATCAAAGGGCCGGAACTAAAAATAAGTTCGTTAAATCGGTCAGTTCGTTATAAGCGTGTTCGTTATAACCGTAGTTTACTGTACTTGCATTCTTTGTCATCTTACTATAACATGACACCGTACTGTGTGTGAAATGCATACAATTCTGATTCTACCTGTGATATTCATAATATATATTACATCTGCTCTATCTGTGATATTGCATATTTTCTTGAATAGAGGTGGACATTTATGTCTTTTAATGTTAAATGTCCTTTCACGGTTTAATGGTTTGTTAAAGTAACACCTAGTTCTTTCGAACTATGCTGTACGAGTGTGTTGATATCTCGAATATATTCCTTGGTCGTCAGGGTCAATGACACTTCCTACTAACAGAAACGCGAACCATAAAAACATGCTGGGAAGTATTGTGTAGCAATTAATGACAACATTGACAATCAGTCAAGTGTTACCACAAAGTGTGTTTTTTTATTTTATAACGGAAATATTGAGTCATATTTTCTCTGGAACAGTAACATCTCAGCGGCCATTTATAACGAGTTTAGCAAACAGAAATGTCAATTATGTGTGTGACCTCCATCAGCAGCGACCACAACAGCGTCCACGTCTACCTATGCTCATGAACAGCGTCCACGTCTACCTATGCTCATGAACAGCGTCCACGTCTACCTATGCTCACTCCAAGGAGGTTATTGTAACTGTTCAGTAAGGCTTTTTATAAAGTCACTGGCTGATAGGGTTGGCCATGAAAACCCAAATTTAACCCAAGAGATGCTCTCTTGGATTTAAATCAGGGCTTAAAGCCGGGCAATCCATGGTCCATGAATGTTATGGTTCTTCAGGAATGCCTGTGTCAGCCTTGCTGTGTCAGGTCTGGCACTATCTTGCTGGAAAATTCGACGTTGTCACCCAGCTAGGAAAGGAGCAACTCGGCACTTCTTCTATGTATCGCTGCGAATTTACACCTCTACCACGTCCCTGACCATTGTGTTGGCAGATCACAGGTGGAACCCGACGGCCCCAAGTTATGGCACGCCACAGCATGAGTGAAGGTCCACCCCAACTGTTTTCCAAACACACATGGGTCATTGTAACGCTCTCCTTGACATCTCAATATATTAATACGACTGAAGACCGTATCGATCCAAACACGGTTTTCATATGAAAACACAACGCTGAACTGTTGCTCAGTTTTGCCGAGCACGGTGGAGGCGTAGAGTCCATCGAGCCCTAAAATTGGGTCGACGGCCACGTGAATGTGCGTGGGTGAGACAGCGCCGAACGGTATTGAGACCGATTGAGTTCCAGGAGTGTTTCTTGATGTACTGTCTACCTGTAGGAACCGATTCCTTAAATAAGAATTAACAATATAGAGATCCTGTCGGTATGGCGTCATTCCAGGGAGACCCCTCCGAGCTTGGTCACAGACGTTGTTTGTCTAGACGTTACGTTGCAGAAGTATGTAAACAGGGAACTGGTGAACTCCATACAACACGTTGAACAGTCCGACAGGCCTCAATATTGCCAATACACCTGTGCCTATCAACAGTGCTCAAGCGTGGCGGGGGGAACGGGTGGCCCAGTCGTCTAAGGCGCTGCGATTCGTTGTGCAGAGTTGCGTCCCTTGGGCACGCAAGAAACCTATGATTGTGGGTTCGAATCCCGGTTCGCCCCGATTATGTTTCTAGGTTTGTCAGCACCATACCCGTGCTCGTGGGTTTCACCGAAGTGGTAAACGTCTGAGACCTGCATCACTTCGGGCTTTCCTCCCACATTAAGCTGACACACCGCGATATAACTGTAATACTGTTAAAAGCGGCGTTAAACTCACTCACTCACTCAAGCGTGGCATGACAGCGGTTGAACGTAAACGGCAATACATGTTTGCGGCGTTTCCCCTCATACTGCACGTATGTATGTCTTTCTAAATACTGTTTTTTATAATATCTGAATAGATTCCCTATCACAATGTGCCTATGTATTGTCTCACCTTTTGGTAATGCATCCAAACGTTGTTTTGCAATCAAGATGATTCGTGTTGTTATTAACAGTATCTCAGGTCCTTGAAAGGCATTTAGAAGTGATGCACATAAGGCAGAGAATATATGGATGTCAACTCCTTTATTATAAGGAACACAACGTTTCGGAGTATATGCTTGCTCATTCATCAGGTGAATTAATGCCATGAGGCAGAGAGCATATATATATACATGTAAGGACAACAAAATTTATAACATAGCAAAAGGTGGTAAATAACAAAGGGTAGAAACTAACAAGGGAAACATTTACTTTAGACAATTTACTAATTTGTCAAAGCGTTAAGTTTGTTTTTTGAGTGGAATATTTCTGGGCAATATTTACATGCACCATGCTGTAGTTTTGCGACACTTTATACTAGAACATGCACAGAGCGTGACGAAGTCGTGCTTTATTACAAAATTTGTTTTGATGTGTGACGTTTCTAAATCAGAAAAGGTCAAGGATTTTCTTGCTTTAAATCAAATATTTATATTAAAGATTTATATTTCATCAAAAATAGATGCTTTGATATCTATTTTTATCAAATATTGATTCTCAAAATTGTATGTCAAACAGCCAAATGCATATCGCATGTTCAGTTAAAAAACACTATTAACTTTGTTCTTATTGCTGTTGAACGGCAACCCTTTCTATAAGACTCTATACTTAATCTTATCGAACCTCAGAGCAAACAGATGTCAGTTCCATGATAAGACATTCAAATAAATACTGTTATTATCTATTGTTAACAACAAAAAACAAAACATTAACATGGATTGTTATTGCATTGAACATTACGAATTATAAATATTATAAAAGTCTCAATTTGTGTCTCTGAAAACAATTCTCTATTTTTAACATTTCAAAATAAAAACCACAAAAAAAACACAATGTGTCCTCTTTTTGTTCCGTGACTTCGTAAATGACCGTCGCGTCCAAGATTATTCCACTTATATAGCGACGGGCATGCACGTGTGTGTGTGTGTGTGTATTTAAAACATACTTAATTAAAACCTGTGGCAAAATCCTTTGAGTGCAGTATTGCACACTGAGATACCAAGCCGCAGTTTAACATGAATACCCCACTCTGACACAGAATACTGACTCCGAGCCGACCAGTCTTTGTTTTCGCCCCTTAATGCTGAGCGCCAGACAGGGTAACAACAAGTACCATCTTTTAACGTCTTTTGGTATGACGCAGCTGGGGATTGCAGGAAAAGGTAATGACAAATAACTATATGCTTGTCACCAAACTTAAATACTGATTTATTGTGTTTTCTTCACATTGTCTATGGTTTCTTCGTCGTTGTAAAAAGATGTCCAAATGACCGATGATGTATTCGTCTGGTATTCTGTTGACTTCAACCATTCAGGGGAAGAACTAATCAAATCCTGTTTTCAAATTGTCTATGACTTCTTTATGATTGTGCATACTCGTTCTAAATATGATCTGGTGTCTCGTCTTGAACCATTAACCATGAAGCCAAACTAAGCACCAATGAATGTTAATTACAGTATTGTGTGGTTGGTTGGGTGGATGGGTGGGTGGTTTCATTTGTTTATTGCTGCTTTGTTCTTTTAGATGTAGGTGAGTGGTTAATGTTTGAACGTTTTAAACCACGTGAGTCACTGATAAGAAGAGATTGCGAATCCTTACAAAAGAAATGCTGTCATTGTTAAATAATTCTATAATAAGTCTTCTCATGGCAACGGGAGCTGAACGGAAACACTACAAAGAATGAACATAATAATGATAATTAACCGTATTTTCCTATGCTGACGTCTGAGTTACCACGTTGTTGAAGCTATTGCTCGCCACGCTGAAAGCCCCAACATTTCTGTGTCTGGTGGCAACTCACATATTCCAATGCTGACATAAATAGAAACCATCTGGCGAAACCAATGGATAAAAAGGCCCAAAGTAACATGTGGTCTAAAAACGTCATAATCGTTTCTTACTGCACACATCAGCTCTTTGAATGATTTTGTTTGTTTGTTGTTTAACGCCGCACTCAGCAATATTCCAGCTGTATGACGGTGGTCTGTGAATAATCGAGTCTGGTCCAGACGATCCAGTTATTGACATCATGAGCATCGATCCACGCAATTGGGTTACGTTGACATGCATCAACCAAGTCAGAGAGTCTGACCACACGATCCTGTTAGTCACCTTTTACGACAAGCATAGTAGCTTTTCACGTATGGGTTGCTGAAGACCATTTCTAAACCGGATCCTCATTGGTCTGTTGCTTGCTGTTGATGTAGGTTGACAGACCAGCATTTGCCCGTCTACACCAAAAACAATAACTGATCTGAGAGAAGAAATGAAAAAAATGTATTGAATACGCACATTCTGTTGAAACAATAACTGAATTGAAACACCAACACAATTGACTAGATAGAGTTTATTTCCAAATTACAAAAAAACTTTTTCAATAATGAAACATTTGAGTTTTTCTTGAGCATTAGAAAATATGATTTTTCAAAACATGATAACACAATCTTACCCTGAATACCCTCGCTCACTATTGCTATGAGCAGTGGCTCTTATGTCTATCAGTTTCCTATTATCATTTCACCTTTGCACTGATTGTGAGTAAACGTATTTTCCTTTTTCTTTGCTAAATCCTTACACATCCTATGTTTCCGAGGCAAGCTTGTCCACTAGCCTATATCAAAGTCTAGTTTCCACCCAAGTAAAGCCTACTTTTCTGGGCTTCAATATGAGTGGACTATCGCACATATCGATTGTCCAGTCAGAGAACGTTTTACACAATCAACATCCGTGTTCAGACAAAGTGGTCGATGCTATGGCCACAGACATCGCCTGTGGAATTTGCACTGAAATAATTCAAAAACGTAAGCAAAGATACATGTTTTCGAACCAGTTCAACGCTTTCAATCAACTTTCCCAAGAATCTTTATATGTACTCGCTACCAAAAGAAACGCGAATACCATACATGTTTGTTACTATACGAAGAATTACTTACTATCAAGAGATATTGCCTAGCGTAGTATTGTTCACATTAAGAGATATAATGAGGATGCCACTCTTACACTTTTAAACACAGTCAACAAACATCTTGAATCGTCCAATTCATTTATACGATTCTTGTTGATTTCTCATCTGCTTTTGCAAAAGTAGCTAACATGTCTGTCTAACAACAGTTATTAAGTAAAAATGATCTTTTCTTGTACACAGGCCACAGTTTGTGACTTAGTATCAAATCATTTGTAATCTTTACATATACGGGTGTCCACCAAGGTTGTGTGCTCTCTCCTGTTTTATTTGCTTTATACCCACATGGCTGTATCAGTAATATTTTACAATTGTTTAACCGTTAAGTTTGCGCATGACGCAGAGCTAGCCGGATTCATAAAGCAGTCAAAATCGATTATTGCTCTCACATTTCAAAATTATCTATTTACTAAATGTCATGAAGATAAAGGAAATTATTATAGATTTTAGAAGAAAGAAGACCGAAAGTCTAGTTACTGTTCTTGATAACGAACTTGGAATGCCAACATGGAGTATATTTATGAAAAAGGCCCAGTAGCGATTGTACTTCTGAGTGAGTGAGTGAGTTGGGTTTAACGCCGCTTTTAACAGTATTCCAGGTATATCGCGGCGTGTCAGCTTAATGTGGGAGGAAAGCCCGAAGTGATGCAGGTCTCAGACGTTTACCACTTCGGTGAAACCCACGAGCACGGGTATGGTGCTGACAAACCTAGAAACATAATCGGGGCGAACCGGGATTCGAGCCCAGATTGTACTTCTGAAGGCGTTTTAGGCATTTTAAAATTCATAATACAATTCTATCTCTGGTTTATGTGACGTATATTCAAAGCATTTTAGTTTCTATTGCCCAATGCTAGTATGGGAACCTGTCTGTTCAAAATATATCTAAAATCCATGACATTATAAATACAGCAAGCAAAATCTCAAATATCCAATTTCAAGACATGGGCGAAATTTATGAGCAGCAAATTGTTAAAAGACGCGTAAGATGCTAAATGACGTCGTCATATACTTCATCGCGATTATCAGTATCCACGTTCTGACCGTCTACTGCGCATGCCGATGCTGAAAACGAACACGGCCCGGAAATCGTTTGAATGAGTATCCTTACAAATACATATGTTATCCAGCCATTATCCCTTTTATCAAAGTTTACTATGGTTATATCAGTAAATGTACATATTTTAATGCCATATGTCGTCACGCCGAAGACCTGGGTTCGATTCCCGACATGGGTACAATGTGTGAAGCCCATTTCTGGTGTCCCCCGCCGTGATATTGCTGGAATATTGCTAAAAGCGGCGTAAAACCATACTCACTCACTCACTCACTCATGCCATATGTTTTCTTTTTTTCCTTTTCATATTTTAGTGCAATACTGAGCAATATGAATTTCCTTTGGCATAAGAAAGTCTTATCTTATCTCATCTTATCTTATCTGCTGTTGTTGTTTACTGCCCGATATCTTTGCACAGTACATCTAAGTACCGTCAAATTGTGTTTTCCCATGTAAGATGAAATTTGGATAAATCAAAATTGATTGTGTGTCAAATCTTGCATCTCAAACAAATCTTCCACTTATAATAGACCTTCAGTATGTCATATACTGGATAGGCTCGAATACTAGGCCGATTGTGTGTCATTGACGCCGATGATGTGCTTCGTTTGTTGATACCATCGACCACTGGTTTGCTACCCGGGACTGCGGCGTAAAACAACGATTAACCATTTGCAGAGAGTGGGTGAAATTGGTTTTACACCGTCTTGGAAATATTCAAGCCATTCACGGTGGGGAGCACACAGAGTGAATTTTGTACCCATATGCGTGTTGTGGTTTCAACCCACGTCATGATCCCTGTTTGTTAGTGTCCAATGACTCTATTGTTTGTCACAAGAGACACATTGGATCGGGCTATCAGGCTCGGTAGCGTTGTTGATTGCGTTTCACCACACCTCGGCGGCGTGGGGCTTTTGTTCATTATATCAACCACCGGTTGGCCTGGCCAAGATTCGATTATTTTACAGGTCGACGTGTTATGGCGAAAATATTGCTGACTGTGGCGTATTTATGGACAGTTAGAGTTTTAGTCACTAGCGAGTCTCAAAGGGTTAAATTGAAAGCTGATCGATTCAAGTTGAAAACAAAACAAAATCATACAGGTTAATATTTCACATTTATAAATGACTGTCAAGGACAGTTAGTTCATCCGCCAATTCTTCTTCGTCCCAGACTATTTACTATTTATCCGAGCGTGATGTCCTAGTTACTCAGTAGTAAAACACTAACCTCTAGTTAACGATAAGCCCCGTGAAGATCCTGGTTAGAATCAGTCTTTAGCAATCCATGCGTGTTGTGAGGGGCGACTAACTGGATCGGGTGGTCAGGCTCACTGATGTATTTAATTGTATCCCAAATGCATGGATCGATGCTTTTGATGTCAATCACTGGAATGTTTGGGCCAGACTCGATTCTTTACAGACCGCCGTCATATAGCTGGAATATTGCTGGGTGTGGCGTTCGTTAAACAACAACAAACACACAAAGTAAACGTTGGTCTAGATCCCCTATTCATATCTATCTACATATCTTACTAACTGGAACACTGTACAGGCACATGACAATATGAACACATCTTTCTATTCACATTATACCTGTGTTGTTCCGAAATACAAAACACATAACATATAAAAAATATACATACGAAAGTCAAACACAAATGTATTTAGGCCACAAGAATTAATTATTTAGTCACGGGAATCACAGCCTATTGGGGATCATGATGTTTTGGAAGTGAATACTGAGCACACAATTTCACAAATGTATCCCCGCAAATATCCAAGAAACCAGTTCGTTCAGTTAAATTATATTAAGCTATATTGTTTTCTTCATAAGTTAAACAAAATGCTGGATGGTGTTACCAATGTTGCCACATCGAGGAAGGCAAACCACAAACTAATACACACAAGCAGGCAGAAGCATAACATCAAGATCATGGTGGCCAAATCACACACTATCATACACAATCAGACAGAAGCATACCAGCTATATCATGGTGGCCAAATCACACACTATCATACACTATCAGAAAGAAGCATACCAGCTATATCATGGTGGCCAATCACACACTATCACACACAATCAGACAGAAGCATACCAGCTATATCATGGTGGCCAAATCACACACTATCATACACTATCAGAAAGAAGCATACCAGCTATATCATGATAGCCAATCATACACTATCATACACAATCAGACAGAAGCATACCAGCTATATCATGGTGGCCAATCACACACTATCATACACTATCAGAAAGAAGCATACCAGCTATATCATGGTGGCCAATCACACACTATCATACACAATCAGAAAGAGGCATACTAGCTATATCATGGTGGCCAATCACACACTATCATACACAATCAGACAGAAGCATACCAGCTATATCATGGTGGCCAAATCACACACTATCACACACAATCAGACAGAAGCATACCAGCTATATCATGGTGGCCAATCACACACTATCATACACTATCAGAAAGAAGCATACCAGCTATATCATGGTGGCCAAATCACACACTATCATACACAATCAGACAGAAGCATACCAGCTATATCATGGTGGCCAAATCACACACTATCATACACAATCAGACAGAAGCATACCAGCTATATCATGGTGGCCAATCACACACTATCATACACAATCAGACAGAAGCATACCAGCTATATCATGGTGGCCAATCACACACTATCATACACTATCAGAAAGAAGCATACCAGCTATATCATGGTGGCCAAATCACACACTATCATACACTATCAGAAAGAAGCATACCAGCTATATCATGGTGGCCAACCACACACTATCATACACTATCAGAAAGAAGCATACCAGCTATATCATGGTGGCCAATCACACACTATCACACACAATCAGACAGAAGCATACCAGCTATATCATGGTGGCCAATCACACACTATCACACACAATCAGACAGAAGCATACCAGCTATATCATGGTGGCCAATCACACACTATCATACACTATCAGAAAGAAGCATACCAGCTATATCATGGTGGCCAATCACACACTATCACACACAATCAGACAGAAGCATACCAGCTATATCATGGTGGCCAATCACACACTATCATACACTATCAGAAAGAAGCATACCAGCTATATCATGGTGGCCAAATCACACACTATCATACACAATCAGACAGAAGCATACCAGCTATATCATGGTGGCCAAATCACACACTATCACACACAAGCAGACAAAAGCATACCAGCTATATCATGGTGGCCAAATCACACACTATCACACACAAGCAGACAAAAGCATAACAGCTATATCATGGTGGTCAAATCATACACTATCACACACAAGCAGACAGAACCATAACATCAAGATCATGGTGATCAAATCACACACTATCACACACGATCAGACAGAAGCATAACAACTATATCATGCTAGCCAAATCACACACTATCATACACAAGCAGCCAGAAGCATACCAGCCATATCATGGTGGCCAAATCACACACTATCACACATAAGCAGACAGAATGATACCAGCTATATCGTGGTGGCCAAATCACACACAATCACACACAAGCAGCCAGAAGCATAACAGCTATATCATGTTGGTCAAATCACACACTATCACACACATGCAGCCAGAAGCAAAATAGCTATATCATGGTGGCCAAATCATATACAATCACACACAATCAGTCAGAGGCATAACAGCTATATCATGGTGGCCAAATCACACACTATCACACACAATCAGTCAGAGGCATAACAGCTTTATCATGGTGGCCAAATCACACACTATCATACACAAGCAGTCAGAAGCATAACAGCTATATCATGGTGGTCAAATCACACACTATCACACACAATCAGACAGAAGCAGATGAGCCATAACATGTTGGCCACCTCACACACTATCACACACAATCAGTCGGAGGCATAGCAGCTATATCATGGTGGCCAAATTACACACTATCACACACAATCAGTCGGAAGCATAGCAGCTATGTCATGTCGGCCAAATCACACACTATCACACACACAGCCAGAGCATACCAGCTATATCACGATGACCAAATCACACACTATCACACACAAGCAGCGAGAAACATAACAGCAAACTCATGGTTGCCAAATCACACACTATCACATACAATCAGTCAGAAGCATAACAGCTATATCATGGTTGCCAAATCACACACTATCACACATAATCAGTCAGAAGCATAACAGCAAACTCATGGTTGCCAAATCACACACTATCACACACAATCAGTCAGAAGCATACCAGCTTTGTCATGGTGGCCAAATCAGGGAAGGAAAAGTCACTATTATCAACATGACCAGATCACCCACGAAGAAATAATTCATTTCCTTTGGCCTTACTATTAACACACTGCAAACATACTTCATATAATATAATCATATTAAAGTTTTGGACCGCCAATATAAGAAAAAGGAATGATACGTAAAGTTGAACCTGACTACACTGAAGTACACTTGAATGATGCATCCGACCAATTCGTTTGAAGCACCGCAATGCGCTGTGTAGAGTTGCATCCCCGAGGCCTGTCAGGATCCTATGTCGTCTCTCTTAACTCTTGGTTTGTTTACATCATGTCCGTGTCCTTGGGTCTCACCAGATTGATACACATCTGAGATCGACGCCCCTTCTTGCTTCATCACACACTAAGCTGACACGCCGTGATATAACTGAATTAACGCTATAGCGTTAAATCAACTCGAATGATTTCGATGTGTATAACAGGAATGTGAATTAGAACAGCTCAGCGTGGGCGTCTGTATTGATTGTCTCTAAGTAGATGAAGTTAAATGGGAGAATCTGTAATCAAAGAGGCGACATTATACGTTATATGATTCAGGAGACAAAGTTTGAATATTGTAACAACCATTGACGGCGGAAAATGCTCGACTTGTAAATATGAAAAGATTAATTAAAGGCCATGTTGGCCCACTGGAAATGTTAAATCATATTGGTACCAAAATTATCAGACATGGTCGAAAGGCTGAGAACTAACCTCTTTTTCTTTCTTACACTTGGAAGTCTTGGATATAAATGTGGCTAAAATAAGTGAAAGGGGCAGATTTGTAATTTTTAGTATGACCAAATCCTAGACTAACATCTATTCTCTGAAATGAAAATATTTTACAAAATAAAAGCTGTTAAGTTATCTGAATTGCGCATTGCTCATGTCCCTTGGTGAATTTTGGGCTCTAGCAATAACATTATCATTATTTACAGATCAAAATAAATAAATGCAGCAAAGAGGATTTGGGTGATACTGGCACATTCATGATTGTTAGGCTCATCATCAGCAAACCCGGGTACTCTCCCAATGTCAGACAACAGAT
This sequence comes from Haliotis cracherodii, assembly GCF_022045235.1. Classification (NCBI taxonomy): domain Eukaryota; kingdom Metazoa; phylum Mollusca; class Gastropoda; order Lepetellida; family Haliotidae; genus Haliotis; species Haliotis cracherodii. The sequence goes on along the minus strand of NW_027266270.1, from coordinate 17,175,883 downwards.
CTGGCGGTACTGCAGGTGACCTTGAACTTATTGCCAATGGAGATTCCACACTAAAATACAGATTCTCATTGTCGAGTCCTTTTCTTGTGATATGGGCGTGTCATTTGGACTCGGGAAATGCAACATTCTCATTCAAACAGTGGCAAGGTAGAATAGGGAGGATTAGTCAGTATATCTGGGATAGGAGTTATTGGCCATCTCGGTGAAGGTCAGGCATATTCGTACTTAGGGATGCAGGTTAGGGAAAAACGCCAGAATGCCCATAACATGGAAACACTTCGGGCACAGTACAAACTTAGAGTTAAGAAAATCTGGAGTTCAGAGCTGAACGCTCACAAAATGGTCAAAGCCACTAATATTTATGATGTACCCGTCCTTTCATATTCTTTTGGTGTTGTTGATTGGACGAAACAAGATAATCACGTTTAATAAATATGTTTCGAAGCGTAGTCGCCAATTTGAAATTAGTGCCGTAAAGCACGAGAAAGCTGCCTTCTGATTGGCTAATATCAACTTCTTGTCAGTAATTCCATTGGTCGGTCAGAGTTCGCGAAAGGTCGGTCTGACGTGACCTGTAATGGGATGTCCTCTGATCTTTGTATAGCGCCAGCGAGAACTAAGATCTGATTTTAATGTGATTGAATCTCAGTGTCAATGTTTATTTTGTTGATAATTATGTACTGCTGGACTGTACAGAAATGAATGTCAACAAAGAGAAGTGCCGTGTCAAATCGGCCCAGAATCAAGGGGAGACTATGCTTGCTGTTTTGACACAGAAGTCCATCCATAGCACGACCCGGAATATGTAGAGGGCGTCATGGAAATGATAAATACAAAATGCTTTGCAATAGGCCCGTATATATCCAACAAACCTGATCTTGTCCTTTTTTTTATAAATCCAATGAAATATCATTGCATTTTCTGTTCTTTTTGACACTAATGTGAATGACAAGATTTAGGAAAAACATTTGCGGAACTCACTTTCGAAATGTCACGCTTGTATCCAAAGTACCAAGTTATCCGACTCCCCATTGTTCTTGATGCTTTAGGTTTGGTACCTCCCAATCTGTTGACTGACATTGGGATAGTATCCGGGTTTGCTACCAGGAATACAGTCCTTCTGACAATCTGGGTAATGCAGAAGGCTGCAGTGTTGGGGAGTCTTCACATTAAACGAAAAGTCCTGAGTGGGTTTGACTAGGCAGCGTTTCCTGGGAGAAGTCCCATTCGCTGTCTGTGCTGCGTGTATAGGGGGCAAGGCCCTGATTTAATGATTAGCCTCACCAGCCTGACTGTGCCAGGGTCACCCAAACCCTCTTTGCTGTTTTTTTTTTTTTAAATCAATCAGTACATTAAAATAATACATGAGCTCGACTGGATATATGTGTTTCAGGGTCTGTATGACAGACTTAGGAAGTCCATGAAAACCTCTCAAATTAGCCTTTTTGGACATGCTTACCCATGTATTTAGTGTTGTCTAAAGTCCTAACGATTGAGTTGTTGAAATGAACAAAGTTTAGTTCTTATTAATTTGAAAATACCTGATAACCTTCATAACTATGAGTTCGGAATATCAGAGGTTCGTTATATCCGGAGTGCGTTGCACCAAAGAGAGAGGGTAGCATTACATGTCTTGTAGATGATGTTTCTTCCCCGTATAAACATCTTCCTTGTTCCGGTCCGTTGTAAATACTCTGCTTGCTCTGAAAAAAAAGATATAAAAAAAAGAAATTTATTATAAAACCTTGAAAATTGCCACAAAATACTTTTTTAATGTGAAGTTTTCATTGGCCAAGTGGCCGAACGCTTGACTGTCACGTTCCGGTACTCGCTTTTCCTTAATCCAACTGCCAGTTTAATAAATAATTATTCAAGTTGAATTTGTTTGCACATGTGTTTTGGTACAAGTTAAAATAATTGGTAATTAGCAATGGATAAATGGAAGCCAGCTTGATTAATTTATCGTAGTATAGGAGGATAATGTGACATCCACAGTGGCTATTGAAAAATAAAGTAAATCCGGTCTACCTACCTGTGGTGTGAAGTATTGCACTTACAAGGAGTCATATAGAAAAAAATTCTATTATCTACTATTAATCTCTATATTGTCAAACTATCTTTTTTCACTAATGTTTCTTTATTGAAAAATACACCTTTAATTAATTGTATTCCATTACAAAGAATTTGAATAACTACGCTGTTTTTTAATATCCATCTTAAAATATAAGTTGTCCCAACACACATATGCCCATAGATAGTCTCTCCCAAACAGATTATACGGATCAGTGACTCCACGGATTACGCCGAGCCACGGAGAAACCAGTCATGCATGGTTAGACAACCCAGGCGTAGCGAAGCTCTAAAAATTAGACGACCCGGTCACTGTGTGAGTGAGTATGGTTTTACGCCGCTTTTAGCAATATTCTAGGAATATCACGGCAAGGGACACCAGAAATAGGCTTCACTCATTGTACCCATCGATAGATGTTGACTTCGATTGTTAATGTTTCCACCTGTGCTATCTTATTACTTTTATCACATCTTATCACATGTATGCTCACTGCTTCATAGCATTCATTCACCCGATGAAGGAGTAATCATGTAGCCTGGTACAATTTGTTCCTCATGATAAAGAAGTTGACATCCATTCATTCTCTCTCTGAATTACGGTGGCCCATAAGGGACATGGGGTCTGTTTTTCAATATTTTGATAGTTCACTTACTTTTATCGTAACCTTTTGCAAATTAACACGATTTGTCATACAAATATGTGATAAATCATGTATAAAGTAGATATTGAATCGCTGAAAAGTGAAGCGAAAATGTCAAAAACAAAAACGAAAATGTCAAAAACATAAACGAAAAGGCCTGACAAATTGTGTTAATTTGAAAAAGTAGGTGAAATATCAAAATATTGACTCTTTGTCCCTTATAGGCCACCGTACTGAATAGATACTGGACACAAGTATTTTCTGTTTTGGATATTGACTAAAGCGTGACTGACTGATCTGCAAACCAAAGTGATTGTCTGGTTCATATGAAGGAGAGTTTACCTCAGGGGGCGCATTTCTTGGCCGCTTGTTGAAGGTCGGTCTCTTGCTTGAGGAAACAATGCCATTACGTGTCGCTTGAAAGTCGGATGCGTCATGAAGTACAAAATAGGGTTGAGTGTACAGGTGAACTTAGCAAACATTGTAGGCCACACGGTGATCCAGTTAGGAAGATTTGGGTCATAAACCGACCATAGGCAAACGAAGGCATACGGGGACCAGAGGACTACGAAGTTTGCTGTTAAGGCCAGAGACATCTGGTTAAAAAAAAGATATTCAAAGTAAATTAGGTATCACAACACACCTTCTGTATATCATGGAAAAAGGTACAAACAGTATATGATACGTACTTAATCGAGAATTCGAAATCTGATCAAATCCTTGAAATATGTACGAGAAGAATTTGAAATTTGACAAATGTACGAGAAGAATTTGAAACTTGACATATGTACAAGAAGAATTTGAAACGACATATGTACGAGAAGAATTTGAAACTTGACATATGTACGAGAAGAATTTGAAACTTGACATATGTACGAGAAGAATTTGAAACTTGACATATGTACGAGAAGAATTTGAAACTTGACATATGTACGAGAAGAATTTGAAACTTGACATATGTACGAGAAGAATTTAAAACTTGACATATGTTTTTGTGCTGCCTGTCAGTAATTGAGTCAATCAAGCATATTGAAATATTAGATGGTCACAAACACAGGTGGCATCGAACATGTTTCTTTGTACAGCTTCAGATGTAAAGGATACTGTTCCTTTAACTGGATGTTGACGGATACATTCCACGTACAAGGCAACTCCCTGATATAAAACACATAACTTTTGTCGGTTGCCATTACGATATTCGCATTTTGCTTTCTTCCATTTGCTGTAGCAAGAATGCAGGAGGCCGAAACGGCGATTAATCAAATTGTATCCTACGAAAACATATCCGGCAACAACAATAAGTTGTTCCAAAGTGCTACGCTTATGGTAATTATCATTTGAATATTATATACTAAAAGCTGCAACTAATAACTCGATATTGGAATATATTATTTTTGATAAAATAATAGTTTCAGATACAATTCCTAAGATCATTGCATCAAAATTCTTTGGAGTTATATTATTGGGTATTTGATATCCCATCGGGGGGGCGGTCGGGTAGCCTAGTGGTTAAAGCGTTCGCTCGTCACGCCGAAGACCCGGGTTCGATTCCCGACATGGGTACAATGTGTGAAGCCCATTTTTGGTGTCCCCCGCCTTGATATTGCTGGAATATTGCTAAAAGCGGCGTAAAACCATACTCACTCACTCACTCCCATCGGGATATTAGGAGAACAGGTGTGTACAGCTTCTTGTTAGTTCCGGCTTAATTTACGAGGTAATCATTTAAGGTAATCTTAATCCCTGCGTTTAAAACAATGTCTAACAGAACAGAAAATACAATTAAACGATCAATCATCATGTCTAGTGATACTGTACCTGAAATTTCTATTTCAGTTTTTTTATTGACCAAGTTTGTTATCACGTGCACCTGTTCGTTTACCTGAATTCTCTGAAGTAATACTGCGTATTTTGTACTGTGCATAATATAATGTTGACCGATAGCGTTAGTCTTTCAAATCGTGTATATATTACTCAACAACAAAAACAAATGTCAGTTTGGGTGCAGCTCTTTATTGTATATCCATTGTATCGGCTTCTCATTGTTCGATCCTCCGATAGATGCTGCTTCACGCAGCCCAGCGAGAATAGCGCCGAACACAAGTCAAACCCGTAGAGATTATTGTCCAAGTTTTGAATCCGAGAAGAAACTTCCGAGCAATATTTCAAAACCTTTAAAAGTTGTTTCCCTTTAATGCCGAGCGCCAGGCAGGGTAACAACAAATGCAATCTTTTAACGTTACTTGGTATGACACGGGTTCGATTCCCGACATGGGTACAATGTGTGAAGCCCATTTCTGGTGTCCCCCGCCGTAATATTCCTGGAATATTGCTAAAAGCGGCGTAAAACCATACTCACTCACTTGAATATCTAACTTGTTTTACAAATATTATATTTGAACGACGCGACATGTATATCAACTACATCAGAGATCATTCACGTGAGTCTCAAGGGCACAACAAAACCAAGTTTACAATAATTCAAATGGGGACTCAAGATATTCGAAATGTAGATTATGCAATGAATTTAGATATTGTTGGTCAAAGTAGGCATGTGGATCAACCCATTTTACTGTGAACAGGGGTGCACGAAATTAAAATTGAATCTATTTTCTACTATTAATATCTATTTTGTCAAACTGTCATATTTCACTGAGATTTCTTGATTGAAAAACCCCACTTTATTTTAGTCTTATCCCATTACTAAGAATATGAATTAAATACACTGCTATTCACGTTGTCCCTACCCAAACGCCCCTATGTCCACAGACGGTCTCTCCAAAACAGATTATACGGGTCGGTGACTACATGGTTTGCACTGAGAAACCGCTCATGCATGGTTCAACAACCCAGGCATGGTGTAGCTCTAAAAAGGTAGTCGACCCGGGTTTAAACACTGTGTGATTGAGTATAGTTTTACGCCGCTTTTACCAATATTCCATCAATATCACGGCAATATGGGCTTCACTCATTGTACACCTGGTCACCGCTTTAACCCCTAGGCTACCCCACCGCTCTGTAACCCTGGGTAAATCTGTCAGTTCGTATGCGACGGTGTTCTGTGATATCGATTCTGTGGCATATCTAGCTCTAAATGATTGTGTAACTAGATTATTTGTCCATTATACATACGTCAAAATATCGGCAACCTAATTACACTATCTGCCTTGCAAATACCACACATAACAATCGCCTACAGAAAAAGAAAGACTTGACACTGCCTTTTTGAGAATTCGTACAAACCGTTATTCATTCTTTTCTATTGCATTAAACTTCTATTCGTTCATTTTTGTTAAAGTAAATATTGAAAATGGATTAATATTCTCACGAGGAGTCTTTGATATTGAGTTATTAGAATTTCAACAAAGAGGATCAAAGATGTATATATTGTTTCTTACACCATATCAAGTGACAAATATAAAGCAGAGTACTTTTCCTCTAGTTACCTTATTAAGAAAGTTATAACCACTTACGGTTATAAACTGGGGACGAGGGAAAAGAGAGTATACCAAATTTATTGTTTATGTAATTGAAAGTTGAAAGAGCTGTTGTTAAAGTTGATTATGTCTATTTAACCATCACTAATTCCTGCAACTGTTTGTAAAAAGTAATCTGTAGCTGGGCATGTTTTTGTAAAATTAAATTAGTTCAATTAAGACTGGGGTAAGAAATGAATTTGCAATCAACTGGCCCCTACTGTTTGAAATGTAAATTTGTCCCCCAAAAAAGCAAATTTAAGGATTTGCAAAGATAACATGTCTAAGGTGCCTATCAGCAGTTGTGTAATATGCGAAAAGGTTTTGTTTTTATTATTAAATGTTTGAAATCAAATTGTATGTTTAAAAAATAAAAGGGGACACGGGTGGCCCAGTCGTCTAAGGCGCCGCGTTTCGCTGTGCAGAGTTGCATTCCTTGGGAAAGCCAGAAACCTATGATTGTGGGTTCGAATCACCGTTCTCCACAATTATGTTTCTAGGTTTGTCAGCACAAAACCGGTGGGTTTCACCGAAGTGGTAAACGTCTGAGACCTGTATCACTTCGGGCTTTCCTCCCACATTAAGCTGACACGCCGTGATATAACTGGAATACTTTTAAAAGCGGCGTTAAACCCGACTCACTCACTCACATACAATGATCACTGATGAATAATCAATGAACGAGTGTACAAGCAGCAAGCAGCTGTATACAAGCTATCACAAAGGTTGGCTAAGCGGTTAGTTTCCAGTTAGCTCAATATCCCCCATTGGAGTATAAATGGGCCCATCTGTCCCAGGTAGTTTGAAGTTAAGTGACAGCTACACATCATATTAAAGTTCAACTTGGGTTTTCTATTTTAGTGACTACTGGTTTTAAAGCAGTGTCAACTGTTCGAGTTTGTATAGTCCAAGGGGGTATGTAATTCTTTGTAGAGACTTCTTGGAGCCTGAATCCCAACACAATTGTGACTTCGGGTGAGTTCACGTACTACTATCTCAGCTTTTGTGAGGGATCTTTCCCTCAAAAGCTAGGGCTTCATCTCGGGTGTTTTTGCCATAACATATCTTTTTAAACCAAAGGGTTTGATGTTCGTCTCCAGAACGATATCATGCTGCCTGCACTATTATTGCTTTCAGTGGGAGTTCTCCTGTTTCTAATTGTATTGCTTCAAGTGAAGTACCTGTTGTTGCACCTGTGGCCAGCTTAAGGGCTTTGTATCGTATCCTGTCGAGGTAGCTCAAGACAGTATTTGATGCTGAGTGGCGTGGTTCATTGACAGAGCATCACTGATAGCGACCTATCTTGCAGGAAGCTGTCTATAAAGTTTGCCATGTACCCTTCTACTCCATTTTGTGCTAATTTGGGGAGGACTCCGTCATGCCATACCATGTCGTAGGCGATGCTGAAGTGCAGAAATACTGCGACTAAGTATTGTCTGTTTAATTGAGCCGATTTTATTCATTTTCCAGTCTTAGTATATGATCTAGACTTAAGTCTCCCCCCTGAAGCCGCTTTCATCAGGTTTGATGTTTGTAAGGTTTCAAGATGGTGGATGACCCTTTTTGTAACCATGGCTTCCATAGCTGTGCACATGTTTGAAGTGAGTGAGATAGGTTGGTAAGTGTTTGGCATATTGTACACCACATGCTTGCCGTGCGGCTGATTTGATACCTTAGACATAAGCATTTTGTCCTGTTGGAATTCTGTGCTGCAAATTGTGCTGCAGACTGATTAGAAGTGCTCAGCTAGAATGTTGGCCGTTTGTTTTACTGTATAGGCGTTGTCTGACTTGACTACATTGGCACGCTGAGCTGTTAAAACGTGAAGCACGGACCTCGGAGACTAGCTAGCAAGAGAGTGGACAGAATTGTGCTCTCTTACGTCGAAAGGGGTAAGGGGGTGGCGGTGGGGTAGCCTAGTGGTCAACACGGTTAAGACCCGGATTCGATTCCCCAGATGAGTACAATGTGTGAAGCCCATTTCTGGTGTCCCCCGTCGTGATATTGCTAAAAGAGCTGTAAAACCATACTAACTTTTTCTTAAGTAGGGAAAACACGAACAGCAAACTAACTACTACACCAATAACGGGAGATATGGGCAGTTTAATCCCACACGCCTATCATGTTCGCAACGGAATCCGTGTATTCCAAGGCAGTAATCTCATATTTCTGAGTCTATCTTTCGGTCTTCTCATTGATCCACGCCTTCTCTTAGCTGTTTATGGTATACATAAAACCTCCATGGCAAGCCTATCTGATACACTGAATTAGCCATCGTGCTTAATGTTGAAACAGTAGTAGTAGTAGTAGTAGTAGTAGTGGTAGTAGTAGTAGTAGTTGTAGTAGTTTGGAGTTTAACGACCGCTTCAACCTAATGTTGAAACGTAAGACGCATCTTAATAAAACCAGGAAATACAATAGCGCGGGGCATCAAACCATCTGCCTCTACTCACGTAGAATTATATGAAAACAAGAAATTGGGGTATTCTCCTTCAAAAACATACAAACAAATATAACAAATATAAACCATCACATAATACGACTTCGGCCACCTATTCATATTTAATTTATTTAAATTGATTTTTTTCACTTAGGGAGCACTGAGATATGAAGAATATGATGATCGTAACTCCCATACTTTAACATACATTGTAGGCTTACAATAGTTGTAGCGCTAAGATCGCTTTGTGCAAGTGGGCCCTGGAGGCCGTCAAGCCTGGTCAGCCACACCGATTCGACCGATCAGGGTGGAATACACTCAACCGGGTTTTGACCGATCAGATCAAATTCAGTCTTGACATTCGACCGATCAGGGTGGAATACGCTCAAGCGGGTTTTGACCGATCAGATCAAATTCAGTCTTGACATTCGACCAATCAGGATGGAATACACTCAAGCGGGTTTTGACCGATCAGATCAAACTCAGTCTTGACATTCGACCGATCAGGGTGGAATACGCTCAAGCGGGTTTTGACCGATCAGATCAAATTCAGTCTTGACATTCGACCGATCAAGATGTAACCGAATATTGCGGGGGCGACGTTTAACAATAGAAACAAACATATCGTAAAGTTATGACAGTCGTAGACGCACGTATGCTTAATTAAACTAAAAATTCCAAGCAGGTTATTCTGCCTCCGTGGTTTATTTGGGGAATTTTAAAGAAAATCCATGCATTTCTAATTTTGTCAATTGTTTGTAATAATTCGTTTTTGGAACATGACTTTCACATGAATAATTGAATTGACAGTACAAGCATTTTTATTATTTAATACGGATTTTATTAGTTTCGGCCTGAACAGGCAACTGTGCTCATTTACTGGGGAAAGATATTGTTTATCAAATTCAGTATGTACGGGAGGGAATCGCATAGTAGTCAAAATCATGGTTTAAGATGTAAAACAGGTAATGAATTGAAATCAATTTGGTTCATATTGTTTTAAACATGCCTGCGTTGATTACATATTTTGGGGAAATTATTGAATTTTCAATATTATTTGACGAACAAAGACTTTACTTGTAATTTTTTACACACCCATACATTTAACAAACTGACCGTTTCATTGAACTTGTTTTTATATCAACCCTTGTATTGTGTGTCTCCTGTTACAAAGGAGTGAGTGAGTGAGTGAGTGAGTGAGTGAGTGAGTGAGTGATTGAGTGAGTGAGTGAGTGAGTGAGTGAGTGAGTGAGTGAGTGAGTGAGTGAGTGAGTGAGTGAGTGGGTGGGTGGGTGTGTGAGTGGGTGGGTGGGTGGGTTCGTGAGTGAGTGAGTGAGTGGGTGGGCGGGCGGGCGGGCGGGCGAGCGAGCGAGTGAGTGAGTGGTGCTGACAAACCAAGAAATACAATCGGGGCCCGGGATTCGATCATGGGTTTCTGATTCCTGCATAGTTTAATGCGGCGCCTAAGACGACTAGGCCATTCGTGAACACAGAAGTGACGTGTACAGTTACTGTACATGCGCAACTAGCAGAGTGTTATAAAAAGGCAGTTTTTTTTATGAATGAATGAATGAATGAATGAATGAACTTACAAGGCTTGATTTCCGCTCCATTTGAACACGTCGCAGGCACATGGAATCGGAGTTGCATATTCCCCCAATGGTAAAATGCTTGAGCCTTGAGTGGACCTCCTTGGCCTTCATGGCGATCTTGTAGTAGCAGTAGGCTATGATGATGATGTGGAGGAGGTAGCAGTAGACAATAAGGCACCATGTGTAAGCGACAGCTCCAGAGTCCTCGTCGTCCCAGTCTATGCTGCAGGAGGTCCCGAAGGGTTCGTAGGTATAGGCGCTCCAGCCCAGAAGCGGAGGGACGGTCCATAAAAGGGAATACACCCACAGGAATATTATCACTTTGATGGTCACAGAACGGGTTAGGCGGTGAACTGAAGTTAAACATGGAGGTGTCACTGATTCCAGGCTTGAATTTGTATTTTGTAACACAAATTAGAAATGGCATTTGTACTAATACATAGATAGATACATAGTGTTGAGGTGTTGATTTTGAATTGCTGTGTGACTTTATTGTGAGTGGGTGTCGACGCAATTGGGATCGATGACATGCATCAACCAATCCCGATCCCGTTAGTCGCCTTTTAAAGCAAGCTGAAGACCTATTCTAATCCGGATCTTCACGGGGATAATTGGCACTGATACGTAATTAGCAATGATTGGTCGAAGCCAACACTTAACAGTAAATTAGCGCTTATAGTATTCTCTTCCGTATGTGGATCATTTCTAAATGCCCTTCAAAGACTTGCATTTTTCAAATGTTCATAAAACACTGGTAAAGATACATTGGCGCACTGTTTCTTACGTCTTGGTAATTCGGATTTGTTATCATCACTTGCAGTATTATGCCTTTATATCGTGGAGGCAAAATATTGTGCTTCGAAAGTTTCAGCTACAGATGTAACAAAACCAAACATGCATAGACATCTTGGCAATTACTGATCAAGATCTGCGTCGCCCGTTATCGACAGTCAATGACAGCTCAGGGTAACCATTTATGATTATATATTTTTTTTAAATGTTTCGGGTGTTGTGCAAATTGTAGTTTATGATGAAACACTCTAATAAAATGTCTTTCTTTATTTCTTGTGAATATGAATTTGGTTGAAATGTTATAAAAGTCAGAATTTGGACCAACGCAACACTACACGTGCAATGTGAGGTAGGCGGCAAGCGGGCCCCAAAGTGGAAGAAAAACTGACATGGAGAGGCTAAATTCCAACTCCTGAAAGACCAACTTCGGATGGGTCAATTTATTTTTAATTTTGAGACGCTCCTCATATGTCCCTGTTGTTCCCTCCTAATAAAACATCGGTCAAACGTCTTCCAGTCTCACCAGAACCACCTTTATCCACTTGATTCTGGACCCGAGCAAACCTCCCCTATACCACCGAGGCTTCCACAAAAATGAAAGTACGACACTCTGACAAGTGTAAATTGGCCCGGCTAACATTGCTGAAAAATATGAACACACAATTCCATTTAGCAAGTGGTCAAATGTAAAAAAAATTATAATTGGGATAACACTTTCTTTGTAAAAGTACAGATTCTCGTACTTTTGGGGGGTTGAGTCCCATCCGGGATTCGAACCCACGCCGCCAGAGTGAGGCACTTAAAGTGTTATCCCAGATAAAAACATTTGTTACATTTGACCACTTTCTAAATGACATTGTGTTCATATTTTTATTTCTTAAATGAAATCTGGATCAGTAAACATGCAAAACATTACTTATATAAATACCGCGCCAGGAAATACAGAATACAGTTGGTGACATTATATAAATATGGTCATGTTGAATATCTATGTACAAAACATAAATTAAGCTGTAACCGTAAGTGAGAGCTGGTCGTGTCTGAGTTAAAGGCATGAAGTATCTCAATTTCAATATTTTATCAAAAATGTATTCAGATTATTATAATTACTATTCAAATCTGTTACTTTTTACAGTAAAATCGTGGACTGATTTAAGAATTTCAATGTCGTTTGCACCGCTGAATGAAGATCTGTCGTATAAAACTGTTGTCATCTGTTGTTATCCATAGGTGTAAAATACATGTTATTTCTAATATTTGCGTGGTTTCCGCAGGTAAGCAGAAAATGGAAAGCATCTTCGAAATGATACCCACATTTGCAGTCGGTCTGCCTGGTACGTGATCACTTTAACAACGGACAGATTTTGAACATATGCAAAAAATCCGGATGGACGAGGTTGCACCGTTTCCTAAACAAACGTTGTGTATATTTAAAAGTGTCGTAAAAAGAAAATGCCGATTAACTAGACTCCAGTATATCTCTAGCCTATGTTAAGCTGAATGCAGACTTACTAATGTAATGTTAACAAAATTAATATACATGTATACTACTTTAAGAAGTTAAAGAACACCCGATCGTTTTCATAAGACTTTAGTTAATCTTTCATGGCTGGTGGTATTGCAACACAGTCTTCCAATAGTTGGTGTTGTTTAATTTGTTTTGGGTAATATATATTTACCACGTGTTTTAAGGGCTTTAAGACAAACTCTTACCATCCCCCGGCATACACACTGCAATGAAACGATAGACACTCAAACAAGCCAGTGTATTCATGTCGGTCTGTGCCAGGGTGAAAGTCAAGAAGCCTTGTATGACGCAACCAACTTTCCCAAACAGGTATCTGCCAGCATAATTAGACGATGTTGTCAGCGGGTAGCCAAACAGAGAGATGCCTAGGTCGGAGATAACGAGGTTCAGAAGCAGCTGGTTGTGGGGATTCTTCCTCAGCTTCTTATGCTTGTAGAACACAACCAGCACTAAGACGTTGCCGATTGTTGCAATTAATCCTGAAAACAGAAAGGTGGTAGATTGCCTTTTAAGTCCGGTGTGGATTCCCAATTAGAACGGGATCTTCCTTGTTAGCTCCAAACTGAAATCCGGGAGGATTAAGGGCATGGGGCTGGGGGATTATAGTCTGTTCCAGAAAGGTAACTAGTTAGCCCAAAAGCTTAGAAGCTGAAGTTAACATTTGACAGTTGAATTTTGAGTGAACGCCTATCCCCTTGAAAGGTTTTGATCACCAATCAAGTTGTGTTATTAGTGCATATTGGAAGAGTCTACATCATACCATTGGGTGTCCATCTACTCTGGTCACTAAGAATGACATTCCAGTTAAGTTTAAGAACCTCCACAACCATCAAACAGACCGGTCAAAAGTCAGGGGTCAGGAGGCGGTTTAATGGATCAGGTGGTCAGGTTCGGTGATTTGGTTGATAGCAGATAAATTATTTATTATAATCTCACACCGATGTACACAGTGTACTATACACAGTATTACATTAGAATGATAGCTTTGAATGATAATACTTGGGCCATTCCTTATGGAATTATGAGAGTGTTGTAAAAGATAATATATAATCCATGTACAAATACTGTTACTGTCACTGACAAAACATGTTCCTCCGTCGCTGTAGAATATGAAAGCAGATTTTTTGGCTTATACTCACTGGACAATAAAAAGCATAGCTGCTCTAGCTTTCTATATTTTTTAAATGAACTATTTCAATAACATGCAGTTTGCAAAAGATTAAAACGTAAGTCATCGTAAACAGGCTCATTCGATAAAACATGGACTTCGTTTTCTATATATATAGCTATCACAGTGTTATTACAATAGGGGCATATACATTGATGGACAGGAAGATTATCATATTGCCCAGTTTCAATTCGAATGGGAGCAACACCGCACCTAAATTGAGAAAGGGCGCTTCTAAACCAGGCATTAAAGCTTTTACGTAGTTTTCCATATTTTGTTTTAAATAAACGATACCAAGAAACGGACTGTCGATACGCCCATATTTTCCATACATCATTCACAGTTGATTTCAAAAGACACACAAGAATATCACATTTTTCACAAATTTTATGATTCAAACAGAACTCCGAATAGATGCCGATGGGGTTGGGGAGGAGAACTAAGGGAGCTGGGTATGGTGGATGTTTGTTTGTTTATGTAATTTTGATTTAGTAGATTATAGTGTTTTTAGATGCGTTTTATTAGTTCCGTTTTGATTAAGAATACGCCTAAGGCCTTGAAGTTTTCTAGTTTATTTTGTGGGTTTAGTATTGCTTCTAGAGTGAGAGCCTTGTTTAGATTGAGGGTGGTTTGTAATGCGGTTCGATGTGTTAGGTAGTGTGTGCAGTGGATGAGTGCGTGTTCTGGGGTTTCTAGTTGTTTGCAGTGTGGGCAGTTACCTTTAGTATGTTTTTTTTAATTTTTGTTTAGATGGTTATTTAGGTTGGTGTGTCCTGTTTGGAGTTTAGTGATTACTCTGTCGATTTTTTTTGATGGATGGAGAACTTTTGGTTTGGTTAGTGGTTTGCTCAGTACTTTTTTGATTTGGCTATTTGAGTTTAGATAAAGGTTATGCCATTTTTTTGGTGATTTTTTGCTTGTTTACGCTTTTAATTTCTGATTTTGAGTTTGGTAAGTTTAAGCTTATTTCTGGGATTTTGAGGGATAGTTTAGCTGCTTTATCGGCGTTTTCATTACCGTATATTCCTACGTGGGCGGGTATCCACAAGAAGGTTATTTGTTTGCCTGCCTTAGTTAGGTCGTTGGAGCTTTTAAGTATTTGATTTATTAATTTAGATCGGTTTTGGGTATTTTTGTTTTGGAGGGCTTGCAGTCCGCTTAGGGAGTCGGTAAGTATTAGGATTTTGTTTTGTTTTTTGGATTCTTGATTATGGAGGGCTGAGGCCATGCCCATTAGTTCTGCCGTGAATATTGATTGGTTGTTTGGGAGTCGGAAGGATTGTGTGGTTTTAGTTGGTTGGGTTCAGACACCTTTATCAAGCAAGTGTTGGGACAGTTGACAAGCATATATACAGGTATGAGGCAGTGTTTACAGTTCAATAGATTGGGATGTAGCTACACTGGAGTGGAGAAGCCTGTTATGTACACAAAAGGGGTAGATAAGGTACACATCTTAACAGGTGAAGCCAGCAGTATCAACAAAAGAATCATGACTGATTAGGGTCTTTGATGAGTTGATGGTACGCCGGGGGTATGTAATAGCCTTGATCACGGTTCATAGAAGGTTTGAGTCTTCTTGTAGTTGTTTTTAACTTGAAGACTTTGAGGTTGGCCATGAGGGCTTTGATTTTGTCCCCTTAGATGCTGGAACTATCGGACCACTTCCGTGACAATCCCAGCCGTGATCAAGGCGATTACATAGCCCCTGTACCATCAACTCGTCACCTCCTTGATAACAGTGTCAGAACCTATACCGAAACGTCGCTCCTAAATGGTAAAGTTGTTCATCCATATATCTTATGCTTACTTGGTTTATAATGTTCCTACCCTTTCTAAAGCCATTTTGTTCTTCCGCAATAAAACCTGTGTTTTCCGCCCAAAATGTTAATCTGTTATTCGGACATTACAGTACAATTTTAACACCGAAACTAAACATCCCCCTTTATGAGAGGGGATCTCTAGGGTATGAGGTGTTAGATTTCAGTATGGGATTAATTATGCTCTTGGAAACATTTCCTGGATCTTCTGTGTACTGTAACATATATTAAACAATTTCACAAGAACAGCACAGTGTTATTATTCCTTAAAACTTAATAGTAATGTCATCGGGTCCCGTGGCTTTCCCATTTTTGACCTTTGACATTGCCGTGTACAAGTCATCACTTGTTATGTCCTCCTCATTTATCCGTAACTTCTGAATAGGAAGTAGAGGCAGTACCATCAGGTAATATAATCTCCATAGGTACGGCCCTGCACCGCTCACTACCAACTCGAACTTAACCTATAGCTTTCCAGAAATTAATGACAGTCTCCATTAGCGGCCTCAGTAATATCTGTCTGCACTTTATCTACATGTTGCCGTTTACAACGTTGAACAGTAAATGAACACACCTATCGAAACCCTTTCGTTTTGTTACATATAGAGGTTTAAACTTTTTTATGGACGCCACTCTTTTAACCAGTTCTTTTCGGCCACTCACATATTTTTCATAACTCAGCCCAATGTCCATTCCACCAAGGCTTTTTGTATCGTCTCTTTTTATTATTGTTGTAGTAGGGAGTAGTTATGTATATATTGGTCATGATTTGTTAATTAGCTTTTAATTTAGTGTGTTGTCAATAATGTTATCCTAAAATGATTAAATTCCTTAAACTTTTTACAAATTTAACTGTCCTTAAATATGTGTATAGAAAACTATTCAAAATTATTGTGTATCAACTACTTACCTATTACAGTAAGATATATGGCTATTCCGAGGTAGCCAGCCGACGTCAAAGGGCGAATTTTGTTCTCCAAAATCAGTCTGTCCCATTCAGAAATGTTCATCGAATAATTCATTTCGCTGCTGTTTTGATGACCAGCAACTTCGCAGTCAGTGCACGCGCATCCATCATTTGTAACCATTGGTGCCAGGGGATATACCACACTCATGTAACAGGTTTAGTAATAAAGTCAGCACGATGCCTGCGAGCCTTTAAATGTAAAGAAAACGTCATGCTCATTACCTTACGTTTCCAAGATAAAATAAAAGTGCGTCAAGCTTAAGGCTGATAATGAGGTGCATGTAGGTTCGGTTCACCGCTAACACAGACAGATAATGACAGAATTTACATTTAAGCAAATGCGCTTTCGTCTTTATGGACATAAGCTGACCAATATCGATCGATTTGTGCGTTCGTTTAAGGAATCAGTCTTTGATGAGATCAGCGGGGGAGCATTATGTTCTGACAAGGAACCCTGTCTCGAAATGTTGTCAATAATGTTATTTTGTATATGTCACATATTGTAGTAAGAAACAATTTTGTTACCGTTTTGGGGGTGAGTTTATCAAATATCTCACACTAGGACTTTACTATGTCACACCAAGTTTCATATGCGCCGTCTATGTCAGACTGGGTCAGTGCTGTATCAATATCAGTTAATGTGTATTTCTCATAACGAATCGTGTGTATAATGGACAAAATTATGGTGTTCGCAGTGACGTGTAGATCATACAGCCACGTGAAAAGAATTACAACCCTGGTGATCTAACAATGCCTCGGTTGTCTAACCATGAATGAGTGGTTTCTCTAGGCTCAGTGTAATCCATGAGTGAGTGAGTATGGTTTTACGCCGCTTTTAGGAATATTCCAGTAATATCACGACAGGGGACACCAGAAATGGGCTTCACACATTGTGTCAATGTCGGGAATCGAACCCGGGTCTTCGGCGTGACGAGCGAACGCTTTAACCACTGGGCTACCCCTGCAATCCATGCAGTCACTGACACTTATAATCTGGTTGGCAGAGACTGTCACTGAGCCTAGGGTGTTTTGGATTGGACATCTTGAGAACACCAATAAAGAGATCAATAGCAATGTATTTATTCTAATAAGTAGTAATGGGATAAGATTAATTAAAGTTTTTTTTCTATTATAAATGTAACTGAACTAAGGTAGTTTGATAATATTGATATTTATATCAGATAACAGATTCAAACGCTTAGTAATGGGATAAGATTAATCACAGTTTTTTTCTATTAAGAAATGTAACTGAACTAAGATAGTTTGAAAATATTGATATTTATAGCAGATAACACATTCAAACGCTTAGTAATGGGATAAGATTAATTACAGTTTTTTCATTTAAGAACCGTTAGTGAATTAAGTAACTAAGACCGCGGAGACGTTTACTTGGAAGTACGGATGAACATAGCTAAGATTTGGAGTGTGGAGTTTTGCAAGTAGAGCACTTGTTTTGAAGATTTAAAAAGTTTATATTATGCCAATGAAGGACACAGAACCAACAACAACACTGGAGGTTGGCACAAGAAGAATAATTCCCTCACCACCTGTCATAATATCTGACCATACCTGGTCTATCTGTTTTGAAGGAAATAGACGAAGCCGGTTCATGCTTATGGCCCAGACTAATTAACAATCTACAGCTAATTAAAGTAATTAGCGTGTGTTGTTTGATCTGAGATGGATAATGTTATTTCAGTCAGTTCACTAAATGACTGAAAGGTTTAGTCACTTATTTTTTTTACGGTCTGACTGTAACGTGTTTACTGCAGATGGGTAGCTATTTCTTTGAGGGAATGCTTCTTCTGGGCATCGATAAAAATATGATAAATATGATACATAAACCGAGATAATTTCTGTTAGAGTATACTTTTAGCACTTGTTTACAAGGAGGCAAATTTGATGCAATCTGGATCACCATAACAGAAACAGTAACTGATGCTTTTGTCACACAAGAAGAAAAGAAACGCAGCCGTGTAGAATTTAACACTAACTAAATACCGTTATGTATCCAATTAGCGACTTATTAATATACCTGGAATAGAAAAGGGAATAAGATAAAGGGCCGGATTTTTTTCAGAGTCTGACCGTCGTCATATAGCTGGAATATTGCTGAGTGCGGCGTTAAACAACAAACAGATAAACAAACATGTAGACTAACTGTTTCCTTTTTGAAAAAAAGTCGATTACAAAAATATAACCACCGACACTATTCCTATTTCAATAATCTAATACATAGCTATGTTTACAGTCTCACACAAAGCAAATGAGTGATTATGGTTTTATGCCGATTTTAACAAAATAACGGTGGGGGACATTACAATTTATACCCACGTGGGGAATCGAAGTCGGACCTTCGACATGTCGAGCTAACGCTTTACCCACTTTGATCTACTTCACTCTATACCCTCTCTTCCATCGCGATTATTAAGACTTCGATAATCTTATTACTTTGTTGTTGTCGCTACATTTAGCGTGACATTTAAATTGATTGATGTCTCCATTTCAGAAGCATAAGTAATTACTGTAATGTGTTCGGTTTTCTCCTAGCCTCAGTTTCCAACCTGTGTGAACTTCAGCTGACTATGTAAGCTATGTCCTAAGTTTGCCACCAGTAACACAAGCTTAAAACTCTAAGCAAATAATGGTTACACTCAGACAGAAAAGAGCTGTAGACATGCTTGCCCTTTTCGCGAACACCTGCTGTCTCCATTTATTTTTAGTGATCCATTCATATTATTTTCACCGCTATTTTTCCTTATAGGCACAATGAAATCTGTTTCGTTGGGAGACTGAGACAGTCAAGCTTCACGTTTTTTCTTTTAAAATATGTGACACCCAAATACAAATAAAAGCTACATTTCCATTATCATAATAACTTTCTCCACTAATATCAAATTTCATTGTAAGATTCTCACTCTATCATGTGCATGTGTTTATTATCACTATCAAATAGTCATGATACCAGGCGTTCGTGAAAAGATGAGCATATCCTGCCCCACCGAAGGCCCCGTCATAAATACATGCAAAGGCAAGTAAATTGTTCTCATTGAAAAACAGGAAAGTATGGATCATGGTTCAACCCATATTTCTATATGGTTCGGAGATTTGAGACTTGAAAAATAGAAAGGGAGATTTGGTGGCAACTAAACATAAAACGTCAACGCCAGAGAATAACCAGTCTCGATTATCTGCAAAGGCGCAAAAGGCAAAAGAGCGGTGAAATTTATAAGAATGGATTACTGATAATCAGTGTTGAGACCAGGTGTTCGCGACAAGAGTAAGCTTGTCCTGACCCAGTATATGTCAACTAGAGACATGTCTCCAGACACCTAATGCTACAGTTAATGGTGAAAGTGCAACATATAAGCTTTATATACGTCGTCTTTGTGATAAGTTTTACAATCTTAGTTGAAACTTATTGCAATGCGCGAAGGTCTTATTCCAAGAAAGGTATACACTATCCTCATGTAGTATGTACCATGACAATCTCTGTTATAACAATTGTATTCTCATCCAAATCATGTGCTGTTCGGGTTTGGGATATATATCAAACTGAAAGGGGCGAAAACTACCTCCCGTAAAGCATTTAAGAATATAGCTATCAATAGGTTTTCCAGACTTGGAACCGTACAAAGCAAAGTAGCTGAAGATATAGTTGATATAAACAATTCTATAGTTGATTGAGACCTGTAATGATTCTCAATTTTAAAAGTTTGAAACATACTAGTTAGATTTTGTCAGTCAAGGTTGAAGATGAATGAGACGAGATGACTGAACATTGATCTGTCATTGCGATTTTGATCTGGATAAGAATATGAATATAACTACTTATTAATACATGCATACTTTAATAATTTAAGACTGCAGTGTGTCCTCAATACACAATGACAGTGTCCTGATTAATGATTAAATTCCTTAAACTTTTGACAAATGTAACTATCCTTAAATATGTGTATAAGAAACTATTCAAAATTATTGTGTATCAACTACTTACCTATTACAGTAAGATATATGGCTGTTCCGAGGTAGCCAGCCGATGTCAAAGGGCGAATTTTGTTCTCCAAAACCAGTCTGTCCCATTCAGAAATGTTCATCAAATAATTCATTTCGCTGCTGTTTTGATGACCAGCAACTTCGCAGCCAGTGCACGCGCATCCATCATTTGTAACCATTGGTGCCAGGGGATATACCACACTCATGTAACAGGTTTAGTAATAAAGTCAGCACGATGCCTGCGAGCCTTTAAATGTAAAGAAAACGTCATGCTCATTACCTTACGTTTCCAAGATAAAATAAAAGTGCGTCAAGCTTAAGGCTGATAATGAGGTGCATGTAGGTTCGGTTCACCGCTAATACAGACAGATAATGACAGAATTTACATTTAAGCAAATGCGCTTTCGTCTTTATAGAATAAGCTGACCAATATCGATCGATTTGTGCGTTCGTTTAAGGAATCAGACTTTGATGAGATCAGCGGGGGAGCCCCTCATGTTCTAGTTGCAACGATATTTGACAAGGAACCCTGTCTCGAAATGAAAAGAACACATTACGTATTTATTAATGGCATGAGTATTTATACTTTCGTCTCGGAAGTCAGACATATGGGAGGTAGGTTGTTGATCTGGCAGACCTGGTGACCAACGTCAAGGGATGTGTGAGGTAAGATCTAACGATTAACTGCTTTTTCAATGAATTCTTGGGGTGTGTGCAGTGGGGTCAGGCTGGAGATGTGGGAAGAGGTGTGTGTGTGGGTGTAGTGGTGATGGTAGTGGTGGTGGGATGGGGTGTGGTAGTGGTGGTGGGATGGGGTGTGGTAGTGGTTGTAGATGTGATGGCAGTGATGGTGGTTGTGATGGTAGTGGTGGTGGAATGGGGTGTGGTAGTGGTGGTGGGATGGGGTGTGGTAGTGGTGGTGGGATGGGGTGTGGTAGTGGTGGTGGGATGGGGTGTGGTGGTGGTAGTTGTGATGGCAGTGGTGGTGGTTGTGATGGTAGTGGTGGTGGGATGGGGTGTGGTGGTGGTAGTTGTGATGGCAGTGGTGGTGGTTGTGATGGTAGTGGTGGTGGGATGGGGTGTGGTAGTGGTGGTGGAATGGGGTGTGGTAGTGGTGATGGGATGGTGTGTGGCGGCGGCGGTGGTGGTGGTGGTGGTGGGGGGGGGTGGTGGTGGGATGGGGTGTGGTGGTGGGATGGGGTGTGGTAGTGGGATGGGGTGTGGCGGTGGTGGTGGTGGTGGGGGGGGGATGGCAGTGTTGGTCGGGATGGAGTGTGGTACTGGTGGTGGGATGGGGTGTGGTAGTGGTGGTGGTGGTGGTGATTGTGATGGCAGCGCTAGTCGTGATGGTGTGTGGTGGTGGTGGTGGTGATTGTGATGGCAGCGCTAGTCGTGATGGTGTGTGGTGGTGGTGGTGGTGATTGTGATGGCAGCGCTAGTCGTGATGGTGTGTGGTGGTGGTGGTGGTGATTGTGATGGCAGCGCTAGTCGTGATGGAGTTCGGTGGTGGTGGTTGTGGTGATGGCAGTGGTGGTGGTTGTGATGGTAGTGGTGGTGGTGGTGGTGGTGATTGTAATGGCAGCGCTACTCGTGATGGTGTGTGGTGGTGGTGGTGGTGGTCGGGATGGTGTGTGGTAGTAGTGGTGGTGGTGGTGGTGATTTTAATGGCAGCGCTAGTCGTGATTGTGTGTGGTGGTGGTTGTGATGGCAGCGCTAGTCGTGATGGAGTGTGGTGGTGGTGGTGGTGGTGATGGCAGTTGTGGTGGGATGGGGTGTGGTGGTGGTAGTGGGATGGGGTGTGGTGGTGGTGGTGGTGGTTGTGATGTCAGTGGTGGTGGGATGGGGTGTGGTGGTGGTGGTTGTGATGGCAGTTGTGGTGGGATGGGGTGTGGTGGTGGTGGTGGTGATGGCAGTTGTGGTGGGATGGGGTGTGGTGGTGGTGGTGGTGATGGCAGTTGTGGTGGGATGGAGTGTGGTGGTGGTAGTGGGATGGGGTGTGGTGGTGGTAGTGGGATGGGGTGTGGTGGTGGTGGTTGTGATGGCAGTTGTGGTGGGATGGGGTGTGGTGGTGGTGGTGGTGATGGCAGTGGTGGTGGGATGGAGTGTGGTGGTGGTAGTGGGATGGGGTGTGGTGGTGGTAGTGGGATGGGGTGTGGTGGTGGTAGTGGGATGGGGTGTGGTGGTGGTGGTTGTGATGGCAGTTGTGGTGGGATGGGGTGTGGTGGTGGTAGTGGGATGGGGTGTGGTGGTGGTGGTGGGATGGCAGTGGTGGTGGGATGGGGTGTGGTGGTGGTAGTGGGATGGAGTGTGGTGGTGGTGGTTGTGATGGCAGTGGTGGTGGGATGGGGTGTGGTAGTGGTAGTGGGATGGGGTGTGGTGGTGGTGGTTGTGATGGCAGTTGTGGTGGGATGGGGTGTGGTGGTGGTGGTTGTGATGGCAGTGGTGGTGGGATGGGGTGTGGTAGTGGTAGTGGGATGGGGTGTGGTGGTGGTGGTGGTTGTGATGTCAGTGGTGGTGGGATGGGGTGTGGTGGTGGTGGTGGGATGGGGTGTGGTGGTGGTTGTGATGGCAGTGGTGGTGGGATGGGGTGTGGTGGTGGTGGTGGTGATGGCAGTTGTGGTGGGATGGAGTGTGGTGGTGGTAGTGGGATGGGGTGCGGTGGTGGTGGTGGTTTTTGTGATGGCAGTGGGGGAGGGGTGTGTGTGTGGTTGTGGTGGCACTGCTGGTGGGACGGAGTGTGGTAGTGGTAGTGGGATGGGGTGTGGTGGTGGTGGTTGTGATGTCAGTGGTGGTGGGATGGGGTGTGGTGGTGGTGGTTGTGATGTCAGTGGTGGAGGTTTTTGTGATGGCAGTGGGGGAGGGGTGTGTGTGTGGTTGTGGTGATGGCAGTGGTGGTGGTTGTGATGGTAGTGGTGGTGGTGGTGGTGGTGATTGTAATGGCAGCGCTACTCGTGATGGTGTGTGGTGGTGGTGGTGGTGGTCGGGATGGTGTGTGGTAGAAGTGGTGGTGTTGGTGGTGATTTTAATGGCAGCGCTAGTCGTGGTTGTGTGTGGTGGTGGTTGTGATGGCAGCGCTAGTCGTGATGGAGTGTGGTGGTGGTGGTGGTGGTGGTGATGGCAGTTGTGGTGGGATGGAGTGTGGTGGTGGTAGTGGGATGGGGTGTGGTGGTGGTAGTGGGATGGGGTGTGGTGGTGGTGGTGGTGATGGCAGTGGTGGTGGGATGGGGTGTGGTGGTGGTGGTTGTGATGTCAGTGGTAGTGGGATGGGGTGTGGTGGTGGTGGTGGTGATGGCAGTTGTGGTGGGATGGAGTGTGGTGGTGGTAGTGGGATGGGGTGTGGTGGTGGTAGTGGGATGGGGTGTGGTGGTGGTGGTTGTGATGGCAGTGGTGGTGGGATGGGGTGTGGTGGTGGTGGTTGTGATGTCAGTGGTAGTGGGATGGGGTGTGGTGGGGGTAGTGGGATGGGGTGTGGTGGTGGTGGTGGGATGGAGTGTGGTGGTGGTGGTGGGATGGAGTGTGGTAGTGGTGGTGGGATGGGGTGTGGTGGTGGTGGTTGTGATGTCAGTGGTGGTGGGATGGGGTGTGGTGGGGGTAGTGGGATGGGGTGTGGTGGTGGTGGTTGTGATGTCAGTGGTGGTGGGATGGGGTGTGGTGGTGGTGGTGGTGATGGCAGTTGTGGTGGGATGGAGTGTGGTGGTGGTAGTGGGATGGGGTGTGGTGGTGGTGGTGGTGATGGCAGTTGTGGTGGGATGGAGTGTGGTGGTGGTAGTGGGATGGGGTGTGGTGGTGGTAGTGGGATGGGGTGTGGTGGTGGTGGTGGTGATGGCAGTGGTGGTGGGATGGGGTGTGGTGGTGGTGGTTGTGATGTCAGTGGTAGTGGGATGGGGTGTGGTGGTGGTGGTGGTGATGGCAGTTGTGGTGGGATGGAGTGTGGTGGTGGTAGTGGGATGGGGTGTGGTGGTGGTGGTTGTGATGGCAGTTGTGGTGGGATGGGGTGTGGTGGTGGTGGTGGTGATGGCAGTTGTGGTGGGATGGAGTGTGGTGGTGGTAGTGGGATGGGGTGTGGTGGTGGTAGTGGGATGGGGTGTGGTGGTGGTGGTTGTGATGGCAGTTGTGGTGGGATGGGGTGTGGTGGTGGTGGTGGTGATGGCAGTTGTGGTGGGATGGAGTGTGGTGGTGGTAGTGGGATGGGGTGTGGTGGTGGTGGTGGTGATGGCAGTTGTGGTGGGATGGAGTGTGGTGGTGGTAGTGGGATGGGGTGTGGTGGTGGTAGTGGGATGGGGTGTGGTGGTGGTGGTTGTGATGGCAGTTGTGGTGGGATGGGGTGTGGTGGTGGTGGTGGTGATGGCAGTTGTGGTGGGATGGAGTGTGGTGGTGGTAGTGGGATGGGGTGTGGTGGTGGTAGTGGGATGGGGTGTGGTGGTGGTGGTTGTGGTGATGGCAGTTGTGGTGGGATGGAGTGTGGTGGTGGTGGTGGTGATGGCAGTTGTGGTGGGATGGAGTGTGGTGGTGGTAGTGGGATGGAGTGTGGTGGTGGTAGTGGGATGGGGTGTGGTGGTGGTGGTGGGATGGGGTGTGGTGGTGGTGGTGGTTGTGATGTCAGTGGTGGTGGGATGGGGTGCGGTGGTGGTAGTGGGATGGAGTGTGGTAGTGGTGGTGGGATGGGGTGTGGTGGTGGTGGTGGTTGTGATGTCAGTGGTGGTGGGATGGGGTGTGGTGGTGGTGGTTGTGATGTCAGTGGTGGTGGGATGGGGTGTGGTGGTGGTGGTTGTGATGTCAGTGGTGGTGGTTTTTGTGATGGCAGTGGGGGAGGGGTGTGTGTGTGGTTGTGGTGGCACTGCTGGTGGGATGGAGTGTGGTAGTGGTAGTGGTAGTGGGATGGGGTGTGGTGGTGGCGGTGGTTGTGATGTCAGTGGTGGTGGGATGGGGTGTATTGGTGTTGGTTGTGATGGTAGTGGTGGTGGAATGGGGTGTGGTAGTGGTGGTGGGATGGGGTGTGGTAGTGCTGGTGGGATGGGGTATGGTGGTGGTAGTTGTGATGGCAGTGGTGGTGGTTGTGATGGCAGTGGTGGTGGGATGGGGTGTGGTGGTGGTGGTCGGATGGCAGTGGTGGTGGGATGGAGTGTGAGTACTGGTTGTCGGGATGGAGTGTGGTAGTGGTGGTGGTGGTGGTGATTGTGAGTGGGTGTGGTAGTGGTGGTGGAATGGGGTGTGGTAGTGGTGATGGGATGGGGTGTGGTAGTGGTGGTGGTGGTGATGGTTGTGGTTATGATGGCAGTGGTGGTGGGATGGCAGTGGTGGTGGTGGTGGTGGTCGGGATGGAGTGTGGTACTGGTGGTGGTGGTGGTGGTGGTGGTGATTGTGATGGCAGCGCTAGTCATGATGGAGTGTGGTGGTGGTGGTGGTGGTCGGGATGGGGTGTGGTAGTGGTGGTGGTGGTGGTGGTGGTGGTGGTGGTGGTGGTGATTGTAATGGCAGCGCTACTCGTGATGGTGTGTGGTGGTGGTGGTGGTGGTCGGGATGGGGTGTGGTAGTGGTGGTGGTGGTGGTGGTGGTGGTGGTGATTGTAATGGCAGCGCTAGTCGGGATGGGGTGTGGTAGTGGTGGTGGTGGTGGTGGTGGTTGTGATGGCAGCGCTAGTCGTGATGGAGTGTGGTGGTGGTGGTGGTGGTGGTGATGGCAGTTGTGGTGGGATGGGGTGTGGTGGTGGTGGTGGTTGTGATGGTGGTGGTGGTGGTGGTGGTGGTGGTGGTGGTGGGATGGGGTGTGGTGGTGGTTGTGATGGCAGTGGGGGAGGGGTGTGTGTGTGGTTGTGGTGGGTGGAGGGGGTGTGGGGGTGTTGGGGGCCTGGGGTGGAGGTGGGCTGCTTGGTGGGCTGTTTTTCATGTTGAATCCTAACTGAAAACTAGGATCATATCATATGTCTTCGGATGAGTAGATAAAAGATTACATGCAATATACACGTATTTCCAATATGGATGCTCCTTTTGAATGCATTGATAGCTGCATGCAGATAGTAAAAAAAAACACCCATAATTTAAACTGGTTAGAACATGCTGGATTTTCAGTGAGCCATTCAGATAATATTCATCCCATTTTGTCCTTAACCCCCAATGGAATCTGTTTCGGTAGATAATCGTGACTGATTATCCTCTAGCATTGACGTTTTGCATTTACACGACATTTAATACATATATAATGGCATTTTATTTTAACGCAAATTAGGCGGGTTTTTTTATTTTTCAGTAATCGTGATTAGCTTGTCACTGCAACCACGCACTCCGATCAGGGAATTATCCACTGATGTTCGTGAGTACTGTCGTCCTCCAAACTAGGTTACTTCTTGAAAATCTCACTTTGAAATATTTTTTACCGTCGGAATGCCTTGTTTTTACTTGATACTTATTAGCACACATACAGCTATCGTTATTTATAAACCATCGCGATATTTTTTTATTCAATCAATCAATCAATCTTTATTCATGGTACTTATGAGGCCAAAGGCCTATAGTACATTGTGTGGGGCGTGTTACAAATTCATACATTTTCTTAGTTTCATGGCATGATAAATGTACATTGATAAATTTCTAATAGTTTCTGTACAATCACAAGTAATTTATTTACAAAATTTGTTACCGTTTGGGTTGCGGTAGAAACAGTTATTTAGATATTTTGCTCTTAAATCTTCATACACTAGACATACACATAAAAAGTGATATTCATCTTCAGTATAATCAGTTTTACAAATCCTACAAAGTCTATGTTCTCTTGCAATACCTTCATATCTGCCTATTTCAATAAATAGATCATGTGAGCCACAACGGAATCGAGAAAGAGCAGTTCTAAAATTATATGAATTTACACTTAATAGATAAGGTTCTAGTATAATAGTAGTCTTAAATGTAGTGTAGTAGTTTGCTTTTCTAGAACTGGACAAAGAACCATGCCATTTTTGAATGTACATATCTTTTAAAGTCTGTGTCAAACGGGAGAAGATATGTTGTGGCATATCTCCATGTTGCTGTAATCAAATATAACCATATCCACATTCGTATAACATGTTTTTAACTTTTGATGCCCAATTTTGTTTCCCGTGGCTGTCGTAGAGAAGCATCATATCATAACATTTTTTCGGGTATCTTGAAGATGGCATATTTAATAGCTTGACCAAGTATTTAATAACCTTTAAATAACTATTGATATACATGGGAAACCGTCCGCATTCACCATATACCCTTGCGTTTTCTGTGCTAGATTTCACCCCCAAGAACCGTTTACATGCATATAAATGTATTTTCTCAATAACATCCAAATGTTCTAGGCCCCAAATTTCTGATCCATACAATATCATCGGGCTTATTTTTGTATCAAATATTTTAAAATAAACATCATATGTAACATTGTCCAGAACTCTAAGACTTTTTGATATGCCTACACAAAATTTCTTGGCTTGAAATGGAATGTTATGTGCATTCCTTGACCAAGTTAATCTACTTGTAAAACACAAGCCTAAGTATTTATAAAATGGAACAACTTCTACAGGCTTCCCTCTGTAAAACCGTTTTTCTTTTCTGGATATGTTACCACCGTTTTTAAAAACGACAACTTTGGTTTTATCCATATTTACAGTAAGTTTTGACTCGTCACAATAACTCTCTAATACATGTATGTGCTTTTGCAGGCCAGGTATTGTGCTCGAGAACATGGCTATATCGTCAGCGAAAAGAAGCAGAAATAATTTAATAGTTTCGGGGTGCAGTTGTATTCTATCAACGCAAAGTTTTTGGATTTGATATGCCAAATCATTTATGAAAAAGGAAAATAAGAAGGGACTTAATATACACCCTTGTCGGACACCCCTGCTACTTACAAAAGTATCCGATATAGCGCCATTGTTCCGGACACACACCTTCACATTTCTATATAGAGAGCATAATAACTTTCCAATTTTGCTACTTAGCCCATGTCTTTGAAAGAGTGACCACAAGTTATCCCTTTTCTACAGAGTCAAAAGCTTTTGCAAAATCTACGAATACAGCATATAGCTTCCCTCGTTTCACTGATAGATATCTCTGAATTATAGAATATAGGATAAAAGCATTGTCAGTGGTGGAGTATCCTTTTCTAAAACCTGCTTGTGACTCACTTATCTTATCCAAAGAATCCGCCCAGAAAACAAGTCTCTTATTAATAATTGAAGTAAATATTTTACTGAATGTACTTAGGAGAGTTATGCCTCTGTAATTATTAACATCGCTGGTTGCGCCCTGTTTGTGAAGAGGGACAATAATGCCAACTGTCCGATTATCTGGAAAAATGATCTCTCTAAAAGGATATTAAAAATTGGTTCCAAATATGGTATTAAAATATCTGAGGAATGTTTAAAAAATCTCTGCTATCACATTATCATTTCCAGATGCCTTATTATCTTTAAGGCTGGATATGCTGTCAATAATTTCCTCTTTAGATATTGGACATTCAAGAATATCATCTGTTACACTGTCAACTTTATCTTCGTTGAATTCCATGTCAAATAAATTGTTATCGTCATGGCTAAATGGAACTGAAAACAGTTCCTGGAAATGTTCAAACCAGGCTTGAATATCAATGTCATTTTTGCAATATCTATTTGGTTTAATGGCTTTTAGCGATGACCAAAATGTTTTAGAATTATATATGCTTGATTCCAACAGTTTCTGTTTTTGTTCGAAATATTCTGTCTTTTTTTTCCTACAAACATCGTTGTACTGATTTCTTACTCTGTTATAGTCGGTTAGTGATCCTCTACCCTTATTCTTTCTAAAATTATTTAAACGTCTACATTGTATCTTTTTAAGTAGCTGGCATTCGTTATCAAGCCAGTGTTGATCATATTTACAGTCCTTATTCCTTTTCTTCATATCTGATGCAGCAATAATAACAGCTTCAGTAATATACCCAATACTTTCTTCAACGTTAACAAATGCTACATCTACAGCCTTCTCCAGTAAATCATTCGCAGTCCCAGAAATAGGTTTTATTCTAAACTGTTCAGCCTTCTCTTCAACCCACACAAATTTGACAGAAGCATTGTTACGTGTATTGCGTGTCATAGGGTCATTTACTAGAAGCGTACGTAAACTAGTCGTGACAGGAAGGTGTGATGACTCGGCTCGAGACGGTATGTCAAAGCTATGGCACATATCAAACAACTCGGACGAGGCAATAACATAATCCACCACACTCGCACCCTGATTTCCAATAAAAGTAAAATCACCCACCCCGGCGTCTGACCCGCACCTTCCATTCATAATATGTATATTTAGTATACTGCATAAATCTAGTAAGCTCTTACCAAAATTATTCAAAGATAAATCCACAGAAAATCTTTTTAAGCTGAAATTGTCTAACGGAAATCCCCATACACTGTTATCATGACCCTCGAGATATTCAAGAATATCATCTTCTACAAAATCAGATTCAGTGCTAGTTCGGGCATTCAAGTCTCCCCCAATCATCAAATAAACATCATCACAATGTGCTAGTGTATCAAGGAAGTCATTTTGTAATATTTGTGTGCCATTTTTGCATTGCCTCAAAGTGTTTGTGTACCAAGTCGAACATTCAGGGTGAACAAAGACACATGAATATAGCAAATCTTTTTTAAATCCAAATACGGTTTTATCTAGCAGCATGAAAATGCCACTGTCGTAAACTTTAGACCATTTTACATATTTAACAAGTTGCTGTCTAACTAATATGGCAATACCACCAGAAAGTCTACCAAAGTTGGAAATCTTTTCAGCTTCTTTGAGCCATAGCTTGAATCCTGGAAATATCAAACTTATGTCTATATCTTTCATCCATGTTTCTGTTATGCCGATGAAGTCAAATGAGTTTAAATAATCGGTAAAGTCCTGATCAGTTAATTTAGAATTAAGTCCTGATACATTCCAGAAAACAAATGTTCTATTCTCAAATGTACAATCATCGACATCATCTGTCGTATCTACATGAGGCATCCTGCAATCACGCTCGGTCTCGTCGCACCCCTAGTGCGTTGTTGTCCTGTCCCCGGCCTTAGACCGAGAACTCAGAAGTCGTGGTCCTGTCTGTGAACCTCCCCGTCTATGTCCTTGTGAGGGTGATGTTCTGATGTTCTGGCTATCCCTTCTCTCCCGTCTGTGTGCTGTAGTTCTCTCTGGTGTCTCTTGGCTATCTCTCATCTCACTATCCTTCCTCACATCCTCCACAAGTTCCCCTCCTTTATAAAAAAAACCCTCTTATCTGGATTTTCACGTCGTAACCTGCCTAGCTCTTGTCGCTGGAAATATGTTAGGTCATTAGCTACACCATATCCCATTTCTCTCAGGGTATCCCTGAATCCAAGTGTTTGGATTTTATCATCCCAGTACGCCATTTTCACTATAAGAGGGCGGGGTTTATTTGTTGTTTTGCTGGATATCCTGTGGGCACGTTCTATGACTCTATCAGCAAGTTCCTCATATGTAGGATTCTTATTTCTGGCTCTATTAAAAATGTCTAGTATCTTTTCCTTGCACACTTTATAAGATTCTTCTACTCTTCTATTTTTTTAATTCTATTTCAAGTAGCGAGGACTATAGAATATGATGATTTTAACAGTTATACAAAAATAAATAAATAATGATGCTTTCATTTGGTATCAGGTGACAATTAAGATGGCGTGTTACCCTCTTCCAGACATGAGTAATATGTATATTATTGTATATTAATAGCATATATATAACAAAGTAATTGTATATTAATAAAACTATTAAATATGATAAGTATTTTTAATAGCATTCAATGGCAAAGACTTTGTACTGTAAGTTGCCGTGTCAACTTATATGTGAATAAACAAGAAGAGTGAACTTCTAAAGAAACCTTTTATTTGAGGTAAGTATCTTCATCCATGGACACGGGCTTCTGGCTGTTGGTCATGCGCAGTGCAAGGGAGATAACCCTAGCTATTGCTGTTGTAGTGATTACCGTTATCTAGGATATAACTCTACATCCTAAAACAAAAAAACGAATAATTTTTAAAGATGTTTAACTGGTTAAAAAAAGGTTTATTACGCCCAAAACACCGTCCTTAATGACAAACACATCTTATCATCCACACGTACAGTAGGTATAGGGGCCTTGTAGTAAAAATATTTGCAGTACAGTTCGCAGTTAAACAGACCAAGTGATTCGCTATCTGACAAAGAACTTGCTTGAATGTTGATTGATCTACAATGTGTTTTCGCTATGTGATGAAAGAAACAGTTTTCTCAGTCAATTTGTTTCTTAAATTATATGCAAATTATTGTTGGTGTATATTTACATTTCGCGAATTTTCTGAAAACACTTAGTCTTTGTTTTTGGCAAATTATGAGGATAAACTGTGCAAATAAAATACGGATATTATGTGTTTATTTGTGGAAAAGCCCGAAGAAGGTTCGCCTGCTCCGCACAATTGCGGCTAAGTTTTTGTAAACAAGTACTCATTTTTGCTCTGGACCGGCTCCGTGGTCTAATGGTAGAGCGTCCGCCCGGGGTGCGAAAGGCCCGGGGTTGAATCCATGGCCGCGTCATACCAAAATACGTTAAAATATGGTACTTATTGTTACCATGCCTGGCGCTCGGCATTAAGGGGCTAAAACAAGGACTGGTCGGCTCGGAGTCAGTATACTGTGTCTGAGTGGGGTATTCATGTTAAACTGCGCCATGGTATCTCAGTAGGCTGGAGCTATAAAATCGCCATTAGTCCGGACTAGTACAATCAGCTACATACACACACGTGCATGTTGCTATATAAGTGCAGTTATCTTGGACGCGACGTTACACCCATTTTCACCTCACCTTACATTTTAATTTTAGTTAAGGGATACCCGCCAAGTCGTCCCAGGTCAAACGTCCTGTTTGTTTGTTGTTTAACGCCGCACTCAGCAATAGTCCAGCTATACGAGGGCGGTCTGTAAATAATCGAGTCTGGACCAGACAATCAAGTGATTGATAACATGAACATCGATCCACGCAATTGGGATATGATAACATGCATCAACCAAGTCAGTGAGCCTTACCACCCGATCCCATTAGTCGCCTCTTACACCCGACTATGTTAAACCCACATTGCGCCCCTATTGATTGGCAAGCAAATGTACGGCTTAAAACGGAAGAATCTGTTCCTAATACATGAGCGAGTGAAATATTTGGTTTAACGCCGCTTTTAGCAATATTCCAGCAGGGGAACATGTGGGAATCAAACTCGGGCCTTCGGTGTGAAGAGCAAACCCTTTAACCACTAGTCTACCCTACTGCCCCAATTCCTATTGAACAGGATACAGTGGCGGCTCCACGTCGACCTTTTACCTGCTCTGATTATGTAGACACAGAGGTTCAATTGTCAGGTCGTAATCAGAGATGTGCTTTCAGAAAGTTTAGTCATCTCAAGAAGAAACCGGGGGCACGGGTGGCAAAGTCGTCTAAGGCGCCGCGATTCGCTGTGCAGAGTTGCGTCCATTGGGCACGCAAGAAACCTATGATTCGCGGTTCGAAAACCGGTTCGCAACGATTATGTTTCTAGGTTTGTCAGCACCATACCCGTGCTCGTGGGTTTCACCGAAGTGGTAAACGTCTAAGCCCTGCATCACTTCGGGCTTTCCTCCCACATTAATCTGACACGCCGTGATGTAACTGGAATACTGTTAAAACCGGCTTTAAATCCAACTCAATCACTTACTCAAGGACAAACCGATATACATTATCACTGGGTTCAGGATATTGCTTCAGGTGAAATAAGATCATTTCTGTGTCGTTATAGAAACACGTGGAATAGTCTTTGTCGTGAGGACACTGTGTTGGAATTTCCAGTTGCTAGGTAACCTGTATATGAGGAGACAAGAGCACGTGTCTCGCATCTCTCTCACACAATTCATCAAGTTGGGACCAGCTTTCATGTGAAATCAGGGGCAGTCGGGTAGCCTAGTGGTTAAAGCGTTCGCTCGTCACGCCGAAGACCCGGGGTCGATTCCCGACATGGGTACAATGTGTGAAGCCCATTTCTGGTTTCCCCCGCCGTGATATTGCTGGAATATTGCTAAAAGCGGCGTAAAACCTCACTCACTCACTCACTCACTCATGTGAAATCCCTGAATCCACGCCTAGGCCCGTCTCGGAAGCTTTACCGCTGTCGCCGCTGGGTGAATATACCTTATTATCACTGACTTTTATTATCACCACTGGATTTTTGTATCTGATACTGACCACTGCCATCTTATTATATACTTTGCCATTGAGTATTGTACTACCGATCTATTGGGTACTGCCATTGTAATTGCTCATAATATCGATCTTTGGCTGGCCAGGATTTGATAATTTACAGGCCATCGTGATACGGCTGGAATATTGCTGAGTGCTTCCTTTAACAACATGACACACTTAATGTAATTTTCATAAGATCCGATAAGCGAAATTGGTAATTATAACACATTATAGATTGATTGTCTAACGGTCTGAATATTTGATCTGTTCTGGCCGACTTGATATAATTTGTATTTAGTTGAATGAGGCCTGACACAACGTACACATACTCACTGACTCATTTGTACCATATTCCAGCATTAGCTTTAATTGTAAAGAGATTCAAAACGGATGACCAGGTGGCCTATAGCGCTTCAGTTCTATGTGCAGACTGCGTCCCTTAGTCGTGTAAAGATCGTGGTTTCATTCGTGGTTTGTCATCACATACTGGTGTTCCTAATGTTACTAAATTGAAAAAAGACCGCCTCCGTGGTCTAATGGTAGAGCGTCCGCCCGGAGAGCGGAAGGTCCGGGGTTCGATCCCCAGTTGCGTCATACCAAAAGACTTTAAAAGATGGTACTTGCTGTTACCCTGTCAGGCGCTCGGCATTAAGGGGCTAAAACAAGGACTGGTCAGCATACTGTGTTTGAGTGGGGTATTCATGTTAAACTGCGGCATGGTATCTTAGTGTGCTAGCACTATAAATCGGCATCAGTCCTGTCTAGTACAAGCAGCCACACACACACACACACACACACACACACACACACGCTATGTAAGTGCAATAATCTTGGACGCTACGTTAAACGCTATTTCACCTCACCTAAATTGAAAAAACTCAATACCGCCAACACTCCGTGATTTTCTCAAACACTGAGCTGACACGGCCTCATAATACTGAAAGCGGCGTTGAACAGGACTATTCTAACTTGTTCGTTGAGGTCAAGAATTGAATTGCTCTGCATGTGTTTATGACAGGTACTACCGGTGGGTCAGGATACGCTCACCTGTTTGCAAACACCTGGTATCATCACTATGTTATAGAGATCATAAACACATGCTCATGATTGTACAGAATAGTACAATGGAATCTGATTTTAGTAGAGATATATTATGATTATGGAAATGTCACTTTTGTATTATTTGTATTCGGCTGTCAAATATTATAAAGAAAAATATGAAGCTTGTTTTGATCAGTACATGAGGTTTCGTATGATTATGGGAACGGTTTTTGTGGCTTTTATTGGAATATTGTGCTAACAGTGACTTAACACTCACGAGCAGCACTGTAAGCGATAGTTTCTTTAATACTGATCCCTACGATATCCCATACTTGGCAGTGGTTCCTGGTGAAGATTCCTCACTACTCGCCCTTCTTTCCTGCAAGAAGACTCGTCCCCCTATCGATGAATGTCATGTGCAAAAATACGACAAACCAATCAGAATGCGCGTATGATTTCAAGTTCTTCGTCAAAGAATCCCTCAGAAATATTTTTTGATTTTACATATGTCTTGCATCTAAAAATGTACCCAAGACACAGTTAAATGTGTTCAATCAACTGTACAATTCCGTATGTCCTGATGTGCTTTAAATTACATCTGAAATATATATAATGAGGAAATATATGTGAACCGTTAAGTAACGAGTTGACAATTGTTGTAGGTATGCCCGTTTGCGCTAAGACGGAACCCGGTCTCTAAAATGGCCATGAGAGTGGCACGAGTCGCTATTCGGCTTGTCCCGGAATAACACGAATGCCCTGTTGTATTGCGACCGGTTCTGTGCTCCACTGGCTAGACATTCAGCCTCGTTAACAGAATTAGGAGCAAATGAAATGTCATCACGTTAGTCCGACGTTATGTCCGTGTTAGTGGCCATTGCCATCGATTACGTGTAGCTAGGTCAACATCGGCCGACGTAGGAATGATTTATGATTTTACGAGAGGTTTCTGAGACAGATTGGATGCTCACTCATTTCTGAAGGTATCGATATCATTTCAGTCTTTACCCCATCTTCCGCTCACGCTTCACACACATTCATCTTTATTTAACGAAATATTAACGGAAGAGCCATGCGTTATAAGTGTTAATGTTGTCCGGAAACTCCTTATCGTTTATCCCTGATAAAATATTTGAGGTACTTAAGTACCTATCGTGTAATCAACGACTCGTACAAAAGGGTACATACAAACTCCAATAGAAGATCGAGTGAGCAATATCTAGCAATATCATGACGAAACCAGAAATATCTCTCACACAAAGTACCCTCGTTGGGAATCGAACCCGGGCATTTGGTGTGACGAGCGAAAGCTTTCACAACTAGGCTACCCTGCCGCTCCCGATGATTAGAGGACGGCACAATTTACCTGTAGATGCCAACTCTGGTGGCTCATCAAAGTTAGTATCATGTTTAAGTACGGTTTGTGAAGCCCATTTCTGGTGTCCCCCGCCGTGATATTACTTGAATATTGCTAAAAGCGGCGTAAAATCATCCACGCTGGTACCATGTATAGGGGATCCTGGAAGAACAAATAATCAATTTTTCGTTGACTAAAATAATTTCAAGGTTTATTGCAGAACATTACATTTGTGTTACAGCTCCATGTCTACTGTACTCGTCTGACAACGGGGACTGCCCTTCTACGACGACGGCGTCTCTGCTGCGTCTCCTGACTGGCTTCCTGCTGCTCCTCGTCTTTGTTGTAGTACTCGAGCCATCCATACCCGTAGTCATACTGGTTATACTGTGGAACAAATGGTGGGTGTCTGATGTCACTGGTCATTGTACACATGTTGTATGGTGTGAAGGCAGGGAGGTGTTATGACAAGGAACTATTTGTGATACCTGGAAGTTAATAATATAAGTTATCCGCTGGTCTCGAGGGCGACCAATCGACAACGAATTTATCTTACATACATGTACGCATGCTTTGGTCCGAAGCGGTAAGAATACCACTGTTAGGAATCTATCCAATTCGTTCCTTTTTCACGTTCGTCGAAAAATAGCAGATGACAGAAAACAATACTAGAGTTAATCCCATGGATCTATTTCATTCGGAAAATATCGAAAATAACCGGAGAATGGCGTCTTACATAATGAATTCGAGATACAAAATTACGGTTGGTATGTTGCAAATATAATACCAACAGTTCGGCAATTCGGCAGGGGACATAAGAAATGTACCTGACATGTTATATGAATAGAAAATAATAGAATGGGTCTCAGTCAATCAGAATCCGACATTGATAACAATAAAAATGTCAGTGCCGGATTATGTTTTAAAACCTGTGCGCTAAGTGTATCCAAATCTACCGCACACAAAATACACAGGACACATGTGTATCTACTGATCAAGCTCAGTTTTGTGGGTGAAAATTATGTGAAAGAAAGAGAAATTCATATTAATTAATTTTCGTTTATCGTAAGTACAATATTTTATCTAGCTACGCCTAATACAGGGCAACAACATCTAGTTTTATTTCGTTATTTGTTTATCAGTTTGTTATGTTGCCTAAATTGACATACGGCTGTCAAGCTATGAAATAATTAAAATGCAATGTGATTATTGTATAAGCTACACAAATATATATGTCATTTTCGGATTGAACTGAAAGAATCTTGTCGCTAATACTTGTATAACTAACGTACATTTCGTATATGCATCGAATGTGTCACATGACCATGTGCTTTGCTATTAATAGCGCAACACTAAATAAGCTCCGCCCACTGTAATTGAGGCAGAGTCTCAAACACGACCGATTCGATTTTTTATGATAAAACTACAGAAAATGTATTGACTTATATGCAGATATGGAGCCATTTGTGGTATCCAAGGTTTTCATTCAAGTTGATACGAAGTTCGAGGTCTTTGGTGATCCTGCTTACGTACGATTTTCAAAAAAGCTTCTCTCGACACTCGGTTTGTGTTGACGTTGCCAGTTATTGTTCGAAACTGAAACACCGCCACCTTGCGGGCTATTTATGGTCATGATGGGACTTTAGGATAATTACTTTAATTTATTGTGTAGTATATGCACACAAATGAGCTTGAAAAGGTGAGTCTGTAATCGACTTTCGGAATCAACACATTCGAGTGATTTCTGACTTAAACCATGATATGATTAAAACATAATTTATCTATTATCAATGACCTGTAGTTGAGGCAGCTTCACGTGTTTAAAATGCACGTTCAGAATGGCCGGTGAATTCCTGGTTCTGAATCTCCTACAAGGACGCGTGACGTCATTATAATTGCGCAAGAGCGTGACGTCATTATAATGGTGCAAGAATCCTGCACTGCAAAAGACTCTGGAATCGTTCACCTCAAATACTCACATAACCATGATCTTCGTAACCAGTAACGGAAGAAGAACCGTAAGTCGTGTCCGTATCGAGGAGGGTTAAAGTATCCCTCTTCTGTTGCCCTCCCTCGGACTCCTGTGACTGTCGGTCCTGTTTCCTGGCGTTCTTCCTCGCGTCACGAGGTGTAGCCAAGGTCAAGGCCACGAGGCAAGCCACCACGAAGACAAAGGTAACGTTCATTCTGTGGAGAAATATCTAACAATGTCATCCACCATCGAACCATCTGACATCTGGCGACTTTCGTGATAATAATTCTTATATATTGAAAGCCATTTTCTGTACATAATCAAGTCTGGGCAAGGCACATCAGAGAGTAACACTACGAAGGACACTCCCAGCCATGATGTCAGTATCTACCAAGTCACCGAGCCTGACTGGGGGCACGGATGGCCCAGTCGTCTAAGGCGCCGCGATTCGCTGAGCAGAGTTGCGTCCCTTGGGCACGCCAGAAACCTATGATTGGGCGTTCGAATCCCGGTTCTCTCCAATTATGTTTCTAGGTTTGTCAGCACCATACCCGTGCTCGTGGGTTTTACCGAAATGGTAAACGTCTGAGACCTGCATCACTTCGGGCTTTCCTCCCACATTAAGCTGACACACCTTGATATAACTGTAATACTGTTAAAAGCGGCGTTAAACCCAACTCACTCACACTCACCGAGCCTGACAACACTTATTTTCCGGGTTGGGTTGGTGTGGTAATTCCCACTAGGATGCTACGTTTCAAAATGTAGACAAATCTTTCAGTGAGTGAGTAGTGTTTTACGCCTCTGATAGTGACAATGCTGTGAAGAAAGTTGAAGTTTTAATAACACACGATTGAATTAAGTTGATAAATACGTAACGCATCAGAAGTCTTTAATGTACTTTAAAATGCACTCGGCAATACTCCAGCTATATGAGGGGCGGTGGGGTAGCCTAGTGGTAAAAGCGTTCGCTCGTCAGGCAGAAGACCCGGGTTCGAATCCCCACATGTGTACAGTGTGTGAAACCCATGTGTGTCCCCCGCAGTGATATTGCTGGAATATTGCTAAAAGCGACGTAAAACCATACTCTCACTCCAGCTATATGACCGCGGCCTGTAACCAATCGAGTCATGACCTGTGAAACCGGCGATTAATATCATGACAACGGAGTGAGTGAGTATGGTTTTACGCCGCTTTTAGCAATATTCCAGCAATATCACGTCGGGGAACACCAGAAATGGGCTTTACACATTGTACCCATGTCAGGAATCGAACCCGAGTATTCAGCGTGACGAGCGAACATTTTAACCACTAGGCCTCCCGACCGCCCCTATGACAACGGACATTATATGGATAAATAGTTGGGTTAAAAATCTATTACATTATAAGAAAACAGTCTGTTTTCATTGTTTTCGAGACATTTTCTACTGCGTTCTGATAGGTGACTTTGGCTTACTGATCACACGATTACTGCAAAATTCAGTGATGTCATGATGCGTTTATTTTATCAGTGTATTACGGAAAACCCACCTATTGCAGTTTGTTTGTTTGTTTGTTGTTTAACGCCGCACTCAGCAATATTCCAGCTATATGACGGCGGTCTGTATATAATCGAGTCTGGACCAGACAATCCAGTGATTGACAACATAAGCATCGATCCACGCAATTGGGATCGATGACATGCATCAAACAAGTCAGCGAGCCTGACCACCCGATCCCGTTAGTCGCCTCTTACGACAAGCATGGGTTGCTGAAGACCTATTCTACCCCGGAATCTTCACGTGTCTCCCACATATTGCAAGTTACATTTGTAAACATGTTGGTAAACCCTAAATTAGTATGAGCTTACCGAGATCTGGCGACGCACTCGTTGTGTAAAAACTGTAATCGGAGGAAGCGGGAGTTGCAACCGGGAGTGACCAACGTTGTACCCATGTGGAGAATTGAACTCGGACAAGCGAACACTTTACCCACTTGGATACCCTACTCACTATGTTTATCGAAATAAAAAAAAATACAATGAGCGATAACCACTTCTGACTGCATCACTGCACTGACCCAAAAAATAAAGTCCGTCTAAAAAGGCGTGGTATAACGGAGATAAACCTATTCTGTTTTTAACTTTGAGGTTCATTGTTGACTCCGCGAAGTGTAACATCAACGATGAACCTCCGTATATTTTAAAACAGAATAGTTTTTTCTCCTAATTTACACAGAACGTACCTGATTCGAGCTGCTTGGGATCCTCTACAGTACAGGAATGACATTCACAATTCACCCAGGGCTTATATTCTGTGCCTTGATATTTAATCCTGCAATACTTCCATGTTCTATCTACTAGGTGCTGAAACTGAAGAAACCTGAGAAGACGAGACATGGATACCCTCAATTTGATAGGCACGGTGACTGGATATTTCTATCAGTCGGAATCTTCAGTGAACACAGAAGTCCGATAATTGGAGGTTCATGTTAATATAAATGCTATTAAAGTTTAGCAATGTAACATACATTGTATTCTGTGTGAATATCGAGGTTTCAACTGTGCAAGTGAGTAAAGTTGTCACATTTGTTATATTACACCATTATACCCTGGCAGGGTACAGTCATTTTCCAATATGAATCATATAAAAATGTCATAACAAATCCAGATATAGTTTTACCTCGTTAACCTCGTGTATTGAATGCATAACATCTCTTGACCATTACTCCCTTTATTAACAATGTTGCATACATATAAATTTGTGTATTTGGTTTGTTTGGTTGATGTTTGTGAAAAGAAGTGTACATATTTATAGTAATATCATGAAGACTGGGATTTGTTCCCCCATAGGAAATCGAAAGCAGAACTTTCATACCTCGGCTCAAGGGTTACCCCAAAGTCTAGACCTTCATCATTTCGGGCTTTCCTTTCACATTGGGCGTACAGGTGGTGATATTTAAAAAAAGTATTCTTCAAAGCTTCTTACAACAACTCGTCACAATAAGGGTGCAGGGTATAGTTTACATTGCTTAACCTATTATCATTAAATGTTTAATCATATCTCTTAAACTTATAAACATAACTTTAGATAAATCATATTTGGAGGATTTAAAATGCATTAGTTTTTTTGTAATATTATATAGTGAATGTCAATGTTATTGAGATACTTTTGATTTATGACTACTTAACGTGATTAATATCCATACCCTTGACTTCAATATGTTAATACACAGATCCAAGCATGAAGGTCCTCGTCATCCTTGCAGTCGTTGTTGTCGTTGCTTCCGCCAGAACCCTAACCAGGGCTAAGAGGTCAAACAGGAATCGTGACGACAACGTCATGAACGCCGCTAAATCAATCATCGCCTCTGCAAACGACGTGGATAAGCAGAACAACAAGGACAAGAGAGATTATGAATATTACTACGCCAGATACAACTACGATGACTACGGATTGTACGCAGTTGGCGCTGTGGTGGACTATGGATACGTGAGTAACTTATATCAAAACCGGATTGTTAAACAGCAGGCACTGTTGTAGCATTTTCAAATAATTTCACAAATTGAATGTTGTGTACGAAAGGAATTCATATCCACCAAGTGCATTCATGCATTCATGAACGTAAGTTTATAAGGCGGGCAATTTTTCAAGTGTTGTATAACTAGCGTAAACGTAGGGATTAGGAATGTATTTATGTTCTCGCTAAGAATTTAAATAGCGAGACAAAGTATCTTTGCTAACATACCG
Source organism: Haliotis cracherodii (assembly GCF_022045235.1). NCBI lineage: Eukaryota > Metazoa > Mollusca > Gastropoda > Lepetellida > Haliotidae > Haliotis > Haliotis cracherodii. Next base: position 17,134,053 of record NW_027266270.1, on the reverse strand, counting down.
CATCAGTCACAGTTGGTAAATGTTTTATGTATATTTTTAGAGACATATTCAGGTTTTATACACATTATCTGAAAAAAGTAGCAAAACACATTTGTATTTTTTTTAAAAACCCAGATAAAATTGGATGTTCCTTAAACTTGTCTTAAAGAGGATGCAGGAGTTGCCTTATCACGCTGATAAGGTATCGAAAACCAAGTCCTAATATTTATACTCAGCTCTATTGTAAATTCACGTATAAGCACTATATATATGTGGTTAGTATTGTCGTCTAATATTACCCCATGGGTTCCCAATAGGATCAGGTATATCACGTATTTCGCAATAGTATTTAACATTTTTGTTTTTGTCATTCAACTGGATCGTACTAAAATACGTTCCACGTGAATTAACGGGTTGCATGTACATATAGAATGACTAGTACATCAGAGTGACTAGTACATCAGAGTGACTAGTACATCAGAGTGATTAGAATATCAGAGTGACTAGTACATCAGAGTGACTAGTACATCAGAGTGACTAGTACATCAGAGTGACTGGTACATCATAGTGACTAGTACATCAGAGTGACTAGTACATCAGAGGGACTAGTACATCAGAGTGACTAGTACATCAGAGTGACTAGTACATCAGAGTGATTAGAACATCATAGTGACTAGTACATCAGAGTGACTAGTACATCAGAGTGACTAGTACATCTGAGTGACTAGTTTTGACTATAAATTATTCCAATATGTTTTCGTCTTACAAGCCCGTTACAGTAGTAGTAGTGTGTGTGTGTTCATGAATGTGTACGTGTGTGTTGTTCAAATGTACCAAATGTATTATGCTTGTTCTATGCCCCAACGAGGGCGTCTTGTGCAAAAAATTCTATTCTATTCTATAATAACTCTAGGTTTCCTCATATTATAATGCATATTTCAGTTACATGTGCATATGGAGCCATTGTGAGTGAATTCAATTGACTTGCCTTTGCATGTGTTTGTGACAGGTGCCACTGATGGGCGAACACCTGGTATCATCACTATTTGATAGCGAGTCATAAACAAATGCTCATGATATAGTCGGAATCGGACAGTGATCTATGTTTTTGGCAGAGATTTCATCTGGATATGGAAAGGGTTCTGTCGCTTTTATTTACACCGCTTCAAACACTATTAACTGCAGCGAGGGGGAGAAAGGGTGATGATTAAATGACATATCACGTTCACTACAGAGTTATTATTTGGCATTTTGTTTTTCAGGTGGATTATTCTTCAACCGGGTTGTATTACTATGACGTTTCCCAGGACGATATTAACCAGAAGTTGGCCGCGAAAGAAGCAAAGAAACAGGCAGAAGGCGCTGAGTAGCACGCGACAAGATGGGTTTCATTTGTCATTCCTGACACACATTCTTACCTATACCAATAAAATGTCTCAAAACGTGTTTTCTTCAGTTGTGATAGTTTGTTGTAAGCACTTAATGAGTTCTGAGTGATCCGTGACAGAGCAATGAGAATGCGCGAGTGACATCAGCGCCTAGAGCTAGCGTCAAACATCGAAGACGTGTGTTTTGATCGCGGATCACATTAGTTCACGTCCGTCTGATAAACGTTGTCGTCCTGGTGCCAGGGGACAAATTTGGTATCTCAGTACATGGATTTAGCATCGAAGAAACGGTTGAAGGTTAATTTATTTTAAAAGTGAATGTGGTTCTTTCATGCAACGGTGCATGAAACTATGGCGCAAGCCAAGGTTAGCATTGCTTTGTCTGACAGTGAGGAGAGCCAGAAGTCAAATAACCAACCACAAATAAAGAACAACTCGTTCGAGAGCAGGAAAAGTGACGGCCGACAAGCTGTGTCTTTGTCTGGTTCGATCGCTATTTTCCATTCCGTCATCTTAGAGATAAGAGACGCGATGAAAGATGAGTTTGAGACTCTTGCACAATATTTGCAAGTTGCGTCCCCTGGGCACGTCAGGAATCTATGATTGTGGGTTCTAATCCCGATGCGCCCTGATTATGTTTCTAGATGTGTCAGAACCATACCCGAGCTCGTGGGTGTCACCGAAGTGGTAAACTTCTGAGACCTGAATCACTTCGGGCTTTCCTGCCACATTAAGCTGACATACCGTGATGTAACTGGAATACTGTTCAAAGTGGCGTAAAAACCCAACTCACTCACTCACTTCGGCTTTCGAGGCTGCTCCTGACAGCGGATAAGCCACCAACTACAATAACTACTCAGTAGAAGTAGTTTTGTTGACCAAGACAATGCCTGCAACTTCTGCATCCTTTGCAACACAGTTGGGGAGTCCGCTAGCATACTCAGCAGCCTCGGGTATAGGACTGTGTTGTCCACAGGTACGATTAGCACCCTCTCCCCGCCATCTTGTCATACACTGTTCAATTACACTGAAAGGAAAGGCATAAAAACCTATGTTTCTAAAGCCTGCTGTAAAATGCATTTACGTGATATCTACACAAATCTTTTTGTTAGTTTAATCTGGAAGCAAACACATCAATGACAAACTTTCCTCAGTGTAAAATCCATTTTATCAAACACCTCAATTTATTCTGAACATCAAACCTCTAAGATGTCAATTCCGCCACTACATTAAATTGTCCAGGGATGTGGGTTGCGCTCATTCCGATATCACTTTTCAAATAACACCCATATTTGTCTTGTAACCCTGATTGAGATTTGCTTTGGGCTTTCTTCCCACATTTGGCTGACACAAGTGGTATATCATCATTTCAAGTCTCGTGTCGGGCTGTTTCAGTTGACCTGAAAGATGCTTACTATTCTTTGCCATAAACAGTATCTGAGGTTTATGGGGAAAGGAAAACTGTTTCAGTACACGTGTTTGCCTGGCGGTCTTTGCTTGTTATCCGTGACAATACATACCGCTAAGAAAACCAGGAGCAAATCTCAATCAGGGTTACAAGTCAAATATAGGGTTGAATTGAAAAGTGATATCATGATCAGCGCAACTGTGCCACCCATGCCCCCGGAAAGCCGAAGAGTTTCGTCATAGGCTCAAATCTGCCATCATGAAGTCCTGGGAGAAATCAACCCAGAAACAACAAAAGACTTATCTTCTTTGATAGGCATTTAGAAGTTGGAGTTCTATGTAAGGATAAGAATTTATGGATGAACCTACACCGAAACGTCGCTCTTAATTGTAATAAAGAAGTTGTTCATCCATAAATTCTTATCCTTACAAAGACTTATCTGCTGAAGTGGACATGTCACTGTAGTCAAAGTGGCATTGATCCAGTTGTACAACTGTAAATAATGTGTTAGATTTCTTTACATCACTCTTCAAAAAGGAAGGGGATCATAACATATAAATGATAATACCAAGTATTGCAACATGGATAACTGTTGACGACAAACAGCCTATGCAAGAGCGTTTATGTCGGGTAAGACTTAACACCAAAACACATCCTATAATTTAGTAGCGCCAACAGGTGCGTTGGGTGTCACTCCTAATTTTGACACTTGCAAGGTAGGTCAACTAATCTCTGTGGACCATTATTACTGTCTCATTGATTCTTCTTTTCAAACAGTTGTGATTTACTTGATTTAATTCATAGTTTGTGTATGAACCGCGTCTGCAACGCGCGGATCATCTCCGGGTTATTGGCAAGCTTTCGGAAGTCAGTTAGACTAACATTTAGTCTCTGAAATCTTATATTACACAATATCCTTCTTGACTCTAAAAATAAAAAAATCCCTATGCTGATTTGTGGAATAGAGCTAGCTTGAGCTGGCTAGACTTGCTTTTGTATGCATTTCTAGATTATTATTTTTTCATAAAATAAATATATTCCACGGTCATGGTGCAGGACTAGAAGTCAGTGTGCAGTGGCTGAAACATTCAATGCTTCACGGTCTGTGATTAGCAGACTATGGAACAGGTACCAACAAACCAAAATAATGACGATCGATCCCATTCAGGGTGTCCCAGGTCAACGACAAGAGTACAGGATCGATTGATCCGAAACCATCTCTACGAAATCGAGCTCACATGGCTAATCAAATTGTTGCAAACCTTCATCAGGCGAGTTATGGGTCAGACGACGAGGAATCGTCTTCATGCAGTTCATCTCCATACTCGACGGCCACGTGTTGTTCCGCCCCTTAGTCCATCGCTGGTCACGTGTCATGTTTTCAGATGAGTTTTCAGTTTGCACTTGATAGGCGTGGTCGTGTCTGGCGACCACAAAATTATTGGTAAAATGCTCGTCCTTCTGTTTATGTTATGTATTGGGGGGTTGTTTTGGGGTGGGTAATTATGTGAGATTCAGTTAGTCTGAGATTTAGGATATATTGACAGTCACAATTACCGTTCAGTTTAAGCTGAGGTGAAGGCATGTTTTAAAAAAATCAAAACAAAACAACTAAGAAAATAAATTCTAAATTCTAATTTGTAAGGCAGGCTTCATTCTGATTTTCTAATACGTTCATAAATTCAATTTTCTATCGATCTTTTTCGCTTAAAGACTCATTTATTTAAATTTTAGTATCATTTTGTATATGTCATAATAGATGTACACTGGTTATACGTGAAGATATGTGTTTGTATTGGCATGTATATTTCTTGGAAATATGAAATAGTAAGCACACGGGCTTGGTAAAGACAAGTAAGTATTTGTATTGGCATGTATATGTAATGTAAAATATGAAATAGTGGGCACACTGGCATGGTAAAGACAAGTAAGTATTTGTATTGGCATGTATATTTCATGTAAAATATGAAATAGTGGGCACACTGGCTTGGTTAAGACAAGTAAGTATTTGTATTGGCATGTATATGTCATGTAAAATATGAAACAGTGGGCACACTGGCTTGGTTAAGACAAGTAAGTATTTGTATTGGCATGTATATGTCATGTAAAATATGAAACAGTGGGCACACTGGATTGGTAAAGACAAGTAAGTATTTGTATTGGCATGTATATTTCATGTAAAATATGAAATAGTGGGCACACTGGCTTGGTAAAGACAAGTAAGTATTTGTATTGGCATGTATATGTCATGTAAAATATGAAATAGTTGGCACAGTAGTAGTTCAATAGTAATGTATTAAATGCCCACTTACAATTTGGAATTATGAACCAGTGTACATGGGAAGACATATCATTAATATTCTGAGAATATGTCTCAAATTTCAGAAATGTATTAGATTAATCTGTTGTATCGTAATAGTGTTCACTTGTGTACAAAAAATTTAGTTAATGACGAATATATATATATATGCTTTGTGAATATCAGAGATTTTGTCAATCTTCTGATGGAACTTCTGGAGGAAATTCATTCATTCATTCATTCATTCATTCATTCATTCATTCATTCATTCATTCATTCATTCTAGGTCTCAACTACATCATGTAATGTGCTGTAACGTTCATCACAACATGTGCGTTAGTATGAAGTATTTGCCTTGTCCGTCACGGTGAAGACCCGGGTTCGATTCCCGACATGGGTACAATGTGTGAAGCCCATTTCTAGGGTACCCCGCCGTGATATTGCTGGAATATTGCTAAAAGCGGCTCCGTAGCCAGTGTCTGGTCTTCTTTGATACCAACACAATCCCGGTTACATCATGCATACTGGATTATAGGAAGAACAAATAATCAGTTTGTCGTTGACTAAAATAATTCCAAGGTTTATTGCAGAACATTACAGTTGTGTTACAGCTCCATGTCTACTGTACTCGTCTGACAACGGGAACTGCCCTTCTACGACGACGGCGTCTCTGCTGCGTCTCCTGCTTGGCTTCCTGTTGCTCCTCATCTTTGTTGTAGTACTCGAGCCATCCCAGCCCGTAGTCATACTGGTTATACTGTGGAACAAATGGTGGGTGTCTGATGTCACTCGTCATTGTACACATGTTGTATGGTGTGAAGGCCGGGAGGTGTTATGACAAGGAACTAAATGTGAACCGAGCAGTTAATAATATAAGGGAGGGAAACTAATAGACAACGAATTTATCTTATCTACTTTCATGCAAGAGTCCGAATCAGGTAAGAATATGAGTTAGGAATTTATTCGTTTTGTTCATTGTTTCAAATCAGTCCAAAAATAGCAGACTGAAAACATACTAAGAGTTACTCCCCCTGGATATGCCATACGTAAATAACGTATATATCATGAGAATGGCTTCTCACATGATTCATTCGAGATACAAAACTGCAATTGGTATGTTGCAAATGTAACGCCAACAGTTTGGAAATTCGAGCGGGGAAAATAAAAAAACTACCTTATATGCATGCAGGGTTCATTAAAAAGAATAGAATCGGCCAATCAGAATCCGACATTTAAGATAATGACCTTAATTAATTGTAAGGCGCACAACTCCTTACGCAATGTATACTCGAAGCGCACAAGAAAAGGTGAGTCTTTAATCGTGCCTTAAAGATCTGGGAAGTCGGGGAAACTCCAAGTTCAGTTGCAGCGGCAAGAAAAACGAGGCGCTGACCATAGCTGACAGTCTTAACTTGTCTTGCACAGACGGTTGGTTGGTTGGTTTGTTGTTAACGCCGCACTCAGCAATATTCCAGATATATGACGGCGGTATGTAATTAATCGAGTCTGGACCAGACAATCCAGTGATTGATATCATGAGCATCGACCCATGCAATTGGGATCGATGACACGTATCAACCAAGTCAGTGAGCCTGACCACCCGATCCCGTTCGTCGCCTCTTACGACAACCATAGTCGCCATTTACGGCAAGCATGGGTTGCTGAAGACCTATTCTACCCCGGATCGTCACGGGTCCAGAGAAGATGGTGTGATTCAGACGTCATGGTACGCGTATATCATAAGAAGATGAGTTTAACTGACATACCTCGATCGTATCCACATGATACACATGTTTTTCTGTTCAGTTTGGTGCACATTAAATGTAGAATTACATATACTTATAATTAGCCCTTTTAACCGTTTGAATGGCCAGTGAATTCCTGGCTCTGAATCAACTGCAAGAGCTATAGCGTGACGTCATTATAATGGTGCAAAAATCCTGCACTGCGAAATACTCAGAAATCGTTCACCTCAAATACTCACATAACCATGATCTTCGTAACCAGTAACGGAAGAAGAACCGTAAGTCGTGTCATAATCGAAGAAGTTTAAAGCGTCCCTCTTCTCGGGCGCTGCCTCGGACTGCTGTGACTGTCGGTCCTGTTTTCTATCGTTCTTCCTCGCGTCACGAGGTGTAGCCAAGGTCAAGGCCACGAGGCAAGCCACCACGAAGACAAATGTAACGTTCATTCTGTGGAGAAATATATCCAACCTTTCATCGAAATGTATGCTACAGTTATTGCTTTATGTCTAATATTCTCATGATTCTGCAATTTCCATGATAATCATTGTAATATATTAAAGCCAGTTGAACTCTATATTGTTCGCATGAACTGTAACCAGTTTTGTAGTTGAGTGTGTGTGTGTGTGTGTGTGTGTGTGTGTGTGTGTGTGAATGCTGTCACTCCATCTAAATTACCCAAAAGAAATTAAAGAAGCCCCAATTCTTTCATCTTACTGTCACCCGCCGTGATATTGCTGGAATATTGCTAAAAGCGGCGTAAATACAAACTCACTCACTTATATTAGTAATACTATAATTAATCTGTCAATCCCCACTAAGCATCTTCCTAAGGTAAGTGAGTTAACTGACTGTAAAAGTTCAGTTTCACCCTTGCCGAACTAAGCTGGAATTTCGCGGCTAGAGTGTAGCGCCACCAGTGACAATAACGAGTTATGTCCCTTCTATTGACAAATCAGATTCCACTTATCATAATATTTATAATCAAAATGGCGGCGCCGGTCAAGTTTTCAGTTAAGAAGAGCCTTGCGACCGACATAGAGTAATATGTGATATAGCCTGTAATCACTCGCGGTAATAAGTAATGGTTTTTGCAGCTTGCTGTACTGAATAACCTCAATCTGATGCTGGTTTTGAGGGCGTGAGTGATGGAATATAACTTCAAACAGCTGGTGTATACTCGAAGCGCTGCTTTATTTTCTCCCTGGTCATTGGACCCGTGTGCACTCACACTCTCATTCTCACTTCAGAGTATACAACCCAAGCTGCCTGTGAGGCTCTACAAAGTTAACAGTCACAATACCATCCAGGGGCGGTCGGGTAGCCTGGTGGTTAAAGTGTTTGCTCTTCACGCCGAAGACCCGGGTTCGATTCCCGACATGGGTACAATGTGTGAAGCCCATTTCTGGTGTCCCCCGCCGTGATATTGCTGGAATATTGCTAAAGGCGGCGTAAAACCATACTCACTCACTCACTCACTCACAATACCATCCCATCCTGCCGGGTACCCATTTACTGCTGGGTGACCATGAAACATATTTTGAACAAAGTCATTTGCCCAAGAAGACACCGCATGTGCTAGCTACATGTGGGGCAGGACCAAAGACAAAGAAACTCTCTGAAGTCAAGCTGCCGTACACGGCCACCCATCCACCGACTCTCCGCAAACAATGCTTCTTTGCCTTACTTGTGTACACAAGACCACAACACAGCAACCTTTTTCACTCTGCAACTATTCAACAAGAACAAACTCTTCAACCATTGGCTACCTTACCGACTAGGTTTATGGGGATAAGTAAGGTGCACATTACTTATTCTATTGAAGGATGATCAAATTTGATTGGTTAATGTTAATAAACGCATCACTACTGAATGCATCACTGCGGTAAATACGTCCGCAAGAAAAGGAATCCGTTAAAAAACGCATTTTAGTTTTTGTAGAATGTAGATAAACATTCTGTTTTTAAATTTTGAGGTGGTTATATTTAGCCGTATTTGATCAACGATGAACCACCGTATATTTTATAACAGAATAGGTTTTTCTCCTAATTTACACAGAACGTACCTGATTCGAGCTGCTTGGGATCCTCTTCAGTACAGAAATGACATTCACAATTCACGCAGGGCTTATATTCTGTGTCTTGATATTTAATCCTGCAGTACTTCCATGTTCCATACAGTAGTTGCTGAGAAAACGCGACACGGATACCCTTTCATTGACCTGCACGGTCAAAGGATATTTCTATCAGTCGGAATCTACAGTAAACAAAGAAGTCCGATATTTGGAGGCTCATAGTAATATAAATGCTTTTATAGTTTAGCAATTTATCAAAATAGTCTGTGTGAATGTCGAGATATCAACTGGGCAGGTAAGTAAAGTTTCATTGTTACATTTGCTATATTATAGCATTGTTCCCTGGTCAGGAACAGTCTATGTTTGCAATATGAATTTTGTACAAATATCTTAACAAATTAAAAATATATTTTCACCTCGTTCTTGGCGTATTGAATTCATACATTCTCTTGACTATTACTCTATTTAACAATGTTGCAAATGTACATATGTGCATATTGTGTTTGTTTGGTTCAGGTTCTTAGAGAATATAGTGACATTTTATATTAATATAATGGAGACTGCTCCAGTTGATTTGTACCCCTTTGGATTTGAAAGCGGAACTTTCATACCTCTGTTCAAGGTTACTCCAAAGTGGTCAACGTCACACAGACTTTCATCACTTCGGGCTTCTCTCTCACATTAGGCTCACAAGCGGTTATATTTTTTAAATACATGTACTCTTGAAAGCCCCGTACACCCAACTCGTTACAATAAGGGTGCAGGCCACAGCTCATCCTGGTTACCCGAGCGGTCCATCCGCTGATGAGGGTCAACTTATTTCTCGTTGGAGTTAAATACAAGTGACGTTCCATAACGTGAAGCTCGAGTTTATATAATTACATGCTGTGACTATCGTTGACGTATATCATGTTTAATCATATCTCTTAAACTAATCCAAAGTGGCAAACATAACTTAAGATAAATCGTATTTGGAGGATTTAAAATACATTTAAGTTTTTTGTCATATTTTATGGTAGAAGTCAATGTTATTGGGATATTTTTTTTATTTTTGACTACTTAACGAGATTATTTTTCATACCTTTGATATATATTTTATGTATATTCACAGATCCAAACATGAAGGTTATCGTCATCCTTGCAGTCGTTGTTGTCGTTGCTTCCGCCAGAACCCTAACCAGGGCTAAGAGGTCAAACAAGAATCATGACAACAACGTCATGAACGCCGCTAAATCAATCATCGCCTCTGCAAACGACGTGGACAAGCAGAACAACAAGGACAAGAGAGATTATGAATATTACTACGCCAGATACAACTACGATGACTACGGCTTGTACGCAGTTGGTGCTGTGGTGGACTATGGATACGTGAGTAACTTATATCAAAACCGGATTGTTAAACAGCAGGTACTGGTGTACCAATTTCACAGATTAAATGCTGTTTACGAAAGGAAGTTATGGACATCAATATAACCACCAAGTTCATGATCGAAAGTTTACGAAGGAGGTTTATTCTTCCCAGTGTTGTATACCTAGCTAACTATAGGGATGAGGAGCTCTCGCATCAAGTCGAAATACTGGTACCGAGAACTTGCTGAGAGTGTTGGTTGGTTGTTTGACGCCGCACTCACATGGACCAGACATGAGTGATATCATGAGCATCGATCCACGCAATTGGGATCGTAACTACATAGAGTGATAAAGTAGATTTCCAAAATATGATCTTTGCTTACATCATCTTTGCCTGCATGCACCAGTTACAGTAGGTACATGATCTCAAGTAAATTGTTTTTAGGGAAAATTTCAAATTTGAAACCAGAAGCTGTAATGTTTATCATATTTTATACACATAATGTGAGAACATCTTTATATTTTGCCCAATATTTTCATACAAAATTTGAGTGTTATTATTTGGTATTTTGTTTTTCAGGTGGATTATTCTTCAACCGGGTTGTATTACTATGACGTATCCCAGGACGACATTAACCAGAAGTTGGCCGCGAAAGAGGCAAAGAAACAGGCAGAAGGCGTGGAGTAGCTCGCGACAAGATGTCCTGGGTTTCATTTGTCCTTCCTAATACACATTCTTACCTATTCCAATAAAATGTCTGAAACGTGTTTTCTTCAGTTTGGTTCTGTGTGATCAGTGAGATAGCATGGAGTGAGTGAGTGAGTGAATATGGTTTTTACGCCGCTTTTAGCAACATTCCAGCAATATCACGGCGGGGGACAGCAGAAATTGGCTTCACACATTGTACCCATGTCGGGGAACGAACCCGGGTCTTCGGCGTGACGAGCCAACGCTTTAACCACTAGGCTACCCGACCGCCCCGAGATAGCAATGGAGCATGCGCGAATGACATCAGTGCTTTGAGCTAGCGTCAAACATCGAACACGTGTGTTTTGAACGCGTACCAGATTAGTTCACGTCTGGCTGAGTATCGTTGCCATTCTGGTGCCAGGGGGGATTTTGTACCCCACTACATGGATTTAGCATCGAAGAAACTGTTGAAGGTTCATTTGTTGTCAGCTCTTTTAGCTTTAGGAATGAGTGTGGTTCGTTTATGCAATGGTGCTGAGGTTAGCATTGCTTTGTCTGACAATGGCGGGGGCCAGAAATCATATTCCAAAACACGAAAGAAAAAAGTAGTTCACATCATGACAAAGGTCCACTCGTCTGAAAGCAGGAAAAGTGATGACAGATCAGTCTTTGGCTTGTTCGAGCGCCATTTTCCAATCCGCCATCTTTGAGATAAGAGCCGCAGTGAAATATAAAACGTCAACACCAAAGAACGACCAGTCTCGATTATCCGAAGAAACAGATTTCATTGGACGTAAAAGGCAAAATAGCGGTGACAATTGTGTTAATGGATCTCTGAAAATCAGCGATGATACCAGATGTTCGCGAAAAGGGTGAGCATATCCTGCCATACCGATAGCACCCGCCACTCACACAATTTATATAGGTACAGAAAGTCAACAATAAAATATTTATCAGAGAGTGCATGAAAGGCCATGTTCTGTCTTCTAAAAAAATCTAGAAAATATAATATTCCTTTGGATTGTTTACTTAAGGCTTTTGATGTAATTATATTACCAATATTATTAAATGGCTGTGAAACTTGGGCATACGAAAATAGTAACATCATTGAAAAAACTTCTTTTTAAATTACTTAAACTAGCCTGTGGTCTTAGAAATGCAACCCCAAATTTTATGGTTTATGGAAAACTAGGTAGAATCATCTTACTGGACAGCTGAACGGGTAGTGTCTGGCATAAACTTTGTAAACCCGGAACTGCACCTTAATGTTGGCGACTCATCTATCAGTGGGCTCATTTGCAATTTGTGTCTAATAATGAACAAAATGCCTGGATAAGAAATGTGAGGCATTTACTTTATTACTGTGGTCTGCCCTATGTATATTTTATGACCCACAAAGCGTTTCCAGACAGGGGCTAACGGCTCAGATAGAAAATAATTAAAAGGTCAGTGTTATCAAAATTGCCAATCTGACGTCGACAAAGGGATATTGTTATACATTGTCATAAGTTATCCCGTGATTTGAAACCTTTCTTCTCCTACCAAAACAAGTTTACAATCCTATTCTAAAACAGAGAACCTGTAACCATAATCTGACTGTTAAAGTTGGCCGTTGACGTAGTATAGACAGCGGCCGCGTCATACCAAAAGACGTTAAAAGATGGTACTTGTTGTTACCCTGTCTGGCGCTCGGCATCAAGGGGCTAAAACAAGGACTGGTCGGCTCGGAGGCAGTATACTGTGTCTGAGTGGGGTATTCATGTTAAACTGCGGCATGGTATCTCAGTGAGCTAGCACTATAAATCAGCATCAGTCCGGACCAGTACAAGCAGTCACACATACACACACACACACGTACATGCACGTGGCTATATAAGTGCAATCATCTTGGACGCGACGTTAAACCCCATTTCAGCTCACCTCACCTAGTATAGACAGAGAATGTAGGACATGTAAACTGTCTATGTCGCCAGGTAAACCCGTTGAATTCAACTACCTGTTTAATTATGAAGCTCCCCATGAATCCAGATCCAAATTTATCTCAAATAGATATACACAGTTTCCTAATATCATACATTACAACAAAAATTGAGTACCAGAATTGTAAAAGAAATTAAGAACCTTGCCAAATTCATATGTACAATAGATAAGTACCGTTGAGTGAAACTGTATATGTGTGCTGAATCTGTATACTGGCTTGTTGATGTATGTGGTTTGTTCATACAAAATGTTTAAATGTCGCGAAAGATTTGTGCAGTATAACCGACATCTTGTTACATACAACATATTATCATGCTAAGAAATGTTTTCTCCTGTACCGCCGTTGGTGGTATTTCTAAGAATTGATTGATTGATTGATTGATTGATTGATTGATTGATTGATTGATAACAGAGACACACCAATGATTAACATAACATGCATAGATCTACGCAGTTAGGTTTGTTTCTTGTTTAACCCCGCGCTTGGCAATAGTTCAGCTATATGACGGCGGTCTTTAAATAATCTAGTCTGGACCAGACAATCCATTGATTGGCATCATGCTCATCGATCTAGACAATTGGGATACGACGACATGCGTCAACCATGTTAGTGAGCCTGACCTGATCCCGTAAGTCACCTCTTCCGACAATGAGGTCGATTCCCTCGGCTCGTGGGGAAGTGAATTTGCTGTAGAAGTCACAGTCTTGTGTGAGATGGAAATAAAAGCAACAAAACCATTTCCATAATCCTCGCCGATTGGCTGAATATGTAGTCACGTGATCTGATATTTGGAGTTCACACTCCTGTGAACAGACTGAAAGTTCACACGATGTGAACATTTTTTTGTCAAATTGATCGTGTGAACTTTTGCCGGAACTACTTTCCGGGGTTTCTCCGATTTCTCGATCGGTGTTTACGATCAACTCGTTCTTCTTTTTTTCTTTTTAATCCCTGCATTTATCAGGAATATAATTAATTTAGCATTTCCCTTGTCTTGTAACATTTAATCTGACTTGAAAATAAATAAATGCTTTAGTTCCGATGTTTAATGTCTCCTAGCTGCTTGATGAAACAAAATGGATTAAATTGTCCTCACGGTGATTGGATATGGAATGGCCATCTTTCAATACTAATTACGCAAGTAAAGAAATTGAATTCGGTAAAATTTCTGGGGTGAACGAAATTGATTGATTGAGGGATATTGACGTACCCGTTGATGCCTTGTTTTCGGAAATGACAGGAATCTAGCATCAATGAAAACAATGTCGTTCCCTGCTTAGATGTGGCCGCTGACGCAGATCGAAGCGACCGCTGCTGATCAAAAACCCGATTCACTATCGTATCGAGAGAAAAACTTAGATTTTGAGAAACTATAAAACATAAAAAGGTAAGGAAAGAAACTTAAATTTAAAAAAAACAAAACAAATAACTTGCCTACCTGTTTTACCGATTGGTCATCAGAGACGAGAAAATATCCGGAATTACTATTCCACTTTCTGAGTTGGCCGACCTTCTCCGTGCATTCTAGGCCGAGAAGCGTCGGCACATGAGGAATGAGTACGTGATGGGTTTACTCCGCTTTTAGCAATAATTCCAGCAATATCACGACAGGGGACACCAGAAGTGAATTTGCAATTAAGATAATTGTTGCTTAAAACATCTCATCCAAGTTGTTTGATAACAGAAACGTCTTGCCTTCCACAACTTGCAAATAGTGATCATATGGGGAATCGAACCCGGGTCTTTGCCGTGACGAGCTGACGCTTTAACCATTAGGCTACCCTACCACCCTGTACTGAAGACCTAAACGTTGCAAGGGTCGCTTGGTTTTCGTCAAGGTCAACAATTTGAATAAGACCTACTTGGCATCTGTTCTAGTTGATGTTATTGTGTCATTTTGAAGTGATACATGTCTGGTTGGAATATAAGAAAGCAAACATACGCTGTTACAAGCGATCGTTTTGGATCCGTGAATTCGACAATCCAACCAACTGAAAATATTGGACTCAACTGATCACTTATTGTAATCCAGGTTTATATGGTCATTGTGTCATCATCAGTTTAGGGAGTTTTCCATGTACAACTGGGCGCTTCATGCGCACATATAGGCAATCAACCGTGCCAACAAGGGCATGCTACTCGTCTGGTCATAACCAGTTTTAGAACCGAGATTACAGGTATCAAATCTTTGTATCTCCTAAATCTAAATCTAAATCTTCCTTTCTCCCCAAATAAAACGAAACAACAATGTATAATACATTGCACCTTTCTACAGTAATTATGAAAAGAAAGGGTCATTGACGATCATTTCAGTTCTGTTATGTTTAATGCGTATCATGTACCATTTCTATATTTTATCAGTGATGATACATTCCCTACTACTCATAAATCGTACCTCGATTATGATTATCAGGGGCTAATACCAGTGTTCCGCTTGTCTCAAACTATGGATAACTCATCTTGACACATACGGTTCTACAGTAATATGATGATTCTACCTCTGTAAATAAACAGATTCTCCTTAGTTGAATGAAGTTATTTAATATACATGGCTCAAGAGAAAACGGTAGTTGACGAGAAGAAGAAACAAAAAAGTTTACTGCACCCCCCTTACCGCACATATTCAGTGCATCATACCTTATATATAAATACCGGGGCACGGGTGGCCCAGTCGTCAAAGGCGCCGCGATTCGCTGTGCAGAGTTGCGTCCCTTGGGCACGCCAGACACCTATGATTGTGGGTTCGAATTCCGGTTCGCCCCGATTATGTTTCTAGGTTTGTCAGCACCATACCCGTGCTCGTGGGTTTCACCGAAGTGGTAAATGTCTGAGACCTGCATACACTTGGGGCTTTCCTCCCACATTAAGCTGACACGCCGTACATAACTGGAATACTGTTAAAAGCGGCGTTAAACTCAACTCACTCACTCACTCACTTCTATATAAATACAACGAGTGAGTGAGTTTAAAGCAATATTCGAGCAATGATAGACAAGCAAATAGATTCCAAGGTTTATTCAATAACGTTACAGTTGTGTTACAGCTCCATGTCTACTGTACTCGTCTGACAACGGGAACTGCCCTTCTACGACGACGGCGTCTCTGCTGCGTCTCCTGCTTGGCTTCCTGTTGCTCCTCATCTTTGTTGTAGTACTCGAGCCATCCATACCCGTAGTCATACTGGTTATACTGTGGAACAAATGGTGGGTGTCTGATGTCACTCGTCATTGTACATTTGTTGTATGGCGTGAAGGCAGGTACATGTTATCACAAGGAACTACATGTGAACCGAGCAGTTAATAATATAAGTTGTCCAACTGTCTCGTGGGGGACCAGTGGAGAGCGATTTTTTCTTACATACATACATCATGCTTTAGTCCCACTCGTTAAACTGTGGAACAATTAGTTGGTATATGAAATTGTACAATACGAAGTTGAGTGTGATGAGTGAACAGCTCAACCCTTTACCCACCCCATTTAAACATGCCAAATTGAAAAGTGTAAACTACCCCCTCTCCGCTTTTTCTGACCCTTTCGAAAGAAAACAATGAGTGATTTTCAGAAAACGTCCACCTAAATCGATAAGTTCTTATGAGGTGATTAATTACTAAACGCGGAGAATCTTACGTAGCCACTATCTTTGTAACCAGTAACGGCAGCAGAATCGTAAAAATGTTGGTAAACGAAATGTTCTTCACGACCAAACATGACTTATCTGAAAACCGCTGATGTGATGTCAACTTCTACACTTTAAGTCACTCACTTCATTCGCAGTTAGGGGCGGTCGGATAGCCTAGTGGTTAAAGCGTTCGCTCGTCACGCGAAGACCCGGGTTCGATTCCCGACATGGGTACAATGTTTGAAGCCCATTTCTGGTGTCCCCCGCCGTGATATTGCTGGAATATTGCTAAAAGCGGCGTAAAACCATACTCACTCACTCACTCACTCACTCATTCGCAGCTACTCACATAACCATGATCTTCATATCCAGTTACAGAGGAGGAACCGTAAGTCGTGTCAGAATCGAGGAAGGTTAAATCGTCCCTCTTCTGAGGCGCTGCCTTGGACTGCTGTGACTTCTCGGGCGCGGCCTTGGACTGCTGTGACTGTCGGTCCTGTTTTCTGGCGTTCATTCTCGACTCACGAGGTGTAGCCAAGGTGAAGGCGACGAGTAGCGCCAACAGGAAGACACAGGTGACGTTCATTCTGTGAGGAAATATGGTGAACATCATCATTCATTACTGCTCTATATTTCGTATGGAAAGATTCTTGCAAAGAGGGGTCGTTTTTTTGTGGGGGTGGTGGTACTCTGGTGGCCCAGTCGACTAAGAGGGATGAAAAGACCTGAACTATGTTTACACTCAGCAGCGACGTCAGAGGTACAAGTCAAATGTTTGCACATGAAAACATTGTTACAATCTCATGAACATCTTTTCAGATCAGTAGGATCAGGTAAAATCACAAATTCTGGATATTTGTAGAACAATTTTTAAAATATTCATTCCAGCTTTTAACATTATCATTTATCATTATTACTGTATAAAACCAAGATAATTTTCTTTTTGTTGCTAATTATGGGCTATTAAAAAGCAAATTTAGTTTTAACATGTCAGGTGTAGTAGTGGAGAAGTGAAATTCCAGTTATGTCACGACGAGATACACCAGGAATGGGCTTTACACATTGTACCCATGTGAGGATTTGAACACGGGTCTTCGGCGTGACGAGCGAACGCTTTAACCACAAGGCTAACCCACCGTTGACAAAAAAATCAGATTTGCTCTTAGTGAGATCGTCATATGCACTTCATTGCATAGTGCTGATGGTGCAGACAACAGTGTAAGAGTGAGAGTTTAACTGAAAAGACCTGAAATATATTTACACTTAGTTGGTTGGATGGTTTGTTGTTTAACGCCGCACTCAGCAATATTCCAGCTATATGACGGCGGTATGTAAATAATCGAGTCAGGACCAGAACAACCAGTGATTAATATCATGAGCATCGAATCACGCAATTGGGATCAATGACATGCATAAAGTCAGCGAGCCTGACCACCCGATCCCGTTAGTCTCCTTTTAAGACAAGCATAGTCACTTTTTACGACAAGCATGGTTGCTGAAGACCTATTCTACCCCGGAATCTTCACGGGTCTATTTACACTTAGAGATACAAGTCAAGTATTGATCATACAAAACTGTATGGATGTGGAAACATTATTACAATCTCATAAACACCTTTACAGAGCAGTATGGTGAGGTAAAAACACAAAATCTGGAGATTTGTACAAAAATTTATGAAATATTCTTTCCAGGTTTTAACATTATCACATGTATTGTACACAACCGAGATAATGTTGTTTTTGTTCCCAAGCTTGGCCTATTGAAAAGCAAATTCAATTTAAACATGTTAGGTTTAGTTCAAATCCTTTCTCACCCCATTGGCAGAGTGTGCATTTTATTTTAGTAATTAAATGGTATTTTCCTCCTTCTGCCTGTTTCAGTAGGTACTTAATATGATTGAGACAAGGGATGGTATTCGTGGGGAATATAACCAGGGAGTACAGGAGTTGGTCCGGGTTAGACCAGGTCTCCATCAACCCGTGCTGCTCGTTAGGGGCGACTTGGTGGACCGGGTAGTCAGAGTCGGGGACTTGGTTGATAGTGTGGATCGTTGCTCAAAATATCAATCACTGGATTGTGTTTCTTGTCTACAGGCCGGGATATATAGAACAGGGATATTCGCAGGTTGTGGCTATAATCAACACGAGTGTTACACTCTCAAGTTATTTTTCAAAACGAAAATATTGGTACTGGAAATACGCTAAAAATCAATATGAGAACTGATTCTAGATTAATCAGTGTAAAGTAATAAGAAAAGGTATTCATAACCTATGTACACTGAACATACCTGATATGAGCTGCTTGCGATCCTCTACAGTGAATGAGTGACAATCACAATTCAGCCAGGGCTTATATTTGGCGCCGTGATATTTAATCCTGCAATACTTCCACGTTCCATACAGTAGTTGATGAAACCGAAGAAACCCGAGAAGACGAGACACTGATACCCCCCACTGATGGAGGTGTCTATCTATCCCGATCTTTGGTGAACACAGAAGTCTGATATGTGAAGGCACATGGTATACACAGTGTATATAAACGGTGCCATACTTTGGTACAATTACCGGAAAATCAACGTGTGCTCTCTGCAAGTAAGTATGCTATACGACTCTTGCTCAAAAGTTCTTTTCAGGGTTACATTCAAGGCCTTAGTAAAGTTTGAAGCAAACCCGAAATAATTGTCTCTGACGAAAACAAAAATATTTAAATTCTATTGTGATGATTTTTCGTTGATTGTCAGAATAATAATTGTGGTGAGAAGGTTTGCAATACGACTCCTAAAGGTCAGTTTGCCATTACCTGTTTGACCACACTGTGTATGTATTTTCATTGTTTTGATGCACCGGACGATTTTGTAACTTCTGAACATATATACAGTAAATGTTAATAATACTGTGATATTGTTTATGATATTGTGAGAATTGAGAATCCAATTTAAATTATTTGGCATGCCTCCATACCTTTGACTACAACATGTATATTCACAGATCCAAGAATGAAGGTCCTCGTCATCCTTGCAGTCGTTGTTGTCGTTGCTTCCGCCAGAACCCTAACCAGGGCCAAGAGGTCAAACAAGAATAATGGCGACAACGTCATGAACGCCGCTAAATCAATCATCGCCTCTGCAAACGACGTGGATAAGCAGAACAACAAGGACAAGAGAGATTATGAATATTACTACGCCAGATACAACTATGATGACTACGGCTTGTACGCAGTTGGTGCTGTGGTGGACTATGGATACGTGAGTAACTTATTTCTGCACTTAATGTGTACAGTTATAAACTATAGTTTCACATGTTGTATGAAGACATTGTCGATCGTGAACATGAGTAGTAATCAGTCTCGTTAAGCCAACACGATAGACTCCGGCGGGCTGGTGTAAAGGGGAAAATAGCGGAGAAAACCGTATAAATGCATCACTGAAAATAAGTGATGACACCAGGCGTTCGCGGAAAGGGTAAGCATGTCCTGCCCGACCGGTACCACCCGCCACTCACACAATGTGCATAAAAAAGTAAATGTCTGTTGCCTGACACCACTAAGCAGTTCTCCTGCCACAAGAACACAGGCGCAAACGAGTCTTCAGAGAGTGAGTGACTTATTATTTAACCTAAATGGCTGACAAATATATGGAACAGGATTGGAGTATTACATATTACGGTGCCTAGATGTGACTGCAGCACAATAAGCCTCCATGTCTATTTCAGTTTTATGTTAGTGCCTTACAGTCATCTAAACATTGACAAGAAAGTACTTTGGTGTGTAATTATACAGCTAGTTTGGTGACGCTGAATAGGTGACAAAAGTTTTTGATTTTACTATTTTGTTTTTCAGGTAGATTATTCTTCAACCGGGTTGTATTACTATGACGTATCCCTGGACGATATTAACCAGAAGTTGGCCGCGAAAGAGGCAAAGAAACAGGCAGAAGGCGCTGAGTAGCTCGAGACAACATGTCTCGACAAACATTCTGACTTGTAACAATAAAGTGTCTGAAACATTTCTGAGTGATATTTTATTGCATATGAAATTAGTAAAACACATCTCATGGTGCTGACAAACAGAGCGAGTGAGTAAGTGAGTGAGTAAGTGAGTGAGTGGAGTTTAACGCCGCTTTGAAAATATTCCACTTCTGTCAAGGCGTGTCAGGAAAACCCGAAGTATTGTAAGTCTCAGACGTTTACCACTTTGCACGAGCATGACTTTGGTGCTGAAAAATCAGTGCGAATTTGGGATCCGAATCCATGATCATCAGATCCTGGAGCAGCAAAAGGAGGCAATTCTGCATAGCGAAGGTAGCAATATTAGATGTGGGCAGTTAGAGACCATTTCATATTCTCGGGGGACATGGGATTTTATGATAAAAAATAAATTGTTCAAGAAGAGTCTTGGAAAATATAATTATGCTTTAGAATGTTGAAAAAAAGAACCTGACAAAGAAATGACATTGATGCAAGGCGTATTTATTCGAACTTTATTCAGACCCATAGTTGTTATTAAAAACAAAATTGGTTCTGGTGCTGTAGCTGAAAATGCCTAGCCTCAAGACAGAAAAAAACTACCCCATCCAACCCCGTCCACCTGAATATCAAATTGTCGGTCACTTAAAGGTAAATATACAATCATTATTTCTTTCTGACACATATCACCTAGGTATTGACCTGGTGCTGTGTGCTATCAAGAGTTTGAGAATGTACAGGAGTACTACTGTGTGGCGTCACGGCCATGCTTACAATTGTTGCCGAACACCTGGTGTCATCACTGATTTTCAGTGGTCCATTCATAAAATTTCCACGGCTATTGGAACGGAAGTTTGGCGGATAATCTAGACTCGTTATTCTCTTGCATTGACGTTTCATGTTTATATCACATTCCAATGGTGAAGGTGAGGTGAAATGAACGTGTGAATGTGTGCGTGCGTGCGTGCGTGCGTGCGTGCGTGCGTGCGTGTAGTGTACGTCTACTGGTCCGGACTGTTGTTGGTCTTATAGGGCTAACCCACTGAAATGACAAGCTGCAGTTTTATAATGAAAATCCCACTCAGGCACAGTTTTCTGACTCCGAGCCGAACAGTCCTTATTTTATCTCCTTAATGAGGAACAACAGACAGGGAAACATTAGGGACTTCACTTCAGATCAGGATGAGTTTTTTTCCCCTAAAATAACTCAAACATCCTTCTGCTATCTTGAGCTTTTAATTATTTTATATTTTATTTCCTTTGATCGAAGTAGGACATTGTTACATGTCGACTTCAAAATTGAAACAATAAGTTAACCCAGAAATATATGCCTAAGAGAATTTTGTATGAAACAATTGTATTATAACATTAACCATGTTTACAAATCCATACAAATTACTGCAAAATAATTGCAATGGCAGTGAACAATAGAGTGGCAGTACAATATTCAATTGAAGTATAAAATGCAATAGCAGTAGTAATAGAAAACAGGTCAGTGATAATAATATTCAGCCAGCAGAAACAATGGTCAAGCTTTCAAAAAAGGCATCGACTAGGTATCCAAGGCGAAAACAATGATGTTCACAAAACTGCTGGTCTTGATGTAATGTGAGATGAGATAGGGATGTACTTGCCCCACGTACATTGTATGTAGTCTAGATACCTCCTAGAAAATGTCCATACCATGCTGGATTAGTCGGTCTGTTCTTGACACCTGACTCAAAAAGCCTCTAAAAAATAGTAACTTCCACACCACTGCTTACATTAGATAGTACAACATTCCTGACAACCAACCACTATCAAAACACAATGTTATGAACTTCTACTGAATCATAACAGAAACAATGTAATAGAGCTACAGCATTGTTTTACAATACATTATACAATTTGATCAGTTTTGACTGCAAACATGAAACGCATTTTGTTCCAATTTCTCATAAGTATCATGTATCATGTTTACTATAATTTACTGTACTTGTAAGCGCACAAAATCTAGAACGCAACGTTAAACCCAATTTGACCTGGTGTCACCTCACTTGGTAGTTTTGTTCTTTAGTTAGCAAAGAAACTTCTCACTATGTTAAAAATGTCTTTCTCGGAAGAGGGAGAGTGTTATCTGGCAGTGTAATGTATTGTTACACAACGTTGTATCACATTGTTTCTGTTAAGATTCAGATGAGGTTCATAACATTGTGTTTTAACAGTAGTTAGTTGTCAGGAATGAAGTTCTATCTAATGTAAGCAGTGGTGTGGAAGTTACTTTGTTTAAATTTAGATGCTTTTTGTGTCAGGTGTCAAGAACAGCTTGACTAATCCAGCATGGTATGGAATCTTCCTAGAAGGTATTTATACTACATGCGTGGGGCTAGCGCTAACCCTATCCCATCTAACATTGCACCAATATCAGCGGTTTTGTGAAGATCATTGTTTTCGCCCTTAACACCCAGTCTTATAACCCAGAATACCAAGGATATCACAATCACTGACCCTTTGTTCGACTATTGCTTTTATACTGCCATTGTAATTGAACTGCCATTCATTTTTGTTCTGCAACTCTGATGCGCACTGCCATTGCATTGGAAATCAGAGGTGACACCAGGTGTTCTGCGAAAAGGGTAAGCATGACCTGTCCTACCGGAAGCAGCTGCAGTGAGTGAGTGAGTTGGGTTTAACGCCGCTTCTGGTCGATGATTTCAACATTTGATGACGTGTTGCAATGAATAAAGTATGTATGTATTAGTTATACTTATTTTTGCGTTTTTAATTTTTGCGAATGAGTCTCGTTCGCAAAACTCGCAATAAGAAAACGGTCGCAAAAAAATCCCTGTTTACAGTATATCATGGCGTGTCAGCTTAATGTGGGAGGAAAGCCCGAAGTGATGCAGGTCTCAGACGTTTACCACTTCGGTGAAACCCACGAACACGGTGATGGTGCTGACAAACCTAGAAACATAATCAGGGCGAACCGAGATTCGAACCCACAATCCTAGGTTTCTGGCGTGCTCAATGGAGGCAACTCTGCACATCGAATCGCGGCGCCTTAGACGACTGGACCACCCATGCCCCCTCTACAGCTGCAGAATCAGATATTCTTTTAAATACAACTATGAGCCTGAATATTTTTTAAAATAGAAAAACAACTACCAACAATGTAAGTTTTGTGGCGAACAGGTTTTTTTGACAGTGTGAAGCATAATTACTTTTTCCAAAACTTTTCTTAAAACAAATATTTTTTTCGATATGAAATGGTCAGTCCCTAACTGCCCACATCTAATATTGCCACCTTCGCTATGCAGAATTGCCTCCTTTTGCTGCTCCAGGATCTGATGATCATAGATTCGGATCCCAGATTCGCTCTGATGAGGATCCTTAGTTTGTCAGCACCAAAGTCATGCTCGTGCAAAGTGGTAAACGTCTGAGAATTGCAATACTTCGAGGTTTTCTGACACGCCGTGATATAACGGGAATACTGTTCAAAGCAGCGTTAAATCCCACTCACTCACTCATCAATTTCATATGCAATAAAATATTACTCAGAAATGTTTTAGACACTTTATTGTCAGATTATTTGTTGCTACATCTTGTCGCGTGCTACTCAGCGCCTTCTGCAGCTGCCTGTTTCTTGGCCTCTTTCGCGGCCAACTTCTGGTTAATATCGTCCTGGGATACGTCATAGTAATACAACCCGGTTGAAGAATAATCCACCTGAAAAACAAAACAGTAACGTCAAACACTTTTGTCACCAATGTGACATACAACAATAGAACATTTAGTCCTGACACAGCGCCACCAAACTAGCTGTATAATTACATGCCAAAGTACGTTCTTGTCAATGTTTACATGACTGTAAGGCACAAACATAAAACTGAAATAGACATGGAGGCTTATTTCGCTGCAGTCACATCTAGGCACCGTAATATGTAATACTCCAATCCTGTTCCATATATTGAGCAGCCATTTAGGTTAAATAATAAGTCACTCACTCTCTGAAGACTCGTTTGCGCCTGTGTTCTTGTGGCAGGAGAACTGCTTAGTGGTGTCAGGCAACAAACACTTACTTTTTTATGCAAATTGTGTGAGTGGCGGGTGGTACCTGTCGGGCAGGACATGCTTACCCTTTCCGCGAACGCCTGGTGTCATCACTTATTTTCAGTGATGCATTTATACGGTTTTATCCGCTAGTTTTTCCTTCCCGCTCGCCCAATAGAGTCTATTTCGGCGGCTTAACGTGACTGGCGTTGACGTTTAAAATTCTAATACTATATCATCGATGATTAATATTTGACAGGTATAACACTTGATTCGGGACTTTTCAGGCCAACAAATGAGCGACGGCATGCAGGAAAATGCGTCTACTCATGTTTACGATCGACAATGTCTTCATACATTGTGCAACTATAGTTTATGA
The DNA here is from genome assembly GCF_022045235.1 of Haliotis cracherodii. Classification (NCBI taxonomy): domain Eukaryota; kingdom Metazoa; phylum Mollusca; class Gastropoda; order Lepetellida; family Haliotidae; genus Haliotis; species Haliotis cracherodii. The sequence continues at coordinate 17,109,152 of NW_027266270.1, read as the reverse complement.
CAGTGTATATTAAGTGCAGAATTAAGTTACTCACGTATCCATAGTCCACCACCGCGCCAACTGCGTACAATCCGTAGTCATCGTAGTTGTATCTGGCGTAGTAATATTCATAATCTCTCTTGTCCTTGTTGTTCTGCTCATCCACGTCGTTTGCAGAGGCGATGATTGATTTAGCGGCGTTCATGACGTTGTCGTCACGATTCCTGTTTGACCTCTTGGCCCTGGTTAGGGTTCTGGCGGAAGCAACGACAACAACGACTGCAAGGATGACGAGGACCTTCATGTTTGGATCTGTGAATATACATGTTGTAGTCAAAGGTATGGAGGCATGCCAAATAGTTTAAATTTGATTCTCAATTCTCACAATATCATAAACAATATCACAGTATTATTAACATTTACCGTATATATGTTCAGAAGTTTCAAAATCGTCCGGTGCATCAAAACAATGAAAATACATACACAGTGTGGTCAAACAGGTAATGGCAAACTGACCTTTAGGAGTCGTATTGCAAACCTTCTCACCACAATTATTATTCTGACAATGTATATTAAATCATAACAATAGTATTCAAATATTTTTGTTCTTCGTTGGAGACAATTGTTTCGGTCTTGCGTCATGACATACAATTATTTTCTGTTTTCACGCTATCCACATGTCAACCTTAAACCGTTTTTAAACCTTTACTAAGGCATTGAATGTTTTGACCCTGAAAAGAACAACTTTTGAGCAAGCGTCGTATGACGCTCTTTAACCATATAGCGTACTTACTTGCAGAGAGCACACCTTGGTGTTCTTGTAATTATTACCACAATTATTATTCTGACAATCAATGAAAAATCATCACAATAGTATTTAAATATTTTTGGTTTCGGCGGTAGAGACAATTATTTCGGGTTTGCTTAATGACATACAATCATTTTCACTCTGTCCACATGTCAGCCATAAAACGTTTCGAGACCTTTACTAAGGCTTTGAATGTTGTAACCCTGAAAAGAACTTTTGAGCAAGAGTCGGCTGGTGCTCTTTAACCATATAGCATACTTACTTGCAGAGAGCACACGTAGATTTTCCTGCAATTGTACCAAAGTATGGCACCGTTTATATACACTATGTATACCATGTACCTTCACATATCAGACTTCTGTGTTCACCAAAGATCGGGATAGATAGACACCTCCATCAGTGTATCAGTATCAGTGTCTCGTCTTCTCGAGTTTCTTCAGCTTCATCAACTACTGTATGGAACACGGAAGTATTGCAGGATTAAATATCACGGCGCCAAATATAAGCCCTGGCTGAATTGGGATTGTCACTCATTCACTGTAGAGGATCGCAAGCAGCTCATATCAGGTATGTTCAGTGTACATAGGTTATGAATACCTTTTCTTATTACTTTACACTGACTAATCCAGAATCAGTTCTCATATTGATTTTTAGCGTATTTCCAGTACCAATATTTTCGTTTTGAAAAATAACTTGAGAGTGTAACACTCGTGTTGATTATAGCCACAACCTGCAAATATCCGTGTTCTATATACCCCGGCCTAGAGAAAAGAAATACAATCCAGTGATGATATTTTGAGCAACGATCCACACTATCAACCAAGTCCCCGACTCTGACCACCGGATACTCCACGTCGCCCCTTACGAGCAGCACGGGTTGATGGAGACCGGGTCTTACCCGGACCTACTCGTGTACTCCCTTTGCTTTTCAATAGGCCAAGCTTGGGAACAAAAACAATATTATCTAGGTTGTGTACAATACATGTGATAATGTTAAAACCTGGAAAAAATATTTCATAAATTGTTGTACAAATCTCCAGATTTTGTGTTTTTACCTCATCCTACTGCTCGGTAAAGATGTTAATGAGATTGTAATAATGCTTTCACGTCCATACAATTTTGTATTATCAAAACTTGACTTGTATCTCTAAAAGTAAAAGGGTTCGATTCCCGACATGGGTACAATGTGTGAAGCCCAATTTCTGGTGTCCCTCGCCGTTGTATAGCTGGAATATTGCTAAAAGCGGCGTAAAACCGTATTCACTCACTCACTCACTCACTCACTCTAAGTGTAAATATATTTCAGGTCTTTTCAGTTAAACTCTCACTCTTACACTGTTGTCTGCACCATTAGCACTATGCAATGAAGTGCATATGACGATCTCACTAAGAGCAAATCTGATATTTTTTAAACGGTGGGTTAGCCTTGTGGTTAAAGTGTTCGCTCGTCACGTTCAAATCCTAACATGGGTACAATGTGTAAAGCCCATTTCTGGTGTATCTCGTCGTGATATAACTGGAATATTGCTATCTTCACTCATTTATTTTCTCAAGAATCATATTAAATTATGAGGCGAGAAAAAAAGAATAAGAAATGAAACTATGGTGTGTTCAACGACCTGAATTAATGAGTTTTCCATTTACTTATCCGCCACCTTTCAGTGCTCAGAGCGGAGTAAGATCCCAACTGACTTGCTATTAAAGCGTAGTCGGTGACGCGTTCTTTTCTGTACAAGAAATCCACCCGTGAGTTGAGATTAACGCAGCGATTAACTGTATTTACGGCGTGTCCGCTTAATATGGGAGTAAAGCCCGAAGTGATGCAGGTCTCAGACGTTTGCCACTTTGGTAAAAACGCCCGAGGACGGTATAATCAGGTAGATCGGGATTCGAACCCATAATCATAGGTTTTGGCCCAAAGGGACGCAGCCCTGCAAATTGCGGCGCCACAAGTAAACACACACACACACACGCACACACACATGCATGCACGCACGCACGCACGCACACACGCACGCACACCTTCCACACCCCAACTTCCCTCCAACCCTCTTTGCAAGAGTCTTTCCAAACGAAATATAGAGCAGTAATGAAGGATGATGTTCACTATATTTCTCCACAGAATGAACGTTACCTTTGTCTTCGTGGTGGCTTGCCTCGTGGCCTTGACATTGGCTACACCTCGTGACTCGAGAAAGAACGCCAGGAAACAGGACCGACAGTCACAGCAGTCCGAGGGAGGGCAACAGAAGAGGGACGCTTTAAACTTCTTCGATTATGACACGACTTACGGTTCTTCTTCCGTTACTGGTTACGAAGATCATGGTTATGTGAGTATTTGAGGTGAACGATTCCAGAGTATTTCGCAGTACAGGATTCTTGCACCATTATAATGACGTCACGCTCTTGCGACATTATATAATGACGTCACGCGTCCTTGTAGGAGATTCAGAACCAGGGATACATCGGCCATTCTGAACGTGCATTAACTACAGGTCATTGATAATAGATAGATCATGGTTTAAGTCCGAGAAATCACTCGAATCTGTTGATTCTGGAAGTGGGATCAACTCGCCACTTCTCTTTGGGCTCTTTGATTCCACTTACAGAATCAACAGATTCTCATTATTTGCCCATTACAGAATAGATTCCTAGAAACATACAGTCGACTTAACTGTTCGAGGAGTTAGTCTCGGTGACCTGGTTGATTGCGTTTTATTGTACCCCGATGCGTGGATCGTTGCTCATAATATCAATCACTGGATGTATGATGTCACTGGCTCAGTGTCCACTATTACATACCGCTGTCATGTATGTGATGACTTACGGTTCCTCCTCTGCAACTCTTATGGAGATCATGGTTATGTAAGTAGGTGAGGTGAAATGGGGTTTAACGTCGCGTCCAAGATTATTGCACTTATATAGCGACGTGCATGTACGTGTGTGTGTTTGTGTGGCTGCTTGTAATAGTCCGGACTGATGCCGATTTATAGTGCTAGCTCATTGAGATACCATGCCGCAGTTTAACATGAATACCCCACTCAGACACAGTATAATGACTCCGAGCCGACCAGTCCTTGTTTTAGCTCCTTAATGCCGAGCGCCACACAGGGTAACAACAAGTACCATCTTTTAACGTCTTTTGGTATAACGCGGTCGGGGATCGAACCCCGGACCTTCCGCTCTCCGGGCGGACGTTCTACCACTAGACCACGGAGGCGGTCGGTTATGTGAGACTCTGCGAACGAATTCCCATGAAGTGAGTGACTTAAAGTGTAGAAGTTGACATGGCATCAGCGGTTTTCAGATAAGTCATGTTTGGTCGTGAAGAACATTTCGTTTACCAACGTTTTAACGATTCTGCTGCCGTTACTGGTTACTATGACATAGGCTATGTGGGCATTTTCGGCGCTTGGTAGTTAATCACCTCACAAGAACTAATGGATGTAGGTGGACGTTTTCTGGCAATCACTAAATATGTGTTCTTTCCAAACTGAGTGAGTATGTTATTACGCAGCTTTTAACAATATTCCAGCAATATCACGGCAGGGGACACCAGAAATGGGCTTCACACAATGTATCCATGACGGGAATCGAATCCGGTCTTCGGCGTGACGAGCGAACGCTTTAACCACTAGGCTACCCGTCAGCCCTTTTTATCAAAGAGATAGAGAGAGAAGGGAGGGGGTAGTTTACACCTTCATTTTGCATGGTTAAATGGGATGGGTGTTCGCTCATCAGGCTCAACTTCGCATAGTACTATTTCATATACCACTAAGGGGCACGGGTGTCCCAGTCGTCTAAGGCGCCGCGATTCACTGTGCAGAGTTGCGGCCCTTGGGCACGCCAGAAACCTATGATTGTGGGTTCGAATCTCGGTTCGCCCCGATTATGTTTCTAGGTTTGTCAGCACCATACCCGTGCTCATGGGTTTCACCGAAGTGGTAAACGTCTGAGACCTGCATCACTTCGGCCTTTCTTCCCACATTAAGCTGACACGACGAGATATAACTGGAATACTGTTAAAGGCGGCGTTAAACCCAACTCACTCACTCTCACTCATATACCATCTATTTGTTCCACAGTAGGACTATGGAATTTGGACCAAAGCATGCATGCTTGTTAGACCAGCGGACAACTTATATTATTAACTTCCAGGTATCACAAATAGTTCCCTGTCATAACATGTACCTGCCTTCACACCATACAACATGTGTACAATGACGAGTGACATCAGACACCCACCATTTGTTCCACAGTATAACCAGTATGACTACGGGCTGGGATGGCTCGAGTACTACAACAAAGATGAGGAGCAACAGGAAACCAAGCAGGAGACGCAGCAGAGACGCCGTCGTCGTAGAAGGGCAGTTCCCGTTGTCAGACGAGTACAGTAGACATGGCGCTGTAACACAACTGTAATGTTCTGCAATAAACCTTGGAATCTCTTTGCGTTTCTTCATTGCTGGAATATTGCTTACAACTCAATCACTCATTGTATTTATATATAAGGTAAGATACATTGAATATAACTTTTCTTTTTTTTCTCTTCAACTACCTCTTGAGCCATGTATATTAAATAACTTCATTCAACTAAGGAGAATCTGTTTATTTACAGAGGTAGTATCATCATATTACTGTAGAACCGTATGTGTCAAGATGAGTTATCCATAGTTTGAGACAAGCGGAACACTGGCTTTAGCGACACTCTGACCTTCTGGCTGCAAAAAGATACATATGTGTTTCAAGTGTTAAAAACAGTACACAACACCTAGATGCATTCTTAGGAATTGTTAATGATATCATACTCGTTGAAAACTATGTGGGTGGAAAAACAGCGGTGTGTTGAGAAAATGACAATTCCAATTTCTACATATGAAACACAAACTTACATTTGAATTACATCAGTCTGTACAAAATACTTTTGAAATGTAAACCTCATTGTATACACTTGCTGAGATGAATACAAAATCATTTCACAGTGCGATAACGTGAAGATCCGGTTAGAATTGGTCTCCACCAACCCATGCTTGTCTTACCCCCGTGAAGATCTTGGTTAGAATTGGTCTTTACCAACCCATGCTTGTCTTACCCCCGTGAAGATCTTGGTTAGAATTGGTCTTCACGAATCCATGCTTGTCTTACCCCCGTGAAGATCCGGTCAGAATTGGTCTTTACCAACCCGTGCTTGTCGTACCCCCTTGAAGATCCGGTTAGAACTGATCCTCACCAACCCATGCTCGTGGTAAGAGGTGACCAAACGGGACCGGGTGGTCAGGCTCGCTGACTTGGTTGATGCATGTTAGATCCCAATCGCGTAGATCATGATGTCAATCACTGGTTGTTCTGGTCCAGGCTCCATTACTAGTGAGTGAGTGAGTGAGTGAGTTGGGTTTAACGCCGCTTTTAACAGTATTCCAGTTATATCACGACGTGTGACCTTAATGTGGGAGGAAAGCCCGAAGTGATGCAGGTCTCAGACGTTTACCACTTCGGTGAAACCCACGAGCACGGGTATGGTGCGGATAACCCTAGAAACATAATCGGGGCGAACCGAGATTCGAACCCACGATCATAGGTTTCTGGCGTGCCCAAGGGATGCAACTCTGCACAGCGAATCGCGGCGCCTTAGACGACTGGGCCACCCGTGCCCCCTCCATTACTAGTATTTACAGACCACCGCTCGCCAAGGCTGAGATTGAGTGACTCAGATTGAGATAATTCTCGAGTGATTTGGGCTTTGGCTGAGAATACTCTAGAGTGATCTGGACCTAGGCTGAGATAACTCTAGAGTTACGTGGGCCTAGGCTGAGATTACGCTAGAGTGTTTTGGGTCCTGGCCGAGGATGCTTTTTACCCCGGAGCCAGAGAAATAACAAGCATTAATATTAACACTAAAACCTAATGATTTGAAAGTCATCATAAGGAGAAACTTCCATGCAAACGTTCAGCTCCCCCGGCATGGTCATTTCAGCGGAATTATACAAGCATGGCCACGACAGGAAAACTGTTACCGATAAAAAAAACTGAGACCTCCATGACAATAATAGATGCGTTAAAACATTTTGAAATTACCGTTAAAATGACACACACACACACACACACACGCACGCACGCACCTAATATTAATCGAAACATTTCCCAACTGTATTTTTTTTTCAAATCTCACTTTTTGAAGACCTGTCATGTCAAACTACATGCATCAAATGTTCCCTTCGTGGATTGATCAATGTATGAGTAGCTGGAAGTATCGAAAGAAGTCAGACAGTATAGATTAGTCTTCAACAGAAATAGTTGTAACTGTGTCTATAGTACCGAACCTCCAACTAAGTGCAACAAAATTAATGTTTCGTGTTTCTTCTATGTGAATAAAGTGAATAAATAACACGTAACATATCACAAGCCTAGAAAATAAAAGACAGGGGAAGGTGTTCAAAATTATGTTTTGCTTTATTCTAAATCAGGGTTTTGGCCCTCTTTTCATGTTACGTTACTACAAGCCATTCAAGCTACTGCACACACCTAATAAGTAGAGTTATCATTTCAACATGGCGTTCAGGGTTATGATACCGATGGAAAGCTAAGGCCTTCATGATAATTAGAGATGCTAATTTTTAAGGATATTTAATCTTAAAATGAAAAAAAGTTCACGCAAACCTTAAAATTACACAAAAACTGAAAATTATTCGAAATTATTATTTGAGTCTGTTTTCTGCATTCAAGTCAAGTCAAGTCAAAGAAGTTTATTGTACAAAAAGTCACTGGCCCATATACAAGAAAGAGTTACGCATGTAGATACAATCATATATGTTACACTTTGGGATATACACGTTGTTTGATTAATTCATTTCTTTTGGCTAATGCATGCTTAATATAAAGAGAAAGATTTAATATATTTGATTCGTTCTGAAGACACCACAGCAGCCACAGAGTAAGACCAGTAAAATCTGTGTCGTTGAAAGACATCAAACGATTCCAGCATCATTTGATGAGGAATGAGTCAGCAAACTGGAAGAGACCAAGTATCGACTAGAGAGGATGGAGTTTCACTATCCCATACGAACATCATTTCTTTCAAGTTGTTGAACTATAGGATTGTGTTGCAGAACGTGGAATTGCCAGTTCATGAAGTGTGCGTGTAATAAATGCACGTGTTATAACACCCGTTACGTTTTGAGGGTTAATGTTTATCGTTGAACTTACTTATGAAAGTACGTGTAAGCAGTCAGGATGAAGAAACTGTTCTTCACTGTTGTGTTTTCTTGCATACCCTAGGCCTTTAAAGTTTATTTTGCAAATGCAGTTGAGCTTCAGGGTCTCTTAACATTATTCTTGTTACTCAGAATACGAAGTATTGATATTTTACCAAATATATACAATCAAAATCGAAGACAATTAAACTTTTATAAAAAAATAGTAGGTGCATAAAAATAATACATATCGTTGTATACAAAGATTGATTTCAACAAATAATGAGATCATTTGTTTATAGATATGCAGAACCACTAGTCTCAGATACGTTCTAAGATTGTTTAAGTAATATTTCTAGTCACTGTGTTGAGGGTCAAAGGGTTGCCATCTGCAGAGTTCGCTCCCTTACACCTAAACTTCCGGTAGACGTTTTTACAAAGGTCAAGGAAACAGTCCCGGAATCGCTTGTTGAAGATTCCGTACAGCACTGGATTAAGTAGAGGACTCAAAAACAGCAAGGACAGCGACACAGAGTGTCGCATCTCGTCCTGAGTTTCGGCGTTGATAATCACATCATACAAGACACGACCCTGAAACAAGACATTATACACTGGAGGATTGTCCGGTCAAAATGCCTGTAGATTTTGTAAGTAATGAAAGTAATAATAACTTCTTGTTTCGCCGGTTGAATCTCATGACTGCATTATGATTTACCCGGTGTATGGATCAGTGTTCTCATACATTTCATTCTCAGCTCCCTGGGTAGTATGCAACCGAATCTGTTGTTTCAGGACCTATTCAATGTATAGCCACATTACTATCTCATCCCACCGTCCTTCCGTGTGCCCATCCACTTCTTGGTGAGGCATAGATTGTTTGTTGAATATTGATGACGAAGTAAGTTATTTTAAAAATTGATAACAGATACTTTAAATGAGAGTCATGAAGTGGGTTGATATATGAGCCATTTGTTTCTTAGACTTGCAGGTTTTGGACTTCTGACATGGTCAAATACACGAATATGTATAAAATGAGTGAAATAAAATTAAAATTTAAGTACTGAATGAATGTAATTGTATAAATTCGGATGAAATATGTACAACGGTTTTACTAATTTTCTGGTCTAATCTCGTGCTTGACAGATCTATATGTTGACACGTGTTGTATTGTTGACGATGAATTCTTTGGAAACTGAATGAATGGAATAGTATAAATTCTGATGAAATGAGAACAGTGGTTTTACTAATTTCCTGGTCTTACCTCGTTCTTTAACATTTTTGAAATGAAGTGTTGGATGATTATGTCTACGGCCATTGTATGTATACCACTCAAAAGAAGTTAAAGAACACCCTGGTGTTCTTTCTTATCCTTTGAGTTTCATACCATCTGTGAAACAATTACCCCATGTAACAAACATATTTTTTACAGTATTGACAGGAAATGACTAAAATAAAGTAATAATAATAACAGATCACATTACCCCTGTCAATTGTGTCAAAAGTATACAACGAAAACGTTTTGTGGTCACTTTAGCATGTTATCCTCTCTGGTACCCATTCTCTGCTGAGTTAACGTTATGTTATTGCGTTCAAACAGGATTTCGAGTCAATTGTTGAGTAACAAGAGAATATTAGACTAAATTCACGTAGCCTGAAAATAAAACTGGTCAGGATCTTACCAAAAATGGTCCATAACAGAGACAGAAGAACAGCGACACGACGATGCAGACGGTAGCAAAGGCTGTGCGACGTTGACGACCACGGGTTTGTGTTTGATGTCCCGGTACATCACCAGACTGAACTTGAGCTCTCTTCCGTAGCTTCATATGAAAAAGGGCAAGAAATTGTCACCTTTTTTTTGTTTTTTGTTTTTGTTTGTTTGTTTGTTTGTTTGTTTGTTGCATTCAGACCAGTGATTGAAATCAAGAGCAACATCTCAGGCAAAAAGTCATCGAGTCCGACCACCCGATTCATAAGTCGCATTCTCGCACGGAGTCTCCATAGGGTAAACACCAGGGTTAGAAACGCTATTCTATTAACATTACTCCACTTCTATAGTCTACTAACATACACATTTTTTTATCTAGGGGCGTTGGAGTAGTATTGTGGTTAAAGCGTTCGCTCGTCACACAGAAGACCCGGGTTCGATTCCCCACATGGGTAAAAAGTGTCAGGCCCATTTCCGGCGTCCCCCGCGACGTGCTATGACTGGAATATTGTAAAAGCTTCATAAAGCTCACTCGTTTGATTCATTTTTGTTTCAGACGTCAAGTATAACAGTGTACAGATCTTTTACAACTACATCAGCAAGTGAGCCTTTCCCTTGAGCATGGATTGATTTGGTATTAATGTGTGCGGCGATACACAACTACTTGTTTCAGTATACGCACATTGTGTTTGCCACTCACACATACACTGAATTACCCCAATGCCCCGTTGTCTATCAGGAAATGGATTTTCAGTAACCCGGAGGGGATTTCATTTTCAAGTCCGGAAATACGATAATAAAAGCGACAAAAACATGCCCATAATATTTTATTCCGACTATATCATAAGCATGTGACACACGTCATAAACGCATGCAAGGGCCAGGTCAATTCTTCACCTGAAAAAAACCACGGGAATATATGGTCAAATAAAAGGGAATTGCACAGGACATAATTTTTGTCACTGATGCTTCGCATTTGGAAAAGTGCACCACATGTCTATGAAAACTATGTAAAGGCTTAACTTAAGCCTTGAATGTTGTAGCCTTCATCGAACAATGACGCTGAAATTTTCTTAGAATATTACATTCTGATTGAAGTCTTTGGTAAGATTTTCGCATACTGCATTCTGATTAAAATGTCTGACATCTTTTTAGATTATCTCATTCTGATTGAAATCTTTGATAACATTTTAGAATACTGCATTCTGATTGGTCCACCAGCAGCACCGAATTAACGTTAGACCGTGATGTTGCTGACGACCGCATTACTGCGAAAGAACCGTTAGTTTCCGCCAGGCTGGCAATTTCAAATACCGATCTTACTTTATTAACGTTGCTAAATAACGAGTTACGGTTCCTAAATTATTCACTGCAAGTGTGGCAATATATATTATCATCCAAAAGTGGCTCCCACAGGAGATATCGCTTGGGTGAGATCAAGCGATCTCTACACTGTAGATATCGCTGCAATGAAATTGCATCACAATGCTTTGCAGACCATTGTGACGTCAATGTTACCAAGACGTCACAATCAAATGACATCACTAATGGCCCTGCTACTGAAGCTGTAAGCAGTACTTTTTACACTTAAGACACTGCTTATTACTGTCTACAAACTTAAAAAGTTGGAAGAATGATGTTGAATGATAAATAAAATCTCACCCTCGTGTCTTTTGATATCAAATATATCAACACTCGTTGATAAAAGTGGAAAAAAATCATCGGCAAGTCTCGGAGTTTTCCCACTTTTATCAACTCGTGTTGATATATTTGATATCAAAAGACACGAGGGTGAGATTCTCTATTTCTGAAATTCTGTTGCATCAACATGGTTGACTTTTGGCGCTATTCCATCACGTACTGTGACCTCCGATGTGTAGTTTATGACGTCATAATGGGTGTACTTTAGAACAAAACAGTACGAAGGTTGTTTCATTTTCTCAAGGGATGTCATTTTTTCTTGTGTTCCATTGTGTTTCAATATAATGGTGAATACAAGGTCGGGGTAGATGAAAGCCAAGATATATGCAGATTAAAATCGATCTCCACTGATCCCTGAATTTCCTCGTTGAACCTACTGAAAATATTAATAGGCTCAACCGATGCCACATCACTAATCACTTCTTTTGGCATGGTATCATGGTGTTTTCAATTTTAGGGTATCCAATTTTGTTTGATACCTGTAAATGTTTCAAATTTAAACATCACGCTATTGCTTTCGTTTGCGGGTGAAATTTTACAGGTTTCGAATCTGCTTTCGAAACCTCTACACTGAAAACTCACTTGGTTACCTCCTACTTGACCTATATCCAAATATGCAATTAATGTAATTTACTTGTTATTTTATAAATCAAATGTGGAACATATGTTTACTGAAATGTGTCTGTAAAGTTCAACCATTTCAGACGAACATGACTGTTACTGTAACCGTGAAGTTGGTATATAATGCTCCGAAAATCGCAACACAATGGGAACAAAAAGAAAGCCATCGAACGATACCCAAAGGCTTAAAGATCAAAAGTAACACGTGACCGAAGTACTTTCCCTTTCTGTTCACGACACAAATGTTATATCTACTATTTAGAAAGACATAGAGTTAAATTCACACTATAATGTAAGCCTCGGCGTGGTATTAAGCAGTGCATGGAATAAGCGGTCGATGACTACCTCCAGGGGCAGCACAAAATGGAAATACAGATGATTTTGGTATGGACTATTAATGGCTCATACAGATATGACATCAAATAGTCTGCATGGTTCTTTCTATGTTTTCGGCGAACATCAAACACATGATAATATCATCCGAGAGGTTTAGTTTCTTTGGCTCCTGACCGCCTCCGAGGTCTAATGGTAGAGCGTCCGCCCGGAGAGCGGAAGATCCGGGTTTCGATCCCCAGCCGCGTCATACCAAAAGACGTTAAAAGACAGTACTTGTTGTTACCCTGTCTGGCGCTCGGCATAAAGGGGCTAAAACAAGGACTGGTCGGCTCGGAGTCAGTATACTGTGTATGAGTGGGGTATTCATGTTAAACTGCAGCATGGTATCTCAGTGTGCTAGCACTATAAATCGGCATCAGTCCGGACTAGTACAAGCAGCAACACACACACATACACGTGCATTCACGTCGCTATATAAGTGCAATAATCTTTGACGCGACGTTAAACCCCATTTCACCTCGCCACACCTCGTTGGCTCCTCAGTGTAGCCGGAATATTGCAAACTGCTTGTGGTTACTGTTTTCCCTACCGATGTTATTAGCTGTAGGGGACCACGATTACGCTTCTGGTTTATGAGAAACCAAAGATGATAATCGATCTCCGTATCCTGTCACGACTAAGGAACGCAAGCCAGCCCAGCATGTTATTTCATGGAAGAGACATTCAAGTGTGTTTCAAGGACACAGACACCTCAAACATTGGCGTCAATGGTGAGGCAGCTGACATTATCTTTTCTGTATACACCGGACAGGTGCGTTACTGTGGACACTGCGATCGTGTTAATAATAAACTTCAATGCTGGAATCGATAGCGGATGTGCGACCGATTAGCTAATGCATGAAAGCACTCTGGACTAATTCTTCTATGCATTTAGTTATCAAAATACACAGTTTTTCGGTCAATGAGTTGGCGTTTCCCACTTTCAATTATTTTGTTTTTATCGATATATTTCTAGAGGCTTTATCTGCTTGTGTCATGTGTGCTGAATTTGACAGGTGTCCACATGGTGCTACATACAAGGTCACACAGCAAGGGAGAGTCAGCTTACATTGACAGTAAACGACAATGTGTATGGTACGTGGACGTGTCATGCGTTAGGGGACACGGGTGGCCCAGTCGTCTAAGGCGCCGCGATTCGCTGTGCACAGTTGCGTCCCTTGGGCACGCCAGAAACCTATGATTGTGGGCTCGAATCCCGGTTAGCCCTGATAATGGTTCTAGGTTTGTCAGCACCATACCCTGCTCGTGGGTTTCACCGAAGTGGTAAACCTCTGAGACCTGCATCACTTCGGGCTTTCCTCCCACATTAAGGTGACACGCTGCGATATAACTGGAATAATGTTAAAAGCGGCGTTAAACCCAACTCACTCACTCACTCATGCGTTATTATATATTATACATCTCCATATGATGCCATTGCCGTATTACGTACATGACTTTAAGATATGCGATACGTTGTACGATACTTACTACAATCTGATAGTTAATCGGTAATCGAAATCATAAGTATCACTATAATTACTCGACATGTGATGTTATCAGTATCACTATAATTACTCGACATGCGATGTAATACGTATCACTATAGTTACTCGACATGCGATGTAATACGTATCACTACAAATACTCGACATGTGATGTCAGCAGTATCACTATAATTACTCGACATGCGATATGATACGTATCACTACAAATACTCGACATGTGATGTTATCAGTATCACTAAACTGACTCGATATGCGATGTAATACGTATCACTTTAATTACTCGACATGCGATGCAATACGTATCACTATAGTTACTCGACATATAATGACCCGACATGCGATTTAATACGTATGACTATAAGTACTCGACATGCGATGTAATACGTATCACTATTATTACTCGACATGCGATGTAACAAGTATATTCCAAGCAACCTATTTGTCTGGTCATACGAGGGGCCCTTATGGAGCGGGTGGTCATGTTCGGTGACTTGGTTGATAGCATTGGACGTTGCTCATAATATCAATCACTGGTTTGTCTGTTTCGCATTCGATTATTTATAGATCGGCGTGACATAGCAGGAACGACACTGAGTGCGACGTAAAACAATAAACAAGCATAAAAGCTAATGGAAAAATGGAGAACTCATCAGCTGTATACTCATATATTTTTAAAGGTATTGATTGACATCATATAAGCCATTCTTTACTGAACAAATATCACAATTAATTTCATCTTCTCCGTCACATATTGATTGGATGCGATGTGATATTTAACTACATTAGGCCAAATGCAGTACAAAACAGCTCTGTCATTGTGTAATTGACTGAAAACACTCTCCTGTTTGATGTCATCATTAAAGGTAAAGTATTTATGACATGATTAAACAAAAGGAGTAAGTCGGTTTGAAGCCCTTGACCAGCGTAGATCGCTAATGTCTTGGTGGTCTGTGGTGTATTGTGGAAAGGTTGGTGTTTGAGCGACAGAGTCAGTAAATGAAAGAGTGGGTGGTAATGTGGGTGTTGGATTCGTGGTGAGTGGTGGGTAAACGTTCGTGGATAGGTGGAGGGTGGTGGATAGGTGGTGTGTGGTGGATAGGAGGTGGGTGGTGGATAGGTGATGGGTGGTGGATAGGTGATTGGTGATAGATAGGTGATGGATAGGTGGTGGGAGGTGGATAGGTGCTGGGTGGTGGATAGGTGGTGGGAGGTGATTGGTGGTAGATAGGTGATGGATAGGCGATGGGTGGTGGGAGGTGGATAGGTGATTGGTGGTAGATAGGTGATGGGTGGTGGATAGGTGATTGGTGGTAGATAGGAGGTGGGTGGTGGATAGGTGCTGGGTGGTGGATAGATGATGGGTGGTGGATAGGAGGTGGGTGGTGGATAGGTGGTGGGTGGTGGATAGGTGGTGGATAGGTGATGGGTGGCGGATAGGTGCCGGGTTGTGGGTGGTGGATAGGTGGTGGATAGTTGATGGGTGGCGGATAGGTGCCGGGTTGTGGGTGGTGGATAGGTGGTGGGTGGTGGATAGGTGGTGAGTGGTGGATAGGTAGTGGGTGGTGGATAGGTGGTGGGTGGTGGATAGGTGGTGGGTGGTGGATAGGTGGTGGGAGGTGGATAGGTGATGGGTGGCGGATAGGTGCCGGGTTGTGGGTGGTGGATAGGTGGTGAGTGGTGGATAGGTGGTGGGTGGTGGATAGGTGGTGGGTGGTGGATAGGTGGTGGGAGGTGGATAGGTGGTGGGAGGTGGATAGGTGATGGGTGGCGGATAGGTAGTGGGGGGTGGGGGGTGGATAGGTAGCGGGTGGCGGATAGGTGGTGTGTGGTGGATAGGTGGTGGGTGGTGGATAGGTGGTGGGAGGTGGATAGGTGATGGGTGGCGGATAGGTGGTGGATAGGTGATTGGTGGTGGGTGGAGGATAGGTGGCGGGTGGTGGATAGGTGGTGAGTAGTGGAAAGCTGGTGGGTGGTGGGTGGTGGATAGGTGGTGAGTGGTGGATAGGTGGTGGGAGGTGGATAGGTGGTGGGTGGTGAGTGGTGGATAGGTGATGGGTGGCAGATGGGTGGTGAGTGGTGGAAAGCTGGTGGGAGGTGGATAGGTGGTGAGCGGTGTATAAGTGGTGAGCGGTGGATAGGTGGTGGGTGTTGGATTCTTGATGGGTGGTGGGAAAACGTTCGCGGATAGGTGGTGAGTGGTAGATAGGTGGTGAGTGGTGGATAGGTGGTGTGTGGTGGATAGGTGGTGGGTGGTGGATAGGTGATTGGTGGTGGGTGGTGGATAGGTGATGGGTGGTGGATAGGTGGTGGGTGGTGGATAGATGATGGGTGGTGGATAGGAGGTGGGTGGTGGATAGGTGATGGGTGGTGGATAGGTGATGGGTGGTGGATAGGTGATGGGTGGTGGATAGGTGATGGGTGGTGGATAGGTGATGGGTGGTGGATAGGTGGTGGGAGGTGGATAGGTGATGGGTGGTGGATAGGTGGTGGGAGGTGGATAGGTGATGCGTGGTGGATAGGTGGTGGGAGGTGGATAGGTGATGGGTGGTGGATAGGTGATGCGTGGTGGATAGGTGCTGGGTGGTGGATAGGTGGTGGGTGGTGGATAGGTGATGCGTGGTGGATAGGTGCTGGGTGGTGGATAGGTGGTGGGTGGTGGATAGGTGATGGGAGGTGGATAGGTGGTGGGAGGTGGATAGGTGGTGGGTGGTGGATAGGTGGTGGGAGGTGGATAGGTGATGGGTGGTGGATAGGTGGTGGGAGGTGGATAGGTGATGGGAGGTGGATAGGTTGTGGGAGGTGGATAGGTGATGCGTGGTGGATAGGTGCTGGGTGGTGGATAGGTGGTGGGTGGTGGATAGGTGATGCGTGGTGGATAGGTGGTGGGAGGTGGATAGGTGGTGGGAGGTGGATAGGTGGTGGGTGGTGGATAGGTGATGGGTGGTGGATAGGTGGTGGGAGGTGGATAGGTGATGGGTGGTGGATAGGTGGTGGGAGGTGGATAGGTGATGGGAGGTGGATAGGTGATGCGTGGTGGATAGGTGGTGGGAGGTGGATAGGTGGTGGGAGGTGGATAGGTGATGCGTGGTGGATAGGTGCTGGGTGGTGGATAGGTGGTGGGTGGTGGATAGGTGATGCGTGGTGGATAGGTGGTGGGAGGTGGATAGGTGGTGGGAGGTGGATAGGTGATGGGAGGTGGATAGGTGATGCGTGGTGGATAGGTGGTGGGAGGTGGATAGGTGGTGGGAGGTGGATAGGTGATGCGTGGTGGATAGGTGCTGGGTGGTGGATAGGTGGTGGGTGGTGGATAGGTGATGCGTGGTGGATAGGTGGTGGGAGGTGGATAGGTGGTGGGAGGTGGATAGGTGGTGGGAGGTGGATAGGTGATGGGTGGTGGATAGGTGGTGGGAGGTGGATAGGTGATGCGTGGTGGATAGGTGATGGGTGGTGGATAGGTGATGGGTGGTGGATAGGTGATGGGAGGTGGATAGGTGGTGGGTGGTGGATAGGTGGTGGGAGGTGGATAGGTGGTGGGAGGTGGATAGGTGATGCGTGGTGGATAGGTGATGGGTGGTGGATAGGTGATGGGTGGTGGATAGGTGGTGGGAGGTGGATAGGTGATGGGTGGTGGATAGGTGATGGGTGGTGGATAGGTGATGCGTGGTGGATAGGTGATGGGTGGCAGATAGGTGGTGAGTGGTGGATAGGTGATGGGTGGTGGATAGGTGGTGGGAGGTGGATAGGTGGTGGGTGGTGGATAGGTGGTGAGTGGTGGATAGGTGGTGGGAGGTGGATAGGTGATGGGTGGCGGATAGGTGGTGGATGGTGGATAGGTGGTGGGAGGTGGATAGGTGGTGGGTGGTGGATAGGTGGTGAGTGGTGGATAGGTGGTGGGAGGTGGATAGGTGGTGGGTGGTGGATAGGTGGTGAGTGGTGGATAGGTGGTGGGAGGTGGATAGGTGATGGGTGGTGGATAGGTGGTGAGTGGTGGATAGGTGGTGGGTGGTGGATAGGTGGTGGGAGGTGGATAGGTGGTGGGAGGTGGATAGGTGGTGGGTGGTGGATAGGTGGTGAGTGGTGGATAGGTGGTGGGAGGTGGATAGGTGATGGGTGGCGGATAGGTGGTGGATAGGTGATTGGTGGTGGGTGGAGGATAGGTGGTGGGTGGTGGATAGGTGGTGGGAGGTGGATAGGTGGTGGGTGGTGGATAGGTGGTGAGTGGTGGTGAGTGGTGGATAGGTGGTGGGAGGTGGATAGGTGATGGGTGGCGGATAGGTGGTGGATAGGTGATTGGTGGTGGGTGGAGGATAGGTGGTGGGTGGTGGATAGGTGGTGGGAGGTGGATAGGTGATGGGTGGCAGATAGGTGGTGAGTGGCAGATAGGTGGTGGGAGGTGGATAGGTGATGGGTGGCAGATAGGTGGTGGGTGGCAGATAGGTGGTGGGTGGGGGTGGTGGGTGTTGGATTCTTGATGGGTGGTGGGAAAACGTTCGCGGATAGGTGGTGAGTGGTAGATAGGTGATTGGTGGCAGATGGGTGGTGAGTGGTGGATAGGTGGTGTGTGGTGGATAGGTGGTGGGTGGTGGATAGGTGATTGGTGGTGGGTGGTGGATAGGTGATTGGTGGTGGATAGGTGGTGGGTGGTGGATAGGTGATTGGTGGTGAATAGGTGGTGGGTGGTGGATAGGTGATGCGTGGTGGATAGGTGGTGGGTGGTGGATAGGTGATTGATGGTGGATAGGTGATTGGTGGTGGATAGGTGGTGGATAGGTGTTTGGTGGTGGGTGGTGGATAGGTGATTGGTGGTGAATAGGTGGTGGGTGGTGGATAGGTGATGCGTGGTGGATAGGTGGTGGGTGGTGGATAGTTGATTGGTGGTGGATAGGTGGTGGGTGGTGGATAGGTGGTGGGTGGTGGATAGGTGATTGGTGGTGGGTGGTGGATAGGTGGGTAAACGTTCGTGGATAGGTGGCTGGTGGTAGGTGGTGGGTTGGTATTTTGTTGAGTGAGTAGTACAAAGGGAAGCGTGTGTGTCAAAACATTTCACTATTCATCACTGACCACCACCATCACACACTACGAACTTAGGGAAACATGGGGCATGTGTCACCACACCCGGTCACCATAGATCTCTGTCGTCAGGACAAGTTGTCAGTAATGAAAGCAAACGTCAACTGAAGCATACTGACAGAACAATGCTGGACTTCCTCATGGATAACATCGATAATAAATTTGAGGAGCGGGCATTTAGGAAAAGAGTAGACATCCCAAGGGGCACGAATTGTCCTCCTCAAAGGACTTTCAGGTATATGCATGATCTTATATTGTTCAATAACCACCAAAAAAACACGTCCCTTCCCCTAAACTACGGTTATAACGAACACGCATATAACGAACTGACAGATATAACGAACTTACTTTTTTGTCCCGACTATTTGCTGTAGTTATGCTGTATATTTGCATATAACGAACCACGGCTACAACGAACTAAAATAGTAGTCCCTTTGAGTTCGTTATTACCGATTACTTTACTGTACATCGCCTAAAAATCAGTAAGTAAGTGAAAAACATACTTTGAAATTTAGATCGATCGATTGATTGACCATGACGTGTTTTGAGAAAACAGAACTGCTGGATTATTTGAAACCTGTTCAAAACATACTCAGTCGCATTAAACGCCATTTCAGTAGGCCAATGAAGAAAGGTCATGTTGATATAAGGTGAGTGAGTGAGTGCGTTGGGTTTAACGCCTCTTTAACAGTATTCCAGTTATATCACGGCGTTGTTGATATAAGAACGCCATTGACAAAAAATACTCATTAGTAGGAATCAGAACAATACGTGTCATTTCAGAGTTCTACAATCTCACCATACCTGTGTCATTATCAGCACAGAGATTGTGTGTTCGCGTCGCCAGGGCAACGGCAATGTTAACCAACTCCATCATATTGAAAGTGTCTTGTCACAGATCGCAAACATCCGGAACTAATTGCATTTGGGTTTCTTGTTGTTCCTGACACCAGTGTTTGCTACTGAGTCAGGGTCGAGAACACAATTCTCGATGTTCGAAACAACATAATGGCACTTTTGTGTTCGGACGATCCGTTCAATGTAAGGCCTTTGCGAATAGTGCTCCCAAATATATATTTTTGAGGAAACAAATGTTCCGCTAATGGTATGTACTTTTAAACACCAAATCTAATCACGGTAAAATAGGTGTTTATTGTCTCTGTGCACGGTTCATGTAATTCACTTGGCATGCGGGCGTGGTACATCCAGGCCTGTGGTTAGTTGTCATATAATGTGTTTTGGGACGATAGCATGTGCAAAGTGAAAGACAGATTTACATGCTTTTATCAATTCAGGGCTGACATGAAATTAGGGAGAATTGTGTCCTCACGTATGAGTGAGTGAGTGAGTTGGGTTTAACGCCGCTTTCCACACCGGAGTTTTATCACGGCCGGTGTCACGAAATATATTCGCCCCCAGAATAAAATCTCCCCCCGGCGAATTTATACCGGTACAGTTCCGCCCCTCTCGAAATAAACTCTCCCCCACCCTACGAAATAAAATCTCCCCCCAGAATATTTCCTCCCCCGGTCGTTTTATAAATACTTGCCATGCAGTTCAATAGTTGATGTTATTTTGGGTTAGGTAATGTTGTAATCTATTTTTAGCCATTGATTCCATTACTTTGCATAAGTTTGAAGTTAGGGATATTGGTCTATATGAGTTAGCTTGATTAGCTGGTTTATTAGGTTTAGGGATTGGTATGACTAGGGCCTGTTTCCAGGGAGTAGGAACCTGTCCGTTTAGGTAGATGAGATTGTATAGTTTGAGTAGTGCCTGGAGTAGTTTTAGCGGGAGATGTTTTAATTATTTGGTAAGAAGTTAGGTCAAATCCTGGGGCTGTGCCCTTTTTCCTGTTTTGGATTATGTAGAGGAGCTCCTCCATTGTGAAGGGTTGGTTTATTTCTAGATTGTTATTGTTTGGTTCTTTTGTGGTTTTTTTGTTGTTTGTTTTAAGTTTATCTTGGAATTTTTGGCTGAAGTTGGTGTTACTGCTAACGGCCGAAAAGTGGTTGGCGAGATTATTTGCGTTTTGGGCGGGTTTGGTTGAGTTGTTAATGTTAGGTTTTTTATGTCGTTTTAAGCCTCTAATGGCGTGCATTTGCGTCAGACCGTTCTGGCATATGTACGGTTATTTATACCTTCGCAGAATTTTTTCCAGTCTCTACTTTTGGCTAGTTGGACTAGTTTTTTAACCTGGTGGTTTAGTTCGTGGGCTATGTTTAGATGTTTGTAGTCGCGTTTTGCTTTATTGAAGGTTGATTTACGTTTTCGTCTAGTCTAGTCTGTTCTATTTCCTCATTCCACTATGGTACCGTGGGTTTGCCTAGCCTGTCTTAGATGTGTGAAGGGGATGGAGGTTTTGGCTGCGTTTATTATATAGTCTGTTAGGATTCTACAATAGGTTTCTGGATCAATATTTTCTATTTCGTTTAAGTTAGCTTTTGTGTCTGTGTAAGTGTCTGTGTGGGCATTGGTTTGAAAGTGAAGTGTGTTGGATGGATTTGCAGTGGATGCACCAGGGTGTGCATGTGCCTGGGCAGTCTGTTTGTGCGCATTTTTTACATTTAGTTTTAGGGTATGTGCATTGGGAGGCAGTGTGATTGTATTTGAGGCACTTAACCCAGAACAAAGCGGTTTCACTCCTGGCCGCTCAACCCTAGATAACCTCGCCCGACTAGAGCAAGATATTAAGACAGGACAACTAAATAAACAATATACCACAGGCATCTTCTTAGACTTCTCTAAAGCTTTCGACATGGTATGGCACGACGGGCTAATACAAAAACTTTACAAAATAGGACTCAAAGGTCAGATAATAAACTACATCCAGGACTTCCTAAACAATTGTAAAATAACCGTGGGTGTAGACCAAACACTATCGGACCAATGTCCCCTAGAAAATGGCACTCCCCAGGGCAGTATCCTCAGCCCCACCCTCTTCAATATAATGATAAACGATCTATTCGATGGCCTATCCCCTAAACTAAACACATCAAAATTCGGGGATGATCCTCACTAAAAGCATTAAAATGGCCCAAAATTTACTCCAAAAATCTCTAAATAAACTACAACAATGGGTTGACAAATGGGGTTTCTCCCTTAACTCAGAAAAACAACAGGAATAGTATTCAAACTCCCGAGTTAGAGCCAGTTAGGCATCTTAGGGTGTTTAGGTCTTTACTGCATTTAGTTGTTAGGTTTTGGATGTGAGCATCCCAGGTGAGATGTTCATCGAAAATAAGTCCTAAGAATTTGGTTTGTTTTTGAAATTTGATTGTTTGGTTGTTTAGCTGGCTTCTGATAGAGACGATGTTTAGTTTATATGCAAGTCGTTAGGTATAAAGATTGTTTAGTAACTGTAGAAGTTCTAGGACAGTTATTAACACGTGTCGTGTCAGCCCTATGACATTCGCGATTGTCCACTTCCAGAAAACATCCTGTGTCGGTTTAACATGAATTAGTAAAGGTTAATTAGGGATGTCCAACACGTTAATTAATGTCAAAACACTGTCATTTCCTGCCCAGGATATCACACCCCTATCCGGTCGGTGAGAAACATTCTCATCAAAGAAAACACACAGTCAAGACTGTAGATTCCCGTCGTCTAGCTACAAATCCTGTGATGTATTAAAGGTTGAAGAATTTTGAACTGAATTGTCCGAAAGTTTATATCTAAAATTTTGGAATTGGATACAATGATAAAGTCTTATATCAATATGTAGACTCATAGATATTGGTTTTATGTTTTAACGGAGATATGACATTTTCTTATGAAATATCGCGTGTAATTTGCATGCTTTACCATTCATTGTACCATTCTAAACCGTGTGAATGTTGTAATATCAGTCAATCGGGTGGAAAAACAGCCCAATCCTCGCTCTGTAAAGTGGTATGTCAATCATTTTGCAAGTTTAAATGACCGCTGATACTTTATGAATACTTTATGACAGTTTATGGAGTCAAAATCAATGCTGATTATTCATAAACTTAATGCTTCGTACTATAGGCCTGTGGCCTCTTCAGTGCTGAATAAAGATTGAAAATACATCAGTCAATCAAAGATGAAGGTAACTTTATACATCAGAGTTCTTGAGAATTAGTTCATGTTTTGTTCTTAGACTTACATTTCAACCATCGATTGTGTTCACATGTAGACTCAAACTGGTATATTAAAATAATAAATACAGACAACAAAAACTGTATTAGAAACAACAAACTCTGTAAACTTTTAAGCATAGTTTTGGTGGTGTCTAGCCGGGAGAGCCACATTTCAGAAATGGCTATTGCCGGTAAAGCCACATTTTCAGCTGAGTGCATTTCGCCTATTCTAGCGGGTAATTAATTAATCCGATTACCGATACCTTTATATGAGTGTCCCACATTTAAATTACTAAGCACGGTACTCCCAGACTGAGGGAGGCGACCAGTTCCTACACCGTGTTAGTGACGACATCATCATCTTCACTTCAGACAAGAACATTGAACATTTGTGTACTGCAGACATTGCATTTATAAAGCCTGGTTTGTTTGCCTTAAAATCAAAACAAAGGAATCTGTAATTAAAATGTGTAAGGTGAAAAAGCTTTTACATAAAAGAGCAAAATACATGGGGGAGAGTAAATATATAGTTCTATAAATTTTCTTGAGTGGAGCACATTTGAAAAAAAAGATAATCCAAGCATATTCGATATTACCGTGTTTAAAGAATTTATATCAGTCATATATTTCTAACTTAGATCACCCGTATGTAACCCAGGTAAAGCATGCATAACGGGGAACATTGTAATGTTGGTACAGTTTATCCTGTCTTCGTGCTTTAGCATTACACATTTTCATATTCCTGTAGGTTTTAATGTTTATTTGTTCATGTATTTTTAATTTATTTATTTCTCTCCTTTATTTTTTCTGGGTTATATATTTATCTAAATATACATTTTGTTACTTGTGTGTGTGTTGTTGTTTGTTTTTATTTGTTTATTTTTATTTTTATTGATTTTTCGGGGGGGGGGGGGGTTGGGTGTGGGAGGGGGGGGGGGGGACACTTTTCCTTTCGTTTTTATATCCATCCGAATCTAGGACATTTGCATAGTCCAGATTTAAAGATTATATATCTAAACGTACGCAGTCTTAAAGACAAAGTAGATTTTATCAGTGCTGAATTAGATATAGTTATGATGTTGTATGTTTAACAGAAACCTGCTTGCACCATGATATTCTAGCCACTGATATTACACTGATACCATTTTCATATCGTAGCCTGTATTAAGGAATATATTTTAGATCTAAAATCAGAGTATAACGGACAGCCTGAGCTGGAGGCGCGCGTGGATATATTGACAGTTTTTACGTAGTTAGTGTTAAAAAACCGAATGTTTGCGAGGATCAATAAGATTTCTGAATTCTGTTACAACAGTAACCGTACATTTATTTGTTACATTAAGTCATTTCATTCAAATTTGTTTGGTATGATTATGTCTTATAATTATTTTAGGATGGAAGGTACAGTTACCAAATAAAATATGCTGAAATATCAATTCATTATGACCATATTTCATAATCTATTTTTTAAAGTAACCCTCCTTACATTAAAGATAACTATTTAAAGAATATAGTACTTAAAGACATTGCAACAAACCGAATAATCAGGGGGGAGACTTTATACTGAGGGGGGCGCGAAACATATCCGCCCGGGGGAGATTTTATTTCAGAACAGATTCTCCGGGGGAGAATCTGTACCGGTATAAAATCTCCGGGGGGGGGGGGGGGGAAGAATTTGTACGGGGGAGAGTTTATACCGGGACACCGGTCAGGGAGGAAATCCCGTTTACGACTTTGGTGAACCCCTCAAGGATGGGGATGGTGCTGACAATTCTACAAACATATTCGGGGCGAACTTTGTAAAGTCTGAAAATGAATATAGCATAAGCGTAAGACGTTTCCTCACACAATTCTCAACAACAACTTTCGAACTTACAAATTGATGATGACTACAATGAAATTTTAGATTCGATAACAATTTATTATTATCTACACCGGAGTAGATTCTTGGAACTCCAAGATTATACCCCTTGGGGGTAGATTCTGGGAAGTCCCCAATATTGTCAGCTTACGTCGGGATATGAATCCACAACCATGTGTCTCTGCCGAACAGAGAAGGAGGGAGGGCCGGGGGGCTGGGGATGGGGGTGGGGGGTGGGGGGGGGGGGGGGGGGGGTGGGTGGGAGGGGGGGGGGTGGTGGGTGGTGGCAGTGTAATCAAATCTACCAGCGGACTGGTGGACAGTCAGCTACAATATACCAAAAAGTTAATCCAGTATTTCAATGCAGTATTCTAAAATGTTTTCAAAGATTTCATAGAGCACCACGTTGTTTGATCAGCGTTACAGCATTCATGACCTCAGTAAAACTATCCCTATGTTTTATGGTGGTTATGTGGGCGACATTTCCAAGTATGACGCATAAGCGGCATATTTTCACTTGTACCATTTGTTCCCGTGTTTTTTTCTAGTGAGCAACGGAGTAGGATAGGGACAAAATTATCAAATGGCGAGATTTGCCTCAATGTATATATCATAAAGGTGATGTCAAACCATCCAAAAAACGGTTATCAATTGTTTCTTTCCAATTTCGTATGAGTCAAAATAATAGAGAATATTTTCATTACAATTCAGTAATTCAGTCATGACAATCGTTTTTGCATAGAAAAGTACCTCTATAGTATAGGTATTGTTGTACAAATCTGGCTCCAGTGGAGTCGCGGCAAAACCCTATTGCCTATACTACTAATTGACCTGCCATTGCGTGTGTTTGTGACGGTTGCCATGGATGGGACAGGATACGCCTAACCTTTCGCGAACATCTGGTGTCATCGCTATTTGATAGTGACACAAGCTTATGATATAGTCGGAATCGCATACAATGGGCTCTGCATTTAGAGATTTTTTTTGATCGCGGAAATGTTTTTATCGTAGAAAGAATATACACGATTGTACATCACATGCATATATAAGACACGTATAAATAAACTGTATGAATATAACGACTTACCTGTTTTATGATTGACAAATTGAAGAACAAAACCACAATGATCGTTATAAGGCCTTCAACGCTGATAAGCCCTAATATCACCTTGTGAACGGATCCGCCTAAAGCCGGTGTGAAATCATAGCCACATATCTTATTTGATTTGTACATCCTGTAGGGGGAGTCCAGGTGGAAAAACGGGAATATAAGATGCAATGTCATATAAATCAGAGTTCCAAGAAGTGCGAATTTGATAGACCGTGACGTGACCTTTGACCTGTGGTAAAGAGGCTTGACCAGAGCTAAATATCTGCATGACGTCATCACGGTGATCACACCGGCTGACCACATCACCATCGTCGTTGTCAGCCACCCCATCAGCCCACATACGAACGGTTTTTTTAGGATGTCTCCACAGGACAGCAACCCCATAAGGAACGTCAGCAGGTACAGACAGGTGGAGATGAGGTCGTTGACGACGAGGCTGGTGACGAGAAGCCTGTCCAAGGAGTCAGCGGTTCCCTTCATCTTCAGAAGAACGACCAGGGCGACGACGTTGAAGATAAACGTCGGGAACAGAATGAGTGGCAGTTCGGCTTTTGAAAGGTCAAGGACACAGTCTTCCAACGTGGTCGGGCTTGTCGTGGAAGTGTTGGTCGTTGTGGCTGTCGTTGCCATGATTTTTCTAAGTTTGGTTCTTGTACCATTTAAGGTGGTTATTCATTACACCTTCAGAATGAGTGAATCTGAAAGGATAAAGAAATGAGGTTACAGCTTGAATAACGACACGTCGAGGGTTAACCTGCATTCAGACGTTCAGACAGATCAAGGACAGAGGTAAACGATATAACAAAACGATATTACATCCTTTAAGAAAACAAGATTAAAACTCATAACTGCATTACAGCGTTATATGAGATTAGATTGATACAGTTATTACTTCCAGGGTTAGAAATAACTGATTTCATAAAATCCATATGCACGAGTGCAAATATCAATTCAGGCGCACCAGTGTAATGTTTCCGACATCCAGGCTGCATTGTTGACGTCATTCGAATCTTATTGTGAGGTAAGGTCGGAATGACGTCGGGCTAGAAAATACGTCGTAGCTGAAGACTGTTGACGTCATCAGACAATTGTGGTAAGATACTTCGTATACCATCCTCGCTTCCGCACGGTAAATACGAGAATTCTGACACTCGGTTTGTAAAAACAGTATGACACACATGCCCCTAAAATAATCTCTATTAATAATTCTTGACAAAATTTTTGACCAACGACCTGAAACCGTGGCCCCATTACCATTGTATTTACCTTAACCTCTGACCTATCCGACAAGCTACTCCTTGAGATCCACCCATCAAATGATAGGGACAGTTCTCTCATCACTCAGTGTAATCGCCATTTGTGACAATAAGCAACATCTGATGACTTCTACTGCAGAATCATGTTGGGAGAGAATTTCCAGATATAGGATGAAAATAGTTGCCGATGATTCATTATTTCGTTAGTTTCTACTGAAATACTTCCTGTTGTTGATCAATTCGATCGAACAAGTGATAATACATATATAAAGGAAATATTAATGCAGTGCGTGAGGGCTTCCGGTCTCATCTTTCAAATTAAACGAAAAAAATAGACATTTACTGATTCATCATCATCGTCATCATCATCATCATCACCATCATCATCATCATCACCATCATCATCATAATCATCACCACCACCACCATCAGCATCATCATCATCATCATCACCACCACCAATACGACCACCACCACCACCATCATCATCCTCATCATCATCATCACCACCACCACCACCACCGACATCATCATCATCACCACCACCACCACCACCATCATCATCAACATCATCATCATCATCATCATCATTATCATCATCATCATCATCACCACCACCACCACCACCATCATCATCATCATCATCATCATCAACAACATCATCATCATCATCATCATCAAAAAGAGGGGGAATTAATGCAACGGTGCATATAACTAAGGGAGTTGTCATTTATTGTAGGGGCGTTGAGATTAAAGGGATGGGTGTCATGAAAAACTGACAAAGCGAAAGAGTGGGGTCAGCAAATTTTATTACAACTATAGAGGTGTCATACCAAAAAGACACAATTTTTTCCACAACATTTATTAATTTTTATTTAGGGACTGGTCTTTTATTATAGTTGTGTGTGGGTGGTGTGGGATGTGGGGTTGGGGGAGGGGGGGGGGGGGGGGATAATATAAATAGGGCGTCAGCCAAATATAAAACAGTCAAAAGACCAAACTCACCCCCCAGCTCAACCCCAGCATTTCAGATGAGGAGTCATTCCGTGAGAGAATGTACCGTTGCATGTGGCCTGGCTTCTGATCTACAAATGTTGATGTACTTGGTGAGTGCGGTAGGCACTCTTAGATGTTGATTAATAAACACATGCTCATGATATAGTCGGAATCATACAATGGACTCAGATATGAGTGTGGCAAGGATTGTGTCGCTTTGACTTATAGTATATGTGGATTGATTATCACATGAAATGTGACACATTTTGGCTGCCGCAGGTAGGAATCGTTAGCACTGCCTAATGAGGGTGGGTGAGAAGGGCTCAACGCCGCCGTAATTGGATAGCGGGGGACACCAGGTGTCTTCACACAATATATCTATTGTTCCAATCTGTGACACATACCCCTTCCTCCATATTAAGAATCAATATCAGTGACAAAATCCTTACCATAATAAGAATTCTCTGCTAAAAGCATACTACATCCGACCATATGTTTATCAATCACTATCAAACGAAAAGGTGAGTGTATCCTGCCCAGCCGGTGCCACATGTCTCAAACACATGCAAGGTCAAGTAAATTGTTCGCCTAAAAAAAGTCAAAATAGCAGGATATGCTCACTTTTTCGCGAACACCTGGTATCGTCACTATTTGAAAGTGATTCACAAACATATGCTCATGATATAGTCGCAATCGGACAATCAAATCTGATTTTGAACAGATTTCTAAGGAATATGGAGAGGCCGGGGGTTTACGCTTTTATTTACATTGGTCTATAATCTGCGTCACGTTCCTCCCCATCCACAGATCAAAGCAACTCTATTCTGTTCTCTCTCTCTCATCCACTGTTTCATGGTCAGCCTCAATGGTCGAGTAGAGCGGAAGGTCCGTGGCTTGATGGCCTAGCCGCGGCATACCAAACTGACCTGTGAAGATTCGGGTTAGAATTGGTCTTCAGCAACGCATGCTTGTCGTAGGAGGCTACTAACGGTTCATCAGGCTCGCTGACTTTATACATGTCATCATATCCCAATTTCTGATTGTACTGCTCCGGACTAGTTCGATTTTACAGCGCTAGTCCACTGAGATACCATGCCGCAGTTTAACATGAATACCCCACACATACAAAGCATACTGACTCCAAGCCAACCATTTCTTGTTTTAGCCTCTTAATGCCGAGCGCCAGGCAACGTAACAACAAGTACCATCTTTTAACGTCTCTTGGTATGACGTGGCCGCTCTCCAGGCGGACGCTCTACCACTACGCTGACGTGGTTGATGCATGTCATCGATCCTAATTGCGTTGATCGATGCTCATGATGTCAATCACTGGATTGTCTGGTTCAGACTCGATTACTTACAGACCGCTGTCATAGAGCTGGAATATTGCTGAGTGCGGCGTTAAACAACAAACAAACACTAACAAGGAGTCCGATTATGGAGATACCGTCAAGAGCGAGTAGGAAAGTTGAAAAGGTTTGGGGTTTTGGGGGAAGATTAGTGACCAATGGTAAGTTCTGAGATGAGAAGGTTGTGACGTAGGGACGCGGATGTTTAACCAACAGCAGACCTGAAGTTATAGTCAGTCTGGTGCGCGCCGCTCTCGTCTAGATTGCCAGCCTTAATTGAACAAGAAACATATTTTAAGCACCAGAGTTTTTGACCGAGACTGAAGTCTCTCATAGATAGTGACAAATTAGAGTGTGTTGGACTCACTCACTCACTCACTCACTCACTCACTCACACGTGCATGCAGGTCGTTATTCAAATGAGGTTATTAGTGGTTTATTAGTTGAAGTGGAGCCATATCAAATTGAAATCGTTGAGTGTGTGAGTGAGTGAGTGAGTTGCCTTTACCCCGCTTCTACCAATATCCCAGCCATAACATGGCGAGGAAACCAAGAAGAAGGTTATTTGTACGGTCGGACACTTTAACCATTCTGCTACCCAAATACCCCATATCCCTAAATAGCTAAACCTAATGGCAAAAGAAGCCATACCCCTCAGTCGATTTTATCACATGTGTCCCACACATCTCATCTTTGTAAAAAGATCATAGGATTTTTACCACCATTTGACTTTTACGCCTGATCTGTTTCGACAGATAATCAAGACTGTTAATCTCTGGCGTTGACGGTTTATATATATTGCAACAGAAAAACAGTAACTCTCACCTTTCGACATCCGAACTTCAAACGGCTTTGATCGGGATCAGATTCCACACCCTTAATCCACCCTTCAGTCCACACCCCCAGATTTCCCAGCTTACAAGTAGACAGTGAGAAGTCTTTCCATCAATGCTAACCTGACTTCACCAGTCATCAGTGACAACATTTCCTCCGTATGATATAAGGTACTCGTCATGATATTCATTAGTCCATAGCACGTTATTGATCTATATCCGGACAACAGTTAGGAGATAATGACTTTTTCTCCCATCGGAGCTAAAAGCTTCACGTCAAATAATGATTGTTTTCATTAGTGCATACTAGTTGCATGCATGTGCATATTCCAGCGACATTACATACTGATAGGTCTGCTTTAGGCTCAAGACCGAGAGATCGTAGGGTCTGTCTGGCCTGTGTGTAAAGCATTTGTTAGCTTAGTGGTTCAACGTTTGTTCTTAACTCTTGTATACTAACGGAAAAAAGTAACTGTGTTTCATATGAAGTGGTGTAAATGTTATGGGTTTATTTTGTTTGTTGTTTATCGCCGCACTCAGCAATATTCCAGCTATATGACGGCGGTCTGTAAAATAATCGAGTCCAGACCACACAATCCAGTGATTGACATCATGAGCATCGATCCACGCAATTGGAATCGATGACATGCATGAACCAAGTCAGCGAGCTTGACCACCCGATCCCGTTAGTCGCCTTTTACGACAAGCATAGTCGCCTTTTACGGCAAATATGGGTTGCTGAAGACCTATTCTATCCCGGAATCTTCACGGGTCGTAAATGTTATGTAATTGAAAGTAACAACAATATGTGGTCATTCGTCTTACCAATGTTTTATCATAGCAAATCCATTGACAAAACCCATACCTGGTCATAGAAGACAGGGTGACACACCCTTAAAGAGGGGTGGTGTTGCAACTCAATTGACAATGTCAGTATCGGGTGTGGACACCATTTGCGTTGATACAGGCGAGGCAAATACTCCAGATGATTGAAAACATTCTGGGGCATGTTGTTCCATATGTCAAACAAAAATTGGCCCAAGTTATCAAGCGTTACCGGCTGGTTCTGATCCCGTCGTAGGCAATGTGGCGTTACATCCCTGCATTTGATCAAAGGGTAAAACATGTCCGTCCCGGTAGCGTATGACAATACAATTGTTATTAACAACTTCGTTTTGCATCATTCCTGTTTGCAGCACACCAGTGACGCGTAGACGTTGATTTTTCAATAAGCCGTGGCATTGTGTAAGTGTTACTTTCGGTTAAACAAAAGTGTTCTATGCACATTGTATAGCGAAACAATAAATTGTGCTATTAACATTAAACGTGTTTGTGGGTATGATTCTCCCAGCAAACACACAAACATCCACACTGTGCGCTGTGCAAATTGTGAATCACAACCCTAAAGTCGATATGTCTTCATCAATATGCATAATTGAAAGATTCATATCTAATTTCAGAAGATTTTTTTTATGTGCAGCACTATTACGGTTTTTTTCTGTTAGTATATATCAAATAATCTTAGTATATGCACAGCTGCACGTTGTCAAGTTTTATCATTTATGAATGATGGCAAAGATCTTGATATATTAAAGGGGTAAACATTGTCAGATTTATCATGTATAGATTATTCCATAGATCTTGGTAAATCCACTATTGATTCATATCAGATTTATCATTACAAAGATCTTGGTATATGCATTAATGAAATTTGTCAGAATTTCCATGTGTAGATTATTACAAAGATCTTGGTATATGCATTATTGGAACTTCTCAGACTTATCGTGTATAGATTATTACAAAGATCTAAGTATATGAACTTTTGAAACTTCTCAGATTTATCATGTGTGTAGAGAATCTCACCCTCGTGTCTTTTTATATCATATATATCAACGTGTGTTGATATATTTGCTATCAAGAAACACGAGAGGGAAAATTTATTTATCATTCAGCATCATTCTTCCAACTTGTTCAGTTTTAGACTGAGTAAAAAACAGTGTCTCAGTGTAAAAAGTACTGCTAACAGTTTCAGTGGCAGAGCCATTAGTGATGTCATTTGATTGGAACGTCATGGTAACCAATGACGTCAGAATGGTCTGCAAAGCATTGTGATGCAATTTCATCTACAATGTAGATATCGCATGATATCACCTAAGCGATATCTCCTATGGGAGCCAGTTTTGGATGATAAAGACTATTACAAAGATCTTGGTATATTCACTTTTGAAACTTCTCAGATTTATAGATTATTACAAAGATCGCGGTGTATGCTTGGTTTGGTTTGGTCTGTTGTTTTACGCCACACTCAGCAATTCAGCAATATTCCAGCTATATGACGGCGGTCTGTCTAGACCAGACAATCTAGTGATTGAAATCATGAGCATCGATCCACGAAATTGGGATCGAAGACATGCATCAACCAAGTCAGCGAGCCTGACCACCCGATCCCGTTAGTCGGCTTTTACGACAATGCATTATTGAACCTTCTCAGATTTATCATGTACTTGTATAGATTATTGCAAAGTCTTGGTATATGAACTATTAAATCTTCTCAGGTTTATCACGTATAGATTATTGCAAAGTCTTAGTGTATGCACTATTGGAGCTTGTTGATGTGTTTTTAACACTTCCAAATTATTACATAGATCTACGCGCGGACGCAGGTAACTCAGTTGTCCCAGGCGCCGGAATTTGTATTGTAGAGTTGCGTCCCTTAGGCATGTCAGGAAACTATAATTGTGGGTTCGTATCCTGGTTTTCCCTTATTCAAATTCTAGGTTTGTCAGCACCACACCAGGTGCGCGAATTTCAACGGTAAACGTCTTTGACCTGCATCACTTCGGGCTTTCATCCCACATCTAGGGGACACACCGTGATATAACGGGAGTACTAAAATATCTTAGAATGTGTAAATTGAATCCCCAAATACGGAAGTATTCTCGAGCATTACGTGGATCTCATTCAATGCACGGTATGACCATATTAGTTCGGATTATGACTTCCACAGTATTGACACTGGTGCCACCGGTGGGGCAGGATACGTACACCTTTCCCCGAACACCTGGTGCCATGAATAGTTGGTCGTGTTTCCCGAACACCTGGTGCCATGAATAGTTGGTCGTGTTTCATAAGCACAGACCGCCTCCGTGGTCTAGTGGTAGGGCGTCCGCCCGGAGAGTGGAAGATCCGGGGTTCGATCACCGGCCACGTCATACCAAAAGACGTTAAAAGATGGTACTGGTTGTTACCCGGACGGGCGCTAAGGGGCTAAAAAAAGGACTGGTCGGCCCGGAGTCAGTATTCTGTGTCTGAGTTGGGTATTCATGTTAAACGCTCTCAGTGAGCTAGCACTATAAATCGGCATCAGTCCGGACTAGTACAAGCGGCCACACAAACACACACACGGACAAGCACGTCCCTATATAAGTGCAATAATCTTGGACGCGACGTTAAACCCCATTTCACCTCATCTCATAAGCACATGCTTTGGAATACTGGTCGTCATCGTTCAGTCGAATCTGCTTTAAGCAACGATATATTTCTTATTATATTATGTTGCTCTACTGGTTGATGATGGAGATTAACCCAATGGGAATCTTGCATTATTACACATCTACTGAATGATGATGGAGATTAACCCAATGGGAATCTTGCATTATTACACATCAACTGAAAGCTGAAGGAAATTAACCCAATGGGAATCTTGCATTATTACACATCTACTGAATGCTGAAGGAAAGTAACCCAATGGGAATCTTGCATTATTACACATCTACTGAATGCTGAAGGAAATTAACCCAATGGGAATCTTGCATTATTACACATCTACTGAATGCTGAAGGAAATTAACCCAATGGGAATCTTGCATTATTACACATCTACTGAATGGTGATGGAGATTAACCCATTGAGAAGGTTGCCTTATTACACATCTACTGAATGATGATGGAGATTAACCTAATGTAAATCTTGCATTATTACACATATACTGAATGGTGATGGAGATTAACCCAATGGGAAGGTTGCCTTATATACACATCTACTGAATGATGAAGGAGGTTAACGTATTGTATGCCTGCTGAATTGAGCTTCTGCAGAATGGTAAAGTAGATTCACTTAATGGGACGGTTGCTGAAAGGAGCGATCGCGTAATGGAGGTTTTACTTTGTGTTTAATTGAATGTGATTAATAGGACATTAACGTACTGAGGGGGTTGCTGAATTAAGGGTCTGATAAATGGTACATGATGAATGAACGAATGAGTGAGTGAGTGAGTGAGTGAGTGAGTGAGTGAGTGAGTATGTTTTGATGCCGCTCTTCACACATTGTGGGGACGAGCGAACGCTTGAACCACTAGGCTACCCCACCGCCCCTGTACATGAAGAAGTGGCATATCTACATAATGAGAAGACCGCTGCAAGGGGCGCCTGGTATTGGAAGTTTGCTAAAGGGATGTTTGCAAAATGTGAAAAGCGATCAATGGTAAAGTCACATCTAGGACATGTTGTAAAGAGTCTGTGTATAGGGAGACGTGATTTGATTCGTTGATTTGATGAAGTATGAGTTATCTTAATGAACAGGTAACTATATAGCGTGCATATTTATCGGTAAGATGAATTGGGTGCGGTCACGCTTCAATTCGAGCTGCTTCTCTAAACAATGCCAGAAATAATGAATGTGGGTTCGAATCCCAGTTTGTCCTGATCATGTTTCTAGGTTTGACAGCAACTTACCCGTGCTCGTGGGTTTAACTTAAGACCTGCATTAATTCAAACTTTCCTCCAACATCAAGCTGACAGGCTATGATATATCTGAATATGGTCTTATGGTGTCGTCTTCTCAGGTAACCATTGCTTCATCCCCATCTGCATGTTTATAAATAAATAGCGTCAACCCAGACAATAACAAGTATCGATTGATTATATGCCGAAACAGACGCCACTGGACGTAAGAGGCAAAATAGCCGTGAAAGTTATATGAATGGATAATTGGAAATCAGAGATAGTGAATGAGGGGTTCGCCGCTTTTAACAGTATTCCAGTTATATCGCGGCGTGTCAGCTTAATGTGGGAGGAAAGCCCGAAGTGATGCAGGTCTCAGACGTTTACCACTTTGATGAAACCAAAGAGCATGGGTATGGTGCTGACGAACTTAGAAACATAATCGGGGCGAACCGGGGTTCGAACCTACAATCATAGATTTCTGGCGTGTCCAAGGGACGCAACTGTGCACAGCGAATCGCGGCGCCTTAGATGACTGAGCCACCCGTGACCCCTGAAAATCAGAGATGACACTGGGTGTTCCGGAAAAGGTGAGCATGTCCTGCCCTACCTATACACGCAAAGTGTGCTGTTATTTGAAACACAAACTCGGCCAGTTAATTACAGAATAAAAATTTATTATTACACATGTATTTTACATATATCACACGTACAAAATTCACATTTGTCACATATAAAAAAAAGAAATAAATTATCGCAATAACTATGTCAATATTTTACCGGGTGTTTAAAAAATCGACGAAACCCTTTCCATTATGATAAGAGTGAGTGAGTGAGTGAGTGAGTGAGTGAGTTGGGTTTAACGCCGCTATTAACAGTATTCCAGTTATATCGCGGCGTCTCAGCTTAATGTGGGAGGAAAGCCCGAAGTGACATGCCCGATTGTACATCATTAGTTGTGTTATGTGTACACGAAAGGCTGGAGCTGTTGGAATATTACTCGACAAAAAGGGGGAATTTCAATGGTGAAGTCATCACTCTTTTAGGACCGCTTCCGTGATCTAGTGGTAGAGCATCCGCCCGGAGAGCGGAAGGTCCGGGGTTCGATCCCCGACCGAGTCATACCAAAAGACGTTAAAAGATGGTACTTGTTGTTACCCTGTCTGACGCTCAGCATTAAGCGGCTAAAACAAGGACTGGTCGGCTCGGAGTCGGTATACTGTGTATGAGTGGGGTATTCATGTTAAACTGCGGCATGGTATCTCAGTGGGGTAGCACTATAAATCGGCATCAGTCCGGACTAAAACAAGCAGCCACACACACACACGTGCATTCACGTCGCTATATAAGTGCAATAATCTTGGACGCGACGTTAAGCCCCATTTCACCTGACCTCACCTCATCCCTCTTTTCATACAGTATTGTGGAGAGTTTTTTGTCATTGTATGCATAGATTTAAATGTAAGACACACAGATGAGGCGGTTTCACAGGTCTCTCATTCCCAGCTCCGGTGAGTAAATCAGTGGAAGGAAATTGGCTATTTTATAGGGTATAAATACAAGCGTTAATAACACAACTGCCAATGACATATGACATAAACAGCATGTTCCATAGATACAAACAGACCTATAAATATGAACTTGGGGTTATAAATATCACGTTAATTATTGGGCACAGGAGTCGTTAATAAACATTACTTGGATGAATCTCAATAACAAGCTAAACGTTGAAATCGCATTTTTAAATGGCAGATTGCACATATAAAATCTTTAACAGACAAACATATATAAAAATAATAGATCACTCTGCGCCTGCGCATAAATATATTTTACAAATCTGAAAACACTGACATGGCAGATCTACGCAAAGGTAATCCTGCAGAAGGCCGTGGGGCACTCCTTAGCGATGTTGTAATAGGACGCGCACCATAAGGCAAAGTCTGGTCTGGACTGGGGAACGCACTTTCGTTCACTTGGAGGTCTAGGTCGAACCCCAGTCTCCTCTCTTTCCGGACATGCGCAATAGCATATATGGTTTGGGCAGTGGCCGAGTAGGCAGTTGTCGTGACACCATTCGTCACCTATATAGCTGAATTTGGAGTAGCAATGATAATTTGGGGAAGATGAATCGCATACTGGTGTTGTCAATGTTGCCGTGGTTGTTGTTGAAGATGCTGTTGACGATATTGTGGTCGAGTCTGTAACTGGTTCTGTCGTCTCTGGTGTTGGTTTTGTTGTTGAGTCGGTTGCTGACGAAGAGTCTTTCGTTGTCGAGGCAGTAGTTAAAGCTTCTGTCGTTGTTGATGGAGTGGTTGATTCTTCTGTTGATGATTCTTCAGATGATGTCGGGGGAGTGGTTGACGCTACTGTCGTTGATTCTTCAGATGATGTCGGGGGAGTGGTTGACACTTCTGTCGTTGATTCTTCAGATGATGTCGGGGGAGCGGTTGACACTACTGTCGTTGATTCTTCAGAAGATGTCGGGGGAGTGGTTGACACTTCTGTCGTTGATTCTTCAGATGATGTCGGGAGAGTGGTTGACGCTTCTGTCGTTGATTCTTCAGAAGATGTCGGGGGAGTGGTTGACGCTACTGTCGTTGATTCTTCAGAAGATGTCGGGGGAGTGGTTGACGCTACTGTCGTTGATTCTTCAGATGATGTCGGGGGAGTGGTTGACGCTACTGTCGTTGATTCTTCAGATGATGTCGGGGGAGTGGTTGACGCTACTGTCGTTGATTCTTCAGATGATGTCGGGGGAGTGGTTGACACTACTGTCGTTGATTCTTCAGATGATGTCGGGGAAGTGGTTGACACTACTGTCGTTGATTCTTCAGAAGATGTCGGGGGAGTGGTTGACACTTCTGTCGTTGATATAGTGGTTGACGCTACTGTCGTTGATTCTTCAGATGATGTCGGGGGAGTGGTTGACGCTACTGTCGTTGATTCTTCAGATGATGTCGGGGAAGTGGTTGACACTACCGTCGTTGATTCTTCAGATGATGTCGGGGGAGTGGTTGACACTTCTGTCGTTGATAGAGTGGTTGACACTACTGTCGTTGATTCTTCAGATGATGTCGGGGGAGTGGTTGACGCTACTGTCGTTGATTCTTCAGATGATGTCGGAGGAGTGGTTGACACTACTGTCGTTGATTCTTCAGAAGATGTCGGGGGAGTGGTTGATACTTCTGTCGTTGATTCTTCAGATGATGTCGGGGGAGTGGTTGACTCTACTGTCGTTGATTCTTCAGATGATGTCGGGGGAGTGGTTGACGCTACTGTCGTTGATTCTTCAGAAGTTGTCGGGGGAGTGGTTGACACTTCTGTCGTTGATTCTTCAGATGATGTCGGGGAAGTGGTTGACACTTCTGTCGTTGATTCTTCAGAAGATGTCGGGGGAGTGGTGGACGATGTATCTGCTGCAGTTGTACCAGGTGTTGTCGTCATGGTAGGTGTAACGTCATCCACAGATGAGGTCTCAATGGTAACACTGGGAGACGCTGCAAGAGTGGACAAGCCACTGGAGAGTCCCGGCGAGAAGGACGGAGTATGTCCAGACACTGTACTGCTCACCTCTATGCTCGTCGTAAACAGTGGAGGGATGGACAGGATTAGAGTGGTGATTCCCCCATCAGAACTACTTACTGGAAGCGTGGAAGATGGAAGGATGTCAACACTTGTCGATAGGGATGAAGGTGTTTCTAAGCTTTGTGACGATGATGCATAGGATGTAACTATGATCGTCGAGGCTGGTTCGCACAAGCTTGTAAGTTGTACGCTCTGTTCGGGTGTTGATGTGGTTATCATGATTGGGGAGGATGGGTCGCTCATAAGAGTCCCACTTGATGATGTTGCCGACTCCATGAGAGACGACACTGCACTTGAAGGAAGCATGCTTGAGCTTGGTGTTCCAACACTGAAGTGCGATGATGACGATGGAGCTATTGATGTTTCAAACATAGAGGAGGCCGAATCGCTTACACTATTGTCCGCTGATGGTGTCTCCGTGATAAGCGACGTCTCTGCACTTGTTGGAAACACGCTTGAGCTCGGTAGCTCCACACTAGATGCTGTTGACTGTGGTGGGGAAATGGTCGTGCTCAAAGTGTTCTGGATGCGAATGTCTGCACAGTTATAAAACTGTTCCTGGGGCCCACAACCTCGGAAGGGACAGTTCTTTCCACCATATCGATAACCTGAAATTAGATAATAGGTCAACGTTGTTATAAGGGTAACGCAATTTTTCCAGACATTATCATTTGAAGAAGCTCGAGGTCTTCCATTAACTGCCCGACGAAGGAGTGCAGTTGAAAAGCCCTAGAGCTTGTTTAAAAAAACCCATAATACCAAGCCTTTTAAGAACATGCGTGGTTTGGAATATAATGACATACATATAATAACAGATATCACAAACCTGTGTTATACTTGAACTGTAAAACACAGTGTTCACATGTGATGGCAGGTGGGAGAAGAACACTGGAGACGACTGTTCCGTTGAAGCTGCCAGGATAGTACTGCGTCTCCTGAATATCTTCAATAACCAGCAGGTTCTTGTCAAAACAAGCTTGAGTTGCCGGCCCCTTGATTTCGTCAAGGTCGCACAGGCGGAACTCGAAATACCCCAACTGTTGAGGCGGCCAAATTTCTACCCTCACCGTCACGGAGGCTGCAGGTTGGAAACTTCCGGCGATGATGCCGACTGCGTACTTCCCATCATCCTCGTTTTCGCGTTCACCATCACATGGATCTCCACAAGGGCCACAGCACCCTTCGTCGCCTATGGTCGACCATTGATGCTGTAACACAGAACATTCAGTGCAATAAGATATTCATGTGTGTTGTTTAACACCGCACTCAATAATAATCCAGCTATATGACGGCGGTTTGTAAATAATCGAGTCAAGGTCAGACAAACCAGTGATTGATATCATGAGCAACGGTCCATGCCGTGGGGGTACGCTGACACGCACCAACCAATCTTTCCAGCCTGAACACACAATCTATTTAGTCGCCTCTTACGGCGAGCATTGGTTCATGCGGACCAACATCCGGGTAACAATAGGTCTTCAGCAACCCATGCTAGCCGTAAAAGGCGACTATGCTTATCGTAAGAGGCGACTAACGGGATCGGGAGGTCAGGCTCGCTGAAATGGTTGATGCATGCCATCGTATCCCAGTTGCGTAAATCGATGCTCAGGGTGTCAATCACTGGATTGTCTGGACCTTATTCGATTATTTACGGACCGCCGTCATTAGCTGGAATGTTGCTGAGTGCGGCGTAAAGCTTTAATCAAACAAATCATGCGGACCTTTTCTAACCCGAAATCCTAACGAGCGAGTAGTGATACAGCTGTCAAAGCAGCTATTACGCAGCCACTAAACGCTACAGTTGGCTTTGTAACTAATATAATGTCGTTGCATGATGCCCTGCCACGTAATAAACTTT
This sequence comes from Haliotis cracherodii, assembly GCF_022045235.1. Taxonomy (NCBI): domain Eukaryota; kingdom Metazoa; phylum Mollusca; class Gastropoda; order Lepetellida; family Haliotidae; genus Haliotis; species Haliotis cracherodii. The sequence continues at coordinate 17,068,522 of NW_027266270.1, read as the reverse complement.
GATGCACATTGAAAGTATAAAATACATCTATATGTAATACGTATTTCTGATAGTTTATAACTAAGGAAAATATTGCGAATCGGATCAAAATATTTATTCACTGGTAAATATGTTTTATTGTAATGCCTTCTAAATTCTTCTGCGACCGCCTCCGTAGTCCAGCGGTAGAGGTTCCGCCCAAACAGCGGAAAGTCGGGGGTTCGATCCCTGACTGCGTCATACCAAAGGACGTAAAAAGTAATGGTACTTGTTGTTACCATGCCTGGTCCTCGGCATTGAGGGTCTAAAACAAGGACTGGTCGACTCGGAGTCAGTACACTGTGTCTGAGCGGGGTATTCATGTTAAACTGCGGCAGGGTATCTCAGTGGGCTAGCACTATAAAGTCGGCATTAGTCGTCTAAAACCCCTCCAATTCGCTGTGCTAAATTGCGTCTCTTGGGCACGCCAGAGACCTATGATCCTAAGGCCGAATCCCGGTGCACACTAATTATGTTTCTAGGTTTTTCAGCACCATACCCGTGCTCGAGGGTTTCAGGTCAAAGACGTGCATCACTTCAGGCTTTCCTCACACATTAAGCTGACCTGTCGTGTTATCACCGGATTACTGGTCCAAACGGTGTTAAACCAAGCTCACACACCCTCACGATATAGCGCAAATCAAGCGATGAAACTAAACATAATCTACAGCCGCACGAGCACGGTGCCACATGGAAAATGGGTTGCAGTAAACCTAAGACATCGTAATTAACAATCATCTTTCTTTACCTTCAACCAGGAAGACTATACAAAGACTTCCAGCTTCAACGATAGTGTCATATGTACTTTGTGTAGTACCCCTAAACTCAGCTCCTAAAGATAGCTAGTAGACCTATTGTTGAGGAGGAAAAATGTATAAATGGGCTGGGGCAGTGGTAAGCCTTGGTTCAGAGGTTTGCAATATTATGTAACGTGCGTCGTGTTCGTAGCCCATGTGTTGTAAATTGGTAAGCGACCCCTTCAGTGCGGGATATCGATCACAAAGATCGATATCGAGCGTTAAAGTCCAGATTGATCGCTAGCGTATACGTAACGTTACAATTAGAGGGTAATTAATTTAGGGTGCAGGCAGCACGAGATCAGACCTGTTGATATGGTCTCTGATTATTAGAAGTGAAAAAATGACCGAAACATATTCTGCCGCACTAGCAAATAAGGACAGATCTTACTGGTTATATAATTCATTTCAGAGACGAGGTACGTAACTACTGATATTATATATAGCCTAAGGTGACGTGAGGTGAAATTGGATTTTACGTCGCGTCCAAGATTATTGCACTTATATAGCGACGTGTATGCACGTGCGTGTGTGTGGCTGCTTGTACTAGTCCGGACTGATGACGATTTATAGTGCTAGCCCATTGAGATACCATGCTGCAGTTTAACATGAATACCCCACTCAGACACAGCTAGTATACTGACTCCGAGCCGACCAGTCCTTGATTTAGCCCCTTAATGCCGAGCGCCAGACAGGATAACAACAAGTACCATCTTTCAACGTCTTTTGGTATGACACGGCCGGGGATCGAACCCCGGACCTTCCGCTCTCCGGGCGGACGCCCTACCACTAGACCACGGAGGCGGTTATAGCCTAAGGGATAGCCATTGAGAAGGTCACCCAATGCATGTAAGGGTGGTGGGGTGGCCTCGTGGCTACGGCCGGTGACCCGGCTTCGAGTCCCCCATATGGAGACAATGTTGTTTGTTGTTTAACGCCGCGCTCAGCCTTCCAGCTATATGACGGCGGTCTGTAAATAATCGAGTCTGGACCAGACAATCCAGTGATTAATCTCATGAGTATCGATCCACGCAAATGGGATACGATGACATGCATCAACCAAGTCAGCGAGCTTGACCACCCGATCCCGTTAGTCGCCTCTTACGACAAGCATAGTCGCCTTTTACGGCAAGCATGGGTTGCTGAAGACCTATTCTTCCCCGGATCTTCACGGGCTTGCGTGAGGCCCATTTCTATCCACCGCCGTGATAATAATAGTTATGATAACGATGGTGATGATAATAACAATGAGCTTATATAGCGCTGACGTTTGCTCTGTGCGCTATTGCTGGAATAAGTGTTCAAAGCGGCGTAAACCTATACAAAGGTACTCAGTAAAATGTTTGATCTAATTGCGTGAGGGGAATCTTCAAACCAAATACCAAAGATACATGTTAATTGTCTACAGCTGTATAGAATTGCATTTAACTGATCTCAACAGGCGCTCTGATCTATAATGTTTGTAAAACTGTCACTGTCCTATTGGCGTCATGGCCAAAAAAAACGAATGTTCTCTCTGTCCAGTAACATAACTGTCCACATTATCCCTGGCCGTCCCTAAACCTTTAAGGTGAGGTGAAATGGGGTTTAACGTCGCGTCCCATATTATTGCACTTATATAGCGACGCGCATTCACGTGTGTGTGTGTGTGTGTGTGTGTGTGTGTGTGTGCTTGTACTAGTCCGGACTGATGCCGATTTATAGTGCTAGCCCACTGAGATACCATGCCGCAGTTTTAACATGAATACCCCACCCAGACACTGTATACTGACTCCGAAACGACCAGTCCTTGTTTTAGCCCCTCAATACCTAGCGCTAGACTGGGTCACAACAAGTACTATATTTTAACGTCTTTTGGTATGACGGCTGGGGATCGAACCCCGGACCTTTTGCTCCCCGGGAGGACGCTCTACCACTAGACCACGGAGGCGGTCCGAAAACTTTAAGGTTTCGAGAGATTCCACAATGTTAACACTACTGTCAGGCGATGAAATAGCCTATTATTCCTAACAACGCCCACTTGTCGGGTTTGATGCCAACTTGAGTACAGTGGGCGGATCCGTGAAGATTCGGGTTAGAATTAGTCTTCAGCAACCAATGTTTGTCGTAAGAGGCGACTAACGGGATCGGGTGGTCAGAATTCGCTGACTTGGTTGATGCATGTATCCCAATTGCATGGATAGATGGTCAACATGTCAATCACTGGATGGTGTAAGTGGTTGTTTGAGAGATTGTTCGAGTGATTGTGTGACTGTTACAAGCTGTCCATGTATTCGGAAACCATTATTGCCGGATTGCCGCATTTCTTGCGATTTGAAGATTTATTTTTTTATGTTTTAAAACTTGATATCACTTTTTCATACGTTTATTCATAAATATTTGAAAACACTTCAAGAAAATACATGTAACTTTTGTCGACAAAGCCAACTAAAACAGGAAGTGGGCGAAGCTTGGACGGCATGGTGCAAGTATTGCATAAACAGACACTGTAGGCGTGTACGTGCAAGGAAGGGAACACAACAGCACGTAATTCCCACACTTAAATTTTCATTTCAAACAGAGAAAACACATTTTTTTAAAATAAAAATCCGATTGTTCTGCATTTGCATGACAGCTATCATACAGAGACCTGAATATGTTACTGAAGAACATATTTCATAATTTTGACAAATTTGACATTGATTCATTATGAAAATGCATGTTGGCTGTCAGCTGTCTTCAGCAAATTTATTAACATAATTTACGGTTGCTGTAAACAATTGATATGTCTTACGTACTTGTAGCGACAAGATGTTTATACATAAGAATAGTTTTCAGGGAAATATAAATCACTTTTTTGAGATTTTAAAGAATCACGCAGAATTATATTTCCGTTGATATTCATCATGTTTCTTTGTTTGTTGTTTAACGACGCACTCAGCAATATTCCAGCTATATGACGGCGGTCTGTAAATAATCGAGTCTGGACCAGACAATCCAGTAATTGATCTCATGAGCATCGATTCACGCAATTGGGATACGATGACATCCATCAACCATGTCAGCGAGCCTGACCACCCGATCCCGTTAGCCGCCTCTTACGACAAGCATAGTCGCCTTTTACAGCAAGCATGGGTTTGCTGAAGACCTATTCTACCCCGGATCTTCACGGGTGAATTCATCATGTACTCTCTCGATATTATTTGGTATTTATATAGTGATTAGATATAAAATGTCAGCGCTAGGGAATGATCAGTCTAGAGTATCCGTTTTTCATTGGGTATAAAAGGCAAAATAGTGATGAATATTGTTTGATTGGATCACAGGAAATCACCACGTGTTCGAGAAAAGGATAAGCATTTCCTACTCTATCGGCAGCACACATCACTTGCACACAAACACATCTTAAAGAAGTATCTGTAAACTGTTTGTAATCACAAAGGATTAACATACTTTTTAACTTGTTCTAACGTTCCCAAACGTTATTTTAAAAACAAGAAAGGTTACATTAATGTACTCATTTGACAAAAAAATAGCAATTCGAGAACGTTTATGAAGTACAATAAACAATAACGAAGAGGTTTTGTCTGAACCATACACTAGATACGGTATTTTCATTGGACGACGAGCGAGCCAGTCAGATGACTTTGAAACTAAGAAATCATGCAACTTTAGGAATAACGACGTCCAGTTTATTGCATATGTCGACGTTTCGATGTATATTCGTACACTGTTATCAAGCTGGAGTGACTAAAGCCAAGTGATGAGAGGTATATATTATACATGACATGGTGTGATAAGCCGCAGATTATCATTGACGGAGAAAGTAACGGCTAAAAGCTCCGTCGTTCGTACAGCTTGACCCTGTTCCTGACGTGCATGCTCGAAAGAACTGAATGAGTGGGTTGGGTTTTAACGCCGCTTTGAACAGTATTCCAGTTATATCACGGCGTGTCAGCTTGATGTGTGAGGAAAGCCCGAAGTGGTGCAGGTCTCAGATGTTTACCACTTTGATGAAACCTACGAGCACGGGTATGGTGCTGACAAACCTAGAAACATAATCGGGGCGAATCGGGATTCGAACCCACAATCATAGGTTTCTGGCGTGTCCAAGGGACGCAACTCTGCACAGCGAATCGCTCGAAAGAACTGACACAAAGTGAAAGTCCAATCTTACATATATGTCTACATGTATCTTCCAAACGTGATTGAAAGAAGAGCGTATGATGCTTATTTCACGTGAGTTATTACACGACAAAACGGGCGTGTCCAACTGCACGATTCCGTCCGTCTTACACACAGATGTATATAGGTACGAGGTCAGCTATAAGATACACTCGTCATAGAGCAAGGTATACGCATATTTCACTCATGACAGATGATATGTTCGAGATTCAGGCGACTTAAGGAAGAGTTGTTAAACTGTGTTGTCTTCGTGTTTCCTGGGCTTCTAACTTAAATAATTGCCCTAGTTCCCCCGTAGAACATTCTGGGTGGGGTCGCTATGTTGATGGAGCTTTGTCCCCTTCTTATTCCGGGTCAAACATATTTAGCTGCATTCCTTACCACCTCATATAATTAATCTGTTCTGCTTAGCCCTAAGCATGTCTAAAAGTAAACCGTATTTAACGGACCAGAACGGTTTGATAATGCCCTGTGGAGACGTGATAGCTGCAAAATGACCTCCCTGTTTTCTTGTTTGTTTGTTTGTTTATTTGTTGTTTAACGCCGCACTCAACATCATTCCAGATATATTACGGCGTTCTGTAAATAATCGAGTCTCAACCAGACAATCCAGTGATTGACATCATGAGCATCGATCCACGAAATTGGGATACGATGACATGCATCAACCAAGTCAGCGAGCCTGACCACCCGATCCCGTTAGTCGCCTCTAACGACAAGCATAGTCGCCACTTACAGCAAACATGGGTTGCTGAAGACCTTTTCTACCCGGATCTTCACGGGTCTCCCTGTTTTCTGAACATTCACATTTGTAGGTGTTATGTTCCGTGGCGGTGTGTTTTACCCTCTACGTATAGGTATCGTGTTTAGTCGTTTCAGTCCTGACGGGTTCCAGTCTAGGACTTTGTCGCCGACCGAATGATACGTATAACAACAACCGGCCAAAAGAAAGAATACACTTGAAAACTGGATTTGACCAAAAGTTACAAACGCTATCAAAATGGTACTAGTGTGAAAACAGTCACGAATACTGCAAACGTAAGGACCTAAACACAACTACGATACCCGTATCAAATACATGACAATCAAAACACCACTTCTTGTTTGTTTAATTTTTAATCACCATAAACATTGGTGCACGATTTCCTTTGCCAGGCAATTAATTTTTTATGAATTATATCCTTGTTTTTCCTATGTATATGTTTATCAGACATTGACTGACATATCTGAGCAAAATTGATACAGAGTAAAATACGGTTATAACGAACACGCTTATAACGAACTGAAGGATATAACGAACTTACTTTTTTGGTCCCGACTACTTGCTGTAGTTATGCTGTATATGTGCTTATAACGAACTACGGTTATGACGAATTAAAATAAGTAGTCCCTTTGAGTTCGTTATAACCGTAGTATACTGTAAATTGCTTAACATAAAGCACAAAAACACAACGCAAACGACTTGTTTGATTCATAACAACATGAAATTGTATCATTGAAATTGCACATTTCGTATTTAATGATATTTGAAATGCATGTAACTTTCAGAACAAGCAATTTCGTACGAATTGAAATTTAAATGCAAATGCATATTCACTAAATGGAAATCGCTAAAACCATATATAAACATCTGTCGTATACGTTTTTAATTGTTATATCATTGAACAGCTGATTTATGCCATTCACGGATACATTGTATCTTATTAATAATTAGGATAATTGGATCTAGATCCAGTACATCCAAATATTGACTTTATTTATTTTTTTAAAACTTCATCGCCTTCATACTGGAAAAAAAGTATTAGAAACAACTTTAATGTGACCAAAAGTTCACAAGAGATTATGCTACTTGACAAGGCTTTTCCTGTATACACTTGAAGAAAACAAGAAAGAATTAGAGTTTTTTAAAAATATTATTAAAAGATATCAAACATTTTCAAAACCTAAAAATGGTATCAACTTACATCAAATCCTCCGCAGTTTAATTCCCCGTCGAGTTCATTAACAGGTGCACCCTTATATCCATATCTCCATAGCGACGATCTCTGCGGGGGTTCCAAGAGACGGGCAAAGCCGGTGATCTGTTGAAGTTGACATAAAACAATAAATATCTTTAGAAGAGTCATCCTTACTATCTCTTCACTGGAAATGGTTTGTTTTCAGATTCTCCATTTAAATAACCAGATAATGACGTCACCTGCCCTTACAGAGCAATTGCCTGACCTCTTGACCTCGTGCGTTGGATGGTTAGAAAGAAAAGGTGTGTTACCTCAAACCACCTTGTCTGCCGTCATGGAAAACCGTCACCTTCTCGACTGGGCGGATTGTGTCAAACTATTGTTCGTAAACAAGTCATTTTACATATCTTATCAACATTTTAAAAATGAATAAAATATATATATTTTTAAAATCTAATCTGAGCTCATCAAATGAACATTTAGTCACGCATAAGAGTCGTTTTTGTTATGTTTTCCCCACATGTAGAATATCATGCAGAAATTTAGGATTGTAGAAAATATTGTATTCGTATGATTTTATAAATTTCCATTCTAACGTGTGAGACAATCAAACTCTCAAGATCGCCTCCGAGGTGCAGTGGATAGAGCGAAAGGTAGGTTGTTCGATTCCAGGCCTCGTCATATATATACCAAAAGACGTTAAGAGATGGTAGTTGTTGTTACCCTGCCTGTTGCTCGGCATTAAGGGATAAAACAAGCACTGGTCGGCTCGGAATCAGTATTCTGTGTCTGAGTGGGGTGTTCATGTTGAACTGCGGCATGGTATTTCTGTGGACGAGGACTATTAATTGTACGCACGCACGCACGCACGCAAGCACGCAAGCACACATACACACACGTGCATGCAGGTCGCTATATGAGTGCAGCGTTAAACACGCATTTCAACTCACCAGGGGTGGTGGGTGGTGGGGTAGCCTAGTGGTTAAAGCGTTCGCTCGTCACGCCACAGACCCGGGTTCGATTCCCAACATGGGTACAATGTGTGAAGCCCATTTTCGATGTGGAACTGCTATATAAATGACGTGAGTCAGTGCGTATGGTTTAACACCGCTTTTACCAATGGGGGTAAAGTCACTTGATTCATGTGGTAGCTCGTTCTAACGACTAACATGGGATATAGGGCACCGTTCTAACGACTAACACGGGATACAGAGCCACCGTTCTAACGACTCACATGGGATACAATGGGCACCGTTCTAACGACTAACACGGGATACAGAGGCCACCGTTCTAACGACTAACACGGGATACAATGGGCACCGTTCTAACGACTAACACGGGATACAGAGACCACCGTTCTGACGACTAACACGGGGTACAGAGACCACCGTTCTAACGACTAACACGGGGTACAGAGACCACCGTTCTGACGACTAACACGGGGTACAGAGGGCACCGTTCTGACGGCTAACACGGGATACAGACACCACCGTTCTGACGACTAACACGGGATACAGAGCCACCGTTCTAACGACTAACACGGGGTACAGAGACCACCGTTCTGACGACTAACACGGGCTACAGAGGGCACCGTTCTGACGACTAACACGGGGTACAGAGGGCACCGTTCTGACGGCTAACACCGGATACAATGGGCACCGTTCTAACGACTAGCACGGGATACAGAGGGCACCGTTATAACGACTAACACGGGATACAGAGGGCACCGTTATAACGACTAACATGGGATACAGAGGGCACCGTTCTGACGACTAACACGGGATACAATGGGCACCGTTCTAACGACTAGCACGGGATACAGAGGGCACCGTTATAACGACTAACACGGGATACAGAGGGCACCGTTCTGACGACTCACGCGGGATACAATGAGCACCGTTCTAACGACTCACATGGGATACAATGGGCACCGTTCTAACGACTAACACGGGATACAATGGGCACCGTTCTAACGACTCACATGGGATACAATGGGCACTGTTCTAACGACTAACACGGGATACAATGGGCACCGTTCTAACGACTCACATGGGATACAATGGGCACTGTTCTAACGACTAACAGGGGATACAATGGGCACCGTTCTAACGACTAACATGGGATACAATGGGCACCGTTCTAACGACTCACACGGGATACAATAGGCACCGTTCTAACGACTCACGTGGGATACAATGGACACCGTTCTGACGACTCACACGGGATACAATAGGCACCGTTCTAACGACTCACGCGGGATACAATGGACACCGTTCTGACGACTCACACGGGATACAATAGGCACCGTTCTAACGACTCACATGGGATACAATAGGCACCGTTCTGACGGCTAACACAGGGTACAATGGGCACCGTTCTAACGGCTAACACAGGATACAATGGGCACTGTTCTAACGGCTAACACGGGATACAATGGGCACCGTTCTGACGGCTAACACAGGGTACAATGGACACCGTTCTGACGGCTAACACGGGATACAATGGGCACCGTTCTGACGGCTAACACGGGATACAATAGGCACCGTTCTAACGACTCACGTGGGATACAATGGACACCGTTCTAACGACTAATACGGGATACAATAGGCACCGTTCTAACGACTAACACAGGGTACAATGGGCACCGTTCTGACGACTAACACAGGGTACAATGGGCACCGTTCTAACGACTAACACAGGATACAATGGACACCGTTCTAACGACTAACACGGGATACAATGGGCACCGTTCTAACGGCTAACACAGGATACAATGGGCACCGTTCTAACGACTAACACGGGATACAATGGGAACCGTGCTAACGACTAACACGGGATACAATGGGCACCGTTCTAACGACTAACACGGGATACAATGGGCACCGTTCTAACGACTAACACGGGATACAATGGGCACCGTTCTGACGACTCACGTTGGATACAATGGGCACCGTTCTAACGGCTAACACAGGATACAATGGGCACCGTTCTAACGACTAACACGGGATACAATGGGCACCGTGCTAACGACTCACATGGGATACAATGGGCACCGTTCTGACGACTAACACGGGATACAATAGGCACCGTTCTAACGACTAACACGGGATACAATGGGCACCGTTCTAACGACTAACACGGGATACAATGGGCACCGTTCTAACGGCTAACACGGGATACAATGGGCACCGTTCTAACGACTAACACGGGATACAATAGGCACCGTTCTAACGACTAACACGGGATACAATGGGCACTGTTCTAACGACTAACACGGGATACAATGGGCACCGTTCTAACGACTAACACGGGATACAATGGGCACCGTTCTAACGACTATCACGGGATACAATGGGCACCGTTCTGACGACTAATAAGGGATACAGAGCCACCGTTCTAACGACTAACACGGGATACAATGGGCACCGTTCTAACGACTCACGTGGGATACAATGGGCACCGTTCTGACGACTCACAAGGGATACAATAGGCACCGTTCTAACGACTAACACGGGATACAATGGGCACCGTTCTAACGACTCACGTAGGATACAATGGGCACCGTTCTGACGACTCACAAGGGATACAATAGGCACCGTTCTAACGACTCACATGGGATACAATGGGCACCGTTCTAACGGCTAACATGGGATATAGGGGATCAACATTGTAATCCAACATTACTCAAGGGCGGGTCCAGCATTTTTAAAAAGGAGGGGTCCAAAATATCAAAATCCTCTCTCAGATATCACTGCTTACAACACACTACATTTGGTGTTAATGAATCAAAGAAACAGTTTCCACGCCCCGCCTTCGGTAATATCGTGTTTATTATTCTGGGAAATCACACTGCTGAAGAGAAACACATTGTTGAACATATACATAATCCTTACATGTGACGCGGGGGCATGTATGACACAATGTCAAACAACTTGAAATATACATGGTGACAAGCAACACAATACTCCCTCGGGACAATAGCAAGAGTGACAAAGAGTCTGAAATGTATTAAAGAAGTTGAGGATGACATGACAAATTGATACATCAGTATTATTCTGTCATTGTGGACGCTGATGTGGGTTGTAATCACAGCGCGTCACACCTACTGTATTGACGCTTTTGCGACGTTTGCTGTGTTTGTTGTGTTTATTAAACACTTGAGCCCAGCAGAGTGTCTTGACCAATCAGCTATCGTCCTATGATCACGTGATGGCCATTCACACACGGTGGCATTGTATTGCAAATAGGATTGTGTCCTGCACGTGCTTTACATGCAAAACGCGATCTTTGGCTGTGACGTATGTGAGACAGCAAGCGACAACATTTGATCGGAACATAAACCTACCGTCGTAGAAGAAAAAGTTTGACATCGCGAGACATTGTTTTCGGCATACATTATCAGACTGAGAGTCTGTTGTCATCTCATCCTGTATTCCCCACATATGCGCATATGGCCATTGACACCCACACTGGTTTTATTAATGAATTAAAATTATTCCACCATGACATCATGTCACAGTTTAGCATCTCTCTCCACCAATGCCCCATTACACGTAACATGTATTCATGACACCGTCCTTATAATAAATGACCAGACCCTGGAGATGTTAAAACAAAAAGAACAAATTATTTGAAAACGTGGGAGTTGCGTCCCTTTGTGGTAACTGGATCCGATTGTCGTAGGTTCGAATCCCTTGATCCGGACTCGAAGGTTTTATTAAAGTAGTTAACGTTTATCTGTGCCGTTTTGAGATTTCATTCCACATGTGTTTTAAAATATGTTATGGTAGACATATGGAAAACATTTCCAAAGGTGCCCAAAATGATTTCCCCATTTTGACCTGAACCCTTATTTCTGTTAGGTTTTTTTCAGGTGAAAGCTTGTCTTGCCTTTGCATGTGTTTATGACGGGTACCACTGTTTGGGCAGGATACGCTCACCTACAATGTATCACGAATACCTGGTATCACACAGCCGGAATCATACAATGGACTCTTCTTTTATCAAAGGTGGCACGGGTGGCCCAGTCGTCTAAGGCGCCGCGATTCGCTGTGCAGAGTTGCGTCCCTTGGGCACACCAGAAACCTATGATTGTGGGTTCGAATGAAGAATTTGTGTGGGAGGAAATCACAAATAAAATAAGAGACAAATACCTATCCATAACCATTTTCAAAGGAAACCTTTACTAAAAGTGAGTGAGTGAGTTGGGTTTAACGCCGTTTTTATCAGTATTCCAGTTATATCACGGTGTGTCAGTTTAATGTGGGCGGAAAGCCCAAAGTGATGCAGGTCTCAGACGTTTACCACTTCGGTGAAACCCACGAGCACGGGTATGGTGCTGACAAACCTAGAAACATAATCGGGGCGAACAGGGATTCAAACCCACAACCATAGGTTTCTGGCGTGCCAAAGGGACGCAACTGTGCACAGTGAATCGCGGCGCCTTAGACGACTGGGCCACCCGTGCCCCCTGATACTTGATATTAACATAACATATATTTCTGGTTCTTATATGATATAACACAGATGACATTTGTAGAGCAAGCATTGTATTTATATGGAAATTAATTAAAAAAACACACTATTTATTGGCGTCTTAATATGAGCATTTCCACAACCCTATATTAAAGTCTGGGAGTTGCGATTAGAGCAAAGTTCGCTTAATGGAGCGGGTCCCAGTCCTTGTTTTATCCTCTTGTCCTCCATAATTACCACCTTTAAACGTTTCTTGGTATGGCATAACCGGGGACTGAAGCACCGACCTTCGAGTCTCCGGGCAGGTGTTCCATGAACATGTTGGTTGGATTGTTGTTAACGCCGCACTCAGCAATATTCCAGCTTTATGACCGCAGTCTGTAAATAATCAAGTCTGGACCAGAAAATCCAGTGATTGATATCATGAGCATCGATCCACGCCATTGGGATCGATGACATGCATCAACCAAGTCAGCGAGCCTGACCACCCGATCCCGTTAGTCTCCTTTTACGACATGCATAGTCGCCTTTTACGGCAAGCATGGGTTGCTGAAGACCTATTTTATTCCAGAATCTTCACGGGGACCATGAACATGTCTCATGGCTGTAACGATTCATCTAATCCTCATTCAGACGTTTACCGCTGTGGCGAAACCCAAGAGCAGGGGTATTGCTTTGACAGAGTTGCGTTCAGGCTTGTCTTGCGTTGTTTGTATTGTTTATGTGTTTGTTTGTTGGTAACGCCGCACTCAGCAATATTCCAGTTTTATGACGGCGGTCTGTAAATAATCGAGTCTGGACAGGATAATCCAGTGACTGACTTCATGAGCAATCTATCGATCTACGCAATTGGGATACGATGACATGCATCAGCCAAGTCAGTCAGCGAGCCTGACCCCCGATCCCGTTAGTCGACTCTTACGACAAGCATAGTCGCCTTTTACGGTAAGCATGTGTTGGTGAAGACCTATGATACCCCGGATCTTCACGGGTCGCGTTGTTTGTAAGAAATGCAGGCATACCAGCTATACTACGTAACAGAACTTAAATAACACCTGATTTCTTCATATGACTATAGTTAATCTATCATAGCTGGTGGATATTGCAACACACAGCCTTTAAATTGGGGATATTCTTTAACTTGTTTTGAGTTGTATATAAATAATCGAGTCTGGGTTGGGGACTTTTATGAATATTTCATGCAGTTTTAGTATAAAAAGGATTAGACAAATTAAAAACAATGTAAAAAGAATAATGACATGCCCATGAGTCGGTTCAAAAGTTGTTTCAACAGGGTTCCAACATTCAAAGCTGTGTTTCAACAGGGTTACAACATTCATAGCCGTGTTTCAACAGGGTTACAACATTCAAAGCCGTGTTTCAACAGGGTTAAAGCATTCAAAGCCGTGTTTCAACAGGGTTACAACATTCAAAGCCGTGTTTCAACAGGGTTACAACATTTAAAGCCGTGTTTCAACAGGGTTACAACATTCAAAGCCTCAATAAAGATTTCGAAAGGTTTTATGTTAGACATGTGGAGAACATTTCCGTTGATGCATGGCTGACAAAAAATACGCCTGAAGCAATTCTCTATTTTGATTTGTACCATATTATTTTGGTTATTTTTAGCTGAACATTTGCCTTGCCTTTGCGTGTGTCACCGGTGGGGCAGGATAAACTCATCATATTGCGAACACTTTGTATAATCACTATTTGATAGTGATTCACGAAACGCATGCTTATAATATAATATCGTTCAATGCACTTTGATATTGTCGCTTTTATTTGTCAGTGAGTGAATGAAAGTTGTATAAACGGCTTTACATAAAACCCATTACTGATGACAGCAAAGCGGGAATAGTTTTCTCGAACACTGATATCATCACTATTTGATAGTGAATATAAACACATGCCTACGATATAGTCGGAATCGTACAACGAGCTATGCTTTTAAGAAGAGATTTCCTATTATAATGACAATTGTTATGTCGCTTTTATTTACTTGGAACACATATCATACCGGGGACCTTCAGCCCGGAAACTCATCTGGGGATAAATACACATTTATAACTAGCCCACGTGTGGATTCCACATCGTGATTAACTTGTCAGTAGTACGGACACAAAGGTACAGTATTACTTCCGGGTCGTCGTGACTAAGGGCACGAAGTTACTGTCGGAAATGCTAGAAAAACGTTTTTCAGGCTTCATTAAATAAATACGAATCATAGTCCTATGAAAATAGCATATATCAAAATACGCAAATCGACCAAAGCAAGCCTATCCTTACTGACACTGTGATTGGCCTTAAAAGGTTGTATAGTTTTACCGGTAAAATGATGATTAACTTTTATTCGTATGTTGTCATGAATGTATGAAACAGCCGATAGCCAGGGGTAATTACCTAGCACGTGTCTCCAGGTCATGATGACCCCACACCGTGCATTCTCACGGGTGCAAATATCACCTGAGTTGGGTGTGGTCTCAAAATATTGCTGTTATTGGGGTGAAATTGGGTTAAACGTGGCGTCGCGTGCCGAGTCATAGTGCAAGCTCACTGAGATACCATGTCGCATGTCACATGAATATCCAACTCAGACACAGTATACTGACTGCGAGACGACCAGTCCTTGTTTAAGCCCCTTAATGCGAGCGCCAGATAGGGTAACAACAAGTGCCATCTTTTATTTTGGTATGACGCGGCCGGGGATCGAACCCCGGACCTTCCGCTCTCCGGGCGGACGCTCTACCACTAGTCCATGGAGGCGGTCGTACGTTATTTAGATATGCGTTCACGAGGTAGCAATTAAGATATGATCTGCTATATATTTGTTTCAAAAAATGAAGGAATAGTCAAAAACCATGAAAAGGGAGAATATTGGAAGGTACGGGTTTTTGAATGAAGAAGTATTTGTTGCTCTTCTGGTGTTTTCTGTAGCCAGCATGTGACTCAGTTGATGACATGTCTGTTTCTGTAATATCATCCAAATGTATGATAACTACTGCAACAAGGTTGATATGTAAGCGGCCATGTTGTCTGAATTGACGTTCTATTTCAAAACGTGATCTTAAACCTTTTGCCATACCTCTAGTGAGATTCGAGCAAAGGCTGCGTTGATCAACCCTTCGACATGTGTGGGTTTGAATGTTTTGTTATGTCTTGCCACGAACCCTTCACAGTTAGCCAAGATTAGCTCAATAGGGTTGAGCTCACAATGTCTGACTGGCGTACGTAAGACAACGTGACCGTGTTGTGCCGCCAGGACTTCTGTCTAGTAGTTTACTGGTCTGGTATTCAGGCTATTTGTGTATTCAGGCTCCACGTGTTAAACAGATCTCAAATAGGATACCCGTGAAGACCCAGGGTAGAAAAGGTCTTGAGGAACCCATGCTGTGGTTGTCGTAAGAGGCGACTTACGGGATCGGGTGGTCAGGCTCGCTGACTTGGTTGATGCATGTCATCCATTCCAATTTCGTGGATCGGTGCTCATGATATCAATCACTGGAGTGTCTGGTCCAGACTCGATTATTTACAGACCGCTGTCGTATAGCTGTGATATTGCTGCGTTAAACAACAAACCAACCAACCAATCGTTTCAGATGGTCAAAAGTTGACATTGCAAGATGTCATATAGTCCGGCAAATGTCGCTACTCATGGTTGGCGCGACAGTACATGCTTCCCAGACGCTATGATAACTGGCGTTATCCATGACAATGACACTGGGTTGTTAAGATTGAGCAGTAGCTGATGTTCCAATCAGTCTGAGAACACATCACCATTCATTTCCTTTCATTCTTGTTCGCCTCGAAACATAGACGGGGCACGGGTGGCCCAGTCGTATAAGGCGCCGCGATTCGCTGTGCAGAGTTACGTCCCTTGGGCACGCCAGAAACCTATGATTGTGGGTTCGAATCCCGGTTCGCCCCGATTGTTTCTAGGTTTGTCAGCACCATACCCGTGCTCGTGGGTTTCACCGAAGTTGTAGACGTCTGATACCTGCATCCCTTCGGGCTTTCCTCCCACATTAATCTGACACGCCGTGATATGACTGGAATATTGTTAAAAGCGGGGTTAAACCCAACTCACTCACTCACTCGAAACCGAGACATCATTAAGCTATAGATCACGGGTTCACGATTACCTCCACCTAAGATACCATGGGTGCTTTTCGTCCATCTGACGGAAGCCAGTGGAATGATTCTTATTTACCCAGGTTTCAGCAAGGTAAAGGGTATGGATGCTGCGAAAGTCATGAATGGTGCGGAGATCATGTGACCTCATAGACAGGATGGAACATCTCGGTCATCGCCACGTGCAGTTTATCGACATCCCATCACGTGAGAGCAATAATCGATGGAGCTCGGGAAACATGTCTTTAATTTCCACCCCAATTCTTCATTAAAAATCTGAAATTGCTGTTTTCGTTCGAATTTGTCTCCTGTAAAAATGTCGACAGGGCTCCTTGTGACTGAAATACTTCAAACCAAAATAGCAGCACTCTGTGAAAAAGAACTATCATTTTTCAAATGACTCAAAGCATATTTCTATCATTTCCGACAGTACTTTCCTGTGAAGGCGGACATCACGTACGTACACATCACATCTTTAAGAACGGAGATACATTTTGCTTAATCATACACAATATATAGCAATCCCTAAACCTGTTTACTGTCAGCCCACACAATGGGTGAAGATGTTAACATAATCAACTATCAGGACCTGACCTTCATATGTCTTCATCCCACATCATAAACAAACAATTGCCTACACAAATGCGTGTCCTCACCACAGCATCCGTTTACATCTATAACAATACGGGAGTCGACGCTGATTTTTTTCTCCAAATAACCAAAACAACCGCAAGTAGTCAGATCCGGAAAGACTCTGCTAGTCACGTTTCATTGCTAGTTTGATGGCGTACTTGCCACGAATTAATCAGGTTTCGTTGTTGATATGCGCAGCAAGCTTTACGCCTATTGATCAACGGCCAACTTCGCTGTACGCAACTATGCAGTTTTAATACCTAGATGTTTTTGTCTTTTCTTGTGTTTCAGTAAATACATGTTGAAAATGTACAGATGTTGAGAAAAAGGTTTCATGAGAGTGGGCATGTTATAACTATATGTTAACGTTGTTATTACAGCAATAGTATCTATACTTTCTTTTTGCTGCAAAGCAGGCTGTTCACAGTGAGTGAGTGAGTGAGTCTGGTTTAACGCCGCTTTTGACAGTATTCCTGTCATATCACAGCTTAATGTGGGAGGAAAGCCCGAAGTGATGCAGGTGTCAGACGTTTACCACTTCGGTGAAACCCACGAGCACGGGTATGGTGCTGACAAACCTAGACACATAATCGGGGCGAACCGGGATTCGAACCCACAATCATAGGTTTCAGGCGTGCCTAAAGGACGCAACTCTGCACGGCGAATCGCGGCGCCTTAGACGACTGGGCCACCCGTGGCCCCTGTTCACAGTGAAGCATTTTAATCGAGGGATGTCCATTCAAAACGGGACCCTCCACAAATCAGTTTAAAGAAAACGATTTTTGAAACGTGACTGTCGTTGGATCTCTTTATGGTAACCTGTATAGTCACTAAGGGGTGGGTCATTGAATTTCTAGGGGGGAGGGGGAAAGAGAAAAAACACAGCTCATAAATTTGTGTAAATAAAAATCTCAGCCTTCATCTGCATGAAAAAGAAATAACTCAGCCTCAATAAAAAGTCTCGACCACAATATGGCCAACCTCTTCAATACAGACTATTTCGTGAGGAGAAAGGCATTTTCTTTGACAGACAGACATAGTCATGAGAGACAGTATCATCGCTTCAAATCTTCAATTTCAAGAGGCCATAACAGCTGTTGACTGTGATGGGGAATGACCATTAAGTATCATATACCCATACTTGGAAACTGGATGCCATCTTTGCTGAAGATATGCCCGAAGTAGGTGTTTTGTCGAAAGTTTACATTTGCTTGGTTTTAGAGTGATTCCTGCTTCTTTGATCTTTAGGCCAGGAATACTGCCTTAAGGTTTGTTTGTTTGTTGTTTAACGCCATACTCAGCAATATTCCAGCTATATGACGGCGGACTGTAAATAATCGAGTCTGAACCAGACATTCCAGTGATTGATATCATGAGCATCGATCCAAGAAATTGGGATCGATGACATGCATCAACCAAGTCAACGAGCCTTGATTCAAGTGTTCCAAAACCGTTTTAGGAAATATTACGTCAGCTACATATATTAGTATGTAACGTCAATTCATTTCTTTATTGCCTCTGAAATGTTTTGGTTTTTTTCAGAAATGCCGTTGGAGCATTTTCCGAAAGGGAGGCGATTCCATCCAAAAACACCATCGGGTGTAATTTTGGCCGACTTTTTTGCATCATTGATGAAATGGTATTAGACACAAGTACACTAAAAATGTTGGCACAGGTGGTAGAGGGAAAAATGCATTGAGGCAACTGTGATCTACGGCAAAGCGGTAAGAGCTATCACGTTTTTTAACCATGACAATTGGAGAGTGCCATTCAGAAGAACTGGGCTGAATGATATTGGCTTCAAACATTTCTTGCACCTGTCTGGAACATTCTTTCTTAATGGGTAATGGGTGCGTCTCGCCTATAGAAAGGGAATCTTTTGGGTCTGGTGTCCCCTGTTTCTATTGTGTTGGTTGGTTTGTTGTTAAACGCCGCATTCAGCAATATTCCAGCTATATGACGGCGGTCTGTAAATAATCGAGTCTGGACCAGACATTCTATTGTGTTCTGATGTAACACAGTGTGTCCTATTTCTGACCAATCTGCATTTTACTGTGTACTTGGATTTTCAATATTTTAAAAATGCTTTTGGGGACAAAAGCTCCATGACGTTCAGGGGTATTGTTATGGTGCATAACCATAACCCCCCCCCCCCCCCCCCCCTGCACCCCACGAGGTAACAGTTCTGGGTTAACCTTCGCGTTTTAACAGTAACATGTTTCTTGGTTATACAGAGTGAGCATTTAAGTACGGTTTTACGCATTACTCCAGCAATATCACGGGGGGGGGGGGGGGGGGGGGTGGGTTCACCAGAAATGGGCTTCACACGTTGTACCCATGTGGGGAATCCACCCCGGGCCTTCGGCATGGACAGCAAACACTTTAACCACAAGGCTATCCTACCGTCCCATTCATAAACATGTGCCCTATTTGACATGTTTTTCATGTTTATAAAGTTGTGCCCTGTTGGACATATAGTGATTATAATATGATATTATTTCGCGGGTCTGACTTGCAATATAAATACGCATTTTCTTAAAATACCAAATTTAGCAAAATCATATTTTTTTCAAATCCAATATTTTTGGGAAAATATTTTAAGTCACAAGGGTGACAAGCAGGGAAATCTTCATAACAAACAAGGAAACAAATCCTGTCAAATATAAAAAGTCTCCAATAGTAACAGAAAATGTGGTGGTCAGCAAAATTTCAGCTTTGTCACAGCAGACAGAAATCCAGTCTGGATCTGACAAACCAGTGGTTGACATTATGAGCAACAATCAAGGCCCCGAGGTATAACCATAAACAAAGAACCAGGTCATACATTATAGCAAATCAATGTTCCCAGGGGAGCAATTTACTTGCCTTTGCATGTGTTTATGATGGGTACCACCGGTGGGGCAGGTTACGCTCGCCTCACCGAAACCTGGTATCATCACTATTTCATAGTGATTCATTAACACATGATCATGATAGAGTAGTGATATAATCAATTCTGCATTCAGCACAGATTTTCTTAGGAATGTGGTTAGGATTTTGTCGCTTTTATTTCTGAAGTACAGAAGGCAAGCATGGTGGTGGAATGGGGTTTAACATCGCGTCCAAAATTATTGCACTTATATAGCGACGTGGCAAGCATGGGACGATGGGAACATATTGTGCCAGAGTGAGTGAGTGAGTGAGTTGGGTTTAATGCCGCTTTTAACAGTATTCCAGTTATATCGAGGCGTGTCAGCTTAATGTGGTAGGAATACCCGAAGTGATGCAGGTCTCCGACGATTACCACTTTGGTGAAATCCAGGAGCACGGGTATGGTGCTGACAAACCTAGAAACATAATTGTGCCAGAGACTCCCTCTCTAAAAAAGACAAAGGCATGATTAGATTTGTGTATTTTATTACATACAACTTTGATGTCTTACAATCTGCACAGAGGTACACTGAGAATGACAATATACATTGAATAGATCACAAACACTGTATGATACAGACACATGTACAGGAAGCTCAGCTCACAAGTTGCTGAGGATGCTGACAAAGCACTCAAATGATGACACCTAAAAAACTTATTACTCCACCACAAATCAATCATTTGTTCTTCAGAATCTCATCAAACTTGTTCTTCAGAAAACTCAAAAAGAAATCCCAGAATTTATTATGATAAAAATAAATAAAAAATATAATTTTCTGATCTGGTTTTTGTTACAAACTTGTCTTAACATATCTAATCGTGATGGCAACAGTTTAGAACATGTATGTATTTTCTCAAAAGTTTCATATTAATAAATGACAACTTAAAAATAAATAAATGAATATTTAGATATCTAAAATCTGCCATAAGCAAATATTAATTATTTTGGTCTTCAACAAGAATTATTTTGTCATTTATAACAGACAAATATTTTCCACTGCATGCTAACAGAAACAATCTTAAAGAACAAAAAAATAATTCATAGTGGTCTGTTGCAATTCCTTATCAAAGTCCAAAGGTTATGAAACAGAATTCTGGAGGAAAGACTGTTTCTCATCATCATCCATAACAACTACATGCTTTATCCTTACCGTGAAAGATCCTGGGAAATCTAGTTCTTTATACGTCATAAAAACTTGTCACAACTAACCAATATTGCCTTGATCTAAATTCCACATCTATTGTAAACTGTGTAAAACATTAGATTGAAGTAGTTTACTTGTGGCCAAAAAAAGTTAAAAACTGACATGCATTTTTATGAAAAAATTAAATATTGTTAAAATTTCATAAAGATAAAATGATCGTACTTAAAAAAGTTTCCTGATTCTAGGTACTGATGCAAGTACTATTTTACTTTTTGTTTTAATGGAAACTATGATTCATGGTATGTGTATGCTTTCAATTCCTTTCTACTTTCTTTCTATTCTACTTAAATGACCATTATTAGGTGTATTATACCATAGTTGTCAGGTCCCTCCTACATCCATCCTAAAAATACAAATTACTTCACCCATCTTATCCTCAAATGTATTTGCCAAAGAGGCAGCATTCATAGTGTGTTTCAATAGTGATTAATAGATACCAAATAGGAAATTAATTGATCATATTTTTTTTCCACCTAACTAACAGATCAATGATATTCAGTTACAGAATTTACTAATTTAGTCAAAAAATGTAAAGCCGACTTTTTTAAAAATATATTTTTATTGAAACATAAGTGATGCAGGATAAAAAAAAGAAGATTTCCGATCATGAATACCAACTAACAACAGAGCACACACTAAACTTACTCTTCAAGAGGATGTCAGTTATCAAGTAGGTTATATTATGGTAAACAGACTATGTTTCATCAGAGACCATATAATATCTATTATATGGTCTCTGGTTTCATATGATGCAGGAAATTTTGATTTTTTATATTTTTTATTGGCAGACATATGACTGATGCTCAGGTTATTAAGTGACACCCAAGGAAACATTTACTGTAAACAGCTTTATTTCTGCGCTGTTAAAATACTGCGAATACCACACCAAAGACAATACTGCGACGAGATATTTTTGCGAGTTGCCGTGTTGAAATGACCCCTAGACTACCAAACAAAAGACAGATTCTCTCCAAACCGGAAGGGACTGCGACCAATTATCAAATACGATAATTAACTCAACTCATGACTGTGAGTTTGAATGCAATCTATATAAGAAGACACTAATTGGTCTGTTTACACTGTCATTTGTGATGTATTGTGTGACCATTCTGCATTCATTTGTGTTTTTAACTTATTGAGTAACTTGTGGTTCTGGTTGATGATTTCAACATTTGATGACGTGTTGCAATGAATAAAGTATGTATGTATTATTTATACTTATTTTTGCGTTTTTAATTTTTGTGATCGAGTCTTGTTCGCAAAACTTGCATTAATAAGAAGGTCGCAAAAGATTTCCTGTTTACAGTAATGTTTATTTTTTAGCCTCATATTTTCTTATTATTAATCCACAGTAAATTAGACTTTTATATGTATTGGAGTTCATGACATGACATAAAAAACAATTCATCAAGTGAGTGAGTGAGTGAGTGAGTGAGTGAGGTTTAATATTGCTCTGAAAGGACTTCAGACATATTGGCATGTCAGCTGAATTTGGGAGGCAAGTCCCAAGTGACGAAGGTCCTAGACATCTAACTGGCTGAAACTCACAAACAGGGTATCCTGCTGAGAAGCCAAGTGTCATAATCATCAATGGTGCCCCTATCAGCAGATCCTGGAATGACTAAGGGCCGCAACTCTTCGACCACTGGGTCGATGTCTTGACATGGCCCGACTTATACTGCATGTACCAAAGGAGTCATTCTTTCATCATTCCTTTCAAAAACATAACTGGCTTGCATGATTGGGAGACTGAGAAAAAGAAGTGATTAACTGATCAGCTGCGAAAAATTGACAAATGATGTTACACAAACGAGACCACAGATGTATATGCAATATAAAAATAAAAACAACTCTGGTACAAGGACTACAACAGAGGCTGGTGACACATCACTGTGGGTGAAGTAAACCCATCCCAGAAAGGAAATCCTTAACCAATCAATGTCAGTCTTAAATATTTCCTCGTGTTAATTCACACCAGGCTACTTTTGATAGGGATATTTTGAACTTTCCATGATTCAGCAACAGATTTTCATAATATGTCAAGTGTATATTTAAATAGACTGACATATCAGATTATTCCTATGTAAAGTTTAGTAGTATATTTTGTTTGTGGGAATACCTTTCAAAGTAAAAAAAATTTGAATATCTCCCAAGTGACATTTAATGATTTAATTCTTTATCCAAATGTCCAATCAATGAATCCAGTATAGGTACAAAGGTTAAGTTGGTTGGTTTGTTGTTTTACGCCTCACTCAGCAATATTCCAGCTATATGACCGCGGTTTGTAAATAATCGAGTCTGGACCAGACAATACTGTGATTAATGTCATGAGCATCGATCCACGCAATTGGGATACGATGACATGCATCAACCAAGTCAGCGAGTCTGACCACCCGATCCCGTTAGTCGCCTCTAACGACAAGCATAGTAGCCTTCTCGCTAAGGTTATGGACATGCAGGATAGGTTAATGCTGGTAAACATAATCATCAAAAACTGCAACAATCCCATCTAAGATTTACCTAAAGATATACTGTGTGTGGCCTTATAAGTAACATAAAATTTGGTTCAATGTCTTGAAGTTTGTATTAACGCGGCTTTCAACAGTATTCCGTTTACGGTATGTCAGCTTAATGTGGGAGGAAAGCCCGAAGTGATGCAGGTCTTTGACATTTACCACTTTGGTGAAACCCACAAGCAAGGGTATGAGGCTGACAAACCTAGAAACATAATCGGGGCATCCGGCATTTGACTTGCACAAGGGACACAACTCTGCACAGCGAATTGTAGCTCCTTAGATGACTGGGCCACCGATGTCCCTGTATGTTTGAAGAATAAACATCAGCCCACTTCCTAAGAAATAAATCCCTGAATTGTTTGCTTTAAAGCTTCATGACAACATGCCAAATAAATATCTAATACTTTTCATTTGGACTATATATATACTTTCTTAACATCTAATATTCCATAAAGGTTGGCAAAAGCAATGCAGCTAAGATACCATTAATACAACGGTAATTAAATCCAGTTTACAAAAGATATTATTGAAATTTGCACTTCATGTAAAAAAAACCTTAAAATCTGAAGCTCACATGCAGAATACTCATACTTAATCAACTTGCGGCTATACAGTATATGAAATAATTAGTGCACATGCACCCCCTCCCCCCAAAATGTTTGCAATGATATGTGTGTTAATCAAAACATGTTAGTGACCATGAAAATATGCCAAACGATAAAAATAGATTAATGAAGTTTCAGGAACTGCTACATGAAAAAGTTTTATTTGATTTTGGACCAAAAAATGAAAACTACAATATGATGGTTGTACACTTTTTGAAACAAATTTCAAAGATCCACACCCAAATTATTCATGTGTCACGGTCCGAAAAAGCCAATTATTTTGATTTTCCAGTGTTTGGAGGCTGAACAATTCCATAAAGAAACCGGATATTGGCTGTTACCTCCCTAAGCTTGTCACCCACACGCAGCTGTCAATGTGCAAGATGGACTGAAGGGTCACAATGATGTCTGACTATGAAGTGTTGGAACGAGGTGGACAAGATCAGCTTTCAGATGGATCTGATTGTGTGCAGTAATACCCACGTGGATCCATGCTCACGTTATTGACCACCGGTTGACGAGTGGAAACACCATGTCTTACATGTTGCCGTCATGTAGCGGTAATACTGCTGACTACAGCATAAAGCTGTCTGTAAAAGGGAGGTAATTCTTTGGAAAATGTTAGGCCTAACAAAAACGAGACATATTTTACAAATATTCTTGGTCAATATTGCCCGAGAGACAAAAATACTAATCTGTTTTTGGCCAGGGTTTATCTGAGGCTAATTTCTAAACCACTTCTGAAATCAGAGCTTGAACAAATACAAATAACATGGTGTTAAGAAGAATCATTTCAAATTAACAGCAAAAAAATTCATTTATTTAATGTTTGCAACATTGGAGTAGTCTTGTCAGAAAAAACAAAAAAATTTGGGCCAAAACCAGTATCTAAACCTCAATAATCAAAATAAAGCCATCCATATTTTTTAATGTGTTCCTAATCTCCAACCTCAACCAGCAAGAGAGCGGGTGAGCGGAAAGAAACTTAAAAAAGTGTATTTCAGTATTTGTGTCACAGTTTTCAGACATCTAAAAGTTCACCCTTCAGATTAATTTATGACATAGGTCAAGTCGTTTTGCCTTGGAAACAATTTTTTAAAATTAATATAGCTTAAGAGAGCTTGAAAGCTGGGAAAAACAGAAAAAAATAGGGACAACCTCAGTTGTCTGCCAAGTAGTATCATACAAGTGTCAAGCTAAGCCAGTGTTCATTTTGTGTGTGTGTGTGTGTGTGTGTGTGTGTGTGTGTGTGTGTGTGTGTGTGTGTGTGTGTGTGTGTTATAAAGCTACAGTATTCTACAGTCAATAAATAACTACATTTTGATCCAGTGCTTCTAAATGATTGTATCAATTCAAATCTCTAATTCTGTTTTGATTTGATTAATCTGCTACAACTACAAACCGTTACTTATTTCTGTTAATATTTCAATTTATTTTGATAAATTCAAATGATTAGTACCTTTACATTCAATAGATGCAGTCAACTTGGATGAAGGATAAAAATGGTTTCTAATGACGCAAACAATCACAAATAGGTTTAAGTAACATTTAACAGTACGAAACACAAACATTATGTTAGTGGACTAAAACATGCCAAGCAAGTCGTTACACTTGAAGTTACAGTTCTTGTTTCATGGATTATATTGCCATATTATGATATTATTAGTGCAAGTAAACAAAATCATATTCCCTCCTGAATTACAAGGTTAAAATGACACAGACTGTACATAAACACTGAGTCCATTAACTTCCTTGTACTGATACAAGTCCTTCGATCAACCATACATACATAATAAATACAATAGTCACGCCATCTACTACACAAACACAGAGTACGTACATTCTCTCCATGAAGTTAACGACAAGATCATGGAGATTGATCACATCAACTTATCTAAACTACAAATGTACATTTCATGGTATGTAAATATACATACATTATGTACATTATCAAAGAGGGTTTATCATACAAAGATAATATTACAAAAAATTGTACAAAGTTGTATCATCAACTTTGATCAACAGCATCTGGATATATACCAAGTTAATATGGTGCTTACGGTCACTTGATACTTCGGTCTTGTTTCTTTCAATGAAAATGACATACATTGCATTATGCAGATGTCACTCATTTCGGAAATCAAGCTTTATCGTACAGGCGACATGTCCATATTGTGCAGTGCATTCTGGTTATATTGTCACTGAATACGTCATCAGCGAGAATGAAATGTAATATTTTCACAGATAAATTTTTGTACAGATAAGTGGAGAACGCAATCTAAATTTACACTCATTAATATCTACAAAATATTAAAGGAAACAATTATTTTTTTATACATAATTTATGATAATTAACATGAAACTGGACAGGTGACTACTCATCCAAAACAACAGAAACAGCTGTCTGGAGATCAATATCCATTGCTATCCATGAAAACATTGGACTTTGTATAAATGGTATTAAAGGCAATTACTTACACACACAATCGTCATATCACATAAATACACCGCATCAATTATAATTTGTTTATTCTAACTGAAGAAAAAAACATTTCCATTTTCATTTTCCACATATCACAAGGACATGATCCAGGACTTCTCAAAACAATTCTGATCTTTAGATATAAAATGATGTTATTTGTTTTGGTTGCCATTGTTATGGATGAGTAGACTTGAGCAGAATTAAATACTGCGCTCTGCGACACCAAATTAATCTCACTAATTTACATACACAATGTATCTAAAAGTGATCAAAAATGTTAAGATATATTTTATAAAAGTTAAATGTAACTTTGATTATTTCATAACATAGAATTTCAGTAAATGATAAAATATTTAAAAATGTTTAAATACTCTGACAAGTAAAATGTGCATATCACATCCATGCCTTGACCTGATTGTAACTGTAAAAACATCCTTTGTTCAGACGGTGCTCTTTGATCCATAATAGATTTCTTGAATATTGACAGTTTTATAAATAAATAACACATTAGGATGTATAGCACACACTAGACACTCAACTACAATATGTTGGTACATCGTGCCAGTACCTTGTTCAAAATAATTGGCCCATTTCAAAATTGAACAAAATTCGTGTCAGAAGACAATGATTTAACGGGGATAATAATACTTGCAATACTGGATTTTACGCTCCATTTGGTGATCATATGACACAGGACATGGTAATGGCTACTGTCGAACTCATTGTCGTGCATATCATGTGACATCTTGATAAAGATACGGAGTCTACATCCCCCGATTTCCAGCTGGTTCCTAGCGGAGAAAGGGAGAGAAGCGGTACGTATACGGGTTACGATGTCTTACGCTGGGTCTACCATCATCTGTTGTAAGGATGGTTTGTCCTGTGCCACGTGATCAGCAATATTTATCTTGCCAACTGGTGTGTTAGGGGAGACAACTCATTAGGGGATTAATTAACATCTAAGGAGGACTATGCTATAAATCTGGTATCCATGGTAACCTCCCAGGTTAAAAAGAGCACTTTGTATTTTAATTTGCTGTTTTGGCAGGTAACTCTGAACACACTTCCATGGAATTACAACTTGTTCCTGTACATCTCAATTTCTGAATTTGCATACTTATATCATCTTAGGACAGCTAAATCTCTGTATCCACTTTGGGTTTGCTTAAACCAGACCTGGAGAAACCAAAAACATTTGGGGTGGGCCGAAACAAAATGTTAATTTCAAATAACACCATCTCTAAAGACAAACTGTCACTGACGAAACATAGACTGATAACAAAGTCCTTTTGCTGACCATTTCTACAATATCATATGTATTTAAAAAATTATATCAAGAAATCAAAATAAATAAAATTTATTTCACAAAAATCAAGATTCATGACAGTCTAAGTGTATGTTTAAGTAATTTCAAATTTTCTTTACAAAACGACAAATTTCTTTCTCTGACGATAATGCAATAAAGTCTCAATCAAAAAAATTCAAAGTAACTAAACTTTGATAAAAAATGACAGCAAAAACATTTACTTCTTGAAGATTACCAGTGTTGTAGCTGTTATCAGTATGCTGTTTTGCTTGTGGCAGGAAAACTTGGCTCTAAAAGAATACTGAAACATTTAGAAACGCAACACTCACTTCAGACATCCTAATGGAACACCACTACACTCAAGTGCAAAAAAATGTCCCCCCCCAAAAAAAATCAGTCCCAAATACAGGAGTGAGTAGGGGAAGGAGTAGGGTTTTACACAATATGCCAGTCATTTCCCAGCAGGGGCCACTATAAACATGCTTCCCACAGTGTCCTACAGTATGTAGGTGGGTCTTGCTGAGTCAACAGTTTAACCATAGCGGACCCAACAGCTCCATGATGCATTGACTGGACCTGGCTTGAGGTTCTGTGTTACTGACAACTACAAAGCATACGCAGCAAAATCCTCTCTCAAGTTCACTTTTAATCTAATATATACTACTCAAAAGAAGTTAGGGCCCACACAAATTACTATAGTTCATGTGTCACGGCAGTTAAGGACCAGCCAATTCTTTCCTATTACATGTACCTTATATAATCAGTCAATCCATGACAGATTAACCATAGAAATATGAGTGAATCAATGGTCCTAAACTTCTTTTGAGAAGAATATAATTAGACCACTATTGCAAATTGAAAAATTATCACGAAAAGAAAATGTTGCGTTTCTTATGTGTTTGAGTATAGGTGATGCATCTCACTTCAAGGGAAGCTCATGATGATAACAGTAACATGATCACATCAATAATTCAACGTCATTACGAGTGATACAACTGGGTTATGCAGCTGGTATTATGGTCGAAGGATCATCCCCGGGCAGATTTGGTTCATCTTCCCGTGTTTCAAAAATGAATACAAGTGAAACCAGTTGGTTTCCAGTTAATTTCCACACACACATACAATTAATAGTTTTAAAATATAAAAAAAAATTATCCAATTTTTATGGGGGCATTCATATGAATTTCAATTATATGCTAAAAAAATAATGGTCTTGGCTCTCAGGCATTACCATAAAGTTCGCCGAATGTTTTGTTTTTATTTCCATTTTTAAAAAAAACCCCAAAAATATCCTTAAATATTCCAAGTGCAACGGTAGTCAAATACTGCATTCCAGCATTTTACTCGTCAAGGAATACATATATGTGGGGAGGCCATTCACCAGGTTGATTGTAACCAAGTGTTTACATGTATTTGGTTACACAACTGTTTATTTGGTTACATACTAATTTGAAACACCCCACACCCCAAAAAAACCAAAGTCACCTCCCAACCGCACTTTTTTTTCGAAAGCCATTGCCTGAGAACCAAATCTTTCATTTTTTAAGTCATATATGCTTGTTTTACGAAATGAAGACCTGAATTAAATACCTATTTAACAGACAGTTTATGTAGATATGTGCCAAATGGTAGAGTTAGTGAGACAGCCGAAGCTGTCTGAATGCAATATGAGTTGCTGATCCAGTTCTGCCCGATTCCTTTATAACATTGTGTTGGTTCTGCCCTATGTACAAATACAGTGACTACGTAACACGGTTGTAACTGGGATAACACTTCATAACAGCATGGAAGATTCGTCTCTTCAGCACTGGCGATAAAGAAAACGTCAATGTAGAGCTCTTCAGCAAAGGAGTCTGGAAAGACGTGGAAGGCTGAACTCTCATAACAGTGAAGGATTATTTCTGCTGTATTCGTCAACAGCTTTCATAATACTCAAGAAAACAACATGTGAGGAAAAAAAAGACACTAATTTCTGCTCCTCAATCAAACGATGCCTTCCATGAAGCTGGTATCTAAATGTTGGATTAGTGTCCGAAGGAATCCCATTTCCTTGCGTGTGTTTTCGAAAATGATCCGAGGGTCATCACTCTCACAGCGGAGACAGTTAGGCGCCATCACCATTGCCAAGTTATTTACGTCCATTTTTGTGACACTGGCATTCTCTGGAGCTGCAAAAACCTAAAAAAAAAGTGCAAATCGTTTTGAAAATATTGCATCAAATATAAGCAACCATTTTATTATGTTGAGAAACACAAAAAACAACAACAAAAACATCTTTGTTTAATTGGTTAGTGCTGCTGATAAAAGAGTATTCTCCCTTTAGTAAATTTAAGTTAATAAAATTTGTAGACAATTTCTTTGGTTCACAATTCATAAGAAACTGGTCAATATTTCTGTAACTGAGCTACCTCCCTTTGTTAGTAATTTGGCAGGGCATACAGTTATTATCACCAGTATTAATATCAAAGATTAGGCAGGGAGAAATCGTGAGAGATCATTGCAAAGGAGTTCTAGCCTTGCATGGTCATCACATGGAGAGCCCCAGTGTGGTGCTAACAGTTATATTGTAACCGGGTTGAGTGTGGTTTTTAAAAGGCCAATTAATCCCATTATACAACACACCAAAGTCCTGCCATTTGCAAGCTAACCTCTGAATTTATTTGCCACATTATCATACATCATTTAGGTAACTTTGCCTCTTACCACAAACAATAGAGTTTAACTGAGCAGGAAGGGAGGTAACTCTAAGCTGGTGGTGATCAATCAAATCAAAAATCGGTTGGACATCATCACAGACAGTTTTATGTCACACAGTTACTTTCAAACTACCACTACATCCTTTTTCAAGGCATTTATTCAAAATTCCATGAGGTCGACCATTCTCAACATCAGTTCCATACCTTAATTTGCATCTAACCACAATGAACAGATTTTTACTGTGGAAGAAGGGAGGTAACTCTAAACTGATGGTGATGAATCAAATAAAAAATTGGTTTGAGACCATCACAGACAGACTAATGTCACCAAAACAAACTATCACTACATGCCTTTTGAAAGCATTTACTCAAAATTCTAGGAGGTGGACTATTCTCTCACTGACCTGGAGAAACCTAATGAGATAACAGAGAACAAGGCGGTTGATGTGGGGAAGCTGGTTCACCACGGAGATGGCCGCCTCAGGGTTGGAGTAATTGACGACACAGTCCTCGTAGAAATGGGAGGGTATGAGAGGTTCGTACAGCTCTCGGTACCACAGCTTGAGCAGGGAGGCCGGCACATGGGGGTCCGGGCAGTCCGATGGGGGAATCCACTGGTCACAGCGAATCTTCAACGCATTCACCTCATCAATATCACCGGGCACTCTGAGATGGGAAAAGTCAGTGAATGGTATAGAAAGAGCCTATTTTAAGAGTTTCAGCAGGTTTGATTTGTTTGTTGTTTAACGCCACACTCAGCAATATTCCTGCTATATGACTGCGGTCTGTAAATAATAGAGTCTGGACCAGACAAGCCAGTGATTGACAACATAAGTATCGATCAGCACAATTTGGATACGAGTACATGCATCAACCAAGTCGGTGAGCCTGACCACCCGATCAAGCCTCTTACGACAATGCATAGTCGTCTTTTACATGGGTTGCTGAAGACTTATTTTACCCCGGATCTTCACGGGTTGTTTCAGCAGGCAGTTGATGTTGCTGGAATATTGCTAAAAGCGTCTGATAACATACTCACTCACTGCTAATATGAAAGATATTAGGTGGTCCTTAACTTCCTTTGATTAGTATTTAAACCAATAACAACATGAAATATTTATATTTCTGGGGGCAGTGCATATACACGGATGGCAGTATCTTGTAAAATTTTGTAAACAACTTTGCCATGCACAAACAAATGTCAACATTTGAGAAGACAGCTACCTGAAAATGCCCTCAGTCTGAGCACCATTGAGTCGTAGAACTTCTTCGGAAAGGATAGTCTGTATCCATGGCAACGTCCTTTCAGAATAACGATCCTTTTGCATCAGCAGTACATCATCAAGGGGGCTTCCGAACATAGATGGGTGGAAGATGGATTTCTGGAAATGGACAGTGTTGGATAAAGATTCATTAGTTTGTTGTTTAACGCTGAAATATTCCACCTATATGATGGCGGCCTGTAAATAACCAAGTCGACACAACTGGGATACGATGACATTCATCAACCAAGTCATCTACTCCAGGGTTTTTGTCCACTAGTCCTTATAATGATAACATATAGCAAAACCCTTAAAATGGGCCAATTTCTACTAGTCCTTAGGATACCTTTACTTACAGTTTGGTAAGTACTACTTGACTAGCGCTAATTTCTAACACTGGACTGACCACCCAATCCTGTTAGTCGCCTCTTACAACAAGCGTGGGTTGCCGAAGATCTATTCTAAGCTGGATCTTCACGGGTCAGGAAAAGGTACCGCTAGTTTCATAGTTTCAGTGAAGGTACGACCTCATCCATGAGTCAGAAGCCAGAGTCAGGTGAAATTACATTTGGTCTGTGAAGCCTAACGGTAACAGTAGGGATGTTCTCGTATTTATCTCGATATCGATAAATTTTGAATGTCAATCCTGTATCCATACAAATTTATAAATACATACACTAAATTAAGAATTCACAGCCGATGAAACGTTTACATTAATAAAGATTACCATGGTTAATATTGGCAATAAAAAGGCAGAAAATTCTATCTAAACATTTAATGGATCAGCCTTGGAATCTGGGATCCAATCCTATAATCAGCAGATCCTCATCAGCTAAGGGAGACAATCCTCTTGTTAAACATTTTGCTTAAATATGGACTACCCCAAAATAACTGGACACAATTATTCATTGAAACCATGGCAATTTGGATGAATACCTCAAAATACTCTCAATCTTCCCAAAGGGTCTAATTAGTGCTTAATGTTTTGCCTACATACATTTTACATGCAAGTAAATCTTACCTTAGCTTGTTCCACCTCATCTAGTGTTGGTTTTCGGACCCCCTTCTTGGCGCCAGTTGCCAGAGCTCGCTCTAGTCTTTGGTAGCAATGATTAGCAAAGTGACTGATTGGCACCTGGAATCAACAAGACATACATACAAACACCATGGAACCACAGTCTTTTACTCAAATTTATCCTTCCCAATAGTAAGAGACTCCTTGGCAATGTCAGAACTGTTTTTCATCATTTACTTTGACAAGAGTAATTAGATGCACATTTTGTGTTGCATTTCTCACTCAAAGTGAGGTCACATGACATGGGGTTTACATCACGTTAAGATTATTGCAAAGTGTTTGTGCCCTACCAAGTAGAAGTTGGGCAAACTCTGGCACAGTACACTGACTCCAAGCCAGCCATTCCTTGCTGTCTGACCTTAAGGACCTTAAGTGTGGGGTCGGGTAATAACAAGAACAGGGGTGACAGAACCATTGACCCTCCATTCTCAGAGTGAGCTCTCTGTTCAGAGTCAATCTCTCAGATTCAGCTTTCAACAAATAGGCATTAAGGTCCAAGAGCTCTAACCTATCCACTACAACAGTTCCTGCTTTAATCATATCATGATAATGTAGGTATCCATAGAATATCTTAAAAAGTAAAGAATAAACATTTTGGTCATATTACATAATTATGTAGTTTTAAGATAACAATTGATGATTTGAGTTCACCCTAACCTCAATGCCAGGAATATTTTAATCGGAGATCACGCTCATGTTATGTCACAAATTACCTCCCTCAGATAACAAAACCGAATCACAAAATCAAAATCACATATATTTCATATCAAGGCTGGTGAACAATCAGTATTCCTGGAATAGAAACCAAAATATATATGCTACAGCTGCTTACATTTGGCATATCAAATATCTGGTCCATATGTTTGGAAATATAGCCCTCCAGGTAAGAGTAGAACTTGTGTGTTGGAGGGAAGAAATTGAGACACACCGCCATCAGCTCCCAGCCACGCTGCAGACTCTCCCTGAAACACAAGTATACATCAACACAGGCCTCGTACAACAATATACCGTATTCGACGTAATAAGGGCGCTCTCAAAATTAGAAATAGGGGCCTCTTTTTAAAATAATATTTTGGTGGAAAAATACAGAGTTGAAAGATCGTAAATTTTGAGGTTTATGCTGACAGCCTGAAATGTTTATATACGACAGATATATTTTTCCAGGATTTAATTGCCAATAATTAAGGATGCATATAACACACAGTCTTACATTGATCAATCGGAAGGGGTTGCTTATTGAGATTGTTCACTACGCAATATAATTAGCAAATATCGCCACAGGCGCTTATTACATCAAATAAGGTATTACTTTCTGGCTCTCAAGTGATTTATGATGTTTCAACAGAATTATGAAATAGCCCTGGCTGCTCTGTTGTTTAAGGTCAGGTTCGTTCCAAATGCATCTATGTTGTTTCGACAAAAAAACAATTTAGTTTTATCAGAGGTTATTTAGCTTTGGCCCTCGGGATGGTATGGGGGTCTCCGGTTGATATGGGGTATGATATGAAAACTGACGTATAATAACCTTGTTATCATATAGCATAACATTAAATTGTAAAATGTATCGATTAACAAACATCTCTAAATTCTGTGTATGTCAGTAAAGACATGTTCACCTTGCTAGGAACACATTGACACAGGAAAGCTAGTTGAGCAGACGATGCACCAAGGGAGGTAAGTCTAATTTCTTACCACCCAGGCTGATATCAATCGCCTACCCTGGTATTCAAAAAGCATGGCCATATCTGCCCAGTACGGGGTGTAATTCGGCTCTGGTTATTACATCAGCAGGGATAGGACTCTGGCTCTATCGCACATGCAAAATACCTCATTTCATTGATGGGTATATGAAAAGTATATGTTATTGAAAAAGACATTCTTAAAAGCATTGTGATTTATCGAGGGTCTTTAGCCAAATGGTAGGAAGGTCGCATGTTCGATTCATGGGAATGTAAAGAAAACATTTGTCATTTGATTTTATATTTAATTACATTGTTTCCAAATGCAAAATAAATTTCTAGCGAGAATCATATGTTACAATCTTAATGGAAGGTGTATTAATAAAATCCCTGTTTATGAGATTTAACCCACTGGAGAACAATAGGATGACGTCACTGGAGGTTTATAAGAGAGGATGCAGAACCGTGAAGTTGTTTCCCTCGTCTGAATCATATTGTCAAACCACGGTCTTATAGACATAACCTAGTGGTATCAGTATAGGATAGTGTCCTCCTCGAAGGTTATATTGACTTTTAATCAGGGGTCCGGAAACCGTAACTACTGCTATCAACAATAGTTTAGGATTTATGATAATATTATCTGTCTTGTTTTTAAATAATCTTTAGTATAAAAAAAACACCTTTTCCCGTGAGGTCACGTGATAACCAAATATGGGATAATAGTCTCGATCCAAATGTTACAACGTGTACACTTAAGCAGACTCATGAATATTAATTAGACCGTTCACAACGTTGACAGATCGTTATTATAACAGAAACAAACGTATGTTTTCCATATATATCTAAAATGATATTATTTGTTATTAATTGTCCGGTGAATTAACAATTTAAATTGAAACAATTCATAATTCATCATATTATGAATACGTAACAACTTGTAATTTGTGTGTAAAAAGTCGTACTAAAACACGCTGTTTGAAGGGGGCGTGGCATAAATGTAAATGTCCGATTGGGATTTTAAATTTTCCGGACCCCTGCTTTTAATGCTCAATAGAGGGGATGTTAACACATTATTTACTCAGAAGTGTAATAGGGGACATGGGTGGCCCAGTCGTCTATAGCGCCGCAATTTGCTGTGCAGTGTTGTGTCCCTTCCGGGCGCCAGAAACTTATGATCGTGGGTCCGTGTCCCAGTTCGCCCCGATTATGTTTCTAGGTTTGTCAGCACCATACCCATGCTCGTGGGTTTCACCGAAGAGGTAAATGTCTGAAACCTCCATCAATACGGGCTTTCCTCCCACATTAAGCCGACACGCCGTGATATAACTGGAATACTGTTAAAAACGGCATTAAACACAACTCACTCACTCACTCCCTCAGAAGTGGAATAATCCCATGGCATGTTATCGTGTAATTTTTACTCACTCTTTTTTGTTCTCTGTAGTCTGGCGACACAGCTGGATGTAGATCTCGTCTCTCAGCTGGGGGATACTCCACCCTTTCGTTATAATGTCCAGGGCCACGCTCATCGGGGCCTGTTTTGTCTTGCGATCTCCCATGTACATCTGGATATGTAAACTTGTTAAGGACTCAAACAGATCATAATGCCTCCATCCAACGTCACTTTCGTCATTAATATTTCCATGTGAATTGACTTTCCAAAATATCAAGCCATCACAGATTCACCTACACTTTGGTTAGAGCAGGTTTTCCTGGATTCAGGAAATAAGATCAGTGTGAAATAAGCTGTGTTTTACACAACGCAGAAATAAATCCAGTACGCACAAATGTTTAGAATGGCCGCAGAAGAAAAAAATATTGTGTCTAGGGAAGCACAATAATATTCATTGTATCAAATTCTTGACAAGCAATAAACAGGTCCCATAATGAAAGTAATCATCAAATTTTACAAAACAGTACCCTACACCATTTCATTACATGACAGGACCCTCGTATATCAGGTAAGGACCCTTGAAATTAATTATTGGGGGTCATCTGGACCCTTAGTTTTGTAGGTCAAGGTAAAATTTGGTAAGCTCAAACCAAAGCAAACCCTCTGCAACATAGCTGATAAAACTCAATTTTGATAAGACAAATTCTGGTTTTCAATTCCTGGTTTGCAGCTCTGTAGTTGAGTTCATATGGTAATCCTAACAGCGCTGGATTTGGTTGGTTGGTTTGTTATTTAACGCCGCACTCAGCAATATTCCAGCTATATGAGGGCGGTATGTAAATAATCGAGGACCAGACAATCCAGGGATCGATATCATGAGCACCGATCCATGCAATTGGGATCGATGACATGCATCAACCAAGTCAGCGAGCCTGACCACCCGATCCCGTTAGTCTCCTTTTACGACAAGCATAGTCGCCTTTTACGACAAGCATGGGTTGCTGAAGACCTATTCTACCCCGGATCTTCATGGGTTTAACAGTGTTGGAAGCATAGACCACCAGTATGTAAGAGACTGGGAGAGACTAACAACTTATGACCATTGTGTGCTCCGACAACAAAGGCTAACTGTAGGATTATGGCCTGAGAAGGTCTGTTTTGAGGAATTAATTCCCATACATCTTCAAAAACTGAATGAAACAAGACATTAAGGGATTTTCATTTGGAATATTTGTTTACAGATCAAAACAAAACAATCTTTAATTCAAATTGAGTACAAAAATAAAATAAAAAATGTTCAAATTTCTTTTCGGGAAACTAATTAAAGTACCAAGAAATACTTTCAAAGGAGAAACATATGTAAGGGAAGTAACCAATCGACAATATTTTTGATAATAAGCTCACGTGATCAAACAAAATTAGACAAGTTGTTCCCTTCTCGCTTCATTTTGACAATCAATCATACCACACTATTTTATTTTTTTCAAACTGTAAACCATGTAATTACAAAAAATGGTAGAAGTATTTTTTACACTACACTGGTGTATGGCCTATAATTACAGCAATGGTAAGGGATATTTACACTAACAATAACAAGTGTCAGGGGATGCAGTACAAGGGTATACCCCCTAACAATATTCATGAACGAAACATTTTTACGAATGTACATACATACATAGAGACAACAGAAAGGTTTGAGTGAGCACTGTGAATGTACATACGTTTCTCTATTTCTTTTCTTTCCTTTCTGTCATTTAATGTATTAATTGTAAATAAGCATACATGTCAATCAATGGGAGAGGGTGTTCTAAGTTGTGGTAACGTGTCCCCAATCTTTAAAATGAGAATAAAAATATGCTTAAACAAAAACAAAAAAAAGACAATACTCATGTGCCTGATGTGAAGCAACAGGCAGTTGCACTGAGGTGCATGACCAGGGTTCAACTCACAAGGATATATTTGAAGACATCACATGCTTCCTTCTTCATGTTCTTATCATTGGTCCTCAACATG
Organism: Haliotis cracherodii; assembly: GCF_022045235.1. NCBI lineage: Eukaryota > Metazoa > Mollusca > Gastropoda > Lepetellida > Haliotidae > Haliotis > Haliotis cracherodii. The sequence continues at coordinate 17,030,204 of NW_027266270.1, read as the reverse complement.
GGCTTTTGTATCAGATCCTGAAACACACACACACACACACACATATAATAATAATAATAATAATAATAATAATAATGATAATGATGATGATAATGATAATGACGATGGTGATGATGATAATGATGATGATAATAATGATAATGACGATGATGATGATGATGATGATGATGATGATGATGGGCATTCATAATGTGCCAAATTCCATTCACTTAGTGGATGCTCATAACGCTACACTATTATTACCCCCATCAATGGATCAGCGTGCACTGGATTTTCATTCTCAGCTCCTTGGGGAGTATATAACCCAAGCTGCCTGTGAAGCGCTAGAAGGTTAACAGCCATATTACATCTCATCCTACCGGGTATTCATTCACTGCTGGATCAACAGAGGCACATTTTGAACAAAGTCACTAGTCTAAGGAGACACCACATGTGTACATGTGCTTCAGTGTGAGGCAGGACAGAAGCCCAAGAAACTCTCAGGAGAAATAAATTACATTATAAAGTAGTCATTAGGAGACATTTTGTATCCATTTCATTTCTATTATGACTGAAGAGGCAGACATGTCTGCAGCTAAGTCAATAACATTACAAGCCACAACTATAAACACATTTTGCATCAGATTTTGCCTGTGACAGACACACTCCAATCCAGGTATAGTGCCAATGAGTGAGTGAGTGAGTTGGGTTTAACTCTTTGGGTTTTAACAGTATTCCAGTTATATCGCCGCATGTCAGCTCAATGTGGGAGGAAAGCCCGAAGTGATGCAGGTCTCAGATTATCACTTCGGTGAAACCCACGAGCACGGGTATGGTGCTGACAAACCTAATCAGGACGAACCGGGATTCGAACCCACAATCATAGGTTTCTGACGTGCCAAAGGGATGCAACTCTGCACAGCGAATTGCGTCACATTAGATGACTGGGCCACGCCTGCCCCCATAATGCCAATGAAGTTTTCACAATGGTAGGCATTACCATAACATGGCATTATATAGAAATATACAATACACAACTTGGCCTGATGAATAAGTTGGTCCAGGAAGGTGGAATCCGAGAGGGCTACATCTGCGAGGGCAATAAATGACTCCAGGAACATTAATGTTGTTTGTTTGTTTTTTAATGTCACCATTAGCAATATTCCAGCTATATGATGCCTACCTGTTAATAATTGAGCTTGACCAGACAAACCAGTGATTGATATTATGAGCATGTCCCAAACCAACAGGGTATGAAGACATGCAACCAACCAAGACACTGAGTTTGATATCTGATCCATGCAGGTGCCGCTTATGAAAGGCATAGGTTGCTGGACCAGTTCTACCCAGATCCCCCAATTTGTCAGAATAACGCTGCCGGAAACATGATAATGTGACATGTAGGAGTTCCAACTGATTACCTTTGACCAGACGAGCATGTTGGTGAGAGGCACTTTCTTCCCAAACAGTCCCTTCTTGTGTCGGTTGAGGTGTGGGGCGTAGTTCTCGATGTCACTCTCCGATGGAAGTTTCTGGGAATGAGACAGACTACTGCCAGAGCCTGACGGTGGCACCGTGCCTGGGCGGTTCTACGAGGGACAGATTAGTTGGTTAGCAGGGGAGGTAAGCAGGGAGGGATTAGCAGCTGCACACCACAACACAGGATAACTATGCAATGGTAGAAAGGTGATGATTGGACTGAAAACTGAAATCTTAAACCTTTTCCTAGTAAGAACAGCTATTACAAGTGTGAGTGAGTACGCTTTAACACCGCTTTTAGCAATATTCCAGCAATATAACGGTGGAGGACACTAGAAATGGACTTCACACATTGTACCCATGTCAGGAATCAAGCCCGGGTCTTCGGCTTAACAAGCGATCGCTTTAACCACTAGGCTACCCGACCGCCCCTAGCTATTACAAAACTGCTCAAAACTATAAAGAAAAAAAAAAGTTTCACATCAAAATGAAGAATACTGTTAAAACCGATGGTTACATCTGCAACTTGCTTGGGAAAGTGTAATCTGTCTCCAAGAAAATAAGTTAAAATTAAATCCAACTCAAGTCTAGGATGATCTGGCAAGTCTAGACTGCCTCAACTCTAGAAATTGTTCCAGGCATTAGCATTTGGATTTTGTAGACATATATCGTTAAATAAGATCACTTTATTTCTCGGACAAAATGATAGTCAAGGACAGCTGCTGTCTGTGTTTAAACATACACTTTTATTGCCGACAAAATCTGAGCAAATCTGGCATTCTGCAGCAAAGCATTTCAAGTAATCCTTTAAGTAAGAAAATGTCTATTTTCCAAACTCACAACAAGGAATCTATTTTTCACACAAAACCCTTTTTAACTGACAGATTAAAGGCAAGAAAAAATATTTTTCGTTCAACATGTAATATTGTGGTGAATATATATTTACTATGCAAGGGCAGGAACAAACTTGCGATCTACAGGACAAAAAGATTACAAGCAGGAAATGTTATTATGTTGTCACAGGCAACAGGTGTGCCATTTCACTTCGAATGAGGAGTAGGTCATTATTGATGTACGTTATGTATGATTAATACATTTCTTTTACAAATAATTGATTATTCGCAGGCTTTCAATAAGTGAAAAGCCAATGAAAATAGGTTATCCTGTTGCCCATAAATTTGAAATGTTATCGACACTGTTCTACATTCCACTGAACTCTATCTCTTTGTGAAGTCTGAATTGGCACTAGTCCTGTAGTCCTTACGAAAATTTCCAATAGTTAACATATCATCAGGACATTAGGGTTTTGCTAAATGTTATCAACATAAGGACTAGTGGATTAAAACAATTAGATTCTATCCCTGTTCAACTCTGCAAACATTTGCATTATTTGCGTGATCCTCCCCATAGTGGCTCTCCCCTGAAGATTTCTGTCTACATCTGTACAATGACTAGTCCCGTCCCCTGAAGATCTCTGTCCACATCTGTACAATGACTAGTCCCCCCCCCCCCCCCCCCCTGAAGATCTCTGTCCACATCCACACAATGACTAGTCCCTTCCCCTGAAGATCTCTGTCCACATCTGTACAATGACTGGTCCCCTCCCCTGAAGATCTCTGTCCACATCCACACAATGACTTACAGGTCCCCTTCCCCTGAAGATCTCTGTCCACATCCACACAATGACTAGTCCCGTCCCCTGAAGATCTCTGTCCACATCTGTACAATGACTAGTCCCCACCCCTGAAGATCTCTGTCCACATATGTACAATTACTGGTCCCTTCCCCTGAAGATCTCTGTCCACATCTGTACAATGACTAGTCCCTTCCCCTGAAGTACAACACAGCACTATTTGTAGGGACAGGTCAGTGATGTAGACATGTGTCAGTATGTAAAAATAGTTTCAGCCATAAATATAGTCCAAAGTTCAAATACACTCAAACAACAAACATAAAAGATACTGAGGAAATCATATTTAATGTCAGGCGATTATACTGGTGATTTGTCACTCTGTACAGAAATTAGTACTATTTACAGCTATTAGTAATACATATTCATTATCAGGGCTGGTGAAACCGTCAATCCATCCCCTAAAGAGCATAGTCATTATCATACAGTCAAACTGTATCACAATTGTCTATAATTAATATTTTCGCCATCAAGAGCAACACCAAACTTTGCCATGATTCATGTTAAGTGACTAGTCAGGATTTTCATCCTGCTAAATCATAGTGAGGGCTGGTGATCTCATCATCATGGCCCTTACTCAGCATAGTTTATCATGATTTGGTCAGATGCTAGTTTAAAGCTATATTTGTCATCCCAAATGCTACTCTGAACTTTGTTGTGATGTGCACTTTAGAATTTGTATATTTATGGAATAAAAGTGCTGTATTATGTGCTCACCCCTCTACACAGCAGTATTTTCTGAAAAAAGTGTGTACTATACTCAAGAAAATGTGGTACTTATTTTTTCAAACTCTTTTTGCAAACAAAAAAATGTTGCCTATATCTGAATAAGATGCCTTTAAAAAAATAAAATATTACTAAAAATGCCTTTAAAAAAATTATTGTTGACACTATCTACATAACAAAGTCTGAATAATAACCAAAGACTATTTATGTCTATTGAATTTTCTAGTCTCATAAAACACATCTTGAAATGAACGAAACTAATTCCAAAATGTATGTCAAAAGCCTTTTTTCAAATGTCAACATACAGTACTATCCTCGAAGAAAACCCTATGTACATGGGAAAATCAAGTTGAAATATTACCCCCTGACTTAAAAATAAGCAGATATTACCTTGAAATGACTTAAAAGAAATATTAAAATGTGCTTCAAAATCTTGATGTCCAAACGTCGACACAGTGAATTTGTATTCCTACAGAAATAGACCCTACATGCATAAGAAAATTTACTTTGAAATAATAACCACAGACTATATTAAGGGTAAACTAAGATTAAGCACAGATTACAAACGGCGTTGGAAATTAAGTAGGGTCGTGGGGTCCTTGTTGTGTGCTCCTGTATAACTTGCACTGAGGGACCCCCAGGCTAACATTTAGTCTCTGAAATTTTATATTACACAATATCCTTCTTGACCCTAAAAAAAAAAAAGTCCCTTATGCTGGAAAATAGCTAGCTAGGGCTGGCTAGACTTGCTTTTGTATGTATTTCTAGATTATTATTTTTTCCATAAAATAAAAATATTCCATGGTCATGGTGCAGGACTAAGGGACCCTCTAAATCTTTACCTTTTAACATTAGAGCTATGATTTACCTGTGTAACTTCAACACTGACAAATACAGACCTATAGATACGAGAGCTGCGTATTTGTGTAAAATATGCATTAAATAAATTGAAATACGCAGACAAATAAAATCCTAGCGTATCAAACACGCAGTAGAAACTATAAATACACTATTGAAATAAAATTAATGGGTATATTTCAACATTTAGATAAAACGATATATTACATTGGTTAGATAACATGATTTTGTATCAGCCGATTGCAAAATTCACTTACCGATGGTTACATTCGGAAAAGCTTGTGCGACAAAGATACTGATACATGCCAATTGAAAAGCACTTTGTACCCAGTCATTGGCATGTTGTATCTTAAACAGTCGCTGATTGGTGATTAAAAAAATACTGCCTTTCTCACTATGCAAAGTTTTGCAAACAAAAATGGCTTCCCAGGGAGGGAGCTGCAAGCAGACGCAGACGGGTATACTACTATTCACATAGTTTAAATTGATTTAAGGGGATTCTTATGAAACAGGTTTTAAGTTAAAAAAAAACAAATGTAAAGAAACAGGTGGGTAAAAAATATTTGAATACCTCCAAACATTGTGGATACCCGATAAAAATCAAACCACTGGGTAAAATACCCAAGTAACCAAAAGCTTATCAAGAGCTCGCAAATATCCCCCAAAATGACTTAAATTAAATTCAAACTGTACCTCACACTCCACATTTCCGTTGTCATCATACAGAAAACTCATTCTCCTCCATTGCCCAGATTTGCCACTAGCTACACGAACACCATCAGCTGACCCCTGTCCAGTGACTGACAGGTGAGACTGACACCAGGAAATACATGAAGAATTGCCTACATAGTTAACCCTTTCATCCCTGACCACAGGGCAGATGGCTATAAGGCTGGTTATTACCGGCATCTGTATGTGTTATATTAATCTGCTTATTAAACAATGTTTGTGGATTTCAAACAATTTTAGATATGAAGATTCACTGCTGACTGAGGAAACATTTTTGTAGTTTTTGAAACGTCTCAGTGATTTTAATTGGCATATTTATTCCTTCATGACATGTGAATGTTTATATAAATTTTTTAACTTTTCAAAAAAATTTCTACATTTTAACAAAATTTGAAAAACATTTTAGGGCATTTTGGATGACAATCAGTCCAATGTCCTAGAATATGAAACAATCTGAAACATTGTATCTGTCTTCTTTTATAAAGATAATGTGGCAGAAGTTTTAGTTTTTGAAAACATTATTTGAAATTCAACGGCATTTTAATTTAACTTCATCCATGCACCTGTAATAACAATACTAAAAAATTTAAATGAAATTGTATAAATTCATTTTACCTTTGTGAAAAGTATAACATTTTCAGTTATAAATAAAATAGATCTTTAGTTAGTAATGTAGTAAAACAAGTAGTTATATGTGTAACTGTTACGAAAGAAAATTATTTAAATATTAAATTGCTTTTATCCTGGTTGCCATGGGTTGATGAATAACAGCGCCTCATAATGAATATACTTCACACTATCACAAACTTATCAAATTCTGACCTTTCCTTGGCATTTTCACCCAAATGAAACCTTTCTTTTTTCCAAAACTATCTTTCTTTATGACAACAACATCATAGCTGTTGATAACGGGGAGGGAGGGTGCTAAATTGAGACACACTGATACTTTCCCCATTTGTGACTTTTCATGATTATTTTCACGATTGGAAACCTTTCTAGATTCTTGAGAGGAAATGAGAGCCATGCTAGGGCATACTTCAAAGTCCGTCTCCCATACCTCAGAGAATAAATAAGAAAGGAGTTCACCTCAAGTCTAGAAGGATATTCCAAGTCTAGAATGATATGGCAAGTCTAGAAGGATATTCCAAGTCTAGATTTCCACAGCTCCAGGCTCAAATCAAGCATTGTTCTGGGCTCTATTTGGATGTTTTTATTTTGAAGAGATATATTTTCAAATAAGATACCTTTATTTCTGGAACAACATGTCAAGACTCTATCATACATGACACCAAGTGTCCTCAACCTGAACCTATGACCTGTCTGCTCTACAGGAGCATGTCCCAGGGATAAGTGAGTGAGTGGACCCTTCTACTGCAGTACCACAGCTATATGATGACTGCCTCTATATACATACTCCTGGTATGAACTGCCAGGCGGGTTATCGTTTCCACTACCCTACTGATATAAAGACTTGAGTCTGGGTCACTCGCGTCTGTGTACTTAAACTTCCAAAATTCTATGCCGTTTCTAATTATTTGATTTAAAGAGTCACAGACAATAATTTCACAAATGTGGCATAAAAGTATAATATTTAAAAAAAGTATTTTCTTCTTCTCTACAGTTACTACTTTTTTTTGTCTTGAAAACAAATCAAATACGACAACAGAAGAGAGGTAACCCACAAACTTGTCATGTTTTCAAATAAAAAAAGAAGGTTTCTTTATTCCCCCAACAAGTACATGCATTGTGATCATAACATCCTTTACACTTTCTTCAACAACACTGCCCTGAACAGTGTTCAACATAAAGGAGTGAGTGAGTGAGTGAGTGAGTGAGTGAGTGAGTGAGTGAGTGAGTATGGTTTAACGCTACTTTTAGCAATATTCAAGCAATATCACGGCGGGAAACACCAGAAATGGGCTTCACACATTGTACCCATGTCGGGAATCAAACCCGGGTCTTCGGAGTGACGAGCGAACGCTTTAACCACTAGGCCACCCAACCACCCCTCAACAATAAGGAAGAAAAGCCAAATCCTTGCCATGGTTCCGGTGTTAACCGGTGTTAAACAGGACAGATTTTGGAAGTCCTTTTGATTGAAATCGATCGCCAAAAGTGGCAAGGACTCCACTTAATTTCTAACTGAAAAAGATTCCACAAACTTTCTGAAAACTTGTTGGGGCTTGAGTCTTGTGTTACATTCTATTTCTATCTTCTGGCATCCAGAGGAAGGGACATAATCATTGAGGGAAGAGCATGTTATAAGCGTTCTACAGTATGTTATAGGGTAGACTAATTATAGGGTAGACAATATTGTTTCACAAACTTAAACAAAATAACAATTCTAAGATAGTAATTTTTAATTTTTCTCAATTTCAAAATTGTGTTTTACATCTTTCATAAGAAAGTAAATCAATGCCAGCACATGTTCATATATTTCACCCGATTACTTCCTAACAGTTAAACTGTCATGCCATGGCAAATTAACCTGGGTGTTCTTTAACTTCTTTTCAGCAGTATACATAGGAAAGACACTATCTATTAAAGACACAAATAAAATTATTGATGACAATAAAACCAAAGACCTTTGTTTGTTTCCTACATACTCCTTACAAGTTTTAAAGTCATTATGAAATCTCGATATACACACCTGTCTGTTCAGAGATCCTGTGCTGGGACTAAGCGACATATTTGCCTCGGACTGTGAGGCCACAACCATTGACAGAGGGCGCTGTGAGATGTCTGTCTGCAAGGACTGGCTCTTCTCAAGGGCAGGGTTTACCGGAACTGGTTCCGACCCGCGTTCCACTGGAGGACCCTTCTTCCTGCGTAGTGATGCATGATGGGTCTCCTGTTGGAGTGGTGTAGGAGATGGCTGGATCAGCCCCCGTGGAGAATTGCACGAGAACACACTACTGCTGTCCGACTCCTCAAACCCTTGGTCCTGAATACCTGTAAACAAGTAGGGAAAAAGTGAAGTAATATCAAACAAACAAACAGAGCAACCCAGGCAGAAGATGCAGTCAGGCCATGAGAGGAGCATGCTCAAAAAATAAATACACCCTTTGAGCGAGCGAGTTGGGTTTAATACTGCTTTGAACAGTATTCCAGTTATATCACGGCGGGTCAGCTTGATGTGGTAGGAAGTCCAAAATGATGCTGGTCCGAGATGTTTATCACTTTGGTGAAACCAACGAGCACAGATATGGAGCTTCGTCAGCTAAGTCCAGGTTCGATTCCCAGCATGGTACCCTGAGTGGGGCCCTTTTCTAGTGTGACCAGCTGTCATATTACTGAACTATTATTAAAAACAGTGAACCGCCATACTCACACATTCACCCTATGTGGTAGCCTAGTGGTTAGAGCATTCGATCGTCACGCCGAAGACCCAGGTTCGATTCCCGACATGGGTACAATGTGTGAAGCCCATTTCTGGTGTCCCCTGCCGTGATATTGCTGGAATATTGCTAAAAGCGGCGCTAAACCATACTCACTCGCTCACTCAGTCACTAAGACAAAACATTAGAGTCTGAACAAGACTCCTGGTTCAATCTGAGAGTGATGTCTATACTAACCCATGCTTCAGTACTGTCTTCTTGAATGAGAAGCTTGTAGAAAATGACACGTTATAATCAACACATCATGTTTTACCCATGTGACAAATCATATGAGCTCGACGTGACTGTGTGCCAGAGGAAGACAGTGAACAGCTCATTGGGGAATTTGCTTGCTTAAAATAGCCCCCAAATTCGCGTGTTTCTATTAATAGCATTTTGTCAATGCAGCCTCATGCATATATATATGTGAAACTTCCTTATCTGATTATAAATCTTTGATTGGTAACATCCACATCATGTTCGTATGCTATGATCTCACAGGAAGCATGAGAAATGATATCCGTGAGAAGAAATATCAACATTTCTGGTAAAATCGAGGACATCACCAACTCGATCTACAGCAAGCATTTTCTTTTAAGTCAACAGTTAGACACAGCCATTACAAGTAAATCTGAAAGGATTAACAGTTTTCACTCAAAATCTAGTTACTGGTTTTTATATATACTACTCAAAAGAAGTTTCCTTATGACTGTAGTTAATCTGTCATGACAGGACAGGTGTTCTTTAACTTCTTTTGAGTAGTATATATAACTGAAACACAGTTGAGGTCTATCAACATTTTGTCAGCCCTTTCAGACAGATAAAAGATATTCTGTGCGTGTGACCAAACAATACCTGCAGCTGATAATTAGTGAATCATCAACAAGGACATCTGTCCATAAACCTAAATACATGATGTGTGAACATGGGAAGAGCTGACCATTCCTTGTTTCATCCCCAAAATGCTGAGCACAAGGCAGGGTACCAACAAGTTCCATCTTCTAACATCTTTTGGTTTGATGTGGCCTGGGATCAAACTACTAACGGCCCACTCTCTGGGCAAACGCTCTATCCACTAGACTACGGAGGTGGTCAAGATGTAAGTGACATTTAACCAATGTAGAAATATTTTCCTCTATTGAGACAACATTTTGGGCAGTATATGGATAATCAAAACTATAAACATGTACTCTATAAATGCAGAACAGTATACAACCTGGCTATTGAGTGAGTGAGTGAGTGAGTATGGTTTTACGCTGCTTTTAGCAATAGTCCAGCAATATCACTGCGGGGGACACCAGAAATGGGCTTCACACATTGTACCCATGTTGGTAAATCTAACCTGGGTCTTCGACGTGACGAGCGAATGCTATAACCACTAGGCTACCCGACCGTCCCCCGGGATATTGAGGAATACATAAACTGCCACTGCCAGTATGAGCAAGTGAGTGAGAATCATTCGGACACTATTTCATTGCATGTCACCTCAATGTGGGAAAAAAGTTATGCAGGTTGTAGATGTTTACCGCTTTGGTGATAACCATTTGTAAGAAGACTTTAGCGCCTCCCCTAAGGATGACATGAGTGAGTGAGTGAGTTTGGTTTTACACCGCTTTTAGCAATAGTCCAGCAATATCACGGCGGGGGACACCAGAAATGGGCTTCACACATTGTACCCATGTCGGGATTCGAACCCGGGTCTTCGGCGTGACGAGTGAACACTTTAACCACTAGGCTACCCGACCGCCCCTAAGGATGACATGCACTTTCTAAGCTGAGAGTGTTGATGTCCATATCATCAGCAGAGGGGTGCTAACCAACTTGTACCATGTGGGCCATGATACACTTTATGCGACAATACAAAACTGTGAACTGAAGCTTGCCCCCCTCTCAGTCTGAACTGAATAGTTCCAACCTCAGCACAATGGGCATGCAGGGCTGTTACAAAAGTTAACCTGCTGAAACAATGGACATAACACATCATGCTGACCATGGATCATAACTGACATGAATCGGGGATTTGATACCCACGATTAGTAGATCCTGAAATGTCTAAGGCCCGTAACTCTTACTTGCATTGCCTTGGTTGGCTGGATCTCATCAGCAAACAAATCATAAAACATTTAAAAATAAAAAATATATCCTACCTTCATAGTCCTGTATCTGAGGTCTGTTCTGTGCATTGTATTTGTAGACACTTTGATCGTAGATGCTCGGTGGCGGGTAGTCCTTAAGGATTGTGGGGTGAATACTTGGTACGTTGGCGTAATCCGGTTCTTGATCTGGCTCTGAGTTGGTCACTGTGATCGACCTCTGAGACAATTGACTATTTGACCGATCATGCATAATATCTGGATCCGTGCTCCGACCCGATCCTTTCGACGAAACACTGTCTTGCACAGAAACAGCACTATCTTGTAAATTCCGCAACGACCCAGCTGATGATTGGGTATCTGACATGTTGCGTAGGGAACCCTGCGAAGACTGGCTATCAGACAGTTCCCGATTTCGGGACGAATGAGATGTCTGACTGTCAGTCCTGTCGTGCCAGAGATAATGACCTCGGTTAGAAGAATGGGACGTATCGCTGTCCGATCGTTCGTGTCGATGATACATGTAATTTTCTGGGTAGTCTGTGTACGACTGGGAGGTCTGAATTCCCATACTAGAATACATGCTAGGATCTTGTGGGTATGGTAAATCATACCCGCCTTGACCCTCGACATTTATTTTCTTATAAGCTGTGTTACCATCTCTTTTCGATATGCCAATATAGGCAGGGTTGGTTCGAGGAAAACGTAGTTTGGGTTTTTGTGGAATGGGGCTGATGTTTCCTTGTTGGTTCACAATATCCTGACTGAACGCCAAATATTCGTCTTTTCCACGGAGATCGGGACTATAGAGACGTTCATGTCCGCTCAGCACATCCTGAGCATAGTTATCTGCTCGCACGTAACTCACCGATGTTGGGTAGCCTTCCATGGACTGTTCTGGAAAACTTCTCTGCCGTGGGTGATGAGCATGTTGCTGAAGATTAATGTTATCATCCTGCACCCCTACACCCATATCATGCCGACGACAGCTCCCACCACGGCTTGGCACGTTACTGTCACTCGGTGTTTTGTGTAGTGACCTCGACCTCTGAGGTCGAGGTGAGTCAATGATTGTCCTTGGTGGCATTTCGAAGGAATCGCGTCGCACCACACTTGGCTGAACAACAGAAACTGGAGCACTGTAACTGCTCTGGCTCACCGATGATGACTGACTTCCTCGGCGACGTGCCCGGTCGCCATTAACTTGTTGGTCCGAGTTGTCTTGGCGACTGGAACTGCTCTGCGAAGATGTGGAGTCCTGTCGATGAAAGCGTTGCTGAAATTACAACACACCATAGTTATTATAAAAACAAACAAAAACAGACACAAAACATACCTCCATGTTGACAAGCCTCCCTAGCCCCCAAAACGCTATCCCCTTGGCATGTCAGTACTAAAATGGAAGTATTTCAGCTGTACAAAGGTTTATCATAAACGTCAAAGTGACAAATTTCAAAAGCCTCTTATCACACAGGTTTCACAAGCCCAACAAAGAAATATTGCAGCACTCATCTTTCATAGCCATTCCGCATTGAAATTCTAAAGTACATAAAATATCCATCATTGCTTCTAAGATCACAATCCTATCACATTTATAAGACTTAAATCAAATGGCAATTATGGTTTTGTCTAAATGTAAAAAACAACAAGGGAAAGTGGACATGTAATATTTCCCGTTGTCAAAAGAATATTTATTATTGTTATACAATGAGGAAATTCATAGTCATGATTATTGTTGTTATTGCTTGGCCATATCAGTGAATGCAATATGTGCAATATTTACATTTACAGTAATACACACTATAATACAACATGCAATGATCGTATCACATGGTTTCCTCAATGAAGTATGTGATACAGGATTTAGTGAGCTATTTTCCTCACCACAATCTCCACATAAGAGAAAAGAACTATAAAGTCACTTCTCCCTGTCAGGAAACAGGAAAATTTTAAAATACTTTACATTGTTTCAGGATAATTTTCTCAATTGTTTGGACTTAAATTCTGTAAAATCAGTATGAAGATTTGCAATGGACACCTCTACATGTGACAAGAGCGACACACATGACAACAAAATAACTCTTCCAGTTATGAACTAACATGGCAGTCTTTGACTTTAGCCACTCAGTCCGAAGTCTAGGAAAATGTCTTTTGGTCTAGTAACTTTTTCTAATAGGTAAGGATAAGAATTTATGGATGAACAACTTCTTTATTACAATTCAGAGCGACGTTTCGGTGTAGGTTCTAACACCGTTATCAAGCACTTAATGCCTATCAAAGAAATTTTTGCTAATTGATCCATACATTAATATTCTTATTAAACATATTTTATTGTCAAAAAGACAAGACATGTGAAGATCCGGGGTAGAAAAGGTCTTCAGCAACCCATGCATGACGTAAAAAGGCGACTACAAGCATTGATCCACGCAATTGGGATATGATGACATGCATCAACCAAGTCAGCGAGCCTGACCACCCAATCCCGGTGGTCGCCTGTTACGAAAAGCATAGGTTTCTGAAGACCAATTCTAACGAGGAATCTTCACCGGACTTTACATCAAAGTAAACTGAGTTTTGTTAATCCATTCATGTTCACTTTTTCTCTACCAAGTACAACTAAATTCAAGTTAATAGTTTTTACTTACTCACACCATGGTCTATCCATAGAAAATACAAGGAAATCTGAACAGCAAATCGGCTCTAAGGCAACTAACAACAGTTGTTTGTTTCTAATCTTTTTGATAATCCCCAACAAGTTGGTCTTACTTAAAAGCAGAAGGTATTTAGATACCACAAAATGCAGGATTAAACCTAGCAAATGTAAGCCATTTTGTAATACTACAGATATCTGATGTCAAAACATCCATTCACATTAACGTATTATTCATGAACAATCATCGGTGATAAGTGAAAAATTTGTATGGAGTGACTGAATTTAACATTGACCCAAGACAAATGACTCAAATTTTGCATGAATGCTCTAACAACTGCACAAACAAAGTCCTCAATCCATGTTCATCTGTAACATCAATCAATGATTTGTACAAAACCATTTGCAATTGAGTGAGTGAGTATGGTTTTACGCCGCTTTTAGCCATATTCCAGCAATATCATGGCGAGGGACACCAGAAATGGGCTTCACACATTATATCCATGTCGAGAATTGAACCCGGGTCTTCGGCGTGACGAGCAAATGCTTTAACCACTAGGCTACCCGACCGCCCCAAAACCATTTGGAGAAATGGGGCAGAATGAATACAGAATCAAGTGGACAAAATCATCGATATCTTCCACAGTGGTAAATACTTGTCACTACATCACTAGTTACATAGATTGCATGTCAAATGTAATGGTCTCAGTATCAAAAGGAACCAGTTCACCACTAGACCTATCTTTATGCCAAGTTTGGTGAAGAAATATTGTACGGTATTCAAGATTTGCTCCAGAAACGACATCTTGCTATGGATGGACACACGGAAGGTAGGAGTCCATTTTCTTACCCCCTGCAAAACTTGTTGATCAGATCACTGGTATTATTCAAATTATTTGTATTTGAATAAACAGTCATGAATTAAACATAAAACATCCCATGTAGTTATGAACAATTTGTCGACATTTTTTTCTAAAGAGCTTAGTGGGAATAGCTTATGATCCCGTGGTTGTCTGATTTAACAAATAGATTTTGATTTATTTTGTTTGTAACATAACATAACACAACACTCCTCAATATTCAGTTATATGACGTCGGTCTGTAAATACTCGAATCTGTACCAGACAATCCAGTGATTGACATCATAAACATTGATCTACACAATTGGGATATGATTACATGCATGAACCAGCGGTAGAAACTAACATTTTTGGCCCGCAAGTCCTTATTATGATAATATAAAGCAAAAGCCACAAAAATAGCAACTTTCTACTAGTTCTTATGATACCTTAACTATTGGGCAGTTTGGAAAGGGCTACAGAGAACTAGCGCCAATTTCTAATGCTGCATGAACCACAGAGTCCAACCACCTGATTCCATTAATCGCCTAACAACTAGCGTGGGTATCGGAAGACCAATTCTAACCAGGATCTTTAGGGATTAAACGTTTACTTTGAACACTGATTGATACACTACACACTAGCCATAAATACTCGTAAACCACACTGAAGTAATTCAATGTCATTTCCAGCACAAATATCCACGGTGATATGACACTGAATATTTCTCCTCAACAACCCACGCCTTTGGCAAGATGAACATGAAACTCTGAAAGCTAAGATTCCTGTTGTGATCATTTTTAAAGCATACACAACATCTGTTTTATGACATTGTAAACGTGAGATAACACTGTTATCCTCAAACAATAAAAAGAAAAGAAAAGTTAAACCCAGTTTCCTACCTTTTGTGGAGGAAAACAAAATATCCTCATTGTTGCAAAGAACAGCCCGAGTGTTCCTGGAGGGTATTACAATAGGACAGTATTGGGTCTTCGCCTTAACAATATAAGGAAGCAGATCTTTCCCTGGCTGTCTCAATGTGATTTAATCTGAGGTCAGATGTTAGAGGCTAACTGTTGACACGTCATTCATATTTATAGTGTAACTGTTTTTAGCAAGGGAAACTTCCATGTCTGTTTTTATCATGTAGAAGAGAAAGTAGGATATGGGACTAGTTCAGTCAATCTGTAGTGTCAAATGGAAAGATGAAAAACTTGGAAATATTGGTCTGAACACTATAAGACAACTAGTCTTTATATTTTCTTACACTTTCAAGTTTCGGACCTCTCAGACAGTCCAATACACAAATATAGCAAAAATGAGTGAAAAAGGCAAAATATTAGAACTTCAAATCAAATTTTAATGTGAGCAAGTAGGTGATCCAGGATGAATATTTTTGTCGATGTCACTCTGTTATAAATATAGGTTCGACTTTTCTTGGGTAAACCCGTAAAGGAGTTATTCCCTCAGAACGCCTGGGTAAGCTGGCATTCCAGCCTAAGTATGCCCAGGTAAGCTGGCATTCCAGCCTAAGTATGCCCCGGTAAGCTGGCATTCCAGCTTAAGTATGCCCGGGTAAGCTGGCATTCCAGCATTCCGTGAAATTTAACGTTTTATAAACTAGCCTCTTGATGTGAATACAAAAGTGAATCTGTAACCTCACATATCGTGTTACATAAACCTGTAAAGTTTAATAACCCACTGTTCCCCCCCCACAAGTCTTGACGGAGAATGTAAGCAGCCCTGGGGCAGTGGGGAGTGGGGAGTGGGGAGATTGGGTCGGGCCTTTGCCCCTCCGCTATTTCCCTCCTTCCTGGGCTTACATTCTCCATTTTCCATCAAGACCTCGTGGGGAGACCCGTGAAGATCCTGGGTAGAATAGTTCCTCAGCAACCCATGCTTGATGTAAAAGGCGACTAACAGGATCAGGTGGTCAGGCTCGCTGATTTGTTTGAACCATGTCATCGATCCCAAATGCGTGGATCGATGCTCATGATATCAATCACTGGATTGTCTGGTCCAAACTCAATTATTTACAGACCGCCATCATATAGCTGCAATACTGCTGAGTACGGCATAAAAAAAACCAACCAACCAACCTCGTGGGGAGTTTATATCCATAACAAATATCTGTAAAGTTTTTAGGAAATCTCCTAGGAGAATCAGCTTGCGTCAAAGGCTTGCTCATGTTCAAATATTAGAAAAGACTTCCTTAAAACATCTAGAATCAGTCTTTCGGACACATTTTATCCAAAGTCCCAAACATACAATTGTTGAAATGAATGAAGGTTAGAGCGTATCTGATAGTGTTGAGAGCAATTTCTAAGAGTCTTCTCAATTTTTTAAAAAGCAGACCTGTGGGCCGAAAATGAACCTTATCTTACCTATTCCCTTATAATATTGTATTGATAGATGTGTAATGATATGCTGCTAAACTCGTGGAACTAGAACCACAAAGTGGCTTAATTTAACTACAAACGTCTCAAATGAGGTGAGGTGAAATTAGGTTTAACGTCGCGTCCAAGATTATAGCACTTATATAGCGACGTGTGTGTGTGTGTGTGTGTGTGTGTGTGTGTGTGTGTGTGTGTGTGTGTGTGTGTGTGTGTGTGTGTGTGTGTGTGTGTGTGTGTGTGTGCTAGTCAGGACTGATGCAGTTTTATAGCGCTAGCTTACTGAGATACCATGCTGCTATTTAACATGAATATCCCACTCAGACACAGTATACTGACTCTGAGCCGACCAGTCCTTGTTTGAGCCCCTTAATGCTGAGCGCCAGACAGGGTAACAACAAGCACCATCTTTTAACGTCTTTTGGTATGACGCGGCCGGGGATCGAACCCTGGACCTTCCGCTCTCCGGACAGACGCTCTACCACTAGACCACGGAGGCTGTTTTCCTCTCAGATGAGATCTATTTACCTACAGTTCTTATATATAACATTACCTGGTATTGTTTCGGAATGTTGCTTAACTGTACAAACCATTACAGACATCTCATGGCTGCTTGTATACAAGAACAAGAATCATCAAGAGTTGACAGATCCTCCATCCCACTCACCACTTCAACCCCTGGTTAATACAATTGTCACTACCATGTTTGGATGAAATCTATTTTACTGTTTTGAAGTTATGCTTCGGAAACAAATACAAATGGTCACAGAGACCAGATGATGACTATATCCCCACAAACTATATGCCAGGAGAATAATATCTAAGCTGGGATCAGATAAACAAGTGTTCAAGTACATAGCCTTTGCCATGAGCCATGCTATCAGGGTTTGAGGACACTCAATCAGCAGGATCACATGTTGGTGAGGTGAGGTGGGGTGAATTGGAATTTGACATTGTGTTGAAAGTGATGTGCATGTGTGCACTTGTGCTTGTCCTAATGCTGGTTTCATAATGCTAGGCCACTTAGAACCTGACAGCAGCAGACTGACTCCAAACCGACCAGTCCTTGTTTTATCTCCCTAATGCCAGGAAGGGAAAGAACAAGTACCATTTTAATTTGTTTTTGGGTAGTTCACACAGAGACACACACTCACTGACAGAAGGACGGATGGACAGCCAGCCAACCAGCCAGACAGACAGACAAACAGCCAGACAGGCAGACAGGCACTTTTTAACCACACCATGTTTAAAACATTATCGCTTAAAAACTTAATTTTGTAATGTTTTGTTCATCAATCCTATGGTATGGTGAATGATCTGTAGCCCATTACCTAACACATAAATGCCTAGACGTATTCAATGTGAAAATAGGTCAGTTTAGTATGATGTGTTGTGCCAGCAGGAACACTGTCCGGACTGCCTGTGTATGACTCACAGGACAAAAGTCAGCATTATACTCTACATTTAAACTGATGACAATAGATTAAAATAGAACTTGAAACTGACCCTTCTCTTTCAATAATGTATACACTTACATCATGTTTCAACAATGTACTTACACAAAGTCCTAAACATGGTTATCTAAATACAAACCCTCATCACTTTTTGTTGTGAGTATTTGATGTTAAACTCAAGATCAGCAGATCCTGGCATGCCAAAGGGAAGCAACTATGCATAGTAAGAAGAGATTTAGGTCAATATAGTTCAGACCCCTAATTCTGTCAGTGTATTAACAATGAATACAAATTCAAAACTTTATCCATATTTTGAATCTTTTTAAAAAAATTGTCTTTTTTTTAAAACACAAACGATTATACCTGGTTGACAATTTATTAACATTTACAATACCAGAACACATGGTATTCAATATTTCATTAACTAATGTAAACTGTAACAAAAGTTCATTCTGTTTGATTAACAAAGGTTCCACAGTGTCAGCATATCCATTTCAAAGTTATAATAGGGTCGTATATATATCAGATGCATATATTGACACTGTACATATATTTCACCAAGCTGTCACCTGTCACTTTGCGACCTTGGCCTACTCTTGAGATGTGTCATTGCAAGGCTAGGTACACCTGGTGCACTTTCGTGCCAACAGTCCTCTAGATAGGCACCATTATCATAGGGGTGAAACTGTATCCTAAGTAGACAAACACTGGCAGGGTAACTGGCACACACCAGCCAGGTCAAGCATTGTAATAACACAGTTTTAATTAGTGGGCCATTATGATGGCCCTAGATCTATTCTGCCCTTGTATTCATCACAGAGACAAGCATGGAGTACTGGGGACCTTATCTGTCCTGAAGTCCATCATAGAGACAAGCATGGAGTACAGGGGACCTTATCTACCCTGTAGTCCATCATAGAGAAAAGCATGGAGTACAGAGAACCTTATCTACCCTGGTATCCATCACAGAGACAAGCATGGAATACTTGGGAACTTATCTACCCTGGTATCCATCATAGAGACACACATGGAGTACTGGGGACCTTATCTGTCCTGTAGTCCATCATAGAGACAAGCATGGAGTACTGGGGACCTTATCTACCCTGGTATACATCACAGAGACAAGCATGAAGTACAGGGGACCTTCTCTGTCCTTTAGTCGATCATAGAGACAAGCATGGAGTACTGGGGACCTTATCTGCCCTGAAGTCCATCATAGAGACAAGCATGGAGTACAGGGGACCTTACCTACCCTGGTATCCATCATAGAGACAAGCATGGAGTACTGGGGACCTTATCTACCCTGTAGTCCATCATAGACACAAGCATGGAGTACTGGGGACCTTATCTGTCCTGTAGTCCATCATAGAGACAAGCATGGAGTACTGGGGACCTTATCCGGTTTGTAGTCCATCATAGAGACAAGCATGGAGTACAGGGGACCTTATCTGTCCTGTAGTCCATCATAGAGACAAGCACGGAGTAGTGGGGACCTTATCTACCCTGTAGTCCATCATAGAGACAAGCATGGAGTACTCGGGACCTTATCTGTCCTGTAGTCCATCATAGAGACAAGCATGGAGTACTGGGGACCTTATCTACCCTGGTATCCATCATAGAGACAAGCATGGAGTACTGGGGACCTTATCTGTCCTGTAGTCCATCATAGAGACAAGCATGGAGTACTGGGGACCTTATCTACCCTGTAGTCCATTGCAGAGACAAGCATGGAGTACAGGGGACCTTATCTGTCCTGTAGTCCATCATAGAGACAAGCATGGAGTACTGGGGACTTTATCTGTCCTGTAGTCCATCGCAGAGACAAGCATGGAGTACAGGGGACCTTATCCGGTTTGTAGTCCATCATAGAGACAAGCATGGAGTACAGGGGACCTTATCTGTCCTGTAGTCCATCATAGAGACAAGCATGGAGTACTGGGGACCTTATCTGTCCTGTAGTCAATCATTGAGACAAGCATGGAGTAGTGGGGACCTTATTCTACCCTGTAGTCTATCATAGAGACAAGCATGGAGTACAGGGGACCTTATCCGGTTTGTAGTCCATCATAGAGACAAGCATTGAGTACTGGGGACCTTATCTGTCCTGTAGTCCATCATAGAGACAAGCATGGAGTAGTGGGGACCTTATCTACCCTGTAGTCCATCATAGAGACAAGCATGGAGTACTGGGGACCTTATCTACCCTGTAGTCCATCATAGAGACAAGCATGGAGTACTGGGGACCTTATCTGTCCTGTAGTCCATCATAGAGACAAGCATGGAGTACTGGGGACCTTATCTGTCTTGTAGTCCATCATAGAGACAAGCATGGAGTACAGGGGACCTTATCTGTCCTGTAGTCCATCATAGAGACAAACATGGAGTACTGGGGACCTTATCTGTCCTGTAGTCCATCATAGAGACAAGCATGGAGTACTGGGGACCTTATCTGTCCTGTAGTCCATCATAGAGACAAGCATGGAGTAGTGGGGACCTTATCTACCCTGTAGTCCATAATAGAGACAAGCATGGAGTACTGGGGACCTTATCTGTCCTGTAGTCCATCATAGAGACAAGCATGGAGTACAGGGGACCTTATCTGTCCTGTAGTCCATCATAGAGACAAGCACGGAGTAGTGGGGACCTTATCTACCCTGTAGTCCATAATAGAGACAAGCATGGAGTACTCGGGACCTTATCTGTCCTGTAGTCCATCAAAGAGACAAGTATGGAGTACTGGGGACCTTATCCCAAACATCAACTTCTGTCTGACAGCTTAACTAGCTGGTTAAACAAGCCAATACTGAGAGCCCTGTTTTGGTTGGTGAAGAATTACCTGTGCCTACAACATGATGTGGGCGAAAAGCCAACGTCAAACAAAGCCCCAAATACAGTCCTGGACGATCAGTGAATGACCATGAGCCAAATGCACAGCATATTGTGGGAAACCTCATGGCACAGTTTTGTCCATTCATAAACTAAACAATAGCCATGTTTGCAGGGGATGTGAAAAACTTTCAAGGTTCTGATATTAACTGTATAAATACACCACTTGAACTGCTAATTGATCTGGCAAACAATGGCCCCTAGTCAAGTAGAGTTAAGTTGCTTGGTGGCTTTGATCTGTTGCAGTTCGTCAAGAGTCAGACAAATAGGGAGTGTGGTTAACACACAAAACATTTTCCTTAAAAACAAAATGAAAATTTATACGAATGGCAAACAGTTCTTATTGATATTGTTTTAGTCTTAAGTCTTGTTTGTTTGTAATATTTACAAATTTAGTTTAAAAAATAATGACCATTTTTTCTCATGGTCCACAAGACACATCTTAATCAGACATGATGGTGAACTCAAATCCAGTGAGCTGAACAGTTTACAAACTGTACCCAGGTTTGTTTGTTTGTTTGTTTGTTTGTTGTTTAATGCCACACTCTGCAATATTACAGCTATATGATGGCGGTCTGTAAATAATCGAGTCTGAACCAGACATCCCGTGATTGACATTATGAGCATCGATCCATGCGGTTGGGATATGATGACATGCATCAACCAAGTCACCGAGCCTGACCACCCAATCTGTTTAGTCGCCTCTTACGACAAGCATGGGCTGCTGAAGAGTATTCTACCCCGAATCTTGGTTATTTGACCTTACAAGTCAGTGCTTTAACCACTAGGCTACCCTGAAATCTTGGTTATTTGACCTTACAAGTCAATGCTTTAACTACTAGGCTACCCTGAAATCTTGGTTAATTGACCTTACAAGTCAGTGCTTTAACCACTAGGCTACCCTGAATCTTGGTTATTTGACCTTACAAGTCAGTGCTTTAACCACTAGGCTACCCTGAATCTTGGTTATTTGACCTTACAAGTCAGTGCTTTAACCACTAGGCTACCCTGAATCTTGGTTATTTGACCTTACAAGTCAGTGCTTTAACCACTAGGCTACCCTCAAGCAAATACAAACACACTGATCATTCAAGGAGAAGAAATGGAACAAAACATGATGGATAACAGAAAAGAAGAATGCTAAATTCAAATTTGTGACTGACTAACCCTTACTTGTCCCCACAAAATCGATCTTTGAACAAACTCAATACCTCTAAAGTAGATTTACCATACCACAGCACTAATCCCTTTGTTACGTGTAACTTGTCATGCTTGGCGACATCGAACTGTTGTGGTTCCTATTATGTTTCACAGCAATGCATCAGTAATTTGTGTAAAATCATGACACAGTCATCAGAGATATGAGATTTTATTTATTTAGACTTGTTTATGCATCTCTGTTTCAACCTTGATAACTTTACGGGACCAGGGTGCAACCTACTTTTGTCTGGTGCAACTAGGTTTTCCTGTCAACAAGCACCTGGTGCAAGTTAAATCAAGCTCCGTAAATGGAGCCCTTGAGTGTTGGAAGTGGGGCAATCTCATTAAAATCAGACCTCAGATCTCGCTACCGCTAAACAAAGATCTGAGGATATCCCATTAGGGGTCACGTCAGAACGACCTTTCATCCGACCAATCAGAGCATCGCTTACCAGATTATGAAAGTGACAGTCGGAATGTGATTTCTGATCATGCAGCCTCGAAAATTTTAACTCCGAACGATAGTTACGGGTTTAACGACTGTATCCATACAATCTAGACCATCTATTAGCCATTCAAGAATGTTCTTTTGTTCAGGTTTCAAATTTGTAATCGAGAATGTGTCAAAAAATGTTTCGAAGCGTAGTCGCCAATTTAAAATTAGTGCCGTAAAGCACGAGAAAGCTGCCTTCTGATTGGTCATTCCATTGGTTTGTCAAAGTTCGCGCAAGGTCGGTCTGACGTGACCCGTAATGGGATGTCCTCAGATCTTTGTAAAGCGGTAGCGAGAACTAAGATCTGATTTTAATGAGATTGGAAGTGGGGTTTCCTGTGTTGTGTCATGCCAGGGCAGAGAACCAGGAAACAGAAATCAAGACAGAATTAGTACACAAGTCAATCTTAAAAATCAATACAAACCCGTTAGGACGGAAATGAGGCAAACATACTTAGTGTTTAAGGAGGCAGAAGCTGAAAAATGCCATTGATTAAGTCATCCATCTTCCCCACTGGAATCATGATGCTGCTTCATGACTACTATGTGTACAGATCCTTCCAGAGATCCCTACTATTGCAGAAGTTGCTGTATCCATATGTGGATATATTGAGAGTACGCCCTCACAGCAATAGAAACTAACAGTTTTAGTCTACTAGTCCTTATAATGATAACATATAGTAAAACCCTTGAAACAGGCAAACTTCTACTCGTCCTTATGATACCTTAACTATTGGGCAGTTTGGTAAGGACTACAGTGCCATTTCCAACACTGCCCGGCCTCATTGCCATGCGGTTGTTTCAATAAACATGTCCTTCCTGAAGGTACATAGGGCTGAACTGATCATCAATAAACATGTCCTTCCTGAAGGTACATAGGGCTGAAGTGATCATCAATAAACATGTCCTTCCTGTAGGTACATAGGAGCTGAAGTGATCACCGATAAACATGTCCTTCCTGAAGGTACATAGGGCTGAACTGATCATCAATAAACATGTCCTTCCTGAAGGTACAGAGGGAGGAACTGATCATCAATAAACATGTCCTTCCTGAAGGTACATAGGGCTGAACTGATCCTCAATAAACATGTCCTTCCTGAAGGTACAGAGGGAGGAACTGATCATCAATAAACATGCCCTTCCTGAAGGTACATAGGACTGAAGTGAACATCAATAAACATGTCCTTCCTGAAGGTACATAGGGCTGAAGTGAACATCAATAAACATGTCCTTCCTGAAGGTACATAGGGCTGAACTGATCATCAATAAACATGCCCTTCCTGAAGGTACATAGGGCTGAACTGATCCTCAATAAACATGTCCTTCCTGAAGGTACATAGGGCTGAAGTGATCATCAATAAACATGTCCTTCCTAAGGGGTACATAGGGCTGAACTGATCACCAATAAACATGTCCTTCCTGAAGGTACATAGGGCTGAACTGATCATCAATAAACATGTCCTTCCTGAAGGTACATAGGGCTAAACTGATCATCAATAAACATGTCCTTCCTGAAGGTACATATGGCTGAAGTGATCATCAATAAACATGTCCTTCCTGTAGGTACATAGGGCTGAAGTGATCCTCAATAAACATGTCCTTTCTGAAGGTACAGAGGGAGGAACTGATCTTCAATAAACATGTCCTTCCTGAAGGTACATAGGGCTGAACTGATCCTCAATAAACATGTCCTTCCTAAAGGTACATAGGGCTGAAGTGATCATCAATAAAGATGCCCTTCCTGAAGGTACATAGGGCTGAACTGATCATCAATAAACATGTCCTTCATGAAGGTACATAGGGAGGAACTGATCATCAATAAACATGTCCTTCCTGAAGGTACATAGGGCTGAAGTGATATCAATAAATATGCCCTTCCTGAAGGTACATAGGGCTGAAGTGATCATCAATAAACACGTCCTTCATGAAGGTACATAGGGCTGAACTGATCATCAATAAACATGTCCTTCCTGAAGGTACATAGGGCTGAAGGGATCATCAATAAACATATCCTTCCTGAAGGTACATAGGGCTGAACTGATCATCAATAAACATGTCCTTCCTGAAGGTACATAGGGCTGAAGTGAACATCAATAAACATGTCCTTCCTGAAGGTACATAGGGCTGAACTGATCATCAATAAACATGCCCTTCCTGAAGGTACATAGGGCTGAACTGATCCTCAATAAACATGTCCTTCCTGAAGGTACATAGGGCTGAACTGATCATCAATAAACATGTCCTTCCTAAGGGGTACATAGGGCTGAACTGATCACCAATAAACATGTCCTTCCTGAAGGTACATAGGGCTGAACTGATCATCAATAAACATGTCCTTCCTGAAGGTACATAGGGCTAAACTGATCATCAATAAACATGTCCTTCCTGAAGGTACATATGGCTGAAGTGATCATCAATAAACATGTCCTTCCTGTAGGTACATAGGGCTGAAGTGATCCTCAATAAACATGTCCTTTCTGAAGGTACAGAGGGAGGAACTGATCTTCAATAAACATGTCCTTCCTGAAGGTACATAGGGCTGAACTGATCCTCAATAAACATGTCCTTCCTAAAGGTACATAGGGCTGAAGTGATCATCAATAAAGATGCCCTTCCTGAAGGTACATAGGGCTGAACTGATCATCAATAAACATGTCCTTCATGAAGGTATATACGGCTGAACTGATCCTCAATAAACATGTCCTTCCTGAAGGTACTGAGGGCTGAACTGATCATAAACAAACATGTCCTTCCTGAAGGTACATAGGGCTAAACTGATCATCAATAAACATGCCCTTCCTGAAGGTACATAGGGAGGAACTGATCATCAATAAACATGTCCTTCCTGAAGGTACATAGGGCTGAAGTGATATCAATAAATATGCCCTTCCTGAAGGTACATAGGGCTGAAGTGATCATCAATAAACACGTCCTTCCTGAAGGTACATAGGGCTGAACTGATCATCAATAAACATGTCCTTCCTGAAGGTACATAGGGCTGAAGGGATCCTCAATAAACATATCCTTCCTGAAGGTACATAGGGCTGAACTGATCATCAATAAACATGTCCTTCCTGAAGGTACATAGGGCTGAAGTGATCCTCAATAAACATGTCCTTCCTGAAGGTACATAGGGCTGAAGCGATCATCAATAAACATGTCCTTCCTGAAGGTACATAGGAGCTGAAGTGATCATCAATAAACATGTCCTTCCTGAAGGTACATAGGGCTGAAGTGATCCTCAATAAACATGTCCTTCCTGAAGGTAGAGGGGGAGGAATTGATCCTCAATAGACATGTCCTTCCTGAAGGTACAGAGGGTGGAACTGATCCTCAATAAACATGTCCTTCCTGAAGGTACATAGGGCTGAAGCGATCATCAATAAACATGTCCTTCCTGAAGGTACATAGGGCTGAAGTGATCATCAAT
Organism: Haliotis cracherodii; assembly: GCF_022045235.1. Taxonomy (NCBI): domain Eukaryota; kingdom Metazoa; phylum Mollusca; class Gastropoda; order Lepetellida; family Haliotidae; genus Haliotis; species Haliotis cracherodii. The sequence goes on along the minus strand of NW_027266270.1, from coordinate 17,003,928 downwards.
AAACACGTCCTTCCTGAAGGTACATAGGGCTGAACTGATCATCAATAAACATGTCCTTCCTGAAGGTACATAGGGCTGAAGGGATCCTCAATAAACATATCCTTCCTGAAGGTACATAGGGCTGAACTGATCATCAATAAACATGTCCTTCCTGAAGGTACATAGGGCTGAAGTGATCCTCAATAGACATGTCCTTCCTGAAGGTACAGAGGGCTGTGTGAACTGATCATCAATAAACTCAAAATTCTGCTTATCAAAGTAATTCATTTGCACCTTGACAGAAGGATATGTATCTCTGGTAATATCCATCTCTGAATGCAATGTGAAGGCTGCATGTGTCATCCAGACTAGTAATTGATATTATGAACAATGGTCCACTCAACTGGAGAACAATGGCACACAATCAATCAAGTGGCTGATTCTGACCACCCGAGCCATTAAGTCGACTAGGTGAAGTCAACAAGCATGGTTGCTAGGGACCAATCCGAATCTGGAAATGGCTGACATTTACATTGTAAACAATACTTTATTCATTTCTGTTACAGTGACTAATATAAGAATCAAGCCTTTAAGTTGGTTTATTACTATCGCAAAACTATTGCAACAGTGTGGGGTACTTTTGTAATCCAATCACAACAGTGAAAATAGCCCCAATAGTCACCCCAGCCACAAGGCCACCAAGGCATGCAACTCTGTACAGTGAGTTTCAGTGTTTTAGACCACAAGGCCACCAAGGGATGCAACTCTGTACAGGGAGTTTCAGTTCTTTAGACCACAAGGTCACCAAGGGTTGCAACTCTGTACAGTGAACTTCAGTCTTTAGACCACAAGGCCACCAAGGGATGCATTCTGTACAGTGAGTTTCAGAGCTTTAGACCACAAGGCCTCCAAGGGATGTAACTCTGTACAGTGAGTTTCAGTGCTTTAGACCACAAGGCCGGCAAGGGTTGCAACTCTGTACAGTGAGTTTCCTTCCTTTAGACCACAAGGCCACCAAGGGTTGCTACCCTGTGCAGTGAGTTTCAGTGCTGTAGACCACAAGGTCACCAAGGGATGCAACTCTGTACAGTGAGTTTCAGTGCTTTAGACAACAAGGTCACCAAGGCATGCAACTCTGTACAGTGAGTTTCAGTGCTTTAGACCACAAGGCCACCAAGGGATGCAACTCTGTACAGTGAGTTTCAGTGCTTTAGACCACAAGGTCACCAAGGGATGCAACTCTGTATAGTGAGTTTCAGTGCTTTAGACCACAAGGCCACCAAGGGTTGCTACCCTGTACAGTGAGTTTCAGTGCTTTAGACCACAAGGTCACCAAGGGATGCAACTCTGTATAGTGAGTTTCAGTGCTTTAGACCACAAGGTCACCAAGGGATGCAACTCTGTACAGTGAATTTCAGTGCTTTAGACAACAAGGTCACCAAGGGATGCAACTCTGTACAGTGAGTTTCAGTGCTTTAAACCACAAGGTCACCAAGGGATGCAACTCTGTACAGTGAGTTTCAGTGCTTTAGACCACAAGGCCACCAAGGGATGCAACCCTGTAAAGTGAGTTTCAGTGCTTTAGACCACAAGGCCACCAAGGGATGCAACCCTGTAAAGTGAGTTCCAGTGCTTTTAACCACAATGTCACCAAAGGGAAGCAACTCTGTACAGTGCTTCAGACCCCTGGACAACTGCAGGTAGCAGGCACTAGGGGACAGGCTGGTAACGTCCTTGACATAAAACAGGGGCCCTGGGGTTATGCTTTCATGCATGATTATGCAATATAAATATGAGAGGGCAAATGCTGATAGAGACACATGGTTCAGGAAAATGAACATAGAGGAAGATGACACCATGTGTGTTTGTGGGAGGTGGGGACAATGAACAGATGGATGGGAGGGGGAGGGGGAAGGGGCAGGGGGAGACAAGGATGCTGTGAGTATGCATCTGTGACTGTTATTTCCTTGTCAGGCTTCCTACCTTTCTCAGTTCTTTTGCCATCAGAGAAAATACATGCTTTCATGAGGGTATTGAAACAAGAGTGAATCACTGAACTTCCTGATTTAAAGACCAAAATGATCTGCAGGCCAACAGCAATAAATGTACGCAGTTTGTGACAACAGTACAAACAGAAGTCATCAGAGATACCGAGTGACACCAAATGCACACTTTCTAATTCCAACAAAGTTCATTCTAAATATTATCCCTCACAACTGTTGAGTTGTTAAACTATATTACTGGGACAGCAGTGTTTGAAATTTTGTGGGGTTGTGGTGACCTTGAGATGAGCTTAGTAAATCTACCGTCATCTTCCCGAGTCAAGAGAGTTAACTGACTTCAAAAGTCCAGTTTCCACCCTTGCCGAACTAGACTGGTATTATGGAGTTACATTTTGGCACGAGTCTATGCAGTCCAATCAAATTCGCGCAACGAAATTGAAATCCAGTTCGTAGACTGTCGTGCTGATTTCAGACAATTGCCAGATTTGCAAAGCATGTGCACTGCCAACTCGTTGTCAGCACTTATTTTCCAAATCTTTTCATGATTTTAATCAAGGTGCTCACGTGACTTGATGCACTTTGCGATATAAGACCCGTTTTATCACAATATAGATCTTGATTATCGATCAGATCATCTTGACTAGGCGCCGCCATTTTGTTTGAATCAAATGCAAGTGATATGAGAAGTGGAATCTGATTGGTCCATAGGAGAAGTTTAGAAGGGACATAACTCATAATAACCACTGGTGGCGCTACGATTGAGCCCAGGAATTCCAGCCTAGTTCGGCAAAGGTGGAAACTGGACTTTTAAAGTCAGTTAATTCTCTTGCCTCGGGAAGATGATCTACCGTTGGAACCACCTGACAACTACCTGTAATGGGTGCCATGAGCACCCGTGTCAACTTTAACTATTAAATGCACCAACGTTATCTTTAACTATTCAATAACTGATGTTATCTGTAACTTTTCAATAACTGTCATTATCTTTAACTATTCAATAACTGTTGTTATCTTAAACTATTCAATAACTGATGTTATCTTTAACTATTCAATAACTGGTGTAATATTAAACTATTCAATAACTGTTGTTTTCTTTAACTATTCAATAACTGATGTTATCTTTAACTATAGAATGCACCAATGTCATCTTTAACTATAGAATGCACTGACGTAAAATTAAACTATTTAATTAAACGACATTGTCTTTAATTATTCAACGTACTGATGTGATGCTTAACTATTCACTGCACTGACATTATCTTTAACTACTGGTATACAATGCACTGACATTATCTTTAACTACTAGTATTCAATGCACTGACATTATCTTTGACTACTAGTATTCAATGCACTGACATTATCTTTAACTACTAATATTCAATGCACTGACATTATCTTTAACTACTAGTATTCAATGCACTGACATTATCTTTAACTACTAGTATTCAATGCACTGACATTATCTTTAACTACTAGTATTCAATGCACTGATATTATCTTTAACTCTACAATGCACTGATATGACATCCTAGCAATTGACAAGAACAGCTTCACACACAATCACAACAACCAGCCAACCCATGAAAAGGGAGAAATACTATTTGGTCAAACCTAACATCTCCGTGCCATGCGGACGAACTGTCTCCAGTGTATTGCATTAATATAATGAGGATAAATAAAACGTAAACAGGTGTGAAGATGGGATGTTATTTTCCACCCTAGGTTTATGACAACTGTGTTTGTGGTTGTTAGTCTGTGACCACTGACTGTTTAATGGGTTTATCGTCTCAGAGACATAGTGGGGCAAATATGGTTGGTTGGTTGGTTTGTTGTTTAACGCCGCACTCAGCAATATTCCAGCTATATGACGGCGGTCTGTAAATAATCGAGTCTGGACCAGACAATCCAGTGATTAATATCATGAGCATCGATCCACGCAATTGGGATAGACGACAACCAAGTCAGCAAGCCTGACCACCCAATACCGTTAGTCGCCTTTTACGGCAAGCATGGGTTGCTGAAGACCCATTCTACCACGGAATCTTGACGGGTCGGGGTAGATATGTAGGAAAGAGTAAGTGACTCATTGCTTCTGTCATCATTCAGACATGTTAGGGACAGATGGCTGCAGCTGCTAAATAACTGTTTGTTTGATGTTTAAAACCACACTTGGAGCTATATGACGACAGCCTGCAAATAATCTGGACCAGACAATCCAGTGACTGACAATCCACACTGACGGGGTATAATGACGTGCAGTCAAACAAGTCACAAAGCCTGAACAATTAGACTGCCTCATACGACCAGCATCAGTTGGTGAGGACTAATTCCAACCTGGAATCTGACCGGCCAATCTGTTTGGCCGCCTCGTACGACCAGCATCATTTGGTGAGGCCTCATTCACACCTAGAATCTGACCAGCCAATCTGTTTGGCCGCCTCGTACGACCAGCATCAGTTGGTGAGGACTAATTCCAACCTGGAATCTGACCAGCCAATCTGTTTGGCCGCCTCGTACAACCAGCATCAGTTGGTGAGGACTCATTCACACCTAGAATCTGACCAGCCAATCTGTTTGGCCGCCTCATACGACCAGCATCAGTTGGTGAGGACTCATTCCCACCTAGAATCTGACCAGCCAATCTGTTTGGCCGCCTAATACAACCAGCATCAGTTGGTGAGGACTAATTCCCACCTAGAATCTGACCAGCCAATCTGTTTGGCCGCCTTGTACAACCAGCATCAGTTTGTGAGGACTCATTCCCACCTAGAATCTGACCAGCCAATCTGTTTGGCCGCCTCGTACAACCAGCATCAGTTGGTGAGGACTCATTCCCACCTAGAATCTGACTGGCCAATCGGTTTGGCCGCCTCGTACGACCAATGTAAGTTAGTGAGGCCTCATTCCCACCTAGAATCTGACCAGCCAATCTGTTTGGCCGCCTCATACGACCAATGTAAGTTGGTGAGGCCTCATTCACACCCGGAATCTGACCAGCCAATCTGTTTGGCCGCCTCGTACGACCAGCATAAGTTCGTGAGTACTCATTCTCACCGGAATCTGGCCGCCTCGTACAACCAGCTTTAGTTTGTGAGGACTCATTCCCATCCGGAATCTGACCAGCCAATCTGTTTGGCCGCCTCGTACGACCAGCATAAGTTGGTGAGGACTCATTCCAACCCCGGGGGCAAGGGTGGCCCAGTCATCTTAGGTACCGCGATACCCAAAAACATATGATTGTGGGTTAGAGTGCCGGTTCTCCCCGATTATGTTTCTAGGTTTCTAGGTCAGCACCATACCCGCGCTCGTGGGTTTCACCAAAGTGGTAAACGTCTGAGACCTGCATCACTTTGATCTTTCCTCTCACATTAGGCTGACACGCCGCAATATAACTGGAATACTGTGAAAAGCGGCGTTAAACCCAACTCACTCACTCACTCATTCCAACCCGGAATCTGACCAGCCAATCTGAGTAAGTGAGTAAGTTGGGTTTAACACCTCGTTGAACAGTATTTTACTTATACTACGGCATGTCAACTTGATGTATGAGTAAGTTTGGTTTAATACCAGTTTGAACAATAGTTCAGTTATAATCAAAAGATGTCAGCTTCATGTTGGAGAAAGCCTGTACTGCAGGCTTCAGGCATTTACCTCTTGGGAGAAAAGCACAAGGACGGGTATGGTGCTGACAAACCTGAAGACAGGATCAGACCAAACTGAGATCTAAACTCACAATCATGGCAATTTAAATCAGGATTGGGCAGTCAGGATCACTGACTTGGTTGATGCATGTCATCGTATCCCGGTTGTGGAAATTGATGCTCATGATGTCAATCACTAGATTGTCTGATCAAGATTTGAGACCAGATTTGATTATTTTACAGACTGCCATTGAATAGCTGAAATACTGCTGAGTGCAGCATTAAACAACCAACATAAAAAAACCATATCCATGCCCTGTAGACAAGATACTACTAAAAACAGTCGCTCCTACCTCACTTACAGAACAGATGGGACTGATGACATGCCTCTGACTTGGTAGACATGCAGTTCTTTGCAGGACACTAATTACATGAGCAATATAACTAAAAATCAAAGACGTACCTTTCGGGAGCTCCTGGGACTGCTTTGACTTGAATTCTTCAACGACCCTGCTCGTACATGTTCCCGTCTCTGTCGCCAAAACACGAGAAAACCATATAAAATAGTCACTGACGATATCAACAAACACAGCGTTATTTCAGAGTAGGAGTGAGAGATAGTGTTTCCCATCATTGTAATAACAGCATTGGATAACCCATCTATGTTCACTGTCAGAAACGTCATGAAATCCATTCCGTCACTCATTGCATGTCAATTTCACTGCATCAAATTTGCACCTTCTTTAACACACTTGTTGATGTCCTGTGATCGGTGAGTATTTCAGTTTCATAATTGCTCATGACTGACCACAATCCCAGAATCCTCGAAGTCCATTTACACCCACGTAGATTTAGTTGAAAAAGCACCACTGGTGGATCTGGGTATCGGTTTCAGTAATATTGTCGTGTATGCATTTCCTATTACAACTGTTGCACATCTTGAAAGAAACGTGACATCGGCTGTCAGACGCACAAACACAGAGTCCCAGTAATATCCAGCTGTTTAAACATAACACAAGTCACAGTGACATGTGAAACTAGAAACTCAACTCATCAAAGCATAATCTAAACTGACATAACAAATGTAGCTTCAAACCAGGCATCCATTCTATGTCATGAAATCATGAAACAATATATGCAACTTATGAAATCAGTACTCCAAAGATTTCCGAACTATCCACAACTCCACTCCCAAAGAGATGAGGATTACTATCAGAGGAGCAGCATAACAGTGTGTCCTACAAACAATCCCATTTCTGGTCCACACAAGGACTCAGTGTTGCTCCCAGCTGATTGACACAGCTCTGACTTTTCACAAGTACTCTAATTTCTGTTAATAGCTGTCGATTTGCATCCTGAGCAGCCATCTATCCAGCACCACAATGCTGCACTAACAACAAGGAAACGTTCATTTCATTCCTGGGCTTGTCAATGTCACCTAAGAATCCCGCCTCTGTTTACATTTCCGGATGATCATAAGTACATCGATCTGTTTGCATGTTGCATTGGAAGCCTTAACCTATGAGCCAAAATGCTCATGCAGCGTAGGACGTTACTGTCAACAATGCGTAAACGAGTGTGAAATTCATGAAAAGTATACGCCTTCCGATCAATGCCCTCGCTGATTACATGTCGAAAATGATGAAAAGGTTTCAGGTTCAATAAAACCCTGCACTTCCAGATCTGGTCGTAAATATTCTTAAATGGGAGTTTATTCAGCCAGCATAGCACCAGCTATTTATTAAGTGTACAACAGGCTTTAAAGCTTCCTCTCGGAAACTAACTTCACCTCTAGCAAGTCAGTGCATAAGCAATGGGTCAGGATGGCCATTTGAACAACAGCTACTTAACTTGATGGCTTCTTAAGCAATGAATACGCCATGCTATATTCAAATCCAGCCTTCCTTGGCACAGCATTACAGTATCCAGAACACTTTCTTAATGAAATCAACATGCTACTCCTGAAGTCTTCTCAATAAATCTATCTTGTTACAATTTAGGAAAAGCTCCTATTCTTCATCTGTTTACATTTTTTAAACATTTGTCAAACAGATTCTACTTAAATTGATTTTATACTCTGAAACCCTGAAATTGATTTTATGAAATGTATATCCCCAGTTTATAGCTGTCAGTTTCACCTGTACTCACGTATATTGCATGTCAATTTCAGAATGAAACCTGTTACTTAACTGACAAGGCACTGCAGATGAGGAATTATCTGCACTTGCTGTGTGTATCCAGGCCTGTATATAGTCCTGAGGCCTTTTTGCATATAAACTTATTCTTTTCTACCAGATATTATTCAGAAACTCACGCAAACTAACATGACACCAAATGCTCAAATTGTCAAGGTCTACATGTTAAAGAAACAAATCCCTTCTTTCAGGAATTTCAGTTTTCTTAAATTCTAAAATTGATAGAATAATTAACTATAATTATCAATTATATAGTAATTCAAAACTGATTTTAGGAAAACAACATATTATTTTCTCACAAATGGCATTCAAAATATACTTATGGGAACATAAATATTTTTTACAATACATGGGCACACCAAATATGAATAATAGCATCCGCAGGCACAAAGAAAACAATCTCCTCTCGAATCTACACTGTCATTAACTTTAATGTGCAAAAAGAATTCCGCCAGTCAACATATCGCATTCAGCTGTGCAATCATCCCCCAAATGCCTCTGTAGCCCAACTGAATAAATCCATGTTCAGGTGTCTCCAAAACAGAAATAAACGCCTGCCAATCAGACAAGAAATCCACAACTGTTGCAGCTGCAATAACACTGCCTTCACCTCTTTGTGTCATTACCGATGCAAAATGAACAACTGTCACAAATACACAGCACACGTTCCAGTATCCCGGTCACTTTCAACGTGTTTTTTTTCCACACTGATTACGTCTAAGGTCCGTAGTGCACCATATTGATCCACACACACTACGTCGTCAATTTCAGACTAGCAGTCGCAGCCCAAGCGTCAATTTCAAGGTCTGTAAATGTGCGACTTCCTCCCATGGTGCATGTCTCGCGACAGACAAAATGTCACTCGGCATCCTACTGGGGTCCGGCTACATTGAATTAACCTCTAACCCATCTTGGCGATTATTTACACACCCAACCAACCCTAACACGAAAAGAACAAGTCTTTTGTCACAGAACTTCAATATTTGTCAATGTTGAAGGATCACATGTCACTCAGTGAGAAGATTGACAGCTACTGACCGTTCACCCACAGTGAGTGAAGCATGTGTTGGGAATGTTTTCGTAACAGTATAGCAGAACACTTCTACCACACACAATAGCTGACAGGTTTGGTTTTTTTAAGCATGTACCAATGACTCATCAGGTAAAATAGTAAATTTGAAGAAAAAAATTAACAGCAACAGTGATTGAATTTCACATTAGATGAATCGCACATATTTCTTTAACACCTCACCATAACAATATAATCAGTCTACTTTTAGCACCATTGCTGTCAGGTACTCTTTTCAAAAGACAATGAGACCAATGAATCATCAGGTTTAAAATAAAAAAAATAAAAAAAACAAAATTAACAGCAACGGTGATTGAATTTCAACGCAGCTGAATCACACATATTTCTTCTTTAACACTTCACCGTGATTTAACGCCTACTGTGTGTATCAATACTTTCATAAATGCAAATAATTCTGTACACAACCGTACACATTTGCATGGTATTTTCAAATATTTCATCCATGAATCATTGCCACACAATAACCGTGGTCTTCTGCCACACAATAACAGTGGTCCTCAGGGAAATATTCCCATGAACAGTTTGAATCCAACACATTTGATTCAACAACAATTCAAAATGCCTCAGGTAACAAGATCCAATCAGGAATCACTGTCCTATTTTTTCAACAGTCTCAATGCTCCTCTAGATTCCAGTAATCTGCGCAAGTTCACAGCACATTCCACCATCCAGGTAAAATACACAACGCTTGAATCCCAGAATTATGTTTTTTAACCAAAGATCCACCAAAAAAAAGGAAATATCTTCTAATTCAAATTTTCAAATTTTCAAATTTATGCATGCCCTGTACCCTCTTTCAGGCCATTTTCCATTTTTCCAATTTTCCAACTGTTTACTCTACCAGTTGAGGTCAACAGCATCAGACTGTCCCCTTGATGATTCATGCACCAAGGCACTGACTGACTGTTGATCGTAACCTTGGCTTCCTCAGGTGTGCTTCTATCTACCGTAAATGCTCTCAAAAACATGGGGGCACGAGTTGTCCACTCATCTGAGCCACCGCAATTCGCTGTGCAGAGTTGCATTCCTTGTATTCCTGAATCTATGATTGTGGGTTTGAATCCCAGTTCGCCCCAATTATGTTTCTAGGTTTGTCAGAACAATACCCATGCTTGTGGGTTTCACCAACGAGGTAAACGTCTGAGACCTGCATCTTTCCTCCACATTAAGCTGACACGGCATGATATGACTGGAATACTGTTCAAAGTGGCGTTAAACCCAAATCACTCACTCACTCACTCACTCTAACAAATGTGCTGACATGTTATCAGTGATTCCTTTCATCCTATTTCAGTTTGTTTTGTTTGTTTGTTGTTTAATGCAGCACTCAGCAATATTCCAGCTATATGACGGCAGTCTGTAAAAAATCGAGTCTGGACCAAACAATCCAGTGATTGATATCATGAGCATCGATCCACGCAATTGGGACCAAAGACATGAATCAACCAAGTCAGCGAGCCTGACCACCCAATCCCGTCAGTCGCCTCTTACGACAAGCATATAGTCACCTTTTACCAAGCTGTTACCGGTTTCTCATTCAAGTAATACCTTTTAAAACCCTTTAAGCTCAGAACCATTGTGTCTTGTAGAGATCTAACAGGACGATTAAATTTTTCCTTTGAACCACTGACACTTTTTTGTCAGTGTCAAGCACTGACTCAACAAATAAAAAAAACAACTTTGTGATCACACAAGGGATGAATGTTTGATAGATGTAAAGAATATGCTAAAATCAAGTTAACTACGGTACATCTAGCCCCTACTGGGGACGGTAGCCCATGAGTCATGTTTTTGTCATCCCTTTGTTGTAAATAGTTATACATGCAGGTACATCGGACTGAATGAAGGCTCGCTCTCCACTCAAGCTTGTAGCCCCTTCAACTCTGAGCTTCACCATAGGGTGGAACCATCATTCTGAATGCTGATGCTACACCTGTAATTTAGCAAATTCCTGAGTTATGAAAAGTAAATGATAAGATTTTGAAACATGAATACTTGATGAGACTAGCATTACGATACTTGCTAAATGTTCTGATTGTTCTGCTTAATAGCACATGAACAACCATTAACATCTAGGAATGTCAACAGCCGAGTCGAAGTGACTTTGTAAGACGATCAATTACTCTATAAAGTCTTTTTATACATATACAATAGATAGAATCTATTCTTAGGTCTTTTTGTTCCCTTTAAAATATGAACCCTCAATTGAATTTGATATCAAGTACTTTAAGCTGAAGCATGCCAAGAATTACGCAACAGAACCAGACATCGGCTTGGATGACCAATCAATCCGTGTTTGGGAATAAAACCTCGGATTACTTGTGACGTATGTACGCTTGAACTACAGGGCCAGCCTCTTCTTTAGCAACAGACAACAAACTAAGCCTGAACATCATATTCAACTCAAAAGACCTTAAACAACAACATATTTTTTCTAAAAAAAAGTATTTGACACAGATTGTATATGAAGACTACTAAAAAGAAGTTAAAGAACACCTAATGTTTTACATGACTATGGTTATGACTGATTGACTAGTCATATGAACAAAACATCACAGGTTAACTATAAAAAATTAAATGCAATTGAGGATAATTTCCTAACAAAGAAGAGAATATGACAAAAAACATAAAAATGTTCCAATGGTACACTGTATCATAAAAAATGTTTTGTTTATCTATAAACTGCAATTTATATCTTAGTCTGGCTTATTCATCTGTAGAAAAGAACAACAATAATGGATTTGTACAGTCCCCCTCCCATTCCGTTTCTTAAATTTACAAGTTGGAGATTTGAATCCAGACTTTTAATATGATCAGCAAACGCCATCTCTAGACGACCCAAGGCTACTGAGGGTTGCATCCAACACTATCAGCACTACCTTAGCCATCCTACACCAAGGACTGGTGGACACTCACACCGGGACAGACAATCCCTCACTGTAGTCAACACATCAGGAACCAACGTCACATATCAAAACGACCTTGACCTAAATAATTTATTATCATATGAAACCTCAAATTGAAAACAGATCTATTTGGTGTCAAGGGCTGCAGGAACACTATGATGACTGTGAAACATGAGGTTACCATGTTATATGATAGTCACAGAACGCATTCTACATAGAACCAACTGTATGGCAGGCAAATGCCTCGTATGAAGGTCACAGTAAACTGATTATTTGTTGGTTGCATGTATCTCCTTACAATTATTTTCAAAATACTTGAAACAAGTTTTGCGCCAATGTGATGCTTCTTTGTTTGTTATTTAATGCCGCACTCAGCAATATTCCAGCTTTATGACGGAGGTCTGTAAATAATCAAATCTTGACCAGACAATCTAGTGATTAACATCATGAGCTTCAATTTACACAACTGGGATACGATGACGTTCATCAACCAAGTCAGTGAACCTGACTGCCCGATCCTGATCTAAATGGCCATGGTCATGACTTCAGATCCCAGTTTAGTCTGATCATGTTTTCAGATTTGTCAGCACCATATCCGTCCTTGTGCATTTCTCCAAAATAATTTAAATGCCTAAAGCATTAGTAAATAATCAAGTCTGGACTGGACAATCCAGTGATTGCTGTTATCAGCAATGATCCATGCCATTGGAATACAATGACATGCATCAACAGAGTCACCAAATCTGACCACCCGATCCTGTTAGTTGCCTCAAACAAGCGTGGGTTCCTGAAGATCATTTCAAACCCGGATCTTCACGGGCGTGTTTAACGCAATCTATCTGTTCTAGACGTGTTTCCATACCGATATAATTCACATTTTCCCAGTCCCCGTACTGGTTTCCGTTTTGCCAGGGGTGAGATCAAAGATAGTGACAGTTTACAGGAAATAGCTTACAAGACATCACAAGGAAACAGACTTACATAATTGCATGCTCTTTAACATGTCCTCAATATTAGCATTTAAATTGAATCACTTATTTTGACGTTTTCCTCCATGATACTGCCCAGCTAACATAAATGGAGCATCTGTAGGTATTTCAGCATCTAGATTCTACAACACTGATCACCTTGTTCCCATCAAAATCCAATGATGCCCCCACCTACAATGACTACCAGCCTATTCTATTCATCCCACCCACCTTGATGTTCACGGTTTGCCCATCTTCCCGAGGCAAGAGAGTTAACTGACTATAAAAGTCCAGTTTCCACCCTTGCCAAACTAGGCGGGTATTATGGAGTTACATTTTGGCTGGACTAACGAGTCTATGCAGAGTCCAATCAAAATCATGCAACAAAATCGAAATCCAGTTTGTGAAATTGTCGTGCAGATTTAACTGGGTACTTTAACTAAATTAACCTGTGTTATTTGTGTCAGTCTGAAGGCCATGTTTGAACCTGAAATAGACAATGACATACCGATTGTCTGTCTGGTGTCTGGGTGCCCATTTCACATTTGACAGATGTGAGTCGTGCCTCCTCACCGCCCCGAACCTCTGTGTTCTGTTTCAGAGTCTGGAAACAACAACACAAGTCGTCAACAACAAAACAGGTTATCAACAACAAAACAACACTAGTCGTCAACAACAAAACAGGTTATCAACAACAAAACAACACTAGTCGTCAACAACAAAACAGGTTATCAACAACAAAACAACACAAGTCGTCAACAACAAAACAGGTATTAAACAACAAAACAACACTAGTCGTCAACAACAAAACAGGTTATCAACAACAAAACAACACAAGTCGTCAACAACAAAACAACATAGGTCATCAACAAAACAGGTTATCAACAACAAAACAGGTATTAAACAACAAAACAGCACTAGTCGTCAACAACAAAACAGGTTATCAACAACAAAACAACACAAGTCGTCAACAACAAAACAACACAAGTCGTCAACAACAAAACAGGTATTAAACAACAAAACAGCACAAGTCGTCAACAACAAAACAGGTTATCAACCACCAAACCTTTATTGTTAAAAGATTACAAGGACATGATGGTAGGTATACATACAGGGAGGAGTGAGTGAGTGAGTGAGTGAGTGAGTGAGTGAGTGAGTGAGTGAGTATGGTTTTATGCCGCTTTTAGCAATATTCCAGCAATATCACGGCAGGGGAACACCAGAAATTGGGCTTCACACATTGTATCCATGTCGGGAATCACGGCGTGATGAGTGAACGCTTTAACCACTAGGTGAGTGAGTGAGTGAGTGAGTGAGTGAGTGAGTGAGTGAGTGAGTGAGTTGGTTTTAAACCAGCTTTGAACAGAATTCCATTCATATCAGGGTGTGTCAGCTTGATGTGGGAGGAAAGCCCGAAGTGATGCACATCTCAGATGTTTACCACATTGGTGAAACAAATAAGCAGGGGACTGGTGCTGACAAACCCAGAAACATAATCCGACAAACCAGGGATTCGAACCCACAATCACAGGTTTCTGGCATGCCAAAGGGAGGCAACTTTGCACAGCAAATGACGATGACAATGATGAATAATGCTGGTTGACTGGGTCTTATGAAGGGTGTTTTGGAAGATGGATGATTTGAAAGTGGATCAAAGATTGATTGATGTATAAGAACTTATGAAATTACCACAGATGTAAAAAAAACCCACAAAAACACATTGCAAGGACATTAAGTTTCCTAAAACTTCAAATATGATGGAGCAGGTGTCCAAAAAAGCTTGCACAGCTTCCCACAGCTATCCTAGTCTCTACAGCGGTAGAAACTAACATTTTTGGTCCACTAGTCCGTATAATGATAATATATAGCAAAACCCTTAAAAATGGCAAATTTCTACTTGTCCTTATGATACCTTAACTATTGGGCAGTTTGGCAAGGACTACAGGACTAGTGCCAATTTCTAACCCTACTCTACATCTACTCTGCACCTCCTAGAAGGGCCTTGTCAATGCAACCAGACGTACCACACAGACAAGTTAAACACTTCCAACAACAGGAGAAAAAGAAAAAGAATAGTCACCTCCATTTTCTGGCCCCAAATCTAACTTTCTAAATGCAAACCTATAAATAACACAATTAGTAACCAGTTTCAAATCCTGTTAAAACAATTCACTTTTCAACTTTTTGATCCAGTGACAATAACCTTTGAAATGAGTCAGTGTCCCCCCCCTGAAAGAGACACCTGGTTCCTGTTGAGCCCCCGGTGTGACTCACTGTCAATTGCAACCCGTGAACGGAATAAACATTTCCTCACTCCATGTGGTCAGTCATATTCATGTCATAATGTCACAGCGAGTGAGTGAGTGAGTGAGTGAGTGAGTGAGACGGGTATAACGCTGCTTTGAGTGAGTGAGTGAGTGAGTGAGTATGGTCTTACGCAGCTTTTAGCAATATTCCAGCAATATCACAGCGGGGGACACCAGAAATGGGCTTCACACATTGTACCCATGTCGGGAATCGAACCCGGGTCTTCGGCGTGACGAGCGAACGCTTTAGCCACTAGGCTACCCGACCGCCCCTAACGCTGCCTTGAACAGTATTCTGGTTATATCACAGTGTGTGAGCTTGATGTGGGAGGGAAGACGGAAGTGATGCAGATCTTAGACGTTTGCCGCTTTGGTGCTGGCAAACCCAGAAACATAACCAGGATTCAAATCCACGACCACATTTCTGGCATACCCAAGGGAGACAACTCTGCAGAGATAATTGGGCACCTGCTACCTGATATCTTCCTAACTTTACATACTGTATTTAGTTAAATATATCTGTTCAACTTGTTTGTATTCAAAGAAACATATAGATTAGTGAACCTTATTCTTTATAGTCGGTTCAAAAAGGAGAGATAGTCGCTGAATGTGTCACACGTTCATATTGTCAAGTCACATAGTATCAAACCAACGAAGATCAGGCTTAGAATTGCTTGACGTACAAGGTAACTAATGGGATTGAGTGGTCAGGCTCACTGACTTGTATGTGGCATGTCACCATATACCAGTTGTGTAGATCAATGCTCATGATGTCAATCACTGGATTTTTAAGAGACCATCATCACATAGCTGGAATATTGTTGAGTATGGCGTTAAAAAACAAACAAACAAATAAAGTATAGAGATTATTCACCAAGTGTGTTTTCATATGGTAAATATAATATATCTTGAACAAAAATTCTATCATGCAAGCCTTACTAAAAGTCGGATTCATTTGCATATTTGTCATATAGTGATACCAAGTTTATCTGACTGATTTATCCTATCAATAACACCAACCATTTCATGATAAACAACATTATTAACAATAAAAGTATCATTGCCGGTCACATTTGAAGAAAGACTGACAATTTACTTATTACTTACTTATCATTTATTTATTACCTATTTATCATTCAATTATTCTATAGCTTCTTCTTTATTCTTGGGTGTATGTTTATGGGTTTGTTGTTTCCATACTGCATGCAGTCAATACATTTCAGATAGCCGCACAACACAACAAACCTACATACAAGGAATCCTGGCCAGGAAGATTTGAAATATTTCAACTATTTAACATGCCTTCATCATTTCCGGGAAGACTGCCTCTCTGGTTTAGTGGATAAAGCGTCTGCCCATCTCCAACCATGTCATACCAACAGACGTTCAAAGATGGTATGGCCCAGTCGTCTAAGGCGCACACCAGAAGCCTCTGATTGTGGGTTTGAATCCCGGTTCTCCCCGAATATGTTTCTAGGTTTGTCAGCACTATACCCGTGCTCGTGGGTTTCACCAAAGTGATAAATGTCTGATACCTGCATCACTTCGGGCTTTCCTCCCACAATAAGCGGACGCGCCGTGATATAACTGGAATACTGCTAAAAGCAGCGTTAAACCCGACCCACTCACTCATTCACTCAAGGATGTTGTTACCCTGCCTGGCACTCAGCATTATGGGAAATAAAGGACTGGTCACACACATGGTCTCCTATGGTGTCTGAATCTGGGGACTCCTAAATCTTAACTGTTAACATCTGGGCTATAGATAAAGTCCCTTGATTTTCAAGCTGTATTTCGAACACTGTATTAGACAAGAAGAAAACATCATGGCTACTCTTTCCAAAAAGTGATCTTAGTTCTTTGATGTCATAAGAGGCGACTGTGCTTGTTGTAAGGGTAAGTGAGTGAGTGAGTATGGTTTTACACCGCTTTTAGCAATATTCCAGCAATATCATGGCGGGGGACACCAGAAATGGGCTTCACACATAGTACCCATGTCCGGAATCGAACCCGTGTCTTCGGCGTGACGAGCGAACGCTTTAACCACTAGGCTACCAGACCACCCCGCTTGTCGTAAGAAACGACTAACGGGATCGGGTGGTCAGGCTCGCTGACTTGATTGGTGCATGTCATTGTATCGAAACTGCATAGAACAATTCTCAAGTCAATCACTGGATTGTCTGGTCCAGACTATTTACAGGCCGCCCTCATATAGCTGGAATATATGCCACCATGGCATAAAACAACAAACAAAGACTGTAACCTCTACACTTTAACGTAGAATTACGACAGTGAGATGCTTGTTTTCCCCAACTAAAGGAACACAAACTACCAATCTTTCCTTAACAGCAAGAGGTGTGGCACCATGTGTGGCGCTGTTTTTGAAACACAGGATGTCTTTGTCTTTGAAGTCCACATCCTATGTAAGAGTAGGGGAAATAAGATTAGGTAAGATCAAATTATTTTTAGAGTTTAACTGTTGAGTGTTCGATATTTTCTCAAATGAGGATGGCAGCCTTGTGGTCAAAGTGTTTGATGAAAGGTCCGGGTTTGATTCCCCAAATAGGTGTCTACCTCTGTGATATTGCTGGAATATTGTCAAAAGATGTGGAAAAATAAACTCACTTACTCAAATGAGAGTACATTACATGTAACTGGCTTGTTGCTTCTCTTTGTTTCATAACCTATTTAACATTATTTATTTAAATTTAGTTTCAATATGAAAAAATATTTGGAATAGTCAAGAAAATTCTTTCAATATTTAAATTTTTGGAAAAAATAATCAAATGTATATCTTACTTCATGAAACATGGCAATTAAACTGAAGACAGACTGCTTCCTCCTGTCCCAGAAGAGTTGTCTCCCTTAGACCAGCACAAACAGAGCCAAAATGACTCCACACACTTGTTCCTACTTTGTTAGACTAAAAGGAGCCCCAGTGAGAAGGGAGATTAAGAACCTGTGTGATGTGTAGACTTGCTTCATTTAGGGCAATAGCTTTACAGTAAGGGAATGGGCGGAAGGGACTGTGAAACAGACTAATTCTTCGACTGTGAACCTGTTTGTTTCTGAACGTTTCTTTTTAATCGAAGAACATTATGAAAATGAAAATCAGTGTCGTTCAGGGACTCTGAGGCAGACTAAATCTTCGAACGTAATCCTGTTTGTTTATGAGTGTTTCTTTTTCATTAAAGAACATAAAGAAAATAAAAATCAATGTGGGAGACACAACATTTTGTTCAATGCCCGCAAAACGTGCCCTATTTCTTTATTCATACGAAATATTCCCGACGGTGGTCTGTAATTAATAGAGACTGGTCCAGAGAATCCAGTGACTGATATTATTAGAAATGATCCACACTGTTGGGTTCGATGACATCCATCAATTGAGTCACCGAGCCCGACCACCAATCCATTAACGCCCTCTTTTGACTACCATACGTTCCGAAGGACCAATTCTAACCACTTGCAAATCTAACATAAACACTAACACAAAGAAAACAAAGTGGCATGACTGTGTATATCCTTGTAAAATATGTGGAAAGAAACTCATCAAAGCCACTTGGGTACATATTCTTACGTAACTAACACACATAATAGCCACTGTAAATTATAATATATCACAATATTCAACTGGCCATTCTCACCCTGACACAGGCGGGGTTAAAACTGACGACAAATATAGAAGTCTACTGTATCCATGGTGGTAACACATGACAGGCTGTGGACATGTCTGTGATGTTATCACATCAGGAATACTTTGTTTGTTTGTTTGTTTGTTTGTTTGTTGTTTAATGCCACACTCAGCAATATTCCGGCAATATGACGGCGGTCTGTAAATATTCGAGTTTGGACCAGACAATCCACACTATTGGGATCAATGACATGGATCAACCAAGCTGAAGACATATTCTACCCCGGATCATCACAGGTCTGGATGTCAGGTTCCCACAGACCAGGATGAAGTTCAGCTTTATGTAATTTTCACTTTAAGATCCTGACCCTGACCACCCGAATCTGTTACTCATCTCTTACGACAAACACAGTCGCCATTTACCACAAGCATGGATCTTCTCCGGATCTTCATGGGTTAGGGGGAATGGGAGTGTGAGTTGGGGTTGGAGTTAGTGTGATGGGTGTGGAAGTTCATGTGTTTGTGTGTGACAGTGACAAGGCAGACAAACTCATCATTGAGCAGAACTTAACCTGGTTGGTTGGTTTGTTGTTTATCGTCGCACTCAACAATATTACAGCTATATGACGGCGGTCTGTAAATAGTCGAGTCTGGACCAGACAATCCAGTGATTGACATCATAAGCATCAATCCACCAATTAGGATACGATGACATGCATCAACCAAGTCAGTGAGTGTGACCACCCGATCCCTTTAGTCGCCTCTTACGACAAGAATAGTCGCCTTTTACGGCAAGTATGGGTTGCTGAAGACCTATTCTACCCCGGATCTTAAGGGGTCACTTAACCTGGTAATTTGGAGAACAAAGTGTCCAAGCTCACCTGTAGTTTAGCTAGCGGAATGATGTCACAGTTCTGTGGTCGGTGCCAGACCGTCTTCTGACTTGTGGCATTGTAGTAGTAGAACCTGGACGTGTTCGGGTCAAACAACTCCCACCACTGGTTGTCATCAGTCTTTTTACTGCAAACAAAAAACAGGACGTTCAACACTGTGTTCAACAAAATAATTGCAACTGTATGTAATAGGTCCACACAAAATACTGCTGCAAAGGTCTCGGCCTGCAAAAAATAAATCGTTAAATGTATCATTGACACACATGTTATCTATTTGGCTTCGCAATGTGCAAAGATTCAGGCAACTATTATACAGATATCATTGATTGATGAAGTTCCACTACTAAAAATCTTAATGCATCTCATCCCCATCTCAGCTCTAGCAGTCAATACTGAATCATTCTCAGCTTTATCAGTCTCTACTCAACCCATTCTCAGCTCTCTGAAATTACAATTTTTTAACGTTGGAGGGTTCCTAACAGAATTATTTTATTTAACCTTGCACACGGCTTTCTTTCAGAGATTATATGTTAAATGCTTCAAAAGGCACATGGTGCAATCATCCAAGGGAGACAACTCTTTCAAGATCACCATCCTCACACCCCTCTTCATCAAAAACATAATCACAGCCTCAATTATTGGAGTACTGAGAACAGCCTTCACACAACCTCCCAGCTTCCCTTTGATGTGGACGTAATAAAATGAAATCATCATTGTAGCAATATGAAAGTGAGTCTGGGACCACGGAACTGAGTGCACTGAGTGTTAGCTGCTGAAGTAGAGGATGGGATGGCCATGGAAACAGGGGGTTGAGGTGGGGGTTGGGGTGGGGGGGTGGGCAGGGGGAAATGGATTCTTTGAGTGAGTACATGAATGATTACATGTGACGGGTAGCTGTCAGCTGTGAGATTGGCAAGGTTTGGGAATAATCTGACTGCTGAAGGTGTGTGGGATGTGTCTGTTTACAATGACAGGCAGGAATCAATTTACAAAATCCAGTGGGTGTAAAATTGATCAAAACTTTAGAAATGTAAAATTGATCATTTCAAATCGGAAATTGAATCAATGGCGGCTATTTATAGCAGTCACTGTTATTGAATAAAGTTTCGCTTTTTAGCAACTATTTTTCCCAATTCATTTCTTTTGTGAAATATTTCTGTGTACCCAATGTCATTCTGACGTCTGCAAGTTACAAAGATTAATATTT
Source organism: Haliotis cracherodii (assembly GCF_022045235.1). Lineage (NCBI taxonomy): Eukaryota > Metazoa > Mollusca > Gastropoda > Lepetellida > Haliotidae > Haliotis > Haliotis cracherodii. Next base: position 16,983,106 of record NW_027266270.1, on the reverse strand, counting down.
CATTTCTTCCGGTTGAGATGAAGGAAGTAGCCAAGTGGTTAATGTGTTAACTAGTCACACAGAAGACTCAGGTTCAATTCCCTACATGAGGACAAAGTGCAAAGCTAATTTCTTGAGGCCATTCTCTTGCAAAGGGTGGTGGAATAGCCAAATGGTTAAAGTATTCACTAATTTGGCCAAAGACTTGAGTTTCATTCCCAAAATGGTCACCAGTTGTATGCCAGGAAGTTCTGGATGGAAACAGATGCACAAGCTTGCATCAAATTAATCATGCTGGCAGAACATGTAATCAACTTAAAACAACAATTACATGGTATTTTATTCCAAGAATATTTTCCATGAAACTAATTGTATTCCTGAACAATTTTCCACAAAGTTGAGGGTCATGGTGTCCTAGACTAACACTTATTCTCTGAAAATACATAATTTTGTCAAATTGATGCAACAGTGTTTCAATAGTTAACATGAACAATAAACGTCACTCACTTATGATACAAGTACAATAATCACATAAACAAATAACACACTGGTTAAATTAGGTGAAGCATTCATAAAATGGTATATACTGCAGATATGCCAAACACCCAGACTTGCACCCGTCTCTAAAGGACTAATTTTCAGTTTAAATCATAAGTACTAGATTAAGTAAATAATAAGAACAAGTTGTCCCTATAAGAGACTTGAGTCCTTACGTACTGTCCACATATCTAGACTTGCCAATTAAGAGAATACAATTACTATACATTTGAGATCTTTTCTTTCAGTCCAGCCTGAGAGCAAGGCTACCAAACATCCAAAGTTGTCTGTTACTTGCAAAGTTCTTTTAATCATGTATACCCTAAATGGTAGTCCAAAGAGGGATAATGGTAAAAAATTGATTCACTGAGTATTGATTCACAAATGAAATGGGTCTCTATAAATTAAAAAGGCTGCAACACTAACACATCCAAGAACCAGGCTCATTGTGATGGTTTTTGCTGATATCAAACTGGGAATTGTATCAGTGGTGTCCATTTACAGCAGTCCCAATTAATAATTAAAGTATTATTTTTAGCAACAATATGTCACCATGCAGAGATTGTTGTGCCAACGAACAGTATTTCAGTTATATCAAGGCATCACAGCTTGATGTGTGAGTGTGTGTGTTTGGTTTAATGCCTCTTTGAACAGTATTTTAGCTGTAGCATTGAGCGTCAACTTGATGTGTGAGTGAGGGAGTCTGGTTTAACACCGCTTTGAACAGTATTTTAGTTATAACATGGCAAGTGAGATTGTGTACAAACAAAAAGGTAACTTGATTAATTATGCATGTCAATGAATAAGGGCTGGCATGTTTAGCATTAAATTAAACAGAGTAGCAAAATATAGATAAAACAGTGAGCATGTAAACAAACTATTACTGTGGCAGTAAAAACTCTCACACCACAAAACCACATGCAATCCTGCACCTTAAAAGCCGACAACAGAAGACCGACCCGAGTGAAACCTGCAACTGTCATTACACGGGGGAAGTGTTTCTACAAGGCCACAGCTAAACACAACAGGCAATGAATCACCTCTCATGGTTTAATTGCTAATAGACGCCAGGTAGCTGTATGTTCTCTTCACCTGATTCATGCATAGATCAGCATGTGTAGAGCTCTTACACTGTGGGAACCATACCTACACAGCAGATGGAGTACTGGAGCTTGTACCTGACACTATGTGGAGAACTGTAGAGCTCTTACACTGTGTGGAGTACTGTAGAGCTCTTACACTGTGTGGAGTACTGTAGAGCTCTTACACTGTGTGGAGTACTGAAGAGTTCTTACACTGTGTGGAGTACTGTAGAGCTCTTACACTGTGTGGAGTACTGTAGAGCTCTTACACTGTGTGGAGTACTGAAGAGTTCTTACACTGTGTGGAGTACTGTAGAGCTCTTACACTGTGTGGAGTGCTGTAGAGCTCTTACACTGTGTGGAGTACTGTAGAGCTCTTACACTGTGTGGAGTACTGCAGAGCTCTTACACTGTGTGGAGTACTATAGAGCTCTTACACTGTGTGGAGTACTGAAGAGCTCTTACACTGTGTGAAGTACTGTAGAGCTCTTACACTGTGTGGAGTGCTGTAGAGTTCTTACACTGTGTGGAGTGCTGTAGAGCTCTTACACTGTGTGGAGTACTGTAGAGTTCTTACACTGTGTGGAGTACTGTATAGTTCAGACACTGTATGGAGTACTATTGAGTTCTTACACTGTGTGGAGTACTGTAGAGTTCATACACTGTGTGGAGTACTATAGAGCTCTTACACTGTGTTGAGTACAATAGAGCTCTTACACTGTGTGGAGTACTATAGAGCTATTACACTGTGTGGAGTAGTGCAGAATTCTGACACTATGCGAAACAAGCACTTGCACAGATTGGTGTGTCTCCCAGTCCCTAGAGAATATGATAAATAAAAGTTACTTTTTATTTTGTGGATATTTATTTTTAAATGACATAACCATATTTCTGGGACTAATTGTTAGTCTAATAGCAGATGGACAACGAGAGTTAAATGTACATGGCTCCTGTATAACGCTGGAGCTACTCACGGGTGTCTGAACACACTGACAGGAGTTGCTAATCACTTTCAGGTGAATTACTGCACCTCTTACAATATGCCAGTAAGTTCTGGATGGAAACAGATGCACAAGCTTGCATCAAATTAATCATGCTGGCAGAACATATAATCAACTTGAAACAATAATTCCAAGAATATTTTCCATGAAACTAATTGTATTACTGAATAATTTTCCACAAAGTTGAGGGTCACTTACGCTTATTCTCTGAAAATACACAATTTTGGTACAAGCATGTAACTACATTAAAAGAGGTCCCATTGAGATGGGAGAACCTGTGGAAAATCTAGACTTGCTTCATTTAGGGCTATAGCATTATACAAAGAGCTGGGCCGAAGGGAAAATAATATGGTTCAGTTTCATACTGTGTGACAGACCATTGATGGCCTAGAATTGCATCTCTAAGGAAATGATTATGAGTTGAAATCATAATTTCTAGACTATATGAACAATAATAATTATAAGTTGTCCCTATCAAAGATTTGCCTCCTTACTGTCTGTTTAGCTAGACTTGCCTGCTTTAAGGGTAGAATTACTATACATCCATGGGCTTATCATTCAGTACAGACATGGAGCAAGGCTAATAGTGCTCCCGTGGTCATGACAAGTTCGTAGGATTCATCAAAGAGGTAAATGCTCGTACCCTGCATCACTTTAAGATTTCCTTCAACATTAAGATGTCATATAAGTGTTAAAAGCAGTCATAAACCTAGCCCACTCGCTTAAAACATAATTTGGATCAAAACAAAATTCAGATAATAAATAATAAAAGCTGAGTCCATTTCTTTGGGTTTTTTATTTACTGCAGAAAATGTTACCAACAATTAATAAAAAAACACCCTGATTTTACAAACAAAATTCAAAATATCTTTTTGTCAAACATTTAAGAAAATTCAAAATCATAAACTTCTCCATTCTCTGCTAACAAGCAGGAGCAGACAAACCAGGAACACAGATAGTGTGACACAAAATTAAATCATTCACTATCACAGCAGGAAATGCTAGAAATAAATTTATCAGTATGAGCTAGAACCACATACAGCATGGTCGGCATATATCACGAATAGAGCCCTTACATTCCTGCCAAATATCTGCAATCAAGGTGATAAACACATGGTATTGCGCACTGTTGTAGCAATGGGCTCTGTCAATATGTTGATGGTATGGAATGATATGAGTGTGCTATCAGCATGAAATGGACGAGATGGGAAATGTCAGAGAGCAAGAAATTGAGATGATCCACAAATTATCTTGTCCTTGACTCCCGATACCTGCATCTCCCTTTGTTTTGTTCCATCACCATCCATTCCGTTTTGGATGCAATCAACTATAGTTAGTTTGTTTCTTTGTTGTTTAACGCCACCCTTTGCAATATTCTTGGTATTTTACAGCGCCCAGTAAAATAATCATCATCAGAGGCTGTCTGGATAAATAGACATCAAATCAACCAAGCACCAAGTCTGACCACCTGAAAATGGACTGTCCAGCCATGTCACTAATAATTGGGGAGGCCAACAGAGTTGCCTCCCTTTGCCATGTCATGATCATGTGTTTGAAGCCTGTACCCAGATCATGATACTTGGTACGTCAGCACCCTATTGGTGGGGTTCATTTGTGTCACCGAAGTGGTAAATATCTACAAACTGTATCAAATTGGGCTTTCAACATTCATTAATCTTACAAAATTTAAAGTAAAATCCAAAAGGAGCCCAGGACAAGGCTTAATTTCCCCCAAGATTCAACCTTGGATTCATTTAATACTTTATTCTCTAGTGTCTGGGAGACAGACAAGCACTAAACCTGACTCACTTGATTCTAACTCAAGATACATAAACAGTTAAACCTCCTTTGAAAGATTGTCCCATCTAAAAAATGACTGTTTCACACAGAAACTGAAAAATACTCACTGCAGGACATTTAAATTAATTTTCTATTCTAGCGAAGGCAAATAATTTTTTATTCTCAAATAATTAATATTTTACATCAACTTCAAATAAAACACATTTCAACAGACTATTAACCCAATATTAAGAACATCACTTTTTATTAACACATCCAGATCCAATTGGTAATAACATGGTGATAGAGCAGATGTTCACTTAACGCAAAGAAGTTGCATCACAGATAAGCATGGGTATATATTTCATTACATTTTCGGTATATCTGTTATTTTCTCGTAAACAAGGGATGATTCAGCCAGTATAATTAAAAGTGTAAATAATGGGGCCTTACATTGGTGAGTAATTCCCCTCAATCTGGCTCCTGGTTCACTGATCAGAGGCCAGCACCTGGTACATCATCAGGTGCTGCAGGTCTTGATGGCATTAACTGGTTCAACACTTGTAATCCTATAACCCATGCTATTACATACATATATGCATCCGGTTATGAGATCGTTAATAACTAATCAGCAACAGTCGTAACCCATCCAACAACCGAGCATGGATCCGATCCTGCGTCAGAATTACTCCTACATTTCTCTCAATCCTTTTCGGGGCGGTCAGGTAGCGTAGTGGTTCAAGCGTTTGCTCATGACAGAGAAGACCCGGGTTCGAATCCCGACATGGGTACATTGTGTGAAGCCCATTTCTGGTGTCGCCTGCCGTGATATTGCTGGAATATTGCTAAAAGGGGCATAAAACCATACTCATTCACTCACTCACTCACTAACTCACTTAATCCTTTCCAGACTGTATCATTTGGAGAGAAAAGTCACATTGGCACATTTGAAGGGTGTCTGTTTTTTCTAAAATTAGGGAAGTAGACTAATATGTAGTCTCAAGTCTCTGTAATTGAAATGTTTAAAGAGTGAGTGAGTGTTTCTTTTTTAGTTGTTTACGCCGTACTCAGCATTATTCCGTCTGTATGACAGTGGTCTGTAAATAATCGAGTCTGGACCAGACAATCCAGTGATTGATAACATGATCATCGAACACAGACAGTGGTACAAACAGTAGAGAGAGAAAAGAAATAATAAAAAAACAAATTCTGGCTTATGTGTCTAGTAGACCAGTTAATTTGTCGCACCCTGTATCTACAAAATAATCTGGATTTTTACCAATTTGTATTTCAGACTTAATTCAATTCTATTCAAATTTGTTGTTTTCTGTTAAAAAAACACACAATTATTTTTTTAAAAGTCAATCAATCTGGTACGATACATTTATATCTTTGCCAGTCAGAAAAAACTTTGTGAGAAAAGTCATCCCAAATCAGTTGACTGGCATTAGACTTGCCATCAATACCATTTTTCCTCTGTAAGAAACATCGGGATGATATTCAAACACACCAGTGACTCATCACAAATCTGGGGTTTCCCTAATTACTTCCGTGTTATTTTGTCGCAAGCCATCAATAGGATGTAATGAATTACATGATCACATCTCAAGCACGTCTCGGACAGCATCCACCTATTTTGGCATCTGAAACCACAGTTTGTAGTTATGTTACGTTTTCAATTTCCCAAAGATGCTAAATAAAAATAATTAATGCTATCGGTTAGAGCAACTTAATACTTAAACCCTGCAGGTTCAAATAATGTGCTGTCACAAGATCGCAGCTTAATAGCATATGGTCTGATCTGCCAACATGTCAAAAGTAGTATTTTACAAGCAGAAGTTTTGGAAGTGTCAGCGTGTCAAAGTTTAATTTACTGACAGACTGCAGAGTGAAAGACACATCTGCATCATGTTTTGTTTCAGAGAGACAAACAAACCATTTTCTCTTTTACGCACTCATTATATTCCATCTATATGAAGGTAGTCTGTAAATAATCAAGTCTGGACAAGACAATGAGGTGATTGACATCATGAGCATCAGTCTACACAAATGGGATACGAATGCTGGAGCATATATTGAGACTCTCACCTGAGTGTCTTTTGATAACAAATTTTCAAGAAGTGTTGATATATTTGATATCAAAAGACACGAGCGTGAGATTTTATTTATCACCCAACATCATTCTTCAAACTTTTTCTGTTTGTAGACAGTGATAAGCATAGTGTCTTTAGTGTAAAAAGTACTGCTAACAGCTTCAGTAGCAGAGCCATTAGTGATGTCATTTAATTGTGACGTCATGGTAACCAATGATGTCACAATGGTCTGCAAAGCATTGTGATGCAATTTCATTGCAGTGATATCTACAATGTAGATATCGCTTGATCTCATCCAAGCATATCTCCTGTTGGGAGCCAGTTTTGGATGATAAATGTTGATACAACAAATGTTCAAATATTTTACAATATACAGTTGACCTTTAATAATGAGTGAGTATGGTTTATCAATATCAAGCAATAAGGAACACCAGAAACATACTCTCCCACACATTCAACCTAAGTGGGGAAAGGAACCTAGGCCTTTGGCCTGATGAGCGAATGCTTAACCACTGGGCTACCCCACCACCTCAAAACCTTATTATCTTAATAATTGATACTATTTCCTGTACAACTCTTTATGGATAGCTGACAGTGAAGAGGACTTGTGTTGAAAATCTGAAGGTTTCATAGTGTGATGACAGCCAAAACACAGGATTTATGGCAGTGATGTAATAGAGATAGGATATTTACAGGAATTAGATAAATTTATGGTCCCCAGGAGAATCTTCATCGGCAGTTTGGTATAAGATCTGCACTCCACCTGTCTCAGACTACGATTGAGTCGATTATATCTGATGGTCTGCAAACTTTTACTGTAGGTCCATTGCAGTTTGCAGTAATATAAAAATAGTCAGCCTCATAACAGCCATAAATTACTGTTGTATGTATTTCACTTAAATTGCCATAACATCAAACAAATCATTTCAGGTAACACCTGGCCATCCAGTGCAACCAACACATTTCCAAACTCCGTAAGATAAGTTTCAAGAAGTTCACAAGCGTCAAACAAACTACAAAATATTGGGTCAGTGGTCTGCAAGAGAAATAAAAAAAACCTTCTTTTTCCCATCCAGCAACCCATCTGGCAAAAACCATAAACACAACACTATCACATTTCCTCCTGAATCCATCCATGGCTTAGAGAGATCACAAATATGTCTTCTACATACTGATTTCAGTCACACAGACTCAAACAGGATCATTTCAAGGATAGATGGAAGCCTCATCCTTCTGAAGATGGACAGAGCATGCAAGTCAAGGCCTTGCAACTCAAACGTACCTTGAAAATCTAACTGTGTTTACAAAGTAGCATGGTTATTAGGTTAGACAGAGAAATAAAGACGAGATTGTTACACCTACTTAGAGGGGAAAACTGTCATGGTTGCTCTCATGAGTGATAATACCTAGTAGATGCGCTGACTCCACACCTTGGCATCATCTTACTTGGGTCAGAATATACAGTATATATACATACGACAGAAAATGTTAAATGGGTTTTATCAATGCTAACATTCTCACGAACACATTATATACTATCAAAAGAAGTTAAAGAACACCCGATTCTTGCATGGCATGACAAGGCGGTGGGTAGCCTTATAAGTGGTTAAAGCGTTCGCTTGTCACACTGAAGACCCGGGTTCAATTCCCCACATGGGTACAATGTGTGAAGACCATTTCTGGTGTCCCCTGCTGACATATTGCTAAAAGCGGCGTAAAAAAAGTACTCACTCACTCATGGCATGACCGATGAACTTAAGTAATATGACAGAACTGGGTGTTCTTTTACTTCTTTTGATGGTATATTTATTTTCAAACTTATGCCAGGTCACTATAACTTGTATTACAGATTTTCTTGCCAAAAAAGAATGAAAAAAGATGAAAAAGTATTCTTAACTTTTATTTTACTTTATTTCTTGGCAAAACTTAACCTACTGGTGGCATTAGTAACAACATATTGAGGGAAGTTCACTCAGATGATGATTGTCCCTGCAGCTGTAACCTGTGACATTCAAGTACGGCAAACCATGACGTGGTCATGTTGAACACTTCCACCATCCCACCAGGTTTCATACCATCAAATCTCCAAGTATCAAATCAAATATAAATATTTAACCCAACAGAAACACATCAATGACCTTCAGACCAAGGTGTCCCAAAGCATAACTTTATCTTAGACAGCAGAGATGAATAATTGATAGAATTATGGCCATGCTGTGTACAACGACGGCTTACATCCTAACAATTACTGAATTTAACAAGATAAAAGAGCAAAATAACAAAAAGAGCTTCTCAGAATGACATTAAAACATTACCTGACGGTTCCAATACGGTATCTTTCCTCAAGAACAAAGAGGAATACATTCTCCATTTTTAATTCCCACTGGCCCTCCATACACACAACACATACATTATCAGGGTTGGTTATACAGGCTTCAGACACACTGCTGCCCGCCACTTCCTGGCCATCAGCTTCTGGCCTGGGTCAAGTGTCCAGGCCAACAATTGACCGTACTATCAAACGCTGGCTGACAGTTAGATGTGGCTTATATTTATTCCACTCGTATGGTTTTCGGTGTTCGGGACTTGAACCATGGTGTTTTATGATAATCTTTACCGTGGATAGAGAAATCAAATTACAATTTTTCAAACCATAGGTATTAATGGTAATATTCTGAGGATTTCTTTTGATTTGATTTTTTGTGTACTTTGGAAAAATGTCTAGCGATTTTTCCAAACCATTACCCAAAATTGGCAAGATTTCAAATATCAAATGAATAACTTATTGATTTATCTGTGTAAAACTTTCAAGCTTGGAGAAAATTTTCCATTACAGTAAATGTCAAACCTCTTATTGCAAACAGAATTACAACACAACACACTAATAGCATAAGAAAAGTTCCCCATACGTAATGCTGAAAGGCCGAATGAACCCAAAGCGAAATCAACGAGAATTAATTTCATGTCCATCAAAATTGACCACATTAGTATAAATAGGTGAATGGTGGAAAGTGTTCCTGAGGGCATGGCTATCACACAGAGTAGCTGGCAGGGACTAGCCACATGTTTTCAAGTCAATAATCCAAATGACTGAATGCTAGAATTTCAAGGGTTGTTCTTCTCTTTGCAAACAATCAACATCGCAGCATGTGTATTCAGTCCTCAATTACTGATTAAAGCCCTCAGATTTCCTTGTGTGGTCATTTAGGGGTCACACTGAAGAAACCCTAGGGATTGACAGTTACTGGAGAAAAGATTTTGTTTGGGGCTTGATAATCAGACCAGCTGAAGCAATTGCTGTATGTATCGAAATGAGCGAAATGATCCAAATAATTGACAACTTTATCATACAAAAAGCCCAATAGCATTATTACCCTTGACTTTGCACACTTAAATAACAATTTTCAATGAAAACTAGTACAAAAATATTTAAAGTTTCTTCGTGAAATTTAATAAAGTTTTAGATTTTTAAAGGCAAATCTATGTGCTAATTTGCTATTTACAGCAAAATCTGAACATAACAAATCACAGCAAATACATTTCTGCATAAGAATTTCATTAATCCGTATTGTTTCGCGCTACAGATGTTACAATATACGTTGACACACACCCATGATTTATCTTGTTTGTTGATTTTTCGCAGCGTTCCTACGAGTTCCTGGAATTCAAGCCATGTGATATTTACAAACAATCACACATGCACCAAGCTTAACCGTTCTGACAGTTTTATTACTTGAATTCTTTGTTTAATTCAGAACAGATGGTAACACAAGCTCCCTGACACACCAACCACCATAGCACACATCCCCTCCCCAAAATAAATAAAATTGATATTCACCAATTATTTTTCATAATGAAGAAACACTGCCAGTTGACAGAATAATTGTAATATTTTCTTGGCATGGGACATAAATGTACAATCATGTATAGGATAAGATGTTTCTTTCTCATCATGAGATACAACGTACGAGCTTGTTTCAAAGAATAGAAGTGTATCTATCATCAACATCTAGGGCACAAATTCAGTTATCTGCTTGACAAATTTTGAAACAGTGTATGCATTATCTAAACCTGTATCAATATTTAATCTCAAATAACCAACACTTTCAGACGAGACTCATTAACATAATGACACACGTTCTGACAATAATGAACCGACACGCTGCATGAAGGATTAGAACATCAGACTTAACATGTTGATATTTGCTGATGAAGTTAATTTACCTTTGCTCCACATGGAAATAGCTTCATGCTTCTCAGGGAGTTCTGAATACGAGGACAATTAATGTTTTTGACTCACATAAAGCCCAGGGAATAATTGGGGGGCGGTCAGGTAGCCTAGTGGTTAAAGCGTTCACTCGTCATGCCGAAGACCCAGGTTCGATTCCCAACATGGGTACTATGTGTGAAGCCCATTTCTGGTGTCCCCTGCCGTGATATTGCTGGAATATTACTAAAAGCACCGTAAAACCATACTCACTCACTCACTAATTGATAACAATCAAAACACGAGATGGGGAGAGCTATTAGTATGTTCCTATGGGTGTTCAAAATCAAACCTCTTCATGTTGGTCAGTAGAGAACCGTAAACTTCTTAAGGAGCTAGCAGCTGTGAAACTTTCAAGAACAATTCATGAATTGTCCTAGAATTGTACTTCAATTAATGTTCATGCACTGCTAATAAAAAGCTCAAGAACAGTTCACAAGTAGTTCATGCACATTAAATAGCACTGTTAATGAACAGTTCGAGAATAGTTCATGAACTTCCATTTTCAAGTGCACTTTCATGAACTAAATAACTAAATCACTTCATGAAATGTTGGTTTGTTTCTGATAGAATTCTGACTTTACTACCCAATGATAGTTTTGTTGACAAAATTTGGCTTTAAAAAAATTATCCATCTATAAAAATATACTACTTAACTTTTGACAGGAATACTAAGATATTTCATACCTTAAGATATATCTTAATATATGGCATATAAAGGAATAATAGAAATATCTCTATCAAAAGTTTAGTCATATTTATTGATACATTAACAACAATTAAACATCTAAATTATTGATATGGCACAATAGGTTCATGATGTCCTAATGAAGAAATTAGAGAAACACTTAGTGAAAAAACCCAATCATTCCAATTTTATATATCCTTACACATTGTTAAGCACACACACCCATCACATATCATCAATGCCGATGACATTCAACAGTCGACTGCCATCAAGTAGAACAGAAATAGCTCAATCCGTGTATCAGTCTCGACATCCAGCTTCCTGCAGGGACTCTGGGCATATCTCCACAATATCCAAGCTTCCTGGTAAGGGAGTTATGAAAATCATCTTGGGAAGAAGCGTTTCCGTGTTGGTTGAGCCAATGTTGTGATAACCTTTATTGTCAGCCCACATCAGCAAAGGATGCCACACTCTCTATTACATACATGTCTGTCATTGGCCGACACAACAACAGCTATGTGGGTAATTCTATGTAATATTATTGCATAGACATCAGCTGGATCGCAAACACTACATGAACTTGGCGAAGTATTCCCACAATGACAGAATCATATTCCCAAATGTTCAAGCATCCTTAGTCCATTGAGTCATTTTTTCACAGTCTGTAAGTGTCTGATGTTTACTTGTTTTCTTCCTGACTATCTGATCCATTTAGTCTATTAAAACAAGCATGGGTTGCTGAAGACCTGGGTTTGAACTCATCACCAGGTCTTCAGCAATCCGAGCTTGTTTTAATAGACTAAATGTATCTGATAGTCAGGTTGTCTGAGATGGGTGATGCATGCTACCATGTCCCAATTACATAGATCAATGCTCATGACATCAATCACTGAATTTTCTGTTTCCACACTTGATTATTTACAGACCTCGGTCAGATAGCTGGAATATTGCTGAGTGTGGCATTAAACAACCAATTCACACACATTTGTTATATTCAATATATCTTAAACAACCATGTGATATCATTTTGTTTGTTTGTTTGTTTAATGCCACACTCAGCAATATTCCAGCTATATGACGGCGGTCTGTAAATAATCGAGTCTGGACCAGACAATCCAGTGATTAACATTATGAGCATCGATCCACGCAATTGGGATCGATGACATGTATCAACCAAGTCAGAGAGACTGACCACCCAGTCCCGTTAGTCGCCTTTTACGGCAAGTATTTGTTGCTGAAGACCTATTCTACAACCATGTGAAGTGTGTGACTTGCCACTACCAGCAATGTTCCTGCTATATCACGGGGGCTGTTAACAATCAAGTCAGGGCAACCAGTTGTCGACACCATCAGGTTAAAAGGACAAACAACAAGCCACATAGTGCAGCCAGCCAATCCTCATTTTGGTCACGTCCCATGACAAGCATAAGTACAAGCTATTTAACCGTGCAGCTCGGAGTCTGGGTCTCTCAGATAGCAGGAACAAGGTTCTGATTCATCATAACAACATTAGCTTATCGTTATTTCTACAATAAATCTGTACAAACATTAAATATAAGGTACACACAGCCTCTGCCAAAACTGCTGTCATCGGCACCAGACCGTGGTGATGAATCTACCAGTCTTCAATGGCGCGTAGAACAAGTGTCTGTCGATTGATTAAGTCAACTCCTGTTTTGATGTTAGTCCGCAATGTAACATCTTTATCAAGTAGTTGAGTCTGCATCTGACAAGCAGGGGTTAATAGCATGAGCAACAATCATTAACCTCAAAGCTGAAAGATAGCCATGATCTTTATCACCCATCCAAATTCCAGTCATAACCAGTCATACCAAGCAGACATTTTCTTACCATGATCCAAAATACAGCCCAGTCTAGAATAGACATGGCCACTGGTCTGAAACGTGTAACAATCAAGACAGACCATTTGATCTATTCCCATAGGTTGTTATGTAACATAATCACTTGTCTGAAATGGGTTTGACCAATGGTGTCTCCCCCTGTCTCAAGATATGTGTTATGAGAATTGGACCTTTTCTGTTTTCAGACATCACTTGTATCATGACAAAGCACAGGCAAATCTAACTGTTAAAACCAAATGTTAACAGTCTCATGAAGGCTGCATGGGTCTGGGGGGAACGGGTGGCCCAGTCGTCTAAGGCGCCGCGATTCGCTGTGCAGAGTTGCGTCCCTTGGGCACGCCACAAACCTATGATTGTGGGTTCGAATCCCGGTTCGAAATTATGTTTCTAGGTTTGTCAGCACCATACCCGTGCTCCGGGGTTTCAAACATCTGAGACCTGCATCACTTCGGGTTTTCCTCCCACATTAAGCTGACAAGCCGCGATATAACTGGAATACTGTTAAAAGCAGCGTTAAACCCAACTCACTGACTCACTGCATGGGTCTGCTTCAGGCTGGTGCCAAAGACTATGTCCAATCCTACAAAAGGGCAGCATCAGAGCCTTTGACAAAATAAGTCCCCCATATCAATATTATTGCTAGCAATGGCACCTAAAAGAATGACATCTAAACAAAAGCGACAAAACTTTTCTATAATCTTAAGAGTCCTAAATTGTGCCGTTCTGATTATATCATAAGGATGTGTTTATGAATCACTTTCAAGTAGTGATGACACCTGGTGCTTGTAAAAAAGGTGAATACACAAAACGGCCATTAATACTGTACCAGATAATGATATTCATAGTGGTACTTTCACAAAAATAATGAAATTATCGTGAGACAGCAGTGGATACCAAAGACTATGTCCAATCCTACAAAAGGGCAGCATCAGAGCCTTTGACAAAATGAGTCCACCATATCAATATTATTGCTAGCAATGGCACCTAAAAGAATGACATTTAAACAAAAGCGACAAAACCTTTCTATAATCTTAAGAGTCCTAAATTGTGCCGTTCTGATTATATCATAAGGATGTGTTTATGAATCACTTTCAAGGAGTGATGATACCTGGTGCTTGTAAAAAAGGTGAATACACGAAACGGCCATTAATACTGTACCAGATAATGATATTCATAGTGGTACTTTCACAAAAATAATGAAATTATCGTGAGACAGCAGTGGATACCAAGAAATATTCAAAATAATTTTCCATGTTGGGAACCATGCAGTCTTTTTCAGTTCCTGTTTGGAGAAAGTCACACGGCAGGCTGGTGTTTATTCAGAACAAACACCGAAACAACACAGACTCTGCTGGAGCATCTAAACACCCACAGTGGGATCTTCTGGTGACACAAGGCTCATCACTGTCTTCGGACAATTGTCCGTGATTCACACAAGCATCACTATGTCTGGTAATTACACCCCAGGAAAGACTGGGAGGTGGTAGTCAGTATCAATGAGTAATTATTTTCCTGAAGAACTATTCCTGTGTCAGCCCCTGGACCTAACCTCTAACCGTTGGTGTTAATTAGCACCGAGTTACATGCCACGGATGTGTTCCAAAGCCATGGCGCCAAGGGTCATGGCAGTGCTCCACACTCCCAACCACCTCCCAACTACTGCAGGTGTCTTGTACTGCTATATATTTCATCACTGTCCATTAACTGGAGGAGTACAACATATTCTCCTCGAAAAAGGCATCAAGTTCTTTCATCTGGTGTCCAAAAATGATATTTCTGAAGTGTCTTGTCTTGAACACTTACAACCTCAACTATGTCTATTTTCGAAGAAAACCAAAACACAATTATGTGAAAGGGTAAAGAGTACTGCCAATACTTGAAAAAAATTGATTATTAAAAAAACATCACCAGGAACAACAAAAGAAACAAGTCCAATTTGACTTCTTCGGAACTAAATTACTGTTTTTCAACAAAAATAACACATGTCAACCTAATGGTGTTTTTCTATTTATTACATTAACAATGTTTCAGCATTTCCAAAACTTTAACTTTTCATAAATATCTCAAGTTGTAAGATACGAATTAAGGATTCGGAAAGAACATCGATGACAACTTAATGATGCATTTCCATTTATTACATCAACACAACTAATAATTACAGACCAGACATAGAGGCGGCACAGCAATGATCACCTGAGTCCAATGCTTCTGGACCACGGATTCTGTAAAAGTGGCATGATGAACCATACCAGATGCAATCAATAGCAATGAGGTTATGAAGAAATAGGCTGTAAATGCACTGCAATTTGTGGCTTCAGAATTGTCAATTTTGGACATGATTTATGGTAGCACATGCCATTCTCCAGAGTTGGAAACCTCTCCCCCTAATCTGCCCATGTGTAATTTGGCCATAGTTTCCATGCCCCCCCTCCAGACCTGACGAGCCACTTCATCTCGGTCAACAGATGTACAATCAGCTGGTTCCAAATGGCCATCAATTTCTACCTGAACTGGCTGTTTCTTTTTCAGGGAATATATTGGCAAGTTTAGTCGAAAGTATTTCATATCAGATCTATTAATCTTGGCAAGATTAATTTAAGGAGATATCAAGATGTCACAGGTTCAGAGATGCTGGAGTTCTGGTTGTACCTGTTTCGGGATTTTTTTCAAAGATACTATATGAGCAGTGAATGAGTTATCTTTCTAGGTCTTTTTGATAAAAAGTCAATTTAATATAAGCTGAAAGATTTGGGTTGTATTTTTTATATAATTGTATAGCCATGATTCTCATACATAAAGAATCTGGAAGTGAGTTTAAAAGTGTTCAGTTAATAGTTGAAACCAAGTCCAGTAACAAATGGTCAAGTAAACTCAGCCTAAAATAATTTCAAGGACAAAGTGACACTAATACTTAGGATATGAAAATATTTTTTTAAACTAAAAATTGAAATTATTATTTTTTTAAAGAACTTTTCCTCCTCCTCTGTTTACATATGTTTCATATGTGGAATCAAGGAAACTAAACTAGGTTTAGTTGGATCTAGACATGCCTTGGCTTTTAGAAATAAATAATTTTAAAGTTATGTATATTCTACAGTCATGGCAAAGGACGAGGATAAAATGTACTAAAGATTATAACAATCAGAGTTGTAATATATCTGAGACAATTGACTAGATCTTTGAAAAAAATAAAGAGAAAAAAGTTAATAATGTAAACAATACTCCAGTTGTCTCATGGTGGCTCAACCAGTGGTTGACCGCAAGAGCAACAATCTACACTGTCAGGATACAAAGACACACATTGTAACCACCAAATCCTCATCAGCTGGTAAAGATTTGGCTTAGAATTGGTCTTCAACGACATATGCTTGTCGTAAGAGGCGACTGACAGGATCAGGTGGTCAGGTTCACTGACTTGTTGATGTATGTCATTGTAAACCAATTTGCGTAAATCACTGCATATGATGTCCCAACCTGGACTATCTCGTCCAGATTCGATTTTTTACAGAACACCTTCAAATAGCTTGATTATTGTAGAGTGCGGCATTAAACAACAAACATAGAATGGAACCCTGGGATATGGGTCAGCAAAGACAAGCTACCATTATCTCATTCTAGAATGTAAACTAAAACGGCAACAGCCAAAACAATCAGTTCATCAGAATAAGACTGTCAGTCCCAAAAAGTTGGTCCTCTAAGAAGGGTTGGGAGGCACTTGGACGCCATGGCAAGCCATTACCGACAGTTCAATTCATTCTGTTGTTAAATAAATTGGGTTCAATGAAAGGAATGGTGATCAATTTGGTTAAGTGGATTGGTTAGCTTAAGTACAGAACAAAGTAGAACACTTGGAGTCTACGAACTCGGAATAAAAAAACATGTGATTACAGAGAGTAGATAAGGCAACGCTGTATACTAGAAGTTGATGTAGTGGGGCAAGATGGGTTTTTCATTCACTTTTTGGCATTGGTCTGTTTTATAAAGTTCTGACTTGATGAATTTAAGATTCAACTGGTGATGTTTCAAAGTACCGTATTTGAAGCAATAAGCGCCCCCCTCTTATAAGCGCCCACGGCGATATTTGCTAGTGAACAATCCCAATTAGCACCCCTTCTGATTGATCAATGTACACAAGACTTATTTATTCACGTATAATACGCACTCATGTGTTATATGCACACTTAATTATTGGCAGTTAAATTCTGGAAAAATATATCTGCCGTACACAAACATTTCAGGCTGTCAGCATAAACCATGAAATTTATCTTTCAACTCTGTTTTTTTTTCACCAAAATAACATTCCAATGAGAGCATCCTATTTCTAATTTTGAGAGCGCCCTGGGGGCTTATTTCGTCAAATACAGTATTTACAAAAATACAAGCAGCCATATCCCCACCATTTCCTCAAAGTGTAAAGTTGTAATGTACCACAATGTACATCCAGTCCAAAAACATTACTTCCAGACCTTGACCTAAATCAAGATAACTTCTACATGTACTACCAAAGTCGCAGGATTGTACAAGTAAACATGCAACAGTAAACGTTGCAGCAATTTATAAAACCAATTCACTACAACCTTGAGAGACATGGCACCAACATCAAATGTGTGGCTGGATTTGTAGAGATACATGTAAATATGTAGTCTCATGCCTGTAGAGACGTTACCATGTTGCACAAACTGACAAAGATTTACCGGTACCCATGTTTTACGAAAAGCTGAATGCTGACCTTTGACAAAGACCTTTTCAAAGCAGGACCCATCTTAAGGGTACATACCAAGTTTAATTTTAATTGCAATAATACTTTTTGAGAAAGTTGAACCACAAACAAAATTTGTGAGTTTTTCTATCTCGAGACCTTGACCTTAGATCTTCCATTATATGAACCAAATGAATTCCCAAGGGCCATTTGGAAGAAGTCCATGGAAGAATCATCTGTAATGTCAATAATCTTTGTGTAGTAATCATTTAGAAAAACACCGCCGCCGGCAGTCAGATTCCAACCAAAACTTGTTCTAATTAGAATCGATCAACTGATGGGACTCATGATTATAACTCTGGATTACACTTCTGACACCAGATGGCTTGTGGGTAAAGATGGTACACTTTCAATGAGGTCACCTGTTTCATCATGTTTGTAAATAATCACTAATCATTCAAAGCAATAAAGGGCAATGAAGGTTCCTGTTTTAACAATATATTTCTTAATCTAATTCAGGACACACAAGTTACACTTGTCAAGATTTTTGTCTTTACTTCCCATCACACTTTCCCTTTTCTGAAAAAAAGACCTCATTATTCTGATTTGGGTTTTACAGAGATTTAAACATCATTTCAGTAATGCCATGGCGTGTCAGAGAAACAGGAAGCCCCGAGAACCACAGGTGCAGTATGGGTACCACCTTGGTGAAACTCACAAGCACTTGGGCTGGGAGGATACACCAACTGTGTGATCCGATAACTTACTCACAATCCGATACGTATCACGATACTTGCATGAGCAAGTGGTCCGCAAGCCATCTTTTACAGAGACAGGATGACCAAATACCTTGCACACTGATGATTTATGAAAGTAGTTTTTACAATTAACTTTCACAACTAATTAGTGTTTAGTTTAACAGTTATTAAAGTTATTGAAAGTAAGCATCGATATTTTTTACCTAGTGTCCGACTTTGACCAATTCTTGTATCGAGAAGAAAAAAGTCACGATCCACCGCTGCACAGGTGTATTGCCCCACCAATAACAAGCCTGAGTATGGACCTTCGGGGCCACTGATCGTAATTGGCACAAATCTTGGATCTAAACCCAGGATCATCAGGGATCATCAGACCATGGCACAGTTAAAGTAGGCAACTCTGCACAGCAAGCTGGCATACTTATTGGGGGGGGGAGGGGGGGAGAAAGAGGGGGGGAGAGAGAGAGAGAGACACAGTGCTCCTAAAAAAACTACAGGAAGAAACATCCATTTATACACTTCAAGAAGTCTACCAAGATGATTCATCATGTCATCCAATGTTAACCTTTCGAATCCAGCTCCTACGAAAGAAATATGAACCAAGCATTTGAATAAAGACTAATGTATATTTCTGGATGATGATAATTAACTCCGATAAGCTGGGCTCCCCTCACAGGCAAATTGATAAATCTGTCAGTCATTGTTGCCTCTTCATTATATCTCAACTCTGATAATGAAAGTCAAGCCACACACAGCCAAGGTGGCCTTGCCTTCAAAGACACAATACCATCTTACATAAATTTCCTCTCTCATGCTGTAAGCAAGATTGTAAGTATCAGCTGATCTGAGACAGCTGTCTTATTTATCCCTTCAAATAGGTTCATAATTACGAAACAGGTGATCTCTCAACGCCACATGATTGTAGCCTTGTCTCTACTAACTCTGCCTGTGGGGGATTCCAATCTTTGCCCTTCCTGAGAGACATTTCCTCCTCCTAAGGATTTTGGGTGGAATTGCGGCCACTTGGCCCCATGCAAAAAACAATCTTCAGTCAACGACTATCTTATATGTGTATCATAAGCCAATGTTAAAGTGAGTATGGGGTTTACGATAATCTTAGCCCTAAGATCCCTGCAAGGAATTGGGCCCAGTTTCTGTTCTGCAAAATAATGAAGGTGATGGGACTTTTGCAACACAGACACAATGGCTAACAATAGTCGATAGTCTCCGAGCTGGAATTACTATGTGGTATGAGGTACCCAGGTCTGTTACAATAAGCAACTCAATGGGGATTGACGGTCAATGATTTAATCAAAGGGTCATGTCTCAAGAGTTGGTCTTTCAGAACTGAATCCCTCATCACACTAAGCAGACATAATGGTCATCCAATCCGTGCTTATGTTCTCTTTCAAAACATAAAACACTGGAGTCCTTACAGACCACAGTGTATCAAATAAACAGCATCTCTTGAATCTTATTCATTACATCCTTCAAACATACTTGTAAGGATCTCTACTGGAGACTGAGCTGCTTTTAGCAATATTCCAGAAACCAAACAGAAGGGGACACCAAAAGAGAGTCTCATACATAATGTAACTTGGAATTGAACCTGGTTCTTTGGTGTGAGCTGACACCTTAGCCACTAGGCTACCTCCCCGCCACTAAGGACAACAATACTTTATAATTTATTCAATAATGCTTCAACATTCAGCAACATTTATTCAATAATGCTTCACCATTCAACAACATTTCTTCAATAATGCTTTAACATTCAAGATTTTTTCAATATTCAGCAACATCTATTCAACAATTCTTCAACATTCAAAATATACTCAGTAATACTTCATCATTCAACATTTATTCAACAATGCTTCAACATTTATGCAACAATTCTTCAACATTCAACAACATATATCAATAATGCTTGATCATATAACATTCATTCAACAATGCTTCATCATTCAACATTCATTCAACAATGCTTCAACATTTATACACAAATTATTCAGCATTTATCAATATTTATTCAACAATTCTTCAACATTCAGCAACATTTAATCAGCAATGCTTCAAGTTGCTTTCAACAAAATCCATATTACCTACATATCCATACATGTCTTCTCAAGGCATAAAACACAGAACGCATCAATCCTTTCAAGACCCCCCAAAAAGTGATATAGTATTCCGAACTATCACAGTGTTTTTGTGTGTACAGCAATGACGCTTTGTCAATCTCACAAACAGACAAATAATACCCTTGCGCTGCCACTACTCTGTATCTGAGACTCATTAAAAGTTTATAATGTCAACTCAGTAGCTTCCTGGTGCCAAACCACTTCAAAGGAAAGGTATACCTAAATAAAACATTTAATATCACGTCATATTTTTTCTTCCCATTACGATGTTTAAACACACTTTTTGTCCAAATAAGTTCAATTAAGTTTATTTTTTCTTTACTATCACATCTTCCCATCATCAAATAGTAAGATATTTCTTTTTAGTTTCAATCTTATTTTACAGCTTTTTTCAAAGCTATGCCATTTCATTTTATCGTTTTGTTCATCTCTAGAAATGTTTGTTCATCTCTAGAAATGTCTTATCAGCTAAACCTGCAAAATTTGATACCTTTGAGAGCAGCGAAGCCAGAACACAGAAGCTGCATGAGATTAATCCTTGCAGGCTTCACAGTATCGTGATACAGACATATTTTGTACACCCCTCCTACCACACCAGATTTTTCCCTTTTTTCTCCCGCATTAGAAAGATGAGACAATGTGCATGTGAAAATGAGAAATGTATACGAGAACCCGCGGCCTGGGGTGAAACAGACAAGTCCGGATCAGACGTTGTTTCACCTGATGTTACTCAATGGTCTTGTATTTAAAGTCTTCACCATCAAACGTGCATCAGAGCGAGCCCTTTAGATTAACTATCAATGCATTCTGCTGGCCAACTTGAGGGAATTTTCCAGGTGTGTCGATCGCCAAGATATGGCTGAGATTGCGTGTATCACAACATATGTAAAGAACATACTCTAAGTAGTTTTACATACATTTTTAGGTGTGGTATCAACTCACTGATAAAGGGTGTTAGGTTTTCAGGTATCATGTCAAACAGATTAAATCCCTTACTGGATTCACCGATATGAACATGACACATGGGTTTTAGACGCACACTATCAAGTAGTTTTGATGAAAGCTGGAATTACATTTATCGTAATGTTGGCATTCTTGGAAAAGATTGGTGATATATGATTTCAAAATGTATTTTGTACATTCATACTTTCTATCTTAACATTTTACGACATTCACAAATATTTTTACCAACATTAGGCAAGAAACGTTAAAAGAAGCTGCCACCTGTAGATATGAAAGTTTAAACTGGATGTAAATTACTCAAATATCTTTAAAAGTATGGCAATTGGGATATTTCAAGGCAGACATCATCATCCATCTATGCCAATAGAAATAGCTACCTAGACAGACAATTACACAATGGTATGTGATCATGGAATAGAAGATGGCTTCATACTAAATATTACAGAGATAAATATGACTCATCCTATCAAATTTTGAAATACTATTACAGAATGGGGAAATATTTAAATACAGGATTTTTATGAATATAAACATAAAGAGCATTGAAACTAAATCCAATGAAGTTTTTTTTGTTAGAATAAATATTTTTATACATGTTATTCACCATTTTTTACGAATCGTGGTGATAAAATCTAGAATGTGAGGTTTAGACCAAAAAGTAACTTGTCCAAACTCATTTCATTTTTTATCTAATTTTGGGGGAAGATTGTTCTCATAATCCAACTTTTTAAAAGAGTTATATTGCCCAGTGTGTGAGTTAACAGTGCTTTGAACAGAATGTTTCACAGCCTCACAACGGAATGTTGGAGTTAAGCCCAAGTAAAGCCACTTACAGACATTTACAATTTTGTACTCCCACAAGCATTGGTCACGATCACGGCAATCATGGATCAAACCAACCACCAGCAGATCCTGGCATTGATAAGGGAGAAAACTCTAACAAAGTTCTGTGTTGTATCACTCATTTATCTGTTACCTGTCCTAACAAAAAATACCAACACTCTCACACCATCCCCTCCCCCTTCATATGTACCCCCAAATAAGCCACGTCAGACTTGTAAAATTTGTTATAAGTAACTTAAAGAAACACAAATCAAAACGAAACATGCTTTCAGGGTTAGAAATTGGCACTAGTCCTATCTGCCCAATCTGCCCAATAGTTAAGGTATCATAAAGACTTGTAGATATTTGCCATTTTTAAGGGTTTTGCTATATATGTTATCATTATAAGGACTAGTGGACCAAAAATGTTAGTTTCTACCGCTGGCTTTAGTTGGAAATAGCTATTGTAGAGAATATTCCATGTTCAACAAAGATCAAGGATAACCCAGTTTTCCCTTCAAGCCATGTGAGCACTAAGTAAGAAGCTGTAAAATAAGCTCACTGACAACAGAGAGGAGACTATGGGAGGAATCCAGCTTGTTACCGAGGTGAAGATTCCGGACCAAGATTCCTGGCCGAGATGACTGCCTGCCTGGGCCAGTACTGGTCACCCATATCAAGATGTCTATCTGACATGGAAAACACAATCAGGTAGATCAGAAAACATCTCAGCAAACAAACAACCAGTGCTTAAGTACAACCTGTAGTACATGCATGGGTCATTGTGTGGGGAATAGGTTCCTTGACATCATATCCTTGCTGACATGAGCTCCATGCCTAGACTTGCACAAGTCCCTATGGCAAAGAATATTAGTTTAATTATTATTTCTAGATTATAAACACAATAAGAACAAATAGGTTCCTTGACATCATATCCTTGCTGACATGAGTTCCATGCCTAGACTTGCACAAGTCCCTATGGCAAAGAATATTAGCTTAAATTATTATTTCTAGATTATATACCGTATTTTCTTGAGTATAGTGCGCACTTTTTTTCCAAAAAACACAGCTGTGTAGAAGGGGGTGCGCATTATACACGAATTATGAGTTTGGATGTTTTTTTCCCCCATGGAAAGACATTACCGTGAGCACGAAACATCGGAAATACCATGTCAACAAATCCATACTGAAGTACGCAAAATAATCATGTAATTACACTGTCTGTCTTTAAAAAGTGTTCTTTGTATTTCTGGACTTATGTTTGTAACTTACTTCATTAATTTTATTCAAAATTCCTTATAATATTGTTTTTATTAATTTCGGCGAAATCGTGTGTGAAGCGATCGGAAGATCGCACAACTCACCGTTATTAACAGCAACCACGGTCAGAATACCGCTATTGACGCCTTGAAACGAACTTTAGTTGACAGAGAATGGATACATATATCATAAATGACATACTTTGACTCGTTAAAAGTCATATTTGTTTTTGTTTGACGATTCTATGTCAACATGAAATTCTCGCGCTCACGTGATCACGTGCGCGTGAGCCTTGACGGTGACTGGTCAGACATGTTCCATGTAAAAAATAATACCCGGGAATAGCGATCAGCTGCTTCGCTTAGGGTTATTATTATTTTAAATATGTTTAGTAAAGGCTGCATATAATTAAAAAAATAATGGAATATATTATTCCTGATAAATAAAATAGTTTCAGATGCAATTGTTGCCGATCCTTGCATTAAAAACCCTGTAAAGTTATATCACTGGGTGTGTCTTGACCGAATCACCGGTCGATTCCAAGAAAACGTGTGTACAGCTGATTGCTGTTTCCGGCTTAGTTTACGAGAAAATACACAAGGTAATCTTAATCCCTAGATATAAAACAATGCCTAGCAGAACAATAAATACTATTTAAACGGTAAGTAAACATGTCTGGTGATTTTTTATCTCAAATTTCGAATTTGTACTGACAAAGTTTCTCAGCACCCGTTCGTTTGCCGGACTTCGCTGAAAGGGTACGGTGTAAATTTTTTCTGCGCATAATATTAAAATTTCTTTTTTTTTCCAAAATATTGAACCCGCTAGAGGGGGGTGCGCATTATACATGGGTGCGCACTATACTCGAGAAAATACGGTACACAATAAGAACAAGTTGTCTCTATAGAGACTGGTGTCCTTTCTCCCCGCTTATCTAGACTTGCCTTTTATAAGGATAGAATTACTCTACATCCATGGACCTTTCATTCAGTACAGACTTGGAGCAAGGCTACACCCTGCCTAACAGAGTTCAATATCCCATAACACAAAGGTGCAAGGTCATGCCAACACTGCTCTTCACTTGCATTGCACATACTGTATGAATTAACAAGACAGGGAAGTTGTAACTATATACCTCATTAACCCAAAACGTAACCCATTCCACAAACATCTCAGCAAATACATGCTCCAACAATGAACCAATAAAAGAACAAAGACAAAGTTTGGTGCATCAGTGACAAAAATTATGTCCGATGCATCCTTGATTTGGCATGGTTTTTTTCTAGTGAACAACTGACATGCCTTTGCATGTGTTTGTGGCTGTGCCTACAGAGGGACAGGGTGCACTCACGTTTATGCCAACACATGATGTCATCCAGGACACCTGCTCATATAATGTTGGAATCATACATTTGACTTTCAGCAGAGATTTCTTATGAAATATGGAGACCTGTGAAGATGCGGGGTGGAATAGGTCTTCAGCAACCCATGCTTGCCGTAAAAGGCGACTATGCTTGTCGTAAAAGGCGACTAATGGGATCGGGTGGTCAGCCTCGCTGACCTGGTTGATACATGTCATCGTATCCCAATTGAGTGGATCGATGCTCATGATATCAATAACTGGATTGTCTGGTCCAGACTCAATTATTTACAGACCGCTGTCATATAGCTGGAATATTGCTGAGTGTGGCATTAAACAACAAACAAACAACAACAAAACCCTGAATATGGAAAGCGTTTTGTCACTTTAATTTCCACAAAGAACGACACATGGTTCAATAGCACCTTGTGTTGAACATACTATGGAAATTAAAATATTGAAGCACCTACCACTCACACAATTTGCAAGAAGAAGTATGCATTTCATGACCCAAATATCAACATGTTGGACTAACTGTTCACTGGTCTTTCTTCTCATTAACAGGTTGTTTATCACACACATTAACACAAAGAAACACTGTCCAGATTATCTCAAGGGAAAACACCATTCAATTAAGGTAGGGTGTCATCAAGACATGATACTGTTACCGACCTAGCTTCCAGAACACAACAAAAGCATGCTTATAGCACAACGATGACCGATCCCATCTTTGCAACATGCAAAGGTAAACAAGATTATTTTAAGGTTTCTCTGAATATACAGACTTCATTCTTGTACATATCCATGATGTAAGATGGCTGAGATATGATGAGGCAAGGGATAATGAATGAGTGCTTATAGTATTTGATAACTTTCATATTTCAAATTTAGACTGTAATATGTGACAATTATTTTGTAAAACAAGAACATGGTCGTGACGATTCCGTTTCTAAAATAAACAACTTCAATCCACAGTCCAGCTGCTCTTATAAACAAATGATTCTAGATTTTCAAGGCAGAACTTTTGAGATACATCTCACACGAAAATAAACATGTCAAGACTCCGAACATGTCTTGGCCTTTTTTAAACCAAGTATCAGTTTCAGCAAAATAACGTTTGCCTAACAACTGCATCTTTGTTTTAAACAGGAAGCAAAATTTCAAGACTGTTCCCACCAAAAAGTTTACTTGGCAGGTTCTCAAAACTTCCAAGAACAGAGTGAACACTGTATCGGTAAATAACAAGTTTTTCACAATCCTGTCAACAAAGGCGTCTTGGAGCATCTTGCAAGATAAGTTAAAAGCAGTCGTAAAGAATCATGTCCCTGATAAGGAAAAAATGGAAGGATTATCATGAAGAAAAAAGTATTCTTCATTTGCAGATTGCAGGTACCGGTGCCGGTACGGCTGATAATGGCTTCCCCGTTGCATGATGGCAACATGGTGGTAGCATGTCCGAGACGCATGAAGTAACATCTGCTGGCAATATCAATCTCCCGGGATGTTTATTTTGTTTATCAACATGCACGCAAGACATGCCTTTTGTATGTGTATCATCTTTAACATTGGAAATAGACACACAGGGATTCCTGTATGTCTGTATTTGTTTGGTAAAATCATGAATCATTTGGGTAACATAGTGTTAAAGTAAAACAGAAATATTAAAAATTAAAATCTGCCAATCTTACAAAAATAGTCGTATTTGTACGCTGGAGCCCACGCAGGAACAGGAGTGAGTCCAATTGAGGGAGCGAAATGAGTTTAACAGAGCTTTGAATATTTCAATCATCTCATAAATAATCTATATCAAAACTGTTTTATAAGAAGGAATATGACAAATTTAAAACAAATATGATGAAATCCATGTGTAGGGCTAGCCAAGTAGAACAATTAGGCCCAGGATAAGATTAAACCTGATTTCATACTTAGGAAATGTGTCCAGCGTTAGGTTTGTTTGTTTGTTGTTTAACACTCAACTATATGATGGCAGTCTGTAAATAATCAAGTCTGGCGGCCTAAACAATCCGGTTATGGACATCATGACCATTGATCTACGCAAATGGAATACGAAGACATGCATCAACTCCTGTGACAGGTATTTTTAATGTAAGAGAAAGATAAAAATTTCAAGGTCAACATAAGTTTTCATTAGTGTTGTCATTGAATGTCAGATGCTTTATTCCCTGCAATGCGTCTATCAATTCGGAATTTATTATATCCAAATATATCCAATACAGCCCATGCAAGTCTATAATAGTAGGCAAGTCTATAATAGTAGGCAAGTCTAGTTTACTGAAAATGAAGTGCCTTCAATCTCTTGGCTCCTTGTTATATTATTTCATTACAATTATTTAACAACTAGTTTCTCTCTAAATATTTTCATTTCAGAGGCTAGATGTTAGTCTAGCTCTTTCAAAGCATGGGCCTGTTCTGTTCCAAATCCTCACAAGTTACTGAACAATTAAATGAACGAGTGAGTGAGTATGGTTTTATGCTGCTTTTAGCAATATTCCAGGAATATCACGGCAGGGGACACCAGAAATGGGCTTCACACATTGTACCCATGTCGGGAATCGAACCCGGGTCTTTGGCATGACAAGAGAATGCTTTAAAGGCTAGGCTACCCGACCGCCCAAACAATTAAATGAAGACTTCTACAGACTGCAAACGTATGTAGACATAAGACATGCCTTACTTTCACAAACCATCTACCAGCATCAGAACAAACACTCAAACATCAAGTCATCACAATCATTCTCTCCTAAAGAGGCCAGAAAAACTTAAGGCAACAATTTCCTGCAGTAAATATGACTGTGTGAAATATGCTCTGGCACCAATGTCAACAAACAGCTTGGTTCCAAACTAAGCCACTTGGCAGTAGTTCCTTGACTGAACATAATTCCGCAGAGCTCTGCTATAAGTATACACTACTTAAATCAACTCCTGCTAAGTATAGTCCTCCTCTGAACCACTTCAACAGTCAATAGAAACGGAACTAAAAGCGATATTGTGGTAATTTTAACACATAATCCCACTTGAACAGATAGGGTTACTGGCACTAGTGGGCACTTGTCACTTGCATATGAGAAGAGTTTAAATGGCTGGCTTGAAAACTATGCTAGGATACATTTATTAAGATAACAAACTCGAGCTAACCCGATGTGACTAAAGGCAGAGATATTCAATGGCAGGATCAGATAAGTTAACTCACTTACAATGCATCATGGGACAAGCGAAAACAAAACTGTCAGATTTTCAAAATGTCAAAAAGATTGTTGGGCTATGGTTCTGATTGTCAAGACAGATCAGGACGCAAATATGACCACCAAATATTTACATCATAGAGTTTAAGATCCATGATTCTGAAGGTTTAAAGTAAGCTGTCAAAGATGCCAAGCTTATCTACAGGTAATTATGCCAAAGATAATCCGGTTCCTATCTGCAAGCACAGCCAGCTCTTCACTGAGGTGTAGGAGGGAAGGTCTTATAAAGGAAGTAGTTTTCAACATCCCGTAGATAACAACCTGCAGGTTCAGATAGACCATCCCCTCCGTGGCAGGTTGGGGGACCTGGGTACAAATTTATTGCCTTTCGTTGAAAGCCTGGGAAACATGTTGACAATCGATCAAGGCAACAGCAATCCATGTTTCTTCAAGTTGTTTTTTACCTGGATTTTACATCATTCTGGTTGGGGAGTTTGCTTAATGTCTTGCCTTATCAAGGGATAAACTAGTCTTTGGTACTTTGCATGAGATGGAATGTTTGAGAATTACATATAACTTGTGATTACCGTATTTTCTTGAGTATCGTGTGCACTTTTTCCCCAAAAAACACAGCTGTGTAGAAGGGGGTGTGCATTATACACGAATTAATGAGTTTTGATGTTTTTTCCCCCATGGAAAGACATTACTGTGAGCACGTAACACTGGAAATACCATGTCAACAAATCCATACTGAAGTTCGCAAATTATTCATGTAATTACACTGTCTGGCTATGAAAAGTGTTCTTTGTATATCTGGACTTATGTTTGTAACTTATTTCATTAATTTTATTCAAAATTCCTTTCAATATTGTTTTAATTAATGTTGGCGAAATTGTGTGTGAAGCGATTGGAAGATCGCACAACTCACCGTTATTAACAGCAACCACGTCAGATTATGGCTATTGATGCCTTGAAACGAACTTTAGTTGACAGAGAATAGATAAATATATCATAAATGCCATACTTTGATTCGTTAAAAGTCATATTTGTTTTTGTATGTATTTGTTTTCTGTAGTAATATTGTCATGGTCTTTTGTTTTTAATTCCATAGATTTGCCACATCCCCAAGAAAACCAGGAATGTAATGTCCCACCACCTCCACCACCACAGTCCATGCCAAATACTTTTAAGTCAACTAACTGGAACAAGTATTTTGGCATTATATTTAGTAGATTTCAGGCATAGTATGTGTACAAGAATAAGCTGACCTTCCTGGACCAGAGTGAGTGAGTATGCTTTACACTGCTTTTAGCAATATTCCAGCAATACCATGGCGGGGTAACACCAGAAAATGGGCTTCACACATTGTACCCATGTGAGGATTCGAACCCGTTTGGCGTTACAAGTCAACGCTTTAACCACTAGTCTACCCAACCACTCCTCCAGGACCAGAACAAATTGTACTAGACTCAGGCTTCGACAAGTGGCTAAAATTGCAGACTCCACCACCTCGCACGTGCACACATGTGCACACACATGCGCATTTGCCTTATTACATGGGATGATGTCAATTATTTCAACTTCTCAACTTAATTTGAAAATGAGCACCAGACCGTGGAGTATACTGTCTCCCCAAGCCTTGCTCCACTGAAAGAATAGTCCATGGATGTGTAGTAATTCTGTCCTCCTAACAAGCATCTCTAGAAATGTGGACAGTAAGGACTCTAGTCTAATAAGGGACAACTTGTTCTTATTATTTACATAATCTAGAACTATTAATTTAAACTAACAATTATTGCCTAAGAGACTTGTGTAAGTCTACGTCTCCCCTTAAAATAGCCAAGCTGCCTTGGGATGGAGACAAGTGCTAAATCCGGAACAACCTGGCTACCTAATATTACCCTTACTAAATGAGTAATCAACATTATGCCATGGTGAATTAATCTCTTGGAAACAAGCCCATCGTTTGATCCTCCATAGCTGATATAACCCTGGCGCCCAAACTATTTTAAACTGTGTTGGTGATGTCACATCAATGGCACGAAGCATTCTTCTGTTGACAGAATGAGATTACCTGAACCTTTCCTGCAGGTTTGATATGTCATCACCCTGTGTCTAATGACAAGGAAAGGTTCCACAGTTGATCTTTTGTCATGGTCTGCAATTTGCTACTTCATCCAAAACAAATACAAGGATGATAACATGATGAGAAAATGGCCACAGAACAGAGCTTGGCAGACTTCCAAGCAACCATTAGGATTCATCCCTCGTGCTTACACAACGGGTTGCTCTATCTTAGTACACATCACCACCTACTCCATAACGTGTCAGATCGTATTCATCCCTGATGGAGAACAACTGCCCAAGGAGCTAAAGAATTAGTCTGTCTCACAGTCCCTGAACCATTTTATTTTCCCTGCTGCCCAGCCCTTACCATAATGTCATAGCCCTGAATGAAGCAAGTCTAGAGTTTTCCACAGGTTCTGATTCTCTCATCTCACTGGGTCTTTGTTCTCAATATAGATGTAGTTATATGTATGTCTCTGTCATTCTTAAACATTTTCAGGGGGAACGGGTGGCCCAGTCGTCTAAAGCGCTGTGATTCGCTGTGCAGAGTTGCATCCCTTGGGCATGCCAGAAACCTATGATTGTCGGTTCGAATCCTGGTTCGGCCCAATTATGTTTCTAGGTTTGTCAGCACCATACCCGTGCTCGTGGGTTCCACCGAAGTGGTAAGGCAAGTCAAGATCAAACTAACCAAGTCTAGTTTGCTTGATTCAACAGCAGTAAAGAAAAGGTTCTTTCGAAAAAAAATTATCATTATTTTAAAAACATGTTTTCATTGACAAAGTGTTAGTCTACTGCAGATGGATAATTAGAGAATAACCGAAGAACTACGAGAAATTACGGACCATCTTTTCCAAGAGAACGAATGGTGCTAAGCCAGGGCCTTTGGAGTGTGACTTGCAGCATTCATTCACAAGGGGCAGATAATCCAAACTTCCGAGTTTCCCTACTTCCAAGTTCTGAGTAGTTTATTCTATGTTACTTTTTGCCATTTAAAAAGAGAAATGAAGAAATAAATCTGTCACAGAGGCCAGGCTAGGAATTGAAAACATTCTCAGTTATATTTTCTTAAATTGTCCTTAAATATATAATAGAAAAGATCCCAGAAATCCTCTTCATTTTCAGGAAACTAAGGAAACGAAACTTGCCAAAGTATTGCAGATTTTCTTGGGCGTTCACAGTTTCAGGTTCTACTGTGGTTTGAAGGGTGGCACAAACTGTATTTACAACTTTGTTATTTAATATAGTTTTTATTAAGTGTTTGAAATTAAAGTACAAAGCAAGTTATTAAGAATCCCTTGGGTCCATAGACTCAATACCCTAGCTGACCCCCTTTATATTTCCAAACACACACACCGACACGGGGCGTCCGGGTAGCCTAGTGGTGAAAGCATTCGCTCGTCACGCCGAAGACCCGGGTTCGATTCCCAAAATGGGTACAATGTTTGAAGCCTTTTTCTGGTGTCCCCGCCGTGATATTGCTGGAATATTGCTAAACGCGGCGTAAAACCATACTCACTCCTATCACACACACAATTGATGACAACGTCTAAAAACTCATACATTCTGAAGCTGTTTTTCCCCTTGGACATAGTTTGGGGACCATGCTGTAACAATTTGTCGAAAGATCTACACACAAGAAAAGCCAAGTTGACCCGACGGTGCCGCCAATTCCTGAAGAACAGCAGAACACGTTGATAGGCAAAAACCTTCATTAATCTCATCAAATTTCCCACAGGCACCCTGATGCACTTCCCCCTCTTCAAAGCCATCAACACAACTGCATCATTGGCAAGTCTTCAACTCTTCTCAGTATCAAACAGCTCTATTTGTTGGCTGTTGGCCGACGTTTGAGGGAGATCACCAGACATGCAGCCAGGGCTATAACTGGTCTCCAATAGATCCTGGGTTCCTTGAGGACAATTGATTTGCACCTTACAATCAATGAAACAGACCCTTCTGCTCAGACAGAATTTCGGCAGGAACTGATATCGATGTTTGTCTCACTCCAACGGAAAGACAGATGGCTTCTGTTTTGAAGTTTCTATGAAAATAATGTCTGCATGTCTACGGCCTGACTGATTTTTCATGCATGTCTGCAGTAAGGGCATATCATTCCTCATTACTAGCCCTGAATATGAATATTTATTGCTGTTTTTATAGTTCAGAGATGCTCTTCATTTGGTGTGTTTCGATCCCTGATGGGAGATGTTATTTTCATGTCAAATACAAATATCGATTTTTAGGTAAGTTCTCGGGTTGGCGTTCTCTTACACAAGTGCAATGTGACAGTTCACCCAATATATACTGAACAAAATAAGTTAAGGGTCATGAAATATTTTATATACAGTACACATTGATAGAATGTCTTCAATGCCCAAAACATATCCCCAAAAAGTATTCATGATCCTTAACTTTTGTTGTTCAGTATATATCACTTTCTTCCTGTATTCATCCCATTCTCAACTCTAAGATTAAGGGACTTGAGAGAACTGCTGGAAACTGGCACTAGTCCTGTTACTAGTCCTTGCCGAACTGCCCAATAGTTCAGGTATCATATGGACGAGTAGAAAATTGCCATATTTAAGAGTTTTGATATTTGGTATCATTATAAGGACTAGTGGACAAGAAATGTTAGATTCAACCACTGATGAGTTCCTTTATACTCAAGGGTTCCTTCATAGAACTGTTTTATTCAACCTTATACATAACGTTATTTCTGAGACTATATGTCATCTCCGCTCATTGGTCGCTGTCTCATACATCTCCACTTTTTCTCCGTAAACTACCCTTTCTTTCAATTTTGTCAATTTCACCTGTACCGAAAAAAACAATCACTGAACAGGATGCAACTCCTTAAGTTAACAAAATAAACTTTCTGAGGATACACAGTTACAGACCCTCTCTCCTGTTATCACGGCATTTTAGAAGACCTCGTTTCTTTCTCCTGAAAAACAAATCCATTTGGACAGACTTTGTCAAGACAGATGCCATTCTCAATTTGTCAAAAAGTGTGCCTGACTCCATATGGGGTGCAGCTACAATAGACATTCTTGTTTATGTATGAGAACAAGCAAACATTTTTCAAACAGCCCAGATGATAATCTAAAGTCTTGGTATCTTCCAAGTTGGTATCTGACAGTATGTTCCTCAAGAATGACAGCTCTCCTGGGACAGTAAACCCATCCACTGCTTTCAAATAAAAAAAAAAAGACTTTCGATCTTCCCTGTAGCAAAAAGCGGAGCTCTCTAAATATGTGAGTTTCAACCACTGAAGAGTTCCTTTATACTCAAGGGCTCCTTCATGGAATTATTTTATTTAACCTTATACATAACGTTATTTCTGAGACTATATGTCAGTCTACATGTCATCACATCTCAGTTTTTTTCTCCTGAAAAACGAATCCATTTGGACAGACTTTGTCAAGACAGATGCCATTCTCAATTTGTCAAAAAGACTCCATATGGGGTGCAGCTACAATAGACATTCTTGTTTATGTATGAGAACAAGCAAACATTTTTCAAACAGACCAGATGATAATCTAAAGTCTTGGTATCTTCCAAGTTGGTATCTGACAGTATGTTCCTCAAGAATGACAGCTCTCCTGGGACAGTAAACCGATCCACTGCTTTCAAATAAAAAAAAAAAGACTTTCGATCTTCCCTGTAGCAAAAAGCGGAACTCTCTATTATAGTTTACAACAAGACGCGAATTTCTGTCAAAGAAAGCAAACTAAAACCACAGGGGGATTCCGGGGGATTCAGGATGCATATAATCTTAATGCCTTGCTCCATGAAGACTGCTTCTGTACAGAGCCCAAACAGTTAGTAGTAGACCAAAACGTCAGACTTGCATATTTTGTTACAAACGTTCTATCTGTTATGTATTTAAAAAACATTGAGTCATGCCATGCTGTTCTGGGAGTTTCACAAAGAAGAAAACCTAAATCGACTTTCAAATCATTCAGATTACCTTGTCCAATTTTCTCTCAGGAGCAATGACCTTACAGTCATCATTATTTAACGTCCTTAAAATTTACAAAAGAAATCCTGTGATAAAACTTTTTTAAACCAGCCATAAAACATGATTAAGCAGATTGGGAGAGTTTCTGTTTACTTTCGATCGATTTGTTCAACTCATCAAATGGAATTGGGGAATTTGTTCAAGCTTGTGAAACTTGTAGTGGTTAAGGTCAGGGTGACCAGACGAAAGGCATTATCACACTGCAGTAAGTACTCAAAAGGTGTGAGATTCCATCCGTCCATGCCACAAAATTGACATCTCTATCTCAACAGTCATCCCCTGAAGACATCCATCATATACAAGCAGGATCTACCGACGGTAATGTCATTTCACAGGGCGACATTGTCTACGGTTTTACATAATGGATTTGGTTCTGAAAACCAGGCCCTGAAAGGTTGTAAATCTTCGCTGGATCTACAGGATTACGTACTTTACTCACACTCGCAAATTGCATTGGTCACTTAACTTAGAAGCCCACTTCAAAGTTGTTGGCAAACTTTGTTGGAATAATATCTCACGGAAAAATGTTACACAGCAGAAGAAACAGACCTTAAGATCATCCACGAAAAAATTTCACAATTCAATAGATACTTCATGATGAACTAAATTGACAGCATAATTCTACATAAAATGATGGCTTTTATGTTTCAGATGTTTTTATTGAACAGAAATTTCGACTTCTGAAATCAAATGAGACAATATATTTGAATACCAACATCACAAATTGCATATTCCCTTCAGCTTCCGTTTTACTGATAAAAGCCAAATGATGCCAGAACGTTTTTATTCCCCCAAGAGGTATGTCCAATACACTTGAATTAATTCAATAGATATGGTTCCAAAAAATGTACATTCGCAATCGATGAATTTGGCACTGTAGCAAAGTCTGGCACAAGAAACGGTACAAATACATCGAGGAAACCTACAAGCAATTATGATCGGGTCGGTTGCGTTATCAACTGATACAAATCCCAAACAGCTGAAATGAGAGTCTGATTGTTATGCATACATTCACATAACCCCTTGCCAATACGCGTTTGGAAATTGAAAGTTGTGCTCTGTTTGAGCCTAAATAGATTGGCAATGTTTACCAACTGGCGCGCGCATGGCTACTGGCCACAGCCACATGGTGTTGGTCCCTGGTGAGTATTGGATGTCCGCTTGCTTGAGTTCCACCAAAGGTATCAATTTCTGGGTATTTGCTCTTGCTCGGAAGTGGATTATTCCACTTCATTTGCTCTGTTTAGTTGAATTGATGCTGTTTTCATGAGTTTCAAGTTTTATGTTATGCATGGGCTGCTCTAAACGTTTGAGTGAGCAAATATAGCAGAGAAGGTAGGGGAATGGCTTTGAGACATTTTATCAGAATGTCATATCCACATATATCTGTATGATAGTTCTGATTCGTTATTTTATTCTTGTTGTGAAAATCTGCTGATACAGCATAAAAACAATAACCACTCACATATTTTATTCTGAGTTTGTAAAATCTTTCTGAATAATTTTCACAAAGGCAAACTTGAACCTAACAGCTTTGTTTTATTGAAGTTAATAAGATGCACAAACCCACACAACCTGAGATACATTTCAGGTACAAAATGTAGTTTTCCCAGCATGCTCTGAGTAGGAGACATGTACATCGATCCCAGCATGCTCTGGTAGAGCTATCAGTGTCATCACATGGGCAGAGAAGCAGGCTTATCCAAATACACACAACTCATCCCTCTAAGTCCCTGGTCTCCCTGCACTGTGGGTATCTCCCTACATACAGGCTCACCGAGCAGACAGCCATCAGTCTGCAACTTAACTGCAGCCTACTGAAATGCATACTGTCTTGATCATTATCAACAGCCTTTTCTTAACCTTAGGAAATGTTTTCACATCAATTTGAAACAAATGTAAAACATACCTGCAGACTTGCTTATGTGTATACCATGTAAAGGTTGACTTTTTTATTTAGGAACTACTAAAACCTATTTTCCAAAAAACTATTCCCATATGGATAAAAACTTCGGTGGTACAAAATTCTTCATGGAAACTTATTGAAATTTTAGTACATGTACTGTCAGCAACATATATATTTTTTTAAATGGGAAACTGGCGCTCAGTTCTTTAGTGTGCACGACAAGTGGATGCATAAACTCTGATATGTAACTTGAGTTTCTTTTAGAATTGGAGGAAGTAGAATAACATATATATGCAAACTAAATACTATCTAAATGGGTTTCATCCTTATCATCTATTTACACCAGGTGTGTGACGGTTTCTAAGGGCTTTCCATTTTACTTTATCAACAGGAAGGCCACAGAGGACCTTTGTAAGGTTATCAAACAGGACTTGATCTGGAGAAATACTCACAAAATTTCAGGTAGAAAGACACATTTTGCAAAGAAGTGAGGTATGTCACCTTGTCTATGCTATAGAGGCTTGAGCAGCAAGATACTATTTCTTTTACAACTGATTATGGATAGTGACAGTGAAGAGGACTTCTGTTGAAAATCTGAAGATTTAATAGTGTGATGATAGCTAAAATATAGGGCTTATAAGCAATGATAGGGGTAGGACATTTGCTGACACATAACAGAGTGATGACACTGCAAATATAAATGATATTAAAACAGTTTTCATGACAACATTGATATTCGAAGAAGGTTTATGAAAGAAAGGGCAAGAATTTGGGAAGGTTTTCTACTCACTGTTTAATGCACTCGGACAACAAAACGTGCATCAACAAAACTTGTATCAATCTAGTTCACAGCTTCAATGATAACATAGAGACAGTATGTCTGGTGTGGGAGAAACCAAGTACAACTACCACATGGCAGCAACAGGAAATAATATGCTAATTGTTCATATACAACCATTGCAGTGAGTTGTCAACACAGGAACAAGGGACTTGTGTAGACCAGTATTGCACCACATCATTTACAGTGTGGGAACGTGGACATGCAGGATCAGAAAAAGTGAGCCAATTTTGTTAAAATTTGGTGTTTTTTTTTTTTTTTAATGCAGCATTCAACGACTGCAGTCTGTAAATAATCAAGTCTGGACCAGACAATCCAGTGATGATGTTATGTGCATCATTCCACACAATTGGGATACGATGACATGCACCAACCGAGCCTGACCTCCCGACCTGGTTAGTCGCCTCTTACGACAAGCGGACCTCTATGAGGACCTCTTCATGGGGCCGATGTTGTTAAAGCTGCAGTCAGTTGAACATAATCGAACCTTAAACAGGCAAACCAGTGACTGAAAGCATAAGCATTGATCCACCCTATCAGGGCACAATCAGTGGGGTCTGATAACTAATCAGATCAGATGGCTCTAAATACAAGCATGTGGTGTCTCCTCGGGCAAGTAGCTTGTTTAAAATATGATTCTGTTCACCCAGCAGTAAATGGGTACCCGGTAGGATGAGATGGTTCTGAGACTGTTAACCTTCAAACACCTCACAGGCAGCTTGGGTTGTATACTCCCCAGGAAGTGAGAATGAGTGAATGAGTATGGTTTTACGCCGCTTTTAGCAATATTCCAGCAATATCACGGCGGGGGACGCCAGAAATGGGCTTCACACATTGTACCCATGTCGGAAATCGAACGCGGGTCTTCGGCGTGACGAGCGAACGCTTTAACCACTAGGCTACCCGACCGCCCCTAGTGAGAATGAAAAATGAGGATGGGGATCAAGCAAAGGTGATCCAATCTTCCTCCAAAACAACACCAGACACATCCAACACAAGCCTAAATCTGAGTTTGTGAATTGTTCAAAGTTAACCCGTACGAGAGCTTCTTGCAGAATTACTCCAATTTCTGTATCCATTATAATTTCAAATGATACTGACCAATCATAGGAGAGAAATGAAAGGAATTACATCAGGAAAATATCAGCAGCCTTGTGGATCTTTAGCTTCTGACATGACACCAAGAAAGAATAACAAAGATTTGTTGTTTTCTTTCTGTTTCAGTTGCTTGTCTTTTCTTCTGTTTGTGTGGCATGTGTTTGTGGTATGTGTTTGTGGTATGTGTGTGTGGTATGTGTGTGTGGCATGTGTGTGGTATGTGTGTGTGGTATGTGGGTGTGGGTGTGTGGACACTACAAGCTTATCATCTTGACTTTTCATCAGCCACATCCAATCCCAAACCATTTGCAATGCTTATTACTTTCTTCAAATTATGCCATAAATTTATTTTCCTGCAACATAATATCGCAAATGGTCCTTCATGTAATCAAGCCAAACCGACACAGCAATCATATCCCGTCTTCAACATAAAAAGAACAAATTTTCACAGGCAACAAACCAGAATGCCAGCAAGTGTTCTGAAGATCTGAGCACATTACTTGGACGACCTTATCACCGAGTTATCTCCCTTTCAAAGGTGAGCTCTTTTAATTAAAGGCAAATTAATCCCTCCGGGTTATCACCCAGCAATCATCTGGCAACATGCTATCTTCTGGGAATATGAAAACCCTATAGAAATTGAGGGCGCCATGAAAGTTAATGCACCTCGAAACACGATTTGTGCATTCGAAGATGGTCGGACATTAAAGAAGAGTGTTTTCTGCACGTGTAGAGCTAGCTTTGTCAGATAGCCATCATGACTCAGACTAATATCCTACATATGCTGGATATCCTCTTCAACATAAAATTGCCTTCAGAAAAATTACAGTCCATGAAATATCATGATGAACGATAATAGTTTACTCAGAAATATGATAAAGATTTAATTATCCAAAGGAAAAGGGTATGATCTCCACCTCCATATGTAACAAGTTATTTCAATTTAAAAACAGTGTCATAATTTGGAGAAAACAATCAAATTTGCGCCTACTTCAAAGGACCAACATGACGTAAAACTTGTACGGAGTAGTTAACGTGACAAGAAATACAATACTCTGAAATATTATGGTGACGTTTGTTACAAAAGAATTCTAAAATCTATTTAGGTGATTATAGAAAGCAGCACATCTTTGAGAAACCTGCAGGACTTGAAGTAAAAGCAGATTTTATTAACTAAAGTGAAGGGCCTCAGGAGTTGAAAGCATTTCTTAAAACAGAACTCGACCAAGGTGAAGTTATAATGTGTGGTTAAGTCTTGCAAAATAAACGGAATGATATCCAGTTTTCCCTTTGACATCCAGATTTCAAAGAAGCACAATTTGTACAAATGTGTAAAACTTGATGCCCATAAACAGCTCATGACAACTTCAAAGTAAATTTACGAACAAAGCCCAACATCTCAGAGGATTGAACGATATACTCTTCTCTCAAAACTGCTTAAGAAATTAAAGAAAACATAATCTGTTGAATAATATGTTTTGAATATCTCCACAATTCCCTGATTTCAGTAATGAGACAGACAAGGGTAATTATGTAGCTACTGAGTTTGTTTTAGTGTGTGGACTTTATGCATCCTAAAGATGCACATTACTGTATTTGACGTAATAAGTGCCCAGGGCACTCTAAAAATTAGAAATAGGGGGCTCTAATCAGAATATTATTTTGGTAGGGGAAAAAACAGAGTTGAAAGATAAATTTCGGGGTTTATGCTGACAGCCTGAAATGTTTAAGTACGGCAGATATACTTTTCCAGAATTTAATTGCCCATAATTAGTGTGCATATAACACATGAGTGTGTATTATACGCGAAAAAATAAGTCTTGTGTACATTGATCAATCGGAAGGGGTGCTAATTGGGATTGTTCACTAGCCAATATATTAGCAAATATCGGCATGGGAGCTTATCAGAGCAGGGCCCTTATTACGTCGAATACAGTATTAACTATTATCTATGTCATCCTGGCACAATGAAGTTGGCTACTATGATAATCAAAGGGCACTGACGACATGTTCTGACCAGAAATACCCAGGGGTAGGACCCTTATGACGCCCAGTGCAGCGGTAGAAACTAACAGTTTCAGTCTACTAGTCCTTATAATGATAGCATATAGCAAAACCTTTAAAAATTTCAAAATTCTACTAGTCCTTAGGATACCTGTGCTATTGGGCAGTTTGGCAAGGACTATAGGACTAGTGCCAATATCTAACCCTGCAGTGTTAAAGCAATTACATGTCACAGGTTTTATTCCCAATATGGTGCCTTCAAGTCGCCAAACTGCCTTTGTTTGTTTGTTGTTTAACGCCGCACTCAGCAATATTTCAGCTATATGACAGCGGTCTGTAAATAATCAAGTCTGGACCCGACAATCCAGGGATTGACATCATGAGCATCAATCCACGCAATTGGGATACGATGACATTGATCAACCAAGACAGCGACCCGACCACCTGATCCTTATAGTTACCTCTTACGACCAGCATGGGTTGCCACGGATCTGTATTCGTACCTGGGATGCCCACGGGTGTGAGACTGCTGTATTTCTTCGCAAAATGGCAACGAACTATTCCCACGCCCATCATCAGATCTTGTTTCTTAAACAAACTGTGATTCACATCCACTGCGAATAGCCTGGCGATATCAGTTACTGTTTCCGAATCACAAAAATGAATAACAATGACGAATTATTGCAAGCATGTACTCTGAGAGTGTACAGCAGTAATACTTAAAACACTCGAATACCGGGACACCCACAGTGCCATACTATATGAACAGACAAAATATATAATGGTGAACTGTTTTCCCTATTATGAAAGAATATTCAGGCCTAATCCTTTGCTGCACAAATTGAAAGTACACCTGTGTCTCCTCATCAGACAGATTTTTAATGCTAAACGGTAAATACAATGCAAAACCAATTATATGAGGCTTAAAACATTACTTCATGTAAGAAAAAGGGCAGTAATGTACATAACACTACAGAGTCTTCAGTGTCGTATAGTTTCAAAGTACTAACAAGTTAGACACGAGAACACACATTTCCAGATGTGTATGTACCTGAATCATATGGAAGGCTTAAGGTCATTGAAGGAAGCCTTTACTGGTTAAAAGGTAAATACAGTGATGATTTGATGGATTGGGCAAATAATGTGCCAAAGTTGAAGGATCTTAATTGTGCAGAGGTATCAAAATCTGAAAGGGAGTGGATTGTCAAGTTTTGACAATATACAGCCTTAACCTTTTTGTGATTCACTGATTTTTAGTCAAAGATAACCTTTACTTGGAAACTGTACCAAAAAAATACACATGTACGACCTGGAAACAATGCCTTTGCACTTGTAAGATAAACTGCCCCATAAAAACTGTCCTACAGCAGAACGCAGTGAAATTCTTGTCAAGGTGAAAACTTGTGTTAGTCATAGATGATGTTGTTTCACACATTGTTAATATCCAAGCCCAAACACCCATAACTACAGACTCATTGGTCTTTTATAGTCAGTGAAAGAAGTAAGTCACATTAACAACACCCCACTGGCAAAAAAAGAATTTTGTGCATAAAGCACTAAAGCCCACAGACATATCGCATCGCCTTGTAGAACTCACAAATATGAAGATGCTATCAACAAAATTTGAATCTTAAAAGCCGATTTCTCCTAGATATACCCCAGTTTTTTAGGTACACCTTTCAAATTATCAGAGAGAATAACACGCAACGCTCTGCTATGATTTACCCTCGAGGCAATGATTTCAATTTATTATCAATAACCTGGCATTATAGATTGACTTCCTGGAAGCTCAGGACTTGCACCTGGAGACTTGGATGAGTTACCCAACTGAGAAAATACACAAGCACCTTGGTGAGTCAGCGTTGGCCGTTCACATGGCATGCATATGAGATGATATTCTTTGTTTATGATAGATGCATATTTTGTAAACTTTGCCACAAGCAGGGTCCATGTATAGCACAAATATGTGTAGCTTTCACATGTTGGGGTATTTGGGTTTAATCCTCCAGAAATTGCATTAAACATATGTGATTATTAATTCCACACTGACCAGCTGTCTTGAGGGGAGTGGTCTGTTTAAATTTGATCAAATTACATTGAAAGGATAATTTTGTGAAGCACAGTTTGGTATTTCCAGAATACATGAACATTCAAAATATTGATATTTATAAGTTATTTAATATCTACAACTGGCATAACAACTATTTGTTATCAAAATGTATTTCTAAATATAGATTCCATACTCCACACTGTTCGTCTGACAACTATTAACATTAAACTATGAACTATATACCAAACCAACAAACATCAACCCAAAAAACACATCTCAACATTTAGCCATCAACAAATACTCTGAAAAACCAAAATAAATAAGGGGGCCAGCATTTGCAGTTTTAATCAAAACAAAAACATTTTCTTTCCAGCTGGTATCTTGTTGGCTAGACGGTGTGAAAACTGAATCGGGTGAAAACACAGGTATCTGATAAAAAGAAAATAAATCAGCTTCGGTGAGTAGAGTGATGGGACTGGCGTATTCCACTGATTCAATTAACAAGAGTTTCGACCTGGGATAGAAGGGGTCAGAGAAGAAGGCCCAGGTTTACACCTGGAAACTGGGGCGCCTTAGGCAGATACTGGTTGCCTCGGAATGTCTTCAGAATGCCAGGAGTTTTGAACCATGCTGTGTACAAGGCCACCCAGGTCTGATAATGTTGGTCTGATGGACTGTATCACATCATGAGATCTTTATATCAGAACTTTGGGTGTTAGGTTTAGGTTGGTTGGGCATTACCTGCAGATTTGCCACAGATCATCGACGATGACACTCTCAGAGTTAAAAGTGTTTGGAAAACCACAAATCCGAAAAAAAATGGATTCAAAATTCTGACCAAACTTTAAAACAATAATTCTTATGTTTCAAGATTCAAGTTATTTTATTGTACAAAACACCCTCAAGTAAGTGGTAGAGTACTGAATCTATACTACAAATATAACATATTTGATATTTGAAAGCTACATATGTTGCCCCTAACGTGGTAATTGAATGCCAAGCAGTGTTTCCCCTTTCAAAACAGATAATCCTTTCCATGTCTACATCCTGCTTATTAAAAGATGATATATGACTGAGAAATCTGACAAGGCCGTGCTTGAAGCTTCTAAAAATCTGCAGGTTGGATCCACGTGCATGGAAACTAAATCCCTTTCATTAGCTTCATTCTCCTCTCTATTTCATAACAAATCTCTGGGATTACACCTAAAACCATGCTAATTTAACATGAACAAGTTGTTCCATAAACATCACTCAATTGTGTCATCAGTCTGGTACTGTTTTCCACGCCACTACCTCTAGTGTTTATAACAAGACCTCAGCTGTGGCCTCAGTAGATACAAACATATTAGGGCAATTAGGGAACAGGAGCCTAGCCAAACAAACCATCGCGTCAGCAAGGCATCTCAGTCTCAACCAGCGGCTCCACGACTGACAGACATAGGTAAAAGTATCCTCACGTACCAACAAACATGTCATGTGACCTATATACATGTTCACTGATATATGAAGCTCATCAACATTGCAAACAGCTGAGGTAATGGCAAGATTTGGTAAGGTTAATTATCTCATTTGGAAGGGTGTTTGTATTTCCATGAAGTTGGGTTCCGCTCAATAGCAATCCCGTTGAAATGACTACCATTTCCTGTCTTC
Organism: Haliotis cracherodii; assembly: GCF_022045235.1. Lineage (NCBI taxonomy): Eukaryota > Metazoa > Mollusca > Gastropoda > Lepetellida > Haliotidae > Haliotis > Haliotis cracherodii. The sequence continues at coordinate 16,938,981 of NW_027266270.1, read as the reverse complement.
TGTATTGATTTTGAATAAATGAATGGACAACACAGACAAATGCTGAGAAGGCACTTTTAGGATATTGTTCATGTGACTTCTATAAATATATCGTGATGTAATTTCCATAATACATAATAAGAAGATGAAATTGACAACCCTTGTAAAATTCAATTTTTTCATGTTCATATTTTTGTAAATATGGAGGAATTGAGAAATCTAAAGACAAATTGGAATTTTTACTTTCCTTTGTTGGAGATTTGGGCAGAATATCGGCCTCCGAGCAGGTCTAGATAAATCTCTGAATACTTATGCATAATGCTTGCCACCCATACCCAGCTTCAGCAACAGTCAAGGGTTCAAAAGGCTGTACCGTCCCTTCTTCACTGTACAAGATAATAAACCATCTAACAATTACCTCCATGCACAAACACCACTGCATATATTAACCATATGGTAAGAGTAATCTGTTCCAGACCCGTGGTATGTAGAAAACCTTTGCCCATCTCTATTCTTCCTCAACCTACCACCTCAACAAGCAACGTCCTGACATTTTCCATGTTCATTAATTTACCTGTTGCCGACAAAAGCAGGTGAGAACCTTTGCCCGGCTTACTTTCCCTCTCCCACACCTGAGGGTCGTTAGACGATTCCCTTACAAGATTACTCATAAGGGAAACATCATCTCTGTGACAAGTTATTTCAACAAAAGCTTCCAAATGTGAAACAACAACACTGTAAGTCTCTGTAAGAAAAGGTGCTGGCATGATACTGTTCCCCTAAAGACAGTCTACATTCATTAGTTTGAACCACTGTGGTCTTCAGAGGAAGCCTTCAAGCAACCTAAGCATAACCAAAACATTTACATTTACCTGAAGGCACCGATGTATGACTGCAGATGAAGAAGGATTATTGAGATAAAGCTTTCAAGGAGTTGGGGAATTTTGCCTTAAGTTACTACACATTTGTGAGAAATAAATGACTCTTCAGATGAGAGTTTCTCATTTTATACAATGAGTTTGAGCCAGATTTTTGTTGTATAAGAACACAATTGGCCATTGCGTGGATGTTAGGTTTTTGCTTTTAAAAGACATCATTAAATTGACTGCTTGCTTATATTTCCAAGGTACCTTTCATGATAAACCTTCCAGATCGAGACCCTACAAGAATGAGTCTTTGGTCTTCAGATCTGACAAAGTAGCTTACGTTTTTAGAAACAAGAAAGTTGTTTTGTTTTAAGCTCCACACAGTGGTGTTTGCCCCTCAAAACTCTAAACTGGGATTTTAACAGGAAGTAGCATGTGTTGTGGAGAGTAGGACAAAATGCTCCAAGATGAGATGAAAGATGGTTTATTATGCAACAACACATGTTTCGCTCTCTAAACATCTCACGTAACAACCTCCCACACAAAAACTAGCAAAGTTGGCAAGGAGTTCAGAACAAATCTAAGTTTTATTCAGGATGGCAGATATTTGTATCCTTACATGAAATGAGGCAAAAACATCTTCCTATTTGGTTTTACTCATACCGTATTCAACGTAATAAGCGCCCAGGCGCTCTCAAAATTAGAAGTAGGGGGCTCTTATTAGAATATAATTTTGGTGAATGAGTCGAGAGATCGTAAATTTTATGGTTTCTGCCGACAGCCTGAAATGATACAAAAGAAAAGTCCGTGCGTATTATACACGACAGATATATTTCTCCAGAATTTAATTGCCCGTAATTAAGGGTGCATATAACACACGACTGCGTATTACACACGAATAAATGTACACGAATTGTGTACATTGATCAGTTGGAAGGGTGCTAATTGGGATTGTTCACTAGCCAATATATTGGAAAATATCGCCGTGGGCGCATATTAGAGCGGGGCGCTTATTACGTCGAATACGGTAGTTGATAATCACATGCAGCAGTGAGGGTATACTGCTCAAAGTTTGATAGGGATCCTGAGATAGGAAGCTGTCCTGGCTCATAAATGACATATATTTGTTTAATTTTTGTTTAACACTTCACTCATTATATTCCAGCTATATGACGACGGCCTGTAAATAATCATATCTGGGTGAGACAATCCTGTGATTGATACTGTGAATAACAATCTACATTTTCAGGATATGATGACAAGCAACTGCCTTCAATCTATCAGTTCGATGTATGACTGAATAACCACATGTTTTCCCCCTGTTGTTTCGGTGATGATTGTTCTGCTACAGAAAATATGAATACAATTTGGATGCAATATAATAACGTATACTCATATCCAAGAACCAAACATTATTCTTGGAATTTCTTCTGATCAATAAGGCAATAGGTCTGAATACATCCCTCTTCAATATCAAAGACATGTGCTTCAGGGTTTACCTAACATTTGCATCCTATTTCAGACATTCCTTCATCACTTGCCCTAACATTTACATCATTCTGATAAATTCCTACCTGACAATATCTCGGAGATCGGCTGGATCCAGTGGACGAGACGACTTCGCTGGCACGCCATAACTAGGCTGGCCAGGACGGTTATTATTCGGCTTTTGCAACCCACTGGCTGGCAACCTTTGATAACCATTATTTGGGTAAATCTCTTTCGGGAAAGTAGTATCTTTCAGATAGGTGTCATCTTTAGGAAATGCAAGTTCATCCAAAGCATGGCCTGCGAATCCTTCGTGGGAGTACAAGTTGCTCTGACATGAAATTGTCTGGTACCCTGGGTTGGGGAACTTGTTGCTGGGGCACATATTACCCTTGTATTCATTGCTTTGGTACTGGTAGTTGTAGTTCATGGTTTGCGACCCGTACATGTTAGTCTGCGATGAATACATGTAGGTCATGTACACCTGCCGAGACATGGTGGCGATCTGAAAACAGCTGACTTGGCTCCTTAACACTTAGCGCCAGATGGAAGGGATATTTTCAATACCATTGTTCTAACAGAGAATCCTTTGAGGATATTTTAATATTTAGCTGACAATGCATATTTTGGCCTCCAAATGCTAACCTTCTTCAGATGGTACTTTCCAGTTCCTTTTCACAAATTATATATATATTGATGCAGATCTTAATGTTTTCATTTAATCTCAGGCAACATCAAAAACAAATCTCTAAAATATTTTCGACAAAATTTCATATCATTCACTTAAATCAAAACATTGAAAACCTTGATTTTTCTGAAAGTCTGAAGATAGTTAACAAGTTTTTCAAGAAGTGTATGTATCCCCCACACATAGGTATCTAGCTGTGGTGTAACAATGACGAGAAATCGCAGGTAAGTTTCTATCTAAATGTCATGAGGGAAGAAAAGGTGTACAGAAAAGTATCCCGTAGAGACACTGATCTCTCAGTAACAGCTGAGCTACTTGATTCTCATATCATGAACTTATCCAGTGTCGCCCAAAAGGTTAGTCAGTTCAATCTTCCAGAGGACCAGGATGTTACTGCTTTTTCTTCTTCGTGACCTGGCCACAGACTGTTCAGATTATCCCAATCATGGTTCCCGATTGTGGAATGATGGTACAAACAGAATAATGTTGTCGTCTTGTCTCTTGGTTAGATAATCAAATCAGACAGTTCACAGATGCACAAATTCAAGTTCAGAAATAATTGATGAAATTGTTCCTCATAAGATCGAAGGATGCTGATGTACAAGCAGTTAATGAGTCAATAAAAATGGTACAAATACCTGCAGTAGTTCTCCTGTCTCGATTACACAGACACAAAATCTTTACAACATCCTCAAAAGAACTTGAATGAAAAAAATCACAATCAAACTGTCACATGAAATGTTAGCTGACAATTTGAAGCCACCAGTACCGTACGTCAATGAAAAGTCAAGTTCAAATCTTCACAGCTCCCACTTGAGACAGACACAATTAATCCACAGGATCATGGAAAGGACTCATCTAGCATATACAAGCCTACAGGATAATATACATGTGCACACACAGCGAGGAAGTGGGCATGTTTCCTCATCTACAGCCTACAGAGAAGTGAGGCGTCTGCTCCACTGCCGTCTGCCTGCTGGCGTCTGCTCGCAGCCACTGGGAAACTGTATCATTAGCAGACGGGCACTAAACTTGCCTGCAGTTAGTCTGTCACTGGTGGCCAGTAGCTGGTCTGCCAGGTCTGCTGTTAGTAGGGTCTGTTTTTTCTGAGGTCTGTTGTAAATACAGACCAGCAGGTCTGTCAGTGGTCTGCAGCACTGAGGGGCTGGTGTGACTTGCCTCTCAGTCTCTCAGTATGCGGTAGTGTCTGGTGGTGAATTATCTTAAAATATCCACATACTAAAGAGCTTCATACCTCTGAAGTTCAATAATTCGATAAAATGATGGAAATGAGATTCTATTCTTGTAACCAGAGCCCAAGCACAGTTCTGATTAATAACACTGGATTCAAGTCTCTTGAAGACCCATCAAGAAGTGAAATTGTTGGAAGGAAGCAATAATAGCTGGAAAGTTTTACCAACTTTTCTAGTCAATTGTATTGATGAATATCTTGTAGTCTGCACTCCCAAAATAACCCCAAGACAGTTTCACATATATATGAAGTTACTTTACTGAATTTACTGAAGATTTACTTCAAATAATGAATCATTTGAAGGATTTAAATGTGGAAGATATAATTCACTAATCAACAGAGAGATAATGAAGGGTTGAGCAAACCTATGGAAAATTCAATAGGGAACATCCATTTTTTGGAGTCATCACGTGCCTTTCAGCAATATTTCAGCAATATCATCATAAACTGGAGACCCCTAGAATGGTCTTCACACATAAAAACCAATTAGGGAAATCATAATGTCCATATTTATAAAGCGCCAAATCCACACCCTAAAATCTGCTCAAAGTGCTGCATTATTACCCAGGTCAATGGATCAGTGAGTACTCAATTTTCATTCTCAGCTCCCTGGGGAGTATACAACCCAAGCTGCCTGTGAAGCATAAGAAGGTTAACAGTCAGCATCTCCTCCTATCATGAATCCATTCTGTACATGACCTCTCTCAGGACAAAATGGGGGAGGGGCCACAGTTGGCCCAGTCGTCTAAGGCACAGTGATTCATTGTGCAGACATGCGTCCCTTGGGCATGCCAAAACCTATGATTGTGGGTTCGAATCTTAGGTTTATCAGCACCATAACCGTGCTCGTGGGTTTCACTGTAGTGGTTATCATCTGAGACCTGCATCACTTCGGACTTTCCTCCCACATTAAGCTGACACGCCACCATACAACTGGAATACTGTTAAAAGCAGTGTTAAACCCAACTCACTCCTCACTCAAGACAAAAGGTCCCTTTAACAACCAAGCTGCCTGCAAGAGCCATGACTTGGTACTTGCAATTACCAGACAAACTAGTGACTGATATAATGACCACCAACTGATGCCGTACTATGACCCTCGAACAACCAAGCCCCTGATCCCTTTTGTCGCCTCACCGACAACCATAGGTTGACAGGGATGTATTCTAACCTGGAATCGAGGGGGCTACAAGATGTGGAACTTCTACGACAGTACACCTGGTCGTTACCTACAAGCGATGGATCAGCTCCTGCATCTCCCATAGCTCCTACACCTTGTTTACCTGTGATAACAAGAAGTAAACACAGCTCCTATTTCAGTTACAGAAGCCCCATTGTCCCTCCCTATATCTCCATGGAACACTCTCTGGAGGTGCATGTCTTATAACGGCTATGTGTTAACTTCAAGCGATGAGGGCTAAGTGAAAGTCAACAACTCTTAATCCTGACTTTTTAAAAAAAATCTTTTAAAATAAACATGCAAGGATATTTTTAACGGTTTGCCAGGAGCTTGCTTAAGTGTGACGAAGTTATAATGACGAAAGACATGAAATTCTCGTATAACTAAAGAGCAACCCATATTTTCTCCCACAATTATCACGCTGAGGATGACTCACTGTTCCTTCTCATCATCTTCATTAAATTTTTGCCCATATTTTTAAAATTATATTTTTTCAATTAAATTAATTTTAATATTGCCACACGAAAATCAAAACCAATAAATTTCCATTTCTTCCATAATTTAATTTAATGGATATTAGATTTTTGGTTCAATATATTATGACACAACATTTAACCCTATGTTGTTCGCATAATAAAAAACTGAAAACGTTTCATATCAAATCACTATCAATCCTTACTGACAATAAAACTCCCATGAATGCAATACTTAATCTCCTTATATTAAACATCAAAAGTAATAATCATCTTCACAACATTCATATCCATTACCCGTGGACTTAGCTTCGTCTTTTTTTCCCGGTTGTAGCATTAAAGGGACAGTGCTTTGACATCCTGGCCCATTAGTTGCACATCATAATCGAGAAGATCTTAAACATAAAACCTACACCTGCCATACTGAAGACGTCAAGAAGCTAAATGTGTATGCAGTTTGTTTGGGTTTTTTTTATTATTAATTTTTCACTTTCCATATGCAAGCACAGAGCTAGGTCTAATCTGTCCTTGGAATCATTAAATGTCATCAGATGAAGATGGTCTTTACATGAAATATGTCCAATGAGGGCTTAGTAACCAGACTGTGTGGGTGGAAGGATAATGTTGTCACCAGGGATGGTGTGTATCAGCCATCATAGACTGAAATATTTAATATACAATGATACGAGACTGTGGAGGAGTTGGATTAAATGATGCTATCAGCAACAGTCAGATGAATAATTGTAAAATTGCTCTGATAACACATGTTAACACAAATAAGCTTTATCTTAATAATAATAATAATAATAATAATAATGATGATGATGATGATGATGACGATGATAATAATAATGATAAAATGATGATGATGATGATGATGATGATGATGATGATATTTTAAAAAAGTGACAAAACCCCTTCCATATGCATAACAAATCTCTGCTGAAACCAGAGTTGATTATACCATATCATAAGCATGTGTTTATGAATCACAATCAAAAAGTGATGATACCTGGTGTTTGCGTAAAGCAGAGCGTATCCTGCCACACCGGTCGCACCCATCACAAACACATGCAAAGACAAGACAATTGTCCATCTGAGAAAACATCTGGTGCAGCATATGGAATTGCATCGAACATCATTTTCATCACTGATACGTCAAGTGTGTCAACTATAGCACATTAGGCTGAAATTATTGACTGAGGTCAAAGGCATGCAGATTACATGACACAATCAGACAGGTTACACAATAAGAACAATGCATCTCTTTGTTCAAGGTATTTGTTAACATTGCAAACAACGCAAAATGACAAAACTTGTAATTTGTGGGAGGACAAGCATAATTTCAGCTTCAAAATAGTGACTATTAAACCAAATTCATAACTATTATGCCAAAATCTTAACAATTACACCAAAAACAAATATGCCAAAATCTTAACAATTACACCAAAATCGTAACAACTACATCAAAAATTCAAAATCATAACTATTACACCAAAAACATAACTATTACACCAAAATCGTAACTGTTACACTGAAATAATAACTATTACACCAAAATTGAATCTATTATGCCAAAATCGTAACTATTACATCAAACTCATAACTATTACACCAAAATCATAACTATTATGCCAAAATTGAATCTATTATGCCAAAATCGTAACTATAAAAATCGTAACAATTACACCAAAATGAAACATAACTATTACACCAAACTTGTAACTATTATGCTAAAATCCTAACTATCATGACAAAATCATAACAATTAGAATAAAATTGTAACTTTTACACAAAAATTGTAACTATTATGCCAAACTCATAACTATTACACCAAAATCTTAACAATTACACCAAAATCGCAACTAGCAAAAACCATAACAATTACCATAACAATTACACCAAAATTGTAAGCATTACACCAAAATGGTAACAATTACACCAAAATCCTAACTATTATGCCAAAATTGTAATGCTTTCATCTCTGCAAGAAACATGTATCTCTTGGTTTAAGGTCACTGTGACATGCCAGCCTAAAACCTTGAAGTTCCTGATATTCTCTTGATGGGATGACAATAAGGTCTCTCCCGAAACCACAGAAATACACACAACCTTTCTCCGACTTTCAGCTCCATTAATTACCTATTGCATGTTTTATGGTGTATTCTTGTATCTGAATGTGTCATCAGCTTGTACACAGCAAACCACATCCAGAGAACACATCACATTCTGCAGCAGAAGCAATCTCTCTAACTTGTCTGATTATAGAACATGACACTTTCAAGCGCAGGATTTTTACAAACCCATAAAAAACTCCCTCTTACAGATGGAACCGGCTAACATAAGCCATGAAATAATTTTACAATCAAATATTTACACTTACACAGTGTTAAAAAATTGAGCATGAATGTCAAGGTGTTCTTGTCATGGCCCCAGGGTAAGTTAAAAATTTCGGGTGTCCTTAGATTCAACACTACAGCAACAGACCTTAAGGGGGGCACAGGTGGCCCAGACGTCTAAGGTGCCGCGATTCGCTGTGCAGAGTTGCGTCCCTTGGACATGCCAGAAACCTATGATCGTGGGTTCGAATCCTGGTTCGCCCCGATTATGTTTCGAGGTTTGTCAGCACCATACCCGTGCTAGTGGGTTTCACCGAAGTGGTACACGTCTGATACCTGCATCTCTTCGGGTTTTCCTCCCACATTAAGCTGACACGCCGTGATATGACTGGAATACTGTTAAAAGCGGCGTTAAAACCCCACTCACTCACTCACTCACTCACAAACCTTAAGGATCCAAGAACCCTTATTACTCATTGATGAGTATTTTTTAATATTGGCTAGCTTTGTGCACAAGCACCAGTGGCTAAAGTGATGACGTAAATCCTGCTGGGGTATCATGCAGGATGCAGAGATACTGTAAGTCCCCATGGTCCCAAGCGAAGTGGCCTAGCTTTGGTTACTGGTGGCCTATAGCCCGTGTTATAAAACTGTACATATAATATTGTTACCGGTATGCTAAAATATGTTTCATGAATTGTTTCTAAATATAGTATGTTCAAATATGTTTTACAACTTGTTTTTGAACAAAACTTTGCATTAATGACTAAATTGTAAATATATTAACTTAGTCTCGCCGCTATATGGCTGAGATAATGCTGATGCGACGTAAAATTTTAACTCACTCACTCACTATTAATTCGCACAAAACGAATAAATCAATGGTTGACCAAACAGACCAATGATCGCTATGCATGAGCATCAAGGAACATCAAGTCTTTGACAGGCATTTGGAAGCTGGAACAACCAGAAGACATGGGTTTACATTATGGAAGCACATGACAAGAACGGCAATGGCAAGATTTCACCAATCCTCAGCATCCATTGAAAACACCAAGCCCCGAGAAGATCGGAGGTAGAATAGGTCTTCAACAACCCATGCTTGCCGTAAGAGGCGACTTGGCTTGTCATAAGAGGTGACTAATGGGATTGGGTGGTCAGGCTTGCTCGGACTTAGATTATGCATGTCATTGTATCCCAATTGCATGGGCTGCATATAGCTGGAATATTGCTGAGTGCGGCGTTAAACAAGAAACAAACCAACCAATTGCATGGATCCATGCTCATGATGTCATTCCCTGGATTGTCTGGTTCAGACTCAATTATTTACATACTGCCGTCATATAGCTAGAATGTTGCTAAGTGTGGTGTTAAACAACAAACAAACAAAAAGAACAAGAAAACGTCCGACAGTGAATGATAGAGCCAGCACTGGCAGATATGTCACAACAGTCCTTCAAGAAATAAGTATCTGGACCAGAGTGATGAGAGCATGAACAATGATAAATCCCTTGGTCAGAATACACAGTCACCAAGTCGTACATCAATGGACACCATGTCACTGAGATTGACACAATTGTTACACAATGTAACTGAGATTGACACAATGTCACTGAGATTGACACAATGTAACTGAGATTGACACAATAAATTGACAAAATGTCACCAAGATTGACACAATGTAACTGAAACTGACACACTGTAACTGAGATTGACACACTGTAACTGAAACTGACACAATGTAACTGAGACTGACACAATGTAACCGAGACTGACACACTGTAACTGAGATTGACACACTGTAACTGAAACTGACACAATGTAACTGAGACTGACACAATGTAACCGAGACTGACACACTGTAACTGAGATTGACACACTGTAACTGAGATTGACACAATGTAACTGAAACTGACACAATGTAACTGAGACTGACACAATGTAACTGAAACTGACACAATGTAACTGAGACTGACACAATGTAACCGAGACTGACACAATGTAACTGAAACTGACACAATGTAACTGGAACTGACACAATGTAACTGGAACTGACACAATGTAACTGAGGATAAGGTTGGACACAATGTAAAGAAATCTTGTAAGATTCTTCAAACCTGTACTTGAAACAATTATCAGTATCATCACAAGAAAACAGACACATGGCATCAAAGAAATCTTTTTCTCACAAAGATTCACACAGCTGCTATGTCAATTAGTTGGTTTAATCAAAAACAAATGAAAAGATAAAAAATACTGCAACATTAACACCTCTAAAAGTTCTTACATGTAATTCTGCTTACAAACATCTAACTAGCAATCTTTCATTACAAAACACAAAAAATACGTAAAAACACAATCTAGATCCGAGACTGTTGGTTTTCCACAACCCTCCACGCTCCCTGCATGATCGTCAATCTTTTATGCCACAACCAATAGAAATTCTTGCATGTACACCAACCATTAAAGTCTCCATGGCTAATTTTCTTTGATCAGTGTTATCTAAAGAGGTATGATACGTGAAAAGTTCAGTCTTTCTGGCTCTAACACAGTTTGTTTGTCAGGTAAGCGGCAATGTGCTATGTTTCCGTGTATTTCCGTCCTTTCCAGTCACAGAGGAACTGGTTTAGGAGAGCAGTGATAGAGGGCCATGATAACCTGTGTATAATTGGTGGCCCCCTGGACGTGGAAAGGGGCGCTACACTTACAGGAGCACACCTAAAATAGTATCTATGTACAAAAGTCAAAATGGAGGCACATTAAGAAAGATAAATTGAACGTGGAATCTGGGACACTTGGTGGAAGAAAACAAGTCCCCACAGCTTGTGTGGTTGGCAGATGGCATGGATTTATAAAATCGTTTCAACATGTTTATTGAATTTCTCAACGAAGACAAGTAGGTATCAGTTTCACAGATAATGTGAGCAAGTTTGCTTATCAAGGTGTCGTTCCGACATTTTGGAAGAAAAACTTCAAAAGGTCTAGATCTCACTCTGAGAATAATGCGATTTACACCTGGTCATGTGCGTGTGCGTGTGCGTGTGCAAAGAGAGACAGACAGACAGAGACACAGAGAGAGAAAGACACACACACACACACAGAGAGAGAGAGAGAGGGAGAGAGAGAGAGAGAGAGAGAGAGAGAGAGAGAGGGCGGGGGGGGGGGGGGAACTTGCTTGAATTGTGGTCTCATAGACTTATTCTTACGGAAGAGTAGCACATCCTCCCATTCACTTAAAATGTATTACCATACAGTGTTCACAATTTTCCCATAGAATCTGTCAATTATCACAATATTTTCCCATAGAATGTTTCAACTATCACCATATTTCCCATTCGTTGCACACAAAAAATATCACCAAAATTAATCTTCTCACACATACAATGTCAAAGGCATATCACCATAATATCCCTTGACAAAAAAAACCATCTAAGCTGACTGGTTCTACCAATGTTATGCTCCAACTCAGCTTAACACAATCAGTAGACAGAACCCAGTCCATCACTGGTGGGATTTAGCAATTACCCAAATTTCAAGCAGACGCCAACTCTGGTAGCCATCAACATGTCCAGGAGTGGTCAAGTCTTGAATCTTAGATGACCACATCCCCTCCAGATGGACTTTACAGCCTCTTAGAGCTAACAGCTTCCTCCAAGTGCACTGGGTCGGAATGCATATCAGCATGGCCACTCTCCTAGTCCTAACACAGGATGAAAGGCTCAGACATGGCCTACACAAGATGTCCATAAATATTACAGCTGTACCAACACAAGAGGTGGCTGATGGAGCAGTTATTAAATTAATGCTGGTCATATAATCAAATTACCCTTACCAGGTTTTGGGGCATAAAAAGAATCAAATGTATTTCAAGTTATTACAAGAATGATTTATTACAACAGGGATTCTTCCGATGTATCAACCACTCTGAGGGAACGTCTTCAAAATGTACGACTTTCAGTCAGGATTGTAGATCAAAGCCAGCCACATAAAAACAAATCCCCCTAATCCCATTCTGCTCTTATTACTGTTTCTTGAAAGATTTATTCAGGCTTTTCTGCGAGTGGTGTCTATCTGGGGGGAATTCCTGTGTCTTCTAATGCTATTATTAGCCTTCTTTTATGTACTCTTTTCTTGAACACAATTAAAATGAGATGTTATATTTCTGACGTGTGTCCACACAGACAATGCACTTACACTATATTTGTCATATCTATGACTCTGTCCTAACAAATGCCATTGCACCATGCTATTTCTGAATGCTGAATTTCCAAAAGGGAAAGTATTTGAACATTAAGTCATTTTGCAAAGACAGATTAACTCTAGTAATATGCAAGAATCAGGTGTTCTTTAACTTATTTTGAGTAGTATTACCACATCCTTTGATAGGGACGTTTCTGTTCATAAAGAAATAACAAAAACACCCTTATCAAAAGTTGAGCAATATACAGAAGAAGAAGAAGACCAAAGCGATCATATTCCCCATAAAAAAGAAATTCAAACCAAAATCAGCAGATCCTGAGATAGATACACGGGGCACAACTCTGTAGAGCAAGTTGAGGGGGCTTAGACCACAGGACCAAGGGTGCGTAGCCGTCACTTCAGCCCAGTCTTGAAACTATTCTCGGGTAAGTGCACTAAGTGTTGGGCTGCAGAAGCCCTGAACAACATCATCCAGTGGGGAAACCATTTTGACACCCTGGTGCAGCATCTCCTAAATGTGATAACTCAAGATTTCAAACTTAATTCTATCTTCAACTCAAACTGCACCAAGTGTTATGGATCCGTGATAAGATAAGATTTACACAGATACCTTAACGCGCTGTTCCTCCTACACTGACACTGACAAAATGGAAGTTAACATCATTAACAAAATAAGTGTGGTTTTGATTACAAAAATCCACAAAAAGTGTTCTGCATATGTCAGCAATCCGTGTTTTTTTCATTCTTCAAATGTTTCCTTGTATCTTTACAGCTAATGCTTTTTCAGATATGTCAAAAATAACGAGTTAAATGTTGCTGCTGAAATGGTTTAAACTGAACTGAAGATGTGAAGCAAGTTTCTCATTTTAAAATAACATTACGAACAACCAAATTAACATGAAATGAAGCTCGAAGTTCAAACTTAGGGAATAGAGGTCAGGGTGTACTTGTCATAATTCTAAAGCTTAACATCAAAATAGGTGATAGTATTTAGTCAAATGCCTCAAAGTCAAAAGGAATCTTTTTAATTTCTAACTCTTCATATGAAAAGATCCATATTGGATGAGAGCAAACATATGTTCTCTTTACCCATATGAACTCGATCAGAGCAAACATCTGCTCTCTTTACCTGTATGAACCAACAATCATATTCTTATAACATATCAAATATCACACAGACTTAACCTACATGAACTGTAAATATCCTTCAAAAGTGACTGACATGCTAGAATAATCAAACAATTTGCTTGTTCTATTTACCAGCTCAATCCCTCATTACTTTGCCTGAAAATGAAAAAATACAGACAAACAAATCCAAGCTAACAGCACAAAGCAAAATAAGTAGCCTTTTTATAATGGTCTTGTGGCCTTAATCTGATACGTGGAATGCACAGCGCTGCTGCATGGTTCTACCAAACTTGGTAGTTGTTCTGGTGCTGTCACCTTGAATCAGGTCAACTTGTCCAGGTACCTGTAAGGCTATACCTCACACAGACAGCAAAATGGAGAATACGGGGACAAAAACTTCACACTACACACACTTTCGGAGCACTACAGCTCAACCCATCTCCATACCTATCATTCTATGTAAACAGATGATGTAATATCTCCATCCTAAACATCTCCGACTGTGAAGGTAAGTTGAATGATAGTAAGTTTGGGTCAGGTCACCAATTAGTTCCTTGTGCTTGTGCATCCTGCATCATGTGCAACATCGCCGACTGCACCAGCGGCTGACTGATATTGTTATCTTATCTACATTTAGGAGGCTTGCAACACCGTTCCGGGAATCAAGAACTTTGTACGAGGCCATATTCCTCATAATCTTTGACAAGAAATCTGTGATGTGCATGACCCCTTGAAAGAATGCCATCACTGCCCGAAATTGGAATGCCCGTGACGATACTTGATAAGATTTTAAGGTTTAGCACTCCTGGATAACGACTTTGTTTTGAGGGCGTATCTTTAAAGGATTTTTTTGATAGATGCATTAAAATATTACTCATAAGAACATGAGAAAGATTCCCTTAAATATAACCCATAACAAGTTCCTCTAAGCAACCTGGTGTCGCAGGTTGGAAAATTGGTCCCCAGCAATGTATACCTGTCATTAGAGGCGACTTAATCAGGAATGGGGGGTCAGGCTTGGTGACTCCAGTGATTGCATGGCATCCTACCCCGACAGCTTGGATCATAACGTAGAATATCAATCACTGGATTCTCTGGCCTTGACTTGATTATTTACAGAGCACACTGATATAGCTGGAATATTACAGTGTAGGGCATCTAACAACAAAAAACAAACAATCTGATCTGTTGTAAATGTTATCTCGTGATGTATTTGGTTCTTCCCCAGTGCATTTAGTGTGATCAAAGACAATCATGTCCAACACCCGGCACTGCCAAGGTGACTTGAAATTTTAACTCACTCTAATTTCCATCAGCATATATTTCAACGATCTTGTCCAGTTTGAAAAAAGGGTTATACCTATTCCTATGTCAGAATGGAGGATTGTGAGAAATGAGAGTTGCGCCTACACCCTTTCAAGCTATTTTGCAGGTACACAGTGAGTCTGCCAGTGACTCAGCAAGCTCCCATCATCTGCACTACCAGGAATTGTTCCCAAAGGAGTACTTATAGAGAAGATATTAAGTCAATACCATGCAGGGTTTGCAAATACATTTTATATTCACTTGTCATCTATTGCCATCTTCCTAATGGAAAAAGTATAAAAATAGCAGTCCACATAGAAATGTCACTCGTACTTCCTGAATTTAACCAGTCTTAGATTAGCTGACTTCAAACCCTGAAACAAGTAGGTATTATCAGTTAAGTACATTTTCCTATCCTTTATGGTCAAACCACACCCTGCTGGTGCAGAGTTACATTTTAACTCACTCACTCACTCATTCATACAACATTAGATAGACTTCAATACTCCAGCTTCAAAGGCTGCTAAATATCTCAGGCATAGCTCATCATATCACAATTTGTTTATTTTTCATTTCTGTTGTCAATTTATCCTAAGAGCAACTGACCATGAACCATGCATTCCTGCATAATATCACAATTTGTTTATTTTTGTGTGTTCACATCAACTAAGAAAACTCAACTCAATTAAAAAAAAATACAGGAAACTTCGTGATTTTTAAGAAAACAAACAAATTCATCCATCAGCTTGCTTTAAAAAAAAACTTCCAACAAACAATTCTGTAAATTTGAATGACACGACCTATTCTTCCAGGGCTGATGTGAATACACTAGGTCAGGCGATATGTACAAAAACTGTTGTACTTTGGGAAATGACTCCAGGTCTGCGTGGGAAATCAATCGTTGTTCATTACGTAATTGACGAGGATGTTTCAAAGATCAGGTGACAGAGTATTGTTTCAAGCACAGTTGTTAGATAGAAAAACACTTTGGTTCTCATGTATTTGGCTAACCTTCGACCTTCTCCTGATGTCAATCTCTTACACATTTCTACCTCAACATGTTATAGATCACGTACCTTTGGGAAAATCATTTTTACAAAACTACCTAATAGCTAGACTCTCCGATTATGCTGTCAGAACCTGCCTTGCACCTGTGTTAAGCTAACGACAATCAGAAAAAGCTAATGCTTTTGAAGTGTTCTATGTTTAAGCCCAACAGCAAATGTGCAGAAAACATGGACTCATATTGCGACATAATATTATTCTAACAACATTCAATGACTGCTTCACAAATGTCAGTAACAAATTGTCTCCATCTTGGAATTCCATTCTTGACTACACACAATACTGGATAATTACACCTAAAATGTATACTTACTTTTATAAGAAATATAATACTGCTTGATAAAAATGAGAAAGCAAACTTGGTTTATCTCCTAAATAATATTGTGAAACTTGAACACTAACATGAACTCTAGGAATCACAAAACAACAATCATTTTATATTGTCTGTAAGAAAAAACAAGTTTCTTTGAATACTTGTAAATATGAACATTATCAAAATTATGTTACTTAAGTAGAGAAAGAAACTAACATTTTTAGCCCACAAGTATGATGATAACATAAAGCAAAACCCTTAAACATGGATAATTTCTACTATCCCAAGGACTATAGGACTATAGGACTAGTGCCACTTTCTATTGCTGTAAAGGATATCTCATGGGGTTGAACATCATCAACTAGTAAAACTTTATACAAGAAGTACCTAAGAAGAAAAAGAATATATTTAAACATAACATCATAAAATTAGAACAAACTGGAAAAGGTAGAGAAAAATGAATATTCAAACTCAGAACTTATCAAGTAAAGAACTTATCAAGTAAAGAAGAAAAAAAGAAAAGAAGATTCACCGACACAACATCATAATTCCCAAACTGGCTCCCCAAACCTTCACAACATAGATAAGGTAGTTTGTAATCGGACCCTAAGTCTTGCGAAAGTACCCCAGGAAAATGTATCTTACCTTACACACATTTTATTGCATAGAAAACACACCTATATATATGCAGTACCTGAGCTGCAAGATCTTCACGGGTCCTTGGAGCCCTTGCTTTGCTTCTTGCTATCTAAGATTTACTTCCCCGCCTCCATAAAATGCTAACTAAATCATGTAAATGGCCTGCATCATGGTTATGACGGTGTGTATGAATCCAGCTCTGATATTGGGGTTGCGAAAAAGACCATCTCAGAGACTATCTTGTGCATGTAGTTAAAACTGTGAGATACTGTGAAAACACTTATCACAGAATCCAACTTGCATTTTTATGAGGGGATAGCTGTTGAGGATATAAATATACTGTACTGATAAACTGTCAGTGGATACCATGCCCAGATATATTCAGTGGTCCACCATGAGGGATATTAAACCAGAGTTATCTCCCTTGTGTCCATGATGAAAATAACAGATATTATTCTATAGGCAAAATTACCTCTCAGGTTTAATTGACTTAAAACTTGACTTTTGTTAACACTTGCATACAAATTAGGTTTTCTGGTGGAGTTCATTTCAAGAATGAATTATGAAATTGAGGTCTGGTCTTATGCGCCATATTTTGAGAAGATGGTGGGCGATTGAACAGATTTGAGATCTTGGGTGTAGATATGAATAAATAGGATATTCCTGGACTACTAAGGTCAGCATAAACAGAAATACAGAATATGGTGGGAATTATCACTAAACGGAAAATATGGGTGGTCTTTATGGGATCCCCTGGGATTAAACTAAATAAACAAAACATAAGCGTGAGATTGGGTAGAGATGATAAGCGCCTTGGTGTTGGTTCATTTCTGATGGTATACCGTAATTTCCAAAAGAATGAAAAACATTGTTCAGATACAAATCTTTCTAAGTTTGAAATGAAAATATGAACTTGACATACACATACTTTTGTGGGAAACATTTTTTGTTTTGTTTGATGTTGCAGGGACTCCTCTGTCAGAAGTTATAAATGGAGAAACATGTTTTTACTAATCAGCAATTTTTAGGTTCGCTGAAAAGGTTTTTTGGTTGTTTTTTTCAAAACAAATATATTTTGGTGCTTTTTTTTATGTACAAAATTAACTTTCAAATAGAATTTTTCAAAGGGCAAGAACTTTTCTTTAACTTTAGGCATATCAGTATCAGGGACTTGTGAAAAGTCTTAGAATTGATCTTCAGCAACGCATGCCTGTGTTACAGGTGACTAGCGGGATCGGGTGGTCATGCAGACTGATCGATGCTCTTTACATTAATCACTGGATTGTGTGGTACAAACTCAATTATTTACAGACTGACATACAGATGGAATATTGCTTAGTGGGTCGTTGCAAATACAATAACAGAAATAAACAAATAAAAAACATCAGTACATGGATATTTTTACCAATACAAAAACAGGTAAATTTCAAGGAAAACAATTCATCAAAACATTTAACAATTGCAATGTACAAATTCATAAACAATGAATGCATCAACAAGATGGATCGTGATTCAAGCACTGATGCATGATGGACATGTCAAGGTTGTCAATGTCAGTATCTGTCACAGATGAGTCACTGAGAGCAGCATGGTGTGTTTCACGCTGTTTACAACATACTAGACAGGATATTGCCTGGGATTCCTACAAAACAGGAGTCATCAAACTGATGGTGTCACTCATCCAATACTTATTAACCCATACCCAACAGGTGGAGTCAAACCTATTAGGGCTGGGACGGGTACCTCGGGTACTCGGGTCAGGTGGGTCCGGAGTAGGACCCAGCCAATACTACCCATACCCAACAGGTTGAGTCAAACTATTAGGGCTGGGACGGGTAACTCAGGTACTCGGGTCAGGTGGGTCCGGAGTAGGACCCAGCCAATACTGCCCATACCCAACGGGTGGGGGTCACTGAAGTCTACCTTTTAGGGCTGGGATGGGTAACTCGGGTCCTCGGGTCAGGTGGGTCCGGAGTAGGACCCAGCCAATACTACCCATACCCAACAGTTGGAGTCGAACTATTAGGGCTGGGACGGGTAACTCGGGTACTCGGGTCAGGTGGGTCCGGAGTAGGACCCAGCCAATACTACCCATACCCAACGGGTGGGGGTCACTGGAGTCTACCTATCAGGGCTGGGATGGGTAACTCGGGTACTTGGGTCAGGTGGGTCCAGAGTAGGACCCAGCCAATACTACCCATACCCAACAGGTGGGGGTCACTGGAGTCTACGAGTCTACCTATCAGGGCTGGGACGGGTAACTCTGCTACTTGGGTCAGGTGGCTGACATTACATAATGCTGATGCCACGTTAGATTTGAACTCACTCACTCCTATACATTCAACATGCTTGCTTGTCCGAGAAAAACACTTAATTCATGCAGTGTCCTTAACCCAGCTAACAAAGTAGCCTTACAAACAGTAAGAAGGAAAACATTATTAAATCTCGATTAATATTAAAATTGATTTGCTTAATGTGTCAGGAATGTTGACAGCCATGTGAGCAGCTATGGACCAGCTCTTCCTCACTTTCATCTGATGGTGCATATCTTATCATCAAGTCTGGAGTCCAAACCAGTGAAGGTCTGGGCTAGAATTGGTCTCCAGGAAGCCATGCTTGCCGTAAAAGCCGACTATGTTGGTTCTAAAAGGTGACCAAAGGGATCAAGTGGTCAAGCTCACTGACTTGGTTGATGCATGTCATCGTATCCAACTTAATAGATCGCTCATGATGTCAATCACTGGATTGTCTGGTCCAGACTTGATTATTTACAGACCACCTTCATATAACTGGAATATTGCTGAGTGCGGTATTAAACAACAACAACAACAAACAACAACAAACAACAACAAAAACAACAAACAATTCAGGATAGGTCCCTAGTTCCCCATGCTTGTCATTACCATCATAACAAACCCAAGCAATTAATAATAATAATAATAATAATGTGCATTTATAATGCACCAGATTCCATTCACCAAGTGGATGCTCATAGCGCTACACTATTATCAACCCGGTCAATGGATCGGTGAGCACTCGATTTTCATTCTCAGCTCCCTTGGGAGTATACAGCCCAATTGAGAGTTTATCAATCAGTGCTCATGCCATCAACAACTGGTTTTCCTGGCCTCACCATAATTATTTAGATTGTGGAATAGTGCTGGAACATTGCTGACAACTGCAGAACACAATATTTATTCACCCTGGTAACCTGATAGACATTTTACAGACACTTCAAACAGTATTGAATATCCTGTGAATCTTCTGTATATGAAGAGTTATCTCCCTGGAATAGTTGTACACTTGTGTAATGCATGGACGTTAAACGCTTTCATAGAGATCACTGAATTTGTTTTAAGACTTGAATTAGACTTGCACAAGTCTCTCAGACAATAAATATTAGTTTAAATCATAATTTCTAGATTTTAAAAATAATAACAACAATTTGTCCCTGTAAGTCACATCCTCAGATTGTACTGTATATCCGTATATCTAGACTTGCCTATTATAAGAACATAATTATTATAACACATCCATGGACTTATCTTTCAGTACAGCCATGGAGGGCTAGACCCGGATGAACATACATTGAAGACATATATACATTTCACATAGAAAACATACTAAAACATTACCAAAATGGCAATAGCAGTTCAACAAACAACAGAATCAACACATACTTCATAAAAGAAGTTAAAGAACATCGGATTCATTCATACACTATATACTTCAGTGTGAAAGACTGACTGTCCTCAAGTTGAGAATACTTGATATTTCACTGCAGTGAACATAACACTTTGATGGCACTATTGTCATACAAGAGTTACCTACCCTTAAATTGTCTCCCTCATAAGTGTCTGACCTGTGTACAAACTGTTGACGTCCTTTTATGTTAGTTCCACATTGACAAGGCAAAATAATGACAGATGGTCATTTATGGAATTAATATCACTTTTGGGCGCTTGTTATTCAAACTGCAAATTTGTCATTTAGCTCATCAATCAAGACTGTTTTCTTCGCAAAGCACCATTTTTGTTACTTGACTAGCATGTATTCTTTCGCTTCCAACAGCGGTCTCCAAGTTTTCAAGATTTTTTTGGTGTTAAACTTGATTTTGTAAATAGTCATATCTAAATGTATGTTAAAGAATTATCGTGACCCTAAATATTTTTTATTACTTTAGTTTATATTTCTTAAGATTTTGCAAACACCAAACTACTTTTTAAGTTGCAAATACAAGGGGTGGTGACCTGTCCCTGTGTGATTGGGAGAATTTATGTTTCATGGTTTTACATTTGTAATGAAATAATTTAATTTTCTGGTAGACGACTACACAAAAAGTCTATAATAAATAGGATATTCCATGTGTCGAGTAAAATATCCTGTTGCTCTCATTGAGTGACGAGGAGAAAGGAGATATTGTCCAGAGTGGTGTCATAAGAAATATCCTCTACATAACCATAATCATGGTATGACAACTAAACTGCAGTAATATGGAAGAATCAGGTGTTCTTCAACTTCTTTTGAGTAGTATATATATACATAGTCTAAAAATATGTAATTGATGGCACAAGTCCCTTTATTAATATTTTCATTTTCTTTTAACAAAAAACATTTCTCATGTTGACAAAAATAAAATGTTTGCAAACAGAAATTATGCACTGTAAAGTCTGAAGATTTTAAATTGTACAACCACTGTTACACTTTCCCAAAATTAATAATATCAACTGATCTGAAGCTATGTCTAAATCTGACACATAACAGTTCTAAGCTATCAATACATCAAGATATCCATCATTAATGAACTAAAAGAGAGTCTCCAATTATAAATAATGACACATGATTACACTTCCACATAAAAACCCAGAAAGCTACAGACGCTCCTTTTAAGAAAACCCTCCCTGTCGATATGAAATATTGGTATTCTGCCTTAAATGATTTCCGTGCAGCAGATAATGTTCTCAATAATGTCATAAAAATACCAACTAACATCAACATAAAGTCAGCTAAATGTCCATGATGTTCAGCTCCCCAATCTCTTGTAATCCCAGGTTACCCAAACCACGGTGAACCTTGAGATGGGTTTTTTAATAACCCATTAGAGAAGGGTAATAAATTACCCCAGTGTCATTTCCTTAGTACAACTGAAATAAACCCCCATTGTTACCGTAATTCTATCAAAAAAATAAATAGAAAAGAAGTGTTACTTTCTACAGTTTTCATATTCAATTATGAATCTTACTTTTGAAAAAACAATGAATAATATAAAAAGGGATACATTTTTACTCAAAAATTAATTTCTTGCGATTTGATTTAATTATTTCACAACTATTGACAACCATTCCTTTGTAATCCTTTACATTTTAATAGGTTTGTTCATGTAGATCTATGATACTGATAGGCCATGATAAAAGCAATTTCACATGAGAAAAGGAACTACATGTATTCAAGAATATTAATAAAATATTTTAAGATATTTTTTCCCCTTATAATACACAAAATAATTACGTGCAAAAATGTCTGTGTAAATATCATAAAATATCAAACATGAAAAGTATTTAATCTTATTTTAATTAAAACCATTTAATCTTTGATATTTTATAACTCCGAGACATTTTTGGTGGCATCTCAAAGGACAGCTAAAAAACTTTGTCACAATCAAAAATGATTCCTTAATGTTTTTTCCTCCCCGCCTTCAAGATTTAAATGAAAGCTCAACTCCACTCCGTTCTTAATCATTGGAAAGAATTTCAATTTGGTGATTAAGAAACAAAAAACGCTTCATCAAGATTCAATTTTAATCAGACAATTTCCAACAAAGGTTCAAAATTGCTTGACCCTCAGCTATCCAGTTAACCCATTAACACGCATTACCTAACATCTCACGTCTTAGTTAGCAAGGCATATAGTCACCAGCTAATTAACACCCAATCTCCCTCTTTCATCAAGCAAAACACTGCATGCCGAACCGGCTAATCCTGCAGCTTTATACCAAAAACTTCAATATCATGTCATAAAAAAATCCAATTAAACGACTTCAGTGGATGAGAACCCTTGGGATACATTGGCTAGAGCCAGAGAAGACCAAAGGTCATGAAGGTCAAAGGTGACCGAAGGGATGGAGAGATTTCCTCTGGAGGAGCTCCTAGTGAAGGAATTACCGTGAAGGAACTTTTTTTTGGAATATTTAAAACCCCAGTGAGATTCCAACAGACATGGAGTTAAGATTTGTTGGGAAAGTGAGGATCGACTTCAAAGGAAAGATAATCCATCAATTCTTTCCTCGGCTCAGATTGATCAGTCTCATTTTGATGCCTTTCTGACTCAACCCTTGGTCATAGTCGGCCAATCAAATTCTAATGAAGGAATTGAACGGCATAAGGAATACTTTTACTGTCTTGTGACAGCCATGGAGGTATCAGTTTGCGCCTTTGGACATGTTGATAATGATTTGAAACAATTTCATCAAATTAAAGAAACTATTTTTTCGGGAATAAATTCTGTTTTAACAATCTGTTTTAATGCTGTGCTGAAAAAATTATCCGCTTTTTTGGTTTTCAAAGAGACTAAAGAATTCAAGATGGGAAAACAAACTAATGAAGTTTGTGATTGAATTAAATATCTACTCCTTTCAACCATTTCATTCCCATAGTTTTGCACTCTGTGGGGAATCCTGGACAGAACAGGCTCCCTGTACTCATTCCTGGTACTAATCTGCTAAATATCACATCAAATGGTAGACCTGGCTTGTTGTCAAACATGAATATTACAAATCAGGTTAAATGATTGTGTGTATCAACTGTCTGATATTGGCACATGCATATTTGAGCAATTCTCAAAGCTGATTGGTCAACTAAAGCCATATGCTGTCAAAGAGCTTCATTGTTGGAAAGAATATGGTATGACATCATCTGTGACGCTCATAACATCACAAATTGATTACAATATGTCTGATGGAAGTTTCTCAGTTGGGTTGACTTTTCACTTTAAAATGTCAAGGAGTCATTTAGAGAAAAACCTGCTCAAGAGGGCTCACAGAGATGAGTCTAACTTTACTACCCAGGGACCTGAACCCCTATTACCCGATCCCAACCAGGGTACAAAATGGTAGGTACAAAATGTCTGATAAGAAACTCCTTAATCACACCCATACTCTGAAATTAACTGAAGCTTCATCTTTATTCAGTCACATAAAGTCAGAAGGAATGCGTGCATAGTCAGAAAGAAATGCCAACATAAGTGTTATGTAGTGTAACCACTGAGTTATAGTGAATTATCATCATTTAACACAATATCACGTGACTAACCACAGGTCCGGGTAGTCCTGTGAGTACCCAGGTCCGAGTCAGCACCCATCCGATCCGACTACCCGAGTTACCAGAGTTATCCATCCTAGCCCTACTACTCCAAACTTGGAATTACAGAATATCTGTGTGTACAAAGTCTTGGACTGGTGTGGGTCCTTATAAATATGATAAATCAAAAAACCGACAATAGATCTTAAAAATTCTGTTTAATCATATAAAATTCCTTTGATTACATTTATTGTCATATTATTCATTACCGTCAGTTGTATTTAAAAATGCTTGTCTTATTTTGTCTGAATTTATTATGTTTAAGGTAGATGAATTCGTAAACAAAGCATAAACAATGTAAGGCCTAAACAACATGTTAACTGTTCATCCAACTGTAACCCATGTAAACGTCTTTAACCAACCATTCCCTAACAATTATTTGATTTCTTCACAAGCATCAGCAAAATCACAAAACCCATTGTATACATATCTACAAGACAATATGTACATATAGTAAGCCTTACATCCAAGGGAAGCAACTCTTTCTGGCTTAACCCCTGTAGGAGTCAATCAGCAAATCATTTGCAACCAGGTGTGAATGATTTATATAAACTATTCAGAACCAACATATTCAATAAACATTGCAATCTGACCTACGGGGCTTACAGCTTTTATCAACACATTCCTCTGTATAATGTTTCTATGAAACGGATATCAAATTCTGCATTATTCAACTGTGAAAGCCCAGGTTTCAAACATTCACCTTTTATCACAAATATTGCTTACAGACGGCGGTCTGTACATAATGGAATCTGGACCAGACAATCCAGTGATTAATATCATGAGCATGGATCCACGCAATTGGAATACTGTGACATGCATCAACGGAGTCAGCGAGCCTGACCACCCGTTCCCGTTAGTCGCAGCTTACGACAAGCCTTGTCACCTTTTACGGCAAGCATGGGTTGCTGAAGACCTAGTCTACCCAGGAATTTTCAAGAGTCTCAAATGAAGTAGGAATTATTAATTATTTCCTTTACTCATATGTCACAAAATTCTAATAATTCACAAAAGATACATTCCCTTTGGAATATAATTATTCCAGAGTTGGGCAGCCATTAGAGCTTACAGCTTGTGAAGAAACCTGCCGACTGTCAAGCATTCATTACAAGTCATGCCCACAACATTCAACAAACATGGGAACAAAAACACTTCCTGTCAATGGTTCATAGCAATTTTTTTTAAACCTGAGTTGGAACAAATTAATGGAAAAAACTGACTCAAAATAGATTTATTGAGTCGATTATTTTAAAATAGCCCTTGTCAACTCAGCATTAAGTTGTAGCATTGCACTAAATACATCTTTGGAGACAGTGACAATATACAGACAGGGCAAATGGGGCAAAAATTGGAATCTCAGAGAATCATTTATTAGCCAATAGTAAAGGAATCAGATCTTAGATATAGCTATAGATCAATGCTCATCATATCAATCACTGGTTTGTCTGGTCCAGAGTCGGTTATTATTGACAGGACGCCATCATTTACCTGGAATATTGCTGAAAAAAATTAAAAACAAAACAAAACAAAAAACAAGATGGAAGAACAATGGTCTCTACATCGGTGGTTCAATGCAACACACAATTTCGTGTTCGAGTGAAGATATTGCAGCTGACGATTACCATACTCAGACGTCTGTACAATTAGTAAGTCCATCCTTCAGATGCAAAAAAAATCATCAAAAAAGTCAATACTATGCTTTGAAAATAATGAATCCGATTTGTAGTCAGGCAATCCATAATAATCGCCTAATGACCAACTGAGACTTCAACATAATTCTGTCATTATCAAAGTCAACATGTCAGGGAAGTCAATGGAGGTTGAAGCAACATCTGTTGTACCCCAGCCATTGACAAAAGTATCAGAATGATGGAGGACAACACATTACTGGAAATTATAGTTCCAAGGTCATTCAGTATTTTCAGGAATTGGTATTTTAAATCTTTTAATTTTAACACTATCAGGTCTAATCAGGTTTCGAACATACAAACCAGTGGTCGATGATTTGATTAAACCATGCCAGTTCACGGCTGAAGTAGAATTGGGTCAATGTTTTATTAAATACGTGTGTATATATATGCTGTGGAGTATGTAAGGGAGACAGAAGGATTATGTTTCTCATAATATCAATCACCGGTTTGTCTGGTCCAGTCTCCATTACTTAAAATAGGTCTTCAGCAACCCATGCTTGTTGTAAGACGAGACTACCAGGATCAGGAAGTGAGACTCACTGACTTGGTTGATGCATTTGTATCCAAATCGAGTAGAACAATTCTCATGATGTCAATCACTGGACTGTCTGGTCCAGACCCGACTGTCGTCATAGAGCCGGAGTATATCTGAAGGCAGCATTAAACAACAAACAAACAAACAAAAAATGCTAAAAATAGTTATGTACACAGCCCATGAAAACAAGGCATCATCATTGCTTTCATCCAAAACCTTGTCATAAATCAAAACATATCCATCTGACAGAACCATAATCGATTGATACAACTTCATCAGGTGACAAGATGCAAAAGCAATCCATTTGTCAACACCTCACACTGACAAATCTACACATCTTGTTCCACACTCTATTTCCAAAAAGGCCAGGCTGGGAGGTTTATGTGTCTGTTATTGCATTACTCTATGTACACTCAGCACATTTCGAAATTCCCTTCATCAAATTTCAAATCCCCAAATGCGAATCCCGAAAACAAAAAATCCCATTCCTCGTGGTGGCAGTAACTTCTATCCGTGAAGTAAATACCCCTCGATAACATATAATTCACTTTAGTGGCAGGCGCGCAACGTCGACACATCAACCTGTGTGTGGTAAAATCAAATTTCTCTCCATCATGGAGTACTGTACTGGTAATTATTCCTGTCCATGGACTGAGCTGCAGGAGTGCAGGGGGCCACATCCATCAGCCACGACAGCTTCTTCACAATCTGTGTCATTCCTAGATCTGATTTGCCATGTCTGGAGATGCTCAACAGTTACATAAACATGGAGACCTTTTGCTTAAAACGTTATATATCTAGTTACATAATAATTATGACAATGATACCAGACTGCTAAAACCTTTTAGTCTACTGGCCGAAGCACGGCTCTTGACATCATTTTCAGGACCGCCATCATATAGCTGGAATATTGCTAATTGCGGTGTTAAACAACAAACCAACCAACCAACCAAATCATTTTCAGGAGACGTAATGTTATTGTATTATCTGAGCTTACTCATGAGACAGAACAGAATTTAGTAGACTCGGGCTTCGGATGCAAGTGGCCAAAGTCACAGACTCCATACACTGACTTTCATCATGTCAAAGTGGTTAATAACAGTTTTAATGTAATAGTATCCCCATGTTATGGGTTTTTGAAGGTCACAACTGTACAAACATCTCATTCACTTCTAAAGGACAACTTTTTCCTAAAAACAAGCCATCATCTGAGTATTTAAAATATCTGTGTGATACAACACCCTTCGTACTAATGCATAACATCAAAAAAACTATGATTCCATGATATAAGAAATATTCAAACTATATCCTAATAAGGAAGAGAATTTATGGATGTACGGGTATGGTGCTGACAAACCTAGAAACATGATCAGGTGGTATTGGGATTCAAACCCACAATCATAGGTTTCTGGCGTGCCCAAGGGACGCAACTCTGCACAGCAAATTGCGGCGCCTTAGACGACTGGGCCACCCGTGCCCCCGCCATTGTGTAATGAAAGACATTCAGCGCTGAGGATGACAACACAAACTCTCTCATACATTAAAATAACAATACAACTGATAACATAAATAAAATAATCGGCTGTCATGACATGAAAAACAATCCTTTATATGGCTGCTTTTTATAGTTTACAACTATTCATCACTTGTCGAGAAAAGCAAAACACACAATTTTGGAACATAGTTGATTGAAAATCAATATCAAGTGAAGCCTCAAAGAACAGTAAGTTCATTAAAAACAAACTACATGGGAACAAAAGTAATATATCTCATCAACGAGCAGCTGAAGTAAGGATGCTGCTGCAAAACTTACACCACGATAGAAAGATCAACACAAGTTTCCTGACTTCAGCATTGATTATTTCCTAGTAGTACAACTTGAATCAAGTCTCAGGATGACCTGACATGACCTGAATCTCATCAGCAAAATGCCCTGAGAATGGGGCCTTCATTTCGCACAGTATCATGCTCGAGATGACAGTGTTTTTAATGATGCCAGACTGTGAGTTTTCAGGTGTAAGAGGATCAAGATGTGCTGGTAATCTGGGGAGTACATGGGTATGGTTATTGATAATGAAAGGACTGATCTCAGAGCTTGTCTACTCAAGCTGATTATTTTGTGATGGGTCCAAATGATGACCATTAGATACAATCGATATACGTGACTGGAATAATGAGGGCAGTATGTGGTGTTAGTGTGTCATATCACTCCACACCGGACAATATAGACCGGATTTCCAAACAATGTGTGTCAGTTCATTCCTATTATGGATGATTTGTTGTACATTATGATCATTTCATCCTCCTCCTTATCATGTAGGGGCATTATGGTTTCAACTTTGAAAATCTAACTAGTCTGAAACCCTCTAGTATCTCATCAAAAATATACATAATAACAAAATATTTGAAAGATCGAAACGACTATCTAAATCATCATCATCATCATCATCATCATCATCATCATCACTAACATCTCGGGTGACCACTCAGATATAAAAATAAATTGTAATTATAATCCACATGATCATCAACACATCATCACCACAATCATCATCATCATCATCATCATCATCATCATCGTCATCATCATCATCATCACTACCACCACCATTTCAATCCTGGGTGACCACTGACAATTGTCATTATCATCAACGCTGTGATCATCACCATCATCCCCCAAATCATCATCATCACCATCATCCCCACAATCATCATCATCATCATCATCATCATCATCATCATCATCATCATCGTCATCATTATCGTCGTCTTCATCGTCACCACCATTACAATCTTCAGGGTGACCACTGACAATTGTCATTATCATCGACACTGTGATCATCACCATCATCATCACAATCATCATCATCTTCACCACCACCACCACCATCACCACCATCACCACTATCTGCCACTCACATCATCCCCCATGACTATTGTCCGTTCTCCGTGTAGGAGGTGACGTGACACTGAATAACTAAAAACATGGACATAATTGCCAGCATCTGCTGTCGCCACCCAATATAGAGCTCGAGAACACAGAAAAACCTTTCAACCAAAACAATGTCTTATCTTCGTTTGACGCAATTAGTGACAACACACACCAACACCGACTACTAAAACAAACAGCAACCGTGCAATAAAATGTCGCAGCCCTCCCTTACCCTCCTCTCGATTACGGCCAAGTCGACAATCGTGTTTGTGCGCTCACCTATCTGTTTGTATATCATGAGAAAGGAAACAAGAAGGAGGGCTAAAAATGCCTCCCATCTACAGAGCTGTCACCGAGTCAGTGGCGAAAACAGCCACTGAGGGAGGTTTGCGTGTCCTGTTGCAGTATGGCCGATAAGCAGCACAGAGATGACAAGGGCGGTAGGAAATATTTACCCCGAGGAACTACACCTAAGTACTTCTGGATTTTTTAAGTTTAAAAGAGAACCTGGTGCTTATTAATGCATCACCTACAGCACTTACTGTTGCACATTTCAACATGTATATTACACTGTGAGCTTGTAAACATTCTGGACCAGGCAATCCAGTGACTGTTAGCATGAGCAGCAATCCATGCCTAAATCCACAAACAATGACACACCAAGTGGGCAACTAGTGAGTGAGTGAGTGAGTATGGTTTTCCGCCGCTTTTAGCAATGTTCCAGCAATATCACGGTGGGGGACACCAGAAATGGGCTTCACACATTGTACCCATGTCAGGAATCGAACCCCGGTCTTCGGCGTGACGAGCGAACGCTTAAACCACCAGGCTACCCGACCACCCCAAGTGGCCAACTAAACCCGGCCAATGATCAATGATAATTGATCATGACACAACACCTAGGTCAGGGGGACAAGTTCCACCCAACTCATTTCATGAACAACAAACTCTATAACTTACCTTTTCACTTTAATTCAAAATGCAACACTTATTCATTATCAACACACCTAGTGGCCTCAAATGGCCACCTTCAAAATACATCTTTATTTAAATTATAATTTAAAATGCAAGACTTCTCCATTACACAGCCTCCTTGTCTAGAGAACTACACAATCTAGCAACCTTCCAAATAAATTCTCATTTGCTGCCATGTGAGTTGACAAGACATATATTAGCATTGCCTATCTGCACCATTAGCAAGTCTATCCATCCTGTGAGTCAGAGATGAAGGGAGAGAATAGCCTTGCTTCTGAAGAAGGAGGAAGGGAAGAAGTGCATCCTTCATTACTTCAGGAATGTCACGATATGAACTCTGCAAATGGTAAAGACCGGGGAGGTGATTAACATTTGTACTAACGTGGAGCATGTAACGGAAAATGTTCTGTGGTTACCCTGAGAATGTTTGGTTGGCTTAGACGTAGTTTGTCACCGCCTGGTGTGAGCCACAACAAGGATGTGGTTTTAGGTAAATCTGTTATTCAAGAGTTATGAAAGGGTGAGGTCATGTTTGCGTAACAATTAATCTCGGGTAAATAATCACACCCACAGTGTTTTTCCTTTCACATTTCAAACCACACCAAACATTCTTATAAATGATATCTAATTAAAGTAAAATAATAGAAGTACTTGCTTATCTTAAATCAACATCAACCACACAATGATAAACCAAACTGCACACGATTTTTCATAATTTTTATGAAAAATATTCAAAATAAATATAACAAATTAAGAATATTTCTCCTTAAAAAAAGTGCCAAATGACCCTTTTCAAGGTAAAATTGTGTGAAAAACAGCAGGATTTAGTCGTTCCATGTCCTCATAAGCATGATGGGCTACTTCAATTTATTTAATTTAAAAAAAAAAAAATTTGGACTAAATCCACAGACTCAGATACACTCAGATTTGTCATCTGTTGCCAACAAATTACTGAAGGATGGGCTACACTATATCTATTATTAAGGCAACAAAATGAATTAAATACAGTAAACTACGTTTATAATCCAAAGGGTCACCACGAACATAAAGCTGGGCCAGGCTAAGTGTTGGAACGACAGTCCAAACTTCTGAACTGTATTTCATGTTTTATAGGTTAAAAGTACTGTCAGTGAAGAGTGGCTTATAACAAACTGACGGAAAAAATGAACCGTCTTTTGGTCCTGTCCATTTGCTGTATATATGCTTGTAATGAACTATGGTCATAACAAACTAAAATTAGTGCTCACTTTGTGTTCCTCATAACCGTAGTTTGCTGTAAATAGATTCAGATTCACTGAGATTGGTTTTCTGCTTCCAACAAATTATGGCAGAACCATATTCAAGGTGAAAATGGGAGAGAGAAAATGGCAGCATGAATTGTTTGCTCGACCCCATGATCATAACAATAACAACAGACTACATCAGATCCGGGGCACATATGTTGCCTTGTGTAAACACACGGTTCCATATCCACCTGTAAAATTATACCTCTGATAGAAAGCACCTGTATCAGATTCCTGCTCACTAAATCTTACATATCCTTTACCCTGTTTTGGAGACCTAACTATTGATAGCGTAGGTCAAAACATAGGCTAACGCTTTACTTTGTCTCTGAAAATATTGAATTTTGATAGGAGTGAGTTGGGTTTTTAACGCCGCTTTCAACAGTATTCCAGTTATATCACGGCGTGTCAGCTTAATGTAGGGAGAAGGCCCGAAGTGATGCAGGTCTCAGACGTTAACCACTTCGGTGAAACCCACGAGAACAGGTATGGTGCTGACAAACCTAGAAACATAATCGGGGCGAACCGGAATTCGAACCCACAATCATAGGTTTCTGGCGTGCCCAAGGGACGCAACTCTGCACAGCGAATCGCGGCGCCTTAGACGACTGGGCCACCCATGCCCCCGAATTTTGATTGGAACAAAATACTCCATTTAATTTGAAAGGGAGCCCCAATGAGATGGGAGATTCAGTGGAAAATCTAGACTTAGTTTATTTAAAGCAATACCCTTACAGTAGAGCTTGCGTAGGGAAAAATAATATGGTTGACAGACTGTGAGACAGTCTAGTCAATACAGAAAGAATATATATACTACTAAAGAACAACTACAAATCATGGTGAAAACAAATGCACCTGTGATGGACATTTACAAATTGAAGGTTCAGTTTACTGACAATGTCAGTATGAGGAGGGCAATGCAATAATAATGATGTAGCTTGGGATGTTTTTCTCTTCAGAATCCGAGCTCAGTACTTTCCACTTTCCCAAGGGCTGGGATATGTTGTAAGGTAATCGCCATGTGATGTCAGGTGAAACAATACTGTTTTTTCCATCAGGGTAAGAAACTCTTACCTTGTGTAGCAGCTAAGGAGATTATTCTGAGCTGACAAGAACTGTACACGACATGATTTAGAACAAGTGACAGTAATCATGGTAATACCACAGCAGACATTTAGATAGATTTTATACCTATTGGTCCTTATTATAAGTCACCTACGACACCTGATGCCGAAATATAGGACCGGGGTACCAATTGTTCAGAAATTAAGAGTCCAATATATATTTTTAAAGTGTAATGACCCAGGCAATCTGAAAATAGCAATTTTTAAAGCATTCTCCCATGATTATAAAAATTAAAATATTTTACACTTAAAAATGGTAACAACAGGATTCTCAGCTTTACAAATGTCTGGCATTTTTTAATTGTATTTCAACTCAACCCATTAAGAATCAGTAATGTTAAAAATGTATATTTTTTTTTAAAAAGGTGTCATTTTCAAAAAAAAATTCAAAATCAGTTGTAGACATGAACAACCCAAGACTGTCATGTCAACAAAAAGACTGGCCGGTGTACCCACCCCTTTCATTGTACAGGCATGACTTTAGTGAAAATGACATGCCCCCTGTCAAAATAGGGTAATATATCTCCACCTCAGCTGGGAAACAAGGACAGGAATCAGAGAAAGCCAAAGATCAAGAACAGAAAAACCTATTAAGTTTTTTAGGGCTGTAATACTCAGAAGGGAACACACGCAATGTTTAGCCCCTGTACTAAAGTTTGACACACTGATGTATTGTATTTTTGTAAAACACAGGCACACAGCTTGACAACAGATTATTTTCACATTGTGAAGAGCTGAGCTGTTGTCTTTCCGAGTTGGGTAACCTGGATGACATTTCTGAGCATCCGATGACATCGACAGGGTAGAATTCTGATCATATCAGTGGCACACCAGTTTGAAATGTAAAAAACATTCGGAGCAAATAAAAAAAAGGAGAGAGAGAATTGATTTTTTATTGCTATAGATGCTGTAGTCAGCACTTTTTCAGCTGTCACATTGCACTGTATTGTGTGACTTCAGTTTGGGATGGTCAAGTAGTGGATGATGGTGAAGTGAGGGGAGTATTTCAAGACTACTGCAAGATTATGTGTGTGCATGTCTGCGTGCATGCCTGTGTGTACTGCCTTTCAGCTAACCAGTCCTTGTTTTACCCTGTTAATGCCGAGCGCTAGGCAGGGTAACATTAAGAACCATCTTCCAAGGTCTTTTGGTTACAATGAACGGCCAGGAATTAAACTGCTGATCTTCTCGCCAGGCAGACGCTCTACCCACTACACCACAAAGGTGGTCCAGTGGTCGATACTATGATTACAATTGGCAACACAGGAGTATGAAGATATACCCTTGCAGCCAGGCTCCCTTGGTCAACCAAAACATAAAAAACATATATTAAGCGGAGTAGTAATAATAAATTTGACATCTTATTCATTTGGATAGGGCTAACAATGTCAATAGCCAAAAGTTTGTACCAATAATAAATAATAAAACCCATCAGTATTCATGAAAGGCGTACACCCTTTCCGCATGGCTATAATACCTCCCTTACACAGTTTACAGCGTGCATCATATTTTGCTCAGATACTTCAACATTTTCCCTCTAATTTATCTTCTCCAAAGGCAATATTCCAAATTTCTACTTTCCCCAGTCTCAATGTAACAAATTCATACATGATCATAAAAGTATGTTGCCACCAAGGAGCCATAAATTACGTCACGATTGACAAGAATACCCACAGTTAATTCCATGCACTTCCAAAGTTAAAAGCATGAAAAACTTCATGAGTATTTAAACTCATGCAGCGATCAGCTGTAACTAAGATTCCCTCGCACCACGCAAAGCTGACACAAAAATTAACCTTTCGAAACTACCAGGCACTCAACATCGTCATAAAGATGATTCATGAATCTGGGGGGAAAAACTGTTCAGCATACATATACCAGAGACTTTAGTGCACAAACAGTAATATTACAACGCTAGGAAGGAGTTATTTGTCCATGAAGAGGCAACCGGTGATCAAAGAGGTCAACATAGATCCCCACCTCCGGGGTACAATCAGTGTGACACTGTGATAGCTGCCTGTCCAACTAAAGCAGGATGGAAATAACCTAACTGTCCAACTAAAACTTTCATCACCCTTCACTTATCACTTTTTAAGTGAAAATGCTACCTTGCCTATGGATCATTAAGATCCAAAGTTCAGCCTAAACGCCAAGCTCAGACTTCGTTGGAAGCAACTTAGCAGGCACAACTGCCTACAGTGTTCGAAACTTATAAAGCATATAAGGGCCCTTGTCATAATTTGAAATAACATAGTAAGCTAGTCCGAGACTAGCAAAACACAGGAAGGACTTGCGACATTTCCTTGTGGACAACCATGAAGTAGACGGCATCTCTGTAAGGGAAAATATTTGTGGACTTGAGTAAGAAAAATTAATTTCTCCCCCTTGCCCAAAATTGAAAAACTTACAGGGTTCAAAATTCAAATACTGCAGGAGCGGACGTCAAGGTCACTTTACCATCCTTCTGAAACACCACCATTACAAACACCTACAAATCCGTCACACTCATCGCCATCACAAGATCCTACTTTGTCAAGGTCAAGAACTCATCTTTCACTTACACAAAATCAGCCATGTTTTCTTTAATACTTTTTCACCAAAAGCAATTTACAGAGCAATTTTCAGGAACATATACCACTTAAACTGTTTACCTAACTCCTGAAAAAACACACGTCAACCATCTTCCGAACTCTCCTGTATTGAAGGTAGGATTCTGCACTCTTATCTCACTGTGAAAAGGTGCTAATTATTCGGGTCGTATGTAATTTCACTGTTTACATGAGCTTTGATTCTCCCGACTTGCTGCACAGCCTCTGCTGGGTATGTAAACATGGCCGCTGCCCCCTGGTACAGAGAAACAGTTTACAGGTATCAAAAACTGCTAAACAAATTCACTCTTTTTGGCCCTGGTCTTAAGACGAGGTTTTCTTGATGTCAAACAGTTACGACTTGAAAGACGTACGTATGTACTGGAAGGTTTTAGTAGATGTCTTAAAGAGTCTGAGACTGTAAGTTGGGTTCAAAAGATGACGGAATTGATCCTAATCTAATAAACACTGTTAAACCATTTATGCAATATTTTCCAGTGAGTGAGTGAAGAAGGTGAGTGAGTGAAGAAGGTGAGTGAGTGAGGGAAGGTGAGTGAGTGTTTGAGTGAGCGAGTGAGTGAGGGAAGGTGAGTGAGTGAAGAAGGTGAGTGAGTGTTTGAGTGAGTGAGTGAGTGAGTGTGTGAGTGAGTTAAACACGATCATTCTTTTGAGTCAAAGACAAAGTATTCTGTAGTGTTTCAATTCAAAAACATATAATGATTTGTGATACATGCTATGTGATAAGTGCCAGTGTCCCAGCTTATTTGCATATGGTGGGTGGGTGGGTGGGTGGGTGAGTGGGTGAGTGAGTGAGTGAGTGAGTGAGTGAGTGAGTGAGTGAGTGAGTGAGTGAGTGAGTGAGTGAGTGAGTGAGTGAGTGAGTGAGTGAGTGAGTGAGTGAGTGAGTGAGTGAGTGAGTGAGTGAGTGAATTGTAACCTAGTGGAGAATCAAACACAGGCCTTTAGTGTGACGAGTGAACGCTTTGACCACTAGACTATCCTACAAGCCATGATTCTACTTGAAACCCCATTTACAAACTAAGCCTGAAGAAGGACAACATATTGCAGTGACCAATGTCGTGAGGGTACACTCACACTCTACACCAGCCACCTCAGTATAGGAGAGTCACACAAGTAAAGATGCCCCATGGATAAGAGTGTTACACACCAGCCAGCAGTAGCCAAAGTATCATGATGGGCTTTTTTGTTTGATTTTGTTTGTTTGAAATTCGAGCAATATCATGGTCTGAAAATAATCAAGTGACTGAAATCATGAGCATTGAACGAAGCAATTGGTGAGTGAGTGAGTTGTGTTTAATGCTGCTTTTAACAGTATTCCAGGTATATCACGATGTGTCAGCTTAATGTGAGAGGAAAGCCCGAAAGGATGCAGGTCTCAGACATTTACCACTTCGGTAAAACCCACGACCACTGACAAACCTAGAAACAAAATTAGAGCAAACCAGGATTTGAACCCATAATCATAGGTTTCCCGTGTGCCCAAGGGACGCAACTCAGCACAGCAAATCGCGGCGCCTTACATGACTGGGCTACCCGTGAGATAAGCCATAATCCACGCCATTAGGGCATATGACAAGCGATCAGCCACGTGACCAAGTCAGACCAACCGAACATCCACTGTTTGACTGTTTGGACAAGCATATTAAAGATTTATGACTTACTGAGTTTATTCCCACAAAGCATGTGGATAAGAGAGACATCTGTTGACAAACTTCATTACCTGTCAGGGATAAAAACTAACTAAGAAAGTCTAATAGCCCAAAGAGTGATAACATACAGCAATACACCCACCCCCACAAAAACATTCTTCTGGCCCTTAGTATACCTTCAACTTTAGTGAAGGCTTGCAGGGTAGTGCTAACTACTAATTCCTGGCCTTCCTAGAAGCCTGAATAATACTATACAATATTGTTCATTATATAAATCATGATCTAGCTACAAAACAGATCAAAGCAGGACAAACTCTCATGATTATTCACTTCATGACCTATATTTCAAATCAATACTTCAGAGAAAACAGAAAATGTTTATTCTTCTTTTGAAAATCTCTCTAAAGATAAGCTAATTTAAACTACCAACATAGAACATTCCCTATGCCCAACAGCTAAGTCACCCAACACAAATATTACAATATGTGAACCATTGAGACTGTTTCTGTTAGCTTACAAAGTTGATTTTATAGAATAACATTCCCATCTCAAACCAACCTCTGGCACTATTCCAACAAACGAAGATGAAAAGAAGTCAGTTTTTAGAAATTCAAGAACACATTTTAAAAAAAATCTGAATTGAAATTCTCGTCACTTCAATGTGCAACAAGCGAGTGTACTTGATGACGTTGCAACAATGCAACCTGCCAACGATGTCCTGATCAGAACTAGTTGTGAAGAAAATAGCACACCAACTTCTTGTTCTTGACACTGTGAGTCTCACCAAGAGTCCCAATCTCTGCCATTAACATCACAGTCAACCTACATGAAGGATATCTCCAAAGGGCTTAATTTTCTTCAGACCTGTCATGAAGACTTTGTCTGGTCGGAAGACAAACACCATTAAATATGTATCAAAGCCTGTGTTTTCTTGATGTCTGGTCAGAACAATATTCTTCAAAGACAACTTCTTTCCATAATTTCAAGTTTCGATCATATTTTTTCATACATACTTTTTTAAAGTTTGTGTAATATAATAAAAGCTTTCTTTATCCCAGGAACTTTTTAACAGAACTTTTACCCAGAACAATTTACTTTCTTGATAACAAATAAACCTACCCTTCATTTTCAAAAGTATTAATTCAAACTGCTGTATTTGATTGAATTGGAAGTTAACCTCAAATCAAATCTGACAACATGTTTTCATCATAATGGTTAGCGTTAGCGATAAACCTATTCGATAAACTTGGTATCATGAACCGATAAATATGCAAATGAGGTCACAAGCAGGAACTACTTTCGACAAGCTCTGTACATAGATCTGGAGTTTACTTCCTCAACAACTATTGCATAACGTTCCCTTAATGATAAGATAGTGGTTCCTTATGTGTAAGTGCTTCTGTAAATAGACATGGCCGCAAATCGTTGGGCACTATATTATAAATGGGGTGGCTCACTCAGGCTTTATATTCCTACACGGTTCTTAAAGTTATTACAGTGAATAGCAATATGTTTTAAACTTTGATTATTCAAAAAATGCCATTATATGATAAAGAGATTATTTTTATTACACTTGTGAGCTTCCATATCGTAAATATATATTAGGACAATTAGGCTTGCATAATCCAATATTGATTCCTAATATATGATATTTACATTAATAACCTCTGATTATCATTATCATCAATAAAGCAGAAAAACAAGAATCCAATTGGTCTGCCTGAACAGAAAATGTCATTGTTTGAATATATTCATCCTATTTCTCTTTAAAGGGGCACTGATCTAACGCAATTCCCCGGGACTGGTTGTTGCCTTTGTTATTGTTTTTTCCCAGTGAGTACCCGGATGTGGAGCAGAAATCTAGACTAGCTCGCGACCTCTGTTGCGCCATTCGTAAGCGCATTAGTCACTTTTATGGATACCGGTAGTAATAGGAGCGTATGGTCACATTGATCAACAAAATGAAATACAGTTTTCGAGATAAGGAAATGTAGGTATCTTTGTGGGTAGCATCGGTAATGGTGACGAAGTTTTGATAAGTCACTTGCTTGGTAATTTTGCGATTTTCGTTTACACTATTTTGACTTGCAACACAAAGTAAATATTTCACCTGAGCATTGCTTTTTTTATAGTGTGTATATTTTTTTTACTGTCAAAATGTGTAACATCTTTATTAAACGTCTAAATATTCAGTTATTTTACAAAGTGACTGAAACACATTTCCATCTGTATTATTATGATATCGAATTCCAAACATTTTGATGTTTAATGTCATCACCAAGAGACTGAAAATGTTACGTTGAAAAGTACATTTCTATGTTGTTTGGCTTCTAATCCTACATAACAATCTGTTGTGATGTTTGTAGGCCCTTTTGATCGTCTTAATCAATCTGGACAGATTTTTTAGTAAAAATGACTGAAATATTTACACATTTTATAAATTGCCTGAGAGAATCACATTTTACAAATTGACGGTAATCTATACACGCTTACAAAGGAAATGACCTGTGAAAACAACGTCTATCGCGCATTGAAGAATTTCCCAACCAAGAAGTAGAGAAACAAGAACGAATCGGTTCAAATGAAGGAAAACAAAATGCAAATACCATAATTACAACTTACCAAATTTATGTGTATAAATAGGCAGCTTCCTTGTTCGAGGAATGTATCCGTGAATATCCACACAAAGGAATAATATCCCACTCGTCTGCAGATATACAAAATAACTTATTCGATGTCACGTGTCTCTGTAACTATCAAATATTCTAAAAGATATATATCGTTTCGGGATATTATAACCAGTGTTCGTTTCTCAACTGATCACTTGGATTGTTTCAGGTGTTTCACATAGGTGTCAAGTCTCAAGGGTTGGCTGAGAAAGGCCACGTGACAACTATTTTCATTACGTCCACGGTTCCTAAAACATCCATTGAGTTTGATAACAATGAGCAACCAATCAACGTATTATCAGTTAACCCTTTGAACAAATTGTATGTTGTTTTTACATCGGCACTTCACGCCATGATATGAGTGTATTCCCTTTGTTTTAGTAAACCTAGACATGTAAACACTCACTTTTGACATATCAACTGTGCAAGATAACAGTGATTAATCAATCAACGTATTTTCTGTTAATCCTTTGATGACTAGGAACGATCCGTTGATTTACCAAAAAAAGTAAATCAACTGATCATTCATCTCTTGCTGGGCTGCCACGTGCATATTACATAACGCACATTTCACCTCACTTCAAACCTGGATTTAGATTGAATAATTACCCCAGACACAATAAATGCCAAATGAGAACCTTTGTCAGGTAATCTAGGTGGCGCTACCACTAATTGTACCTGTAATAAATTCATTAACTGAGCATCAAGTGAATGACGACAAATACACAAGTGTAGGGTTATACGAGAAAACGTGGATGACAACAAGGGAGTAGTAATCGTATTATCGACGCAATCCGAAATCAGATAATGCTTTCACTGCATGGATACTTTTTTTAGTATTAAACTATAACCATCTGGGGTATTTCCAAATGACGACTTCCGATGAGCTCCGCCGTTCTTTTTGTCTGTTTGTTTAGGCTGAAGAAATTAATTGACATGCGCCCTTTGTCGAATCTTTATAGATCACAGTTAACCAATCAGTGTTTATGCAAATATGCGTAAAACAAATATTGCCTCCAGCCTCCAAGTTTATTTAGCTGTCCTTGCAGACGGTAGCCCAGTCTCTGGTCACGCTCAGTTGCGTTGCGTATCATCCGGGTACTCACGGGGGAAAAAACAATAACAAAAGCAACAACCAGTCCGGGGAATGGCGTTAGATCAGTATTAACCCTTCCTTAGATCATATACAGAAGTCTCTAAAATGAAAATAACTTCAAAGGTTTTTCATAGATCTAAAGTATGTCTGATTCTGAAGTAAACTAACTCACAATCGAAGACATCCTTGTATGAGAGTGTCTGGCAGTAACATATATGTTGTCAAAGACTATTACATCACCATGGCAACAAGGTTCCAGCAAGTCTCATAATGGTATCATGGGCGATTAGGGACATTTATGGACTTTTGACAAAGCATAATGTTAAAAATAATTTACTCACATAGAGCACATGACACATGCAGCAGTAGCCATTGCATAACATAACCTTGTAGTGAGGTGAGGTGAAATGGGGTTTAATGTTGCGTCCAAGATTACTGCATTTATATAGCGACGTGCATGTACGTGTATGTGTGTATGTGTGGCTGCTTGTACTAGTCCGGACTGATGCCGATTTATAGTGCTAGCTCACTGAGATACCATGCCGCAGTTTTAACCCCACTCGGAATACCCCACTCGGACACAGTATACTGACTCCGAGCCAACCAGTCCTTGTTTTAGCCCCTTAATGCCCAGCGCCAGACAGGGTAACAACAAGTACCATCTTTTAACGTCTTTTGGTATGACGCGGCCAGGGATCGAACCCTTGACCTTCCGCTCTCCGGGCGGACGCTCTACCACTAGACCACGGAGGTGGTCTAATAACCTTGTAAAACCCTAGACATCCGCTTCTGTTCCGGAGTCAGTGAGAGAACTGGTTTAGACTATCAAGGTTTAACCAGTTATGTATTATCCAAACATCATCAAAAGTACTTGTGACTTGTGACAATTTATCAGGTATGTTTTGAAATCCAACATGTAAGTGATTGAATGTGGTAAACGCTGCTTTGAACAGTCTTTCAGTGCATCAGCTTGATGTGTGAGGAATGCCCCAAGTGAAGCAGGTCTTGGACATTTACCACCTTGTTGCAATCCCAAGCATGGGCACTGTGCTGCCAAACCAACAAACATAATCAGGGTGAACCTGATATTCATCCTTTGGGTTAATACAATATGCTCAATATGCTGAGATCAAGGACGTTCGGAAAACCAAACTTGTGACAGAGCCTCCAAACTGGAGAAATCACAGTCAGGGAAGTAAACAAGAAATTTATCCAAGTGAAAATGAATGGTATTTGAATGAAAACCTATCACATCATTGTTGGACTTGGGTTAATTCACTGTACTCCCCAGGGAGTTTGACCTATGAAGATTCCGGGGTAGAATAGGTCTTCAGAAACCTATGCTTGCCGTAAAAGGCGACTATGCTTGTCGTAAAAGGCGACTAACAGGATCGGGTGGTCAGGCTCACTGACTTGGTTGATGCATGTCATCGATCCCAATTGCGAGGATCGATGCTCATGATATCAATCACTGGATTGTCTGGTCCAGACTTGATTGTTTACAGACCGCCGTCATATAGCTGGAATATTGCTGAGTGCGGCGTTAAACAACAAACCAAACCAACCAACCCCAGTGAGTTGGGAAGTCAATTCTAGTGTAGACTTATTCTATAATGATTATAACATGCCTGATGCATTGTATATAGGGATAATCATAATTGATATTGTTTTAGTACTTCAATACTACTGCATGTGACAGCTCTTGCAGTTACCTTTAGCTTGTCTTAGTTCTACTCTCTCTATTTAACGGAGGCAAGGGTGGTCCAGTCGTCTAAGGCGCCGCGATTCGCTGTGCAGAGTTGTGTCCCTTAGACACGCCAGAAACCTATGATTGTGGGTTCGAATACCCGGCTGGTTCACCCAGTTTCTAGGTTTGTCAGCACCATACCCTCGTGCTTGAGGGTTTCACCGAAGTGGTAAACGTCTCATACCTGCATCACTTGGGGTTTTCCTCCCACGTTAAGCTGACACACCGTGATATAACTGGTATACTGTTAAAAGCTGCATTAAACCCAACAAATTCACATTCTATTTAACATCCCCATAACTCCAACATTCCAAAAAGGCCTTCCTGTTTCTTTCCTATGGACATCCATAAGGTCCATATCTTTTTCACCTCACATATTTTGTAACCCCAAAATTAATAATTTATAATAATTATTAATAATTATTGAAAACCTCTTCCTTAAAATATAAGACTTCTTTTCTTTTTCACAAACCCATTCTGAAAGAATCAATCTTTAAACAGTACCAATTTGCCAAGCTAATGTCTTTACTATAGCTGTTCTTCTATCAGGCAGTCAAATAAAAAAGAGAATATTTCAACTTGTATTTTATTTTAACCCACAAACCTTCTCCACACTCAAAGCCTAAAAACTAAAAACCTCATCATGCAACCAGGTTGGAAACACTTTTGATACTGGGCTATTTGACTTCTTGTTTTTTCACAACAGAAACAAAATGATTCGTATTAACTTTATTGAAACTGTTATACCGTATTCGACATAATAAGCGCCCGGGGCGCTCTCAAAATTAGAAATAGGGGGCTCTTATTGGAATATTATTTTGGTGAAAAAAATCATAGTTGAGAGATAAATTTCGTTGTTTATGCTGACAGTCTGACATGTTTATGTACGACAGATATTTTTTGAATCTTGACAAAGAGACAAGCATGGGGTACTGGGGACCTATTCTATCCAGGAATTCCAACATGAAGCAAGCATGGGGTAGTTAGACCTAGTCTATCCAGGAATCTTGACAAAGAGATAAGCATCGGGTACTGGGGACCTATTCTATCCAGGAATTCCAACATGAAGCAAGCATGGGGTAGTTAGACCTAGTCTATCCAGGAATCTTGACAAAGAGACAAGCATGGGGTACTGGGGACCTATTCTATCCAGGAATCTTGACAAAGAGACAAGGATGGGGTACTGGGGACCTATTCTATCCAGGAATCAGACAAAGAGACAAGCATGGGGTTGTTAGACCTATTCTATCCGGGAATCTTGACAAAGAGACAAGTATGGGGTACTGGGGACCTATTCTATCCAGGAATCCCTACAGGGAGACAAGCCTGGGGTACTGGGGACCTATTCTATCTGGGAATTCCAACATGAAGCAAGTATGGGGTGGTTAGTCCTAGTCTATCCAGGAATCTTGACAAAAG
Source organism: Haliotis cracherodii (assembly GCF_022045235.1). NCBI lineage: Eukaryota > Metazoa > Mollusca > Gastropoda > Lepetellida > Haliotidae > Haliotis > Haliotis cracherodii. The sequence continues at coordinate 16,894,982 of NW_027266270.1, read as the reverse complement.
AGACAAGCCTGGGGTACTGGGGACCTATTCTATCCAGGAATTTCTACATGAAGCAAGTATGGGGTAGTTAAGTCCTATTCCATACAGGAATCTCTACAAGGAGACAAGCAAGGGGTATTGGGGACCTTGTCTGTTCTGGAATCCCTAAGGGGAGACATCATGTGTGTGAGATTGCTTATTGACATGGCACCTTCTGTCACAATTGACTGACCAAACATTCTGCCACGTCTCAGCCTGATCCAACAAAGTCGGCCTTCCTACAACTTGGCAACTGCAACACCATTGTCAGCATAGCCTCATCTTTGCCTAACCCTGGGAGACTGTGTTTCAACGTTGTTTAGCTATTACCATTCCCGGCTTGTTCTTTATACAATTACGCCACAAGTCGCCTGCCCTTTGAAGTCAAGTACACGATGACACCACTCGTGTTTATCTTTCCGAGATTATTCCAAGCTGACCTTTTTGTACGACGGTGTCATTTCTCAACTTTGGCAGCAAGGAAACTTAATTAGGAACCAGCTATTCTTGTATCAAATTCCGAAATACATGATATAACATAATTGTCACTCTAATTGCAGACACTTTGAATATTGATTTGTTCACCTTTTCTCATGTGTTTGTTAATGTTTGGTGTAGCATGAAAAATAATGGATTTGGGAAGCTCCACATCTGAAGGAATGCATTAAGTGTAAATGTGTACCTCACTTGTCAAACACTGGAGAAAGAGCATTAAGTCCTTAAAAGGGTGAACACCTTTGTTTCAATTCTCCACAGAAACGACTGATGGGAAGAAACTTTCAGTGATCAAATCATTTCAGTTCTATTGTACATATCAAATCACTTTACCAAACAGTTAAACAGACTCGATTCTTAACATGCAGTTATGATATAACTGGCACACTAAACTGCTGAGTTCAACACCATTCACTCACTCACTCAAGTGGAGAAGGGAGTAACGCGCAGTTCTTCTCTTCTGCAGGGAAGGGGTTAACCCCCTCCTCTCACTGTAATCCCTGGAAAGTTCCAGTCTCCAGCAGGGAAGGGATTAACCCACTCCTCTCGCTGTAATCTTGACCAATTCCAGTAAGGAAAGGGGTTAACCCCTTCCATTCACAGTAATCCTTAGCCAGTTCCAGTCTCCAGCAGGGAAGGGGTTAACCCTATCTTTTCACTGTAATCATTGGCCAGTTCCAGTCTCCAGCAGGAAAGGGGTTAACCCTATCTTTTCACTGTAATCATTGGCCAGTTCCAGTCTCCAGCAGGAAAGGGGTTAACCCTATCTTTTCACTGTAATCATTGGCCAGTTCCAGTCTCCAGCAGGAAAGGGGTTAACCCTATCTTCTCACTGTAATCCTTGACCAATTCCAGCAAGGAAAGGGGTTAACCCCTTCCATTCACAGTAATCCTTGGCCAGTTCCAGTCTCCAGCAGGGAAGGGGTTAACCCTATCTTTTCACTGTAATCCTAAGCCCTTTAACCAAGAGGGTTGGACTGTTACTATTTCTGTTTATCTTCCCACTGTGATAATTAATTTGACAGAGGAACTTAAACAAACCCATGTGTTGTGAGGCCCAGGCACTGAAGGACCAGTCCCTAACTCAGAGTTCTGACAAAATTCTTTCTTCATCACGGCAAATGTTTATCACATGTTACAATCAGCATTATCCAGCCTGGGGCCTTTACAACATGAAAAACATAATCTCCCAAGATTTATAGGGTTAAAATCGAACAATCCCAAACACTGGACAAGATACAACATATACAAGTTGTATATGTGGGTTGTTCATGTTTAAAAAGTGGCCTATCCTGTAGCAATGTCAAGTCATGCAGGGAGACTTGTTGCAAACTGGCATGCCTAGTAACAGGCTAATAACGTCCTGGAACCATCATTAGACATTCTCTAATGACAGTCCCAGGTAATAATTTGCCAAATTTGTCTCCGAAAAGGGTCAACTAGTCTTCTTGTCTGGGATTACAAAGGTCTGTGATCTTAGAAGGTTACTACCTTGAATGGTGCCAATAATGGAATAATGCTAGATCTTGTCTTTACTTTGAATAATCAAACCTGTAACATTTGTACTATTCTAATACGATTAATAAACAACTATCTTTTAAACTACCTCTGAGAAAAGTATTTCAATATGAATTATTTACCTTATTTGTTTTGGGTTTGGGGTTATTTTTTCTATTTATGCTTTTGTTCTGGGCATGTTGGAAGGTTGTTGTTTTATTTGTTTTTGTAATTTCGAAACCTTTTCTGAAACCACAGTTGATGTTTTTTCAACTTGAAAAGCATAGTTTGACATGAATTCAGTTGGCAGTCCTTTTGAAACTTGAAAAACTTAAAAACAGGAATGCATGTACAGTTAAAATATCTGTATGTACTACTTCTAACACGATATTTATGTATTCATATAATTTGTTCATGAACTGGAGAGTATGCTGAATAATCAACAGTCAAGTATCTTTATTTTTTTAATTAAAGAACAAGAAAACTGACAGTTTACGTATATTTAATAATCAGGAATATGTATTTTTTTTAAATTAAATAAAATAATTTTTAAACATAAAGAACATTTAAAATTAATTTTCCACCTGTAAATTATGATAAAAAATATTTAAATTCGAAGAAAGTAATTTAAACCAAATTGTAGTACATCAATAATTTGCCAACTCATACATGCAATGAACAAGGCAAAATGGCAAAGAAGACATAAGGCACTTGACTCTCCAGACTAAGAGCGGTTATAATTCTAAATCAATAACAAGAGAGGATATCTTTGTTGTCATAAAGTACAACTCAAAGCAGAATGTCCCTGTTAGTTTCATAGCAACAAGCTTTTAGACCATTTGTGTGCTCTAATCAATACAGTTTCATTTTTGGACATATTTAAGCCTGAGTGGTTAGTATTTCATCATTGGAATATCATGACATGGGCAATTTGGCAAATGGGGATTACGTACGATAATGCCCAGGGTGGAATAAGGTGGCGAGAACCCAGGAACATCATGGAACAACATGATGAAAAGTTCACGGGGGTCATCTTCCATGTCTTGAGCCTCAATCAATGAATTGATGGATTACCATAATGATTTTGTTCTTGTTTTATTTTTTCAAAGATGGCCTCATCATCATGATGAACACTGGCCGATATTTCATAATCACCATTGTTATGGAACCAATATAGGCCTGGTTTCACCTTGATGGATCATTTATTATTTTCATAAATTGCTTTCGTACAGCTTTAAATTTTCATGTAGAAAGGGGTTAGGAGAAGAAAGGAACTGGTTGTTTTTCCGTAGCCCAAGAAGAAGTTAATCATGGTTGCGGCATGTCTGTGTTTGCCAGAGCATTCTAACAATGGTACTTCATGATAGCTTACCATTAACTTTATCAAGACGTATTTGTGATTTGCAGAAATGAGATCATTCTTTTGCGTCAAAGACAAGGTATTCTGGAGTGTTTCAATTAAAAAACATATCATGATTTCTGACTGTCAGCCAGGATGGAACAACTTGCCATGTGGTAAGTACCAGTGTCCGCAGAGTGAGTGAGTGAGTGAGTGAGTGAGTGAGTGAGTGAGTGAGTGAGTGTACTTGGGAATTTACACTGGTTTGGAGAGTGAGTGAGTGAGTGAGTGAATGAGTGAGTACATGTGATAAGTACCAGTGTTTGCAGAGTGAGTGAGTGAGTGAGTGAGTGCTTGGGATTTTACACCGGTTTGGATAGTATTTAGTTAAATGACTGTGTGCCAGCATCATTTGGGTGGAAAGTCACATGAACACATTATCAGTAGTATTTGAACTTTGAACCCACGATTGTAGTTTTCTGAGCAGCAAACTGCAACATTTTACATACTGAACAATGCCTATTTCAAAACTCACATGTTGGCTGGGGGCTTTTTTAATGACATTTCAGCTGTTGAACACTGAATCATCCACAGTGAATGACATTTGTACTTGTGTAAAATAAACAGGATATCTAAAATGTCTCTCTGGTCTACTTATTTCTAACATTAGAACTTAAAAATAGACACTAAATTCAAACTCAAAGAAAAAAATCAAACAAACTTGTGAAACTGACAAATATTCTCACAGTGAGCTCTAAATTAAACCAAGATCTACATTACGCAAAGTGTTGGACGTCAACTTCAGCCATCTTCAACATGTAATTATGTTTATTCTATAATGGATTCTAAACTCTGCAGAGTTGACTAACATACCCAAGTGCTCTCAAAGCCCCTTTTCTTAAAGACATCAGCATTACTCTTGACACAATTCCTTGCCTTTCTTGAAGTCTGACCTCAGAAGAACCCCTTACAAGAGGATTAACCCTATAACAATCACAGCATTACAAATTCAAAAGTATTTCCCCAAAACACCTGCATATGTATATTCATTTGAAACCTCAAATTCTCCTCTTACATACAAATACCCACTTGCAAACATTTAGTTACAAAAAACATTACAAAAAACGCGAAACAAAATCCACAATTTTCAAACATGCAGAGCCAGTCTGTAGGCTTCAAGTGTTTCTCTTTATAGAAGCATGGCAGGAATCCTGTCTGCAACCTGACAAGGAACACCTTGCTTAGACAGGTATGTAAGCTAATAGGTAGGTAATCAGTCTACATCATGTGTTTGTCTTCCAGTGCTGAAGAGATAATCCTCAATCTAGAGTCAGAAAGTCAAATACAAACCATCCATCAGATAATGGACAATGTTTGTGAGTAGGCAGCAGTTACCTTGCTGTGGTACCGATATGACTGGAATACAGACCTTCCCTGACTCCATATCTGTCAGACCTAATACATTCTTGATGGATGGGTAACCAAATAATTCTTGAAAATGCTGCAGAAAAAGGCTATCAATGCCAGGAAGGACATAAGTTGGAACATCAATTCTTTGGACTCCAGCCTCAGAAAAGAGTGGAAAATGTCGTGTGCAGCATCTGTTTGATAGGTACACATAATGGATTGGCGGGAGTGTCGTGACTTACAGCCACCTCACCAAAGGCATGATGTTCTTAATCAAAAGTGACAAGGAATAAAAGACACACTGGAACCATTCCAAAATAGCAAGAATTTACCACATCTTTTTGAAAGTCCAGTGGGGGCACGGGTGGCCCAGTCGTCTAAGGCGCCGCGATTTATGTGCTGAGTTGCGTCCCCTGGACATGCCAGAAACCTATGATTGTCGGTTTGAATCCCGGTTCTAGGTTTGTCAGCACCATACCCGTGCTCGTGGGTTTCACTGAAGTGGTAAATGTCTGAGACCTGCATCACTTCAGGCTTTCCTCCCACGTTAAGCTGACATGCTGTGATATAACTGGAATACTGTTTAAAGCGGCGTTAAACCCAACTCACTCACTCACCCAAATGAAAGTCCAGCATTTACTCACTGCTACAAAAGCAGTGGAATTTCCTCCATTGCTAAAACATGTGGACATAGAAACCTCAACATTTCTGATTACATCCTGTTTGATATTTTAACTGAAATCAGTTTCTACCTGCATGTAAATTATGACAAATTAACTATATCTATTGTTTTGTTAATCTTTTCTTCTATTGAGAAATCCTGTTTATGATTAAGGTGAATTAATTTATAAAAATTGCAATGTACATAAAATGTATAAAGAATCAAAAGATTTCACTATTTTTAAACAAAATCACCACAGTAATATTTATAAAAGGGATAAAACTTTTCCATAATAACAAGAAATCTCTGGTTAGATATAAGTCAAGGCAGCTCATCATCATTTCAAATCCACATTAAGGGCTGCTTATACAACAACCATGACTTCCAAAATGTATAAATACCTTCTCAAATGCAACTTCCTCTTCAACCTTAAGGAACTAAAAGAAAATGCTTCTTTCAAGGGTATTTTTAACTTTCTGAAGAAATACAGGAAAACTACTCAACTAATCCAGGAAAGAAATCAGTGCAACTGCTCACTGCCTTATAATCAACCTATATCCACAGGGAAATTTCCACATTCGGACTAATATAAAAAAATGGCTGCCATTCTAACGGCAATGTGATTTCTGGAAGAAAATGTCACAGTTCTAGACAGATACTTGGACGTGGAACAGTACTATCTCTGGAGTCAGGACAACTAGTTGGCTGGTTTGATTACACACGATCAGAGCCCCTCCTGACATACCACAGGAGGAAAAATCAGAAATTCAAACATTAATGAATCTCGAAAATGAAGACCCCAAAAAATTATAAAGGTAGCAAAAAGTCTGCTGTTGTACCCTTAACTCAATGGGTCTTGCTGTATGTCTGAATCAGAACAAACAATAGAAATATAAACAAGCTTTAAATTATGTTGTTTTTAAAAACTGGTCCTTGACTTAAGTGTTTAACAAAATGATTCCATTTTTTTATTAAATGAGCATTCACCTTTCCACAAAAATCTCATTGCCTTTAAAACAAAATTATGGATTGACAAATGGAGTGTGTGAAATTGGTTTAGCATCATTTGAAACGTATGTTGCGGTGTGTCGGCTTATAAATGTGGCCCAGGAAGTATAAAACGCCAGTGAAACCCAAAAGCACCTGTATGGTGCTGACAAACTGGGAATTATAATCTGGGGATAAAACTTCGATTCAAACTTATGATCAATGGATCCTGTATTAGCTAAGGGACACAACTCTGCACAACAATTAGCAACACCTTGGATTACATGGCCATCGTACTCCATTGTGATCACAAAAAGAGCCAGATTGACTAAAAGCAGAACTTCTAAGTAAAGTAACTTACATAATGCAAAAATATCTCTCCATCCCCGGACATACAGGTCAAGTTCTGTCTTCAACTCAATGGAACACAGACAGGGTATGTACGAGATGTTCGTTTTCAATGTAGAGGACATGTAACTGGTTATTTTTTCTTCCTTAATCTTACCATAAGCAATAACTAGGAAGGAAGCAGATATTCTATCTGACCTTTGTGCTATGCTGACTATATTGATCGGGTAGTGTTCATTCAGAGTATTTTTTAGCATGGAGTGAACTGAAATAACACATAACTTTGTTGTGCTTTGCATGTGTGTGTGTGTGCCAGCCTATTGATATATTAATGCGGACGTTTAACATTGATACAGTTTACTGACTCCGAGCCGACCAATCCTTGTTTTATCTCCTCAATGCCTAACATCAAGGAGGGGAACAAAAAGTACCATCTTTAAGTGTCTTATGGTATGAGTGAGTGAGTGAGTATGGTTTTACGCCGCTTTTAACAATATTCAAGCAATATCATGGCAGGGGACACCAGAAATGGGCTTCACACATTGTACCCATGTCGGGAATCGAACCCGGGTCTTCAGCGTGACGAGCGAACGCTTTAACCACTAGGCTACCCCACCGACCCCTTTTGGTATGACAAGGCCAGGGGAATGAACCACTGATCTCTGGACAGACACTCTATCCACTACACCACAGAGGCAGAAGAAGCAACTGAGAAACATCAGCAGCAGTTGAGCAATTTCTCCAAAATTAAACCCCCAATACGGACATCCATCCATCAAATCCAGGGGACAATCATTGTACATTTAGTGGACCGGAAAATTAACATCATTTTGTCGACACATTCATTTATTTTTTCAATACTCACAGCCACATTACAAGTTCTGTACCTGCTTAGCGTGAGTCAGCAAGAGTGTCGCTCAACAGACCTTGAAATAAGAGTAATCCTTTCTATCCCACCATGCCCGTTTTTATAATCATGGTTTCATCATTGTTAATCTGGACAAAAATGTCTTGACTGGGTGAGTGAGTGAATGGGGTATTATCCTGTATCGCCACTATTACCGTTATGTCACTGTGACCTGTCATGTAATCATAGCTGAACCAGTACAATCTCTAACAATCAGCAAGATGACAGTTGAGAATCTATCTTTATTAATTTAACAGTAATAATTGAGTGAGTGAGTTGGGTTTAACGCCGCTTTTAACAGTATTCCAGTTATATCACGGGTATGTTGCTGACAAACCTAGAAACATAATCGGGGTGAGCCGGGACTCGAACCCACAATCATAGGTTTCTGGTGTGCCCAAGGGACGAAACTCTGCACAGCGAGGCGGGGCCTCAGACGACTGGGCCACCCTAGCCCCCCTTTTAACAGTAATAACACTGTACGGTTCGGGACCAATGACTAACTATCAGGATCCATATGTTACAAGTTCTTGACATATTTCAGATTCACTAGTCCAAAGCCTCTGTGTTTCGGCAATATTTTGACAGATTGGACCTACCGTTCCCTCTTAGTAAGATGAAAGAAAATATATCAAAGTTGTCAGATAAAAATAAAATAACAAAAAATATATAATGAGTTACATTCTTCACTGCAAAAGTCCAACACAAAACAAATTCTCATAAAAGATGTCTGCCTTGCCAAGTATTTTAACCTATCCGAAACATGATGTTTTCCCATCAACTAATCAGAACCTACCCTCAAGCATGCTGATGCTAAAAGACACCAGACTGATTTCACTGATCACATGACATTTCTTCAATATCCTACATCCCCAGCAACTACAGAACATAAGTTATAAGTGCCTCTGATTTTCTTATATTGGTCTGGATCTTACTGATGCCATCCAAATGTAGTCCATTTGTAATATGGAGCTCTAATGCCACCTCTTCAACACTTCTTACAGAATACCAACAATATTGTGCCAGAGCCAAGAGCATCGAAGATCCCAAAATTGCATCACTTAACCCAACCACCCCACGGAGACAATTCCATCCACATCGGCGGCAATCCTGTTTTCCGAAGTTGTCATTACCAGGTGCAGTATTTGCTAACCCTATTATTGAGGTAATATCCGTTGCCTTCAGGATCTAGAGCCACTGCTGTATATTTTTAACATCCAGTCTTAAATGGAAATTGCAACGGAAATCTCTGCTGCCTCATCTCCGAGAGAGGGAACTCAGTGTTAAATTGTGAGGCTGAGCTAAGAGCTGACATGTCCAGAGAAATCTGGTTCATGTGACGAAGGTGGGAATGACACCACCAGCACAGCAACAGTAGTCAGATACAACAGGCTTCCTAAATGCCCAGAGTTTTTTTTCACATGTGACCAAACAAAAATGAGAAAATGCATTGACACAGAACTGAAAATTTGTTCGAAAATCAATTTGCAACCTTACACCTCAGACAGTGAACCCAGGGATTTCAAAGAATAAAGTAAAATGCTTATCTGAACGTTGTATAATTTCAAAAGAGTAACAAAGCCTAACACATCTACACAAGGGGCCATGCAAGTCTGTCTGAAGGAGACGGCTCCAGGTTAATTTGACAACGAGGGTGTGTTACCATGGCTCTCTTACAAGGTGTAATATAATGTCTTTGAGGCGAAAATGTGCTGTCTGGGGAACCCAGACCATGTAAACGAACTTACACGTCATTTATCACCCTGACCATGCTGACTTCGCAATTCTGATTAAAGGTGGCAACATTACGTGTCAACGTCATAAGATAATCTCCTTGTTTCCCTTCCCCCCAAAAGAAAGCAATTTCTGAAGCATCCCTTGTAAATTGTGTTTCGTAATTATTGTGACAAAATAAAGGTCAGTTCCTTTGAAGTCCAAAAGGTTCTTACTTTGTTGTTAAGATAATATCATCAACAGCACATTTTCTTTAAAGGCTTCCCATGATGCATTGTGCCATACTTGCATTACATGGTATTGATTGTGATGTGCTCCAGAAACATACAGATGTCCTAAGGACATTGTCCTTCTCTTTTAAGCACGTACAACAAGGACCAGAACTGTTTGTGAAGTTTTTTCTGATGTAGAAACAAAGAAGCACAGATAATGATGGCAATCAATATGTCGTCCTCTAACTCCTACATCATTTTAAGTGAGTGAGTGAGTTTGGCAAAACGCAACTTTGAACTTCATTTTAAGGTGAGGTGAAATGGGATTTAGCGTCACGCCTAAGATTATCACAATTATGTATCACAATTACGGTGGACTGTAAATACTCAAGCCTAACCCAGACAATCCTGTGATTGATATGATTGATGCATCAACCTAATCAGACAGCCTGGCTGTCACCTCTTTCAACAATCATGGGTTGCTGAAGTTCAATTCTAACCCGGATCTTCACAAGTCCTTTCCATTACTAGTGTGAAAAACAAACCAAAATACTAATATAACACTTTTAAGTTTAATTTTCAGAAAGCACTGTCATGCTGTCATGCAACTGACAATTCTTTTATGAAGATGTTGACAAAAAATATCATATTTTTTATTCCTCAGACTCTTCAATCTGACACTGAGGCTGGAAAAAAACAACTTGATGCAATCATAAAATTACATTATCAGCAAAAACATATAGTTTGCAAAATAAATTCCAAATGGCAATATGGACATTAAGGCCAGGCTGAGAAACCAGTTCATAAACTTTACTAAAATAAGTAACATGCTGTCAATAACTCTCCCGACCTGAAACCATACGCTTACACACATATGTCCATTTTGATTGAAATTACACCTACATTCATAGTGGGGAGGGTGAATGTCAGCTGGTAGGGGGAGAGGAGGGGGAGGAGGGAATGTGTCAGGTATGAGAATATCTTGTGGAAGCATTGTTGGGACATGTTGTACAAACAGAAGGCGGATACCCTGTCGAGGTCATGGCACAGGTCAGACGTGGAGGAGGGGGTATGAGAGGGGGAAAATAGTTCTGGACTCGGACAATAAATCCTTTGTGTCTACTAACAGAGACAACTGTTTTGATGTAAATCTTTTTAAAATGTTTTACACTTGTTGTGAGAAAGATTTCAGGACATTTTTTAGCAATATTGTAGTGAAACCATGGTTAAAACATCCATGAATGACATGACACATGTGATAACGTCTTGATACATAATTTGGGAATATCAATAGAATATAGATTTTTACATCTTAAAATAATCTCTGAAGACAGCTAACATAGATATATATATTAATATTTTTCAAGATCCTGTCTCCAAGGTTTTTGGAAATCACTGTACCAAAATGTCATATTTTCCTAAAGACATATCAATACTGAAATATTCTATCAGTGACAGCCTTACATGAAAACATGTTCATGAAAGAGTTTCTGTGAGCTAATAATTTCTTTACCCCAATCTTTTTGTCAGTCCTGCAGATGAATGTATTAATCAATGTTTCAAGAATCTCTCTGGCTTATGCATTTGGTCAATTTATATTCACCCGTCTAACAGATTTTCAAGTAGTATGCATTTCGAAAAAGTGTGAAATCAATACCCAACTATTGACAAAGTTGTAACCATGTTATTATCATGTGCTCAGGCTTACAGATTACCGTACATTCATAATAAGGGTGCCATGACATACCTCAAGTATTTACACACATATACATGATCTACTGGAGTCCCGATACATTTAATCACAATAATTAATTTGCATCGTTTTGCCTGAATTTCTCCATGTGGCCCAGCTAACAAGAGTTTGTTGCTATCAATCTGTATGTATTTAACTCACATGATTGGTTAATTTAGACTCATTCCAAAGACATCGTGCAAACAGATTGAGTATTTTCTTTTTGAGTGGCGGAATGGCTGTCAGGTTGAGTTCTTGCAAAATTTCAAAATTTACTTTTTGAATATCGATACCGAATGTTTTGTTTGTTTGTTGCTTTGTTTGTTTGTTAAATGCGGCACTCAGCAATATTCCAGCTGTATGATTGCAGCCTGTAAATAAGTGATCGAGATTGTGAACAACGATCCACGCCATCCGGGTACAATGACACACAATCAACAAAAATCGCTCAGCCTGGCCACCAGATCCATTAAGTCACCTCTATTAAGTCACCTCTGACGACCAGGAGACCCGCGAAGATCCGGGGTAGAATAGGTCTTCAGCAACCCATGCTTGCTGTAAAAGGCAACTATGCTTGTCGTAAAAGGCGACTTACGGGATCGTGTGGTCAGGCTCGCTGACTTGGTTGATGCATGTCATCGATCCCAATGGCGTGGATGGATGCTCATGATATTAATCACTGGATTGTCTGGTCCAGACTCGATTATTTACAGACCGCTGTTATATAGCTGGAATATTACTCAGTGCGGCGTAAAACAACAAACCAACCAACCAAACCAACTGATGACCAGGAAAGGTTGTTGAGCAGTAATTCTAACCCGGCATCGCCACTTGGTCGATACAGGATGAAAACATCATGCAATATAGGTCTTACTCTTTAAAAACCATTGACAAACAGACTGGTCAATCAAATTACTTTTAACATTTGAAAACATTTGTTTTTAACGCATCCATGTGAAATAGTTAACCTCAACCTCAAATGTAATAAAACATTTTTTAGAAACCAAAACAAAACCTCATTGAAACTGAATGACATGTAGTAGAGCAAAAAGACCGAGCAATCCAAACTCACAATCCAGTTTCATTACAATAAAAGACAGACTACAAAAAACGCACACAGGCATTGTATATATCAACAGGAGAATCAATACGATCAGCCACAGAATATAGACTATGGACACGAAACACACAAACCCAAGCTTCAGGTTTCCCTTAGCAGCGGAGGGCATTTGTTTACCTTAATCTTCAACCAAAATTAATAATTTATTTTGTACATCAACTAGATGCTATATATACCTAGCAGGGAGATGTACGAGTGATGGGTTGTTTACATTCATCTTGTCATTTCCAGCATCATCATCCCAATAAATTAGCAATCAACACATACCTGGACAGGTGTAAATGATGTAGATAACAGCCCGCATCAATAGACTGTTAATTACAGGATAAAACCACTACTCTTTTTCTTGCTTTTGCACGAAGTCCTTGAAACAGCTGATCCATTTAGGGATTGTAAAAAAAACATAAAAGTTATCCAGGGGTCTGTGGGACTCTATAATTTATGAGTGTAATCGCATGTATCACAAAAGGGACCCTTAATGTAATGAAATCCGTGGAAAATTCACATCCTTGTGTGTTTGCATGGTTTTACAGAAGGCCATGTTTATAGGCCTCCTTTTATCTGACAACGTTTCTTAAAAGGATTCTCTCTTGAGTGTGTTTCTTCGTTTGTCAGCACCAACCATGATTTGTGTGGGTTTCATGAAAGTGGTCAACAGCCCGCATTACATCAAGCTGACCCATTGTGATATAACTAAATACTGTTCAAAGCAACGTTAAAAATCACTTACGCACTGCTCACTCACTCACTCACGCACTCCTCACTCACTTATGCAGTCAGTCAGTCACTCTTCACTCACTCCTCACTCACTCATTCACGCACTCACTTACTCACTCACTTATGCAGTCAGTCAGTCAGTCACTCACTCACTCACTCCTCACTCACTCACTTATGCAGTCAGTCAGTCAGTCACTCACTCACGCACTCCTCACTCACTCACTTATGCAGTCAGTCAGTCAGTCAGCCAGTCACTCACTCCTCACTCACTCACTCACGCACTCCTCACTCACTTATGCAGTCAGTCAGTCACTCACTCACTCAGTCACTCACTCAAGCACTCCTCACTCACTCACTTATGCAGTCAGTCAGTCAGTCACTCACTCAGTCACTTATGCAGTCAGTCAGTCAGTCAGTCACTCACTCAGTCAGTCACTCACTCAGTCACTCACTCACTCAAGCACTCCTCACTCACTTATGCAGTCAGTCAGTCAGTCACTCACTCACTCACTCCTCACTTATACAGTCAGTCAGTCAGTCAGTCACTCACTCACTCACTCCTCACTCACTCACTCACTCCTCACTCACTTATGCAGTCAGTCAGTCAGTCACTCACTCCTCACTTATACAGTCAGTCAGTCAGTCAGTCAGTCAGTCACTCACTCCTCACTCACTTATGCAGTCAATCAGTTAGTCAGTCACTCAGTCATTCACTCACTCACTCACTCACTCAGGGTATAACAGCCCAGCAGCCATCTTTATGGGAACCTTATGGTTGTCCAAGCAACTAAAATGCCATAATCTAACATGTTATGAAATAGGTAGCAATGTTATATACCATAGAGTGTCTATCAAATAGAACGCGAATCTGAACTTACTGCCTGTCTTATTTCTTTTTGAAATTTGGTTCTTGTGATATTTGTCGGCTCATAAATATTGCTTTGGCTACCACGAAAACAAGATTAGTGTCTGGGGCCTCCTTAGAAGAAACTCAGAGCTTTATCTTCAAGCTGCAACTCTTGATAATGCTGAACTGTCAGTCGAACACAAAGTATGGTTTACATTCCACATTATACCAATGTGCAGGACTGAACCTGGGACTATCAGTGTGACAAGCAAACACTTTAACCACAAGGCTAACCACTGCCAGTTAGAGATTGACATGATTTACATACATTTATTTGTTGGTATGTTGGTTGGTTGTTTAACCCCACACTCAGCAATATTCCAGCTATCATGACGGCGGTCTATAAAATAATCGAGTCTGAACCAGACAATCCAGTGATTGACATCATGACACTCGTGTGTTATATGCACCCTTAATTATGGGCAATTAAATTCTGGAAAAATATATCTCTCGTATATAAACATTTCAGGCTGTCAGCATAAACCATGAAATTTATCTTTCAACTCTGTTTTTTTTCACTAAAATAAAATTCTAATAAGAGCCGACTAATGTTATTTTGAGAGCGCCCTGGGCGCTTATTACGTCGAATTCGGTAACCTAGAGTTTTACAAATGGTGTACTATGATAGACTTACGATACATGATCAGCATGTGCAAATATTGTATGTAGAAGTATCTACAATGTAAAAAGAAATTCTCGAATTCGATCTGTATTCTTGACCTGTCTTGAATAACTTTTTACTGGGGTCAAGCACAATACAACATCAAGTGACAGGCCAAGGTCGATGTAGAAAAAGATATATGATGACAGAGAAATGAGTAGTTTTGATTGATGGCCTGTCCTGAAAGAGGCCATGTTTCTTATGTCTGCTTCTATCTGTTTACAGGTGAAAGGGTTTGGTTCAGGTTCAGCAATCAGGGTGCCATTCCACAAAGCCATCTTAGCACAATGCCTATGTAAGCCTAAGTTAAGGTATGGGAATTACGATCATATTTTCCAGCAGTAGAAACTAACATTTGTAGTGAAATAACACACGGGGCAATTACCATAAGTTTTCTCTTGCTACTGTGTCAAAGTTGTCATAGAGTTGGTAACAGGGTTAGAAACTAACAGTTTTTGTCCACTAGTCCTAACAATGATAACATATAAAAAAACCTTAAAATGGCCAATTTCTACTAGTCCTTTTGATACCTAACTATAAAGCAGCTTGACAAGGGCTACAGGACTACGCTGACATCATAAGCACTAAGATGGCTTTGTGGTAAGGAACAGCAAGAAAGATATGAATCAAACTTGGCTAAAGTGACTAAGGCCTTCCGGCTGACAGGCAAACTCTTTAACCACTAGGCTACCCCACTGCCATTTCTTTGGAGTGAGTAAGGAATGAGGCCTCTTGTTGCTTCCAGCAATATTTCAGCAATATAAAGTCATGGGACACTAGAAGTGTGCTTTACAAATTGTACCAATGTGAGCAATAAAACTGAAGTCTATGAACAAAAGCTTCACCCAATAGGCCCCGTAAGGTCCGGGGTAGAACTGGTCTTCAGCAACCCATGCTTGTGGTAAGTGGCTACTAATGGGATCGGGTGGTCAATCTCGCTGACTTGGTGATGCATGTCATTGTATCCCAACTGTGTGGATCGATGCTCATGATGTGAATCACTGGATTGTCTGGTCCAGACTCGATTATTTACAAAACTCTGTCATATAGCTGGAGTATTGCTGAGTGTGTTGTTAAACAACAAACAAACAAACCCACTTGGCCACCCGGCCCCTATTGAAGTCTTCTATGAAAATCATTTTGTACAAGATGCTTATAATAAAAACTAGGAGACTAGGACAGTAAGACACATCATGACAAATCAGATTAGTTTCCACTATAAACTTAGCACTATTCTCACAGAAACACAATATCTTTTTTCTTTATTGCAAAATCTTAAGTTGTTCTTAAACAATCAGAATTCCTTCCACCTCCATCAAACTGTTCAATGCCCCATGAAATCCGAACACCAAGTCATCCAAATCAAAGTCATCAATCTCCACTCTCTCAAATATCAATGGAAGACATCATCATCATATTTCCCTCACGACACCCATGGACCTGTTGGACTCTGCCGCGCACAATGACACACTGTATACCTTCCTGTATGTACAATGGGGACTATTTCAGTCCGGATTGTCCGGTGACAAAGGTTAGGGCTGTTACAGCTGAACTTATTGCCACAATATGCCACGGGAGGCAACCCGAGAGGCCAGTTATATGCCGCAGAGCAATCAAGTACAGTTACAATTACCCTTATGGAATTTGTCATGTGGGTAACATTATATATGTGATTCTCACAGCAGGCAGAAATGTCTTACTTAGTTCCCACTGATTTTATTTCTTCCGTTATTTGTGTACCCGCTACTTATGACAAGTTTGTTGATGGCAACATATAAAGATCATTATGAGATTAAAAAAAGACAAGAGAAACAGCTTCCCACATTATGAAAGTGGATGACTGGTTTGTTAAATCTTTATTAGAAACAAAAATGACTTTTTCAATATAATTACAAGGAAAAAAGTTATCTTATTTGAACATATATATCTACAAAATAACAAATAATAATCTAAATGGAGCCCAGAACAATGCTTACCTGGAGCTGAGGTAATCTAGACTTGCCTAATCATTCTTGATTTGAGTTGGATTTATTTTTAGATAATTATATTCTCTAGGGTTTGGGGGACAGACATATTAAACATATCATTTCGGTTTCCAGGGTCCCTGAAGACTGTCAGCTGTAGTATTTACATTTCAGGCCCTTAAACGTGTTAAACTGAAATTCTACAATGTTTTTGTAAATCTGTGATTCTGACTGCAATGTCAATCAGAGGTTTCAAAGCACAATAACCACTTCTGATTAAAATAGGTGATGGCTGTTAGTGACCACCGCACTGGCTAATTCTGTCTAACAGGATTAAATCTACAGGTAACTTATCTCTACACTGGAAACAAAGTATGTTGATCTCATATATGTAACAGGTGGGTAATGATATGCAACCATGGACTTCATTTCATCACTGCATTATATTTATCACTTTCTGTGCAAGGTCCAAGTATTGTTTCTCTTTATATGACAATGTATTGCTGATATTGTAGGGCTGTATCATTATACTAGTAGTGTGCGCTAGCCCACTGAGATACCATGCCACAGTTTAACATGAATCCCCTAGTCAGACACAGTATACTCACTCCGGCCCCTACCAGGGCTTGTTTTATCCCCTTAATGCTGAGAGCGATGCAGGTTAACAACAGGTACCATCTTTTAATGTCTATTGATATGACATGGCCGAGTATCAGGCCACAGAACTTCAGCTCCCCCAGGCAGACACTCTATCCACGACACCACGGAGGCAGCAGTAAGAACGTCCTGAGATCCTTTAGGTTCATTGTTAGCGTTATTGTAGTTGAACTTTTAAATTTAGGACTATGACGATGACCCTATCACATGTATTCTCAACCTCCAGCAAAGAATATACATGAGAAGAATACACTTCACAAATTGTACCCATATTACATGTGACACTCCCATCTGGATTAGCTTTTGAAAAAGGTTAAAGGTTTGACTAAACTCAGTATTAATTTAAGAAGTGAAATAGCCTATTACCAAGCGTTAGAAATTGGCACTAGTCCTGTAGTCCTTACCAAACTGCCAAGTAGTAAAGGTATCCTAAGGACTAGTAGAAATTGGCCCATTTAAAGGGGTTTTGCTATATGTTATCATTGATTAGGACATAGTGGACAAAAACTGTTAGTTTCTAACCCTGTTACCAACTCTATGACAACTCTATGACACAGTAGCAAGAGAAAACTTATGGTAATTGCCCCGTGTGTTATTTCATCAGTCATATCTAATTCCCAGCGTCCTGTAACACCCTGTTACTCTGTGGTATCATGTCAGGCTCGTCATACCGCGTGACACAACCCATATAACCACTCCACATAGCAAAGTGTCAACATCCTTCCGATGCGGCCTCACTCAATAGGGACATGTTCAACTGACTATCTGGTAGCTGTCAGTTGGGTTGCTTCTCCAAAACATTAGAGAATACACAAAGATTCGAGTACCTGAAGTTTATCATAGCCCTTTAAGGAGTTTGAATCACTTTCCTGAAAGTCAAGTGGAGTTGTCGAGTGAAGGGCTTTTGTATGAATCATTTCCAGGAGTGATATCTATTGATAGCAGACTACAAAATAACTTGCGGAATGTTCAACTATCATTAGAAGGAAACATAGCTTGACAATCACTCAGAAATGAGTAAGTGGATATTATTTAATGCTGTTTTGAACAGTTATAATTCCACTCACAGTGAGTCAGCTTGATGTAGGAACAAAGCCTGACATGATGCAGGTCTCCGACATTTAGCAGTTTAGTGAAACATACACGCATGGGTATGGTGCTGACAAACTTAGAAACATAATCGGGACAAACCAGGGAATAGTACCCATGATTATAGGTTTCAGTCATGCCAAAGGGATGCAACTCCACACAGCGAATTGCACGCCACAGACAACTGTGCCACCCATGCCCCCAAACATAACTCTACAATCATTCAAAGCTTGGTAATGTCTAAAGTGAACGTACCTGTAATATTTTCTGAGCTGATTTCTGAATTTGTTTAGAATAAGGAATCCAATACCAGAAAAACTGAACTTAGCTTGGATATTTATGTCCATGTGTTTTACAATATTTGAAAGTTTATTATGTAATTGCTACACAATATTGATAAAAATAATTTAATAAAAAACAAAAATACCATCAGCCAGCCCTTTATTTTACTCCTCAAAAGAAGTCAAGAACATCATTATAGACAGATCAACTACAATCATAGGAAAAACACTTGTGTTCCTTCACTCTTTTGAGTAGGACATAAACACAAAATGTCAACGCCAGAGAATAATCAGTCTCCATTGAAGAAAAGAGACTCCATTGGGCATGAAAGGCAAAATAGTGATGAAAAATATATAAATGGATCAGTGAAAATCCACTAAGCAAGCTTAGCATGTATCATGTGTATTGGAGACACGAACTGTATTCAATTGAGTGTAATGATTGTCCAGAAGGGAAAATTAATTACTAAATATTTAATTCCCTACAAACAGCCCACTCTTGCACTTACTGAACACTAATATGCTGCAAAAACGAAAAAAAATATTGTCCAAAACCTTTCCGTTAGGCAAATGTCTTGGCATATTTACCCTTCAGATTAACAGTACATACTGTATACCTACAACTACTTCTGATCTCATAAATATTTCATGTACTGATGGATGTTGTTTTTGAGGATGCATCTCACATTGATAGCACCCACACTGAAGCTCTTCTATAAATGCAATGAGCTCAGGGCGAACGATTCCAGTACTGACACCACACTGTCAACAATTACACAGAGTTGTAAGGCAAACAGCATCTGTGCAAGAAACAAAGTAGCATTGTTACAGGAAGCCCAATTGCACTGTCGGTTGTCAAACATGTGCAAATAGCACATCCTGGCCTTGCATCCAATATCTCCCTCCTGGTTTAAATGCTGTTTGATACAAACTGCTTGATTGAACCAAAAAAATATTTTTCATATTTCTGTGTTCCACATGTCAGATGCAAGGGTCTTATGTAGACTTGCTCAAGTCTCAAAAGAAATGATTATTAATTTCAATAATAATTCCTCTATTTATAATAAACAGAAGTCGTCCCTATAACAGACTGGCATCCCCTACTGTCTTATCTAGACTTGAATGTTATAAGCAAAGAATTACTCTTCATCCATGGACTATCATTCAGTACAGACCTGTGAAGATCCGGGGTAGAATAGGTCTTCAGCAACCCATCCTTGTCGTAAAAGGTGACTACGCTTTTCGTAAAAGGCGACCTGACGGGATCGTGTGGTCAGGCTCGCTGACTTGGTTAGGGAATTTAAACAATTTTCATTGGTTTGAAAAAGCAATCAGTGATGGGTTAATGATAGATAATGAGTAAAAATTAATTTTGTAGCTTTCTATGTACCCGTGAAGATCCGGGGAAGACTAGGTCTTCAGCAATCCATGCAACCCAACAAGGCGACTTATGGGATCGGGTGGTCAGGCTCGCTGACTTGGTTGATGCAGTGTCATCAATCCCAATTGCTCATGATGTCATGATGCTCATGATGTCAGTCACTGGATTGTCTGGTCAAGACTTGATGATTTACACACTGCCGTCACATAGCTGGAATATTGCTGAGTACGGCGTAAAACAACAAACCAACAACAATTATCATTCGGTACAGCTTTGGAGCAAGGCTGATTGTTTCGTACAGCGGGAACATTACAAACACGTCAACACATCTTTGAGTTGAATTTCAGTAATTTTAGCATTTCTTACTCGTTGTTGAGGTGTAGCATGATACCAGTGGTATCGTCTGTCTGTATCGCGATACGTATCACATCACAAGATCTCAGGCGATACTCAGCTGTATCAAAATCTGCCCAGTGAAACAGCTGAAAAAAGTTCTATAGAGACAGTCAAACACCTCATTACTGACATAAACATCCATTGTGACCAACCAATCACCATTTTTGTCACCATTACAACAATTATTCAAGCCCGAATCTATTCCGCACTTTTCCATAATCATTGCTAAATAGATCTTTCCTCAGCTGTATACAAAATCAATTTTCATGGGGAAAAAGGCAAGACAAAAACAGCCCAAATTACAAATATTACAAGACTCAATTCATCTCATTCAGGATTCTTTTACCTGTCTTGACTAGAGGTTTAAAATACATCAACAAAAACCATGACTTAATCATTCTTATTTCAAATTCAAACATTTATTTAGCTTTGCCATACAAAACCATTTGTATGTCTGACACAGCCATCTTCATCTCAAGATCAGCCCTACACATACCATCGCCTAATTGATCAACATTCCATGGCAAATGAATTGCCTGTAGAAGCAAGGCATGATACAGTGAGTGTATGGTTATTACAATGGACAAACCTTTACAAATAGACTAATACCGCCATCTCCCCAGAGATCGGATTGTTTGACCTTGAGCGTACAAGGCAAGCTTCAATGAGGTGGCTGGTCGATCATTCTGATGAATCGCCAAAATCATTAAACATGTAATGAATAAAATCATCCTACTCAATTACTGCACATGTAGCAGTGATGGTATAAGTGAATATTTATGTTTATCATTATGTAAATAACACCGTTCATTCAAGAATTGATAATTCCCTTCCTTGTCATTGTTATATATTCTTACCGATTCCAAGTCATTGTGATCAATATTCTCCATGAATGAGAACATTATTTCACAAAATCATTTTCAAGTCAGAATATTTACTCTATCAAAATTTCAATTTGAATTTTGTTCTGATATAATAATTCCATAGTTTCCATGGTTATGAGAAGAAATTTCTTGATTGGTGTTAAAAAATGAGTAAACCGACAAATTCTTATTAAGTCCTAAAATTGTAAGCAAAAACATTATGTAAGAATCTTTTGTCAGCTCAGGAAAGCATGTTTATACAAATAATAGGGTAACCTGAGGTCTATGATAAGCAAAGCCTACAGGGATGAGCATAAGGCTTATACTTTATCCATGGCGGCCACAACAGTATTGTTCTTAAGCCAATTACTTCACTAATCAATGAATGGCCAAATATAGCTGGTCTTCAGAGTTAGCCTGACTATCTGGCCCACAGAGGATCACCGTAATGGATCACTAGTTGCAGTACATCACGTCTACTAGTCTTAAAACCAAACTAGTCTCACAGGGCATGTGCTTTACAAAACAAGAATCTGTTGGCCAGCTTGGCCAGTTAAGTGTTGAAAAGAAACTAGCTGAACATAAATCTTACAAGCCTTGATTCAAGTCTGTACTCAATGATAACTTCATGGATGTGTAGTAATTCTATCCTCATAAAAGTTGGTTGGTTCGTTTGTTGTTTAACGCCGCACTCAGCAATATTCCAGCTATATGACGGCGGTCTGTAAATAATCGAGTCTGGACCAGACAATCCAGTGATTAATATCATGAGCATCGATCCACGCAATTGGGATCGATGACATGCATCAACCAAGTCAGCGATCCTGACCACCCGATCCCGTTAGTCGCCTTTTACGACAAGCATAGTCACCTCTTACAGCAAGCATGGGTTGCTGAAGACCTATTCTACCCCGGAATCAGAAAAGCCAAGTCATGATAAGTCGGAAGGGGTGCTCTGTCTTTCATAGGGACAACTTGTTCTTAATATTTACATAATCTAGGAATTGTGATTTAAACGAATAATCATTGCCATGGAGAACTACATATACCCTGACGCAGGAATGTGTGAGTACATGTGGAGGTATGGTCCAGCAGTTTCACTGACAGGTCCCCTGCTATCTCAGCAGGTCAAATGGCAAAGGTGAGCCAACAGTTACTTCAACATCTGATCTATCATGCACAATGACTGTGAAATATATGTATGTTTATGAAACCATCACCAATTAGGATTACATAAAAGCAAGTCTAGCCAGCTCTATTCCACACGACTTAGTTGTCATGACAGATATATAGGAGAAGCACTGCCAGTGAAACGACATCTGTATTGCATGAAACCACTCAAGATGAATGAAATCAGCATCAGACAAAAATATTTAGAGGAAAGAATTGTATTATGTAATAGAAAATTTATGAATTGGTCAGACTACCTCTGATCTTAAAGTTATTTGAATTAAAGTGATCTAATAAGTTATGAAAATCTCACAATAGTTTGTGGTGATGACAGTCTCTACCGTTTGTGGTGATGACAGTTTCTGCCTCAAATGGTTTGAATCTGCTAGCCCAAACTTTTCTCTCAGCCTCATTTCAATAGATTTTATAGGGAATATTTGGACATATTCTGTTTTGTATGTCAATGTTTTAATTAGTATGTAATTAGTCATGTTCATGTTTTGTACCCTGCCCCCTGTGGGTGTTTATGTACAATAAATGTTCTTCTTCTTCTTCTATATTAGATGAGCTTATACGACAGAATGAAATTTAACTAGACTCGAGCTTCGGACTAGTGGCTAACATCACACTGACTGTCATGGAGTCTTGTGCCATAAAGATGGTTTATTTGCACCCAGATTTACAGCTTCAGTAAAGGTTGTGATTATGTCCCCTTTTAGCTGAAGGTAACATACAGAATGGTAACTAATGTTCACTAGTTGTAAGAACTTATTTCAACATGCCAGTGAAATATTTGACTTAACCAAAGTCTTGATCTTGAAAGTCATTTTAAATGATGTCTGATGCAATACTTATTTTAACTTGTACCATATGTTCATATGCTTATCAGGTGAATACTTGACATGCCTTTGCATGTGTTTGTGATGGGTACCACCGGCTGTGCGGGATATGTCAGATGGTATCATGACAATTTGATAGTGATTCAATGATAGATATTTGTGATAAAGTCTGAATCGTAAAATGTTATCTGCTTTTAGTGGAGATTTCTTATGATCAGATAAAGGGTCTTGTCGCTTTTATTTACAATGATGTGTCTAGTCATTACACGATCCGTCCAATCATAGGGTCCATGATCATTAAACCATATAGCAATAACATGTGTTTTCTGTTACACGGCAAGATGCTTGAGGATATGAAGAAGTTCCTTCCCTTGCCTGAAGTCATTCTTACTTCTCTATTTTTAGGCTCTGGCTAGTTCGTTTCGAAAGATAAAAACAATTTCTTTACCACAAAACAGCATGAGACTTGCCCCAATTCATCTTTACTAATTCAAAGCCTTAGGCTAGTAATTACTTGGAAACACATGCCCTAACATTGATGTAATGAGACTTGCTCAATTCCTTTCCACGAGTCTTCAGCTTTGGGCTAATGGGATAAGGCAATGTCCAAAGCTTACGTCAGTATGACACGGTGCCAGCTCTTTGGCCACCATCTGACACACCAGAACGCATCAATACGTCTGAACTGAATGTCAGCATGGGAGAGCAGGACCAGGGGACATCATTGTGACCGGCAAGTGCAGCTATTCCTGGTCCACGCCATGCTAGGAAGGTGTTGATTGGGGCTGTGACAATCACTTTACTTGTGGTATTAAAGGCTTGTTCAGCACTGATTCACTAGTAGGACTGAATGTCCAGAGATCAAGGGTCATCGTGGTCAATTAGGCATGCTGGCAAGACTTGTGCTTGGAATACACGGTTCTCAAGGACTCTTCTGGTTCTGACACTGATTTCATTTGATATTTAGGGTTGGTTGCAATGCTTTCAAAATTGTGGATGTTTTTTGCTTGTTTCATTGTATATTATGTTGAAATTATAAAAAAAATATATGTTATAATGACAGTTTGCAGACTGATTAGATGAAATAGATAAAAAGTTGATGAAATAGATAAAAAGTTGATAAATAGACTAACAGAAAGTCCATGAAACCTTTCATTACACAAAATATTTCTTGCTTCTAATATTTTTTTTGCTTGATGCTGATTTTTGCCTTTTAGACAATCTAGATTGCTTTGGGTTTCATAAAATACACATAGTAGTCAAAAGAACATGGAGAGCACCCGATTTTTTCCTATGGCCGTAGTTAATCTGCCAAGTAATGACAGTCATATGAAAAAAATCAGGTGCTCTTTAACTTCTTTTGACTAGCACATATATTCCATAGTCATGGGACCCGTGAAGATTTTGGAGTAGAATAGGTCTTCAGGCATTCATGCTTGCCATATAAGGCGACTATGCTTGTTGTAAGAGGCGACTAACGGGATCGGGTGGTCAGGCTCGCTGACTTGGTTGATGCATGCCATCGATCCCAATTGCGTGGATCGATGCTCATGATATTAATCACTGGATGTCTGGTCCAGACTCGATTATTTACAGATGGCCGTCATATAGCTGGAATATTGTTGAATGTGGCATTAAACAACAAACAAACCAAACATATTAAGTCATGGGGCAGGACTAATGAGAGTGATTGAGTATGGTTTTACACCGCTTTTAGCAATATTCCAGCAATATCATGGCGGGGGACACCAGAAATGGGCTTCACACATTGTACCCATGTCGGGAATCGAACCCGGGTCTTCGGGGTGACGAGCGAACGCTTTAACCACTGGGCTACCCGACCGCCCCCGGGCAGGACTAAGGATGGAACTGAAAAGAATGATACATCAGGTGAATCAATTCATCATTTGGGGGAGCTTAAATATACCACAGTGTTGTGGTCTGTTACTTTCAAAAACATCCGATGTAACCACGAACATGTTAACCTGTGCCTTCAGTCACAGTCAGCATTGCTGGTCAGACAGAAGGCATTCGTCTGAGACGTAACCCGTCATGTCCAAGTATAGTCTTGACTTACGTTGGTAATTTTCTTTATGTTATTTTTATATTGTCAAGAGTTACGGTGTGAAGCTGATTAGAATAAATACACCACTCACAGGTGTATAGCCTAGCTCCAAAGCTGTACTGAATGATAAGTGGATGCATAGAATTTCTAGCCTTATAATAGGCATGTCTAGATAAGAGGGAATAACTGTGTTTAATCGGGTCAACTTGTTCTTGTCATTCACATAACCTAAGAAGTATGATATAAACTAGGAATCATTCCCAGAGACTTCTGCAAGTCTAATAGGAACAATGCATCACACCAAGCTCTCAAGTTTCACAATCAATATTCATCAAATGTTATTTGTAGTTCTATGAAAGTAGCCTTCATAATCAAAATTCAAACTGACAAGTGTCATTACCCAAAATTGTCAATATCAGGCCTGACTCTCAAGGTCAAACAGCGGAGCATGGCAAATCCTATAAGCATATGAAATCATCCAGAAGAATGGTGATTGCTTCCACCAAGCGTCCAGCAAGGCTTGTTGACAAGTGTAATTAACAAATCACAACTGACCAATGGTGGACAGGTCAGTTAACAATTCAGATTGGCCGAGACTGCGGGTCAGAGATTTATGATGGCATGTACACTAGAGGCCTTATTACCCTGACATTGTGGCATGAAATTGATGGGTCTCGGTGACAGGTCACAGTGACCTCGGGGAAATGACTGGCATTGCATGTTTTCAGTATCTGCCAAATTGACAACCTTTTGAAGATATTTTTTTTTATTTTATCAAGGAATGTAATCCTTTGTTCACTTCCAGCTTGTCAATTTCATATAAAAAACTTGACATTTCATTATCATGTATTTTAAACTGAATTGAAATTAAAAGGGAAGGATATTGATGCAATTATGAATATTCCGTGGAGGTGCTTTAATCTTTTTTTCAGGACATTGCAATTAAAAACATCTTCTCAGGAATTCAAGCACAATGTTGGCAAATTTCCTTTCCATTTATTCAAAAGCTAATTTGGCCAGTTTATTGACAATGCCATGATCAGCTGATTAATGCCTGTCTCT
Organism: Haliotis cracherodii; assembly: GCF_022045235.1. Lineage (NCBI taxonomy): Eukaryota > Metazoa > Mollusca > Gastropoda > Lepetellida > Haliotidae > Haliotis > Haliotis cracherodii. The sequence goes on along the minus strand of NW_027266270.1, from coordinate 16,868,473 downwards.
AATAACAGCCCAACACCACCATGAAATTAAAACATGAGGCACCCTCACAGACATCCTTTTGACCTTTGACTCTATTTACTGCCAATGTAATAATTAACTCTACTTCAGTACATCATGTCCAATTACCTTCAGAAATGCATGTGAAATAATAGCATTGTTGGTTTAATCAATGAAACAATTGTTCTCTAACATGACAGAAAGTATGATACCATGAAAGTATGACACAAAAAATGATACTATGAAAGTATGAAACTTCGAAAGCATGATAGTATGAAAGTATGATACTATGTTCTATGAAAGTATGATACCATGAAAGAATAATACTTAAATGATACTATGATACTACAATTTGGTTGGTTGGTTGGTTGGTTGTTTTACACCACACTCAGCAATATTCCAGCTATATGACGGCGGTCTGTAAATAATCGAGTCTGGACCAGACAATCCAGTGATGGACATCAAGAGCATCGATCCACGGAATTGGGATCGATGACATGCTTCAACCAAGTCAGCGAGTCTGACCACCCGATCCCGTTAGTCGCCTTTTACGATAGGCATGATACTATGAAAGTATGAAACTATCAGGGTTTTACACAACACAGAAATGTATGTCAAGTACGTACAAATTTACAGCATGGACACAGAAAAGAAAATATATTGCATGCTGATAATATTTATTGTACCAAATTCTTGACAAGTATTATAAACATCCTGTAATTAAAGTAAACATCAATCTTACATTAGTACACCATTTCCTTACTTTCCACGACCATCATATTTCCTGGAAGGGCCCTTGAAATGAACTATTGGGGGTCCCTGAACTTGCTGACTTGCATACACATTTCTAGTCATGACAACAGCAAGGGTTAACTCATGAAGAGCTAAGAGCTGAATTCTTTGCAATCATAATCAAGGGAGATAACTCGTATGGCATGGTAACTGCCACCCTTTAAGAATTTATAGGTGAGTGGGCAAATAAAAGGTTAGGGCATGTTTAGTGATACATAAGTTGATTAGGGCACAGCAGGTAATATCAATGATGAAACACTTCAACCACTGGGGAAATCTGTATATCTATTGATTGGAATTTATGGAAAATATTTGTATCATGAAAACGTAGTCTCGACATTTAAGCTTATTTCGGTCTTGATTCGAAACTATCACAAGTATTTAATTTCTTCCACCAGTTTCCTGTTCACATTATCAGTACCTAGCAGGGTTAGAAATTGGCACTAGTCCTATAGTCCTTGCCAAACTGCCCAATGGTAAAGGTATCATAAGGACAAGTAGAAAATTGCCATTTATAAGGGTTTTGCTATATGTTATCATTATAAGGACTAGTGGACGAAAACTGTTAGTTTCTAACGTTGCCTAGTATCTGACTTCACAGATAACAAAAGGCAGTGGATCATGCATTCCTCATATTCGATGAAACTGGATGTTGAGAAAGACCTCGAGCTATGGAGGATCTCATGAGAGGCAATATGACCGACTACTCCACAATATCAGTTTACCAGAAACTCGTTCCATAGGCCAGAAAACATTTCGGGAGCAGAGATAGGCCATCAAAAATCAATGAGATGTACTGACTGTGGAACTAGACAAGTCTGGCTCCAGTCCGAGACACCTGAGACGAGGAGACTGACGGATGTATATTTCATTGAACCCTGATATATACAAGTGCAATAGTAAATGTCACGATGTAAGTGCTGGCAAATATTGCCGAGGGTAAAATTGATGACCATAACTAATCAATGCTTGCCTGTTCAATGTTGATTATTAACACAGTAAGTCTTCAGTCATGGAAGTAGAATACTCAAAGCCCAAAACTTGTACTGAAGAATGGAGATCCTTCTAAACCAACTTGGAAGATTTACAGGTTTCTTTACTGAATGTTCAAAAGAAAGAAAAACAAGAAGAAATCAATGAGGTGTAAGTGATATCACTCCAATCAAAACAAACCTTACTAGATCAAACAGATGATGGAACAATGATCTACCTAACTCTGGTATTCGTTTCATTATGTTCATGGACATATTTCTACCTAACTGTGGTATGTGCATCTTATGGAAATGTCTATCCAATTCCAATATGCATTTCATGGTCAAATATCTACCTAATCTAGCATTTACAACATCAACACATACCCAAAACACAGACATATTTGCCTAACTCTGGTAAGCAATCCGTGGACAAATATCTGCCTAACTCTGGTATGAATAACACTGAAATATCTCATGAATATATCAGAGAACAAACATCTGCCTTACTTGCAGACATTGTTACGTGATGGTAGTGTAAATGGACTGACATGTTCAGCATTTAGCAAGCCGGCATCTATCATGATCCAGGTCTACACCAGGCTGATGTTGTGGATCCTATACCAAGTCACCTGGGAACCATGTCTGTGGAACTGTGGAGGAATCGGTTGTCTCATATATCTCCCCTGCATCCTGCACTTTAACAAACTGCTTCTTCCTACAGGAATCAAATTCCAAATTGACATACAATATTTATGACTTTTCTCCAATTGCAGGGTTAGGAGTTGTTTGCGCTCTGACAAAGATTCACAGGCATTCTAAAACTGCTAACACTTGTCAATAATCTTCACGCTTATAGTAATCTTCTATTTCCATGTTTATTCAGGTGAACATTAACTTGCCTTTGCATGTGTTTGTGATTGATGCCACCAGTGGGTCAGGATACGCTTGCCTGTTACACCAACACCTGCTATCATCCATCTCATTACATAGTCAGAATCAACTCTGCTTTTGGTAGAGACTTATCATTGTGGAAAGGGTTTTGTCTCTTCCATTCTGATAAAACTCTCAATAATTCATTTACTATTATCAACATGCACAGATTCCCCTTGAGTGTCAAACTTGGTAGTATACCCATGTTGGTGGTTTTCACCAAACTAGTCAACATCTAGGACCTGCATCAATTTGGGCTTTCTCCCACATTAATCACTGATATCACAGAAATTCTTTTCAAAGCCTGTTTAACCTAAAGTATAAGGCTGAAACTTATATTAATGCAATAAATCATTTGTCAGTAAGAAAACTGACACTCATTACAAAGTCTAGACGCTAAAACTAAGCTTCGTTCCATCTGATATTAATCACATATGCCAATCATTAAAAGGACATCTTAATAAAAAAGGCCCGTCACTGAGCACTGCATTTTTCATTCCATTTGAGAATAATTCATTAAATCTCCGGGCAAATCTGATAACTCCATCGGACGAAACTGATACTAAAAGAAACAAAACATAGAGATGTTCTTTACAGAAGCAGCAGTATCTCCAGCTGAGCAACAGCAGACGATCTCTACAAACCCTAGACACGTCACGATCCCCTCACCTGGGCACCCAATCATGCTAACAGGGCACAACTGGTATGGCAGACCAAGTCAAGCTCAACTTGGGAAACATTTACAGCAAAGTTTGGGTCGTTTCCCTGCCGTGATGGCTGAGAAGAAGAGATTAACATGTTTTTATTTGTTAACATACACCCATGATGAGAAAAAGAGGTTTCTTTATGGACTAATTGCTCAGGCAATTGCGTCTTGGCTTTGCTCAACACCAGTGGGTGAATGGTAATATTGACAGTTGTAAATAAACAACCTTTTTTTGACAGATACCAGCCATTACAGTCATTGTTCTGCATTTTTCCTTGGAGATCATGAACTCCACTCATGATCATGAACTCAAGACAACACATCTGTTAGGAACCGTGGGCTGTAGAGGAGCATCTACATCATCCTAAGGTGAGGTGAAATGGGTCTGAATGTGCATGGAGGTGTGTGAGACTGCTGCTCTGGATTTGTGCTTGTTTAAAAGTGCTAGCCCACTGAGATACCATGAGCAGTTGAACAGGGATACCACACTCACATTGTACCTGTCAGTCCTTGATTTATTCCCTAATGCCGAGCGCCAGCAGGGTTAAACAACAAGTTCCTCATTTTAACGTCTTTGGTATTACACAGCCAGGGGATCGAACCATCAGCCTTCCATTCTCCAACACCATCCCAACACCATCAAACCCTGGTTTTCAGAAGGTTGGGTGAACTACAACCCCACCTGCTGAACTGAACACATTAAGCCTTGTCATGTCATGACCATAACATGGAGGGACCATTCCAACACCATCAAACCCTTGTTTTAAGAAAGTTGGGTGAATTATCACCCCCATATTATTATCAAGGACAGTAAAGCCTTTTAATGACATGTGTCATGTTAACCTCCATGTGTCATGTTAACCTCCATATGTGTAATGTTAACCTCCATATGTGGCATGTTAACCTCTTTATATCATGTTAACCTCCATAATAATCATGTTAACCTCAACGTGTCATGGTAACCTCCATATGTGTCATGTTAACCTCAACGTGTCATGGTAACTTCCATATGTGTCATATTAACCTCAACATGTCATGTTAACCTCAACATGTCATGTTAACCCCAACATGTCATGTTTACCTCCATATGAACCATCTGTGTCCCCTGCAAGCCCATCTGCATCCCCCTCGTGGCACGCCATTCCAGCCGCTGCAGACACATGCTCACCGTCCCACTGCCATCCCATGTGCTCCCCCTCTGTGTGGTCCCCACCCACTGTACTGGCACAGTCCCAGCTTACAGCACAGATTGCCAGTCCCCATTACCCAATACAACACGCCATCAACCCCTGCCTTTAAGTGAAGCTGACATAATAAAGAACACTCCTTGAAAGATTTATGGAATATGGAGGCTGATGGACGTAGTCGTCCCTGGTCAGGTTCACTGTATCAAACAGCGACTGGATACAGGGTTAGAAATTATCACAAGCAGTCTGTGCCACACTGGAGAGTCTGGTCACTGGCCACCCCACTCCAAGCTTCATTTTCAGAAGCGTCTGGTGTCATCATGTGAGTGAGTGAGTGAGTGAGTTTGGATTAACGCCGCTTTTAACAGTATTCCAGTTATATCGCGGCGTATCAGCTTAATGTGGGAGGAAAGCCCGAAGTGATGCAGGTCTCAGACGTTTACCACTTCGATGAAACCCACGAGCACGGCTATGCTGCTGACAAACCTAGAAACATAATCGGGGCGAACCGGGATTCGAACCCACAATCATAGGTTTCTGGCGTGCCCAAGGGACGCAACTCTGCACAGCGAATCGCGGCGCCTTACACGACTGGGCCACCCGTGCCCCCTGTCATCATGTGAACATTATTACCTAAGCCTACTAGACCAAACAGAATTTTACTAGACTTGGGCTTCAGAATAGTGGCTAGAGTCACTGATGGAACAAGTCCACTTGTCCGAGACCAGTAAAATTCAGGAAGGACAAGTGACGTTCTTGTCTTTTGCCATTTGGTAGATGGCAACTCTGGCGCAGATTGTTTTTTAAAACCAGTGGAAATATGTATTCCCTGCTGATATCACAATAAGATGTATCAATACAATGTCACCATATGATATCAAGATATGCTTTCACAATACGATATCACTGTATGTTATTACGATAAGATGTCACAGCATGATGTCATCACAATATCAAAAAATGCTGTCAAAATATGTCACCATATGATGATAATATTAATATGAATATGATATCCCAGTATGAAGTTACAAGTAAATGATATTATGATAAGATGTCACAATACGTTACTTTATGATATACAGATGTCACTGTATGATATCCAGATGTCATTGTATGATATCCAGATGTCACTAGATGATATTCAGATATCACTGTATGATATCCAGATGTCATTGTACAATATCCAGATATCACTGTATGATATCTAGATATTACTGTGTGATATCCAGTTGTCATTGTAGGATATCACAATATATATGTCAATGTATATCTATGATATGATGCCTGAAACAAAGACATGTATAACCACGTATGTTGTAGAGTTTCAAAACACATGTGCAGCTGGGCCAGGCAGTTCCCCTGTAAAAAATGTGCTTATGTAGACCATGTGTTTCAAATGACATACAACCTGTTCACATTTTGTAGCATTTTAAGTTTGTTAGTTTATGTACATATGTTGCCCTGTAAACAAAACAACCTAATCTGTCATACACACCCTGAAACAAATATATCCAAAACAGCACATGCAAGTCTATAATGTTTGGCAAGTCTAGATTACTGCAGTATCAGGAAATGAAGCAAGTCTCCAGGCTCATTTTTATCATATGTCATATCTATAATTTAGCAACTGTTTTTTTCAGGAAAATATGTTCATTTCAGAGACTAGCTGTTAGTCTAAAAACTACCACAACACTCTGAGATACCATTCTGCTCCATCAAGGATATATTGAAGAAGTCACCCAGTGGCAATCTTGAAGTTAATAAGCAGCCTTAGAGATTCAGAGTTTTCTAAGATTGGGCCAGAGGACTAAGTGGAGTGCTTGTAGCTAGTCCTGCTTGAATGACACAAAAGTGTTTACTATATTTACATTTTCTGTCAGTCTTATTTAGTTCTAATTTGTAGCAAAACTGAAGCATTGAAAACTGGTTCGGAATTATTGCCACTGAGTCAATGAGGACCACCATTATTAGATTTTTTCCTTGTCCTCAGAACTACTTTGTAGTCTCGGTCCAGCAGGCTAGCGTAAATTTTAAAAAATGAATATGGTTCCACAGCTTGGCTTTCATTAGATTGATTTATATGATTATGAACGACCAAACCAGATTAACAGCTCTACTTCATCAATAAAGTGTACATGTTTGCTTCAAAGTTATTGTGGAATGCAAATCTAAATACATTAACATATATGATAAATACAACATGCACACAAAATAAAAATCTGAAATAAAACAAAAACATCCACATTCAATACAACTACCATATTTGACATAATAAGCACATCACCTGTAATAAAAGCACATCATCACAAATGCATCCAAATGTGATTGAGCGAGCTTGTCTTAAATTTTTACCACAGCTTTTGTACCTATCCAGCAATATAACAGTGGGGACATCAAGAATGGTCCTGTAGTCATGTGCAGAATCTAAATGACATGACAGGCACACGTATTCACCATACAGCGGCTATGTCACCACTTTTACAAAAAAATATTCAAAATGTGAAATTCTAAATCAAAACTGAGATTTATCCAAATATTCAGTGACGAGAACTTTTTTTTCCCCAAAAAAGATTGAAAGTTTGCCTAGGGTCTGGGGACTATCTGATTTATGTATGTCTTGGCATGTATCACAAAAGTGACCCTTAACATAATGAAATCTGCACAATTCCACAGATCCAAGGAAAATTCTCACCCCCACATAATAATTTATTGATATATCTGTATAATCATGATAATCATACCTTGGCATTGATACTGAATTCCTATGGGGGCTTATTGTGTTAAATATGGTATCCTGTAATAGAAAGATATGTGTTGGGTGAGTAGGTGTGTGTGTGTTACGAAAGGGGGACTCACATTTTGACCCCTGGGGGTGGATCCCACACACATTCGCCAGTGGTGAGGTTGGCGTACATGTGCTCCTTTGTCTGGGGCTCGATGATCTCCACCCATTCCCACCTGAAATCAACAAGAAACAAATGTAAGACATCAAATACACAACACAAATATTTTCCAAAGTTGCATTTCAACAGACCAAAGGTATTCTGCATGATCAGTACAGAGGGCTTAATGCTCTATGATACAGTGCCTGGGTGTTTGAAAGTTAGGATCCTTGACAATCATAGGTTTCTGTCGTGTCCAAGGGATGCAACTCTGTATAGCAAATCGCAGTGCCTTAGACGACTGGGCCACCCGTGCCCTCAGTTCTGTTCTAGAAGCTTAATTAATGTCAGAATTGTTCATGCTTGAAAACAGTGACATGCACTGGCAAGTATAAGGCAAATGTTCCAAATGAACCAATGCATGTTCAAAATTAAGGCCAGTCCTTGAGGTGTTCTCCTGTAGTCTTTGAATCTAATTCCTTAAATATTTAACTTTTACCATCAGGGTAATTACAAGGAAGCCTTGACTTTCAGTCTTAATTTAAAAAATTGGGTGCCCATTTCAAGCCAAAGATCTACACTCCATATGAGTGAGTGATTGAGTAAGACTGGTTTAAAGCTCTTTGAACAGAATTCTCGTAATATCACGGTGTGTCAGCTTGATGTGAGAGGAAAGCACGAAGTGATGCAGGTCTCAGACGTTTACCACTTCGGTGAAAACCATGAGCACGGGTATGGTGCTGACAAACCTAGAAACAAGTGGGGCAAATCAGGATTCGAAACCTGATGTTCCTCAGGTGTGCCCAAGGAACACAACTGTGCACAGTGAATTGCAGTCTCTAAGACGACTGGGCCAGTCATGCTCCCTCGTTTCTATGACGTTATGGTAATAATTAACAGCTAGGTTGATACACAAAATCACATTAGACTTAGCAGAAGTGTTAAAACGAAGGAATCGATATGTTGGGACTGCAAATTTGGCCCAGTATGGAACCAACCACTGTAACATTCTCACCACTACAGTTTGATTGGTTGGTTTGTTGTTTAACGCCGCTCTCAGCAATATTCCAGCTATATGACGGCGGTCTGTAAATAATTGAGTCTGGACCAGACAATCCAGTGATTGACATCATAAGCATCGATCCACGCAATTGGAATCGATGACATGCATCAACCAAGTCAGCGAGCCTGACCACCTAATCCCGTTAGTTGCCTTTCACGACAAGCATAGTCGCCTTTTATGGCAAGCATGGGTTGCTGAAGACCTATTCTACCCCGTATCTTCACGGGTCACTACAGTTTGAACCCAGTGAAGATCCAGGTTAAACGTGGTCTTCAGCAACACATGCCTGTCATTACAGAAGAAACTAAGGTGATCGGTGGGCAGGTTCGCTGATTTGGTTGATGCATTTCATTATAGATGAATTTCGTAGATCGATGCTCATGATATCAATCACTGGATTGTCTGGTCCAGACTTGATTATTTACAGACTTATATAACTTAGCGTTATAGTGCGGTGTTAAACAACAAACAAAACATAATGTTTCAATATTTCTAAGTAGATACATTTGTGTTGCAAAGTACACTAAAATATTATGCGTTGTCGTTTTCACGAAGGATACAGACAAAGAAAGCTACAAAAGGATGTTATTTTTTATTTTCATTCACTATCAATCATTAACCCATCACTGCTTGTTTTTTAAAACCAATGAAAAATTTTGAAATTCCCTAATTCCCCAAATCTCAAACTTCCCATAATACCACCTAATACCTTAAAAAAATACCTCCCACTACCTCCAAACACTCAGCATATCATCCCCCCAACATCAAGGGGCCAACAGTGACCCTGTAGGCCAACATCAATGGCCAAACAGCGACCCTGTAGGTAACGCCATGTTTAACAACTGAGGCTCTACAACTGTACAAGCACACCACTGTGTCACACCACAGACTGGTTACAGTGGCAGCGGCAGGAAGCACCCACGCGTGACAGAATTCCAACACGTCCTGGATGCCGAGTGAATAATTAACAGGAATATGCCCACATCTTTTTCACAAGGACAAGAACCACCCTACGATGACAGTTTAGTTGTGACTTTCCTCTGAAGCCTGCCTTGATGTTTCTGTTGTCGCCGACAGCGGCTGCACCAGAGCAAGCGTTAACAGATAATGCATGCTGTAGAATTGATTCAGGTATTTGCAAAATGATGTACTGTTAACGTAACTGTTGCCTGTGGAACTGCATGAATGGCATGGCTGAATTCCCGTGTTGATTTCCCGATATTCACAACATCAACAGTAATTGTTGTTCAGTCAGCACTTCGGTTTGTTGTGTTGGCTGGATTCTCCAAAAAGTATATCTTATATATTACTCAAAAAAGGTGAAGGTTCTTTCATCTTACTGTTATTAATCCGTCATGGCATGACACATTAATTATAGTAAGGTGAAAGAATCGGGAATAACTATAGTACTATGAAAGAATTGGGACCTCCTAAACTTTATTTGAGTAGTATATGCTTTCATCATATTGCTGTCTCGTAAACTGTTTCTCAAGGATACAATTCCTTTAATTACCAACCCTTACTAGACTAACATCTAGTCTCTGAAATGAACATATCCTACAGAAAAAAAACAGTTGTTCAGTTATCTAATAAAAATATAATAAAAGGGAGCCCAGTGACTCTCTTCATTTTCAGATACTGTATCAGGGTCTGTAAGACAGACTAAACCCTTACATGAATATTTTTTGTTTTAAATAAATTAAAAATTTACTCTTTGAAGTCATTTGATAATTAAATGTCGAGCATCAAGGAATCAGTGAATAGTTTCAGCATGACTAACAATTTCATTAACATGATTCATATCTATTAAGTCTTTATTATCATCAGGAACATGATTTAAACATTCTGAAATCTATAAAAAAAATACCGATAAAAACCAAGAGCAATTCTGGCCTGTAGAATCATCAAGTCCAGGCCAGACAATCCAGTGATATATACTATGCAAAAGAAGTTAAAGAACATCCGATTCTTTCAAATTACCATAGTCAATGAAAGAATCAGGTGGTCCTTAAATTCTTTTGAGTGGTATATGTTATGAACAACATTCCACGTTGTCTGGGTAGCATGACAACCCAATCAACAAGTCAGACAACTCAGTCAATTAAGTCGCCCCTTCAGAGTTTGGCATTAGACCCCTAGTCCTTATCAAACTGCCCAATAGTTAAGGTATCATAAGGACTAGTAGAAATTTGCCATTTTTAAGTGTTTTGCTATATGTTATCATTATAAGGACTAGTGGACAAATAATGTTAGTTTCTACTGCTCCCCTTCAGACCTGCATTCGGATGCTTAGACACCAATGCCAACCAAGAACCCAGACTCTATCATTTACAGACCGATGTCATATTGCTGGAATATTGCTGAGTACAGCATTATACAACAAACAAAACACATTTATAGCCACATATCACAGCCTTAAAACAAAATTTAACAGGGATGTGTCTAGGATACCAAAATAAGTGCCCATGGCAGGCAAACTGAGGAAAAAATAATCATTTTTTCAAAATAGCATCTTTCTATTAATGTTTGGGGTTTTTTTTATATTTGAAGATATTTTAATATTGTATTTAACATGTTTAAGGCAAAAGTGAAAACTTATGGAGCATTAAAGCCCCTTTGAAGCTTTATAGGTCCTGTTACCATGGTTACCAGTGAAACACAAGTCACCTCTACAAAGCCACAACTTTAGATATAACTACAAAATGAATTGGGAATACAGTATTCTAAGTAATAAGCGCCCACGGCGCTCTCAAAATTAGAAATAGGGGGCCCTTATGAGAATACAATTTTGACTGGAAAAAAAACAGAGTCGAAAATATTGTGAATTTCATGGTTTATGCTGACAGCCTGAAATGATACAAAAGAAAAGTCTGTGCATATTATACATGACAGATATATTTTTCCAGAATTTAATTGCCAAAAGTTAAGGGTGCATATAAAACACGAGTGTGTATTGTACGCAAATAAATAAGACTTGTGTACATTGATTAATCGGAAGGGGTGCTAATTGGGATTGTTGACTAGCCAATATATTAGCAAATATCACTGTAGGCGCTTATTAGAGTGGGGCCCTTATTACGTCATGTACGGTAATCTTTTTACCAATGTGGGAATTACTGACATTTGCGGCAGACCAAATATCGGCCCTGGGCAGGATCAGATGGTTCCCTGCCTCAACATGAAGAAAACATGTTGTTATATTTTTAAAATACAATAAGCTTTTGGTTCTAACATAACTCCCATCTGTATCCACATCAAGTAAGGATAAGAATTTATGGATGAACAACTTCTTTATTACAATTAAGAGTGACGTTTCGATGTAGGTTCTAACACCGTTAATTGTAATAAAGAAGTTGTTCATCCATAAATTCTTATCCTTACTTAGTACTCCAACTTCTAAAAGCCTATCAAAGAAGTTATGCATCCTCATCATGAGTGAGTGAGTGAGTGAGTGAGTGAGTGAGTGAGTGAGTGAGTGAGTGAGTTGTGTTTAACGCCGCTTTTAACAGTATTCCAGTCATATCGCGGTGTGTCAGCTTAATGTGGGAGGAAAGCCCCAAGTGATGCAGGTCTCAGACGTTTATCACTTCGGTGAAATCCTCATCACGAACTGTCCAGATTGAATAATGCACGGTATTCCATAATGACATGATTATTTCACAAGCATATTATTTTACCTCAAGGATAGAAATTAGCAGTAAAACTCCAGGCAAAACAGAATGCCTCAATTCTGTGCAACAGATTATTACATGTTCAGTAATTTTAGACGCCCATAATCTTTTTTGCAGCATGTCACTATGAATCATGCGAACTCATTGTAAAGTGCAAAAATGTTTCAAATCTTTCAATGCTGAACTGTTTTTAAACATCAGATGCCAAAATGGGTCTCCAAAACATATCCGATAACGGATAAGTCTCTTCTGTCTTTAGAATATTCAAGCTATTTACCCCAAGAATGGAACTTTATTATGAAAAAAACATTACATGTTGCAGGAGCTGACATAAAAGAAATATCTGAACCTAATCAAATTGACACAGAAAGAATTCCCTCTGGACAGTTTCCATGCTAGTATTTTGTAACAGCAAAAAAAGAACATTATTTTGTGAGACAGTCTTTTCAATGCTTTATTCTATACTGGAACCATTATATCAAGCTGAAATAATTCCCAGAGGGAAATCTTTTAAAATACAATGGAAAAATACTTAAAAAGTCTTGAAAAAAGGGTTGAAACTGTTTCCTGCCAAGAGGACATCATATATTGTTATTTGTGTTAGCTGGTAGACTTGCTAAACAAATTTACATGTTCATTTTGTGTGCAGCTTGCTTAAAGAAATATCGGTACAATAGACAAATTAGCCTTGCTCCAAGGCTTTAGGGAATGATAAGTCCATGGATGTATACTTTAAGAACAAAAGTCTTTTACAGGGACATCTTGTTCTTATGTTCTATATATTCTAGAAATTATTATATGACAAAATAATTATTGCCTTAGAGACTTGTGCAAGTCTTTAGACAGCGAAGCCAGTGGAACTTCTACTGCTGTTGGAAGAACTGAAGAACTATGGTACTGATTGCTGAAAGCTTTTAAACAGTCTGGCTGAAAATATCAACTGGCCCTTTATAAAAATTACTGGACTTGAGGCTTGTGGTAGATGGCAGACTATAAAACTCATCATCTTACGTTCAAGTATTACATCAAACAAACAATTCTTCAAGCAGTGAAACCTGCGAAACACAATCAACCAGGTCACAGAAGGTTTGGGATCAGCCTCTCTCAAATATAAATCAGAACCGTGAAGATCCCGGGTAGAATCATTTAAGGTTTTCAGTAACCCATGGTTGCCGTAAAAGACGACTATGCTTGTTGTAAGAGGCGACTTACGGGTTCGGTTGGTCAGACTAGCTGACTAAGTTGATGCACGTCATCGTGTCCCAATTGCGTGGATCGATGTTCATGATATCAATAACTGGATTGTCTGGTCCAGACTCAATCATTTACAGACCGCCATCAAATAGCTGGAATATTGCTGAGTGCGGGTTAAACAACAAACAAACAAATAAAAAAACCAAGAGGTAGGGATGTCATTGAATATCGTAATACTGATGTATCGGTACATCTTTAATGTTGATATTGTATCGATACAAATTTATAAATATCGGTACTAAATTGACTATTCACTACCTTGGAAATGTCTACATTAATTAAGATTACATGATGGTTAAGATGGACAATGAGATGGCAGAAAATTCAATCTTAAACTTTTAATAGATCAGCCTAGTTCTGCTATACTGCAGGTCCACAGAAGAACTGTTTATCTATACAAATACAGAATAACTAAAAGAGCTCCAGATAAGCTGCATATCTGCGTAAAATACGCAACAGAAATGCAGAAATACGCAGTAAAATAAAATCCAAGCGTATCAAATACGCAACGAACATTACAGATAAGCTACAAAATATCATCAAAATATTTGTGAAGTAACCCTGCGTATTCGATTAGCAAATCAGCAACTTATTTTGAAATTATAAACGGGCATTCCGTCAACCTTGCCAAACTCCACCATGACAGTTACATCAAGATCATTTGCCATTACACTTTCTTGTGGAAGTATCAGGGTATTTTTGAGTCCTATAAAGCTCTCGAACCCACACGACACCAGTTTGCTGGGACTAGATGAATAGTGTTTTTAAATATTTAACTTAAATACCCACATGTGTAAAAAATAGTGGATAACAGAAATTTAAATACCCAGATAGAATTACTGATACCCAATGATTTTAAAATGCATGGGTAAAATACCCACAACACCAAAAGCTTATCTGGAGCTCTAACTAATCTTATTATCAATTGATTCATTGATATATAATGATATACTAAAATGTCCAATCAATGGCACCCCTACCAACGGTTGAGTTTTTGGTTTGTTCTTTATCCCATACTCAGCAATGACAGAGCCTGTATGTACACTGTAGTTAAATCTGGATCAATTGATATTGTGAGCAACAATCTGAGCTGTCGTGACCAGACCATCCAATCCATTAAGTCTCCTTGTACGACAAGTATAAGCTTGCTTGTTACCAATTCTTATATGGAATCCCCACAAGGCCATAAAGTGAGTGAGTTGGATTTAAACACAGCTTGTTACCAGGTGACAGTCTTTTCGTTAGATGATGGTGTCAGCAAAGTGTGGCCAGAAGAAGGAAATACGTCCGAGACTTCCACCGAATAGTGAAAACGATGTAATCACCTGCTCTGATAAAGATCCAATACAAAATCAGGGTGTATCTTGGGATCAAAGCCACAACCTTCAGTTCCAAGTAAAAATACCATATTTGACGTAATAAGTGCCCTGGGCGCTCTCAAAATTAGAAATAGGGGGCTTTTGTTTCCGTGGTTTATGCTGACAGCCTGAAATGTTTATGTACGACAGATATATTTTTCCAGAATTTAATTGCCCATAATTAAGGGTGCATATAACACACGAGTGCGTATTATATGTGAATAAATGAGTATTGCATACATTGATCAATCGGAAGGGGTGCTAATTGGGATTGTTCAAGAGCCAATATATTAGAAAATATCGCCGTGGGTGCTTATTAGAGCGGGGCGATTATTACGTTGAATACGGTACCCAACTTTAGACAGAAACATCTTATCCACTTATGTACGCGATACTCTCCTGCATAATTTTGTTTTGTTGTTTGTTTGTTGTTGAATGCTGCACTCAACAAAATAACAGCAATGTGATGGCGCTCTGTAAATAACCCAGTCTGGACAAGACAATCCTGTGATTGATATCATGAGCATCGATCAATGCAATTTGGATACAATGACATGCATCAACCAAGCCAGCAAGCCTGACCACCTGATCCCATTAGTCGCCTCTTACGACAAGCAATAGTTGTTGAAGACCTGTTCTAAGCCAGATCCTCACGGGTCCTCTCCAGTATAAGACAATACCATATTCGACGTAATAAGCGCCCAGGGTGCTCTCAAATTTAGAAATAGGGGGATCTTAATGGAATACTATTTTGGTGAAAAAAAGAGAGTTGAAAGATTGTAAATTTCATGGTTTATGCTGACAGCCTGAAATGTTTATATACGACGGATATATTTTTCGAGAATTTAATTGCCCATAAATAAGGGTGCATGTAAGTTTTGTATTATGCGTATTTTACGTGAATAAATAAATCTTGTGTACATTGATCAAACGGAAGGGGTGCTTATTAGGATTGTTCAATAGTCAATATATTAGCAAATATTGCAGTGGGAGCTTATTAGAGCGGGGCGCTAATTACGTCGGTATACTTGACAGTGTTGGGAGCTTGTTGAAACAGCAATATTGATCACTGGTTTGACAAAAGCAATCAATGATCAATTAACAATCAATCATGAATGATCTATAACAATCATACATTAAGAGTATTAAAAGCATGTGTATTAGGTTACTTTTGTGACATACAAGTTATTTTCAAATTAATTATCCTCCAAAAATTCATTAAAATGAACAAGTATAATTGGAAAGTATTTCCTTGATTGATCCCTTGATTGGAAACTGAAACCAATCAGTCATCAATGAAATCCATTTTTCACACCAACTTTATTCCAAAAGGATACTAACCCCATTCAATGGTTTCTATGGTATTTACATTCCAGTGATTGACATCATGAGCATCAATCTGAGCAACTGGGATACGAAGTCATGCATCAACCAAATCAGCAAGTCTGACTACCTGATCCTGTTAGTCAAATTGGTACAAATTGCACTATCCTGAAGGCTATGCAGGGTTAGAAACTAACAGTTTTTGTCCACTAGTCTGTAAAATGGGCCAATTTCTTCTAGTCCTTAGGATACCTTAACTATTAGGCAGTTTGGTAAGGGCACTAGTTGCAGGAGTGGACACCTTTGGTCATACACAACTCATCATGGACTTGTGGTTTATGTGAAATAGCTTGGCTTTGGCAGAAAACAACCAGTCCCTTTAAGTTTTCACTACTTTTGGACTAACAGACAAGTGGCCATGTCTAACCCTGCTAACCTCTGGTTAATATTAGGGACTTTTAGTAAGTAGTACAGAGCCACTTAACCATCAAGAACATTTCAAAACCCTGCAACAGCCAAAAAACCAATCTCCTTAACTTTCATTTAATCTAAAACCCTTGCCGCCTTTCGTACAAAATTGGGAAAAGGTCAAGGAAAAAGATCAATGGTATGACAGTGACGCATTCATGGAAGCCTATCAAGGGACAAAACAAGATCAATGGTACTGTACCCAAAATGGGAGGAATAGGCATCGTTATCCAATTTCTTCCCCATTGATGACGTTTCACTGGCTCATCTATCCAGTCGGAACTTCAGCTGTCCTGAGGTAGCAATGAAATGAAGACTTCTTCTGAATCACCATAGAAACTTATATGACGTTATTCCCTCTGTAGCATGGATAAATGGTCAATATGTTTCCACTGCAAAACAGGTCAAGTCTTTGAATCTGTTCACAATGTAAAACACATGTATTGTTCCAACACATGCCAAGGACGTTTTACTTGTATTTGATCACTTGATTGATAAGGAAATGTTTTTCTTCACCACACAAACTGTTGATTCTTATTACCCTCAATCATTCCCAATTCTTCCACAGACATCAATAAT
Organism: Haliotis cracherodii; assembly: GCF_022045235.1. Classification (NCBI taxonomy): domain Eukaryota; kingdom Metazoa; phylum Mollusca; class Gastropoda; order Lepetellida; family Haliotidae; genus Haliotis; species Haliotis cracherodii. Next base: position 16,851,289 of record NW_027266270.1, on the reverse strand, counting down.
CCTTTTCCATCCATTCAAACATTGTACAGTTGGTAGAATTGCTTTTCATAAGAAAATGTCACAGAAAGTAAAACTTCACAACTCTGTATTTCTATATACAGCCACGAAACCTGTTTCAACTTGATCAACAATGCCTTGGTGATTTAAATCCAATATCGCCAATACTGAATCAGAAGTCGCTTTTATCTCCTCTTCAAAGACAAAGCCTTATTCTTCACATTCCGAATAAAAAAAATATCATCACCAAGATCAAGGGATGACCATTAAAAACAAGACCAGTATTGTCAGATATGTGTGAGTCTGCCGTAGATGACACGGATCTGAAAGCGATTCATTCACATCACCATCTGTGACCATGTCTGGCTTCAGTATTCCATTCTGGGAATCAGGTTCAGCAGTCCGTCTAAGCCATCAATATTCCTGCCAATGACTGGTTAACTCACAGCCATGCGATACATTCAAGCCAGAGCTACAGTTTCAATAAAGGTATCCTTGTTTCAGCGATATGATTCCCGCTCTATTCATAGTCTTATTCATCAAGCATAATTACACGTCAAATATGACATTGGCAGCAAATAGATGAGATTCTTGTTAATGAAATATGTTGGTGAGTCATCATGTGTATGTCCACTTCTGTCTCTCGAAATCCTAATACTAGTAATAGTTTATGACATATCTTTAAATTGACTTCAAAACTTGGTCTGTCCAGTGTCCACTGAAATATCTTACTTTCAGTTGTCTTTGTAACTTTTCTTACGTAATTATACTATTTTTACCATAGATATTTTGTCAAATCCATCCAAAATATTAGCTTCTTTTTTAGAGTGAGTGAGTGAGTATGGTTTTACGCCGCTTTTAGCAATATTCCAGCAATATCACGGCGGGGGACACCAGAAATGGGCTTCACACATTGTACCCATGTCGGGAATTGAACCCGGGTCTTCGGCGTGGCGAGCGAACGCTTTAACCACTGAGCTACCCGACCGCCCCTTCTTTTTTAGAAGAGGTAAAACAAATGTGGAGAGTGACCTCACTTGGTGTCTCCACACAGAAAATCCAATTGCAGCAAGAGAAAGTTCAAATATGCAGCATGAAAGAAATCCACATTGAAACATGCAAGAGATCCACACAGCTACAAGATGTTATCTCAATATGTCAGTTCCATTAGTAAATGTTTACAAAATCCAAAATAGAAAATAATTCCAACTTGAACATGTTCCAAACAATAGGTTCCTGCAAGGGAACCAGTATTCCTGCTGGGGCCGGCAGCCTTGCAACAAATGAGCTGATCACCAGCACAGTGCAAATCCAGCAGGTGTCATCTGTTTCATATTTAATGGAAGCTGTCACTATCGCATTTCACTCACGTGAAATAAATTCCATCAACTGGCTGATATGGGTTCTTCTAAAAGCAGGGTCTTTGAGCATGTTGAGCACAATTAAACCTCCTATGAACTCACATATTGTTCTATGAACTCACATATTGTCCAAGGAACTCATATATTGTCCAAGGAACTCACAAACAGTTGAAGGAATGTACCAATTTTCTTGGAAACTCACAAATTGTCCTTGAAATTTAAACAAATGTCTAAGTTTAGTACAAATTGTACTTAAGTGAAAACTCACAAATTGTCCTTGAAATTCACACAACTGCCTTAGTAATGCACAAATTGTACTCAAAATACACAAATCAAAATTCACACAATTGTCCTAGTAATGCACAAATTGTTCTATAACCTCATAAATTGTCCTAAAACTCACAAATTGTTGGAGATAGGTACCGGCCTAGAAAATGACACCTGTTGAACTAGCATGAGGATTTGAAATGAATTTCAGTGCAAAGTGAGTCCATCTCTTTTAGTCCTGACACTGTTTGGTCACAACACTCTCAACATGTACATCTTCTGGCCATGCAAAATTATAATCTTTCCTCTTATGACATCCATGAAATACATTGCAGAGTAGCAATAGCAATATGACATCAATCAATGTCTGTCAACTTGATCAAATACTTTCAGATAGTTGAGATGAGACCTTGGTCAATGAATAATGTCATTATTTGATCCCTCAGCACTTTTTTCATTCCTCCATGTACTCTGGTATGCAAAACATGTCTTAAATCTTAGTCACAGCATTGTGTTTAACAGCAATGAGTTCCAATGTTGGATGTCACATTTCAAATCCACTAAAAAGGTGAAACCGCAATTCTAATGGACAAAATACCAAGAGGAAATGATCAACCTATCATGTTAACAGATGAAACACTTAATAATAACAATTTCCTTATTGTTTTTTATGACATTTTTGGGCCACTTGCCCTTTCATTACATGAATACTGTATGTTCATTGCAAACAAACCATCACAAAACAAATCCAATCTATCGCATCAATAACAATACTATCTTCAATGTGTCAGTAAGGAAGCAAGGTTTTTCAGTTCCACCAAAGAAGGAGCTGCTTCACGTGTCATGGCAACATTTATTCCCATGAACATGAAATAGGTCAAGTTGATTACCGAGTGCAATGTACAGAATTCATCTAAAAGATAAGTATCTTTGATTCCAGAAATCATAATTCCAGCTGAAATGATCTGCTTTTATATAAATATGCATCCTCAGTTGCATGTAATATTAACATGAACTTTCTGCTTCGACAGACATACTCAGCCTTCTGCTTAGTCCATGTTACAGTTCAGTTACATTGAGACAAGTATGATCATGATGATAGGTATTATAGTAATTGGCTAATCATGCTGTCAATGCGACCTGGTTATAACATACATCAATGGAACATGTACTATGTCCGAAGACCTTGGGGTCAGTGAAACATTGGAACATCCTGCATCCTGATGTCAGTGGGTGAATTTATTCAGGAAATCAAAACTGTCGACATCTGTAATGCACAAGCGTCCACAGTGTCATCCGGCATTAAAACAATGGTTCAGTATTATAACAATGAGTCATATCTATATGCACCAAAATACTTGCTGGAATGAACAAAATCCTGATTCAAAGATTAGTATGTTGCTTTTCACTCTTACAATGGATATATTTCAATTCTGTGAAATGCATGAACAAAAGTGTTTACGATCATGTGCCAAGATTACGGCTTGATATGAGTACTATTCAGGATTTTTCATGTTCTCTTAAAAAATTGATCAAGCAAATATGAGTCCATCATAATGAAGTAAGTAAGGATAAGATATATGGATGAACAACTTCTTTATCACAATTTGGAGCGCCAGTTGGTGTAGGTTCTAACACCGATATCAAATATGATCAAGGAAGTTATGACCTCGACTATAGTCATCAAAAGATTCTATTCCCTTTTTGTCACAATGTTAACATCCATGCAAATACAAACCTCATCCTTCTAATCAAGTCCTCAATAGTGAATACTATGACTGAATTAAACCATTTCCACTGAATTCATCATAACACACAGTCAATGCTGCTTGAGTTCTGTTGAACACTTTTTTACAGATCATTCTCCATATGAAATCATCAAACACAACAAGACCAATCAATGAATATTTTCGAGCTTTTCAGATTTGTGTGAAACATTGCAGTCTTAGAAAACCTCCAGTGAATCCAGCTGCAAATAAATCTCAGGAACTGAACCAGAAATTCTAAATGTTTCTTTAACGTTTCTTCCTGTTGTTTCTCTCAAAATATCCACCAAGTTCGATAGATAGAAATCAGCGTTCCATCAGTGGAACAAACCGATGTCTTCTTTTACAAAAGGCCTTTCCACTTTTCTGTTCTTGCAATATTTGTTGCATATCATTTCACTGCAATTCCAATACATCTTCAATCTCTGACATTAATCCCAAGGGCATTTTCTTTAATTCTGGAAATCCCAAGTCCTCAAGCATGCATATTTTTCTTTTTACATTAATATTTTCACAAATCCACAGTGAAATATTATCTATCCAAATTCATTCATAACAAATCACATCCATTATCATCTTTAAGCCACTGCTTGTAGCAGACGCTGAAAGCAGACGGTCATGACCAAACGTCTGACATTTGTAAGCAGTTCATCTTGCAGGCTGCCTCAACCTGCCCGAGTCAAACAAACCACAACTCCAGGGTCTGCACCTATTTCAGACCCATCTCTAGACCAGGTCTGTCTCATGGAAAACATTCCCCACCACCTGGCTGGTTATGTAATCGTGGATCAATTCCTAGCCATCCCAGTATGGGGATCCTGTCTAGCAGGTAACATCTCATTACACAGGACAAGCCTTGTACACAAATCTGGCTGGCTATGTGGGATCAGTGTTATTATCCATGCTGGGACTTGAAGTAGAAGACTCTGCTCTGGTTTATGTTCTGACAACGTAATAGACAGCATTGGGATTCATAACAATGTGATCGAATGAAAAGAACACCGTGATTTTGATGTTATGTTACTCATAGGCTGTATTTGAGACGTCATTACATGCAGTTGTTAGTGACAGAAAATCTCCATTTATGTTCTATTTCAATCTGATCCTGTGTTTGTCTGTGGGATTTGTTTAGAATCATTTCAAAGATAGTATTCCATATTCATAGGTGGCTGGCCCAATTTCATAATATAACAGAGTGAGCGAGTCGGGTTTAACGCTGCTTTTAACAGTTAATTCCAGTTACATCATGGCGTGTCAGCTTGAAGTAGGATAAAAGCCCGAAGTGATGCAGGTCTTAGACATTTATCACTTTCATGAAACCCACGAGCATGGGTATGGTGCTGACAGACCTAGAAACTTAACCAGCCCAAAGCAGGTTCGAACACACGGTCAAAGGCTTGTGACTGCTCAAGGGATGTAACTCTGCACAGTTAATTGCGTTGCCTTGGATGACTGAGCCACCCATACCCACTTGTATAATAAACATTTAAGAAGTGTAAGAGAGGTGATGTGGCTCATATCACTTTCCATTGAAGATCAGGGGTACAATAGGAGTTCAGCAACCCATGCTTGCCGTAAAAGGCAACTATGCTTGTCATAAGAGGCGACTAAAGGCATCAGGTGGTCAGACTCGCTGATTTGGTTGATGCATGTCATCGCGTCCAATATTATTGCACTTATATAGCGAGGTACATGCACATGTGTGTGTTTGTGGCTGCTTGTACTAGTCCCGACTAATGCCAATTTACAGTGCTATCACACTGAGATACCATGCCACAGTTTAACATGAATACCCATTTCAGACACAGTATACTGACTCCGAGCCGACCAGTCCTTGTTTTAGCCCCTAATGACAAGCGCCAGACAGGGAAACAACAAGTACCATCTTTTAACGTCTTTTGGTATGACATGGCTGGGGATTGAACTCTGGACCTTCTGCTCTCCGGGCGGATGCTCTTCAACTAGACCATGGAGATGGTCTAGTCTGAAATGAGTTACAGACAAGTTGGCTGTGACCAATAGTGTCTATCCCTGCAAGATCATAGCATGATACAGACAAACCAAGGATCATAATCTTGGTTAATTTGGGGATTGAACCAACAATCAAGGATCCTGGCAGATAAGGGACAGAACTCTGTACCATTAAGATTACACAGAAATGTCCTTCCTCTATAATCACCCAGGTCAAGGTTTGACATTAACATACACCTACTTGTCCAAGACAATCAAATTCTGGAGGGACAAATGGCCAAATAGTCAATGGCACTTCCTTAGATTATTTTTGCAACCATGTGAAAATATAATTATTAATTCCAACCCTGATCTGCTGACAGCATTTGACATAATTAAATGGCAGGAATGTCTACAGCATGCGTCATTTAAAGACAAGTACACTCATGTGAAACAAATGTGACACACGTTACAATGATATAATTATATATAACATACTGGTTAATGGCAGTACTTGAACTGCATCACCATCATAATGTTTTCAAGACTGATTCTTGGCTTTGCCCACGCACGCGAAAAACCGGGTCCTGCAGTAGGAATTGAAAATCCACATCCCAAAGAGGCCACCCTGACTGCTCAATGCATCTTTTTATTCTGCTGAATAGATTTGTTTTCAAAAAGCAACGTACGTAAAGATCATGACGATTGCATTGCTGTATATCACCAGACATAACAAAGTATAAGAGTGATACATGCAATGAGGGGATCTGCTTTCCCATGCCAAATAGAAATCAAATATTGCAATTCCTTTATTTGTTTCTCCAAATACCATCTGAGTGTCACTGACAAAGGGTGCCTCATGGCAACCATACTATCAGGACACACACTACAGAACTGCAGAGACAGCAAGTCATGAAAGCTTTAGTTTAACCCATTATCAGCAGAGTACTAAGTACCATAGATGTGCCAACAACTGATTGCAGCATCAGAAGAAGTGGGATAGAGAATGGTGTTAAAAAATTGCTGTCGGCAATAATCCAGCGATATCATATCCAGTGAGTGGAAATAATCAAGTCTGTGGTTGATAGCATGAGCAACAATTCATGCCATCAGGGCACGGTGACCTGCAGTCAGCAATGTTCCAGCAATATCACAATTGACTGTAAACAATATGTCTAGAACGAGCAAACCTGTGGTTGATAGCATCAGTGAGTGAGTGAGTGAGTGAGACGGGTATCACGCTGCTCTTTGAGTGAGTGAGTGAGTGAGTGAGTGAGTGAGTGAATATGGTTTTACCTCGCTTTTAGCATTATTCCAGCAATATCACGGCGGGGGACACCAGAAATGGGCTTCACATATTGTACCCATGTCAGGATTCGAACCCGGGTCTACGGCGTGACGAGCGAACGCTTTAACCACTAGGCTACCCGACTGCACTGTTGATAGCATGAGTGATGATCCACATTATTGAGACAAAATAACAATGACACATCAAGTGTTACATGATATCATTCATAATTAAAAGGTTGGAGCAAAATTGATCAATGATCGAGCACAACTCATTCACAACACAAATATTTATCAATAAATATTACAGAAAATACACAAGGCACTGATTCCTATGTTTGCAATTATTACGAAATTTACTATCCATAGTGATTCAGGTAACTTATGTATATGTGAAGCTTACCAGGTATTGATAAATTATAAAGGGAGATAATGGAATAATGCTATGAGTGAGTGAGTGAGTGAGTGAGTGAGTGAGTGAGTGAGTGAGTGAGTGAGTGAGTGAGTGAGTGAGTGAGTGAGTGAGTGAGTGTGGTTTTACGACGCTTTTAGCAATATTCCAGCAATATCACGGTGCAGGTACACCAGAAATGGGCTTTACACATTGTACCCATGTGGGGATTCAAACCTCGGTCTTCAGCGTGACGAGCGAATGCTTTAACCTGACCCTGCTACCCCACCACCCCAATTGAATAGAGAAAATAAATGCTTCAAATGTGGCAACACAAATGTCAGATTTTTCAACATACATACAGGAACCATAGACAAAAACATTAAATCCCGAAATAAAGATATCTTATTTAAAAATAAATATCTGCATAATAAAAATTTAAATCCATTTATGAAGCCCAGATAATGCTTAATTTCAGGCTAGAGCTGGACTTGCCAAATTATTCTAGATTTGAGCTGTATTCATATTATTTATTCTCTGGTGTGTGGGAGACAGACCAACAGGCACCAGTTATTGTCTTGAAGTTGTCAAATAGGATCCCTCCATGAACTAAACAACTGCATGAAAGGATTATTTAACCCCAAAGTCTCAGACAATAACACCACAAGAAGGATCAGCACTGATTTGCATGAAATATGCCTTGGGGAACAGACTTATGAATTTCATATTAACAGAAACATGCCGCATTGATGTAAAAAGAGGGTTCGAATTGTTCGTTCGTTTGTTCATTCATTCATTCATTCATTCATTCATTCATTCATTCATTCATTCCAGATTTTAACAATATGGTTCCTAAAAATCAGTGTTCATAAATATTCAATCCTATAAAAACAAGCAACAAACTCGAAAATACGAGCATTAAATATAATTCAGCCATTATGAAAATGAATTCCTTTCGAACATGAACAAGAAAGTGAGAAAAATCGCATACAAACCAACCAGTTTGCACTGCTGACAGCAATTCATGCAAGTACACTTGAAATGATTTTAAACTCAAAACCCTCTCTGTAATTAACCAATAATAATGCCATTTTCCACATCTCCCATAAAAGAAAACTTTCACCAGTGTATAAAAAACTTCTTAGCCCCAGGCTATAGGACCAGGATTCATTATTAATTAGCGTTTTCATTTCTTCCATCCTGCAGCATAATAACAGCCGCAGCATCTATCTATAAACTAACCAAACTTTGTGGTTAGCAGCCATTGATTCCACAGCCCAACATTCTTCAACAAATTGATATTTCGGCTAAACTAGATGAGGTGGACGGCCATCGTATCGTTCGATCAAACACCCACAAAAAAGAAACCATCAACCCTAGATGAAAGGGCTCTAGAAATTAACTTCCAATGTAGAATTGAATTTCTTGGTGTCACAATTAAAGGCTTTTGTCCGATAAATTGAGCACTTCCGACAAAAGACATTATTTGGAACTCGGAAACAGTTAGTGTCTCTTGCCATCGCAACTCTTTCAGGGTGTCAATATTAGCCGTCTATTCTTGTGTCAAAGGTTCTGTTTTGGGGGTAACAAAGGTCTCAAAGATCCTGGGGACAAGGACAGCCTATCATTACTGACTTTAACATGTGATAGTACATCTCCCTGCAAACATCCTTCAAGGGTTAGTATTGTATTACAAACTGTACATACCGTATTCGACGTAATAAGTGCCCAGGGCGCTCTCAAAATTAGAAATAGGGGGCTCTTATTAGAATGTTATTTGGGTGAAAAAAACAGAGTTGAAAGATAAATATCGTGGTTTATGCTGACAGCCTGAAATGCTTATGTATGACAGATCTATTTTTCCAGAATGTAATTGCCAATAATAAAGGGTGCATATAACACACGAGTGCGTATTATACGCGAATAGGGGAAGGAAGCGGTGCGTATTATATGCGAATAGGGGTCGGAAGGGGTGCTAATTGGGACTGTTCGCCAGACAATATATTAGCAAATCTTAACCTGGGCGCTTATTACGCCGAATACGGTACTCAGAGGCACTGTTTCAACAAATTTGCAGCACCTGGGTGAATGAGGCTAAAACTATCTGGGATGAAAACCAAGTTCGGGGGTAATAAATGTAGTGTTCATTCCAAACCACGACCCTGCAGCATTCCCGGACAACATTCCGAAATATTTTCAAACTGCGGATATTTCGGCTGACTCAAACTTTCACAATAATGTTTAATAAAATTATTGAATAGCTGATTTAATCAAAAATAAACATAATGAAACAATTACCTGTTTGTTTTGATTTGATTTTACATAAATACAAGAAAATAAAGATTGATGTTTATTATCAAATTTGCTTTTACTCTCAAAATGATATATGATCCACTTTTGTAACGGTTTGGGGTAAGCAAGTATAAATGATCACACACATTGTACTCCCTTGCATACTATAAACATTTGAAGCGAGTTCAGTATTATTCATAATCATATTAATTATTTTGATGCTCTTTTGTTATTTCAGTTAAAAAATACTTGAATTTCTATAATGGAAACTGCAGACAAAGAATTGCTTCAAAGAAAATTTGAGCCCTCTAAAACCACACACCCTAAAAACATTAATTCTAACCCCCAACCTTCAAAATTGACCCACCAGTCTATATTTGTAAAGAATCGTCCACTGACCTATACATATATCTCAATATCATCCCAACTGTTGCGAAACTGGGAATCCTAATGTACATTCGTCAATATCGCCCCGACTAATGTATACAGAATGTGGGGATGACATTTGCAGCACTGTATGTAGTACACGATGTGGGCAAACAGCTGACAGTCAATCATACGAAATTGACGCTCTTCTATACCATCTGACATAATACCTGACCTTTCCACTGACCTTTGCTTTACAAATGATGAAGCCAGCCATTACAGATTAACTAAACCAGCCAAGCAAAGCTACTTGGGACTAAATGAGAAGTCATGTGACCATCTTGCGGTTACTTTGAAGCAGGTGTTTGTTAAGAGGCTGTTTCCGAATTTGATACAAATGTGGATATATGCAACATTTAACATAGAGTGATCCGTAAGCGTCAATATCCTTAAGTTGCAACAGCCCAATAACGGAAGTCTTTCAACCATACAAGACCTACCTGCTAGAATATACCTTATGTAATTCCATATGAAATTGAACTGACAACACTGATGCATGAAAAATTAAAATAATCAACCAAAATATAATATCTGAATTTAATATTCTCTTCGAAAAGTGAATTTACTTCTTTTCAAATTAACAATCACTTGATGCTATCTTACATGATCATGCTTGTCGAAAGAGGCGACCAACAGGATCGGGTGGTCAGGCTCGCTGACTTGGTTAATGCATGTCATCGCATCCCAATTACATAGATCAATGTTCATGATGTCAATCACTGGATTGTCTGGTCCAGACTCGATTATTTACAGACCGCCGTCATAATACTGGAATATCACTGAGTGCAGTGTTAAACAACAAACAAACAAAAACATAATCACTTGCATCATGAAATTGAATTGACAAGACTGACACTTGGCAAATGAAAATATTCAACAAAATAATCTGACATCACGTACATAGTTACGTACTTATCTACCTGAAGTTATGAAATACCAGAAGGGTGTGACATATACAAGTATATCTTAATGATTCATATGCTAAACTCATTTGAAAAGAAAAACATGAAAATATTTTGTTTGGATTTTCACTACTGAACATGAGCCAAGACATGCCACTGAGATTTGGCATAACAAGATGCATAACATGACTCAAGCACCAAACAGATCCTGTTTCTCAGAGCTGATTCTGAAAATATTATTGATATTCTCATAGAGAACTTGGCAAACACAACTTTCATCTTGTTTCAAGTTAATTTACTCCTTAGAGAACATTTCAAAAGAATCCTACTGTCTGACCCCAAGTTTCAAATCAATGTTAACTACCACATCGACCTTTGACTGATCAGGCCCAATTTCAATAAAATTCTTTGTTTGTATCTCGAATATTTCTATGAAATATTTAACAGTTCCCTACATTTTGATATAATCTAAAACAAAGCTGAATCAAAACATTAAAATGCATTAACAGGATCTGAAATTAACATGTCCACTAGTCTGAGACTAGTAAAACACAGGAAGGCCTAGTGACACATCCTAATGGATGTCCACCACGTCCACCATAATGTAGATGGCAACTCAGTAACAGATTATTGTTACAGACGAGTGAAAACACAGATTAATTCAAATTCTGATTTAATGACATCATTATTCATCATGCAACTCAAGACATGTATGATGTTGTCAATATTAACACATCATACTCTAATCAATAACCCTGTTTATGTTCTAACCTGCAAAAACAATTGCCTAATTCAAACAGTTTTCAATTAACCGTAACTATTTCTTTATACACCTAATTTTCATTTCAAGAATCAATTCATCAATTAAGGCTATTCAACTTGAACAGCATTCATAATCATCTGTTCAGCATTATTCTTGTAATCGCCCTAAAATAATTGATCGTAATGTCATTCAATCAAAGCCAATTCCACAAGGCTTCCTTCTCTTAATCTCTCAATGCATTGAACATAATCGACCCATATTCCCATGCAGGAATAATCCCATTACTCAGAGAAGGGTTACCGTTAATAAATTATGAAAACATCCCTCTCGTAAAAGATTTAACAGATCCTCAAAGGCACCACCCAAAATTTAACCATGACAAAATATAAACAATTTCAGGAATCAACTCACCCGAAAAAGGTATTGTTTTCGTGAGGAAGTTTCATGACATGGGATGTCTGGCAATGGCGTATCAGGTATTTGTGACAGACAGTGCCAAGCCTTGGCATCTACGGAGAATTGTGATGACTATTAGTCATGCCTTTACGGACACTGTCTATCAGAGGGAGATAGACCGCTTCCGTTATAAGTGGGTCGGATAGACCGCTTCCCTTCTCGGCAGGTCTAACCAGGGGATCAATTAATCCGAATCTAGGGCAAGAAGTGAGCTTCTGAGGCTGTCAGTGTTGGAGTGTCGCCAGATTCTTGTGTTTATGTTCCATCTCTAGGAATCTACTATTTTTCATGATGATGTTTATTTTGGCATTGTTCTCGAATACATGAAACATGTTTCATATTCAAAAATAGATAACTATATGAAAAACATTAAGACAAGGTGAAAATATAGAAAATATTGACACAGCCATGTTCATAATCCTTGTTTCAAAATCAAATATTTTCTTGTCACCAAGTTTGTTTGTTTGTTGTTTAACGCCGCACTCAGCAATATTCCAGCTATATGTAGCGGTTTGTATATAATTGATGAGATGTTGAAAAATGGTATCTCCAAGCATCTACCATTTGTGATGCCTAGTTTATTTTGGTATTGTTTTCTTGAATACTTGAAAAGCCTTACATGTTTAAAAATAGATAGCTAAATCTAAGACATGTTAAAAACAGTGTGAAAGTACAGAAAATACTGACAGAATTAAAACCATCCTCATCATCATTATCATTGTTACTAAAGGATTATTATCAAGTCCGATTCCAAAAGTTGATGAAATGTTGTAAATAAGACTACACATGTAAGGAAATAGTCAGTTTTCGTCATGTTCACAACATTCAGTCCTTGTTGCCAAGATTATTTTTATCATGACCATCCTTGTCATCAACAACATCATCACCTTCAATGCCCAAATCTCACCTGTACCATCCCAAACTCTCCTGGATCAAAGCTAGTTTACATATGGGCTAGCATTGCTATATTTGCAAGACAACCGCCAGCTAAACATGGTCTTCAGTTTAAACAGTGGTCAAAGACCCACTATCTACTGACAGCGTGGCTGACATCATCTTCAGCAAAAACCTTACAAACAACTGTCAACCACTGAAAACTATTTAAATCATGAAAATACTCATGTTTACATGCTTGAGACCTATATTCACATGTTAGGCAGGGATTCGTGCACTGAGTCAATATCTACACATATTTAACCACTTATTTATAGAAATGTCCATGCATAGTTTAGTTCCTTCACTTGTTTCTATATAATCAGCCTGTACTATTGTTTCAGTCAGTCGAGCTACTCAAAGGTGTAGTGTCCATCCTATTTGGACTATTTGCTTGATTATTTTCTCTTGATCAGTAAGTGTCCCTTGTCTATCATCATTCCCTGTGGTAAAAGTACAATATACTTTCGGAGTTGTCACACAGTACAAATAAAGGTGTTAATTTCATTGGCATACATTTCATTCCCATACTGATGTAACACATGGGAAAAGGTGACATGTATATTACAACAAAAACTAAGCTGTCATCACTTCATATGATCACATTGTTAACATTTTCGCATTTTTTTGCCGATTAACATGTTGATGTTGGAAAGTTGTTATTAAATTTTAAATATTTATGAGATGCTAAAATGCTTACTCGTGCAATTTGTAATTGACAGTAGAACAGGAAGATTCAGGCACAGTTTATTGATTATAGTATGAAGCTCGGCACCACGTACTGCTCATTGTCATTGATTCATGATGTGTGGTCCATATGCCTTATATGCCATGAACAATATTTTATAAAAAGGTTGTATCAAAGGAAATATTCACGAGGGGCAAAGGGAGCTAATCCTTTATTGAATCTCAATATTACTATCAGCAATCATTTATCAATTATTATCCATAAGAACATTACCTTAAGATTAGCAGTAAAGAATACAAAAGATACAATCATTTCAAGATTCTGTTTCTGATGGTTTCTATCTTCAGCTTACAAACAGACCTTGTGTGAATGCCTGAAAATCAACAGCTATTTTCAAAAACAAGAACTTTGTAAATATATTGTTTGACTCTGAGAGCTCAATTGAATGAAAAACATTCTTTTTGATTGTACTGTTTCAGAATGCATATTCATCTGATGACAACAATCTAATCTGTCAACTGAGTTAGCTTGAGTAATGGTCATGGTTGAAAGACACACCAAAATAGACATCCTTACACACAATGATAAATTAAGCAATTTCTATTGACCTAAATTCACAGGTATACACATACTGATAATCAATTGCAATCCTAACTAATTGGTAATTGCTCACACAGAGCCCAAATTGCTAATTTCATACATAACATGATAATTAAATGCTTATCAGCTGGTACCTCGTTATCTACTACCTGCGGATGCACTAAATTACATAAGCATTTAGTGTGTGTGATAAACTAATCATGCTTGGAGAATATACTGAGAATGAAACTCTATTTTCCAGTGTGCAACACAATCTTTGTTCATAACAATAGGCATAGAAGAAACACAGGTAGGACATTGAACTCATTACGATTGTACCTCTTACAACATTATTTTGGGATAATAATAACAAACATAACTTACACAAATTACAATGCTTCAGACAGGTTTGAGACAGGAATATACTGTTCATGTGTACACAATAAAATCAATTTTTCGGTGTACATTTCTGTTAAACTGAAATGTACATGCGACATGACCCGATCTGTCAACCGCGAAGAATCGAACGATATTGGCACCACTTCCGCCCAATGTTTGTCTATGAAAGGGAGCACCAATGCCTAGGTCAAGATCGTCACTGTAAGAAATGACTATGGACCCGGCCGTGATACCTCTAGTGTCACACCATACCCCAAAACACAACAATGTGCATAGTGGTTGTCCTACTGTTCGGTAGTGGGTGGTTGGCGAGGTTGGTTGGCAAGTGGATGAGAGAGAATGCTGGAGGGGAATCGGCAATGCTTTGCTGGCTATAAATCGGTCGTTGGGGTGATCAGAGGAAATGTAGACCCTTCCTTACCTTTCAGCCATCGTTGGCACCTAGTTGAGGCAGGTAGTCCAATATAAGAATAGATAGAATGTCTATTTGACATAGTTCGGAAATCCAAAACACACCGAGACCGCCATATTGGCGTACCGAGATATGTACTATTTACAGGTCAACTATTTCTGTAATTAATCTTCTGATAAAACTGTGTTTGTATGTTATTTAACAATACTGTGTACAACACGTTTACCCGATTAACATCCCTAACACATTGTATGGTTTCCAACCAAACAAAATCGGTTATTGTCCAAATTTTTATAGCAAAAACAAGAATTATATCAAGTGAATTTTTCCTCCAGATTCTACAAACGTTTCCTGAGCTTCAGGAGTTACCGGCCTTTAATATACATGCGCAAGGAAGGTTGTAAAGCTTGGTGTGTTAAGTATGATAATGCATAAGAAAGCAATTTACAGTGTGAATTGACAAAAAAAAAATACAAACATCTTTCCGCATTCACAGGTGCAATAATCAACACGTTACGCGAACTTTGTTTCAAAACAAATATGAAACCAAAAGTATATATGACCTTTCAATGTTGACGCTTATACATCCCGCTTTTGTGGACGGGCGAGGGAAATAATCGATACTGAAACACAATGTTTGAAGTTCAAACAAAGAAATAATGTTCAAGTATAAACACCATTAATTATATATCCGTGTGGTAGACAATTTCATACATGGTTCGCGTGTCTTTGAACAGTAAAATGACAAGTCATTTTATCCACGACTCAACTGATACAATGGTTTTTTATATATATTTTATGCACAAGTTTTGGGTTAATTTGGTACAGTGGTGATTAGCTCTCATCGAAAATAAAACAACCCCTTACACATTATAATAGTCACCCTAAACAAATATCGTGCTTAAAACATTTGTCCTTTTTAATGATTGTACGTTCACTAACACCAATGTAAATCTTGGGGAATAACGTAGATTATAATAAGAAATTGACCAATGATGTTTCAATGTTTTTACGGTTACACGTTTTCTGAGATGGTATCCCGAAAACTTACCCCTCCTTTTCTCATATCTTCGGGTTTGAAGCCACATGTTTGACATTGAAGTTTACCTACATCACCGTTTGCACATAGAGCTACACACATGTCAAACAATTATGTATATATGTACAACAATGTCCAACAAAAAGCGAGATATATTCAATATTCGAATACTATTTCTTGGGTTTAATGTTCTTTGATTATTTATGTGTTTGTGTTGGATTAAATGTTGTATGAGCTCACCTATTTACCATGAATTAACGTTCACCAACAATCGTGACGTTTTTTGTGAACACTATTTTTCCCCATTTGCATTCCGAGCGCAGATCGCAATAATGCATGTATATTAACGCTGCAGTGGACCCCCTATTGGCAGTGGACCCCCTATTGAGAGAGGATGGTTCCCTGCTCCCGTGACCTGCATGCGACAGTGTAAAGACAAGAAAAAGAAAACAACATGTAACATATGTTCGCGTCTTATTCCAAGGAATCTATTTTAACTGATACCCATACTGGCCTCGTGGATTTCTGATATATTCTGACAGATTATGGTACTGATATACTACTTTGGTGCTCTGTGCATATGAAAATAAATACGTATAAAAATAGCAAATTATTTTTCAGATTTATCATTACTACTTCATTCACGGTTAAAGCTGACCAGCCTATGAATTTAAAGCAGAAATCGTAGACATCTGTTAGTGGTCTTTGTTCAGTATACTTTTTGTTGTTGTCTAGAACCTTATATACTTTCACACTCTATGTTTATGTAATATTTTCAAGTTGGTCTTTAAAGTACCTCTATGATATTTATATCCCTTCCTGTGTGGTAAACTATGCTTGTTTACGAACCAGGTCTACAAACGGAATAGAAGCTGTAATTAGATGTTCAGCAGAAGCCCGTGATATCATTTTCATGTTTGTCATTAGGCGTCAAGTAAATAGCATATAATATTCAGTGACAGAAAGAAGTGTATTCCTGAAAATAATTAAGAAACGGTAATTAGGGGATGTGTGGTTACACCCACCATTAGATTATATGTATATATGTCCGTAAGTTAAAAGATAATATGATTTACATTTGTCGGTAACACATTTCTCATATATTTTTCATGTACCGGAACTTGCAGGTGCGTGAGTTATGCGCTTCCGGTTTTGGGAGACTTTTGTTTTGGTTCGTGAGTGGAGTGATATTTTGGTTCGGTAAGATACTGTGTGAATATCTACTATATACCTTGTTAAATGGAAGATGTTTTGTAACACAGTTAACACAAAAACAGATGTAGGAAAGAGACAGGAACGCAATAAGTCAGTGTTTCTTCAATTCAGGATATTCGTAGTCACTGTACCTCCGTTTTCGTGCATTATTAGCCATGGTCTAGGTTTGTTTTCTTTGAAACTTTATGAAATAGCATATCACGAATGGTGTAACTAAACCGAGGATCATTATGTATTTATTTTTAAAGGAATGTAATATTTCTTCCAAGAACGTTTAGAAACATTATTATGTGCTGATGTCATACAGAATGAAATAATAAATAATAATATTCTGAATCGTGTGAATAGGCTGAAGAAAATATAACTAAATATGGAATCATGGCCCTTTGTATGATATTTCACAAATTTACCTTAATGTGGTGGTGAATAAACCTGATTATCTAGATAGGTCATTGAAGCAACCCAAATCAAGCCAAGATTGTCTAAAACTGCATGAAGAATTTGTAAATTGAAAACTTCTGTATTATCCAGGTAGTTGTTGTGGAAGTCAATCTGGATACAAATCGCAAACTCATCTTGTCCATATCAGTGTATTTCATAAACTGAACAGTATCATGTTAAAATGTGATGAAAACATTTCAGGTATGGATACCAGTCAAAATGGAACAGCCATTTCATTGGTCCGTTTTCACTAAGAGTTGTCAGTTTTGACCAGAAAAGATGGGCTGTTATGACCAAATAGGCTGGTCTGTTTTGGCGGCACCCAGCATGTCCACCCTGTCTTTTAAAATTAAGGGAGTCAACCAGATTTTTAGCATTATTCTGAATTATATTTTGCAGCATAGGCATAGGATCAACATTTAAACCCAACAAATCCAAACTGACAAAGTCATAATTTATTGCCATTTAGAATGGTCATTGACAGTTTTGATTACGCTCAAAGTGATGGTGTGTGACTGTGCGTGATATAATCATGATAATAGAAGTTTAAAAAGATATGCCAGGAACAACCTACTGCATAGCATCTGCTTATCAACAAACAATAAGGGTCAATTTCAAGATGTTAATGGTTTCCATGACAATGTTGTATATGGGTGTGAGTTTCAGTTGGATATGTCACTCATACCACTTCTACTTGAATCCGATTGGTAGGTTAATAGAAACAGATGCATATGAAACCACTTTTGGAAGAAATTTGTCACTGATGTGATAACATTTCAGTCTGTTTCCCGAAAGTGGAAGTAAGGATATATATCATTATTTGTGAAATTATGCAGTTTCCGATATTTGTCATATATGTCATAAGCATGATAAGATGTGAGACAACGGTTGACATGCAGGAGTATCATGAGAGAGTGAGTGAGTATGATTTTATGCCGCTTTCAGCAATATTCTATCAATATCACGGCAGGGGACACCAGAAATGAGGAGCATCATGAGAGAATATGCATATGCAAATAATCAACATATTGTGCGCACATTAGTAGTTCTGTAAATTGTAAGATACCCCAGAAGTAGAGATCCAGGAATATTGAAAATCGGAGTAAACTGTGTATTTTCTGTGAAAACCACAGGACATTTTATTAGATATATTTGAAAATGTGACTGTGGATAACAATATAAACTTCAAACATGATAAAGATTTCATTCATCACAAAATTCTGACTTATCATGCAGGTTCTTCACTGAACTGTGCCCAGCATTGTTCCTGTATTTGGCATCATGTTTATATCTAATCAGACATCACCTTGCTTTTACAGTGCACATGAACGCTTGTAAGTTCTAATTATGTACCTGTTCTAAACTGTTTCTTTCTCTCCCTGTTTATTATTCTCACACTGCATGTTCTGTGCTGAGAATGAGAGGATTAGGTTTGGTACAGGGCTCTATCTGTCCATTTAGCCATTGTACTGGTATTTACTTGCTTTGTCACCAACTTTGGGTATTGTTAGTTTCCTTTGGGTATTCAATAGATTTTTCCTCTCTTGGGTCCAGCCTATTGGGTCTATAAACCAATGGGGGGCATGGGTGGCCCAGTGGTCTAAGGAGCCGCGATTCGCTGTGCAGAGTTGAGTCCCTTGGGCACACCAGAAACCTATGATCGTGGGTTCGAATCCAGGTTCGCCCCGATTATGTTTCTAGGTGTGTCAGCACCATACCTGTGCTCGTGGGTTTCACCCAAGTGGTAAACGTCTGAGACCTGCATCACTTCGGGCTTTCCTCCCACATTAAGCTGACACGTCACGATATAACTGGAATACTGTTAAAAGCAGTGTTAAACCCAACTCACTCACTCACACACTTCAAACCAGTGAGTGAACCTGTTTCGAATGCTGTTTCAGGTGACTTCTAATTTGCATCTGTTCATGTGATGCCCCAAGTGTGTCATAGCTCCTAACAGTGGAATTATATAAGTTACAATAAGCGAGATGTTGCATGTCTTTGCATTATCCTCTGCAGTAGAGTTCATGTAGAAGTAAAAGGACTGCATTCGATTGGTGTATAAAGATCTGTAAAGAAATACAGGCACACAACCTGAAAAGGCTACTTTGGGTAATTTACAGTGTCATTATAATATTTTGATTTTAAAAAAAAAAATTATTTACTTGTATGCAAGAAACTCAAGTCAATTGTATGCAAATACACAGCTTATCTGGAGCTCATGTTATACATTGCAAGAAATAATTTATAATTCGCAATCGGTGCCAGACCACTTTTAATCTGATAAATAAGCATCTAATAAGCTCACAATGACTGAAGGTGCAAGGGAGGTTATCAGATGTTTATAGTTTTAACTGTTTTCTGTTGTGTGTATGT
Organism: Haliotis cracherodii; assembly: GCF_022045235.1. Taxonomy (NCBI): domain Eukaryota; kingdom Metazoa; phylum Mollusca; class Gastropoda; order Lepetellida; family Haliotidae; genus Haliotis; species Haliotis cracherodii. The sequence continues at coordinate 16,831,349 of NW_027266270.1, read as the reverse complement.
GCTTGGTCACATGTAGAATATACTCTGAAACTTGTAAATGGCTATATATCTGTATACATAGGAGGGTGCTTGACACCACAATAAGCTACTGTTATATTTATGAAATTAAAATATTTTCAGAAAATATGTAAAAAGGTCAAACTGATATTTCTGATCAAATTGTGAAAAAAGATCTTCCCAGAAACCACAAGGGCCACAAAGCTGTAACTTTGATGTGACATGTCCGAAGACAATTAGAGTTCTGAGAAACATGGGTACCCTGTGAAAATCTGGGTTAAAATGGGTCTTCAGCAACCCATGCTTGTAAGAAGTGACTAACGGGATCTGGTGGCCAGGCTCGCTGACTTGGTTGATGCATGTCATCGTATCACAGTTGCGTAGACCAATGCTCATGATGTCAACCACTTGATTATTAACGGACCTCCATCATATAGCTGGAATATTGCTGAGTGCGTCTTTAAAACAACAAACAAACAAACCAACAGAAACCAGGGAGTTCCACTCAATCTGGATGTATGGAAGGATGATAAATAGAGGATTCATCACGAGTGTTTTTTGATATGGGAAATATCAACCGAGTCTTAGTTAATCGGTATTTGCCGAGCCTTTGGCGAGGCAAATACCGATTAACGGGACGAGGTTGATATTTCCCATATTAAAAAACACGAGTGATGAATTCTATTTATCATTTTTGCTTCCCTATTAAGGAATAATTGCATTAACAATAACATCAGCAACTTGTCGAAATCTTACGTATAGATCGTGCGTAGTGATACATGTTTTCCATAGCCGTGTAAACCAAAATAAACAACCTCTTAACTCCTTTATGGCATATTCCTTCGCTGAGAAAAAAAAGTACCATCAACCTGTAACCTGTAATATCCATTTGTCAACACGGATATCACTGTAGCACTTCCCCTTTGATCTATTAAAACATTGTCTCCAACATTAAAGGTATCCATGTTGTTTGTAAACACCTACTCACGTGCACCGGCGAAAAAAGTCCCACTTCCGGTTATCTAATTTGCATATCTAATTTGCATACTTATGTCATTGGGGTATGACATACATGTTTTTATGTCATAAGCTTATGTCATGGATAAATGCTTTAGTTAAATGATAAATAGAGGATTCATCACGAGTGTTTTTTGATATGGGAAATATCAACCGAGTCTTAGTTAATCGGTATTTGCCGAGCCTTTGGCGAGGCAAATACCGATTAACGGGACGAGGTTGATATTTCCCATATTAAAAAACACGAGTGATGAATTCTATTTATCATTTTTGCTTCCCTATTAAGGAATAATTGCATTAACAATAACATCAGCAACTTGTCGAAATCTTACGTATAGATCGTGCGTAGTGATACATGTTTTCCATAGCCGTGTAAACCAAAATAAACAACCTCTTAACTCCTTTATGGCATATTCCTTCGCTGAGAAAAAAAAGTACCATCAACCTGTAACCTGTAATATCCATTTGTAAACATGGATATCACTGTAGCACTTCCCCTTTGATCTATTAAAACATTGTCTCCAACATTAAAGGTATCCATGTTGTTTGTAAACACCTACTCACGTGCACCGGCGAAAAAAGTCCCACTTCCGGTTATCTAATTTGCATATCTAATTTGCATACTTATGTCATTGGGGTATGACATACATGTTTTTATGTCATAAGCTTATGTCATGGATAAATGCTTTAGTTAAATGATAAATAGAGGATTCATCACGAGTGTTTTTTGATATGGGAAATATCAACCGAGTCTTAGTTAATCGGTATTTGCCGAGCCTTTGGCGAGGCAAATACCGATTAACGGGACGAGGTTGATATTTCCCATATTAAAAAACACGAGTGATGAATTCTATTTATCATTTTTGCTTCCCTATTAAGGAATAATTGCATTAACAATAACATCAGCAACTTGTCGAAATCTTACGTATAGATCGTGCGTAGTGATACATGTTTTCCACAGCCGTGTAAACCAAAATAAACAACCTCTTAACTCCTTTATGGCATATTCCTTCGCTGAGAAAAAAAAGTACCATCAACTCTGTAACCTGTAATATCCATTTGTAAACACGGATATCACTGTAGCACTTCCCCTTTGATCTATTAAAACATTGTCTCCAACATTAAAGGTATCCATGTTGTTTGTAAACACCTACTCACGTGCACCGGCGAAAAAAGTCCCACTTCCGGTTATCTAATTTGCATATCTAATTTGCATACTTATGTCATTGGGGTATGACATACATGTTTTTATGTCATAAGCTTATGTCATGGATAAATGCTTTAGTTAAATGATAAATGTAGGTAATATTTATTGTTGCATCAGGAAACTTAGGATATATATGTATATATCACCCCTATAACTGATATTAAAATTTAAAATTAAAAATATATTGCTCGATTAAATGGTTTAGATAAGTTTTCTTGCTGCAGAGAAATGAATTGTGCAAATTATTATGACTATCATGTATATGAAGTTTCAAAGTTGTTACCTATAAGAGTATCTACATCTCAGAAACTTGCTAAAAAGATGCTATGAAACACATGTTATGAAACCTGTCTTGAAAGTCATTTAGCATGTTTACCATAAGATTGTTTCTGTGAAAACAACATTGATACTGTCCTCCCATATCAACAGACTCTGGTGCACAGCTAAGCGATATCAAAGACAAAAACTATCCCCACCAGCCTCTGAATACTTCGAATATTGAAAATATCATGACATATAATCTTGTGATAACATACTTAACCTTCAACTTTCTGTACACGTTTGCATGGATGTGTCCATTGACAGTGCCTCGTGATAGCTGTAAATTGATCACTGTTGAAGCTATACTATTAACTAGGGCTTTATCGATTCACCGATACCTACGATATCATTGATGCTAAAGTACAGATGATACTTGAGACCGCCTCTGTGGTCTAGTGGTAGAGCGTCTGCCCGGAGAGTGGAAGGTCCGGGGTTTGGTCCCCGGCCGCGCCATACCAAAAGACGTTAAAAGATGGTACTTGTTGTCACCCTGTCTGGCGCTTGGCATTAAGGGGCTAAAACAAGGACTGGTCGGCTCGGAGTCAGTATACTGTGTCTGAGTGGGGTATTCATGTTAAACTGCGGCATGGTATCTCAGAGAGCTAGCACTATAAATCGGCATCAGTCCGGATTAGTACAAGCAGCCACACAAACACACACACGTACATGCATGTCGCTATGTAAGTGCAATAATCTTGACGTGACGTGACGTTAAAACCCATTTCACCTCACCTCGCTTCATGATACTTGAATTGTCAGTTTGTGATCTTGTGATAGGTTATTAATAGAACAGAAACTGATAGAGTTATCTCCCATGAATTGTCAGTATGTGAGATTGTGATAGGCCATAAATAGAACAGAAACTGATAAGAGTTATCTCCCATGAATTGTCAGTTTGTGAGACGTGCCGGCTAGTAAGCTATTACATTTAATAACCATCCCTTCATTTAAAACTGTTTTGGTGTTCGTCTTTTTAACAATTTCTTTTTAGATAATAAGTAAATGTATGAATACAGAGGTTTTAAAGTTTTATTTCTCTGATTTCATCCTTTTTTTCCTATTTGCTGGTGTATCGCGATACCACTGGTATTGTCAGAATGTATCGTGAAACATATTGTATTGCAAGATACCAGGCGATACTCAGTTATGCTATTAACTATGTTACTTCAAATATTAACCATGTTAACAGCTGCATGTGACTGTTCTCCCAATTCCTGTTCTGTAATATACTTCAATCTGGTTCAATTTTAGACGTAATACTAACCTATTCCTTGACATGTTTTGTGCCAATACCAGCTACCAATAAGCTTTTTACTTACGAAAATCTGTACATTATGAAATAGGGGTGTTACCGTATTCGACGTAATAAGCGCCTCACTCTAATTAGGACCCGATATATTTGCTTGTGAACAATCCCAATTAGCACCCCTTCCGATTGATCAATGTACACAAGACTTATTTATTCGCGTGTAATATGCACTCGTGTGTAATGGGCAATTATATTTTGGAAAAATAAATGTGTCCTTTATAAGCATTTCAGGCTGTCAGCATAAACCACAGAATTAGTCTTTCAACTCTGTTTTTTTTCACCAAAATAATATTCTAATAAGAGTCCCCTATTTCTAATTTTGAGAGTGCCCTGGGCGCTTATTACGTCGAATATGGTATATATGTGTGTGTTTGTTGTTTAATGTCGCACTCAGCAATATTCCAACTAAGTGATGTCAGCCTGTAAATCACATATAGTTACTCACAATTTCGATCACTGGATCATCAGGTCCAAACTTGGTTATATATACAGGCCACCATCATACAGCTGGATTATTGCAGAGAGTGGCGTTAAACAACACACAAACCATAACATGATCCATCTTCTTTCAGTGGCATTTAGAAGTTGGAGTGATGAAGTAAGACGAGTTCTATGGATGAACAACTTCTTTATTACAATTAGTGCGACGTTTCGGTTTAGATCCTTACACTATTATCAAGAATAGTGTATCAATTGCTTGATAAAGGTGTTAGGATCTACACCGAAACGTCGCACTAATTGTAATAAAGAAGTTGTTCATCCATAGAACTCGTCTTACTTCATGATCCATCTTGTAAACAGCTAATAGAATGCTAATGTGAAATGAATAATATTCCATTAATCAGGCTGAAAACAGAACAAAGTTATTTTGTCTAGGTTCATTCAACAGTTTTAACAAAATGTCTGAGAAAAATCTCTTTTTAGTAAGTGTATTTTCAATCAACAGATTAATTTGGTTCATTCTGAAAATATTTCTCAGTGTTAGAAATTAAGGGAGGTCCTGGAGTCTTTGAGGTTTGTTGTTTCAGTATTTGACTCTAGGGGTCTTCTTAATCTTCACTTTTTGTCATTTGGGTTAAGACATGACCGGGGGCACTGGTGGCCCAGTCGTCAAAGGCGCCGTGATTCGCTGTGCAGAGTTGCATCCCTTGGGCACGCCAGAAACCTATGATTGTGGGTTCGAATCCCGGTTCGCTCCAATTATGTTTCTAGGTTTGTCAGCACCATACCCGTGCTCGTGGGTTTCACCGAAGTGGTAAACGTCTGAAATCTGCATCACTTTGGGCTTTCCTCCCACATTAAGCTGACATGCTGCGACATGACTGGAATAATGTTAAAAGCAGCGTTAAACACAACTCACTCCCTCACTAAGACAAGACCCCTTGACATTCATGGTTAATTTCGAACAGTGTTAAGAGTAGGGTAGGCTCAATTGTAGTGATAATAACTATGCCTGTCCTTAATCAGCCAGTTTGAAGGATGTTTCATCTAATATGTCTGATTTGTTGCTTCAGTGAGAAGACTTAAGATGAATCTTGGCACGGACAAGGGTTCAGAAGAAATAACGAAGGAAGAGTGGCTGGAGAAACTCCAGGACATCCACATCACCAGGGCAGACATGAACAAGCTCATCATGAACTATCTCGTTACAGGTACGCTCACTGCTGAAATAGTGGCGGTGGGGTAGCTCAGTGGGTAAAGTGTTTGCTCGTCATCTCAAAGGCCTGGGTTTTGTTGGGGCGGTCGGTTAGCCTAGTGGTTAAAGTGTTCGCTCGTCATGCCGAAGACCCGTGTTCGGTTCCCGACATGGCTGCAATGTGTGAAGCCCATTTCTGGTGTACCCCGCCGTGATATTGCTGGAATATTGCTAAAAGCGGCGTAAAACTATACTCACTCACTCACTCACTGGGTTTTGAGCGATGCAATGCCATACTCACCTACTTCATCAGTTGAACCACTGTAATATTTTAATTAATGTCAAGGTATGGCACCATGTGCAGTTTTATTTGAAGGTGTATTATATGTTACTTACACTGTTTGCAACAAACAACCTGTCCTATTTTATGAAAGAGAATACTGAACTGGCAGTCAAGGGGAGACAATTGAAGGTAATTACTGAAGGTGAAGTTGTCTCCCCTGGAAGTGTTCAAGCTGTGGTAACAGTTGCAAGCAATACGAAAGCATTGTTCCTATTGTCCTAAATGTCATAAGCTGGATAGGATTATGACTGTGTCTTTATTCACCAGAGGGATTCAAGGAGGCAGCAGAAAAATTCCGTCTTGAATCAGGTATCCAGCCGTCTGTTGACCTGGACGAGTTAGACGATCGCATCAAGATCCGTGAAGCTATTCAGAACGGACATGTCCATGAAGCAATCTCACTTGTCAACAACCTGTACCCGGAGTTGTTAGACAATGACAGATATCTTTACTTCAGGTTGCAGGTTAGTGATCACTAGGGCTGAACTCTGGGACTAACCTGGAATTGTTTGTTTGTTGTTTAATGCTGCACTCAGCAATATTCCAGCTGGACGGTGGTCTGTAAATAATCAAGTCTGGCCTGGACAATCCAGTGATTGACATCATGAGCATCGATCCACGCAATTTGGATCAATGACATGCATCAATCAAGTCAGTGAGCCTGACCACCCGATCCCGTTAGTCGCCTCTTACGACAAGCATAGTCGCATTTTACAGCAAGTGTAGGTTAATGAAGACCTATTGTAAACAACAAACCAACCAACCAAGTTGTAGGCGTCTCAACATGCTCAATGTACATCGAGCCTTTTCATAGAATGGATATGTCTACAACGAATGTATTTTACTGCCATATCGTTTACCACAATTTGAAAACAGAGATTGAGATGCGTACCATTTGTTTGTTGCCTTCACATGCTTGTTACTAGTTAAGTTCCGGATGACATTTATAGCATGTGTTTCAGTTCATTATGCAATGTCGTTTTCCAAGGAGGAGAGGGGCGGTCGGGTAGCTTGGTGGTTAAAGCGTTTTCTCGTCACACCGAAGACCCGACATGGGTACAATGTGTGGAGCCCATTTCTGGTGTCCCCTGCCGTGATATTGCTGGAATATTGCCAAAAAAGTCGTAAAACCATACTCACTCACCCAAAGTACAAGAGATCGGCAAAATGTCTGTTCCCATGATGGGCGATATATTTTGTTCCAGTGGACACCGCAGGACATAGCTCATGCTGTGGTTTGCCTTGCCCAGACTTGATTATCTTTCTGCCACCATGATGTAGCTGGAATATTGCTGACTGTAGTGTAAAACATTTACTCAGGATGGAAACAATGCCCCTTTAGATTATGTGAAATCTACAGACAACCAAGACACATCCACCCTCACGACACCCACCCATTCATGTTTTGAAGAAGACATTAGCTAAGACTGAGATATTGTAAGTGAGCACACAGAAATAACTTGATCCATAGGTGGCTCCGGAGGTGGCTCCAGACAGGTGATCAAGGGGATTCCGACTACCCACTTTTGAAAACCAAATGTAGTGTGTTGTAGGCAGTAAAATTATCTGAGAGGATTTTGATATTTTGGATCCATCCTTTAAAATGCTGGATCAACCCTTGTGGTCCCATTGAAATGAAACTGCCTATTGTTTGGTTTATATCTCTCTAAAATCTACTGAAAATGATGCCAAGAGCCAAGTCTGGGCTAGTATACACCAAACTTCTTTTTTTAATTTTTTTTACCACAGGATACAGATATAGTCGTATAACAGTACAAATTCATGTATAAAGGTAATTCGCAGAAGGATGTGGTACAGAGGAGGCCTAAGGCATAATCCACAGCATGGTACAGATGAAGGCATATTTATGTATACATTTAAGAAGGTGTTGTATTTATGGTACATCAAATTATGTTGCAAGCATCAAGTGAATAAGTTATTTTACAATTTGAGTAAACAGAGCCCTTTTTCTGTTAAAGGCAGAGAAGTAATTATTTCTACCTGCAATATGATATTCAACGTCATAGATACCTCTTATTGTGTTCTTAAAAGCAACAAAGTCAACATTTTCAATCTTAATACACAGGACAAAGATAAATCTTTTAGCAGCTACAATCAAATGGTTAATTAATACATCAGAGGTACCAAAAAGGAGCTTGTTGTCAGTTATTTGAATTTTTCTATGCAAAACATGAGTCAAGTAAATACAGAAATCTGACCAAAAATTCTTAACATGACATTCAATATAAACATGACAAACATTTTCTTTGGGAGTATGACATATAGAACACTTATCGTTATCAATAAGTTTCATTCTTAATAACTCACGTTTAGTAAATATTACTTTATGAATATATCTAAACTGGAAGTCCCTGAGTTTTGTGTCCCTTAACTCATGGCAATAAGGTAGTATACACCAAACTTGCAAAGTGTTCAGCACAGACTGTGACTCTACTGTGTACTGCCAACAGCAACAGAAGCTGATTGAGCTGGTGAGACAGAAGGACGTGGAAGGCGCCCTGGAGTACGCCCAGACCCACCTGGCAGAGAGAGTCGAGGAGAACCCGGAGGTGTTGTCGGAGCTGGAGAGGACACTGGCGCTGCTGGCCTTTGAGGACCCCGAGAACTCACCCTTTGGCGAACTGCTCCACCCATCCCAGAGACAGAAGGTAAGAAGCAGCTGAAATAGCTGCATCTATTTGGAACCTTGGTTCAATTAGGTCCTGACTGGGGACCACGCTTTGTCACAAGAAGCAACTTGTTGACTTGATTGATTTCATGCCTTCATACCCTTAGGCTAAAAAAAATGATAGTCTTGGTTCCCAGGCACCGCCCACATCATCATAAAGTTCATTTTGTTTTTATTTCGATTTTGACAAAATTCCATCCCAAAACCCTTTAATATTCCAAAACCAATGGTAGTCAAATACTCTCTTCCAGTATTTTACTCATCAAGGGATACATTTATGGACGGAGGCCCTTTCCCAGGTTGATTATTCTTTGTTTATTTGTTTGCACAACTGTATTTGGTTGCATACTAGTATGAAAAAGAACAAAAAAAAGAAAAGACTCCACCCGCCTGCACTATATTTTCAAAAACCATTGCCTGAGAACCAATTCTTTTATTTTTTTAAGCCTTATGGCATGGGGCTTTGCTCATGATATCAGCAATTGGTTTGTCTGGTTGACTTTAGAGGCCACTGTTATACAGCTGGAACAATTCTGACCGCAATGTAAAAGATTCAAAACAGTTGCTGCATGGAGACAGTAACATCTGAACATTTCTTTTAAAATGTTTCAAGACCTCTGTGATGTAGCTGGAATACCACCTCCGTCAGGGGTTCGATACCCTGCAGCGTCATACCTAAAAGATGGTACTTGTTGTTACCCTGCTTGATGCTCGGCTCGGACTGGTCAACTCGGAGTCAGAATACTGTGTCTGAGTGGGGTACTCATGTTAAACTGCGGCATGGTATCTCATTCACCTAGCACTATAAAATCGGCATTAGTCGCTATAAAAGTTGCAGACCTGTTGCAGACTTGCCTTCTCACTTTGGCTTCAGAATCCTCACGGGGCACGGGTGGCCCAGTCGTCTAAGGCGCTGCAATTCGCTGTGCAGAGTTGCGTCTGTTGGGCACGCCAGAAACTTAGGATTTTGGGTTCGAATCTCGGTTCGCGCCGATTATGTTTCTAGGTTTGTCAGCACCATACCCATGCTCATTGGTTTCACAAAGTGGTAAACGTCTAAGACCTGCATCACTTCGGGCTTTCCTCCCACATTAAGCTGACACCCTGTGATATAACTGGAATACTGTTAAAAGCGGCGTTAAACCCAACTCACTCACTCACTCAGAAACTTCAAAAGTATGTTTTTAAGCTCGGTTTGAGGCAGTGATGTCATCTAGGCCACATGACATGCGGTGATGGTCTATACAAAAAGCGGGAGTGGGATTTTGAAACAACCTTATTTCTTCACCCCGGACTGTCTTTTTGTTGTCATAAGGTTAGCAGTGAATGCATTAAGGAGTAATGCAGGATAAGTATACAAATGTAAAAAATATTTAGATTTTACTAAATTTGAGCATCATGATCATCATAAACATTCCTTGTCCATAACATTTTATCCTATTAACAATTTGCAATTTAAACCAGGTTGCCAGTGAACTAAATGCTGCCATCCTTGAATCCGATTCCACTCCCAGACTTGCCAATCTCTTGAAACTGTTGCTATGGGCACAAGAAGAACTCGACAAGAAGAAGGTGAAATACCCCAAAATGACAGACATTGCAAAAGGAGTCATTGAAGATCCTAAATGACTATGCCGCCATTCTGTATATCAGACTTATTTATAATGGCAGTGCCAAATCTGATCTTTGTCCAGCAGAGGGCGAGGATGATCATTCACTTCTCACTTTGGAATTCTACTTTCATGTATGTTGGATAAGAATCTTCACTGAATGTTGCATGTTCAAGATTTGAGTTCTGTGCTAGACTGTGAGTTGCAGATGGGCGGAGATGTGATGGTTGATGTAGCTTATGAGACTGTGTGCTTCTGGTAGCCTGAAAAATTCATCTCTTTTGGAGTTTGCTTTAAAGGTTATCGATTCCATCTTGCCAATAATCATGATAGGTCGACTGGGCTTTTGTATCTACAGTGTCATGTTTTTATACAATGAATAATATCTGAAGAACGGCCTTGTTTTTGCAGTCGAAAGTCATACAAGTCATTGATATTTGACCCGCAGTTGTCACAAATAATCTCCAAAGACATCATCTCATCATTATACTGTTCATAAGAAGTTAAAGAACACCTGACTCATTCATATTACTGTAGTTTATCTATCATGCCATGGGGGCGGTCGGGTAGCCTAGTGGTGAAAGCGTTCGCTCGTCACACCGAAGACCCGGGTTCGATTCCCCACATGGGTTCAATGTGTGAGGTCCATTTCTGGTGTCCCCCGCCGTGATATTGCTGGACTATTGCTAAAAGCGGCGTAAAACCATACTCACTCACTCACTCACTGTCATGCCATGACAGATCAGTTACAGTGGTATGAAAGAATTCGATGGCCCTTTACTTTTTTTTAGTAGTCTATGGGAAAATGTGTTCGAGAGTCCAGCAAAGCAGCAAACCAAAGTGCTGACTGAACATTTTTTTAGTTGTATACCGTATTCGACATAATAAGCACCCAGGGCGCTCTCAAAATTAGAAATAGGGGGCTCTTATTAGAATATTATTTTGGTGGAAAAAAACAGAGTTGAACGATACATTTCGTGGATTATGCTGACAGCCTGAAACGTTTATATACGACAGATATATTTTCCAGAATTTAATTGCCCATAAGTAAGGGTGCATATAACACACGAGTGCGTATTACACACAAATGGGTAAGTCTTGTGTACATTGATCAATTGGAAGGGGTGCTAATGGGGATTGTTCACTTGCCAATATATTTGCAAATATCGCCGTAGGCGCTTATTACGTCGAATATAGTACATGTCCTCTCTGATTCGAAAATGTATTGGATGCCACACACACATTTACTATGGTATCAGCAGATGATTTCAGAGTCCCTGTAGAACCCATTGTCTTGCTATGTTATCATCATGATATGGTCTGTTGTGCTGGTGTTTTTAACCTAATGTAATCTTAATGTAGTGATCGGTTTTGTAACGTGGTGAAAGAAAAATAGGAATGCCACAATAAGCTACAAGGTTGTAATCATGGTTATTGAGGAAATGGGGGGTGGGCTACATATTTACCCCAAGTTATGAGCACAGATGAAGGTGATCAGGACTTTGCAGGGGCATGATTTATATGTGTAAATGGTTGGTTTTTGGGGCGTAATGAACTGAATGGTTTTGTAAACCCAGGCACCATTCAACTAGGATCTGGCGACTGTGCTTGTAATAAGAGGCAACTAACAGGATGGAGTAGTCACACTTACTGACTTGGTTGATGCATGTCTTCGTATCCCCGCCGTAAGAGGCGGCTAACGGGATCAGGTGGTCAGGCTCTCTGACTTGGTTGATGCATATCATCATATCCCAATTGCGTGGATTGATGCTTATGATGTCAATCACTGGATTGTCTGGTCCAGACTCGATTATTTAAAGAGCGTCATCTTATAGCTGGAATATTGCTGAGTGCCTCGTCAACAACAAACAAACATTGTATCCCAGTGATGTAGATTGATGCTCATGATGTCAATCACTGGGTTATTTACAGACCGCTGTCATATCGCTGGAACATTGCGTTAAACATACAAACAACTCATATTCTATAGACCCGCTACAGATTTGTAATGGCTATTTTCATTGAAATATGTTTTCTACCATGTAGGGTAATCCAAAGTGAGCCAAAAATAAATTTGCATCATGGTGATGGAGGTGGAGTTTTGTCTGAGATGTTGTGAGATACAAATTGACAATACCACTGGTATTACAGGTGGCACTGTTACTTCCTGTTCTATATATATCACATTTCACAAACTGACGAATCAAGTATCATCTGTATCGAAGACATTGTAGACATTGGTGAATCGTTACAACCCTAATGTTGACTTTACATCGAAACTAATGACATCATAACTTGTACTGGTTTATACACTGCTGCTCATTATGCTGAGTGATCGGGTAACTAGATATTAGGAGTAAGATAACAATACTTCCAGTTTTCTCTGGAATTTTCCAAGGGACAAGTGGCTTTACAACAGTTCATGTTTTGTTCAGAATATTCATATTACCATACTCGATGTAATAAGCGCCCAGGGCATTCGCAAAATTAGAAATAGGGGCCCTTTTTAGAATGTTATTTTGGTGAAAAAAACAGAGTTGAAAGATAAATTTCATGGTTTATGCTGACAGCCTGAAATGTTTATGTACGACATATATTTTTCCAGAATTCAATGCCTAAAATTAAGTGTGCATATTACACACGAGTGCATATTATACGCGAATATATAAGTCTTATGTACATTGATCAATCGGAAGGGGTGCTAATTGGGATTGTTCACTAGCCAATATCTTAGCAAATGTCGCCATGGGCGCTTATTGGAGCTGGGCACTTATTATGTCGAATACGGTAATCAACAGTATAGTGCAATATTGAAAGCAAGTAAGAATCACCCCGGTTATATCAAAACTATTGAGTTTCCTTACTATATATCTTGAAAAAGTGTAAATCTTTGAAAATGTCCACTTTTGCGCAGGACTGAAATACAGGTTAACTATTGTGACAATGTGTCTCTATATCAGTCACATAGTGGCACTGAACTTATGACACACGACACACAACTACCCAGTTGTCAAGAGTATGGTTAAAGGTAGTTCATGTTTGTGTTTGGTATTAACTGAAGAACTGCATAGCGTATACATTAAAAGATTCCCAGAAATGTACACAGCTAGGTAGCACTAAGATACAACTGACGCTAAAGACTTAAAAGTTCATTATTATCTTCAAACCATATGTCAGTACAGATTCATGACATTTCTATGGGTGGTCAGGCTGGCTGACTTGGTTGATGTATGTCATTGTATCCCAATTGAGTGGATCAATGCTCATGATGTCAAACACTGGATTGTCTGGTCCAGACACCATTATTTATAGACCGCCATCATGAAGATGGAATATTGCTGAGTGCAGCATTAAACAACAACCATTAGTAAATGTTAAGGTGACTATGCTTGCTGAAAAGGCGACTAACGGGATCGGGTGGTCAGACTCGCTGACTTGGTTCAAGTTGGTTGATGCATGTCATCGATCCCAATTGCGTGGATCGATGCTCATGATATTAATCACTGGATTGTCTGGTCCAGACTCGATTATTTACAGACCGCCGTCATATAGCTGGAATATTGCTGAGTGTGGCATTAAACAACAAACATTATTAAATGTTAACTATAGTTTTCCTGGTCAGTTTATTCTTCAGAGAGGCCGCTTGTTGCTAGTATTTAATTGTCAGCAGATGTGTGTTGTGTATATACAAATACCATGGCCACCTGACATCATGATCCACATTGTAATTATGTACAAAGGAAGTATTATGTATATTTTAACATGTATAATAAAAATATGTGTCACTTGAATAGGTTTTGTCTTGTGTTTCCTTTCAGTCATGGGGGCGTTTGGGTAGCCTAGTGGTTCCCTGGTCACACCGAAGACCCGGGTTTCGATTCCCAACATGGGTACAATGTGTGAAGCCCATGTCTGTTGTCACCTGCCGTGATATTGCTGGAATATTGCTAAAAGGGGCATAAATTCACTCACTCACTCCCTTTCAGTCATGCATATCAGGCTCTTTTTTTTTCTGACTTGATGTTACCATGCCTTAAAACTTGGGGCATTGGTGTAGGTTGCCCTGAGGTTATAGCGTTCGTCGGTCATGTCAAAAACCTGGTCGTTTTCCCACATGGGTACAATGTGTGAAGCCCATTTCTGGTGTCCCCTGCTGTGATATTGCTGGAATATTGCTAAAAGTGGCATAAGCATGATAAGACCATTCTTTCTCACTTAAAACTGCCAAGTCCATCTTTGTGCAAACTCTACCTTTGCCAGATACTGAAGCAAATTTTTGTAGATGAAGGCAAAGTCGCATGTTGCATGAGAAGTGTTACCTATGTTATCTGAGTGCTCATTCTGGTCAGAACACTCACTGGTTTCTTTCTTACTGTAACCAGGCCGTGGCTTGATTCATTGGCTAAAAACAATGCTGCCCAATGTATTCACCGGCCATGTAGGAGTGAGCGTGAATATGTTTTTACGCTGCTTTTAGCATTATTCCATCAAAGTCATGACGGAGGACACCAGAAATGGGCTTCACACATGGTACCATGGAACCCGGGTCTTCAGCGTTATGACCGAACGCTTTAACCACAAGGCGACTCCACTGCCCCGCCATGTAGAAGTGTAGCCTTTTCAAACATGTGAATTAAGACATCTGTCATTCTATTGTTTAAACACGCCATTATTTTCTTGGAATGGACTGTTGGTCAACTATACATTGTCTTAGAGACCATATACCGAGCCATGTACGGTCCGCCTCCTTGGTCTAGTGGCAGAGCGTCCGCCCGGATAGCGGAAGGTCCGGGGTTCGATCCCCGGCCGCGTCATACCAAAAGACGTTAAAAGATGGTATTTGTTGTTACCTTGTCTGGCGCTCAGCATTAAGGGGCTGAAACAAGGACTGGTCGGCTCGGAGTCAGTATGCTGTGTCTGAGTGGGGTATTCATGTTAAACTGCGGCATGGTATCTCAGTGTGCTAGCGCTATAAATTGACATCAGTCCGGACTAGTACCAGCGGCCACACACACAAACACACGTGCATGCACACATCGCTATATAAGTGCAATAATCTTGGACGCGACGTTAAACCCCATTTCACCTCACCTCACTGGGCCATGTACCATGCATTGCAAATATCAGCTTGCGACAGCTTTGTGCAGCGCAACAGCTGCAGAGAACATATTCTTTGTGCATCACGCAAGTGTGACGCGCACAGTATAAATACAGTCTACACAGAGTCCTTGTTTTTTTCCTATATTGTCCCCAAGAAAATGTTTAGTCAAAGTGTAATAATAGGGATGTGTTTTAAATTGGGGAATATCCTCGTAACTCTCCATTCCTTAAAAATAGTGAGGCTCGGCATCCTTTATTTTTAAGAAATGGAGAGTTACTTGTACGTTCTCCTCTTCGTATTGACCAAAGCCACAAAATGGGAAGGCGATATTGAAATAGGTTGTTGGTCTATTTGTCCCATCAGATCAGGGTCAGTATAATACATAAGAGACAGTGAAATTGCATTTAAGTGTTTTGCAGAGAGATATTTTCTTCATTATTTTGACAAGCCCTTTAATAGCTGAAATAATGTTCAAAATGGCTTTATCCCCAACTCACTCAGTCTTTTGATTTCGAATTATTTGTAAACTTAGCAAAACAAAACGCAAGCTGTTACAAAAAGTCTTATAATGAAACAAAATGAGATGAAATTATTGCACACATATAGTGATGTTCATGCACTGCTTGTTTTAATCTGGACTAATGTTGATTTCATGGTGCGAGCCCACTGTGATCTCATGCCACTGTTTAATCTGGATACCCCACTCAGACATAGAATTCTGACTCCAAGCTGTCAGTACTTGTTTTATCCCCTTAATGTGAAGCACCAGGCAGAGTAACAACAAGTACCATCTTTCAATGCATTTTTGGTATGAGAGGGATCAAACCATCGACCTGCTTTCAGGACAGACGGTCTGTCCACTAGACCACAGAAGAGGTCTTTAACAAAATGAAGAAACCAAAAGAAAAAGAAAAAACAAGTTTATTTTTTGCAAAGATTGTAACAAATCCTTCAACAGTCCCAAATAACAATTTGGGTTTTTTTTAGTATCATAAATATGTTCATGGTCATGGTGGATCACTGGGCTTTCTCCTTGAACACACTCGTCACTCTTCTGAGGCAGCTGGCCACCCTGGATAGCAAGCCTTAAAAAGGTGACGATGCTTGTCGTAAAAGGTGACTAACGGGATCGGGGGGTCAGGCTCGCTGACTTGGTTGATGCATGTCATCGATCCCAATTGCGTGGATCGATGCTCATGATGTAAATCACTGGATTGTCTGGTCAAGACTCGATTATTTACAGACCGTCATCATATAGCTGGAATATTGCTGAGTGCGGCGTTAAACAACAAACAACCAACCAACCTTCAGGAAGGAGTGAGCTGGTTGGGCGGGTTCCTCATCAAACAGTCATCCAGGATGAACTGACCAGCGATGGTGAGGGACACAGAAGGGACAGTGGGGCGAAGGGTCTTGGGGGTGGACAGATCAGACAAGGGGGCAGGGCTCGACTCCAAACTGGGATTCTAGGAGTTGGGAGGAAATTGAAAAAAAAATGAATGTGTGGGAAGAACATTGTGTAAGACATCAATGGGATTCTCTGAACAAAGACAAAGATTTAGTTGTTAGTTAATGGGGATTATAAGACAATTGGAGATGCTGGGAATTTATTGTTGATCAAGGCAGTCAAGTACTCCTAGTAGGTCCCCGTTTGCATAAGTTGGCCCTCAATTGTAGAATTCTGTCTCAGCTATACATGTTTTTAGGAATGGGAGAAGGATCTTGCTTGTGCTTATAGATTCAGTTAAAGATGCTTAACAGGGACCAGTCTGCACTCAATCATATCAGAAAAAGCTCATAGTGGGTTTTGGGTAAGGAGGCATTGCTAAAGCCCAAGGTCCCAACTTCATCTACTGAACAAGGGGGAGGCAAGAGGGACAGAGTTTTATTTCATTTTTTTATTTGTTGTTTAACGCCGCAATCCGCAGTATTCCAGCTCTATGACGGCGGTCTGTCAAATAATCGAGTCTGGACCAGACATTCCAGTGATTGACATTATGAGCATCAATGCACGCAATTGGGATCGATGACATGTATTAACCAAGTCAGCGAGCCTGACCACCCGATCCCGTTAGTCAGGCTCGCTGACTTGGTTGATCAATTTCATCGATGACAGAGGCTGAGGATACCAGATCATCCGGTCAACTGGGAGGGAAAGAAAACAATTACACCAACAGCGTATGAAATGAAGTGGGGTCCTGAGAAGGGCTGGGATGAGTCCAAATTTACTTCCTGGGTACCCGACCCCCAACCCGGGTCCCCACTACAGGTCTCAAGAATTAGGAACAAAATGTCTGACTGGGAAATGTTTTACCGCACCCATGGCCAAAATTATTAAATCAAACAATCAGATCATGCATACACTGAAGTTGACTGAGCTTTATCTTTACTCAAACATATACAAGTCAAAAGGAATGTGTGCATCGTCAGAAAGAAATGCGAACATAAGCGACTTCCTGTGTAACCACCGAGCTATATTGAGTTTTTTGTCATTAAACAATATATAATGTGACTAATCACGGGTCTGAGTAGTCCTGTGGGTACCCAGGTCCTACTCAGGACCCATCCGACTCGAGTACCCGAGTTACCCCTCCAAGCCCTAGTCCTGGGTTATATATACTGAACCACAAAAGAAACGTCACTCAAGGTAACATTGCATGAAAAGTTGACATTTAAATATCTGGGTAATTTTTGTCAAAGTTTCTAAAATTTAACATTACCTTGTCCCGAAAAATGAATTTGATGACAAATAAACAAAGCAGATGCCAATAAAACCGATCGCCCAACCGCATCACGACAACGGCCATGGTAACCCGATGGACGTGAGTTCCGTGCAAATTGAAATGCACATGTGTTCCCCCATTCCTTGCCCTATAAAAATCCACCCAGATCGGATAACATTCATTTGTTATTGAATTGCTACCACATGTCAAGATTGACTAGAAATCAGGGACACCAAGCCCATCGACGATTGCAAGCTGGACAAACCGCTTGGCAAGTAGCCAAGGCATTTCAAGTCTGTGTAAGGACTGTATACAGGCTCCAGCAATGGTACCAGACCACCAACACTACAGATGACCGACCACGTAGTGGAAGACCAATGGTCACCACCCGACGTCAGGATCGTCAGATTGTGCGACAGCATCTTCAAGATCGCTTTGTTACTGCTGTGGAAACTGCTTGACAGACCATGGGGACACACCAGCGAGACATTGTGCGGACACTGTGCGTCGACGATCAACTAGCAGACACCTCCACTGTCAGAGGCCACACCGAGGACCCATTCTGACACAACGTCATCGCCGGGACTGCCTTCAGTGGGCAATACATCACCAGCATCGGCGCCACCAGCAGTGGAGAAGAGTATTCTTCTCAGAAGAGAGCCGTTACTGTACCTCAACAGCAGATGGCAGAGAGAGAGAGTCGGGCGACGACGTGGGGAACGTTATTCGGATGATTGTGTTGTTGAGAGAGACTCGTGGGGTGGTCCAAGCATAATGTTGTGGGGTGGAATTGGTCTTGCACAGAGGCTCGGCCCTGTGGACTTCCACAACATCGGTCCAGGGAGAGGCAATGGTGTCTCAACAGCTCGGTACATTGATCAAGTCTTGAGACCACACGCCATACCTCATTTGGCACGTCGCCGCAACCACGACTTTCAGCATGATAACGCCCTGCTCACACTGCAAGAGCAACAAGAAACTTCATCCAGCAGAATGGCATCAGAACCATGCAGTGGACTGCCCTCAGTCCCGATTTAAATCTCATTGAGCAACTGTGGGACGAAATGCGTCACGCCTTCCTTTTCCGGGACGAAAACAGCGGAAAAGATGAACAGAATTATACCTCGAACATAACTGCTCGCATTCATGGTGGCAGATTCATGCAAGCGAAGAAATGATAGGCGTTTGCAAAACACTCAAGTGCAGATGAAACATCACCAATGGCGTCGATTACACGAAAGTGACAACGTTGTCAAGGACGACACCTAGTCTCGCAAAATAAAAACAATCACGCGTTAGTACAAAACTATAATAAACTGGATCCCGGTTTGGTTAAGCTGGGCCCCGTCTCTAATATCACAATATAGGCTTGGCGCAAGTTGACGACGCGCATAGGGAGCCGGGAACCAGCTCACCGGTATGGTTTGCGTTTGCATCGTATGGTTATAAAGACGAAGCATAGTTTATATTAATGAGCCTAAGTTGAGTGGCGCTTACTTGTGAAAATACTGTTTCATATCTTCCATATTTAATATTCTAGTAATCCCTTGTAACAGTAAAAACTATTACGGTACCAACTGGCACTAGAAGGACAGAAAAGCATATACGTAACGGGGTGGAATTTATTTTGAGAACAATCTATTTATTGTCCAACTGTATCCAACAATCTATGCTAAGGGCTATCAAACAATCTATTCATTTCACAATGAACACAAAAATGACGTTTGGGTATTTTCAACAAAAGAAACTATCATTTTATTTACCAGTCCCAACAAACTATTCATTTGGGGCATATTTCTGAAGGGACTATTCATTTAAAAAATCTGCGCCTCAGAACTTTGGCATTATATCATTATGTTGTTCTATTACCATGGATGTTCATCCCAGAAAACACCACAGCACATTAGCAACAGCCGTTAGAGAAAGGCGATCATTTAAGCTGACATGGTACCGCCTCAAACTGACTGACGAAAAAGCCCGACAAAGACAGATAAAAACGACGCCATAACTATATATTATTTGACACAGCCAGTAAAAAAAGCAAGAATCATCATTTTCATATTGGGCGAGGCGTCTACGGCAACTCAAGACACCATAACGAATTTATTATGCCGAAAAAAATACACTCTGTGGTATCCATAGCGCACGTGTCATGTCAAAATGAAAACTTGACACAACCGTACGTTGACGGGAAGGATCAAAGGGAGACTATTCTTCAAACCTTAGAGGCCAAACCTTGTTGAAAATTTTAAGTAAATTATAATCTTTATCAATAAAGTCACGAACGTGATCTAAAAAATAGATTAATGTCTGCACATCACAGATAATGATAGTAAAATACAAAACAGTGACAAATAACAAATTTCGGTACCAGAGTTTCCATGTGAAATATGTGAGGTTGGTGTTGGAAAATCCAAGATGGCTGTTACTGACGGTATACGGGCTCTTATTAGGTCAGTATCAACCATCTTGGATTTTTACTCACGGTATACAGGCTCATGTGGGATCAGTAGATCTGTTCTCTGATTGGTCAATCTCATTCTGAGGCATAATATAGCGTGTTACGTTGCTCATAATATCAATCACTGGACTATCTGATCCAAACTCGATTATTGACAGGCCGTCGTCATGTAGCTGGAATAATTTGTTGGAAAAATTGAGGCCCAGACCAGGCACCGGAACGGACCAATCAGGAAGCAGGGTGTCAGTGTCTTAAAACTGACAGATGCTCTCCGGTCATCACTTTTCACTGAACGGTCCAAGCAGCAACATCGTCCCTCTGATTGATGTTCCTCACGTTGTGTTGGTTGTTGGCATTTTATCTGGAAAAAAGTGTTTGGAGAGATTACCATCAAGTGTTGACACACATCCGTGAAGACTTGGACAGAAACAACGAACAGAAAATCGAGGCATCATGTCAAAACATGAATGCCAAGACACAGAGCGACATGGGTGGTAAAGGGAGCAGTGAAGGGAGCGGTGAAATGACCGCTGAACTGTGGGGTGAAGTGTACGACGTGATATGTGCGAAGATAAAGGCCGACGACGTGCACGCCAAGTTACGTGCGAAGGCCGACGAAGTGATGTGCGACATGATACGTTCGAAGATGAGGAAACTGACTGAACCCAAGATAGTAGCACCGAAGAAGAAGAAAAAAGAAGACCCAGAAAAAAAACAAGCAAACCAGCAGCAGCAGCATCAACAACAACAACAGCAGCAGCAGCATCATCAACAACAACAGCAGCAGCAGTAGCAGCAACCACAGCAGCAGCAGCAACCATCACCACAACAACAGCACCAACCACAACCACAGCAGCAGCAGACACCGAAACGAAAGGGACATCCTTTTTTAAACCTGCAACACCTGCAAAAAGACGGAAGAAATTGTCTCTGTAGATCTCTCATCAAGAACAGCTGTAAGTACCATGCTATTCTTTGGGATGTGTATGCCGTTATGATGATGATGATGATGAATATCACGAATGCATGACTATGATCGTGGGTATACTGAAGGGTTCTTTTCTTGTTGCATTGACAGGACACCCATCCTTCCTTCCCCCGATGTCGGTTCAGCGCAGTCCCTGTTAGAACAGTGGTGGGAACAAATCCCACGGGAGCCAACCTATTCGCCAAATGCGTCTGTGATGATGACCAGTGACGGTGATGATCATGAAGCGCTCAAGCTGACATTCATCCCTTTATTATTCACTTAAAACACCAATCGTTACATTTATGAGATTGTAACATTGAACACGACATGTGCCTTGTCCTTGTTCACCGACTCGGTTGTCGCCGTCTTTGCCGTTACCACGCACCCGGTTGTCCCTTCCGATGCAGTTGTCGCCGTCTCCGACTGAAGTCGTTTAGGTGCATTTGACGGGATGTCAGACATGTTAGCCTTCTGTACGTCCGATGTAGCTTCGCACAGCTTCCCTCTTGCGACCTTCATGGAAAAAGGAATATTCTTAAATTACAGAATTTCACGTATCAACTATCCAATCCGGGTCATTACAATTTGAATTTCACTCATGGTCAGAATGTGGTCTGTAAAATTTGGTGCAATTTACACTTTCATTACACAATTGAATATTTTTAAGTAAAATTCGTATCACTTACGTAAACGACAAATACACAAAACTGCAACGTGCCTGTAAGGTACAAAATTGAGTACATTCACTCGGAAGATCCAAATTGCAATCCATAGCCCTTTGTCTTCCCTCCTCTTGCCATCTTTGGAAAACCGTAAGGGCCCAGTCGCTTTTGTACCTTGTCGATTTAGGTACACAAAAATCGAGTTCCTTATCAATGTCCATGCTGTCCAGAGGATCACCAAATCTAAACTGAAACTCACGGTCACTATCATCCTTTTCCTCAATTTCAATAACGCTCGACTGATGTGACTCATGATATCATCGCCGTCTCCTCTCTCCATCCTTCTTGTCGTGCACCGTACTGCTGACAGAAATGAGAAGACGTCTCACGTGTACGACTTTGATCGCGAACTTCCAGCACGTGCGGGCGGTCGGGTAGCCTAGTGGTTAAAGCGTTCGCTCGTCACGCCGAAGACCCGGGTTCGAATCCCGACATTGGTACAATGTGTGAAGCCCATTTGTGGTGTCCCCCGCCGTGATATTGCTGGAATATTGCTAAAAGAGGCGTAAAACCATACTCACTCACTCCAGCACGTGCAAATCATGGAAAGTCTGATGCCCGTGCATGTGCTTGGGTGTATTCGTTTCTGAGTTTCCCTCCTCCCTTCATTACAATTATCCAAATACAAAATACCCAAATAAAATTGTTATATGACAGATAAAACACTTCCTCTCGGGTTTGGTTGAAAATGTAAACACTCTGCCTCGGGACAAAACCTCAGGCCTGCGGCCCTCGGTTCCCCCTGGCCATGACCGAGTGGTGGACACAGCTACATGCAGTGATGAAAGCACACGTAAAATCATGAAGGTCCCGTGAAGCTAATGACAGGGTGGAACCATATCCACTACCTAGGTAAATGAGAAGGACCAATTCCCACCTGTGACACAGGTCAATTGTAGACTAGAGTGAGTGAGTGAGTTGGGTTTAACGCCGCTTTTAACAGTATTCCAGTTATATCACGGCGTGTCAGCTTAATGTGGGAGGAAAGCCCGAAGTGATGCAGGTCACAGACGTTTACCACTGCGTTGAAACCCACGAGCACGGGTATGGTGCTGACAAACCTAGAAACATAATCGGTGCGAACCGGGATTCGAACCCACAATCATAGGTTTCTGGCAAGGGACGCAACTCTGCACAGCGAATCGCGGCGCCTTAGATGACTGGGCCACCCGTGCCCCACTGTAGACTAGAAAATCATGCATACGTGAGTAAAACTACATTCGCCTCCTTGGTAAGTTATAAAATATAAGGCACCACCTTGGTCAATGGGTAGAGTGAGTGAGTATGGTTTTACGCAGCTTTCAGCAATATTCCAGCAATATCATGGCGGGGGACACCAGAAATGGGCTTCACACATTGTAACCCATGTGGGGAATCGAACCGGGTCTTCGGTGTGACGATTCGGCTATCCGACCGCCCCGTCAATAAAAAGTACAATATGCATTTCCTTTGTACGTATGTATAACCCAATGTTCCACCTATTCCAACACGACAGGGAACGCCAGAAATGAGCTTCACACATTGTTCCAATGTAGGGAATAAAACTGGGATCTTAGACGTGACGAGCGAACGCATTTACCACTAGGCTACTCCACCCAGATAGTTTTGACGAATCCAGGAATCGCACCGGTAACGGTCCTTGGTTTATTTGCTCAGCATCGTGGTATGGGTGAGTGTGTGAGTAAGGTTTTACGCCGTTTTTAACAATATTCCAGCAATATCACAGCGGGGGACACCAGAAATGGGCTTCACACACTGTACCCATGTCGGTAATCGAACCCGGGTCTTCAGCGGGAAGAGCGAACGCTTTAACCACTGGACTACCCCAATTCCCCTGCATCGTGGTATGCGACTAAGTGAGTGAGTGAGTATGGTTTTACGCCGCTTTTTGCAATATTCCAGCAATATCACGGCGGGGGACACCAGAAATTGGCTTCACATATTGTACCCATGACGGGAATCGAACCCGGGTCTTCGGCGTGACGAGCGAACGCTTTAGCCACTAGGCTACCCGACCGCCCCGTATGCGACTAAGACCATCGTCAATTTAAAACTCCAACGCAAAGCCGTTATATAACTGAAACACTTTTTCAAAGCATTTTGACCCGAACTATAAACTATAAAACAATAAACATAGTTACAACCAAAAAATATTGCTTGTAACAATTAGAATCCATGTGATAAATCCGAGTCGGATATACGTCTAGGAACTAGCCAGATATATGGCAGCGTTCACAACCGTTGTCTTCAATTAGACTCGATCCTGTCATAAATGGCATTCAGCATAAGCGACCTCGATCGTCCTTTGTTGATTGTTTGCAAATGAATCTTACTTTATATATTACCAACAGGTTACCAACAGAATGTGGAACTATTCAGAAATGACACGAAAGAACGGGACCTGACATCTGACGAAACCTACAGCTACAACCCAGTCGTCCACAAGTAAGACCATGAGCCTAGCTATGATATATAACTCTTACTACCTCCGTCTTGGAAGGACGACTTAAGGGACAACCCCCCCCCCACCCCCCCCCACCCCCCCCCCACCCCCACCCCACCCCACACACACGCACACATTCTAACTATACGCTTACCACATACATTTACTCACCCAAACACCACTCATACACTTGACACACACACCCAACTACTCACCAAAACACCACCACGACACTAACACCCCCCCCCCCCCCCCATCCCCCCCACACACACACACACCCCACACACATTCTAACCACACACTAACCACTCATTCTCGTCACACACACACATCTACTTACACACTCACCGTGCAAGGTGTGACTTGGTTGTCTGTGTAGATTCGTGTCCCACGTACTCAGGTTATAAAACATCGAAACAGCTGATCAAGTCCGGATGACTTAGCGTTTAAATTATTACCTGTACCGTTAACTATTATTCGATTCTAGCATGCATTCTTGACCTGAACACACTCACATTCAGACTTATATACGTGTGAGGACTTTGCGCATATGGAGGGAACAATACCCATGCATATTTTGCTTCCTGTTCACATATTATTAAGCTAGGTGTAACTCGCATACAGGGCATGTCTTACGCAGGTCAACGGAGATCGGACGGAAAGACGCAGGGCAGAAAACACAGACAAACTCACACATCTACCTTGGAAAAACAGACAGGAGAAAAGTCACAACTAGTTTTAATAGAAGAGTTAATTGCAGTTCAAAATTGACAATGTGAACTATAAACATGTTCGTGGTGTTTGTATAGTATGTAAAGCTTGTGTACTCACGCAATGAATCTAACCAAATCAGAGGCCATACACTCTCCAAATTAACTTCTTGCAATAAGTTATATAAACATGGTATATATTCAACAATATTTAAGTAATGAATATATTTGTGACTTTTTTGCCTGTGATTTTCTTTCCTTCAGATCATCATGAGGCAACGGGAGTTTCTGTACCACAAAACAAAACAAAAAACATACTGAATCTGTATGAGGGACACAGACGAAAGATAATTTCAATTTTCTATGTGAAAAACTTCGTTTTGTCGAACTAAGCCATGCTTTTTGCGAACCACATGGCCTGGATCACAAAGTGACAATTGCCGTCTACTGGTTGGCCTCCTCTGACACTTATTTGCAATGCAAGTATATTTACTGAGCAAATATACTACGCATGGCCTCTTTCGCTTGTGCAAATTTACTCAAACAGTCTATGCAAATACGTTCACATGACAACAATGCTCACCCTAAGTAAATTTACTCGTATTTGCATAAATACTCACACGAGGAAATGTTTGCATGTACCTGGTCGCCCTGTACAAAGCAATACTAAATCTGCTTCTCCAGCAAGGACTTACGATAGTCGTAGTGCTAAGATCTTTTTGTGCAAGAGGGACGTTGTGACGTCTGTGTACAAGGAGGGTACGATGATGTCGTCATCGTATATGACGCAGCTGGTTGAGTGTGTCAACAAAATTTAATTTATTACCATTTCTTGTGTCGCTATTAACTATTAAATATGGCGCTGCTCCATTACTCCACCATATACACCTATTCCTAATGCTACTATAAGATATGCTATTATTCTTAATGCTACTATCATAGATATGCTATCCTTCTTAATGCTGCCATTTCAGACACACCTACACCTTATGCTACTACTTGATATGCTGCTATAACATATTCTCCTGTTTCATATTCTACAATTAGATATGTTTGTATTACATATGCTGTTTTTTTCATATGCTATTAAAACATGTGCTTCTATTACATTTCTTTTGCTATACTTGCATAGGATATGATTACATATACTACCATTTCATGTTATAATTACATATGCTGCTAATTCTTATGTCATAATTACATATGCTGCTATATAATTACATATGCTGCTATTTCATGTTATAATTACATATGCTGCTATTTCGTTTGTTATAATTACATATGCTGCTATTTCATATGTTATAATTACAGATGCTGCTATTATATATGTTATAATTACATATGCTGCTATTTCATATGCTACTATTACATATGCTGATTTTTCATATTTTATAATAACATATACTGCTATTTCATATGTTATGATTACATATGCAGCCATTTCATGTTATAATTACATATGCTGCTATTTCATATGTTATGATTACATATGCTGCTATTTCATGTTTTAATTACATATGCTGCTATTTCATATGTTATGATTACATATGCTGCTATTTTATATGTTATAATTACATATGCTGCTATTTCATATGTTATGATTACATATGCTGCTATTTCATATGTTATGATTACATATACTGCTATTTCATATGTTATAATTACATATGCTGCTATTTCATATTATAATTACATATGCTGCTATTTCATATGTTATGATTACATATGCTGCTATTTCATATGTTATAATTACATATGCTGCTATTTCATATGTTATGATTACATATGCTGCTATTTCATGTTTTAATTACATATGCTGCTATTTCATATGTTATGATTACATATACTGCTATTTCATATGTTATGATTACATATGCTGCTATTTCATGTTATAATTACATATGCTGCTATTTCATATGTTATGATTACATATGCTGCTATTTCATATGTTATGATTACATATGCTGCTATTTCATATGTTATAATTACATATGCTGCTATTTTATATGTTATAATTACATATGCAGCTATTTCATATGTTATAATTACATATGCAGCTATTTCATATGTTATGATTACATATGCTGCTATTTCATATGCTGGAAATACATATGCAGGTACGACCCACTGGTTGAACTTCGACCAGGAGACTGCCTGAAGACCAAGTGCGTGTTCCGATCCACCTCCAAGAAGACGACCACTACGTTTGGTGCGGGCACAAATGACGAGATGTGTTTTGCCATCTTCACCTATTTCCCCGCCGAGAACATGCACTACTACTGTGTTACTTGGGATGAAGTGGATATGCTATTGTTTGACAATGGAGTTATTTATGGTTGTGATTATCGTATGCTGAAAAACGAATCGCATCCTGAACGCCAGAGATTGATAACAAAGGTATGTTCAAGACTGACTGACTGAGTATGGTTTTACGCCGCTTTTAGCAATATTCCACCTATATTACGGCGGGGGACACCAGAAATGGGCTTCACACATTGTACCCATGTCGGGAATCGAACCCGGGTCTTCGGCGTGACGAGCGAACGCTTTAACCACTAGGCTACCCGACCGCCCCGTATGTTCAAGAAGTATTGATCGTTACTCATGTATATCCAGAGGCTAAAATAGCGTGTTATTGTTTGTAATATTAGGATGTTTAAGCAGCGAAAAATTCAAAACGACTTTGAAGCCATACAATGTGCTGGTCTTTGGGGCTGTAATTCGTTTTCTAAAAATTCCAAATAATTATGAACATATTTGGATATGAGAAGGGTTGATGATATAGATAAACATCATTACAGCGAATCTTGGGTTCGAACTGACAGTCATAGATATTTGACACGCCTAATTGACGCAATTCTGCACAGCGAATGTCCGGCGCCTTTGACGTCTGGGCTAACCATCCGCGTGGCCCCGTAACATAAGGTTTACACAGGTTGTTATGAAACGTCTGGATATTGTCATCAGCAAAGCTCACGAATTCATTTAGGCACTCACACCCACTCGCAGACAATCACCACACAAATCTATTCACCCACTCACCACCCAGCCACTCAGACTTACCGCACACAACTCAGTGAACTCACCCTCTCACCACCCAGCCACTCACCACCCAGACTTACCGCACACAACTCAGTGAACTCACCCTCTCACCACCCAGACACTCACCACCCAGACTTACCGCACACAACTCAGTGAACTCACCCTCTCACCACCCAGACACTCACCACCCAGACTTACCGCACACAACTCAGTGAACTCACCCCTCACCACCCAAACACTCACCACCCAGACTTACCGCACACAACTCAGTGAACTCACCCTCTCACCACCCAGACACTCATCACCCAGACTTACCGCACACAACTCAGTGAACTCACCCTCTCACCACCCAGACACTCACCACCCAGACTTACCGCACACAACCCAGTGAACACAACCTCTCACCACCCAGACTTACCGCACACAACCCACTGAACACACCCTCTCACCACCCAGACACCCACCACCCAGACACTCTCCACACAGACTTACCGCACACAACTCAGTGAACTCACCCTCTCACCACCCAGACACTCACCACCCAGACTTACCGCACACAACTCAGTGAACTCACCCTCTCACCACCCACCCACTCACCACCCAGCCACTCACCACCCAGACCTACCGCACACAACTCAGTGAACTCACCCTCTCACCACCCAGACACTCACCACCCAGACTTACCGCACACAACCCAGTGAACACACCCTCTCACCACCCAGACACTCACCACCCAGACTTACCGCACACAACCCAGTGAACTCACCCTCTCACCACCCAGACACTCACTACCCAGACACTCACCACCCAGACACTCACCACCCAGACTTACCGCACACAACCCAGTGAACTCACCCTCTCACCACCCAGCCACTCACCATCCAGACTTACCGCACACAACCCAGTGAACTCACCCTCTCACCACCCAGACACTCACCACCCAGACTTACCGCACACAACTCAGTGAACTCACCCTCTCACCACACACTCGCTCTCTCTTCCAGGTGCTGGACAACTGCGATCCGTATGGAGGATGTCGCACTGAGTGTCCCGCTGCTGTAGCCGAAGTTCGGGGACATCCATGTTTCAGTGGCAGGCTTCCAGATTACACGGTGTCACTTTTGAGTAGGAACCCGTCTCTGGAGGTGGCCAAGTTTCTGGCAGCACTACAGTCATGTGATTGTTCAGCCGCTGAACCGCCTGTTTCCCCATCAAATGGCGGTCACTCAAAATCGATAACCGGTGAAGTCATCACACTCATGTGTATCCTTGGGTCTCGTTTTGTTTGAGTATGCAGTTTTATAAAATAAATATCAATACAAAAGCTTTATGACAGACATGTTGAGGACATTTCCAAATTTGACGCATCAGTGACAACAATGATGTCCGATGCAATTTCCTATTTTGACCTCTACCATATGTTCCCGTGTTTTTTCAGGTGAACAATTGACCTGACTTTGCATGTGTTTGTGACATGCACCACTAGTGGGGCAGGATACGCTCACCTTTTCGCGAACACCTGGTATCATTACTATTTGATAGGGATTCATAAACACATGTTCACGATACAGTCGGAATCGTACAATCGACTCTGCTTTATGCAGAGATTTCTTTTGGATATGGAAAAGGTTTATTTCAAGTACCAAGTTTTTCAAGTTTATGATTAATGTAAAACATTTCCAAGTCACTACATGGCTGAAATACTGCCGTTTTGACTTTACATCTTAGCTCACTCACTCACTCACTCACTCACTTCCAGGTCATGTGTTTACCTTCAACAGTCTGTGAGTGAGTGAGTATGGTTTTACGTCGCTTTTAGCAATATCCCATCAATATCACGGCGGGGGACACCAGAAATGGGCTTCACACATGTCGGGAATCGAACCCGGGCGTGACGAGCGAACGCTTTAGCCACTAGGCTACCCGACCGGCCCTCAACAGTCTGGGACGGTTCCGTCATGAAAGACTTACACTTGTATGCTCCTGTTGGCAATAGTTCACTACAATGAGGGCACGCGTGGCCCAGTCGTCTAATCCCTCCATAAAGCAGTGATGCGACCTTAGGGAATTCTAGAAACTTATGATAATGGGTTCTAATCCAAGTTCGCCCTGATTATGTTTCAAGCTTTATCAGCACCATACCCGTTTTTCATGGGTTTCACCAAAGTGGTACCTGTATCGCTTCGGGCTTTCCTCCCACATGAATCTGGCACACCGTGATGTTATTGGAATACTGTCCAAAGCGACGTTAAACCCAGCTCACTCACTCACCTTACATTATATAAAAAGAACATCCTTGTAAAGCCCCGCTTACTAGCATAGACTTCAGTATAAAATAGCACTCTTTTTACACACAAACGTTTCGCGTCTTGGTGAGTTTATTCGCCCAAGTGCATAGCACCAACGAAACATTTTACGTGCGCACGAAATTCTTCTAAGATCTGGCGTTTGCCTGTCGTTGTGTCATGCTTCAGCATCCGAGACATGAGAAGTAAGTTTGTATTGTTTGTTTGTTCTTTAACGCCGCACTCAGCAATATTTCAGCTCTATGACGGCGGTCTGTAAATAATCGAATCTTGACCAGACAAACCAGTGATTGATATCATGAGCATCCATCCAGGCAATTGGGATACGATGACATGCATCAACCAAGTCAGTGAGCATGACCACCTGATCCCGTTAGTCGCCTCTTACAACAAGCATAGTCGCCTGTTACAGCAAGCATACGTGCGAGCGTGCGTGCATCTTTATCATCATCATCATCATCATCATCATCATCATCATTATTAGGGCTCCAAGCCGAAAGGCTGTAGAGCCCTATTGTAATCGTTCGATTTATTATTATTATTAGGGCTCCAAGCCGAAAGGCTGGAAGCCCTATTGTAATCGTTCGATTTATTATTTATTATTATTATTATTATTTATTATTCCGCCGATTTTTGTACCAGCGCTAGCAAAATAACCACTGGCCCGATTTTGTTCAAATTTTGTGTGTGTGTGGAAACCGTTGAGTACTAGATTCCGCCAAAAACCCAAGGCCGTAGGCCCAAAGGCCAAGGGTAGATAACTGAAAAACAAGTAATTTTTGACAATATATTTTGCCCTGCTGCTCCACAACCGTTTGTCCGTTTACTTTCAAACCTTGCATGTATCTGCTGCTTCTGTTCCTTGACATTTTTTGTTCTTTGACTTTGGTCATTGATCACGTGGTTTGGCAGCCATATTGGATTCAAAGTTTTTACAGGGTTTTGGGGGTACCTGTCTTCAAATACTATCTCCTCTGAATCCACTGCATGAAATGCTTTCAAACTTTCTGAGAATTGTCTCCATACAGAACACAACAAATAGGCATAGCCGTTTTTGGATATCTTTTTTAGTTGCAGCCATATTGGATTTCAGGTTTTCACAGGGTTTTTTGGGTACCTGTCTTCAAATACTATCTCCTCTGAATCCACTGCATGAAATGCTTTCAATCTTTCTGAGAATTGTCTCCATACAAAACACAACAAATAGGCATAGCCGTTTTTGGATATCTTTCTTGGTGACGGCGCTACTGGATTTTGATTTTGATGATTTCTTTCACCAAATATTTACTTTATACAAAGATCATATCTTGTAAGGTTCTCCAAAGAAACCATTGAAAGTTCACATGAAGTTAGTCGGACATATGTACATCATATTTTGTTCTTGGTTGCATGCTAAAAGTAACACCACCTGGTGGTAATATTGACAAAATACCGAATACATCGCTCAGAAAACCTAGGGTTATTTCCCTTTGACCGTCAAGTGTCTTTTGCAGTATGTATACTACCCTTGAAGATGAGGGTTAGAATTGGTCTTCAGCAACCCATGCTTGTCTTAAGAGGCGATTATCGGGATTCGAACATTGTCTTGGTGGTAAATGGGTTTAGAACACACTGGTTAACTCTGGCACATACCAATTTCGTAGCGGTGATGTCCTGCAAAAGGTGACTATCATTTGCATAAGTTGGTACAAGCAAACCATATGTGGATTCGAACATGGTCGATGTCAAACATGGGTTAAGAACACACTGGGACATATGTGGGGATGTCTCACAAGCAGTTCATTACATTTGACGGCGTTGGTACAGGCAAACCATTTGAGGATTCGAACATGGTCGAAGTCAAACATGGGTTAAGAACACACTGGGACACGTGTGGTGATGTCTGACAAGCGGTTCATTACATTTGACGGCGATGGTACAGGCAAACCATTTGAGGATTCGAACATGGTCGAAGTCAAACATGGGTTAAGAACACACTGGGACACATGTGGGGATTTCTGACAAGCGGTTCATTACATTTGGCGGCGTTGGTACAGGCAAACCATATCAGGATTCGAACATGGACGAGGTCGGAAACAGGTTTAGCACTTTATCTCAGCAATACGACATAAAACCGGGCCTCGACGAACTCAGAACGCTCATCCATTTGACTGGAGCTCAACTGACAAAGACGTTACAGCCTGTTAAAGAGTCACCAAGCCGAAAAGCTGAAGAGTCCCAGTGCTATCGTTCGATTTAATATTATTATTATTCCGCCGATTTTTGTACCAGAGCTAGCATAATAACCACTGTCTCGATTCCGTTCAAATTTTGTATGTGTATCCAGATACTTATGTACCAGATACCACACAAATTCCAAGGCCGTAGGCCCAAAGACCAAGGGCAGATAACTGAAAAATAAACAATTTTTAAAGCTATATTTAGCCCTATTGCTTCGCAACCGCTTGTCCAATTACTTTCAAACTTTAGATGTGTCTGCTGCTTTGGATGCTTGACATTTTATGTTCTTTGACTTTGGTCATTGGTCACGTGGTTTGGCAGCCATATTGGATTCAAGGTTTTCTCAGTGTCTTTTGGGTACCTGTTTTTAAATGCATACTCTTCTGAATCCATTGCATGAAATGTTTTCAAACTTTCTGAGAATGGTCAGAATATGGTCATACATAGCACATCAAACTCTGTTAGCCGATTTTGGATATCTTTTATATCGACGGACATATTGGATTTTGATTTTGATCATTTTTTTCACCGAAACTTTACTTTGAAGATCATATCTTTTAAGGTTCTCCACAGAAACTATTGAAAGTTTTCATGAAGTTAGTGTGCCATATGCATCTTATTGTTTGTTCTTGGTTGCATGCTAAAAGTAACACATTTGGTTGTTATATTTGATTAATATTTGGGACACCCCTGGAACACGCCAATTTCGTTGTGGCGATTTCCGGTAACTATTTTGTTACGGAATTGGTTCAAGCAAACCCTTAATGGATTCGAACATGTCCGAGGTCAAAAATGGGGTAAGAACAGACTTGGACACCCTGGCACACGACAATTTTGTAGCGGTGATACCCTACAAGTGGTGCCTACATTTGAGGGATTTGGTACAAGGAAACCCTTTGAGGATTCGAACATGGACGTTTGTGCACAGTATAGCTTGGAGCCCGCCATTGCTGCTTTGCAGCTATATTTTATTATTATTATTATTATTTATTATTCCGCCGATTTTTGTACCTGGCCTAGCAAAATAACCACTGCCTCGATTTTGTTCAAATTTTGTGTGTGTTTGAAGACTGTTGGGTACTAGTGCCCGCCAAAAACCCAAGGCCGTAGGCCTAAAGGCCAAGGGCAGATAACTGAAAAACAAGAATTTTTTGAAGGTGTATTTCGCCCTATTGCTCTGCAACTGCTTGTCCGATTACTTTGAAACCTTGCATGTATCTGCTGCTTCAGTTCTTTGATATTTTTTGTTCTTTGACTTTGGTCATTGATCACGTGGTTTGGCAGCTATATTGGATTCAAGGTTTTCACAGGGTTTTTGGGGCACCTGTCTTCAAATACTATCTCCTCTGAATCCACTGCAAGAAATGATTTCAAACTTTCTGAGAATTGTCTCCATACAGAACACAACAAATTAGCATAGCCGTTTTCCGATATCTTTTTTAGTTGCGGCAATATTGGATTTTGATTTTGATCATTTTTTTCACCGAAATTTTACTCTTAAGATCATAGCTTGTAAGGTTCTTAACAGAAACTATTGAAAGTTTGCATGAAGCTTTGAGACTATATGTAGCTCATTTTGTCCTGGGTTGCATACTGAAAGCACCACTGCTTGGTGTGGTATTATTTGATTTAAGTTAAAAAATCAGACTTGAGTACAAATACTGATGGAAGCGCCTCATAAATCTACTATAAACCCCCATTCACTGGCTTTGCAGATACCCTTGCGTTCTCCACAGCCTTGTTCAATATTATGTGTACTACCCTTGACGACCAGAGTTAGAATTGGCCTTTTTCAACCGATGCTTGTCTCAAGAGGCAACTATGCTTGTCACAGGAGGTGACTAATCGGATCGGGTGGTCAGACTCGCTTCAGACTTGATTCTTCATTTCTCAATTGCCAATTGCTACAGTACCTTATTTTTGACAGCGTTGTTTAAAGCAAACCATTTGCGGATTAGGATATGGTCGAGGTCGGAAATTGGTTAAGTACACTCTTGGAAACTGTGGCACACGTAAATTTGGTAGCGGTAATGTCCTGAAAACCATGACTATCTTTTGACGGAGTTGGTACAAGCAAACTATATGCGGATTCGAACGTGGTCGAAGTCAAACATGGGTTAAGAACACACTGGGACACATGTGGTGATGTCTCACAAGCGGTTCATTACATTTGACGGCGTTGGTACAACCAAACCATTTGGGGATTCGAACATGGTCGAGGTCAAACATGGGTTAAGAACACACTGGGACACGTGTGGTGATGTCTCACAAGCGGTTTATTACATTTGATGGCGTTGGTACAACTAAACCATTTTGGGATTCGAACATGGTCGAAGTCAAACATGGGTTAAGAACACACTGGGACACGTGTGGTGATGTCTCACAAACGGTTCATTACATTTGATGGCGTTGGTACAAGCAAACCATATGCGGATTCGAACATGGTCGAAGTCAAACATGGGTTAAGAACACACTGGGACACATGGGGCGATGTCTTGCAAGTGGTTCCTTACATTTGATGGCGTTGGTACAAACAAACCATTTGAGGATTCGAACATGGTCGAAGTTGGAAATTGGTTAAAACATCCTGGGACACCCAGGTCAATTTAGTAGTGGTGATGTCTCACAAGAGGTTCCTTACATTTGACGGCGTTGGTACAGGTAAACCCTTTGAGGATTCGAATATATGAACGAGGTGGGAAACAGATTTAGCACTTTATCTCAGCAATGCGACAGGAACCCGGGGCCCGGACGAACGCAGAGCGCTAATCCGTTTGACTGGAGCCCAACTGACAAAGAAGTTACGGCCTGTTAAAGAGTCACCAAGCCGAAAGGCTGAAGAGTCCCAGTGTTAGCGTTTGATTTAATATTATTATTATTCCGCTGATTTTTGTACCAGAGCTAGAAAAATAACCACTGCCTCGATTTTAGTCACATTTTGTGTGTGTATGTGGACCTTTGGGTATTAGTGCCCGCCAAAAACCCAAGGCCGTAGGCCCAAAGGCCAAGGGCAGATAACTAAAAGAACAGAATATTTTGAAGATGTATTTCGCCCTATTGCTCAGCAACCGCTTATCCGATTACTTTGAAACCTTGCATGTATCTGATGCTTGAGCTGCTTGACATTTTTTGTTCTTTGACTTTGGTCATTGGTCACGTGGTTTGGCAGCCATTTTGGATTCAAGATTTCCGCAGTGTTTATTGGGTACCTGTCTTTAAACGCAAAGAACTCCGAGTCCACTGCATGAAATGCTTTCAAACTTTTTGATAATTGTCTCCATACATAACACATCAAACTTTGATAGCCGATTTTGGAATTCCTTTTTAGTTACGGCCGTATTGAATTTTGATTTTGATCATTTTTTTCAACGAAATTTTGTAAGGTTCTCCACAGAAACTATTGCAAGTTTACATGAAGTTAGTGTGCAATATGCATCTCATTTATTGTTCTTGGTTGTATGCTAAAAGTAACACCGCTTGGTGGTAATATTTGATTTATATTTGGGACACCCCTGGAACACGCCAATTTCGTAGCGGCGATTTCCGGTGACTATCTTTTGACAGAGTTGGCACAAGCCAACCTTTTATGGATTCGAACATGTTTGAGGTCGGAAATGGTTTTAGAACAGACCTGGACACCCTGGCACACGCCATTTTCCTTGCGACGATACCCTGCAAGTGGTGCCTACATTTGACGGATTTGGTTCAAGGAAACCCTTTGAGGATTCGAACATGGACGTTTGGGCACAGTGTTTCTTGGAGCCCGCCATTGCTGCTTGCAGCTTTAATTATTATTATTATCATTATTATTTACACGCAGCGACACATAGATAGAACGACGTGACATAGCGACATGACCACACGGCATGACCACACGATAGCGCAACATGGCCTCTGCTATAGTACGGCATTACAAGTCGAGACACAACATGGGAATAATACTAATCGACATGGCGATGTGGCGATATGCAATATGGTTTCGCGAGACCGCGATATCGCAACACAATGACATGGCGATCGATTAGGCTCAGATGGTGATATTTGCAAAATAAAGGAAAGCGTTAGGAAGTTTCATATTTAACATCTTTTAATGAGCTATAGTGGTTAAAGCGTTCGCTCGTCACGCCGAAGACCCGGGTTCGATTCCCCACATGGGTACAATGTGTGAAGCCCATTTCTGGTGTCCCTCGCCGTGATATTGCTGGAATATTGCTGAAAGCGGCGTAAAACCACACTCACTCACTCCCTCTTTTCGTGTGCAGGAAATTGTTTGACGTTTTAGAGGTACGTAAATGAGATATGGTGAAGAGAGAATGGGTGTTCTCACTTCACATACTGAATTAGCTATTACGAAGGCACTAGGCGCCTTAACGAGGCAGAATTGTTGTATTTCTACAACAAAGCTAATCGATCTTAGCAGCAAATTTTACGCCACTTGGTAAGTGTTAAACAGTTCTTAATTGGAGAGACGACTGATCGATTTGGCTAAATGGAAAGGTTGTAATTGTCATAGAATCCTACAAATTGGGTTAATTGGTTGAACATATTTACAATCTTCGTGTATATTTGTAAAGAAATAGATTTGTGTTATGATTAAAAGTGAAAATAGATAATAATAATATTGAATGACGTATGGAAAAATCAAAACAAGGTCTCTAGGCGTTGTGATGGTCATAAATCCCAAATCAGTTTCTTAGCTTGTTTCTTTGTCTGTTTGTGTAACGCCAGACACTATTCCAGCTATATGACGGCGGTCTGTAAATAATCGTGTCTGGACCAATTGAAACCCAGATCTTCAGTGGTTCAAATCAGTTATTTACATTTAAGTTGATATTGTAAGATGTAAAATCCATATACAGTAGACTACGGTTATAACGAATTCAAAGAGACCACCCATTTTAGTTCGTAATAACCGTAGTTCGTTATAAGCATATATGCAACACTTGGCCGGGGCTAACAAGTAAGTTCGTTATATCGGTCAGTTCGTTATAAGCGTGTTCGTTATAACCGTAGTTTACTGTATAGTCAAAGTTTGAGAAGCAACACAGTCATTATTTACTGCACACGTGAAAACTCAATGACTGATGACATTTTGTACAGTGGACACGTGTCCAATATGATGACATTATACGGAAAATGACAAAGTGAAGGTCAAGTCACATAATGTTACCAGAGTAATGTAAGCTCACTCGGGCGATAGTTCTTGAGCAAACTATTGCAGTGTCTGTGGTTGAGGATGACGCTATCTCACGTAGACCCACCCTTGGGCACGCCGGAAACCTATGATTGTGGGTTCGAAACCCGGTTCGCCCTGATTATGTTTCTAGGTTTGTCAGCGGGTCCATATCGAACATGTATGTCAAAGCGCAATTCAAAGACGTTTCAAGAAAATCGGAAGGCAAATTAAATAAAGTAATGAATAAGATCAACAAACATAGAAACATACATCTAAGCTACTATTTCCATCTTTTCGTGCGATCGTGTGATGGAAGTCATAGGACATCGATATCTCGGCATTTGTTGTTTCGATGTTGAGGCTTAGACACGATGTTTAATGCCAAAATATATGCATGAGAAATCTTTGTCACAGGTCGTAACCTAGCATAATTTCCTACTTAAAGCGTGTTAACGATTTAATCAAAGACTTTCGTCAAAATCTGAAATCTAAATAGGAAATTACTCCTGGCGAGGTTACTGTAATATTATTGATCTTCAGAGCTTTTTAACGATACCAAATATCGAACGACACGTCGCACGTGTTATTTATACAAAGCTTCGAAAACGGAGGTATTTCCTGGTATTTTTTCGTGTCACTTAGCGGAAAGCCACTATTATCGAGAAATATGTGATGATATTCTTTTTTCAGCATTTTCTGATTACTTTAACAAGGAAAATATAAAAAAAATCAGTAAGTGGATATCTCTATTATGAAATGTCAAAATTGCAAAAGAATCGCCATAATTTTATCTTCCTTGGTGCCTTATCTGGACGTTATGAATGTGTTAGCTTACCTTTTTATTAAAAACGAACTTAATTAAGTCATAGATGCATTATTTAAATAATGTGATAAACATAACTGTAATATTTATAAACAGTAGGATTAGACCTTTAACATGGTGTGTGATATGAAGTAGCAAAGATGTTTTACAAGCTTATTTCCTTCATACATGTTGGCTTCATCTAACACAATAGAGTCTCTGGGAACTCGGTGTGATAGCAGTAAAATTTTCTGGTTGTGTTTTGTAATTTATATTGCAAGAGTATGACTCCCTGGTTCTGCTGAAATGTTTGGACCTACAGTTTTTGAAATGTTTTGGTCCTTGAGGCTCTTAGTTTACTCTGCTGAGTTTCAGACACTGACTGGCGATCCAGCTCGCCTCAAGGATGTTCTGTGGGATTCAAAACCGGCGATTTAGAGAGCCAAGGGAGGTTCCTTGGGAATGCTGATCGTCGATGAGTGAGTGAGTGAGTTGGGTTTAACGCCGCTTTTAACAGTATTCCAGTTATATCACGGCGTGTCAGCTTAATGTGGGAGGAAAGCCCGAAGTGATGCAGGTCTCAGACGTTTACCACTTCTGTGAAACCCACGAGCACGGGTATGGTGCTGACAAACCTAGAAACATAATCGGGGCGAACCTGGATACGAATCCACAATCATAGGTTTCTGGCGTGCCCTGACCGTCGATGATCTATCATCGTCGTGTTGAAAGATGACGTTAGAATGGTTCATAATGGAACAATGTGCGACTGTAAGATTTCATCACAATAGCATTGGGCCGTTACCTTGCCTTGCACTTGCACCCTGTTCTACCAGTGAGTGAGATTTCCGCCCACATCATTATGTTGCCACCGTCAAATCTGTCGACCTCCCGTATGCAGTTGTCGACAAAACGTTCATGGTGACACCCTGGCTCTCCAATCAGATAGCGCGCTGAATCAAACGTTGCTGAACGAAACAGTCGCTGGTCAGACCAAACGTCCCCGATTTTACAGATGATGATGTCGTTGCGTCAAAACTACTCCTTTGACAGGCCGTCGTGCTGTGAGTGTTCTAAGTGTTGTTGTAGGTGAGGTGAGGTGAAATGGGGTTTAACGTCGCGTCCAAGATTATTGCACTTATATAGCGACGTGCATGCACGCGCGTGCGTGCGTGCGTGCGTGCGTGCGTGCGTGCGTGCGTGCGTGTGTGACCGCTTGTACTAGTCCGGACTGATGCCGATTTATAGTGCTGGCTCACTGAGATACCATGCCGCAGTTTAACATGAATACCCCACTCAGACACAGTATACTGACTCTGAACTGACCAGTCCTTGTTTTAGCCCCTTAATGCCGAGCGCCACACAGGGTAACAACAAGTTCCATCTTTTAATGTCTTTTGGTATGACGCGTCCGGGAATCGAACCAAGTGTTGTTGTAGTAGAGGACATTCCATATATTCGTACATAGCAGCCTCGATTTTTGTTTGAGATTGCGCAGATATGATATGTATCGTCATATCGCAATACCGATCTATTATATTTCATATAGTTACATTAAAATATCGTCGTATTGACGAATGCCTTTTCGCTTTATCGCCCTGTGATATCGTGTTATCGACATGTCATATCGTTTTATCGCCAGGAAGTGTACTATCGCCATGTCGTATTGTCATATCGCTTTATTGTGATATTCAATCGCCTTATCGTTATTATTACCATATCGCATTATATCATCGCTTTAATCTCAATATCGCGTGCGTTATAGACGGTTAAATAGCGATGTCCCTTCTCGGCTACCATAACTCATGACACAAAACTAAATGAAGGATATATCACTGTCGCTTCAGTCAACAATGGCACTGTAATACTGCTAAGTGCCCCCTTTTTGTCTCATGAAACTCATCTACGTTTGGCCTAGTTGTATGTGCTTTGTTTTGCTAATCATGACCTCCGTCACACAAGAATTACTTGTTTTATTCATAAACAATGACAGGATTTCATTCGCATTTCCAACTTGTTACTGCCGTTACAGTTCAACAGGCCGGAATGTCGTGAAAACGAAAGCTATTTAAAAAATCAATAACAATCATTTTCTTATAAATACATAATGTCTCTTCTATCTGGTCACTAATTATTTATCTGCATTTCCGTTAACACCCCAGGGGCACGGGTGGTCCAGACGTCTGAGGATATATTACTTCTGTTCAGAGTTGCGCCCCTTGGTCATGTCAGAAACCTATGATCGTGAGTTCGAATCCCGGTTCGCCCTGATTATGTTTCAAGGTTTGTCAGCACCATTTCCGTGCTCGTGGGTTTCACCGAAGTGGTAAACGTATAAAACATGAATCACTTCGGTCTTTCCTCCCATACTAAGCTGACAAGCCGTGATATAACTGGAATATTATAAAAAGCGATGTTAAACTCACTCACTCACTCACATATCGACACTATTTCAACAACAAACATACACACCTGTGCCCGGGCCACCGAAGCGAAAATGTTGTCTGATGCGGGGTCAGTATATAAACACTAGGGATAAACCTGGTAACTTTTGTAACATTCCACAAGGTCGTCGTTAAAAGATCCAGTGGCGTACCGTCGACCGACTATTCAGTGTGTTTTCTGTTTAGTTAAGCACACGAGTAACTGCCAGTTCGTTTTTTACTGTAACGAATATGTTCTTTAACTTGAAACACATCTGTGCATTTCTACCACTTATGTAACAATACAAATGTTGGAAAAAACGACGTTACACGTGCGTGGTTCAGGTGAAAAGTGTTCTCAGTGCGGATGCACGTGCACGCCATGTTCTTTACTATGCGTGGTACAGGGCTCCTGGCAATATTGTGGGGCCCACAACGAGTATTTTAATAATCGTTTGCACGTTTTCAGAACATACTGCCGGGATTTTTAGGACATAAAGAGCCCTGAACCAGTTTATACATTACTGTTGTACAATAAAAGGGAATCTAATTGCTTTAACGTGTACACCTTTAACGGTAAAACGATGTAACGCAACATAATACATACTATTAGTATATTCAA
This sequence comes from Haliotis cracherodii, assembly GCF_022045235.1. Classification (NCBI taxonomy): domain Eukaryota; kingdom Metazoa; phylum Mollusca; class Gastropoda; order Lepetellida; family Haliotidae; genus Haliotis; species Haliotis cracherodii. The sequence continues at coordinate 16,789,499 of NW_027266270.1, read as the reverse complement.
AGCATTTTAGGATCATATATATAACTGGAAATACATTTAATAGTCAAGTTCACACCATTCTGTCATGCGTCACCGTACCTGATATCGATTAAAATTGTACTATGCGGGATCCATCACCGTTGGCGATACATTGTCTTTTCAACAAAACTTGAAATCATTCATTTGATTGTCACAACAAGAATAAAACCGTCAAACCTGAGTGTACATACTTGGGTACGTGGATTCAAAGATCGAAAGCATAAATAATTTACAATCAACCACCCATTCGTAAACAATAATGAATCGTTTAAACAATAGATTGACGTCACATATCTGTTTTGACCCATCCCTAGCAAAAGCTTCGTTTATAGTCCGATTAGAGTGAGCGAGCGCTTTTAACAGTATTCTAGTTATATCGCGGCGTGTCAGCTTATTTAGTGAGGAAAGCTCGAAGAGATGCAGGTCTCAGACGTTTACCACTTCGGTGAAACCCACGAGCACGGGTATGGTGCTGTCAAACCTCGAAACATACCCCTCCCCCCCCCCTCCCCCCCTCCCCCCTTCCCCCCTCCTCCCTCCCCCCTCCCCCTCCCCCCCCCACCCCCCACCCCCCCGATTAGAACAACACGCTAACAAATCTAACATAACTTTCATGAGCGAGAGATTTTTATTTTATTTTAACGCTGCACTCAACTTATTCGAGTACGGACCAGATAATCTAGTGACTGACATCATAAGCAGTGTTTTGGGGCCATTAGGATACAATGGCATGCATCAACCGTGTCAGTGAGCCTGGCTTCCCGATCCCGTTAGTCGCCTCTTCCGACAGGCATAGATTAAGGATCAGCTAAGTTAAGGAAAGTAACAACCAGTGCCTTTTTGTTTAATTACTTCTTGGCGGTGGGGTATAGCCTAGTGGTTAAAGCGTTCGTTCGTCACCCACTTCATGCTGTTGCTGTCCGTCTGGCAATGCACATTGGTTTCATTTTGTGCTGTCCACCTTCCTCCATCATCGACCTCTCATCGGTGGGGTAGCCCAGTGGTTAAAGCGTTGGGCCGTCACGCCGAAGACCAAGGTTCGATTCCACACATGGGTACAGTGTGTGAAGCCCATTTCTTGTGTCCCCCGTCGTGATATTGTTGGAATATTGCTAAAACCGGCGTAAACCCATACTCACTCCAAGACAAAGTGTGGAAATCAATTGACCATGTCACCAATGATGGCCCACTTCAGTTCCATCAAAACGGTTATGTAAATGAAAACACAGTGTATGCCTTAGTGGGTGTACGTACTCCAAATGATTGTTTTGGTTAATTAAGTTAAATGTTTCGGGATATTACCATGATCGCTTTGGCACAGAAATATACGGATTTAATGACATTGCTGAATATTGAGCGTTTCCCTGTAGATTCTTACCGAAGTTTATTGATTCTGTATATTTTCGCACAAAATGGGTAATTGAAAACTGGTCTGTCGGTATTTGACGTCATAACTGAGATCTCGAAGTATCTCGTTAGTAAACGTGGTTTCGACGCGTCATCGACCAGGGTGTCCTATGAGCATGTACATAACAAACTTAGACTATACTCGGCAGTTTGAGGACATGGATGAAAGGAAACACCTGCTGCATAGGAAATATGGCCCTCATTATTAGGTCGGGCGATACTAGTAAAGATTATTTAATTTCATATTTGCTCCATAAAACAATCCCTACAAGGAGAGACATAGTGCCAGGGCCACCAAATGTACCACCACATTCCAGTGTCCAAGATTAACCATATTCCTTAGTAAAAACAAGGGCTGGATTTATTTATATTCACTTAAAGAATTTGAGAGTTGAATTTATATCATGTGGATTCTCAAAAACCTGAATGTTTGCAAAATCAGAGAACAACGAAATTCAAATATGTCAAACGAAATTCATTTTTCAACTTTGTACCCATTATGCCACACGACAAATTGAAGGAAAGATTTCATTCTTTGATAAATGGGGCTTCTGTCACTAAACGTCGGGACTTTTGGAACAGTTACATCTACACCTTTAAAAGTTCAGGACAATTTGTCAAAAATGAAAGCAAAAGTTATTTTAAATTTCCCTGAGAAAAAAATATGTGAAATGTTGGACCTCGTTATAGATAACATTTTAGGGTTATGGCATATGGGCAAGAAGTGGGCATCCCTCATGGACAAAAAAAAATGTGCTGACCTCCTTGCTCCTTTCTTTATGCATACGAGTCAGAATCTCTGCAAAATCAAAACAAGGGAATTTGGCCAAGACTTAGGCTTAACTTATACTGATGATCTTATATCGTTCACGAATGATCAAATAGCCAATTTCCTTTCACTGATTCATTCGCTTGGGCTACAAATTAAAGACACCAGTGAAACCGCATCACCTAGTTCCTATTTAGAATGTGAACAAAGATTCAGAGTGACAAACCACTGACATTTGAATCTACCTTAGACAACGTTTGAGGTACACTCAGGCAAACTCATTTTATGAGTGAGTGAGTTGGTTTTAACGCCGCTTTTAACAGTATTCCAGTTATATGGCAGCGTGTCAGCTTAATGTGGGAGGAAAGCCCGAAGTGATGCAGGTATCAGACGTTTACCACTTCTGTGAAACCCACAAGCACGGGTATGTTGCTGACAAACCTAGAAACATAATCGGGGCGAACCGGGATTCGAACCCACAATCATAGGTTTCTGGCGCGCCCAAAGGACGCAATTCTGCACAACCAATCGCGGTGCCTTATACGACTGGGTCACCCGTGCCCCCACTCTTTTTGTGAACATGTCAAAGAGTATGAAACGACTCCTACCCAAGCGTTTTTGTGTCAGGGTTACACCATTCAAGGTCTCAGTAGAGTGAGTGAGTGAGTGAGTATGGTTTTACGCCGCTTTTAGCAATATTCCAGCAATATCACGGCGGGGGACACCAGAAATGGGCTTCACACATTGTACCCATGTCGGAAATCGAAGCCGGGTCTTCGGCGTGACGAGCCAACGCTTTAACCACAAGGCTACCCGACCGCCCCTGTAGAGCCTTCAAAAGGTGTTATGGTAGACATGTAAAGGACATGTTTTGTGACGGGTGCCACGGATGGGGCAGGATACGTGTACCATTTCGCAAACTGCTGGTGTCATCACTATTTGGATGTACTCGTCAAGATCCAGGTCAGAATAGGTCTTCAACAATCCATGCTTGTCGTAAGAGGCGACCAACGGGATAGGGTGATCAGGCTCGTTGTTTTGATTGATGCGTGTCATCGTATCCCAATTGCGTGGATCGATGCTAATTATATCAATCACTAGATTATCTGGACTAGAATCGATATATACGGTTTTTCCGTCACATAAGGAATAAGGAGTGCGGCGTTAAACAACAAATAAACGAACACTATTTGGTTGTGATTGTGATTGATAAAAAACACGCTTATGATATAATAGGAATCGTATATTGGACTCTGCCTTTGAAAGAACGTTCTTACGATCAATGAAAGGGTTTTGTTACTTTTATTTATTGAGTACTCGATACGTTATGATTAGCTGCAGGTTTCCGGGCATGGGATACTCAATATGAAAACCCACACATCTGAAAACTCATGGCCACGTTAATCGACACAGTAAAATACAAAAGTTATCAGTTATTTTCCGAAGCTCTCCTCCCTCTACGTGAACGTTCTCAGTGAAACATGACTTCATTCTGTGATGCTATGACGTCGGGCTGGTATGAGATGACGTCATGATGCATGCTGCTTCCGTGATAACTGAACTCGTCTGGCTAGCAGCATTTGGAAAAAAACCACAACCTAATCTAAACGTTGTTCTGATAAGTTTGGATCAAACGTACTATTTGAAAATAGTGGCATCGATTTTGTCAAGCCAAATCGTTCGTTTTTCGAATTTCGAAAATAATTATTGATATTTAGAACATGTCCCTGTGAATTTTCTGTTTACAAACCTTTTGAATGCTGAACGCATTCACCATCCACTTTGATTGACGTTTACAAAATACAGGATTTTGAGAAAAAACTCTCTCATCTCTTTATCTTTATATGAAGTAAAGATGTAAAAAAACCTAACGTTTGACGTTACATGTGTTTGGATGAATGGCCATCCAAATCAATGTCTAAAACAATCTTGACCCTGTTATCAAAGCTTTGAAATTCACTCGCTGAGTGACAACGAGAACAGCCCTTGATTGATGAAAGTTATGAAAAAACAGACAAGTCCATTTAAATAAGACTTTTAAAGGGTTGTATATGGAAAAAGTAGATAACTTATTTGGGAAAATTCTAAGCATTTTTCAATACTGATTTGAATAATTTGACATCCTATTCTAAACAGAGATTATTAACGTTGACGATTGCTGGGATTTTAGAATGGTCTAAAGTACAAATGAAACTTAAATCCATACTATAGTGGAACACCATCCCTAATAATACTTGAAACTGAACTCCACGTTGTTCTGAAAAAGTGTTTCGTATTGCTCTGTAAACCAAGCCGGAAAAAGTGTTTTGTATAAAATGTTCCGGAAGTGGAGGCCCACATCGTTATGGAAAACTTGTTTTTTATTGCTCCGACAACCGTAAAACATGTCTCATATTGCCCCGGGAACCGAGTCCAATAATTGTTTTAGAAACCTTGTCCCATAACGTATTTGAAACAGAGCTCTGTGCTGTTCTGTAAACCGAGGTATATATTGCTGGGGACACCCAGACTACATTGCTCTCAAAACTGAGTTACTAGGCCAATATTGCTATTGAATCCTTGGTCAATATAACCCTGTAAACCTATTACAACATTGTACAGGAAACATACTTGCATTTTGCTATAACACGTAGTTAGGTGTTTTAGTGTTCTGATATGCATTATTAGCTCGTGTTGAATTGCTATGATGCATTAGTTTAGTGAGTATTAATCTGTGCTTAAAGATGTTTATGTTCTTGTAATCCACTTCAAATCAGATTCACAGAAATGTTGTTCGAACACTTGAACAAATCGAATTATCATTGTTCCTCACAAATTATATATTTCAATCTGAGATAAAGGTTTTTTGTTCCATCTGTCACAACTGACTGGCATCTAATTTGATTTCGGAAACTTGTATTTTTAGTTAAGTTGGATGTTTCCACAGAGAATAACGTTGAAATTGTGACGATGATAATCATAATGCACCCACTCCTTATTTGGTGCAATGTGATCACGTGTACCAAATACCAAGACGTTAAAACATATATTGGTAATGATAACTACTTACATATATGGAGGCTATAACTGATATATTGGTAAGGACGGCTGCGTACATATGTGGACGCTAGAACTGATATATTGGTAAAGATGGCTACGTACATATGTGGACGCTATAACTGATATATTGGTAAGGGTGGCTACGTTCATATGTGGACGCTATAACTGATATATTGGTAGGGATGGCTACATAAATATATGTGGACACCATAACTGATATATTGGTAAGGGTGGCGACGTACGTATGTGGACGCTATAACTGATATATTGGTAAGGGTGGCGACGTACATATGTGGACGCTATAACTGATATATTGGTAAGGATGGCTACGTACATAAATGGACGCTATAACTGATATATTGGTAAGGATGGCTACGTTCATATATGGACGCTATAACTGATATATTGGTAAGGGTGGCGACGTACATATGTCGACGCTATAACTGATATATTGGTAAAGATGGCTACGTACATAGATATGGACGCTATAACTGATATATTGGTAAGGATGGCTACGTACATATGTGGACGTTATAACTGATATATTGGTAGGGATGGCTACATAAATATATGTGGACGCCATAACTGATATATTGGTAAGGATGGCTACGTACATATGTGGACGCTATAACTGATATAATGGTAGGGATGGCTACATAAATATATGTGGACGCCACAACTGATATATTGGTAAGGGTGGCGACGTACATATGTGGACGCTATAACTGATATATTGGTAAGGATGGCTACGTACATATATGGACGCTATAACTGATATATTGGTAAGGGTGGCGACGTACATATATGGACGCTATAACTGATATATTAGTAAGGACGACTGCGTACATATGTGGACGTTATTACTGATATGTAGGTAGGGATGGCTACATAAATATATGTGGACGCCATAACTGATATATTGGTAAGGGTGGCGACGTACATATGTGGACGCTATAACTGATATATTGGTAAGGATGGCTACGTACATATGTGGACGCTATAACTGATATATTGGTAAGGATGGCTACGTACATATGTGGACACTATAACTGAGATATTGGTAAGGATGGCTACGTACATATGTGGACGCTATAACTGATATATTGGTAAGGATGGCTACGTACATATGTGGACGCTATAACTGATATATTGGTAAGGATGGCTACGTACATATGTCGACGCTATAACTGATATATTGGTAAATATGGCTACGTACATATGTGGACGCTATAACTGATATATTGGTAAGGATGGCTACGTACATATGTCGACGCTATAACTGATATATTGGTAAAGATGGCTAGGTACATATGTGGACGCTATAACTGATATATTGGTAAGGATGGCTACGTACATATGTCGACGCTATAACTGATATATTGGTAAAGATGGCTACGTACATATGTGGACGTTATAACTGATATATTGGTAGGGATGGCTACATAAATATATGTGGACGCCATAACTGATATATTGGTAAGGATGGGTACGTACATATGTGGACGCTATAACTGATATAATGGTAGGGATGGCTACATAAATATATGTGGACGACATAACTGATATATTGGTAAGGGTGGCGACGTACATATGTGGACGCTATAACTGATATATTGGTAAGGGTGGCGACGTACATATGTGGACGCTATAACTGATATATTGGTAGGGATGGCTACATAAATATATGTGGACGCCATAACTGATATATTGGTAAGGGTGGCGACGTACATATATGGACGCTATAACTGATATATTGGTAAGGGTGGCGACGTACATATATGGACGCTATAACTGATATATTAGTAAGGACGGCTGCGTACATATGTGGACGTTATTACTGATATGTAGGTAGGGATGGCTACATAAATATATGTGGACAAGATACATCAGACACTGTATACATGTTGCACTTGTTTACGATGCCTCTTGGGGCGAGGGTGTACCCTGTACATGTAGGTTAACGCGTCCGACCGTCACGCCGAAGACCCTTGAACTGCATGCTCTTGAAATAGAGCGGTATTGTAAGGTATTGGATACATGAAGTGCATGCCCTGGACATGGAGCGGAGGGGTTAAAGCGTTCTCCCGTCACATCTAACATCCTTGAACTACATGCTCTTATTATGGGGTGGTAGTTTGACCTGCATGTTAAAGCGCCCGACCGTCACACCGAAGCCTCTTCGAGTTTATGCTCTTGACATGGCGCGGTGGTGTAACTGGTAGGTTAAAGCGTCCGACCGTCACACCGAAGCCTCTTCGAGATTATGCTCTTGACATGGAGCGGTGGTGTAACTGGTAGTTAAGCGCCCGACCGTCACACCGAAGCCTCTTCGAGTTTATGCTCTTGACATGGAGCGGTGTTGTAACTGGTAGTTAAGCGTCCGACCGTCACACCGAAGCCTCTTCGAGTTTATGCTCTTGACATGGAGCGGTGGTGTAACTGGTAGGTTAAAGCGCCCGACCGTCACCCCGAAGCCTCTTCGAGTTTATGCTCTTGACATGGAGCGGTGGTGTAACTGGTCGTTAAGCGCCCGACCGTCACACCGAAGCCTCTTCGAGATTATGCTCTTGACATGGAGCGGTGGTGTAACTGGTAGTTAAGCGCCCGACCGTCACCCCGAAGCCTCTTCGAGATTATGCTCTTGACATGGAGCGGTGGTGTAACTGGTAGTTAAGCGCCCGACCGTCACACTGAAGCATCTTCGAGATTATGCTCTTGACATGGAGCGGTGGTGTAACTGGTAGTTAAGCGCCCGACCGTCACACCGAAGCCTCTTCGAGATTATGCTCTTGACATGGAGCGGTGGTGTAACTGGTAGTTAAGCGCCCGACCGTCACACCGAAGCCTCTTCGAGTTTATGCTCTTGACATGGAGCGGTGGTGTAACTGGTAGTTAAGCGCCCGACCGTCACACCGAAGCCTCTTCGAGATTATGCTCTTGACATGGAGCGGTGGTGTAACTGGTAGTTAAGCGCCCGACCGTCACCCCGAAGCCTCTTCGAGATTATGCTCTTGACATGGAGCGGTGGTGTAACTGGTAGTTAAGCGCCCGACCGTCACCCCGAAGCCTCTTCGAGTTTATGCTCTTGACATGGAGCGGTGGTGTAACTGGTAGTTAAGCGCCCGACCGTCACACTGAAGCCTCTTCGAGATTATGCTCTTGACATGGAGCGGTGGTGTAACTGGTAGTTAAGCGCCCGACCGTCACACTGAAGCCTCTTCGAGTTTATGCTCTTGACATGGAGCGGTGGTGTAACTGGTAGTTAAGCGCCCGACCGTCACACCGAAGCCTCTTCGAGTTTATGCTCTTGACATGGCGCGGTGGTTTAACTGGTAGGTTAAAGCGCCCGACCGTCACAACGAAGCCTCTCTAAGTTCATTATCTTGACATGGAGTGGTTGTTCTAACCTGCAGGGGAAAGCATACGTCAGTCACGTCGAAGTCCCAGTTATATTATCACAGTTTATTTAGATAATAATAATAATATGTTCTAGTGTGTTGGGTTTTCTGTTAGACATATTCTTGTGCGTTTTATTTCAATTACTTCACAGATCGTCCGACACTAAAATCAGAAATGTGAAAAAAACACTTGTGTATTTCTTATCACTGCTGACATTGATACTGCTATTCCAAGCAGTATGTCACGAAATGTATCTTTGGTCATTCTGCTAACGATATTTTTTCTTACAAAAATATAAAAACACGAATAGTGTTATTATTATATTATTTAATGTCTACCATTGACCAAAGGTTTTGAGAGAAAAATGTGATCTAGTGGTGGGCACTTGTTGTCGGTTGTGACATAGTGTTGTGCACTTGTTGTCGGTTGTGATCTAATGGTGGACACTTGTTGTCGGTTGTGATCTAGTGTTGTGCACTTGTTGTCGGTTGTGATCTAGTGTTGTGCACTTGCTGCCGGTTGTGATCTAGTTGTTGGAACTTGCTGTCGGTTGTGACCTAGTGTTGTGCACTTGTTGTCGGTTGTGAACTAGGGAAGGGCACTTGTTGTCGGTTGTGATATAGGGAAGGGCACTTGTTGTCGGTTGTGATCTAGTGTTGTGCACTTGTTGTCGGTTGTGATCTAGGGAAGGGCACTTGTTGTCGGTTGTGATATAAAGAAGGGCACTTGTTGTCGGTTGTGATCTAGTGTTGTGCACTTGTTGTCGGTTGTGATCTAGTGTTGTGCACTTGCTGTCGGTTGTGACCTAGTGTTGTGCACTTGTTGTCGGTTGTGACCTAGTGTTGTGCACTTGTTGTCGGTTGTGATCTAGTGTTGTGCACTTATTGTTGGTTGTGATCTAGGGAAGGGCACTTGCTGTCTGTTGTGATCTAGGGAAGGGCACTTGTTGTCGGTTGTGACCTAGTGTTGTGCACTTGTTGTCGGTTGTGATCTAGTGTTGTGCACTTGTTGTCGGTTGTGATCTAGGGAAGGGCACTTGCTGTCTGTTGTGATCTAGTGTTGTGCACTTGATGTCGGTTGTGATCTAGGGAAGGGCACTTGTTGTCGGTTGTGATCTAATGGTGGGCACTTGTTGTCGGTTGTGACCTAGTGTTGTGCACTTGCTGTCGGTTGTGATCTAGTCGTTGGAACTTGCTGTCGGTTGTGATCTAGTGGTGGGCACTTGTTGTCGGTTGTGATCTAGTGTTGTGCACTTGTTGTCGGTTGTGATCTAGTGTTGTACACTTGTTGTCGGTTGTGATCTAGTGTTGTGCACTTGTTGTCGGTTGTGACCTAGTGTTGTGCACTTGTTGTCGGTTGTGACCTAGTGTTGTGCACTTGTCGGTTGTGATCTAGGGAAGGGCACTTGTTGTCGGTTGTGATCTAGTGTTGTGCACTTGTTGTCGGTTGTGATCTAGGGAAGGGCACTTGTTGTCGGTTGTGACATAGTGTTGTGCACTTGATGTCGGTTGTGATCTAGTGTTGTGCACTTGTTGTCGGTTGTGATCTAGGGAAGGGCACTTGTTGTCGGTTGTGATCTAGTGTTGTCTACTTGATGTCGGTTGTGATCTAGTGTTGTGCACTTGTTGTCGGTTGTGATATAGGGAAGGGCACTTGTTGTCGGTTGTGACCTAGTGTTGTGCACTTGTTGTCGGTTGTGATCTAGTGTTGGGCACTTGTTGTCGGTTGTGATCTAGGGAAGGGCACTTGTTGTCGGTTGTGACCTAGTGTTGTGCACTTGTTGTCGGTTGTGACCTAGTGTTGTGCACTTGATGTCGGTTGTGATCTAGTGTTGTGCACTTGTTGTCGGTTGTGATCTAGGGAAGGGCACTTGTTGTCGGTTGTGATCTAGTGTTGTGCACTTGCTGTCGGTTGTGATCCAGTGTTGTACACTTGTTGTCGGTTGTGACCTAGTGTTGTGCACTTGTCGGTTGTGATCTAGGGAAGGGCACTTGATGTCGGTTGTGATCTAGTGGTGGGCACTTGCTGTCGGTTGTGACCTAGTGTTGTACACTTGTTGTCGGTTGTGATCTAGTGTTGTGCACTTGCTGTCGGTTGTGACCTAGTGTTGTACACTTGCTGTCGGTTGTGATCTAGTGTTGTGCACTTGCTGTCGGTTGTGACCTAGTGTTGTGCACTTGCTGTCGGTTGTGATCTAGTTGTTGGCACTTGCTGTCGGTTGTGACCTAGTGTTGTGCACTTGTTGTCGGTTGTGATCTAGTGAAGGGCCCTGCTTTAATTCAGTATGTCACGTTTTGTACTTTTCAACCTTGCTGTATTCCAGTATGTCAAGTTTTGGTCTTTTCAACCTTGTTGTAATTTAGAACGTAAGGTTTTGTACTTTTCAAGTTGAAATCTTGAGGGATGTTGAAACAAGGCACGTGCCAGTCGTCGATGTAATCAGCATATCGTCTTTACGGTGTTAAACATCAACTGTTCAATAAAACGCTGAGGCTTCCCTTGATCGTAATTTGTATGGCTTCCTCGCGGAGAGATCAAAGAGGGAGCGCTAGAATGAGTCCTCTACTCAGGGTAGACGACTCTCGCGTGTTTTGAGGTTTCTGCTGCAATGATCAAGAGTCGGATAAGAACAAAAGCTGCAGTATGAAATTGCTTAAGCTAACTTTAAACAATTTAAAAAAGAGAATATGTGGACAAAAGCTCGATTCGAAACAAGACCAATAAAAAGAATGTTGACCATGAGCTGAATGTACATGATGCATGTAGCATCTTAACATCAACGTCACTAGGAATTAGTTTCAAGTTAAAAGAAATGATTGCCTGATGAAAAAAATATCACTGGAGTGAGTAAGTGAGTGAGTTGGGTTTAACGCCGCTTTTAACACTATTCCAGTCATATCACGGCGTGTCAGCTTAATGTGGGAGGAAAGCCCGAAGTGATGCAGGTCTCAGACGTTTACCACTTCGGTGAAACCCACGAGCACGGGTATGGTGCTGACAAACCTAGAAACATAATCGGGGCGAACCGGGATTCGGACCCACAATCATAGGTTTCTGGCGTACCCAAGGGACGCAACTCTGCACAGCGAATCGCGGAGCCTTAGACGACTGGGCCACCCGTGCCCCCTAGGATCACTGGACAACTCTTGTGGTGAATTTTCAGCGTCATAGAACAACGTCACTTCCCTACGTATGTAAATATAAAACGTCAACGCGATCTGTCTCCATTACCTACCGAAACGGATTCCATACTGAGTCTCGTATCTAACATAGACCAGCGTTCCAAATTCCCAACTAGAATTGACCCAAATGGGGATCGTGTGGTCAAAATGTCTGTTGGATATAGATTCTTACCAGTGACCTCGTGGGGTAAATGTTTCATCATAACCCGACTTGACACTGCCAATTCATGCTGTGCAGGCTTACGTTTGTTGGGCGCCATTTTCACTCAATAGAAGGAGGTGTGGAGAAACTGCGTTTAACGAGGCGTTCAAGGGTTTTGCATTTATATAGCGAGGTGCATGTCGTGTGTATGTGTGCGTGCGTGCGTGTGCGTGTGTGCGTGTGTGCGTGCGTGTGTCTGCATTTCGGAATAACGTCGGTTTTACAGCGCAAGCCCACAGGGCTACCTTGCCGCAGATTAACATGGATACACCTCAGACACAGCATACTGACAGTAAAATAGAGCCAACGATACCAGTGGCACAGATTAACCCATTGGAAGACAGTGATAGTGGACTTCATATAGTTTATAATCGTAGACGCTGAAACCGTAAGGGCGGTCGGGTAGCCTAGTGGTTAAAGCGTTCGCTCGTCACGCCGAAGACCCGGGTTCGATTCCCGACATGGGTACAATGTGTGAAGCCCATTTCTGGCGTGCCCTGCCGTGATATTGCTGGAATATTGCTAAAAACGGCGTAACACCATACTCACTCACTGAAACCGTATCTTTATGGGACCAGACCACTTGTCCATCCGATCGCCTTTTAAAACCTTTTGTTTGTTGTTTTACTCTGCAATGTTCCTGCTACCTGACGGCGGTCGTCACATGTTCGTGTCTGGACGACACAATCCGGTGATTGAGCAACGATCCTCACCGTCGTTGTACCATGACAACCAATCAGCCAAGTCACAGCCTGGCCACCCGATCCACTATGTCGCTTCATACAACAAGCATGTTTTGTTTTTTGTTTTTTTTTGTTTTTTTTGGGGGGGGACGTTTTTATCCGTAAAATGAAGACACAAAGTATATACATGATGGTACCAAAGATTTTATTTCAGATACCAAATGATCTCGTTGATCAGTCCATATAAGGTATGAAAAGTCCGTGAATCGCGTGCTGTACGGAAACTGGCGATGCTGTAACGCTAGAAGTGACGGGTAGATTGTAAGAACAGATATCCCATTGTTTGAAATTTACTAAGGCTTAAATAGTTAAATGTGAATCAGGTCCTCATAAAGTTCTCATTGTTGTCATGGTTACTGGTGGCTATGGTCGACAGACAAGTTACGCTTGACGCTTCCTCCTTCCTGGTCCAAAAGGATTCTGTGCGATGTTATTTGCTGGAAAACAAAAACAATTCAATTTGTTCAACAATTTAGGCATTGTCCCGCACATTCAAAGCGTCAATTAAAAGCCAGGAGCTGTTTATCGCTTATATCGCATTAATCATGTATAGGTTTTCACGCAGCTCTCTTTGGCGGCCATTAAAGTCACCATCAACAAACGCCGAAGGCGCTGCGGATTGTGGGTAAAAGCTCTTCCGATAAGGTAATTAGCGGGTTTGTTCGTCCCGTTACCCATGTAAATAGCGATGTGTTAAGTGCGTCATCTTCGACGTGCCACTCAGCATTCCCATATACGGACATTAAGGGACTTCTGCAAACAACACTCTGGTCTGGTGTAAGTTAGATGCCAGGGATCAGACAATATCCCCTTTTAAATTCATCTCCTAAAAACACTGAAATGTCTCGGTGACTTTTTTTCGAGAGGCATTTCGTTAAGATAAAAATGAGTTCAGTTCGCGAATAGTTGACGCGTGCCGGACCTACAGCGTTACATTTTGGAGTGGGATAGTGTGAAAGTGCAATGGGTTTGTTTGTAATTCTTTTAGAGATTCTGAAAATTGACAGTCTGACACCAATGACAAGCTAACAAATGACAGCATTGCTCCAATGACATCTTGTATTCAGTGTTTAACACTGTATGAATGTGAGCGGTAATGCTGTTGTACACCACAGCTGTGTCGGGCCATCTAGAAATTGTAAGAGTGAGTGAGTGAGTTTGGTTTAACGCCGTTTTTAACACTATTCCAGTCATATCATGGCGTGTCAGCTTAATGTGGGAGGAAAGCCCGAAGTGATGCAGGTCTCAGACGTTTTCCACTTCGGTGAAACCCATGAGCACGGGTATGGTGCTGACAAACCTAGAAACATAATCGGGGAGAACCGGGATTCGAACCCATAATCATAGGTTTCTGGCGTGCCCAAGGGACGCAACTCTGCACAGCGAATCGCGGCGCCTTAGACGACTGGGCCACCCGTGCCCCCCAGAAATTGTAAGACGAACCAGTGGTCACACCACGAGCAAAGACCCATACGCCGGGACAAGTTGACACAAAATCGAAATGAACTAGTTCTAGAGACAATGACACGTAGATCGTGCTATAAGTATTTCCAGAAGGTTGTGTAGACCCGTGAAGATCCGGCTTAAAAGTGGTCTTCAGCAACCCATGCCTGTCGTTAGAGGCGGCTAACGGGATCGGGTGGTCAGGCTCGTTGACTTGGTTGATGCATGTCATCGTATCGCAATAGCGGGGATCGATGCTCATGATATTAATCACTGGGTTGTCCTTTCCAGACACGATTATTTACAGACCGCCGTCATGTAGCTGGGATATTGCTGAGTGCGGCGTTAAACAACACACAAAACAAAAGAATCCAGCGAGAGGGAAACAAGGGACTGTTCTGACCAATGAGCACTCAGGATAAGCTCAAAACGCCAATACTCCCCGGGCAACACGTGCCACAGCTTTCTCTACTCTACATATTGTTTCAATGTCAGGACACGGTAGGGTTCGCACAAAGTGTGTGCACTGACTAGGGCTTATTTGACTTTCATCAATTATAAATGGCCCCATTTCGCTGCTGGACATAAAATAGATACGATGTCGTATTTATTCACGAGTGTTGGAAGAACGTTGATTATACAAAGCCGTTATATTGACAATGGTAAAACACTGAACATTCACTATTCTGTAGATGTTCTTTACTGTTTCTATATACATGTAAACAGCTATTTTGGAAAGTTTACATGAAACATTATAGTAGATTCACCCATCCAGCGCTTTGATGAAATACAATGAAAAAATAATGATAAAGTACACAGTTGTGACGAAATTTAATATTTCGCCAATTCGTTTGAGCCTAATAATGTTCGCGTTTTATATGTTCAGGATGACCACTTGCAAAAGTACTCATACTGTATAACCTCAACTCCAGCGAATAGTCCGATTTCGCTGAGCGTAAAGACAAATATTTGAAATATGAATGAATCACCGTTAATCAGGAATGACACCAGGTGTTCGCGAAAAGGGTGAGCATGTCGTGCTCAGCCGGTAACACCTACCCACGCTCGCCCCCCCCCAACACACACACAAAAATAATAATAATAAAAAAATAAAAAAATTGTTTGTTTGTTGCTAACGCCGCACATCATGTCCAAGCCATACTACAACATACATCGAACGAGTACTGGCTTACCCCAGCTAAATACCTACTGACCGACTTTGGGCATAGCATTATCAACAACTGGCTCAAGACAAATGATTTCCCGAGGGCAAATGATATTATTTGTTTATTTGGAAGCTTTACGACATCTTTCTTTAAAAGTCACGATAAGTAATTATACTGCTCAACTCCTAACCTTTAAGCCTGTAAGCGCTTTAAGAAACTATCATAAAAAATACAATATTTATGTCCCCCAGGTCCGCTGATTCCAACCTTCGTTTACTTCTTCCTGTTTGTGAAGACCGTATTATACAGGGACTGGTGAATGAATGAATTCAAATATCACAGAAATTTAGACATTAAAGTTTAACCAAATCTATATCCGGGCCAATTTGTCCGTCATACACGCGTCTCCGCATTGACGTTGAAGGGCTTGCGGGACAGTAGTGACACAGCGGGAGTCAATAAGGAAAACACCGCCGGTGCTTATATTTATGTTTCCACGACGCCCATATGCAGTTCGGTTTTTTTAACCGAAATAAGTAAATGAAGTAACATGAAGTAAACATAGCAACATGTTTGGTTTATGTTCCAAAACGACAGTGATGGTTCTGTCGCTTCAGGGTGTACGGCGTAACGAAAACATTTACTCAGTTCCTGGCGAGGGATGCAGACTGACTGTGTACATACAAGAATAAGACATTGATCTGCCGCAGTGTTGTAAGTTTGATTTGGCGCCGTCATTGAAAAAACAACTGGTGTCATCGGGTGGGATCTTTTGCTAAGGGACAGAGGAGAAAGGGAAGTTGTATGTGAGAGAGGTGGGAGAAGATCGCAAGAGGCAGAAAAGATACAAAACGAGGCCAACAACACAGAGAGAGAGAGAGAGAGAGAGAGAGAGAGAGAGAGAGAGAGAGAGAGAGAGAGAGAGAGAGAGAGAGAGAGAGAGAGAGAGAGAGTTGGGTTTAACGCTGCTTTTAACAGTATTCCAGTAATATCGCGGCGTGTCAGCTTAACGTGGGAATGAAAAAGCCAGTATTTACATCAATATTACATAGAAAATATAACGAGGAGCAATTGAAACTATACCTCTCAGTTGATTTTATTAGGTTTGATTTTCAGTTGAAAATGTCTTTAAGTTAGCGACATTATATAAAAAAAATTAATTGTACTGGCGCTCAGTCAGCACACAACGACTACTTCTACATGGTTTTATTTTAAAATATAATTTGATCAAAAAAATTAAAACATTAAACAATAAAAAAAACCAGTTGTGCACAATACGCAACTACTGATGGCTATCAATAAATTAGCCCTTTTCGGCTCAACATTTTAAACATGGTAGGAGGCCATGTATTTGCAAATTGATTCCTAACCCAAGTCTTTATTGAACCAATATATTTTCACTCAAAATTACCCAGCCACATATTCCTTCTTAAACTGTTGCAAGAATGAGTGATGGTTGATTAGATATTATCAAATTTAACAAGTCCTTCAATTTTCAATTTAATATAACTCGGAAAACTTTCTTTTTCTTTTGTCCCTCAGTTTAGATTGCTGAAGAACTCTGTTCGAACTTTGAAACATAACATGTGTTAAATAGTCTAGTGACATATAGTTATTGATTTGATTGACCACTTAAGCCTCGTCTCAGATCAAGTGTCGATCACTGACTACATCTGATTCGTCCAACATTATGATGAGAGACAGACTGTCAATGACGGATGGGGAAGGGGTCCTTTTGGCCTTCTATATTTTTTGAAGTTTTGAAATATTGGTTAACAACAAGCATTTTCCTCGTTTGGACTTTTTGTGGCAACATGGATCGCAAAACAATTGTATTTCCAAGATGGAAAATATATTCTAACTCTGAGCAAGACCAAGATGATATGTCACCAAAGGGTTCTGCTGTCTTTAAACCCATCTCCTTGTACAATTCATTTGGGTCAAAGAATTGCTCATGTTCAATTTTTAGAAAAATTGTTTTTTTTGTTGCCAGTATTAAAATGAACGTCTCGTCCTCATTCATACGGACATGTAATATATAAATTTCGTAACAATTTCAAACGTTTTGATCATACCTTTTCCATTTACATTAGTTTTAGCAGGGATTTCCATTTCTGGCTTATATAAAGGAACGCTTGCTTGTGTAGAACGTTGGATGAAGTGTACAAGTACTCGTGTTCTTATGTAAACAGAAATATCTGTATTGAAAAATATTCTTGATTTTTTAGCCCCTCTCAATAAATGACATGTAAGTGATAGCTACATTCTGGAGTAAAACAAAGAAATATAGAAACCATTCACTTCAAGACACTGATTGTAGGATGCTGGGCTCAGTATTAAGTCGTCCTATAGGTTACGGATGTTACTGTCAGAATAATGAACAGGCACGCATACGGCATATATCTCAGTCAGGAGTACGACTAAACTCTGACTGCATGGGTCGGAGATGAACTCTTTGTGAAGGCACCTTGTGCCAAATAACCAATTATGTTCAACCTTACAAGTTGAATTTTGTTCCTAACGGACCTAAACATGACAAAGGTGAGACTCTGCTTTTTAAAGTGTCGTCATGTGTCCTGTAACGACGGCGATCTCTGTGGTTCTCTCTCACTCACTGGGGCGGTCGGGTAGCCTAGTGGTTAAAGCGTTCGCTCGTCACGCGTCACGAAGACCCGGGTTCGATTCCCGACATGGGTACAACTTGTGAAGCCCATTTTTGGTGTCCCCCGCCGTGATATTGCTGGAATATTGCTAAAAGCAGCGTAAAACCATACTCACTCATTCACTCACTCTCTCTCTCACTATTGTAGTCAACCTATAAGAGCCTTGTGGTGTTCTGTAAAAAGGGATAAGCCATTTCGTTATCTCTTACGATGGGGCAAGATACGTTTTGTAACACATTATTTGTTCCAGGAAATATTGACAAAATACTTTTGCCTGAGGTTCTTATAAAGAAGTTCCCTGGAATGCTTTATGCCCGAAAATGGGTAAGAGAAATCATTTCCCATTTAAGAGAAACAAAATTGTATGTCTTGAAGCATTGAAAGAAAATCTATTTTTTCCCCTGAATAATATTTTTTCTCTTGAATAAGTTTACAGACTTACACTTAAATCACTTGGTAATTATATATATCGTCAAAATATGGCACCACCAAGTTTGAAGTGTAATTGCGAGTTAATTTTCAATGTGCAGATTTTCAAATGGTACAGTGTGTGTTGATACATCATCTGCCTGTGGAATGGTCGCCACTTTACTGCCCAACCCTTTGGGTGCGTTTATGCGAGCCGTATGTACACCTAAGGGGACACCATAGAGAAATTCGTAATCGATGACAGAAGGTTTAGACGTCATCACTGCTATTAACTTTGGATGAAACGTCTACCGACTTCTACGATTTAAATAAAATGCCTAATCGTACTTTCCCAGAAAATAAAAAATGGCAAATAATTGGCATGTACCAAACTGTCCTCAAGTCGGGCTGTTGCCACCATGTTGAACATAGGTCATACTGTCATCAGTTGACTTATTAGAAACCCACAATGACTGGCAGGACGTCCATGGAAGACCAGTGCCCGTGAGGACAAAGTCCTTGTACGCCACCCACAACGGCTACCATCTTCAACTTGCACTGTATTTTGGTCATCACTGCCATACGCACAACACAGTGTCCATCAGGACCATCAGGGGTCGACAGAATGCAGCAGGATGAAGGACAAGAAGACCAAGAAGACGCCCGCTCCTCTCACCCCAACACATGCTGGACCGTTTCGCATGGTGGTGTCAGGCTCGAGAACACTGGAACCTGAGGTCATGGAGGGTGATTCATTGGTCTCACAACCAATGATAGTAGGACTCGTGTCTGGGGACAAGGGGAAACATATTATCATCAGTACAGATCCAGGAGACAGAGGCATGTGGTGGCGGTTCCATGATGGCATGGGGATCTATGTCGCTCCTTTGATTGTTAGCTTGGTTTGGTCACAGTTCAGGGGATACTAAATGGACAAAGGTAAGAAGCTACCATACTGGAGGGTTGTGTTGTGCCTAATTTTGACAACCATGCACTTGCCGCACGTCCTGTCTTCTTGGACAACAATGTCCGTCCCCATCGCGCTCCAGACAGATGTGACTGTGAAGCTCAGACCTGAATCCAGTCGAACATCTGTTGGATCAGTTGGGACGTAGGGGTAGAGCCAGGGCCAGTACAGAATCTCCAAGAATTGACCAAGACATTGCAGGAAGAATGGCAACACATCCCTCAGTTGAGGACCAGGCGGCGTCTGATTTTGACCATGAGGAGACGTCTTGCGCATGCGACCCGTGTACAGGGTGGCTGCACCAGATAGTGACTTACAATGTTGACCATTTAACTGTGACATGGGTTCAGCGTGACTAACTAAAGCGACAAAACCCTTTCCACATCCAGTAGAAATCTCTGCATAAAGAGGGCGGTCGGATAGCCTAGTGGTTAAAGCGTTCGCTCGTCACGCCGAAGACCCCGGATCGATTCCCGACATGGTTACAATGTGAGAAGCCAATTTCTGGTGTCCCCCGCCGTGATATTGCTGGAATATTGCTAAATGCGGCGTAAAACCATAACACTCACTCTGCATAAAGCAGAGTCCGTTGTACGATTTCGACTATATCATGAACATGTGTTTATGAATCACTATCAAATAGTAATGATACCAGGTGTTCGCAAAGAGGTGAGCGTATCCTGCCCCATGCGGGCATTCGTCACAAACACATGTAAAGGCAAGTCAAATGTTCACCTGAAAAAACGGGAACATATGGTACAAGTCAAAATAGGGAATTGCATCAGACATCATTGTTGTCAATGATGCGTCAAGTGTGGAACTGTCCTGCACATGTCTACCATAAAACTTCGTGAAAGCTTTACTCAGGCCTTGAAGTTGTAACCTTGATCAAACAACTTCTGAGCAAGAGTCGTATGACGCTCTTTTAAATCTTGGTAGACAGAGCATGCTCGATTGTGTCTCAAAGGTTGGGAAATGTAAACACCAAAGGCGGGAGCTGCTGGAATATTGTCAACATAAAGGGAATGTTGACTATTCGAAAGTTTAAGTCATCCCTCTTGTCATACAGTCTTGTTGAGAGTGTTTTGTCACCCTCACTCTTTATGCAAAGATCTCAATATGAAACAGATAAGGCGGTCTTTTCATTACCATAATTATGCTGCCTCTATTTATCCCCAGTTACAGTCCTTGTTGGGTGGTTGGCTGGTTTGTTGTTTATCGCCGCACTCAGCAATATTCCAGCTATATTGCGGCGGTCTGTAAATAATCGAGTCTGGACCAGACAATCCAGTGATTGATATCATGAGCATCGATCCATGCAATTAGGATAGATGACATGCATCAAACAAGTCAGTTAGCCTGACCACCCGATCCCGCCTTTTACGACAAGCATAGTCGCCTTTTATGGCAAGCATGGATTCCTGAAGACGGAATCTTCACGGGTCCTTGTAGTCGCTGGCGAATAAAGTTGACTTTTTTCTCTCTGCAAATTCTCATTACGTCCTATGATTGATAAAATTAACATCTTGTTTTACATTAAGAAACCCTTTTATTATTGATTTCAAGCTTCTTCTAATCCATGTCGTTTCTTATTGTCAAAATATCTTGGTGGTGCGATACTCCTGACGAGGTGCATCGATGTCAACATACGCGCAAATATATATCACCATAAACTTTGAGAGAAATATAAACAAATTAAAATATTATTTTTGTTACCTTCTGATGCTCTGGCGTAGTCTGACCCCGCAAAATGCCGTGACATCAGCCCGAAATCAGCATGACCTCTACGTTCTCTGAAAAGTCAAGTATTAAATGTTTGTATCGTAATATATCTATGTACTCAGTCAAGAACAGCACCTGTTGATGACTGTGTGCAAATTATTCAACTCAAATCAGTCGCATCTCAACCCGTATTGGCGATTAGGAAGTCAGTTGAAAAGTATATGGAAATATTTTCGTTGATGCGTTCTCGAAATAAATTTTAAGAGAATCTCATCCATGGGTCTTTTGAGATGACATAGGGTCGATTAAGATGGCACGACTGTGAGTCTTCCCGTTGACGTTTTCTACCTTTTTCGACGATTGTTGATATCTTTGATAATTTGGATGTTGGTGAAATATAGTTTTAGGCCTTGTTTGTAGGGCTAAATGTGGACTTTTAATACTCTGCTAATCAACCAGGCGATGATCACGAGAGTGATCAAGCAACCAATCCAACTGGAGACATCTGAAAATCTCCTGCAGTGTTCACATCCCATGGAAGCCAGCACCGCCTATTTAAAAAGCATTCTCACCCTTCAGTCAACCATGCATGTCCCTTGTGGGAGTTCCGGGACAGAGTAGGACCCTACTCTCCCACACTTGTACGAGCCAACTAAAGTGGATTGGTTGGTTATACGAACTGACCTGGTTGACTGACCCAAGAAGATCCGGGTTAGAATAGGTGTTTATCAACCCATGCTTGCCGTAAGAGGCGACTATTCTTGTCGTAAGAGGCGACTGACGGGATCGGTTGAGGAGGCTCGCTAACTTGATTGATTCATGTCATCGTATCTCAATTGCTTGGATCAATGCTCATGATATCAATCACTGGATTGTCTGGGTCAGACCGCCGTCATATAGCTGGAATATTGCTGAGACGGGCGTTAAACAACAAACAAACAACAAAACCTGGTTGACTGTCAGTCATATTGCCCCAACGGCGCAGATCGCAGCTCTTGATTACATCTCGGCTTCTGGTTTGGCCGGTCCATATTATTTTCAGGCCACCCTCTTAAGTTTATTATAAGATTATTATTGACCACGGCGGAACGCAAGGTGAGGTGTCGCAGACTGAAATGGGGTTTACGTCACGTTCAGTAATTCTGCGACCGGCGGAAAACAACATTCACTCACTGCAAGTAGATCTCTATTACACCAAGGAAATATACAGTCTTGGTTTTATAACGTACACTGGTAATTCGTGTGTAAACTTACACTCTCTGGTTCCGTAGAGACTTCAACAAATAATCCACCAATGATATCGTCTCATCTTCAGTGAGACCAAGTGCAGGTAACTCTTCCTCTGCCCTGGAAAACAACAGTTTTGTTATTCGTGGTTTAGACTAGAGTAATATGATGGACAACACCTCCTCTCGCCCATTCATACTCTCTCTTTTCCCGCGAATAACATGTGTATTAAGCAAGCAACTGCTTCTCTGCTCTGGGCTTTGAAATAGATGCTAAACGTGATGGAAGTCGTATTTCATACGCACAAAATGAATAAGACAAGCGTTACGGAGAATAGAGGGGTTTTATAAACATAACGTGACAATAAATAATTGTACGAGTCAGATATATTCCACCTAAGTTATTATTCCAGGAATTGCGAAACTGAATTCACAAATCAAGCTTAAATCGGTGGCTTGCTGCTTGTTCGTAACAGTCAAGGGCTCTAACAAGAGGACAATGTCACAGAAAGCAGGGAGAGTTCACCCGTCACTGTCAACGACAGCCAGGAAGCGACTACCCCCACGACGCCTGCGATACAATGGCTTCTAATGAAGGGCACGACAGCGAGCTATGGAAGTCCCATGGCGGACGGTAACCATATTTTCCTGGAAGTGATTGCTTGGTGTGGATCACACTTCTTGTGTTTATTCTGATGTGGATCAGGGAGTTGAATCAAAGGGTAGAGAAGCTGTGAACATGATTTCAATAAAGCCCGTTAAAGTGTCAAAACTTGCCAATCAATTATGAACCCTCGATTTCATCAGGGAGTGTGGTTCCATGAATATACTTCAGAGCGGTTTCTTGACTAAACATAACAGACCTTCAAATACATGACAGTGAAACATGACCCATGAAGATCCGGGGTAGAATAGGTCTTCAGCAACCAAATGCTTGCCGTGAAAGACGACTATGCTTGTGGTAAGAGGCGACTAACGGGATCGGGTTGTCAGGCTCGCTGACTTGGTTGATGCATGCCATCGTATCCCAATTTTGTGGATCGATGTTCATGATGTTAATAACTGGATTGTCTGGTCCAGACTCGATTATTTATAGACCGCCGTCATATAGCTAGAATATTGTTGAGTTCGGCGTTAAACAAACAAGCAAGCAAACAAACAAACAAACAAACAAACAAACAAACAAACGTTGTTAAGTGCGGCTTAAAAAAGAACAACCAACCAACCAGGAACAAACCTAGAAACATAATCGGGGCGAACTGCGTAGACGACTGCACACCACCCCCACCCCCACCATGACCCCCACCCCCACCCCCACCCCCACCCCCACCCCGCCCACATCAATAAGGAATTGTTGGTTTGTTGCATACGCGTTATTGATTAATTTTTGTGAGTATAAAATAATGAGGTAATGTCTGGTTATGTAATTATATCATACACGACTGTTATATTTGTAGAGTGAAAAATCAAAAATCGATCTTTTTCAAATAAGATTTCTGAAAATATTAATTAAACCATCCCCAAAACCGATTTTCCGAAATATTTAGTCCTCCAAATATCTGGAACCAGTTATCAGTGCTTAAAGATCGATGGAAAACTTCGATCGTTTTTCCCGCATTTCTTAACAGCCAAATCAAAGAGTACCTGTAGGGTATGTCCGTTACACGATAATTGCAGGTTTTTGTAACCATTTTGTTTGAAGATTTAAAAGAAAATGTTTGCTAAACTGGCTGGATCTTACGGATGCCATACAATGATTTGTGGCTTGTAGCGTCTCAAAAGTGATTTGCTCTCTCTGCTTTCGAAATGAAACGCAAATTTTGAGAATTGACGGAATGAAAGCGTGTAATCGCTCGAAGTCTTTGCAGAAAATCTGTATTACGATATGACATGTTAAGATGAGGAGAGGGGAAAATGCCAAGTAAAGAAACGCTGCATAGTATTATGAGAGAATAAACAAATAATATGAAAATGCGGGACTAGAATTAGGCATAACAAGTGGTGTCTCTCCTAGTAAGCGGTTTTGTTATTCATATCATTCGAAGAAAAGATTTGAAAATAATTATCTCTGAAAAAAATCATTGATGCATAATATGTATTTAGAGGGATATTATATGCTTCTTAAAGACTAAATACCTAAGATGGGTTTCTGATATGTTCTGTCGAATTTGCCTCAGGATGAGAAGGTTAACGCTGCTGTAGAACTTAACCCAAAGTCATAAAAAATGTCGTAATACATACATATTAATATCATACATTGTCGATGAGTTTCCACGTAAGTGGGCGTCGCCTTGTAGTTAAAGCGTTCGCTCGTCATAACGAAGGCCCAGGGTCGATTCCAAACATGGGTACAATTATCGAAGTTCATGTCTGGCGTCCCCGACGTATATTGCTAGAGTGACACTAAAATCTGCATCAATCCATACTTATGCATCACTCACTCATTACACACTCATCACTCACTCATCACTCACTCATCACTCACTCATCTCTCACTCATCACTCACTCATCACTCACTCATCACTCACTCATCACTCACTCATCACTAACTCGTCACTCACTCATCTCTCACTCATCTCTCACTCATCACTCACTCATCACTAACTCATCACTCACTCATCACTCACTCATCACTCACTCATCACTCACTCATCACGAACTCGTCACTCACTCATCTCCCACTCATCTCTCACTCATCACTCACTCATCACTAACTTATCACTCACCACTCACTTATCACTCTCATCTCTCACTCATCACTCACTCATCACTCACTCATCTCTCACTCATCACGAATCATCACGAACTCGTCACTCACTCATCTCTCACTCATCTCTCACTCATCACTCACTCATCTCTAACTCATCACTCACTCATCACTCACTTATCACTCACTCATCTCTCACTCATCACTCACTCATCACTCACTCATCTCTAACTCATCACTCACTCATCACTCACTTATCACTCACTCATCTCTCACTCATCTCTCACTCATCACTCACTCATCTCTAACTCATCACTCACTCATCACTCACTTATCACTCACTCATTTCTCACTCATCACTAACTCATCACTCACTAATCCCTCACTCATCTCTCACTCATCACTCACTCGCCACTCACCAATCACTCACTCATCTCTCACTCATCACTCACTCACTCATCACTCTCCCATCTCTCACTCATCACTCACTCAGCATAGGGATGTAGACATCTGGGCTTAATTCCCATTTACATACGTCGTATACAGACATGTTTATGACATTAGATGTCACTTTAAGCAATATTGCAGCATTAAGACGGCTGGCGCAAATAAAGTCTTCCTACATTTGATCGTGTAAGGTTACAATTCTTAGCCGAGTGAACGCACTATAATCATTAGCGAACCACCACCACACTGAGTGAGTGAGTATGGTTGTATGCCGCGTTCAGCAATATTCCAGCACCATCACGGCCCGGGACACCAGAAATGGGCTACACACATTGTACCCATCTGGGAATCAAAATTAATCTCTCGGCTGCCCAAATGGACTTAAGGTTTCGAGGTGTTATTGCTTTACCTTTTGACGGTGAAGGCTGTGCTGGAGACACACAGAGTCAGGAGGCACAGACAGAATAGCCAGGTACTTTCCATGTCACCTGCAACAATGATACAAACAAATAATCAATCAATCTTTGACAACATGACACTGACTTGACGACGAAATGATTAAAGGGAGAAGGCGGTAATAAGTGCTGCACTTGTGCCCAATCCCTTTGTCTTTTTGGACAATAAAATATGTTAATAAAAAAAAAATATATATATATATATATATATATATATATATATATATATATATATATATATATATATATATATATATATATATATATATATATATAAATGATTTTAATGCCAGAGTATCGCATGTATCGTGACAGAGATATCGATATGCCTCGATATCGATTTGGGAAATATCGCAGAAAATTAGATCCTGTTAAGTTTCAAAGGTGGAAGTCCGTGCTGGCACTGTGGTGACTAAACCTTTGAACCCTTTGGGTGATGGTCGGGTTGGATGCGTGGGCATGTGTATATTGAAACCTCTGGTTCTCCTGACTGACAGCGATAACGCAGGGTGTCTCTAATTTTCACATTTGGTTAGTAATCGTCCCGAGACCCCAACATCTTGCCGAGTTTGTTTGAAGAACAAAGATTTGAAAATTAGCGAGTGATAGTCTATACTTACGCCAAGGTTCAAAGCGGACTTGCCAAGAAAAATATATATCACTATTTTCAAGCTTTATTCAGCCTGTGAGGACAGGCTGTCTTCATGTTTTGTATCCATGATACAGAAAAAAGAATGTTCACCTCCGAATTGTCTCAAAGATGTGAAACTAAAACTCAACTGCAAATGCACCAAGTTATAGGATCCATTGAAAAGACACTTCTTTATTGCTGTTGTCTTCGTGGCTTTGCCCGACATATCTACTGTGACATCATGACATTACTACGTCATAAAAAAGTGGAACGCCTCCGTGGTCTAGTGACAGAGCGTCCGCCCGGAGAGCGAAAGGTCTGGGGTTTCATCCCCGGCCGCGTCATACCAAAAGACGTTAAAAGATGGTACTTGTTGTTACTCTGCCTAGTGCTCGGCATTAAGGGGCTTCACGGGTTCTCATTAAATGTAACGCAATAAAGTGATTCAGAAACAGATACAGTTGCATACATTTATTTGTTGTCGTACTCAGCAACGGGGGCCATTTTAGAACTGGAGTTTGAACCGGACAAACCAGTGATTGAGGTCATGGGCGACATCCCACGCCGACGGGGTACTGTGACACGCAATCACCGTTGTCACCGATTCTGACCACTCGATCCCTCAAGGCGTCTCGTACGCCGAGTATTGGTTGCTCAAGGTCGGACATTCCCACGGGACTGTACATGTTAACTTGCATTACTTGTATTAAGCATTAAATATCATTTATTTTACCTCAGACTATAATTCTGTCATTTCGAATCCGAGAGGAATATTGACTGTGTAGAACATGGCAATATTGACTATGTAGAACATAGGAATGTTGACTGTGTAGAACATAGGAATGTTGACTGTGTAGAACATAGGAATGTTGACTATGTAGAACATAGGAATGTTGACTGTGTAGAACATAGGAATGTTGACTATGTAGAACATAGGAATGTTGATTGTGTAGAACGTAGGAATGTTGACTGTGAAGAACAAAGGAATGTTGACTGTGTAGAACGTAGGAATGTTGACTGTGTAGAACATAGGAATGTCGATTGTGAAGAACATAGGACTGTCGATTGTGAAGAACATAGGATTGTCGATTGTGAAGAACATAGGATTGTTGACTGTGTAGAACGTAGGAATGTTGATTGTGAAGAATGTAGGAATGTTGACTGTGTAGAACATAGGAATGTTGACTGTGTAGAACATAGGAATGTTGACTGTGTAGAACATAGTATGTTGACTATGTAGAACATAGGAATGTTGACTGTGTAGAACGTAGGAATGTTGACTGTGAAGAACGTAGGAATGTTGACTGTGTAGAATGTAGGAATGTTGACTGTGTAGAACGTAGTAATGTTGACTATGTAGAACATAGAAATGTTGACTGTGTAGAACGTAGGAATGTTGACTATGTAGAACGTAGGAATGTTGACTGTGTAGAACATAGGAATGTTGACTGTGTAGAACACAGGAATGGCTATCGCTCAAAAGGCAATCTACATAGTGATGATGGATTGTTGTCAGGGCTGGTGGTGTGTCTAAAAGTAATATTTTCATGAATAAAACAAGCAGTAAAGTTGTGGTAACCGGATACCGGCATAAAGTACAAGCATCAATGGGCTGTATCGTAGAGTAGACAATCCAGCCTGGTTGGAGGTCAAGTCTGCAATACTCAGTTTGGACTGGAATAAGGAGACGACAGTGGTGTACCATATGTACCAAAACAACTATTCTACCGCCATTCATATACCTTGTGTTACCAGACTGTGACAAATAAAATAAATAAATATCAGATGAAATGTCTGGCTTTCCAGAGTAAACACTAAATAAGAACGCCTTCTTTTAAACATTATCCAATCACCACACCTGACATATCGTTCTATGACATTTGGTTGTATGATAACACAGACCGTGGAAAAAACGTCTTTTGACTCTTGATAGACTGACATCCATTAATTCCATGTTATTTCAAACTGAGAACCATAGACTTATCTGTCATTGTATATTCCAAACGGCGTCCTCCCATTCTGCCTGCATAGCATGAACTTATGTTTATACTGATAAGAATAATGAAAGCGACAAACCCATTCCAAATGTGTATCTGTTGATTTTTAGATTCTAATTTCAAATAAGAGATATGTCAATTATCATAGAATGAAGTTTCCCACTGCTGTGTACTGACCACGGTTGCGCCATATACATGTTTTCAGGTAAGAAATAACTGAGTGGTACAAATACTTCAGGCGCGCAGTGTATTGTTTCCGTCACCCGGTCGTCAGAGTTGAAGTCATTCCTGTGAGTGAGTGAGTTGGGTTTAACGCCGCTTTTAACAGTATTCCAGTTATATCGCGGCGTGTCAGCTTAATGTGGGAGGAAAGCCCGAAGTGATGCAGGTTTCAGACGTTTACCACTTCGGTGAAACCCACGAGCACAGGTATGGTGCTGACAAACCAAGAAACATAATCGGGGCGAACCGGGAATCGAACCCACAATCATAGGTTTCTGGCGTGACCAAGGGACGCAACTCTGCACAGCGAATCGCGGCGCCTTAGACGACTGTGCCACCCGTACCCCCTGAAGTCATTCGAATGTTATTGTGAAGTACAGTAGTAACGAAGGTGATAAGATGCGTCAAACAGACACTAAGGTAAATTCATAGATTGCTGGAGACGGTCAGTGTCAGGCCAGATACGAATCGAGTTTAGATGTGCATTTCTTCGTTTGTTCATTAGGATAGGCCGTAGCGAGGATATTCGTGAACAATCATGCAGTCACGCTCCCTGACATTTCTCAATGTATACTGAAACGCTGAGACCAAGAATAAAGGTTCTAAATGATCAGAAAGAACGCTTATGTGTGTTTTCGTGCTAGGGAATTCCCAGGGGTTTCCCCAGGAATGTGGAAGTAGTCCGTCAGTGTTTACGTCATTTTTTAGAACACGATCTCGTGAAAAACGTATGAACGTCAAATTGTGTCGTTCATACACTTATGAAAGTCAAATTCGCGGTCATGTGACCGACCTCTCGTCCAATGGAAAAGCCGTATATCGTGCAAACTTCAAATTAAAAATATATAATAATCTCTCTTTATATGTCTGTAAATGGAAATATATAGTCTTATTCACGAAGCAATTTCCACCAATCAAAAATCCGTTTAACCAATACAATTATAAAAACTTACATGGTATAAAAAGAATGTAGAAAACTTGCTTTGTAGATTTTTAATAATTATTACCATCTCACAATATTTCTCACATGTTATGCTTCTACGTGATTTCAAACAACCTGTTGTCAAAATAGCTTGCTTTTGATGCAAAGACAGTTATAACTGTTAAACACCTATAATCGGTGTTTGCTTATTTACCATGTACAAAAATGGCAGTAATACTTAGAACCACACCTATTACCAGAACCTTCGATCTTACATTGTGACTGACAAACATGTAGACTACGGTAAAAGAGACAGATAGTCAAACATAAAAATGGGAAAATTAGGTTATTTTCTTAAAAGGTGTTTTCTCAGACCTGAATTTGAAAAAAATAAGTGGTATTGGAATACATATCGTAGTCATTATAAATCGTGTTTGGTCAATAATTATACAAAACAACGTCAGTTTACCAGGCGGTTCAGTTGTCATGGAGATAATTGGCACCGACGTTATGGTCATGGTGACGATGTTTGTCTTACAGCGTTTGAGGACAAATAGAGAATCACAGAACATTTCAAATAGGCGGCATCTTTGGGATTGGCTAATTCTAAATTTTGGTAAAGTGCAACTCTATAATGGAACCGTTTTCAGTAGGATCTTCAATTATGATAACAGAGTATGACTATAGATGTTCCAAATAGCAACAGTTGGTCTTCTATAACAGATCCGGATTAACGGATTTCAGTGTATTTTTGGAATACTTTTATAATATCATAGAACATCGGAACGTAGAACAGCGAGTTATAATTAGGCCTTCACAAAAATATATAAAACTGCCTTATATTTGACACAACATAACCGTATATTGTTACTGATACTAGTGTTTATGGTTAAGGGATATTATTGTCCTATTAATTTACATTAAGTTTTAAAAAGTTTCAAAAGTTTATCAGAAATTGTACATATACTGTAATAATTTCATGGAACATTGTTGATGGAATGGAGCTCTATTGCTGGCCTTATAAATCGACTACCAGTATAATGACGCACCAGTGCATGACGTCATCACGGTATATCACTATATGCTCTATAAGCTCTGTTAACGCCTCGATACAATGATCAATGAAAAAAAAACCCCTCAGTTACATCGATGCCGATTGATAACATAAATGGATAATAACTAATAAACTTTTATAATAATGAGCTCGTTAGTGTTTTATAATTTGCGATTGAGAAAACGAAAGTACACACGTGTTTATTTATACTCACGGGCAATACTAATTGCTTACAATTGATTATAATATAGAGGTTATCTCTTTAGAGATGGAGTCACTTTAAGACTGTGTACACATCTGCTTAACCGTGTCAAGACAGATCGGGACAATCTGAAGCCGGAACAGAAAAACGGAATATCACATCAAATGATCTTTGCTTCAAACGCCGTACAGTTTCATTGGGCGATGGCTACTTTACATTTGCACCAAACCTTGTTATAAAGAACACAAACATTGCAAGGCAAAAATTAAGTTTGTAAAATATAAGAATGAAGCACTTTGTGGAGAGGCATCGGGGATAAAGTAAAGTTTTTGAATTACTTGCTTCCAAAAAATAGTTAGTGAATGAATTTGTATTTATATGAGTCAGCTTAATTTTGGAGGAAAGACTTAAATTATGCATGGTCCATGAGAACGGTAGTGTGCTGATAAACGTAGAAATATAATCACGGCGAACCGAGATTCGAACCTACGATCATAAGTTTCGAGCATCCCTTAAGAACGTAAAACAAAGGGAGTTTCTTCGACGACTTGGACGACGAGGCCACCCGTGACCCTTCAAAAATGACAAGAGGCTACATGATAAAATGTTCCCAGTTACTTGCGTTCAGCGTTCCAGTTTCGTACACGTGATTATCACATGGTACAGCACACCCTTGTGGTATTCGGGAACCTTTAAGCTACATGATAGCAGTTAACAGTTGTTTCTGCAGTGTAATCAAACTGTATGCCGTTAAGCACAGAATAACCGATCGTCAAATATATCCATCATGCTATACGGACCATATGCGGCAGGACCTGATGTGACGCGGTTCCGGTGAATTCATGTAACCTCACTACGCCATTGCTGCCAAAGTATTCAGCAGAGAGCGGAAAGATCCGGGTTGACCCGAGTGTTTCTGCATATTCTAAAGCGATCCTAACAGGTACAGATCATTAATCACTCAGAATAAGGTATTCTCGAAAGAATCATACATTGTCAGAAATTAGGCATATACAATGACAGGAATGAGATTTGGTTTCAGGGAACCTGCAGAATTGGAATCGTATCGTCACACAAAAGAGGCATCATCCATTTATTTCAGTTAATGTCGAAACAGAATGGAATATTACAGACACGGCTGGTAACGCAGTCAACAAGTTATATCGAATGTGTCTATGAGAAACTCGAGACATCCAGACAAAGATGTCAACAAAGAATCACATGTACATTTAAAGAGGTGATGTGGAATGGGGTTTGACGCTACTTTCAAGATATATGAATAAATAAATGTGTGTGTGTGTGTGTGTGTGTGTGTGTGTGTGTGTGTGTGTGTGTGTGTGTGTGTGTCTGTGTGTGTCTAATACCCACTGAGATACCATGCTGCAGATACAGTATACCGTTTCCTAGCCGACCAGTGCTTGTTTTTTCCATTAATACCGAGCGTCAGGTAGGGTAACAAGAAGTACCATAAAGTATCACATTCAATGCTTAATTGAATTATCAGGGTTGATAAAATCAAGCTTAAAGTTGCAGATTTAAATTTTGTCAATTTTTGAAAACATTAAGTATCTTTTGAACCAGATAGCAATGTTCCAATCAACCGGTCGTTAGTTAAATATTCATCAGTGGCCAACTTGTTTTTTGCGATAAGGTATGCTTAAATATGTTTCGGATTTGTTCTGTCAACTGAGATTTATTTGATACACAACGAGAAACTTCACAAGAAGAACATAGATATATGTTAAATATTTAGTAGAACGATCGGAACAAACGGTTTGCTTCGATGTACATACATACGAATTCAAGATGAGAAAGTTGGACTTCATCACAAAATCATGTTTCGATTCAGGAGTATTGATTACGTAACAGAAATGTAAGTTTAACTTGAAAGGAAAAGATACTGGAGTTGAAACGTATCGCAGGAAATTGTTCTACTGAAACTACAATGTTGAAGAGGCCTTCAAAGCGTTTTGGCAAGAATAGCAATCACACGGAATACCAGAACTGGCTATAAAATTCAAGCAAAGCATGAAAGTCTTACGTACCTGTAGATGCAGTAGACCAACTACATAAAGAAAGTCATGTGTTAATTCAGACGTTAAATATATCACCGACGCCTGCACCTTTCTAGATATTATTCCATTCATTGGTTGTCTCCATGCAGCCGATCACGCCCCCTTGCAGACTTCACGCCTTGCGCGGAGAGCTTGCTGGTGGTCGGATGTCCACTAAATGTCCATGAAAGAACGACCTGATATTGAAGCTAACTCTAACCTTTAGCAGTCGGTTGGCAAGGAAACGTCCTAATGACTTGCTATACTGATAAAAGGAAATGGTTTCTAATTAGCTGACTTCATATGGTACATTGTGTTTATTTTTCGACATATACCCAAACCGCAATAACGGAAATGAAAAAAAATGCCACAGTGTTTATTGCTTGGTACATACAGGAAGTCAGCTGGCGTCCCCGGATGAAGGATAAAGGGTGCTTTGAGATAGAGACTGGCCAAAGAAGATCAGTGACGAATCATTCAGTTGTGTATGTATGTGTGAAACTGTATCAGATAAAGTCATAGATCTAGGGACGTGACATGTCATGTGTATGTGTGAAACTGTATCAGATAAAGTCATAGAGCTAGGGACGTGACATGTCATGTGTATGTGTGAAACTGCATCAGATAAAGTCATAGAGCTAGGGACGTGACATGTCATGCGGTTCTGTTGGCACAAAACTTGAACGTTTCGAAGGCGACATACCTTGTACACCCTGAAATCCTGATTCGGGTCAGATTCCGATTATGAAAGTTAACTTCCATTCCGAAGGGAATGCAACCTATCATGTCGGAAAGTAATGTTCTTGCTGTTCTTCTCATGAGAGCCACACGAACACTAACTGTGTTCTTTAGATCATTGTTTACCCTTTTCGCGAACACCTGGCGATGAAGTAGAGATGAAGTAGAGATGAAGTAGAGATGAAGTAGATTGGAAGTGAGAAAGAGACAACACATCTAGTTCGACTGTTAATAAAGCACGTCTACTGTCCAGTATTGCGACATTACGTCTGTCTCTCTTGGTCTGTGACTACCTGTCTTCTGTTCAATTTAGGGCCACTAAGTATGTGTACCTTGAGCTGTGAAAGTACGTCTACAGGTTAGTATTGTGACGTCAGTATGTCCCTCTTGATCTATACATCACTTCTACTGCTCAATATTGTGACATAAGTATGTGTTTCTTGATCTGTGACATCACGTCTACTGTTCAATATTGTGACAGAGGTTTGTGTTTCTTGATCTGTGACATCACGTCTACTGTTCAATATTGTGACAGAGGTTTGTGTTTCTTGATCTGTGACATCACGTCTACTGTTCAATATTGTGACATAAGTATGTGTTTCTTGATCTGTGACATCACGTCTACTGTTCAATATTGTGACATAAGTATGTGTATCTTGATCTATGACACCATGTCTACTGTTCAATATTGTGACATACGCATTTGTCTCCTGATCTATAACACCACGTCAACTGTTCAATATTGTGACATACGTATGTGTCTCTTGATCTATAACACCACGTCAACTGTTCAATATTGTGACATACGTATGTTTCTCTTGATCTATAACACCACGTCAACTGTTCAATATTGTGACATACGCATGTGTCTCTTGATCTATAACACCACGTCAACTGTTCAATATTGTGACATACGCATGTGTCTCTTGATCTATAACACCGCGTCAGCTGTTCAATATTGTGACATACGCATGTTTTTTCTTGATCTATAACACCACGTCTACTGTTCAATATTGTGACATACGTATGTGTTTCTTGATCTATGACACCACGTCAACTGTTCAATATTGTGAGATATGTATGTGTCGACTGTTCATGATTTTGACATACGTATGTGTCTCTTGATCTATAACACCGCGTCAACTGTTCATGATTTTAACATTAAGTCTCTGGCCCTTGCCAGATGGCATCATGTCTGTTGTAAATAACGGTGACGCTATGTTCCACAACGCCCACCACGGAGCTTTACCACAGCGCCATTTCATGTTTCACGAGGGTATCGATTAGAAGTCCAACCGTCCCACACAGAACATGACTGTATTGCAGAATTAATTTACACTGTGCATACAGAAAGAACGATCCTTATAACACAAACCAACGGTTCTCCTTCCACTGAATAAATGAAAATTTCAAATATTTGAGGAAATAATAAATAGTGTCACAGCACGCGTATGTGTCGGGTTTATCTGCACCTGAGCGGCGTTGATTTAAGGGAATGGCTGCGACATCGGACACCGACAATACACACATGTGCATAGCCGATGAGAATTCACACATTAGAGGCGCGTTAACCGTGATATCGACCTAACGCGGCAGCAAACGTGATGAAATAAAACTTATAACTACAACAAAGAAAACAAGTCGACTAGATATGTTGACGCTGCTATTGGATTATTGATACACCGCTGATTAAACGTGTAATTTAGATTAAACAAAACGTTTTTACCACAAAGTCTTTTGTAACTGATATAGCACTTGCCCTGTTCAATACAAATCGAAGGATGTAGTTTGTGTTTGAAGTAATAGCTTTTCCGAAAAAAAGAAAAAGGTCTCTTTATCAGTAGAATACCATTAATCAATTACCACGTCTCGACCCTGGTTATCTGAAGCACGTTTTGTAGGAGGCGTAAAGGGTTGACAAACTCCATAAATCTGGTTCTATATGTCTTGCTATTTTAGGTTATTTTCTCATCATTTTGTGCAAAAATTATATTAATAATGAAATAAATATACTGATGACGATGATGCTAATACTATTACTAATAAAATGGTCTTGATGTTAATATTGCAAATTCAAAATGATAATTGCCAGAATACATTCAATATGATGATGATGATGATGATGATGATGATGACGATGATGGTGATAATATGAGACTGTGTCGTGGTCAGTCATAACTAAGATTATTATAATAGTTGTCTATTAAGAAAACAAAGTATAACGGATTCCCATTGTAGATATTTTTGGCATTCGAAGCATCTGTTCATTGCCCTCGCGTTGTTCCGATGGTATGATGTCGCTCAAGATTCGTCATTGTCGGACAAGCGTACAATTCAGTTGTCACATCCTTGTACGCTATACGATCAACATGAAACTTTGATGCTGATGGCGGTAAAGGCGAACCCAGTAGATAATAAGACCAAAAGATATGAGGCATGACATCTATAGGCAATTATGCACATAGTATTGGCTTGTTCAAACACAATAACACGGCTGTCCTTCTCAATATGCAGGCGTATTCATGAGTACAAGCAAATCTGTTTTCCTTTGTTGTCAATAAAATCGCCATCGTACCTCATTCCAGACATAGAGGCAATTCCCTTTGAACTTAACCTGATATGGTCTTCATAATAGTGAAGTAGAAATGAACCATTCAACTGTGTATCGCATTATGGGACTGACAATAGGTACTATTTAACCTGGGTATAGACCGAGGATTTCATATTCGGTGGAAGGGGTCGGGTGGTACTTGGGTCGGGGTGGGGGTTTGGGGCGGTGGTGAGATGGTTGTCTTGGGATTTCAGAGACCAAACAAACAAACAAACAAACACATTGTTTGGCTCTCTATTTCTATCAACCCTCAGCCCGCTCATAAACAATGATTTAGCGGTTGAATGAGTAATTGAGTGAAATATTCTATTCTGGCCATTTGTACACCACTTTTAGCAATATATTCCTGCAATATCACGGCGAGGAACACCAGAAACTGGCTTCACACATTGTACCCATGTCGGGAATCGAACCCGGGTCTTCGGCGTGACGAGCGAACGCTTTATCCACCAGGCTACCCGACCTCCGCCTAGTCATTTTGATAGGGTACACCAGGGGTCTTCATATGTGACCCACTAGGAGAAAGGGGGAGCTAGGATACAATCGTGTTATGATGTCATCTCTCGTTAGTTTGTAATGTAATAAAAAAAATCCGAACCTTTCAGCATACATGTCTACTTTCAATTCATTAGGCATTATGTCCAATGACAGTAATTATTACATAAACAGTTATAAGTTGGAAAATGAGTCCAAATGTTTGTGAAGTGTATTTCGAAGATACTGTAGTATAAAAACATAATGAAAAGTCTTTCACCCATAAGGTCCCTTATCCCATGGTTGGTCACAAATATAGATTGTACCAAATCGGGATATCCGACAAAGAGTTTGGGCTGTAAGCCCCAGCTGGGTGCTGAAATTTCACATGAATTCCGCCTTGTCGTGTCATTAATTCATGACCTTAATAAAAATTATGAAAAGCATAATAATCGATTCTTGATTTGATCTGTGGCACAAGGTCAATTCTGTAATAGAGACCTTCTTATTGATTGTTAATACCCAATAAACAAAGTGCAAATTGACCTATCTAGAATTCGTAATCCTGATGAACGTCAAATTCGTCAGCTATGGCGAAGATGAATTGATAATACAAGGTGGATTGCGTCACATGTATTGAGTCTTGTTCTGTTTGTTCTTTTTCAAGTAAACGGGTAAGAGCGAATGCGCGTTATTTGTTTGTTTGTTTGTTTGTTTGTTTCTTGTTTAACGCCGAACTCAGCAATAGTCCAGCTATATGACGGCGGCCTGTAAATAATCGAGTCTGGAACGGACAATGCATTGATTGACATTATGAGCAATTGAGATACGATGACATGCATCAACCAAGTCAGTGACCCAGACCACCCGATCCCGGTAGTCGCCTCTTACGACAAGCATAGTCGCCTTTTACGGCAAGCTTGGGTTGCTGAAGACCTATTCTGACTAGGATCTTCATAGGTCAGTCAGTCAGGTCAATTCGTATAAACAACCGATCCACTTTAGTCGGCTCGTACAAGCGTAGGAGACTGGGGTCCGACTGGGGTCCCACAGGAGACTGAGGTGGGGGGGGGGGGGGGGGGGGGAATGGGGTTTAACGTTTAAAGATTATTGCGCTTATATAGCGACGTGCATGTACGTGTGTGTGTTTGTGTGGCTGCTTGTACTAGTCCGGACTGATGCCGATTTATAGTGCTAGCTCACTGAGATACCATGCCGCAGTTTAACGTGAATACCCCACTCAGACACAGTACACTGACTCCGAGCCGACCAGTCCTTGTTTTAGCCCCTTAATGCCGAGCGCCACACAGGGTAAAAACAAGTACCATCTTTTAACGTCTTTTGGTATGACGCGGCCGGGGATCAAACCCCGGACCTTCCGCTCTCCGGGCGGACGCTCTACCACTAGACCACGGAGGCGGTCAAAGGAGACTGAAGAATGAGCATGCTTTTTAGATATACAGTGCTGGCTTATTCTAAGACTTATTCTAGCCCCGATCTTCACGGGCCGCGAATGCGCATTAAACTTCATTGTGCATTACCACGTGATAAGGAAGCTCTTAACTAAAGTTATAGAGAAACTTGCCTTTCATTCACATTGCTGTTAGACATGAAAACGCGTGAGGGAAGACATATTATTTTAAGCAGAATTCCAGCTACACAACGGCGGACCAGGTAAACCCGTGAGTATGGGCAACGATCTACGATCAACGCACTCAGGATACGATGACACAATCAACCAAGTCACATTAATGACCTACTGGCCTAATCTGGTCGCCTCTTTCAACCAGCGATGTTCAATTTAGTCTAAACCATGTCCCCATGACAGAGAGAGAAAGTAATTGAAGTATGAATGTACAGTTGCTGAAAAGATTAAAAAGGGATAAAACAAAAGTACAAAGACATAGAGGTAGAATTAACCACGACCAGACACTGACAAGAGGTATTGGACGTCAGACTCTCTTGTAATAATCATGATTCTTACTGGATGTACAAAAGCATGGTTTCGTCATCAACAGCTACATAAAAGCGGCACGTTATAGGGTAGGAATGTACCATTATCAATATGGATTCTAAAACAATGTTTTGTCGAAAAAACTCAAATGAATTTATGCCTTTTAATAGTGAGTATGTTGGGTTGAACCCCGCTTTTAAAGAATTCCAGTTATTTCCATATATGATGCAGGTCCTAGACGTTTGATGAAACCCACGAGCACGGGTATGGTGCTGACAAACCTAGAAACATACTCGGGACGAACCAGGATTCGAACCCACAATCATAGGTTTCTGGCGTGCCCAAGCGAAGCACCACTGCTCAGCGAATTGCGGCGCCTTGGACATTTGGGCCAATCGAGGTCATATTCAACATGGAAATGACATGGTTGTAAAAACACTAATTATATGTTACCGAAACGCCTGTGTCTTCCCACAGACTAGATTTACTTGCAATATTCGACATTATGACAATCATTCCTAGATTCAACAGACTGTGTGTGGAGGTGTCAGAGAGTAAGAGTAATTAGGCCCCTCTAAAATATAGACTGATACACAAAATATAGACTGATACACAAAATATAGACTGATGCACAAAATATAGACTGATACACAAAATATAGACTGATGCACAAAATAATGAAACTTTTCTGAGTCTCCTAAAGAATATTGTAAAAATGACATTGGTTTTATTAACATTGGTTTTGCGATTCATAATATCTATCATATCAATATAATCGATACTCTTGCGCACATTGGATATATCTTTAGATAGTTTATCGATAGTATAGCGCAGCATTGCTCATAACTACAGATAATGTATCTTGTTATTGATGCTGCACGGCGATAAATTTATCAATCGTTACAGTCCTACTATAAAAAATCTACCTTATATCATATTTTACCATACGAAAAAAATATTGTAAAGTTCATGATCCAAATTTAAAGAAAGAAATATTTTAGAAATTTCTTCGTTCAACTGATAAATCAGCTGACCTCAAGCCCCCCCCCACCCCACCCACCCCCACCCCACCCCCCACCCCCCCACACACTCCCAATTCAGTTCCTTCAATGTCAATAGTTTTTTTATATAAAAAACGACACGTAGCAATGACACAACATTTGTACATATTGCGATCTCAACTGTCTTTTTAGATCGCGGCGTGTTGGCGTCGTAAGATAATGGCCCACTACCTACATGTGAATGA
This sequence comes from Haliotis cracherodii, assembly GCF_022045235.1. Taxonomy (NCBI): domain Eukaryota; kingdom Metazoa; phylum Mollusca; class Gastropoda; order Lepetellida; family Haliotidae; genus Haliotis; species Haliotis cracherodii. Next base: position 16,749,430 of record NW_027266270.1, on the reverse strand, counting down.
TGATGTTAATTAGTATGTGGCGACTAACACCCTTGTCTACATATTCTCGAGACTTTAGCAGGTCTTCGATGGAATACCTCTTATTAGCTGTTATCACCGAAAGGTGATAACTTAATGATTACTGAATGCGGTAATACGGCATTGTCAATGACCAGCAAGCTGATAATGACGCCAACACTAATCTGCCCTTCATCAACCTCAAAGAAACGTGTTGAGGACATTTGACAGAAGCTACTAAGGTGGATAGTCATTATGAGAAGGATAGTGATTCTCTGATGTTTATTCAGTACAAGTGACGCACAGAAAAAGAGCGTTACCTGTTAGACGATAAGATTTCCCTGACACCTACAATCCTCTCAAAGTATCTCCTCGTTCTCAGACAGCTTCATCTAAATTGTTGTTTACTTAACTGTCGGCGAGGAAAATGTTATAGAATCTAACAGTCATTATTGGTTTAAAATGCACCCGAGGACAGGCGGAACAAAGTCTCTGGCTGCAAAAAGATTATTGATACGTCTGCAACATAACCAATTTGAGTCATAGGCTTGGCCAAAGGACAGGATATTACTGTTATCCAACAGTAAGCAATGACACTGAACGTCTGATTCGTAAACATTCGCATGTTTGGTCATCACAGATGTATCTGAGGTTTATTGCCAATCATATTGTAACACTCAATATGTTGGAAGTAACGACGTCGAATGTTTAGTAGTCACCATAGAGACATCGTGCAGACACCATGCAGACATCATGCCGATATCATGCAGACATACTTACGTCATGCAACCACAATAGTCATCACAAAGGCATCATAGAAACATCATAGACATATTATACAGACATCATGCAGACAAGCAGACATTATGCAGACATCTTGCAGACACCATGCAGACATGAGGCAGCCATCATACAGACATCATGCACACACCATGCAGACACACATTATACAGACACCATGCAGACATCATGCAGACAAGCAGATATTATGCAGACATTTGCAGACACCATGCAGACAAGCAGACATTATGCAGACATCTTGCAGACACCATGCAGACATTATGCAGACATCATGCAGATGTACATACGTCATGCAACCACAATCATACAGGCATTATAGAAACATCATTATACAGACATCATGCAGACATTCAGATACCATGCAGACACTATTCAGACATCATGCAGACAAGCAGACACCGAGCAGACACCATGCAGACATCAAGAAGACATCATGCAGACATCATACAGACATCATGCAAACAACACAGACATGCAGACATCAAACAGACATCATGCGGGCACCATAGACACATGCAGACATTATTCAGTAAACGTTTTGTTTTTCAAGGAGACATATCGGACAAACCAGTGATCGACAGTATGAGCAACGTCCCATGCTATCGGATACGATGACAAGCAATGACCAACCGACATATCAGCCTCCTCAAGAACTAGGAAACTGGGATACTGAGCGATCATCGAGATCGCGGTACGTCTCATTAACTGTAAAACGAATAGGAGTGTGTACAGCAATCGGATTTCTTAACAAACATTACATGGAATTCCGAGACTGAAAATCATATCAAACTTTCACTGCGCAATACCATCAATACCTTTCTTGATAAGTGGCACGTTACACTTGTACTACTTCTATCAATGCTACTATGTGGTATTTGGCATGAATATCACATACTATTTTCCGGGTCAAAGAATGAATACGCTTGAAAATTGGATTTGACCAACAAATTAGAAACGGTATGAAAACGTTACAAGGCTGAGAACAATGGAGGAAACACAACAAATATAAGCTCCTGAACACAACTAGGAGCCATATAAAAACATCGAATAACCATCTCTTGTTTGTTTCATTTTAGCTCCATGAATCATGGGTATATACTTTGTTTTCTATCATGACTTTCCGGTTGGTTGGTTGGTTGGTTGGTTGGTTGGTTTCTTGTTTAACGCCGCACTCAGCAATATTCCAGCTGTATGACGGTGGTCTGTAAAGAATCGAGTTTTTTGTTTTTGTTGTTGTTGTTTAACGCCGCACTTAGCAAAAATCCAGCTATATGACGGCGGTCTGTAAATAATCGAGTCTGGACCAGACCATCCAGTGATTGACATCATGAGCATCGATCCAGGCAATTGGGATTGATGACATGCATCAACCAAGTCAGCGATCCTGACCACCCAATCCCATTAGTCGCCTCTGACGGCATTCCAGAGTTTCACACAAACTGATGTCACATCTCCATATAATACCCGTGTTCCATGTTTCATGCAATGCGATGAATCCACACGAAGCACTCATGTTATGATACCACATAATCAATGCTAGTGAATGCAAACATTATTGTTGATGTAGTGTGTGCTTATGATGACGTCATTGATAACGTTGACACTGTTAGCTTCTGGACAATGCTGTCAATGATAGAAGCCACGACTACCTAAAGTTGTAAAGATGATGATGGTATAATATCGTTTGTTTCTGTAACAGACGTTACCGCCACCGTGGTGCAGTGGTAGAATGTCCGCCCGGAGAACGGAAGGTCGGGGTTCGATCTCCGGACGCGTCATACCAAACGACGTTAAAATATTGAATTTGTTCTTACACTGCCTGGTTCTCGGCATCAAGGGGCTAAAACAAGGACTGGTCGGCTTGGAGTCAGTATACTGTTTCGGAGTGGGGTATTCATGTTAAACTGCATCATGGCATCTCAGTGCGCTATCACTATTAAATCGGCATTAGTACAAGCAGCCACATACACACGTACATGCACGTCGCTATATAAGCGCAATAATCTTGAACGCGACGTTAATCCCCATTTCATCGTCACCTTCACCCACAAAGTTTGCGTCTGAATCCACATATTCCCATAGCGCTCGCTCTTCAAATGCAAACTCTTACATTCGTTTCGTAATACCATTTTGACATTCGTGCAATTACCTCTGTTCTATCCGGTTCGCCCCGATTATGTTTCTAGGTTTGTCAGCGCCATACCCATGCTCGTGGGTTTCACCGAAGTGGTAAACGTCTCAGACCTGCATCACTTCGGGCTTTCCCCCACACTAAACTGACACGCCACGACATAACTGGAATACTGTTTAAAGCGGCGTGAACCCAACTGACTCACTCTGTACTATCCACACTTAAGGCTTAGGTAAGTTTGTTTTCGCTATGAGCATGTTACTGAGAACGGACCAACGAAATATTTTCAATAACTTGATATACAAAATATTAGCGATTTATTATCCTGTCGTCTCGGGGTTCATTGCCACACAGAGGGTACATCAAACCGAATTGCCCGAGAGAAAAGACTACAACGAATCATATTACCGTCATGTTTACCATTTACCTCAATTTTAAAACAAACGCACATAGAACAAGTTTGTCAACACATTGCTAGGTCAACTCCAGACGTCAGTTTGTTCATGTTTGGCCTCGATGCATTGCGTACATCTGAAGTCAATGTTCATATACTTTAACCGACGTCGTTTCGCTACAAGAAGCATGAATAGCACAGCTTACAGGGATCGTCAAACATCTGTTGCCATGACGGAGGGTGTATTTTTGTCAGTTGTATACAACCGTAGGGATAAATTGACATTTATAAAACATCATTGACCAATACATGTCAAGTGCTTTACGTGGTAATAAGATAAAACAATGTAACTCTCTGCAAAACCAATCTCAAGCATCATGCTCTTCAAAGCCTCTACACGTAACCAGATACTCCTGTCCCGTGGAAGAAGAGAAGTTTATGCATTATCAATAATGTCGATGTGTTGTCAAACTGATCGCTGTGGCCGTGTTCAGCATACAGGGCCACACCACTGATACCACTCTCCCTGTAGACCTTCTCGTCACATAGTGACTTGCAGCAGAAGGCTGCCACGATGTCATTGTATTTAAGACAACGCAAATGTAGTGCGCGAACCATCAAATATTGGACAACACGTACACTTACTTTTTGTACTGGTCGGACTGATAATACAGACATAACAATAAACTGATATAAACTGGTAGTAAAGACATAACAATAAACTGATATAGACTGATAGTAGAGACATAACAATAAACTGATATAAACTGGTAGTAAAGACATAATAATAAACTGATATAGACTGATAGTAGAGACATAACAATAAACTGATATAAACTGATAGTAAAGACATAACAATAAACTGATATAGACTGATAGTAGAGACATAACAATAAACTGATATAAACTGGTAGTAAAGACATAATAATAAACTGATATAGACTGATAGTAGAGACATAACAATAAACTGATATAAACTGATAGTAAAGGCATAACAATAAACTGATATAGACTTATAGTAGAGACATAACAATAAACTGATATAAACTGGTAGTAAAGACATAACAATAAACTGATATAGACTGATAGTAGAGACATAACAATAAACTGGTAGTAAAGACATAATAATAAACTGATATAGACTGATAGTAAAGACATAATAATAAACTGATATAAACTGGTAGTAAAGACATAACAATAAACTGACATAGACTGATAGTAAAGACATAACAATAAACTGATATAAACTGATAGTAAAGACATAATAATAAACTGATATAGACTGATAATGTGACGACACGGATGCATATCTTGGGCATATCCTATCTCTCTTATACCTCATGTCCTTATTTCATACCAAAAGACTTAAATCGTTGAAAGTATATAAGATCCCGATGCTGGTGTACGTTAATGTATTTCTTCATTCACACAAACAAAGACAAACATATTGTGATATTCATGGCAGAAGCATTGATCAAAGTCAGAGACGGCGTATATACAAAACACTGAGGAATGATGGTCACTGCTTGTGATGTTTTCAGAGTAATATAAACCACTCTGCTCAGAATATGCATAAATGATGCCACCTTCTATATGCATATCGCCCTTAATTTTCAGTACTCCTTAAACGCTGTTTAGCTAATTCCATTTTCGTCGATGGTGATAAGATGTTGCAGTGTATGCTGTGCAACATTGTCCCCCATAGGTTGGTTGGTTGTTTTGTTGTTTTACGCCGCACTCAGCAATATTCCAGCTATAAGACGGCGGTCTGTAACAATCCAGTGATTCATATCATGACCATCGATCCACGCAATTGGGATCGATGACATGCATCAACCAAATCAGTGAGTCTGACCACACGATCCCGTTTGTCGCCTTTTACGGCAAGGACCCTCGCATGGGTTGCTGAAGAGCCATTCTACCCCGGGTCTCCCCGATAGGACAAAGCCATGTAGGGTTACATGCAAGTAACGGTATATCGTTAGGCCTACACATCCCACTTCCTCAAACATTCATCGCTGTCATGTTTCATATCTGATGTTATTAAGGAATTGGTCGATGATTAAATATTACAAATTCCACAGAGTGCGAGATGAGAACGGTGAAGGAGGCGGGTTTTAAAGAAATACTCTAATCTGGAATTGAAATACCTTACCCCTCGAACACATTAATGAGGCTTAAATAGTTTTTTTAAATTTTGAGAACTAACCGAAGACCCTCTGGCGTCGCAACACTGTTTAATTTCGCGAGAAGAAAATTATTTTAACTATTTCATTAAAATTATTGCTTTACTTTCAGCAAAAAAAATATTTTTGCGAGTTTGAGAGAAATGAGATACAAAAACTGAAGTAGCGATGTACTATGGATCATTCGACTCTGCGCTATGAACATAGTACAAATGTCAATACCTGTCACTGGCAATGTCATAGACAAAGTGATCAGGTTACTCATGTAAGCTACAACGGGTTAACGATAAAGGATTACCCGTCACTGGATAGTTTCACCTACTAAACCAATAAATTTAATACAGGTAAGCGTCACATAGTGGCATTGTTGATAATGTTAACCAATTTACTTTTGTAATTCGGAAATTGACAAATTACACACAAATGGTGCATTGGATTGGAAAAAATAACTATTATGGTTATTGTTATTCATGAAAAGCAATAAAACCATTTCCATAAATATACGGTACCGACGATGTCATAAGCATGTGTTTATGAATCACCATCAGTTAGTGAGGCAGGTCGTCTAGGGAAAATCGTACGAGAAGCGCTAGACTTTTGAGAATATGTGTTTTTAAAAAAATAATGTTTTTACCGTTATCAATTCCATTGCAGAAAACACATGAATGCTGCAAATATATAGGATTGTACTTTACTTGATGTTTAAGCATTTCCCAGTTAATTCTTAATGAGTGATTAGTCTCTGCGGCAGTTTGTAGCAATCAATATCGAAATTCACTCTCTAATACTATGCCATCACCTTGCTCCGAAGCACCGTTAAAAAGTGACTAAAATACATTGAAACGTTCTGAAACTTCTTAATTTAGGAATATATTTTACCTGACATTAAATTCTTTCTTTAACAGTCATGTGGGTGGGATTTTTCTCCGCAATAATTCGTATCAAGCAAAACTGAAACACCACTCTAATACTATGCAATGACTATAGATCAGAATCGGAGAAAAGCTCCAACAGACATCGAACCACAAAGACATTCACCTGTCAGATACATTCAGTAATAAACAACTCACCTGTGTGTTGATATGCACTTGTTTGAATCTGTCCGCGGCCGACAGGTGCTCGTGTCTGACTGTGACTGGGCCTTGGCTGTGGCAACCCTCGTCCTCCCTCTTGTCGCTGTCCTGCTCGCTATCAAAGTAGAGGATCACACCTGATGGGAAACTTTTATGAGCCGGAGCCGATGAATGACACACTGATGAGACTATGCTAGAAAGACCGTTTGATCAGCCAATGTGCAGCCTTTACGTGCCAGTCTCGTCGTTAATAACAACTTAATTGTGGAATTAAGGTGTTTATATAGCGGATATGTCACTGCCGGATCTACCCGTGGTGTGGGACCACTGGTGGTGATGAGTGTAAGCGTCTCTGGTGGCTAACAAAGGCTGCGCCGGTGTTTGAACGGTTGTGCTCAATGATGCCAATAACGACGCTACAAGGTGAAGAAATCAACCGATTCCTTTAACTTCGAATTCATTCTCTAGCCTTCCTGGTTCCTCCCAACAGAGCAGCGGCAATTATACTGACCTCAGTGCCACGGTGCTTCCCATGGGGTTTCGCGAGGCAGGCTTTTGCAAATAAGATAAACCATACAAGAAGTAGCTTGATGCTCAATTGCATGTTTTTGGGTGCCATTATTACAACTATTTTTGACATATGCAAATACACCGTGGAGTGAAGGAGAGATTGCATATCTAAATTTGCAATCGTTACAAGGAGGGAATAATATTAGAAATTTAGGGTTGACATTTTTTACCATTTGTATAAACATGGTGATATTATATCTCAAAATATGACATAAAACACGTCATATATACACAACTGACATCATTTTTCATGGACCACAAACATGCATCACATACACTCTTCAAAAAAAGAAACGCACAGGTAGATTTTTAGTAAATTTCTTGTACTTAATAAAGTCGATATATTTAAATTGATATCATGAATAGAAATATGACATTTTGGAGCTTGATAGTCATATGTTATCGTTGTACAAAGACATTGAAACCGTTCGTCAGGTCACATAAGGCCACAAGGTTGCGCTGAACTCTCTCTCATGTGACCGCCCCGGGCAGCAATCACGGTTCTGCATCTCCTCTGCACGGACCTGGATAAGTGTACGAATTCTGTCCTGCGGAATTCTGCGCCATTCTACTTGTAACGTGTTGGCCAGTTATGAGAGTGTCTGCGGCGTGTTCTAATGTTGACGTACTCGTCGATAGAGTTCGTCCCAGAGGTGCTCGACTGGGTTGGGATCTGTCTTCCATCTCGCCGGTGAAGAAGAAATCGCGATTGGAAAATGTTGACAATTGAAGACAAATTATTGGCTCATGCCTGCCTTTTTATAGCCAATACCACGAGTTACGAATGCCATAACTCAAAACGTGCATTTTGCTTTACTGTTTTCCTCCATGACATTTTTGAACAAGTGCGAACAAGCAGCAGCAGTGGAGGTGACGAACACATTACCGCCGTGCACACATCGGTGACAGAACCAGCTGTTAATGTTGACGGAACCTATTCAAGCTCGGTTGTTGCAAATAATATCAATAAAATATCTACTGGAATAAGGAATGGGCGTGTGAGGGTTACACGAATGACTTGTTCGTCTGAGGTAGCGCTACTCTCTGTGCAGAGTTATGTTTCCTTGTCGTGCCAGGTTCCGCTGGTTGTTTGTAGGGCTGGGACGAGTCCAAATTTGGGCGGGCGTGTGATGGCTGTAATAGTATGTGGATTTACCTTAAAAGATACATATCAACCGAAGATAATCATTGGCCTCACTTCCTCGAATCTGTTCAACGCAAACCATTTGATGATAGCATGGGCAACGATCCACGCCATCAGCATACGATGCCATGTTGTGGTCCCAGTTGCAGGTAGCACTGGGGTTGTATCATAATTCTGACAGGTATGTCCATGGGCGTCCATCGCAAAAGCTGCATTGGATAGCATGATAGAGACAAAAGCCCATGTTGTTTCTGAATGGTGAAAATAACATTATTTTCGTGTATCGCAAATCAAAGATAGACGATTACCTTATCACAGTATTGCGAATATTTCCACCGTGTTAAATATATTTGATATGATCCTCAATGGGTTCCTAGCAGGAATACATTCGTCAAAGAATCCAATGGGGGGAAAAAATAGATTAACCGGCTGCATGGTTGGTAGAACTAATTACTTTTAATTTTAATTCGGAAATTACATGGCTAATATGTTTGATTTAATTATTTCATGGCTTATCATCTGTTCGCTGTAATATCCTGACATAAAGCTCGTTAATTTGGTCTGCATTCAGATAGCTTTGATATGGGACAATTTTTTAGATGATTGATATTTTTAAACATCACGTGACAGAACAGCTTCCCATATGTGTGGTATGCAGTGCTCATGCACCATGTTTATTTCCGCAAAATACACTTTTATCATCCAAGATTTCTTTGTATTCTTTTTACATGTCTTAAATCGTATATTTCCGACAGTGATTCATTAACACATACTTATGATACAGTGGGAAGCATACAATGGACTCTGATTATATTCCTTGGATTGTTGGAAGGGTTTTGTCGCTTTTTTTAAAACAACAGTCCTTCCACAGTATGAGTAGACATGCATAAGTGTGTTATGCATATGAAGTTCACGGAATCTGTCAAATAATTATATTAAAATATTTGTTCCGACATGAACAGGCAGATGTTTCTAATAGAACATAAAATTAATAGCTCACAACTGAATTGAATCTAGCACAAGCGTGAGCATAACTATTAGCAAGTTCAAATTAAACACGTGAGATATTTGAATCACGTATCTCTCAAATCCCTACGGATACGAGAATAATAGCGATAGCCACATTGCGAAAGATGTCAGATGGAGCCGTCATTTCTCCACGGACCTGAAAACAAAACATTAACAGACAAGATAGTTGGTGTGTCACACAATAAGTACATCCCTAGATGATGCATTTAGGCACATATGTATGTTAATATCTGTTTTGGCGCATTCGTGAAACGCCTCTGCTGGAATTAAGTTGAGTCAAATTATCTGAGTATGTAATAGTATACCTGTCGGTGTCTGTAAGTATTACGTATGCCTCGTGGTATAGCCTATTTGTATATTGATACATTTCATGCCTCTTTAATGATACATATTAACGATGGAGTCATTGTCCCGCTATGCAAAGATAGTATTCAATAAAACATGAGGATACCATCCCTTCAAAATCATCTTGAATGTCGTCTAGTATAATATACATTCTGATAAACTATTTCGTTTTTTTAATAAAAATATATGAATTATCAGCTGCACAAGCCATCCAGTCTAAAAATATGTTTTTGTTAAAATCGAATGCATATTATTTTTATACTTTCTTGTGGATGAAATAACTTGTTTGAATATAGTGTAGCTATACAATGACAGGGGTTTTATATATCAATCGGAAAGGTTTAGCAGATGTGGATAGCTCCCAGGGAATTCACAGAATAGGCATCAAATACAATCATTTGAGAGCCTAATACGAGGGACGGATGTTTATGACATGCATCGTCGCTGCCTGTTGTCGCTTGTTCGTGACAACAAGCAACGCTTTTCCCCTGCTCATGTTGTTATGAGTCGCCATGATCTAGTTTGATATTGCAAATTAAGACATTAAACACTCAATCACTCACAAAATCATCACTTAAAAAGATAAATATTTAAAGATTCATGTTTTTTAAGAAGAACCTTTGTATGACAATGTGGATTAGTAAGATACATCAAAAGTGTTCATTCTTTTGGAATGAATGTTTTGATGTTACATACACAAGGTACACACTGTTGTTATGGTTATTAAACACGTAGGGCTTACATCACCGTGGTGTGTACATGCTCTTTTCATAGTCTACGTTCAGTTCAACAACGTTCTATGCCATTTCTTTATGCATAGGGGGGCACGGGTGGCCCAGTCGTCTAAGGCGCCGCGATTCGCTGTGCAGAGTTGCGTCCCTTGGGCACGCCAGAAACCTATGATTGTGGGTTCGAATCCTGGTTCGCCCCGATTATGTTTCCAGGTTTGTCAGCTCCATACCCGTACTCGTGGGTTTCACCGAAGTGGTAAACGTCTGAGACCTGCATCACTTCGGGCTTTCCTCCCACATTATAACTGTAATATTGTTAAAAGCGACGTTAAACCCAACTCACTCACTCACTCACACTTTATGCATAGACAGTGTTCCAATGATGTATTGGAAATATGTTTCGACCGTAGCGCATCAACTTATGTAAACCTTAATGAACGCTTTGTATGTTGAAGGAAGTGGTTTGTGACACGTGTTTATTGTTAACGCCGCACTGTACTAGACAATCAAGTGATTGATATCATCGAGCCACGCAATTAGGATACGATGACATGCATCAGCCGAGTCAGCGAGCCTGACCACCCGATCCCGTTAGTCGCCTCTTCGGACAAGCATAGTCTCCTTTTACGGCAAGCATGGGTTGCTGAAGACCTATTTTACACCGGATCTTCACGGGTCTTATGACACTTGAGCAGTCCATGATGTATATAGGCATATATTTTTTTCTAAGCTGACCTGATTGTACCATTCCTGTACCTTCGACCGTTGCCTCCAGTCTTCACGATGCCTTACATAACATAACTGTAGTTTGGGTTTGGTCTCTTACATATGCTCGTGTTTTATGCCAATCACGTCACATAATATAATAGCAATGTCACCACGTATGATCCACAGATGGAGATGTTTACACGTGGGGCATGTGATGGAGATCTTCGGAATCAGGGTTGCTGGAAGTGAATATTGCCGGATGGTCAGTTAACATTGTTGGACGGCCAGTGAATATTGGAGAATGGTCAGTGAATATTGTTGAACGGTCAGTGAATATTGCTGGACGGTCAGTCAATATTGCTGGATGATCAGTAAATATTGTATAAGGGTAAGGTATTTTTGCTTCGGATGAGTGAGTATATTGTTGAAAGGTCAGTGTTTGTTCGTCAGTCAGTGAATAGTGGTGAACAGTAGTCAGTGAATATTGCTAGAAGGCAAGAACATTTTGTTTCGGGTCAGTGCATATTGGTGAATGGTCAGTGAATATTGATGAACGGTCATTTAATATTGGTGAAGTCAGTGAATATTGCTGGATGGTCAGTGAATATTGATGAACGGTCATTGGATATTGGTGAACGGTCATTGAATATTGGTGAAGTTTGTGAATATTGGTAAAGTCAGTGAATATTGCTGGATGGTCAGTGAATATTGATGAAAGGTAATTTAATATTAGTAAAATCAGTGAATATTGTTGAACAGTCAGTGAATATTGTTGAACAGTCAGAGAATATTGTTACATAACAGTCGGTGAATGTCAAAAGTTCAATGTAGGATGTAAAAAACATCAGTGGTACACATAACCCAGTCTTGGCAAAACTGCCTCGTGAAGAGACCGGAAGTACTAGCAAGGACTCCTGACAGCTCATGTTAAGCGAGTCCTGCATTACAGAGTTGGTGGTGGGTTGAAGCTTTCGAGTGTGCACCTATTTCACGCAACTGGATTTAACGCAGGTCTACTATGGGGATTGGGTTTATTGTAAGAGCAATGACATCACGATTAGAGTTGTTTTTTTACGTTCTTTGTAAATACCCGAATAGTCGGCTGGAAAATTTGCAATAATGGTAACTTAAACCCCCCTCCACCCAAACACCACACGCACGCAGGCGCGCACACACACACATACATGTACATACAGACACACGTAAGATGTATGACTCAATACTGTGAAAACAAGAATAAGAAGTCTTTGGTATTCCCCGTCCATTTAGATAAGTGATAAACCTCACAGAAAATATTACGTCATCTCTGTATATTTAAGCCAAAAGACTGTAGCTCACCTGACCTGAGCGGAAATAATTGTTACCGTCTTTAAAATCGGATCGCCTGCAACAGTAACATTTACACCATCAGGGGGCACATGAACAGGGTATAGCCTGATCAAAAGTAAAAACATGCGAAAATAAATTGTATATCACGGTCGTGATGATATATGCAAACATGGCTGAGTGATGTGCAAAAATGACATGTTCAGCATGAACGACAAGGCGACGTGTTTAAAATGGGATCAGCATTCCATGAGCAGATTTTCAAGACACAATAGCTGGGGTCATTCATGCAAGGTTTCAGCTCCTATTGGCAAATGTGACATTTGTAATAAAATTTAACAAGGTGAGCTAAAAAAAGGCTAATCCGCAAGCTTGACAAATGACATTATGTGTGAGTGAATAACAATTTTACGTGGCATCGGCATTATTTCAGTCATGTAGCGATACTGACATTGTACCTGATGCCGAAACAATATGATTTTCTCTATTCTTTAATACATACGAATAGTTTCACAAAGAAATATTGGGCAATTAATGAGTTGGTGATCTGATATCGTTAAATAGCAATAGCCAATTCCCTTCCACTGGTTTAAAGACCAGTAAGATCACCTAATCTGTTTCATACTTAGATCTATGCTCAAAGCTGCATAAGACTGTTGTACAAGAGGGATGACTTTTACCTTCATGTCGAGCAATTTTCCAGAAGCTTCAGCCTTTGATGTTTACATTTCACAACGTTTGAGATACAATCGAGCATGCTCTTTCTACCAAGATTTCAAAGAGCGTCATACGAGCGTTGTTTGATCAAGGTTACAACATTCAAGGCCTCGGTAAAGTTGTAGACATGTTGAGGACATTTCCAAACTTGACGCATCAGTAACAAAAATGATGTCCAATGCAATTCTGTATAGTGACTTGTGCCATATGTTCCCGTGTTTTTCAGGGGACAATTGACTTGCCTTTGTATGTGTTTTTGACGGGTGCCACCGTTGGGACAGGATACGCTCACCTTTTCGCGAACACCTGGTATCATTACTATTTGATAGTGATTCATAAACATATGCTCATGATATGGCCGGAATCGTACAATCGACTCTGCTTCATGCCGATATTTCTATTGCATGTGGAAAGGGTTTTTGTGATTTATTTACACCACGGAAACGAACTCTACCTTTAAGATCCAGCTTGTTGTCATGCAAACTCATTTTCTTTTTTTAATTCAATAATTCCTCATTAACAAAAAGCACTTGTTCAGAACTTATGCATATACACGTACAAGTTTCATGAAGAAAATACTGACCGATGTATGAGCCCCGGAAACCATACGTGCCCTCATGTGATCCAACGTTCTCACCTGAATACGCAATTTAAAAACAAAACAAAACTTTCTAATAGCCAAACAACAATAGCATGACCTATGTACATTACAGAGTTTCATTAAGAGTTAGTAAACGGTGTATTAATTATTCCATAGAAACGAATAGTGACGGAAAGACGGACAGATTCCGTGTTTATTTCCCCGCAAAACTTGGGCGGGGATAACAAGCTATTTAATGCTCCAGCATCAATGATGTGAGGTGACACCACGTCGGCTGGATGCACATATACATGCAAATCGGATCGTCAACCAGCGTCGTTAGACTATTAAGAAACAAGATTACATAGGTGGAGCAACTATGTGCACAAGCAGTTTCCTTGTTTACTTGCTTCAATATTTTATCGCTTTTATACACATTGCTCAGCGTGCTCGATATACAAAGAAAATAGCCATGTTGATTTAGATCTTATTTAAATATTTTACACTGTGTGATGTTTGATGAAAAATAAAATGCTGAAGATGAAATGTTAAGGAATCTAAAGATTTAACTTATAACTTAAATCCTGACAGACAACGCCAGAATAGTTCCTGGAATCTCTAACTTTCTAGTGTGTTGATCTTCCTTTGCCCCGTTTGGAGCTGTCCGTACCCGTGTGAATCTACCAGTTCCCAGTGTGGAAATCCAGTTTCCCTGTGTGGGACTTCCTATCCTTGTTTGGATCTTTCCGTGCACCTGTGTGAATATCTTGTGAACCTCCGATTTCCCAGAGTGGATCTCCCTTTTCTCAGAGTGGATCTCCCAATTCCCAGTGTGGATCTCCCATTTCCCAGAGAGAACGTCTCATTTCTCAGTGGGATCGCCCTTTTCTCAGAGTGGAAATCCATTTTCCCATAGTGGATCTCCCAATTCCCAGTGTGGAACTCCCTTTTCCCAGAGAGAACCTCTCATTTCCGAAAATGCGGATCTCCCTTTTCCCAGTGTGGAACTCCATTTGCCCAGTGTGGATGTCCTATATCTCAGTATAAATATACTGTATCTCCGTTTTAGTCTCCCATATCTCCCGTATCGCAGTGTAAATTTCCCATATGCCAATGTGAATCTCCCGTATCGCAGTGTAAATTTCCCATATGCCAATGTGAATCTCCCGTATCGCAGTGTAAATTTACCATATCCCAATGTGAATCTCCCTTATCGCAGTATAAATTTACCATATCCCAATGTGAATCCCCCGTATTGCAGTGTAAATTTCTCTTTTCCCAATGTGAATCTCCCTTATCCCGTATTCCAGTGTGAATCTCCCGTATTGCAGTGTCGATCTCCCATATCCCAGTTTCAATATCTCCCGTATCTCTTTGTGAATCTGCCGCATCCCCGTGTGAATCATCCGTATCCCTGTGTGAATCCTCTGTATCTCGGTATGGCTCTTCCCGTTTCCTGTGTATCGCTGTCCAGATCCTTAAGTACCCCCGTGTGAATCTCCCCCGTAGCAAGTGTAAATCTTCCTCATCCACGTATGGATCATTACGGTAAAATCCCTCGTGCATAACGCATGAGCCTTCCATGATAAAGGGGGTGGTCGGGTAGCCCAGTAGTTAAACCGTCCGCTCGTCACACCGAAGACCCGGTTTCGATTCCCGACATGGGTACAATGAGTGAAGCCCATTTCTGGTGTCCCCTGCCGTGATATTGCTAGTATATTGTTAATAGCGACGTAAAACCATATTCACTACTCCCTGATAAAGTGTTTGAGAAGGCAATTCAAACCTTCTGCCCATCTTTGTGCCAATATGTTAATCGCATGGTACACCATTACAAGTTATGCTGGTAAAGTAATCCCACTGTTTCGTGCAGCTTGTGCCCAGACAGATCGAAAATAAAGATGCTGCTCCCTACCCCCCTGCTGCAGTATAATGTCGCCATTATTGCAACAGGACGAAATTAGGACAACGTATTAAAGTAAGACACGTTTCCTAACACGGAGTTATATTCCGTCTCATTGTTTATCCATTGCATCGTGTCGTGATCAATGAACAAATATGGTTTCAACTAGATTGCACAAATGAGTGCATGTATCTGGAATGCGATAAGACCCGTGAAGATCCGGCGTAGAATAGGTCTTCAGCAACCCATCCTTTCCTTAAAAGGCGTCTGACGGGATCGGGTGTTCAGGCTCACTGACTTGCTTGATGCATGTCATCGTACCCCAATTGGGTGGATCGATGCGCAGGATGTCATTAACTGAGTGGACGATTATAGAATGGGCGAATGAGTGAGTATGGGTTTACGTCGCTTTTAACAATATTCCAGCAATATCTCGGCGTGGGACACCAGAAATGGGTTTCACGCATTGTACCCATGTGTGGAATTGAACCCGGTCTTCGGCGTGACAGGCGAACGCTTTAACCGCTAGGCTATCCAACCGCCCTGACTATGGAGAGGAAGATTGGGGGGCGGGGGGGGGGGGGGCGGGGAATAGAAGAAACTTACCCAGCGTAGGCGGATGTGTGAACATGTCCTTTGTTGGCACATTGTTAGCACCTGTCTTCACCGCTGAATTCTCTATTGTTAACAAGAACAATCAGTTATTCAAATATGGACCAATATATGGTCAGTAGCCTCCTGCTAATTGGGATTACAATAATTACTGATGCTGTCGAAGCGTATGCTAAAACAAGAGAAGATGAAACTGCTTAGATTGTTTCGGAGAGTGTGATGTTCTCATTGGCGGAACCCGTCACAGAGCTTGTCATACACTATTGTTGATAGGTTTTAGTGACTCTTAATGCATATGGCTCATATGAAACACATGAGGCGATTGTCTTACCTTTGCATATGTTTTTGACCAGGGATACAATGTGTGAAGCCAATTTCTGCTGTCCCAGAAGTGATGATACCAGGTGTTCGCGAAAAGGTGAGCGTATCCTTCCCCACTCGTAATAAACACATGCCAAGGCAAGTCAACCGCGACATGTGTTTTATATTTACATCTATGTAAAGAGTCAATCACAAACGTATACACAAGACTGTATGACAAGATATATGATTTCAAATTCTCAATGGGCAACTTCCCCTGCATGTCTAGCAATGTCCCGTACCTCCATCTTTTGGTATCTACTTTTCACAACTTTGAGGTAAAATCGAGCTTGTTCTTTCTACGAAGTCTTCAAAGACTTTTCACATATGGCTCTTGCTCAAACGTTTTCCATGAGAACAATTGATAAGCCTTTGCATGTGTTTGTGATGGCTGACACCGGTGGGTCAGTATACACTTACTTTTTCGCGAGACCTGGTATCAACACTATTTGATTCAAAAAGAAGTGCTGGTTTTGTCGGAATGGCAAAATGGAATCTTTTCATGATGCATTTAGTAGAGGTAACTCATGGTTTTAGAAAAGGATTTTGTCGCTTTTATTCACATAGGCCTTGATACTGTTATATGTACGTGTTTTGCCTTTCTGTAAATATTCCGTTCACATGCGAAGATGCAGTATGTCATCAGTTTTTACTTTTAGTGTCTTACTTACAGTTAGCTGGTACATCGTGTGTGATCAGTTCCTTGTAGTACAAGTTTTATGCAAACGTATTGATTAGTGATTGTTTTCATATTGAGCAAGCAATATTCGAGTCGAAAGGCTAATATTGCTAATCCTTTTTGTTTGGTAATCAAGACGGATCGACCAATATTGTGTGTTTTTAGAATTTGTGAGAGTTCTCAAATATAGGAGTCCCGCTCTCAGAACACGCCAGAGGAACAATGACTCAATGAACGTTTGTCATTGGGTGTCATTTGTTACACAAGTATATTCAACGTTTCAAAAGCCAATTTCATTGGAGAACTTCAGTGTGCGCGGACATTGCAAGAGATTTTGCAGCTCTTGTCACAATCTGAGCATTGGCTGAAACTCATTAGTCTATTAATGTCCATTTCAATTTATGTAACATTTGTTTCCATGGTTACATGACGTTTCCACTTCGGTTTCTTATGACATAATAAACACACGCGCATTAAACAAAAACGGACTTTCTTAAACATGATTATAGTTACCGATTCAAAACATGTATTTTAAGCTGAAGATGTTGTGATCTTGTATGGAGCAGAAACATATGTACTAAATACATATATTTACATTTCCTCAACAGCGGTGATTTAGCATGCGGAAAATTCACATGTGAGACTATGTGTTTCTAAACATGACGCATGAGTGTTACCACGTTGCAAATCCATATTTAGGGGGAGGGGGTTGTGAGGGTATTAATCATTTCAAATTGTATTCTGGATTGGAAAGAAATGCTGTTTCGTATATACTGTACAAGCAGAATTGGATGGACTTAAAATAAAAAGTAATGTTATTTACTCTTTAATAATGTCCTAAACAAAATCTTTTCCGATGGAGAATGCCATTTTTTGTCACTTACTTGAGCCAGTGTAGACATGCAATACCCAACGTTTCTTCGTGCCAACAGGCAGTTCTGTGTTCATAAAGTTTCAGCGAAACAGGTGAACACCCTGAGTCAGCGTCTATGTTTTTGTGCAGTTGGCCAAGACAACTCGTCAGTACTTCCAGGGGATCAGAGCGTGTTGAAAGTGTACAGTCCTGGGGTTAAACTGACAGGTGTAACCTTGGACAGGATACGATACAAAGAAGTTGGAAACACAAGAATGCAGTCCACGTGCTCATTTTGTTAGAAATATTCAAAAGTTGTTTGTAGTACAAGAAATGAATATTTATGTGTACAATTTCGTTAGCCCCCACAAAGAAAAGTCGTTTGAGAGGTCGGAATAGGGTACCCATCGTATTTGTCAGAAACCTGTCATATCTGGAGATTGTATCATAAACATTACCATACCAGAGCTACAACATGTTAAGAGCTCCATTGTGATGTAACATTGATCAAATACATTTTCTAACCAGCACGATGTCACCTTTGTTGAAGTCAACATAAAAGAAACATGTTTTCAATTGTAGATGTAAACACGAAACACATAAAAATGGTTCTTGTCACCAAGAGCAAACTGTGAAAATTTGTGTACATTACATTTATGCATTTATGCATAAATCAAAGTATGTGTCGGGTGAGCTGGAGTTAGTTATTTCTTTGTTTTAAATTCCCACTGTGGTTGCTATGTTATTGATATGATATGGAAATTTATTACAAGAAATTAGGTCTTCTGTGTATGGGAATTTGAGCTGAGACCCTATGTTAGGACGCTACTTGTAGGCGTAACCACTATAATATTAGGGACGAGTTTCTTCGGACGCTAATACAACACTTCGGCTGTTCAAATATTTCTCATCAATATGAACGGCATACGACTCAACAATGTCACCGTTTGGAGGTATAATACTTGTTAATGCACCCGTGAAGATCCGGGTAAAGAACTGGTCATCAGAAACCCATGCTTGTCGTAAGAGGCGACAAGCGAGATCGGGTGATCAGGCTGGCTCACCTGGTTGGCTTATGTAATTTTATCCCAATGCGTACATCGAAGCTCATGATGTCAATTACTGGATTGTCTGGTCTCGATTATTTACAGACAGAAGTCGTATTGCTTAGTGAAGCGGTAGATGACGAACAAGCAAATAAACAACATGCTAAAATAGTGCTTTTAAATGAAAGTACATGTAAAACACATGTATGACTTATATAAAAGAGTGACTGAGGTAAATATTATCGTCGTCAAGAGTTCAGATTTAGCGATGGCGAAAGAGGGTAGAACTCATGCCATGAAGGTTTTACACAAGTTTAATTAACCCTTTCCTGATGCCTCTACATTTGTGTGAAAATAATACACATATTGACTTGCAATCGCCTGCAGTGTCCTCATTGTAATGCACAGATTAACCCACCGATGGCCTCTATATTTGCGTGAAAGTAGTGCATATATTACATTTACAGCGGTTGCAAAACCTCTACATTTGAATGAAAGTAATAAACATAACACCCAATCAATGACAGGGTCTCTACATTTGAGATAAAGTAAATAACAACCCTTCAATGACAGGGTCTCTACATCAGAGATAAGGTAAATAACAACACTTCAATGACAGGGTCTCTACATCTTAGATAAGGTAAATAACAACCCCTCAATGACAGGGTCTCTACATGTGAGATAAGGTCAATAACATCCCATCAGTGACAGGGTCTCTACATTTGAGATAAGGTAAATAACAAGCCCTCAATCACAGGGTCTCTACATCTGAGATAAGGTCAATAACATCCCATCAGTGACAGGGTCTCTACATCGGAGATAAGGTAAACAACAACCCCTCAATGACAGGGTCTCTACATCTGAGATAAGGTAAATAACAACCCCTCATTGACAAGGTCTCTACATCAGAGATAAGGTTAATAACAACCCTTCAATGACTGGGTCTCTACATTTGAGATAAGGTAAATACCAACCCCTCAATCACAGGGTCTCTACATTTGAGATAAGGTCAATAACAAGCCCTCAATGACTGGGTCTCTACATTTGAGATAAGGTAAATAACAAGCCCTCAATGACAGGGTCTCTACATCTTAGATAAGGTAAATAACAACCCCTCAATCACAGGGTCTCTACATCTGAGATAAGGTAAATAACAACCCTTCAATGACAGGGTCTCTACATTTGAGATACGGTAAATAACAAGCCCTCAATGACAGGGTCTCTACATCAGAGGTAAGGTTAATAACAACCCCTCAATGACAGGGTCTCTACATTTGAGATAAGGTAAATAACAACCCCTCAATGGCAGGGTCTCTACATCAGAGATAAGGTAAATAACAACCCCTCAATGGCAGGGTCTCTACATCAGAGATAAGGTTAATAACAACCCCTCAATGACAGGGTCTCTACATTTGAGATAAGGTAAATAACAAGCCCTCAATGACAGGGTCTCTACATCTTAGATAAGGTAAATAACAACCCCTCAATCACAGGGTCTCTACATCTGAGATAAGGTAAATAACAACCCTTCAATGACAGGGTCTCTACATTTGAGATACGGTAAATAACAAGCCCCCAATGACAGGGTCTCTACATCAGAGGTAAGGTTAATAACAACCCCTCAATGACAGGGTCTCTACATTTGAGATAAGGTAAATAACAACCCCTCAATGGCAGGGTCTCTACATCAGAGATAAGGTAAATAACAACCCCTCAATGACAGGGTCTCTACATTTGAGATAAGGTAAATAACCCCCCAATCAATGACAGGGTCTCCACATTTTAAAAAGGTTAATAACATCCCATCAGTGACAGGGTCTTTTCATTTGAGATAAGGTAAATAACAACCCCTCAATAATAGGGTAGCAATATTTGAGTGAAAGTTATACACATTATGAATGATAGGGTGTTTACATTTGAGTGAATGGGATGCACAGGATATACAATCCTGTACTTCTACAGAGGAGAACAATCAAGACATGTGAATGTCAATACAGAACATGCTCATATTATTCACATTTGTTTGCATCGTATCAGCAATATTTTCATTTCAGTTATTATGTGAGACACATGACCCTCCAGAATCTGTATAATTTACACAATCGGCTTCAGACCTGGCTCGTCCAAGTTTAACATCAACGGGTAGCTACCATGGCCCTCAATTAGATGATTACAATAAAGGGAAACTATTTGTAATGATTAAACATTGCGCAATTGTTTGGAAATAACAGCTTCATGGTGCCAGGGAGCATTACTAACCAAACATACATTCTATTGCAGTCCATCAGTTTCGTAATTAACTACATCGCAGACAACATGGAGAATGAGGTAACAGATCTAGTGATGGCAGCGTGACGACACCAGACAAATATACAAAGAAGACATTTTCAGTTTCCAGCACTTTAACAGGATTCACAGACAGTCCTGCTGAGGCTAGCTATTCTGCCGGTTTGTTCCTGTTCTGAAACACACCACAAAGGACTGGTACTAGATTCATTTAAAGGTCCATTCTCAGGACAAACCTTCTACTTGTAGTCGCAATTGTAAATCTCAACAGCTAGACTGATTTGTGTATGATAACATCTTGTTTTGGTTGTTGATCATGTTTATTACGACAAGCATAGGAGTCCCCACGGGATTCATATCACGAACAACGACCTACGCCGAGCGGGCAGAGGACATGGAACCGACTAAGTCACTGGGCATGGCCATTTGATTGCCTCTTACCGTGCATTATTTATACTATATTGTAGATAGATATACAGCTGCATGTACTAAAGCAGAACTGGACAGAAAAGCTATGAAAAGTAATGTTCTATACGCTATTGCCTCCGCCAAAACAAAATGCTATTTAATGTTATCCTATGGGGAATGCCTTGATTTGTGTCGTAGAACACCTTGCTTTGGCTGGGGATCATTTTGGATATAAATTTGAATAATGGTCCACACGTCAATATCAATTTACTCGTCTTATAACTAGACCCTGGATAACAATCTTTAGACCTCTTGTGTTGTTGTTGGTCAATATGAGATGAGTTTGACCAGACCTCCAAGTGCAAGACGAGTCACTGAATACCTTCAATGAGACGCCATCAACAGAATGGACAGCACACATTTCAGACTCAAATCCTATCAATACGCCTAACACCCACTATAAACACGCGTATTTATCATCAGACCACCAGGCAGGGAGCTTGTGCATACTTAGGAACTGGCGAATATTCATCTGGCAAGGCAGCTCGTCTTGCAGTTCATCAGGTTATTTGAGGTTGTACATGATATCAAGACTGCACAATTCTCTTGATAAAAAAGTATTTATTGTCGAGTAGTCTTGTTCTTCTTTTTTTTAAACTTTATATTTCTGTTACATTTTTACACATGGGTTATACAATGTAATACAGAGGCAGTAAGTTGAGAAAAGTTGAGAACAGAATTATTGTGTGGGAAACAAAAGATGACAAGATGACCAAACTTTGTAGAATTGATCGATACTATTACTTATGAGAGCTGTGTTTTTTGTAAGCATGTAATATTTGTAGTCTTGTTCTTGTTGCCAGCATACCTAGTCTATAGAATCTACATTAAGCTGATCATGATGTTGCATTGACAGAAGGGTAAAGGTTCACTGTGTTTCAGTAATAGTAATTTTGTTGATAAGCATACATAATGTTAACCTGAAGCTGTTATTTAATATCCTTTTTTAACAGAACTATAGCACACTTATGACCTGGCATCTGATCTCGATACTTATTCAAAGACTTGTCAAGCGTTACTGCGTTAATCGTGTGATCACTTGGACTATCTTAAACAGCTAAGTTCGGCTTTTGGCTTAATCAGAACCGAAAGGTGGGAGAACCACACATACTTGCTTAACAGAGGTATTTGAGTATCAGATATTGACTTGGTGTCGAAGGTATAGGAACATATTTAACATGTACTTATTGTCATGTTGTTTGTAACACATCTGTCAACATGTTGTTTGTAATACATCTCTCAACATGTTGTTTGTAATACATCTGTCAACATGTTGTTTGTAACACATCTGTCAACATGTTGTTTGTCACACATCTGTCAACATGTTGTTTGTAACACATCTGTCAACATGTTGTTTGTAACACATCTGTCAATATGTTGTTTGTAACACATCTGTCAACATGTTGTTTGTAATACATCTGTCAACATGTTTTTTGTAATACATCTGTCAACATGTTGTTTGTAAGACATCTGTCAACATGTTTTTTGTAATACATCTATCATGTTGTTTGTAACACATCTGTCAACATGTTGTTTGTAATACATCTGTCAACATGTTGTTTGTAATGCATCTATTATGTTGTTTGTAATACATCTGTCAACATGTCGTTTGTAATACATCTGTCAAAATGTTGTTTGTAATACATCTGTCAACATGTTGTTTGTAATGCACCTATTATGTTGTTTGTAATACATCTGTCAACATGTTGTTTGTAATACATCTGTCAAAATGTTGTTTGTAATACATCTGTCAACATGTTGTTTGTAACACATCTGTCAATATGTTGTTTGTAATACATCTGTCAACATGTTGTTTGTAATGCATCTATTATGTTGTTTGTAACACATCTGTCAACATGTTGTTTGTAACACATCTGTCAACATGTTGTTTGTAATACATCTCTCAACATGTTGTTTGTAACACATCTGTCAATATGTTTTTTGTAATACATCTATCATGTTGTTTGTAATACATCTGTCAACATGTTTTTTTGTGATACATCTGTCAACATGTTTTTTGTAATACATCTATCATGTTGTTTGTAACACATCTGTCAACATGTTGTTTGTAATACATCTGTCAACATGTTGTTTGTAATACATCTGTCAACATGTTGTTTGTAATGCATCTATTATGTTGTTTGTAATACATCTGTCAACATGTCGTTTGTAATACATCTGTCAAAATGTTGTTTGTAATACATCTGTCAACATGTTGTTTGTAATGCATCTATTATGTTGTTTGTAATACATCTGTCAACATGTTGTTTGTAATACATCTGTCAACATGTTGTTTGTAATGCATCTATTATGTTGTTTGTAATACATCTGTCAACATGTCGTTTGTAATACATCTGTCAAAATGTTGTTTGTAATACATCTGTCAACATGTTGTTTGTAATGCATCTATTATGTTGTTTGTAATACATCTGTTAACATGTTGTTTGTAATACATCTGTCAACATGTTGTTTGTAATACATCTGTCAACATGTTGTTTGTAACACATCTGTCAACATGTTGTTTGTAATACATCTGTCAACATGTTGTTTGTAATACATATATTATGTTGTTTGTAATACATCTCTCAACATGTTGTTTGTAACACATCTATTATGTTGTTTGTAACACATTTGTCAACATGTTGTTTGTAACACATCTGTCAACATGTTGTTTGTAACACATCTATTATGTTGTTTGTAACACATTTGTCAACATGTTGTTTGTAATATATCTGTCAACATGTTGTTTGTAATACATCTGTCAACATGTTGTTTGTAAGACATCTGTCAACATGTTGTTTGTAATACATCTGTCAACATGTTGTTTGTAATACATATATTATGTTGTTTGTAATACATCTCTCAACATGTTGTTTGTAACACATCTATTATGTTGTTTGTAACACATTTGTCAACATGTTGTTTGTAACACATCTGTCAACATGTTGTTTGTAACACATCTATTATGTTGTTTGTAACACATTTGTCAACATGTTGTTTGTAATATATCTGTCAACATGTTGTTTGTAATACATCTGTCAACATGTTTTTTGTAACACATCTCTCAACATGTTGTTTGCAATACATCTGTCAACATGTTGTTTGTAATACATCTGTCAACATGTTGTTTGTAACACATCTGTCAACCTGTTTTATTGTTTTATGTGTGAAATAGAAATGGATGCTGAAGTTCATACAACAGGTAGTTATCTGGTGCTGTTTGTTGTATTTTTGAGAAATGTTTTTCTTCTTGATGACGTACGTAAAGAATGGCTCGAAATATGAATACATGGATCGATCATCCAGCGCGCATGTTTAGATAGCCAAAGCAAGATTGATTGAGCGCTCATCGGGACTTCTTCGGACAGTGGATCTATAAATTACCACAGAGGTACGTGTTTATATGCCACATGGGCAAGGTTGCTACAGCGTCACAACATGTTGATTAAAAGGATAACGGTGATGATGAACGGACATGTAATCAGAATAGCCCATGGCTACATCGATAAGTGAGTGATTGTTACATCACATCAGTCAGTGTCATATACCTATGCATGTCATAAAGGCTCTTGTACGTTGTTGAATGCCTATCCATGAGGATATGAGACGTTGTTCGTAATATCAATCACAGAACTCGATCATTTACTGAGACTTGGCTTGTGATATCAATCACTGGACTCGATCAGTTACCGAGACGTTACTCATAATATCAACCACTGGCTTCGGTCATTTTCTGAGACGTTGTTTGTGATATCAATCACTGGACTCGATCATTTACCGAGACGTTACTCATAATATCAACCACTGGACTCGATCATTTATCGAGACGTTACACATAATATCAAACACTGGACTCGATCATTTACCGAGACGTTACTCACAATATCAACCACTGGATTCGATCATTTTCTGATACGTGTTTGTGATATCAGTACAATGCATCAAAACATCCACCACCTTTTACTGACCAGTACAATGCATCAAAACATCCACCACCTTTTACTGAACAGCACAATGCATCAAAACATTCGCATTTTTACTGAACAGCACAATGCATCAAAACATCCACAACCTTTTACTGAACATTAGAATGCATCAAAACATCCACAACCTTTTACTGAACATTAGAATGCATCAAAACATCCACCACCTCCTACTGAACATTAGAATGCATCAAAACATTCACCACATTCTACTGAACAGCACAATGCATCAAAACATCCACCACATTCTACTGAACAGCACAATGCATCAAAACATCCACCACCTTCTACTGAACAGCACAATGCATCAAAACATCCACCACCTCCTACTGAACATTAGAATGCATCAAAACATTCACCACATTCTACTGAACTGCACAATGCATCAAAACATCCACCACCTTCTACTGAACAGCACAATGCATCAAAACATCCACCACCTCCTACTGAACATTAGAATGCATCAAAACATTCACCACATTCTACTGAACAGCACAATGCATCAAAACATCCACCACCTTCTACTGAACAGCACAATGCATCAAAACATCCACCACCTCCTACTGAACAGCACAATGCATCAAAACATTCACCACCTCCTACTGAACAGCACAATGCATCAAAACATCCACCACCTTCTACTGAACAGCACAATGCATCAAAACACCCACCACATTCTACTGAACAGCACAATGCATCAACACATCCACCACCTCCTACTGAACAGCACAATGCATCAAAACATTCACCACCTCCTACTGAACAGCACAATGCATCAAAACATCCACCACCTTCTACTGAACAGCACAATGCATCAAAACATCCACCACATTCTACTGAACAGCACAATGCATCAAAACATCCACCACCTTCTACTGAACAGCACAATGCATCAAAACATCCACCACCTCCTACTGAACATTAGAATGCATCAAAACATTCACCACATTCTACTGAACAGCACAATGCATCAAAACATCCACCACCTTCTACTGAACAGCACAATGCATCAAAACATCCACCACCTCCTACTGAACATTAGAATGCATCAAAACATTCACCACATTCTACTGAACAGCACAATGCATCAAAACATCCACCACCTTCTACTGAACAGCACAATGCATCAAAACATCCACCACCTCCTACTGAACAGCACAATGCATCAAAACATTCACCACCTCCTACTGAACAGCACAATGCATCAAAACATCCACCACCTTCTACTGAACAGCACAATGCATCAAAACACCCACCACATTCTACTGAACAGCACAATGCATCAAAACATCCACCACCTCCTACTGAACAGCACAATGCATCAAAACATTCACCACCTCCTACTGAACAGCACAATGCATCAAAACATCCACCACCTTCTACTGAACAGCACAATGCATCAAAACATCCACCACATTCTACTGAACAGCACAATGCATCAAAACATCCACCACCTTCTACTGAAGGTTACAATGTATGAAAACATTCAAACCCGTTTACTGAACATTACAAAACATACAAAACATCAGAACCATTTACTAAACATTATAATGCATAAAAACATTCACAACCTTTCACTGAACATTACCTATGCATGTAACCTACCTGATGACAACACTACCTACTGAACCCGAATATTAACCTCAATACAACAATCACCCAAGTGATATTATGTGTCGCGTTTTAACGTCGCGTCCAAGATTATTGCACTTATATAGCGATGTGCATGCACTTGTGTGTGCGGCCGCTTGTACTAGTCTGGACTGATGTCGATTTATAGTGCTAGCCCACCGAGATACCATGCCGCAGTATAACATGAATACCCCACTCAGACACAGTATACTGACTCCGAGTCGACAAGTCCTTGTTTTAGCCCTTTACTGCCGAGCGCCAGACAGGGTAACAACACGTACCATCTTTTAGTGTTTTTTGGTATGACGCGGCCGGGGATCAAACCCCGGACTTTCCGCTCTCCGGGCGGACGTTCTACCACTAGACCACGGAGGCGGTACTTATATGCCCTGTGAGAAAGAGAAATACTTGCTACCAAAACATGTTTATTCCAATAGTGTACAACTGATGATATTAAAACAGATTGTTTTAAAACATATCTGAATACTCGTTGGCCTTTAGATTGCGCAGGGGGCGGTTGGGTAGCCTAGTGGTTAAAGCGTTCGCTCGTCACGCCGAAGACCCGGGTTCGATTCCCGACATGGGTACAATGTGTGAAGCCCATTTCTGGTGTCCACCGTCGTGATATGGCTGGAATATTGCTAAAAGCGGCGTAAAACCATACTCACTCACTCACTTAGATTGCGCAGGG
This sequence comes from Haliotis cracherodii, assembly GCF_022045235.1. NCBI lineage: Eukaryota > Metazoa > Mollusca > Gastropoda > Lepetellida > Haliotidae > Haliotis > Haliotis cracherodii. Next base: position 16,721,185 of record NW_027266270.1, on the reverse strand, counting down.
CTTAATATCGATTTAAAATTTGTTATGTAATATCACGACGCCTGGGCGATAAGTTCATATTGGACACCGTAGTCCATGTGACTGTTGTTTTGTGCCGCACAAGCATACCATGGGTGGGTTTGCGCCAATGTGTGTTCTTTGTTTGTCTGTGTGTGGCTACTAACAGGTGCTTTGTTTTTTCTTTCTATTGTTGGACCACCGCTAGTTTGGAAACCACCCGCGTTGTAAAATTCAGAAGAATTCGCAATAGTGCTACTAGGAACTACTGGTAGACGATGATGTATTGATTTTAGCTGGGATATGATCAACGTGATGATCACAGCGATTGTAGTCAATGATAAGCCTAATCTAGAGTTCTATATTTAATGTCAAATTCAACCTGAAGGGAGGCTCGATGTAGTGACATCTTACAAATGACAGAATGAATCATTCACGTGCGATGAAATCTGGTTTTGTGTTTTTTTAACAAAAATAATTTCTGAAGAATTTTATAAAAAACTATAGAATATGAAAGTGATGTTAGAATAGGAAATCTCTTTAATTTCCCAAGCTTCGTTGTGGGGCGCCATATTAATATGGAAAAGGTCATAGTGGTCATGAAGTGAAAAGGTTTCAATACATAGTGAGTCAAGGATCTGTACGAGGTATGTGGATCAGGGCCTTGCTTTACGAGATATATAAGTCATGGTTGGTTGGTTGGTTTGTTGTTTAACGCCTCAATCAGTAATATTCCAGCTATATGACGGCGGTCTGTAAATAATCGAGTCTGGACCAGACAATCCAGTGATTAATATTATGAGCATCGATCCATAAAATTGGGATCGATGACATGCATCAACCAAGTCAGCGAGCCTGACCACCCGATCCCGTTAGTCGCCTTTTGCGACAAGCATTGTCGCCTTTTACGGCAAGCATGGGTTGCTGAAGACCTATTCTACCCCGGAATCTTCACGTATTTCCTCTGGAGTGTGACATTCAGTATTGTAATTTCACATCACCAGGTTACTTAATAGCTCTCTCATTCTTTCTTAGAACTGAAAATGAATACATTACTTTTACGATAGGCATATATTTTTTATTAAACATAACTATTTTTTTATGCATTTGTGGGATTTCTTTAAAATTGTTTTTGATCTTTGATTTGCAGAGCACTGATGAATGATTCACCAGGTGAACGTTACGTCACAAGCGATTTACACCTCTCGTTTTGTATAATCTGATCAGTTTCTTTTGTAAAACTGTATAATTCTGAGACGGAATGAGGAGACACAACCACATAATAATAAAATCCAGACGTGTTGATATTATAAATATATATTTTTTTGTTACGGAATAATATTTTGATTGTTTGATTCATGTAAATCTGATGCGTGACATTAACTCATCTTTATGTAGTCAAGGCTTCAGTTGCATGGGGAAAGCAGTCATTTCATGTTGTGTCGAAAGAGTCAAATTTAGATTTACAAATCGCGATCGTTTTCATATTTATGAATGTCGTGAGGTCACACATTTCCTTCCGGCAATTCTGCGTTTTTAGTAAGGACTTATGTCTCGTTCCGTCATAGCAACTGCATTTTAGAAAGAGACATATGGTCGCCCATAATGTCCTCTCTCCACATTTACAAGTTTTGAGTAAATTACATTTTTAAATTTATATAAGTGCTATATACTAACTTAACAATCAGTGTGTATGTTTTTGACATACAAGCACATACATATTAATTTATATGTTATCAAAAGTTATGATTCCTCTTCCACGTATTGGAAATCAGTCGAAATATTGTCAAATTCTACGTTTGATAATCTATCATCCAATATATGTAGAAAGATTCTCAAGTTGAGTCAGACAAAAATGATTCAATAATTAACTCCATAACTTGATTCAAACAAAACAAACTGATTAAGGTGAATATACGGACAGACAGACAGACAATTTATTTCAGTAACAGACCACCAGCCCACGCATGCTGGAGTAATATGTATGTATGTATGTGTGCATGCGTGCGTGCGTGCGTGCGTGCGTGCGTGCGTGCGTGCGTGCGTGCATGTGTGTGTGTGTGTGTGTGTGTGTGTGTGTGTGTGTGAATACACAAAGTCAATACACTTCGAGGATAATTCAATTGGAGAATGCCAGTTTTGATACAGGTTATCTGATAGTCGTTGCTGAAATTCATTTAGGAATAATGTTATATCGTCGATTTCTTGTTGTAACCAGACCAGACCAAAAACTAAGCGGAACGAAATGGTTTTAATTGATGTAACCCACTGCCCACCTGATCAAGTGCTTTCAGCATTAAGTATCCTTGACGAGGTAATCTGTGAGTGTCAAGATGAAGAGGTTTGCACCAATATGTTACTGCTCTTGTCATATTGATAGACTGCAGAGGGAGTCAGCCACACTTCCTAAGTACCATATTATTAGGGTTATTAGGGAGACCGTTTTCAGATGGATATTTGGACAATTTCAATTAACTTATTATACGATGTTCCCCAAACTTCAGCTCCGTAACATAAGATCTTGGTGCATGGTGGAGTATCCTGGTCTAAGACCTGCTCGTGTTTCACTTAGGATATTGTATTCACACCAGGACCAGAGGCGTCTCTCTAGAATGGAAGTCAATACCTTACATAACGTATCAATGAGAGATATTCCCCTATAATTATCTGGCTTATCCTTATTACCTCCCTTGAATACGGTACATATTATGCTTCTTCCCCACTCCTCAGGAAAAACTGCAGTGTGAAGGATTCAGTTGAACATTTTTTTTTAAAAAGGCCGCAATATAATGTCTTGTTGATAATGTTTTCATAACCTCACTTACAATACCGTTAGGCCCTGGGGATGCATTGTTTTAATTGTGCAATCTCATAATGACTTCGTCATCAGTGAAAGGCGTGTTAAGATCATCACACATGTCTGCGTGAGACAAAGCTGGATCCTCGTCATGTACATCTATTATCAGCGAGTATATCTACATTTTTGAAACTTTTGTAAATTAACTTGGGGTTGTTCATAGGAATAACTAACTTATTCCATAATAATCTTCTCGTTTGGTAGAGAATAAAGTCAATCTACGTTGAAATCTAAAGTTGTCAATGTTCTCTCTATTGTCTCGGTGGAGAGTCTCGGTGACCCGTGAAGATCCGGGATAGAACAGGTCTTCAGCAACCCATGCTTGCCGTAAAAGGCGACTATGCTTGTCGTAAAAGGCGACTAACGGGATCGGGTGGTCAGGCTCGCTGACTTGGTTGATACATGTCATCGATCCCTATTGCGTGGATCGATGCTCATGATATTAATCACTGGATTGTCCGGTCCAGACTCGATTATTTACAGATCGCCGTCATATTGCTGAGTGCGGCGTTAAACAACAAACAAACCAACCAACCAACCATAGTCCCCTTGAGCTCTCAAAGCTACATATTTACTCTATTTAATAGTCTCATAATCTTCATCTCACAAAGGAGGTTGCCTGGGTGTTGTCGTAACGTAAATATTAGACTAAAATACCCTTTAGGTGTGGATTGATACATTTCTGTCATTAACCTTATTGTGTTTTTTTATATCCACTTCACTCTGTGTAAAGTTCTTCATACATTGTGAATTTTTTTCTTGGAAATTGATTTGAAACTTGTTGATTCTCACTATTCCATTCATATTTACTCCACTGTGTACTGTTATTTTTTTACATGACTCACTGAACAAATATAATTTTGATCATGATCTGTTGTATCTAAGGTGGGGCGGTGGGGTAGCCTAGTGGTTAAAGTGTTCGCATGTGGGGCCGAAGCCCCGGGTTCGACTTCTGGTGCCCACCGCCGTGATATTTCTGGAATATTACTAAAAGCGGTGTAAAACCATACTCACTCACTCACATTATCAAAGGTTATGGCTCTGCTTATTTGAATAGAACGGAAGAATGGGAAATGGGTTGATACATCTGTATGACGAACCCCCAAATCAGTAAAGTGAGTAAACAGCCCAAAACTAGCAATAAAATTTAACACGAGTAAACTGACCAGCAGTATCACTGAAGAGCCCGGTCATCCGAATTTTCAACAGCTTACCTAATGGTATCATTGTGTATGTAATCAAGGCAATCTTTCATTCTAGCATTAAAGCCTCCCAGCAAACGTATTTCAGATTCAGGGTAGTCAGCTGTAACAGTTTCCAAGTACACACTTAAAGAGATTAGTCCATCGACATCACTGTTCACACACACACACACACACACACACACACACACACACACACACACACAGAGTTTTCAGGAGATATATTCACGAAAAAATAAGATTGTCTCACTTTTCATCCCAAGCAATGGAACACAATACAGTTTTGGAAATCATCATATATATGACATAAAATGTCTCTTGTAATCCAAACTTCTCTGATAAATACTGTGATCCCTCCGCTGTATCGACCTAGTCGTTTCCGTTTGTTGAATGCTCCAAATCCGAACAGAAAATCCATGACATGACCTTGTTTCTTGACAAGAGTTTCACATAGACCGACAATGTCATAGTCACTGAGAAAGTCTCTGATTGCAGATCAGATGTGTCTGGATATAATCCTTCTATATTCCATGAAAGTATGATCAGCTGTGTTTGGTCTTGGCCGCCTTCTTATGAGTTGTCGTTGTTGTTAGTTGTTGTAGTGGTTGGAGTGATCTCCCTTGTCTTCTCACTGCCGAGTCCAAACATTAACCACGATGAGGCACATCAGTGCGAACTCAGGGCCCTTAAGGTACTGTCGAACTCACCCAGACCTTTTCGGAGAATGTGACGACTCCATAACACTGCAACCTTCTGCATTACCCAGATTGTCAGAAGGGTTGTATTCCTTGCAGCAAACCCGGGTACTCTCCCAATGTCAGTCAACAGATTGGGAGGTACCAAACCTAAGGCACCGAGAAAAATGGGGAGTCAGACAACTTGGTACTTGGGATGCAAGAGTGACATTTCGAAACCGAGGTCTGCATATCTGCCATGTTTTTCGTGAATCTTGTCAATTACATTAATGTCAGAAGGGACAGAGATTCAACAATATAAATGATTTCGTTGGATCAAAAAAAAGAGAACAAAGATCGGGTTTGTTGGCCTGGATATGTCTGAGGCTGTATACGGGCCTATTCCAATGAATTTTGTATTGATCATTTCCATGACGCCCTCTACATATTCTGGGTCGTACCATAGATGGACCTCTGCGCCAAAACAACGAGCATTGCAAAGACGGTAATAAAATGATCGAACCACTCCATCATGTCGCTTAAGATACTAACTGTGTTTGTGCCAAAGCGGGGCATCCACTGACAATGTGCTGGACAGTCTCATTAAATTCCTTGCATAATCTGCCGTCCATACCTTACACTACATTTTGATGCCAAATCACACATTGACAGTTTCGAGTGAGAAGTGACTGGTCCTGAGCAGCAAACAAAAAACCTGTTTTACTTTTCAGGCCAGCCGAGGACTCAGCAGGGTTGCTGACCTTCTTAACACACTGTACATATTTTCGATTTAGTGGTCGTTCAGAGAGCCTCTACTTGAAAAACTGAGTCTTGGCCGACTTGATATGGCACTTCGCTGACACTTATTTCTGTACCGTCCAGCAGTACAGAACCATCAACAAAATAAACACTGACACTGAGATTTTATGTCCCACATCCTTGACTCGTTTAAGAAAACTGTGGAATGCCTTGTTTTCATTATGAGTCTTAACATACTTCACTAGATGATCATGAGACAGATGAATGTGTGCAAAAGTGCACTATACAATTCTTTCATGAAGAGCTTCCACATTTATCAAACCACGCCATCACATTATGATTGGTAAATATACGCGATTGAGGGAAGAGTGGGGATGGTGGGATCTTTTGTCTGATTGTTGTTGTTGTTGTTGGTTTGTTGTTTTACGCCGCACTCAGCAATATTCCAGCTATATGACGGTGGTCTGTAAATAATCGAGTCTGGACCAGACATTCCAGTGATTAATATCATGAGCATCGATCCACGCAATCGGGATCGATGACATGCATCAACCAAGTCAGCGAGCCTGACCACCCGATCCCGTTAGTCGCCTTTTACGTCAAGCATAGTCGCCTTTTACGGCAAGCATTGGTTGCTGAAGACCTATTCTACCGCGGAATCTTCACGGGACGATCTATTGTCTGACATGATTCTTCGCGTGAGCCTGTCATTACACTGAATTTCTTGTTTCGTCCAATAAACAACACCAAAAGAATATGAAAGGACGGGTACAGCATGAGTATTTGTGGCTTTTACTTTATTGCGAGCGTTCAGCTCTGAACTCCAGATTGTCTTAAGTCTCCATTTGTATGTATTCCCTTTATATTGGGCATTGGAATTTGTTCCTAATCTGCATCCCCAAGTACGTATAGGCCTGACCTTCCACGATGGACTGATCCTAACTCTTCTACCGTGCCACGTTTCAAATGAAGAATATTGCATTTGTTGAGTCGAAAGGACACGCCGATACCATTAGAAAACAACTTGACAATGAGAATATGTTTTTTAGTGTGGATCCTCCATTGGCAATAAGTTCAAGGTCATCCGTGTAAAGTAGGTGAGTAAGGGGTGTTGGGGATCTGTGCTGAGGGGTAAAACAACAGTTGATAATTGATAACCAAATGGTACTATCTCCAAATAAATTGTCTTATCTCCTTGCCACATGACCCGTTTCAAGAATATGATTACACATAGACATAGAACATTCTGGATTTGAGCCACTGATGAGGTTTGAACATAGAACCATTGACACTTACTGCCAGAATACCCGACTTTTCAGCAATAGGGACTGCATCAAATTAACAACAATGATAGAAAAACACCAATTTGGAATGAAAATGCAACAGAAATTGGTAAATTATTGACATAGAACCATAGGTCCAGATTTTCGTGCTTGTCAAAACTCCGTTATCCACACAAGATCTTTCGACGTTCAACGGCTTTACGGGTGTAATGTAAACTTTAACTTACATTGTTGTCCTAGGCGACGCACGACAGTAGTATTTGTGGCGTCATAATGCCTGTGACGTAACAGTGACAATAGAGGGAGAAGTAAAACGTAGTTCTTGGCGACAGCCAACGTTATGCTGTTGCCGTCATAAAGCATATGACGTCATAGCTAGTGATAATATTGGGAGGCATGAATACATAATGGTGTGAGTGCACAAATACACATTGAGCTGCATGGGGAAGTTTGGAAGATTATACTTTTGAATTAAGTTTAAGTTTCAAAAGCCTAATGAACATCTGTTTTCCATTCGTAAATGTTTGTCATTGTTAAACAATTTATAAAACGGAAAGACAGTAAAATGACCACCCCCACATTCATATATATATCTATCTGTTATTGACAAATAAATTATGAAGCAAAATGACGGTCGTTGGCAAAGGATTTAATTTACGAATTGTCAAGTTGTGTTACTCAACAAACGACTAGTCAATTCGAACACAGATATAACTTCGTCTTTGTAATCTCATTGGTCTCAAGTATCTAAGTCTTTAGTAAAAAGATTCAAATTATTATATTTTATTTCGTAAATGGAAAGTAAAAGTGAACTTAAATTTTAAAGAAAATAACCCTCAATTATTCTCAGTAGTCTGTTCATTTCACATTGATACGTTAATTTAAATCAATTAATGTTCACTGCGAAAAAAGGTGGAATTTGAAAAGAAGTGAATTTTGAACAATTTGAACAACATGACATTCTCACAAAGAAGCTTTGGGACCCCACTGTTTAAAAACATTGACAGAAACAGAGAATATTCATTTATATATGGCATCTGTCCTGAAGGCTAAAAACGTCTGACTAATCTTGACACGACTTGCACAACGTCCTTTTACGGTTGCTTCTAGCGGTAACATGAAATGGACTGACGAGTGATGAACATGAATACATATGAGTTCATGTGTAACTGAATTCATATCAGGTAATAAAGAACCGTGTACTAATCATTCCTCGTTACCACGAGACAATGTGACACACAAGGAATTCCTTAGAAATCGGATACCCCTCGTGCTGGTATCAACTCCCCGTGCTCTACGACATCTCAGAGCGTCGTTTTTCGACAGAACTTCGTAGAACATTGTCAGAGAAGCATCACCGGCACCATAAAGTGCAGACCATAGATACAAAGACTTTGTTGCCCATATGTTTCAAGCAGCACATATTCTCTGGCCAGTTAAGCAATTAATACATGAACTCTTCTATGTAAACATGTGGATTAATGTTAACGGCAAAATCTTAACTTCTTTGGATTTAATACAGCGATTAAAATCTAACTTTCAATATCTTGTAACATTGTCAAATCAAGACTGTTATGACAAATCAGCATGTCCTTTTAGCTTTCGTGTGGGCTTCACGTCGTCAATCCAAACAAGAACGCAACATTCTTACGTTAAGCTAAAATCAGGAGGAGAAAACGATATGCATATATCTAGTTTCAAAATATTAATTTTGTACATATTTTCTAATATTGATGCATGTCCATGACTTAATTCGACCGGTTTGAATTTTGAGGATGTTAAAAGTAAATTTGATGCAAGTGGACTCAGAACTACAGATAAGCTGCGTATTTGAATAAAATACCCCCGAAAACTATTCAAAACCAAATTACTTTCAATTAACTTGCGTACAGAAACGCATGCATTAAATAAAAAACTCAATTGTTTAAAAACAGCACGCATAAATACTCATTGAAGCTTTTTCAGCATGCGTACAAAGGAGCTAATTTCCGAAACACAATTACGAGCTAATTTACTTTCCGAACCAAGCCTATATTTAGAACCGTTATACACATCTAAAACACTGTTTTATACCTTTTTTTTAAAATCTCAAAATGCTTACTGATTTTGAGAAAACAAAACAAAAGAGTCATTAAAAGATAATTGAAAAAATATCGGTTACCCAATGAAAAATGTAATAACTCAATTAAAATAAAAACCTTCGAGTAAAAACTCAATTGCTCAAAAAAATATCTGGAGCTCTGAAGTAGAATCTTACTTACCTTGGTCTCTACAAATTCTTTTTCCAAGCCTCTGTTTTGAACCGTTCACAGTTGGACACAGTTCCCGATAGTGGATCACTCCATAGAGCAAAATAACTCAGAAGGACAGAACATTTAACATTGTGATGAGTGTCTAGTTCCACTGTCAACTGGTGTCTGGAAAGCATCTCGTTTGAAGTTGTCACTGACAAGAATCAAAGTGCTCGGGGAGCATTTGTTACTTTCATTTTCATTTCTCATTAGCCTGTTGTAACATCACACGTATTTCTCTTAAAGCAATGGGAAAAGACGGGAAATAAGTTCAGCTCGTACATCATGATATCCCAGCATGTATGCTTCCTTGAAACCTGAACGTTGATATTGACGATACGAATGACAGGTGGCATGTCTGAGTTTTGATACTGATGGTAAGAGTGTTTATTTGTTTGTTTGTTGTTTAACCTCGCACTCGGCAATATTACAGCTATATGACGGCGGTTTTAAATAATCGAGTCTGGACCAGACAATCCAGTGATTGATATCATGAGCATCGATCCACGCAATTGGGACACGATGACATGCATCAACCAAGTCAGCGAGCCTGAACACTCGATGCCGTTAGTCGCCTTTTAGAAGATCCATTCTACCCCGGATCTTCACGGGTCGATGGTAAGAGTGACAGGTTGTATATCGGAGAGCTGATACTGGCGGTAGAAGTCTACTCTTACGGCAAGCGTAGTCGCCTCTCACGACAAGTATAAATCATTTGCTGAAAAACAATTCTAACCAGGATCTTCACGGGTCCATATAGAGATGTTCTGATATATGAAACCAGCGGGAAACTGGACATTTGTATTTTTCCGGATTATTTGTTGTTGTTTTCCGAGTATTTTTCGTTACATCGATTATAGTTTCGTAATTTCGATTTATTTCTCAAGGCTATTTTTAAGTTTATTTTCAAAACTCGAGTTTTTCCTCGTTACTTCGCTTTTTTCGTTATTTTGATAATTTTCTCGTAATTTCGATTATTTTCTGTTTTATTCAAAAGCCTCGAAATTCCTCGAGTTTTTTCTCGTTACTTCGAATTCTTTTTCGTGACTTTGATTAGTTTTGATTATTTTCGTGTTGTTTCAAGTCAGTTCAGAAAATTCGAAATTTGGAATTTTTAAACTAAATTGAAATTGACAAATGCTGAAATGACGAAAAAATTCTCGAAGTAAAAAAACGAAATTTCGATAAATTATTGACAAAAAGGGAAAATGATCCAAGTAACAAGAACATATTCGAAATTTCGACCATTTAAAATACATTCTTGAAGTAACGAGAAAGAACTTGAATCTTCGAGGAAATAGATGAAATTACAAAAATATAATCAAAGTAAAGAGAAACAAATTTTGTAATTTCTATAAAAAAAACCTAATTGAAATAAAGAAAAAAAATCGATGAAACAAAATCATAATTAAGCCACCAAAGTAGCACCTTAAGGCTTCCGTAGAAACCCAAAAGGATGTTGGTTGGTTGGTTGGTTGGTTGGTTGGTTGGTTGGTTGGTTGGTTAGTTGTTTTACATCCGCACTCAGCAATATTCCAGCAATATGACGGCGGTCTGTAAATAATAGAGTCTGGACCAGACAATCCATGATTGATATCATGAGCATCAACCACGGGATCGATGACAAACCGGATAATTTGTAAATTTCCTAAATCAAGTAAACCATCGGTAAAATCAATAAACAGAAAATGAAAACTGAACGGAAACCAGAAAGTTTCCATTTGGTTTCCTGTGTGTTCCTGGAAACTAGAGTGTTTCACAATGTGATGCGGACAGGAGGTCTACCAGCGTCCCTCCTGTTTCCAGCCCAGAATAGTCCTCTGTATGTTTCTACAGAGAACACAGTGTCTCCTTTTCCCTTCATCTACTCTTCAATTAAAAGACATCCTGTCAACCGTCAGGAAGAAGGTTGCATCCTGCGTCTGCGAGACCTAGTAAAGCGTGCTCTCGACGAGCGAAGGAAGAAGGTCGTTCTACCATGTGTGTGTGTGTGTGTGTGTGTGTGTGTGTGTGTGTGTGTACTAATTGAAATTCAATGATACATGTGTGTTACAAGTTATCCATATGCAACAGCCTGTACCAATACTTTCGACGTCAACTAAAATAATCAACACTTAATGGGTTTCTTCACCCAGTACATTATTGGTAGATGTCTTTTAGCAGGCTGCTCATGAGAATTTAGGCCATGTTTTCCACGCAATTGGGATCGATGAAATGCATGAACAAAGTCAGCGAGTCTGACAACCCGATCCCGTTAGTCGCCTCTTACGACAAGCATAGTCGTCTTTTACGGCAAGCATTGGTTGCTGAAGACCTATTCTACCAGGATCTTCACGGAAGAGGTGACTATGCTTGTCGTAAAAGGCGACTAACGGGATCGTTTGGTCAGGCTCGCTGACTTGGTTGATGCATGTCATCGATCCCAATTCCGTGGATCGATGCTCATGAAATCAACCCGTGAAGATTCCGGGATAGAATAGGTCTTCAGCAACCAATGCTTGCCGTAAAGGGCGACTATGCTTGTCGTAAAAGGCGACTGACAGGATCGGGTGCACGTGGTCAGGCTCGCTGACTTGGTTGATACATGTCATCGATCCCAATTCCGTGGACCGATGCTCATGATATCAATCACTGGATTGTCTGGTCCAGACTCGATTATTTACAGGCCGCCGTCATATAACTGGAATATTGCTGAGTGCGGCGTTTAAACAAAAACAACAACAACCAACCAACCCCTAGTACTAGGATAGGTGTATGACTACCATAGCGTGAATTAATAGCTGCACTGTTTGCATTTAGCTGAGCTACATCCAGGAGTGACCTGAAATCGATTCGTCTGCAGCACAGCAAGCACATGTAAAATCACTAAAGTAGCTCAAGTCATGGGAACGAGGTGTGGCGGAAAAGTCCTCAGCCAAGCTTTGATTGACTGCATTGATGGAGTTGGTTGCAAAATATTTTCAACATAATCCCCAACATAATACCCTGCTTGGTTACCAAAAGACGTTAAAAGATGGTAGGTGTTATTACCCTGCCGGGGGCACGGGTGGCCCAGTCGTCTAAGGCGACGCGATTCGCTGTGCAGAGTTGCGTCCTTTCAGACGCGCCAGAAACCTATGATTGTGGGTTCGAATCCCGATTCGCCCCGATTATGTTTTTAGGTTTGTCAGCACCATACCCGCGCTCGTGGGTTTCACCGAAGTGGTAAACGTCTGAGACCTACATCACTTCGGGATTTCCTCCCACATTAAGCTGACACGCCGTGATATAACTGGAATACTGTTAAAAGCGGCATTAAACCCATCTCACTCATTCACTATTACACTAACTGGCGCTCGACATTAAGGGGCTAAAACAAGGACTGAGTCACAACGCACACATACGCACACGCGCACGCACGCACACACACACACACACACACACACACACACACACACACACACACACACCGCACACCACACCTCACCTCTCAAAACCCATATTTGTTATTTTTGAGGTGTCAGGAAGTTTAATAACGTTTCGTTCAAAATGATTTCACTTATACAATGTACCTCCCAGGCTTCCTACACACATCAGACCGCTTCCATGGTCTAGTGGTAGGGCGTCCGTCCGGAGAGCGAAAAGTCCGGGCATCGAATCCCGGCCGCGTCATACCAAAAGACGTGAAAAGATGGTATGTGCTGTTACCCTGTCTGGCGCTCGGCATTAAGGGGATGAAACAAAGTGAGTGAGTGAGTTGGATTTAACGCCGGTTTTAAGAGTATTCCGGTTATATCGCGGCGTGTCAGCTTAATGTGGGAGGAAAGCCCGAAGTGATGCAGGTCTCAGATGTTTACCACTTCGGTGAAACCCACGAGCACGGGTATGGTGCTGACAAACCTAGAAACATAATCGGGGCGAACCGGGATTTAAGCGGGATTAGAAAATGCAATCGTAGGAAAGCGAATCGCGGTTCCGTATACAACCGAGCAACTGTGCCTGACTCAGTGATGTAAGTATGATCGGAGCGAACCGGGATTCGAACTTAAGGGACGCACCTGTGCCCCGGGATGAAACAAGCCTTAAACGAGGTTTCGATGTATACGTGTTTAGACTCACCAAATATTACTGTGACCAAGCGTTGGGATTATAAACAAGAGTCATCAGAAAGATGACATATCCCCCCGGCAGCTGTCTTTAAAGTAACCACTAGTAAATGTGCAATTCTCTATGTAATAAGTCAACAGTCCAATGTTCTTTAAGAAGCATACATTGTTTACCCACTGAATGGTTTTCGAATTCTGGCCCGGAAACGAACCCATTCCCCAATGGAGATTAGATCCAACTTCTTTCCATACAAATTGTGAAAAATAAAAATTCGTATTTGGAAACAAAACCCCATCCCCAATTGAGTCTATGTCCAACTTCTTTCCATAAAAATTTAAAAAAATAAAAATTAGAAAAATCCCAAAATATCAAAAGGCATCACTTCAGTTCTTTAAGAAGCATACATTGTTTACCCACTGAATGGTTTTCGAATTCTGGCCCGGAAACGAACCCATTCCCCAATGGAGATTAGATCCAACTTCTTTCCATAAAAATTGTGAAAAATAAAAATTCGTATTTTTTTTATATCAAAAGGCACCACTTCAGTATGTGCCTGATAGATTTGCCAAGTTTCGATCAAATACACTGAATTGTTTTCGAATTCTGCCCCGGAAACGAACCCCATCCCGAATTGAGTCTATGTCCAACTTCATCCCATAAAAATTTACAACACTAAAAATTAGAAAACTCCCAAAATATCAAAAGGCATCACTTCAGTATGTGCCTGATAGATTTGCCAAGTTTCGATCAAATACACTGAATGGTTTTCGAATTCTGCCCCGGAAACAAAACCCCATCCCAAATTGAGTCTATGTCCAACTTCTTTCCATAAAAATTTAAAAAAATAAAAATTAGAAAAATCCCAAAATATCAAAAGGCATCACTTCAGTATGTGCCTGATAGATTTGCCAAGTTTCGATCAAATACACTGAATGGTTTTCGAATTCTGCCCCGGAAACGAACCCCATCCCCAATTGAGTCTATGTCCAACTACATTCCATAAAAATTTAAAAAAATAAAAATTAGAAAAATCCCAAAATATCAAAAGGCATCACTTCAGTATGTGCCTGATAGATTTGCCAAGTTTCGATCAAATACACTGAATGGTTTTCGAATTCTGCCCCGGAAACGAACCCCATCGCCAATTGAGTCTATGTCCAACTTCATTCCATAAAAATTTACAACAATAAAAATTAGAAAAATCCCAAAATATCAAAAGGCACCACTTCAGTATGTGCCTGATAGATTCGCCAAGTTTCAATCAAATACACTGAATGGTTTTCGAGTTCTGCCCCGGAAAAGGAAATGATTACGGACAGACGGACAGACAGACTGGCTGATCGCTATATCCCCCCGCATTTTATGCCGAGGGTAACAAAACACACACACACACACAATTTCGTGATCAGTGCCGTTTATTTCAGTGGAACAGCTGATATATACAATCAGAAACTCAACACGTCATCAGGGCACGGACCACGTGGGTTGAAATATACAAACACAATCCGAGTTCTTATAAATGTATACTGTAACAAAATATGTCACAGTGTATTTTGGATTAGAAAATGTTGACATACAATGATGAGAGGCATTAACGTCATGCATTGCACCAATTTTGTTCTATCGGGGATGCCGCCAAAACGTCTTCACGTGACCAATAACAAACATACAGCTAATAAGTTCTTGTCAAATAATTTACAATTGTTAGTTCCATTGTGTGAACAGCTTTCCATATGTGTGGTAAGCAGTGCTCGCGTACCATGTTGATTTCCGCAAAATACACCTTTATCATCCAAGATTTCTTTGTATTCTTTTTACATGTCTTAAATCGTATATTTCCGACAGTGATTCATTAACACATACTTATGATACAATGGGAAGCATACAATGGACTCTGATTATATTCCTTGGGTTGTTGAAAGGGTTTTGTCGCCCTTTTTTAAAACAACAGTGTTCCACAGTATGAGTAGACATGTATAAGTATGTTATGCATATGAAGTTCACGGAATCTGTCAAATAATTATATTAAAATATTTGCTTCGAAATGAACAGGCAGATGTTTTTTAATAGAACATAAGATTAATAGCTCACAACTGAACTGAATCTATCACAAGCGAGAGGATAACTATTAGCAAGTTCAAATTAAACACGTGAGATATTTGATATGTTTTACCATTATCGCTAGCCTTAATTAATGTATTGCAGTATATTATAGGTATTACCGGGTAAGGCCTTCCAGATAGTCAGGACAATAAAATATTGGTTTCAATTTCTTACTATTACATTGAGGTATACAGTACGTCATTGAGATATTAAACAAATGTGAATAAAGTTTACTGAGCGTTATTTGAGCAACTTTTGAATTGGAGTTTAAATCGATTGGTTGGTATTAGTTTACAACGTTTCTTGTAGTATGCATTAGAATATTTTAATGTGGTCAAGTTACTGTGGTCAGTGACAAGCGACAGATCGCCGGACACGTCATAAGCTTCGACCATATCATGAACCAGACATTGCATTCTCTAACTGTGTACTGTATACTCACTACATACTGCAATGTATTAATGTTAAAGTGTGTGCAATGTGTGCATAAATCAACCCGATTTGCCATGCGATTAAAGGATTGATAGAGTAGAAATAGCATAGAAAGTTCATCTAAGAAAATTCTTGATACTGTAGACACAATCTATGAAATTATTTATGTGAAGGATGTTCATTCAAAAGACCTTTAAGTGATTCTGAAGAGCAGCGGTCAGAACAACTGACGAGAGGGAGCAACGAGGAGCAATTGTCGACTTCATGCACGACCGGTAGAGGCTTTTACAGAAACATGCTGGCAAACAGCGACGCCAGCAGTGACGTCATCACAAAGGTCACGTGGTCCGCGGCACCTGAAAATAGAAATTCCAAATTTTGTTAGGATCATCAAATGATTGGCGGATGCAGAGAGTAATGACAACATGCAATGGCGGCCGGCATGTAATGACATAATTGGTTGGTTAGTTTGTTGTTTATTCCAGTTATATGACGGCGGTCTGTAAATAATCGAGTCTGAACCAGACAATCCAGTGATTGACATCATGAGCATCGATCCACGCAATTGGGATCGATGACATGCATCAACCAAGTCAGCGAGCCTGACCACCCGAATCCGTTAGTTGCCTCTAACGACAAGCACAGTCGCCTTTTATTGCAAGCATGGGTTGCTGAAGACCTCTTCTACCCCGGGTTTTCACGGGTCGTAATGGCATAATGGTTAAAAGTAACACTTACACATTGCTGTCGTGTGCATTTCCGTTGTGCTGGCGAGCAGGCTGGCCTGGGTGGTGCTAGTGCATCCGGCCTCGGTGGGAGTGGTGATTGCGGACAGGCAGGTTTTTAGGTCCCCGAGCATGCTGTAAGACCAAGACGATATTCTTCATCAGTCAAAACATGTACACCCCAACAACACAGAGATGATGTGATATACATACATGTACACACGCCCCTTGAAGATCCGGGTCAGAATAGTTCTTCAGCAACCCATGGTGGTTGTAAAATGCGACTATGGGAAAATTAACCAGCAAATCCTGACACAATTGAGGGACGCAACTCTGTACAGATAATCTCCGCGCCTGTACATGTGCACTGTGGTGATGTTGCATGCACGCTAAATAAAACGTGCTGGTTGTTGCAAGGTATCCCATGAGACCCCTAACGCATCTTACAACATGGCATGTTAGTTCCTATCAATTACACATCCTCTGCCCCGAGAAGATACGGGGTAGAATAGATCTTCAGCAACCCATGCTTGCTGTAAAAGGCGACTATGCTTGTAGTCTGGTCATTTTGGTCGAATAAAAGGCCAACCTCAAGAAAATTGCAACAGAATTAAATCATACTCTATGTTATTTGGTAGCATGTCAGCTTTCAGGGGAAAAAAGTCTACCAAAATCAACTCATGGGATTGACCTTTCTCAAGGTCACAAGATATAGGCCTATATAATTCGTATTTTCGTATTCTTGGATATTTGTAGGAAGGAAGAGATTCAAATTTATTATAGTTTTCATTCTAATATAACTAAATTAAAGAACAATCTGGGTATACAACTTTTATTTACTTTATAAAAAATATCACAGGGACAATTTAATTCACTATTAATAGTTCAAGGTCAAACAGAGGACATATATGAAGAGTGGCCGAGAAGTTAAATGTTGCCATAGAGTTTCAAATAAATATTGGAATGAAGTCATACATATTATATACAAATGTAAGATAATCACACTTCATATATCATTTTAAGAACTGAATGTACTATCACCTAAATGTGGGTGTTTAAAAAAATTAAAACTGATAAGAAGAACACTCTGGAATGGCTTATAGATGGCCTAGATTGTATGGATATAATCATAAAACCCGTAACTGTCGTTCGGAATACCCCGTGTCAAACGTTTCGTGGTTGCATGATTAGAAAACACGTTCCGACTGTCTTTTTCATGATCTGGTAAGCGACGCTCTGATTGGTCGGATGAAAGGTCGTTCTGAAGCGACCCCTAATTGGATGTCTTCAGATCTTTGTTTGGCGGTAGCGAGTACAAAGATTTGATTTTAATGAGATTGCCCCGAGGGACACCAGAAATGGGCTTCACGCATTGCACTCATGTGGGGAATCGAACCCGGGCCTTCGGCGAATAAACACACAAGTGCCTCACTGTATTCCAAACAATCTTTGGGGACAGTATTTGGTCTACTCCTGATACAAATTTAGCTTCAAGTCAAGAAACGGAGACAGAATCCACTGGCGCTGTTGTCTGAGATCATGCCGTTCCAGAATGGTAGCCGTAATTCTGAAAGAAGAAACATGTCTTACAGCATCGTGCCAAAAGAGAGTAAAGTTGTTTAAATTCCTATATATTTCAAGTAGTTACATCTGCATTTGCTGAATTTTCCTGGTTCCGTTTTTCACCAATTTCCCAGACCAAAAAAAAGTTACAAGCCGGTTAAAAGAGTTAATTTTGTGACTTTAAACAGTAAAACAAATGCACTCAAGACGAGAAATGTCAATATCGGGTGTTTTAGAAATAGGTAACTTGTTCCGATATCAATATTGTCAAGATTGGTTGTAAAACGTAATGAATTTAATGAATTGCAAATTACGTACGCATTACGCAAATGGTTATACATCATGTCAGTCATGGGCTTCCATACATTTTTTATTTTATCAAGGAGGGTCCACTTTTCGATATAATTTTTCACATAATTATGTTTCTAATAATTGTAACAATGTTGGATGAATTTATAAAAGACAGGAATAAGGTTATCGTTCGTGTTTAACACACATGTTCTCTGCTGGTGCGGCCGTAGTTACTACATAGCAGACGACGCTACACAATTTATGGTTGATGGGCATGTTAGAAGTGTATTGGAAGCCAACTGCTATTATTTTCATCATTATTAATTACATTTTTAAATAAATGTGTGTTTGTCAACTTACCATAAAATAATACGGCTCCGTTATCGTTGTTTTTTTTCTGAATATTTTCCAAGGCACTAGCAGGATCACTACGAATTATGTCCCTTTGCGAGCTCTTCTTGATGTACGGCGGCCCGTAGATGCCATATTCTCCTCGTTGGTTTTTATCTTTTTTGATGCGGGAATTAACCATTTTCCCGAAGGGTGATTTTGGTAGACTTTTTAATACAAACTCAAATACATTCAATTAAAAGGAAACAGTCGTAAAGTATTCTGCTGCAATTTTCTTGAGGTTAAATTACAGAATGACCAGACTATTGCCGTAAGAGGCGATTAACGGGATTGGGTGGTCATCCTCGCTGACTTGGTTGATGCATGTCATCGATCTCAATTGCGTGGGACCCGTGAAGATCAGGGGTAGAATAGGTCTTCAGCAACCCATACTTGCTGTAAAAGGCGACTCTGCTTGTCGTAAGAGGCGACTAACAGGATCGGCTGGTCAGGCTCGCTGACTTGGTTGATGCATGCCATCAATTGCAATGATCCCAATTGCGTGGATTGATGCTCGTGATATTGATATCTGGATTATCTGGTCCATACACGATTATTTAAAGCCCCCCGTTATATAGCTGGAGTTCTTCAATTGACCTACGAAATGTCATTTAGTTCTAATCCTTAAACCACGTTTAGATATACATGTCTAAAGTAATAGCTTCTAAATTTAACATAATCATGATTACGATATTATGAAGCGGAGCTTACCGGCAGTAATTGGTGGAGTCGCTGTTATCTTCCTTGGCCGCGGTAATCTGACACTGGCAAGTACTGGAGGGAGCTAAAACATAAAACCACATCAAACTCGAATATGTGTTTTTAGCATGTCAAACTCCAATCAACTTGTATTCAGGGACTGTGAACTCGAATTTGCTAGTTTTTAAGCATATTCAAACTCGAATATGCTTGTTTTGAGCCCAGCCGGTCGAATATGCTTGTTTTGAGCACATCGAATTCGCATATTCTTGTTTGGAGCCCATCAAACTCGAATATGCTTGTTTTGAGCACATCGAATTAGCATATGCTTGTTTGGAGCACATCAAACTCGAATATTCTTGTTTGGAGCACATCAAACTCGAATATGCATGTTTTAGCACATCAAACTCGAATATTCTTGTTTTCAGCAGCACTTCTGTTTGAGACTGGGATCTTGGATTCGAACACACGTTCCCTGCACGCTAGACTAACATTTAGTGTCTGAAATCTTTTATTACACAATATCCTTATTCTGTGGAATATAGCTAGCTTGCTAAACTTGCTTTTGTATGCGTTTCTAGATTATTTTTATTCATAAAATAAATATATTCCATAGTCATAGTGCAGGACTACTTGCACGCCAAAGGGCCACAACTCTGCACAGATAATTGCAGTGCACCCCGGGGTATTTGTAACACTTGACACTGTGTTGGTTAAGGTGTCCAAGACCAGGACAAACATATACGCTTAACATTTTCCATTGTGTCTATGTATATCAGCTGACTCACCTGGACAGTCTGCGGCTGAGGCATTGGTTAGTGCGGCGCGTGCGTTCTCGGATGCAGTGGCAATAGCGCTTTTGGAAGTTGATCCGTCGCAGCCAGTAGATGCCTTTGCTGTTCCGAGGCAGCTCAGTTCCGCCTTTCTCGCCCTGCACCAAACAT
Organism: Haliotis cracherodii; assembly: GCF_022045235.1. Taxonomy (NCBI): domain Eukaryota; kingdom Metazoa; phylum Mollusca; class Gastropoda; order Lepetellida; family Haliotidae; genus Haliotis; species Haliotis cracherodii. The sequence goes on along the minus strand of NW_027266270.1, from coordinate 16,700,889 downwards.
AGATGTAAGTATCATACACAGATACATGCGTACCTTCACGCACGCTACGCGATCTAAGCGAAAGTAGTATGATAGGTCTTTGAATGGCATTTAGATTTGATACACACGAGGAAGAGATTTTATGGATGTTTACTTCTTTATTATGAGGAACACAACGTTTCGGAATATATACTGCACTTACTCCTTCATCGGGTGAATAAATGCTATGCTTGTTGTTTGTTTGTTGTTAAATGCCGTACTCAGCAATATTCCAGCTGTAAATAATCGAGTCTAGACCAGACAATCAAGTGATTGACATAATGAGCATCGTACACGCAATTGGTATACGAAGACACCCATCATCTTGACCAGACAATCCACAATCTCATTAATATCAGATCTTAGTTTTCGCTACCGCTAAACAAAGATCTGAGGACATCTCTTTACGGGTCACGTCATAACGACCTTTCGCGAACTTTGACCGATCAATGAGATGACTGACAAGAAATCGACATTAGCCAATCAGAAGGCAGCTTTCTAAAGCTTTACGACACTAGTTTCAAACAGGAGACTACGCTTCGAAACACATTTTGACGTATTTTCGATTAAAACTTTTTAAACTGACCAAGAGATTATTCTGGAATGGCTTATAGTTGGTCTAGATTGTATGGATATAAGCATAAATCCCGTGACTGTCGTTCGTAATACCCTCTGTTAAATATTTCGAGGTTGCATAGTTAGAAAAAAGCGACGCTCCGACTGGTTGGATGAAAGGTCGTTCTGACGTGACCCGTAATGGGATGTCCTCAGATCTTTGGTTAGCGGTAGCCAGAACTAAGATTTGAATTTAATGAGATTGGACAATCCAGTGATTGACATCATGAGCATCGATCAACACAAGTGGTTGGTTGGCTTGTTGTTTTACGCCGCAATCAGCAATATTTCAGCTATAAATAAATTTCAGCTGTAAATAATCGAGTCTAGGCCAGACATTCAAGTGATTGACATCATGAGCATCGATCCATGCAATTGGGATCGATGGCATGTATCTACCAAGTCAGCGAGCCTGACCACCCGGTCCCGTTAGTCGCCTCTTGCGACAAGCATAGTCGCCTCTTACGGCAAGCATGGCTTATGAAGACCTATTCTACCTTGGATCTTCACGGGTTTCCGCCGCCATATGCATGAAGACCATGCTGTGATATGTCGTTTGGCGATGCGTCGGGATATCCGAACTCTGTCGTCAACATCAACAGGTTGGACCGACTACACCGTTGCAAACGTTGCCCAGCGAAGACGATACATACGATGTGGTCAGGTCAAGGATAGCAAGTGTCTATTTATAGAACATCCAGAATGTTCAGTGAAGAACATTTTGGACAAATGCCTTTTTTTCGGAAATTCATTATGTTTTTCAAAAAACATCCCTGCCCCACAACTAACCCACCACATATTAAATGACCTCCCCTCAACAGCTATTTTTTTATGAATGTGTTGTTTCTCCTTTTTTGTCCCATCAAACCTAAGCGCACGGGCATCTGTTGAAATAACGTTAACCAAACTAGTTTTATAATCCAGTAAACTACGGTTATAACGAACACGCTTATAACGAACTGACGGATATAACGAACTCACCTTTTTGTCCCGACTATTTGTTGTAGTTATACTGTATATATGCTTATAACGAACTACGGTTATAACGAACAGAAATTAGTAGTCCCTTTGAGTTCGTTATAACCGTACTTTACTGTACTTCTATGAGTGGTGAGATTATATCGACTATGACATACGTGCACTTTTCTGCATCATTGCTCTTGGCGGCAGCATCATAGCTTCTCTGGCATGAACACGTGTCATCGAAAGCTTCAAAGAAACAAATGCAAATTTAAATCAATAGCTATTGTTCAGATAAATGTAAATCTTTCTTAAAACACGTCAACTTTTATTTTAGGTGATGTCAGTGTATCTACTGAATCAATCGACTCGTGAATGTCCGGGGTAGAAAAGGTCTACAGCAACCAATGCTTGTCGTGAGAGGCGACTAACGGGATCGGGTGGGCAGGCTCGCCGACTTTGTTGATGCATGTCATCGTATCCCAATTATGTTGATCGATGGACCCGTGAAGATTCCGGGGTAGAATAGGTCTTCAGCAACCCATGCTTGTCGTAAAAGGTGACTATGCTTGTCGTAAAAGGCGACTAACGGGATCCTGTGGCCAGGCTCGCTGACTTGGTTGATGCATGTCATCGATCCCAATTTCGTGGATTGTTGCTCGTGATATAAATCACTGGATTGTCTGGTCCAGACTCGATTATTTATGGACCACGGTCATACAGCTGGAATATTGCTGAGTGCCGCGTTAAACAACCAACCAACCAACCAATCGTGATGTCAATCACTGGATTGTCTGATCCAGACTCGATTATTTAGACCGCCACCAAATAGCTGTAAATACAAACAAACAAACAAACAAACAAACAAACAAACAAACAAAACTGAATGAATAAGTGAAGATAACCATCAGAAGAAAAATAGAAATGCTAGGGAATTGCTTAGCAACGCCCCTGCATCAACAACACTCACTGCATGAAGTTACTCCAGTGACAGAAGCTGCAGCGTCAGTCTTCAGATCGGCGAGATTCGTCCCTGGATCACACGTGTCCCCGGTACTCAATCCATACAGGCAGCTAAACTGTGTCTTGTAGGCACTGCAAAATGTAAATATGTGATGAATAGTATATATAATCGGACATACTAAGCTATTGTCAAGTAACAATATTCATGTTTCTCCCATAACAGGGCCTGATCTTCAATCGCCAGCAGTGGTTTAGTCGCAGTTGTTTATTTTTTTCACCCAATCTGATTGGCTGGCTGAGAGTGGAGAGTTGTGTCATCGCGTTTTGATTGGCTGGCTAAAAATAATTGACGGCACTATTTTCGGATCGGGGATACCCGAGGTCGTCTAGTACAGGAAATCTCCAGATGGCAAAACATTACCGTAGTGACAATGTTTCCATCTCCGAAAGTTTGTGACCTAGAGAATATTTGTGGGGGAAAAAGGGGTGTTTTATGTGGAGATATATCAGAGAATGTCGGCTTCCCAATGTACCAGATTCAGTTGCAGAATGAGAAGATGGTAACCGAGGCAAGATACCGCGTCTATATTACGGCACCAGGTGAGCACCTCGTTTTCAAGGCTAATAACAAAGCTAATGAACATTAAATAATTCATATAAATGCCGATGAAACAGTGAAACAAACCATATTGTTTGGTATTTAAAAACAACAACTATCAACCACATAAGGAATGTCCCGTTATAACGAATTGTTGATCAAGAGCCGATCGATCAAAAACATATTTCAAAGTAATATCAAAATAATTGAGACTTAAATTTCATATTTAAACATACTATCTCAGGACAATTAAGAAACTCATTATGCAAAAACATTACCCCGTTTAAACTTGAATGTATTAAGTAATACCTAAATCTATAAAAACTCAAGAAAGTAATATATGTATTTATATTTTTTCTTAACTATTTTGATTTCTTATAGGGAGCAGACAAAATGATGAAGATAAAGATGGTGGGCACCAATCAACCTTATTAGGTATTTTTTCAAAAACAATATTTTGGTTTCAACAATGATGTACATTTATGCATCTCAAAATATATTTTATATTTTAGATAGGATGAAATAATCTCAAAATTAAATTCATATTATTAGTTTTAGGTAGAAACTCAATATATCAGTTAATTATTTTCAGAATTAACAGACAATACAGAGCATTAAGGTATGTAGAATTATGTTTGTCTCAAGTATATTTTTTAAACTAAAGATTTATTATTTACCATGTTTACTAAAAAAAACACTTCTTTGATAATGCAATTGTTATATTTTCATAGCAGATAAAGAGCCCCAATATGCATAGCTAGCTTAATTTTAATGATAATTATATAGCACTTTTTGGGATGATAAACTGGACATATGACAAAATAGGAAATGTATTTTTATTTATTATACCCCCATTACAAGGTCTTTACAAGGTTACCCCCATTACAAGGTTTATTTTTTTGACATAGTCTAATTGGCTGCCTAGGAGTATAAAGCTGTGTCGCTATTTTAGTCAGAGACCTTAAATTATTCTAATGTGTAGATTTTCAAAACATTGTAAGTAAAGAAAAACTGAACTTTATGGGTGATGAAGAAATGACTAACAAGGTGTCCTCTTAAAACATTTTACCATAAACCTCATTTCTTTACATTAGCAATGTCTAATTTTAATTTTAATACTTTTTACAAAACCAAATAACATATGAACAGGTCACTGAAATACATATTTATCATTATGTCTTGTTTTCATGAAGATAAAAAAAAAGAAAATGTTAATTTTAAATTACCTATTATCAGTAAGTCTTAACTTTTAATCTGATAAAATAACAAAAGAATAAAGTTTGGAGGTAATTGTTGCAGTAAAATAACAATGTAAAATTACAAGGGTATTAAAATGCAAATATTTGTAGAACTACTGAAATGATAATTTATTGTTTACATATATCCTATGTATTTATGTTTCACACACAATAAATTATTGTGCTTGTCAAATTCACATTGTTTCTTCTCATTCACAAATATGGGGAAATTAGATGACTCATTTAGTAACAGTTTTTGTGTCATGATGTTAAATATTATGTTCAAAAGAAAAATTGTCCATTGAATAAGTCCTGTTAATTTTTAATAAAACCCCATGTGCTCACCATGTTCAGGAACCCCCCCAAAAAGATGACATGAAATAATCATCATTTAACATATTAAATTATTCACTGTAAAATTAGTTTTAAAGAGGAAAATTCGTCCAAAATATTACAATCCATTGATGCATTTGAGAAAATTGAGAAAATCGTGTTCTTGTCAGAATACTCGTAGTAACCTGAATAATCAGTCATAAGTATCAATTATACACACGTGCATTTCTTGAGGTCGGTGGACATGTCCGCTTTCATGACATTAATTTCACACTGGCAGGGTGGGCTGATAGCTGAAATATACACCGTGCGAGTGACTTAAGTGTAAATCATTATAGTTTACATGATTTCACTATTTTTCCAGTTTGTTGAGGAACCCGATTTTGTTGGATTGATGGTTGTTAAACGCCGCGCTCAGCTGTGCAGAGTTGCTTCCCCTGGACACGCCAGAAACCTATGATTGTGGGTTCGAATCCCGGTTCGCCCCGATTATGTTTCTAGGTTTGTCAGCACCATACCCGTGCTTGTGGGTTTTACCGAAGTGGTTGAGACCTGCATCACTTCGGGCTTTCCTCCCACATTAAGCTGACACGCCGCGATATAACTGGAATACTGTTAAAAGTGGCGTTAAACCCATCTCATTCACTCACTATTACAATCAAAATTATAACAGACCATCCATCCCTCAGTGTGCTTTCATTTTATTGGTTTGTGTGTTTGTTGTTGAACACCGCACTCAGCAATATTCCAGCTGTATGACGGTGGTCTGTAAATAATCGAGTCTCGGCCACACAATCCAGTGATTGACATCATGAGCATCGTACACGCACTTGGGATACGGTGACATGCATCAACCAAGTCAGCGAGCCTGATCACTCGATCCCATTAGTCGCCTCTTACGACAAGCATAGTCCCTTTTTACGGCAAGCATGGGTTGCTGAAGATCTATTCTACCCCGGATCTTCAAGGAGTCAGTGCGCTTTCAAATTTGAATCTCGGATCCATTGGGTGTATACAATAAATGTACATACTGCATCCCGAGAGAGCCTTCATCCTTGTCTCCACACCAGCAGTCAGAGTAGCAACAGAGGAAGTGCCGTCACAAGCCATTGCGGTCTTCCCCTTCATACAAGTCAGGTACACCTTGGCTACCCTGTGGACAAGAGTCAAGTTGGTTGGTTGGCTTGTTGTTTAACGCCGCACTCAGCAATATTCCAGCTATATGACGGCGGTCTGTAAATAATCGAGTCTGGACCAGACAATCCAGTGATTAATGTCATGAGCATCGATCCACGCAATTTGGATCGATGACATGCATCAACCAAGTCAGCGAACCCGACCACCCGATCCCGTTAGTCGCCTTTTACGACAAGCATAGTCACCTTTTATGGCAAGCATGGGTTGCTGAAGACCTATTTTACCCCGGAAACTTCACGGGTCACAAGAGTCAAGTACAATAGATGACACTGGTGTCTCAGTGGTCATACGCCACAATTTGTTGTTTCTTAGATGTGTGACTTAGCCGTGTCAGTATCCGCCTTTAGTGGTGTTGGTGGATTTCACCAAATGTCTACGTCCTGTTTCTCATTGGCGGTTCCCCCGAGCTATTATTTTTCATGCCATAACTAAAATAATTCAAGCGACCTTAAACCAAACCAACTCACTAAACTACACTAACCTGCAAATAATCGAGTCCGGACCACACAATCCAGTGATTGATATCACGAGCATCGATGTACGCAATTGGGATACGATGACATGCATCAACCAAGTCAACGAACCCGACCACCCGATCCCGTTAGTCGCCTCTTACGACAAGCATTGTCGCCTTTTACGGCAAGCATGGGTTGCTCAAGTTCCTGCAGCTTCTGATTGCCCTACTGTCGACAGTGTTGCTTCATAGACTGGATCAGACTTAGATAGTTAAGAAAATTAAATTCAGTATTGTATTTCTCCGTGAATTGATAGAAAATGTCCTGTTCCATCAATTAAATATTGAAATATATCTTCAATATATATTCATCTGTTTCTTATTCTTCTTTATCTTGTGCCACACTAACTAGTCAACTTTGTTTCTGAAGCAGTCAGCTTATTATCCCTCTCATCACTGGTGCATAACTTTGTTTGATAACACTGTAGATGTAACGAAGTGTAGACGAAAGTGGATGTCCCCATATTGTGCTGGATTGGTTGGTTGGTTGGTTTGTTGTTTAACGCCGCACCCAGCAATATTCCAGCTATATGACGGCGGTCTGTGAATAATCAAGTCTGGACCAGACAATCCAGTGGTTAATATCATGAGCATCGATCCACGCAATCGGGATCGATGACATGCATCAACCAAGTCAGCGAGCCTGACCACCCGATCCCGTTAGTCGCCTTTTACGACAAGCATAGTCGCCTTTTATGGCAAGCATGGGTTGCTGAAGACCTATTCTAACCCGGAATTGTGTTGGAAAATCAAGGATCACGATCAGACCCACTACCAGCGACTCCTAGCGGATAAGGGACGCAACTCTTCACGTCACATCTCTGGGTCGCTGGTGTCTTTCATAGATTGACCAACGCTTATATAATAATAAAATCCCTCAAATTATTTTGGCCATGTATTAATTAGAAATCTCTGGGTGGCAAACTGGTTTATTGGAACGTATATCTTTATATCCAGTTTTAAACAGAGATACCTTGCTGGGAAATTATTTTTACTTGTTTTAACTTGTATAAACTTGTATAAACTTGTTTAAACTTGTCGAGAATTAAATACTCATTCTGTCAATGAAGAAAATCCAAGATGTATTGCATAATTTAAAGAACGCATTGACTTACGTGAAATAAGCGTTACTTGACACAGAATTTCTTATCGTCAAGAAAGAGGTAAAATATCATTTATTTATGTATGAGAATGTAAATTTGACAACTTTTCAATGGATGAAATTGATACTGAGAGGCTGTGTTATGGCCGCTCATCTTCACCAGCGTTCTGATGTGATTGAATATTCGGCATACGCACCTGCAGGTAGCAGTGTCATCTGTTTGGACAGTTTTCCAGAAGGTCTTCTGACAGATACAGGTGTCGTTGAACGAACTCGCTGCAACAGAAAAATGTCATCGATTCATATTTTTTTTTTTTTTGTTTGCTGTGGGAACGATGACATGCATCAACCAAGTCAGCGAGCCTGATTTTCGACAAGCATAGTCGACTTTACGTCAAAATACCCATGTGGTGAATCGGACACGATCTGTTGCTTTAACCATTAGGCCATTCCATCGCCTGTGTTAGTTGATACGAAACAGTATTGTTTATTTATCAACTGTTCCCGCTGAAAGATTTGGTTGGTTTGTTGTTTAACGCCGCTCTCAGCAATATTCCAGCTATATGACGACGGTCTGTAAATGATCGAGTCTGGACCAGACAATCCAGTCCCGCTGTGAAGCTCCGTCTTAGAATTGGTATTCCGCAAACCAAACCAACAAACACAGATGTTTCTACGTGCACTTACAGCAAGAGGCGTCTGTGTAATCAGCCTCGATGGCGTCTGTGTCAGCACTTGGTAGAGGACACCCATCGTCATCTTTAGCAGAGGTCTCGAGGCAAGTCAGGTAGGCGCTGAGCGCACTAAAACAGAAGAAACAACAACTGGTTCTTAACCCAGATATGAATTAAAAAACTAATCAGTATTCCAGCTATATGACGGCGGTCTGAAAATAATCGTGTCTAGACCAGACAATTCAGATGTCACGAGGATCGATCCACGCAATTGGGATACGATGACATGCATCAACCAAGTCAGCGAGTCTGACCACCCAATCCCGTCAGTCGCCTCTTACGAAAAGCATAGTCGCCTTTTACGGCAAGCATGGGTTGCTGAAGACCTTTTCTATCCCGGATCTTCACGGGGCTAAAGATACAGATCAGGATTACTCCTTACGTTATAATTCAGTTGGTTTCAATCGAATTAAAGTTTCGTTTAATTAAAATCTGTATTGTATATGGTCGTTTTATTCATGTAATTCCTGATTTAACGGATTGGTTTCATTTTATGAATTTATCATTGTACTTGGTTGGTTGGTTTGTAGTTTTACGCCGCACTCAGCATTATTTCAGCTATATGACGGCGGTCTGAAAATAATCGAGTCTGGACCAGACAATCCAGTTATTGACATCGTGAACATCATATTTTCAGTTGTCAGGTCCCCGAGTAAACCTTTTAAACACGTGTCTAAAGTTTTGTCAAGATCCTCTTAAATTAGATAATTGGTGTTGTTTTAAATAACATTAGTGTACTGCCTGACTTTGACCAATGAGACATATCATGCGTAAAATGAAACCAAGCCTCGATTCAGTGCAAAGCCTCGATTCAATGCAAAGCCTCAGAGAGAGATCCCAGGTTCCGAGTATCAGATACCAATATTGAGGTAACATTAGCTACTGTGTCCTCAGAGGGATTAATATAATTCCCAACTTAAGTCCACAATACAAGAAATACATATTCTTGATCAGAACGATTGTTTGTATTGATCACTGCATCACTGCATTGTCTTGTCTGGATTATTTACAGAGCGACGTCATACAGCTGGAATATTACTGAGTGCGGCGTTAATAACAAACAAACAAACAAACAATCAAAAAACAGTATTTGTTAAGAAAAACTAACATAAACGGGCCAAAATGCAGGAAATAGCGTTTTAGAGCATCTGTTTTAAAAACGTTTCTAGGGGGACATCACCCCCATCGCCAAACTCCTAGCGGGCCTTCGTATGTTTAGTTTTGCTTACAGTTAAAATTAACCAAGCTGCACCCCCGGGACAACATAGCAATAGGATCCTACTCTTGTCTAGAAACATGCAACAAACATAATAGGTTATGCTTGCTGTTGGAAAAACACGCTTGAGTCAAACCTATTCACTCACGTGCACTTTTGACCGTTGTCAGATCCTGCATCAGACTTAGCTGTGGCATACTTTGTCTTGCAGACAGCGCAAGTCTCTGACAAGGCAGCGGGAAAGAAGACTGGAAATAGAAATGACATAACATTACAAAATAGTGTTTGTTGTTGTTGTACACAGTCAACAGTATTCGAGCTATATCACTGCGGCGTGTAAATAATCTAATCAGGCCTAGATAATTAAAGCAGTGGTTTTCACTATGGTGAAAGTCCCACAAGCAATCAATCAAGTCACCAAGCCTGAGTGCTGGGATTGGAATTGGTCCCCATCAGCCTGTGCTAGTGGTAATTATAAGAGACGACCAAATGGATCGGGTGGTCAGGCTTAGTTGAGTGCTTGCCATTATTCCCTGACGGCGTGGATCGCTGTTTCCAATAGTTTGTTTGTTTGTTTGTTGTTTCACGCCGCGCTCAGCAATATTCCAGTTATATGACGGCGGTCTGTAAATAATCGAGTCTGGACCAGACAATACAGTGATTTACATCATGAACATCGATCCACGCAATTGGGATCGATGACATGAATCAACCAAGTCAGCGAGCCTGACCACCCGATCCCGTTAGTCGCCTTTTACCACAAGCATAGTCGCCTTTTATGGCAAGCATGGGTTGCTGAAGACCTATTCTACCCCGGACTCTTCACGGGTGCCAGAAACCGTAGGTTGATCGTGGGTTCGAATCCCTGGATTGTTTCTAACTTCAGCACCCTGCTCGTGGGTTTCATCAAATAGTTCAACGTCTGGTTCCTTCATAACCTCGTGTTTTCCATCCACATTGAGCTGATACGCCATGATATAATGATATAACTTAAATACTGTTGACAGCGGCGTGAAAACAAACTCACGCACCAATTATCTACGCGTCTGCGTATGTGTAGTGGTTAGACAGCTCGCCTATTGGACGCTATGGTTTGGTAGGTTTTAAGCTGACACAATTTGAATTTAAGTAACATTAAATTATGTTTTATGAATGATGCAAATACCTTGATCATTACGGGGTTCTAAAGTATAGTATTCTGAAGATTCATTATGGTAACAGTCCAACCATTTGCCCTGTTGAAAATTGATTTCCATTTCGTGTAAAGTATCCTTTAGAAATTCTTTATAACTATTATCAGTATTCCAGCTATATGACGGCGGTCTGAAAATAATCGTGTCTGCACCAGACAATTCAGATGTCACGAGGATCGATCCACGCAATTGGGATACGATGACATGCATCAACCAAGTCAGCGAGTCTGACCACCCGATCCCGTTAGTCGCTTCTTATGACAAGCATAGTCGCCTTTTACAGCAACCACGCAACTGGGATACGATGACGGGATACGATGACATACTTCAACCAAGTCAGCGAGCCTGCCACCCGATAATTGTTGATTGTGGCATTAAACAACAACAACAACAACAAAGAACCTTAAGAACAACAACAACAACAACAAAGAACCTTTTCTGACAAGAAAGTAACAACCAGATGAACAGCATGAGCAATAACCACCCGATCCCGTTAGCCGCCTCTTACGCTCGCCTTTTATGGGTTGTTGAAGGCCTCTTCTACCCTAGATCTTCACGGGATTATCTAGAGATCAGCTACCTCATGTTTTTATTTGGAATTTCTTCAACCTTATGTTTTGATTTGGAATTTCTTCAGTGTTATGGTAGAATTGATGGCGTCATGGTTTCCCTTCATTTCACTTCCTCTATGTATCGGGGACATTCAACACAATGCATGGTGTATGACTCACACTGAATAATACTGGGAATCAAGTGTAAACACGTTCTGGCGATTGGGTGCCTCACCCTGAGAGTGTGGGTTCGAATCCAGGATCGAACTCATCCCGAAAAAGTACTAGAATTTGAACTGGAATCTAAATACGTTGTCAAAGACAATCCTAATCCTTTTTAGACCCCAAAGCACCAAATGTTGGGACAAGGAATGCGGTTAGGTGTGTGTTTAGAACACATTTTCACAGAACAGAAATCAACAGAAAATCAACTTTGTTTGGATGGGTTCATTGAAGTGTGAACGATTTAAAAGCGCTTGTTAAACTGTGTGAACCTCGGAGCTTGTGAGTTTCCCGTCACTCCTCATGTGCCGCCGCTTCTGGACCTAGGTTGCACGCAGAAGGTCGGCCAACTCACAAATCGGAATAGTAGATTTCTGATTCTGTTTACGGATATTTTCTCGTCTCCGATGACCAATCGGTAAAACAGGTAGGCAAGTTGTTGTTTTTGTTTTTTTTAAATTTATATTTATGTTTTATGGTTTCTCAAAATACTAATTTTTTTGCCCGATACGATAGTGAATCGGGATTTAGTTTGGGATTGATCAGGAGCAGTCACGTTTGCTTTGTGTCAGCGACCACATCTGAGCAGGGTACTACATTGTTTTCATTGTTGCTAGATTCCTGTCATTTCCGAAAACAAAGCATCAAAGTCAATATCGCTCAATAAATCAATTTCGTTCACCTCAGTAATTTTACAGAATTAATTCTTTTTACTTGCGTTATTAGTATTGAAAGAAAGCCATTCCATATCCAAATCACCGTAAGGACAATCTATTTTGTTTCATGTAAACTCTGTAAAGTTCACACGATCAATTTCACAATAAATTGATCACATCGTGTGAACTTTTTTTGTCCGTTCACAGGTGTGTGAACTCCAAATATCAGATCACGTGACTGCCCATTCAACCAATCAGCATGAAAGAAACAGTGTAAACTTCCATGTATGATTTTTTTTAGACTTGAGACCAACTCCTTCCTGGTCCACAAATATACATATACATGCTTCTACAGAGTATATCGTTACTTTTTGGGTGTGTGCTACTAGGGCCTGTTCTGACTACCATGAATATCTGGGGTAGAATAGGACTTAAGCAACCCATTCTTGTCGTAAGAGGCGACTAACGGGATCGGGTGGTCAGGCTCGCTGACTTGGTGATGCATGTCATCGAGGCTCATAACAATCACTGGATTGTCTGGTCCAGATTCGATTATTTAAAGACCGCCGTCATATACAATGTAGCTGGAATATTGCTCAGTGCGGCGTTAAACAACCAACCAAGCAACCAACCAACCAATTGCGTGGATCGATGCTCATGATGTCAATTACTGGATTGTGTGATCCAGTTCAGTTGATGCAGGAATGTGTCGATTGATGGAAAGTGAAAAAAAACCACTCGCATTGTTTGGAAACTGAACTCATGCAAATGCACGAGAAAAATGCACAGCCTGCTAAATCAATAAATGTGGAGATGGAAAATCAAACGAAAGTTTAAATCGATAAAATATAATTAGTTGCCAGTCGTTGTACCGGCATTCACTGAATTGCGTCTCTAGACCATAACGTAGTCACTGAAGCATGAGGTGGCGCAATTCCCTCTGGGCTAATCATCATGAATCGTGGCACCTCGTGTGAAATAAAATAGAATTTAAAATAAATAAATAAAAAGTTTCATAAATTTCTAAAGGATGGTTTTAACGAAATGGAAATCAATTATCAACAGGCTATTTGGCTGGAGTGTGAACATATTCAGTCTTCTATACTTTAAAACTTGTTAATCCGTGTTTGCTATGGTCGAGGTATTTGCAATCATTGCAAAACATAATTCCGTGTAACTTAAATTGAAATGGTGTTGTTTGATCAGCTGCCAAAGTATTGTGATGTGAACACATTGTTTACGGTGTTTATCGTTACTAATTAAAGGATGGGAGCAGTGACGATCCGGGGTAGAATAGTTTAAACCATGCAGTCTAGTGATTGACGTCAGGAGCATCGATCCACGCAAAGCAAAAACTATACTAACATATCGTCAAATATATGTCATCCTGTGAAATATTCACGACCGGCACTCGTGGCTTAAGACAATAACATTTGAAAAGTAACTATATGTTCTTTGACTAAGACAGCATTGTGACATCATAACACCAAGCATCGCTACACATTTGAAATCTAAGGTCATATCTGCTTGTGCAGGTTTTTACCTATTTGCATATATAGTACAACGCTAACATTTGGAATTGTGTTGTAAAGGTTTTGTTTGATCCATTTAAACGACCACCATATTTAAGGTTTTTTGATTAGTGCACCGCCACTAATGTGTGTCTAATATCGTTGCACTTTGGGGCACTATCGCAAGTCTATCGTGTCATTTTCTAGAATCTTTCGCGACATTTTTGCGATGAAAATGTACAGTACTGCGGCACTAATGAGCTTTTGTCCCATATTGTCTCACCAGTGCCTCGTATGACATCTAGTGTTAGGTCATTTACGAACAACCCTCTGTATCGACTTACAAACACGGAAATGAAATATTTGCTGGATTTTAGTAATTTATTTTAACGATCAACATCATCGCTCAAAAGGCTTTACAGAGAAAAGTAAGCACATTTTTGGGAGGTAAAATGCTAAGTACGTATAATGCTGTAACAACACCATCAAGATAAAATCAGGCATCAAGACATACATTGTGCCTCCCTACCGGTTTTGTATCTAAAGAACTATAGTCGGGGGATGATTTGGGTTTAACACCGCTTTTAACATTATTCCAGATATATCACGGCGTGTCAGCTCAATGTGGGAGGAAAACCCGAAGTGATGCAGGTATCGGATGGTGCTGACAAACCTACATGTAGAAACATAATCAGGATGAACACGTATTCAAATCCATAATCATAGGTTCCTGGTTAGCTCAAGGGACGCAACTCTACACAGATGCATTTAAAACCTGAGCCACACGTCCCTTATATACTTATATCACAGTTAATAACAATGGCGTACACAATACGTAAATTAACTGCGCATTATCTATTTCAAATTTCGTTTCATTGCAGGATTCATATTTCGTATGTTTGGATGTGCTTGGTCATCATTCGAGGAATAAATTTGACAGAAAAGCTTAAAATAATGAAACTTAGTGTCTCGATTGATAAAAATGCAAATTCTGCGATTTCTCTGCAATTTTGTGGTAAGTTACATTTTCTGCAAATCGCGGAATCGCAGAATTCGTCTGTGACTGATAAGGGTAAGATAACAATTACTTCACCATCGATGCAGGTTGTTGTGTCTGCTTTGTACCATTATGATTGATATTCCTCGACACCAGATCTCTTTCTAACTTAAACAACGGCAAAATATGACATATATGCCTATCTCTCCCATGCATCATCTAGTAATTGGGAGGAAATTGTTCATCAGTAAACTCATGATCTTTATACTGAAGAAGAAGAAGAAGAAGAAGAAAATTATTTTATTAAAGTGTCACATGCTGCACTACTAAATATATGGACATATAAACATTTCATTAAAAAAACAGCACCCGGCCAGTTGGCCTACGAGACACTTATTACATAATGGTACATTTAAAATATATATAAAAAAAGAAAGGAAAAATTAGTTGCAACTTTGTATATTACTACACCCACATCCACGCCCACACCCACACCCACACCCATACCGATACACCCACACACACATCCGCATTAAAATCCCGCTCAAAGCATTCAAACAGATACTGCGCAGATTCTAAAATACACGCCCATGATGAGTCATGAACTACCCTGTCTCGTTCAGTCAGAACTTCAGAATCGATTAAACATGTCAGCACATTTCATAACATTGCAAGCTGAAAGACATGCAGGTGCTCGTTGCCATGTTACGTTTTGTTTGTTTGTTTGTTTGTTTGTTTGCTGTTTGACGACGCACTCAGCAATGTTCCAGCTATGTGACGGCGGTCTGTAAATAATCGAGTCTAGACCAGACAATCCAGTGATTGACATAATGAGCATCGTACACGCAATTGGCTTGCGAAGACATGCATCAACCACGTCAGCGAGCTTGACCATCCGATCCCGTTAGTCGCCTTTATGACAAGCATAATCGCCTTTTACGGCAAGCATGGGTTGCTGAAGACCTATTCTACCCCAGATCTTCACGGGTCCTATAACTCAGGTTGGTCTATCGAGGTCTATTTAAATCAATACAACTCCGGATAAAAAAGATGTTTCCCTGTATTTTGGGTCAGACCGTAAACGTTTACCACTTTGGTGAAACCTACGAGCACGGATGACAAACGTAGAAACATAATCGGGGCGAACCGAGATTTGAACCCACGATCATAAGTTTCTGGCGCGCGGAAGGGACGCAACTCTGCACAGCGAATTGACGACTGGGCCACCCGTGGCCCCCGAGGTACAAAAGGATGTATTCCGAGTTTATTTTTTATGTAATTGAATATTAAAAGAACTTTTGTGAAATGTAATTTAACCATTTAATCATAACACATTCTTGCAACAGTTTTTAAAAGTAGTGTGTGGCTGGGTAATTTTGTAAAAAAATTGAATTGGTACAATGAAGACTGGGGTCAGAAATGAATTTGCTACTACATGATGCCCACCGTGTTTGAAATGAAAATTTGTGTCGAAAAAAATATTGATTTCTAAAAAAATGAGATGTCTAAGTTATGTATTATACGAATTATCTTTTAAATGTCAAATCAAATTATATTCTTTAAGAAAAACATGTAGAAGCTTTCGTTGAGTTCCGACTAAAAGCCGTAAGTTACTTTTATGGATATATCACCACTAAGTTAAGACATTTTGAATTGAAAATCAAACGCTTGATATAATCATCTGAGAAGTATAGTTAGTTTTGCTCCTCAGTTTATATTAAAGCCGCATGTAAATTCTGAAATAAGAATTTGGTAAATAAAAACACATCACTGAAACACTTGAACCTTTCTCTGCAGCACTAAAGTAAAATAATCTGTAAACTTGTATGACGATTGTATAATTCCAATGTCTCAACGATACAATTATCATTATCAATAACACAGAGAGTTATTTCCCGCAAGTACGTGAATATAAAAATACAATGAAGATATCTTACCAAGGAGGAGAGCAACTGCACCCAGTCTCAACATGACTGATGATTGACTCAGATAACCCTGATGTGGAATGATGGGTTGGAACTGCAACCTGGTACAGCGCGCACGCCTATAAGTAACACCCGCTACCATGACACCGACATTTTCAGTCACATGATCTTCATCTGTTACGCAATAGCTCTCAGTAATTGGACAGTATTTCAAACAAGGAAGTTGTGTTGAATATTTATATATAAATTTGGGGACCTAACATCTTACTGGGTATAAAAATCAAAGGTTTACGTAAACTTGTTCCTGCAACCATGCATGCAAGCTACAGCCAAGCTTCATTGACAAGAGATGGATTAACAATAGATGGCGTGTGCAACAGGCCACATACACAAGTCTGCTAAATGATCTGATAGCTGAGGTGGAACTGCCCATCCCAGTCAGTACATGTGCTTGCCAACACTGACTAAACTATTTATTATAATATTTATAATAAAATGATACACTATTATGAACCGACCCTAATGATCGAGGATAGAATAGGTCGGACTATTATGAACCAATAAGCATTGGACAAAAAATGTTTGTTGTTTAACACCGCACTGAGAACTATTATAGCTATAGGACGGCGGTCTGTAAGTAATCGAGTCTGGACCAGGCAATCCAGTGATTGATATCATAAGCATTGGTCCGCGCAATTGGGATCGATGACATGCATCAACCACAAATCCACCGCCAGGCACCTTGCTTCAGACCAGCACTGTACATCTTGCTGTAAGGGGTGACCTTAATGGATCGGGTCGTCACGCCCAACGATTTTCCTAGCGTGGCATCGTTCCTCGACGGTTGTGCACGTTCCTCGTGATATCAAATACCGGTCTAGACTCGATTATCTGAAGTAGCTGGAATATTGATAAGTTAAACCCCCAAAAAATAACAGCCTAGAACGTTTTCTAAATACAAACGCTTTGATAATGAAATTTCTACTTTTAATGAAAACCAAAATGTGCAATATCTGAGTCCTATAGCGACGGAATGGAAACTGTAGTGTTGTTCCAGAGAAATGTGATAGCAGTACCCATGATTAGGAGATAAACATCTTTTCGTTTTCAATAAAAGTTTCTAAAGTAGATTCAAACTATTAAATTGAGATGTAAGAAAGGTCATAATATTTGCCATGCCACTAAAATATTACATTTTGGAGGCAAACATTTACAGTGCACCAAATAACACAGTAAATCGATCTTGTACAGCCTCACCTGTACTCTACATCGATCTTGTCACCATCATATCTGCTTGGATGAACGGCTCCTGGTTTTAATGCCCCATTCGAGTGTTTGTGGTTAGGGTTAAATATTAATTACTCCATTACATTTCCATAAGCTCCACTACTATCGTCAACGAAAATACTGGTCACGTGATGGACTTCAGCTGGCAATAGTCCCACCTATAGGTGTGACCATCAGCAGTGACACGAGCGCTTCTGATGACGTGGGCTGACATGTGCAAGTCAGATTGCGAGTAAATTAAATTATCATGAGTCGACCCCTCTTATGTTGTCATCCCCCTTTACCGTTACCGTACTGCAGTGCGTGTTGGCGCTATTCCTCATACCGTTGTCCCACCTCCGTTCAGACCCGTGAAGGTCCGGGGTAGAATAGGTCTTCAGCAACTCATGCTTGCCGTTAAAGGCGACTATGATTGTCGTAAAAGGCGACTTACGGGATCGGGTGGTCAGGCTCTCTGACTTAGTTGTCATCGATCCAAATTGCGTGGATCGATGCTCATGATGTCAATCACTAGATTGTCTGGTCAAGACTCGATTATTTACAGACCGCCGTCATATAGCTGGAATATTGCTGAGTGCGGCGTTAAACAACAAACCAACCAGCCTCCGTTCAAGATGTCAACTTGTACACAGAATAAGTCCTTAAACAACTTTGTTTTTATGAAGTGAGTGAGTGAGTGAGGTTTTACGCCGCTTTTAGCAATATTCCAGCGCTAGCAATATCACGGCGGGGGACACCACTAATGGGCTTCACACATTGTACCCATGTCGAACCCGGGTCTTCGGCGTGACGAGCGAACGCTTTAACCACTAGGCTACCCGACCGCCCCTGTTTTTATGGAATTAAACTGGCAAACAGAAGATATTGTTGAGTACAGGGTATTCATTTCCGTGTAACGTATTGACATTTAATGGACTGTTCCCAGTTTTGAGGTTTTTTTTGCAATTCGTCGTTCTCCTTTGGAGCCAAAAGGACTTTTGTTGACCTATGAAGAATTACTCATTTATAAGGTATTAGGTATGTTGTGCGAACCGACGCTCATGAACGCATCATGGCACAAGATGAACCCCAGTCTTCTTCGAGTCATTTTACTTTTACACCAAATTACCCATCCACAGATTACTTTTTAAACAAACTGTTGCCGGAACAAGTGCTGGTTCAATATTTAACATAATCATATTTCACAAAAGTTCTTTCAATTTTCAGTTGCATAAAAAACAAACTCGGTATACTTTCTTTTGCCCCTCAGTATATGAACAGATACTAATGTTTGAGTGAGTGAGTGAGTGAGTGAGGTGGGTTTAACGCCGCTTTTAACAGTATTCCAGTTATATCAAGGCGTGTCAGCTTAATGTGGGTGGAAAGCCCGAAGAAATGCAGGTCTCAGACGTTTACCACTTCGATGAAAACCACGAGCACGGGTATGGTGCTGACAAACCTAACTACTTATGTTTGAAACTTGGTTTGGAAGATATGATATTGACAAATTTTAATGCTACAACGCTTGACTATATGTAAATTTGGTATGTAGTTACAACATGGTTATAAGATCCAATTGTTTGGTCACTGTAACATGACTATTTAATAACTGATGCCTTTTATAAAATAAGTAAGAGATTTCCAAGTAAAATACATTAAGAACAAAACATTTGTTTGTTTGTTTGTTGTTTAACGCCGCACTCAGCAATATTCCAGCAATATGACGGCGGTCTGTAAATAATCGAGTCTGGACCAGACAATCCAGTGATTGACATCATGAGCATCGATCCACGCATTTGGGATCGATGACATGCTTCAACCAAGTCAGCGAGCCTGACCAACCGATCCCGTTAGTCGCCTTTTACGACAAGCATAGGCGCCTTTAACGGCAAGTATGGGTTGCTGAGACCTATTCTACCTCGGAATCGTCACGGTCAAGAACAAACTAGAACTCTTTACAATCGTGTACAGTTTCTTATATTAGCGATGAATGACAGACGGACAGTTGCAGGTCGCGCATTACGTTCAGTTTCAAGTAATTATCTTAATATTTAGATATCGTAAATATTGTCAAGTCATTCCATCTGCGAGAAATTGGCCCTCGTCTGTCTACTCGTTGAGGAACCCAGGCTATTACTGTTCATTCTGTGTGAATAACGCGCACATATTTTAACTGATTTGCATATATATTACCAGATATAATATTTATGTAAACTGTTTTTGTGCGTTGGAACATTCAAACTTTCATTTCTGTTATAACACATATAGAGGATATCAAATTACCAATACTTCAAGTGCATTAATATATCAAAACTCATAAGCTTAAGATAACATCGGTTGTCGTAAATACCAACGAGAATGTTTGTCGTAAATTCTCATCGTTCTCATTTCTGACATATAGGTAGCATTCACGAAAAATTGGCCACCGTTAACATTAGCTTCCCAAACTATGAAATAGAAAGTTTAAAGTTAGCAATAAAATTCCAGTTTTTAAGGTTTCTATTTCCTAAATCCTCTTTACGGAAGTGGAAAGTAAGACGCGAAAGAGAGTTTTGGAGCTCCTAATCATTTTTACGGAATTTTTGTTTGTTTGTTTGTTTAACGCCGCAATATTCCAGCTATATGATGGCAGTATGAAAAATAATCGAGTCTGGACCAGACAATCCAGTGATTGACAACATGAGCATCGATCCACGCAATTGGGATTGATTAGTTTGGTGAATTTAGTTTTTGCGTGTGGTAGTTGTTTTATTTTAATCTATTTACAAAATGTTCATTTTTGTGGCCTGGTGTTTGGGGAGGCTGGTTTTGGTGCTGGCACAAATTACACACTTTTCACCAGCTACACAGTTACTTCTCTTTCCGGCCCGTGAAGATCCGGGAGAGAATAAGCAGCCCATGCTTGCTGTAAAAGGCGACTATGCTTGTCGTAAGAGGCGACTAGCGGGATCAACTGGGATACGATGACATGTATCATCCAAGTGAGCGAGCCTGACCATCCGATCCCGTTGGCCGACTCTTACGACAAGCATAGTCGCCTTTTACGGCAGGCATGGTTGCTGAAGACCTATTCTAACAAGGATCTTCACGGGTTGTGCGGAAGTAGGTATTTGGGAGGGGTGCTGAGCTTTCAAGTTTCCATCCAAAACAAATAATTTCGGGAGTGTGAAGTAGGAATCGGTGTACAGCTTTCAATCTTTTCAATTTTCAAAATTTACCTGGACCTTGTTAAACATAGCCGCTCGCAGCCACATGACGGTAAACCCTTACCCGATTGTAGCTACTTGATCAAAACTCAGTGATGATGGATATTTCATGAAAAGCCCGCTTTGCGATTTTTGTCATCACTGTAATTATTTCTTATTGTCGGGAATATTGTCACTTTATAAGCACTTCAAGACATACAACTATTTTCGTTAATTATAAACGCGATATTTCGTCATTCTATATAAAAAAACCTATCCCTTGTCACTTTACCCTATGGCATCAAGGATGCAGGTTTCTGTCCCCTGGCTCTGCGGCAGAGATACTGACCATGCGACCTTAAACTCACTCACTCTGTAGGAAATGTCATAATCAGAAGGTTTGTATGCTGAGAAGGCAGACCCGGACCCTGCTTGATGCACCTCGACCTCTCTCTCTGCACCTGGTCCCGTCTCTCTCAACTCGACCCCGTTCTCTGCACCTGGACCCGCTCTCTCCAACTCGACCCCGTTCTCTGCACCTGGACCCGCTCTCTCCAACTCGACCCCGTTCTCTGCACCTGGACCCGCTCTCTCCAACTCGACCCCGTTCTCTGCACCTGGACCCGCAACTCTCCAACTCGACCCCGTTCTCTGCACCTGGACTTCGCTCTCTCCAACTCGACCCCGTTCTCTGCACCTGGACTTTGCTCTCTCCAACTCGACCCCGTTCTCTGCACCTGGACCCGCTCAATCCATCTCGACAACGTTCTCTGCACCTGGACCCGCTCTATCCATCTCGACCCCGTTCTCTGCACCTGGACTTTGATCTCTCCAACTCGACCCCGTTCTCTGCACCTGGACCCGCTCTCTCCAACTCGACCCCGTTCTCTGCACCTGGACCCGCTCTCTCCAACTCCACTCCGTTCTCTGCACCTGGACCTGCTCTCTCCAACTCCACCCCGTTCTCTGCACCTGGACTCGCTCTCTCCAACTCCACCCCGTTCTCTGCACCTGGACCCGCTCTCTCCAACTCCACCCCGTTCTCTGCACCTGGACTTTGCTATCTCCAACTCCACCCCGTTCTCTGCACCTGGACTTTGATCTCTCCAACTCCACCCCGTTCTCTGCACCTGGACTTTGCTCTCTCCAACTCCACTCCGTTCTCTGCACCTGGACTTTGCACTCTCCAACTCCACCCCGTTCTCTGCACCTGGACTTTGCTCTCTCCAACTCGACCCCGTTCTCTGCACCTGGACTTTGCTCTCTCCAACTCCACTCCGTTCTCTGCACCTGGACTTCACTCTCTCCAACTCCACTCCGTTCTCTGCACCTGGACTTTGCTCTCTCCAACTCCACTCCGTTCTCTGCACCTGGACTTCGCTCTCTCCAACTACACTCCGTTCTCTGCACCTGGACTTTGCACTCTCCAACTCCACTCCGTTCTCTGCACCTGGACTTTGCTCTCTTCAACTCCACTCCGTTCTCTGCACCTGGACTTTGCTCTCTTCAACTCCACTCCGTTCTCTGCACCTGGACTTCGCTCTCTCCAACTCCACCCCGTTCACTGGACTTTGCACTCTCCAACTCGACCCCGTTCTCTGCACCTAGTTCCTGCTCACTTCAGCTGGACCTCGTTTTGTAGACAAGCATTTAAACTGCACCAAATAAAGTTTCAAGTTTCTATCGATTGTATTCCGCTTGATCTCATCTCAACATCGATCCTACACAGCACAAACTCTGCCTGGGGATGCGATCCACCGGTTTAATGTTCCATTCGAGAGTTTGTTCCGCATAACATCGTTAAACATTAATTCTTCACACTCCTGTTATGTATTTTAAAGGGAAACAACGCTCCAACTCTCAGACGTCTAGCCGGCGCTGTTTTGATTAACCCACGCAATCACCAGATGCCAATTCGTGTCAGCGGCGTTTGTCAGATACCCCAGTTGTCTGACAGTTCACACATATCGTGGTTGAGTACCCTTATTACCAACAGCTGTTACCCATAAGGAAAATAGGCTAGTCCCACTCATTCCCTAGCTAGTTGTCAGATACTGTACTACACCATAAAGACGAAAGAGATAAATTCATACTGCATTTAATCATTTATTTACTTCATATTTCAGCTAAAACATATTTCACATGTGTATAAATAAACCTAAGCACTCATCCTCAGTCATCAAAACACAAGAATATAACTTATAAGACTCACAAAGTTAGTGTCTACATTAAAGTCAGCCAAGCCTCAAACGTTTCCCAACAGAGTCCAAATATTGCAATGGAGTCTTGATACCAGACACCAACTGTTCTTTAAGTCTAGTAAGACGGTTGTTGACCTTGCGATAGATTCTTTTATGAAGAGGAGGAGCAGCACCAAAGTCCATCTGTAGCAGCGGGCCCGTGACGATCCGGGGTAGAAAAGGTCTTCAGCAACCGATGCTTGTCGTAAAAGGCGACTATGCTTGTCGTAAAAGGCGACTAACGGGATCATGTGGTCAGGCTCGCTGACCTGGTTGAAACATGTCATCGACCATATTCCTCAGGCCATTGTAACTCTGCGGCTATTCTTTCCAACTGCCCGAAGAAAACCTCCATCTCAGACTCATCAAGTTAGGTAAAGATCAGTAAGAATCAGTGACTCTATCAGAAGAACATCCTTACTTCTTGTCACTGGAACTCAATCTTAGTTTTTAAAACATTGAAGTTAAATTAAGTTAGAAATATGTAATATTTCATTAATTAACAAACTATTTACTATTTGTTGTTGATCATTGTTATTGGCTGTGCCCTTAATGAGGGTTAAAGTACTGTAAAATTATTGTCCCCCTGAGAGGGCATAATAAGTCCATATCATTCGAAGTACGTTATTCCTATCATAGTTTTAATCGTAGAATATGTGTTCTTTTAAATTCGGCTAAATTTCCTAATCGTCCCCAACAACTGAAGGGATGATGTAAATCCTGCTGGGATCCATGCAGGTAGCAAAGTTACTGTAAGTCCCCATAGTCCAAAGTATGGCGATCTACCTTCAGTTGCTGGCGATCTATAGCTCTTTTTTATAATGTATTGTTCTGTCTAGTGATGTAATTTTATGGTTCCATCCTAGTTTTAAATTATGATCTGTGATAAGTCTAGTTATTTTACTGTCCCTTGTTGACAGGTTTTGATAGTTTACATGTATTTATTATGTATAACCTTTGAAAGTCACGATATGGCTGAAATATTGCTGATGTG
Source organism: Haliotis cracherodii (assembly GCF_022045235.1). Classification (NCBI taxonomy): domain Eukaryota; kingdom Metazoa; phylum Mollusca; class Gastropoda; order Lepetellida; family Haliotidae; genus Haliotis; species Haliotis cracherodii. The sequence continues at coordinate 16,676,661 of NW_027266270.1, read as the reverse complement.
ACTTAAAATCTTAAGTCACTCACTAACTCCCTTTCAGCATATAACTGTCTCTCCTCTCTTTGAGCCTCAACCTCTAACCTCCTTTCCTCTGATTCTGGTTACCTCAACACGAACTGTTCAGCAAAGTGGAGACCTGCGCTATTTGCATCAATTTCAACCTCGCCCTGTACTCCCCACCCCGTTATGATCCGAGCGTACCTCGGAAATCACGACTTCCCAATTTGCCGAACACCTAAGCCAAACTGTAAATCTACTTGATAATGAACAGCCATTTCCAGCAATTCATCCTTAGAAACCATCTTAATCATAGCTTCAGAAGGTTTACTTGATTCTGGCATTTTACCAACTGTGAACCACGAATACTGCCCTACCACTGATACGCAAATTCAACCACTAAAAGACCCGTGAAGATTCCGGGGTAGAATAGGTCTTCAGCAACCCATACTTGCCGTAAAAGGCGACTATGCTTGTCGTAAAAGGCGACTAACGGGATATGGTGGTCAGGCTCGCTGACTTGGTTGATACATGTCATCGATCCCAATTGCGTTGATCGATGCGCATGATGTCAATCACTGGATTGTCTGGTCCAGACTCGATTATTTACAGACCGCCGTCATATAGCTGGAATATTGCTGAGTGCGGCGTTAAACAACAAACCAACCAGCCAACTAAAACCTGGTTTGGCCAAAGAACAAAAATAACCCTCTAATCATAAAACTGAGGTATCCCGGCCGAGCCCCCAAATAACACTTGTCCTGTGACTGATCTGTGCTCCTTAGACTTGGGTGTCATTAAATAAGATTCTAAGAAATTACTAATAGAAAACGTGGTTCACAGTTTTACTATTATCAGCTAAAAGAAACTAAAGAGAGGTAATCTGCACGTTCTAGACCCCAGTTGACACTGACATTGATCATTGATTAATAAACTATAAACAAATATACAAACTGATTAGCGAAGCAACTGTATTACAGTTATTACAAAAGATAGCTTAAAAAACACGCTATCAAGACAATCGACAAGACGTGAGTGAGTCAGTATGGTTTTACGCCGCTTTTAGCAATATTCCAGCAATATCACGGCGGGGGACACCAGAAATGGGCTTCACACATTGTACCCGTATCGGGAATCGAACCCGGGTCTTCGGCGTGATGAGCGAACGCTTTAACCACTGGGCTACCCGACCGCCCCTCGACAAAACGTACAGAGAGCCAGTGAAGCCGGTGTCCCGGTATAAACTCTCCCCCGTACAAATTCTCCCCCCGGAGATTTTATACCGGTACAGATTCTCCCCCGGAGAATCTGTTCTGAAATAAATTTCTCCCGGGCGGATATATTTCGCGCCCCCCTCAGTATAAAGTCTCCCCCCTGATTATTCGGTTTGTTGCAATGTCTTCAAGTACACTATATTCTTTAAATAGATATCTTTAATGTAAGGAGGGTTACTTTAAAAAATAGATTATGAAATATGGTCATAATGAATTGATATTTCAGCATATTATATTTGGTAACTGTACCTTCCATCCAAAAATAAATATAAGACATAATCATACCAAACAAATTTGAATGAAATGACTTAATGTAACAAATACATGTACGGTTACTGTTGTAACAGAATTCAGAAATCTTATTAATCCTCGCAAACATTCGGTTTTAACACTAACTACGTAAAAACTGTCAACATATCCACGCGCGCCTCCAGCTCAGGCTGTCTATTATACTCTGGTTTAAGATCTAAAATATATTCCTTAATACAGGCTACGATTTGAAAATGGTATCAGTGTATGTGAGGTGAGGTGAAATTGGGTTTAACGTCGCGTCCAAGATTATTGCACTTATATAGCGACGTGCACGTACGCTTGTGCGTGTGTGTGGCTGCTTGTACTAGTCCGGACTGATGCCGATATATAGTGCTAGCTCACTGAGATACCATGCCGCAGTTTAACATGAATACCCCACTCAGACACAGTATACTGACTCCGAGCCGACCAGTTCTTGCTTTAAACATACACAGAAGAAGAGAAAAAGTAAAACTAAGAATGATAATCGGAAATTATATAAGCAAAGTAACCCAAAATATAGAGAAATGTGTATCATCTTACCGAAATGATTGGCATGTAGAATAGATTCAAAAACACCCACCGCCAGCCTGTATTGAACAACATCAACCGGCATCGTCAGAGCAAAGTGTACATGTAATTGTTACAATCGGGCTGGCGGTGAATCTTAATGAAAAACACCTCGTAAAAAAGACACACCGAAACTAATTACTGATGAAAACAACATATTGCAAAATATCAAAACAATAAAAATGATACAGTATAACCTCATACTCAATCGCCAGCTGTCAATATACATAATAATACATCAAGATGACAGTTTTCATGTATAGATTATTATTTCTGAGCAAATTAAAGATACATATATCTAGAAACTGTGCATATCTTTAAGTTGCTTAGAAATACTTAATCTTTACATGGAAACTGCCATCTTGATGTATTATAATGTATTGTCTATTGACAGCTTGTGATTAATTGTTACCAGCTGGTCCAGCTGGGGTAGCAGACGACACACTTTCCAACAATGGGGAAAAGGGTAAAAATATGAGTAGGATGGTTATCATCGAGCAGACGACTCACCAGTCGAAGATGTATTGAAAACACACACACTTTATTCTCAACCTTATCTAATGTTAATTCAACAATTTATCATATACTTAGCAGTGGAATATTCTGTTAATTATCTCTCATAATTCTATTGAATGGTTCTGTACATTCTATCAATGTTTATTTGTACAAAGCTGTTTTATGTATGTACAGAAGTGAGACATTAATAAATTATTGTCTGTCTGTCTACAATGTTTACCGTACAATTAAACCGATTACACACAGAAGCTTCACTTTGAGCTCCTTGTTTTCTTTAAATACCGCGATCTGAGACACTATATTTTTGGTAATTAGGTAGACATAATACTTGTCTATAGATGAATACACAATGCCATTTAGAAAGTGGTCAAATGTAACTAATGTTATATTTGGGATAACACTTTCTTAGTAAAGTACAGATTCTAGTACTCGTCCGGGATTCAAACCCACACCTGCCAGGGTGAGGCACCTAATCGCCAGCACTCAAAGTCAGCGATCTAACCCACTCAGCCACCGAGGCTTCCACTAAAATGTTACATTTTAGTTACATTTGATCACTTTCTAAATGGCATTGTGTATTCATAGCTTTCGGCCATGGGAGCCGTGCCAATTTACACTTGTCAGGGGGGTACTCTAGACTACCAGTTGTCGGACTTTCATTTTCGTGGAAGCCTCGGTGGCTGAGTGGGTTAGATCGCTGACTTTGTGTGCTGGCGATTAGGTGCCTCACCCTGGTAGATGTGGATTCGAATCCCGGACGGGACTCAACCCAAAATAAGTACTAGAATCTGTACTTTACCAAGAAAGTGTTATCCCAAATATAACATTGGTTACATTGTCTATAGATGTAAACACATTTGATGTTACATCTGTGAAGTTTAAGTTGATTTTGACCACACGGGCCAAGTCGGACCCAACACAAGCCAAACACTTCTGATAGAGACTATATTGAGAATGTAGAGGGAAAAGGGCTTCACTTTAAGCACCTTGTTTTCTTTAAATCCGCGATGTGAGACACTATTAAGTGGTATGTAGGTAGATAAAATACTAATCTATAGGTGTGAATCCATTTCATGTTACATATGTGAGGTTTAAGTTGATTTTGACAGCCCGGGCCAACTCGGATCGAACACTTGTGAGACTGTTGAGAGTATGGGGAGAAGAGGTCTACTTTAACCAACGCGTCTGCTTTAAATACGATGAACAGTGACATTATTTAGTAGTATTAACTTAGATATAGTACGTTCCTATAAATATAAACGCTACGCAGACAGATGGAAATTTGTATCACGATAGCTTGAAGTATTTGATACGTTTCAAATCTTATTTCGTTTAACGATTGATCTTTTACATGTTACCTAAATCAGCGTCGCTTACACACAGCTCCACTTTCTGGTTTTCAAGTGATTTACTCCGAATTAATTATGGTGCACGTTATTGGTTGGTGATAGTTCAGTAATGTCATGTGTGTGTGTGTGTGTGTTACATCAATAATATGTAGGTATGATTGCTGATAATAAGGTACTAAGCCAATAACACGTTGGCCCGTCTTGGCCCGGCCCGGCCCGACTTTTAGGCAATGCCCTCAACTATTTCGTAAGGGGGGGGGGGGGGGGGGGGGGGGGTGTAAACTACAACGCATGTAAAAGTAAAACAATGAATTAAGAATAAAGGCAATCATATCTTTTAGATCAAATGTTAAAGGAGGTTTTGGCACTTAAATATATCACATCTTGGGAAGACAGGATACAACTGGCTTTTCTCGGATCATCGAAATTCTTAAAATCGTCTTCTACATCGCAACATTTTCTTAACAGTTCTTCTCTTTCGGTTTCATAGTTAGGGCATCTTAGTAATACGTGCTCTTCGTCTTCTATACCATCAGCACAAAATGGACATATTCTTTCATCTAGGGGCGTGTTTGTGTAGCGTCCAGTCTCTACTTTGAGGGGCGCCACCCCACTCCTGAACTTGGCTAAAGCCGACCTGTATCTCCTCGGTATAGGGGTTCATAATACTCCGTTTCGTAACCTTCCTTGAAACTGTTGTATGTTCTTAGCTTATTTCCGCCGATTCCTCTCTTTCCTTCCTGTTGTGAAACCTCGTTCCTCCATTTTTTTTAAATTGCTGCATAGTCTTATCTTGGATGGTATTCACAATGTAATGACTTCCATATACTTTCTCCAGTGGTATAATGTGAGTTAGGCTTGATTCCTGTAACTTCTTGTGTAGTCGGAAGGTCCAGTTGGATTTTCGTCTTATTGCCCATTGATGACTCCACTTGAATATCTTGTAGTTGAGACGCTGATGGTCCATTCTCCTATGGTGCATGTATAGTCGGGTGACTGACCCCCACTGTCGCACTGTGGTCGGGACCCAGCCCATGTCTCCGGAAACAGCGTTGTTTGGCGCAAATTTTCTCAACCCTAGGAAGTATCTCATGGCTCGGTTCTGGACAGCTTCTATGCATGACATGTTGTACATGTATGTACCCCAAATGTTAGCTCCGTATTCAATCACCGACCACACCACTGAGTCACAGAGTTTCGTAAAAGTTCCAAACTCCATGCCGCATAAAAGCTTGAATTTCGCTATTAAAAGCCCTAGCGCTCTGCTAGCCCAACTAGCTGATGCCTTAGCCATTCTCTTGTAATCTAAGTGCTCTGTGAGTAGTATTCCCAGATATGTATATTTCTCCGTTATTTCCAAATATTCATCTCCACACTTGAAAGCCTCGGTTGTTCTTTTCACTCTTGCACCACGGAAATGACTAACTTTAGATTTGGATTAGTTCACAGACATATCGTTCTTCAAACACCAACTGTTAGTATGGTAGGAGTGAGCGATGAGGGCCTACCGCTAAGCTATGTCCCTTGGCATGGACAGTTATGATTAGACGAACACTAATTTGACTCAAGTCGCCACAGAAAATACATACTAGACTTCCAGAAAATACAGTATCTGGACTCACGACAATGAAAAGGTACTTGACCTAAACTAGATTACTAGGAAAAGGGATATAAAATATAACACCCTAGCCAATACGTTCAGCTCAAGAACACAAGAAGTTAGTCAGTACCAGATCAAAACTGCCCCGTAGTTATTTACTAGCGAAATTACGTTTCGACCTGACCATGCATCTGTAGACGGGCTAGCCAAGAGAAACGATACGCGCGGACGTCTGCGAGGTTAACCCCTCATCTCCTTGCTAGGTTGGAGACCGACAAAACCTGGTGAGCTTACAGAATTGTGCTTTCTAAAATACGGAAAACACGAGCAGCAGACTAACACGAAACCAATACGGAAGATGTAGGTACCAAAATAAAGAGCTGAATATAAGCTATCCAAATGTGAATTTACACATCAACAAACAGAGTCGGTAAAAATGACCATATAAACCTCTGATGACGTCACACTACAGTAACATAAGGTTCTTCTTAATGTTGATTAACTTTCATGGCGGGCAATATCAACAATGTCCGGGGCGTTCCGGTGGTAGGTTTTACAATCAACGTTTCATTAACTTGACTCTTGACGTGAACACAATTGTGTTTCATGATTGATTAAAAGTCACAATTGTTTTTACCTGAAAAATTCATCATGATAATAATAATGATAATAATAATAATAATAATAATAATAATAATAATAATAATAATAATATAGTTTATTAATGTGTCATGTGTACATAATACACCTGGCCATTATACAATCAATAAAATACATAAGTAAAACATTATAACTAATAATATCTTCATATGTATACAGCAACCCCCAATGACACTCTCATTACAAACATATCAGGAACCAACTATTTTGTACATTTTGTATTTGTATATATTCACAAAATGATTTATTTAGTCACTAACAGAATTTTCACAGAAGGCAAATTTCTATTGCCATTGAAACAGATTTAAGATTTATTTTCAAACTCACTCCGACATTTTCAAAAGTGAATACATGTAGTATTTCTACTTGCACGTTTTACTTGTGCCTGAGCTGGATTGATGTTTTCTAGCTCTGTTTGACACGTAATTTCCAAAACGCCATCTTTAACGGGTTCGACGACCGGCCGCGTCATACCAAGAGACGTCTAAAGATGGTACTTGTTGTTACCATGCCGGGCGCTCGGAATTAAGGGGTTAAATCAGACCTGTGTTAAAGGAGTTTACGAACGCTTTATACACATCTGCATCCCCACCATAGTGAATGACGGACACAAGCTGATGTCGCTCGGATTCCGGTAGCTTGTGGTCCGGAGCAGGATCCCCCCCCCTCAATACGTTATGCCGAGGTTGATAGCATCTTAGTGACCCGTGAAGATCAGCAAGCCATGTTGGTCATAAGAGGCGACTAACGGGATCGGGTGGTCAGGCTCGCTGATTTGGTTGATGCATGTTATCGATCCCAATTGTGTGGATCGATGCTCATGATGTCAATCACTGGATTGTCAGGTCCAGGCTCGATTATTTACAGACAGCCATCATATAGCTAGAATATTGCTGAGTGCGGCGTTAAACAACAAACCAAACCAACCGATAGTATCTTAGTGTGCATAAAACGTCGACCTGACGTCGTATAAAACCGGTTGCAATATCAACAACAGTTAAATTAATCCACGTATCTCATTTTACAAATCGTTGCTGTTTTGTTGCTTTGATGCTTAACGCTGCATACAGTATTATTCCAACTGCATGACGGCGGCTTGCAAGTAATCTACTCTGGACCAGACAATCAATTGATTGACATTATGAACGCCGATCCTGTCGGGTACGTGCACGCAATTAACCAAGTCGTTGGTTGGTTGGTTGGTTTGTTCTTTAACGCCGCACTCAGCAATATTCCAGCTATATGACGGCGGTCTGTAAATAATCGAGTCTGGACCAGACAATCCAGTGATTAATATCATGAGCATCGATCCCCGCAATTGGGATCGATGACATGCATCAACCAAGTCAGTGAGCCAGACCACCCGATCCCGTTAGCCGCCTTTTACGACAAGCATAGTCGCCTTTTACGGCAAGCATGGGTTGCTGAAGACCTTTTCTACCCCGGAATCTTCATAGAACCTGACAACCGGATACATCTTGTCACGTCCTTCGCCCAGAAGTAGTTGCTGGAGAAACCAGGAATCCCGACACCACATTATTACCCAAACTCACACGGGACAGAGCTCTACCACCACACTTCTTCACCTACCTTTTCACACCACACATCTGTACGTCTGTCTTAACGATCTAACTGTTCACACAAAGGCAGCGTATTGATTTGAGGAGGAAGCGCGCGTCTGCAATTCAAGGGATGTAACTCTGGATGGTTTAAATGTACTACCTCCTTTCGTTCTGAAATAAAGACATACTTGTTGAAGTCCAAGTTTGTCTGCTATTTGTGTACGGGTGTTTTTGTCAGACATGTGCAGGGCATTTCCAAATGTGATGCATCAGTGACGGGGATAGTGTCCGATGCAAGTCCCTATTTTAACTTGTACCATATGTTCCTGTATTTTTAGATGAACAATTGCCTTGCCTTTGCATGTGTTTGAGACGGGTGCCTCCGGAGGGGCAGGATACGCTTACCTTTGTGCGAACACCTGGTATCATCACTATTTGATAGTGATTCACAAACACATGCTCATGATATTGTCGGAATTGTAATCCGACTCTGTTTTTTGGCAGAGATGTCTTAAGAATATGGAAAGGGTTTTGTCGTTTTTATTTGACAGGTATGTTAGTCAGGTGAATGACCATACACTAGGCCTCGGAGAAAGTGATCCTTCAATATGCATGGCTAACAGAGAAACAAGAAGAATCAAGTTCTGCCCGCACTGTATGGAACATGGTATTGAACAATGACTGAAGATATTGAACCAAAGATGTCTAGTCTTCTTGTATGGAAATTTGACAGGGATTGTCCTTTTCTTTTCAGGAAAAACCTTATTTGTTCCCAAAAAAATGAAGAAAGGGAAAGTGTTCGCTTGACATGTGAAATATAATTGTTGGTTTTCTCATTACAGAGAAAGGTGTGTAGGTGTAAGACGTGATCGAAAAAAAATGGTTTGGCTCCAGCAAAAATCTCATACCCACGATAATTTTGAGTCACGACTCAATGAGATATGAATATTAAGCCGACTCCTTGATATACGTCATAAGCACAGTACACAGCGGAATGGCGTGAAAGGAATACTGTACATATGCACTAAGAAAGAGGGCAATACTGACCGCTATACTGGCAGTCCAAAGTTATGAAACCCAGCCGTTTCTAATAAACCATCTCCAATGCCACATGACGCACCTGCAGCCCCATCCCAGTACTAGCATCCATCTTCCCATATCAATCCTTGCATCATCTTCCTTTCTCAATCCTAGCTTCCATCTTCCCATCTTACTTCTAGCATCCATCTTCCCATATCAATCCTTGCATCATCTTCCTTTCTCAATCCTAGCTTCCATCTTCCCATCTTACTTCTAACATCCATCTTCCCATATCAATCCTTGCATCATCTTCCTTTCTCAATCCTAGCTTCCATCTTCCCATCTTACTTCTAGCATCCATCTTCCCATATCAATCCTTGCATCATCTTCCTTTCTCAATCCTAGCTTCCATCTTCCCATCTTACTTCTAGCATCCATCTTTCCGTCGTACTTCTAGCATCCGGGGCGGTCGGGTAGCCTAGTGGTTAAAGCTTTCGCTCGTCACGCCGAAGACCCGGGTTCGATTCCCGACATGGGTACAATGTGTGAAGCCCATTTCTGGTGTCCCCCGCCGTGATATTGCTGGAATATTGCTAAAAGCGGCGTAAAAACATACTCACTCACTCACTCACTTCTAGCATCCGTCTTCCAATCGCATTTCTAACAATCCTACAGGAAACATCTATCCTTCCAACCGACTGGTAGCACCTGCACGTATCCCCCAACGCCATCGCATGCACACATCTTCCAACCCCGCTACTATCAACCATTTTCTCAGCCCTCTATTATCTATCTTCCAATCTACAGGAGGCATCAAACTTCCTCCACTTCTAGCTAGTAGCCTCCATTTTCCTTTCCCATTCATGGGACCTACCTGTCCATCCCTCTAGTCCCTCTAGTAGCCTTCATCTCCCCACCCCTTCAGTGGCCCCATTTTCATGTCCCTCTAGCTAGTAGCAACCAACTTCCCATCCCTTTAGTAGTCTCCTTCGTCCCCTCCTCTGTTAGCCTCCATCTTTCCATCCCTCTAGTAGTCCTCCTCTAGTAGCCTCCATCTTCCCATCCCTTTAGTAGCCAATTTTCTGCTCCCTCTAGCTAGTAGCCTCCATCTTCCCATCCCTGTAGTAGCCACCATCATCCCCTCCTCTAGTAGTTCTCCTCGAGTAGCCTCTATCTTTCCATCCCTCTAGTAGCCTTCATCTCCCCACCCCTTCAGTAGCCCCATTTTTATGTCCCTCTAGCTAGTAGCAACCAACTTCCCATCCCTGTCGTAGTCTCCTTCGTCCCCTCCTCTGTTAGCCTCCATCTCCCCATCCCTCTAGTAGTCCTCCTCTAGTAGCCTCCATCTTTCCATCCCTCTAGTAGCCTCCATCTTCCCATCCCTTTAGTAGCCCATTTTCCGCCCCCTCTAGCTAGTAGCCTCCATCTTCCCATCCTTCTAGTAGCCTCAACCGTCCCATCCTTCTAGTAGCCCCATCTTCCCAACCCTCTAGTAGCCTCCATCTTCCCCTCCTCTAGAAGCCCCCATCTTCCCATCCCTCTAGTAGCCCCATCTTCCATCCCTCTAGTAGCCTCCATCTTCCCATCCTTCTAGCAGCCTCAACCGTCCCATCCCTCTAGTAGCCCCATCTTCCCAACCCTCTAGTAACCTCCATCTTCCCCTCCTCTAGTAGCCCCAATGTTCCCATCCCTCTGGTAGCCGCAATCTTCTCATCTAGTAACTTCTATCGTCCCATCTCTCTAGTAGCCCCCTATCTTCACGTCCTCTAGTAGCCCCATCCTCCCCTCCCTCTAGTAGCCGCCATCTTCTCCTCATCCCGTAGCATCATCTTCCCCTGCCTCTGGTAGCCCCATCTTTCATCTCTCAAGTAGCCCCATCTTCCATCCCTCTAGTAGCCCCATCTTCCATCCCTCTAGTAGCCGCCATCTTCTCCTCATCCCGTAGCATCATCTTCCCCTCCCTCTGGTAGCCCCATCTTTCATTTCTCAAGTAGCCCCCATCTTTCATCCCTCTAGTAGCCCCATCTTCCATCCCTCTAGTAGCCCCATCTTCTCCTCATCCCGTAGCATCATCTTCCCCTGCCTCTGGTAGCCCCATCTTTCATTTCTCAAGTAGCCCCCATCTTCTATCCCTCTAGTAGCCCCATCTTCCATCCCTCTAGTAGCCCCATCTTCTCCTCATCCCGTAGCATCAATCTTCCCCTCCCTCTGGTAGCCCCATCTTTCATTTCTCAAGTAGCCCCCATCTTCCATCCCTCTAGTAGCCCCATCTTCCACCCCTCTAGTAGCCCCATCTTCTCCTCATCCCGTAGCATCATCTTCCCCTCCCTCTGGTAGCCCCATCTTTCATTTCTCAAGTAGCCCCCATCTTCCATCCCTCTAGTAGCCCCATCTTCCATCCCTCTAGTAGCCCCATCTTCTTCTCATCCCGTAGCATCATCTTCCCCTCCCTCTGGTAGCCCCATCTTTCATCTCTCATGTAGCCCCCATCTTTCATCTCTCAAGTAGCCCCATCTTCCATCCCTCTAGTAGCCCCCATCTTCCATCCCTCTAGTAGCCCCATCTTCCATCCCTCTGGTAGCCCCATCTTCTCCTCATCCCGTAGCATCATCTTCCCCTCCCTCTGGTAGCCCCATCTTTCATCTTTCATGTAGCCCCATCTTCCATCCCTCTAGTAGCCCCATCTTCTCCTCATCCCGTAGCATCATCTTCCCCTCCCTCTGGTAGCCCCATCTTTCATCTCTCATGTAGCCCCCATCTTCCATCCCTCTAGTAGCCCCATCTTCCATCCCTCTGTAGCCGTATCTTCCAAACCCACTCGTGGTACCCATATTTCCCTCCCTCTCGTTGCCTCCATCTTTCCACCTAACAGGGGGAACTGTCGCCCAATCCATTACTCGCACGTTACGTCCCATCCTATGGGAGGCATGCCTCTGCTAAAGAACTGTTGCTCCGAACGATGTCACAAGGTTCTGTACTGTCCCGAAAAACGAGTTTTCACCATATTCTCATCACGAACCTCATGATGCTCCTGGTTAAATAGCGAAACTAAAAATGTTCAAACCATCTCGACAAATGATGACAATTTTCTTTTCATTTAGAAACAAAATGTCGTATAAATACCCTGTCAACATTCATTAAGCTGACGTGTTGATTTTCACATCACAATTGTTTATGAATGTGTTCATGAATATTCCGACTCTCGACACCAAGAGTTAAATCATCTCACTGCAGTCACATACCAAATACCTTTTAATGAGAATGTGGTTGGTTAAACAGTAACATCAGGTCTGCGACACATTCAGGAAATCCCCCGTGTCAATGTAAACTGGACAATTAGTGTATTTCTACAATGATTTGAATCTGATTGGTGGAAAGCAACCATGCCCTATTTATATAAATGACCTGATTCCACGTATTTGCGTAGGATTGAGGTGTGTTTTATTTTCACATCTTCTTTTTAGCACTCTACGTGTTGTTTTAATTGTTGATCATGGCGCACTTAACCCTATATGTTCTGAAATCAGTTTTTATTTATATCCGTATCACTGTCAATACGTCAAACCAAGTTCTAAAAAACGAAATCTCCAGTGAGGTTTTTGTCTCTTTACTGAGTAATAACGGAAAAATCAGAAAAAGACATAATTTGATATCATTCGTTGAGAACAGTTTTCCCCATCTCTGAAATAAAAGTTTATTAAGTCATATGTATTAACATTTCTACTCAGCATAAGATCTGGCTTGTTTAAACATTTTGTTTGTTTTTGAACGCCGCACTGAACAATATTCCAGCTATATGACGGCGGTCTGTAAATAATCGAGTCTGGACCAGACAATCCAGTGATTGACATCAAGAGCACCGATCCACGCAATTGGGAACGATGACATGTATCAACCAAGTCAGCGAGCCTGACCACCCGATCCCGTTAGTCGCCTTTTACGACAAGCACTGTCGCCTTTTACGGCAAGCATGGGTTGCTGAAGACCCCGGATTCTATCTGGGATCATCAGGGGTCTTGTTTAAACAACAATGGATTAACACGTAAATTGCATTGATCTTAAGAAAAATAGTTAATTGATGTGGTTGGTTCTATACTATTTTTGTCGTTGTTCTTTTTTAATCAGCAATACGTATTTATTCCTCTTGCCAGTTTTTGTATTTACTTACTGTTTATACAGACAAGTGCAACAGTACATGCCTGACTTGATAAGGCAACAGATTTTGACAAACCAATTTTCATCTTTTATCCTCAGGTTTATCTCTTATCAGAAATAAGTCATAAAGTAGTGGGACCGCCTCCGTGGTCTAGTGATAGAGCGTCCGCCCGGAGAGCGGAAGGGCCGGGGATCGATCCCCGGCCGCGTCATACCAAAAGACGTTAAAAGATGGTACTTGTTGTTACCCTGTCTGGCTCTCGACATTAAGGGGCTAAAAAAAGGACTGGTCGGCTCGGAGTCAGTAGACTGTGTCTGAGTGGGATATTCATGTTAAACTGCGGCATGGTATCTCAGTGAGCTAGCACTATAAATTGGCATCAGTCCGGACTAGTACAAGCAGCCACACACACACATACGTGCATGCACGTCGCTATACAAGTGCAATAATGTTGGACACGACGTTAAACCCCATTTCACCTCACCTCATACAGTAGTGGCTCAGTTCATTTTACATAAATAGGGATGAATAGAGTTCCCAATGTGCCTACTGCAATTTCTGTTGGCAAAATAAGGATGTAGGCCCAATGGGATGTAGGTACACTGGAATTGTGCTAGGTCATGAATGGATATATGTCAGATTATAACGATGCTATAAAAATCGGGAAAGCTTTAAGCAAGGAATATTTTATAGCATCGTTATAATCTGACTTAAAATTCGCCTTTAATCGTCACAAAATTAGTGTGACATCAGTTGAAAATCAGGATCTTCAAACTCGGATTTGAAACGTGAATATTGACAGATTACAATGTCCAGATGTTCTATAATTCGTAATCTGAATGGTATTTGTGATGTATTTCACCATCTAAATGCTATCTGCCCGTTTTGTAACCTAAAATAACAAAACTCTAAATTCGACTCCATTTTGAAAAAAGCAATATGTACATATTCTACGCCCTGTTTAATGACAATATATTTCTAATCTTCAGCAAATTGTCCAGACTTATTACATTTGATTAAATCATCATAAAGATGGAAGATTGAATTATGTCCTTTTCTGTACATGTATGCATGCATGTATCCATCCCCCTCGTATTCACTGACCGCCTCCGTGGTCTAGTGGTAGGGCGTCTCCCGGAGAGCAGAAGCTCCGGGTCTCAATCCCTGGCCGCGTCATACCAAAAGACGTTAAAAGATGGGACACGTTGTTACCCTGTCTGGCGCTCGGTATGGTATATCAGTGTGCTAGCACTATGAATCGGCATCAGTCCGGACTAGTACAAGCAGCCACACACACACACACACACACACACACACACACACACACACACACACACACACACACATTGGCCAGAGCCAGCATCACTTCCGTCAATCTCAACATTTCCCAATCTTCTTGTGCAATCATCGGCCGTTTATAAAGAATCAAAAGTTCTGAAACCCCCAAAACAGCTGGTGTAGGTTCAGTTGAGAGATTCAAGTTTTTGCGTTGCGATTGTAGTACAAATGCAAAATGCATTATGTCGTCCTTGTTCCCCCGAACTAATTCTTTAATCACATGCCACAGTTAGAAAAACATCGACATAAACACGACATACTTCTAAAAATACAACTGCTCCGTAGTCTGGTCTTCTTTATTACTAGACCTGCATACCACTGAGTATGATGAGGTGAGGTGAAATTGGGTTTAACGTCGCGTCCAAGATTATTGCACTTATATAGCGACGTGCATGTATTTGTGTGTGACTGCTTGTACTAGTCCGGACTGATGCCGATTTATAGTGCTAGCTCACAGAGATACCATGTCGCAGTTTAACATATATATCCCACTCAGACACAGTTTACTGACTACGAGCCGACCAGTCCTTGTTTGTGCCCCTTAATGTCCAAACCGCCAGACAGGGTAACAACAGGTAACATCTTTTTACATCTTTTGGTATGACGCGGCCGGGGATGGAACCCCGGACCTTCCGCTCTCCGTGGGGACGCTCTATCACAAGACCACGGAGGCGGTGATGAATCGATATATCAATATATACGTAAAAAGTTAAAAAGGTGTGGGATAAAAAACAGTTGTAAATGTCTGTAGCCTGTGGCCTTTGGGCTTTTGTGAAAGGGTCAGTCTCGCTCACATTACTGTCGTGAAAAATGTTTAAATATTTTCAGAAACACTAAGAAGCTATCCAATCTCCACCACGTCTGTAAGTCTATTTTAATGTAGGTAAGGTTATATATTAGTTGCAAGTCCTATTGAGCAGGGACTTATCCTAACGTGCTCCCTAAGACAATAACCTTTATACATTCGAAAGGAAAGGAATGTTTGTGCTAACAGTAACCGTTGTTGGGATAAGATTGAATCGGAGGACCAACCCGTCTTACCGTTGCTGTGGAATGTATTTCTATTTTGGAAAGTACATTTAATGTACAAGTCACTAATATCACGGGCTGTCATGTTCATGTGTGGGGGAGGGGCGGTCGGGTAGCCCAGTGGTTAAAGCGTTCGCTCGTTACGCCGAAGACCCAGTTCGATTCCCGACATGGGTACAATGTGTGAAGCCCTTTTCTGGTGTCCCCCGCCGTGATATTGCTGAAATATTGCTAGAAGCGGCGTAAAACCATACGCACACTCATGTGTGGGGGAAAGACTGAAGTGATACAAGTCTTTGACGTTAACCGCTTTGGTAAAACCTAGAGTGAACCATTAGGACATGACATAATGGCACGATTATTTCGCCATAATAACACGATATTAAAATTTAAATGGACTACCTTATTAAGCAGTTTTATTTCGATTTTTTAAAATCATATGAAGACATTTTGAGATCTTGTTATTTAATAAATAATAAATCATGTAACGGAGGGGCCAAAGAAAGTTGGTTCAATAAAGATTGTGGTCAGAATTGAATTTACGACCACATGAACACTTCCATTCATGAAATGTTGTAAACTTTTGCCGAAAAAGACATATCTATTGGTTTTCAAAGATAAGATGTCTAAGATACTCATCAGAATTTGTGTATTATGTGAATTGTTGTTTATTTTTAAATGTTTCAAATCAAATCATATTGTCAAAAATAGAACGATCTGGCAGTATTCTTTGACTGCCGACTAAGCGACAGTACAGTTAATTGTTTGATTATAATAAATTCAACTGAATATCAAACATATGATAAAATAAACTGAGTGGTACAGTTTCTTTTGCTTCTCGGTTTACTATTTCCGAGATATAAACACAAAGGTCAGCGCAACGTAAAGTCCCCTAAATGTCAAGTATTCGTTGTACTCCAGGGGCATTGTTATTGTCAGAACCTCTCAGTTGGTCAAGAGTAAAATCAAATACAACGCAATTGTATCTGTTTTATATTATATGACAAATTACACGCCGTGACAAAACTGGAATACTGTTGAAAGCGGCGTTACACCCAACTCACTCACTAACTCACTCTTTTTTATGTTTGGTTTGGTTTAAAGTCGTTGTATGCAGTAGAAGGAGGAGTTAATGGTTCGTCAAGACCTGATGTAGATGCAACATCGGCGTTAGTGTTACTTTCTGTACCACCATGGCTGGACTGGACTTCGTTCATTTGTTTCTTTAATCTTAACGGCTTCACTTTTGCTCTGTACCGTCCGGATTAAAAGGGTTTTGTATAGGCTAAGATCCCGAATCTCTTTCTTAACACCTTTCTTATGAGACATTAAGGATCCCGTTTTCAGACGACGGAGCATTTATATAACCTATATATAAGGGTTTTACTTTCAAAACACTCCCGTGGGTATTCCTGTTTAGAATTGGTCCCCAGAAAACTGTGCTGGTCGTAAGAACTAAATGGATCGGGTGGTCAGGTTCAGTGAATTGCCTGATAGTGTGCCATCGTGCCAGCTGGGCGGCGTGGATCGTTGTTCATAATATCAATCACTGGATTGTTTGGTCCAGACCATAGTGCTGGAATATTGCTGAGTGTGGTGTTAAACAACAAACAAACACACACATAATTTTGAAAGTTATTCAGTAAAACACTTTTAATTGGTTAATGTCCGGATTAAGGAGCGTTCGCTTTCTTGAAACGTGTCACTACTGTGTTCCTTGTTCAGTTGTCTTCAATGTCCACCGTCAGCTACCAATTCCATGTGGGTGATCTGTGCCTCCGCGAAGGTTGTTACAGGCAGCAGGAGCCCCAAGCGAGGCTTGTATAAGAGCTCCACTGTTGTTTTTGGCTACTGGTCAGGATGCCTAGCCCGGGGGATCCACACTGGTACCTGATGGACTCCGGTCGCATGCCAGACTGACTTGTCCCCAAGAGCATCCTAGTCCTTGACGATGTATGAGGACTACTAGTGCCCTAGACACTCCGACAGGCGCCAGTTTGTCTTCATATGGCCTACCACGATCTCAAAATACAATATCCATGACTTTTGTGACCATACATTGTCAGGTGTAGTTTTGTAGCAGAGAGACACTAATTAGTTGGCTTTGGAAACAATATTTTAAAAGTTTTTTCAGCGTTCATTAGGTTCGCTCCTTAAGCGATTTCGCGGTGGATTGTTATATTAATGGTATGTAATCTTCGCCATCTGTGCCTGCCTGCTGGGGCCCAGGTCACGTGATCAGACTGCCATCCAGTTACTGTCTTGGAGTGAGCGTAATGAGGTTGGGAAGCTATGCTCATGTTTGTTAATGGCGTCTTGACAGTTGGTATTGTGACAGGTTATTCACGTGGTTCAGTTTTCAAGAATAGCAGGCTCAATGACAGAACAATGACCTCGTTCATTTGTTCAGGTAACCAGGGTCTTGCTGTGCAGAGTTGCGTCCCTTATTCGTACCAGGATCCGTTAACCATAGGTTCGAACTCCATATTCATTTCGACTATGATTATTCCCCTACTCCTGTGTTCCATCGATCTTAAGCTGACCATGATATGAATGAGTGAGTTGGCTTTAAAGCCGCTTTAACAGTATTCCAGTTATATCACGGAAAGCCCGAAGTGATGCAGGTCTCAGACGTTTACCACTTCGGTGAAACCCACGAGCATGGGTATGGTGCTGACAAACCCAGAAACATAATAAACGGGATTCGAACCCACAATCATAGGTTTCTGGCGTGCCCAAGGGACGCAGCTCTGCACAGCGAATCGCGGCGCCTTAGACGACTGGGCCACCCGTGCTCCCGACCATGATATGACTGAAATTCGGTTTTCAAAGTAGCGTTCAGCTTGGTTGACTGACGTCGACCCACTCATATGGCCTGTGATAACGCCAGATGTTCGCGAAAATGGTAAGAATGTCCTGCCCTATTGGCAGCAGCCGCCACTCAAACAATTAGCACAACTACGTTATAGTATACTAACTTAATTAGGAACAGCGTCCAGAAGGTTAGTAAACAGCGAAATTACTATCCTGCTTGGTAGACTGCACGATGATACTGAAGATTAGTAAATATCACTTATCAAAGTCGTATAATTCACTACTTAAACCAAACTGTAACAAATGTGTTAAGAGTGAGTGAGTGAGTGAGTATGGTTTTACGCAGCTTTTAGCAATATTCCAGCAATATCACGGCGGGGGACACCAGAAATGGGCTTCACACATTGTACCCATGTCGGGAATCGAACCCGGGTTTTCGGCGTGACGATCAAACGCTTTAACCACTGGGCTACCCGACCGCCCCAAATGTGTTAAGAATGTAAACACACACAAGACATGTTCAGGATGTTTCAATTCTAAACGGTGTGCACATTGGGTCTGTCCTATCTAAGCACGTTTAGGGTCTAAACACATGAAATGAGCTATCGCCCCATAGCCTAAATACAACCTAAACACAACATCTCCATAATCCAAACATGTTTCGAATTTAAACACCTTTAAACATGTTTAGAATTAGAACATGTTCAATGAAGTGCATATAATCAATAAAAAATGGATGGGATGTATAATATATATTGAAACCAGATTCACGACCACTTGCATGACACATATGCCGCGTTACCACGGACTTGGTACAATATTAACATCAAAATGTACAAATAAACCAAGCTTATGGTCGCTAGGAAAACTGACACTTTTGACGATAACAGTCTCCACGGCACAGGTTGACGACAAATCAAGATATTGCAGGTTCGATGTTTTGTGTGTGTGTGTGTGTGTGTGTGTGTGTGTGTGTGTGTGTGTGTGTGTGTGTGTGTGTGTGTGTGTGTGTGTGTGTGTGTGTGTGTTCATGAATGTGTTGTTGCTGTATGCCCGAAACACCAGTCTGACTCTGAAAGTATATCTGATTAGTAAACAATTTAACCTATAGCAGTTAGTGGCGATAGGCCCCAGGCCCAAATAATAGAAACTGATTAGTAAAGTCTACTAACATGTTTGTGTCTGAGTGTTAGTAAACTTTACAAACTATTTCTGTCAGTGTTAACATAAAGCCTTCTCAGGCAGCAAAGCAGCCATCCTGTCAGACTCGCTAAGTGCATTACAAGCTGTCAGAGGCAGAAACTCCAACTCAAGACCAAAGACAGTCAATTATATTCAAAACTATCGGATCAAGGTAAGCAGGTGGAGCTGTGGTGAATACCGGCTCACAAAGACATTCTAGGAAATGAAACAGCAGACACACTGGCGCAGCTACCTCTCGACAAAGCGGAGATACAGCCTATTCCTTCAGCAAACTAGAGATAAGAAACAAAATCAAAACCGCCATTGCCCCAAAATGGCAAGCCAAATGGAACGCAAGTAAGATTGGCAGATGGCTATACAAAATTCAACCCAAAATCCACAAAAAGCCATAGTCATACTCAAATGAAAGGACAGTTGAAGTGGCCCTCTCACGCCTCAGCACTATGGCACGGTACATGTATGCCCATGTTGCAATCAGGCTGAATCCAATCCTCACTTGTTACTAGACTGTCAAGACCATGCCCCAGCCCGGGCTCGGTTAAAACAAGAATGCAGTTAGATCCGCTATCTGTCGTTGATCTCCTAAAGACAAGAGATGCAATAGCGACGGCCCAACCAACTCTATTTCTGAAAGATGGTCAGCTACTCGAAAGTATATAACTAGAGCATCCAAAGAAAGTTTAGCGATTTCTAAGAATCAAAAGTCAAATCATATCAATGCGAAAACAGAAATCTTATCAATACAAGAACTCTCAAACAGACTTGTGTGCCTACTCATACACGTGAGTCCCAAAGGGGGGGGGGGGGGCAAGTCAGACGAAACTGCTGAGGCAGAAGGCGACTTCTTAAACACTTGAAGCAACAACAACAACAACGACGACAAGAACAACAGGTAAACAGTTCATTATCCTTATTGCAAGATGGCAGCTTAACAAGTCCGAATTACTTCATTGAAATTGGTCAAAACATGTCCGAACGGCTACACCTTTAAACTTTACCTGTACAATATATCTATCTGCCTAATTTATTTATTAATATCATATATACTGTTATATATCCCTATATCAATATATCGTGTTAACAAATAGGTTTTCATATATTTAGAAGCGGCGGTGGAGTAGTCTAGTTGTTAAAGCGTTCGCTTGTCACGCCGAAGACCCAGATTCGATTCCCGACATGGGTACAGTGTGTGAAGCCCATTTCTGGTGTCCCCCGCCGTGATGTGCTGGAATATTGGTAAAAGCGGCGTAAAACCACACTCACTCACTCATATATTTATATATTGTTGAGTATATTATCCAGTTTCCTAGAATAAAGTCATGTCCACTTTAACATGATGTTGTCTTAGTCGTAAAGCGGTACCGCCCAGTATACAGGAAAAGATGGTGAGAATGATTATTGGATTGTTTGAATATTCATTCGGGCATGGTGCATATATAACACGAATAATAATCGGAGATAAAAACAGAATAAGAAACATATTTTGATAGTGTGTCATATGTTGTATGACGAACAACACACAAGAGACTACTAAAACACAACATCCGGTCGAAGGCCTGTGCGACACATGCATGTAGCTCATTGAAATAAAAAAATACACACACACACACAACACACAAACACAAACACAAACATGAACACAAACACATACACACACACAAACACACACACACACGCACGCACACACACACAAACACATACACACACACAAACACACACACACACACACACACACTCACTCACATGCTATGTAGGTGAGACTACAACGTTTATACATTTATTGGAGAAAAGAGGAACCCTAGGAAACTACATGTTCCAAAACCAATGTCAAAGATTTAAAATTTACAAGAAGTAAGAAAATGAACTTCATCTTCGACAGCATTACTACATAAATTTAAAAATACGTTCTTGAAGTGGAACGATAGAAAAACATAACCCAGTTTATTTTCTGATGGTATTTGACGGCGTCGAAATTTACTAAACATACTACGCTGCGATCTGTCAAGAATAACGCTAAGATAGTTATACGCAGACAATGTGCTTTTTAAACCAGCTATAGTAACGGAGTTAATTACCATTCGGTTGCCCGTCTGCATTTCACATGGCAATAAGCTACTTACAGTGATCGAGTCACTCTTTTGAATTGTTAAAATCTGTAATAGAAACATTAAAAACGTCCGAAATGGGTAGCTAAAAAGAATGGTGTTGTAAAAACACATTGTTATTCCAATGTTTTGTAAGTTCTACCGACCATCTGCTTATGGCACTGAGTATTGTGCTTTAGTTTACAGAATGTAAATTCCACCAAGAACGTAAAATTTCTAAAAAGCAAATTGTTTAGTGAAAGGCAAAGTCCGAACCATATCTACTCGCACTGCAATCTTCGGAGTCTTACTCCCAACTGCCAAAAAAACAACTGCAAGCACGATTTTGAGCAGTATTGATGCATTTAAATTCCTATGCACCTATAGCAACAGGGTGGACGCACAATGCTTTATAATGAACAACGTTGTTTTCCTACAAACGTTGCTTGAGAATACTGAAGTCTTGGCTTAATATTCCTATCAGATTGCAACCGTGACGCTAGTCGCAGTATCACCCAACCGATATGCAGTCTTCAAACAATGACAGAACATCCCCTATAAACCGAAGCTGTAAAAGCTATGTGAAAGCAATGTAAATGATGAGGAAATTGATGCTTGTCACGAAGGATACAATCAAATACAGGAAGAGAATGAGCAGAAGAAATGGCAGGATTCCAAAGCCATGATCAGCTTCTGTGGTGTCTTTGTTCAGAGTGGAGCATGTAAAATAATCAAATCTTGTCCAATCACTGTTGTCTTAGACAGGACAACCAATAGCTGCCAGACACCGTCTTGCACTGATATTATAGGGCGTATTGTTTTGTTCGTTATTTAAGTAGTCTAGCCTTGTATTTTACCTGTATGTTTTTACAGTGGAATCTGTCTAACCGGATCTCTGACCAAATTTACTGTCCCGAATTTACAACCGTTACGTCATCTATCCGGACTGAAATTGTTGGATAAAGGACCAACGAATTAACGTATGAAGTATTAATTACGTTATGCAATAGACACTGTCTTACCCGGATACATTGTCCAATATTGCCGTCGCACGTCAAGCGATAAGACCTTTCCGTAATCATAAGTAATCATCGTACTAATTACGTGATGCAATAGACACTGTCTTACACGGATACATTTAGAAGATAAATACTATGTGTGTGTCTATTTCCGGATTTTATCGAGTATTTGCATCTTGGAATTCATCTCGAGACCCGAAAGCGTTTGCTTGAGGGGCTCGAATGAAAATTTCCAAGATGCAAATACTCGATAAAATCCCGGAAATAGACACACACATAGTATTTATCGATATTGTAAACCTATTGGTTTTTTTAGAAAAAAACATGCGCACTCGTTAACACCTCGTACTTTCTCGGTTGTGATGCGTCAACATCGAACGTTCTGTTGCTGCTATGGTGATTGTGATTTTGGTAATTACGTACACCGGTAATGAGACGCATATATCACGTATATTTCAGCTGCGATACCTACATCCTTGAATTCCTCAAACATTTTAGAATCAAATGCCAAATGGTCTTTGTCACCAATACAAATTGTCTAAATGCAATGAAGCAAAATAAATGAGGTGTGAAAACGGACGCTGAAAAAACTGCACTTGTTGGAAATGTAAACAAAGCCATTCGTCTATTCGTTGAGTACATTGGCTCGAGATCTGCATTTTCAGAATATACACAGGAAGAGAATCATAGGAAGAATTAGGGAATTAAACATATATACATTGCAATAATTTGATATTTTCAACAGAACTTGTCGAAGTTCCCGTCCTGTGTGACGCCATGACTGACGCAAAATCACGCACAACGACAACGGTATTTATCAGAATTTCTGACTATTTACGTTGGTTTCAATGAAAAATACAACAACAAAAAACAGTACACAGATTGTCAGAATGTTTCTGATTACTTACATATCACATTTATGTATATACGATCCCTGAATCTACGAAAGTCCCCTCGTAAAATCCCGCGCACTGTTGACCGTCAACACGCCATTTTGTAAAATTCGGTCACCGGTCGTGATGTGAAACTTCAACATATTTGTTGTACAGATTTGGTAATTTCTCTGAGGTGTAGGTCCTTGAATGAAAGTACACACGATCATTGTTAACTGCTTTTTACTGTTTCATGATGTAGATCTTGCATATCTTTTGTACATTTTTTTCACACAATTAATTTCACTTTGGATATTAATTTTAATTAAAAATTTTAAAATCCCAATAATTCCCATAAATAGAGAAAATCAAAATATTTGTTATGAATGTTAATTTTGTATTTCAATTTGCGTCCATTGTTAATTAGTACGCAAAAAATGCTGAGTAATTATGTATTCCTACACAGTGATTCGGTCGCGGGCTTCAGGGAATGCAAATCATATTTTCACCCTTTGACATTTGGTCATGTGACCCAAATTAGCCAATCACAACACAGAACACTCTTTCTATAGGTTTACAATGTCCAATATTGCCGTCGCACGTCAAGCGATAAGACCTTTTCCGTAATCATAAGTAATCATCGTATTATTTACGTTATGCAATAGACACTGTCTTACCCGGATACATTGTCCAAT
The DNA here is from genome assembly GCF_022045235.1 of Haliotis cracherodii. Taxonomy (NCBI): domain Eukaryota; kingdom Metazoa; phylum Mollusca; class Gastropoda; order Lepetellida; family Haliotidae; genus Haliotis; species Haliotis cracherodii. Next base: position 16,652,615 of record NW_027266270.1, on the reverse strand, counting down.
ATTGCCGTCGCACGTCAAGCGGTAAGACCTTTCCGTAATCATAAGTAATCATCGTATTATTTACGTTATGCAATAGACACTGTCTTACCCGGATAAATTGTCCAATATTGCCGTCGCACGTCAAGCGATAAGACCTTTCCGTAATCATAAGTAATCATCGTATTATTTACGTTATGCAATAGACACTGTCTTACCCGGCGTTAAAACCCAACTCACACACACACCTTTTGGGAATAACGTATTTTTGTCTATTCCTAATCTAATATCTAATAATGTCATACATGTTGGCGTTGCACATAATTGTATTTCGGTTACAGCACACAGGGTTGCTATCCGGCGTTGCTTTAGGAACACCTGCCGTCAGCTATTTTAAAACAACCTCTCACAAGAGTTTGGTGTATACCGAAAAAGGCCGACGATTGCGTCTATAAAAACAGATTTTCTTGACACGAATAGTTTTTAATGTTCCTGAAATAGAACCGATGCAATATTGCAGAAAGGTTCATTCACTTGTGACAAAAACATTCTCTGGAAGCCAGAGGAGAGCGACATCCGCCGCAGGTAGCCATCATCTTAGAGTTTCATGTGTTTACTGCGCAGCTCCAGCTGCCGTGTGTCGGAATTGCTTTTACGACATAAGTAAGTCGTCGCTTATATGAGGCTGTAATGTTAAGAATGCGGCGTTTTATGTCTAACAACAAGACTAGTGAACTAATTCCTATATATACAGCTGTCAAGTTGTCAGTGTCTGAAGGGGGGCACGGGTGGCCCAGTCGTCAAAGGCGACGCGATTCGCTGTGCAGAGTTGCGTCCTTTAGGCACGCAAGATTGTGGGTTCGAATCCCGGTTCGCCCCGATTATGTTTGTAGGTTTGTCAGCACCATACCCGTGCTCGTGGGTTTCACCGAAGTGGTAAACGTCTGTGACCTGCATCACTTCGGGCTTTCCTCCCACATTAAGCTGACACGCCGTGATATGACTGGAATACTGTTAAAAGCGGCGTTAAACCAAACTCACTCACTCACTCACTCAGTGTCTGAATATTTGTGTTGTCATTTCATTACCATGGATATGGTACTGATGTTGAAAACTACAAACTATGTAACAAGGCCATACTTATTTCTATATGTGTCAGGTTTTCAGCAACCCATGCTTGCCGCAAAAGGCGACTATGCTTGTCGTAAGAGGCGACTAACGGGATCGGGTGGTCAGGCTCGCTGACTTGGTTGATACATGTCATCGATCCCAATTGTGTGGATCGATGCTCATGATATTAATCACTGGATTGCCTGGCCCAGACTCGATTATTTACAAACCCCCGTCATATAGATGGAATATTGCTGAGTGCAGCGTTAAACAACAACCCAAATATACTGCGTATGTTAATAGACATAAATATATTAAAATCTTCAAAATTCCGTCATAAAAGAACATACCTACTAAATGACTTGATATAAGAGTCAACAGCATCCCCATTTCTGAAAATTGTCATTTATTATGAAATATTTCAATTGATGATTATGTAACCCAAAACGTCAAAACCAGAGAACAACCAGTCTTGACCATCCGCAGAAACAGATTTCGTTTGGTGCAAAGGCCAAACAGCTGTGGAGTAAACAAATTAAGTAAAAATTCAAATTTACAAACAAAAGCATTTGTCGAGTAAAAAAACATTGTGTATTGTGATTACAAATCATACCTTCTAACGTTATTATATGTCAGTTGATATGCAACAATTTCCAGTCATATTATGTAATTTCTGTTGATACATGGATATATTATACTTGATGATTTTTGTGTATTGAATATACAAATTTCACTTCTCGTTAGAGAATGGTCACAAGAGAAACATGGACTTCGGATGAAAATTGATAGTAAAATAACCATGCTCTCTCTTATAACCTGCGCAGTATCCTATATGCTATAGCAGCTATTGTACTTCTGTGAATCTTAGAATACAATTGTATGCACATTGTAGATGAAAACTCGATGAGTCAGCTAGTTTTCTTGAAGCCTAGGAACCTAAAGCGTTTTTTTTTGTTTATTGACATATTATACACATACATGTAAATATTATTACGTGTATTCTTTTAGATATTGTGAACTGCCCTATCTGTGGAAAGTGCATGATTTCGTAGCAATTGATGTGTTAAATAGTTAGAGTAAAACATACATAAATTTTACATGATTTAAGTAAAAACGTGTCCGATTCGCGTTTTCAGGTTCAGTTATCAACAAATTATGGTTATACAGGATAGATATATAATTGAATATAGACAGAACGTGGGGAACAGGCTATGTCTTGCCACACCAGTGACTGAATATTGCTTAATGGCGCAAATATGACGGTGGGAGACGAAATATGTATCATTTTTGAATTCATGCTTCAGCCGAATGGATCTCCATTAATCGTGCAGCTCTTGATAACGAAGGTAGTGTTGTACGTACAAGTAACACTGTTGATGTACATGTTGTTATAGTGGAAGTAACACTGTTGATGTACATGTTGTTGTACGTACAAGTAACACTGTTGATGTACATGTTGTTATAGATAGAAGTAACAGTGTTGATGTACATGTTGTTATAGTGGAAGTAACACTGTTGATGTACATGTTGTTGTACGTACAAGTAACACTGTTGATGTACATGTTGTTATAGATAGAAGTAACACCGTTGATGTACATGTTGTTATAGTGGAAGTAACACTGTTGATGTACATGTTGTTAAAGTGGAAGTAACACTGTTGATGTACATGTTGTTATAGGTACAAGTAACAGTGTTGATGTACATGTTGTTATAGTGTAAGTAACACTGTTGATGTACATGTTGTTATAGGTACAAGTAACCGTGTTGATGTACACGTTGTTATAGGTACAAGTAACACTGTTGATGTACATGTTGTTATAGGTACAAGTAACACTGTTGATGTACATGTTGTTATAGATAGAAGTAACAGTGTTGATGTACATGTTGTTATGGTTGAAGTAACAGTGTTGATGTACATGTTGTTAAAGTGGAAGTAACACTGTTGATGTACATGTTGTTGTACGTACAAGTAACACTGTTGATGTACATGTTGTTATAGTGGAAGTAACACTGTTGATGTACATGTTGTTATAGTGGAAGTAACACTGTTGATGTACATGTTGTTATAGGTACAAGTAACAGTGTTGATGTACATGTTGTTATAGTGGAAGTAACACTGTTGATGTACATGTTGTTATAGTGGAAGTAACACTGTTGATGTACATGTTGTTATAGGTACAAGTAACAGTGTTGATGTACATGTTGTTATAGATAGAAGTAACACTGTTGATGTACATGTTGTTATAGGTACAAGTAACAGTGTTGATGTACATGTTGTTATAGTGGAAGTAACACTGTTGATGTACATGTTGTTATAGTGGAAGTAACACTGTTGATGTACATGTTGTTATAGGTACAAGTAACACTGTTGATGTACATGTTGTTATAGTGGAAGTAACACTGTTGATGTACATGTTGTTATAGGTACAAGTAACACTGTTGATGTACATGTTGTTATACACTGTACGTACAAGTAACACTGTTGATGTACACGTTGTTATAGTGGAAGTAACACCGTTGATGTACATGTTGTTATAGATAGAAGTAACACTGTTGATGTACATGTTGTTATAGATACAAGTAACACTGTTGATGTACATGTTGTTATAGTGGAAGTAACAGTGTTGATGTACATTTGGTATAGTGGAAGTAACACTGTTGATGTACATGTTGTTATAGGTACAAGTAACACTGTTGATGTACATGTTGTACGTACAAGTAACACTGTTGATGTACACGTTGTTATAGTGGAAGTAACAGTGTTGATGTACATGTTGTTATAGTGGAAGTAACACTGTTGATGTACATGTTGTTATACGTACAAGTAACACTGTTGATGTACATGTTGTTATAGGTACAAGTAACAGTGTTGATGTACATGTTGTTATAGTGGAAGTAACAGTGTTGATGTACATGTTGTTATAGTGGAAGTAACAGTGTTGATGTACCTGTCGTTATAGTGGAAGTAACACTGTTTATGTACATGTTGTTATAATGGAAGTAACAGTGTTGATGTACATGTTGTTATAGTGGAAGTAACACTGTTGATGTACACGTTGTTATAGATACAAGTAACACTGTTGATGTACATGTTGTTATAGGTACAAGTAACACTGTTGATGTACATGTTGTTATAGATACAAGTAACACTGTTGATGTACATGTTGTTATAGTGGAAGTAACAGTGTTGATGTACATGTTGTTATAGTGGAAGTAACACTGTTGATGTACATGTTGTTATAGATACAAGTAACACTGTTGATGTACATGTTGTTATAGATACAAGTAACACTGTTGATGTACATGTTGTTATAGTGGAAGTAACAGTGTTGATGTACATGTTGTTATAGTGGAAGTAACAGTGTTGATGTACATGTTGTTATAGTGGAAGTAACACTGTTGATGTACATGTTGTTATAGATACAAGTAACACTGTTGATGTACATGTTGTTATAGATACAAGTAACACTGTTGATGTACATGTTGTTATAGTGGAAATAACACTGTTGATGTACATGTTGTTATAGTGGAAGTAACACTGTTGATGTACATGTTGTTATAGATACAAGTAACAGTGTTGATGTACATGTTGTTATAGTGGAAGTAACACTGTTGATGTACATGTTGTTATAGATACAAGTAACACTGTTGATGTACATGTTGTTATAGATACAAGTAACAGTGTTGATGTACATGTTGTTATAGTGGAAGTAACACTGTTGATGTACATGTTGTTATACGTACAGGTAACACTGTTGATGTACATGTTGTTATAATGGAAGTAACAGTGTTGATGTACATGTTGTTATAGTGGAAGTAACACTGTTGATGTACATGTTGTTATAGTGGAAGTAACACTGTTGATGTACATGGTGTTATAGTGGAAGTAACAGTGTTGATGTACATGTTGTTATAGTGGAAGTAACACTGTTGATGTACATGTTGTTATAGATACAAGTAACAGTGTTGATGTACATGTTGTTATAGTGGAAGTAACACTGTTGATGTACATGTTGTTATACCTACAAGTAACACTGTTGATGTACCTGTCGTTATAGTGGAAGTAACACTGTTGATGTACATGTTGTTATAGTGGAAGTAACAGTGTTGATGTACATGTTGTTATAGTGGAAGTAACACTGTTGATGTACATGTTGTTATAGTGGAAGTAACAGTGTTGATGTACATGTTCTTATAGATACAAGTAACACTGTTGATGTACATGTTGTTATAGTGGAAGTAACAATGTTGATGTACATGTTGTTATAGATACAAGTAACACTGTTGATGTACATGTTGTTATAGTGGAAGTAACACTGTTGATGTACATGTTGTTATAGATACAAGTAACACTGTTGATGTACATGTTGTTATAGATACAAGTAACAGTGTTGATGTACATGTTGTTATGGTGGAAGTAACACTGTTGATGTACATGTTGTTATAGATACAAGTAACACCGTTGATGTACATGTTGTTACAGTGGAAGTAACACTGTTGATGTACATGTTGTTATAGATACAAGTAACAGTGTTGATGTACATGTTGTTATGGTGGAAGTTACAGTGTTGATGTACACGTTGTTATAGGTACAAGTAACACCGTTGATGTACATGTTGTTACAGTGGAAGTAACAGTGTTGATGTACATGTTGTTATAGATACAAGTAACAGTGTTGATGTACATGTTGTTATAGTGGAAGTAACAGTGTTGATGTACCTGTCGTTATAGTGGAAGTAACACTGTTTATGTACATGTTGTTATAATGGAAGTAACAGTGTTGATGTACATGTTGTTATAGTGGAAGTAACACTGTTGATGTACATGTTGTTATAGATACAAGTTACACTGTTGATGTACATGTTGTTATAGATACCAGTAACAGTGTTGATGTACATGTTGTTATGGTTGAAGTAACAGTGTTGATGTACACGTTGTTATAGGTACAAGTAACACCGTTGATGTACATCTTGTTACAGTGGAAGTAACAGTGTTGATGTACACGTTGTTATAGATACAAGTAACAGTCTTGATGTACATGTTGTTATAGTGGAAGTAACACTGTTGATGTACATGTTGTTATACGTACAAGTAACACTGTTGATGTACATGTTGTTATAGTGGAAGTAACAGTGTTGATGTACATGTTGTTATAGTGGAAGTAACACTGTTGATGTACATGTTGTTATAGTGAAAGTAACAGTGTTGATGTACATGTTGTTATAGATACAAGTAACACTGTTGATGTACATGTTGTTATAGTGGAAGTAACAATGTTGATGTACATGTTGTAATAGATACAAGTAACACTGTTGATGTACATGTTGTTATAGTGGAAGTAACACTGTTGATGTACATGTTGTTATAGATACAAGTAACACTGTTGATGTACATGTTGTTATAGATACCAGTAACAGTGTTGATGTACATGTTGTTATGGTTGAAGTAACAGTGTTGATGTACACGTTGTTATAGGTACAAGTAACACCGTTGATGTACATGTTGTTACAGTGGAAGTAACAGTGTTGATGTACATGTTGTTATAGATACAAGTAACAGTGTTGATGTACATGTTGTTATAGTGGAAGTAACAGTGTTGATGTACCTGTCGTTATAGTGGAAGTAACACTGTTGATGTACATGTTGTTATAGATACAAGTAACAGTGTTGATGTACATGTTGTTATAGTGGAAGTAACACTGTTGATGTACATGTTGTTATAGATACAAGTAACACTGTTGATGTACATGTTGTTATAGATACCAGTAACAGTGTTGATGTACATGTTGTTATGGTTGAAGTAACAGTGTTGATGTACACGTTGTTATAGGTACAAGTAACACCGTTGATGTACATGTTGTTATAGTGGAAGTAACAGTGTTGATGTACACGTTGTTATAGATACAAGTAACAGTGTTGATGTACATGTTGTTATAGTGGAAGTAACAGTGTTGATGTACCTGTCGCTATAGTGGAAGTAACACTGTTGATGTACATGTTGTTATAATGGAAGTAACACTGTTGATGTACATGTTGTTATAGTGGAAGTAACACTGTTGATGTACATGTTGTTATAGATACAAGTAACACTGTTGATGTACATGTTGTTATAGATACCAGTAACAGTGTTGATGTACATGTTGTTATGGTTGAAGTAACAGTGTTGATGTACACGTTGTTATAGGTACAAGTAACACCGTTGATGTACATGTTGTTATAGTGGAAGTAACACTGTTCATGTACATGTTGTTATAGTGCAAGTAGTACTGTATAATGCATCTCAAAAAGGTGTTAACCCGCAGCAGTAAAAGTTGAATGTTCATTCCCAGCTTGTTAATTTACCCGGCTCGTTTCCCTAACAAGACAGCGTTGATGAATGAGAAGAGGACCAGGTTTCTCCGTGCAATCAGTCACTTCATTATTCCTAGACTATTCAGGCGGATGTTTAAGCCACTCTATTTCGACACAGTTTAGTTACAGATTGAACTGCCTACCAAACAGCTAAATCTCATATGGAAACGATCTTCAGAAGTAGTATCGTCAGCTACAACAGATTCAAGTCATCTCGTGCTTAACGGATACAGATGAAAGCGTAGATGAAGGCAAATTCTCAACATATATCCGACTGTACTTAATCCCGTTTAGATTGAAAAGCTATCACATATATCCTATGTATCAGAAACGGAGGAGTATGATAATTATGCGGGAAAAACATGTTTCGATGTAAAAAGATCAGCAATCATTTCAAAACATGTGCTTGTTCGGCATATGACATGTGTCGTTTAGCAGAAAGCAGGAAATGTGTGTGGGTGGTATTTAAACATTGTATGCTGCCGATGCTTCAGTTGAAGTTGGAACACGCTCATCAATATGTGTCTTAAATATCATTTATAACTAAAAAAGGCATGCTTAAAAGACATGGAATATTAACATGTTGTATGTTAACTTGTCGCTGTTGAACACTGGATCTGATCTTACAGCACTATAATTAATTCTTTTTTTGTGCTATTCCAGTTTCTCATTGCGGAGATTGAACGGTGATTTGACAATCGATCGGTGACCTTCTTCCACTCGGTTCAGAAGTCCCATCCAAGCTCCGACATTCACGTAATTATCTGCCGTTTGTACGCTGTTAGTAAAAGTATTTCTAGTATCATTTAAAAAGTAGAAAAGCATATTCGATGTCGCAGATAAATATACATAGGTTAAGTACAAACAGATATGGTGGATTCCAATTGCAATCTCAATGGAACATCTTTGGGACATGATTTCTGTCATAATATCATACATTTCGTCAGTCTGTTCTGGTAATAATTATTTTAAGAAGTATATTATTTCATGAGCATAGCCCATCGGATCTATAATTTTAAGTACATATTACTTTCAATTACCTCACTCACCCGCCAATGATCCCATCTCCATGACATTTACGCAAAGTCATTCACTTACTTCCTAATTTTAATTTTCAGGACAATCGAATCGCACTATATTCTCTTACAACCATTTCGTTAATGCCACACATTTCTCAAGGCCCTCTATCCCAATTCTTCTCCAGATTTTATCCAGCGTTAGGGCCAGGACCTTAATTGATATGCATTTTAAGATAACACTGTCATTTTGACAACTTGCTTCAGGGGAATGTGATGTGATGTGATGTTGTGTTGTGTTGACCCATATTCGTCTATCTCGTCATCTTTTGGGATAGCTGGAGGGTGAAGTGCACAGTGGTGCCACAGCAAGTCTGCATGGCCACATCCACGACCATCGAGTACAGAGATGACGATGATGATGATAATGAAGAGGATGATGATGATGGTGATGATGAGGATGATGATGCTCTCCCTCTTAGTACGGACCCTCGTTATTTCGGAAACCCCGATTATTGAAAGGCAATGTGTTGTGCGCGCACACGCACACACACATACACCAGCATATGCACATAAGCGCAAACACATACACACACAGCATACACATCGACATACACACACACACACACACACACACACACACACACACACACACACACACACACACACACACACACACACACACACACACACACACACACACACACACACACACACACACACACCAGCATATAAAAACAGGCGTAACCTAACTCCTTTCATTTGTAAGAACCGTCCGTCCGACACGGAGGCATTTCACCGTTGTCAAGGTATTCACCGTAGTCAAAGTATTCACCGTATCAAAGTATAGGAGTATAGGAGTATACAACCCAAGCGGTTGACTCTGACATACCAGATGCAATCATCTTCTCTCTCATGATGGAAATGTCGGAGATGATTGATGGGTGGGGGTCATACTCTATTTCAGTCCAGATTTACATACCTCACCGGGCTGACCCGTTTCAGGTGCAAGGACCCGATGATCTCAGACGCCGCAATTCCCGTTATGATTTGCGTACCTTCACGTCACAAACCACTGGTCATGGGTTCAAATCCAAGATTATCGTAATTAAGATTCACCGCACCTTACCAATGATCAACCATTAACAGTTTTAATATACTGAACAACAACCGTTCCTGTGACATTGAATACGATTTAATGCAAAGTTATGTTTTTTACCAAATCTGAAACAATTTCGGGTTGCAACAGATAAAATACTCCTGTAAGTGTTCTAATGGTTTAATTTGCCATACTAACTTCAGAAAATGCGTGATTTCATAATAAAACATGAACATGCCAAAATGTCAATTTAAAAATCAATAGCGTGGATGTCCACCTCTGGCTGCGATGCAAGCAACACATCTTCGTCTCATGGAATGGACCTGGCGTCGCACAAAGTCCTGTGGGATATCTCTCCATATCTGCTGGAGCATGTTTCGAAGTTCTTGGAGTTTCTGTGGAACACGTGGTTGACGTCAAAGGCGCCGATCCACCTCTCCCCACATGTGCTAGATTGGTGAGAGATCAGGGACCGAGCCGGCCAGTGGATGGCATTCACTTTATTTTTGTTGAAGAGAATCCTGAACAAGTCGAGCAATATTAATGCCTTGGCCATCACGACGCAAAAAAGGTAGAACAACAGGGACGATGATCTCGTCGCGGTAGCGCTGTCCATTGAGATTTCCCTCTACTACTATCAAACGGGTCCACTGTTTTGCTGTTATCCCACCCCATACCATAACGCTGCCGCCCCCGAGCCGATTTTCTTCAATGACACAATGATTGACGTAACGTTCACCTCGACGTCTGTACACTCGAATCCGTCCATCGCTGTGGCTGAGGTGAAAACGAGACTCGTCAGTGAATAGAACTTGTCTCCACTGCATGGTCGTCCAGCATAGACGCTGCCTGCACCACTGTAGACGTGCTTGACGGTGGTTTCCTGTCAAAATGCGATGTCTGGCGGGTCTTCTGGCGACAATCGCTGCACATCTGAGGCGACGACGTTTGTGAAGATATTCGTCGACGGCCAGGGATGATTCTTGCGGTCACTGTTGCTGGCTGGAATCGATTTCGTAGGTGTGTTGTTCGAATCCAGTTGCAACTCCGAGGATGGTCTCTGACTGACGTTGCCATAAACAATAAATGGTGTTTCTGTGGTTGTTAAATTGTCCTTCTTCAAGCATACCAATGGCTAGCGAACGCTCATTTTCGGACAGGCGTGGCGTTTCGCAATGTTGAATAATTGCGTAATTTTGTTGTTTTTCTGAGTGGTTGTTGTCAGCACGATGCTAAACAATGCATATTGAATCCCGTTAACGCACATCGTTTTATACCCATTCTTTGGTAGTGGGGCTTGCATAAAAATCAACTTTTGCATTTTCTGTAGCTGTTGCGTTTTTGTGACTAGATTCCATACATGTACTACAATATTGAAAACCAAACTTTACTTGTTTGAAAAATACACAAAAATATTGGTGTCACGGGAACTTTTGTTGTTGAGTATAATATTATCCGAGCTAACGTGCACCACTTCGGACTTTCCTCCCACACTAGGGGGTGGGGTTAAAACCTCAGTGGGGCCTCATCCTGCATCGATCTTGTATAGCCCCATTAATGAACACACTTTTTTAGGAGGGAAAAAACTCTCCTCACACAGTTTGGTTCATTCTGTAGGTTCCAGGGGAAATCAGTTGAGAATGTGTTTGTCTAATTTTTAGTTGACGTCTTGCCTGTGTTGTTAGAAAGGAGAACGCTTTGTTTAAAGGCAGTTGTACTCGAGCAGAAATTCTGCAGTTTGTGACGGCAGTTGGGGTCCACAGAAAAAGCCTGCGATATCGTGTACATCAGCTGACAAGAGTAACGATACTCGGCCTCTGTCGTCTAGTGTATAGAGCTACTCGTCAGAGGAAGGTCGGTAGTTCGATCTTTGGCCGTGTCATACCAAAAGACTTGGTTCCTCATACCAAAAGGCACTGATGATATGTGATTTCAGATGACGTAAAACTATAAACAAACACATAAATATAACCTTAGTATGCTCATAGTATGCTCACAATATGCTCATATGCAACTACCTTCTGTTTTGAAGTATTGCGCCTCCGTGGTCGAGTGGTAGAGCGTCTGCCCGGAGAGCGGAAGGTCCGGGGTTCGATCCCCGGTCGCGTCATACCAACAGACGATACAAATTCTTGTTAGTTACCCTGCCTGGCGCTAGGCATTAAAGGACTAAAACAAGGAGTGGTTGGCTCAGAATCAGGATATTGAATCTGACTAGGGTATGGTATTTCAACTGGTCATCACAATAAAACAGTTACACACACACACACACACACACACACACACGCACACATACACCGATGTAAGTACAATAATCTTGAAAACGACGTTCATCTCCTTTTGACCTCACCTCATCGCAATCAAATCATACGTTAAAGGGCTTATAAAAATGGGGTCGAAAATATCAAGTTCACTTTTTTTCGCTCAACCCGATCCAATTCCTTCATATTTTTTGTTCGATTTTATTAACTGACATGAAAGTAAAACAACTCTGATCATATTGTTTGTTTTGTTTGTTGTTTAACAATGATCACTAATTATCAGCAATACTCCAGCTATACGATGGCGGACAAGCCAGAGATTGACATCAGGGGCATCGATCTACGTCATTGGGTTACGAAGACATGCATCAATCAAGTCAGCGAGCCTGATCCCGTTAGTCGCCTCTGATGGCAAGCATCTGTTGCCGAAGACCAGTTCTAACCAGGATCTTCACGGGTTTGTTATTAAAAATCCATTTTCTAACTTTTACACGAAATGAAGTTTGAGCCTCAGGTATTCCCTGACATAGGATGTATCCATTATCACTGAAACTGCCAACAGTCTATGGAGACGATCATTGAAAGCATCCCTTAGCGTGTATATTACACGATGTATTGCGACAGATCAATGGAGAAGAAAAAGATACCTTTGTCTAACACTCAAAATGATCTAATAATGTATATACTATGTATTTCCAATAGACGAGATCTACATTAAATAGGAATTAAGGTACATTTTTTAGAAATGTTTGTGAAAGTTAAATGTGATAAAATGCATTTTAGTAGGAACGGACAATCTTTTTTACACTTGCACGATTCGGATTTAAAACAAATCTAAATGCAGAGGTAAGGCTAAAATATGACAACAAAGCTGATTGTGTAATTTTTGGTTTTTCTAATAGTTTAAGCCGTAGTTCGTTACCAAGGAGTTTATAATGAGCTAAAGACAGTCCAAATGACAGCTGCCATATAATTGCTCTGATTATAATTAACACGATTTTTTGACAAAGGGTTGGAGGTTTTTTATATAGGCATATCCTTGAAACGCAGTGTTCTAGAAAACCCAAGGCTATCCACAAACACTAACCATCACTTGGTCAAACCAAGCAATGAAATGGATGCTATCAATTTAACTTGTACACATATATTCAAAACTTAATTTCAGTCAATTACTTGCTGAAAGATTTCCTTGTAATATTTCGCTCTCATTTGCAAGACACACTTCTGTAGTTAGTCACGTCGTCCCAAACGTGCAAGTGATAGAAATATAAACGGCTAGTTGTCCGTTTTCCGGCGGCAAAGTGTTATTGTATACAATGACATCTCAAAATCCAAGAGCATCTCACTGGAAAGCTATGGCCTTATGCCATCTGCCGTGATACGAACTGTTCCGCTCGGTGGAGAGAATGCCTTGAACATATATAAATCACATGTGAAGACAGCGCTCATATTCAATTACATTCACTCGTATTTACGGCACAAGAAGTTCCATCGATCTACGTTCACAATTACGTAAGGTAGCCGCTCTTCCTCGAAGACAGTCTGTCCGTTAAATGATTTATAAAGTTGATGTTGCGTCAGAACTTTGGAACGTGTCAAGTTGACTGTTTTTTGGCACTCAACTCGTTCAAATGCCTCAGATTGTTGTACGATTTGCTATTTATAATGTCAGTCACCTGGAGGTATATTTTGCTGGTGGAAAACATTTTCCGTCTCCACCACCCCTAAAATTAAATATAATTCTCAAGTACCTGTTCAAAGGTTGGACGTCGGATGGAATCCACCCTCCACAATCCAGTGTATCATATGTCCACTCTGATAAATATCCTGGACCTATTCACTGCCATAGCTTCGTGTTGGTCGTGAAGTCAACATAGCCGTCTTACTACAGAGACTTTCTCTCGCTCATGCGTGTAATTTGATTGGATGGCTATATTTAACGTCGCGTGTTTCAATTGGGACTCAATATAAGGCTATGGTGGTGAATCGATGCAAGGTATTTATAATAAGGTGAGGTGAAATGGAATTTAACGTCGCGTCTAAGATTATTGCACTTATAGCTACGTACATGCACGCACGTGTGTGTGTGTGTGTGTGTGTGTGTGTGTGTGTGTGTGTGTGTGTGTGTGTGTGTGTGTGTATATACAGTATGCTGACTCCGAGCCGACCAGTCCTTGTTTTAGCCCCTTATTGCCGAGTGTCAGGCAGGGTAACAACAAGTACCATAACGTAACGTCTTTTGGTATGACGCGGCCGGGGACCGAACCTCGGACCTTCGCACTCCTGGTGGACGCTCTATAACTAGACTCCGGATGCGGTCTATTTATAATAAAGGAATAGATAGATGGATGGATTTTATAACTCTTGATAAGATACACGTACTTCATTTGAAAATAAAAAATCTTGAATGTCAAGGAAGTATTATTCAGTGTGATGCTACTCCGTTGCCTAGGTCACAACCCTTGTGATGAGGAATTTCAATTATTAATTATTCTTGAAGCAATCAAATATACCGGAACAGCGTTAGCTGCATGATTGTGAGAGTGGAACATAATGAGGATTATATTAGTGGTTGTGAGAACTTCGTATTCCGGGATAGAAATGATCCGCGGCAACCTATGCTGGGTGGTTCGGGTGGTCAGGGTTAGCGACAGTCGATAGCGTGTCACCGTATCATGGCGGCCATTGGTTGTCCAGCCCAGTCTAGATTACCAGGCTACCGTTATACGGCTCTTGCTAAAAATGCATTTAAGGCCTTAGCAAAGCTTTCAATAATGTTAATCGTAGACACGTGGAGGAGGTTTCCAAATTTCACGCATTATTTCACGCAGAATGGTGTATAGTCAGAATCGTACAATGGACTTTCCTTTCAGGGGAGATTTCTTACGCTTTGGGAAAGGATTTTGGCGCTTTTATATATATAGCTAGAATATCGCTGAATGCAACAAACAAAGAAGGAAACTTGAGTTAATATATAAACTTGTTTACACGAGGTAGGACTAAAGTACAGGACAATATAACGAGGAAGCCAACATGATTAACGGGAGAGAATCCAGTTAAATACATTAATCCTACCTTGTATAGTACTCGACACGTTAACTCACTTTTCACCTGATGAAGGGGAAAAGTGAGTGATAGAGTTGGGTTTAACGACGCTTTTAACAGTATTACAGTTATATCACGGGGTGTCAGCTTAATGTGGGAGGAAAGTCCGAAGTGCTGCAGGTCTCTGACGTTTACCACTTCGGTGAAACCCACGAGCACGGGTATGGTGCTGACAAACCTAGAAACATAATCGGGGCGAACCGGGATTCGAACCCACAATCATAGGTTTCTGGCGTGCCCAAGGGACGCAACCCAGAACAGCGAATCGCGGCGCCTTAGACGACTGGGCCACCCGTGCCCCCCGAAGGGGAAAGAAGTCGTCCTTAAACTATGAACACACAATGCCATTTAGAAAGTGGTCGAATGTAACAATAACACTTTCTAAGTAAAGTTCAAATTCTAGTATTTTTTTTGGTTGAGTCCCATCCGGTATTCGAACCCACACTGCCGGAGCGAGGCACCTAATCGCCCATACACAAAGTCAGAGATCTAACCCACTCAGCCACAGAGGCACCGTCTTTGTACTGAAACCTTTTTTACAATCAATAAAGAAGTTGTTTTCCAACTTCTAACTACGGTGTTGGGCGGTCGGGTAGCCTAGTGGTTAAAGCGTTCGCTCGTCACGCCGAAGACCCGGGTTCGAATCCCAACAAGGGTACAATGTGTGAAGCCCATTTCTGGTGTCCCCCGCCGTGATATTGCTGGAATATTGCTGAAATTGGCGTAAAACCAAACTCACTCACTCACTCACTCTAACTACGGTGATCAATGTGTAATCTATCAAAGACTCAACAATAAGAAATTAATAAGAAGTAAAGAAGTCTTTAAAAAGGCATTTAGAAGGGATACACATAAGGAAGAGAATTTATGGATGGCAACTAGTGGTTAAAGCGTTCTCTCGTCACACCGAAGACCCGGGTTCGATTCCTGATATGGGTATAATTTGTGAAGCCCATTTCTGGTGTCCCCCGCCGTGAAACTGCTGGAATATTGCTTATAGCGGCGCAAAACCATACTCATTCACTCTGATTATCTTAAAGGGATCGGGCGGTCAGATTTGTTTGTGCCAAATCAAGACATCCAGCATCTTGGTCGTCTAGCCCAGACTCGATTATTTACAAGCGGCTGTTATAGAGCTGTAACATTGCTGATCGCGACAGTAAACACGAAATAAACAAACTGGTTTGTTTATTGACACTAAAGATTTGAACAATGCACTGCAACAGACTATGTGCTTTATCTCCGCGTGCCTCTTCGTTGTCATGTAGGACCGACGCGGACGTGACGGCCGCCAATACCAACTTCAATCAAACTGTGATTGGGGTGATGCTGAATGGGAGGCCAGGTGTGTTTTATTGCCACTGGTTTAGCGACAGGGATCGTCAGCATCAGGCAACAATGACGGTAATTGAGAGCATCAGAGATATTGAGAAGCGCGGCACTTGATTAAGACGCTCAGCGGAAGGAAACTGGTAGTCAGGCCAATTCTCACTCCCAGGGGAAAACCACGGTTTAAGTTGATATCAATATTATATATCCTCGTCTTAATTACACGTAGGTGTTAGTTGTAATCTGAACGCCCTTGTCATTGAATGGTCACGTCAGTGTTCTTCACAAAGATAGTGGATCTATGGGGTATCAGGAGGAGGAGGTGAGGTGAAATGGGGTTTAACGTCGCGTCCAACATTATTGCACTTATATAGCGACGTGCAAGTACGTGTGTGTGTTTGTGTGGCTGCTTGTACTAGTCCGGACTGATGCCGATTTATAGTGCTAGCTCACTGAGATACCATGCCGCAGTTTAACATGAATACCCCACTCAGACACAGTATACTGACTCCGAGCCGACCAGTCCTTGTTTTAGCCCCTTAATGCCGAGCGCCAGACAGGGTAATAATTAGTACCATCTTTTAACGTCTTTTGGTATGACGCGGTCGGGGTCAGGAGGAGGAAGTCATGCGGATATGGATTTGGATGTGACGAATATGAGGGAACTATCTTACGTAGGCTAACTATAGAGCAACGAATTGCCAGGTCCTATACGGGGGAGGTTATTAGGAGTGAGTGAGTGAATGGGGGTGTTAAATAGAATGTGAATTTGTTGGGTTTAATGCAGCTTTTAACAGTATACCAGTTATATCACGGCGTGTCAGCTTAATGTGGGAGGAAAGCCCGAAGTGATGCGGGTCTCAGACGTTTACCACTTCAGTGAAACCCACGAGCACGGGTATGGTGCTGACAAACCTAGAAACATAATCGGGGTGAACCGGGATTCGAAACCACAATCATAGGTTTCGGGCATTTCCAAGGGACGCAACTCTGCACAGCTAATTGCGGCGCCTTAGACGACTGGGACCCCCGTGCCCCCAGGTTATTAGGGTGGGACTGGAGACCAGTGAGGAGGGTGTGAGAGGTTGAGGACCGTTGGGTGGTGGGGGTGGGGGTGGATTTCATGGCTTTGGAAAATGGTGTAAATGAGTGTGTGTTTGTGTGTGACAGGATTATACTGAGTGACAATTGTTTTACGCCGCAGTCAGAAATATTCCAGCTATATGACGAGAGTTTATAAATAATTTGGACCTGACAATCCTGTGACTGACATCATGAGCATCGACCGACGCAGCTTGGATACGATGACATGTAAGTTGTCGAACCTGACCACCGATCCATTTAGGCGGCTGTTCAGCCCATCTGAATATGTAGTCAACGGTCTAAAATGTCAAACAAAGACAGCCACTCTACATAAGTTGCTGACCCGTGAAGATCCGGGGTAGAATAGATCTTCAGCAACCCATGCTTGCCGTAAAAGGCGACTATGCTTGTCGTAAAAGGCGACTAACGAGATCGGGTGGTTAGGCTCGCTGACTTTGTTGATGCATGTCATCGATCCCAATTGCGTGGATCGATGCACGTGATATTAATCACTGGCTTGTCTGGTCCAGACTCGATTATTTACAGACCGCAGTCATATATGCTGAGTGAGGCGTTAAACAACAAACCAACCAACAACCAACCAACATAAGTTTCTGTCAGTATTAAAATTCAAACAGTCATGGCCATATATATATTTTTTTATATGGCTGCCATGGCAGACATTTTGAAAATCAGATCTGACCCTTTTGAGCTAGTTCAGCTTTCACGAATGTTAGATCAATCATGGGACGTTGCCGCTTCATTGGTCTTGTAGCTTCTGATGAGATAATGTTTGCAGTGCTAGGAAATGCATTTTGAGAGAATACTGGAGCATAGTCAAAATACAACATTCCAATAAAATTTAAATTTAAAATATCACGAAAACAAGAATTTATGTGTTAAGCCACATTTAAGACACACCAAATGTCACAACATTACGAAAGAACTAGGCAGACTAACGACCATTAGAGAAACTTTTAGCTTTCACTACAAACTACGCATTTACCAAATGTCATTCCACTTTGAACAACAATGACTGCGAAACGGCCATTAATAGTTTTTTTCAATATGGCTGCCGTGGCTGCATATCGACAGAACTATTTTGCGTTTTATGCAAACGTATGCATGGTAATGTGATGGAGGAACTATATAAAATTTAGTTTCACTTGATACTAACAGTCGAAGTAAGAATTCGTCCCCAGTAACCCGAAGCGACCAAATGGATCGGGAGTCAGATTTGGTGACTCGTAATATCGTGTTCTCGTAATCCCACGCCATGGGTCGTTGCTCACAATACCGATCACATGATTGTCTGGTCCAGACTCGATTGTTTACATTCAAACGTCATAAAGCTGGAATATTTGAGAAACTGGTATATTTTAATGTATGTATGTATCAGTAATTTTTTTAAATTAATGTATTACACATTCAGGTCATGTAAAATACAAAATGATGTATTTTAGGCCAAATGTGGACAGGTGTATTGCACTTTATAATTTGAAACGATGAGGGTATGAATTTTGTACATATGACACATTATTATTATTATTATTATTATTATTATTATTATTATTATTATCATCATTATTATTATTATTATCATTATCATAATTATTATTGTCATTATTATTATTGTTGTTGTTGTTGTTGTTGTTATTAGTGGTAGTAGTAGTAGTAGCAGTTTATTGCCGAGTCTGTCGTTAAACAACCAATGCAGTCGGAGTAAATGTAAATTTTTAGTGCAGCTGTACTCTGGCTGTCAAACAGAGTGTTGAATACTCCAGCAGGTGAAACAGTGTGGATCTGATCAATACAGTTCTTGAGTCTATTGACGTCAGGTTCATCTCATGCTACATTGGCAGGTAAAGAATATTCTACGCACTAGACTCATGACGTCACAACGTTTTAAATTTGCAAGCATCTTGATACGCATACAAAGGTGGGTCCCGTCAAACGTTTCGTTTTGTTGGGGATTTGAATATATATATATATATATATATATATAACTAAAATGGCATGAGGTGTTGAGTAAGCACTGAGAAATAATAATGATAAAAAAATGATGATGATGATGATGATGATCTCCAGAAATGACGTCATGATAGAACAATGTTTTAGCATGATATAAACCACGCTTCGTTCTTCATTGTTCTTTGCGATTGATCGCGAAACTATCTTATATTGTCGTTTACAAGTACGTGTGATCTATTTCTCGTTTTCTAATGTTCTTCCCGAAAAGGTAAATAATATCTCTGTCGTGTGTGAATAAACGTATATCAGAGATTTACTGAAACGAGTAGATACTTTACATGGGTTTTGTCTTTTAAAATGCATATTTTTTTTCTTATTTGGCCTTCATTTTTTTTACAAAAAACAAATAATTTCCTGAAAGCCATCCAGAGACCAGGTGTATTGGATATCTAAATACTTTATACCTAAACAGGCGGAATTCATCCATCCATATAGTCACCAGACAATATTTTTAGTCATGTCTGCGCATATTGATGAAATAGTATGTACAAGATATACAAGATTTATTGTATATTAGGGACTATTATTTCACCCCGAGTTTAGCAATATCACGACGACTTAAGAATCGAGCGGTGTCTTAGGCGTAACGTACACCATTACCAACAGGCTACATCATCGCCCTTGATTTTTACTTAAACACTGCAATATCCAAGTTAAATTAAACAAGAAACAATAAAGCAGGAAATGGAGCATATACCAGTGTATTTAACATACTTCGGATTTCGACATGCTTACAAACAGGAAGCGACTCCGGTAAAACCAGCTGCAGTGTCGGATAAATTACCCCAAAAGGCCAATGAGCGGTTACTGCACAGATCAGTATGCCTTGGAGGTTCTGTGTGATTGTTTACAAGCTGTAGCTGTAGTGTAGGTGGCTAGTAGGCGCGAATCTATATCGGCAAATAAACAGGATGTTGTGTCCAGGCGAATAGTGCTGTTTTGGGACATGTTTTTTTTTTAAATATCCCATTGTCCTAAAGTTTTATACATTGTTGTTTAACGCAGCACTCAGCAATGGTCCAGTTTATATGACGGCGGCGTGAAAATAATAGTCTTGACCAGACAATCCAGTGATCGATATTATGAGCAACGGTCCATGCTGCCGGGTCACAAGTCACCGAGTCGGACCACATGATGCATTTGGTCACTTCTTACGACCAGCATCGACTTATGGGGACCCATTCTAACGTGAAAACACCACGCTTGTTTGCGATAGGATTTGTGCGGACGAAAGCATTGAATCTTAGTAAAGACACGTTATGTATTAAATTGTATAGTTCTACGTCGCATTTTGTGATCAGATATTGTAATTCAATACTTTTTAGAACCTGAAATATCAACTGCAAAGCCTAATACAAGACTAGCAAGGTTTATAATGCGTTTTTAGTATGACGTCTTTTCGTGTTCATAATTCCTTTTGCGAGCAGTTTATCAACTAACAGGCTTACAGTCAAAATTCGTCTGGAAAGCAATATACAAGTATCAATGCAGTGGTAGCAATGACCGGTAGAAAACCATTCCATACAAATTCTTGAAGCCCGTAATTACAGATGGAGTGTTTTACACTGCAGTGAAACATTTACATCAGCTTACAAACTGTAGGCATTTTAAGACTTTGAAAGGCATTTAGAAGTGATACACATAAGGAAGGGCATTTATTGATGTCAACGTCATTATCACGAAGAACACAATATTTCGGATCATATGCTTACTCCTTCATCAGGTGATGCTAAGTTCTTATAGCATTGTGTCGTGTATCATTGTGATGTATATAGGTCACGTGTTGATGCAGGTCTTCCAGCCTTTTGGTTTGTCTCGACGGAGACCTTTAACTGAGGTTCTCAAGGATAAACGTTGAGGAAAACTCCGATCAGGTATGGTACTGCTTCGAGACAATTCGCAAGCTGCAGCTGCAGATCGTAGGTTTGACTTACTTACCAAAGCCCCGTAATGCCTGACCCAACACTCTCTGTCTCCCCTGAGGCCATGATCAGATCACACCTGCGAGGGAGAGTCTTTTACCAGAAACGACGGGGTGATGGCCATTGTCGAGGCCTTTTTGAGGGGCGGGATGAAGATGTATATTGAGCAGGGATAACAAAGCATTAAAGTTTAAAGTAAAAAGAGATTATGTTGAAAAATAACGTGAAAACGATTTCCAACATAAGACCCTTTCCATTTACTCGATGTAGAATATACTGATAATTAATGAATGAATAGAACAAAAGTTTCCGATTTCCTTTTCCAAAGATGAATTCATAGCATTAAAAGCTTTATCATAGCAAAAGGTTAACACCCCATAATGATAATTCCAATCGCGCATACAGTTCTTAGCGTATAACAAGCTTTTCAACCGAGGCATTTGGTTTCGTCTTCCGTGTGGGAAATATGTTTCAAATCTGACAGATTTCTTAATGAAGAACTGAGAAGTAGTGACATCCTAATTGTCTCGAGGGTATTCTTTCTTCAAGTCTGTCGATTTCTGTTAAAACCATACAAACATATAACTGTATCAGCTGATTACAAAGAGAGCACAGACATGAGAATATGTACACTGCACAAAAGCCTTCCTTGGTACACAGTACGTACATGTAAATTTTCATTTTAAATGGTAAATGTTTATTCAGATCCCCTAAAAGACTAATTATTTTTAACCTTCAAGAAGAGTTCTTATTAGATTCGTTCCCAGTTTGTGACGTTGACATCGGTCAGATATGCAATGAATATATAAAGGAAGGAAAACATAGTCAAGTCATAAATGCCACCATCGTTTAGGTGGCCAATGGAGTTACGCCGTATTTTTGCTGTGATCCCCCGGCTTATTGACTTAACCCCTCGCCCGTAAGGCTTCGCTGTCAGGCCAGCTAATTGTCCACGTATAGTCGCCTTCAGGAGAAGGGATGCTTAGAAATTCGCGAAACTTGCCGTCACAGCAACACGGTGATGAGAACAATATGCGTCGGCAAGAAGGAGCATAGCCTATAGACGTGGGGCTTGCCACACTTACGAAATTCGTGATTTTTATTATATTTATTTCAATTTAGGCACGGCTCTGGTGGCGTGGACAAAAGGAAAGGTCTCTGTTTCTGAATGTGTAAAGATGTGTAGCGTTAACTACATGGACTAACACAGAATACGTGGGACGGAGGTGTTGCAATTTTAATGAATAAATCTTCATGACTCGCTCGCTACATAATACTGTCAGTTTCTGTTTTTGTTTTTATCCTGCTCACAGATCCTGCCACATTATCCTATGTGACAAACACACAGTGTCTCCAAGGGCGTTTGTGAAACGGTTTTGTGTTTCATAAGATATTCTAAGTGTACATGATACAGTTTGCAAGGAAAATTTAGTCATGGAGATTAGTTTACTTACGTAAGGTTAATCCATACATGTATTTACACAAAATCAAGTACGCAGCAACAACTGTATACTGTTTTAAAATATGCATATATGTACAAACACAATCATTCAGTGTAGGGGAATAAATGCTGGGCTTTAAAAGTTAAACAGGTATTTTACACCTTTGGCCTTGGACAGAATTGGAACAACCAGGAAAAAAATTAAGTACATCTAATATATTTAAGCAACGATATACATAATAAATATTGTTAATCACGCATGGCCTGACGATTTACGTTCGTATTCAAAACTTACAGAAAAATAAAGCATACCAGTTTTGCGTACAATTTGTCATGTCAAGTCTTTGATTGGCATTAAGAAATGATACACATGTGGAAGAGAATTTATGGATGTCAACTTCTTTATTATGAGGAAACACAACGTTTCTTAGTATATGCCTTCTCCTTACATCAGGTGCCTGATAGCATTCATTCCGCCGATGAAGAAGTAAGCATATACCCCGAAACGTTTTGTTTCCGCATAATAAAGAGGTTGATATCCATAAATGCTCTTCCTTATTTGTCACGTGTTAATGTTAAAGCATAGCGCATTGCTTTAAGCCAAATTCGAAGGTCATGGTGCTCTAGAGATATGTGTCCATTGGTGTATGGTGTTTGTTGCTTCGTGGCTCGATGCCACAGTACTTTTGTAACAATCAAAGAGAGCCATCAAAGTATGAAGATTAAAGTTTTCTCGAAATATGATTCTCTTAATGCTTAAACCTACTGTTCTGGATCTTTTGTTTTAGATTTACACTGGATTATCACTGTGTATTGTTAGTGGTTTAATATCCCAATTACATTGTAGTGTTTTAATCTACGTAACAATGGCCCGTTTCATTTCTTCGGGGTCAGAATAGGTTCCCAATACCCTTGCCTGTAAGAGGTAACTCTAATCGTGCGACTTCATACGTACGCCATATTACTCGTCGACATGTGTCCTTCCTCAATACTCCACGGTGGAAGTCATCGACGTGTGTCCTTCCTCAATACTCCACGGTGGAAGTCATTACAGTCTGTTTCACCGTCCGGCCTCGATGACTTTTCAAACCGTCTACCTGTTTCAAGCTATATATCTTTATCTTTACAACCGCTTTCCTGTTCCAAGATACATATCTTTACAACCGCTTTCCTTTTTCAAGCTATATATCTTTACAACCGCTTTCCTGTTCCAAGATACATATCTTTACAACCGCTTTCCTGTTCCAAGATACATATCTTTACAACCGCTTTCCTTTTTAAAGCTATATATCTTTACAACCGCTTTCCTGTTCCAAGATACATATCTTTACAACCGCTTTCCTGTTCCAAGATACATATCTTTACAACCGCTTTCCTTTTTCAAGCTATATATCTTTACAACCGCTTTCCTGTTCCAAGATACATATCTTTACAACCGCTTTCCTGTTCCAAGATACATATCTTTACAACCGCTTCCCTTTTTCAAGCTATATATCTTTACAACCGCTTCCCTTTTTCAAGCTGTATATCTTTACAACCGCTTTCCTGTTCCAAGATACATATTTTTACAACCGCTTTGCTCTGCCAAGCTATATATCTTTACAACCGCTTTCCTGTTCCAAGATATATATCTTTACAACCGGTTTTCCTGTTCCAAGCTCTGTTTCTTTACAACATGTTTACCTGTTCCAAGCTATGTTTCTTTACAACATGTTTACCTGTTCCAAGCTATGTTTCTTTACAACATGTTTACCTGTTCCATGCCATGTTTCATTATAACCGGTTTACCCGTTCCATGATATGTTTCTTTACAACACTTTTACACGTTCCAAGCTATGTTTCATTATAACCGGTTTGCCTATTCCAAGCTTTGTGTCTAAATAACCTGTTTACCTGTTCCAAGCTTTGTGTCTATATAACCTGTTTACCTGTTCCAAGCTATGTTTCTTTATAACCTCTTTACTTGTTCCAACCTATGTGCCTTTACAACCGGTTTACCTGTTCCATGCTATGTTTCTTTATAACCTGTTTACCTGTTCCAAGCTATGTTTCTATAAAACATATTTACCTGTTCTAGACTGTATTTGTTGATAATCCGTTGACCTGATCCACGCTTCATCTATTTACAGACCGGTTACCTGATCCAGGGTCACTTCATTGACTGTGAACCGTTTACCACGACCAGACTCGATTCCATCACAAATCGGTGACCTAGGCCAAGCTCGACCTCTTTAGAAACCACCATTACAGGTACCTGGTGTGAAACACTGCGGCATTGAACAACATTCACTCACCAGACCAATCACTCACATTCTCCCATCACGTCCGACCAAAAATCCATAACGATAAATAGTCATTAGATTTTCAGTGATATTAGTGTCACACGGTGTATCCTAAGACAGTGTTACAAGATCTGTAGTCAGGTTAGTTAACTGCTCAGGGGCCCGCAAGCTTTAAGCAAGCCAAATAAGCTCAGATGTGCCAATGTTCATGAAGGACAGGCTCTGCCCGTCTTGGTCAATAATTGCCTTCCTAAGTCATTTTATGATATCGCGACCATGTAAAGTGAATTTCCGTTTGGTATTATTCGGCCCGGTGGAATCGTTGACGACTTTAGCAGGGCTTATGTGTGGTAATCGAGATCTCATCATCTTCCATGTCGCTCCTCTGTCCACCTCTGCGTGGTCGAGCTGGTACACACACTACCCCTTGGCTGTGGCGTGGTCACCCCCATATCCCCATCCGAATACACAAATCCTGAAACACCTGGTGTCTCCCCGTTTGAGACTGTCCTCCAACAATCTCCCTCTATCTCCCTGACTCGGGGTGTTCTGTAACCAATCTCCTACTACCCAAAGTCTCGGCCTGGTCTATAACCAATCTCCCTCTACCCCAATGTCTCGGCCTGTTCTATAACCGATCTCCCTGTCTCGACTATTTCTATAACCAATCTCCCTGTCTCGGCCTGTTCTATAACCAATCTCCTCGTCTCGACCAGTTCTATAACCAGTCTCCTCGTCTCGACCAGTTCTATAACCAATCTCCCTGTCTCGACTATTTCTATAACCAATCTCCCTGTCTCGGCCTGTTCTATAACCAATCTCCCTGTCTCGGTCTGTTCTATAACCAGTCTCCCTGTCTCGGTCTGTTCCATAACCAATCTCCCTGTCTTGGTCTTTTCCATTACCAATCTCCCTGTCTCGGTCTGTTCTATAACCAGTCTCCCCGTCTCGACCAGTTCTATAACCAGTCTCCTCGTCTCGACCAGTTCTATAACCAATCTCCCTGTCTCGACTATTTCTATAACCAATCTCCCTGTCTCGGCCTGTTCTATAACCAATCTCCCTGTATCGGCCTGTTCTATAACCAATCTCCCTGTCTCAAGCTGTTCTATAAACACCAGGTGTCTCCCCGTTTGAGACTGCTCTCTAACAATCTCCCCCTATACACCAGACTCGGGATGTTCTATAACCAGTCTCTCTCATGATCCCTGCCTTGAGCTGTTCTATAACCAATCTCCCTCTACCCCAATGTCTCGGCCTGTTCCATACCCAGTCTCCCTCTACCCCAATGTCTCGGCCTGTTCTATAACCAATCTCCCTTCCTCGGTCTGTTCTATAACCAATCTCCCAACCTGAGGCTGTTCTATTACCCATCTCCACCTCTCTCCCTGACTGAGGCTGTTCCGTTCGATCTACCGGGGGCTGCGAAGTTGCTTATCCCTTCTTCTCCAGGACCTTGCCCCTTTCTGTACCACCTGTTTCCCTTACCCCGTCACTTGGGGGCTGCTGTAGAACACATCAGTTCTTCTCCCCCTCTCGTCAGACAGTAACGGCCTGTGGGTAAAGAAATCCTTCCCTCTTGACTTTTCCGCAGAGTCTGGCCTAATGAAGAAGCAATGTTTAACTAATTACAAACAGACTTTATTACGGCTATAAGTGGCCCTGGGGATACCTTCTCCCTGCACCAGCATCCCCCTCAACATGTGCAGGGGCAGCAGCATCACAGCGGCTAAAACACGCTGAACCAATGGCAAACAAAGGCTGTCAAGGCCTGTGTCGCTCTCCAATAAAAGTCAAGACCGAACGCCCAACTGGTACAGAAAACTAGGGTGGCTACACGCCCCCGTATTTCATCAACACCCGTCACACAGACAACACTACTTTGTGGAAAATAGCAGCAGTGCATTTGCAGGATATTATTGTCTATGTGACGTAGAGGGACTGGCGTGTTGTGAGGTGTACATAAGACCGAGATCGTACACCCAGACGCTGTAACCAGGCGCTGGGGGCTGGCCACCACTACTGCAGAAAAACAGAATCATTTGAAACCTCTCAAGACTTTTCAAGAATAGTAACCAGGTGAGAGTATGTCGCTGTATATATGTATATGTTCATCAGTGTCAGACTATCCTTCTTGCGAGGTTAAACATGTTTCCATTACTTCTATAAGACAAAAGTAGGTAAAACGATATGTTACTCTTGATACCTTTTTGTTTATTGATTTATTCGTTTGATAAAGAAATTCATGTTTTGTTTATGACATTTACTTCATGTCCTTTACTCGGATAATGTGTACGTCACACATGGCATGTAGACAATGACGTCATACATCAGCCTCAATGTCGCGGATGTTGTAAGATGCCAATTTAAATTTTATTTTCATTGTGCCTTTCACTAAATCATAATTAAACCGAGACATGCAGCTGATGATTTTATGAAAGGAATTAAGGATGAATATGTGATGTACATAAATTGATTTAGAAAATCATTAATAGACGTTTTAAAAATGAATTATGCACGTAGCTGCATCATTCGCACTCTCATGGCGTCAGCTGTGAAATTATAAGGTGAGATTGTTCATGAATGCATTGACCTTCTTCATGACATACATAAAATGAAACCCTGTCAATCCGGACGGTATGCATTGACCTTCTTCATGACATACATAAAATGAAACCCTGTCAATCCGGACGGTATGCATTGACCTTCTTCATGACATAGATAAAATGAAACCCTGTCAATCCGGACGGTACTGTTCAAAGTAAAATCGTCCGGAATAGCAAATGTTCGGATTAACGCATTAAGGTTTCTCATTAATGTCCTCGATATAAATTAGATATTCAATCAGTAATTATCCGAAACGCATGGCTCCCTGATCATCTGGATCCAGAATTCGGAAGTTTCATTGTATAGATATTCCATTGGTTTATCACAGTAAGAATTTGAATAAAAATAATCTGATTGTAAATGATTAAAAAAAATATAATAATCTAATTCTAATTTTCTAATTTTAAATTTAATGTTTATGCCAAGACTCTTATAGTTGGCTAAGTGTTCCTAATAGCGGCATAGGAAAAAAACCCGAATATCTTTACATATTGTAAAAGACCCAAAACAGGATCATGGTATCCACAAAGAGACGCGCATGTATGTGGCCAAATTGGAACTAAAACTTAACGCGTGGCGTGGTTCAAACACCTGCTGTCGGGTTGTGCTTAAAATAACACCCCTTCTAATGATTTCCCCGAGGATATAACTACTATACGGTATAATTACAAAGATTATAATAATATAATATTCTTTCCTTTGTTCCGAAAGAATATCTATCTTCATCAATTGAAAACTTCCTTCAAAACATGTTGTCCGTATTGGAATAAGAATAGGACTAAGTTAGCAATCGTCGCGGAGGTTGCCATGGCAATAACCTTTGAATCGAATGAATATGTCATTCATTCTTCAATTGTCCTCAGACGTGTATATGTCAACATATTCGCCATTACATAGTTGCAGCCAAACTTCTCTATTCACATGAATAATTTCTATCTCTTGAAATAATGGTGAAATGTCATTTATTCTTCAATTGTCCTCACACATGTATATGTCAACATATTCGCCATTACATAGTTGCAGCCAAACTTCTCTATTCACATTAATAATTTCTATCTCTTGAAATAATGGTGAAATGTCATTCTTTTTTAAAAAAAAGGTCAGCTTGCAAGAACATGCATACGTGCATTTATTTGTGATGTGTGTTTTTTTAGAAACTAACTAAAAAATGGCGTTTTAATGTACAATGGATGTCCAAAACATGTCAAATAAGACGATGTTGAAATAGGGACAAACAAAATTCTGACCGAAATTTAAGATTCCCCTAAATATGAAATATTCGTGTCTAGCGAAAACTTGCTTTATTCTATGTCAAAACAATCAAAAACAATTCGAGGCATACATTAGTAGAGGCAAGGGAGGGTTCATTGCGCGTGGTATTTCCGATCAGGATTCTACCTGGACTATAAGTTACGGATGTGTTTCGGTCTGTCATGATATATTTGGAATAATGCTGATTGTAGAGTTTAACAACATTCATTTATTCATTCATTCATTTGAACCACTTTATAAAGAAGTTTTAAGTGTTAGAATTTAACAACATTCATCCATCCATTCATTCATTCATTCATTCATTTGAACCATTTTATAAAGAAGTTTTAAGTGTTAGAACTTAACAACATTCATTCTTTCATTCATTCTTTTCATTCATTCATTTTAACCACTTTATAAGACGTTTTAAGTGTTAGACGTACCGTATGCTGATTCCCTCGATCAGTGTCGATAGTCTGGCAATATGCCAAACCTGAGCATTCTTTTTAACAAAAGGTGTTTGGTTCTTGTTAAAATTAAAGTCACCGCGTTCACGATGTTGTGATGCTATGCCTTGTGACAAAGTTGACTCACGGCACGTTTTCTTTGATAGATTCGTATACAGTCTTTTCATGGAGAAAAAAGAACTTAGACATTGATCAGTTTGCTGTTTCAGTTTGGTGTGATTGTTTAAAGCCGCCCTCAGCAATATTCCAGCTATATGACGGCGGTCTTTAAATATTGGAGTCTGGACTAGACAATCCAGTGATTGACACCATGAGCATCGATCTACGCAAACGAGATACGATGATATGCATCAAACAAGTCAGTGAGGCTGACCACCCGATCTCGCTAGTCGTCTCTTACGTCAAGCATAGTCGCCTCTTACGACAAGCATGGGTTACCGAAGACCTATTCCAAACCGGATCTTCACGGGTCTGTTTTGGTTTGGTGGCCGATTTCCTTGATCCATCAGCACCACGACAAAGATCGTAGGTAAATGTCTACGACTTGGAAGGGTGGCTTAACCGAACCAAGATCTGATCCCTACTCTATCACCAACTTATGAACTCAAAGTGGTAAATGCCTACGACCTTTGGCACATTTATTTTCATTCGACATTTATGTAATATAATGAAATAATACCTTTCCAAGTTTGTAAAACCATCAGTCGCTCACGTTTCTTTTAGCCTTGACCTGCTGGTGTAGTAGGCTCAAACGACTCCCTAAATTTGACTCTGGAGTCATATGGGCCATATGATTCCCCTAGCCAGGCTCAAAACACTCCCTCTAGGCCCAGCTAAATCCCCTACTGGGACCAAATGACTCCCCTTGTTTTGAATTAAAATGATTGCAGAAAAGATCAAACATATCTTGAGTTAAAGGTTTTCAACCCCTCTTCCTCATTTTTTTTTAAATGAAAGGTTAAGAACAATCCCCTATATTGGGATGTTTTAGTGCCAGTTATTTTATTACAGTTTTATATTTAACTTTATTTGGAAAAACTCAAGGTGCCTATCTAAAATCACTATACTTTTCTTAACCTATAATTTATTTTCAGAATACTTCCTGTGTCCTACATCCAATTTTTTCATATCAGGCTCAAACTACTGCTCCTATTCTATATCCGATTCTAGAGTATCAGGCTCAAACTACTCCCCCTATTCTATATCCGATTCTAGAGTATCAGGCTCAAACTGCTCCCCCTCTTCTATATCCAATTCTTTCATATCAGCCTTAAACCACTCCGCCTATTCTATATCCAATTCTAGAGTATCGGGCTCAAACTACTCCCCCTATTCTATATCCAATTCTAGAGTATCGGGCTCAAACTACTCCCCCTATTCTATATCCAATTCTAGAGTATCGGGCTCAAACTACTCCCACTATTCTATATCCAATTCTAGAGTATCGGGCTCAAACTACTCCCCCTATTCTATATCCGATTCTAGAGTATCAGAATCAAACACTCCCCCTATTCTATATCCAATTCTTTTGACACAGGCTCAAACTACTCCCCCTATTCTATATCCAATTCTTGAGTATCAGGCTCAAACCACTCCCCCTATTCTATATCTAATTCTTGAGTATCAGGCTCAAACTACTCCCCCTATTCTATATCCAATTCTTGAGTATCAGGCTCAAACCACTCCCCCTATTCTATATCCGATTCTAGAGTATCAGGCTCAAACCACTCCCCCTATTCTATATCCAATTCTTGAATATCAGGCTCAAACTACTCCCCCTTTTCTATATCCAATTCTTTCATATCAGGCTCAAACTACTCACCCTATTCTATATCCGATTCTTGAGTATCAGGCTAGGTTATTTTAATAAAACCCATAATATGTTATAAATTTACAAGACGACTAGTTTTCGTGTATAAAGAAACATACGTGTATCAACACCTATTACCCATTAAAACAATGACCGCGCCGAACACAAAACACACTTAAACTTCATTTTAAGGTAATTTGACGATAAATAACCTCAAAAAGGAAACATATCACATTAGGTAAAGTAATTATTTTCATATGTTTTAAAATATATATATTTCCATTATTTTGTTAAATAATGATCTTGCATGCATATCAACATTTTACATGATTGCCAAACAGGTCATAGTGTCAATATAATTATGAAATTACAATCAAACATCAGTTGCAGTATTATTTGAAATACAAAGTTAGTAAATCAAACAGAATAATGAATACCAATCTTTTCTAAGTTAAAAAAATATTGCAGTCAAGCGTTTATATCACAATATATCCAGCCATTATGTCAGAAAATAAAGTTGCTAATGTGTAACAGTATTTAAAAAGTCTAAACAAAATGGCTTGACAATGTCCTTCAAATTTATCCCAAAAATCCTATTGTGCAAAAAATTTGGTAATTTCACAATATGTAAAAAGGATGGGGTGCAATCATCGAAAATACTGTGCTGTATCATCGAAAATATATCCTTTGTGTACGACATTCACACACTGTTGCACAATTAGTGTCAAAACATTTGTATTCTTTAAAACAAATGGGGGAATCATTTGTGCCTGCGGAGTTATCTGAGCCCGAGTTACAACAGGCCTCCAGCATGAGATTGGATTGGTGATTTTGGTTGATTGCCAATCGTCGTCCCCCGCCGCTTACCATCTCAACCTTTGGGTCAACTAAACATTTGGCCTGGGTTTAAATATATCACCAATTCCCATCCACTGATTTACCCACCTGAACTAGAAATAAAGGAGACTGGTGAGACCGCCTTATCTGTTTCATATTGAGATCTATGCATAAAGATTCAGACTGACAAAACACTCTACACAAGACTGTATGACAAGAGGGATGACTTCAACTTTCCAATAGTCAACTTTCCTTTTCTGTCAAGCGGTATTCTTGCAGCTCAAGCCCTTGGTGTCTACATTTCATAACTTTTAAGATACAATCGAGCATGCTCATGCTCAGAAGTTGTTTGTTCAAGGTTACAGCATTCAAGGGCTCAGTAAAGCTTTCAAAACGTTTTACGGTAGACATGTGGAGGCCATTTCTAAATTTAAAGCATAAGTATGGAGACCAGATATTATGTCAGCTTCAGATGCAAAACCAGACATTTTTTTTTATTAAACCTATTAGTCTATATTTTTTGTTGTAAAAAAACATCTTGCAACACTGGTTTTTTTTTAAGTTCTGTTGTTTCAACAGTATGAAGCATAATTATATTTTTCAAGAATTGTCTGGGACAATTTTTTTTTCAATAACACAATAACAATGGAATTTCGTTTCTGCTCAGAACACCAGTGGTTTGACTGCCAGTTCGTGCAGAAAAAAAGCATGCGAAAATGTAAACATCGTACTTGTATTAGGCAACGCTTGGAATGAGCTCTTGATGATGCACTTTTAACTTAAGTATACTAAGGTAATGGTGATTCTGGAACAGTGCACACAAGCTGCAACCCAATAACCCTGTGTATCCTATTAGTAGAACTGAGTCACAATGATCAAATATTTCGGACCGTACCAACAGCCTGGGAATTTGGTTTGGTTTCTATTTTCGCGGTGCGATCTGTCTCCTCAGTCGTAGCCTTGAATCCATCTGGCCGTTCAAGGGAATCGCTTTGTGGAGCCAGTCATCATTCAACTCATCAATAACATAACCAACATGTCTTAACATTTATCGCTGTCTGTTGTAAACCTTCAACAAGAAAAAGAGCTTTCCCACGAGTCTACTGTTCAAATATGCGATCAACCTCCATTAGTTTTGTGGGCCTTTTATAGCGACAGGATACTTTTTGCAACTTGTCACTTAATTGTTTGAGCACTGTTCGTCAGCGGCATGTGGAGGGTTGTAAAATACCTCACATCTGAGGGTCTAAAAATGAACACACGTTCCACTGGTGTTTGCTTCTTCTCGAGAGCGTTGATATGGCGTCTCAAGACCTGCAGGTTGTCCTGTGATTTTAACGCTTGCACATACAACTGAACAGCTGATGACGGCTTCCCTTCTCGAGACCATCGTACTGGGATATTCTCCCCTGCCATAGTAGTAGTAATAATAATAATGATAATAATAATAATAATAATAATTGAGCGAACCTCGCTTTCTAAATGTCACGCTTGCATCCCAGGTACCATGTTGTCCGACTCCCAGTTGTTCTCGGTGCCTTAGGTCTGGTAGCTCCAAATCTGTTGACTGACATTGGGAGAGTACCCGGGTTTGCTTCCAGGAATACAGCCCTTCTGACACCCTGGGTAATGCAGAAGGCTTGCTGTGTTGAGGAATCTTCACATTCTCCGAAAGGTTCTGGGTGGGTTTGAATGGATCAGGGTCAATGGATCAGTGTTTACTCCATTTTCATTCTCAGCTCCCTGGGGAGTATACAACCGAAGCTTCCTGTGAGGAGCTGAAAGGTTAACAGCCACATTACCATCTCATCCTACCGGTTAACAATTCAATGCTGTTTGAACAAAGGCACATTTCGAAGAAAGTTTCTTGCCTAAAGAGACACCATATGTGCCACATGCACGTCAATGTATTCATAGTGAATTCTGTGTTGCAAGGACATCAATTATAGACAAAACACCGTGATCCCGATCGTGTTTTCGTATCCTAAATCTTACATTTAGAAATAACAATAACATATTTATAGGTAAACAATGCGTTGGTGAATTGCTCCACTTGATATAGTGCCAAATAATTTTCAGCCAGGAAGACAGGCAACCCATAGCTATAACGCTTTCGGAACGGCAAAAAGCCGTTCTATATGTATGATATGTAGACATCGCATCGATGTATGAAGCTCAATAAAGGAGCTCCTTCCAGTCGACCCCAGTTTGCATATTCATAGGATCGTGATCCGATTGGTTAATCGCATCGATGACTCGTTAATCCGGAAATATGTTAATCCGTACGATTTGACCGCAAATGTTATCTGATTTTATTGTCACAAATTGCAAACGTTGCAAATATGTCAATAAAATATATATTATCACTACTCCCTCACCCTCGCGTTCAAGGAACCATTGGATGAATAACAATTATGTTCATAATATCCTATTGATCCTATAATCTGAATTATAGATGCAGAAGATATTGTTGAATTATATAGCTACGCATCACCTCTTCAGGAATGTTTTTAACAATGTAAGAATATATAATTGTTATTTGTTCATAAATTTAAACTATTTACTTTCTAAACATTAAATCAACATTTTTCTATTTTTTTAGCCAATTCACATACATTATATATACATGACGGCGGTCTGTAAAATAATCGAGTCTGGACTAGACAATCCAGTTATTGACATCACGAGCATCGAACCATGCAATTGGGATGCGATCAGATGCATCCGCCAAGACGAACGTTACCACCTGATCTGTTTGGTTGCCTCTTATGACAAGCATGAGTTGCTAGGGTTGCTGAGGACAAACCTAGAAACATTATCTGGAAAATCAAAACATCGATCACAGGTTTCTGAGTCCTTGTATAGCTTTGAGACATACCGAGGCTAACATGAATGCTTTACTATATGAACTTCATCCTGATATCGGTTGTAGTAAAATAATTGCTCAAGTTCAAATATTGGAAAATATAGCCTTTTTTAATTTAGCCTTTACGCTATATTTACGTGTGAGATTAATGCAAATATGCATATCGTAGTTTGGAAAACAAATCACACACACACACACACACACACACACACACACACACACACACACACACACACACACACACACATAAAACCTCGAACCTGCAATATCTTGATTTGTCGTCCACCTGTGCTGTGGAGACTGTTATAGTTAAAAGTGTCAGTTTTCCCAGCTACCATTAGATTGGTATATTTGTACATTTTGATGATAATATTGTACCAAGTCCGTGGTAAGGCTGTTGGCATATGTGTCATGCATGTAACCGTGAATCTGGTTTCAATATATATCATACATACCATCCATTTTTTATTGATTATATGCACTTCATTGAACATGTTCTAATTCTAAACATGTTTAAAGGTGTTTACACTACCCGAAACAAAGTATGCGTGCACGAGCCAATGCATACACACACATTCCGCTTCAGTTCGCGTGTGAACCATGCAGCTAACGACAAAATGATTATGCTTGGGTAACTGTTGAGTGTTTAGAGTGTTGACAGTTAACTGTCGTTTGTCATGATGACGTCTGCCCTATCATGTGATTTACAAACACTGACCAGGGTCGCCAACTAAAATACTTCAAAGCAAAACAAGTACATAGAGTCAACACGTTGTTTTTCTTTCAAAAACTGGAGATTACAAAGCAAAGTGATTTATGAAAGTAGTAGACGATCCTTCGTTCTGGAGGAATTTCAAAGTGATCAACCATCCAATCAGCTTTTATGTCAAGCATAACGTAGTATATACAAAACATTCTCAATATTGATACTAGACCAAACCTTTTGATGTCTGTGAATTCAACGGGAAGGTGTTTTCACACAGTACTTCAAACAATTTGCAGGAAATGGAATAGTATTGGAGGTATAAATTTCACTTTGAAATTATTTTACACTATATGGCTCAATACTTGACAACGTTTTCGTTTCTCTTTCCGCTTTGAAAGCACACGCTTCACAGACTCACGCAGTGATATAATCCGTCTATAATATTGTCATGAATGATGGCGTTTAAATAGGACGCGATTTATATAAGGGAAAATACAATTTGATGATTAATGGTAAATTCATTGAAACAAATTGGTGATGACGCGTGTCGTGTCTGAGCTCGTTACAAACCTGTCAGTTTGTAGTCAGTGTGTGGCTGCCGTGTTACATGGTCCATTGACAGTTAATACATCCAGAATACCCCCGTAGGCGTTGGAGGATTGGCACTACATTGAGGATGATGAGTCCGGGCATTTTCGAATACGACTTTGCGAGATCAAAACTATTTCTAGGAGAACATAATGTATGAGAGAAAAGTATACAACGTCAACATCAACAAATTCGGTTGATTAAGACATGTCTGGGACGAGAAATGTCTCACTTAAATGC
Source organism: Haliotis cracherodii (assembly GCF_022045235.1). Lineage (NCBI taxonomy): Eukaryota > Metazoa > Mollusca > Gastropoda > Lepetellida > Haliotidae > Haliotis > Haliotis cracherodii. The sequence goes on along the minus strand of NW_027266270.1, from coordinate 16,616,237 downwards.
ACTTGGTAGACACAATTTTATGGATAACAATTTCTTTAATACTGTAAAAAGCTATGTTTCGGCATAGATCCTTATACCGTTGAAGACCGCCTCCGTGGTCTAATGGTAGAGCGTCCGCCCGGAGAGCGGAAGGTCTGGGTTCGATCCCCGGCTGCGTCATAACAAAAGACGTTAAAAGATGGTATTTGTTGTTACCCTGTCTGGCGGTCGGCAACAAGGGGCTAAAACAAGGACTGGTCGTCTCGGAGTCAGTATACTGTGTCTGAGTGGGGTATTCATGTTAAACTGCGGCATGGTATCTCAGTGAGCTAGCACTATAAATCGGCATCAGTCCGGACTAGTGCAAGCAGCCACACATACACACATACACCTGCATGCATGTCGCTATATAAGTGCAATAATCTTGGACGTTGTTTTATGATAAAATTTTGATTGAAGAATCTGACTAAAAGAATAAAATTAGGGCTGGTATATCAAGGAGGGAAGACAACGATGGGTACCTACAGCAAGTTAGATAAAGGTACGAACGTTGATTGATAAGTTCTGTGGCTCACATACAAGGAAATACGTAATAATGTATCCACAAACAATGAGTCATGTGAACCAACTGATTCGCTGTGACAAGTCAGTTAAATAAGCAGGGGCCTGTAATCTTTGGAAAATTTATAGGAAACATAGGAATATGTAGCGATAAAATACTTGCAGAAAAATGGGTTTACAAAAAACAACATCCATGAAGCTATGAGTACCACGTTAGGGAAGGATGCTACTTTCTATGCCGCCGTAAAGAGGCTGGCAGCAGTGTTTACCATAGCAGGGAGGGACACCCTGGAACACCAAAAAAGATCCAGATAGTCAACGCCATGGTGATGACCATCCGGCTAGCTCCGGCTAGGTATTTCCAGCTCGTTGGGTTCCAAAGCTTCTGACATTTGATCACAAAACTTACCAGACACATGTCGTGATAATCTAGCCCTGTATGAAGCTGATCCAGAAAGATTCTTGCAACAGTGTGTGACTATGGTTGAAACCTGGTTTCACCCCCTCCAATTTGCGTCCAAACAATCAAATTGACAAACAGTGACATCACTGCCACCAAAGAAGACAAAGACTGTCCCATCAGCTGGAATGGTCAAGGCCGTCATGTTGTGGGATGCCGAGAGTGACACCATGATGGACTATCTTCCAATTGGCCAGACAATAAACGAAGCATATTATGCTGCACTTGAGACAATCAAGGGATGAACTTAAGACTACGAGACGTAGGAAGACGGGCAAAGGGTGATCTTTTCCACCAGGGCAATGCGCCAGTGCACAAATCAGTCATTCCCATGTGTACGATCCCCATGTGTGAACTGCTTCACAACCCACCTTATTCTCCTGATCTGGCCAAGTCAGACTTCCATCAGTTCCTAATTTAAATGTGGAGAAAGCTCTTACCGGAACTCATTTCGACTTGAACGATGACTTTGTAACAGTGATGGAGAACTGATTGGACAGCCAAGTGAAGGACTACAAAACTGGGATGAAATCCCTCCAACATCGTTGGCAAATGTGTATTAATATGGCGGGGGATTATGTTAAAAATGACATCACGTTAAGGACTTAGGTCACGATTTTCGACGTAGGGCTCAGAACTTATCAATCACCACTCCAAGGTTTATCAAAACGTGTACTCAAGTAAGGAATACTCAGATGGGAAGCTACAATTGTATACACTGACGGGTATATTACGACAAGCAGATCCAGACGGGCAGATCCAGACGGGTAGATCCAGACGGGTACTTGAAGAATGATGGATCAATCGGGTAGATCAAATCGAGTATCCAAAAACATATTTTAACATGTTATTAAGATGGTCCATTATGTGTCATGCCGGGGGAATTGTAACGTTGGGGCTTTCCTTAACATTGAACATGTAGCATAGAGGCAGATTTTGGAGTTTGAATACAACTGCATTAACATTTAAATATAATCGTGGAAAAGTCTGAAAAGAACATTAAACAAACACATATACTATACTTGTGACATTTGCTCGGCAGTTGCTGGCATTACAGAGTTTCAGATCGGAGGTATGCTACATAGGAAATGCGTTCATGAATCAATTGGATTTACTTTCCGAGCACATGTTTTTTTTCCAGAAATACCGTGAGATTCAGCAGTAAGCCCTGTAAGCAGGTCATAATGCTGAGATCGAAATCTGCAGTATGAATGGTACTTTTAAAGGCGCTGGGGCTGACTCAGATATATAATGCTGTTGAATATTCATTCTCGGTTATTCTTCAATTTATAACAGGATGCGCTTGGCTTCCCGGACAAATCTCGACTTCAGAATGCAGCGTAACTTATAGTATTAACATACACAATATGTTGTCCATAGAACCAGCGGTCAGTAAGCAAAACACATGGGAGTAAAAGAAGTATTGATTTACATTTGGGGCAGGATGCGTTATTCGCAAACATCTCTATTGAAACATCTTGAACTCCTTCCAGCAAATAACTTATTGTAACAGCAATTCTTTATGAGCATTATTGTATAATACACTCCGCTTGTATGGAACTTTAGACATTTTGAGATGATTTTACCTCTTGATTTTTGTTTGTTTGTTTGTGAACCCCGCACACGCCGCAGTCTGTTAATAATCGAGTCTGAACCAGACAATCCAGTGATTGACATCATGAACATCAATCCACGCAATTGGCATCGATGACATACATCAACCATGTCAACGAGCCTGACCACCCGATCCCGTTAGTCGCCTCTTACAACAAGCATAGTCGCCTTTAACGGCAAGCATGGGTTGCTGAAGACCTAATGTAACCCGGATGTTCACCGGTAGATTAAATATGGTAATCCATATAGTGTATAATAAACCGTCCAGAGGAACATGGCAAACATCTAAATATATTCTTCGGATTCATATAAAAAGCATATAGTTTGTTCGAGTTGAACGCTAGAAATGTGAGTGGTTCGAGTTGAACGCTGGAAATGTGAGTGACTGAAGGAGTGACTGTTTAAAATCTCGCTCTCACCCCCCCTCTCTCTCTCTCTCTCTCTCTCTCTGATCCAGTCTTTTATTCTTTTCATTCATCGATTCTTCCTTCTTTCTATCGTCTATGATATACGTAGTGCTTCGTCTAGACATGAGTATACGATATCCATATTGTTACAAAGGTAGACATACTTCCGGGTCATGGCCAGATGGTACAGTAGGCGGGTGTTTGTTTAACATTAGCTAGTCTGGGTTCAGTTCCGAAGCTTACAAACGGCATCCCTCGTGTGTAATTGTTGCACTGCTGCCTCAAGCGCTGTAATCCTTCCCTCGTTCTGGCACCGAGGTGTCCAATCTGCATGCAGGTGGTCGGACTGACACCGGAATGTGAACGGTAGAGCGCTAAAGGCAGCGCAGGAATATACGTATGCTGTTCGTTATCTCGGCTTTGTTCTACAGGGATCTGGACCATCTGGCTTCTGATGGTAATACACCATCGCAATGGATAGTTTCTTCATCCTCATCCCACATGGTAATAGGCTCACCGCTGGTCGACAAACACCTTGCTTGTCAGAAGCACCCGAGAGAGCAAGCCACCTATTGGTGGAGGATTAAATGACGACTATTAATGCTGCCTAGACGCCATACAATATTGCATGTTCAAAGCGGTTAATTACTACCCCAGTCAACGGATCAGTTCACATTCATGTTACATTACTTGCTCCCTGGGGAGCAAACAAACCAACCTGCCTATTTGACGCCGGTACCTTCTTAATTCCCATGTCCATCGTATCCACCTGGTTCCCGTTCGCTTCTGTATGAATAGGTACAGTTGCCTTGGATCACCATATGAATGTTTCATAACCTGTGTTGGGTGGGACCGAGGTCAGAGACGCTCTCCATGCGTAAGTCGGGCACCCACCACCAGCGTTACAATCTTCACCTTTGAATTGTGACTCCTGCAATATGCAAAGGACAGCATCAACTGTCACGCGCTTCCCAATTAGAGTTGGTATTCCCTTAAAGGAATTCAACAGCCAAATAATCATAAAGCTTATTTTGACCGTGCCTGATCGATATACACTAAAACACACAAGCTAATTCGTTATAATACATTGCTTTTACATTTCAATTAAATTTCACACAAAAACTATGGCTTAAACTCAACTGCACAGGTTATATGTTTCATTTGCAAAAATATAAGCACCGAACCAAAAAGACTTGTCTTTGGTAACCTAATTTACACCGTTGCTCTAAACTAAAAATCTTTCTGTTTTAACATTTACTGCGTTAGATTAAAAACAAATATTAGTTTCAGTAGAAGTCCGTTTTTGGGTAATAGATAGGCCATAAAGGTTCACATTATACTACAAATGAGTTTGTATAATAGACACTTTTATAGAGAGTTTTCTTTGTAAATAACAAAATAATCATGACTGCCTTTTCAGGTTATTGAAGCCAGAAGTCACCACAGCTTCTTTTTATTTCAAAGTTTTGAAGATGTCATCCCGTATTATTGGCTTGGTTATTAAAAAAGGGCATATATATTACCGAATATATCCAAAGGAAATGTATTACCTGTAAGCCACGTGAAGATAATATTGCCTAACTCTGCCTTCTCCAGCAACCTTGTTTGTGAATGACAATTATTTTGCGCTTCGCAAACACGTAGATTCTGTAAAACCTTAAACACGCCTATTTTAAACAGTTGTGAAAACTAAAACAAACAGATCGAGTTATGTAAGGCCTTACTGTCGCCTTTGTGTTGCGTGTTTATGTAAACTTAAATTCACAACAACTGTTTATTGTGAAACATTTAAATTACAAATGAACACGAAATTAATTTTAACGAATCAATCATTTCATATCAGTTAATGAAATGCATGTATAACCTCTAACGCCGAATCAAATTCTCCAAAGAGGACCATAAACCATACAGTAGACTCCCTCTATCTCGAACTCGACGGGACTAACATTCGAGATATATGTTCACTTTTAATTATACATGTATAAAAAGACATTAGGGACCGAAGGTTTGGTTCCAAATGGACATGACATTCGAGATTGACAGTCTATTATATTCATAAAATTATCAAATTGAATTGAATAATATTATTTATGATTTATATTGTTCGTTTGGTTGATTACGTTTATGTGAGTAGAAATCTCAACACTAACGTCACTTTAGGAATCCCCCAACGCGGTGAGCTATACTGTTCAAAGCGGCGAGCTACCGAACTCACTCACTCATTGACGCTTTTTCTGGGGGTTTGTTGGACGAACCCTTACAGCAAACTAAGGGCTTTGCAGTGTTGAACTTACAAAGCTAGAACTCCGGTTATATTGTTCCCTCCCATTAACTGACCACTCTCTCAAACTCAGCCAACATGACCCGGATGTGTGAAGCACGTGCGGGCTGTTCTCGGCTCGCTCGCGCCGCTTCCAGCTTGCTGTCAAGTGTCTGTAGCATATCGCGTCCTTCGTTCAGACGCTAAATTGACTCGCCAAGAACTTATCTCGGACTTCGAGGGCTACTTGTACTCGTGGCGGACAGGCGCTAAATCACATGAGCAACGGAGCTTTATTGGCGCAATGCTTTTCTGTCAGCTCGGCAATATGCCCTTCACAAGATAACAAGCCTCCCTCGTCTTTGATCTTACCCTCTTGGTCTCCCTGTGCAATAGCAATTGCAACATGACACACAACAAGATTAACTCTCATCCTAATTGTTCGGTTTCTATTAATTTATGAGCCTTAACGCAGGACAGTTTGCTTGGGCGGTTGTAATGAAGTTGCCAACGACAGCAATGGTGTTGTAATGTTGTAGTTTAGGAAGAGAGACGAAACGCGAGCTGAGTCGCGACTGAACGTCCTCTGCTGATTGCTTGGTTAATATCCAAAACCGTGAATCTGTACCCAACGACAATTTCAGCGCAATTGCCACCAACTCAGCGTTGTGTTTTAGGTAGATTAAATAAACCGAGCACGATACTGCAATTTAAAGTAAAATCGGACATAGCCTCAGGGCAGTGACTCCACTGGGGGTCTTCGTCAATGAGGTGATGGCGAAATCAGAGCGTTAAAGGGTCAACCCAATCAGCGTATTGTTCAGTCGGTCGGCAAGACATTTCAGTGTTCAGTATTCAGGAGGAATGTATGCTTCCACAAATAGTTAATAAGTGCCGCTCTTGAATTCTCAATATCACTGGGATATGTTTCTTTCTTTCAAAACAAATTTAGACAAATGACCCGATGCATTCGAGCAACGCTATGTTGTGGTTTTATTTTGTTGGGTTGTTGGTGTTTAACGCCGCACACAGCAAAAGTCCAGCCATATGACGGCGATCTGTAAATAATCAAGTCTGGACCAGACAATCCAGTGATTGAAATAATGAGCATTGATCCACGCATTTGAGATACGATGACATACATCAACCAAGACAGCGAGCCTGACCACCCGATCCCGTTAGTCGCCTTTTACAACAAGCACAGTCGCCTTTTACGGCAAGCAAGGGTTGTTGACCTATTCTACTCCGGATCTTCACGAATGCTGTGTTATGGCGAACTTGCTATTCAGTTTATTATAGGCAATCACGAAACATGGATGTCAGCTCGTTTTTGTTTAGCTGTCCTCTTTATTTTTTTTACCATATAGAATATATTTCATATGTCGAGTGAAGTATCTCCTTTTCCCCGTCACGAGATGTCACGAGACACGTGGAATATCCTATTAATTTATAATATTCTTTTTATGTAGTTGTCTACAAATGTAAAACCTTGAAGCGTAAATTCTCCCTACCTGACACACAGGGACGGTTTACCACTCCTTGTATTTGCGACTTGAAAAAGTAGTTTCGTGTTTACAAAATAAATCATAACAAATATGAACAGAAGTAATCAAAAGTATTAGGTTGTTTTGTATCAAACATTTAGAAATGATTATATACAAAATCAACTTCAACAAGAAATATCCTTGAAATCTACGAGACCGCTGTTGGAAGCGAAAGAATACACGCTGGTCAAGTGACAAAAATGGCGAAACGAACAGTCTCGATTGACGAGTTAAATGAAAAATTACGGTATATATCAAATCATCACCAAGAGAATAACAAACGGCAAGAAGCGATATTAACTCCATAAATGACCGTCTGCATTATTTTGCCTTGTCAATGTGGAACTAACGTAAAAAGAAAGTCAACAGTTTGGGTTCGGGCTAAATACTTATAATAGAAGGAGACAATATGCGGGAAGGTAACTATTGTATGACAACAGTTCCGTTAAAGTCTCTTTAAGTTCACTGCAGTGAAATATCAAGTGTTATGTTCACTGCAGTGAAATATCAAGTGTTATGTTCACTGCAGTGGAATATCAGCTGTCATGTTCACTGCAGTGAAATATCAAGTGTTATGTTCACTGCAGTGAAATATCAAGTGTTATGTTCACTGCAGTGAAATATCAAGTGTTAACACTGCAAACACGAAAACGTCGTTTTTTTCCGTATATGGTCATTCGACGGAAAAACGACGTTATTTGGACGTTTTCAAACCATCGTTTTTCCGTCCAAATAACGTCGTTATTTGACATCGGAATTTACTGGGAGAGAACGATAGCGTTAAGCTCCTCCCTTTCTTGATTGACATTGTCAATCAAGCAACAGCGTCTACCGGTATTTCTACTTCTCAGATTTCATTGGTCAGTCCCCGCGTGTTAGATTACAGGCCCGCGTTTGACGCTGCACTCGAAGCGCTTAGCGGAAGTACTGAAATCAATCGTTCTGCGCATGCGGATTACTTAATGCCTTGACCAAATTTTCCGTTTTGTGCACTCGCGATTTCGCGTATTGTTTCCTAGATTTAATGTCACCACTATTTGACAATGGTTCATAAACACAGTCACGTGAAGGTTCGGAATCGTAACGAGTAACTCCATTTAAATTGAAGAGGATTCCCAGTGATATGGGAGATTCCAAGATGAAACTATTCTATGGCCATCTAGGCTGCCACCCAAACCGATCTAAACGGGACCCGATAGCTTATTGTATGCTATATAGTCATATGGAAGTGGACAAGAACTATACATTGTATTCCGGCCGATTGTTCTTGCATTTACTTATAAGTCAGGAAAATGGACTTAAAAGGGGAGTTGTTGAATGTAATTATTTTAAGTATTAAATGTTGCCTATACACTAATCTGGACGAACTTCTCATTGTTCTGTTTATGTCATCCTATATACTATTAGTATGTTACCGTTCTAAAGTCAACCTCTCACATAACATTATATTGTTCATAGTATCAAAGTTTAATCAACAATATCAAGAGCAGCGATTTAAACCACCGAAACACCCAAACACAAGGCTGTTATCAAGCGCTAGTGCAGACGTGATGCATCGTAAAAACTGTATCGTGATGTCTTCAGAAATTCAATTATACTACGAGATAGTACGGCTAACGCTGACTCACCGGTGGAACAAAGACAATATCGCTAATACAGATATAACGTATTTGAATGTTAATACTAAAGACAAACAATCATTATTTTTGCAGTAACGATATAACACGTATACACGTTTATTGTTAACTTTCATCAGTTTTGCTCTTCATTTTAATAACTTTGTTTTCACATATATATGTAGCAATACCCGACAAGCATGTCATACATAATTATGGGGCAGTTTTCAATCTTGTACTGACTTACTCTGGTGTTAATGAGCGAAGTTTATTGGCTTGTGTGTAAAACCCCGTTTTTCTGGTAATCCTATTATTACTTAGTTTAATTCTATCTAATGACACCCTGTTCTCTGGATCATGGCTCCGTGACTATCCATAAGAATTAAGATGAACATTCAGTTCAAGTAAATGAATGAGTTTGTTTTGACGCTACAGTCAGTCAAAAAACCAATGCTGTTAGGTTTGATAACACACTTCTACCAGGTCGAACATCGTGGATCCTCATTTTCTGCCTAAAGAGAATCATAGTTCATATGCTAATCCATCTGCGAATACCCTCCCACTCAAGATGACCTTACTTGTTGCTAAATCTATCATCTATCCCCCTAATCTCACCCGTCCCCACCCCCCACACGCACGCACGCACGCAAACACACACACACACACACACACACACACACACACACACACACACACACACACACACACACACACACGCACGCAAACACACACACACACACACACACACACACACACACACACACACACACACACACACACACACACACACACACACAAACAACTGACCTAAATAACCTGGACAGGAAATACTGCTGATAGCCTCTGGTCAACTCAGCCGCGCCACCGCAGAATGTTCGTCCAACTCTGCAGGGGGTATTCTCAGTGGCTTCAACTGCGCTGAAATGTTTTCGCCTTGCATCCAAGATGGTGGACAAGTGAAATCGTATGAAATTTTGCTATTTTAGGTCCTATCTCTTTTTTGATTACCCAATAAAGTCAATTCATAGTTACACGGTTGTGAAGAAGCTTACAACTTTATAAGACTTATTCATCTCATTCCAAAAAAGCTACTCGCGCTCACATAAAGTTGTAGTTATTATGTCACTGTTTTATTTCTTTAAAAATATATTACATGTTCAACAATAACAATTAAGATGAACATTCAATTTCCGATATAAGTAAATGAATAAGTGTGTTTTACGCCACAATCAGTCAAAAACCAACGTTGTCCGGTCTGATGACACACAATCTACCAGGTAGCACATTGTGTACACCCTAACCCCATTGAAGTCTCCACTGTGGGTATTCCTGGGGACGAAAAAGCCCCATGTACCTAGGAATTTCATCAATACATTCATGCGCGGCATTCTCTGCCTAAAGAAGATCATATCGTTAACATGCTAATCCAACTCGAACTACCATCCCGCTCAAGATGAATGTTTTATGTAACATCCAACAGGCCCACATTTACGCACGCACGCACGCACGCACGCGCACACACATATTTGGATTTACCAATCCCTGAATTGAGAAGACGTGCGTGACGAAGCTTCTCCAAGTCATCATCAATATCCGTATATGTCTGTGATATCATTACCCATCTAAAGCCGAATATACATTTATTGTGTTTTCTTGACAACAAATGTTATAATAAGGATAACACTTTCTGAGTAAAGTACAGATTCTCGTACTTTCTTGGGCTGAGCCCCGTCCGGGATTTGAACCCACACAGTGAGTGAGGCACCCAATCGCCAGAACACAAAGTTGGCGATCTAACCCAGCCACCGAACCAAAAATGTTAGTCAGAATGACGTATACTTTGTGTACTCCTCTGATAAGAGAAAAATGGCACGGCTTCTATGACCGAAAGCTTTGAACCAACAATGCCTTTAAGAAAGTGGTCAACAGTAACACACATTATATTTGGATCCCACTTTCTCAGTAAACTACATATTTTTAGGGTGGAGATAATAGACGTTGATGGTTGATTATCAATGGACAAATTAAAGCCAAAACTTAACTTATGAATGATTGGTAATGGGAAATGGACAATGGGCAAACGGGAGGCGGGGTAATCAGTGCCATGCCAGTTATCTGTTGGCTTCCCTTGTTGCGTTCCCTTCTTTGCTATCTTTTTACTTTTGTTGTTCTTACAGGTACAAATATATTTTCTCTGCCTCATAGCATTTAATAATATGCACCTGATGAAGGAGAAAGTATATATTCCGAAACGCAGTGTTCCTCCGTTGACATCCATAAATATTTTTCCTTGTGTGTATCAGTTCTTAATGCCCTTCAAAGATTCAATCTAGCTTTGTTTTTAAATGTGGTGATATTTGCGTAGAATATAATATGGTCATGCCTATATACATTTGGGTCTTTGTCTACATAAGCATTTAGACATACAATTTAGAGCTAAGGACATTGCTAATTCTGCAGGCATGAAGTACACGTCATAGCAAGCTGTGAACTTTATTCATACTTTAGATATTCGTAATGGAGATCTGTAACTGAAGTATACCGTAATCTTCCGCAACTCTCACCTCCTGACCAGTTGAACGTCTTAGTGCATTCAGATGCCATTGTAAAATTCCAGGCTGCCCCTCTTTCTCTGTGATGTTTTGACGGATGAAATCTATTGCGTTATAATAATCTCTGTTTGCTGATATAGAATATGTACATGTTGTAAACTATTTACGATATTTTAAACGTGTAATTCGATGCATATGCAATGCAATGTGAACATAAGTGCGGATGCACGAAGGCGGTTATAGTCATAGTTATACTGCGATGGATGTAGGGGAATGGTAGGGGGGTGTATGTATGTATGAAAGCACGAATACCGACACATGAGGGCGGATATAGTTATAGTTCGATGGATGTTGGGGAATGGTGGGAGGATGGATTATGTATGAAAGCATGCGCATGGATCCATGATGGCTGACGTAGACATAATGGTGGGGAAAGAAGAATGTGATGTGTGATGATTGTGTGAGTAAGTTAAGTGGTTGAGGATGTGGCAGGTATGAGTATTGATACATGCAGACTTGGGGTTGGGGGACTAGGTGTGCCTGTACTGAGGTCTTTTGTTTCACTCACTTATAGTGTTTTCTTTCACTCAAATACTGTTTTACGCATTTTAATGACTGCAACTGTAGTGACTCAAAGGTCATACTGGCCGGGCATTCAACATATCTACCCCAACTACATACGTAGCCATTTGTATGGTGTACAATTCTTCTTCTACCTCACACACACACACACACACACACACACACACACACACACACACACACACACACACACACACACACACACACACACACACACACACACACACACACACACACACTCACGCGCGCGCAGTAATTGTTTTATTAAATGTATCTTCGAGAGTCAGTAAGAAACTAGAAATAACTGCCTTTGTTCTGTAAACCTCACCAAGTTTCAGCTTTTGCCTCTTCCTTTGTGGACTGAGGTTTCACATTTGTAAAATGATCTCTCTTATCTGTCTGTACCATCAACTTAACTGCCCTCATCCCCTGCAGTTTTCCCGTCCCATATTGCCAAGCAGGTGACCCACAAGGAGGAATACCGCCCTCCCTCAGTCCAGTGATACTGTGCCTAGCACAATATGTTGGGGATACGTAGCCTTGCTGTGGGCAAACATTTTGTAACAATTTGGCAAACTTTGATATGTAAACAGCTAATATTATTCAGTTTTATTTCAACAAAAACGGAAAAAAATCGGATCAAGCCAATAGATCGTTTGAGCTGGCATGAATATAAAAAATAATTAGCAATTCGATAGTCATAATTCCCTCTGTTGGTCCCACGTGAAATGTTGTTCATGAATAGACGTTCGACCGAATAATATCATTTGCTAACTTCAACTGTATGTATGTTCCATAGTTCATATGTTCATGGGCTTCTTCACTGAATGTATCTTGTGGAGGACTACTTCACTTGAGGATAAGTAACATAAATAGTGATGATAATTATGATAGTATTGCCATTATTATTCCTTCAGATTATTAAAAAAAAAGTTATTATGTTTTCATAGAGCGAAAGAGGTATGGAGATTGTGAGATTATTTTTAGCATCGGAATTGTTAACATAATTCTTAAAGATATTATTCTTTGTTTGTTTGTTGTTAAATGCTGCACTCAGCAACGTAAGGATATTAAAACATTACATTTAGGTTCAGTGGTATTTTTATATTTGTATCATTTTGCAAATGTTACAGGGACCTGATAAGGGATAAATAATTATGTATAGTCGCTATTCTTAAAGTAAGAATATGTTAGATTTATCAACCAGAAATATTGCACACAAGAGGATAATCATATTTCATGACACTATTCAACGTCGAAGTCAACGATATTTGTGTATGTTATTGCTACATGACACGGATACGTCATGATAAAGCAATTAGAAATTGGCATTTGATGCTATAAGATAGCTACGCGATAAATCACAAAGAACAAAGAAGGAAGCGATATTTATTTCACGATAAAACATTGTTCTATCATGACGTCATTTATTGAGATTCGAACATGCACTCGCAACTTGAAAAGTAAAATTTGTAAATTTGACCTTATTTTTGAGAGGTATGTGTCTAGTGAGTTGTTCCCAATAAATGTTGCTGGAGAATCCGAAAATGAGAGTGATATGACAATCGGTATTGGGAGAAAAGGTACAGATGATTGACGAGAAAATTGTGAGAATATGCGGGACCAAACTCAAATCCTAAAATGGATTTATCTAGCATGGCCGCTGTCGTATTCTATTCAAGGAATCATCATTATTTAAGTACGGGTAAATATTGTAAAGCGTGTATTTTTTCCTAATTTAACACCCTAAAAGAGGCTGTACGTAATGTTGATATCTCATATAGAAATAAACGAGTCTCGGTCGTTGTTTATCGTACAATAAACAACTCCCACTCGTCGTTTGTTTCTTAATAACATGACCATATACACTAACATTATATCTTTTCATGTTTATCGGTCAACAAAAGCGACATAAGCATTTCCATTAACATGAGAAACCCTTGCCAAAAGTAGCGCCAACTGCACCATTGCGACAACATCAGGAGCATGTTTCATGATTCATCATAATAAATGATGACATTGGATGCTCGCAAAAACGCGAGCTCATTCCGATCCACTAGTTGCACCCGCCACAAACACATCCAAAGGCAAGCCAATTGTTCACCCGAAAAGGCAGAGAATTGCATCTGACATCAGTTTTGTCATTGATATGTCAAACCTGGAAATGCCGTCTACACGTCCAACACAAAGCCAACACAACTGTTTTTTTCTGTAAAATATGTTCATTTCAGAAATTAGATGTTATTCTAGCATTAGGTCTGTGGTACGTTTACTGCATCAGCATTACATTAAAACGAAATTACATTATATAAATCCATACAGAGGAAATGCTTAACATTTATCTTTTAAGGAAGAGTGCAGGACGACTTGCTTTATACATATAAATGTGGACATATATGTATGGACATTTGGATGATACAGATATACCTCCTTAAAGGTAGTGTTCGTAGATGACTGTAGAAAATGGAATAATAATGTGAGTAATCGGGTTAATACCACGTTCAGCAATATTTAGCCATATTGCGATATTGGTTTCCAACATACAAGACGGACCATGAAATTATGACTTGAATTTGGACCTGGCTTTCTGGAGTGATGTAACACCCCAGAATCTCCGGTAGAAAAAGGGCTCAAAGCACGAATTAAGATCACGAGATGATACTGATGTATGCATCTGGACATATATTTGCGTAGTATTACTACCTTAATTCATCAGTATATATGTATTTTGCAAAAAAAGGATATTATAGGATCGACGCTGACATGCGCATATAACCTATAACCAGTGCTGTAATATTTCATTTCTTCTGACACATATCGACACGAGAAATTATATTTAAATTTAAAAGGAGCCCAAGTGGGATAGAAATTTGAGTCTGAACCTGTTGAACAAGGCTTGTTTCATTTTGGGCTATAGAATTGCCGCAAGGCCTGGGCGGAAGGGAACACCTGTTTGCACCCATCAGATACCAATCACAACTTCTCTCTCCAAACGAAAACAAAATACGAAAAATGTCGGAAGTGTATCCTTCTAATTTTCTATTTAGATACATGTTTTAACTTTAAAGTAATTATATGTATCTCATGTATTATTGGTATCTGTGATGCTGGTACCGTTTTGTTGCCATTGTGTAGCTTTTGTGGAGTTATTATGAATATCAAATACATGCCTTGAAATATGGACTTGTGAAAGAACTCATCATTGAATCATTTGCATTTAAATTAATGCATATACCATTTACTTGGACATATTATCCATCTACTTATACACACTTATTATGGACATATACAGAATTTCATTGTACCTTATTATTTTAAAAAATACCCGTGAAGATCCGGGTTAGAATAGGCATTCAACAACCCATGCTTCTACGAAGGCGATTTGGCTCGCTGACTTGGTTGATGCATGTCATCGTATCCCAAATGCGTAGATCAGTGATCTTGATGATAATGACTAAATGTTTGGTCCAGACTGGATTATTTACGAACCACCGTCATATAGCGTGTATATTGCTGAGTGCGGCGTTAAACAACAAACAATCAAACAAAATCTATATAATTTTTAAACACCTTCCAACAACGAGAAATTAAACTTATATTTTCTAAATATTCTGTTATATTTATAACATAATTTGATTCATAATTTAATTATTGCGTTGCTTTCTTCCCTGTCATTTAATGTGCATGTTCAAACCCCTAAACTTTTAATATTTCATTTTTCATAAATGGCTACGTTAGTGCGTTGCCTAGATCGTTACCTACTCACAAGAATAGATTAAAACAATTTGTTTTACTATCATATTTCTGTTTATCTAATTCATAATACAAAATTGATAATTCATTTATAATAGTATAGATCATATTCGTGTATATCACTATCTGATGTTAAGCTTTATTTCAGAAAATATAATTAATTCAAAATGTAGAAAGATACACAATTTGCCATTATTTGACTTTTAAACTGTATAAAGTATGATATAATGATCAGAATACCTGTAACGGGTAGTATTTAAGAAAGAAATATTTGTCGAGAAGTCCCATTTTTTTAGATATGCCCTTCAGTAGTATTATTGCATATCTCCAGAGAGAGGTTTACATTGTAGTTCTCATTATTTGTGGATAATTAAAAAAGCAACATAGAAAATATATATGCTACCATGACGAAAGAATACAGAGTATACATAACTCGCAATTCTATATATTCAGCAAACAGCCCAAAACCGAAACTCCACAACATATCCGATTACACTGATTAAGGCTGTCCCAGTTCTCCATGCGATACTGACGCCCGTTCGTCTCCCAGACCATACAGAATAAATTTAAAAGGAATCCAGCTCAAGTCTAGAACGATTTGGCAAGCCTAGATTGCCTTAATTCTATCCATGAAAGTAAGCATTAATAAAAAAATATTGTTCTTGTCTGCTTCAGATTATATTTTGTAGATACTTATTTTAACTAGGAAAATTGTACTGACACCGGCGCTGTCCCTATTGAAGCTATCCATAAGAATTTCGAATTGCCGTCCATTGTTCGATGTCAATACATCGATGACAAGTGAGGATATCATAAAGTAATCGTTGATGCCGCGCTACACTTTGATAAAAATTATAATCAAGTTGACTGGTGTGTACAATACTACAGTGAACATGTACATGATCATGCCCTAGTAATCAAATGCCGTAATGTCAAATACTAATTTATTATTGTGTAATGAATTTAACTGGATCAGTGGTAACATGTAATATTAATATTCCATCAATTTCTTTCCTGGTTGGTCCATCCATGTCTACAAAATGAAAATAATACAATTAAAATGGAGCATAGAACAATTCTTAATTTCAGGCTAGAGCTGTGGAAATCTAGACTTTCCCAATCATTATAGACTCGAGTTGGTCTCATGTTTTACATTATTCTCTTGGGTCAACGTCACAGCTCATACCATACACTAACAAGACCAGCTTGCCCCCCGCCGGAGCGCCTGGATTTTGGTTATATCATCTAACATGGCCAACTCTGCTCTTAAGTAAACAAGAACCTAATCAGCGAGGGGTCCTTTATCATCCCTATGTGGCTGCTTATAAAAATCTGATATCTTTTCCCAAAGAACTGGTTAATAATATATTTTCTGCTGAATATTCGAAACAAATAGAGTGAGTTGGTACTACATGTACATATGTATACGGTTCTATTTTAAATGACTGCAGCGCTCCATTATGAAAACAATTTGTTTTAACGCCGCTCTCAGCAGTATTCCAGTGATATATGACGGCGGTCTGTTGTATATGAAATATATGCAAATTGAATCTTGAATCTTGAAAGTTGTAACATGTCCGCAAATAAGTATCACATGCAGTATGCAGTATATCAACTGCAATATACTGTATACATCAGTAGACAGTGTGTCGCGAGCTCTGCGCTGGGCTGGAGCACACATTTCCTACACCTCTCCCTTCGGCAAACACATCACGAGGGTTGCAACGAGGTCACAGGTCAGGCGTGCACTCGTCAGTTGTCTAATACGGTCAAGAGTAAGATCTTCCGGAAGACCACTGCACTGGAGGTATGTGGATTATTGAGGAGGTACTACGTGTTTGGAACTGGGAGTTGAACACTAAGCACTTTTAGAGAAGAGCTCACAATAAAACGTTATGGACTCGCGGACGGACTTGTGTTTTCATTTCAAGACGTACATTTATCAGGTTTAACTTCCTAACTGTAACAATAACTGAACTTTACGCCTTTTATACACATTTGTGATGGGGCGACAATGCGACAACGAGACATATTTTGACCTTGAAAATGTCGCGTTACGGCATCGTCGCCCTTTTGTAAAATAAAGAAATGGATTATCAAAGAGCGACAATGCGAACACGCGACAATGCGACAAATGGCCAATTGTCGCGCTTTTGTTAATTTTGACACGTTTTGCTTGTTTTTGTAAAGGCGTCAATGCGACAATGCGACAACGAGACAATGTCCCTTCCATAGTAATCCGTGCAAATAAAACTGAGTAATGAAATAGAAGTCTGACATGCCAGTTAAAAGATAGTGTTGCAGCTTCTGATTTCATAGATCTTCAAGAAGGGTTATCAATAATGGGATGGGTGATGAGTTCAACTGCATACGCTGTGATTAACAATAATGCTCCGAGTCAATACATTTTGTCAAATATATGACATGTATTACGTGAATGAACATATTGTTTATACTCGTCCATGTTTTTGACGGACAAAATAATTTACATGCTCGGGAAAACTGAGGACGGGCATCATTGTGTGTTTCCGTGCTTTGTTCAGGTGAACAATTGACTTGTCCTTGCATGTTTTGTGACGGGTGCCACTTGTGTGGCAGGATACGCTCACCTTTTCCCGAACACCCATTGGATGACCTGAACCACTTCGGATTTTTATCCCACATCAGTCTGATACACCATGATATAACTGAAATACTGAAATACTGTACAGTTGAAAATGATGTTTAATGCGATTACCGTAGTGTGTTACTGCAACTGTTCATATTTTGTGCAGTGATGTTATGTAATATGTAAAAGAAAGCATATTCAATTATCCAATTGATTTGAATAGAATATACTTGCGTCAGTGTATTTTATTAACGCCCCAAATCGTAATTTAAACACATAAAATAACAGATCACGCATGGCGCCTTGTCTTACTACTAGATTTAATGGGCCACCCCGGAATAAAATAGTTCCCCCAAAGCGAGGAACATATGTTTTAGTATGTTTACAAGAAATATATTCCAAACAATATCCTCATTAGATGAGAAGATCGTTTACAGAATTACCTCAGTAAGTCAATTACAATGACAGAGCGTCGTAATACATTTACATCAAGTACAATACGTCAAAATGGCCGACACGATAAACGTGACGGGAGATATTTTCGAAGTTGTTAATTAACCTGTGGCTATTTCAAGCCTTTGGCATCACTGATCAATTGGCCGATCATTGAAAGGTGATTGTGACGATGTGTCAAATAGATACTAAGGTAAATTCATAGATTTCTGTAAATTGTCACTGCGACAGTTTGGATTTTTTTTCGTGTTTTTTCTCTCTGGGATGGGTTGCAGCGAGGGTATCCTTAAATGGGCTTGCAACCACGCTTCTGTATGAATTCGTACCAGGGAATTCCAAGGGTTTTCCCCAGGAATGTGGAAGTAGTCAGTGTTTACGCCTTTTCAAGAATACAGTCACGTGAAGAACGTCATGTGACCGACCTCGCGTCCAAGTCGTATATCTTGTAAACTTCACATTACAAAATTAGTTATTGTTATAACCAAATGAAACACAACCCATTATCCGATAGGGGTAACTGTACATAGCCGTTACCACAATAAACTTAGTAACATTGTTTGGTTTGACTTCTTGGCGCGTGTCTGAATTCCATTAACATGTAACATATCCTAAAACTAGCTTATCAGCAAATCTCGCTGCACTGCGCGCGACAGATACTAGAGCAAGGCATGCCAGTAATACGAAACCTAAAGCTTCCGAAAAGAAGCCTTGGACATCACGTGCGTCGGGGGACCAGCGCCATCTGATTGGCCGTTAACAGTTGTACAAGGCGGAGCAAAAAGCATCGTTTTTTCGTCCATTTTACGCTTGAAAAACTCGACCCTTTTCTGGACACTTTCTAGACGCTGACCAATTAATCAATTTTAATGAATTTTTAGTCGTTTTTCCGTCCAATGACCATATACGGAAAAAAACGACGTTTTCGTGTTTGCAGTGTAAGTTCAATGCAGTGAAATATCAAGTGTTAAGTTCACTACAATGAAATATTAGGTGTTATGTTCACTGCAGTGAAATATCAAGTGTTATGTTCACTGCAGTGAAATATCAAGTGTTAAGTTCAATGCAGTGAAATATCAAGTGTTATGTTCACTGCAGTGAAATATCAAGTGTTAAGTTCAATGCAGTGAAATATCAAGTGTTAAGTTCACTGCAGTGAAATATCAAGTGTTATGTTCACTGCAGTGAAATATCAAGTGTTAAGTTCAATGCAGTGAAATATCAAGTGTTAAGTTCACTACAATGAAATATTAGGTGTTATGTTCACTGCAGTGAAATATCAAGTGTTATGTTCATGCAGTGAAATATCAAGTGTTATGTTCACTGCAGTGAAATATCAAGTGTTAAGTTCAATGCAGTGAAATATCAAGTGTTATGTTCACTGCAGTGAAATATCAAGTGTTAAGTTCAATGCAGTGAAATATCAAGTGTTATGTTCACTGCAGTGAAATATCAAGTGTTAAGTTCAATGCAGTGAAATATCAAGTGTTAAGTTCACTGCAGTGAAATATCAAGTGTTATGTTCAATGCAGTGAAATATCAAGTGTTAAGTTCAATGCAGTGAAATATCAAGTGTTATGTTCATCACTTTCCTCAACTTCAGAAATATCAGCATTACACACTGAACTATATAATACATTTTGTTTCGTTCTCTATGTACTGAAACCTTATTGTAATTCTAAGATGCCCCTGTAGCTACCATTGCTGTATGTAAACGACTCGCAAGGCTGGTGCCCCGTCGGGATTCCAGAACACAATTGGTCTCCATCAACCAATGCTTGTAAGACGTAAGTAGAAGGATCGGGTGTTCAGGCTCTGGCATGGTTTCATGTACTTGCATGTCATCGTACCGCGCGGGACGTTCCTTATACTGTCCACTACTGTAACGAGTTATATCTATATGTCCATATGTCCATATGTCCCTGAATGTATCATAATGTCAACACATGGCGTTATGGCTAAAGCGTTTATTTGTTCCCCGAAAGACCAAGCTCTCTTCCCCATGGTATACCCGGTCGTGATGGTATCCCAATATGGCTAAAGACACAACTCACCCACTCACTCATATGTCCATTGCCGTCATGTTGCATCCAGATGATAGATCCGGTCAGTGAGTGAGAGCAATTTTGGTTTAAAACCGCTTTTAGCAATATTCGAGCGATAGAGTGGGTGAGTGAGTGAGTATGGTGTTACGCAGCTTTTAGCGATATTCCAGCAGGGGGACACCAGAAATGGGCTTCATCGAGCGATAGAACGACGGGGCTTCACACATTGTACCCATGACGAGGGAACGCTTTAAACCATTAGACTATCCCAACGCGCCGCCCCGATCAGGTGTATGGGGAAAAAATAAGTCCTCAAATACCCCGTGCTTGTCTGAAAGGAGTTGACGATTTGTCGAATTTTGTCATGCTATCAACCACTACCCGGCCCCTCCACAAACTCAGATTTTGACAGTTATCCGTCATGTTGCACAACAATCTGTCTCTCACCGACTCACCCACTCACTCACTCACTCACTCATTCACTCACTCACTCACTCACCGACTAACTCACTCACTCACTCACTCACTCAAAAGAAGTTTCTGAAACTGCAACACACGTACACAAGCGTATCTACCCTCACTTAGCTGTCGCTGGGTACCCGATAGAATTAAGTGGTATGGTTAATATAAACCTAGAGCCTCACATGGTATGCATATTCCTAAGGTATTCAATTTGCTCCGTGTTATAATAGTTCTTTAGCAATCAATGCTTACCGTAAAAGGCAACTATGCTTGTCATAAGAGGCGACTAACGGGATCGGGTGGTCAGACTCTCTGTCTTGGTTGATACATGTCATCGTATCCCAATTACGTGGATTGATGCTCGCAGTCAATCACTGGACTGTCTGGTCCAGATTTGATTATTTACAGAGCACCGCCATATAGCTGTACTATTGCTGAGTGCGGCCTTACACAACAAACAAGCAAACAAAACTGCAATCTGTTCGTAGACCTAGCCTTTGAACGGGTTAATAATTTACCATTCCCTTTAAAGGGATTCTTTGAAATCTTATAAAGGTCTTGCGCGTTACACTGCATCCATTGTGGTTATAATATCCCTATTAACTCTGTATGTCACTCACTGTGTACCTGTTTGACAGTAATAACAGCATACAGAATTTCTGCAGTGAACCAACACGATTGGTGAAATGTGTATTATTGATCTTGATGCCACACAGGCTCACATGCAATGATGATCATACACCGCTTTGAGGACCGTCTATGTGTTTTTATTATTGATGCAGATTTAAGTGAGGGTATCAACTTTCTTCCTGTGTGGTTACCATGGACACGAAAATTTAACAAAGCAGTAGACTTTTATTTTGTATTCATAGAATTATGCAGTAGCGGGACTATCTTTACCAGTGCCATAGCATCATTGAGAACTCGAATTAATTATCAATGAGACCAGTTTCTGTAAATTGATATAAATAGAATGGTTGGTAGAAATGACATAGACGATCACATTGGTATACGTGTAGGCATGCATATATTAAGAATGTGTTCATTCTATCCAAGAGATAAGAGTGCATAGTTGCCGTACTTATTTGAAACGACCAGGCATTCCCCTCATAATGAATGAATGAATGAATGAATGAAATGAATGAATGAATGAATGAATGAATGAATGAAACTGTTAGGGATGCAGATGTCAGTTTAATGACCATGACCATCAATTCCGCTGACCAAGACTAGAAAGCGACACAAGATCTAAAAACCTATGTACAGCGGTCTCTTGGGAATCACTCAGAATAGAGTGATGCATTCAACACAACTAACATCGGTATAGGATAACCGGGGAAGAATTGATCGGAAACAAAGCACTGAGACACACAATTGTTCCGTTCAATCAAATGTTATAAAAAAGAGTTCAACAACGCATAACTGTACCAAACTTTAAAACATGTAAACAATTAACCTACCAAGCTGATTGACTTTGGATTAACGTTTCGTTGCAGGTAATGAATATAAACACCTCGTCATAAACCGCACCACACATTTTAAAGTAAAAGTATAAAATATAATTTTCATATTTACATATTTCATATTCTACACCATCTGTGAACATAATATCACAAAGACACCCTGTTCCGAGCTGCACGTGCATGCTTGCTTTGAGCATGCTTGTACCGGGGGTCGGTTTGCTAAAAATGCAGTATGCACATAGCCTCTTTTGGCGTATGTTATGTTGGCAGACACAGCTAAAATTTGGTTTTAGGCATACATTAAGCTTTTTTTGACCAACCAGTGAAATGCCCAAGCGTCCAGAGCCTCTGAACCTATGATGGCAAATTATTGGTATGCACCAGACTGGTATGTCATTTCGTGCTATTGGAGCACAACTGAACATTAATCACACTGTCATCAGCAGGCTAATACGTAAGTATACTGCTTCCGGTGAAGTGAAAGATGCACCGAGGTCTGGACGTCCCAGAAAAACAAATGACAGCGAAGATCGTGCTCTCTTACGCCAAGCCAGACGAAGCCCAAAGTCTACTTGTTCACAGCTGCGACATGGATGGCATCCATACAACAGAGTGTCCATCAGCACCATCAGACGACGCCTAATGCCATAATGCCAGACCACATCGTGCTCGAGCTGTTGTTGAGCATCTCCAACACAACGCCATTGAGACACTACCCTGGCCTTGCCAGAAGTCCAGACATTAATCCCTCTTGAGCATTGTGGGACATTTTGGGACGTAGGGTGAGAGCAAGGGATCCGCCAGTTCAGAACCTTCAGGAATTGACCGATGCATTGCATGATGAGTGGCAGCAGATCCCCCAACAGCGATTCAGACGTCTTGTGACCAGCATGAGACGGCTTGTAGAACATGTTATCTATGTGCAAGGCGGTTACTCCAGATACTGAGTTAGCCAGTCATTGTGGACCTTACTAGTGTGTTCGACATTAATGAAATGTCAACTGTGTTGTGTGTCTGTTGTAACGACTCCGGCAGCCATACTTATTTTAGTGAGCTTTAGTTTGCTACAATTAAACCCTCAATTAGTGCTCAAATTCGGTCTTGTGTTGTCAATGTTCTGACTCAACGCTCACATGAGGCCATATAAACAGTTTAATGCGCTTTTCTAAGCACCATTTTTATGAGGTTGAAGATCCAGTTTTACTTAAAAAAGTGGGTGGTGCGATATTTATGACGAGGTGTATATGTTTTGTCGAAATAACAAAAATACAATGACATGCTGGCTCCTTTCAATCTGTAATGTCAAGACTATATACTGAAATCATAAAATAAAACGTGCATATGTGTTGAAAAGTGTATGTGGAGGAACACGTCCTTGAGAAACATACCTCAATGCTTCACTCAGGGATCCAGTGTGGTAGGAAGCATACCTCAATGCTTCACTCAGTGTACCAGAGTTTGGTTTTACACTGCTTTTAACATAACAGTACCGACATGAAAGAAGGTCCCTGCAGATGACGATATGAAGAATTAAGTGAAATAGTTATCACCGATAAATATTATATTAACGCATATGACTACCTGCTGAGGTTGATATCTTTTCAAAATACCCTGTGTGGCATTTGTCTGGTAATGCAACACGATCACTTGATAAATGTTTAATGTGCTGACGCCATACATATGTGGTATCCGTTCTTCCGTCTACCGGGTAGATGTAGGCGCTCTTCTTCGCCTGGCGCAAGTAGAGGGTTATTCTTATTCTGTAATATTTCTGTTATATTACCGTTTACCTCCTAGGAGCTTACACACTTGGCAGCTTACGCTTACGTGGATCGTGGAATATACCAGAAAGTAAGTATTTCATATCACATATCCTGTATATGAAGAACTATTCAGTTTAAGGCACGATACGAAAGGTGGTCCTTTTGTGTCCGTTATGGTGTTATAATGATTAGCTTAAACCCGTCACAGTCGGAGAAATAGTACAATGATAAGATCTGGTGCTTAACAGTTCCGATGAGGATCTGAAAACAAGCTTTCAAATGTGATGAATACAGGGCTACTGCACTGCAAACACAATGAATTCCAGCCGAGAGCAGCTGGTATTGGGGTATACAAAATTGAGAGTACATTGTGTCTGTTCTCACAAATCGTTCTCATTAGTCGTCACTGTTGTTTTTCGGAGAGGCTGTGCATGCTGTTTTGAGAGCGTCGGTTGGCAAGTGTACGTGTTCACTGCACAACTCGAACTACCCCGTATCGAATGTGCTGTAACGCCATATTTTGTCAATCGATTGTCCATATGAAGCTGTGCAACCAGTAATCAGGAGTTAAGAGTCAAAACGTTTTACGGCGTATATTTCAAAAGAAAATGAAATAGTTCTAGTTTTACGACATATCCCTTTTTATCACAAATGTTCCTGACCCGTGAAGATCGGAGTAAGAAATAAGTCTCCAGCAACCCATGCCTGTAGTTAGAGGCGACTAAGGGGATCGGGTGGTAAAGCTCACTGACTAGGTTAATGCATTGCATCGTATCTCAAATGTCGTAGATCGATGCTCATGATGTCAATCACTGGAATGCCTAGTCCAATCTTTATTACTTACAGACCGCCGTCATATAGCGTATAGTGCGGCGTTAAACAACAAACAAACAAATAAATGTACAAAGCACCACAGACGTCACAGTGACCCCATCATATATATGAGCTGCATTGTTAATTTATCCAAGTTGACCGGTTATATCGTAACACCTTGGTAATCCGGACTCCTTGAATAAAAAAACCTGCTTTTCTGATAATTACATTAAGGAAGGTTTACAGTTACAAAGGACACAACTCCTTATCGACGATACATTATTCGGGACGATTTGACTCTGAAAAGTGCAGTGTGGATAAGCAAGGTTGCCTTGATACGTCGGTCACGTGATCAATAAATGTATTATATTTTAGAACTGCGTGGAAATGTTCACAAACGTTGTCCGTTTTATTATTAGTGGTAAGTGATTTTGTAATCTAATCGTTTAAATAAGATTTGTAATCTCAGATCCCCTAGTCATGACCTATTCATTATTCGACACGTTGATATTACCTCGTATACACATAGCAGTGTATTGAGTAGTCTACAGAGCAGTCTACCGCAGCATGCCTAGTGGGTGTGAAAACATCCTCCCTTGAACAGATGGATTCAACAATGGCCGGCATTAATATTGGAAAGATAATTGATTAGTTTCCACGTTGAGAATTAAAAGTGAAAGGGGAGTGTATTTGACACCAAATTTGGCATTCCTCATTAATTTTTACAGAACCAAATGTGGTTTATCGTTGTAAATTATTTCCATCATAAATATGTTAATGCGACCTTACAACCATTATGTATTAAGTTGAGCCTTTAATATTCAAATAATGTCTCACTGGATACTCATACAGTGAAACCCTTTTTTACCGGGATCCCTCGAGTTCGAACCGGGTTTTCCGGGAGATTACTGAAGGATATTGCACTGTTCCGACTATCGCTTTATTCACATAGGGATATTTAACTGTATAAAGACCCCTGGCTTGTGTTCTCTGTTTCCATGATAAGCCGGAGGGGTAGCCTAGTGGTTAAAGCGTTCCGGTTTGAATCCCGACATGGGTACAATGGGGGAAGCTCATTTCTGGTGTCCCCCGCCGTGATATTGCTGGAATATTGTTAAAAGCGGCGTAAAACCATACTCACTCAGTCACTCACTCCATGATAAGACGATATATTGTTTAGAGATCAACATTATGTGGTTTCATATTTTTTGTGACAATGTTTACTTTAAAAGTTATCGGTAATTTTCCACAGCAAGCGCAAACAGCTGTGAGACAAAATGGACGGCATGTTGATATGTTATGACGTCCTGATGTTATATGATTCCATTAAAACCTGTCTGCGCTGGATAAGGAGAATAAGGGAAAAGGTTGTTCTGATAGATATTGATCAAACTATAGATATGAATATTTAACAAATGTGTTGAGAGTGAGGAAAAGATTCAGATTAACAAGTTAACAAAGTTTCCGGGTTTCGAATCCAATTTAACACTCTTTTTGAACCAATCGGATGTCAACACGCACTAAATTCCGTTTACAACATAGGATAAAAACGAAAGACAAATATTACGTAACCGGCAGAATGTACCAGTCATTATCCGCCTTAACACAAAATAGTATTGAAAAACAAATGAATGTAGCAGTGATGAAAATACATGGAAGGGGTGTGTGTGTGTGGGGGGGGATCATAAAAAAACGACAGGTGTTTTGTTTCAAATTACACATTGTTATATATCAGCACAATTAAGGGACTGGAAATTCAATATCGGATGGTGGGGGTGGGAGTGGAGGTGGGGTGGGGATGGAGTCGTGTTATTAAAATACAAGATTATGGGGGTGGGGTTGGGGGGTGTGGAGCCTGAAAAGATACCACATAAATTTAGGAGTCAATCTCAATCCTAGGACCGATTTCCCCCTCCCCCATAATACTAGTATATATTTGGAAATATTATCAGTCCTTTAGCTGGGATTAAATCTGAAGGTAAGTACGCTTTCAGTTGAACGATTGTCTGTGTAGATATATTAATAACATATCTCTTTTATGAAGACTTTTAGCATAAAACAAGACGCAAATGAAACAAGACGCTACGTTCTAAAGTTTTGCAAAGTTTTCATTAGTTGTTTTTTTTAATGTAGTCCATCAGTGTCCTTTGGACATGAAACATATTCCTTCATTTGTCAGTTTTTAAGATATGAGATGTCTTTCCTTTGGAATGATAATATCCCTGTCATTTGGGAGATTCGGTATGTTGTTCATTGCCAGTGGGGGTACGTGTTCAACTCATTGTTGAAATACACTTCTCTTATTCCGCCAGAGAAGACCCGTGTGGTTGTGCCGGGTGCCACAGGTGGGGGTCGCTACTCTCACCGTTTCGTGAACACCTGGTATCATCATGATATGATAGGTGAGGTGAGGTGAGGTGAGGTCAGGTGAGGTCAGGTGAGGTAAGGTGAAATGGGGTTTAACGTCGCCTCCAAGATTATTGCACTTATATAGCGACGTGCATGTACATGTGTGTGTTTGTGTGGCTGTTTGTACTAGTCCGGACTGATGCCGATTTTTAGTGCTAGCTCACTGAGATACCATGCCACAGTTTAACATGAATACTCAACTCAGACACAGTATACTGACTCCGAGTCGACCAGTCCTTGTTTTAGCCCCTTAATGCCGAGCGCCAGACAGGGTAACAACAAGTACCATCTTTTAACGTCTTTTGGTATGACGCGGCTGGGGATCGAACCCCGGACCTTCCGCTCTCCGGGCGGGCGCTTTACCACTAGACCACGGAGGTGGACTCGAAGTGATAGCGATTCATAAACATGTGCTTATGATAAATTTGTAATCGTACAACGGACTCTGCTTTTAGCAAATATTGTTTTACTGTCATTGAAATTGTCGCTTATATTTTCATGAAATGTGTACTAGGGTTTAAAACAGGAAAAAAAAATCTGGAAACTGAAGACTCACTGCCTAACCGTGTAATACGTTCGTTTGTTACTTACAGGGGTGAGTAAGTGGGCAATCGTGATTTTAAATCCCTTTTAGCAATATTAATGCAATTTCACGACATAAAAGCCACAGAAAAATTAAATTCACACATTTTACCCAAGAGGGAATCGAACCATGATAATAGTCGTAACGAGCAAACGCTTTGTCTACTGTGCTAACACACAGGACACAAGGCCTTTCCCTAAAATACAATTAACACTTACTACAATGGAATCTCAGTAATCTTCCACGTGATTGGAAATAAATTATCAACAACGAAATTCTCCACGCTTCCATCTCCAGACAATGTCTAATGTAGGCATCGGTTTAATAACATTTCGTATGACCTGGTTGACTCTTTAGAACACAAAATAACCCACTTCCAGTAAGAATCGATTGATATAAATACTATGACAGGACTGAAAGGAAATTAACCCTTTTCAGGCATGTCATCTCGGTCAGTTATAGACAAGACATATTCATTATAGATAAGGGGTTGTCAAGTATTGCTTAAAACATCTGAACAAGAAAGTCTACTAAAGGGGTACTTCCATCTTCAAATCATATTTGCTGAGTTATTTTATCAATCCTTGCAGTGTTTCACATCATCTGTCGAATGTCACGAGGAGTAGTTACCATTTCAGCTCGTTACTCATACATGTCCGTCTGGTTAGTTATTTGCGTCAGTGGTCTGACAGAGATTTCAGCTGCTGCTTCTTACTTGGTAGAAGCACTCTGCCCACGGTAGCGGTTTATTGTATTCCAGCTTCACAATCCAGACAACATGCCTTCTTGAAGCCACACTCCCCTCACATTGTGCTCTCTTGGCCCTACATAGTTACAGGCGACGATCTAAGATATATCACACTATTTGCTCTTTTCTACGCCTAATGGAACAATGTTGGTTCTTTGTTCTGGTGCAAGAAACGTCGAGAAAAAAGAAAACCTTTCATTATTTTCTGCAGACAATAGTTGAATGGCTTCTTCTGCGGTACTGGAAGACAAATGCCCCAAGATGGTGAAGAGGAGCTCGAGACAACGTGTGTGGCTCTCCTTGGACCCTGGGATATAGAGATATGATCAAAGCCAGCGAGTCAAGTGATCATGACAAACACGATGATGTTACAATATTTACATATTTCACTCACCAGAGGCAGCTGAATGAAAACGGCCGCTATGGCCGGATAGAGGCTGATAGCTAGGCCGCTCTCGTCAAATGTCGCTCAAGTCGTTTTATTCAGTGTTGTCACTGATTAGCAAGCTAATGGTGTTTTTCTCCGTGCCCACACTCTCTCCCAGGGCTCTCTACATATTCATCATTTTTATAGCTGTTTGTTTCAAGTCTCGTATTGAGAACAGATCTTCAAACTACGGCGGCGTGTCTTATAAACTGACATAGAAAATGAAACTTGAATTCGGAGTTCAATTACAGATATGTTTGTCCTTTGCGGTGTCTGGCGCTGAATTATTAAATCGTTAAGTTATTTATAAAAGACACATTGTAGTTTTACGTGTTTGTTATTGAACGAGTACCACTGAATCGGTGAGTGAGTGAGTGAGTGAGTTGGGTATAACGCCGCTTTAACAGTATTACAGTTATATCGCGGCGTGTCAGCTTAATGTGGGAGGAAAACCAGAAATGATGCCGGTTTCAGACGTTTACCACTTCGGCGAGACCCACGGGCACGGGTATGGTGCTGACAAACCTAGAAACATAATCGGGGCGAACCGTGATTCGAACCCACAATCAAAGTTTTCTGGCGTACCGAAGGGACGCAACTCTGCACAGCCAATAGCGGCGCCTTAGACCACTGGGCCACCCGTGCCCCTCCACCTTCGAACTACGAGCGGGAAATTGTAGATGTTTTCGCTGGCCATGCAACAGACACAGCTCGTACTCTCACTCGACCAACCACTTTAATATTCAGACATGGGGGTTTGGAAGGGTGGGGCTGGTATCCTTGTCAGAGGCAGAATTGTTTTTTTCCGGAAACCTCTTCAAGACAAAACAAAATTTTCTGAAAGGAGGAGCGAAAACTCTTTTTACCCACATACTGACGAATGTTCTTGCATTTTTTTCAGAAACTGAGATAAATATTTGTTTCAAGTATTTCCTGAAAAATAATTCGAACATGGAGGTACTGACGGAAAACTGTTTTTGAAAGGAGAAATACCCACTTATTCTCTCATGACCAACATACCTGGATCTGGTCAAATTGGAAAAGTGATGTATTTATGACACAATAAAATCAACTTAAGAGCAACGTTGTGGGCTGGTAATCGAACCTGAGGTGAGAGGCGTACTGGCAGATGAAGGTGTGTTTGGGATCAATATCAGTGATGACTACGAAATACGCCACGTATATCAACATTTACATAGCTAAGCATGTGGACACGTCTTCTCGTCTCAGCAAAAGCTGCAGTTTCGTATATCGGATGTTTATATGTGAAGTTTTAAACTGATAGTCCCATAAATGCCACCGATGTTGGTTTGAAATCATCCTTGCAATCGATTGTCGACATTTATCGACTTGCAGACACTCGGACGAGTAATTTTGTTTCCTGTTTCGACACGTCAGGCATCCTGGGTTTGCTCTTCTGGCTCTATGTGCATTAACGCCGGACTCAAGACATACAAATCAATGTTAGGTAAAGTTAAGCAGCGTTAATTGCGGATAGTAGGCGGATGGGTTACCGCGTTCGGCAGCTTGATTCCTCAGAGCTTATGGGATGTGATCCTGCAATACTGAAACAGAGGTTACATATGGTACCTTCAAAGGCAAGAGTCTTAATTCGAAATGTACACATTACCCAAACAGTGGGTACCCGGTAGTATGAGAATTGACTGCGCCTCATAATATGGTTGCTTGGGTTGCATACTCGCCATGGAGCTGAGACTGAAATTCGAGTGCAACGATCCACATACCGGGCTAATATTAATATAGCGTCAGGAGTATTCACGTATTGAATGGAATCTGTCGCATTATCAACTGACTTTTTTCTAAATTTGTTCTATGAGAAAGGGAGTAACCGATATTGCAGGACATATTCACCCGTTTCGTAAACAGCTAGTGTAATTGTATTCGGACGTCCGGGTAATTTAGGGGCGGTCGGGTAGCCTAGTGGTTAAAGCTTTCGCTCGTCACGCCGAAGACCCGGGTTCGATTCACGATATGGGTACAACATGTGAAGCCAATTTCTGGTGTCCCCCGCCGTGATATTGCTGGAATATTGCTAAAAGCAGCGTAAAACAATACTCACTCACTCCAGGTAATTTAATTTGTCCTTCCACTTTGGTACATGTATGCTCGTGACAGGGATACCAATATGAATGCCATATGGCTTTGACGTTTTTAATATTACACTCATTGTATGAAATGAGTATGTATATATTTATTTTGACGGAATATGATGTGTTTATATACCTGGAAATATCATTACGTTTCTTAAAGAGCTACAAGTTGGATGTTGTTATATATTTGTCGATGGTGTCGGCAGTGACCGATTCAACTTCTACTCGTCTCCGTATATCGACTAGTACTAGCCTCTATATACACATTAGTTGTCTCTTTATAGCAACTATAACTTGTCTTTTTATAGCAATTAGTACTAGTCTCTATAGCAACTATAACTCGTCTCTTTATAGCAATTAGTACTAGTCTCTCTATAGCAACTATAACTCGTCTCTTTATAGCAATTGATACTAGTCTCTATAGGAACTATAACTCGTATCTTTAT
This sequence comes from Haliotis cracherodii, assembly GCF_022045235.1. Taxonomy (NCBI): domain Eukaryota; kingdom Metazoa; phylum Mollusca; class Gastropoda; order Lepetellida; family Haliotidae; genus Haliotis; species Haliotis cracherodii. The sequence goes on along the minus strand of NW_027266270.1, from coordinate 16,584,581 downwards.
AGCAATTAGTACTTATCTCTTTATAGCAACTATAACTCGTCTCTTTATAGCAATTCGGGGGCACGGGTGGCCCAGTCGTCTAAGGCGCCGCGATTCGCTGTGCAGAGTTGCGTCCCGTGGACACGCCAGAAACCTATGATTGTGGGTTCGAATCCCGGTTCGCCCCGATTATGTTTCTAGGTTTGTCAGCACTATACCCGTGCTCGTGGGTTTCACCGAAGTGATAAACGTCTGAGACCTGCATCACTTCGGGCTTTCCTCCCACATTAAGCTGACACGCCGCGATATAACGGTAATACTGTTAAAAGCGGCGTTATACCCAACTCACTCTCTCACTTTATAGCAATTAGTACTGGTCTCTTTATAACAAGGATAATTCGTCTCTTTTTGGCAATTAGTACTAGTCTCTTTATAGGAACTATTACTAGTTTCTCTATAGCAAGTATTACTAGTTTCTCTATAGCAAGTATTACTAGTATCTCTATAGCAACTATTACTAGTTTCTCTATATCCTCTGCTGTATCTTTGGATCAACTATTACCAGTCTCTTTGTAGCAGCTTGCACTTGTGTGTTTGCAGGTAGACAATTGAATTGATCTCAATCAGCCTGGTTACATACAAAAACGTTCACAAATAATTTCAAGCCATTTATATTCGTGTTAGACCTCATCCGTTTGCTACTGAATTTGTTGTTTGCGGATAGAGCCGACTTCAGGGTCGAAACACGACCTAGAACAATCTGATTGAAGACATCGGTAATCTGAGACGAATGTCTAACTCTACCAATGATGCTTCGACAATTTCCCTGAAATGAATATATTAAAAAAGGGAGTTAAGAGATTCCGCGGCGCCAGTTGTATATTTTTGTATTGATGAGGCTTTTGAAGTTACCGCACGGGGTTTGTTCCATGCGAAGGGGAAATGCGTACAAACTTGTTCAATTTTGAATTATGTTTAAATCACGAAAATTATCAAAATAATTGGAACATGTCTTTTTGTACACTCATATTAAAGGAATTAATAAAACTGTCCTTTCATGTGAGAATTTGATACAATTTTGTCGCAATGACTGATAGCATGTTTAGCTGAGGTCCGTGTGTTAAAACACGACGAGAGGGATGTTTTATCGTCAGTATGTGTAATAAAGCTATACTTAAATGCCACGGCTAATATTCCCATATATAATTGGGTTTATTTCTGTCGAAATGCATCCAGTATAACAAATAACATGACACCTTATTGGGTTATAAGATTTATCACTTTATCATAACATGTTTTCGTCATGTCATAAGTTTACCACCGCTAGAAGTATTCCGTTTCTTGGGATAGACGGTAGATGGTCAGTGATCCCAGACGGCAATTGCTGTATCAATGAGCCGTGTGATTGGTACGGGCTAGCTGGCCTCCAGCCACAATGATGAAGGAACTATATAGTGGAGACAACGGCAATAAACAAACACGTGGGGTGCTGTGATATACTATCAGATCCGTGGTTATTCAAATATAACTCGTTTCATGATGAATGTACTGTAAATCATGAAATAAACACGAGCGTGAATTGAATGCGAAAAATGCGAGTGGTCTTTGAACGCATTAATGAAACGTTGCATTTATGCCTCCAAAATGACTATCAACAAAAAGACGGCCTCACTGTACATTTTGGATAGCAGACATACCTACACAGACACGGTTTATTGGGCAGACAGTTTACTGTGGGGCAGTAGCTTTGTAGAAAAGTAACAGCGACAAAACCCTCTCTATAATCGTACGAAAGGTTTGCTGAAGGGGTGTTCGTTGTGCGATTCCGACTCTATCGTAAATAGATGCAACATAAAACTTTCGACATTCATGAAAAAATCGCTGCGAAAGGCAGAGTCGATTGTAAAATTCTGTCTATATAATGAACACGTGTTTTGGAATTACCATCACAAAGTGATGATACCAGGTGTTCAAGGATCGGTACAATGCAAAATGGTATCATTGTATGTGTTCTTATTTATGTTTTTAAGTACTTAAGGGGCGGTCGGGTAGCCTAGTGGTTAAAGCGTTCGCTCATCATGCCGAAGACACTGGTTCGATTCCCCACATGGGTACTATGTGTGAAGCCCATTTCCGGTGTCCCCCGCCGTGATATTGCTGGAATATTGCTAAAAGCGGCGAAAAACCACGCTCACTCACTCTGAACTTATCCATGGCGTACTGGAGATCTAAGGGATGCTGAGGGATGCTAAATAAATTAACCTTTGGTTGCGATCCTTCGGTTCATCAGTCCACTGACTATATCCTGCTTCTCACTCACTCACTCACTTACTTTAAGCACTTAACACAATTATCCTTCAGGTTTTAAAAATATTTAAAATGTCATAATGTCTTTAAACTATTCTTGTGTTCTGAACAATGTCATTGGTTCAATTTCTTTATTCTTTATCCATATTTTGATGAAGATGAAGATGTCGATGAAGATGCGAAAGTTTGTCGTGAGACCTTCAGTTTTTCCTGAACATGTATATAATTATAACTATGACTAATATTAAGTTATTATATATGTATGTGTCACAGCTATGTGTATATATGCGTTTAATCAACAAGCCATACAAAAGCTTCGACCTGCTTTATCACGTGCGTCAAGATACAGGATGGTGTATATAGTTACCTGTACTCATGTCGGGGTTCGAACCCCGGATATCTACTTGCTTATCGTTGTCTTCCCCAAACGTCGCATTAAGTAAACGTAAGTCATCACAACATTCAAGGCCTCAGTAAACATAACCGACGCAATTCCCTCTTTTGTCTTGAACCATATGTTCCCGTGTTTTCTTAGGTGAACAATTGACTTGCCTTCGTGTGTGTTTGTGATGGGTTGGTCAGGATGCGCTCACCTTTTCGCGAATACCTGGTATCATCACTACTTGATAGTTATTCATAAACACATGCCCATGACATAGTCGGAATCATACAATCGATTTCTTGTAAATATGGAATGGGTTTTGTCGCTTTTATTTCTACTTAGGAAATCAGGGAACCTGGATAACGTTATTTTTATTCCAGAATCTGAGCACAATCCACTATAGTTAAAATCAATACTAACTGAGTAGATTGTCTTCTTGCGTCATCGTAACGATTGGGCGACTCACCAAACAAAGTGAAACAGTTAAAGAAAGATGGAAATGATCTGATAGCATCATCAATGACAGCCTCTGTGGTCTAGTGGATAGAGCGTCTGCCCGTGGAATGGTAAGTCTGTTGTTCAATCCCCTGGCCACGTCACTCTTTAAGACGTTAAAAACTTGTACTTGTTTTACCCTGCCCGGTCCTCGGGGTGGAGGGGATAAAACAAGTCTCGGAATCAGGACGCTGGCGGTGTGGGGTATTCAGGTGAAACTGCGGCGGGATATATAAGTGTGCTAGCACTAACATACGGCATAAGCCCGGACTAGTACAAGCAAGCCACACACACGCGCACACACAGAGACATGCAAGTCGCTATGAGTACAATAATGTACAACGCGACGTTAAACCCCATTTTAACCCACTTCACCTGGTAGAAACATGCAGTATTGTTAACGACTTCTATATCTAACAAGCAAGAAATACGTCGAAGATGTAATGAAGAAATGAAGAAATGTAAAAATACGCTTGATGATGATGTTCTCGGGCAATCAGATTAAGTGATGCGTCAGCGCTACTGCAACTGTCGGGTCTTTAGGAAAGGGCAAGCAGGATTTGGTTGTTTATGTAGAGTGGACTAGAACATGTGCTGTCCCGTGAGATTCAGTTACGAACACATAAGCTGAATGTCGAGACATGTTTTAAGTGCCATTAAGCCCCCTTTAATACACGGAGCTCACAAACAACCAACACGGACACATGCCAGAGTATCTAACACCATAGACTGAGATTCCATCAGGTATTTTCAACGTAAATTCACAAAAAAAGTTTTTAACAGCAAAACGGATATTTTTACCCAGCTGTACGGATTTGAAACTGTGATCATCGTCATACGTTCCTAAATATATATCTAAACATGACAGTTGATCCTGGGAGTGGTGTTTCGTCACTCATTCAGGGCATGTTTCCGATACTAGGGAAATAAATGTCATACTATGTTGTAAATGACGTAACAAAGATTAGGCAATGTAACCGTGACAGTAAGAGATTCGCGGATCCTACTTGCAAGTTCCCAAGTGTCCGGTCATACAGATCCTTGTATCGTATGGTCACTGGCCCAGTAGTTATCGCGCATAATGGCGCCTGCTTGCTCTTCTGAAACCATTCAGGAAAGAAGCTAGACGTGCAGCGATGTCAGAAATTAGAATGTGAGGAGATATTATGATCACTAACAATCCAACAGTCGGCGTTGTACACGTGTGAAACCCCGTCTGGCGATATAGGATGGAGCAAATCGGCACTTACTGACTTGCCTCTTCCGCTAGCCATAAACTCTGGGCTTGTTGACAAGAAAACAATCTTTAATGGAAACGCTGAAGAGTTCCTAGAGTGTTGGCCATATTTACCTTACGCACTGGAGAGCTGAGATGCAATTACCTGCCCTTGGTAACCGTGTGTCCCCGTGTGTAGTGAATGTATACCCTTCCCTGCGGTAGTCGAGCCATTGAGCCGACCCCCCACGCTCTGCCCAGTCGGCTGTGGATATAAGACGAGGGGCTTGTCACACTCGGCCATTTCGTTGTGCCACAGCACTAGAGTCGTACACAGCCTCGTGTACAACAGCGCGGAGGTCAGAGGGACTGAAGAACACCAACTTTAGAAGCGGATTATTCCAACAGAAACCAGAGAAAGTATTAGGAACCCGGCTAAAGGTAATGTGTGATTTCATTCCCTCCGTCCCAACTGAAACCGTTTCAGCGACACATTCTTATCGTACAGGACAGGTTAGTTGTTCAAAAAGTTACATGGTCCATGGTATATTTATGTTCCAGCTGCCACATTTGTATGTCTTTATGAAAGATTGCCTTCCCAACGATGAGAAGAAAGCCCAAGAGAGAACAGTGGAACGATGAGTTTTCTAGTTTTCGGTTTATCCGAAACAGATGTTTTCTGGTTACCATGATAACATTTATAGTATACTATTGAAAGAAAAACTTTTAAATCGCCTTTAGAACTTGATGATTTCTAGGTCTGAAACTGTAATTCTAGTCTTCTTCATTTGAGTGTGCCTTTGTTAAAGAATCGACTTGTTTGTGCGCTTTCGGAAAAGCGTCAGCAGTGTGCATGTTCTTCGGATAATGGCTCCAGTGTGTCAGGGCACGTTGACATGTGGCCTATATATTCCCCAGTCTCTGTCATACGATGATGCATACAAAAATGCGCGCGGAGGCTTTGATTCTCTGTCAATGTGGAATTTTTACTTCATAAGAAATAGGTTACGTTATTAATTATCATAACTGTCTGACGACGCATTGTACATGTCGTCAAACATACATCGTGGTATACAGTGTTTTTCTCTAGGAGTTGTTCTGTTACAATCCGTGTGATATATAAAGGAATCAAATTTGTAGTTTGTAGATGACAAACGTGGTTTTCAAACATTTGTTTGTGGGTCTTTCTGATTTAAAAAAAATTGTGTCTGAATGTACAGCGGAAATACAAATCCTTCAGCTGTAATATTTATCTCAATTCTATAAGAAGTGTTTACAAATAATGTCTCAAAAACGCTATATCTACCACATAGCTTCGAGAGCAGAATAAACTTATAACAATAGTAATAACGCTTTTACGTACACATGGTGTTGAAACGTGTTGACTTTTCCCCCTTTTTGTATTAAATAATAAAATAACAAAAAAAGTCATCGTCTTTCCACGGTTTTATTTATCGTGACTGTCTCTCCTTTCGACCACAGTCGCATGATTATTTTGAAAATCAATATAGACATAATGTCGATAAAATGTTTTCTACAAATGAGATTAAAGGCAACGGCAAAAGTAAAGCGTTTTTAGGTCAGTATTTAAAGTGTTTGATACTTTTTTAATCTATTCATTTCAAACACGTTCCTAAATCAACTGTTCTTAGAACATGCTTTATTGATGACACGTCACATGAATGCTATCACGAAGGTGTGGGCTACAAGCTACTCTTCTCCTTTTTGCTATACATATATTTTTTTTAGGTTATAATGCGGACGTTTAACTTCTATGTTTACTTGTATGATTTTTTATATTTTCTCGACTTTTTTTATTTTCTCGATTTGTATTGCAATGTAACTACGAAAATACATTTCTTTTTAATAAATCATCAACACTGAAAATAATGAATTTAACCAGTCTGCAAAATAGACATAATTTAAGTTATATAGACCTATTTCTTCTTTGAACAAAATTGATATAGACGTTTTAGGACATTTTCAAAAAAAAAGGAACAACGTTTTCGATAAAAAAAAATGTAACCTTTTTCAGAAATACCTACCTAATATCGTTATGTTTCTTTTCGGGAATATCTCTGTTTATACAAGTGCATCGATAGGAACAGTAGGAGGAAAAATGCTGGAACTTATTTTGCTATGTCGTTATTGTCGTATAGTTCACTTAGGTTATACATAGCTACTGATTGGAACTTCAGAGACACGGTTCCGGCCTCTTCCTGTGCAGTTTTTTTTCCTGAAAACACTTGACTCTGTTGTTGATTGTGTATCAGCTACTGTCTACTTTGTAAGACAGGGTACCTTTCTGAAGACAGAACACGGGACAACCCCTATTGTTCTTGCTCTATAATAGAACATGTGTATGTATTGAAATACACCGAGATGGTGGCACCGATGGCCATTGTACGAAAATACCCTTTTGTGGTGTTCTCGAGTCAAGAAGTTGGTCGCCGTCGAATACAGTATTCCTTTGTACATGGACTTGTTAACCTTTACATACGAAGGGTTTAAGCCAGTGCGAGACAGACTAGCTTTCAAATATAAGTGGCGCGCTGTTGTTAACCCTAGATTTAATTGGTAATACAGAGCAACGTTAACTGTCGGGCAAAAGAATATACACTTGAAAATTGGATTTCACCAAAAAAAATTACAATCGTCATCAAAACGTTACTGGGCTTAAAACAGTCACCGAAACGCCGCAAACTTAAGTTCCAAAACATAACTATGATAACCGAATAAAAACCTCACCTACACTGTGCGTAAGGCTATAGCTATGTACCCTGCTCCTGACGGGTCGGGGTACATAGGCTCACACACAGGGTACATCACACCATGTACCCTCTCCTGACGGCTCGGGGTACATAGGCTCACACAGTGGGTACATAACACCATGTACCCTCTCCTGACGGCTCGGGGTACATAGGCTCACACACAGGGTACATCACACAATGTACCCTGCTCCTAACAGCTCGGGGTACATAGGCTCACACACAGGGTACATCACACAATGTACCCTGCTCCTAACGGCTCGGGGTACATAGGCTCACACACAGGGTACATAACACCATGTACCCTCTCCTGACGGCTCGGGGTACATGGGCTCACACACAGGGTACATCACACCATGTACCCTCTCCTGACGGCTCGGGGTACATGGGCTCACACAGTGGGTACATCACACCATGTACCCTCTCCTGACGGCTCGGGGTACATAGGCTCACACAGAGGGTACATCACACCATGTACCCTCTCCTGACGGCTCGGTGTACATAGGCTCACACAGAGGGTACATCACACCATGTACCCTCTCCTGACGGCTCGGTGTACATGGGCTCACACACAGGGTACATCACACCATGTACCCCTCTCCTGACTGCTCGGTGCACATAGGCTCACACACAGGGTACATCACACCATGTACCCTCTCCTGACGGCTCGGGTTACATAGACTCACACACAGGGTACATCGACTCAGACACAGGGTACATCACACCATGTACCCCTTTAGATCGTTTGACAACTTATATTGCACGGCAGTTTAGAAGCCTTCGTTGAAGAGGAAAAGTACGAATTCAGAAGAACAAACTATGCACGGCTATAAAGGTACGTATGCATGTAGAATTATATGCAAATACGACCTACAAAGGAATCATTGCATTAGCACCCCTCTCAAGTTTGATGGGAAGGGGTAGGGGTATGTGTCGGGATGGGCTAGGGTTGGGGTGGGAAGACAGAAGGGGTGTCTATTTAAGCTATGGTCACACCCAGAAGCATACTTGCAACACACGAGGAGGGATGAGAGTGGGCGTTATTATGAGGAATCAGGGGTTAAGTATGATATGCTTATATACCAACTACTATAGAGCATGTAGCTTTTGCATCACCCCCACCTAAGCAGGCGACAGTCAGATGACGATGTATCGAGTGTGAAAGTTTTGTCAATCTACGTTAAAAGGTCAATTATTTTACCCTAGGCATTTCCATAGGGACGCAATACATCCCTATATATTCAAAGGACGGATTTGGCATTCTCACAAATATTCATATACATTTGGGATACGACGATATGCATCAACCATGTCAGCGAGCAATCCCGTTAGTCGCCTCTTACGACAAGCATAGACGCCTTTTACGGCAAGTATTGGTTGCTGAAGACATATTCTAACCCGGATGTAAATGTGCCTCATTTTGATTTAATGTCAACAATATAAGACTGCCAGCTGAAGTAAGGTATGAAAGGTAATAGCTCTGGCCTCTCTGGCAGAACGAGGTGAGTTATCACAAGTTCGCGTGATGCTGTAAATACATTGTCATTGTTGACCACCTGCTTCCCAGAACTTGATGATACTAGACGCAGACAAGACTGATTCTTATTGTTCTATTGACTTCCGATTCCGATGACTGTCAGTACGTATCCAGTTATAACAGCAACCGCACAGATTCTCTTTGATGCCGTCGGAACGTTCAATTGTTTTCAATTATTCATGAAACATAACCCTGCTTGATTTGTTTATGGTTAACGTCAGGTTGAGGGGTAGTCAGATGGTCGGAATCGTTACGATTGGGTTTGTGGGATCTTTTTTAAACATCAGAAGAAATTTTTAAAAACACAAGCATGATCGGAAGCGTAAAATGGAAATTTAGTTAAATCAAATAACAAAAAGTACGGTTGGGAGCTTTTGAAGTGGATATCAGTCTTATTTGGTCGTATGTTTTTCTTTACTGTATTTTGACAAATTCAGAATAACGGATTTTCGTTTGAATATTGTTGTAGGTGACATGAGAAAGTGTTTGGAATAAATTACTGTTATTCATTTTAAACCAGGCACATCGGGCACATGTTTCCTCACAAACGAGCGATAACAGTTTTTAGCAGTGAGTGTGTGAATCTGGTGCACCGGTACTTTGAAAGATCATTTGAGTTATTCACAGCGTGCAAGCTTATTGTGGGGATCCGCTTGTGGTTGCTTCCAATATTCTACCAGATTATGAACCTCGGCTATTTTGAATCATACACATGTTTATATACGTCATCCCTGCATTACTTCGGGCTTCCCTCCCAGGTGTTGTATGTCTTAGACGTTTGCTGAAAAAAACCAATGACAAGGTATGGTGCTGTCTCACCAAGAATCATTGCGAATCTTCATATCCGATCGTTTGTCATGGTCTCCTTGCACTCCTAGGGGACGCAACTTGTACGTCGACTTCGCCACACATGCCCCAAATGTTAACAGCGATTCTTCAGTTTGTCGCTTCCATTTTAATTGAATTTCCATAACGAACTGACGTTTTGAAACAGTTTTACCTATAGGTTATTAACGAGATTTGTAAGGTGAATTTCTTTGACATCGCTGAACAAATATACCATTGTAGAATCGAGTTGAGGGAAAAATACAGTCTCGGGCTGGGAATTACTTGTAAATGCAGTTAACATAAAGATTATTTCGGGCGTCGACAACAAGGGGATGATATTGTTGGAATATTCCCACATTCTCTAGCTCTAACAGACTTGTGTACTTGTCCCAAACACTGCTTTCGTAATTTAATGCGACATAAAAGCGACATCACCTGCATATTATCAGTGGAAATGTTGTACAATTCCGCCAATATCATAAGCATGTGTTTATAAATCACTATAAAAAAAGTGACGATAGCAAGTGTTCGCGAAAAGGTAAGCGTATCCTGCCCCATTGGTGTCACCCGCTACATATACATGCAAAGGCAAGTCAATTATTAACAAACAGCGGAACATATGGTACAAGTCAAAATAGGAAAATAGCTTCTAATGCGTCAGTAAAAACCTGACTACCGAGGGCAGTTTGCGGAGGGGAGCATAGGTGTAATTATACGTCATATATTATTAAGTAGAACTTTGATGACGAACCAATGTAATATGAGATCTTGTTTGACATTAAGATGACTTGTGCCGAGCTGTTTGGGTTTTTCAGACTCGTCCTATTCATTATGCATACAACAATCAATAAAGTGCTATCTTTGAAGTCGAAAGTACTTGGTTATTAAAACGAATGTGATTCTGTGGACTATTATGACGTTGTAGCGTCTGTGAGATATTTGTCCCGTGTCAATTACATCCACTCGAAGGGTACACCGAGACATCACCTCCGTTGTAGGGTCCATTGTAATGGAATACTACATCAGGGCACTAGAATATCTAAAGCTGTTCACAGGTAATTGAAGTGCAATATGCTAAGTATATTTGCAAACCCGAGCGGCTTCCCCTGAGAATATCGGTTCCCAGCAACCTTATGCGTGTCGTAAGAGATGGCTAAATGGATCGGGTGGTCCGGCCTGGTGACTTGGTTCATTGCATGTCAGCATTTCCAAATACGCAGACTCGATTATTTACAGACCGCCGCCATTAAACTGCGGCGTTAAACAACGCACGCAAGCACACACGCACGCACGCATATATGTATTGCTTCTCTTAGTTGTTTATGATTTACTTATGGTTGTTTCCAATATTCTACCCGATTATGAACCTTGGTTACTTTGCATTATACACGTGTGCATAAACGTTATTCATGCCTTACTTTGCTTTCCTCCCACATAAAGCTGACATGTAGTGATACAGTGAGTGAGTGAGTGAGTTGGGTTTAACGCCGCCTTTAACACTATTCCAGTCATATCACGGCGTGTCAGCTTAATGTGTGAGGAAAGCCCGAAGTGATGCAGGTCTCAGACGTTTACCACTTCGGTGAAACCCACGAGTACGGGTATGGTGCTGACAAACCTAGAAACATAATCGGGGCGAACCGGGATTCGAACCCACAATCATAGGTTTCTGGCGTGCCCAATAGCGCAACTCTGCACAGCGAATCGCGGCGTGTACTGATACAACTGACACACTGTTAAAAGAGTTGTTAAAGCCAAACTTACTTACTCACTCTCTCGCTCACTGAATAAGAAATGAGCAAACCAGTGCGGGTATCGACCTACCGCGGTGAGTACATATAAGAAACAAAGGAAATAGACATAATCAACGCCTGTTTTGTCCATCCGATCCCCAGTAAGTCACATCCAACTTACAACAAATCGGGGGTACTCGACCGGTGCAGACACTTACGCTTGACGGCGGGAAGACAGACAGAAAAGAGAAAGATAGACGACGTCCAGTTCCGTCTTGCGAAGCTCATACATCTTTAAAGAGTGCCAAGATATTCTAAATTATACCTTCTATGAACTGGTTTGATCCGCTGTAGCAGTAACCCTCAGGTAGGACAAGAGAGCTGCGATACATGAGGAAGATAACTCACAATTAACCATACTACCGATTAAATATTTCAGAAGTTGAGACCGAAATACCTTTGATAAATGTTTCTTGCAGTTTAAATTGATATGGTAACGACAGTTATATATGTGTTGAGGCTTATCATACAGTTTAGGTTTTGCATATCTTAAGGTTTGTTAATGTTTTCGTGTATATTTCCATGATGGTAACTTTGTGATCGATTGGTTGCAAGGCAAACTAGCTTTGCGATGATATAGGTTTCAGGTAGGGATGTTGCTATATTGTTCCAGCTACCAATCCATTGCCATAAACCATGTAAAAAAAGCTGGCCAAGTCGAAACAAGATAGATTTTGATAGATATGCAATGTTAAAACGTAACAGTGATGACACCCAAGAGTTATAATGACTACCAGGGTAGAGAACCCGGGTTAGAAATGGTTCCCTAGACACGGTGGCCCATAAGGGACATGGAGTCTGTTTTTCAAATTTTGATATTTCACTTACTGTTATCGTAACCTTTTGCAAACTAACACAATTTGTCATACAAATAGGTGATAAATCATGTATAAAAACAACCGCAAATATGGACAATAAACTTTCAGGTAGCTATTGAATCGCTAAAATGTAAAGCGAAAATGTCAAAAACTAAAATGGAAATGTCCAAAACAAAAACGAAAATGTCGAAACTAAATTGAAAATGTCAAAAACAAAAGCGAAAATGTCAAAAACTAAAAGAAAAATACAGAAAAGTATTTCCACCGCGGTGGAAATACTTTTCTGTATTTTCATTTTAGTTTTTGACATTTTCGCTTCACTTTTATTTATCACGTATTTGTATGACAATACAACACATCGTGTTAATTTGCAAAAGGTTACGATAACAGTAAGTGAAGTATCAAAATATTGAAAAACAGACTCCATGTCCCTTATGGGCCACCGTACCTAGGGGCCTAAATTGGATCGGGTGGTCAGGTGTGGGTGGCGTATCACCGTATCCCGACGGTGTTATCGTTGGACATGTTTACAGCCGCTCGTTTGCCTCCAATATTGCTAACTGTGGCCTATTGCTGACTCCATTATTTTGTGAAGAGACGATAATATCCATACTGAAGTTCATAACCATATATACCTTACACCTTTGTTCAACCAGTCAAACCATGCGCTTTCATAGTTCAAACAGAAAGACGTTTGAAGTCAAATGGAATAAATCGAATTTACAAATTTGATAGAGTCGGTCATTTTTAAATCCAAAATGGCCCGCCAAAAATGGTACAGATGGATTTATTGAACATTGTGGTACAGAGAACTGAAACAATCAAACTTCAGCAAATATTTCGCTCTATTCTATAAATCAGTACATAATCAGAGGTACGTTCGTTATTATAACATCCCTAATAACCTTGAGGAACCTTTTGCGAATATTGAGTGAGTGAGTGAATATGGTTTTACGCCGCTTTTAGCAATATTCCAGCAATATCACGGCGGGGGACACCAGAAATGGGCTTCACACATTGTACCCATGTGGGGAATCGAACCCGGGTCTTCGGCGTGACGAGCGAACGCTTTAACCACTAGACTACCCGACCGCCCTGCGAATATTGAGGAAGTGTCGACTTTGTCAGATGAAGCCAGGATACCTGCACTGTGGAAAGTAAAGCTGCGCATCATAATATCGCAATAATTTTGTAAACGAGGGCGTTAAGTGACCGAATAACCATCCGTAGTTAAAGAACAACAGTTGTGTTTCTTGTCCTTGACGTACGGGACTTGTTGGGAGATTCTTGATTGTCTCAAGATCGGACTAATGACAAAAGATGAAATGTGTGACCCGGAGGTCGTGGTTCGTCGCTCATGCTATCAATCACTGGAGTGCCTGTCCCGGATTCGATTTTTACAGGCCCTCGTGAATGTTGTTGTTTCCAAATAGAAGTTCAAACATCAATATGAGGAAGAATGTCACAAACCGTCTTAGAATTCAAGACTATCAATGCTCAATTACGCTCATGGGGCGGTCGGGTAGCCCAGTGGTTAAAGCGTTTGCTCGTCACGAGAAAACATCCGCTGTTTAACATGAATACCCAACTCAGACACAGTGTACTTACTCCGAGCCGACCAGGTCTTGGTTTAGCCCCTTAATGCTGAGCGCCAGGCAGGGTTACAACCATCAAACATGGGTGTATATTTTCTTTTGCCCATGAATTTATATGGTATTTGGGCCTCTTAGAGCATTGGTAGAGTTGGGCTTTGGGGAATATTGATAAATATCACCACATACACAATTTAACCTGATTAAAAGAAAGCTTCCATGTTTCGAACAAATGATTAATCGTTATGCCCGATATGCCATTGATGTGGTTTTAGTAGCAGTACGGGTTTAAGACTTCCATTTTTATTAAACAGAAACTTTGACAAAGATCAATCACTCTCGACCATTGCGACAATCTTGTCACTTGACGGAGGAGTGAGAATGACCCGAACATACAGTCATCGAGCAGGACATTTTTATCTGATTTTTACCAAAATTTATAGTTTTTAGATTTCAGCTTTCTATCAGTTTTATTTTCTCTTCTGGTCATCGAGGCTAATTACAACATCCATTGTCAGATGTCATTGTTTTCAAATCTGACGTCATTAAATTGTAATTCGTTTTCGAATCACATTAGTTTTTCCCTATTGACCCGATAACAACCTGATAACAACGGTGTACAACCATATTCACTGACTTCATGTAAATGATAATCTTCTTAAATCATCCACAGTTGACAAGTATTAACCTGATTTCAATTTGTAATCAATATTATTATACTATTACCCTGTGTTCGTGCACTCAACGATTGGACAAGCCTTGTTCTAGATGGGCTTGTACTAGTCCGGACTGATGCCGATTTATGCCAACTGATGCCCACTGCCGCACTTTAACATGAATATCCCACTCAGACACAGTATACTGAGCCGACATGTCCTTGTTTTAGCCCGTAAATGCCGAGCATCAGACAGGGTTACAAGAAGATCTTTTGCTATAGCGCGGCCGGGGATCGAACCCCAGTCTTTCCCCTCTCCGGGTAGACGCTCTACCACTAGACCACGGAGGTGGTCCATCAGATAGAGAAGGTGAACAGGTACATTCATGCAACAATTCACAAGCAGCACTTAATGAAGATTTTGCTGGGTAATGCATTAAATATTGCTAATTAAGAAATTCATCAAATTTCCTTTTGTAATTCATGTTGAGTCTACTTTTAAACTTCGGTGTAGAGGTTGTGAACTGTGGATCTGAACCCACAGTCATTGGTTTCTGGCGTGCCCACGGGACGCAACTCCGCACAGCGAGTTGCGGTGCCTCAGACTGGGCCTTCCGTTCCCCCCGTTTGTTAAAAGGATATGGTAGAATAGTGTATCGATTATCCAGTGTATTATAGTGTAATCAAGCGGTAAGTGCTATGTTGTAGCCTGGTTGATTACAATCCATCCTCGACTACCCAAGGTATTTTATCTTCATTCATTTATGACAAATACCCTTGACCTATTCGGCATTAAGGCTTCGTTTCAGAAGTGACGTTTCCACATACATCTCTCTGGCATAGACGCTTCCTCGCTCATGAGTGTAAACTTATTTGACCGCATATTTAGATGTGTCTTTCGAGTACGGTTCCAAACGAAACTGTGGTAGGGGATTGGTCCAGGGTACTTTAAATAGAAAAGAGATATAATACCTTGGGCAATCGAGGATGGATTGTAGTCAATACGACTACAACATGGCATTTATCGCTAGATTACCTTTTGGTACGTTGAACATACTCCACACTGCACACGGTAATGTTATTTTTCCCGACCCAACACAATATCGTTTGCCGCGAATCATTAATTGGTTACACAGTTACTCTCCATCCCGACGAAAGTTAAAATAAAGTTTTATTACTGTCATTACGTTATTTAAAGTGATATGGCAGACAAGATTATACATCAGGCTTCTGTTAATTTTGGGAGCTTACTTCAACATCTGCGCATATTTATATATATGAACAAAGAAAAACATGGTTCCCAGAATAGCTTAGCATATGTATATAAAAACATAAAGCATTGATCATGACGAACATGAATATGGCCAAAATAATTTTTCGAACATCAAGAGATAATATGTTACTTTGAGCAAAGCAATGTCCCGAGATGATTTTAGCACACTTTATCTTCAAACTTTAGAATAATTCTCATTCATACGAATATATTTTATAAGATATATCAGTATTAGAAAGTATCTTATTCCTATTGGCCTAAGAAGTTATAGTTATGAGGACAGAAGTTGTTTCAGGGAGAACTAATTCTCTATTCCATATGTTTATCAAACTATTCATTGGCATCGTCAAACCCGCACCGACGTTCAAGTGCGTATGGATCTGTCATGCAGGATTGTCATGTCAAAAGGAAAAGACAACATAGACGTGAAGCATAATTGAGTTTGTTTCTCTGTCCCTGTCGATTTGCCATGGGCAGATTTGTTCATTTCAGTTTAAGTTATTTATTTAAGGCTGCATGCCTTGCTAAGTGGTCGTTTTTTCTTTCATTTTGAGACAGAGATGCTCACACTAATGCAACTTGGATGTTTGATTTCCGATGAAATGGAAATAATTGTATTTTGCCAAAAAAAACCCAAAGATCCGTGGTTGATAAAACTACCATTGACAGAAACGTGTTTTGCTGACACGGCAAAATATGAATTGTGGTCATCTGTATATATAAATGTCAAAACATCTTTCGATAACTTATGAATTTTCCTAACAAGTTTTATATTTCAAATGCCATTCGTTTGTTCTGAATGTTAAACAAAGGTCAACACCATATAGATATCAGTCCTTGGATCTTTGGATCTTTGCACCATGTGCAACAAAACATATATATGTTGCTTTGTCGTTTTGACCGTTCTGTTGTACGTTGTGACTCAAGATCAAACAACGACAATGACATATGGCCATAGGTCGGGATTGCCCTTGTAGAATATCATTGCATGTATGAGAATACTTGCACAGCCACCTGAAGAATACAAATCAATGTATGATGAAGCTTCAGGATCGTGTGTACTGGAGAGTGCCAAAGTAGTATACCAAACACACGTGTATTAATATTGATATTCCCACATACATTCACGCGAACCTAGAACAATATACATATTGATATACTTACATGTGTATGCTTCCATGTTGACCTACCCTCTCATGTACACCTCACCTAGACATACCTGCATATTGACATAAGCTCACAAAGGTGTATGGTGCTATTGGCATTATTACAAATGGGAATTTGTTGATATCTATACACATGGACATTCATACATTTTGACATACTTCAAGAACCGCGAAAGGTTAGCAATGGGGACATTAGGAATAGCTTATCTTTTGTTGTAGGGAGGTCCAGAATAGCGAACGGTTAATCAGTTGCAGGGAAGTCACGAATAGCGAACGATTAATCAGTTGCAGGGAAGTCACGAATAGCGAACGGTTAAGCAGTCGCAGGGAAGTCACGAATAGCGAACGATTAATCAGTTGCAGGGAAGTCACGAATACCGAACGATTAATCAGTTGCAGAGAAGTCACGAATAGCGAACGGTTAATCAGTTGCAGGGAAGTCACGAATAGCTAACGATTAATCAGTTGCAGGGAAGTCACGAATAGCGAACGATTAATCAGTTGCAGGGAAGTCACGAATAGCGAACGATTAATCAGTTGCAGGGAAGTCACGAATAGCGAACGATTAATCAGTTGCAGGGAAGTCAAGAATTTAGAACGATTGGTTACTTGTGGGAAAGTCACGAATAGCGAATGATTAGTTGTGGGGGAAATCAAGAATAGCGAATGGTTGTGTGTGGGGAAGTCACGAATAGCGAATGATTAATTGTGGGGAAGTTACGATTAGCAAACGATTATTTAATTGTGAGGAAGTCACGAATAGCGAACGATTGGTCAGTTGTGGGGAAGTCACGAATAGCGAAAGATTAGTTGACGGGAAGTCCAGAATAGCTAATGATTAGTTGTGGGAACTCCAGAATAGCGAACGATTAATCAGTTGCGGTGAAGTCACGAATAGCGAACGATTGGTGAGTTGTGGGGAAGTCACCAATAGCGAACGACTGGTCAGTTGTGGGGAAGTCACCAATAGCGAACGACTGGTCAGTTGTGGGGAAGTCACGAATAGCGAACGACTGGTCAGTTGTGGGGAAGTCACGAATAGCGATTGATTAGTTGACGGGAAGTCCAGAATAGCGAAAGATTAGTTGACGGGAAGTCCAGAATAGCGAAAGATTAGTTGACGGGAAGTCCAGAATAGCGAAAGATTGGTTGTGGGTAAGTCACCAATAGCGAATGCTTAGTTGTGGGGAAATCAAGAATAGCGAATGATTAGTTGTGGGGAAGTTGATAATAGTTATAAGAATAAGGAGTTATAAGTTGTGAGAAGCATATTGTGTTTCTCAAGCGAGGCAGTTAAAGCTATTGTTGAACGTTAATATGACTTGTAGTTTCGGATTATATCGAACACATTCTGAAGACCTCGGATGGATTCCTCATATCCGGAGATGATTATCAAATATTTGTTCTGTCAGTAAGGACAGTGATTTTATCCCAGTAGTAGACAGAATCTTTGGTATGGTCTTCTGAACTATTCAGAATTGATGCTGGCGTGTGTGAAGTGTTTTCCATCATGAGAACACCTTCCATCCCCGATAACACGTACACAACTGCTTGCCTAACACGGTTTCGGAAGTAAGCAATAATGGATCGCCGGTAAAAGGAAAGTCAACACAATCCGAACATAATACAGTCATGTGTGTATTGCCATGTTGAGTGTTGTTTAGCGTACATGTAATGTACTATATATCGGCCAACAAGCTTGCGGAGTAATTAGTCTTGATGCTGGAAACCTTGCACCACCATTATGTGGGTTTCAGGATTCTTTGTTGTTAATGCTCAGTACCAACATATGTAAAATAACACCAACATCACGTTCAATGTGTTGTTTCAGAGAAATGCGCTAGCCTTTGCCAGAAAACTAAACATACTGCACAGACAATTATGTGATCTCTTGTCACACTGTAAATACGACGAGGTTAGAAAGTGACTTCAAAAGAGAAATGTTTTGTCAATCGATCATTGTAATAGTGCTCCAATGATGCTTGTGTGTCCGTGTCGATTTTCAGAAACCACTGAATGCAATTACATATTGTACTATTTGTCATATACTTCCGCGGGTGATAGAATAAATCATATATTGACAGCGTTGTTGAAAGCATTACAAACGCCAGACTCTAAAGTGGTTCCATTAAGATCATTGCAGTGTGACGTCATAAGGAAAATGAGATCACACTTGTATGAATATTTGATGACTATTTCTGTTTCTGGTTCTTTGCAAACCTTACACATTGTATCTATCGATGGACATATGAGTAGGCTACTGTGTTATATTCATAATCAATAAATTTGATATGCCCAGGTGGAATTATTGACAATGCATGCGTGACAGGTACTCTTTCAAAATTTGGTATGTTTTGTCCTATTAATAAGGTGCGGGAATTGACATTGTTTATAAATTTGACGCATCAGTGACAAAATTATACGTAATGCAATTCCCCATTTGACTTGTACCATATGTTCCCGTGTTTGTTCAGGTGAACAGCTGACTTGCCTTTGCATGTGTTCGTGACACTGCCACCGTTAGGGCAGGGATACACTCATCCTTTCGCGAGCACCTGGTATCATCACTATTTGATAGTGATTCATAAACACATGCTCTTGATATAGTCGGAATCGTACAATCGTCTCTGCTTGTAGCAGAAACGTGTTATGAATATGGAAAGGGTTGTGCCGCTTTTATCATTATCATTATCAGCAGCAACATTATTATAATTATTGTTATTAGTTATAAGCATCAGTAATTAGTAAGACAATAACAATTACAACAGTTTTACAAACAGTTTTAATAGATAATATTAAATCTGTAAACATTCACTGTGGCAATAATCTGCGTAGATTTATGTTAATGTTAAGACAGTCTTAACTCCTGAATATTATTTGTTACGTTTTAAGCATGCTATATTTGGTTATGTCTGTAAGATATTCTAAATATAACATTGAAATTCAACCATTTTGTGGGATATCTGACAGGTTGAAATCTGGCCAGAATGTCAGTACTTAATCTCGACGTGCAGAGACACCAGTACGCCTTTTTACGAATATTGTCAGGAACTTCATGTGTCTTTTATTCCAAATCCAAAATGACCTTAAAACTTGTCACCGTTCATTTACATGTGAAATGTTTGTGATTCGTGTTTGGGGCAATCTTCAATATGTCTGGCCTTCATTACTGTTGAACGTATCTCTTCCAAATTCATTATGCGCCAATAAGACAGTGATGTCTTGCTGGCGTGTTGTATCGGATACAATCAGGGATAGATATAATCATCTTTATCCTCATGTCCTTCCACCTGCCTATGCACAGGCCATTGGAATTCCATCAGCCTGCCCCGGTCTCATTTCCGCGGGTACCCGGTCCTCAATGAACTAACCATTGATCCTGGGTTAGGTGGCCAAACCAGCACAGTCGCCATCAATTTTATGGGGATTTGTTACCGGAAGGCGTTCTTCAGCTCCGGAGGAAAGATCGCTTGAGCCTCTGCCGACAAATCAGAGTTTTGGTAATTAGAGTCGTGGCGAAGGTTTTGAATGAGTGGGCTGGGATATGAGTAACCCTGCACCATGACTGTGGAATATATCTAATTTATGAAAACAAAAGCAATATGGATCATATTAAAGCAAGTCGAGCCACATCCAACCAGCCCTCTATCCACATAAGAAATAAGCATCAGGAAAAATATTAAAGGAAAATTATTTGTTTTAATTTTAGAGGAGATAAATGTACTGTGCAATAAAAGATTTCATGGACAATGTGTTAGTCCAGGGCATGAGGGAATCAAGCCCACTCAGTACCCTTATACATGCATTCTTGTCTGAGTATGCCCCCTGTGTACTCGTAAACATGCATATAGGCAGGGTGGCCTAATTGTCAAATTTGTTGTGCATTGTTGCGTTCCTTATGCTTCGCAGGATCCTATGATTGTGGGTTCACGCCATGATGATGAGTCAATATCTGTTTCATATTTATCACTTTAGAGGGTATAGGTTTATCGCCTCTTTAAACATTAATGTCCTTAATGTTGATACCCTAAAGTGAAAACACAAAAGTCGTCATCTAGATCATGTTCGTGCCTCTTTGCCCAAACATCCAATTGTCTCCTCCGACACGCGTTGAGTGCTTTCTATGGTTGTAATATCTATGTTGGCGTTGTTAATTCATCTATCTGAGGTAATTGTTGATTTGTGAAGTGTCAAGATGAAACTATTTCTCTCTGAAGCTAAGTCAAAACCGTAATATGTCAAACAATTTTAAACAGATTTATTTAAACAATAAACTGTTCCCGACAAGAGAGAAAAACATATAATTTGTCTTCTGGTTTTACACAAAAATATAAATCGTGCACTGGACATCCTTGATGTTTTGAAAAATAATGTGTTTATGGGTAAAAAAACCCCTGAAAATATTGTTCGTTTCGTAATATTCCCCTCGTTGGATATGAACGAGAGGAATTGTTGTTTCTGTGATATCCGATTGTTGATCCAATTTTCTCGAGTGAAATTTCCACTCGAAATATGTTGAATGGTTTTTCATTGATTATTTAATATACTATTTCTCATAATAATATTTGTATTTATAAGATCATTGAACCTGATGTTTCAGAACTACATACCCAGACGAAATGATCACTGTAAACGTAGCCAGCATCGTTGTCGCCGTCTTCTTCCTCGTCATCCAGGTCGCAGCGTTAACACTCGATACAGAACATGCAAGGTACCCTTTCTTCTTCGTTTTCCCGGTAACAGCGTTAACACTCGATACAGAACATGCAAGGTACCCTTTCTTCTTAGTTTTCCCGGTAACAGCGTTACACTAGATACAGAACATGCAAGGTACCCTTTCTTCTTCGTTTTCCCGGTAACAGTGTTAACACTCGATACAGAACATGCAAGGTACCCTTTCTTCTTAGTTTTCCCGGTAACAGCGTTAACACTCGATACAGAACATGCAAGGTACCCTTTCTTCTTAGTTTTCCCGGTAACAGCGTTAACACTCGATACAGAACATGCAAGGTACCCTTTCTTCTTAGTTTTCCCGGTAACAGCGTTAACACCCGATACAGAACATGCAAGGTACCCTTTCTTCTTAGTTTTCCCGGTAACAGCGTTAACACTAGATACAGAACATGCAAGGTACCCTTTCTTCTTCGTTTTCCCGGTAACAGCGTTACACTAGATACAGAACATGCAAGGTACCCTTTCTTCTTAGTTTTCCCGGTAACAGCGTTACACTAGATACAGAACATGCAAGGTACCCTTCCTTTCCTTTCCCTGTAACAGTATTTAAAGAAGATAAAGTATATGGTCATGTGTTTGTTTAATTTTTCAAGGTCATCAAAGTTAACTGTACAAAGTAACATAACCGGGTATAAAAAGGTATCATCCAGATAACAATAGCAAGTTTATTCCACAAATAACGGCATCTAGATCAGATGTCCTTACATGTTCCTAACAGGCTTTGACTTTGTAATTCGTACAAAGATCACAGAGTTCACACCAGGCATACTTACATTACTATCCCTGGGATAAGCAGAGAGGTGTAGATACTAAATCCGGACACGTGTGTGCTGCTAGGGTGTCCTCGTTTTATTATTCCCCGCCCATTGACATATTTTTTCATGAAACTGTGCATCTCTATCAGGTACATGCTGAACTGGTGCCTTTTGCTGTTTAGAAAATCTTAATTTTTTTAAATTTTTCCATGGCAACAAGTTGAACTTAATGAATTTATGAATTCTTCTTTTAAATGCCAAAAATTCAATCAGTATAGGATTGTTATCACTGGGGACTTCAATGTGGACCAGTCTGTCCGTGACAACAATGCTCTATACATCCTCATGGAGCAGTTTACATTCGCTCAGTATATCAGTAAACCAACAGACACCCTTGGGGGTACACACGACTTAATCTTCTGTAATGAGCCCATCTTAGCAGGAGTCTTTCCAGTTCCATACATTGATCTTGTGTGGGGTGTGAAGGAATAAGTGTAGTAAAATAACCGTAACATAACGTTTGTCTCCAGGATCAAGCTATTTTGTCTACATGGTCCATGTGATAGTTTCAACACTAGACATAAACATGTGCCAAATAACATGTCCTCACCATTCATTCAATAATATTAACACTGGACATATTGACGGGTACCAAATAACATGTTCTCACCATTCATTCAATAATATTAACACTGGACATATTGACGGGTACCAATAACATGTGTCCTCACCATTCATTCAATAATATTAACACTGGACATATTGACGGGTACCAAATAACATGTCCTCACCATTCATTCAATAATATTAACACTGGACACATTGACGGGTACCAAATAACATGTGTCCTCACCATTCATTCAATAATATTAACACTGGACATATTGACGGGTACCAAATAACATGTGTCCTCACCATTCATTCAATAATATTAACACTGGACACATTGACGGGTACCAAATAACATGTGTCCTCACCATTCATTCAATAATATTATTACTGGACACATTGACGGGTACCAAATAACATGCGCCTTCAACATTCATTCAGTAATAGTTCAGTAAACATATTTACATGTGCTAAATAACTTGTGTCTTCACCATTCATTCAATAATTATTATAGTAACACAAGACATATTTACATATACAAAACACTTTTATCTTAACCGACCAGGTAATAACTGTACAACTGTGCCAAAGCATTTTGTGTTCACCATACAGCTTTTACGGTATATATCAATGGCGTGTTGGTGTATCGTCATCTGGGACCGATCACCCTTCCTACCTGAACGGTAGCTTAAGTATGTCTTATCTTATCAGAAGAACATCGCGAATTTCCATAAATGTATCACATCGATAATAAAAAGCCTATATACAACAGTCGTGTAATTGGAAACACACTGTTCTGCCATTCATTTGTAAACGGCCATCCTTGCCCATTCTTGCCCATTCTTGCCCATGGTATAGGGAAGCTTGGAGTCTCCATTCGATACACGTCTCTTGCCACATACCAGACATAATAGTCACCAGAGCATAAACTCTCTGCACAGACAAATAACTGCCAAAACTTCAAACAGACCGAGAGGTACATTAGCTCTCTTAACCGAGTCTCTGGTCTAAATGAGACATAGTGTTCTAGTAGCAGACAGTTGAAATAGGCATGTCTGACGCTTCCGAAACTCACTCCACAGACTATCTACCTCTGTTAGCCCCTGCTATGTAAGGCTCTCGCTCATTGCATTATGTTCCTGTTGCGGAGCCCTTGGGAACCAATTTTCAGGCTTGAATGGCAGCTTATTTTTCTTCTTCTCACTAAACCCTGCTGTTTTTGGTTGGAGGTCATGGATCGACAATTATATCGTAGATTGTGTTATCCTGCACGAGAACGTTTCCTTGTTGGAGGTTAAAAACGATTAATTTGATATTTCGATCAATCAAATCGCAGCATTAGCTCTCTATGCAAACTGGATTGAATAACGGATTCATGTGTGTTTGGATACATGACTGACCCCTATTGTCTCATTAGATTGATATCTTTCTTAGAATTATCTTGTTGCAAACACGCCTTGGGGAATACCATTATGTTTAGATGTTTGTTGTATTGTTTCAAATTGCAGGGGAAACACGCGATACATGACAAAACAGACAAAAACTAAATTGTATTATTTAGCACTTCACATGTGGGGATCGATCAAGTGTTCTGATATTTTCATTCTGAAAATGTTAAAGCCCCATTCTTCAAAATTGTTCAGAGGTTTCTCATGTATTATTGACGTCATTCAGAAAATTCTTTGCATGACATTTAGAAGTGAAACACATGAGGAAGAGAGTTTATGGATGAAGTTCTTTATTATCAGGAACACAGCATTTCGGAGTATACGTTTACTTCTTTATCAGGTGAATGAAAGGTAGGAAGTAGGGAGCATATATATGTACGGGTAAAAACAACGGAAACCAACAATTAATTAACGCTGATAGGTGATTAGCACTGGACAAATGGAAGTCGGGAATGAAATTATCACTAACTCAGATACTTTATTTCGAAAGAGTAGCTTGTGTTAATTATGTCAGATATCAAACTCAGGAGTGAGTGAGTGAGCTAGTTGCTGTCGGTTTTAGTATTACCCAAGCCATGTCACAGTGGAGGATACAAAAAATGTGTACCCATGTGGAGAATCAAACCTGGACGTTCTGTGTGAAGATCCACCGCGTCAACCACAACGCAACCTTCAACCGTTTGCTCCAAGAAGGAGCACATAAGGCACCTACCTGGTTTCCTTTTTTTTAAATGAAAACAACTGGTATGTTCCAAAAAATACAAAATAATTTTGCATCGGATTTTTTCAACTTGTTTGATTGACGTCGTGAAGAAATGTGCTATCGCTCAACAAGAAACTGTGTGGCTCTGCTTTTAAGAGAGAAAAATGTACTTTGAAGCAAAAACATTAAATAGTCACTTTATCATTTCACGACATATATAACAATATATTAACTTTGTTGGTCCAAGTGATGATCATGCCAGCTATATGCAAGATTAACAAGTCTTTCATATTGCACTGATCAGACTACAGTAAATGTTAATGTCCTTGAAGTCCCTTATCAGTGAGCTTCACATGTGTTCGTAGCACATTATGTTGTGTAACGTAACAGTCACGTTAACTGCCGCTTAAGTGTTGGACAGCGATCAACGCTCGTTCTGTTTACCTACGTTACGTCTCTCCTCCAGGTTATCACGTTGTTAAGAGTTTTTCATTATTTATCATTATCAAACGCTGTTTGGAGTCTCAGTTTGTTTATAGTGTCTTCACGACTGGTTAGAATCTATTTCTATTGTATGTTATTAACAAAGGGTCCTGATACGCACTGTAAAGAGCTTCACACTTTGTCAAAGGGTGCCGACACATGATATTACTATCATCTGATATGATTATTTGAGGTCGCCGCGCAACATGCAACATTTTAAACCACAGGCTCTGGTTTCAAATTCAATTTAGCGCAGTTAAATCTACAGGTAGCCTATTTCTACATTGAAAACGCAGTATGACTATCGACATTATAACGTGTGCATGACAAAATTAACGCTTTGGTGTTAGCCACGATATTAATTGAAGGGGCCTTGGCAGAGTCTAGTGTTTTCAGTGGGTTGTCAAGTTGAATCAAGGGGTCACAGATAATAACCTTTCAACAACGTTACGTGCTGCATATGCTCAAACACTGTTTTAGTCAAATCGTATTATTTTACTCGCATATAAAACATGGTTTGAAAGTGTATAGCACAAAAAACTTCGTCAGCGAAAGTCACGTGAACATTTATTATGGAAATTAAGCAAACCTCGTAAGGTTTAGTTCTACATCGCGCATCATCATTGTGACGCAGAAAAAAAGGCGTCAAAGTCGCCTTACGAAAAGCGCGAAATTTCAACCTAATATTTGAAATAATTCGTGTTTTCTGCCTAGATGTTACTTTGATTATTATGGTATCCGCAACTCGGCATTTCATAACCTATAACTGTACATGTCATTATTTATAAATGCCTACCAACAATCATTTAGAAAGTCGTACTTGTCAAGAAATATCTGCCTCCGCGGGTGTAAAGGCCCCCAAATCAAATGTTTCAATCACAGGTGGTTATTGTAATTTGATACCTCAAACTGTCCAATCATAATCGAGTAATTCCCAAACTCATGGTAGAATTAGTCAACCAATGGATGTTCCTATGTTGAAACGTACATAGTACTTGTGGCATCTATGACTTGTCACTTGTATTTTCGCGTGTGTTGATAATGTGTGTGTGATGTGTTGATTCCCTGCAAGCGAGTGTATAACATGTGTAAAGGGTATCATGTCATAGATCCGTGTAGGTTCGTGTTTATATGGTGATTACAAGTGATTTCATGCAGACTGTGGTCTGTTCGACACTGCCATTGTATCATCTGTCACATATACATGTCATAGATCTGTGTAGGTTCGTATTATATGGTGATTACTCTGCAAGTGATTTCATGCAGACTGTGGTCTGTTCGACACTCCCGTTGTATCATCTGTCACATAAACATATCATAGACCCGTGTAGGTTCGTATTATATGGTGATTACTCATAACCTATGTTAGTAATAGGTGAGGCCTTAATAGATTGGGTGGTCATAAGATCAATCACTGGATTGTTTGATCGAGACTCGATCATTTACAGATCGACGTCATATCGAATATTGCTGAAATAAGTAACGCGAACTTCTGTCTCAACACACAAAACACGATGGTAAATGGTTAGTATTGCCTTTGTTAGCAAGTGTATGAGACTGTGGTCTATTCAACGCTGCCGAAACCATTGTTATATTTGTAATGGGTCAGTCACACATTATTTTCTTTAGTACAGTTGCCATCTGACATAATGCTGATAATGCAATACAACAAAGCGTACATCTGAATTCAGGAATAAGCTATTCACGCAGAAATACTAATGCAATATTTAGGAGAATTGTGACGAAGTTAATCAATATACATGATGCATTCCAATAAAAAGACCAATCACGTCATTGCAGTTTTGTGAGATGGATTTCGTGTATGTTACTAAATTATATGCATGTATGTATAAAGCTATGCAAAGTTTAATGGAGAATCCTACAAGATAACCTATCTGCGCTTAGAACTGGGTGACCTCGAAGTGGAGTGAAACCTCTAAATAGACCCTCTAAACATGTAATTTTGGTGAGGTGAGGTGAAATGGGGTTTAACGTCGCGTTCCAGAGTATTGCACTTATATAGCGACGTTCATGCACCCGTGTGTGGCTGCTTGTACTTGTCTGGACTAATGCCGATTTTATAGCGATAACCCACTGAGACATGAATACCCAACATGAATAACGCGCCTGGGATCGAACCCCGGACCTTCCGCTCTCCGGGTGGACGCTCTACCTCTAGACCGCAAAGACGGTTTTTCGTATTTTGGAAAAGTGGAGTGTCGATATTAGACATCATATTACTTTTAAGATTTCACAAAGCTTTAACCTATATCAAATCAATGGAGTTCCAAGCTAATTATAAAATTCCTACTGTTCAATACGATGCAAAGTTAACCTTTTTGGAGACAAGCCACTGTACCTATAAACCATGTACAATATTTACCTGGGCTAACTTTGTAATTAACTGCCAACAACTTGAAGTTCCTCTGTGAAGTCACAGAGCCTAACGCAGACATTATTTTGAGTTATAACTCTAAATTGGAATATATTTATTTGTCCATCTAATTATAAAGTGTCCAAACGGTCAGTGAATCATATTAACGTGCTAATGAATATGGTTATTGGATACATTAATAATTATCAGAGCAGTGTTGGTCGTTTTTTCAATCGTTAAGGAGGTAACTTGTTATAATCGAAGAAAAGAAGTGATATCACAGATGGCCTTTTTGTATGCCATTTACAACCGATGGCACTGTAAACAGTCATTAAAGTGTTATTATTAGTCCTTTAAGGAAACATATTATGAATAATGAATTTTCTGGTTATTGGTATTCTTGTATCCATTGAACTATCTTGATGTGTAAAAATAGTCATTGAATAGGTTGCCCACTGGAACCAGAAACGAGTTTTACGTGTTTTTGCAATAAAAGGTAATACATGTATCATTTGCCATCTCAAAGAGGTCTACTTTCGATTGAAATATAATGCATTGATATTAACGTAACTTAAATGTGACCCAGTCATGAATGTCCATAAATATTGAATATCACGATATAATCTTGATTGCCGTGTTCTGTACAGTAACTCTTAGAGTTGTCACCATCACGAAATATGCATCAGGAGCAGTCGTTATCAGTACTTGAATCTTTCTTTAATAAGAACCTGTTTAGATGTACCATCTCAACCACGTACCAAAACCTATCATCGTGTACAACTACATAATTATAGAACCTATATGACAATACATTATCGCCTTACTTTCATTTGAAACTTTATGTGTTCATCCCACCTATAGTCGAACCATCATGGATACATTATCGCCTTACTTTCATTTGAAACTTTATGTGTTGATCCACACTACAGTCGAACAAACATCGATACACATATACCGTTTCTGTATGCCTTGTGGTTGTATCTACATTGCTATACTTTGCCATCTTTACCTTCCCAATCAGTTGGTCAGTTTAAAGCGTTTTTTGTATTACCTTCGGTTATACCTTGTCATACCTACATTCAGCTTTACCTTGTGAGCATGTGAATACCCCTTTAAATTCCCTCACTTGAGCCAGCACTTTAAATCTATACCCTTTTACCTTCAGTATTACAAACATGAAAAAACCGTTTCGGCAGTGCCATCAAATACACTTGCATTTGAATGACAAGGTTGTATCTTGTTCGTGTCTACCTTCATTTGAACCACATGGTTGAACCACGTGTGCGTACCTGTTCATGTTATTTGAGCCACATGGTAGTACCTGGTCATGCCTACCTTCATTTGAACCGCATGGGAGTACCTGTGTATGTACTATTATATCTTCATTTGAACCATATGGGAGTACCTGTGTATGTATGCCTCCATTGAACCACATGGGAGTACCTGTGTATGTATGCCTCCATTGAACCACATGGGAGTACCTGTGTATGTATGCCTCCATTGAACCACATGGGTGTACCTGTGTAGGTATGCCTCCATTGAACCAGGTGGGTGTACCTGTGTAGGTATGCCTTCATTTGAACCACATGGGAGTACCTGTGTATGTATACCTTCACGTGAACCACATTGAAGTACCTGTGTATGTATGCCTTCATTTGAACCACATGGGAGTACCTGTGTATGTATACCTTCACGTGAACCACATTGAAGTACCTGTTTATGTATTATTATACCTTCAATTGAACCACATGGGAGTACTTGTGTATGTACACCTTCATTTCAACTACATGCGTGTACCTGGCCATGTCTACTTCCATGTGAATCACATGGGAGTACCTGTGTATGTATACCTTCATTTGAACCACGTGGGTGTACCTGTGTATGTATACCTTCATTTGAACCACATGGGAGTACCTGGTCTTGTCTACCTTCATTTGAACCACATGCCTGTACCTGGCCATGTCTACTTCCATGTGAATCACATGAGAGTACCTGTGTATGTATGCCTCCATTGAACCACATGGGAGTACCTGTGTGTGTATACCTTCATTTGAACCACATTGGAGTACCTGGCCATGCCTATCTTCACGTGAACCACATGGGAATACCTGTGTATGTATAACTTCGAGGCGGTCGGCTGGTCTAGTGGTTATAGCGTTCGCTCGCCACGCCGAGGATCCGGGTTCGATTCCCGACATGGGTACAATGTGTGAAGCCCATTTCTGGTGTCCCCTGTCGTGATATTGCTAGAATTTGCTAAAAGCATACTCATTCACTCACTCATTCACTCATGTATACGTTCATGTCTACTTTCATGTGAACCACATGGGAGTACCTGTGTATGTATACCTTCATTTGAACCATATGGGAATACCTGTGTATGTATGCCTCCATTGAACCACATGGGAGTACCTGTGTATGTATACCTTCATTTGAACCACATGGGAGTACCTGTGTATGTATACCTTCACGTGAACCATATGGGAGTACCTGTGTATGTATGCCTTCATTTGAACCACATGGGAGTACCTGTGTATGTATACCTTCACGTGAACCATATGGGAGTACCTGTGTATGTATGCCTTCATTTGAACCACATGGGAGTACCTGTGTATGTATGCCTTCATTTGAACCACATGGGTGTACCTGTGTATGTATGCCTCCATTGAACCACATGGGAGTACCTGTGTATGTATGCCTTCATTTGAACCACATGGGAGTACCTGTGTATGTATGCCTTCATTTGAACCACATGGGAGTACCTGTGTATGTATGCCTTCATTTGAACCACATGGGAGTACCTGTGTATGTATGCCTCCATTGAACCACATAGGAGTACCTGTGTATGTATACCTTCACGTGAACCACATGGGAGTACCTGTGTATGTATGCATCCATTGAACCACATGGGAGTACCTGTGTAGGTATGCCTTCATTTGAACCACATGGGAGTACCTGGTCATGCCTACCTTCACGTGAACCACATGGGAGAACCTGGTCTTGTCTACCTTCATTTGAACCACATTGGAGTACCTGGTCATGCCTACCTTCATTTGAACCGCATGGGTGTACCTGTGTAGGTATACCTTCATTTGAACCACATGGGAGTACCTGGTCATGCCTACCTACATTTGAACCGCATGGGTGTACCTGTGTAGGTATACCTTGATATGAACCACATGGGAGTACCTAGCCATGCCTATCTTCACGTGAACCACATGGGAATACCTGTGTATGTATACCTTCGAGGCGGTCGGCTAGCCTAGTGGTTAAAGCGTTCGCTCGCCACGCCGAGGATCCGGGTCGCGATTCCCGACATGGGTACAATGTGTGAAGCCCATATCTGGTGTCCCCTGCCGTGATATTACTAGAATTTGCTAAAAGCATACTCATTCACTCACTCATTCACTAATGTATACGTTCATTTGAACCACACTGGTGTGTCATTTCATCTGTGCCTTAATTTCGTTTTGTTGATGTTCAGGCAAGATCTGAGAAACGTGTTACTAACTAGGAGATAAACGGTAGCGATCTAAGTAGGCGACAGAGGTCTGCTTATTATACTACTATATACGTCCTGTGGGAAGAGCTGTCAGGGCTGATAAGACCATCGAGTCATTCAGTGGGGGTGTAGGGTTTGAAGCATGAGTTGAATGCATCTGTTGGAGAACCTTCACATTGGGGTGACACTGCGACCGAAACTCGCAGCACTGCAAAGCATGCACACGACAAAACATGATCTTCCTGTAAGTACACATTATTAGACGCTATCAGATATTGATCTGAGAAACAGATGTACATCTCTTCAAACAGAAGACCTCGACAATGGGGAAATTTGCTTCCTTTGGGTGGCTTTGAATAATATTAATTAGGTTATCTCAACCCCTGAAAGCGTAATTGGAACTCGCTGTCGTATGCTACTGGCCACGCCTTATGCAGTGTGGTTTTGATGTATTCTATACAAAATGACTTAAACGTGGCGATTTGCATTTGGATCAACGCATTTGCATTTCTGTCTCAGTTTTATGAGTCAGGTATGATTTATAGGAATAGTTTTCTTATATCAACGAGCAATGAAATTGGTCGAGAGTGAAAACACATGTGTTAGATACTTAGACATATTGGAAGGTAGTATGTTATTTCTTATCAATGAACACTTAGAGTATCGTGTGATCATTGTGATATGAGATGGGCTCTTGACAGAAAAGGGAAAAATTTCGAAAACATACCTTAAAGGAGGACGTCGAAGAGGTAAATAAAAAAAATGTATTTTATACGTAATGTTTGCATGGATTTTGATTATTATTGTTGTTGTGGGTTTTTTATGTTTGTTTTTATTATTATTATTATTATTATTATTATTATTACAGCCCGGTTCAGAAACGAGACACGTCCAAATTAGACATGAGCGCCTTACGGACAGCCCTGGACGGGATAGACACAGATCTACAGAGCAAACAGTAGGTGCACAGTGGATATGTAGTCCTTTCACATTCATATCACCTCTTGGGGCACGATTCCAAATGCATATTCATTAACTCATGTCAACACGTTAAATGAATCACACTATGCATATAAAAATAGCATGTGCATGAGTACTTGAAAAAAGGTTCAATAATATTTATGAATATTCCAGCTTGTAGCGTTAATAATGATGAAGGCCTACAAAGCCTATGTGTTGATACAGGACATTGGATGATAACTATTTTAACGCCTATCTTTAGGCTGAGTTGTATTTTCCCATGGTGTTCGAAACAGGTGCTTGTTTAAGCAAAGCCTTCGAGGGGAACAGCCTTGGATCTCACATCATTCCGTTAATCTCAATATTCCCCATTTAAAAAGGTATATGGAATGTCAGACCTATATAAAAAATTGAGATGTTACGCCAACATATTGACCTGGTATCATCACTTATTGATAGTGATTCATAAACACGTGCTCATGATACAGTCGAAATTGTAAAATGGAAATGGTTTCCAGCAGATATTTCTTCAGATTATGAAAATGTGTTATCGTTTTTTTACTGATCTGATGTCAATAATGTTAACACGTCACGGACAAAGAATGTCGTCATATCGTATTGACCTCCACAATGCAGCAGTATGACCTCAGCAGCACGATCAATATGCAGGATAAAGATATCCCGTAGGGTTTGTTTATTTGTTTGTTGTTTAACGCCGCACTCAGCAATATTCCAGCTATATGACGGCGGTCTGTAAACATTCCAGTGATTAACATCATGAGCATCGATCCATGCATTTGGGATACGACGCCATGCAGTGAACCTGACCACCCCATCCCGTTAGTCGCCTCTTTCGACAAGCATAGTCGCCTTTTACGGCAAGCATGGGTGTGCAGGGTCAGAAGATATCTTCAGAATGTTTACTCATGCTGCCAGCCTCTGGTCTGTCTACTCCAGATGGCAAACAAGAAAATATTGATACAAATATTTGTGAGAATAGAACTAGAGGTGAAACTGCATATTTCCCTTGTCAAGTTCACAAACGCAAACCTCATAGCATAAGCATGGTTATCTTTTCTAGGGAGTGAATGAGTATGTTTTACGCCGCTTTTGGCAATATTCCAGCAATATCACGGCAGGGGAAATGGGCTTCACACATTGTACCCATGTTGGGAATCGAACCCGGGTCTTCGGCGTGTCGAGCGAACGCTTTAACCACTAGGCTACCCGACGACCCTCTTTTCGATCATTAGTTGTTCGTTTAAAACCACCCTACATGTCTCCTGTCTTAAGTATTTCCTCAAAATATTAGTGAGTGAGTTGTTTACGCCGCTTTGAACATTTAGTTCTCATGGCATGTCAACTTGAGTTGAACATGGCCAAAGCGATATAGTTTAGCATTTAAACCCACGAATAAACTAATAGGACTCGCGTGGCTCAAGATATAAATAAAAGCCACATAACTATTTTCATATTCGTAAGACATTTCTGCCAAAAACGATTTCTGCCAAAGTCGATTGTACGATTCCGACTTTATCATGAGCTTGTGTTTATGAATCGCTGTTAAATATTGATGATACCAGGTATTCACGAAAAGGTGAGCGTATCCTGACCCATCCGTCACAAATACATACGAAGGCAAGTCAGTCGTTCACCTAAGAAAACACGGGAACATATGGTTCAAGACAAAAGAGGGAATTGCGTCGGTTATGTTTACTGAGGCCTTGAATCTTGTGATGACTTACGTTTACTTAATGCGACGTTTGGGGAAGACAATGATAAACAAGTAGGTATCCGGGATTCGAACCCCGACATGAGTACAGTTAACTATATACACCATCATGTATCTCGACGTACGTAATAAAGCAGGTCGAAGCTTTTATATGTCTTACCTTGTTGATTAAACGCAAAAATACATGGGGCTTAACGTTACCCAAATATCAGCCATGAATTTGACTTTGTCTTGAAATACAGTTTTAATGAAGTATTTGTTGGTCAACACGTGTGCGTTGTGTGTTACAGGAAGCGCACGTGTGCTATAGGCATCAACAGCCACCATTGCGCCCTCGCCAGCATGGATGACCGAATGCTGTCACGGGAATGGCTGAACAACGGCTACAGCCCCGGCAAGAGGGACGGCGGTGCCCTGACGCCCGACATGCACAGCGAGGCCGAGCGGTGGGTACATTATATCATTACAGCTTGGCTTCATTACGTGTACTAAATCACATCTGTGACTTCACTCTGTTGTCAGTTATTCATGTCTACATTATCTTGAACCCGCATTTCAATTATTGTACACTTGTAATTGTAAAAACACTATATAGAACTTTGATACAGTTCCTGTATATCACATTGAAGGAGGCTGTCGTTTCAATACATAACGGGCACGTGGGTTGAGTTGCATTGCGTCCCTTTGGCACGCAAGAAACCAATAATTGTGGGTTCGAATCCCGGGTTTGTCTGCACCATATCCGTGCTCGTGGGTTTCACCAAAGTGGTAAACTTATAGGACCTGCATCATTTCGGTCTTTCCTCCTACAACAAGATGACACGCCGTGATATCACTGGAATAACGTTCAACGCGGCGCTAAACCCAAACACTCCATTACACAAGATAGAATGTGACTACCTTTCACACGCATCACATAAAACGCGGCTACTTTTCCCATACACCCCATAGAAAGTGGCTTCGTGTCGGACACATCACATAGAACGTGGCTACCTTTCCTATACGCCACATAAAAGTAGTGGCTTCGTGTCGTACAGATCACATAGAACGTGGCTAACTTTCCCATACCCCCACAGAAAGTGTACACATCACATAAAACGATGCTTAGTAAGTGTTTGTGACGGTTACAAAGGGGGAAAGAAAAACCTGGTTATAAAACATGAATACCTTGTATAATCACACAAAAAGGCTGGAGACCTTGTATAGACACATTGAACAAGGATGAATACATTGTATACACATCAAACAAATGGATGGGGAGAGGGGAAGGTGCCCTGACCTAATATAACATGGACTGATCGGCTAGGAACCAGTGCACTGTGTCTGCGTTTAAACTCCGGCATCGTAGCTCATGATCAGTGGGCAAGCCCTTTTGTAAGCGGAATAAGCCGGACTAGTACAAGCAGACACAAACACACGCACACGCACACGCATGCACACACACACACACACAAATATATATATATATATATATATATATATATACATATATATATATATAGAGAGAGAGAGAGAGAGAGAGAGAGAGAGAGAGAGAAGGAGAGGAGCGCATTAATCTCGAACGCGGCGTTCAACACGGTAACCCCATTTCACCTCATCCCACCTCACCTCACCTCACCTCACCTCACCTCACCTCACCTCACCTCATCCCCACCTTGGAATGGTGATAATGTCTTTAGGCTCTTGGCGAAAAAGAAACGACAATTGTAAGTACTGATTCTATCGTCTATAATCAAGATGTAACCGGAGATTGTGCTCTATTTAGTGCCTGCTCTTCAGAGACCATGGTGCCTGCAATTAAGTATGAAAAGGTGTGGTTAGTTCGTTTCGAACGGGTAAATTTTTAGCAAAGCTTTAAATAAACTGAAAACTATTGATTTTTCCATTTTATGAAAATCATGGTTCAGAAGAACTTTGTGATAATTGATCGGTTTGAGACTTGAACCTCAGACAGGAAGGTGTGTGTTTGTGAGTCGTGACCAAAAACCGTAGCCCCATTATGAAATGAAATATTTCCAAATATGGAAGCATTAGTGGTGTTCTATCATTAGTGGCTTCTCGAAAGGTCATGTTCAGAACACAGCCACAGTAAAACCAATGAACTAATGATCAAAGTTAACTTAGAATGTTACGGCATGAACGTGTTGAATCTTCAGGCTTTAGCTACCTTTGTTACGAGTCCATCTTGTCTGGTGAACGTCCGCGATCTAAAGAAGGGTAGCATGTATGAAAACTTCAATCTGTACATGTACGTCGGTTGCGCAGATTTAGTTTCAGTTTGTTTATTGTTTATCGCTACACTTAGCAATATGCCGGCGGTCTGTAAATAATCGAATCTGGACCAGACAATCTACTGATAGACATCATGAGCATCGATCTACGGATTTGGGATACGCTGATATGCATCAATCAAGTAAGCGAGCCTGACCACCTTATCCCATTAGTTGCCTCTTGCGACAAGCATAGTCGCCACTCTCACATATCATGCGTTTCGCTGACTATCTGTGAAGATCAGCAAGCCATGCTTGTCGTAAGAGGCGACTAATGGGATCGGGTGGTCAGGCTCGCTGACTTGGTTGATCCATGTCTTCTTATCCCAATTGCGTAGATCGATGCTCATGAAGTCAATCACTGGTTTGTCTGATCCAGACTCGACTATTTACAGACCGCTGTCATAGAGCTTTAATACTGCTGAGCGCGGCGTTAAACAACAAACAAACAAACAAGTTATAAAGTGTAGAGGCCTAAAACAAACATCAGTGATTAGTAACAAAACATTACATTTTCCAATACAGAAACAGGGGCGGTCGGGTAGCCTAGGGGTTAAACCGTTCGCTCGTCACGCCGAAGACCCGGGTTTGATTCCCGACATGGGTACATTGTGTGAAGCCCATTTCTGGTGTCCCCCGCCGTGATATTGCTGGAATATTGCTAAAAGCGGCGTAAAACCATACTCACTCACTCACTCAATACAGAAACACGAGCTTAACCTTGAAACAATCGTGAGTTTGTTGTTTGATGTCATAGGGGCATTTTTATATAAAATGTGATAACAAAAAAAGAAATAGTGACTGCTAAAAAAATACAATTATATTTTTTTAGATATGTATGGAATCCTAGAAGGGACATTATTGCTTTCAAATCATCCATATATGTATTTTAGTTCTCGTGTGGTCAGTAACATTCCAGTATCTTCTTCATCTTTGGCAATGAATTTCATCAAAGCAAGAAGTAAACCAATATGTATGGGGCTGTGGATGCTGATGTATTTCTACCTTATTTAATTGCCAGTCTCTCACCTGTCACAAACTGAATTGAATTTTCATGTATATGAATTTGAAATATACCAGATAGCTTCTGTCCCGGTCTCTGATTATATATTTGCAGACAGACATGATATGATACACAGGTTGCAATATGCAAACATAACATTTAGCAAAAACTCACCTCCATTTACCCTAGTCTTTCTTGACACAATGACAGTTCTCTGCTGAAGTCAGCAGTCTCGGTTCGCGACTATTAACCTTTTTACAGAAATATATGTTTGCAATATCATTACTATTGATTATCTTATTGGGGACACTGTTCTGCGAACGTGGCAAAATTGCGAATGCCTGTGCATATAAGGATATGCCAAGGTGTATATTATGTATCAGTTTTTTTGTTTTATTTTTGAGGGAAATAGGATAATGTGTGTTTATGGGAAACCAGAGGAAAAAGCGAAAGATTGATTTTTACACCTGAAGATTAATTTTATAACTTTTGAAAAGAAGACACTTTGACCATGTGCCTTCGTGTCTTGTTAGCTGTGAAGTTCTTCTGCGTTAGGAAACATTTTTAAACAGCCACTCGGGAACTGAACAAATTATGCTTTTCTCTGCCCACGTGTTGGTCGATGAGATCAGGCCAATACGCTCAACGTGTGTTGTGTCTGGGGTTCTCTTATCGTCCATTATATGTTATTAGCAAAATATTCATAAAATGGATTTTACAGTATGCCCATAACTCCTTATCATGGATGCCCGATTGAACAAGCTAACTCGAAAGATGTATTTACATATATACACTGACCCCTTATGGTACTACGTAAGCCACAAACAGGGAGATAATAATCTAATGTGACGGTTCAATCCCATTCTACCTACAACCCATTTTGCCTACATACCAATTTGCCTACAGAAAATAATGTAGGCACATTGGGAACTCAGTTTCTGCACTAATATGTAAATGGACTGAACCATTATTGTTTGACTTATTTTTAAAAAAATATCTGTAACCCTATCAAGTCAAGCTTTTACTGTTGGTTATCGGAACCGTCGCGGCGTGAGACGTCAGGCAACAACACACTTACAGTGTGTGCATTAAGGGTGCAGGTTTTTGGTTTGTTGTTTTACGCCGCACTCAGCAATATTCCAGCTATATGACGGTGGTCTGTAAATAATCGAGTCTGGATCAGACAATCCAGTGATTTACATCATGAACAGCTATCCTAGAAATTGGGATACGATGACATGCATCAACCAAGTCAGCGAGCCTGACCACACGATCCCGTTAGTCACCTCTTACGACAAGCATAGTCGCCTTTTACGGCAAGCATTGGTTGCTGAAGACCTTTTCTACCCCGGATCTTACATAGGGGCAAAGGTCGGCGCATCACTAAGGTGAATGCTAAGATGTACCCGTGAATTTCGACTTGTAATGGTTTTATTTCATTTCACAAGTGTTTACCATGGTTCCTACACTGTTTTTTGTGCATGAGTATGAACCAGTTTATCTCCTATCACAGGTGAAACAGGTAACAGTCATGTTCATGCATGCATCACTTTCTAAGCATCAGACCGTATCATTTCATGATTTTACTGTAGGCAAAATGGGACTGTAGGCATATTTGGAAGACACCAGTATGACGATTGTGTTATGTAGTTACAGACTTGTATATGATTCGATGCTTTCTACCCGTAGGTGACATGTGTACAAATCCATGCTTGTGTTTACATTGCGTCTTATGCGAGAAAGGGGGCACGGGTGGCCCAGTCGTCTAAGGCGCCGCGATTCGCTGTGCAGAGTTGCGTCCCTTGGGCACGTCAGAAACCGATGATTGTGGGTTCGAATCCCGGTTCGCCCCGATTATGTTTCTAGGTTTGTCAGCACCATACCCGTGCTCGTGGGTTTCACCGAAGTGTTAAACGATTTAGACCTGCATCACTTCGGGCTTTCCTCCCACATTAAGCTGACACGCCGTGATATAACTGGAATACTGTTAAAAGCGGCGTTAAACCCAACTCACTCACTCACTTATGTGAGAAAAGAAAGGTGACGAACAAGTACAGAGACACCCTTTTACTTCAAAAACTTGCTGAACGGTAACATTACATAGTTGTCCACAGACTTACAACATAAAGAGAATGGATACATGTATGAATAAATGTATATGAGTTCTTGCTCATGATTGGCCTGAGTTACAGATCATTTGGTGACCATCATTTTTTTGTCAGACAAAACCCCAATGTTCAATTATTCTTTAGGTATCCTGAAAAAATGTATTACGGATCCCCGAAAGGTTGGTTGCCTCCTTTCAAAACTGAATCTGTTTGTCCTGAAGCTTCTGATGTCCAAAAATATGGTCGGTCCCTAAAATATAATTTAATTTGTATAGCTGATACAATGTTAATTTTCTCTTATTGCTAGGATGCAAAGAAAGTTGACAATTGACATTACATTACATTACAAAAGTCTCAAGTAATGTTGTGGAAAAGCATTATTTTTTCTCACTTTTGAATATCGGTCACAGGTCATTAATACAGGGCATTTATCTTCGAATTCAATGTTGTTATGAATGTCAAGGTAAAGGTGAGGTTAAAGGGGTTTAATGTCGCGTTAAAGATTATTGCACTAATATAGCAACGTGCATGCATCTGTGTATGTATGTGTTTGTGCTTGTACTAGTCCGGACTAATGCCGATGTTATAGTGCTAGCTCACTGAGATACCATGCCACAGTTTAACATGAATACCCCAGACAGAGTATACTGACTCCGTGCCGATCAGCCTTTGTTCAAGCCCCTAAATACCGAGCGCCAGGCAGGGTAACAACAAGTACCATCTTTTAACGTATTTTGGTATGACGCGTCTAGGGATCGAACCGGACCTTCCGCTCTCCGGGCGGACGCTCTACCACAAAACCATGGAAGCGGTCTCAGAATAAAGAGAGTCGTTCATATATAACAATGATTGCATATATGTATACACTGACAAAAAAATATGTCATTTATATATAAAATCTCTCTACTGGTACCACTTTTTTGGATTATCCAGGACATACCATCCAAAGGCAAAAAGGACTTCCTGATCACGTCCACTATTTACGTAATAGTAGAATGACGTGAAACTGGTATGACCCCAGCGTATAACATGTATCTGCCCCGATCACAGGTGCTGCGTCTGGAGGAGGTCTTGCAACTCCTGTCTGACCCCACAAGCGCAGGTCGCAAACTTGTTTCTTCATCGACTTCCCAGACTCACTAATTAATTGCTGTATCAGTGTTCTCCTGATGCCAGTTCCGAGCTACTAACACGATTACCCCAGCAAATTAAGTGGTGGCTTGGTTGATTCCGACTTGATATTGTTGTCTTCCGCTGTGATTAGAGTAGCCCTCAGCGCTTGTAGCTGGTTAACAATGCCATACATTGGAGTAATCAGCAACATTGGACAAAGAAGATGTTCATTAACGGAGCCTCTGGAATCAATTAAGATCCCTATCTCAAAGACTCAGTATTGGTTCATAAAACGTTTTCTTTGAAGGTGTTATTTAACATGGTTATATTCAATTTCCATAGAAATTATATCCGTCGTCTTTTATAAGGATGAGACAAAATTATCAACATTTTCTGGTCGGGGCCATTGAGTGCAGTATGGACATTGCCCTCCTAAACACTCGGTGTTGACTTTATGTTTCTGACCCCTCCATGGTCTAGTGGTAGAAGGT
Organism: Haliotis cracherodii; assembly: GCF_022045235.1. NCBI lineage: Eukaryota > Metazoa > Mollusca > Gastropoda > Lepetellida > Haliotidae > Haliotis > Haliotis cracherodii. Next base: position 16,543,487 of record NW_027266270.1, on the reverse strand, counting down.
CCGCCCTGAGAGCGAAAGGTCCGGGGTTCGATCCCCGGCCGCATCATACCTAAAGAAGTTAAAAGATGGTATTTGTTATTACCCTGCCTGGCACTTGGCATTAAGGGGCTTAAACAAGAACTGGTCGGCTCGGAGTCAGTATACTGGTATCTCAATGGGCCGGGGTTCGATCACCGGCGCACTTAAAATCGACATTTCACACATTACACAAGCAGATACACACACACGGGCATGCACGTCGCTGTATAAGTGCAATAATCTTGGACGCGACGTTCAACCCACTTCACCTCACTTCATCTTGATGTTCCTGTACCATATCATGGGTAACAGTGATGGATGGATTGCTTTGTGTACAGACAAGTTACTGAGGTGTACAGGGGCACGGATGACGCAGTCGTCTAATGCGCCGAAATTCCCTGTGCAGAGTTGCGTCCCTTACATATGTCAGGATCCTATGAGCGTCGGCTCCAAACACAGATTCGCCCTGATCATGAAGCTTGGTTTTTAATGACTATTTTGTACATGTTTGTACATATGGATTGCTTGGAAATGTTGGTTGTATTTTGATTGACTCTTTTCAGTGAACTGGAGCAGATATCACTCAAACGCCAGGCTATAGCAACGCTGAAGTACCTTCTCCTCAAGATTAAACAGAAAGAAATCCAGCCACCACCGAGGTGAGATCATTTATACCTTCACCACTGGTCTGTTGATTAGAATGGGAAACATTTAGAATGTCACAGACGACTGGGTTTCCAAGGCAGCTCCTGTTTATTGTACGGTCTGAACTTTTTTCCGTTCATTTTTGTAGTTAGAAGGTTTGGTGCCAGAGCGACTGAATGTTGTTTTACTGCTCACGACGGACTGTAAATATACGTGTCCTGGTTAAGCAAAGGTGAGCATGAAAGCATTACGAAGGATAAAGTAAATCGGGGTTCAATTAAACGGGACAGAACACCGGTTCCCAGTGTTAGCCTTCCATGCTCTTACATGAATGGTGTTGCTAGGCAACCCACGTGACTAGAGTACAAGACCTTTACCATGAATATATTTGAAGTGTTCATAACTTTATGTCTCTTCTCGTGAAACTCCGCGGATACAGTTCAGAAGTCAAATGTATTATGGATCTCTTACAGAATAATATCCTAACAAGGCGATAATTTAATAAGTGCTGTGTGCTTATCGGTATAATTGGTATTTTAAGACGAGATTGAAATTAACAATTAATACAATTTTAGGTTTCAAAATCTCATTATTTCTTACAAACTGTTATTTCAATGCATTTTGAATTTAAAGAATCAAGATGAAAATCGTGTGTGACGTCAATGATGTCATGGTGTATGTTTGACATCGTGTAATTAGGCGGTTAATAATGCATTTTTCCATTAATGTAGACATTAGTTAAATAATATGCGCTAAAACATTTAAAAAGATACATTAGCTTTTATAACTATGCATCGCATAGCAAAGGAAGATTGGCAAAGGTATTCTTGGGTATAAGGTATAGAAAATGAAAAGATAAATCATTGTCATATTTCTGTACAATCAATGACAATACAAGTATATGTCTCTGGTAATGAAATTCAACATCGCCCCAAAATCCGAGAACGTCAAAATAATCAAGAAAGTAAGCGCTCGCGAAACGTATAATAACAATTCAAGTTAATGCACCAATATTTAAAGAGGTGCTATGGAAGATCTATCGGGCTTTAACGAAATGTATTAGCCTGCAAGTGGTATCATTGGCATTGTATTTCGTGCTCAGAAACCACTGATATCAACATAGCATATGGGTATTGGAATAGCAAATAAATTAAGGCTAATTACTTGTCGTGTGTACATGAATGGTGTTTTGAATTTGACAACATGTGTTCGGAAAACATATGAAATGTCAAGACCATAAAATATTTCACTGAAGTCAACCTTTTGATCAGGCTATGTAACAGTATCCATTGGTGACGTATTTAATAATACGTTTTCATATTAACTTTTTTATATTCCGGCGTTAAAAAGAGGTTGAGTATTGGGTTGTATCGGTTAAACTCATTGCGTGGTAAGGCTGTACGGGTAATAGATGGATGTTTTCACTTGGCAGATGTAACTATATTCGTCTGTATTTGATGCAGTAGTAACAATTAAATATCATTTATTCAATATGTAGTTTTTTATGTCTAATCTAAGCTACTCATATACGCTTACCATTGTGAACATCGTAGATAAAGCAGCTTTTTGCCGTTATAAGAAAACATTATCCAGAATATGGATCGGTAAAGTATGAGATAGTTCAGGAGAATCGTTTTTGATTGGCAAACAATTGCTCTTAGGCACATGAATTTATTAAAAAAGTGTTTTAAACATGTCATTTCAACGACTGATTTTCAGGGCTATCAATAGTTAGGGGAGAGGGGAGGTGTGTGTGTATTGGGGATTGGGGGGGTAACAATGCGGTTTGGGGATTTAGATGGGCAGTTCTCCATAAACACTTGCCAAAACAATGTCTCTATGAGGAAGAGAATATATGGGTGTGAGTGTGAGTGAGTTGGGCTTAACGCCGCTTTTAACAGTATTCCAGTTACCTCACGCCGAGTCAGCTTAATGTGGGAGGAAAGCCCGAAGTGATGCAGGTCTCAGACTTTACCGTTTGCCCACGAGCACGGGTATGGGGCTGACAAACCTAGAAACATAATCGGGGCGACCAGGGATTCGAATCCACAATCATAGGTTTCTAGCGTGCCCAAGGGACGCAACTCTGCACAGCGAATCGCAACTCTGCGCAGCGAATCCCGGCGCCTTAGACGACTGGGCCACCCGTGCCCCCAGAGAGGAAATATGGATGTCAACCTCTTTATTATGAGAAACTAAACGTTTCGGACTATATTCTTACTCCTTCATCAGGTGAATTAATGCCATGAGGCAGAAGGCATATATGTGCACATTTAAGGACAACAAAATTAATACGATAACAAAAGGTAGAAAATAACAAAGGGTAGAAGCTAACAAAGTAAGCCAACATATGATTTGGCGCTGATAGGAGCCGATACATTGCGTTCCTCGTAATGCAGAAGTTGACATCCATATATTCTCTTCCTTTTGTTTATCACTTCTAAATGCCTTTCAAAGACCTAATGTCTCTATGGATGAAAGAGTTGGCTTATCTGATTGTGCCATGTGTTGCAGGAAGAGATCATGCAGTCTGCGACTAGGGGGCCTCTGCTTGACCGAGTCTCTGGACCGCGCAGCTAGCCAGTACTATTATCTACGTAGTCCTCACAGCCCCGGTCGCCGGCGACGTGATCTCAACAGCCACCTCACCAAGCCTTAAAACAGCAGTCTCGGTGAGTAGAGAACTCGGGGGACAGTCGGGGGATAAATGCCGCAGTGTACAGGCGATGTGGTTTCTCTCCGTTTGTTTGTCGTCCTCTCATGATCACTAACAAGGTCTGGTCAGTCCGTCGTGGGGTATTGATTGATCATAAAAAGTAAAACGTCCTATGATTAGTTTGTATATTGTTTTTATTCTGGATAATGATTTTACAATTTGGAATGGATATGTTTATAGTAAGGTCGTAATATTATACCGTACATGACTCGACACATAAGATGCATGACAAGACACATGTGATATAATGCACGATACGCTACATTAGATACATGAGATGCATGGTAAAATACATGATACATGGTAATACACATGATAAGATGCATGATACGATTCATGATAATATACATGTGATTCATGATAAACTACAAACGTTATACAATGCATGATACGATTATTGATAACATACATTTGTGATTCAAGATAAGATACAAACGTTATACAATGTGTCATACGATTCATGATAATATACATGTGATTCATGATAAGATGCATACGTTATACAATGCAAGGTACGATATATATGATAAGTTGCATGATAAAACGAGTGAAAATATGTATTATACCATGCATGATCACTAACTTAAGAGTAGATGTATGCACAATTTAAGAAATAAACGACCGAGAGTTGTTTATCGTACAATAATTCACTGCAGGGAGATATACAACGAGTGGCTTTATTCTCCCTGCAGTGTTCTACTGAACGATAAACAACGGCCACGAGTCGAGTTTTTGCCTATATGAGACATGAACATTATGTACAGCCTCTTTAAGGATGTTGACAAAATGTGCACCCTTTAAAAATAGTTACTTTAATTTTGATAATAACTCCCCGAATAGAGTTCGACCTTGGCAATGTCGAACAATTCCATTTTACGAATAGGTGGGTTAAGTTAAATATTTCCCTCGTGTTCTCACAATCCTGACGTACCCTTTCTTCTTATACCGATTGTCAAATCTCTCGCACTTTTGGATGCGATCGTTCGGTCATCTTGTTTATCTACGTTGCCCAGCTACATCTATGACACTTCCCCCTAAAAAATAACACCGTACAATATATGACATCATCAACTTGCGAGTGCATATTCGAATCTCCAGAAATGACGCGATGATAGAACAATGTACCACGCTTCGTTCTTCATTGCTGTTTGTGATTTATCGCGTAGCTGTCTTAAAAGTTACTATACACGCTATGTGATACCATGCACAATACCATGACTACAGACAAATACAAAGCTGAAGTGAAGGATTGCATACCTCTATATAATCTCTTTACCTTTCTTCTTAACACAGAATAAAATGTCGTCCTATACATAGAAACTTTCGTATCGATAGATCATCTCACGTCTTGATGCTTGGTTCGAAGCAAAAAGTATCGCAATGCCGTGATACTACACGGCGAATTGGTACAGTCCTGGGGGTTTCAAAATGTCTACAAATATCTTGGTAGTCCATAATGTCGGGACGTAACTCCTTTTCATTCTCGTATTTTCCGAAACTAGAATTGGGTAGAATCCATTCTGAATGATTGGAAAGAGCTTCTATTAATATTTTAGTCGACAATAAAAGTGCGCACTGTCAGAAGATGCAAATCATCTTAATGAACAAAAACACATCGGCACCTGTGACATACTACGGTCGGGTAGCCTAGTGTTTAAAGCGTTTGCTCGTCACGCCGAAGACCCGGGTTCGATTCCCGACATGGGTACAATGTGTGAAGCCCATTTCTGGTGTCCCCTGCCGTGATATTGCTGGATTGTTGCAAAAAGCGGCGTAAAACCATACTCACTCACATATCACCTCAATGTTCTAACACCTCAAATAAAAAATGTGAAGTTTTTACTTTGTTTTTTTTTACTATCGTTAAGTATACTGCGTTAATTAAATCAACAACAAAATGGAATATCAACAATTTCTTTACGCAACCAGTGATTGAAAACTGTTAGCTATTTAAATAGTCCAAAAGTTCTTATAAAAGCATATCCTGAAAACATGTTATTACTGTCAACATAGATGATTTATTGAAATGATTATAACTATATCGGTCTCATAGGGTCATTATGTTTTGTAATCATATCGAACCTATTTCAAGTTAGTTACTTTCAATGTTAACTCAGACAAATAGAATTAAGTAATGCGAAACGATGTACATGTCGATGTTATCTTTGTTTCCTCTTCTCTATCATTGTCTTTCTCCTTGTCTTTCTCCTTTTCAGGTCCGGCTGCCCTGGCTCACAGGTCATCAGAAGGTTCAACTACAGCTGAAACACCAGCGTCTTCATCATTGCTTTCTTTGCGACATCATCGTTATCATCTAAAATAATGCATGACTTAAGACACAGACGTCAACCCAATGTGCAATCTCACGTGCAATCCTAGAATCTGAAAATAACAACTTGAAACAAGTTTCAACTTTATCATCACAGTATGCTCGAACTAAATGCCAGGGTGATCAGCGAGGATACGTATGTTCGCCATCCATTATTCATCCGTAATTTCTGTTGAATTATCAAAGCTCTGTATTTCTGTGATGGAAGGTAAACGACTGTCCTTTAGGTACGATGCCAAGGCAGATAAGGTTCTGAAAGAAATATTCTTCACACGTGGTCACGTGTATTAATTAACGATACCCCAGTCAAATAATTAACTAATGGCGTTTTATTAAGTACACGTCTTGATTGTAGCTTTGGGACAGACCGATAGCCTTGACCTTCTAGGGTGGTGTCGTGTGAATATTGCCAGCACAATGATGATTTAACACTCTCATGTGGTTTATCGTATTACGGCGAGTTGCATGTCAGATTCCCATTGTCTTACTGGCGATAATAGAAATTCTATTTTCTCTTAACCAAAGCCCTCCTATGAAAAGTAAGAAATCTACATATTTTGATGGTAACATTGATAGCAGGTGCCGATTGTTCTATGAGAAAGCCATTGCTCTGTACTAGCCATCGACGCGGGTAATGTCACGTGTTATAATCGAAATGTGCATGTTTATGTCGGATATATGTTGGTTATATATCATATATACATATCCGATGTATATCCGGTAAAGTCTTATATATGTCGGGTATATGTTAGGTATATAATTAAAGGGGCCAGCGTAATGTCACAAAGTATGTTTTGCCGAATAAACAGCTTTCCATTGTCTGCGTCTTTTGTGTCACATATGGAGTTGGTTATACTTACTTAATGATGCCGTGATGCTTTGGTCGCATCAACAGATGAGATAGATCATCAATGCAAATGTCAGCATTACAAGGGGTCGGTAAGGTGGCCTGGTGGTTAGAACGTTTGTTCGTTGAGGTGAAGATCCGGGTTCGATTTCCTAATGATATAGGTGATATCGTTGTCCCCCGCCGTTTTGTGAATTGAATATTTTTAGGGCAGCTTCAATTCAATCTCTCACATCATTTCCATTTAAGGAAAAGGTCGAAAATATTAAATTGTCTCTATCGTTTATGTAAGGTTTCGCATTTCCTTGTTGATCAATAAATAAATTGTAATGCATAAAGTCTTTGTAAGAGTATATAGCTTATATAGATACAGGAGATGGAATACATTCATTACACATTGTGTTCAATTTCCTATATCGCTGAATTGCGATGGTTTCTTTTGGTTTGTTTGTTTGTTTGTTGTTTAACGACGCACTCAGCAATATTCCAGCTATATGACGGCGGTCTGTAAATAATCGAGTCTGGACCAGACAATCCAGTGATTGACATCATGAACATCCATCCACACAATTGGGAAACGATGACATGCATCAACCAAGTCGGAGAACCTGACCACCCGATCCCGTCTGTCGGTGATGGTTTCTTGTCAATGATAAGGACTCAGTATGCTATTCACATCCCGAAACAATTTTCACCGATATGCGAGAGAAAAAACTTTTCTAAAACATTTCACGAAAGATTGTGAACCAAATCCTTAATACAAACCAATCATAGATAAAAGCTGAACGATGGCTGTAGCCTTATTGCTCAAAGTCAGAATGGTCATTCAAGATTTATTGAGAGAGTGAGTGATATCATCCGATTACACCGAACGTCTTAAGTTTAACAAGTTTCAAGTGGAAGATGACATCAGGGTGAATCACTTTACCACAAAACCGACCCCAATAACGTGCCAATTTAAGCTACAAATTAATCTACAAGGCTACGGCATGTTAACGACTAAGATATATAGGTCTGGACTGTTTTACACCCTTTTTCGTTGAAATCTGTCCTTCCAAGTCACTGAAACCAGTTGATCAACCCGAAGATGATTTCCCAGCGGTATCGCAGCTCGCTGAGGAGGACGCATTTCCTGTCACGGATAGAGCACACACAGCCAAGGTGGCATACATGCAGATTGAACTGACATTAAGCATAGGACTTCTACATAAAGACTCAAGGGGCAGGGGAATGTACTTTGGGAAGATATATGCGAAAAGAACTTTTAAATGGTACTCTATCCGAACGACGGAAGGTAGATTAAAATTTTATTATAGCTCGAAATGTGTTTTTTAGTGTTGGCGTGACTAAAATTGGAATACGAATTTGACTTATATATGGTAATGTCTTCAGCTGAAGTATTTATGTTTTCCTTGTGGAACAAATGTATCTTACAACCACGGATAGGGTGCAAAGTTGAGTAAACTCGTAGTACTGATTTTTATATATTTCTCAAACATGTGGAACTAGTGCTCATTATATAAGCTTAAATTGACTTGGCATTGGATATGTTGTAAAAAGGGCGCTGCGCTGCTGGTCAATTCCTGTCACGAACTACACTCTGGTCAGTTCTTGTCACAAACTACACTCTGGTCAGTTCTAGTCACAAACTACACTCTGGTCAATTCTTATCACGAACTACACTCTGGTCAATTCTTGTCACGAACTACACTCTGGTCAGTTCTTGTCACGAACTACACTCTTGTCAATTCTTGTCACGAACTACACTCTGGTCAGTTCTTGTCAGAACTACACTCTGGTCAGTTCTTGTCACAAACTACACTCTGGTCAATTCTTGTCACGAACTACACTCTAGTCAATTCTTGTCACAAACTACACTCTGGTCAATTCTTGTCACAAACTACACTCTGGTCAATTCCTGTCACGAACTACACTCTGGTCAGTTCTTGTCACGAACTACACTCTGGTCAATTCCTGTCACGAACTACACTCTGGTCAATTCGTGTCACGAACTACACTCTCGTCAATTCTTGTCACAAACTACACTCTGGTCAATTCTTGTCACAAACTACACTCTGGTCAATTCTTGTCACGAACTACACTCTGGCCAGTTCTTGTCACGAACTACACTCTGGTCAATTCTTGTCACGAACTACACTCCGGTCAATTATTGTCACAAACTACACTCTGGTCAGTTGTATGAGTCTTCTTACAAACTACGCCTTTTTATCGAACAAAATATAGAAATTCTTGAATTGACATATCCAGTAATGCTAGACGTGAGGTCAGTATGTTAACTTAGACACTGCCAAAACCACGCATCAGTATTAGCTCTTGCTTTGAATCTAAAACTTGAAGACATGGCCATTTATCTTTTGTACTGGATTTCAAAGCCTCATAACAATCTGTACAAAGAGAGTTCAGAAAAAATATACCACTAAATCCCTGTCTCAAAGATTAAACATAATCCTTAATACGATCAAGGAAGGACTTTCTTTACATTCACAGAAAGTATTTGAGACAAGTGGTATTAATACAATGTGGATTCCCCAAAAGCCAAAAGGATTTGCTTGAATTCGTGCAATCTAAGAAAAGACCTTCCTTCCTTGATCCTTGAGGTATTTGTGACTAAACGTGGTGACCACAGATATAATTACATCTCTATCTTCAGAGGTTCAGGACAATTTGTCAAACATGAAATCAGGTGTCATCATAATTTGCTAAGAAAACAATATGTGAAATGTTGGACTTATTCTTTGATAACATCCATGGGAAATTTGTAGTAATTTGTCCCCGTGGGCCCCTCCTTACTGATCTGTTTCTTTGTGCATACTATTCAAAATTTCTTCTCACGTTGGCAAAATTAAAACAAGGAAAATGGCCAAGAAGTTTAACTTAACCTTCAGGTATATCGATGATCTGATATCATACAATAATTGTCAAATAGCCAATGCCATTCCACTAATTGACCCACCTCATCTAGATGCAAACGTAAATGTTTAATGGATTTAATGTAGTTAAACATGCATACATAGGATAGCTGGTTATAAATAATTCATATAATTCCAGGGAAACATTCTGTATTGCCTATTCCGGTTATTGTATGCAGACACACTGCTGGCTGTATTTGTTGTGTTTGCATTGGAAGTGGTATTCATGCCGAGATATAATTGAAATACTGAGTTGAATCCAACTCACTTAATGAAAGGGGTGTACGATTGAAAGGTATGGTGTGAAAATTATAACATATATATGTGCCTTTCGGATTAATGATACCGACTTCGTCAACAGTTCATTTTAATGAGCGAAGGTATCTCAAACCATTTGACAATATTGATTACAGAACAAGACGCTGTGATATATGATATACATTATTCGACTTGCCACCAAATGAAACATGCATTTAAATGAAAAAATCATAATATTCATATTTTGATAAAAATCGGAAAACGTCTTGTTAGTTTTCAGATAGAATCTGCACTTTAAAAAGCCGTGTTAACTAACATCAGTGTTGCAACAGTAAATTAAACATGGAGCCTTGGGTTGTGGCGAAAATAAATATTTACAGAGTGATAGGACATCGGTGTCGAAAGACACAAGTGGACTAATTGTATTTAAGATGTCAAAGAATACTTCGGGGAATTGTTTGTGTTTATCAAAGTTCATTTCTTCAGGCATCGCCCCTTGATCCCCATAAAGTGCTGCTGACAACACCAAAGACACTTTATTGTAAAGTAGTCAGAACCAGGGGACACTTCAATCTATCATCCTCTGCAAAGAGTGAAAAAGACAAGTTTACGGAGTTTTAGCGTCTTACATCTAACGCCAACCACAAAGAATTGGTTAGTACTATGAAGAACATTGAAAAGACATGGCAAACCTCCAAACGAGGCCACACAATACATTCCATATTTGAACAAGGCTAATTCCGATAATGGGGACAAACGCATTTTCAAATAAACGCGTGTAAATATAATATTGTGACCCACCAGGAGAAAAGAGGCTTTATGGGTGCTGTGTTGTGACGTCATCAATAAAGACGTTTGACGTTTGACTTCCGAATAAATCGCCAGCGAACTACTGTACAAATATAGTTGGTTGGTTGGTTTGTTGTTTTACGCCGCACTCACCAATATTCCAGCTATATGACGGCGGTCTGTAAAATAATCGAGTCTGGACCAGACAATCCAGTGATTGATATCATGAGCATCGATCCACGCAATTGGGATCGATGGCATGCTTCAACCAAGTCTGCGAGCTTGACCACCCGATCGCCTTTTACGACAAGCATAGTCACCTTAGTCACCAAGAATGGGTTGCTGAAGACCTATTCTACCCCGGAATGTACAAATATAGCTTGTTTATTCTCTTGTAAGTTCGTTATGTAATAAATAAAGTGACAAACCCCTTTCCATATCCAAAATTATTTCAAAACATTCCAGCATACATATCTACTTTCAATTAATCAGACATTATGTCTAAAACTTGCAATCATTACATAAACAGATATAAGTCTGAAAATGGGACTTTGCAAAAAAAAAGTCCAAATGTTTGATACCATGTATCTGTGTAATAAATATGAATTAAAGCTTACGAATTGTCTTTTGTGGTCCTAAGATACTGAAATTTTAAAATAAAATAAGACGTCAAATGTGATTTTTCACCCATAAGGTCCCTTATCACATGGTTTGTCACATATAACGTTTGAAGTGTTCCATGGATTATTGGGAGTATTATATTCGCTTGTAAGCATTTGTTCGTGAGGTGGTTCAACTTTTCAGTATTCTTGTCAGATTGATTACAGTGGTCTACTGGAGTCAAGCTATCTCAGCTGACAATTGCATCTAGATAGTATAACTTGTCACATGCCTGTCCTTGCGTTCATCATTTCGAGACATGGGGTATTATCAGTTATTGACACACAGCATAGCCTACATCTCAAGGAAATCTTTAACAACAGAAACACAAATATACACGTGTCAACGGAGCCTTGTGGTCTTGCGAGCATCAACACATGGCAAGTATAATAACTCATCTGTGTTGCTTCCACGGGGACTGAAAATGAGGGGATCTCTGCTGCTGATGACACAGAAACTGATCGAGACAGCAAATCTAAGCCAACAAAGGTCAGTTGGTGGCTGAAGACCACCATGTCTCAGGTAATCGTGGAGCACAAAATCTACATGATACTGTAACTGGGACGTGATGAGGCTTTGGATTAGGATATCGTCTCCCCCGGATGCTTGTGCAAAAAATACACGAACGAGGAGGCCTTGTCATTGAGAAAGTATGTGTCGACGTAGCCAATAATCGGACCTGAGGCTTACCCACGTAGGACCCTTGACGCAGGAGATGTCGGTATTTAGCCACCATATGCATGTTGATGTGGAAGTCCACTACAAGAGTGTTCTTGGTGTAATGACTTGCTCATTCATGACATTCCTCTTTATGGTAATGTCCACGACATGCTGTCTTGTTTCTGTCGAAGGTGAGAGAAATGTAGTGGTATATCTAAACCAGGTATTTATACCAGTGAAAATTACTATTGAAGCTTCTGTGTATACTCAAACAAAAAAATAACGTTGATGCATTAATATTGACCATGACGATATGGACTATACGGTATGACGGATTTATCAAACGTCTTACTTGCGAAACAAAAAGGTAGTTCCGTTGTTTTTTGGTGTTGGCTTGTTAAGTATTTTAGGTTGGTTGGCTGGTTGTTTTACGCCGCACTCAGCAATATTCCAGCTATATGACGGCGGTCTGTAAATAATCGTGTCTGGACCGCACAATCCAGTGATTGACATCATGAACATCGATCCTCGCAATTGGGATCGATGACATGCATCAACCAAGTCAGTGAGCCTGACCACCCGATCCCGTTGGTCGCCTCTTCTGACAAGCACAGTCGCCTTTTACGGCAAGCATGGGTTGCTGAAGATCTGTTCTACCCCGGATCCTCGCGGGTCTAACTGTTATCCCAAAAACACTGGCGTAGCCTACATGTATTATTTACAACTCAACATATGATGGGGATATTTCTGTTATTCCATAATTCAAATGATATTTGAATTCAACTTTATGAAACACAATATTTCTATCAAGTTGCATATAACCAATAATCCATTCCCATGTATCACAATAGTATTCGTGAGTCCAAGGCCTGTGAACTAACATGCATTTTTGTATTAATAGGTTGTATATACCGTAAACGTACAGTGCAACGAGTATATTTCAGGTATAAATGTATTTCTACAGATCTACAAGAAAATGTGTCCATTAAACACTTACATTTGCTATACCTATATCGGTTCAGATTAAAACTGTCCAAATGTACCCGTGAAGATTCCGGGGTAGAATAGGTCTGCAGCAACCCATACGTGCCGTAAAAGGTGACTATGCTTGTCGTTAAAGGCGACTAACGGGATCGGGTGGTCAGGCTCGCTGACTTGGTTGATGCATGTCATCGATCCCAATTGCGTGGATCGATGCTCATGATATTAATCACTGGATTGTCTGGTCCAGACTCGATTAATTTACAGACCGCCGTCATATAGCTGGAATACTGCTGCGTGCGGCGTTAAACAACAAACCAACCAACCAACCAACCAACCAACTGTCCAAATGGCGACCCATTAAGCGTTGAAAGCGTTCGCTCTTCATGCCGAAGGTCGGATTTGATTCCCCTATTGGGCCAGAGTATGAAGCGAATGTTTGGTGTCCCCGCCGTGATAGTGTTGGAGTATTCACTCACTGAGACTTTATTCTGGGGAAACTTCGAGGAATGACCATTTTAAAAAAGGTGAGTCACTTCCCGCTTAGGGGGCACGGGTGGCCGAGTCGTCTAAGGCGCCGCGATTCGCTGTGCAGAGTTGCGTCCCTTGGCCACGCCAGAAACCTATGATAGTGGGTTCGAATCCCGGTTCGCCCCAATAATGTTTCTAAGTTTGTCAGCACCATACCCGTGCTCGTTGGTTTCACCGAAGTGGTAAACGTCTGAGACCTGCATCACTTCGGGCTTTCCTCCCACATTAAGCTGACACGCCGTGATATAACAGGAATACTGTTAAAAGCGGCCTTAAACCCAACTCACTCACTCACTCACTCACTTTCCGCTTACGTCCCTTTCATCAAAATATGGCTGTTAAATAGACATTCTCATTGCCCTAATATGCACAAACCAACAGTTAACCCAGCTATCAAAAATATTTCGCAAAAACAAATCCAATTCATATTATTACTTTACTGCACAGAAGAGCAAACCATTAGCTTAATAATATGTTCTGTCTTCACCCTGCAAGATCGAAGATATATAAACGGAGATCATCCATCAAAAAAAGGTATTCTTCTGACGCACGCTCTAGATTAAAATGTGATGTCTCCCAGGTCGCGCGTACCTGAAATCAATACTGAAGGAATGCAGGTGTGATACAGGCTCCTTGTCTGACTCCGTGTAGCTCATTTCATCCAAACAGACGCAACCCTCATCAACCAGTCCATAAATCATTGCTCCAGATATGATAGTCATGTAATTGAATGAGTGAAAGTAGAGGCATTAGACGTTTTATGGGTTTAATTGTGTTTGACTCATTCGCACTGATGCTCCTATGATGAATAGCCGTCTCTTGCTCCAGATACATTTGTCTGTCCGTGTGGGTGGATGGATGCCGTGGATCACTGTAAGGTTGGGTTTTGTTACTGTTTAAAACTAGGTACGCTGTACTATTAGGTTACAATTAATTCAACATTCGTTCGAGGGATCTTACTTTAAGCGCCCGATCGTATTGCTGTCTATTCGTTTTTTCATCCATCTGTCGCCGTTTGCTTTTTGGATTGATTGGTTGGTTGGTTCGTTTTTCGTTGGGGGCACGGGTGGCCGAGTCGTCTGAGGCGCCACGATTCGCTGTGCAGAGTTGCGTCCCTTGGACACGCCAGAAACCTACGATGGTGGGTTCGAATCCCGGTTCGCCCCGATTATGTTTCTAGGTTTATCAGCACCTTACCCGTGCTCGTTGGTTTCACCGAAGCGGAAAACGTCTGAGACCTGCATCACTTCGGGCTTTCCTCCTACATTAAGCTGACACGCCGTGATATAACTGGAATAATGTTAAAAGCGGCGCTAAACCCAACTCACTCACTCGTTTTTCGTTAGTCCGTTCGTTCGTTCTTAATTAAGTCATTCCTTAATTCTTTCATTCATACATTTGGTTTGTTGTTTTACGCCGCACTCAGCAATATTCCAGTATATGACAGCGGTCTGTAAGTAATCGAATCTGGATGACACAATCCAGTGATTGACATCATGATCATCAATCCACGCAATTGGGATACGATGACATCCATCAACCAAGTCAGCGAGCCTATCCACCCGATCCCGTTAGTCGCCTATTATTACAAACATAGTCGCTTTATACAGCAAGCATGGCTTTCTGAAGACCAATTCTACCCCGGTTCTTCACGGGTCTTTTGGGCGGTCGGGTAGCCAAGTGGTTAAAGCGTTCGCTCCTCACGCCGAAAACCCGGGTTCGATTCCCGACATGGGTACAATGTGTGAAGCCCATCTCTGGTGTCCCCCGCCGTGATATTGCTGGAATATTGCTAAAAGCGGCGTAAAACCATACTCACTCACTCACTCACTCACGGGTCTTTTTCTATAATACCTTATAAGATAAGTGAGGTGTGAAGTGACCAAGACAGTCAAAGGACACAAGTGCAACCCCTATGGCACAGTCCGATAATGTGATCCTCAGTGAAATCAATATACGTCAATCAGAGAAGTGAAATAGACATCGTTACGGCGTCAACTACGCGGCACAATGTTAACATAATGCCATGGTATTTAAACTACTCAAGCAATGTTTGAACATTACAACCAGTAAACGGCAATCTTCCACTGTCGGGAAATGTAACGGACGTTGTCACGTGGTTATTCTATCAGATTAATTTACTTTCATCATGTCGAGAGAGGTCGATAATTTTATCAATGCAACGTTTTCACGCCAATGTTGTCGGACTGTGTAAAGCAGATGACTCGTCATATTCCAATATCCGCCGGCTTATGGCTTTTGTTAGGACACGAAAACGTTCAGCAGTAAGCGTTCACCAGCACGCTATTTTATTGTCTCCATACCAGATCGTGATGATGGGAGCGCGACATATTATAATATCGGGTGATTCAGTGGCTAGTTTTGATTCTCATCCGAATAGTCGCAAACAGGGGAGGTTTACACTGACGTTGATAATTACCTGATAGTGTGACACTGCATTATTTGTTGCGTTAGTAATATCAGTGTAGCAATTTGCATTGTATTACTTTTGTATATGCAGTTAGATTATCATTCAGGACAGATATAATATGACTAATGTATTAAATACATCTTTGTTATCTTAAGACCGGGTCTTGGTTGGTAAGATCTCCATATTGTATGTACGGTATTGTAACTACATGTATTAACTCAGATTACAATACAATCAAACAGCGTTGTGTCGAAGTTGAAGGGACCTCCGTAAATACTTCGAGTTATCCTAGGTTCGACACAACAGAAAATGATGAATAAAGAAGGATTTGGTTTGGTATGTTGTTTAACGCCGCACTCAGAAATATTTCAGCTATATGACGGCGGTCTGTGTAAATAATCGAGTCTGGACCAGACAATCCAGTGATTGACATCATGACAATCGATCCATACTATTGGGTTTGGTTTGGTTTGTTGTTTAACGCCGCACTGATCAATATTTCAGCTATGTGACGGCGGTCTGTAAATAATCGAGTCTGGACCAGACAAGCCAGTGATTTACATCATAAACATCGATCCACGCAATTGGGATCGATGACATGCATCAACCAAGTCAGCGAGTCTGACCACCCGATCCCGTTAGTCGCCTTTTACCTATTACGGCAAGCATTGGTTGCTGAAGACCTATTCTACCCCGATCTTCACAGGTCCCATGCTATTGGGATCGATGACATCCATCAACCAAGTCAGCGAGCCTGACCACCCGATCCCGTTAGTCGCCTCTTACGACAAGCAAAGTCGCCTTTTACCCTTTTAATTTACTGATACGAAGTGAAGAGCGTCTTTAGATTTACACATGTTATGAACCGTTTACCATGTACTTATGATATAACAAAGTGCGGAATGTTCAGAACAATTATGGGCTTCAAAATACACAAAAGCCTCAGGAGTCTCCACATAACGGAAGTGTCTGTACTGAGAAGAGTCATGATTAACACCGTCAAGTTTGGGTGATTTTAACCTGTCTACACTCCGATATTCTATATGTTTGTCTCCGGTTTGGCGCTACCTACCAAACGCTATGTTCAAAGTAAGAAAGAAATCAGACTACTTCAGCAAATTTTAAGTCTACAAGAAAGAGAGCCCACAGTATCGACAATAAATATTGTTCTTAATATTACTTTGGAACGCTTGGCCAAACCAGAAACAGACTCCACTAAATCAAAGACCGCATTTCTCTGATTTAAAAAAAAATGAATTGATGCCTTTAATTTAAGTAACAGACAAAATTCCCCAAATGTCCCACGATATTTCAAATCTCAGGAATCAGTTTCATTTAAACATCATTTCAATTCAGTTGTTCAATTGTAGGAATGTGTTGCAGAAAGTGGACTTGGCAGCTCACGATGTTAAGTCCACTTTCTTGTGACTTGTTGGTCATATAATTACATGTGACTTCTAAATTGTTGACAAAAATAACCTTCTTCCGTTATGTCAAATGTGAATTAAAATATCGTCAGCGTTCTGCTTCCTATTGGGGGGATAACAAATTTAAAATCATTATGGATGCTGTCGAAACATATGTCTAAACATCGGTCCCAAAAAACAGGAACCTGTTGAACGTCTTCCAGACTTGGTTAGGTCAGTGAATGATGTTGTCATGAAACAGAATTGGAATTCTGTCCCTGTCAGCTGTCAGCCAAAGTATGGCTGTCTTACATGAACGGTTTGTAGTTGTTCCCATTGACAAGGAGTCAACTAACATAACCATTACATGTAAGCAATAGGTCTTCAGCAACCAATGCTTGCCGTAGGAGGAGACTTACGGGATCGGGTGGTCAGGCTCGCTGACATGGTTGCTGAATGTCATTGCATCCGAATAGCGTAGATCGATGCTTATGATGTCAATCACTGGATTGTCTGGTCCAGACTCTGCAATTTCTGCAATCTCAGAAAAGAACCAAGTTAAGTTCTGACCCGTGAAGACCCGGGGTAGAACATCTAGTATCATCACTATTTGATAGTAATTCATAAACACACGCTTATGTGTATGCCTTATACATTTTAGGGGTGGTCGGGCAGCCTAGTGGTTAAAGCGTTCGCTCGTCACGCCGAAGACCCGGGTTCGATTCCCGACATGGGTACAATGTGTGAAGCCCATTTCTGGTGTCCCCCGCCCTGATATTGCTGGAATATTGCAAAACGCGGCGTAAAACCATACTCACTCACTCACTTATACATTTTAGCATCCGAACAAAAGGGAAAATAACTTTTTTTCTTTTCTGGTTCATCACTTGATTGTCCGGCATCAGGCAATAAATACTTACTTATAATTAAATTAAAATTGAGTGAATGATGGTTGCTACAGGTAGGACAGGGCGTGCTTACCCTTTTCGCGAACACCTGGTGTCATCACTGATTTTCCGTGGTCCGCTCATATAATTTTTAGAGCTATTTTGTCCTTTCGCCAAATGGAATCTGTTTCGGCGGATAATCAATGCTGGTTATTCTCTTGCATTGACACTTAATTGTTACTTTAAATTTCCCCCAGAGGTTACATTTTGACCCCGCTGTTAAATCGCAATGTACATGTTTACATGACAATATATAACCCCAGGGTGTCAAACTACTATAGGTAAAACCGTTGCATTATATTGGTTGGTTGTTTTGTTGTTTAACGCCGCACTCAGCAATATTCCAACTATATGACGGCGGTCTGTAAACAATCGAGTCTGGACCAGACAATCCAGTGATTGATATCATGAGCATCGATCCACACAATTGGGATCGATGACATGCATCAACCAAGTCAGCGAGCCTGACCACCCAATCCCGTTAGTCGCCTTTTACGACAAGCATGGTCGCCTTTTACGGCAAGCATGGGTTGCTGGAAACCTATTCTTTCCCGAGTCTTCACTTGCATTATAAACCAGACTTCACATACCACTGATACCGTCTGTACAAGAACACCCACCGTACGTTTCCGCGTCATTTGACATGATGCAAAGATTTTGTTTATTGTTTGTTGTTTAACGCCGCACTCAGCAATATTCCAGCTATATGACGGCGGTCTGTAAATAATCGAGTCTGAACCAGACAATCCAGTGATTGACATCATGAACATCGATCCACGCAATTGGGATACGATAACATGCAGCAACCAAGTCAGCGAGCCCGACCGCCCGATCCCGTTAGTCGACTATTACGACAAGCATAGTCGCTTTTTACAGCAAGCATGGGTTGCTGAAGACCAATTCTACCCCGGATCTTCACGGGTGACTCATCAGGGTTTTTGGGCGACCCAGTGATTACGGTGTTCCCTTATAACGACGAGGTCTTTGATATATTTCCTAATGGGTACGATGAATGAAGTTTACTTTTGGTGTTGCCGGAATATTGCTTAAATCACTTAAAAACATATTCCACCGTGAATTTGCAAATTACTCTATTCTGTTAGCAATTGGTATCAAGTCAAAATAACAACCTCTGATTGAAAGAGGAGATGTGATGGCCGTATCATTGTGGAAGCTAATATTTATAGAAAAATACTTCCCGCTGCGCTTTCGGTTCCAAATCCAATTTAGCGCTGTTGTATCTACAGGCAACCTAGTTAAAACAGTATTTTTATCTTCTGATTCACTCACTCATTCGGCTATGGTGACTCCTCAGATGACATAACTGCGTTACTAGATGGCATATTTTATGATTGCTTCTTACAATCTGTGAACGCTATAAATGCAGTGGAACTCACAAGCCGACTGTGCTTGTCGTAAAAGGTGACTATGCTTGTCGTAAGCGGCGACTAACGGGATCGGGTGGTCAGGCTCGCTGACTTGGTTGGAGCATGTCATCGATCCCAGTTGCGTGGATCGATGCTCATGATATTAATCACTGGATTGTCTGGTCCAGACGCGATTATTTACAGACTGCCGTCCTATACCTCGAATATTGCTGAGTGGTGAGAAAAATACAATTTAGGGCTGTTAAATCTACAGGTCACCTAATTCTACTTTAAAACAGTAACTACATCTTCTGATTCGCTCACTCACTCGGCTTTAGTGACTCCTCAGAGGACATAACTGCTTTGCTATAAGGCATATTTTATGATTTCTTCTTACAATATGTGAACGCTATAAATGCAGTGGTACTCACAAGCCAATGAACACTTGCCCTCACCGCCATATAGTCACGTCACGTTACAGCACGGCGTGTCAGTTTGACGTTGAGAAAGGCCCGCTTGTTGATAGAGGAACTCTATCTTTGACGCAGGATGAAGATATTTACTTATTTGATGAAATTTAGGAGTGGAGGTCTGCTGACAGACCAAAGGTGGTGATGTTGAGATTCGAACTCTTTATAAGCGGTGCTTGGCACAACTGTGGGAGTAACACACTGCGCTGCTAATGCCGGCGCTTTAGGCTAGGTGTGCATTACCCTTACACGTTTGTATGGCTGAGTCAACCTGATCTGTGTGCAACCCTGTGGGTGAACCCATGTTCGCTGGTTATGAGGTAGTGCTATTTGTTTGTGTGTTGTTTTACGCCGCATTCAGCAATATTCCAGCTATATGACGGCGGTTTGTAAATTATCGAGTCTGGACCAGACAATCCAGTGATTGACATTTAAGTGTAAAGAAGAAAGAAATCATTTAATTGGATATTTATCATATTTTTGTAATATATATATATATATATATATATATATATATATATATATTTTTGTAATATATATATATATATATATATATATATATATATATATATATATATATATATAAGAATTGACCTTCACTTTGTGGGAGTTCATTGGAGTATGAAGGTTCATACTCCAATGAACTCACGCAAAGTGAAAGTCAATTCTTATAATTTTTTTATCACGCTTTCTTACCTCAAAGGATGTAGGCCAAGTTCTAAACACAAACACAAGACAACATGTGACTTCATGTTTACACTGACAGCCAAACAACAACCAGCTATATCGCGGAGTAAAATAGTTCTTCAAAAACAGAGGTGACATGGGCGTATGGATGCACAACTTGCATGCTCTTCAGAAACATCTTACGCAGTACATGTGTTCAAATCACATCCTCATTAGGTGAGAAAGTTCTATAAAAAACTACCTCAGTAAGTCAATCACAAAGACAGATCGTCGTAATACATTTACATCAAGTAGAAGACGTCAAAATGGCCGACACGATAAACGATGGCCGATCATTGAAAGGTGAATAATGATGCGTCAAACAGACAGAAAGGTAAATTCATACTAGATTGCTGGAGGCGGTCAATGTCAGCCTAGGCACGGATCGAGTCGATACTACGATAGTTTACATGTGCATTTCTTCGTTTGTTCATTAGGATGGGCCGTAGCGAGGATATTCGTGAACAATCATGCAGTCACGCTCTCGGACATTTCTCAATGTTAACCTGAAACGCTGAGACCAAGAATAAAGGTTCTAAATGATCAGAAAGAACGCTTATGCATGTTTTCGTGCTAGGGAATTCCCAGGGGTTTCCCCAGGAATGTGGAAGTAGTCCGTCAGTGTTTACGTCATTTCAAGAACACGATCTCGTGAAAAACTTATGAACATCAAATTGTGTCTTTCATACACTTATGAACGTCAATTTCGCTGTCATGTGACCGACCTCTCGTCCAATGGAAAAGCCGTATATCGTGTAACCTTCAAATTAAAAAATTATATATATATATATATATATATAATATCAATAATCAATAACAGTCGTTTCAACTTCAAAGTTGTGAGACCCGTGAAGAAGAGTAAAGACCCGGGGTAAAATAGTTCTTCAGCAACCCATGCTTGCCGTAAAAAGGCGACTATGCTTGTCGTAAAAGGCGACTAACGGGATCGGGTGGTCAGGATCGCTGAGTGGTGAGTGCGGCGTAAAACAACAAACAAACAATCCAAGTTGTGAAAATTAACGGTAGGTACTGTAGAGTGCTGGGTAGACGTTTACTATCGATACTAGGCCTAGGTTTTTCTTTTTAGATGTTCCCAAGTAATACAATATTCAGTCTTCAAGACATATTCAGGATTGCTATAGAATGACACATAATATCATTTTTTTTAAATTTAAAGGTTATTGAAACAAAGAGTGCCATATGTTGCAACACTATCAGAATAAAACATGCATGTCTCAACAAAGGGATAAAAATCGAATGCTGAGATTAAACGTGATCATTTTTTATCAAAGTTGATTTCGCCATCCTTTTTTGTAGCAATTGATTGACGTTATATTTTAATGAAATGATGCAGTGTTTCATTTCTCTGTCTTGAAAATGTCAAACGGCATACATATTTTTCATCAAGCCGCAAAATGCACAGTGTTCATATTTGTATTAAGCAACATAAGCAGTATACGGAATTGGACCAGGACGAGGGCCCACTTGCCCAAAGCGGTCTTAGCGCCGAGACTCTTGCCTATGGTAAAGTATGGGAGTTACGATCATCTTAGCGCTAAGATCGCTTTGTGCAAGTGGGACCAGGCCCAGAAAATGCTCTCAAATGTGTCTCTGTTATCATTTATATGAAGAGACAAAAAGACATCATTTGATCATCATCACTCCCGTCCTGGACCAGATCCAGGTTTTCTTAAAGGGACACGACGCCACCACACTCTGGAAACCGCCCTGGCCACTGATCACATGTATGTCTTATGATTTTATCAATTTTACCTTTTATATTAAGACAAACACATTAAATTTGATTTACGAAATTAGGTACGACATCTGGACCAGGTCGACGTAGTCGTTTTGACCTGTGATTTCATGAGGTACAATGGATTTGGTGAATCGGCTCTATACCTTTCTATCAGTCCTTGGTGAATCACATACTTGTGATTACGGTTTCCGTAAGTTCTTCGATCATACGACCTGGTGTAGACACAGTAGTCAAGGTTCCATCAGTTTCATCTGGGGGCTCAAGATGAGAATGAAGAGGCAACGGAGTTCTTTTTTATATTTACAATCTTGGATTAGGTACACGCCCTTTGATAAGTCTCTCTCCATTCCGTTACTAGGAAACGTTTTTCAATAGAGCTCAGTTTGAGTAAGCATTATATACAACATGTTTTCCTCTTACATGGAAATTCAGAGCCATAAAACGTTCTATTGTAAACTGACTGGATAAATATGAACATTGGATAAAATGTACAATGTACGAGGAGTTTTGAAGGGAGTAACTGTTATTGAAAAACTAAAAAAGCTATTGATGACATCTAAATAAGTTACCAGAGATTGGATCAAGAAGCACATGAGAATAGGTCTTCAGCAACCCATGCTTACCGTAAAAGGCGACTATGCTTGTCGTAAAAGGCGACTAACGGGATCGGGTGGTCAGGCTCGCTGACTTGGTTGATGCATGCCATCGATCCCAATTGCGTGGATGCTCACGATATCAATCACTCGATTGTCTGGTCCAGACTCGATTATTTACAGACCGCCGTCATATAGCTGGAATATTGCTGTGTGCGGCGTTAAACAACAAACAAACATACATTCCAGTGAAATGTCGATATTGCAAAAAGGTGGATAATGACTGCTTCCATTCTGTGTACAACACTCTTGCCTGGATACGTGTTGGTATATTTGACCGCTGATTAGACACGGGTATATTTAGTATCCCCTGGGACACATGGGAGGTATGCTTGTTGGAGAGTAATTACATGCCCACGCAGACGCCCGGTCACAATCGACACATGTAGAAGTCTGCGTGTGAATATTCTCTTGCGCTAATAATAATTGTGACAACTACGCTGTTTTAATGCCTGTTCTCTTACTTGTGTACTTCACCGCGCCATAACAAATGAGTGTGAGTGAGTGAGTGAGTGAGTTTGGTTTTACGCCGCTTTTAGCAATATTCCAGCAATATCACGGCGGGGGACACCAGAAATGGGCTTCACTCATTGTACCCATGTCGGGATTCGAACCCGGGTCTTCGGCGTGACGAGCGAACGCTTTAACCACAAGGTTCCCCGACCGCCCCCATAACAAATGACGTCAAAAGATGCTACTTGTTGTTATCTGGCTGTGGTAACCGTATCTCTGCGTGTGTTGCTCCTAAGCTAACGCAAAGTAAATATCTTGAAATTTCAACTTAGTATCTTGAATTTTTAAGATCATTATCTTGAAATTTCAGTTTATGTATTTTGAAATTTCAACAAAGCAAATAATGTTTAAAAACAAATGGCCCTAAAAGGCTTCCATACTGAACAGCTTGGCTTATCGACACGTGTTTACACAAGAGCATACAGAGGTTGCAAGTATCGACCTTTAGCACGTGCACTACATGCATATTCCAACCAACGCCGCATGCCTCAGTCAACTGACCTTGTGGAGATCAGACATTCATGTTTGTAATTCGACTCTCGAGGAAGATTTGTTTTTCTTTTGTGTGTAATTAGTTATTCGAATGTCACCTCATTTGTCCGAGTACCCTGTGGCTCGAACTCGAGAGGGGGCTCACACCATGGATCATCCGCTCATCTGGCGCACTGTGAATGACATGGCATGGGCAAAAATTTGAAATCTCCTGCAAAAATGAAATTTGAGTTAAAATGTCATTTCTTAAAAGTGCATAAAATAAAATAAGGGCGGATAGGTTATGAGAAACACAAAACATTATTCATTCTCATATTCATTTTAACAATCCTAATAGTTGTACCCAGACTAACGATTGATCTTGAAGTGTTCCTTTGAATTACTAATACTCCACTCTGGGGGAGTAAACAATTATTTTCATGTACATTCAACGTGAAGATAAAGAGCCTGGGGATTCCGGGTAAGAATATCGGTCCCCATGACAACATATGCTTGTCTTAATAAGTGACTGGGGCTTGAGTGGCCCAGTCTTAAGGCACAATTCGCTGAGTTGCGTCCCTTGGGCACGCCAGAGACCTATATTTGTGGGTTCGAATCCCGGTTGGTCCTGATTAGGTTACTAGGTGCTTGTGGGTTTCACCGAAGTGGTAAACGTCTGAGACCTGCATTACTTCGGGCTTTCCTCCCACAGTAAGCTGACATGGCGTGATATAACTGGAATACTGTTAAAAGCGGCGTTAAACGATACCAACCCACTCACTCACTGACTCGCTCACTCACTGAGATGTGACTAATGCATCCGGCATCCTGGTTCGGTTACGCAGTCAATTACTTGACATCATAGATTAATACTCATGTTCATAATATCAATCACCAGATTCAATTATTTACAGGCAGCACTCATGTAGCTGTAATATTACAAAGTGCAGCGCCAAACAACACACAAACAAGCTGCCAAAAGCTGAAACGGACATAAAATATTCACAGTAACATTCCTTATGTTTTGACCTCGCCATTTGAGTGAGTGTGAGTGAGTTGGGTTTAACGCCGCTTTTAACAGTCTTCCAGTTATATCACGGCGTGTCAGCTTAATGTGGGAGGAAAGCCCGAAGTGATGCAGGTCTCAGACGTTTACCACTTTGGTGAAACCCACGAGCACGGGTATGGTGCTGACAAACCTAGAAACATAATCGGGGCGAACCGGAATTCGAACCCACTATCATAGGTGCCGAAGGGACGCAACTCTGCACAGCGAATCGCGGCGCCTTAGACGACTGGGCCTCCCGTGCCCCCTCGCCATTTGAAGTGGAATCACGAAATAACGCGAATATTAATCAACGAAGATAGCTGCATGTTTGCTAAAAACTTCTAAGGTGAAACCAATCTAATCCGGCCATAAGGAATATAACTTACAGTAATGACAAAACTTTCAAAATGCGTCCTGAACAACTGATTTACCGACTCACCTGAATCTAAAACTCGATTATCCAGTCTACTGTTCTCCATTCCATTATGATAACTATCCGGGAACAAGTGCACCTGTGGCAAGCTGTCCGCTGGATACTGTCTATCCCGATCACTGGACATGTCAGGTTTACTCGCGTGTTTGGAGCTAGAAAACAAAATATTGGTTAATAGTGGTCCCAAACCTTGCTTTATTTCTTGGACGTAAAGTCGTTTTTGACTTCTCATTCGGAGGCATTTCGTGCAGGGTACGAGCTCCGTATCTGATTATTCTTTGCCCTCTGTACAAACTCAACGTATTACCTACATCGACTCAAGAGTTCATCACAAAGATTTGACGACTATTTTGAAATATGTGAGCTTAATTAATTACATTTATTGTTGATTACATTACTAAATAGTCATCTTCCCGAGGCAAGGTTGTTAACTAACTTTAAAAGTCCAGTTTCCATCCTTGCTGAACGAGGCCTGAATTTCTGGGCTCGGTCGTAGCGCCACCAATAGCTTTTACAAGTCCCTTCTATATCCCCCCAACTGATCAACCAGATTCCACTCTCATATCACTTGCATTTGTTTCAAACAAAATGTTGGCGCCCAGTGAAGACGATGTCATCGAAAACAAAGCTCCTTATTGTATTAAATGGGTTTTACCTCGCGAAGCGCATCAAATTACTTGAGCACCTTGATTAAAAACATGAAAAGATTACGAAACTATCTGTCGAAACCCAGTTGACGGTACACGGAAGTTGCCATTTTGTTTATGAACCGGATGTCAATTTCAGTACGGGATTTTGATTGGACTATGCGTAGACTGCTTTATCCAGCTAATATATAACTCCGTATATACCGTATAATTTCAGACTTGCTGTTGAACTGGGTCGTCACAACAACATCCCATATAATGAACGTGTCTGCACTTTCTGTTTTTCAAAGGGACATAACCATGTTGAAGATGAATTCCATGTTCTTATGATTTGTGACCAGTATTCTAGAGCAAGAAGAAACTCTTTTCCCAAGCGTCTCGTTTCCCCTCCATCTATTGAGAATTTTATAAGACTTATGTCAGCTGAAAACGAACAAATTATAAAAGGTAAGTCATGAACATTCGAACGGAAACACAGTGTTAAACGGTGAATCATTATTAAATCTGCTCAGCATGCAAGTATATATACAGTATATTTCCATTGTATTATGGGCCGGTGGCCTGAAGTACCGAACAAATTTGTCTGTCTGTCTGTCTGTCTGTCTGTCTGTATATGCCAGCCTAGTTCGACAAGGGTGGAAACTGGACTTTTAAAGTCAGTTTACTCCCTTTTCTCGTCAAGATGAAAAATTCCTGGCATACCCCAGAAGCGCAACTAGGCACATCGAAATGCAAACCCCAGAATAATATTAACAGGGTACTTTAGGTTTTATTGTGAACTCAATTACCGGGACGGGCCCCCTGGTGATTCTGATCGCATGACCAGGTTCGGTTACTTGGTTGATAGCGTGTCATCTTTCTCCGACGTGGTACGTTGCGCATAATATCAATCACTGTATTGTCCGATCCAGACGCAATTATTTACAGACTGTATGTCATGTAACTGAATTATTGCTGAGTGTTTAACAAAAACAGATACGCACATACACGCTTTATATCCCGCCGTCATATAGTTGGAGGTAAATACACTGACGGTTAAGGCGATTGGGAAGCCTAGTGGTTAAAGCGTTCGCTCGTCACGCCGAACACCCGGGTTCGATTCCCGACATGGGTACAATGTGTGAAGCCCAATTCTGGTGTCCCCCGCCGTGATATTGTTGAAATATTGCTAAAAGTGGCGTAAAATCAAACTCACTCTCCCACTGAAGGTTAAGACAAAAGGAATTGCAATATCTATAGACACGTCTAATCTCGCGCGTTCTCGCGGCAACAAGGGCACCCGTAGTGGAATAGACCTGCTGTTCGTAAATTGGGTCGGATGGTCAGGCTCGATGATGTTTTGATTGCGTGTCATCGTGACATGATGGCCTGGGTCGTCGCTCATGTTTTCAGTCACTGGTTTGACTAGTCGATTAGTAATATGTGTTTGTGATATAGCTGGAATACTGCTGATACTGCGACAAACTACATTCACCCAGATTTGGAGATGTGTTTTGAGATAAATTTCACATGTCTATCCAGAATACCAACAGTAATATGAATTTGAATCATCTTTGTTTCTAACACAGGTGCTTCGAGTTAAACTAAACACGCCATCAAAATATATCAACCGATGTTCCACGATAAACAGCCACGTGGGGACTCTGCTTAGAATAGTTCCCCATTCTAGTTAGCCTTTAAAGGTGCTCATGATATCAATCATTGGCTTGTATGACCCAGACTCGCGTATTTAAAACACGACATCATACATCAGACGCGGTGAGATGAAATGGGGTTTAACGTCGTTAAACATCAGACTGCCACAGTAGACAACGAACAAAGCAAACGAGCATGATTTTACGACGCATTTCGCAATATTTACAGCAAAATGACGGAAGGGGACACCAGAAATGGGCTTCACACATTGTACCCATTAGGGGAATCGAACCCGGGTCATCGGCGTGACCAGCGAACGATTTAACCATTAGGCTACCCGACCGCCCCTCGTAAACAATAAGAAAGACAATCAGGAACTAATGCCTTGCTATGGCATTTTATCAATTTACTAAAAAACTAGTTCATATAATTATGTTCATGAATTACGATGTTTTCCTTGAGGATTGTTTTGTCCATATGTAAAGGCCATTAAACAAAAGATAATAGTATTAAGGGTACCCTTTACAACTAAAGTTTCGTCGTGTCCTTATACTAAAAACCGCCTCCGTGGTCTAGTGGTAGAGCGTCCGCCCGGAGAGCTGAAGCCCTGGGCCGCGTCATACCACAAGACGTTAAAAGATGGTACTTGTTGTTACCCTGCCTGGCCGTCAGCATTAAGGACTTGTCGCCTCGGGGTCAGTTTACTGTGTCTGAATGTGGTATGCATGTTAGACTGGTATGGTTTCTCAGTGTGCTAGCACAATAAAATCGGCAATTGTCTGGACTAGTACAAGCAGCAACAACACGTGCATGCACGTTGCAATATAAGTGACGTTAAACCCCTTTTCACCCCACCTCACTCTTTACAAAAAAATCTACATTTTTCCAACAAAACACAGTGACCCACTTATCAATCTACATTTCTAATGTTTCAACTGGAGCATTAGGACCATTACCAGTCCTAGAAAACAGATAAATACTTTTATTTCATCCCAGCGGTCATACTAAAGAATACTTACCGTTGACATTGTGTTTCAAAGATGGTGATATTACCGAATTAGTATTTGAATTTAATACCGGCTCGTAATAATGTCCTTATCTCATGTGTAGTTTGGTGAAGAAATATTGACGTGACTCCAGTATTGGTCCTCGTTGAAGCTTTGTCAGATCAAATATCCTGCCGTGTTTCCTAATGCTCTGCACTACTGTCCTACTATACATACAACACATGACGCTCCTTGATATAATATGATATTTTGACATTGTGACACGCCCGTTGGGATTCCGTGACAGAAGAAGTCTCAAGAATGCAATATTCATCGGAAAGGTGACCTGAATCATGATCAGTGGCTGCATTGTGGGTCATGTCTGACTCTGACGGCCAGGAGTTGCTCATGGTATCGACCGCTGGTTTGCTTGGATCAGACTGGATTATTTCCGACCGCCGTCAAGAAGATGGTCTATTTCTGACAGTTGTGTCCGCTCATCGTCCTTTACAGAACGTACACAGGGGTAAGAATGTTTAATCTGAATTGGTGTGGCCTCCATACACCAATCAAGACATATGGCGTGAATCGGTGCTCATGTTATCAACCATTGGTATGCCTAGCTCAGGCAGGATTATTTACAGGCTTTACTCACTCACGTTACACACACGTTACCTTTCCACTGTATGTGATGATGTGGATGTTGTTTGTGGTCAGTTTGTTGTATGAGAGGTTGTATAGGGAGTACCCTGTGTCTGTTGTTGTATGAGTGGTTGCATGGGAGGATAGCCTGTGTATGTTGTTGTATGAGAGATTGTACAGGAGGTACCCTGTGTCTGTTGTTGTATGAGAGGTTGTACAGGAGGTACCCTGTGTCTGTTGTTGTATGAGAGGTTTTATAGGAGGGTACCCTGTGTCTGTTGTTGTATAGGAGGGTACCCTGCCCTTGTTCTTGTATGAGAGATTGTACAGGAGGGTGCCCTGTGTCTGTTGTTGTATAAGAGGTTGTACAGGAGGGTACCCTGCCACTGTTGTTGTATGAGAGGTTGTACAGGAGGGTGCCCTGTGTCTGTTGTTGTATGAGAGGTTGAACAGGAGGGTGCCCTGTGTCTGTTGTTGTAAGAGAGGTTGAACAGGAGGGTGCCTTTTGTCTGTTGTTGTATGAGAGGTTGAAGAGGAGGGTGCCCTGTGTCTGTTGTTGTATGAGAGGTTGAACAGGAGTGTACCCTGCCACTATTGTTGTATGAGAGGTTGTACAGGAGGGTACCCTGTGTCTGTTGTTGTATGAGAGGTTGTACAGGAGTGTACCCTGTGTCTGTTGTTGTATGAGAGGTTGAACAGGAGTGTACCCTGCCACTATTGTTGTATGAGAGGTTGTACAGGAGGGTACCCTGTGTCTGTTGTTGTATGAGAGGTTGTACAGGAGTGTACCCTGCCACTGTTGTTGTAAGAGAAGTTGTACAGGAGGGTACCCTGCCACTGTTGTTGTAAGAGAGGTTGTACAGGAGGGTGCCCTGTGTCTGTTGTTGTATGAGAGGTTGTACAGGAGGGTGTCCTGTGTATGTTGTTGTATGAGAGGTTGAACAGGAGGGTGCCCTGTGTCTGTTGTTGTATGAGAGGTTGAACGGGAGGGTGCCCTGTGTCTGTTGTTGTATGAGAGATTGAACAGGAGGGTGCCCTGTGTCTGTTGTTGTATGAGAGGTTGTATAGGAGGGTGCCCTGTGTCTGTTGTTGTATGAGAGGTTGAACAGGAGGGTGCCCTGTGTCTGTTGTTGTATGAGAGGTTGTACAGGAGGGTGCCCTGTGTCTGTTGTTGCATGAGAGGTTGTACAGGAGGGTGCCCTGTGTCTGTTGTTGTATGAGAGGTTGTACAGGAGGGTGCCCTGTGTCTGTTGTTGTATGAGAGGTTGTACAGGAGGGTACCCAGGCTGTATCATGATACAGTTAGTTTTTAAATTGAATACCAGCCCGGAATGATCTCATTATCTCATATGTCGTTTATTGAATACGACGTGACTGCCAGCTTCAAGTTCTGGCTCCTGTTCACGTGGCACCAATGATGGCCCTCGCGGTGACGAGATGCAGTGTTGACAGACACCGGTCGTCATGGGGTGTTGAAATACGCGAGTTTACTCGTTCTTGCCCTGTCTGATATCTGACCTGGGGAGCCGGACGTCCTCCCTACATTGATGAGGCTTGCGCTCATTGGTGTCGTGACCGTGGCTTATTCTCGCCCGAGGCAAGAGCGCTTGTCGATAGTCCAATCAGAGAACGTTTTACAAAATCAACATCCACGACTGGTACACCTTCATATGAAAGTCATTCACCGCGGCCTGTCCTTGTTGATACGAATATGTCTTCTTGATCTTTTAAGCACCCCAACGATTGCCTATGTTATGTGTCGGGGATGAAATCGCGAATGACTAGGTAGTCATCAGCTTTGTGTATCTATACGAGATTAGAACAGCCATCTGATTGGATGTCGCGTTTTCATTAACAGGGGCACCACTCGTGATCTACGCGAGGTGGCGCCAGGGTCGAGCCAAGAAAAGTGGCCTTGATGTGGCAAGGGTAGAAACTAGGCTTTGGTATGGTTTCCTCAAAGGGGGATTGCCTTAAAGTCGGGCCGGGTCGGGCCAAGACGGGCCAATGTTATATTTCCCCATATATTATATATATTTCAGATACAATTTAAAGCACATCGGGACGTGCGGAATTATACAGTATGATTGAACACATTTAACTGTGTCTTGGGTATATTTTTAGACGCAAGGCATATGTAAAATCAAAAGTTATTTATGAGGGATTATTTGACAAAGAACTCGAAATCATACGCCCATTCTGATTGGTTTGTCGTATTTTCGCACAAACAGTCATCGATAGGGGGACGAGTCTTCCTGCAGGTTACGGAAAAGGGCGAGTGGTGACGAATGGGGGCGAAACATTCATGTAGTTGTTGTTGGCTTCTAATACAATGCATTTACAACCTTCAATTCCACTTCCTGTGTTACAACAACCGCAACCCTCTTTACCCAACCAGCAGTTATTAGTATTACTATATCAATAATCCCAAATTAAGTGAGTAAATGCTTTTCACTTCCCCATTCACGAGATTAATATAAGCTTGTATACCTTGTTTGATCTCGTTGTTGGGTATGTTATGCAGCTATTTTGCTGAATAAATTGTAACTTAAAACTGTCTATTCAAACAACAGAGAAAGTGTGTTGAATTTGTGTCATGTTTATATGGTGTCATAAACTATGATCCTTAGTCAAACGTGTTTTGAATTTGTAAGAAATGTAAAAAAATATTTCAAAACTTACATGTTAAAAATCTGGTCAAACCTTCCTTTTTTATGCTGATTCAGAAAAACGCAGCATTCATATTAATATTTATCGTAATGTGAATTTTATCCATGTGTTTATAACTTTATCAATTATGTTATTTAATATTATTACATCAGATTTAGACCCTTGCCTGTCGAAAACCTAACCTCAGGACTTTCTTTGAAGAACGCAGATTATAATCTCAGAAGGGAACAAGAATGTAATTATGAATTTACCGATAAGGGTTGAGAATGTATTTACCAATTAAATTCACATGTACAAATAAAACAAACGTATAATAACAATGGTTCCAGTCGAGAATAATTCATAAGGTACTGCTACACAGTTAATATTAAAGTTCAGTCAATCATAGAACTGTTACTCAAATAGTACATGTACGTACATCTGAAATACCTATTAGGTTTTCGTACCTCAACATATATACATGCACATATTTTTGCTAGAAAAGCACCTTCCCGCACCCAAACTTGAGTTGATACCTTTAATGTTTGGTTTCACAGTTCTAGCATCGTCTGACAATACGCTGATTTGAATATTCGATTACACTGAATTTGAATGGAGAAACGTTTTAGCTTAACTACAAGTCTTGTGTCTCATCGATCCTTCTCACAGCGTCCAAATGTACGTTTACAAGTGTGGAATTAATCCCAATTACACCTGTACTCAGCTCAATTAATTTGCCCCTTGTGTAATTGCAATCAAGTTGGTGTTGCGTAATCAATCCACACATTACAACCCTTTGCCCTTATGAGCTGCCCCGAGCTTTCAGTGGTAGTTAATAGCCCACTTATGCATTCGTGGAGTCCAATTAACAAAACCAAAATATTGTCTTTTGAACTTCCGTTAACATGTCTGTCGTAAAATGCTTCCAGAATAACTTTGTAAGCCATGAGAGTTCCATGTTCCTCACAAATATGAAATAAAGTCAAAAGTTATCGTCAATATTGATATGAAAGATAAAATTTCATACCCGAAAAAACATACTATCACTGGCCACTGACCAACAGTAGCAGTATTAGAATAAGAAAAAAAATTAAATACAGTATGACGTGATGATGTGTAAGCATACATAAAAACCTGCATAGGTAAACCAGTACAGCTTGCTTATAATAATACCTCTCCAGCAACAAAACAGTTACAAATGTGGTTACAAAATACAATATGGCACAATAGACATATGTAGAAACATGAGAAGACATATCTTTTGCAAAAAAGCAAACGTTTGAAGTTATAAGAGATACAATTTTCATCTAAGGTTGTTCTGGAGTTTGCAGTCAGCTTCGTGGCTTTATGATTATTGTAAACGTTTTCCCCTTGTTCTCCCGTACCGCTTCTATATACAGTGATGTGTTGAAACGCGAAACTTTATTTTTCTGATTATGGTATCGATGCATCGGACATAACCTGTAAGTTACTCACTTCAGTTTCTGTACTGTACTTGGGGATTTACTAGCAGTAGCCCTTTTTGCATCCTTCATCATTCTACCTGTCGGGTCAACTTGGCCCGGGTGGTTAAACATCTGAAACATCACGACTGTGAAACATAGTTGCTACATTATTATATATATATATTGCTATTATAATCTGTATAAAGATATCCTCTCAGTAGAAGGCTATATAAGCTACTTATTGTATTTACCTCATAATTTACGCATCTGGCTTACTAAAATCAGAACCACCAACCACCGACTCCCAACTGAAACTGGCCGATGGTATAACCTCAATAAGGTAGATAGGCTTTGCTCTCTTTGTAAAAATAAAATTGGTGATGAATTCCCTCTATACAAGAATGGCATGAATTGGATCATTTAAAAAATAAATATCTCCCATTATATTATTGTAAATATCCAAATACTGAAAAATTTGTTTCACTTATGACTTGTTCTTATAAACCTCTGCTCTTACGACTAACCCTGTATGTAAAATATGGACTGTGTATGCTCCACTAACTATTGTCTCATTTCTTTGTATATATGTCTCTCTTGTCAACTTCTGTATGTCACCTAGGTGACTCATGAGAAATAAGCATCTCCTTCTTCTTCTTCTACATATATAGAGAACCTTGATTGACGGCGTCTTTTGACTATCACGACAATAATACGGAGTCGTCCAGGAGAAGTGTTTTTCACAGTACCAGCTTCGTCGGATTGGGCTGCTCGGTGATGCAGCACGTATGTAAACGCCCTGGTAATGAGAGAATGTTTCTGAAACATAGTTTTGTTAAAAAGCGAAAACATTTTGACAAAACAGTACAAATTGCTAAACGAATGTATGCGACAGGGGAAAGAAAACGGTTGGATGAAATGTGTGAGGATAATGATAGAGAATTCTGGAAGAAGATTGGTAAAATTGGGGTAGGTGGTGAGAGACGAAGACAGATCCCCATGAGAGTGGTTCTAGAGGATGGAAATGTGTCTGAGAAATGGAGTGATGTACTAGATAAGTGGGAGAATGATTATTGTAAACTGTTGAATGGTGACGTCAGGATGCAGAATGTTAAGTGTGACAGTGAGACTGGTGAAACACATATATTGTTCGACGCTAAAATTACTCTCATTGAAGTAACCAGAGCGGTTGATAGAAGTCACTGTGGCAAGGCTCCTGGTGTTGACGGTATTCCGATGGAATGTCTCAAATCACAAAATGTTATTTCGGCGATGCACAATATCTTTAATATATGTTTTAGAACAGGGAAAATCCCTGCATTGTGGTTAAAGGGCATTATTAACCCCATACCAAAGTGTTCTACTTTAGATCCCGCGGATCCTTTATCATATAGAGGTTTGACTCTCACCAATTCTATGTACAAATTATATTGTAATATATTAAATAACCGTCTGCAATCTTGGGCTGAAAGCACAGGAGCTCTAAATGATGCACAAAATGGGTTCCGGAAGCGTAGATCAACTACGGATCACATTCACTCTGTTTGTTCTTTTATTGAAACTAGAAAATGTATTAATTTAGAGGGAAAATGGCTTCACTTTGAGCACCGTGTATGCTTTAAATACCGCGATCTGACACACTATAGAGTGGTATATAGGTAGATATAACACTAGTCCATAGATGTACATACATTTGATGATACATCTGTGAGGTTTAGTTGATTTTTGACTGCTCGGGCCAAGTTGTGGTAAACACTTGTGACAGGGATTTTCCTGAGAAAAGACAGAAAATTCTTGATTTTAACGAACCAGTTTTCTTTACATTCGATATACTGTGACATTATAAAGTATTATATAGGCAGATATAACACATTTGAAGATACATCTGTGAGTTTAAAGGGGCACTAATCTCTGGCTTCTTCACGACTCTCTAACATTGCACACTAGGGCTCACTGGCTGCCGTGAGTCGATTTACTCGCCAACGCAACTGAGACTGGGCTACCGTCTGTAAGGACAGCTAAATTCGCTTCGAGGCAATATCTGTTTTACGCATTTTTGAACACTGATTGGTTACCCGTCATGTATGAGGAGCGCATGTTGATTAATTTCTTCAGCCTAAACAAACAGACAAAAAGAACGATGGAAGCTCATCGGATGTTCTTATTTGGAAATACCCCTGATCGATATAGTTTAATGATAATAAAACGTATCCCTGAAATGAAAGCATTTTTCGGATTTCGGATTGCGTGGATAATACGACTGCTACTCCCTTGTTGTCATCCATGTTTCCTGGTATAACCCTACACTTGTGTAATTGTCGTCTTTCACTTGAACCTCAGTTAATGAATTATTACATGTATAATTAGTGGTAGCACCACTCAGATTACCAGACAATGGTTCCAATTTGGCATTTATTGTGTCTAGGGAAATTATTTAATATGAATCCAGTTTTGAAGTTAAAATGTATGTTATGTAATATGCACGTGGCAGATGATTTACGTTTTTTGTAAATCAACCGATCATTCCTCGCCATCACAGGATCAGCAGAAAATACTTTGATTGGTTGTTCATTGTTATCTAACTCTATGGGTTTTTAAAGAACTGTGGACATTATGAAAATAGTTGTCACGTGGGCTTTCTCACCTGACCTTTGAAACTTGACACCTATGTGAAACACCTCAAACAAACTTAAAATGATCAGTTGAGAAACGAACACCGGTTATAATATCCCGAAAAGATATATATATTTTAAAATGTTTGATTGTTACAGAGACACGTGACATCGAATAAATTTCTTTGTGCAGCTGCAGACGTATGGAATCGTTCCTATGTGTGGATATTCACGGATACATTCCTCGAACAAGGTAGCTGCCTAAATTTATACATATAACATTGATAGGTTGTAATTATGATATTTGCATTTTGTTTTCATTCATTTGCTGTTGCATTGAATAGAATTATTCTTGTTCCTCTACGTTTTCGTTGGGAAGTTCTTCGATGCGAGGCAGACGTTGTCTTCACAAGCCTTTTCATTTGTAGGCGTGTAAATGTTACAGTCAATGTGAAAATGTGATTCACTCAGGCAATTTATATAAGGACTGAAACATCTGTCCATATATTTAGCAGACTGACTAAAATTATTAAAGGTCTAAAAACATCAGAATAGACTAATTATGCTAGGATAAGAAACCAAGACTATAGAAATGTACTTTGAATTTCTATTTCTTTTAATCCTATCATTTTCAGACACTGGGTGATGAAAGTACAACATAAAAATGTTTGTCATTGGGTGATGAAAATAAAGCATAAAAATGTTTGTCATTGGGTGATGAAAATAAAGCATAAAAATGTTTGTCATTGGGTGATGAAAATAAAGCATAAAAATGTTTGGAATTCGTTATCATAATAACAGAAATGTACAGATTTTTCAGTCAATTTGTAAAATAAGTTAATATTTAGGCCTTTAATAAACTTCCTAAGTGAAAATGTTACCCATTTTGACTATAAAATATACACACGATATATAGTATACCTACTCATAAAATAAGCAATGCTCAGGTGAAATATTTTCTTTGTGTTGCAAGTCAAAAAAGTGTAAACGAAAATTGCAAAATACCAAGCAAGTGACTCATCAAAACTTCGTCACCATTACCTATGCAAAGACACCTACATGTCGTTATTAGTTTCAAGACTAAACTATCTTGTTGATCAATGTGACTATCCGCCCTTTTACTATCAACAAAAGTGACAAATGCGCTTACGAATGGCGCAGCACATGTCGCGAACTAGTCTAGATTTCTGATATATCATCCGGGTGCTCAATGGTGAAAAAACAATAACAAAGGCAACAACCAGTCCCGGGAATTGCTTTAGATGAGTACCCCTTTAAAATTGAGTTTGACAGCCCGGGCCAAGTCGGACCGAACGCATACCCAACAATGCTGACAGAGGCTATGTTGTGAATGAAGAGGAACAAGAACTTCACTTTGATCACCGTATTTTCTTTAAATACTGAGATCTGTGATACTATAAAGTGGCATCTAGGTAAATATAATATAAATCTGTAGATGTAAACACATTTGAAGATATATCTGTGAGGTTTAAGTTGATTTTGACAGCTCTGGCAAACACTTTTTTCTCGAGAAAACAGTAAAAGTCCTTAACTTTAACGAACCAATTTTCTTTTAATTCGATATCCTGTGACATCTTGAGAAAATACAGTAACATTGCTTGACTTTAACGGATCACTTGTCTTTGTATTCGATATACTGTGACATGATAAAGTGGTATATAGGTACATATAACACTAGTCTATACATGTAAACACATTTGATGATTCAGATGTGAGTTTAAAGTCGATTTTGTCAGCCCGGACCAAGTCGGACCGAACACAGACCAATCACTTCTGATAGAGACTATGTTGAGAATGTATAAAGAAAAGGGCTTCACTTTGAGCACCTTGTTTTCTTTAAATACCGTTATCTGAGAAACTATAATGAGGTATATAGGTAGATATAATACCAGTCTATAGATATGAACACATTTGATGATACATCTGTGTGTTTAAAGTTGATTTTGACAGCCCGGACCAAGTCGGACCGAATACTTGTGAGACTGTTGAGAGTATGGGGAGAAGAGGTCTACTTCAGCCAACGTGTCTGCTATAATGCTTACATTATAAAGTTGTATTTACTTAGATATAGTACTATCCTATAAATGTGAACGCTATGCCGACAGATGGAAATTTGTATCACGATAGCTAATCAGAAGTGATTGGTCTGTGAAAAAGAATGTTGAGAATGAAGAGGGAAAAGGGATTCACTTTGAGCACCGTGTTTTCTTTACCTACCGCGATATGAGACACTAACGTGGTATATAGGTAGATATGATACTAGTCTATGGATGTAAAGTATGTATAGTAACTTTAGAAGTGCTTTGACAGTTATTAACACGTGCGGAGTCAACCTATGAAATTTCGCGAATATCCACTTCCAGAAAACATCCTGTGTTGGTTTAACATGAATTAGTAAAGGTTAATAAGGGATGCCCAACATATTAATTAATTTAGCAAAACTATACTTTTGTGGACATTTGAGATCTGCTTAGATATGCATGTTTCGTTTTATTATTCTGCAATCCATTTTTAGTATTACCCGCTGGTCCGGCCCGGCCCGGCCCGGCCCGGCCCGACCCAACTTTTTTTGGCCCGACTTTTAGGCAGTGATATAGGCCAGTGGACACGCTTGACTCGGGCAGAAGATTCTCGCCGTTCTGTAGTCAGTCTTGGCATTCCGGTTGTGGATCATCTACGCTGTTTTTACCTGCGGTTACCTACCTCATCTAAATCACCAAGTTCTGTTAATGTTTTGTTAGAAACCCTCCGTAACCAGCTAGTCCTTCCTCCAGTCTGTGTGGCGTTTACTTACAAAATGTAAAAGGAAACTGTCAGTATTCTCTGATTACCTTAACCACTATAGTTTGTTCAGTAATAATATTTGTCAGTTTTTGTTCGTCAAAGAGAACCCTTTTCATTCCTTATCCTAGGAGATTCTCATTACACATGATTCTTGTTATCATTGTAAACAATTTACATAAGCCATGATCACTTCTATATCCTCATGTATGTTTGTGTTCTTAATGAACGTTTTACGTATTTTCACCAAAACGTAACAAATACATTTCAGAGGAGTGGTTGTTCGTGTACATTCACATGGAGATATCCGCCATTCCCCTTGAACGTTCTGTCACAAGCAGTCATCTATATTCCACTGGATAAACGACACTCCATGATCACTATCCCAGTGGACCATAGCAACTACATCAAGTGTGTCACTGGCGCTTTACTATCGCTATCACAATGGACCATCACAACTGCATAAGGTGTATCGCGGGCGCTTTACCATCTCTATCACAGTGGACAATCACAATTGCATAAAGTGTATCACTGGCGCTTTACAATCTCTATCACAGGAGACCATCGCAACAGCATAAAGTGTATCACGGGCGCTTTACCATCTCTATCACAGTGGACCATCACAACTACATAAAGTGTATCACGGGCGCTTTACCATCTCTATCACAGTGGACCATCGTAGCTGCATAGAGTGTATCACAGGCGCTTCATCATCTCTATCAAAGTGGACCATCGCAACTGCATAAAGTGTATCACGGGCGCTTCACCATCTTTATCACAGTGGACAATCACAACTGCATAAAGTGTATCACTGGCGCTTTACCATCTCTATCCCAGTGGACCATCGCAACTGCATAAAGTGTATCACGGGCCCCTTACCATCTCTATCACAGTTGACAATTACAACTGGATAAAGTATATCACGGGTTCTTTACCATCTCTATCACAGTGGACCATTGCAACTGCATAAAGTGTATCACGGGCCCCTTACCATCTCTATCACAGTGGACCATCGCAACTTCATAAAGTGTATCACTGGCGCTTTACCATCTCTATCACAGTGGACCATCGCAACTGCATAAAGTGTATCACGGGCCCTTCACCATCTCTATCACAGTTGACCATTGCAACTGCATAAAGTGGATCACTGGTCTTTATCCCAGTGGACCATCGCAACGGCATAAAGTGTATCACGGGCCCCTTACCATCTCTGTCAAAGTGGACCATCGAAACTTCATAAAGCGTATCACGGGCGCTTCACCATCTCTATCACAGTGGACCATCGCAACAGCATAAAGTGTATCACTGGCCCTTCACCATCTCTATCACAGTTGACCATTGCAACTGCATAAAGTGGATCACTGGCCCTTTACCATCTCTATCCCGATGGATCATCGCAACTGCATAAAGTGTATCACGGGCCCTTTACCATCTCTATCCCAGTGGACCATCGCAACTGCATAAAGTATATCACAGGTCCCTTTACCATCTCTATCCCAGTGGACCATCGCAACTGCATAAAGTGTATCACGGGCCCCTTACCATCTCTATCACAGTTGACAATTGCAACTGGATAAAGTGTATCACGGGCCCCTTACCATCTCTATCACAGTGGACCATCGCAACTACATTAAGTGTATCACGGGCCCCTCACCATCTCTATCACAGTTGACAATTGCAACTGGATAAAGTGTATCACGGGCCCCTTACCATATCTATCACAGTGGACCATCGCAACTACATTAAGTGTATCGCGGGCGCTTTACCATCTCTATCACAGTTGACAATTACAACTGGATAAAGTGTATCACTGGCCCTTTACCATCTCTATCACAGTTGACAATTACAACTGGATAAAGTGTATCACGGGACCTTTACGGTCTCTATCACAGTTGACAATTACAACTGGATAAAGTGTATCACGGGTTCTTTACCATCTCTATCACAGTGGACCATTACAACTGCATAAAGTGTATCACGGGCGCTTTACGGTCTCTATCCCAGTGGACCATCGCAACTGCATAAAGTATACCACGGGTCCCTTTACAATCTCTATCCCAGTGGACCATCGCACCTGCATAAAGTGTATCACAGGCCCTTTACCATCTCTATCCCAGTGGACCATCGCATCTACATAAAGTGTATCACAGGCCCTTTACCATCTCTATCCCAGTGGACCATCGCATCTACATAAAGTGTATCACAGGCCCTTTACCATCTCTATCCCAGTGGACCATCGCAACTGTATTAAGTGTATCACGGGCCCTTTACCAGCTCTATCCCAGTGGACCATCGCAACTGCATAAAGTGTATCACGGGCCCTTTACCATCTCTATCACAGTGGACCATCGCAACAGCATAAAGTGTATCACGGGCCCTTTACAATCTCTATCCCAGTGGACCATCGCAACTGCATAAAGTGTATCACGGGCCCCTTACCATCTCTATCAAAGTGGACCATCGCAACTGCATAAAGTGTATCACTGGCCCTTTACAATCTCTATCCCAGTGGACCACCGCAACTACATAAAGTGTATCACGGGCCCTTTACCATCTCTATCCCAGTGGACCATCGCAACTGGATGAAGTGTATCACGGGCGCTTTACCATCTCTATCAAAGTGGACCATCGCAACTGCATAAAGTGTATCACGGGCCCCTTACCATCTCTATTCCAGTGGACCATCGCAACTGCATAAAGTGTATCACGGGCCCTTTACCATCTCTATCCCAGTGGACCATCGCAACTGGATGAAGTGTATCACGGGCGCTTTACCATCTCTATCAAAGTGGACCATCGCAACTGCATAAAGTGTATCACGGGCCCCTTACCATCTCTATTCCAGTGGACCATCGCAACTGCATAAAGTATATCACGGGCCCTTTACCATCTCTATCCCAGTGGACAATCGCAACTGGATAAAGTGTCATACACTTCTATGTTAACTTGATAAATATATCGCATTGGCTCTGTCTTCACTAGGACACATGACTCTCTTAATTACCTAAACAATACACAACGAAGGTCGACTGTGTTCCCTCTCCAAAAGGGACGACAAAAAAACTAAGAAATACATAAATCACAACATTAAATGAATAGTTTTAATCCTTTAAAGTGCATTCACAACAGGAAGGACAACTTGGGGAGCAAACATAACGATCAAGTTGAGTTGAGGAATATCACAGGTTAAGACACTTGATGATTCTGCAAGACGATATCCAACTGTTCACGTCACGTAAGCATCTCAACATTGCACATAGTCAGGGGTTGCCTGTCCCCAGTTTCACACCACACACTGATCCTGTAAGATGTCCCAGCCGACATGTCTCCTGTAAAGGCAATTAGTGTCCTTATCCCACTCCAGCTAGCTTTGTGGCTCTCAATATCAGCTTTCTGTTCCCCCGAATGGACATCGATGAAGCGTGGAGAAGGCTTCAGTGTTTTTAGTTTATTTTCTTCTCTGCAAATAAAAGAAAAAATGATTACTCAAAAGATTTGTTTTAAAACAAAAGACTCAGTTAGAGAAGCATTTGTTTGAAAGCCTGTCCGTATTTCAGCTGAAAACGGGGTGTGTCAAGCTTATATCTAATATGAGACTGAACACGGGGTGTGTCAACCTTATAACTGAAATGAGACTGAACACGGGGTTTGTCAAGCTTATAACTGATATGAGATTGAACACAGGGTATGTCAAGCTTATAACTGATATGAGACTGAACACAGGGTATGTCAAGATTATAATTGATATGAGACTGAACACGGGGTATATCAAGCTTATAACTGATATGAGACTGAACACGGGGTGGGTCAAGCTTATAACTGATATGAGACTGAACACGGGGAGTGTCAAGATTATAACTGATATGAGACTGAACACAGGGTATGTCAAGCTTATAACTGATATGAGACTGAACACGGGGTATGTCAAGCTTATAACTGATATGAGACTGAACACGGAGTATGTCAAGTTTATAACTGATATGAGACTGAACACGGGGTTTGTCAAGCTGATAACTGATATGAGACTGAACACGGGGTATGTCAAGCTTAAACTAATATGAGACTGAACATGGGGTGGGTCAAGCTTATAACTGATATGAGACTGAACACTGGGTGTGTCAAGCTTATAACTGGTATGAGACTGAACACGGGGTGTGTCAACCTTATAACTGGTGTGAGACTGAACACGGGGTTTGTCAAGCTTATAACTGATATGAGACTGAACACAGGGTATGTCAAGATTATAACTGATATGAGACTGAACACGGAGTATGTCAAGTTTATAACTGATATGAGACTGAACACAGGGTTTATCAAGCTTATAACTGATATGAGACTGAACACGGGGTATGTCAAGCTTAAACTAATATGAGACTGAACACGGGGTGGGTCAAGCTTATAACTGATATGAGACTGAACACGGGGTGGGTCAAGCTGATAACTGATATGAGACTGAACACGGGGTGGGTCAAGCTTATAACTGATATGAGACTGAACACGGGGTGGGTCAAGCTTATAACTGATATGAGACTGTACACGGGGTGTGTCAAGCTTATATCTAATATGAGACATCTGTTTGGCTGAAGAACGCACTCATGTTTCATCCTTCTTTGGAGATGTCGTCAGATATTGACGGAGTGAAAGATCATATTTTAATTATATTTAAAGCCCTTGTTGCTTAAACTGGCCTGCTTCACTTCACAGTTCTAAAAAGAAACACGTTGATTTATGTTTTAAATGTAGTCCATACCAGCTACATGTACATGTCAAATATAGTAAAACTAACAAATGGAGAACAGCTATATATGTTTCAGGAGTTTGTCATGGAGAATATGTTTGTTGGCTCTGCTGGCCCCTCGTGTATCATCAGGCCGTCCTGCATTCTGTCGGTTTTGTTTGTTTGGTTGTTGTTTAACGCCGCAATCAGCAATACTCAAGC
The DNA here is from genome assembly GCF_022045235.1 of Haliotis cracherodii. Taxonomy (NCBI): domain Eukaryota; kingdom Metazoa; phylum Mollusca; class Gastropoda; order Lepetellida; family Haliotidae; genus Haliotis; species Haliotis cracherodii. The sequence continues at coordinate 16,499,545 of NW_027266270.1, read as the reverse complement.
TATATCACGGCGGTCTGTAAAAAAATCAAATCTGGACCAGATAATCCAGTGATTGACATCATTTAAGCATCATTTAAGTATACGATGACATGCATCAACCAAGTCGGTGAGCCTGACCACCGGATCCTGTTAGCCGCCTCTTTCGACAAGCATAGTCGCCGTTTACAGCAAGCATGGGTTGCTGAAGACCTATTCTACCCCGGATCTTCACGATTAGGGAGAAGATTTCGGGGAGGCTAGTATTTGGAAGCCAAATCAGGTGGTATAGTTATATAGATACCCCAAAAGACAAAATAATTCTGTATGAAATAGAGATATGCGCATAAACTGCGCTAGTTTAATACATTTAACTACATGCCCCAAAATAACACTTTGATATTGATGTCGTGGAAACTATACTTTGACGATGGCGATTGGAACAAATGTGTGTGACAGTGACTACTTGTCTGATCTTCAAAGCATACAAGAACATTTGGTTTCGGAGATCTCTGAACAGTTTTCGTTTTCTTTCAATCTGATTATATTTTTTTTATATTTTTATTTATTTTAATTATTTACACTACCAGAACAGCTGAAGATATACACTAACAGAACAGTTGAAGAGTTACAGTACCAGAACAGCTGAAGAGTTACACTAACAGAACAGTTGAAGAGTTACACTACCAGAACAGCTGAAGAGTTACACTAACAGAACAGCTGAAGAGTTACACTACCAGAACAGCTGAAGAGTTACACTAACAGAACAGCTGAAGAGTTACACTAACAGAACAGTTGAAGAGTTACACTAACAGAACAGTTGAAGAGTTACACTACCAGAACAGCTGAAGAGTTACACTAACAGAACAGCTGAAGAGTTACACTACCAGAACAGCTGAAGAGTTACACTACCAGAACAGCTGAAGAGTTACACAACCAGAACAGCTGAAGAGTTACACTACCAGAACAGTTGAAGAGTTACACTACCAGAACAGCTGAAGAGTTACACTAACAGAACAGCTGAAGAGTTACACTAACAGAACAGCTGAAGAGTTACACAACCAGAACAGCTGAAGAGTTACACTAACAGAACAGCTGAAGAGTTACACTACCAGAACAGCTGAAGTTACACTAACAGAACAGCTGAAGAGTTACACTACCAGAACAGCTGAAGAGTTACACTAACAGAACAGCTGAAGAGTTACACTACCAGAACAGCTGAAGAGTTACACTAACAGAACAGTTGAAGAGTTACACTACCAGAACAGCTGAAGAGTTACACTAACAGAACAGCTGAAGAGTTACACTAACAGAACAGCTGAAGAGTTACACTACCAGAACAGCTGAAGAGTTACACTACCAGAACAGCTGAAGAGTTACACTACCAGAACAGCTGAAGAGTTACACTACCAGAACAGCTGAAGAGTTACACTAACAGAACAGCTGAAGAGTTACACTAACAGAACACCTGAAGAGTTACACTACCAGAACAGCTGAAGAATTACACTACCAGAACAGCTGAAGAGTTACACTAACAGAACAGCTGAAGAGTTACACTACCAGAACAGCTGAAGAGTTACACAACCAGAACAGTTGAAGAGTTACACTACCAGAACAGCTGAAGAGTTACACTACCAGAACAGCTGAAGAGTTACACTAACAGAACAGCTGAAGAGTTACACTACCAGAACAGCTGAAGAGTTACACTACCAGAACAGCTGAAGAGTTACACTAACAGAACAGTTGAAGAGTTGATCAGTTACATTGAAGGAAGAGTTGATCATTTTCACAACAAGAATACAATACAATTGCCAGAAAAATTGATATATATTATATTATATTGCCAGAAGAGTTGAACAGTTACACTGCAACACCATTTGAACAGTTATACTACCAGGACATTTGAACAGTTACATTTACACAAGGGGGCATGGGTGGCCTAGTCGTCTAAGGCGCCGCGATTCGCTGTGCAAGGTTGCGTCACTTCGACACACCAGAAACCTATGATTGTGGGATCGAATCCCGGTTCGCCCCGATTATGTTTCTAGGTTTGTCAGCACCATACCCGTGCTCGTGGGTTTCACCGAAGTGATAAACGTCCGAGACCTGCATCACTTCGGGCTTTCCTCCCACATTAAGCTTACACATCGTGATATAACTGGAATACTGTTAAAAGCGGCGTTAAACCCAACTCACTTGCAACATTTCCACAAGAGTTGAAAAGTTAAATTACTGTAACAGTCACAGTACCAGAGGAATGAACAGTTACACTTCAAGAACAGTTCAACAGCCAGCTGCTCTGCAAGCACTGCTCAAGACGTTAGCATGGCGGATAAGTCATGATGTAAATTATATACGCATGAATGGAATAGGTTCTCACTAGTCAATACAGGGCATATTCCGTCGGTTTGTCAGTGATACATTTGACTGTACGACTTACTATTAACAAAACGAGACAAATGTCCTTAAGGTTGGCTCCTAAAAAGGAAACATCATTCTGACCAAATGTTATAATGCGTGTATAGGGCTGAGATTGAGTTTTAACAAGAGATTTATCTAACATGCTGGTGAAAATTCATTGGGCAAGTGCTTACATAAGTCCATTCAAATGTAGGTGTATTATTTTTCGAGCTTTTTCATTCTTTTCTCACACGCCAAAACAAATCAATATGGCAATTTTGTAACAGAAATAGAAACTTCTACACACCCACGCAGTTGTTTGCCCATTGTAAAGGAGGCAATTCTTTCTGACAAAGACTAATAAGTCTATTGGTATTTGTAAGAAGAAAAAGACAATGGAGTGCACGGGCAGCTGATGAAAGTCTGGTAGACAAAACGACTCGTTTGTTGGCGCGTCTTGGCGGTTGATGGATGAAATTGAAGCTCGTGTGTCTAGGCAGTCAGCCAATAATATACTATGGCAGTACATCGAGGTGCAAGCAGGCTCATATCCTATATTTTAAAACGAGTAATAATAGACTCCCAATAGAAACTGGAAATGGCTGAACAGTTCTTGAAACACAATATGACATTCAAAATACCACATTGTCATCTTGCTGTACATATTGTCTATTGCAATATTCTATTTATACTCATGTACCACCGATGATGATTGGTTATTCTAATAATAATCTTGGAACTTGTAAGAGTACTCCTTGCTGGATCAGATCTACAAGATGACATCATAACTGGTGAGGTAGACTATACTTCAGTCGGTTCCTATCGATAACGATAGTCATTGTTCAGGATACAAAATATTTCACAATTCCAAGGTTAAAGGATTATTTCGTCATGTTTGTGAAATATTTCATATTATAGATCCGCCCTAACGCACGACTGTGACAAGGTGGATCATTATAGATTTGCCTGTCCGTACATTTGGGGAAGACTGGGTTCATTATAGATTTGCCCGTCCGTACATCGGGGACTACAGGGATCATTACAGATTCGTCCGTCCGTACATCGAGGACTACAGGGATCATTACAGATTTGCCCGTCCGTACATCGGTGACTACAGGGATCATTACAGATTTGTCCGTCCGTACATCGAGGACTACAGGGATCATTACAGATTTGGCCGTCCGTACATCGAGGACTACAGGGATCATACATATCCCCTCTTAGTTATAACATATACAGTAGCTCCGCACTTATACATGCATGTCTCTATAGCTCCGCACTTATGTTCACAATACGTACGATGTTCACAATAGCTCAACACTTACGTATACGGGCTACACAAAGGTATATAGTTACGTACGTGTGACTAAAGAGCCCACCACTTACGTTAATCTGCAACAATGAAAAATACCACAGGGCAACGTGCCACAACGTGAACTGAATGAAGAAATTAAAGGTCGGATGAAGGCAGGCATCCTGGATGACAACGCTTTGATTCAGTCAATACGGCACCCTTCCGTCTTTGATGTCCACCCATGTCAAAGAACCAGGCGGTTAGTACTTCAAACACCACTCTACTGGGGACCTAAAATTGGCCAAACCATCCAAGAAAAACTGTAAATGGGGAGGAAATTGCCTCTGTTTCATCCATAATTAGAAATGTTCATCGCATTGTTAAGCGAACAAGAATTATGTCCCCCTATTACGCCCTAATAATCTCATTGTTATATCAACCTTTGTCCACCGGATGAGAACGTTGTGTTGTAAATCTGACATACAACATTGATATTTTCATATTTGCGGAATAGAGTGTCTGTAGTTTAGTTCAGTCTTGTAAATATGGACCGCCTCCGTGGTGTTATGGATAGCGCGTCTGCCCCGAGAGCGGAAGGTTGGTGGTTAAATCTCCGTCAGCGTCATGCCAATAAACGTTGAAAGATGGTACTTGTTTTTACCATTCCTGGCGCTCGGCACTAAGGGACTAAAACAAAGGATGGCCGGCTTGGAGTTAGTATACTTCTGGTTGGGGTATTCATGTTAAACTTCTGCATGGTATCCCACTGGGCTAGCATAATATATCCGGCACATACATGAATGCACATTGCGAAAGAAGTGAAAATAACCTCGAACATAGGGTTAAATAAGCAACCAAACCCTTTCCATATCCAATAGAAATCTCTGCATAAAGCAGAGTCGATTGTACGATTCCGACTATATCATGAGCATGAGTTTATGAATCACTATCAAATAGTAATGATACCAGGTGTTCGCGAAAGGGTGAATTGTTCACCTGAAAAAACACGGAAACATATGGTACAAGTCAAAATAGGGAATTCCATCTGACATTTTTTTTGTCACTAATGCGTCAAATTTGGAAATGTCCTCCACATGTCTATCATAAAACTTTTTGAAAGCTTTACTGAGGCCTTGAATGTTGTTAACTTGATCAAATAACTTCTGAGCAAGAGTCGCATGACGCCATTTGAAACCTTGGTAGAAAGAGCATGCTCGATTGTATCTCAAAAGTTGTGAAATGTAAACACCAAAAGCTGGAGCTGCTGAAATATTACAGTCCTAAACATGTTCAGAATTGTGTTTAAAATTGAAACATGTTTTAATTCTAGACAACTTTAATTATAAACGTAGATTGTTTCCTCGTATACCTGCTCTGTTTTGTTTGTTGTTTAACGCCACACTCAGAAATATTCCAGCAATATAACGGCGGTCTGTATATAACGGATCAGACAATCCAGTGATTAACATCAGGAGCATTGATCAACACAATTGGGATACGACGTTGGATCAACCAAGTCAACGAGCCTGACCACCCGATCCCGTTAGTCGCCTCTGGGTTGCGGAAGATCAATTATAACAGGTATCTGCGATGATATAGAAGGCATATGGCCAATATGGGTATTACAACGGGACATATTCAACACCACTGGATTCCAAGTTAATAATGTCAGATATTTCTTTACAAAAAATATATATTTTTGCTGTATTGATCAGTGGAAAGAGAAAACAATCAATATTGAGAGAATCCTGTATTTATTATAAAAATATGTTTGGACTGAAAACTTATCTTTAAAGTGAGACTGTGTGATTTATCACTTAAACAGCATAAACTTCAGATTTTAACATGCTTTAATTGGACAAAGGTTTATGCATAACAACTTCTATATTATACTGTAATAGCGACGTTTCGGTATAGACCCTTGCACCGTTGTCAAGCAAGACTGATTAGTCCTAAAAGCGTTGTCAAGCAAGCCTGATTATAATTAGTCTTGCTTGATAACGGTATGAGCATCTATATAAACATATATATATACATATGAGCTGACAATGGTAAGTAAGAAATTATCTGTGGATTGTACTTTTTCGTGAACACCTGTTATCGACAATATTTAATACTGATTCATAAACACATGCTCATGATATAGTCGGAATCCGACAATCCACTTTGTTTTTGGCAGATATTTCTTATGAATATTGAAAGGGTGTTGTCGCTTTTAATCGGGCATTCTGTTCAGAATTAGCTGCAAAACCATATATTTCTTTAACTAAACCTACGAACTTGAATATTGTTTAAAGAAAAACAACAATGTAAATTTTGTGACAGACAATTTCAACAGTCTGAATCAACAATATCAAATGGTTGGTCACTGAATGGATGACTGTGATGGCACCAGGTGTAAGATGTGAAGTGTTCTCACTTACTCGTCAGTCCGCACGGGGATGTATTCTACCTGAGAACCCCCACAGTGGTAATCTAGCGTGACATCGATCTCAAAAGTTAATATCAGATCATGGAATCGGGTCATGAGCAATCGTCAGCATCCATAATCATATCTCATTCACAAAGCGCTAGGCCTGACGTCGCGTTAACGCTGCCCGCGGTTCGCCTAACCCTGTTGACCGATGTCCAGTTTATTGGCCTGAATGGATACCTGCATCACCGGCAAGGGATGCCTCACGGGCGGTCGAAAATGAAATCACAACGTTAATAACTACACTACAACGCCGAATCCGGGGTTCATCAATATGCGCCCAGTGAGCGTTACATTACAATCAATTTCCCGCAGAGTATCCCAGCTGATGTAATACTTAGCGAAATTAAATCAATACTAAATTAGTGAATGTAATTATAGCAATGAATGCAAAATGTTATTTAGTTTCTTAGTTTTTACTGTGTTTTCTCATTTAATAACGCTAGATCTTTATTTATTTTTCTTCTTTGCGGACCCTGTGTGTGAAAAGACTTGTGGATGGGAAACGTATAACAATATTGAAAAGTCATTTCATATTGTGATTTTGTTCTTTCATTTGAACGAAGTGCCATATGTCAGTAGTGAAAGCTTGTTGCGTCGTTTAACTATAACTTTCTGTCTTGCAGTTTAACGTGAATATGCTTTTCGGATCTTTTTCCCAATTTCTTTTGGCTCGGTTAAAACCGATAAGCAGACGTATGTCCGAAGAAGGTTTTATGAATTGACGTTTTATGAAATGTTATTTAATTCCGTAAAAGTACAAAATACAATTTTTGGTGCAAATACTTCCGATTTTTAAATCATGAATTACCGTCAAATATGCAAAGTATCCCATATTTTTCAAAATTTCACTTTTCATGAAAGGAATTTGCTCAAATCAGATCATACGAAGGATTTCTCTCCGTTTGCTCTCTTATCGAATTTATCGAAACCCAAGAATGTTACGACCTTTTTAGACTTATTTAACACAAAAGGTTCGATATATCTAGAATACGTTGTATCAATTCTTGATGTCTTGATTGAACAAGCAAAGCATTTAGAATTATCTTCAAAACAATATGTGACGTCACAACTTGTTGATTGCGGCGTAAAACCAAACTCAGTCAGTCAAGGTCGCCTTGATATACTGTTTAAGGCGGCTGCAAACCTAGAGGCTGTGGGGTAGTCTAGTGGATAAAGCGTTTACTCGTCACCCTGAAGACCAGGGTTCTATTCCCCACATGGGTACAATGTGTGAAGCCCATTTGTGGTGTCCCCAACCGTGACACTGCTGGAATATTGCTTAAAGCGTAAAACCATACTCACTCACTCACTCAAATCCTATAGACTCACTCAGTTTTGTTTTTGTCAACTTGAAAAGATCAGTGACAGTTACAAATCATCTTTACCTGTTATAACCCGGGACTATCTGGAAAGAATTAGTGAGGTGAGGTGAAATTGGGTTTAACGTCGCGTCCAAGATTATTGCACTTATATAGTGACCTACATGTACGTGTGTATTGTGTGGCTGCTTGTACTATTCCGGACTGATGCCGATTCATAGCGCTAGCTCACTGAGACAACAATGCCGCAGTTTAAAATGAATACCCCCCTCAGACACGGTATATTGACTCCGAGCCGACCAGTCCTTGTTTTAGTCCCTTAATGACGAGCGCCAGACAGGGTAACAACAAGTACCATCTTTTAACGTCTTTTGGTATGACGCGGCCGGGCATCGAACCCCGGACCTTCCGCTCTCCGGGCGGACGCTCTGCCACTAGACCACGGAGGCGGTGGAAAGAATTAGATTAGTACATATCATAATTTCGTACCCTGAGTTCATGAAGATACGTTACTTACCAAAGATAAAGGAGTATGTTTCCACACCAATGCACACAGCTCTACCAAGCAGCAGGGCGTTGAGGGGGTTGGGGTCCGACATGTCGGGGCGACACTTGAGCCCCTGGGCACAACGCCCCACCGTCACTCCACACGACTCTCCCGACCGCCGGGCACACACGGGGCAGCACCCACAGATCCCCGCCTCTAGGACGAGTTCGCAGGGTTCCAGGGGGATGGCGCAAACGTTCGCGTCACAGGGAGGGCACTGAAACAAGTGCTGCATCGTTTCGCGGTCTATCACCACCGCTTCCGACGCGAACCACGGCGCTACCAAAACAGCCAAACTGAGAACAACATACCCCACAGATGACATCGTTGTGAATGAGGACGACACCGCACCTGTTGGTGCCGCGACGGATCAGATGGGGAGAGCAGGTGGGTCTCAAAGTGTCAGTGTTGTTACACAAGTCACAAAGTTTGTCTTCAAATCATCACACGATGTGTATGATAGAGCCGGTCTGTGTAGGCACTTGTTGAATGACCAGCTTGTCCTATGGCGAGCGTTATAAGCTTATATCGGGACAGTATAAGTGGCTCTCTGTCAGGCGTAAGTCATCAAGGGCCCCTCCCACTTCGCCCCTCCCTCCCACTCTCTCCCTTCAACATCATCACTCCCGGTGTCCGCACTGAGGCGCGTGGGTGAGCCTATTAACGCCGGCGAGATTACGATCAATGCCCTGCGTCAAACACAACGGTTTCACTACTAAAGCACAGGGATGGATAAATCAGGACTTTTGACGATAGGATTTAGCTGCTTGAGTTCCGAGGTTGATAAATGCGTTCATGAATGTGCTTCCATACTACACACAGCCATCATCAAAGACACAAATATAACATGAGAACGCTCATAGCATGTGCAAAGTCCTTTCTGTTTTGAACAATATTTGACCGTATCCGTGGTCTAGTGGTAGAGCGTCTGCCATGAGAGCGGAAGGTTCGGGGTTCGATACCCGCCCGCGTCATACCAACAGACGATGCAAAATGATATTTGTTGTTGTCCTGCCTGGCGCTAGGCATTAAAGGACTAAAACAAGGAGTGGTCGGCTCGGAACCAGTATACTTTGTCTGAGTGGGGTATTCGCGCAATCTGTCGTCATCAGTTAGTTCTAATGATAAACATGTGGTGAAGACCCCCAGAAATACCTACCGGGGAATTCTCAACAGATGATGACACTGTAATACAAAATGTAAAAGAAATGAGAACATAATTCGTCAGCCTTTTAAGTAAAAATGTGCAGAGGAAGGACGAATTCTGTTTTTTGATAAGTTCTAAATATTTTCGGCACAACCACAAACGACAAAAACGACATTTCAGAGGATTATATTTTATTTTCAAGTCAGTTTATTTCGTAAGTGTACACCGCTGTCCATGATTACACTTGTATTACAAACTGACGTGATGTTATCAGATGTTATTGTACTGATAATATTGACTACGAAGAGACATAATTTGAGAGAGAGAGAGACAGACAGACAGACAGACAGAGAGAGAGAGAGACAGAGAGAGAGACAGACAGACAGAGGGAGAGAGAGAGAGACACAGAGAGAGAGAGAGAGAGAGAGAGAGAGACAGAGAGAGAGAGAGAGAGTTAATCAATTAACTATCAGTTGCAGGCATGAGGATATTGATTTTGTTGGGTCAGAAATTCACAACGTTTCCTTGGTAAGTCATCCAACAGTGACGTGTTATGACCACAGCAGACTAACAGAAAATGGCACTGGTCCTAACAATACCTTGCTTTACAAACACAGCTTGATCTTCTGTCTCATTGATTTTAACCCATTTTCAACACACAGCTGGTGCGCAAAACCAGTCTAAAGTGAGCAACTCTAAATGTACTGCCGGTAAACGCGGCTGAGATACAGATCTGTACCACACGACACCTTGAACAGAGAATAGGGTCAAGATTTACTATGCTTTTCCAGAAGACAGTGCCAATCTTGTTCATGAATATATTTCCGACTTCTACACTAGCATCCCCAAACAAACTCAAACCCATGTGAAACAATAAATATTTACATTTTGAGAACCAATTAATTTTACCATAACTTGCTGCCTGAAGTATCAGTATATGTAATATTTCCTTGGATAGCGACAATCGGACAGACTCAATAACGTTATCCAGTAACCAATAACTCTTTTGTATGCACAAAGATATATTATATAGTATAACGCCCACATTCACCTCGAACAATGTTTTTGGCGTTACGATTTGACACAGAGAAAACGCTCCTATGCCAGTGTATGTATGGTTTCTGTTTAATTATTCTGCTGTTAACCTCAAACTTCGGATCCATTGCAAACTGTTACTGAAGAAGTTATGCCGATGTCATGCCGAAGAGGATGTTGTTTTGTTTGTTTGTTGTTTAACGCTGCAGCAATATTCCAGCTATATGACGGCGGTCTGTAAATAATCAAGTCTGGACCAGATAATTCAGTGTTTGACATGATGGGCATCGATCCACGCAATTGGGATACGATGACATGCATCAACCAAGTCAGCGAGCCTGACCACCTGATCCCGTTAGTCGCCTTTCACGACAACCATAGTCGCCTTTTTGGCAAGCATGGGTTGCTGAAGACCTATTCAACCCCGGAATCTTCAAGGGTACCGAAGAGGATGTAATTTTGACAATGACTTTAAATTTCCAAAAGTTTATAAAATTTATATGCGGGTTTGATAAAAGTGCAATTTCGTCGTTCAATGTTCTTCTTTAAAAATGTAATGGGAAACGTTCAGCGTCGGGAGGTGACGTTCAGAAGCAATGTCTTTGTAATTTGCCTTGATATATTTCGCCGTAAAAAGCAAGGATAACATTTCTAAAACGCTGTGTCATCACCTAATGAGAGTTTGACAGCTGCACCAAGGAACAGCAATGACGATAATTGTATAGTACTGACAGGTACTGAAGAAACAGCGAAGCACAGAAACTCTCAATCGTGACAACTCTCGGGGCTATGTGGGGTAGCCTAGCGGTTAAAGCGTTCGCCAGTCACGCTGAAGACCCGAGTTCGATTCCCCACATGGGCACAAGTTTTGAAGCCCATTTCTTGTGTTCCCCCGCCGCGATACTGCTGGAATATTGCTCAAAGCGGGATAAAATCGCACTCACTAACTCGTGACCACTCGTGTTCTTCTGGGATAAGTTGAAAGCCGGGAACGACTTTCAGTATATATAGGGAGATAATACGTGTAAGTATGGTCTGTTTTGCTTCTAAACCTAAAAGACATAATCTACCCCGGATCTTAACTGGTCCTCTCTCTCTCTTCCTCAGATGATTGGACGAGTTACTGTACAAATCGTGAAATCGATGAAGGGCTGGTATAAGTCTTGAAATAGATCACATGGATGAGAACAACATTTCATTGTACTGCAATATATTTACTTTACGGAATTCGGACCGGTAAAGATATTTTATCCGCCGTTGCGCTCAGCTGAAGACCTATTCTACCCCGGAATCTTCACGGATTTCAAGGAGTAAGAATACATCCCGAAACGTTGTGTTTTTCATAAAGATGCGGGGTGGAATAGATCTTCAGCAACCCATGCTTGCCAAAAAGGCGACTATGCTTGTCGTAAGAGGCGGCTAACGGGATCGGGTGGTCAGGCTGGCTGACTTGGTTGATGCATGTCATCGTATCCCAATTGCGTGGATCGATGCCCATGATGTCAAACACTCGATTGTCTCTCCCAGACTTGATTATTTACAGACGGCCGTCATATAGGTGGAATATTGCTGAGTGACCCATTAAACAACACACGAACGAACGAATAATAATTAAAAGAAGTTGACTATCAAAAACTCTCTCCCTGATGTGTATAACTTCTAAGAGATTAGTCCAATCATCTGTTTCAAGACCCTAAAAGATTAGTCCAATCATCTGTTTCAAGACCCAAGTGAACGGGTTGGTGTGCATTTCTCGTCATGCGTACGACTTAACTATCAGTTATAACACATTCACCGAACATCTATTGTTGGCAATGGGTTAATTAAGTGAGCACAACCTTGTGCCCCTTTAATCAAAGCTATAGTAAGGCGTGATGTGATATTTCACGTTAAGAATTAGCTTTGAAACATTATTTCGCAAGAGTCCTGTTTTAGTGAATTTACAAACAAATTACAGGTTTTACTGTGAAATGTCTTTTTTTCGCAAATCGGTATTTTTTCGCTACCCAGTTGTTTATCTCGAACTCGGAAACACTGTGCAGTAAATTTCGGAACATTTGCCTAAAAATATCAAGAAAAGCCCGACAGTTAATAAATTTATAAGTCCTCGTTATTACATGCAAAGACAGAAACTTGATAATGATATGGCTAAAGTCACTTTCAGATTTATAATGAATATGTATGAAACATGAACGTATTTCCACGCTCATTATTCGTGATTGTAAAACGGGTGGAACGTTTACCTGTGATCTGTAACATAGTGGTGTGAATTACCTGTGAACAGTTATTGGGCATAATCCTTCCCTACCCGCTTTCGACAGTCATAGCGCTTTGTTCGCTTTGAGATACGGGTCCCTGATTCCGTTATATATACCGTACTTTAATACTGGAAGTTGGTGTGCCGTTAGGTTAAAGCGTTGTGTGGGGTCTTTCCTTAGCCGTTATGGTGTATGTTATTAAATCCTACCTTTACAAATCCGACTGATTTAAACAAACTTATAAGTCAGAAAATGTACAAGTCCTATGAGAAAGCACACTTTCTAAAATGTATAAACGTAAACAATTATCTAACTCATGAACATATATTAACTAAAGTATGTATATTCCCATTTATAATTATATTCTGTACATGATTCGAACAATATACCTTTTATGTTTTATGCGTATATGTAAACTAATGTCCAAAAGAAACGATACCACACATTTTTTCAAAATATTTTATTATGAAGAGTTAATTTTCGTCTGAAAAGGTACTCTTGCGTATCCTACGTTCCAAACCAAACGAGGTTTATTCGGTCGATAAAACCGGGAACATTTGATCAACTGAGAAAAAAGCGTGTAATTTGCCCGAATGACGTTCCGTCCCGTAACACGAAATGCACGTGCATATCTTCTGTATAAAACTGCTGACCCGACACGCTGGGATCACAGCAACAAAAAGCACACAAAAGAAATGCCACGTTTGACAGCGATTGAGAGAGAGAGAGAGCCGTAGGAATGCTCCAACAGGGAGCTACACACCACGACGTCGCCAGAAGGTTAGGATGCGCGCGCATAACCGTCACAAGGTTAATGCAGCAGTTGCGTCAAACAGGTGGGACAGCAGACAGGCCGAGAACCGGGTCACCACGCCTATTGAAGACTGCCACATCCGGGTACTTCACCTTCGGAACTGCTTCGTAACGGCGACGTTAACGGCATGGACGGCACTGGGACACGTGATAAGTCGACAACCGTGTACAGGAGACTGCGGGCACATGGTATCCGAGCACGTCGCCCCTACCGCGGAGCGTTCCTGACACCTCAACACCGACTCAACAGACGGATATGGGCCAGGCGACTTCGACGGTGGCAACGGTGGAATTGGGTACGTGTCATGTTTTCTGACGAAAGCAGATTTTGCATCTTCAGGAACGACGGCCGGCAGCGTGTGTACCGAAGAGTAGGTGAACGTTTGGCACCGAAATGCATCCATCAAGTCAGGCCATATGGAGGCGGAGATTTAATGGTTTGGGGTGGAATCTGCGGTGACGTCAAAACGAGACTCGTCGTTATTCGAGGAAACCTGAATGCACAGCGTTATCGTGATGACATCTTACAACCAGTTGTGGTGCCATTCATCCAACAACAGCCTAATGGTATCATTTTCCAGCTCGATAATGCGAGGCCTCACACGGCAAGGCTAACCCAGAACTTCCTAGCAAACGCCAACATTCACGTTTTACCATGGCCGGCATGTTCACCGGACATGAACCCAATCAAACACACGTGGGACATTCTCGGCCGCAAAGTCAGGACTCGTCCTGTGCCTCCAGTTAACCTCCAGGAATTGGAATAATGCCTCCTCCATGAATCGTAACGCACCCCCCCCCCCCCCCCCCCCCCCCCCCCCAGCGTCATCAGACGTCTGACGTCATCAGCCCGTAGACGTACTAGCGTGTATTGACGCTCACGGTGGACATACCCGGTACTAACGTGACTTTGAGACGTGTGTTGTGACATTTTCCACACTTGACTCATCAACGGTGTTCAAATGAAATTTTCATTTTGGACCCCCGCGTCTTTACATGTCTATCCTCATGATTGTAAAGGATTGATTTCAATGAATGTTTGTACACATACTGTGAAAACATTACTCACAAGTCATATACCAATTTGAAATGTCTGTATCGTTTAGTTTTTTGTAATGTCCTTTCACACACGTGGTATCTTTTCTTTTGGACATTAGTTTATTTCTTGTTGTATTGTGTCTCATAAGCCGTATGACTCTTAAATAATATGCGCACTTTTATGTATGTATGTATGTATGTATGTATGTATGTATGTATGTATGTATGTATGTATGTATGTATGTATGTTATGTATGTATGTTATGTATGTATGTATGTGTGTGTGTGTGTGTGTGTGTGTGTGTGTGTGTGTGTGTGTGTGTGTGTGTGTGTGTGTGTTTGTGTGTCTGTGTGATCACCCTCTTCTCTCCTCGTCGTAATAATAATAATAACAATAACAATACAAATAATAAATAAAGCGGCAAGATCTTTTCCATATCCAATAGAAATCTCTGCAAAAACAGAGTCGAAGTAAAGATTCCGACTATATCATGCGCATGTAATTATGAATCACTATAAAGAAATAAATGATACCAGGTGTTCGCGAAAAGCTGAGCATATTCTGCCCATCCGGTGGCTGCTGTCACAAACAAGGTTAGATACTGCGAGAGCTGATGCCGTTTTGTAATATGGCATCATCATAACGAGGAAACCAGTTTTCAGCTTCCCACATGGTATACACTGGATTCGAACACCGTCTTTGACGTGATGAGCGAACGAGCCATTAGTGAGTGAATATAGTGTATTGTCGCAGCTGTATCACGGCAGCTAGTAACTACTCGAGTCTGTACCAGCCGAACCAGTGGTTGATAGCACAAGCAACGAGTTTGCTTCGACCTGGGTGTATGACGAGCAATGTCTCCGGCCCTGTACATCCTCTTCTGTTGGCGTCCGACCCGTGATGATCCGGGGTAAAATAGGTCTACAGCAACCCATGCTTGCCGTTAAAGGCGACTATGCTTGTCGTAAAAGGCGACTATGCTTGCCATAAAAGGCGACTATGCTTGTCGTAAAAGGCGACTATGCTTGCCTTAAAAGGCGACTATGCTTGTCGTAAAAGGCGACTATGCTTGTCGCTTGTCGTAAAATGCGACTATACTTGCCGTAAAAGGCGACTATGCTTGTCGTAAAAGGCGACTATGCTTGTCGTAAAAGGCGACTATGCTTGTCGCTTGTCGTAAAAGGCGACGATGCTTGTCGCAAACATGAGAATGCTTCCCGCCGCCTGGATACGATGACACGCAGACCCCCACCACCCGATCCACAAAGTCGACCCTTATGTAGAGAATACTTTGGACCAGTTCTTCACAGCGCATATTATTTCAAGAAAGACCACCCTGAGAAACACAATACCTCCCATAAAACTAGGCTAATGTACGGACAACCACAGTTAACGAGGCTATATATGTACGGACAACCACAGGGGGGTGTTGTCAACCTTGGCTCCTTGGAATAAGGGAAATAGCTCCAGCGTTGTTATTGTAGCTTCGACTTAAAATGGTTTTGTAGTATTCTATACCTACATATTTCAGTAACAGTCATTAATCAGACCAGGGGAATGAATATTGTTCGATCATTATCCTATCAATGCGAGTTATATACACCGAGCTAACACACAGAAATCATTATCAGGATCTGAAAAACATCAGGTCATAAACTGTTTTAAAAGGAACATGTCCTCAGTTTGCACATGCACTTTACTTTACAGTGTGAATCTGTAAAGGTTACACACAACCAAATGTTTTCCCATAGACTTCTATAGTAACGTTATGATTTTTTTTTAAAATAACTAAGCATTCAACAGCTATTACCTGTACGTGTGTGCACAGTTTGGCCTGAGAGCAGCAATAAAAAAAATAAAAATGACTAGCTTAGCCAGCTCCTTTTCCGAGTACCGGAAGCTAAACACACCACCCCCAGTTTCGTACCAAATGTCACCTACTTGAAAATAGCTGTGGTCACATTCAGCATAAGTCATCATGTTGAAAAAGACAGTACTAAATATAGAAAAACATGGTCAGTTTTAATAACTGGATGGATGTACATTTGAAAGACATAAAACTCTTACAGAATATCCTCCAATCACAGCCTGCAGATATCTCTCGATCTGCACTGAAGGCTACGAAAACCGCACTCTCCAAACTGGTACTGATTTGGTGTAGTAGAACCTAAAGTGAAAATGGGATTCCCATTAACATTGACATAGCCAGCTCAACGTCGTCTAATGTGTAACTTGATACACTAGGAGGGAAATGTGTGGGTAAGTTCTAATGCTATCTCATGGCAGGGGACATTGTAAGGAATCAAACGAGAGCTCTAACTTCATAGCCACCCCCTATGACTAACGGTTATGTTTACCAACAATTGATGACTGTCGTGACGCCGAATACTCATCCCGGAGCTCAATTGTTTTGTTGTGTGTCCATTTTGATTTCTATTTTATTTCCATTACTGGTTGCCCCCGTCGTGATATTGCTGGAATATTGCTAAAAGCGGCGTGAAACCATACTCACTCACTCTATTTTATTGCAACTGTCATGTAAGAAGTATAGTAAGACTGCAAGGAGGAACATGGGTGCTTTTCCGTTAGCCTGAATCTCGAACCAATCTGATTTAACAAACAAACGTAAATTTATCTGGGAAATAGTAAGTTGGTCGTAAACCTTTTCCCACCTCACAGACATTAACAAAAATATAAATGTCACAACATTTGGGGTTAGAGGGTAAATTTCAAGATTAATGTAATGGCCGCTTGAAGTTAAACGAAGTGACACGCGCTGGGAAGGAGCTTGAATACAGATGTCATCCTGCGGGGAGGCTGGGCGTCCGGATCCACGGTATCCGGGCTGAATGGGTTTTCGCCATAGTTTTATTTTATTGTATCCGCTGGCGAATGAAGCACGGAACCCTTGCAAATGAAATAAATTCTGATGCAGAAGTAATTCGCGATCCCATCCGGTCAGCCTACAACAGATAAGTATAGAACCTGTACGTACTATTTCGAATTACCGTATAAACTCAAATAAGAGAACAGATTCTTGCGGTACACGCATGGCATCAAAGGACATTCAGAGGACGAGTCATCGATTGGAACAGCTGTGATCTGTCTGACAAGTGGGAGGCACACTATTCCAAGATTTGCTTGTGAGACCAAATTCAGATTGTAGCCGATGGAGTAGATTCGTATGATGTATATTATCAAAAGCTGCTGATAAGAACAAGCATGGCTAAGTGACCGTTGTCTACTGATATCTTAAGATGGTTCACAACACAGTTCAAAGCCGTTTCAGAACTGTGGGCAGATCTGTATGTTGACTGAAATTACTCGAGTAAATCATAATTTATGAGACGTTGAAGCAGGTGCGATTTAACAACCTTTTAAAGGATCTTAGAAATTAATGGTAGATGTCATACGGGTCTGTAGTTTTTTAAGATCTCGGGATCCATTGATGGCTTCTTAAGGTGTGGTAGAACAGTGGCGAACTTTTGGCTTGTGGGATCAGTACTTGTAACTCATGGTTGATAATTTTACAGGTTTCTGGAAGCAGGACGTCCATGATCGACAAAAGAAATGTGTTTGGGATAGGGTCTAGATTTTAGAATGTTTCTGTAGAGTCTTTGACCAGTTTGAGGATGTCGGCCTCTGTGACTTGTCCAACCAACTCAAACTTTGTCCCAAAGTATTTGGGACAGGTAACATCTTCGCACAAGCGTTTTTATCTGTAAAAAAATCTTTGGAAATATTTTGCAAGGTTAAACTCATCGCCATGTTGAAAGTGTTCTGTCAAATGTTTCACCCAGCAGTCCAGATCTGTTAAGAATTTAGAACAGTTTCTTAGGATTTTAGAGTGAGTGAGTGAGTATGGTTTTACGCCGCTTTTTAGCAATATTCCAGCAATATCACGGCGGGGGACACCAGAAATGGGCTTCACACAATGTACCCATGTCGGGAATCGAACCCGGGTCTTCAGCGTGACGAGCGAACGCTTTAACCACTAGGTTACCTGACCACCCCTTAGGATTTTGGAATGTGGAGTAATGACCAGATTGAGATATGCAGATTTCGTCTTTCGTATTATTGTACTGACATTATTTCCAGAGGAGTTGAAGATTTGTCTTTGAATTTTTAATCTGGATTTCCGCCAAAGACCTTCAGCTGCTTGCCTCTTGGCCTCAGCATCCTTGACATCAGGGGTGTACCAAGGTGTGGCCATGTGATGCCTGATCTTCTTGCATCTTATTGTGCATGTTGATCGAGGAGATCTGTCAGTTTTCTTTTGAAAACAGTGACGAGTTCATTTACATCAAACGGGATGCTACAGGGAAGTGAACTCATCATGTCATCTCTGAAAGCCTGAAGGTCGATTTTCTTAAAGTTACGTACCTTTACCTTCACCAGAGGTGGAATAGGCTTCTCAAAAGAGAGATCAATAGTGATCATATGGTGATCAGACATTTGGTGATCCTTGAACCGAATATTACGAACAAGGTCATTATCACATGTAGGTACCCAGTCAAAAATATGACCCAACCGATGTTTTGGTTCAGAAACAATTTGTGTGTAACCATGAGAAGTGAGAACTTTGCACATCTTCTTGGTTAGGGGTTTAGCACTGGATTCAAACTGGACATTACAGTCAACCACAGTAATGATGCTCTTCTTTTTGTGACTGAGTTTAGCACACAGGTAAGAGAGTTGACCAAGATGGTGGTCTATACAAGCCGATCTATTCTTGTCACCAGTGGGGGTGGTGGGGTAACCTAGTGGTTAAAGCGTTGGCTCGTCACCCGGGTTCGATTCCCGGCATGGATACAATGTGTGAACCTCATTTTCTGGTATCCCCCGTCGTGATATTGCTGGATTATTGCTAAAAGCGGCGTAAAACCATACTCACTCACAAACCATACTCAAAAGAGGAAGAAGAATCCACTTCATAAAGAACATCGACAATAGGATGTCGAATATGTCTGAAAACCATGGCGAATCCTCCCTCATCTCTTTGGTTTCAGGGGGCACGGGTGGCCCAGTCGTCTAAGGCGCCGCGATTCGCTGTGCAGAGTTGCGTCCCTTGGTCACGCCAGAAACCTATGATCCCGAATCCCGGTTCGCCCGAATTATGTTTCTAGGTTTGTCAGCACCATACCCGTGCTCGTGGGTTTCACCGAAGTGGTAAACGTCTGAGACCTGCATCACTTCGAGCTTTCCTCCCACATTAAGCTGACACGCCGCGATATAACTGGAACACTGTCAAAAGCGGCGTTAAACCCAACTCACTCACTCTTTGGTTTCATCACCTTTCTGTCGTAACCATGATTCAGTGATGAAAAGAACATTAATAGCAAAGTCCATAATACATTTCTAGGGTTTCATTCCTAGCCTGTATGCCTCAGAGCAAAATGCCGCAGTGATATCAGCATCTTTACTGTGGTAATCTGTCATTTTGTTTGTCTGTCAGGGATGAAATCTCAAATCCTTTCGTTATCTGATCGCTAAGATACCCAAAGTAGACACTATTTATGGACAAAAATTCAAGCGACGTTTCGGTATAGATCCTTATACCGTTGTCAAGCAAAACTGAATAAGGGACAGATAATATAGAGTAAGTGGAGGTTTAAAAGTATATGATTAACAGTAACAACAATTGCATACATGGGTGAGAAAACATGAGTAAGTAAAGACAACAGAAGGATAATACTGTCACAATACGATGGACAGAGAATACATAGGTGGAAGCCGATGGGACATGAAGCACATTAAACAGCATAAGTGATTATTGCTTAATGAGTTCATGGTTGGCGGATGGGATGAAATAACCTTGATCTCTGTTGATTGATGGCGAATGTGGACTGCTTCTGTCAGTTTTCTAGCTGTGAAGTAAGGTGGTAAACTAATTTCCAAAAGAGAGGATACCACGTGTGTGAAAGGACATTACAAAAAACTAAACGATACAGACATTTCAAATTGGTATATGACTTGTGAGTAATGTTTTCACAGTATGTGTACAAACATTCATTGAAATTAATCTTTTACAATCATGAGGACAGACATGTAAAGAGGCGGGGGTCCAAAATGAAAATTTCATTTGAACACAGTTGATGAGTCAAGTGTGGAAAATGTCACAACACACGTCTCAAAGTCACGTTAGTACAGGGTATGTCCACCGTGAGCGTCAATACACGCTAGTACGTCTACGGGCTGATGACGTCAGACGTCTGATGACGCTGGGGGGATGCGTTACCATTCATGGAGGAGGCATTATTGCAATTCCCGGAGGTTAACTGGAGGCACAGGGCGAGTCCTGACTTTGCGGCCGAGAATGTCCCACGTGTGTTTGATTGGGTTCATGTCCGGTGAACATGCCGGCCATGGTAAAACGTGAATGTTGGCGTTTGCTAGGAAGTTCTGGGTCAGCCTTGCCGTGTAAGGCCTCGCATTATCGTGCTGGAAAATGATACCATTAGGCTGTTGTTGGATGAATGGCACCACACCTGGTTGTAAGATGTCATCACGATAAACGCTGTGCATTCAGGTTTCCTCGAATAACAACGTTTTGACGTCACCGCAGATTCCACCCCAAACCATTACACCTCCGCCTCCATATGGCCTGACTTGATGGATGCAGTTCGGTGCCAAACGTTCACCTACTCTTCGGTACACACGCTGCCGGCCGTCGTTCCTGAAGATTCAAAATCTGCTTTCGTCAGAAAACATGACACGTGCCCAGTTCCACCGTTGCCACCGTCGAAGTCGCCTGGCCCATATCCGTCTGTTGAGTCAGTGTTGAGGTGTCAGGAACGCTCCGCGGTAGGGGCGACGTGCTCGGATACCATGTGCCCGCAGTCTCCTGTACACGGTTTGTCGACTTATCACGTGTCCCAGTGCCGTCCGTGCCGTTAACGTCGCCGTTACGAAGCGGTTCCGAAGGTGAAGTAGGCGTGGTCACCCGTGGTCTCCCGGTTCTCGGCCTGTCTGCTGTCCGACCTGTTTGACGCAACCGCTGCATTAACCTGGTGACGGTTATGCGCGCGCATCCTAACCTTCTGGCGACGTCGCGGTGCGTAGCTCCTTGTTGGAGCATTCCTACGTCTCTCTCTCTCTCAATCGCTGTCAAACGTGGCATTTCTTTTGAGTGCTTTTTGTTGCTGTGATCCCAACGTGTCGGGTCAGCAGTTTTATACAGAAGATATGCACGTGTATCTCGTGTTACGGGACGGAACGTCATTTGGGCAAATTGCACGCTTTTTTCTCAGTTGATCAAATGTTCCCGGTTTTAAACCTCGTTTGGTTTGGAACGTAGGATACGCAAAAGTACCTTTTCAGACGAAAATTAACTCTTCATAATAAAATATTTAGAAAAATGTGTGGTATCGTTTCTTTTAGACATTAGTTTAGTTGGAGAGGATTTGGACGTTGTCCCAGTTGATGTTTTGATTAGGACAGTTGCTGATATGGACAGTGTTGTCTGATTTTCTGTCTGATATGATGGTTGAGGTTTTGTGCTCTTTGATGTTGGTGTTAACCCACGTACGATTGTCCACAGTTGCAGTCAATTTTGTAAACTACACCTTTAAGCTACCAATCTTTGTGAAGCCATACGAAATATGAACTGGGATCTGATTGGATATCGCGTTTTCATCACAAGGGACACAACTCGTGCTCTACACAGGGTGGCGCTACAATCGAGACAGGAAAAGTTGGCTTGAAATTGCAGGGGTAGAACAGAGGCTTTGATATAGGCTGGTGAACGCTCTTGCCTCGAGTAGATGCACTTAATAGAGAATATACGTTAGTTTCCTGGGATTACATGGGTCAGTTTAAACCTCGCTGTATGTAAATGATACATAAGAATAGAAGAGTTCACCAATAACAGAAGCAGCAATGGGTGCCGTGTCTCTAAAATAGGGAATGACGTACACAGTACTGTTACAGTACGTCAATGTCATTGATTTAAGTTTATAGCGCAAGAACATTGAGATACCCTAGTATTGCACGTGAGTGTCTTAAAGCTCTATATTACTCATGCATTTTGTATCGGTTATATAACAAGTCACAGTTGACAGTATTTTTTTTTTAAATTATAAGTATTGGAAGTGCGAATTTGATTGGAGGGCGGTCCACCTCGTGCAAATCATGATAACAGAGCGTGTTTTGGGCGTGGCCTTTTACACAACCCTTGTTTTTATTTTCAAAGACAAACTTTGTATCTTATTCATTTAATTAGTCTCTGTCTTAACAATAAATTTATAAGCTATTTCTGGATGAAGTACTTGTGCTACTGGCAAGACAGTAGCAACACAACGAATCCAATACTGGTGACATGGCTGCTTGTTGCACTGGTGAAAGAACAGTGTCATTTGATTAGTCGGCTATTTTTAGTGTCGCGCATTGCAAACCTGACTCAAGGTTTGAGTAACTAATACGATAATGTTGTCCGCTTGATATTGATTATGCCGAGGACTGTCAAATAGCAATGGCCCAACTTCCACCTGCTCATTCCATGGCCTCAAAAAGAGATATGTAGTACAGTCCTCTTATCAAATTGTTTGACGTACAGTCGACGAAAACTGTCCTGCTTTTTCCTTGGCCTCACAAAGAGTGCAGTCCTCGTTTTGAATAGGCAGGGCAGCTTTTGTACTGAACTTTATGTATTATATAATTTATAAAGTCAAAGGTATTTGAGATTGCACACTGATCATGTTGGAACATATTACATCTGAATATTTTATTGTCATCTTTTCTAGGTAAAGTAGTTAACTGACTTTAAAAGTCCAGTTTCCTCCCTTGTAAAACTAGGCTGTAATATATATTAGTATAGAATATATAGTTATATATTGGCTGGACTTACGAGTCTATGCAAAGTCCAATCAAAATCCCGTAACGAAATCGACACCCGGTTCATAAACAACATGGCTAGTGACGTGCCGAATCCGTTTGATTGTAGGATTTGCAGCGTTTGTGTACCATCAACTGTTCGTCGACAGATATTTTCAAAATCTTTTCATGTTTGTCATCAAAGTGCTCAAGTGATATGATGCGTTTTAATACAATAAATATCTTTATTACCGATGCCATCGTCTTCACTGGGCGCCACCACTTTGTTTGAAACAAATGTAAATGATATGAGAGGTGGAATCTGGTTGGTCAGTAGGGGTACATAGAAGGGACATAACTCGTAATACCCACTGGTGGCGCTACGATCGAGCCCAGTAATTCCAACCTCGTTGGTCATGGGTGGAAACTGGACTTTTAAGTCAGTAAACTCCCTTGCCTCGGGAAGATGACTATTTTGTAATGTAATCAACAATAAATGTAATTAAGCTCACATATTCCAAAATAGTCGTCAAATCTTTGTGATTAACTCTTGATTCGATGTAGGTAATACGTTGAGTTTGTACAGAGGGCAAAAATATAATCAGATACGGAGCTCGTACCCTGCACGAAATGCCTCCGAATGAGAAGTCAAAAACGACTTTACGTCCAAGAAATAAAGCAAAGTTTGTGACCACTATTAACCAATATTTTGTTTTCCAGGTCCAAACACGCGAGTAAACCGGACAGTGATGGGGATAGACAGTATCAGGCGGACAGCTTGCCACAGGTGCACATGTCTCCGGATAGTTATCATAATGGAATGGAGAACAGTAGACTGGATAATCGAGTTTTAGATTCAGGTGAGTCGGTAAATCAGTTGTTCAGGACGCAGGTGCATATGAAGGTAAACACTACTCGAAGGCTAACTGTAATACTAGACACTTCATTCGTCACCTGTTTTGATATCAGTACTCTTGTGTAGCAGGACCAAAACGGTTGTTGTACAACTGCAAGTACAGTGTTTTCTCATAGGGCCCATTGGTTTCTCTAAGGGTTCAGGACAATCTGAATGAAAACATTGGTCAAACCTGAGGCTAATGTGTATTTTTGAAATCCCAAATATACTTCAAGGCACATTTTATTTTTATATTGTTCCTATTTATATAAAAGCAGAGTCGATCGTACGATTCCGACTATATCATGAGCATGTGATGATACCAGGTGTTCGAAAAACCAGTTGAGCGTATCCTGCCCCACCGGTGGCACCCGTCACAAATACATGCAAAGGCAAGTCAATTGTTCACCTGAAAAAACACGGGAACATATGGGACAAGTCAAAAAAGGTAATTGCATTGGAAATAATTTTTGGCACTGATGCGTCAAAATTTGGAAATGTCCTCCACAAGTCTACCACAAAACTTTTTGAAACTTTAAACAACCCTTTTGGAAATATTGGTAGAAAAGAGCTTGCTCGATTATATCTCAAAAATTGTAATATGTAAACACCAAAGGCTGGAGCTGCTGGAATATTTCTCGACATGAAGGGAAAGTTGACTATTTGAAAGTCAGTAATTTAAAACCTCTTTCTTCTATATCAAAAAAATGAATGTGTACTGTGTTTGTTTTTGTTGACGATTTAACCTCATATGCTCTGAAGATGTTTCTTTGTTATAAATTAAGATTGAAACAAATTTAACTTCAGCCTAGTAGCTTAATAATTCTTTTGAAAGGCATTTAGAAGTGATACACATTAGGAAGTCAGCTTCTTTATTACGAATAAATAATTATTCTTAATAATTGTTGCGTTTCGTTCCCAAATTTAGATTTACAGCAGCAAAATTATAACCATTGTTCAGATATCGTCAATTCGCTTCAATGTACACCCAGATCCTGAAACACCGTTGGTAAAATACGCCGGAATTCACTGTGCATAGTTGCGTCACTTAGATGAGCAAGGATCCGCTAATCAACTACCTTTTCGCTGTCAACATAATAGCCGCGTTCCTTGATTTCACCGAACTGACAAACGTCTTCGACCTTGGTAACTTTAACCTTTCCTCCCTCATTAAGCTGATATAACTGAAATATTGTTCAAAGAGCATTAAACCCACGTCCATATGAATGATGACATCAAAGTCATTAAGTGAGGCCACACGCCTTTGTATTAAGACTACAGCAGGAATAGTTCCCCTACTCAACCCGCCAGTTATTGCCCATCGCTTACCATAGCAATATCCGCATCACTGTCATCTCGCCACAACTACTTCCTCCCGTTGTATAATCAGACGCGAGTCAAATGGCGAGCTTATCCGGGCCTGAACTGTTGACAGCCGCCTTGATGTCCGATAACACCTGAGTATAAGAGCTTAAAGAATTAGATTATATTAGAAGTGACGCTTAATTTGTTGATGATTGTGAATGTGTGTTATGTCCCCCAACACAGGAGCGGTCATTTTCCCAATACCGCGTGCAACGCAATTGTCAGATTACCCCGCGCAATCAGAGTTACATCAGAAACGCAAGTTTCATTGCATGTCCAGTCCAGTGGTCAGCTTATTGGTCATTGGTGTGGGCTGCTCACGTGTTCAAACCGGGGCTGGTGTGTGTGTGGGGGGGTGTGTGTGTGTGTGTGTGTGGGGGGGGGGGGGGGGGGGGGGGGGGTCACTGCACTGCACCCTAAGACTTCATTTTTTTAAATAGTGACACACCGGCGAAACAATACCAGCCTAGCAACATGGTTGCTGGGATCATCTAGTGTGCATAAACTCCTGTCAGTGATCTGTCATCTCTTTCCGAAATGTCATTGAATAAACCAAGGGAGGTTGAACGTTTTCAATATTTGTTTGTGAAACTTGTTCCCGCAACACACCAACACGCTCTTTAGTGTAATACCAGCGTATTGTTATTAAACGATAGGACGTTCACTACTAGTGTACCGCTGCCTGACTGTCTACTTCTGGCATACAACTTGTCTAGTACTGGTCGAATGTTTGTCTACTACTGGTCCACAACTGGCCTACAACTGGTCTACGACTGGTATACAACTGGCCTACAACTGGCCTACAGCTGGTATACAACTGGCCTACAACTGGCCTACAGCTGGTATACAACTGGTCTACGACTAGCCCATAACTGGCCTACTACTGGTCCACAACTGACATACAACTGGTCTACAACTGACATACAACTGGTCTACAACTGACATACAACTGGTCTACAACTGACATACAACTGGTCTACAACTGAAATACAACTGGTCTACAACTGACATACAACTGGTCTACAACTGACATACAACTGGTCTACAAATGACATACAACTGGTCTACAACTGGTCTACAACCGGACTACTTTAGGTCTACAACAACTAAACTACAGCTAGTGTACTGTTGGACTTTTTGTCTTCTACTAGACTTCAGCTGATCTACACCCGATCTACTGTTGGACTCTTGGTCTACTAGCAGTCTTCAGGTGATCTACAGCTGATCTACCGTTGGACTCTTGGTCTATGACTAGTCTTCAGCTGAACTATAGCTGATCTACTGTTGGAGTCTTTGTATACTACTAGTCTTCAGCTGATATATATCTGATATACTGTTGAACTCTTGGCCTACTTCTAGTCTTCAGCAGATCTATACCTGATCTACTGTTGAACTCTTGGTCAACTACTAGTCTTCAGCTGATATATATCCGATCTACTTTTGGAGTCGTGGTCTACTTCTAGTCTTCAGCTGATCTACAGCTGATCTGCTGTTGAACTCTTGGTCTTCTAGTAGTCTTCAGCTGATCTATAGCTGATCTACTGTTGGACTCTTGATTTACTACTAGTCTTCAGCTGATCTATAGCTGATCTACTGTTGGACTCTTGGTCTTCTAGTAGTCTTCAGCTGATCTATAGCTGATCTACTGTTGGACTCTTGATTTACTACTAGTCTTCAGCTGATCTATAGCTGATCTACTGTTGGACTCTTGGTCTTCTAGTAGTCTTCAGCTGATCTATAGCTGATCTACTGTTGGACTCTTGATTTACTACTAGTCTTCAGCTGATCTATAGCTGATCTACTGTTGGACTCTTGGTCTACTGTTGGTCTACTACTGGTTTATAGCTACTGTTAGTCTACTACTTGGCTACTGTTAGTCTACTACTGGTTTATAGCTACTGTTAGTATAATCCTTGTCTACTGTTGGTCTACTACTGGTCTACAAATGATCTACTGTTGGTAAACTACTGATCTAGTACTGGTCCATTGTCAGTCTACAACTGGTCTACAGATGTTCTACTGTTTGTAGACTACTGATCTAGTCCTGGTCCATTGTCAGTCTACAACTGATCGACATATGATCTACTGTTGATCAACGGATGGTCTACAGTTGGTCTACTACTGGTTTACTAATAGTCTTAAACTACTGTTAGTCTAAACCGATCTACTACTGGTCTATACCTGGTCTACCTTTCGTCTACTACTGGTCTACTGTTTCTCTAATACTGTTCTACACCTGGTCTACCGTTGATCTACATCTGGTCTACTAATGATTCACAGCAGGTCTCTTACTGGTCTCCTGTAGGTCTGCAGGTTTGATCTACTCCTGGCCTATTGGTCTACAAATATCCTGACCCAGGAATGAATTGATTTCGGTAATATTAAACCATATTGAACAATCTCATTTGAAACCTATTATTAGACCTTTGTATGGTTTGGGCTGTTATTCCGGTATATAAACGTTGTATCACACGCGTTACAGTTTATTTCACGATCTTGCTCATTTTCGATTGGATTAGATTAGAACCACAGGTGCCATTGTGCTTTGGTTATTTCAGCTAAGTGGCTATCTGAATCAAATAGTGGACACTGATAGTGTTTTTATAATGATATTGCCGTAAATTATCACTGACAGAATCGCTGAGGGTCCATGTCAGAAGCAATATCGACTCATTGGTTGACGTCATATTCACTAATGAGATGATACAATGGCAGGAAAAGGTCTGTTCAGAATTATTGGTCAATTTTTAAGTTAACATTTGAAATGTTGTTAAATTAAAGGTGTTTTTTTAAAGAACTCATCGATTTGAATTCTTAACTTATACAGATTTATGAGTGATGGGGTAGATGAGGGCGAGGGGTGAGGGTAGAGGATTGATTAGGGCGAGGGTGGGTGCAGGAGACAGATAAGGGCCGGGGTGGGGGTAGAGGATAGATAAGGGCGAGGGGTTGGTGTAGGAGATAGATAAAGGCGAGGGGTGGGTGTAGGAGATAGATAAGGGCGGGGGGTGGTAGAGGATAGATGAGGGCGAGGGGTGGGTGTAGGAGATAGATAAGGGCAGGGTGGGGATAGAGGATAGATAAGGGCGAGAGGTGGGGGTAGAGGATAGATAAGGGCGAGGGGTGGGTGTAGGAGACAGATAAGGGCGAGGGGTGGGGGTAGAGGATAGATAAGGGCGAGGGGCGGGTGTAGAAGATAGATAAGGGCGAGGGGTGGGGGTAGAGGATAGATAAGGGCGAGGGGTGGGTGTACGAGATAGATAAGGGCGAGGGGTAGGTGTAGGAGATAGATAAGGGCGGGGGTGGTAGAGGATAGATAAGGGCGAGAGGTGGGTGTAGGAGATAGATAAGGGCGGGGGTGGGGGTAGAGGATCGATAAGGGCGAGGGGTGGGTGTAAGGGACAGATAAGGGCGAGGGGTGAGGGTAGAGGATAGATAAGGGCGAGGTGGAGGGTAGAGGATAGATAAGGGCGAGGGGTGGGTGTAAGAGACAAATAAGGGCGAGAGGTGGGGGTAGGAGATAGATAAGGGCGAGGTGGAGGGTAGAGGATAGATAAGGGCGAGAGGTGGGTGTAGGAGATAGATAAGGACGGGTGTGGAGGTAGAAGATAGATAAGGGCGAGGGGTGGGGGTAGAGGATAGATAAGGGAGAGGGGCGGGTGTAGGAGATAGATAAGGGCGAGGGGTGAGGGTAGTACTAGGATAGATAAGGGCGAGGGTTGGGTGTAGGAGATAGATAAGGGCGAGGTGGAGGGTAGAGGATAGATAAGGGCGAGCGGTGGGTGTAGGAGATAGATAAGGGCGAGGGGTGGTGGTAGAGGATAGATAAGGGCGAGGGGTGGGTGTAGGAGATAGATAATGCCGAGGCTGGGTGTAGGAGATAGATAAGGGCGATGGGTGAGGGTAGAGGATAGATAAGGGCGAGGGTTGGGTGTAAGAGACAAATAAGGGCGAGAGGTGGGGTAGAGGATAGATAAGGGGCGAGGGCTGGGTGTAGGAGATAGATAAGGGTGTCAGGTTGGGGTAGGAGACAGATAATGGCGAGGGGTGGTGGTAGAGGATAGATAAGGGCGAGGGGTGGGGGTAGAGGATAGATAAGGGCGAGGGGTGGGTGTAGGAGATAGATAAGGGCGAGGGTGGGTGTAGGAGATAGATAAGGGCGATGGGTGAGGGTAGAGGATAGATAAGGGCGAGGGTTGGGTGTAAGAGACAAATAAGGGCGAGAGGTGGGGTAGAGGATAGATAAGGGGCGAGGGCTGGGTGTAGGAGATAGATAAGGGCGTCAGGTTGGGGTAGGAGACAGATAATGGCGAGGGGTGGTGGTAGAGGATAGATAAGGGCGAGGGGTGGGGGTAGAGGATAGATAAGGGCGAGGGGTGGTGGGAGAGGATAGATAAGGGCGGGTATGGTAGAGGATAGATATGGGCGGGGTGGTAGAGGATAGATAAGGGCGGGGGTGGTAGAGGATATATAAGGGCGGGGGTGGTAGAGGATAGATAAGGGTGGGGGTGGTGGTAGGGAAGAGATTAGGGCGAGGGGTGTTGGTAGAGGATAGATAAGGGCGGCGGTTTGGAGTAATGCATAGGTAAGGGCGAGGGGTGGTGGTAGAGGATAGATAAGGGCGAGGGGTGGGGGTAGAGAATAGATAAGGGCGAGGGGTGGTGGTAGAGGATAGATAAGGGCGGCGGTTAGGGGTAATGCATAGATAAGGGCGAGGGGTGGTGGTAGAGGATAGATAAGGGCGAGGGTTGGTGGTAGAGAATAGATAAAGGCGGGGTTGGTAGAGGATAGATAAGGTAGGAGGTATAGATAAGGGCGAGAGGTGGGGTAGATGATAGATGAGGGCAGGGGTGGTAGGGGATAGATAAGGGCGAGGGGTGGTGGTAGAGGATAGATAAGGGCGGGGTGGTGGTAGAGGATAGATAAGGGCGGGGTGGTGGAGGATAGATAAGGGCGAGGGGTGGTGGTAGAGGATAGATAAGAGCGAGGGGTGGGGTAGAGGATAGATAAGGGCGGGGGTGGTAGAGGATATATAAGGGCGGGGGTGGTAGAGGATAGATAAGGGTGGGGGTGGTGGTAGGGAAGAGATTAGGGCGAGGGGTGTTGGTAGAGGATAGATAAGGGCGGCGGTTTGGAGTAATGCATAGGTAAGGGCGAGGGGTGGTGGTAGAGGATAGATAAGGGCGAGGGGTGGGGGTAGAGGATAGATAAGGGGTAGGGGTGGTGGTAGAGGATAGATAAGGGCGGCGGTTAGGGGTAATGCATAGATAAGGGCGAGGGGTGGTGGTAGAGGATAGATAAAGGCGGGGTTGGTAGAGGATAGATAAGGTCGGAGGTATAGATAAGGGCGAGAGGTGGGGGTAGATGATAGATGAGGGCAGGGGTGGTAGGGGATAGATAAGGGCGAGGGGTGGTGGTAGAGGATAGATAAGGGCGGGGTGGAGGTAGAGGATAGATAAGAGCGAGGAGTGGGGAAGAGGATAGATAAGGGCGGGGGTGGTAGAGGATAGATAAGGGCGGGGGTGGTAGAGGATAGATAATGGCGGGGATGGTAGAGGATAGATAAGGGCGGGGGTGGTAGAGGATAGATAAGGGCGAGGGGTGGGGTAGGGGATAGATTAGGGCGAGTAGTGGGGTAGGGGTTAGATAAGGGCGGGGGGTAATGGATACATAAGGGTGGGGAGGTAATGGATACATAAGGGCGGGGGGGGTAATGGATACATAAGGGCGGGGGGGGGGGGGGGGGTAATGGATACATAAGGGCGAAGGGTTGGAGTAGAGGTTAGATAAGGGCGAGGGTGGGGGTAGGGGATAGATAAGAGCGAGGGGTGGGGGTAGAAGATAGATAGGGGCGAGGGGTGGGGGTACGGATAGATATACAGAGCGAAGGTATCTAGTTTGAAGTACCCTGAATCTATTCGCAAATGCGAATGCTGCTTGCATAACCATCTTTTATCCAGGCATGACGGAAAGAGCCGAACCTCAGACTCTCTACCACAGCAACCTATTGGCCTCTTCATCTCTCTTAGCATAAACGCAGCACATAATTTGTTAGACTGGTTATTATTTCAGCTGCAAATCCAGATATATATTTTGATTTAATTTATAATAAGAACTATATTGTTTTACAAATAACAGCTTGCAAAAATGTATTTTTGTGGCTTACAATTTCTCTTTTTTTTCAACAGTTAGAAGTTCAGTTATGTTGTTTGGGGGCTGTCACCATGTCTCGAATCTACCTTTATCACGATCTCGTGACCGCTCCGGTCCCTTGCTTTATTTCCGACAACGCTCGGCAAAGTCCGGCGATCGTCGTTGTGAAGCGTAATTGCATTATAAGTTAGAGAATTAGTGAATCTTATGTTTTGTTCTCTTGCGATCTAATGGCACACTCGTGCCATATATTGACATGATGTTTGTTATCTCCTATATGTTCTCTTCCTTTTTTGTGAATTGAAAATGTTTTTGTGACTATAGTATTCAAACATTAGGGGAATTTATATGTACACTCAGATATTTCTCATGTATTTATTATCAATAATTGTACATAGCTTGTTGTAAATCTTTAATGATACCATTGGGTAGCTTATGGTCAGCTCTTTATTTTGATACTTACATCGTCCGTATGGAAGACCGCATCCTTGTTCTAGTGGTAGAGCGTCCGCCCGGAGAGCGGAAGGTCCAGGGTTCGATCCTACCAAAAGACGTTAAAAGATGGTACTTGTTGTTACCCTGTCTGGCGCTCGGCATTTAGGGCCTAAAACAAGGACTGGGCGGCTCGGAGTCAGTATACTGTGTCTGAGTGGGGTACTCATGTTAAACTGCGGCATGGTATCTCAGTGAGCTAGCACTATAAATCGGCATCAGTCCGGACTAGTACAAGCAGCCACACAAATGCACACGTACATGCACGTCGTTATATAAGTGCAATAATCTTGGACGCGACGTTAAACCCCATTTCCCCTCACCTCACCCTCGTCCGTGTGGATATAGTAGTTAGTTTTCTATTCGTGTTTTCCCCATGTTTAACAACACACATTGGCTGAGGACCACAGTGTGTTGTATTCCCTGGCTGTCCAGGACAGATTGTCTTCTCTGAGGTCCGCGCGCTGTCTATTATAAACTTGTTTCCAAGATGTTATGTCTTTACCCCCTGGAACTCGTTAGGTCGCTATTCGGGGTCGGTTTGTTACGGGGTGGTCGTACGAAACTCAGGTTTCGTTAATAAGTGATTACGGGGCACCTTTTGATCTAATACTGACATACTCTAGTTGTATCCAGCTAAACTTAGTAATAAGTGTTTCCAGTATAATTTTTTTCCAGTAATCCGTGAATAACCAATCTTTCCGTTATTTCCTAGCTTGTTTGGTAATTATAGTATTTCATTGCTCAGTCGAAGTGACCGAATCTTTAGTTGATCAGACTAGATATTCAGATTTGCTCGTCTATTTTATTGTCCAAGTGACTTATTTCAGGGATATGCCCTCTGTGTTTATTTCCCAAAGCCGATAGTGGTTAAAGCGTTCGCTCGTCACGCCGAAGATCCGGTTTCGATTCCCGACATGATAACAATACACATGCTCACTCTTAGACGGGCTCTAGAGTTATTGGTCTCACATACGATAAGAGAATATAGTTTTGTTGCTTGTCTAAAAAATATGTTACAGTAGAAGATATTTATTTATTTATCTTAGGTTTCAGAGTCGACAGTAAGATGTTAAATACCAACCACTCGCAGTCAGCTTGTGTAATGGGAGCGTTAAGACGTCGGCCTAGTGCCCTCATGACATTCACTTTCCCTGGGGAGCTGAGCGAGGCCCGGTCATGTAACGTATAGCTTTGGCCAGGGTAATAACGTAATTAAACGCTCCTTTTCTGGTGGCATACAGGACATATACTCTCTGTGAACACATTATTATTCAGTTCTAACTAGCAGCAGGTGCGCCTCGTTATGCAAACTGACGCCTGAGAGCAGCTCAGTGTTTAAGTTCGTTTCAGTTCACTAAGACTCTGCCTGCACTTTTTTCCGCACGTGACTATCACATGCCACGTCACAACCTGACGGCCATGGTATTTCTTATATTATTGTTTAAAGTGTTTCCATTTGTTTTTTGTCTTCTCGCTAAAGGCAATATCTAATTTATGTTAAGCAAAGAATAGCCTGTCTTTAAAAACGGCTATCATGTTAGACGAACTATTTGCGGCGGGATCTGGCGTTACACGGCTCACAGTGGAATTCAGGTAGTATCAGTGCTCCATTGCTGTCCGAGGTATTATGTATCTAACGGTGAGCGCTGAGTGAACACAGCTGTTAAATACAAATTTATTCCAAAGTGGCTAGAAAATATTTTAACAGGTTTAAAAGGTTTAAATTTACCAACAGTTTAATGAATAACTAAAGTTTGTAAAATTTCAATTTCTTCCAAAAATATATATATTTTCCGATTTTAAATTTCCCACATCGAATCATAATTTGCCCACTGAAACGGGCCGATGGCGAGAGTTAAATTA
The DNA here is from genome assembly GCF_022045235.1 of Haliotis cracherodii. Classification (NCBI taxonomy): domain Eukaryota; kingdom Metazoa; phylum Mollusca; class Gastropoda; order Lepetellida; family Haliotidae; genus Haliotis; species Haliotis cracherodii. The sequence goes on along the minus strand of NW_027266270.1, from coordinate 16,465,659 downwards.
CCAGCTGTTCACACAACAATAACAACTGCCGTGATTTTGATAGAGAATGTTGGGCTATAACATATACTTTAATTCAGTGTTTAAACAACGGTTCCATCCTTCACTCCTTTACCCGGGCTTCGTTTTCAGTTAAGGATCGCAAAACAATGTCCGAACTCTTAAATCATTAAGGTGGCTGTATCAATATTTGTAATACCATTTCATTTAGCAATTGCAGGTATACTATATTCTATTTGAATTAATGAACGCTTTTACTATCAACGGGTTTGGTCATTTTGAAAAAAGAAGGTTTAAGAGTTCAATTTATTTGGCCGCGTCATACCAAAAGACGTTAAAAGATGATACGTGTTGTCACCCTCCCTGGCGCTAGGCATTAAGGGACTGGTCGGCTTGAAGTCAGTATACTGTGCCTGAGTGGGGTATTCTTGTTAAACATGGGCATGCAGTGCGCTAGCACTATAAAATCGGCATAAGTCCGGATAGTACCAACAGACAGACAGACACGCACGCACGCACGCACGCACGCACGCGCGCGCGATGTAAATGCTATAACCTTGAACGCGACGTTAAACCCCATTTCACCTCACCTCTATAGTAACGTTCGAATTTAAGGTTAGCATACAACTATGAGTCCTGATCCAGTCAACCCTGATTGAACTGTTCAAACGGTTTATTAGCAGGACGTCGACTCTCATAATCCTGGTATTGTTTACAGTTCTCTTATCTTAACAAACCTAATCCGGATGAGCTCGCGTGGTGACAGGGGGTATCTCTGTGTTTGGTAATGCTATTTTCAGTACATTACTTTATAATCTTATATTTGAAGAAGAGGAAGAATATTGCAGGAAACGTCTCTTCTCCTTTATTGCATGTTTCGCGTACATCTGGTAGTAGACCCGTGAGGCCCGTGAAGATTCGAGGTAGAATAGGTATTCAGCAACCAATGCTTGCCGTAAAAGACGACTATGCATGTCGTAAGAGGCGACTAACACGATCGGGTGGTCAGGCTCGCTGACTTGGTTGATGCATGTCATTGTATCCCAACTGGGTGGATCGATGCTCATGATGTCAGTCACTGGGTTGTCTGGTCCAGACTCGATCTCGATTATTTAAAAAATTGGTATGGATTTAATTCGCATTCCAAAATCAATTCAAAATGAAGAACAAAATTTCTTATGGATGACAACTTCTTTTATTTTGCAATAAGGTAACGTTTCGGAGTAGAAATAAACACCACAGTCACGCAAGTACTCTCATGACTTCTATTTATTTTGTTGCACAGTTCATTTACATATATGTTTTTTAATTTGAAGTTTACACGATATACAACTTATCCATTTGACGAGAGGTCAGTCACATGACGGCGAAATTGTCGTTCATAAGTGTATGAACGACACAGTTTGACGTTCATGCGTTTTTCACGAGACCGTGTTCTTGAAATGACGTAAACACTGACGGACTACTTCCACATTCCTGGGAATTCCCTAGCATGAATACATACAGAAGCGTTCTTGCTGATAATTTATATTAGATCCTTTAATCTTGAATTAAACATTTCAGTATACATCGAGAAACGTCAGAGAGTTTGACTGCATGATTGTTCACGAATATCATCCTTGCTACGATCACTCCTAATGAACAACCAAACTATCGTAATATCAACTCGATCCGTGTCTAGGCTCACAGTGACAGTCTACAGCAATCTATGAATTTACTGCAGTGTTTCTTTGACACATGTTTAATCACCTTTCAATGATTGGCTAGTTGATCAATGATGACTAAAACATGTAACCGCCACAGGTTCATTAACAACTTCTGAAATCACTCCTGTCACGTTTGTCGTATCGGCCATTTTGACGTCTTGGACTTGATGTAAATGTATTACGACGCACTGTCATTGTGACCGACTCATTAAGGTAGTTCTTAACAGACCTTTCCCATCTAATGGGGATATTATTTGAGTACATGTGTTTACAGAAACTACAAAAGTTGTCCCTGTTGAGCATACTTGGCTCATTTCACTTCTCGTTTTGAGGAACTATTTTATTCCGCGATACAGCTGGTTGTTGTATGGCTGTCAGTGTAAACATGAAGTCACACATACTATAAATATGAGTGTGTTTTGATCAAGGTCCACGTCCTTTGAGGTAAAAATAGTGATATAAAAATGATAAGAATTGACTTGAATTCTTAAATGTCCCAGTTCATTTGTTTATTTTGGACGTGGATTTGAATTGTATGTTAACTTACCCGTATGTCCCTGTGAACTCCGAAGGGGGCACGGGTGGCCCAGTCGTCTAAGGCGCCGCGATTCGCCGTGCAGAGTTGCGTCACTTGGGCACGCCAGAAACCTATGATTGTGGGTTCGAATCCCGGTTCGCCACGATAATGTTTCTAGGTTTGTCAGCACCATACCCGTGCTCGTGGGTTTCACCGAAGTGGTAAACGTCTGAGACCAGCATCACTTCGGACTTTCCTCCCACATTAAGTTGACACGCCGTGATATAACTGGAATACTGTTAAAAGCGGCGTAAAACCCAACTCACTCACTCACTGTGAACTCCGAATGTGTGTCTCCAATTCTTGTTACAGGTCGTTAAAAGTTGTTGCAGTGAGGCTTTGCAAAGCTTGGTGGTACACTGCAAGATGATGTGATCGTCTAGATTTCTCTCATGAATTCGATACATGACACCCTCTGTGACTATGTTATTTGGTTGTTGTTTAACGCCGCACGCAGCAATATTCCAGCTATATGACGGCGGTCTGTAAATAATCGAGTCTGGACCAGACAATCCAGTGATTGGTGTCATGAGCATCGATCCACGCAGTGAGGATGTGATGACATGCATCAAGCAAGCCTGACCACCCGATCTCGTTATTAGCCTCTTACGACAAGCATGGAGTGAGTGAGAGAGTATGCTTTTACGCCGCTTTTAGCAAAATTCCAGCAATATCACGGCGGGGACACCAGAAATGGGCTTCACACATTGTACCCATCGAACCCGGGTCTTCGGCGTGACGAGCGAACGCTTTAACCACTGGGCTACCCGACCGTCCCGACAAGCATGGAACCTGTTAAGGGTATACTATGCAGCCTTCGTGGATAGAGGCAGAACGTGAAGCCACCTGTCGTATACCCCTGTATGGTAACATAAAATTTGTGACATCTGAAAGAAACGCATAACACAGAGCAGTGAATCTATGCTATTTATTGCCGGAGAGATAAATGTCAAAGTAGTATAATTTATGTATATATATATGTGTGTGTATAGAAAATAATGCTGCATCATTAATACTGACAGTGTCCACTTAAAGTGGACATTTGACCATGACCCTTTGTTCGCATGGCTGTGGGGGGCTAATGACAATGGGTTCGGTGTCAATATCATTTTACAAATGACCGTCTAGATGAGTACAATTTACATTACCACGTCACATCCGGTTAAATAAATGATCACCTTCTTACCCTAAATGCTAAGATTAAACTGAAATAGCTACGAGTGGGATTTTAAAATGGATGTAATTTCAAACTAATGTGGATCGATTTGCAATACTTAAAATGTCGTTACTCCTCGGATGGGTAATTCGACATCCTTGATTATTATGTGTACCACATCTCGATTGCTTTTGATGATTACCCTGGACTTATTTCGAGTAGAGCCGGGATCGAAAGACGCTACGCTAAAAACAACCGTCCAGTCACTTTACGCTCGTGTGCGAGAACCATTTTATGGAAATTTTGTTGTTGTTTTTATGAGAGGTGCAGATGGTGACGTCATTTTTCTACGGTAGCAAATGGGTCATATGATTTATCGTTACAAAAAGGAGATATGCACTGGCCATCTGAGGATAGTTGTTCATGTACGTATTCTCCCAAGTTCGCATACATCGACTTGTACATATTCACCCACGTCCACGGGTAAATGCATGTCAACTTGACTTGGCTGCAAGCACACGCTTTTCGGCTCGACTGTCGTCTAGCACTAGAACCAATCACACCGTTCTAAGGGCTCGCTAACGAAACTCAGCAAGAGCGCCTCCGCATGGCGGCGCTGTCTTCAACAACTAAAACACGGTGTAGGAAGTTCTCTGCGGGAGGAAGGATCTGTACTGTATCTGTCGGAGGCGTAGTTCCTGTTTCAGCGCCATGTATTCCTCCACAGTGTACTGCTTCTTCGGCTTCTGCAACAGAAACACCTCTGTAATACTCTAGCCAAGGAGCTAATTAGGGACCGACCATTTGAAATTCGGGGTGGGGGTGTGAGGTGGGTGGGTAGTTGCCCCGGGTATGTGTTTGGGGCGTTGGGGCCTTTTTCTATCAAAAAAGTTCGTTGTCCCAGAAAATTCCTGAAAAAAAATAAATTATGCTTCCGACTGTTGAAGAAAATATTTCCTGCCACAATAAATACACTGTTGCAGTGTTCTTTAAAAAACTCTTACTTTTAAATAAAAACGTATCTGGTTTTGTAGCTGCAGCTGAAAAAATCTAATCCACACACACACACACACACACGCACGCACGCACGCACGCACGCACACACACACACAAACACACTCACACACACACACACGCACACACACACACAAACACACACAGACACACATACACACACTCACTCACTCACTCACTCACACACACACACCAACCACAACTCACCTCACCTCCACCTACGAACCTATTAAACAGCAGTCACAATTACCATGCATCTTTAGCTAATGGCTAACAGCTAGTCACTGTCACAGTCAAACCCATAGCTAAATCTTGAGCAAAGTAATCCTACCGTGATTTTACGACGGCTTGAAGTTAAGTTCGCGATTTCACCGAAGATCGACATCATCTCTCCTGAGATCGACATAACCTCAACTAAGATCGACATTATCTCACCTAACATCGACATTATCTCACCTAAGATCGACATCATCTCACCGAAGATGGACATCTTCAACGGTGGAGTTATGAACGTATTAAACTGGGGCCCTGTCTACCGATGTCTGTACAATCACAATATTTTGCGTACCAATAGTTGAACCACCGGTTACGCCACATACATAATTTGAAAAAAAGGTTCCAATTAATTCAAGACAAAAAACACTCGAATGATCTTGAGTTGATTGCATACACGCAAGAAGTATTCGTCCAAATGTCACATCACCACTTCTTGCTGGGTTCCCTTCCTGTCACCCTTTTAGATAATATGACATGCAGTTGACAGGCAGATTGCTCTACGTCGTAAATAAGTTTACAAAATCCAGTTTTATAAAAAGAAAATCCTCATGAATTTTACTCTATTTTTTTGGTGAAAGATTAATTTACAGGAAGCACCGTAACATGTTCTGATTACATCTTATTATTTTTGGTGAAATAATTTTCACGAAATACTGCGAAATTCAGGAAGAAATGATGGTTGTCATGACAACAGCGTTAACGTATCGCGCACCTGATTCACAGGCATGTCCGCGTATATTTGAGGTTTGTAGCATGATTATCAGTCCCATAGACATCCTACTGATGTTTTGCTCTTCCAAAATATTAATATCCTTTGACAACCATTACACAATTCATGGTGAACAAAGTTTAGAAAATGCTTAAAACAGTGGTGTGATCAGTGGCATTTGCAATCCAGCAATAACAAATTCATTTGAAAAACAACTTAGTCACAGGGCAAACATGAAGCTTTGTTTCGGAAAAACCTCAGACTGATTCTTGCAGAAAAACAGTGATCATTTCATGCGTCAAAAATCTTATTATACATAAACTGCACCAGTGTAACGAACGATTGTCATTACCTCAGTGGTGGTATTGGGGAACACTGCTCATTCGACTCGATTTAAGTTTTCGGTAAATATAATCAGCGGTAGACGCTGTCCATTCCAAACAGGACGTTGTTAGGTACCAACTACCATTTTCTCGCTGGACAGTAAAATTTCAGATTCACCTGAGCACATGTAGCATAATTTATGAACGTTTTCAACACTTTTATTTCATTTTTATACTTAATCGAACTTGTATCATGCATCGAATGGCTTTCGGACCAGACGTCAAAATGGCCGATACGATAAACGTGACAGGAGAGATTTCGGGAGTTGTTAATAAACCTGTGGCGGTTATATGTTTTAGTCATCATTGATAAACTGGCCGATCACTGAAATGTGGTTGTAGAGATGTGTCAAATAGAAGCTAAGGTACATTCATATATTTCTTAGACTGTCACTATAGTCTAGACACGGATCGAGTCGATCCTATTGTAGTTTGAATCTGCTTTTCTTCGTTCTCTTCCCTCGGATGGGTTGTAGCGAGGGTATCCTTAAACGGACATGCAATCAAACTCTCTGACTTATCCAAAGTATGCCCAAAACGCTTAGTCCAAGATTAAAGAGTGTAAATTTTAAGAAACAACGCTTCTGTGTTTATTTGTGCGAGGTAATTCCCAGGGTTCCCCCAGGAATGTGGGAGTAGTTCGTCAGTGTTTACGTCATTCTAAGAACACGGCCTCGTGAAAGACATATGAACGTCAAATTGTGCCGTTCATACACTTATGAACTTTCAATATCGCGGTCATGTGACCGACCTCTCGTGTAAACTTAGAATATAAAAAATTACAGCATTTCAACTACCGTATTCGACGTAATAAGCGCTCCGCTCTAATAAGCGCCCACGGCGATATTTGCTAATATACTGGCTAATGTACAGTCCCAATTAGCACCCCTTCCCATTGATAAATGTATACAAGACTGTTTATTCGTGCATAATACGTTTGATATATGCAACCTCAATTATGGGCAATTAAATTCTGGAAGATATATTTGTCGTATATAAACATTTCATCATAAACCACGAAATTTACGCTCTTTGAACTAATTTTGAGAGCGCCCTGGGCGCTTAATATGTCGAATATGGTACCTTGTTTTGCCCGCGAAGAGCTGCAAACGTCCTCGTGTCACATTAAACAATAACCCACATTCGCTCTCTTTTTTTTATAAAAGCGACAAAAACACAATTACAAAATCAAAAAACAATATCTTCTAAAAACAGAGTCCATTTTACGATTTCGACTATATAAGCATTAGTTAATGATCACTATAAATAGCGAAGGCGCTCGCGAAAAGGTTAGCGTATCCTGTCACACCGGTGGCACCAGTCACAAACACATGCAAAGGCAAAAACCGTTTTCACCTTAAAAGTTGTTGTCACTGATGCGTCAACTTTTGAAATGTCCTCTACCATAAAACTTTGTGAAAGCTTTACCGAGTTTGAGCAAGAGTCGTTTGACCCTCTTGAAATCTTTGCAGAAATAATACTCGATTGTACCTCAGAAATTGTGAAATGTAGATTCATGTAGGCTGGAGCTGCTCGAATATTGCCCGACACGAAGGGAAAGTTGAAGCCACCCCTCTTACAATCTTGCGGATATTTTTATTGTCACTCTGAATCTTTATGCATAGATCTAAATGTGAAAGAGATGAGTCAGTTGCACTGGTCTCTGTTATTGCTAGTCCAGGTGGGTAAATCAGTGGTTATTTAAACAATTATCGAACAATATCAGAATGTCGATATATCTGAAGCTTAACCCGTGAAGATCCGGATTAGAATTGGGTTTCGGCAATCCATGCTTGTCGTAAAAGTCGACAAACGGGATTGGGTGGGCAGGCTCGCTGACTAGGTTGAGGCATGTCATCGTATCCCATTTGCGTAGATCGATGCTCATGATGTCAATCACTGAATGGTCCTGATTTGATTATTTACAGACCACCGTCATATAGCTGGAATATTGCTGAGTGCGGTGTTAAACAACAAAGCTGAAGTTCTTCTTGTCCACATCCCCTTGTCGTAATTTGGCCAATCCGAGAAGACATTCCGATTCATACGCATAAAGAAACAGTTCAACCAGAAGGGGAGCGCACTTGGTGCCTATGGGGATGTCTAATTTATGCCCAAATGCTTTATCCATAAATATTCATTTCACATGCTATCAATGAGAAATTCCAGCATTTTCCACACTGTTTTCTCAGTCCATTTCAGATAGCATTTGCTTTCATTTTAGACAATTTGTCCCTAACCTCTAAAGATGGAGATGTAACTCAGGACACCACTTTAACTAACAAATACTCCATGGATGAAAGAATAACGTTTTCCCCTAAGTGTGTCGTGTGGGATAGCGGGGATGTACAAAGTTGAAAAATCAAATGTTTTGATATACATTAAACTACGTTTATAACGAACACGCTTATAAGGAAAGGTTTTTTGCCCCGTCCATTTGCTGGAATTATGCTGTATATGTGTTTATAACGAACAACGGTTATTACGAACTAAATTTAGTGGTCCCTTTAAGTTCGTTATAACCGTTGTTTACTATAATTGAACTTCGTTCTTTTCTGGGATGATCTGAAATACCGTTTGTGAATATAAAGAAAGATGTCCTTCAGCAGCTTTGGTTTCCAATTGAACAAAACCGGATTGGACATGTCTTCAGGTTTTAGAAAGTACTGATACGTGGGTTTGGCAGACATCTCCCCCATTACCATCTGACCCGATACTAGTATGTGGCCTTCATAGGTCTGGCACGCAATGTTCTCTAGGCGTCTTTTGTACCCATGTGACATTATTTATTTTTCTTTCAGAACCACGGACATCGAGGCAATTGATTAGTCATGTGTGTCACTTAACACCAGACCCTCACCTTTAATCACCCACGTCAGAATGAAACATGAGTTAATGTGTGAATCATTGTGTGAAAGCGTGCACGTCTAAATATGGCCTGCGCGTGAAAAGAATTCACAGTATCAGCAATGGTAAATTGCTTCATAGAAGGATATTAAAAATCCTCAACATTGCGTCATCTTTAGCAGGAATAAGGAAAGACAGAACAAGGTTTTGTCAAGCTACATTAACCAAAATAGACAGCTTGTATAAACAATTACCAACTAGAAAGTGTGAAACCAGTTACCATCAGCACGTACTGGTTCTGCTTTGTTATATAATTATCTCGGTTCACGCAGCTTTTAGCAATATTCCAGCAATATTACGGCATTATTATTGAGTGTCTCACATAAACACTAAAACGATTTTGGCCAGGAAGCCCCTAGGTGCATGATATAAATAAAATGTATATATATAAAATTTTGATATAAATAAAATTTAGTTCAAAATATGAACTCAAAGGGATAAACACTTGCCTAAATCATGCGCCATGAGCTCGGATGAAATCACATTTTTTACTGTCCAGTGAGAAAATGGTAGTTGCTACCTATCAACTTCTGGTAAGATGCGACTATCGGGATCGGATGGTCTCTGACTTGGATGATGTGTGTCATCGTATCCCAATTGCCTGGATCGATGCTCATGATGTCAATCACTGAATTGTCTGGTCCAGACTCGATGATTTACAGACCGCCGTCATATAGCTGGAATATTGCCGATCGCGGCGTTAAACGGCAAACAAGGCAACACACCAACTTCCGGTTTGGCATGGACAGCTTACCCCTGTGCTTCAGATCCAGAAATAATAACAGACGTTTCTACACCGCAGGCTTCCCGATATAGTTGGGAGAAGCACACACGCGTAAGGGGTTACATTGCAAGTCCACCAGTATCCTCGAGGAACTATTGGCGGTCACAGGGCTAAATGAAGCCTTGATTTTGCTGGAATATTGCTAAAAACGGCATAACACCATACTCTCTCATTCATATATAGAGGGGCGGTGTTTGACAGTAAACAGACATATCATTTCGATATTTTAATAAGTACTTCAGAATCGTTTTGGTTGTGTTACGTCACAGGTGAGGTGAGGTGAAATGGGGTTTATTGCACTTATATAGCGACGTGCATGTACGTGTGTGTGTTTGTGTGGCTGCTTGTACTAGTCCGGACTGATGCCGATTTATAGTGCTAGCTCACTGAGATGCCATGCCGCAGTTCAGCATGAATATCCCACTCAGACACAGTATACTGACTCCGAGCCGACCAGTCCTTGTTTTAGCCCTTTAATGCCGAGCGCCAGACAAGTAACAACAAATACCATCTTTTTACGTCTGTTGGTATGACGCGGCCGGGGATCGAACCCCGGACCTTCCGCTCTCCGGGCGGACGCTCTACCGATAAACCACGGAGGCGGTACTACGTAACAGCGTGTCATGTTGATGTGGGATGAAAGCTGGAAGTGAGGGTGTGAGATGTTATATGGCGCTTGCAGACCAATGAACCTTATTAATGAGAATCTGGGATTCGAACCCATAGGGACGAAATTCTTCACAGCGAAGCACCATCGATGACTTGATCACCAGTGACCCCAGGTGAACTAAAACTCGTTACATTCGCGCATGTTTATTTTTACAAATATTACGTAATATGTATGAGTATAATATGAATAAGAAACTAACGACGTGAAAATGATTCGCAGAAATATTAATCCAAATACATTCAGGCGCATACAACCCGTTTATTACATTAACACAAGAAGGCCATTATCATTACGACAGTGTGTAGACATCTTAACTCGTGTTTCAAAACTGCTTTCAGCTTTGAGTGGGAATATAACGATATCCTTGAGACTATTTGACAGGTCAGTGAGTGTCAATTATCAATAACGTGATGTGTTAAATGAAATGAAAATAAAATATGAGGTTGTTTTTTAAAGAAACATATCCTCTCTTTTTGTAAAGTAGGATAATGGTCTTCAACGAGTGAAGAAGTATGGTTTTACGCCTCTTTTTAAGCCATATTCCAGCAATATCGTGGCGGGGAACACAAGGGCTTCGCACATTGTACCCATGTGAGGATTCGAACCCGGGGCTTCGGCGTGATGAGCGAACGCTTTAACAACCAGGCTACCCCGCCGCCCTTATGACCTTAGTGTACTGATATGGAAAGATGTTGCACTTGATGTGTAAATATTTAGAAACAATGTGGCTAAAGTTCACGATCGAATACCCGGATATACCGGATACTCGGCAGATGAACACTAATAATAATATTATTAATAAAGCGACAAACACGTTTCCATATCCAATAACATTCTGTAAAAGCCAGAGCATAAGAAATGCTTGGATATACCGAATTTTTGTATATAACAAATACACAGATATACCGTATACTCGGGATATAAGAATTGTTCGGGTATATACTCTGGGATATATTCGGAAAGTTGGTTAAAATAAAATTGATGGTTTCTTTTACATGTACCATAAGATGAACCACATACACGTCAGAGAAAGGGGGGTTGGGTGTCCCAGTTGCCTCGTAGAGTTCCACAGGGGCTGGCAGCATTAGTGGTTCGTGAGTTCGAATCCCAGATTCCACTAATTTTTATTCTTGTTTGTAAGCCTTCCCACATTAAGCTGACACGCCGTGATATAACTGAGATAATTTTCAAAGGACACTATACCCATCTCACCAAACGACAAATTAATTTTGACTATAGTGTCAATAGGATCCATCCAACAACACACTGTCGTATATATGTTGCAGATTATCAGTGTACTGGGACAGACTACGTGTGTCATTGTTTCCCATGTAGCTGTTTCGGATGTAGCTCATGCTTTCAATCATTGGTTTGTCTTTAACGCGTTCGTTCGTCACTCAATGACCCGGGTAGGATTCGTTATGCAAGGTTCCATGTACCCGCCATGCTATTGCTTCATTATTGCCCCAAAAGTATCTCTCACAACCGAAACAATGCACCATTCGAAAACTATTCCAATCTAGTCCACAATTTACTTCCAGAAAATTCACGCTCCACTCCACTTGCAATTCCAGCTTACCTTTTCTGTGAGTCGGCGTCGTGAATTCCGCCCAGAGTTAGAATGGGCGGACTTTCGGAGTTTTTTGGTGTACTCTGTTACAGACAAAAAGAGAAGCATTGAAAAAAAATACAACGAAATACACAAAGGCTGATTGATGCTGAATACTATTTTGTGATTTGGTAAAATATCATTATTGCGTTAAATCAATCTAGAAATGATAGAGATAAAGATTATATAAATATTTTACAACACTAATACAAAGCATATGTAACCACCCTCAATAATCCAGTGTATCATAAGTCCATTCTGTTATGACATAGAAGATAGTTACGCGATTAATCGCAACGACCAATGGAGAACGAAGCGTGGTTATTTTACGATAAAACATTGTTCTATAATGACGTCATTTCTGGAGATTCGAAATGCGCTCGCAACCTGATGACGTTGTAAAATGGACGACATTATTTCCCCCCAAAGATGTAGATGTGCAACGGAGATAACCGCAGTAACTGAACGATCACACCTAATAGCGGGAGAGATGTGACAGTTGGTACTAGGAAACAAGGTACAGATCATCAACGTGAAAATTTAGAATAAAAAGGACTTGTCCGGCGGATCGGATTTATCATTATTTAAATAGGGATAAATATTTTTAAAGCTTGTACATTTTATTAACATCCTGAAAGACGCTGTACATAGTGTTGATATCTTATATAAGAAATACACGACTCCTGGTCGTTGTCTACCGTACAATAAAACACTACAGGGAGAATAAACCACTCGGGGCTGCGCCCACTCGTCGCGTATTTCTTAAATATACCCTGGACCATCCGCCACCATAGCCTCGTTTCGAAAGTAGCGTTATCTGCGCTCTTATAACTAACTTAGCACTAACACGGCCATGAGCAACCAAAATTCAAAATTCCTTTTCCTTTTCTGAACTTATGTTCGGCAGAGACCTACAATATAATCGCTGCCTTGTCAGAACGAGACTTCGATATATTTATTCAAATCAGAGTGAGTGATTTGGGTTTAACGCCGCTTTTAACAGTATTCCGGTTACATCACGGCGTGTCAGCTTAATGTGGGAGGAAGCCCGAAGTGATGCAGGCGAAACCCACGAGCACGGGTATGGTGCTGACAAACCTAGAAACATAATCGGGGCGAACCGGGATTCGAACCCACAATCATAGGTTTCTGGCGTGCCCAGGGAAACAACTCTGCACAGCAAATCGCGACACCTTAGACGACTGGGCCACCCGTGGCCCCTTATTCAAATTAGAAGACTGCTCTGCAGGAATTTAATCGTAGATAACTGGCATCCTCGATTATCTCGAACACCCTGGACCCTTCCACGTAGATGTGAGTCCAGTTCGTATGAGTGAGTGAGTGAGTGAGTGAGTGAGTTGGGTTTAACGCCGCTCTTAACAGTATTCCAGTTATATCACGACGTGTCAGCTTAATGTGGGAGGAAAGCCCGAAGTGATGCAAGTCTCAGACGTTTACCACTTCGGTGAAACCCTCGAGCACAGGTATGGTGCTGACAAACCTAGAAACATAATCGGGGCGAACCGGGATTCGAACCCAAAATCATAGGTTTCTGGCATGTCCAAGGGACGCAACTCTGCACAGCGAATCGCGGCGCCTTAGACGACTGGGCCAAGTTCGTATGACATGACACTAAAATCAGCCATCGAATCAAATTACAGGATACTGCATACAGAAACTCTGTGTATAGGAGGTAACGACTCGTGTTATTGTGTAGCGTTTCAAATACAACTTGGGGCATCTTTTAGCATGAGGACGCGTCCGCCCCTTGTCCTGATACTTAAGAAAGAAGTTCAAAATGTTTCGTTGTAAAATCCAATATTTGAAATCCTATATATCAAGGGGTCTCTCGCAAGAGGCCGCTATTTTGAATGTGGATCAAAGCCGAACTGTCGTTCAGAAGAGTCGGTTTGATTGGTTGTTTAAGCTCATCAGCCAAACGATCGTGACGTCACTTCCTCAACGAAGCTGATGGAGTCTGGGTTCAATGGTCTTGGTGACATTGCGGCTTGTTTGAATCATGAAAGGACGTCTATTTTAAACGGTGTCTTATTTGAATTGGACTCTTGGACATATGAGTCAAGGGTATTTTATCATAACAGAATGGAGATTTAAAACACTGGAGACTCGATGGTGATATTTCAAGAGACCCAGTAAATCTGCAGAAGCTATATAACGTTATAGACAGAGAGTGCAGTCCAATAAAAGGACGCGCTGACAAGGAATACAAGCAAAACACACCTGGATTATGTTCCACTTCAGAAACTAGGTCATATATCCGGGTACTGACAACAGAAACACAATGCGCATGCGTTAAGTTCATGCAGGAGGCCCATGCAAAGAATTGCGTATTGTGGGATGTAATGGCGGTTGTTATACAATCTCATCAAAATTAGATCTCAGTTCTCGCAACCGCTAAACAAAGATCTGAGGACACATTACGAGTCATGTCAGAACGATCTTTCATCCGACCAATCAGAGCGTCGCTTACCACCGCGCAAGCTCGAAAAGTTCAACACCGGGTATTCCGAACGACAATTACGCCCTTTACGACTGAATCTGTCAAAAATCATCGTCTGTCTCTTGCTTCAATAGGACAAACATTTGAACATTTGAACGGAACGCATAGCCCGTACAGATATGTCTTTTCCCAGAATGTCACATCCCAGAATGTTCTTTTGTATAGTTTTCTCATTTTTAATCAAAACCATTTTTCAAAGAGTAGTCGCCAGTTTCAAACAAAGGTCGTATAGCTGGAGAAAGTTTCTTTCTGATTGGCTAATGTTGATTTCTTGTTAGTCGTTTAATTGGCGGGTCAAAGTTCGCGAAAGGTCGTTCTGACGTGACCTGTAATGGTATGTCCTCTGATCTTTGTTTTGCAGTAGCGAGAACTAAGATATGATTTTAATGTGATTGGGTTGTTATATTGTTGTGATTAATGAAGCCACGTTACACTAGGTATACATAGGCAGACAGACATACATGCACAATGAAGCAATAAATGTACATCTTCCGGAGGCAAGAGAGTTAACTGACTAAAAAAGTCCAGTTTCCACCCTTGCCGAACTAGGCCAGTATTATGGAGTTACCTTTTGGCTGGACTAACGAGTCTATGCATAGTCCAATCAAAATCGTGCATCGAAATCGAAATCCGGTTCGTAAACTCTCTTGCAGATTTCGGTCGATTGCAGGATTCGCAGAGCATGTGCACCGCCAACTCGTTGTCAACAGATATTTTCCAAATCTTTTCATGTTTTTAATCAAGGTGCTCACGTTTTATTACAACATAGACATTGATTATCGATCAGATCGTCTTGACTGGGCGCCACTGTTTTGTTTCAAGCAAATGCAAGTGATACGAGAAGGGGAATCTGATTGGTCTAAAGGAGAAGCTCAGAGGGGACATAACTCGTAATAGCCACTGGTGGCGCTACGATCGAGCCCAGGAATTCCAGCCTAGTTCGTCAAGGGTGGAAACTGGACTTTTAAAGTCAGTTAACTCTCTTGCCTCGGGAAGATGTAAATGTATGGCAGATAAAAGACAAAATACAAGATAGAAAAAACATATACAATACATTTTGAAACCATGAAAGAAAGTACAATACATACATATACCTTCTGATAATACAACATTTCCATGGCAACACGTTGACGTTACCTTGACAACGAAGAACCTGCCATGGTGGAGTATGCCCTGTTCCTCACGTCAGCGTCTGACGCCGCATCGTCGTCGTCGCTGCGGTAGGTGTAGAATGCAACGCTCCGTGTCGTATCCCTCATCCTCATATGAACTTTGTTGCCTGGTCTTGGCTTCCGCTCCTCCTGGTGAAGAGTGAGTGAGTGAGTTAGGTTAAACGCCGTTTTGAACAGTTTTCCGCCCAACGTGACACAGGTAATAAGACGTTTTCCACTTTGGTGAAACTTACAAACAGGAGGACACTGTGCCGAAGAGGATTATAAAGATAGTCAATGTGTAATGTTGACTTAACCGAATCAAAGTTTGTCCAGAAAACGGTTTGGTTTTTGGTTGGTTTGTTGTTTAACGACGCACTCAGAAATATTCCAGCTATATGACGGCGGTCTGTAAATAATCGAGTCTGGACCAGACAATCCAGTGATTGACATCATGAGCATCGATCCACGAAATTGGGTTCGATGACATGTATCAACCAAGTCAGCGAGCCTGATCACCCGATCCCGTTAGTCGTCTTTTACGACAACCACAAAACGGTAGTGAATGTTATTTCACATCGCAGTCGGCAATGAACCAGCTGTATCACTGCGGCCTATAATGACCGAGTCTTGTTTTGACAAAACAGTGGTTGATAATATGAGCAACGATCCACGTCGTCTGAATAAAATTATACGCAATGATACGCTATACAGCACCCGCTCATCATTGTCGAATCTTACTTGGATTTTGTCTGGAGATAGGACAATTTTCCAGCTACAGCTGCAAAACCAGATGATATTTAAGAAAAACTATGAGTCTGAATATTTTGTGGGAGAAAAACACCTTGCAACAATGTAATTGTTGTGGCAGACAATTTCTTCTATTTTTTATGAGTCGGAAAAATAATTTTAACATGTACTAAAAAAATATATATTGAGCAGGACATGTTGGATGTCTTGTGTGATAAACATCTTTTTTCGCCTCATCCTAGTGTCGGTCCCTAATGAGGAATTGGACCACACTGAGTTTTGAACGAATCGGAAAGAGACCTAATAGACTGGGGTAATTTCTTCTCCCACTGCTTTATCCAAAGACTATCTGAATATTGAGGAAACTGTCAGCCCTAAAAAAATCTGTCTCGACAGTTTTCATGGAGTGGTGAAATGATTGCTGCATGTTTTGCTTTAGCCCATACTGTGTCCAGCAGGCTCTGATAAAAACGACACATCAGTTGAACCGTGGATTCACACAGTCAAACTCGAACGCCTAACACGCGATGGCGAAATTACCATGTTTTTTACTCGTCCTTACTTTGAAATTCTTCCTAATGTAATTCCATTTTGTAATCAGAAAATATTCTCAAAATTCGAACGTGTGTGGAACGCCTGACACTGAGATATTTTCATCGAAGTGGCTAAACACAGTATGTTTTGGTGTCAAAGTGACTTGCTCGTAAAATGATATTCACTTGAACATTTTCCCCCTTCTTATCCATTCGTAAGTACTTGATCATACCAGAAATCACAGACGTACTGTAAAACCCTACAATATAGATCTTTATTATCGGTGAGATCGTCTTGACTGGGCGTCGCCATTTGTTTAAAGCAGAAGCAGGTGATATCAGAGTGGAATCTGATTGGTCAATAAGTGTCGACACCAAGTAGACGGCGCTCTGCAAATCCTGCAATCGAACGAATTCGACACGGCAGATGCAATGTTGCTTATGAAGCAGATGTCGATATCGTCATTCCAGCCAAATTATAGCTCCGGCCTCGTTCGGCTGGGGTGGAAACTGGGCTTTTAAAGTCAGTTAACTCCCTTGCATAGGGAAGATTACATGCTCTCAAACACCATGATACTATGGCAGGTAATAATCACTCTTTCCCCTGCACTGCAAGAACATGACGTGACGTGCTGTCGGGCATTATGACATTGTGTACAAACACAATAGCACCTCTAGTATATCAGATATCAATCTTCCAGACAAATATATATATACATATATACATTGCAATTAAGGCCCAAGGTAACTAATCATTCCGAATATTTCGAAATCATGAATCATACAGCTATAAAACGTGTAGCCTGGGTGGGTGAATGAATGTTGTGTAACGTAGATATATTCCAGTTCTGTCACGTCGGCCGGTAAATAATCGAGACTGGACCAGCCAAACCAGTGGTTGATAGCACAAGCAACGAGTTTGCCCCGACCTGGGTGTATGACGAGCAATGTCTCCGACCCTGTACATCCTCTGCTGTTTGCATCCGACCCGTGAAGATCCGGGGTGGAATGGGTCTTCAGCAACCCATACTTGCCGTAAAAGGCGACTATGCTTGTCGTGAGAGGCGGCTAAAGGGATCGGGTGGTCAGGCTCGCTGACTTGGTTGATACATGTCATCGATCCCAATTGCGTGGATCGATGCTCATGATATCAATCACTGTTGTCTGGTCCAGACTCGATTATTTACAGACCGCCGTCATAAAGCTGGAATATTGCTGAGTGCGGCGTTAAACAAACCAACAATCTATTGGCGCCCAGGCGACAGATGGGCAGTGGGACCTATCACTCGGAAAACAACAAACTTAACGTGTAAAAAGACACGGACAGACATGCGTTTATATTCCCGATAATGGCATGTGTAAATAGGCAGGTAAACAGGTTGAAAAAGTTCCAGACTATTAGCGTGCGTACATCACTTTCTCTAAAACTGTTAACATGGCCGCTTTCGCACACCTTTATAAATATACCCGTGTGCAATACAAGTGTGCAGTGAGTGAGAATTGTTTTACGCCGCTTTAAGGAACATTTCAACAATATCACTGCGCGGACACACGAAGTGGGCTTCACACATTGTACCCATGTGGGAAATCGAACCCGGGCCTTCTGCGTGACGAGTCGGGGCAAGCGTTCATGTGTCTCATACTCCTCAATGGTATTCGCTTTTGACTTTCCAACTTCAGGTAAAGCGCGAGCGCCAAACGTAAATTTTGACTGGGACGTCACCCCGAATTTTGAACCCCCGAATTGTTTGGGTCTCTGGGTACGTCTCTTCTTCTCCTTCTCTCTCATTCTGATCATATAGAAGACACTGCCCGGTCCGAACAGGTTGACCAGTGGTCCCTTCTGAAGACGGTCCACCTTCCAGCCAGGCTCGGGGGACTTCTCCGGGGAGGCTGTTTGCTCTATTTGGTTATCCCTCTTCTCCTTCTCGTCCAGTGTGTAGAGGAAGTAGCGGAAGAGAGGAAGCTTCTCCTCGCTCAGTCTGGAGAAGTGGAGGCTCAACCTGGTGTGGACGATGTTCTTCATCATCTTGATAGCGTGCGGGTTCCTCCTGGGTGTATGACGAGCAATGTCTCCGGCCCTGTACATCCTCTTCTGTTTGCATCCGACCCGTGAAGATCCGGGGTGGAATGGGTCTTCAGCAACCCATGCTTGCCGTAAAAGGCGACTATGCTTGTCGTGAGAGGCGGCTAAAGGGATCGGGTGGTCAGGCTCGCTGACTTGGTTGATACATGTCATCGATCCCAATTGCGTGGATCGATGCTCATGATATCAATCACTGTTGTCTGGTCCAGACTCGATTATTTACAGACCGCCGTCATAAAGCTGGAATATTGCTGAGTGCGGCGTTAAACAAACCAACAATCTATTGGCGCCCAGGCGACAGATGGGCAGTGGGACCTATCACTCGGAAAACAACAAACTTAACGTTTAAAAAGACACGGACAGACATGCGTTTATATTCCCGATAATGGCATGTGTAAATAGGCAGGTAAACAGGTTGAAAAAGTTCCAGACTATTAGCGTGCGTACATCACTTTCTCTAAAACTGTTAACATGGCCGCTTTCGCACACCTTTATAAATATACCCGTGTGCAATACAAGTGTGCAGTGAGTGAGAATTGTTTTACGCCGCTTTAAGGAACATTTCAACAATATCACTGCGGGGACACACGAAGTGGGCTTCACACATTGTACCCATGTGGGAAATCGAACCCGGGCCTTCTGCGTGACGAGCGAACGCTTTAACCAGTATCAGCCACATGTATGCAATTACATCTACTCCAGGCTTCAGCATGTTCAATCGGTTGAAGAAAGATCCGATAAATCTTTTGTTTTTACACTTTCATCAAGTTTGAGAATGCAGAATCAAGGGTCGGTACAATTACCGTTGACATACCAATAAACTGAGTTATAAATCCACAAAAAAACATATGGGGTCGGAACGAAAAAACAAGGTGGGTTTAATCCCTCTCTATCAGTAGTTCCGTTACTTACGGCGTGTTAGTATAATGGGCAAGGAAATCCCGAAGTGATGAAGTCTCATGTGATAACAACTTTCGGAAAAACCCACGAGCTCGGATTTGGCGCGGACAAACCAAGAATCCTAAATATTCTAGCACTCGAACCTGCGATCATCGGATTATGCCAGGAATCAGGGAGGCAAATTGCAAGCGAATTTCGGCTCTTTGAAAGACTCTGCCCATCATGCCCCCGATAAGACGACAAAAGAACAAACAAACGACAAAAGAACAAACAAACGACAAAAGAAGAACGATAAACCCACGTACCAACATCCCTTGGTATCGGTGTAGCTTCACCGCTCTCTTCACCCCTGCTGACCGCGTCTCCGGGTCGTCCAGGCTGCTGTGCCAAGCCTGGATCCTCTCCTCCAACCGAGTTAACGCCGTGTCTCCGATTGACAACGCCGCCTCGTCCCCACTGTCGGCATCATCCCCCAACATCGGCGACAACGTCTGCCTAGTGGTCGTGGATTCTCTCCCCTTGTTGTCATTGACCTGAAACAAGTTGGACTCGTGGAGCAGATCTTCTGGATCCTCATCCACAGCCTGGTACGTGATTTTAGGAGGAAACTGAGACTGGCCGTTCTGAAAGGTTGGAGTAGGTGTCTTCCCGGGCTCCGTTATAAAAGGATTATGCCCTACAGACATCTCCGGTCTGGGCAAGCGTTCATGTCTCTCATACTCCTCAATGATATTTGCTTTTGACTTTCCAACCTCAGGTAAAGCGCGAGCGCCAAACGTAAATTTTGACTGGGACGTCACCCCGAATTTTGAACCCCCGAATTGTTTAGGTCTCTGGGTACGTCTCTTCTTCTCCTTCTCTCTCATTCTGATCATATAGAAGACACTGCCCGGTCCGAACAGGTTGACCAGTGGTCCCTTCTGAAGACGGTCCACCTTCCAGCCAGGCTCGGGGGACTTCTCCGGGGAGGCTGTTTGCTCTAATTGGTTATCCCTCTTCTCCTTCTCGTCCAGTGTGTAGAGGAAGTAGCGGAAGAGAGGAAGCTTCTCCTCGCTCAGTCTGGAGAAGTGGAGGCTCAACCTGGTGTGGACGATGTTCTTCATCATCTTGATGGCGTGCGGGTTTCTCCGTTCGATCAGACGGTCGTAGTTCCGCTGGTCAAGCTGGTAGACTTCCGCTTCCTGTGTGCAGATGACGCTTTCGGCGTACGTCGAGAGACCCAGCGCCATCTCTAAGTCACCTGCCGGGAACAGTGAGTTGGGTTTAACAGACAGATGTGTTATTTGTTGGATAAAACAAGTCCAAGGGTTTTTATGAGGTTTAAAACCCTAATCCGAGGATTGTAAATCTCATAACATCCGAGGGGAAGTGTTTTATCTAACTAATAAACCGACAAAAATAGTTGTGACATTTATCAACAATTTCATATTTCAAACATACTTTCCATGAACCATAGGAAACGGACGTAAAATATCTCTTCCTGGCGCATATCTAGGTGGTGAGGTTTAACGTCGCGTCCAAGATTAGTGCACTAATATAGCGACGTGCATACACGCGTGTGTGTGTGTGTGTGTGTGTGTGTGTGTGTGTGTGTGTGTGTGTGTGTGTGTGTGTGGCTGATTGTACTAGTCCGGAGTAACGCCGATTTTATAGTGCTAGCACACTGAGATACCCTGCCACAGTTTAACATGACTACCCCACTCAGACACAGTATACTGACTCCGAGCCGACCAGTCCTTGTTTTAGCCCCTTAATGCCCTTAATGCCCCTTAATGCCGATAACAAGTACCATCCTTTAACCTCTTTTGGTATGACGCGGCCGGGAATCGAACCCTCGACCTTCCGTTCTCCGGGTGCACGCTCTATCACTACCACTACCACGGAAGCGATCGTGCCTACATGTACTTGGAAACTATACTATTGGTTCACTCGCGAGACTACAGATACGAAGGAAGCAAGCTCCATCCACTGAATAATACATAACACATTTGTCATTTTCTACTTCATTACGCACATTTCCTTCGGTTCATTTTGTTCCCTATCTTCCCGTGAAGACCCGGGATAGAATAGGTCTTCAGCAACCCATGCTTGTCGTAAGAAGCGACTAACGGGATCGGGTGGTCAGGTTCCCTGACTCGGGTGATGCATGTCATCGATCCCAACTGCGTGGATCGATGTCCATGATGTCAATCACTGGTTTGTTAGGTTTAGACTCGATTATTTACATACCGCCGTCATACAGCTGGAATGTTGCTGAAGGCCCAATTTTCAACCCTAGCCAAACTAGACTGGAATTTCGGAATCTATGCATAGTCCAATCAAAATTGCGTAACGAAATCGACATCCGGTTCGTAAAATGCCGAGTAGATTTCGGTCGAGTACATGATTTGCAAAACATGCGTACCGTCAACTGGGCGTCGACAGATATTTTCTTAGGTGCTTAAGTAATTTGATACACTTCGCGGGGTAAACCCCTTTTATAGCAATATAGATCTTTTGATCTGACCGCCATTTTGTTTGAAGCAAATCCGATGTGATTATACAGATCTGCTATAAAATTGTGTCTTTGTTAGAAAAGTAAATATTAGCATGCATGTAGCATTTATCTTGTTTATGCGATGCATGTGTACGATAAAAGAAGCTAATCTCATTGTTATAACATACCTATTACGTCCACAGCTCCCATGAGGCAAAGTTCAAGATGACGGATCGTTGTCTTTTTGCCTTCTTGTTGCGGCTGTTTCCGTTTTTGAAATGTCTTTTTCTTATCCACGGCCTTACTCTTCTCCAGCTTCATCTCCCTGGAAAATATAAATATTCAGTATATAAGAAACACAAGTTAGTACTAAGCATAATACCGCATTGTGTTCATCAACCCATGCTTGCCGTAAGAGGCGACTATGTTTGTCGTAAAAGGCGACTATGCTTGTCGTAATCGGGTGGTCAGGCTCGCTGACTTGGTTGATGCATGTCGATGCTCATGATGTCAATCAGTGGATTGTCTGGTCCAGACTCGATTATTTACAGACCGCCGTCATATAGCTGGAATATTGCTGCGTGCGGCGTTAAACAACAAAGCAACAAACAACCCACATTGTATTTATCTCTGTAGTTCCTCCTGATTTCAAAACTGGAAAGGTTGGAAGTACGGGAATAGTTTCTATTCTTTTAATTCCCAGGTACACTTTTTACACAACCCCCAAGATGCGACTGGTGTGAATGGAAGCCGCTAAGGTAGGAGATACTCACCATCGATTATCCAGTGTTTTATATCGGCATTCTATAATTATGATAGTGAGTAAGTTGTGTTTAACAGTATTCCAGTTATATCACGGCGTTTGGGAGGAAAGAGATGAACATCTTAGATTAATAGAGTGGAACACACAGGGGAATCGATATTGACCTGATTCAGTCGTCACCACTCGCATCTTCTCCGAAACCTATAGCTATGAGACTTCGGTTTGTCCAGAATTCGAGTTGGTCACGAATGACTGTGTTTTGAATTTTTTGTAAAAAAAATTCATGTTTTTTCTCACATTTATTTTTTAAAAGTGAAAGTGTTTTATTGATACTTACTTCTGATTAAATGGAACAAGAAGGATATAATGCGTGTTTCTAAACACCTCGGAATTACTACAAGATAAGCTCGGTCGGGTCGTGTTCTAGTTGCGCATCGTTGTGGAGAACGGTTGGTGTCAGATGTGTCGCCGGATGTTAAATCAACCATTTCAACGATTAGACACTGCGGTCCGAGTGGTCGAACATACTTAAACCATGTCCAACATTTATAGCACCTAATACGCTTCAAGGGTATTTTGAAAGATATTCAGGAACTCTATGCTCAACTGTGAGAAGACCGTGTGAGTCGGCCCTGCGTGAAGCGATATATGTTCTCCGAGCCTTTCGCACGTGCACCTCGCGCTTTGGGATTTGGGTTATGAAATACATGTCCCGGGGCAAGTATACTATTCATTTTGGACCAACTCGGGCACATTCAATCACCTGAATATTACTTGCCCATGGTGACGGGCCTATTATGAGCAAACTTAGCCCTGATCATGATAATAGTAATTTCCTTTTTACCGTTTTGTTTCCTTAAACGAAAAGCTACAAAATCACAAGTACTGTACAAATACTAGTATGCATACTAGAGTAACATACTGTATAAAAATTGCATAAAACACATTTCGCAGATCATAAGCGGCTAAGCACTAAGTCTTGATGTAAGTCATTAATTTCATACCATTTCTTTCATGTCGCCGTGGCAGAAGACTTCATTCGTTAGTTTTCTGTGCGGATATCACGGGTTCGAATCTCGCTGATATCAAACGTGTTTTTCATGAAATTGTTCTATGATCAACATAAATGATTCATAAAAGTTCCGTCGTTGCCAAGTGTTGTTTAATCAACAATTCAGTTAGTTTGACCATGGACAAAGGAGCCAATTTTGGATTATAATTAGTCCACAACTTAGCTCTATTGTTTCCTTTTACGTACGCTTCTTCTCTCACTCTCGCTCCTGGCTGTACCGGCTGTATCTCGTGCGCCTACCTAGGGTGTGACATGGGCATTTCAAATGTCACTTTGTGTCACGCCACAACCGAGGAGAGGCTGGATCGACTGGACATTGATTTATATTGATGCCAACGTATTGTTTTCCTGAATAAACGATATTTCAAGTCTGCACCGCCAGTCCATTAGTATCAACATCGTTGACAAGGGGGGCGGTCGGGTAGCCTGGTGGTTAAAGCGTTCGCTCGTCACGACGAAGTCCCGGTTTCGATTCCCGACATGGGTACGATGTGTGAAGCCCATTTCTGGTGTCCCCCGCCGTGATATTGCTGGAATATTGCTAAAAGCGGCGTAAAATCAAACTCACTCACTCACGTTGACAAGGACCTGCGACAGATAAAATGCTGTATCCTCGACGTTCTCTGTTGAAACGGTGATATTAAAGAGCTGAAGATACTGGTAAATGTTCTATGTTCTAATACTCCAAACGCACGCATCTGCTTTCTCGCCTTAGTGGGTGAGTGAGTATGGTTTTACGCCGTTCGCAATATTCCAGCATTATCAACATTATATTCCAGCGCGGGACCACAGAAATGGGCTTCACACGTTGTACCCACGTGGTGAAACGAAACCCGGGTCTTCGCCGTGACGAGCGAATTCTTTACTCACGTAAGTTAATATGTTTTTTTGAATATATTCGTCGTGAGAACGGATTTGTGAGTAGAGTGATGCAGAAGTGAAATTATTCCTTTGCACTTTTTTTTCTCTGGGGGAAATATTCCCATGGAACAGTTTTTACTACGATACGATTCTTGGTGGATAGCGTACGTGCCCGAGTAGGCGACTGAGCACGTGAGCGAGTACATAATTTGTATGTCAGTGAGTACTTCAAAGCGTGCCCACCTGATCCCGTTAGTCGCCTCTTACGGCAAACATGGGTTGCTGAAGACCTATTCTACCCCGGATCTTCTCTCTCACCTCCTGGGGGCACGGGTGGCCCAGTCGTCTAAGGCGCCGCGATTCGCTGTGCAGAGTTGCGTCCCTTGGGCACGCAAGAAACCTATGACCTATGTTCGAATCCCTGTTCGCCCAAATTATGTTTCTAGGTTAGTCAGCACCATACCCGTGCTCGTGGGTTTCACCGAAGTGGTAAACGTCCGAGACCTGCATCACTTCGGGCTTTCCTCCCACATTAAGCTGACACACCGCGATATAACTGGAATACTGTTAAAAGCGGCGTTAAACCCAACTCACTCAATCACTCACTCTCTCACCTCCTGAGCCGCTCCCTGGCCTTCTCCCTCTCCAGCGCTGCGATGTCCCCCTTGGGGAACAAGGTGGGGTACTGGATGGGGTGGAGACTTGGGTCCACCACGATCTTCACCTGTCCGCTGAAAAACACGACCGTACGTCACGTTCACTGCTCAAGAAATCGCGGGGGCTAATAATAATGAGGTGGCCGATTGGGTGGTCACCATTGATAGCCAGAATGAGGGAGGGAATGAGTTTTACGCCACAGTCTGTGTTTTCCCACGGCGGTCTGTAACTGATCTAACAATGGACCGGCAAACTGGTGGTTTACAGCATGAGCAACAGTCAACTTGACGATATAAAACTCTGTTTATTTGTTTGTTGTTTAACGCCGAACTCAGCAATATTCCTGCTTTTCGACGGCGGTCTGTAAATAATCGAGTCTGGACCAGACAATCCAGTGATTGATGTCATGAGCATCGATCCACGCAATTGGGATACGATGATATGCATCAACCAAGTCATCGACCCTGACCAACTGATCCCGTTAGTCGCTTCTTTCGACAAGCATAGTCGCCTTTTACTGCAAGCTTGGGTTGCTAATCCGGTCCAATAAGGCTGGTAAGTGCTGAGTATTATAAAACCATATTTATTGAAAGACTAGCAATTGAATAAACTCCTACCTAATGACAATGACTTAACAAGAGTAGTGTTTGTGAGTATAGTTTTACGCCATATTTAGCAATATCACAGCGTGGGACACCTGAATTGGACCTTCACACATGTGGAGAATCGAACAGTGACCTTCGGCGGAACGAACGCTTGGGGGGCACGGGTTGCCCAGTAGTCTAAGGCGGCGCGATTCGCTGCGCAGAGGTGCGTCCCTTGGGCACTCCTGAAACCTATGATTGTGGGTTCGAATCCCGGTTCGCCCCGATTATGTTTCTATGTTTGTCAGCACCATACCCGTGTTCTTGGGTTTTTCCGAAGTGGTAATTGTCTGACACCTGCATCACCTCGGGCTTTCCTCCAACAATAAGCTAACACGCCGTGATATAACTGGAATACTGTTAAAAGCGGCGTTAAATCGGACTCACTCACTCACTCCACCGACCCCGTCAATATTTCAACATGCAATATCGTCACATCTAGATACATATTACGAGAACACACGCAGCTTTCTTCGCCCCAACAAAAGCAGAGCTCTTGGCGAGCATGGAACGTTCATACAATCCAGAATTAACACTCCTTAATATAAGGACCATTACCAAGATTTCCCAAGATGGGTACTATGCACCAAAAATGAAAGGGTGTCGAAAAGGTTTAAATGTAACTAACCTAATTATAAAGTGAAGACCGTCTACGGCTGTGTCCTGTTTGATGACCGTGTCTTCAAACTTGAGGCTCCTCTTTACCAGACTCATAGCGACCATCCTCTTGTAGCGGGGATTCCAGCCCGAGAACAGGGGGTAGTCGTCCACAAACCCGTACTTCTTGTCAAACTCTTGAGCCTGAGGAGGTCAAGGTCAAGGTTATATTGTACCTGAAGCCAATGTTTTGTTATTGGTGCACCACAAAATTAATAATTGTGATTAAGATCCATATAGAATCAGCCATAATGCAGATATGGATGAGTACTGTCCTGTGCCATTTCTAGCAATATTCCAACTATTCAAAAAATAGACACATCCTACAAAAGGGCCTTTCTGGCCCAGTTGGAAATTCGCTGTGCAAAGTTATGTCCCTTAGTCGTACCCGGATCCGATGGTCTAGGTTTGAATCCCCGATACGCCCTGATTTGTCAACACCATAAACGTCAAAGACCTTCCCCTGTACCCACCTGATATGCGTGTAGTGATCTGTTATACAGGTCTCTGTTGACCATCAGTAGGTCCGTCGTCTCGTCGGCGATGATGGTGGCGTTGCGGACACTGTCGGCTCTTATAAGGGCAAGTTCGCCGAAACTCTTACCGGCAGCTGCAACACGGACAAAAAGAATGGGTGAACAAGGTCGAATAGAGGGAGTGAACAAGGTCAAATACTGTGAATGAACAAGGAACACTTTACCAACACAATAGCTTGACAAACTTGACATGTTATACCAAACCCCAATGGTTTAAATGCAATAGACTTAAATGTTAAAAGAAAAAAAATAACTTTGAATAAATGTTTTTAGGGGAATTGGTAATGTTTTTACCACAACATTTACTGAGGAATTTTGTAAGTTTAGCCGCAGACTTTTGTTATTTTACCGCAGAATTTTGGTAATTTTACCGTATAATTTTGATAATTCTACCACAGAATTTGTCTGGGACAGTAAAATACTAAACTGCAAACTGGCCAATTCCTCCGCATATAGTTTGTACAACATAATGGCCGATTTCGAGAACTTTTTTATTATGGTCATTAGAAGCTAACATCGGCCAGCACTGGAAGGAAGACATATTGGAACAAATTCCATAATGTCACGTGACTATCACATGACAATACACACAAACGTGGCCGCAGACGTAACACCGATGTGTATACTTAGAGTGTCGCTTGTTGTTTTCCACAAGTCAAAGAGTAAACCTTATTTATGTTCTGCAGGAAACATGGCCTAGGTTCCTGGCACCCCTAAGGTACGCAACTCTTCATAGCGAATTGTGGCGCCTTAGACGACGTGGTCAACCGTAACCCCCTTCTCGTCTATGTACTCACGTATCTTGGCCATGTAGGTTCCATATTTGGATCTGTCCAGAGACTTGAATCCCTCAGACTCGGCAACATTAGCCTCTTCATCCAACTGTTTCTGTTTGATGGACTCGAAGTCGTCTTCGACGAGGTTGGTGTTGATGTGGACGCTGACGGTGCCGGTGAGAATGATGTAGAACCTTGCAGAGAACAACAGAGGCCGACCAATTGAGATTTGTTTTACAGATGGTTTGGGCTTAACGTTCGCTCGTTACGCCAAAGACCCGGGTTTGATTTCCCACATGGGTACAATATGTGAAGCACATTTTTGGTGTCCCCACACCGTGATATTGCTGGAATATTGCAAAAAGCGGCGTAAAAAAACATACTCACTCACTCTTGTGACTTGTTGGTTATAAATCACATGTGACTTCTCATTCACTCGAAAGACTGAAGTTTGATCGGCGGTTTTTGTTAAATGTCTGTTTAGTCGTACATTGTTGTTGAAGAATATTAGGGATAATAACATTAAGTCTTTAGGACCTTATGAATTATAACAAAATGCACGACGCATGCAACATAAGCATTGGATAGATCACAGTAACAACTCACTTGTCTCCCTTGTCGCCTTGTCTGATGATCACGTGATCACGCTGACATGTTGAGAATTCACAGTTTTTCACAATATCCAGCAATATTTCTGAAAAACAGCAGTCAACTATTTCGGTAATATTTCTGAATATTTTCATATAACTACACTATCAACACTTCATTATCACCCTACTCAACACTTCATCACTACTCTATTTAACATTTTATCAGTGTATACTTTTATAACTAATTACACTACCACTATTCCACTGACCACTATCCACGCACCTGTCTTCAGCTCCTTGAAAAGTTCCGCCTTCTTCCTGAACCAGGGAAGGATGGTGTCTATCTCACTGGTCCCCCTCTCTGTGGGGGGTTTGTTGATGATGTGCAGCACGCGCTCGTACACGTGCGCCATGATGCCCCAGGAACTGCCACCGCGACTGCCTGCAACATCATCAACATCATGTATAGGTGACCGAATGTTCCCAATATGAACACAATTTCAGTTATATCAGGGCGTGTCGCCTTGATCTGGGAGGAAAGCTATACAGGTCTAAGACGTTTCCCGCTTCAGCGAATGCCACGAGCAAGAATATGGTGCTGACGAACCTAGAAACATGACCAGGACGATGAACCAGCATCATAGGTTTCTGGCAAGCCTACGAGGCGCGACTCTGCCCATCGATTTATGACGCATTTTAGCAGATATGATTTTTTATGATTATGGAAATTGTTTTGTTGCTTTTATATTTAATTATTTTGACGACTGTACCACTGAATAGTTTTCGTAAATATCGTTCAATAAACCAGCCATTTGACATTCGACCACCTTGATACCACATTTAGCCTTCCTTCTTGAAGACAATTTAGAAGAAAGCCACATGTTGGAGTTATGATTAATATCAAACATCATGCCCAGTTTCTTTATGTTACACTTGACCTGACAAATATCAATCAGTCTTAATGCGTGTGATTTTACGCATTGCGTATCCACAAATTTTATTTGTTTCAAATCCATCAATATTCATCCGGAAACCCAGTTATACCCTGTCCTTAAGATCAACCTATGTGTCTAAAATATATATCATCATTTGTTTAACTAAAAACTGTTAACATGACAGCGTTATAACCATCAGTTGAGCTTCTGTCTATTACCAAATCATGGCGGGTCCTTTCCTAGGTGTGTGTGATACCGGATCTGTGAAGAATGTCATATAATATCTCAACATTTATTGGGTTGTTGGACCGCCTCCGTGGTCTAGTGGTAGAGCGTCCTCCCGGAGAGGGGAAGGTCCGGGGTTCGATCCCCGGCCGCGTCATACCTTAAGACGTTTAAAGATTGTACTTGTTGTTACCCTGTCTGGCGCTCGGCATTAAGGGGCTAAGACAAGGACTGGTTGGCTCGGAGTCAGTATACTGTGTCTGAGTGGGGTATTCATGTTAAACTGCGGCATGGTATCTAAGTGTGCCAGCACTATAAATCGGCATCAGTCCGGACTAGTACGAGCAGCCACACACACACGTTCATGCACGTCGCTATATAAGTGCAATAAATGGACGCGACGTTAAACCCAGTTTCACCTCACCTCACCTCACCTCACCTATTGGGTTGTTGGGTTAGTTCATTTGATGCAATGTCGCTTTGAACAATATTGAAATTAGGTGTCGAGGCATGACAACTTAATAACAGGGGTTTTGTGTATTGTATAGTAAATGTGGGTGTGCTGCACTGGATAGATTGGATCCAGGAAACCTTTCGGACTTATCACTGCGTAGAAACGCTTTTCTTGAAAAGTATCATTTTTTCTCAATCCCTAAGTTTGGAAACAAAACATGCCATTCGGTTGTTCGTTTGTTTTGTTTATTTCCTTGTTTGCTGTGTCATAGCTATGTGACGGCCGTCTGTAAATAATCGAATCCGGATCAGACAATCCAATCATGAGCATCGATCTACGCAATTGGGTTACGATGACATGCATCAATCAAGTCAGCGAGCCTGAACACCCGAAAACTTGAGTCGTCTCTTACGACAAGCATGGGCCACTAGAAACCAATTTTAACTCGGGTCTTCACAGGTACCCTTCATATCAGAACAACTTTGACTTAGTTTATTAATGCTGAATGTTCCACATGGTTAAAGCGTTCGCTCGTCACGCCGAAAGCCCGGGTTCGATTCCCCACATGGTACAATGTGTGAAGCCCATTTCTGGTGTCATCTGCCATAAAATTGCTGGAAAATTGCTGAAAGCGGGGTAAAACCATACTCACTCACTCATGTATTGGGGAGATCTGGAGTGACACATCGAGCATTATATTTTAAGAAACAAAGATAACTGTATAGTTCTTATAGGCGAGGACACAGACACTTGACTCGAACGTGATCTCATCTCGTGTTCGTCTTTATCTTAGCGCACCATCTCCGTGGTTTAGTGGTAGAGCGTCCTCCCGGAGAGCGGAAGGTCCGGGAGTTGATCCCCGGCCGCGTCATACCAAAAGACGTTAAAAGATGGTACTTGTTGTTACCCTGTCTGGCGTTGGGCATTAAGGGGCTAAAACAATGACTGGTCGGCTCGGAGTCAGTAAACTGTGTCTGAGTAGGGTATTCATGTTGAACTGCGGCATGGTATCTCAGTGTGCTAGCACTAATAATCGGCATCAGTCCGGACTAGTACAAGCAGGCACACACATACACGTGCATGCACGTCGCTATGTAAGTGCAATAATCTTGGACGCGACGTTAAATCCAATTCACCTCACCTCACCTTTATCTAAGCCCTTGTGTGTTCGAAAGCTGTACCAGCTACTTCACCACGGCCCAATTCGGATGGAGTGAAGGTTCATAATTATGAGGGAATGAGTAAGTTTAACAACGCTGTGGACAATATTCTAGTTATATCGCGGCGTGTCAGCTTAATGTGGAAGTAAAGCTTGATATGACGCAGGTCTCAGACGTTTACCACTTTGGTGAAACCTACGAGCACTGGTATGGAGCTAACAAACATGGAAACAAAATCGAGGTGAATCGGGATTCGAAACCACAATCATAGGTTTCTTGCGTGCCCAAGGGACGCAACTCTGAACTGAAAATTGCGGCGCCTTAGACGTCTGGGACACCCACCCCACACCCACACCTTTAACTATGTTATAGTACACACCGCTGTCAACGAAAGAACTCCCTCAACACCACAATGAACCTAGAACACAAGCAGTTTCTATGTCCAATATAAATATGGAAACAACATAGAAAATCCGACATAAGTTTTCCCTTTTCAATATTGTGTGTTCCGAATGCATAAACAATCTTGAAACAGACTCTATTTTACAACTTTAAACAACGTTTCAAATGTTATCCCTTTTGGTGCATTTCGTTTCCCTGTTTTTTGTAATCTGAGATGTTCTTTACATTCCACATTAATAGACTGTTCAACTATGAAATGAACCCAGCAGAACACGGCGCCAGAAATCAACACATCCCGGGCATCGGGTTGATAATGTGTTGCCGTGATAATGAGAGAAACCGGCCATTGATCCAGAACCGACTGGCGTTTTTGGTTAACGTCCCCGGTCGTTAGTTGAAAAAAATCGATTTTTCCCTAACACCTATTAAGTTACCCGTTGTTCTTTTACAGCCAAACCCTCCCCCACTGGGACCACCCGACTACCCAGATATGTGTTTTGTAGTCTGAACAGTAATACTAATTTAAAACTGTATTAATTACGACGGCAGATTACGCCAGTAAATACGACATGACGGGCGATGATATGCACCAAGTGATCGGGAGCCAAGTAATGAGCAATCAGCTTGGCTGGTCGGAGGTGGACATCAATACTCTACGGAAAGCCATTATAAAGCCATTGTTATGTTTCTGTGCCTAACTGAATACCCACAAGCCATTACGTCAACGTGCTACATCCGGGGAACGCCGGTTAAATCGTACGGGAAAGGTTCAAATTTATTTTTCAAATCCATATTTTTTGGTTTATTTGGTTTCTAGATTTGGGATAATTGGCAAAGCAGGCACGGTTGACTCAAGTCTTCGAACTTTACTTGTTTATTTTTCATGATGTAGATGAATCAGTTATTCAATAGTTAACTAAATTTATTATCTCCATTTACACTGAACTAGTGTTTCAGTTTCACACAGGGCTCTTATTACACTGAGCTAGTGTTTCAGTTTCACACAGGGCTCTTATTACACTGAGCTAGTGTTTCAGTTTCACACAGGGCTCTAATTACACTGAGCTAGTGTTTCAGTTTCACACGGGGCTCTAATTACACCGAGCTAGTGTTTCAGTTTCACACAGGGCTCTAATTACACTGAGCTAGTGTTTCAGTTTCACACAGGGCTCTTATTACACTGAGCTAGTGTTTCAGTTTCACACAGGGCTCTTATTACACTGAGCTAGTGTTTCAGTTTCACACAGGGCTCTAATTACACTGAGCTAGTGTTTCAATTTCACACAGGGCTCTAATTACACTGAGTTAGTGTTTCAGTTTCACACAGGGCTCTAATTACACTGAGTTAGTGTCTCAGTTTCACACAGGGCTCTAATTACACTGAGATAATGTTTCAGTTTCACACAGGGCTCTAATTACACTGAGATAATGTTTCAGTTTCACACAGGGCTCTAATTACACTGAGATAATGTTTCAGTTTCACACAGGGCTCTAATTACACTAAGATAATGTTTCGAGTGACATGTGCCAATAATCAACCGGGCTCTCCCTGGAATACAGTAGAGGGCGATTGGGGTTGGGCGAGTGCCATGTGCCAATAATCAACTGGACTCTCCCTAGATGAGGATGTGTGGAATACAGTAGAGGGCGATTGGGGTTGGGCGAGTGCCATGTGCCAATACTCAACCGGACTCTCCCTAGATGAGAATGTGTGGGAATACAGTAGAGGGCGATTGGGGTTGGGCGAGTGACATGTGCCAATACTCAACCGGACTCTCCCTAGATGAGGATGTGTGGGAATACAGTAGAGGGCGATTGGGGTTGGGCGAGTGACATGTGCCAATACTCAACCGGACTCTCCCTAGATGAGGATGTGTGGGAGTACAGTAGAGGGCGATTGGGGTTGGGCGAGTGACATGTGCCAATACTCACCCGGGCTCTCCCTAGATGAGGATGTGTGGGAGTACAGTAGAGGGCGATTGGGGTTGGGCGAGTGACATGTGCCAATACTCACCCGGGCTCTCCCTAGAGGAAGGGTTGGTTTCTCTCGAAGCAGGAGCGGGGGCCTTGCAGAACGGATTTGTCTCCCTTGACGGGGGGTTGGTATCTTGAGAGCCCATCCTGGACTGGGGAGCATGACCTTGAAGCTGCGCCATGGTTGGTGACCGAGATGTGTCTTTATTGTGCGACATCGACATGTCCCATGTCAGAGCTAAGTATTGCCTCTTATTACAGAGCTAAGTATTACCTCTTATGACACTGAGATAATGTTTCAGTGTCACTCTGAGTACATAGAGGTCGAGGTAGTATGTATATGTTTCCTGAACGTAAAACTAATTCTCACAGGAACACTGACCTGATTCTCACAGGAACACCGACCTGATTCTCACAGGAACAGTGACCCGATTCTCACAGGAAAATAGAACTAATTCGCACACAAAAACAGACTTAAATCCCACATGATCACAGAACTAATTGAACCACAATTCACACTGAGAACGAACTGCCATCCAAATTAAGATAGCTACAATTTTTTCTGAAAAGTGTCCAGTGTCCAAGGTTGGAAATATCATACAGCACAGAAATCCAAGATTCATTTTCCAAATCCAATCAAATGTTATCAAAAATCTTGACTGATTACGTGTTTCTCACACTAGGTTAAAGCTGATGGTCTTCAATCAAATTGAATCATTTCAGGTTCATCTGATCATATTTTCTCCAACCTCCATCACGCTGTATCCGCCAAGACTCCATCACACACAATACAATCAAGACCAGGACAGCCGGACTACTCCAAGACACTTGTCATCACACCGGGAACACCATCTCAACGACACGTACAAGCACTAAAACCTTATTTTTTTTACACAAAGCTCATTTGCACAGGACGTCGATATGTAAGTGTTACAAGAAGGACGTCGGACAATTACAATTTTGAGAAAAGACCATTGAATCTGTTGCCCCCTTCAGCATTGAGGTATCCCAGAATGCAACCGTCCGGCTCATCTGCCTACGGGGTCTCTCTGAAATCTCGCCACAAGCCCCACACAGCGTCACGTGGTGCACAGGAGTCCACGGAGGTGACAAAACAATGTCACAATGTCTTACAACTGATACCTGGCCTTTTCACAGAAGTCAGAAACGGTT
The DNA here is from genome assembly GCF_022045235.1 of Haliotis cracherodii. NCBI lineage: Eukaryota > Metazoa > Mollusca > Gastropoda > Lepetellida > Haliotidae > Haliotis > Haliotis cracherodii. The sequence goes on along the minus strand of NW_027266270.1, from coordinate 16,430,575 downwards.
AACTTGTCCTCTATTCATACACAGAAAGTACTGAGCCCTATTGGTACACCTGAAAGCTAACTTGTTGTTTATGATCAAAAGCGGGGAACGAATGATCGATAGAATATGACCAATTGTCGATAGTGTTGGGACTGAAGCGGCGCCCGGCGTGGGGAGAGTGTGTTTCCATATTTGTCCGCGGTTGCCCAGTACCACGGCGGCGTCGCTATGTAGACGTTTAGGACCGGCCACGACGGTGAATAAAACCGGGCTGTCTTAGAAAATCTCTAGCGGGCAGCAGAGTTGACGCTCTTTGACTTCCATATGACTATTTAATATCGATAGAAATTCAAAGGGCACCGTCCATGTGGATAATTCTCTTACAATGGTCATCGACAATGTCCTGTTCGTAGCACGGTCTCGGGATACGGTACTGTCAGGGGTTTAAAGGCTAGGGATGTCGGTCCGGGCAGTAGGTCCAGATTTGTTAGGAATGGTTTCCGCATCAACAGTATCATATATATAAGGAATAATGAAGGTAGAACGTGTGTCTTAAGCGAGCATAATACACATCTTTTCCCTACTATTTCCGTATTACAGGTGTCAAATATTAGGAATAATAATTCTAATAAGGATTCTATTAAGGGAGTCATCATTATTTAAGTACGGGTAAATATTTTTACTTGTACATTTAAATCCTTAAAGAGAAGGTACATAATGATGATATCTCATATAAACTACTCGTGGTCTTATCGTACACTAAAACACTACAGGAAGAATAAACCACTTGAAGTTATATCGTTTTGTATTGTATTGTATTATATTTTATCATTGTTTTTCATTTTTGGGGCTTTATGTCACTTTTGTCGGGGGAGAGGGGCAAGATTTGGGCTATATTTAGCAATATGAGTAACGTTCAGTTTCTGTCTTCTGTATCAGGTTTCCACACGTTAACCTAATTCTGTCCCTAATGACCATGAACTAAATTAATATTGTCACTGTCCTCCATACTTTGTCACTGTCCGCCATACTTTGTCACTGTCCGCCATACATGGTCACTGTTCTCCATACTTGGTCACTGTCCGCCATACTTGGTCACTGTCCGCCATACTTGGTCACTGTCCTCCATACCTTGTCCCTGTCCTCCATACTTGGTCACTGTCCGCCATACTTGGTCACTGTCCTCCATACTTTGTCACTGTCCTCCATACTTGGTCACTGTCCGCCATACTTGGTCACTGTTCGCCATACTTCGTCACTGTCCTCCATACTTTGTCACTGTCCGCCATACTTGGTCACTGTCCTCCATACATTGTCGCTGTCCGCCATACCTTGTCACTGTCCGCCATACTTGGTCACTGTCCGCCATACTTGGTCACTGTCCTCCATACTTGGTCACTGTCCGCCATACCTTGTCACTGTCCTCCATACTTGGTCACTGTCCTCCATACTTGGTCACTGTCCGCCATACTTGGTCACTGTCCTCCATACATTGTCACTGTCCTCCATACTTGGTCACTGTTCGCCATACTTCGTCACTGTCCTCCATACTTCGTCACTGTCCGCCATACTTGGTCACTGTCCTCCATACTTGGTCACTGTCCGCCATACTTCGTCACTGTCCGCCATACTTGGTCACTGTCCTCCATACATTGTCACTGTCCGCCATACTTGGTCACTGTCCGCCATACTTGGTCACTGTTCGCCATACTTCGTCACTGTACTCCATACTTTGTCACTGTCCGCCATACTTGGTCACTGTCCTCCATACTTGGTCACTGTCCGCCATACTTGGTCACTGTCCGCCATACCTTGTCACTGTCCGCCATACTTGGTCACTGTCCGCCATACTTGGTCACTGTCCGCCATACTTGGTCACTGTCCTCCATACTTGGTCACTGTCCGCCATATTTTGTCACTGTACGCCATACCTTGTCACTGTCCTCCATACTTGGTCACTGTCCGCCATACTTGGTCACTGTCCTCCATACTTTGTCACTGTCCGCCATACTTTGTCACTGTCCGCCATACATGGTCACTGTTCTCCATACTTGGTCACTGTCCGCCATACTTGGTCACTGTTCGCCATACTTGGTCACTATCCGCCATACTTGGTCACTGCCCTCCATACCTTGTCACTGTCCTCCATATTTGGTCAGTGTCCTCCATACTTTGTCACTGTCCTCCATATTTTGTCACTGTCCTCCGTTCTTTGTCACTGTCCTCCATACCTTGTCACTGTCCTCCATATTTTGTCACTGTCCTCCATACTTTGTCACAGTCTTCCATACTTTGTCACTGTCCTCCATACTCTGTCACTGTCCTCCATACTTTGTCACAGTCCTCCATACTTTGTCACTGTCCTCCATACTCTGTCACTGTCCTCCATACTTTGTCACTGTCCTCCATACTTTGTCACTGTCCTCCATACCTTGTCACAGTCTTCCATACTTTGTCACTGTCCTCCATACTTGGTCAATCCATAAGAATCTGACCAAAGGAGAAACTGAACACCAGAGGTTGGAGGGTAAAGATTTGACACTACTGCGAACGAACATTCTGTAAGTCACAGAAGGAAAGCTGCTGTTAGTTGTACACATCAGTCGGCTTAACAGCACAATGCATATAACAGCTATGTATGTGCATAATTATATATCAATAACTCCGTGACTGGCCCTCACATTACACCCGGGTTCAATCAGCGAGCGCCTAGGCACGCTGTATAACATACTATTTGTTAAATACGGCGTATATCTCATAGAGTGAGCGTACAGAAGCGATATAACTGATTTGCCTGTTATTAATGGATTACCAATATACCGAGTTATTGAAGGATACGTTGCGAAATTATACGACATATATTCAATAGCAACCTCGTAAATCTAGAGAGTAATTAACAAGCATCGCCGACAGCTGATCATTGATGATATGACATATTACACACACAAAAATGTTCAATGAAAAATATAGGAAAATAAAAATAACAAAGACAGTTATTGTGTGTTTGTTTGTTGTTAACGCCGCACTCAGGCCTTGTTATATACTGACTACAAAACACAATCAATACACTGTTAAAACCCGTGTTTCGTGTTTCCAATAAATTTGACATGTTTAGGTCTAAACATGCTTAGGATTGTGTTGGACTGATCGTGGGAAAACCAGGTTACCCTTCTTGAATGATATGAATGTTATAAGTCACACAGCAACTACACACTAATGAACACAGCACTTTTTAAGCCTAGCTATGTGGTGTTTAGGATGTGAGTGAGGATGTGACAATAGCTCATTTCATGTGTTTAGGCTCTTAACGAGTTGAGACATTAAACACCAAATGAGTATTCCGTTTATGAAACATGTTTAGATGTAAGCATGTTTTGTATGGTTTCCATTCTAAACACATTTTTGCAGTGTTTATTTGTTCAATGTGTTGCGCTTTACGACGTTTATTTCAATGAAGAATGGAGCCTAGGTCACTAGATATTCTAGTTTGGGTCTAATCATAGGTATTGAGTGAGTTTGGTTTTACGCCGCTTTTAGCAATATTCCAGCAATATTGCGGCGGGGGAAACCAGATATGGGCTTCACACATTGTACCCATGTCGGGAATCGAACCCAGGTCCTCGGCGTGACGAGCGAACGCTTTAACTACTGGGCTACCCGACCGCCCCTTATCACAGGTATTGTATATCACATACACTGTACAATGAAACCTCGTTAGACCGGACTGGTTAATCCGAAACCGAACGATTACTGTTGAGGTCGCTAACAAATACACAAAGTAATACCACTCCGCATCAATGATTCGGTAATACGGACATTTGTTAATCCGGACGATTACCATTGGAACATCATAGGAACGCGCAGTTCGACCGAAGTTAGTGAGTGAGTTGGGTTTAACGCCAATTTTAACAGTATTCCAGTTACATGTATATTACGTGGCAGCTTAATGTGGGAGGAAAGCCCGAAGTAATGTAGGTCTCAGACATTTACCACTTTGGTGAAACCCACGAGCACGGGTATGGTGCTGACAAAAATAGAAACATAATCGGGGCGTACCGGAATTCGAACCCACAATCATAGGTGTCTGGCGTGCCAAAACTCTGCACAGCGGATTAACGGGGTTTCACAGTAAATATATCAATCGCAGCTATCTGTTTTAATATCAATCACTTATTTCCATATCTGCAGAAAATAATATAGAATGTTATTTAAAATGTGTTTCACTTAAACGTTTGTATTATTCAAAGTACAGTAAATTACGGTTATAACAAACTCAAAGGGACTACTAATTTTAGTTCGTTATAACTGTAATTCGTTATAAGCATCTATACAGTATAACTACAGCAAATAGTCGGGACTAAAAAGTTAGTTCGTTATATCCGTCAGTTCGTTATAAGCGTGTTCGTTATAACCGTAGATTACTGTATGTAGACAGTGTTATGAGTTTGTCGACATATTCCAGCCGACAGATCACGCACACTTATATCGAAAATCACGGCCACATTCTTGAGTCCCGGGGCGGTTACTGTGTCAGGGGCGTGTTGTGGTGTATGCTCTATTGAACCAGTTGTCGCACTTGTAAGACACAGATCCTCATGTGCAGGCAATATCGCCTGATTTGTAAGATTACAGCTGTCCAGGGTTGAGATCTACATAGGGTGACTTACATGTCATTAGGTTGTGGTTACTGCCATTATTGAAATAGAATTATTAGTATCATAAACGCGGGTGGCGTATAGCTATTTCAACAGGTCACAATCAACGGCTTTGGGCAGGATCAGTATTCTTCCATTTCAAACCCCATGGACGACCCGGGTGACAAATCAATGACTGAAGTTAGTAAATGAGTGAGTTGGGTTTAACACCACTTTTAACACTATTCCAGTCGTAATGTGGGAGGAAAGCCTGGAGTGATGCATACATGTATCTGAGAAGTTTACCACTTTGGTGAAACCCACGAGCACAGGTATGGTGCTGACAAACCTAGAAACATAATCGGGGCGAAGATGGATTCGAACCCACTATCACAGCTTTCTGGTGTGTCCGTGCAAGGGACCAAAATCTGCACAGCGAATTTCGGAGCCTTAGACGGTCGACTCGGCCACCCGTTCCCCCTTGACCGACGTTAACTTTGGTTACAAAAACATGCGTTGTGATACAACTGCTTAATGTCGACAAGCACTCATTCTCATTGAGACATTGATGAGTTCGTTTTCTTCAGAAAACGTTTCTTTGGACAATAATCCAGTTTTTCACGGCGACCTGTAAATATTCGAGTCTGAACCCGACAGACCAGTGACTGAGACCATTAGCAAAGGTCCAAGCCGTCGAGGTTTATCACACGCTATCAGTGGACACTGAATGACACTGTATGACATTATATGACGCACTTTGACACTCTATGACAACTTTCGCCATCTGATAATCTTATTTTTATCAAATATTCTACTCGCATCGTCCGACAAGGACACGGGTGAATATTTCTAATGAATCTAATGGTAAGAAAATAATCACGCTCCAGTGAATAAATGGCATCTCAGATATCTGTTATTAAAAGAACCTAGGACTTAGTTTGATAGTTCTGCGTCTAGTACCATCCCTGTAAATACTAATAAATCGATATCTGGAGTATTGACCGCCTGTTCAAGCCCGTGGTTAAAGTCCATTATTCCCCCTGACATGGACAGGGGCTTAGCCATGTTCCACAACATGATAAAGTCAAAACTGCCGGACAGGCAACACAGATTGTCTCGTCACAACAACAAAATACAGTCCCGCACTAACGATTTGAAATTACTGCTTGAAATACAACAACACGTGTATGACCGGAAGTCTAGGATTTACATCACTCAGAACCGGATATTGTCTGCTGCTGCGTAGTCACGTGACCGGAACAGTCCTCCCTGTCGTCATGGCGGTTACACGGTCGATACTCCATTATATTAAATCCTGTTGTATCTGATCATCACGTGCTTGCAGAGTACTTTTAAGTGGGATTCACGAAATTCATTGTTCGAATGAACAATACCATAATTCCAAGTTTTTGATATTTTGATTATTTTTATACGAGTGGGTCTTTTTCTTGTTCATGGAACAAAAAATCCACATACACAACGTTGATGGTTGTGGTCTGTTGACAAAGTCCCCACGGGTTTTGCTTGAATGCAGACTCACTGTCTATTCAATTCTTTTCCTATGATATTGTTATCCTTGCTAGGAACAGTGTGATTGGGGTTCGGAGGATATGGGTTGGGGGATACAGGGGTTCCGTTGCGATGTACTAAGGTTCAGTTACATCCACCTCAAAAGGGGCCTGGTTGGCAGTCCAGGTAGGTCCCATAAACACCAGTTTGTTTATCTGCGAGGTCACCGTTTATTATGTTTATTAATCTAGCAGTTCCCCATTACACAGAGCTATGTAATTATTTCATCGTCAAGGCCTTGACTGGAAATGGTCCGAGGCCACGGAGACAGGCCCCTCTTTAAGCCGTCATTGTTATGTCAATGAAGCAACTTTACACTTCACCGCTTCATATTTGAGGCAAAAGATGGGAAATTAAAACTCCTTTTATCGTTGTATACTCCCAATGGAGCTGAGAATGCATTGAATTGCACGCTGCTTCGTTGGCCGAGCAATTATGGTATGCGCGTTGTGCTTGCTACACTGATTATTTGGGGGGGACCTGGGTTCGATTCCCGACATTGGAACAATGTGTGAAGCCCATTTCTTGTGTCCCCGCCGCCGTAATATTGCTGGAATATCGCTACAAGGGCGTAAAACCATACTCACGCACTGATTATTTACATCATGATTGAAATAATATGAACTTCAAAAGCGGGTTAATCATTCTTCGAGATACACGAGTTCAATCTAGTGAGAGTCTGATGTTATGTATGGGTTCCAGTCTAGATCAGACGCACATGTACTGTGTTTGTTTGTTTGTTTGTTTGTTTGTTGTTGACGCCTCACTCAGCAATATTCCAGCTATATGATGTCGGCATGTAAATAATCGAGTCTACACCCAACATCCAGTGATTGACAGCATGAGCAACGAACATGACCCTCCGATCTATTAACGAAGTCGACGCCTCGTACGACAAGCATGGGTTTCTGTGGCCCAATTCAAACCCGGAATTCCCCCAGGGCCACCGTAACATGACCCAGCCAACATACTGACAGTGGTACTTACACAGGGCGGATCCTGGACGTCCGCAGATCGGACACCGTACTTCCGGGTTCTCCCGCCATGGATTTATGAAGGGCGAGGTAGTGTCTGTGCGCGGAGTGCGTTCACTGCCCCCCAAATCCATTGTCTAGTACTAATCCACGCCGTTTAACTGGTGGTATATATCCCAAGCTGACGCGTTGCTAAGAACGCGTCGTGACCACGCCCACATCTACCAGACTGAAAATCTCGTTGACTTTGATTATCGAAAACGTGTCTACCACCAGTTTAAAATAAAATCAGCAAGAGGTATGATTTGTTTTGTTGATAATCTGTTTATTGATTCAGTCGCCACATCGTTGTGTATATCCACGCTTCTTTCAGCAGTTGCCGTCCGCGTTTGTTTTTGGTTCTGTTTGTCAGACTTTAATTTCTCCACTGAATAAGTTAAGTGCGGGGACGTTAATGATCAGTTATGATTGACGGCGTTTGCTGGTTCAGTGCGATTTGATGTGAAGTTTAGAGTATGACGGAGCGGGTGTCACTTCCCGCCACGTAGCCCGATCCTGTAGGTCTCCTGTGTCAATAGTTGTGTTCACGGTGTATGTATATCCAGAATTAAATTTCCATTACATGCACAAATATACCATCAAAGGTCAAAATATACCATAAAAATGTACACGGGGCACGGGTGGGCCAGTCGTCTAAGTGCGCCGCGATTCGCTGTGCAGAGCTGCGTCCTTTGGGCACGCCAGAAACCTATGATTCCCGGTTTGCCACCATTATGTTTCTTGCTTTGTCAGCACCACACCCGTGCTGGTGGCTCCTACATTAAGCTGTCAAACCATGATATAACTGAAATACTGTTCAAAGCGGCTTTGAAACCAAAGTTACTCACTCACCAACAAACCGCCACATCCACAAAGATACCATCAAACGGTCAAACATACTAGTGCATGCACAAACGTACCATCATATGCACAAACATTTCATAACATGCACATACGTACTATCACGCATACATATATACCATCACGCATACATACATATCATCACGCGCACATACATACACGCCATCACGCGTACGTACATACATACATATAATTTTTTAATTTGACGTATACACGATATACGGCTTTTTCATTGGACGAGAGGTCGGTCACGAGACCGTGTTCTTGAAATGACGTAAACTCTGACGGACTACTTCCACATCCCTGGGGAAACCTGTGATTCCCTTGCACGAATACGTACTGATTAGCGTTCTTTCTGATCATTTAGACCCTTTAATCTTGGACTCAGCGTTTCAGTATACATTGAGAAACGTCAGAGTTCGACTGCACGATCGTTCTCAAATATCCTCGCTACGACCCGTCCTAGTGAACAAAACGAAGAAATCCACATCCAAACTATGGCAGCATCGACTCGATCGGTGTCTAGCCTGCAGTGATTGTCTACAGCAATCTATGACTTTACCTTAGTGTTTATTTGACAGATCTTTAATCACCTTTCAATGATCGGCCAATTGATCAACGATGACTAAAATATGTAACCGCCATGGGTTTATTAGGAACTCCCGAAATCTCTCTCGATACGTTTATCGTGTCGGCCAGTTTGACGTCTTGTACTTGATGTAAATGTATTACGGCGCGCTGTCATTGTGACTGACTTACTGAGGTAGTTCTTAACAGACCTTTCTTATCTAATGGTGAATCAGATATTATTTGAGTACGTGTGATGCGTAAGATGTTTCTGAAGAGCAGGTTGTGCATCCATACGCTCATGTCACCTCTCTTTTTGAGGAACTATTTTATTCCGCGATATAGCTGGTTGTTGTATGGCTATCAGTGTAAACATGAAGTCATACGTACTAAATACGATCTTGGCCTACATCCTTTGGAGTAAGAAATTGTGATAAAAAATTATGAAATGAATGTGCACGCGATTATTTAAGAATTGACATTCACTTTGTGTGAGTCAATTGGAGTCTGAACCTTCATAGAGTAAGGGCCAATGAACCGACGTTCATACAGTTTGGTCCTCACTCTATGAAGGTTCATACTCCAATGAACTCACACAAAGTCAATTCTTAAATAATCGCGGGCACATTTATTTCATCACGCGTACATACATAAATATCATCACGCACACATACATACCATCACGCCGTCGTACATGCATATACACTCTTCAAAATAAGAAACGCACAGGCAGCATGTAGTTCATTGAACCTGACCACACAAAAAATCCGGTATATAAATATATGTTATTTGAAAATGTTGATGGCCTGATATATCATCACACGTACATACATACCATCACACGTACATACATACCATCACACGCACATACATATCATCACACGCACATACATATCATCACACGTACATACATACCATCACACGTACATACATATCATCACACGCACATACATATCATCACACGTACATACATATCATCACACGTACATACATACCATCACACGTACATGCATACCATCACACGCACATACATATCACCACACGTACATGCATACCATCACACGCACATACATATCACCACACGTACATACATATCATCACACGCACATACATATCATCACACGTACATACAAACCATCACACGTACATACATATCATCACACGCACATACATATCATCACACGTGCATACATATCATCACACGCACATACATATCATCACACGTACATACATACCATCACACGTACATACATACCATCACATGTACATACATATCATCACACGTACATACATATCATCACACGTACATACAAACCATCACACGTACATACATATCATCACAAGCACATACATATCATCACACGTACATACATATCATCACACGTACATACATATCATCACACGCACATACATATCATCACACGTACATACAAACCATCACACGTACATACATATCATCACACGCACATACATATCATCACATGTACATACATATCATCACACGCACATACATATCATCACACGTACATACAAACCATCACACGTACATACATATCATCACACGCACATACATATCATCACACGTATATACATACCATCACACGTACATGCATACCACCACACGCACATACATATCATCACACGTACATACATACCATCACACGTACATACATACCATCACACGTACATACATACCATCACACGTACATACATATCATCACACGCATATACATATGACGTGCACATACATACCATAAGTATCATTACACGTACATACATATGACGCGCACATACATAAATACCATAAAGCTTACATACATACCATCACACGCACATACATACCATCACACGCATACACATACCATCACACGCACATACATATTATCACACATACATAAATATCATGACACGTACATACATATGACGTGCACATACATAAATACCATAAAGCGTACATATCATCATCACACGCACATACATACCATCACACGCATACACATACCATCAAGCTCAATTCCAGCCGTCTACAATCACCCCCTTTTCAGCCCTGAACTAAGGAAACTTGAGGGTTCCTTTATAGAACTGGTTTTATTCAATACATTACTTTATTTCGGGTACCATGTTATTCTCATCAGGTGCGTACGTGGTGAAATTTACATAGCCATACGAAGGGAATGCATCACACTTCAAGATTGTTCGATCATGTCATATAAATACACAAGATTTAAAGTGTTTTCAAACGCCTACCGCATGCAAATGAAGTTGCCATGTAAATGTATGTCTGGCTATCAGTTTTTACATATGGGAACAACAGGCATGATCTGTAGGTCTGTTGGTTCGGGCTAGCCGTGAGTGTTATGGATTATTGCGGGACTACTATGGGTCAGTGAACCATCCACGCGGCCACGCGGTGACGGAGTTATCTGCCTTCAGCCATACACCTGTTTGTATTGATCTCAACATTTGTAATATTTCAAATTGAACATGACTTGAATATTGACAGAGGAATTATGATTTCTCATTTCAAAAGATAAAGAAGGATTGTTTTTTCAAAAACTGTAATGATCTTGCCGTATAAAAGTGTGTTGTTCTTTTGCCGTCTTATTGGGAACGGGTCATTACGAATATCGTGGTGGGGTGCTGTGAATTGTGGTGGGTTGGACTCATGTGACGTGTGGTGTGTGTGGGTACTACGACTTGTGGTGTGTGTGGGTACTACGCCTTGTGGTGTGTGTGGGTACTACGACTTGTGGTGTGTGTGGGTACTACGACTTGTGGTGTGTGTGCTTTCTACGACTTGTGGTGTGTATTGGTACTACGACTTGTGGCGTGTGTGCGTACTACGACTTGTGGTGTGTGTGGGTACTACGACTTGTGGTGTGTTGGGATACTGCGGTTTATAGGTCGGGGTACTACGAATTGTGGTGGGTGCGGATGGGGTGGGTGGGGTCCGCCTGGTAGTGGTGGGTGATAGTCCTGCGGATTATGGTGAGTTTGGGTCCTGTGGGTTAGGGGTCGTATGGATTGTTGTGGGTTAAGGGTCCTGTGGATTGTGGTGGGTTAGGGGTCGTATGGATTGTTGTGGGTTAAGGGTCCTGTGGATTGTGGGAGGTTAGGGGTCGTATGGATTGTTGTGGGTTAAGGGTCCTGTGGATTGTGAGAGGTTAGGTGTTCTGTAGATTGTGGTGGGTCAGGGGTTATGTGGATTGTGGTGGGTTATGGGTCGTGCGGATTGTGGTTGGCTAGGGTCCTGTGTATTGTGGTAGTTTGTCAGGGGTTCTGTGTATTGTGGGGGTTTAGGGGTCCTGTGGATTGTGGTAGGTTAGGCGTCGTATGGATTGTTGTAGGTTAAGGGTCCTGTAGATTGTGGTGGGTAAGGGGTCCTGTGGATTGTTGTGGGTTAGGGTCCTGTGGATTGTTGTGGGTTAGGGTCCTGTGGATTGTTGTGGGTTAGGGTCCTGTGGATTGTGGTAGATTGTCAGGGGTCCTGTGTATTGTGGTGGATTAGGGGTCCTGTGGATTATGATTGGTTAAGGGTCTTGTGGATTGTGGTGGGTTGGGGTCCTGTGGATTGTGGTGGGTTAGGGTCCTGGAGATTGTGTTGGGCTTGGGATCCTGTGTATTGTGGTGGGTTAAGGGTCCTGTGTATTGTGGTAGATTGCCTGGGGTCCTGTGTATTGTGGTGGATTAGGGGTCCTGTGGATTGTGATTGTTTAAGGGTCTTGTGGATTGTGGTGGGTTAGAGTCCTGCTGATTGTTGTGGGTTATGGTCCTGGGGATTGTGGTGGGTTAAGGTTCGTGTGGACTGTGGTAGGTTAGTGTCCTGTGTATTGTGGTAGATTGTCTGGGGTCCTGTGTATTGTGGTGGATTAGGGGTCCTGTGGATTGTGATTGTTTAAGGGTCTTGTGGATTGTGGTGGGTTTGGGTTCCCGTGGATTGTGGTGGGTTAGGGTCCTGCTGATTGTGGTGGGTGAGGGTCCCGCTGATTGTGGTGGGTGAGGGTCCTGCTGATTGTGGTGGGTGAGGGTCCCGCTGATTGTGGTGGGTTAGGGTCCTGGGGATTGTTGTGGCTGGTGGTCCTGCTGATTGTTGTGGCTGGTGGTCCTGCTGATTGTTGTGGCTGGTGGTCCTGCTGATTGTTGTGGCCGGTGGTCCGGGGTCCTGCTGATTGTGGTGGGTTAGGGTCCTGGGGATTGTTGTGGCTGGTGGTCCTGCTGATTGTTGTGGCTGGTGGTCCTGCTGATTGTTGTGGCTGGTGGTCCTGCTGATTGTTGTGGCTGGTGGTCCTGCTGATTGTTGTGGCTGGTGGTCCGGGGTCCTGCTGATTGTGGTGGGTTAGGGTCCTGCTGATTGTGGTGGGTTAGGGTCCCGCTGATTGTTGTGGGTTAGGGTCCTGCTGATTGTTGTGGCTGGTGGTCCTGCTGATTGTTGTGGCTGGTGGTCCGGGGTCCTGCTGATTGTGGTGGGTTAGGGTCCTGCTGATTGTGGTGGGTTAGGGTCCCGCTGATTGTGGTGGGTTAGGGTCCCGCTGATTGTTGTGGGTTAGGGTCCTGCTGATTGTTGTGGGTTAGGGTCCTGCTGATTGTGGTGGGTTAGGGTCCTGCTGATTGTGGTGGGTTAGGGTCCCGCTGATTGTGGTGGGTTAGGGTTCCTGCTGATTGTGGTGGGTTTGGGTTCCCGTGGATTGTGTCGAGTGAGGGTCCTGCTGATTGTTGTGGCGGGTGGTCCTGCTGATTGTTGTGGCCGGTGGTCCTGCTGATTGTTGTGGCTGGTGGTCCTGCTGATTGTTGTGGCCGGTGGTCCGGCTGATTGTTGTGGCCGGTGGTCCGGCTGATTGTTGTGGCCGGTGGTCCCGCTGATTGTTGTGGCCGGTGGTCCTGCTGATTGTTGTGTCCGGTGGTCCTACTGATTGTTGTGGCCGGTGGTCCCGCTGATTGTTGTGTCCGGTGGTCCGGCTGATTGTTGTGTCCGGTGGTCCTACTGATTGTTGTGGCCGGTGGTCCCGCTGATTGTTGTGGCCGGTGGTCCTGCTGATTGTTGTGGCCGGTGGTCCTGCTGATTGTTGTGGCCGGTGGTCCGGCGGATAGCAGTCAATGGGTGTCCTGCAGATTTTGATGGGTGTGGTTCCATCGGAATCCGATGTATTGTGGTGGGTGGGGTCATGCGGATTGTGGTGGGTGTGGTTCCGTCGGAATCCGATGTATTGTGGTGGGTGGGGTCATGCGGATTGTGGTGGGTAGGGGACCGGTGCGGATCAGTGGAGGTCAACAAAATCCTGAAAAAATCCTGGGTTTGATTCGTTAAAAAAATGAACTATCAATTTATGATTAAAATATTGAATATGTCGGACGGAGACGCATGTAAAACATCACACTCGGTCATCCAATTGAGGAGGTGATATACTATCTTATTTGGTAACTGATTACAAATTTACACTTCTTTGATAAAGGTCTGGGTGACTGATAACAACAATCAGTTTTTGAATTAAGGGAATATCTCCTAGAAGTATCAGAGGAATAACTTACCGATATTCGCACATTTAAACGAACCTCGAGGTTATATTATTCAGTCGTTTCAAGTAGTTATAAGCTATTGTTGAGAACATTTCGAGTTGATGCCCTTTGGTCAACATGCCACAAATTAAAAACGTTAGTTTAATATTATAATATTTTTAATATTTTGTATTTGTCTTTTTTCACATTTTATACAGCACATTGACGGAGTTCAAGCACTAGGTAAAATAGTTACAGGTGTTTAGGGGAGAGTGGGAAACAAATTAAATTTAAGATATTACTTTCGGACAATGAAGAGCAAAGTGATTATATCGTCCTCAAAAGACATCCCCAACTATCAATAGTAACACAGTGATTAGGCTTTAGCATTTGAAGTGGACATATTCTGCGTATAACATGCGATGACTAGAGTGAGAAAATTCAGTATGATAAACTTACGATAGCAGACACACCTGTACAGTGCACACTTTTGTTGTTTATCGAGTAACATGGTGTGGTCTCATTACTAAAATTAGTTTTCCCTTTGAGTTCGTTATAACCGTAGTTTACTGTAGTTACATTCATAACCAGATCGTTTCTGTTGTAATTTAGGTCTGTATCAGCTCAAAGCGAACCTCTGTAGCTCAACTTATTTTTTAGAAGATTGAAAAATAATCTTTAATAACTATAATAATAACTCAATTATGAAAACATTTTTGGAATGTCCACCACTTTTATTATTAATACAGTAAACTACGGTTATAACGAACCCGTTTATAACGAAATGACGGATATAACGAACTTACTTTTTTGGTCCCGACTATTTGCTGTTGTTATACTATATATATGATTATAACGAACTACGGTTATAACGAACTAAAATTAGTAGTCCCTTTGAGATCGTTATAACCGTACTTTACTGTATTTGATGTGCACTTGTAAGCCTAAATGACGGAAACAATATTAGGGGACAAACTAAAACCATGAAGCAAAGTTGGGTTGAGGTGACCGTGCATCATGTGGAGGTACAAGTAACAAGGACCGCTGGATAATGTCGAGAATAAGTTGAGTTGAGGTGACCGTGGATTATGTCGAGATACCAGTAACAAGGACCGCTGGATAATGTCGAGAATAAGTTGAGTTGAGGTGACTGTGGATCTTGTGGAGGTACAAGTAACAAGGACCGCTGGATAATGTCGAGAATAAGTTGAGTTGAGGTGACTGTGGATCTTGTGGAGGTACAAGTAACAAGGACCGCTGGATAATGTCGAGAATAAGTTGAGTTGAGGTGACCGTGGATCATGTGGAGGTACAAGTAACAAGGACCGCTGGATAATGTCGAGAATAAGTTGAGTTGAGGTGACCGTGGATTATGTCAAGATACAAGTAACAAGGACCGCTGGATAATATCAAGAATAAGTTGAGTTGAGGTGACCGTGGATTATGTCAAGATACAAGTAACAAGGACCGCTGGATAATGTCAAGAATAAGTTGAGTTGAGGTGACCGTGGATCATGTGGAGGTACAAGTAACAAGGACCGCTGGATAATGTCGAGAATAAGTTGAGTTGAGGTGACCGTGGATTATGTCAAGATACAAGTAACAAGGACCGCTGGATAATGTCAAGAATAAGTTGAGTCAAGGTGACCGTAGATCATGTGGAGATACCAGTAACAAGGACCGCTGGATAATGTCGAGAATATGTTGAGTTGAGGTGACCGTGGATTATGTCGAGATACAAGTAACAAGGACCGCTGGATAAAGTCGAGAATAAGTTGAGTTGAGGTGACCGTGGATTATGTCGAGATACAAGTAACAAGGACCGCTGGATAATGTCGAGAATAAGTTGAGTTGAGATGACCGTGGATTATGTCGAGATACAAGTAACAAGGACCGCTGGATAATGTCGAGAATAAGTTGAGTTGAGGTGACCGTGGATCATGTGGAGGTACAAGTAACAAGGACCGCTGGATAATGTCGAGAATAAGTTGAGTTGAGGTGACCGTGGATTATGTCGAGATACCAGTAACAAGGACCGCTGGTTAATGTCGACATATGGGAATCGGGACTCCGGGTTAATGTCGACATGCGGGAGTCGGGACTCTCACTTAATGTCGATATACGGGAGTCGGAACTCTCAGTCAATGTCGACAGACGGGAGTCGGGACTGTGAATTAATGAATTTGCGTACACAAGCTAGCGACATATAAAATTTCATAATGATAAATATTACTTCTGTGGCGTCCATTTGTTAAACTCGGAACGGAATCATGTGAGTATTTCAAGAGACACCATAGCTGGGATAATTCTAACAAAGTTTCCAAGACCAGGTAGATTGAGAAGAAATGCCAAAATGTGAAAAGCAAACGACAGACAGAATATATAGTTTTTGTGACTGATTTTAAACATAGCGCTTATTTTGTCTGATATACCTTTTAATAGCACACTCGGCATGTCAAGCAAACGATTTCGAGTACTATTTTGTGTCAAATATGTGCAAGTAAGATATAAAATCAGAAATAATATACAAGACTTGGGGGAGTTTATCATTCGAACGGATTTGCTAACGTTTGTAAAATGTCCCCCAGAGGAAGTTTGCTCCCATTCCGACGGTGGTACAAAACGTTATGTACACATAAAGACATGGCTCTAACTTTTAGCAAACGTAAGTATTATACAGTAAACTACGGTTATAACTAACACGCTTAAAACGAACTTACTTTTTTGGTCCCGACTATTTTCTGTTGTTATACTGTATATATGCTTATAACGAACTACGGTTATAACGAACTAAAATTAGTAGTCCCTTTGAGTTCGTTATAACCGTACTTTACGGTTCATGTATTTCAATTTATACACTGTTTCGTCATACGGTCTGTTTACCAAACACACGAAAATATAATGAATATTCACCATTTGTTGACAGCATACAAATGTTTCTTTTACTTAATAATACTCATGAGCATGCTTAAGCAAGTCTTCAGCAACCCATGCTTGTCATAAAAGGCGACTATGCTTATCTCAAGAGGCGACTAACGGGATCGGGTGGTCAGGCTCGTTTACTTGATTGATGCATGTCATTGTATCCCAATTACGTAGATCGATGCTCGTGGTGTCGATCACTGGATTTTCTGGTCCAGACTCGATTATTTACAGACCGCCCTCATATAGCTGGAATATTGCAGAGTGTGGCGTTAAACAACAGACAATAAAAAAATAAATATGTTATAATTATTTAAGCGACTTTTTACGTGTATGTGGGAATAACTATGATAAAATAATAAGTACATTTGTCATACACCTAACGCCATACACTAGGTGAATGCTCAAAGCGCTACATAAAGCAGGGGGAACTCTGCTGGTACTAGACCACAGATACAAGACAAATAGATGTGGTGTTGATTTTAGATTTGATAAAAGAGTCTGAACAGGATTGTCTTGAGAGTTTCTGCATCTTTCACATGTGAAGGGATATGGTCCCATAGAACTGCAGCATTGTAGGCAAATGACCTCTGCCCGAACCTCGTCAGTTTTGTCATTGGTGTACAAAGGAGATGTTTCTTAGCAGAATGGAGGGATCTAGGTGGTTGATATACCTGGATAAGGTCAGATAAGTTACAGTGGGTGAGTGAGTGAGTTGGGTTTAACGCCGCTTTTATAGATAAGTTAGAAGTGCTCACTGGTTATATCAGTGGTACGTTAAGGTCAGGATCTTGTACTGGACTCGAGCATCGACTGGGAGCCAATGCAGATCGATAAGCTGGGGTGTTATATGTGCTGACCTTATGGGTCTTCACACAATCCTTGGATCCTTGGATCCTTGGATCCTTGGACCCTCCCTGCCCCATTTCCGATAAAATGCTACTGCATGTACTACGTACAACACATCAGGCGTCCTGTCATTCAAATACCAATTTCAATAACTATAGACATCCAATTACTTTTCCAGTATTTCATGATTTATATGTCGTCCATCCATCCATCCATCCATCCATCCATCCATACATACATCCATCCATCCATCCATCCATCCATCCATCCATCCATACATCCATCCATCCATGCATGCATGCATCCATACATACATACATACATCCATACATACATACATACATACATACATACATACATACATACATACATACATACATACATACATACATACATACATACATACATACATACATACATCAGAACACTTGTTAATCCGGACGATATCTTGAGGGCGGTACCTTCTGGATTAAGGGATAGTACATATTGTTCCGAAGAATATAATATAAGCTGTATATAAATAATTTATGAAACCGTTAACATTTACTTAATGGGTACCGTCGAAACAGAAAGGTAAAATGTCCTTTTTCCATATATATTTTAACGACTTATCTATATTTCTACGGTGCATTGATGATCCACTTGGGAGCCTCGTCCACAGTGTGGTTTGTTGACGAGAATACAAGCCATTCTCAATATCAAAGCTACATTTTACCCACACGCTCGCTGCATATTACGAAACGTAAATGATATTCTGAATACATCACTAAAATTGTCACAATATAGCCTACCTGTATTTTCACCACGCGTCCCCTTTAAACTTGAAACAGATCGCCAAAGTTTGAAATTGTTTCACCGTCGTCAATGGACGCCGCCAATCTGCCGTTACGTCAGGTAGCCTCGCATGCCACTGTAACGACGGGCACACCTGATGGTATACACATGGGAACGTTACAGGCATAATGCTGTGTATTATGTGTACCTTCGCAATCACCTCATTATGTCCTATCACAATGTCCCCACAAGTACGCCGAACACATAGACTACCCCTCAATACAAATCAAGCCTTTATGAGTTGATTGCTATACACAATTCAACATTCTTTAGCAATTCGAGAGTACAAAACTTTGGGTTAGAGGCTATGCTTTCTTGAGGAGCTCAAAATTCTCTTTTATTGTGATGAAAGGGAACAAGTCAAGCATGTCGCTCCGTGGCTGGTGTGATAGTATATTGAGATATACAGCAGGTTCGCATTAACATGTCCCCGCTCGTATAAGGTAACAAAGGCGAGAGCACTGATCGGTTGACTAAAGATTCTCACTATCTCTGCACTCGCGTCCAGGAAACAACGGCTCCGCCCACCGCACTAGGCTGCGCTTTAATCGCCCTGAGCGATACATTCAGTCATACCGGCGATGCAAAGAGTGCGTGTACAAAGGGTTTACGACTGATCCTTTGTAGATGATTGTGTTTGTTGTTGACATTAATAATACTAGCATGCCAACGGTGTCGCTTCTTCAGTCACATATTGCCTAGTTCAAAGATTACTGGGGTCACAAGGGGGCGATGAAATAACGGAATGGATATAGAGCGAAAGTAATTGGGGAATTTATTATACTGAATGTTAGTTTTGCTGAGAACCACTCTTCGACTTGTTTGAGAACATTTTATTACATATTTTATCAACTAAAACTGAATGGCGGCACGAATGACCTTAGGTGCACTTTGCTGTGAGGAGTTGTGCCCCTTAGCCATGATAGGATCTACTGATCGCTGTTTGAAATCGATGATTCTCTATTGTTATGATCTTTGTTGTACACCATACCAGAATGAGAAACGACCATGACCTTCACTTGGGGTACTAAAGGTTTTCCTCCCACACCAAGCCACGCCGTGATATAACTGACATACTGATCAATCCAGCGTTAAACCAAATCGACAGCAATAAAAACTGACTACAAAATTTGAGTATTCTGCATCCGCTAGTCACAGTGTCGTGAATGAATATCCAAGATCCAGTGGCTGTGACAGGAGGCAGTTACCATGGGTACCTGGTCTGGATGACCTTGGAAAGACCTGGCGCAGCGCCAGGAAGCACAACCCTCAGCAGTGACCTAGGTCCTAGCTTTATACTGAAACATCGAAACATCTGCGAGAAGCATAACGTCCGTAATAACGAAGTTTAACTGTGTATGCGACTCCAAAGCCTGACACCAAAGTGTGATCGTTGTTGATTGTATTTTGTTTGGTCCATCCCTGAAACAGATGTATTCCTGCATTTAGAAACAGATGTATTCCTTCATTTAGAAACAGATGTATTCCTGCATTTAGAAACAGATGTATCCCATGTATCCCTGAAACAGATGTATCTCCTGCGTCTCTGAAACAGATGTATTTCTTGCGTCCTTGAAACTAATGTAGTCTTGCATCCCTGAAACAGATGTATCTCCTGCGTCTCTGAAACAGATGTATTTCTTGCGTCCTTGAAACTAATGTAGTCTTGCATCCCTGAAACAGATGTATCCCATGTATCCCTGAAACAGATGTATTCTCTGCATCCCTGAAACAGATGTATTCCTCCGTCCCTGAAACAGATGTACCCCATGTATCCTTGAAACAGATGTATTCCTGCGTCCTTGAAACAGATGTATTCATGCATCCCTGAAACAGATGTATTCATGCATCCCTGAAACAGATGTATTCCTGCATTTAGACCTGCATCCCTGAAACAGATGTACTCATACATCCCTGAAACAGATGTATTCCTGCATCCCTGAAACAGATGTACTCCTACATCCCTGAAACAGATGTACTCCTATATCCCTGAAACAGATGTATTCATGCATCCCTGAAACAGATGTATTCATGCATCCCTGAAACAGATGTATTCCCGCATCTTTGAAACAGATGTATTCCTGCATCCCTGAAACAGATGTATTTATGCATCCCTGAAACAGATGTATTCATGCATCCCTGAAACAGATGTATTCCTGCATCCTTGAAACAGATGTATTCATGCATCCCTGAAACAGATGTATTCATGCATCCCTGAAACAGATGTATTCATGCATCCCTGAAACAGATGTATTCCTCCGTCCTTGAAACAGATGTATCCCATGTATCCCTGAAACAGATGTATCCCATGTATCCCTGGAACAGATGTATTCCTGAAACAGATGAAACAGATGTACTCCTACATCCCTGAAACAGGTGTATTCCTGCATCCCTGAAACAGATGTACTCCTACATCCCTGAAACAGATGTACTCCTACATCCCTGAAACAGATGTATTCCTGCATCCCTGAAACTGATTTTCCTTGCAACCTTAAAATAGCTTGGTTTGGATTACACAACGAATAACCTGTCGTATAGAGAACCAGTGTTGGACATCGCTTCCAATACATGATAACGGCTCTTAAACTGTCAAGTTTTGTCTACATTCTGCAGCGTAGGGAAACATCCATTTGACAAATATGGAATTCGTACGTGCCTCCGTATATCTTTACATACCGTAGTCAATGTTGACTGTCGCCTCAAGAATGAAAGTTTATGAAAGACCTGGGCCCCCATCCACAAAGCCTTCGTAGCGCTACGAACATCGTAAAACCCGTCGTAACTTTATGACAAAAATCTTGAGCGATCCACAAAGCTGTCTTACCGAAAATATCTCGTAAAGTTAAGAGAAAAATTATGAGTGGTCAGTACCTATCGTAAATCAAGCATTTCTGTCGTAACTTTAGCATCAAGATGGCGACATATGTTTTGCTTGGCTTATTAGAAGAAAAGGCAACACGGTCACCACCAAGGGTGTACAGCAAACGCATGGCCAGAAGTATTGGGCTGAGAGCAAGTCTCCGATACGAACCCTACTGACTTAAAGGGGGACCAGACTCTGGTCAGTTGGCAGTCCCAGCCAGCTTGATTCAAGACACTTTACAGCTTGTCTGTAAACTCATTATATACTGAACAACAAAAGTTCCCGTGACAATTAATAAGATTTAATGCAGTTATGTTTTTTACCAAATTTGAAACAATTTCGGTTTGCAACAGATACAAGATTCCTGTAAGTGTTCAAATGGTTTAATTTGCCATACTGACTTAAAAATATGCGTGATTTCATAAATAAAACATGAACATGCCAAAACGTCAATCTACAAATCAATAGCGTTTGTGTCCACCTCTGGTTCCGGTGCAAGCAACACATCTTCGTCTGATGGAATGGACCAGGCGTCGCACAAAGACCTGTGTGATATCTGTCCATATCTGCTGGAGCATGTTTCGAAGTTCTTGAAGTGTCCGTGGAACACGTGGTTGACGTCGAAGGCGCCGGTCCATCTCATCCCACATGTGCTCGATTGGTAAGAGATCAGGGGAGCCAGCCGACCAGGGGATGACATTCACGTTGTTTTGTTGAAGGGATTCCTGAACAAGTCAAGCAATATGAGGCCGGGCGTTGTCATGTTGAAAGGTAATGTCTGGGCCATGACGACGCAAAAACGATAGAACAACAGGGCCGATGATCTCGTCACGTCTCCATTGAGATTTCCCTCTACCACTATCAAACGGGTCATCTGTCTTGCTGTAATCCCACCCCATACAATAACGCTACCGCCCACGAACCGATCTTCTTCCATGACACAATGATTGACGTAACGTTCACCTCGACGTCGGTACACTCGAATCCGTTCATCACTGTGGCTGAGGTGAAAACGAGACTCGTCAGTGAATAGAACTTGTCCCCACTGCAGACGCTGTCTGCACCACTGTAGACGTGCTTAACGGTGGTTTCCTGTCAAAATGGGACGTCTGGCGGGGCTTCTGGCGACAATACCGGCACATCTGAGGCGACGACGTACGGTTTGTTAAGATATTGATCGAAGGCCAGGTATGCTTCTTGCAGTCACTGTTGCTGGCTGGAATCGATTTCGTAGGTGTGTTGTTCGAATCCAGTTGTCTTGTCGATTATTGGTTACGCGTGGCCTGCCACTCCGAGGATGGTCTCTGACTGCATTCGTCTGTTGCCAACGTTGCCATAAACACCTAATGGTGTTTCTGTGGGCGTTAAATTGTCTTGCAACATCACGTTGACTCGATCCTGCTTCAAGCATACCAATGGCTCGCAGACGCTCATTTTCGGACAGGCGTGGTATTTCGTAATGTTGAATAATTGCGTAATTTTGTTGTTTTTCTAAGTGGTTGTTGCCAGCTCGATGCTAATCAATGCATATGGAATCCCGTTAACGCAAATGTTTTTATACCCATTCTTGGGTAGTGAAACGCATGGGGCTTGCATAAAAGTCAACCTTTGCATGGAATGCATGCTTTTCTGTAGCAGTTGCGTTTTTGTGACTTGATTCCATACATGTACTACAATATTGAAAACCGAAGTTTACTTGTTTGAAAAATACACTAAAATATTGGTGTCACAGGAACTTTTGTTGTTGAGTATATATTATGTATATTTGGATGGTGGACCAGTCTGCGTTTTTTAAAGATATTCGACACCAAATACAGCTTATTCTATTATATGGCTCTGATGTGTTGGGTACAAACAGATTTGAAAAGATTGAAACTGTCCATGTAATTGCTTGTAAGAAATATTTCAACTTTGGTCCTCGAACACCTAATGCAATTGCATATGGAGAACGTCGTCGATATCCGTTATACATTCTTCAAAGAAAGAAACGCACAGGTAGTATGTAGTCAATTGAACCTGACTTCACAACAAATCTGGTATATAAATTAGATATATGTTTTTGAAACATTTTGGTGGTCTGATATTCGACAAACGGTGCGTCAAAACGCAGCCATTGTCGATTTGCAATGTTTTAAACGGCATTGTTTTCACACTTGTTCAAACATGTCATGGAGGAAAACAGTAAAGCAAAATGCATGTGCAAGTTATGACATTCGTAACATTCGCAAGCATAGGCCAATAATTTGTCATTCAATTGTCAACATTTTTCAAGTTCGAAAATGCCGAGACTCAGCGCTGCCGGTCGGAAAATCGCCATAGGACGTATCCCTGCCTTTCTTACGCCCACGCCCACGCCCACGCCCACGCCCACGCCCCCGCTCCATCCCCCACCCCTTCCCCCCGCACGCACACACGCTAAAAACTGTACAAGGGCTTAAAGTCTGTCGCACAGTCCCTGAAAGAAATATATCCAATACAGCCCATGCAGGTCTGTAATGTTTGGCAAGTCTAGATTGCTGCAGTGTCAGGAAATGAAGAAAGTCTCTGGGCTCCTTTTTATTATATTTTAAAACTACTTATTAAATAACTGTTTTTTTCTGTCAAATATGTTCATTTCAGAGACTATATAAATGTAAGTCTTAACGGCTTACTTACCAACTCGAGAAGAGATATCATCCATACTGCTTCTAAACATTAAGTACAGAAACGACGACTTCCACAAAATGAACACAGCAACCCGACAGATCACAGCAAGGGGTATTCCAGTACAACAGAAACCCTTTACCCTTCACGGGAGCCGCCGGGAGCTAATGTGCCGATCATAATTGCCGACAACAACAAAAAGAGTACAAATGTAAAATGTAAAACCGGACAAATTAATTAATTATCCTGTCATAGTAAATACTGATTAGACAGTGTACTTTGTGTGGGAACTTGACATGTAACGCGAGGACCGTATAGCAGAGCGAAACTCTACCCGGGGTACATAGGGGCGGTGTGTGTGGTTTTGGGGGATTTGGGGTTAGAGAGATAGAGAGAAATTCGATGGAGTGTAAAATAGGAGTGTTTAAACTCCATGTAGATAGGTGCTTCAGAGGGAAGGCATTTGTAGTACATGCAGTTCATGCCATAGACACCGCTAGCTAGTCTGAAGGGAGCTGTTGACAATTTGGATATTAATCATGGTGTAAATACGAATATCGCTCCCGTGTAATACCAATTTTATGACACGAGTGACTAGTTCTGGAATCTGAGGAGCGAAAGCGAGTCTATACCTGAACTATTCACACGTTTCATCAATTGGTATTGCACGGGAGCGAGCTTAGTATTTTATTTATTACTTGCCGTTTATAACTTTTTCTAAATATTTCACTGTCGTGTGTGAATGGGCAGATATTTACGCCATCCACGTCATTAACCATATGAGTTTAACAGAATAATACTTCAAACACGTCAAACATTGTCACGTATTAATTTAATACCATACAACGGTCTACCTTTAGAATTCAGGGGTCCGTTCCACAAAGCTATCGTAGCGCAAAGGTTATCGTAACTCTCATACTTTAACATAGACTTACGACATGCGCTACGATCGCCTTGTGGAACGGGAACTAAGCTGGGCTCCGTCTCTAGTATCACAACATAGGAGCCGGTACAGGCCAGTGAGACCACGCCCATAGGGTGCCGGGAACCAGCTTAGAGCGGGACCCTGCATCACGAAGTTTACAATCACGTCACAATACCCTATGACGTAATTTGCGGATTTGTGTTGCAAGATGCACCGACGAAACAATACCATGTGACGTCAGCCTAGTGACAGGATTGCTGGAGTCATCGAGTGTGGATAAGCTCCTCTCAGTGACCTATCATCTCTACACGCAATGTCGTTGAATAAGACCAGGGATGTTGGGAGTTTTTAATATTTGTTAATGAAATTTGTTCCCTGCAGTAAATAAGCACGCGCTTTGGTATTACACAATGTGTAATACAGCTGTGTGTTTATTAAACAGGTGATCTCTTCACGGGCGAGTAATAAATGTATTAGTTCATTGTGTGTCTTCTCTTATTGCCTACAGTGTTATCAAAACAACTCCATGGTGCAGGGCACATAATAGCAGAACCATCATCCCTATATAATGTAATAAACCTATCCATGCAATACCATTGTGAAAAAACAAGGAATAATTTTAGACTTGTAGCAGACTTGCAGTTTATTTCATATACAGGCTATATTGAGTATACATATAAACAAAACTCTCAACATCGTTGGGCGTATTCAATGACATTGCGCGTAGAGATGATAGATCATTGGGAGGAGCTTATGCACAGTCGATGATCCCTGACGTAACTGGCATTGTTTTGCCGTTGTCACTGGCAACAATATACTACAAATACCATAGGGTATTGTCACGTGTTTGCGTTACTGTATTCTTAAGGTAGGCCGCGAACGCTTCAACCACGAGGCTACCCAACCGCCCCTATGACGTTTATATTTATGTAATGATCATTCGACATCAGCTTCCAAAGCAGCAATAATCTGAGAGCTTCTGACATGCCACACTCCGGCGATGTGGTGATGTAGCGTAGCAAAACGTAGTACATTTTGTAGTAAATTTGAATGTAAATTTCACATAAGGATAAGCATGTTATCTTTATTTTCTGGCGGTTTGAAATATAATGACGTTTGGGATTATCTGCCCTTGAGCAGAGGTGAAGGTTGAAGATTGAAGAAAAAAATATGGCGGCCAAAAAGACAGCGTCTTTTTGTCTGTGGTAGCCAAAATAAATTACACGACGTAGAAGACAGGTCCTACAACGCAACAGTGACCTGGCGGCATGGAACTATGTACGAGCAGAACTGTTTGCATTATTTTCCATTGTGACGTCACTGCATAAACATCGTTCTATTGTCATGTTACTGTTTCTGACGTCACAATGCTTCCGCGCAGTACGTGGATGTTAAATGACGTCATAGTTGTGTCTATGATGTCATCTACTCTTTGGCATCTTTGCATCGTTACGGCCGCGGCATCAAGATGAGCAGCAGGGCGTCTATGTCGCGATCACCGATCGGGGTGATCTCTGAGTCCAGTGAATGTCAGGGGAGTCCGGTGTCTTGGTCTCCTCGCAACGAGACACAGCCTCCCAATGGCAACGACGATGAATACGACACAGACCTCGAGATAGAAGAAGAAACGGAGACCTTTGACGTGACAGGAAGGAATATCTACATCAACGCCTGCAAAAGCCATGGGATAGTTCCTGCTAGTTACTTCCTCCGTCACATGCAGGACGAAGAACTCAACATGCAACACCACGGCCTTGGAGCTGTCGGGGTCAAGGTCATGTCATTTCCGCTACAGACTAACACATCGGTTGTGAGTTTGAACCTGGAGGACAACTGGATGGAGGGGAGAGGGGGGGTGTATGTGTCCGCCATGATGAAAGATAACTGTTTCATTTCAGAGTTGAACATCGCCTGGAACAAGCTAGGTCGACGAGGAGCTCTAGCCGTCTGCGATATGCTAATGTCAAACACCACGCTAGAGGTGCTGGATTTGACAGGGAACCAAATCACTGATGCAGAGGCGCAATACATAGCTGATGCTTTGAAGGAAAACAACCGCGTAAGAATATTAAAACTTGGTCACAACCAGCTCGGGGATGCTTCCGCAGCTTTATTAAGTCCAGCAATTTGCGAAAACGACACGGTTGAAGAAATCGACTTCAGCTGGAACTACTTCCGACCCAAAGGAGCCAAGTACCTTTGTGACGCAATCAAAGTAAACGCCAGACTAAAGATTGTGGATTTTTCTTTCAACGGATTTGGCAACGAAGGAGCAATTGGAGTTTGCGACATTCTGAAGTTGAACCAAGTGCTGACCGATCTGAGACTCAGCTACAACCGAATATCAACCCCCGGAGCACTGCTAATCGCTAAAGGCATGGAGGCAAACGAAATGCTGAAGAAACTGACATTGGATCATAACCCAATTGGAGTGGATGGTACGAAGGCTATTCTAAGAGCCATGATGTCGGAAAAGTGTGCCATCACCCACCTCGACATATCAGGTGTCGAGGTGGACAAGGAATTCATAGCTACAAAGAAGGAGTTCCAGGAGGGCAAAGACGTCACAGTCCTGCACGGGTTGGTTCTTGGGGACTACGTCATCAAGCCACGCCCGAAGAAGTCGGCCATGTTGTTTAGCGTTCCCATTGCGGAGGTAAACGCAGGGAATTTATTCGAACATCTAAAGCGTTATTGCGAGGAGAAAAACGTCAACGTTGTTGACGTTCTGTTGTCGTTGGACAAGCGACGTGAACAACGACTCGCGGCGACAGACGTCATCAGCACCATCGTGACATCGGGACTCCCGATCACGGAGGAACAAGTGAACATCGTTTTGTCGCTGCTCAATGAGATGGAGAATAGCGACGGCTTCGTGGACATCAGCCCCCTCGTCGGTGTCGACAGCTGATACGACTACTACATGGTCACAGTACTTGTAAATGCGTTATATTTGTTGATGTTATTCATAAATTATTGCCTTACAGTAAGCCGATGGTTTAGCAGCAGCGGGAGGAAGTGCTTTTGTTGTTGGTAAAATATGTCCAAAATGGGGGTTGGATGGTCGCGATGGTAACCACCTTTGATAACGACCTTGCAGCCAATGGATCCACTTGTACAAAGCGATCTTAGCGCTACGACTATCGTAAGCATAATTAGCGCTAAGATGGTTTTTCTGTAAGTGGAACCCTGGTCTCTCACATTTCGAACAATGACTAAACCGTACTATTTGTATATTTTATAAATATTATTATAGATTTGACGTTGATGATGGTCACTTCGGTGCCGTTATATTGGCCTTCTGGGGCATGCATTGGCCATTGCGTTGTGACTGAGTGCATTATGCATATTGTATGTTTTCGTGACCTGTACATAAACTGCTCATTATCAACTACGTGCGTACCAACGAAATATGCTTATCTGTTTCTGTTTTGATAATGCCACCGCGCTTACACACACACACACACACACACACACACACACATATATATATATATATATATAACATTGTTAGTACCTGTAAATCATGTCAGTCTGTACATACCGTGTCTTCAGAGTAAATACCCAGACGATTCGTGTTGTGTATATTTCAATAACATGCATAAATAATTATTTCTACTGACTTAGTCTTGTGCTTTTTAGCAGTGGGTGAGCAATATGAAATTATTCAGCACATCACTCTAAAGAGGTGAGGTGAAATGGGGCTTAACGTCGCGTCCAAGATTATTGCACTTATATAGCGACGTGCATGTACGTGTGTGTGTTTGTGTGGCTGCTTGTACTAGTCTGGACTGATGCCGATTTATAGTGCTAGCTCACTGAGATTCCATGCCGTAGTTTAACATGAATACCCCACTCAGACACAGTATACTGACTCCGAGCCATACCAGGTATGACGCTCTACCACTAGACCACGGAGGCGGTCTCTCTATAAAGAAGAATGAATGAGTGTTTAGACTCGGCAATAATATTTTATTATCAATAATAGAGGCAGGTCCCGGGGTAGATAGGTCTTCGGCAACCCATGCTTGCCGGCGACTATGCTTGTAAGAGGCGACTAACGGAATGGATGGTCAGGCTGGATGACTTGGTTGATGCATGTCAATGAGCCCAACTGCGATGCTCATGATATCAATCACTGGATTGTCTGGTCCAGACTTGATTATTAACAGGCCACTGACGTTTAGCTGGAATATTGCCGTGTGCGACATTAAACAACAACAAAAACAGCAAACAAACATATTAATATTCCCAGTACTTGGTTTCCACCCACAAGATACCATACAAAGTTCCAATATATCAATATTGGGGAAAATATTAGTGGGTCCAATTTTAATGGAATCCCTGTATGTTGCGTGGTTCATTGGTGCGTTTAATAACAGTTGAAAAAAGTCGGGTCTGGAACACAAAGTCAATTCACAAGGCTAAAAAATCTGGTTCACTTGGATCAGGATCAACACATGTGCTCCACAAAAGTGGAATTTCAGAAAAATTGGATACAGACTGGGTTAATACTAAAACAATGAATAGCATTAATTAATTGAAGCCCAGGTAAAATATCTCCAAACACATAAACAGCTATCACTCTATAACACTGTATGACCATTTGGTTTTTTCCTTGAAATTGTAAGATACTAACTTGAAATTTGAAGATGCTATGTTGAAATTTGAAGTTACTAAGTTGAAATTTGAAGTTAGTATCTTGAAATTTCAAGAAAAAATAAAAAACAAATGGCCCTGAAAAGCTTTCATAAATTTGTATCCATAGGATGCATGTATTCTCGTCTATGGCACCTTCTACTGCCTGACACTATACACTATAAAACTGACCATGCACACTACTGTGTACAACCTTTTGGTTCTTTGATGCTGGTTCATATTGTTGTATTCCAGATTCAATCTCCTTCACAGAATCAACATAAAATACTTACTTATTTGTCTTCTTTGTCAGAAATATGCCAGCAATATGACAATGGCATGTAAATACTAGTGATCATGTCTGGACAAGACAATCCAGTGTTTGATATTGTGAGCAACAAGTGAGTGAGTGAGTTGTGTTTAAAGCCGCTTTTAACAGTATAACAGTTATATCACGGCTTGTCACCTTAATGTGGGAGGAAAGCCTGAAGTGATGCAGGTCTCAGACGTTTACCACTTCAGTGAAACCAAAGAGAGTGGGCATGGTGCTGACAAACCTAGAAACATAATCAGGGCGAACCGGGATTCGAACCCACAATCATAGCTTTCTGGCGTGCCCAAGGGACGCAACTCTGAACAGCGAATTGCGGCGCCTTAGATGACTGGGCCACCCGTGCCCCCTGTGAGCAAAGATCCATGCTGTCAGGATACATGGACACACAATCCACCAAGTCATTGAGAGTGAGTACCCAGTCCATTTGTTTGCCTCCTACAATCTGCATAGGTTGTTAGCGTCCTATTCTCACATGGAATCCCTATGGGGTAAAACACATCATCCTGAGGCAAGGGAGTTAACTGACCATAAAAGTCCAGTGTCTACCCTTGTCAAGCTAGGCTGGAATTATGGAGTTACATTTTGACTGGACTAATGAGTCCTATGCATAGTCCAATCAAAATCGCTTAGTGAAATCGATACCTCGATTTAGTCAATGCAGTATCTGCAAAGCATGTGTACCACGAACTCAATGTCCACAGAATTATTTCCCAATCTTTTCAAGTTTGTAATCAAGGTACTCACAAGATTTGATTCACTTCACAAATAAAGTCCTGTTTTTTCACAATACAGATATTAATTATCAATCAGATCATCTTGACTGGGTCTGCCATTTTGTTTGAAACAATATCAAGTGATAGGAGAAAAAGGAGGGACATAGAAGGGACATAACTCGTAAAAGCCACTGGTGGCGCATGGATCAATCCCAGAAATCCCAGCCTAGTTCAGCAAGGGTGGAAACTGGACTTTAACAGTCAGTTAATTCCCTTGCCTCATGAAGATGAAACGCCTGATGAAGTGCTAATCCTCGAGTCACTGCACACTTTTATCTAGGATCACACACCTCCTGGGATTGTCTGTCTGTAGGTTAGTTTAGTTCCTGCTGGGACTTTGGTACTGGTGGCCTTGAGGGTAGACTGGGAACCTCGGGGAGCTGGCGCCGTATGCGGGGGTGGGGGATCCCTGGTCGCTACACTACCCCCTGAGGTCAGTTGTGACGGACTCCCACCAGGGTTGGATACAGTCAGTGAACTCCTTTTCGTGGGAAGATGGGAAAAACATTAAATAGATTGATACAAATTCACAACAGAACAATGTCTAATGATACAGTGTTTATTTAATACATGCATATACAATTACATCTTAACAATAACAAGCATGATTATCAATAAAACTGTAACAAAATCAGTGTTCCTCCACAAATCCTGTACTATATGCAGGACTGACTCTCTGTCCATGAACATGTTGAATATATTCACATTGTGTCCACGTATGATGAATCGCGCTATGTTTTCTGTACAGTGCTACTTCATCATGATGTTGTTGACAGCTGATGTTGGCTTCTGCATCCACAGCATCATCCACACCATCACACTCTGTCCATGCTCCCCCACAACACATCAGTGTCACGAGTAGGACTGGCCAGAACTCTCAGATGCCTACCAAAACATAAACAATGAAGTTCTTGACAGAATTACAACATAGCTATTAGTTGATTACTAGTAATTGAAGCAGGGATCTATCAAGGGTCATAACCTAAGCGTCTCAAGTAAACATGGCAAATTAGGAGAAATACCAATACTCATTATTTCGGAAAAGTGGGAATCCTATAAGTTATTATTTTTTTCTAATTTCAGCATGTTTAAAGATATATTAACCCCGCATTTAATGCAACAATAAGACACCTGTGCAAACAATGGCAATGCTAAAAGAATGAGTCACAATTATGACAATCTGAATTGGGGAATAGTAATTCTGGAATGTTTACTGAGATTTCCTCTCAACCTCAGGCCAATGTCGGCCTCATAAAATCAGTGGTAGAAACTAACATTTTTAGTCCACTAGTCCTTACAATAACATGTAGCAAAACCCTTAAAAATGGCAAATTTCTACTAGTACTTATGATACCTTAACTACCATGACTACTGGGCAGTTTGGCAAGGACTATAGGACTAGTGCCAATTTCTAACATGTCTAATGCTGAAAATGCTTCCATAAATCCCTGTGTAAAATATTCCATACCATATGTTCTCAGCTTGAATTGAATGCTGATCGAGGATAAGATATATAATTACTACAACTAAATAAACTTGTGTGTCTTTCAAAGAAAAAGTACATCTATGATCCAAATGACCTGCTTTGTCCAGACAAACCTGTGATTGATAATACAAATAACATCCTACGATATTTTGGTATAATCACATAGCACAAACCAAGTAACCAAGCCTGTCCACATGATCTATTTAGTTGCCTTTCATGACAAGCAAACATTCCTGGTACTTATCCTAACAGGGAACATCTTCACAGAGGCAAGGGAGTACATTCACTATCTGGACGAAGTTACACTGCATCATTACCTTGACAGCACTTGACTCCCGGAGTAACTCTTGAATGACGAGTGCCAGGGCTTCAGGGTTGACACCACCCTCACATAAACGTACACAAGTCGCCAGCGTCTCCCCGTCAAGTCCTGTGTTTAACAGTTTGGAGATCTCCATTAGGGCTGCAACAACAAAAACCCTATTTCAGAACATGACACATATAAAGGGAAAACCTGTATTAGCCATGTAAGACTTATGTGTCAACATGTGGTCAGATCAAGGCTACCTAAGGAGAGATGCATGGTACTGTTATGTTGCCAATACTGATTATGGTAAGTGAAATGAATGTGTATTTTCACATTTGATCATGTCTCATTGTAGACAAAAAGGTGACAGAATAATGGAGAGACATGTAGTTGCCCAGTCCCTCCCATTGATGGCTATCTTGTGCATGTGATGAAAGACTGTAAAAATTCTTAGATTGTGGCAATTCCAGATTAGAAATGATCCTATGCCTGTGCTGGTTGTACAAACGACTTAGAAGATTGGGTGGTCAGACTCGGTGACTTGGTTGATGGCATATCACTGTGCACCAGTGTTGTGGATCATTGTTCATGATATCAATCACTGGATTGTCTGGTCCAGACTCATCATTGTCACATAGCCAGAACACTGAAGTGTATGGCCCTTACTCTATGAAAGTTCATACTCCAATGAACTCACACAAAGTGAAAGTCAATTCTTAAGTTTTGATCAAGCTTATCCTAACCACTATCCTCACTTTGCCTTTGGAACCCCTTTCTAATCAAGCTCCATCTTTTCACATGGCCCAAGTCTAGTTTGAACAGGGTCAGGCAGACCTTCGAAATCAACGGCCTCTTTACAATCATTAGGATTAGTATGTGTACCTTTCCAATCAAATACCCCATTCTGTCCTTTAGGGTAGTTGTGACTTTAGGGAAGAGGTAAGTTATCTGCACATGCATTTAATGAATGCTGATTAAAAAGGTAGCATGAATAATCAGTGATAATGTGTGATAGCTTTAGGTAACGTAAATTTGTAATAATAAACTCATCTGCCATGCCAAACTGGAAACATGAGTTTGATGATCCTCTACCACCAACAATGCTTACTGGAATATGAAAAGGTCCCTCTTCTAAAGTGCTGTACTACCCCAAGTTCACTATTATGTAAATGACATAAGACAAGATCCTGGACTGACGGGTTACTGTTCAAAGAAAACAATGATAAGCAGGTACGTCAGAGTGTTGCTGTCATCAAAATGAGTTTCGCAGTTTTCGAGTTTAACTCATTAGCCTAGCTCATATAACACAACCAGGGGCAGGATATCTGAATGATCCGCTAAGTTGTCTGTGAAGATACTGAATTGCTGAAGATTATCAGACATTAGCAACTTAGCTAGGACAACGTCAGATGGTCAGAATTGTTTTGAACAGCAAGGTTATTCTCCCCAAGCTATGTCCCCAAGTGATTTTGCAGATATGGCGTTAAAACAGGGCTTACTTTCCATGGTTTCTCGAGCAGAGGGAACTCTCGATCTACCAGTGTCCGCCATTTTTCAAACAAGGACTGTACAGCAGTAAATTATTTGTGAAAATAAAATTGACATCTCCATGCGTTGAAGTTTTCATCACTTACACGCAAAAAAATCAAGACAAAATAACGTAATGTTTATAAGTGCCCACAATTGCAGAAACAATTTATTTCAGAATTTATCAACGCAATGTCCCCACACATACTTTTGCAAACCTCATCGATATTCATAAATAACACGTGAACACTTTTCAAATATAAAACTCGTTGTATAACTTAAGCGTTTCTGTGTTTTTTCCTAACTATTTCTTTATCTAGTTTCAATATAGATGAGTATAATCTTAGAACATCAAGTATTGAGGAACCCGGAAGTACAATTTCATTGGCTGCAAAAGCAGCGGCAGTTCAAAATCTGACGGGAACCCTGGAGCAAGTCTGGACAAATTCGCCGTGAATGTTTACAAACGATACGCTTAAATGGTACTTCATTTCAACTCCTGTTTGAACAAATTCACTCTCAATTCTGATGAAATAGTCTATTTGCTGATGATCTGTGATAACCGTGGCATTATCTTCAGTGAAAGTGTAAAACTGAACACGTGAATGGGATTTCTGAAGATCATGCCACAGGTTGAAATGTTCCCCATGTAAACAACTAATATGCTCTACGAAAGGTGACACTCCAAGGTGGAGTTTGGCATGTTATATGTAGATGTTCATGATCATGAAGACAAGAAAACCTAAGTATCATAAATTGTATAATCGTTTTCTGTTTGATCTACCAATAACATTACGATAACAAACATCCACACGTGTGTGATTTATTCGGACTGGAATTGGAACATAGAATTTATTTGTCTTTTCTGGCCACCTATCTACCAACGTGGCAATGTACCATTGTTAGATGCTACTAATTCACTAGTACTGTTGTGGCATGCTATAAGTCTGCTAATAATATTCAACACAATTACAGTAAATTCTACAGACCCAAAATGATAAAAACGTATCCTAAATATATATATATATATATATATATATATATATATATATATATATATATATATATATATATATATATCATCTGAAGGTACTGCTGTACAGAATATTGAAGGGCTATTTAGACTTTTTTTTCAGTGTCATTTCTTATATTGGTAATTGTTCTGCTTTGCCCATCTTATTTTAATTTACGTCCGAGTTTGGTGTGATTAGTCACCGATTCTAATTCTAATATTTTCTGCCATCACCCAACATGCCCAAATGTACTTCAATTTCAATATCTCCAATATATGTAATGAGATACTAAATAGTTACTCAACCATTTTGTCAACTGAACAAGATCTTCATAACTTAATGTATGTAACAAAGTAGTATCACATCTAACACTTAAATCATTCAACCCCCTCAGTGACCTAGCGGTAGAGTATCTGCCGGGGAGAGCAGAAGGTCCAGGGTTCGATCCCCGGCCATGTCATACCAAAAGACGTTAAAAGATGGTACTTGTTGTTACCCTGTCTGTCGCTAGGCATTAAGGGGCTAAAACATGGACTTGTCGGCTCGAAGTCAGTATAGTGTGTCTGAGTGAGGTTTTCATGTTAACATGGTTAAGCTGTGGCGTGGTATCTCAGTGTGCTAGCACCATCAAATTGGAATTAGTCCGGAATAGTACAAGCAGCCACACACACACATATGCACACACATCACTATGTAAGTGCAATAATCTTGGCATGATGTCAATCACTGGATTGTCTGGTCCAGACTCGATTATTTACAGACGGCATCATATAGCTGGAATATTGCTGAGTGGGGCGTTAAACAACAAACCAACCAACCAAGCAATAATCTTGAACACGACATTAAACCCCATTTCACCTTCACCACCTGTTCCAGTTTCCATTGTTTCCAATCTACTGTTATACAGCTAAGAATAGGCATTATCCACTCACCAAGAACATTCCATTTTCAGAGAGAAAGCTTGCGATAATATGGAAACAGAGTCTTGTACCAGTGAAACTTTGGATACCAGATCAATTTTCACCCCTGTGCCCCACTTCGATCTCAACAATGTGACCCCGGACAAGAAAACTGACAGTCCTCACCGAGGATGTCCTGTTCCATTTTCCAAAACACAGGACTCCAACACTCCCAGCACATCTCAAAGAAGTCCAGCCCATGTCAGATTTGGAACCTGTGGACTTCGTTCAGACACATATCTCCGGCATGCACTGTCTAGTCCATATCATAAGACTGCCTCCATGATGGCGGTTCAGACTGACTGCAGCAGCCCGCTCTTGTTCAAGACTCCGATCAGAAACACTGGGTCCACTCCCAGCAGCAGCCGTGCCAAAACTCCCAGTGGTTCCAGGCTGCATCCCGGAGTAACCAATCATCTCACACCTCAGAGTCATGTGATCAGCAACCCCTTTGACATGACAGGTGACCGTGTACATTTCCCAGGATTCAGTCCTGGTTTGTTTACTGTCATGTCTACACCTGCAGGAGAAGATGGAGTAAGTAGCACGTATGAGATGTCATTGATGTTATTAGGCATACCAGGGGCACAGGTGACCCAGTCATCTGAGGTGCAGCAACTCCCTGTGCCCTTGGGCACACCAGACACTTATGACTGTGGGTATGACTGCGGGTTCGAATCCCGGTGAAGTCTGAAAGTATACCCCCCAACTCCCCCTTCAAAGTATACCTGGGGAGATTCTTGGGCCATTTGGAAGGGCGGTCAGGTAGCCTAGTGGTTGAAGCTTTCGCTCGTCATGTCGAAGACCCGCGTTCGATTCCCGACATGGGTACAATGTGTGAAGCCCATTTCTTGTGTCCCTCGCCGTGATATTGCTGGAATATTGCTAAAAGCGGCGTAAAACCATACTCACTCACTCACTGGGGCCGTTTGGAATCGATAACAATTTATTATGATCTACATCTGGGTAGATTCTGGGAACTCCCAGATTATACCCCCTGGGGTAGATTCTGGGAACTCCCAGATTATACCCCCTGGGGCAGATTCTGGGAAAGAGGGGTAGATTCTGGAAAGTCCCCAAAATCTACCCCGGTATACCCTGAAAGGGGGTGGGGAAAGTGGCATAAAACCATACTCACTTAAGGAGGGGGATAGATTTTGGCAGCTTACACTGGTTTTCCCCGATTACGTTTCTAGGTTTGTCAGCCCCATACCCGTGCTCATGGGTTTCACCGAAGTAGTATAATTTGTGAGACCTGCATCACTTCGGACTTTCCTTCTACATTAAGCTGTGATATAACTGGAATATTGTTCAAAGCGGCATTAAACCCAACTCACTCTCTATTATGCATATCGCAACATTTAGAATACACAACACATGTTACAGTTTGAAATTAAACATGAATGTCAACAATGGTCAAGTTGTCCTTGTCATAACCTTCCAGTTAAAAGTTGAAAATTTGGAGGGTTACCAGATTCAGTACTCAATTCAAGGCCCGAGGAGCAGGTCCCCCTTAATTATAAACACACGTCTGTGACAGATTTCTTTACCACAGAACATGCAGAGAAACATACAGAATATAGCTTGTTCCAAGACTTCTGTACCACACAAAAATATTTGCCTTTAACATGTGTAAGCAGAAGAACTTTGTGAAACACCATCAACACTAGGGATTAGGGGGATACACCAACTGTGCTATCCAATACGTATCACGATACCTTTCTCGTGATCCAGTATGTATCATGATACTTGCATGTGCTCTTATCTGTGGTGCATAAGCCATCTTTTTGATAGACAGGATGGTCCAAATACCTGGCACACTAACAATTTACAGTTGTTTCAAGTATGGCGCAATGGATGAAACTATTTATCTTTTCACTAGTAATTAATGTTACATTTATTAAAGAATGCATTTAAGGTAAGAATCA
The DNA here is from genome assembly GCF_022045235.1 of Haliotis cracherodii. Classification (NCBI taxonomy): domain Eukaryota; kingdom Metazoa; phylum Mollusca; class Gastropoda; order Lepetellida; family Haliotidae; genus Haliotis; species Haliotis cracherodii. The sequence continues at coordinate 16,392,458 of NW_027266270.1, read as the reverse complement.
ATACTTTTTACTTAGTGTGCGATTGTGATCGATACTTGTATCGAGAAGTAGAAAATCGCGATCCACCAATGCGTCGGTGTTTAGCCCCACTACTAATCAACGCCGTTGTTTTTTATCGAAAATCGTTTTTTGTATGACATGAAATACTAAGCCATAGGATTGGGGGTGTCAGTTCCTTTTTTGGGTCTGATTATTTCCCAGAGCCACAGATAAGCAGCGTATTTGCATAAAATACCCCTAAAAAATATTCAAAACCCTATTTCTTTCAATTACTTGCGTACAGAGACGCATGCATTAAATGAAAAACTCAAACGTATCAAAACAGCACGGGTAAATACCCAATGAAGCTTTTTCAGCATGCGTACAACGGAGCTAATTTCCCAAACAAAATTACCAGGTCATTTACTTTCCGAGGCAAGCCTAGATCTATGTATTTAGAACAGTTATATTATTTCATTTTTTTCAAAATCTTCCAATGTTCACAAATTTGGGGAAAATGCAACAGAGTGATGTATAGATGGGTGAAAAAATATTGGTTACCCAATGAAAAATGTAATTACCCAATTAAAATATAAACCCTAGAGTAAATACTCAATTGCTCAAAAAGTTATCTGAAGCTCTGATTACAAAAATACAGCTATCAGCGGCTATTATGCAATGTTTATAATCATGATGTTTACACACCTCAGCAAAGGAAGCGTCTAGTTAACATGTTTAAAAATCTCAAATTTGCCTACCAATATAAACCTGCAGCCATGCTAGAACAGGTGGAATGGATGCACATTTATGTACGGATGGTGTATCTTTTAGTGCCCGGTTATCATAATTTGTGTCTGGTGATTTTGACACAAAAAGCTGTAAATAGGTTAATGACTTAGACGAAAGACATGAAATAAGTCAATGGCAAAAGTCAATAAGTCATATCAACAAGAATGGTCGAGGAACTATAACAAAGGGATGTAATATGAGGAATATATATACGATCTGGCCAATGAACGTCGTCATATGATAAGTGTTTGACTAAGTCATTATAGTTCCTGACTGCATTTCTCTATGATGCAAAGACATGCTGCTCAGAATTCAATTACATTTTTTGTGTGGCTGTGCATTGTTTTATTAAATCAATACTGTAAGTAGGTCTAATTTACTTATCAATTATGAAATAATGAAACGTGTGTGCATTTCTATAGGTCAAAAGTCCTACTACATGTACTTAAATTGTGGTTGGACTACCGCTAGAGTAGGGTGCGCATTATACATGGGTGCGCACTATACTCGAGAAAATACGGTATATGCCAATGCATCAGTAGATCGCAATTTTTACTGCTCAATACAAGTATCAATCACAGTGGCATGCTAAGTCAAAACTATCCATACATACTTTAAATGTTTGCTTTAATAACTATTGCACCAAACACTATTTAGCATGTTTAATAATGAAAACCTAAATTATATTGTCCATTGTGCCATATTTGACAATACCAACTGTATATTGTCAGTGTGCCAGGTATTTGACAATACTGTCTTTGAAAAGATCATATGTATCCGATCGTGAGCAAATGTATCGTGATACGTATTGAATCACAGTTGGTGTATCGTCGCAGCCCTAGTTATTACTGACATTTCATCCAGACTCGAGGCTGACATAGATAAATCCCTGCATATATGTTTTATTTATTTGTTTGTTGTTTAATGATTCGCTGTGCAGAGTTATGTCCCTTGGGCACCCCAGAAACCAATGATTGTGGGTTTGAATCCCGGTTCACCCCAATTATGTTTCTAGGTTTGTCAGCACCATACCCGTGCTCGTGGGTTTCACCGAAGTGGTAAACGTCTGAGACCTGCATCACTTCGGGCTTTCCTCCCACATTAAGCTGACACGCCGTGATGTAACTGGAATACTGTTAAAAGAGGTTTTAAACCCAACTCACTCACTCAATCCTGTTATCAGTCGCAAGATAACTGGAATAACTTTTAAACCGTTCGATTTTATGGTCATGTTTTCCTATGATCAAACAGTTAGGCCTCAGTTAGGGGACACATTGTTTTCATGGCACAGGAAGTGATTAGTTATGTTAGTTGACAGTTGATCAATGTTTTATGTATATTCTGCAACTGTTGTGTTTCAGAAAACGTTCCGTTGGTCAATAGAACACATTGCTGCCCTGAACCCTGCGAACATCGAGGACATGCCGGAACAGCATGATCACGGGTTAGTGAGTCCGATTACCACACCCAGGAGAATCACATGACCCTCTATATCTTTGCAATATATGTCCCTGGCACTATGTCGTGAAACCAGGTCATTTGAAACCAGGTAATTGACAGTTACATGTTAAGTTTCAAATCAATCTGAATATTTGTCAGACAGACTGCCTGTCTGTCTATAGCTTTTTAAACCATGGCTCCTTTGTCGTGGTCGAACTAACTGAATTGTTAGTCAAACACCACTTGGCAATGACTGAACTTCTTTTTTTCCCTATCATTTATCTTGATGACAGGTGACAATACTCATTGGATAAGCAAGGATATACCTAAATAATCTAGTAACATAAATTGCATCATTGTTTGAATCACAAATAACATGAATAACAAAATTCAAGTAGTTTCCACTAATATACAATTTCAAAGACTAGTGCTATAACTTGTATATGTATTATAATAGTTATTTGATAAAAGATAATTTCAAATGCTTTTGGCTACCTACAATATTGGCTTGACTTCTTGATTTTACTCCTGGCTACCTGGAAAACAATACTTGTAGCCATATGGCTTGGTATAAATTTAAACTTTGAGGCCTGGGTTTAAGTATGTTTGACCACTCGTGGTTTAATTAACCATTTCAACGATTGGACACTAGGTCCTTGTGGTCTAACCTATAAGTAGCACCTCGTGGAGCTGGCTTATTGGAGGTCACATTAGCAGGGTTTATTGTTTCATCATTAGAAGTATCAAAACAGAGATTGTTTTTATTTCTAGCAAGTGTAAGTACTGATTGAAATCGTGAAATGTCTGCACTTATGTAGTAAAACATATCTTTTATTTCAGATATAGTTCATTTTTAAGTATGTGAGGTGAAATAGTTACAATATCCCTTCTGCTGATTTTGTATGGGGTGACATGACAATTCCTGACAGGACAATCATCAAATGATCATTTCTTGTATAAAATTACTTAATGCTGCTGTACATGACAATATACAATTTAAGAATGTGATTGAAGTGATTCAATGCGTTCTTGTTGCATCTTCCCTACAGACTGGACCGAGAGGCGGAGGAGCGAGCACAGCAGGCCATCTCTCACTACTTTGCCTCCCAACTCATCGTGCCCTCCCCCTGGAACGCCCCAGAGAGGAAGTACATCAGCCCCTGCACCCCAGTCACCCAGTCAGGTAGGTCATGTTAGTGCCCCCACAGTCAGTCAGGTAGGTCGTGTTAGTGCCCCCACACCCCAGTCAGGTAGGTCGTGTTAGTTCCCCCACACCCCAGTCAGGTAGGTTGTGTTAGTGCCCCCACACCCAGTCACTCAGTCAGGTAGGTCGTGTTAGTGCCCCCACACCCAGTCAGGTAGGTCGTGTTAGTGCCCCCACACCCAGTCAGGTAGGTCGTGTTAGTGCCCCCACACCCAGTCAGGTAGGTCGTGTTAGTGCCCCCACACCCAGTCAGGTAGGTCGTGTTAGTGCCCCCACACCCAGTCAGGTAGGTCGTGTTAGTGCCCCCACACCCAGTCAGGTAGGTCGTGTTAGTGCCCCCACACCCCAGTCAGGTAGGTCGTGTTAGTGCCCCCACACCCCAGTCAGGTAGGTCAGGTTAGTGCCCCCACACCAAGTCAGGTAGGTCGTGTTAGTGCCCCCACGCTCAGTCAGGTAGGTCGTGTTAGTGCCCCCACGCTCAGTCAGGTAGGTCGTGTTATTGCCCCCACACCAAGTCAGGTAGGTCGTGTTAGTGCCCCCACACCCAGTCAGGTAGGTCCTGTTAGTGCCCCCACACCCAGTCAGGTAGGTCCTGTTAGTGCCCCCACACCCAGTCAGGTAGGTTGTGTTAGTGACCCTGATCTCCTTGATAAAAAACGGAATTTATGGTTCCAGCAATAATAATGTTTTCACCATCACATATGTGTTTCATATTTGAGCTTATTGTTGTGACATTGTGATGCAGGACAGGGTACTTGGGACCTTTTCTGCCCTGAAATCCTCTAATGACCTTCAATAACTGTTGTGACATTGAGATACGGTACAGGGTACTTGGGACCTTTTCTGCCCTGAAATCCTCTAATGACCTTCAATGACTGTTGTGACATTGTGATGCAGGACAGGGTACGTGGGACCTTTTCTGCCCTGAAATCCTCTAATGACCTTCAATAACTGTTGTGACATTTTGATCCGGTACAGGGTACTTGGGACCTTTTCTGCCCTGAAATCCTCTAATGACCTTCAATAACTGTTGTGACATTGTGATGCAGGACAGGGTACGTGGGACCTTTTCTGCCCTGAAATCCTCTAATGACCTTCAATGACTGTTGTGACATTGAGATACGGTACAGGGTACTTGGGACCTTTTCTGCCCTGAAATCCTCTAATGACCTTCAATAACTGTTGTGACATTGTGATGCAGGAGCACACAGACCGATGCAGATATTTCCGGAGGATCTGCAAGGCTCCATACAGAAGGAGCTGAACAAGCTCCGCAAAAGTCAGGAAGGTGAGTGTCTCCCCATCCATAATACCGATGTTACCCTTCTCGCTACAAGGGCCGCCTCTGTGGTCTAGTGGTAGAGCGTCCACCCTGAGAGCGGAAGGTCAGGGGTTTGATCACGAAAAGACATAAAAAGATGGTACTTGTTGTTACGCTTGGCATTGAGGGGCTGAAACAAGGACTGGTTGACTCGGAGATAGTATACTGTGTCTGTGTGGGGTATAGCATTATAAAATCGGCATTAGTCCAGACTAGTACAAGCAGCTACACACACACTCACACACACATGTGCATGCACGTCACCATATATATAAGTGCAATCATCTTGGACACGACATGAAATCTGATCTCACCTCACCTCACCTCACCTCACCTCACCTCACCTCACCTCACCTCACCTCACCTCACCTCACCTCACCTCACCTCACCTCACCTCACCTCACCTCATATACTTACTATAAAGGGCTGAGTTTCAGTAAGGCTTTCGTGAGAGGAAATGGGGGCATGGGTGTCCCAGTTGCCAAAAGCACTGCTATTTGCTGTGTAGAGTTCCATCCCTTAGTAAGGCCTGAAACCTATGATCATGGTTTCAAATCCAAGGTTCATATTTCTATGTGCCTTTTTCTTATTCCAGTGTCTTGTCAAACAACCTTGTCCCTGCCGGTGGACTTTGACATGCAGAGCGTGCTGGGTGAGTCCCTATCTTTCTTTTACGTAAGTTTCAACTCGACCACTGAATTTTAAGTCCTTGAGTATCCAGGGCTGAGAATTTGCTGTGGATCTGCAGAATTCAGTGACGCCAAGGGTCACTTTTGTGGCACATGCTATTACAATATACACATAAATCATATAATCACCCAGAGCCCTTAGCTAACTATCAGTAGGGGTGAAACGATACAGCAAGGTCATGATACGATACATATCATGATACATAGGTCATGATACCATACGTATTGCGATACGCACATTGCATCAGATGCAAACTTCTTGACAATAAATATTTCAGAGCAAGTTCAAAAGGAAAAGCTAGCTGTGGACACATGTTTGTAGCTGCTATTTTTATTAGTGAACGTGAAATGCTAATTACAACACATTTTGCGATATCTGACTGACAAAAACGTCAGGGGTCATTTAACGAGTAGTAAGTAATTTACATCAGCAAGTGTATCATCTTGTATTGATACAGAAAAAAATGGATCGCATATCGTATCGTCACATGAAAACTCACGATGCACCGGTGAACAGATGTATCGTTTCACCCCAAACTTTCAGGATGTGATTACCCAGTGTCGTGGTTCATGGGTCTGAGTAGATGTCAAAATGGAATTGATGATTTAGGATGTGAATTCAAATGAAACAAAAACTAAATAAATTCCAATCTAAGCCCCTCATCATGTACATGCCAGATGTGCATCTATCATGTCTACCGGCCTCCTTAATATAGCTGGAATAGTGCTGACTTAGGCGTAATAGTACATTAGCTCACTCCTTAATAAATGGCTTCAATCATGCATACAACTGACACAAGCATTTGCCACCCAGGAGAGTACATGAACGCTGAAGCGACCGAGGAGACTAATCAGGAAGCTCTCAGCACATCCTCGTTGCGACGGAAACTCTTCTTCCAAGGGGAAACAAGCACAGCTCTAAGTCCTGTCAAGTAGGTTTATTGACCACATTGGTGAACACCTTTCACTTGCACCACTTTTGGCTTTCCTCCCACATTAAGCTGACATGCTGCGATATAACCAAAATATTGTTTCTGTCAGTTCTAAAGTGGAACTGAGGTAAATTTACGTTTTAGTAATTATTTTTAAAAAAAACGTTTAACTAATTTAACAAGATTAAGCTGACATGCTGTGATATAACTGAAATACTGTTCAAAGCAGCGTAAAACACTACTCACCTCACCTAAATTACCTTAATTCTTGCCTTGAATCCTATATGATGGCGTGCTATGTTGTTACCATGGTTACAGGAGTGAAACAAAGCTACTAGAAGAGTCTCCACCATCATCACCTCTAGCGCAGACCACACCAGAATGGGACAAACAGACGTACAGGACGTCATCATCGGTAATATATGCCTCGTGTAGCATATGACTTGTTAGTGATGTCCTGATGATCAAATGTAGTCAATAGTTGGGCAACACCAACCAAGCCATTGATCATAAAATTACATAATTGTTGAGTCAGAAAAAAACAATAGAAAAAGATTTCAGTTTGAAGAGAGAACTTTTTGATTTCCTGTTACTGGTATTTCCACCTATTTTTTTGTTCATATTTCTCGCTTTGTTCGTTACAGGGTCAGTTTTCGTCAAGTCCCATCAAAGGTCCTTCTGAACCATTCTTCAGGAGAACATCATCAGAAGCTGACTTCCTGGCCTCACCAGAGTTATCTCCCATTAACAAAAAGCGCTCAAACAGAGGTAATAATACCATTTTCAGAAATTGTGTATAGATTAAGCGTGTACTCTTTTTGTTTTGGTAACATTTCTGATTCGAAAACTGTGATGTGCTCTTCGTGTTTTTGAAGTGTCAGTTTGAATCACACAATTTAAAGACCCGTGAAGATCTGGGGTAGAATAGGTCTTCAGCAACCCATGCTTACCTCAAAAGGCGACTGTGCTTGTCATAAGAGGCAACTAACAGGATAGGGGGTCAGACTGGCTGACTTGGTTAATGCATGTCATCGTATCCAAATTGCGTGGATCGATGCTCACTGGATTGTCTTGTCCAGACATGATTATTTACAGACCGCCATCATATAGCTGGAATCTTGCTGAGTGGGACGTTAAACAACAAACAAACCATCTTCCTGCGGCAAAGATGTTAAGAAACTGGACTTTCTTATAAAGTCAGTTAACACCTTTGCCGCAGGAAGATGGAAACAAACAAATAAAACAAACCCACAACATTAAGCTAAAACACAGTTCAGATGAGCATTAACTAATTCTTTCTCCATGCTCAGTCACCTCTCTCTTGTTTCCAGGTGCCTTCTGTCGGTCGTCTGGATGTGGAGTGCCAAATGTGGAAGAAAGCTTTTCATTTAACTGTAATACCAAGCGACGGTTGTCTCCCTTGCCAATGCCAGACATGTCCCCTATAGGCTGTGATCCTGATGACGAATATGACATAAAGAGACAGTTATCTCCCTTACCCATGCCGGACATGTCTCCGATTAGTTGTGATCCTAAGGACAGAGGTGATGTGAGACAGAGATTATCTCCCTTACCCATGCCGGACATGTCTCCGATTAGTTGTGAATCTGGGGAGGGAAGTGGCTCACACCGACGTCCATCACCCCTGTCTGTGCCAAACATGTCACCAATCTGCCAAATAGCGAGAGAAACACTGGACGAGCAACACCAGTTGCCAGATGTGTCTCCCATCACATTCAAGCCCGCTTCTGAGGAGGGGGATAATCTGGGTGCTTCATACTTGCCAGGTACAGTAATTAGGGGTTTAATAAATTCTGATTTTTTTTCATAACGGACAGCATATTTTTTCGGTACTTGCTTTGAAACATTCAGTTATTTTCTCTGAAAGCGAGAGCAGAACAATTAAAGTTAATACACAACACAAATTTATTCAGAATATTCAACAATTTTGTTCATGTTTTTTTAAACCTTGAGGAAAATGTATTTTATTCCAGTATTTTCTAGCACAATTTGTGTTGGGTTTTAAACATTTTCAACCCTTGCTAATTGTAGCTTTATCCCTTGGATTGTTATCTGTTGTCAACACTCAGCTCACCTCACCTCACCTCACCTCACCTCACCTCACCTCACCTCACCTCACCTCACCTCACCTCACCTCATTGCTTATGATAGATTTAGATTACCTGGTAACAGACTTCTGAATACATCTAATTTAATTAAAGATTTGTTTTTTGTTAAAGAACCCAGATCCGAGCACCTAGCTGATGAATCGTCAACACCACAAGCGGAAGACTGCAGACAACTGAACAGAATTCCCTCCCTTGGTGCTACAGATCCTGCCACTAGAGGGCCAGTGATGGCTTTCAGGAAATCCATTGCTATGGAAACCGACTCATCCAGTCAGGATGGGTTCTACTTCCAAGTAGACAATAAGACCTACACCTTCAACTATGGTCAGGACATCTCAATTGACGACATGGACACAACTAGCGACTATGCACCCCAGCCTAGTTCAGCCAATCAGGACACAGGATACCAAACTGCAAGTCTCCAAATGACCAATCACGATACAGGACTTCATACAAATCTGACCAGTCAGTTTAGCTCTCTGCCTTTCAAATCCGAGTCCAGTATAGATCAAAATGAGTTGGAGGACAGTGTGACCTCTAAAGATTGTCCACGTGTGTGTTCTGACTTCGATCAGCCCAGTGACAGTGATCTCTTACAAAGTGACTCAGGTCTGGCAGAAGACAGAGTGTTAGAACGTGCACGGAAGATTTTAGCTCGCACCAGTAACCAGTGTCCAACTCAAACATGTGAACTAGACAACAGTGTTAGCCAATCAGCATCGCTTCCAATCCAGCCAATCAGCTCCTCGACACCAACAAAACGATGCAGACGGCGAATAGAAAGAAAAATCGCTGTCATAGATAAGCCATCCAAAGGGAATTGTCAGCTTGCCAGTAAGTAGACCCATCTTGATTCAGTGTATCATTGGTAGATTTCTCCTTGCACATAACATTGTTTAGTTGGTAGAAGTATAAGGCATAAAAGAAGTAAAGAATTGTTTCTCGGGCCATGCAGGCAGTGACTTTTGAAAACATAGTGAGGGCAGCGGTGGTTTTTTTGCATATTCAAACTTAACTAGTATGTAACCAAATAAACAGTTGTGTACCATCAACCTGGGAATGGGCCTCCCTACATAAACAGGCATACAAACTCCTATTGCTGCCATGACCATATTACAAGATGCGCATCAAAGCAGTGCACATGTACAGGGAAGTAACTGCATGCTATATTGGATTGCATAGTTTTTAAATATTAGGATTTTAATTTTTTTGAAAATGGAATAAAAAACAAAATGTGCAGCAGACTTTATGATGATGTGGTCACGGCCTGAGAACCAAAACTATTATTTTTTTAGCCTGAAATGCATTATGTTTTCAACCTCCATATATTGTACATGATCATGATGATACTTAAATGTGTGTATGGCAAAACTGCAACAATATAACATTCAACATGTTCATGACCTGTAAGATTTTCATAGCCATTATTCACTAATACTATAGATCATGGCTAGACATGCCCGCTTGTCCGTTGGTCAGAGACTAGTAACAATCTAGACCGACTCATTTTATCCTAAAATCTAGGTATCTTATTTAACCACTTGTCCCATCTTCCCGAGCTAGTACGAGTTATGTCCCTTCTATATCGCTCCTATTGACCAATCAGATTCCAGTCTGATATCACTTGCAATTGCTTCGAATAAAATACTGGCGCCCAGTGAAGACAGTATGATCAATAATGAAGATCTATCTTGTAATAATTGGGTCTTACATAGCTTAGTGCATCAAATCATGTGAGCGCCTTGATTAGAAACACAAAACGATATGTGAAATATCTGTCCATGCACAGTTGACGGTACACAGGCAGTTTACAAACTGGACTCGTTAGTCCACCCAAAATATAACTCCTTAAGTCCAACCTAGTTTGGCAATGGCGGAAACTGGACTATGATAGTCAGTTTACGCGGGAAGATGACTTCCGAAATGAGCTGCAGACAACCTGGATATGGCCAATGATGTCTACCCTGGTTGACTGATCAATTCTGATTTATCAAGCTGTACTATTTACGATTCCATGTTTTTATGCACTTTAATTCCATGAAAGGTTCCATATTATTGCCATCAACCAGTTTGTGTAATCTTTAGTGATCATGAGTGATCTTCTGGGCCTCTTCCACAAAACTGTCATAGCGCTACAACTGTGGTAACTCTGTTAAAGTGTGAGAGTTATGATGGTCTTAGTGCTATGATCGCTTTGAGCAACGGGGCCCTGGTGATTGTTATCTTTTGTGCTTGCCCTAACCATAATAAAGCTGATTCATATGTAATACCCATTTACCCACAGGTTTAGAAATAACCGATTTCATAGAAATTGTATGTGCACCAGTGCAAATGCTTGTCGTAGAGGCAGCTGACAGGATCGTAAGAGGTGGTCAGGCTCGCTCAATTGGTTGATGCATTTCATTGTATCCCAATTGCATGGATCAATGATCATGATGTCAATCATTGGATTGTCTGGTCCAAGATCGATTATTTACAGACCGCCGTCATATATCTTTAATATTGCTGAGTGTCATTAAAGGGCAAGTTCACACGGAAATGAACCATTTTTTGTTGTATTATTTCCACATTAAAAGTGTTAACATAGACATGATAGAAGTGTCATAGACAAAAATATAAAAACATCATATTTAATTAACATATTTTTTGCACTAAAACGATTTATATTTTTCACATTTACCAAGTGTTCTATTTCCATAACAAAAACACCATGGCTTATGCCCCTTGCAATATGACGTCATTGGTGCCAATTGATAAACATTATGACGTCATCATGCTTTGCCGCTTCACTGGTGTAGGTACAGTTTTGTGATTCTAGCATCTCAGATGCCAGCCAGAATTGTGTTATGCTGAGTCACCACTGCGTCGGAGTACGTCGTAGACCATGTTGTTTTACCGCAAATCAGCAACTTATTTTGAAATTATAAACGGGCATTCCGCCAACCTTGCCAAACTCCACGATGACAGTTACATCATGATCATTTGCCATCACCCTTTCTTTTGGAAGTATCGTGGTATTTTTGAGTCCTATAAAGCTCTCGAACCCACACGACACCAGTTCGCAGGGACTAGATGAATAGTGTTTTTAAATATTTAACTTAAATACCCACATCTGTAAAAACTAGTGGGTAACAGAAATTTGAATACGCAGATAGAATTACTGATACCCAATGATTTTAAAATGCATGGGTAAAATACCCACAACACCAAAGGCTTATCTGGAACTCTGGAATAGACAGGGACCCAGTTGAATTGGCACCAATTACGTCATAATCTAAGGGGGATAACTCAGGCCTATTTCGCTCGTAAAACGAAGGCCTCATAACGTTATATCACTTTCACACTATTGTGAGCTTCCTACTTTCACTGTGAAAAAAAATGAGTGTATATTTTCAAACACAGATACTAACTAATTCTAAAATTGCGTTTTGTTTAGAAAAAGAAAGAAAGTGATTTTTGCGTGTACACTTCCCCTTTAAACAAGAAACAAACAAACATTGTGATCATAAGGATAAAACAGGTTGACCTTTTGTATCTAATGAACTCAACAATGTACATTTTCAGGTGACGTGGCTACAGAGCTGTTGAAACGAGCTGGAGAAGACCTCGCGAAGTATTGCCCTGAAGCGAAGCCCATGTCTGCATCATGACGATGTGTCAGTCATTAGCCACGACATGACGACATGATCAGATGGGACACATTTTGTCTGTTTGTCATGTCACTCACTCACTCACTAACTCAGTTTTGACTCAATTTTCTTGATGACCCACACACATTGTTTAAAGACTGGAATCTCCTCAGCACATGAGTGCTAAAACATATAGCCATATTATTTATACCAAATCATTGCAACAGAGCTCCAGATAACTTTTGGAGCAATTGAGTTTTTACTCAAGGGTTTCTATTTTAATTGGGTTATTACATTTTTCATTGGGTTACCAATATTTTTTCACTCATCTATTCATCATTCTATTGGTTTTTTTCCCCAAATTAGTGAACTTTTTAAGATTTGAAAAAAATGAAAAATGTTTTAGATGTATATAACTGTTCTAAATAAATGGGCTTGACCCAGAAAGTAAATTAGCTCGTAATTGTGTTTCGGAAATTAGCTCCTTTGTACGCATGCTGAAAACGCTTCATTGGGAATTTACACAAGCTATTTTTATACATTTGAGTTTTTCATTTAATGCATGCTTTTTGGTACACAAGTTAATTGAAAGTAATTGGGTTTTGAATATTTGGGGTGGGGGGTAGGGTTATTTTACACAAATATGCTGCTTATCTGTAGCTCTGTTGCAAATGCCAAACCTATTTGCGAAGTTAGTCTGTGATAGAGCATTCAGAATACATCATTAGCTGGAGCTAATCTACTTTTTGTTTGAAAACAGAATCAGGAAGTTTTACAGTGATGAGGTATCCATTTCGCCTTACAATTGGGATCTTTTTCTTCAAGTTTGTAATTGAGAATCTGTATTGATTATTAATATGTAGAGTTATCAATGTTGAACTAACAAGTTAATTATAATATAAAAGCATTAGAATTTACAACTCCATACCTCAATGCATATATGATCTCATAACGGTTAACCCCTTCAATGTGAAAATGGAATCACCCATACTATGTATGGGATGGTCCAAGTTTGACCTGAAGGGGATAATCCACTCATATCAGTGATTGGTTGGTTATCAAGACCCATTTAATTTATTACCCAGTGGATTTTTTCACTTTTGTTTAGCCATTGTATCTGTTTTGTGATAGGCTCCTGCAACCCGTTCAACAAAGCGATCTTAGTGCTAAGTTGGTCGTAACTCCCATACTTCATCATAGGCTTACGATCAACGTAGAACTAAGATCGGTTTGTGGAACAGGGCCCTGAACATTAGACCACACTATTCTTATTTTAAGGTGTACAGACTTTTCCCGATTAGCTGTGGTCATTTGAAATGAAAACACATCTGAAATTTTTTTAGCACATTTTTTTTTTTTTTAATTGTCATAATTAATTTTTTTGGTTTGGCATGTTTAGTGGGCAAAAACATATATGGTATAATTGCTTTAAGTGCAGGATGTTTCGTATTGTGTTTGTTATATACGTACATACCGTTCTTACTTCTGAGAGGATTTTATAAGAAGATTACAGTGGCCAGAGACAACAGACAGTGCATTTGATAAATTATTATATGAAAAAGTTTATATGATTTTTGAAGGTGTATCATGTTATTTTTCTAAGCCATCAAAGATATACTGAAAAAGAAAAGTTAGGGATCATGAGTATTTTGAGGGATTTTTTTATGAAATTGTGCGCTCAGTCTACTCTACAAAAGAATATTTTGTTCAGTATATATTTCAATTATAAGTTTTTCTTTCTGGTTTTGGACCTGTCACTCAATACTGTAAACACTAAAATATGATAGGTTCTGTGTAAAGCACCCTTCTTGGAGGTATATTTAACAAAAGAGTTTGGATAATTATTTATCAGAACCCTTTATTTTCTAGTGTTACTGTAGTGTTGGGGTGTCAGAGTGGTGATAAACACTTACCTACCGTTTGTGGTTTAAACTGTTTGTGGTTTGTGTTGGGGAAATTTAAGATACACGGTACTCTTGCAACACTAATTGAAGCTGTATTGCAGAGACTCTTGGCAAAGGTCAACAGTAGTAGGGTCAATTTTTATATTGTGTTCTCGCTCCGATTGTTGAGTGAAGAATAGGATTGGAAGAATTTACAGTCTCCATTTCCACGTTTTGTTTTGTTCGGTTAGATGTGATAGCACCTTTGATGCAGACCTATGTCATCCATTATGTTCACCATGGAACAGTTTTTCATAATGGTTTCATTTTTATTCATGATTAAGATTCTACCGAGAAGTCGTACATACATAATCATAATAACATGATCACCAGGGTTTGAGATTTATTTTTAAAATATTAATTTCATGTCGACAGTTTTAATTCATAAGGATAAGTCTGTGTTCTATTCACTGAAAAAGAATGGCATTTTTCATGATTTTTAAATGTGCAGGGGTGGAGAAATGTTGCCAGTATATGTCAGTGATTTTGTGTTCATTTTCTTTTTGAATAATGTTGATAATATTGAGACCAAAGCAGGGAGAATTTATTCGGTTTACCGTCAACTTTGACCTTTAACAAAAAATTGTTTTTAAAAATCAATTGTGGAGTATATCAGGTATATAATATATTTTGGACAGTAACTATCTTGAAAATATTGCTCAGTCAAACAACTTCACCATGCTGACTACACTACAACGTAGTCTTGTGTATTTATTCCGTATTTATTGGATGCTAGACTGCCGCAAGTCTCATTAAGTTAGACAATGTATTCAGTAGCATGGCACAGGACCCTAGTACGTTAGCATGATAGATCACACATGATGGAGTAAGGTATACATCATTTAATTCATGAGAAATAGGGCTTTTGGTGTTTCTTAAATTGTAGGCTTTCCCTAAGAACACACCCTTAATGTGACTTTCATCAGAGATAGTGTTTCAACGTAATGTCTCGAGAGGTGCTTTCTTCTTATTTTTAACATATTGTTAACATTTAAACATCACATGGTTTTCATCTTCAATATATTTACAGTTTTTGATGACATAGAAATCATAGAATTGTTCCTTATGAGGATTGTAACTGTTGTCTTCCAAGCTTCACATTTAAACGGAAATTATTACATCTATACTTTGAGATATATAGCTTAATGTCCTGTGGAATTTATTCATATCTCTTCGATAGCTCTCAAGTTTTAATTTCCATGTGTCATCAGATTCTCTGATATTTTCACCCCGTGTTAGATTCTTTTATGTAAATCTTTTAACATGGAAAGTGAATTTGTTTATCAAATTCAGCATTACTGAAAATCATCAATATAAATTTATAAGAAAGATGAGGATTTTTCATGTACTCAAATTTTATTACAAAAGAGTTTAAAATAAAAAAAATTAAGTAAATGAACATTTTACATTCACATTAGTTTATATTTTTAGAACAGACATTTCACCCCAAATGTTCCCAAACAGTAAGAAATATGTATTTTAATAATCCATGGCTGGCTGTATCAGTGGTGTATGACCTGTGCCACATTGTAATTGTAACAATGGTTGGTGTAGCATAGATTGTAGTTCAAGTGCTCAGAAATCCATGGAACTCTGGGTTCCATCCCTTGGATGTATTTTAATTTGTCTGAAGGACAAGTTTCATGGACCATGAAGAAGTCATTATCATTTCTATCAATAAATATACAACATCATGTGTATCATTATTATCATTATTAGTATTGTCTTTATAAGATGGCATTTTGTCCATTTTATGCAAATTTGAGTGAGAGTTGATATATTTATCTTTTGTCTATTATGACCAGAATTGTAACTTTTTGTCATTTTATTTGTAATATATTTTGAAAGATGACAGAGAGAAAAAAATATGAGAGAGGGAGAGAGTTGTACATGCATTCTACATGAGTTTTGTCAAATCAGAATGACACATGCTCGTAATATTATCTCTATTTATTATCCCCCGCCCAACAAAGTTGGCGGGGGATATAGAAACGGGCTCCGTCCGTCACGTTTCATTTCTGGAGCATAACTCAGAAACCATTCAATATGTTTTCATGAAACATTGCACGTCTGTCAAGTACATGCTGAACAGGTGCCTTTTGCTAGTGAGAAATTTTAGACATTTTATTTTTTTACGTTTCCATGGCAACATCATGGACTTAGGTTCCAAACTCTTCTTTTTTTACATTTTCCATGACAAGTTCCACCTTGGATAAAAAAGGTTAGGGTTTGTTTAGATTTAACTATGTCATAAATTCTGCAACAGGGGCGGGGGATATCGCCACGTTAGTGGCAAACTCTTGTTAGAACTAACCGAGTTAAAAAATTTATGTGGACTAGTGGAGATATCACATCTTGTGCACCAGTATATTGTTTCCGGCATCTGGACGGCATTTGAATCTTATTGTCATGTAAGGTCAAAATGACGTCACACTAGAAATTACGTCATAGCTGAAGATCGTTGTCATTTGACAAATTTTGGTGTTCTAGGACAGCTATAATGATCAGTGCATTTTTTCTAAAGGGGAGCTCAAAAGAATTAAGGGGGCACGGGTGGCCCAGTCATCTAAGGCGCCGCGATTCGCTGTGCAGAGTTGCGTCCCTTGGGCACGCCAGAAACCTATGATTGTGGGTTTGAATACCAGTTCGCCTCGATTTGTCAGCACCATACCTGTGCTCGTGGATTTCCCTGAATTGGTAAACATCTGAGACCTGCACCACTTCGGGCTTTCCTCCCACATTAAGCTGTCACATCGTGATATAACTGGAATACTGTTAAAAGCAGCATTAAACCCAATTCACTCACTAACTCTCTCAAAAGAATTAAGACGATGGATAGTAAAGAAATTATTACTCATATGTGTGTCATACTGATTTTACAAAACTCATGTAAGAATTGAAGATTTTTATGTACTCGGTTATTTCTAACGCTATGGGTAATAAATTGGGTTATGATTTTATGCATGTGCATAGTTTACAAAAGGGTGCAATAAGATGTATTTACTGTATGTGCAGTCGGAAGTGAGCTGTGGTATGAATGAGTCCGTCATTGTCCATGTTTAGTTGTGTAGGGACTATTGTGCACCCAGGTCCATCTCGAGTATAAATAACCTGGCGATACTTTGACTTGAGGTAACAGCAGATGAGCAATATTTGCCTGTAGACAAAGTATTATATCCATGTATGCAGTGAAATTTGTGTCACTGACAAAGGATTACTTTTCTGTTAGCAAAGTATTTTTATACTCTGAACAAGGGATAATTTTTTCTAACATTTATGATTATTGTTATGAGGGTCAATAATGGGAAAAGGGTTATATGATGTGGGTAAAGGGTTATTTCCTATGGTCTGAGGGTTACAATACCATGGGCAAAGGATTATTTTAGTTTACAGAGGGTTCTGTGTGTCTTCTTACATCAGACCTGTGAAGATCCAGGGTAGAATAGGTCTTCAGCAACCCATGTTTGCTGTAAAAGGCGACTATGCTTGTTGTCAGAGGCGAGTAACAGGATCGGGTGGTCAGACTCGCTGACTTGGTTGATGCATGTCATCATATCCCAACTGCATGGATCGATGCTCATGATGTCAATCACAGGATTGTGTGGTCCAGACTTGATTCTTTACAGACCGCCGTCATATAGCTTGAATATTGCTGAGTGCGGCATTAAACAACAAACAAACAACCAAACTCTTACATCAGAATGGAATGCTACACAGTGCTTGGTCAGCAAGTTCTGCTCATGTCAACCAGTAGTCATCATATCTTCACTCTTTAGCTCAGCTGAATGTCGCTCAACTCCTGACTAATCCGTCTGTCTGTTTATTTATTTATTTGTGTACATGTACAACAGCAGTATTGACAGATCCATGTCATTTTATTCAACTTTTTTTTCCATGCATTCTCTCACAAAATATGATTTTCAGTTATAACCATGAGTTTGTAAACAGTAAATGTCGTTTTGGTGAAGTCATTCATGTGAGGAATTTAGTTGTGTAATGTTTTATGGTTTTATGTATGGTACAAGATGAAAGAGTGCTGTGTATGTCTCTGATGTGTGAATGTGGACCTGGATGGTGTCTGGACGGACACTCACAAAGTATTCCTCAAAGTATGTATTCCCTGAATCATGTTGATCATGTTTGTGTCATGTCATGTCATGTGTATAATGCAGTGATTGTTCCACCATACTGAAGTTATCAACACTCCTAGTACTAAAGAACTGGTCAATCAGTCATGTGATTGAGAAACTTCAGATGTATATTTTTGCTTTATAATATGAGCAAACTTTGCAGTATTATAAGCTGAAGTTTCTCAAGGTATTGGTAGACTTGGGGTTGTTGATTAAGTTCAGTGTGGCAGTATATGGAGTATGTTATTGAATAAAGGTTGTCAACATTATGCAAAGTCTGTTTTATACTCTTTGGGTCCAGCATGTGTAAAAAGTGTGCTGCAAGGATCCTGTTGTCCTGGGTTTGAATCCCAGGTTTTCCCTGATTGTGATTCTTGGTTTGTTGTCACCATGGCCATTCATCTAAAGTGCTGCAAGGATCCTGTTGTCCTGGGTTTGAATCCCAGGTTTTCCCTGATTGTGATTCATGGTTTGTTGGCACCATGGCCATGAGGTAAACATGAGACCAGTGTCACAATACTAAGCTGGCAGCAGAGATGTTCAAGGGGGACCTCCTTCGTTTCGCTCTTGGATTGCAGTGTATACTGTGATGATGGAATTCTGGGGATATTCTGTCAGAAACTGTTAGGCAGAAGTTCTCATGCCTAAATAGTTTACAGCATTGTGGTAAGATGTTAGCACTAAAGAATGGAACTGTTTGGGAAAATACTGTTATCTCGGGAACCTATCCTTTTCATGAATGACAAGCACTGAGGACTCTCTGGGTGCCCTGATTTATATTCTAACTGTGAAAGCTTCCAAAAATAAAGAAATGAGATGACAGTCAACACAACTTCAGGTCATTGACGTCAAGGGTGCCACGGGTGGCCCAGTCGTCTGAGTCCCTGAATCTGTCAGTGTTAAACCCAACTCACTCATTGACGTCAAGGTGAGCTAATACCAGCGTTAAAAGGAGTGGCTTGGTGTCATGTTACTGAACTACTGTCAAGTAACATTTCACTCACTCATTTGCTCGCTCACCTGCCATTGTACACCAGCAGCATGGGACAGTGCTCATAATGTCAATATAACAGCCAAGATTCTATTTGCCATGTGTTTACATTCTTGCTGTAATGTTGCTGAATGCTGTATTAAAAAACAAACATGATATACTCTGCAAAAAAGAAAAGCAAATGTGATGTTTAGATGTTTATTTTATATATCATAAATAATCAACAAATGGTATTCGATTGTTCAAAATTGGCACACATCATTCTTACTGACCCAGGTTCCATATGGCACACATGGAACAGATTTTCAAGATGAAGGTCATATGTTCTCAATAACTTGTATGGCCACCATTAGAGTCCCATCGTCCACGGGAAGCAATCAGTTCCCGAATTGTTTACCCAATGTTTACCCACTCTGCCTGCAGTGCTTGTGCCAACTGTCGGAGGCTCTGTGGTTGTGGGGCGGTCGGGTAGCCTAGTGGTTAAAGCGTTCGCTCGTCACACCGAAGACCTGGGTTCGATTCCCGACATGGGTACAATGTGTGAAGCCCATTTCTGGTGTCCCCCGCTGGAATATTGCTAAAAGCGGTGTTAAACCATACTCACTCACTCTGACGTTATCTGATCGCAGTCGTTCATCCAGTGCATCCTATAAATGTTCGATTTGGTTTAAAACTGGAGACCTGAAGAGTCATTGCAGGACCTTGATGTTGGGATTTCTGAAAAAGGCTGTTATCAGTCTTGCCGTGTGAGGACCGGCGTTGTCTTGTTGGAAAATGACGTTCACTCATCCATGTAACGCTGTGGCGTTAAATTACCAGAACTTGCACCAAGTCTGTTCTGCCAATGTGGAGATGGCTGCACACATCATCACACTATCACCACCAAATCTGTCCTGTATGCAGTTTCGTGCATAATGTTCGCTGTGACGCCCGCAAATACGAAATCTACCATCCGCACGGTGAAGCATAACCAAACTCGTCATTGACAATAACATTAATTCGTCAACAAACCAAACTTATCTCCATCGCAGTTGTACCCATACTCTGTGACCTTGACACCATTTACGTCGCTGCCGACGTTTAGGTTCGTCGAAATGACACCTCGGAGTGGTCGTTTAGCTCGATTACCTTCAGTGCCTAAACGGTTCCACGTTGTCTGGACTCATATCCCACGCAATCCTGCCTGGTATTGCCATAGTTGTAGAGGCCATAGTAAGTGACGTAGCCGTATGAATAGGTCCCATGTTGTCCATTGTGTCTGATAACGGTTCCAGTCTTGTAATGGTACTTGGTGCTACGTGGAAAAACCTGGCTACAGCTGAAGATTATTCTCCTGTTTGCAGTCGGCCGATGAGTGAGTGAATAAGTGAGTTGGGTTTAGCGCAGCTTTTAACAGTATTCCAGTTATATCACTGCGTGTCAGGTTAATGTGGGAGGAAAGCCTGAAGTGATGCAGGTCTCAGACGTTTACCAGTTCGGTGAAACCCACGAGCACAGGTATGGTGCTGAAAAACCTAGAAACATACTCGGGGCGAACCGGAATTCGAACCAATCATAGGTTTCTGGCGTGCCCAAGGGACGCAACTCTGCGCAGCGAATCGCGGCGCCTTAGACGACTGGGCCACCCGTGCCCCCCAGTCGGCCTATGGCGTTGTTGGGTTGGGCTTTCGTCAGTCGTTGCATGTTTTCGCTGTTCACTTGCTGTAAGATTGTGATGACATCCAAATGAAAACCCAGCGTTTTAAAACCCAATAAGTGATGTTGGACGTGCATGTTATGTTGATTTGTTTCGGCGCTAAGCTCTCACGCGGTTGTTTTTGCGTTGTTTCATCTTTTCGCCAAATTTCTGCAGCACCTCATTCTTTCCACACATATCAACCCCAATCCATGCAGAAATTACCAATTCATTTTTGGTATTAATTTTGTATTGAGGTCGGTAACACGTGTCAGATATTTACGATTTTACTGCTTTTGCGTTTCTTTTTTTTGGAGCGTAATACCCGTGGTCACATTCTAGGCATTTTATGAAAGTCTCATGGATACAACACCGCTGTTACACCTTTAGATGTCTCTCGAAATGCGTCTCCAAAATAAGATTGAAAGTTAAGAATGTAATGGACTTGTCCAGTGAAGACAAACTTAAAGCCTCGTGGTTATGTTCCAGATAAATAGCGACGTATTCATGACACCCGAAACGTGTTCAACGGAGAACGGAGAACGCATATTTTTTTCCTCTACCACAAAACTGGACCGTTACTTACTTCACTTTTCTGTAAGACCCGGGACCCGTTCCACAAAGCGATGTTTAACGTCTCCCTCAGCAATATTCCTGATATATGGTGAGGGTCTGTAAGTAATCGAGTCAATCCAGTGATCGATATTGTGAGCAGCGAACCACGCCCGCGGAGTACGATGACACGCAATCAACCAAGTCACCGAGTCTGACCACCAGAACCATGTACATGGTCGCTTCTTAGGACCAGCAATGGTCGCTTGGAGTATGGTATGGTTGTATGCCGCTTTTAGCAATATTCCAGCAATATCACGGCGGGGGACACCATTGTACCCATGTCGGGAATCGAACCCGGGTCTTCGGCGTGACGAGCGAACAATTTAACCGCTAGGCTACCCGACCGCCACTATGGTCGCTTGGATCCAATTCTAACCTTGAATCCCCAGGGACGTGTGCTCTCTGTAGACATGTAAGACTACTTTTAAAAAATAACATATCTATTGATTTCTTTTTTCTGTTCGGTCTTCTTCCTTCTACTTTACTATATACTGACTGTGGTATCACTTCAAAATAGTGTTTGTTTGAGCTCTTTTAAGATTTTTTAGCTGCTGAACACCATATAATGTTAGGGACAGGCCTATATAGGACCTTACCATTCACCTTACAGTCTTTTGAATAACAAAACAACCTCAACTGAGATTAAAGGGAAAATGCTTACCTTTCTTCAAAGAAACAATCTTATTTCAAACGCACGATGCAGATTACGAATCTCGTTTCAGAAAGATTTCCTACTTTCAATAAGACCGCCTCTTCACTTTCAACCAATCAGATCAAATTAATTTTCGAGCATGCGCGCATCTTGCATATCTAGCAGACGATGGCCTCAAGACGACAGACGTGGGGCAACAGTAAGAATATTTTATGTTTTAACAGCCTGTTAATAATTCAAGGAGCACGACTTCAACAACTGTAAAAATATTTAGCATGCATTATATGTAGCAAATGATGACATTTAGGCTACAACAACGACACGACCATAACAAGCCGTTGGTCCGATAGCACTTAACATTCTCATGTCAAACGTGTCTTTGGCCCAGTTCTCGATCTATGAAAGTATCGACTGGTTGCATGTCTTAATTATCTCTTTTTTCAATCTTTGTGGAAATGAAATATTTTGTCTCAGTCTAGGCCTATTCAAAAGTTTATTCGAAGAAACCAATGGTTATTTGCGTTTCTGTTTTGTCATGCATGTCTCATATGCCTAATTCATTAATTTTGTTGAATTCTTGATAATCTATTTAAATAGGATAGGCTAGACACCACACACACCATAGGAATCAACATGGAACTCGGACGGAGGGAGAGAAAGCAGAAACATTATGTTCGAAAAAGAATAATCACCGAAAATGAAGAATTCTTGGAAGGAACCACCACTGCGAAAATGCATTCTTTTGATGCGAACCACCAGAGTCAACGTTTCGTACAGAATGTGCACAGGAGGAGAAAGGATGCCCAAACAAAGCCGTATTCAAAACAGGAAAAAGTGGACAAGCACTTTAAACAGTCTAAAACAAGTAAACATTGAAAAGATAATAGTTGGTTGACGTATATTGTACTAAAGTAGTAACGGGCATTTGGGTACATATGGCTGTTCTCGACCAGGGTAGCTCTAAATTAAAAGACTAATTGTCAAATTGTCTTCCAGGCTCTGTTGGTTTAGATGTGAATATTAATAAAAATATATTTTCTTCCGGCCATGTAAGGGACAAACATTGAAGTCTTCTGATGCTAGGCCTTGAATTGACCTGCACTAGACCATTAAGCTTAGTTCATTCAGTCAAATAAAATGGTTTTCTGTAGTTCTTTAGAACACATGTAAGCAGGCTTGTTCTATTTCTATTGTAGATTAGTACTTAGTGTTTCTTTTTATATGATAATGAAAAATGAATTTAATACTACAGCCCAAAGGACAGGGATGGCAGGTAGAGAGAGAGGCAGTGTTCTTCAGCCCACTTTCACACTATCACTTGTGGAACCATCACTAGTAGAAAGAAGAAGATTTAACATCAAAACAAAGCTGATCACATCCTCAGATACATGTTTTACTAGGGTAAATATCTGAACCCATGGATACATTTCTCAGAAATTACTGATATAAGTAACAAAAATGGTATACATAGTAGCCAAGATCCTCTACCTAATCAGAAGTTAAAAGGAATTAATTTATGTCATAGTTTGTGGATGGAGTATCAAACATATTTTTTCTTTAATTATGGATTGGTTTTGAGGATGATGTAATATTATTGTTGGGATATCTGCATGTTTTGTGAAGTTTAAATATTTGCCCAAATTTAAAATAAAATGAATATGTTGAAACTATGGACTTGTCTAAAAGTGTCCCGTGCTACACACTGTATAGCTTAACTAGGAGTGTAGGTATTGTGTGTATTTTAAATTCAAATCATGCCTCACTTCCAGCTTGAAGAACAAGAAATAAACCAGAGAGCAGAGGTGTATGCACTGACAACTTTGGCAGAAACTGATTTCTACATCCTACCAGAGAATGTCAACAATGAGGAATCTCATTCCGCCAGTGGTGGAAAGTCCAACATGTCACAAGGAGCAGAATCCACCAAGGAAAGAGCAAAGAGAAAACGCAGATCTTACAGTAATATTGACTGCTTTGTTACACAGTCAAGGAAGGAAGATGGCTGTGGAGATCGTCACTTTCTTCCAGCGGGTATACTATTTTATAACAGTGTACATGGGATTTGATAAAATATGAAACTTGTTATTGATGTATACAGTTCATAATTCTTTTTTTTGTCCTGCATGTCTTTCACATTTTCTACTTGCTATACCTGAAGCAAGTTAAGTTTGATCTATTTTTACAATAATTACCATATTAGTAATAAGTTGTTTGATATTTAGGACAGAAATATATATGATGTTTAAACATTATAAGGTTTTGCAAAATACTGTGAAGGTTAGTTCATCATTAAGCCTAATTCTTAGATTTTTATTCAATTTTTCAAAATACGAGGCAGGAGGCATTTTATTTTACATATTTCTATTTCAAACAAACTGTTCAAGACATCTGACAACTGTCCACTGATGTGACTGATATGTAGCATGATTAAAAAGGGAGATCATTCCATGTTCTATGAATAGACAACTTTATTACAATGAATGTGACGTTTTGGTGAAGATACTGACACTTTTATCAAGCGAGTGCTGTACAGAAATGTCAAGTAGGAAGGTTATATACATGTCATGTGGATAACTGATGTTTAAGTAGGAAGGTGTACTCCCTTGTTCATCAAACCAACTTCTCAAAGCCACTTAAAGAAGTCATGAAGCATGATTTTTTGGAAGGACAAGGATTATAGTGTACTTCATCAAGTAAACAGAAGGGAACACTCACTGGGATTTTCTTTATGTGTAGGTACAATATAATGTTACAAGGCAGGATCTGGGGTAGTAAGATGGGTGGAGATGAAAATCCAAAACTTAATTT
The DNA here is from genome assembly GCF_022045235.1 of Haliotis cracherodii. NCBI lineage: Eukaryota > Metazoa > Mollusca > Gastropoda > Lepetellida > Haliotidae > Haliotis > Haliotis cracherodii. The sequence continues at coordinate 16,367,532 of NW_027266270.1, read as the reverse complement.
CATGTTTTTTTTCCCAATTTGTTATGACAGCGTTAGAAATTGGCACTAGTCCTGTAGTCCTTACCGAACTGCCCAGTAGTAAAGGTATCCTAAGTAGAAATTGGCCCATTTTAAGGGTTTTGCTACATGTTATCATTATAAAGACTAGTGGACAGAAACTGTTAGTTTCTAACCCTGTATGACCTGTTGCTTTTTGTTTCCCCTTTATGTGGATGTTGGCTCATGTTCTAGGTACAAAACTACTGAAACCTCCCAGAAAGCTGGTGGAGCTTGTGGCTGAGGCCATTGATCAGAGTCCAGATGGTCTTTTACAAGTCCAACAGATCTATGCTGTTTTACAGTATGTATTAACCTTGTTCATTTGCACATTTCTGTCCAGCAAAAAGGCATTGCGCATCTTTCTGAGTGTTCCCAAATTTAGACCAATTAATTGATTTCTTTGTAAAAACTAACTACAGACTATTAAATATTTGGTTATGATAAATGATATTGTCCAAAATTATAAAGAATAAATTCATGGACACCCTACTCCTAAGCTGATTTGCCTGCAGCCAAGATAGAGATGGTAACACAGTGGTGTCACAGTCGGGTGAGCTTATAGTCTTCACAAGGCACCTAACCATACCAAAATTTACTTGAATTGCCATGCTTAATATATTTCATTTGTTTCAGCAATGTATCTAAAATTTGTTTAAAAAAGATATGTTTAACCCAACCTTTCCCTGGTCCCACCCAAAATCGGGGATGAATTACACCCATCCAGGATGATTTTGAGAGTTAAATATAATCAGCAATGAAAGATATATACCACAGTTAGAATCAGCAAGTTTAAAAGATCTGTGAAGTATAAAAGTCTTTCCTGTCAGAGATCATATTCATTAGTAATCCCAAAATTATATGATGCATTACCGGTACGTGCTAGCAAGTCAGAGAATGATAATATTTTGATTTAGCTGGCAGATGTCATATCTTCAACATCTTTGTTTCAGAAACAAATTTCCTTACTTCCGGTACATTGATAAACTTGCCATTAACAGTTGGAGGGTAAGTTCTGCATGTTAATATACCTGAACATTATAAACTCTAAAACTGCACCTTAATGAGCACAATGTAATATGCTAGTTGAAAATCATTGGTTGATATCAGTAATAAACAAATTAGCTTCCAGTTACCATCAAACTTATGCAGTTCCTGATAGGTAACAGAGTTCAAACTGTACGTGTACAGTATGTAATTGAACATTTTCTGCTTATGCTTTCTTGAGAGAGTGAGTTTAATTAATGAAACTATTGTGGCACAAAATGCATGTATTGTTTGTTTCCAGAGTTCAATTCGCCATGCTCTGTACCAGAAGTGGTTCCGAAAGATTCGCTTTTCAACAGAAGCGATAAGCACAAAAGGTTGTTTCTGGGCCATAAACCGCTCCCTTGCTCCCAATGAATGGATTGTACCCTACAACCCAGGTTAGTCATTTCTTTAGGAGTACTAAAGTTCCTTTTTTTATAATGAATATAGGTATATTATTTGATTCTCAATACATTGAGATATACACTTCATTTGACATTAGTTTTGTATATTTACCAGACCATTACATGATATCTCGAACACCCAAGCCCAAATCCACTACACCTTTTTTGGACATGCTGCAAGAACCAAGTGTTGAAGATGAACATCTCAAGGTAAATGTTTGCAACATAATTTCATTAAATTCTTGGCACAGCAAAGTGAAGTTGGCAACAGCAGAATAGATCTTGAAAACAATTACCACAGTTCCTGAGTTGTTGTCATGTATGTTAATGTTATTGTTACAAATTTTGGAAAAACAATCTGTGCAAAAACATTCAGTAGACTGTAACTTGTTAATAAAGCAACTATTATTGGCTGAGCCTACCAAGTCACTCAAATCTCAGACTTATATCTATATAACAGGCTGATCATAAAGGATATTTTTAGGTTCTTATACATAGAGCTGTTATGTTCACCTGCAATAATGTAGTTGAGATTGTCTTCCTCAAGAGCAAAGTGAATTATTGTTATTGTTACTTAAATAAGTGAGTTAGTTGAGTTATATGTAGAGATTTGAACAGCTAAACTTGTGAGAAAAGCCAAATGTGATGCATTGTGTAGTTGTTTACCACTTTGAGCTCGAGCACTGTGCTGAAACCAAGTATCATAATCAGGGTGATTCAAATCCATAACCAGCCTATCCTGGCATAAGTGAGGGATGTACCTAGTGAACTCAAATGCTTTGAAACATGTAGGACAGTGAAAAGATCCATCTTTCTCCAACAGGATGTAATTCAGATAGCCAAGGAATATGGTATCAGCTTCCCGGAGTGTATTGCAGAGGCCAAAGGCGAGTTCCAGTCTCTCCAGGTTCTCAATGTCCCTTCCCCTGTCCGAGATCCGGACCCAATCTTGGTGGCATGTGTACCAGAGAGATCAGCTAACACGCCCAAGGCTGTAACATTCCCAGCATGCTTTGATACTGATGAAGGTAAGCCTCAGTTCTCTGGTCACCAGATTTATGGACACTTGTATCACTGGTGTTTTGAACTTTTATTAATACACAGTGCAGCAATAATCTATTACCAAGCACAAATATTTGGGTTAAAACCTTTACGTATTAAGAAGGCTGGGGAAAGATGTACCTGGATACTGACCCCTTATGACTATGCGATCAGTTTCCGACTGCATCGCTATACTAGAATGTGGTGTTTTCTTGATATATCTTGAATGAAACACTTCCAAAAATAGATCACAGGGCTGACAATGAAGTTATCAAAAACTAAAAACAAGTTCTCTCATGAGTTCTTTCATGAGTTCTTTTCTCAATCATTATATTCAACATTTTATTAAATGCCTGATGTCAACAATGACAGGATTTGATGAACTGCCCTTGAAATTGACTCCTCTGAAGATAAGCCCAGTGACTGGCAACACCTCCGACGGCAACACCAACTCATGCTGCACATCCCCCAATGACAGCTCTCTACTTGCCTGGACTTCCCTCAGTTTTGATGACCTGCCAAACCTCTTCTCTCCATCATTCAGCAACCACCCCTATGGCATGCCAGTCTTCCCTGATCATTAAATCTAGATCAATCTATCACAAAATAAGTTGCAGTCATATCTAGTACTGTATCACACCTCGATAGATTGACTTAACATTCAATCAAATGTGGCCATGTGTGAGCTACACACACTATATTTTACTTCATGTAATTATCAATATGAAATAAATGTCATCCTAAACATTTCTTTCTAGAGCAGAGAGAGTATTATAGTGTCATATGCTTGTCATTGCTGGACACTTTTTATCACTTGAGTGGAGCCAATATGTCTTATCATCAACAACACTGCCAATTAATATGTCAGATGGCATGCTCTCTTGAAATGAAAATGTATATATCAAAGCGATTCTTACTAATGTGTGATGATGTTGGTTTTCAGTTAATTCCGAATGTATTTTTTCCCATCCATCCGTATCTTTGCCAAGACAATTGATCATTATATACATAGGTGAGCTCTTATTTTATACATGCATGTGTATGTATGTTATTTGGGAGTCATTATTTTTTCTGTATCTAAATTAGAAGTAAAATGGTCATCAAATGTATTTTTTTAAATATATTTTTTTATGTAGGCAGTGCCTGAGAAACATGAATATATTTTGGTAGCTTTGCATGTTTTACAAAATTACCAAGTAAAAAATGGTCCATGCCAATGAAAATTTTATATGAATTCCATGTGCTCCATGTAATCTAATGCATTACTGAAGAATATTATCAATGAAGTGTAATAACTTCATGAATCTAATGATATTTTTCTTGCATTTCTCTTTGTGTTGTGTATTGATTATTTTCATAATACATGTACATGCATATTTCTTAGTCATAATAAGTTTGACATTTTTTAAAAATAAACTTTCCTTATACCTGTATACTGAGTTTCGAAAGTGTCATTACATGTATTTTGCTTGGAAAAACAAAAACAAAAACAGGGTCTATCAAAATATTTTAATAAACAGTGATATAGAAAACGTTAATCATAGATAATGCTGCAGCTGTCGTAGAGCAAGAATTTTGCTTGACATTGACATAATTATCATTGTGGACAAATATATTAGCTATCCAGATGCTTTTGGACGACTATGACCATGTGGTTCCTAAAAATGTTTACTCAATAACAAATAACAGATCCATCAACATATCAACGCCATGATCGATTCTTAATGAAGACAACACACAGGCTCACAACACAGTATCAGAAGCAATCAGATGGTGCCAAGATTTCATATCACTGATACTGTGGCATTCATATGGTCCACTGCACGCTCTCATGTATCACAAATTTGTTAGGCCTTCTCCAAGATAACAGTGATTCCCTGCCCACCTCCAATACAGGCACTTCCAAGAGCAAACCTTGCATTTTTCCTCCTGTAATTAAAGAATAAATTTATAAAACCTAAACATGTCAACACTCCTGTTTACCACATCATACTTAACACTACATTGGACTATCCTTTTCTTAACCTAAATTTACAAATATTGAATCAACATCATCAAGATTGCTCTGAATTGTAAATTGTGGACTTTAATGTGTAGACAAGGGATTTTTTGCCCCAGTAAGTTCTAGGTCACCAAGTGATACAATTTTTACTCTCACCCTTAAAATATGTTTGAAAAGACTATCAAATATTTGTACATGGCAGTCTTACATCACTATTTTGGAATTTCCTAACTGGACCATTAACATTTAAACCTTATGGCAAACTTTCAAGGATATTAATCTGTTATATATAGTAAATTTTTGAAGTTGTAGATTTATACACTTATCCTATCTCACACTATACATTTCTTCTTTCTAATTTCAATTTTTATGTGGAGAACGTGCTTGAACAAAGTTTCCAGCTTCTAGTTCTAAAAAAATTCACCCGAACACATCTCAGTATCACCATGGTCACCACCCAAACTGTGTCATGCACTGTAATCCCATGCCACATGATCACGTGACTACCCCTGTCACTTCATTCTCTTGCCTGGAGATGACAGGCTATCGGAGCTGACATGCAGTGATAGTCGGGAGGGCATATAGCATGTGACATAGGATAAGTATCTAATATACAATTTAATGAAATATTTACAAATTCTTAAACTTATCCTAGCACACAGTATGCATTTATCCCACGTTTGGACAGTGGGGCACAGATACCCTAGCCTGTAACAACTGAGACAAACACACAGAAGCTGGTGCTTAACAGTGATACGAATATAATAATAATCTATAACACTGCCTCGTGTCAAAAAGACAAGAACTTTAGTGGGTAAAATTACCATAACAGGCAAAGTGATCCCGTAACACTAGTCAGAAAGTGGTATGAAGAGTCTTTTCCGGGCACACTGAAGTGTTCATGTGCCCTTGACCTTGAGGTAGATGCGGAGAGCACTAACTGGGCACAGCGAGATGTCTTCATGTTCATCTGGGCTCAGGATGGATGCCAGCGAGGGGATGGTGAACAAACGGTCTGGCTCTCCTGGAAGCTGATTCTTCGCTATGAAGGCCAAGAAAACCTGTCTGTCCTGTCATATCTTAAACTGGACCCTGGTAACATCATGTGCATGGATCTCACTTACTCTAGTTGCTGTGGCAAGGACCAGGAGAAAAAAACGCAATCGATACCACTGATCAGCAAGCTTGAAGGACCAAATGAGGCACTGTAGTTCAGCAGCCGTGGAGATCTTTGATCTGGTTGTAGTGGAGAAGACTTAGTCTGTATGATGGTAAGACTGGGGGCGGAAGTTCCCCGTCACATAGATGATGCAAGTCACTTAGAGTATGAGTCGCCTAGCTTGGCTGACTCACCAATGTCCATGGAAGCAGTGAAGGTGACAGAACGCATGGTTGAAGACTTGTAACCATGTTAGCTATGATGACCATGGCCTCGGCCATGAAAAGATCTCGGCACCTCCTGGAAGTCTTGCTGTGAGGGAAAGAACTGTGGTCGACTTCACTCCCTCTTTTGTTGGTCCTCCAGGTGCGGTCTCTGAAGCCAGAGTAGGTCCATGGATACCTGGAGATGTGTGTCCCCCTTAACACCCAGGACAACTTCCTGAATCCTGTCAGCAAACAGGTACTGGGTAGACAAAGGAAGCTGCTATAAACTTGGCTTGAAGTGGTCGTCCCACTGACAGTGGTGGAGGAGACACCTACGGCGGAGAGCTGTGATGTGGTGATACCCTTAAACTTCTCTTGTATCAGTGTAACGGAACCTCTAGTTAATGCGTCTTCTGAGAAATTGGCAGGGGACGTAGACGTAATGACGGCTTCTGTTGCCAACAGGATGTTAGAAATAAGCGTGAACATGAGAGCCAGTATCGTCTAAGTTGAATCAAAGAGTTTGAAGTCAATCTCGGAAACATAGGAAAGTATAGAGAAGGCCTTGTCCAAATGGATGAGCCTGGGAGGTAGTGTGATGGCTGAAGAACTGGCGTTGGGTACGACGATAGCTGGTCATCCGTTAAGTACTGTGCTGAAAGTTGATCAACAATCTAAGGTAGGAAAATCACTAGATTGGCGTTGTCGAAGCTCCCTGTAGATGTCAATGGGGAAGGCTGTTGATCCAAGATGACATCTGGCGATGCAGTAAAAGTATCCAGGTTGAACAGAATTAGTGGATCAAGGAGGAGTGAACGAGGGAGTCGAAGCGGCATGTTAAGGCACTATCATAACGGTGCTGTAGAGCAGAAGTCGTGTCCAGAGACGAAGTACGAGTCTGGTCATGATGGTCCCATGAGGTAGACAAAGGCAGAGTAGGTGGAGCCAACACAGCCAAGGTCACTTGCGCAGGAACCGAAGATGGAGATGGCTATGTGGATCTACTGGGAGAATGTTGATCCATACGAGTGTCTCCTTCAGATGAGCTTTGATGTGAAAGAGTGGGTCGACAATCCTCTTGTCGACCGTGACCCATGGACCAATCGCTGGGAGGTGCGAAACCATAGAAGTCGGCCCAAGAGTGATAGTCAGGATAAGGGTAGACAAGCATAGGATGATACAGATCCAGATGGGGGGGGGGGGGGGGGGGGGGGAGGAGGATCCAAGCCATGTAGACTATCCTCGTACGTATTCACTTAGTCAAAGATGATCCCAGGATGAAGGCGGAAAGTCTTGTCGCTCAGGGTTTGAGTCATAGGAGCGGAAACGATCCTGAAGATTCTGACGATCCGAATAACTTGTAGAAGGAGAGCAATACTGAGCTGATGATCGATCTGCGTTATAGGAATAATCTTTCGAATGATGGCAATCATCAGGAGTGGTGTGTGACAAATCAGTAGCACCATTGTGATGTCGATTGGTAGAGCAACAATCCCGAGAAAGTCAATCTCAAACAGTGATCCGTAGATCTGGAACATTGAACCTCCGATGGGTGATCAGGAGAGCGTCAATACCGACTCTTAGAGGAAGCCAGCTGATCTTTATCAGAGGCACAAGGTTCTTAGAGAGAACCATGCAAATGTCAGAGCTGCTCGTTGCTCCAACGGAGGCATAAACACGGGCGCAGTGGGGACAGACAGCTGGGCGGACTTGGCGGGAACATCGTCAGTGAGGAAGCTGTCTGAAACACCAATAGCTTACACTGACAAGGAGGGTATGGTTGACGCTGGAGGAGGTTTCATGACGGACCTGATGGAGGGTACAGCTGGCTTGGTGTCCCATTTGGGCTTCATAGCAGAGAAAGGCCCGTGCTCCATGTCATTGGACTTTGACCGGCACACAGCAGAGATCATGAGGATCCGCAGTGGAGAAAGTATGGCGGCATTTTAGACAAGCCGGGTGTTGATCACGTTCTGTACCCATCCTCTGTCAAATTAGTGTTGTAAATGTATTTACAATCAGGAGGTAGCCTTTGCAAAAACACAGGGAAATGTATTCTCTAAAACTCAATACACTTCTCCACAGTTTGGTGATGAGAAAAAGAATTAGGTTGCAGGGGTAGTAGGTGATCGTATCGTGTAAAGTCACAACGCACGGGATTACAGTGCGTGACCCAATTGATGGGGTGGTGACCATGGTGATGCTGAGATGTGTTATGGTGAAATGTTATTAGAAGCTGGAAACTTTGTTCAAGCATGTTTCCAAATGATGATCAAAAGAAGGAAGAAATACATTGTTTGAGATAGGATAAGTTTAAAAATTTGATACATGTCAGTTATCAAACATGATAACAATAACTTGTCCACTTCTACATGCATAATAGCCTGGCGATATCACTTTGCATGCTGTCTTGTTACATAAGATCTTCCCTTAACTAGAAAACTTTTCTTCCTATCTTTATTTATCACTTCTGATTCAATCAAATATATTGAAGGCTTGCTCGGATGAGGCTGTCTATAGATTTTGCAATGAGAAGGGGGCGTTTCATTGATTGTTGATTACAAGCTAAGATGGTGATAAGAGAGACAGAAATGATGACATCACTTTCGAAACAAAGCGATGATGGCATATGGGTCCAAATATATACCGGTACATATATTCAAATAAAATGGAGACATGACACACATTAAAATTGAGGATAAAGACTGTCACACAGCTTACCCCAACTCATGTGCAAGATGAGCTGTTATCCTGGCTCCAGAGGCTCCAAGAGGGTGTCCCAGGGCTATAGCTCCACCACAAGCATTGGTGATCTCAGGGTTCAAGCCCAACTCTTTTATCACAGCCAGGGACTGGGCAGCAAAGGCTTCATTCACCTGAATCAAGAAAGTTACACTATAACAGTCTGTGCAAGCCCAAACTGTAGAATTTGGTGTATCATAAGGTAAGGTGAGGTGAGGTGAAATGGGGCTTAACGTCGCGTCCGAGATTATTACACTTATAGAGCAACGTGCATGCATGCGTGCATGTACGAGTTTCGACTGATGCCGATTTATAGTGCTAGCCCACTGAGATACCATGCCTCAGTATAACATGAATACCCAACTCAGACACAGTATACTGACTACCAACGACAACGTGCATCATGAATAATGCCACTATTTGCAAATACGAACAGAACAGAGATAACTTCAGATTGTAGGTGTGGTGAAATGGGGTTACAGATTATTTCCCCTTATATAGCGATGTGCATACGTGTGTATGTGTGTGTGTGTGTGTGTGTGTGTGTGTGGTTGCTTGTTTTAGTCCGAACTTATGCCAACTGAGATACCATGACATAGTTTAACATGGACACCACACTCTGACACATTATACTGACTCTGTACTATGAATGCCAGGCAGGATAACAACCATCTTTTAATGTCTATTCGTATGAGGACAGATTGTAATAGGGTAACCTCACTTTCACAATATGAACCACCAATAATACGTTTTTGCCGGTGTCAACATAACAGACACTCTCAAAATGTCTGGGCATCAAATACTCATGAACACAATACACCAAAACCATGATGTCCACAAAAGGCACACTATCAGTAACATATAGCATGTATAGTCACTAGTCTCGCAGCCTGACAACCGATCCAATAACAAACAGTGTTGAAACTTAATTCGTCTCTTACAACCAGCTAAGCTTCGCTTTGGACTTATTCCAACCCAGATTGCCCGCAGGGATTTTCTGGCATGTGTACATGTTTGAACTTACCTCAGTGAGATCCATGTCTTTCAATTCCTTCCCTGCAGCCTTGAGAGCAGCCTTAGAGGATGGAACAGGACCTATACCCATAATATTGGGGTCACAACCTGCAACAGAACTCTTCACGCTCACACCCAAACTAATAACATGTACAAACTAGGACGAAGTGTCCGCATTGTTGGGTTCAACACACGCTTTGGACTTGCTTTACAACACATATCTGTTAAAATCTCACGTTTACAGTTCAAATATTTGCAGGGGACAATGCAATTCAATTCACTGTGCTGAGTTGCATCCCTTAGCTGTGCCAGGATCTGTTGATCACAAGTTGAAATCCCAGATTACCCATGATCCTTTGTCTGTACAATACCCATGATTTTCGTTGTCATATAGTGAATACATGTCTACAACCTATATCACTTTGGGTTTTCAAACATTCAGTTGACATAACTGAAGTACTTTTAAAAGCATTGTTTATATATTATGAATACGCTACTCTAGGGGGCGTGGCCTAAATGCAAATGTCCGATTGGGATTTTAAATTTTCCGGACCCCTGATTAAAAGTGCTGATAAAACCAACCCACTACTTGAATGATGCAGTAGAGGGGTATATACGTTTGTGGAAATAGAAATCACATGAAGTGAAACATGGGGTCATGGATTAAACAATATTGACTGATGATGTATTCTGCAATGTTACAGCTGTGTAAAAACAGCCAATAGGACTGCACCAGACACAAAGTCGGTAGCATGATAATCAATCTACACCATCGAGGTACAATGATGCAGTTTGACAGGTCACAACAACTATATCTCATTTCTGGAGAGCATATTCAACAAGCATGGTGTATTAGCCATCTACTTTGTGAAGCAATCTAAAAAGAGTCCATAGCCAGTGTACTTGAAATCAGTCCAGTGCAAAACTGGCTAAGATCCTATGAAGTTTTTGTTTGTTTGTTTACTTGTTTGTTGTTTAACGCTGCACTCATATTCCAGCTATATAACGGCGGTCTGTAAATAATTGATTCGGGACCAGACAATCCAGTGATTGACATCATGAGCATCAATATACACAGTAGAGAAACGATGACGCGCATCAACCAAGTCAACAAGCCTGACCACACTTTAGTCACCTCTTACAACAAGCATAGTTGCTTTTTACAGCAAGCATGGGTTGCCGAAGACCTATTCTACCCCAAATCTTCATGGGTCTCCTATGAAGTACGGAGATCTACCGAGTACCTGAGATACCGTAGGACACAAGGCGAGCCAGTGGGGTGAGGTTGTGTTTCTTCACAGCTGCCTCGCTTGCCAGGATCAGAGCTGCTGCTCCATCACACACACCCTGTAAGGAGAGCATACTGTCAGACCAGCCTCCACAACGAGCATTACCATAACGACTATGTGTAAATATAAGATAGCTACACGATAAATCACAAAGAAGAAATAAATCACAATGATTTGTTTGGTTGGTTTTTTTGTTGTTTAACGCCGCACTCAGCAATATTCCATCTATTTGACAGCGGTCTGTAAATAATCAAGTCTGGACCAGACAATCCAGTGATTGATATGACCATCGATCCACGCAACTGGGATCGATGACATGCATCAACCAAGTCAGCGAGCCTGACCACCCGATCCTGTTAGTTGCCTTTTACAACAAGCATAGTCACCTTTTACAACAAGCATGGGTTGCTGAAGGCCGGAATCTTCACGGGTCTAAATCACAATGAAGAACGAAGAAAGGTTCATTTCATGATAAAACACTGTTCTATCGTGACATCATTTCTGGAGATTTGAACATGCGCTTGCAACTTGATGGTGTCAAAATTTGGACAACATTATTTTTGAGAGGGAGGTGTTGGGTGAGTTCTTCAGCATAGATGTAGCAGGGCAACGTAGATAAAGGCAATGGCTGAACGATTGCATCCTAAAGTGGAAAAATAGGTCAATCGGTATTGGGAGAAAAGGTACTGATAATCGACGTGCAAATTATGAGAATATGCAAGAAAGACCAAATTTAACCCCCCTGTTCATGAAATAGACTTGTCTGACATTGCCGAGGACAGATTCTATTTAGGGAGTTATCATTATTAAAATACGGGTAAATATTTTTAAAGTTTGTACAATTTATTATCATCCTTAAAGAGGCCATTCATAATATTGATATTTCATATAAGAAATAAACATCACGTGGAAGTTGTTTATCATACAATAAAACACTGCAGGGAAAATAAGCCACAAGGGGCATGCATAAAAGATCTCCAGAAAAGTGTTGCAGTACTTGCAAAAAGAAAAGCAGCTCTTTCAATGACATTTTCTCAATGCTCCTTGAAATCTTTACCTACAACCATCCACTTCCATTCACTTTGAATTTGAGGAAACAAATGCCCACTACAGCACAAGCTCTAACCTAAAATAACATGTCTGCAATTGGCTCCATAAGGAATGTAAAAACTTGATTAAAACTCACAGATGCATTTCCTGCAGATACTGTTCCATTCTTCTTGAAAACTGGAGGTAGTTTAGCAAGTGCAGCTGCAGGAGCGAGACGTGGGTGTTCATCTCGCTCAAATATCTCCTCACCTGTGAGGACCAGAAGAAAATTAACTGATGTGTAAACATGGTCTGAGATCATTCAGACCAATTTTCAAATATACAAGGCAATAGTCAACGATAAATTTGTTTTATATCATTCATATCTTACCACCTTACGGCCCTGCTCCAATAAGTGCCTCATCCTGTCCAGAAAAGAAAGATTCTGGTGTCCTTCAAATAACAAGTGTAGTAAAATCTAGATATTTTCTATATATTTATACTTATCCCGCATTACTCCTTCATGCATTTACTGATTGTTCTTGACAGAAAAGAGCTGTGTGAGGTCTTGCTGAAGAGGAAGTTGCTCCAACTGGTTGAGTGGGTAACCCTACATACCCATCACTGAATACACTAAATTCAGCACAAGATTTTTGTTATGACCAGTCACCAAGTAATCACCTTTCTTTCCTTTCACTTTCATCGGAACAGTTTCAGCCTTGAAGGCGCCCTCTTCAAAAGCTGAAAGAATCATCACATCAGTTATGCAATGGTTAGTGAGTGAGTGAGTGAGCGAGTGAGTGAGCGAGTTGGGTTTAACCTCTTTTAACAGTATTCCAGTTATATCACTTCGTGTCAGCTGATTATGGGAAGAAAGCCCAAAGTGATGCAGGTCTCAGACGTTTACCACTTCGGTGAAACCCACAAGCACAGGTATGAGGCTGACAAACCTAGAAACATAATCAGGGGGAACCGGGATTTGAACCCACAATCATAGGTTTCTGGCACGTGTGTGTGTGGCTGCTTGTACTAGTCCGGACTGATGACGATTTATAGTGCTAGCACACTGAGATACCATGCCGCAGTTTAACATGAATACCCCACTCAGACACAGTATACTGACTCCGTGCCGACCAGTCCTTGTTTTAGCCCCTTAATGCCGAGCGCCAGACAGGGTAACAACAAGTACCATCTTTTAACGTCTTTTGGTATGATGCGGTCTGGGATCGAACCCCGGACCTTCCGCTCTCCGGGCAGACGCTCTACCACTAGACCACGGAGGAGGTCCCAACCCCATACGACTTGTGATTTGGGTAAAATAAATCTCTTATGCAACAAGTGAAAAAATAATGGCCTAATACTCAGTGAACAGCCTCTTATTTTGGAACAAGATATTCCACTACCACCCACCCTTCTGCCAGCGTGTCTGTGAGGCGAGAGCGAAGTTGTCACAGTCCTCCCTGGAGATGTTGTACTTGACCGCCAGGTTCTCAGCCGTGATGCCCATGGGGGTCTTGATGTGCATGTCGGTCAGGCCTGCCCACAGCGTGTCCTCCAGCTGTGGAGGGAAATTAGCTTCTTCTCATGGGGACAGACTTACTCCAACATGGGGACATTTCTTCATCAATATGCTAACAAGTATGAGGAAAAAAGATGAAATAAATATTGTCAGTATTGATTAGGGCATCTTCCCGAGGCAAGAAAGTTAACTGACTGTAAAAGTCCAGTTTCCACCTTTGCCGAACTAGGCTGGTATCATGGAGTTACATTTTGGCTGAACTAATGAGTCTATGCATTGTCCAATCAAAATCGTGCAACGAAATCGGAATCTGGTTTGTAAACCGTCAGGCAAAGTTTGGTCGATTTCAGGATTTGCAAAGCATGTGCACCGCCAACTCATTGTCAACAGATATTTTCCAAATCTTTTCATGTTTTTAATCAAGGTGCACAAATGATCTGATGCACTTCGCAAGGTAACAACCGTTTTATCACAATATAGATCTTGATTGTCGATCAGATCATCTTGACTGGGTGCCGCCATTTTGCTTGAGGCGAATGCAAGTGATACGAGAGGTGGAATCTGATTGGTCCATAGGCGAGGCATAGAAGGGGCATAACTCCTAACAGCCATTGGCGGTGCTACAATCGAGCCCAGGAATACCAGTCTAGTTTGGCAAGGTTGGAAACTGGACTTTTGAAGTCAGTTAACTCTCTTGCCACCGGAAGATGTGATTAGGGTTGTTTTTTCCCTATAAGACTTGAAATAACAAATTGAGCAAAAATTCTTACATGAATTGTTCTTGAACATCTGTAATATTAGACTATAAAGATCCGTCTGCTCACCTTGATGTCTGAGCCAAGTTTGGTGCCGAAGCGGATGTTGCGTACAGCATACGGAGCCTGCGTCATGTTCTCGGATCCCCCGACCAGCACAATGCTGCTCTCTCCCAGCTCTATCTCCTGTACAGAGAACAGGTACACTGACGTCAGTAACACAGTATTACAGACTTTGGCTTACACTGTCATCCATTCTTACAAGTGTGTGCACAGATTTATCCTCAATTTTTATGTTCCATCTGTGAATAAGATTGAACAAGCCCTACCATTCCAGCATTTTTATGTTTTTTCAGCCTTTTCAAGGGGTTTGTTTATTGAGGTTTTCTGACATCTCAAGGTACACCCTCCTCCAAACTGTCTGATACAGATGCATTAAAATATAATAAGAGACAAGTAAAAAATTTAGTAAAATCTAAATATTTTTTCCATTCGTATACTTATCCTGCATTACTGCCTCTAAGGGCCCACCTATAGCAGACCTGCCTCCCCAGAATAGCTTCAGAAACCTTTGTTTGATAAAGTAATATGATTTGATGTGACGTCACATTCAGTCACATGACAGTGGCGAGGGTCCTACAAAAAGCAGACTTAAGATGAAAGCAGCCTTTTCTTTTTACACCAAGAAACATCGCTAGGTGCTGTCTCTTTTCTTGTACATGTTGTAAGGTAAGCAGTAAGTGCATTCAGGCGTAATGCAGGATAAATAAAATATTATATGTATAATGTAATTCAGATGGCGTATCATGTTCTCGTTTTATTAGTTATTTTTTACAAAGTTCTTATTGAGTGCTAATGTGCACTTCAGGCTGTAAACATTTAAACACAGAACTTGTCATCCAAATCACTGAATCACACCTGTAGCCGCCTTGTCACGCTGTTCAGCGGTGTACACACATACTGCTACAATTGTTTGGCGTAACAGTTATTAAAGTAAACATTAAAGATAAGAATCAACATTTTTTTCTTGGTGTGTGACTGTGATCAATACTAGTATCAGGAAGTAAAAAATCTCAATCCATCGTTACACCAGTGTACAGTAAACTACAGTTATAACAAACTCATAGGGACCACTAATTTTAGTTCGTTATAACGTTTGTTATTGGCATATATACAGCAAATGGACGAGACCAAACAGTTTGTCTATCCGTTAGTTCGTTATAAGCATGTTCATTATAAAGGTAGTTTACAGTATATCGTCCTACCACTGGCAACTATACCTGAGCTCCGTTAACGACAGCCTGGAAGCCAGACCCACACAGTCTGTTGACGGTCAGGGCCGGCACCTCCAGGGGCACACCGACTCGCAGCCCGATATGACGGGCGATATACGCTGCATCTGCTGAAGACTGCAACCAAATCACAAAGTCATTAACTTTCTTATGTATAATAGAATATCAAGTACATCAAGTGAAGAAAGAAAGGCGATATGATTTTTAAAGACTGCAGAGTGTTTTATAATGAGTGAGTATGGTTTAGTGCCATTTTTAGCAATATTCCAGCAATATCACAGCGGGGGACACCGGAAAATGGGCTTGACACGTAATACCCATGTGAGGAATTGAACCCCGGTCCTCGGCTAGACGAGCCAACGCATTAACCACTAGGCTTCCCCACCGCCTCTGTTTTATAATGAGGCAGTATATGGTGCCACTTGTTCCCTATTATCTAAAAGTGTGGAAGTCCTTTTTCTAAAACTACTTACATGTAAGTAAATATTATTATATTCATGTAAATATAAAGCTGTGAAGAATTATTTTTATATTTAGGATTCTTTTCATCCGACACAAAACACAACTTCTAGAAAAGCTATCAGTCTGTGAAAAATTAGAGTGAGTGTGTGAGTTGGGTTTAACACCTATTTTTACATTACCGTATTCGACGTAATAAGCGCCTAGGGCGCTCTCAAAATTAGAAATAGGGGGCTCTTATCAAAACATTATTTTGTCGAAAAAAACAGTTGACAGTTGAATTTCGAGGTTTATGCTGACAGCCTGGAACGTTTATATACGAGAGAGATATTTTTCCAGAATTTAATTGCACATAATTAAGGGTGCATATAACACACGAGCGCGAACAAATAAGTATTGTGTACATTGATCAATCGAAAAGGGTGCTAATTTTAATTGTTCACGAGCCAATATATTAGCAAATATATTAGCGCTTATTACGTCGAATACGGTATTCCAGTTTTATCACGGCGTGTTGGTTTAATGTGGGAGGAAAGCCTGAAGTGATGCAGGTCTCCGACATTTACCTCTTCGGTGAAACCCACAAGCCCGGGCATAGTGTCTGCAAACCTAGAAACATAATCGGGGCGAACCAGGATTCAAACCCACGATCATAGGTTTCTGGCATGCCAAAGGGATGCAACTCTGCACAGCAAACCACAGCCCTGTGCCCCCGTATAAAATTAGAAGTATCCACAGCAGATCTACTCATCTTCACCAGCGGTTCATTCAAGTCACTTTCTAGTGTACATAAGTTAGTTATCAAGAAAATTTTATGTTTTACTGCAATCATTCTTGTAAGTGTGACGCAATAAGCCTGTCCAAATACTCTTTCAAGTTGCCACAACATTCGATTTTAATAAAACAATGCAAAGCAATAAAAAAATAATTAAAATTTAGAGCAGCGCATTGTACTTTCTGTATCACCGGGAAACGCTGTTAGGAGCTGTAGTGACTTAGCCAAGTGCTTTTCTTATCACGTCATTCAATGGTCACATCATATATATATTTATCCAATCACAAACGGTATTGCATTGATTTGTTGTTACGGTTCATCTTTTCTAATCTTTCAGATTTATTGACCATATTGACTTTTGCCATCGACCTGTTCACAGATTTATTCATGTGTCAAAATCATTGCACTTGGCTGCCCAAACATACTAAGAAATAAGATTTTTCACAAATAAAGTACCTGTATAACATTTCCAAAGACAACAGAGTTGATGAGTTCAGGATTGACTCCGCCGGCTTCCAGAGCTCCCTGGGCTGCGATTGTGCCGAGGTCGGTGGACGTGAAGTCCTTCAGTTTCCCTCCATATGTCCCGAAGGCTGTTCTCCTGGCAGCAACAATGAACACGCCCGACACACCTGCACATACCAAGGTGAGGGCAAATCATGATATTGACAAAAACTTCTGTGGGATGGGGATTCGTCAACCAAGAGTGAACACAAAAACAGATTCTTACATCACTTAACAGTATATCTACTGAAGTTCAGAACCTCTCAAAATGTTTGTCAACTGTTTTCACAATACTCCACAACGACAACAACAAAACAACAACAAAATGCACACGATGTTTGTTATCAGGAAATCACCCAATCATATTTTATCATATTGAGTATTTCAGTAATTTCAGGGCATGACTGCTTATTGTGGGAGGAAAGCCCAAACTGGTGTGGATCTCAGGGGAAGGGGAGGTAACTTTTGGTGGACTATTTGGCGATGTCTTTTATCATGGTTGAGAGAGTCCAGTCGTTACATTATACCATCAGTGCTTAAGGAAAAATGTTTTGAAATTGATAGCAACCATGAACTACAGGGTAACAGAAGCATGCATAATAGCCAGTGGGATATTTTCAGGAACTTTTATCAAGTTTAAATATGGGTCAAATGAAAAATTGATGGTAAATTGAAGTTAATTGTGGACAACACAGTTCTAACTGGGACTATATCATTGTCAAAGGCCTAAGACACATTATGTGGGTGGAAACTCAGGTCATTACTTGGGACAAGTTCCATAAATTACATAAAAAGGAAACCCAACCCATTTCCATTAGTGGTCTGCAGAAGTTATGACTTTTGCACAGTTACTTCCCTTTGCTGCTGGTTGACCAAAATCCTTCCCACCGCATGACGTCTTGGTTACACTCTCGGTAACATCAGTGTGGGAGCGGACATTACCAGAATCTTGAAATTTGCACTTTAACCCCAAATGTAGTGACATTTATACTTTTGTTTATGTCTTTGGGAATACCATCAAAGTTCATTTCTAGAAAGGTTACGACTAACCATATTTCCCAGATGAATTTAACATTTGGTTTGTTTGATCAGATTGGTTCGAGATAATAGACAAACAGAAAATCACCCATCTTCCCCTTTACATTTTTACAATACCAATTACATGATAATAGAAATGAAGTAGAATTCAAACTGACAAACAAAGAAAATAATTTAGCTATGCCATTAAATCACCAGAGAATAAAACATATGGGTCAGTTATTCTCTAACAAAAAAGTAAAGACACTGGACAATGATGACCACACGATGCCAAATGGTGACAGATTCCGGACAATTAAAGGCGATGGGAGTGGCGCGGTCACTAGACCGTGACTTGACTGGGTTTACAACCCGGTGACAAGAATATTGACAATACAGATGTCAAAGGTAACTGCATCGCAGTATAGGCTGTATCATCAAGGTTATTATGAAAGCAACAAGAGTTTGCCACTAACATGGCTATATCCCCCGCCCCTGTTGCAGAATTTATGACATAATTAAATCTTAACAAACTCTAAGCTTTTTTAACCGAGGTGGAACTTGTCATGGAAATTGTAAAAAAAAGAAGAGTTTGGAACCTAAGTCCATCTTGCTGCCATGGAAACGTAAAGAAATAAAAATTTCTAAAATTTCTAAATAGCAAAAGGCACCAGTTCAGCATGTACCTGACAGACCTGCAAAGTTTGATGAAAAAATATTGAACGTTTTATGAGTTATGCCCCGGAAATGAAACGTGACGGACGGACGTACGGACAGATGTAAGGACAGCCGGACGGGCGGATGTAAGGATGGATGGACGGACGGATCCCGTTTCTATATTTTTGTTGCGCGGGGATGAAAACCAACTCCCTTCCTTGTACAGGGGGCAAGCATAAGTTGGGGTGGAGGTACACCTCTTTTACTTCAAGCAGTGTCTAGAAAAAGATGATTCTGGGTATGATTCCTAACTCCAGCCATTCAACCTTTAGTATCCTTGTAGAACCAAGTTTATATCTAATGTTGGTTGGTCGGTTTGTTGTTTAACGCCGCACTCAGCAATATTCCAGCTATATGATGCCTTTCTGTAAATAATCAAGTCTGGACGAAACAATCCAGTGATTGATATCATGAGCATCGTTTCATGCAATTGGGATCGATGACATGCATCAACCAAGTCAGCAAGCCTGACCACCCGATCCCGTTAGTCGCCTTGTACACGCATAGTCACCTTTTACGGCAAGCATGGGTTGCTGAAGACCAATTCTACCCAGGACTCTTCACGGGCCTTATATCTAATGAGTCAGGACACAACACCTGTGAGAATGCACGGGCCGGTGTGAGGTCATCACCTTGGGACAGGTGTTAGGTAATTACCTCAGGTAATAGGCCGTTTCATACATGCATGACAACACACGAATACTTTCTAAGTTTATCATCATTTTACCTGTAAAAGTACATTTTAAGGGTAATCAAAATGCCAGTAAGGACAGGCTAGATTAGGTCAATTTGCGTTTAATATTTTGATATAAGATCTTTTCATAGTCGTATGACTCATATTTATTAAATGAAGCGATTAGGTCAATTTGCGTTATTTTGATATATGATCTTTTCATAGTCGTATGACTCATATTTATTAAATGAAGCGATCAGGTCAATTTGCGTTATTTTGATATATGATCTTTTCATAGTCCTATGACTCATATTTATTAAATGAAGCGATTAGGTCAATTTGCGTTATTTTGATATATGATCTTTTCATAGTCATATGACTCATATTTATTAAATGAAGCCAGAAAAGGAGTTTTCTAGCATTTCTGACAGTATTTCAGTTTGGCAAGGATGGAAACTGGAATTTTAAACTGGCATATTGAAGTTTTTGTCATTACTGTAAGTTATATTCCTTATGGCCGGATTAGATTGTTTTGACATACAAGTGAGCATGCACAATGAGAATGAGAAACCAGTCAAAAAGGTGACCTTTGTACCATGCAGGGTTGTTGAGGTGGCTGGTTGTGCTACAAATGTTAATTACTGACCACTGGACCACCATTATCTAATTTTACAGGTCCTTAAGATTATTTACCAGACTCGGACCAGCGGACCAGTGTTAATTGTTGAACACTGCTCAGGAGTAACCGTCAAGTGTGGTTCTCCCGAAAACATTCATGACTTTTGCTTTCAATCTCTCTCCCGAGCAGAAGAAAACTTTTCTGTATTTTTTCACACAAGTTTTGATCTGTTTTTAAACGATATTTTCTGCATAAAAAAAATCAGCTATGGTTCAAGTAGAAGGAAAAACTGTGTGACTTGTTGCTGGAAGGAAATTTTAACACTGTGGTTTAATTCCAACATCTATTGTTCAGTGTGCTTGGGATATTCTTACGAGTTAGGTCACTGACGGTCATTCTGTTTGATGTTTGATGAACCTAAATACACACTTACTTGGGTTGTCATAATTTATGACACCTTCTATAGTGCTTCAAATGCTACTGTCTAGCGACCAGTCATCAGCAAAGACCATTTATCGTCTACTCCTTGTTATAGCACACATATGATCACATCTCATTTTAATTTTGCACATTTTCAGCAGAAGAAAAAAATATTTATCCGAAAATTAACAACAAAACAGACTCTAGTGAGGAAAAAACACATCATATAATCACCTAGCTCAAATACAACTTTAGCAAAGACATGCTGATAGTGTCACATGACTAATTCATGCTAATATAAATTTCAAACAACACATTGATGTACTTTCAGTTCTGTCTTTGCATACTGTCTGTCTGTCATTTCTTCCCCAAAATACAATTCTAAAAGCTATTTGAGACATTTTTCCAAAAATGCATAACCTCCCATTCAGATGATTTACGACGAGAAAGTTGTAAAAATCGCCAGCGCCAGACTTATGAGCGTCTGTTCCACCAGTCAACAGGTTCCCCACTACAGCCAAAAATAATCCAGACAGACTTTGAAGTTGCAGCTATTGTCATCTTAACAAGGTCGTCCAGAGAGCCCATCCGAACATTTTTGCCTTCATCAAAATGATCCAGAGACTAGAGAAGGCGGAAAGAAACAAGCTTGCTCAGTATCTCCATGGCGCCCGTCCACCACCCGACAAGAGAATCTACCTAGAGATCAACCAGAGACTAGAAAGGCTACAGGAGCAGTTTTGACTTGGTATCAAGTCTCCTCTCCTGTTCCTTGATGCAGCTGGAGGTGTTGTAAAACTGGGCTAACAAAGCAACTAGTTTGTGCAACTTTGTGACACATGTAATATGATAAATGAAAATGAATGATACATATGGATGATGTATGAGATGATATATGATGAATGTAAGTCTGATATGTATATAATGTTCATGACATATGATAAATGAAACTGAATGAAATGTATATATGGATAATGTAAGATGTGTGATAAAATGGGAGAGTGAATGTGATGTTTGAATCATGTACATGAAATATGCAACTATGGATGATGTATGATATATCAGAAGAAATGTATGAATAAAGAAAAACCACTAAATATCATTTGCTAGTGTTTGTCATTTGTCACTGTAGGCAACAGTACACTAAAATGGGCCAGTTCAACTCTGCAGAGAGGTAGCAGGGTATCACGTGTAAAACCACTGAAGCATATAAATGTTTGTTTTAGACTGTAGGCATTTTTCACTGTAGGCATTAGTGGACTCCTCCCCTGTATATATCGCGAAATCCCTTCAACATGAAGTGTTAAGGACAAGCATGTGTAGTGAGCGAGTGATTTGGGTTTAACGCCCCTTTCAACAGTATTCCAGTTATATCAGGGCGTGTCACCTTAATGTGGGAGGAAAGCCCGAAGTGATGCAAGTCTCAGACGTTTACCACTTCAGTGAAACCCACGAGCACGGGTATGGTGCTGACAAACCTAGAAACATAATTTGGGCGAACCAGGATTCGAACCCACAACCAGAGGTTTCTGGCGTCCAAGGGACGCAACTCTGCACAGCGAATCACGGCGCCTTAGACAACTGGGCCACCCGTGCCCCCAACAAGCATGTGTAGATCGGATTTGGGGAATATTGATTTATGTATGCCTGCAGAGGATAAATTGATAATAGCATTTCTTGTTAATTTTGATGAATAACAACATTGAGTGCGATACCCGAGATACTAAAAATTGTAATTTGTTTCACTGAAGCAGTGCGCGTGATCACCAGGCACATGCTGTAGTGACGAAGGGGATAGTTATTGGTACAGTAAGACCATGGGAAGGTTCTATATCCACTGTTTTGATTCTCTATACAGAAATCTACTGAAACTTATTCCACGGATAGAAATAAGCGCATTTGCTCATAGTTTCACAAAAATCAAAGCCAACTTTGAACACAGAATATGTCATAAATAAAATGAAAAAGTGGCGATAACTGGTCGAGTATATCATGGTATAACGTATTATAGATCTTTATCAACAACATTTGAAATTTTTTTATTTCACAAATTAGCTGAGCAATGTTTAGACTAACATTTAGTCTCTGAAATCTTATATTACACAATATCCTTCTTGACTCTAAAAATAATTTTTTTAAATTCCCTATGCTGATTTCATAGAGCTAGCTAGAGCTGGCTAGACTTGCTTTTGTATGCGTTTCTAGATAAATTTTTTTCGTAAAATAAATGAATTCCAGTAATGGTGCAGGACTAAGCAATGCTAAACATAACCTCGAATAATGGATAATACGTGAATAAGAGTGACAGTCTGTCTACACTAGACTTAGGCCCATAACAGAGGACAAGGAGTATAGAGCGCATGCACAGTGCTGATACTGACACTTTGGACTGACAGACAGTCGAAGTGCAAAGTCCAACCTGCAGAACCGTCAGTATTTGAGCTTTTATTTACAGGTGATAGGAAAAAAACCTATTTCGTTTAATTGAAACACAAGTTGCAACTTTTCAAAAAGCATATTGTTAGTGAAAATAATATTGATTTATGTATGTTTGCAGAGGACAAAATGATAATAGCATTTCTTGTTAATTTTGATGAATAACAACATTGAGTGCGATATCCGAGATACTAAAAATTGTAATTTGTGCGAGTGATCACCAGGCACATGCTGTAGTGATGATGGGGATAATTATTGGTACAGTAAGTCTATGGGAAGGTTCTATATCCACTGTTTTGATTCCCTATACAGAAATCTACTGAAACTTATTCCACGGACAGAAATAAGCGTATTTGCTCATAGTTTCACAAAAATCAAAGTTATTGATACAGCCAAATATGAACACGGAATATGTTAAAAATAAAATGAAAAAGTGGCGATAACTGGTCGAGTATATAGTATTATAGATCTTTATCAACAACATTTAAAAAATGTTTATTTCACAAATTAGCTGAGCAATGCTTAGACTATAATTTAATCTCTGAAATCTTATATTACACAACATTTGCTCAATATCCTATTGACTATTAATTTTTTTTTTTGAAATTCCCTATGCTGATTTCATAGAGCTAGCTATGCTATCTAGACTTGCTTTTGTATGTTTCTGGATACAATTTTTTTCGCAAAATAAATGAATTCCACAGTCATGGTGCAGGACTAAGCAATGCCAAACATAACTTCGAATAATGGATAATACGTGAATAAGAGTGACAGTCTGTCTACACCAGACTTAGGCCCATAACAGAGGACAAGGAGTATAGAGCGCATGCACAGTGCTGATACTGACACTTTGGACTGACAGACAGTCGAAGTGCAAAGTCCAACCTGCAGAACCGTCAGTATTTGAGCTTTTATTTACAGGTGATAGGAAAAAAAACCTATTTCGTTTAATTGAAACACAAGTTGCAACACTTCAAAAAGCATATTGTTAGTGAAAAGAAAGCACATGTTTAAGTGACATATTATCAATGAAATGCTCGAATGTCGAGAGCATGTTTTACGTGTTGCTTACCCCTGGACAGCGCCATGATGAACTTTGAACTCCAAGATTGTTCCATAGAGTTATGTCCCCTTGTGAAGTACACCGTGAACGCCTTTCGTTTGTCGGTAACACAGACCTAATACAATTATACCATACATTTCTCTTGTAAAACTGTGACAGTTTGGCATAAACATATTTTTTTCAGCTACATCTGCTGCAAAATAATATATTTTTTAAAATTAAAACCATGAGCCTAAATATCTTTTATTTTAAAGAAAAACACTTTGCGACTACATTTTCTGGCAATTGTTTTTTTCATGTCATGACACATTTTTATTAAACTTCAGGAACATTTTGTTTTCATCAAATTCCCCACCCCAAGCATATATAATTATTTTAAAAATTATTCATATATTATGCACTGAGAGATTGCTTCTGTAATCTGGTTAATTCATAAACTGCTACTTGTATACATTAACACATTTGACACACACCATGGAATTGAATTGCTTGAAAGAAGCTTGCTGTTCCTGCCTCATAATGTCAAATAACAAATAAGAGGAAACCAGACTGTCCTAGACCAGCGAAACTGTCGGGGGGACTTACAGTGTGAGTGAGTATGGTTGTACGCCGCTTTGAATAATATTCCAACAACATCACGGCGTACTCCAGAAATGGGATTCGCACATTGTACCCATGCGGGGAAGCGAACCCGGTCTTTGGCGTGACGAGCAAACGCTTTAACCACAATGCCACCATATACCGCTACAGATCAGGATTTTCAAGTATCACGGTTGACCATCAATGTATGTGTAGATCTAAGATAGTGAGAATTCCATTTCAATACAGAACGGCGAAATAGTGGAAGGCCCAAGTATCACCAACTCGGTGATCCAGTCGAACACGGGTATCGTGCCAAAAAAACAAGGATTGTAACTGTGGCGAATCCTGCCTCGGGGTAAGGGACGCAACTCTGCTTCACGGTGAAATACAGCGTTAATTCACTTGGCTACCCAGACTTTGGGCGTGTCATCAATACTATCTCATCCTCGATGATCCAGTTAAAACGACCCATGAAGATCCGGGGTAGAATAAATAGCATAAATAGGCGACTATGCTTGTTGTAACTGGTGACTAATGGGATCGGGTAGTCAGTCTCGCTGACTTGGTCGATGCATATCATCGTATCCCAATTGTGCAGATCGCTGATGATTATGTCAATCACTGGATTGTCTGGTCCTCGATTATTTCCAGACCGCCGTCATAAAGCTGGAATATTGCTGAGTGCGGCGTTAAAAAACAAACAAACAGTTAAAACTATTATGACTCCATCAAATTCTGCTCAGCAACGTCGAGTCATTCGCTAACGTAACGTATTGTATGTGACGTCCATTTCCCGAAGACCGCCTACGTGGTCTAGTGGTCGGAGAGCGGAAGGTCCGGGGTTCGATCCCCGACAGCGTCATACCAAAATACGTTAAAAGATGGTACTTGTTGTTACCCTGTCTGGCGCTCGACATTCAGGGGCTAAAACAAGGACTGGTCGGCTCGGAGTCAGTATTCTGTTTTTGAGTTGGGTGTTCATGTTAAACTGCGGCATGGTATCTCATTTGGCTTGCACTATGAAATCGGCATCAGTCCGGACTAGTACAAGCAGCCACACACACATACAAACACGTCGCTATATAAGTGCAATAATCTTGGACGCGACGTTAAACCCCATTTTACTTCCATCTCCCGTATCAGTAACCTCCATTTGTTACTACTCAAAAGAATTTAAAGACAAATCCTAACCCTGGCAGTGGTTTTATATATATATGTCATTCGCTACATAAACGCCACATGCAATACGTAACGGTATCGAATGAGCCCATACATATTATTCTTCAGCATGTTCTACTTAGGGTCTGCTATCCTGTGTTAAACTTTTATGTATAATTAGTGATTACGATAGCTTAAATGTAGTTCATGTGTCCTTCATGTTGTAAGCCTATAATCTATCCAAACCATGACATACTCAACCGATTGGCCAAGCTAACCCTCTACAGATATGCTTTGTCTCACTGCATGTACTCGTTCTGCATCGACAACTTGTCAGCAAACCAGTATAATCAGGTTATTTTACTATGTTTATGCTGTAATGTATGTTATTGCATTTAAATGTTGCAGGTGAAACCATTATATATTTTCCTCAATCTCATTAAAATCATATCTAAGTTCTCGCTGCCGATAGCGAGAACCAAGATCTGATTTTAATGAGACTGATATTTTACTTTACCAAACAAATCAGCATGTTATCATGGTAGGCAATACGCATACAAAATGTCAGAAGATGGAATAAAAAAGTGGGGAAGGGGTTCAGAGAAACACTGACAACTCGTGTGACCAGTTTCTTACGAATCGGAATCAAAATAAGTAACGAATAAAATCTAAGCTATGGAAGCGAATAGTCCATGGTATTTATCAAATTTACACTGGATATCAGAGACGGTATTAAAAGAGTATGTTATGGTCTCTGTGGATACGTACCGAAATGAAAAGATTAAAATATTGATATTATACATTGGATTATGAGTGAGTGAGTGAGTTGGGTTTAACGCCGCTTTTAACAGTATTCCAGTTATATCACGGCGTGTCAGCTTAATGTGGGAGGAAGGCCCGAAGTGATGCAGGTATCGGACGTTTACCACTTCGGTGAAACCCACGAGCAAGGGTATGGTGCTGACAAACCTAGAAACATAATCGGGGCGAATCGGGATTCGAACCCACAATCATAGGTTTCTGGCGTGCCCAAGGGACGCAACTCTGCACAGCGAATCGCGGCGCCTTAGACGACTGGGCCACCCGTGCCCCCTTGGATTGTGAAGGATGAACTTAAGGTATACTTCATGACACAATGCTATTATTGTAGTCCCTGAACATCGATGTAGTCACTGACGGATCCAGACGGGTTCGGGAGTGCGCTCCCCAATCTAATTCAAATAAGATCTTAGTTCTCGTTACCGCTAAACAAAGATGTTCGGACGCCACTGCCTCGGACTCTCTGTTCCCATGGGACACATTACGTCAACATGTAAAACACGACAACACTACTGGCTCTTCCAAAACGCATCCATACACGACTGCATGTATCAGGTCTTGTATGTGCATGCCTATCCAACCAGGTCAGATCTCACATTTAGTTGGCCATTTGAAAACTGCCACGCCTTGGCGATGTGAAGAGGAACCAGGCTATTGTCAAGGAGAGGCAACAGAGATTTGGCCATGGCAGCCGGAGTTGCCGTACTATATGTACAGTGACTCTGTCTGAAGGCAACACCAGAGATATAGGACATGATGTTTGGATTTGCATGCGACCACCTGTAAAATGACAGTATCTGAAGGCAACAACAGATATATATAGGACATGATGGCTGGGGTTGCATGACTATCTGTACAGTGACACTGTCTGAAGGCAACAACAGATATATAGGACATGATGGCTGGGTTGCATGACAATCTGTACAGTCACACTGTCTAAAGGCAACAACAGATATATAGGACATGATGGCTGGGGTTGCTGGACTATCTGTACAGTGACACTGTCTGAAGGCAACAACAGATATATATAGGACATGATGGCTGGGGTTGCATGACTATCTGTACAGTGACACTGTCTGAAGGCAACAACAGATATATAGGACATGATGGCTGGGGTTGCATGACAATCTGTACAGTGACACTGTCTGAAGGCAACAACAGATATATAGGACATGATGGCTGGGGTTGCCGGACTATCTGTACAGTGACACTGTCTGAAGGCAACAACAGATATATAGGACATGATGGCTGGGGTTGCATGACTATCTGTACAGTGACACTGTCTGAAGGCAACACCAGAGATATAGGACATGATGGCTGGGGTTGCATGACTATCTGTACAGTCACACTGTCTAAAGGCAACAACAGATATATATAGGACATGATGGCTTGGGTTGCTGGACTATCTGTACAGTGACACTGTCTAAAGGCAACAACAGGTATATAGGACATGATGGCTGGTGTTGCATGACTATCTGTACTGTGACACTGTCTAAAGGCAGCAGCAGAGATATAGGTGAGGTGAGGGGAAATGGGGTTTAACGTCGCGTCCAAGATTATTGCACTTATATAGCGACGTGCATGCACGTGTATGTGTGTGGCTGCTTGTACTAATCCGAACTGATGCCGATTTATAGTGCTAGCCCACTGAGATACCCTGCCGCAGTTTAACATGAATACCGCACTCAGACACAGTATACTGACTCCGAGCCGACCAGTCCTTGTTTTAGCCCCTTAGTGCCGAGCGCCAGACAGGGTAACAAGTACCATCTTTTAACGTCTTTAGGTATGACGCGGCTGGGGATCGAACCCCGGACCTTCCGCTCTCCGGGTGGACGCTCTACCATTAGACCACGGAGGCGGTCAGCAGAGATATAGGACATGATGTCTGGATTTGCATGAAACCACCTCTACAGTGACATCACAGACCTGTTTGTTGGATGATGTCCCATGCTTGTCATAAGAGGTGACTATGCTTGTTGTAAATGGTGACTGGGATCAGGTGGTCAGGCTTGCTGTCTTGGTTGGTGCATGACATCATGATCCAATTGCAAAGATTGATTCTCATGATGTCAATCACTAGATTGTCTAGTTCAGACTCGATTATTGACAGTCTACTGTCATATACCTGGAACATTGCTGAGTGCTGCGTGACACAAAACAGATGAAGATGTCCATCATTTATAACAAAGTGACATTCAGTATTTCAGTATATTTTTATTTCATTCATTCAGTTTTAAATATTTTATAGATAAAGATTTGAGCAACAAAACCCTTGAAACAATCATCATATAACCAAGTACTGGAATGCACAGCGGAATTCAGTAAGTACATATGACCAATCCAAACACATCCAATGCCACTAAAAGCATCTGGAATCCTACTGCACGTGAATCAACACTTTGACCATCCTTACCATCGTTTCATCCACATCAATGCTCCTCTCAAGTGTAATAACAGAAACATAATATTGGCTATTGGGGACAGAATGACTTCAAGTCTATTTGACATGAAATAGCTATTTTCACACAGATACGTGATGCAGGTACTTATCCATTAATACTAGAAGTGGTTAACATATATGGATTAACACAGGTTGAAGGGGATCATATTCACACAAGGGTAAGTAAATATTTCTTTTTATCTGCAGTGTGTGGTCACAGTATAATCATTAGTACAGAAAGAAGACTTATTTTCTTATTTGTCACATTTGTTCAGATGTCAGTCGAGAGATTTTTTTTTATTTAAAAAAAATAAAAATACAGTATTTTACTGTCAAAGCTATCACATGTCATAAGTGTGAGACCTGTCAGCTTTACTTCAAGGACAAAAGGAGTTACCTTTAGCATATTTGATATGTCAAGGACTGGGGTCGAAACTCAATAATGCCGGAATTGGTTACCACAGCAATTTAGTACTCTGTGAAAAGATGGTTCTAAAAACACTTAGGTAGGTAATAAGTTATCTTTGTGTTGGTCGGTGGAAGAAATAGTAATTTGGAAAAACAGTTCTTTCCATTTTTGATGAAAATAGGTTAGGCAGAGAGACCCAGCAAAATTGGCTTAATATTGAGTTCTTTCCCTGTACTTTATCTATGTGAGTACAGTTTGCTGCATACTCCAAGAACAACCACACTGACTTGGGTGTCCTCATTCTTGTCTGATTGCCTACAGGGTTGCTCGCAAGTTCTAGGAATCAAATTAGAACGGTAAATTGCTCGCAAGTTCTAGGAATCAAATTAGAACGGTAAACCGATTTTACTGTTAAGGTTTCAAGGGATTAGTTCATGAAAAATTATGGATCAGATGTTGACCTCAGCTGGGTTTATATCCTTTCATGAAATTAGGACTTGAACTTGAGTCTTAAGAAAACAGAATTCACATAAGTTATGCTGTACTCAACAGATGCACCTTCTCCGTATTACACACGAAAGGGTGCATGGTATGCAGCGAATATAAAGAGAATCAGCACCTTGGGGTTGTACTGGGCAGGGTGCTGACACAGAAAGCACCCTAGTAGATACCACTTCTAGACTGGAATGAATGAATAAATATCACTTTATGCCACATCAGCAAATTTACAGCTATTCACAACAGTCACAATGCTGGAAGATATTCAACCTGTTCCTGCATCAAATGAAGATCTGGCAAACATATGACCAACATCAGGACAATGTGTCCACTAACAAGCTCATTCTACTGCCTATTTACAAGTCCAACCATACTAAGACGTCTAATTACCTGGAATCTGGAGCTACTTACTATTTGGGCCAGACCAAATTAATAACTTGTTCCACAGATTTTTAAACCAAAAATACTTAAACATTGTGGAAGGCAAGGGCAAATAAAATAAATCAAATTCACTTTTTAAAAATAATATTTAATGTAAAAAAAATCACTGATAAATGGAATTAAATCAAAATATATTACAGTAAACTACGTTTATTACGAACACACTTATAACGAACTGACCGATATAACAAACTTATTTTTTAGTCCTGGTCATTTGTTGTATATATGCTGTATGTATATGTTTATAACAAATTACAGTTATTGCTAACTAAAATTAGCGGTCCCTTTGAGTTCAATATAACCATAGTTTGCTGTACTTTAACTGTGGTCTTTACCATATTTCTATATACACAAACCTTTTGGGGTTACTGGTAACCATTCACTTCACTTCAATACTGATTGGGAGATCTGTAAATTAAATTGGTCTGGCCAAATTAGAATTTGTTGTGAAAGCCATACCAGGCAAGTTTGGCATAGTTACCATTGTAGCTGGTATTGATGGCGGTTAAGTAACAGCCGATCTCGAACAAGTCATGTCACAAAAACACCTATATGAGACAACTGCTTACATATTGATCAACAATTTACATGAAACTGTCTTGATATGAATTCAAACCATCCTCTCTCTCGCCTCCTGATGGAGACTGACAATATAACAACGCTAACAAATTTAGCTGGTCATGATTTTAAAAAAAGCTGTTGACCCTTTGAACATTGTGTTTCTTAATACTGAACAAGAAAATACATCATTCGTCAATAAATAAAAACCACAGCAGTTTGAGAAATACTTGAACACAACGTTGTTTTGGCATGGCCAAAGAAGCTAATTGTTTATGATGATTAAGGCACAATACTGAAAGTATATTGTGAGGTAAGTGAAAACTGATAGTGTGGGGTTGGATGAATTTATCTTCAGAACATCCTTTCTGGAGCATACATATTTGTTTTGTTGTCCTTGAAACACAGGCATGAGAGAACAGGCAGTAGGATAATTTGTACCTTTACTGCATCTAAAGGACAACTGCTTTTCTCCGTAAACGCCACATTTTGTAATATCTGTTTTGTATATTTGATGATATTTAAGAAGATTGTAAAATGAAATATTTACTGCTTAGCAAATGGTCAGACAGGATGAAAAATACAAACTGGAGAGAGATCAAAACATTGTTAAAACATGACCTATCCATTCCTTGAAAAAACATATTGGCCATATCCTCCAGCAGTCGAATTTCATCTGATACAAGTTTTGGTTTGACGGAAGAAATGATTCCCTGAAACAGATGAAGCGGACATACCGTATTCGACGTAATAAGCGCCCAGGGCGCTCTCAAAATTAGAAATACGGGGCCCTTATAAGAGTATTATTTTGGTTGAAAAAACAGAGTTGAAAGATAAATTTCGTGGTTAATGCCGACGGCCTGACTGTTTATATACGACAGATATATTTTTCCAGAATTTAATTGCCCATAATTTGGGGTGCATATAACACACGAGTGCGTATTATACACGAATGAATAAGTCTTGTGTACATTGATCAATCGGAAGGGTTGCTAATTGGGATTCTTCACTTGCTAATATATTAGTAAATATTGCCTTGGGCGCTTATCAGAGCGGGGCGCTTATTACGGCGAATACGGTAGTTCAAAATATGCACAGTTTGTTTGTGAATTGAACACTTCTTATATTGTTTTACATCCTTGCAGAAAAATATCTTGCGTTCATACAGAAGAGTACTCAAAAGAAAGATAACATCTTGATGCTATTTAATAATACATCTCTTATATATCACCTTCCCGAGGAAAGGGTGTTAACTGACTGTAAAAGTCCACCCTTGCCGAACTAGGCTGCAATTATGGAGTTATATTTTGGCTGGACTAACGAGTCCATGAATAGCGAAATTAAACTCACGTAACGAAATCGACATCCCCTTCGTAAACAACATTGATTTCAATGTGCAGATTTCGGTAGACAACAGGATTTGCAAAAGATATGTACATTGTACTGTCAACTGGGCAATGACACAGATTTTCCAAATCTTTAAATGTTTTAAATCAAGGTGTTCATACGATTTGATGCACTTCGCAAGGTAAAACTCATTTTATTACAAAATATGTCTAAATCATCGATCAGATCGTCTTGATTGTGCGTGGCCATTTTGTTTGAGGCAAATGCAAGCGATATGAGAGTTGGAATCTAATTGGTCAAGAAGAGGGGCATGGCGATACGATCGAGCCCAGAAAGTTCGGCAAGGGTGGAAACGGAACTTTTAGAGTCAGTTAACTCCCTTGCCTTGGGAAGATGCATATACAATTTCATTCACTACTAGGAAATAATACCTGAAAAACGGAAATATAATGTGCTCATGTTTTGAACATGAAATATTCAATGATATACCCCGGGTATTTCAATATATCAGGAAGTTATAATCTCATCATATCCAGCAAATTTTGAGGCTCATTCAGTACAAGTTTCAGTGCTAACTAGAGTAAGCAGATGGCACCTGTAGGACACTTACATTGCCTCAAAGAATCTGATAGGCCTGTTGCTGGGTTGTAAAGCAACCTGTTTAAGATATCATCACATGCTTCTCACATCAAAACTGATCCTGTCCGTGCTTTGCATTACCATAGTGAAAGTCCAATCTCAAGATAGATGTTCAGGTCACAGAAACATATTTACCAAAAAACAATCTGTTATTTGTGATCAGAATTTTATGACCTGGGCCCCGTTCCACAAAGCGATCGTAGCGCTAAGACGATCGTAACTCCCATACTTTAACAAAGACTTACATCAGTCTTAGCGCTAAGATGGCTTTGTGGAACGAGCCCCTGGAAGCCTATTTGGCTTGAAAATCCTGTTCACCTCTCAAGTTACACATTCAACTCATTGCCTGGGTATACAACACTGCTGCTACATCCAGGTCAACTGTAGTTCAACACAGTATCACAGCAGGACTGGAAAGTGCAAAAACAAAATCACCTCGCAGATCAGAGTTTGTCTGTCTGTCTGTAGTTTAACACCACACTCAGCAATATTCTAGCTGAATGACTGCAGTCTGGAAATAAACTCTAGACCAGTCATAATCAGTGATTGATATTATAAGTCACCTCCCATGCTGTCGAGGTACAATGGGTGAGTGAGTGAGTATGGTTTTACGCCTCTTTTAGCAATATTCCAGCAATATCACGACAGGGGACACCAGAAATGGGCTTCACACATTGTACCCATGTCGGGAATCGAACCCAGGTCTTCGGCGTGACAAGCAAACGCTTTAACCACTAGGCTACCCGACCGCCCCCGAGGTAAATGACACACAAGTCACTAAGTGTGACCATCTGATTCGTTTAGTTGCCTCGTACAAGTATAGATTACTTCTAACCTCAGAATTCCACCGGAATCATATGGAGTATACACACGAAGCTTTGAGTTACCCATACATTACACCCAACAGTAGAAGAAATCGATCAGCACTTCTCCGGCAGGAACCGCAGGCATATCTTGGAGGAAGTAGATTGCTATTCCTGCTGAGTGTGCTTGGCCTTGACTGACAGGCTGGCCTGACAATAATTTTACCACAGACCTTATTCTCTGAAAATTCATTTTGTTTTGATTGAGGGGTGTCCATTAACTTGCAGTAGGTAAAATCAAATACACTTTCTAATGACTTCATAATCACTTCTGACCAATGAAGATCCGGGTTAGTATTGGTTTCAGTAACACATGCATGTTAAAAGTGGCAACTACGCTTGTCGTAAGAGGCAACTAACAGGATCGGGTGTTCAGGCTAGCTTGCTTGGTTGATGCATGGCATCGTATCCCAACAGTGTAGATCGATACTCATGATGTCAATCACTGGGTTGACTCAATTATTTACAGACCGCCGTCATATAGCAGGAATATTGCCATGTGTGTTTGTTGTTTAATGCCAAACTAAATCACTTCTAAATGCCAGTAATATTCTGTGTTAAATCTAGGTCATGACACATAACAAAACAATGAGCCTGGGACAAGAGGACAAACATAATGCTGGTAGACAGACACGGATGACTTGATTGACGAATACTGGGAGGACAGAAGGATAACATGGGAAGGTTCTGCACATACTGGTCTGGAGAAACACTTGAACACACAGCTGCTGGTGTCAGGGTATTAACACAGAGGGTAACATACACAATAATGTGTACAGAGAAACCCTGTTAATACAAACCCTGTTAATCTGGACACTACCTTACGGAGAGCTACTGTTGGGAAGATACATACAAAGGGACATCACTCCATACCCACAATGTTTTTATCAGATTTGTTCCAGATTGGATTAAAAGGGTTTCACTGTACTGGAGTTATTGGATTAAAAGGGTTTCACTGTACTGGAGTACTCCAATAACAACACAGGCTGTAAATAAGGTAGACACATTACTCTGAAAGTTCAGAAACATGATGCTCTGGATGGATGTGAACATTCAGGTCGAGTCCCATGTTTATCACTGTCTGTTAGTATCACAGTTGGATGTAATTATTGAAGCTGGTCATCCTCCCCCAACAGATGTCCCATCACATCATCACTCTCATCACTGCACATATATCTCAGCAGTGTTCAAAGGACAACCCACTACGAAGTTGAACTGAGAACCTTCAGCAGTACTGACACTCTTTTTCATCTCACTTTGCCTCACCACTATTGATATTTTGCCCGAGTTTTGAACACTCGTCTGAGGCAGAGGCAATTACACCAGCAACGCCTGATGAAGTGCAAATCCTCGAGTCACTGCACACTTTTATCTAGGATCACACACCTCCTGGGATTGTCTGTCTGTAGGTTAGTTTAGTTCCTGCTAGGACTTTGGTACTGGTGGCCTTGAGGGTAGACTGGGAACCTCGGGGAGCTGGCGCCGTATGCGGGGGTGGGGGATTCCTGGCCGCGCTACACTACCCCCCGAGGTCGGGGGTGACGGACTTCCACCAGGGTTGGACATTGTTCGTATGACAGGGGGAGGTAACCCAGTGGCTGTCGTCACTACATTCATCTCACTCTTCCTGTAACAAATAGCACAGGAAATTTAATAAAGTTTTTGAAAGGCACTTAGAAGTGATACACAAAAGGAATAGAATTTAAGGATGTCAGCTTCTTTATTATGAAGGAGAATGAAGGAGTAAGCATATTCTCCGAAACATTGTGTTCCTCATAAAAAAGAAGTTGACATCCATAAATTCTCTTCCTTAGGACATTTAATGACAAAAACTTGTGAAGATATCAAAGGCGATACTTTTTGAAAAACAACACCACTTGTACCGAAACCTGTACTCAAGCATGAAGGGTGCATATTTTATTCAAATGCATATTTTACACACGAAAATACCTACTGTGGATAAATCTCAAACAACTAACCTTGCTGCCAGCTTGCCTGACAGGGGTGGAGTAGGCAGTTGTCTGCCGTTTGTCATAAGGGCAGCTGGTACTGGACTTTGGCTTCGTCGTGACTTTAACCTGAGACTAGGGCTGGGGGACCTCCGATGTGACCTCATAACAACTTCCTCCTCTTCTTCCGCTTCAAATGACTCATCATGCTTCAGCCCCAAATTAGGAGCTCGAAACTTATGTTGCGAGTACACTACACTGTCCTCACTTCCAATATGTGTCCCGAAATCTCCATCTGCAGTGTCGTCCTCATCACTGTCAGTGAATGAGCTGTCCGAGAGCCCATCTGTTGGCTCCATGTGGTCCACCACGAGAACCTGGGGAGCTCTCTCCTTCTCCAGCTCTGCCATACGTCTGTTGCAACACAATAACACATTCTGAATTTGTGCTAATATTAGTGAGTGAGTGAGTGAGGGGAACCACAAATTGGCATCACACCATGTACCCATGTGGGGAATCAAACCCAGGCCTTCAGTGTGACGAGCAAACACTTTAACTACTAGGCTACCCGACCACCCGTGATAATAATAACAACAATAATGATAATAATGATAATAATAATAGAATGTTTATATCGTAGCATATGAATTCTCTGATGCATGCTCATGATGTGACAAGTTACAACCCTGACTCATGGATCAGTGTGCACCCAAAAGTTATTCTCAGCTCCCTGGGGAGGATACAACCCAAGCTGCCTTTTAGACACTGGAAGGCTTTCACTCACATTACATATCATCCAACCAGGTCCCCATTCACTGCTGCAAGAACAGAGGTTTATTTGGAACAAAGTCATTTCATCAATAACCAGTGATTCACTGTGAACTGATTAGTGATTAGTGACTAATTAGAGTATGGACACTGAGTGACCATGTGTGATTAGGAAAACAGGAGATGAGGGATTATTTGTTGAATCATGTACTGGCTGGTTTGACAGTGTGTGGAAGTGAGTGATAGAAATAGGACTCCTTACGTCTTTTGTTTGTTGTTGGTCTGCAAAATTAACTGTGTCATAAGATTATTGCGAGTATGTCACTTGCAGTTTTCGCAGTACTTTCCTGCTCGCAAAACTTTCCTGGTTTACAGTACGGGTGGTGAGGTGAAATTGGGTTTAACGTTGCGTCCAAGATTATTGCACTTATATAGCGACGTGCATGTACAAGTGTGTGTGGCTGCTTGTACTAGTCCGGACTAATCCAATTTATAGCGCTAGCTCACTGAGATACCATGCCGCAGTTTAACATGAATACCCCACTCAGACACAGTATACTGACTCCGTGCCGACCAGTCCTTGTTTTAGCCCCTTAATGCCGAGCGCCAGACAGGGTAGCAACAAGTACCATCTTCTAACGTCTTTTGGTATGATCCGGACCTTCCGATCCCCGGGCGGACACTCTACCACTAGACCAGGGAGGCAGTCTGGTTTACAGTACACACTGGACTCATCTGCCACATTAGCCTCATTTGGTGGCCAGCTTGAATGATATGGCACGGAGAGTAATCATATTACACTGCTCTTTTGTGATATAAATACGCAAAATACAATATCAGTACTCTACTTCGTGTTTTGCTTGCAAATAGAATGTTTTGTAGGATAAGGGCCTCCCTGCCTCGTGTTAGTACTCAGGAAGACATCTGTTCCAGCTAAACACTTACATGTATTTATTACAGTCTATGATTCGTTTAATACACTGAGGGCTTGTCTGGATGAGGCAGCCATTTGAATTCTGTTACTATACCAGTCTCGTCTTCAGAAGTATTGTGATTGGGTATTGATTTCAGGTTCATGGGGGTGACAAATTCTGTGTTAAGTCAGTGATAAGAGAGATGGAGCTGGTGACGTTGCTTCCAAGATGAACTAATGGTGGCGAATGGGTTCGGAAGTTTATCAAACATTGTATGCCACACAGTGGGATAGGTTCATCCCCCTCTTGAAATTAATATGTGGACTCAAGTTCCTCAAATCCCCTTACATACCTCCCATTATTAAAACACTTGTGCACATGATGCTGTCTAATGTCAAGTGTACCGCAGTATGAAATAAAAATGAAAATGCTTGGTGTGAATTTTTGGAAACTAAATAACAGATATCAGAGCTCCAGCTCCTTGTTGGTATTTTACCCATGCATTTTAAAATCATTGGGTATCAGTAATTCTATCTGGGTATTCAAATTTCTGTTACCCACTAGTTTTTACACATGTGGGTATTTGAGTTAAATATTTAAAAACACTATTCATCTAGGCCCTGCAAACTGGTGTCGTGTGGGTTCGAGAGCTTTATAGGACTAAAAAATACCATGATACTTCCACAAGAAAGTGTGATGGCAAATGATCATGATGTAACTGTCATCATGGAGTTTGGCAAGGTTGACGGAATGCCCGTTCATAATTTCAAAATAAGTTGCTGATTTGCTAATCGAATACGCAGGGTTACTTCACAATATTTTGATGATACGCGCAAGTTTTATTTTTGTTGCGTATCTGTAATGTTCGTTGCGTATTTGATACGCTTGGATTTTATTTTACTGCGTATTTCTGCATTTCTGATGCGTATTTTACACAGATACGCAGCTTATCTGGAGATCTGCAGATATTGTTGCAACTATGGGTAAGATTACATACCTATCGTGGTGACTGCGCCACTCTGAGATCTCCTGTCGAACTTCTGGATCCAGCTCACTGTCCCCTGTAGAGATGGAGGTAGTCCGAGACTCCGCTAACGCTATGTGGTGACCAGACTGCGGAAACATTGACAGTAGTACAGTACAGCTACAGGGATATGACGATCACGGCCAACATTTTGTTCATCACATATACTACACTACTGCAACACTTGCCTGACTGTTCCATCTTTCATGGAACAATTTGTTTTTCACAAAAATAAAAAATAGATTAAAGTAACTATCAGGTATCATATCAGTGTATAAGATCTGAACTTAATGAGACTGATTGATGCGTAACAGGCTTTATTATATACTTCAGGGAGAAAGACTGAGTTTTCTGAAGTTGAGAAATGTGACATTTTCATTGCAGTGAATATAACAGATGATATTTCACTGCAGTGAACATAACACTTGATATTTCACTGCAGTAAACATAACACTTGATATTTCACTGCAGTAAACATAACACTTGATATTTCACTGCAGTAAACATAACACTTGATATTTCACCGCAGTAAACATAACACTTGATATTTCACCGCAGTAAACATAACACTTGATATTTCACTGCAGTAAACATAACACTTGATATTTCACTGCAGTAAACATAACACTTGATATTTCACTGCAGTAAACATAACACTTGATATTTCACTGCAGTAAACATAACACTTGATATTTCACTGCAGTAAACATAACACTTGATATTTCACTGCAGTAAACATAACACTTGATATTTCACTGCAGTAAACATAACACTTGATATTTCACTGCAGTAAACATAACACTTGATATTTCACTGCAGTAAACATAACACTTGATATTTCACCGCAGTAAACATAACACTTGATATTTCACTGCAGTAAACATAACACTTGATATTTCACCGCAGTAAACATAACACTTGATATTTCACTGCTGTGACGTCCTTTTTACATTAGTTCCACATTAACAAGGCAAAATTATGACAGATGGTCAGTCATGAAGTTAATATCACTTCTTGTTGTTTGTTATTCTCTTGAAAATATTTCGTTTTATATTTCTCATGCAAATTGTCAATCGAGACTGTTCATTTTCGCACAGCGACATTTTTGTTACTTGACCAGCATGTACTCGTTCGCTTCTAACAGCAGTCTCGTAGTTTTAAAGAATATT
Organism: Haliotis cracherodii; assembly: GCF_022045235.1. Taxonomy (NCBI): domain Eukaryota; kingdom Metazoa; phylum Mollusca; class Gastropoda; order Lepetellida; family Haliotidae; genus Haliotis; species Haliotis cracherodii. Next base: position 16,327,751 of record NW_027266270.1, on the reverse strand, counting down.
TTTTGCTAAAGTTGATTTTGTATATAATCATATGTAAATGTATGGTAGAGAATTTTCGGGACCCTAAATATTTTTTGACACACCAGTTTCAAACTGGCAACTTCCATTACAGACTATGCTTTTAAAGTATTTTGTAACAGTCATACAGCCCTAACCGTAGTTTTGTCTTAAGCTTTAGAGGTTGCACGATCATAAAACATATTCTGCAAACAATGTAACCTAACTATATGAATATTTCATTTTTCATTTTTATTACGTGTTTGTATCGTTACCTATCGTGAAGTTGTCACATTTTCAATCACGAAAGCTGACACAACTTTATTTCGTTTATCCAACATTCTCGTTAATCTGACATAATCATATGCAACCAACCATGTCGGATTAACAAGACTTGACTGTATATATCTAGAGGCCTAGAAACGCATGTTCAACAGTAAACAGAGCTAGAACATTCTCCTATGATGAACAGTTTGAAGACCATGATGTGGACTGAGTATGGAGCATCTCACCTCTGCTATCAGCCTCTGCTTGTCCTTCTCCAGCTCCTCCTCAGATGACCTCCGAACTTTCCTCCTGTTTTTAAGGGCTCGAGAAGGGTTCCCACATATGACGTTCCCCAGAGTTAGATCACTTGTTGCATCCACTTCCACTGAATCTGATTCAAATCATCAATTAGAAACTATTTTAATATGTGGGGTAGGATGAACAAGTTGTCTGATTCTGTATTCAATGAGCATACCTACTACCCAGTTGTAACTCAGGGTTCAGGGTTTGCACAGAGATAGTCTCAAACATCAAGACTTTCAAGGCTCATTCCCAAAATTCAAGGCCACAAAGATTTACACCAATGTGTACGTATTGTTTTCTTGGAATTTTTAAACAGTTTTAGATATCAAACAATATAAAGATATATAAAGATATTAGGTAGTTTAGTTGAGATGAGACTGAATAGGAAAATTCAAGGTTTTCTAAAGGCACATTATACATTTTCAAGGCCTTAAATATTGCAGAATATATCCCAGTGTTATGGGTTTTCGGAGGGCTTAAGAAACTTTCATAGTTTTCCTGCTAAGGTCAAGAACAGCTGAACAACCTGTCACTCACTTATAAAGGATGACTTTATCTTAAAAACAGGTCATATCTACAATGTCTGTGTGACGCCACACCCCTTGTTATAGCATGAGTAATTGTGAAAAACATGTACGTCCGAAAACATATGATGTTCGAAAACCTATGATTCACCGGTAATCCAGGAATTCTTGGGTAGAAACGAAATAGATACAAGCACCCATTTCTTGTTGAAGGCTGAGACATAGTGTGAATGTTGTGAGAGTAGCCTTAGGCAATGTGCAATCTCAGCATGGCAGTCGTGCAGTCTCCTGGTACAGTATTGTGCACATAGCAAGTGTGCATAATGCACATGTGCCCTGCATAGAGAGGTAATCTACATGTCTTACATCGGCTTCCACTAGCAGCAACACTATTGTACATGCCAGTATCTCAGACTGATGCGTGTGGGTTGTCAATCCTTTCACACTGGTCATAGCACCTGTACCACTTAGGCATTCAGGGTTAGAATAGGTCCCTAGCAATTCTGTAATAATAATAATAATAATGATGATGATGATGATGATGATTGAATATTGCAGGGTACAGAGTTACACATCAAACACAGCAGCTGTACAATGCCTGACGTACTGACATATTCTCACCACTAGAACTTGGTCTGGCGGTGGTTGGCCTTGCACTGGTGGCTGGACGGGCTGAGGTTGCTGGACGGGCTGAGGTCGCTGGACGGGCTGAGGACACTGGTCGGCTGGCAACTGATGGGGAGTGACCACTTGTTGGACGGAAGGCTGTGGTCGGTCTCCTGAGGGCTGTGCCAGGCCGGTAGGCTGTAGCTGGGCGAAGTGCTGCTGTACCGGGACGGGAACCTTGACACAACAGTTAATGTTTCAGCATCAGTTCACACTATTTCAGCACTGGTCAAAGTTCAAAGGAAGGTCACATGTAAAACAGAGTAAAAAAATAAAATCGAACTCACATACTTGATCAAAATGACAATGATATCAGCAGAAGACAGTGAGTGATAGGAAAAAATGACATCAATACAGCTGGTTTCAATATCTATGGTTTGAATTGGATTTGAATTCTGTGAGCAAGCTTTTGAGACATCTTTGCTCAAAATGTGCAATGCCTCTTCCGTTCAAATGTTTATCCAACTGAAGCGAGAGATAGACGATAATTTAGACGGAATCAGTCATACGGGTTATAACTGTCGTATGGAATACCCCGTGTTAACGTTTTTGAGGTTGCAGAATCAGAAAACACATTCCGACTATCCCTTTCATGATCTGGTAGGCAATGCTTTGATTGGTTGGATGAAAGGTCTTTCTGACGTGACCCATAATGGGATGTCCTCAGATCTTTGCTTATAGCGATAGCGAGAAGTAAGATCTTATTTTAATGAGATTGATAGATGATTAACATTAGACCAATGTTTGAGTATGGTGTATTATCGTGGCCAATATCGTGGAAATTGTTCAGATTCAAATAGCACCATGTCTCCCTGTCTGATGGTGCTCACCTGCCTCAGTGCCGATGTTGACTGTATCAACCAGGGACTCCATCAACAAGGCATCTTTCTGCAACTCCTCCAGGTACGCCCAGTCATCCTCAAAAGCGTTGGGCTTACGATCTGTGGCTGACCCGTCCAGTAGTGGCTCCTCGTCCAGAACTTGTAGGTTGGGCAAGACTTTCTTCACATACTCCCTGTAGTTGTAGTCAGTCTACAATAGGGATGGGTATTGGAGGTTTAAAGTGTATCGCCATATTTTGTGATGCACAAGGCCGATTGCGATACCTATCACAATATATTGTATTATTCTAAATTTGGAATTCAGAAAAACCTGAAACATCAATGTATGGTTGGAAGTTCACAAATAGAACCAAAAAGGATGCTGGTACAAGAAAATGTTAACTCATCTGATAAAAAAGCAGCAATCTTGGGGGCTATGGATGCACGCTCCGGGGCAGTGAAGGTATTTGGCAAGTGTATAACATAAAACACATGATAAAAGTTGCTATTTCAAATCCCCCGATATACTGAGCATGAAAAAATAATATTGTGACACGTATTGAGGAAAGAATGAACCTGAACTTACCGGTAATACCGTGCACCCTTAGTCTACAAACATATCAATATTTATCAAACATAGGAAACTTTCTTCAGTTTTACCTGAAATGATGTGTAGTGATGGATAATGGTGTATGGTCAAGGGGAGATAAGTCTAATTACCCGAAGTGCAATGATTTAACAAGAGACACCCCACCTGCTGTGATTCTGGGTGGGGCATGAGACAGACAGGGTTGCCCTCCAGGGACAGACTCTTCAGACTCTGACACATGGCTAGGTACTGGATCTGGCTGACATCATCAATGTAGTTTCTGAAGAACAAACACACCAAAAGGATTCAGCAACATGTCAGATTTGACCAAATTCAGATTGCCAGGTCAACCACTCCCACATTAAACCAAACCTTTATAATCCAGGTGCTCATTTCATAATTCAAAGATTTAATTTCAAGAGTGTGATGTGTGATGTGTGAATGGTGATGTGTGATGTGTGATGTGATGTGATGTGATGTGATGTGTGATGTGATGTGATGTGATGTGATGTGATGTGATGTGATGTGATGTGATGTGATGTGATGTGATGTGATGTGATGTGATGTGATTTGATTTGATGTGCAATGCTTCTTGAGAAGGAATAAGAGGAGAGGGAGTGTTGGGTTACAAGAAAGTAAGAAGCATTCTAACTGTATCGTGACAATTGGAAAATAATCAATTCTTGGCCTTTGGATGATTACACAGGTTACATGACACACAATCACTCTAACTACTTTATCCTAATTCTTGTCAGCACTTACAAGGTACTGGGGTCGTATTTGATACTAGAATGTAAACAGGTGTTAGTTGACACAATCAATTGTTTTATTTAATCAATCATGTTATCATAGAGACTGCACTATGTCTGAACTATGTCTTGACCATGCCTGGAGCATGACTGAACTATGACTGAATTGGACACTGAACTGGACACTGCCCGGACAATCCATGACCACACTGCACCTACCCCTCCAGGTCCAGGATCTCTAACGTGTCGATCATGCTGATGGGGCTGATGTCTGATATTTCATTGTACGAGAGGTAGAGCTCCTTGAGACTGGTCAAAGAGGCTACTCCGTCCAGTTCGCTCAACCCGCACCGACACATCCACAAGACCCGCAGACCTCGTAGGGATGACCCAATGTCTCTGCAAACCATGAAACATCATTGAACAGTTCGACTCCCATATGTCATCATTTCAAAGAAGACTGATCTTCGCTATGGCTGTCAATTTAATACAAAAATACTAAGCAGGTGAGTTGGGACTAAAGTTGCTTTTAACAGTAATTCAGTAATATCCCATCCTTTCACAATCAGATTTCAATCAACACCAACAATTTGATCCTGATACTGGTAAGGGGCATATCTCTGCAGAGTGAACTGCCACTGGGCCCCCTCATGCTTCCCAATACAAGGAGAAACAAGAGTTATCAGAAGATGACAAATCCCCCCGGCAGCCACGATAGCAAAAGGCACCACTTCAGCCCCTGGTTAATACATGCACCAAGTTTGGATGAAAACCAGATGGTGACTATATCCATCCACATTATATCATATGCCGGGAGGAAAAAAATGAAACACTAAAAATTAATGAGAATCCTTTTGGTCACGCAGTGTTTCCTACCACCTCTATGGTTAATGACAGGTCTCTAACAGGGGTGCAAATTAATATTTGAACTATGGTAGGTGTCATCAGGCAAGCCAAATTCGTCCCGTGTACCTGATTCCTGAGATGACACTGTCAGACAGCTTGAGTTGGCGGAGGTTGGGCAGCAGTCCCCCGAAGTTGCCCAGGCTGGTCTCAGTGGTGTCCACCTTCATCTCCAGAGAGTGCACCTCATCCAGGTTCTCCACGCCCGTCAGGAGCCGCTGCAACAGAAACAATATCACACATCACACACATCACACACAATGCACCTCGTCCAGGTTCTCCACACCTGTCAGGAGCCGCTGCAACAAAAACAATATCACACATCACACAGACAGGTGCCAATATTTTTGGTTTAGAGATGTTTTTTCAAGTAATGTCTGCTGGACCCGTGTGGTCTGAGATGGACTGGAATTGATATGGAGTGAGTGAGTTGGGTTGGGTTGGGCTGGGTTTAGACAGTGAATGAGAGAAAGAGTGAGTGAGAGTGAAGGAGAGAGTGTGTATGGTTTTATGCTGCTTTTAGCAATATTCCAGTAACATCATGGCGGGGAACACCACAAATAGTGGTTGAGGTTTAGAACAGCATTTCAGATCTCTAAGAATTGACTGACTTACTGTGAGATCATAGAGCGGGGACCAAACTGTAGTGATGTGGGAACGTGCATGTACATTATTTAGTACCTTTACACTCAAAGCCATATAGCAACCAGCTGTATCTTGGATTAATACATTTTCTTAAAAAGAAAAAAGAAAGAAAAGATTATATGTGTGGAGTATATGTATGCTCAAAATGCCCTGCGATCACACCTTAACCCTCAACATATTTAGATTCATCATTGCTGAATTTGCCAATCATATGATTATCCAGATATGCTGACTACGTGCTGAAGCAAATTGATAGATTGCTGCAGGCTGCTGTCGACTGTCAGTCCATACAAAAGAATCAGCGTTTTAGTTTTCATGCCTTCAAATTGTTCAATAAGATGGGTCGTAGTGATCCCTTCCCAATGCAAAGGTTGTGTATTTATCCATGTTATTAAATTCCCAGGCCGTTCCCCAGGAATGTAGAAGTATCTGTCGGTGTTCATATTACTCCTAGAATAACGTCATGGAAACATTATGCCATCTTGCGTTGTTCATAAACTTATCAAAGTCAGTTTCAGTCATGTTCCTCTCGTTCAAAGGAAAGTTAAAATGTTTTTATGAAATTTCTATTACTTACCATGCTTACAGACACTAGTATCTTTACATCAACTTTATTACTTTGTCGTAGAAATAATTTTGGAGACCATTTCAATACCTGTCAATTCTCAGTTGACAAAAGACTTGAGCAGCCTTAGAAGTCCTATAGTCCTTGCCAACTGCCCAAGTGTTAAGGTAACGTAAAGACTAGTAGAAATATCTCCTTTTCTAGGGTTTTGCTATATATGTAAATTTAATATTTTAGCTTGTGCGGCCATAACAGGTACTCTCTACGTATTACAATACACTGCAACGTTACTGTCCATCTCAACATATTCTTAACATTATGCCGTCCATACCTTATTCTACCCTAATGCGTGTCATTGCTGTACGGCACTTTCCATGCCGTACCCCATATTCGTGGTAAACATATCCCACCATGCATCACGATTCGCTTATTCTGCGCATGTCTCTTCCTCAGTCTCTGCATCGTTTTTTATGCTGGTAGCAAGTTGCCATCGTCACAAAGAAATCTTTGCACAAATGCGCCATTCTGCATCCTAAATATTTCCTAGCCGCCGTGATACCGTTACGCTATGGATCAACAGCCAGGTGCAACATCCAGCGGTCGGATTACGCGTAGCCATGCCAAATCTGTACCTCCGACCTCAACCTCTAACCCCGGCCGCCATGTTGCCAACACAGCCAGGTCACGACTCGACGACACGACTCCGTATTTGACAGTTGCTCAACTTCGGCAGAAGTTAGCAGACTTCGGAACAGTCATACCCACCTCATGGTCTCGTAAAACGATTTACCAACTCTACCAGGAAAATTTGAATAACAGACGGGGAATTCGCACGAGACGAGCGTCAGCCACTGTGACGTCACCAGACCACAGTTCACAGGAAACGGTCGTGATACAGCCAGACTCCGGGGTCGAACAGGTCCAAGATCAACCTGACATTTCACAATCGTTGGATACAGTTACCAGGAATATCATTTCCGCCTCAGACAGAGAATATGACAGGGATCCACATTACGACCACATTCCCACCGTTGGCATGATGGCCATGCGCAATGCACCAACAAGTGTGACTTCCCCTTCCGCCAGTGTCCCGCGACGCGAATTTGATGAACTGAAAGAACTTGTGCATTCAGTGCATTCATGCCTTCAGCGAATGACACAGCCCGGCAGTCAACCCGCTAACTTTACCGTGCCTACATCGAGTTTTTGTCCGAGGGGAAGTGCCGGCGAAGCCGTTTCATCGAATTCTCTCCCCTACATCGATACAGTACCTGCCGCCCTGGTGAAGAAAATTCAAAAAGGTGAATACATAAATCTCGCACTCTTGCTTCAAGATCAAGACATAGGCGAACCTCGCAATGGTTCATCCTCCTCGCGTCTCAATCGGCAGTTAAACCTGAGGGAATTCATGGAGGCGTTTGACATTTATCGAAATATACTGTGTGGCTCCAATTACACTCTCAGAGTACAACTGGACAAACATCAAAGAAATGTGTTGGACCTCGCCAAGCTCTACAGCAACACGTCTGCCTTTTACAATTACCATGTCATGTTCGCTCGTAGAATCGCAGCCTATGCAGAAGCAGGTACACCAGTTGATTGGGGGGAACGAGATTTGAGGTTATTAAACATTTGCACATCCGGACTGCGGGCTCGAGCATGTTCACTCTGCCACAGCGTCGCTCATGCCACCGACAATTGTCCCAACGTCGCCGATCCAGATTATTCTGCCCACAGACAACGCCCCAATCTCAACAAACACAAGAATATATCATCATCTGATTTTCGAGGCAGGCCACGTGTTCGTCACGAGGGTCGCGAACTCTGTAATAATTGAGTTTGGCTGTTCAAAGTCAAATTGCCCATTCCTCCATTTGTGTCTTCAATGTAAGGGGAAACATAGCCAACAACACTGCTCAAACTCCAACATTTCTCATCAGTGACTCGCAACCCTCACCCCCATCGATGTTAATGTTATGGCTCATGAGCTAGCATGGCATCCAGATGCAGCATTCACAGAGTTCGTCAATATGGGCCTTCGTCAAGGATTTGACCCCAAACTTTCTTCAGTCCCATCTCAACCTTTTCTGTGCACCAACAATGCCAGTGCTAAAACCGAACCCGACATTGTCGCTAACCTAATCCGTGAAGAGGTGCAGAAAGGCTATGTTATCGGACCTTTGCCAAAATCTCCATACCCAGTGTACAGAGTCAGCCCATTAGAGTTGGCTACAGGGAAATACAGCCTAAAGAAGAGATTAATCCTTGACCTGTCTGCACCTCACGACAACGACACAGTTCCCAGCATCAACAGTCTCATCAACAAGGATGATTGTTCTCTCTGCTATGTTTCGGTTGATCAAGCTATCAAACAAATTAAGGAATCGGGAACAGGTGCCCTCATGTGCAAAGTAGACATAACCGACGCCTTCAAGCAAATTCCTATACATCCTGAATTTTGGCCGCTGTTTGGTTTCAAATGGCAAGGACAGTTTTATTTCTACAAACGACTGGCATTTGGGTGTCGCTCCAGCCCAGTAATCTTTGATGCAATATCAACTGCAATATGCTGGATCTTACACAACAATCACAATGTTCAGTTCATTCTACATCTCCTTGACGATTTTCTGACCATAGACAAACCATCATACGACGCTCGACACACCATGTCCACTCTTCTAAAAGTGTTTGCGTCACTAAAAATCCCATTGGCTATGCACAAAACAGTTGGACCAGTTACTGAGATCGAGTACTTGGGCATCATATTGAACTCAGTCACCATGACTGCCCGACTACCTCAGAACAAGCTTACCAGGATCGCCGATATCCTGCTGAACTTTGCAGACAGGAGATCATGCACAAAACGAGAACTGTTGTCCCTCCTAGGTCATTTAAATTATGCTTGCAGAGTCATCATTCCCGGCAGATCATTCATCTCCTACCTGATTGAACTGTCTAAAACTGTTAGCAAACTGCATCATCACGTGAAGATATCCAAGGCATGTCGACAAGATCTAGCTATGTGGGAACTTTTCCTCAGGAAATGGAACGGTGTTTCCTTCTTTCATGATGACCAGGTTACTTCAGCTCCATCCATCAACTTGTACACAGACGCATCCTCCACTGTCGGATTCGGGGCATACTACGATGGCGCATGGTTTACAGGAATTTGGCCAGACACCATTCAAAGAAATCTCCAATCCGAAACTTCCATGGCCTTTCTTGAACTGTACCCGATTGTTGCGGCAGCAGTGGCAAGGGGCCACAATTGGGGATCAAAACGTGTCCTTTTTCACTGCGACAATTTAGCTACGGTGCACATCATAAAAAAGGGCAGGTCTAAATGCATTCAACTCATGTCTCTCATGCGAACCCTTACCTGGAATGCTGCAACTCATAATTTTCTCTTCTCAGCAACGCATGTGCCTGGTAAAACTAACAATGTAGCAGATGCTCTTTCTCGTTTGCAGATGTCAAGATTCCGCGCCCTGGCACCCCTCGCGGATCAGAACCCAACACCATGCCCTCACAGCTCAGCGGTAATGTGGTGTTAAACGCTCACTTACACAACATGTGGTCCGCTGCTATCGGCCAAAACACCAGAGCTACGTACATCACTGGATTAAACTGTTATGTGAGCTTCCTTATCAGCTTTAACATCATTACAAACATGTGCCACGACACCCGGTCTATTCCCCTTACGGAACAGCTTCTCCAATATTTTATTGCCTTCTGCTTCAGCACACTTCACCTCAGATATGCGACAGTCAAAACATATCTTGCAGGCCTTAGATTTGCCTTCCTTGAAGCAGGAGTTCCCAGTGTTTTCGACAGCTCTGCCTCAGGATCCATGACCAGACTACAAACTCTCCTGCGAGGCTACAAAAAACTCCAGGGTCCTGACAGCAGCAATAAGAGATTGCCCATCACCTTCTCCGTCCTCACTAAACTCGTGTGCCAATTACGTGCAAATATTCTGGGACCCTACCACGACATGCTCATGGAATGTATGTGTTCTATGGCCTTTTTCGGATTCCTACGTTGTGGAGAATTTACGTGTAGTGCTGGATTTGATCAAGAAACAAACTTGTGCATAAGAAACATCTCAGTGGACACAGAGCGACACAGATTCATCTTACACCTAAAGGCATCTAAAACAGACCCTTTCAGACAGGGGATAGACATACCCATTCATGCCACTAAGAATTATGTCTGCCCCTACAAGTCTATGCTAAAGCTCCTACATGTCCGGACTGTACATGGTGCACGTCAAGATGATCCTTTGTTCGTTGATGCAGCCGGACGTCCGGTCTCTAGGGCACAGTTCTTGTCCTGGCTTACCATAACACTGAGACGCGCAGGGCTGCGTCCCACGGACTACTCTGGCCACTCCTTCCGGATCGGGGCCGCCACATCCGCAGCTAGCGCTAAAGTGGAGGACCATTTGATCAAAACCCTCGGCAGATGGAACTCGGATTGTTACAATCGTTATATACGGACACCAGAAATAGCACTACAAAGAGCACAACTAGCCATGTGTATAACAGAATAATTGAACAATATACTCAAGATGTTGTGTTACATAGTGGCGGCCGTGTATACGTCGTTCACCAGCAGGGACGACCTGCATATAGTCACAAGTTTTGTCTAGTCTCACATAATGTGAAATCCTAACTGATTATATTCATTTATGTTTATCATATGTCTTCACGTTCCTGTATATATTTCAACATACTCATAACCACACTCATGATGTTGTGTCAGCATAGTTAGACTTGCCATGGCCGTGTATACTTTGTTCTCCATTAGGGACGGCTTGCTTACAGGCACAACGCTTGGTCTAGTCTCATATAATGTGATATACTAACTGATCATGTTTCATTTATGCTATGTCTCCACGTACCTGTATATATTAAAACATACTCATATTTCTTGGGGGCTCTCGGTCGATTCTCAACCTCATTTGGCCTTACTGCCCCCAATCCATAGGAAAGGACACCATATCAAGGGATAGTCCGGGTCACGAGACCCCAGGACCGGCAGATCCCTCAGTCCGGGTCGGCATGACGCCAGGACACCAAAACATGGGATAGTCCGGGTCACGAGACCCCAGGACCGGCAGATCCCTCAGTCCAGGTCGGCATGACCTCAGGACATCATTTATAACATGGTTCCTCCTTCTCTCATAACATAAGGGTCATCAACCCACTCATTCCATCCTGCGACCGAGCCAGCCCCCGTTTCTGTGCCAAATATATAATAAATCATTTATCTTATATATTCGTGTTTTGTTGTGGTTGCACAAAATGTAAATTTAATATTTTAGTTTGTGCGGCCATAACAGGTACTCTCTACGTATTACAATACACTGCAACGTTACTGTCCATCTCAACATATTCTTAACATTATGCCGTCCATACCTTATTCTACCCTAATGCGTGTCATTGCTGTACGGCACTTTCCATGCCGTACCCCATATTCGTGGTAAACATATCCCACCATGCATCACGATTCGCTTATTCTGCGCATGTCTCTTCCTCAGTCTCTGCATCGTTTTTTATGCTGGTAGCAAGTTGCCACCCTCCATCCCCGACCATCACCTTGGGGCTGGTTCTGTCGCCTTGTCTATCATTTATTACACATGGTGGGCCCTTACTGCCCCCAATCCATAGGAAAGGACACCATATCAAGGGATAGTCCGGGTCACGAGACCCCAGGACCGGCAGATCCCTCAGTCCGGGTCGGCATGACGCCAGGACACCAAAACATGGGATAGTCCGGGTCACGAGACCCCAGGACCGGCAGATCCCTCAGTCCAGGTCGGCATGACCTCAGGACATCATTTATAACATGGTTCCTCCTTCTCTCATAACATAAGGGTCATCAACCCACTCATTCCATCCTGCGACCGAGCCAGCCCCCGTTTCTGTGCCAAATATATAATAAATCATTTATCTTATATATTCGTGTTTTGTTGTGGTTGCACAAAGTTATCATTATAATAAAACTCACTCTCTCAAGCAATGCCACTGTCACCTCTCACCTAATAGCTCAAAAGGACTTCTTAAAACATTTTGCTTTAAATTTGTGCTGATTGCCTTGTTACTCACCACAACTGCCATACTGCTTTTGTCTTTATTTCTATAACTACATTTCTATAAAATGGTTATGATCTTTTTTTTGTCTGGGACAGCCCGCGATCCTCCACCTGTACCTCAGCGGGGCCTGGAATCACTGGAACCTTGCTAATATACATCTCACTCAACCTCTAGGGTTGGCAGCTCAATACTATTCTTTCTTGAGGTCTACCACAGGTTTACTTTAACCTGTGACACTCTCTCTGTGACAATACATCTAATCCCTTGCCCTGATCAGAGCGATAGGGATATACATAATGGATGTAGTTCAATAGATTCTGTTGAGATTGCCACCTCAACTTGACAATCACTAGTCATAATCTCACTAAAACAGGCAGTTGAATAGGTTATGGTGAGAAAAAAATTGTATTAACAGGTCAGGTTATTTTGAGTTTGTGTTTTATAGGTAAGTTGGCTGAATAAACCAAATAATAATAATCCAGACTTTGTCATGTCTGTAGCCTACAAGAATATATCTAGTTCGTGAGTGACTTTAATGCCGCTTTTAGTCATATCACGGCGTGTCAGCTTAATGTGGGAGGAAAGCCAGAAGTGATGCAGGTCTTAGACGTTTACCACTTCGATGAAACCCACGAGCATGCGTATGGTGCTGGAATATATCTAAACACCATAGGCACTTGGATCCCCCTTAATTTCGAACACTGTATTCATAATATGGTGGCAACCGGTCACAAAACAACTTGGGTTTCATAAACCCCCAGGGAGCTGAGAATGACCCATACTGACCCACTGACCTGGGTAATAATGTTATCGCCTTGACCATGCACCGTGATTTCCTTTCCCAAAATAAACATCAGTAACACAACCGAGGTATCATTGTTGTTTGTGTTCGCTGCGGTAGTTTTAAACATCTTCGTTACCTGGCACTTCTCAACTACCTAAGATGGCCTCCTTGGTTTAGTGGTAGAGCGTCCGCCCAAAGAGCGGAAGGTTGGAGGTTCGATCCCTGGACGTGTCATTCCAAAATATGTTAAAAGATGGTACTATTTGTTACCCTGCCTGGCACTCGGCATTAAGGGACTAAAACAAGGACTGGTCGGGTCCGAGTCAGTGGGGTCTTGATGCTATGCTGCGGCATGGTATCTCAGTGGGCTAGCACTATAAAATTGACAATAGTCCGGACTAGTACAAGCAGGCAGGCAGGCAGCAGGCACGCAGGCACAGACAGACAGACAGAGACACACACACATACATCCCTATATAAGTGCAATAATCTTGGACGCAACGTTGACCCTATTTCCCTATGACCACCTGAGGTTTACTATTTGGTGGATACTTTAAGCACAGGTATTTGTGCTGACAAACTAAGGATCATAATCAGTATGACAACTCCAACTGACAGCAGTGTATTTCGATAATGTTTCTAGACACGCTCTCTGATTGGCTTAGAGTACCATGCAGCCAATTGAGCAACTGATTGTAAGCTGCCATGGAAGGTCGCACTGGCTGCTAAGTTTGATTATGGCCATGAACAAATACATTATTTGTGGTGAGGAAAAGACCCTGGAAATACAAAAACTGATTCATCAATGTCAAAATGAAAATCTCTGTCAGTAAAAGGCTGTGAGTCTGAAAGACATGTGAACAAAATGTCCGAAATACTGGCTTCAAGTTTCCAGAAACTACAAAGCAGATAACAATAACATTGCCATCAGGTGGAACTAACAGATTCCTCCTCTACGTACAGAATATCGCTTGAAATCAACAACCAATCAACATGCTTCTTCAGAATGGACATTGGAATGAGTTAGCTTAGTTTTTTTACATGTTGCTACACAGAGCTAGAGGCTGTTCCATTGTGTTTTTGTAATAGATGTCCAATTTGGGACATATCGCACTAACAACACCGCCATAATGTACATGAATCGTAGTCCCACGAAAACTACAACGCTATTCATTCCTAAAACATCTGACTTCAAAGATGTGTACTTATATTTTTGATCTTGCAAATTTCTATATGGTTGAAACCATAGAGAAGGTAGGATTTGGGTTGCCTCTGCAGCGTTAGAAATTGGCAATAGTCCTATAGCTCTTGCCAAACTGCCCAATGGTTAAGGTATCATAAGGACTAGTGGATTAAAACTGTTAGTTTCTAATAACTGCTTTGCTCAGTGCATAAGCGGATAGATATATTGTGTCACGACTTTAAATATAAGTACTTGTACTTGAAGGTAAGCGTCTTAGGTAGGGGATCCTGTTGCATCACTTTCTTATAGAATAATATTATAAAGTGGGATGCAGATTTGTATCTGGGATCCATATAAGGAAAAAACTATGAGACAGCCCGCAGCTCTGTGTAGCAACAAGTCAATATCAAAATTGTTTATAAGGAGAAGCAAAGAGACACGTTACCACAGCTACGAACAGGGCGATATATATAATCCAATGAGGAGACTGCTAATAGGAATTGTTTGTTAGAAAGTTGTTTTTATGACTGATATGACAGGAGGGAATTCCAAAAGCAATTCTTGCCAGACCAGAATGACGCCCTGGTAGTGATTGAGTTCAGAGTTCAGAGTATATCAGGACAGAATGGAGATATGATACGCTGGAACATTGATCTCAGGCTTGGTGGTACGATTTGTCACAGATCCCGCGATCTGCCGGTTACTGAGACACACTCACTCTCAGTGTTCAAAACCATGCACGCACGCACACACGGACACAGAGTAAACGTCGGTTATAACAAACTCAAAGGGACAACTAATTTTAGTTTGTAATAACCGTAGTTCCTATAAGCATATACTGTAAATCTTGAAATTAACGCGAGCGTGAATTAAATGTGAAAAATGGGAGTGGTCTTTGCTCGCATTTTTAAACATCGCATTTATATCAACAATAAGACATTTTGGATAGCTAAAATACCAACTTAGACATACGCTGATGTATTCCACACCACTGTTTATTGAGCAGCACTTGTATATAAAGTATATAAACAATGTCATTTAAACACAAATTACATCCTGTGAATTGTCACTGCTGGGGTCAAGACAAGAGTTCTACTCACTTATGTCATCACTGATCACACCTGCAAGTCCAGACAGACGCCACCCTTTGTTCTTAGCGACTGCGCCAAAGGCAGCGCGCATGTATTGTTTTGGCGCAAGTACATTACTCAGCGCTAATAAGCGGTGCTATTTGGTGTGTTATTGGATTAATGTAAGGTTGGATAAGGTGAGATTCTAAACCTGACCGAGGACATCTTTAGATAGAAATCCACTGATGCTTGAGAGGAGGGGGTGTCGCATTCATATTGAGTCGCATTTTTGGCTAGGGTCCAGTGGACGCATTCTTTTGGAAACACATTAATTTCACGATTTACAGTATACCATATATATCCAACAAATCGGCCAGATTAAAAAATAAGTTTCTTATATCGGTCAGTTTGTTATAACCATGTTATAAACTTAGTTTACTCTATATCAATTTCTAAACATGCTTCAGGGAGGTTGGTGGACATGGTTTAGGTTGTGTTGGAAGCATATTTGCATAGTTCTAATACAGTGAAGTGTGTGTAACTAAATGTAGTTTGATGATAATACAAATACTGCAACAAAACATGGTCCTACCTCTGATAACATTTCTGCATGTGGGCCTGCATGACTAGCACTGTCAATGTTCTGAAGTTAGAAATAATATCACAGGGTTAAAGTCTACCCCCTCTACAACAGGAGTAATTGGGGTGGGAGAAACACCTCAGAAATTAGAATTTGCCCATGTTAAAGATGTCTGCTAGTCGAGTATTAATTTTTTAAGAAAAGGAAACAGTTCATATTTAAAAAAACTACTGTCCAAATGAAGAAAGGATATTGCGAAAGGCATACTTACGCACTATTGTGCCAAATTCACAGTTTTGTATGACATGTATACATGCTAGTATTAACTTTTCAACACAGTGACACGGATAAAACTTTTGTCTATAACAAAAATTATGATATCCATGATCTTCCCAAGGCAAGGGAGATAACTGACAAGAAAAGTCCAGTTTCCACCCTTGCCGAACTTAGCTGCAATTATGGACTAGCAAGTTTATGCATAGTCCAATCAAAATCGCGTAATAAAATCGACATCAGGTTATTAAACCACAGTGCTGATTTCATTTGATTGCATGACTTGAAAAGCTTGTGCACAGCCAACTTGGCATTAAGAGAGATTTTCCAAATCTTTTCATGTTTTTAATCAAGGTGTTCAAGTGATTTTGATCACTTCGCAAAGTAAGATCCATTTTATTTCTATATAGATTTTGATATCAATCAGATTGTCCTGACTGGGGGCCGCAATTTTGTTTGAAGGAATTGCAACTGATATGATATGATATCTGATTGGTCAACAGGATGGGCACAGAAGGGACAGCTACTGGTGGCGCTACGATCGAGCCCAGTAAAATCCAGCCTAGTTCTGCTTGGGTAGAAACCGGACTTAAAAGTGAGTCAACCTCCTTGCCTCGGGAAAGATGACTATCCATACATTGTGCCCTATTTCTTTAATTTTTTTTATAAAAATGTGCACAATTTTTTAATTTTCTTCATTTTCTTGGGAAGATTGCAACATTCCACTGGTAGCGTCTTTAGGTGCCATGACATCATGCAAAGACGTTACATTGCAGTTCTGTCATAGTTTAAAGAACGCTGCAGCACTACTATCAGGCTTTGTCATTATAAAGCAATGTGACACATGTTGAAATGTGAGAATTAATTACCAAATCTTACCAGCAGACATCCTTAAGAATAATGTTTTTAGTCGCAATAGGTAGAATGAATCGTCCTATGAAAAGGAGAGTTAGGTGGTGCTACTGACTACGTCAGAATGACTCCACTATGACATACTAGTAGTCCATGTAGGCCCATGTGATAATATAAAACGTTCATGAACATTCTCAAATAAACAGTAACGATTTAAAATTAGGAAACTGATTTTTTTAACTCTTTCGACATCATTTCTTTGTCATCTTTTTCTGAATGTACACCCCCTTGTATTCTTGTATCAGCAGCAAGGTGGAACATGTGAAGAACATGGCGCAAATATACTTCCAACATCTACATCTTCATGTGACTGTTTGTTTTTTGTTTACTGTTTAGTTTGTTTGTTTGTTTGTTGTTTAACGCCGCACTCAGCAATATCTCAGCTATATACCAGTGGTCTGTAAATAATCGAGTCTGGACTAGACAATCCAGTGATTGACATCATAAGCATCAATCCATGCAATTGGGATACAATGACATTCATCAACCAAGTCAGCGAGCCTGACCACCCAAACCTGTTAGTCGCCTCTTACGACAAGCATAGTCGCTTTTTACGGCAAGCATGGGTTGCTGTTGGCCTATTCTAACCTGGATCTTCACAGGTCTGTTGTTTAATGACACACATGGAAATAAAATGTAAATAATCAAGTCTGGACCAACCAATCCTATGATTGATATTATGAACAACAATTCATGCCACCAGGGTACAATGACACGCAATCAACCAAGTCTGACCACCTGATCCATTATGTCGTCTCTTACAACAAGCATAGGCTGCTGGAGCCAACTCTGCACATAAAATTGTGGCATCTAAGATGAGTGGGTCACCATAACCAATGTACAACCAAAAGCAGTGTTTGAAATAATTTTAAAACTCAACAAGACAGTCAGGCAGGGGACCCATCTTCAAAGTTACCTGTCCACATTCAGACATTATAAATATTGAAAAATCATGAAAAATAGGAGATAAAGCATGTCTTGATTCAGTTGAGATAATGCAAACAATTACTTGAGAATCTACAAGGTGAGGTGAGGTGAAATGGGGTTTAACGTTGCGTCCAAGATTATTGCACTTATATAGCGACGTGCATTCACGTGTATGTGTGTGTGGCTGCTTGTAAACAAATACATTACTGTCCCTGGAGTGTGTGAGTATTTCATTGATATCAATGTATCTGTGGGCTGTGAGGCTGACTACCTCTGTTGTGAATGGCAACATCCTTGCTTCTGCAGAGCTCCAGATAAGCTTTTGGTGTTGTGGGTATTTTACCCATGCATTTAAAAATCATTGGGTATCAGTAATTCTATCTGGGTATTCAAATTTCTGTTACCCACTTGTTTTTACACATGTGGGTATTTAAGTTAAATATTTAAAAACATTATTCATCTAGGCCCTTCAAACTGGTTTCGTGGGTTCGAGAGCTTTATAGCCTAAAAAATACCACGGTACTTCCACAAGAAAGTGTGATGGCAAATGATCATGATGTAACTGTCATCGTGGAGTTCGGCAAGGTTGACGGAATGCCCGTTCATAATTTCAAAATAAGTTGCTGATTTGCTAATCGAATATGCAGGGTTACTCCACAATATTTTGATGTAATATTCGTTGCAAATTTGATTCGCTTGGATTTTATTTTACTGCGTATTTCTGCATTTCTGATGCATATTTTACGCAGATACGCAGCTTATCTGGAGCTCTGTTCTGTAGCATAGCAGTGTCTAGGGTAGACAGTATTTCAGTGATGTCTGTCAGCTTCGATGGGATGAAATGCTAGAGCATGGATTTGGTGCTGACAGATCAAGGATCTGTGTGAATCCAGGGTTCAAACCCTAACTAGCAGCTGCTGGCCACTTATGAACCCCATTCTTCCCCAACAAAAAAAAGACAACGGTTGAAATGCCAGTGTATACATGTTGTTGTGTGGCTTGACATAATGTTCATGTGGTTGGTTGTAAGAAGCAGTCAGTTAATGGATCAGGCACTTATAAACTTGGAAAGACAAGTACAAAAGAGACACTGACCAGCTTGGTGGGAGACAGGGAGAGGGGAGCCACTGACCAGCTTGGTGGGAGATAGGGAGACACTGACCAGCTTGGTGGGAGACAGGAAGCCACTGACCAGCTTGGTGGGAGATAGGGAGAGGGAGACACTGACCAGCTTGGTGGGAGACAGGGAGAGGGGAGACACTGACCAGCTTGGTGGGAGACAGGGTGAGGGGAGACACTGACCAGCTTGGTGGGAGATAGGGAGAGGGGAGACACTGACCAGCTTGGTGGGAGACAGGGAGAGGGGAGACACTGACCAGCTTGGTGGAAGACAGGGAGAGGGGAGACACTGACCAGCTTGGTGGAAGACAGGGAGAGGGGAGACACTGACCAGCTTGGTGGAAGACAGGGAGAGGGGAGACACTGACCAGCTTGGTGGAAGACAGGGAGAGGGGAGACACTGACCAGCTTGGTGGGAGACAGGGTGAGGGGAGACACTGACCAGCTTGGTGGGAGATAGGGAGAGGGGAGACACTGACCAGCTTGGTGGAAGACAGGGAGAGGGGAGACACTGACCAGCTTGGTGGAAGACAGGGAGAGGGGAGACACTGACCAGCTTGGTGGAAGACAGGGAGAGGGGAGACACTGACCAGCTTGGTGGGAGATAGGGAGAGGGGAGACACTGACCAGCTTGCCGGAAGACAGGGTGAGGGGAGACACTGACCAGCTTGGTGGGAGATAGGGAGAGGGGAGACACTGACCAGCTTGGTGGGAGACAGGGAGAGGGGAGACACTGACCAGCTTGGTGGAAGACAGGGAGAGGGGAGACACTGACCAGCTTGGTGGGAGATAGGGAGAGGGGAGACACTGACCAGCTTGCCGGAAGACAGGGAGACACTGACCAGCTTGGTGGGAGACAGACACACTGAGCTGCGGACAAGTTGGATATTGTGTCTACCCCTGACATCTTGGTGGACGCAGAAAGAGGGCAGACAGGAAGAAAGGAGACAAATAATGCGAGACACTAACCAGCTTTGTTGGAGACAGGTACTGCTCTAGGAGATAGTCGGACTCCTCCAGACTGACCGGCTCCGGGTTGGTCCGAGACTCCTCCATCTGAGTGATGTGCACACCTCGAGCCAACCCAGACCTTGGACGCTCATAGTTGGGATCCATGTTTGGTATTCTGGAACAATGGGAGGGAGACCTTTAATTTCAATGTGACCTCATTTATGTACAGGTCTACTCGAGACAAAGTGTGTACCTACATAACAGGGTATATTACATGAGACCTTACAGTTCTGGTGTACACTCAGAAAATCAACACATTTTTGCCCAACTTCTGTAGTTGGTGTTGAATCAATTCCAAAGAGTTATATCACGGCTTGTCATCTTCACGTGGGAGGAAACCCCAAAGTGATGCAGGTTTTAGACGTTTACCACTTCGGGGAAACCCAAGAGCACGGGTATGGTGCTGACAAGCCTAGAAACATAATCGGGGCGAACCGGGATTCGAAGCCACAATTATAGGTTTCTGGCGTGTCCAAGGGACGCAACTCTGCATGGCAAACTCTGACGCCTTAGTCAACTGGGCCACCCCTCGTATTTGGATGATGTTTGATATCATCAGAGCTCCTTGTTGACCCACCAGCGTGAGAAGCTAACATGTTTAGTCCACTAGTCCTTATAATTATAACATAAAGCAAAACCCTTAAAAATGGCAAATTCCTACTAGTCCCAATGATACCTTAACAACTTGAAAACTTTAAATTTTAAAGTTGTGGAAACCATATTCAAATGGCTGACAAGCCTTTTTTCCCTTACAACTGCAAGATTTGGACTTCTGACATGTTCAAGGAGATGAGCATGACTAAAATAAGTGAAAAAGGCAGATTTTGAAAAAGTACTATGTATGAGCAAGTCTGTGAGCCAAGATGAATTACTTTTACTACGTTCGTAATGTTTGTATGTATCATCTTCAATGAAAATCTGCTTGTGTCAAAGAGTAGCTCATGTACAAATATTAACAATGCATCATGAAACCTCTACAATGTGCCTTTTAGACATACTGTATCCTCACCCATGCATTTAGCATTGTTTATTGTTGTCCTAAACATGCAATTTTTGAAAGAAATAAGTTTAGATGTCATTCACATATCTGATGATCTTCATAAGAATACTGCCGTGAAGATCCGGGGTAGAATAGGTCTTCAGCAACCCATGCTTGTCGTAAGAAGTGGTTTATGGTATCGGGTGGTCAGACTCGCTGACTTGGTTGATGCACATCATCATATCACAATTGCGTGGATCGATGCTCATAATGTCAATCACTGGATTGTCTGGTCCAGGCTCGATTATTTACACACCATCTTCATATAGCTGTAATATTGCTGAGTGCGGAATTAAACAACAAACAAACAAACAAATCATAACAACTACCCATGTATACGATAACAAATGCCCTGATCCTACCTTGTCCTCAGTAAAATACATAAGACCTCTTGACATCAAGTGACATTACTTCTAACTGGGGCCAATCTCACCTGGTAAGGTGTGCAGCATTCTGGGCTACGGCCATTTGCCTGACAGCACCTTCTACAGATCACAACGCTCCACAGGACCCTGCAAGAGGAAACACAAAAATGAAACATATTTGTCCAGTGGCCTGTACAAGAACACATTCATCATAGTGAGACCATGCACGAGCTCATCCAAGTTTAATGGTAACCGATATCCTACGCTGCCTGAATCTACTTACTGTCTATCATTTGAGGTCACTCAAGTCATGTCAGTCATCATGTTTCTCTGATTGAATCAAGTTATGGATAAATCAATCTCAGCACGACTATCTCTGTGTTATACATGTATAAGGAGAGTCTTGACAGCCACAGACATCAGATTGCTTTGAAGAAAATAGACCCTAGTCATCAATCTTAAGAAACAAAAGCCAATGCTTGTCTTACTCGAAATGGTTTAATCAATACTTCAAATTTACTTGTTCATGGTCTTTCCTTGACCTAAAAGGAATTAAAAATTAAAGGAAATTTGGTTTGTACCCTTCAGATATATCAAAAGACATTTTCAATTCAATAGAATAGACTCAATCCTTTTTTTCATTAAGTTCCCTGCAACTGACCATCAGTGTTTGACACAATTGTTTGTTTGTTGTTTAACGCCTCACTCAGCAATTATCCTGTAAATAATCAAGGATGGACCAGACTATCCTGTGATTGACATCATGAGCATCGATCCACACAATTAAGATATGATGATGTGCATCAACCAAGTCAGCGAGTCTGACCACCCGATCCATAGTCGCCTCTTACGACAAGCATAGTCACCTTTTACGACAAGCATAGTCAGCTTTAACAGCAAGCATAGGTTGCTGAAGACCTATTCTACCCCAGATCTTCACAGGTCAAAAGGAATGTAGCTCATGGAGAAATGACATTTGCCAGGGGTGAAAGATGGATTAAAAGTGTGAGTATTGTTCTTGTGGCACACTTAAATGTCAAAGGACACTTCTAAACATCTTTATGAGAGGCACACTTGACAGAAAATACATTTCCATCCTTGAACACTGACCTTTACACAATCCCGACCATCTAAAGCTCCTCACATAGCATGAATATTAAGCTAGAAAATCTTTAAAACAAGAATTAAACCAGTCCTTGCCTCACAGTAATGGAGATATATTCAAATGCTAGCTTACCCAGGTTTATATAAGATCTACTTATCTTCAATAATTACTTACGTTAGGTGTCACTTAAACTTAAGAATTAAGAACAGATTTATGACAAGAACTATCACGTCTCTGAAATAAAAACATGTAAGTTTGATCCAGAAATCAATTCATATTTCATTATCAACCAAAAGCTAAATGTCATTACTAAACAGTCAACTAAGGAAACATACTCCTCATACTAAGAGAGTGATAACTTCAAAACACACAACATCAAATATTGCTGTCCTTGCTATAATTTTTACTCAACTGCCCACTAAAAGGCCAATGTTTGCAAAGGTCAAAGTATCATAATGAAATAAGAAGAATGGTAAGTGGCCTGACGGTTGTGATGATGTTAAAGGGAGGTAGCATCTGGTTATTTGGCAGTCCCCGCAACATGGATACAAGTACCTCATAAAACCTGGTCTTCTAGTTGTGGGACAATACACAGATGTATTGTTTGATAAGCATGACAGGAGCAGTCAACATTCGCCACCACAAGCCATCAATCAGCAGAGATCAAGGCTATTTCATCCCATCCGCCAACTATGAACTCCTCAAGCAATAATCACTTATCCTGTTTAATTGGCTTCATGACCCATTGGCTTCCACCTATGTATTCTCTGTCCATCGGGTTGTGACAGTATTATCCTTCTGTTGTCAACACTTACACATGTTTTCCTACTCATGTTAGTCTGTCTTACAGACCCTGATACAAATATATATCAAATACAGCCCATGCAAGTCTATAATGTTTGGCAAGTCTAGATTACTGCAGTATCTGAAAATGAAGAGAGTCACTGGGCTCCCTTTTATTATATTTTTATGAAGATAACTGAACAACTGTTTTTTCTGTACGAAATGTTCATTTCAGAGACTAGATGTTAGTCTACACTCATGTATGCAATTATTGTTACTGTTAATCCTCCACCTATGTATATTCTGTACAATGTCCCTCATTCAGTCTTGATTGACAACGGTAAAAGGATCTATACCATAACGCAGCGTTAGAAATTGGCACTAGTCCTGTAGTCCTTACCAATTTGCCCAATAGTAAAGGTATCCTAAGGACTAGTAGAAATTGATCCATTTTAGGGGTTTTCCTCCATGTTATCATTGTAAGGACTAGTTGACAAAAACTGTTAGTTTCTAACCCTGAAACGTCGCTTTTTACAGAATTAAAGAAGTTTGTTATCCATAAAATTGTGTCTACTTTGCAATACACTGACACATATCACGTCACACACTACGTAAAGAATATTGATTTTAACCTTAAGTGTTTGCTTCAATAACTGTTTCACCAAACACTAATTAGAAGTGAAAACTGTAAATTGTCAGTGTGCCAGGTATTAAGCCATCCTGTCTGTGGAAGCGATGGGTTACGCACCACAGGTAAGAGCACAAGCAAGTATGTGTATCGTGATACGTATCGGATCGTGAGCAAGGTATCGTGATATGTACCGGAGCGCACCGTTGGTGTATCGCCCCATCCCCGCCATATAAAAATATGTCTCCTAGACACAGATTTACTGGATCTATCTTATTTGAGTCGAGGTTCAAAATAATAACTTTTTTGGTGGTCCAAGGCATGAACATGAGATCCCAGATAGGCAACATGTGGAATGCTTTGCTTGATTCCCATGAATTTTATTGATGTCATATTATTGTACATGCTCCTAGGCCTAGTACAGATAGGGATGTCAGGGTTAGACTGAAGAAAATCTACCATTGACATCCTGAAGTTTGAGAGTTTTAATATTTATTACTAGGAATGATTGTCAGTTATATATAACAAGAGTCATCAGAATATGACAAATCTACCCCACCCCAACAAACTCGAAAGAACCAATCATCTGACTGTTTACCCGATCCCGTTAGTCGCCTCTTACGACAAGCATAGTCGACTTTTACGGCAAGCATGGGTTGCTGAAGACCTATTCTAACCCGGATCTTCACAGGTCGAGTCATCAGAAGAAGACAAATCACCCAGTCCCCACAAATTTTGAAAGAAGAAATCATCTGACAGTTACTTTAAGTCCAACTTGATGAGAGAATTTCTATCTAATCTGTCTGTCCATATACAAGAGTAGTTATTGAGCTATCAAAACAATACCATGGAACTGGGATTCTGAAATTTCTCTGTCAGGTACACACCACTATGAACAGAGTCAAATTCAAACTTGTTACCATGGAAACAGGAAAAATATTTTTTTATATAAAATTACTAAATAGCAAAAGGCACCACTTCAGCACCTGGTGAATACTTGTACCAAAAAAATGTTGAAAAGTTTTTTAGTTCTGCTCTGGCAACGACACCTACCTCCGTTTCAGCTGCCTAACTTGTTTCCATGGAAACAGGGAAAAATCAATTTTGAAAAATTCCTAAATAGCAGTGAGTGAGTGAGTATGGTTTTACAGCGTTTTTAGCAATATTCCAGCAATATCACGGCAGGGGACACCAGAAATTGGCTTCATACATTGTAGCCATGTAGGGAATTGAACCTGGGTATTCGGCATGAGTGAGTTGGGTTTAATGCCTCTTTTAACAGTATTACAGTTATATCGCAGCGTGTCAGCTTAATGTGGGAGGAAAGCTCCAAGTGAGGGTTTTCGGCATGACGAGCGAACGCTTTAACCACTAGGCTACCCGACCGCCCTAAAAAGCAAATGTCACCACTTCAGCCCTTGGTTAATACATGTACCAGGTTTGGATGGAAAGTCTTTCACGGTTTCAAGTTGTGTTCCGGAAACAACACCTACCCTTCCCCACTTTTGAGTCTAAGTACAAATTGTTTCCATGGAAATGAAGAAAAATAAAAATGCCCAAAATCTGTAAATAGCAAAAGGCACCACTTCAGGATCTGTTTGATATATTTGACAATTTTCGTTGAAAGTTATTGAACGGTTTTCAAATTGTGCTCTGAAAACGAAAAGATTACAGCAGTCAGAAGGAATTTTTATAAATTAAACAGTGTTAGAAATTGGCAGTAGTCCTGTAGTCCGTGCCAAACTGCCCAATAGTTAAGGTATCATAAGGACGAGTAGAAATTTGCAATTTTTCAGGGTTTTGAGCAGCTAAACATTATCATTATAAGGACTAGTGGACTAAATGTGTTAGTTTCTAGCACTGTTAAATGATTAAAACAACCACACATTTTCTGTGTCCCACAAGAATCTGAATGATGTAAATTAACTGCATCTATTCTCAGTTTGTTGGAGTATAGGATGCTATGTTTTGTGTGTAGCGAAACCCTGACCAGTGTCGATGTTATAATTTACATCAATTTAGAAGTACTAGTAATTGATTTCTGCAGGGGCAACGTCTCACTTTCACACAGTCTAGAACAAAACAGAAAATGGGAAACGGTGCATAAGGCAGTGATAGAAACTAACAGTTTTGGCCCACTAGTCCTTATAATGATAACATATAGGAAAACCCTTAAAATGGGCAAATTTCTACTGTTCCTTATTATACCTTAACTATTGGCAGTTTGGCAAGGACTACAGGACTAGTGCCAATTTCTAACGTTGCATGAAGCATATTGACTTTCAGCCAGGTGTGCTAAACTATTTAATTTATTCCATCTACTAAACAAGGTAATGACTTTGTGCATTATTCACTGCAGTAAAGTTCATTCAAATCAATCAATAAATAAATACAGATAAGCAAACGGAAAAGGTTACACTTGGCAATTACAGACGTTATTGTTAAACTATTTGGTACTCACATTCCGATGCCGACAATCCAAAATTAATTGGGTAATGGAGATTCAATTTACGTATTTAAAGCAGATACACAGCTTACTATTTGGAGCATGGCTTTCCCCAACAGCTTATGAAACAATTCATACATCTTGGGTTGCATATTTCAGATAGTATCAGGAATGTAACTGGTACATATTGAAAATTGATATGATAATGCCAATCATTATGAAGCTATCCTGAAAATACTTTGTTGGGCAAAGAAACGAGTTATCAGAAAGTTTAGTTTGGTTTGTTGTTTTACGCCGCACTTAGCAAAATTCCAGCTTTATGACGACAGTCTGTAAATGATCAAGTTTGGACCAGGCAATCCAGTGACTGACGTCATAAGCATAGATCCAAGCAATTGGGATCGATGACATGCTCCAACCAGGTCAGAGAGCCTGACCACCCGATCCCGTTAGTCGCCTCTTACGACAAGTATAGTCGCCTTTTACGGCAAGCATGGGTTGCTGAAGACCTATGCTAACCCGGATCTTCACAGGTCGAGTCATCAGAAGAAGACAAATCACCCAGTCCCCACAAATTTTGAAAGAAGAAATCATCTGACAGTTACTTTAGGTCCAACTTGATGAGAGAATTTCTATCTAATCTGTCTGTCCATATACAAGAGTAGTTATTGAGCTATCAAAACAATACAATGGAATTAGGATTCGCAACTTTGAAGTATCTATGTCAAGTACACACCACTATGAACAGAATCAAAATCAAAGCATTCCTGAAAAGCTTACCAGGTTTGGAGGAAAAATCTTTCACAGTTTTCAAGTTGTGCTTCTGTAATGACACCTACTCCTCCCTTTTGAAACCAAGTCCAAATTATTTCCAAGGAAATCGAGAAAAATAAACATGCCAAAAATCTGCAAATAGCAAAATGCACCACTTCAGGATCTGTTTGATACATATACCATGTTTTATTGAAAAATATTGAACATTTTTCGTGTAAGGCTCCGGAAACATAATGATTACGGATGGACGGACAGACGAAGTATCGACTATATCCCACAGCATTATATGCCGGGGAGATAAAAAGCTACACTCAAGACAGGTTATCATGGAAACAGGAGAGAGATACGCCCACATCCTGCCACAAAGCTCCAATATTTATTGAAGAGTTATATTCTTCAGCTCTGGATTGTGGCATTGCAGCATCAGATTCTATGAGAAGGGTTTGCAACAAAATCACCAGCAGACCAATCACCACCATTTCCTGAATGTCCAAAAAATTCCAATCAGAAATCAGATGGTGCCAAATCTGGTGAATATGGAGTATGTTCAATGAGTTGAAAGCCAATGTCATTCAGTGCAGCTATGGCGACAACACATTTGTGCACATGTGCATTGTCCAGCCGGAACAACACATCCTTAGCGATGTTTAGCCTTGACATTCACAGAGAGCTGCCAGAGCAAATTTGCATAATACTGGTTATTAACGGTCTGACCTTCTGGAGGTAGTCCACCAGTAGGAATCCTTTGGAATCACGGAAAATCAATGCTGTCACCTTGCTAGCTGATTGAACAGACTTCGAAGGAGAAGAAGTTAAATAGCCCCGGGCTAGCAGGCTAGTGTTAATTTCTAATTTCTAGGGTTGATAGATCGTAAGGGGGATCCAAAGGCAAGGATAGAGTTCGGGTAATCTAATAGCCACTAAACAGGTACCTAACCCTAATTATCGTAAAGCTAGGATTGATAGATGATAAGGGGGATCCATGGGCAAGGATAGAGTTTGGGTAATCTAATAGCCACTAAACAGGTACCTAACCCTAATTATATTAACGGGGTGATTGATCATAAAGAGGATCCAATGGCTAAGGATAGAGTTTGGGGTAACCTACCCTAACACTGGCGACATTTAGATGTGTTCAGTGCCAATATAATATACCTAATAAATTGCACTGCTGTGCATAATGATGAAAATTAATGAAACTAACAAATAATATATAATATTAGTTCCCATTTACAATCATTTTAGCCACTAGAATTATGAAAAAAAACGAAATAAAAAATATGTTGAAAATATATAGTGCTTTCATAAACTGGCCACAAACTATTAAAAAATTTCAACATTGCTGGACTTATTCAACGACATTGCGTGTAGAGATGATAGATAACTGAGAGGAGCATATGCACACTCAATGATTAAAGGGGCACTGATCTAACGCCATTCCCCGGACTGGTTGTTGCCTTTGTTATTGTTTTTTCCCCCGTGAGTACCCGGATGATACGCAGCGCAACTGAGCGTGACCAGAGACTGGGGTACCGTCTGCAAGGACAGCTAAATAAACTTGGAGGCAATATTTGTTTTACGCATTTTTGCATAAACACTGATTGGTTAACTGTGATCTATAAAGATTCGACAAAGGGCGCATGTTAAAAAAATTCTTCAGCCTAAACAAACAGACAAAAAGAACGGCGGAGCTCATCGGAAGTCGTCATTTGGAAAAAAAACCAGATGGTTATAGTTTAATACTAAAAAAAGTATCCATGCAGTGAAAGCATTTTCGGATTTCGGATTGTGTAATACGATTACTACTCCCTTGTTGTCATACACGTTTTCTCGTATAACCCTACACTTGTGTATTTGTCGTCATTCACTTGATGCTCAGTTAATGAATTTATTACAGGTACAATTAGTGGTAGCACCACTTAGATTACCTGACAAAGGTTCTCATTTGGCATTTATTGTGTCTGGGGTAATTATTCAATCTAAATCCAGGTTTGAAGTGAGGTTATGTAATATGCACGTGGCAACCCAGCAAGAGATGAATGATCAGTTGATTTACTTTTTTTTGTAAATCAACGGATCGTTCCTAGTCATCAAAGGATTAACAGAAAATACGTTGATTGATTAATCACTGTTATCTTGCACAGTGGATATGTCAAAAGTGAGTGTTTACATGTCTAGGTTTACTAAAACAAAGGGAATACACTCATATCATGGCGTGAAGTGCCGATGTAAAAACAACATACAATTTGTTCAAAGGGTTAACTCGTGTGCGAAACACGCTGTAGTCGGCAAGCGCACGTTAAATCTTCTATATCAGTCTGTCAGTCAACTGATAATGCGTTGATTGGTTGCTCATTGTTATCAAACTCAATGGATTTTTTAGGAACCGTCGACGTAATGAAAATAGTTGTCACGTGGCCTTTCTCAGCCGACCCTTGAGACTTGACACCCGAAACGATATATATCTTTTAGAATATTTGATAGTTACAGAGACACGTGACATCGAATAAGTTATTTTGTATAGCTGCAGACGAGTGGGATATTATTCCTTTATGTGGATATTCACGGATACATTCCTCGAATAAGGAAGCTGCCTATTTATACACATAAATTTGGTAAGTTGTAATTATGGTATTTGCATTTTGTTTTCCTTCATTTGAACCGATTCGTTCTTGTTTTTCTACGTCTTGGTTGGGAAATTCTTCAATGCGCGATAGACGTTGTTTTCACAGGTCATTTCCTTTGTAAGCGTGTATAGATTACCGTCAATTTGTAAAATGTGATTCTCTCAGGCAATTTTTCAAATGTGTAAATATTTCAGTCATTTTGACTAAAAAATCTGTCCAGATTGATTAAGACGATCAAAAGGGCCTACAGACATCACAACAGATTATTATGTAGGATTAGAAGCCAAACAACATAGAAATGTACTTTCAACGTAACATTTTCAGTCTCTTGGTGATGACATTAAACATCAAAATGTTTGGAATTCGTTATCATGATAATACAGATGGAAATGTTTTTCAGTCACTTTGTAAAATAACTGAATATTTAGACGTTTAATAAATATGTTACACATTTTGACAGTAAAAAAATATACACACTATAAAAAAAGCAATGCTCAGGTGAAATATTTACTTTGTGTTGCAAGTCAAAATAGTGTAAACGAAAATCGCAAAATTACCAAGCAAGTGACTTATCAAAACTTCGTCACGATTACCGATGCTACCCACAAAGATGCCTACATTTCCTTATTATCTCGAAAACTGTATTTATTTTGTTGATCAATGTGGCCATACGCTCTTATTACTACCGGTATCCATAAAAGTGACTAATGCGCTTACGAATGGCGCAACAGAGGTCGCGAGCTAGTCTAGATTTCTGCTCTACATCCGGGTACTCACTGGGAAAAAACAATAACAAAGGCAACAACCAGTCCCGGGGAATTGCGTTAGATCAGTGCCCCTTTAAGTCTGTCCCGAATTCTTCAGATCTATCACTGTGATAAATCTCACTTAAACATGTTATACATCTTTGATACATATTATTTACGCTTTAACACTTTGATTAAAAAGTATATGTCAATATGTATTGAATTCATGGCTTTTCAAGCTTGTTTGGTGCTTTTCAAGGCTTTTCAAGATAGACACTGAAAATCAAGGCTTTTCAAGAGACACCTTAAAATTCAAGGCTTTTCCAAGCTTGAACTGACATGGATCTGTAGGAATATCAGCAATATCCTTCAAACTCACTTGGCCCAAGACACATCATAATACAGCTGGCTTATGGAATAATCTTGTCAGGTGCTTTCTACGAGATCTAGTAACCTTTATCTCAAATCAAAAGGTTTGTAAGTCCTGTCACACAAAACAGAGTATTCCATCGATAAAAATGGTACATCAGTTAGTTCTAAAGACATCAATAATTCCGACACATTTATTTACGTATCAGTATTAGGTTACGATGTAAAATTGATACGGACATATTATCAAAGTTTTATAACACCAACTCCCGAGTCCATAACAACGGCCAATTATCAAACGACACATGGAAAAGTCAGTTACCAATTGCTGAATAGGTGCAGAGAGATGTCGATGTATCACGTTCCAATTAGTTTCTTCAACAATCATAACGTATACACAGGCTGTTTTCAGATATTCAACAAGAATTCTGCCCTGTCTGTCGCAAAGGACGCAACACCGCCATTTTGGAATGCAAGGTACAGACATGCGCAAAAGAATATCCGGTCGGAAATGACGTGTATCAATAGCGCGGGAAGTTGTGTCATTTTAATGTTTACAAAATCGCATGTGTGAATTTGTATCCCAGTTTAACACATTCCATTAGCTCGTTAAAGAGGGAGTCATCCATGCCTCCAAAACGCAGACAAAAATCTGGTAAGACGCTGTTTAATTTTCAACAGGAACGCACGGGATATGCAAAATCTCTTGCAGAATTTATTGCTTGTCATAGCTGAACGACAAATTTGGATTGGGTTTGGATAATTGATTGCATGTCAATGTACCTGGTTGTAATGTTACTCATAATGTCACGCACTAGTTTGTCAAGCCGAGGATGGGTAGTCAGTTATTTACTAGCTGCAGTGCTATATAGCAGTGGAATATAGATGACTGTTTTTTCTCTCAAAACAATAACAGTCCAGTTTCCACCCTTGCCGAAATAGGCTGGAGTTACATTTTGGGCGGACTAACGAGTCTATACTTAGTCTAATCAAAATTGTGCAACAATCCCCGCATCCCGTTTATAAACAGCAGCGACTCTAGTATTTGCAGAGCATGTGCTGTTAACTGTGCATCGCCAGATATTTTCCAGATCTTTAATGTCTTTAAGGTGCTCAGGGGATTTGATGCTCTTCGCATGAGTTTTATTATGACAAAGATCTTGATTATCAATCAGATCGTCTTGACTGGGCGCTGCCATATTGTTTGATGCAAATGATATGATAGGTGGAATCTGATTGGTCAGGAGGAGGGACATAGAAGGGACATAACTCTTAATAGCCACTGCATGGTGGCGCTACCATCAATCGACGAAAATTCCAGCCTAGTTCGGCAAGGGTGGAAACTGGACTTTTACAGTCAGTTAACTCCCTTGCATTGGAAGATAGGACTATGAAGCTTTGAATAACATTTGGTAAGCAGTAAAACTTCCACCCGTATCCCGTCTCAAAAATGTATATCATTTAAAGGATTGAGCAGCAATGCATGGGGCCTATAACTCTTGGAGGGTGGATACGGGCGGAAGTCTTGCCACAAATGAGATTGTTTCATGGTGGAATTTTCCTTGCATCACATTTTTAAAT
Organism: Haliotis cracherodii; assembly: GCF_022045235.1. Classification (NCBI taxonomy): domain Eukaryota; kingdom Metazoa; phylum Mollusca; class Gastropoda; order Lepetellida; family Haliotidae; genus Haliotis; species Haliotis cracherodii. The sequence goes on along the minus strand of NW_027266270.1, from coordinate 16,295,302 downwards.
GTGCAGCAAAGGATTATTATCTTGGCTTTCGTAAACTATGTTTTATTTTGGAGATTTTCTTTCAGAAGTAAACTAAAACAAATAGGAAATCTGTTCTAAAGGTGTTAAGCATTGTTTCGTTATCCATCCCAGAGAATGAGAAGCCGAAGAAGTCCAAGTCAGAAAGTGCACCACCAGAAGTCTTCACTCATTGGTTGATGAAGTCGGAGCCGGAGACCCGCATGGAGAAAGGAGTTGACATGAAGGTCAGGGTCACACATTCAGAAAGGGGTTGTCATGAAGGTCAGGGTCACACATTCAGAAAGGGGTTGCCATAAAGGTCAGGGTCACACATTCAGACCATGAAGGTCAGGGTCACACATTCAGAAAGAAGTTGCCATGAATGTCAGGGTCACACATTCAGAAAGGGTTGCCATGAATGTCAGGGTCACACATTCAGAAAGGGTTGCCATGAATGTCAGGGTCACACATTCAGAAAGGGTTGCCATGAATGTCAGGGTCACACATTCAGAAAGGGTTGCCATGAATGTTTGGGTCACACATTCAGAAAGGGGTTGTCATGAAGGTCAGGGTCACACATTCAGAAAGAGGTTGCCATGAAGGTCAGGGTCACACATTCAGAAAGGGGTTGTCATGAAGGTCAGGGTCACACATTCAGAAAGGGGTTGCCATGAATGTCAGGGTCACACATTCAGAAAGGGGTTACCATGAAGTTAGGGTTAAATATGGAGAAAGAAGGTGACATGAAAATAATGGTCACAAATGGAGGTATGAGTGGATGTCAAAGTTGGATTACATATGGGGAATGCTGTGAAAATTTGGTCTTCAGCAACCCATGCTTGTAACAATTGTAAGAAGCCACTATGCTGGTCGTAAGAGGCGACTAATGGGATTGGATGGTCAGACTTGCTGACTTTGTTGATGCATGTCATTGTATTTCAGTTGTGTAGATCGATGCTCATGATGTCAATCACTGGATTGTCTGCCCCAGACTTGATTATTTTCAGACTGCCGTCTTTGAACTCGAAAATCGCTGTCAGGTAATGGCAGGTCACTAGACATGATATAGAGAAAGGAGATGATGTGATGGTTAGGGTCATGCCTAAAGGAGTTGGTATGATCTCATTATCTTCAGATCTTTAACTCTGATATGATACCTCTCTGTATGAATACTGTAAATCTTGAAATTAAAGAGATTGTGAATTAAATATGAAAAAAAAGAGTGGTCTTTGTTCGCATTAATGAAACTTCACATTTATGTCTCCAAATGACTATCAACAATAAGACGGCCTCACTGCACACTTTGGAAAGCTGAAATACCAACTTGAATATAAACACAAACCCAGTTTATTGAGCAGCAAGTATATAACAATGTCATTCAACGAATAGGAATTCATATCAATATAAGAAAATAGAAATCATATCAATGCAAAAACAGAAATTATGTGAACACCGAAATCACAATAGATATGTGTACCCTTCTCACACACAGGAGTCCCAAAGAGGGACAGGTCAGCTGAAATTGCCTAGGCAGAAGGCGACCTCTTAAACACCTAATGCAACAACAACGAATAGGAATTACACAATAAGCATCTGGTGAGTTATCACAGCTGGGGTCAAGAGTTCTACCCACTCGTGTCAAACTAGGCATCATTGACTACTCCAAACAGTGAACTGTTATTTTATTGCCTTTAAACTTCCTTCATGCCAGAATTCAGTTGAAATACTGCAAACAATTACTTGAGAATCTACGAGGAGATATGATAAAACTGAATGCGTAAGTAGTTTTAAAATTATCTGCCAGACATAGGAAGTGATGAAAATTTCATGCAGCCTGACAGAAAAGTCACCAGCCGCAAGCAGACAGTTATTTTGGGTACTTGTCTTGAGCCACTGAATACAAGAAACTTGAACAGAGTGTTGGCTGTCGGTTGGGTTTTTTTCATCTGTCATTGGCTATATTTGTTTTGATCTTACAGATCATTTGTCATATTATTGATTACCGACACTCGCCCATCTTCCCGGGGCAAGGGAGTTACCTCAGGGCCCCGGATAAAGGCTGTAAAATGAAAATATGCATGATACGGTGGGGATAATTTCGAAAACGTATCAGATACGCTTCACAGCATACATGTACGGTCTAACACTCATTTACAGACCTATTTCCCAAAATTTATTCTGATTTCCAAGCAGGGTATGTTCTTAAACCTGGTATGTTCTTAAACCTGGTGCGCTCTTTTTTCCCCCAAAAAACGCTGTGTAGATGGCAGCGTTAGAAATTGGCCAATAGTAAAGGTATCCTATAAAGGACTAGTAGAAATTGGCCAATTTTAAAGGTTTTACTATATGTTATCATTATTAGGACTAGTGGACAAAAACTGTTAGTTTCTAACCCTGCAGATGGGGTGCTCATTATACAGGCCATTATGGGTTCTGATGTTTTTTCCCTAAAGCAAAGGACCGCCTCCGTGGTCTTGTGGTAGAGCGTCCGCCCGGAGAGCGGAAGGTCCGGGGTTCGATCCCCGGCCGCGTCATACCAAAAGACGTTAAAAGATGGTACTTGTTGTTACCCTGTCTGGCGCTCGGCATTAAGGGGCTAAAACAAGGACTGGTCGGCTCGGAGTCAGTATACTGTGTCTGAGTGGGATATTCATGTTATAATGCGGCATGGTATCTCAGTGATCTTGCACTATAAATCGGCATCAGTCCGGACTAGTACAAGCAGCCACACAAACACACACACGTACATGCACGTCGCTATATAAGTGCAATAATCTTGGACGCGACGTTAAACCCAATTTCACCTCACCTAACCCTAAAGCAAAGACGTTGCCTTGAGCATGTAACACCAGAAATACCTTGTCAACAAATGCGTACATTAATCATGTAATATTATTACACTGACAGGTTACAAAAAGTGTTCATTGTATATCTGGACTAAAGTTTGTAACCTATTTTATTAATTTTACTCCAGATTTCATTCAATATTGTTTCATTAATTTCGTCGAAATCGTGTGAAGTGATCAATAGATCACATTACACACCATGATTTACAGCAACCACAGTCAGATTACCGTTATTGACGCCTCGAAACGACATTTAGTTGACAGAAGAGAATAGATACATACATCATTTGCTTCCAACAAAATGCGGCGCTCAGTCCAACGATCTGATTGATAATCAAAATCTATGATAATGGGTCTTACTTCGCCAAGTGCATCAAATCAAGTGAGCAACTTGATTAAAAACATGAAAAGATTGGGAAAATATCTAGTGACGCTGTGTTGGCAGTATACATGCTTTGCAAATCCTGCAGTTGACCGAAATCTGTACGTCATGACCATGACTGACATGTTTTCAGTTTGGCCTGGAGGACCTGAAGAAATGCCCTGACCAGACTGCATGCTGGGATGAAGTGAGAAACTATCAGGTGAGTCAGAGAGGTGTTAACAGCGTTATAATGTTGGTAATGATTGATTGCTACCTGATACGGGTCGGTCGGGTAGCCTTGTGGTTGAAGCGTTTGCTTGTCACGCCGAAGACCCGGGTTTGATTCCTGACATGGGTACAATGTGTGAAGCCCATTTCTGGTGTCCCCAGCCGTGATATTGCTGGAATATTGCTAAATGCGGCGTCAAACCAAACTCACTCACTCACTATTCAACATGATGACTAAATTGCACGTGTTCCCCAAGTTGGCACTATGTTATGCTCATGTTGGCATCTACGTAGAACTGACCCAGTCAGGATTCTGGGTCAGAATAGGTGTACCTGACTGTTTGTTAACATGAAAGCCGGTACCTGGAGTTGTTACTCCGACTGGGAACGAAGTTCTCTCGCAAATTTGTGTGTCAGTTTTATTATATTCCTGTATTTATATTCAGGCCCGGAACTTCATGCGAGACCAGATGCGTGAGGGGCAGTCTGCCTTCTTTTACCACAGCAACTGTAAGGAGCCTGGCATTGCCGGAGTGATGCAGGTAGGAGGATAGTCGTCTGGGAATAGACCTGAAGTGTATTTGTTTAGACCTGAAATGTATTTGTTTAGGGAGCCTGGCATTGCCGGAGTGTTGCAGGTAGGAGGATAGTTGTCTGGGAATAGACCTGAAGTGTATTTGTTTAGGGAGCCTGGCATTGCCGGAGTGATGCAGGTAGGAGGATAGTCGTCTGGGAATAGACCTGAAGTGTATTTGTTTAGGGAGCCTGGCATTGCCGGAGTGATGCAGGTAGGAGGATAGTTGTCTGGGAATAGACCTGAAGTGTATTTGTTTAGGGAGCCTGGCATTGCCGGAGTGTTGCAGGTAGGAGGATAGTTGTCTGGGAATAGACCTGAAGTGTATTTGTTTAGGGAGCCTGGCATTGCCGGAGTGATGCAGGTAGGAGGATAGTCGTCTGGGAATAGACCTGAAGTGTATTTGTTTGGGGAGCCTGGCATTGCCGGAGTGATGCAGGTAGGAGGATAGTCGTCTGGGAATGGACCTGAAGTGTATTTGTTTAGGGAGCCTGGCATCGCCGGAGTGATGCAGGTAGGAGGATAGTTGTCTGGTAATAGACCTGAAGTGTATTTGTTTAGGGAGCCTGGCATCGCCGGAGTGATGCAGGTAGGAGGATAGTCGTCTGGGAATAGACCTGAAGTGTATTTGTTTAGGGAGCCTGGCATTGCCGGAGTGATGCAGGTAGGAGGATAGTCGTCTGGGAATGGACCTGAAGTGTATTTGTTTAGGGAGCCTGGCATCGCCGGAGTGATGCAGGTAGGAGGATAGTCGTCTGGGAATAGACCTGAAGTGTATTTGTTTAGGGAGCCTGGCATTGCCGGAGTGATGCAGGAAGGAGGATAGTTGTCTGGGAAAAGACCTGAAGTGTATTTGTTTAGGGAGCCTGGCATTGCCGGAGTGATGCAGGTAGGAGGATAGTTGTCTGGGAATAGACCTGAAGTGTATTTGTTTAGGGAGCCTGGCATTGCCGGAGTGATGCAGGTAGGAGGATAGTCGTCTGGGAATAGACCTGAAGTGTATTTGTTTAGGGAGGCTGGCATTGCCGCAGTGATGCAGGTAGGAGGATAGTCGTCTGGGAATAGACCTGAAGTGTATTTGTTTAGGGAGCCTGGCATTGCCGGAGTGATGCAGGTAGGAGGATAGTCGTCTGGGAATAGACCTGAAGTGTATTTGTCTAGGGAGCCTGGCATTGCCGGAGTGATGCAGGAAGGAGGATAGTTGTCTGGGAATAGACCTGAAGTGTATTTGTTTAGGGAGCCTGGCATTGCCGGAGTGATGCAGGTAGGATAGTTGTCTGGGAATAGACCTGAAGTGTATTTGTTTAGGGAGCCTGGCATTGCCGGAGTGATGCAGGTAGGAGGATAGTTGTCTGGGAATAGACCTGAAGTGTATTTGTTTAGGGAGCCTGGCATTGCCGGAGTGATGCAGGTAGGAGGATAGTTGTCTGGGAATAGACCTGAAGTGTATTTGTTTAGGGAGTTTATGTTGCTTATTGACTGGATAATTGTTGGGTTTAAATGACTGGATAATTGTTGGGTTAAATTGACTGGATAATTGTTTGGTTAAATTGACTGGATAAGTGGTGGGTTTCATTGACTGGATATATGGTGTGTTTAGTTGACTGGATAAGTTGTTGGTTTATTTGACTGGACAAGTGGTGGGTTTAACTGACTGGATAAGTGGTAGGCTTAGTTGACTGGATAAGTGGTGGGTTTAATTGACTGGATAAGTGGTGGGTTTAATTGACTGGATAATTGGTGGGTTTAACTGACTGGATAAGTGGTGGGTTTAACTGACTGGATAAGTGGTGGTTTTAATTGACTGGATAAGTGGTGGGGTTAATTAACTGGATAATTGGTGGGTTTAACTGACTGGATAAGTGGTGGGTTTAATTGACTGGATAATTGTTTGGTTAAATTGACTGGATAAGTGGTGGGTTTCATTGACTGGATATATGGTGTGTTTAGTTGACTGGATAAGTGGTAGGCTTAGTTGACTGGATAAGTGGCGGGTTTAACTGACTGGATATGTGGTGGGTTTAATTGACTGGATAAGTGGTGGTTTTAATTGACTGGATAAGTGGTGGGTTTAACTGACTGGTAACCGGTGGGTTTACCTGACTTGATAAGTGGTGGGTTTAACTGACTGGATAAGTGGTGGGTTTAACTGAATGGATAAGTGGTGGGTTTAATTGACTGGATAAGTGGTGGGTTTAATTAACTGGATAATTGGTGGGTTTAACTGACTGGATAAGTGGTGGGTTTAATTGACTGGATAAGTGGTGGGTTTAATTAACTGGATAATTGGTGGGTTTAACTGACTGGATAAGTGGTGGGTTTAATTGACTGGATAAGTGGTGGGTTTAACTGGCTGGATAAGTGGTGGGTTTAATTAACTGGATAATTGGTGGGTTTACCTGACTTGATAAGTGGTGGGTTTACCTGACTTGATAAGTGGTGGGTTTAACTGAATGGATATGGGGTGGGTTTAACTGACTGGATAAGTGGTGGGTTTAATTGACTGGATAAGTGGTGGGTTTAATTGACTGGATAAGTGGTGGGTTTAATTAACTGGATAATTGGTGGGTTTAACTGACTGGATAAGTGGTGGGTTTAATTGACTGGATAAGTGGTGGGTTTAATTAACTGGATAATTGGTGGGTTTAACTGACTGGATAAGTGGTGGGTTTAATTGACTGGATAAGTGGTGGGTTTAACTGGCTGGATAAGTGGTGGGTTTAATTGACTTGATAAGTGGTGGGTTTAATTGACTGGATAAGTGGTGGGTTTTCAAGATGCAGTGTGGAGCTGCTTCTTATGGTGGCCCTGATCTGTTGGCAGATAGTGAGGGAGAGCTACCCGGACCACACCCAGTTTGATAAAAAGGACGTCCACTACGACAGGTGAGGAGGAGCTGGTAGGGTGGGAAATGTTTGGACATGAACTTGGTTAGAGGTTAGAGATTAGAGACTTGGTGCATCAGTAGAGGCCAATCTCATTAAAATCAGATCTTAGTTCTCGCTATCGCTAAACAAAGATCTGACATCCCATTAGGGGTCACGTCAGAATGACCTTTCATCCAACCAATCAGAGCATCGTTTACCAGATCATGAAAGTGACAGTCAGAATGTGTTTTCTAATCATGCAACCACAATATATTTAACACAGGGTATTCCGAACGACAGGTTTTATGATTATATCCATACAATCTGTGCCATCTATAAGCCATTCCTGAATGTTCTTCTTATCAGTTTTAAAATCGTTTATCGAGAATACGTCACAATATGTTTCGAAGCGTAGCCGCCAGTTTGAAACTAGTGTCGTAAAGCTCGAGAAAGCTGCCTTCTGATTGGCCAATATCAATTTCTTGTCAGTCATTTCATTAGTCGGTCAAAATTCGCGAAAGGTCGTTCTGACGTGACCCGTAATGGGATGTCCTCAGATCTTTGTTTAGCGGCAGCGAGAACTAAGATCTGATTTTTATGAGATTGGTGTAGAGGCTGTACCTGTCAGCATCTGTCATGAACTATGTCGTCAAAGTATGATGTTGTGTACTCGTGGGACTACTCCTTGTACATTCAACATTCAACATTCCACCATTACTGCATCTTTGAATATAACTTAAAGCATCAGCTTATCACACTCTTGGCCCAGGTTTTGACCCCCATGAAGATTCGGGGTAGAATAGGTCTTCAGCAACCCATGCTTGCTGTAAGAGGCGACTAACGGGATCGGGTGGTCAGTCTCGCTGATTTTGTTGATGCATGTCATCGTATCCCAATTGATCCCGATTTGTCAAACAAACAGAATGCGTGATGCTCATTTTTGGCATCCCTAATAACTGATGCTTGTTGAAAGAAGTAACTGAACAAACTGGCTAAATTACTTTGTTGATTGCGTGTCTGGCACCCCAAAGGCATTGGACATAACTCCCAACAATAGTCACTGGTTTGTCTGGTCCAGGTTTGATTGCTTCACAGAACCCTGTGATATAGCTGGCATTATGTTTACTGTAGCCTAAAACAAAAAAAATGATGGCGATGATAGTTGGCATGTAAGATGTGTTCGTGTTTTAGGGGCGATAGGGTAGCCTTGTGGTTAAAGCGTTTGCTCATCACGTCGAAGATCCAGGCTCGATTCCCGATATGGGTACAATGTGTGAAGCCCAATTTCTAGTGTCCCCCGGCGTGATATTGTGGGAATATTGCAGCTGAAACCTCACTCACTCACTCACTCACTCACTCACTCACTCACTCACTCACTCACTCACTCACTCACTCACTCACTCACCCACCCACCCACCCACACCCACTCACTCACTCACTCGTGAAGATTCCGGGGTAGAATAGGTCTTCAGCAACCCATGCTTGCCGTAAAAGGCGATTATGCTTGTCATAAAAGGCAACTAACGGGATCGGGTGGTCAGGCTCGCTGACTTGGTTGATTCATGTCATCGATCCCAATTGTGTGGATCGATGCTCATGATGTCAATCACTGGATTGTCTTGTCCAGACTCAATTATTTTACAGACTGCCGTCATATAGCTGGAGTATTGCTGGGTGTGGCATTAAACAACAAACACTCACTCACTCACTCACTCAAACCCATCCACCTGCCCACTCACTCACTCACTCACTCACTCAAACCCACCCACCCACTCACTGACTGACTGACTGACTGACTCACTCACTCACTGTTCCACAGCAAGGCCAGCACAGATGACCCTCGCTGGTTCATGGTGGACGTGAAGTACAACAGGGCCCTGAAGAGATTCATCTCACTGGCTGAGCTGAAGGCCATACACCAGGAACACAAGCAGACTGGGGGGCCACTTCGGGACGTAGCTCTCTTCACCAGAGCCAGACTGTCAGTGCAACCTCTGAGAGAAGGTACGACCCAATCATCTCTGTATTCCCAGTCATCCACCTTCATAACATGATCTACTCTTGTCTCTCACACAGACCCTGAAACAAGTAAATCGGAAACGTTCCAATGAAGCCCGCAACAGACATTGTGGCGTGGCAATTTATATTTAGATGTTCAAACATGTTTTTATTATCAGTAACAGGATACATTCATCCAAACTTCTGTTCATGTTTGTCCAAATAAGTTCTCTATATCTTAAATTTTCTCCACAATATGGTCCTGCCAGTTCTGTATGTTAAGCTGGTTCTGTATATATGTAAAGCCAGTTCTGCATGTATAGCCAGTTCTGCATGCATGTATACCCGGTTCTGCATGTATGTATAGCCATTTCTGTATGTTAAGCTGGTTCTGTATATATGTAAAGCCAGTTCTGCATGTATAGCCAGTTCTGCATGCATGTATACCTGGTTCTGCATGTATGTATAGCCAGTTCTGTATGTTAAGCTGGTTCTGTATATATGTAAAGCCAGTTCTGCATGTATAGACAGTTCTGCATGCATGTATACCCTGTTCTGCATGGATGTATAGCCAGTTCTGTATGTTAAGCTGGTTCTGTATATATGTAAAGCCAGTTCTGCATGCATGTATACCCGGTTCTGCATGTATGTATAGCCAGTTCTGCACGTAGGTACAGCCACTTCTGCATGTAGGTATAGCTTGTTCTGCATGTAGGTATAGCCAGGTCTGCATGTAGTTGTAGTAAGTTCTGCATGTAGGTATAGCCAATTCTTCATGTAGGTAAAGCCAGTTCTGCTTGTTGGTCTAGCCAGTTCTGCATGTAGGTATAGCCAGTTCTGTATGTTTAGCTGGTTCTGCATGTAGGTATAGTCAGTTCTGCATGTATGTATAGCCAATTCTGCATGTAGGTATAGCCAGTTTTGTATGTATGTATAGCCAGTTCTGCATGTAGGTACAGCCAGTTATGTATGTACGTATAGCCAGTTCTGCACATAGGTACAGCCAGTTCTGCATGTATCATGGTGTATAGCCAGTTCTGCATGTGCCAGTATGTATTTTTGTGGTGGTGGTTCTTCAGAAACTGCTATTTCTTGTTTCTTTTGCAAGGATCCGATCGAATATATTAATCCAGAAAAGCTAGCTACAGAGCTCTAATTGTTTTATTCAAGTCCCAGATTTTCTCATATTATGATCCCAGGTGTGTCAGTCCCCAGCCTCCACCCATCCACACTTTAAACCATCCATCCACCCACCCAACCATCCATCCATCCACCCACCCACCCATCCATCCACCCACCCGACCATCCATCCATCCATCCATCCACCCGACCATCCATCCACCCACCCACCCGACCATCCATCCATCCATCCATCCATCCACCCACCCGACCATCCATCCATCCATCCACCCACCCACCCATCCATCCACCCACCCGACCATCCATCCATCCATCCATCCACCCGACCATCCATCCACCCACCCACCCGACCATCCATCCATCCATCCATCCATCCACCCACCCGACCATCCATCCATCCATCCACCCACCCGACCATCCATCCATCCATCCACCCACCCGACCATCCATCCATCCACCCACCCGACCATCCATCCACCCACCCGACCATCCATCCATCCACCCATCCACCCACCCGACCATCCATCCACCCACCCATCCATCCACCCATCCATCCATCCACCCACCCATCCATCCATCCACCCACCCATCCATCCATCCATCCATCCACCCGACCATCCATCCACCCACCCACCCGACCATCCATCCATCCATCCATCCACCCACCCGACCATCCATCCATCCACCCACCCGACCATCCATCCACCCACCCACCCATCCACCCACCCGACCATCCATCCATCCACCCACCCGACCATCAATCCACCCACCCATCCATCCATCCACCCACCCGACCATCCATCCATCCACCCACCCGACCATCCATCCATCCACCCACCCACCCATCCATCCACCCACCCGACCATCCATTCATCCATCCATCCACCCGACCATCCATTCATCCATCCATCCATCCATCCATCCACCCACCCGACCATCCATCCATCCATCCAACCAACAACCCACCCACCCACCCATCCATCCATCCACCAACCCACCCAAGCCTGCAGACTTCAGCAAGGTGCAAAACGTACAACCTGTACCACTTAATTTCCTTCCACATTTACATGATCAAGCTGACACACCCTGATCTACAAGGGAAACCCTCTCACGCTGCACCTGTGTTCTGTTGGCAGAGGAGTGGCAGTTCATTCTTTCACTGGAAGACCAGGAGGAAGGGAGCTAACTCTTGTCAGCTCTGTCACCTGACAGCCGGCTGGGAAACCAAGGCAAAACCAACTGCCGAGTCAAGCAGTGTCTCCTCAACAGTTCAAGAGGAACTATGCTAAGACTGAGAATGCTCAGTCCAGACATTGTAAAATCTGTAAGTAAAAGGCGACTATGCTTGTCGAAGGAGGCGACTAACGGGCTAGGCTGGTCAGGCTCCCCTACTTTGGTGATGCATGTCATCGCAACGTTAGAAATTGGCACTAGTCCTATAGTCCTTGCCAAACTGCCCAGTGCTTAACGTATCATGAGGACTAGTAAAAATTTGCCCTTTTTAAGGGTTTTGCTATGTGTTATCATTATAAGGACTAGTGGACGAAAACTGTTAGTTTTTACCTCTGCATCGTATCCCAATTACATAGATCGATGCTAATGAGATCAATCTCTTGATTGTGTGGTCCAGACTCAGTTATTTATGGTCACCGTCTTTTATCTGGAATATTAAGCAACAAACAAACAAAGAAAAAAGTCCTGAACCCATGTGCCTTGTGGAAATATCTGCCTAATATAAATACGACAATGATCATGTTGATACTCCGGGTGGCTGCAGGTAGTGTTTGTTTGTTTGTTGTTTAATGCCTCACTCAGCAATATTACAGCTATGTGACTGCAGTCGGTAAATAATCAAGTCTGGACCAGAAAATCCTGTGATTGACATCTTGAGCATTGATCCACGCATTTACGATACCATCCCATGCATCAACCAAGTCAGCAAGCCTGACCACCTGATCCCGTCAGCCGCCTCTTATGACAAGCATAGTAGCCTTTTGAGCAAGAATGGGATAATGAAAACCTATTCTAACCCGGATCTTCACTGGTTGCAAGGAGCCAGTTGGAGCACCTGAAAATTAAAAAGCTATTGCTATGGAACAAATACAAAATATGTCATGACATTACCAAATTTGGTATGTAACTGTATAGCATTGTAAGCAAAACAGATGTGTTAGGAATTTACAGGTCACAGTTTAAGACAATGGCAAATTATGTTGAAATGTATAGTAATGTTTATTTAATTTTTTTACAGCTGTATGCATTGTATATTACTCAAAACAAGTTTAGGATCACCCTTATTTTAAGACATTAGTAAAGTCAATCTGTCATGCCATTCCTGAAGAACCCATGCTTGTCGTAAGATGCGACTAACAGGATTGCATGGTCAGGCTCGCTGACTTGGTTGATGCATTTAATAGTATTCCATTTGCATGGATCAATGCTCATGATGTCAATCACTGGATTGTCTAGTCCAGACTCCATTATTTACAGGCTGCTGTCATATAGCTGGAATATTGCTGAGTGCGGCGCTAAACAACAAACCAACAAGCATATTACAGGGTTAAAAAAAGTAATTTTCTGACATGGGAACTTTATGTGAAAATTTCGAATATTCCAGAGGTACACCCATACAGCACAATGTTAAAATGCCCCATTGTATTTGAAAATGTGGGCCTTTTTTTCAAATGTAGGGGCTAAAACCACATGGTCCCACCCTAGAATTACCCTGATATTAACTATAGTAATATGAAATAACTGGGTGATCCCTAACTATTTTTGGGTAGTATAGTAATGAAAGCCAGAAATGTGAAGTTAGACAGTTGTGAGAAAAGTTAATCAACTACAAGTCTGATGTGAGGAAAAGTAAGATTACGGAGATAAAGAAGAGAATCAGAAACCACTCCCAGTGAGAATTAATAACGTTATTGATCATGATCAAATAGTCAGGGCTGTAAGTCTCCCCTGGTGTTATCAATCTAAGGTTCTGTCATAAGTATGTCTCTGTAGACCCCAGTTGTCTTAGCTTAAAGTTGTAAGTTGTTCCCTCACTGTAATAAGTCCCCAGCACCTGAAAGAGAGTCTATATTTGGTCACATGTGGCCAACTTGGTGACTTGATTTGGAACATGGAATGTTGCTCATGATATCAACCACTGGTTCTGTCATAAGTATGTCTCTGTAGACCCCAGTTGTCTTAGCTTAAAGTTGTAAGTTGTTCCCTCACTGTAATAAGTCCCCAGCACCTGAAAAAGAGTCTATATTTGGTAACATGTGGCCAACTCGGTGACTTGATTTGGAACATGGAATGTTGCTCATGATATCAACCACTGGTTCTGTCATAAGTATATCTCTGTAGACCCCAGTTGTCTTAGCTTAAAGTTGTAAGTTGTTCTCTGACTGTAATAAGTCCCCAGCACCTGAAAGATAGTCTATATTTGGTCACATGTGGCCAACTTGATTTGGAACATGGAATGTTGCTCATGATATCAACCACTGGTTTGCCAGTATTGATTATTTAAAGCCCACCATGATACAGCTGGAATATTGCCGATTACAGCTGGAAACAAAAGACTAAATCAACACGATACAAGAATTGATAGGAAATACTTGGTTCTCAGGGTCTAACCTTCGTGACAGCATTCTATTACTGCTAAAAAACGTAAATATTTATTATTAGGATATTCTTTTTGATCCAACATTTTTTTACTTAAAGACACATAAAAGCCACCAATCTGCAATCATTCTTCAAAGAATCTATTGTTTTTAGGCTTACAATGATATACAGATTATTGCGACACTATCCATAAAATATATTTCAATCAATTTGAAGTTTGTTCTTTATTAGAAATACAGTAAACTACGGTTATAACGAACACGCTTATAACGAACTGACGGATATAACGAACTACTTTTTTGGTCCCGACTATTTGCTGTAGTTATGCTGTATATATGCTTATAACGAACTACGGTTAAAACGAACTAAAATTAGTGGTCCCTTTGAGTTCGTTATAACCGTACTTTACTGTATGCAATTGGGATACGATGACATGCATCAACCAAGTCAGCGAGCCCGACCTCCCAATCCTGTTGGTCACCTCTTAGGGCAAGCATGGGTTGCTGAAGACACAACCATGGCATATCAATATGTGTGATAGTCCAACTGTATTCAGCACAGGAAAGTGGACATGGTGTGGCAAGGGTGGCAACAAGATTTTGATAAAAAGGCTAGTAGACGCGCTTGCCTCGGGAAGATGACCTCGACCTTTCAGTTCTAACCTGGACGGTGAAGATCAGATCTTCAGCAACCCATGCTTGCCGCAAAAGGTGACTATTCTTGTAAGAGGCAACTAACGGGATCAGGCGGTTAGGCAGGCTGACTTGGTTGATGCATGTCTTCGTATCCCAATGGTGTGGATCGATGCTCATGATGTCAATCACTGGATTGCCTGGTCCAAACTCGTTTATTTACAGACCGCCGTCATAGAGCTGTAATATTGCTGAGTGGGGTTAATCAACAAACAAACAAACAGTTCTAATCTGAAACGTAAACTGATCTTGCCGTTGTAGCTTTAATCTCAGGGCACGGGTGGCCCAGTCGTCTAAGGCGCCGCGATTCGCTGTGCAGAGTCGCATCCCTTGGCCACGCCAGAAACCTATGATTGTGGGTTCGAATACCGGTTCGCCCCGATTATGTTTCTAGGTTTGTCAGCACCATACCCGTGCTCGTGGGTTTCACCGAAGTGGTAAACGCCTGAGACCTGCATCACTTCGGGCTTTCCTCCCACATTAAGCTGACACACCGTGATATAACTGGAATACTGTTAAAAGCGGCGTTAAACCCAACTCACTCACTCACTTTAATCTTACACCCCAGCCACGTGGGTAATCAAACACACTGTATTATATACAAAGCTTTATCAGCAGGAGACCTGAAGAGGAGATGAAGGACCGCCTGCTTGTGATACGCTAGCCTTTATGCACTATGGACACTGACACTGGAATTTATTAAATCAGTTTCACATTTTCAAATCAATGCACCATCGAACATCTGCAGTTGTCGGCCGCGTGACGGCCGTGTTTCAGCCACCTGGCACGGTGCCACAAGCGCTGTAAAATCACGCGTTCATGTGATTTTCGTCCGACTATGCTGCGTCCGCAGATGTGAAACCACGTCTGTGATACACTTGGCACATCCATGAACAGGCGTTTTCGCTATTCTCAAATGCCATTTCCAACATGGCTGCCACAATGGATGTGACATGTCAGCAGACGAGCAGACTGGATATGTTATGTTTGGGAACGGTTAAATGAAAGGCGTCTAACGCAATAGCCAGCAATATTCCAACAGTAACTGGTGGCAAATAATCGTGTTTTGACCAGGCAAACCAGTGAGTGATCGAATTAGAAACAATGTTATGATCAGACTACAGGTACACAATACGATCCGGGTTAGAGTAGGTCTTCAGGAACGCATGCTTGAAGTAAAATATGACTATGCTTGTCGTAAGAGGCGACTAACGGGATCGGGTGGTCGAACATTCAAAAATGACACTCTGCCTTGTAATACTGGGCTCCCGGATCCTACAACGATGGTCCACAGTGTGCGATGAGGACTCCAAGATGCCCTCGTCATAAACTGTTGGTCATTGTTACTCCATGCCTATGCTAATGGCTAGGACCCGTGAAGATCCGGGTTAACATGCTTCAGCAACCCATGCTTGTCCTAAGAGGCGACTATGCTTGTTGTAAGAGGCGACTTACGGGATCCGGTGGTCAGGCTCGCTGACTTGGTTGATGAATGTCATTGTATCCCAATTGCATGGATTGATACTTATGATATCAATCATTGGATTGTCTCGATTATTTCCAGACCGGCATCATATGTCTGGAATATTACCGAGTGCGGCGTTAAACAACAAACAAACATTAACCACTATACACAACCCTTCTGTGAAAGTTTAAACACTTTCCAAGATTCCATGAACATTTTGCTCCACTACTTAGTCATTCATGTTTGTTGGGTCATTTCTGTTTTGTGCAGAGTTACGTCCCTTAGATGGTATAGATCCGCAAATTGTGAGTTCTAATCCAACATTCGCCTCGGTAGTGACCCTTGGTCTATCTCTACTATATTATCATACTCGTGGGTTTCACCATAGTGGTGAACGATTGTGAACCGCGACATTCTGCCCTTACATCAAGCTTACGTACAAAAATACTGTCAAATACACCGTGAATCCACCTCAATTGAGGGCGGTGGGGTAGCCTAGTGGTTAAAGTGTTCGCTCATCGCCGAAGACCCGCTTCGATTTCCCACATGGGTACAATATGTGAAGCCCATTTCTGGTGTCCCCCGCCGTGATATTGCTGGAATATTGCGTCGTAAAACAATATTCACTCGCCCACCTCACTAGATATTTTATCACTGACCACAACCTGGTGTATAGTCTCCATATTGATTTACACACCCCTAACGACAGCGTTTGCAATAGTCCATAATCAATGTTTAAACTCAGAAAAAAATATGTATTCCATTCAAAAATGCATCATGTTCTCAACATAGCTGTGTTGCTAGGAAATACCTCCATAATTCTATAAATCTACTTGGATATTATTAACCATCCATTCCATAGTTGGATCAGCCCTTATGACCATCTGATCCTCAAAGTGATTCTTATCAGCCTGGTCGAGCATATAACACTGAATCCGTTCAGCCTGCTTCTAATTTTGACTAAGTTACCCGTGCCGGTCATCTTATCCAGAAGTCACGTTTTCATTAAAATCTAATATTAGTCGTGCCCGCTGTGACTGCAGGCCTCCCCTCAAGTTACCAAAATCGATCAGACTGATTACATTTCCCGCCACTTTATTAACGCTTAGTTATGAGAAATTTCCACGAGGGGAGCTGTCTTGTGGCGCAGAGTGTTGACACAGGTCGACCGCAGTAGTCAGGGGGCTGACTCACCGGACCAAGAAGGACCATCAACGGTCTGGACACGTGATGGAGAACTAGGAGTAATGCTTTTTTTGGAAAGGCGGGGGCGGAACGATCACTATCTCACTTCCGGAATGTTGAAAACGGACAAAAAGATTGATGGTTATTTTTGGTCAAAACTTTCAATGACAGATTATTGACCGTACACAGTGAAACCTGGTTAATCCGAATTGTGCCGTATTAATTTTAAGTGCCCAGATTAATATTTTTGTCGATATAATGAATCAAGGATACTTATTATCGTCACGATATATGTGGATTTTGCAAAAAAGTGATCGCCCTAGTCTAACATCTAGTCTCTGAAATAAACATATTCTACAGAAAAGAAGTTGTTAAATTATAGTTATAAAATATAAGAAAAAGGGTCCCAGAGATTTTCTTCATTTTCCTGATACTGCAGTAATCTAGACTTGCCAAGCATAATAGACTTGCATGAGCTATATTGGCTATATTTGTTTCAGGGTCTGTATCACAGAATAATATCGCCCGTAAACCAGGGTTTTCGGATTAACGAGGAGTCACTGTATCCAGACGCTTCTTTGGGTAGTAAAACTACGAAGTTTCAAAATTATTTGACACTTACTGATGCAGTCGCGGTCAAAGGCCATGGAACGTTCATTTGATCAGGTTCCAGACTTCACACGTCACATTTAGTATTATAGTAACGTTTATACATGCATGTACGCGTCTAGTCAGGAAGCTCTCTATAAGATAAATAAAGAATGTCAGAAGATTTAAAGAATCTTCTATAACTCAATCCCACG
This sequence comes from Haliotis cracherodii, assembly GCF_022045235.1. Taxonomy (NCBI): domain Eukaryota; kingdom Metazoa; phylum Mollusca; class Gastropoda; order Lepetellida; family Haliotidae; genus Haliotis; species Haliotis cracherodii. Next base: position 16,277,528 of record NW_027266270.1, on the reverse strand, counting down.
CCATTAAACCTGTCTTAATAGGGTCCTAGTCGTCTGGTGCGCCCGATTCCGCCGTGCGTCCAGATTTGCGTCCCTTTGGCGTGCCAGAACCCTTTGCTCGTGGGTTCGAATCCCGATTCGCCCTGATTTCATGTTTCAAGGCTGTCAGCACAATGTTCATATTCTTGGGTTTCACCTTATTTGGAAACAGCTAAGCCATGCACGGTACCACTTCGGGTCTTCTCTCACATCAGAAACGATGTGTTACAACTGAAGTAATGCTCAAGGCGGCGTTTGACCTAACTCACTCACTCTCTGTCTAAATGAGCAACTAAATCAGTTAACAGTCTGTGTAAATCTAGATGAGTGGGTTAACCCAGTGGTTAAAGCATTTGCTATATTTTCGGCGAAAACTAGTTCGATACCCCACATGGGTATGCGTACTTTTTAATGAGCTTACGCTTGGTGTACCCCGCGGCGTAAAATGATTCTCATTCACTCACCTACCTGTACATGACAAGGGCATAGTATGCCATCCAAAGTTCACATCCGCTGATGCATATAAGACACGAAGAACGACATTTTTGGACCACCATCATTTACAAAGCAAATCCCACTTCCAATTTCCAAAATGGCTGCCAAATCAGCCATGTGAGATTTGAATCCACCAAGCAGGATCGGAAACTTCCTCAAAACTTAATTTAGCTGAGAAGAAATGTTAACGTTAATTATTTGACTAAAACGGCGCCATAACGTTTCGAAATCTTCGTCTGTTTGATTAATTTGACTTTCGCGAGGATCGGTATATTATCATAAACGGTGGAAATCCGATCTCTATTTGAGAAACACAGAATGGCGAAACAAGCACCATGTGTAGCTTTAGTAAATAACGTGGCATATAAAAGTTAAGGTTCAAATTACCCAAATTAACACTTAATAGATTCTTTGGGTGATGAAACCGATTTATTCGAAAGCAACGTGTGCTCCCAATGCCCTATTCGTGTCTCCAGGCTTCCGTGTAGGCCCCAACACGGGGATAAGTGTAACTCTGGTGTTGCACGCGAGGTGATGCCAGTCTTATCAGTGGGATATATATGATTGAAGGGGATTAGCTACAGGTAACAGTACCCGCACATTACCACGACGACAGACCTCTAGACGACACAGGTGAGAGAAAACGCTGAAAAGGAAACAAAGACTTGCCTAAAAGACAACTTGCTTTTTAAGGCTGTCGTAGCTTTGTTGCTTGTAGAAAAACGTTTTTACTGCCTTGTGTGGGCGCATGACACAAGATGCAATTATCAATTATTGATGTGTGTTTGAGTGAGTTCGATATTACATCGCTTTTAGCAATGTTCCAGCAATATCACGGCGGGGGACACTAGAAATGGGTTTTACACATCGTACCCATGAGGAGTGAGTGAGTGAGTATGGTTTTACGCCGCCTTTAGCAATATTCCAGCAATATCACGGCGGGGGACACTAGAAATGGGTTTTACACATTGTACCCATGAGGGGAATCGATCCCGGGCCTTCGGCGTGACGAGAGAACGCTTTGACAACAAGGCTACCCCACCGCCCCAATTATTTGTGTATATTGAGTGAGAGTGAGAATGCAGTTTTAACGCAATTTGGGGTATAAATCACTCGGCCCGACCCACTGATGCAGATAGGACCTCGGGCAACACTGACAGGGATCTATTTTAGAAACATTGACTGTCACATGACACAACACACCCTCACGGCAGTCGATATATATATCGAAACAGTAGTCCGATAGTGGTCGTGGTCTATTTTTTAAGGTTTATAAACATTAACGCAAAACTAATTGCTTGGGTAGCTAATCAAATGCCACGGAATCACTTGCAAACTTTAAGTATTTATATTACAATGTCTCAATCCATTCGCTTGTTACATCTTCCCGAGGCAAGGGAGTTAACTGACTATAAAAGTCCAGTTTCCACCCTTGCCGAACTGGACTGTCATTATGGAGTTATATTTTGGCTTGACTAACGAAACAGCCGTGCTGATTTCGGTCGATTGCAGCATTTGCAAAACATGTGTACCACTAACTCGGCGATTCCGGATATTTAAAACAAATCATGTTTTTAATCAAGGTGCTCACGTGATTTGATGCACTTCACGTTTTGTCACAATAAAGATCTTGATTATCGATCAGATCGTCTTGACTGGGAGCCGCCATTTTGTTAGAAGCAAATGCAAGTGATTGGTCAATTGGGGAGACTTATAAGGGACATAACTCGTAATAGCCACTGGTTGCGCTACAATCGAGCCCAGAAATTCTAGCCTAGTTCGGCAAGGGTAGAAACTGGACTTTAACAGTCAGTTCACTTCTTTGCATCGGGAAGATTGCTTGCTACTGCAGCAGACCACTGTTCAAAGACTTGATGTATCTACATCACATGGGGAGGCTACAATAGCACAGCCATACCCCTTGAACCACACCTGCACCATCCCCCACCTTGTTCATCTCAACTTTCTGATTCTGGCACAAGACCACATGCCTCCATAATTATCCTCCCTGCTAATGGACCAGAAGTTGTGTAATTTAAGTATACAAGACATATTTGCACACTTTTAATACTTTTTTTTAAATTTTATAGTTTACATATCAGGGAGATCAGATTTTTAAAAATTCTTTCGCAATACCACGAGAATTACAAGCCAGTTATCTACCCCAGTCTTTCCTTCACCAGTTGGTGGTTCTCTAATAATAGAGCAGCCCGTCTTTAATATTTGGAGAGTAAAGTTTAAAAGCTTATCTGTCATTTGTCAATTTCTCTAAAGTAGGTTTGAAAATATGTGTCACCCCAAATATATACAAATCGACAGCTGCAAATTTGCATTCTCGTCCATAAGCGCAGGATGTCAGTTTAAATTCAACTTCTGTAGTGTAAGACTACCAAAAAAAAAAAGTTGGTTCTAGGATCTGTGCCAGACTAATTTAAAGGCAGTCCACTTTCGAAAATCTGTTGCTATCTCATGTTACCAGTTTTGTCATGAGGAAGGGGGAGTTTTGACATGAGGAAGTAGGAGTTTTGTCATGAGGAAGGGGGAGTTTTGACATGAGGAAGGAGGAGTTTTGTCATGAGGAAGGTGGAGTTTTGTCATGAGGAAGGTGGAGTTTTGTCATGAGGAAGGAGGCGTTTTGTCATAAGGAAGGAGGCGTTTTGTCATAAGGAAGGTGGAGTTCTGTCATGAGGAAGGTGGAGTTCTGTCATGAGGAAGGTGGAGTTTTGTCATGAGGAAGGTAGAGTTTTTTCACGAGGAAGGAGGATTTTTGTCATGAGGAAGGTTGACTTTTGTCATGAGGAAGGTGGAGTTTTGTCATGAGGAAGGTTGACTTTTGTCATGAGGAAATAGGAGTTTTGTCATAAGGAAGGGGGAGTTTTGTCATGAGGAAGGAGGAGTTTTTTCATGAGGAAGGAGGAGTTTTGTCATGAGGAAGGAGGAGTTTTGTCATGAGGAAGGAGGAGTTTTTGCCATGAGGAAGGAGAAGTTTTGTCATGAAGGAGGCCGTTTGTTTATATGTTTCAGTTAACCCTGTCAACTCAAGGGCAACTACAGACTTTACAGTGTCAAATCTGGCCTTGGTGTATATCACCATCAAGAAGAGAGTTTGATGAATATACTCCAAAACATAAAATAGGCCCTCTTAAATCATAGTTCTATCATGCATGTTGATTATATCAATAATTTGTGTTCAATGATGCTTATTTAGTAACAAATAGATGCAAGATGTCTTTACTTGTCGATTATTTTAATCTCCATACAACCCCCATTCGACCCCTCCTCTCCTTTCACAAACCAATGGTCTCTGTGCCAGACAGACCCAGCATTCCTAGGACACGTGAAGATCTGGGGAGGAATAGGTCTTCAGCAACCCATGCTTGTCGTAACAGGCGACTATGCTTGTCGTATGTGGTCAGTAACGGGATCGGGTGTTCAGGCTCGCTGACTTGGTTGATGCATGCTATCGTTTCCCAATTGCGTGCTTCGATGCTGCTGATGTCAATCACTGGATTGTCTGGTCCAGACTCGATTATTTACAGACCGCCGTCATATAGCTGGAATATTGCAGAGTGCGGCGTTAAACAACGAACAAACAAACAAACTTCGGGAATCGAACCCGACTCTTTGATGTTACGAGCCAAGGATGTAACCGCTAGGCTGCCGACCGCCCCTCGAGTCAGGGTTTTAACAAAAGAGGCATGGCCTCGCTTTTTCAGACCTTACTTTACTATTCAACGCGAATAGCTGCAAAATTGCTGATGCGGCGTTACGCAATATTCACTGACTCCTATTCAGCTTACAAACCCTTTACAGCTGTTGCAAATGGACATGACAGTGATGTACCTGATCTTTTCGTTAATTCTATTTTTCAAATATTTCTCTATTTAAAAAAAACAAAAACATAAGTGGACGGCGCAAAACTCTGATCCAATATACATACACTGACACACGCATATATATGATATATAACATAGATTATCAACACCCGGTGCATATAAACACATAATTCTGTGTGTGATTCCGCTTGATGAACACAACATATGTAGTTTACTCATGAACTTCATAGATCAACTTCCCTGTTCTGTGCCCACGGAGTTTTTTTCTGAGTAAGGTGAAATAGGGTTTAACGTGGCGTCCAAGATTATTGTACTTGTATAGCGACGTGCATACACGTGTGTTTGGCTGCTTGTACTAGTTCGGACTGATAACTGAGATAACATGCCGCAGTTTAAGATGAATACCCCACTCAGACACAGTATACTGACTCCGAGCCGCCCAGTCCTTATTTTGGCCCCTTAATGCCGGGCGTCATCTGAAAGTGAGTGAGTGAGTGAGTGAGTTGGGTTGAACGCCGTTGTGAAGGCTACGGTCACGCAGAATAACAGAATAAGGCCTTCTAAAGCATCCTCAAACTCACGACCATTTAAGATACTGGACCATTTATACATAAAACCCCTCTATCAAGACACTCCTTGCTCTTATACGAACTGCCTGCCCCACGAACCTTGACTTACATCTATAGTCTTTGTCTTCAACTGTTTTACAAAAAACAACAGTTATTAAGTTATAGTTACAAATATAATAAAACGGAGCCTAGAGACTTTCTTCATTTTCATATACTGCAGAAATCTAGACTTGCCAAATATATAGACTTGCATGGGCTGTATTGGATATATTTGTTTCTGTATGGCAGACAACTAAGTAACCAAATGCATGAAGTGGGCTAAATTATGTATTTCTTATTCGTATCAAAATCGTATTCCATTTTACACAAGAATGCTCAATCAGTGAACCATCACCAGTGCATTTTAACTGTAGGGTGTTTCTTGGGTAAAATGATAGTTGGTCGCACACAGACAAAAAAAGATAAAAACTCACCTCCCACCCATGGAGACAGTTTGACATGACACTCCGTAGAAGAGCCATATTTATACATCCAGGTTCGGGGCCCAGTACACAGATAATATGAACCACGACATGGATACCTCGTCGCACTGTTCAAACAATCAGCGGGTATAACCCGTAATTTTGATGTCAACCAATCCCATAGTCACCTCATTCTGAAATATACTAGCCCCCTAATTACTGCCCCGAGACATCGACGGGAGGGATCGGTCTCATTCAAGACGTTTCAGATGTGTGGCCTCTGTGCACGTGGTTAAAAGATCATATAACGAGGATTTGACGTAAGAGGAAACAAAATAGATGCTCTTCGTGTGTTAAATATATCATTATCAGGTTTCGAAAAATTATATTTTCAGCTTGGAACTTTAAATTTCGTTTGGGGTATCAAATTGAAACAACAGGTTTCAAATATCAAATATCAGATGTTAGTGGTATCCCAACGCCCCAAACTCGCTGATTAGTTGCTTCCCTTATTTGCCAGGATCCGATAGCTGTTGATTCGACAGCACCGGGCCATGGTTGTGGTGAAAGACTGGATCAGGAGAGGGCCCTTAATATCACACGTGAAGAACACCTTAAGAATTCTAAGCAAACCTGAACATCCGACATGAGTGAGTTGTATTTAAGCAGTTATTCTAGCAATATCACGGCGGGGGACACCAGACATGGGCTTCACACATTGTACCCATGTCGGGAATCGAACCCGGCCTTCGGCTTGCCGAGCGAACGCTTTAAACCACGGGTCTACTCCACCACCCATATTCAGTATGACCGTTCCGATACCACATTTGGCTATTCTCTGAACCATTATTGCACTAATATGACATCATCAAAATGTTCGATCCGAAGTGACACTTGACTCCTTAAATGACGCTCAATAATACATGGTCGTTCAAGTTCATACCTCACCCTAAGGGGTGGTGGGGATAGCCAAGTGGTTAAAGCGTTCGCTCGTCACGCCGAAGATCCAGGTTCGATTCCTGACATGGGTACAATGTGTGAAGCCCATTGCTGGTGTCCCCCGTCGTGATATTGCTGGAATATTGCTAAAAGCGGCGTAAAACCATACTCACTCACTCACTCACTCATACCTCATCCTAAGGGGCGATGGGGATAGCCAAGCGGTTAAAGCGTTTACACGTCTCGCCGAATGCCCGGGTTCGATTCCCCATATGTGGATCCCACTTCTGGTGTCTGCCGGCGTGATATTGCTGGAATATTGTTGAAAGTGGGTAAATACATACTCACTCACTCATAACCCATCCTCGATTCTATTTTCTAGAATTCTATTTTGATATTAATCATATTTTGATATTAATCCCAATAGAATGGCGATTATACACACATAGTAATAACTCTTCTTTGGGAGTCTCTGCATTCATAGATCTGGAAGATTAAGTGAAATCTGTTCAGCGTCATGTCGTAGCAAGCCCAGAAAAAAAACCCCTTCAAGTTTAAACACAGAGTTCAGACGAGTTGAATATCGAACTGTGTTTATGGCGCACTTTGCCCTTTACGCTTATTTAGGCTGACGAGTAGAGGTCTACGTTTGGCGTTTCAAATCACTTCAACCTGATAATTAGAACTGGTTAGCATGAACACGCCCTTAACTTGAAATAATGCCAGTGTTGGTAATGATATCCGGAATTTTCGAAACTGTTTCATTGCCAGTTTAATGTGTTTTTTACGGCTCCAGCAAAATACGACTGAGCCATGTAGTAAAAGTGTCATTGTTGTTACCGCTGTGTTTGTAGTTTACAGCCGTAGACGACGTCCCAGCCTATACAGCTACATGACTGTACCGTGCATCGGTAGGTTTACAGCCGGAATGTTATTTGGAGTGAGTGAGTGAGTGTATGTGTGGTTACATTTATCACGTCGGATGATACCCCAAATAGATTTACGTTCCGCTTCGAGGCCGGATATTGATCGTTCCCCGTGTTTAACGGGATCATGTGCGACATTAAATGTGGGCGATTCTGACCCTATCTTCGGAAGGAAGCGTCGGTCGCTCCATCATTAGGTAGTCAAATGATGACGGTCACTGTGACTCCACGTTAAGGTTGACATTCGATGTAGGTCATGGTGACCTCGGGGAGCGCTTGTCCCAAGAAGTGGCTTTGGTCGCCACTCCAAGATGAATAGGGGTCACCGGTGGCCCAGTCGTCTAAGGCGCGCGATTCGCTGTGCAGAGTTGCGTCCCTTGGGCACGCCAGAAACCTATGATTGTGGGTTCGAATCCCAGTTCGCCCCGATTATGTTTCTAGGTTTGTCAGCACCATACCCGTGCTCGTGGGTTTCACCGAAGTGGTAAACGTCTGAGACCTGCATCACTTCGGGCTTTCCTCCCACATTAAGCTGACACGCCGTGATATAACTGGAATACTGTTAAACCAAACTCACTCACTCACTCACCCAAGATGAATATGACACAAGAGGTTGGTAGATGTGACTCCATGATTATTTGGTCATTTGACTCCAAGATGCCCTCGTCATAAACTGTTGGTCATTGTTACTCCATGCCTATGCTAATGGATAGGACCCGTGAAGATCCGGGATAAAATGGGTCTTCAGCAACCCATGCTTGTCCTAAGAGGCGACTATGCTTGTCGTAAGAAGCGACTAACGGGATCGGGTGGTCAGGCTCGCTGATTTGGATGATGTCATCGTATTCCAATTGCGTATGTCGATGCCTATGATATCGATCACTGGATTGCCTGGTCCAGACTCGGTTATTTACAGACCGCCGTCATATAGCTGGAATATTACTGAGTGCGGCGTTAAACAACAAACAAACAAACAAACAAAAAAAGCTAATAGATAGGCCTTCATCACAATATATTTGTAACAGTGACTCCAACATTAGTTTGGTCTCGGATTTTTGATAGAGTCAGGGAATTTGTTTGGGCACAGCTTCAAATATCGGAGCTTTCACTTCGGGCTCTCCTCCCACACCAAGCTGACACGTTGTGAAATAACTGATCTACTGTTCAAAGCAGCGTTAAGCCAAACTCGCTGACACCATTTGGGACCTATGTTGTACTTATAGCATTAGGCGATATATGATGGATCAGTATGTAAAATAACCATGTGACACGGTGACAGTGTGAGTGAGTGAATGCTGTATTACACTGCCAGCAAAGCAAATTGGGATTGAGGTGAAATGGACTTTAACCTCGCGATTATTGCACTTATATAGGGACGTTTACGCCCGTGTGTGTAGCTGGTTGTACTAGTCCAGTATCATGATTTTATAGTGCTAGCCCACAAATATACCATTCATTTCATGAATACCCTACTCAGACACAGTATACACAGACACTCCGAGCCGCCCAGTCCTTGTTTTAGCCCCTTAATGCCGAGCGCCAGACAGGGTAACAACAAGTACCATCTTTCAACGTCTTTTGGTATGACGCGGCCGGATCGAACGCCCGACCTTCCGCTCTCTGATCGGACGCTATAATACAAGAGCATGGAGGCGGTCTTTAGCAATGGAACATATTCCAGCTATATCGCGGCGGTACGTCAGAGTCCAGGCAATTCAGTAGTTGAAAACATGAGCAACGATCTAAGGGGCACGATGGGCACGCAATGATTCCAATCACCGAGTCTGACCACCAGATCCAATTTGTATTTTTGTTGTTTAATGCCGCATTTATAATATTCGGAGCCTAATATTCCAGCTATAGGAAGATGGCCTGTAAATAATTTAGTCTGGGACAGAAAAACCCCCCAAAAAACAGTGTTAGATATTATGAGAAACGTGTCACATCGTCAGTGTACGATGACACGCAGTCAACCAAATCACCGAACCCGACCACAGGTTCAATAAGTCACCACCTGCGACATGCGTACGATGTTGGTCATCTTCCCGAGGCAAGCGTGCCCATTAGCCTACACCAAAGCCTAGTGGAAACAAGACTTTGACAAAAAAAGCTAGAGGACGCTCTTGCTTTGGGAAGATGGAGGTAGGTTGCTGGGGAACAATTCTAAACCGGAAAATTCCTACAAAGTTGGGATAAAGATAGGAGATAATGAGTGAGTAAGCTCGTCTTCAGTAACCAGGACACCATGGGAAAACAGCTCAATATGGTGGAGCAAAGCCGAAATATATCTGAGAAAAACGGCCGATGGACCAGAGATCGTCATTTGAGCGAAGCTGAAGTTTGAACCAACGATTCTGGAGCGACGAAGGGACGTAACTCTGCTTAGCGCATGCCGACGTCTTAATCCAGTTTATGTTATTTGGGAGAGTGTGATAACACGAAGTGAGATGTGACAGGCGGAATTGATTTGCTGTATCAAAAAATAAATCTTACTGGGTTTGATAATGACCATTGTAATATATCATATAAATAGATGCATATTATTATTTCAGCACTAATAATGTAATGTTCAAAAAGAATATAACAGACCAACAGGAATTAACAACGGAACTGGATTGGATTGGGCTTCACATTCGTCGATCAACATCTGGAAATATAAGCACCATAAGTATCACCTGATAGATTAAGTGCATGGTCGTACCCCGATGGCAGTGGTCGAATGGTTTATCTGATCCAGATCCCTGATCTGCAACATGCGCCTATGACTACTACTACTACTACTATTACTACTACTAGGCCAACGTATATCTATGTCTCATCACCGCCCATCTTTACATACTTTTATGCATGCTAAATTCGGTTCCAGTTTCGCATTTTTGGAGTTATTTTTCATTCCGAAGTTGAACTTTTTGATGTTACCCGTGCAGACGACAACGCCGCTCGAGATTGGCAAAAGAAGTACTGGTAGGTTTCGAAGCTTTGGAGGGTCGTATTCGTACAATTATTAATTGAGTTTGGTGTGGGTGTGAAATCGAAAGTAATAATAATTAAAATTTGTTCTACATCAACTAATTCATTTTCATAAAGTGACGAGAAACAAGAATCTGTTTAAATATGGCCTTACTATTACTACTACTGCTACCACTACTTCTACTACTACTATCAATCACTGGTGTGTCTGGTCCAGACTCGATTGTGTACAGGTCGCCGTCATAAGCTGATTTCCCATGTCTATCATTGTCTTCTTTAATAGTGCAAGCTACAACGTCCTGAGTCAATACTACAATTAATATACTGTCTGGCAAAAGGACGTATATCACCCGTGATTGATGGTAGCCAAAAAATTATTTAATGGCCATATAATGAGGAGAATGAATCAGGTATTGTCATGATCTGTTTGAATTGGTTCACAGATACCAGACAATCGGTGTAGTAGCGTTTTTATAACTTTTTATAATTTTTGGTCAAGTCCAATTTTCAAGTGTATACTTTATTTTGCTCTGGCAGTTTATACTCTTTCTCTGGAACTACGTCTACTAATTGCCCCAACAGTTACTTTGCACTCGCCCTAAGTAATACAACTAAGACAACAAATACCTCTTCTACGACTGCTATGTTGGTATGGCAAGTTTGGATAGACATGATAAAGTCCCCCTCCTCCCTCCCCCGCGACGCCTCCCCCTGTGCTAGCATGCCCCCTTCCCTGTATCGATTGATAAGGCCGTCGCCGAGGCACGAAAAGTAGCGGATTTTTTAATTGCACTTTCCAAATACAATGTGGAGTAGGACGAGGAGAGCGGACTTATTTAATCTCTGGATATCGTCCAATATTTAATATCCACCAGGCAACACTCGATCCGCTACATAGTAACAATTACGTAGCGTTTCATAAAGAAAGCTGCCATCTCTTTGATCCGATTTTGTAATTTTGTTGGGGGAGTCTTGTTTGATGTTAAAGGGTCATAAGTGTTTGACGTGCTTCACAAATCGGAAATATTATATCCTGTGATGGAATGTAATTATTAATTTGATACTTTTATAGACAGTTTTCACTGGATGGTTGTCACCACAGACGGGAACGTGCAAAGTCGCAGCGAGAAGCAACTGACAATTTATAGAGGGGGTCCCAGATCACATGGGACAAGGTTTGTGATGAGGAATTGACAGTACCACTGGTATGCATGTTGTATCTATCGGGCTGCTGTCGACAAATGACATTTAGCCTTTCCGCGGACCAGAGTCCCGACTACCGTCGACACCGACGCGAGATACTTAGATGGGTACATATTGACTCTGCCGTTGCGATCACGTCACTTCTGTGGAGGAAATTTGCCTTGCGGCTTTTCGTCACCTTAATTTGGGCCTGGCCTTGCCACGACTCTAAGAAGTGGATCATTGAGGAAAAACGCCTGATTAACAGATCGGATTAATTTCCCGGGAGAAAAAAAGACTTTTGTTTTTGACAGGTTATTGCAATGGAGCGAGGGCCAGCGCTGGTCTCTGCCGGACCCACGTAAGCGGGACCAAGCCCGTTGCAAGGAGCAGGCGAACGGACAGCCAGCTATTATCCCTCTTCTCCCTCTCTGCCCCGCTGCCGAACGTCCGCCGATCAGTCATCTGCCCAACTCGAGCCAAAGAAGACTCAGGGATTTCCCTCACTGAAAAAAATCACCGTCTCAATTGGGCGTGCCACGTGTGTGACGCTCCGCGCTCCCTCGCCCCCTCACAACGTCACTCGCCCCCTCCCCAGGATTTACCCCACCCGACTACCTGCTGTAGTACGGGGGAGCTGTTATGCGTCGCTAGTAGCTACCTGGAAATCTACTACTCTTACTGGACTTATATCACACATGTCAATATGCCGTTCTGGGGGTACCTCCTCTTCGTAACAGGTAAGCCGCTTTGTTTAATGTTGTCACATTGTTACAACTTTTTCTTTGAAGCCGCCATGGGTTATGATAATGGTATATACTTTGTACAGACATTGCTCTAAAATTGCGCTTGCTAAGAAATGAGTGAAAAGCGTCAACTTTGGCCTTTCACGGCCATTCTCTGACGTGTAAGTAGAACCTTCAGTGGAGTTTATTAACAAGACCCCTATTCGGTCTGGCAAACATAGCTTTCAAACAAACTAACAAATAGCGTGTTTATCGTAAATGCCCGTTTTGTTTACAAAGCCTTTCCGACTATTAGCGTCCCATTGAGGAGTGGAGTTGAGAGGGATAAATGTTTATCTTCTATGACGGGAGATGGGGAGATGGAGACAGTGCCCCACCTTAAGCCTCGCCAGGCCAACAAAAACGGCCGTGTGTCACGCGGAATGAAATAGTGACAAAGACAATCGCCTCGGTGACAACAATCCCGCCATCCCCCTCCACTCGGCCCTGCCTTGATCGCGGGGTCCGTTCGCCTCCCCCGGGGGGTCCGCTCCCTTCATCTTCCTCGCCGTCTTTTTATAGTCCTTAGGCTCTGATAATGTGACCATAAAAACCCCGAGTCGTATAACAGATAACGCTCCCTCATCTACCGGCCTCCATAGAAGAGCCCATCAGCTGTGTTGGAAAACTAAGCATTCCTCGGAGGTTCGGGAAAGCCTCTCTGATTCCGCCTGCTGGTTGACTGGTCATCATAAACTGCCACCCCAGAGTAAGGGGGGCTATTATCTCCGAAACGTGAGCACTTCACAGGCAGGAGCAGTATCAGCTAACGAAAGTGTGTAAAAGATCTCCCTGTACTATAAAACCAACGCTCTTACACATGTAACGTCACTTAACCACTTAAGCTCATCGTGTTTCAAAGATGATTTTGAGTTGCGAGACAGGAGGTGAAGATCCCAGCATTGCATTGTTTCACACAGTGTCCCGTGAATAGGAACTTGTTAACCCTTTATTGCATTGTTTTGCGTAGTTTTCCGTGAAGAGGAAATTGTTAACCCTTTATTACATTGTTTTACACTGTGTTCCGTGAACGTTGACTTGTATAGTCAATATTACATTGTTTTAGACAATGTCCCGTGAACGCTGACATGTATAGCTTCTATTACATTGTTTCAGACAGTGTCCCGTGAACGCTGACATGTATAGCCTGTATTACATTGTTTCAGACAGTGTCCCGTGAACGCTGACTTGTATAGTCAATATTACATTGTTTTAGACAATGTCCCGTGAACGCTGACTTGTATAGTCAATATTACATTGTTTTAGACAATGTCCCGAAAACGCTGACTTGTATAGTCAATATTACATTGTTTTAGACAATGTCCCTTTGACGCTGACATGTATAGCTTCTATTACATTGTTTCAGACAGTGTCCCGTGAACGCTGACATGTATAGCCTGTATTACATTGTTTCAGACAGTGTCCCGTGAACGCTGACTTGTATAGTCAATATTACATTGTTTTAGACAATGTCCCGTGAACGCTGACTTGTATAGTCAATATTACATTGTTTTAGACAATGTCCCGAAAACGCTGACTTGTATAGTCAATATTACATTGTTTTAGACAATGTCCCTTTGACGCTGACATGTATAGCTTCTATTACATTGTTTCAGACAGTGTCCCGTGAACGCTGACATGTATAGCCTGTATTACATTGTTTCAGACAGTGTCCCGTGAACGCTGCCATGTATAGCTTCTATTACATTGTTTCAGACAGTGTCCGTGAACGCTGACATGTATAGCTTCTATTACATTGTTTCAGACTGTCCCGTGAACGCTGACATGTATAGCTTCTATTACATTGTTTCAGACAGTGTCCCGTTAACGCTGCCATGTATAGCTTCTATTACATTGTTTCAGACAGTGTCCCGTGAACGCTGCCATGTATAGCTTCTATTACATTGTTTCAGACAGTGTCCCGTGAACGCTGACATGTATAGCTTCTATTACATTGTTTCAGACAGTGTCCCGTGAATGCTGACATGTATAGCTTCTATTACATTGTTTCAAACAGTGTCCCGTGAACGCTGACATGTATAGCTTCTATTACATTGTTTCAGACAGTGTCCCGTGAACGTTGCCATGTATAGCTTCTATTACATTGTTTCAGACAGTGTCCCGTGAACGCTGACATGTATAGCCTGTATTACATTGTTTCAGACAGTGTCCGTGAACGCTGACATGTATAGCTTCTATTACATTGTTTTAGGCAGTGTCCCGTGAACGCTGACATGTATAGCCCGTATTGCATTGTCTTAGACAGTCTCACATGAACGGTAACTTGTGTAGCTAATATTACATTGTTTTACACAGTGTCCCGTGAACGTTAACTTGTGTAGCCTATTGCATTATTTTACAGTGTCCCATGAACGTTCACTTGTATAGCCTTTAATACATTGTTTTACACAGTGTCCCGTGAACGTTAACTTATATAGCCTATTGCATTATTTTACTGTGTCCCATGAACGTTCACTTGTATAGCCTTTAATACATTGTTTTACACAGTGTCCCGTGAACGTTAGCTTGTATTGCTTTTATTACATTGTTTTACACAGTGTCTTGTTAACGTTCACTTGTATTGCCTGAACGCTGACTATACCTTGTGTTCCACTGTTTACACAGTCTCCTTCGAACGCAAAGACATGCATTTAGATTATAAGTCGTTTTTAAAAGAAACATTCACTGTGGAGAGAGATATATAACAATTCAAATGTACCTTCTGTTTTTATGAGAGAACAGGTGGTTGGTCCTCTTTCCTGTGAAGAGGTTTTCAAACAGTCATAAATGTGTAGTTGTCACGCTGAATGTGGGCGGGTTACAACAACCGCAGCACCCCTCTTCCTGTCCAATCTGGGCCTCATTCCACGAAGCCTGTGTTGAAGCATGGGTGTTATGATCACTTAACGCTAAGACCGCTTTGTGGAACGGGCCTCTGAACTGTAGAACAACCGGCGTGTACAGACATTGTAATATAACACGCGAGTATCCGCATCGTTGTTTGATGAGTCCCAAGCATTTTAATGCAACGCGCGAGTATCAACAGCTAGTGAGTTAGTCATGTTTAACGCCGCTCTGTACGATATTTCAGTTATATCACTGCGTGTCAGCGGGATGTGGGAGGAAAACCCGAAGTGACGGTGGGCGATGTAGTCCAATAGTCGAATACCAGCATTGCGGTACGATAGCCGGGTATCGGAAAAGTAGCAAAGTAGGCGAGTACCGACAATGAAGTATTACACTCGAGTAAGCAGTGCAGCACAATAGGCGAAACCAGTTACTGTACTGCAATAAACAAGTTTTGATCATAACGGTTAATGTAGTGCAACTGCCAGGTATTGCTCAAAACGGTTAATGTGCACCATACAAGTATTGCTCAAAACGGTTAATATGCGCCATACAAGTATTGCTCAAAACGGTTAATATGCGCCATACAAGTATTGCTCAAAACGGTTAATGTAGTGCAAGAGACAGGTATTGCTCAAAACGGTTAATGTGCGCCATACAAGTTTTGCTCAAAACGGTTAATGTGCGCCATACAAGTATTGCTCAAAACGGTTAATGCAGTGCAATAGACAAGTATTGCTCAAAACGGTTAATTTAGTGCAACAGACAGGTATTGCTCAAACAGTTAATGTGCGCCATACAAGTTTTGCTCAAAACGGTAAATGCAGTGCAACAGACAGGTATTGCTCAAAACAGTTAATGTACTGCAATAGACAAGTATTGATCAAAGAAGTTAATGCAGTGCAACAGACAGGTATTGCTCAAAGCGGTTAATGTAGTGCAACAGACAGGTATTGCTCAAAACAGTTAATGTAGTGCAAGAGACAGGTATTGCTCAAAGCGGTTAATGTAGTGCAACAGACAGGTATTGCTCAAAACGGTTAATTTAGTGCAACAGACAGGTATTGGTAAAACAGTTTATGTAGTGCAACAGACAGGTATTGGTCAAAGCGATTAATGTAGTGCAATAGACAGGTATTGCTCAAAACGGTTAATGTAGTGCAACAGACAGGTATTGCTCAAAACGGTTAATGTAGTGCAATAGACAGGTATTGCTCAAAACGGTTAATGTAGTGCAACAGACAGGTATTGCTCAAAACAGTTAATGTACTGCAATAGACAAGTATTGATCAAAGAAGTTAATGTAGTGCAACATACATGTATTGCTCAAAACAGTTAAAGTAGTGCACCATACATGTATTGCTCAAAGCGGTACAACACGCGAGTGACATCGGTGTAGAATGAGACGTAACGGCAGTGTAGGGTACCATCATAACGGCAGTGTAGAGTACCCGGCAGTGTAGAGTACCAGCATAACGGCAGTGTAGAGTACCCAGCAGTGTAGAGTACCATCATAACGGCAGTGTAGGGTACCATCATAACGGCAGTGTAGAGTACCCGGCAGTGTAGAGTACCAGCATAACGGCAGTGCAGAGTACCAGCATAACTGCAGTGTAGAGTACCCAGCAGTGTAGAGTACCATCATAACGGCAGTGTAGAGTACCCGGCAGTGTAGGGTACCAGCATAACGGCAGTGTAGAGTACCCGGCAGTGTAGAGTACCCGGCAGTGTAGAGTACCAGCATAACGGCAGTGTAGGGTACCAGCATAACGGCAGTGCAGAGTACCAGCATAACTGCAGTGTAGAGTACCCAGCAGTGTAGAGTACCATCATAACGGCAGTGTAGGGTACCATCATAACGGCAGTGTAGAGTACCCGGCAGTGTAGGGTACCAGCATAACGGCAGTGTAGAGTACCCGGCAGTGTAGAGTACCCGGCAGTGTAGAGTACCAGCATAACGGCAGTGTAGGGTACCAGCATAACGGCAGTGCAGAGTACCAGCATAACTGCAGTGTAGAGTACCCAGCAGTGTAGAGTACCATCATAACGGCAGTGTAGAGTACCCAGCAGTGTAGAGTACCATCATAACGGCAGTGTAGGGTACCATCATAACGGCAGTGTAGAGTACCAGCATAACGGCAGTGTAGAGTACCAGCATAACGGCAGTGTAGAGTACCCGGCAGTGTAGAGTACCAGCATAACGGCAGTGTAGGGTACCAGCATAACGGCAGTGTAGAGTACCCGGCAGTGTAGAGTACCAGCATAACGGCAGTGTAGAGTACCAGCATAACGGCAGTGTAGGGTACCCGGCAGTGTAGAGTACCAGCATAACGGCAGTGTAGAGTACCAGCATAACGGCAGTGTAGAGTATCCGGCAGTGTAGAGTACCCGGCAGTGTAGAGTACCAGCATAACGGCAGTGTAGAGTACCTGCATAACGGCAGTGTAGAGTACCAGCATAACGGCAGTGTAGGGTACCAGCATAACGGCAGTGTAGAGTACCAGCATAACGGCAGTGTAGAGTACCCGGCAGTGTAGAGTACCCGGCAGTGTAGGGTACCCGGCAGTGTAGGGTCCCAGCATAACGGCAGTGTAGAGTACCAGCATAACGGCAGTGTAGAGTACCCGGCAGTGTAGAGTACCAGCATAACGGCAGTGTAGAGTACCTGCATAACGGCAGTGTAGAGTACCAGCATAACGGCAGTGTAGGGTACCAGCATAACGGCAGTGTAGAGTACCAGCATAACGGCAGTGTAGAGTACCCGGCAGTGTAGAGTACCAGCATAACGGCAGTGTAGTGTACCAGCATAACGGCAGTGTAGAGTACCAGCATAACGGCAGTGTAGTGTACCAGCATAACGGCAGTGTAGTGTACCAGCATAACGGCAGTGTAGAGTACCAGCATAACGGCAGTGTAGTGTACCAGCATAACGGCAGTGTAGAGTACCAGCATAACGGCAGTGTAGAGTACCAGCATAACGGCAGTGTAGAGTACCAGCATAACGGCAGTGTAGTGTACCAGCATAACGGCAGTGTAGAGTACCAGCATAACGGCAGTGTAGAGTACCCGGCAGTGTAGGGTACCAGCATAACGGCAGTGTAGAGTACCCGGCAGTGTAGGGTACCAGCATAACAGCAGTGTAGAGTACCAGCATAACGGCAGTGTAGAGTACCAGCATAACGGCAGTGTAGGTTGCAAGCATAATGCTGAAACTCTCGTATGGCGTTTCAGAGTAATACGGAATTGTTGCCTACCTACAGTAAATTATGTTTGTAACGAACACGCTTATAACGAACTGACCGACATAACAATTTTTTTTTAAGTTCCGACCATTTGTTGTATAAATGCTGTTTATATGCTTTTAACAAGTTACGGTTATTACGAACTAAGGTTAGTGGTCCTTTCGAGTTCGTTATAACCGTAGTTTACTGTATCTGGATAACTGGCTTGCGTCTCTTACACTTTCATGGGCTTCCTTAGACTAAAGCTTAGTCTGAAAATATACACATGCACAAAAGTTAAGCACCACCCACCATATTTGTGAGCTGTTACTTTTGGCACTTAATGATGACTATTATAACGATATCTACGATTGTTATAAGCCGTATATGTAAACCTAATGTGATGCAAAAGTTGTCCCAAAGCAAGTTTATCTTGTGTTCCAAAAGAATATGAGCAGAAAGAATTTTACCGAAGACCAGAAATTGAAGGATTAGAAAACATTGAAAAACTGTCATGATATCAGCAGACCATATCAGGTGTCACATAGACACCCTAGGGAGTGCAGAGTCTATTGCAAGACAGAAACGTGAGTGACGTGTGTATGATCCACGGACATTGACCACAGCTTCAACCCTACGCCTCATACTCATTACAAGTCGTTGAATGCTTCTCTGAGGCAAACGGATCCATTCTTCATGAAGTGCGGCTTCAAGTCCAGCGAGATTTTGAACTGGGGGATCACAATGTCTGATTTTCCGGCCAAGAATGTCCCAGAGATGCTCAATCCGGACTACAGAGTGGGAATAGCTTCTTGACGCAAATAAGCCCAACTGCCCGAGATATGTGTGGTCTAGCATTGTCGTCCATGTAAACTGGTCTTGTCTGAAGAGGATGGTTGTCAAAATGAGGGACTACAAATGGACGAAGAACGCCATCTTGGTATTGTTGGCCATTCAGGTTTCCACGAATTGTCACCAGCGGAAGTTTCCAGCCGAAGGAAACACAACCCCATATCATGACAGAACCCCCGCCACATGCTAAGGTCTTCTGGATGTCCCTTGGTGCAAAACGAGTGTTATGTTGCCTCCAAACACGCATTCGACCATCAACAGTTCGTAGCAGCATTCGACACTCGTCAGACCAATGGATCCTTCTCCCCTTGGCCAAGTTCCATCGACTACGGGCACGACACCATATCAGACGATTCCGCATGTGCCTCTCAGTCAGTTGAGGACATTTTACTGGTCTTCTGGCGTTATATCCAGCCGCTCTGAGGCGACGCCTTACGGTCATCGTCGAGAGTCTCTGATGGGTAATCCACTGCAGTCTTAAATCTGTTGAAGTGGCAAATGGATTTCGTCTGACTATCCTGAAAAGACGTCTATCCACTCTGTTAGAGGTCTTTCTTGGCCTACCAGACCTATGCCTGTAATTGACATCATTGGTTTGACCATGTTTGACAATCAAACGAGTGATAACACTGTGATGACGACCCATTTGTCTTGCAATGGCCCTGCATGACATGCCAAATGAAACCACGTGTCTGAAACTTGAATTTCACTATTTATAGGGTAGGGGAACTGCAGCAACACGTAAAGCACGCTTTCCTTGTGGTATCTGGACAAATTTGGGTTCATGAAACTATGGAAGCCTAAGTCAGTCATACATCATCATATTTCGTATTTCTGATTCCCACACGTGAAATCAAGAGACTATGAATATGGTGGCGCTTAACTTTTGTGCATGTGTATATATAATTTTGATAGCAACAAACAACACCATTTAAAATGAAAAGGACCTCCAGGGAGATGGGAGATTCAGAACCTGTGGGAAATCTAGACTTGCTTCATTTAGGGCTGTTTATTACAGTAAAGGCTGGGTGGAAAAGAAATAGTATGGTTTTGGGACAGAAAGACAGACTAGGGCTAACTAATTTGCGTTTACGAATATCAGTGTTGAGGCTATGTCAGGTGGAATTATCTCTAGTACTCTATATTCATCGTAAGTTGACCCCTTTTAACTCCGTATCTAACCTCAACTCTGTGACCTGAGGTTTTTGCACAAATATCACATCAAATAACATGTTATGAGAAATATGGGATGCATAGGTAATCTTGTCAATTATCATATTTACGTCATCGAGTGAACACATCAATTACGTTAGGACTCGAGATGATATTTAAATATTACTGGACATGTTCTACTTAACGTGTATTTTCTGACTCATCTCAGTCTAAAAGTTGTTGCGACAATGTTTTCTTTTTTTTAGATAAATATAGTATGTCAAGTTGACAACACTACATTTATAATAAACTATTTTCTTTTTTTTAGATAAATATAGTATGTCAAGTTGACAACACTACATTTATAATAAACTATCACATCCATATGAGCTAACACCATATATTGGGGAATGTGCGCCTCAGTGAAGTATTAGACGTCGTGTCCCCTTGTGAAGTATTAGACTACGTGCCTCCCAGTGAAGTATTAGACGGCATGTCCCCTTGTGAAGTATTAGACTACTTGCCTCCCAGTGAAGTATTAGACGGCATCACCCCTTGTGAAGTATTAGACTACATGTCCCCTAGTGAAGTATTAGACTACGTGCCTCCTAGTGAAGTATTAGGCGGCATGTCCCCTAGTGAAGTATTAGACTACGTGCCTCCCAGTGAAGTATTGGACGGCATGTCCCCTTGTGAAGTATTGGACTACATGTCTCCTAGTGAAGTATTAGACTACTTGTCTCCTAGTGAAGTATTAGACTACATGTCCCCTAGTGAAGTATTGGACTACGTGCCTCCCAGTGAAGTATTAGACGGCATGTCCCCTTGTGAAGTATTAGACGACATGTCCCCTAGTGAAGTATTAGACTACATGTCTCCTAGTGAAGTATTAGACGGCATGTCCCCTAGTGAAGTATTGGACTACGTGCCTCCCAGTGAAGTATTAGACGGCATGTCCCCTTGTGAAGTATTAGACGGCATGTCCCCTTGTGAAGTATTAGACTACATGTCCCCTAGTGAAGTATTAGACTACATGTCTCCTAGTGAAGTATTGGACTACGTGCCTCCCAGTGAAGTATTAGACGACATGTCCCCTAGTGAAGTATTAGACTACATGTCTCCTAGTGAAGTATTAGACGACATGTCCCCTAGTGAAGTATTGGACTACATGTCTCCTAGTGAAGTATTAGACGACATGTCCCCTTGTGAAGTATTGGACTACGTGCCACCTAGTGAAGTATTAGACGGCATGTCCCCTTGTGAAGGATTAGACGACATGTCCCCTAGTGAAATATTAGAAAACATGTCTCCTAGTGAAGTATTAGACGGCATGTCCCCTTGTGAAGTATTAGACGACATGTCTCCTAGTGAAGTATTTGACTACATGCCTCCTAGTGAAGTATTAGACGACATGTCCCCTTGTGGAGTATTGGACTACATGTCCCCTTGTGAAGTATTAGACTACATGCCCCCAGTGAAGTATTGGACTACATGTCTCCTTGTGAAGTATAAGCCGACATGTCCCCTAGTGAAATATTAGACTACATGTCCCCAAGTGAAGTATTGGACTACGTGTCCCTTAGTGAAGTATTGGACTACATCCCTCAAAGTGAAGTATTAGACAACATGTCTCCTTGTGAAGTATTGGACTTCATTTCCCGTACTGAAGTTTTGGACTACATGTCCCCTAGTGAAGTATTGGACTACGTGCCCCCTCGTCAAGTATTCGACGACATTTGCCCTACTAAAGTATTGGATTACGTGTCCTCTAGTGAAATATTGGACTTCGGTTGCCCGAGTTATAGATAAGTGGGTATAGCGTTGACACACGCAAACAACATCCTTTAACATGTAGGCTATGTACTGTAGAATGTGGACATACTAGTACCCATTCACATATATCAGCCCATTTCTGGTGTCCCCCGCAGTGATATTGCTGGTATA
This sequence comes from Haliotis cracherodii, assembly GCF_022045235.1. Taxonomy (NCBI): domain Eukaryota; kingdom Metazoa; phylum Mollusca; class Gastropoda; order Lepetellida; family Haliotidae; genus Haliotis; species Haliotis cracherodii. The sequence continues at coordinate 16,255,331 of NW_027266270.1, read as the reverse complement.
TTGCTAAAAGCGGCGTAAAACCATACTCACTCACTCACTCACATGTATCATGTCTGTATACATAAAACCACCTGTAAAAAATTATACCTGTTCACTTATATCATCAAACTGACGTTGTCAGCAAAATTTCAGCTATATGACGGCGGCCTGTAAATAATCTTGCCTGAGGCACACAAACCAGTGGTTGATATCATGAGCATCACCCTTCAATGTTGTGGAAGACAACCAAGTCACCGTGTCTGATCACGTTATGTGGACAATTACGACAGGCAAAATTGGCACTGGTGATATATTCTAACTTTATACATGTTCACATATATCATCCCTTGTATACAACCGTGATATAGCTGCAATACTGTTGATCGCAGCGTAAAGAAGTATTTATCCCTTCACAATTACCCACCCACCTCTATGTACATACCCATGCCCCAATGAAGGAAAGACCCGTTCAGATATATGGGGTTACCTGTATCCGACATGACTATTGGCAGTTGTTACTATCATGCTTGACCATTTCTGCCAGACATTCCTACTTCTAATTCCCAAAAGCGAAAAAAAAAGAAATGCCAAATTTTCATAATTTGATCAGGGATTAAATATCAAAACATATGCAGAATGAAAAGAACATGTAATTTTAAGGTGAAAAAAACCCTCTGAATTAACACTGCATGATTTTATTCGCATATATTTCTCAATGTTACGTTGGTTTGTTGCTTTATTTCTATTATTACCGTTGTAATATGTATTGTTACGGTTGTTATTACCCTAATTATTGTTATTAAACTTATCGCTAATATGTTAGAAAAACACTCCTTGCCAAGGTCACGGTGTTGTGTATTTGGGGTTGGTAATTGAACCGGAGGATGAAAAGAAACTGTCTTATCTCCCAAAGACAGACGAGAGCTACTAGTCACTGCAATTTAATAATGGTTTATTTATTGGGCGTTAAGTGGATGTAGTTGTTGTGCTTCTCAGACGTTCCCCCATTGTGTACTGGCAACTGTAAGGCAACACTGAAGCTGTTATCTCTCCGTAGATTATAACAAACCTGTCTCTCTCTCTCTTTGTGATTGCGTATTTTTTACACAAACAAAAACACAGTCTGCCCGTGCTTATGTTTACGATGGCGGGGCTTGATACAACTTTGCTGTGTTTAGTTGAGATGAATGATTTGGGGGTGACATGCATGTGCAAATGCATTAGGATCGCCAGGGGGTTGTTGAGTACACCCCGCATCTCCCCCTCCCCCTCATGCTGTAGTAAGGAGCTTTGGAGTTGAGTGAGCTGGAGTTTGAACTGCAGTTATGCTTAAGAATAAATACACAGAATAATAATTAGTGTATGTTGTGACGACGGGCTGGGACATTTGTCATTATGTTGATGTCACTGTGTCTTGTCGCTGGTGTCCAGGGGGACACTGAGTATTCGTATGGTTGCACATCGTACAGGTTGAAACATATGTGTGTCAGTTTAACTGGTTAGCCTGGTCTAATTTTATTGCTTGTCGAGATATATTGTGCATCTAGTTTCCTGGCTTGTCTAGGTACTACGTTCACGGTATATCTAGATACATGGCTTGCCTAGGTACTACGTTTATGGTACGTCTAGATACATAGCTTGTCTAGGTACTATGTTCATGGTACATCTAGATACATGGCTTGTCTAGGTACTATGTCTATGGTACATCTAGATACATGGCTTGTCTAGGTACTATGTTTATGGTACGTCTAGATACATGGCTTGTCTAGGTACTATGTTTATGGTACGTCTAGATACATGGCTTGTCTAGGTACTATGTTTATGGTACATCTAGATACATAGCTTGTCTAGGTACTACGTTCACGGTACATCTAGATACATGGCTTGTCTAGGTACTACGTTTATGGTACGTCTAGATACATAGCTTGTCTAGGTACTACGTTCACGGTACATCTAGATACATGGCTTGTCTAGGTACTACGTTTATTGTACGTCTAGATACATGGCTTGTCTAGGTGCTATGTTTATGGTGCATCTCGATACATGGCTTGTCTAGGTACTATGTTTATGGTACATCTAGATACATGACTTGTCTAGGTACTATGTTTATGGTACATCTAGATACATGGCTTGTCTAGGTGCTATGTTTATGGTACATCTAGATACATAGCTTGCCTAGGTAATACATTTATGGTACATTTAGATACATGGCTTGTCTAGGTACTATGTCTATGGTACATCTAGATACGAAGCTTGTCTATGTCCCACGTTTATAGAACATCTAGATACATGGCTTGTCTAGGTACTATGTTTATGGTACATCTAGATACATGGCTTGTCTAAGTACTATGTCTATGGTACATTTAGATACATGGCTTGTCTAGGTATATGGTACATCTAGAAACATGGCTTGTCTAGATACATGGTACATATAGATACTTGGCTTGTCCCTTCCTACCGGTTAATACCAACCCTCTTCCGACAGGTTAATACCAACCCTCTTCCGACAGGTTAATACCAACCCCTTCTTCCCAGTTAATACCAACCCCCTACTACCGGTTAATACCAACCCCTTCTTCCCAGTTAATACCAACCCCCTTCCTCCCGGTTAATACCAACCCCCTTCCTCCCGGTTAATACCAACCCCCTTCCTACAGGTTAATACCAACCCCCTTCCTCCCGGTTAATACCAACCCCCTTCCTACCGGTTAATACCAACCCCTTCTTCCCAGATAATACCAACCCCCTTCCTACCTGTTAATACCAACCCGTTCTTCCCGGTTAATACCAACCCCCTTCCTACAGGTTAATATCAACCCCCTTTCTACAGGTTAATACCAACCCGTTCCTCCCGGTTAATACCAACCCCCTTCCTACAGGTTAATACCAACCCCCTTCCTACCGGTTAATACCAACCCCTTCTTCCCAGTTAATACCAACCCCCTTCCTCCCGGTTAATACCAAGCCCCTTCCTACCGGTTAATACCAACCCCTTCTTCCCAGTTAATACCAACCCCCTCCCTCCCGGTTAATACCAACCCCCTTCCTACCTGTTAATACCAACCCCTTCTTCCCAGTTAATTCCAACCCCCTTCCTACCTGTTAATACCAACTCCCTTCTTCCCAGTTAATACAACCCCTTTCCTACAGGTTAATACCAACCCTCTTCCTACAGGTTAATACCAACCCTTTTCCTACAGGTTAATACCAACCATCTTCCTACAGGTTAATACCAACCCCCTTCCTACCGTTTAATACCAATCCCATCCTTCCAGTTAATACCAATCCCATCCTACCGGTTAGTACCAACCCCATCCTACCGGTTAGTACCAACCCCATCCTACCGGTTAGTACCAACACCATCCTACCGGTTAGTACCAACACCATCCTACCGGTTAGTACCAACCCCATCCTACCGGTTAATACCAACCCCCTTCCTACCGGTTAATACCTACTCCCTTCCGGTTAATACCAACCCTATCCTACCGGTTAGTACCAACCCCATTCTATCGGTTAACACCAAGGCCTTTCCCATCTAAAACCTACCCTCACATGTATGTATCAAATGACCCCCCCGGCCACCTCCATTCTAACATTTGCAAAATTTGGAAAGAACATCGTATCTTTGATGCCTTTGCCCAATCCATTTGACATTTAAGTGTTAATAGAACATGTTTAAAACAAAACCAGAATTGAACTTCTTGCTTTATGAGGGCGTGAAACAGAATATTTATTTCGAAGTTTATGAGAACATCTAAAGATGAGGAAATCCGTGAACCAAGATGAATGTTTTACCATATGTTAAAATAGCTTGACTCAAGGCATTGCTCAGGTTTAAATCTTACAAAAACGCGTCCGGAAAGCCTTTATCGTCAGCATTTCTGGCATGTAAGCTTTTGCATTCGGTGTTGATATGAGTCCTGGCATACAATTGTTGAAATTTACAAAGTCAATTTTCATGAAAAACACAAATAGCAACTGGCAGTATGATTGGTGAAGGTAATCCCCTTTTCTCAAATTATGCATATACAGTGAGCTATAAATAAGTCACGCCATATCTTGTCCTTTAGTACTAAAACATCTTCATCTGTAGCCTCACACCCGTGTGTACATACCCCCACATCTTCATCTGTACCCTCACACCCGTGTGTACATACCCCCACATCTTCATCTGTACCCTCACACCCGTGTGTACATACCCCTACATCTTCATCTGTACCCTCACACCCGTGTGTACATACCCCCACATCTTCATCTGTACCCTCACACCCGTGTGTACATACCCCCACATCTTCATCTGTACCATCACACCCGTGTGTACATACCCCAAAATCTTCATCTGTACCCTCACACCCGTGTGTACATACTGTGACATCTTCATCAGTACCCTCACACCCGTGTGTACATACCGTGGCATCTTCATCAGTACCCTCACACCCGTGTGTACATACCCCCACATCTTCACCTGTACCCTCACACCCGTGTGTACATACCCCCACATCTTCATCTGTACCCTCACACCCGTGTGTACATACCCCTACATCTTCATCTGTACCCTCACACCCGTGTGTACATACCCCTACATCTTCATCTGTACCCTCACACCCGTGTGTACCCCTTCATCTGTACCATCACACCCGTGTGTACATACCCCAAAATCTTCATCTGTACCCTCACACCCGTGTGTACATACTGTGACATCTTCATCAGTACCCTCACACCCGTGTGTACATACCGTGGCATCTTCATCAGTACCCTCACACCCGTGTGTACATACCCCCACATCTTCATCAGTACCCTAACACCCGTGTGAACATACTCCCACATCTTCATCTGTACTCTCACACCCGTGTGTACATACCCCCCACATCTTCATCAGTACCCTCACACCCGTGTGAACATACCCAACATCTTTATCTGTACCCTCACACCCGTGTGTACATACCCCCACATCTTCATCTGTACCCTCACACCCGTGTGTACATACCCCCACATCTTCACCTGTACCCTCACACCCGTGTGTACATACCCCCACATCTTCATCTGTACCCTCACACCCATGTGTACATACCGTGACATCTTCATCTGTACCCTCACACCCGTGTGTACATACCGTGGCATCTTCATCAGTACCCTCACACCCGTGTGTACATACCCCCACATCTTCACCTGTACCCTCACACCCGTGTGTACATACCCCCACATCTTCATCTGTACCCTCACACCCGTGTGTACATACCGTGACATCTTCATCAGTACCCTCACACCCGTGTTTACATACCGTGACATCTTCATCAGTACCCTCACACCCGTGTGTACATACCGTGACATCTTCATCTGTACCCTCACACCCGTGTGTACATACCCCTACATCTTCATCTGTTCCCTCACACCCATGTGTACACACCCCTACATCTTCATCTGTTTCCTCACACCCGTGTGTACATACCCCCACATCTTCATCTGTACCCTCACACCCGTGTGTACATACCCCTACATCTTCATCTGTTTCCTCACACCCGTGTGTACATACCCCCACATCTTCATCTGTTCCCTCACACCCATGTGTACACACCCCTACATCTTCATCTGTTTCCTCACACCCATGTGTACACACCCCCACATCTTCATCTGTACCCTCACACCCGTGTGTACATACCCCCACATCTTCATCTGTTCCCTCACACCCATGTGTACACACCCCTACATCTTCATCTGTTTCCTCACACCCGTGTGTACATACCCCTACATCTTCATCTGTTTCCTCACACCCGTGTGTACATGGCCCCAGAGTCTGATGTATTGTTGTTCGTTGCTCGTGATAACCAAGCCTTTGGAATCGACAAAGATATTAAAGGGAAGACAATGCTTTCTTGCATTCATATTTTTGTACATTCTGGAACTCTGAATTTAAAGAGATCATCCGCGTAAATAATCCGGAGCAGCGCACTACGTGCCTGTCTGTAAACATCAAGTGCTTTCTGACATCGGTGCCAAAATCGGAAATGTAATCCCTTCTTGTTCCCGTTCTCGTCAATTTAACTGAAACGAGGCGGTGTCTGATGGTTTAACCATCTCCAAGACAGCGCGACACAGACGTACGGGGTTCGGTCGGTGCCACCGAGTTAACAAGGGAGGAGTTAAGGCCTAATGTTGACCTTTAGAGTAAAACCTAAACTGTATAAGTTGTAGACAACAGTGTCTAGTCAAACATGGTAAAACGTGAAATGTGCATATTTTACAGACAACAGTTTCTAGTCAAACATGAAATGTGCATATGTTACTGACGATACTTTCTAATCAAACATGAAATATGCATATGGTACTGACAACAGTTTCTAGTCAAACATGAATTATGCATATGTTTCCGGCAACAGTTTCTAGTCAATCATGAAATATGCATATGTTACTGACACTAGTTTCTAGTCAAACATGAATTATGCATATGTTTCCGGCAACAGTTTCTAGTCAAACATGACATGTGCATATGTTACTGACAATAGTTTCAAGTCAAACATGAATTATGCATGTTTCCGGCAACAGTTTCTAGTCAAACATGAAATATGCTTATGTTTCTGGCAACAGTTTCTAGTCAAACATGAATTATGCATATGTTTCCGGCAACAGTTTCTAGTCAAACATGAAATATGCATATGGTACTGACAACAGTTTATAGTTAATCATGAAAAATGCATATGTTACTGACAATAGTTTCTAGTCAAACATGAATTATGCATATGTTTCCGGCAACAGTTTCTAGTCAAACATGAAATGTGCATATGTTACTGACAATAGTTTCTAGTCAAACATGAATTATGCATGTTTCCGGCAACAGTTTCTAGTCAAACATGAAATATGCATATGTTTCTGGCAACAGTTTCTAGTCAAACATGAAATATTCATATGTTACTGGCAACAGTTTCTAGTCAAACATGCAATATGCGTAAGCTACTGACATGAATGTGTATAAGTTATTGACAACAGTTTCTCAGAGTTTGTCCTCTTAAACAATGTATGCCACACTTGTTATTCCACAATGTAGCGATGCTTCGAATTCATTCTTGAACGGATAAACTGTAGACAAGTGAATTTAAAATCACAATAAATGATGATGTCAGTAGTCTTATAAACAAATATTAAGGGTGACAAGTATTGTTCCCGAAAATCATGAAAAATATTTATCATTTGTTTCACCCACCAAATTCCTTTAATGATCATGTTGGATATTCTGATAGACTAGAGCAGCAGCCATACCCTTACCCCCACCAGATATTCAAATGGCCGGTGCCTATAAGACCGGCATCACTTCGTGCCATCCTCGCTGACACGCCGTTGATACAGGGTATACACAAATAACGGCGGCGTTAACCCAACTCACTCAGAGGTCACTGTGTCCAACAGAGGGTTGTTTGTTGTATGCATGTGAATATATCCTAACATTGCAGACTGCTAATCACCCTTTTAAACAGCATTTGGCCTGAAGTTATAACGAAATAAATATCAAATCTGAGGGTTTTCTCTAAACACGGTTAACGTTTTATTGCAGATCAGTTTTTCATGTAATCTGTTTCGCAGGGAACACGGGTTCTTTAGTCATGGTTGCTAACCATAGTCATAGATAGACTTAACGTCCTACGAATGAATCATGTTCAAAGTAGGCATTGTCTTTGACATCATGCCATTGAAACGCCATGTTCGTTTAAACGTTAACAAACTGTTACTCGATATAGACCTGAACTACCCAACAAAAGTCTTCGGTCACAAAATGAAGACAAAATCTTGCTACAATTGTTTGTATTACTGCCACTGCTTTGTACTGCTGAAAGTAGACGCACTCCACCAGGAGCCTCTTTTTGCCAGACAATGTCTCACAACTCCTCACAGCGCCTTTCACCTGTTGCTGAATACAAACCATACACCAGCAGCTCCTGGCATCGACGGGCACCTGCTTCTTGTATATAGACTGGAGTGTTGTTCATCAAAGATTGTATATATCAGTTTTATTGTGTCTGGAGTGGTGTACATCACTCGGGCAGGGCCAATGATTGCCATAAGCTGGCCGGGGGCACAGCCATGTTGCCTGCCAAGTCCCTCGTGCCAGGGGGGGGGGGGGGGGGGGGGGGGGGGGTTTGTTTGGACCGGGCTAGGTGTAAGACATGGCAGTCCCGGGCCGGTTACACGCTGCAGTGAATGATGAGCGGATTAATGTCAGCTTGGTTTAACCCCTCATCTCATTTCACTTCATGACGAATTAATTCAAGGGTTTAGAACACTCTACCTTTTCCCATGTTTTTTCTCTCCATCTAACAATTTATTTCACTGAGCACTTTCAAACAATCTATTCATTTTCACTATTTACCCCAAATTATTGACGTTTGGGTATTTTCCACAAAACAAACCCCCATATATTCATTTTTTCACCATTGCCAACGAGCTATTCGTTTTTGGCATATTTCTGAACAAACTATTCTTTTAAAAAATCTTCCCACCCCATAGAAGTTGAATGGATGTTCCCTAATGAGGTATCGGCGTATAGATTATAGAGCTGTGAAATCGTCATTAACATACCCCGACCAACTGTTACAATGTGAGTGATGCCACAGATGTCGACTGTGAAGGAGTGCATGTAATGCATGTCGCAGTGTACATTTGTGTCGTTGTATGATTGGTTAACAGGTATCGAGATTGATGCATTACAGGTCACTTCAGTGAAACCTGGTCCGGACATAGTTCAAATTGTTCATTGCATAGTTTTTAGACGTTCCTAACAGTTGCAGTCAGGAAAACGGGGTGTCTGAATTAACGGGGTTCGGATTAGTGGGTTACCAGATTAGTGGGGTCCGGACTAACGGATGTCTAGATTAACAGGGGCCAGACTAACGAGTGTCTGGATTATCGGGGTCCGGACTAACGGATGTCCAGATTAGAGGGGTCCGGACTAACAGGTGTCTGGATTAGAGGGGTCCGGACTTTTGGGGGTCTGGATAAGAGGGGTCCGGACTAACGCGGTTCCACTGTTAGCATTTGCCCAATTGATGTTTACTGATCACACAGAGCACCCTACATTGCAAGTGTAGCCTATGGTTGGAGAGATGGACTAATTACCCCTTTATCGATTATGTAGCCCGAAAAACAGACATACACTGTACAGATATTCAGGTCAAGCCCTGAACACACCCCATTAGCTTTACAAATTAGGATTCGATCCCGACTGACCTATGACATGACATTTGCCATCCAGTGACCTATCCCGTTCCGGCGATGACTCGTGAGATCCAAGATGGCAGAATTTCCTCAACAGATCTTGTTTACATTGACACAATGTCGTCGGGAGTACTCATCTATGTCATTGTTGCATGAGAAAAATATATTTCCTGTGTTATCTGTTCAAGATTTCACAGTGATATACGTATATATTTCTCGAGGTCATTTGGTGCATTCACGTCTTAGCTCGACCAGTCGCCCCTGTCGTTATATCATCCCACGCACACATAAAACTCGATACATGACGGTTAAGGTCGGTGTTTTTTAACTGAAATTAAGATTTTCGAATAGGTCCTCAACATACTTGTTGCAAGAGGTAACTAAATTGGATCGTGTTGTCAGGTGCTGTGATAATATAATTATAATCAAAATCATAATAATGAAAGTTTTCACCGGTTTGTGGGTGGTTGTTCTTGTTTCCAGGCACTCGTTTAGCCCTCACTGGGTTATTAAGAGGCCAATGGTGTTATAAATTCATGCATTTCAGGGTTGATTGTCTACTATTTCAACAATCCTAATCCGCTGTCGTATGACGTCACGCCCGTGATGACGTCATCACCTATGTCATTGTCTCCCCATTAACATTATCGTCTCGTTTTATTGATGTGATTATTTCTTGTTTTACTTTCAACCATGTTATTCCACGGACAGTACTATCCTGCTTTCATGGGCGCCCAGGTGGCCCAGTCGTCTAAGTCACCGCAATTCGCTGTGCAGAGTTGCGTCTCATGGACACGCCAGGAACCTATGATTGTGGGTTCGAATCCCGGTTCGCCCCGATTATGTTTGTAGGCTTGTCAGCACTATACCGTGCTCGTGGGTTTCACCAAAGTAGTAAACGTCTAAAACCTGCATCACTTCGGGCTTTCCTCCCACATTAAACTGACACGCCGTGATATGACTGGAATAGTGTTAAAAGCGGCTTAAAACCCAACTCACTCACTCAATTCGATGTTCAGAATTTGAATACCCTGAAACATACCCCTCTCAGTTGACTGAAATCATTTTTTTTTGTGAAACCCAACATTGTTGTAATGGGATGCTCAACCTAGGTGTGCCTAGATTTTATGGTGTTCAAGCTGACTCCTAAATCACTGCCTTCACCGCTATCCTTTATCCACTTGTGTACAGTGAATCACCTTATACCCGGATGTGAGCGTTTCCGCTGAAATCGACCTGATTTATGTTGAAGGACAGATGTGTTTTATTCAAAAAAAACTTGGACGACCTGTGCCTCATCTTGATACAACGTAATATTAGTATACTGACAGAGTATAGCTCAAGGCCGAACAAAAAACATCTCAATATGGTATCTTGACGTACCCTATTTTCGAACAGTTGTGATGGCAATGCTGATACTTTGAGGGATGAGTGAATCAAATCTCAAATTCTGCTCTATACCTGTAGGCGGTGTTTTCAACAATAGAATTCAGCTACTTTCCGGAAGAAGAAAACGTCCTCGATAAAAGGCGTGATCTCCATTGCCTTGTGTGTAAACTTCCGCTGCACTCGAGTGACGTCACCTATTTTCGAACACCTGATTGGTTGGTACTTTAGCAGGGTTTCCACGAATGAACAGACATGTTCTGGCGCACAGTTCTCAACATAATTCTTGCAGGTTGGATTTAAATCTCGAAACCTGTTCACAAAATATCAATGTTTGTCAAATTATAGTGTTCACACTATTTTACCAAAATTCTGAATGACAACGGAATGTTCTGACAGGTGTCACTACTTCACATGAACCCAATGTTGACAGGCCGATCATGTGCACTCTCAAGGCGACAGCTTTGATCAGGTCACAGCTCTTTACAATTATAACAAAATCTTAACTTTCTGTTTACACTTTCGTAACGACCTGTTTCAATACGTAACCTATGACTTGACAGTCTCATCATGGTGATATACTTCCTGTCGTTATAACGCAATATGTCTAAATAAGACTCATACATTAAAGTGGGCTTGATTTTTCATACTACCACAATTTACAAATTGTTGATATACCTTACGCTAGTTTTTAACAAATATAAACGTTGCTTGAAAACATTACATTGAAAAACACATTCTTCGGATTAACAAGTCCTGGTAAAAGACGTAATGTCCCTTGGAATACAGGTTCCCAAGAGAGATCGTCCGGATGATGGGGCTTCCGGACTAATGCAGGCAAACACGTGAGTGTGTTTTGGGATGGTAAATTTCCCATATTAGGAATATCCATTGTATTTAGCAAGCATTGGTGAGTTAGATACATAGCGTGTATTCCTAACACAGGATATTTCCATAATTAGCGTGATAACCTCTTTATCATGTAATGTCATTCTTAAATTCTGCCGTCGAAAAACTATTCTCTTATCTCACAAACGGTACCTAAAAAAGTTTTCCTGGAATGCGCACCTAAATATATATATAACGTCAGAAGGTCAGTGATTAGTCAGTCGGACTGGGGCAAGAGGTGATATAGTTCGAAGTAGAACCTGTTTTTTTAGGTAGCCACATCCAGCTGTTTTGGAAAAAAACCAAGCCCCAGAGGCCTACGCGCACAGGTGTGGAAACTGATCTCGCTATTATTTCACAACTTGTGTCTTAAAAGTTGCCCAAACTTGTGAAATGCATCAGCTACTTCCCTGTCAGACGGCAATACGTTGATAATGATAACAATTATCTCAGTTATTTGTCCAGACAATGATTATTTCTGATTCGGTGAGATGTTTGTTTGTCCTTATAGGACCCCGAAGGATACCGTATTTATCCGTTGGCTTTATTTTCCCCAAAGAACTACCCATCATATGATAAATGAGGTTATCACACATGTTGTTAGAAAAGCAGATTGTATCAAAAAATGCAACGAATATCTCCAGAAACGACAGAGGTTGGAGTACGGATACAATACCCCTGAATACATTGTCAATTGTGAATTTGTTTGATAGGTATTACTTAGAAGTTGACGGATGACAAGATAGACACAATTTTTATGGATAACAACTTCTTTAATACTGTAAAAAAAAAAATTGTGAATGGTGAGACTGAGACGCCCAAATACCCCCCCCCCCCCCCCCGAACATGAATCATCCATGTATGACGGTCATTTGCACTTGTAAGGGGTGCATTTGGGATATTAATTCATTTAATGAACGTGATCAATTCAGTGATTGTGAATACAGACTACAGTGACTCACGCTACTGTACGATTTGATCGTTCGGAGTCCAATTAACAGTACGATGATTCTGCAAGTCAGCGTTGCCAATGCGCTTAATGTGTAACAGTCTGTGATTAGCAAATTGCTACACATCCGCCACACGATCGACCCCGATCAGGAGGCCCTTGGTCCACAACAACCGCCCGGAGTTGCCTGATCAGGACCCGAGTTCTACAGAATCGAGAACAAACAGACAATCAAATCGGCAACCGCCTTCACAGAGAAACTGATGTCATCGTTTTGGGAAGGCCAGTCCAAATTGACTTTATGCAGCTTATCTGCGTTCTCAATGGTGACTTGTAATCATAAATTTAACAAATTACCATATTGCAGACCGATTCCAATTGGCGGAGACAATGTAGATACTTGGAATAGGCGATGGTCACGTGTGATATTCTCAGAAAATCCAGATTTACCCTTGGTTTTCCATATGCGTGGTCGTGTTGCGAGACGTGCCAATGAACGTAATTTCAACGTCAATTTCCGCCAACAAGACGCTCATGGTGGTGGTTTGGAGGTAGTTTGGGGTGCGATCACCATGACGGACAAAACGCCAGTACTTAACATCAAGACCCGTGAACGTGAAAATCGGGGTAGAATAGGTCTTTAGCAACCCATGCTTGTTGTAAAGGGTTATAATGCTTGTCGTGCGAGGCGACTATAGGGATCAGGTGGTCAGGCTCGCTGATTTGGTTGATGCTTGTCATCATATCCCAATTGCGTGGATAGAGGCTCATGATGTCAATCACTGGACTGTCTGGACTAGAATATTGTTGAGTGTGGCGTTAAACAACAAACAAACATACAAACTTATCGCCAATGGGAGGGTCACAGGACAGTATTGTCATGACAATCATACTATCGTTTGCATGCAACGCTGGTTGACGTTTTGTCTTCCAATATGACAATACGTGCCCACCGTGGTCGGATGTCAGCTGCGTTCTTTCAACATAGTAGTATATGCCCACATAAATTGCCATACACAGTGTTAAGTTGATATATGCCCCTAGTCGTTCAAGAACTGTGTGACTGGATGCTCAAATAACCATTGGGCGGTCTATCAGGAACATGTCACGTCAAACCAACGAATTCTCGTTGAATCGTGGTGAAAATTAGTTTACCTACCTCAAAACGAACGACCGTTTAATATTTACTTTCACAGCAGTTTTTTTCCTCTACATTCAGCGATTTTTTTATATATATATTTGTGGCAAATTTGAAAAGAATCCAAGGCCTCCCTTTGTGTCCATTTCTCTTGAACACACATGTCTTCAACCTTTATTTCTCAGAATGCACCCTTCTTCAGATCAATTAGGCAAATTGTTTTTCCTGTTTCTCTATGGGGCATGTATTTGTGTTAAGCATTTGTTATATCCTTTATTGTAACGATCTTTACCGACATTAAACACATCTTCATATTTATCAGATGCTTGGATATTCCCTACGTTTAACATACAATATATAGGTACTGGGCAATCCCGTTCGTCTGGATATCAAGCCTTTCGAGCTATTACTCTCTGCAACATCTTTAAGTGAGTGAGTGAGTATCGTTTTACGCCGCTTTTAACAATATTCCAGCAATATCACGGCGGGGGACACTTTAGCTACCCGACCGCCCCACAAAATCTTTGTGTAACTGAAGAGATAATACGTTATACCCGTGATTCGTGAATCTAGACTATTTTATTGGGAACGGGACGGATATGACATTTTTCATTGTTTGTAAGATAAAAGATATTAACGTCAACGCCAGAGAATAAACAACTATAACAGATTTCTTTGGTCGTAGAAGGCAAAAATAGCCATGAAAGTAATATGAATGGATAACGGATAAATTAGGGATGACACCAGGTGTTCGCGAACAGACAAATTAGATGAAATATAAAAGTCTTTGTTTGAACGTGGCATGTATGGGAGTAATGACTAATGGGGCGTATGAACTACTTCTGGTGGGAAGATGTCGTCATGGTGCTCGCTTAATCTATGCTCCGAACTTCAAGCACCGTAGGTGAATCAATTGAAGTATCTCTGTGAAGGATACTCTGTATATTCGGCGAGAAGAAATCGAGATGACCCATCAATGCTATGAAACTGAACTATTTGTAATTCGCATAGGCGTTTGTTTAGCGTTACACAAACATATGGTTTACCATGAGGTATCAAGAGTTTGAAATATAACGGCCATTTAGTTCATGAAAGTGTCGATAAGAGGCACTTTACGCTGTTGGATGTCCCATTGTGGCACTGCGAAGGGTTAGAGGGCCCTAGTGTCTCGTGGAGAGCCCTCACCATCTCTTTGAAGACAGTTAACAACATGATTAAACCTCGCAATGTCTTCTCTGCTCCATTCACGTAGCAGACAGGCTGTTGATTCTTTGGGAAAGTACATGGCGGAAAACGTGTTTAGTGCTAAAACCTCAGTAAGTGGAGTGCCACCCCTCTCGTTATTTTACGTGTTATACAGAGGTGTGCAACGTCACTGAAAACAAACATGGCGGCCAAGTGTCGTCTGCTCCTCACAGACGCTGACCTCTAGTTCCGGGTTGTTTGATGCAATGTGTCAGAGTTTAGGTCATGCCTGGGGGTCAACTGTGTGGCCGGTTTTGTTGACACCGTCATTGTCCCATCTTCAGGCGTAGCCGAATAAATTGCAGCTGAGAAATCGGAATTGCAAAAAAACGATAGTTGACTGTTTTTCCGTATTTAATTCGACTGACGCATCTGTATACATTACAAAGGAGTGTCTCATATAAAAACCGTTCTCACTGTTTTATATTCATGGAATTTAATACATTTGAAGAAAGGTAGAATATCGTATCTCTTTAGCTGCTGCTGATGGTGATGGTGATGGTGATCTATAAGCAATTTTTCCTGCTCCATGGAGGATATAACCATCATATAGTTCTACCTGAGGGATACGAGTGAGTGAATGTGGTTTCACTCCAACTATACATTTCAGCCGTGTAAATAATCTCGATCGGACAACCCGGTGGTCGATTGTATGATCAACACTTCACGTCATTGGGGCTGTGACACATTCAAACAGGTCACACATTAGCCCATGAGACACCCAATCGCCATACAGTCGGCGATCAATGGATACCCAGTCGCAATATAGTCGGCGACCATGGGTAACCCAATCTTAATATTGTCGGAGATCATTGGATACCCAATCTCATTATAGTCGGAAACCATTGGATGCCCAATCTCAATATAGTCGGCGACCATGGGTAACCCAATCTTAATATTGTCGGAGATCATTGGATACCCAGTCTCATTAAAGTCAGCGACCATTGGATGCCGTGTCTCAATACAGTTGGCAACAATTGGATACCCAATCTCAATATAGTCGGCGACCATTGGATACCCAGTCTCATTAAAGTCGGCGACCATTGGATGCCCAGTCTCAATACAGTCGGCGACCATTGGATGCCCAATCTCAATATTGTCGGACATCATTAGATACCCAGTCTCATTAAAGTCGGCGACCATTGGATACCCAATTTCAATATAGTCGGCGACCATTTGATACCCAATCTCATTATAGTCGAAGACCACGGGATGACTAATCCCAATTTAGTCGGAGACCATGGGAAAAACAATCCCTGCATACTACCTTGGGACACGTAATCTCAATATATTTGGAGACCAATGGATACCAAATCTCTATATAGTCGGAGACTATAGAATACCCAATCTCCATATAGTTGGCGACCATACGATACCTTATTCCTATAGTCGGCGACCATGGGATGCCTAATCCCAAAATAATCGGCGACCATGGGATACCCAATTCCCAAATGGGCGGCGACCATGGGATACCCAATCCCCAAATGGGCGGCGACCATTGGACACCTAATCCCAATATAGTCGCCGACCATGGGATACCCAATCCAAATAAAGTCAGCGATCATGGAAAACCCAATAGTGGGCGACCATAAGATACATAATCCCCACACTATCGGCGACCATGGTCAGGACAAGTTCATGAGTGAGTGAATGAGGGTTTGGTCAGTTTCGGCTATTTTACTGCAAAAAGTTGGTGACGGACATGAATTATTAGCTTCACGTGACTTTATATTTATGGTCAGGTTTCTATGATAGTAGATGCGAATATCAGAATTGTCCTTATTATGATACTTGATTTGTCCATACCATGTTCGTCCTAAGGTCGTTGACATTTCCTCCCAAATTCCGCAGACATGCCGTGATTTTACCGAAATGCTGTTCAATCCACTCACTCACTCATATATGGACTCATCTAGCCCGCTCTAGCCTCTCTATACCGATAACTTGGGACCTATCCTACTGGAAAGCCACACAGTAAAGGCGTGGATAAACAGGCGTGATCATGTGATCCTCAGTGTGATCAAACCAACAGCTGCGCTTATTGCAGAGCAAATCTTCAACCTGGAACCAAAACCAACCTAACACGGGCTTATTATAAAAATGATCTTTTCAACTTCCCCCAATGTCGTTCTTAAGTACTAATCCCATGTTTATATATCATTGTATACATGCAATATAACATATATCGGTGTATACGTACAATATAACACAAGTAATGGTTCATTTGGCTCGCTGTTTTGTAAAGTCCGTCATCTTACTTACCTGGAGATCTGATCACTTGTTCTACTGACCTTTAACCTTTAAGGTAATCATCGAGATGTACAGACAGGGCGTGTGCTACCCCGAACGTTTCCATGGTTACATGAGATGAAGTATGTAAGGAATTATAATAGACCCTGTCCTAACCATGTCCCTTCATCACTGAGAAACATTCGGAATAGGTCGGCAGATTCCGTCAAAAACATGCTAATGAGAGTAATTTTCCGGAATTAGGTGTTGGGTGATATTATGCTTGGAAAGTTGTGTTACCTCTTCTCTCAGTGGTTACTCTCAGACTGGTGTACGGGTAGTCACAGATTGATGTACAGTTGTCACAGATTGATGTACAGTTGTCACAGATTGATGTCACAGATTGATGTACAGTTGTCATAGATTGATGTACAGTTGTCACAGATTGATGTACAGGTGGTCACAGATTGATGTACAGGTGGTCGCAGATTGATGTACAGTTGTCACAGATTGATGTACAGGTGGTCGCAGATTGATGTACAGTTGTCATAGATTGATGTACAGGTGGTCACAGATTGATGTACAGTTGTCACAGATTGATGTACAGTGGTCACAGATTGATGTACAGGTGGTCACAGAATGATGTACAGTTGTCACAGATTGATGTATGGGTAGTCATAGATTGATGTACAGTTGTCACAGATTGATGTACACTTGTCACAGATCGATGTACAGTTGTCACAGATCGATGTACAGGTGGTCACAGATTGATGTACAGGTTGTCACAGATTGATGTACAGGTGGTCACAGATTGATGTACAGGTTGTCACAGATTGATGTACAGGTGGTCAAAGATTGATGTACAGTTGTCAGAGATTGATGTACAGTTGTCACAGATTGGTGTACAGGTGGTCAAAGATTGATGTACAGTTGTCACAGATTGATGTACAGTTATCACAGATTGATGTACAGGTAGTCACAGATTGATGTGCAGTTGTCACAGATTGATGTACAGGAAGTCTCATATTCATGTTCAGGTAGTCACAGATGGATGAACAGTTGTCACAGATTGATGTACAGTTGTCACAGATTGATGTACAGTTGTCACAGATTGATGTACAGGAAGTCTCAGATTCATGTTCAGGTAGTCACAGATGGATGAACAGTTGTCACAGATTGATGTACAGTTGTCACAGATTGATGTACAGGAAGTCTCAGATTCATGTTCAGGTAGTCACAGATGGAGGAACAGTTGTCACAGATTGATGTACAGGTGGTCACAGATTGATGTTCAGGTAGTCACAGATTGATGTCACCGATTGATGTACAAGTGGTCACAGATTGATGTTCAGGTAGTCACAGATTGATGTCACCGATTGATGTACAAGTGGTCACAGATTGATGTACAGTTGTCACCGATTGATGTACAGTTGTCACAGATTGATGTTATGGTGGTCACAGATTGATGTACAGGTAGTCACAGACTGATGTACAGGTAGTCACAGATTGATGTCACCGATTGATGTACAAGTGGTCACAGACTGATGTACAGTTGTCACAGATTGATGTCATGGTGGTCACAGATTGATGTACAGGTAGTCACAGATTGATGTCACCGATTGATGTACAGGTAGTCACAGATTGATATCACAGATTGATGTACAAGTAGTCACAGATTGATATACAGTTGTCACAGATTGATGCACAGGTGGTCACAGTTTAATGTACAGATAGTCACAGATTGACGTACAGGTAGTCACAGTTTGATGTACAAGTAGTCACAGATTGACGTACAGGTAGTCACAGATTGACGTACAGGTAGTCACAGTTTGATGTACAGGTAGTCACAGATTGACATACAGGTAGTCACAGGTTTACGTACAGGTAGTCACAGTTTGATGTACAGGTAGTCACAGATTGACGTACAGGTAGTCACAGTTTGATGTACAGATAGTCACAGATTGACGTACATGTAGTCACAGTTTGATGTACAGGTTGTCACAATTTGATGTACAGGTAGTCACAGATTGATGCACAGGTAGACGTACATCTGTCATGTCACGACATTACGTACACCTGTCATGTTACTACAACATGTACACCTGCCATGTCACGACATTACGTACACCTGTCATGTTACTACAACACGTACACCTGCCATGTCACGACATTACGTACACCTGTCATGTTACTACAACACGTACACCTGCCATGTCACGACATTACGTACACCTGTCATATTACTGCAACATGTATACCAGTCATGTCACTCAACACGTGCACGTGTCATGTCACTGTAACACGTGCACGTGTCATGTCACCACAATACGTACACGACAACACGTACACCTATCATGACATTTCAACACGTGCACCGGTCATAGCACTTCAACAAGTGCACCTGTCATGTTACTACAACATGTGCACCTGTCATATCACTACAACATGTACACCAGTCATGTCACTCAACACGTACACCAGTCATGTCACTACAACACGTGCACTTGTCAAGTCACTGCAACATGTGCACGTGTCATGTCACGACAACATGTGCACCTGTCATGTCACAACACGTACACCTGTGATGTTACAACAACACATACACCTGTTATGTTACAACAACATGTACACCAGTCATGTCACGACAACACGTACACCTATCATGACATTTCAACACGTGCACCGGTCATATCACTTCAACAAGTGCACCTGTCATGTTACTACAACATGTGCACCTGTCATATCACTACAACATGTACACCAGTCATGTCACTCAACACGTACACCAGTCATGTCACTACAACACGTGCACTTGTCAAGTCACTGCAACATGTGCACGTGTCATGTCACCACAATACGTGCAAATGTCATGTCATCACAACACGTACGCCTGTCATGACACTACAACACGTACACCAGTTATGTCACTACAACACGTGCACATGTCATGGCACTGCAACACATACACCTGTCATGTCACTACAACAGGTACACTTGTGATGTCATGACATTACGTACACCTGTCATGTCACGACAACATGTACACCAGTCATGTCACGACAACTCGTGCACCTGTCATATCACTTCAACACGTGCACCTGTCATGTTACTACAACACTTACACCTGTCATGTTACTACAACACGTGCACCTGTCATATCACTTCAACACGTGCACCTGTCATGTTACTGCAACACGTACACCAGTCATGTCACTACAACACGTGCACCTGTCATGTCACTACAACACGTGCACCTGTCATGTCACTACAACACGTGCACCTGTCATGTTACTACAACACTTACACCTGTCATGTTACTGCAACACGTACACCAGTCATGTCACTACAACACGTGCACCTGTCATGTCACTACAACACGTGCACCTGTCATGTCACTACAACACGTGCACCTGTCATGTCACTACAACACGTGCACCTGTCATGTCACTACAACACGTGCACCTGTCATGTTACTACAACACTTACACCTGTCATGTTACTGCAACACGTACACCAGTCATGTCACTACAACACGTGCACCTGTCATGTCACTACAACACGTGCACCTGTCATGTCACTACAACACGTGCACCTGTCATGTTACTACAACACTTACACCTGTCATGTTACTACAACACGTGCACCTGTCATATCACTTCAACACGTGCCCCTGTCATGTCACTACAACACGTACACCAGTCATGTCACTACAACACGTGCACCTGTCATGTTACTACAACACGTGCACCTGTCATGTCACTACAACACGTGCACCTGTCATGTCACTACAACACGTGCACCTGTCATGTCACTACAACACGTACACCTGTCATGTTACTACAACACGTGCACCTGTCATGTTACTACAACACGTACACCTATCATGACACTACAACACGTGCACCGGTCATAGCACTTCAACACGTACACCTGTCATGTCACCACATTACGTACACCTGTCATGTCACTACAACACGTGCACCTGTCATGTCACTACAACACGTGCACCTGTCATGTCACTACAACATGTACACCAGTC
Source organism: Haliotis cracherodii (assembly GCF_022045235.1). Lineage (NCBI taxonomy): Eukaryota > Metazoa > Mollusca > Gastropoda > Lepetellida > Haliotidae > Haliotis > Haliotis cracherodii. The sequence continues at coordinate 16,234,274 of NW_027266270.1, read as the reverse complement.
ATATCACCCAACACGTGCACCTGTCATGTCACGACAAAACGTGCACCTGTCATATCACTTCAACACGTGCACCTGTCATGTTACTACAACACGTACACCTGTCATGTTACTACAACACGTGCACCTGTCATATCACTTCAACACGTGCACCTGTCATGTTACTGCAACATGTACACCTGTCATGTTACTACAACACGTACACCTGTCATGTTACTACAACACGTGCACCTGTCATGTCACTTCAACACGTGCACCTGTCATGTCACGACAAAACGTGCACCTGTCATATCACTTCAACACGTGCACCTGTCATGTTACTACAACACGTACACCTGTCATGTTACTACAACACGTGCACCTGTCATATCACTTCAACACGTGCACCTGTCATGTTACTGCAACATGTACACCTGTCATGTTACTACAACACGTACACCTGTCATGTTACTACAACACGTGCACCTGTCATGTCACTTCAACACGTGCACCTGTCATGTTACTGCAACACGTACACCATTCATGTCACTACAACACGTACACCTGTCATGTTACTACAACACGTGCACCTGTCATGTTACTACAACACGTGCACCTGTCATGTCACTTCAACACGTGCACCTGTCATGTTACTGCAACACGTACACCTGTCATGTTACTTCAACACGTACACCTGTCATGTCACTTCAACACGTGCACCTGTCATGTTACTGCAACACGTACACCAGTCATGTCACTACAACACGTGCACCTGTCATGTTACTACAACACGTGCACCTGTCATGTCACTTCAACACGTGCACCTGTCATGTGACTGCAACACGTACACCTGTCATGTGACTGCAACACGTACGCCTGTCATGTCACTGCAACACGTACACCAATTATGTCACTACAACACGTGCACATGTCATGTTACTGCAACACATACACCTGTCATGTCACTACAACAGGTACAATTGTGATGTCATGACATTACGTACACCAGTCATGTCACGACAACACGTGCACCTGTCATATCACTTCAACTCGTGCACCTGTCATGTTACTACAACACGTGCACCTGTCATGTTACTGCAACACGTACACCAGTCATATCACTTCAACACGTGCACCTGTCATGTTACTACAACACTTACACCTGTCATACCACTTCAACACGTACACCTGTCATGTTACTACAACACGTGCACCTGTCATATCACTTCAACACGTGCACCTGTCATATCACTTCAACACGTGCACCTGTCATGTCACTTCAACACGTGCACCTGTCATGTCACTACAACAAATACATGTCATGCCATTGTGTTGTATTGTTGCAGTATACGACTATCACGTCTATCAGCTGTTGCAGTGTGAGATATTTATCACGCCTAACACATTGTTCGAATGTACGATATACACGTCTGACAATTGTTGCAATGTTCTATCGTCACGTCTACCAGTCGTTGCAATGTTCTGTCGTTACTTCTACCAGTACTTGCAATGTTCTGTTGTCACGGCTACCAGTCGTTTCAATGTTCTGTCGTCACAGCTACCAGTCTTTGCAAAGCACGATATATGTCACGTCTAACAGTACTGGGGGGTACGGGTGGCCCAGTCGTCTAAGGCGCCGCGATTCGCTGTGCAGAGTTGCGTCCCTTGGGCACGCCTGAAACCTATGATTGTGGGTTCGAATCCCGGTTCGCCCCAATTATGTTTCTAGGTTTGTCAGCACCATACCCGTGCTCGTGGGTTTCACTGAAGTGGTAAACGTCTTATACCTGCATCGCTTCGGGCTTTCCTCCCACCTGAAGCTGACGCGCCGTAATATAACTGGAATAATGTTAAAAGCGGCGTTAAACCCAACTCACTCACTCACTCTAACAGTAGTTGAAATTACGATGTGTAAGAGTGGTTACAGTGATGACAGCTGCAGTGTGTGACATTGATAATTAGTGACAAGTGGTGTTTTGGTTTTAACAGTGGTACTACAGTGTTCAGTAGCTGTTGCAGTGTCTAGCCGGTTCCGGAATGTGTGACGGCATTGTGTAGCAGCCGGTGAAATGTTGCAATATGTGTCAGTAACCGAGATGATACTTGTTCAGTGGCTTCGTGCGTATGATTTCGATAAAGGTCGATGGAGACAGACCTGAAGATGTCAATGATAAAGCTGAAGATCCATGACAGGAAGATAAAAGAGCGAAGATCATTCTTATTCTGATCACCAGCCTGAATGATGCAGGCTGTCTTCCACTGCACACAAAATCGACCCAAAATCACACGTTGATACGAAAGCTAGCATATGGTCGCGTATGCCTGTCTGAGGGAAGTAAATGCCACAGTCTGTGTCACCGAGTACATACTCTATACATCACACTGCATTTGACACTGTGTTGTGAGCGGCATATCACTCGTGTCTCTGGTAGACGGCGTCTCGGGGGATGACAACAGGGATTAGAGGACACCCCACCCCCCATCCCCTTTATTCACCCTGATTCATAATACCCGTATCCCGAATGAAAGCGCGTTGAGGGCCCGTTTGTTCTGAACCTGTCGGGGGGTAATTAAGAACACGTTTTCTTAAGGGCAGACGTCACAAGTATGTGCAAGAATAATCTTTGCTTTTCGGGTTTTTTGGGGTTTGACTTTCCATTGCGACTGTTACGCAAAACTATAGAATATCCATTTCTGGGTTGGGATTTCTGCATCGTCATATCTGCGTTACTCTTCGCTTCTTGATGACATTCCAACAACGCCTGTCTAAAGCGTCGAAAGTATTACAGTATAAATATCTGGACGGTAGGATCGCAGGTGGTTCTAATAGCATAGTGACTGCGGCCATACCGTGATTCTCCTCGTGCTACAGACACACCTGCATAGCCAATGCTGCAGCCGTTTTCACGCAGAATATTTTACGTTCGCACTGAAGCGTTACCAGGACGGGAGTTCACCAATTTGCACTGGAAGTATATAGTGGTCGCCAACGTAACGTTCTGACAGGGGTACCTCGTTAATCCGGACACCGCTATTTCGGAAAACTGACCTTCCGGACGACCATGTGTATGCAACCTTACAACATCTGTTCATCGATTGATAGAACTATTGACGCTGTATTTTTGCCAATGGAGGAAAACCATTCGTCGATGGCACGTTTAGTTAACATTGATGCAATCCTGCTACACAATCGAACCTATCGATTGGCATAATGCGAATAAAATTTAAATAATCATTTGCTTTGAAACTTGCTCTTGTTTAATAAACATGTTGTTTGAAGAGACCGAGCTGTGGCTATCAAAAGGAATTTGGGTATTTTGTATGGAGATACATATTTTTCAGCTACAGGTGCAAAACCAGATATTTTTTAATTAGAAAAATGAGCTTATATATATATTATGTTTATTTAATATTTTTATGTTTTAAAACCCATATCCAGGGATATCATGTGGTGGTATATGGATATCATGTAATGGTGTGGGGATATCATGTAATGGTGTGGGGATATCATGTTATGGTGTGGGGATATCATGTACTGGTGTGGGGATATCATGTGATGGTATAGGGATATCATGTAATGATGTGGGGATATCATGTAATGGTTTCGGGATATCATGTGATGTACAGGGATATCATTTGATGGTGAAGGGATATCATGTAATGGTGTGGGGATATCATGTGATTGTACAGGGATATCATGTGATGGTATAGGGATATCTTCTGATGGTATAGGGATATCATGTGATGGTATTGGGATATCATGTGATGGTATAGAGATATCACGTGCTGGTATAGGGATATCATGTGATGGTATAGGGATATCATGTGATGGTATAGGGATATCATTTGATGGTATATGGATATCATTTGTTGGTATACACATGAGTATAGGGATATCATGTAATGGTATAGGGATATCATGTGATGGTATAGGGATATCATGTGATGGTATACAGATGATGTAGGGATATCATTTGCTGGTATAGGGATATCATGTGATGGTATAGAGATATCATGTGATGGTATAGGGATATCGTGTGATGGTATAGGGATATCATGTGATGGTATAGAGATATCATGTGATGGTATAGGGATATCATGTGATGGTATAGAGATATCATGTGTTGGTATAGGGATATCATGTGATGGTATAGAGATATCATGTGATGGTATAAGGATATCATGTGATGGTATAGGGATATCATTTGATGGTATGGAGATAATATTGGATGGTATAGGGATACCATGTGATGGTATAGGGATATCATGTGATGGTATATGGATATCATGTGATGGTGTAGGGATGTGTGATGGTTAAGGGATATCATGTGATGGTATAGGGATATCATGTGATGGTATAGAGATATCATGTGATGGTATAGGGATATCATTTGATGGTAAAGGGATATCATGTGATGGTATAAGGATATCATGTGATGGTATAGAGATATCATGTGATGGTTAAGGGATATCATGTGATGGTGTGGGGATATCATGTAATGGTATAGGGATATCATGTGATGGTATAGAGATATTATGTGATGGTATAAGGATATCATGTGATGGTATAGGGATATCATGTGATGGTATAAGGATATCATTTGATGGTATACACATGAGTATAGGGATATCTTGTGATGGTATAGGGATATCATGTGATGTATAGGGATATCATGTAATGGTGTAGGGATATCATGTGATGGTGTAGGGATATGTGATGGTAAAGGGATATCATGTGATGGAATAGGGATATCATTTGATGGTATATTGATATCATGTGATGGTATAGGGATATCATGTGATGGTATGTATACACATGAGTATAGGGATATCATGTGCTGGTATGGGGGTATCATGTGCTGGTATGGGGATATCATGTGATGGTATAGAGCTATCATGTGAAGGTATATCTTGATCTCTAACGGAACTGCTTTAATCCTGTGTAGGAATTTGACCGCATCCGCTGATTTTAATCATGTACACTACGAAAGATTGCGATTGACTTAAGAGATTATTTTTCAATAATTATTTTCAAAATGGACTTGGGGAATTATTTTGGCACATGTCATGAACACGTCAAAGGTCAATGGTCAAGGTCGTCTTTGACAGTTACTGATGCTCGTTTTCAGAAACTTGGTAAAGGTTAGATTTTTAAGGCCAAAGTCTGGAAGAAATGTTTTAGACTGGGAGTACCTGGTAGTATTTTAAGACTTAATGAAGTGGTGAAGGGACCACATTGGTTTTTAACAGGTACTTACAAACAACTATAGTCATAAATATCACAGTAAATGGTATTGTAATATCATGGGTGTCTTAATCCTAATCGTTATGTCGGAGTGAAGCATCCTTGGAAATAACGTCATTATTAGCTCTGTCAGAGTGATGGATTCTCGCATATCACGTGATTTTATATAAAGGTGTACTTTTAAGTGAATGAAGAATTGTTGGATATCATGTCCGTTGCCTGTACCCTTCTCAGCTATGGCGATAAAACGGTTTGTTTGTTTGTTGTAGACAGACGTCATATAGCTGTAATATTGGGTGTGACGTTTCACACCCAATATTACAGCTATATGACGTCTGTACATATTGGAGTCTGGACCAGACAATCCAAAGATTGACATCATGAGGATCGATCTACGCAACTGGGATACGATGACATGCATCAACCAAATCAGCAAGGCTGACCACCCGATCCCGTTAGTCATCTCTTAAGACAAAATTGGGTTGCTGAAGAGCAATTCTGACCCCGATTTTTGTGTGTTGCGACTAATCTGATTCTTGGATATCATCTAGTGTGATATTTCCCTCCCAGATACATAAGAGCCGACCAATCGTTGTTTCATTCCCTTAATGCCTAGCGCCAGGCAGGGTAACAACAATTATCATCCTTTAACGTCATTTGGTATGACGCGACGGGAATCAAACCATCGACCTTCAGCTCTTCGGGCAGATTCTTGATCAACTAGACCACGGATCCGAGACTTCATGAACAAAGGATGAACGTCGTAGTGTGACGACATATTTTGTTAAACGACCAATTATCTTGAGAATCAAAAACAATCAAATGATTCATTTGAACAGCTGTACCAATAATCGACCCGTCTTCTCTGTTTCAGGTATTTTAAGGACAGGAGTGTCTGGCTTCACCAACAACTTTGTGGAGATCGACCTGAGATACGGCATCGTGAAAGGCTACAGCCCCTATATCACCTTTGTACAGACACCGACGCCGACCCGAGACCGCACATGCGCCGCGCAAGCCGTCATCCGGATGGACTTTTCCGGGCCCTACAAGGGGGCCAAGTTCTTGCTGGACTACGGCGAGTCCCCCCGCCTCTGGACACTGGACGTGTCGGACTCCCCCACCGGAGACGGGTTCGGGGGGGACAACGGCACCAGCAGTAACAACGCCGAGGCGCAGATACATAACCGTCAGCTGCGCGTGTACGGCAACAGCCTTCCTGGTTACATGGAGGCTTCCATAAATGGAGGAAACCTGTTAAAAGTTGTGGACAATTTTGTGAAAAAAGGTGCCAAAGTATCCGTGGATATTAGCGACGAGAGGATTGAGTGGGTTCAGGGCCGAAAACGGGATTATATGGAGTCCCGACACTTGTTTACTCTCAGCGGCCAGAAGACGGAGTTCGGACCTGTGGAGTCCAACGTTTACGTTGGTTTCAACAGAGTTGTGAGGGGCAAGTACCGCTCCGGAAGTGGATTGTGCCGGGTCACCATTTCGCTGTATCAGCCAGGTAGGTTCCGTTTCGTTGATAGAGAATGAGTGATTGAATGTTGTATAGTTTGGCGTCAGGGAATATTACAGACAGACGCATCAATCCTTGATTGCGTCTCTCACACATGGGGCGTATTGTTCCAGATAAATGTTTGTCATAAGTTCCCAGTACAATGGTAGTTAAAGCATGGAAGGTGGACGATCAGGGTTTGCCAAGTGTTCTGACGACCAAAGTCTCCGGCATGTGTGGACATATTCCGACTTACACACTTATTCGGACAAACGAACACGTTCCCTGTTTTCCTGAATTCTACACACATTTTCTGACATTAGTGTGAACATATCCCTGACTTGAAAACACATATTCTCTGATACCAGTGCGAATAAATTCCGCCGTTAGAACATAATTTTTTTGACACGAACATGTACATATTCACTGACCCCGGTGAAGATCCGAGGTAGAATAGGTCTTCAGCAACCCATGCATGCTGTAAAAGGCGACTATGCTTGTCGTAAGAGGCGACTAAAGGGATCGGGTGGTCAGGCTCGCTGACTTGGTTGATGCATGTTATCGTATCCCAACTGTGTGGATCGCTGCTGATGATGTCAACCACTGGATTGCCTGGTCCAGACTCGATTTTTTACAGATCGCCATCATATAGCTGAAATATTGCTCAGTGAGGCGTGAAACAGCAAACAAGCAAACAAACAAACATATTCACTTTGTGTACATATTCTGTGACATCAGTGTGAAGATATTATGCCGTCATATCACATATTCTCTGACATTAATGTCAGCATGCCCTCTGACGGCAATGTGTTCATATGCTGACGTATGCGTTGCTAAGCTATGACGACGCTGCTTCGTTACAAATGTCGAAGCGAAGGGATATTTTGTTCGAGGGCATTAATTCAACTTTCATATTGAATTCCTTTTAATGATCTGAACATTTCATCTTATTCATACTGTTCAAATGAATTCATGATACAAGCTCGTGAGATGAGCTCCATCAATCTAACTTCGTTTTTAAGTTTCCGTGGTTTTACGTAGAATGCTGATTAACTTGTTCCCAGCGAACCCGAAATCTCGTGGCAGTGGCGTTAATTCTGCTAATACTCCTGTCTGCCAACAGGCCATGTTGGCAACAGATCTCACAGGAGTTTTTATGGATCTCAATTTGTTTTTCACCCGTGTTGAGTTCACAGTAACTGTATGGGGGAAACGGGATCTTACGTCGTCTGCCCCCGTCGGCAGCAGTTGGCCCGACTGACAGAGGTGTGGGTTTAGCATTCATTTCCCCGACTTCTAGGAGTAGATTCATTGTTGATGGCATCGAGTCAAGCAGGGGTCACCAGGTACTCCCGACCCGTCAGAAACAGCACTCACAGGCACACCCCCATGACGTGTTCGCGACGTAGAAGTTATAACCAAGCAGAACAGAACGCACATCCATAATATTTAATTTTCATTTGACAAACAGATTTGTATAACAGACATATACATTTTTCGCTAAACATTACGTCGGCCGTAGAGGCAGAATGAGGCTAAACCATTATTCTTGTATTCTTGTCGTAATTGAAGGGAGACAACTCGGTTGGTACTTGGTGGTTTTCCTCCAATCGACCCTTCCTTAACTGAATGGATGGTAATTGGTGGAGGAAGTGAGATTCAGAACGCCAATATATAAATAATAATGTTGCAATTTTCGATATCATTACACATATTCGTTTGTTTAATTAGCATGGTATAATCTTTTGTCACAAAGGAAACGAATGCTTCACGCGTTATTCGGACCTAAAGTTTGAAGTGAATGAGTGTGAATGACTTGTACTAATATTGTGGCATATTCGTATAGAGTTATCAAAAATGATATAAAACATTTATATCATACGATGTATTAATTCCTGAATCAAGAACTATTATTCTGTAGCGGTATATATCATATCGTATACTCGTCCTCGATTATAAATTGTATTAATTCTCCGTTTAATTATGATGATTATTAGACTAGTGATATAATACCCTGGATACAGGAGGGTGGGTAAAGTTGGGGAAGATAGGCTGGGATTTTATCGAAAGCAATAAGTTGTCCTCGAAAATCCGTTAAAAAAACTAGAGGAATTCACAGCCTTCTTTTTTCTATTCTAAGAACATATGACTTTCAATGAATAGATTTAGAGCTTCAATTTCTGGAAGAGTTAAAACAAACAAATTTTGAAATTAAGTTTCCTGAGTCGACGGTGTTGTCCAGTGTTCCAGCACGCAGCTGCCCTCATATAAGAATACGGAACTTCCCCCACCGCACCCGCTTTCATTTTAGATAAAACCACAAATACCTGAATCGACACATTCGTACAGGTTTCTTTTCTATCTTTTCTACATGTACACAAATTTGGTGAAGCTGAACTCGAGTCGGCCACCCGGTTTGCCTCATTTACACCTAATGACGTGACGTGTTAATATTTACGACCTATCGCCGTGGACAAATACGCAATCTTCGGCTGTGTTTGAATGATTATAAATAATAAAATGTCTTTCTTTCACATTACATGTGAAACGACTCTGTTTTACCAATTAGCGAAAGCTGGTAAACGTCCTTTCTCCTCTAGCAGACTAGCAGTTGGCCGCACACGGTGTCAGGAACGCACGTGCTGCGAGGGGAGATTTGAACTCACATAAACAGGTTTTTGAAGCCAGTGCCAGAGTCGATTTTCTAGACTAAACTTAGCATCAAGCGACATGTTTGATAAAAGAGCGATCGGATGTGAATTGCACGGATGATATGCATCTTCCAACACATGGGGTCTCATCTCCGTTTAAACAGATAACGATAAAGTCTATTTGTGCTTGTAATTTCAACAAACTTTACTCCTAAATTCAAAATTTGTTTGTTTTAATTTTGCATATATCAGCATGTGAAAAGATCTTATGTCAATAATACACGTGCACGCGTTGACACAAAAGTGCAATATTCTCATGAGATATAAACGTTTAGCTAATCGGCCCATATAGATTCACTGAGCATTTTCTTCACACCTGGGGCATCACATCAATTTGTTTAAAATATTTCAAAATAATTAGTTTTACAATAAATGATGCATTATACACATATCATCGTTAATATACCCGTGACGATCTGGGTTAAAATAGGTCTTCAGCAACCCATGCTTGCCGTAAAATGGATTTAAACCTAGATATCTGATCATTAACGTCCCTACGAAAATACAAAAGAAATAGAAATATATTTCCACTCCGTTCATAACAATATGAGAGAGTGAGTTGTGTTTTACGCAGCATTTAGCAATAGTCCAGCAATATCACGGCGGACACCAGAAATGGGCTTCACACGTTGTACCCATGTAAGGGGAATGGAACCCTAGTCTTCGGCGTGACGAGCGAACGCTTTTACCAGAAAGCTACCCTACTGCCCCCATAACACTGAACATATTACCAGGTCATTCGATGAGATAAATATGTTATTCAAAATATTTTGTATCAATACTTATAAAAACTGAAAGCGCAATACGTGTTTCTATATGGGGTAGCCCAGTGGTTATAGCATTCGCTCGTCACACCGAAGGTCCGGGTTCGATTCCCACATGGATACATTGTGTGAAGCTCATCTGTGATGTTCCCCTTTGTGATATTGGTGGAATATTGCTTTGAGCGACGTAAAACAACGATGTATTATGGTGGTTTACATCTCCCCTCGATGCATTATGATGGTTTATATCTCCCCTCGATGTATTATGGTGGTTTACATCTCCCCTCGATGTATTATGATGGTTTATATCTCCCCTCGATGTATTATGGTGGTTTATATCTCCCTTCGAGGTATTATGATGGTTAATAACTCCCCTCGATGTATTATGGTGGTTTACATCTCCCCTCGATGTATTATGATGGTTTATATCTCCCCTCGATGTATTATGGTGGTTAATAACTCCCCTCGATGTATTATGGTGGTTTATATCCCCCTTCGAGGTATTATGATGGTTTATAACTCCCCTCGAGGTATTATGATGGTTTATATCTCCTGTCGATGTATTATGGTGGTTTGTATCTACCCTCGAGGTATTATGATGGTTTATAACTCCCCTCGATGTATTATGATGGTTTATATCCCCTGGCGATGTATTATGTTGGTTTTTATCTCTCCTCAGTGTATTATGATGATTAATAACTCCCCTCGATGTATTATGGTGGTTTATATCCCCTGGCGATGTATTATGTTGGTTTTTATCTCTCCTCAGTGTATTATGATGATTAATAACTCCCCTCGATGTATTATGGTGGTTTATATCTCCCCTCGAGGTATTATGATGGTTTGTATCTCAACTCGATGTATTATGATGGTTTATAACTCCCCTGGATGCATTATGATGGTTTGTATCTCCCCTCGATGTATTATGATGGTTTATAACTCCCCTCGATGTATTATGATGGTTTGTATCCTCTCTCGATGTATTATGATGGTTTATATCTCCCCTCGATGTATTATGATGGTTTATAACTCTCCTCGAGGTGTTATGATGGTTGATATCTCCTGGCGATGTATTATGTTGGTTTTTATCTCTGCTCGATGTATTATGATGGTTATTAACCCCCCTAGATATATTATGATAGTTTATATCTCCCATCGATGTATGATGATGGTTTATATCCTACCTCGATATATTATGATGGTTTATATCTCCCCTCGAGGTATTATGATAGTTTATATCTCCCCTCGAGGTATTATATCTCCCGCCCATGTATTATGTTGGTCTATATCTCCCTTCAAAGTGAATTCAAGAATTCTGACACTCGTTTCGTAACATCAGCATGACACACATGCTCGTATAATAATCTCTATGTATAACCCATATCTACATATCAAGCTATTTCCCGTCATTCTACCCTGATATATCTCCCATCCATGTACTAGAACGGTTTCATATAACCCGGCCTTATACTTTCATGTCCCCTACAACGACTGTCGTGAAGTGATGTAAAGGTTACATAGCTGAGCTGGAGGGCGACTACACCTGGCGGGTTTAATTACCGCCTCGGCCTGCTCTCACGGCGGTGTGATATTTGTACCTGCAGTGTGACCTGTGGTAACGACTGTCTTATCACTGCCTTCTAGACGCCGTCAATCCACCTACCACAACTCCATGCCACACACACGCTCAGGGACAGATTCCTAAGCCCAGTTTATTCCCTATTACGTATGTGTTAACACCTCTAATGCTGGTGTTGTAATGTTTGCAAGAAACAAGCACGCCCTTCGTTTTGTGTCCTCTCGCCCTGTGTTTAGTCTGGGGCTAAAAGGTTTTTGTGATTACACATTGAAGCTACTGGGAAGAGCCGTGAAGTCCATACACAACCGCAACGTGGTTCTCAAAAGGCGGCAGGAGATTGCCGTCCATTGTCACAAGCTCTGATAGCTTGGGCGGGGCCAATCATTGTTCGGACGAGACTGCAGTGTGCACATCTTGATAAACGACTTCTCCCTTATAATCGGGAACCACCTGCTATGTGCGTTTATGCCACGGTGCATCGTGCACACAGACAGCTCATTGTCTTGATGACATATCTATAACTAACGAGATGAATTGTTTAGAGGTGGCTAACGTCTTGAGTGCATGGGTGGCTCATACGCCCGCTATTAACACCAAGGAGGGATGAGGATGCGACTCTGGTGCTTGTTTTCCAACGCTTCCAACGTGTTGAATAAACACTGCCTATATCTACCGCATGTGTGTTGAATGTATTTGCGGGACTGTAGTGAACAACATTAGCCAATCTGCCGATAGGAAACGCGCCATAACATTCCGTTTTGTTATCGGTCACACACTTTTTGTTATTTCTTAAACAATTTAAGCAGTAAGTGCCCATATTTACTGAACAGTGCAGTCAGCTCACTAGTCTGCACTATGACTGAATTATCTGCATTTAATTTCATCAAAACCAATATAGATAATAAAAATAGGCAGGTCTAGATAGCTGTATTCCACACCAGGGATAGAAAAACATTCTTTCTGTATTCCTCGTCAGGCTTAGAAAAAAACACATCATCAGAAAAGAGCAATGTATTGTGCATTCTCAGAAGAGAATGAGTGAGTGAGTGAGTTTGGTTTAACAGATACATAAGTGTATTGGGGTCTGTGCCACAGGTCTCGATATTCCGATTAGAAGATTCCTTACAGGACTTAATGTCATTTTAAGAGTGAGTGAGTTGGATTTAATGCCGCTTTTAACAGTATTCCAGTTATATCACGGCTTGTCAGCTTAATGTGGGAGAAAAGCCCGAAGTGATGCAGGTCTCAGACGTTTACCACCTCGGTGAAACCCACGAGCAACTCTGCACAGCGAATCGCGGCGCCTCAGACGACTGGGCCACCCTTGCCCCTCTTCTCAGAAGAGAGAAATATACCTTGTAATAAAATATTTCATAAACTGTATGCAAGTCTACTATATCTCAACAACCCTCAGCCGAACCAGTGTAAAAAAGTTTCAAACAAGGACAATATTTTGCCTGTGAGGCAATACCTAATGTGATGACACCTAAAATAAATATAAATTTAAAGTTCACACTGTATATATACATATTGAAGAATCGTATATATTTTGCACAAGACGGTTGATTTCAATATTTATTTTAATTATTATTATAGTGAGTGAGTTAAAGTTCAACGTCGCATCGGCAATATATACACTATATTCAGTTGGAAGGGTGCATTATACATTTAATTGTTCAAATATGGGTAATATATCTAATATGCGCAAAATGCCAAAGGGAAAACGCCATGTTTCTTAGTGCCTGTCGTGTCGTATATTCTTAACTGATGTAAAGACAGCGTCGCTGCACGACGTTAGAGATGGCCCACTGACGTCAATGCTGCCGCTTCCCTGCTATCGTGACTACACAGGTCAGGTTGAGAAAGTTCAACGATCTTGAAACCTCCAATGTGTCTGTTACGCACGCGACAGGCTAGTGGTTGGGTACTTGCGCCGGTTCCGCACGTGTAAGCCACGTTTTGACGTCACTAACGCCCTGATGCTGCTTGTATCCGTGTTCTCAATCAGAAAACCTGGCTTTACCTGTGCAGATGTTCGCGCTAATAAACTGCATGGGGCGTCCTTGACATTGCCGATTTTGTTGATCTACGCTTGCATCCGGGCTAGACGGAGTCTGTGTTGTCACAGTAACTTGATTGCACGTAAGGCACGTGCAAATGTCACGAGATCAGAAATGCGAGAGGTGCACCCGGTCAATCGGTGCTACGATATCGTACTTGCTTACCTCGGAGTATCCCCTTTGCAGACATATTGATATTAATGAGCTGGTTGAATAAAGTATGGAGGAAGGTATCAAGCGATGCGTATTTCTTCTTCTCCAATAGAATAAATATTAATGTTCCAAAACTACGTTGCGTCTCTGAGTGTTATTGTAAGACAAAACGCTATTCCACAGGTGATACTAAAGTCGGTGTTGGTGTTATATACACGAGATCATTACAATAGGAATTGATTTGTTTCATGCGTTAGCACACAGCCGGTAGGTACGTGAACCGTACAAAACGCTACCAACACCTGCGCGACAAACCCCCGCCACGCACCCTGCAACGTCTTCACCGACAACGTCAGCGGCAGTGTTTTTCCTCTGTACTTTGGGAACTGCACATATTGTGAGAATGACAGCATGGGACATTTTACTACCGCTTCTAAAGAAAATGAAAACGGCCACCTTTTCACAATGAGGCAACAGTTCAACATCGGTTCACAGCAAAGCAAAGTTGGAAGTTCATAATATTGTTTCTATGCAACAAGAACAACGTTTGACGTCCATGATTTTGTTTGCTCTACAACACAGACAATGGTGTCCACGATGTTGTTTTGCAATACAGCACGGACACTGTTTGACATCCATGATGTTGTTTGCAAAACAGCATAGAAACTGTTTGACGTACATGATGTTGTTTTTCTGTCCACTACGGACAACGAAGTACACGATGGTGTTTGCTATACAACACAGACAATGTTTGACGTCCACGATGTTGTTTGCCATACAACAAGGACAATGGCGTCCACGATGTTGTTTTGCTTTACAACACGGAACCTGTTTGACGTCCATGATGTTGTTTGCTATACAACACGGACAATGTTTGACGTCCATGATGTTGTTTGCTGTACAACACGGACAATGTTTGACGTCCATGATGTTGTTTGCTATACAACACGGACATTGTTTGACGTCAACGATGTTGTTTGCTATACAACACGGACAATGTTTGACATCCATGATGTTGTTTGCTATACAACACGGACAATGTTTGACGTCCACGATGTTGTTTGCTATACAACACGGACAATGTTTGACGTCCATGATGTTGTTTGCTAAACAACACGGACACTGTTTGACGTCCATGATGTTGTTTGCTGTACAACACGGACAATGTTTGACGTCCATGAGGTTGTTTGCTATACAACACGGACAATGTTTGACATCCATGATGTTGTTTGCTATACAACACGGGCAATGTTTGACGTCCATGGTGTTGTTTGCTATACAACACGGACACTGTTTGACGTCCATGATGTTGTTTGCTATACAACACGGACATTGTTTGACGTCCACGATGTTGTTTTCTATACAACACGGACAATGTTTGACGTCCATGAGGTTGTTTGCTATACAACACGGACAATGTTTCACGAAGTTGTTTATCATGCTAGATATACAGCTTTGAAGTTCTATGTTGTTTGTTACACTAAATGGATAGCGTTGGACGTCGATGCTCTTTGTGGTGCATGAACAACGGCTTTCTAATCTTAAATGCAGACTTTGATGTCCATAATGTTGTCAATCAATGTGGGATGAGTATTCCAATACAACATTGACAGTATCGGTCGTTGCTGTTTGTGAGGATGCTACAAAAGCTAGATATACGTGATATAATCAATTTGATTAAAGGGTACATGAACTAGCAACACTCTCTTACACAGTAGTACTTTAACTCTAGTTCGTTGAAGCCGTATCTTTTTATGACCGATCACCACCTGTCAGATTTTCGATCATTGGCTACCAAAAATCGTGGCAACCGTACTCTGTTTACTGAAGACTGTTTTAGCTTTTGATTTTTGTACAAATGTAACACGAAAATGTGTATTTAGAAAATAAAAGATGTCAGCTAATTAAGCTAGCTAAATATATGTAAAAAAACCCACACTTTTTACGCTTCTCCCAAACAGGCCTGACTTGGGCAGCCTTGAAGTATTAATTACAGCTTGCGGAGTTTCCAAATGTAACACATCTCAACAAAAGTTGGAAGCAGCTTAAAGAGTAGACGGGTGTGCACTCGCCGTCGCTACTCTCTGTAGTGAAGAGGAATGCTGAGAGATAGTTTGGCAATTACTTCATTCTTCACCGTTCATTAATTCTCAGAAGCATGACAGTGGTATTTTGAATACAATATGCCGGCAGTTCCAGAAGTGACGATGAAGGCTCACTCTTTCACTGATTGATGCCATGACTGGCCTTCACACAAATGACTTATTTTTGCGATTTTTACATGTTTTATGCTGTCTCATGAAACGCATCAAACGACTCGTTTGTGTTAAACGTTTCGACAGCATTTAGGAGCATGTGGATTTCAGACACGTTTCCAGAATGCTCAACCGGTAGTGAAGATTGCCGCGTGATAGGAGAGTATTGTGATAGAGGCCACGGCGGATATCTCTACCCTACGGAATCCCTGTCCCATGATAGTCAGTCCAAGCGCCCCGATCCAGAAAATCTGAGGGTCACCATATTCAAGGATCCAAGGATCTGGTTGTGCCGATATTCAAGGACTGACGGTTTCCTGTGTCACCATATTCAAGGACCAAGGGATCGGGCCATTCCGATATTCAGGGATCGACGGTTTCAACTGTCCCCATATTCACAGACCCAAGCAACTGATGTCCCGATATTCAAGGACTTAACATTTCTGTGGACCCATATTCTGGGACTTTGGGTCGTAAGACAAAGAGACACAAAAGGTTCCCCTCACCAAGACTGCACATTCTAAATATTCTTCAACCAGAGACACAACATATCCCCATACTGCATGATCGTTATTTGCTACGACCAGAGACACAAGATGTCCCCATACTGCACGATCTCTATGTTCTACGACCAGAGACACAAGATGTCCTCATAAATCACGATCTCTATGTTCTACGACCAGATACACAAGATGTCCCCATACTGCACGATCGTTATGTTCTACGACCAGATACACAAGATGTCCCCATACTGCACGATCGTTATGTTCTACGACCAGAGACACAAGATGTCCCCATACTGCACGATGGTTATGTCCTAGCTACGACCAGATACACAAGATGTCCCCATACTGCACGATCGTTATTTGCTACGACCAGAGACACAAGATGTCCTCATACTTCACGATCTCTATGTTCTACGACCAGATACACAAGATGTCCCCATACTGCACGATCGTTATGTCCTTCGACCAGATACACAAGATGTCCCCATACTGCATGATCTCTATGTTCTACGACCAGATACACAAGATGTCCCCATACTGCACGATCGTTATGTCCTTCGACCAGATACACAAGATGTCCCCATACTGCATGATCTCTATGTTCTACGACCAGATACACAAGATGTCCCCATACTGCACGATCTCTATGTTCTACGACCAGATACACAAGATGTCCCCATACTGCACGATCGTCATTTGCTACGACCAGAGACACAAGATGTCCTCATACTTCACGATCGTTATGTCCTTCGACCAGATACACAAGATGTCCCCATACTGCATGATCTCTATGTTCTACGACCAGATACACAAGATGTCCCCATACTGCACGATCTCTATGTTCTACGTCCAGATACACAAGATGTTCCCATACTGCACGATCGTTATTTGCTACGACCAGAGACACAAGATGTCCCCATACTGCACGATCGTTATGTTCTACGACCAGAGACACAAGATGTCCTCATACTTCACGATCTCTATGTTCTACGACCAGATACACAAGATGTCCCCATACTACACGATCTCTATGTTCTACGACCAGATACACAAGATGTCCCCATACTGCACGATCGTTATTTGCTACGACCTGAGACACAAGATGTCCTCATACTTCACGATCTCTATGTTCTACAACCAGATACACAAGATGTCCCCATACTGCACGATCGTTATGTTCTACGACCAGATACACAAGATGTCCCCATACTGCACGATCGTTATGTTCTACGACCAGAGACACAATATGTCCCCATACTGCACGATGGTTATGTCCTAGCTACGACCAGATACACAAGATGTCCCCATACTGCACGATCGTTATTTGCTACGACCAGAGACACAAGATGTCCTCATACTTCACGATCTCTATGTTCTACGACCAGATACACAAGATGTCCCCATACTGCACGATCGTTATGTCCTTCGACCAGATACACAAGATGTCCCCATACTGCATGATCTCTATGTTCTACGACCAGATACACAAGATGTCCCCATACTGCACGATCGTTATGTCCTTCGACCAGATACACAAGATGTCCCCATACTGCATGATCTCTAGGTTCTACGACCAGATACACAAGATGTCCCCATACTGCACGATCTCTATGTTCTACGACCAGATACACAAGATGTCCCCATACTGCACGATCGTCATTTGCTACGACCAGAGACACAAGATGTCCTCATACTTCACGATCGTTATGTCCTTCGACCAGATACACAAGATGTCCCCATACTGCACGATCTCTATGTTCTACGACCAGATACACAAGATGTCCCCATACTGCACGATCTCTATGTTCTACGTCCAGATACACAAGATGTTCCCATACTGCACGATCGTTATTTGCTACGACCAGAGACACAAGATGTCCCCATACTGCACGATCGTTATTTGCTACGACCTGAGACACAAGATGTCCTCATACTTCACGATCTCTATGTTCTACAACCAGATACACAAGATGTCCCCATACTGCACGATCGTTATGTTCTACGACCAGATACACAAGATGTCCCCATACTGCACGATCGTTATGTTCTACGACCAGAGACACAATATGTCCCCATACTGCACGATGGTTATGTCCTAGCTACGACCAGATACACAAGATGTCCCCATACTGCACGATCGTTATTTGCTACGACCAGAGACACAAGATGTCCTCATACTTCACGATCTCTATGTTCTACGACCAGATACACAAGATGTCCCCATACTGCACGATCGTTATGTCCTTCGACCAGATACACAAGATGTCCCCATACTGCATGATCTCTATGTTCTACGACCAGATACACAAGATGTCCCCATACTGCACGATCGTTATGTCCTTCGACCAGATACACAAGATGTCCCCATACTGCATGATCTCTAGGTTCTACGACCAGATACACAAGATGTCCCCATACTGCACGATCTCTATGTTCTACGACCAGATACACAAGATGTCCCCATACTGCACGATCGTCATTTGCTACGACCAGAGACACAAGATGTCCTCATACTTCACGATCGTTATGTCCTTCGACCAGATACACAAGATGTCCCCATACTGCACGATCTCTATGTTCTACGACCAGATACACAAGATGTCCCCATACTGCACGATCTCTATGTTCTACGTCCAGATACACAAGATGTTCCCATACTGCACGATCGTTATTTGCTACGACCAGATACACAAGATGTCCCCATACTGCACGATCGTTATGTCCTTCGACCAGATACACAAGATGTCCCCATACTGCACGATCTCTATGTTCTACGACCAGATACACAAGATGTCCCCATACTGCACGATCTCTATGTTCTACGACCAGATACACAAGATGTTCCCATACTGCACGATCGTTATTTGCTACGACCAGAGACACAAGATGTCCCCATACTGCACGATCGTTATGTTCTACGACCAGAGACACAAGATGTCCTCATACTTCACGATCTCTATGTTCTACGACATGATACACAAGATGTCCCCATACTACACGATCTCTATGTTTTACGACCAGATACACAAGATGTCCCCATACTGCACGATCGTTATTTGCTACGACCTGAGACACAAGATGTCCTCATACTTCACGATCTCTATGTTCTACAACCAGATACACAAGATGTCCCCATACTGCATGATCGTTATGTTCTACGACCAGATACACAAGATGTCCCCATACTGCACGATCGTTATGTTCTACGACCAGAGACACAAGATGTCCCCATACTGCACGATGGTTATGTCCTAGCTACGACCAGATACACAAGATGTCCCCATACTGCACGATCGTTATTTGCTACGACCAGAGACACAAGATGTCCTCATACTTCACGATCTCTATGTTCTACGACCAGATACACAAGATGTCCCCATACTGCACGATCGTTATGTCCTTCGACCAGATACACAAGATGTCCCCATACTGCATGATCTCTATGTTCTACGACCAGATACACAACATGTCCCCATACTGCACGATCTCTATGTTCTACGACCAGATACACAAGATGTCCCCATACTGCACGATCGTCATTTGCTACGACCAGAGACACAAGATGTCCTCATACTTCACGATCGTTATGTCCTTCGACCAGATACACAAGATGTCCCCATACTGCACGATCTCTATGTTCTACGACCAGATACACAAGATGTCCCCATACTGCACGATCTCTATGTTCTACGTCCAGATACACAAGATGTCCCCATACTGCACGATCGTTATGTTCTACGACCAGAGACACAAGATGTCCTCATACTTCACGATCTCTATGTTCTACGACATGATACACAAGTTGTCCCCATACTACACGATCTCTATGTTCTACGACCAGATACACAAGATGTCCCCATACTGCTCGATCGTTATTTGCTACGACCAGATACACAAGATGTCCTCATACTTCACGATCGCTATGTTCTACAACCAGATACACAAGATGTCCCCATACTGCACGATCGTTATGTTCTACGACCAGATACACAAGATGTCCCCATACTGCACGATATTTATGTTCTTCGACCAGATACACAAGATGTCCCCATACTGCACGATCGTTATTTGCTACGACCTGAGACACAAGATGTCCTCATACTTCACGATCTCTATGTTCTACAACCAGATACACAAGATGTCCCCATACTGCACGATCGTTATGTTCTACGACCAGATACACAACATGTCCCCATACTGCACGATCGTTATGTCCTTCGACCAGATACACAAGATGTCCCCATACTGCATGATCTCTATGTTCTACGACCAGATACACAAGATGTCCCCATACTTCACGATCGTTATGTCCTACGACCAGATACACAACATGTCCCCATACTGCACGATCTCTATGTTTTACGACCAGATACACAGGACGTCCCCATACTGCACGATCGTTATGTTCTACGACCAGATACACAAGATGTCCCCATACTTCACGATCTCTATGTTCTACGACCAGAGACACAAGATGTCCCCATACTGCACGATCGTTATTTGCTACGACCAGAGACACAAGATGTCCCCATACTGCACGATCGTTATGTTCTACGACCAGAGACACAAGATGTCCTCATACTTCACGATCTCTATGTTCTACGACCAGATACACAAGATGTCCCCATACTGCACGATCTCTATGTTCTACGACCAGAGACACAAGATGTCCCCATACTGCACGATCGTTATGTCCTACGACCAGATACACAAGATGTCCCCATACTTCACGATATTTATGTTCTACGACCAGATACACAAGATGTCCCCATATTGTACGATCCCTATGTTCAACGACCATACACACAAGATGTCCTGATATTCTTCCACTGTCCCATAATCCTGTGCTCCCTTATCCTCACTACCCCGTGAGAACTTGCCCGCCAGCGCCCTATTGCTGTTCGGTAAAGACAACTAAAGCGTACCGGGTAATCAGGCTCAGTGACATTGGTTCGACGTCGGTGGTTGCTGATTCTTGCCTGGTTTGCTAGGTCCAGATTCGATTGTCTTCAGGGTGCCGTGATGTATCTGTAACATTCACTGCACTTCCACTGGTTGCTGGGGTAGGTGGGCCACGATACTCAAGTCATCCTGCCAATAATGCCTTTTTGTCCTGACTGATACCCCCTCCTCTTCCCTTACACCCCCTCAGCCTCCCACCCAACCCCCCATCCCGTAGTAGCTCCTTCATCCTCCCAGACCGCCTTGCTCGTAACCCTTCTTCCAACCACTTGAGTTAAAGCATCTCTCAGTGAAGTAGAGGCGATACACTTTAAACACCATAAGCCATTGCAGAAGTAGAAACTACTTCGCAGACGAATATACTGAGTAACCTCTGCGCCATTTTATTTTTCTGAAACAAAAACGTGTGTTAGATAGTCGTGAGCTATGCTTGCCGCCCACAGTCCCGGATGTAGATCGTATCAAGCTTCTCCGATGGCGTGGAAAGTTGGAACGATTCGCCAGACAGATTCAACAAAGAAATTTTATCGTCCTTTTTTATTCGTTCGTTTCAATTGGCACCCCTCCCCCTCGACATTGCATCTTGCTGAGACGTAGACATCGCTTGAGAGCCACACAGGACAACCGAGACAGCGCCGGGAGTCGGCAGATGGAATAGAAATACGAATTAGATACACACTGAAATAGTTCTAGGTAGCCGTGACTGTGAGCCTCGGATCCATACACAGGGTCCCTGGATCCACTCTTTTGATCCGTGGATCTGCGCACATGAGCCTTGGGAGCCACACATTAGCGCCCTGGATCTCTGAATAAGGGCCCCGGATCTACAGACTGACGCCCTTGGATCCACTCACGGGAGTCTCGGATCCCTCACAGGAGTCTAGGATCTAACCACATTCACCCCGGATCCACACATGGGAGTCCGTGGATCCGGGGGTCCTGTATCCTGATCGATGCGCCCTTGGATCCACAACCAACACTCCATCTTAACCCACTGTCGTGATTTAACATCGATATGTCTGACTCCGATATACACTCCCCATTGGCCCAGCGTTCCGATTAAGTAATTATTCCATTAATTTACTTAGATATATATGTCCCCTGTCCCCCAGACTCCCTCCCCGCGTCCCGAAACTCACTCCCCCTCTCCCCCAGACTCTGGGTCCATTCCACAAAGCGATCTCAGCGTTTAGGTGATCGTAGCTCCCAAACGTTTAGACTTACGGTGATCGTAGCGCAAAGATCGCTTTTGGAACGCAACGAACGAAGTTTATTTGCAGGACATTTAATAGTTCGAAATAAAAAGAAACTCACTCATCAGTTGCACATATACTGATTCATATAAAAGTCCTTTTGAGGATTAAAAACAAGTCATCTTTATTAAAATGATCTTTGAAAGGCATTTAGAAATGATACACACAAGGAAGAGAATTTATGGATGTCAGCTTCTTTATTATGAGGAACACAACGTTTCGGAATATATACTTACTCCTTCATCAGGTGAAAAGAAGTTGACATCCATATATTCTCTTCTTTATTAAAATGGCATTTTTGAACTGCACTCGACAAACCTAAAAGGCATTATAATCTTTCCACCAAAACAATCGGCACAGACACAAGAGGCGGCGTGTGTTGTTTGTCCTTTCACTTTTGGGAAAGCTGGTTAGAGTTACCTGCCCTTCGGTAAAAACCCGGAACACAGTAAAGCCCAATGCGTTAAAAATGACGCGAGTGAGGATCAGGAACAAAACTTTTTGTTGTTAACCTTTTAAACAGTTTTTGATTTTCTTTGATTGTTTGTTTGTTGTTTAACGGTGCACTTAGCAACATTCCAGCTATATGACGTTGGTCTGTAAATAATCTAGTCTGGACCAGACAATCCAGTGATTGACATCATGAGCATCGATCCACACAATTATTAAACAGTAGTATATAAAGAGTAGTATAGATCGGTGTATAACAAAGTTATACAATGACACTCGTTCCAACATTGTGTCATTACGTATGAATGTTAATATATCAATATAATTTAAAAGTATGTCGATCGTATTGCCTAATATGTAAATTGTCCTATATCCAGTAAATATTTAGATGATCTTCACGTGGCAATGATACATAACATGAAGCTGTAGTCGACAGCGATTCTATGATGCTCGTGCAAACACTGCTGTGTACACGAGATTCATTACTCTGTAAAGTTTTATCAAATACGTGTCTAAATGTCGAGTGCAGTAAAAGACTGTCACATTATTTGGAGCAGGTTATTGGGCCTATTTTATCTCAAAGGCCAGCTTGACGATGCTTAAATATATGTGATGTCTCAGCCTCCCAGTACAGACAATTAGTGTCTTATGTCTGATGTCTAGTGTGATGCAGTACTATAGTGTCTGATGTCTAGTGTGATGCAGTACTATAGTGTCTGATGTCTAGTGTGATGCAGTACTATAGTGTCTGATGTCTAGTGTGATGCAGTACTAAAGTGTCTGATGACTAGTGTGATGCAGTACTAAAGTGTCTGATGTCTGATGTGAAGAAGTTCTTTAATGTCTGATGTCTGATGTCTAGTGTGATGCAGTACTATAGTGCCTGATGTCTGATGTCTGAGGTCTAGTGCGATGTTCGTTTACCCACAGTGTTCTGGTAATCAAGGCGAGGTGATGTTTATTTATCCACAGTATTCTAGTAATCTAGGCGAGGTGATGTTTATTTACCCACATTGTTCTGTTAATCAAGGCGAGGTGATGTTTATTTACCCACAGTGTTCTGGTAATCAAGGCGAGATGATGTTTATTTATCCGCAGTGTTCTGGTGATCAAGGCGAGGTGATGTTTATTTATCAACAGTGTTCTGGTAATCTAGGCGAGGTGATGTTTATTTATCCACAGTGTTCTGGTAATCAAGGTGAGGTGATGTTTATTTATCCACAGTGTTCTGGTAATCAAGGTTAGGTGATGTGTATTTATCCGCAGTGTTCTGGTAATCAAGGCGAGGTGATGTTTATTTACCAACAGTGTTCTGGCAATCAAGGCGAGATGATGTTTATTTACCCACAATGTTCTGATAATCAAGGCGAGAGGATGTTTATTTCCCCACAGTGTTCTGGTAATCAAGGCGAGGTGATGTTTATTTATCCACAGTGTTCTAGTAATCTAGGTGAGGTGATGTTTATTTACCCACAGTGTTCTGGTAATCTAGGCGAGATGATGTTTATTTAGCAACAGTGTTCTGGCAATCAAGGCGAGATGATGTTTATTTACACACAATGTTCTGGTAATCAAGGCGAGATGATGTTTATTTACCCTCAATGTTCTGGTGATCAAGACGAGATGCAGTTTGAGTGTCTACAGTACCTGTAATAGGACTTCTAAATACACCATAAACTAAAAACGTATTACTTGTAAAGAAACAAACGAAAGTGTCGACCCCTCACCAATAACCCCATCCACCCCTTCCATCCCACTTTAATCAGGGTCCTCTAGCAACGTGACCCAATATAACTGGTCCAAGTATGACTTATATCAGTATTATACGGGATCTAGATTTTCCCACCGATCCAGCGTGCCGTGTTTCACAGTATAGTTACTATTAGCATATCCCTGAAGCGTGTCGTTGCTTTTGAAGGCCCTGATGTTTGGTAGTACATGCTAGACAAACTCAGCTTACATCACCATCTCTATCTAGAATGTGCTCCGACTACTACTACTACTACTACTACTACTGCTACTACTACTGCGATGATGATGATGATGATTATGATGATGATGACGATGACGATGGTGACGACGATGACGACGATGATGATGATGACGACGACGACGACGATGATGATGATGATTGCAGTAATACTGATACTAATTACGACAATAATTAGAGTGGTGGTAATGATGAAAATAGCACTATCACTACTATTGAGGGTGAAGGTGATAATAATGATTATAATTATGATATAGATGACTACATCTACCAGTACCAGTACTACTACAACAACTGCCACTACTTCTACTAATTCCGCTGCTAATAATGGGTCATGTGAAAAGTTTCAGAGATCAACCTTGATATTAACAATCCATGCTGCACTACTCTTCCAATTTATCGATTAGTAACTTTATGTGTATGTCCTACCAGTGTGTGAGCACTTAATGAAGTATTAGCT
The DNA here is from genome assembly GCF_022045235.1 of Haliotis cracherodii. Lineage (NCBI taxonomy): Eukaryota > Metazoa > Mollusca > Gastropoda > Lepetellida > Haliotidae > Haliotis > Haliotis cracherodii. The sequence continues at coordinate 16,208,409 of NW_027266270.1, read as the reverse complement.
GATGTTCCTCACCCCTTAACCAACCCCCACGCTGTGTCTCGCCTCCTCTTGACTCGGACGACGAAAGAAACATAAATTGTGGGTTTTTTTCATCTCAAACTTCAAAGTGTTTCGCCTCTTTCTATCTAAAACAATTGGTTTCCGTAATAAGCAGGCATCTCGTGGCCAAGTGGATGGGGTGAAGTAGCCAGCAGTTAACTGAAGTCTGTACGGCCTCTCCCCTTGCGATTCCCCGAACGCGGGTCGACTGGAGGGCGTGCTAGCGACAGACAGCCAGGCAGGCAGGCAGGCGAGTAGTGAACCTCCCTCGCCGAGCGTATATCTCCGAGTACGGGTCCCGCTCTGCGATCGGGCGACGTTATGCCATCCCAACACCTCTCTGTATCTGTCACTCAGTATCGGAGGGTACACGGCAGAGAAGACTCAGGGTGGTATCCACCCCTTGGAGATTCCTGATAACCTCGGATACCTACTTCACAAGGAATACGGAGGGAATTATTGTCAGCATGTCTTAAGACAAAGTTTTCTCGTGTCCTGCACCCGTAACATACATATGTAGAGAGTAGCGCCGCTGACGGCTTGTACTTTTACTTTAGAGAAATATTCTCTTTCTGCATCTGCGTGGTGGTGATATCCTCCAATCAAATCACAGCGCGAATTGAAAACTTTCGGTTATGACATGAACCGAAGACACTGGACGAATTGATTCTTGTGATGAAACCAGCACGTGGGGGTAGAGCAATGGCTGCCGACAGTAGCAGTGTGGACGTTGGCCCCGTGTAACTTCGTCAACAGCATCTGAACCACACATCACCACTGACAACCCCTCCCTCGGCCCGTCTGTCCATCTGAGCAAGGATATGAGGTGGGGCGCGCCTACGCTTCTCCTTGTCCACGGATGTCTGTTGTTCGTCCTTCTGTCTCTCCCACTGGAAACGATGGGAAAGAAAAGGAATCGTCAAAAGGCAGGTGAGATTCATGATTAATTTACAAACTAACCTAAGGGAAAAATACACTCCCGAACCGAACTTTTATTTATACTTTAGCCTTTTTAAAAAAACTTCCTTCTCAACAAACTTCCTATAACCTGGTGATCTGTGAGGACGGATTATGTAAGACGCGGCGTTCGTTGGGTTGTGTGTGACGTGTTCTGTATATAAGCCCTGTGAGCCGTCCATGTTGACACGGCAGTAACGACTGCCACTGCACCGTGGTTACATGCTGTACGCCGGCGACCACCCACCTACCCACACACGCGTGAGAGTAGGGGCCGCCCCCCACCAGTTAGCCATGTTTACACCTGAGCCTGATAGTTTACTTATCATTTAGACGACCTATGTCTCTCCGGGTCACCTGTGTGGTACAGTGGAGGGGTGATGGAGGTTGAGACGCTGCTGTCAGTGTAACACTGTGTCACCTGAATCGTCTACCTGGGCTAAGCCCGTAGACGTCAGGTGTGAACGCGACTCATGACGGAATGCTCGTGTTTAGCGGAGAATGCAAACGTTGATGTAGAGTCTGACTAAAACCTTCAAATATTTATGACGTTATCAGCTGTTTGTTGCATTGCATGTTCTTGCCCGATTTCAAAGTTTTCTTCCAGAAAGGATGTTAAGTCTTTGATTATTTTTTTCATCAGTAGTTATCTGAAGTAATTTTAGACGGTATTTGTTTGTGAAGAAACAACATTAGGGAACATACACGAAATATATCGATGGAATCAGCTGGTTCTTTTAGTGTCTGTAGTTTAAACGTGTATTTTAGCTACTGGTAATGTTTTCTATATTCTTATGCGGTCTGGTTCTTAATGCTGTCATTATCATACCATCGCGATATCATGATGTCATGAACGAACTTTATTACAAGTCTGGTCACGTGGCGGGGTCATTAAGGTCACGGAAGTGGCTCTTCAAGGTCACGCTGGCTAGACACGGTATTGCACCGTTAGTGCGGCAATGCACTGGATGAGACAACCCTCAACATTTAACACTTCGCCAAAATCTATATCGATTAACAGAACCGTTCGGGATGAAATATTTACATTTATATCCAATCGTGATTTTATGGGGATTGTCATAGTCTTAAAAAGTTCAATTCTCTCGTTGCTGGATGGTTTTGATTGAAAGGACGAGAGGTCTCCAAAACAAGCACTGCTCTAACAAAGGGAGACACGGATCTATCGCTGCAGAGACACACAATTAGTGCCTGGCTTATTGACATGTGTATCAGCCATGACCGCAGACAGATTTAACACGCATTACAACCTTCTCCTGGCTTGCAACGCCATAACGCCTTTGTGCTGCACGTGCGTGACGTCAGACTCGCTGTATTGCTGGAGGCTTGGCCATGTTGACATCTTGACCAGTAGTCTAGCCGGGGTCAGTAAAACTGTCTGGACATGATCTAATAACGTGTGGTCAATGAAGAGCATTAGCAGGGTTTGTGCTCTCAACTCATCCAATTTCTCGGTGATTTACTAGCCTGTGCAACTCATAAGCTATTCTCCCCGAGTTGATACCCAGGCAGGAGAAGGCATTTGTATTTCTAGCCTGAAAGAGAGGAGACAAACATGGCCACGCCATAGATATGTCCCGGTTTGATAAACTTTGTGGAAAATGCGAAATGTTCCTCAATGGATGTCCGTGTCAATGGGTATGTAAGAATGAAGTTTAATCCACGATTTCAGTAAGATCTATACATCGAGTCATCACTCGAGACGGGGCGATGGTTAGCCTTGAGGATGACGCGTTCGTTTGACACAAAGAAACCCCAGTTCGATTCGCAGTGTGTGAAGCCATTTTCTGAAATCGGCATAAAACAATATAAACTCAATCTGTTTCTGACATTCTCTCTCGAGATTAAATATTTTCTGACATTATGTATGTATTCAAATATAACTGAAAAAAAAAAGAAACGATTAAAAAAAATAATCATCGCCAAAATATATTTTGATAAAACATGGCTGGTTAAAGTTATGAGCAGTGAGATACGTTGGCTATTTCACATGTAAGTACAAGCGCTCATTGCTAATGGGGACGGTGTACGCCGACACCGACTCTTGGTTATGACTACATGCAGTGACCTTATATCTCACGAATGTCGTGTCGGGGTTCGCCAACAGGTGTCGCTTCTGTCACGTGAACGTCAACATCCTGGAATAGCTGTCAAAACTTAGTCACAACATCCACCCAACGCCGACCCCAGTACACACCCCTCGACTGTAGCTCGGCGCTATACCTGTCGTTACCATGGAAACAAACATACACCCACGACAAACAACTAAAAGTAATCTCATTGGAAGCTACACTTAAATATCACTTGAAACCGTGTCTAGATGCATGCGGAGAAGGCAAGAACTATTTTTTGTGTGGTGTGTTGCAGGCGATTCTAGTGTGGTTATCTCCCCTGGCTGTGTTGGTGTAAATTCTGTACATAGTTTCATAGATAGGCGTGGTCTGAACTTGGTGTGATCAAATCTCAGATATCCTTGATTATCCAATTTATTTTGTCTCCATTCTATTTTGATAAATACTCTGGGCCCATTTCGGTGCCATTATTTCATTTTTGAGACCGACTGGAATGGCTCGACGCTAAAAATAGCCGTCCAACCAAAGTATTCACATGAGCGAGAGAAATCCTCTGCCATGTTAGAGCTAAGAGTCGTGGAGGCGGTGACGTGTCCTCCGGAACGAAGCTATTGTTTCCAGGGTATTTATAATTTGTTTGTTTGTTGTGTAACGGCGCACTCAGAAATATTCCAGCTATATGACGGCTGTCTGTAAATAATCGAGTCTGGACCAGACAATATAGTGATTGAGCATCGATCTAAGCAATTGGGATACGACGACATGCATCAACCAAGTCAGCGAGCCTGACTACCCGATCCTGTTAGCCACCTCTTACGGCAAGCATGGGTCGCTGAAGACTAGGTATTTATCATAATGACATGTTTATAAAATACACTGGATACTCGATAATAGACTTTGGATAGCTTGACACCACACCTGTGTTGTTGGTACATTTCAGTGGTGGCCCTGTGATCTAAAGCACAAGTTTTCAACCCTTAGTTATACCAGGATCCGGTGATCGTGGGATAAGTCCTAGATTCACTTCCGATTGTAATCCCTGGTTAGTCCATCAGCACCGAAACCCCTCTCGTTGGTTTCACACGAGTGATGAACCGTTTACGATCACTCATGAAGGTGACACACCGTGATGTAACTGAATTACTGTTCAAAGCTGCGTTAAACCTACCTCCCGCATTCACTCCTGTGAAAGCTATTTGTTCTCTAGACGTTAGATAACACAGATATGCATATGATAACATAATCTTTTAATCTGATGAGAAACAAATGATTCGTGTTCTGAGGCTTTGTAAACGATACGATTTGATGACGCGCAGAATTGATTCGCTGATCATGATTTGTAGTCCCGATTCGTCCCGATATTACATCTTTGGGTTGTCAGCACCCTGTTCTTGCTGTGTGTGTGTGTGTCTGTGCGCGTGTGTGTGTGAGTGAGTGAGTGAGTGAGTGTGTGTGCGAGTGTGTGTGTGTGTGTGTGTGTGTTATTATTTATTTATTGCATTACAATGCAAAAAGCGGTTCCCAGACGTAACATATAAGAAATGTGGGGAATCCATCTCGAAAAGCCACACGCCAATACCACAGTCCGGGTAACCGAGGTTTCTCAGTACACAAGGTCTTAGACTCTCGTTATTGAAGTGTTCTCTGCATCGAACCAATCCGCTACGCTGTGCAGCCATCAAGCGGATCTTAGGGTGGTCCTCAATATGGCGGATGCTATCTCTCAGCCTTCACCCTCCTGTTAAGATTTGAGTTAATGTAAATTCTCTGAGTGACTTTTACCACTTGTTTATAAATACGATGTCAGAGGCGGATTGCAACTCCTTTGTTGTATTTTTTTCACCACGTGTACATGTACATGTGCCTGTTCAACCTGGAAGATAGCACGCCTCTCGAACACCTAATTCTGTACACAATCACACCTGGCGTATACAGAACCCCCATTATCCAGACCGCGCAGATTCTGTCTGTAGCGAGCGGTTTAAATGCTTTCAACCAGAGACCATACACCGACCCTCGGTATATGGTCTCTGTTTCAACCTAAAGAAACATGAATTACCAAAATGTAAATATAGATAGAAGTCAATGATCCAGGCTTCTTGTAGTCTTTTTAAGGAAAAGTATATAATTGGTTTAGAGAGTTATGTAATGAAGGGTAGATTGGACTAATGGTATGCCGCATTATGCGCCACTGCCACATCCGTCGCGGACTTCTACGAATTCTAATCTCCTTTGAAACCAGAAACAATGCTGAAATTTTGCATGCAAATTTATCTCTTCTAATTCAGAGAATTTTGGGTCTATAAAGGAATGGCCACGACGGTATTGATATTGAAACCTGTTATCAGGCGATGACGACCCAGACGAACCAGTGATCGATATTATGAGCAACGTACAACGCCTTCGAGAACATGTAGCAACATGTGTGTTATGAGCGATAACATCTGCTACTGTTTTAATTATGAACTTTATCACACTGTAACGCTAAACCTACACACACCCAATGAATGTATTTTAACTTCATTTTTTGCTCGAAACGACTCAGTTATTGAAACTGATATCGTGTGCATATAGCCCCTGTAAAAAGTTTTATTGACCAACATTTAGTCTCTAAAATTATTAATAATAATTCTTTTGATATTCAGTGTATAACGTAATGGAGTCCCGGTAATGTCTTCATTTCCTGAACTAGAAGAAAACTACACACATTGTAGGTATAAGAGACTAGTATTTTAATAGAATGGCCACTTTTACGCCATATTTGATGTGTCACATTTGTCCATTACTCGTTTATTCCTGCTGGGATTGTTGTTCGAGACAAAATATGTTTTCATACTGCGATTCCAACAACCCAAACTGGCTGTTAGGCGCTAGAAGGTTAACAACCACATTGCCATCATATCCTGCCGGGTACCCATTCATTGCTGGGTTAACAGAGGCACATATCAACTTGCCCAAGGAGACGCCACATGTGTTACATGTGCTTCAGTGTGGGGATTCATATCTTGTCAAGCTGATCTTATTCCGATCACTTAGTGCTGAATAACTTAATGTTAAGTTTTCGTTGTGTAAAATGTTCACCATAATTTCGCTTTTCGATCGGATTTAATCTCAACATTATCTTTAAGCGGTATTTTAGAAGTTGTAGTATCAATGACGACAACGCTGCCACATGGTCACCTGTTTGATACAGGTGTTAGCCGCTGTACGAGAGCCTTGCATTGAAGAAATGAAGAAACTGTAAGTTCATATTGTCTAAGCATCTTCCGTTAAAAGTCCAGGGCCCCATTCCACCGAGCGATCTTAGCCTCACGGCCAGCGCTAGTCAATATTGTGCAAACCAGGTTGGAAATAACATCCGACCAATAGAAATCCCGGCAATAGAAGCAGCTTCCGGAACGATTAAATCCCGTACTTCTCTAACATCCATCCGACCCTGCGGATCACTGGATTACCGTGCTGTTCCGTGACAGACACATGGGTGCTGCTACCTTCGTGTCCAGGCCAGGTCTCTTGTCCTGTCTCTGGTCAAACCAGTCCGACAGTTTATAGCCCTAAATCAGTTGATCATGAAGAAGAAGTTTATTTCAGTATAAAGGCCAACGGCCCAAGTACAATATATATACATGTATTATATACAAAGTGGTGGTACAATATAAAGATGTACGGAGTGCAATTAAAGTACAAACTAGAATTATAATAATGAAGGTAAAGATAGGGCATCTTTAATGTATTTAGCACATAATGACAAGGTTTCAATGTTAGAAGTTTGTAGTAAAGTTCAGAGTGAGTACCCACTTTTTAAGTTATTGTTGGGAAAATATGGTGACATAGAATATCATAGATTGGGGATACTAACAATTAATGTAACTCATCTTCTCTAATATTTTTGCAAAAAGGACAAAATCTGAGGTTACTAGGTACACCCTCACGCCTTCTGTATTTTTCATAATTTGTTATGCTCCAATTCTTAATAACGTTAAAATTCTTCTTTTGTCTCTTTGGTGTATATAAAGCAAATATGGTTCAATTGCGAAAGTTGACTTTATAGTGGAGTAAAACTCTAAAGTTGATCATGTGGGTGTAATGACACATCTTATTGTCCCCGCCTCGAAGAGGGACCGGGGGTAGAATTTAGGGCTCCGCTCGTCCGACTTTTATTGCGCCAAAGTATAGTGAGTGAGTGAGTATGGGTTTACGCTGCTTTTAGCAATATTCCAGCAATATCACGGCGGGGAACACAAGAAATGGGCTTCACACATTGTACCCATGTCGGGAATCGAACCCGGGTCTTCGGCGTGACGAGCGAACGCTTTAACCACTAGGCTACCCGACCGCCCCCCGCCAAAGTATAACCGCTCTGGGTAGAAGGATGACATTGTTGATCGAGTTATAACCCAGCTTTCGGAAGAAAGTAATGCCCTTGTCATATGTTTTGGGACATGATGCACTGCACTCCCATATGGGACACAATGTTTAAGAAGCTGCTAAGGATACGAGGATGACGTTTTACATATATCATTACATATTTTACATATGCATATTTTGATCGAGTTCGAAAATCCTCATCGAAAATTGATGTTATAGCCCTTGTTTGTTGTTTTGAACACGGTGCCACCAGTACCGCAAATGTCTTGGAACCACTACAGATGACGCTTTGAACGCATCGTTAAGTGACGAATACGTCAGCAAGTTTTATCACGTTACTGTCTTTTCAAACATATATCTTATATATACACAACAGGCAAGCGCTGAGTGAGTGAGTGAGTTGGGTTTAACGCCGCTTTTAACAGTATTCCAGTTATATCACGGCGTGTCAGCTTAATGTGGGAGGAAAGCCCGAAGTGATGCAGGTCTCAGACGTTTACCACTTCGGTGAAACCCACGAGCACGGGTATGGTGCTGACAAACCTAGAAACATAATTGGGGCGAACCGGGATTCGAACCCACGATCATAGGTTTCTGGCGTGCCCAAGGGACGCAACTCTGCACAGCGAATCGCGGCGCTTTAGACGACTGGGCCACCCGTGCCCCCGGCAAGCGCTGAACTGGCACATGTGATGGCCTTTGTAAATGTTTGATAGTTTGCTTTTTAAAGGCAAAACATTCACCTGTGTGTTTTAATTTAAAAAACAAGCAAACAACATATTATTATTGAAAACTTTGTATATTACAGTGGGGACATATACTGTTTTGGAAAGCCGTAAAAAAAGAAGAATTTCTTTTCAATTAAAGGAAAATATTTTTCGCATTGTACCCATGTCTGGAGCGTGGCTAGATAAGGCCACTCCCAGCCATCCCTGATATGAAAGGAAGGTGTGACGGGTCAAACAGTTGAAATCGCCCTATGTACTGCAATACAATAAAATTCGTTCGCCGTTATCACATATTTGAATACTCCTATATTATATGACGTTCGTCTTTCCTCGTCTCCCCCTCGTGGATTGGATAACCTGTGTAGCTAAGGTCTTACATTGACCCCTCGTGATGCCAACATTGTCCAGTGAGAACCCGTTTGACCTTTCCCGGGGAAGTATGACACCTCCTCCCGCCCTGTAACTAATTCTCATGTTACTTCTCATTTATCGTGAGTTCCAGTCCATTAGCGCTAACATGCTTATCTAACGATGCCTTAATTCAGTAAGCTATCCCACCCCTCAACCCTCCTCCCACCCGTATCTGTGACGAGTTCGGGTTACCCCTGACCGTACAAGCGATGACCCGTTGTCTAGGTCAGTGGTGTGGCTGTATCCAGGGGAGTTCACCTGTCTCGTGTGATGTCAGTCTACGCCGGGTCCCCACAAGGCCTCTGTTACATGTGTCTGGTCATGTGGCAAGGTTCCGAGCACCTGTCCCACGACCCACGGCGGAATCCTGTCACGGAGTGGCCACTATGTGTGATGTATGTTTTGCACATGACCAGATACCATCAGACCAGTGATTTATATTTATCTTGATAAACAAACAATTTCTCACTGCTTTGTAAGAGGGGATTTAGTTGAGTAAGTTGCCACACACCCCTGTCGTAGCAACAGTGGCGGGTCCAGGGTGGTAGGGGTACGGTGCCCCCAACCACTCCATGAAAATAACATATTATAATTATGGGCTTCATTAAAAAGATAGATAACTTCTGTTAATTGAAGTACTCCTGTGTTAATTGACGCTCCCTCCGAAATACTAATCTGACTGGGATATTTATCCTTATGTCTGCACAATATATATGTTGCTAATATTCCCTCAGCGTTTGTATGAGAAGTAACGTCTTCATACAACTCATTGTTAATACCCCACAGATTATATGGAGTGTTTGAAGCCTGTTTCAGGAAATGATGTTGAGTACGCATTGTGCTATTGCAGAATAATGTTTCTCATCGGAAGGCTCTATAACAAAATGTCATACTTCCCCTCTTCTTCAGTAGGCAGTAAGGTAACGCGCAAACGTGGCGCACAGTTTAGACAAGCAAAGACACCCTGGTCTTCCTGACAAAGACACCCGTGTCTTCCTGACAAAGACACCCCTGTCCTCCTGACAATGGCACCCCTGTCTTCCTGACAAAGACACCCCTGTCCTCCTGACAATGGCACCCCTTGTCTTCCTAACAAAGGCACCCCTTGTCTTCCTGACAAAGACACCCCTGTCTTCCTGACAAACACCCCCCTGTCTTCCTGACAAAGACATCCCTGTCCTCCTGACAATGGCACCCCTTGTCTTCATGACAAAGACACCCCTGTCTTCCTGACAAAGGCACCCCTGTCTTCCTTACAAAAAGACATCCCTGTCTTCCTTACAACCTTACAAAAAGACACCCCTGTCTGACAAAGACACCCCTGTCTTCCTGACAAAGACACCCCTGTCTTCCTGACAAACACACCCCTGTCTCCCTGACAGAGACACCTCTGTCTTCCTGACAAAGACACCCTGGTCTTCCTAACAAAGACACTCCCTTCTTCTTCCTGACAAAGACTCCCCTGTCTTCCTGACAAAGGCATCCCTGTCTTCCTGACAAAGGCACCCCTGTCTTCCTGACAAAGACTCCCCTGTCTTCCTGACAAAGACACCCTGTCTTCCTGACAAAAGCCCCCTGACTTCCCGACAATGGCACCCCTGTCTTCCTGACAAAGATCTCCCGTCTTCCTGACAAAGGATGACATTCATAATATGATTCTAAAAATGGCGGACCCTTGGTTGTCCAATGGTCTGAGGCGCCGCGGTTAGCTGTGCAGAGTTGCGTCCCTATTGCACACCAGAAGCCTATGATTATGTGTTCGAATCCCGGTTCGCTCTGAATATGTTTTTGGATTACTGTTCAAATACTGATGATATGGTAGTGTGACTATTAACTTTCTAGCGCCTCACAGGCAGCTTGGGTTGTATACTCCCCAGGGATCTGAGAATGAAAATCGAGTACACACTGATCCATTGATCGGGGCAATAATAATGTAGTGCTTTCAGCATGCCCCTGTGTGGTGTTGAATTATTATTATTATTATTAGTAGTAGTAGTAGTAGTAGTAGTATAAGTATTATTAGTATTGTTGTTATGTAATATACTTATTGTCCTGTACTCTAGCCGAAGCGGTATTTGGACAAAGAAGGACATTCGTCCGAAAGACACTCGTGTTCAAAAGTAACGTCGAGTCAAGTCTTTCGCTAGCGGGCTTGGTATTTGACTTCGTAGGAGGGGGGAGGGGGAGGCAAAAAGTTACTTTAAACATTTAGAATACCTGGCTGTCAATGATGTATAGTGTACACATGTGTGTAAGCCGTCTGTGTCACGCACGGTTACAATGGCAACACACAGGTGAGCCAACCTACGATGATCAGGCAAACCTGTCCTCACACCAAGCCGCTCTGGACCAGTCTTGTGAGCGCGTCTCTTCGATGTTATCTTCGGAGTTAGAATTTATGATGTCTCTCCCTCTAAATGAGGGATCAAATTCTTGCATGGGTTTTGAATATGTATGAACTAGCCAGGCTCCTCCCTTCATTGTGTCACCTCGTGTCTGCTTCACTACAAGACCAACGTTATATGATGATAGGTCTGCCTCAAGTTCAGGGGTTTAGTGGAAACCATTGCTGCTGGCTTCTGAAGAGTCGTTTCGCAGCCAGATGACACACACCAACCTTAAGTATTCCGGACATAGCTTTCCGCTCTCGACAAACACTAATCCGCCCAACAATGTACATGTAATATTTGGAGGGAGACAAGACCGACGAAGTGCATCTTGATGAAGCCGATAGCTTGTCGAGGACTAGCGATTTCACGGCGATAGGGTCTTACGCCTAGGTGCTATTTCTTGGAGTTAGTTGTTGGGGAAATGCTATCTCAAGTGACAAGCGCAATGCATTGATCATCGCCCGATTTGAAAGAGTATAGGATTTTTCATTATGGATTTTTCATGTAAATGTTTCGTAAAAGTGATTATGTTTCAGATTCGTGAGATTCGTGTGACAGGAACCTGCCATTTCGCCCATTATGTAAGACTCGCGTGAAATACATTGAAGAAGTCATGATTGGCGCGGAAATACACGGCGCCGTGAGCACGCTACCCCACCCTCAGCATTTAATTTACTTAAATCATATTTATCACTAGTTGGAGAGAGCCATGACCCATATTCTGTGGCATTTACGGGAAAACGAGTAGTGGCAAAATTAGTTTTCCCCTAAATCCTCCGAGAAATGATTGTATGGTTTATGGCCTGGTCCATTCTGCAGGCATAAAGTGGTGAACGAACTACAGTCGGGGTTGCTTTCTGAAGGGATGTACGTGTGCCATGGCAAGCATGCACGCACGCAACTCCTTCACACAACTTGATTATGCCGCAAGTACGCCATGACAACTATATACAATACGGGTTCACAGGTGAAAGTATCCTAGAACTGTCTTTAACCTCACTCCTCCGTTTGTAGAAGTGACCGTCTATGGAAACAACTGGTATTCAGTGTGCATGCGTGTGTGGGTGCGTGCATGCGTATGCGTGTGTGTGCGTATGCGTATGCGTATGCGTATGCGTAAGCAGAATGGTTGCGTTATAGGTTGTAACATTGTGTCACCAGATATTTGAGAGGGGTTTACTGAGTTATTAGATGTAACATGGTGTTAGCAGAATGTTTGAGAGGGGTTTATTGAGTTATTAGATTAACATTGTGTTAGCAGAATGTTTGAGAGGGGTTTACTGAGTTATTAGATGTAACATTGTGTTAGCAGAATGTTTGAGAGGGGTTTACTGAGTTATTAGATGTAAAATTGTGTTAACAGAATGTTTGAGAGGGGTTTACTGAGTTATTAGATGTAACATTGTGTTAGCAGAATGTTTGAGAGGGGTTTACTGAGTTATTAGATGTAACATTGTGTTAGCAGAATGTTTGAGAGGGGTTTACTGAGTTAATAGATGTAAAACTGTGTTAGCAGAATGTTTGAGAGGGGTTTACTGAGTTAATAGATGTAAAATTGTGTTAACAGAATGTTTGAGAGGGGTTTATTGAGTTATTAGATGTAACATGGTGTTAGCAGAATGTTTGAGAGGGGTTTATTGAGTTATTAGATTAACATTGTGTTAGCAGAATGTTTGAGAGGGGTTTACTGAGTTATTAGATGTAACATAGTGTTAGCAGAATGTTTGAGAGGGGTTTACTGAGTTATTAGATGTAACATTGTGTTAACAGAATGTTTGAGAGGGGTTTACTGAGTTATTAGATGTAACATTGTGTTAGCAGAATGTTTGAGAGGGGTTTACTGAGTTAATAGATGTAAAATTGTGTTAACAGAATGTTTGAGAGGGGTTTACTGAGTTATTAGATGTAACATTGTGTTAGCAGAATGTTTGAGAGGAGTTTATTGAGTTATTGGATGTAACATTGTGTTAGCAGAATGTTTGAGAGGGGTTTACTGAGTTAATAGATGTAACATTGTGTCAGCAGAATGTTTGAGAGGGGTTTATTGATGTTATTGGATGTAACATTGTGTTAACAGAATGTTTGAGAGGGGTTTACTGAGTTATTAGATGTAACATTGTGTTAGCAGAATGTTTGAGAGGGGTTTATTGAGTTATTGGATGTAACATTGTGTTAGAAGAATGTTTGAGAGGGGTTTATTGATGTTATTAGATGTAACATTGTGTTAACAGAATGTTTGAGAGGGGTTTACTGAGTTATTAGATGTAACATTGTGTTAGCAGAATGTTTGAGAGGGGTTTATTGAGTTATTGGATGTAACATTGTGTTAGCAGAATGTTTGAGAGGGGTTTACTGAGTTAATAGATGTAACATTGTGTCAGCAGAATGTTTGAGAGGTTTTTTTTAGTTATTGGATGTAACATTGTGTTAGCAGAATGTTTGAGGGGGATTTACTGAAATATTTTAAATGTGTCATTGTGTTAGCAGAACCATTGAATGAGATTTTCTGAGCTATTGGATGTAACATTGTGTTAGCAGAACGGTTGAATGGGATTTATTGAGTTATTGGTTTGACATTGTATTTGCTGACTGTTTGAGAGGGATTGACGAATTGAAGGGTATGACAGGTACAAGCTGTAACATTGTTGTCTTGTGGATGTAGAGTTGTGGGATATTACAGGAAGTATAAACTGTAACATTGTTGTCTTGTGGGTATAGAGTTGTGGGGTATGACAGGAGGTATAAACTGTAACATTGTTGACTTGTGGGTGTAGAGTTGTGGGGTATGACAGGCGATATAAACTGTAACATTGTTGGCTTGTGAGTGTATAGTTGTGGGGTATGACAGAGGTATAAACTGTAACATTGTTGTCTTGTGGGTGTAGAGTTGTGGGGTATGACAGGAGATATAAAGTGTAACATTGTTGTCTTGTGGGTGTAGAGTTGTGGGGTATGACAGGAGGTATAAAGTGTAACATTGTTGTCTTGTGGATGTAGAGTTGTGTGGTATTACTTGAGGTATAAACTGTAACATTGTTGTATTGTGGGTGTAGAGTTGTGGGGTATGACAGGAGGTATAAACTGTAACATTGTTGCTTTGTGGGTGTAGAGTTGTGGGGTATGACAGGAGGTATAAACTGTAACATTGTTGTGTTGTGGATGTAGAGTTGTGGGGTATTACAGGAGGTGTAAACTGTAACATCGTTGTCTTGTGAGTGTAGAGTTGTGGGGAATGACAGGAGGTATAAACTGTAACATTGTATTTTGGATGTAGAGTTGTACATGAATTATGAACTGTAATATTATTTTATTGCGGCCGTCGTGTTGGGGGGAAGTACAGGAGTTGTAAGGTGTAAATATTCTGTATAGCTTTCGAGTTGTATTATCTTAGATGGAGTGTTTGCTGCTTTGAGGCACATGTTAGTCAGATCGACAAGAGGGCATCAATAAAGCATTTCACACATTACTTTCAGACCTGGCTTCCGCCCTTGATCTTCAAGGCGAAGCTGGAGCTACGAGTACCTTCTTGTCTACCCCAACTCCACGCTCACTAAAGTAGTTGCATCTACATTGTATACACAGTATCCAAGAGGTTATCAGTGATAAATGTGCACATTTTTAATGAAGAAACCGTTTTGACATGTAGCATTATTTCTGTACGAGTTAATGTTTCGAAGCGGCTCGTCTTATCTGTCAAGAACACCTTATTTGAAGGAGAAAAACATTAATCTTTCTCCGATACCATTCAGAGTGAAGCAGTTTACCTGCTCGCACAATGACACACGTAAAGGCAATGCAAATGTAACCACAAGTACACCGCCACTGATGACGATGCAACAGGTGAATCTGCCACGGGTATATAATCGATAGTATCTCCATGTACGTCAGTGAACGCCCCGACTACCTACAGCAGGCCTCTGTACCCAGTTGCCCCTCCACCCGTTCACGTGTCGTGGAGACACAGGGGATAGGCGATCGCTATCTATTGATAGTAAAACAAACTGACGTGTTACACAATGCGGCTTGTGCTCTCCACCGCGCGGATACATGTGGGTGGCAGGCGGCATGACGTGTCAGAGGTCATTGTGATGTCACAGATAACATCTCGTGAAATCTCGCCTGTAACAAGTAGCAGTCGAGGTCGTCCGGCTACCGTTCTCGCCTGGCTCGAGACACCGTAGACTGTTCCTAATGAGACTGCTCAATCTGCTCGAAGTAGAGGGCCCGAGTGTTTGTGCAGTCTCGCTTTACAAATTGTGCAGAAAGCAAACAGCTAAAGCAAATCTTCATGAAGTGAATTAGATAAGTAAACACAGGACATGTTGCGCGACGGGCTAGTATACAGTCTGCCTAAAGAAACTCAGTCATTCAACACCAATTCCGGTATTTATTTACGGAAATTCTAGTAAGTTGAGAATATGTAAACTCCTTACCCTGGCACAATCCGAATAATCCTATTCTTCTGTTCGTGCGGATTATGGAGAAGTGTTGGGTATTGTGATGGAATTGATAACATTGATGTAAGTGGATGACGAAAAGCTTATTCTATTCTATCGAGCTAGATCACACCTTATAAATGAACACGAATACCACCAACCCAAACAAATTCCAACCACAATCCTACCAAAAAAACGTCCCAAAGACATCCATCTTCACCCCTTCTCAACCTGCTTGGAGTACGGGTGGCCCAGTTGTATAAGGCGCCGCAGATCGCTATGGAGATGTGTGTCCCTTGGACAAGTCAGAAACCATTGATTGTGGGTTCGAATCCAGGTTCGTCCTGATCATGTTTCTAGGTTTGTCAGCACCATACCCGTGCTCGTGGGTTTCACCAAAGTGGTAAACGTCTGAGACCTGCATTACTTCGGGCTTTCCTCCCACACAAAGCTCACACGCCGTGATATAACTGGAATGATCTGACTATGTTTGTGAGTGGGGTATTACATCAATATCACGGAAGTGGACACCAGAAATGGACAGCCCACATTGTACCTATGTGGGAATTGAACCTCGGCCTGCGGCGTGATGAACAAACGATTTAACCACCAGGCTATCCACCGACGCTGCTCCCACATTAAGCTGGGAGACCTTTCAATACGGGAATAAACTCGCGAAATTCTGTTTCATGCATATAGCCAGTCATTGTTGAGTGAGTGCGAAATTCTTTTCCATGCTAGTTGCCATTCATCATGGGCCGTGTGTGAGATTTTGTTTCATGTTTGTAGCCATTCATCATTGGCTGTATGTAAGATTTTGTTTCATGCTTGTAGCCATTCATCATTGGCTGTGTGTGAGATTTTGTATCATGCTTGAAGCCATTCATTGGCTGTATGTGAGATTTTGTTTCATGCTTGAAGCCATTCATTGGCTGTATACGAGATTTTGTTTCATGCTTATAGCTGAGTGTGAAACTTTGCCGGGTTTTTTTTGTGCATTCATTCGTAAGTTGTGTGCGAGACTTGTGTTGTATTCTGTAGCCATTCATCATTGGGTGAGTGCCACAATGAATGTTCATGGGTGAGTGAGGTACAAGCTTAAAACCGTTGTCATTGATAAGAAATAGAAAATTCTTAAACAGATATCTGCCAACGTAAGTGGAACAGTCCTGTTGTAGAACGTTGTACTGAGAAGGCTTGTCCCATCGTCGGGACTCCGGCTAAGACTTGTTACACTGGTATTAACCTGCATGTCTTGGGTCGGACACGGGAGGAGGACGGGGCAAAACTTGATACTGCTTCCCCGCATACATTTTCCAATTAAACTGCACAGTCGGCGATCAAATTGTAAGATGATCCACAGAGGCGCAGGTAATTACCTGTATGATGACGGAGTTAAGGCTGGTACTAATGATGTAAATATCTCCCTTCGCCCAGTATTCACCCCTTTCCGCGCCAGGGCCTATCGTACCTAGCAGCAGTCGTGCGGGGAACATCACATGAGGTAGATTGCGCTCCCCAGGAGAAGACCCCATATCTTACACGTATGTCGTGTGGAAAATAGTATACATTTATAAACGTAATAAAAGTACTAGAACGGAAGATATGCGTATATTTTGGATATGAAATATATGTATTCCTGGAGTTAGTTCGAAATCAACTGTAGAGGATATTCAATTTAGCCACTAGGAGGATAAGTATGGGGAATATTTAGAATACCGATATATATACCCATGCAGAGAGCCAGCTCTGCGTGGACTCTGGGGTTATGTATACACGATACTGCCGTCTGACAAACCTCAACGTTTCATGTTTGAAGTTATATTTTATGAACTCGACAGATCTTGCTTTTAGCCCAGTAACGTAGCCTTAAACGTAGATATGGTCCGGTTGGTACTACAGTGTCGATGCGTCGAAACTTGCTGCGGAGATTTACGCCCCTTCCCTGTGCCATGATCCGGTGATCGTGGGTTTCATTCCCATGCTCGCCCTGAAAACTAATCTTTGGTCCGTCGGCACTAACCTGTGTTAGTTTACCAAAGATGTAAGCGTCCTCACTGTGAAAAGGGTGGTGGAGGATCCTTTTGTTAAAGACCCGTGAAGATTCCGGGGTAGAATAGGTCTTCAGCAACCCATACTTGCCGTAAAAGGCGACTATGCTTGTCGTAAAAGGCGACTAACGGGATCGGGTGGTCCGGCTCGCTGACTTGGTAGATACATGTCATCTATCCCAATTGCGTGGATCGATGTTCATGATATTCAATCACTGGATTGTCTGGTCCAGACTCGATTATTTACAGACCGCCGTCATATAGCTGGAATATTGCCAAGTGCGGCGTTAAACAACCAACCAACCAACAACCAACCTTTTGTTAAAGGTTTTGCTTGTCACGCCGAAGACCCGGTTCGATCACCCTAGTGGGTAAAACATGTGAATCCATTTTCGGATGCATGAGACAGGAGATTGGGTGGACACAATGGCCGCCAAGTAACTACCTGATCCCACAGAAGATCAGCGCACATGACAGCGTGTCAGTATCAATATCAGTATCAGTATCAATGGGGACCGCACGTGATTCGAGTGTAGATTTGCCAGTGCACAGAATTCAACTCAAGCATGTGTCCCTATTATGAAGTCCCTTGGTATGTTGCAACTGATCAGACAGCCATCTTCCCTTGATCGCCGTTAGTTGACAATGGTTCTCCAATATATAGAAATCGCATGATGCAGCTAATCTATATGCTCGGCGACCACGTGCACCGTTAACAAATCGATACATATCATCCAGACGCCATTGGTGTTTAGATGGTGGAGTCATCGATAGTCTCTTGTAATATGTTGGTCCAGATGCATTATGGACGTTTTGGATACTAGGTGAAGACGTGCCTGAGGCGTCCTAACGAACGTCGTGCGCACGCCAACGTGAGGCAACATTGCAGATATGTGGAAGGGTCTGTCATGATTCATGATAAAATAATCGTTTACGCCAAGTTGGCGGTACACGTGCTTTGCAAATCCTACAGTCGACCAAAATCTGCACGTTGCAATTCATGTTTACGAACCGGATGTCTAGTTCGTTACGCGATTTTGATTGGACTATGCATAGACTCGTTAGTCCAGCTTAAATGTAACTCCGGAATTCCAGCCTATTTCGCCAAGGGTGGAAACTGGACTTTTAAAGTCAGTTAACTCCCTTGTCTCGGGAAGATGGGCCAGGCACAAGAGGAGTGCAAGAGGAGCGGACAAGTCACTGGGAGACTGATTCGGGCCATGCCACGCGGTATAAACGAGTGTTTGACCAATCGTGGTTGACTAACATTAATTCCCAGAAATACAGTTATCATATATATATTGGAATCATTTCCTAATATATTCTCTAGGGCTTGGGAGACAGATCAGTTGATCAAGTCATCTCGAGCGTTAATTTGTCAATTACACACCACCGTGGTCTTTCTGGGTTGTTTGCCCCAATTTTCCTCCATTGTAATGTTCCGTCTGTTGCCATTTCTCACCTCGTTCTTCCTTTATCTAATCCCTTCATTACCATCCCTTCATATATTGCTTTGTATTTCTGTAACAATGCTCTTTTCGATATACATTATATATATATATATATATATATACTTATACTTATGCCTTCAAGGTGTATTTCACAAATACCCACACATGAAAGTGCGCCTTGGGTCAGTTGGCCATTTGTTGACGTGCCATTGTGTAATAAGTCAGTGAAAGATATTCTAGCTAACCGTATGTGACATTAGTAACGTGACACTGTTGAAATTGGTTACCTTGTGTTAACCCCCAGTCGCGGAAGTCACGGCGTATGCGTTTGCACATAGAGATGAGATCGTGCAGTTTCGAGCCGGACCGACAACCTTCACTGTACATTAGTCAAGTGCCATAATTGCCCCCAGTTGTACTCCCCTCGTGGTCAAGTAGGTCAAAATAGTTTCTCCGCACCAAGCCAAACCGACTCTTTTATTCACTTCATGAAGTCTAGCATTCCCATAATAAGCTCTATATCCTTTTCTTCAGACAAAACATAACATTTACAACCAAGCCTGGATTGTTTGTTCTGTTACACTCTATACATTAAACACAAGACACCTGTTGCAATGCGAAATGCACATGGTCCGTACAGCTCCTGTAATGCAGGCCCTCTCCCGAGCCGGAAAATCAACAAACAGTTGGCTCGAGCAGATTGCTTGAATGGAGGGTTGCGATACGTGATCTTGGAATAATGACAACCGAATGTATCTCTTCCCTGCGTGTTTATTTATCAGAACACGCTACAATGCCTTCTATTTGATCTCCCAGTTGTAAATGCTTTGTGTTGTGATTCCGTGATGGGAATCAAATGACTGGTAGTTATAATGAGGGGAATGAGACTGGTCGGCATGTGTCTCTCGTCAGATCTGTTCCTCCATGTCTCGGACGGGCCATCGTCTAGCGTCTCACTGTAACGTCTCGAGTCAAGGAAACACCTGTCTTTATTGATGTTAATGATGCGAAGAGTATATAACGGCCCTGTATAGACAAAAGCATGGCAACGCCACGCAAACGTGGTGTTCTGGTCTTCGCCACTTGAAATAGAATCACGAAATATCGCGATGATTAATAAACGAAGACAGCTGCGTGTCCGTTAATACTTATAGTGTGAAAACAAACCATTCCCCGATAAGGAATATGAGTTACACTAACGACAAAATTTGCACAGTGCGCTTTTCAAGAAATGTCTATTTTGCCAGCGAAAAACATCGTCATTGAGTCTTGATCACATCGTCACAACTCGGGTAAGAATCGGCAGTCAGGTGACCGCGAGCGCTTATAATTAGCAGGGAACTTGTTCAATAACTCTTTAAATACTACACCTGGACGGTTTCTTTCTTTCAGTGCTGGTAATGTACGTTCTCAGCGCACGCTGCTAAATATAACCTAAATAGTTACCTGACTGCCGAAGATTACACGGATACTAACCACGTGATCAAGACTCAATGATGATGTTTATCGCTTTGGATATTTCTTGAAAAGCGCACTTTGCAAATAATGTTTATTGCAAGCAAAATTACTTATCGGTGGAATGGCTTGTTCTCACTTAATAAGTATCAGCACACAGGCAACTATCTTTGTTAATTGATACTGGCGATATTTCGTGATTGTTTCAAGTGGGGAAGACTTATATATAACACCATAATATTCACGATGTGTTACTGATCACAACGACATCACAACTGCTGCGACAACATCATCTACTGCTTCCCGCAACGACATCCACTACTGCCACTATAATGGCATCAACTACTTCTGGTCATAACGTCATCGACTACTGCTGATCACAACATCGCTACTCAAGCTGACAACGACATCCACTACTGCCACTATAATGGCATCGACTACTTCTGGTCATAACGTCATCGACTACTGCTGATCACAACATCGCTACTTATGCTGACAACGACATCCACTACTGCCATTATAATGGCATCAACTACTTCTGGTCATAACGTCATCGACTACTGCTGATCACAACATCGCTACTCAAGCTGACAACGACATCCACTACTGCCACTATAATGGCATCGACTACTTCTGGTCATAACGTCATCGACTACTGCTGATCACAACATCGCTACTCAAGCTGACAACGACATCCACTACTGCCACTATAATGGCATCGACTACTTCTGGTCATAACGTCATCGACTACTGCTGATCACAACATCGCTACTCAAGCTGACAACGACATCCACTACTGCCACTATAATGGCATCAACTACTTCTGGTCATAACGTCATCGACTACTGCTGATCACAACATCGCTACTCAAGCTGACAACGACATCAACTACTACTGCGGAAAACCCAATTCGTAAGAGTGACGACGTTGCACCGTCAACAAGCCATTTATGCCGTTGAGAGACGCAATTCTGAAGACGGCCTAGGAAGTTTCTGATACTTGAGCGTCCAGTATGAAGTAATATTGATATGAATTATATACAAATGTTGTGATAAGTGTTAACATTGTTTGTAGAAAGGCCCAATGAAGCAGCAACCGTAGCCGTTTCCCCGCATCAGCTGAGCTAGAACAGTGTTAGCACATAAAGAGGGTTTCAGTTGAATAGACGGTGGTATTACTCACACTGCCCGTGTCTGGTGAACCGTCTAGACCGACAGAGCCTCCAGCACAGTCATCAGGTCCAGAGTTTATAACAGAAGCCGCAGCAACCTCATCGCCCCTAGCCAACCATTTGTGTAGCAATCTTCTTAACCGTTTAGCCAGCGCTGATTCCTGATGTTAATCCTGCCGGGCAGACATTTCTCGGCAATACTGTCAGTATCAGACAAGGTGGACTATTGCAACGCGTGCTTTATGTATTGTTAAAGGATGGTTAATACTGTAATGCAAAGCTTTTATCATTTCTTGAAATGATAACGTTAACGTGTCATAAGTAGACAGAAACACAGTCTGGGTGAGTTGGGTTTAACGCCGCTTTTAACACTATTACTGTTATATCGTGGCGTGTCAGCTTAATGTGGGAGGAAAGCCCGAAGTGATGCAGGTCTCAGACGTTTACCACTTCGGTGAAACCCACGAGCACGGGTATGGTGCTGACAAACCTAGAAACATAATCGGGCCTAACGGGGTTTCGAACCCACAATCAATGGTTTCTGACTTGTCCAAGGGACGTAACTCTCCACCTGTGCCCCCGAAACACAGTCGGTGGGGGGTAGGTGGAAGGGTGGTTTTGCAACCAGTGGTAAATGTGGTCGCTCTTAATGTCGAAGAGTTCGAATCTGTATACAGTAGTCGCTATATAAGTGCAATAATCTTGGACGCGACGTTAAACCCAATTTCACCTCACCTCACCTCACCTGTAAACAGTATAAATACCTCAATTGAGATCGAGTAAATTAGTGAGTCGTGTTTTACGCCTTTTTGATCATTAGTTTAGTCCCGACGGATAGACGTTTAACTCTTTGTCGAAAGGTTGTTCGACCGGACGAGGTTCCTGTTGACAGCTATCAACTAGAAAGTTTGGTTATTATGCCACAAATAAATTGTTACACGTTTTCGTCATTTTGCGCTGAATTTGTTGTTTTCAAGGCAAGAATGTGACGAAACAGCCATGGCTTTCCTATTTGACTCCATCAAACGCGGATTGTTATCACCTCCACATTTGTCTCTATAAACTGACATAGTGCGACAACAGAAGCCCATGACACAGTGAGGCGGGTCTGATGTTCGCTCACCCTGTGACAAGTACTGCTTCTTGACATAAGCCTGGTAAAGCTATTAAGAACGGTCGTGAAAATATATGCAATGTACCATGTCCGATCACTAGAACTGAACGTCCCGTCAGCATTGGACTGATGCACCAATCAACCCTTTACCCAATCCCGTCCCCTGTCTGGAGGTCCCGGCTGCATTGTCGTCTGCTGATGTCTTTACCAGCGCCCCCTGGCGAGAACGAGGGCAAATGAAGCATGATTACAAGTAGAGGCATGAATAAGTTTTGAGGAGAGAACGTGATTAAATAGAAGACTCTAATCGTCATCTTCTCATTGGCAGATGATTTCAATCACAGCCGTCTCGACGGTGGTCGCCGTTGACCTTGAGTTGTTCCAAGGTTAGTGCCCCATGTCGACAGGTCACGGTGATCCTGAGACCCCGGTGCACCATGGTCTTAACCGCAGCCCTTCCCGGCTGCCAGAGCGTCAGAGTGTAACCAATTTACCCCACTGCAAGACTTTCGCTACCCACATTTACTCTTTAATCCATGTTATCTCTGAAAATCGATTTGGTAGGCCTATGTCGGATTGTCAGAGAGTAACATGACATGAGACCAGTACCAGTTGGGAGGATACACTTCAGTATGACCAAGGCGGCGATATGACACGCAAATCCAACCAGGATTACATCAGGCAGACTGGCGGAGATCTCGGGTCGATTACAACAATAAATGCAATTCTAACGCCTGACTTATGGACTTTGTGAGTGTGTTGACGAAGCACTAGATAAATGTTAAGATTTGTATAACCCCAGGAGCCGAGTGACCTGCTATACCTTCAGCATTACGTAACATTTGCTGCTTCCAGTGTTGAGTGTGGGTGAGTGAGTGATTATTTCCCTCCTCTCCAATTATGGTGAGTGGGGCCGGTATGCCCGTGTTATGGAATGAATGCGTTCGATCTCTCCATATAAAAGAATGAATGAGTTCGATCTCTCCATGTTAAAGAATGAATGCGGTCGATCTCTCCATGTTAAAGAATGAATGTGATCGATCTCTCCGTGTTAAAGAATGAATGCGGTCGATCTCTCCGTGTTATAAATGAATGCGGTCAATCTCTCAATGTTAAAGAATGAATGTGTTCGATCTCTCCATGTCAAAGAATAATGATTTCGATCACTCTATGTTAAAGAATGAATGTGATCGATCTCTCCATGTCAAAGAATGAATGAGTTCGATCTCTCCATGTTAAAGAATGAATGTGATCGATCTCTCCATGTCAAAGAATGAATGATTTCGATCTCCATGTTAAAGTGAGTGAGTATGGTTTTACGCCGCTTTTAGCAATATTCCAGCAATATCACGGCGGGCCATGTTAAAGAATGAATGTGTTCGATCTCTCCATGTTAAAGAATAATGACTTCGATCTCTCCATGTTAAACAATGAATGTGATCGATCTCTCCTTGTCAAAGAATGAATGAGTTCGATCTCTCCATGGTAAATAATGAATGCTTTCGATCTCTCCATGTTAAAGAGCAAATGCGTTCGATCTCTCCATGTAAAAGAATGAATGATATCGATCTCTCCATGTTAAAGAGCAAATGCGTTCGATCTCTCCATGTAAAAGAATGAATGAATTCGATCTCTCCATGTTAAAGAGCAAATGCGTTCGATCTCTCCATGTGAAAGAATGAATGATATCGATCTCTCCATGTTAAAGAGCAAATGCGTTCGATCTCTCCATGTCAAAGAATGAATGATATCGATCTCTCCATGTTAAAGAGCAAATGCGTTCGATCTCTCCATGTTAACAAATGAATGCGTTCGATCTCTCCTTGTTAAAGAATGAATGTGATCGAACTCTCCATGTCAAAGAATGAATGCCTTCGATCTCTCTGTGTAAAAGAATGAATGAGTTCGAGCTCTCCATGTTAAAGAGTGAATGAGTTCGTACTATCCATGTTAAAGAATGAATGAGTTCGATATCTCCATGTTAAAGAGTGAATG
Organism: Haliotis cracherodii; assembly: GCF_022045235.1. Taxonomy (NCBI): domain Eukaryota; kingdom Metazoa; phylum Mollusca; class Gastropoda; order Lepetellida; family Haliotidae; genus Haliotis; species Haliotis cracherodii. The sequence goes on along the minus strand of NW_027266270.1, from coordinate 16,183,753 downwards.
AGTTCGAACTCTCCATGTTAAAGGATGAATGAGTTCGATCTCTCCATGTGAAAGTATGAATGAGTTCGATCTCTCCATGTGAAAGTGAGTGAGTGAGTAAGTGAGCATGGTTTTACGCCGCTTTTAGCACAATTACAGCAATATCACGGCGGGGGACACCAGAAATGGGCTTCACACATTGTACCCATGTCGGGAATCGAACCCGGGTGATCGGCGTGACGAGCGAACGCTTTAACCACTAGGCTACCCGACCGCCCCTCCATGTGAAAGAATGAATGAGTTCGATCACTCCATGTGAAAGAATGAATGAACATGATCTCTCCATGGTAAAGAATGAATGATTTCGCTCTCTCCATGTTAAAGAATGAATGTGTTCGATCTCTGTGTGTGAAAGAATGCATGAGTTCGAACTCTCCGTGTTAAAGAATGAATGATTTCGATCTCTCCATGTTAAAGAATGCATGATTTCGATCTCTCCATGTTAAAGAATGAATGTGATAGATCTCTATTTTAAAGAATGAATGTGTTCGATCTCTCCCTATTAAAGCATTAATGCGTTCGATTTCTGCGTGTGAAGTGATTGAATGAGCTCAATCTGTTTATGTGAAGGAAATGAATGTCTTCGATCCGTCCATGTCAAAGAATGAATGAGTTCGATCTCTCCATGTTAAGAATGAATGAGTTCGATCTCTCCATGTTAAAGAATGAAGGATTTCGATCTCTCCATGTTCAACAATATAATGGATGAGTTCGATCTCCATGTTAAACAATGAATGTGCTCGAACTCTCCATGTTAAACAATGCAATGTTCGATCTCTCCATGTTAAAGAATGAATGAGCTCGATCTCTCCATGTTAAACAATGCAATGTTCGATCTCTCCATGTTAAAGAATGAATGAGCTCGATCTCTCCATGTTAAAGAATGAATGAGCTCGATCTCGGCATTTGAAGTGAACGATTCAGTTCGTATAGGTACCGAGTGTCTGTGAGTTTGTCTGATCGCAGTTGTAACGATCAATGGTGCTTTGTGAAGGTACTAAGCTTTGTAGCGCTCAATGGTGCTCTGTGAAGGTACCAAGCCAAGTAGCGCTCAATGGTGCTTTGTGAAGGTACCAAGCCAAGTAGCGCTCAATGGTGCTTTGTGAAGGTACCAAGCCAAGTAGCGCTCAATGGTGTTTTGTGAAGGTACCAAGCCAAGTAGCGCTCAATGGTGCTTTGTGAAGGTACCAAGCCTAGACGGAGAAGTGCAACAAGAACAAAAACTGCACTACTAATACTAATGAAGAATTCTCAGAAATAGATAAGCATGTTCAACCTGAACATGAGGGGCAGGGATGCTCCTGTTAATGGTAAATGAAATGAACTGATGATGAGAGTGTAGATGTATAGGGTAATGTTAACAAGCCTCTCTCCCGTCATGGATGTTTCCAACCTGCCTCATTACGCAGCGTCACGCGTGGCCTGCGTCCGCTATATCCAGGCAGTAAAAGCTATTACACCTCACACTCGGGATGAGGGGAACTGCGCTGATGTGGGGAAAATGAGGCCGAGACAGGAAGAAAATCAATTTCGGCGCTGTTTTAGTTTGTGTATTTCTTGTTATTTTTCATACCGAAATTCTGTGCATTTAAGTAAGTTATTTAAGTCACTTGGCTTTGAGGCCTTGCAGTTTTAGACAGCACTGTGAAGTGTACGACTCGGTGTTTCTGTATGTGAATCTACTTGTACCTACTGCCCATCTACCACCATCCAGACGCTTCCCGACCATCCTCGTCTCCACCCTGTACTTCCACAACTCCTGCACCCTGCCCGCCTCAGCTCCTTGTCCACCCCTCAAACCCGGTTGTAGAGCGTCCGCCCGGAGAGCGGAAGGTCCGGTTTCGATCCCCGGCAGCGTCATACCAAAAGACGTTAAAAGATGGTACTTGTTGTTACCCTGTCTGGCGCTCGGCATTAAGGGGCTAAAACAAGGACTGGTCGGCTCGGAGTCAGTATACTGTGTCTGAGTGGGGTATTCATGTTAAACTGCGGCATGGTATCTCAGTAGCTATATAAATCGGCACCAGTCCGGACTGGTACCAGCAGCCACACACACACACACACACACACACACACACACACACGTGCGTGCATGCACGTCGCTATATAAGTGCACTAATCTTGGACGCGACGTTAAACCCCATTTCACCTTACCGTCAAACCCTCACTTCACTCCTCCAGCTTCCCCACCCCTCCACCTTCCTCGCCTTCACTTCCCAAGTCTTGAATTACCTCATTTACCTACATAATTATTTATCTAAATCCGTTTTGGAAGTGAAACATTGAACGAAGAAACAAGTGTTTTTTTCCACCCGAATTCAAGTGATAATTTATGTTTCAGTTTATATTTTATGTAGTTATTTAAATTGTATATGTCATATACGTAGCTAATTTATTTTTTCAACACGTTTGGCTCGTTTGGTAAAGACGTGATATATCTACACTGATTAGTATGCGTCAGACACTCAACTGCTGTCAGTTAGCAGTGGTATCAATTAAAACGTTCTGCTATCTCGTGTTTTTACGTGAAATGCTCAAAATACTTCCTCAAATACATACATCATTTTGTTAACGACCATGTGATATTTTCCTCTGAGAAAATTAAATCTTGAACAGGGTTCAACCAGCAAGTGAGGAATGCAAGAGAATTCTTCAGTTGAATTCAAGAAAGTTTTCTTACGATTTCGTAATTGAAAGCGAAATTATTGAAGATGAATTGTTTGGCATTACTTAGAAGTTGACGGATACCAAAGCAGACCCAGTCATGCTTGACAACGGTAAAAGGATCTATACCGAAACGTCGCCTTTACAGTAATTAAAGAAGTTGTTATCCATAAATTGTGTCGACTTTGTAACTTAAAGATGATCAAACGTCAGGGAAAATCAATTCCGGATATTACGATCCAAGGGATCTAGAATTTTGGGATTCCAAATAATAGCGTCATTTGTTGCATGTGACATTCAGGTAAAAGTCTGAACGTTAACCCATCTATCAAGTCCAGTATTTTGATGGTACTTTAGCCCATTGGTCATTTACGTCTGATGAGTGAGTGAGTGAGTTGGGTTTAACGCCGCTTTTAACATTATTCCAGTTATATCACGGCGTGTCTGCTTGATGTGGCAGGAGAGCCCGAAGTGATGCAGGTCTCAGACGTTTACCACTTCGGTGAAACCCACGAGCACGGGTATGGTGCTGACAAACCTAGAAACATAATTGGGGTGAAACGGGATTCGAACCCACAATCATAGGTTTCTGGCGTGTCCAGGGGACGCAACTCTGCATAGCGAATCGCGGCGCATTAGACAACTGGGCCACCCGTACCCCCGTTTACGTTTGATGCCAACTGACAGTTCTTTCCTGAACTTGGTCTAGTGCGGAAGGTCAGTAGTTCGGTTCTCTGGATGCGACATACCAAAAGTAATAAACAGGTGGTAACTGCTGTTATCCTGCCTGGCGCTCGGCATTAAGGGGCTAATACAAGGACGGCTCGAAGTCAGTATAATGTGTCTGAGTTGGGTATCAATGTCTATCATTGGCATGGTGATTATGCTTGTCATAAGAGTCGATTAACGGGATCGGGTGGTCATATTCGCTAACTTGGTTGATGCATGTCATCGTATCCCAATTGCTTGGATCGATGCTCATGATGTCAAAAGCTGGATTGTCTGGTCCAGACTCGATTATTTACAGACCGCCGTCATATAGCTGGAATATTGCTGAGTGCGGCGTTAAACCACAAACATCCGGACTAGAGCAAACATCCACGCACGCACACACGCACACACTGACAGAAAAAGTTTGTGAAGTTTACTTACTTTGTGAATCTCACTGTCCTCTCAGACACTAACATGTTAGGAGACTTTACTAACCAGTAAATGTTTGCTAATTAGATTAGTATAGGTTGCCTATCGAAAACTAGTACAGTTTACTAATCAGTTCGTTGAGATTACATCCACCTTTCAAAGAACATTATCCTCATGATTTACTAACGACAATGTTGTATTTACTAAGCTTGTTTTTCTACAACACTTTATAAAAGGCTCGTTTCTTGATCATTTGCGATCCCTGTTGACAGCTACTGAATACAATTTGCAAACAAAATATTTAAAAAATAACACAAACAATACAGGTGAGAGATAACATATAATGATTTTCAGTGGCATAGTAAGTTTATTTACACAATACTACGAAAACGTAATTGACAGGTTAATAAAATAAACAAATATTGTTTTACACTTGCAAACCTAACACACCTCCCTTCCTTATTGAGTACATTCTATAAAGTTTTAAATTTTGTCAATTATGAAAAAATGACATGAACAACGTTACAAGGCCAATAGCTAACATTCTGCTTTTTGATCATATCCTTGTCTCAAAATGGCGAGCCTCACACCGACCAAGGCGGAAGTGAGGACTGTCACGTGGTCTTGACGCCGAAACTGAATTGAAACACATCTGTGGCGTCATTCTCTCAATCCCTTCAAAATAATGGAGCCGGTGCCCCGAGTTACGAGGATATTCCCCTACTTAAAACACATCCCTACTTTTGCACTTTGAAAAATATTTGAAAAATAAACGAGAAATCTTTGAAGCCTGTATGCATTCTGTGTGAGTCGCCCTTGCGTTATGCACGAGGAAGACGTTCCCTGCCGCTGTTGCAAGTGAACCAAGCTCCGTTACGTGCTGATATTTACAATACATGGTACAACGCTCATAATACTTTCGTGGGCTCATAAACTAGTATTTTATCAGTCGCTTGCAGGTTGTAATTACAAGCTGACGAGGATTATAGTAAATATGGAAGTCTGAACAAGGAAGATATAATGTTTACCATAGTTCTTCTCTCAGATGTTAATCAAATTGCTTTAAATATGAACATTGATATAGTAACCTGTTGAAAACAAAATTATAGCTTTTAGCTGTTAAGGATTAAACTGGAGGGGGCTCGGCTCCATAATTTTTAATGAATTGAGAGTTACTGGGACATTCCCCTCTTTCCACCGCGACCTCGTGCAATTTACCAGGGATGATAGTAAATTCGCTGTTTACGAACCTTCTGGATGCTGTTACTCATTAAGTTAATGGAATTCACTAGACTTTTTCTCAGTGCACACACACCTGCACATACATCACTGTCTCAGGGGGCGGTCGGGTAGCCTAGTGGTTAAAGCGTTCGCTCGTCACGCCGATCACCCGGGTTCGATTCCCGACATGGGTACAATGTGTGAAGCCCATTTCTGGTGTCCCCCGCCGTGATATTGCTGGAATATTGCTAAAGGCGGCGTAAAACCATACTCACTCACGCACTCACTCACTGTTTCAGTGATGAATGTGAGACGATATTCATCCTCGTTTCACCTTACCTCACCTTCCAGTGTGACGAGGTTATCTCGGGTGAAAATGTCCATAACCAATCTCTCACACTTGTCTTTGTTCCCATAGCAAAGTGGAACAAATCGCCTCCGCATTTAATTTTGAAATCCGTTTTGAGGTAGCAACCGTAAACTATTTAGTAAATGTTTCGAGTCATATCATGCGGGTGAACTCGCCACAAGAAATCTGTACCTTTAATCCGAGGTTCATTACTCTTACCTCTGTAGGATTAGAAGTCGACTGTTCTATACATTTTGCTATTGCCGCAGTTGATTGTGCTCTCGTTTACTATAAACAATGATCTGTTTTCTTCAAATAAACCAAGCTCTTTAGGAGAAATTGAGTTTAACGTGGAGTAAAGAGTACTGCACTTATATAGCGACGTGCAAGCACGCGTGCGAGCGTGTGTGTGTGTGTCTGCTTGTACTATTCCGGACTTATGCCGTTTTATAACATTAGCCCACCGAGATACCATACCGCAGTTTAATATGAATACCCCATTCAGACTGTATACTGATCCGAGCCGACAGTCCATGTTTCAGCCCCTAAATGCCGAGCCACAGGCAGGGTAACAACAAGTACCAGCCTTCAACGTCTTTTGGTATGACGCGGCCGCTCTTTGGGCAGACGCTCTGCCATTAGACCACGAAGGCGGTCGCTCAGCTGATGCAGATCTGTTCAGCTTTATCTAAACCAACCTCATCGTTACCTACCGTATTATTGTCTGAAAATCCGAATATAAATGAAGTTTGACAATAACTGTAAGAGTGACACAAGTCGGAGACGTTACTTCATCGGTAAAATCCACGAACATGGTGATGTCATATAAAGTGTTATTTTCGGAGAGAACCCGCGACCATTTCAGGTAAGGGGCGCAACTCTGGACAGTTAAGTGTGGCTGTTATTGCTGTATAACCTGTGCCCTCTCTCATATGGCAGTTAGCAAAATCTTTCGTGAATGTAGCGTCTGGGAAGCGTGAAACCGCTTTGGTAGCCAGCTGTAAATAGTCACCAAATGTTTTACACCGCCGGGGCGGTCGGGTAGCCTAATGGTTAAAGCGTTCGCTCGTCACGCCGAAGACCCGGGTTCGATTCCCGACATGGGTACAATGTGTGAAGCCCATTTCTGGTGTCTCCCGCTGCGATATTGCTGGAATATTGCTAAAGGCGGCGTAAAACCATACTCACTCACTCACTCACTATGAACTCACTATCGACGTTCATTGTAGACAAGGGATGGTGGGGTAGCCTCCTTGTTAAAGCACTCGCTGGTCGCGCCGAAGACCCGGGTTCGATTCCCGACATGGGTACAATGTGTGAAAGCCCATATCTTGTGTCCCCCGTCGTGATATTGCTGGAATATTGCTAAAAGCTACCATGCTTATTCTCTCCCTCGCTCATTGCAGACAATTATATCAAGTACATTGATCGGTATGCCAGTATTCACTATAACTGAGAAACACATCTTTATTTTATCTTTAAAATAGACATATCAGATCATCCTCGACAAAATAGTGTGTAATATGTCTACTCTACAATCAATCATAGATACCCAGGAAGTATTCGTTACCATAGCTTCGTTTTTAGTCGGAAACACAACATTAAAAATAACCGTCCACAAACAATATGCGAGAGAACGTTACTGATAAGTGAGGTGAAATGGGGTTTAACGTCGCGTCGAAGATTATTGCACTTATATGTCGACGTGCATGTGTAAGCAAGGCTTATATCCTTCCTAAATAATATCCCGGGGGAGGTTTTACTCTAGACTGTCGTTTAGGGTAGGATTAAACACACTGGTATTGGTTCATATTCACAAGAGAATTTCATCCCAGGGATAGAAAATAGGGTAGGATAATATTCACTCTTCCCTTACTTGCTTTATTTCACCAGTCCTTACTTATGCCTATTTTATAGTGCTAGCCCAATTACATGCCATGCCGCAGTTAAACATATAAGCCCCCCTCAGACACAGTATTCTGACACCGAGCCAGTCCTTGTTTTAACCCCTGATTGCCGAGCGCAAGACAGGGTAACAACAAGTACCATCTTTTAACTCTTTTGGTATGACGCGGCCGGGGATCGAAGCCCGCACCTTCAGCTCTCCGGGCGGACGCCATCTGACCACGGAGGCAGTCACGTTACTGATAAGCAGTATGAGATGTTATATCACTACCTAAACGAAGGTATATAACTGATGGATCAACGGTGTCGTCATAACAGCCTGGAGATATAATGCCCCGGATAATCGAGGATGATCAAATAGCCAAACATGTGTATCTAGGATTCGAACCCAAACCTAGATAAGTGCCAGATAAAGATTTTCAACATTGTTTAGATTTGGTACTTGCATCACCAATTGTGTTATCTTTCGGTTAGTTTTGGTATTTACATGTATTCGAATGTGTACGGTAAATTGCAAACTCCTCTTATCACAGGAAAGAGATATTTTGCTTACAATACAGGGAACATAGGACACGTTTACGAGTGTTAAATATACAGGCTTGCAAAGAATCCGCTATGAGATGCGAAATCTGAGGACTCGAGACCTATGCAGTGCTCAGTGATCCCAAGTAAAATATTCTCTTTGTACCTCGGAGAGAGGAAAAACCTCCATATGCAAACTTAGACCATTTTAAACATTAAATTTGACGACCACCCAACGACAGTGTGAATAAAAACAAGAAAAAAAGACTTGTTGATGATCTAATGGCGTTATCAGAGAGACAGAGGATGTTATGTTTATTTTACTCAATAAGTAGGCAGGTAAACATGCCTTTTGGCAATAATCTAACAAATAGGTGTCAGCGGCTATGATTTAGTAGTTTTCATTAAGCGGCCCGCCTATCGCAGGCTCCACACAGCGACGTGATTCTAAGGTCAGTTACATAACACTGTGATGCGCAGTAGATATGTTACAGCTGACAATGTCATGGCCGTGATAGGTGCCCAGTTTGTATTAGCTTCTTATTTCACTCCCCTTCCTTTGATGTCAACGGCCATACAGTCTCGGCTCTCTTCAAACGATATAGAATGTACGTGTAAACTATTTGAAGAAGAACAACGTATCTATGCGTTTGACTTCTTGACTAATGCATGCCAAGGAATGTGATTTTCTTGAGAAGTTTATCAGACAAGTGATCAGGGGATGTGTGCAGTCGAGTATCTGTATGAAACACTTGTATTCCCATCTGTTACATCTTTCTGTTAAGTCGGGGCAATGTAGACATTTCAAAAAGTCGGAAAATACATGCCCCGTAACAGGCGAATATACTGAACAGCTGTATAAGATGTGGACTAAAATCTAGTCTCTGAGATGAACATATCTTACACAAAAACGACGGTGTCAAATTATAGTAATAAAATATAATAAAAAGGAGCATAGAGACTTTCTTCATTTTCAGATACTGCAGTAATCTAGACTTGCCAGATATTTAGACTTGCATGGGCTGTATTGGATACATTTGTTTCAGGGTCTGTATGGCCACAGCAGTTGTTGACTGGGGTGTTTATGTGCAACAAAAGTGAGACCGTTATATCATTTGCCTCAGCATCTCGGCTGATTGCAATTCACCGAACACAGCAGTAAACACATCTCTTTTGGGGGCTCTGATGGCCCAGTCTCCCAAAGTGTCCCCATTCGCTGTAATGAGTTGTATTCGCTGGACACGGCGAAGGCCCGGGTTGTATTCCCTAAATGTGCGACGTAGAACAACACAGACACACACACAGACTCACAAAAACACACACAGACAGACACACACACACTGGGGTTGGATGGTGGTGGGGTGTGTGGAATCACTCACTCACTCAATATACAGTGTTGTCATAAGGTCCCTTACTATTTTTCAACCCAATTGCATAGATGTAAATGTTATCAACGTTAATGTCGAGTACTGTGAATTCCGATTAATCCGGAACACCCTTTACGTTTTTGACGTTAATATATGCGCAAAGTGGCGTTACTGCGTACCCGTGTTTGTCCGGAAAGGTCTGGACGATTTGGACGATTTAGTGACATTACAGTCCAAATGAATAAGGTTTCACTGTATACTTGATTCGCGTTATACCGACAGACAATCTAAAACGTCAACGTCAGAGAATAAACAGTCTTGATTATCTGAAGAAACAGATACCATTGGACGAAAAATTGAAAATTAAATTGAAAACCAGTATTGACATCAACACCGGCCTCATCCGCCAAGACTCTCAAAACGTTATAAGCATGGGTTCTGCTTTTAATGTTTGTTTAATTTACTCAAGTTTACTAAATATGTTTATCTCGTTCCTTTGATGATGAAATGCGGCTCTTTAATATGCTAAGTGTCTAGTTTTCGTTCATCCTATCGTATGCCATATTGCCTTCTTGCTGTCCAGATCCGTATCGCATCCACGTCAAAGAATATCTTTACAAACTTAGTTTCCATAAACTGTTTTATTCAGGTTCTCTGTAATATATATGAAAGTAGTTAAAAACGAAATGTTATCTATGACATGATCTCTCCCTGTGTGCAAAGATAAAGGTGTTTACTGTGGGAAGCTCGCGTGTAACAAGGGATCCCGCCGTTCTTCCGCCATGTTTGTTTGTAATTAACGCCATTGAGGTTCGCATTCGGACTAGTCACATCTTGAGGCTGACTGTAAACGCTCCCCAGTCTGTGTCGTGAGTGATGGCTCCCTGTTGTACGTCAACCAGGTGATTTCTCCCAGACAGTTAAATGGGCCTTTTATTAGCGCCTCGCTCGTCAAGGAAATTGTGGTTACAGTGGCGATGACAGACGACGGTGAAGAACTGTGTGAATGGAGTGAACTGGCTAGATTTAGAGTTCTCTTTATTTACCTGGTAACCGTGCTAGGTCGGTACATCGTCTGCAGTATGGTTGTTGCCAAACAGGTGCCCCCTGTCATGTCAGTACATCGTCTTGAGTGTGCCTCTTGTCAAACATGTGCCCCATCTCATGTCATTATATCGTCTATAGTATGCTTCTTGTCAAACATGTGCCCCCTCTCATGTCAGTATATCGTCTAGAGTATGCTCCTTGTCAAACATGTGCCCCCTCTTATGTCCTCGTATCGTCTAGAGTATGCTTCTTGTCAAACATGTGCCCCCTCTCATGTCAGTATATCGTCTAGAGTATGATCCTTGTCAAACAAGTGCCCCCTGTCATGTCAGTATATCGTCTAGAGTATGCCTCTTGTCAAACATGTGCCCCTCTCATGTCATTATATCGTCTATAGTATGCTTCTTGTCAAACATGTGCCCCCTCTCATGTCAGTATATCGTCTAGAGTGTGCTCCTTGTCAAACATGTGCCCCTCTCATGTCATTATATCGTCTAGAGTATGCTTCTTGTCAAACATGTGCCCCCTCTCATGTCAGTATATCGTCTAGAGTATGCTCCTTGTCAAACATGTGCCCCCTCTTATGTCCTCGTATCGTCTAGAGTATGCTTCTTGTCAAACATGTGCCCCCTCTCATGTCAGTATATCGTCTAGAGTATGATCCTTGTCAAACAAGTGCCCCCTGTCATGTCAGTATATCGTCTAGAGTATGCCACTTGTCAAACATGTGCCCCCTCTCATGTCAGTATAATGTCTAGAGTATGCTTCTTGTCAAACATGTGCCCTCTCTTAAGTCAGTATATCGTCTAGAGTATGCTCCTTGTCAAACATGTGCCCCGTCTTATGTCCTTGTATCGTCTAGAGTATGCTTCTTGTCAAACATGTGCCCCCTCTCATGTCAGTATATCGTCTAGAGTATGCTTCTTGTCAAACATGTGCCCTCTCTTAAGTCAGTATATCGTCTAGAGTATGCCACTTGTCAAACATGTGCCCCCTCTCATGTCAGTATAATGTCTAGAGTATGCTTCTTGTCAAACATGTGCCCCCTCTCATGTCAGTATAATGTCTAGAGTATGCTTCTTGTCAAACATGTGCCCCCTCTCATGTCAGTATATCGTCTAAGGTATGCTTCTTGTCAAACACGTGCCCCATCTCATGTCAGTATATCGTCTAGAGTATGATTCTTGTCAAACATGTGCCCCCTCTCATGTCAGTATAATGTTTAGAGTATGCCACTTGTCAAACATGTGCCCCCTCTTATGTCCTTGTATCGTCTAGAGTATGCTTCTTGTCAAACATGTGCCCTCTCTTATGTCAGTATATCGTCTAGAGTATGCTCCTTGTCAAACATGTGCCCTCTCTTATGTCAGTATATCGTCTAGAGTATGCTTCTTGTCAAACATGTGCCCTCTCTTATGTCAGTATATCGTCTAGAGTATGCCACTTGTCAAACATGTGCCCCCTCTTATGTCCTCGTATCGTCTAGAGTATGATTCTTGTCAAACATGTGCCCCCTCTCATGTCCGTATAATGTTTAGAGTATGCCACTTGTCAAACATGTGCCCCCTCTCATGTCAGTATATCGTCTAGAGTATGCCACTTGTCAAACATGTGCCCCCTCTTATGTCAGTATATCGTCTAGAGTATGATCCTTGTCAAACACGTACCCCTCATGTCAGTATATCGTCTAGAGTATGATTCTTGTCAAACATATGCCCCCTCTCATGTCAGTATATCGTCTAGAGTATGATTCTTGTCAAACATGTGCCCCTCTTATGTCAGTATATCGTCACATATATATGCACGCACGCACGCACACATATACACTCTAGAACGCACGCACATTCACACACGAATGCACACAGGCACACACATACACACGCACACACAGGCGCACATACACACACACGCATACGCACGCACACACATGCATGCACGCACACACATATACACACGCTCACTCAAACACGCACATAAATTCACACACACATGCATGCACGCACACCGAGACGCACATATGCACGCACGCACTCGCGCAACATTAAGCATTGTTTGAATCTCGATGTTTCATATTCCAAAATAACTGCGCAAAGTGAAAATCACAATTAAATATAACTGACAATGCTACCTAATGAGCTAGTTCCGCTTGCGTGGGTTCGAGTCCCGGTTCGCCCCGATTATGTTTCTAGGTTTATCAGCACCATGCCCGTGCTCGTGGGTTTCACCAAAGTGGTTAACGTCTAAAACCTGCAGCACTTCGGGTTTTCCTCCCACATTAAGCTGACACGCCGCGATATAACTGTTATATTGTTAAAAGCGGCGTCAAACCCAACTCACTCACTCACTTGTTCGGCTTGCGTGACGTCCACTGTGTGAAGTCTGGTGTTCTGTGTTGCAGGCCAGGACTGTGAGAGGGGCACCCACACCTGCCACAAGGACGCAGTGTGTCTCAACTCAAGAAGATCGTACCAGTGCCGCTGTAAAACAGGTTTCTATGGAAACGGAAAGATATGTGTTGGTATGTGTTTTTTTATCTGTTCAATGTTTGTTCCAATTCAAAGTTCAACTTATTCATAGAACATTATGCTATGCTTGGTGTCCCCCGCTGTGATACAGCTGGAATAATGTTAAAAACCTGTTATCATATATATCTATAACAGAATTAACATGTCCGGAATTAAGGAACTAATCGTTCATGGATCCTGAGTATGATGATTAAATGGTTGATGATTCTAAACAATGACAAACCCACTGTATTAATGTGACATATTTGCTTTTGCTGATTAAAGACAGCATCATGGCGTGACCTCTGATGGGACCCAAGCAAACCGTACAGGTCGCAGGTGTCGACAAAATGATTTGTGGGGCGTTGTGGGACGTGGCTCATACAATTAATCACTGGTTTGTCTGGTCAGTTATTTACAGGCAGCCGTCAGACAGCGGCGTTAAACAACAAATAAACAAACAAATACAACGTCGTACCATTTTATTTCTTCAGACGACGACGAGTGTGAGTTTGAGAATGGCGGCTGCGTACACTCGTGTCAGAATAGCCCTGGCAACTATTCCTGCAGCTGCCTGTCTGGGTTCGAACTCGACAAAGATGGCCACGACTGCAAGGGTAGGTAAACTTTAAACGTACCCTGTTCTAAACATGACGTCATTGGTAGAACTACTTTTTATAAGTCATGGTTTTACGACACAGCCTATTAGGTGGCCCAAAGGTCGCCAAGGGTGGCCACGACTGCAAGGGTAGGTAATCTTTAAACGTACCCTGTTCTAAACATGACGTCATTGGTAGAACTACTTTTTATAAGTCATAGTTTTACGACACAGCCTATTAGGTGGCCCAAAGGTCGCCAAGGGTGGCCACGACTGCAAGGGTAGGTAATCTTTAAACGTACCCTGTTCTAAACATGACGTCATTAGTAGAACTACTTTTTATAAGTCATGGTTTTACGACACAGCCTATTGTGTGGCCCAAAGGTCGCCAAGGGTGGCCACGACTGCAAGGGTAGGTAATCTTTAAACGTACCCTGTTCTAAACATGACGTCATTAGTAGAACTACTTTTTATGAATTATGGTTCAACGATACAGCTCATTGTATGGCCCAAGGTCATCAAAGATGGCCACGACTGCATGGGTGGGCAACTTGAATATAATATACCGCCTATGGTAAATGCGATCATCAACAAAATACTATGCCTGTTTGGCTTCCGTAGCAGTAGAGTGTCCTATACTCGTAGGTAAATTGGTGATCCTGATGTCTTCCTAATGGACGGCGACCCATACGTGACGACCCAGCTGTGCCATCAGTGAATACTAAGATATGTTCACTACGTAATTAGGATTGTCATAAAATGCTATACTGAAATACATAATAACATTTGAGTTTGTAGACAACCGAATGGGTTCAGAATGACTTGAATCATTGGTCGGACTGCTAACTGATCCATGCATCCCTCTGCACCGAATGGTTCTGCTCACCTTTTGATGGAACATTTAATTAAATTGTATTTGGTTCAAGCTCACAACAGAGGTAGGGCATGGTCGACCCGTGTATCATTGAAACTACTTAGCAGCCATGTGCAGGGTCCGCTGGTCATGGGTTCGAATCCCAGATCCGCTCCGATTATGATCCTTCGTTTGAGAAGCACCATATCCTGTTTGTGGTGATCCTCCTCAGCGATTTGGCTGAAATAATGATTGAAGCGGCATTTGAATCCAAGTCACGTTTATGGTTTAGGACGGACAGGAATTAATACCCAATTGTGTTTCTTTGTCGGCAGACAAAAACGAGTGTTTTGAGAACAAGGGTGGATGCCAACAGCAGTGCCAGAACACGATAGGGTCCTACCAGTGCAAGTGTCACGCCGGCTACTCGCTGGAGGAGAACGGAAGAAACTGCAAATGTATGTCAGCGTCCATATGATGGAAGTATACTCATGTGCAAAAGTAACTTGATAGTGTTTATATCTATCATTAGAGGTTAACTCTTTTTCTTTGAATGTGTTTTTGGGAATAGTGTTGTCTTGGTTTCATATGTGGAAAGAACATGAAACCCTGTTTCAATATTCAGTGGGCACGGTGGCCCAGACGTCTAAGGCGCCGCAATTCGCTGTGAGTTGCGTCCTATGGGAACGCCATCGAACCTATGATCGTGGGTTCGAATCCCAGTTCGTCCCGAATACGTTTCCAGTTTTGTCAGCGCCATGCCCGTGCTCGTGGGTATCACCAAAGTGGTAAACGTCTGAGACCTGCATCACTTCGGGCTTTCCTCCCACATTAAGCTAACACATCGTGATATAACTGAACTTGTTACGGCATATATATTGTCTCCGGTGAGCGCGGGTACGGTCCTGAACAACCTAGAATCAAAGCGAACCAGGATTCAAACCCACGATCATATGTTTCCTGCACGCCTAAAGGAGGCAGTTGCGTAAGGAATTACAGACACCTATACTGTGCTCCGTTAAACATACTATGTGTTATGAGTATGTTCCGTGTACAGCCATGATATGTGTTATCAGTGTGTTACACATACTATGTGCTATGAGTATGTTCCGTGTACAGCCATGATGTGTGTTATCAGTGTGTTAAACATACTATGTGCTATGAGTATGTTCCGTGTACAGCCATGATATGTGTTATCAGTGTGTTAAACATACTATGTGCTATGAGTATGTTCCGTGTACAGCCATGATGTGTGTTATCAGTGTGTTACACATACTATGTGCTATGAGTATGTTCCGTGTACAGCCATGATATGTGTTATCAGTGTGTTCTGTGCAGTAGGAACATATTGTCGACAGCACCTGGGCTGCGCTCACCACTGCAAAACTACACCCCAGGCAGGCACCATCTGCGCATGTCGAGACGGATACCGGATACACAAGAATGGCAAAGATTGTGTTCGTAAGTCGCAAATATTCTTTAACTTTGAAAACGACATTTGCCTACTTCGTTAGATAAAGTCACGTATTTAAGTGTTCCATATATTTTCAATGTCTGACTTAAATTTATAATATAGGTTCTCTGGACTGAAACTTTCAACGTTTTAAGTAGAAAAGGTGTATAGGCTTGAAGATGATTTTGTTTAATGTGCTGGATTCGCAAAATGCCACTGGGACTATATTGAAGATGTAGTTATCTCGTGACTAGGGGGTTGTTCTTAAAGGACAGCACAATGTTGAAAAGAAATAGAAAAAAACAATAAGAATTGGGTTGTGTAGAATTGTAATGTGATAGTCACGTGAATTAGTGAAACTAGGAAATCAGTACCAGTGGGGCCGCGATAACGTATGTGACTGAGGTGAACACGATGTTTGTGTGCCTCTGTAGTGACCGAAGTCTGTAGGTTCGCTTGTCTCGATCAGACCCTTGTTGTGCACAATTACAGCGTGCCACCCACCGCCAAACGAGGTGCCAAGATTGATAGTCATTCTCGGAATGTGTTCAAGTTTGGGGCATATTTTAACTTCGGACTGAACAAGTCATTCTCGGAATGTGTTCAAGTTTGGGGCGTATTTTAACTTGGAACTGAACAAGTCATTCTCGGAATGTGTTCAAGTTGGGGGCGTATTTTAACTTGGAACTGAACAAGTCATTCTCGAAATGTGTTCAGGTGAGGGGCGTATTTTAACTTGGAACTGAACAAGTCATTCTCGGAATGTGTTCAGGTTAGGGTTGTATTTTAACTTGGAACTGAACAAGTCATTCTCGGAATGTGTTCAGGTGAGGGGCGTATTTTAACTTGGAACTGAACTAGGCATCGAGATAACCACGCCCAATCAACATAAACATTTTGTTTCTTCAGAGACGTGCCAGGTCGGCAATGGCGGGTGCCAGCACAAGTGTCAAGATACCCCCGATGGCCCCGTGTGTGCCTGTGCTGCCAAATACGTCTTAAGGGAAGACCAGAAGACCTGCATCGGTAGGTCCCTTGTTCTCTAGCTTAGTGCTTCAAGGTATGTGTGGGAGAGATGTATATACTATGTATACACGGCTTTACCGCCGGGAATCTTTGTATAACAGGAAGTTCCCTTGCCAACGTTGAAGCATTCGAGTCTAAATTATTATGTTTATCCCGTTGCATTTCGTCTCTGAAACACTAATTGTTGTAGACCATGCCTCAAAAAGTGTTATATACTCAGTAAAATGTTCATAGCAACAAAATAAGTACGTGAATGCAGTGTCAGCATACATGCATTTACTGCACTGTCGAATAAGGTAGATACGAAATTCAATAACAAAACAAATTGTACACTGTGTATCTGTTCCCTTTTTTCTTGCTTTAGGGATATAAACACTTTTTAAAATAAAGAAGTTTGTATTACGGATACATGAACTCCAGTGAGCCAAATTATTTTTTAAAAAGTGTTATATTTATATCTCTTTGGTTGAAAAGATTCACACTCGATTCTATGTGAGTTACAAGTGTAGGGAGGCGACTATGCTTGTCGTAGGAGGCGACTAACGGGATCGGGTGGTCAGGCTCGCTGACTTGGATGTATGTCATCCCATCCCAATAACGTGGATCGATGCTCATGATGTCAATCACTGGATTGTCTGGTCCAGACCCGATTATTTACAGACCGCCGTCATATAGCTGGAATATTGCCAAGTGCGGCGTTAAACAACAAACAAACAAACATGTGTAGAGTCTTTCTGTCGTAAATACCTAGACTGTATTCAGTCTTCTTCTCTTCACACGCCTGCACCGACTGTTCTGTATGCATGGGTTAGACTGGGTAGTCTTCTCTGGGGCCTAGACGCATGTCTGTTTCTCTCCACTTCTTTACTTCTGTATCTCGACAGCCTCCCGTAGAACAACCCACAGTTAATAACATGAGAATCACACCGCTCAAAATATACATCAAATCTCGAATATGATTGGCTTTGGTACGTTTTAATAAGTGTGTTAACGCAACTGTAAAAGCAGATTCGATATGAAAGTGGAAAAGGAGACTCGATATAAAAGCAGGCAATATATGAACCTGTTAGCTGCTATTGCTTTGGGGCAGTGGTACCGGTGTGCGGGCGATCTATGACGACGTATGGGTGTTTCTCCTGCAGCGTCTTGCGGCGTTAACAACGGGGGCTGTGAGCGTAAATGTGTTGACACTGCTGACGGGCCTCACTGCACGTGTCCCCGGGGCTATCAGCTGCATCAGGACGGCAGAAACTGCCTCGGTACGTCACGTCTTCCTCAACACATTGTCATCATTTCCTCCCAACAACTGATTACAATGAAATAATAGCTGACATTCTTCTCATAATAAGCTCTTTGACTTATCAAAATTATAGCTGTCATTCTTCTATGACAAACCTTTGGTTATTTAGACTCTATGACTTACATTCTTCTCTTAATAAGCGCTTTGCCTTATCAAAATTATAGCAGTGATTTTCCTTAGATAATCATTTGGTCATATCGACACAATAACAATCATTATTTTATAATTAGTTCTTTGTTTTCTCAAACAAAAGAACTGTCATTATTCAAAGATTAACACTGGTTTTATCGACACTTTAGCTTACATTCTACTCATAATAAATTCTTATCAAAGTAATAGCTGTCATTTGTCTCACATTAACCATGGATTATATCGACACAGTAACCTATATTCTTCTCATAATTAATGTTTTTGTCTTTTCGAAATAATTGCTGCCATTTTTCTCAGATATATCGTGGGTAATATAAACCGAGGAGCAAAATAAACTTTATGTCTCTTTTGATTTTATCATATATATTTTTATTTTCAATTGAAAATATTTTAATTTAGTGATATTGTATAAAGAAATAAAGTGTTCTGGCGGGTAATTAGCACTTAAAGAAAACTTCTACATGGTTTTATAATTTTAAATATATTTGATTTAAATCTTTTAAAAATTAAATAAAACTTGTTTTGCATAATTCACAACTGCTTATGGGTACCTTAGAAATCTTATCTTCCAAAAGTAATAAATTTGCGTTTATCGGCACAAATTTATAACATTCCAAATAGAAGTCGTGTGGTTGCAAATTCATTTTTTTACCCCAGTCTTCGTTGAACCAATTTTTTTTACCAAGCCACAGATTACGTTTTACAAACCGTTGCAGGAAAGCGGGAAGGTTAAATAGACATAATCATATTTACCAACAGTTTTTTCAATTTTCAATTCCATAAAATACAAACTCGGTATAGTTTCTTTTGCCGCTCATTTTAAACACAATGACCTATATTCTTTTCTCAATTAGTTCTTTGTTTTATCGAAATAATAGCTGTCATTTCTCATAGATAAACTGTCGGCTCTATCGACACAATAACGTACATTTTTTCATAATTAGCTATTTGTCTCTGTAAATGAATAGCTAATATGAAGTAATTAACTCTTATTCGTCAACTTGAAATGTCTTGTACAAAGGTTTTTTTCTTGTGGATATAACATTCAGGAACATCAAATGAGAATCATAATCCATTTTTTCCATACTTCACATCCATTTTCACTTTTGAGTCAAGCTTATTTACCATCCTCTCATTTGTCACAGCTTCAAAGTTTCTTTCGTTCCAATTGTTTTTTTACGTAAAATGTAGCAAACCTATTTAATGACACGATCATGTCAGTGAATGTCCTCGAAGCCCAGTTTATATTTAGTACACAAGTTCTATGCATGCCCCCAGGAAACTGCTATCGGTATTTTCTGATCGCTAACAATAAATACTCGTGACTTACCTATCCATAGCTGGCCATCTGATTGGTGAAAGCGGGCTATTCTATTTATAGCTGTTGGGGATTTCCCACAGCAGATCAGTAGGGGTATGCGTGGAACTGCGTGGATCATATGATCATATATTGCAGGACCACAGGCCTAACCATGTCACAGTATATCTTTTACCGATTTATGCGGTATTATCAGATAAATGCCCTGCTTATCACACGTTATTAAACATGCGATCCATAGATGCCCTTACGCTTAGTCTTTGTGGGTGAAGGTTCGTCGTCTAGCAAATCTTGTTCTTCTTCATCTCTCGCCTGTGTTGTCTTGCTTGTAGTTTAGTCTCAACTAACATTTCATTATAGTCACATTTAGTTCCTCACAGTCACATTGGACAGTCACATACCAACGTTGTTAGTTCACTCGTGTCTTATGATCAACACGGTTCACACTTTAATGACGTGGCAAGATATGATTAGCTAATCTTTGTTGTGATACATACTCATATTCTGTCATTTTTGTACATACAAATATTACATATTGGGACTTTTAAATTGTCACTGACAAATATCACCATGGTGAATGACTAGTCAATATTTCGGTTATATCGAACAATGATGTACGGAAATATCGACTAATGCGAATTTAATCCTGCCTCGTCACAGTAGACATGTACGCCATAGTTCACGCGGTGGCGGAAATTTGATAAGACTTCTTCGAAAATGCTCGTCACGCTGAAGACCCGGGTTCGATTCCCGACATGGGTACAATGTGTGATGCCCATTTTCTTGTCTCCTCCGCCGTGATATTGCTGGAATATTGATAAAAGCGGCGTAAAAACATACTCACTCTCTCATTTTAAATGTCCGTGTTGAAATCGTTATGTCTGGAGTTGACGGTATCTCTCATTGCCCAACCGATGTTTGGGAAATAGTGTTTTCTCGACCTGTGTGCATGGTAAGGTATGTCGGATGTTTCAGATGTGGACGAGTGTCTGTCTAACAATGGCCAATGCAGTCATCAGTGCATCAACACCAGGGGGAGCTACGAGTGCGTGTGTCCGGCTGGGTACAAGGTCAACATTGACCAGAAGTCATGTACAGGTGATTGTTGTCTTGTGAATTTTTCAACAACAGCTAGTTCGTTCCATAACTTTGTTCGACGACAGGAATATAATTTTATCATGGTCGTTAAGCCTGTTCAGAACGGGCTCTTTAATAAGAAAATGTACCACTTTCGTTAAGCCATGTTCAGAACGTGGTCTTTAAAAAGCAAATTTACCACTGTCCTTAAGCCTGTTCAGAACGTGGTCTTTAATAAGCAAATTTTACCACGGTCGTTAAGCCTGTTCAGAAAGTGGTCCCAAAGATCTCATTTGTATCTGAGGTTATTTTATTTCTTTACTCCCATATGCTATAAGAGAGACCCGATTAATCTGGAAGCCCGTTAGAACGGAACCGGGTCATCCGGAACCCCGTTAGTACGGATCTGGTTAATCCGCGACCCTGTTAGTACTGACCCGGTTCATACGGAACACCGTTTGTACGGATCTGGTTAATCAAGAATAACAACATGTCATGTGGGTGCAAATACAAGTCTATGACGAATAACAACATGTCATGTGGGTCGAATACAAGTCTGACGAATAACACCATGTCATGTGGGGGCGAATACAAGTGCATGCCGAATAACATGTCATGCTGGGGCGAATACAAGTCTATGACGAATAACATGTCATGCGGGGGCAAATACAAGTCTATGACGAATAACATCTCATGTGGGGGCGAATACAAGAATCTATGACGAATTACAACATGACATGTGTAAGATGTGTCAGTACACAAAACACCACGGAATTCAGCCCCAGAACGTCTCCCTCCTCTTGCAGACATAGACGAGTGCGCCCTCAACAATACCTGTGATCACGTTTGTGTCAACACTCCCGGCAGTTTCAAGTGCAACTGTCGCCATGGTTACCAGATGTATGGTTCCACTCATTGTGCAGGTAACTGTTTATATACCATCTGAATGATGTTCCTTGATGTACTGCCATGTTGGTGGTGTATGATACCGTGTGGGTACTGTTTAATGCCATGTTGGTAGTGTATAGTGCCATGTTGGTAGTGTATAGTGCCATGTTGGTAGTGTATAATGCCATGTCGGTAGTGTATAGTGCCATGTTGGTAGTGTATACCGCCGTGTGGGTACTGTATAATATCATGTTGGTGGTGTATAATGCCATGTCGGTAGTGTATACCGCCATCTGTATACTCTATAATGTCATGTTGGTAGTGTATAGTGCCATGTTTGTACTGTTTCAGTTTTCTTATCCCATACAAATGACTGGATTAACATATTCGCCAGGAACATGTCTGTTGCACCTATCGTCTTGACATCGCGGACTAACGCACGGTTTTCTACCAGGCTTCAGCTGATGCTCTTCACATAGCGTGTTAAACATAACTAACAGGATCTCCTTTATTTACAGACATTGACGAGTGCTCCATTAACAATGGCGACTGCGCACATTCATGTTCGAACCGTCTTGGTGGGTATGACTGTGTCTGTCGATCCGGGTTCAAACTCCATCCGAACAAGAAAGATTGCATTGGTGAGATACATCACGCGGGTTGTTTGTATTCTGTCTAGTTTGAGATTTCTTGGATATCAGAATAATCATTCCTCATTACCAATTCAATATTAAAACTCTTTACGCGTGCCATTGGTAGAGTAGATCTCAAGTATCCCATACATGCCGTAGGAGACTCAGATACCTCCACCCACCCCCACCCCCTTCCAGAATATATGATCGGTCCCTATATAACATCAAATGGTTATGTTCCGCCACGTGACTGATTGTGTTCGATTTATCTTTCGGATGCTTTCGGGCAGTTTATGTTGTCCGGACTCGACCTGTCATGTCGCCATGATATATATGGAATATTGCGGACTGCGGCCCTAAGCAACATTCACTCACTCACGTTTGTTTTCAGAGTCGTCGAAATGCATTCCGTTATCCAACCCCTCCAGGGCAACGTTGTCATGTCGCAACGTGGCCGGCGGGGAGCAACAGTGCAGTCTCGCATGCAACAGGAACGCCCGGTTTACGTCAGGCGTGGCCAACCAGATCACGTACATGTGCGGACCAAGCACGAGCTACAAGTGGAACTTTGAACGAAACAACTCCACACTCCCGTCATGCTCAGGTTGGTTCTAAAGCCAGGAAGCTTCAGAGTAATTAGGACATGACACTGTCATTACAGAGAGGCGATAGGGTAGCCTAATTGTTAAGTTGTAAGCTCGTCAACAAAATACGAGGTTCGATTTCACACAAGTGTAGCCTCTGTCAACAGGCTTCTCTTTCCGTTATGTGGTTGGAATATTGCTCGAAGCGGCGTAAAATCAGAGTTACTCACTCTGCTTATTACATGCTTGTCAAAAAAGGTAGTGCTGGTTATTTCAATCTCAACAAATTTCTTTTGAAAATTCCACTGTGTAACGTGCCTAATGTACCACACAAATGTATAAATACATTATGGTTTTTTTTAAAGAAGGAAGATATGGAGTAATGTTACAGTTATAAATAGTAATTTGCTCTCACAACGAAATACAAATTAAAGGCATAATTACAATTGAAGGAGAGGCTATTCTCAAACTCAGCACCTAGCAAAGATAGACCTTGGGTCGCCCCCCTTCCCTCAGCACTACCAGCAAAGACACTCTAAATTTGCAATGCATGCAGAAGCATGAAATACTCCTGCGATCCTACTTTGCAATAGTTGTCATGTTTGTATATGAATGTGTCTAATATGACCACCACCACACCCTCTAGAGCTGACGGCACCCCCGGGATACAAGAGGAAGGCACGGTTCCTGTTTGTCACAGACAAGTGCCAGTTTAAGAGGTCCGCAACAGAGATCCTCCGGGCCAGCTTGGCCAACATTCTTAATAGTGAGTTGCATTACCTCCTCTTCATGAGTGAGTGAGTGAGTTGGGTTTAACGCCACTTTTAACAGTATAACAGTTATATTGCGGCGTGTCAGTTTAATGCGGGAGGAAAGCCCGAAATGATGCAGTTCTCAGACGTTTATCACGTTTATCATGACGTTGAAACCCTCGAGCACGGGTATGGTGCTGACAAACCTAGAAACATCATCGGGGCGAACCGGAATTTGAACCCACAATCATAGGTTTCTGGCGTGCCCCAGGGGACGCAACTCTGCACAGCGAATTGCGGCGCCTTAGACGATAGGGCCACCCGTGCCCCCTCATCTTCATGAATTGAAACAGGTTGTTAAAACTAAGATGACGATACGGTAACACTAGCGGTAGTTGGTCGTCGCTATAAAACGACATGTAGGATTGGGTCATACCATAGCCACAACTATACCGGCAATAGAGTTTTGGTGTCGTGCACCTATGGAGGGACGAAAGAAAAGCGACACACATTAACGAAGGTTACCGTTTGTTTACTTAAAGCATTAAAACAAATGCTTGCCACCCTACAATAAATTGTCGTTAGTTGATAAATATGCTTAAACGACCATCACTTCCGGTGTAACAATCGCGTCCTTTGTCCTTGACCCCACAGAACAGAAAAAGTTCAAGTGCAGGAAGAAATGCCAGGTGACCTCTATAGACATCAAGTGCGGGTCCAGGCGGAGAAAGTTCTCCAGGAAGGTCCAGGGCAACGGGAAGTCTCTGGTCACGGCCGAGTTTGAACTCCTGATGAATTCCAGGAAGCCATCAGGTAGGGCGGGGTGTTACAATACGTTTCTTGTTTCTACATCAATCCGCCCGTTTAGTCAGGAAATAACAGTGTTAGGGTGTCATGAATAAGTTTCAAGTGATTGGCTAAGCATGTCTCCATTAACCAAAAGAATTAGGCCACACACAGACTACAGTTTCCTGATTGGCTGATAATAGAATTGGCGGGACTTGTGATGCATATTTGGGTTGAACCATGTCACTAATTCCGTATGGATGTCTGCAGTGTTTTTTGTGTTAATGATTATATATGCAGTCTGTGAAGTTATTATTGTTGAAGTATTTATTTATAAGAATTGACTTTAATATGTTTTCCATTTATGGAATTATAATCGTAAAAACTTTGTGCAAACTGTGTACACAGGCGTACGCAAATACATGTTGAAATCAATTCCTAATTACACAGGTTATTGATGACAGACATTTTTGGGTGCTCACTTAGCTTAGTGGTTGAAACGTTGGCCCGTCAGGTTTGTCTCATTATATCGGACTTTCGGCAACAGACGGCGACGTACCAAACTGTGTTTCTGGTTGATAATGAAGACAACAGCGTGGTTGGTTAAGTCTGGGTTGGTATGTACCGTTGTTGTAGGACAGTTGTGATAATGTCTCCACACCATTCACTCCTTATTGACATACAGGTAGCTGTGACATTGCCTGTGTGGGAAAGCGAACCAAGAGGAAGTTGAAGAAGGCGTTCAAGACGTTGAAGAGAGCCATCAGGAAGGGGGACCTACCCATAGGGTAAGACAGCAGGGTAGGACTTTACCTGGACCGGTCACACCCAACGGTGTCTTGTCCGCCAGGTAAAAGTGGGGTTGTGGTGGAAGGGGGTGTACTACTTGTAGGGTAAGACGGCAGGCTATTGCCTTACCTGGGCGGGTCACCCTGCAAGGTAGGTGGGACCTACCCACAGGGCGTGACTGCGGGGTAAGACGCGAGCTGGACGGGTCACGGTGAGAGATTCGCTGCCCTGAGTAAAGTTTAAGGTCCCCTGTTAGACCTTCTGACATGAAAATGATTGTAGGTCCGAGGTCACGGTTGGGCCCGGTTGAGACTCTAGGTCACGACATATTATTAAGTGCAGCATGAGACACGAAAATTTCATGTTTTACACTATAGTTGTATCGACCTGAAATGTTTCATGTCATGCACCGTAAGGCGTTCGGTTTCGAAAGTTATCAACTCCCTCTACTGCCCTGGTTGTCATACATTTACATCGTATGCCCTATTAACATTTGGTCATGTATCACCTGATGGCATAAAATTATAAGTTTCCACTTTACCGTATCCCGTAAAAGTATTGGTGTGTGGGGTGGGGTGGGGGGCATTTATTAATGCCTTCACTGAGGTTAGGAAAAGCCGTATCACACTCACCCGTTTGACATTGTTATAACACCGTTGCAACAGAATCCGCAATGGACACTAGGTTGTCTGTGATAAATGGTGTTTTTGCGTATTCTCGCTCTCACACCTCACACGTAACAAGGGGGCAACGGTGGCCGCGATTCCCTGTGCAGAGTTGCGTCCCTTGGGCACGTCAGAAACCTATGATTGTGGATTCGAATCCCCGTTCGCCCCAATTATGTTTCTAGGTTTGTCAGCACCATACCCGTGCTCGTGGGTTTCACCGAAGTGGTAAACGTCTGAGACTTGCATCACTTCGGGCTTTCCTCGCCATGATATAACTGGAATACAGTTAAAAGCGGCGTTAAACCCAACTCACTCACTCACACGTGACAATATTTTGTTGCAGGTTTGCAGGAACACCCTTAGACATCATCAAGAAGTCGTTCAGACCTGAGAAGGCGATTCCTGCCTCCTGTAGCCCTGGCACGGTCAACGTCAATCAAGTGTGTGGTACGTCATATGTCATTTCTCGAAACACGCCATGGAAAGCCCAAGCCAGAGAGAAAGTCAGCACTAAATACTAAACAGCCGTGCAAACGAAAGAATACGCTTAAAAATTGAATTTGACCGAAAAATTACAAAGGTTATCACAACGTTACTTGGCTGAAAACAGTCGCCGAAACACTGCAAACTTGAGGTCCAAAACGCAACTGTGATACCTGTATCGTCACTATCGAATAGCCCTATTTTGTTTGAGCACAACCTAACATGGATGTGTACTTTCTTTTGCCAGACAGTTTACATCTGTGGTGTCGAGTCGAGTACGCATTGTTATTGGGGTCCTGGGTGGCTATACTCATGTAGAACAAATTGCGCATGACGTCATGGTCTCCTGTCTCTACTGTCCCAATTGTTGATGGTGTCACGGACAATTTTCCCGACTGTGCATTACCAATGAAGGCCGTGAACAATTTTATTGATTGCAACCATTATTTCTGATGTCTTAGGCTATTTTGCAGCTTTGACCATTGTTCATAGTGTCACGCACTTTTTTCTGGACTCTATATGTCTACTGCTCATGACGTCATAGACTATTTACTCGAATACACCCATTGTTCATGGAGTGATACACTATTTTCTCTCTAGTGGCGGTAGGGTAGCCTAATGGTTAAAGCGTTCGCTCGTCACGCCGAAGACCCAGGGTTCGATTCCCGACATGGGTACAATGTGTGAAGCCCATTTCTGGTGTCCCCCGTCGTGATATTGCTGGAATATTGCTAAAAGTGGCGTAAAACCATACTCACTCACTCACTCACTCACTATTTTCTCGACAGTACCGATTGTTCATGTGGTCAGTTTCTTGGTGTTCATTGAGCGTTCCCCTTCCCTAGTTGGCTGCAGTATAGGGACATACTTTGACGCTGATGAGGGAGGATGCCGACCCTGTCCGGGAGGGACCTACCAGGACACGGAGGGACAGATGTCATGTAAAGACTGCCCTAACCGTAGAGTCAGCGGCGGGCGTGTCGGGGCGGCGTCAGCGACAGAATGTGCAGGTAGAGTAGAACTCACACTTCACAATTCTTGGCGGATGTAGCTCCTGCCTGGTGGAGATCGACCTCCTTGGATGTTTTTTTCGTAAAAATATATCTATTTTACCGTTCACTGCTTTACGTATTTATCTCTCCGTTTAAGAAAAAGCCGAATTATCTTTTTTTACAAAACATATATTTTCAGGACAACCAGCATGTCTAACAAAGAATAAATTTGGGTAAACCTAAGGACAAGTTTTTTAAGAGTTTTTTTTCTGGAACAAATGTATTAATCGGGATGCTTTCACTTTCACCATGGTACCGTCCGGATTGAGGAGGTTTTACTGTATGAACTGACTGAAAATATGTCAAAATCACAGGGTCTTCTTATGGGTTCAATCAAGGGTTCTTTCGCCCTCTACTCATCAGAAATTTCAGAATGATGTTCACAGTATGTTTTAGGTGTTTTCCAATTTTAGAGTAAAGCAACATGAACACATCACTTTAAGGGCACTTCAAGCGGAGCTTATTTCGCACTCATGTTAAATCTTATTTCCACATTATATGAAAGATATAATCCACTGGGGATTCCGGGCTTAAAGATTCTCCGTATCTAATCGTGTTGCAAGACCCGATTTGGGAATATGGGGTGGCCAGGCTAGGTGACTTGCTGATTCTATGTCATCGTGCCTTGACGTAGATCGTAGATCATGATTACATCAATCACTGGTTTGTCTGGTCCAGCCAATCGAATATTTACTGGAATATTGTGGCATTAAGCAACATTCACTGACGTAACTCCCTGCTCTATTTACAGACCTGTGTGAGCCAGGCTTCTACTCCAAGAGCGGCAGTAAGCCGTGTGTCCCGTGTGCTCAGGGCTACTACCAGCCGGACTATGGCCGCACCACCTGCACCCCCTGCGGGCACGGCATGAGGACCCGGGGCCCCGCGGCGGCCGAGTTCAAGGCGTGCAGTGCCAGGGGTAACGTTGTTGTAGCTTACACTGTGTCTCACCAAAGGCGGATCCAAGACGTTCTTCAGTACATTATACTTGACAATCTGTCTGAGAATTTCAATAACAAGCAGGTATCCTTTGGTCATTGGGGCCCACACTTTCAGAGAGCGTGGGTGGGTGGTCGAGACCACGACCGACCCACTCGCATCGCCACTGTGAATCTATAGTATACCATTATTCCATGAACCAGATAAAAAACAAACAATACACACGATTAGGTGCCTCACTCTGGCAAGTGTGGGTTCGAATCCTGGACGGGAATCAACCCAGAAAAGTACGAGAATCAGTACTTTACTAAGAAAGTGTTATCTCAAATATAACATTTGTTACATTTGACCACTTTCTAAATGGCATTGTGTATTCATAGCTTTCGGCCATGGGAGCCGTGCCAATTTACATTTGTCAGAGAGGTACTCAAAGTACGTGATCTACAGTACCAGTTGTCGGACTTTCATTGAGTGGAGTGGGTTAGATCGCTGACTTTGTGTGCTGGCGATTAGGTGCCTCTCT
Organism: Haliotis cracherodii; assembly: GCF_022045235.1. Classification (NCBI taxonomy): domain Eukaryota; kingdom Metazoa; phylum Mollusca; class Gastropoda; order Lepetellida; family Haliotidae; genus Haliotis; species Haliotis cracherodii. Next base: position 16,155,124 of record NW_027266270.1, on the reverse strand, counting down.
CATATTCATAGCTTTCTCGTATGTTCAAAAGTAATTGCTGCCTTTGTATTTATAAAAGGTTAACACCTTCATAGAAGAACGGTAGATGTTCATATTCAGCAATATACCCTAAATTAGTTACGATACAGTACTCTGTGAGGAATTGCAGATGCCAGTGTAAAATCCTCGCCATTATTAAACTTCACCTGTTTTTATATTTGTTTACTTTCAACAATAATGTACAGATGTACTTGGTTTATGTGTGAATATGAATAATACTATGGTTTCGTGGTCTTTTGCATGGCGTCGCAAGAGTTGCGTCCCTAACAGATAACAGGATCCGCTTTTTGTAGGTTCGACTTCCAGAGTATGATCCCTGAGCCGATATGACTGAACTGTTGTTGAAAGCGGTTATATACCGTAATGACTCACTGCTATTTGAGCAACTGAATGGATCAGATGTGTCTGTTTTCAGCGACATGCCAGGCGGGCCACTTCTACAACGCCACCGTCCACCAGTGCCAGATCTGTCCCCGGGGATCCTACCAGCCTCGCTCTGGTCACAACTACTGCATCGCCTGCCCGGGGTCGACCACGACAGACACCCCGGGGAGCACCAGCAGCGACAACTGCAAAAGTGAGCTACCCTGTACACTAATAGTGTTCTGGAGATTAAGATTAAAAATACTCAATGTATTTATAGAATGCTGCCACAACGTATTTGACGTTACATGTTTCCTGGCCGTTCTTGGATTGTTCAAACGTTAAACCTCGCCTAACACGGTGGTCATGTGTTCGAATCTGAATTTACACAGTATACTGACTACAAGCTGACCAGTCCTTGTGTTAGCCCCTTAATGCCGAGCGTCAGACAAGGATACAACAAGTACCATCTTTTTACGTATTTTGTAATGACACGGCCTGGGATCGAAGCCCGGGCCTTCCGCTCTCCTAGCGAACGCTCTGCCACTAGACCACGGAGGCGGTCCCATAGTTTTCAGCAAAGTGGTACACGACCTCGGCTTGTGTCTTCGCTGCACCGTCTGTCTTTAAACTGCCACGCGGTGTCCCTAAATTAACTAAATTCCTCTTCAAAGTGGCGTTTAAATCGGCGGATGACATCTCTGTAGACCTTTGGTATTGCGTATACACGCCAGTGTTGTGATCAGGTTCCAGAAAGCATTACAATTTTGCAAGTGTCCGTCACAGCCACATCAGTGACAAAATCTACGACGCTACTATATTCAATATATCTAATTGTACCGCAGGAACATAACGTAAACGATATCATTACTCTCGGTCAGGCTCGCTGACGTGGTTGATACATGTCATCGATCCCAATTGCGGGGATCGATGCTCATGATATTAATCACTGGATTGTCTGGTCCAGATTCGATTATTTACAGACCGCCGTCATATAATTGGAATATTGCTGAGTGCGGCGTTAAATAACAAACCAACCAACAAACAAAATGTTTAAACAAACATATATTGACATATATGATATGATGAAATGCATAGACGTTTGCGTCTTTGACACGCATGGTGTTTGTGTTGGCAGACCGCCTGTGTGGGGGGTACCAGGGGCGGTACCAGGGGGTGATCGAGACGCCCAACTACCCCGGGGACTACCCTATCGACATCCGGTGCACGTGGAAGATCAAACCCGACAAGAGACGCCGCATCCTCGTCATCATTCCCGAGATCTACCTGCGCGAGGACGACAAATGCGGCGACGTCCTCGTCATGAGGAAATCTAGTAAGTTAAATCGCGCTTTTTCTTGTTGTGTTTACTTTATCCCGTCTTTCGTTCATCATTTATCATGTGACACAACGTAAAGGAACTTAATGGTATCTGGAAAGTGTTGACAATATCAAAAATAGATACCCGCTTTACAATAATATCAAGTAATGGGACGATGAAAAATCATCACTCGAGGTATCTAATTTTTGATTGGCCCTGTATTGAGAATAGTGTTAATACCGCGAGAGGTATGTTTTTGAAAGACCCTGTATTGTGAATGCATACTGCTTACCATCACGTTCCTGTATCAGAACAGGGGTCGACGAATCGACCCGACATTAAATGGCTACAGACAATGATATGTTAAGGTGAGGTGAGGTGAGGTGGTAAGGTAAAGGTTTGACGTCGCGTCCAAGATTATTATTGCTCTTATATAGCGACGTGCATACACGTGTGTGTGTGTCTGTGATTGTGATTGTGTGTGTGTGTGTGTGTGTGTGTGACGGTGTGTCTGTCTGTCTGTCTGTCTGCTTGTACTAGTCCGGACTATACTGCCTTGTCCTTGTTTTAGTCCCTAAATGCCGAGCGCCAGGCAGGGTTACAATAAGTACCATCTTTTAACATCTATTGGTATGACACGGCCGGGTATCGAACCACAAACCTTCTGCTCTCCGGGGAAACGCTCTACCACTAGACCACGGAGGCGGTCGTAATATGTTAAGACCTAAATATTTATCTGATACCTTACCCTCAAATATGTATACTTTTTTTGTGGCGGAACCGGCTACTGGTTTTCCGTTTTATGTATTTACCGATAAAATAAAGTTTTCTAAGGGAAAAGATGTTTAAATCCTGACGGACGTGACATTTACAGAACTTATTAACATTAAGACAAAACACGATTCGTAGCCCTTTATAGATATGCTGACACAACAGGTTGTTGAGAAATGTTCTAAGCTGTTCATGGCAGGGGCCTTCTATGGCCCATTGGCCCTGAAGAACTAATATGCAGTGTGCAAAATCGTAAGCTTAAACAGAGGATACATACTGATTGTTTGCTGTTGTGACAGAGTCCCCGTACAGCTTGACGACGTTCGAGACATGCAAGAGCAAGGATCAACCGATCGCCTTCACTGCTCGCTCCAAGAAACTGTGGATTCAGTTCAAGTCGGACGGCAATAACACAGCAAGGGGTTTCTCCATACCATTTGTCACATACAACGGTTGGTATATCCTTCACAGCAGTGCAACATATTTCGTTATTCAGAACCGTCACAATACAGCTGAGATATGACCGTAAAACATTAACTCGTGAACACCAACACAGGGGAAGTTGTCACGTTGGGTGTCTGAAAAAAGGCAAGGGTGGTGCTCCCTCTACACCCCCACCCCTACCATCAGCCCGCACCTGCCATCTGGATATTGTATATTTTTTGAAAGAGTATTTCGTTGTTTTAAGGGGGCAATACAGTGTTAATACTTTGATGAAGCTCGTGATTATAACTATATTCAACAAATGTTTCATCACAGTTTCTGCAAATGTCCATTACTTTGAGTATTGCTATTATTGTTTCAGAGGAATACCAGACCCTCATAGAAGACATCGTGCGGGACGGTCGCCTCTACAACTCCTACCAACATCAGCAAATATTCAAGGTTGTTACACCAATGTTCTTCCAAGCAGGGGGGCACGGGTGGCCCAGTCGTCTAAGGCGCCGCGATTCGCTGTGCAGAGTTGCGTCCCTTGGGCACGCCGGAAACCTATGATTGTGGGTTCGAATCCCGGTTCGCACCGATTATGTTTCTAGGTTTGTCAGCACCATACCCGTGCTCGTGGGTTTCACCAAAGTGGTAAACGTCTGAGACCTGAATCACTTCTGGCTTTCCTCCCACATTAAGCTGACACGCCGTGATATAACTGGAATACTGTTAACAGCGGCGTTAAACCCAACTCACTCACTCACTCACTCTTCCATGTAGCTTACCTCAACCTAAGGTTGTCTAAGTGTCGTACTTGCGTCCTGTTCTCAAGGCCTTGTATGGTGGCACTTTGTATTGGCGATCCAAACTATTGCTTCACAGAATTGTAATCCGATCTGAACGATGGTCGATCCGGCAGCCATATTAAGAAATGCAATTTGTCAATCATATATTGACCACAATATTTACTTATCACTGTGAAATTTTATATATTCGATTTTAGCGCGTTTTTGTATTTTTATTTTTATCCCATTTTGGCTTTGAGTGCGTGAAGTGAATGACTGTTGTTATACGGCAGCCAGTTAGTGAGCTTGTGGATGTGAGTTTTTCAGTCGGCTCTTCCTTGGAACCACAGCCTGGGCTTTTGCCTTTCACCACCAGATAGACTAAATAATCTGACGATATCGCAATTTCTAAATTACGTGTCAAGTATCTCAGCAATGGTGGCGCGGTCGGGTAGCCTAGTGGTTAAAGCGTTCGCTCGTCACGCCGAAGACCCGGGTTCGATTCCCGACATGGGTACAATGTGTGAAGCCCATTTCTGGTGTCCCCCGCCGTGATATTGCTGGAATATTGCTAAAAGCGGCGTAAAACCATATTCACTCACTCACTCACTCTCAGCAATGGTGTTTTCGAGAACAGAATTATTATACCCCTGAACATTAGCGAACAGTTTCCATACTATTAGAAAAGGGGAAGTGCAAAGATTTTGATATGTGGATTTTCTTAGAAAACTTAGCATGTTGTTTTAATTCAAAATTTGGCGACCTATAACTTTAAATACTACTTTATGGCGTCATTTCCAAATGGGAGAACAGTTTACATACCAATGGGTGAGATGCACTGCTACGTTTGATTTCAATAAGTGGATTTTCTGAGAGAATATTGCTTTTTTCTTATTTTGATCTTAGCAATATGTTGGAGTCGAAGTCGAGGGTATTAGTGAGTCCAGCTCTCTCCAGCCTTGTGTATAATTGTTTTCTGATTATAAGCATGGTCGCTGCGACTCTTATAATGGATTTGTGATTAAAATCTAGTTATAGTATATTTAACAACAACAGCAATTAACCCGTTGCCCGGTGAAGATTCCGGTGTAGAATAGGTCTTCAGCAACCCATGCTTGCCGTAAAAGGTGACTATGCTTGTCGTAAAAGGCGACTAACGGGATCGGGTGGTCAGGCTCGCCGACTTGGTTGATGCATGTCATCGATCCCAATGGCGTGGATCAATGCTCATGATATTAATCACTGGATTGTCTGGTCCAGGCTCGATTATTTACAGACCGCCGTCATATAGCTTGAATGTTGCTGAGTGCGGCGTTAAACCACAAACCAACCAACCAACGTTGGGATTCCAAGGTTACACTTTGTCCTCAACAACACACACACATACACACCTCTGAAACTACTGGATCACGAAACCTGAAAACTATAGTGCCTAAATATTTCATTCCCGACCTCATTTATGGCCGTAGCCGTATTGTGTTTCACGCCACGTGGTAATTCAGTTATAGTGATTACACAGATAGTAAGAAAGATGTTTTCATTGATTCAATGTTTTATATATTTTATCGGTCATATCCGGGTTTTTTAAGTCACGAATTTGATCATAAATACCCATAACTGCGGGAGAACTATATTTTCTTAAGGCTGTCTCACAAAATGGACTATCTGGTAAAGTATAACGAACGTTGTATAAAATTGTAGTTTGTATTGAGCGGATAATTTTTAATTCATTATTGCATGATTCTAAATACGAATAGATGTGAATGAGGTGGTTGGGTAGCCTTGTGGTACAAACGTTCGCTCAGCAAGCTGCAGATGCGGTTCGATTCACAAGAGATTATGTGTGAAGCCGGTACTTAGTGCCCCCAGGGGATGTTCTTAGAATATTGGTAATAGCTTTATTAAGAATACTTTTTACGGCGTTTTAAGAATTTTGCAGAAAAATCACGGCGGGGAACACCAGAAATGAGCTTCAGTCATTGTATCCTTGTGGGAAATCGAACCTGGGCATTTGAGTGTCGAGCGAACGCTTTAACAACTAGGCTACCTCTCGGCAAGAATGAATTGGAAAATAATGAAGAAAGCAATAGTTATTAAAATTTGATATTGACGTTGTATCTTTACAGGACCGGAAGCTGCTGAACGCGCTCTTAGAGGTGATCGCTCAACCCTACAACTATCTGAAATACGCAAACGTGTCCCATACGATGTTCCCACAATCCTTCTTCCGGCTTCTCACGCCCAAAGTTCGGCGCTTTTTTAACACATGATGAGACGGGGACAATGCTGGGAGCAAGGAGAATGTGCATTACTCATAGGAATATTTTCATGCGATGTGATCATGTGACATCACGTGACCTAGACCTCATGCTGCTCCAAGCAGACTGGATTTCATAGCCTTCCGGTGGCAAAGGTCATCCAAGGGAGGCAACTCATCCTCATTTATATCAGTGTTGTGTCATAAGACATGTCCTAGGCCGTACAATGTGGGACGTTTAATTGTTGAGTTGAGGAAATGACACCTGTAGTTGGTACAATTGAACACGTGACTTGCTATACCAAAGGAGACGGTATATGTGAGTATACTAAATGGAGAATTGTTCAGTGTTCATGTGAAATCCTTGGAAGCGTTGCCATAGAAACTATATGCCATAGAAATTGGTTATACGTGGTAACGCTCTGTCGCGGCTGACGTAAAGGCATTTATATCCCAGGTAGGGATGGGTGGAGTTTTAAAGCTGTGTGTATCTGCACCCCCGCAAACAACAGTAACGGGCTTTCTCCTTAACTGGATGTTCCAACGCTGGCACAACTAGTTGCACGGAGAATGAATCAGTGAACATGAAATATGCATATATTCATCTCGTTCTAGCTTAAAAAGCACAGTAGCCATATCTCATGATTACATATCTACCCCTTGACCTGCAGTAGAGCGGTAGGGGTTAAGGCTGGGCGGGGATAGCGGTTTTGTCAATGATTGGGACACAATGGGTTATGGGTTTGGGGGACGCCTTTGGATCAGATCGCTTTTTTTCAATCAAACATACGTACACAATTTAACGATTCAGTCACTCAGAATACTATTTTCTGTGCAAATACAACTTAAAAGTTGATGCCAGATGTCAGAAATTCAGGGTTTGTTGGACGTCCGAGAACGTGTAATGTCTTATGGTCAGAGTTCGTAATTTCTCTCTTTGTTGATGCTCTGATACAATCAAACAAGGTCTGTTTAGGAACACCCTAGACAGGTTTTCTGAGTCAAGAGCGTTGTGTTTCTTCTCACTTAAGATGTGTTTTATTTCCCACCCGACCACAGAAATGTAGTTTACAAACAAGAAAAATTAACATTTACGTCAATTTGAAACTGCGTATTACGATTCTGCGATAAACGTAACGGGATATCTTTCAAAGGGTCACGTGACGCTTTAATGATCAACCATTTTGAACTACGTGAAACGAAAAATAAGTAGAGTAAATATGAATGACGTCACGCTTACGCAGGTTTTGACAAAACACCATGTGTCGGATTTGGGGAAATCTGTACTTAGAAAGGCTAGCTCTGTTAAATTGATATTTAAATAGGACATCATTACAGCTGGGCGTACCGGATGATTTATGTGTATGTTTTAATCTGGTGATGAGCGCTTTCGTTTTATTTTAATTGGTCTGGTATAAACCGTTAAACACCCTTTGACTAACAACCCACACCAACGCATAATCACAATGTTTGAAAGATCTCTAACCTGGTGATTCATCTGGGTGCGGCCATTTTTCAATGGACACACCTTCACTTATTACTGATCCTCAGACAAAACGGTTTACACCTATTTCGTAAGATATACGATTTCTAAAACAATGACATCAAGCAGCGGGAAAGACACCTTCTTTTCAATTTCCTGTTTCAAAGTGTAAACGGTTGCACTAGCAAAACAATCTTAACAGAAATGAATACATAATTATGCTGCACAAAGCGTGTTGATGAATATGGTTTCCATGGCAACATATTGATGAATATGGTTTCCCTAACGACATGTTGATTAATATAGTTGTCCATGGTTGGTGAATATTGTTTCCCTATATGTTGATGAATATGGTTTCCATGAAAACATATTGATGAATATGGTTTCCATGAAAACATGTTGATGAATATGGTTTCCCTGACGACATGTTGATTAATGGTTGGTGGATAGGTTTCCATGACAACTTATTGATGAATATGGTTCCCATAACAACACGTTACTGAATATGGTTTCCATGACAACAGAGCTGTGTGATAGGTTGTTTGAACACGTGGTCCGCTAACCCCCGAAAGGATATCTTTATCCGTCGCTTTACAATATAAATGCTTCAAGCTGTGTAATGCACTGAATAAGTGAATGCATTAATTTGTAGGACATTGGCTTTACAGTAAGTGTATATTTTTATTGTTATATATTTTGCTTATCTATCTGTGTGTACATGCTTGTCAAATCTCGATGTATTTAATATATGTATTGTCCTAAATCTGTATGTGCAAATTGTTCAGTGATGTTAAGCTTCTGTCAGTGTCGAATTATTCAGTTTCACCCATATGTGACCCATCTAGTTTGCAGCGTGACCAAGCTTCATGTTCAATAAAAGAATCTTGCAAGTCCCGAAAACATAAGGAACACGTTTCCAGATTAATATGCGATTTAATATACGATATTTAATCTCAATTAAATATTGTCATGAAAATCTGAACAATAAAAAAGGAACATGGATTCGTCCAAATACAGTTTTATCCAGTGCCTCCCATTTTTCAATAATTGTATTGTAATATCAAGAGATGCACGTGCATGAAGGACACACGCTAAAAGACTCCGATACATATCACAATTATCGAGACAATGGAGGCACGCGGACTTGCGACCTTAGCAATCAGAATCCGGTGATCACGGGTTTGAATCCCAGATTCGCCCTCATGATGATTCTGGTTTGTCAGCAGCATACACGTACTAGTGGATTCACCGAATTGGTAACCGTCCGAGACATGCTTCACTTCGGGCTTTCCTTCAACTTAAAACTGATATAACTAAAATACATATCAAAGTGACGTTAAACCAAACTCACAAACTTTAAACCAATTCACTCACTCACTATCCGCACAATACCGTGCCCTGTTTGGAATCGGGAAAAATATCTCTATGCGTAGATAAAGTTTATTTAAGCAATTGTCAGATAAATTAAGCTGTCAGATTTCGACTATGCAGACACTGATCCGGAAAAGAAACGTCACTTCATGAAAGGTTCCCATTGACATATCAATGCATTGTTTTGGAGGTATGTCTGTATCCAAATTTAATGTTAACGGCCATAAACGACACAAGTATGGGTATAATGGGTGGCCAAAACTCAGCTTAACAAACGCCCATAGTACAAAATCCCGAAAGCTTTCCATGAAAATCAAAATTCACTTGCGTTTCCGTGTGCCTTTTCTGATAAACGGCACCCAGTACGTGGCTCCAGCATTCGTGTATCTACAGCGCTATGCCAAGAATTATTAAGCATCAGAGAAACCAGGCTCAATGAAGATTGCATGCTGTTGGTAACCTGGTGTCGTTGCTGTTATCTGTAGATGGTTCTCGCATGGACAATAAAAGCATTATCAACCATTCGTGCAGTCTGACCAGCATGCAGTCGTCCTAAAGCCTGGTTCCTTTAAGTCTTGGCATGGCGTTAGTATCGGTACAAGAATGTTGGTGCCACGTATTGGTGTGTATTTTAATGAACTGACGCGTCCTTTGTGGATCAGTAAATTATATATATATATGTACCTGCATGTTTGGTGGACTCGGGTGTCCATTGTGAGATGTTAGAGTGATATTAGCGCTACATAACACCAGAGACCATATAATAGATCTATTATACGGTCTCTGATAACAGAATTGTATTGGAATATACCAAAATGATATCACTCTCAAATCCGTTTGACGCCAATCCTTCTGCGAGGTTTAAACAGTTTGGGCGTTTGCCTAAACATTTCAACTATCGATAAAACTGAGATAATATGCGCCAGTTGTTAATGAAAGCAGGTGGAGAACACTCTCTGCTTGAACGCTGTTGTACGAGCTGTTCACCGCCGCCCTTGTGGTGGCGTGATGGAATTTTGCTGACACGAACGGGTCTTCGTAAAACTAGATGGGTCACGTGACCTCATGTACATTGCACCCTGCTAACAGAACCCTGAACTAGATCTTATTGTTCTCACCAATAAACACTGTGTAAAACCTCGAACTAAATGTCTAGTCTTATCATTTGTATTACAGTGATATATAATCATGTATATGTAGGTGGTATCTATTGTAGACCCGTGAAGATCCGTGTTAGAATAGGTCTTCAGGAACCCATGCTTGCCGTAAAAGGCGACTATGCTTGTCGTAAGAGGCGACTAACGGGATTGGTGGTCAGGCTCGCTGACTTGGTTGGTGCATGTCATCGTATCCCAATTGCATGGGTCAATGCTCACGATGTCAATCACTGGATTGTCTGGTCCAGACGCGATTATTTACAGACCGCCGTCATGTAGCTTGAATATTGCTGAGTGCGGCGTTAAACAACAAACAAACACACAAACACAGATGTGGTGGGACGGGCTTTTACGTAACGTGAATCTGTGTGACGAATGCCTGATGGGGTCAGAGTCAAATAATCGAGTTTGGACCAGAGAATCCAGTGATCGATATCATGAGCATTGATCTACGCAAATGGGATACGCTATGCATTAACCATGTCAGCGAGCCTGACCGCCCAATCCCGTTAGTCGGCTCTTTCGACAAGCATGGGAAGGCCAATTCTAACCCGGATCTTCGGGGGTAGAGTCTTTGACTGTGTGGCGGGCTTCTGTGTGACGAGTTCCTGTGGCGAGAATCTGACAGTCCATGATCTGTGTGGCGAGAATCTGACAGTCCATGATCTGTGTGGCGAGAATCTGACAGTCCATGATCTGTGTGGCGAGATTCTGACAGTCCATGATCTGTGTGGCGAGAATCTGACAGTCCATCATCTGTGTGGCGAGAATCTGACAGTCCATCATCTGTGTGGCGAGAATCTGACAGTCCATCATCTGTGTGGCGAGAATCTGACAGTCCATCATCTGTGTGACGGGAATCTGTGAAAGGAGTACCTGTGTGACGGGAATCTGTAAGACGAGTGTCTGGGCGGCGGGAACACGGGAAGACTGACACAGATTCACGTGGTAAGGGCACTCGTCACTTATATTCCTCACACAAACGATCGCTAAACCGGAGCACACGCATTACTCTGGCCCAATGTCCAGTTCGAATGCACAAAGCATGCTGACAGTCCTACACTTCAGAGAAGATATACGGATGGAGAGTCCAGGATTGTGAGTGAGTGAATGAGTTGGGTTTAACGCCGCTTTTAACAGTATTCCAGTTATATCGCGGCGTGTCAGCTTAACGTGGGAGGAAAGACTGAAGTGATGCAGGTCTCAGACGTTTACCACTTCGGTGAAACCCACGAGACGGATATGGTGCTGACAAGCTAGAAACTTAATCGGGGCGAACCGGGATTCGAACCCACAATCATAAGTTTCTGGCGTGTCCAAGGGACGCAACTCTGCACAGCGAATCGCGGCGCCTTAGCCGACTGGGCCACCCGTGCCCCTTCTAGGATTTTGAAAACGGAGCAACGACACTTAATCTTGTCCATCACCAGGAGGATTCCTGCTCAGAAAAAGGTCCCCGGTCACCTAAATGTGCTTGGCGTACAAGGCATCTAAAATGGATCGGTGGCAAGTCAGTCTCGGCGTTGGGCTAATGGGTGGAATCGTAGTCCGACAGCATGTAGCGTTGATCATTTCAACCACTGGTTTGTTTGTTTGTTGTTTAACGCCGCACTCAACAATATTCCAGCTTTATGACGGCTGTCTGTAAATAATCCGAGTCTGGACCAGATAATCCAGTGATTCATAAAACGAGCATCGATCGAAAAAGTGGGATACGATGACATGCATCAACCAAGTCAGCAAGCATGACCACCCGATCCCGTTCTATTACGACAAGCATGGTCACCTCTAACGGCAAGCATGGGTTGCTGAAGAGCTATTCTACCCCGGATCTTGACGGGTCAGTTTGGCTGGTACAAACTCTGAGAAGGTTACATCAGGAGTTGACTGTAGAAAGGTCATTATTGATGAGGAGACGGTATTGTGTCGGCCCTGATTACCAAGTGTAAGCCGTCATCCACATACTAGCGCACACGGGAAACACGAGAGTGCTCATAGAGCATGATCATATGTGAAACCACAAAAGTCAGCCTTATGCATCGTACTGTTGAACAATGTTGACTTTATTTAGTGGGAATAGGTTGGTTGGTTTGTTGTTTAACGCCGCACTCAGCAATATTCAAGCTATATGACGACGGTCTGTAAATAGTCGAGTCTGGACCAGACAATCCACTGATTGATATCATGAGCGTTGATCCATGCAATTGGGATCGGTGACTTGCATCAACCAAATCAGCAAGCCTGACTACTCGATCCCGTTAGTCGCCTCTTACGGCAAGCATGGGTTGCTGAAGACCTATTCTGACTCGGATTTTCTCATTTTTGAAGTAAAGTTGACTTTAATGAAAATATCAATTGATGCGGATAGTGTCACTGTAAGACAAGTACAGTCGCCTTTTACTGCAAGCATGGGTTGCTGAAGACCTATTCTACCCCAGATCAGTGCGAATAGGTGTAACAGTGCAAATAGGTGTAACAATGTAACATACCAACATATATCGAACAAGTAATGTCAGAGGGTCCATATAAGACACATAAACTTGACACCCTGTTATAATTTGGAGAAATAGCTGTGATTTTACGAGTGCTCTTATCGATAAATATTTATTAAGAGAATGTTATTATTCATGGCTCTGTACTTACAAGCAAACGTCCGTCATCAATAGGACATAGCTGTGCAATAAACTCTACTGGAGTTACCCAGGCACGTGCAGTGACTGACACTCTCGCGTGGATGCTGTGGTAGTCAATGTATAAACATTTGGTCGTTTATCTGTCCTTGGCCATGCCTGATCCCCACAGAGATACACTAATTGAAGACCATCCTTGTGTCATCAGTAGTGCTGAAATATTGATCAACCCACAATCAATCTGTCCCCACCCCTCTCACACGTCATCCAACAGGCAGGCCTCAGAACAACAAAAGTCAGAATTCAATATGCACTCTTTTATTCCATACCATCAACATAAAGACTGCACTTGCATTCTTTGAGTAGAAACATTCAAATAAAATCTGTAAACATGTTCTCTTAGGAAAACGATATACCATGTACCAAATACATTGATAATAGAGGGCAGTCTTCCCCTACCGATCAGTTCAGCAGAAAGAAAAGTATTGTAAGGACAGACTACAGAGCAGCACCATGGTCTTGTATATATAAACGAAGTAAACAACACTTTCCGCATCCATTCATATCTTCATCAAAGTCAACTTTACTTAAAAAATGTGAAGATCCAGGTTAGAATAGGTCTTCAGCCAACCATGCTTTCCGTAAAAGGTGACTACGCTTGTCGTAAAAGGAGACTAAGGGGATCGGGTGGTCAGACTCGCTGACTTGGTTGATGCATGTCATCATATCCGAATTGCGAATTGCGTGGATCGATGCTCATGATGTCATTTACTGGATTGTCTGGTCCAGACTCGATTTTACAGACCCCCGTCATAGAACTGTAATATTGCTGAATGCAGCATTAAACAAGTTAAAGAACAAACAAAACAATTTTACTTCACAAACAGTTGATGTTTACATTACCAACCTACTTCCAAACTTTCTCAACAGAACATAGTCATTCAATGGATTCCTAGATACCATCTGGTTATGTTTCTAGATTTGTCAGCATCTGGACTTCAAAATAGAATTGACATATTTTTTTAACCAAATGGAATTAGTGAGTTAGTGAGTGAGTGAGTATGGTTTTACACCGCTTTTAGCAATATTCCAGCAACATCACGGCAGGGGACACCAGCAATGGGCTCCACACATTGTACCCATGTTGGGAATCAAACCCCGGGTCTTTGATGTGACAAGCGAACGCTTTAACCACAAGGCCACCCGACCGCCCCAAATGGCCTAGGTATCACAATATGGTTGACCAATATCGGGGGGGGGGGGGGGGGGAGAAGGGAGGGGGAACAGGAGTTCTCCATGTAAAGCAGCAAGCACTACACACGTAATGAGATGAATGATGAGATGGAAGCCATCTTGGAGATCATGGTCTAGAGGAACAGTGGTAGATGAAGTTGATAAAGTGGCAGTGTATATCTGGCAGGCTGAAATCGGACACAGGACAGGCGACAAACTGCCTTCACAATACTGTCTGGTAATACTCCTTAGACAGAAATAGAAAATGTCACAAAATTATGACATTAAATGAGATCAAATATTACAATTAAAAGTTGATATATACACCAAATAAACCAATTTTGACACGGGATATAAATGACTAATTGCAATTTTTTATAACCAATACCTATTAATTATGAATAAATTATTACCTATTAATGACTTCCTGTCCCAAAAGGATACCAGCTTCAGGTCAGGGTTTTGGGTTTTGAAGTTTCCTGTAAGCTCTATTGTACAATAACAGAATACTATAATGTGATGTAAAATCCTTAAAAACAACAATATGACAACAAGTAGATCATGACGTCTCGGAGACATAGGCTCCCTTAGGGGGTTTAGGGACGGCAGTGGGGTCGAGTCCGAGTTGCTTCATCTGCACTCCCATCTCAAACAGGTAGTCGTAACACTCGCACCTGTACAGGAGAAACGTGGAGTGAGAAGGACAGGCTTCATGTGGACTAGTGTGAACTATATCACAGCTATAATACAACTATATCACAGCCACAATACAACTATATCACAGCTCTAATACAACTATATCACAGCTCTAATACAACTATATCACAGCTATAGTACAACTTTATCACAGCTATAATGCAACTATATCACAGCTATAGTACAACTTTATCACAGCTATAATGCAACTATATCACAGCCATAATACAATAATATCACAGCCATAATACAATAATATCACAGCCATAATACAACTATGTCACAGCTCTAATACAACTATATCACAGCTATAATACAACTATATCACTGCCATAATACAACTATGTCACAGCTCTAATACAACTATATCACAGCTATAATACAACTATATCACTGCCATAATACAGCTCAAATACAACTATATCACAGCTACAACACAGCTCAAATATAACTATATCACAGCTACAATACAGCTCAAATACAACTATATCACAGCTACAATACAGCTCAAATACAACTATATCACAGCTACAATACAGCTCTAATACAACTATATCACAGCCATAATACAACTATATCACAGTTACAATACAACTCTAATACAACTATATCACAGCCATAATACAACTCAAATACAACTATATCACAGCCACAATACAACTATATCACAGCCATAATACAACTATATCACAGCTACAATACAACTATATCACAGCTACAATACAACTATATATCATATAATGGTAGGTTTCTTGTTGGGATAAAGCCAACTGATAAACACAATATCCGGGAATCTGGAGAAAGTATTGGGATAATTGCTATCATTATTTAAAGAATAGTCAAATATACTGAGAATCAGTGTCTAACTGTGACGTAACTAAGTCATTTTACAAGTTTGGGCAATTTTAGAGATATAAATTGCAAAACAACACTAGCAAAGAGGGATTAGCTTCCATATCTGTGCTTGTATACCTCTGCGTCTTGGAACCATTTAGATCTGGCCGAAATATGTTTGAATTGTCACCTTGTTTCATTTTGTCACTGTGTGTACATCTGGCTTCACTTTGTAACGTTATGACAGGACAGGCAGACTGTCAACAACGTCAGATCATGGCCGAGACGTCTCATAGACTAGGGTTGGAGTAGCTTCCCTTTGATAAAGGGCAGTTACTCTAGTGGACAGACAGACGGATTGCCGCGGAAGTCAAGTACAAACAATTTGTGTAGGCAATTGTTTTTATTTTGCATATATGTAGTTACGCCACTGTATAAGAAACAGGTTTCAGATGGCTACAGTCACTGTCCGACTGACACACCACTTACCTTCTGATGTAATATATATAACCCCGGTAATGCGCATATTCAAGGAAAACATCCGATGTTTAGGTTTGTGAGAGATGGGAAGAGATTTTTTACTGCACAGTAATCTACGGTTATAAGGAACTAAAGGGACCGCTAATTTTAGTTCTTTATAACTGCATGTAGTCCGTTATGAACATATATGTAACGTATATAAATCAAATGGCCGGAATAAAAAAGACCAGTTTGTTGTATCTGTTTAAACATAGTTTACTGTATATCACAGCCATTATTTATCAACATCACAACTATACCACGGCAACAATACAGCTCTATTCCAGATACACACAGGAACTGTACACCACATATACGGTCTATAGGACACGTTTACACGTTTACTGTTGGCAATCAACAAAGGTGAGGTGAGGTGAAATGGGGTTTAACGTCGCATCCAAGATTATTGCACTTATATAGCGACGTGCATGTACGTGTGTTTGTTTGTGTGGCTGCTTGTACTATTCCAGACTGATGCCGATTTAGAGTGCTAGCTCACTGAGATACCATGCCGCAGTTTAACATGAATACCCCACTCAGACACAGTATACTGACTCCGAGCCGACCAGTCCTTGTTTTAGCCCCTTAATGCCAAGCGCCAGACAGGGTAACAACAAGTACCATCTTTTAACGTCTTTTGGTATGACGCGGCCGGGGATCGAACCCCGGACCTTCCGCTCTCCGGGCGGACGCTCTACCACTAGACCATGGAGGCGGTCCAATCAACAAAGTGAAACCTGCCTACAGACTTTACATGTCCTGTGGTCACAGTTTATCAGCTGTCATCCTACTACCTGTCATCTGAAATACACTGCACTATGACAACAGTCGGCGTGACTCCATCCAGACTTACATAGCTTTAGCCTTCTGCCATGTCTCTCCCCAGACGTAGAACCCGTGTCGTCTGACGAGCACGGCACAGGAGTCAGGATAGTCCTCCATTGCTCGTGCCATGGCATCCTGGTGGGGAAAGCACTTCCTATAAACTCATTCACAAATAGTCTTGTATCAAGAAAATGATCCAATTGGTTCATAAGGAAGAGAATATATGGATGTCAACTTCTTTATTAAGAGGAACACAACGTTTTGGTGTATATCCTTACTCCTTCATCAGGTGTCTACCAACATCCACAACTAGCGACAAAGAAAACTACAAGAAGCCATTGCCATCAGGTCACACCAGCCAGCCGTGACCAGGGAACCTATCTGCCTAGTACTTGGGACTTACTGCTTTGATCTTTCTCGGTGCTAATTACCTAGCTGGCTTCAATTTGCCCCTTGCCATGCCCATTCTTTCACCTATCAGTGCTAATTACCCCCGGCCTCCCGGTTGCCCAGTGTCCATTTCCTATTACTTATCTATGATACTTAAAGGGGCACTGATCTAACGCAATTCCCCGGGACTGGTTGTTGCCTTTGTTATTGTTTTTCCCCAGTGAGTACCCGGATGTAGAGCAGAAATCTAGACTAGCTCGCGACCTCTGTTGCGCCATTCGTAAGCGCATTAGTCACTTTTATGGATACCGGTAGTAATAAGAGCGTATGGTCACATTGATCAACAAAATGAAATACAGTTTTCGAGATAATAAGGAAATGTAGGTATTTTTGTGGGTAGCATCGGTAATGGTGACGAAGTTTTGATAAGTCACTTGCTTGGTAATTTTGCGATTTTCGTTTACACTATTTTGACTTGCAACACAAAGTAAATATTTCACCTGAGCATTGCTTTTTTTATAGTGTGTATATTTTTTTACTGTCAAAATGTGTAACATATTTATTAAACGTATAAATATTCAGTTATTTTACAAAGTGACTGAAAAACATTTCCATCTGTATTATTATGATAACGAATTCCAAACATTTTGATGTTTAATGTCATCACCAAGAGACTGAAAATGTTACGTTGGAAAGTACATTTCTATGTTGTTTGGCTTCTAATCCTACATAATAATCTGTTGTGATGTTTGTAGGCCCTTTTGATCGTCTTGATCAATCTGGACAGATCTTTTAGTCAAAATGACTGAAATATTTACACATTTTATAAATTGCCTGAGAGAATCACATTTTACAAATTGACGGTAATCTATACACGCTTACAAAGGAAATGACCTGTGAAAACAACGTCTATCGCGCATTGAAGAATTTCCCAACCAAGACGTAGAGAAACAAGAACGAATCGGTTCAAATGAAGGAAAACAAAATGCAAATACCATAATTACAACTTACCAAATTTACGTGTATAAATAGGCAGCTTCCTTGTTCGAGGAATGTATCCGTGAATATCCACACAAAGGAATAATGTCCCACTCATCTGCAGCTATACAAAATAACTTATTCGATGTCACGTGTGTCTGTAACTATCAAATATTCTAAAAGATATATATCGTTTCGGGATATTATAACCAGTGTTCGTTTCTCAACTGATCACTTGGATTGTTTCAGGTGTTTCACATAGGTGTCATGTCTCAAGGGTTGGCTGAGAAAGGCCACGTGACAACTATTTTCATAACGTCCACGGTTCCTAAAAAATCCACTGAGTTTGATAACAATGAGCAACCAATCAACGTATTATCAGTTAACCCTTTGAACAAAGTATGTTGTTTTTACATCGGCACTTCACGCCATGATATGAGTGTATTCCCTTTGTTTTAGTAAACCTAGACATGTAAACACTCACTTTTGACATATCCACTGTGCAAGATAACAGTGATTAATCAATCAACGTATTTTCTGTTAATCCTTTGATGACTAGGAACGATCCGTTGATTTACCTAAAAAAGTAAATCAACTGATCATTCATCTCTTGCTGGGCTGCCACGTGCATATTACATAACGCACATTTCACCTCACTTCAAACCTGGATATAGATTGAATAATTACCCCAGACACAATAAATGCCAAATGAGAACCTTTGTCAGGTAATCTAAGTGGTGCTACCACTAATTGTACCTGTAATAAATTCATTAACTGAGCATCAAGTGAATGACGACAAATACACAAGTGTAGGGTTATACGAGAAAACGCTGATGACAACAAGGGAGTAGTAATCGTATTATCGACGCAATCCGAAATCCGAAAATGCTTTCACTGCATGGATACCTTTTTTTTAGTATTAAACTATAACCATCTGGGGTATTTCCAAATGACGACTTCCGATGAGCTCCGCCGTTCTTTTTGTCTGTTTGTTTAGGCTGAAGAAATTAATTAACATGCGCCCTTTGTCGAATCTTTACAGATCACATTTAACTAATCAGTGTTTATTCAAAAATGCGTAAAACAAATGTTGCCTCCAGCCTCCAAGTTTATTTAGCTGTCCTTGCAGACGGTAGCCCAGTCTCTGGTCACGCTCAGTTGCGTTGCGTATCATCCGGGTACGCACAGGGGAAAAAACAATAACAAAGGCAACAACCAATCCGGGAAATGGCGTTAGATCAGTGCCCCTTTAAGTACTGGCTTCCATACTATCAGCGCTAATTACTGCAAAGTGTTGGCCTCCATTGTCTATTGTTAATCACCTATCAGCGCCAATCATCTGTAGGCTTACCTTGTTAGTTTCTACCCTTTGTTATTTTCCACCTTTTGTCATCTTATTAATTTGCTGTCCTTACATGTACATATATATATATGCTCTCTGCCTCATGGCGTTCATTCACCTGATGAAGGAGTAAGCATATACTCCGAAACATTGTATTCCTCATAATAAAGGTTGGTTGGTTGGGTTGTTGTTTAACGCCGCACTCAGCAATATTCCAGCTATATGACGGCAGTCTGTAAATAATCGAGTCTGGACCAGACAATCCAGTGATTGATATCATGAGCATCGATCCACGCAATTGGGAGCAATGACATGCATCAACCAAGTCAGCGAGCCTGACCACCCGATCCCCTTAGTCGCTTTTTACGACAAGCATAGTCACCTTTTACGGCATCCATGGGTTGCTGAAGACCTATTCTACCCCGGAATCTTCACGGGTCCATAATAAAGAAGTTGACATCCATATATTCTCCGTCTTATGTGTATCACTTCTAAATGCCTTTCAAAGATCCAACTGGTTTATGTTCTGTAGATGTGAAATGAAGCATATTTCATAATGTCAGAACAAAATGTTTACAGCACTCACCACGCTCCTTGATGGAATAGACAAGTCCCTTCCCCTTCCCCAACAGGCACAAGCTTCTATCTAAGAGGCTGACCATTTATAAGCAAGAGTCATCAGAAGATGAATCCCCCGGCCCCCACAAATTCAAAAGAACAAATTTTCTGACTGTTAGCGTTACTTTAAGTCCAACTTGATTAGAGATTCTCTCCAATTTGTCTGCCCATATACAAGAGTAGTTATTGTGCTATCAAAACAATATCATGGAATTGAGTTTCAGAACTTTGCAGATACATACCACTACAACAGAGTCAAAATCAAACTTGTTGCCATGGACACAGAAAAAATATCAATTCCAAAAATCCAAGAACAGCAAAATGCAGCACTTGGTCTTTGAATGTGCACAGTTTCAAGGAGTGAGTGAGTGAGTATGGTTTTACGCCGCTTTTAGCAATATTCCAGCAATATCACGGTCGGGGACACCAGAAATGGGCTTCACACATTGTACCACAGTTTCAAGGAAGAGTTCCTATTAGTTAGAGATAAGGTCAAACTTGTTGCCTTGGAAACAGGAATAATTAATTTTTCTCAAAATTCCTAAAAGGCACCACTTCAGGCCTTCATTAATACATGTACCAAGTGTGGATGAAAAAAGTTGAATAGTGTTTTAGTTCTGCTCTGGAAACGACACCTGCCTGGGGGAGGGAGGGAGAGTCGGGAGTTTGTTAGAATCAGAATGTTCTTCAGACACTGCTACAGGACATACCATATTTTTCAGAGGAGCCAAACATTTTTTCAGAAAATTCACTGTGTCTTGCAAACCTATACCTAATTCCCAGAATACCAAATGGCCGTTCCCCACTGCACGTCGGGATATACGACTTGATCAGTGACAGTACCTTCAGATCCTTCTCCTCTGGGGTGTTCTCCACGATCGGGACAACCAGCTCCTCATTGTACTTGTAATACCCACCTGAGATAACGACAGGGCACAGACACATGAGATAACGACAGGGCACAGACACATGAGATAATGACAGGACACAGACACATGAGATAATGACAGGGCACAGACACATGAGATAACAACAGGGCACAGACACATGAGATAATGACAGACACATGAGATAATGACAGACACATGAGATAACGACAGGACACAGACTCATGAGATAATGACAGGGCACAGACACATGAGATAATGACAGACACATGAGATAACGACAGGACACAGACACATGAGATAACGACAGGGCACAGACACATGAGATAATGACAGGGCACAGACACATGAGATAATGACAGGGCACAGACACATGAGATAACGACAGGGCACAGACACATGAGATAATGACAGGGCACAGACACATGAGATAACGACAGGGCACAGACACATGAGATAATGACAGGGCACAGACACATGAGATAACCACAGGGCACAGACACATGAGATAATGACAGACACATGAGATAATGACAGACACATGAGATAACGACAGGGTACAGACTCATGAGATAATGACAGGGCACAGACACATGAGATAATGACAGACACATGAGATAACGACAGGGCACAGACACCTGAGATAATGACAGGGCACAGACACATGAGATAATGACAGGGCACAGACACCTGAGATAACGACAGGGCACAGACACATGAGATAATGACAGGGCACAGACACATGAGATAATGACAGGGCACAGACACATGAGATAACGACAGGGCACAGACACATGAGATAACCACAGGGTACAGACACATGAGATAATGACAGGGCACAGACACCTGAGATAACGACAGGGCACAGACACATGAGATAACGACAGGGCACAGACACATGAGATAACGACAGGGCACAGACACATGAGATAACGACAGGGTACAGACACATGAGATAACCACAGGGTACAGACACATGAGATAATGACAGGGCACAGACACCTGAGATAACGACAGGGCACAGACACATGAGATAACGACAGGGCACAGACACATGAGATAATGACAGGGCACAGACACATGAGATAACGACAGGGCACAGACACATGAGATAACCACAGGGTACAGACAAATGAGATAACGACAGGGCACAGACACCTGAGATAACGACAGGGCACAGACACATGAGATAACCACAGGGTACAGACACATGAGATAACGACAGGGCACAGACACATGAGATAATGACAGGGCACAGACACATGACATAACGACAGGGCACAGACACATGAGATAATGACAGGGCACAGACACATGAGATAATGACAGGGCACACACACATGAGATAATGACAGGGCACAGACACATGAGATAACAACAGGGCACAGACTCATGAGATAACGACAGACACATGAGATAAAGACAGGGCACAGACTCATGAGATAATGACAGGGCACAGACACATGAGATAATGACAGGGCACAGACTCATGAGATAATGACAGGGCACAGACACATGAGATAATGACAGGGCACAGACACATGAGATAACGACAGGGCACAGACTCATGAGATAATGACAGGGCACAGACACATGAGATAACCACAGGGCACAGACAAATGAGATAACGACAGGGCACAGACACATGAGATAATGACAGGGCACAGACAAATGAGATAATGACAGGGCACAGACACATGAGATAATGACAGGGCACAGACACATGAGATAACCACAGGGCACAGACAAATGAGATAACGACAGGGCACAGACACATGAGATAATGACAGGGCACAGACACATGAGATAATGACAGGGCACAGACACATGAGATAACGACAGGGCACAGACTCATGAGATAATGACAGGGCACAGACACATGAGATAACCACAGGGCACAGACAAATGAGATAACGACAGGGCACAGACACATGAGATAATGACAGGGCACAGACAAATGAGATAATGACAGGGCACAGACACATGAGATAATGACAGGGCACAGACACATGAGATAACCACAGGGCACAGACAAATGAGATAACGACAGGGCACAGACACATGAGATAATGACAGGGCACAGACACATGAGATAATGACAGGGCACAGACACATGAGATAATGACAGGGCACAGACACATGAGATAACAACAGGGCACAGACTCATGAGATAACGACAGACACATGAGATAACGACAGGGCACAGACTCATGAGATAATGACAGGGCACAGACACATGAGATAATGACAGGGCACAGACACATGAGATAACGACAGGGCACAGACACATGAGATAACGACAGGGCACAGACACATGACATAACGACAGGGCACAGACACATGAGATAATGACAGGGCACAGACACATGACATAACGACAGGGCACAGACACATGAGATAACCACAGGGCACAGACACATGAGATAATGACAGGGCAGAGACACATGAGATAATGACAAGGCACAGACACATGAGATAACGACAGGGCACAGACTCATGAGATAACGACAGACACATGAGATAACGACAGACACATGAGATAATGACAGACACATGAGATAACGACAGGGCACAGACACATGAGATAACGACAGGGCAGAGACACATGAGATAATGACAAGGCACAGACACATGAGATAATGACAGACACATGAGATAATGACAGGGCACAGACACATGAGATAACGACAGGGCACAGACACATGAGATAATGACAGACACATGAGATAACGACAGGGCACAGACACATGAGATAACGACAGGGCACAGACACATGAGATAATGACAGGGCACAGACACATGAGATAACGACAGGGCACAGACTCATGAGATAATGACAGGGCACAGACACATGAGATAATGACAGGGCACAGACACATGAGATAATGACAGGGTACAGACTCATGAGATAATGACAGGGCACAGACACATGAGATAACGACAGGGTACAGACTCATGAGATAATGACAGGGCACAGACACATGAGATAATGACAGACACATGAGATAATGACAGGGCACAGACACATGAGATAACGACAGGGCACAGACACATGAGATAATGACAGGGCACAGACACATGAGATAATGACAGACACATGAGATAATGACAGGGCACAGACACATGAGATAATGACAGGGCACAGACACATGAGATAATGACAGACACATGAGATAACGACAGGGCACAGACACATGAGATAACAACAGGGCACAGACACATGAGATAATGACAGGGCACAGACACATGAGATAATGACAGGGCACAGACACATGAGATAATGACAAGGCAAAGACTCGTGAGGAATATCAGTGGTCCCTGCTTACATCAACAATCACGTCAGTATTATGCCTACAATGGTCCCTGCTTACATCAACAATCACGTCAGTACTATGCCTACAATGGTCCCTGCTTACATGAACAATCACGTCAGTATTATGCCTACAATGATCCCTGCTTACATCAACAATCATGTCAGTATTATGCCTACAACGATCCCTGCTAACATCAACAGTCACGTCAGTACTATGCCTACAACGATCCCTGCTAACATCAACAATCACGTCAGTACTATGCCTACAACGATCCCTGCTAACATCAACAGTCACGTCAAGACTATGCCTACAATGATTCCTGCTAACATCAACAATCACGTCAGTACTATGCCTACAACGATCCCTGCTAACATCAACAGTCACGTCAGTACTATGCCTACAATGATTCCTGCTAACATCAACAATCACGTCAGTACTATGCCTACAACGATCCCTGCTAACATCAACAGTCACGTCAGTACTATGCCTACAACGATCCCTGCTAACATCAACAGTCACGACAGTACTATGCCTACAACGATCCCTGCTAACATCAACAGTCACGACAGTACTATGCCTACAATGATCCCTGCTAACATCAACAGTCACGTCAGTACTATGCCTACAATGATCCCTGCTAACATCAACAATCACGTCAGTACTATGCCTACAATGATCCCTGCTAACATCAACAATCATGTCAGTACTATGCCTACAATGGTCTCTGCATCACATGCTGTCATGCACCATACCGCTATTTGTTTGTTGTCAGATTTACTGTGTATAGCAATGTTGATGGTGCAGAGTCTCACTCACCAGAGTTGTCTTTCTTGATGCCCTTGATCATCTCTAGGTGAGAGATCCTGAACTCCTTCTCGGGAAACATCAGCGTTGCCATGACAGCATGCTTCGAGTGGCTGTGTATCACTGCACCTGCATCTGTTACAGGCGATAGTGAGGAAATTCAGGACAATAGCAAGGACATTCAGGACAATAGCTAGGACATTCATGGCAATAGTCAGGACATTCAGGGCAATAGCTAGGACATTCAGGACAATAGCAAGGACATTCAGGACAATAGCTAGGACCTTCAGGACAATAGCTAGGACATTCAGGACATTAGCCAGGGCATTCAAGGCAATATCTTGGACATTCAGGACAATAGCCAGGGCATTCAAGGCAATAGTCGGGACGTGCTGGACAATAGCTAGGACATTCAGGACAATAGCTAGGACATTCAGGACAATAGCTAGGACCTTCAGGACAATAGTTAGGACATTCAGGACAATAGCTAGGACCTTCAGGACAATAGCCAGGACATTCAGGACAATAGTTAGGACATTCAGGACAATAGCTAGGACATTCAGGACAATAGCAAGGACATTCAGGACAATAGCTAGGACCTTCAGGACAATAGCTAGGACATTCAGGACATTAGCTAGGACATTCAGGACATTAGCCAGGGCATTCAAAGCAATATCTTGGACATTCAGGACAATAGCCAGGGCATTCAAGGCAATAGTCGGGACGTGCTGGACAATAGCTAGGACATTCAGGACAATAGCTAGGACATTCAGGACAATAGCTAGTACCTTCAGGACAATAGTTAGGACATTCAGGACAATAGCTAGGACATTCAAGGCAATATCTTGGACATTCAGGACAATAGCCAGGGCATTAAAGGCAATAGTCGGGACTTGCTGGACAATAGCTAGGACATTCAGGACAATAGCTAGGACATTCAGGACAATAGCTAGGACATTCAGGATAACAGCTAGGACCTTCAGGACAATAGTTAGGACATCCAGGACAATAGCCAGGGCATTCAAGGCAATATCTTGGACATTCAGGACAATAGCTAGGACATTCAGGACATTAGCTAGGACATTCAGGAAAATAGCTAGGACCTTCAGGACAATAGTTAGGACATTGAGGACAACAGCCAGGACAGTCAAGGCAATATCTTGGACCTTCAGGACAATAGCCAGGACATTCAGGACAATATCTTGGACATTCAGGACAATAGCTAGGACCTTCAGGACAATAGTTAGGACATTCAGGACAATAGCCAGGACATTCAAG
Source organism: Haliotis cracherodii (assembly GCF_022045235.1). Lineage (NCBI taxonomy): Eukaryota > Metazoa > Mollusca > Gastropoda > Lepetellida > Haliotidae > Haliotis > Haliotis cracherodii. The sequence continues at coordinate 16,128,800 of NW_027266270.1, read as the reverse complement.
GCAATATCTTGGACATTCAGGACAATAGCCAGGACATTCAAGGCAATATCTAGGACATTCAGGACAATAGCCAGGACATTCAAGGCAATATCTAGGACATTCAGGACAATAGCTAGGACATCATCATGGCAACAGACAATCAATGTCAAATGCCTCATGTTTCCTGGTCCAAATTACTATCTTGGACAAAATCTGGGTTTAGTAAAAGTCACCATCAGTTGGTGTAGGCACACATCCTGGACCTACTTCTCATCGTGTAGGCATTCATGAAGAGAGGTGTGCACTGGCTCTTCTTGAGTTTCTTACTGGGCGGCGGTTCTGTGATATCCTTATTGTCGATCGTCTGGACGAATAGGTCGTCTGGCTGGAAGAGAGCGTGATGTAACGAGTCCATGAGTACACTGCTGCATGTTACTACCAGTATGTGAGTGAGTTTGGTTTTACGCCACTTTTAGCAATAATCAAGTAATATCACGACGGGGGACACCAGAAATGGCCTTCACACATTGTACCCATGTCGGGATTCGAACCCAGGTCTTTGGTGTGACGAGCGAACGCTTTAACCACCAGGCTACCTGACCGCCCCACCAGTATGTGAACCAGCTGACATCAAGGCCTGATTTCTTCATTTACAGAGTTGTGTGTACAAAAAACTGGTTGGTAAGGCTTAAGGTTCTCAGGCGATGACTTTTGAACATAGAGTGCAGGCAGGCGGTGGTTTTGTTTGTTTGTTTGTTTGTTCAAACTAGTATGTAATAGGGGTTGGATGGGTAACTTGGGTACCCGGGTCGGGTGGGTACTGAGTAGGACCCGGGTACCCACAGGACTACCCGGACCCGTGGTTAGTCACTTGATTTATTGTTTAATGACAAAAATTATCTAGAACTCTATGGTTACACTACAAGTCACTAATGTTCGCATTTCTTTCTGACTATGCACCCATTCCTTCTGATTTTTCATATGCTTGAATAAAGATATAACTTAATTCAACTTCAGTGTATGCATGACCAAATTGTTTAATACATGTATCTTAATACGTTTTGCCCGGGCTATGTTAAATATGTTCCCAATCGGACATTTTAAGACATCTCCTGATACCTACAATGGGTACCCGGGTAGGGTAGGGTAATAGGGGGGTTGGGTACCCGTGTAGGGTAGGGTAATAGGAGGGTTGGGTACCCGGGTAGTAAATTTGGACTTGTCTAAGCCCAAGTATGTAGCCATATAAACAACTGTGTACCATCAACCTGGGATAGGGCCTCCCTACATAAACAAGCATACAAACACAAGATGCACAGTAAAGCAGTTCGCATGGAAAGGGAAGTAACTATACTAGCTCACATTGTTTTGTTTTTTAGGATTTCTTTATTTGTTTAAAAATGGAAATAAGAGCGAAACATGCAGCAGACGTTATGATGATGCGGGTGGTGCCTGAGAACCAAAACAATTATTTTTTTTAGCATAAGAAGAAAAAGATATAACGAAAAAACAAAAAACAATTTTGTTTCTGTTCTTGAAGTGTAAAACAAGTGTAAGTTGCTGGTGGCCTAATGTAACAGAGAATCAAAACAGGGCTGTATGATGTCTGATGTCCGATGTACTTATAAAGTCTCATAAAGAAATATTGAATGGCTTATGAGTTATGCTCCACAAAATGAACCCCCAATTTTAACCAACTTAAAACCAACTTGTTGCCTTGGACATGCACAGTCTAAAAAGTAACAAGATTCCTGAATCCTGAAAGGCACCAGTTCGGACCATGCTTGATGTGTTAAAACAGTTTCATGAAGAAATATTGAACGGTTTATGAGCTATGCTCCGGAAATGAACCAAAATGTCATTTAGGAATTATCTCTAAAACATATTGTCTGTGGTCTATTGTGGAATATTTCACTCATTATTGAAATGAAAGAAGCAACTGCTTCAAGACTTTCTTCAAATGATCATCAAATTTGGCTCATCTTCGCTTTGAACAGTTTTATCATGGACTGTGAGCCATAATATTTGTACCACTGAAATATTTGTACCACTGAAATGTTTGTACCACTGAAATGATTGTACCACTGAAATATTTGTACCACTGAAATGATTGTACCACTGAAATATTTGTACCCTTGAACATGTTGAAATGTTTGTACCACTGAAATATTTGTACCATTGAAATGTTTGTGCCACTGAAATATTTGTACCACTGAACTATTAGTACTACTGAAATGTTTGTACCACTGAAATATTAATACCATTTGAAATGTTTGTACCACTGAAATGTTTGTACCACTGAAATATTTGTACGACTGAAATGTTTGTACCACAGAAATATTTGTACCACAGAAATATTTGTACCACTGAAATATTTGTATCACAGAAATATTTGTACCACCGAAATGTTGGTACCACAGAAATATTTGTACTACAGATTCCTACCTGAATCCGTTCCTTCTGTACCCCTGATGGAGCGATGTAGATCTCCTCACTGGAAGCAGAAAATGGCCATCGATTAAACTTAAATACACTGAGTGAAAATGTGTCTCATACACCAACTCGATAATTAAACGTTGAATAGCAGACACACAAAATGATTCAAATAGTATCCTGTACAACTTCAATATGTGTACATTATACGTTAACTTGTACATGTAGGATTTTTAATGTGCAAAAATAACCATAACATAACACACTTAAGAAATGAAACAAGGATACGCTTGATCTATGGAAGAAAAATGATTAAGATAATGATAAACCATGCGTAGTCATCTTTGAGAATGTTTGTTTGTTGTTTACCGCCGCTGTCAGCAATATTCAAGCTAGACAACAATTGGGATACAGTGAGATGCATCAACCAAGTCAGCTAGCCTGACCACCAGATCCCGTTAGCCGCCTCTTACGACAAGCATAATTGCCTTTTATGGTAAGCATGGGTTACTGAAGACCTATTCTATCCCCGATCTTCATGGGTCTCTATTTGAATATAATTTTGGTGATAGAGTAGAAAGATCATAAATTTTGTGGTTTATGCTGACAGCCTGAAATGATACAAAAGAAAAGTCTGTGCGTATTATACAAGACAAATATATTTTTCCAGAATTTAATTGCCCGTAATTAATGGTGCATATAACACATGAGTGTGTATTATACACGAATAAATAAGTCTTGTGTACATTGATCAATTGGAAGGGTGCTAATTGGGATTGTTCACTAGCCAATATATTAGCAAATATCACCATGGGCGCTTATTAGAGCGGGGTGCTTATTACGTCAAATACAGTTACTGTAGTTTCCTGTCATTTGCAAATCCACCTGCACGTACACATGATCAGCATTTGTTCTGAGTGACCATGGCAAGCATCCACTTCAAATCTTGACACTATGATTGGCATGGTGTGTGTAAAAAATTGGAATCAGGAGCAGAAACAGTTTGTCAAATCATAACAGAGTTTAATTATTTTTCTCATAAATAGGGGTCATGGGAGAATTAACAATGATTAAGGGTAAGGTGGGTCATAAGAAACAAAAACTGTAGTGAAAATGTTTTGCCCCTTGTTTTCTCATTGTTGATGGAATGGAACGACAAGTGTTTAGTGTTTAGTGTTTAGTGTTTATGTAATCTACAACATGTACAATGCAAATGTCACAAAAGATATATTCCAAAAAAATATGTGAACGTTACCCCAGCTTAATGCTGATCCCGCCGCCTGTGCCTGTTGCCCAGCCATTGTTGTAGAACAGTCTACAGAGCTCTGGAATCAGGTTCCTTGGATGTTCCTGGGAAATTAACGCAGAAAGATGAAACTAAAATGTGAACATTAGTTGTAGTTGTCAACCCTAGAGTGATGGTTTTCAGACAACTGAAACATTCTGTAGACTATAGTCATACATTGAGGCCCTGACATTTAAAATCGAAATGGAGTCATTGACATAATAAAATATATGGCACTATTTTTTCAATCTGTACAATGGAAATGCATTCATATTTTAGGTACAGCACATATGATAGCACAGTGAGTATGGTTGAGGTGAATATGCATATTTAATTTATGGGGCCATTTCATCTGTACATTTGCATTTAAACAGTGTAAGATCATTTAAACACGTACTCTCGGCATGCATAAAACAATCAGCAATTCTAAACATCTGCCACATAGGCACATACGGGCATTCCACTGTTCAACAAATCATGATATATTAGAACATATAGATCCCATTATACAACTAAAAATTAATTAAAGACCATCGATTATTTCATATTACTATAGTTAGTCTGTCATGACAGATTAAAAAGAGTAACATGAAAGAGTCGCGTGGTCCTTAACTTCTTTTATTTTGATAAGGAGATATATAATCGTCAAAATAAGGGAAGAGGTTAAGTTGATGTATAATATACACGCAGCTGTCAAATCGTATTAGATATATATGCAGTTCTAACATTCTAAACATCCTACACAATAAACTGTTCCTGTATTTAGCTAACCGGGGAGTACTTGGCATCCATGACCTCGAGTGACACGGCACACAGACACCACAAGGTTTAGATGTTGAATTCACAGTGTGATCGCAATCGTAAACAGTGACATGTGCGTGATCTTATGAAGGTCAAGGCCGATTTATTGGACTGGTTTTACACACAGTTTGCGGAAGCAATGTGATGATGCGTTTCAGCGATTACTTATGTGTTCTCGGCAAAGTAACGGTCAAATTTATGAATATATGGATTTTTCAAGGATTACCCACGAAGTGAAGAGGCAGGTGGTGAGACACTAAATCCGTACGCCACATGAAGCATTTTTGCGAGTCACTGTTTTCGAAAGTGTGTGTTTTTCGTATGAATGTACTTACAGAAGTAACAGAACATTACTGCACGGTCAGATACCTCAAACGGAACATACCGACGCAACTGATTCGAAAACACTCGTGTTGATTAAGTAAGGATAAGAATTTATGGATGAACAAGTTCTTTATTACAATTAACAGTAACATCTAGGCCCCTCAAAACCCGAATTAAAGAACATCAAAGCTCAGTCTCCAAAGATGACTCTAAATCAGCTCTATCAGACCACATCCGTGACAACCCAAGCTCTTAATTGTAATAAAGAAGTTGTTCATCCATAAATTCTTATCCTTACTTAGTACTCCAACTTCTAAATGCCTATCAAAGAAGTTACTCGTATTGATATCAAGCATGAAACGCTGTGTGAGGCGCAACTAGGCTAAATTTAGTGTAAGCAAATCTAACTTTCTGAGGATCCGCTAGGGGGGTTGAGGGGCATGCTCCCCCAGAATTTTTTTTTTTAGATGATCTCAAACGCTATTTCCTGCATTGTGGGAACGTTTATGTTAGATTTTTATTTGCAACAAATGTTGGTATTTTTTTATTATATTTTTTAATAGTATATATATATATATTTACGTGTTTCACGAAAACATTTTCGACTTTCGTGCAAGAATGCAAGAAATATGATAAATGAAATTTAAACATTAAAACGAATCAATAATATTTTTAGGTGTTTTACATTTTTATTCATAGAATGTAATGGTTCTTTATTTTTTTTCATATTTTAACGCGAGCCGGCCTATCATTATAATGAAACTAACTGTGGGAGCGCCGTTTGCTTTCGTCACAAAACCATCTACCACTAAAATCCTTGAGTGCGTAAAGATTCCGATTTTCAAGTTAGACAATTAATATATTACGTTCGTCCGTGTAGAGTTAGAATTAATAGTTTACTGCATAGATGGTAAATTGAGGTTTACTTATAAATAATGTGGATGTTTTAGGTGTAAAGAAAATGTGCTTTTTTTAGGTGTAAGCAATTGCTATTCTGCTACGATGGGTAAGCAATTGCTATTCTGCTACGATGGTAGTTTCGCCCCTGGTATGTAGATCACGGTTATCGTTTCTGATTCTGAAGGTAACCCTGACCTTCGTTTGAAGCTGCCACTGACACAACATGCAAGCAGACTCGACCCGTGAAAACCAGGGTAAGAATAGGTCTTCAGTAAACCATGCTTGTGTTTATATAAGAGGCGCCTCTGCTTGTCATAAGATGCGACTAACGAGATCGGGAGGGCAGGCTCGCTGACTTGGTTGGTGCATGTCAACATATCCCAATTGCGTAGATCGATACTCATGGTGCCAATCACTGGATTGTCTGGTTCAGGCTCGATGCTTACCATAAAAGGCGATTATGCTTGTCGTAAGAGGCGGCTAACGGGATCAGGTGGTCAGGCTAGCTGACTTGGTTGATGCATGTCACTGTATCCCAATTGTTGTCTAGCTTGAATATTGCTGACAGCGGCGTTAAACAACAAACAAACATTCTCAAAGATGACTACACATGGTTAATCATTATCTTAATCATTTTTCTTAAATAGATCAAGCGTATCCTTGTTTCATTTCTTAAGTGTGTTATGTTATGGTTATTTTTGCACATTAAAAATCCTACATGTACAAGTTAACGTATAATGTACACATATTGAAGTTGTACAGGATAATATTTGAATAATTTTGTGTGTCTGCTATTCAACGTTTAATTATCGAGTTGGTGTATGAGACACATTTTCACTCAGTGTATTTAAGTTTAATCGATGGCCATTTTCTGTTTCCTGTGAGGAGATCTACATCGCTCCATCAGGGGTACAGAAGGAACGGATTCAGGTAGGACGGATATTCCTGTGGTAGACAGTATTTTTGTAGTACAAATATTTCTGTGGTACCGACATTTCTGTGGTACAAATATTACGGCTCACGTGCTATGATAATACTGAAAAACCGTTCAGTGTATTTAAGTTTAATCGATGGAAATTTTCTGCTCCAAGAGAGGAGATCTACATTGGGTGTGCGGCGTTCAAAAAATAAAATGCAAGCAGACTCGAATTTGTTGACTTTTTCACTTCTTCAACACAAGGGAGCGCGTCAAAACGGCTTTAAGTCAGACGCCTCCAAAGGCAGTAAAAAAGGCCACAAATGGCCACAACGAAAATAGGCATAACAGCAACACAGACAATATAGAAGAGAAGCTCAAGTATTGTGTCACATTAATTGTATTACATACTTTGTATAACAGTTCATAACGCCATATGCACACAGATTTAAATTCAGCACTAACTCAGCACCACACATCACAAATGACACATCCCTGTCGACCCGTGAAGATTCCGGGGTAGAATAGGTCTTCAGCAACCCATGCTTGCCGTTTTTAAAAGGGTGACTATGCTTGTCGTAAGATGCGACTAACGGGATCGGGTGGTCAGACTCGCTGACTTAAAAAAGGTTGATGCATGTCATCGATCCCAATTGCGTGGATCGATGCTCATGATATTAATCACTGGATTGTCTGGTCCAGACTCGATTATTTACAGACCGCCGTCATATAGCTGGAATATTGCTGAGTGCGCGTTAAACAACCAACCAAACAAACATCCCTGTCACATATTAAACCCTTGGTCCCCTGGTTGGAAGCGCATATGTTAAGCAGCTCAGCTGGTGTTACGTCGCCTCCCTTGTACAGTCTTTCTACTCACGAATAGTGAGTGAGTGAGTATGGTTTTACGCCGCTTTTAGCAACATCCAACATTCCAGCAACATCACGGCGGGGGACACCAGAAATGGGCTTCACACATTGTACCCATGTCGGGAATCGAACCCGGGTCTTCGGCGTGACGAGCGAACGCTTTAACCACCAGGCTACCCGACCGCCCCTACTCGCGAATAGATTAGTTTGAAATAAAAACACTGAAAGGTTTCATTAGGTTAAAAATTGCAATAACATATAACATGTGTAATCTTTACACACCCTGCTCACTTTGAAGATTCATTTATCATTATCATGGACATTTTGGCTTTTTTATTGTGGCCGTCATGACTTTTTTGTGGCCGTTTTGACTATGGGTTTGTGGCAATTTTTACTTTTCTTATGGCCGTTTTGACTTGGGAGTTTTGAGGCCGTTGTGACATGATGCCGTTTTGACTACAACCCACAGTAACATGTATGTCGTTCATGGTTATCGCTGATAGATTTCAGCAGCCAGGCACCCCTGAATTATAACAACACTATCAGCATGGTAGGATGAGATTGCATTTTGCACAGGTAGAGGCCATAAAATGTCAGAGTCTCGGGATGGCATTCGAACCACCACGGACCTAACGAGGCGAGGTGTTATGCATGCACACAAAAAACTCTCATTTCTTGAGGTATGAATTTACATACACCCTCTCTCGGCGGCGGTTCTGACCTTATGGTCCGAGGTCGGACGCCTTGTCCACATGATCAAAGAGGTTAACCATTGTAGCACATTAGAGACCATCGTTCTGAAATCCGTTTTGATTACATTTAATGTTAAAGGGGCACTGATCTAACGCAATTCCCCGGGACTGGTTGTTGCCTTTGTTATTGTTTTTCCCCTTGAGTACCCGGATGATATAGCAGAATCGTAGACTAGTTCGCGACCTGTGCTGCGCAATTCGTAAGCGCATTTGTCACTTTTATTGATAGTATAAGGGCGTATGGTCACATTGATCAACAAAATGAAATACAGTTTCGGAAATAATAAGTTATTTTACAAATTGACTCCGAGTACTCACGGGGGAAAAACAATAACAAAGGCAACAACCAGTCCCGGGGAATTGCTTTAGATCAGCGCCCCTTTAATGTTCTATCACAACATTGAGGCGCCAAGTCATTGTTTTCATCACCCCTGAAAGAAAAAGAGAGACACATATCGACCACAGTGTGTTCGAAGCTCTGCATCGATTACAACCACGGAGTCTATATAAGGCAAACAACGTAGAAAAGCACACCGATCGATAGCTCATATAAAGAAACATTTGAAAGACATTTAACAAAAAACTAGATACTGAACTGTATGTTCACAATGTTTACAAAACACTGTATTCGAAACATGAGCGAGGCTCCGAAATACAACCAGGAGACGAACCCCAGTTGAATATACGTTTTTGATGCAGTTACCGATAATCGTTATGAAATATATGTTTTACCACATTAGAGCTGTTAGACCTATGCATAATTATCTTTGTATGCCATACAATACAAATAACAAAAACATTATGCCACGAGATCTGTAGCGAGATCCCCTACTCACCGGCAAAATGGCGTCAGCCATTCTAAGGTTTGGCAACCTCACTAGGGTTGTCAACACCTTCAAATGTATATCTTACCGCCAACTACCGCATCTGTTGCAACGCCAGATTCATCTCCAAACATTAAATTATGGTATGCTCCCAAATCTTCTATATGGAGAATAACCTATCTTATGACACAGTACATTGTCGACTTTGTAAAGATTTTGGTGCTGTCAATGTCATACTATTGTCCTTGAGTAATATCATCGCAGTGTTCTCAAGAATTGACCAGTGACAACAGTTAATCAGCTTGTTAAGCTCTGGTCAGGGTAATCTTTGAAACACTGTTTTGCAAATCATATTCTGACTTCAGTGTAAAGTAAGAGATCATGGTATCAGGTGGGCAAAACTGTAAAGGGTGAGATCTGTCCGATCTCTGGTCATCAGTTTTGATTTGTGTCCACAGACCAATTATCGTAATTTTTTTCAGTGTTACTTAAAGTATAATGAACAAATGTGCTTATTTCACACCTTGGAAAACGCTTTAGCCAATTTCTGTTTATACTATGAATAGTGGTAATCAAAACAATGGAAATGGTGTTTGCTCTAATATGGTCTGCGGCTTGATAACGACTGAAGGGGTCGTTGTCGGCACAGGTACTACAGAAATGTACCTGGGGTACATTTTTGTATACAAAAGGTATACTCTAGCCAAAAATCAGAATACAGAAACTTACCCTATACCCTAGGATGTGTCCTTCCGCACTTCCTGTTTGCCAAACCGCAGTTAAGTTCATCCTTGCAGTACCTTTTCCTTCGTCAGGAGTAACTTTTGTATTATCTTATGAAGTTGAATGTCTTTGAAAAGGCCGTAATTGTACGCAAGGGTAGGGAGCTGTTGTCAAAAGATTGTGTAGAAGTAGCACGCATGCACTAGTACTCCTGTACCTGGGGTACATTTCTGTAGTACCTGTGCCGACAACCCCTTCAGCCTTGATAACTGTAGCAAGTAGCCTTGATTGTCAGATTGTGAAACAGTAGTTAGTAAAACTTTATGTAACATTATTATATCTTTAGAGCTCAAGTTTGCATTGCAATATTATAGTAATCTAAGTCTTGTTAAGAAAATATGACATGTTTATGCAACATTGCATTGTATTCTGAATAAGTTTGCAGCGATATAGTGATATGACAATTAACTAACAGGATCTGCAGCTATATGTGCCAGTTTTCTATATTCACAGAGAATAAATAACTTCAATGTGTTAAAATGAGATACTGTATTGTGTATTTTGGGTATTCATGAACTTTAAGATTGATATACATCATAATATTGAGTTGGTGAGACAAAGTGGATTTTTGAAGACTTGAAGTGAACATGCTAACATTGCTAAGTTGCTTTATCATGGTGATTTATGAGTACCAGGTGACTGAGGAAGGGTCTAAAATCTTTACACCTTCAGTATGTTTAGTTGCAAAGTCATAGCCATGTATTAATCTGCTTTTGCTGTCTGAGATCCACATGATTGAAAATGTATTTTGTCAAACGTTATGAACACAATTTATGGCCTCTGATGCTGTGTATGTCAGTAACAGCTGCATAGGCAGTAAAATCGATTTATTTGTGTTTGTCCACACATAAGTCTTATAAAAATACATTTCCTAAGTAAAGATTGAGATGTAATCAAATGTATATGGTTTGGGGACAAGGAGGTATAGACGATTCAACCATGTTCTGTTGTCATGGTTATGTGCACTCTCCCAGGGCTTGTGAAGACCTGTGACAAGTCTTGATATGTTTGAGTTTATATAAATATGTTTGATTGTTGTTTAAAGCCGCACTCAGCAGTATTCCAGCTATATGATGGCAGTCTGTAAATAATCGAGTCAGGACCAGACAATCCAGTGATTGACATCATGAGCATCGATCCACGCAATTGGGATTGATGACATGCATCTACCAAGTCAGTGAACCCACCAGATCCCGTTAGTCGCCTCTTATGACAAGCGACTATGCCTTTTATGGCAAGCATGGGTTGCTGAAGACCTATTCTACCCTGGATCTTCACAGGCAGTTTATATCGATAGCTTACATCAGGTGTTTGTTTAAACTATATTAATTTCATTTAATCATTCTTTTTTTGAAGATGCGATGAAACTCTTGATGCCAGCACTGTCTCCAACGATGTCTGAGGGCACAATTGTCAAGTGGTTAAAGAAAGAAGGTAAACAGTGCACATGACTAAATGGTTTGACCAAAACATTGGTACCATGGTAACATGTCAACATTTTCTGCAATTGTCAGGCGGTGTATTGTCTAAAATCATGTGTTTGTATTGTGGTGAATCCAGGGATGTATTGTGTGACATCATGTGATTGTGATGTGGTGAGTCCAGGGGATGTATTGTGTTAAATCATGTGTTTGTATTGTGGTGAGTCTGGGGGATGTATTGTGTGACATCATGTGTTTGTGATGTGGTGAGTCCAGGGGATGTATTGTGTGATATCATGTGTTTGTGATGTGGTGAGTCTGGGGGATGTATTGTGTGACATCATGTGTTTGTGATGTGGTGAGTCCAGGGAATATATTGTGTGATATCATGTGTTTGTGATGGGGTGAGTCTGGGGGATGTATTGTGTGACATCATGTGTTTGTGATGTGGTGAGTCCAGGGGATGTGTTGTGTGACATCATGTGTTTGTGATGGGGTGAGTCCAGGGGATGTATTGTGTGATATCATGTGTTTGTGATGTGGTGAGTCTGGGGGATGTATTGTGTGATATCATGTGTTTGTGATGTGGTGAGTCTGGGGGATGTATTGTGTGATATCATGTGTTTGTGATGGGGTGAGTCTGGGGGATGTATTGTGTGATATCATGTGTTTGTGATGGGGTGAGTCCAGGGGATGTATTGTGTGACATCATGTGTTTGTGATGTGGTGAGTCCAGGGGATGTGTTGTGTGACATCATGTGTTTGTGATGGGGTGAGTCTGGGGGATGTATTGTGTGATATCATGTGTTTGTGATGTGGTGAGTCCAGGGGATGTATTGTGTGATATCATGTGTGTGTGATGTGGTGAGTCTGGGGGATGTATTGTGTGATATCATGTGTTTGTGATGGGGTGAGTCTGGGGGATGTATTGTGTGATATCATGTGTTTGTGATGGGGTGAGTCCAGGGGATGTGTTGTGTGACATCATGTGTTTGTGATATAGTGAGTCCAGGGGGTGTGTTGTGTGACATCATGTGTTTGTGATGTGGTGAGTCCAGGGGATGTATTGTGTGATATCATGTGTTTGTGATGGGGTGAGTCTGGGGGATGTATTGTGTGATATCATGTGTTTGTGATGTGGTGAGTCCAGGGGATGTATTGTGTGATATCATGTGTTTGTGATGTGGTGAGTCTGGGGGATGTATTGTGTGATATCATATGTTTGTCATGTGGTGAGTCCACGGGAATATATTGTGTGACATCATGTGTTTTGATGCAGGTGATGTGGTGGGTCCAGGGGATGTATTGTGTGACATCATGTGTTTGTGATGCAGGTGATGTGGTGGGTCCAGGGGATGTATTGTGTGACATCATGTGTTCGTGATGCAGGTGATGTGGTGGGTCCAGGGGATGTATTGTGTGACATTCAGACAGACAAGGCTGTGGTCAGCATGGAGAACGAGGAGGACGGAATCCTGGCTAAAATTCTGGTGAGTTTACGTGAAACCTGAGTTTGACGAATTGTTCATGTAATTGCTGCTGACCAGAGGTAGAACCTGGTTTGTTTCATCCAGCCTATAACATATTACTTCTGAAACTGAAGGGTAAAGTTCACTTCCCTACAAAAAAAGGGTAAGAATGTTTTGTGATATGAACATAGTCCAGAGGATGAATTTTCTGTAATTGAAGGTGCCTGACAACACTGCTGATGTGAAGATCGGGACGTTGATCGCGGTGATGGTGGAGGAGGGGGATGACTGGCAGAATGTAGAGATCCCCGCCCACACTGCCCCAGATACAGGTCCCCCTGCCCCTCCTACCCCACCTCCCAGTACACCCAGCCCTGTTGCTACCCCTGCTGCAGCAGCACCAACAGCAGCACCAACAGCAGCATCAGCGTCAGTGTCTAGCCAGGAGTGAGTGTCTAATTACCTAACTACTGTTTACGATTTATTACAGCTCTGTTCAATAAGTTTTTGTTTGATTTGTTTGTTTGTTGTTGTTTAAAACTGCACTCAGCAATATTCCAGCTACATGACGGCTGTCGATAAATAATCGAGTCTGGACCAGACAATCCAGTGATTGACATGTCATCATGAGCATCGATCCACAAAATTGGGATACAATGACATGCATCAACCAAGTCAGCAAACCTGACCACCCATTCCCGTTAGTCACCTTTTACTGTTCAATAAGTAAATGTATCTGGGTTGATTGCTGTCATTGCAACCTTACAGAATGGGTCATTGCTCATAACATCAATCACTATATTGTATGGTCCAGATTTCAATCATTTACTTCTCACCATCATACAGCTGGAATGTTCCTGAGTGTGGCATTAATGTTAATAAAGTAAAACCCTGTTTACTGTTGAATGAGATTGACTGTAAGGCATCTTCCAAAGGCAAAGGAGTTAACTTGCCTTGCCTCGGGAAGATGACTGTAAGGGCGTGTCTGTTGCAGCCTCCATGCTGCAGGGGTAGGGCCGTCTGTGAGGAAGCTGGCAGAAGAGTATGGTGTCAGCCCCGCCCAAGTCACTGGCACCGGCCCACACGACAGGGTCACGAAGGGGTGAGACCATTTCATTTATGCATGTTTTGATGTGACTGATTTCAGGTAAAATTGCCATATTATAAGTTGTAGCAGGATCACGAGGGGTACATGGGGTTTTATGCATCCTGCCGGAGGCGAGTGGTATTAAACCTCACTAGGGATGCATAAAAACCTCGTGATGCTGCTACAACAAATTGATCTTACTGACATTTTAAAAGAATTATTCAAAATTGATAGAAAACAGCTGTTCGATTTAGCGGAGGTTAGCTTGGCCTAGGGGGCACGGGTGGCCCAGTAGTCTAAGGCGCCACGATTCGCTGTGCAGAGTTGCGTCCCTTGGGCACGCCAGAAACCTATGATTGTGGATTTGAATCCCGGTTCGCCCCGATTATGTTTCTAGGTTTGCTCGTGGGTTTCACTGAAGTGGTAAACGTCTTAGACCTGCATCACTTCGGGCTTTCCTCCCACATTAAGCTGACACGCCGCGATATAACTGGAATACTGTTGAAAGCGGCGTTAAACCCAACTCACTCATAGCTTGTGCTATGTCTCATGACTTTCATTGACTCGGAAAAAGTGTGGGGCATTTTGCTTGGAAGTGGGATATACTCCTGCTTGTGGCGGGGTGGTAGGGTATAAGGGATTTACTCTCCTGCTGCGAAATTTATCTCCCTCCAAGGCTTGAACCATAGTACAGGCCTCACAGTTTTTACCAAGTAGCCACAAGTATTTTTTTTCCAGGTACCCAGTGGTAAAATCAAAAAGTCAAGCCAATATTGTAGGTAGCCAAAAGCATTTGAAATCATCTTTCATCAAATAACTATTAATATGTACAAGTCATAACACTAGTCTTGGAATTGCATATTAGTGGAAACTGTGCTAGACTTTTGTTACTTGTGACTCAAACAATGATGCAATTTATATCACTAGATTATATAGGCTTATCCAACAAGCATTGTCAACTGAAATAAAGTACTAATTACATTAATATTTATGTATTTCGGTTCATTGTCTACTTTAGGAGGAATTATTTGCAAGTACAATTATTAACAGACATGTTTTCCCAGATCAGCTGTCGTTTATTTTTGTGGGTGCAGACGTATTTAGAATTTTAAGTTGCCACAAGATATTTTTCAAGTTAGTCATTTGGCCACCTCTGAATTTTAGACGGTAGACATTGGCCTGTAGTATTTTATTAATGTCAGAACCAGTCAGATCAACTCATTCTGACAAGGAGGTATGATAAGGAGTGTTCATCACTGAATAAATATACTACTCAAAACAAGTTAAAGAACACCCACAATTAGAAGGCTATGTGTTACAATATCACCATCCGTGACAGATTAACTATAGTCATATGAAAAAAATTGTGTGTTCTTGAACTTTTTTGAGCAGTATAATTTCCACAGTTTAACCTTTAACACTTACAAGTTTTGTATGCAGGGAAACTTGAAGCTAGTTGTTAATGAAACTTGAAGCTAGTTGTTAATGAATGACTTTTAATCTTTGGTGCTAGTTGTCTGAACCAGGTATCCATTTGTTTCAGTAACAAGCAGGATGACATTTACATTTACTTACAAAACTGGGGGCTCAGGAGACCCCTGATATTTAATTCCAAGGGTCTTAAAGTAATGAAACCGTGTAGTGTACTCTACTGTAAGCTTTGATCATTACTACAGTACCTTTATGTAGCCTGTCCAGAATTTGGGAGACTAAATATTATTGTACATCCCTCGGGACACACAATATTTCATCTAAGATGCCGGGATTTCCAGAGTTGCAGAGTTGGGTCCCTTGGTCATGCCAGAAACTTATATGATTGCGGGTTCGAATCCCGATTCGCCCCGATTATGTTTCTAGGTTTGTCAGCACCATACCCGTGCTTGTGGGTTTCAGCGAAGTGGTAAACGTCTGAAAACCGCTTCACTTCAGGCTTTACTCCCACATTAACCTGACAAGCCGCAATATAACTGGAAAACTGTTAAAAGGGGTGTTAAACCCAACTCACTCACAATTTTTTTTTTACTATATTCTGTACAGTGGTCACATTTGAATGTTTTTATTTGTTTCATGAGATATCATAATCATTAATCCTTGCAGGGATGTGTTGAACTACATCAAGTCCAAGAACCTAGCCAAGAGGGAACTAATGGCAACCCCAGCTCCAGGGCCAGCAGCTGCCACACCTTCTTCAGCCCCTACCCCCCAGGCTCTGCCTCCATTAGAGGGGGAGCCTTTCACAGACATCCCCAACACAAGTATGAGGAAAACTATTGCCAAGAGACTCACAGAATCTAAGGTGTGTAGAGTTGTCACATGGTAATTCCTACAAGTAATATAGATAGTCATCCTCCCAGTCTGAAAATGACCACCCAGAGCGGAAGGTCCAGGGTTCGATCCCCGGCCATGTCATACCAAAAGATGTTAAAAGATCCTACTTGTTGTTACCCTGTCTGGCGCTTGACATTGAGGGGATAAAACAAGGACTGGTCAGCTTGGAGTCAGTATTCTGTGTCAGAGTGGGGTATTCATGTTAAACTGATGCATGGTATCTCAGTGGGGTAGCACTATTAATTGGCATCAGCCCAAACTAGTTCAAGCAGACACACACACGTGCATGCACGTCGCTATAAAGTGCAATAATCTTGAACCTGACCTTAAACCCCATTTTACCTAACCTCACCCCAGTCTGCGAAATCTGCAAAGATTCAAACTCTTGCTAATTACTCTATCTTACAAACTGGCCTCCATTCTGCAGCGGACAGCTGTTCGGAACATCACTTTGCTCCTATTCTCTTTTTTTTGTGTGTGTGCCCCTTGTGATGTGGACGCGTGAAGATTCCGGGAAGGAATAGGTCTTCACAACCCATGCTTGCCGTAAAAGGTGACTATGCTTGGTGTTAAAGGCTTGTCGGGATCTGGTGGTCAGGCTCGCTGACTTGGTTGATGCATGTCATCGATCCCAATTGCGCGGATCGATGCTCATGATATCAATCACTGGAGTGTCTGGTTCAGACTCGATGATTTACAGACCGCCGTCATACAGCTGGAATATTGCTGAGTGCGGCGTTAAACAACAAACCAACCAACCAACCTTGTGATGTGACAAATGTCATAGACGCCATGGCCATGAACCCCCCCAAAATACCTTCACATTATTGAAAGACACATGTACACCTAGTCTGATTGTCAAGAGGGGCCCACTCAAACCCCAAAGGTAAGTATTAAAAATGAGGCACCAATGTTCTCCATCCTCCCTCCCTAGTTGAGAAATCCAAAAGACAAAAGGTAAGAAAGTATGTGTGTGATTGATATTTGTATTTCATGAGATATGTCTGTCCAGTCAAGGTTACTTGCTCCTGTGATCACCTCTCTGTTGTCCTGTTTCAGACAACAATCCCCCATTCCTATGCATCAATGGACATGAACATCGGACCTGTGTCACAACTCCGGAAACAACTCGCAGGCAAGTCATACGAGATACCTTTGTCAGTAGCAGCAGTACCATGTAGTATATAAGCAATCTAATAAACAATGACATCCGATGAAGAAAAGCAAGATTTGTCTATTGTTTTATGCCCTTTATTATCCATGGGAGTTATGTCCCTTCTATGTCCCTCCTATTGACCAATCAGATTCCACCTCTCATATCACTTACATTTGTTTCAAACAAAATGGCGGTGCGCAGTCAAAGCGATCTGATAAATAATCAAGATCTATGTTGTGATGTAATGGGTCTTACATCGCGAAGTGTATCAAGTCATAAGAGCACCTTAATTAAAAACATGAAAAGATTTGGAAAATGTCTGTTGACGATGAGTTGGTGGTATACAAGCTTTGCAAATCCTGCAATTGACCAAAATTTGCACGACAGTTTATGAACCGAATGTCGACGTTGTCACAACATTTTGATTGGACTATGCATAGACTCGTAAGTCCAGCCAAAATGTAACTCCATTTTTCCAGCCTAGTTCGGCAAGGGTTGAAACTGGACTTTTATAGTCAGTTATCTCCCTTGCCTCAGGAAGATGGTCTGGTTAAGGCTCATTTACTTTTAGGCTGCTGTGATATGCCGTATATTATGGGATACAGTCTGAGACCAAAATGTTATTGGCCAACATCCTAACCCAAGATTCGTTGACAATAGTGTACAGCAAGTAACCAATAGAAACCTGCAACTGAACAGTTTAGCCGTCCGATGCTGGTATTAAATAAATGTGATGTTTATGCATAGACTGTTGACCTCCACTTGTTACTCAGTGCTATGGAAATAGACACAGTTGTTAAAAACTGTTGATGTTTTTATGTACTTCTGATAATTGATTGTATTTACTTTTCTTTCAGATGAAGGTGTGAAAGTTTCGATAAATGATTTTATCATCAAGGCAGCTGGTATTGCTCTGCAGGTATGAGACACTGTCACCTTCTGTCTACTTTTGGTTTTCTGATCCCATTTCATGCAACAGGTCACACCCAAGACCCAGGTTCGATTCCCAACATGGGTAACATGTGTGAAGCCCATTTCTGGTGTCCCCTGCTGTGATATTGCTGGAATATTGCTAAAATCAGCATAAAAAACACTCACTCACTCACTCACTCACTCACTCACTCCATTTCATGCAGTGTTATTAGTATAAAATCTACACTAAGGCTGAATTATTTCCATGCCGTTTTGATATAGTTGGAGGTTATAGGCTGGGCCTTGTATTGCATGCAATTGTATTGAGGCTTATCAAACAGGCTAAGTCCTATGTAAATGCCTCTCTTAGAGATCATTTTGTACACCAAGTTTACATTAAGTTGCAATTGATTAGAAAAGAGACTGGTTAAAGCAATATATAATTTGATGACAACACATCAATCTTTAGAATAACTTGAGTACAAAATGTTGCATCTGTTATCTATTAATCTACGGCCAGAAATATACTTGTCAATAAGCGTATCATAAAGAAATCGACCTGGATATCGAACGTTAATAAACCGGCAAGATCTCAAGTGACGCTCATTTTCTCTACTTACATATAGGGGGCTATATTTATATTTATTGACCAATAATGAGTTCCTGTGAACTGAGTGTCCATACCAAGACAAAACGGAAGCCACAAACATGCTAGCATTGAACTTGTCAAAGGAAACCCAAGTTTTCTAATAAAAAGGTAGCGATGTAGCATGTACCAGAAGGAAAATATTGGGCAAACGTTCCACCATGGGGTTTCTGAGTTAGAACTGGTCCGCTGCAAACCTGTGCTTGTTGTAAGAGGCGCCTTAATGGACTGCCTGGTCAGACTCGGTTTACCATGTGTTAGTGAGTGAGTTGGGTTTAACGCCCCTTTTTACAGTATTCCAGTTACATTGCGGCGTGTCAGCTTAATGTGGGAGGAAAGCCCGAAGTGATGCAGGTCTCAGACGTTTACCACTTCGGTGAAAACCACGAGCATGGGTATGGTGCTGACAAACCTAGAAACATAAACGGGGCGAACCGGGATTCGAACAATGTGTCAGTGTAACAGGATGACATGGTTCGTTGCTTGTAATATCAGTCACTGATTTATCACAGCCAGTAAGTAGCCGAAATGGGTACAATGTGTGAAGCTCATTTCTGGTGTCCCCCGCCATGATATTGCTGAATATTGCTAAAAGCTGTGTCAAACCATACTCACTTACTTGCTTAATCATGTCAGCAAATAATGCGACATGTCCACCAAATATGACACTTCCTGGCACAAGAAAACTTGATAATATGTACAGATTCTGTTTCGTAATTAGGACTGACTACAATTCCAGATGTTTGTCAGGATATCACAAGTGATGTATAATCTGCACCAATCTGTTACAGCGGGTCCCCAGAGTGAACTCTATATGGCAGAACGACGGTGCTCAACTCCTTTCTAGTGTAGATATATCTGTTGCCGTGGCAACTGACAATGGACTTATTACTCCAATTGTTCAAAATGCATCAGCTCTTGGAGTAGACGAAATATCATCTACAGTCAGGGTAGGTTTCATCCTACATAAGTCAGTTTAGCTTAGTATTCTTAATCCATGGGAATATATTTCGTTATTTTTGCCATTTTACACAATTAGCATTTCAAAAGTTTGATGTCAGATAAAAATAAAATACAGGTACCTTTTTTTTAGAGACACCCCTGAACCCATGAAGATTTGGGTTAGAATTGGTCTTCAGCAACCCATGCTCGTCAAAGAAAGCGACTATGCTTGTCGTAAGAGGCGACTAACGGGATCGGGTGGTCAGGCTCGCTGACTTGGTTTATACATGTCATCATATCCCAGTTATGTAGATCAATACTCATGATATCAATCACTGTCTGGATAACTGTCTGGATAATTTATGGACCAACGTCATATAGCTGAAATATTGTTGAGTGCGGCGTTAAACAACAAACGGACACCCAGGCTTATGTTTAGTTTCTTTCCCTCGTATACTAAAGTGCATCAGTAATAAACTACAGGGGAGAGAACTCTTCCATGTCTTAATGCATGATTAGATCAGATTTTAGGACATCTTCCTTTACTGTTCAAGCTGACCAAAGTGCAGGGTTACCAGTCTTTTCTTCTTTTTTGATTGTCAGGATTTAGCAGGTCGGGCGCGAGAAGGGAAGCTCAAATTACATGAATTCCAAGGTGGAAGTTTCAGGTGAGTGTCTGATACATTTTGATGAGTTTTGAGGAAACTAACTGAGCCTCATGTTTGCTTGTAGTCGCAAAATAGAAAAAAACATAAACCTAGTCAGCTATAAATTAAATCTTCCATGTCAGCAACAGTTTAATAGTTTGCTTCTTTGTAATTATTATTTAGTTCATGGTTGAGAACGTGTTTACTTACAATCAAAAGTTTTTATCGTGTCGGTACGAAGATGCCACAAGTAAGTGAGGAATTTCTGTGATAATGAGCTTCAGTTTTGTTTTAAATTGTATTTTGTAAAAAATTAGATTTTGTTATGTTTTCCCCCCTGTAAGCTGAAACACATTTTAAAATGAGTGGTAGAACTCCCACAAGAATGAATAAACACCCTGTATGTTTTTAAAGAGATGACTCATTCTACAAAATTGAAATATATCTGGAGCATAACAGTTTAAGAGATTGTATACAACACTTGATATGGTGCGGTGATATATTCTCGTCTACTTTCATGCGTATCCTCTTTCTCAGCAGGGGTGGTGGGGTAGACAAGTGGTTAAAGCGTTCGTCATGCCAAAGACCTGGGATTAATTCTTCACATGGGTACAATGTGCGAAGCCCATTTCTGGCTCACTCACTCACTCTTTCTCAGCATGGTATGCCTCTGTTGATGGGGCTGTTGGTAGCCTTCTGGTTAAATTGTTCATCTGTCTGACAGTACAATGTGTGTAGTCCTGGTGTCTCCTGATAGAACTTGAATATTGCATAAAACCTCACTCACTCTTTTGTTTGCAGCATCTCCAACCTTGGAATGTTTGGAATCAGCGAATTCTCGGCCGTCATTAATCCTCCTCAGGCAGCCATCATGGCGGTGGGCACGTCCCGCGTCACACTAGGCGATGACGGCCGGCCGCAGACCCGCATGACGGTGACCCTATCTTATGACTCTCGTGTGTTAGATGAAACCGAGGCATCCCAGTTTCTGGAAGTGTATAGTGAGGTGATGGAAAACCCCAGCTTTATGATCACTGGATCGAAATTATCCGGCAAAGTCCGAGCTAGTTTTTGACAAAGGAATCTCAAGGACATCATGTTATGGAAAGGGCTCAACTGGAAAGAGATTGTTGTGGTTACCGGTGCACTGTTCCAAGCCAGTCCACTAAGGTGATGGAATATTTATGTCAAGAAGAGGAGGCTTCAGCCAGATGCAACAACATTCTCTCAGGGATCCATAGATGAAGAGTTAGAATACCTGTGTAAGGGTACATGTAGCTGCAGGATACATTGCAAAAATGCAACATCTGTTCCATCTGTGTGCATACATAAATATGTGTGCATCAAATGCAGCATAGATCAAGGATTTACAAAAGGGGTGTCCATAATTTCATTATTATTTTCTACATGATTTAGACAGCTGCTGTCAATCTGTCAATTGCCGGCTTTAAACATCAATTTTTCGTGGCCCAACACATACCAAATCGAAACAAAGAATACTCCTGGTCATCTGCTAGAGAATTTATCATATGTTGATGAGTAGTTTTGCCCTGCATCTACAGCTGGAAGAGAGTGGGACAGGAGAGTGGGACAATGTCCGAGAGGGACTGGGCCTCAGAGACATCTTGCATCTGAGGTCTTATTGGAATTACCATTTTGAAATTTGAGAGATGTGCAAAAAAGTGCTATAGGCTGTTTTCTGTTTTATTGTTGTGAATGTTAGTGCGAGAAATACCCAGAGATGTATGGGTAAGCATATTTGTTGATACTGGTGGAGTTCTATATAAAACAATTTAACAGTCCTCGGAAACTGGTTGCATTTATTGGAAATTAATGTTTATGTATTTGAAAACACATGATTATCTAAAACTTAACATGTATGCGACTGAATATGTTTATATTTACCAAGGTAACTAGATATCTCTCAAACAATGTCTATCAGTTTCTTCTTGTGAATGTTTCAACTAACACAAGTAGATAATACAATCATGCCTTGATCATTGGAACATGCCTCTTTCAGTCATTTTAGTCTTAAAGGTTGGGCATACTTCTTGAGTTGGTCCTTTTATTCAAACATTCACTGCATGTGTGACAAAGAGTGTGAACATGCAGGCAGTATTCTAGTTATTCCGATGAAGTATAGTTGAACTAAGGAACTGTTCACCTTTTGTTCAGATTTGTGGCAACATTTCTTTGAAAAGTGATGGTATTTCTCTGTGTTTCCTACGCACTGTAACCAATGTGGTCCTCCTGGACACACTGTAACCTGGAGAGTAGAGGTGTGAAATAAAGGTATGTTGTGTATGTGAGTCAAGTGCCTTCATGTATGTGAATGAATGAGCGAGCGAGTTTGGCTTAGCACTGCTTTGAACAGTATTTCAATTGTATCAGGGTGTGTCAACTTGGTGAGGGCCAGAAGATATTTACAACTTCGGTTAAACCCGCAATCATTGGTATTTGTGCTGACGAACATAGAAACATTATCACAGGGAATCCAACCATCGATCACAGTTGTCTCACCCGCGAAAGGGACACAACTTTGCACAAGGAACTGCGGCACCTCAGACGACTGTGCAACCACCAGATTTAAATATATTGTGTGGAATACGTGAAACTTTATCAAGTTTAAATTCGTGGTGATTCGGGGGAAGAATATGTTTCCAGTATGTCATTATTTCCCCTAAAAGCCGACTAAAATAGGCCGGGTGGACATTGTCCTGGCTTGACAGCTGCCGTGGGACTTTGAACATTGTAACCTCAGACTTTCCAAGCCCAGGCTCCATTGTGTGTACTTAACTTGAACTTTGCTGACTAAGTTAAATTACAAACTGATAAATCATTATACTGATCTTATAATGAATTTTGATAGTCTTCATGACAAGGTTGAGGTCAACGGGCAATTATAAATCTAGGTGCGAAGCTCACCTCCAATTCTAAGTTATAATGATTATATTATGAAGGCTGATTTGTTAAAATAACGCTTCGAGAGGTTCTCGAACGCAAACGGCTTCGAGTTAATCGTTATTTGTGACTTGTTTAACGTTGCTTTGTGTGAGCAAAGCCCGAAGTGATGCAGGTCTTTGAGGTTCATCACTTTGCTGAGACCCAAGATTAGGCTATGTTGATGACAAATCGGCAACCGTTGTGCGAACCTACGATCATATGGTTCTGGCAAGCACAGGAGTCGTAACTCTCTACAGCGACCCTGTTCCAAATATATTATCAGACCCAGAGGTAAATACAAGAAAGACAGAAATAAACGTTAATTATGATTTGTGTATTCAAAACGTTCACACACCATTCTGCTATTTATACCAATATATACAATTACTCATATCTTCGTCACAAGATAAAACATTAACCTCCACATATATTCAACATTTTAACTTGAACGCACGCAGTTACATCACAACCCAACAACACATTCTTGATTTATTACACAACATTTATACTTGCTGACTCGTCTAAGAAAATGTTCTCATTAAAAGAAAAGCGTTTGGGTATCAAGATATCCTCCGTCGTATCCAACTCTGCATTGTGTCTGGTTTGTTTGGAACTCTGCAATGTTCCAGTTGTATGATGGTAGGCTGTAAATAATCGAGTCTGGACCAGACAATCCAGTGATTGATATTACCACAACGATCCACGCCATCGGGGTACGATGACACTCCATCAGCCAAGTCAACGAGCCAGACTACCGGATCCATTTGGTCGCTTCTTGCGACCACCACAGTTCCCTGGAGACCTAATATACACCGGAATCCCTACGTCGGTCATTTCTTTGGAGATGCGTGATTACAAATATGGTTAATCGAAAATTACTTCCGAGTATGATATTAACCTAATGCTTCACTGAACCTTCAGTTTAAGTGAGCGTGCGGCGTCCCGTCCGTCCTCCGTCCGCCAGTTTTAACCTGTTTTCGACGCTTCCTCATCACTGGCATGGCCTATAGTGCTGAACAAAGGCAACCCCAGCTAGCGTGTCCCTAAAATATGCTCACGCAATTACGATTTTTAGTTTTTAAATTTTTTTTTCCCCATGGCGGCTGTTATTGAAAACCGCCCCCAAACTCTTTTCTGCATATTTAAGAATATGCTGTAAGTATGTTGTATGCCTGGTATCACGGTACATTTTTCGTGGATTTTGACAACGGGCACAACTTCAAACTTTGTCCCACATTTATCCATGTACTCAACAAGTTGTTCTTATATCAATATGCATTCTAATATTTATATGCAGTGTTGATAATCCTGGGAACTTTTTTACCTTTTAGATTTTGGAATAATCCTGATGGGCTACAGAACCTTGTGTCTCTATTTGACTAATTACAAATCACATAAATATGCAACAACAACGCGACGCAGTCTCCCGTTATAGCTATGGCCCCTTGAAACAAAGATTTTATACAACGGGAAAAAAAGTAACTGTGCTTCATAAAAATTAATGTATTCGGAAATTAGGTAATGCATCTTAAAATACATATTCGTGGAGACATCTGAAGGTATCAGTTCAGTTAGCCTACGCCATCTTCCCGAGGCAAGGGAGTTAACTTTCTATACAAGTGGAAACTTCGGGAAGATGGCATTGGCCAGGAGAGAACGTATTCCATTGTCACTGAAACTTTGGCAAAGAATGAAGAAAGTTTTAAGCCGTTGGGTTCCAAAACTTTCGACTCGAACGTTGTAGGTCATAGCAGCTGATGAGAACATTTTGGACAGCCAGGAGAAGGACTTCTACGAAACGTGGATTAAATCCCTCCAACATCGTTTGCAAAAGTGTATCAATGTGGAGGGGGATTATGTTGAAAACTAACCATTTTGATGTCTTAAAATCCAGTCGTTCTATGCGAGACGCAGAACGTATCAATTAACCCTAGTATATATCATAAAAACTTGTTTTCACTTCAACCTGAATATATGTTTACATTGTTCTAAAGCGTTTTTACTCGTGTTTTGGGAATCTGAAAACTGGTCCATTGTTTCAGCTGGCCCCTGTGACGGTGTTGTAGGCGGTATGTGACACTGCCTGCTGAGTTACGGGCGGTATCTGGGAGATGGGATTGTTATAATGTTGGGAAGACATACACAATACACATTACTACAGAGATCAGTATTCGGGATATGTGGTTGTTTAACATCAGCACCGACACGCACATAGTTCATTTACTTCATGACAACGGAGGCGTGGTCGTGCCATGGAGTACTGGCCATTAAAGTGAATGTGTTCACTTGAAGTGTATGAGGTGGGGCGTGAGGAGGGATGTATGGGGATGGTAAGATGGAAAGGGATTACGGTGGAGATATATCAGGACATCTGAAGATGATGTAATGTATTTCTAGGGTATATTATGAGGAAGATATTTGAATGAGGGAGTAAGTTGGGTTTAACGCCGCTTCTAACAGTGTTCCAGTTATAGCACGTCGTGTCTGCCTAATGTGGGAGGATTATTTGTGAATACGTTGAAAAGGATATGCTTCGAGGCGTGAATGGTTATATTTGTGAATATCTTGAAAAGGATATGCTGCAATGCGTGAATGGTTATATTTGAGAATATGTTGAAAAGGATATGCTGCGAGGCGTTAATAGTTATATTTGTGAATATGTTGAAAAAGATATGCTGCAAGGCATGAATGGTTATATTTGTGAATAGGTTGAAAAGGATATGCTGCGAGGCGTGAATGGTAATATTTGTGAATATGTTAAAAAGGATATGCTGCAAGGCGTGAATGGTTATATTTGTGAATCTATTGTTAAGGATATGCTGAATCTCAAAATATGTCTTATGCTTTGGAAATTTATTGCTGTATGTATGTTTTGTGTATAATTGAGTTGAAGATGGACTCCATCTAAATATTCCAAAATTTGAAAAAATTAAAAAATTCAATTTAGATAGATCTCCTGCCTAATTTTTGTGTTTTTGACACAAACAAAGTAAAATGTACTTCCCAGTTATAGATGTTTAGGTGTGGCTTCCTGTCAATCCTAATAGTATGAATACGACATCAAAATACCCTCATCTATCTTGACAGGTGCTTTGTTGTGAACACAATAGGATGATTGATCAACTATTGTCCATATCGCCATGACTAATTATCTTACACTTATCAATAACTCGATCTAGCCAATCATAGGCATCACAGAGGACGAAGTAGTGGAGAAGGAGACTATATTACTGAATCCAGCACATCTCATGGTTTGCGTTAACAAGATCACCTGCAAATAGCTTTAGTGTGTGATCCCAATTGCTTGCGAAATACATTTTCAACTTTTTTCCTGCATAACTTGATGATACTACAGGGTTTGAGATGGAACCTTCGCGTACTCCACTAGATGAAGGAAGGAAGAATGTAGTGTAGAGGAATATATTGTTGTTCGCTTTGAAATAATACGTCCCGATGTTTCTGATTTCGTAACTCGAGTCTCAGTGCAGAAGAATGTGGCGTTTGAAAACAACAGTTGAAAGCGTCTTAATGTATTTGTTTATTTCCAGAGGGGAAAGCATGTTCACATTATCCCGCCTCCCAAGTCGATATGCATGACACAATCATTAGTAATTTCATACAAAGATATGATATAATATCCCTGTACAGTTACCGCACTGAGATACGCGCAATGATTTATCACTTGTATTTGTGATTTCTGTGATGAAGAACGCTCCTCTCTGCGACTGATGAGAAATGTCAGACTGTTCGTGCCCACCTGCCGCTTGGCCGTGTTTCACAATTCTCCCTCTAACTACTTTGAAAGTATCTATGGAAATACTGCCATTCACCATGGGCAACCTAGACCTACGGGACGATTATGTAATCACGCCCAGTTCTTATGACAGGTGTCAAACAGGCGAGAGTACGGAGTGACCTTTACCTTGCTTCCCCGAACCGCAACAACTCTACGATGCAGGTTTAAACAATCATGGGGTGAGTGAGTGACACCCGTTTGAATTTATGCAGCTGTTTTGGAACGGGACTCATTGTCACGGAAGTTAGTGAGCGAGTGAGACGGTTTAGCGCCGCTTTGAACAGTTTTTCAGTTATCTCAGCTGCGTCCGGCATAATGTGGACCAAAATTAACTTTAAGTGGTGTTGTCAGTTCACTTAAGTGCAAACCACAATTTTCTCTCATGAGCTTGAAATTAAAAATCCAAATGCCTGTTCTGAGCGAGAGTTCGGCATATAATCTACATTCAAAATGGCGGCTTTATCCTATTAAGCCATCGGTGTATTTAACGATTCACAAGACTGTTAGAAATGATTTTTTACTGGTAAAAGATGAGAACTATGACAGGTGAGTAAGACCTTCTGGATGTACTTGTAACAGTACTCTATACTCGAGACGAGTTTCCTGGTTCTATCGCTGCTTGTTTAAATCGTGAAAAGAACTTTTCATTAGACGTCTATTTTAAGTTTCGTGAAATTCAAACCGGCCTCAAAACGAAGCTAAGGGGGCGAATGTTTTGTTTCTTTGTTTTTGTTGTTGTTTAATGCCGCACTCTGCATTATTCCAGCTATATGACGGCGGTCTGTACATAATCGAGTGTGGACCAAATAATCCAGTGATTGATATCATGAAAACCGATCTACGCAATTAGGGTACAATGACTTGCATCAACCAAGTCATCGAGCTTGACCATCATACACCCGTTAGTCGCTTCCTACGACAAGCACAGTCGCCTCCTACGACAAGCTTAGTCGCCTTCCACGACAAACATAGTCGCCTTTTACGGCAAGCATAGATCTTCACGGGTCAAGGTGGCGAATGAATACAGTGTATTCATAATAGAATTACAAAATGAGATACACTGGATAATCGAGGTCGTAGATGACTGGGCCAGCCGTGCTCCTGAGTGAGTGAGTATAATTTTACATCGCTTTACACCGGACATGGGCTTCACACATTGTACCCATGTGGGGAATCGAACCCAGGCCTTCGGCGTGAGGAGCGAACCACTTGGCTTCCCACCCCCGTGCTCATGCATAGAGGTCGGGTAGCTAGTGGTTAAAGCGTTCGCTCGTCACGCCAAAGACCCGGGTTCGATTCCCGACATGGGTACAATGTGTGAAGCCCATTTCTGGTGTCCCCCGCCGTGATATTGCTGGAATATTGCTAAAAGCGGCGTAAAACCATACTCACTCACTCACTCAGTCGTGCCCGACGGCGTTGATCGTTGTTCATACTATCAACCATTAGTATCCTGAATACTCGTTTAAGCATGACATTACTGGTTGCGGCGTAAAATAACATCCGTCCACTCACACAATACCCATATGACTCAATACGGAGGAACGTTGATTCCTAAAACCTTTTACTACCCCAAGGGTCTTCACATCCCCACTGAGTTGTACCGACACGAGCACTCGATGGGTGTTGGGTTGTCAGCTGTTTGGGACACGTGCTGAAGACGCCGGAATCCCTGCCCCCGGAGACAACAAATCTGAAATGGTGCAGCGTCAGACGAGACACTGAGAATGCGGTATAGTTAATAACGCCCCGTTGCCTGCAGCCAAACACCCTCACCGCCAGGCACGACTGAGATGAAAGTGAAAATGTGCAACCAGTGGTTCCAAATAACATGGGCGTTGTTTTACAAATCAACGGCAAATTCCACGTCTTTTTTCTTTTCCCTTTTATACCGAAGATCTATCGCTGAGGCTATTATCGGAATAGATCGGGTGTGTTCGTGCGTAATCAATATGTTTACGACTATATCACACTTAGAGTTTGGTGATCTAACAGATGAAGTCGGCACGGACAACACAAGTCCGTCTGAGGGTCTACAACAGCTTCTTTTGACAACGCGTGCGATGTGTTTCAGTCGCAGGCCAGGTCTTAACTCAAACTGAAGTCCCCGGATCTATTGCCTGGTCACTCATACACCCAGGGTCGTCAGCTGATTTTCTTTGTTTCGAAAAACCATGCATCTGGTCAGTGGTTGGTCATATTATTATGATAATCATTGGGGGCACGGGTGGCCCAGTCGTCTAAGGCGCCGCGATTCGCTGTGCAGAGTTGCGTCCCTTGGGCACGCTAGAAACCTATGATTGTGAGTTCGAATCCCGGTTCGCCACAATTATGTTTCTAGATCTGTCAGCACCGTACCCGTGCTCGTGGGTTTCACCGAAGTGGTAAACGTCTGAGACCTGCATCACTTCGGGCTTTCCTCCCAAATTAAGCTGACACGCCGCGATATAACTGGAATACTGTTAAAAGCGGCGTTAAACCCATCTCACTCCCTCACTCACTCACTATGATAATCATTAATCTTACTATAAAATTTCCTCGTGCCAATTTGGATATTCCTTGTCGAATATCGATCTAAACTAAAGGCATAACTGGTCAATACCTCGGAACAGATATAAATACCAGATGTCGAATGCATATCTTTGAACGGACAATGTCCCTTTGGTTCAAAGGTTGCTGATGAAAACCTTGACTATTACCGTTATGTGTTCATAAACACAGGGAAGAGCTATCCGTCTGATAATTGCTTTGACGTGACGACTGTCCACCACCATCTACCCCGCTGTCCCATCTGCGGGTATGGTCAAGAGGCATAGATTTCCCACTGACCAGTGCTTCATCAGAAGGGGAGGCAATCTGCATCATCAGTGGGGGACAATCTGGCATCCCCTTACACCTGACACATGCGGCAAGAGGAGTATTCCCGGTGGGATGGTCTCGCGGTTACAGCGTTTGCTTGATACGTGGACGATCCAGGTTCGATCCCGTACAAGTCCGTGAGGATCTGAGTGTGATAGTGAGTGATTTGAGTATAATGATACTGATATTTCAGTAATAACACGGCTTGTCAGCTTGATGTAAGAGTGAAGCCCGAACTAACACAGGTCGTAAAGGATTTTGGGATTCGAACCCAGTATCATATTGCTTAGAACCCTCCCACGCCTAATGGATAAACTCTTCACAGCGCAATTCGACGACTGAACCACCCGTTCTTGACATACAAGGGTACAATGTTTGAAGCACACTCATCACTCGGCGTTAAATCATACTCTTTCACTCTTCTTATCGGAGGGGGGCGGTCGGGTAACCTAGTGGTTAAAACGTTGGTTCGTCACGCCGAAGACCCGGGTTCGATTCCCGACATGGGTACAATGTGTGAAGCCCATTTCTGGTGTCCCCCGCTGCGATATTGCTGGAATATTGCTAAAGGCGGCGAAAAACTATACTCACTCACTCACTCACTCTTATCGGAGGGCAAACATATTTCATGACATTCAGCTAGCATTTACTGTTATATATTTCGCGGATACGCTTTCGAAACAAGGGAATTTCACAGAATCAAAGAAGGCACCATGTCTCTTCGAAATTGTGAAAAATCTACAGTAAAAACCTATTTCATGTACATTCAAGTGTATGTTATCTTTCATAGTTACACTTCATGGAGTGAAGTATTTTTTTGTGTCGCCCAAAACGTATTTGGTCGCAGTTCATAAGGATTTGTTTGTTGTCGAACGCCGCACTCAGGAATATTTCACCTGTACTACTCAAACTTAGCTAAGGATCACCACTTTAAAAGGTAATACGTCAAACTGTGTGCATCTATCGAAATTGCCAAATACAATATTGCGTGAAGACATGTTTAATGCACAAGAGACAGTTGTCATGTCATAAATCACGAAAACAAATTCTTTGACCAAAAATATTCTCAGTTGCGCCTACGTGATCCACGTGATGCGATCACAGCCTAGAACCGTCATCTCATGCTCCCATGGTTTCCAAGGTCTCTTCAGTTAGAGCGCTGCCGAGTTCCTGTAGAGTCGCCGGAAGGAATGTGCGTCGCGAGAGCGCGAACTGCAGCTCGTTCTAAATGCGATATGGTTGAGATCTGGTGACCGTCTCCTGATCTAAGTTGACATCAACGACATTGTACGATGATGTCTTGCGTTTTCGTCCACGAGGATGAAGTCCGGTCCGATTGCACTGGCATATGGTATAACGTACACATCCAGATTGCTATCCCTGTTGCGCACGGAATCTTGAAATCAATCTCCAGCAGGACGATCTGTGAAGTCTAGACAACAACTCAATTCATCAGTGATATATACTGGAGTCCAGTCCTGGTCTGGCCAATTAACGTGATCTGATGTCGGAATACGTATGCATGCCCTCCGTGACCGGAGACCAGCCTCGCGGAGACGATTACGCACTGTCAACGTTGAGCCACTGGCGTTCCGCAGGTCATTTCTAAGTGTGATGGCAGTTTACAAAGTAATGACGTCTTGCTTGCAATCGGGAGAAACATTTCTTCCTGCTGTGTGGCTGGACGCTGTCGACCACCTGCATGTCGCTGTGCTCTCTGACAATGACGTAGAACGATTCCGTCACGATGCATTCAAACAAGGTTTTCAAGCGCCTCGTGCGCATCGTGCCCATGACTGCATGCCCCTGTCCGTTTATCATGAAATTGGGGTCCTAGAGGGGTTTCCCAATCCTTTTGTACCGGGATATTTCAATCTTTATTTGTTGGATGATTTTTGATATCATTCATGGTATAGGTAAACCTTGTTAATCCATGTGGTATCGTCGCCATTGATTCACGAATTATCGAAAATATGGATTAGCGAGGCGTCGTTATTGAGTAATGCCCTTTGTGTACAGGTTTAGACGTCATCGGCATAAATCGTCCCGAGGATTAACGCGGCGTGCCGACTAATGCAATTTGACTGTATTTCTTAACAAGGTGCTAGTTAGTTGATGAGAAATGAACTGTGGCCTTTAATTTGCTGTCCAAACTCACTGGGTTCAGTCTTTCATATGGATTAGCATGATGCAGTATAGGACTGGTTATATAGATAGTGTGCGACAGCTGACGTTGCATCAAAGGTTGCTCTGAGGACCTTTCAGTACTAGTCTGACGAGATGCGACAAATCAGTTTAGAACTTGGACTACAAACATGATTTGATAATTTGTCCACTTTTATAGAGTTCGACATCTTGTATCATATTTCCATTTTGTGTCAGCTCCCGACACCATATATGCACGGTCAAAGCGTAAACTTAGTATTACCCTCTAATAGATCAGTATGAGTTCAAGTTCAAATTGTTATAATATATCATTTTATGCATTCTACTCCACGTACCAAACACCGTGAATATAGTCAACTCGAACTATTATCTCGACACGTATGTCATTTAAGAGGATGTAACTTAACAGGTCTCGGAAGAATCCTTAACGGCAGGTCCAGTTAAAAGCGATACAAAAGCGATACAAAATCGATACAATTATTATAAACCGGTCCGCAAGTTATAATTAGTCATAATAACGACACTCTGAATATATACATGAATGGGAGGACTGTGAGTAAGACCCGTGAAAATCCGGGGTTGAATAGGTCTTCAGCAACCCATGCTTGCCGTAAGAGGAGACTGTGCTTGTTGTAAGAGTCGACTAACGGGTGGGCTGGCTCGCTGATGTGGTTAATGCATTTCATCGTATACCAAATGCGTAGATCGATGCTCATGATATCAATAACTGTATTGTCTGGTCCAGACTCGGTTATTTACAGAGCGCCGTCATAAAACTGGAATATTGCTGAGTGCGGCGTTCAACAACAACCACACAAAATCAAACTTTACGTTAACGAGGCTTCACTATGGATCCAAACGAAAGGTCTCTTGGTTATAAGGCGAAAAAAACAGTCTATCTGAGTCGTCGACAATAGTAAAACATAACTTACAGTAAAGACGTTAATTCACTTTTTGTGGAATCTAAAATAGCTGCATGAAGTGGTGTAATATACCCCTGTGTGGTCTATTCCCACCAATTCACGGAGACTCTTCATGCTAATGGCATTGCTAGGACTAGCAGGAATGGCATGTTCAGTGATAATAAATTTTCTCTTTTTCACCAACACCTGGATGCTTGTTAGTCAGCGAGATGCTGGCAGAAGCATGCTCCCGTTTTATCTGCACACCTTACATGAAAAGAAAGGATTATATATTCGCCAGATTCAGTTTGAACTTTTTTCGCCGGAAAACGATCGTTTGCCCGTATGGGTCGCCATTATCTCCAGAATCACAGACCTGCACCTTCTTTGTACAAGAAGTCTTGTTTCGACTTGTGTTACGGTTGACATTTTGATAGGACATTAAGAAGTTCCACCTCGACGTCAGATCACTGAGGCAGATTTCCGTCATCACAGAGATCAAAGGCCCGATAGGTCTTTGACTTGAAGGAGGTAACATTTGTTCGGGACATTTATCAAATGATTCCTTGCCCACATAATCGTCAGTCTCGTATGGATGTACTTCAACATATATTACATTACTTTTATATGTAGTACAGGGTGGCCAGTGTTGCATGGATGTACTTCAACATACATTACATTACTTTTATATGTAGTACAGGGTGGCCAGTTTTGTATGGATGTACTTCAACATACATAACATTACTTTTATATGTAGTACAGGGTGGCCAGTGTTGTATGGATGTACTTCTACATACATTACATTACTTTTATATGTAGTACAGGGTGGCCAGTGTTGCATGGATGTACTTCAACATACATTACATTACTTTTATATGTAGTACAGGGTGGCCAGTGTTGTATGGATGTACTTCTACATACATTACATTACTTTTATATGTAGTACAGGGTGGCCAGTGTTGCATGGATGTACTTCAACATACATTACATTACTTTTATATGTAGTACAGGGTGGCCAGTGTTGTATGGATGTACTTCAACATACATAACATTACTTTTATATGTAGTACAGGGTGGCCAGTGTTGTATGGATGTACTTCTACATACATTACATTACTTTTATATGTAGTACTAAGTGTCTAGTCTTGTATGGATGTACTTCAACATACTGCCTTGTTTGGATGTATTTCAACATACAGTCTTGTATGGATGTACTTCAAAATACAGTGTTGTATGGGTGTACTTCAAAATACAGTGTTGTATGGATGTACGTCAAAATACAGTCTCCTATTGATGTATTTCAACATACAGTCTTGTATAGATGTACTTCAACATACAGTCTTGTATTGATATACTTCAACATACATTACATTACATTAATATGTAGTACTGAGTCGCCAGTGTTGTATTGATGTAGTTCAACATACATTACATTACTTTAACATGTTGTACTGAGTCGCCAGTGTTGTATTGATGTAGTTCAACATACAGTCTTGTTTGGATATACTTCAACATACAGTCTTGTATGGATGTACTTCAACATACAGTCTCGTATTGATGTACTTCAACATACAGTCTTGTATAGATGTACTTCAACATACAGTCTTGTATAGATGTACTTCAACATACAGTCTTGTATTGGTGTACTTCAACATACAGTCTTGTATTGATGTACTTCAACATACAGTCTTGTATCGATGTGCTTCAACATACAGTCATGTATTGGTGTACTTCAACATACAGTCTTGTGTGGATGTACTTCAACATACAGTCTTGTATTGGTGTACTTCAAAATGCAGTCTTGTATTGATGTACTCAACATACAGTCTTGTATTGATGTACTTCAACATACAGTCTTGTATTGATGTACTCCAAAA
Organism: Haliotis cracherodii; assembly: GCF_022045235.1. Classification (NCBI taxonomy): domain Eukaryota; kingdom Metazoa; phylum Mollusca; class Gastropoda; order Lepetellida; family Haliotidae; genus Haliotis; species Haliotis cracherodii. The sequence continues at coordinate 16,093,782 of NW_027266270.1, read as the reverse complement.
TGCAGTATTGTATTGATGTATCTCTACATATATAACACTTATTGCATTACACATCTTTCACGTATCATATATATATCAAGATATATTACGAACTACGGATATAACGAACATGTTATAACTAAAATTACTTTTATTAAATGTATTATTTTCTTTTCGACGTGAAAACACCCTCCTCTACTCTGAGTATATCAGCTAGTATTTCTTTTCTGCAGATATTGGTGTTTGACGGTCAAAAAGCCCATACAAATACATTATTGAAATCAGGACTTCAGAGTCCTGTGATATGAGTTATATGACATTGTGGCAAGCCACCCGTATCCGGGTTAGAACAGGTCTTCCGCAACCCATGCTTATCTTAAAAGGCGTCTATGCTTGCTGAAAGATGAGACTAACGGGATCGGGTGGTTAGGCTCGCTGACTTGGTTGATGCATGTCATCGTATGCCAAATGCGTAGATCGATGCTCATGACCTCACTGTATTGTCTGGTCCAGGCTCAATTATTGAAAGACCGCCGTCATATAGCTGGAGTATGGCTGAGTGCGGCGTTAAACAAACAAACAAACAAACAAACAAACAAACAAATACACAATAGAAACAAGTATGTGAGTGGTACCATACACACTCGCCTCACTGATGAGAATTATCTCGCTCTTTATGATCATATTCACTAACGAAACCCTAAATCTCAGCAACAATAACAACTAGACCTTAAAAAAACACATTTTTTATCTCCTGCTGGCGAGTCTTGTTGGAGGTTTTATATGTGTTTTATCACTTGATAATTTAAAACCTCGGAGCTGTTCCAATTAAAACAACATAAGACCACAAACTTCTATCACTCGTTCATCGGATGTAATATTTTCCCTGAACTGTCTTAGAACATAGTATAGACGATACCATAATATTGGCAATCCAAAGAAAATCAGAGTATTTTATTGGGTATTTTAGTAATGAAATATGAAAGAGGTTTGTTCTATTCTGAAGGAGGCGACATTTCAGACGAAAACGAATAAATATTTCTAATTGCCTAAATAATCTTTAAAACATAAATCACGAATACGAGCCGAATCCTTTCTTTGCTAATAATCTGAATCATCAGTCAAACAGTTTTGGGCTTCACAGTGATATCTCGATCCAAGAAGTTTATTTGAGACTAATTGATTTAACTGTCCTTTAACTGTTCACATATGTTCATGTCACACATGGGACTGCTATTAAGGTCAATTAAAGTTGCACCAGCTGGGAGTTATTTAAGATAGGACCACCTGGTCCTTGCTTTCAGTTCCATTAAATAAATCACAGCCCGCTAACATGAACAGTATCACGTGAAGGTCATGGCGGTGTCCTTGACCATGCTGCGGCGTAGGGGCGACCAGTCTATATGCATGTTTATGTCACTCTTGGAAGCGTCCTTGACTAGTTTTTAGGAAGTAATTATGCTAATTGCAGGTATATACTGTGCACACATGCCACGTTATTTTTAAACAGGTTTTTGTCGCTGGTAATGTTATGATCGACAGCGAAATATTTTCTTTTGCACAAAGTCAATAACATTAATATTTCCTCGTACTTGTCGATGATGGAAAACATGTGTGCAGGTAATAACTCAGATTACATGTGGCGGCAAGGAGATCAAATCTTTCCAGAAACAAGTGTTGTGTAATTTATCGAGTCTGTTGAAGGCAATTATTGATCAGAAATAGTTATGTTTATTTTTGCGAAACAAAGCCCATTCCAGACCAGAAGGTACAATAAAAATATACGTTCGCTCTCTCATTGTATCTTCCAGCACTGTACCCGTACTCGTGACTTATAAATAGAGATACTCACCCGAGTGTCTTTTGATATCAAATATATCAACACGAGTTGGACAAAAGTGGAAAAATTCCGAGGCTTGCCGAGGATTTTTGCCCCTTTTATCAACGAGTGTTGATATATTTGATATCAAAAGACACGAGGGTGAGATTTAATTTATCATCTAACATCATTCTTCCAACTTTTTCAATCTGTAGACAGTAATTAGCAGTGTTTTCAGTGTAATAAATAATGCTTAACGGCTTCAGTGGCAGAGCCATTAGTGATGTCATTTGATTGTGACGTCATGGTAACCGGTGACGTCACAATGGTCTGCAAAGCATTGTGATGTAATTTCATTGCAGTGGTATCTACAGTGTAGATATCGCTTGATCTCATCCAACCGATTTCTCCTGTGGAAGACAGTTTTGGATGATAAATGGAAAATGGTTCCGGTCTTCGTCACTTGTGGCTTGTTCTCTATAACTGACATGCCATGGCATGGTGTTAGAAGCGTTGTTAAACTCACTCACTCACTATCAAGTTTAGGCGCAGCAAGTCGTGGTGCAGAGTTGGATCCCATGGTAATATCGGGATCCGCTGATCGTGTGTTTGAATTTCTGATTCAGCCTGATTATGATCCTTGGTCTGTAAACTAAATACCTGTCTCATTGTGTTTCATGAGAGGGTAGCATCTTCATCACGTTACAGAACTGGAATACTGTTTCAGGTCAAGTGATCATACTCGCTAACTCAAACAAAAACTGAATTGAAAGAAAGAACTGTGAGATTATAGTTGTGATTCTAGACGTGTAATGAAAGCGAAACATAATTTTGTCCCGAAATGGTCGACAAAAAGAGTTATGTTACCCACAGAATATAGACATTCTGAAACGAAAATCTGGCACATAAATTATAATGATCGTTCAATGATTTGTGTTAATCCTAAAACAACGACGGTTTCTGTGATCATGTAGTATAATAATTTAGTTCGAAGCACTCCTTCCATTTTCTCTCATGATTTAATGTGTGCTGGTGTTTATTTTTGCTGAAAAAGGACTCAATAGAGATTGTAAAGTGTTTTCTAATAAAATAATATGATTTCACAGCGGTTTGAGAAGGAAAGTAAACATTTTTGTGTCTGTCTCTTTCTTTACCTGGTGGATCAGTATGTGTGAATACATCAAGTCAACATCATCATCATTATTATTTGTGTTCTGTTGTCGATAAATTAATAATTATGACCACAACATTATTTCGTAATAAATACTATGTATTTCTAATAACGTATTCCTGGGAAGGGTATAATATAGATATATTTATTTGCTATACATATAACACTCATACAGGAAAATACAAAAGAACCTCTCACGGACGGATGAAGATAAACTCATGCATTCACTACCAAAATAAATCTACAACTGTTTCGTTCACCCTCTGTATTTTAAGTGTCGTCCTTTTTAAGGATTGTTCAATGTTTGGCCAATAGATATCATCCCTCGATCTGGTCCTACTGTTCACGTTTTCGTACCCACCGTCGTAGTAGCGGCCGTTGAAGTTGGCGTTCCGAACACACGTAGAGAACCACCAACCACAATGAAATTTAACTGCACAGTTTCCACGCATGCGCGGTGTGACATGGTCGTAGGTCAAAAAAGGCCCCGCGTGGACCCTTAGTCCACTTCCGCCAAAACCCGTATAAGAAAAGTAGTCCTGAGGCACGTGAAGCCTGTAGTGAGATGTCTCATTGTCAACCCGGAAGTAACTACTCTGGGAGAAGTAGTGCGCACTCACATCGTCCTCCTTGCTGGGGTCGGGCCAGTCCCACATGTCTATACCTAACCCGTACGCCCTCTGGCGGGTTAAGAGATGGATTTTTTCATTCCCCAGCCAAAACTCCGAGGTAAGGTTTCCGAAGCCGTGTTTGTAATCCTCCCACTTCCTGAAGAAGTTGAGGGAGCCGTCGAACCGACGTTGGATGAGGGTCCACACGGAGGTGGCGTGGAACTCGCACACCACGGTGAAGTGGATGGAGGAACCGTTTGGTCTGATGTGGTAGGTCCCATTGGTGGAGAACCCCAGGTCCCGGATGTCTTCACAATCTGGAACAGATGAGACACTTTGATTGAGATACTTAGATTAGACACGTTGATATATAGACATAGGTTGACCGCTGTGGTAGAGATATGTTGAAGAGACACTATCATTGAGACATAGAGAGATATTGATAGAAATAGATACTATCCATGCTGATAGATACATACTAAGATGAAACACAGTGATTTAGACATTTAATTAGAGTGAGTGAGTGAATATGGTTTTACACCGCTTTTAGCAATATTCCAGCAATATCACGGCGGGGGACACCAGAAATGGGCTTCACACATTGTACCCATGTCGGGAATCGAACCCGGGTCTTCAGCGTGACGAGCGAACGCTTTAACCACTAGGCTACCCGACCGCCCTATTTAATTAGAAGACAGTTTGAGATACGTAGAAGAGACACTATCGTTGAGACAAATGGCTACAACAAGTGGCAGTAGTACTTCTACACTTTCACCGCCACCACTACTACTACTACGTACATTGTTACTTCTCTTACTACGCTGAGACTATAGTAGTACACCAAGAGACAATTTCGTTTAACGTTTCAAGGCTCCTTTTGTTCCCGTGTTCACATGTAGTGGCAGTAAACAAACACAAGGCTCTAGTAACTTCAGACACTTCTGATAAATATCCTGTTCAAATGATGCACACCACCCAGCTGGTCATTTAGCAACACTGGACAACCGTGAACACCACCCAGCTGGTCATTTAGGAGCACTGGACAACCCTGCACACCACCAAGCTGGTCATTTAGGAGCACTGGACAACCGTGAACACTGGAGAGCCGTGCACACCACTCAGCTGGTCATTTAGCAGCACTGGACAACCGTGCACACCACCCAGCTGGTCATTTGGCAGCACTGGAGAGCCGTGCACACCACCCAGCTGGTCATTTAGCATCACTGGACAACCGTGCACACCACGCAGCTGGTCATTTAGCAGCACTGGACAACCGTGCACACCACCCAGCTGGTCATTTAGCAGCACTGGGGAGCCGTGCACACCACCCAGCTGGTCATTTAGCAGCACTGGAGAGCCGTGCACACCATCCAGCTGGTCATTTGGCAGCACTGGACAACAATGCACACCACCCAGCTGATCATTTAGCAGCACTGGAGAGCTGTGCACACCACCCAACTGGTCATTTAGCAACACTGGACAACCGTGCACACCACCCAGCTGGTCATTTGGCAGCACTGGAGAGCCGTGCACACCATCCAGCTGGTCATTTAGCAGCACTGGACAACCGTGCACACCATCCAGCTGGTCATTTGGCAGCACTGGACAACAGTGCACACCACCGAGCTGGTCATTTAGCAGCACTGGACAAACGTGCACATGACCCAGCTGGTCATTTAGCAGCACTGGACAACCGTGCACACCACCCAGCTGGTCATTTAGCAACACTGGACAACCCTGCACACCACCCAGCTGGTCATTTAGCAGCCCTGGACAACCGTGCACACCACCCAGCTGGTCATTTAGCAGCACTGGAGAGCCGTGCACACCACCCAGCTGGTCATTTAGCAGCACTGGACAACTGTGCACACCACCCAGCTGGTCATTTAGCAGCACTGGAGAGCCGTGCACACCACCAAGCTGGTCATTTAGCAGCACTGGAGAGCCGTGCACACCACCCAGCTGGTCATTTAGGAACACAGCATTAATGGTTATCCGACTCGAGTATACAAGAGCATAGATATCCCTTATGGGTGTCAGCTGTGAACAAAATCATTGAAACCTATTTCCCTCAAACATATTCAGCATAATTCATTCTAAAGGATTTTCCCAACTGCTCAGCTACATTCTGTTTGAACAGATCTTGAAGTACAACACGTTGTATCGGAACAGACACATTATTATCCGATAACAAACATTGTAATATAATATACGTCTTGGTCTCCGAGTTTGTGCCTCTTAAGATTCCGGTATTCGTGCCAATCTAAATATCTAGGACGCTTTCCCGTGAACCCTTGCCTGCTTTGCACTCGTTTGACCCTGATGTCATCACGATACACTAAGAGCCTTCAGATACGTGCTCGAATCACCATAATCCAGATTGACGCTCTTGTAAATACAGAATACAGTGTTGGTCTGTTTCATGACAAATCAAAATCTAAGCCTATCACATTGTAGGTTTTATATGATATCCTGACGTTTTTCTTCAAATGTAGGACGAGTCTTTTTTTAAGTGTGTTGTGTCCTGAGGACAATCCTTGGGTACAGATGCTTTCACTGAGTGCAATGGCCCGTGGCTTCCAGCTTAATTGACCCGTGAAGATCAGGTTAGAAAAGGTCTTCACCAACCCATGCTTGTCGTAAGAGACGACTAACAGGATCGGGTGGTCAGGCTCCCTTACTTAGTTGATGCATGTCATCGTATCCCAATTACGTAGATCGGTGCTCATGTTATCAATCACTGGATTGTCTTGTCCAGACCCGATTATACACGGCCGCTTTACAGATGGATATTGCTGACGTAAAACACCAAACAAAACAATATAACTTCACAAACAGTTGGTCTCCACACAGTTCACTGTGAAAAGGTACGTTCTTTAGGCGTGTTTGTTTCGTGTGTTCGAATCCTAGATACCCCCGATTATGTTTCATATAGCTGGACTATTGCTAAGTGCGGCGTTAAACAACAAACAAACAAAACAAAACAAATTCTGGCCTAAGTGTTCATTCACGGCCAGATTTGGCCTTTACAAGTACCTGGAACCGAGTCGCATATTACACCCCGGGTATTCGAGTTGAGGTCACACTACAGTAGGGCTGGGACGGGTAACTCGGGTACTCGGGTCGGGTGGGTACTGAGTAGGTACCCACAGGACTACCCGGACCCGTGGTTAGTCACGTGATATATTGTTTAATGGCAAACTTATCTGGAACTCCATGGTTACGCTACTAGTCACTAATGTTCACATTTCTTTCTGACTATCCACACATTCCTTCTGACTTTAAGTTTTTGAATAAAGATATAACTTAAGTCAACTTCAGTGTATGCATGACAAGTTCGTTTTATACGAGTATCTAAATACATTTTGCCAGTGCTACGGTCAAACTGTTCCCAATAGGACATTTGGACCTATCTCTTGAGACCTACAGTGGATACCCCGGTAGGGTCGGGTAATAGTGGGGTGGGTACCCGGGTAGGAAATTTGGACTCGTCTCAGCCCTACACGACAGACACTCGAATTTCGAGTATCACACATCCAGTACTCGAGTTGAAGTCGAGTATCACACTGTCAGTCGTCGAGTTGAAATCGAGAAGCATATTCAACCAGCACGATGACACGTGACCGCCTATTTAACCAGGAAATGGGATTCCAAATTTCATAATTTACCAGAGGCAACCTAGATCTACCGGACTGTTATGTAATCACGCTTCATACTGTATGAGGGGCGTCAGATAGACGAGAGTACGGCGTGACCTCTGCCTTACTACCCCACCGGCAACATCTCGAGACTGTGAACGTTGTGTACGTTCAGTATACAAGTGGGTGACGCCACTTTAGTTTTTAGAAGCTTTAAAACGGGCACACGACAGTGAAATTCAAATATATTACTGGAGATAAAATCTGCTCTTTGCGCGTGAAACATCGCCCAAATTAAACTTCACACGACTATTCCTTTGAACCGAATGATTGTTTCCGGGTGAACGTCCTCGGTATAAACTTGTCTCCAGGTTGAAATTTAGGGGATGATAACGGTCCTGGTTCCTGTGCTGATAGAGTCTTTTGGAATACCGGAGCAGACTAGGGCCATAATATCCGGCGCATGTCGTAAGTGCAGACCCAAGATCCGGGGTAGAATAGGTCTTAAGCAACCCATTCTTGCTGTAAAAGGTGACTATGCTTGTCGAAAGAGGCTACTAACGGGATCGGGTGGTCAGGCTCGCTGACTTAGTGGATGCATGGACCTATGCTCATGATGTTAATCACTGGATTGTTTGTTCAAGACTCGATTATTTTCAGACCACCGACCAACTGGAATATTGCTGAGTGCGGCGTTAAACAAAAAACAACAACAAAAAAACGTAAGAGCAAACTAATATGAGTACTTGGTGGTTAGGATGTTTAGCCTGACTGAATCTGTGTCACCGTAACGCGGTGTTGTGGCTCGGTGTTCGTGCTGTCAACCATTGGTTTGTCAAGCCCCGATTCACTTGTTCGCAAGGACCCGTGATATTTTAAATTACTCAGACTGGAGTGTGGAACAACATTCATTTATTAATCAGCAAATGATTAACTTTGTGATTACTCTAACCCTGCAATTTTAGAAATATATTCATTCTTGGTCTTGGTATTATTTGAGGTAAGGTAACATGACGACAGTTTTTCATAATCAACACTGATACACAGGATGATACTATTTTTAGAAGTCAAGAAAATATCCGAAATTCTTGAGTTGTTTCGTATCTGCATATGTACCTATCTAACGTATCAAACACAACAGCAGGTTTTCATTTGTTTGGTTGTGAGTGTAGGAGCATCTGTGATGTCAGCTGATGTCTGTTTACCTACACCGCAGTGAAGGTTGGTTGTCACGGAAATAGCACCACTGCCAACCTGTTACGGCATCTGGATGGGGGGCATCTCAAATAAACAGTGGCTTATTCTCTGATATTTATATTTTTTCATAAATATTGTCGAAACGCGTTTATCCTTTGTGTGTATGATGATGATGATGATGATGATGTTGATGTTGATGTTGATGATGATGATGAGGAGGAGGATGAAGAGGAGGAGGGTTACAAAGGTTTCTACTGATATCTACAGCACAGTTTGCCATTAAAAATGTATTTTTGTATTGTCCTGTAAAATTGCTGACTGCGACCGCCGTCATTTGGGTGGAAGCTGACCACAAACAAAAATAAACCGACTGCGTCGTCAAACAACATTCATTAGCGCACCTGCACTTGACATTTCCTTTCTTCGTAAGGAAACATAGAGAGAGAAAACACACGAAAAATACACCTTTTTTACAGACTGAATTAAATTATTTAGATCGTTAATCAGATGGTGTTGAGAAGAAAAACAGCATACACTTCTTGTGTTTCAGCAAGTCGTAAATAACATTAGATGACTCGAATTTCTATAATGAAACACAGTTTACATACTGACTGTCGATGTTGCCACTTAAGTAACCGGCCAAACAATTATCGGGTATGAAAAATGTTCCAGATAGACGTTCCAGATAGAAACAGCATGTGCTGATTAACAGTAATGAGACGGAGTGAACAGATATACGGCCCCTCTCGGTGTTCTTGCAATATGAGTTAATCGCCAAGTAATTGGCCATGGTGTAAACATGCACGTGTTTTAACGGCTTAGCATCCTTGTTACAAAACTGCACGTGTGGCAGCGCCATCACAGCGCTGACAGCGAGGAGCAACACGTGCCTGCCACGGCTGTCGTGTAGTCCGATACTGCAGGTCTCCTTACAGACTCTAGTGTGGACTCCGTGCAGCGTCGAAGCAACCAGTAACGTGAAGATGACGTTTTTCAGTCACCAACGCCTGTTTATAAGTGAGGGTGCCAACCCCGCCCTACACTGAATCCTGAATACCATCTAATTATTCATTGTGAATCTTGTTGCTCATCCCTGATTCCGAATACTACTTAACACAAATTTCAAAAGCAATGATTTGTTTGTTTGTTTGTGTTTAATGCCGGACTCAGCAATATTCCAGCTATATGACGGCGGTCTGAAAATAATCGAGTATAGACCAGACAATACAGTGATTGACATCATGAGCATCGATCTGCGCAATTGGGATATGATGACATGCAATCAACCGAGTCAGCGAGCCTGACCACCCGATCCCGTTAGTCGCCTCTTACGACAAGCATGGGTTTCTGAAGACCTATTCTTACCAGGAATCTTCACGGGACTCAAAAGCATTGAGAAAAGGGTGATATCAGAAGTTAAATTACTGAAATAATATCGAAAAAATATCATCCATGAAGGATCTTTATTCGTACACCATTATTTTTTTATAAAATGTTGAATCTGCGAACCACATACCATTATATTTGCGTCCCGCTTACCACTCTGAAAAGTCCTGAAAACCCTCTAAATAAACCACCGAATCCTGCGTACCACTCTGCAAAGTCCTGAAAACCCTCTAAATTAACCACCGAATCCCGTGTACCACTCTGCAAAGTCCTTAGAACCCTCTAAATAAACCACCGAATCCCGCGTACCACTGTGCAAAGTCCTGAAAACCCTCTAAATAAACAGCCGAATCCCGCGTACCAAAATGGGGTTGATAGCCTCATAAAGTGGGGTTGAGTGGTCCTTGCGACGGGTGGGTAGATGGTGTGGGGATCTTATAAGAGAGGGCATTGTGAGGGATGGTGAGTGGAGGTACCCTAAACTAATGAATCTCCCCACAATTTACAGTGACACCTCTATAGCCCCAACCCCGCTTGTCTGGACACTTGATGGGTATTTCAATACGTAACCAAAGAAGCATTGCTCCGTACCCATAATCCATTCTACCGGAACTAAATTAACCGGGCGAAATCACTTGGAACGGTGAAGTCTGGATTAACGAGGTTTCAAACAAGTCGTTTAGGGGTTTTCTCAAAACCAGCGATACACACCCTGAATCCCAACTAACCCCACTTCTATTCGGATAGGTGTTTTTTTGTCATAACTTGAAATTCGGAGAAAACAATTAATCCTACCAAATGTCCACCTCTCTCGAACTAATGGACTATAGTTCGTGCCTATATTATGCAGACGATTACCAAAATTTCGTCCCTCTATGAAAAGGAAACTTGTAGACAGTGACCATGAACCTCGAACGAATAATGAATTCTACATTCTGTGATATACCTTATCAATTCGTGCCTTCAGGAGTGCGGGACAGAATAAGTCCCGGTCGCAATGCTTGTCATAAGAATGTCATGAGCAAGTCATGAGCTAACACGAGCATCACCAGGATTTTATTTGTGACAGTTGAAACTGGCAGCGTCATCCTGCGCTGACGTGGTGGTCGGTTCTCGCGCTAGTTTTGCCTCCGGGTTTTTCACAGTTTGCGGTGTAAACATCATTCAGTATTGGCCATTCAACTTCCCCATCGAGATTAAAAACACAATGGCAGCCTCACTTCCTTTATTTCCTTTTTGTGAAATTTAAAATAAATGGTGTGACTAAGGTGAAACAACAATATTTTCAAAGATAACTACACGAATTGTCTGCGTGCATTTCAAGTACCGCACTTCGACTGCATGTTGAAACAAAACTAACCATGTAACCGAAATGTAAGACGAACGAATTGTCAGGACCCTACATGTGTCGGCAACTCTATTTCCTGGTAATATACACAAGAAGTTATTTCTTTGGAATTGCTTGTTTTGAAGAGAAATAAGCATACATAATCAATCTTTAAAACTGGAATCCATCAGTAATTATTTTCCGAAGGTTATTAGTCTATGTTGGAGTGGACGCGGCTTTTGTTGCCGCCTGCAGCAGGCAGATGGTGGTGGAATGCCTGTCGAGCGTGAGCAATACATCTGGTCTGGTTATCTAGGGTTACCGAGTTGCGCGGGAAACTGTCGGGTCGGGGATTTCAGGGAATAAAACTGACTGCAGAGATTTACTTCGAGAATTCAGAACATGCACAAGGTTCCATGAACCTATTACGTACCTAACGAGGGGTAATGTACAGAGATGTTTGGATGGTTTAACATTGTGGGTAACTTGGAACGAGGAATAACCTGGACATGTTATTATGTGTGATTAATAACCATATTTGGTGATGTGAATTAGTGACTGTTACTTTAAGCCGCATACACCAACTCACAGCTTTGTCAAAGATCCTGGTAGATGATAGGGCCTAGTTAGAGTGAGTGAGTGAGTGAATAAGTTGGGTTTAACAGTATACCAGTTATATGACGGTGTGGTAGAAAGACCAGTAATGGTATCGAATGACAATGACCAAGGGGACTTATTCGCGTCCTGAATCCCCCCTCACGCCCCCCCCCCACCCCCACCCCCACCCCAACCCCACCTCCTCCCCTTCCGCCATAACAAAAAACTTGGAGACCATTTGGGTTGCGTAATGGATCAAAAGCTAGTCACAAAGAAACGCACAGATGTAAAACATTCAAATGTCATCCCGATATGCCGTTATTGTTGATATAGTGTGCTTAGGCCTCTTAAATAGAATGGAGTCGTGTTTGAAGTTTTAATTAAACGATTTCTCGTTAAGATGTACTAACTCAATGTGCCGCTGAACAGCTGTCGACGACATAATTCCTGTAGCATGAAAACAAGGACCGTACGTCGTATCTACGTGATGTGTTGAATTACAGCATGGTATCATAGGGTAGAAATAAAGTGAGTATTTATGCACCTGCTTAGGGCTGAACTATTAAACTCAATTTCATAGATAATTTACTGTTACAACCTAGTTTTTGATCACTGACAACATTACAGTGTGGATCAAGGCTATCAACATTCGTGACTACTCGTGTCATTACGGGACAAGCCGAAAGGCGTATATTCGTCTCCACTCGCATCTTTCCGTAACAAACAAGAATATTCTCTCATTCGTGACCAACATCCGGGACAAGCTGAATGTAGGTTTCGGAAAGATCCGAGTGTTGAGAAATTGACCTTACCTTTGTTGCGCAAGGACACGAGTTTTCACGAATACAAAGGTTACGGAAAGGGGCGAGTGGTGCGATTTGGTCACAAATTGCTCACGTGATGGTCTCGTTCACGTGGAAAATAAAACGCACTAGATTACAGCCGGCCAGCATTCCCAAAACAATAATCATTCCAGTCTGTTTGTTAGTGCGGGACTTTGTTATTAGGTAACGCCATTTGTTCCACACACAACACCAAGCTATGCTCGCGAGACATTTTCAGACACGAGTTATTATCTGATTGGTTCCCGAGTTATGTTGGAGCCGGGAGTAGTTCAGTGCACTCAATACGTCCTCCATAATTGTACTCATTTTCAGGGCACTTTGTCACGCGCAGATTCCGTTGCTGAGTACCACAGTTCCCTGAAATTGTCGTGGGAAATCGGGTCAAGGAATCCCTTGGTTCATTGTGTGTCATCGTACTCAATCGACGTCAGTTGGTGCTCAGAATATGAACCAATGGTCTGTCTGGTCCAGACTTGATTATTTACATGACGCCATGATATACCTTGTCTATGAAACAGTTGGTTGGTTGGTTGTTTAAGGCCGCACTGAGAAATATTCCAGCTGTATGACGGTGGTCTGTAAATAATCGAGTCTGGACAAGACAATCCAGTGATTAATATCATGAGCATCGATCCACGCAATTGGGATCGATGGCATTCTTCAACCAAGTCAGCGAGCCACCCGATCCCGTTAATCGCCTCTCACGGCAAACATATTCGCCCATGAAACAGAGTATAGAAGGAAGCCGAACTTAGCATTTCATTCAGCGCCATGGTTTCAGAATACTATTTTAGCGCTACGGTAAGTCTATTTAAAGGTTTGGAAGTTGCGATAGTCGTGCGGGTCCCAACAGCTCATTTAGCTTTCTAAATTTCTCCTCCTTTAGTGAGTGAGTGATCTGGGTTTAACGCCGGTTTTAACAATATTTCAGTTCTATCGCAACGTATCAAGAAATCCATGACATTTACCAGAAGCCGGGGTATGTTGCGAGCAAACCAAAAATCATAATCAGGGCGAATCTGGAATCGAACCACTATCATATAATTCTGGCACGCCAAAGGGACACAACTCTTCACAACGAACTGTGGAATCTGAGACGATTGGGCCGTTCATGCCCCAAGCTCTTTACAGCGATGATCCTTTCGGGGCTCTCTACACAATCGCTGCCACCCGTCACAGCTCCCTACTGCGCTTTACAACTATGCCGGGAGTTGAACTCACGACCGACTAACCATTATGTTTAACAAAGTGGTGATGTCGTGTCGCAGAATAATTCCACTCGCGCTAAATTGTTTATATTTTTTGTCAATTTGACATATTCATTTCAACTATAATCAATTTTAATTAGTGTAGTAAAAATGTAGGAGTAAGTTGGGTTTTGGGTTTGGGGAATTGTCTTCAAGATTTTTGTAATGGCCGAGTCGACACTGGTCATGCCGGGAAAGTAACAATGGAGTCAGGCACTGGGGTAAGCTTGCCCTTGTCTGTTTCCAAGATCCTAGAGAATAGATTAAAATTAAGTCCAGAATGATTTGGCAAGTCTTAATTGCCTCAGCTCCAGGAATTAAGCATTTTATGGGCTTTTGGATTTTAATTTAAATGTTGCAGGTACATGAATATGTTTTTTATTTCTGCGACTATATGTTATTGTAGGCGTGTCCATTTAACCCCGTAGCTTACAGACACGCAATGGTTGCCATCCGACTTCTGTATCAGGAATTACTTTATGGGTTTCGTGAAGTTGCTGATAACGGAATTCAAATATAAATTCCGGATTGCCTGGGTGTATGTGCAGCCCGCATATTCCGCCTGATCACACTGTCCGACAAAGCTGCTGATGAGGGGCAAGTAGTCCATCACTGTGATGCTTGACATATTCCTCCGCGGTCATCCCCCAGGCTGTGGCGCAGCAATGCTGTGAATTCCCAGTGATAATGTCAGCGTCATGGCCACTCCATCAACGGACAATCTTCACGCTGAGCTGTCTGATGTCCAAATACTTCATCTACCATTAAACAAACTTGGCCGTGCGGTATGTGCACTGGGGTGGTTGTACAACTGTTCAGACTTCAGAATTCAAGTTGTATACCCCCCAGGGAGTTGAGAATGATAACTGGAATGGAAACGGATCCACTGGTTGGGGATAAAATAAAAAGGCAAATTTGAGCAGATACTAGTACCCGGATACCTGCGGTATATAAATGTATAGTTTAAGTTTAAGTTTATCATAAATAAATACTATTCATTGAGTGAGTCTGTTCAAAGCCACAATAACATTCAAGCTAAATCACGGCGGTCTGTACATAATCGTCTCTGGACCAGACAAACCCGTGACTAAAAGCATGCCCAACGACCCACGCCATCCGTCACGATTGCACGCATCAGTCAAGCCACCTAGCTTGACGGCCCGATCGTCTTTACTTTGTTTGTTTGTTGTTTAACGCCACACACAGCAATATTCCAGCTATATGACGGCGGTCTGTAAACAATTGAGTCTTGACCAGACAATCTATGGGATACGATGACATGCATCAACCATGCCAGCGAGCCTAACCACCCGAATCCGTTAATCGCCTCTTACAGTAAGCATAGTCGCCTGTTATGGCCAGCTTGGGTTGTGAAGACCTATTCTACCCCGATGTTCACAGGTCGATCGTCTTTAGTCGGTTCTTGGACACACATGACGTACTGCGATCATATTTTCCCTGGATCAACACAGGAATAGCGCTCATGGAAGAAGTACGTCGGTTACATATACTGATAGATTAGAAAGATGGCCTATAAACCAATTCATCGGGATACTTGTCAGAACAGATCTCTATTCCACTCATGACAACGTTCTACTCATAATCCTTATCTATTTGTTTGAGACATTTCTTCAGACAGCGCTTCAAGACAAAGACGGAACATGTTGTATTCAAATACATATTTACTGAGAATAACTTACGTAAGGTGTTAAGGACAGCGCATTTTACCTTCCTAGAACTTGTATTGATCATGTCCACGTTGTGTGAACATGATACCGTTAAATAAATGATGATTGTATACCCTGTCACACGAACCTGCTACATCTTGCGGTAATGCTTTGACATCGATATAACAGAGTTCCCAAAGAGTTTGAGGCAAAGCTACAAAGTCAGGAAGCGCCTCTTTAAGTGTTCAGGAAGCCAAACCCTTCCATTACGAAGGGGGGACTGTTTTGTTTGGCGAGAAAACATAGCCTTTACCATTGTTTTACAGCTCTTTGATACCCCCACACAACCGACTGCTACAGGTTGGTGTTTAGGAAGAAAACAACAGCGTGGGATCCTGTGTGTGTTTGGGCTTTGTGACGTGGCTGCTGACAGAAATAGTGGGGTGAGGACAGAGCGTGGAGGGATTTACACGGACACCCGGGCGATCCAGGTGGCAGGTTGAATGACTTTCCAATTGTCTACGTCATAGCGTGTTTAATATTCACGTGGAGTGACACGTCGACGTGGCTTGCCGTCCTTAGGCATTAGATGTATTTGAACATCTGTACATGGCGTAACGTCATTAGGTATTGGATGTATTTGGACATCTCCACGTGGCGTGACGTCATTAGGTATTGGATGTATTTGGACATCTCCACGTGGCTTGACGTCATTAGGTATTGGATGCATTTGGACATATCTACGTGACTTGACGTCATTAGGTATTGGATGTATTTGGACATATCTACGTGACTTGACGTCATTAGGTATTGGATGTATTTGGACATATCTACGTGGCTTGACGTCATTAGGTATTGGATGCATTTGGACATATCTAGGTGGCGTGACGTCATTAGGTATTGGATGCATTTGGACATATCTACGTGGCGTGACGACATTAGGTATTGGATGCATTTGGACACAACCACGTGTCGTGACGTCATAAGGTATTGGAGGCATTTGGACACAACCACGTGGCGTGACGTCATTAGGTATTGGAGGCATTTGGACATCTCCGCGTGGCGTGACGCCATTAGATGTTGGATTATTTGGACATATCTACCTGGCGTGATGTCATTAGGTATTGGAGGCATTTTGACAACCCTATATGAGGCCGTATTCCGTCACTAACAGCCATCTTGGATTTTCCAAAACCCACCTCACATAGTTCACATGAAAAGAAATTCGTTATTCCACATTATTTTGTTTTTTGATATCATTAATTGAGACGTGCAAGGACAACAGTTTTTAAAGAAATTACGTTCGTGACTTTATAAATAACACTTATATAGTAGCCGTCAAAAGAGGGCTGTTGAACAGACAGAGTTCATCTGCAAAATAACATTACTGCTATTATAGCTAAAATGCATATTGTTTGTACCTAATCCCCCGAAGATCAAAACAACTAACAGCAGCAAACGTTTAGTAGCTGTATTAAAACCTCAAAACGGAGGTATTTGATTTACCAAATTTTAAATTAATGTAAGATAGCTACACGATCGCAAAGAACAACGAAAGACGAAGCGTGGTCTTTTCGCGATAAAACAATTTTCTATCATGACGTCGTAAATTGCACCACATTATTTTTGAGAGGAATTGCTCCCCCTAGATGTAGCTATGGACGATAAACGCAATGGACGAAGAGAGATATTGATAATCCATATTGGGAGAATAGGTGCAGATACTCGACGTGAAAATTGTGAGAATATACGGGAAATACCAAACTTAAGCCCCTGTTCATAGAATGGACTTGTCCGACATTGCCGAGGTCAGATTGTATTCATTTCTTAAAATTATCACCCAATCATAAGGCTACTCCCCGCTATAAAGCTGGACGGTGGCGTAGCCTAGTGGTCAAAACGCGACACGCCGAAAACCCGAGTTGGATTCCCCACATGGATACAATGTGTGAAGTCCATTTCTGGTGTCCCCCGCCGTGATATTGCTGGAATATTGCTAAAAGCGGGGCAAAACCATGCTCACTCACTAATTCCCCTGCAATAAAGCCTTAGTTTAGTCGAGGCCTAATCGGGGGCACGGGTGGCCCAGTCGTCTAAGGCGCCGTGATTCGTGCAGAGTTGCGTCCCTTGGGTACGCCAGAAACCTATGATTGTGGGTTCGAATCCCGGTTCACCCCGATCATGTTTCTAGGTTTGTCAGCACCATACCCCTGCTCGTGGGTTTCACCGAAGTGGTAAACGTGTGTGACCTGCATCACTTCGGGCTTTCCTCCCACATTAAGCTGACACGCCGTGATAATACTGGAATACTGTTAAAAGCGGCGTTAAACCCAACTCACTCACCCACTCACTCACTTGAGGCCTAATCCATTGTCGGTAGTTCATAGTCTCATCCCATGCATGTCATATTCTGTGAATCATATTCATCACTGAGTCTGTCGGGACTCTGACTTGCTGTAGATTTTCACCTCTACAACCCAGTATTATACCCTGATGTTTTATCTTCAGGCTGTGACGCTGGTGTACTTCGTGTTTCTTCTTCGACACAAGGCCACCCATTTTCTCTGAAACCCAATACCCGTTAAATTTGTTTACTTTGCCAGACAGCATTTTGTGAGGTTATCTCCCCTCCATCGGCCTGAACCAATAACTTAGATGAAACTGAGGCTGATGTCTCAGTGTTCCTCTGATGCTCATCTTCACGCACACTTCAACACAGCGGTTGGCGGACAGACTCGCCGTACATAAATTCTCCCCATTATCAGGAATAGGCCACAAAAAACACATCTAGTGGGATGTAGAAGTAGGACCTGAAGCATTCCACGAGACCTTCTACAGACTATGAGTGAAATCATGACATAATTTAGGGGGTTTCAAATAGCATTCTTAAAAAATAATTCCCAGAGACAATCTCAAGTTCCTTCTTAACTGGTTCACTGTCTACAATGCGCACAGCGTTGCGCAGGGGACGAGATAACTATCTCTCAAAAACCCATTTCACGCCTGATTTAACACAGATTTCAAACTTGCAAACTTCACACACGCATTGCCCTGCAGACAGCCTATTTAGCCTGGTTCATCGTAACGTATATTATTTTTCTCTTTAGAAAGAAAATAGACGGGGCAAGTAGTGTTATTTTCACCAGCTGAATTGAAGACATCCTTGTTATGAGACCCGTGAAGATTAGGGTTAGAATAGGTCTTCAGCAATCCAAGAGATAAGAGTCGTAAGAGGCGACTTTGCTTGTCGTAAGAGGCGACTAACGGGATCGGGTGGTCAGGCACGCTGACTTGGTTGATGAATGTCAACGTATCCCAATTGCTTGGATCTATGCTCATGATGTCAATTACTGGATTGTCTGGTCCAGAATCGATTATTTCCAGACCGCCGTCTTATAGCTGAAATATTGCTGAGTGCGGCCTTAAACAACAAACAAACAAACTGTTATGGAAGGCTGATTAACAACAGTTACGTCGTCTTGTTCCCGCAGGAGTTGGGATCAGGGGCTCTTCAAATCATATCAAGCTAAATTTGATGCACAACTGGATGGACCTTATTGTAACCATGGACATGGGTTATATACTGAACAAATGTCAGTGATCATTTATATATTAGGGGATATGTTTATGAAATTGTGTGCACAGTCTTCCTTACCAAAAATCCTCAAAAATATGATCCCTTACTTTTTGTGTTCAGTATATACTTACAGTAACGATCAGAGAACAAGGCAGCGCCTTGTGCTAAATAAAGACCTCCTGTCTTACGGGTCGACTATTTGATATTCTTTGGTGGGTCTCGGATACATTTTGAAAAAATACATTGCTTTAGAAAACAACCCCAAAAACTGGAAGTTATTTGGCTTCAGGTTTAGCAAAATAAACAATTGAACGATGAACATGAAGGATGTTAAAACAATATATTGCTAAATAAATATAATTATTCGGCTCCTCGTTTCACTGAAAAAACATTGTGTGTCTTAAATCAGACAAACAATATTCTGTTGAACTAAAGTCCCAGGCCCCGCGAATATTACACCGACGATCTGTGTTCTCCAACCTAGAATGATGTACAGGAAGCGGAGAAGCCAAAAGGTAAAGGCGCACGCCTGTAACGCCGTGAAATAGGGTTGGATGTGAACCCCCGTGATGAGGCAGGGATATTGCTAAAAGCGCGCATATCCTTACTCATCCACCTACCCTAAGCGGGCCAGGCCATGCCCCAATAACAGTGTTTTTGTTATAAAAAGTCGTGTAGCACCATGCATAGACCAGAATTATTTGTCCTTCGCAGGATCACGATGTCCCAGGGGATTTAAAGGGATGATTGTAACCAGTATGTGGTTTTAACTTGATTCCTCCAAAGTAAGAAGAAATGTTGTGTTTGGTTTAACGTGGCACATCGCGGCCTGTCAGTCAAGTATGGTCGTGAAGATCGAAGTGATGTATGCCCTTGACGTGTACCCACTATCGCGGGTATGGTGTTGACAAACCAAGGATCGTATTCAGAGCGAATCTGGGATTCGAACCCACGATCATAGGTTTCCGTCGTGCTTGAGAGCCACTACTCAACATAACGATTCGCAGCTCCTAAGACGACTGGGCCACACATGGCTGATTGTCATACCTGTTCTATAACATTGGAAAATACCCCCCCCCCCCTCCCACACACACACACACACACACACTCCCCATACACAGACTCCTCCACAATTCTAGAGGAAGCACAATGCATTGATATGATCATTGTGTAATGGAGTGTGAAAGAAAATCGATTTTCACCTCCCCAAACTGAAGTAATGTGTGATATGTACATACCAGTTGTTTTTTGTGTGCCACTGCTTGTTCCTATCGTTCGCATGCACATGGGGTAACGTTCTGAATAAACAATATCTTTATTGCCGAAAATACAAGGAAAACGCTTTAAGATAATTCAAACTGAAATATTATATCCTCTCATCATTTCACCACCACAAGAGATCGTCTCGTCATCCCCATCATTGATTGCCTGGAACACCATTCTCGTAATGAACTCAGTCATTAAACTGGTTTCCATACTGAATTGCACATCCGTTAGAACACTTCTACAGATTTATATCAGCAGCCAGGAGCCTAGACTGTACATAACTGCATGACACCCGGCTTCCAGACACTGAACAGACCATGACTAAATGTCCAGAGCCGACTTCAAAACGCTATTAACATTTCTTGGAGTTCCGTCGGTACATAAGTTATGACGGTCGCCTAGACAGCGCTGCGCATCAGAGGCACGACTACGTGTACATGGTGTACGGGCTTCCGTGCAGCTGGCGAGGCCAGGTCTCTACTGGCGGTGCAAGGCTCCATGTCAAAGATAAAAGGAAGAAGGAATCAGGAGAGAGAATTGAGATAGATAACAACATAAAGCCTGTTTCTCTGGTGTGTCAGTGCCTCAGATAGCCCGAGCTTCAGGATGGACCCTAGCCTTGCTCCAAGGCTAACTGAGGAAAAGTCCATGGATGTGTACTAATTCTATCCCCCTAATAAAATAGGCAAGTCTAAGGACTCCAGTCTCTTAAAGGGAAAACTTGTTCTAATTATTTACACAATCTAGAACTTATGATTTAACTAATAATTATTGCCTTAGAGACTTGTGCAAGTCTAGATGGACCCCACCTGCACTAACATTTAGTCTCCGCCTTGCTTGGGAAGTTTTGGATATTTTTGTTTCATTCAGTATAAAAGACTTCATCGCAACAAATAATCCCACACCAAGACGAACGCTTAGTTTCTTAAAATGAATAATGTCGACAAATATAAATAACTCCATTTTAACTGATAGGAGCCCCGGTGAAGTGGGGGTGGAAAATCTAGACTGGCTTCATTTAGGGCAAATAGGGCTGGGCGGAAGGTAAACTGGAAGGTGAGATACACTATCCTGCACAGTTACTGTGGAATATATGGATTTATGGATTATATAGAAAACAAATGTTGTATTTGGGATGACATTTTCTTTGTAAAATACAGATTCTCGTCGGGGATTCGAACCCACACTGCCAGAGTGAGGCACCTAATCTTAATGGCATTGTGCGTGTTCATAGTTTTCGGCCATGGGAGCCGTGCCAATTTACACTTGTCAGAGGGGTACACAAAGTACGTGATCTAGACTACCAGTCTTTGAACTTTCAGTTTTGTGGAAGCCTCGGTGGCTGAGTTGTGATAAATAGCTAGCTGTTAACGTATTTAAAAAATTAATAAAATGGCACATTCAAAGAAAATAAAACGTTTTACAGTGATTCATCGTTAGCTTTGAACCCACGTCCGTAAACCACACCTTAGGACGATCTTGTTGGGGATGTTTCTTCTTCCAGAGGCAAGAGAGTTAACCGACTTTAAAAGTCCAGTTTCCACCCTTGCCGAACAAGGTTGGAATTCCTGGGCTCGATCGTAGCGCTACCAGTGGCTATTACGAGTTATGTCCTTTCTATGCCTCTCCTATTGACCAATCAGATTCAACCTCTCGATTAAACTTGCATTTGCTTCAAACAAAACGGTGGCGCCCAGTCAAGACGACCTGATCGATAATCAAGATCTATTTTGTGATAAAATGAGTCTTACAGCGCGAAGCGCATCAAATCACGTGAGCACCTTGATTAAAAACATGAAAAGATTTAGAAAATATCTGTTGACAACGAGTTAGCGGTGCACATGCTTTACAAATCCTGCAGTCGACCGAAATCTGCATGACACTTTACGAACCGGATTTCGATTTCGGTGCGCGATTTTGATTGGACTACGCATAGACTCGTTAGTCCAGCCAAAATGTAACTCCATAATACCAGCCTAGTTCGGCAAGGGTGGAAACTGGACTTTTATAGTCAGTTAACTCACTTGCCTCGAGAAGATGGGGATGTTTATAATTGCAGCAACATTAACGTCACACCACGTCCACAATTCGTTCATCCGGACGGGATAACGGTTACTGTCCGGATAAACAGGTTTACTGTACATAATGAACAGACCCGTGAAGATCCGGGGTAGAACAGGTCTTCCGAAACTCGTGCTTGCCGTAAAAGTCGACTCTGCTTGTCGTAAAAACTGCGACTGACGGGATCGGGTGGTTAGGCTCGCTGACTTGGGTGATGCTCATGATATTAATCACTGGATTGTCTGGTCCAGACTCGATTATTTACAGACAGCTGGTATATTGCCGAATGCGGCGTTAAACAACCAACCAACATAATGAACAGTTTGGTTTACGGCAGGATTTCATTTGCGAGAACATTATGTTCCTGGTTACATTAATCGAGAATTATCATTCCTACTCTAACATGTATATCAAGTAGATATGGTGAAGAATGGTAATTTCACGGTAGAAGGCATCTTCCAGACGAACTGTGCTTACGTCACAAAGGAGATTCAGAATTAGGCTGTGCATCAAACCATATGTTGATGCCCTGTTCAACATGCTACCTAATAACCAATTAAGCCATTCCATGCATTTTATTGAGACAATAATTACCAATTACACCTCATAACCAGAATGAAACACGTTTAGAATATTAACAGATCAGGTTAAGCAAGACTGTTATTAGGTACGATACATCGGCTTTATTGTATTAAGTATGTACATTAATTATGATAACCACTGGCTGGGAAGAGAACGAGGTTGATTACACGACTCGGTTCTTTCTTTTAAAAGCGTCTGCGTGTCAAAATACGTAAACCAGTAAAAAAGCATCCGTTTGAGAAAATGATGAAGTTGACAAGTAAACACCATTACTCGCAGTAAACACATCGAGTGTAATATCTCAGAGATACAAATGTTCTCCACATCGCGTGTAACACAGCATGTATTTTGTTTATGTAATCTTTGACACCGGCGATAGATAAGGCGTGCTCAACATGGCCTTCGCAATAAACTCTCGAGCTCCTAACAGGGATCGTGCTAAAAGTAGTACATCAATGTGGCATTGTGCTTACAGTGCCTGCGAGTTCAGAAACATTCGTCACCACTCGCCCCTTTCCGTAACCTGCACGAAGTCTCGTCTTCCTCTCGATGAATTTTATGTGCGAAAATACGACAAACCAATCAGAATGCGCGTATGATTTCAAGTTCTTTGTCAAAGAATCCCTCAGGAATAATTTTTGAATTCACATATGTCCTGCATCTAAAAATATACCAAAGACACAGTTAAATGTGTTCAATCATACTGTATGATTCCGCACGCCCCGATATGCTTTAAATTGCATCTGAAATATATATAATGTTTTATATGTTTTAGGTATGCCCGTTTGCGCTAAGACGGAACCCGTTCGTAAACATGGCCACGAGAGGGGCACGAGTCGCTATTCGGCTTGCCCCGGAATAACACGAGTTGGTCACGACTGGTCCAGAAAATGTTGGTAATGTTAGCAATTCATCACATGACTGTCCAAACTCATGCCCTGGTAAATCCGTCAACCCAACCTCCGACATATTACGAATCACGTGATTTCAGAAACAAAATATTCCTACGCGCGGATTTAATACGTCACACAAACGTTCTTTCATCTTTGCATATTAAACGGTTATTTTTCAATCCATTAGAAACTAAAATATCCTTTATTTTAAATCTAGAAATGACAGAGTGTGGGAGTAGTCGTTGCCGGAAAGGACTTTTGCACATCCGCGTCAGTTGTGTAGGATGTGCGTGCGGGGAGAACGCTTGATGGCGAGGATTACTTGCAGTATACATTGCCCTTTACTGACAGATCGCAGCTGACATTCCAATAATTAGTCTATCCAATGATATGGTAATTAAGCCCATCCTCAAGTAGTGTAGTCCTGCGCCATGACTGTGAGAACATAAATATATTGTACTAACCTTGGCAAGCCTCGACCAAACTAAATCAAGTCTTGTTTCCTTGATTTCCACACATGAACAGCAGAAGAGGAAATGTTCTTTTAAAACAAATACATGACAAATAATTTAAAGAAATGTTTACATAGATATTACAATCTTATATATATATTACAATTATTATAAGAAATGTTTTCATAGACTAAGTATCAGTCTACAAGTAGTCCAGCACCATGAAAAATGTGTGTATTTTATGAAAACAAAATCAATCTAGATTTAAACAAAAGCAAGTCTAGCCAGCTCTAGCAGGAAAATTAATTGTTTTGTTTCGAGAAATGTATTGTGTGATAAAATTCTTCATGTTAGTCTAGTCTACAAGTTGTAAAACGGTGTATTTTAAATACAGTTTTAGATATTGCACTCCTGTGTCTCAAGACTCGTTTTTGATGTTGAGCCTTCGTCTTGTGGTCGACATTACGATAATGACTTGAAGTATCGCTGAGTTTATCAGTTACAAAAATAAATAGTCTCGAGTAACTGGTTACGACAGTTGTGTTTGAAGGTACAGCAAAGCGGCGATAAAAGACCGCTAGCGATATTTCACTGCCACAATGCCGGAATTGTTCCGAGAATGAATCAGGCAAATATGTCGCCAACTTAACGATATCCTGCAGTAACTTTACCTCGTTAGATAAGATGCTTCTCCTTAAGACCTACTTAACAGTTTATATCGCGAAGTCAGCAGGGGACTGATTGGCTACTGGCTACCACGTGACCTTGTAGATTACATCAACACAACTGTTACACACCCTTTGTGTGCGTTGCGTGAACTATGAAGTGCGCACTATCTTAGAAAAAGTCGACATGTTTTCTTTAATTATCTAAAGGTCGTAAAGTCATGCTTTGATAGATGTTGTTTTCCAAACAACTTGAGATCTAAAAACAACCGCCAAAGAACATTCTCAGGGCGTCGTCTTGAGTTATAAGGCACGCGAGTACGGTTATTAAAATGCGACTTGACACTTTACTTCTGAACATGCGCAGTGCTGCACGACCAACGAACGGAAGTGACGTCACGCACCCGTCGGATAACATAACAAAGCTGGGTCCCCTTCACCCATCTGCCCGTGTTCAGGTGCATGCATAATGATGCATTAATTACAGATAATATGGAACTGATACACCCTGAGAATACATGACATCAAACCGTTTTTATGTTTCCCTTCTGGAACTACAATGTTGAAACTGGGGTTAATTAAGATGTTAAGTTGTTCAGCGGTAGAATTTGCCACTAGTCCTGTCATTCGTCACCACTCGCCCCTTTCCGTAACCGGCTTGTCCCGGAATAACACGAATTGGTCACGACTGTAGTCCTGTAGTACTTGCCAAACTGACCATTAGTTAAGGTTTTATAAGGACTAGTATAAATTTGCCATTTTAAGGATTTTGCTATATGTTATCATTATAATGACTAGTGGACTAACATCGTTAGTTTCTATCGCGGTGGTCTATTACCGTTTCAAATGGCGGTGAGGCAGAATTATAAAGTGGTAAAAAAGTTCTCAAATCACGTTGAACGACGAGAGCGATATGGCAGGAATGTATTGCAATGTGCTAAGCCTAAAAACCCTACTCATTCATATTTTCAAATTAATATCTTCATGCACATGTATTCTTCCCTTGAGTCTATTAGAGAGTCTCGAATTTACAGCTTTGGATATAATTTTTCGTAAGTAATTATGGACGTTTCCGTTATCGTTGGAAATTTGTATCCATGACAACAACAGCAATACCCCTTTCAACTGTATCAGTTTCAGTAATATGCTGCATCCGTCTCTCCCGACCCCCGGTAATTACTTGGATATTACAGTGTAGTGAGTGAGTGAGTTAGGTTTAACGCCGTTTTTAACAGTATTCCAGTTTTATCGCGGCGTGTCAGCTTAATGCGGGTGGAAAGCCCGAAGTGATGCGGGTCTCAGACGTTTACCACTTTGGTATGGTACTGACAAACCTAGAAACATAATCGGGGCTAACAATCATAAGTTTCTGGCGTGATATAACTGGAATATTGTTCAAAGCGGCGTTAAACCCAACTCACTCATTCGGCTTCCGGACAGGAAGCTCAATAACCTAGAATATCTTAGATGCAGGTCTCAGACGTTTTCCACTTTGGTGAAACCCACGAGCACGGGTATGGTGCTGACAAACCTAGAAAGATAATCGGGGCGAACCGGGATTCGAACCCACAAATATAGGTTCCTGGCGTGCCCAAGGGACGCAACTCTGCACAGCGAATCGCGGCGGCCTAGATCAGTGGGCCACCCGTGCCCCCGATATTACTTTGTAACTGCCAATGAATATATGAATGATGAGTCAGTAACATCTACATCGATATACGTCGTATCAATCGAAGGGAACATTGTCGAGTAGCTGTGATCGTCACCGCAATTCGCTGAGTTGCGTCTCATCGGTGTTCGAGGAACCTGTGATTGTGGGTTCGAATCCCAGATTCGACCTGATTGTGTTTTTACGTGTTTTAGCACCATGCCCTTGCTTTCTCGCCTTTTGAGGTCGCGTTATGTGTATTTTATGAAATGCCAATCAGCGACGAGTCTTCTTCATTTACGGACCGATTGAGCGAAACATTCAGACCAGCATATTTGATTTCTGTTCTCGAGGACGAATATAAACGGTGAGTTCTGAATGAAAAAACATAACGCAGGGCTGTCATATTGATGTGGATATTATATATGTATGCTGTTGAATGTAGCGCCATGCATCTACACCCGATTGGGTGTACTATTAAGTGTATATTTATGTTCTGTAACGGATTTCTTTCAATTAGATCGAAATTTCCGAATCGGGGGTAAGGCAATCAAGCCGAATCGTTTTAGAAAGCTCACATCTGATTGGCTCAAGAACACACGCATCATTTTTCAGAATGTCCGGCCAAAGTTCGCTCTCGATATTCATCTGACGGGACCTCACATCTTGATGTAGACTATTACAAGTCTCTAATGCAATGATTATTTGTTTAAATGAAAATTTCTAGATTATGTAAAAAATAAGAACAAGTTGTCCCTATGAGCGGACACCATATTATATGGTCTTTGCTATGAGACTGGTGTGTACTGTAAACATATCTAGACTTGCCTATAAGGAGGATAGAATTACTACACATCCACTGACTCATCTTTCAGTACAGCCTTGGAGCAAGGCTAACCTTGAGGCTGAGAGGCGTCGTATCAGAGTATAAGATTGAGGGTTGACACACTGTGATATAACTGAAATAGCGGCGTTAAGCCAAGAAGTCACTCAATGAGTACAAGGACTATGAACTTCATATGTTCGAGTCTTACAGCTAAAAGCGTCTTTGGTTGTACGGTGTCTGGCTGACACACAGAGTAACTAACGTCAGGGGTTCAAGACATTCCGACTGAATTAATTCAACTAACATCTTGCCGCCGCATGCTTTATGTAAAATACCATCTCGCAAATGCCAGCCCTCTACTTGAAACCAGGAAGGGAACATTAAAACGGACGCGGGGTATCAGCTGGACCGAAGTAGCCCCTGGTCAAAATATAACACGTGTAGGGTCAGCATGATACAAATGTGTTTTCAACATTTACTGGATTCATTAGTTTCACATCTGGCGGTCCTCGTCTGTGAATGTCACGTGAATGTCACGTGATTCTCAATGTGGTTGTTGACATTGAGAGGTGAGTGTTTGTTTATTTGTTGTTTAACGCCGCACTCAGCAATATCCCTGAAAAATGACGGTGAGTCTGGACTAGACAATCCCGTGATTGATATCATGAGCATCGATCCACGCAATTGGGATACGATGCCATGCATCAACCAAGTCAGCGTGCCTGACCACCCTATCCCGTTAGTCGCCACTTACAAGCATGGTTGCTGAAGATCTATTCTAGCCCGGATCTTTACGGGTCGAGTGGAGAGTGAGTGAATGTTGGTGACACAGGGCAGACCAGTGGCTGAGAGCATGAGCACCGATTTAGGCGCCTGTTACAACATTTATGGTAATAGAAATCCAGTCATCCTAATCTCCACGAGGATTGACTGGGTTGGGCTTAACGCCACTCCGAACAATATTTCAGTTTTATCACTGAGTGTCAGCTTAATGTTGGAGGAAAGCCTGAAGTTATGGAGGTCAGACGTTAACCACTTTGGTGTGGTATTGTGCTGACAAACCTGGAAATATAATCGGGGCGAACCAGGATTCGAATCCACAATCATAGGTTTCGGGAGTGATATAACTGGAATACTGTTCAACGCGGCGTTAAACCCAACTCACTCACTCACTCACTCACTCACTCGGATTCCGGGCAGGGAGCTCTGTAACCTCGAATGTACAATATACCTAAAGAAACCACATCAGCAGGAGGCGGTGTCTTGCTGTGTTGTTAATCTGACCTTAATCAGATCACTGAGCATGTTTATCAGCTGTCTGTGTGATGTTTCCCCGCATCTGAGATGTATTGAGGATGTACATGAGCACTGATTGCAGTTTGAATCACCTCCAGCTGACCAGCGAGCCATGCGGATACGTTCTAACGGCTCAGTGGAGTGCGTGTTGGTTGTCCAAACACCGTGCACGTGTTCTGTTTGTCCTTATCATGGCTGAATAAATCAGCGTATGTTGGCCATCTCACGTCTACACAGATAAGGTAGTCAATGGTACAGCGAAAAAGGTGCCCAAATTTGACAATTTGACAGCTGACCTGCCGACATGCACGTGGAAATTGATACGTGAATATCGACATGCACGTGTGCTACTTGAGGTACACGACGCAATAGTTTACGCTTGTTGATATGAGTGTGTGAGTATGATTTTACGCCGCTTTTATTCCCGCAATATCACAGCAGGGGACGCCAGAGAGGGGCTTCACACAATGTACCTATGTCGGGAATCGAACCCGGGTCTTCGGCGTGATAAGCGAACGCTTTAATCACTATGCTACCCGACCGCCCTTTATGATATGAATCAGTTCACTAATTTGATGCATTTTAACTTAGTTCTATCGCAAAGCGACTATTTCTCATTTTCTGTGGAAAACGCATTCATCACACACAAGTGGGATCGGAGATTGTTTAAGCTTCTGATATCTGGAGAAATATCCTCTACACACACGTGCCAACACGTCAGCTGACCGTGAAATCCCAAACCATTTCATGTTATTTCAGTGTAGGTAAAGTAATTCCATATCAGCAGTTTGTGACCTCCTGAAATTATCTTCGTGCACATAATTTTAATTTATTATGCCTTAATTATTTTGATTAATGGCAGATATTGATGTGAAGTAGTTAACTGCCGCCAAAGCCATGTGATGAAGAAGGAAATGGTTCTAGCCAGTGATGTACATGTGGTTTTCGTTTGGGAGCGATTTTTTCCAGTTATATCACGGCGCGATGTGTGAAAGCCCAAAGCGATGCTAGACTAGTTAGACGTTTACCACTTTGGTGAAACCTATGAGCACGGGTATAGTGCTGACAAACTTATAATCACAGCGACTCTGGGATTCGAACCCTTAGCCATATGTTTCTGAAGTAAGACGAGTTCTATGGATGAACAACTTCTTTATTACAATTAGTGCGACGTTTCGGTGTAGATCCTAACACCTTTATCAAGAAAGTGATGAACATGACTGACACCCGCAACGTCACCCACGCCTGCGGAAGCTCCAAATACTTCCGGGAGGTCACTCGAAAACATCGTCCCGACCGAGTATGGCAAAAACACGAAACACACCACAGATAAAGGTGTTAGGATCTACACCGAAACGTCGCACTAATTGTAATAAACAAGTTGTTCATCCATAGAACTCGTCTTACTTCATCACACCAACTTCTAAATGCCACTGAAAGAAGTCATATGTTTCTGGTAGGCAAAAAAACAACGCTAATTGCGGCGCCTTAGACGTTTGGGCCACCTGCGCTCCCGTTCTTTGTTTGGTATCGTCATACCCGTTCAATACCGTTGGACATTATACGGATTTAATAAATCTCCGCAGCAATTTGTTCTAAAATGATAACATAATTGTCAATTCAGTTCGCTGAAATAACAAAGAAAGGTGTGGGATTTCATGTTTATTTGTTTACTTGATAAATGTTTGTCAAGGGTATAGTTTCACGTAGTGTCCAGCAGAATAGGTCACAGTCCCACGCTACGTCCCATGCTGTGTCCAGCACATGTCCAGCACATGGTCACCACCCCATTGTCTTACCCCCGGCAAGTGTGTTTAGTAGAGTTTTACTGTCTCACAAAATTCCAGCTCGGCTGACCTCAATCTCATGGGCAAATCAGTAATTCCATAATGGAACTGAAGTCATTAGTTTCACTAGTCCACGTGTACAAAAACACGATCCGTCGTGATATATGAAAGTTCAAAATAGTTTCATTTGTATGACATTTGATCAATCTAAGGAAATGTTCTTAAATAATATCTGAACGAAATATATGCGGCGGGAACTTTACAATGAAATCATGCAACACACAGAAGAAGTTAAGATTGTTTATTTGTTGTTGCATCGGCCTGAAAATAATCGAGTCTGGACCAGGCAATCCAGTAACTGACATCACGTGGATCGAACTACGCAATTGATCTTCCCAAGTAGATACGAGTATAAGCTTAGCGGATTCGAGTGACAATAGATCCATAATACAATTGCGTTTGTTTGCTTGTTGTTTATTGTTCAAGGCCACACTCAGCAATATCCCAGCTGTATGACGGCGGTCTATAAATAATCGAGTCTGGACCAGACAATCTAGTGATTGACATTATCAGCATTGATCCACTTAATCTGGATATGACGACATGCTCAACCAAGTCGGCGAGCCTGACCACCTGATCCCGTTAGTTGTCTTCACGAGTTACAATTGTGATTAGCATTGTATTGCATAGCACAGAGTTGTTATACACAAGAAAACAATACAATAATATGTTCCGTTTTTCTTGTTTACTTTCAATTTCGCTCAGCTCTTTCCTCTCGCCATTATATGAAACGTAACAATGACATACGATGTATATTCTCAGGACAGCCTTTCATGTTAACAATGCCAGCCTAGATCGAGCCTGTTACACTGAGAAGACGCCTGGCCCCTTTCACAATGGTATCTTTGTACAAAGACGATCGTAATTTCCGTACTTTGGCACTGACGTACGGCCTTTGCTGAGCTAAAATCAAATATGATATGGTAGATATGGTGGAATGAATGAATGAGTATGGTTTTACGCCGCTTTTAGAAATATTCCCGCAATATCCAGGCGGGGGACACCAGAAATGGGTTTCACACATTGTACCCATGTCGGGAATCGAACCTGGTTCTTCGGCGTGACAAGCGAACGCTTTAACCACTAGGCTACCCGGCCGCGCCTGGATATGGTGGAAAAAACGGAAATGCACCAGTTTCTCATACTACCCCGAAATTAAAGAAATACAAGAAAATATCTACAATTCTTTTGCTAGTCCAGATTATTAATGAAAAGGGGATTGTTGGCTTCTTTCTATGTTATATTAAAAGTTTTATATCATAAGTCCAAATTCTTTTTAATATTATCATTTCAGAGATTTAATGTTAATTTACTATTAGCGAAATATATTCTCCAAACACCAGGTATCATAACGTTCACAACGGTGATTCATTTATGGCGTTTCAGACCGCCTCCGTGGTCTAGTGGTTGAGCATCCGCCCGAGGAGCGGATACCGAGTTCGATCCCCGGCCGCGTCATACCAAGAGACGTTGAAAGATGGTACTTGTAATTACATGCACCCTGTCTGGCGCTCGGTTTTAAGGGGATATTACAAGGACCGGTCGGCTCGGAGTCAGTATACTGGGTGTGAGTGGGGTATTCATGTTAAACTGTGGCATTGTATCTCGGTGGGCAATACTATAAAGTCGGCATTAGTCCGGTTTAACACACACACACACACACACACACACACACACACACACACACACACACGTTAACTGACTTGCCTACGAAATATAGCACGCCTAGATAAGGAGTACCCTTGTGGTTAAATGAGTGAGTATGGGTTTACGCCGCTTTTAGCAATATTCCAGGGATATCCAGGCGGGGGACACCAGAAATAGGCTCCACACATTGTACCCATGCGGGGAATCGAACCCGGGTCTTCGGCGTGACGAGCGAACGCTTTAACCACTAGGCTACCCGACCGCCCCACTTGTGGTTAAAGCGTTCGTTCGATTCCTCAAATGGGTACAATTCACAATTGACGAGCGAATGCTAGAACCACAAGGCTATCCTCACCAGGTGTGCTGCATGAAGTAGGCAAGTCACTTACTCACGAACTCCACCTAATCACCGGCATCCAGAACGTCTACGACAGAGAACCACGGGGAGAACGCAGCCCCCGACAGAGACGTTACTGCATTGAAACAGACGCATCCGGCATCTGGAAAATCCATCATCTAGCCCTCCTACCAGATTGGTATACCAATCTACCTTTACTACATAAACAATAACGAAAAACATCTTGGCAAGGATCGGATAATGAGGGCTTCTGCTTGGAGAGTGTGTCTTTTTCAGAGCCTGGGGATGAAGATAGCTAGTAAATAAAACACAAACACTGACTGAGGTTAAGCTATTGTTCCCTGCATCTGCTCATTTACAAAAATATGTGGAATGTTTGAGTTTCCGCTGCACATTCCGCTTGTAGAGGAAGGGTGAGTTGACTACAAAGCGGAAGTCAGAGGTCGGTATGTCAAACTTTATCAAGCATAAATTCCATCTAAAAGCAGGTAAATACCCTATCAGCTAGGCAGAAAGCGTGCAATTCGCTGTCGCAGGCTATTTCACAGACGGACTCCCCAACCCGCATATCTAGAGTTTAGTCTCCAGATGCACAGGCGAACAAGCTGAGGAAGTATATATCCCATAAGCCCACTCTTATTTCTTCCTTCTCAGCATTTGTACAATTAGCTTTGTTAACGAACAGATAATAACGTTGTTGAAATGCTGATACGTTGGATGTAGTTGTAGGTCTACCTTTGCTTCGAGGCTCACAATCCATGATGAAAGGTAATTCTACCCTTATACTAAGCAAGTCTAGATAAGCGGACAGTTCCAAGGACGCCAGTCTGTTATAAGGACAACTTGGTCTTATTATCTATATAATCTATTATAATATAATTTATGTAAAAATAAATATAGAAATTATTATTTAAAATAATTGTTTTGTCTTAGAGACTTGCGCAAGTCTGTTGTAGATCAAGCTTACCCTCTCACAGAAACTGTGTAATTGATATATATATATATTATTAAAAGCCTAGGTAAGTCTAGATTCCTTGATTCCACATATGAAAACAGCAGAAGAGGAAGAGCATCTTTCGATGACTATTATGTCATGTTTTCTTTGTGACCTGAGAAATATATTTGAAACCATGCAGCGAAAACTATCATTAAGGGGGAAAGGGAGGGAGTTAGCTTTACATTCCCTATCGATTGTAATTTAGTTATATCACAGCGTGTCAGCTTGATGTGGGGGAAAGCCGAAGTGATGAAGTTGTAGATCCTCAATTCGATGAAACCCACGAGTAAGGTTATGGTGCTGACAGACAAATAATCGTAATCCGAACCCACTACCAGCAGATCCTGGTGAAGATAAGAAACGCGACTCTGCACAGCAAAATGCGGTGTATTAAACCACTAGACCACCCATACCCCTAGGATGGATTCGTATAAGAATCAACGGTAACTCCGTCATATAATGATGGTGATGATGATGATGATGATAATAATAATAATAACAATAACAATAATAATAAAATATGTTTTTTAATAATACCTGTCCCGTTTTCCCCCAACTTGGTAGGATACATCGCAAGTTGTCGGACTCCTGAGGTAATTGCATCTGTAAACAGTGTCATTATCACCTAATCACTAATATCATCACCACCAGGACGAACTATGTAATCGGTTCTCGGATCTACAATGATGAATCGACTGGTGTTGTTCTAGGAATGTCAGACATGCACGTTGAAGCAGTGAAACAGAGTATGTGGTTTTATCAGCTGTATGCGGAGCTGCATGCATGTTGTGGCAGGTTGTCAGTCGGCGTGTTGGAGTCGAAGACGATGTGGATGCCACCGACAGCTAGGTTGTTGATAGCCTGTATATACTGTATGAGTGACGACAGCACGTTGTCATAAACAGCGCACGATATACGTACAGGAACATTGCCCCACCGGGCGGTTGGGTATAGCGATTAAAGCATTCACCGCCACGTCGTAAATCCATTTTCGAATCACCACGTGTGTATATTTTATGAAGACCATTGTTAGTTTTCCTCGACGTGATATTTCAGAAATGGTTAAAAGTATTCGGCGGAAAACCTCACTCGTTCAGACACATATGTACACATGGTATTTTGGATATTGTATTGTACAAGGATCTATACCGAAACATCGCTTTTTACAGTATTAAAGAAGTTCTTATCCATAAAATTGTGTCTACCTTGTCTTGGATATTGGTTTTTAGATAAAACGACATCTTGTAATGCGCTGAATTACGCTGAAACATTATGATCATGGTAACTATTTCAAGAAACTTGAAAACTCTGCACCATATATTATGGCTGGAATGTTAAATGCGGCGTATAACTACATTCGCTCATCACATCATGTATGAACACTAACCTGCCTTGCATCTTGCAATAGCGGTATGCTGATGACGTACATAATCCTCATCACAAACACTGACTGGCAAAAGGACCAAGAAAATGCCCCCAAACAAATATAATCAGTATTCTCTAGTCTCGCTTCGTGACGGAAACCTTTGTTTCTATTTTTAATGAATGCCATGTTAAGTCAAGACCAAGCTAAACCAAGTACAGTTTCGTTGATGCCACAACAGAGGAAGGTTCTTTAAAAAAACCAAAACAATTATTTTAAAGAAATGTTGTCATGGACTAAGAGTAGTCTATCTTCTCTCCTCTGAAACCCATTCCACCCAAACCATTCAATATCTAATTCAGAGAATCTTTCTGCCATCCACATGAAGGCCCGTTCAATCAGTTATATGTTGCTTAGGTTGGAACGAACTCATTCACCGGTGTATAGCGTTATGAAAGTTATTAAACAAATGTCCATACAACACAGGCCAACTTATCGTTATTTCATAATGGAATATATTAAATGCACGTACACAATACTAGAGGAATATGAGCGTGGAATATGAATGCCATTATTATAACAAACATTCTTATTATCAATGGATCATCATCATCATCATTATCATCGTCATCGTCATTCTTGATTAATTAATATTTTGAACCGTAAGGAGTCATGCTGTATTCGCTATCACTCCCATCGGAAGCTGCGCAACTGGCGGGAGTCGAAGACGAACAGCAACAACTGGTCTTATCTGACATGGTGCTTTGTTCTCTTAAGAAAAACCTTCTTATCTCTTGTAAGACTTCAGCAGTAACTGTCCTGTCGACCATGTAGGTCTGCTCGACGTCAGCGGTGACTGAACAAACATCCACATGAGAGAGAGAGAGAGAGAGAGAGAGAGAGAGAGAGAGAGAGAGAGAGAGAGAGAGAGAGAGAGAGAGAGAGAGAGAGATTAACGTTGCGTTCAAGGTTATTTCACTGTGGGCATGTCGTTGCTTGTGCTTGTCTGAACATATGTCAGTTTGTAGTGCAAGCTCATTACAGTGCCATACCGCAGTTTTAACATGGATTCTCTACGTATACCGACCGAACCATCAACCTACCGCTCTCCGGCAGACGCAGTATCCACTAAACCACGGAGTCGGTCCACACACACACACACACACACACACACACACACACACACACACACACACACACACACACACACACACACACACACACACACACACACACACACACACTCTTAATACGACACTAATGTCACATACTAACGATCGAAGCATCTTCACGTACCTGTTGGTATATGTCCACCATACAGTGCCAACAAGGGGTCCGGTGTTGGCGATGTTGGGACAGGTGTTGTTGTAGGCGTCGTCGTGGGCGTCGTCGTGGGCGTAGTCGTTGATGTCGTCTTAGGTGGAGGTTTCGTGTCCTTCTCTTCCTCAGCTATAACTATGGTATCCTGAGGCCAGGGATCAAGAATCGAAAGGTGCTCGTCGTTTTGGGTCTCGCACACACACGTCTGGTTCTCCGTCACCAACTTGTGCACCAACAATGTCACCGACTCCGACAACTGCAACAACAGGTGACGCTGCTCTGACGTCCTCTGACGCAGTTCGTCCACTTCTAACCTTAGCTGCCTGTTTTCGTGGTTCTGGCGTTTTAGTTCTATCAGTATAAAATCCAAGGCGTCCCTGAAATCGTCGTCCCTTGTCCGACTGCACGTCTCCGACCACTGGAACTCCTGAACCGTCGGCTGGCAGACGACAGCCGTGAAGCAGACGACACATACCGTGACCAGACGACACACCAATACGTCTGATGCCATGGTCGTGATTGCTGTTACACCCCTTCCTGCATAGCGTAGTTTAATCCGAACTAAATTAACTCTCGCGTCTCCATGTTAAACAGTCACATTTACATATCTTCAATATGTCCAGGTTGAATATTTCATTCCAAGTACAAAAACAATAAAAGTTCATAAACCAAGTGGTCAGTGATCGTGGAAAAATGAATGGAAATGAGCAGACGACACTTCCTTAAGATGTCGCCCCCTGCTCTCTTCCCCCGAGTCAGCCAGCAGACCACACTGCAAGCGGAGATTCGTTCCTTCCTCTACAACCCTACCACAGCACGAAGGCGGGGTTTCGTCCATACAGGCAGGCAGTACCGCATTAAAACTGTTGCCGAAGCGGCGAGCGAAACACAGGCCCATTTTCTTCATTTACAGAATTTCGTTGTATAATAAGTAGGAAGGTTTAAACATACAAAGTTACAAATACTATTTATTCTCGTTCTGCATTTTAATGTTTCTCGATTATAATTTTGTTCGTGTTCCGAAAAGGGGTTCTTTGTCATTATATTTTGGTTCTGTTAAAGCTAAAAGATGGGTGGCCTAATGATTAAAGTGTTCGACGAAATCCTTGGTTCGATTCTCAAGATTGGAACCATCTGTGAAGCCCATTTCTGCCCCCTCGCTCCACTCCCAATTCCCGCCGTGATATTGCTTGAATATTGCAAAAGCGACGTGAAAACCTACTCACAGAGTCAACCAAAGGGATGACATTCGTTTGGCGGAACGAATTGAAAGGAATTAGAGGAGTTTGATTTTTGTGCAAGTTAATGTTGGTTGGGTATCGGGGGGACGGTAAAGCAGTGTCAGATATGTCCCGTGGCGGCGCTCGCACCGCATGATCATCACGCGTTATAAACTTCAAAGTAATATTATATTCTTTCAAAGCATATTTGTTTCGGAAACATGCGTATGTATGGGTTCTGATTTATGTTAAGAAACATGAAAAATGCATGTAAATACACATAAAAACACGACATGAGGAACGATGCCACCCTTGATGGCGTGCCGAGGGACTGTGTATTGTTATGGTCTGTGATATGATTCAAGAAATATTTAATACATGAATCAAAATAAAATTAAGGACACTGGCAAAGAGAATGATTCCATCTCTGATGGTCTGTCTGCACTACGATGTCCCGGCGCCCCACTGAACAGATTCTCATTTAATTGTTCACGGGAATAATTCAAACATATCGGACCCATATCCCCCGCGGGGTACGTGATCGAGTTTCCATGTTCCCCGCCCTTAAAAGATAAGTAGGTGCCATCTTGAAAGCAGCGAGGAATCTCGTTATATCTCGCTGAGATCACGACAAGTGTACGGCGCTCACAACATGCATTGACGGTAATAAGGGTGAAATGCTGCAGTACTCAGTAACCGTACAGTAGACAGAGCCCAGTCACTTTCATCATAGTAAACGAATTGTGATTAAATTCGTTTCTGATAACTTCAAACAAAGTTTTCAAAGATTGATCATGCACGGTATAAACAATACTAAAATAACTTAACAGTTACATGAATGTATGAAGAATTATAACATGGGTAAGATATTTTCTTTGTCAAGGAGCCCGTAGCCACGTGTAGTTCTGTGCACAGGTTCAAATAAACACCATTACTGAACTAATAAACAAACAAATATATATGTACATTGATAAAGAGATACACGAATAAACGAATAATTACATAAACACATGTTTTATTAAGTGGTGAAAAAAAGTGTTTAAGACCAAAATCATTAAAAAAAAAATAGGTTTTTTACCCAAGCGTTGAAAACATCTCCCAGCAGTTAGTCCGCATTGCTCGAGATAAAATAACATGTTATCGTTCCACTGGTTGCCGGAAAAAAAGAAGAAAATAAATGAAAATAAATGAAAACAATCTGCCCCAATCTAATACACATCAAGTTAATCATTCATGTGTTTGAAACCTTAGTCTGCCCCAGATAACCCTGGGATAACCCACAGCAGTCCCTTATCATTTCTGTCGTGACATGGAGCTTAGAGACAGCTTCCGCTCACAGGCGCCATCAATAATTGAACAATCAACAACTTTACTTTGTGAAAGACACACGGAGCCACAATATTTATATACAGCAAAGAAATGTCAAATGTTAACAAGTAACGCTTTTATTATTTATATAGAAATTAATGTTAATAGCTTGCGGTTGGGTGTTTAGGGTCTACTTGAAGGTGATAGGACGTAGAAATAATGGTTTTATCTGAAGTCTGCTCTTTTCGCAAATTTTTAAATATTTTGAGAATGAACAGAAATATGAGTCAGTTTCGGAGCTCGCGGCGATTGAGATGACTAGTTGCTAATGAGGCGTCAGCAATACTCCCCCTTTATCCGCGAACGCCGATAACATTCCAAATGGACATTCTTGACACGTTGTTTGACATATTTATTTAACAATACCTGGATATGGTGAGGTGAAATAGGTTGAACTCCGAATTCTGTATAATTGCACCTATATAGTGACATGCTTGTGTTTGTGGGTTTATGCGTGTGTGTGCGTGGGTGCGTGCTTGTGTGTGTATGCGTGTGTGTCTGCATGGTCCAGCCCGGACTAATACCGGTTTTATTGTGGCAAAACTAAGCTACCATGCCGCAGTTTAACATGAATACGCCTCTCGGACTCCTAGCCGACCAGTCCTTGTTTTATCACATTAATGCCGAACTGGATTGACTAGAGTAGCGTCACCTCGTTCTATTCGATGTACGGGTATAACGCGTGAGTAGTTGCGTCTACTCCATCGACATATGTAATGAATATTGTTAGGGGCAGCTCAAAACCGAAGTACTCATTCTCTCACTCATCCGGCGAAGTCATACATTGTGCTATTGTGAAGTACTTGTTTTTCTTGAAATTCCTGAAAAAAGGGTTGATAAACAGAAAAAGGTTCCTAAAACTGAAGATGCCCCTTATCTCACGGATTCCATTTGTGTTCTATCAGCTGTTAGATAACAGGGAGGTTCCACCGAGATTGTTTTACAAACACAATGGTTAAACATAGCCAGTCCCGGCTGGTATCATCATTAGAGAAGATTTCTAAAACACCCAACCTTGTTTAAATGACAGATAACTAAACGTCAATGTGTTTACAAAGCAATAAACAAATGTATAATGAAAAACAATGACGTCACTTCCTGTTAGGGCAATCACAAGCGTATACATATACCCAACACATGACGGTGCCTACCTCAAAGCCTTAAATTTTATATATACAATATGTATGTGTAAATCAATAAGGAAATATCCAGTTCTGATTGCACATGAAGATATTCATTTTTTTCGATACCCATGGAGAGGTCCGTTATTTGAGTAGAAAACAGTCATCTCTCTTAAAAGCCGTATTTAATCTTTGACAGACTATCACCGTCGCAATCTGGTCGGGGTTTATCCGCTGTTTGCTTACCTCTCCTCTCCAGTCGTATACATTCCTTAAATGAGACTGTACGGTGATTAAAAGATGCTATCATACCACTGATCCATGCATTAAATATACTTTTCCCGACTGTGCCCGTAACTTATCGGAGATAACGTTCATTGACTGGTATTGTCAATTGGTTTTGAACTCAGCCTTGTAATTCTTCAAAGCGTTCCCTCTCCTCTCATCTTTGAAGTCTCTATTTCAGCAACTGTCGATATGCCGGCTTCGTAGATAAGTCTGGTCGTGGGGGAGGGGTGTAGGGGGATGGGGGAGGGGGTGTAAGGAAGGTGGGGTTGGGAAAAAAAGTTTTTGGTCACTATCGTCTGAGTGAATGTGGTCTGTGAGCGAGGAAGTCTAAACAGAACGGAAACAGCCTATGAGATTGGGTCGTATCGTTTCAACACTTCCGACGATGTTTCAGGAATCGTGATGAAAAACATGCGCGGTTGTTTATGGTTTATACTGACAATAGGAACTAGGCTGCAGAGATGTTTTAAAGAAT
This sequence comes from Haliotis cracherodii, assembly GCF_022045235.1. Classification (NCBI taxonomy): domain Eukaryota; kingdom Metazoa; phylum Mollusca; class Gastropoda; order Lepetellida; family Haliotidae; genus Haliotis; species Haliotis cracherodii. The sequence goes on along the minus strand of NW_027266270.1, from coordinate 16,053,028 downwards.
TTTGATATCTAGATAATGAATGATTGCGTGGCATGCAGTGAAGAACGGGGGACCATAAACTCTCCTTCCTCCCTCAACGCTGCTGATTAAGGTTGGGTATTTAGGGAGCAATACAACTGGGGCATTGTATTGTGTGTGTGTGTGTGTATGTGTGTGTGCTTGTGTGTGTAGAGTGTGTATGTGTGTGTGTGCGTGCGTGCGTGTGTGTGTGTATGTGTGTGCGTGTGTGTGTGTGTATGTGCGTGTGTGTATTAGTGTGTGTGCTTGTGTGTGTATAGTGTGTATGTGTCTGTGCTTGTGTGCGTGTGTGTATAATGTGTATGTGTCTGTGTTTGTGTGCGTGTGCTTGTATGTGTGTGTGTGCTTGTATGTGTGTGTGCTTGTATGTGTGTGTGCTTGTATGTGTGTGTACTTGTATGAGTGTGTGCCTGTGTGTGTATAGTGTGTATGTGTGTGTGCTTGTGTGCGTGTGTGTGTGCTTGTATGTGTGTGTGTGTGCTTGTGTGCGTGTGTGTGTGCTTGTATGTGTGTGTGCTTGTATGTGTGTGTACTTGTATGTGTGTGTGCTTGTATGTGTGTGTACTTGTATGTGTGTGTGCTTGTATGTGTGTGCTTGTGTGTGTACTTGTGTGGTGTGTTTGGTGTAGTGTACATGGGTTTTTGCTATTTTAAAGAAAAACACTGTGTCCAGAGGTGGCCAAGGTAGCTATTTAAGAGACAATGTACTGTCACCACCTCATATAGTTATATTTAAGGTTATGATATGATAAACAATCCAATAAAACATTTGGGAGTGATATCGTGGTAAGAAATTAAACATGGCAATGGGTAGTGATAAAAGATAAGCAATACGACAATTTTGCGCGAATTTGCACCTCTTCATTAGCGATCTGAATAAAAAGGAGACATTGTATTCCGTTTTAGTTTCGCGCTACCCCTTTGTATACACTGCTATATTCAGCAGCACTACCAAAAGCATAGGTAGATGGTAGATGGACTGATCCATACACCCCTGTATAGTAGTTAGAGTGGACTCAACCATGTGCTTGTAGGTGGTAGATTCTCTTGCATTATGTCGGTTTGTTTGTTGGTTTGTTGTTTAACGCCGCACTAAGTAATATTTCAGCTGTATGACGGCGATCTGTAAATAATCGAGTCTTGATCCAATGATTCACATCATAAGCATCGATCCACGCGATTGGGGTACGATGACATGCATCAACCAAGTCAGCGAGCCTGACCATCCGATCCTGTTAGTCGCCTCTTACGACAAGCATGGGTTGCTGAAGACTTATACTACCCCGGATCCTCACGGGTGACTTAGACAGGCCGTTTACAGAGCGTCAGAATGTGTATAATCTCAGTTTTGGGAGACATCGTTCGCTCGCTACGCCGAAGGCCCGGGTTCGATTTCCCACATGGGTACAATGTGTGAAGCCCATTTCTGGTTTCCCCCGCCTCGATATTGCTGGAATATTGCTGAAAGAGGCGTAAAGCCATACTCACTCACTCATTAAGTTCACGGACAGGGAAAGGCTAAAGTGATGCTGATCGTAAACGTTTACAGTTATATTGAACCCCACGAGCACGGGTATGGTGCTGATAAATTTGTTTGTTTGTTTGTTTGTTTATTTGTTGTTTAACGCCGCACACAGCAATATTCCAGCCAAATGACGGCCGTCTGCAAATAATCGAGTCTGGACCAGACAATCCAGTGATTGACATCATGAGCATCGATCCACGCGATTGGGATACGATGACATGCATCAACCAAGTCAGCGAGCCTGACCATCCGATCCTGTTCGTTGCCTCTTACGACAAGCATGGGTTGCTGAAGACCTATACTACCCCGGATCCTCACGGGTGATTTCATTTGTTAGGCAGGCCGCTTACAGAGCGTCAGAATGTGTATAATCTCAGTTTTGGGAGACATCGTTCGCTCGCTACGCCGAAGGCCCGGGTTCGATTTCCCACATGGGTACAATGTGTGAAGCCCATTTCTGGTTTCCCCCGCCTCGATATTGCTGGAATATTGCTGAAAGCGGCGTAAAGCCATACTCACCCTCTCATTAAGTTCACGGACAGGGAAAGACTGAAGTGATGCTGATCGTAGACGTTTACAGTTATATTGAACCCCACGAGCACGGGTATGGTGCTGATAAATTTGTTTGTTTGTTTGTTTATTTGTTGTTTAACGCCGCACACAGCAATATTCCAGCTATATGACAGCCGTCTGCAAATAATCGAGTCTGGACCAGACAATCCAGTGATTGACATCATGAGCATCGATCCACGAAATTGAGATACGATGACATGCATCAACCAAGTCAGTGAGCCTGACCACCCTCTTGTTAGTCGCCTCTTACGACAAGCACAGTCGCCTTTTACAGCAAGCATGAGTTGCTGAAGACCTATTCTACCCCGGATCTTCACGGGTCTTGACAAATTTGGAACCATCATATGTGGAATAATGTAGAAACATCAATTATGCCATTCAAGCCCACTATCACAGGTTTTTTGGCACGTCAATCTCCTTTGTTCGTTTGTTTGTTGTTTAATATTCCAGCTATATGACGCTGGTCTGTAAATAATCGAGTCTGGACCAGACAATCCAGTGATTGACATCATGAGCATCGATTCACGTCAAACAAGCCAGCGAGCCTGACCACCCAATTCCGTTTGTCTCCTCTTACGACAAGCACAGTCGCCTTTTACGGCAAGCATATCTTGCCGGTCCTCTCTGAATCAGTACAGATATTAAATTTGCCTTTGTTACATCTTGACTCAAACACAAACCCCAAACAACTCAAAATAAACCCATGTCGATTATCGATAACCGCTCACATCCTCCAGTAATCTGTCTCCCAGACTCTGGAGAATGAATTAAAAAGGAGTCCAACTCAAGTCTAGAATGATTGGGCAAGTCTTGCATTGTCCTGGGCTCCATTTGCATATTATTTGGTTATATTGTAGATATATATTTGTAAATAAGTATTTTGGGGACTAAATGTCAGTCTAACCCTCCAGCCATTCTAACCATTCATGACATTTGATTTCGACAGCGAACTTTAAAACTTCCGACTCGTTCTGTGGTTGAGACCCAGTTTCATTCAAGTGATCATCGCGGGTTCAAGGAAGGATTTTATGGTCACTTCTAGCAATATTGTGGCGATACTTCGCCTTTTCTCACTGTAAAAATAAGAACCTGCTTCGATTTGTTCTCCGCTTTTCTTATTTATTTAATTTGTGGCAACAATGACTAGCGTTTGTCATCCATGCAAAATTGTATCGCCAACCTCACGTTCAGGCCCTACATAACAATACGATAACAAAAAGTGTTTGCCAAGCTCCGTTTCCGAGACGAGAAACGAGGCTCTACATGACACAAACGTAAAATCCTTAGTGAAAACATTCATTAATACTGATTGCCTGATCTACTGAACACATCCCATTTTCATTATGAAAAACATTTGACTCAGAAACTCTCCCTGCTGCGGCCAGTCTCGTACAAAGTTATTTCCAAAATTCAACATGCCGTTCTTATGGGTATATACTAGTATTAAGGAAAATGAAAAATAAATTGTTTTAAAATTTTTAAATTTAAACTATGTTGCCCATTTTACAACCCTTAATGTAAAATTTACCCTTAATGTAAACAAATATACATTAAGGGTTACGTGTTAACTATTAATGTAAACAATTTTACATTAAGAGTAACAACCCGCAACTCTTAATGTAAAAAATATTTTTTTACATTAAGGGTAAATATCGTTCATATCGCCCCTTATTGTAAAAGATTCTTATAAAAAAAGTCTGATTGGAAATATAGGGTACCTTTTGCTATTTTCACATTTTTCACTGTCTTTGCTCGGTTTCTTGTAATTATTCGTGATAAGCGACAGTGTGAGAAACTGACTTTGCTCAAATCTGAGAACATGAGGGGCAATGATAAGAATGACTGGCTCGTTTTTGAGGACATGCCAGCTACTACTCTGGAAGGCGATGAGCATCAGTTGTCGGCTCCAGACGCAGATCGCGACTCAAGTGGAACACCGTCAGCTGTGGATCAGGAGCGGGTGTTGCGGTCAAGGTCGAAGGTTAACTCAGCCTCAGGGAAATAACGGGGTGGCCAGGGTTACAGCGAGTCAACAGGCAAAGGCATATCTTACATTGCTTGGAATATAGAAGGCTTAACCAACAAACTGTCCGATATTGGCTTTGTTTCCTTTGTATCTTAACATGACATTATTGATTTAAATAAAACAGAGTCAATAGAAAATGACTTTAGTGACATTGTTTTCAGAATATAAACTTTACCAGCCACAAAAATGCCCCAGTTCGGGAGGTATTCGGGAGGAATACTAGTTTTGATCAAATATTCTCTGGTAAGATATGTTGTTGATGTTTGATACGGAGAAAATGTTATTACTATTCCGTTTGATAAAGTTTGTTTGATTTCAGTAGAGATACATCATGTGGGTATTTGTTATTGAGTACACTGGAAGAGTATCCAGCTGTTTCAACCATTGTACTTGGATTTGTTTGTTTGTTGTTTGACGCCACAATCAGCAATATTCCAGCGGTCTGTAAATAATCGAGTCTGGAGCAGACAATACAGTGATTGACATCATGAGTATCGATCCACGCAATTGGGATACGATGACATGCATCATCCAAGTCAGCGAGCCTGACCACCAGATTCCGTTAGTATTTTATACTGATTTTGCATCTAAATTATTTCGTTTGTACCGAATAAAGTGAAGACCAATTATTTGTAATAGAATATATTCTTCTATAACTTCGCGCGTTTTCTCAGGAACAACATAGAGTAGACTTATAGAACTTGTGTATGTGCACTGCACCTTTCATATTCCAACAACCTCTCAACAACGACAACCTGGTCGTTATTTACTGGTTTTCTTTTTTGGTAATTTTGTACAATATGACTTTATTTATTTATTGATCGATATTCTGAGATTTCGTTCAAATTTGGTATTTAGGTACAATGTATTTCAGGACTCAACTGAATAGACTTTCTTACCACCATGGTGATGTAACCGAGACATTTAGTTGTCGAAATTTTGTTGTCGATTTCGCTATAAGCTATTTAGATATATTTTTGCACACAAAGCATATTATATTACAATAGCAGGAGTCCTCTGCTTGGTCGAAATTTAGATAGTTAACCCTATTTAAGACTATTTTACCATACTAGTAAGTGTTCTTCATGAAACTAGGTGTGGATGATCAGCACAACTTCCAGTAATATAACCTCATTCAGAAATCCAAGATGGTCTCACAGTCGCCATTTTGTAATTTACAGGTCTCAAACATCTAAATATCTATTCATGAAAACCTCGTGAATATCATTTCAGTAGATTATTAGTTCACTGTACCCCCACAACGAATTTAGGATGTATAACTTCCCGAACATTTCCTTCCATACAAATTGACTGATTTCAATTAAACTTTGTACACGTGACCACTCCAACATGTAGTTGGGAATATGCAAGATGGCCGAAAGGCTTATGTGATGCATTGCCATCAGTCTTTGTACGGCGTGCGTCATCCGTCATGGGAAATCTATTCACAATCCAATACGATTTATTCATAAAATATGTCGAAAGATAGCATTTATAGTTAGTCTGGCACGAAGTTCCGCGGTGAGCTTATGTCAGCTCCCCCAGATGGTAGAATGGTCGGTACCTAACTGACATGAAATACTCTACAGGTCGTATGCCTAATGTTCTTTGTTCGCTGTTTTCATCAACAATGGTCTTACTACAGGCTATGCTAAACTGCTATAGAGAAGTAAGGATAAGAATTTATGGATGAACAACTTCTTTATTACAATTAAGAGCGACGTTTCGGTGTAGGTTCTAACACCGTTATCAAGCAAGTTAGAACCTACACCGAAACGTCGTTCTTAATTGTAATAAAGAAGTTGTTCATCCATAAATTCTTATCCTTACTTAGTACTCCAACTTCTAAAATGCCTATCAAAGATGCTATAGAGAAGGTATAGACTTCATATCCGAAAAATATATAACTTTTCATGGTTATGTTTGACTCAACACGGTACTTTTTAACAAAAACATTGGATTGGAATCCCTGTCGTTGGTAATATTCTATGGTTCTGGTGTATGCTCAACTGTCATATGTTTAATACTGCTTCCAAATATCCATTATATCATGCCTATTTTATACCAACCCACCACCATCTCCGACTTGGTCTGATCTGCTTGGTCTGAGTCCTCCTTTCCGTCGTTACAGCATTAGGATAGTAGCGGACATGAGGTTGCCTCGTAGAGAATCGAAAGATAACCTTTGTACAACAGTAAGTTTGATAGAAATCGGTTAAAAGGGTTAGGAGTCAAAAACACTTTTATAAAACCTGCATATAGCAACCGGGTGGTCGTTGTAGAGAGGGAATCTAAAATGATTAGTCATTGGACATCAAGACAAAGTACCGATCAATTAAATCTGCGAAGTTCATGAAGTATTATTTCATAGAGATAACCCTCAATGTAAAAAGAAATATTATCTGTCACTTCAACCCTTAATATTCATATTTCTCCTGATATAGATAATTTATGTGCTCTTCTTTTTGCTGATGATGTTTCTGCTGTCTCAGATAGTTGTGCCCAGCTTCAAAAGAAAATTAATGCTTTGGAAATATTTTGTAATAAAACAGGCATGCACTTAACTTAAAAACCCCAAAAGTAATTGTATTTAGGCAAGGTGGCCATCTTCGCAGTTATGAAAAGTGGTTTTATCATGGTGAACCTATTGAAACTGTTTCAAGCTATAAATATCTTGGCTTAATGTTTACACCTAAGCTTGTATGGAATAAGGCACAAACTACTCTAGCATCCCAAGCCACTAAAGCAATTTTAGCCATTAACTCTCTTCAAAGGAAAATTTATAATATCACTTGTACAGATCTGTTTAAGGTTTTTGACTCTATGGTCACCCCCATCTTAACCTATGGCTCTGAAATTTGGGGTACTTGCTATCGTAAAAAAATCGAATATGTCCAAATCGCTTCTTGTAAACATTATTTAAAAGTAAACAAATCAACCTGCTCAAATATGGTTTTAGGGGAATTTGGGAGGTTTCCTTTACAACTCACTTACATGACTAAAGTGATTAAATATTGGTGCAGGCTCTTACATCTTCAACCCCACAGATTACCTTCCCAGTGCTATTTAATGCTTAAATCTCTAGATGATGTTGGGCGGGTAACTTGGGCGACTAAAGTTAGAAATATTTTATTCCAATTTGGGTTTGGCTTTGTATGGCTCAATCAAGAGGTGGGTGACTCTAAAGCTTATATTCTCCATTTTAAGCAAAGGCTCAAAGATAATTTACAGCAATTCTGGAATGCCTCTGTAAACTCTTCTCCAAAATGTGATCTTTATAAGCATTTTAAATCCATGTTAAATGTTGAAAGGTACTTGTCATGTCCACTCCCTACCCATTTAAGAATTGTTTTTACTAAATTCAGATGTTCAAATTTTAAAATAGCTTTAGAAACTGGCAGATATAGTAAAACAGACCGTTCACTCAGATTCTGTAACTGCTGTAGTAGTAAGGGAGTTCATGTCATTGAGGATGAGTTCCATATTCTCTTTAAATGTAATTTATATTCTGCCCTAAGACAAAAATACCTTGTTAATCTTCCTATGGCTACTCATTACAGTAATTCTCATGTAATAAATAGTCTTAGTAATTATAATGAGCATACATTATTTCTAGTTGGTAAATTCTTATATTATGCTCACAAAATAATTAATAATAAATTCTGTGCCCTGTAAATGTCATGCTCGCATGTCTGTATTTTGGGCCATTGGCCTTTGACTGAATAAACATGTCTGTCTGTCTGTCTGTCTGTCTAATGTAATTGTTTTTACATTAATTGCTATGTTTACATTGGGAGCTGTAACAAGGGTTAACCCGCAACCCTTAGTATAAAATATTTTTACATTTAGAGTAATTTATACAATAAGGGTTGTAACACGCCCATGGGCGAGAATAATTTCTTTTTCTCAAAACTCATCTTTATGTTTCGCAAATACATAAAGGTGTGTCTTCGTGGGTTCATGAATCACTCGACCAATGAAGATCCGGCTTAGAATAAGCCTTTAGCAACCCATGCGTGCCGTAACAGGCGACCATGCTTGTCGTAAGGGCGACTAACGAGATCGGAAGGTCAGGCTCGCTGACTTGGTAGATACATGTCATCGATCCCAATTGCGTGGATTGATGCTCACTGTATTGTCTGTTCCAGACTCAATTATTTACAGACCGCTGGCATATAGCTGGGATATTGCTGAGTGCACTTGTGGATGGGGCTGTTTGGACCCCCGGCGACGCCAGTTCAGATGCTGTGCAGCGAGAGCCAGTACGCGCCTTCCGTTCAGAAAGGCATCATCTTGCCTCGCATTCGTGACCAACTCGTGTTATTCCGGGACAAGCCGAATAGCGACTCGTACCCCTCTCATGGCCATTTTTGCGACTGGGTTCCGTCTTAGCGGAAACGGGCATACCTAAAACAACTGTCAACTCGTTGGGTAATGGTTCACATATATTTCCTCATATATTATTATATCTATTTCATATGCAATTTAAAGCACATCGGGACATGCGGAATTATACAGTATGATTGACCACAGTTTACTGTGTCTTGGGTATATTTTTAGATGTAAGATATATGTTAAATCAAAAATTGTTTCTGAGGGATTCTTTGATGAAGAACTTGAAACATACGTGCATTCTGATTGGTTTGTCGTATTTTCGCACATAACAATCATCGATAGGGGGACGAGTCTTCTTGCAGGTTACGGAAAGGGGAGAGTGCTTACGAATGATTGCCTCGCTGTACGCTCGCGCGATCGCCCGCCCTTCTGAACACGCCTCAGGTGTTCGCTGAACGGTGAGCGTATCCTACCCAAACACACGTGTTAAGTTCACGTGGTAGAATCTGTTATGTCTGTTACTATGTTACAATGTAAACTGGAGTTTGATGAACAAGCGACAAAGTCGATCGAAATGTATTAAGAATTTATAGTATGGTAAAGCAATATTTTTGCGCTGAAGTCTATGTTTGAAACCAAATATTCCGTTGCTCTGGATCTGCATCAACACATTTAAGATGAGGAGCGGCTATTATAAAATTAGAAACAGGCAAATATGTGTACGTGCCAGTCTCCAAGACCCGGTACGAACTGTTTACATTTGCTGCTTCATCACGTTGTATATGATGCCATTAACATATTTTTATTGAATTTGATGATAAATGGCCAATCTTTCTCAGAAAACGAAAATGATAGTATGTATACTTAGTACTCAAACATATGCTTTTCATTAACCCAACCTGAAACGTATTTTAACCATGTGTTGGAAACGTTATAAAAATGTACATTGGAATGCTTTAATTTGTACATTTGACATTACTTTGTGCTTATTGGTCATGAATGGTAACATTCTGTACAGAAGTGACACGTGAATAAAGTACTGTCAATTCACTTTAATTCTGCGTCATACCAAATGACGTTAAAAGATGGTACGACATTAAGGGGCTAAAACAAGGACTGGTAGGCTCGGAGTCATGACACAGTATCTGAGTGGGTATTCATGTTAAACTGCAGCATGGTATCCCAGTGGGCTAGCACTATAAAGTCGGCATCAGTCCGGACTAGCGGAAACACACACAAGTGTATTATTCTTGAACGTGACGTGACGTGACGTGACGTTGCAGCCCATTTCTCAGGTAATTGAATGCAACCAACGGCAGTGATTGAGAAAAGACCCACCATTGATTCCATTGAGTGGTTTAGAAAACAGTTTTGGTCTATACCCGGCAACTGCAACCTCGAGGAACCATGAGTCAAGGATTACAATGATAATGTTCATAGCAAAGTAAGGTCAGCATTGTCGTCTTTCATTACGACTGATTGCCTGTAAAAAGTAATAAAAAAATCCAACTGTAATACGGCGCTAGGGCCTGATGGTATTCAAAGCCGGTATTGGAAACCGATCTCTTCCAGTTTAAGTTCTCTTTGGATACGGGCGGGGGGAGGAGGGTCGAATTATCGGTATCCCAAAGAAAGGTGATTTGACTGATCCTAATGTAGTCCGCCCTTATCTTTATTTACACCAGTAAAGATAGTTACATGGGTTCATCATACTGCGCTACAGGGGGCACGGGTGGCCCAGTCGTCTAAGGCGCCGCGATTCGCTATGCAGAGTTGCGTCCCTTGGGCACGCCAGAAACCTATGATTGTGGGTTCGAATCCCGGTTCGCCCCGATTATGTTTCTAGGTTTGTCAGCACCATACCCGTGCTCGTGGGTTTCACCGAAGTGGTAAACGTCTAAGACCTGCATCACTTCGGGCTTTCCTCCCACATTAAGCTGACACGCCGTGATATGACTGGAATAATGTTAAAAGCGGCGTTAAACCCAACTCACTCACTCACTCACTGCGCTACAAATGATATCATTTATGAGGAGCAGAACTAAATCAGAAAGGGATGTTGGGGTTTGCAAGGATCAATTGCTTCTGTACCTCACGAACAGTTTTTGAAGCCATTGGAATGTATTCTACCATGACATTGAAGAATGCTTGATTCTGATTGGTTAAATAGGCGTTTCGTTTTTGTTACGGAAACCCCTTTTAAATATAGTAAGCCCCCACAAAAAACGTGCGCATGAGTACATCGATAACTTACATATCGTTTCATAAAAAAATGGTGGCCGATCAATCACTTATAGGATATTTCCTCTATTACTTACTTGGTCTCTAATACAAGTAAGGTCTCTTATACATGCAAAGTCAATGGCTCTCGCGAAATTAAGGACGACCGAACGTCTAAAAGAGGAATTACGGTTATTTGATATCGGATGTTTTTGACTGCTTCAGTGATGAGATTAAAAGACTTTATGAAGGCATATCTTTTGCATCAAAAGGAAATATTTATGAAACTGTTATGCACATGTTCGACGCGAAGATTCGTAATAGGCAATTTCGATCGTCATTGAAACAACCGACAATGAAAGAAAAATGAAAGCGTTTGAATAAATTTTATTCAAGACAATATGTTGTTTACAAACCGTTTTTCCCGACATCACTGAAGTCACAGCTTTTCAAACTTTGTGATATTCATTTCAGAACACGCAAAATTAAAAAGATCATACACGAACCACTATTACTGGGCCACATTTACTCTACAGTGGGACTACATCAAATTTCAAAAACACAGTAGTTTTATCTCCTAATTGACCTCCCCGAGCGACTACTTGCTTCATTGAATTGCTGGTTAACTTGTTCTACTCAAGGCTTTAATAAATCGCTGGTCAACTCGACTTGTGATGTATTCGCAGGAGCAACCTTTGACTTCGGAACCCATTTCTATGAATATTTCAGGGCGATTCTTTCAGCCCTTTGCTTTTCTGTTTGTCCTTTAAGCTTTTTGCTTAGCTAAGAGGAAGGTTATCTTCCGGGACCTCCTAAGCACAGATCCCCATCACCCCTTACTCACCTACTTTACATGAATTACCTTGAACTTCTTGCCAATGGAGGATCCACACTAAAAAAACAGATTCTCCTTGTCGAGTCCTCTTCTAATGAAATCAGTGAGTCCTTTGGATTCCACAAATGCAACATTCTTCAATTGAAACGTGGCAAGGTAGAAGAGGGAGGATCAATCAGTTTACTTGGGGGAGGAGTTCTTGACCATCACGTAGTAGTTTAGGTCTATATGTACTTAGGGATGCAGATTAGGGACAAACTCTAGAATGCCCATATCAAAGAAAAACTTCGGGCAGAGTACAAATGTAGACTTAAGAAAATCTGGACTTCAGAGCTGAATGCTCGCAATAAAGTTAAAACCACAAATACTTCAGGGTATTGACACCTTCACACGAGGAATCATGTCAGACAATAGACCCTCCCACCCTCGCCCGTGGTTTGATTAACGTGGAGGCTCTTCATGACAGAATTGTATTGTGTACTTTTGCACACATTTATTTGTCTGATGATCCTCTTGTGTAGCCTGTCAAGACTAATGATGAACACAAGACATTACACAGTTTCCTAAAGAGAGCCAAGTACTTTGGACATAATCTCAATGTCAGTTTGATTTTGTTGATGGTTCTGTACTTCTGGACGGTACAGAAATGCGTGTCAACCAAGCGATGTGCCACACAAAATCGGCTCAGACCCAGACTGTTTTTCAAGGAGAGGCTATCTGAACGACCACTACATCGAGTTTATGTACAGTGTGTTGAGAAGATCAGTAATCCTGCGGAGTCCTTTGCTTGGATGAAGTTGGCTGGCCTGAAAAATGAAATAGAAGGCTTACTGATTGCTACTCAAGACCATTTATTTCCCACTCAAAACCGCCAATGTGTGATTATGCAATGTAAATATGAAATGTAGAATATACAATGAATTTAATGAGACTGCCCAACCCATTGTCAGTTGATGTCCAGCTTTGGCACAGACGCAGAATTTTAAGTGACATGATGTTGTGGCGCGATCATTTAATTTCCGTCTTCGCCATGCTTGTGGTTTTCCATGGTACGACCCAGAATATGTAGAGGGCGTCATGGAAAACGATTAATACACAATTCTTTTGAATAGACCTGTATACAGCCTCAGACCTATCCAGGCCAACAAACCAGATCTTGTCCTTTTGGATAAATCAAATGAAATCATTTATATCATTGGATTTTCTGTCCCTTTTGACACTAATGTGATTGACAAGATTCAGGAAAAACATGGCAAATATGCTGACATCGCTTTCTAAATATCACACTTGCATCCAAGTACTAAGTTGTCCGAATCGCCATTGTTCTTGGTGCCTCAGGTTTGGCCCCTCCTGTTAATTTACATTGGGAGAGTATCCGGGTTCGCTACCGGAAATACAGCCCTTCTGACAATCTGGGTAATGCAGAAGGCTTCAGTGTCAGGGAGTCTTCACATTCTCTTGGTGCGTTCGACTAGGCAGCGCTTCTTGGGAGAAGTCCACTTCGTCAAGGACGTATAATCCGTAATTCCGCGTGCTGAGTAGGTTATTTCTATTATTTTCCAAATATATCCTATGTGATCATCTCTTAAGAATCATTATAGTTTTTGTCAACTGTAAGAGAGACGTGCCCCCATTACAAGTATCCACTGGCTAGTAAAAGCGTCAAGGCGACTAAATTGGGCAACCTGTTTACCGTGGGTTGCGCCCGTGTCTGTGGCGGACGGGATTCTGGTGGTTGAGAGCACTGTAGCCAGGAACAGAGTCCTTTTTGGCCTATAAACCACTATAATCCCAATTTCACGAAGACGAGTTGTAGGATGGGCCTCGTCCTATCAATCAGCTGGTCGTGTGAAGCATTGTGTATGATATCTTGAAATGTCTTGACTCGGTACACTTACTTTGCGAAAAGTCTTCCGTTGTTTAAGTTGTGAGAGATACTTGCCTTGAGCACATACCCAGAACGCAGTGGCTCATGGGCCAATCCGGTTGATCCAATGGATCTGCTTAAACGAAATTAGCTCGTTTCCCCCTGTGACCTGTTCTAATCCGAGACCGTTATCTATCTGATGAAACCATTGACGGAACAGAACTTCTGAGTCAAGGATTTCATTGAAGCCAAACGATTCACATATCGTAAACATTGCTGCGTGTTTCCTTCCAACACACTCTTTTGACTTTCGACAGCACAGCTGTAACAAGTTCTATTAAAGTTGGTTGTTTCTTCGTGACCGTGGACTACATCCAACGACCTACTCGTTGTTTCAAGAAAGTTGGACATTGGCATCGTTCATACAAAGGTACGGCAACTTGCTTCAGATGGGGTGAGATTGATCATGATGGTAAAACATGTACTCAGATGCCAGGATACAAGCAAACTTAGTTCATATACAAATACAAAATGACATTCTTGTCGTCAAAACGGTTACAACAGCTTCAGTTCACTGTCACACAGATCTGTCATGAGCAATTGGAGACAAGTCTTAGCAAGTTTCTGAAATTGAACATGGCCAACAGGAAACACAGCTCCAGCATCAACCCCAGTAGCATCCACATTCACATCCACATCCACAGAAACAACCGCGAAAGATATAGCATCAAATAATGTTGAAATTCAAAAAAGAAAGACAACTAAACAAGTGTCAAAGTCACTCAAAGATCCCCTGCAACTCTACAATAGCTATGGGTTGCTAGAAGATGTGGATACACAAGTATCCCCTCATGAACACTTGTGGACCTATAAGTGGCCCTCAAAACGAAATCAGGAGTGTATGCACTGTTATTTCCCATTAAAGAGTAATGGAAATGTTGAGGTTTTATGGCAAATTTCGACGAGGTTAAACTTCTTCTTCGTTAAATACGAACCTTCAGGCAGTGGCAGTACGTTTAACTCTCCATGTTGCCATTTAAGTTCATTGTACATATCTTCTTTTCAGTTCTTCACGTCAGAGATCCTGTTGTCCAGCCCCTCAAACCTTTCTTGCTTGTGTGGGTCTTAAATGGCCACAGTCCATTATGGGGTTGACAATGACAAAGGTAAAGTACAAGAGGACATGCTTCAGAAACACAATCTATGTTTGTTTAATGATGGTAGTGATAATATCTATTGAACATCTGTTGGATACATTAACCTTTGCACATAGAAAACATAATATTATACACACTTAGCTAAGACATAAGGTTAAACAGTTAAATTATGATTTACGTAGACGAGGAATTAAAGACAGAATAATTATGTGGTAGTAAATGTGGAAATGCATATAATTTCTTCTTTCAATGTGACTTGTTTAATGAAGAAAGAGATATTTTATTTAGAAACATAAGCAGTATACCCGAAAATACACCATCTGATCTCAATGTGATATTCAATGGAATTGAGGATTTACCAGAACACGACAACGTAAAAATTATGTACAGATTTATATACGTAATACTAAGAGATTAATGTAAACTATATTTTTCTAATAGTTCACTTATCTTTCCTATTCGTTTCTTTCCTTCTATTTTGTTCGTATTTAGTGAGAAGGTGTCCTAATCTGGAGAACTTATACCTAATCCCATTCACTTTTGTGAATAAAAAACGTATGAATCAAACACATATATTTCCAGCAACAGGAATGTACTCTGCCATACTCTTATTCTTTATTAAATCCTTCTCATCTGAAAGATGTTTCATGGTCAGTACGTAATGATTAATGTGGTAGTGATCATTTTCCAACTATTCTTTTTTTCATTTTCCAACGGTCATTTTCACTACCTTGGCAGATACATCTTCTACTATGTGGAAATAGTTATAACAAAACTGTTCCGCCTCAGGGCAGTTCACACAGCTACGAATACGAAGAGCAAACGCGCGTATGGCTATTGTGGAAACTAAGTGAAAAACTGGGAGAAGGTTTATTTCAAAAATAAATAACAGTACTACCATTAATAAAGAATAGAACATGATTAGAAAAAAAGATTCACGAACAGTATTCAACATCTCAAACTAAATAATGATACTTTGACATGTAAACATTGCTGATATGTTGGCAAAAGCGATTTGCACAAATTCATCATCTGTCAAATTTCATCCTGAATTCAAAAGTTTCAAAATTGCCAGGGAAAGAAAACTCCGGAAATTAGAATGAACCATTTCTTTGAACGAGTTTCTGGAGTTATTGAAGCATCTACCAGAACCTTCTCTTTTAGCCGTGTTATATATCTATCAATTAAACAATATATTCTTCCAAACCAAGTTCTTATAAGTCTTCAAGAAATTGTGCATGTCATTCAAGGGGTTTCATTCAAACTGTAAAAGACTTCCACTGGGCTTTGCAGGTAATTTATCAATCAGGGTTTCATTAAAAAAACAATCTGGAAATGAAACGAAAACAAGCTTTGCAACTAACCATATTCTCTATAGAGGAGCGAGGCTAGAGAGTAACGGTACATAGGCAGATGATTGTGAAGGGGAGGGCGTGCGATGACGTCTTGAGACAACCGCTGCATATAAGAAAAGGTTATACAGAAAAAAGAGAACGAAACCCGTTTCATAGGGGCGTTAAGGATAGCCTGCGAAATCATCAGGCAACTGCTATTAAGTAATAAATATTAATCGAAACAATGCAAAACTGCCGAGCAAAAGTAACTATATAGACTTGAAAATGGGATGAACCAAAACAATTACAAACGTTTTCATTATAGGCTGAAAAGAGTCGTCGAAACACTGCAAACCTCAAGTCTGATCCAACCGATCCCGTCGGTTCCTAGCCAACAACAAACTTTATATAAATCAATTTATAAATTTTTGCGACAATACATGTCACTCGCCGTTTCAGAACTTTGATCTCATTGTTTCTGAAGTAGTAAAAACATTGTGGATACACTTCAATGTATACATGTCGTTTTTCATAGACAATCCATTGTTGGGAATGAGGAATTCTCTTGTGTAAAGGTGTTGTTATGTAATGTCATGTCGTGCTTGCATGATTATTAAGAGAAAAAAAACCCATTGTGTTTTCAATGTAGAACTTGATGACCTGACGATTTATTAGCGAACATTTGAAATTGGAATCAATTCTACTATGACAAGATAAAACGCAAACTCTTTGGTAATAGCGGAAGTATTGAGTGAAACGGCATTGGTAAAGTGCTCTTAATTGGTTGTCGATAGTAACCTTTGAAACATACAAACATTGAAGATCTTGTTTAAAAGGAGATAAAAAGGTGCATATAGATTTTAATCCCATCCCATGTCTGTAAGTAACTACATCTACATTTACCTCTAACTCTACATCTACCTATTCACGTCTTAAACAATCCGGGGGGGGGGGGGGGGGGGGGGGGGGGGTTGCATTGGAACACGTACTATTGTAGCACAACTTCACATATGTTTAATGAAACACGTACTACTGTAGCACAACTAGTTCTCATTAACTGCAGTGGAACATGTACTGCTGAAACAAAACTGTCAAAACTGTCGAACGTGAATTAGTTCTCATACACTGCAGTATATCATGCACTAGAGAGACTACCGCACAACAAGTTCTGGAAATCAACTGCCTGTGCACACCTAGTTCCTTCCAGAGTAGAGAACTTGTATGGAAAGGCACTTTCGGGTGAGCTACGTCCTCAGAACTATTTCAGCAGTTCGGGCATCGACATCCTGCTCGAAGCCAAGGGAGTCCACCTGTGGTAGAACGGAGCCGTAGACCAGAGCCCCCAATTCCTGGTAATCAAAGAAAATCTGAAACAAAGGTGCATAGTAAGGTATTAGGATTGTTGATTACGTCTGGACTGACAATCATGTTTTCAGTCTTTACTGAACGTCACTATAAACGTCACTGAAAGGACGTCACCTAGACACTATATGACGTCGTTTTGTCCCTATGACGTCTCTGTAGGTTTTAACATTAGGAGGACACTATGAGGCTGAGGGTCGTCAATTTGAGACGCCACTATCAGACTGTAAGACGACAAATGAAAGATATTAAGTCGTTACTATAAAATTAATGAACGTCGTCACTTTTTGACGTCACCATAACAATGGAGTACTTTATGACGCCCATTCGTGACGTCCAGGTTATGGGATGCTCTATCCCCAGTGGACATGGTAGATCACGGATCCAGTGTGAAATTATTAAGGACATCACGACCATCACGCCGTGCGTGTAGCACCAGATGTTTAGTAGCAATGACATGCAATATCAACAGTTGACAGCCGTGGCTAATTTGTTTTTTAACACCGCACTCGAGATAAAATTGTAAAACAATTTATATTAATAAACTGTTCATGTACAATGGCAGTCCAACAGGGGATACGAGAGATAGTATAATATTTTGTATAATAAATTCTTATCAAGCCGTCCACAGTTCACAGAACCAAGTTTCAATATGAAGTATTTGACAGACTTTTCTTTACGGAATCCATGAATAAAGCTGATCTGTGCATATCTACCTGTGATAGATTTAAACCAGCTTTAATGGCAAAGAGCCTAACTCTGCCAACTCAGAATTTTCTTATTCTTTTTTGACCAATTAAACACTGATTTCAATAATGCCTTGTTTTGTTTCATGAGCTTGGCTTAACCCTTGTCAATCCTCTTATTCCAGCCTATTTCCTCTCTGACTGGACAGGTGCTACACAACACTCCTAGATATAATCGGCATGCTGTTTGAAACGCTACTTACTGCACTAAATGCATTCAGTCCTCAAACTGCTGAGACATACATTTAAACTGGCTAAACAAGCGATTCATATACATGTAGTTTCGAGAAAGTATCATGAGTCACTCCGCCATGTTTACAATACTTCGCCTGAAGACATGGTGGGACACGGATTCCAAATTAACAATTTCTTTCACCAAGAAGTGAACGTCAAAGTGCACATATAACCAGAAACCGAGATATTTATATTTATCAGTTATTTTGATATCCCTAAGTCTACAAAAAAAAATCGTATCAGTGTGTGATAACTTTTGTATTTCGGAAGTGAATAACTTCTTCTTTATTGAGTTGAAATCTCCATTTAACACACCAGGCAGTCACAAGAGCATACATCTTTTGTGGAGATTGTTCATTCGGGACTAACCACACTTTGTCATCTGCAAACCCATGGATTGATAATGTGGTGTTTTTAATGGTTATCCACAGTTCAGATCATCGATTTCATCTGCCAGATCATTTACATACACGGGGAATAAGGTAGGGGACAAGCGACAGCCCTGCTTAACACCGTTATGGATGTTGAATGAGCTTGTCATTTGATCTTTAACTCTCACAGAACACTGCACTTCATACAGACTTGATAGAGTAATACTAGTATATCTTGGCTAAAATACCCACTCTGCATAACTTTATCCAAAGGCAATCTCGATTGCTGTCTTTTAAATCGATGAACTCTGCAAATGAACTCTGTTGGGAAAGGTTCCTGCAGTGTATGGCACTGTAAAATGTGTAAACATACTCAAAGCATCTATGCTATGTCCTGACTCAATTCTCTTCTTCATGACACAATCTTCTCACCACAATTCATCTTTGATTAAGAATGTCACAATACATCTTGCAAGGAACAGATACGAGTGTTATCCCCCTGTACGTGGATGGTTTCTAATTTTCTAATGTAAATATTTTGTACAATAAATCTATGCAATTCGTATTTTCGGAGCCTCAGCTGGTATTTCACCAATGCCAACAACCTTGCCTTCCTTTGACTACCCACAACATCTTCAAGTTCTGTTAATGTGGTAGGATTGTGATAATTATTATTCACTGTAATTTCTGGAACGGATAGTTCACGCTTCCACAAAATGTAAGATCGGATGTGCTTTCCACCGATCCATTATACAGATTTCCGTAGTCCACTTTCCACCTGTTTATAACATCCTTGAGGTCCGACTTTACTTATCCTTCACGGTCAATGATATCCATAGTGATTAATGGACTTTTAAAATTTACTATACCTAGTTTCCGAATTTATGTCTAGAAATTTCCGCAGCCCTCTTTCTGTAAGTTTATTTAGTACTTCTTGTTTGATGACGATTTGTATATATCTTGTCACGTTTATCAAAATTATTTCTAATTACTTGAAATTCAGCTCTGAGTCGCTGCTTCATACAACTTATCTCTCTGCCATACACACATTTATTTTCACCACAAAGTCTGATCCCAATTTGGCTTGTATGGCACTTATGAGTTGTGTTGTGAGCTTGTGAGACCGGTTTACGTGGACTCTACTATCCAACTCATCAGTTAATTTACCAACTTTAAGAAGTCCAGACATTGTTCCATCTTGTAAAATGTGTCAGGAACTGTTATTTTCCTGCAAGTGTGCCTGGTTTGTATTATGTATAGATTGACATAAGGCAGTGAGTGAGTTGGGTTTAACGCCGCTTGTATTGTGTATAGACTGACATCAGACAAATGTGACCGGCTTGTATTGTGTACAGATTGACATAGGGCAAATGTGACCGGCTTGTATTGTGTGTAGATTGACATAAGGCAAATGTGACCGGCTTGTCTTGTGTATAGACTGACATCAGACAAATGTGACCGGCTTGTATTGTGTATAGATTGACATCAGACAAATGTGACCGGCCTGTATTGTGTATAGATTGACATCAGACAAATGTGACCGGCTTTTCTTGTGTATAGACTGACATCAGACAAATGTGACCGGCCTGTATTGTGTTTAGATTGACATCAGACAAATGTGACCGGCTTGTATTGTGTATAGATTGACATCAGACAAATGTGACCGGCCTGTATTGTGTATAGATTGACATCAGACAAATGTGACCGGCTTGTATTGTGTATAGATTGACATCAGACAAATGTGACCGGCCTGTATTGTGTATAGATTGACATCAGACAAATGTGACCGGCTTTTCTTGTGTATAGACTGACATCAGACAAATGTGACCGGCCTGTATTGTGTTTAGATTGACATCAGACAAATGTGACCGGCTTGTATTGTGTATAGATTGACATCAGACAAATGTGACCGGCCTGTATTGTGTATAGATTGACATCAGACAAATGTGACCGGCTTGTATTGTGTATAGATTGACATCAGACAAATGTGACCGGCCTGTATTGTGCATAGACTGACATCAGACAAATGTGACCGGCTACACCACTGTAAGCTACATCAGCCCCACAGCAGTTCTCTTAAAGTAATTTACATGTAAAATCTTGTTACACCAAAGCAATCGTATTGGTATTGTTCAACCAAAATTTAGAAGCAAACGTTGATATGTGGAAATGTTTTAAGCTGAATGAGATACTGAAATAGAATTTCCACGTACTAATTTTAGCGACACATCGGATGAGTTCTGATTGATTGTCATGTTGGCGGTTAGATAGAAACTGGGGTTGATAAAATGATGATATGATATTTCAATAAATGACAAAGATGATTTGATTGTGATTTTCGTATTCAGCCAATCCGTAACGACGGTACCGCTCAAAAATTAGAAAAAGACCATTTTCATGTCCACCCATTCAACTGTATGAATGTCATTTATACTCCCGACCTGGAAACAAAATTGATTTGTTCTGAAAAAGAGTGCGCGTTGTATGTTAATCGTTGTGATAGGGAAGAAACTATGGGGGAATAAAAAGTTTGTTATAAATGTGTAATAAAAAAATGACAGAACTTTTATTAAATTTGATAAATTTAGATGTCTGTTTAACCATAACGCATTGCTGCAAGAGTTTGTATTAAGTAATCTGTTGCTGGGTAATTTCTTATAAAATAAATTGGTTTAATAAAGACTGGCGTCAAGAATGAATGGGCAACAAGATGGCCCCAACCATGATTGAAATATTCTACATTTTTGCCGAAATAAGCAAATTTATTGATTTTCCAAGATACGATGTCTTTCATACCCATCAGTTGTGTATTGTGCAATTGTTTTTAATTTTTAAAAGTTTCATATCAAATTATTGTGTAAAAACATAAAACCATGTAGCAGTAGTGCTGACTGAGCGCCATGACGGTTCATTATTTAGATATTATATCGCTAACTTAAGATATATCTCAATTGAAACATATACATATGATAAAGTCAACCGAGAGCTGTAGAAAAAGAAAAGCAATAACAAATTCGTAGACATGTATCAGTGTTGCCGACATCCATACAAATAAAAATCCCAAAATTAAATGGTCATCATGGATTAGGATTGATTTGTGTGGAAAGAATGAGATACTGCAGAAATTTGGTGCAAAGATGAAAAAATTACAAAAACACAACTAAGTCACAGCCTGGCGCCGTAAGACACCATATGGTTTTTTCAGTAGAGTCATGTGTTTTTCTTTAGTTTTAGGGGCTGAGAGTTTTTTGGTCAAATTACGGCACATTTCCAATTCACCCTATTGAATGAATTTTCTCAATGTTCACTAAAAAACAAAACAATGAAAATAGCAGTGTAATAAAACATTTATATGTGATAAAAGACAATTTATTGCAACACCATGTGTAGACAAACCCAGTGTTAAATTTTCTTCAGAACTGACAGAAAACTGGTCCACTTGACATGTTTGTACTCACAACTGCTGGAGGAATACTTTTTCAATTACTTAGGTTGTGGATGATGGACTTTGGATGTAAACTGGCGAACAAAAGAAACGTTACCAAACTGAAAGTTGGACACTTTTGGTCCAAACCCCGAATATTGTTACAAAATTGTTGGGAATCAATTGACCTAACACAACCAAAACAGTTTGCTGAGTAACGCACGTGCTACAGAACCAAGATCAGTGGAACTTGAGTTTGAAGTGAAACTTTTGCTGCACTTGCAGCATACCAGCCCACAAAGATATGGGTATAACATGAACGATGTACTTATGGTACACTGACTTGGTTGATGCATGTCATCGTATCTCAGTTGCGTGGATCGATGCTCATGATGTCAATAACTGGATTGTTTGGTCCAGACTTAATTATATACAGACCGCCGTCATGTAGCTGGAATATTGCTGAGTGTGGCGTTAAACAACAAATAAGCAAACAAAAAAACATGTGATACATCAAGGAGCAACAGATGACTATTTCCCAAAGAGTTTTGGCTGTAGCCAAATGACAGTCACCAGCTGATGGTCCGTTAGGGGCACACTTGACAGACGGGAGACACCACCACCCAGGAAAACGCCACATACGTATGCTCCATCTGAGGACGGAAGGATTCTCATCACAAATCACAAAGATAGGTTTTTGTCTCAGATTGGTCAGAAGTAGGACCTACACTTGCATCATCACAAAATACAAACATGTGACGCAAAACGCAGCCATTAGGAAAGATTTTTCCAGACAGGACCAAGAAATGTTAGAAGCCAATATCATCTACCCCCAACTTCTGAATGGTCATATTGTAGTCGAGACGTTTTAATGAGGCTGAATAATTTGCCTGAATTATTAATAGATGAAGGCTGAGTATTATATTTATACAAAATTATAAGCTTCTCCCTCCCCCCAAAAACAAAAAAACAACAAAAAAACAAAAAACAAAAACAACAACCAACAAACGAAAACCTGCCCTATACCCCAAAAACGAGCCCCTCACCGTAAATGAGCAATTTCTTTTTTTTTTATCTCAGATCTCTTTTAAGAAGAAAAAAATATCTCAGCCCCTCAAAATGAAGAAAAAACATGACTCTCCTAAAAATACCCGCCCCTCCCAGAAATCAAATGGTCCGCCCCTTAGCGGAAAAGAACCACCGCAACCACCTCTTAAACTATGGCAATACCAGGATTGCGTCGGACATCGACCCAGACAGTCTTGAACCGTTTACATGCTGAGGTATCCGCACGAGGTGTCATCTTGACGGACCTCCATCCTTCGCCGGGCGAGTGGTAGACGTCGTGTTTACCGGCGTAGCGAGGAACGTTATGCACGTACGTAACTGCATGAAGTGCACAGAAGTGGTGGTTGTAGTGAGATAATGTGACCACTTGTTAGTAGAACAGACCTGGTGCAAGTTCTGGGGGTGTTAAACACAACTTTACACGGATGAAATTCTTCGGCCACACATCCTTCCTGATACAACAATCGAACGTCATTTCCCCAAAAGACAATGCCCGACCTCACACGTCAAGTGAGTGAGTGAGTATGGTTTTATGCCGTTTTTAGCAATATTCCAGCAACATCCGGGACACTTCCATGAACTGTATAAACATCAGGTTACAACGCAAGTCCTTGTTGACCTGACCATTTTTTGTTGTCAAACATAATATTATGATATGGGAATGAAAACCCTTTGATTGTTGTACATGTTCATAAAGAGTGTTGTGATTCACATCCAACAATCATAATTCTCTGATATATTTGCATCATAAAATGTTCAGAAGCAATTAAGACCAAACACAATACAATCAGTAATTATCCTCTTATCCTTCCCTCCTGCCATATATAGCTACACATGGGTGTCCATTAACGCTCGTATTCTTGCTTTCATGCTTGATTAAATGCATGTTAAGACTATGAATGATTCTGAACTAAACAAAACCCTAATTCCTATTACAGTCAACAAAGGTTAATGTCCGTTTTGCCAGTTGGAGAGGAACTCGACCACGGGGGATTTTAAGTATGTTGTTATAACAGGAAAGAAATTTAGATGAGGTAAATCGATAAAGAAGCGAGGTAAAGAAACCGATGTAGTGCAAGTGCAAATTTCTGTCCGATGTCACGATTCAAAAATATTGTTAGTGGTAATTTTTGATGATTATTTACTTTGCTATTGTTATTTAGAACGAACTCTCATAATTGATGCTTGACGCTCGTCATGCCCGGGTTCATTCCCTACATGGGAACAATGTGTGAAGCCCATTTCTGGTGTCCCACGCTGTGATAATGCTGGAATATTGCTACAAGTGGCGTAACCTAATTACATTTCAGTCGATATGGTGCAATATTTCTATCTTTTATGAGTGGTTAGGAATTCTGTACTCACTTGAACGGATTATAGTAGGGTGTGTTGGCGGGAGCTTCGACACAATGTGTCTATGTACTCAGTGATAAGTAGGTACCACAATTAAATACGTGCTGCTATAGCAACTGGATATTCAGGGCTGGGATATTTATCATAGACTCTGGTTTGACATACATTCACGCTACAGAATGTCACTCGGGTCTGCTCTTTGAATCATTCTAGATGCAAAAGGTTGCATTTTACGTTTATCGAGTTTATGCATAGTGAGTTGAAAGGAAGAGTAACCATGCAACGTTCTTCGCTTGGATGAAGTCTGCTGGCCTGAACAGTGAAACACAATGCTTTCTGTTCGCCTGTTCTGTTCGTGGAGACGCCCAAGGGCTTGGTGTCGCTGATTTCTTGTCAATCTTGGCATGTGGTAGCAATTCAATAACGAATGAATGTAATCCGATTTGGGTGGATTTTTTAGGGCAAGAAATGGGGGAACACATGTGCATTTCAATTTGCGTGGAACTCACGTGCATCGGGTTACCATGGCCGTTGCCGTGATACGTTTGGGCGATCGGTTTTATTGTCATCTGCTTTGTTTTTTTTGTCATCAAATTTCATTTTTCTGGACAAGATTATGTTAAATTTTAGAAACTTTGACACAAATTACCCAGATATTTAAATGAAAACTTTTCATGCAATGTTACTTGGGGTGATGTTTCTTTTGCGGTTCAGTATATATCGGTCTGTTGATTTTATCACATGTTTCATGTCCAATTGAAAATATCTTATGTTTGCAATATCATATCCAAAAATAAACTGTACCGGCTCTTAGTCAGCACCCAAAGAATACTTATACATGGTTTGATTTCTTAAATGCATTTTGATTGAAAACTAAAACAAAATTAAGAAATAACTCTTTGCATAATTGACAACTGCTGATGGGCATATTCGACATCTTATCTTTGAAAGTAATTCCCTTTTTTATTTTAACGGCACAAATTTACACTTCAAACATGATACGTTTTTTATGTGGTTGCAAATTCATTTCTTTCCGTCTTCATTGAACCGATTTTTTTACACAAAATCACTGAGCCACGGTTTTTTTTTTCAGGAATGAGTGATGGTTAAATAGACATAATCAAATTTTACAATAGTTAATTAAACCGAAAGGATTAACTCAGTTTAACATCAATAAAAGGAACATTAACATTTTGTGGACTCCGATGCAAGGTTACAGACTTGATTTCAAACATTATTGTTTTTTTTATCTGAACGAGAGTGAACACAGGCCCCAATTACAAACATAGACGTATTGAACACAGCTCGTACCACAATTTTGTTGTACAACAGACTTGAAAACATCCTGAGCCATCAAACCAACAGGATATGAAGTCAAACCTTCCGAATACTTCTTGTGCTACATCCCGTGAAGATCCGGGGTAAAATAGGTCCGCAGCAACCCATGCTTGCCGTAAAAGGCGAATATGCTTGTCGTAAGAGGCGACTAACGGGATCGGGTGGTCAGGCCCGATGACTTGGTTGATGCATGTCATCGATCCCAGTTGCGTGGATCGATGTTCATGACATCAATAACTGGATTGTCTTGTCCAGACTCGATTATTTACAGACCGCCGTCATACAGCTGGAATATTGCTGAGTGCGGCGTTAAACAACAAACCAACCAACCAACCACCTTCCCGAACTTCTAGGCTGCTACTGAAATTTAGCTCTTCGACTATGATCCTTTACTAGAAAAATCTATTTTATAGGTAACGGTAAATTATGAAGAATTGTGATTAAAATGTGTTAGTGGGGTAGCCTAGTAGTTAAAGCGTTTGCTTGTCACACCGAAGGCCCGTGTTCGACTCCCCACATTGATACAATGGGCCCCCTCACTTCCCCCAGATATTGCTAAAGGCGGCGTAAATCCACACTAACTCACAATATTCTCTACAACAAATAACTAGTAATTCTATTATTAAACTTGAATTTATACTGTGCCCTCCCTCCAAAGAGGGTGTTCTTGAAGTCCTGATCAAAGCTATGGGGTGTGATATCCGCTGGGTGGTACTCTCTGTAGAGGGTACTGGTGTGGGTTCCCTGGTCTTGGGCGTACCCGGAACACTCATCCCTCACAAGACACAGGACGCCGCAGGTGATTACAGAACGTGCATGGAGAGTTTGTAGCTTGGTGACGGCAGGAAGTCCAGGCAGTTCCATGTTGGTCATGAATGACGAGAGTTCTACCGAAACCGCGCTGGGAAGAAGCAGAGCAACGCCACACCTAAGCAGCCTCAACGTCACTGTCCAAATGTCCTGCATAATTCACGTTATAATGTATGACATATTCATCTGGTATATTGTAGATCAGTCTGAAATTGGTGTTTTCGTATATAAGTGCTTGGGGTCTCTTGAAGGTATGTGATCATTGCTCTTTAGATGACCATATATTCAAAAATAGTTTTTCAATTTTCAGTCAGTTACATGCAACCAGATATGATTATTTTGTGATATTATTTAATGATTCTTCCATGGATTTGGTAAAGTCGTGATTATGATTGGTCCATCAGAGATATAAAATCAATGACAACAAGCATGAAATACTCATATCCCCCGCCAATATTACATGTCCGATTGTGTGTAATTCATTAGCTCCTGTGAACTATGTTCACTGAACCTTTTTGTAAATGGCCTAATTGCAGCACTAAAACAAGTTACTTCTGTTGTTTTGCCATCTGCAGTTTATGATAGAATACGTAACTGTATTTGTAATGAGTAAGGATGAGACCTATGGACGAACAAGTTCTTACAATTAGGAGAGACGTTATCAAGCAAGTGAAGTACAGAGTATGGTTGACAAGAATATATACAGGATATGAGGCAGTGTTTGAACAGTTGAGTAGGTTTAAGATCAGTTACACTATTGTATTTGTAATGAGTTGTGTTATTACTTACACAATAATCAGAGAAGTAAGGGAGTTCCTACTTTACTTTGAGATCAGTGAGAGCAGGGGTCACCATAAGGTGTACTGAGGAGTACAGCACCAATCATATGATGATCTGTGTAGTAGACTGGAGTCTGAAATGCTACAGCACTGGCATGATCAGTTAACAACAAGTCCAGTGTAGCTCCAAGACTCTGAGTTGGAGAGTGAATGAGTTGAGTCATTTTCGTAACATCAAAGAAATCTTCAAGTTTCAGTTTTTCACTCAGATCACAGTTGAAATCCCCAGTAACTAGGACATGTTCACATTCATGCTGCTTGGAGAGATCCATGTTTCTACATGAAGTTAGTAAGTGAATGCGACAATCGTGTCAATGACACTTTTGGAGGAACATAAACACAAGCAATGCGGAACTTGCCAACAAGAAAGGAAATGTATTCAATACTGCGAGATGACAAGTTTGGTGAAGAAATATCGTACGGTTTTCAAGATCTGCTCTGGAAACCAGACTTCCCCCATTTTCAGTCTAAGTCAAAGTTGTTGCCATGGAAACTCGAAAAATATTTTTTTTAAATCCCAAACTATCAAAAGGCACCAGTTCACCACTAGACCTATCAATGTGCCAGATTTGGTTAAGATAACTCTCATGGTTTTTGGTGTTTATGGCAACGTTGGCAACAGACGAATGCAGTCAGAGACCATCCTCGGAGTGGCAGGCCACGCGTAACCAATAATCGACAAGACAATTGGATTCGAACAACACACCTATGAAATCGATTCCAGCCAGCAACAGTCTCGCTTTCATCTCAGCCACAGCGATGGACCGATTCGAGTGTACTGACGTCGAGGTGAACGTTACGTAAATCATTGTGCCATGGAAGAAGATCGGTTTGGGGGCGGCAGCGTTATGGTATGGAGTGGGATTGCAGCAAGACAGAGGACCCGTTTGATGGTGGTAGAGTGAAATCTCAATGGACAGCGCTACCGCGACGAGATCATCGGCCCTGTTGTTCTACCGTTTTTGCGTCGTCATGGCCCAGGCATAACCTTTCAACATGACAACGCCCGGCCTCATATTGCTCTACTTGTCCAGGATTCAACAAAACAACGTGAATGTCATCCCCTGGCCATCTCGCTCCCCTGGTCTCTCACCAATCGAGCACATGTGGGATGAGATGGATCGGCGCCTTCGACGTCAATCACGTGTTCCACAGACACTCCAGGAACTTCGATACATGCTCCAGCAGATATGGACAGATATCCCATAGGACTTTGTACGACGCCTGGTCCATTCCATGAGATTAAGATGTGTTGCTTGCATCGGAACCAGAGGTGGACACACACGCTATTGATTTGTAAATTGACATTTTGTCATGTTCATGTTTTTTTAATGAAATCACGCATTTTCTAAAGTCAGTATGGCAAATTAAACCTTTAGGAGTCTTTTATCTGTTGCAAACCGAAATTGTTTCAGATTTGGTAAAAAAACATAACTTTGCATTAAATCATATTCAATGTCACAGGAACTTTTGTTGTTCAGTATATTTTGTATATTTCACGTTATAAATATAACACCTTCATCTGGTATATCTTGAAGATCGTTATCTATATATGGCACTCTGTGACTATGATTTTTCCAATAACCCACATTCACCCGAAAAGAAACTTCAGATATTATGGTTCTTCGGGATAATGGCACTCTATGGCTTTGACTTTCCCATGGTGCCTTCAGTGCATTTCCTTTTATTCGTTTTCAAATGTCTCCTTCACACTATTACAATACCGCATTACAATACAATTCCAGCCCCGTAGGTCGTACGAAACTTTTATGTATTATCTGACAAATAATCTTAAGTATTCCACACATTCGTATGACGTATCTTTCGTAGACGTAGGTATATATTAAACACTCATGGCCAAACGCCCTTTCCTTTGTAAACGTTCTCACTCCTATACAGTTTACATGACAACAATGTTCTTCTCTGTGCTGCCCAGGGACTCTTCGTGTAAAATTACTTTATGCTCTAGCACACCACGATGCTCATTGCACCTCTACTTTTACTATAATAATATCACAATAACTCCTCTTTCCTCCACAATCACACAATGACTTTCTCTGTGAGTTCTCAAGCTGTCTGTATATTGAGCTCCTTCATTCACTCATGAGTACAACATTGTGAAGGACGTGAATATGGTATCTTATGTCAGGACATACACAATGACTTTCTCTGTTAGTTCTTAAGGTCTGTATATTGAGCTCCTTCACTCACTCATGAGTACAACATTGTGAAGGACTTGAATATGGTATCTTATGTCAGGACATACACAATGTCTTTCTCTGTGAGTTCTCAAGCTGTCTGTATATTGAGCTCCTTCACTCACTCATGACTACAACACTGTCAAGGACTTGAATATGGTATTTTATGTCAGGACATACACAATGACTTTCTCTGTTAGTTCTCAAGCTGTCTGTATATTGAGCTCCTTCACTCACTCATGACTACAACACTGTCAAGGACTTGAATATGGTATCTTATGATAGGACATACACAATGTCTTTCTCTGTGAGTTCTCTAGCTGTCTGTATAATGAACTCCTTCACTCACTCATGAGTACAACACTGTGAAGGACTTGAGAATGGTATCTTATGTCAGGACATACACAATGCTTCTCTCGGAGTTGTTATTCGGCTGTTTGTTTGTCTCCCCCTTACACTCTGACCTGCCCTTACAGATACGCCGGATGCTCATCGTCTCTCACAGGCTTGCTTCATGTGAAATTGATTTAATGTCACACCGAATTCCTAAATTAGTCAGGTAGAAATGAACTCGAACGCTGAGCGATTATGTCCATTGTTATGAAACAGGAACGATGAGGAAGTTCGATAAAGGATAATAGGTTCATACACTTATGTAAATACACATTTCGTTTCGATGTCACGATTCAAGGCTATTGTCTGTAGTGATTTTGGATGATCATTTTACTTTGTTATGGTTAGCTAATAAGAACTCTCACAAGTGATGCTTTCTAATAACATTTCTATCGATATGGTACAAAATGTCGGTTTCTTGTCGGTGAAGATTGTTCCTGTACTCACTTAAATGGCTTTTTGTAGCTTGTGTTTTGAGGGAGCTTCGATACAGCATGCCTACATATGTACACAGTGGCTGGTTGGTTTGTTGTTTAACGCCGCACTAAGCAATATTCCAGCTATATGACGGCGGTCTGTAAATAATCCAGTATGGACCAGACAATCCAGTGATTAATATCATGAGCATCGATCGACGCAATTGGGACCGATGACATGCATCAACCAAGTCAGCGGGCCTGACCACCCGATCCCGTTAGTCGCCTCTTACGACAAGCATAGTCGGTGGATGCTGGGTTTCTGGCGCACACTCAACGTTTTCTGATATCTCTGAATTGGAGGGAAAACATGGAGTAAGACAATTGGCGCATAACCTGTCCCTAATATCGCTAGCAACGATCCGTGCAGTAGGGTACCATGACAACCAAATCACCGAACCTGATCACCGGATTAATTACGACTAGTATAAGTTGCTAGGACCGAACCCGGAATCATTACGAGGGGATTTAATGTTATACATTTCATATTAGAAACTTGTCCAATTTGGCCTTTTGGGAGATAAACTGAGTTTCAGTGTAATTGGTAAACCCAACTCCCTTGCTGTTACTGGTTAAGCGCTCGGACGTGGATCTGTCCAGCCAAGGATCTGGGATCAGTATTAATCGGAAATTCGAACCAACGACTGGCATTGTTTATTCATAACAAAAACTATATTTTAATTACTCTATTTCAATCTGAAACTGCTGAACCATATCTTTATAATGATTATCATTTATTGTGTCAGTGTGTAACTGTGAATCAATAGTAAGATGCATACGTTACCGAAGTCATACGTAAATGTTCCTAACAAAGAAATTAGTTTAATCAATGTCAGAGACGTTTGCATTTCCGTATGTGCTAGATTACTATATTTGTGTTTCCCTTTCATGGTTCTTGCTAATAAGTTATTTGTTTTCATATCGCAAAACAATAATGGAACATCTAGTTATTGAAGTAATGAATTTAAAATGTCGATAATTGCTGAGAAATGCCGACGCTACCTTAAATTAATGCATGCCCTATGTTTCAAACACCATAAAAACATTGCAAACTTTCATCAAATGTCTGTTAACATGGCGCCCTATTACTTCCAAATTATTTTCGTATACAGTAAGCTTTCATCCCACAGTTGCAATTTTCTTTTACTAAATGTCGATCGGTTATCATTAACTATTTATAAGTCGGTTCTTTGTAGATTATCTTTCTACCCATTCTGACACAAAACCTACGTGGATTCTGTGTACTTTCATCACCACAATTGTCGCTAGTCAACAAACAAACACTTATTTTTTATGCAAATGTTGTGTGTGCAGGATGTGCTGAGGGCAGGACATGCTTACCCTTTTCGCGAACATCTGGTGTCATCACTGATTTTCAGGGATTCATTCCTTACAATTTCACCGCTATTTTATCTGTTACCCCCAATGGAATCTGTTTTGGCGGGGTAGTCACAGTGTGGCTGAAATATTGCCGATGTGACTTAAACTTTTAACTCGCTCACTTACTTAACTCACTGTTTCGGCGGGGTAGTCACAGTGTGGCTGAAATATTGCTGATGTGACTTAAACTTTTAACTCGCTCACTTACTTAACTCACTGTTTCGGCGGGGTAGTCACAGTGTGGCTGAAATATTGCTGATGTGACTTAAACTTTTAACTCACTCACTTACTTAACTCACTGTTTCGGCGGGGTAGTCACTGTGTGGCTGAATTATTGCCGATGTGACTTAAACTTTTAACTCACTCACTTACTTAACTCACTGTTTCGGCGGGGTAGTCACGGTGTGGCTGAATTATTGCCGATGTGACTTAAACTTTTAACTCACTCACTTACTTAACTCACTGTTTCGGCGGGGTAGTCACAGTGTGACTGAAATATTGCCGATGTGATTTAAACTTTTAACTCGCTCACTTACTTAACTCACTGTTTCGGCGGGGTAGTCACAGTGTGGCTAATAATGGCCGATGTGACTTAAACTTTTAACTCGCTCACTAACTTAACTCACTGTTTCGGCGGGGTAGTCACAGTGTGACTGAAATATTGCCGATGTGATTTAAACTTTTAACTCGCTCACTTACTTAACTCACTGTTTCGGCGGGGTAGTCACAGTGTGGCTAATAATTGCCGATGTGACTTAAACTTTTAACTCGCTCACTAACTTAACTCACTGTTTCGGCGGGGTAGTCACAGTGTGACTGAAATATTGCCGATGTGACTTAAACTTTTAACTCGCTCACTAACTTAACTCACTGTTTCGGTGGATAATCGAGACTGGTTATTCTCTGGCGTTTACGTTTTAGTTTTGTGGTTATGTGCAACTTTTTAAAACCTTTTGTTTTATGTATAATGTTGATCCTGGTTATTTTCTAAATTATTTTAGAGGAAATTAAGGGCTAAAACACATATGTGACGTCATTTGAGTGTTTGAACACTCCATTCTACCATGAATTTGGAATTTACTCGATTCTGATTGGGCAATCAGAGGCTATTAAATCACAATAAACCCCCTCTGATTGAAACAGCTGGTTTGACGGCCGCATTACCGCGGGAGCTGATATTCATAGAATAGTACTTTTTTTCAGTCATATTTAATTAATTATATCTACAATTACAGGTTACAAAATGAACAGATGCGGTTACTGCAATATTACGTCATAATGCTGACGTGCGATGTAGATCGAAAGCCTTGCAAAGCTTGCTTTGTTTTCTTTAGGGATGCCCACCTCATGTTAGATAACCAAGTTGCCGAGCTTATATGCTTTCAATGTGAGTATACACAGCGCCATATTTTGTTCGGCGATTCCATAATTCAGATCGATAACTCACCAAAAACAATGGACTCAACCCATGCCGCTTCACTCAATATATTTGCTAACACCAAAGAGTTCGCGTTTTATTTAGTTATGGTAGAATAGAGATCGGTTCCAAATTCAATTTAGAGCGGTTAAATCTACAGGTAACCTAGCTCAACTTTGAAAACACAGTATGTTTATCTCCTAATTATTATTCATAAGCTCAAGTTAGCTGTCCGTTATTCATTATCTTGAAACATGTACTTGACATTGTTTATAACATCTTTATGTTTTCAGAACTACGTGCTGTTGAAGCCCGGGAGGTACGAAAGACCGTTCCCGACTTCTACAGCACCCATACTAGCCTGTACAGAGCACGTGCCAAAAACCTACCTCCTCTTACTCTCCGACGTTCTGGCATCAACATTCCTGATATGTACAAGAAGACCAACAACGGCGAAGACTTCCTGCTTCATCAAGACGACGAGATCCTCGTCTTCGCAACTACCTGTCCACCTCCGAGGTCATCTTCTGTGATGGAACATTCAGCGCTGTCCCAGAAATGTTCCGTCAACTTTACACTGTTTATGCTTTTGTAGAAGGAAAGATGTTTCCATAGTCTACGCCCTTCTACCAAACCATAAAAAGTCAACCTACCAACGTTTTTTCACAATCCTCAAAGCAGCACAGAGTGCTGTCAAATATGTGTTTGCCTGTGAATTTAAAGGTTGCTTTTCCAACAGGCAGTTTGGCGCAATGCTAGGAAGTGTGGTCTGCACACTGCCTTTGCAAACAATCCCGATGTTAACCTTTTCGTGAGACGTGCATCAACCCTCCCTCTCATCAGACCTTTTGATATAGATGACTATTTGTTACATGCCCTAAACTCAGCCAACACCGAAGATCCTACAGTCCTAAATGTTGCTGATTATGTGACTGAACAGTGGTTCGAGGGAGAGGATAGAAATATTCAGTTTGAACAAACGATGACGGAAGTTACGATAAGCCAATTGGAATCGGGCGGTAGAAAACGACCCCAAAAGAAGCAGTACCGCCAACTTGAACATGAACTCGATCGTCTAAAAATGTGCCTGGTTTCTGGGACAAAATCTGTAATAGAATACGGAGATTCCGTTTCCCATCTGGTTGGGTTGTAAATTATTGTATGTTTGAAATCAATAAATTTAAGAAATTAATAAATAGTGTTCAGTGCTCCTTTGCCATTGGATCAAAACTTGCGCGCACGATAAGTCCCATTTTCATCCTTCTATTGTTAAAGGGTAGATTAGCTAAATTTCCCTAAACAATAGCTGCCGGTGTCCCGGTATAAACTCTCCCCCTTACAAATTCTCCCCCCGGAGATTTTATACCGGTACAGATTCTCCCCCGGGCGGATATATTTGGCGCCCCTCTCAGTTTAAAGTCTCCCCCCTGATTATTCGGTTTGTTGCAATGTCTTTAAGTACTATATTCTTTAAATAGTTATCTTTAATGTAAGGAGGGTTACTTTAAAAATAGATTATCAAATGTGGTCATAATGAATTGATATTTTAGCATATTTTATTTGGTAATTGTACCTTCCATCCTAAAATAATTATAAGACATAATGATACCAAACAAAGGATGGGAGACAAGAGTCTCTACAGAGTTCATTGTTTCTAATATAGTTGTTTAAAGTTGTTTTAATTTTTTTAATATACCAGTTTGAGTCAACATGTGAACACAATCGATGGTTGAAATGTTAGTCTGAGAACAAAACATGAACTAATTCTCAAGAACTCTGATGTTTAAAGTTACCTTCATCTTCGATTGACTGATGTATTTTCAATCTTTATTCAGCACTGAAGAGGCCACAGGCCTATAGTTCGAAGCATTAAGTTTATGAATAATCAGCATTGATTTTGACTCCATAAACTGTCATAAAGTTACGTCACCTATTTATGGGCTATTGACATTGGTCTCAATGAAAACAGAACAGGCTGTAAGTCTTTTCGGAATGTTCTGTAGCTTCTGATCTTATATCCAATTGGTAAATACTTGTCATTCCACAGTTCACAGAACTAAGTTTCATTATCAAGCATTGACAGCCTTTTCTTTACGGATTCCATGAATAAAGCTGATGAGTGCATATCTACCTGTGATAGATCTACACCAACTTTAATGGCATCGGGCCGAACTCGAGCTCTGCAAAACCAGGATTTTCTTATTCTTTTTACCAAATAAACAATGATTTCAATTATGCTGTGTTGTGTTTTATGAGATTGGAATTACGCGTGACAATATCAATCCTCTGTTTAGTCAGACAACTATTCCAGCCCATTCCCCCCTATAACTGCATAGTTTTGGGGAGATGAGCGACGCTCCTAGATAGAATGGGCAAGCTGTTTTGAACACTATTTATTGCACTTAATCCACTTTGTCCTTAAATTGCTGAGCCATTCCTTAAACAAGCTGAACAAGCGATTTGTATAGTTTCGAGTTTCATGAGTCATTTCGCCACGTTCAAAATACATCGTTTGTCGACTTGATAAGTCTTTGCTGCCTAATTAGCAATTTCCTTAACTTTGAAGTGAACGTCTAATTGCTCATAGAACCAGAGACCAAAATATTTATCAGTTATTTCTATATCTTTCAGTCGACGAGAGAACATAGTTTAAGTCTGTGAAGAATTGTAACTTCGGAAGTGAATAACTTCAGATCTTTCGTTGTTGAGTTCAGGTTTCCAATTAACACACAAGACAGTCACAGCATCAACCATTCTTTGATGGGCTACCACCCCATTCTTGTCAGCAAATACGAGGACAGGTAATTTTGTGTTATCAATGGTTCTTCCAAAGTTCAGAGCATTGATTTCATGTGCCTGTCCATTTACTTACACCAAAAATAAGGTAGGGGACAAGGAGAAGCCTTGCTTGTCACCATTATTGATGTTAAATGAGCTTGACATATGCTTCATTATAAACTCTCACAGAACATTGAACTTCATTATGTACCGACTTGATTGAGCGAAAAATATTTGAACTATCCACACTGCATAATTGCACCCAGAGGCAATCTCGATTGCCTTTATTAAATCGATGCATCCTGAAAATATACTCTGTTTGAACATTGTTCTACAGTGTATGGTACTGTAAAGGATGTAAATAAGCCCAAGGCAGCTTTGTCTTTGTTCTTAATCCATTCTGTCCTACACGCAGCAAGTTACTATCTTCCAGCAACAATTCGTCCTTGATTTGAATGTCGCAATGCATCTTGTAAGGAACAGATACGGGTGTTATGATCGGTGTTATTATGCCACTTCTCCAATACTCATAGAGTCACACCATTTTCGAAAGTAAATAATTTGTAACAATAAATTTTTGCAGTTCTTTATTTTTAGAGCCTCAGGTGGCAATTTATCAACGCCAACAGCCTTGGGATTTTTCTTCGACTTCTGTTGATGTTGTAGGATTGTTCAATGTATTCGCACATTTATCATACACTGTATTTTCTAGAACTGAATTTAATGTGGTGTGTTTTCGGCTGATCCATTATACAGGCTTTCATAGTCCTCTTTCCACCTGTGACCCGTAAAGTAATGGGGTAGAATAGTTCTTCGCAAACCCATGCTTGCCGGAAAAGGCGACTATACTTGTCGTAAGAGCCGACTAACGGGGTCGGGTGGTCAGGCTCGCTGACTTGGTTGAAGCATGTCATTGATCCCAATTCCTTGGACCAATGCTCATGATATCAATCACTGGATTGTCTGGTCCAGACTCAATTACTTACAGACCGCCGTCATATAGCTGGAATATTGATGAGTGCGGCGTTAAACAACCAACCAACCAACCAACTTTCCACATGTGTGGAGGTAACTTCAAAGCCAATGATCTTCTTTCGTCTCCTTTACCCTGTCTGGCGCTCGGCATTAAGGGGTTAAAGCAAGGACTGGTCGGCTCGGAGTCAGTATACTGTGTCTGAGTAGGGTATTCATGTTAAACTGCGGCATGGTATCTCAGTGGGCTAGCACTATAAAATCGGCATCAGTCCGTTCTAGTACAAGCAGACACACACACACACACAAATGCATGCACGTCGCTATATAAGTGCAATAATCTTGGACGCGACGTTAAACCCAATTTCACCTCACCTCTTTCGTCTCCTTTGATGTACCTTCTTACACTTCCTGTACTTATTTGTTTCCCCAATTTCATTCCAGAATTTTCTTCTATCGTGTTTGTGTGTGTTCATTTAGTACTTATTGTTTGCGAAGCAGAAATATTTTGTGAAGTTTATCCAACCTATTTCTAATTACTCCAAATTCACCATTGAGTCGTTGCTTCATAAAACATCATTTCACCTGTCTTGCAAGGCTTGATACCAATATGACTTCTACAGTACTAATGAGTTCTGTTGTGAGATGGTGACACTGGGTTACGAGGACTCTATTAACCTACTCATGAGTTACAATGTCAGGGATAATGGAGGGGACAAAAAGAAAAAAAATCTATGTTCGTTGATTGCTTCATTAATTGGCGGTACACTAAGTTCATTGAAAACAGAAAATTGTGCATAAAGGAATGAATAGTCGACGGCAGATTTCCCTTGGGGGTCAAATATGTATATCGTTGTGTCCACTGTGTCCATTCAACATACATAGAATGCAGACTATTTGAAACTCAATGAGGTGCGTTTCATGATTATAGCTAATATGGATAGAATTATCATTAAACCGCCCGCATGCTATCAGAAATGAGCGGACCAATGTAACTTGATCATGCCCTCATATTGCTTGACGACGGGACATTATCACATCCGTTGTTAGATGACGTCATAGGGATAGGTGTAGGTGAGGTCACGTTCAATAGTGACGTCATCTGGTTTGTTCTATAACATTTGTAAAAGTGGGTCGGTGACATTCGTATTGATTGCACTAAATGTTTCAAAACCGATATTGTTGTTTCTATTTATTTGATAACAAATTCCATCCATTTTAGCTATAATAACGGTAACGCTATTTTTCAGGGCATTATCATTTGCAAAAGCCCTCGGTCTTTTCAACTGCCCTCCTTCGTCGGGCAGTTAATGGAAGACCTCGGGCTTCTGCAAACGATAATGCCCTGAAAAATAGCGTTACCCTTATAGTATTCTGACTCGACAATTACACCCCACGTTTTGATCAACACCATCAGGGAAATCTGTGGTACCTAGACACCACTCCCTGCTCTGGCATGTTTTCGACTATACCCACACCATGTATATCGAGGTAAATTAAGCCCTTCATTACCGTTTGAAAATGTTTCAAAATTTGGAAAATGACATCAGAATTATCACACAGCAAATGACTTTTCTAAATTGAGAGGTTTCATTACTTTTCATTATAGCTCAAATGGATACAATTATCATATAAACGCCCGCATGTTATCAGAAATGAGCGGGCCACTGTAACTTGATAATGCCCTCATATTACTTGACGACGGGCCATTATCACGCCCGTTGTTAGGTGACGTCATAGGATAGGGATAGGTGACGTAACGTTCAATAGTGACGTCATCTGGTTTGTTCTATGACGTTTCCATATTTGTAAAAGTGGGTCGGTGACATTCGTGTTGATTGCACTAAATGTTTCGACATTGTTGTTTCTTTTTATTTGATAACAAATTTCATCCATTTTAGCTATAATAACGGTAACGCTATTTTTCAGGGCATTATCATTTGCAGAAGCCCTCGGTCTTTTCAACTGCCCTCTTTCGTCGGGCAGTTAATGGAAGACCTCGGGCTTCTGCAAACGATAATGCCCTGAAAAATAGCGTTACCCTTATAATAACCATCCAACGCAATTCCATGCGCAAACCTCTTAAATGTCCGTTCTCATCTATTTTAGGTACACGGTACTTATTTTCTTTGCCTGATTCTTTTAACAGTGTTCCTAATGTTTATTGTCCCTTCGGCTATTCGGGGTCATTTAACTGTTTATATATACGGTACAGATTCGTATTTTGTCTTGAGCACGCTTTCTTTCTGTTCTTTAACACGTTGGTGAGAGGAAATGTGTCATATGCATAAATGTGTTTTAGCGGCTTTATCGATTTATCCCTGGTGAAACTGCGGACCATTCCATCTCATTTAAGGAATTACTGGGTGATTGTTGCAGTGTGGGCGTTATCTTGCTGGAAAATCAACTGATTCAAATCAAACCCTAAACCAGCAGCACAGACGACAGAACATTGTCCACACAACGTTGAACAGTCAATTTACTGTTAATGACAATGAGATTACTGAAGTCTGTTTCAATTGGACCCCAAAGAATCACGACCCGTGAAGATCCGTGGTAGAATAGGTCTTCAGCAACCCATGCTTGCCGTAAAAGGCGACTACTCTTGTTGTAAAAGGCGATTAACGGGATCGGGTGGTCAGGCTCGCTGACTTGGTTGATGCATGTCATCGATTCCAATATGCTGAGTGCGTCGAAAAACAACAAACCAAATCAAAACCAAACCATCACACTGCCTCCTCCAAAACGGTCACGGTCACGAGCACAAGTAAACCTCGTTCTATTCAATCTACTCAATCAACACAGCAAACGGCTATACTGATGACAAAGCTGAACTCTGCTGGTAAAGATGCATGGCGTTGTACAGGACAGTACTCAAACGCCGACTCACTGTCATGTCATAGACAGGGCATCTGTGTTTTTCATAAAGCGATCGCTGAGGTGCTGACTGCGGATGAAGAGTCGTAGTTACGGGTTGTAGTAACGTGACGTGGACCAGGTCGGGTTCTGTCACGGACGCTACCCGTTTGTCGTTGACGTGCACGTGAAAGGGTTTCACACATTTTGACTCTTTGGCGTGACGAGTGGACGTTTTACCCACTTATCTACCGCACCCCTGCTATTTTCAGAGAACAAAAGATTACTGCGGTTTAATTTGCATGACAATGCTAAAACAGTCAAGATTAATTGCAATTAAAGTTCAGAGATTATTTATACAGACATTACATGAATTGTTGTCTTTCCTACTATATCAGACAAAGAGTAAGTCTTAATAACACAAAGTCTACCTTTTTCATCCTCGGAGTGAGGATGTTTCAACATAAATATCTGAATCGTTTCACGCCAGTTATAATTGCTTTCATTTGAAAATCAATCCTGCAACAATTAAATATAATGCGACAAACGCGTTGTTTCTATTGCCGTCAGTCCGTCAGTGTGTACTGTATGGAAGGTTACTTTTCGCTAAGTGCAAAACAAAAAAACACCAAAAGAATAAACAACAACCTGGTAGGGTCATTCAGTTAGTCGTGATCGATGGAAATGCTTCCAGGAAAGAAACCACAATATATTATTCACTTTTCGATAATCTGCAAGTCAATCAAAACATTGATCTATATTCGGACACAAATTGATGCGTCCGTATGTTATTATTGGAGACGTACATAATATGACTAAAGACATAGCCAGATTTCATTACTTACCACTGAGGTCACGTTTTAAATACTTTCACAATCGCTTGTCAATATCAATACACTCTTCAGACATATTGAAAGGTACAGGTGCATTCCTGGTTGTTTCAAACTTGTAATTACACTACACCGTAAAGTTTGAGACCGATGATTATGATAAATTATTTAAGTGTAACACAGATTTAGAATATTTCATCAACCCCAATAATGTAATGGGTTGTACTAGACCGGACTGATGCCGATTTTATAGTGCTAGCCCACTGAGAGACAGTGAGTTGGGGGTGATTTTTTTAAAACCTGAAATGGAACTTTTGAACTGGGCCCTAATTTCCTGTTGAGAGCTGTATACAATTGATGAATTGGCAGTTTGCAGATGGTCCACTTAACAAACTGTTAATATTGCTAAACGCCAATTACAGGCAGGGATTATCTTTTTATTTGAAGGGCGAAGGAATTACAAGCAACCTAACGTTCTTGCTTACAACGTTCCTTGGAGGGGTAGAAGTGTCTTTTGTTCAGTGCTAAGTGACGAATGAACTTACAGACTGACGGTTGGACCACATGTGAAGACCAATGACATCAGATCACTTTCACTTGTTAAATAGTTACTATTATATCTTGATATTACACTTTGCCGTTTTTGCTAAAATACATTTTAATGCTGTTTGTGGAAATTTGGTTCAAAAGACCATGCAAGTGAAGAAGACATAATTGTTTGTGCAACATCGTATCGCCTCGAAAATAATTCTTTTCATGAACACAAACGTTCAATTGTCTAGGTCTTGTGGTTCTTGACAAGGATTTTGAACATTTTGTGAAATTTGTAACACCTAAAACTTGAATCCTAAGGATGTGAACAAAATACATAATGACATAATAAAAAGTAGCATATATATCCAGTTCTCTCAGGCTGGCAGAAGATGTTT
This sequence comes from Haliotis cracherodii, assembly GCF_022045235.1. NCBI lineage: Eukaryota > Metazoa > Mollusca > Gastropoda > Lepetellida > Haliotidae > Haliotis > Haliotis cracherodii. The sequence continues at coordinate 16,011,364 of NW_027266270.1, read as the reverse complement.
CAGAGCAAATAGGAATTTTGAGTGAAGGTGAGAGCAAGATCAATACCCAAAGATCAATACTGAAGGTCAAATCAAAGTCACCATTAAAACTATCGCAAAACATGTAGAGTACCATTTCTATATTATGTCGTAGCAGTCATTTTGAAAGTCGGATCGAACTACTTTAAGAAATTAAGGGAACAACCCGTTTGCACATGCACTTCTCATCATGTATAAAGAGTGTATTGATATTGAACAAACATGTGAAGTCTTTAGCTTCAACGATCTAGTGATTAACTTGTATTTTAACTGAATACAAACACACTATTTCCACCTGAGTACCATTTTAACCTTTTTATAATTGTCAAAATCAAAACCTTAAATCTTTGTAAGGAAAGATATCATATTGGAACAAAACTGGTGTATCCCCAGGTTTTAGAGGAGAAGATTGTGTTAAAATGAATTGCTCTTGGCTTCATGTGAAATACGTTTGGCGCAAATGCTACCGATATGTTCGGTAGAACTTGTCAAGTTTTAGCATGCTACAGGTAGGACAGGACATATTTACTCTTATCGTGAACATTCTGGTGTCATCATGATCAATCACTTTCAGTGATCCATTCGTCTAATTGTCACCGAAATTTAGCCTTTACGAACAACAGAATCTGTTTCGGGGGATATTCTGTACTAGTTATTCTCTTGCGTTGATGTTGTATCTCCTGGCTAAAAGCTTAAGTGATTTTACATTTTTTAACCAAAACCAAAAGGCATAATCACAAACACGGTGGCATTTATCATTAGCATCAGATTGTCTATTCCCCACAGATAAACCGTGACCTACATTGTAAGGACAAGATAGCACAAGGGTCTTCTTTGCCAACTGGAAATATCGAAGTTTGAAGTTATGGAAAATTTCAAACTTAATTTGGTATGGACATTACCATACATGTTTGTTGACAATTTGCGTTTTTCCTATCTTACACTTACAAGTGAGGCGAAAAGGAGTAACAAAGGCTGATTTGTCAAATTTCAAAAGAAAACCTAAGTATGAGAAGGTTTGTGATCCACAATGATTTTTTTACAATAGGTTTGTACAGATTTTATCTATATCTCCTCAAGAATATCGGATTGGGTCAAAGTCTGGGACGATTCTATCAGTTGGCTGGTCATATCATGCCCTGTTCATACAACTTTTGGCATTTTGAAAATAAATTAATTCTAAATGTCTATTATATAAACTGACGTCCAAAAGAAACTTTACCAACTGAAAGTATAAATTTCAATCAAAGTATATATTTTTTTCCGATGAAGTCTATCTAAAACACATAACCTCAATACAACAATAGTGTATGCAGAAAATGTTAATCGTCTGTTACATGTTTGCGAGATAACTCGCGAAAAAGTGAAAAACACGTGCACCACGGACAACTGCAAATGCACGTGCGGGTAAGGGTATTAAACGCTTGCAACGGCAAGTCAGACATCCACAGTGATAAAAAACACACAAAAGAAATGCCACGACTCACAGTCGAACAACGTGAACGAGCCTTGGGTATGGTACAGATGAGAGCCACCCACGCCCATATTGCATGAACCTTCGGTTGCTCCCGTGTTGCCGTTACCAACTTGATGCAACGTTACAGACAGACAGGGCGGAGCGCTGACAGGCCAAGAACAGGCAGACCCAGGGTGACCACGCCCCATGATGACCGGTACTTGCGTACCTTGCACCTCCGAAATCGCTTCCTGACAGTGACGTCATCGGCGACAAATGCCTTAGGTCACAGGGTAAGTCGACAGACAGTGGCCAGGAGACTCAGGGCTCATGGAATCAGGGCTTTTAGACCATACAGAGTACAGCTACTGACAGCGCAACATCGTCGTCTTCGATTGAGATGGGCCCGGACTGTACGACGTTGGCAACGACGTGACTGGCAGAAAGTCGATTCTGTATGTTTAGGGCTGATGGAAGACAACGTGTTTACCACCGAAGGGGTGAACGAACAGCGGCGTGTTGCGTGCAGGAGGTCGTACCATATGGTGGAGGGAGTGTCATGGTATGGGGAGGGATCTGTGGGCAGGAGAGGACACCGCTGGTCATCGTTGACGGAAACTTCACAGCTCAGCGTTACATGAATAACATTCGCCGTCCAGTTGTCCTATCATTTCTCTAACAGCAGCCATGTGGTGTCATTTATCAGCATGACAACGCTAGAGCCCATACAGCCAGAATTGTCACTAACTCCCTCGCAGCCAACAACGTCAACGTCCTGCCGTGGCCTGCACGCTCACCCGACATGTCCCCCATAGGAGACCTCTGGGACTTGATGGATCGTCGTGTTCGACGACGACCACACTCACCAGCCAACCGGCAAGAACTGATCTTGGCCTTCCAAGAAGAATGGCGTCAAATCCCACGTGACCTCATCAGACGACTGACTTTTTCTTTGCGTCGAAGAGTTTTTGCATGTATTGAGGCATTTGGTGGTCACACACGCTACTAATGACTTGTTATTGAACGTGAGCGATTGTTTATGTACTCTGCCTATTGTCCATGATTCTGAAAGCTCGAGTTTTGTGCCACACCCAACCTCTGACGTCATTCTCGGTCGCGGTATGATTGTCATTTTCAGTGTTGATTATGTTGATATATTGATCTTCTCAATACACTTTACTTCATGCATGTATGTTTTTGTTTTAGCAAGAGTGATTTCAAACTCTGGTAAAGTTTCTTTTTGACGTCAGTTTATGTATCAATCTATGAACTTGCTTAGAGCCCTATTCCAAGAAGTCGGTGGCCCATGGGCCAATCTGGAGATGCTCACCCCTGAATTCTGTATGTCTACAATCGATTGTCAAAGGCCGAACCAGACTGACATTTTGTAGATAACAATAGCTTTTCGTGTCAACTTTGCCGGAGTGTAACACCCCTTTTTCCTCGTTCTTTGCAGCTTGGGGATCCGCTGCAGCATAAGACTGTCCTTGTTGACACTCGATGGTGGGTGGGGGGAAAAAGGGTGCTGAATCATTTTCCTTTCGACATAGCTTACCAAAACCGTAGTTAAATAGACAACACATAGAATCTGACAAGTCCTCGTCTAACGAGACTACATGTACATCCAACTGATCTGACCATTGGCCACGTATCATGGTTACTGAAGCTTTTGACAAAAAACCCTTCAAATTGAATCCATTTGCAATCTCCAAAAGTATTATTGGTATCTGCGGAGAGGATACGCATGTCCCAAAGCACCGATCTGGCTTTCTCCTTGTAGAGACCGTAATCTGTCAATCTGCTCAAATGAAAAGAGTTTGTCAATATCAAGGTTGCTGTCTCACGTACTGTTGTAGGAGAACTAATTGTCATATATTGCAGTGGAACCTATACTATTGCAGTTTAACTAATTCTTATTTATTAAGTGGAACATGGATTACTGTAGCACAACTAGTTTTCATTTATTGCAGTTGAACATGTGCTGCTCCAGTCGATACCTAGTTCTTATTTATACCATTGTAGTAATAGCTGCGTAACTAGTTCTCATATAGAACAGTGTATCATATACGTCGAAAAGATACTGCTGCAGCACACTTTGTTCTCAGTTATCGAAGTGGAACGCGCACTATGGTAGCACAACTAGTTCTCATTTATTTAGCGTAACACGTACTACTACAGAAAAACTAGTTTTTATTTAAGTTATTGTTGTCAAACATGAACTTCAGCGGCACAAGTCTTTTCATTTTTAAGTTTTACATGCAGCGATTTGTAGTGCACTATATCATGTACAAGGGTGACTACCGCACAACAAGTTCTGGAACATGAACCTCGTTCTTCCAAAGTAGAGAACTGGTATGGAAACTTCCTCAGACGTAGTCTATTTCAGCAGATCGGGCGTCTACCTCCTGCTCGAAGCCAAGGTAGTCAATCTGGGGAGGAGCGGGACCGGAACCGTAATCCAGAGTCCCCAATTCCTGGTCATCAATGTAAATCTGAAACGAAGGTTCTTGGCCATTAGGATTAGTGATAACGACTGTACGTTCAGTTTTTTGAAACTGACAATCATGTCTTCATATTTCACTGAACGTCACAATAAACGTCAAACGACACTGCGACCCCGTATGCCATCACAATGACACTGATGGACATCCATAGCATGGTATAAAGTGACTCTGTCCATATGACGTCTCTGTATGTCTTTACATTAATACTGCGATGCTGTTGGTCGTCATTGGGAGACGCCACTATCACGCTGTAAGACGACACTGAAGGATATTAGGCCGTTACTTTGACCAATGAAGGTCGTCACTTTTTGACGTCACCATAACAATGGAGTACTTTATGACGCCATTGTATGACGTTACTATGGCAGTTTGGGACGGCACTGTAGGACATGACTTTATGACATCGTAGGACGTCACAGAAACATTACGATCAAACATCGGCTTGTATACCAAGAGTCCGAAGTCCGGTTCTGACACATGCATACACACGAAATAACCTAAAGCCAATTCGCGAAAACAAATAGTTTGACTACACATCGCCTTATCTTGATCTTGTCCAGCCACGTCATATCAAAAGGTGGTACTTGTTGTTACCATGCTGCTCGGTATTAAGGGGATAAAACAAGGACTGGTAGGCACTGAGTCAGTATTCATGATGCACTGCGGTATGCTATCTCAATGGGCAAGCACAATAAAGCCGGCATACGTCTGGACTAGTACAAACAGCCACACACACATGCATTACTCAAGAAGTGACGTTGAAGCCTATTTCACGTCACCTGACCTCTATTTGATTTAATGGAGCATGTGCTTTACCTCTATTTAATGAAACAAAGCATGTACTATCCATGAATGTACATTATTTAATGGGTTTCAGAATGGCCTGAATAATTGGTGTGAGCAAAGACAGCGTTCATGTTACTTACCCGAAACAACGTGTCTTCCATAACGACGACGATGCGAAATAGCTTCCCTACTTCGAAAGGGAAGTAGGCGTAGTGGCCATCAGGTATCCACGTGTTGTTTATCAGCTGAGCTATGACAGTAATGTTGTGAAAACTGTAGAAGTTGAAGCGCACGTGTATATGTAGGGGCCGACCGAGGGGGCCGTGCAGGTCGACGTTGAAACTGTCACATGAAAAGAATTATTGTAGTAACACACACCTTATAACTTTTGATTGAGATATTCCATTCCGACAGAAAAGGTATATCATGCAACTCTTCACACGGAGACGAGTTTCATAACATGTATTTATTTGAGTACTCGGCCTTACTGAAAGAACGAGTAATATGTTTACCCATGTTAATAAAGTTCAAATTGTGTATGTTTGTTGTTATTAACCCAGTTGTGTTTTTTATTTGTTGTTTAACATGGAAATATGGCATCTTTAAACATCTCCATAATATGGGTCTTCGTGGCCGTATACCTGGTTTTATCAGATGGTTTTTAGAAGATAGAAATTTTAAAGTTCGAGTGTGCTCCACATTATCTTACATATATGGTGGTCCTCAGGGGCAGCATTTTATCAGTGCCACCTTTTAGCATAAACATCAACAGTCTTGCTAAAGTATTAAATCAAAATATTGATGATTCGTCATGTGAAGATGATTTTAATATATCATGCCGTAGTGCCAAGATGAATACAGTTAAAAGACAGTTACAAATATGTAGAAATAAAATACGCAAATGGTCTCTAGAAAACGGTTTTAAGTTTTCGAAAATGAAAACCTGTTGTGTCCATTTTTGCAACAAACAGAAATGACAGACAGATCCTGAATTGACTTTAAATAATATTCAAATAAAAGTGGTCAAATTATAAGTTATCTTCTATACCTCATATGCTATCTTAAAGCTTGATGTTTCAAAGCACTTCTTAAAGTGGTACCAAATGCTAAAAGGGGTGGAGACAGAGAAACAGGTCTGTATATCTGTATCTATAGAACTTTGATCAGGTCTAACTTGACTATAATTGCTTTATTTATGGTTCAGCTCGTTAATGATATATCCGAGAACTCGACCCTATTCGCCATCAAGGACTTCGATTCCGTCTTTGGGCATTCAGGACATCGACATTGTGGAGGCAAATGGACCCTGTCTTAATCTGAGAGACGCATAGAACTTGCATTACCATATATCACTAAACTTCGCTCCAATCCATCTAATCCTACCTTTAACAACGTATTCCCTCCTCCATATCAGCATTTGTATAACAGAAGACCAAACTCAATTCTATCACTTGGCATTCGCATGCATTCCCATATCAAAGATACTGATTTAAATATTTCTGCTATTGCCGAACATAAAGTTAACAGCAATGCCTCTTTGGCAATCTAAACAACCTGATTTATTTAATTTACAACTGACAAAACTGAAGAAATCTGAAACTAATCAATTATTTTATCAACAAGTATTTCATCAACTGAAAAACCAATATCCCTCTCATACCAGTATTTACACAGATGGATCAAAAGATGGTGAGAATGTATCAGCTGCAGCGTTGACTCACAATATTATTGTACTATGTCCATACAACTAACTTATGGAAGCTCGATTTTTACGGCAGAAGCTCAGGCTATACTGTTAGCTTTGCAATATATTGAAAAGCCTTTAAAAGCAGTTTTATCATATTTTCTGATAGTTTATCCTCTTTTCAGGCAATGAAAAACTGAAAACTGGATCATCCTTTCTTAGCTGAAATTTTATGGTGTCATCTCAATTTATCCTTAGCTGAAAAAGATATCATGTTTTCTGAGCTGCCCAGTCATGTTGGCATCAGTTGCAATTGTTAAGCAGATGCATCGGAAAAAGCCGCTCTTAATAAACCAACTTCAAACACAAACTTCCAATATTCCATCAGAGAATATGTGAATCATCATTGGCAACAAATTTGGAATACCAAGAATATGAATAATCTCCATGTCATCAAATCACTGATTTGAGGTCACACACATTCTGGTTAAAATCGCCATGATGAAGTTCCGCATTGACCACAGTTATTACACGGATTCATTTCTGTTGAAGGGTGAAGATCCACATTTTTGAATCCCTTGCCACAGCCCAATTACTCAATTTGCTTGAATGTATTAATTTTGCACGTGTTAGACAAAGTATCTATGATAATGTTCATACCTTATCTGCACATTTTATCACAGCTTCTAACATCTTGATTTTAGCTTATTTAAAAGAAACAAAACTTTATGATAAAGTATATTTTTTTATCTCAATAGTCAGGTTTTTTGCCTTTGAATGTGATACAGATTTTAGTGATTTTCATCTTTTATTGTGTTGATTTATATGTGCCTGAAAATAATCAGCGACAGGGACTATTTTGTTTTAACGTGGGTTGGCGCAAGGGTACACGTCTATGTGCGCTCGTGCGTGACTCTCTCCACTCTGTCGGCTGCACTGGTGAGGTGAGGTGAAATGGGGTTTAACGTCGCGTCCAAGATTATTGCACTTATATAGCGACGTGCATGCACGTGTGTGTGTGTGTGTGGCTGCTTGTACTAGTCCGGACTGATGACGATTTACAGTGCTAGCTCACTGAGATACCATGCCACAGTTTAACATGAATACCCCACTCAGACACAGTATACTGACTCCGAGCTGACCAGTCCTTGTTTTAGCCCCTTAATGCCGAGCGCCAGACGGGGTAACAACAAGTACCATCTTTTAACGTCTTTTGGTATGACGCGGTCGGGGATCGAACCCCGGACCTTCCGCTCTCCGGGCGGACGCTCTACCACTAGATCACGGAGGCGGTCGGCTGCATTGGACGCGACCAACTACCGAACCAACACTTAAACTAAAGGATTTTGCAGGTTTATTTCTTAGTGAGTTATTTTGTACACTTTAATTGAGGAACTTTATGTCGTGTAATATACTGTTTTTATGTCAGTTAAATAAAACTGACCTATTCCTCCAACACCGTGTTGTTTCATTATTTACATGTGCTTGAGACCGTTGGAGATGTTAAATTAAACTAAAGATTTTTTTCGCCGCGAATATTTAATGTTAAAATCACTTATCAGAAACTTGTCTCATTTGTGTGTTTGGCCTTTGGGACAAATCCGGGTTTCGTAGTTCCCATGTTCGCCTTTTGTTCGTCTTGATTTGGATTTATGGTGTGTCAGCACCACATGTCTGAGGCCAACGTCCCCTTGGGCTTAGCCCCACATCAAGTTGACAATTAGTGGTATATCAATTAGATTCCACCTCTCATATCACTTGCATTTGCTTCAGACAAAAAGGCGGCGCCCAGTAAAGACGATCTGATCGATGATCAAGACATATGTTGCAATAAAACGAGTCTTACCTCGCAAACTGCATCAAATCGCGTGAGCACCTTGATTAAAAACATGAAAAGATGTGGAAAATATTTGTAATCGCCAAATGGACGGTACACATCTTTTGCAAATCCTGCAGTCGACCGAAAATCTGCACGTTAAAATCCATTATTTTTACGAACCGGATGTCGCTTTCGTTGCGCGATTTTCATTGGACTGTGCATAGACTCGTTAATCTAGCCAACATATAACTCCATAATTGCAGCCGAGTTCGGCAAGGTTGGAGACTGGACTTGTACTGGCAGTTAACTCCCTTGCCTCGGGAAGACGTGTTGAACTATGTTCTAAGGGGTAAAACATTAATGGAGCTACACAATAAAGATAGTAGCTTGGATAAAACACCTTCACTGACAGGCGGTTGTAATGTGCCGTAATATCCCAGTTCATTGCCACAGTCTCGAATTTTGTGATGACTCCAGTTTTACGAGTCTCCCGCTTGTTGAATATTTATGTGCCTCTTTTCATCTGTTAGTGTGTTATAAAATTTTAATTTATGATATACATGGGTCGTACAATCAGCTGGTAATAATCGTCTCTTAGTTTTTTTAAACGTGTTTTGTTTATTTGTAATGGCATTACTACCAGAATAATATGCATACGTAACAGAATGGCAACATGTCATATCACACAATGTCACGTAATAATATACCAGTATATAAAAATAACAAGAACTATATTTTATCACTGTACATCATTCTGAAAGTATTGAAACATATCTTGATAATAATTATCATCAATTGTGTCCGTGTGTAACTGAATTAGTAGTAAGATGCCTACGTTACCAAAGTCATACGTAAATGTTCCTGAAAGGAAATTAGTTTCATTAATGTCAAATACATTCGGTATCTAATTGGATACTCACACATACTCACTGGTTGGTATGCCGGTCCAGGTTATGCGATCCCCTATCCCCAATGGACATGGTATATCACGGAAAACGTTGTTTCCATTCTGAAATTATTAAGGACATCGCGATCATCACGCCGTACGTGTAGCACCAGATGTTTAGTAGCTGAAATCCATGCAATATCAACAGCTGACAGCCTTATATGATATGTTTGTTGTTTAACGCCACACTTAGCAATATTCCGACTATATGACGGCGGCCTGTAAATAATCGAGTCTGGACCAGACAATACAGTGATTGAGCATCAATCTACGCAAGTTACCGGGCCCGACCACCCGATCACGTTTGCCGTTTGGCGAGAGAAAATTGTTTATTTTTGTCTCACCTCTTTGAACATACAAATTAAAACCATTTATATTAATAAACATTTCATGTACAATGGCAGTCCAAAAGGGGATATGAGAGACAGTATAATGTGGACATAGTTTCATATCGATAAAGTAAACTATTTTATATAAACTGATGTCCAAAAGTCCGTTGTTTCATTACTTAATAAAATAAACCACAGTGGAGAAATATCTCGCACAAATACAACAAAAATATTTTCGATGATATAAGCTTGAGACAGTGTAAATTAAAATAAAAACGTTGTTTGCATTCTAAAAAGTCAATTCAGGTGCATAACAAGCCATCCATCCATCCAACCATGCATACACGCACACACACAGAGAACCAAGTTTTATCATCAAGTATTGACAGCCTTTTCTTTACGGATTCCATGAATACAGCTGAGTGCAAATCTACCTGTTATAGATCTACAGGAGAGCCTGCACGAGCGATCCTGCACGTTTGCTGTTTCATTCCTTCTCGGCCTTCGGTCTCAAAGAGTTGTTTGGACAATGAATATGCATAAATTTCGCTTAATGTCCTGTACATGACGATACACGTAAGCAGAAAGGGAATTCCCCCGACTGTAATACTGTAATTCCGCAGTAATAAAAGTAGTCCGCCCCAGTGGGCATGGCTTGATTCTTTACATTCATTGTGAAATGAATACAATAACACGTGACCAATTCAGCTAATCAGAATGCAGGAATTACAATGAACACAAAAATTTAATTATACCAACTTTAATGGCAAATGGCCTAAATCTGCCAACCCAGGATTTTCTTATTCTTTTTGACCAAATAAACACTTATTTTCATGATGCCGTGTTTTGTTTCACGTGCTTGGAATAACGCCTGTCAATCCTCTCTTTAATCAGACAATATTCCAACCTATTTCCTCTCTGACTGGACAGGGGCGGTGGGGTAGCCTGGTGGTTAAAGTGTTTGCGCGTTACGCCGAATGCCCGAGTTCGAATTCCCACATGGGTACAATATGTGAAGCCCATTTCTGGTGTCCCCTGCCGTGGTATTGCTGGAATATTGCTAAAAGCGACGTAAAACCATACTCACTCACTCTGACTGGTCAGTTGGAGGTGTTACACAACACCCCTAGATATACATGTAATCGGCATGCTGTTTTGAACACTATTCGTTGCACTAAATCCACTCAGTCCTCAAATTGCTGAGACATACAGCAAGCGATTAATGTACATGCAGTTTCGAGATAGTCACATGTGTCACTCCGCCATGTTCAAAATACTTCGCCTGAAGACATGGAGAGACTCGGATGCTTAATCAACAATTTCCTCCACCATGAAGTGAACCTCTAAGTGCTCATAGAACCAGAGACAGAGATATTTACATTTGTCAGTTATTTCGAAGTCCACAAGAGAACTCGGAAGTGAATAACTTTAGGTTGTTGAGTTCAAATCTCCATTTAACACCATAGGCAGTTACAAGAGCAAACATCTTTTGTGGAGATTGTTCATTCCGGGCTAACCACACAATGTCATCTGAAACCAATGGATTAATAATGTGTTGTTTTCAATGGTTATCCACAGTTCAGAGCATTGATTTCATCTGCCAGATCATTTACATACACGGGGAATAAGGTAGGGACAAGGGACAGCCTTGCTTAACATTAAAACACATTTGTGACGTCATTCTATTGTTTGAACGCTCCATTAATTTTCAGGAATGGAGAGTTGCTTGTCAACTGTACATTATCTTGCAGCAGCAACTGAATTGTTCAAATATTTTCAACTACAGAATATTTTGTCAAAGTGTAAAAGTAGGGATGAGTTTTAAGTAGGGAATATCCTCGTTACTCTCCATTCCTTAAAAATAATAGGCCTCGGCCCCTACGGGGCCTCTGCTCCATTATTTTTAAGGAATGGAGAGTTACTCGGACATTCCCCTCTACATAAAGTCTTGGGGTTATTGATGTTGAATGAGCTTGTCATTTGATCATTAACTCTCACAGAACACTGCACTTCATATAGACTTGATAGAGCAATATATCTTGTCGGAAATACCCACTCTGCATACGTTTATCCAAAAAGGCAATCTTGGTTTGTTTTAAATCGATGAACCCTACAAATGTACTCTGTTTAGAAAGGTTTCTGCAAGGTATGGTTCTGTAAAGGATGTTAATATTCTCAAGGCGGATCCATCCTGAGTCCATTCTCTTCTTCGTACAGCAAGTTACTATCTGCTAACCACAATTCTTTAGAATTTTCGCAATACATCTTGCAAGGAGCATATACGAGTGTTATCCCCCTGAACGTTGAGGGTTCAGTGCTACCTAGTTTGCTGATCGGTATTATCATGCCTATTCTCCAATACTATGGAGTAATACCATTTTCAAAAGTAAATATTTTGTACAATAAATTCATGCAATTCTTATTTTTATAGCCGCAGCTGGTATTTCATCAATGTGATCGATTCGTGACCCTACCCAGAGCTTCTGGTTCTGTTAATTTTGTTTGATTGTCACCATTATCTATCCTGTACATTGTATTTTCCAGAACGGAAAATTCACGCTTCACAAAATGTAAGATCGGCTGAATCAAATTTGCCTTCCACCTCTTCAGAATATCCTTGTCCTTGACGGTCAACGATATCCATAGGGATTAATGTACTTCGTTCATTTACTATACCTAGTTTCCGAATGTATGCTGTCCTGTTTCTGCAAGTTTATTTAGTACTTCTTCTTTGTGTATTTGATGACGACCTTCTTGTAAAGTTTATCAAACTTATTTCTGATTACTTGAAACTCACCATTGAGTCGATGCTTCATACAACTTGTCTCCCTGCCCTAAACACATATTTTTTACCACAAGGTCTGATCCCAGTATGGCTTGTATTGCACTTATGAGTTGTGAGATTGTGAGACTGGTTTACGGGGACTTCACTATCCAACTCATCAGTTACCTAACCCACTTTAGGAAGTACAGACATTGTTTCATCTTGTAAAATGTGTCAAGAGCTGCTGTTTTGAGTGCCAGTAACTGTTGTGTTGCTGCCATTATCACACTGAAGGTCTTGAGGGAAGTTGTCTAGGTTAAAGCCATTCAAAGATGGCTAACTGTCCACCCTGTTGTTAGGTTTTCAAACTCCGCATAGACAACAACTTCCATTTTAGCAATTTATGACCTGTGATAGTTGAAGGCCCTACAGATGTATGTTCGTTGATTGCTTCATGCTTTGAAAAGGGATAATGGTGCATGAGAGACTATCGCATAGTCTATGGCAGATTTCCCTTGGGGATCAAATATGTATTATCGCTGTGTCCATTGTGCCACTGTAACATACATAGACTGCAGTCTATTAGAAACTCAATAAGGTGAGTTTTCTGAATAGTCAATTACATCCAAAGGCTCTATATGATCAATGTTTTTTTTTAGCTCTTTAGGGTCATTTTATTATCTGTGTATAGTGTTCGATAGTTAGCTATGTCTTTCAGATTCCTGTTCAGACTAAAGGACGCTGACTTTCTATTCTTTACTTGCAAGTTAACTACCTCAATGTCAGCATTATCCATGTCTGACTGGCGTGGATAGTGAATAGATTGACATTAATTCGAAGTATAAAAAGCGACCGGCTCGTAATGTGACACAAGGCAAAAGTGACGTACCAAATCTTTCCATCGGTTTCTGACACACTCCCCGGGGATGCCCTGCCACTGCCCCGAGGCGGTACAGACGCTGCTGTTAGTCACACCACGGCAAAAGGTATAGTCGGCGTCGCAGGTGTAGTGAGCGACATCTCCCTCTCCACGAGTGGCGGCGTGGACAGCACCGTTGACGATGGATGTAGGAGGGCTGCAGCGCATCTCACGGTTTACTGAAATTCAAAACGGTGATTGTCAAAGCTCGCAATAGTCAACAGAAGTTTATATTTCGATTTTGCTATGAGAGGAAGGTTGTTTTTATGGTGTTTTGTGATAGGACAGTGAATATGACTAAACAGATGTAGCGCATTATTAGAATTGTGTGGTGCTTAAAATCGTTCTTCTTGACAAAAGTAACTAATGATAGGGAACTCAGCACTGTCTTCTTATTTTGGTGGTGGTGCAGCAGTAAAAGCGTTCTCCCGTCACCCCCAAGAACAGGGTTCTATTCCGCGCATGGGAATAACATGTGCAGCTGATTGTTTTGTGTTCCCGCTGTAATATTGCCGGAATATTGCTTAATGTGGCGTAAACCATATACACTCATTCAGCTAGAGTTCTCAAGTGAGCTACATCACTGTGAACTACTCCATGCCAGTAGCAATCGTATCGATATTGTTCAACTTAATTTTAGAAGCAAACGTTGATATATGGAAATGTTTTGAACGGAATGACAAACTGAAATAAAATTTCCACGTACTAGTATAAACGTCACATCGGATAAGCACTGATTGACTGTGATGTTGGTGGTTAGTCAATACCAATAGAGACTAATTGATAAAAAATGATATCATATTTTTGTAAATTAAAATGATTATTTGCTTTGTTTTTTTTCATATTCGGCCTATCCGAAACCGCTCAAACTTAGAGGAAGACCGTCGATGATGTGAAGGTCACGGAGTATGTCACAACTGCGATGGAGACAAGTTTGGTTTAGTGACGAGTTACGTTTTATGCTTCGACGTGCGGATGCTAGGCGTCGTGTTTTCAGGCGCCCCGGGGAACGTTATGCAGGGAACTGCATACAGGAATTGAACAGATGTTGTGGTGGTAGTGTGATGATGCAGGCAGCCGTCTCCAACAATTGTAGAACAGACTTGGTCCAAGTTCTGGGGAATTTAACGGCACAACGTTACACGGATGAGATTCCTCTACCACACGGCTTTCCCATTATGCCCGACCTCACACGACAAGATTGACACTAGACTAAGTCCTGACATGGCCCTCCAGGACCCCAGATTTAAACCCAATCGAACATTTGTGGGATGCACTGTATCAACGACTGCGAGCACGTCAACAACAACAACCACAGAACCTCCTACAGCTGGCACAAGCACTGCAGGCAGAGTGGGTGAACATTCCCCAGGCTACAATTCGGGATCTTATTGCTTCCGTGGGATGACGATGCCAGTCAGTTTTTGGACTCTAATGGTGACCGTACAATATATTGAGAACAGATGATTTCCACCTTGAAAATGTCTTTGCAAAAGCTGCAGCACAGGCCACAGAACATTGTCCACACAACGTTGAGAAGTCAAGTTGCGTTTAATGACAATGAGATCACTCGCAACGTGTGCATAATTGCACCGCAAACCATCACACTGCCTCCTCCAAAATGGTCACGCTCAAGCGTCAGCAAATCTCTCGTTCCTTTCAATCAATAAAGCAATCACAGACTTGTCTGCGACCTTCCTGATGACAAAGCTGAACACCACGATGGTGAAGGTGCATGACGTTACCGCGATAAGGTCGACGACATAGTACCGAAGTTCCCCGGCCCTCAAACGCCGAATCACTGTCATGGCATGGATGTGGCTGCTGTGGTTTCTATGTAGCGATCGCTAAGGTGCTGACGGCGAATCAAGCGGTTCTGACGCGTCGTGGTTTCGTGACGTCGCCCTCGTCGGTTCCTGTCACGGACGCTACCTGTAGTTGACGTGACAAAAGTCGGCCAGTCGTCATTTTGTGCAATGTTTTCGACATGAAACCAGCCCGTAACATTCCAAGAGTTTCGTTCCTCTCTTCTAACGCCAAGCGTGGCATGGCCTTTGATGTGTCCACATTCAAGGAATGCACGTGCAAAACGACATAACCTCATAACGTCATAGCGTCAAGATGTGCGTTTGTGTTCATGTCCGTTTCCAAACATATCGAATGAGATTCGAACCCGAGCGGGGACATTATTGTGTTTGGTTATCCCATCCCCTAATACCCAGAACAGTTTTCTTTGCTTTTAGTTGTCATTGAAAATAATAATAATCCAATTTGTCTGTCAGTTTAGTTGAAGTTGGTCGACACAAAGGTAGATGGATGACAGTGTCCATCTCAGATATTTTGTTGACTTTCCTAAGTCATACGAATATCGTATATTTCTATTTTCTCAATGACATTTTAGGGTCACCTGGATTCTAAATATTGTGCATCATGAATCTGATCCCTTTTGCTTGATCAGTAATGATAAGATTTGACTTGTCTCCTCAGCTCTTCTTAAAACGTCATATTCTCTACTCAACGAAGTATTAAACATCCTTCAATCACCAAACGCTCTCAGAATGGATGCATTCTGACACTCATAATTACTTCAAAGAGTGAGTGAGACGATTTTACTTGGAATGTCGCAACCTTTAGGAATATTCAAGCAATATCAAGGCGGGGAAACCGGAAATGGGCTTCACACATTTTACCTCTTTGGCGTGACGAGTGGGCGCTTTAACCACTTACCTATCTCCTCGCCCCTAAAATACTCCATTTTTTTCTAATTTTCATCCATACTTATAGGTTCGTCTTATCTGTGAGCGGTTGCCTCATCTAAAATTGGCATATCTATTCTATCGAGGATATCTCGAATAATTCCATTATGGTCTTTCTTTGACGAATATAAGGAGGCATAAAATTCTCTTTGTTTGTCCAAGATCAATTTTACTTCTATTATTTCTTTTCGATCGTCGGTACTGCTACGTAATTACTTGCGTTCCAAAGTCTAAGAAAGACAGACACCGCTTAAACAAATGGCGCCCAATATCTCTGTACAAAATAATGTGCACTTGTATTACTAACAGAATTGTGGAGACTACACGTGTTCGTACAGGAAATCAGATTGGTTTTACACCAGGCAGGAGCACAAGGGATAATATTAGGATGCTAAATGATTTGATCTATGAATCAAGGAAACAAAATAAGCATGGGCTACTGATTTTAATTGATTTTGAAGAAGCTTTTGATACTGTATTGAAAGATTTTATAATGTTAATATTGTATCGGTCCTGTTCTTCGAAAATGGATCATTTTGATAAGAAACTCTAACTTATGTGAAATTTAAAGTGGACATTTATCCACATCTTTACAAAATGAAAGAGGCTGCAGGCAGGGTGACCCTCTCACTCCATATATATTCCTATTTGTGTCTGAAAGTTTAAGAAATGTGATTAGAAAACAACCAAACGTATCAGGGGGATACATAAAAACAATACTGAAAATATACTTGGACAGTATGCTGATGATACCGAATTATATTTAGATGGAACAGAATCAAGCCACAAAGATGCTTCAGATACTCTTGACTTATTTAAAGATATATCGGGCTATCAAGATTAATGTAGATAAGACTAAGGCAATTTGGATTGGCACAATGACAAATGCAATGTTGGGTTATATGAAAATAAACAGTTAGATTGGCATACTGGCAATGTGGACGTACTAGGGATTACCGTATGGGCCTTTAGATCATTAACACAAGAACAATACTTAAAAATGTTAAAAAAAACCCTGGCGATCTGGAGGAAACTTGACATTAATTTGTAAAATTGCGGTTATCAAAACACTTGCATTGTTAACAACAGTGCATATTTTTACACCATTACCGAATCCGCCAGAAAGTTTCATTAAAACGGTAAATGACAAACCTGATAAAATAAAGAGGATAAATTTAATTAAGAAAGTGGCTTACGGATGATAGATCCAAATGCTTTTAATTACTCTTTAAAACTGTCATTGCTGAAACGAGCTATCAATAAAAATATCATACTTTCCATTTACACAAATTTTTAATAAAGGAGCTCGTAATAACATGCACTTTCATGTCGATACCCCATTTTGGAGAGACGTTTTATATACTTGGGCAAAGTTCTTCAATAAGCATGAAATATCTAATGTGTATGATCTTGAGGACACAGTTATGGAACCTCTGTGGCTTAATACTCACTTTGAAGATTCTGACTCCGTCATAAAAAGTTGGCTGAATATGAGTGAGTGAGTGAGTGAGTGAGTTTAACATTAACATTATTCCAGTTATACCACGGCGTGTCAGCTTAACGTGGGAGGAAAGCCCGAAGTGATGCAGGTCTCAGACGTTTACCACTTCGGTGAAACCCACGAGCACAGGTATGGTGCTGACATACCTAGAAACATAATTGGGGCGAACCGGGATTCGAACCCACAATCATAGGTTTTTGGCGTGCCCAAGGGACGCAACTCTGCACAACGAATCGCGGCGTCTTAGACGACTGGGCCACCCGTGCCCCCGGGTGAATATGAAGATAAATCAAACTAAAGATATATATAGGATAACTACGATATTAAGGTACGTTTTTAGATTATAACAAAGTGTTGATGAACATTTCTTCATCATGGAGGACACTTTTAGGAAACGCCCACAGTTTGAACCTCTACAATTTAGGTGTTCCAAGAGCATGTATGGCACTACTATTAATATAAAATCAAAGTAAAGGAGAAAGATATTTTTATGATGTCTTATCTAAAACTGGTAACGTACCCCATGTATTCTGTAAATTGCAAAGACAACTAACAGAGCCTTTGGTTTGAAAGAATATGTTTAATCAATATAACAAAATGTACAAGATACACAGAATAAATTAGCAAGTTTTAGCAAAAACATATTTGTATATACTCAACAACAAAAGTTCCTATGACACCAATATTTTAGTATATATTTTTCGAGCAAGTAAAGTTTGGTTTTCAATATTGTAGTATATGTATGGAATCAAGTCACAAAAACGCAACTGCCACAGAAAAGCATGCATTCCATGCAAAAGTTGACTTTTATGCAAGCCCCATGAATTTCACTACCCAAGAATGGGTATAAAAAAAAATGTGCGTTAACGGGATTCCATATGCATTGTTTAGCATCATGCTGACAACAACCACTCAGAAAAACAACAAAATTACGCAACACAGTCAAGATTAATTGCTGTTTGATGTTCGGGGTCATATATATATATATATATATATATATATATATATATATATATATATATATATATATATATATATATTGACAGTAGCGGGCATTAAAAATCATTTGGGAAAACTGAGAGCGACATCGAGTCAGGCTATAACTGATGCAGGCTTTGAGTGAGTGAGTGAGTTGGGTTTAACGCCGCTTTAACATTATTCCAGTTATATCACGGCGTGTCAACTTAATGTGGGAGGAAAGCCCGAAGTGATGCAGGTCTCAGACGTTTACCACTTCGGTGAGACCCACGAGCACGGGTATGGTGCTGACATACCTAGAAACATAATCAGGGCGAACCGGGATTCGAACCCACAATCATAGGTTTCTGGCGTGCCCAAGGGACACAATTCTGCACAGCGAATCGCGGCGCCTTAGACGACTGGGCCACCCGTGCCCCCTGCAGGCTTTGAACCCAGACAGATCATGTATATGTCAGGTCACCGAAATGAAGCGGCCATTCGAAGCGAAAACAGAGAATGTTCGACTTACAAAAAGAAATCACTGAGCTCCATACTGTCGTGTATTGCTTCGGGAAATCCAGCCGCGGCACCTCAAGCGGTAATCCCCGTCATCAGCAGTCGTAGTATGACTCAAACACACACCCAAAGTTCACAGAACATTAATATCAATCCATTTCAGCATCAGCCGGGTCTGGATTTCTTTCCAACGCTAACTTTACTAGGTGCAACTTTTATTTCAAGCGAATGACATTGCCGTAGCCGCTATTTTCTGCCGTTTGTAAAACCAAGGGATGTCACTCCAAATGGAATGTTTGGGGGAAAGGACGTCACGACTCTCCGCGTATCTTTAGATGATAAAATTTTGATTGTTTTGTTATGATTTATGTATCTGTCAGTCTTAGGATTGAAGTTGTATATATTGACGTTGATCAGCTGATGGAATATGCTCACGTGAGGCACTGTCTTCATCAGCTGATGAACGTCAACAAATACACTTTCAACCCTTAAATAAACAAGCATGACACGAATTGTTCTGCTTACCAACATATCGGACAAGGAATATGTCTCAATAACACAGTTTCCATCTATTTTCATCCTGCAGAGTAATGGTATCCAAAAGTAAATACCTAAATCCTTTATCGTCAGTGATATTTGCTTTCAACTGAAAATCAATCTTACTGCAATTATATGTAATGCGACAAACACTATATTTCTATTGCCGACAGTATTGCTTTTGTATCTACTGTATAGAAGGTTACTTAACGCGAAGTGCAACAAAACAACCTCGTGCGGTCATTCAGTTGGTCGTGATCGATAGAAATGTTTCTCGTAAAGAAACCAAAATAAGATGTTCGTAATTGTTGATGAAGATTGGTGTCTTATCGACAGTCTGCAAGTAAATCAAAACACTGATCTATAGTCCGACACTAAGTAAGGTTCCCGCATATTATTATTGGAGAGTTTATAATATTTTCCTAATTGACTAAAGAAACAGCGAGATTTCACTATTTACCAGGCAACGTATTACATATTGTCAAAAGGAATTGGTAATATCAATACACTCTTCAGATATGTTGAGAAGTACATGTAAAAACTGGTTGTCACGCCTTTGTTAAACACCCATTTATTAGACATCGATTTGTTACAACCCGAGTGTGATTCACTGGATGAGAGTCAAACTTGGAATAGGTTTGAAAGATTCTGTTGAGACCGATCATAACAAGATATAATTATATTAAATGTAACACATTTTGAGAATAATTATACAACTCATTTTTAAAACCGCACTTAGAATAATATGTCAATCTGAACAATAACACGCAGTGAGAAAAGTCCAGCAAATCAATTTTCAAACAGTTAAGCAATAACAAACTAACACACATGGGCATTTCTAATTATCAGTAGCACCTTTGTTATGTGGTAGCAGGGACCGTGTAAATTTATTTGTAAAGGTTGTCCGTGGCAGAAAATTGTTGAAGTGACAGTAACATGTCGCATGTTGTTGGCAGTAACGAGTGATTAGAGTTATCTGTCCCTGGTTGTTGTTTACGAACATTGCAGGCGTGATCGTTTGAGACGTTTCGGGATGGGAGAGTTTCCAGAAGACTGTGTCCCTACATCAGAGCGACAAGAGGGCGATTCGTGACTTTCTTCAACCTGACCTGTGTCTTATCTTCTTGCTAAGTGCGGATTAAATATCTAGTTGAAAACACCGACATCATGCCAGCTTCCAACACTACCCTAGATTCAAGAATGGAGACACTGTTTCAAAACAATTCTGAACGTTTCTTGAGTGCACTTTCATTACTTCTGACCGCCTCCGTGGTCTATTGGTAGAGCGTCCGTCCGGAGAGCGAAAGGTCCGGGGTTCGATCCCGGGCCGCGTCATACAAAAAGACGTTAAAAGATTGCACTTGTTGTTACCCTGTCTGGCGCTCGGCATTAAGGGGCTAAAACAAGGACTGGTCGGCCCGGAGTCAGTATACTGTGTGTGAGTGGGGTATTCATGTTAAACTGCGGCATAGTATCTCAGTGAGCTAGCACTATAAATCGGCATCAGTCCGGACTAGTACAAGCAGCCACACACACGCATACACGTGCAAGCACGTCGCTATATAAGTGCAATAATCTTGGACGCGACGTTAAACCCAATTTCACCTCACCTCACCTTCATTACTTCTAGGGTCAGTTACTTATTGCTGCTCATCCTACTGCTAATCAAATAACGCCAGATGTCCTGTACATTTTTGGCGTCAAACATAATATTATGGTATAGAAATGAAAAAATATTTAAATGTTGTACATGTTCATTAAGAGTGTTGTGATTCGCATCCAACAATCATAATTCTCTTATATATTTATCATAAAATGTTCAGAAGCAAAAAAAGACCAAACAAAATTCAAATCCTCTTCTGTTAAGAGCTGTATACAATTGATGAATTGGTAGTTTGCAGATGGTCCAATAAGTTCAGAATGCTGAGTGTCGATCACAGGCAGGAAATTTTTGTTATATGTGAGGAAGTTCGGTTCAAATAAAAAAATCTTTTGCAATATCGTCTCGTCTTGAAACTAATTGTCTTTATCATGAACACGAATGTGAATGGTTCTAGGTGTTGTGGTTCTTGAAGACGAAATGTTTGAACATTATGATGACCTTATATAATGAAACATACATGTCAGAGTTCAGCTTCGTCAGTCTGACCGTTACAGCGAAGATGTTTCAGAGCAGTTAGGAAGAGTGAGTGAGTGAGTATGGTTTTACGCCGCTTTTAGCAATATTCCAGCAATATCACGCCGGGGGACACCAGAAATAGGCTTCACACATTGTACCCATGTCGGAAATCGAACCCGTGTCTTCGGCGTGACGAGCGAACGCTTTAACCACTAGACTACCCGACCGCCCAGAGCAGTTAAGAATTTGAGTGGAACTAAGAGGATGATCAATAAGCCAAAGATCAATATTAAAGGGTCAAATAAAAGTCACAATTTAAAATATCGCACGACATACGTTGAGTTCCACCACTATATTTTATGTCTTGGCTGTCTTATTGAAAAAAAACCCGGATTCGAACAAGTTTGATCAATTGTAGAAAAAATGTTTGCCTGAGGTGATGTTTGGTGATTAAGATGCATTTTAACTGATTACAAACACCCACCTTCCACCCTTTTAAATTGTGAAAATTAAAACCTTGTGTCCAAATGTTTTAAAAGAGATTTTGGCGCTGAAATCAGTTGCTCTTGTTGTCCCGTGGAACATGTTCTTCGAAAATGCTATTGATATGTTAAGTAGATTATGAGAAGTAGAGATAAGAATAAGGGCAAACGGATGGGCGGATGTTGGACGAAGACCCATATGCATGATGTCATCTCTCATTGAGTTGTCAAGTTGTATTGTTTGTTTGTTTGTTGTTTAACGCCGAAGTCAGCAATATTCCAGCTACATGACGGCGGTCTGTGAAAAATTTATTCTGGACCAGACAATTCAGAGATTGACATCATGTGCATCGATCCACGTAATTGGGATACGAAGACATGCATCAACCAAGTCAGCGAGTCTGACCACCCGATCCTGTTAGTCGCCTCTTACGACAAGCATAGTCGCCTTTTACGGCAAGCATTGGTTGCTGAAGACCTATTCTACCCCGGATTTTCACGGGTTAACGGCAACAGGTAGGCCTGGACAATTTCTCTTGGAGTCATCACTGACTTTCAGTGATCCATTCATCTAATTTTCACCGCTATTTTGCCTCTTACGCAAATTTCGGTGGATAATCGAGACTGGTTATTCTCCTCAGATTTGGGCAGATATTGTTTGACATGTGTTATTCATCCCAGCTATTTATTGTTAACGGCAGGGTATATGGAGACACCGAGAGAATATACATATTATGGTCAGTAGGGCTGAGAAGTGAATGATTACTTTATCTGTTCTCCAGATCTTTTTCAAAACATTGCCATGTTTAACATTGGAGATCGTATAGTGTCCGATCATTTATCATTAGAATTGACGTGTAAAATCTCAAACATGAACAACCAAAATGATGAGCCAATATCTGGTTATTTCAAAGAAAAGATTGTTTGGAATAAATCGCTTTGTGAAACGTTTTTGAGGTGAGGTGAAATGGGGTTTAACGTCGCCTCCAAGATTAGTGCACTTATATATCGACGACACGTTTTTGAACGGCCTGCAGGAAAGAATGGTGTCTTGTAATCAACTACGTTTGAGTAAACTGGATTTTAACATAGATTGGGAAAGAAATGATTTCGTCCATGTTATCTCAGAGTCTGCAAATTGTATGAGGAAAAGATCTTGGATAATGTACTATCAACATACCAAGGCACCATTAAGTGACGAATGTAAGATTGCTAGACGAGATGCTTGAAAAGCATTGAGAACATTAATCTAGACGTACTGATTCTAATAGAAATATCTATTGCAAAATGAGAAATCAATACAAATCCTGCTGTAGGAAATATATATCTTACTTGTGTAAATTTAGACCAAACAATCTAAGTGATACTATCCATTTTCGCTCTACGTTTTGGAAACAAATACGTTCATTAAAAAACAGTCAAATAGAAAAGA
Source organism: Haliotis cracherodii (assembly GCF_022045235.1). Classification (NCBI taxonomy): domain Eukaryota; kingdom Metazoa; phylum Mollusca; class Gastropoda; order Lepetellida; family Haliotidae; genus Haliotis; species Haliotis cracherodii. The sequence continues at coordinate 15,987,836 of NW_027266270.1, read as the reverse complement.
TAGTATCTCAAAGGCTGAATGGCTTATTCATTTTATGAAAGTTTTTTTCAAATGACACTGTTCTCAATACGAACAGTGATGTGTTTGACGATATTCTGGATGGATGTTTCCTCTTTATGTTATACTGATGTTGACAAACATATTTTTGAATCATCTATATCGCAGTATGAAATTCCGGACACTATAATGCATATAAAAAGTGGAAAAGCTGCTAGTCCTGACAATATTGTGGTTAAAAAGATAAAATGTTCCAAATTTTAGATGATACATTTTCTTCAAAAATGTTTCAATAGGATGTGTGACAGTGGTATATTCCCCAGAAGCTGGTCTTGTTCAGTAATTATTCCAATACACAAGAAAGGAATTTTTAACAACCAAGACAATTATAGGGGAATATCTTTAATGAGTATTCTTGGAAAGATTATTTCATCAGTACTTAATTCCAGGATTACGATTGGGCGAACATGCGAGATAAGATTCCCGAAACTCAAGCTGGTTTTAGAAAAAATATTCAACGTCAGATCATATATTCACATTATATGCAATAATCCAAAATTTTATCACGTCGTAAACACAAAGTGTAAGTAGCCTTTGTCGATTTTATAAAAAAGCTTTTGACCCCGTTGATCGATATATACCATGGTACTGTTTAAAAAACACTGGTCACCAGGGAAAATGTACTCTATATTAAAAGCTATGTATTCAAATATCAAATCATGTGTACGATGTAGTGACGATTTAACCGATTTCTTTGACTGCCCTGTTGGCTTACGATAAGGAAGTATTTTGAGCCCGATATTTTTCTCTTTTTGATTAGTGAATTGTATTATGAAATTTTGGCTGAGGGTAAACACGGTATTGAAATGTAATAGAAATTTTGATGCGTCGTTTTGACGATGATGTCATTTTAGTATCAGATACTGTTTTTGGACTAATAAAACAACGTAGCAATTCAGCATGTTACACCAAAGAGTGGAGACTATCAGTTTACTACGTAGTATACGATATAATAAATATTGTCATTTGCACAAGAGGGAGTCAGGTAGCACTGAATGAAAGATGTTTTTTCGATGGTAAATGCGTAAATGTTGTGACTCATTATACATAAACTGACGTCAAAAGAAACTTTACCAACTGAAAGTATAAATTTCAGACAAAGTATAAATTCTAAATAAAGTCTATCTAAAACATAACCTAAATACAACAATAGTGTATGCAGAAAATGTTAATCGTCTGTTACATGTTTGCGAGATAACACGCGAAAAAGTGAAAAACACGTGCACCACGGACAACTGCAAATGCACGTGCGGGTAGGAGTATAAAACGATTGCAACGGCAAGTCAGACATCCACAGTGATAAAAAAACACAAAAGAAATGCCACGACTTGGGTATGGTACAGATGGGAGCCACCCACGCCCATATTGCACGAACGTTCGGTTGCTCCCGTGTTGCCGTTACCAACTTGATGCATCGTTATAGACAGACAGGGCGGATCGCTGACATGCCAAGAACAGGCAGACCCAGGGTGACCACGCCCCATGATGACCGGTACTTTCGTACCTTGCATCTCCGAAATCGCTTCCTGACAGTGACGTCATCGGCGACAAATGCCACAGGGTTAGTCGACAGACAGTGGCCCGGAGACTTAGGGCTCATGGAATCAGGGCTTTAAGACAACGTAACATCGTCGTCTTCGATTGAGATGGGCCCGGACTGTACGACGTACATGTAAGGCCTCCGGCCCAAAAACAAAAGGATTACATACAAGTAATTTTACATATTTCGATATATACTAACGTTTAACAATTTGTTTCAGAGAGAAATTGCATTTTTGACATGTATAGCCAGGTTTAATAAGACAGGAGCATCTTTTGAAGAGAGAAGAGATGTGATGTTAATTCCGGGACACTTTTCTTGAAGTCGTACAGCATCAAGTTGTATAGTTTCCGAAAGATACACAGTGAACTAAAATGAAAGAGCAAGGTAGGACAAGGGTCTTTTTTGCCAACAGGAAATGTCAAATTTTGAAGTCACGGAAATATCATTTGTATGAACATTATCACATGTTTAAACCGCTGACTTTTTGTTTCTTTCCTTTCTTACGCTTGCAAGCTGGGGGCATGATGATATACATGAGCATGGCGTGAAAATGAGTGAAAAAGGGCGCTTTGTCCAGCTTCACAAGATAACTTGAGTTCTCTGAGCAAGTCCGTGACCCAAGATTTTTACCATGGGTTTGTACAGGTTTTAATCTATTAAAACAGCTTAAGTCAAAGACTTGCTCATGCTCATATGTTAGATAAACGCTTCCTAACAACTTCTAACATTAGTATTATTGACATTTTAGCTTTTCTCATTCATTTGTGGTCCAAAACATGAAATTGTTGAAATAAAGTCCAGTTGTCATTCATTTAAGGATTGACTGTGTATTTTTTTCGGTTCATTGAGGTATGAATCGAAAAACCCATGTGCAAACTGTATGAATCCGCGTAGCGGATTCTTACAAAAGTTTGCACATTGCAAGTTGAAAACCCATGTGCAAACTGTATGAATCCGCGTAGCGGATTCTTACAAAAGTTTGCACATTGGTTTTTCGATTCATACCTCAATGAACCGAAAAAAATACACAGTCAATGCTTATAATTAAATTCGACAACGTAAAACATGTTTTATCTACAATAGTTTAACCCAAAACAGTTGCATACATCAAAACAGACAAAAATGACGGCATTGATGAACATTCCAGGTGTAGGAATACATACAGTGGCGTGACATGAATCAGGTGATCGTTTAATTTATGCACATAACTTGACACGCCTACACAGTCAGTAGCTAATCAACGGAGAGTGGGATTAAAACAATGTTCATTTGACCTGTCAATTAAGGCAAGAGGCGAAAAGACTTGCAACAGTCAGACTGTAACGAACCGGAATAAATATGTCCGAGAGAAGGCGGCTGTTTCAAATAACATGGTCAGTTACTGCGTGATTCAAACATTACTTCTCTGATTACGGTAAAGCAGTTGGAGAAATGCTAGTTAGAAATGAAACGCGAAGACATGAAAGTTGAACCGAGGCGAGCGGGAAAATAACTGGCGAGCGAGCCTGCACGTTTGCTGTTTCATTCATTCTCGGCCTTCGGTTTCAAAGGGTAGTCTGGACAATGAATATGCATGAAAGTCGCTAAATGTCCTGTGTATGACGATACACGTGAGCAGAAAGGGAATTCCCTCGACTGTAATATTGGGATTCCCCGACATTCCGCAGTAATAAAAGTAGTGCGCAGCGGTGGGCGTGGCTTAATTTTTTACATTCATTGGGAAATGAATGCAATAACACGTGACCAATTCAGCTAATCAGAATGCAGGAATTTCCATGAACACAACGAAAATTTAATTATATGAACATAACGTTTTTGTGATTTATTATGTGATCACTGCAAATAGTACAACTGCTACATACTAGCTGGGATTCGTGCCTGTGTGACAGAAAAGGGTGCATCTGAGTGATAATTGCCAGGGAGAATACATCTATGACGTACACCAGCAATCTAGTGACCAAGTCTACTCTAGTTGTATGTCTGAATGAATGTTGGTGCAAATACCAGGTCGGAAGACAATGCCTTGTGGCACATGATGTGTTGTGGTAGATGGATGCAAGGATACTTTAGATTGTGTATTGTTTCTCTGTACTACTGGTAGTGTTCACTTCAGTTCACGAGGAAACAAACACACATATGATGCTGTATGCACATTACTGGGTCCACATAGCCATAAACGCTACTCTACGAACCATTGCATTAAGTTGTGGACAGACTAGGTCCAATGCTGTGCATTGTCCGTGTAGGATTTCTTGAATTTACAGGATGTGATAGCCCCAGCGTATTCTGCTGAATAGGCAAGAAAAAGATCCTGGACTAGCTTAAGTTTTCCAAAAATTACCAATATGCCATGGCACAATTAAGAGAACACGGGGAGCCATCAGTATATAGTGTGAGGTCCTATGAGAAGTTGTTTTAGGTAAAGGTATTAGGTAAATGTTTCGAACTCCAGGAACAGATGTTTAACTGTGGGGCACGTTCAGATGTACTTATAATGTCTTTAACTCGTTTCCATCCACTACGAGTGAGTGAATGAGTTTGGTTTTACGCCGCTTTTAGCAATATTCCAGCAATATCAGAAATGGGCTTCACACATTGTACCCATGTCGGGATTCGAACCCGGGTCTTCGGCGTGACGAGCGAACGCTTTAACCACTAGGCTACCCGACCGCCCCTCCATCCACTACGAGATGTACGGGACAGAGAAGCAATTATCACTGTGACATTCACAATCATCTCTTGGACGGTGGTGTAGCTGTTAAAATTATTGCTTGTAACGCCTCTCGTGTCTGATACCCTACATGCGTACACTTTCTGAGTCCCCCGATATTGCTAAAATGTTGCTAAAGGCGGCATACATCCATACTCGTTCAGTCACTAACACTCATCTCTACAACAAATAACTACAAATTCTATCTTAAAGCTTGAATTTATACTACCTCCAAAGAGGATGTCGTTGAAGTCCTGATCAAAGCTATGTGGTGTGATATCCGCTGGGTGGTACTGTCGGAAGAGGGTACATATATAGGTTCCCTGGTCTTGGGTGTACCAGGAACACGCGTCCCTCGCAAGACACAAAACGGCGCAAGTGATTTCGGATGGAGCATGGAGAGTTTGTAACTTGGTTACGCCAGGAAGTCCAGGCAGTTCAATGTTGGTCATGAATGACGAGAGTTCTACCGAAACCGCGCTGGGAAGAAGCAGAGCAACGCCACACACGAACCACCTCAGCATCATTGTCCAAATGGTTTGTATACGTCACGTTATAAATATAACACCTTCATGTGGTATATCCTGATGATCGTTATCTATATATGACTCTCCTCGGCTATGATTTTTCAAATAGCCAACATTCACCCGAAAAGAAACTTCAGATGCTATGGTTCTTCGGGATAATGGCGCTCTACGGTTTTGACTTTCCCGTGGTGCCTTCAATGCATTTCCTTTTATTCGTTTTTAAATGTCTCCTTCACACTATTACACTACCTTTCCAGCTCCGTAGGTGGTACTGATCATCTATGTATTAACTCACCAACAATACTCAGTATTCCCCACAGCCGTATGTACGTCAAACAATAGACATTTTTCTCGGAGGCGTAGGCATATGATGATCACACATGGTCAAACACTCTTACTCGGATCTATTTTGCATGATGTTGCAATGTTTTAAACGTTCTCACTCTTCTACAGGACCACAATGTTCTTCTCTTTGCTGCCAAAGGGCTCTCCGTGTAGAATGTATTTTAGGCTAAAGAATACCGCAATGCTCATTACACATCGACAAGATCCTCAACGTCTTCTCTTTTCTGTCATAGTGCTGTGGATATAGTATGTATTTTATACTTCACTACGCCACAATGCTCATCTTTCCTCCACAGTCCCTCAACAAATTTTCTCTTTGAGACAAGATTCTCAAGATCCCTGCATATAAAGCGTTTTCTATAGTCATGAGCACAACACGGCCAAGGACATACGCAATGCTACTCTCTGAGTTTTCTGTTTTCCGTCTGTGTGTTTGTCTCCTCCCCTTGCACTCTGGCATGTCCTTCCCTCCTGCCATATATAGCTATACCGGATGTCCATTAACTCTCGTATGATTGTTATCGTGCGATATTGATTAAATGTAAGAAAGAATATAAATGATTCCGAACTTAACATAACCTGAATTCATGCCTAGATTTCCGAACCAAGGTTAATTTCCTTCTCGTCATGTAGAGAGGCCTCGACCGCGTGGATAGTAAAGTATGTCCCTTGTTATAAACAGGAAAGATGCGGTAAATCGATAAAGGATAAAGGCTAAGAAACTGATGTAAGTGCAAATTTATATGCGATGTTTTATTCAAGAATATTGTAATTTTGGATGATCATTTATTTTGGTATTTGCTGATTGCTATAGTGATGCTATGTAATAGCATTTCAATCGATGGTGTACAAGATTTGTATCTATTATCGGTTGTGAGGATTTCTGTACTCACTTAAACAGATTGTGTTTTGCGGGAGCTTCGGTACAGCATGCCTATGTACACAGTGATAAATAAGTCTCACAGTTACATACTGGTGCTAAAGAAACTGGACATTTATGGCTGGGACTTTTGTAATTGACTCTGGTGTACATTAAAGCTACCGAATGGTATTCGGGTCTGCTATTGGTTCTAACCTTTCTTTATTTTCGTACAATCGAGATTTCTATTGGATATAAAAAGGGTTTTGTAGCTTTATTTATTTAATATTCTTTAAAGCTGCAAAATATCGCCTTTGGGGTGGATGATGAATGTAAAGGTTTTTTTTCATACCGATGTCTGTGTATGACCATATTGTTTCTCCAAGAGATATGTTTTGCTATACGTGAAGTTTTCCCATGCAGACATAACATTGTGTCCAATTTAAATGATGAGGATTTTGGAAAATTGACATGATATTAACCCTGCGACATGGCCTTGAGAAAGGTATACAGGAGATCGATACTATTAGTCGATATCGGATAATGAGTGGGAGACGTTTTAAGAGACCTGTAAATAATCGTGTCTCAACCAGGGAAACCAGTATCTGAAGCAACGCTCCACACCATCCGTGGATAAATAGACATGCAATAAATATAAAATGAACCATAGACTGACCACAGGATCCTCGGTTGTCCGCCTTCGTGATGTAGTGGACAATGCCTTCACCAGGAGAGTGGAAGGTTTAACACCGATTTGAACAGTATTTTCAAGTATATCTTGGCGTGTCATTGAGGAAGAAAGGCTGAAGTGTTGTTGGCCGTTGACGTTTACAACTATGTAGAACCAACGAGCACGGGTATGGTGCTGACAAATATCGAAAAATTGTATGTGCGAATTTGAATATTGGAACCTAGCTTTTGGCTCGTCAATCAATCAAATTTGTTGATGTAGGCCCCCGGCCCATAACAAAATCCAAACAAAATGTATGTCCTTCAGGCACAGGAGCCAGGTCAGTAGGTAACAGCAGGTGGCATCAGGTGACAGCAAGCAACAGCAGGTCATTCTTTTACTCGCGCTTCATAAATTCCTTATACTTAAAGTCTCTTCAAACATTTACTGTAAAAGCGGCATTATATAATTAAAGGCAGTGTGCATAGACAAAGTAAAGTTTTACATTAAGTCATTGTTTTTAGAAGCCACCAACAGGGTATATATATATATATATATATATATATATATATATATATATATATATATATATACAGGGCGATGTTCATTCAGAAGTCCAGTATATCATGTACTATAGTGACAATCGCACAAGTGCATTACTAGTCACCCTCAATTACGATGGACACCGACGGATGACGGACGAAAAAACTTTTATTCAAGCAGCCAAGATTACAAACTTTACAACATAATTGTCATTAAAGAATGCTCCTAAAAGACGCCCCTAATTCACTTTGTCACACATTATAATCATGGATAAAATACTAAAACATGGCAAATACCAAACGAATTCACGTGACATTCATCGGAAATATAAATCAGATCATAAATGAACAGGCACCACGGTGGCTACGGCTACTACTATAGAGTTAAATAAGTGTTGGAATTCAACATTAAGTTGACATAAAAGTGATATGAAATAACAAATGTTAGCCATACAATCAAGTGATTGACATCATGAGGATATGTCCTCTTAATTGGGATACGATTACATGCATCAACCAAGTCATGTGAGCCTGACCACCCGATCCCGCTAGTCGCTTCTTACGACAAGCATAGTCGCCTTTTACGGCATGCATGGGTTGCTGAAGACCTATTCCAAGTACAAGTACAACCTTTACAATTTACTTCCCGAAATAAAGTAAAAAGGTACATTTTTTTAAGGTTCTACTTGTGTAAATTCATTGTTATAACATTGGTATGTAATTCAAAATTTAAATCCCGTGAAGATCCGGGGTGGAATAGGTCTTCAGCAACCCATGCTTGCCGTAAAAGGCGACTATGCTTGTCGTAAGAGGCGACTAACGGGATCGGGTGGTCTGGCTCACTGACTTGGTTGATGCATGTCATCGTATCCCAATTAAGAGGACATATCCTCATGATGTCAATCTCTGGAATGTCTGGTCCAGACTCGATTATTTACAGACCGCCGTCATATAGCTGGGATATTGCTGAGTGCGGCGTTAAACAACAAACAAACAAACAAACCTACCAACTTCCCATTACCCCGTGAAGATCTGAGTTAGAAAAGATGTTCAACAACCCATGTTTGTCGCAAGAGGCGACTAACGGGATTGGGTTGTCAGGCTCGCTGCCTTGGTTGATAAAGTCGAAAGCCGTCAACAAGACAAACAATACAATACTTACCAAAAGTGAATAAGTGAGTGAGTATGGTTTTATGCCGCTTTTAGCAACATTCCAGCAATATCACGGCGGGGGACACCAATATATGCTTCACACATTGTACCCATGTCGGGAATCGAACCCGGGTCTTCGGCGTGACAAGCGAACGCTTTAACCACTAGGCTACCCGACAGCCCTCCTACCAAAAGGATTTCATGCCAAAATGTACACTACTTTATAAAGATACCTTTAAACGTTTCACAAAGCACGTTCAGCAAACAACTGAACCCCAAACCGCAGACAAGGACCCAATTCAAATGTAAGAGACTACTAGGACCCAGTTCAAATGTAAGAAACTATAATAACTATAAAAGCTCCCCAGTGATGACACATGACGAATAAATGAACATACTCGTCGGGAGAAGGCCACACTACCAAACTACATATTAACTCTACCAACCAATCAAACGAACCCTTGAACACATTGTGAAAAGCATGTTGGTTGTGTTTTGGCAACACACATTCTGAAAACATGAACTACCTCTGCAAAGTTGGTTCTATTCGGAACTGAGGATGTGCATTCACAGACACTTCCGAGTAAGCCGCTGTCCTCAGACGTAGTCTATTTCAGCAGATCGGGCGTCTACATCCTGCTCAAAGCCAAGGAAGTCAATCTGTGGCAGAACGGAACCGTAACCCAGAGTCCCCAGTTCCTGGTCATCAATATAAATCTGAAACGAAGGCGCGTCGTAAGGTATATGAGGATTATTCATAACGTGTCCATACACAGCTGGCTCATGGGGTAACAATCCTGTTTTCAGTTTTCACTGAAAGCTAACTATAAACGTCACTATGACTCTTTATTGCGTCACCATGACATTATGACGTCACTATGTTCTTATGCTGTCATTGTAGGTCATGACATTAAGACGTCACTGTGAGACTGCTGGTCGTTATTTGGAGACGCAACTATAACACTCTGAGATGACACTGACTGAGTGAGTGAGTTGGATTTAACGCCGCTTTTAACAGTATTCCAGTTGTATCACGGCGTGTCAGCTTAATGTTTGAGGAAAGCCCGAAGTGATGTATGTCTGAGACGTTTACCACTTCGGTGCTGACAAACCTAGAAACATAATCGGGGCGTACCGGGATTCGAACCCACGCTACCTGTCGTTAGTGATCGTTGTACAAAACATGATGCGCATATGCTCGTCGATGCGTATCTACTTCCGGGAAGTGTCGCGCCATTGATTACAACATACGCCGATATTGTTGAATGTGTAGCAACCAATTTGCGAATGGCCGGAAGATTACTATGCACAGATTACCTGAGGATATATGACTGAGAAGGGTTTGGATTCAAATTATCAACTTGTCCGTTCCAACTTGAAAAACACAAGAAACAGCAGGAACCTATTAAACTTCATCCTTTCATTCAAACTTTCGGTAATTTGTCAGTTTATACACAGCTTAAATTTCGTTGCTCCAGTATCTTAGGTGCAGCCAAAGTTTTAAGTAAAAGCAAGTTATTCCATTATTCTACAACTGGTCCCATAGTGGCCTACTCCTAGCCTATCTACATATTTAAAGAGTTGCTGAGTATAATGTTTTATTTTCCTTATTTTGGTCAGGATCATTTTGGCTTTAATCAATGTGAATTCCAAATAGCATATATACTTAATCAATACATCATTATTTATTGAAACAATGGTTTAATGCCTTGGTTTGAATGATGCTCAAATAGTGATGGTTCATATATTGTATATTCATGCTTATAACACGTACTAATTAGGCCTAAATACTGCAATAAAGACTTGACCTGACTCTGTTACACTGAAAGGTCCAGGAAAGCATTAACCACATTGACTATTATACTGTAAAAAAGGCTGTTCACCAGCAATCTATGGTTAACCCATGTTGTTATATTGATCTGCCATCAGTTCATCAATAAACTATTTTATTGATCTATTTGTGTGTTTCACGGTTTTGTCATGTACATGTTTAAAAGCATATCGACCTGCAAAGGAAAATGTATTTAATAAGCTTTCAAAAAGGAACGGCAATGTTTAAAACAACAAACAAATGAAAAACAACAAAGTGATTCGTATGAACAAAATTTATATTGTATCGACTGTTGAATTGATATTCAATCTTATCATGAAAGAGAATTCCTGTTATGTTTTCACTGTAAATTTACGATGGGAAAGAATATTCAAGCACTTAAATATACATGATGAATTTATTCTTCATGCGTTACACTGAACTCAAATAGACTGTGGAGAACTTTAAGAACATTTTAGAAATATGCGCTTGTCATTTTCACCTTGTGTATTAAAACGCCTTTCAGGTTTGTATGTTTACAAACTACCTGTTACTGTTTTTCAATGAATATAAACTTATAGTGATGTCATCAGCACAGGCGACGACTGATAACGTTCTTACACGTACATTGGAAGTGTTAGAAGTAAGTTATACAACGGAAGAGTCCTTTTCACTCTTCTTGAGAATAATTCTGGAAGGACATTAGTGGGGTAAAATTCAGTTGAGGCAGCATGTCATTCCAGATTTTTTTTTACCAAATCCAATTCTGTCAACAGTCCACCCATTTATAGTCCAACGGGTATCCATGTTAAACAGTAGCATGATCTCTGATACATGGATGTCAATGAATAGACATTATCAAGTGTCTTCCAAGATTTTAAATGGCTTTTAGAATTGCCTGAATTATTGTAAACGATTATGTAATGCGTCAGTTTCCACGTAACTTACCCGAAACAACGTGTCTTCTACAATGACGACGATGCGAAACAGCTTCCCTACTTGGAAAGGGAAGTAGGTGTAACGGTCCTCGGGCATCCAGGTGTTGTTTATTTCCTGAGATGTGGCGGTAATGTGGTAGAACATGGTGTAATTGAAGCGCACGTGTATGTGTACAGATCGTCCCAGTGGGCCGTGGAGGTCGACGTTGAAACTGTTACAAGAAATGAAACATTATATTAATATAGACGTTATAACTTTTGATATGGACGATCCATTATCCCTCTAGAATTTGAACATCATGCAGCCCTACACAAGGAGACAGATTTCATTATGTATTATTCAAGTGCTCGTACTTATTACAAAAAGGACGAGTAATTTATTTACCCATGTTCAAAGTGTGTATGTTTGTTGTGTAACGCCGTTGTGTTTTTTTGTTGTTGTTTAACACCGCACTAAGGGAAATTCTAGCAGTATGACGGCGGCCTCAAAATAATCTGGACCAGACAATCCATTCATTTATACCGTGAGCAACGATCGACGACTGAGCAGGTGGAATGGTAACCAAATCATCGAGTCTGATCACCCGTCTGTAAAGTCGCCTGTTGCGACCAGTATCGGTTGCCGAGATCAAACCCGGAATCCTCACGGGTTAACAAATCACTCATTAGAAAATTGTCTCATTTATGTGTTTGGCCTCGTGGGATGTAAACTGGGTTTCGTAATTCCAATATGCCCATATTCGCCCTGATTTGGACATACGAGTACAGTAGGCAAGTATCACACCCCAGGGCGTGGGATGCACCATAATGGTGACCAGTAGGCTAAACGACCGCCCTTCTTATGAACGAAGTTTGATTGGACATATGGGGTACTTTTTGCTTTTTTTTATTATCCTTAATAGATTTTTATTCTTCCTTCAACTTCCTTTAACTTCCACTTCTTCCTTCAGCTTGTGTACTCAGAAACTACAAATAGTAGAGTCATGGCACTGTCATATTCCAACTACATTTAAAAAACGACCACCTGGTTGTCATTTATCAGATTTTATTTAAGTGGTGATCACTAACATGTCATTTAGCCGATTGTGTTCACTGTTGGCACATAATTGTATCTATGGACATAATACAATTATATCACTTCTTTTTCGTTACTACCTTGCTTCCTCTGCAAAGTTGATTGGTCGATATTTAGAGATTTCGTTCAAATTTTATGTTTAGGTACAACGGATTTCAGGACTCAACCGGATAGGTTTTATTACCATGCCAACACAACAGTGGCATCTGATTGGTCGAAATTTAGATATTGAAGGACTTCATTCAAATATTTTTGGATATATTGTTAGACACAAGACACTTACACATAGTTTTTTGTGCGTTCATAGCATTGAATTATATGCAGCGTTCACCGTTATTTGGCATATTTTGTGGCTCCAAACTCTATGATGACAACGGAACGGTCCCCCGATTGGTCAAATTGTAGATATTTGTCGATTTCTTTCAACTCAAAATGGGTGTGTCTTTCTGTACATTGGACTCACCCATAGACGTTTTGTAAGAATTGAAACGGAACGGAGTCCTCTCATTGGTCAACATTTAGATAATTAAGCCTATTACCCTCCGATACTTATAAGTGCTCATTATGAAACTAGGTGTGGATGATCAGCACTTGGTCCATTGCCTAACACGGGACCAAAGGCAGGATTTTACACAATAGGAACGCAAATACATTAGGAAGTACATGCAATGGTCGTATTTGCGTATGTTTCCTGATTTGAACTAACTTTGGGTGTTTATACCATATGAAACTAAACCTAGGAAACATGATCATCATTTATTGTCGTATGTACAAGCACCATTGTCACGATTGAAGGAATGACCTGTTTTCAGACATTTCCAAGCATGAATTCAGAAGTAAATACTTGATCATAGCGTATTTCAATAGCATTTCTTTTACTTGAAATAACAATTCTCAGATTACAGGTGTCCTAAAAAAATAAATTGACTTTGGCCAAGAAATATGACTGGTAAATTTTAAAATTTTGAAATGTTTATATGCCTCAGATAATTATGTACATTTCCGACTTTTCTAAGGTTACAAGTGTCATAAAAAAATAAATTGACTTTGGCCAAGAAACATGACTGGTAAATTTTAAAATTTTGAAATGTTTATATGCCTTAGATAGTTATGTACAATTCCGGATATCAAGGGTATTTTACCGGTACTAAAACGATATGTATCAAAAGTGTGAACTATTGGGTTCACGTTACTTTATTTGCCCATATGCTGATACCTTTGCCATCAAGGCTCATATGACCGTATTTACTTTATTTAGCCAAGGGTCTGGCTAAGCTAAACATTATTATGCAAGATGACACGTTCTATTAGGTCACCAGCTCAATCACTTCCCTTTGTTTGCAAGTTCTTTAGACAATTGTGTGTGGGAGAGTGAGAGTGAGAGACAAGGGCTTAAGCTATCTTTTCTGAGCATCATTTACCCACGTTACGGCTATGGGGGTTTAGTCAGCGAGTTTTACGCAAATACGCAGCTAATCTCGAGCGCTGGAAAATATTTGATAAGATCATTCTTACGGCACATCATACGAAATATCAATACATTAACATCGTGTACAGATCGATATCCCTCCCTTTCTTCCTCTTCTCCCCTCCCCCATAGGTTAATGGAGAACATAATGGAAACAGAGACATCACACAAGCACGTCACAAAGGCAAATATACATGGACGTGCATACGTGATGTTAAACACTATAGAAGCCTCAACATGAAATCAAGCGCTTATCTAATATCCGAACAATTTTACAGGGCAAACATTGAACACATTTAATCATGTTTAGGGAAGTGATACTAAACATTTCAAATATAAAACATGTTAAACTTTATATTTTTTTGTTTTGTGGCTAATGTCTAATTGCTACTGTTTACCTGTGTCTATATAATTTTTTTAGACGAAACAGGTTGATATCGATCGGCTTGCATCTTTATTATCGTAATTAGTTATATCACTTAACGTTCGACGATGTATTTGGACTATCTATACAGTACACATCGAGCACAGGTGGCGCTGATCACAGCTGGTGACATTCTAATCTCTGATGGAACAATAGGCAGGAATATCAACAAACTTTTGTTTGTTTGTTTGTTTTTATTGTTGTTGTTGTTTAACGCCGCACTCAGCTATATTCCAGCTATATGACGGGGGTCTGTAAATGATCGAGTCTGGACCATACAATCTCAGTTATTGATATCATGAGCATCGATCTTCGCAATTGGGATACAATGGCATGCCTCAACCAAGTCACCGAGCCTGACACCCTATCCCGTTAGTCGCCTCTTACGACAAGCATAGTCACCAAGAGGCAACTATTTAGGACATAAATATTGTCTCACTGTACACGTATTTAATATTTGCGCCACTTCTACACATATGACTTAAGTTTGGTGTTTTTTAGTTCTATCCTTTTTCAAACCAAAGGAAATATTGTATCCTTTTTGCGCGAATCCTGATAAAGGAAAATGTGTTTAGAATGTAACCACATGCAAGACGTGTATAGATCTATTCATGTTAGGAATGTATTTAAATCCTAAACTGAATTCAAATTTTGTCAAAACGCTTGAAACGAATTATCGTCTCACATCACCAAAACACAACATAATCTAAACATGTGTAGAATTTAAATTTGTACATATCATTGATTATTATCCAAATAATATAAACATATTTACAATTTAAATGTGTGACTGTTCTTTCAACGTTCAGCTGTTAAACACAATCCTTAACACATTTACACCCTAAACGAGTAAAAAATATGAGATAAGGTTTGTGTGAAGGATCTGTACACATTTTCACCGAGTTCCACCCCCTCACCCTGAATCTAATGGACTCCTTAATGGACTTTTGGACTCAACATGGTTATTGATTGTAGACCCTCTTTTTCTGTATTTAGTTGGGTTCATTTACCGATATGTGTTTTGCTGGTTAACATGTATTATTATTAATTCCAGTTTTTTTCATAACTCATGCAAAATGTCCAAAATGTTTTCTTAAATTATACATTTGAATGAATTTGGTATGACGTTTTCGCATCACTGTTTTGAAACATCTTTGTAAATATAGCTGATGATATATAATTAAGCAAGGAAAAAACTATATATACTCAGTTATAGGAGTCATTCTACATGTATCTGGAAATATTATGCTAAATACAGTAAACTCTGACTCAACTCATTCATGTATGCACTAGTTTACAAGCTATATGCATAGCCTCATGAAAACACGTGTGACCAATGTGCAAAAATTGATAGTTTGTACTATACGATAGTTAGTACCACAAAAACTTGATATCATTACTGTAAATAATGCGACAACCCCTTTCCATATCAAATAGAAATCTCGATCGCACGATTCCGACTATATCATGATCATGTGTTCATTAATATCTATCCAATGGTAATGATACCAGGTGTTCGCGAAAACGTGAGCGTATCCTGCCCCACCAGTGGCACCCGTCAAAAACACATCCAAAGGCATGTCAATTGTGCACCTAAAGAAACATGGGAGCATAGGCTACAATTCAAAATAGCAACTTTTTTGTCACTGATGCATCAAATTTGGAAATGTCTTCCACATGTCTACCATAAAACTTTTTGAAAGCTTTACTGAGTCCTTTAAGTACAGTAATGTAATTGTCGTTTGTACATGTATAATCTGTATTTAGTACTACCATTTTCTACGCTGAACTAGAGTAGTGTACACTCTATATTTACATATCTCTGCTGTCAGTGCAATAATGGTTGAATTTTTTTTACCATTTGTCGTTGCCTGGTTTTATATAAAAGTAATTTGCATTAAGTATGTTCAACACTGTATTTATTCACAAATATAACACGCGCACAGTTCAGTATAACTAAACGGCAAAGTATTCAATAGTAACACCAAATGAATAATTTGTTTCGAGCAAACGGTACAGTGACAAGTAAAGCCGATAAATATGTACACTCATGGCATAAAATAATAGTGTTACTATGTAGCCACGTTGCGTTCCAGACCCGTGATGATTCCGGGGTAGAATAGGTCTTCAGCAACCCATGCTTGCCGTAAAAGGCGACTATGCTTGTCGTAAGAGGCGACTAACGGGATCGGGTGGTCAGGCTCGCTGACTTGGTTGAGTCATGTCATCGATCCCAATTGCTTGGCTCGATTCTCATGATATAAATCTCTGGATTGTCTGGTCCAGACTCGATTATTTACAGACCGTCGTCATATAGCTGGAATATTGCTGAGTGCGGCGTTGAACAACAAACCAACCAACCAACGTTGCGTTCCAGACACATTTCTGCATTTGTACACGACAGACGTAATTAAAACTTAACATACAGTTTTCTCAGTGAAAATACAAGGACACAAACAAATACGAATGTACTGGTCTGATATTTTAATGAAAGCTGGTATAAGGGCGTTTACTTAAAAGAGTCAAACATGGTTCTTCACCTTGCCCTTAAATTGGACGTTAAACAACGATTCAGTATTGGTGAAGATGTGTATCCTGCCAAGGAACCGACCCTGCGTTGAGCAAAGGTAATGTTTCAGGTTAATCCGCTGCTTCTTGGCTGCTACTGTGTCACAGTTATCCCAATAAGTGTGATTCATGTCCTCCAAGTAGGCACCAGTTACGGAGTTGTGGTTCGCATCTTCCTTGTCCAGGATCATGACATCATTGTAGGGGTTCCTTTCTCTCAGGTAGTTGTGCAGCACCACATACGTTTTCACTATCACAGATGCAGTATGTACCTGAACCTGGAGAGTGCGAAGCAGACACCTGAATCTGTTTGCGAGTATCCCAAAGACATTCCCAACCATACGGCGAGCTCTTGAAAAGGCGGTAATTGAATATTATCTCATCGTGTACCAGTCCCCGGCGAGATAATGGTTTCATTAGCCAACTTTACATGGCAAAGGCATCATCTGCAATGATGTAATAAGGTATATCAACATCATCAAATGGTAAAGGCTCTGCATCTGGTATACCCAAGATGCCCTGTTGTATTGATTGGTGGAGGACACAGAGGTTCTTTTTTCAGCTATCGGAGATTGACCCAACATCAACCTGAATCCATCAGAATTTGTAATCTGCATCAACCAGGCCCATTAATACAATGGAGCAGAACCCCTTGTAGTTATAATACGTAGAGCCTGAATTGGAGGGCTTTTTGAAGGCGATATGCTTGCCATCAAGAGCACCCAAGATAAATAGAAATTGCCATCTTCCTTGAAATCGCTCTGCCACTTGTAACCAATCTTGGGGTTCGATAGGAGTCTTCATAACCTCGGCTTCCATGACATCCAAAATAGCCTTACACACGGAAACAATAATCCCTGAGATGGTGTTGCGAACAAGTCTGAAATTATACATCAGTGAGTGGTGTGAGTCACACCAAGAACCTTAATGTCACAGCCAGCTTGAGTCCTGGAGACAGAGGATCACGCCATCGGGTTCTGTTCATGGTGAGACGGTTCTCTACCCTTGCTAACAGTTCATTGAATGTGGCCATGTGCAAGCGCAGAAAGTTCATGAAAGCTTCACGATCCTCAACATGTAATTCTTCCATCAGAGCGTCATACTGACCATGGATTGATCCGCACAGAAGCCGGTCATGAGCCCACCATCTTCTCTGTTTTTTCTTCGTCCTCTTCAAATTGCATGAGACACTGGGCATAACATAGCAGCTCTTTGTTGACAACAGCCCAGAACCGAATCATATCATTCATGTTGTGTCTGCAGACGTCAGACAACACATGATCAGACTGATATCATCATAAATATCACGTGTATCAACCCATACTTGCTACCTAGTTATCTGCAGTTTATCTTTGTTTAACTTATTTAAACGTATTTTATATAACTTTAACTTACATATGCTAAGAGCACACCCTGATAACTACGATGTTCCTTACGTTTTGCTACAGTAGACTATGGTTATAACTACGACAAACTACATCTAACCACATTAAACTAAGTTACTACTACGTTAACAAAAATGTCACCTTACGTGTTGTGCATGCGCAACAGATAAATCCATTAGTACGTTTTTTCACGTTAATGGCTACGTTATGAAAACAGATAGCCACGGACAGTTACGATGAACCATGTATGGATACGTGAAACTACGTAAGATTTTTCTACTGTTAAGTACGTTATTTAACTCAAGTGTGACTTAGGCTTAAGAGCGTACTAAAAAGTTAGATGAGGACGCTCTTACACGTTATCGTTGGCCGGAACGTAATCGTAAACATACGTTTTACCTCCGGGATCTAATCGGATACTCACACATACTCACTGGTCGGTATGCCGGTCCAAGTTATGCGATCCCCTATTCCCAATGGACATGGTAGATAGCGGAAAACGTCGTTTCCAGCCTGCAATTATAAAGGACATCACGATCAAGACGATCTCCACGCAGTAGTGAAACAGATATTTAGAAGCAGAAATACATGTTACAGTGCAATATCGACAGCTGACAGCCGGGGATAGATTGTTCTCAACGCCGCACTCACCAATGACCCAGCTACATGACGAAAGTCTGTAAATAACATGAGTCTGGACCAGACAATCCATTGATTAACACCATGAGCATCAGTCCACGCAATTGGATACGATGGCATGCATCAACCAAAACAGCGAGCCTGACCACCCAATCCCGTTTCTCGCCGCTTTTACGACAAGTATGGATGGCTGAAGATCAATTCTTCCCCGGATCTTCACCGGTACAGAGCAAAGCAAATGTGACCACTGTCCACAGTGAATGGAATGACCGGCATGCGTAGTAAATAGGTAAACATAAAGCAGCAGTGATTTGTGCGGACACTGACTGAGTGGGTGGTGACTAAGACATGTGTGACCGGCTTGGATATTGAAAAAAAATAACATAAGGCAGAATTTGTACAGCGCATTTTACAATTAACAACTGTCCAAATGTGCTTAGAACCTGATTGTTCTTGTCAAAGGCTCAATCGTCACCACTCGCCCCTTTCCGTAACCTGCAAGAAGACTCGTCCCCCTATCGTGAATTTTATGTGCGAAAATATGACAAACAAAACAGTATGCGCGTATGATTTCAAGTTCTTCGTCAAAGAATCCCTCAGAAATAATTTTTGAATTTATATATGTCTTGCATCTTAAACTATACCCAAGACACAGTTAAATGTGTTAAATCATACTATAAAATTCTGCATGTCCCGATGTGCTGTAACTTGCATCTGAAATATATATAATATATAGGGAAATATATGTGAACCATCACGCAACGAGTTGATAATTGTTTTAGGTATGCCCGTTTGCGCTAAGACGGAGCCCGGTCGCAAAAATGGCCATGAGAGTGGCATGAGTCGCTATTCGGCTTGTCCCGGAATAACACTATTTGGTCACAAATGGTCAAAGGCTCTGTTGAAGAAACATGTTTCGAGTGTCTTTTTAAAGTTTGTCAGATTTTCTGTTTCTGGGCTTTCTTGTGGCAGTATGTTCCATAGCAGAGGGCCAGCATGTTGAAATAACCTGTCGCCATTTTGGTGCGTGACTTGGTACGTGACACCACTAGTATATCTTGATGTTTTATTCCTAGAGAACGTGCAGTCTTGTATTGTACTAGCAGTTGTGCTGTAAGCATGCAGGGGCCAAACTATGCATTGCCGTGTAAACCGGAGTGAGGAGTTTAAATTGACTCTTTGTAGGATTGGCAGCCAATGTAGTTCCGTCAATAATGGAGTGATGTGTTCTCGTTTAGGTGTCTCCATTAGAGACAGTATAATCTAAACAAGAAAACCAAACAGAAAGTACACAAATAGGTTCGATGCCTCATTGTTATATTTATATACAGTCAACCAGAATCTTCTGAATGTTATAATACTTTTGACATCGGTCTTCAGCAAGGGAAAACTCGTAATTAGTTCAAATCCCACTCCTGCAAGCTTGTCCCTGTCACTGAGGAAAGGTACATCACTAATTGAATTCAAAAGCTACCCCTAACAGAAGACCATGCAAGTTCCCAGAACAGACAGAGGCAACTTACAGAAAACAGCAATAACGAATACTTGTTTGCGAGGGCATTCAATTATCAACTGATGCTGGAATCATCAAAGGTGTGTACATAAGCACCAAGACAGAAATTGATCCAACCCAAAACAAGACGGTGCCCCTGAAATCTGTAACGAGAAAAACGATCAGTGACAGATCTAGAGGCATGCAGATGGAGAGATGGGATCTCTGACTCTGCACTAGAAGCCACTGCCAGTAAGGGTGGAGGAGGATTAATCCTCAGTGGAGGATCGAGTCGTGGATCCTCTATACAAGAACAGAAACTCAACGCCTTCAACAAGGGGAACCTCAAGCGCATCCTCAGAATGAGCTGGAGTGACAGTCACAAACATTGAAGTTCTTTCCAATGCCACGATCCTAAGTCTCTTCTCCCTTCTCCAACGGCCCCGACTTCACTGGCTAGCTCATTATAGGATCTCCTGTATGGCAAGAACTTGCAATTGCCGATAAAAGAAGAAGAAAAGTTGCATATGGTATGTTTATTTAAACAATAATAATAGAGCACCTTTGTATGTTGAAAACATAATTGAGCTCCTAAACCTTATGAAAAAAAATGCTGACCCGAAACCAAAATCCCACCGCGAACCCCCCACCCCCAAACATCTTCTACAGTGTACTGTAAAGGATGTCAATATGCTCAAGGCAGCTGCGTTGTTTCCTGAGGCCATTCCATTCTTCATACAGCAATTTTACTATCTTCTAACAACATTTATTCTTTGACTCAGAATGTTGCAAGAGTGTTATCCCTTTGTACGTGGAGGGTTTGCCATGTTAGCACTACCTAGTTTGCTGGAAGGTGTTATTATGCCACTTCTCCAATACCATTTTCAAAAGTAGATATTTTGTATCATAAATTTATGCAATTCTTAATTTCAGAGCCTCGGCTGGTAATTCATCAATAACAACAGCCTTGACATTTTTAGCCCTACCCACAGCTTCTTTAACTTCAATTTATGTTGTGGGATCGTTCAGTGTGTTGTCACAAATATCATACACTGTATTTTCCAGAACTGATAGCGCACGCTCCACAGAAGTTAAGATCGCGTAAATCAAATGTGTTTACCGATTATCCATTTTAAAGATTTTCCACCTGTGTAGAACATCCTTGAGGCCAGAGCTCCTTTACGGTCAATGATCTCTATAGGGATTAATGTACATATTCATTTTCCAGTACCTATTTTCTCCATTTCTTGCCACAAGATCTGTAAGTTCAGTTAGTACTTCTTGTCTGTTTAGTTGATTAAGTTGATCAAATTACTAATTACTTGAAATTCACCCTTCAGTCTGTCCTTTATACAAGTTGATCCCATACACGTTTTCCAGTCAAGTCATTGTTTCCATTATGCCCATACAACATACATGGATTGCAGTCTATTTGACACTCAATAAGGTGCGCAACATGAGTTTTCTAACTTGTCTCAACACCATGCACCAACCTCCAATATGTCCTTTTGTATATTAGGAACGAGTTGGGAACCACTTAAACACGGTACTTACTTTCTTTGCATGTTTCTTTCAACAGTGTGCTTAATGTGTTTTTGCCTCTTGGGCTTTTCAGGGTCATTTCACTGTCTATGTATACATTTCGATAGTCTTTCAGTTTCCCTGAGCACACAGTCTTCTTTACTTGCAAGTTTAGCTACCTCAATGTCAGCATCATCTACTTGTATGTGTGACTGGTGTGGATAGAGACTAGACTGACTGAGACATGTGTGACTGGTGTGGATAGAGACTAGACTGACTGAGGCATGTGTGACTGTTGTGGATAAAGACTAGACTGACTGAAACATGTGTGACTGGTGTGGATAGAGACTAGACTGACTGTAACATGTGTGACTGGTGTGGATAGAGACTAGACTGACTGTAACATGTGTTACTGGTGTGGATAGAGACTAGACTGACTGAGACATGTGTGACTGGTGTGGATAGAGACTAGACTGACTGAGGCATGTGTGACTGTTGTGGATAAAGACTAGACTGACTGAAACATGTGTGACTGGTGTGGATAATGAATATCAATCATAAATAAATAGTGAATAGATTGATATGAGTCGTGTGTGATCAGCGTGGACATTGTGACTGGATTGACATTTGCAATGGTTACCGGCTCGTGTTGTGTAAAGATTGGCATAAGACAAAGTTGACCGGCTTGTACTGAGTATAGATTGACATCAGACAAAGGCGACCGACTTGTATTTTGTGTAGATCCACGTAATGCACAGGCGAGCGGCTCGTATTGTGTATATACTGACATAAGACAAAGGCGACCAGCTTGTATTTTGTGTAGATTGACATTTGTGACACAAGGCAAAAGTGACCGGCTTGTAATGAGTGTAGATTGACATTTGTGACACAAGGCAAAAGTGACCGGCTTGTAATGAGTGTAGATTGACATAAGACGAAGGCGACTGGCTTGTAATGTGACACAAGGCAAAAGTGACGTACCAAATCTTTCCATCGGTTTCTGACACACTCCCCGGGGAGGCCCTGCCACTGCCCCGAGGCGGTACAGACGCTGCTGTTAGTCACACCACGGCAAAAGGTATAGTCGGCGTCGCAGGTGTAGTGAGCGACATCTCCCTCTCCATGAGTGGCGGCGTGGACAGCACCGTTGACGATGGATGTAGGAGGGCTACACTGAATCTTGCGGTTTACTGAAATTCAAAACGGTGATTGTCAAAGTTTATTTTGTATTGTATTATTAGAATTGTCTGGCTCTTAAACTCGTACCTGGAGTCGGCTATTCGTCGTTCGTAGCACTTGGAAAAGGTTTACGACAGATGCCTACGTGAAACCATCCCTCAACATTCACAGAGCTTGGTTCCTCACTTCTATCGCCATGAATGGCATGTTTTTAGGTGTGATCTTCTCAAATGTCAGGGTGGTCGGGTATCATAGTGGTTAAAGCGTTCGCTCGCCACGCCGAAGACCCCGGTTCGATTCCCGACATGGCGGTGTCCCAAGCCGTGATATTACTAAAAGCGGCGTAAAACCATGCTCACTCACTCAACTTTCACATTGCCTCTAATGAATCCCCGTCATCATCATATTTTCAAGCATGAGCCAAGATGTGCATTTGAATTCATGTCCATTTTCAAACACATCGAACGAGCTTCGAATCCGAGCGTGGATATTTCTGTATTTGGTTATTCCACACATTGCACACATTGAACCCATGTGGGGAATCTAACCCGTGAAATTGCAGGAATGTTGCTAATGCTAAAAGCGGCGTAAAATCAAACTCACTCACCCACTCACTCACTCGGAATGACGAGTGAACGCTTTAACCACTAGGCTACCCCCACCGCCCTGACTGTTATAAGTCAGGCCAACATCGTGTATCTTACTTTCACTGTGACATTTTGGGGTCACCTGGAGTCCAAATGCTGTGCATCATGAGTCAAATCACATTTTCTTGACCAACACTCAACTGAGTATTAACAACATTCTACATCAAAACGTTCTCAGAGTGGGTGCATTTAGGCATGACACACAGAGTAACTTCAAAGAGTGAGTGAGAAAATGTTACTCCGCTTTGAGAAATATTCCAGCGATATCGCAGGGCTGGCACAAAAGTGAGTGAGTGAGTGAGTATGGGTTAACTCAGCCTTGAAAAATAGTCAAGCAATATGAAAGTGGGGAAACCAGAAATGGGCTTCACACATTTCGTTACTTTGGCATGACGAGTAGGCGCTTTAACCACCTAACTACCAATCTACCTACCTACCGCTTCTAATTTCAGAGAACGAAAAAGTATACAGTTCTAATTATATGACTAAACCAAAAGATAGGTTGGGTGGATGGTCAGAAACATATATATATTGTTCTGTTTCCTACTTT
The DNA here is from genome assembly GCF_022045235.1 of Haliotis cracherodii. Classification (NCBI taxonomy): domain Eukaryota; kingdom Metazoa; phylum Mollusca; class Gastropoda; order Lepetellida; family Haliotidae; genus Haliotis; species Haliotis cracherodii. The sequence continues at coordinate 15,963,735 of NW_027266270.1, read as the reverse complement.
ATAGGACAAGAAATATGGCTCAATAACACAAATTGCATCTATTTTCTTCCTGCACAGTGATGATATCCAAACACAAGGACCTTAATCGTTTAACGTTAATGATATTTGTTTTCAACTGAAAAATCAATCTTACAACGATTATATGTGATGCGACAAAACGGGTTGTTTCTATTTCCGACAAAGACAACTTGGTACAGTCATGCAATTAGAGGTGATCAATAGAAATGCCTCTTGGTTAGAAACCAAAATAAATGTTCTCAAAAATTGTTATGTTTGTTTGTTGTTTAACGCCGCACTCAGTAATATACCAGCTATATGACGGCGGTCTGTAAATAATCGAGTCTGGACCAGACAATCCAGTGATTGACCTCATGAGCATCGATCCACGCAATTGGGATACGCGCGATGGCATGCATCAACCAAGTCAGCGAGTCTGACCGCCCGTTCCCGTTAATCGCCTCTTACGACAAGCATAGTCGCCTTTTACGGCAAGCATAGGTTGCTGAAGACCTATTCTACCCGGGATCTTCATGGGTTCAAACGTTGTTGAAGATTGGGGTGTTACTGACAATGTGCAAGTGAACCAAGACACTGATTTATAGCCCGACTAATTGAGGCGTACGTATGTTATCATTGTTGAGTTAATATAATATTTTCCTCAGAGACGAAGGAAACAACCAGATTCCATTATTAACCAGGGCACGTGTTTCATATGGTAACAAGAACTGTTGAGAAGTGCATGTGCAAATTCACTGTTTTGCCTTTGTTAAACGCCCATTTATTATACATCGATTTGTTACACACCCAAGTGTTATTAAGTAGATGAGAGTCAAACTTTGAAAAAAGTTTGAAAGATTATTGTTGAGACCGATCATGACAAAATATCTTAAATGTAACACATTTTGAGAATGTCCATCTTAACAATTATACACAGTGACAAAAATCCAGTAAATCGATTTCCCCCTACATACATGAATAACTTCACATCGGTAGAGAGACTAATCCACCAAACAATGTAAAAACAAACAGACATGGGCATTCCTAACTTATCAATCGAACATTTGTTATGAGTCAGTACTCAGTAGGGACTGTTATTTGTATTTGTCCGTGGCAGAAAATGATTGAAGTGCGTAATTAAGATTAATTAAGAGTTATCTGTCCCTGGTTGTTGTTTACGACCGTTGCAGGCTTGATCGTTTGAGACGTTTCGGGATAGGAGAATTTCAGGAAGGCCGAGTGTCCCTACATCAGAGAGACAAGAGGGCGACTCGAGTCCTTTTGCGATCGGACTTGTGTCTTATCTATTGCCAAGTACTGATTGGATATCTAGTTGTAAACACCGATATCCTGCCAGCTTCCAACCCTAATCTGGATTCAAGAATGGAGACACTGTTTCAAAACATTTGACAGTGACAAATTCGTGAGTTAACTTACATCAAGTTACTTATTGATGCTGCTGCTGCCATTGATCCGTTGTATTGCCTTCTTTAATGGTGAACCTAACGCTGTGAGTTTCACGTACATGCTCGCATTATCATCACTGAATTGTCTTGTCCAAACTCGAAAATTTACAGGCCGCCGTCATATAGCTGGAATAGTACAGAGTGTGGCGTTAAACAAAATAGCCCATGATTGTCAGTTTGAGGAAGAGTGCATGAAAATAAACATTCCACTTCCTAGAGCTGTATAAACATGAGGTTAACACGCCAGTGCTGGTTCCCACTCTTATATCTCAGCAGCAGGATGGGCAGTGTCCAGTACAGACTTAGAAAGCAGACCCCATCAGTGTACCCCAGGTTGATATCGCTGATAATAGTGCTAAATAATAAATAATCTGATAAAATAAGCATTTTTTAACTGAGCACTTATAAAGGTTAATGTTTACCCTCCTCCTTAGTGATAATCAGAGTAGCGAAGGTACAGAATCTCACTTTTTAATTAATACTAGATGTTCTAAACCTGGTCTAAACCTTTTTGTCGGTAAACATAATATTGAAATGAAAAACCTTAAAATTTTGTTCATGTTGATCATGAGTAAACAATCCAACAATCAGAATTCCCTGATATATTTATATTATGAAATATTCAGGAGCACATGAGACCAGACAAAATAGTAATTATCCTCTTCTGTTGAGAGAGACAAGAACGTGATGGAAGTAGTTGGGGGAGTACATGTTGGTGAGGAAGATGTGACAACTGCACTGAGAACTGTACCACAGCGACGGTCCTTTACACCCGAAAACATCGCCTTAGTCACAAACACAGGAGCTATTTGAGGAAAAGCTATTAAGATACTGCGTGGAAAGGAGGATGTGGTTCTGAATCATCATCCAATTGATGAATGGGTAGTTAGCAGATGGTCCAACTTACAACTTAGGATCGGTTTAGTTTAGTTACTATATAAGTAAAACATTGAGGAATCAGGTAATTTGATTTTTGTGGGTTGGAAAACTTGAGGGCCATTAACCCCACCACCCCTAAACTGAAGGAATCAAAATATTTATCCGACATCAAACTTTTGAACTGGTCCCTAACCCGTCTTGATTATCCACCGAAACAAATTGTGAAGGCCATTATGTTTGTGAAAATTATATGGATGGACCACTGAAAATCGGTGAAGACAGCGGGTGTTCGCGAAAATGGTAAGCATGCCCTGCCCTACCGTTAACACCTGCCGCTCACACAACTTGCATAAAAAAGTAAGTAGTTATTGCCCGACGTCTAACAGTAGTACTCCTGCCATGCGACGGCGGCCTGTTCAACAAACTAGACAATCAAGTGGTCGATGAACCAAAATATCCAGTGACGCTACAGTGCATAAGGCTTGCTTACTCTTCTTTATATGTCCTCACTTCATGTTGGCTTACGATGTAGCATCTTCCCGAGGCAAGGGAGTTAACTGACCATAAAAGTCCAGTTTCTACCCTTGCCGAACTAGGCTGGTATTATGGAGTTGCATTTTGGCTGGACTAACGAGTCTATGCATAGTCCAATCAAAATCGCGCACCTAAATCGAAATCCGGTTCGTAAACTGTCGTGCAGATTTCGATCGATTGCAGGATTTGCAAAGCATGTGCACCGCCAACTCGTTGTCAGCAGATATTTTCCAATTTTTTTCATGTTTTTAATCAAGGTGCTCACGTGATTTGATGCATTTCGCGATGTAAGATCCGTTTTATCACAATATAGGTCCTGATTATCGATCAGATCGTCCTGACTGGGCGCCACCATTTTGTGTGAAGCAAACGCAAGTGATACGAGAGGTGAAATTTCATTGGTCCATAGGAGAGACTTAAAAGGGACATTACTGGTAATAGCCACAGGTGGCGCTATGATCGAGCCCAGTAATTCCAGCCAAGTTCGGCAAGGGAGGAAACTGGACTTTTACACTCAGTTAACTCTCTTGCCTCGGGAAGATGACGAAGTAGCTGTGTTCCATATTTCCTATGCCTGCCATATACGCGAAAAAATCATACTGATGAAACAAAATAATGCACGGTTCTACATTGAAAGCACTGAACGTTTATCTCACCATTTAGGGAAAACATCTTACACAGACATTATAATGAACCAGCCGATGGCAACTGTCAAATACGAAAAAGAATAATAAAAAAATGTGTTTCTCCAAACTGCCGGGCAAAAGACTAACGGGATCGGGTGGTCAGGCTTGCTGACTTGGTTGATGCATGTCATCGTATCCCAACTGCGTGGATCGATGCTCATGATATCAATCACTGGACTGTCTGGGCCAGACTCGATTAATTACAGACCCCTGTCATATAGCTGGAACATTGCTGAGTGCGGCGTTTAACAACAAAGAAACAAAATTCTTTCACGAGAACATGACACATATACATATGTAATATATAAATAGAAAACAAACATATCATGAAAACAAAACCAGTAATATGTTTTTACAACAAAGACTTCTGAAACGTGTTATAGTTTTGAGGGAACAAGAGGTATTAAGTTGACGCAATCATAGTGGTATACATGATAAATGTTTAAAATATTAACAGAGTGGAGTGGCATAAAAAGTAAAAAATGTGTTGTTGGCACGTTATATTATGTCAGCAACATATGTTGCGTTGTCTAGAACTGAACGAACAGTTATGGCAGTGACGCAGTGGCTGGACGGAATGGCATACAAATGTTCATAAATGTGGTAAAGCTATTAATATTTTGTCACAATTACTCTTTTCAAAATAATAGTAACATTGTTGTAATATTATTTTATAGTGAAGTACATCAGTGGAGACATGAAGATATTGTTAAAACTGAAACCCACAACGTTGCGAGTGCGTGGTTTTTATGGGAGTTGCCTCCCTCATGCTTCGCGGACTGTATGTTTTCTCCTGTAGGCTGGCACGTCAATTATTCAAGCTGTACGAAAGTGCTCATACCTCGCTACACGGAAATTTGGTCAACTTTTCGCGGCTGTCCCCCGTCCCCGAGCCCGACTACACTAACAAAAGTGTTTACTGTAATAATTAACAGTTGGGAATGTATCAAAAAATATTTCCCTAATCGTATCTGCATTTCGTACGTACCCATATCATTACCCATGTGCGAGGCAAACATATGGTTTCTTTTACATTTTTTTTTACATCTATCTAACAATTAGCTACATCATCGAGTTTGCATCCCTCTATCTTTGTGACCGTGTAACAAAACCATGTTTAGTTTAATGAATTACAATTAGGAATAATTATTTATGCATTTCGCATGTACACAGATAATTATAAATGTGGGATATAAAGCTTAGGTTTCTTTTAAAAGTTTGTTTCTTTCCAAATATTACTCATCCCCATGTAAGTTTCGCAACCAAGCGTTGTTCCATGACACACAACGTTCCACATGCTAAGGCACAAGTAATGGCCCAGGTTAGAATAATTTCTCATCTATCTGTAAGATAAGAGGTGAATAAGTTTGATCAGTTGTCAATATATCCCAAGTATGTGGGATATTGGCCGTATGAACTATCCCAGACTCGACAATCTACAGCCCGACGATATATAGCTGAAATGTTGTTAATTGTGAATCACATAACAGAGCAAATGAAATTTTTTTTCGTGATCAATACTGATTTTGGTTGCCCTTATGTAGCTTGAATTTAAATAATTTGACACTCGGACACGTACAGAAGAACTTGTTAAACCAAAAGATGAAAAACGCATAGCTATTTGGGGTGACAATTGAAATGACTGTTTTGATTATCGATCTAATGAATAAAAGCAACAAATCCCTTTCCATATTCATAAGAAATCTCTGCCAAATATTCAATTTGTTCGAATGTACAATTCTGACCACATCATGAGTATGCGTCCATGAATCACAATCAAGTAATGATACATGTACCAGGTGTTCTCGAAAAAGTCAGTACATCCTGCCCCACCGGTGGCACACGTCAGAAATACATGCAAAAGCAAGTCAATTGTTCATCTGAAGAAACACGGGAACATATGGTACAAGTCAAAGTAGGGAAATCGGACATTATTTCTGTCACTGATGTGTTAAATTTGGAAATGTCCTCTACGCGTCTACCATCAAACATTTTAAAAGCTTTACCATATTGTAACCTTTATCAATCAACCTTTGGGCAACAGCCGTTAGACACTCTTTGAAATCGTTGAAGAAAGAGTATGCTCCATAATACCTCAAAATGTAGACACCAAAGGCTGGAATATTGCTCGACATAACGGGAAGGTTGACTATTGGAAAGTTGAAGTCACCCTTCTTGTCATATAGTCTTGAGGAGAGTGTTTTGTCACTCTGCATAGATCTAAATATGAAACAGACGAGGCGGTCTCACTGGTCTCCTTTATTTCTAGTTCAGATGGGAAAAACAGTAAAGGGGAATTCGCAATTGGTGGTTATTAAACGCTAAGTGATCATCGATACAACTGAAGCTGAAGTTAAACTTCTTGACCAAATCACCTTGTTTTGACAAATCCGATCAGAAATTCCGATTCATTTGCATCAAGATCAGCAAGAACGGGAGCACAATTGGTGCCCATGGGGAAGACTACTTCTTGACTACATGTCTTACAGCCAACGTTTACGTAGATGTTGTCAATGAGGAAGTCCAGCATTTCACATGATTGTTTTCTTAGTAAACTACAAACGTCATCTGCTTTCAATTTTGACAAATTGCTCTGAAACTCTGAAGATGGATATATATATGTATCTGTGGTCTCCACAGTTTGTAACAAAAGTCCCATGGATCAAGGAATGAAGTTTGTCTTTAAGTTTGCCATGTGGGAAAGAGGCGTACAAAGTAGAAAAATCAAAGGTTTTGATGGAATTGAACTCGGTTCTTTTTCGAAATTAAAATACGTCATGCTAATCCTTTGAGTTTTTGAGAATCCACATGGTATTATCTCAAATAATTTCTGTGAATATAAAGAAAGTACTTCCTTGATTGTATTAAGGGTTAATCTTTGAGACAGGGATTTGGTGGTACATGTGCTGCATCCAGTACTATATCTCTCTTTGCAGGAATTTGCTGACATATGATCTCTTTCCCTTCTTTCTTTGTCCTTGGTACATTCAAATGTCCAGAACGCTTAGAAAGAACATTGAGAGTATTGTGCTCATTGTATAGTGTTAATATTCCCGAGTCAGATAGGCCAGCTTACATATTGGATGGAATGGTAGTTCTGCCCATGGTACAACTGCTACATACTGGAAGAGACTTATGTGTCTTCAAGGATCCGTCTGTCGGGGGAATAAATGTTTTGTATTTGACCTTTGACAGATACAAGATATTGCTGTTGGAAAAAAGCATTTGTATTTTGAGAGTTCTGGTTGTGTGATGACAGTTTCAAAGTAATAGTATGGAAAGTAAAAATAATCAGGCGGTCTTCTTGGATTTCTAAAATTGCTAACAGGTAATAGGTAGACCAAACGCATATGAGAGTATCAATAAAATACAAAACAACATTTTGTGAACCTTGATACCAGCAGTTCCTTATCACAAACATAGACCTATTGAAAGCATCTTGTACCACATTTATATGGTACAACAGACCCGAGACATGAAACAGAGAATGAAGCCATTCCTTCCGAATAAATGGTGTGCTTTGTTACTAAACTTCCAGGCTCCCATTGAGGTGAGGTAAAGTGAAATAGGGTTTAACGTCGCTGAGATACCATGCCGCAGATGAACATGAATACCCCACTCAGACATAGCAAACTGACTCCGAGCCGACCAGTCCTTTTTTTGGCCCATTAATGCCGAGCGCCAGACAGTGTAACAACAAGTACCATCCTTTAAGGTCTATTGGTATGACGCGGCCGGGGATCGAACCCACAGAGGCAGTCTGCTCCTATTGAAACTTAGCTCTTTGACCACTATTACAAGGATAAGAAAAGGTTATTTTATAGGTTACGGTACATCATGGAAATTGTGGTTAAACGGTACATTTCAATTACATACAAACAATTATCTTTCTATCATTTTGACGTTTTGGACTTACATAATGAAGTACACAAAAAATCGAAGAAAAAAGTACAGACGAATTATGGCTAGAATGAGTGAAAATGGTAGATATTTCGTTCTGCAAAAATGAATGTCAAATTGTGGGACACGTTCGTATATATTAATAATGTCTTTACCTCGTTTCGCTCCACTTCGATATGTTCGAGACAGAGAAGCACTGTGATATTCACAATAATCTCATGGGCGGTGGGGTAGCCTGGTGGTGAAAGCGCTTGTTCGTCACGCCGAAGGCCCGGTTTGACTCCCCACATTAGTACAATGAGTGACGCCCATTACTGGGTGCCCCCATCGTGATATTGCTGGGATATTGCTAAAGGCGGCGTAAAACATACTCGCTCAGTCACTCACAATCATCTCTACAACAGATAACTACAAATTCTATTATAAAACTTGGATTTATACTGCGCCCTACCTCCAAAGAGGATGTTCTTGAAGTCCTGATCAAAGCTATGGGGTGTGATATCCGCCGGGTGGTACTCTCTGTAGAGGGTACAGGTGTGGGTTCCCTGGTCTTGGGCGTACCAGGAACACTCGTCCCTCACAAGACACAGGACGCCGCAGGTGATTACAGATGGCGCATGGAGAGTTTGTAACTTGGTGACGGCAGGAAGTCCAGGCAGTTCATAGTTGGTCATGAATGACGAGAGTTCTACCGAAACCGCGCTGGGAAGAAGCAGAGCAACGCCACACACGAACCACCTCAACATCATTTTCCAAATGGTCTGTACATTGAACATTCTAAGTAAAAAAAACCTTTCTCTGGTATATCTTGAAAATCGTTATCACTTTATGACACTCATCGGTTATGATTTTTCAAACAGCCAACATTCGCCCGAACACAAACTTCACATACGACGCTCTTTGGTTGTTGCTAATGCGCGCTGTCTTCAATTTCCTCTTAAACGTTTTCAAACATATTCTTCAGACTGTTACAACACATTTCCAGCCCCGCAGATCGTACTACCCGACATCTAATCATCAATATCCCGCACGCCCGTGTGTACGTAAACAAACAGGCTCGTTGAGATAGCCATACATTACCACCCAGATCCTGTGTGGTCCGTTTTCAAGATAATTGCAACGTCCTCAACGGCCGCGGAGTGATTAAATCCATTGTTATGTAACAGTACAGAAACATCGATGAGGAAAATCGATAAAGGATAGGAGGTGGAGAAACTTATGTAAATGCCAGGTTCTACACATGTCACCATTCAAAGATAATGACAGTAGTAATTTCGATAACCATTTACCTTGACATGGTTGTCTAACTCCCATAAGTGATGCTTTATAATAACATTTCAATCGTAATGGCACAAGATGTCTATCGCTTGTGGTGGAGAAGGTTCTTGTGCTCACTTAAGCGGATGTATACGTACTTGCTTGTGTTCACAGGAGCGTCGATACAACGTGCCTATGTACAAAGTAACAAGTAACAAGTGGGTACGACACGGCATGGTGCTGACAAACCTAGAAACATAATCGGGGCGTACCGGGATTCGAACCTACGATCACAGGTTTCTGGCGTGCCCAAGGGACGCAAGTCTGCACAGCGAATCGCGGCTGGGCCACCCGTGCCCCCTAAAGCAACTGGATATAACATCCCTGGGATATACATGTATGTTTCCGGTTGTCTCATTTGCCAATGCTTTCCGTGCTGTTTGTTTGTTGTTTAACGCAGCACTCAGCAATATTCTAGCTATGTGACGGCGGTCTGTAAATTATCGAATCTGGACCAAACAATCCAATGATTGATATCATGAGCATCGATCCACCTAACTGGGATTCGATGCCATGCATCATCCAAGTCTAACCCGTAACTTCACGGGTTTTTATTTAGTCAAATACCTCGTAAGTCCACAGTACGATGCCGATTCATTCTGATTGATAGTTCTTGCCTTGTGTTGTATGAGGTTTTTTTACACCGCAGTCAGCAATTGTTTCTCAAGTCCCTTTAAACACTCGAGTCGATGACACACAAGTCGATTAAATCGCCGGAATCCTCACGAGGTTCAGAGTTCCGAATGAATCATTGGGATAATAGAAGAAAAACAATCTTTTATCTCTTGATTACGTTTTGGTATATGATACATAAATAAAAATGAGAAGTTGTTTTTTTTTTAAGAAGTTTATTCATGAATGATACAAAAATACAAAAATAAGAAAAACCTTCGTAAAATGCGCACGTAAAATCGTAATGTTCATAAACGGACTTCCTCTGACTTGTCTATTACTGTTTGTTTGTTGTTTAACGCTGCTCTCAGCAATATTCCAGCTATATGACGGCGGTCTGTAAATAATCGATTCTTGACCAGACACTCCAGTAATTGATATCATGAGCATCGATCCACGCCATTGTAATAGATGACATGCTACAACCAAATCAGCGAGCCTGACCACCCGATCCTGTTAGTCGCATCTTACGATAAACGTAGTCGCCTTTTACGGCAAGCATGGGTCGCCGAAGATCTTTTCTACCCCGGATCTTCACAGGTCTTGTCTATAACTGGGTCTTGTTCTTCGTAAGTTTTCAAAAAACTGACTATAAGATCGATGGAATTTCATTGTGAATTATTAAAGAATATTGCGTTCGTTCGATACGTTTTCTATATTTGACCATACGACACACATTGGTGAACTACTTTGACTACTTTGACTAAATTACTTGATAACTATAGCAAATGTATGGCGAAGCATTGGGAACTTAGTGAGTTGTGTTTTACGCCGCTTTCAAGAATATTTTAACATTACGATGGGGGACAGTGGTGAACGTGAGAATCACATTTTGGTATTATGGTAGAAATTGAGTGAGTAAGTGAGTGAGTTTGGTTTGACGCCGCTTTTAACAGTATTCCAGTCATATCACGGCATGTCAGCTTAATGTGGGAGGAAAGCCCGAAGTGATGCAGGTCTCAGACGTTTACCACTTCCGTGAAACCCACGGGTATGGTGCTGACAAACCTAGAAACATAATCGGGGCGAACCGGGATTCGAACCCACAATCATAGGTTTCTGGCGTGGCCAAGGGACGCAACTCTGCACAGCGAATCGCGGCGCCTTAGACGACTGGACCACCCGTGCCCCCTGGTAGAAATTGAAAATCCTCGGGTGTCACAATGATAACGTCAGGTACCTGAACAAAGTACCCGTCCATGCACATTATCGGCGATAAAGAAGACAGAAACTGATATTTTAAAAGCCAAGTGGGTTGTCTGCAGATATTGAAAGCAAGCACCGACAACAGATACGGTCGAAACAATGAAATCATATCCTGATCATCTTTCCTAGGCAAGGGTGTTAGCTGACTATAAAAGTTCAGTGGAAACTGGACTTTTATAGACAGTTAACGCCCTTGGCTAGGAAAAAGCGCCCGGATGACGTTCATATTGTTCATGCTATCAACAACGCAGAAATAAACACACATAATACAACACACTTGTAACAGATAGCATGCATGACGTGGGGAGCAATCATGATTTCAACAGACATTATTGGAAGCATTTCTTTTATTGACAAGACATGAATTTGTAGCTCATCTCTGAGAACACGACTAGCCTTTAACTGTTAAAATGCTTAAAAATTCTTTGTTTGAATAAACCTATTTAGTATAGGCTAATAGGATGTTTAATAAATTTGTACCCCAATGTCCTTTAGTAGTGGGTCCCCGTGTCTTGCGATTTGGAAATCTCCAGTGTGCTACAGTCTTGAATTAACATACAGTATACATATATACTGAGTATAAAGTTCCAATGCAGTGTTTGACACAAACCTTTGTCCAATGACTATTTACAGACCGTTAAGCAACCAACCAACCAACCAATGGCTCATGCATAGCAAATATGTTTGAGGACCTTATATAGGTGTTCATAGGTCCAGCGGTAGTCTGTATTGAAGTGCTGTTGTATATATCTCTGTATATAACTCTAAGCTAAGCTGTGTTATATTGCTTTCATTTCAATTGGTAACAATTGAAGTAGCATGATTTGAAAGAAGATTGATTAAACATTATTATTATCACCTTTTGATCAGGGCAGGCGTTAGCCTGGTGGTTAAAGCGTTTGCTCGTCTCACCGACAGCCGGGGTTCAAATCCACACATACGTACACTGTGTGAAGCTATTATCTGCTTCCCCCCACCCCTACCCCCACCCCGACGTGATATTGCTGGATTAGTGCTAAAAGCGGCATAAAACCATACTCACTTACTCACCTCAAGAGATCCCATATAAGAGGCGATCGGGTGGGCAGGCTCGCTGACTTGGTTGATGCATGTCATCGTGTCCCAATTTCGTGGGTCGACTGATGTCAATCACTGGATTGTCTGGTCCAGACTCGATTATTTACAGACCGCCATCATATAGCTGGAATACTTCTGAGTGTTAAACAACAAACAAACAAACAAAGAAGAAATAAAAGATTCAGAGTAACGACAATATTTTCACAATACTGCATGCCAAGAGGGATGACTTCAGCTTTCCTATATTTAAGTTGTCCCTTCATGTCGAGCAATGCTCAAGCACCCGCAGCCTTTGGTGTATTTTTCACAACTGTTGAGGTACAATCGAGAAGGCTCTGTCTGTCTAACATTTCAAGTGAGTGAGTGAGTTAATATTTAACGTCACATCGGCAATATTGCAGCCATATCGTGACGAGACAAAATTTGACTTTAATAATTTATTTATAAACTGTATAAAATTCCGTCGACGAAGGACAGTAAAGCAACTAGATTATCACAGATATATGTTTAAAACTAGTACATAACCATAAAATATGACAATTCATAACATTACAATAGATAAAATTGGGTTATATATCACCAGCAACTAAAGTGAGGTCACCATACTGAGGACCATGGGGACTTACAGTACCCTTTCTACCTGCATGGACCCCAGCAGGATTTACACCATCCCTTTAGTCACTGGCGACCACTGACAGGGTTCAGCCGGAGATTTAAAACCCACAAATATACTACGATTAAAACACTGGCAGATATAAAATTACTTTGATTTATGTGGGATTTCATATCCTCTCAGGGGGTCTAACATTTCAACTAGCGTCATGCAACAATAGTTGTAAAGTTTAAACAGGGGTACAACACTCAAGACCTCTGTAAAGCTTTCAAAAGGTGTTGTGGTCGACATGTGGAGGATATGTCTAAATTTGACATATCAGTGACATATCAGTTTGTGACGGGTGCCATCGGTGGGGCAGGGTACCTTCATCATTTCCCCAACATCTGGTAACACCAATACTTCTTACAATTAAGGAAAATGGTTTGTCGCTATTATTTATTAATAAATGTATAGAAATGCGAGTATCTGACAATTTGAATGTTTTGAAAAGGGTAAGTTATAGTTCCGAGACACTTTTACATGTACACCTACATTTCATCATTGGACCTTCCGACGTATGGGTACAAAATATGTACACTTAACTGAGGCAAGTAAACATTTTATGTCTTTTCCATTACGTGATGTTTGTCCAAGCTGAAAGAAGTGATGGAAACGGACCTACAATACTCACAAAAATACGTTCTTGTGTATTCCAAACTGACCCTCGATGTAGACTGTATTGTCAGTCGCATCACAACATTGAGTGAGTGAGTGAGTGAGTTGGGTTTATCGCCGCTTTTAACAGTATTCCAGTTATATCACGGCGTGTCAGCTTAATGTGGAGGAAAGCCCGAAGTGATGCAGGTCTCAGACGTTAACCACTTCGGTGAAACCCACGAGCACGGGTATGGTGCTGACAAACCTAGAAACATAATCGAGGCGAACCGGGATTCGAACCCACAATCATAGGTTACTGGCGTGCCCAAGGGACGTAACTCTATCGTGGCGCCTTAGACGACTTGGCCACCAGTGCCCCCACAACAATGAGAAAAGGCTGAAGGTTTATACTTTTTGTTCTCTTTTAATGTTAATTTACGCCAGGTAAAGACGTCAACAGCTAAAACATAGAACTGCCGGAGTGATAAGAAGGTTTTAATCGCCGCTTGTGACCATATTCCAGTAATATTATGAAGTGACATGCGAATGTACCACATGAAGACAGTCAGTGTTTTAAACAAATTAAACAGTCGAAGATGGGGTGCATGTTTTGTGTTCTGTCCCTTTAATGAAGATATTAGATTATTATTTCTAATTGTGTAAAGATATTTGCGAATTTAATGTTCTTTACAATGAAAAAGTCATCATTTATGTGAACCAACCTCAACATTAACCATTCTACGCCTCCAAAGCATGCAAACATATTGTTCCGATAAACTCAAATATGTTTAAGCATCTGAATATACATTTATTTGTGTTCGTATATTTTTATTCTTTCAAGATGTTTTAAGGTTAATTATGTTATTATTTATTAATATAATTAATAATATATCGTCTCTCGTAAATCACTGGGGTGTTGGTCGTAGGTTGTTTTACTGAGTGTACAAATATATGCCATCCAACGAGTGACACACGTGTAGTGAGTGAGTGAGTTTGGTTTAACGCCGCTTTTAACAGCATTCCAGTCATATCGCGGCGTGTCAGCTTAATGTGGAGGAAAGCCCGAAGTGTTGCAGGTATCAGACGTTTACCATTTCGGTGAAACCCACGGTATGGTGCTGACAAACCTGTCAGTCTGAAGGCGTAATGCGTCAGGAAAGCCCGAACTGATGCATGACTGAAACGTTTACCACTTCGACTAACAAATCAAGGGAAACACCGAAGGGGAGAATCGAACCCACGACTACATACTACATAGTATCCTGACACACCCTGCATTCCGGATTGAATGTTTAAGGGTCTTCTTATAAACCCTGACCAATGAAGATCCGGGGTAGAATAGGTCTTCAGCAACCCATGCTTGCCGTGAAAGGCAACTACGCTTGTCGGAAGAGGCGACTTACGGGATCGGGTTGTCAGGCTCGCTGACTTGGTTGATGCATGGCATCGTATCCCAATTGTGTGGATCGATGCTCATGATATCAATCACTGGATTGTCTGTTCCAGACTCGATTATTTGCAGACCGCCGTCATATAGCTATAATATTGCTGAGTGCGGCGTTAAACAACAAATAAACAAAATCTTATAAACCTACATTTTGTGGATTGGACAGAAGAATCGTTCATAAAACTTACATAATCCATGGCAATGAAAACGGACACAGGATATGACACAAATGTATATGATACCTAAGGTCAGTGACACGAATGGTTGTTTCAACAATAAAGACGACAAAACCCTTTCCATATTCAAAAGAAATTTCTGCTCAAAGTAGAGACGATTGTACAATTACGACCATACCATGAATATGCGTCCATGAATCACCACCAAATAGTGATGATACCTGGTGTTCGCCAAACGGTGAGCTTATCTTGTCCAGCCGGTGGCATCCGTCACAAACACATGCAAAGGCAAGTCAATTGTAAACAATTGTATTCATTTTTTTGGCAATGGCGTGTCAGTCACCTTTCGGTTATACTTGACGGGTCGTTAACCCCGGGGCTGTTCAAAAGGAACATCGCAGCAATTACATAAGAAAGTTGTTGAGAGGCTTTCCTCAAAGAGTCACACATCATAGACGTCCGCTCTCAAGTATGTGTCGCCGCTGACACGGACACAAAGGATAATACACTTTATCTCTGTAACGACCAGGGGACTATAAATGGCGGTACTTCTTCTTTGTTCTCTCACTAGGGGGCGATGATAATTACCCGGATGAATGAACCCGGGAAGACCTCTACACGGAGAAATGAACATCGGGTTAATCCAAGGCTGGGTCAGAAACCCTATTTACATTCCTAACTGAATTCAGTACCAATTTTAACTTTTATGTTCCTATACACTAAGTGAATGTTGACGTTGAACTAACACCACGATTCTTGTCTATGCTTTTGTTTAACGCCACACTCAGCAATATTCCAATAAATGACGGCTGTCTGTAAATAATCGAGTCTGGACCAGACAATCTAGTGATTGACATCATGAGCGTCGATCCACGCAGTTGGGATCGATGACATGCATCAACTAAGTATGCGAGCCTGACCACCCGATCCCGTTAGTCGCCTCTTACAAGCATAGTAACCTTTCTGGCCAAGCATGGGTTGCTGAAGATCTATTTTACCCCGGATGTTCACGGCTCTCTTGTCTATGAAGGGGAATCGAACATGTGATGATGTTACAGACTAATGTAGAGCTACCTGACACCGGTGTAATGCGGAACACCGTCCAGTTCAAAATGTCATCACTATTCCTATTTTTCAAAACATTTTGTTCTCAATATAACATTTCAAGGTGGACCCTCTGTTCCAATACCTGGATCCGTGATGATGACTTATTAATCTGTTTTGTTTGTCTGTTTCCTGTTTAACGCCGCCCTTCGCAATATTCCAGCTATATGACGGCGGTTTGTAAATCGCCGAGTCGGGACCAGATAATGCAGTGATTTACATCATAAGCATCGATCTACGAAGTTGGATACTACGACATGCATCAACCACGTCGGCGACACTGACCACCCGATCCTCTTAGTCTCCTCTTACGACAATCAAGGGTTGCTGAAGACAAAATCTAACTGGGATCGTCATGGGTCCTATGTCAAGTTGACGCCATTATGCCACACAACGCTGTTAACCGCTTCCTGATAGCCGACGTTAACATGGGTAATGCTTCCGGGAGCATCAACGTACTGTGTCGTTCTCTTAGCATTATGGTGACCCTAGGTATGTGTGCCTTGGGGCGTAACGGACACATATTGGGATATATTAGAAATACACACGTCTTTAAGCACGTCTCTTTCAGGATGCACCTCAGTAACATTTCTCAACTCCCAGTGCTGCACGAGTTAAAACTATGATTTGTTTGTTTGTTTGTTGTTTAACGCCGCACAGCAATATTCCAGCTATATGACGGCGGTCTGTAAATAATCGAGTCTGGACCAGACAATCCAGTGATTGACATCATCACCATCGATCCAAGCAATTGGGATCAATGACATGTATCAACCACCCGATCCCGTTAGTCGCCTTTAACGACAAGCATAGTCGCCTTTACGGAAAGCATGGGTTGCTGATGACCTATTCTACCCCGGAATCTTCACGGGTCTAAAACTATGATGTCCTGTCCTGTTTATGACGTCATTCTACCGGGTAAATGTCTGGCATGGTATTAGGCTGGGCTAGATGCAGGTAGAGAGAGTGAGAGAGTTGGGTTTGAAGCCGCTTTCGAGCAAATTTCAGATTATCGTATTTCATGTGGGAATAAAGCCAGTACAGACGAAGGTCTCAGGCGAAACCGTTTTACGGGCATGATGCGGGTAAACTTTGGATGATAATCAGGGCGAATCTAGGTTTCGTACCCATGAAGAACGGAGTCTAAAAAGAAAAAAGAGAAATATTCTCGCCCTTTTCAAGAAAGAGTAGTGCCACGATATTAGTTTGTTTGTTTTTTAACGCCGCACTCAGCAATATTCCATCTATATGACGGCCGTTTGTAAGTAATCGAGTCTGGACCAGACAATCCAGTGATTGAGATCATGAGCATCGATCCACGCATGGGTAGTTATGGGCGCAGCATGGTCCACTGGGCCACCGTGGCTTAAACTCTGCCCCTGTAAATATAAGCGACAAAACCTTCCATAGTCATCCCAGATCTCGTCGATTGTAGGAATCCGACTGTACCATGAGCATCTTTATGTGTCTCTATCAAATAGTGATGACACCAGGTGATCACGAAAAGATGAGTGTGTCCTGTCCCACCGGTCGCACCCGTCACAAACACATGTAAAGGCAAGTCAAGTGTTCACCTGAACAAAACATGGGAATATATGGTACAAGTCAAAATAAGGAATCGCATCAGACATGATTGTTGTCACTGGTGTGTGAAATTTGGAAATGTCCTCTATATGTCTACCATAAATGTTTTTGAATGCTTTACTGAGGCCTTGAGTGCGGGACCGCCTCCGTAGTCTAGCGGTAGAGCGTCCGCCCGGAGAGTGAAAGGTCCGGGGTTCGATCCCCGACCGCGTCATACAAAAAGACGTTAAAAGATGGTACTTTTTGTTACCCTGTCTGGCGCTCAGCATTAAGGGGGATAAAACAAGGACTGGTCGGCTCGGAGTGAGTATACTGTGTCTGAGTGGGGTATTCATGTTAAACTGCGGCATGGTATCTCAGTGAGCTAGCACTATAAATCGGCAACAGTCCGGACTAGCGCACACACACACACACACACACACACACACACACACACACACACACACACACACACACACACACACACACACCACACACACACACACACACACACACACACACACACACACACACACACACACACGTCGCTATATAAGTGCAATAATCTTGGACACGACGTTAAACCCCATTTCACCTCACCTCACCTTGAATGCGACATTGATCAAATAATCTCTGAGCAAGAGTCGTATGAAATCTTCGAAGAAACAGAATGCTCGATTATACCTCAAAAGTTGTGAAATGTGGACACTATGTATCTATGGTCACCATTTTTTTTTAACGTTACAATAAAATACAAGAAATTCGAGATATTTGGATTACTGTCAGCATTAAGTGTAGATGCTATCGAAGAGGAATAAAATTTAATACAGTTTAAGTATAATTCAGTTCATTTAGTTAACATTACCGGGAGACTCCAAATGAGTGAGTGAGTGAGTTTGGTTTTACGCCGGTTTTAGCAATATTCCAGCAATATCACGGCAGGGGATACCAGAAATGGGCTTCACACATTGTGCCCATGTCGGGAATCGAACCCGGGTCTTCGGCGTGACGAGCGAACGCTTTAACCACTAGGCTACCCGACCGCCCCGACTCCAAATGAAGCCAAATTGTTTCACCTACTAACGCGCAGTATCGTGTATATACATTGCTACGCTTAGTAAGAATAATATGTACAGTAAACTACGGTTATAACGAACACGCTTATAACGAACTGACCGATATAACGAACTTATTTTGTTAGTCCCGGCCATTTGTTGTATATATGGTGTATATATGCTTATAGCGAACTACGGTTATAACGAACTAAAATTAGTGGTCCCTTTGAGTTCGTTATAACCGTAGTTTACTGTATCGGAATTGTGTTCAACGTCCATACTCTATCCCGTATATTAAAAGGCGAGGTGTCCAGGTTTTCTTATGTTCTGGTCTTCTTAAACACAAGAAAACACTTTTTGTTTGAGACCCGTGAAGATTCCGGGATAGAATAGGTCTTCAGCAACCCATACTTGCCGTAAAAGGCGACTTTGCTTGTCGTAAAAGGCGACTAACGGGATCGGGTGGTCAAGCTCGCTGACTTGGTTGAAACATGTCATCGTTCCCAATTGCGTGGCCCAGTCGACTATGCTGGGCCCATAACTACCCATGCGTGGATCGATGCTCACCAACCAACCAACCAACTTTTTGTTTGAAACGAATAATGAGTATTATTAAAGTTAGTATAGCTTCCACGTGGGACGACATACAATCCACAAAAGACGTCTTTCACCATACCAGTCGTAAGATAAATGAAATGACATGGAATATACCAGCAGTGCAAAATAAAGTCATTCAGACGATGGCTTACTATTAACAAAAGTGTATCAATTTGTCACTATATACAGGCGAATTGCGACTAGTTACAATGGCGACTCCAATTCCCATGGTCATGTTACAAAGTACAGACCACCCATCAGTACACCGACAGCACCACAATGCCTACACTGATATATACGTGCCCCCATTCCGTGCCATACGTCAATACGTCACCGCAGGTAGTTAGTCGCACCTGGGACGTGCCTGCTTATTAGGCCCGTGGATGATAGTAGATCACCCGACTTGCTACAGAACAAACTAGGTGCTTGTCTGTAACGGAAATAGCAGACAGCGCCAATCACCCAGAGCGATCAGTCAATGATTTGGTTCCGCCTGTCACGCAGGCCGTTCGAAGGACAATGTGATACTACGGCCGTGCTACAATTAACATTATACAACGCTGTCATATCTTGTTCTGATTGTATTTTAGATATCACAGGTCATTAATAAATAAATGTACTTTAACTATGAATCAATGCTGTGTAACGGGAGGAACAATGGTACCGCTATATCAGTAGCAAACTCATTAATATACTATGTTTCTATTAAACTTGGCTTCTGAATTATTGGCTAAAGATGTATGGATAAGTTACAGTGGCTGATGCGCATACAGAGGCAGGAGAGGCCCTATTCCACCAAACATCTTTATTTTTTTTTCAGAATTGAAGAAGTTGTATCAATTCCTGAGTAAGTGAGTGAGTGAGTGAGTGAGTATTTAAAGCAGCTTTGAAAAACTATTTAAGTTATATTCTATAAAGTAGATATAATTTATGAATAACAACTTCTTTATTTACTGTAAAGACGACGATTCGGTATGACGATCTATCTAATTTGTCATCCGCCAACTTCTAAGTAAAGCCTATCAAACAATTTATATCAACGGCGTATCAGCTTAATGTGGGAGGAAAGCCCGAAGTGATTCAGGTCTTAGGCGTTTACCACTTCGGCGAAACCCACGAGTACGGATATGGTGCTGACAAACCTAGAAACAATCGGGGCGAACCTGGATTTTCTGGTCCAGACTCGATTATTTACAGACCTCGTCCGGGGCACGGGTGGCCCAGTCGTCCAAGGCGCCGCGATTCGCTGTTCAGAGTTGCGTCCCTTGGCCACGCCAGAAACCTATGATTGTGGGTTCGAATCCCGGTTCGCCTCGATTATGTTTCTAGGTTTGTCAGCACCATACCCGTGCTCGTGGGTTTCACCGAAGTGGTAAACGTCTGAGACCTGCATCACTTCGAGCTTTCCTCCCACATTAAGCTGACACGCCGTGATATGACTGGAATACTGTTAAAAGCGGCGTTAAACCCAACTCACTCGGACCTCGTCATACAGCTGGAATATTTGGAACTGCGGCGTTTAACAACAAACAAACTAGATATATATGGTATATGTGACCCTGTTTGTTGTTTTTGTTAATCTCTGTGTACAGTACTTTTAGCTATGTCTTACTAAGTTGTCGATCACTTGCTTGATAAAGGTACTTGTATGTGTGTTGAAACGTGGATCTAAAAGATACAGAAATTGAAAAACTTAAGTGAACTCTTAATCTAAAGAAAAAGGCCAACCACATATTCAGATACAAGTCTGAATGGAACGTCTCACTTTTCCCCCTTTAACTTAATCAGTGAAAAACAATGGAAATTTATGATTCAGGAGTATTTATGTGATAACATGCCACATTGGTCTGCTATCGACACTCCTCTTGTTTCGAAGTTTGGCATCGAGTTAACGTGTTTGCATTTGAACCTTGCAAATCAATCGTAACTTACTTGATAAGTCAATTCATTTTGTGTCATGAGGTTAATATTTATTATTGACTTTAATTCATTGTGATTTCCGTGTCTCTCTTGACAAACAAGGCGCTACAACTGCACCCGACTTACTTATCATTACTTTGAGTGAGTTAGTGAGTTTGGTTTTACGCCGCTTTTAGCAATATTCCAGCAATATCACGGCGGGGGACACCAGAAATGGGCTTCACACATTGTACCCATGTCGGGAATCGAACCCGGATCTTCACTTAACATTACTGAACATGTAACGATGCTTGGCGGTGTGAGAACTTGTCTGCTAATCAGCTCGTGTTATAGCAAAATCTGAGGTTAAGTTCATTATTCTTTTTATTTTCCACAATAAGATGAGCTACTTTTTGCAAATGTTCATATTTTCTTTGTACTTTATTTTATTTTTTACTTTAATTTTATTTTCTTTCAATTCCATTTCCATCATATTTGTATTTTGTCAAAACCTGTTTTTGTTCTCGTCAACGTTGTAGAAATGTTTTTTATTATTAACGGCTTAAAACCGTAATTGACGTATATTTATAGAGTCTCCTGTTGTACATACATGTAAATAGCTTGCTGATAAGGTCTCTTATAATGAATCACTTAGAATATTAATTCTGTTACGCCCCATGAGTTTCAAAGAAAATATATGTCTGTTTTTACATGTCCGTCTGTCCCCTTTGTCATTGGCAGATAAATGTAACTTGAACAGTCGCTCTGTTCTTTGGGAAGACTTAACCGTGTCACAGATAACACTGCCGCGGATATAATCCTTGGGTCCTTAATCTCCTTTGAATAAATGTATTCCAAATTCCACGATTTACGACTCCTCCAAGTTACATGACGGTTAACAGACACGCTCAGAGCACGTACGTGTTACAACAAGCACAATGATTCATGCGACAATGAAAACAATTATTGTCTGGGGGACCTTTATGATTTCATGGCACCATGTCCCGTTAAGTACATTTTACTAGAGCCCCGACATATACCTACTTCTACATGCGTAGTAGGCAGATCAGAGCACGGTGACGTCACAATGTCGCCAATAATCCAAGATAAGAATCTCACTTCAATTTCATGAGCCACGACAAACATATAGCATATACACACAGTCCTTTTACAACCCATTATCTCAGTAAAGGAAATGACCTTGAAATTCCCACCCATTTATCAGCCCTTTGACAAAGACCGCCTGTCCCCCGGGCCTGTAATTAACATGTAGCCATGCAATAAACAGGGTTTCGTACACGTCGGCGAGGCTGTAAAACCTTTACCCTCATTCTACAGGTGGAAACTGACCACCGGCACCCCCGGTCAACAACCGGCACCCACCCACTCAATTATCTCTGACAGTAACCTAAGACGCGCTGACTGTGACTAGGCCAATAGAACAGCGATCTTCAAGTACAGGGGCGTAAGAAGGCGCGCTTCACCTGTTTGGCTTTTGGCTTTGATCACTGATATTGGAATTAAGGTGTGGTCGATGCATGCTGGATCAGCTGTCGTAATAACATTGCTTTTTGATCTCAAGTGACAGAAAATGTCCATGGAATGTGTGTCAATCGTTTTGTTTGTTTCTTTGGCTAATACAATATCACATGACTTAAGGGTAGCACGAGACGTCCACAATACGTCGAGCTTCATGGAATTGAAATGAATATTTTCTACATGATCGGAATGTACACATTTTGAGTACGCTTTAGTGCTTCGATTTATGTCTCTGATCAAATATTTGACTGTTATTGTCAAACCCTGCCAGTAGACAAGGGAAGTTTATGAAACGTTGAATCTTGTTTTCAAATGGCTGTCAGTATATGGGGTCCCGTGTTACAATATTACCAACCGGGTTAGAATTGGTCTGCAGCAACCCATGCTTGTCGTTTTTGCATAAAAAATTCCCCCTGTAGTGGCAGTATAGGTATATAAATCTGACTCCAGTGGAAGTGAGCCAGAACCCCTATTACCTATACTACTCATATAGATGGAATAATATTGCTGTGTGTGACGTTATAAAACAGACAAAAAGGAAAGAAAGAAAGAAACACCAAATGGCGATTGCATTATGCCTGCCGTAACTCCCATATTTAACTTACCACAGTCGTAGCTAAGCTCGCTTTGTGAAACGTTTCATGTGTACATGTGTACATGTTTTCGCCACGAAATCCCAACGTTTTATTCACACAAGAACACGACCGGCGATATCACATAGAGTGTGTCATTAATTTGAATATTTCCCGTGTGCGTCACCAAGACTCAGCGTCTTTACACGTGAAGCAGCACTCCTATGCAAAGTTGGCTCTAATTCATAGCATCGGGATGTGAGAAAAGCTAACAAAGCTCCTAGTTCACTACGAAATGTGTACCGGGTAAGCCGATCCACCAGTCACCATTGTCTGCCACTGTTTGACTGTATGACATGTATGGAGGTACACCTAATACTGCTTCTGTGGGAGAGGCAAGTGGGTGGATCAGATTGCAAGCTAACCATGAATATGTCTGTAGGGAGTCAGGGTAACTTGAAACGATTCTGCATAGTGAGTGAGTGAGTATGGTTTTACGCCGCTTTTAGCAATATTCCAGCAATATCACGGCGGGTGACACCAGAAATGGGCTTCACACTTTGTACCCATGTCGGGAATCGACATGTCGGGAATCGAACCCGAGTCTCGGGCGTGACGAGCGAATGCTTAAATCACTAGGCTACCCGACACCACCCCCCCCCCCCCCGATTCTGCATAGAAAGGTCAGTTGGGGGCGGTCGGGTAGCCTAGTGGTTAAAGCGTTCGCTCGTCACGCCGAAGACCCGGGTTCGATTCCCGACATGGATACAACGTGTGAAGCCCATTTCTGCTGTGCCCGCCGTGATATTGCTGGAATATTGCTAAAAACGGCGTCAAACCAAACTCACTCACTCACTCATTTGGAGTCTCCCGGTAATATTAACTAAACGTACTTAATTATACTTAAACTGTAGTAAACTTCCTCTTCGATTGCATCTACACTCACTCACTCACTAGTTTGTCTGCAAGTAGACACACTTTTGGGGAATGCCATCTCTACTACTCATTGGTATTTATCTCATTTATAGACATTGAGTAAAAAAGTGAATGTCTCTGATCGCCTCTCAGCAAACAAGTGGTTGATACCATGAGCAACGATCCACGAAATCAGGGAACAATGACACACAGTCACCGTCGAGTCCGGATCCTCCGAGCATACCAGGGGCCTAATTTAACCCGGAATCCCCACGGATTAAAAAACAGTGGTTAGGATTTGACATTCTGCCTAAATCGACACCTGAGTCGACCAAACCTGTCAAAGCCGTTATCTGACTAATCCGCCCTCCTGTCTAAACCGACCTCTGAATAGTACAACATTTCGTATAGTTTGAAATTCTGTTTCAGCTGATGTGTTATAACTCCGAAATTCTATCTTAACCGACATCTGAATACCACATCATCTGTCCAAATCGACATTTACTTTAAGTCCAGTAACAGTATTACAGACCGTGTAAACATAAACAATGGGGTAAACAAGAGTGTTTACAAAGATAAGTTCAAGTCGCAACGAATGTCAGGTAGACAAACTCCGCTGTACCTTAATAAAGAAGCATGGACAGGTAAATGAGGAATAGCGCAGCACACCTTCCTCTTAATCAGCTACAGGTAGAGTCCGGTAATGCAAACCTCTCATGACAGGTGTGTGGAGAAGGTGGACAGGTAGGTACCATCAACACAGGTGTATTTCCGAGGGTAATTAGTCCTACCTGTGCAGCTACCTCACCTGCCCAGCCGAGGGAGGTCACGCTGTACAGAGGAGCTGTGGACGCAAGAGGTCACAGGGCAGTTAATTGCTGACCTCGAGAAACAGAACTGCAGAATGATGAGAATATACACAATATTAATTGTATCATTTGTCTTCTCGACGGAGACAAGTCGTGATGAATGGTTATATAGGTACACACACACACACACACATACACACGTACGCACACACACGCACACACACACACACACACACACACACACACACACACACACACACACACACACACACACACACACACACACACACACACACACACACCTGTGTTACATTGAAACATCGTTTACTATATGTTTTCATTCAAACAAAGCACTTTGAAAGAACGTATCCTGTATTCATGATCTGACGAAACGCATTTTGTTCTGGTTTTCAAAATCATATACCTATAACAGAAATCGATGATCTAATGACAAGTTAATGAATGGTTCTAACATTTTTAGGTGTATATATAACTCATAACAATCATGTGTCGAAGTACTCATACGTCTGTCGTATTTCCTCATCTCCCCTCCCCTCCCCTCCCCTCCCCTCCCCTCCGCTCCCCTCACCTCTCGACGTAACTGATAGTATTCGTGAGTTAGTGAGTGAGTTAAGTTTACGCCGCTAAGGAAACAAATAGCTGCTGGACAGCTTGTGGGAAGAAAGCCCAAAGTGACGCAAGTCGTAGACGTTGATTTAGCGAAACGAATTAAATCGGGTCTGGTTATGAGGACCAAAGAACCATACCGCGGTCCCGGCACTACTCAGACCACAGGACCACCGCGCCCTTCACCCCACGAAGTGAGGTGAAATGGGGTTTAACGTCGCGACCAAGATTATTGCACTTATATAGCGACGTGCATATACGTGTGTGTGTTTGTGTGGCTGCTTGTACTAGTCCGGACTGATGCCGATTTATAGTGCGAGCTCACTGAGATACCATGCCGCAGTTTATCATGAATACCCCACTCAGACACAGTATACTGACTCCGAGCCGACCAGTCCTTGTTTTAGCCCCTTAATGCCGAGCGCCAGACATGGTAACAACAAGTACCATCTTTTAACGTCTTTTTGTATGACGCGGTCGGGGATCGAACCCCGGACCTTCCGCTCTCCGGGCGGACGCTTTACCACTAGACCACGGAGACGGTCCCATCCTCCACAAAGCCCCACTCACACCATATAAAAAAACCAAATAACATCACAGCAACAGCACGGACATTACAAGGCTGTTAAACAAACAAATCTAATGACATTTCAACTACCCCCATTTTCTTTATTTTGTTATTTACTCAGCCAAAAGTCTTACTCCTATCCGATATATACTTCCTTGTTATAGGAATTCAGCTGATGGGCTTCGTCACGCATAGGTCATATCGACACTAACTAAAACAATAGAAATGTAGCTTATATTTCTGTTGGCCTTGACCTGAATGGTTAATGTACATAACATATAACCTGTACTAAGCTCAAGGCGGGCCATCAAGCCCTGGCCTCACCATTGTCCTATTCTAACTGCCGGCGATGCGGATGCTACCTCCACAGCTGGCTCCGGTAGTCGATCACCCATGATAGATGGCAACACCTGATAGACCCTCTACAGCTGCTGTGTTACACGTCTTAACTTACCTGAGTTAATCCACCTGACTCCATTTACATGACTTGATCCACTTGATTGTTAAATGAGAAAGTTGACTGAGACGAACCATTGCCATTAATGTGTAAAATGATACCTCGTTATCCTGGACGGTAATATGACAATTTTCATATGGCCACAATGGCAATGACGCTGGGCCACAATATCTACATATGAGGCAGCTTCATTTTCAATTTCAGATCTTTAGACATGACATGGCGTAACATTCCCCAGTGATATGAAGCTATGACCCTTTTATTACTTTTTTAAAATCACCGCAGCAAACGTAAAGAAAACTAAATGTGAAATTGCTATTAAGGAAGTCATGCATAACTTTCTCTATGATGTTTCTTAATCTCGGTTTGCAAGCACAGAAAACGCCTACATAGTTAACAAAAGTACAAAAAAATAAATAGATATGAAATTATCGGAACTCATTACGGTTTTTGCTTAATCAACTATCCTATAACTCCTATGTACATGTATTTTCTTTGAAATACTTTTTATTAAACTCATTCTTATTAAAGGTACGTACGATATAAACCTTGCATGACATCATATACTTTAATATATGAAAGGCGAATCTTATGAACATTCCAAAAATAATTCTATACACATATCATATCATATAATTATATCACATATTAACGAAACGCGTAGCAGGAATATCCAACTGATACATTCAGTTATGACAAAGACACGAAATTATTTCAATAACATTCCGGTATCCCAAAGTGTAGTAACAACGTTTTTACGACATTTATACTGTAATGGTGTGCGACGCTGCTTGATGAATACAGTCAAGTATGGGTGTATAGCTCAGCTAAACGATGGGACATAATCTTATCTCAGGACAGTTTTATAATGACACTGACACTATGTGGCAATATATATTTAGTAATATGTTTGGCTGTTCCAATTTATGAATACATTAATGGTGATTACTTGGACATTACTTATTGTGTGATATATGTACTAATATGACGTTTGACTGAAACATTATCATCGTAACAAATAGCATTCATTGCTCCTAATGCTGTATTTCCTTGTAGATACACGAATGACAAGCTCGGATTATGTATGATTGATCACCAAGTAGTAAAAGGCGTTCGCAGTACCATACAGCTAGGTGTTTCCTTCGGGACTCGATGGTGTGCAGACAGAGATGTTATAAATCCTTCTAGCTAGATGTCCCATCCTACACTGAGCTATAGATCGACAAAGGTAGCACCCTATAGCTAGATGTCCCACCAACACTGAGCTGACATAGGTAGTATCCTATAGCTAGATGTCCTATCCTACACTGAGCTATAGATCGACAAAGGTAGCACCCTATAGCTAGATGTTCCAGCCTACACTGAGCTGACATAGGTAGCACCCTATAGCTAGATGTCCCATCCTACACTGAGCTATAGATCGACAAAGGTAGCACCCTATAGCTAGATGTTCCAGCCTACACCGAACTGACACAGGTTGTACCCTATAGGTAGATGGCCCACCCTACACTGAGCTGACACAGGTAGTACACTATAGCTAGATGTTCCACCCTACACTGATCTGACACAGGTAGTACCCTATAACTAGATGTCCCCACCCTTCACTGAGCTGCATGTCGACACAGGTAGTACCCTATAGCTAGATGTTCAACCCAAAACTGAGCTGACACAGGTAGTACCCTATAACTAGATGTCCCCACCCTTCACTGAGCTGTATGTCGACACAGGTAGCACCCTATAGCTAGATGTCCCATCCTACACTGATCTGACACAGGTAGTACCCTACAACTAGATGTCCCCACCCTTCACTGAGCTGTATGTCGACACAGGTAGTACCCTATAGCTAGATGTCCCACCCTACACTGATCTGACACAGGTAGTACCCTATAACTAGATGTCCCCACCCTTCACTGAGCTGTATGTCGACACAGGTAGTACCCTATAGCTAGATGTCCCATCCTACACTGATCTGACACAGGTAGTACCCTATAACTAGATGTCCCCACCCTTCACTGAGCTGTATGTCGACACAGGTAGCACCCTATAGCTAGATGTCCCACCCTACACTGATCTGACACAGGTAGTACCCTATAACTAGATGTCCCCACCCTTCACTGAGCTGTATGTCGACACAGGTAGCACCCTATAGCTAGATGCCCCACCCTACACTGATCTGACACAGGTAGTACCCTATAACTAGATGTCCCCACCCTTCACTGAGCTGCATGTCGACACAGGTAGTACCCTATAGCTAGATGTTCAACCCAAAACTGAGCTGACACAGGTAGTACCCTATAACTAGATGTCCCCACCCTTCACTGAGCTGTATGTCGACACAGGTAGCACCCTATAGCTAGATGTCCCATCCTACACTGATCTGACACAGGTAGTACCCTATAACTAGATGTCCCCACCCTTCACTGAGCTGTATGTCGACACAGGTAGCACCCTATAGCTAGATGTCCCATCCTACACTGATCTGACACAGGTAGTACCCTATAACTAGATGTCCCCACCCTTCACTGAGCTGTATGTCGACACAGGTAGTACCCTATAGCTAGATGTCCCATCCTACACTGATCTGACACAGGTAGTACCCTATAACTAGATGTCCCCACCCTTCACTGAGCTGCATGTCGACACAGGTAGTACCCTATAGCTAGATGTTCAACCCAAAACTGAGCTGACACAGGTAGTACCCTATAACTAGATGTCCCCACCCTTCACTGAGCTGTATGTCGACACAGGTAGCACCCTATAGCTAGATGTCCCATCCTACACTGATCTGACACAGGTAGTACCCTATAACTAGATGTCCCCACCCTTCACTGAGCTGTATGTCGACACAGGTAGTACCCTATAGCTAGATGTCCCATCCTACACTGATCTGACACAGGTAGTACCCTATAACTAGATGTCCCCACCCTTCACTGAGCTGTATGTCGACACAGGTAGCACCCTATAGCTAGATGTCCCATCCTACACTGATCTGACACAGGTAGTACCCTATAACTAGATGTCCCCACCCTTCACTGAGCTGCATGTCGACACAGGTAGCACCCTATAGCTAGATGTCCCACCCTACACTGATCTGACACAGGTAGTACCCTATAACTAGATGTCCCCACCCTTCACTGAGCTGCATGTCGACACAGGTAGTACCCTATAGCTAGATGTTCAACCCAACACTTCGATGACACCTGTAGTACCCTATGGCTAGACGTCCCCTCCTCAGACTGAGCTGTATGTCGACAGAGGTAGCAATCTAAAGCTAGATGTCCAATCCTACACTGAGCTGACACAGGTAGATTTTCCAGCCTACACTGAACAGAGACAAGTGGTACTCTATAGCTAGATGTTCGAGCCTACACTGAACTAAAACAGGTGGTACTCTATAGATAGATGTCCAATCCTACACTGAGCTGAATGTCGATACAGGTAACACTCTAAAGCTAGATGTCCCCATCCTGCACTGAACTGTATGTCGACACAGGCTGTAGTTTGTGCTAGTTCCTATGATTCTCTATTTGATCAGTAACAATTGTTCCTTAATCAAATGGGCACTTCTTCAGCGACGAAATGTTGGTGTACTGTCAATATAGAGCTACAATCTCTACTATATACCCCGATTGACTGATCTGCTCTCCCAATCAGCACGACCAGAAACCACCATCACTCCACCTATGCTAAACCAGGGTCACTGTGACATCACCAAATGTCATTAGTGGGTAAACTAATTTCCACGTCAATCTCAAATGAGGTTGAAAAAACCTTCAAATGATTAGGCGTTCTTCAAGCGCTAAGGCATCTCCAGGTAACGCACAGGACATATAGTTTCACAACGCTGCCTGTTCGCGTCCCCGCATACCTCACATACCAAGCAGGTATCTGTTTCACCTGTACAGCAATCACCAGGTAGAACCAATCGTATTGACGACTTCATCTTAACATTATTGACCTCTGCTGACCCTGCACACTCTATCTTGACGGTATTGATAAACGCCGTCGATGGCCGATCACTTCCACGTCTCAGAAGGCGAGTAATTATCCAACACGCGCGTGTACAACTACGAATGTTCAACTCTGGAAAAAATGCGCAGTAATTATTTTCTACCTGATACTGCAAAAGACCGCGTTTAAATAATCTAATGCAACGGGGTATACTTAAGTTCCGCCCATGTTTAAACGAAAAACTATGTGACTCTACAGATCAATAGATCTAAATTGGATCTGTCGATTTACTTGTGTTGAAAGGAATGTACCATGATCGCTCATTACTTGAGCATTGCTGACAGGTTGTTCACAGGGAATTCCAACTGAATATGTGGGCTGCTTATCAGCGTATGACGTAAACAAAGGAACTACGTAGAAAATGTATTTGTTTATGACAATAGATTACCGTGACCCATGGTACATACGTGGGTAGATGATCAAATTACTTTGACTGTACATTTAAATATGGGTATTTCATGAGTGAGTCACAGCCATGCTTGTATCAGATTTTATGATGTCATTTAAGAATGATGGTCGTAAAAACAGTAGTGTTGAATGTGCACAGTCGTGAGAACATCTGCGCCAGTGGTTGTTACTGTTGCAGCATTGGAGTTGTGTTTCCAGGTGAGTTAGCAACAACAGTGTCGTGAACTGCAATACCCGGCAACTCGACCTGGCTTCGTGACGACACAGTATTGTATGAATGGACGTAGTCGACCGTGGAACATGTTAATATAATTATTGTCGATACCGAGTCACTGGTGTCAAGAAGGGTTGACATAAGGATTACATGCTACTGATTCACTGCACTTAACCCTGAAGGGATTTGACACTAGGTCGACCCATGCTACCCGGCAAAGAAACCCAGAGTGGCACTGGTCTATCATCTGTCAACACTGGCATTACGGGTGCAAGGAGATTGTTTACTGACGTTGTTATTATGGGTGAACAGGATTGCATACAGACACTTGTATACCGCTAAAGCTCATGTAAGAAGGGCCAGACCTGGTGATATATCTGTATGTCATTGTGGCCATACGTTGTAGTTACAATAGTCAACGACTGATTCGCTGACATTGGTGTTGAACTGTTGAACCTTACACAGACTGATACGAGTTTAAGGATTTGCGAAGACGTGTTTTGTGTTGAACGTTAACAATTGTACCAGATATCAGTACTTAGTTTGTTCTGAAACATCGTCAACATATTGAACTGACCGGATTTCCAGACCTCACGTCTTACGTGTCAGAGGATTTAAATGTGAAGATTTTTAATACTGATATAAATATAATTAGTTTATCGGTGAAGCATTTGTAACGACTTTTAACAGAAACGTATTCAGTTTGTTCTGAAACATCGTCTACATATTGAACTGATTGGATTTCAAGGACGTGTGTGTCTCATATCAGAGGATTTAAATTTGAAAAAAACTGTTGATACTGATATAATATCATGTATTTTATTTGCAAAGCATCCGTAGCAACGTTTTTACCGACCACCACCCGAAGGGAGTGAACAAAAAACGTGAATGTCTTTAAGGGGCATTTAGAAGTTGGAGTAAGGATAAGATATATGGATGAACAACTTCTTGATTAAAAATAGCAGCGACGTTTCGGCATAGGTTCTAACACCGTTATCAAGCAAGTGAAAGCCATCATCGGTGCCAGTGCAGTTGGTGCAGGAGTTCCAAGTATTTCAAATCAGAAGACGTTAGAACTGTTTGTCTAGACGCGCGTCAATAGAGTGCCCGGATGTTGTGTACATAACGTAGATATACCCACCAGGGAGGCACGTGCTGGGTGGTACTACTAGGCACATTGTTAATACAGTTCTGTAAAGCTGTGCTTCTGCTGCCGACTGTAGCTATATCACACATCACCAGCAACGACTGTCTGATAACAGCTCCCGGTGCGTTGGGCACTCTACCTTAGTGGTGTACGTGATTACAGCGTTGAGCGAGGAGACTGGGTACAGGTAAGGCTATATGTCATCATGAAACAGATATATAATTATGTAAAAACAAGGCTATGTATGCGGAATGGGGACAGCGTTTGGCTTGATGCTTGATGCTGCGCCATGTGTAGCCGGGCCGAGCAAAGCCAGTAAACATTGTCCACTTAAGGTGATCGACGTCTCAGCAAATGTCCGACCTTGTGTGTGAGTAGATTTGCATGTATTTCACATTACACGGTAGACGGACATTTCATTCTGCAAAACATCAAATTAAGGGGCTAAAACAAGGTCTGGTCGGCTCGGAGTCAGTATTCTCAGTCTGAGTGGGGTATTCATGTTAAACTGCGGCATGGTATCTCAGTGGGCAGCACTGTAAATCGGACTATAATTAATCCGGACTAGTACAATCAGCCACACAAACACACGCACGCACGCAAGCACGCACGCACATGATAAGTCCAATACAGTTATTTTAGTTTAACTGCTAACCCTTTCTTCGGAACAATGTAAGGGCGATTTTTCCTTTGGTAATATTTCAAAGCTCAATACAATGATCTTAGTGTGCGTGCATGTAAGCGTTGTGTGTCTTTGCGTGCGTGCTAGCGTGTGTGTGTGTGTGTGTGTGTGTGTGTGTGTGTGTGTGTGTGTGTGTGTGTGTGTGTGTGTGTGTGTGAATGGGTGGGTGGGTGGGGCATGTTTGGTTGTTTGTTACGCCGATAACTCGGGTTTAATTCCTCAATGGCTAAACTCGTTAATTGTCTCCCGCCTTGATATAGATGGATATATTAGTTAGTCTATGCGCCTAAAAACTGCACACTATCACTATTTAAATGAAATCATCGAATGGTGGATGACCAGAGGCTGGAAGATCAAAGTAACATATGACCGAAATACGTCACAATTCTATAATTCCATTTCTGCACAGAGCACCAGTTTTATAACTTCCTTTGGTTGAATACGAAGTGAGAGATTATCCCACAGATTACAGATTATAAGTTTTCTAATATAGATTAGTTTTCTATTTCGTGTAAATCCTCTTACGAGATAATTACTTTCATGATCATGTTTCGCTTGTGGGGTGGGTGGGGGGGGTGGGGGTGGGGGGGGTGGGGGGGGGGGACCGAGTAAAAGGATAATATCCTAATATGCATCACTTCGGGGTTTCCTCCTACATGCTGACACGCCGTCATAAACTGGAATACTGCTAAAAGCGGCGTTTAGCCAAATTCACTCACTCACTCATATAACGTAATACGTATTATTCTACTTTGCAACGATAAATACGCAAACTCAATGATCCGTTTACTTATAACGTCAGTGTATTGATAACACGTGATAATCTTAAAATGCTATTACATAGCAGTCTGTCACGTCAGGAAAGAAAAGTCGGCTGTCAGGCTAGAGCACATGTTATGTCAAAGCATACGCTTCAACATGTTCGGATCCAATGTATTACTACGCGTTCAAGTCATACCGAGGGGACTCTTAAGCAATGAATTCTTGGTATATATCCACAAAATTACATCTTTGTAGGTGTATAGACATATAATGTACTCCCTTAATCGGCATTTGTTTCATAAAAGGCTCAATCCATGCTGAATTAAGTAGGACTCGGTTAACATATAGAGCATCAAAAGACACTCGGGGCTCAACCTCCGTTGTATATCGGCCCACCATCCACCATAATACTGTGCCATTACGTGTTTATGCATCAGGAAAGCTATTGAAAGTTTAAAGGTTTACTTTTACACGAAAAGTCAATGTACCGAATATGCATGCAGATGAATTACAAACACCATAGCTCCAGATCGTGTTTTTTTTCTAAGGAGTAAAGTTTAATGTTCACATGAGTGAAATTTAGCTTTTTCAATTCACCAGGTGGAGGAGTGGTGTCTGGTATCAACGTGAACTAAACGTGGAAAACATATCAAACACGGACGTCTTGTTACATATGTGGTGTTTCTTGTGACATGCCACTTCAATAATTTGCTTTTCACACCAGCTAGATATATTGGTATTAGGAGCACCATTCTCACGGTTTTTACCTGCACACGTGGGCAACTAAACAGGTTGGTGAACGGCCTATATTGTTCCGGTCGAATGAGTCTGTTATCAAAACATTTCAGACGTAATTAAATTCCGTCCCGCTGCCATCTTACGTTTCAGGGGTTCTCGGACGGTGTCACGTTCAAGTGACGCTAACAATGAAATCCTATTTCACGCCAGTTCGCATACCGCTAGTGACTTGGAGAAATGAGAGTACCGGTCATAGGGGATGTAGCGTCTGGTTACACTCAGATACGTATATATGATATTTCAACCGTTAAATGTTGTTTTTATCCTACATAAAGTGTGAAGGCCGTGCTGTAGTTCTATGAAACCTATCACACCTGATAACACCATGCGCTTGTGAAAACCCCTTTACCGCGCATCTGTTATGTTATGACATCGCGATGAAGGTGAAGCAGAATATTGGCTTTACGACGGTGACTAGTTACAAAGGGGCAGTGACGATGTTAGCTTTACGACAGTGACTAGTCACAAAGGGGCAGTGGTGACGTTGGCTTTACGACGGTGACTAGTTACAAAGGGGCAGTGACGATGTTGGCTTTACGACAGTGACTAGTCACAAAGGGGCAGTGGTGACGTTGGCTGTATGACAGTGACTAGTCACAAAGGGGCAGTGGTGACGTTGGCTTTACGACGGTGACTAGTTACAAAGGGGCAGTGGCGATGTTGCCTGTATGACAGTGAATAGTTACAAAGGGGCAGTGACGATGTTGGCTGTATGACAGTTAATAGTTACAAAGGGGCAGTGGTGATGTTGGTTGTATGCTAGTGAATTGTTACAAGGGGGCAGTGGTGATGTTGGCTGTATGACAGTGAATTGTTACAAAGGGGCAGTGGTGATGTTGCCTGTATGACAGTGAATAGTTACAAGGGGGCAGTGAAGATGTGACTTGTTACAAAGGGGCAGTGGTGACGTGACTAGTTACAAAGGGGCAGTGGTGATGTTGGCGGTATGACAGTGACTAGTTACAAAGGGGCATTGACGATGTTGGCTGTATCACAGGCAAATGGGGACCGATCGATGCTGTCTATATGTGAAATTGGAGCTCATGATGCTATTTATTTGATAGCGCCTATGAAATAACTGATGAAGTAGGTTATGCGATTGCGAAAAGAACTCGGGGTCGTTGTCAGATAAAGAAGAATTATCCTGGCGTCATGCCAGCGACAGGAGATACACTGATGTTGGTATGCAATATTCAACCGAGGGAAACTGGAGATGTTGTATGTTTGATAATGACCAATCGCTGTTGGTGAAAGTAGTTCTTGTTTGACAGGGGCGGTGGGGTAGCCTAGTGGTTAAAGTGTTTGCTCGTCACACGAAGACTCGAGTTCGATACCCTACATGGGTACAATGTGTAAAACCTATTCCCGGTGTCCCCGCCGTGATAGTGCTGGAATAATGCTTAAGCCGGCGTAAAACCAAACACACTCACTCGCTCTTGGTTGACAGTTGACCCGAATTTGAAGCAGTGAGTGAATGTTATTTTATACCACAGTCAGCACAAATACAGCGAGGCACGTGAATATAGCTTGTCATATGTTGGGTCAATTCAAACCAGTGGTTGATAGCGTAACAAACGATCTTCGCAAACGGGGAACGGTGACACAGCCTGACACATTGGGAACACCTGATTCTCATTTTTATCGGATCGTAAGATGGCCGAGGGGACCGGGGACCTACTCAGTACTGCAAGTATTAATAATGAGAGTGAGTGAGAGAGTATGGTTTTACGCCGCTTTTAGCAATATTCAGCAATATCACGGCAGGGGACACCAGAAATGGGCTTCACACATTGTAACTATGTCTGGAATCGAACCCGGGTCTTCGGCATGACGAGCGAACGCTTTAACCACTAGGCTACCCGAACGCCCCAAATAATGAGAGAAGGTGGTTTGCTAACATTGACGCTTACTTTCGGGCTGGACCCCCATGTTCCTTAACGTGCACGTCACCTATTGTCAAGTACTTATTTGTATGATGCACGTAATACCGCCTCTGATACCTGTATCAAATACATCTCCATCAAATAACCATATCTTATTTTCACCCACCATCAGCCATGCTTGTATACTTTCTTTTGCCCTGCAATTCAGTATAAGCTGACTCGTTAATGAGCCTGTAGATTCTATCTGGAAGCAATATCTTTCAAGTGATGATTTTACGATTATTCCAATTATATGTAATGTCAAGAATAATTTATACTCCTAAATGGGGTCAGTGGTGAATGAAGGATCTTAATTTAGACTGCAGGACCTCCATCACACACCCCTTTCTCACGATCATCCAGGCTTTTGGCTAAAAACACTTTCACAACTTTCGGAGTAATCGTGTGGGAAATAGCATCAGCTGATTGTGTCTAGTGTGTTAATAAGCTGTAGGTAGACAGCACCCTCTGTTTGATCTATCCTCCTCACTGGAGCGGGTATTGTTAGGTCTTTTTGATAGTCGTGGTGACCTGTTTCTGGGGTCATAGCTATTAACTGCACGGTCCCGGCGTGCTGTAGAGGTGATGGTAGTTACACGGGAATAGTAGAGGGTAGGTGTATCGAAGGTTAGATATATTCGATAAGACACTCTGTTATACATCACGATATCTTGAAATTGACCTGTTCAGGAGACCGAGGTCATCTCGTAATGGCGTTTTTCATGAGGACACCCCACAAGGACCTATCTCATCTGGACATCACCCCCTTCACTTATAACTGCAATACAGTGTACCCTGGTTAGTCAGGAAACCTCACATTCAGGATGTAAACATTAAACGACAACGCCAGAGAATGAACAGATTCCATTGGCCGCAAAAGACAAAACAGGAATGAAAATTATATGAATGGATCATTGAAAATTAGTGCTGACACCAGGAGTTCGCGAAAAGGAAAGTTTATATAATATTATATTTAAGACAAAAAGCACTTCGTAAAATGGTTTGATTCGAGACTCCCATCATCATCATCATTGTCGTCGTCGTCGTCGTCGTCATCATCACCCGGCGCGGTTGGGTAGCTTATTGGTTAAAGCGTTCGCTCGTCGGACCGAAGGGCCGGGTTCGATTCCCTACATGGGTATAATGTGTGAAGCCCATTTCTGGTGTCCCCGCCGTGATGTTGCTGGAATATTGCTAAAAGCGGCGTAAAACATTTCTCACTCACTCCTCCTCATCATCATTCTAGGGAATATTAACACAACGTACATAGAGATATACAATCTTGAGGTTGTTGCGGGAATAGGAAGGGGTGGAGGGGTGGTCCAGCGTTTAGTCCGCTCACTAGTTGCACCACAGTTCGACTCTCTTCTGAGTTGCGGCCTTTAATTGTACCAGGATCCTATGATTGTGGATTCAAATTCCCGATTCGCCCCTACTTTGAAGCTAGGCTTGTCAGCACCTATATACCAGCTCACGTCGGTTTCACTAAAGTGGTTAAGACTGCATCACTTCCTCCCACTTCCCCCCACATTCCGAAAAAGTGAATCCGTGTTATAACTGAAATGCAGATCAATTCGGCGATAAACCCAACTCTGTCACATTAATACGATGGCTCCATTGCTACAGCCGAGACCAAAGCTGCTCATTTTGTACATAACCTGATTATTTGTACGTTATTAAGACAACAATCAACTCCTGATAAAACTGCACAAAATCAGCTCAAATGATAAGATCAGTACACAGTTAGAACACAAATTAATTGGAAACATAACATAGTCTATTAATTATTATTATTGTTTGCCTATATCAATAAATTACACGATTTGAATTCTTTTGTTAAACGTTTCCTTTTTTCGTAAGTTGCATCCAGTTATGTTGTCCTGCAATACGAATATTGATGTAAGCTACCGCTTGGTCCACTCCACATACACGACCCTGCCCGGCCGAGACGACTCTAGTATTGATACTACACAACTGTCCAGTGTCAATACTTTAAATGTGATGTGTTTACCGTCAGGGCGACTCGCGGACCTGAGTAC
This sequence comes from Haliotis cracherodii, assembly GCF_022045235.1. Classification (NCBI taxonomy): domain Eukaryota; kingdom Metazoa; phylum Mollusca; class Gastropoda; order Lepetellida; family Haliotidae; genus Haliotis; species Haliotis cracherodii. The sequence continues at coordinate 15,925,438 of NW_027266270.1, read as the reverse complement.
ACTGTTTCGATGTTAAGATAGTATTTTCCCACCAATGTACACCAAGAGGCGACGGTGGTTACACTTGCTGCTGACAAACAGAGATTGTCTGAGTGTCATAGGTCATAGAGCTGTGTAACATTGCCACAGTATATCATGTCAGCATCTACATTGTTGGGGGCTTCGTGCACGAACAGAACCTTACTGTGACACTCGAATGATGATAATTGCAAAATGATGATGATGACGACGGCGACGACAACAGCAATACTACTACTACTACTACTACTACTACTACTACTGCTGCTGCTACTACTACTACTACTACTACTACTACTACTACTAATAATAATAATAACAACAATAACAACAACAATAACAACAACGACGACAACGACAACGGCGACGAAGACGACGACAACAACAACAACAACGATAACAACAACAATAATAATAATAATAATAATAATTGTACGCTAAGGCCTGGGAGGGACTATTATGCCAGGAACTGTGGCGCCGGGTGTCCAGTGACCAGTCAGTAACATTGTGTGACTGTTAATCAGAAGCAGTCAACTGTACGTCAATAACTATCAATGTATGTCAGATTTAACGTATGTTGACTTTTACATTGACTTTGCCATGCCCAGCACAATACAAGGTGAATGCTTTTGTATCAAGAAAATGTAATTTGTGTTATTTTATCCTTGAACCTTCGTATTAAGGTGGATTAACCCTATTCAACTCCACGAACCTCTAAATGTGAGAACTCCAGGTATTGCACGACATGCTGTACTACGTGTTGCACGGCAAATTCCATAGCGTATTGAAGGACAAAATGCACAACGTTTTGCACGACGTGCCGTACGAAGTATTGCACGGTAAATTCCATTACGTATTGTACGACGTGCCGGACGACGTATTGCACGGTGAATTCCACAGCGTATTGCACGACATGCTGAACGACGTATTGCACGGCGAATTCCATAGAGTGTTGAAGGACATATTGCACAACGTTTTGCACGACGTCCTGCTCGAACCGCACGAAGTAAAATCAACGTTTTGAAGGGCATACTGTCTAACGTTTTGCCCGACGTATTCCCCAAAAGCATCGTACCATGTATTGCCCTAACGTAACGTTCGGCGTATTGTACGTTGTGCTGCATGACGAATACGTATTGGACTATGTAAGTTATAATCATGATTTATTTCAAGACGTAAAGCCCGACGTATTTCACAAAGTAATACATGATGTACTGCTTGGCGTATTGCACGGCGTATTGTGGACGCCGTTGCACGTGTACCAACACGCTCCCATCGCCTCTGTAGTTGCCAGCAAGACAATAGCCGAGGTCCAGGACCTGGTGGAAGATGTGAGATAACGGTCCGTTATCTCATCCCACGCCTGATTTACACTAACGTGATCCTAACCCTCTCCAATCTCCCAGCCTGCCTGTAACAAGGCTTGGGGCAGTCTACTCACGGTGTTTATTAGTTACGGACATCACAGCACCGCCGGGCGTGCCAGGGAGGAATGCTATCATGTTTACGACTAATTGTCTTGTTGGAAACAAGGAAAATATGTGCAGATGTCATTATCGTCATTACACTCAAAACATTTTGGATCGGCATTTTGTTACTTAACATCGGAATATTTGAATGACAGCTGATGTAATTTATTAAATGAACATTCCTTTTAAGATTAGCCAATCTAATTGTGTCTTCTTGTAATAATTGTTTCAATGTGTAGATCTTATTTGAAGTCAACATTTAACGTGAAAGAAAATTGTCAAAGTCAATTTGAAGTTGTGATATTTTAAAACTGATGCTTGTTTTTTTTCTGAACAGATTTAAATATTAAGGTTAAAAGGTTCGAAATAAGGATATTTTATAAATATGAAACTAATCATATTCTTTCTTTCTGATGGGGTAAGGTAATTGGTAGAATATGAAAATAATATTGCCTACTTAAATCGAATAAAATATATAACACAGATGTACAGTATAACAACTCCATGTATTTCTCATTGAAACGACAATTCTAATCCTCTCTCCTTTGTAAGTTAAATGCCACATGCTTATCCTGGGACCGATTTTACACCTGGCCAACAAATAATATCTTGTAAAATAAACTCTGTTAGACATGTGTGTGTTTGATTTAGGAATTTTCGTATTAACTCCATGTCGTTGTGTTGACTCAATCAGTGCTAAGCCCCAATACAAGACTTTACTTGACCGGTGTAAATAGATGTACAAATATTTACATTGAATTGGACATGGGATTATACCTATCAGATTAGTATTAGCTATATTTCTAATAAGCTCCTCTGGATGTTTATCCTTCGCAGAAGATTTGAGCCTAGATAACACCCGCATATCACATTTCGTCATTTTGTACCGTCATTTTGTATATCGTCGCCATCAGATGACCATAAACTTGGCTAAGATCAGTGATTATTGTGTGGGTCTTTGTGACGCAATTGGCAGATAATTGATAAGCCGGCTTTGATGTGTTGCCGCCTGCATACGCCCTTGATGCAGATGGCAGCTGATAGCACTTAGTCTCCATGTGCAGAGCGTTTTGTTAAGCTTTAAGTACCTTTAGAATTAGGGATAATTGTGTTCGTGCATTGAGGCTTAAGCATGTAGAGATTTAGCATTTAGCATGAGCGATATGGATTTATGACCCAACTGAAGTTACTTAATCTTTGCCGACACATGGCCTACTTAAAATTAGTTGACTTTTTTAAAACATTTTTACGAAGACCAAACATAGCCTTATAATACCCTGTCCTTTGTATGGCAAAATGTTTACGGTTGGGTCATCTCTATTGAGAACTTTAAAACGCAAAATAATTATATTACCCCAATTCGCCCAAATTACATTCCCAGCTTCACGGCGAGTATAAAAGCCATGCTGCCTTTTAGATTTTTTTTAGAAGTATCTGCATTCGTATTAATCTCAACCTTCTGGGTACCCATTCGCCTATTAACAGAGCCTTATTTTGAACCAAGTCACCCGCCCATGGAGACGCAAACTACATATTTAAGAAACAGTACTTCAGTGTCGGGCAGGACTGAAGCTCCCAGAAGTCACCTTCTCCTGATTTGTGACATCGTGCCACAACAATATGGACTTAAGGATAAGTTCGCTTTGTGAAACCGGGTCTATGACAATATAAATCTTACATAGACCGCACGAGACAACATGGTGCAATGTCAAGCTGATTATGGTGGAGGACTTTCGCGTGTCATGCTAAGGAGATCAACATGTCATGCCAAATCTCACCGCGGTCGTGACAACAACAGTTATGTTATTATACAACACAATCTGGTAAGCAATGAAAACAAGTCACGACCTTAAACCCTTAAACGTAAATAGGTTATGTTGAGAAGCCTCATTGACATATCCGACATGGGTGCTGAAATCTGATTTCTAAACCCGTTTAGATTAATGCAAGATTAATCTTGTTCGAATTGTAGGTTGATTGAAAGGACGGCCAGGTATACCTTGTTTACAGGTGAGAACATATTGAATATCATTTGAATTATCAGTTTTCGGTAGTTTTATACTTATACGGTGTAGGGTAGTCTAGTTGTTAGAGCGTTGACCGGTCACGCCGAAAACCAGGGTTCGATTCTCAACATGAACGCAATGTGTGAAGTTATTCTTGGTGTCTCCAGGCGTGATGGGGTTGGGACTAGATTTTGATCACGGAAACAAGCCTAACATGTAACTCTTTCACTTTAGATACGCCATTGAGATCTGCTTTAGACACGTCATTGGGATCTGCTTTAGATACGTCATTGAGATTTGCTTTAGATACGTCATTTAGATCTGCTTTAGATACGTCATTGAGATTTGCTTTAGATACGTCATTGAGATCTGCTTTAGATATGTCATTGGGATCTGTTGTATTTACCATGTATCCACAGTTTTAGGAATCTGAAATTATGCAAAATAGAGAAACCCCGTTGATCTGAAAAAAAAACGCTTTCCGTACGATTAAAAAACCGTCTATACAGTATGAAAGGGAATTACAGTGATTCCCCAAACCGAACTGTTTCACGGGGACGATATTGCCCGGATTAATGGATTTACTGTATTTACAAAACAGCAGCAAGATGACAGTTTACATGTTACAAATTGAACAAGAAAATCTACATGGAACAAAAAACTATATCTGTATATACAATGAACTTTGACAATAACTGTATTTTAGTGGGATCATTTTGTTACATGTAGCCTAGCGGATAAGGTATATCTCCCAAGGCTAAAGAACCGGTGCGCGCGGGTTCGATCCCCAAATATGTAAAAAACAATTTGTAATCCATATTCACTTATGCTTTTTCCTATAACACACCATTTCGGAGTAGTGTAACGGTAAATTCATGAAGAGCCCCTGTTTATCGAGCGGTGTAGATGTTGATTGTGTATCGGCATAATTCAATAAAAACAACCCGTCCAGCATAAATCCAACAGTTTATCATACGTGAATATATGTGTGTGAATATAAACACTGACCCGTACACCGATCACCACCATGAATATTACCTTCACTAATGCGTTATGCCAGTAATACAATAGAGATTATTTTTATGACATTAATACTTCTTATACGGTATTAGCCAGGTGTCAATAACGGCACTTTCACAAAGAAGTGCAGCCATGCAGATAATATGCACAAGTATTGCACAGCACAGGCGATACCATCACCACATGCAATACATAACTTGCAGACAAACTGCTCTGACCACACTCGTCACGCAACTACAGTGGAAGAAATACCTGATCTGCTCGATAAAGAAGAAAATTGAAAGAGGAAATATTTCTGTAAGTCTATATTTGATAATACCTGACCCGTCAGTAATCACTCACAACCTTTGTTTTGCCTCTATTCAAAGTTCGGCCTACTTGTTCAACATGAATACCTTGTGTTGGGCCAATTTTCCTGTAGCACAATGCTACCTCTCTGGCACGTTCCTAATGTGAAGGTGTATAGAACAAATTGTATAGCGCAAGTCGGGTGGAGAGGAAATCTAGAATCGGTGCTGTTATTAACTCGGTGCCCATCAATCCGACATGGCCACTGGTCGCTGTGTGTAACACGGGGTTGTGGTATTCAGCTAGGGGGGTCTTGTGATATACGCGGATATACCTGGGTCAAAGATGACCAGTAGAGTCACGTGACTGTTGGTCAACGCAGCGGGCACTGTCCATCCGTTGTCTTGATTACATGAGAGGATTTAGGTGAGTCGAACGGTTTATTTCATTTTGTTGTTATGTGAGCTAAGATGAATTGACTATAGCGTCTTTTTTGATAGAGTATAGTTTATATATTGTACATTGTCGTGTGTTCATCAAGAATGTTTCGTTTTTATGTTATTAGTTAATAGTGAATAGTGTCAAGAAGTATATACAATCCTAACTGAAAACATGGCGTGTAGTATCTCAAAGATATTCTACAAAATCGAATATAAAATCATAATTTTACATATTGAAAAAATATGTTTCTTCATTTTGTTTGTTCATTAAGGAATTGTGTGAAAAGAACTCAAGTAAAAACTTGGTTGGTTTTAGGAATTTAATTTAAATGTTACACTTAGATTAGTATCACATAAATATTGACTTCAGCAGGTAATTCCTCTGCATTCCGTATTATACTCCTGTTTCGGGGAAAAAGTGAGGAAACCAAGCATATAAGAGATCCTCTTACAAACCCAACGCACTCAGCGTAGCTCCGATAGCGGTTAAACTTTACTTGACTTCACGATGGCGGTCGCTGCGGTATCTCACAAACAGTGTTCGTTATGAGTACATTCCGTCGTTAATTGAGTGGGAGGGAGACAGGTGGACACTGGTCCGGTTTGTACCTGACATACCTACATTCCACCCCCACCCCAACGTACGGCGACCACATTCACCCCCCCCCCCCCCCCAGCCCCACCCCCATTACAGAGACTCCGTCCATCCTCCTCCACCTGTCCACTGGACGTACCCCTCGCCCTGGAGGTACCCCCTCCCCTCCTGATATTGTATGGCCAGCTTACAGTGTACTGTAAACATATACCCCCCCCCCCCCCCCCCCCCCCGCAACAAAAATGACCCATCCACCTTCCCCTCTAATACAGTGACCCCCATCCAACCATCCACCTGGTGCAGGTACCATATTACCCTAATATATCTTATACCAACTTCCAGTGTACAGTAAACTACGTTTATACGAACACGCTTATAACGAACTGACGGATATAACGAACATATTTTTGGTCCCGGCCATTTGCTGTATATATGCTGTAAATATGCTTATTACGAACTACGGTTATATCGAACTAAAATCAGTGGTCCCTTTGAATTCGTTATAACCGTAGTTTACAGAATACAAAAACCGCTCCCCACACTTCCAGTGATCCTCCCCACTCCCAACCCCTGATGTCACCGCCGTGGTCGGAACATTGATAATGGGGGAGTAAACAATACTCACCCACGTACACATGGAGCGACAAGTACAAGTATATTACTGAATCTGGTTTACTTAATGCTGCACGATGAGCACATGTTTATGCCCGATCATAGCCCGGGGAACGCTAGAATGGAGTCCTGGAGTTGCATATTAAACGTTGAGTATTTTCTGCACTGTGCTACATTAAATCACAGTTATCACAGCTGGAGGGAATAAATTCCTGGACCGCTTAAACTCAACTGTAAATAGTTTCAAGGCTAGTTGAAAACAAGTTTCTCTAACTATAGTTTTTCATAATTATCATACAATAAAGGATATTTATATAGGTTTCAGTTTTTAAATTAATAATATTAAAATTTGATAAAAATATTGATATAAACGTTTACGACCTGAGTGTAGCACACTTCAGCTCCCATAACCATTAAATGCAGCGAAAAGAAAGTTATAAGAATGATATATTCCCATAGAAAAATGTTTTAATGGCATCCTTATCACGTCTTCGCAACAGAAGCCTACGCCCCATGGTCCAAAGTCTGTGCCATGTGGTCAACGTGTGGGTCATTTATTACCTAGTCTGAAGTTGATTAATGGCCACAAATTAAACTCACTGCGATCACGTGTTGTATTTTAATCTGTACAGTGTGTGGTCGGGCCTAGTTCAAGGATGAGGGAATCCCCCTACAATGCTTGTGTGTATTGACCTCGGCTGTTGAATCACGCTTGTCGTGTGAGCAAAGACATAGAGGATTTGCAGGTATTGCCTAGGATTAGTGAACACTGAATGTGTGATGGCCACCTCTGACCCCTGGTGTCGAGAAGTGACCGATGGTCATCGTGCACTGAAGCTAGACGCCAGACGGCAGCTGACCCAAGGGCACGCGTTGGGTCAAACCAATGCATTCATGTGACCTTTACGTTTCGCTAGACGATGTGCTTACATTACTGTAAGAACATCGCTGTCCACGCTATAGTCCTGCACCATGACTGTGGAATAGACAGACAGACTGATAGATAGATAGACAGACAGGCGGGCAGATATATATATATATATATATATATATATATATATAGATAGATAGATAGATAGATAGATAGATAGATAGATAGATAGATAGATAGATAGGTAGATAGATAGATAGACGAGAGTCTCTGGGCTCCTTTTTATAATATTTTATTAAGATAAGTTAACCTATATTTCTTCTATAAAAAATGTTCATTTCAGAGTGTAAATGCTAGTCTAGGGGGTCAGCACGAATATGTGAAGGTACTCTAACCAACCCTCCCCCCACACAGTGACCCTATCTATCTCCTAGATATACACACACGAACAATAACACAAAAAACCAACAACACAACCTAGAACCAAAAAAGACCCGCTGTATGAGGGAAGGTATCTGTTCTCTTTGCGTAACAATATACTCAAATAAAAAACTTGAAACGATAAAACACGATTCATAAACTTCAAAGATCTGTTCGTGACTTGCGATTATTCAGTTGAACTTGTTTTTGTGTGTACACTGAACAAAGACTTTCACCGCACGATCACACATCAATATGCATTGACATTAACAGGAAAAACCATCATGTCCTTCTTAATCATGTGTCTTATTTACCCACTGCATATAGTCTGAGGTAAACAGCGGGCACCTGCTGAGAGAGTATTTAGACTGCCCACTGGGATGTTGGCCTTCACACTGACCACTGCGCACCTTACCAGGAAAAAATAACAGGGCGTATAGTGTTTTTTCAATGTACATGAGTTAGGAGTACAGCTTATATCAAAAGGTCCCACTCTGATGGTAATTATCTAGGACATTCGCCCTTCAGACACCTGCACAAAGGTAGAGTCTTCGTTAATCAAACCGAGGCGGGGCTTAACGCCACGATAAGTCTGAATAAGATGTAGGTACAAGAGTTTTTTTGTTGCACCTATGCCAACGTTTTTGCACAGTACAAGTTACTGTATCATCAAACAATCATCTTATTTAAAAGAATTTGATACATTTTTGTAGACACCCATACCGAATATTGTGCCTGAAAATATCAAATATTGGCGTTATGGGTGTTTAATATAATGTTATATTTTCTTACGAAATTGTTAATCCAATACGTGATATATGGATCAGGGATACAAATACTCTCTTTACAAAGCTATGTTCTTAACGCTGAAGGTGAAACTTCTTAACATTGACGATGAATTAACAGAGACATCCCTGTTCTCTTTGCTCTTTCATCTTCTTGCCCCCTGTCTACTTGAATACGCAACTTTGACGACAGTACACACAGGAGGTAATTATGTGTTCTATCATCACGTGCATTATGTACGGGGTGACAGGTTATCATACAGACCGTCAATCTAGGTCACGACTGTTTTTTTCATATTCAAAACTCCGCGTCAAACACACATCGTTGCTCTGTTTACCGTACAAATACCTCACTATGAAAGTCTCTTTAATGGCCTAACAGTTTGGGTATACGGAATATTGGACATGGCATTTGTAAATACTGGTACGGTCAACATTTGTCAGTCAACTGCTGTTATGCCCCGTCCGGTCTCGAATAACTACTTCAGTATACAACCCCATGGAGAACTTATAAAGCTTAACCCTTTTTGCTTCAAATTTCTGACTCTTACCATGGTGTATCAGCGCACGAGGCATGAACTGACAACCGTTCTGAGTAGCACTTTGACCCTCTTGAAAATAAAACCGTATGATAGAAATTTACATGTTTAATATCAAGCAAAGTTAAAATCATAGTCAACACTGTTTGTAAGTGTAAACATTGAGCTAGGTTCTCGTTATGATATAGGTTAGCCTGCAGCCACGCTTAAAGTCGCTACCCTGCCCGTATGAGGCGACAACAACACTATCTCCAGATCTGTATCGATCAGGAGTGATCTCTGTTGACAGGAAGGGCGCCGTCTTCAACAGACACAGTCATGCTTCGTGGTAGTGGATTAAGGTATAGGGATACTATTACTGCCTGTGTGGATTATGTGCTCGACAATAGGGTATTTAGTGATATACTTTTGTGTTACTATCGTGTTGTGTATATGTCAGTATAGATGGCGGGAGATAAACAGATGCCGTCTAGACTGTCATTAGTAGCTGGTTATTGATGATAACGCGGACGCACGTCAACGCACCCACTCTGCGCAGGTTTGTAGACAGGCAGAACCTGGTTGCAATAAACATGAAATAATATACACATCAAGTTATTGAGTTAAAACTGGAACTACCCACACTTTTCAGGGTTAAGATTAATGTAAATACAAAATTATGAAAGTTAATGCAAATATATAAATATTAAATATACAAATATATCACCATATTTGTAGCTACAATTTCATTTTTTCTTCTTCTGAATCACAAATACAGATATGTAGTAAATATTTATTATATTCTCTGAAACTAAGATACACAGACACGGGTGCAGACTCAGTTTTTAGTTAATTGTTTTTTGTTTTATACATTGTATTTCCCTTTTTCCCTGTTACATGAGGAGGATGGCCATCCAGGGCAATGGTCACCCTCACATTCTGAAGACAATGTATGTCTACATTTGGGAAAAATTAAATACAAGTATTGGAAATAGTGCCAAGGTGATTTTTAAGAAATATAACAAAACTAAATATTTTGAATGCTTGACTGTGTGTATATTTGGTTTTTAGTTAATTAACTGTCTGAACTATTGCTTGACACGTGTGTTGGGATACCAATGGTAGACCCCTGTCCGGGGACACCCGCGGGATATCTGACTCTTTGTGATGGTGTCAGCAGCAAACTCAGAGAGAACATAACACATTTCACACAATCGCGGAGGAACTGTGGACCTATAGCCTGTACCTCATGGTTTTGTCAATGAAAGGAAAACTTGTTTGACTTATACCAATACATATATTGTGACATTCTGTCAACCCAAGTCGCGCTTTTGTACGAAATGCCCTTGTCCAAATACCCCGGTGATATTTCGTGACACCGTGGGTATATTTACAGTTACTTTTAGCACGCGCGTGTTGAAAATTCAGCTGAAAACACAAATGTGCAATATCAAGTTGATATAAGCGTTGGAGTACCCATACCTATCAATATGTGTTGTTCGAGTAAGTGAGTGAGTATGGTTTTACGCCGCTTTTAGCAATATTCCAGCAATATCAGGGCGGGGGACACCAGCATTTGGCTTCACACATTGTACCCATGTCGGGAATCGAACCCGGGTCTTCGGCGTGACGAGCGAACGCTTTAACCACTAGGCTACCCGACCGCCCATGTGTTGTTTGAGGTTGTGCATGATGCGGTAATGCAGTGAGAATTGTCGTGATGCTGACAGACCAAGGATCATAATCGTTTCGATTCTTCACATGATTAAGGGTCGGAATCGATACATATCTTTGCATAATTAAGTGATACAGCGCACGTGGAACCATGGACGACAGGACGACCTGAGTCGCGACTGTGAGACTTCTCCTTGTCATAATTGTTCTCGTCAGAGATCGTATTCTGGTTATGACTGATTAACTCTAAAGTGTAATTGAACGTAACTTGATGTCAGTCAAATATATTACACAAAACAGTTTACTTAGGGTTAATGCCAACTGTTTCTAGATAGATATACACGCCGATTGAACATTGTATGATCATTACACTCCACGGGCACCATCGATGAAACTAATATCATCCAATAACATGGTCACTTCACCTGTCAATAATGTGTCAGTGATATATGGCAGACCCGCCCTACATTGTTCAACCTTCGATTTATTGATGGATTCTGATAGGGGAAAATAATCCCAACACAGCACAACCAGAAACTTTCTTTCTGTATTTTGATGTTCCAATATCAGCTTGTATAATGGTCACGCAATACCATGGTGTTTGTTTGTCTGTTTGTTTGTTTTTTAACGCTGCACTCAGCAACATTCGAGCTATATGACGGCGGTCTGTAACAAATCGAGTCTGACCAGACAATCCAGTGATTGTCATCATGAGCATCGATCTACGCAATTGTGATACGATGATATATTAACCCAAGTCAGCGAGCCTGACCACCCGATACCGTTAGTCGCCTCTTACGACAAGCATAGTCACCTTTTGTGGCAAGCATGGGTTGCTGAAGACCTACTCTACCCCGGATATTCAAGGGTCCAGTACCATGGTGAGCACCCGGTGTCGTCAGTAGTGCTAACGTGCTCTCTTATTTCCCAAACACCTGGTGTCATTGCACCCATTCTGATGCCGCCAACAACAGAAACGTATGCGTGAGTGAGTATGATTTTACACCTGTTTAAGCAATATCCCAGCAATATCAGGGCAGGGGACACCAGAAATGTGCTTCACCCATTGTACCCATGTCGGGAATCGAACCCGGGTCTTCGGCGTGATGAGCGAACACTTTAACCACTAGGCTACCCCAGAAACGTATGACCTTGTCCAAAACACATGGTCTCATTGTTGTAACAGTAGAGATAACTTTGTGACATTATTTGAATTTTCACACTCAGTTTGACCCCAGTTTCCTATGGCAGAGATTGAAATAGATATTTGATGATTTGTCTGCCATGAGGCGATCCATGTTTCCATATTACGTCAGTTAGAACCTTATTCATCAGAGCTGTTTTCTCCTGTACCTTGATCTTGGTTTTCAATTTCAGAGCTCAAATATCTTACAGGAAACTACGGTTATAGCGAATTCAAAGGGGCACTAATTTAACTTCGTTGTAACCGTACGGTGAACTACGTTTATAACGAACACGCTTATAACGAATTGACGGATGTGACTAACTTAGGTTTTTGGTCCCAGCCATTTGCTGTATATATGCTGTACATAACCCTATAACGAACTACGGTTATAACGAAGTGCCCCCTTTGAGTTCGTTATAAACGTAGTATACTTTAGTTCGTTATAGGGATATGTACAACATGTACACAGCAAATGGTCGGGACCAAAAAAAATAAGTTCGTCATATCCGTCAATTCGTTACAAGCATGTTCGTTGTAAACATAGTTTACTGTCACTGAGTTGTGTTAACATCATGGTTTATGTGATACCCGGTACTGTAAGTGTATGTCCAATACACAACATGTCCTCTGACACTTGGTGTTATTCCGGGGCAATGCTTAACAAAGTTTAACTACAGCGCGGATCATTCAAGAATAGATGACAGGACGTTAGGATTTACCAATGTTCAATTTGTTATACCTGGTTTTCAGCGAGTGTTATTGATATTCCACTTGAAGAAATGGTCAGTCGTGGCGACCACACTGGTGTAGATGTACGAGAGTGACTGTTGTGTCTGCCGTGTGAAGTGGGCCCCCTTGAGACCCCGTCCCCGCCCGGGACTTGATAGCATTGCAAATAACCTTGTAGTCGAGTCTGTGGAAGTGCTGTACGTTGGCAGGTCGAACACACTACCTTCAGCACATGGCATTGTTCAAGTCGTGCAGAATGCAACCGTGAAGAGTTCTCCTAATATCCCCTTTACACAAAGACCCTTCATGAGGTTGACACTTCGTACTATTCCTCTGAATGTGTCTTTTAAATGAAGAATTGATGCCATAAATCTGTCTGAAATGAAGAAACATAAGTTATAAAATTAGACTTTTAATCCAGGAAATCCACTTAAATTCACATATGTAATCTTAATCCGCTGTAATATTTTTTTTATCTTATCTAAGGTCAAAGGTGTCACATTTTGTTGTGTTGAGTTATCTCCCTTGTAGCTATCTAGTCGTAGGTTCGATTCTCAGATTCCATCCGATTACAATCCTTGGTTTCCCGGTGCCGTACCGTGCTCGTAACCATCTATGACCTGTATCACTTAGGTTATTTCTCCAGCATTAAGTCCACACACCATGAAATAGCCCATTTCTGGTGTCCCCCGCATTGACATTGCTGGATTATTGCTAAAAGCGGCGTAAAACCATACTCACTCACTCACAGCAGTGTTAACCCGACACTCACGGTGTAAGCATTATGAAACATTTATTGTCTGTACGTAATGAGAACTCTATCGACAATGCAAACATGACACTTAACTTCGCTGTTTTCAACAGATCGAACAACGACCCAATAATATACTTCAAAGAACACCTACAAGTCAAGTATCGATACATGTAAACACGAGAAAGGTTCAATAGCCGGAGTGTATTCTCCATGTACATACATACACGGAACATGACTACATATCTCTTTGATATGATCTCTCACACTGACTTCCTCTGCTCTGAAGTAACGAGAACCGTATTGGGACTGAAGCGATTAGTCTTAAACGTTCATATGTTTATCCCCGCCCACCATTGACTGAGTACCTTGTTGGATCTACAACTGGTAATAAATCTGCTATAAATCACTTTTATTCTGTTACTATGGCAGGGAAATTGACAGGTTTATCATTCTTAAATCCTCTCAACACGTTCATTCACGGAATACATCTAGATACAGATAGACAGGCCCTTCTTGACGCGTTAGTATTGAATTGTCCTCACGCCATTGCGTCTACACCAAGGTATGCATAGATACTCTGCCTGTGTGGAATGCCATGTTGAGGGCACGACAGTGTGTATATATTGCTGATAGTGTGTTTTGTTTAATATATCTCTTGTTAACGTGACGGACGCAATCGTGAGGTAATCCACGATAAGTCACACCGTCTCGACCTGTTTGATTAATATGTCGACTTGCATATGATAAAGCAATTAACATGTCAACACACATATGATATAACAATCAGTATACATTAAAAATTGGTTTGCCTCGGTCAGCTGACGGGGTGGTCAGTGCATATTTTGGTGGAGATGGGAGCGTCATTGGTCACGTGGACTCTACCCGCTACTTAAGGTCACATGATCATGACATTCCGTGTCCAATCAATCTTTGCGCTTCCGTGCTTTCTGCTAACCTCATACAAAACCCCTAAGTAGCCGTCGCAGGATTAACCCAACTTGAATCTGTATAACTTTTTAGCACCCTTTTCGTTCCTTGGACACAAACTGCTGTGCCATTTTTATTTAACCAAATTTTTATTAGCATTTGTCTTAAAATGAACTCCGAATTTAGTATTGAACATATTCTTTTGAATTACGTAGTGAAAAAATCGGTCCGTGAACATTTCTCTGGAAGTGAACTCAAAACTGATTGATAATATTAATATACATACTAGTACTTATATTTCGCCTAATCCACACCCTAAAGCTCAAAACGCTTTATTTTTACCCCGGTCAATGGAGTAGTGTGAACTCGATTTCCATTCTCAGCTCCCGATTGAACATATCATCCAATACGTTTTGTTTCGAAGTGTGTTTGTTGTTTAACGCCGCACTCAGCAATATTCCAGCTATATGACGGCGGTCTGTAGATAATCGAGTCTGGACAAGACAATCCTGTGATTAAAATCATGAGCATTGTCGCAAAGTGAATGATGAATAATGAACATATCCTTCTGTAAACAGTTGACTCGAAGTTGACTCAAATTACTTATTAGATATCATACATATAATTTCTCTGACCCGTGAAGATCCGGCGTAGAATAGGTCTTCAGCAACCCATGCTTGCCGTAAAAGGTGACTATGATTGTCGTAGAAGGCGACTAACGGGATCAGGTGGTCAGACTCGCTGACGTGGTTGATGCATGTCATCGATACCAATTGCGTGGATCGATGCTCATGATATTAATCACTGGATTGTCTGGTCCAGACTCGATTATTTACAGACCGCTGTCATATAGCTGGAATATTACTGGGTGCAGCGTTAAACAACAAACCAACCAACCATCATCATTTCTCTAAAAGAAATCAAAGCTACAGGTCAGTATTGCAAAAATCCTTCCACGAATATTCGTCTCTCAGTAAAATCAAATAAAGCTTTACAAATATATCATTTCGTTAAAGAAACAAATATAATCATTTTTTTTCCATTTTGAAAATTAACATAATAAACATTTCATATAAGTAACAACATAGTTACCATACTATTGATTTGTGATGTTACACAATCGGTTTCAACAAACCGACTTTCATATATAATATATTCGGTCGTATATATATATATTCCCCTGTACACGACCGAATTTAGCGTTGTGAGTTATATTGAAAGTTAGCATAATTCAGACTAAAATATATTCCCCATCCATTGATTGCAAAACTCAAACTTAAAAAGAATATGTTACAGAGTATCGCTTGCACATATATAATTATAACACAAACACTTCTACGCAGTTACGACCGGAAGAAAATAGTATCGTGTTCAATCTTGTACTGACATCAGGTCTTTTCTTAGATGTTTCCAGCTCTCCCTTGAAACCCTCCCTTCATCATGTTCCCACAAAGCCTGTTGCCGTATCAATGTCACAGGGTAGTTAGCATGGCGTAATTTGTTCCAATAAATACCCGCTTGCGTGACTCCAGTCCATTAAGGTCCTTGCTGCGCATTACAGTAACTACACGACATTTAAAACAGGCTGATGTGTTGGACCTGCCTTGAACATGTCTACTACGGTTACAGTTATTGTGGTCTCTCAAAGAGAGAAAATACTCGTGTAATGGATTTCTTTCTTTGTTTTCTGCCTGTTTTGAGTGTAGCCGACTTCTGGTCAGGTTAACCTAGTCGTAATTCTAGACAGGGCGTCATCAGGTGATTTGATTCTGTATTCTCAGAATGGCAGCCTCCGGTTTCGATTTTGTAATTGTATTTTGATGACCAAATTTAGATGCCAGCTTCTTGCATGAGTGCATTAGCATTCCCGAGTCATGAAACAGATAAAAGCTTTACATTTATAGGTTAATGCTTTGTTAAATATATCTTTGGACAATCTGTTCATAGCATACATCAGCCTCTATAGATCTGACTGGTCGTTATAACTAAAGCTTAGGTCAGTTTCCACAGCACACGGCTGTACATGTATGTGACTATACATAAGCCATTGCCAGCCAGTGTATATATTTAACTGATTAAGAGTAAGAGAGTGTTATCGTATGCCGTAGTCAGCAATATTGTTAACCTTCCAGCGCCTAACAGGCAGCTTGGGTTGTATACTCCCCAGAGAGCTGAGAATGATTGTTCAGTGCACATTGATCCAGTGACCGGGGTAATATTAGCGCTTTAGGCATGCCCATGAGTGGTGTGGAAATATGTGCAATATGAATAGCCTATTATTATTTACTTACTATTATTATTATCTACAGATTAAAACAAAACATGTTATGGTGATCCTGGCACAGTCAAACTTGTTAGGCTCATCATCAACTCAGGGCCCTTGCCCCCTCTACACGCAGCCCAGACAGCGAATGGGACTTCTCCTGCGAAGCGCTGCCTTGTCAAACCAACCCAGAACATTTCGGAGAATGTGAAAACTCCCAAACACTACAGCCTTCTGCATTACCCAGATTGTCAGAAGGGCTGTATTCCTGGTAGCAAACTCGGCATATTTACCATGTTTTTCCTGAATCTTGTCAATCACATTAGTGACAAAAGGGACAGATTAATATAAAAATGCAGCAAAGAGGGTTTGGGTGATCCTGGCACAGTCATACTTCTTAGGCTCATCATCAGCTCAGGGCCCTTGTCCCTTCTACAGCGAATGGGACTTCTCCCAGGAAGCGCTGCTTAATCAAACCCACCCAGAACTTTTCGGAGAATGCGAAGACTCCCCAACACTGAAGCCTTCTTCATTAACCTGATTCTCAGCGCTGTATGCCTGGTAGCAAACCCGGGTACCCTCCCAATGTCAGTCAACAGATTGGGAGGTACCAAACCTAAGGGTGCAAGCAGGACATTTGGAAAGCGAGGTCCGCATATTTGCCATGTTTTTCCTCAATCTTGTCAATCAAATTGGTGTCAAAGGGGACTGAAAATTCAATGACATATATGATTTCATTGGATTTATCAAAAAGGAATTATATTATTATTATTATAGCTGAACTAATGGATCAGTCGTCCTCACGATTTGCAAAGTAGTGTCCGAAAGCAATGATCGTGGGTTCGAGCAACCATATACGTAGCTCGTGGGTTTGACCAAGGTGGTAAGCGTCTACGGCCTGCATCCCTTCGGGCTGAGTGGACCATACTCTTCAAACTCATTCATTCATTACATCACGGCGACTAGTGGGTAGCGGGACAGGCAATCATCTAGGTCAAACCATGCGATAATGTCCCAGAACCCTCGCGGACTAGGGTGAGGTGAAGTGGGGTATAACGGTCGCGTTCACAATTATTGCACTTATATAGCGACGTACACCACTCAGACACAGTATGCTGACTACGAGTCGACCAGTCCTTGTTTGAGCCTCTTAATGCCGAGCGTCAGACAGGGGTATTGAGTTTAAGACCACTTTGAGTGGCATTTCAGTAATAACAGATTATTTAGGGAGGAATATCCTAAGTGACGCAGGTCGCTGATGTTAAGCCACGAGTGTGGGTATCGCGCTGCAAAGCAAGGATTCATGGGAATCGGGGCTTCAAACCTACAATCAGCAGACCTTGGCTAAGGGACACAACTCTACACGTCGAATTGTTGCTTCTTCTACCACTTACCAATTCGATCCCAAATGAAAACGATAATGCGCTTAAGATGATATAATGACGGCGTCTTCTACAGGTTTGAACTGTAATCCGTCCACAATCCGTTGATGATGTACATACTGGACTTATTGGATGAGGTTGATAACGCTGCTGGTTACATTTGAGCAGTTACGGACGCGGCAGTGGATCGGACCACCGAACTAGTGCTCCACTGGCAGACGCTCTACCTCTAGACCACGGAGGCGGTCTCACGGACTGAGACATACATGATACTATAATAGTAAATCAATGATTAACGCCGTTTCAGAAATACTGTAGTAAATGAATGTCGTTTCATGTCACAACCAGCATTATTCGAGCTATGAGATCTGCCCGGCAAAAGAAAATATACACTTGAAAATTAGATTTGATTAAATGACAAATTACAAAACGTTATCAAAACGTTACAAGGCTGAAAACAGTCCCCGAAATACTGCAAACGTAAGGTCCAAAACACAACTATGATACCAGTATCAAAAACATCACAATCGAATAATCATTTCTTGTTTGTTTCATTTTAGCTCCATCAAACAGTGGTGTATACTTTCTTTTTGTCCGTCAGTTTATGTGGAGTATATGGTAAAATAACTTGTACAATAAGATTGGAGCAGATTGGCGGTAAACCATGCCAATATGATGCAATATATTATGTCGTTCATACCGCGCTATTGTAACCAATCCATCCTCATTTCAAGAAATAATAAGACCATGGGGTAGAACGATGCTCATGATGTCAATCACTGGATTGTCTGATCCAGACTCGATTATTTACAGAATATAAATATTGGAATATTGCTGAGTGCGGCGTTAAACAACAAACAAACAAACAAAACTTAAATCTAATATGTCAGAATGAGTATACTTGTATAGTGTTTTATACACACTAAACATTTATTAACTCGGGGTTAGGCAGGGACAACACAGAAATAAGTTACTAATGTACTCATTTTCACACCCACATTTTCACGTCAAAACTCCATGTATGTTTGGTCTGTAAATTTACTTGAGTGTAAAACACGACGGGCTGTGTGTACATGTTTTTGCTTTCTCCGAAGTAGCTTCCCTGACATGTCTCTACTTAACTTTATGCTTAGCCGTCACTGACATCAGGGCCAACTCTCATCTTTCTGTAAATCTCACGTGACTGTGCGAGACTACAGCACGTGCTGTGACGTCGTGTCTGGGCACTATCATCACGTGACCTGGTAAACAGCGTTCCCCGAGGCCATTCAGCAGTGGGTTTTGCATGTGCCGGTTGCTCGTGAAAGGTTCCTGCTAAAGGTTGTCAAACATCAATGAAATTCCCCAACCAATTTCCAAAAGTCATATTTGTTTTGAAAATCTTTAAGAAAATACGTGTACCTGCGCAATCAGGGTTTGTTTTTTAAAGGTGTAAGCCCATACCATCAGTCATTCAGTGCTGGTCAGAAGGGTTGTCTGGATGACGTCATCTACTGGCTTTCTGTGCAATCAATTGAGCACAAGGTGCCTAGCTGTCTATTTTGGTGTGCAATTTATTAAATATTTCAGAATTACGTAACGAGGAGCGAATATCTAGATGGACAAAGTGATGATTATATATATTTGAATATTATGTATTGTTACCAGTTACAGTCATGTCCCGATAATCCGACTTCGTTGGTTGCATATGATAATGTCGGATTAAAGAGTATGTCGGATAAACGAAATTAGGTAGTATCAACGTTCGTGATCGAAAATTGGACAACTACACGATAGATAATGATACGAACACGTAATAAAAAAAAGGAAAAAGGATATAATCATATTGTTGTGTTACATTGTTAGCAGAATATGTTTTCTAATCATGCAACCTCTAAACTTTGACACAAAACTACTGTTACGGACTGTATGACTGATTCAAAATACTTTTTAAAGCATAGTCTGGAATGGAAGTCGCTAATTTGAGACAAGTTCCGCAATGCTTAAGAAAGCTGCTTTTTAGTGGCTTTTTAGGTGTGTCGGAGTCGGAGTGCGAGACTGTCGGAATATCTCGATATCCTTAGCTTCGAGTAACAGCGATATAACATAGATAGATTGATAAATGTTAGATTTGATTTAAAAATGGGTTCGATATATACATGGATCTCTGGTACATATTGATATAGCACTTCGACTTAATTCTTCGAAACAAGCGACATTGGGGTACTGCTGCCAGGGATTCTCTTTGATATATTTGCAGTAAACTACTCTTATAACAAACTCAAAGGGTCCACTACTTTTATTTCGTTATAACCGTAGTTCGTTACAAGCATATGTACAGCAAAAGGCCGGGACAAAAAACCCAGTACGTTATATCCGCCTGTTCGTTACAAGCACGTTCGTCACAAACGTAGTTTACAATACTCACATATACATATTTTCATTACGACGAAATACACATTTACATCGCAACAGCTACAGCATGAAAAAAACCAAGTCAGACTATTTATTTGCACATAAATGTATTTTACTTCTATAACGCACCGTCACATTGGTTTGCACCTGCGCACCATATTCAAACATTCCCACAACAGGCGAGCGGTGCACTGCGTCAACACGCTCTTCCTACGCACTCTCCGGCCAACGCACTCCCCTCCTGGGTCCTGGTGATGAGGATAATTGGTTTCCACCTGTATCTCCCCTCAGGTGTGACAACTCATCATATATTCCCCCTAACACGTGACACGTGAGATCAAACGCCGCTCAAGCCGAAACCCTGTCCCCGGAGCACGAGCCGTGAATCATAGTAATTCCCGCCAATTTAAAACTCCACTTTATCAGGTGTTAAGGGAAGGACCGAAGACAAGGTGTCATAGATCATATTTCATGTTCGCATATGTTGGAAACAGCTTCAAAACATGACGCGTCTTTCAAACATACAATGGTTTAGGTTCCATATGGTTAATCTGAACACGTACCGTCACAGAATAAGACACTATGTTCACAGGCGAATATTTACACTTACTTCTATTGTTAATATAGAATATTTACGTGATCATTTTCTCCAAGGTCGATTTTTTCAAAACGTTTTATTATTAAAAAAATATGACATAAAATTTAGAGTAAGATAAATATTTAGCTTTTTCTTCGCGAATTTGAAGAATGTGGGAACTTTGTTGTTTTTTAATATACTGTTGACTGAGTACTGTGTTTGTGTGTTCCGTGAATAGTAACCGATACAGCCACCCTCCTTCCCTGCCATTCTTCCGTCTTTGAAGCCTGGTATAAATGTTCTATGTAATGTAATAACTATCCAGTACAATCACCTCACAGCGGCCCAGAGGAATGCGAGCGGGCAATGATAGCGACATAACTGGTGTATCGCGGTATATATACCTCACTGTGTATGAGAGCCTTGGAGCGCGTATAGACTGCTATTATAACTCTAACGGCTTTCATTCGAAGAAGGCGGCTTGGGGCTGAGATAAGGCGTCACAACTTTGAATAAGATTACCGGGGATTACCCGACAGGGTTGTACGAGAGCAGCCCCGGGTGTGGGGGACGGTGGAGGATACTGGCGTTTGATTTGGCCGACGCAGTGTGGACACAGTCCGTGTTGACGATAGGCTGACCGGTGAGGTGGACAGGCTGTGCTGAAGCCCCACCCTGGGCTTGACCATCTCAACTGTATATCAACGGATGTTGTGATTCGATGGTATTACTTGTGTGTATTACGGTGTGGTCCTTGAAATTCAAATCGTTACAGCTGTGGGGTGTTGGTAGTGGCAGTAATTTGTGTCGTTTTGAGGATCATTTTTCTCCATCGTAACCCACGGGGGCCTACAAGGTGGTGTTTTTACACCCGAAGATTTGCCGGTTGGTGGCTGCATTGAGCAAGCGCAGTCAAGGTACGGTAATTGTCGGGTCTCGCAGCACGCACACACCTGAGAACAGAACGTGTGGTAGCTCGCGGGTGGGTGGGGGTCAGGTAGCACGTGCACTTATCCTCGAGTGTTGAGGGCACGCCCTTAGATGTTCAACGACATCAGCTGGGGAAGGTCCCGTGTCCACGTAGGTATAGTACAAGCTCGTGCCTTTTGTTTCCCTCACTTACAGTGGATTGGGGGTGGAGTTGAGGGAGGGGTGGGGGTGGGGGGCGTGAAGGGGGGGAGGGCAGGTGGCTCTACCCTTCGATACCCAGGAAGCCAGGACATACTTTTTTATCACAAAGGAAACCCCTTGTGTATGATCACTCAAGTGGAATAAAATAGAATAATTGTTGCCGTGTCTAATCGATTTTTTTTCCATCATACTCATGATAATACGCTACGTTCACAATTTCAAATTTCTTATACCCAAATGTCCCGGCGTGATCACCTGGCGTCGCCTATATATCGAGCTTCACTGTACACGGACACTGTTGTGTTTCACTTCCCTCACATGTTCCCTTTGCCTTGCAGCAAACACAAGCGGAACTACCACAGTAAGGGCGGTTGTCAAGTCGCATCTCCACCGTTGACGTCGCAGTGAGAGGAGGTTGGTGGAGTCAGCAGTGTTACTGACATGTGAGTCGACAGCCAAGTGGATAACGCTGCAGTTTGCACAGCGACAGGGAGACGACATAACGGAGGTGTTTAATTACTCGACGCAGAGCGAGGTGGTGAGCAGGTGCCTTTGCTCCAGGTGTTGCGGAACTACCACAACGCCATTTATCGCTTGTGTTTGCACTAACGCATGGAGATACATACCTTTCAATGACTATGGTTAAATGACTGTGCCTTAGGATCTGGAATTACAGACGTGGCTGGCAAAGTTTGATTAATGAGTCCCAGATGTCCATTTGTGAGTAACCTATATGAAGGTTCCTTGTAATACTGTGGATGTACGTCTCCGATACACGAATTCAGGTGACTATCTATTCGATACACAGCTCGATATATATCTGGTAACTGACAACCTCGTCGTATTTCATAACCAAAGTGGACAAAGAGCTCGACGGGAAAGTAATAAACTAACTTGTCTTCTTATTTGTGTACTCACAGTGTCTATCTCTGTGTGAAGTGATTGTGGATCATGTGTGGATTATACGGAGGACAGATACTGGTTCCCCAATCCAAGTTTCACACATAACCATGGAGGTACGTATTGCTTGAGCCACATACAGTGAAACCCCGTTAATCCGGACAGAAAATTTCCACTGAAATCGTCCGGATTAACAATTTTCCGGATTAATGAATTATGGTTTATGAGTCGTGTCACTTTGCATTCATGTATTCGTTCTCAGCAGTGAGTGTCCGGGGTAGGGTTTTCCGATTAACGGGGTCCGGAATAACGAGTTTTTTGCAGCGAGTTAGGTAAACGTCTCAGCGTTGCCGCAAATCTTTATTTACGCTTATATACGTAAATATACTACTCTATGTAGATTATGTGCTATTACTGCCGAAAAGAAATTGTGTTTCCAAATCCAGTTTCAACCCGGTTATATTTCTAACTTTGTCGGCACCATACCCATGCTCTTGGGTTTCTCCAAGATGGTTACTTCTAAGGCATGCATCGGTGCTTTTCTCCGACAATAAAGACATTTAACTAAAATATGTTCAAAGCGGCTTTTATTCTCTAATGATACTAAATTTATTTCACTGTTTAACTTCAATTTATATTAGTTTTTACATTTAACGTATTTCATAATATGCATATTTACCATTTTGTAGCTATTACAATCTCGTTTTTTTTAACATCAATACTCTTCTGCATCAACTGTCAGTACTATGTAAACTACCGGGCAAAAGAAATACACTCATGTTTGATGGTGTCTACAATGAAACAAACAACAAATGGTTCTCGATGGTGAAGTATTTGATACTGGTATCGTTGTTGTGTTTTTGGGGGGCACGGGTGGCCCAGTCGTCTAAGGCGCCGCGATTCACTGTACAGAATTGCTCCCCCTGGACACGCCTATGATTGTGGGTTCGAATCACGGTTCACCCCGATTATGTTTCTAGGTTTGTCAGCACCATACCCGTGCTCATGGGTTTCACCGAAGTGGTAAACGTCTAAGACCTGCATCACTTTGGGCTTTCCTCCCACATTAAGCTGACACGCCGTGATATAACTGTAATACTGTTAAAAAGCGGCGTTAAACCCAACTCACTCACTCACTCACTGTTGTGTTTTTGGGCCTCAGGCTCGGCAACGTTTTGATAACGTTTGTACTTAAAGTTTTTGACCAAATCCAATTTTCAAGAGTATATCTTCTTTTCCAATTTAGTATTTGAAAATTACATCACTGTAAGGTACACATTAACATACCTTAACAAACATAGCGAAATACTGGAATTAAAATCCGTCACGAAAACACAAAGGTTCGTATTGGCGTATTGAAAACTGCAAGTTCATGGGTGTGTGTTATCCTCGCTATGCCTCGTGATCTGCTTAAGATTTGTGTAAAAAAATATATGTGCTGATCGTGTGAATTTAAAGTATTCTATATGTAATCACAATACATTCCCTTGTATGATACATCCCTCAAGCATGCATATCATAGTCGTATATCAGTGCGTCTAATGCTACAATGGACCACATCGAACAGGCCGCAACTCGTGTCAGTCGGGTTGAAAACTTGCCCCTCTGTCTATTGACATTGTGTAAGAGCTTTTAAACTTGATGATTGGGCGTGCCATATGTCACATCAGGGCACGGCAACAGAGGAGTGGGGTCTTGAGATTTGTTCATCTGAACGGGGTCGAATTGGTGATTATTTATACACTACGTCTATCTACATGACTGTATACTATGTGTGGGACAACTTCTGTATCCGTGCTGTCGCCACGAATGTGTGAAGCCTGCTTTGTAAGAACCTCCTTTCATTCGCGTGTTTGAACTAAGGTTCAAATATTTTGCTCCAATTAACACGTGGTTTATTTGTTTAGAAACTTTGAATCTATTGACTCTGGCATAACCGGGGCTATATGAAAAGATCCATCAATCTACACGAACTACGAAACGAAATATTGCAAAACAACAAAATGAAATGAAGTGAAGTTAATGTACATACACCCAAATCGTTTTTTCATTATTATGTTATCTATTTTCCCCTTGTTTCCCCTTGTTTCCCCTTATGCCAACAAATGATGATGATGATGATGATGATAATTTTTTTTTTTTGCCCAATGTTAAAAAAAGTATTGACTTAAATTAGGTTTATGTAGATATACGTGCCTTAGCTGTTACGAACAGTCGCAAACCTTGCTCAATACGAATATGAATAATCATAATCTATATACGAAGAAACTTTAGTTCTCATGTTCCACGACATTTAGTATGCATTTATGCCTGCATGCATGGATCGGTCGATGATAATCACAACCAAGTCACACCAGCTTGAGAGACCAAATATCCCTTCGTGTCAATACAAGCGGCAATCTGTAACCTGACAAATATTGACCATTGTTCCACAAGCAACAGTTTGTCACAACGTGGTGGCAGCTGGGCTAGAACCGCTACAGCCGTGGCGAGAACTTACCCGTTGTGCCAGGTGTGACCGGGGTTGTAACCAGTGTAGGGTGTTTGTATAGCAGGGGATAAGTCGACTCAGAGACACGTTGGGGGTGACGACTTGTCACCCCGTGAGCAGTAATGTATTGTCATATACATGTGGTCTGTATTAGGAGGAAGCAGAGGTTTGTGGAGGAGTTGGGGGTGGGGGATGGCATGTAAACCATCATATGCATTTGTTTATTTACTACTACTACTACTACTACTACAACCACTACCTCTACTACTACAACCACTACTACTACTACTACAACCACTACTACTACTACTACTACTACTACTACTACTACTACTACTACTACTACTACTACTACTACTACAACCACTACCTCTTCTACTACAACCACTACCTCTACTACTACAACCACTACTACTACTACTACTACTACTACTACCACAACCACTACCACTACTGCTGATGCTACTACTACTACTACTGCTACTACTACAAACACTACCACTACCACTACTACTACTACTACTACTACTACTACTACTACAACCACTACTACTACTACCACAACCACTACCACCACTACTACTACTAATATACTACAACCACTACCTCTACTACTACTACCACCACCACCACCACCACTACTACTACTTCTACAACCGCTACCTCTACCACTACCACTATAACTACTACTACTACTACTACTACTACTACTACCACAACTGCTTGTACTGGTACTACCACTACCACTACCCCTACTGCTGCTACTACTACTACTACCTCTTCTGCTACTACTACTACGACTATACTACTACAACCACTACCTCTACTACTACAACCACTACTACTACTACTACTACCACAACCACTACCACTACTGCTGATGCTACTACTACCACTACTACTACTACTACTACTACTACTACTACCACAACCACTACCACCACTATTACTACTAATATACTACAACCACTACCTCTACTACTACTACCACCACCACCACCACCACTACTGCTACTTCTACAACCGCTACCTCTACCACTACCACTATAACTACTACTACTACTGCTACTACTACTACTACTACTACCACAACTGCTTGTACTGGTACTACCACTACCACTACCCCTACTGCTGCTGCTACTACTACTACTACCTCTTCTACTACTACTACTACTACGACTATACTACTACAACCACTACCTCTACTACTACTACCACCACTACTACTACAACCACTACCTCTACTACGACTACCACCACTACTACTACCACCACTACTACTACAACCACTACCTCTACTACTACTACCACCACTACTTCTACTGCTACTACAACTACTACTACCACTACAACTACTACTCTTCCTACCACCACTACTACTGCTACTACAACTACTACTACCACTACAACTACTACTCTTCCTACCACCACTACTACTGCTAATGCCACCATTATCACTACCACTACCACTACTACCACTACTCTCACTACCATCCCCTCAACCAACACTATTTCAACCATTACTAGTTGTACCTTAACCTCCAACACAATCGACATTTTCTATACAAACATATGACCTTATCAGTTACAACCGCCAGGAGACACGGCTATCTCGACCAAGTGTCACACTGTCTACCCCTCGATAATTGACCCTACCCATATGTATATTTCAATATATGATGCACGTATTCCATACTTAGATGTTAAGACTGTGAGTTAGATCATCAGGCCATTAGACCATAATTAGATCACTTCGTCAAGCCCTCATCAAAACCATGTTCCGTGTTGTGACATCGACATGTAGACCTGTCAACGAGACATCACAGTAGATGTCAATTTCCCATGCAATGGGCACCTGTCACTTCTCCCTTGACACATAACCTGCTGGTGAGTGTGGGAATTTATCGCGACCCACAACTCTCTATCTCCACTCAACCCGTCTTGTTCCGCATAAGATCTACCCTCCGTTCCTCAATGCCACAATATATATCTTTGTCATGTTATTCACACATGGCTGATTTCTCTGGGGCGTCAATAAAAGCAACGCATATCATATTCTCTAATTGAAAGTAAACTTTATTGAAAACAGCTTGATAATGCTAATCATTTAAATGACAGTTCACATTTGACGTAAACATACCAATGTATTTAGTTTGTGTACATGTTACACTGTGAACAGGGTTAAGGGACGTCGTATGATATATGGAGTGTTTGCCTGATATTTTCTAATTACATTTCCCTCACAAAGATTCATACACTTACTTATTATTGTGCTAGACATGGAGCCATGGAGCCTCATAAACAGTTTTTTGTTATTAAGGCGACGCTCTGATACAGGAAATCGGTCGTATCGTTCAACTCGTTTAATTAACCTGAGGATCGGGTAGTTAGTGCACCTGGCCTATCTCTAGCAGTTTATGCTAAACGTTGTGTTTATGTGGTCTTGTGAGATCGATTTTATTGCTTTTCACTGTGTTTGATGTCATCAAACTGTCAGTGAGGCAGGTCATATTTACATCTACTTTGTTTTGATATCACACGTTCCAAACATAATAGTTTATACTAAACACTGTGTTTATGTGGTATGTGAGATCGATTTTATTGCTTTTCGTTGTGTTTGATATCATCGAACTGTCAGTGAGGCAGGTCATATTTAGATCTACTTTGTTTTGATATCACAAGTTCCAAACATAGTAGTTTATACTAAACACTGTGTTTACGTGGTATGTGAGATCGATTTTATTGCTTTTCGTTGTGTTTGATGTCATCTAACTGTCATTGAGGCAGGTCATATTAGATCTACTTTGTTTTGATATCACAAGTTCCAAACATAGTAGTTTATACTAAACACTGTGTTTATGTGGTATGTGAGATCGATTTTATTGCTTTTCGTTGTGTTTGATGTCATCTAACTGTCAGTGAGGCAGCGCATTTTTAGATCTACTTTGTTTTGACATCACACG
This sequence comes from Haliotis cracherodii, assembly GCF_022045235.1. Lineage (NCBI taxonomy): Eukaryota > Metazoa > Mollusca > Gastropoda > Lepetellida > Haliotidae > Haliotis > Haliotis cracherodii. The sequence continues at coordinate 15,897,025 of NW_027266270.1, read as the reverse complement.
TTCCTGACATACCTGTTTATAGTGCAGTTGCTGATAACAGAGTTGAAGGGATGACCTGATGTATGATAGCTAGCCGAGTGTCAAGCTTGATGTTAACAGTTCCATTGTCAGGTCAATATCAAAGCTTTAAGAACATATTGAACCTTATCCAATTACAAGCATCCCGGTTCCACAAAGCTGTCTTAGCAATAGAATTAAAACTCCCAAACACTAACATAGTTATTACGATAATCGTAACCATGACTATGTATATGGTCCTATGGCCGGAATACAATAAATGATGATGATGATGATGAGACGAGCTTCTTGGCCTCAAATGCTCAATTTGAACTTGAATAAAAAATACGTTCCAACGCCTCATAGAATAACAGCCTGAGTGGTTTTTTATAGAGTTAAAAACAACATATGATACAAAGCATGGTCTTCACGCATTATCATACCTGTACCTGCTGAGCATGTGGTAACAGGTCCTGTCAAATACGGTATTCAGAGTTGTGCCCCTTAGCCTTACCAGGATTCGCCATGAATTCGAATGTCACATGTTTTCGCCATACATATGATTCTTAGTTTTCGTCAAATTGTGCAAGTGCGGATTTCACCAAATTTCTAAACATATCAGCTTTAGTTAGTGCTTTCCTCCACTATAACTGAAATACTATCAAAACAACAATTAACCGGTATGTGTACCAATCGTTGGAGTTGCTTGACCACAACGCACCGACTCTAATGGGACGTTTATATGAATATAGATGTCAAGTCAGTGCGAACAACAGAGATAATTGAACACTAGTGCGTGTAAATATTGTAATCACATCCCATCACAAACCGGCCGAATTAATGCCATGTCATCCCATTCTCTCACGTACATCATTTTCTCAGGTAGCGTTGCGATCAAATCCCCTCAGGATTTCAACAGACCCATCAATTTCCAGCGAAATCGCCCTTCTCCTCGAACTAACACACGCATCGCTGCGTTAGATAATTTTCACACGCATCGTCAAATTCTCAAAATTATAGATATGCTTTAATAAGCATGTGCATTGAAAGTCAGAGTCTTCCTTTATGGGTTTCTTTGCTTGTTTGATAACATCGTGGTACAAAAGACTCTTCACCTACGTCGGTGTATAACCGTGTGGTTCCTGTAAAGGGATTTCGGTGATAAAACACCACAGATGACAGTGTCTGCTTGACCAGTGTCCAAGTGGACGCCCAGTAAATACAGGTTATTATCCCCCAACATGATGCTACTGACCCCCACCTGCTCTGGCTTTATCTGTACATACATGAAAGCACCGCCGGACATTCAGTCAGCAGGTGGTGCCTTGTATGCTATGTTAACGTCCCGGCAAACAAATCGCACGGACAAACGATTTTAACCAGCTGAGAACGATGACATTGATGGAGAAGATCGTCTATATGTGAAACTCTATTGTAATGATTGCATCTTGAGCATGTGTTGCTGATGAAAATTGTATATATGTGAGCTTCATCTTCAGTTGGCGAAAACGATAACAGTTCTGTTGGTGAGAGCAGTCAGTTACTGTTTTGTTGGTGCCAGTCGCTAGTAACAGTTCTGTTGGTATTAGTAGTTATTGACATTTTTGTGAAAAAGACTAGTCAGTTACTGTTTTGTTGGTGCCAGTCGCTAGTAACAGTTCTGTTGGTATTAGTAGCTAATGACATTTTTGTGAAAAAGACTAGTCAGTTACTGTTCATTTGGTTCTAGTCGCTAGTAACAGTTCTGATGGCATTAGTAGTTAGTGACATTTTTGTGAAAAAGACTAGTCAATGACTGTTCATTTGGTTCTAGTCGCTAGTAACAGTTCTGTTGGTATTAGTAGTTAGTGACATTTTTGTGAAAAAGACTAGTCAGTTACTGCTTGTTGGTGCCAATCGCTAGTAACAGTTCTGTTGGTATTAGTAATTAGTGACATTTGTGAAAAAGGCTAGTCAGTTACTGTTTTGTTGGTGCCAGTCGCTAGTAACAGTTCTGTTGGTATTAGTAGTTAGTGACATTTTTGTGAAAAAGACTACCCAGTTACTGTTCATTTGGTTCTAGTCGCTAGTGACAGTTCTGTATATATTATATTAGCAGCCAGTCAGTAACATTTCTTTGTAGCTGGTGAATGTTCAACAATTGTTTTACAGATGGATGCCTTTATTTGATATCATTGTTGTCTGTGCACATCACATTGTTTGTTTGTTGTTTAACGTCGCACTCAGCAATATTCCAGCTTTATGACGCCGGTCAATAAATAATCGTGTCTGGACCAGATAATTCAGTGATTTATATCATGGGCATCGATCTACGCAATTGTGATACGATGACATGCATCCACCAAGTCAGCGAACCTGACAACCCGATCCCGTTAGTCGCCTCTTAGGAAAAGCATAGTCACCAGTTACGACAAGCAGGGGCTGCTGTAGCCCAGTGGTTAAAGTGTTCGCTCGTCATGCCAAGGATCCGAGTTCGATTCCCAACGTGTGTACAAACTGTGAATTCTATTTCTGGTGTCCCCCGCCAGATATACTTACGCTGGTTTAAACCTCGTTATATGATATATTTGGCATTCTATATATTAATGTCTTTCATCTTTCATCATTCATATGATAAAACCTCTGATATGATATGGTATATTTGGTATCGTCACAGCCCTGTTATGTCACACATCTATTATTCTCCCCCCCCCCCCATCGTTAATGTACTCCCGCAGTTCTAAGACCTCTTGCATCACATATAGAGTTTGTCTGAGTTGTTTCCAGCTATAGTATACACCCTTAAGTCTAAACTTACCCGCTTTATAAACACCTCACGCATTTTGAGCTTTTCTAAAAAAATGTAGAAACACACAAGACATTAAGTTTAAAAATATGAGATCGAACTGCGAAATGTGACAAATTATGTTAAAACATACAGTCTTATAAAACCAGAATCTGTATTTCGATAAGCTACGTAGTTGTCCCCGATAAAAAGATTTGAAACAGCCGTGGGGGTTGAGTGTAAAGTTGCCGAGGTATACGCAGGCTGGGCTGAACACCCCGGGGGTGACGATGTTTGATGGATTACAGATCTTACTCTGGGAGCTTTTACAACCTACCCATGGGGTACTCTCATACATATATCCAGATATGTAGCAAGTCACGCGGTGTTTTCTACCGTCGACCAGGGACGGAATGGAGGAGCCTGGTAGTCAACGGATGTGTTTTTAACATTGGAGGGAAGTTCTGAAGTGGATAATTGAAATGGGAAAACTGCTTGTGTTTCAGTTTTATCAGTACATGCATTGCGTGTCCTGACAATAAAATTATAATTGATAAGCTGGAGGCTCTGAATCATGATTAAAATGATATGTTATGAGATAAAACAATTAATACTAAAGATATAATTCATGAAATATTGAAACATTGCCATGCACGTGATTCTGATGTTTTCGTATGCTTAGAAAACCTGTTTGCAGAGGTGTGTCGTATTACTATCGAGAGAAATACTCCCCCCCACCTTCTAACTGTAATGCTAGTCTCCGACGGCAAGCTTCAATATGTAGTCAAGTCACATAGGTGTCCCAAAACAAGAGCTCGTTTGAAGGTAGCCATCGATAGTTCATCCTAAGCGCTGCTTAATACCATATTTCTTACATTACCGTGTTTTTTACGTCACTTGGATTTTCTACACAGAAGTTCTAACTAGTGTCGGTGTAGAAAGGAATTCAACTATGATGTGAAATGTATTCTGCTGTAACGTGTTTTGCTCACGTGTTATTTTAGGCTTTCCAGCCTCTGTGTATCGCTCGATGACTCCCTCTAAGTACAGTGTTATATAAGGTACTCACGATAACACAAACTCACTACCCGCCTAGTAATTCTCGTTTAACAACCCGCCAAGGGTATCAACTATCTGTTGACGCTATCACGTATCATCGATTAGGAATTAACTACCATATCCCGGCAGTAAATCCGCAAGACTCTGTCACGTGACCCCTAATCGGTAGCAGTGTAAACTCGCTGATGAATTTTTGCATGTATTTTAATACCGCATTGACATGTCCCACTATAGTGAAGGCGCTTCAATAACGCTCACCCTGCTCGACAAACACTGCCCTCTCCCAGGAGGTGGAATGAATACTACAATAATACCCCCATTGTTTTCTAAGCTGTGTGTGTGTGAACTCAATGTGCAGCTAGAACACTCCACAAGTGCCTCAATTGTCCATTGAAAAATTGTCATCAACCGCTTGTCCCCAAAGCCATTGCTTTTACCGACTTTCAACTGTCTATCGATTGTCAACAATTGTCAACTTACTAACGTCTCGTGCATGGGATATTGTGTTTTATAGCTGTTAATGGTCAAGGCACGCGCTATCATTAATTATATTCTATGCACGGCCGCAGGACCTGCCTTGGGTCGATGTTCCTCTATAATCCCCTGCTGCTATGCTGATCGCCTTCTACCTACAGTAAGCCTGTACTTGATGCTTTGTCAGGACGGGTCTGTCAGTTTGTACAGAGCGTGACTGTATGCGATTAAGGTGTGGGGATGATAGGTTTGGGATAAATAACATTAATCATTTATTGATGTATATTGATAGTGTGTGTACGTTCGGGGATAGTTCGGGTACAGCTGTAATACATCCATTTGGGGACGCACGCCATGAGGGGTGACGTCGGTAACGGCTCACATGTAACCAGCAGCGTTACCAACCTGATCCAATAAGTCCAGTATGTACATCATCAACGGATTGTGGACGGATTACAGTTCAAACCTGTAGAAGACGCCGTCATTATATCATCTTGAGCACATGTATCGTGTTCATTTGGGCTCGAATTGGTCAGTGGTAGAAGAAGCAACAATTCGCCGTATAGAGTTGTATCCCTTAGCTCGGATCTGCTCATTGTAGGTTTGAAGCCCTGATTCCCATCATCCTTGCTTTGTAGCGACATACCCACACTCGTGGCTTAACATCCACGACCTGCGTCACTTAGGATATTCCTCCCTAATTAATCTGTTATTACTGAAATGCCACTCAAAGTGGTCTTTAACTCAATACCCCTGTCTGACGCTCGGCATCAAGGGGCTAAAGCAAGAGACTGGTCGGCTCGGAGTCCGCATACTGTGTCTGAGTCGGGTATTCATGTTATCATGGTATCTCAGTGAGCTAGCACTATAAATCGGCATCAGTCCGGACTAGTACAAGCAGCCACGCACGCACGCACGCACGCACGCACGCACGCACGCACGCACGCACGCACGCACGCACGCACGCACGCACGCACGCACGCACGCACGCACGCACGCACGCACGCACGCACGCACGCACGCACGCACGCACGCACGCACGCACGCACGCACGCACGCACGCACGCACGCACGCACGCACGCACGCACGCACGCACGCACGCACGCACGCACGCACGCACGCACGCACGCACGCACGCACGCACGCACGCACGCACGCACGCACGCACGCACGCACGCACGCACATAACACGTGCATGCACGTCGCCATGTAAGTGCAATTATCTTGGACGCGACGTTAAACCCATATTACCTTTAACTCAATACACATATGGATATATGTTAAATGACTCTGCATTTTGTCTTCCAGATGGTGTTAGACTCTCCAAACCCCGGTCCTCATGACCTCATGACCCTTGACCCGACCACATCGGAAATCCCGATTCTGTTAGGCGGTACAGTTAGATGGGTCACAGGCCTGACGAAGCGGACGACCTGCGATGACGTCATATACGCCTTACTCTACCAAGACGGCAACCACGAGGGCGAGACAACAGAGAACTACGCCATCTTTGAAAGATGGCGGGACGTGCAGCGGCCATTACAGGCCAGGACGAAAATAATGAAGATCTGGAAGGCCTGGGGTGTAGAACAGAATAACGTCGAGTTGTCGCTGAGAAGGCTGCAGGACCAAAGCTACATGTCTGGCGAGTCGTACAGGACTAGTCGGAGACACAAGCGTAGCAGGCACAAGACTCGTCATGGCAACGACTGTGGTTGTCGTCCTGGAGCCCACAGAAACTGTTATAGTACAGGGAAGTTGCGCTCTCTTGAGAGCCTTGTGAAACTAGTCATTGCGCAGGAGCGGAAGTTGCACGACCTGGGTGAAAGAATTGATAAAACCGATAACAAAATTGACAATCTTGAAACTCGTCGCCATTTTAGCCGTGTGAAACAAAGTGGCGACGATTATGTTCAAAGTGCTTACCTCGACAGTCTCAGTGAAGATAGTATGGATGAGCTGTTTGGTAATGTGAAATCGGAAGATATTGAAGCGTATTTGGAATATTGTCAGAGGATTATCAAATTGGAAGATAAATTAACAGGTGAGAACAGTAAATTGAGAGATGTCACCAGAAAGTTACAAGAATCTCTTGCCAAGAGTGACTGTGTAGGTAACGGTGTGTCTAGTCTGACTGACCTTGACCTCTCTTTGCCTCTGAACCAGCAGCTGGAGCAGGTTCAGGTGGAAATGAACCGCCTGGTGAGCGCGGGGATGATGCAGAAGTACCAGGAGGACTCGATCAAGCGAGAGTTGCACCAGTGTGACAAACAGATCGAGGTCAAGAGACAGCTCATCAGGTCACTCAAACATGACCTGGACAGTCTTCAGGTCCGATTGGACAGTGCCAATGTGGACCAGAGACAGGACGAATCCACTGAGGATGATGCCGATGATAGAGTGTCTATTATACAAGTGCATGACTCGCCTCCCAAGTCGAGGAACAAGTCAGTGACGTTTGATGATAGGTTCAATCACATGCATGTCATAGGGACGTCTCACGAGAGTCTGATGGAGAGACTCGGTAGCTGTGACAAGAATGATCCCAGCAATCATCAGACTCCCCCCTACGTCAACGACAGCTGCTACAGGAGGCGGCCCCATCACACAGCTACTCAACAGAAAGTCACGTCCATTTTGAAAAACAAAGAACAATATAGTTATAAAGCAAATTCCAATTCCCCTGTTAATACTCGAGTTGGTCCTGATACGGGGTCAGTCAATCAGTCCGACACATCCCCGGGATCTGAACTTGACCGGCTGACCAATGCCCATGACAGTGGCCGGTATCATTTGCCGAGTGGGATGTACACGTTTGCCAATGATGGACATTACTCTCTGCTCGACTCTTCTAACAAGCAGTACAAAGACGAGGACTCCAACTCCGACACAGGCCTCAGTTCCATGCACAGTGACGAGTCCCCTGGTCTAGAGACCCTGGTCTAGACATTGTCTATTCCTGGTTCGGACCAAGCCTATTCGTGGTGTGGACAAAATCTATTCCTGGTGTAGACGGAATCTATTCCTGGTGTAGACGTAATCTACTCCCCGTGTAGGCACAATCTATTCCTGGCATAGACACTGTCTATTCCTAGTGTTGTCACAGTCTATTCCAGGTGTAGACACAGCCTATTCTTGGCATAGACATGGCCTATTCCGGGTGTAGAAATGATCTATTGCTGGTGTAGGTGCAGCCTATTCCTGGTGTAGACGCTGCCTATTCACGGTATAACACAAAACACAACCTATTCCTGGTGTAGTCTGTTTCGATGTTTCCCAGTAACTATAACTGTGACCGTTGTTTTCTTAAGCAACTTTTTTTATAACTTGATCCATGTTGACAGTGTTCTTTTCTGGCATTTTGACGATAAGAACGTACACACGTCCAATTTCCCCGTAGCCCCTGGTGACCGCGTATAGGGCGAGCGCAATACTGCCTTCACCGACTCATATCCAGACATAATAGGGCACACATTAATGCAAGATTTACCTTTGGTCAACCAAACCAAAACAGCTGATGAACATAAGATATATAGATTTCCAGATAATAAATTGCCTATTTACTTCTCAAAATACTGTTAGTAAGTTAAAGCACAACATCGCATTACATAGAAATTGGTGTTGTTTAAAAGGCTAGAATACTCATTTTCGCCTAATTATTGTTCAGAATGTCCAATTCATTATAACTTCAATGACTTGCTATCATAAAGCACATTTTACAGCTAATTACCTTATTGATATTGTATAAACCGTTTCATCTGACCAATTCATGGGGCATTCTTCCAACAATATTTAATTAGCATTTTCAAGTCAGAAATGGCAAACAGCAAAACCTGATCCTCTCCGAATCTTGGGTCTATCAGAAATATCGAGCTACTGAAGTTCGAGACACACGGAACACCGAAAACAGAGTTTTAAGTTACATCTCTCAAGACCATACAGTTCCATCGTCTTAAGCGATATGTCGAGTTACTGAAGTTCGGGTAATGAGGTTTAGCTGTATATAATAACTATTTATGTAACATCGGTTGCTTTTCAGTGGATGTCAAGAACCTAACGTCAGGTCATCATGTACTCCGACTTGTAGGATACAAAGTGTTCATTTCCGATTCTGGCTTTCAGACGAATATACACACGTAGTTTGAAAAGAATTTACAAGTCGAAGTCAGATTCTACTGCATGTCCCCGCCCCCGAGACCAGTTGGTGTAAATGTCATTGGAAATGTCATGATTGTATAATGTCATTGTGTGATGTCACACGACTCCTGTTGATGTCTACAGAAGCCAGATATTGCAATATTGTTTGTTGTCCACTCTCATCATCGTTCATAAATATTCAATACTCTTTGTTCCCGTGTTGATTGTGATTTAACGACGCATCGAGCTATGCGATACTGTCAATCTTTAAGTGAGACGAACATGAACAAGGGGGAACTGCCGACTACATAATGGTTGAACGCTAATTGAAACCTGAGATTATATGACCGGTGAGTCTATCGCTATCCTCGTGGCAGCAAAATTAGGTATATAAAGAGATAATCACTTTTCAGTTTAATGTCATTATTTTTGTAACCTGATAGTCTTTTATTTGAGTTAATCAATGAAACCGATTGATGAAAATATCAATTCTTAGCAGAAGGATTATCATTTATCGATACTTCCCTACTTCCCTTCCGAAATACTCATTGTTCATTAATACGCCGACGGTTATTTGATTCGTCCTCATTACCTTGTTGGTATTGTTGCGTTTTCTACTGGTAACAAGAATATCATTAATAGATAAGACTATCGAATGTTGGGATATATCCAGTTTTGACAGGCATCTCATGGTTACCTGTATTGAGGTATTCTTTGTTTTTAGACGTGACCTTGAGCAATGGTGACCTTGGGCATCGTGGGGAAACTTAATCCATGTGTAGAAAGACATACTGAACATTGACACTAGGACATGGAAGATATAACTGTATACATATCCCATGGCTTTGTTGTGTTGGGGCTATCACGTATCCCCTCCCCCTTGTTCGTGAACATCTGTTGTCATCATTGTAACTTATCCGCAAGCGTGGTATTCGGGAACTGTCCGCTCACATTTTGATCACATCAGACACAGTATACTGACGCCGAGCCGACCAGTCGTTGTTTTAGCCACTTAATGCCGAGCGCCAGACAGGGTAACAACAAGTACCATCTATTAACGTCTTTTGGCATGACGCGGCCGGGGATCGAACCCAGGACCTTCCGCTCTCCGGGCGGACGCTCTACCACTAGACCACGGAGGCGGTCATCTTTTTAAGTTTCGAATCTACACCTAATGACTAATTTGTACCCATTCTCTAATTCGTGATAAGATTATGATGTGATGATGTTTAAAATCACAATCCAGATTACAACGTCATATGAATGAGTGAGTGGGCGAGTTAAGTGTAACGCCAGTCTACACAGTACGTAGTTATGTTCGTCATCTGGATATCAGAGGAAAGCACATGCTATGAAAGTTGCAGACGCTTACCAGCTTATTAAAACGCATGGGGAACCTGAGTGCTGTCAAACCAAGGTTCACGACGAGGGCAAATTTGGATTCGAACTCACAATCAGCGGATCATGACACGGTTAAGGGATGCAACTCTACACAACTAAATGAGGTGTCTTGACGACAGGGCCAGATATTACATATATCATACGCATATCCTTCAGAAGTGATGACTTAGACGAAGGGTCATAATTGAAGCGAAACTCGAATCAGCGGATCCTGGTACGGAAAAGGGACGCTGCACAACAAATCATGTTACTCGTGCCTCGTCTAATAAATTGAACCGAACGCTGATTTTTAACGCACTGTTCACATATGACCGTTAACAGTCTTATCACCTGCTACCTCATCATATCGACATCAAATAGTGTAAATCTCCGTGCACCCACCCACGCACACCGACGTGTGACGATGACTGCAACACGGGATCTGACCTTAACACAGGAGGCATTCGCTTTATCTTACTTACATGCTTACTCAAACACAACATATCTTCTGAATCTAACATAAATCCTTATTCCAGTAAAAAACACTGAACGCCGAGGAGATCTGCTACCCCCAAAGTTGAACACTCCTAATCCTCACATGTGCTGATTGAAAAGCAAATTGAATCCCACAACACTAGGCGCGCAACGTGATATCTATTATGCCAATGGAATTAACGCTAACACTGTTATTGGTTTCCTGGTTGGAAGCGTCTGCTTATATTACCTGTTGTTAGGCAAACGTGACCTGGGATTTCTCTCAAAGGAGGAAACCAACTTGTCTGACCCTTTATTGAATATTTGTAGTTTTTTCCGTGTCGTCAGATCTTCCTCATGGTAATGTCGAGAAGAGTTACAGAAGAACTGGTGGTCTGGTTTTAATAATGTCAGCCCCACGATTAGCTCAATATGGATTGTCCTCGAATTCTTAGTTTGTCAAGGCTGTGTCGTTAGCTGGTAATGTAGACAAACCAATACAAAAAAGTGATCACGCTGTATTCGATAGTCCAGCTATATGATGACGGCCTGTAAATAATCGAGGCTTGATAGTTCCCCGTACGTTCTCAACCAGAGTAAATGATAGGCGTGTTTGAACTGTAGGCGTGCCATGATCCGTTGTTCTTGGGTTCGAATCCCTATTACCGCGCTCATTGATTTCATGAAATTGTAAACGTCTCAGGCCTGCAACGTCGATGTTGCCTTCAAGATTATGCTATTACGCCGTGATTGTTCACACCAGAATTCACCAAAATAATATTCTAATAAGTGCCCCATATTTCTAATTTTGAGAGCGCCCTGGGCGCTTATTATGTCGAATACGGTATGTAGCGGCCCCGAGAGACGGAATGGGTATGCTGGGGATACAGGGAGAACGCCTGTATTGTGTCAGTACTCTTACATTAATGTTTAAATAACTGCCTATTTTATTTGGGGGTTGGGGTTGGGATTAATTAGGTATCAGCAGTCGGAAACAGAATACAGTAACCCGCCCTAACAGAACCCCAAACCAAACAACCACAACTAAACATGGAAAACCAGTTACACACAACTTACTGTAGATTTTTATATGAATACCATTTTTGGAATCGTATCCTGCTTCTGATGAAACTCATCTGGTTTATTATGTGACATAAAGTGCACGCATATCGATATATATGAACCGATGGCCATTATCTAGTGACGCGTTCTATGGCAATAACTAGTTGACTACCCTTTCAGTTGATTCCACGGTTCCGTGCGTCCTATGGCATGACTGTTCACATCTTGTAAATATACAGTGTTCTTGGTCTTGTCCAAACTTTTCTTCAGATACTGGAAGTATTTTAGACCTTTCTGAAAATTGCGAAGATAGATGCTCATGATGTCAATTACTGATGGTTGTCTTGTCCAGATTCGATTGTTTACATACCACCGTATTCGATTGTTTACATACCACAAACAAACAAACAGATATGAAAATGAGAGCAATGCCATATTTCTAAAAGAGACATCGACGTTCGGAATACATTAAACTACGGTTATAACGAGCTCAAAGGGAATACTAATTTTAGTTCGTTATAACCGTTGTTCGTAATAAGCATATATGCAGCATAACTACAGCAAATAGTTGGGACCAAAAAGTAAGTTCGTTATAAGCGTGTTCGTTTTAACCGTAGTCTACTGTATATGAAGATGTGCTTAACTATTTGCCAGATATTTGCTAGTCTGTAGTTTGTTCACGGTACATCTGTGTCGCGCTTCACGAGAAACTGGAGAGAGAGCTACATTTAGCAGATTACTGGAGATCCCCGCCCTGTGCCATGTATAGTAGTGTTGACCCCCTGCATGTCAGGTAAATACCACTGGAAGAGGGTGAGACATTCCTGTAGGACTGGTCAGTTGTACTGGACACAGCAGACTGGGCCCCCGGAGGTCAACAGATTGGCTACATAGGGTAATACCCTCAAGAATGTTTGCACAGGCATGAGGTCAGGTCGTTCACCTGAAGAGTGGATGTGTGGTGAGTGGATGAATTAGATGTGAATGAATGAATGAATGTGTGAGTGAGTCGGTGGATGAGCGTGTGAGTGTGTGCATGAGAAGATGAGTGAGAGGGTCAGACAACGAGAGGAACGGTGAATGAGTAGATGAAAGCATTGGTGAGTGGGTGAGTGGATGGATGATTGAGTTGATGGATGGGCGAGTGAGTGATATGATCAGGTAACAAGATGAATGGTGAATGAGTAGATGAAAGCATTGGTGAGTGGGTGAGTGGATGGATGAGTGAGTTGATGGATTGGCGAGTGAGTGATATGATCAGGTAACAAGATGAATGGTGAATGAGTAGATGAAAGCATTGGTGAGTGGGTGAGTGGATGGATGAGTGAGATGATGGATTGGCGAGTGAGTGATATGATCAGGTAACAAGATGAATGGTGAATGAGTAGATGAAAGCATTGGTGAGTGGGTGAGTGGATGGATGAGTGAGTTGATGGATGGGCGAGTGAGTGATATGATCAGGTAACAAGATGAATGATGAATGAGTAAATGGAAGCATTGTTGAGTGGGTGAGTGGATGGATGAGTGAGTTGATGGATGGGCGAGTGAGTGATATGATCAGGTAACAAGATGAATGGTGAATGAGTAAATGGAAGCATTGGTGAGTGGGTGAGTGGATGGATGAGTGAGTTGATGGATGAGCGTGTGAGTGATATGATCAGGTAACAAGATGAATGATGAATGAGTAAATGGAAGCATTGGTGAGTGGGTGAGTGGATGGATGAGTGAGTTGATGGATGGGCGAGTGAGTGATATGATCAGGTAACAAGATGAATGGTGAATGAGTAAATGGAAGCATTGGTGAGTGGGTGAGTGGATGGATGAGTGAGTTGATGGATGGGCGAGTGAGTGATATGATCAGGTAACAAGATAAATGTTGAATGAGTAGATGGAAGCATTGGTAAGTGGGTGAGTGGATGGATGAGTGAGTTGATGGATGGGCGAGTGAGTGATATGATCAGGAAACAAGATGAATGATGAATGAGTAAATGGAAGCATTGGTGAGTGGGTGAGTGGATGGATGAGTGAGTTGATGGATGGGCGAGTGAGTGATATGATCAGGTAACAAGATGAATGGTGAATGAGTAAATGGAAGCATTGGTGAGTGGGTGAGTGGATGGATGAGTGAGTTGATGGATGGGCGAGTGAGTGATATGATCAGGTGAGTGGGTGAGTGGGTTAGTGAGGAAGGGATGCAGGGATAAGTTGTCAGTGTTTCACGCGAGGCTACAATATAAGTTCACACTATTTTTTGGAATCGATCAGAAACTCATGAGAGGGGACGTCTGGGCTATCTGTCAGTCGTCACAGAACTATGATCCCCCCCCCCCCCCCCACACACACACACACCCCACCACCTCACCATACATCCATACCTTCTTGTATGCCTTTCTATACAATGTGTTATGTATTTCGAATGGAAACCCCCAGTGCGCACTCGTGATGACCGCAGCTGAAAACAGTTCAGGCGCCAGTCTGTCCCTGATCGACCACAGCGTTATACACATCTTCCTGATATTGTGTGTGAACACACCAGTGCTTGTTGACGACACGTTGTGGAGATTATGACAAGAGAGACACAATCAGTAATGACTGACAGGTATATGTTATAACACAATCATTCATGATTGACAGGTAAAACATAGCCAATTACGCGTAAAGATGAAACCATACACTCTAACGTGTTCATCTGACTACTGACTCATTCAGTTCAAGGTTATCTCGTACTGGTTCTTCATCAGTACACATAACTACTGACTCACTCAGCTCAAGGTGATCTCGTACTTGTTCTTCATCAGTACACATAACTACTGACTCATTCAGCTCAAGGTGATCTCGTACTTGTTCTTCATCAGTACACCTGATTACTGACTCATTCAGCTCAAGGTGATCTCGTACTTGTTCTTCATCAGTACACATAACTACTGACTCATTCAGCTCAAGGTGATCTCGTACTTGTTCTTCATCAGTACACCAGATTACTGACTCATTCAGCTCAAGGTGATATATATTGCTGGAATATTGCTAAAAGCGGCGTAAAACCATACTCACTCACTTGTCATAGATGGACATTAAGTGAGTGTCATAATTAACCCTGCGCGTTTGAGGGATCTGACTCGACAATTATTTTGGAGACATACATGATACTTCGTTCCTTTTCGTGGCAAATCTTTTTGTGACAATTCCGGTGAATGAGCTATCAAATACTGATAATTATACAATTAAAGACTGAACATAACGATACCCAATACAGACCTGCCTATATCTGTCAGTTTATGTCAAAATTAATATTTCAATTCTATTTAAGATCCCCACCCCACCCAAACACTAACTGTCGTCTCTTAATGATGCTGTCGTGTTCTTTTGAGCTGGATGATTAATTAACATTGTATGGACCTGCATCCGTTTATATAACAGAACGACCTGTCTTAGTTACCGTTAAACAAGTCATATTTAACGTTAATCACCCCACAGTTAACGACTAAGGGACTCCATCTATATCCCATTCCTAGGCAGTGAATGATTCATCAGATTTAATCTAATTGACCCTCGGGCCAATTCAATCTATATCAAGCCAGGCCAATTACTCGCTTTCTTTGCCATTAAGCACCGAGAATAGACCTGCCACAATAGCTTGGACAGGCTGTTTGTTGTGTTATTGCATGGACTATCAACGTCCATATGTCCTACGCGGTTTTATGACTTTATAATAGGGCTGCTTGATACGCTGTGCATACACATGACGCCGAATACGGAAGGAAACTTGCTACACGTAATATTGGTAATGGTCAATCTGATGATATTGCGATTTATTTATCAGGGTCGTCTTTACCTGTGTGGGTTGGTGTGAATGTTGTTTAAAACCGCATTCAGTAATATTCAAGATTTATCTCAAATGACTGTAAATAATAGGGCCAAACAAGCGATTGACGTAAAGAAGAGATGACGTGAGTTGAAATAGGGTTTAACGTCACGTCCAAGATTATTGCACTTATATAGCGACGTGCATGCACGTGTGTGTGTGTATGTGTGTGTGTGTGTGTGTGTGTGTGTGTGTGTGTGTGTGTGTGTGTGTGTGTGTGTGGCTGCTTGTACTAGTTCGGACTGATGCCGATTTATAGTGCTAGCTCACTGACATACCATGCCGCAGTTTAAGATGAATACCCCACTCAGACACAGTAAACAGTATACTGACTCCGAGCCGACCAGTCCTTGTTTTAGCCCCTTAATGCCGAGCGCCAGACAGGGTAACAACAAGTACCATCTTTTGGTATGACGCGGCCGGGGATCGAACCACGAACCTTCCGCTCTCCGGGCGGACGCTCTACCATTAGACCACGGAGGCGGTCAGTTGGACAAAGAGATTGGACGCTAAGAAATTACTAAGATCATTGTAAGCTACAAACAAATACTAAACCTTCCAAGACTGTACTGAATGATACGTACATGGGTTTATTCTATCTTCATAACAGGGAAACCAGTCTGTCATGAGGACAGCTTGTTCTTATTATTTATATAAACTAGAAATTAGGGTTTAAACTAATAAGTATTGCCTCAGAGACCTTTGCAGGTCAAACGAATCCTGAAATATGTCCGAAGTTTTATACTATCAGTATTACACTGTTGTGATAATGTGGGGTGAGGTTTATGACAACAGGCCACGATGTGTCCTGTATCGGGGAAAGCACATACAGTGCCGTCTATTATAGTGGGTAGTTATGTGGTGACGTCAGTGGGTTATCGCCCTCAGTCTCCAGATAACGAGATAAACATTCCCTGCAGGCGGTCCGAGTTACACAAGATGCAGATACGCACATGCTAGCTCATCTCAACATGTATATCTAGGAACATATATACTAAACCGAAAAAGAAACGTCACCCCAAGTAACATTGCATGAAAAGTTGTCATTTATATATCTGGGTAATTTTTGTCAAAGTTTCTAAAATTTAACATTACCTTGTCCGGAATAATGAAATTTGATGATAAAAAACAAAGCAGATGACAATAAAACCGATCGCCCAAACGCATCACGACAACGGCCCTAGTAACCCGATGCACGTTCCGTGCAAATTGAAATGCACATGCGTTCCCCCATTTCTTGCCCTATAAAAATCCACCCAGATCGGATAACATTCATTCGTTATTGAATTGCAACCACTTGCTAAGATTGACAAGAAATCATCGACACCAAGCCCTTGGACGATTGCAAGCTGGACAAACCGCCCGGCAAGTAGCCAATGCATTTCAAATCCACGTGAGGACCTATATACCGGCTCCAGCAACGGTACCAGACCAACAACACTACAAATGACCGACCACGTAGTGGAAGACCAAGGGTCACCACCCGACGTCAGAATCGTCAGATTGTGCGATTGTTACTGCTCGACAGACTATGGGGACACACCAGCGACACATTAGTGCGGACATCGTGCGTCGACGACTGACGAGCAGACAACTCCACTGTCACAGGCCACACCGAGGACCCATGCTGACACCACGTCATCGCCGGGACCGTCTTCAGTGGGCAACACAGCACCAGCGTTGGCGCCACCAGCAGTGGAGAAGAGTCCTCTTCTCAGACGAGAGCTGTTACTATATATCAACAGCAGATGACAGAGAGAGAGAGAGAGAGAGAGAGAGAGAGAGAGAGAGAGAGAGAGAGAGAGACAGACAGACAGACAGACAGACAGACAGACAGACAGACAGACAGACAGACAGAGAGAGAGAGTCTGGCGACGCCGTGGGGAACGTTATTCGGATGCTTGTGTTGTTGAGAGAGACACGTTGTGTGGTCCGAGCATCGTGGTGTGGGGTGGAATTGGTCTGCACAGAGGGTCGGCCCTGTGGTCTTCCAGAACATCGGTCCATGGAGAGGTAATGGTGTCACAGCTACTCGATACTTTGATCAATTCTTGAGACCACACGCCATACCTCATTTGGCACGTCGACGCAACCACGACTTTCCAGCAAACAATAACACTCGTACCCACACTGCGAGAGCAACATGAGACTTCCTCCTGCAGAATGGCATCAGAACCATGCAGTGGCCTGCCCTCAGTCCCGATTAAAATCCAAATGAGCACCAGTTGGACGAGATTCAAAGACAGCTGAATGACGTCCGACCAAGGCCGACAACTGCAGCTGATCTGCGTCAGGCGTTCCCCTGAGTGTGGGCTCAAGTGCCTATGGCCTTCATCCACCGCATCACCCATTCCATGTATTGACGTTGCATGGCAGTCATCAATGCACATGGCGGACACACGGGATGCTGACTTGTGATGCCATATTCGCAGAGACTAGTGTTGCGTTTCACTTTAAGAATATTTGACATTTTAATTTCAACCTCGATAATCAGTTTTACCAAGTTTCTTATTTTAAATATGTCTCAAAGTATGTTTACAGTGTTTGGACAAATAAGGATTCTCACATATCTATCCATGGTGACGTTTCTTTTGCGGTTCAGTATACATTCATCTGACTGTACTATCATATAAAGGGAGGCTATTTTGGGTATAGTAGCTATTGCAACAGAACAGACACTATAACGAAGTAAGTTCAACGTATCGAATTAATTTTTTCAGCTTAAATTTTATAATTCTACACTACTACTGCTACTACTACTGCTACTACTACTACAACCACTACCTCTACTACTACTACTACTACTGGCCTGAAAGTTACGTTTTCAAGTCCCCCCCATGATCATTGTGACCATACAGACACTCCAAGCCTACAATACCGCATCACCGAAACCTCGGCAAATATAGATTTAGTTCATAAAACACATTCATTGATTTTGTGAATTATGCATAAGTGCCTATTCATCGTTTGCAGCAAGCTCTAAAAGATACCATCACTGCTCACCAAGCATCATGCCTCTCCATCCTCACACTGCAATTGAATACCTCACATGATACCATTAACGTCGTTGTTATCAAAGCAGTATCACTTGAAGAGCTGCTTTACGATGCCTTTGAAGTACACTCCGTGTATTCAATTTTAATGACAATTCGATTGTCGATACCCATAAAATCTGTATTCTTAATGGCAACATGTGGTGGTCTTTTATCAACAGCATGCATAATTAATACCCTAAGATTGAATATATGCAACATTAGTACTATCAGAGCTGGGTATGGTGTGCGGGGTTGTTGTGTTTCTTTGTGTGTGCTGGTGGGGGTGGGGGTGGGGGTGGGGGTAGGGGTGGGTGTGGGAGGTGGTGGGGTAGGGTGTGGGGGGTTTTACCAATAGATTGTTCAAATAAATATTACATTTTTCATATATATATATATGTGTGTGTGTAATTTACAATACAACTACACAATGTGTTCAATATACAGATCCCGGCTAGTTCTTGATTCAAATACTTAATCAATAAGCTCAATCAACTCTTTTAACTTGGCAATGCTTTCCAGCAAATGATAGAGACAAAGGCATTTGTTATCACTCTTTATGAAGTATTAACAAGTCACTCTTGCACACAACCAATTCATACTTGTAACAGTTTTTTCTTGCAAATAACACACAGATAAAACGAGTTAAGTCTCATTTGTCAGGAGTTTTTTAATGGAACACCGAGTGCGTAATGTCACATAACAGTCAAGCGATCACTGCACGCGCTGTACTTATGTACGGCCAGCTTAAACCACCCCTCATTAGCATACCTTAGACTGGTTGCATGACACAGCATCCGCCTGTATGTGCGACATACCTCAGGCAAGCACCATGACGCATCACCAGCGCGCACGTGCTACATACTTTAAACTGGCTACATCACCCGCCTGCATGTGCGACATACCGTACACCAGCATGACGCCAATTGAAAATTTAGGTTAAAACCTGGTAACATTTTATCTTAAACTGTGAAGGGTTATGCGTACGAGTTCTATCAGTATTAACCAATAACACGTCATCCTTGACGCTATTAACGATGGTGAACACTAACATTAGCCTTAGTGAGTAGGTTAAATATGTCATAAACCATGGAGATAGGTGTTTATCTTGACGCGTGATTAATACTGACGACTTATTGTACTGCCTGACTCCTGAAGGAGGAAATATAAACAGGTACTTCCTAACATAGAGCTAGACAGGCATACACTCCCATCCGGATACAAAATCATACACAGGTACACAGACATACACAGGTACGCAGTCATACATATGTACATAATCATATATAGGTACATAATCATACACAACAACACAATGATGCACAGCTACACAGGAACACAGTCATTTACAGGTGCACAATCGTACACAGGTGCACACGTCATACGCAGCTGTACAATCATACATAGGTTCACAGTCATACACAGGTACACAGTTTTACACAGGTGGACAGTCATACATATGTACATAATCATACACAGGTACACAGACATACACAGATAAACAGTTTTACACAGGTGCACAGTCATACATATGTACATAATCATACACAGGTACACAGACATACACAGGTAAACAGTCATACACAGGTACGCAGTCATACATATGTACATAATCATACACAGGTACATAATCATACACAGGTACATAATACACAGGTGCACAGCCACACATAGCTACACAACCAAACACAGGTACATAATCATAAACAGGTACACAGTCACACACAGGTGCACAGCCATTCACAGGTGCACAATCATACACAGGCACACAATCATATATAGCTACATTGTCATATACTGCTACACTGTCATACACAGGTGCAGTCGTACATAGGTACATAATCATACACAGGTACACAGTCATTCACAGAAACACAGTCATACACAGGTGCAGTCGTACATAGGTACATAATCATACACAGGTACACAGTCATTCACAGAAACACAGTTATACACAGGTGCAGTCGTACATAGGTACATAATCATACACAGGTACACAGTCATTCACAGAAACACAGTCATACACAGGTGCAGTCGTACATAGGTACATAATCATACACAGGTACACAGTCATTCACAGAAACACAGTTATACACAGGTGCACAGTCACAAACAGCTACACAACCATACACACGACACAGTCATACATGTGTACATAATCATACAGGGGTACACAATCAAATATAGCTACATAGTCATATACAGGTTCATAATCATACACAGGTACACTCATACACAGGTAGAGAATCATACACAGAAGCAGTCATACACGGTCATACACAGGTACATAATCATACACAGGTAGTCATACACATGTACATAATTATACACAGGAACACTGACATGTACAAAAAAAACAAAATCCTACACTTTTCGAGAACATTTCATCACCATGCCTATGGTTGAGTAAACTAGGTTTCAGAAACATTTGACTGGGCTCCCATCTAGCATTCATCAGAGAGAGCATTTCTTATAACACCCGCGAGCAGTGATCAGTTGGCAGTTTTAATCGCATTAGTGCCGCAGTCTGTCCCGAGTGACAGTCAGGTGTCAGCTCAGGGAAGTACACGCATTAACATTGGCGGAACCAGAAGAACTCCTAAGGACGCTAGGCCTCTGTAGTAGGCCGGTTTTACCACCACTGGATACACAGTGGGGAGCTGTAACCACGTGGAATAAGCATGCGGCTGAGCTCAAGCCGACACTCCACACCCAAGAAGACGGCTCAAGAGGTCCTCTCAACCTTTGCTTAATGGCGCTAGTATTTGTGACGTAACGCCGGGTGTTGATACAAGGGTTTCTAAAACACTGAAGTAAACTTTACAGAAATTCGGAAGCTAAACTCACACCACAGCCTAACCGCTTACGAATGTAATGACTGAATGTCGGGGTCGTGTCTGTATAGTGCTTTCAACACCTGTCTTGCGGCTTGCAGTGCGTGGAAAGATGAAGAAGACGAAGAAGAAGAAGAAGAAGAAGAAGAAGAAGAAGAAGAAGAAGAAGAAAAAGAAGAAGACAGAGTCATACACAGGAACACAGTCATACACGGGAACACAGTTATACATAGGTACATAATCATTCATAGCTACATAGTCATACACAGGTACACAGTCGTACATAGGTACATATAATTAAACACAGATACACAGTCATACAGAGAACCACAGTCATACACAGGAACACAGTCATTTACAGGTGCACAATCGTACACACGTACACAAGTCATACGCAGCTACACAATCATACATAGGTTCACAGTCATATACAGCTACAAAGTCATAGACATGCACAGTTATACACAGATACACACTCATACATAGTTACACAATCATACATAGGTTCACAGTCATACACAGGTACACAATCATACACAATCACATAAGGTATAAAATCATACACAGGAACACAGTTATACATAGGTACATAATCGTACACAGTCATACACAGAAACATAGGCATACACAGGTGCACAGTCATTCACAGGTGCACAATCATACACAGGTACACAGTCATTCGCAGCGACACATTCACACACAGGTACACAATCATACAAGTCAAACCCAGGTACATAATCATACACAGTTATATACAGATACATAAACGTACACAGTTATAAACAATCATACATAATCATTCACAGGTACATAATCATACACAGGTACAGTCATATCCAGGTACATAATCATAAACAGGTAGTCATATACAGGTACATAATCACACACAGGTACAGTCATACACAGGTACATAATCATACACAGGTACATTCATATACAGGTACATAATCATACACAGGTACATTCATATACAGGTACATAATCATCCACAGCTACATTCATACACAGGTACAGTCATGTACAGGTACATAATCACACACAGGTACAGTCATACACAGGTACATAATCATACACAGGTACATTCATATACAGGTACGTAATCACACACAGGTACAGTCATACACAGGTACATAATCATACACAGGTACATAATCATACACAGGTGCATTCATGGTTGAGTAGACTAGGTTTCAGAAACATTTGACTGGGCTCCCATCTAGCATTCATCAGAGAGAGCATTTCTTATAACACCCGCGAGCAGTGATCAGTTGGCAGTTTTAATCGCATTAGTGCCGCAGTCTGTCCCGAGTGACAGTCAGGTGTCAGCTCAGGGAAGTACACGCATTAACATTGGCGGAACCAGAAGAACTTCTAAGGACGCTAGGCCTCTGTAGTAGGCCGGTTTTACCACCACTGGATACACAGTGGGGAGCTGTAACCACGTGGAATAAGCATGCGGCTGAGCTCAAGCCGACACTCCACACCCAAGAAGACGGCTCAAGAGGTCCTCTCAACCTTTGCGTAATGGCGCTAGTATTTGTGACGTAACGCCGGGTGTTGATACAAGGGTTTCTAAAACACTGAAGTAAACTTTACAGAAATTCGGAAGCTAAACTCACACCACAGCCTAACCGCTTACGAATGTAATGACTGAATGTCGGGGTCGTGTCTGTATAGTGCTTTCAACACCGGTCTTGCGGCTTGCAGTACGTGGCAAGAAGAAGAAGAAGAAGAAGAAGAAGAAGAAGAAGAAGAATGAGTTCTGTCATGACGTGTCAGTTTAATGTAGGAGGAAATTCCGAAGTGATGCAGGTCTTAGACGTTTACCACTTTGGTGAAACCCACGAGAACGAGTATGGTGCTGACAAACCTAGAAACATAATCGTGGAGACCTGGGATTCGAACCCGCAATCATAGTTTTCTGTCGTGCCTCAGGGACGCAACTCTTCACAACAAATTGCGCAGCTTTACTGGAAGAGTTTCTGGTGACGCTGGTGGCCCTACGTACAACATCCTTTGTCCTAAATATTTTTTCACAAAGTTACAGAACAGGGGATTAAAGTGTGAATAGCGCAGTGACACTGACAGTTATCTATATTTTCAATCTGCACAATAGACTTGGGATTTGAATTCAAGCATAACATAATATACCGAGCCCCAGGTATCCAACATTCACTTAACTCAGATTGTACTGTACACCTCTGACATGTCGTTCATTTGCACACGAGGAATGTGACAGTGTCGTGTTTCAATCCCTGGCAGAATGAACACAGATACCATAACGCCTTCTGGTGAACATTATGTTACACAAACTCGTATAACGGACGAATTATTTCTGTTTTCACACCTGTTTAGCAATGCGCATATTTTTCCTTTGATACAGATTTGAAATATCGTATTCGACGTAATAAGCGCCCCGCTCTAATAAGCGCCCACGGCGATATTTTCTAAAATATTGGCTCGTGAACAATCACAATTAGCACCCTTTTCGACTGATCAATGTACACAATACTTATTTATTCGCGCTCGTGTGTTATAATCACCCTTAATTATGGGCAATTAAATTCTGGAAAAATATTTCTCTCGTATTTAAGGTTTCAGGCTGTCAGAATAAACCACGAAATTCATCTGTCAACTCTGTTTTTTTCGACAAAATAATGTTTTAATAAGAGCCCCCTATTTCTAATTTTGAGAGCGCCCTAGACGCTTATTACGTCGAATACGGTATACGGCATAGTGAAGAGAAGCATGGCCTTTTTAAGAGATGGGAACCCCGTGAAGCAGAGTTCACATTCCTCATTCCTCTCCACACATTGCATAAGGGTAATCCTGCCCAACAACTGCGGGTGGCTATACACATGAACACAAAGCATATATCTGCATCAGTTCTACGAGGGGAACATATTATCTGGGCATACAATAGTGCTGTATACTCTTGTTTACACTAGACTTACATATTTAAACAGACGAACAATATGTGTAGAGTGTAAGATTACTCTATGACACTGACATTTATATCAACCAATACCACAGTCATTCCAGAACGGAGAACGCTAGGTATGGGGAAATGCAACCCACGTGGTCGTCCTGGCAAGCAAGGGAGGCTGGGGGTAGCTTTGTGGGTTGAGTGTTTGATCATCATGCTGACGTTCCGGGTTCGATTCCACACATTGGTACATCATGGCCTATTTGTTGATGTACCCGGCACAGTGTTGTTGCGGCGTAGAACCACACTCTCTAAGTTGTTTGGTTACAATGCAAAATATACCGGAACCTACCTCATAATGGTAAGGAACTGGCACCAGATCCTTCTTCATAACGGTTTCCATTTTTTAGCCCCCTCACTAGAATAACAGGGGGTCTGGAGGTCTTGCACCCCACACGTCGACTTCAATAAATGCCTATGTAAGTTCATGTCAAGTTAATGCAAAAATGCTACTTTTTTATTACACATGAGGTTGTTAAAAGTCATTTTGAAACTGTTATTTTCGAGCAATCTTGCGATATTAATTTCCAAATATCGATGATTATAACGAATTCCTTTGATATTGAGTTTTGAGGGTATATCATATTAATCAATATGCAAGCTGAGTATGTTTGTCTGGTTATTTTGAGCTTCGTCGCACTATTTTAAAAATAGTCACACTGTCGCATGCTGCTACACTAGTAGCTTCAAACGAGCAAGGCGGATGGGTGTCCGGTATTCTGTCGGTGTTTCATGTGTTTCACATGTTTGCCTCTATCCATTAGTCCATACTTCTACACTATGTCATAATTGGATTACTGTATTTGTATGTTGGCGTGTTATCAAACAATTAAAGCGTTTGATTCTCACACTTACATTGGGATACGATTCCACGCATATCATTTTCTACACATTTTGCACTTCAAATCCGAATGTGCACGAAAATAAATATCAAAAGTAGTCTTTATATGGTAGATTTTATATTCGCTTCATTTAATTAATCGGAATTCAGGGACAAGTTTCACATCGTGCTGTTTAAAACGTTGTTCGCATTTTTACGGTAAAGCCACGTCTGTAGACACGGGGACTAGCTTCCCAGGCACAATGTGAAGGAGTCTCGGTACATAACCGTAATCTTGTCGAAACAACGGTACTTTCTGGAGTTTACCATAAACATACGCATTTCGCAAACTTGTTGGTGTAACTGGTAGTGAGTTGGGTTTTACGCATCTGTGGTTATTCCAGCTATATTACTACCACCACACTGACAACAGGGCTTGACACATTATTACCACATATATGTGGGAAATGGATCGCGATTCTCCGGCCAGGCGTGTCGACGTTTTGACAACAAGTTTACAGCCAATAGAGATGTGTTCTAACATTTTACAGACGCTTCGTATGGAACACGAATACAGGGATGCATCCACGCTATGCTTTCATATTCACGTTAAACTGCTGCACGCGCTTTAACAGCCGTACCCATTAATACCATGACCCACCCGTCCTACCCCAATGAATATATATATATATATATATATATATATATATATATATATATATATATATATATATATATATATATATATTTATAAAGTATGACAAATAAATTGACAATTGCATTCTTAATTATAAAACTAAAACCCCCAAACAACAACAACAACAACAACAACAACAACAACAACAACAAACCAAAACAACAACAACATGTGCACCTTTCATCCGTTAAAGATATGGTGAATCCCTTTGGTTTCCGTGTCGAAACGTCGACTGTGCAAATACACAGACTCAACTGATGCAGCAGAAATGCTGCACATTGTTTTACAAGTACGATCATTGAGAAAGGGGATGTAGATTGAAAACAGCGTAATAACCCACCGCTTTATGGTTAATTGTCTAACGCCTGTCGTAGTGACACGAACAGTTGAGTTAAGCGTAGCGCCATGTCCAGCAGTATGTTATGTTTCACAGTGTCAGTTTCTATGGGACAAAAGACGTAGACGTGTTTTCGATGGTTTGTGAGACCCTCCAGCAGGGGTATGGAACAGACAGACCAACCATAACAAAAATCTTTGATTCGAACCAGCAACCAACTACCGACGACCATCGGATCCTGCGATCAAGGGATGTAACTCTGTAAATTAATTATTGCAGCTTAGGCGACCTACAACATGCAACTTCTACCGATAAAAGCGTGAATGATGTAAGATGTAAAATACACCATGATCGATTAAAACCATGTGCCTCGGGTTTCTGCACAGGTATGCTGGAGTTGTGTCCCTTTAATCTTACTCTCCCAGTTTCTCTTGCGTCTCACCGTGTCCGGCATCGGCTGAAGTGATCCACAGCGAGAGATGAGATATATATGTTAAGTGAATGCGAATGCGAATGCGAATGTGAAGTGAATGTGAAGTGAATGTTAATGTGAATGCCAATGCGAATGTGAATGTGAATATGATGTGAATGTGAAGTGAATGTGAAGTAAATGTGAATGTGAATGTGAAGTGAATGTGAATGTGAACATGAATATGATGTAGATATGATGTGGATATGATGTTGATGTGATGTGAATGTTAAGTGAATGTGAATGTGAAGTGAATGCCAATGCGAATGTGAATGTGAATGTGAAGTGAACGTGAATGTGAATGCAAACGCGAATGCGAATGCGAATGTGAAGTGAATGTGAAGTGAATGTGAATGTGAATGTGAAGTGAATGTGAATGTGAATGTGAAGTGAATTTGAAGTGAATGTGAAGTGAATGTGAATGTGAAGTGAATTTGAAGTGAATGTGAAGTGAATGTGAAGTGAATGTGAATGTGAAGTGAATGTGAATGTGAAGTGAATGTGAAGTGAATGTGAATGTGAATGTGAATGTGAATGTGAAGTGAATGTGAATGTGAATATGATGTGAATGTGAAGTGAATGTGAATGTGAATGTGAATGTGAATTGAATGTGAATGTGAATGTGAATGTGAAGTGAATGTGAAGTGAATGTGAATGTGAAGTGAATGTGAATGTGAATGTGAATGTGAATGTGAAGTGAATGTGAATATGATGTGAATGTGAATGTGAATGTGGATGTGGATGTGAAGTGAATGTGAATGTGAATGTGAATGTGAATGTGAAGTGAATGTGAATGTGAAGTGAATGTGAATGTGAATGTGAATGTGAAGTGAATGTGAAGTGAATGTGAATGTGAATGTGAAGTGAATGTGAATGTGAATGTGAATGTGAAGTGAATGTGAAGTAAATGTGAATGTGAATGTTAAGTAAATGTGAATGTGAAGTGAATGTGAATGTGAATGTGAATGTGAAGTGAATGTGAATGTGAATTATGAGTAGAATGGCCCATGTTATGTTTTCTCTTGTGATATTTTACAAATATAAAGAATGAAGAATGTGTTGCATGTTCAAATGTACATCAGGTTTTTTTCCTTAATTACATAACCCGATCTTAATATTTGGGTACATTGTGTGAAGCCCATTTCTGGTGTCCCACGCCGAGATATTGCTGGAATATTGCTAAAAGCGGCGTGAAACCATACTCACTCACTCACACACTTAATATTATTTTCTCTATTAATCGGTCGGTTAAATGTACATATATAAATGTACACCATGAACTGTCAAAATAAACTTTCAAAATGTCTCCCAAAGTGTGATTTCAGGAATGAGTTTGATTTATCGCCGCTCTGAAAAGTATTTTAAATGGAACATGGCGTGTTAGGTTCACGTGGGAGGACAGCCCAGTAATTACTTGAGTGAAACCTCAAATATACGGTGCTTACTTTTAACTTTTAACGTTAACGATATTGGTATCAACAAAGAACACAACTACTGCCCTACAGCTATTGAAATGTGGAAAAAATATGTGTCGCTTTAGCTTCAGCATCCACATTAAGGAAACGCGGTGCAATATATCTGAAATACTGGACAAAAATACAACGCCGTGCTCACTGAGGGTCACTATTTTCACAACGGGAAAACTATCTTTTGTCAATATGATCTATATCATCCAGGACAAAGGGCGACAAGGTCCACGTGAATAATCCAAACGCACTATAAAAATTCTTTTCTGGATAATATATCATTATTTCGTGAATAATACAGTCGGCAATGCTTTCGTGCACAAAATAATATACCATTATTTTGTGAACAATACAGTAGACCACTATTTGGTGAACAATACAGTAGACCATTATTTTTTGAACAATACAGTAGACCACTATTTGGTGAACAATACAGTAGACCATTATTTGGTGAACAATACAGTAGACCATTATTTGGTGAACAATACAGTAGACGACT
Organism: Haliotis cracherodii; assembly: GCF_022045235.1. NCBI lineage: Eukaryota > Metazoa > Mollusca > Gastropoda > Lepetellida > Haliotidae > Haliotis > Haliotis cracherodii. The sequence goes on along the minus strand of NW_027266270.1, from coordinate 15,868,675 downwards.
ATTTGGTGACCAATACAGTAGACCATTATTTGGTGAACAATACAGTAGATCATTATTTGGTGAATGCTACACTATACCATTATTTGGTGAACAATACAGTAGACCATTATTTGGTGAATGCTACACTAGACCATTATTTTGTGAACAATACAGCAGACCATTATTTGGTGAACAATACAGTAGACCATTATTTGGTGAACAATACAGTAGACCATTATTTGGTGAACACTACTACAGTAGACAATTAATTGGTGAATGCTACACTAGACCATTATTTGGTGAACAATACAGTAGATCATTATTTGGTGAACAATACAGTAAACCATTATTTGGTGAACAATACAGTAGACCATTATTTGGTGAATACTACAGTAGACCATTATTTTGTGAACAATACAGTAGAACATTACTTGGTGAACAATACAGTAGACCATTACTTGGTGAATACAACAGTAAACCATTATTTGGTGAATGCTACACTAGACCATTATTAGTTGAACAATACAGTAGATCATTATTTGGTGAACAATAGAGTAGACCATTATTTGGTGAACAATACAGTAGACCATTATTTGGTGAACACTACTACAGTAGACCATTATTTGGTAAATATTACAGTAGACCATTATTTGGTGAACAATACGGTAGACCATTATTTGATGAATACTACAGTAGACCATTATATGGTGAACGATACAGTAGACCATTATTTGGTAAACACTACTACAGTAGACCATTATTTGGTGAATAATACAGTAGACCATTATTAGTTGAACAATACAGTAGACCATTACTTGGTGAATACAACAGTAGATCATTATTTGGTAAATATTACAGTAGACCATTATTTGGTGAACAATACAGTAGACCATTATTTGGTGAACACTACAGTAGACCATTATTTGGTGAACACTACTACAGTAGACAATTAATTGGTGAACACTACTACAGTAGACAATTAATTGGTGATTGAACAATACAGTAGACCATGCTTTCATGAACACTACATACAGTAGACCATGTGAGTGAGTTTGGTTTTACGCCGCTATTAGCAAACGTTCCAGCAACATCACGGCGGGGACACCAGAATGGGCTTTACACTTTGTATCCATGATTGGAATCGAACCCGCGTCTACGGTGTGAGGAGCGAGCGCTTTAACCACAAGGCTACCCGACCGCCCCGAACAGTACAGGAGACCACATGCATACAGTATAAAACATATTATGCTTTCATGGATGCTAAACAGTTATATCCCGAGCAACTCATGTGTGCGGTCTCCCGTTGCTGTTTCCAATCACTCACCATATGCAATCTGGAATTCCGGGGTAGAATAGGTCTTCAGCAACCCATTCTTGCCGTAAAAGGCGACTATGCTTGTCGTAAAAGGCGACTAACGGGATCGGTTGGTCAGGCTCTATGACTTGGTTGATACATGTCATCGATCCCAATTGCGTGGATTGATGCTCATGATGTTAATCACTGGGTGGTCTGGTCCAGACTCGATTATTTTACAGACCGCCGTCATATAGCTGGAATAATGCTGAGTGTGGCGTGAAACAAACAAACAAACAAACAAACAATCTGGAAGTTACTGTAGTAATTCCAACTTAGTTCCCTCCAAGGAAGACTTGCATAAGACATGCCAGGCCACATCCCGCCACAGCACGCTAGGTGGTCATCTGCACTCATGTTAAGCCAATATTAATTCATCCTTCATGCGTATTTTCCCAACAGAAATCACTTCGAAATCTTTAAATCTGGAATATATGCAGTTCCACAAAGCAACAGCGACTGGTATTGATGCAATAGTTGGCAGTGTCAGTTGTGTCAGAATGACCTGCCTAATGGAAGCTGGATTGACGTCAGCAAATCAGTGGCATCGACCAAGCATCGACCAACGGCCTCGAGGGATGACGATACCAAATACATCTTATACACCTGACATTATATAATGATGTTATTTAAATGTTTTGCCAATTAATAATCATAAACATTTGAATGATGTGATGTTATTTAATTGCTATTTAATTTTGTTTCAACAGGTGTATCATTTGCATGTACAGGTAAGTCATATAAAACAGTCTGGATAATTATATAGGACCTGTAATCAAACCATGGTCTGGAATCGAACTTTTATCGAACCCAGGCTTTCGGAGTGACAACACCTAGAAATACTTCACTCGCTCTTTATCCAAATTGATGGTTATACACAGATAATGATAATACTATGGGAAACTAACCCATCCCCAAAGCTTCAGAGACAGGTAAGTCAGCTTCTGCCAGACTGAAGCACAGCTGTACCACCAACGAGGATTATACGCCGACCCTCGTTTAAAGATTCCACCATCACGTGCGTCTGGCTGCTCGATTAGTTTAGTACATGAACCACCGTCTACCTAATTAAGAAGCTTCTGTAGTTTCATATTAATAATTTCCTGTAAACCTTGATTATTTCTGTATTGCAAATTACCAGACATGAAATGTGTATGCTTTATTCGCTTGTTTGCTGTTACCATTTTTTATAGCTGTCTTATATATTGTAACAATAAGTGGGAGGACATGAACTACTTTTTCTCCACCGTTAAAGGATGCTGAAGTTAGCTTTGTAGTAGGAGTGCTTACTCGTCACGCCGAATACTCCGGTTCGATTCACAGAATTGGTGCTGACTCAACAAGAACGGATTAATAGAAACACTACTAATATTGATTGGTGAACCCTAGCCGCGATGTTATTAATACACTGCTAAAAGACGTGTAAAGCTATACCTCATAACTTGTCCAAACTACACTACAATCTACACTCCATGTAAATAGTTTTAGTTCATATTCATATGTGACTGTTGTCCCCAACACCCAATTGATTGTCATCAGAGGCAACTAAAGAGAAGTCCGTGTGTATTAGTACAGATCTCTTGACCTTGGAGATAGTACATGAGGTAACTCAACTGTCAGCGATCAATCTACTGCGATTGATAGTTTTTTTTAGTGGCATGAGTTATGAACAATTTTCACGCTTCATGTCGACTTTTTGCGTGTTTACGAGAACGATACGTTGAGAACGAAAAGGAGACTTTGTTACTTTAAGTGTATCTTTTTAAACAAATGCAAATGGCAAGAATAATATATGACAGTTTTGTTAGTGTTCAATGTACTCTGACGTGTAAAATAATATATTCAGGAAAGAAACCCCGAGAAAATGTATTAAACTCAGACGTAATTACAATGGCAAAATAAACCAAAATGAAACTATTTTGGTCTGTAAAAGCACAATCTCCAAATAGCCTGATTATATTGATTCTTTGACACCAGTTTATACGGGGAAATCAACTTCTCGCCCGTATAGCTTCAAATGTATCTACTGTGATGAAAGATTGATGTTAAAAGGTTTGTTTTTTATCAACCATATATATTTGTAGCATGCCACCATTAATTTTGAACGCACGAAATGCCCACACATACGAATTTTGATGCCAAATCTAGAAGAATTAAATGAAATGTTTAAATATGTATAGTCATTGTCAAGTGCTCTTCCATTACGACTGTATTTCGAAGATAATAAAGTTGAGCATGCAAGGTACACCTATCTTCACATCAGGTGGTAACAAGTAATATAACATGTGACAATAAGTGTTGACATTGGTAAACGTATCAAGATGTTATAATTTACACTTGGAGTCCATGTGGCCCAGCAGTATACGACTACAGTCAGCCAACATCAGACAGTCTGACTCCGGACTTTAATGGAACTGCACGGCTTGCGAATCCTAGTGGAAAGAAGCCACAGCAAACCATGTTTATGGCGAGCGAGGTACGGCAGAAATTGTGATAAAAGATAATACGATTACACAATTCCTTAAAAAAACCCACATAGATCAAGCGACGTTTCCATTCGCTTCCAACAAACACATTACTTAACACGTTGTGATCGGGGAATCTTTCATCTATGTGAAGAATTTAAGTCAGGGGGAATACATGATACTCCCATCCCCGGGACTCTGTATAGCTGAGACCGCCTCCGTGGTCTTGTGGTAGAGCGTCCGCCCGGAGAGCGAAAGGTCCGGGGTTCGATCCCTGGCCGCGTCATACCAAAAGACGTTTAAAGATGGTACTTGTTGTTACCCTGTCTGGCGCCCGGCATTAAGGGGCTAAAACAAGGACTGGTCGTCTCGGAGTCAGTATACTGTGTCTGAGTGGGGTATTCATGTTAAACTGCGACATGGTATCTCAGTGAGCTAGCACTATAAATCGGCATCAGTCCGGACTAGCCACACACACACACACGCGTGCATGCACGTCGCTATATAAGTGCAAAACACTTGGACGCGACGTTAAATCCAATTTCACCTCACCTCACCTGTATAGTTGAAGATCAGGGTGATATGGTGATGGGCAGGGGAACCGTAACTGATGGTATTCCCACGTTCATCTACAGCAATGTGAAACATGCTAAGCCTAGACTACAGGTGTATATAATAGATGAGCGTTTTTAGTTGAAGGGAGGTAGGATATTATAATTGTTAAAGAGTCGTACCGAAAACACTAGTTCGATTCCAATCGGGATCAAGGTCCTATGTGCAGAGCCGATCACTGTGTCCCTCAGGCGGTGATGAGCCTGGACTGTTACTGTAAGCGACGAAAGACCTTCTCACCAAATACCGTGCCACTTGTTCTCAGTGACTGACGGGCGGTCGGGTAGCCTAGTGGTTAAAGCGTTCGCTCGTCACCCCAAAGACCCGGGTTCGATTCCCGACATGGGTACAATGTGTGAAGCCCATTTTTGGTGTCCCCCGCCGTGATATTGCTGGAATATTGCTAAAAGCGGCGTCAAGCCAAAACTCACTCACTCACTCAATCACTCACTCAGTGACTGAACCACTGTTTCCATATGGTTTCAATTTTGAGAACGGCCGAAGGTATCTCGGATTTAATGTTTCGGGTTCAAAACGTGGGGTCACGTCGGAAGTTTGTACTTTCAAATATTTAAATGACAATGTAACTTGAAATAATTTGTTCTGGCAGAGGTTAGTACCTCCACGTTTATTTTAACAGGACACGTGTAAATAACCAAAAAACAACCTATGAAAGATTGATTCTTTTTAATGCAAAGATGCATAAATGCAAGAATGAATGAATAAATAAATACATGAATTTGAATTCAGCTCACTTTCTTCTCACCATGGCAAAAGATCGTGACACGTTTCTGTTAGTGGCACCGGTTCCTGACAAATAAAATGAGCCCAGACAACAGTGTTCCCATGAACAACAGCGAGATTAAGTTAGGCTGTGAGCTTGTGTGGGCATGGGAATAATTACAAAAAACATATATATTGATGACTGTGTGAAGATTGTCATTTGTCAATTCTGTCATAAACATAGGTGTAAAAGTCAGCTTTACCACAGACACGATATTGGAGGTGTGACACCGTCACCTCTATCACATGCACGATATTGGAGGTGTTTAAAAACTGGCAGTCTCCTCTATCCATACACGATAACGGAGGTGTGTCACAGTCAGATCTATCACATACACGATAACAGAGGTGTGTCACAGTCACGTCTATCACATACACGGTAACGGAGGTGTGTCACAGTCAGATCTATCACATACACGATAACGGAGATGTGTCACAGTCAGATCTGTCACATACACGGTAACGGAGGTGTGTCACAGTCAGATCTATCACATACACGGTGATGGAGGTGTGTCACAGTCAGGTCTGTCACACACACGATAACGGAGGTGTGTCACAGTCACGTCTATCACATACACGATATTGGAGGTGTGTCACAGTCAGGTCTATCACATACACTGTAATGGAGGTGTGTCACAGTCACGTCTATCACATACACTGTAATGGAGGTGTGTCACAGTCACGTCTATCACATACACGGTATAGGAGATGTGTCGCCGTCACCTCTATCACATACACGTTGACGGAGGTGTGTCACAGTCAGGTCTATCACATACACGGTAATGGAGGTGTGTCACAGTCACGTCTATCACATACACGGTAATGGAGGTGTGTCACAGTCACGTCTATCACATACACGGTAATGGAGGTGTTTAAAAACTGGCAGTCTCCTCTATCACATACACGATAACGGAGGTGTGTCACAGTCAGATCTATCACATACACGATAACGGAGAAGTGTCACGGTCACGTCTATCACATGCACGATATTGGAGGTGTTTAAAAACTGGCAGTCTCCTCTATCACATACACTGTGATGGAGGTGTGTCACAGTCAGATCTATCACATACACGATAACGGAGGTGTGTCACAGTCAGGTCTACCACATACACTGTAATGGAGGTGTGTCACAGTCAGGTCTATCACATACACTGTAATGGAGGTGTGTCACAGTCACGTCTATCACATACACTGTAATGGAGGTGTGTCACTGTCACGTCTATCACATACACTGTATAGGAGATGTGTCGCCGTCACCTCTATCACATACACGATGACGGAGGTGTGTCACAGTCACCTCTATCACATACACGGTAATGGAGGTGAGTCACAGTCAGATCTGTCACATACACTCTAATGGAGGTGTGTCACAGTCAGGTTTACCACATACACTGTAATGGAGGTGTTTCACAGTCACGTCTATCACATACACTGTAATGGAGGTGTGTCACAGTCAGGTCTATCACATACACTGTAATGGAGGTGTGTCACAGTCACGTCTATCACATACACTGTAATGGAGGTGTGTCACAGTCACGTCTATCACATACACTGTATTGGAGGTGTGTCACAGTTAGGTCTGTCACATACACGACGACGGAGGTGTGTCACAGTCAGGTCTGTCACATGCACGATATTGGAGGTGTTTCACAGTTAGGTCTGTCACATGCACGATATTGGAGGTGTTTCACAGTTAGGTCTGTCACATACACGATGACGGAGGTGTGTCACAGTCAGGTCTGTCACATACACGATGACGGAGGTGTGTCACAGTCAGGTCTATCACATACACTGTGATGGAGGTGTGTCACAGTCAGGTCTATCACATACACTGTAATGGAGGTGTGTCACAGTCACGTCTATCACATACACTGTAATGGAGGTGTGTCACAGCTAGGTCTATCACATACACGATAACGGAGGTGTGTCACAGTCAGATCTATCACATACACGATATTGAGGGTGTGTCACAGTCAGGTCTGTCACATACACGATATTGGAGGTGTGTCACAGTCAGGTCTATCACAAACACTGTAATGGAGGTGTTTCACAGTTAGTCTATCACATACACTGTAATGGAGGTGTGTCACAGTTAGGTCTATCACATACACTGTAACGGAGGTGTGTCACAGTCAGGTCTGTCACATACACGACAACGGAAGTGTGTCACAGTCAGGTCTACCACATGCACGATATTGGAGGTGTGTCACAGTCAGGTCTATCACATACACGGTAACGGAGGTGTGTCACAGTCAGGTCCACCACATGCACGATATTGGGGTGGGGTGGGGTGGTGTCACAGTCAGGTCTATCACATACACTGTAATGGAGGTGTGTCACAGTCAGGTCTATCACATACACTGTGGTGGAGGTGTGTCACAGTTAGGTCTGTCACATACACTGTAATGGAGGTGTTTCACAGTTAGTCTATCACATACACTGTAATGGAGGTGTGTCACAGTTAGTCTAATACATACACTGTAATGGAGGTGTGTCACAGTCAGGTCTGTCACATACACGACAACGGAAGTGTGTCACAGTCAGGTCTACCACATGCACGATATTGGAGGTGTGTCGCAGTCAGTTCAAACATAACCATGGTATAACAGATGTGTTAACGTGACAGGAGATGTGTCGCAGTCAGCTCTGCCACATGCTCAGTGCAAGAAGTGTGTCAGAGTCAATTCTACGATACGATTTTCCTTTGAGATGGAGATACAGGGAAGCCAAACCCTTCTTAACCTTCAGGGAAACCCGTCTAAATAGTTATCGTTAGCGACTGTTTTCTTCTGATAGATCAATAACAATACGAACGTCTATACACATCCATTTCCAATCTCGTGTTACTTTCACTTGCAATGTATTGATGGTTGTAGTGGGTTGTTTTTGTCGCTTTTATTTGATTTACACTCTGTTCCTTTTCACGGTATCGGTGGTCCACGAAATATATTAAACAGTTTTAATAAAATGAACAAAATAGCAATGCGGGCATCACTTGCAAGAGATGAAACCCTTCACAGAAACCAAAGTAATGCTGACATCCTTGGTCTTGCAATTCGCGAGCCTGGCCTGTCATGGCGGGTCAGTGTCATTCTTTCGTATCTCAAGTTTGTTCGTATTCTGTATCCTCACTGGCAGGTGATATCAATCCAAATTGTTGTTTTTTAACGCTACCTTCATTGAAACATCAGGCAGTCATGTAAACGCCTGTGTGAGCCACCCAGTATCAGCGAAGGAGTTAAAACTTAACTTCGTATTGACACTGTTTGGCCCATATTACAATCATGCATGGAGTGTAACTTGCAAATGACTGATCGATATGTTTATAAACAACTGATGACTGTCGTGTCGCCGATAACTCTTCCCCCAGCTAAATTGTTGTGTTTGTTTGTCTATTTCTAACTTAAGTTATGAATATGCAAATTATGTTATTTCATTTCAACTGTCAAGCATAATGACAATATAGGGGTTGGGTGATTGAAGTTGAAATGTCGAACCAATCTGATAAAACAAACAAGGGAGACTTTATCTGGAAGGTAGCAAGACTTTTGTGAGCCTTTTCACAATTCACATTAATGACATTCTCTCAGACACATGCATGTACATGTCAGTACATTTTGGGTTTGCTTGAAACTTTTGAAGATTCTTGTGATGGCCCCGTACCCATTGGGAGATAACGGAGGTGTCACGGAGGTGTCATGGAGCTGTCACGGAGGTGTCAAGGAGGTGTCATGGAGGTGTCACGGAGGTGTCATGGAGGTGTCACGGAGGTGTCATGGAGGTGTCATGGAGGTGTCACGGAGGTGTCACGAAGGTGTCACGGAGGTGTCTTGGAGATGTCACGGAGGTGTCACGGGCTGGGAAGGAGATTGCAATTGGTAGCACGCTCTCGACCGCTGTAAGAGGTTGTCGCGTTTACATCAAAGTCATTTTATTGTCACGGAAAAATATTTGTTGGCATTGTGCACTCCATGTGTCGACGTTTCAGCCCACAAATAAAACATTGTTGGTCAATATTCTTCCATATTGCCGTTGAAAGTGCGTTTTTTTTAATGTGTACGGCCTAACATTCTTCTTATCGTGGAAATGTTACATTATACTAAGATTCCGTGGACACTACGGAATATCATGTGTACATGACCAATGTACAGTACACATTATTTTCGTTAACAATGCATTAGGTAATTTGCTTCCATTGACAATATTCATTGTCATGAATATACATTTTACTATGTATCATACTTGCGTTTACACTACATAAGAAAGATGAAGAATATACAATGTAACATGATCACATGGAAATAAAGTCAGTGTAAAATGCATTTACGAACTTAATATAAAATGCAACAATTATTGACGATATACCATGTGGTGTGGATGTTTGGACAATACACAGTGTGATATCTGTTCATGAACAGTATACACTAAATAATGAGTGAGTGTGTGAGTGGGGTTTTAACGCCACTTTTAACATTTATAACAGTTATAACACGGCGTGTCAGCTTAATGTGGGACGAAAGCCTGAAGTGATTCAGGTCTCAGACGTTTACCACTTCAGTGAAACCCACGAGCACGGGAATGGTGCTGACAAACCTAGAAACATAATCGGGGCGAACTGGGATTCGAACCCACAATCATAGGTTTCTGGCGTGCCCAAGGGACGCAACTCTGCACTGCGAATCGTGGCGCCTTAGACGACTGGACCACCTGCGTTAATAAGGGTTTTCGTGGACAATATCGAGTATTCCAGCCTTCTGTGGATAGTAGACCAGGATTCCATAGACAGTATACAGTATACCAGGATTCCATAGATAGTATACGGTATACCAGGATTCCGTGAACGGTATACAGTATACCTGGCTTCCGTGGACAATAAACAATATACCAGGATTCCATAGACAGTATACAGTATACAAGGATTCCGTCGACGGTATACAGCATAACTGGCTTTCGTGGACAATGAACAACATACCAGGTTTCTATAGACAATATACTGTATACCATGCTTCCGTGGACAATATACAATATACCAGGTTTCTATAGACAGTATACGGTATACCAGGATTCCATAGACAGTATACAGTATACCGGGATTGCTTCGACGGCATACAGTATACCTGGCTTCCGTGGAAATAAACAATATATCAGGTTTCTATAGACAATATACAGTATACCATGCTTCCGTGGACAATATACAATATACCAGGATTCCAAAGACAATATACAGCACACAAAGCTGATACTACCATACGCACCTGCAGGTTTTCTCCGATCAAAAGATCAACATCTGCTCGTGGTGCCAAAGTCATATACCAAAAACAATGGCAACAGGTTATTTCAACATAGTGGCCCATTGCTATGGAACAATCTGCCATAAGAAATCAGAGAAACTTTAAAAAAACACCCAAAACATGTTTCGTCAAGAGAGCCTTTGGCAAGGTCTAAGCGCATTTGAGCAGTTGTCAATTGGAAAATGCGCTATTCAAATTCTTAATTTAATTTAATTTAATTCGAAAAGCTTCCATGGACAGGATACAGTACAACAACTACAGGAGTCTACCAGTTTTATACTTAGGATGCTACCGAAGACACTCCAGCCGCTACATGAGACACATACACGATAACCTCCCAACTGTGAGTGAACTGAACAACGCAATATGTGGTTAAAGCGTTCGCTCGTCACGCCGAGGACCCGGGTTCGATTCCCGACATGGGTACAATGTGTGAAGCCCATTTCTGGTGTCCCCCGCCGTGATATTGCTGGAATATTGCTAAAAGCGGCGTAAAACCATACACATTCACTCACTCACTCATGTCATGGTAAGGGAAGATTTAGCCATCCTTCATGCGTGTCTTGTGAACAGTTGACTTGCCTCTGCATGTATGTGTGACGGGTGCCACCGATGGGACAGGATACGCTCACCTTTCCGCGAACACCTGGTGTCATTACTATTTGATATTTATTTATAAACACATGCTCATGATATATTTCTATTGGATATGGAAAGGATTTTGTCGCTTTATTCTCAACAGAATTATCTTCGAAATTAATACATCATTAAATCAGTTGGATGTAATTCAAACAGCGCTACACAACAATAGCGACTGCTATCGGCGCAGTAATTAGCAACGTCAGACTTACTTGCCTACTCATTTAATCTGTAGGCTGGGATATAGGCAGCTTAACAAAGCAACAGCGACTGGTATTGATACAATAGTTGGCAGTGTCAGTTGTGTCAGAATGACCTGCCTAATGGAAGTGGGTTTGACGTCAGCAAATCAGTGGCCAATATTGGAAGCATCGACCAACGGCCCCGAGGTGTGTTGACACCAAATCAGCCACCTATTACATCTAAGAGTTAATCTGGTGATGTTCGATGAGCCAGTATGACATTATGTAATGACGGTTATTCAGCATGTACGTTTGATTAAATAGACGATTTGTTTTAATTTCTAATTTTGTTTCAACAGACTTATCAATTTGCTTGACATGCATGACATCAAAAGTGGTCTGGATAATTGTTCAGGAATGTCTAGCTGCAGACCGTACTTGACCGTAGTTCCAACTGGGGACGTCTGCTTGAACGGAATGTTATACAAACGTCATGAAAATACTCGGCAACTTCAACAATCCCCCAACCTACAGAGACAGGAAAGTGAACATGCTGCAAACTGAAGGGGGCACGGTTGGTCCAGTCGTCTAAGGTGCCGCGATTCGCTGTGCAGAGTTGCACCTAACTATTTCCTCTATTGTGTCAACGTTTGAATATTTATTATTTATTTAGTGATTTCCAATCTCGGGTTTGTCGTTTTGTATTTCCAAATCGTTAATGGGTGGTTTCCTATGAAGATCGTCTTTCCTGTTGTTAATATCGTTTCCTGTTGTTAACTCGTAATATTCCGATGTGTTCTTTGAGCGGAACCTGGAAGATACACCGCTCTTACATTTAAGACAGTGGAGCATATTTATGGTTAATGTGTTCACGCATCAGGCTGAACAACCGGTTTTAACTCCTTGTATTGGTTAACGTGTGAAGGTCATTCTAGTTTCCCTCAGTCGTGATAGTGATGGAATAAAAACTGCGTAGAAATACTCTCTCACTAATGTTACAGCTGTTTGAGGAACTATACTGCTCATCCATAACATTGAACTCAGATAACATTTAGATACGATAAGCTCCAATTTTCATCTATTAAAGAAATAAAGAACGAGTGGGAGTTGTTTATCGTACAATAAAACTCTGCAGGGAGAATATAACACGAGGGGCGTTTATTTCCCCCTGCGGTGTTTTATTGTACGATAAACAACGACTTTGAGTCCTTTATTTCTTATATGAGATATCAACATTATATACGTCATCAAGTTGCGAGCGCATGTTCGAATCTCCAGAAATGACGTCACGATGTTTTATCGTGAAATATACCACACTTCGTTTTTCATTGTTCTTTGTGATTTATCGCGTATCCACTCGTATCTTATATAGAGAAATAAAGTTGGATGTACTGCACATAAATAGTGAAACCCCATTAATCCGGACGCCATAATTTTCAGTTGAATAGACCGAATTTAGCAATGGTCGTATTGGAGGCTCAAGGGTACATATCATCTACATACGCGTTCTATCTGTCCAACTTAATCGTCAGGAATGTGAGGTCTCCGGATTAAGAGTGCTACACTTTAAACACGTTGCGTCCAATAACAACGCCATGTACTTTTACGGAGGTATGTTTTACTTTCACAAATTAGATATTGGATATTATTTAAAGTGATCGAGTGAGTGAGTATGGTTTAACGCCGCTTTTAGCAATATTCCAGCAATATCACGGCGGGGGACACCAGAAATGGGCTTCACACATTGTACCCATGTCGGGAATCGAACCCGGGTCTTCGGCAGACGTCAGACTTATATGTATTTCTTGAACACCTAAAAATGTTCGACTTCTTGTTTTTCTGTTACATATACTTTGACGTGTAAAATACGATATTTTGGAAAGAAAACTGTAATTACATGTACTTAACAAAACCCAAACTATTTTGGTTCAGAAAAGAAAATCTCAACAGAGGTTTACATTTATTGAATGACACTAGTTTATACAAGGAAATGAACTCTTCGGCAGTATAGCATCATGTATCCTGATAATGTAGGAACGATGTAAAAGGGAAACCTTTCATAAACCATAACATTATTTACTTGCAATATGACATCATTTGAATATGCCTAATTTCCTACGAAGCGAATTGATATAAAACTTAAAAGAAATGATAGAAATTATATTTAATGTGTCGTCCATTGCGACTGTTATATATAATAAAGGTAATTAATCTGAGCATGCATGGTAACCTATATCCACATCACGTGGTAACAAGTAATGTGACATGTAACATTAGTGTTAACATTTGTAAAGGTATCAAGATGTTACGATTTACACTTGGAATCCATGTGGCCCAGCAGTATACGACTACAGTCAGTCAACATCAGACAGTCTGACTCCGGACTTGGAACTAATGGAACTGCACGGCTTGCGAATCCTAGTGGAAAGAAGCCACAGCAAACCATGTTTATGGCGAGCGAAGTACGGCAGAAATTGTGATAAAAGTTAATACGATTACACAATTCCTTAAAAAACCAAAAACCACATAGATCAAGCGACGTTTCCATTCGCTTCCAACAAACACATTACTCAACACGTTATGATCGGGGAATCTTTCATCTGTGTGAAGAAATCAAGTCAGGGGAAATACATGATACTCCCCTCCCCGGGACTCTGTATAGTTGACGATCTGGGCCCCGTTCCACAAAGCGATATTAGCGCTAAGGTGATCGTAACTCCCATACTTTAACTTGGCTTACGATGATCGTAGCGCTGAGATCGCTTTGTGGAACGGGGCCCAGGGTGATATGGTGAGAGGCAGAGGAGCTGCTATTGATGATGTCACAGCATTGAAGTAATATAGACGATGTGCCCGCTTATCACAAAATAGGTAAGAGTGATTAGAGGTTGTGAGATAGGGTATCCTAGCCGAACCGAAAAAACGGGTTCGTTTCTCCACATGGGTGCAATGTTTGAAGCCTATTTAATGTTTCAGGTATTTGGAATGGCAATTGTTTTCAAACAGTTTGGTTTCGAAATGGTAAGTATTCGACAGTATACATGTACAAGCAAAACAAAAATATACAAAACAACATGAATATACGAACGAACGAACGAACGAACGAACGAACGAACGAACGAATAGGTACACATAATAGGTACACATTAGATGCTTATATTTTAATTGCACAAATAAGTACTTTTAGTAGAGGCTAATAACAAAAGTTGTGGTTATTTGGACAGAGACCGAGTACAAACAAACAACACACACACACGCACACACACACACGCACACACACACGCACACACACACACACACACACACACACACACACACACACACACACACACACACACACACACACACACACACACACACACACGCGGAAGCTCAATCTCTCTCTCACACACACACAATAGGAATAAGAATAGTAGCATAGACAACGAACGAACGAACAACAAACTACTGAATGAAGGATGGAATGGATGAATTAACGATGTCAATCCAGCATTGAACGAGAACTGGGTCACAACCCAAATCTTGTCAGGACAGAGCTCAAATCAGCATAATATAATAGAACAAAAATAGAGATGGCTGCTTTTGCAGGATATACATTATGTCTGTACATTAAAGAATAAGAAACGAGTAATTATGAAACGAGTATTTCAGAAACACAAATAAAACTTAACGAATGTTTAATGCAGGATAACTTTTTTGTTGCTAACTGAAAGGATATTAAGTCTTTGATGCAGCTAAAAAACGACTCTTTCCCCAGGATCAGACGCAAAGGAATAAAAAACCCACTTTGACAAGGTCACAGCTTGGGTTGGTATGAGAAAACATCAGTTGAATGATCTTATCTGACTATAACAAACACGCAACTTTTCGATTAAAACAGCACACAAATTTATACACCCAAAGGCAAAACATCGAGACACTTTTCTGTCGGCGGCACCGGTTCCTGACAGTCTGTAGAATTGAAGACAAAACAATGAGCTCAGATAACAGTGTTCCCATAAACAACAGTGAGATTAAATTAGGATTGTGAGTTTGGGTGAGCATGGGAGTCTCTACAGAGATATTACATTGCTAACTGTGTCAACATTGTCATTTGTCTACGTACAATGTATATAGAAGAGCATGGGTCAGCTTTATCTCAGACATGGCGTAGGAGGTGTGTCGTTGTCAGCTCTGCTACACAAATAGGTGTCGGAGATGTGTCACGATCGCAGTATAGGAAATTCGAGGATTGACTGATATGTTCTGAGCCTCACATTAAAGGTGAGGTGAAATGGGGTTTAACGTCACGTCCAAGATTATTGCAATTATATAGCGACGTGCGTGTACGCGTGATTGTGTGTGGCTGCTTGTACTAGTCCGGACTAATGCCGGTTTATAGTGCTAGCCCACTGAGATACCATGCCGCAGTTTAACATGAATACCCCACTCAGACTCAGTATACTGACTCCGTGCCGACCAGTCCTTGTGATAGCCCCTTAATGCCAAGCGCCACACAGGGTAACATCAAGTACCATCTTTTAACGTCGTTTGGTTTGACGCGGAATGGGATCCAACCCCGGATCTTAAGCTCCCCGGACGGACGCTCCACCACTAGACCACGGAGGTCTCTGATAAAAGGAATTGCGTTATAGTTAAATCTTGTGTTGTGGAGTGAGTGAGTATGGTTTTACGCCGCCTTTAGCAATATTCCAGCAATATCACGGCGGGGGACACCATAAATGGGCTTCACACATTGTACCCATGTCGGGAATCGAACCCGTGTCCTCGGCGTGACGAGCGAACGCTTCAACCACTAGGCTAACCGACCGCCCCCTTGTGTTGTGAACATTACAAGTTTGTAAAAGAAGCAGGGGTCTGTGGGCAAACTTGAGGAACGTGCAGTGATGCAAAAGCATCTGACATCTGATCCAAAACGTATCAGGCACAACATGTCTCGTGATAATCTCGCTCTGTTTCAAGCAGATCCAGAAAGGTTCTTGAAACCATGGCCTCCGTCTTCTGGGATTCCGAGGGTGCCATCATGATGATCATGATTCATGACTCAAAAAGGACAGACAATAAACAGAGCATATTATGCGAGACAATAACGGGATGAATCAGGAACAGTGCATAAAAAACGTCATTGCCATGACTACAAACCAGAAGTGTGTTTGAACGCCTCCAGCACCACCTTATTCTTCTGATCTGACTCTGTCAGAGATCAACCTAATTCCTAACTCGAACGTTGACGTAATAGCAGCTGTTGAGAACGTTTTGGACGGCGAAAAGAAGGACTTCTACGAAAAAGGGATACAATCCCTGAAACATCGATGGAAAACTGTACTAATGTGGAAGGGGATTTTGTTAAAAAATGAAATAAATGTCTTTTGGTCTTTCTATGTGAGGCTCAGAACTATCAACCACCCCTCATTTGGCGAAGCCGGTTCTACCACATAGACGGTATAGGCAATGTCTTACAGTCAGTTCTACCACATGCACGGTAGAGGCAATGTCTTACAGTCAGTTCTACCACATGCACGGTATAGGCAATGTCTCACAGTCAGTTCTACCACATGCATGGTATAGGCAATGTCTTACAGTCAGTTCTACCACATGCACGGTATAGGCAATGTCTCACAGTCAGTTCTACCAAATGCACGGTATAGGCAATGTCTTACAGTCAGTTCTACCACATGCATGGTATAGGCAATGTCTCACAGTCAGTTCTACCACATGCATGGTATAGGCAATGTCTCACAGCCAGTTCTACCACATGCATGGTATAGGCAATGTCTCACAGTCAGTTCTACCACATGCACGGTATAGGCAATGTCTTACAGTCAGTTCTACCACATGCATGGTATAGGCAATGTCTCACAGTCAGTTCTACCACATGCACGGTATAGGCAATGTCTCACAGTCAGTTCTACCACATGCACGGTATAGGCAATGTCTTACAGTCAGTTCTACCACATGCATGGTATAGGCAATGTCTCACAGCCAGTTCTACCACATGCACGGTATAGGCAATGTCTCACAGTCAGTTCTACCACATGCACGGTATAGGCAATGTCTTACAGTCAGTTCTACCACATACACAGTATAGGCAATGTCTTACAGACAGTTCTACTACATGCACAGCATGAGAGGTGCGTCACAGTCAGTTCTATCACGTATACGGTAAAGAACATGTGTCGCGGGTAATATTGGAAATGTCATCTCTACCTCGTACGATATGTGTCACAGTAACGCTCTTAGCCTAGCACCTTCTCGACAATTCGACCTACAATTAATTAGTTTGTCGTGCGGAAGTGCAGCAGTTACTATTGCAATTATATTCCAAAGTGAGTTCTAGTTTCAGTATGTTTAATTATGTCTGAGGGAGTTAAAGTTGTTAATATGCTTGAACAGGGTGACGATTGGTTCTGCCTTGCCTGTGCTCTTACATGTTAACGCTGAAAGTTATAAACGGAACCAAGGATCCTTCTTGTACTGAGCTACCCTCCTGACCAGGATGACAGGATGACTATTGTCATATCTCAGAACCGGCGTGGGAGATGTACAATGACGGGCCCGGGGACACCATCAGCAAAATCATTCATCACCACTCGCCCCTTTCCGTAACATGCAAGAAGACTCGTCCCCCTATCGATGAATGTTATGTGCGAAAATATGACAAACCAATCGGAATGCACGTATGATTTCAAGTTCTTCGTCAAAGAATCCCTCGGAAATAATTTTGATTTTACATATGTCTTCCATCTAAAAATATACCAAAGGCACTGTTAAATGTGTTCAATCATACTGTATATTTCCGCACGTCCCGAAGCGCTTTAAATTGCATCTGAAACATATACAATATATGGGGAAAATGTGTGAACCATTACGCAACGAGTTGACAATTGTTTTAGGTATACCCGTTTGTGCTAAGACGGAACCCGGTCGCAAAAATGGCCACGAGAGGGCGCTATAGGGCCCGTAAGTCTCGCGAAGCGCTACTTCCGGTACTAGCATTTCCGGTGACATGCCAATATTCATAAACTAGTTCTGCTTTCGAAATGCGCGACCGCCAAAGCTAACTCTGTAGACGGGACCAAGTATACTACCATGCTTGGTTGTCACCGCTGTTGACAGTCGTAAAAGTTTACTTATTTCGGTATAATATGATCGGTTATTTGTCATTCCTGCAAGGTTTATTGTTTCCTGATTGACAACTGACAACCATAGGACCGTTCGTAAAGGTATGTGTTCTTTTCTTTACCTTTAAAATAATTTTAACAACCAGTGCGGTACTATCGTTCAGATGCATATTTATAGTCTCAGTGGACAGTGTTTTATGATTACGGAGGATGTGTTACATGTTTCTCTGATGTTAGATTATTTATGAAGATGTAACTACTAATAGGTAGGCCACATTACCCAACTTACCATGGTATTCTGGTATCTGACAGCATGAGCAGTGTCAAGGAAGCCGTGCCTTTGACAGTTTGAATAGGCATTAAATTATTAGGCAAGATTTGGGGGATGAAATTTGGAAAATTTATGCTATGATCATTTTTTAAACGTGAAATATATTTTAGGATATTCTATTAATTTATATTTTTAGTATTTATAATATTTAATAAACCAGTCATATGTTTGAAACTTAAATTAAAAAAATGCATTATATTTGGTCATATATATATATTTGCTCTGTCATGCACCTTTAATAAAGTAAATAATTTTCCATTATGGCATTTGTTAGCTTTGATGAGAAACTTATTCTTAAAATATGTTTTTTATGAAGGAGGGTTTATGCAATGTATAAAGCATGTGCATAAATTGTTGTGTAATTGTCAAAATTAGTTTGTATATTTAATGTGAATAGATATAATAACATGCAGAGTTATTATTATTTGCACTTTGGTAGGCTTGAACTAAAGTTTTACTCTCATCTAAATGTAAAGGATGACAAAAATTAAGGAAGACACACACACACACACACACACACACACACACACACACACACACACACACACACACACACACACTCAAAAATGGTTTATTGAAATAATTAAAAGTTTAATTACCTGTTTTGGATGAATGAGTCTCATTACTGCAGGCCAAAAAGATTTTCATAGCCCAGCCAAATATATATATTAATCCCAAAAATAATTACGCTAATTAAATAAATGTCCTCTCAACATGCACCAAAAAAAATATATGTGAAACTTCTATTATAAACATAAACAAAATTATAGTGTCACAAATCACTCAATAGTTAATCAAATAACCATGAAACCAAATCAATACATTATATCGATGACTATAATTTATATTTGAAATAAATATATCAAACCCTAACCTGTAAAACACACATATCCCTTGATTTCGAATTCCATTCGAATATACAATATTATGGGCATAATGAAATTGTGTCAGTCAAAATTATTTTTTAAATTTTACTTGCGAAATTCAGTTGAAGACCTCTTAGTCTTAGGTGGTTTCAGGTTTGTGCAACAAGTAACTGCTGTTAGTATTCCATATGAATATTCACAGTGATATACCTATTTTTCAAATTGTGTAAACATTATTTGTTAAGTCCGGTGATGAATAGAACTGGTGTTGGACAATGGTAATTTTACACTGTGTATGTACTTGATGTCTAGTTTTATGTTGTTGCAGAACATGAATGGTTTTTTTCTTGGTTATGCAGGAGTGAATTTCTGCTGTACAGCAACCAAAAGTCGAAGCAGCATCCAGCACACAGCAACTTCAAGTCAGAAGTGGCCAAAATGCAAGACAAATACACTGAATTGTGTAGGCGATCACCAATGACATGTCCTACATTAAGAAAGATTCTTACTAATATATGAAGTGTAATGTTATTCTGAGGGAAGAAATAAAAGTGTTACACCTTGTCAGCAATATAATTGTTATGACACTGCAGACTGTGATTGATAGCAGGATTAATTGTGATGAACGGTAGGGTTTTTTAAATTAATATTTCTGGTTGTGAGGCTCAATTGAACCAAGTAAAGAAAATTGCCACAAGTCCAAAACATTAATACATTCACCTTATCACTCTATCAACACTGATGAACACAAATTTAGTGCAACCATATTGACTTGATGCAGAGATAGAAACAGTTGCACCTATTTTTCATATATTTGTGTATTTCAAACAAATGAGGTAACTGACATTTCACATTTTTCGCTATCCATTTGGACCAATCTGTTTTAAGATCTGGTCAAGAAATGTCAATGTTTATTGGCTATTGTTCTATGAATCAGTGTAATTTGCATGCTGGACCCTAAAACAGCGATGCAAAAACAAGACATGTTGATATTTCAACAAAGAATTCATTTCACAAAGCAACAACTGCCATGCCATTGGTTAAGTTAAATTTTCATCGGTAAGCATCTGTTGTATTTTTTTGGAAACTCTTGACCCATTAACATTCCATGTGCATTGTTATGATATTATATTCAATATCAATTCAGTATCATGGCTGATACCAGAAATATTAAAAAACCTTTTTTTGTATGGCATTATCCCAGACAAAAAACAATAAATAAGCTTCAGATCTATTCAGTAATTTTATTAAGGTCACAAGTATTAAACATTCATGGCAAATATTCCCAAATGCCAAACCTGAACAAATAAATGTGTCAGCATGCACTGTTACTGGTGTCAGTATCTAGATTCACACTGGACTGGAGAGTCCCAAGATGACAAGTAGGTCCAGTTCCAGCAAGTGTCCAGTGTATATGGTGTATTCTGATGGTCACAGACATCATTTACAGAACCAGTACTTCAGATAGAACTTAAATATGTTTACACCTGTATACACAACAAGAGTTGTTCTTTCATAGGCAATGCAATGCTTGACCACAAAATATTCCAAAAAATATATTACAGTCCGAGATGCTCTTGAGGTGCAGTTATGTTTGGCATCAAGGTAATTCTGGTGATCCATATGCATCTACTCATGGGTCAGATGAGGAAATCTTTCTCTCCTCAAACATGGAAATATGGCTAACTGCAAAAGATAAATAACACTTATGAGATCATATAATATATACTTCTAAAATACCAGTCATTTCTTACAATGCCCACATCAAGATATACTTAATAAATTAAGCATGTACATTGTACCTTCAACTGAATATGATAAACAAATGCTAAATGGGGTTGTAATGATCAAGTGTATTCACATCATACAGAATACATTTAAGTGAGGTCACTTTTCAGGGATCTTAAAAACAAACACTGCAAGGATTTAATCATCATTATTTACAAATTAGATTATTTTTTGTGTGTGTGAATAAAACCTGATTTTTCAGGGCACATAACACTATCATCGTGATATTGGCACATATCCTTATTTATTTACACAGGCACCCCCATAAGTCTCACAATTTGCATTGCCAACATGCACATGATAGGCCTTCTTTAAATATGACTATAGTTTGTGTCATCTCCCCTGGACCTACAAATATAATTCTGTGACGTTCCCTATCAGAGCCGAGCATTGATTATTGGAAAAGGTTAAGGATAGATGTAATGGAAATTTGCCATAACATTGTATGGTGCATAAACCGAGAGCATATTGAAATACCTTCAGAACGAATGTTTCTGCTCATTTTACAACGCCATCACCATTGTACGTGTGATGATGAACCATGAACCGACCAGTATTGCCTTATCAACACTGACAATTATACCAACTTAACAGAAGTGTGCAAAAAACTTACCTCAATATTTATGAATGGGTAGCGGCCAGTTTCACATCGACCATAGGACGTCTTGACAACACTGCAACTGCTTTGACAAGCCAACACTTGGTATTCATGTTCCCCATCTCGAGTGTTTTAATGCATGTGACAATGTCATGTTTTTCTAAGTTACACCTGCGTGTTCCAAATATGATTCGCCGGGCCCTGTCCGACGTGACACTGCTGTCGCCATTGCCGCGAGACGTTGTTTGTCACCGGAAGTACTAAATAACGCTATGTCTCGCGTAGTCCCGTGACCTACTTACACCCCCTATTCGGCTTGTCCCGGAATAACACGAGTTGGTAACGAATGCAGCAAAACTAGGTGCAGTTCTGAACCAAGTGAGAGCGGTGCAGCGACAGTCCAGAACAAGCAGTGGGAAAATCCATGCGCACGTCAGGACACGTTAAGACGGAGAAACATGGATCTATCTATACTACTAGACTCGTTCTCGTTAGATACCATTTTTACGAAACGAGTGAATCCGGTTGCAAAATCTGGTTGCGCATGAATATTGATATATGTCCAAATATGGCCATTGTTGACATTTCTATGCATACGCATTACCAACATGCGCCTGCAGTTGTGTTTGCAAACATAACAGCACCGACGCTTAAGATCCTTTTGGAAGAGTTTTCTTCAACTTATGGTAATTCAAGCGCCATGTTGTTAGTACGCAGGACACACATAAAATGTTTTGAAAAGTCACATTAGCGCCGCGCTTTGAATATCGGACCAACAGTCGGTCACTCGCACTGCCGGGGTCCCGTCTGTGCACTCAAAATTGTTCGGTTTCCTTGATCTATCAGCTGAATTTATATCGTGTCCGTACCATTTTGGAAGAGGGAAATCACAGTGTTAGCCAAAGACATTCATGTTAACTTACCACCCAAAACCGGAGACGTGAATATCAACAAAATCAAGTCTGCTTGCATGTCAGTGACAGTTTCGAACGAAGGGCAAGGTCACCACCGGAATAAGAAAAGACAACCGTGATCTACTCACAGCGTTTTACGCTGGAGATAGGGAATGTTATTGTTCACATTTGGCACATTGTAGGCCACATAGTCAGAATCAGGCACACTTCTACAAATCTTTCAAATGATTTAATGATTTGTATCGGGAATGTTCACTTTGACTGATCTGGTCGTGCACTCGTGAACAAACAACTCCCGAAACAGTGCCACAAAATACGCTTCGAAGGGAACACTGATGGCACAACCGGATCATCCCAAGTAAATCTAGGTTTCTGACCAGATATAGTTTAAACTGACTTAATTTCACCACGCTTATCATTTTACGTTAGATGAAATTGAAAGTTGCGAAAGTGGTCGAGTGCGTCACGCTCCTGGGCACGCTCGATCTATCGATCGATAGGCTAGTCTTACATTCTAAATGGATATAGCTCGATTATATAATGTCTGTAGAATCTCTATGCATAACGTATATAGAATGCAAAGCGAATTTGATGTGTGTGACTATCTTGTTTGGTTTAATAAAGTGTTAAAATCTCTCGCTCTCAAGAGATTGTTTCAGTTCTGTCTTGTAGTTGCAAAAAGAATTACGCCTCGCGATGTTTTATGAATGAAAAAAGTAGTCCCGTCGTGACAGAGGTCACGGTTATCAAATCACGAATAAAACAAGGTCAACCTTGTACGACACACGTGTGACGTACGGATTTAGTATCTTACCACCTGGATCTTCACCACATGGGTAATAAACCTATCTATCTATCTATCTATCTATCTATCTATCTATCTATCTATCTATCTATCAAATCCGTGACCTTGATCTTGACCTTAAATTTCACCAGCACCGGAAGGAGGCCGTTACACATGATGTCATTGTGATTGTAAAGGATGGTGCAATCATAAAATTGCAATGATTGATACTGTCACCTTCAAAGACGTTTTTAACGAAAAATGGCAATAATGACGCTGTACATTTTAGTTTGCAAACATATTAATTCGCCTTTTAGTCTCGAGGGTAAACAATATTTGTTATCATATTTTGATATACCATCCGTAAACAATCTTGAACGCGACGTTAATCTGAATTTCATCTCATCTGAATAGAAGTTGCTGCAGATTGACCCTAATTTCAGAAAGTCTGTTGTTATGCACACCCTTTTAGATGCTGATGATTTTCTACAATGCGGGCCTACTTTCCTTTACACATCCCGTGATGGGATTCGAACCACGAACCTTCTGATCCGAGGTCGGACGCCTTGTCCACATGACCAACTGGATAACCCCGTCAACAAGCTGACAAGGTAAGGATGTCATCAGCTGGATGACTCCACGCACTGCTACACTTTCATGTAGGGTGCAATGTAGGCCAACAATCCACTTTCCATTTGGCAAGCAGAGTTAATTTCTTTTCAACAATCGATGATGCATAGACTTAATAGACAAATTAAGTAACGAACCCTCCTGGGAGCGACACTGAAGGCAGGAAATGACAGTCTGCATCAATCTAAAGATGAACTCACGACATTAGGTACCGTCTAAAAGACTACATCCATAGTTTTTTTTTAATCGAGACTCGTCGGAACAAGTGAGCCAGCTAATTGTATTGAGAATTACTGTAATTCTGAGACGGAAAAGCAAGGATTAAAAATGGGGAAAAGAAACTGCTGCTGTTGCGATTGAAGTGTGTGACAAAAAGTTTGAAGCGCCATCCCCATATTGCTATCCCTCGATGGATGCATGCAACGCACACAGCCCATTATGTTGTCTGTGGATAGCAACAGGGAAGCCTTAAGCTAACACCATCATGCTATGACTGAAAGACTGTTAAAAGTGGCGTTAAAACCCAATTCTTAGTCACTGGACTATTAGGATGGGATAGTTATTTGTCTAGGTACAGGAAATTGAAAGCGCCAACGCTACAGCATAATCGAATTCTCGAATATCTGCAGACACAGATTCCATAGGATGTAAAATGCAAAATAGTAGTGGAAATGATATGAATGGATTACTGATTAGGTGTTTATGGAAAGGCAAAGCATGTCTTGCTCTTCCGGTAGCACCCGACAAAACATATAAAGAGCCAGTAAGTAAGGAGGTTTGAAAATGAAGTTAAAGATAACTTTTGTTTTCTTTGTTTGTTGTTTAACGCTATATTCAAGCTATATGACGGCGATCTGTAAATAATCGAGTCTGGAACGGACAATCTTGCGATTGACATTATGAACATCGATCCATGCAATTGGGATACGATGACATGCATCAACAAAGTCAGCGAGCCTAACCACCCGATCCCATTAGTCGCCTCTTACGACAAGCATTGTCGCCTTTTACGGCAAGCATGCTGAAGATCTATTCTACTCCGAATCTTCACGGGTGTTAAGGTAACTGTTCTGGTTGGCCCTTTCAGTCAAACTGGTGGCAGGTGTGACAAAATACAAACGAGTCTTAGTGCTATTGTCAAAGTGTTGCTCAGAATCAGCAAGGAATGCAGTTGTAGATTTTGAATCATTTGATTTGTTTGAATTCAAAGTACGTATAACTTCAAACTAGTTTCTTCGCGGTTGGATTAAGTCTCCCTCAACAAAGTCTAAATAAAACATTATGAGTCGTTCGATTTAAAAGTTAATTAAAACTACGCTCAGTGTACAGGAAGGTTTGAAACTGAATAAAAAGGAATCACGTGTCATGGCATACGGTTAGACTAATATTGCTCGTTGACATTTCAGTATTTTATATCTAACCCCAAGCAAAACGTTCTCTTTAGATGAAAATCTTAACTATTAAACCTTTCAGCTGCTTTGATATTATACTTTACCCAAAATATCTTTCAGATTCAGTAAATTTAATGTCACAACCCCAACATACCTTCAGTGTAAGAGGATGACTTCCAATAGTTAAGTACTCGTCAATGTCAAGTAACTTCTTCCTCTCAGACAACGATGCTAAGAGATATAATTTGCGTAGACTTTGTCGAGGTCGATGGAGTGTAAGGTCAGAAGCAACTGTGTTCATTGGTCTTAGTTTGATTATTTTCCTAATTATATTCGACATTACGAAAGCTGCTTCACACGTTGTGTGATCAGATCGGGAAGCTGGCACTAATAGCTTGGCTACCGCTTCCCCTCCTACACTTGTATCAGCAGTCTATGGTTAAACATGTAGTGTTTGGATACACACTGAGACAAAATCGCCTGCCTGTGTGTGTGGGGGGAGACAGCACATGTTAGCGGGGCCACTGCTGTGAAGTCCTGCTGTTGACATTTCCATGATACACAGAGCATCGTCTGTAGCATTTCTGGTTTACATTTATAATGTAGATTGGAACAATCGGCATTACACAAACTATTTTAACCTTTCAGACAGGTAAGATAAATCAAACATAATTCACGTGCTGTACGATGACAGGGTTAAAATTAATTGGTGAATTTAAATACCAATTAGACAATTCTCCAAGGTTGTCCTCTTATACAGCTAAAGTTTTCTTACGAAGGACAAAATACACTTTCTGTTTTTAGATCTTAGCATGTTGGAAATTTTTGTGGTATAAAAGCGTAAATCAAATTAGTATTTTTTATGGAGGAAATATACTTTATTTTTCAAAATGCCCAGAAGGTTTTCCCACGCGGACCATATAACAACCAGACACGTCAACCTCCATTTTATAAATAAACAAATCCCGACAGTGTATATGTAACTTTTCCCTCTCTACATGTTAAGTGAAATGGTGTACTTACCATTTATACGGTTGAGAGAGTGCTGTGTTTTCCCAGTGCAATGCCCCTGCTCTCCCATACGGAAGCATACACTGTTGAGGATATGCGCCCATCCCACATACAAGGATGGTCACGAACTGATCGCTGTGTAAGTTGGTATAATTAACCACTAGGGAAAAGAGTGACTACAAAATCTTTGCACCCCTTAGTGAGGTGAAAAGTGCTGAGTTAACAAAACTGTGAGACACAGACATTTATTTGAGATTTTGATTTTCTGGAAAGAGTTACATATACTTTCCACACACGCTTAACCCGCTTATGTTTATTCTATCAATGATTTATGCTTCTGTTTCTTGATATAAATATACCTGAACGATATTAATCAATGTTAAGAAGAACAAGATTGACTGGGCCGTCGCTAATGTCCAAATAAAGAGTGCGATAACAAAGCTAATAGAATGTGTTGTCCAGTGAAACCAACTCAGATGGTGAAAGGTAAATCGATGTAGAACGTGTAATTAAACCACCTCACTCCCACTGGTCTGACTATGTCAAGATAATGAATCTTTAGAGTGTCACTGGACATATATATGTCAGTGGATTCCTCCAGTGAAACAGCAACACCGCCGCGAAGATGAGGGAAGGGAAAGGGAAATTGACACAGAATGTACATGTATTAAATATTAACTGAATCTCAACAATGTTTGCATTTTCTGATCATGGGGATTACGGGTTAGAATAGGTCTCCAGCAAACCTATGCTTGTTGTAAGAGGTAACACATTGGATTATAACCAGGTAGCAGGAGGGACGTGGGGACCAAGGCCATACGAATGAAGTACAGTTAACTACGGTTATAACGAACTCAAAGGGACCACTAATTTTAGTTCGTTATAACCGTAGTTCGTTATAAGCATATAGACAGTATAACTACAGCAAATAGTCCGGACAAAAAAGTAAGTTCGTTATATCCGTCAGTTCGTTATAAGCGTGTTCGTTATAAACGTAGTTTACTGCAGCAGGAATAACGGTTAGCAACTTAACTTCGTGACGTCAAATCCAAGACTCTGCTCATGTAAATTGGGCCTGCGACACTTTCAATGCTTAAAATGTCAGGAACTGCTGAAATACTATTTTTTAACATGCAGCGCCTCAGACCAAACTATGATTCCACTATTATCACTACCAACATGCTTTAATTTCTCACTGGAAGCAGAAGAAGCAATTACAGATACCGCATATGCAGTTAAATTTCAATAGCTGGAACTTCAAAAACACTGCATCAATGCACTCCGTGTTAAAATGAACATAAATGTGTTCTCTGTGATGGCAAAATAAAATAGTATGATATTGTAGATTGATGTGAGATCAAGAAGAAAACAGGTTTGTTTTGGAGAGGGTGGTTGTGTTCTTGAACCTCATCTTGGCAACCTTGGCTTCAACAGTGGCAGTGAATGTTACTTTCTTGTTCTGGTATTCTTGAAAACTCTGTTGATAATGGCTGCATGTGAAGTATTTGATTTTATTACCCACGTGGTGAAGATACAGGTGGTAAGATACTAAATCCGTACGTCACACGTGTGTCGTACAAGGTTGACCTTGTTTTATTCTTTTTGATTGGATAACCGTGACCTCTGTCACACCGGGACTACTTTTTTCATTCATAAAAAATCGCGAGACGTCATTCATTTTGCGATTACAAGGCAGAACTGAAGAAATTCATGAGAACGAGAGATATTTACAAACACTTTATTAAACCAAACAAGATAGTCACACGCATCAAATTCGGTTTGCATTCTATATACGTTATGCATTCAGCTCCTACAGACATATAATCGAGCTAGATCTATAAATCGATTTACAAAGTACGACTGCCGATCGAGCGCGTCCCTTGAGCGTGACACAGCCGACCATTTTCGCAACTTTCAATTTGATTTAACGTAAACGGATAAGCGTGGTGAAATGAAGTCTGTTTAAACTATCTGGACAGATATCTTAACTTACTTGGGATGATCCGGTTGTGCCATCGGTGTCCCCTTTGAAGCGTATTTTATGGCGCTGTTTCGGGAGGTGTTGTTCATGAATTTACGAACACGACAGCACGACCAGATCACTTAAAGTTCACAGTTCCGATACAAATCATTCGAAAACTCCGTGGAAGTGTGCTTGACTTCTGATTTTGTGGCCCCAAACATCCCAAATGTGAACAGTAACATTCCCTATCTCTAGCGTAAAACGCTGTGAGTGGATCGCGGTTGTCTTTTCTTATTCCGGTGGCGACCTTGCCCTTCGATCGTTCGAAGTTGTCACTGACATGCAAGCAGATTTGAGTTTGTTGATTTTCACGTCTTCAGTATAGAGTGGTACAGTTAACATGAATGTCTTTGGCGAACAGTCTGATTTCCCTCCTCCAAAATGGTACGGACATGATATAAATTCAGCTGATAGATCAAGGAAACCGAACCATTTTGATTGCACAGACGGGACCCCGGCAGTGTGATGCGTGTGACTGTTGGTCCGACATTCAAAGCGCGGCGCTAATGTGACATTTCAAATTTTCTTATTGGTGTCCTGCGTACTAACAACATGGCGCTTGAATTACCGTAAGTTGAAGACTTTCTTCCAAAAGGATCTTGAGCGTCGGTGCTGGTTTGTTTGCAAACAGAACAGCAGGCGCATGTTGTTAATGCGTATGCATAAACATGTCAACAATGCCCATATTTGGTCATATATCAATATTCAACCGCAACCAGATTTTGCAACCGGTTTCAGTTTGGTCTGTCAACGAACGAAAGTTGTTATGTATTTACACTTAAATATATATTTAACGTGGGTAATAAATAAAAT
Source organism: Haliotis cracherodii (assembly GCF_022045235.1). NCBI lineage: Eukaryota > Metazoa > Mollusca > Gastropoda > Lepetellida > Haliotidae > Haliotis > Haliotis cracherodii. The sequence continues at coordinate 15,839,100 of NW_027266270.1, read as the reverse complement.
ACCACACTCATTCTCGTTAGATACCATTTTTACGAAACTCGTGAACTTTCTATGGTATCTGACCTCGCTTTCGCTCGGTCAGATACCATAGAAAGTCCACTCGTGTCGTAAAAATGGTATCTAACGAGAATGAGTGTAGTATTCTCTATTCAACGACCAGGTATTAGGGACAAAATATCATTATGACCATTAAGTGGATTTTGTTCACTTAAATTATGTTTGGACACACATACATATTTGAATATTGCTTGTTTCTCACATGCCATTTGAAATGCGTTCCTGTTAGGCCGTGACCAGTAACACTTTAGGCATGTTACTTCTCAGGTATATCTTTTTTTTATGGTTCCAGCTGTAAACTCTGCTATATGCGTTCTAACCTGAATCTGAAACTGAAGTTGTCATGAAAGTCACTGTTTCCAGTGTTTATTCATCCTGTAATATGTTACCACTGAAAACGCAGAGTAACTACTGCTGTTGCCCAAATTTGAGGCATCAGTGATAAACTTGATGTCCGATGCGCTTCCCTATTTCGACTTGTACCGACCTTAGTTTCATGTTTTTAACACAAATTACCCAACAGTTCAAACATCCTACTGAATTTCATATATTTATGACACTCTTATTTATGACTCCCGTGTTCTTATAGCTGAGCAATTAAATTGCCTTTGCATGTGTTTGAGATTGATTCCACCGGTAGGGCAGGATACGCTTACTAATAAATTGATTCATAAACACACGCTCATGATATATTCCGAATCGTACAATCGACTCTGTTTTGGGTAGAGATATCTGATGAATATGGAATGTGTTGTGTCGCTTTTATTCAATTATTATTTTGTACTTTAACAAGGCACTCAATATTCAAGCAATATAAGAGAGTCCAGTGAACCAGTGGTTGATACTTACTTAACCTAGACATCGAGCCTGGACACCTTTGCCAGACACCTTGTACAGCAAGAAGAGTGTGCTGTTGACCAATTCTAACTAGGAATCATTGATGTCTAGTATTACATAAGTCATTAAAGTCCAGCATTGGGTCACTGATGTCGAGTATTTGTAATGATTATTATTTTACAAACGAAGAAAACATGGTATCATCATGGTTACTTTTGCGAGGGAACTTTCTTAAATTATTCCCTTTCCAAATTTGGGTGGACGTGACATTAATGCAGCACACATGGAAAATGTGAATTCGTGAATATCATTTAAAACTCTCAAGTGTTTCGTCAATGTTAATATTCATAGAAAGGCCCTTTTGGGTTTCCTGGCAGTTAGATACAATCACCTCGTTTGGGTGAACTTGACATTAACGTGCCTGTTATAAACGATTAATCTATCAAATCCCTTTTTGAAAATAGACACAGAAGTATTATGTCACGATTAATATATTTGGCGCCATCTCCTATTTTATCCCTGCCAGTCCTGTTATGATACCAACATCGTGGTGGTTCCACTTCACTGTGAGCAATAGACTAACTAATCAATGACCAATGACACCTCTAACATCCAGTTTCATTACATTGTGAGTCTGGTCTTAGTGAGATAGTTTAATCACATTTTCTACATAGACTTCTTACCCTTCACCATCTGAATACCTTTCACTGGATAAAGACTTGGTTAAAGTAGTCCATGGCAAGCTATCAGTGGCGGCAGAGGTTTGAAATATTGTTTATTTTATCGTGGTGTGCTTGAAACACAATACCTTTTTTGGTCACTACACCTTTATTACACGTGTATAAACGGAGACCAGGTGGTGCGTGTATGTCTGTGACATTAGAATGCATGTTACAGTCAACGAAGGCATACTATTTAAATCGTCTTTTATCATCAGTCAGTTCTAAGAGCTGCAGAACTTGCTTTAAAGAAACAAAGCACAATTGATTGTAGTTTCTCCATTTTCTTTAGACATAATAGGGAACGGTTTTATGGTTAGTCAAGACCACACACACGCTCCTCTGGCCGAAACGTTTTCCTGTGAGAGCAGATATAAGCCAAGGCTCTGTGATGTATTTACTTGCATGCTTGGTCGTGACAGCTCGCAGACAGTTGTGAAGCTTTTGTTCCTCACAATCCCAGGTCTCTACTTACGGAACAGGAGATACTTATGGTGGTATACACGTCAATTTGTCCACTTTAAGCACTTTATAATGAGACTTGGTACATAGTTACGTTCGTTGTGACACAATAATGTAATAAAGAACACAGTGTGTCTGACATACAAGTCACGCTCTGCACATGGTCAAAAGACATTGCACAATATTATTGCTGTACTTGACTCTCAACCAAAGTCTACCTTGTCCACGTGACATTCAGTAACCAGCGCCCTCTGAAGGTCATTATCTCGGCGCTGTCCTCTTTTGTAAACTTTCCTTCGTCCTATCTGAACCGTCTACTGCACCTGTCATAGATGTCCACTTGAAACGAAAGCAGGAGGCATTAAAGAGTGGTCTAGACACTAAGGTAACTCCTCAAAGGTCTTCACAAAGCATTTTACTCTACACTTGAATTGCAAGGTTTTAGAGATTTGCAGACTGTTACTTCCTGTTACGATGGAACAGCTAAAAGAGGAAACACTTCTTGTTTTGAGTGTATTTTTCCTTCATTGGAATTCCGTGATTGATGTAAGGATACAACCTTGCAGAACTGGCGACCTGAACCTCACCAATTGAACTCTGCAATCTTTCTACATTTTATATTTCCCTTTATATTGTTATCATTACCTGTGTGAAATGTTTAAATAGTTTGAAATTATCTCCTATCTCTATATGTAATGTATATCTGCAATGATACATGGAAACACAGGGAAGTACTGTACACTATGAAAGTGATAATTATTAGTTATATCCGGATTCTGTATTTCGACCCAAGATGCGCTTTTTCTTCGCAGTCAAGCAAATGGAACGGGTAACTGTCAACACGAATACTATGTTTAGCCATATTCTGTAAGCAGAAAGTGAAAACGGTAGTGCAGTGCCTTTTATGCTCGCTGGTCGAATAGTCGATATTTTGAACCTCAATAGCAGTAGAAGTTGCTCACTACTTCATTATAAGATGTATATTGGTGACTAGGCTTTACTCAACTAAATGTTCAAGAAAATATACCAACATTGGGTTCAACAGCTTTTAACCATGTTGAAAGTCATCCTCGGATCTTCAAGAATTATGCCAATAATGGGTTCCATATTGGAATTGAAATGCGTGTCTTGGGCATGACGAGCTACCACAACTCTCTTGCTGAAGGAGTGAGTGAGTGAGTATGGTTTTACGCCGCTTTTAGCAATATTCCAGCAATATCACGGCGGGGGACAGCAGAAATGGGCTTCACACATTGTACCCACGTCGGGAATCGAACCCGGGTCTTCGGCGTGACGAGCTAACGCTTTAACCACTAGGCTACCCGACCGCCCTCTTGCTGAAGGACTTCCAGATATGTGCATTAACACTGGATCCGGGACTCGTGGACGAAACCTTTCAGTGATTCTGTAACACATGTCCTCACGCATACATGCTTACAAATGTGACAGCATGCACCATAAACTGGTCAATTAATTACGATTAAGGGATTTGTAAACTGTCTTCATGATGTGACATGTTTAGCAAAGTTTAGTCACTATGTTAAATGGCACGATGATCCAATTACAATATAATACTGTGAATACTAAGATAAATATACTTGTATATAGACAATAAATATACTTGTATATAGACAGTTACGTAGAAATATATACTCACACGCAAAAGAAACACAAGTGGTTTTAAGCAAATAGGTAACAAACACGGAACCATAAATTGATACGAGTTTTAGCATGTAGTGAAGCCTGATGCATATTTGAAGCCCCGAGTAAAAACGCAACATAAAAAACGAATCGCCAAAATGCACCATTTCAATGAATATGTGTGTATCATGCACCCATTTCTCGCGATATCGAAAATGCACGAACTGTCACGAACTGTAGTGGATATAAAACTGTGGCCGATTCTTGGACCTACCACTCCTTGGTCAACAATGCCACGCCTTACTCAAATTCAGAGAAACCAGGCTATCGGACGTTTGGACTGTGAGTGTCTGTCCAAGATGTTGCCCGTCATTTCAACGTTAACATAACCACAATTTACCGTCTCCTGCATCGATACAATGCTACACAGACCACAGATGACCTTCCTCGGAGCGGTCGTCCTAGGGTCACCACACATCGACAAATCAGCAGATTACCCGTCAACACCAGCGAGATCCGTTCCTAACTGCAAGTGAAAGTGCTCGACAGACCATAGGAACACATAATCGACAAATTAGCCGGGACACTGTGATCCGACCTCTCCGTTCCAACAACCTCAGATGTCGCCGACCAGCACGTCGTCCTGTTCTCCAACCTCGGCATCGACAGGCACGACTTCAGTGGGCACAGGATAATCGCAATTGGCGTCATCGTGAGTGAAGGCGTGTCATCTTCTCTGATGAAAGTCGCTTTTGTGTCTCCCATGCAGACGGAAGAGTCAGAATTTGGCGGCGTCGATGTGATCGTTTCGCTGACAGAAACGTTGTGGAAAGGGATCCATGGGGTGCACCTAGCGTCATGATATGGGCAAGGATTTGACTTAATGCGAGACTTGGGCCCATGTGTTTCCTGAATGTTGGTCAAGGTCGGGGACACGGCGTCACTGCTCAGCGGTATATCGACCAAGTTATCAGAACCCACGCTGTTCCATTTTTTGCACAACATCAACAACACATTTTCCAGCAGGACAACGCTCGTCCCCATGTTGCCAGAGCTAACATGTCCTTTCTGCAACAACACAACATCCGTGTTCAACCGTGGCCAGCCCTCAGCCCTGATCTAAACCGCATGGAACACTTGTGGGATGAGGTTAAAAGGCGTCTGCACAATGTGTCCCTACAACTGCCGATAAACTACGCACAGATGCTCTGCATATGTGCAGGAGGATCCTTAGGGCCTTCACAAATCGTCTGATCCACTCAATGTACAGGAGATGTGTAGCAGTGATCAATGCTAATGGTGGTCACACCAGGTATTGACTGACATTTTCGGTATTGACCCGAAACTGTGTAAGCCCTTAACATTTGAAAAAACAATTATGTAATCTGCTTTTTAATCCATTAAACTGTCTTCAGTCAAATTTTTGTCAATCTTGCCCTACTTCTTGTCTTTACTGTTGAAAATAAATAACAAGTATACTGCATACTCGATTTGCGTTTCTTTTGCGTGTGAGTATATAAACAAATGCAGATGCATGGACAGATGCATGGACAAGTTTTGAAAATCATTATTAATAAATAGTTGCTGAAAAAAACACTGAACACTTGTTTTTCTTCATTAGATAGTTTTGTCAGAAAAGGAAGAAACTCGACATATCAGTCTTAAAAAAACATAAGTTCGCAAAGTACGAATCTCATCTTGAAATGAATAAATAAGGACTTGAGTTGGCATTCTAAGTGTATTTCGTCACACTGAGGACGAGTGGTGTATTATTTTGAAAATAGCACATGGCGATAGAAGTTTCAAAAGATTGTTGATGGCATCTCCATTTGGTTAACAGTGTATTATACATCTGAATTGTTTATGTTAACTATTTGCACGTTATTTCCAAATACGTAGCAAGTCTGAGCTATATTAAACAGCCCTGTTATGAAAATTGAATGCCAGTAGCCAAAACGAAGATTGTTCTTATAAAAGACGAGCAGTCCAAATGGCTCTTTTTTTAATTGAACCCTTGAAATTTTGAACGAAACCTCCCTTGAAAGAAAGCAGCACAAAGGCTGAAAGATTTAGAGATTCAAATATAGCCACAACAAAGGAACTGTGCTCCAGGGGTAAAATAAATGTGCACATTACCATGAAAGATATTGAACCTACTAATAAATCTTTTGATGTTATACCCTTGGATGAATAATGTTCCAAAGAGCAACAAGGTGTCGTTTGTTGAAATGTATGATAATATCTTGATCTCAAACATCTAGATAAATAGCTTGAAATGAAGAACAAAGTGAATATTGGTCTTCATGAGCGGAAATAGTCTTTTGGGAAATTGAAGTTGTTCCTCGTATCATTAATGTGCAGATGCGCCTTGCCAACATCAAGGTAGAAAACTGAGGGCCTGAACCAATAATTCAACTTTACCGCTCAGATGACCATTTGAGCTATGTAATCCATCTTAAGTCTGCGATGTCGGTGTCCCGTTGCCATCATGTGATACATCTTTATGGTAATATGGCTCATATCACAAAGTGATCAATAACTTTACGGATTAAGATAGAGGAGTGTTCTCAATAAAAAAACAAACAAACTTGTTCAGTCTTTGTGTGTCATTGTAGACTGGGTAAGACACAATTGTGTGGATGACTACTTCTGTATTTACACTCCCGTGACTTTTTGTTGCAGATACTGGCGGTGTAAATAAAAAAACTTGTCATGCATAACATTTCTGTTTGTAATTACAAAATATGATGTTCACTTATAGATTTAATGACAAGAATGCTGCAGGGACAAACTTTATACATATTATACCCTTTTCCCAGCATGAAGTCGATTCTTTAAACGGGAGAATTCTCGAGCGTAATGTAAAATTAAAATCAATGTTACCCTAAAACCTCTGCTCATTGCGTTGCTATACAATTTCTTCTCAATTATATATTTCATGTGATCCATTAACAGAACGACTATTGCAGATCGTTGAGTTTTATGAAAACAGATGGCTCTCTAACCTGATTTTATAGGCAGTTTGAGAATTGAGTATTTGTATGACACTATGGCACTGTGGCAAGAACACCAAGTACATATTTTCCGTTATGGGATGGGCGTCTCATAAATAAGTATATTTCTTTGAGTGTTGGGAATACATAACATTTACAACTCATCATTTTGTTACCAATGCCCCGTGTCATGTAGGTGCTGTGACAATAAGTGGTGGTTCAAATCCATATGGAACCTATTGAGTAATAGGTTGATGGATTTCAACTCCCAGAGGACATTCGTTCTTAGTAGGGAAACTTTTTGCCGATCTGGTTCATGACATGCACTCAATAACCAGACATATTTCATTTTCATTTCAAAACCTACAGTTTGATCACATTTAGTTATTTACAAAACAAATTAAACTTCTTTTCATTTGTTTTACATATATATAATTGCTGTACCACTTCCCACAGCTACACGTTATCTACTATAAACTAGTGCCACTCCGTGTTGTTTTTCATGTTTAGAAGCTAAACTTTATTTGTGTTGTAGCTAGATACACGCATGCTACCTTGTTTTGAAATGCTTGACCATATAGTGTAATAGTGTTCGATATTTGCACTTGTGCACGATTATTGAAGTTTAATGGTCAGTTTAAGAAAAGTGTTAAAGTATGTCTGTATTACGGACAACAACCACACCATCCACAGAACAGGGGAGGTGAGGTGAAATTGGGTCGCGTCCAAGATTATTGCACTTATATAGCGACGTGCATGCACGTGTATGTGTGTGTGTGTGGCTGCTTGTACTAGTCCGGACTGATGCCGATTTATAGTGCTAGCTCACTGAGATACCATGCCGCAGTTTAACATGAATACCCCACTCAGACACAGTATACTGATTCCGAGCCGACCAGTCCTTGTTTTAGCCCCTTAATGCCGAGCGCCAGACAGGGTAACAACAAGTGCAATCTTTTAACGTCTTTTTGTATGACGCGGCCCGGGATCGAACCCCGGACCTTCCGCTCTCCGGGCGGACGCTCTACCACAAGACCACGGAGGCGGTCCCACAGAACAGAACGACACAGAAGTGTTTACTTTAGGTTGTAAGATGGTGTGACTCGGCACATACATGTAACATACCTACAGTATCGTTATCTTCTTTGGATTCTGTTTCTACAATACCTTTGAATGTCTAAGTCGGTGCTTACCTTCACACTACGCCAATTTGCAAGTTGTCCCGCCGACACAAAGCTTCTCGAGTTTATGTAACATATATCAAACAAAACTTTAATCCAGTTGAGTGTGCGAGTAGTCTTCGCAAGAGATAAAACCGGCTTCCAGTTACAAATGAAAATCCATTAAGGAACTGAAATCAAATCCGTTTTGCCCATTTAAACCTTTCATAGAAATAAAGTCGAGTCCCGTTACTACTATTTGAGTTTTGTTATTATGGATAACAAAGGGTGTGCTACCACGTGTCTCTGGCGACATGATGACGTTCAAGGTTAGATCGTTCGTTCAGAAGGATGAACATGAGATATGACACACATATAATTTCCAACTTGATAAATTGAGTTTATCCACGTGGATGGTGGTCTCCTAAGTGTAACAGGTATATCTGATGATGACTGAAGACGTCTCTGTAGCGTCAGACATTGTGTCTATTGGTTGTTATCGTCTTATCAATGAGTGCAAGAAAATTACCTCTTCTTTTAACAAACAGGACTAACGTTAAAGCAGGATGATTTACTGCATAAACACCAAACATTATCGACTGACTTGACATTTTTAATTTTTCATGGTTTTATGTCACTGAATGTATTGCACCGAATTCAAATAAACATTATAGTGACAGTTGCCGTGGGATGTTTCTCTTTTTTTATTTTGACTGCACTTGATCATGATGTGATTTGCATGACAATGTGTTCGGAATTCTTTGATCCCATGACAAAATTCATTAATGAATATATTTGTCCATGACACTGTAAAGGCAAATATAGGAACAGACGTTTTTTTTCTGTGGACATTAGATGTGTGAGATTGTGAGTCAGTGAGTTATTGAGCGATCAAAGGGAGAGAGCGTAGAGGGGAGGTGAGAGAATGAGCGACGACATTTTATTTATTGTTTCAACTATTTCGCAGCGTTTGAGGGGCTTATCGCTATTGGGAAACCAAGATTACAGGTATATTGCAAGCAAACGAATAACTCTAATCCGGATGATCACAAAGGTAGCTGACCCATGTACAAGTAAGAGGCATAACTCTGCAAAGTTAATACGACGCCTTATGTAACATGTTGTTTGATGATATATAGTGATGGGCCATTCCCAATATACATTATAGAAACAAATAATTCATCAACGTTTCTTAATCTTTCTTACAAATCGCATGGTAGCTTTGTGTCATGATCTCCAAGGACACAAATATTGTGTCTAGTAATTTGAAAATGCGTTTTACGGTATGATTTAGACAGTGAGTTCGGAGTGACATGTTCCCCAAAATGCCAAAAGGTCAGCCTGGAGACTAACTAAGTCTGACTATAGATGGGGCAATATCACGAAGAAGCAACTTTCAATATACACAAAAATTAAGTTATCTTGATTACGCGTCCCTGTTATATTAGATCCATCCGTCAATATCTGAATATATGTGTAAACTTGTGGCTTGTATTAAGAAAAAGTGTGATATTTAGTAGCAGTTTCAGATATGCACATGGGAAATGTTGGTAAAAGGACATTTCCTTGAAATTAGACCCGTCATTGGTGAAGCATCCTCTGTTTCACTGACCGGACCTTATTGGTTCCCTTGATATTTTAGCATAATCTGGACATGCTGTGAACAAGAAAATTTACGTTAAGAGTATTCTACTAAACTTTCGGGAAAAAGAAAGTGTACACTTAAAAATGGATTTGACTAAAAAGTTACAACTATTACTGGGCTGAAAGTCTAGTATTTATGAACCGACTCAAACTGATCAAGACAATATCTGCCACATTCTGTTCATTATATCACAATTGAATAACCATTTCTTGTTTGTTCATTTTCAGGCACCATCAAACATAGGATCTTTCTTTTGCCCGGCTGTTTACGAAAATGAGCTGGATTTAATAGTACGTTTCTATGGCGAGTGAGTAGCCTATGGGTTAACGCATTGGGGCTTCGCTCAGAGGCCTCCAGAATTTGAGGACAATATGTGAAGTTCATTCTTGGTTTTCCTTGCCATGAGTAAAGAATCACAAACTCTGACAAATTACGCCGCGTGCATGGAAGTTAGTTTTACTGCTGGGTTAGGTTTCATACTTTCTGAAATGAAGGATCATAATCGAGATGAATAGGAGATTGGAAACTGCAACTATCCCTTCTGTCAGCTAAGTGGTGAATAGGTCACCATCTCTCGCCGGTGTTGCAGCATATCCATCTGTACATTGCCATTTGTATGTGCACAAAGTCCCGTGGCCTTTGCGAACTGAAATAATAATGATGATAATGGCAGTATATCCATCAATACCAGGCAACGCTTTACTTTGGCAGCCAGCTATAATGTGTTATAATCTCATGAAGGTTTATGTCTCAGTCTACGCTGGCTTGCCACGGGGAATAAGGAAATTTACAGAGGAAGCAAAAACAGAACGCAGCAATTTGTGTTATTTTGTCGCGTCAGAAAACCCACAAAATAACTCTGAAGACATTAGTTCCAAACACGCATTCACCAAGACTTCCCCATGGACAACGTAAGTGTATTTTTCCGACCATCGTGTGATTGAACTAATGCTATGAATTACCACATCCACCATCAGTGATGTAACCATATGTATAATAACTGTGCCGCCTCGTCCATATTAATTTTGTAATCAGCATTAATTGCCACATCCACCGTATGTGTGACCAACAACAATATAAAGGAACGATATAGATAAGTGTTGTTACTAAGACGGACAGCAATAAAGAGAATTGTATGGCCAACAACAATATAGAGGAATGTATGGCCAACAACAATATAGAGGAATGTATGGCCAACAACAATATAGAGGAATGTATGACCAACAACAATATAGAGGAATGTATGACCAACAACAATATAGAGGAATGTATGACCAACAACAATATAGAGGAATGTATGACCAACAACAATATAGAGGAATGTATGACCAACGACAATATAGAGGAATGTATGACCAACAACAATATAGAGGAATGTATGACCAACAACAATATAGAGGAATGTATGACCAACAACAATACAGAGGAATGTATGACCAACGACACTATAGATGAATGTATGACCAACGACAATATAGAGGAATGTATAACCAACGAAAATACAGAGGAATGTATGACCACCAACAATATAGAGGAATGTTTGACCAACAAAAATACAGAAGAATGTGTGATGAACAAAAATATAGAAGAGTGTATGACTAACAAGTTTCATCCTGCTGCAGTACCGTGGTAAGAAAGTGTTGTCATCAGAGATTTGACCTTATCAAGTTACGAGAAGAACGTACTTGGAGGCTGAACAATAGCAAAAAATCCCTTAAGCTTAACTCAAAATGTCTCCTAAAAAACTAAACTATGTCACATGTATAATGTGATCCTGATGAGGCGGATAATTAATGTTTTATGATTTAATGTATGTCTGTTTTCAAAGGATACCATAATATTCTAGCATCATCAACTTAATGGACAAAACCATTAATCCGGTTTACTTCTCATTAGGTTATCCGTGTAATTTGTCACATTACGGTGCCCGACCTCAACCTGTACACAGCCGAGTAGGGTAACAGAAAGCCAAAAGAGGACAATTTTGCACAATCGCAACAACACAATATCCACCGACTGAGATTTGTATAGTATTCCCAGACAACAATTTTCTTGCTTTACCCGGGTAATGAGTGTGAAAAACATTTCCAATTGGAATGTGGGTATGTAAAGCATGTCTATTGTGGTTATCTTCTCTTCATTCGGTATGTAAAAGCATGCCCATAGTGATAATTGATTTCGCATGATACATTGACAATAGGTTTGTCATTGACATGTAACATTGATGTTCATATATATATTTGTAACTGCTGGGCTTGTGATGTATGCTGAGTGGTTCTTGCACGGGCGTTTCTCAGTTAGAGGTGACGTGGTTGAAACGGTAGCACGCTGTCAATTCCAAGGACGCTCCAGGTAATGTGATTAGGAAAGAAGAAGGTGAATGAATATTGACAAAGAGACACACCTTGTCTTCATAATGTGCTCAAACATTTTGTCATTGTGTATGTGAAGGGCGCGTTTGTCATATCTAGCGGACTGTTTGACTGGCGGCAGTTGGAGTATAATGTGTTTTTGATGAATATCATAGAAGCGATATATAACAATAGCGGTCTGTGGCGTCTTATATGTAGATCATCTGAACAATACTGATCGGACAGCGCCGATATAAAGAAGATACATTGAAGTGAAACAAGCATTAACCTTGCATTAACAGAGCAATAAGAATCCATGTCCAAAACTCGTATCACTTTCACGTGCAATAATTATCAGCATCAACAGTACCATCAACAAGGATTCCAACCCCGTACTGTTTTAGTTGATCTATTCTATTCTGTTTGTACTTATGACAAGACGATACTTGCTAATGTGGTCTCCAGAAGGCAGACTGTAAGATATCAACTGTTTTTGTACAAGTCATACTTCACAGGAGGAGGTGAGGTAGGTGACACTTAGTGGTCCGATTCCAAATATGACATAGGTACATTCACCCATGATGGAATATTGCTCAACCATACTCCCTCATCCACGTGACAACTGTTCTGGGGACTTTGCTGGCGTGTTCATCCAAACAGATAGTGTTGGTGCATATTCGGATGTAGCCGTAATCCCCCTTTGTACTTAATTCAGAATCACTCCATGAAAATATCTCCAGCAACTGTTATCAAATATAAGTGAAATGAATGCTGAAAAACAAAATAGAGAAATGTATTACCAGCGACAATATAGAAGAATGTATGATAAACAACAATATAGAGGAATCACTCCATTAAAAGGTCTCCGACAACTTTTTGGTGGTGATGACTAAAGGGACTAAAGTGGATCTATTGGTGAGACACAGACACTTGACTAATATCGTGCTTCGATGATGTGGACCTTTGTATAATCCCGACGGTACCCTTTCCAAAATACATTGACCAAACAATCCGGATTTAATCGAGTAGTAAAGCCCTCTGTGTGTGTAGGCGTTCTCAGCTATTCTTGGCAGGTGTCCTTCACTTTATGTAACCTACAACTACACCATGCTATGTATATATATATAACATAGTACAGATATGTAACTGTTCGTTGAAACGACACAACCGTAAGTAATGTATACACTTAGGTTGATAGCTTTTAAGCAACATTAGTCGTGAACTATTTTCACGCTTCTTGTCGACTTGTTGCGTATTTTCGCATTGTTCAGGAACAACACATCCGATTAACGTAAACCTGTTTTCAATCCCAAGGTAATGAATTTCTTTGACAAATATATATGGCCATAAATATGCAAGATGTTTTTGTGGGCGATAAATGAAAAGTAAAACATGACATTTGATAAAATAAAACCCGACAAAATGTATTAACTCCAATACTAACAATGGCGAAAACGATAAACTTTTTTGGTTTAAAACACAAAAAGATCACAAAGCCTACATATTGTGATTCTTGCACATTAGGTTATACCATGAAAATGACTCCTCGCCGGCATTGCTTCAGACATGTCAGGGATGATGACGGGTTGGTAAGGATGGGATTTTTTCAAGTCAACCAGATACTCTATCTGTATGATAACATTTAATATAACTGATTTCAACTCTAGAAGGAATAATGAAAGTGTTTAAATGTCGATAACAATTGTCAAATATGACTTTCATTGTTCCAGTCCATTACGTAGAAAGAAGCAATATAATAATTGACAATTAGCGTTCCCGTTAAATCAGTAATCAGACGTTACAATTTACACTTGGATTCCATGTCGCCCAACAGTATACCACAACAGTGAGCCAGCATCAGACAGCCGGACTCCCGAGTTTAATGGAATCCAAAGAATGTTTATGGCGATCCAGGTTAACACGATTACTCGATGCCTCCAAACCTGCCGAGATCAGGCGACGTTTCCAACAAACACGTAACTTAACACGTTGTGATGGGGGATACATTTTATCTGGATTCTGCATGTGTTGTGCATATCAAGTGCCTCATGTACAGTAATGGAGGTTTGTCACCTGCAGCAGTAAGTGGATGGTGTCCGCAGTCAGCAATATGCCATGTATGTCACTCGGTCATGTAAATAAGAGAGGCTTAGTACGATTCCTACGACCAGAAATTAGGACAAGAAAATGACAAGAACTGCGTAAGAAGAGGATATGCTTTTACACCGCTAAGAATATATCCTGCAGAGTCTTTTGCTTGGATAAAGTCGGCTGGCCTGAAAAGAGAAACGGAAGGCTCTCTGTTCGCTACTCAGGACCAGCCACTTCCCATTCGAGACTGTCAGTGTGTGATATTGCATCAAAATGTAGATATGAAATGTAGAATATTTAATGAAATGAATGATACTGTCCAACACATTGTCAGTGGATGCCCATCTTTGGCACAAACGCAGTATCTAAATCGACATGATAAAGTTGCTCGATTGTTTTATTCCCGTCTTCGCCATGAGTGTGGTTTTGACACAGGGGTCCAACCAAGGTACGACAGAGGGCGTCATGGAAAATGATAAATACAAAATTCTTTGCAATAGGCCCGTATATCCACGCTGACAAACCTGATCTTGTCCTTTTTGATAAATCAAAGGAAATCATTTATATCATTGAAAGTTCTGTCTCCTTTGACACTCATGTGATGGACAAGATTGAGGAAAGACATTGCAAATATGCAGACCTCGCTTTCGAAATGTTACGCTTGCATCTCAAGTACCAAGTTGTCTGACCCCCGTTGTTCTCGGTGCTTTAAGTTTAGTACCTCCAAATCTGTTGACTGACATTGGGAGAGTACCCGGGTTTGCTAGCAGAAATACAGCCCTTCTGACAATCTGGGTAATACAGAAGGCTGCAGTGTTGGGGAGTCTTCACGTTCTCCGAAAAAGTCTCCCTGGGAGAAGTCTTTCTCTGTCTGGGCTGCGTGTAGAGGGGGCAATGGTGCAGAGCTGATGATAAGCCAACTAGCCTGACAATGCAAGGATCACTAACTGGGGACTGCTACATTTTGTATTTTAATCTGTACATAATAATAATAATAACACTGTCGCCATGTAGTTCGAATAAGGTGTATATTTTGATCCCTTAAACGTATCCAATATGATGTATGCCGATTGAGTCGTGCAAGGACCACTCTTGGACTGTGGTGAGGCGGTTGTATAAAACAACATGGCACTCCAGATAACATGGTTAAAATGAAGACAAATGAGTAATCGATAAATAAATAAACACCAGCCGGACATACAAGTGGTAAACAGCATGGGCAGTGATCCACATCGTCGGGGTGTCATGCACCATAATCAGTCAGGTCTCACATAGTTCCACTCTATGCTCATTAGTTCAGAGCAGAAGTGTTGTCCACCGTCATGATACCGCTAGATTATTTCTAATAAACGGCGTAAAATCATACTCTTTTACGTTTTCTATCACGTCATGATGTTCTGCATTTTTAGTATTTCTGGTCCTCGGAATTCAAGACTTGTCAGGAAGAACCGAACTAAACGAGATCGGGAGGTTACTACTATGTGTGATCTGGTTACCTGCGTTGTATCTTGTGCTGGTGATGTCATTCGCTGACCAAGATGGAATAAAAAATTAAACTTCACGTACTCTTTCGCACTGTAAAAAGCATTGTAAAGAGACACGTCGTCTGGTGTCCATCTATTTGCAACCATTGTGGTTTCTATATTTCTTCTTTACACGGAGGCAAACTGTTTTAATTAGTCAATTATGTCATAAACTTACATAAAAATTACACCAAGTGCAGTAAAAACAGAAGAAGAGAAACACCACACATCGATTATCATTTCATTAGTGTTCCAAAACATAAGATCATGAAGAGATTAAAACGTGATTTTGTGGTCTATCAAACACTAACTTATTAGATTGCTGCAAGTGACAAACCTTCATTTACTTCACATGGGGGACTAGATATGACAAACATCTTCTTCACATACATCAACGACGAAATGTTTGAAGACATCATGATGACAAGGTGTGTCTCTTTGTCCTTGTTCCTTACCTTCTTCTCCCATAATCACATTACTCTGAAGTCCCTTGGCAACATGCTGCTGTTTCAACTACGTCATACATCTGACAGCGAGACGTCCGGGCAAAACCCATTCAGCACACACCACATGCCTGATCTTATATGCACATCGATCGTACATGTCAAAAACAAATGTATTTTTGCATGTAATACACAGATATCAACTATGTGAAATAAACGTAAGTCACCACATTTTTTTACAAACCGAGTGACGACAAACTAAATCACTATGGATGTGTTTTACATACCGAAATTTCTACATCACAGAAAATACTTTTTACACTTAATGCCTGAGGGAAGGTGGAAAAGAGTGGTCTGGGAATAACAGACACCTGACTGTGGAAAATGATCCTCATTCGTGTTCTGCACCTTACTCAGCTATGCACATATTGCTGTTGGATAACTTTACGTGACAAAGCACACATATAAACTAAGAGCAGTAGAAAGGGTAAATGATTTTGTGCATTTAGTTAATGATGCTAGTATGTTACAATATCCTATGAAATCATATACAATACACACATCATTAATAATTCATCGAACCGCACCTTCATGCACACGAAATGGGTTTTGACATTAGTCAGTGTATGTTACAACATTAACCTTTGCCTCTTTGTGCATCACAGTCGAATTTGTGAATTGTAATCTTTCTATTTGAGTTCCTCGAAATCTGTGTATATGCCGCTCTACGATGTCCCGTGTGATAGTGGGTGAGGAATAGTTTGGCTTAAGCCACACATAAACATCTGAGCTTCTGCCTGGAAATAGATTTAAACCTAGTTGGGCATGTTCGAGACAGTGAATGGTGGACATGATAGTACATGCTCAGTATAAAAGTAGTGTCATCTCACTTGGTGGAAGTCGCAAAGTTTGCTCATTATAAAAGTAATACGGACGAGGCGTCATAATTATAATAAATTTAGTTTCATGACAGATAGTTGTCAATGGTAGACTTAGTAACGCATGCTCAGTATATACTTATTTCAATCACAGTTCACGTGGTTATATATGCTCAGTATAAACTTATTGCTATCAAAGTGCACGTGGCTATACATGCTCAGTATAAACTCATTGCCATCACCAATACTGATCTCGGTGATACATTCTCAGTAGAAATGTGGTGCCATCACACAGTGCATGTGCCTCTTCATGCTCAGTATATTCTAGACTCACGAAATGTTTAATAATTATTGATCAGAATAAACTCCACAGCCTTTGGCCATGGCAGAGCACGCTCAGGGAAGTCTTAGTGACTGGGTGTTAGGAACAAATGTCATCAGAGCTATTTTGTGGGTTTCACGACGCGACAAAATGACACGACACCTTGTTTTTTAAAAACACAAACGCGCCTCGTCAGTGCAGCCCTATAACTTCTCTGATGAAAAGCATAACATTACATACACCTAGGCCTGTCTGCTACTACTTAAAATAGCTGCATTGTGTTTTAACTTCCACTGTAAATTTCCTTATACCTCGTGGCCAAAGAGCGTAGACTGTAACATTAACCTATTTGTGAATATACCACATTATAACTGGTATTGATGGATAAGCTTTAACAACAAGCTCTTACATCGACGAGACATGATGACCTCGTGACCGCTTGCATGGCAGAATGTAATAGTTGCAGTTTCAAATTTCATACACATCCCCATCAGGATCCTTGCCTTCAGAAAGTAGATCAGCTTGCAGTGAAAACTCACATACCGTGATATGTCTGTAAACAGTATTCAAAGTGGCGTTTTTTGAGAGAGTGTGTGTGTTGGATTTGATATAGCTTTTACTATTATTCCTGCAATGTCTGCATGAAAAATGGGTTTCACACGTACACATTGTCCTCATACTGCGGGATTTTCCAAGGCTTTAACCAGTAGCAATATCCTACTCACGGCCCTAAAAACACAGTGTTAAAGCCAGCTCACTTAATGCTGGCCACAACATGTAACACATTATGCAGCAACTATACAGGGAACCAATACGACCCAGTCAGTAAATAAATGATGGCACATCTATGACGGTTCTATTTTCAAAGAAATGTACCTTTGTCACGGTTTCTTATAATACTCTTCTCATATGCAATTCTGAAACTGCTACTAAATATCACCCTTTGCTCATAATTTCAAGCCACAAGTTCTATATTCAGATATCGACGGATTTAATATACCGGGGAAGCGCAATATTGGTTTAATCTATAAACTACTTAATTCCTTTTGTATATTAAAAGTTGCTATTTCGTGATTCTGCCCCATCTATAGTCAGACTATGTAGGTTCTCCAGACGATTGTGATTCCCTCCTAGACCGACCTGCTTCATCAGAGATTGAAGTGTATTATTATATTGCCATGTTTGGGGGCATGTCGCTCCGATCTCACTGTCTAAATCATACCACGAAACGTGTTTTCAATTTGGTAGGCACGGAGACGATGGTACTAAGCCACGAAGCGTCTGCAAGAAAGATTAAGGAACTTTGATTAATTCTTTGTTTCTATAAATTATATGGAGAATGCCTCCAAGTATTGGATCTTGTATTCATCAATTTGAGATAAGAACAATATGTGTAATGTTACCTTAATCAGAAAGAAAAGGAACAAAATAATTGAAACATCTTTTTAATAAAAATTCTGCTTCAATGTATTCGCAACACTCCAATTCCCTTTACAGTGGCGTGGGGTTTTCAAGTTATTCTAATAAATTAATTCTGTTTCGGTATCAAAGCATTCCGATCACATGCCAATTCCATCAAGTGCAGTCACAAGGTAAAAGAAAGTACAATTTCACGACAACTGCTTTATATTCATCAGAATTAGGTGCAACACTTTCAGTGAAGTAAGACCATGAACAGTTGAAAACACCCTCATGATGCTAATTATAACATTCCCCATAATCGAGTTTATGAGTCAGGGCAATCAATAATGTTTGGTTTTTATCCTGTAAATCATTCTGTTTTAATATTAGTTCTATATGACTGCTCATATGTTAATGGAAGAGGTAATTGTCCTTGCAACTATTTTGATAATACCTTTCTGATCACTGATGTCCAAGGCCAGTTTCTGATAACGATCTTAGTTCTGAGACGATAACAACCCATCGACACAATGTCTATCACTGCAGAGACGTCTTCAGTCACCACCAGACATATCTTTACATTTGAGAGCCCTCTTGCACGGGGATAAACCTGGCTATGTCAAAGTATGAAAATGAATCATACTTACTCAATCATTATGTCGATGGGTTGTTATGGTCTTAGAGCTAAGATCTTTGTGTGAAACTGGCCTTGGCCTGTCTTATTCTGTGTTTATCCTACTGTGATGAGGAGCAGGTCTCGTGAAAGGGATTCACAGTTCACCAGCCTGTAGCTAAGTAATATGCAGACGTCTAGGTACTATATTATAAAATCTAAAGGTAGAGTCGGTGATAGGGGTGACTGGTCATAAGGATAATCTTCTTAGTATGGAAACGTCATGAAACGAACGACTTGACTGACATTAATTTTGTTCTCTGATCCCTAAGATATAATTTCTATAATTCATTTTGTGCTCATCTTTCGCAGATACTATTCCAAATGCCTTTATTGTGTTTAATTTTTTGTTGTTGATATTATCCTTGTCTGAATAAAAACCACCAAGCTAATAATCCCGGAAGCCTGACAGTAAATAGACTAAACTAGATATTAGTTTCACAAAGATTTTGTTTTGTAGTTTCGAAGGGAAATCTTCCGCAATGCCTGAAAGTATATAGCCTGAAAGGTATTCTTTGCTGACATTTCATTACATTATATTATCTATGAGGATAAATATCAAGGTTCTAATATCGATTTAAATCCGAAATGATACAATTAAATTTGTTACTGTTTTTAATGTATAACCCTTCGTATTTAATGTAGAACATGTCACACACAGCCTCTGGTATATGAATTTAATGAAACTATATGTTGATTAATGCATCGACATTTTGTATTGAGCTTTCTTGAAAAAAATGAATACCTTCAACGATTTGCTTCTCAGATCTGAATTACACTGAATTAAACAATGTTGGTCAGTTTAGTGTACACGTATTTTTTTTGTTTTTTTTTTTTGTTTAATGCAGCACTTAGTTATTCCAGCTATATGACAGCGGTCTGTAAAACATCGAGTCTGAATCAGACATTCCAGTGGTTGAAATCATAGGCCTAGATTCACGCAATTGGGATACGATGACATGTATCAACCGGTTCAGGGAGCCTGACCACCCGCTTGCGTTAGTCGCCTCTTACGACAAGCATTGTCGCCTCTTACGGCAATCATAGGTTGCTGAAGACCTGAACCTAACCCAGATCTTCAGGGTACACTTATTAACAATTCAACTGCTCTTAACGTGGTTCCTAAAACTGTTTCAAGCAAGTTTTGATGTTAATACCCCTGATGAAAAAATACCTCTGTATCTTTAATTCTTTTCTAATGCATATGTCTCCCAGAGTTATATATAATCCATTGAGGTGTATGTACATGTGTATTGCATTTGTTCTAAAGAACGATTGTATCCCAACCTGCTTCATTGAACAGTATTTCGGTATTCACGACGTGTCAGCTTTATGTAGGAGGAAAGCCCGAAGTGATGCATGTTTCAGACATTTACCACTTTGGTGAAACCTACGAGCACGGTTATGTTGCTAGCAAAAAAATCTGGGCAAACCGGAATTCGAACCCACGATGATATTTTTTTACCTAGGGGACGCAACTGCATTATTCATGAAATATCTATGGCTTGTGTGCGTTGTTGCTTCTCACGGCGTGAAGGGAATCTATTTCATGGCGCCCTGTTACTATTCGAGTCAGGACCAGTGAAACCAATGTTTATTAAAGACGATCCAGGCCACACACCTGATCCCCCTTCAGCGGTTCTTACGATGAACATGGGGTACCGCGCATGGGCCTCTGCCCTGGAAGAACGCTGTTGATGATCAATGACGATTGAAGCAGTGAGTCTTTGTTGACGTAACACGTATTCTAATGGTACAATCTAAACACACACCACTGTTGAAAATGGTTACATGTAATGTATATGATTAAAAGTATTTGACTTCACGAACAGATATCAAGGACATTATATTATTGTGATCATGAGGTTGATTTTGTTCACTTGAATTATGATTGGACACACATACGTATTTAAGCATTGTTTGATTGTCACACAGAAATACTTTAGACATGTTACCTCCTCAGGTCTATCAGTTTGGATGGTTCCAGCTGCAAACTCTCTTATATGCGTTTAAAACATTCAAAAGAAATTGGGGGAATCTACGTGATAGGTTTGTTATGCATAAAGTTTAAGTAAAGAAGTTGTCATGAAAGTCGATGTTTCAAGTGTTTGTTCATCCTGTAATTTGTTATTACTGAAAATACTACCACCCAGATTAACGAGTCTTCATTGATGGCAAGTATAATATCATTGATATCCACTACTGAGTAATTGGTGGCCAGTTTGGAGACATGACTGTTCAACACGGAGTCACTGATGTTGTTTTGAAGGCCTCAGTAAAGATTAAAACACGTTGTATGTCATTACCAAATTTGACGCATCAGTGACACAAAGGATGCGCTTCCCTATTTTGACTTGTACCTACCATTTTCTACCTTAGTGTCATGTTCTTAACAGAAGTTACCCAATTGTTCAATCATGCCACTGAACTTCATGTATTTATAACACTCTAACCTTGTGTTCCCGTGTTTTTATAGGTGAACACTTAAATTGAATTTGCATGTGTTTGAGACCAGTGGGGCCTGATCTCATCAATTTCTGATAGTGATTCATAAACACATGAACATGATGTAATCAAAATCGTACAATCGACTTTGCTTTTGAAAGAGATATCTGATAAATATGGAATGGTTTGTGTCGCTTTTATTAATTCATTTGTTTGTTCTTCAACGCCGCACTCAATATTCAAGTTATATAAGAGAGTCCAGTGAGCCAGTGGTTGATAAATAAACGTTTAATCTCTCAAATTCCTTTTTGAAAATAGACACAAAAGTATAATGTAACGATTAATGTATTTGGCGCCATCTCCTATTTTGTCTCCACCAGTCCTGTTATGATACCTACATCGTGGTGTTTCCACTTCATTGTGAGCAATAGACTAACTAATCAATGACCAGTGACACTTCTAACATCCAGTTTCATAACATTGTGAGTCTGGTCTCACCAGTGAAATAGTTTAATCACATTTTCTTCATTGACTTTCCCTACACCATCTGAATACGTTCGTTCCCCTGGATAAAGACTTGGATACAGTAGTCCTTTGCTGGCTATCAGTGACGGCACTGGTTTGAAATATTATTTATGGAATCGACCAATGTTGTCGTTGGATGATGTTTGAGTGTGGGTGTGGGTGGGGAAGGGGATCTTTTTTGGTCACTACTTCAGAGAATTTTATTTTTTTGTATTTTCAAGAGTATCAAAGGGTCGCAACCAAAGCTGGTTAATGTGAAACCAGGTTGAACAGCTTTATGACGGTATGAGTTCAAACAAGTTGGTTGTCGATGTGGTGGTTGCCATCACAAGATCACGGGTAATCTGACAGATCAGTGGTAATGATCGAAATTAGTTTTGGATTCGACTAGATTCGACCAAAGCACGGGTAAAGCAGTTGCAGCTGCGTAGGAATTCTGCTGTATGTAAATGACATGTTTGAAGGGAAAGACAGAACAAAATAACCGTCACATAAACATCCAAATGCTTTGTACATTATTGAATGATATTTATCGTTTAGATACTTAAACTAGCGTATTAACTGTATGTATAAACGGAGACAAGGTGGAGCGTGTATGTGTGTGCCATTGGCATATGTGTTACAGTCAACAAACACATTCTATTCCAATCGTCTTTTATAATCAGCAAGTTCTAAGAGCTGCAGATCTTACTTCATTAATGAAGATAATGAAACCAAGCTCAACTGACTGTAGTAACTCCTGTCTTCTTAGACATAATAGGGAACGGTTTTATGGTTAGTCAAGACCACACTCACGCTCCTCTGGCTGAAACGTTTTCCTGTGAGAGCAGATATAAACCAAGGCTCTGTGATGTATTTACTTGCATGCTTGGTCGTGACAGCTCGCAGACAGTTGTGAAGCTTTTGTTCCTCACAATCCCAGGTCTCTAGTTACGGAACAGGAAATACTTATGGTGGTATACACGTCAATTTGTCCACTTGAAGCACTTTATAATGAGACTTGGTACATAGTTACGTTCGTTGTGACACAATAATGTAATGACAAACACAGAGTGTCTGATATACAAGTCACGCTCTGCACACGGTGAAAAGAAATCGCACCCTAAACACTGCACAATATTTTTGCTGTATTTGACTCTTAACCAAAGTTTACCTTGTCCACGTGACATTCAGCAACCAGCGCCCTCTGACGGTCATTATCTCAGCGCTGTCCTCTTTTGTAAACTTTCCTTCGTCCTATCTAAACCGTCCACTGCACAACTGTCATAGATGTCCGATTTCCCTTCATATTGTAATCATTACCTGTATGAAATGTTAAAATTGTTTTGTGTTATCTCAGGTCGATGTAATGTATGCAGTGATACAGGGATACAGAGAAGTACAGGGAATTACAGTACACCATGGAAGTTAAATTATTAGTTATATCCGGATTGCATATGGTCCCAAGATGTGCTTTCTCTTTACAGCCAATCAAATGTTACGCTTAACTGTCAACACGAATACTATGTTAAGCCATAGGCTGTTAGCAGAAAGTTAAAACGGTAGTTCAGTGGTTTTTGTGCTCGCTGGTCGAATAGTCGATATTTTCCACCTCCGTAGCAGTTGAAGTGGCTAGCTACTTTATTGAAAGATGTTTATTGGTGAGTAGGCTTTAGTCAGCAAAATGTTCCAAAAAATATACTATCATTGGTTTCAACAGCTTTTAACCATCCGGAAGTCAATCCGGAATTCAAGAACTATGCCAGTTACGAGTTAGGCATGACGAACGCTCCTGCTAAAGGACTCCAGATATGTGCATTAACACTGGATCCAGGACCTTTGGACGACTGAACGTAACCTTTCATTGATTCCTGTAACGCATGTTGTCACGCATACATGCTTACAAACGTGAAAGCATGCACCATAAAATGATTAATTAATTACGATTAAAGGATTATCAGAATTTTGCCATGATGTGACATATCGCCATGCTGCTGCATGGCGCCAGAAGAAAAGTTTAGACACTAAGTTGACTTGCACGATGATCTAATTACAATATTATACTGTGAATACAAACTAAATATATAGGGGTTATCACGCGAGTGTGTTTGGGGATGGTAAATATCCTGCATTAGGAATAAACATTGTAAAATGCCTTAGCTACGTCACAGTTTGACACTGATTTTCAGTATATTAGACTGTTCTTTTGATAATGAAAGCAATTATCTCTGTAGTTTATCCAGATTCCGGATGGTTAATTCTAACTCGATCGCCGAATGACGAGGGCGACGCCATGTTTGTTTATAAACAGTGAAAGTAGTCCCTACTTGACCTTTGATATTTGCATCTCTATCCGCATATGACCTCAACGGATATCGTATTTATCCCTTGGCTTTATCCTGCCGAGAAACCTACCGATCATATGATAAACTGGTATATAGACAGTTACATAGAAATAGATAAGTTCGCAAAGTACGAATCTCGAACAGAAATAAATAAAACAGAACTTGACTTGGAATGTTAAGCGTATTTCTTCACACTGAGGACGAGTTATTATATTGAAAACAACATTGCGATGGAAGTTTCAAAAGATTGTTTATGGCCTCTCTATTTGGTTGACAGTGTATCATACATCTGAGTGGTTTATACACACCATTTGCACGTTATTTCCAAATACGTATCAAGTGAGATCTATATTAAACATCTTATTTCTAAAAGGTGAATGCCCGTACCCAAGAAAAAGGTTTTTCTTATGAAAGACGAGTAGTCCAAAAGGCTCTTTTTTAATTGAACCCTTGAAGCTGTGCTCCAGGGGTAAAAGAAATGTGCACATTACCATGAAAGATATCGAACCTCCTAATGAATCTTTTGATGTTATACCCTTGGATGAGTAAATTTCTAAGGAGCACAAAGTGACGTTTGTTGAAATGTAGGATAATATCTTGATCTCAAACAACTAGATTATTAGCCCTAAATGCAGAGCGAATTGATTATTAGTCTTCATAAGAGGAAATAGTCTTTTAGGAAATTAAAGTTGTTCCTCATATTATTAATGTGCAGATGCGCCTTGCCAACATCACGGTAGGAAACTGAGGGCCTGAACCAATAATTCACCTTTACCGCGCTGATGACCATTTGAGCTATGTAATCCATCTTAGGTCAGTCCTCCGTTGCCATAATGGGATACATCTTTATGGTGACATGGCGCATACCACATCGTTATAGCTCTGAGGATCAAGATAGAGGAGTATTTTCAATAAAAAAACTTGTTAATTCTTGGTTTGTCATTATAGACTGGGTAAGACACAATTGTATTGATGACAATTTATGTATTTACACTGCCGCGAATTTTTGTTCAACTCTATCAAACAGCAGTGTAAGTGACAGTGACAAAAAAGTTGTTTATAGATTACAAAGTATAATGTTCTCTTATAGAATTAATGACAGGAATGCTGCTTAGACAAACTGTATACATATTATACCCTTTTCCCAGCAAGTCAATTCATCAAACAGGAGATTTCCTGAGCGTAATATAAAATTAAAATCAATATTACCTTAAAACCTCTGGTCATTGCGTTGCTATTCAATTTCTTCTCAATTATATATTTCATGTGATCCATCAACAGAACCACCATTGCATATCTTTGAGTTTAATCAAAATAGAACGGCTCTCTAACCAGATTTGATAGGCAGCTTGAGAATTGAGTATTTGTATGACTGACACTTTTTGGCAAGTACACCAAGTACATATATACCGTTATGGGATGGGCGTCTCATAAATATGTAGATTCCTTTGAGTTTTGGGAATACATAACATTTACAACTCATCATTTTGTTACCAATGCCCCGGGTCATGTAGGTGCTGTGACAATAAGTTGTGGTTCAAATCAATATGGAACCTATTGAGTAATAGGTTGATGGATTTCAACTCCCTGAGGACATTCGTTCTTTGTGGGGAAACGTCTTGCCGATCTGGTTTATGACATGCACTCAATAACCAAATACATTTTATTTGTATTTCAAAATCTACTACGTAATCACATTTAGTTATTTACAAAACAAATTAAACTCACTTTTCATTTGTTTTACATATATATATATATATATATATATATATATATATATATATATGTGTGCACGATTATTGAAGTTTAAAGGTCAGTTAAAGTATGTCTGTATTACTGACAACAACGGCACCATCCACAATTCAAAATGACAGAATTGCTAACGTAAGGTCATAAGATGGTTAAAATGAAATACACAAGAAACATACATGTAACATACCTTCAGTAGCGACCTCATCTTAAGATTGTATATTTTTACAATGCCTTTGAACGTCTGTATCTGTGTTTACCTTGAAACTACGCCACCTTGCAAACTGTCACGCCGACACAAAGCTTCTCGAGTTATTTAACAAAGTGTATAACAAACAAACATTAATCCAGTGGAGTGCGCGTGTAGACTTCACAAGAGATAAAAACGGCTTCCAGTTACAAATGAAACTCCATTAAGGGACTGAAATCAGATCTGTTTTGCCCATTTACACCTTTCATAGAATCATAGTCGAGTCCCGTTACTACTATATGAGTTTTTATCATGGATACGCCATAGGGTGTGCTAACGCGTGTCTCTGGCGACATGATGACGTGCAAGGTCTGATCGATCAGAAGGATGAACGTGGAATATGACATACCAAATAAGACACATATATTTTTCCCAATTTGATAAATTTAGTTTATCCACGTGTATCGTGACTCCTAAGTGTAACAGGTTAATCTGATGGTGACTGAAGACGTTTCTGTAGGAGAGACATTGTGTTGATGGGTTGTTATCGTCTTATCAATGACTGAAAGAAAATTACCTCTTCTGTTAACAAACAGAACTAATGTTAAAACAGGATGATTTACTGCATAAACACCAAACATTTTCGTCTGACTTGACATTTTCAAATGTTCATGGTCTTCTGTCACTGAATGTGTTGCACCGAATTCAAATGAACATCACAGTGACAGTTGCCGTGGGATGTTTCTCTTTTTTATTTTGACTGCACATGTGATTTCCATGACAATGTGTTCGGAATTTGTTGATCCCAAGACAAAATTCATAAATGAATATATTTGTCCATGACAATGTTAAGGCAAATACAGGAACAGACGTGTTTTTTTCTGTGGACATTAGATGAATTGTCTCCATGAGTGAGTGAGACAGTGAGTTACTGAGCGATCAAAGGGAGAGCGTAGAGGGGAGGTGAGAGAATGAGTGACGACATTTTATATACTGTTTCAATTATTTCGCAGTGTTTCAGAGGCTTATCGCTATGGGGAAACCAAGATTACGGGTAAGTTGCAAGCACACGAATAACTCTAATCCGGATGATCATGTAGGCACCTTATGTAACATGTTGTTTGATGATATTCAATCGGTATTTCGTGATGGGCCATTCTCCATATACATAATAGAAACAACGAATTCATCAACGTTTCTTAATCTTTCTTACACATCGCATCGTAGCTTTGTATCATCATCACCAGGGACACACACACATGGTGTGTCTAGTAAATTGAAAATGCGTTTTTTACAGGATGATTAAGACTGTGAGTTGGTAGTGACATGCTCCCAAACATGCCAAAATAATGATTTTCTTTAAGCAGGTCAGCGTGGAGAACTAACATAGTCTGACTATAGATGGGGCATTATCACGAAAAAGGAACTTTAAAAAAAACACAAGAAATTAAGTTATCTTTATTGCGCCTCTCTGTTATATTAGATCCGTCAATATCTGAATATAGAACTTGTGGCTTGTATTCAGGAGAAAAGTACGATATTTAGTAGCAGCTTCAGATATGCACATGAGAAGAGCATTATCAGAAACCGTGATAAAAAATCATTTTCTTGAAATTAGACCTGTCACTGGTGCAGCATCCTTTTTTTCACTGACAGGACCTCATTGGTTCTCTTGATAATTTAGCATAATCTGGACATGCTGTGAACAAGAAAATTGACGTTAAGAGAATTCTACTAAAATTCCGGGCAAAAGAAAGTGTACACTTAAAAAATGGATTTGACTAAAACATTACAAATATAACTGGGCTGAATGTCTTGTATTTATGAACCAGCTCAAACTGATCATGACAATACCTGCCACATTCTGTTCATTATATCACCATTGAATAATCATTTCTTGTTTGTTTATTATCAGGCACCATCAAACATAGGATCTTTCTTTTGCCCGGCAGTTTACGAAAATGAGCTGGATTTAATAGTACGTTTCTGTGGCGCCGAGTAGCCTATGGGTTAACGCATTGGCGCCTCGCGCCGAGGACTCCAGAATTTGAGGACAATATGTGAAGTTCATTCTTGGTTTTCCACGCCATGAGTAAAGAATCACAAACTCTGCCATATCACGCCGCTTGCATGGAAGTTAGTGTAAATGCTGGGTTAGTTTTCATACTTTCTGAAATGAAGGATCATAATCGGGATGAACAGGAGATCGGAAACTTCAACTATCACATTCTGTCATCTAATCGGTGAATAGCTCACCATCTCTCGCCTGTGTTGCAGCATATCCATCTGTACATTGTCATTTGTATGTGCACAAAGTGCCATGGCCTTTACGAACTGAAATAATAATGAAGATAATGGCAGCATATCCATCAATACCAGGCAACGCTTTACTTTGACAGCCAGCTATAATGTGTTATATTCTCATGAAGGTTTATGCTTCAGTCTACGCTGGCTGGCCACGGGGAATAAGGAAATTTACAGAGGAAGCAAAAGCAGAACGCAGCTATTTTAAGTAGTGGCAGACGAAACCTAGGTAAACGTAAAGTTATGCCTTTTCATCAGAGGAGTTTTAGAGCTGCAACGAGTGGGCGCGTTTGTAGATTTAAAAAACAAGGTGTCGTGCTATTTTGTCGCGTCAGGAAACCCACAAAATAACTCGGATGACATTAGTTCCAAACACGCAGTCACCAAGACTTCCCCGAGCGTGTACTGCCTCGTCCATCGGCTGTGATGTTTATTTCAATCATTAATTGTTAAACCATGGACAACGTGAGTGTATTTCTCCGACCATCGTGTGTGATGGAACTAATGCTATTCAGCACGTATTACCACGTCCACCGTCAGTCATGTAACCATATATATAATAACTGTGCCGCCTCGTCCATATAACTTTTGTATTCAGCATTCATTGCCACATCCACCGTATGTATGACCAACAACGTTATAAACGAACGATATAGATAAGTGTTGTTACTAAGACGGACAGAAATAAAGAGAATTGCATTGCCAATAAAAATATAGAGGAGTGCATGATGAATGACAATATACAGGAATGTTTGACCAACAACAATATACAGGAATGTATGACCAACTACAATATAGAGGAATGTATGACCAACAACAATATACAGGAATGTATTACCAACAGAAATATAGAGGAATGTGTAATCAACAACAATATAGAAGAATGTAGGACCAACAAAAATATAGAGGAATGTATGACCAACAACAATATAGAAGAACGTATGACCAACAACAATATAGAAGAATGTATGACCAACAACAATATACAGGAATTTATGACCAACAACAATATAGATGAATGTATGACCAACAAAAATATAGAGGAATGCAAGACCAACAAAAATGTAGAGGATGAATGATCAACAACAATAAACAGGAGTGTATGACCAACAACAATATAGAGGAATGTATGACCAACACAACTATAGAGGAATGTGTAATCAACAACAATATAGAGGAATGTATGACCAACAAAAATATAGAGGAAGGGGTGATGAACAAAAATATAGAAGAATGTATGACCAACAACAACATAGAAGAATGTATGATTAACAGCAATATAGAGTAATATATAACCAATCAAAATATGAAATAGAGATATAGAGAATTAATGACCAACTACAATAAATAAGAGTGTATGACCAACACAAATATAGAGGAATGTGTAATCAACAACAATATAGAGGAATGTATTACCAACAACAAATTAGAGGAATGTATGACCAACAACAATACACAGGAGTTTTTGGCCAGTAACAATATACAGGAGTTTTTGGCCAGTAACAATATAGAGGAATGTATGACCAACAGAAATATAGAGCAATGTGTATTCAACAACAATATAGAGGAATGTGTGATGAACAAAAATAAAGAAGAATGTATGACCAACAACGATATAGAAGAGTGTATTACCAACAACAAATTACAGGAATGTATGATTAAGAGCAATATAGTGTTATATATGACCAATCAAAATATAAAAGACCCAAACAAAACAAGTGTCATCCTGCTGCAGTACCGTGGAAAGAAAGTGTTGTCATCAGAGATCTAACCCAATCAAGTTACGAGAAGAAAGTACTTGGAGGCTGAACAATAGGAAAAAATCCTTTAAGCTTCACCAGCTGAAAATGCCTCCTAAAAACTAAACTATGTAAAAAAATCTACATGTATAATGTGATATATGGTTAAATAAATGTTTCATGATTTTATTGTCTGTCTGTTTTCAAAGGATACCATAACATACTAGCATCATCATCATGGACAACACCATTAATCCGGTTTACTTCTCGTAGGTTATCTGTGTACTTTGTCACATTACGGTTCCCGACCTCAACCTGTACACAGCCGAGTAGGGTAACAATTTTGCACAATCGCAAAAACACAATATTCACCGACTGAGGTTTGTATGGTATTCCCAGACAACAATTTTCTTGCTTTCCCCTGGAATAAAGTGTGAAAAATATTTCCTATTGGAATGTGGGTATGTAAAGCATGTCTATTGTGGTTATCTTCTCTTCAATCGGTATGTAAAAGCATGCCCATAGTGATAATTGATTTTCGCATGATACATTGACAATAGGTTTGTCATTATTTATTGACATGTAACATTGATGTACATATATATTTGTAACTGCTGGGCTTGTGATGCATGCTGAGTGGTTCTTGCACGGACGTTTCTCAGTCAGAGGTGACGTGGTTGAAACGGTAGCACGCTGTCAATTTCAAGGACGCTCCAGGTAATGTGATGAGGAAAGAAGAAGGTGAATGAATATTGACAAAGAGACACACCTTGTCTTCATAATGTGCTCAAACAATTTGTCATTGATGTCCGTGAAGGACGCGTTTGTCATACATAACGCATAATGTGAAGCCATGCATCCTTTTTTATTGGCGGCAGTTGGAGTATAATGTGTTTTTGATCGCCCTGAATAACAAAAGGTTCATGCAGCATGTTTTATTAAACAAGACCGTAGCGCAAAACAGTTGCTAAATGTTTCATGAAAGTCGTAGCCTCGCAGAATATGTTGTACCTAATTCAAGTTAACATTATAGTGATACTATGTGATGTTTCTCATCTACCTTGGACTGAACTTGATCTATGTCATTTGTGTTGATCTGAATTGTTTCTTCTTGAATGTCTATATTGTATTGAAAAGGAGAAATGTAGGAACCGCAATGCTTGTAAATATAACCATTGCTCTTCGCTTTACTCCACTACGTAATTCTCCGTTGAATTAGTTTCATGCGGCTATGAGGTGAATTTTCAATTCCTATTCCTTCTATAGCAGTCACGGGGTACTTGGGACCAGGACTATCAAATCTCAGTAGAATGCAACCTCTCGGGATAGGACGAGTGAGTGAGTAATTGAAAAACAGTCAACTACGGTTATAACGAACTCGCTTATAACGAACTTACGGATATAACGAACTTACTTTTTGGTCCCGACTATTTGCTGTAGTTATGCTGTATATATGCTTATAACGAACTACGGTTATAACGAACTAAAATTAGAAGTCCCTTTGAGTTCGTTATAACCGAGGTTTACTGTATGGCCTTTCGCCGCTTTTGATCAACAATCTAGGCATATCAGAATGAAACTGTAAGTAGTTAACACGTTCAACTCAGTGCAGAATCGAACTCGAGTCCCCACAATGTAACACCACCGCCCTGATTAAGTCACTGTGTCTAACACAATGACTGTGGGTTAAGTACAAATAGCTGAGCCTTTCCTGCCTTACCCAAGAAGCGATATATAACAATAGCGGTCTGCGGCGTCTTATATGTAGATCATCTGAACAATACTGATCGGACAGCGCCGCTATAAAGGAGATACATTGAAGTGAAACAAGCATTAACCTTCAGTCATCAAGAAGACCCCAACCCCGTTCTGTTTTAGTTTATCTATTCTATTCTCTTTGAACTTATGACAAGACAATACTTGTAATAGCCAGCTGTGGTCTCCTGAAGGCAGACTGTAAGATATCAACTTCTTTTTGTACAAGTCATACTTCACAGGAGGAGGTGAGGTAGGTGACACTTAGTGATCCGATTCCAAATATGACATAGGTACATTCACCCATGATGGAACATTGCTCAACCATACTCCCTCATCCACGTGACAACTGTTCTGGGGACTTTGCTGACGTGTTTATCCAAACAGATAGTGTTAGTGTATATATGGATGTAGCTGTAATTCCCCTTTGTACTCAATTCAGAAATCACGCCATGAAAATATCTCCACAACTGTTATCAAATATACAGTGAAATGGATGCTAAAAAAACAAAATAGAAGAATGTATTACCAACGACAATATAGAGGAATGTATGATAAACAACACTATAGAGGAATCATCCCATTAAAAGGTTTCCGACAACTTTTCGATGGTGATGACTGAAGGGACTAATGTGGATTGATTGGTGAGACACGGCCACTTGACTAATATCGTGCTTCGATGATGTGGACCTTTGTATAATCCCGACGGTACCCTTTCCAAAATACATTGACCAAACCATCCGGATTTAAGCGAGTAGTAAAGCCCTCTGTGTGTGTAGGCGTTCTCAGCTGTTCTTGTCAGGTGTCCTTCACTTTATGTAACCTACAACTACACCATGCTATGTATATATATATATATATAACATAGTACATATATGTAACTGTTTGTTGAAACGACACAACCGTAAGTAATGTATACACTTAAGTTGATAGCTTTTAAGCAACATGAGTCATGAACTATTTTCACGCTTCTTGTCGACTTTTTGCGTATTTTTGCATTAGTTCAGGAGCAACACATTCCGATTTACGTAAACCTGTTTTCAATCCTAAGGTAATGGATTTCGTTGGCAAATATATATGGCCATAAAAATGTAAGATGTTTTTGTGGGCGATAAATGAAAAGTAAAACATGACATTTTATAAAATAAAACCTGAGAAAATGTAAATAACAATGGCTTAAACGATAAACTATTTTGGTTTAAAACACAAAAAGATCATATCGCCTACATAGTGTGATTCTTTCACATTAAGTTATACCATGAAAACGACTCCTCGACGGTATTGCTTCAGATATGTCAGTGATGATGACGGGTTGGTAAGGATGTGATGGTTTCATGTCAACGAGATAAGCTATCGGTATGATAACATTTAATATAACTGATTTCAACTCTAGAAGGAATAATGAAAGTGTTTAAATGCGTATAACACTTGTGTATAATCTTGTCAAATATGACTTTCATTGTTCCAGTCCATTACGTAGAAAGAAGCAATATAATAATTGACAATTGGAGTTAGGGTTGGTTAAGTAATAAGACGTTCCAATTTACACTTGGAGTCCATGTCGCCCGACAGTATACCACAACAGTGAGCCAGCATCAGACAGCCGGACTCCCGAATTTAATGGAATCCAAAGAATGTTTATGACGATCCAGGTTAACACGATTACTCGATGCTTCGAAACCTGCCGAGATCAAGCAACGTTTCCAAACACATTACTTAACACATGGTGATGGGGGAAATATCTTATCTGGATTCTGCATGTGTTGTGCATATTTAGTGTCTCGTCTACAGTAATGGGGGTTTGTCACCTGCAGCAGTAAGTGGATGGTGTCCGCAGTTAGCAATATGCCATGTATGTTACGGTGTCATGTGAATAAGAGAGTCTTGGCCATACGAACCAGTAGTACACCATATGAGCAACCGCACACACAGTCGGTATATCTTGCCTCACAATGATTCGGGACACACATTGCTACCAAACAATCTTTATTTAGTACGATTCCTTCGACCAGAAATTGGTAACAAGAACTGCGTAAGAAGAGGATATGCTTGTACATCGCTTAGAATATAATCAGCATTATCATACCTCCATGTCAGATTGATGAGACCTGATTGGCCCTGGATAGCATGAGTTGGTGAGCCCTTTAGAGCCTGACCATTTCATAATCGGGAAGGGTGGGTGGAGGGTAGGAGCGGGGTGGTCTTTTTAAATAAAATAAAACATCAACTAGAATCTCTAACATATGAAGCACAAGGTTTATTGCTTGTAAGCTCAACGAAATGTGACGGAGGAAAATCTCTTACCCTCAATGCACGTGGTCAGTAGCGACTGCAGTGAGAGTAAAGAGAGTAATTAATGACAAGCATGAACCTACATAACATGGTCTCAACATGGCTGGTCCATGTAAATCCATACCACGGTGGCGAGGCTCGCTTTGGTGTCCGTTTATATGATTGAATGATGTTTTAATGAAGACACCCAAAAGGAATATTTAAGAAAGATTGATATTTGAGGATCAAGAGTTTACCGTATACCATATAATTTTGCCCCTGACTTTAAACCGCCATGACAGGCCATGATCACCAACTTCAATCACCTAGTTTCAGTATTACTGTCTTTCTTTGAAGGATTTCAATTCTTGCAAGTGTCGCCTGTAATATTGTCTATTGCCTTTTATTTATTACCGCTTTATAACCATCTTGGAGTTTTCAGACCCGTATCTGCGTCACATGAAGAGGAACAGAGGCCAAAACAAATTGAAGCTACAAAGAACAATCGCCTAGAATCATGAATAATTGTACGTGAAAGTGACTCAAGTTTTGAAATGGATGTGTCTTGACGTTCATCGTGTTCTTGCTCTGTTAGAAGAAAACAGTCGCTGAAGAAAAATTATTGTAAGATGAGTCTTCTTGTTGACTGAATGTTTAGGTGGGTTTGACTTCAAAGTATCTCCTTCTTAGCGGTGCTGTCAAAGCACTGCACTCAATATCGTTTAGCTCTGCACTTGGTTTGCCAGTGGGTTGCTGCTGTGCGTGTTTACATTCCTCTGCATGATCTGTGTTTTCGCAATGTTCAACCACGTTAATCGCTCGGGTCAAGAGGATAGCTGAAATCAAAGATGCTCATGTGCCCTGTTCATATGTTTCTCCTTGAATTCTAACAGCAAGGCGGTAACACTGATGTTCAAATACATTTACTGCAACTGCCTCAAACATAACGTAACAGTTGGAACTCACTTACTACATATTCGTCATCTTATACTGGTAGCAGCTATCATATTGCAATATAATTAGGTTCCTATTAGAGTATTAAGGTGTGCAGTGAATTTAATCTAAGAGGCCATTGTTTACTGTAGCCTAATATAATCCTTAAAATTATGCTTTCCAATATTAAACCTCGCTTTGGCTTTGTTACGGTGTTGCTGATGTTCGTCGCTGAGACAGTCTGGTTCAATACAAAAAGGTTATTTTTCTGCATCAAAGGCATAACGGACAAAGAAACAAATCATAACATTTATTAAACACGGGCCCATGCATTAAAAACTGCATTCAGTTTGGTCTTTTTTTAAAAATTTACATTTTAAAAAATCGTGGAAATATTTCAACAAG
Organism: Haliotis cracherodii; assembly: GCF_022045235.1. NCBI lineage: Eukaryota > Metazoa > Mollusca > Gastropoda > Lepetellida > Haliotidae > Haliotis > Haliotis cracherodii. The sequence goes on along the minus strand of NW_027266270.1, from coordinate 15,803,264 downwards.
GAATTTGATATTGAGACTGATAATACTGAAAAAGCTGTGAATAAGAAGATTAAAAAACATAGTGAAGACTTCTCTGGAGATCTACACCCTAAAGAAAAAGACTACTTAATAAATTGTGACCCGCAGACGGCTAATTTCTACGGACTACCCAAGATCCATTAAAAGTAAATTGATAAATAATGCCATTGCCGCCAAAATTCAGAGTATATCGAAATTACCAGCTCTCCTGATCTGACTTTCAGGCCGATTGTCGGAGGACCGAACAGCTCGACTCAGCGCCTAATCTCGTCGATATCATTTTAAAACCATTAACAAAGCATGTACCGAGTTTTGTAAGAGACGATGTAGACTTTCTTACCCACCTGCCCGATGCCGTACCTATTAATGCGACTCTAGCCACCTTTGATGTGAAGACATACCCCATGACCTGGGATTGGAAGCAGTTCAGTTTTGGCTGAGAAAACATCCTGAGGCTATTGACACTGAATTTTCGGAAAGCTTCATCGTAGAATCTTTAAGATTAGTCTTAGAAAATAATACCTTCTGTTTCAACGGAAAATTCTATCATCAAAGAAAGGGAACGGCCATGGGAAGGAAAGTCGCTCCAACATACGCTACACTTGTTATGGGTTATATAGAGGATATTCTTTACAGGAAAATACAAGATTCCATGTCAGAATCCATTGCCAAACATGTGCGCGAAACTTGGAAGCGATTCTTAGACGATTGTATTTTAGTTTGGCTCTTAACTCGTGAAAATTTAGACATTTCTCTTGATATTATTTATACGCTCCATCCTTCCAACAGTTTTACTATTGAGTATATATTAGTTAATAACGACTGCATGCTTACGTTGTGGGAATTTCTCAGCCCTTACATACCACATTGGCTGTGACCCAGTCATATTGGGATACTTTATTGTTATCGTTTCATTCATTCATTGTCTCCCTCCCGCCTTCACCCTACCTTCATCTCTCACTATCGCCTAATTAGTGATAAGCGGGCGATTTGTAGAATGTATAATGGTTCCACTGCTGTAGATACAAATGTAGGTGTGTGTAGACCGTGGAACTCATGTCAACTTCTCCGTCTCTCACCTTGCCATACTGGTCTTCTACTAAAACACGTTCAGGAGAAGCAGGAGGGCAGGGGTGGAAAGAAAGTAAAGGTGTGAGTGGAAAGGGGAGAGGAGATCATTTGTTTCGCCTGATATCAGTTCTTTACACTTTTCCTCGATGACAAGCAATGTGTTTTGGAAACGTTGCCTGGTCCGAGCATGGCTTGGCGGCATCTAGTTAGCACGTAAAACTTTCTCACAACTTGTACTTTACTCGGCATGAAGAAAATGTTTTTCTTTTGAACTCGCAGACCGTGCAGTTCCATTAAAGTCTGGAGTCGTATACTGCTGGGCCACATGAAATCCAAGTGTAAATTGTAACATCTTGATATTATCTGGAAGGCAATTTAAGGTACCTACGTTTACTACAATATCTTCCCCAGTCAAAGTTGGTATGAGATTATTAAACAGTGATACATAACTGGATATTACATTTAAAGACAATCGGTGCATGAATAAAAAATCTGTTTATTTAGCTATCACTATATTTCATCAACAACCAGATCTGTGCCTTGAACGAGCATTCATTGAAACAGCCATCTGCATAATACTATCCCTGCGTCACAGGGCCATATGACACAGTTGAACCAATCAACTCAACTCGAAAGGGTGCACAGGAATCACGCACGCACGACTACGGTGTTAGCGTTGGGCATCTCAATACACACTTCATTAATAATTCATCGAACCACACCTTCATGCAAACGAAAAGGGGTTTGACATTAGTCAGTGCATGTTACAACATTAACCTTTGCCTCTTTGTGCATCATAGTCGAGTTTGTGAAACTTAATCTTTTTATTTGAGTTCCTCGAAATCTGTATATATGCCGCTCTACGATGTCCAGTGTGATAGTGGGTGAGGAATAGTTTGGCTTAAGCCACAAATAAACATCTGAGATTCTGCCTGCCGAAGGAAGACAGTCTGTCTGTTATCGTATCTGAGCTGTAGGGGTCAGACACAGATGGACACCATGGCATAACCATGACTACGAGTAGCTGTACAGCTGATCTTTAAATCTTATTTAGGACATGTCAACCTTTTCTTAATCCTTGCCTACCGGTGCTGTGGCAGGCATGTTGACTCCAAGTCTAAGGGATTCTGCCATGATATGAAAGCAAATGGGAAAATACATTTAGACCTAGTTGGGCATGTTGGACACGGTGAAAGAGGCAGTGGTGGACATGATAGTACATGCTCAGTATGAAAGTAGTGTGATCACACATGGTGGATGTGGCAAAGAATGCTCATTATAAAAGTAATACGGACGAGGCGTCATAATTATAATAAATATAGTTTCATGACAGATGGTTGGCAACGGTGGATGTAGTAATGCATGCTCAGTATACACTTATTGCTATCACACAGCGCACGTGGCTATACATGCCCAGTATAAGCTCATTACTATCACCAATACTGTTCTTGGTGATACATTCTCAGTATAAATTTGGTGCCATCACACACAGTGCACATGGTTATTCATGCTTAGTATATACTAGACTCTCTAAATATTTAATAATTAATGATCAGAATAAACTCCACAGCCTTTGGCCAAGGCAGTACACGCTCAGGGACAAAATAACGCCACAAACGCGACTAGTCAATGCAGCCCTACCTCGGCCTGTCTAACACTACTTAAAATAGCAGCGTTGTTTTTTTTACTTCTACTGTAAATTTCCTTACACTTCATGGCCAACCAGCGTAAACCTCTTTGTGAATATAACACATTATAACTCGTATTGATAGGTAAGCCTTAACAAAAAGCTCTTCCATCGACGAGACATGATGAGCTCGTGGCCGCTGGAATGTAATAGTTGCCGTTTCAAATTTCATACACATCCCCATCAGGATACTTGCTTTCAGAAAGAAGTTCAGCTTGCAGTGAAAACTCACAACCGTGATATGTCTAAAATAGTGTTCAAAGTGGCGTTTTTTGAGAGAGTGTGTATGTTGGGTTTTATATCGCTTTTACCATTATTCCAGCAATTACGCAACCGGAGAAATGGGTTTCACACGTCCCTTTTTTTTCATAGGCTTTAACCAGCAGCAATATCCTACTCACGGCCCTAAAAACACAGTGTTAAAGCCAGCTCACTTAATGCTGGTCACAACATGTCCAAGTTATGCCGCAACTATACGGAGAACCAATACGATCCAGTCAGTAAATAAATGATGGCACATCTATGACGGTTCATTTTTCAAAGAAATGTCCTTTTATCACGGTTTCTTTTAATGCTCTTCTCATTTGCACATCTGAAACTGCTACGAAATATCACCCTTTGCTCATAAATACAAGCCACAAGTTCTATATTCAGATATCGACGGATTTAATATACAGGGGAAGCCTAATATTGGTTTAAGCTATAGACTACTTAATTTCTTTTGTATATTAAAAGTTGCTATTTCGTGATTCTGCCCCATCTATAGTCAGACCGTGTAGGTTCTCCAGACGATGCTGATTCCCTCGGCGACCGACCTGCTTCATCAGAGATTGAAGTGTATTATTATATTGCCATGTTTGGGGGCATGTTGCTCCGATCTCACTGTCTAAATCATACCATGAGACGTGTTTTCAAATTAGTAGGCATGGAGACGATGGTACTAAGCCATGAAGCGTCTGCAAGAAAGATTAAGGAACTTGGATTAATTCTTTGTTTTTATAAAGTATATGGAGAATGCCTCCAAGTATTGGATCTTGTATTCATCAATCTGAGACAAGAACACTATGTGTAATATTACCTTAATCAGAAAGAAAAGGAACAAAATAATTGAAACATCTTTTTAAAAAATGTTATGCTTCAATGTATTCGCAACACGCTAATTCCCTTTACAGTGGCGAGGGGACTTTCAAGTAATTCCGATCACATGCAACACTTTCAGTGACGTAAGACCATGAACACCCTCGTGATGCTAATTATAACATTCCCCATAATCGAGTTTATGAGTCCGGGCAATCAATAATGTTTGGTTTTTATCCTGTAAATCATTCTGTTTTAATATTAGTTCTATATGACTGCCCATATGATAATGCAAGAGGTAATTGTCCTTGCAACTATTTTGATGATACCTTTCTGATCACTGATGTCCATGGCCAGTTTCTGATAACGATCTTAGTTCTGAGACGATAACAACCCATCGATACAATGTCTCTCACTGCAGAGACGTCTTCAGTCACCACCACATACATTTTTACATTTGAGAGCCCCCTGCACGGGGATAAACTTGGCAATGTCAAAGTATGAAAATGAATCATACTTACTTAATCATTGTGTCGATGGGTTGTTATGGTCTTAGAGCTTAGATCGTTGTGTGAGACTGGCCTTGGCCTGTCATATTCTGTGTTTATCCTACTGTGATGAGGAGCAGGTCTCGTGAAAGGTTCACCAGCCTGTAGCTAAGTAATATGCAGACGTCTAGCAACTATATTAGAAAAGCCAAAGGTAGAGTCGGTGATAGGGGTGACTGGTCATAAGGATAATCTTCTTAGTATGGAAACGTCATGAAACGAACGACTTGATCAGCATTAATTTTGTTCTCTGATCCCTTATTTCAAAGGTATAATTTCTTTAAAAATCATTTTGTTCTCATCGTGCGCAGATGCTATTCCAAATGTCTTTGCTTTGAGTGGCTTTAATCAAGCACGTATTGTGTTTAATTGTTTTTTTAATATTATCCTTGTCTGAATAAAAACCACCAAGCTAATAATCCTTGAAGCCAAACAGTAAATGGACTAAACTAGATATTAGTTTCACAAAGATTTTGTTTTGTAGTTTCAAAGGGAAATCTTCCGCAATGCCTGAAAGGTATTCTTTGGTGACATTTCATTACATTATATTATTTATGAGGATAAATATCAAGGTTATAATATCGATTTAAATCCGAATATATACAATTAAATTTGTTACTGTTTTTAATGTATAACCCTTCGGATTTAATGTAGAACATGTCACACACAGCCTCTGGTATATGGAATTAATGAAACTATATAATGATTAATGCATCGACATTTAGTATTGAGCTTTCTTGAAAGAAATGAATAACTTCCAACGACTTGCTTCTCAGATCTGAATTACACTGAATTAAACAATGTTGGTCAGTTTAGTGTACACGTATTTTGTGTTTGTTTGTGTGATGTTCAATGCAGCACTTACTAATTCCAGCTATATGACGGCGGTCTGTAAAACATCGGGTCTGAATTAGACATTCCAGTGATTGACATCATAAGCATCGATTCACGCAATTGGGATACGATGACATGTATCAACCGGTTCAGGGAGCCTGATCACCCGATTCCGTTAGTCGCCTCTTACGACATGCATTGTCGCCTTTTACGGCAATCATAGGTTGCTGAAGACCTATCCTTACCCAGATTTTCAGGGTACACTTATTAACAATTCAACTACTCTTAACGTGGTTCCTAAAACTGTTTCAAGCAAGTTTTGATGTTATATTGATTTGAGAACAAAATACCCCTGTATCTTTAATTCTTTTCAGCAACGAATGGCATTTAAAGTTTCTTCATGCATATGCCTCCCAGAGTTTATATATAATCCATTGAGGTTTATGTACATTTGTAGTTACTTCTAAAGAACGATTGTATCCCAACCTGCTTCATTGAACAGTATTTTGGTATTCACGACGTGTCAGCTTTATGTAGGAGGAAAGCCCGAAGTGATGCATGTTTCAGACGTTTTCCGCTTTGGTGAAACCTACGAGTACGGTTATTTTGCTGACAGGCCTTGAATAAAATCTGAGAAAACCGGGATTCGAACCCACGATGATAGGTTTGTACCTAGGGGACGCAGCTGCATAAGAAACTGCGTAAGACGACTTGGACAATCGTGGCCCAACAGATAATTATTCATGAAATATCTATAGCTTGTGTGCGTTGTTGCTTCTCTCGGCGTGAAGGGAATCTATTTCATGGCGCCCTGTTACTATTCGAGTCAGGACCAGTGAAACCAATGTTTATTAAAGACGATCCAGGCCACACACATGATCTGTCCTGGAAGAACATGTTGAGGATCAAAGACGATTGAAGTAGTAAGTCTTAGTTGACTGTAACACGTATTCTAATGGTACAATCATACACGCACCACTGTTGATAATGGTTACATGTAATGTATATGATTTATAGTATTGACTTCACGAACAGATATTAAGGACATTATATTATTGTGATCATTATATGGATTTTGTTCACTTAAATTATTTTTGGACAAACATGCGTATTTAAGTATTGTTTGATTGTCACACACATCATTTGAAATGCTTTACTATTAGAACGTGACCAGAAATTTCTTAGGCATGTTACCTCCTAAGGTCAATCTGTTTGGATGGTTCCAGCTGCAAACTCTCTTATATGCGTTCAAAACGTTTAATTGCGTAATGTGGATGTCATTATCAAATTTGACGCATCAGTGACACAATTGATGTCCGATTCGCTTCCTTATTTTTACTTGTACCTACCATTTTCTACCTAAGTTTCATGTTCTTAACACAAGTTACCCAATTGTAACACACTAACCATGCGTTCACGTGTTTTTATAAGCGAACACTTAAATTGCATTTGCATGTGTTTGAGACCAGTGGGGCCTGATCTCATCAATTTCTGATAGTGACTCATATACACATGAACATGATGTTGTCGGAATCGTACAATCGACTTTGCTTTTGGCAGAGATACCTGATGAATATAGAATGGTTTGTGTCGCTTTTATTAATATATTTGTTTGTTCTGCAACGCCGCACTCAATATTCAAGTTATATAAGAGAGTCCAGTGAGCCAGTGGTTGATAAATAATTAACCAAGTCATCGCGCCTGGCCACCTCGGCCAGTCACCTCGTACAGCAAGAAAAGTATGCTGACCCTTTCGAACCAGGAATAATTTATGTCTGGTATTGCTTAGGTCATTACTGTCCAGCAAGATGTCCAGTATTGGGTAATGATCATTATTTTACAAACGAAAACACATTGTATCACCATGGTCACATTTGCGAGGGAACTTTCTTAGATTATTATTTTTCCTATTTTACGTGGACCTTGCGGCACAGATGAAAATATGGCATTCGTGATAATTTAAAACTCTCAAGAGTTATTCAATGTTAATTAGTACTGTATCGGAAAATTCATGTGGCCTTTTCATGTAAAGGTAATTTTTTGTTTACTTGCAGTTACATACAATCACCTCGTTTAGGTGAACTTGACATTAACATGACTATTATAAACGTTTAATCTATCGAATCCCTTTTTGAAAATAGACACAAACGTATAATGTCACGATTAATGTATTTGGGGCCATCTCCTATTTTGTCCCCACCAGTCCTGTTATGATACCAACATCGTGGTGTTTCTACTTTACTGTGAGCAATAGACTTATCAATCAATGACCAATGACACTTCTAACATCCAGTTTCATTACAACGCGAGTCTGGTCTAAGTGAGATAGTTTAATCACATTTTCTACATAGACTTAACCTTCACCATCTGAATACCTTTCATTGGATAAAGACTTGGTTAAAGTCGTTCATGGCAAGCTATCAGTGGCGGCAGTGGTTTGAAATATTGTTTGTGGAATCGACCAATTTGATTGCTGGGTGGGGTTGGGATGGTGTGCTTGAGATACAATATATATTTTGGTCACTACTTCAAGAAATTCAATTTTATTTGTTTGTTTTTTCAAGGGTATCAAGAGTCGCTCTGAAAGCTAGTTAGTGTAAAGCCGGGTTGAACATCCTTTTGATGGCAGAAATTCAAACAAGTTGGTCGTCGCGGTGGATGCCATCTTTTGATTAAAGCCAAGATCACGGGTAATCTGACAGACCTGGGGTGATGGTCGAATTTAGTCGGTTGGCAGTTGCCGCTGCGTAGGAATTGTGCCGGATGTAAATGATATCTTTGAAGGGAAAGACAGTACAAAGTAACCGTTACATAAACGTCCAAATGCTTTGTACATTGTTGAATGATGTTTATTGTTTAGATACTTAAACTAGCGTATTAAATGTATGTTTAAAAGGAGACCAGGTTGTGCGTGTATGTGTGAGCCATTAGAATATGTGTTACAGTCAACAAAGACATACTACTCCAATCGTCTTTTATCATCAGCAAGTTCTAAGAGCTGCAGATCTTACTTTATTAATGAAGATAAAGAAACCAAGCTCAACTGATTGTAGTTACTCCAGTCTTCTTTGACATAATATGGAACGGTTTGATGCCTAGCCAAGACCACACATACGCTCCTCTGGCCGAAATAGCAGATATAAACCAAGGCTCTGTGATGTATTTACGTGCATGCTTGGTCGTGACAGCACGCAGACAGCTATGAAGCTTTTGTTCCTCACAATCCCAGGTCTCTACTTACTGAACAGGAGATACTTATGGTGGTAAAAACATCAATTTGTCCACTTGAAGCACTTTTTAATGAGACTTGGTAAATAGTTACGTTCGTTGTGATACAATAATGTAATGAAGAACACAGTGTGTCTGACATACAAGTCACGCTCTGCACGTGGTCAAAAGAAATCGCACCCTCAACACTGCACAATATTATTGCTGTATTTGACTCTCAACCAAAGTTTACCTTGTCCACGTGACATTCAGTAACCAGCGCCCTCTGACGGTTATTACCTCGGCGCTGTCCTCTGTAAACCGTCCACTGCACCTGTCAAAGATGTCCAATTGAAACGAAAGCAGGAGGCATTACCGAGTGGTCTAGGCCGTAATGTAACTCCTCAAAGGTCTTCATAAAGCATTTTACTCTACACTTAAATTGCAAGTTTTAGAGATTTGCAGACTGTTACTTCCTGTTATGAACAGCTGAAAGTGGAAACACTTCTTGCTTGAGTGAATTTATCCTTCATTAGAAGTACGTGATTGATGATAGGACACAACCTTGCACAACTGTCTACCTGAACCCTACCAACTGAACTCTGCAATCTTTCTACATTTTAGATTTCCCTTTATATTGTAATCATTACTTGTGTGAAATGTTAAAATTGTTTTGTGTTATCTCAGGTCAATGTAATGTATGCAATGATACAGGGATACGGGGAAGTACAGGGAATTACAGTACACCATTGAAGTTAAATTATTAGTTATATCCGGATTGCATATGGACCCAAGATGTGTTTTTTCTTTACAGCCAATCAAATGTTACCCGAAACTGTTAACACGAATACTATGTTAAGCCATAGGCTGATAACAGAAAGTAAAAACGGTAGTCCAGTGGCTTTTTTGCTCGCTGGTCGTATAGTCGATATTTTCGACCTCCGTAGCAGTTGAAGTGGCTAGCTACTTTATTGAAAGATGTTTATTGGTGAGTAGGCTTTAGTCAGCAAAATGTTCCAAAAATTATACCATCATTGGTTTCAACAGGAAGTCAATCAGGATCTTTAAGAACTATGCCATTAACGGGTTTAACAGATTGTAACCATATTGGAATTCAAATGCGCGTCTTAGGCATGACGAACTACCCCAACTCTTCTGCTGAAGGACTTCCAGATATATGCATTAACACTTGATCCAGAACGTTTGGACGATTGAACGAAACTTTTCATTGATTCTGTAACGCATGTTGTCACGCATACATGCTTACAAACGTGAAAGCATGTACCATAAAATGGTTAATTAATTACGATTAAAGATTTATTAGAATTTTGCCATGATGTGACATGCCGCCATGCTGCTGCGTGCCGCCAGAAGCAAAGTTTAGTCACTGAGTTGACTTGCACGATAATCTAATTATAATATTATTCTGTGAATACTAGATAAATATACTGGTATATAGACAGTTACGTAGAAAAAGATAAGTTCCCAAAGTACGAACTTGACTTGGCATTTTAAGTGGACGAGTTATTATATTGAAAATAACATTGCGATGGAAGTTTCAAAAGATTGTTTATGGCCTCTCTATTTGGTTGACAGTGTATCATTCACCTGAATGGTTTATACAAACCATTTGCACGTTATTTCCAAATCCGTATCAAGTGAGATCTATATTATACATCTTATTTCTTATGAAAGACAAACTGTCCAAATAGCTCTTTTTTCGATTGAACCCTTGAAGTTGTGCTCTAGGAGTAAAAGAAATGTACACATTGCCATGAAAGATATCGAAACTCCTTCCTAATGAATCTTTTGATGTTATACCCTTGGATGAGTAAATTTCTAAGGAGCACAAGGTGACGTTTGTTGAAATGTAGGATAATATGTTGATCTCAACAACTAGATTATTAGCACTACATTCAGAGGGAAGTGAACATTGGTCTTCATGAGCGGAAAAAGTATTTTAGGAAATTGAAGTTGTTCCTGATATCATTAATGTGCAGATGCGCCTTGTCAACATCAAGGTAGGAAACTGAGGGCCTGAACCAATAATTCACCTTTACCGCGCTGATGACCATTTGAGCTATGTAATCCATCTTAGGTCTGCGGTGTCAGTCTTCCGTTGCCATAATGTGATACATCTTTATGATGACATGGTACATGCCACAACGCTATAGCTCTAAGGATTAAGATAGAGAAGTATCTTCAATAAAAAAAACTTGTTAATTCTTGGTTTGTCATTATAGACTGGGTAAGACACAATTGTATTGATGACAATTTATGTATTTACACTTCTGCGAATTTCTGTTGCAGATACTGACAACACTATCAAACAGTAGTGTAAGTGACGGTGACAAAAAAGTTGTTTATAGATTACAAAGTATGATGTTCTCTTATATAAATAATGACAAGAATGCTGCAGAGACAAACTGTATACATATTATACCCTTTTCCCAGCAAGTCAATTCATCAAACAGGAGATTTCCTGAGCGTAATATAAAATTAAAATCAATAATACCTTAAAACCTCTGGTCATTGCGTAGCTATACAATTTCTTCTCAATTATATATTTCATGTCATCCATCAACAGAACCACCATTGCATATCTTTGAGTTTAATCAAAATAGAACGACTCTCTAACCAGATTTTATAGACAGCTAGAGAATTGAGTATTTGTATGACTGACACTTTTTGGCAAGAAACACCAAGTACATATTTTCCGTTATGGGATGGGCGTCTCATAAATATGTAGATTTCTTTGAGTGTTGGGAATACATAACATTTACAACTCATCATTTTGTTACCAATGCCCCGGGTCATGTAGGTGCTGTGACAATAAGTTGTGGTTCAAATCAATATGGAACCTATTGAGTAATAGGTTGATGGATTTCAACTCCCTGAGGACATTCGTTCTTTGTGGGTAAACCTCTTGCCGATCTGGTTTATGACATGCACTCAATAACAAAATACATTTTATTTGTATTTAAAAACCTACAAATTCAGCACATTTAGTTATTTACAAAACAAATTAAACATCTTTTCATTTGTTTTACATATATATAATTGCTGTACCTCTTCCCCCAGCTTCACGTTATCTACTATAAACTAGTGCAACTCCGTGTTGTTTTTCATGCTTAGAAGATAAACTTTATTTCCAGCCATTTAATGAATCTCTTGTGTAGTAGATACATACAGGCATGCTTCCTGCTGTTGAAATGACCATAAAGTGTAAAGCGTTCTATACTTGCATTTGTGCATGATTATTGAAGTTTAAAGGTAAGTTAAAGTATGTCTGTATTACTGACAACAACGACACCATCCACATTACAAAATGACAGAGAATTGCTGACGTAAGGTCATAAGATGGTATAAAATAAAATACACAAGACACATACATGTAACATACCTTCAGTAGCGACCTTATCTTTAGATTCTATTTCTACAATGCCTTTAAATTTCTGTATCTGTGTTTACCTTGAAACTACGCCACCTTGCAAACTGTCACGCCGACACAAACCTTCTCGAGTTATTAAACAAAGTATTAGTGAATAACAAAACAAACATTAATCCAGTGGAGTGCGCGTGTAGACTTCACAAGAGATAAAACCGGCTTCCAGTTACAAAGTAAAATCCATTAAGAAACTGAAATCAGATCCGTTTAGCCCATTTACACCTTTCATAGAAACATAGTCGAGTCCCGTTACTACTATATGAGTTTTGTTATTATGGATACGCCGAAAGGTGTGCTAACACGTGTCTCTGTCGACATGATGACGTGCAAGGTTGGATCGATCAGGATTAATATGGAATATGACATACCAAATAAGATACATTTATTTTTCCCAATTTGATAAATTTAGTTTATCCACGTGTATGGTGACTCCTAAGTGTAACAGGTAAATCTGATGACTGAAGACGTCTCTGTAGCGAGAGACATTGTGTCGATGGGTTGTTATCGTCTTATCAATGACTGCAAGAAAACTACCTCTTCTGTTAACAAACAGAACTAATGTTAAAACAGGACGATTTACTGCGTTAACACAAAACATTATCGTTTAACTTGACATTTTCAAATGTTCATGGTCTTCTGTCACTGAATGTGTTGCACCGAATTCAAATGCACATTATAGTGACAGTTGCTGTCTCTCTTTTTTGACTGCACATGATGTGATTTCCATGACAATGTGTTCGGAATTCTTTGATCCCATGACAAAATTCATAAATGAATATATTTGTCCATGACAATGTAAAGGCAATTACAGGAACAGACGTGTTTTTTTCTGTGGACATTAGATGAATTGTCTCCATGGGTGATTGAGTGAGACAGTGAGTTACTGAGCGATCAAAGGGAGAGAGCATAGAGGGGAGGGGAGAGAATGAGTGACGACATTTTATATACTGTTTCAATTATTTCGCAGTGTTTCAGAGGCTTATCGCTATGGGGAAACCAGGATTACGGGTAAGTTGCAAGCACACGAATAACCCTAATCCGGATGATCATGTAGACACCTTATGTAACATGTTGTTTGATGATATTCAATCGGTATTTCGTGATAGGCCATTCTCCATATACATGATAGAAACAACGAATTCATCAAAGGTTCTTAATCTTTCTTACAAATCGCATCGTAGCTCTGTATCATGATCACCAGGGACACAAATAGTGTGTCTAGGTTATTGAAAATGCGTTTTTTACGGGATGATTTAGACTGTGAGTTGGTAGTGACATGCTCCCAAACATGCCAAAATAATGATTTTCTTTAAGCAGGTCAGCGTGGAGAACTAACATAGTCTGACTATAGATGGGGCATTATCACGAAAAAGGAACTTTAAAAAAAAACACAAGAAATTAAGCTATCTTAATTGCGCCTCTCTGTTATATTAGATCCGTCAATATCTGAATATAGAACTTGTGGCTTGTACTTTGGAGAAAAGTATGATATTAGGTAGCAGTTTCAGATATGCACATGAGGAGAGCATTATAAGAAACCGTGATAAAAGATCAGTTTCTTGAAATAAGACCTGTCACTGGCGTAGCATCTTTTTTTCACTGACTGGACTTCATTGGTTCTCTTGATAATTTAGCATAATCGGGACATGCTGTGAACAAGAAAATTGACGTTAAGAGAATTCTACTAAAATTCCGGGCAAAAGAAAGTGTACACTTATAAAATGGATTTGACTTAAAAATTACAAATATTACAGGGCTAAATGTCTTGTATTTATGAACCAGCTCAAACTGATCATGACAATATCTGCCACATTCTGTTCATTAGATCACCATTGAATAACGATTTCTTGTTTGTTTATTTTCAGGCACCATCAAACATAGGATCTTTCTTTTGTCCGGCAGTTTACGAAAATGAGCTGGATTTAATAGTACGTTTCTATGGCGGTGAGTGACCTGTGGGTTAACGCGCCGAGGCTTCGAGAATTTGAGGACAATATGTGAAGTTCGATCTTGGTTTTCCTTGCCATGAGTAAAGAATCACACACTCTGACATATTACGCCGCTTGCATGGAAGTTAGTTTTACTGCTGGGTTAGTTTTCATACTTTCTGAAAGGAAGGATCATAATCGTGATGAATAGGAGATTGGAAACTGCAACTATCCCTTCTGTCAGCTAAGTGGTGAATAGGTCACCATCTCTCGCCTGTGTTGCAGCATATCCACCTGTACATTGCCATTTGTATGTGCACAAAGTCCCGTGGCCTTTGCGAACTGAAATAATAATGATGATAATGGCAGCATATCCATCAATACCAGGCAACGCTTTACTTTGACAGCCAGCTATAATGTGTTATATTCTCATGAAGGTTTATGTTTCAGTCTACGCTGGCATGCCACGGGGAATAAGGAAATTTACAGTGGAAGCAAAAACAGAACGCAGCTATTTTAAGTAGTGGCAGACGAAACCTAGGTAAACATAAGGTTATGCCTTTTCATCAGAGGAGTTGGAGAGCTGCAACGAGTGGGCGCGTTTGTAGACTTAAAAAACAAGGTGTCGTGTTATTTTGTCGCGTCAAGAAAACCACAAAATAACCCTGATGACATCAGTTCCAAACACGCAGTCACCAAGACTTCCCCGAGCGTGTACTGCCTCGTCCTTCGACTGTGATGTTTATTTCAATCATTAATTTGTAAACCATGGACAACGTGAGTGTATTTTTTCGACCACCGTGTGTGATGGAACTAATGCTATTCAGCACGTATTACCACGTCCACCGCCAGTCATGTAACCATATATATAATAAATGTGCAGCCTCGTCCATATTACTTTTGCATTCAGCATTCATTGCCACATCCACTGTATGTGTGACCAACAACAATATAAAGGAATGATATAGATAAGTGTTGTTACTGAGACGGACAGCAATAAAGAAAATTGCATGGCCAACAAGAATATAGAGGAATGTATGAGGAATGTGTAATCAACAACAATATAGAGGAATATATTACCAACAACAAATTAGAGGAATGTAAGACCAACAACAATATACAGCAGTGTATGGCCAAGTAACAATATAGAGGAATGTATGACCAACACAAATATAGAGGAATGTGTATTCAACAACAATATAGAGGAATGTGTGATGAACAAAAATAAAGAAGAATATATGACCAACAACGATATAGAAGAAAGTATTACCGACAATAAATTACAGGAATGTATGATTAAGAGCAATACAGTGTTATATATGACCAATCAAAATATAAAAGACCCAAACAAAACAAGTGTCATCCTGCTGCAGTACCGTGGAAAGAATGTGTTGTCATCAGAGATCTAACCCAATCAAGTTACGAGAAAAACGTACTTGGAGGCCGAACAATAGCACAAAATCCCTTAAGCTTCACCAACTCAAAATGCCTCCAAAAAACTAAACTATGTAAAAAAACATGTATATTGTGATGCATGGTTAAATAAATGTTTCATGATTTTATTGTCTGTCTGTTTTCAAAGGCTACCATAACATACTAGCATCATCAACGTAATGGACAAAACCATACAGGAATGTATGACCAACAACAATATAGAGGAATGTTTGACCAACAACAATATACATGAATGTTGGACCAACAATAATATACAGGTATGTATGACCAACAACAATATACAGGTATGTATGACCAACAACAATATACAGGTATGTATGACCAACAACAATATACAGGTATGTATGACCAACAACAATATACAGGAATGTATGACCAACAACAATATAGATGAATGTATGAATACAACAGAAATATAGAGGATGAATAACCAACTATAATAAACAGGAATGTATGACCAACACAAATATAGATGAATGTGTAATCAACAACAATATAGAGGAATGTATGACCAACAAAAATATAGAGGAATGTGTGATGAACAAAAATATAGAAGAACGTTTGACCAACAACAACATAGAAGAATGTATTACCAATAACAAAATAGATGTATGTATGACCAACAACAATATAGATGAATGTATGACCAACAAAAATATAGAGAATTAAGGACCAACTACAATGAATAAGAGTGTATAACCAACACAAATATAGAGGAATGTGTAATCAACAACAATATAGAGGAATATATTACCAACAACAAATTAGAGGAATGTAAGACCAACAACAATATACAGCAGTGTATGGCCAAGTAACAATATAGAGGAATGTATGACCAACACAAATATAGAGGAATGTGTATTCAACAACAATATAGAGGAATGTGTGATGAACAAAAATAAAGAAGAATATATGACCAACAACGATATAGAAGAAAGTATTACCGACAATAAATTACAGGAATGTATGATTAAGAGCAATATATATAGTGTTATGTATGACCAATCAAAATATAAAAGACCCAAACAAAACAAGTGTCATCCTGCTGCAGTACCGTGGAAAGAATGTGTTGTCATCAGAGATCTAACCCAATCAAGTTACGAGAAGAACGTACTTGGAGGCCGAACAATAGCACAAAATCCCTTAAGCTTCACCAACTCAAAATGCCTCCAAAAAACTAAACTATGTAAAAAAACATGTATATTGTGATGCATGGTTAAATAAATGTTTCATGATTTTATTGTCTGTCTGTTTTCAAAGGCTACCATAACATACTAGCATCATCAACGTAATGGACAAAACCATTAATCCAGTTTACTTCTCGTAGGTTATCCGTGTACTTTGTCACATTTACGGTGCCCGACCTCAACCTGTACACAGCCGAGTAGGGGAACAGAAAGCGAAAAGAGGACAATTTTTCACAATCACAACAACACAATATCCACCGACTGAGGTTTGTATAGTATTCCCAGACAACAATTTTCTTGCTTTCCCCTGGAATAAAGTGTGAAAAACATTTCCTATTGGAATGTGGGCATGTAAAGCATGTCTATTGTGGTTATCTTCTCTTCATTCGGTATGTAAAAGCATGCCCATAATAATAATTGATTTTTGCATGATACATTGACAATAGGTTTATTATTGACATGTACAATTGATTTACATATGTATTTGTAACTGCTGGGCTTGTGATGTATGCTGAGTGGTTCTTGCACGGACGTTTCTCAGTCAAAGGTGACGTGGTTGAAACAGTAGCACGCTGTCATTTCCAGGGACGCTCCAGGTAATGTGATTAGGAAAGAAGAAGGTGAACGAATATTGACAAAGAAACACACCTTGTCTTCATAATGTGCTCAAACATTTTGTCATTGATGTCTGTAAAGGACGCATTTGTCATATCTAGCGCATAATGTGAAGCCAAGCCTCATTTTCTACTGGCGGCAGTTGGAGTATAATGTGGATTTGATCGCCCTGAATAACAAAAGGTTCATGCAGCATGTTATATTAAACAGTTTTTAAATGTTTCATGAAAGTCGTAGCCTCGCAGAGTATGTTGTACCTAATACAAGTTAACATTATAGTGATACTATGTGATGTTTCTCATCTACCTTGGACTGAACTTGATCTACGTCATTTGTGTTGATCTGAATTGTTTTTTCTTGAATGTCTATATTGTATTGAAAAGAAGAAATGTAGGAACCGCAACGCTTGTAAAAAGAACCATTGGTCTGCGTTTTACTCCACTACATAATTCTCCATTGAATGAGTTTCATGCGGCTGTGAGGTGAATTTTCAATTCAAAATCCTTCTATATTAGTCACGGGGTATTGGGGACCAGGACTATCAAACCTCAGTAGAATGCAACCTCCCGGGATAGGACGAGTGAGTGAGTAATTATAAATATGGCCTTTCGCCGATTTTGATCAACATTCTAGGTATATCAGAGCGAAACTGTAAGTATTTAACACGCTCAACTGAGTACAGAATCGAGCCCGTGTCCCTACAATGTTACACCACCGCCCTAATTAAGTCACTGTGTCCAACACAATGACTGTGAGTTAAGTACAAATAGCTGAGCCTTTCCTGCCTTAACCAAGAAGCGATATATATCAATAGCGGTCTGTGGCGTCTTATATGTAGATCATCTGAACAATACTGATCGGACAGCGCCGCTATAAAAGAGATACATTGAAGTGAAACAAACATTTACCTTGAGTCACCAAGGAGACACGACTTACATTTGTGATTATTTTCTCTGACAGAGTAATAACACTCCATGTCCAAACTCGTATCACTTTCACGTGGAATAATTATCAGTATCAACAGTACCGTCAACAAGGATTCCAACACAGTACTGTTTTAGTTGATCTATTCACAAGACAATGACAAGACAATACTTGCTAATGTGGTCTCCAGAAGGCAGACTGTAAGATATCAACTATTTTTGTACAAGTCATACTTCACAGGAGGAGGTGAGGTAGGTGACACTTAGTGGTCCGATTCCCAGTATGACATGGGGACATTCACCCATGATGGAATATTGCTGAACCATACTCCTTCATCCACGTGACAACTGTTCTTGGGACTTTGCTGACGTGTTTATCCAAGCAGATAGTGTTAGTGTATATTCGGATGTAGCTGTAATCCCCCTTTGTATTCAATTCAGAAATCACGCCATGAAAATATCTCCAGCAACTGTTCTATATGGCCATAAAATGTAAGATGTTTTTGTGGCTTTAAATGAAAAGTAAAACATGACATTTTATGAAATAAAACCCGACAAAATGTGAATAACAATGGCTTAAACGATAAACTATTTTGGTTTAAAACACAAAAAGATCATATAGCCTACATAGTGTGATTCTTACACATTAAGTTATACCATGAAAACCACTCCTCGCCGGTATTGCTTCAGATATGTCATTGATAATGACGGGTTGGTAAGGATGTTATGGTTTCCTTGTCAACCAGATATGTTAGCAGTATTGTAATGGTCAAAATGTTTAATTCTAACATCTTAATCTTTATTACATATAACAACAGCAATATACAATATTAAATAATTGTTATGGTTAGGATGTTTATTTAATTTCCTGGGTTTGAATGTTATGTTTCATTTTTTGGTCATGTGCCAATTTTACATCAACCTTATTAAGAAGGGAGATAAGCACAGAGTTGAGACACAAGAATAAGAAAGAATAAAGAATCAAGATTGTTTGGAACTTCATGTTGTAATCAACAAGTATCATAACGTTTAATATAACTGAAGGAATAATGTAAGTGTTTAAATGTGAATAACAATTGTCAAAAATAACTGTCATTGTTCCAGTCCATTACGTAGAAAGAAGCAATGTAATAATTGACAATTGGAGTTAGGGTTGGTTAAGTAACAAGACGTTACAATTTACACTTGGATTCCATGTCGCCCAACAGTATACCACAACAGTGAGCCAGCATCAGACAGTCGGACTCCCGAGTTTAATGGAATCCAAAGAATGTTTATGGCGATCCAGGATAACAGGATTACTCGATGCTTCCAAACCTGCCGAGATCAAGCGACGTTTCCAACAAACTCATTACGTAACACATGGTGATTGGGGAAACATTTTAAGTGGATTCTGCATGTGTTGTGCATATCTAGTGTCTCGTCTACAGTAATGGGGGTTCGTCACCTGCAGCAGTAAGTGGATTGTGTCCACAGTCAGCAATATGCCATGTATGTTACGGTGTCATGTAAATGAGAGTCTTGGCCATACGAACCAGTAGTACATCATATGAGCAACCGCACACACAGTCGGTATATCTTGCCTCACAATGATTCCGGACACACATGTTACCAAACAATCTTTACTTAGTACGATTCCTACGACCAGAAATTAGGACAATAAAATGACAAGAAATGTAAGAGAAGAGGATATGCTTGTACGTCGCTTAGAATATAATCAGCATTATCATACCTCCATGTCAGATTGATGAGACCTGATTGGCCCTGGGTAGCATGAGTTGTTGAGCCCTTTAGAGCCTGACCATTTGATAATCGGGAAGGGTGGGTGGAGGGTAGGAGCTGGGTGGTCTTTTTAAATAAAATAAAACATCTGTCTAACAGCAAGGCGGTAACACTGATGTTCAAATATATTTACTGCAACTGCCTCAGGCATAACGTAACAGTTTGGGCTCACCTACTACATATTCGTCATCTTATCTGGTAGCAGCTATCATATTGCAATACAATTAGGTTCCTATTAGAGTATTAATGTCTGCAGTGGATTTAATATACGAGGTCATTGTTTACTGTTTAGTCATCTATTTCACAGACCGTCAGGAAACGGTGCCACCGACAGAGGCTAGTCTCGACGCTTTACCTCTGTGAGTGGCCTGTCCTCATTTCGCCTTCCGAAACAAATTTACAGCTGACTGCACATAAGTCAAGTGCTGTGTTACCTCTAAATAATGAACTAACCCAAAAGAAGGTTAAAGAGAGAAGACAATCTTGAAGCTAAATATATTGTTTAATAGCTGATATTTACATTATGCAGTAATAATGATAATGACTCATGATTACTGTAGCTTTAGTACATATCCAACGGCATCAAGAAATTGCATTACAGTTTTTCTTCCAATAAGAAGCTCTGTCTTTAGTCTTTCAGTTCTTTCGTCCCTTTGTCTGTCAACACGAGCTCGGGGTCTGCATGATCCTCCAAGATCAATTTGTTTCCTGGAGCGTCCGTCTGCCTTTTCAATCTTCTTGATCTCCTTCAAGAACTGATAGATGTTAGGGTGAGATCGGGGCAATCTCTTTTTCAGTCCACAGTGGAACCCTTCCAGATGGTTGTTGGATCGGGGACCGGTGTTGTCGTGCTGGTTCCAAATATGGCAGGGGTATCTAGCGTCGTCATCTACCCATGTGCTGGTGACATAGTCGTTAGAATCACCAATCTGTTGATCATCAGGTCCTTGCTCCATCACCTCAACCCATGCATTCTGTACCTGGTCAAGTGGGAGAAGTGGCAGGGCTGCGGCACTTCGAACATGGGACTTAATTGCTGGATTGTTCGCGTATTCTCGTACAAGACCTCTCTCAACTACCTGACGCCACAAAGCTTGTGAATAGTTAAACAGACAACCCCTCACATAACTATCAGGAAAAACCTCTGCAATGGCACTTATGACTGCTGACTCGTAATCAGTCTGAAACACCTCTGGAGAAAGTTCAGTACCAGTTCTGGTTCCTACTGTGTCCTTCAACAACCTAAATAGTCTAACATATGTCTGTTTGGTCTTGTGAGAAAGCAACGAAAAAGCAACAGGATACATTTTACCATTTACAAGACAATGAATAATATACACTTGGAGACACAAGCTAGGACAAAAAAAAAAGTACCATCCATAAACAAACTGTCAGAATCACTCATGATTTCTAACATCTCAGTGGTAGCAAACACCAGTAGTCTGTCGTCTTCCCCGTCATTGATGCACAGAAAGTCTCTTCCATCTTCTGTTTGTGTCAACGTTCCTTCGAGGCTGACTGCTGCTCTGGTTTCTGGAACTTGTGGAATAGTCTTGGCTCTGTTTCTGTACAGGGAAGCTTGAACATTTGCAAAAGAAGGGTCAGTCGCAGCTACTTCTTCATCATAGGTTGTAAAAACTTCACTTTGAACTTGGATTAGATTAGAGCTTGGATTAGTTAACGGCCTGAGATGGACAATGCCCATTCATATAAAAGGGGTGAGACAATTAAGCATTTGAATTATTGTAGGCGAAATGAGGTGTAGGCGAAATGAAGGCAAGCCCTGTGAGTATTAATGTGTGCAGTGGATTAATCTAAGAGGTCATTGTTTACTGTAGCCTGATATGATCATTAAAGTTATGCTTTCCAATATCAACGCTAGCTTTAGCTTTGTATAAGTGTTCCACTGCTGTAGATAGGTGTGGGTAGACCGTGAAACTCATGTCAACTTCTCCGTCTCTCACCTTGCCACACTGGTCTTCAAGAGAGTGAGTGAGTTGGGTTTCACGCCACTTTTAACAGTATTCCAGTTATATCGCGGCGTGTCAGCTTAATGTGGGAGGAAAGCCCGAAGTGATGCAGGTCTCAGACATTTACCACTTCGGTGAAACCCACGAGCACGGGTATGGTGCTGACAAACCTAGACACATCATCGGGGCGAACCGGGATTCGAACCCACAATCATAGGTTTCTGGCGTGCCCAAGGGACGCAACTCTGCGAATCGTGGCGCCTTAGACGATTAGGCCACCCGTGCCCCCACGTTCAGGAGAAGCAGGAGGGGTGGTGTGGACAGAAAGTAGAGGTGTGAGTGGAAAGGGGAGAGGAGATGATGTGTTTCGCCTGATATCAGTTCTTTACACTTTTCCTCGATGACAAGCAATGTGTTTTGGAAACGTTGCCTGTTCCGTGCATGGCTTGGCGGCATCTAGTTAGCACGTGAAACTTTCTCACAACTTGTACTTTACTCGGCATGAAGAAAATGTTTTTCTTTTGAACTCGCAGACCGTGCAGTTCCATTAAAGTCAGGAGTCGTATACTGCTGGGCCACATGAAATCCAAGTGTAAATTGTAACATCTTGATATAGTCTGGAAGGTAATTTAAGGTACCGACGTTTACTACAATATCTGAAAAACTATTAGACCTACTCCAGTCAAAGTTGGTATGAGATTATTAAACAGTCATACATAACTGGATATTACATTTAAAGACAATCGGTGCATGAATAAAAAATCTGTCTGTTTAGCTATCATTATATTTCATCAACAACCAGACCTGGTCGTCACGGGTGGAACGAGTATTCATTGAAACAGCCATCTTCACAATGCTACCCCTGCGTCACAGGGCCATATGACAGTTGAACCAATCAACTCAACTCGAAAGGGCGCACCGGAATCACGCACGCACGAATACGGTGTTAGCGTTGGGCGTCTCAACGTGCGTGATTCCCGTGCACCCTTTCGAGTTGAGTTGATGTCCAGCAGTTGATCTACTTGCAACCATTAGGGTTTCTATATTTCTTCTTTACATGGAGGCAAACTCAATTTTGTCATAAACTTACATAAAAATTACACCAAGTACAGTAAAAAGAGAAGAAAAGAAACACCACACATCGATTATTATTCAAATAGTGTTCCAAAAAATAAGGTCATGAAGAGATTAGAACCTGATTTTTCGGTCGATCAAACACTAACTTATTAAATTGCTGCCAGTGACAAACCTTCATTTACTTCACATGAGGGACTAAATATGACATACATCTTCTTCACATACATTAGCGACGAAATGTTGGAACACATCATGAAGACAAGGAGTGTCTCTTCGTCCTTGTTCCTTACCTTCTTCTCCCCTAATCACATTACTCTGAAGTCCCTTGGCAACATGCTGCTGTTTCAACTACGTCATACATCTGACAGCGAGACGTCCGGGCAAAACCCACTCAGCAAACACCACGAGGCTAGTTCTTATATGCACATCGATCGTACATGTCAAAAACAAATATACTTTGTCCATGTAATACACAGAAATCAACTATTTGAAAGAAAGGTAAGTCACCACATGTTTTTACATACTGAGTGACGTTAAACTAAATCACTATGGATGCGTTTACATACCGAAATTTCCATATCAAAGAAAATACTTTTTACACTTAATGCCTGAGGGAAGGTAGAAAAGAGTGGTCTGGGAATAACATAGACACCTCAATCGCCGAATATTGTGTCGTCTTATTGTGACTGTGGAAAATGATCCTCATTCGCGTTCTGCACCTTACTAAGCTGTGCACATATTGCTGTTGGATAACTTTACGTGACAAAGTACACATATAAACTAAGAGCAGGAGAAAGTGTTCATGGTTGTGTGCATTTAGTTTATGATGCTAGTATGTAACAACAAATCAGATACAATTCACACATTATTAATAATTCATCAAACCACACCTTCATGCACACGAAAAGGGTTTTGACATTAGTCAGTGTATGTTACAACATTAACCTTTGCCTCTTTGTGCATCATCGTCGAATTTGTGAAATGTAATCTTTCTATTTGAGTTCCTCGAAATCTGTATATATGCCGCTCTACGATGTCCAGTGTGATAGTGGGTGAGGAATAGTTTGGCTTAAGCCACAAATAAACATCTGAGATTCTGCCTGCCGAAGGAAGACAGTCTGTCTGTTATCGTATCTGAGCTGTAAGGGTCAGACACAGATGGACACCATGGCATAACCATGACTACGAGTAACTGTACAGCTGATCTTTAAATCTTATTTAGGACATGGCGACCTTTTCTTAATCCTTGCCTACCGGTGCTGTGGAAGACATGTTGGCTCCAAATGGGAAAATACATTTAGACCTAGTTGGGCATGTTGGACACGATGAATGAGGCAGTTGTGGACATGATA
The DNA here is from genome assembly GCF_022045235.1 of Haliotis cracherodii. Lineage (NCBI taxonomy): Eukaryota > Metazoa > Mollusca > Gastropoda > Lepetellida > Haliotidae > Haliotis > Haliotis cracherodii. Next base: position 15,779,085 of record NW_027266270.1, on the reverse strand, counting down.
GTACATGCTCAGTATGAAAGTAGTGTCATCACACATGGTGGATGTGGCAAAGAATGCTCATTATAAACGTAATACGGACGAGGCGTCATAATTATAATAAATATAGTTTCATGACAGATGGTTGGCAACGGTGGATGTAGTAATGCATGCTCAGTATATACTTATTGCTATCACACAGCGCACGTGGCTATACATGCCCAGTATAAGCTCATTGCGATCACCAATACTGTTCTTGGTGAAACATTCTCAGTATAAATTTGGTGCTATCACACACAGTGCACATGGTTATTCATGCTCAGTATCTACTAGACTCACTAAATGTTTAACAATTAATGATCAGAATAAACTCCACAGCCTTTGGCCAAGGCAGTACACGCTCAGGGACAAAATAACGCCACAAACGCGCCTAGTCAATGCAGCCCTACAATTGCTTGGATGAAAAGGCATAATGTTACGTCTACCTCGGCCTGTCTGACACTACTTAAAATAGCAGCGTTGTTTTTTTACTTCTACTGTAAATTTCCTTAGACCTCGTGGCCAACCAGCGTAAATCTCTTTGTGAATATAACACATTATAACTCGTATTGATAGGTAAGCCTTAACAAAAAGCTCTTCCATCGACGACGAGCTCGTGGCCGCTTGGATGGCAGAATGTAATAGTTGCCGTTTCAAATTTCGTACACATCCCCATCAGGATCCTTGCTTTCAGAAAGTAGTTCAGCTTGCAGTGAAAATTTACAACCGTGATATGTCTGAAATAGTGTTCAAAGTGGCGTTGTTTGAAAGAGTGTGTGTGTTGGGTTTTATATCGCTTTTACTCCACCGGAAAAATGGGTTTCACACGTGCCTATTTTTCTCATAGGCTTTAACCAGTAGCAATATCCTACTCACGGCCCTAAAAACACAGTGTTAAAGCCAGCTCACTTAATGCTGGTCACAACATGTCCAAGTTATGCCGCAACTGTACAGAGAACCAATACGATCCAGTCAGTAAATAAATGATGGCACATCAATGACGGTTCTATTTTCAAAGAAATGTCTTTTTATCACGGTTTCTTTTAATGCTCTTCTCATATGCATATCTGAAACTGCTACTAAATATCACCCTTTACTCATAAATACAAGCCACAAGTTCTATATTCAGATATCGACGGATTTAATATACAGGGGAAGCCTAATATTGGCTTAAGCTATAGACTACTTAATTTCCTTTGTATATTAAAAGTTGCTATTTCGTGATTCTGCCCCATCTACAGTTAGACTATGTAGGTTCTCCAGACGATGCTTATTCCCTCCTAGACCGACCTGCTTCATCAGAGTTTAAGTGTATTATTATATTGCCATGTTTGGAGGCATGTCGCTCCGATCTCACTGTCTAATCATACCATGAAACTTGTTTTCAATTTAGTGGGCACGGAGACGATGGAACTAAGCCATGAAGCGTCTGCAAGAAAGATTAAGGAACTTTGATTAATTCTTTGTTTCTATAAATAATATGGAGAATGCCCCCAAGTATTGGATCTTGTATTTATCAATTTGAGACAAGAAAAATATGTGTAATGTTACCTTAACCAGAAAGAAAAGGAACGAAATAATTGAAACATCTTTTATAAAAATGTTATGCTTAAATGTATTTGCAACGCGCCATTTCCCTATACATTGGCGTGGGGACTTTCAAGTTATTCTAATAAAATAATTCTGTTTCAGTATCAATGCATTCCGTTGAGATGCACATTACATCAAGTGCAGTCACAAGATAAAAGAAAGTACAATTCCGCGGCAACTGTCACTTCATATTCATCTGAGTTAGGTGCAACATATGTAGTGAAGTAAAGCCATGAACAGTTGAAAACACCCTCATGCTAATTATAACATTCCCCATATTCAAATTTATGAGGGCAATCAATAATGTTTGGTTTTTATCCTGTAAATCATTCTGTTTTGATATTAGTTCTATATGACTGTCCATATGTTAACGGAAGACGTAATTTTCCTTGCAACCATGGTTGACAACTAGTTTGATAATACCTGTCTGATCGCTGATGACCAAGGCCAGTTTCTCAAAACGACTTTAGTCCCGAGAGGATAATAACCCATCGACACAAAGTTTCTCACTGCAGAGACGTCTTCAGTCACTACCAGATATATCTTTACATTTGAGAGGCCTCCGTGCACGAGGATAAACTTGGCAATGTCAAAGTATGAAAATGAATCATACTTACTTTATCATTGTGTCGATGGGTTGTTATCGTCTTAGAGCTAAGATCGTTGTGTGAAACTGGCCTTGGCCTGTCATATTATGTGTTTATTCTACTGTGATGAGGAGCAGGTCTCGTAAAAGGTATTCACAGTTCAACCAACCTGTCGCTGGGTAATACGCAGGCATCTAGCTACTATACTGATTCAAATTAAAAACTTCACATTTTTAAAAGTAATCCCATATGTGATATACAACGGACAAATGTATCAGAGAAGGTAATTTTTAATCATTAATGTCCAAAGAAGGATTTTAATTAACGGTGGTAACCATAATTTGTTCTAAGCACCTACGGTATTCGGTTATAACATCAACAGTTTAAATCATAAGTCCCAAGCACGAGAATCTGACGGCACACAAGTTCAGTAGCGTGTATGGCCACCATGTGCGTTGACAACTGCCACACAACGCCTCCGCATGGACCTTGTGATGCGTGTGAACCCATGATTGGGAAGACGACGCCATTGTTGTTGCAAAATGGTGCCAAGATCTTGCAAATTCTGTGGTTGGTTCTGGAGAGTGCGCAGACTTCAGCCAAGAGCATCCCAGACGTGTTCGATGGGATTGAGGTCGGGAGACCTTGACGGCCAGTCCATGACGTTTACTCCCGCATTCTGAAGGAAATTCCTTGACAAAATTGCTGTGTGGGGTCTGGCATTGTCGTGTTGGAAGATCAAGCCGGGTCCCTGTGCTTCCATAAAAGGCAGAAGTTCTGGTGCCAGTACCTGGTCGCGGTAAACAGCAGCGTTGAGGTTGCCACGGATGACAAGAAGCCTGGAACGTGCATTGTCACAGGAAGCACCCCACACCATAACACTTCCGCCTCGAAATCTGTCAACTTCCTGTACACAACACTGGGCGTAACGTTCATGCCGGCGCCTCCACACCCTCGCCCTACCATCAGCAAATCGAAGATTAAATCGGGATTCATAACTGAAGTTTACTTGATTCCAATTCCTCTGAGTCCATCGCAAGTGTCGCTCTGCCCACAATTGACGTTGACGTCTGTGTAATTGAGTCAGAATCGGCCCGCAGTATGGCCGTCTTGCTTGAAGGTGAGCAGTTCTCAGACGGTTTCGAACAGTTTGCGCACTCAGTCTACCCCTAATCAGTTCATTTCTGGTTGATGTAGCCGTCAAAAATCGGTTTCGGAGGTGACGTAAGACAATCTGACGATCCTCTGCATGTGACGTCACACGTGGTCGACCTGGCCGAGGGCGATCAGCGGTGGTAGACGCGTCTGTAAATCATAAACAGTCAGTCGACTACAACCCATCGTCCTTGCGACTTCAGCTACGGACGTTCCCGTCTGCAACATGCCGACGGCACGTTCACGTTGCACATTTGAAAGGCGTGGCATGACAAATAACCGTAAAGACTTTTGTTTTCTTGTGTTTTTCATTTTTTGTTAATGACTGCTAACAAGTATGGCTGAAAACACGTGCGGTATTATGGCAACGTGACCAATTGCACGTGAAAAAACACTTTTGCCACTATAGTGCTGTGCACATAATTTTGATCAATTCACCTGCACGGTTCACCAAAACGGGTGTTATCTGAAGACAATAACTGGCCATTACTGTTTAAATACACAATAAGGGCCCACAATGATAACTGGTCAAAATGTTAAAATTTTAGGATTGTGATTTTTTAAATTTGGTTCAGTATATATTAGGAAAGCCAAGGTCAAGCCGGTAATAGGGGTGACTGGCTATAAGGATTATCTTCTTTGTATGGAAACGTCATGAAACGAACGACTTTATTACAATGGTATTTGAAATACTGGGTTACCCTGGGTTGCCGTCGATGGCTGAGTCTGGGTAATCTGTAGCAATATATAACCAACATCTGAAAAGAAATCGTTTTGCTTGTAAATAACATTCTGGAATGAAAATGAAAATTTGGTTAAAAAAATGTATGAAATGAACCACATCGACAAGTGTTTTCGTTATCTAAAACAATAACACACATTTCCAAAGGGAGGTGATATCCTACCCCTTGATGTATACTATATCCCATATTGCTTTGAACCACACATCAGTATCACAGCACTTACACGACCTGGGCCATCGGTAATTGTAAATGTTATTCCCAACACTCAGAGATGAGACACCAATCCCATAACGGTATACATACTCCGTGTTCTTGCCAAATATTGTTAGTCATAAAATTTCTAAATTCTCAAGGTGCCTATTATTTAGATTAATTTGATTCAACTAAAAGATAAACAAATGTTCGTTCTCTTAATGGATCACATGTAATATATAATTGAAGACAAATTGAATTGCCAAGTAATTAGCTGGGACTTATATTTAATTTTTCATTAATATTACGTTCAAGCATACTTCTATGCTTCTATGATGTATTGACTTATTGACTGGGAAAATGAGATGATTATTTTTTTATTAGGTTTGTGTATGCAGAATTGCTGTCATAACAACCGGTAAGAGAACAGCATATTTTGTTATCACAAACAAGACTGTTATGACAAAAAAATACCCCATTGATGCTCAGTGACGGTACCAGTATCTGCATGGAACGTCACTGTAGTGTACATAAAGAAGTCGTTTACATCTGTATCTTTGATTTACAGTTAGTATATAATATTGTTTTCAGCATTACTTGTGGACATTTATATGTTGACATATTGAACTAGTGGTCATGCATCACCAAGGGATGGGCGGTCGGGTAGCCTAGTGGTTAAAGCGTTCGCTCGTCACACAGAAGACCCGGGTTCGATTCCCGACATGGGCACAATGTGTGAAGCCCATTTCTGGTGTCCCCCGCCGTGATATTGCTGGAAAATTGCTAAAAGCGGCGTAAAACTATACTCATTCACTCACTCACCAAGGGACACATGATGGACTGTGGTGAAACGCATATATAGCTCCAAGAGACACGGATCATGACACGATAAACTGAAAGTGTATTCCATGTGTAATAGAACATGTACATGGGAGAAAGTAAAGACGTATCGCAATGTGTAATGGGACATGTTAACATGAACACGTATCACGTTTGGAGAAATCCAGTGAAGCTTGATGTTGGCAAAGCATATCTTCAATTTCCCCAAAATACAATTTTCACATATGAAGAGCATTCCGCGTTCAGAGATAATTATCGGAATGTTTGTGATCAAGATATTTTCATACATTATAAGAAACGTCAGCTAGTGCTCTTTGGAAAATCATTCAAGCAAGGGTATAACATCAAACGGCTCGTTAAGAGGTTCAATATCATTCATGGTAATGTGCACATTTCTTTGACCGCTGGAGCACATTTCCTTCGTTGTGTCTTCATATAAGTCTCTAAATAGTTCAGTCTATGTACTGCTTTCTTTCTCGGGAAGTTGACCTCTGGAGCACATTTGCTTCGTTGTAGCCCAATATGAATCTCTGAATGTTTCAGTCTTTGAACCGTTTTCTTTCATGGGAGTATTCCTTCAAAACTTCAAGGGTCCCATTCAAAATAGTGACATGGTGCTCGTGACAACACTCGTCTTTCATAAGATGCAGCTTATCCGTGTATCCCGTCAGCTACTTTTGAAACAACGACGTTTGATGTAGGTAGACTTGGTATGAATCAAGAAATGATTGTTCGGAAAGAATCAATTTTAAATGTTTTGGCGTGTTGAAATCAACTTACGAGACAAACCTTGAATTGACGCGCATGAGATAAGTACTATCAGTACTTTTAGAGGCATATGACCTCGTCAGTCACACGAAACACGCTTTAGTAAATTAAATCTGATGAATGGTCAATCGTATAATATTAATTATAACACACATTTTAAAACGACTTCTTTTCCCCCGGAAAGGGTAAATGTAACATGCCGTCTGAAGTCCTACTTGATTAGTAAAACATTCATGCACCCACCATGAGAAATTATTTTTTCTGTGAAATCTTTTAAGTTGATTTCCGGCTCATTTTTACACAGAAATTGTGTCTTGTACGTGCGCAGAAACTATTCCAAATGCTTTTGTGTTTGTGTGGTTAAATCAAGCGCATATTGCGTTAATTTTTGTTTTAAATATTTACCTTTTCAGAATAAAAACCAACAAGCTACTCATCCTTGAAGCCAAAAAGTAAATAGACAAAATTAGATATTTAGTTTCACAAAGATGTGTTTTGTAGTTTAAAAGGAAAATCGTCCGCAATTGCTGAACGTATATAACATGAAAGGCATTTCATTACATTATATTATTCATGAAGGCAGACATCAAAGCAATAATATCGACTAAAATCCGAATTTATACAATTAAATTTGTTATTGTTTTTGATGCATTACCCTTCAGACTTAATGTAGAACATGTCACACAGAGCCTCTGGAATATGAAATTAACAGAACTATATGTTGATCGAGGCATCGACATTTAGTATTGAGCTTTCTTGAAATAAAATGAATAACTTCCAACGATTTGCTTCTCAGATCTGGATTGCACCGAATTAAACAATGTTGGTCACTATCACTTTTGTTTTGTTTGTTTGTGTGTTGTTTAATGCAGCACTCAGCAATATTCCAGCTATATGACGGTGGTCTGTAAACCAGGATCTTCACTTCCAACGATTTGCTTCTGAACAATGTTGGGCGGTGTAGTGTAGAGATATATTTTGTTTGTTTGTGTGCGCACTCATTCGGCCAGAGAGCACTACAACCACTGGGCTACTGCTTGTCACTTCCTGCCTATGGCTAAACATAGTATTCTACTTAATTAGTGTCATGTGCAGGCTGTAAGGAGAAATCACATCTTGGGTCCATATGGCCACTGCTGTGATTCCAATCCTGATATAACTAATATCTACCACTCACATGATGTACTGTACTTCCACTGTATCATTGCAGATGTACATTACATCGACCAGAGGCAATACAAAACTGTTTTAACATTTCCCACAGGTAATGATTATGATACAAAGGAATATATAAAATGTAGTAAGATTGCTGAATTAAGTTTAATTGGTAAGGTTCAGGCAGCTAGTTCTGCAAGGTTGTCCCCTTACCTCCATCAAGGACTTCTCATGAAAGATACATACGCTCAATGCAAGAAATATCTCCTTTTTCAGCTGTTCAGTCGTAACAGGAAGTAACAGTCTGCAAATCTCTAAAACTTGCAATTCAAGTGTAGAGTAAAATGATTTGTGAAGGCCTTTGAGGAGTTACCTTAGTGTCTAGACCACTCGTTAATGCCTCCTGCTTTCGTTTCAAGTGGACATCTATGACAGGTGCAGTAGACGGTTCAGATAGGACAAAGGGAACTTTACAAAAGAGGACAGCGCCGAGATAATGGCCATCAGAGGGCGCTGGTTGCTGAATGTCACGTGGACAAGGTAAACTTTTGTTGGGAGTCAAATACAATAATACTGTGCCAGATTAGGGTGTGATATCCTTTGACCATGTGTAGAGCGTGACTGTATGTTAGACGCACTTTGTTCTTCATTACATTATTACAACGAACGTAATTATGTACCCAGTCTCATTATAAAGTTCTTAAAGTGGACAAATTGACGTGTATACCACCAAAAGTATCTCCTGTTCAGTAAGTAGAGACCTGGGATTGTGCGGAACAAAAGCTTCACAACCGTCTGCGAGCTGTCACGACAAAAAGTGCAAGTAAATTCGTCACAGAGCTATGGTTATATGTTCTAACAGGAAAACGTTTCAGCCAGAGGAGCGCGTGTGTGGTCTTGACCGTTCCCTAGTATGTCTAAGAAAACTGTTAAAGAAAAGTGGAGTAACTACAATCAGTCGAGCTTGGTTTGTTTATCTTCAATAAAAAAAGTAAGATCTGCACCTCTAAGAACTTGTTGATGATAAACGATTGAAGTAGTACGTCCTTGTTGACTGTAACACGTTTTCTAATGGCACAGTCAAATACGCACCACATGTTCCCTGTTAATAAGTGATCAAAACAATAAATATTTATCAACAAGTTCATTTGCTTTATTACTGTATCTTTTTTCGCCCTTTTCAAAGGTAGAATTGTGTTCCAAGAAACCTAAATTTGCTTTGCAGACGTGAGTCCCATACCTGTGCTATGATTCGCTGGTTGGTTTAAAATTGAAAACTTCTTTTCGATAATTACACTGAGTTTACTACTTTGGTTTAACCAAATTGTTTATCACGTTTGAACTATTTCTTGTGTATAATTAAAATTTATATCACTTTTGAACTTCCTACCACAAGAAGCTCCCACACCCAGTAGTAATCTATTTTGGTTTTGTGGTATATACTGTGCATCAAGTGTCAAGTTCTCCCTTACTCCTCATGTCCCTTGCCAAAAATATTTGTTCGGTCCCTTAAACACCTTTTTCAAAGCATTGCAGTCTCGTGTCTCTGATAGCGAGCTACAGGTTCCTTTAATATATTTAATTAAGGCGTTGTCCAGTGAAACGTATGGTGTCGGGTTGATCGATGTAGAAAATGTAATTAAACTACCTACCTTAGACCAGACTGACAATGTAAAGATAATGAAGGTTTGGAGTGTCATTGACCATTGATTTGTCACTACTACTAGACAGTCTCTTCAGTGAAGTAGGTGTGGGTGTAATACGAGACTGGCGGAAACAAAAATAGAAGATGGGGCCTTATACGTTAATTGTCACATGAACTAAATATTTGCTCCTATATTCAAAGAGACATTTAATAGATTAAACGTTGATAACAGTCACGTTATTGTCAAGTACATCCCAAACGAGGTAACTGTATCTAAATAATAGGAAACCTTAGACCATTACATGCGAGGCGTCATCAAATTGCACTTTTCATTGTAGTCAGATTCGAGAGTTGTAAATGATGCACACGAATTGTATCTTCATCAATGTCACATTGGTAATTATCCCATCAAGGAAAATGTGTGTTTTCGATTCGTTATACACGAGAAAATTGTGCATTTTCTGGGGTTAGGGTATGTGCGGGCGTGGCTGCTAGCTTAGTAGTTGGAGCGATCGGTCATCAGAAGATGTGTGACAAACACTGGGATATTGTTAAAAGAGGTGTTACCCGTGATCACACATTTACTCATTAACTATCATGATGAAGTTCCAAGAAACATGTTGTTTGTTGTTTCACGCCTCACTCAGCTTTAGTCCAGCTAAATGACGGGGATAATCGAGTCTGGACAATCCTGTGATTGAAATCATGAGCATCGATCCACGCAATTGGAATACAATGACGTTCATCAACCAAGCCAGCGAGTCTGACCTCCCGATCCCGTCAGTCGCCTAGCCTCATACGACAAGCATAGTCGCCTTTTGTGGCAATCATGGGTTGCTGAAGACCCGGGTCTTCACGGGTACGATGAAACATGAACCCCACGGGCAATAGTATCGTGCTGACAAACCAGAAACGTTTTCAGCGCATATCAGATTTGTACCTGTATCTACAAAAGGCAATGTAACCAACCCTTCAAACTTTCTAAAAGTATGGATGAATATAAAGTCTTGGAATGTCGAGGCGACTCTCCATACTTTAAAAATAATAGGACCGGAAGTCCATGGAACCCTCGTCGCAATTATTTGTTAAGAATGAATGATTTCTTGACATCCCCTCAGACAAATCAGTATTCCTGTTATTTTGGAGGCGGCAGGATAGCCAAGTGGTAAGTGTGGTTGTTATTGTCTGCACTAATTACAACTGTGCAACTTCAAAGCAAATCACCTGATCATTCTGCAGAGATGGTACACGTGGAAGATCTGACCTATGATGCACCGTATTAGAAAGACCATCCTATTAATCACGCCATTGATCCTGTGAGGATAACAGCTCACGGTAACTGTAATGAGAAGAAGATTGGATTTTCTCATTGACTACCAGTAGGTGTATCGCAGTGTCTCGTTGGTAATACGGCCTCTTTGGCATCTTAATCCCTGTCTACATTGACATATTGAATAGTCGTGAATGTAAGTTTCCCATGCAACCATCACTGTTATACCACTGGTAATTTTCGATATTGGTGCCATGTGTGATGCCCATTCGTAGAAATCCCTATAGTAATATGACATTGTTATTGCTAAAGTGTGTTCAACCATACCGATGGCCTCTTATTCTTGTTCTAACGTGAACTCTTCCCAGTTTAAATGTGTACATGTGCCTGATGAGATAAGGTGACTCGAAACTCCCATACCTTACCATAGACCTACGACAGTCGTAGCGCTAAAATTGTTTTGTACAACGGCACCCAGAACATTCATATTGATACCATTAAAATGGTATGGGATTCTTTCTACAGAAAGCAGGTATAATTACTAAGAATGTGGTTTGTCATTCTAGAATGATCCCCACTGACATTTACCCGAACCGTTCAGTGTAGGTTTTGTTTGGTTTGTTGTTTAACGCTGCACTCAGCAATATTCCAGCTATATGACGGCGGTCTGTAAATAATCGAGTATTGACCAGACAATCCTGTGATTAACATCATGAGCATCGATCCACGCAATTGGGATATGATGACATGCATCAGACAAAGCAGCGAGCCTAATCACCCGTTGGTCGCCCCTTACGACAAGCACAGTCGCCTTTTACAGCAAGAGTGGGTTGCTGAAGACCTAATCTACCCAGGATCTGCATGGGGCGTTCAGTGTTGGAATGCGACTGCATCTAAGTACCTGATGTTAGGATATATATTTTTCGAAGTTCAGAAGTTCTGATGAGCATGTCATGGACTGTACGATAATATGACGACGATCGTCTTGTCACGGTCTAACGGCCGCACCGCTTCCGTCTCTCTTAATCGTCCGGCTTCCGTAAATTTTGGCAAAGTCCGGCGGTCGTCGTTGTCCAGTTTCTTTCCATTCATTGTTAGATAATTGGTGACACATAAATCTTATTCTTTCGCGGTTTAATTACATACCTCTTTCGTTAGTAAGTGGTTATGTGGCAGTTTTCTCTCTGGTCCTGACTTACTCTGGTGGTATTGAGCTAAAACTTATTGGCTGGGCTTATATATATCGTACCCCGTTTTTCTAGTAATCAGTGGAAAACCAACTTTCCTGAGATTGTCTAGTGTAGGACAAGTACCTATTTACTATCGGGAGTCAAGTTTCTCGTTTGGTCAAGTACCCGTGTTAATGATTGTGAGTCTAGATACTCCTTGGCTGAAGTACCTTGTATTTTGGGGAAGTTTAGAATTTCCTTGAACAGTCAAAGTGACTGAGTCTTTAGTCGAACAGGCTAGGTTGCCATTCAGGCGTGTTTCGTCTATTTCATTGTCCAAGAGACACCATCTGTGTTTATTTACCGCTATTGAACTCAGTCTAGGCTATTCGTTCATTAGAGTGTTGAGTTCATTAACTCTGGTGTTAATTGGTCGCAGCCGACTCAATTGGCTGTCTATGCATCTTGTCAATTATATTGTCAAAGTGTTGATTCAGCTACCCTCTGTGTACATGTATAACTGTTATAGAGTTACTTAGCTAATCATCTTGGATATCTGTTCTGGTTTAATTAATCAGTGATTGCTCTCGTTGTAAATTGGGATTTTGGTTCTTTTTATTATCATCTATTCTTACAACTAGCCTATAATAATAGACCTGTGAACCTATTACCACATGTTCATTATTACGTTATTCCTTCATGACACCCTGGTCTCTGACATTACCCATTACATTACACGTAATTTACGACTCATATTGAAGCCATAAAGGCAAAAAGAAAACTAAAGAGTATAGTTTTAATTACTTAACGGGCCAGACTGGAGTGTTTGTTAGTTTGTTTGTTGTTTAACGCCGCCAATATTCCAGTTTTATGACGGCGGTTGGCGAGACTGGTACTTTGAATTATCGCAGCTAGATACTCAAATAAAGAACTACTGGAGCGTCACCTCATAAAAACGCAATATTCAGGACATGGCTGTCTGTTTTTCCTACAATTGTCTCACGACATGTGTATTATGTACATACGTCTACAATGTGTATTACATGGAAATAATTGTTATAAGTACTGCCACTTCAAGGTAATGCCAATGAGGAATGAGGAAATTTATGGTAAAAAAACCCAGGAAATTATAGATTACCACAGGCATCACATACATTTACCCAAGTGACATCTACATTCGACACAGCATTGTCGTAGAGAGATCTGTGTTTCGAAGGTATTAGCCATTATTTGGTCGTAATCACTACTAATTCATTTCTTCCAAAGATATCAAGTTTGTAGTTATGCCACCTTGAGTACAGACATTGCCAGTGTTCATCATTGCACCACACATCAAGCGTGATGTGTCAGACCAGAATGCTGAATTCACTTCCCAAATATTCAACAAGTCCATTATGAATTCGATATTTGACTAAATTGAAATAGTTGAAATTTTAACATGATTCCACTTTGACACCATATGGGAATATTTATGTTCATTTTGACAACCTTGATGTGACCAAGACTAACCTTGATGTAATCCACTAAACGTTTTAGGAATTGAATTTTAACTGCATATATATGTGTTGCTTCACATGAGGCCATAGCCTGCATTTTACATCAAGTGTGGAGCTGAGTGTTGGTTGGGGTGATATACTGGCAGCTTCGGGACTACATTTCTCCAAGTCACTGCTTGAGAAAAGTAACGTTTTTGCAGATCCACATTCATCACGCTCTTCATATTTCATGTCAGACACAAGGGAAACGAGTGTAAAGCTGTAACTACTGTAACCATCCACTTTGTCCATATATGGTGAACAGTTATGCAGTCCCTTTTGTACAATTGTACTATTGGACTGTTGTAACTGCATACCAGTTAGACATATAAACTTCCCTGCACCAAGAAGTTATGCTATGATAATTTGCTGGCAAGTAAAAACTGGACTTAACGCTACTTTTAACAATATTTTGGTCTTGTCACAGCGTTTCAGTGTAATGAGGAAGAAGGATTTTAAGAGACACAGACCGAAGTCGTTTATCACCTCGGTAACACCCATGCAAACAGGTATGATACTGACCAAATATCATAGTCTGGAATCTTGGACCCCATGATCAGAGGTCAGCACCTTGGATTGGGGGACCTGAGAACTATTGGCCACCCACGTCTCTCCTGCTGTCCACAGACAACATAAGCGAATAAATGCGTGGCTTGCATCAATTGTGGAATACTATTTGTGTAGGGTTGGCGCTTCAACCTTTTTGTCACATCCTCATATCTCTTTCTTTTCACCATTTTGCGTCCTTGATTTCCAGTCTTAGAATTGCAGTATTTTGCCATAAATTTTGTTTACAAGACCATTTTGTTCCAACGTGTCTCTATGCAGAGACAGAGCTTCGGATGTAGTCTTTTAGACGGTACCTAATGTCGTGAGTTCATTTTTAGAATGATGCAGACTGTCATTTCCTGCCTTCAGTGACGCTCACAGAGGGGAACATTACTTATGTTCTCTATTAAGTCCATACGTCAGCACCATGCAGAGTTAATACAACATGACCAATATGTAATTGTCCAATTGTTCCTGACGGGGCGTCCAGCCTTGTGTTTCTCTTGGTTTTTGCCATCAGTGGATAAACTCGATGGACCAATCAAGGATTTAATTCATTCACTGATGACAATATTTCCTATACTGTTGCCCATATTTTCTATTCTTAAGACTGTCTGATAGGCGTATGCTTTTCTGTTCACTGCGCAGTTCGAACTCTCGTATTTTGTCGACAAATGTCATTCTGTTGGTATGAAAGCGTTCAGCCGAGCACCAAAGGCTAAAATCATCAAGGATAATGCGTTTTATGTCTCACGAAACGTGGATGTATTCCAAGTTTGAGGCAATGGTGAATATGAGACGCCGATGTGAATACTATGCGTTCCCAACGTCACTTTATTTCCTGATTGCATATTAGCCCTGTGGAACGGTGGATTATTAAGAGAAATGATCTCCCTTTGAAAAAGAACACTGCATCCGTACATGGTTACTAATACTGTGTTTGAAAAAACAATAGATAAATACCATTGATGACACTTTTGGCACAGTGAGTGATGTACATGTACGTGTACCTGTGGTTATGTATCGAAATTAGAAGATTTTATCACACATAAGTGCCGCATAAAAAATTCAGTGAAACCGTAGTACTCATGTATATGCATTGTGAATGCTTTGGGAAAAAGAACCTCACAATCCACTAATTTAGATACTTTATGAGCGCATGCACAACTGACTGATAATCTCAATTGATATTCACACTTTGGAATGCACACAAGATCGTAAAATTCCTTTTACAACCACACTTAACATCTGTCGATGGGGAAATTCGTTGTTTATTGTTTAACGCCCCATTCAGTGGTTTTTAAATAAGTAACCTGTACCAGTGATTGATATTGACGTCTCTGCTCTATTTTGCACGTGTTTGATCGCGACAGCTCGTAGATTGTTGCATTGTGTTGCATCTTTCACAGAACATTGTCGCTGGTTACTATATAGGTGATATACATGGTATGGTATATAAAAGTAATAAATTGTAATGTCTCGAGACAAGGTACATAAATACATAGGCAATGATACAATTCTGCAATGAAGATCTAACTCAGTGTGTCTAACATACAGTGTGACAAGCTCTGCGCACGACCAAGAGCCATTCGTAGCCTATATTGTGTTGTTCCTTAATACTTAATGCTTTTAAATGTTCCGCTACTAGTTTTAAATCTTATCTGTGATATTCTAGTTATCACACTGTCCTTCGATGACAGATTTTTATAAAGTTTAAATATATGTATATGTCATGTATAACTTCTCGTCACTATGGTTGAAATATTGCCGATGTGACGTAAAGCATTAACTCACTCACACAGGCAACTCCTTAAAGGTCTTCAGAATGCATATTATTCCACAATTAATTTTCAAAATTTTAGGGATTTGCAGACTGTTACTTACAATAGCCAATACTTCTTATTTTTGGTGTAATGTGTCCTTCATGAAAACTATTTGAGGCAAGGCGACACGCAAATTAAAAAAACGTCATTGAGGCTTGAAATCGTACATGTACTTTATGTTTGATATATGTCATCATTTCCTGTCTGAAACGTTGAAATAGGTCGTGTTATGTCTGGCCGTTAGATCTAATCTATATTCGAATTGTAATCAGCAATACTACAGGGCAAACTCTGTGCAACAAAGCAGTGTAATTAGTCGGTCTTGGCCACGTTGGGAGAACATACGGGCAGGCGGGTTTGTCCCAACACCACAGGGAGAGCCATAGACTGCTGATACAAGTGTAGAAGGGGAGGCGGTAGCCAAGCCAATAGTGCCAGCTTCTCGATCTGATCTCACGAAGTGTGAAGCAGCTATCGTAATGTCGAATATAATTAGGAAAATAATCAAACTAAGACCAATCAAAATAGTTGCTTTTGAACTTACACACGACAGACCTCGACGAAGTTAACGTGATTTATGTCCCCAGCAATCGCCATCTGAGGGAAAGGAGCAAGTTACGCTTTCTTTTAACACTAAATTAAGTAGAGCGATCGGAATACATGTAGTTTCGTTAGTTACATTTGATATGACATGTTGATATGGCAAATGAATTTTGACATTAAGGTTACCGGTTATGAAGCTAACAAGTGAAAGACGTAATATTCAAATTTGTACCTCATAAGAATTGCTTTGATTTAATGTTTCATGCAAAAGCTTTCTGCCCATATCATACTATGTGTAAAGGCATGTCTGTAACAGCTATTAATGCCGAGAAAACACGACTTGCTGTGGGGTGTGAATCCGTTTATTTGCTAGACGTAGAAAAATATTAATACCCTGTAAACATATATTAGAAGTATGTAATATATGAACATCACAGTTTAGCTAATATCACAGTGGTATGAGAGATTCAATACAAGAGAAATAAAGGAGGATATCTGAGGCACACTTGTCACATTTAATAAATACATTTATGACATACAATCTTCCATTTCAGTTATTTCACTTACATAATGTTACTTGGTATATAGTAGTGATTCATAAACAACACATATATTCTCCACATGAGAATGTAACTTAAATTTTAATATTTCCTATTCAAAATTAGCTCACCCGCTTATAAGACAAAACAACTACATCGTCTCTGTAAGACGGCAAACTGATACCAACGAAAAGTGACAACATATGTACATACATTCAACACGCGCTTATCACAAGTATACATAACAAATAACACACTACTCCTAACGTATTTCTCAGAACCTGTTACAACAGCGCATACAACCTACACACTTCATAATGGCAATGAATGTCATATTTATTAAAGTGTTAAATGAAAGAATAATTAGCATCATGAACTTTGCAACCTGAATCAATTCAGAAAAAAACATAGCGAGACGTTTACGTCTATAAAATGCTAACGTCAAAATGAGTTAAATAGACGCCTTTAGAACTTTAGTTTATATATAATACTAACCACTTTAGGACGACAAATATTAGTCCTTTGTACAAAAAGTGTTCAACCTCCAATATTCAGCTCTCAAAATGCAATGGAAGCCGTACGAAATCACGAGGTTCAACTTCATTGAAGCAGACGATCATATCAGCCAATCAAATTGCTCAATATTATAACTAAGATTCCCACTAACATGGAATACACGTGCTATGCATATTAATTAACCTGACCAAGACACAGAATAGGCAAGGGAATACCATCAATAATACTGTTACATGAACAAAAAATGTTTTTGTATAACTTTTTATCGACTTAAAAATAAAACAAAATACAACGTGATAACAGCACTGCTGCACTTCATTTCCTCTTAATGAGGTCAAATCTTCCTGTATACTGAATGGATTTTAATTCAGTTTATGAAATAGGATGACTTGATGGCACCAAGAACAAATAGTTTGAACTACCAACTTTGCACGTTTACTTCAAAGGTTCAGGACAGTTGTCAATATTTTAAGCAAAGGTCATCTGCAGCTTGCTGCGAAAAGAATGCTGTGAAAAGCTGGATTTCCTCATAGACGTTTCAGTGATATATGGGGAGAGGGCTTTTAGGCAAGTAGTCAGTATTCCAATTGGCACCAATGGTGCTCCCTCACTTGCACACCTCTTTTGTATGTATAATTTGGGAAAATAATGCACACTTCCTTATTAATATACATTTAATATAAATGTATAACTGTGAATAAACAACAGTAGACAATACGGACATTGCAATAATTAAGCCGTGGTTACTTTTTTTTCATTTCTTCTTTTTATGGTACGGGCTCCGGGATAATGTTCATGCCATTGGTCATATGAACCTTTGGATCAGTGTGTACTCATGATCAAATTTCATTCTCAGCCGAAGGGGGAGTACACAACGTAAGCCGCCGTATGAGGCGCTAAAATGTTTACAGTCACATTAACATATCATCCAACTTGGTATTCATTCATTGATGGGCGAAATATCTTGAACAATGTCCCTTGAATCTGAAGGGTTGAATCAGAGTTAACGTGTGTTTCAGTGTGGTGTCCTAGAAACAATCAGGAGTAAAGCTGCCGAACACGGACACCATATTCGCGTTCCATTCAAGACATGATTCTTCATGTTAATACAAGTTTGTAAATTACATTGATTGGCTATTTTTGAAAAGAAACTTTTATAGCCTATCGGGCTTTCTTTGGAGGCACATTCCATGCTTTGAAACATTACTATAGTTGCAAAACATTTCTAATGCTAGGGACCAGGACAAGGTAGAGGTCAAGTTAGAATACATCACTGTAAAACGCATTTCCTATCCATATAGTTATTAACATGGTACTAATATCTGGGGCTGGATGCAAGCAACACATTTTCAGTTCCAATTATATGTGTGTAATGTCGCTTTGGGATCTGATCTGTTGTGATCATTATATATGATGCAAAAAAACAGGCCCACTTCACAGAACAAATATTCTCTGCACTAAGCCCCCTAAAGAGGGTTTGCATATCACATTCAACAAAAGAAAATTAATTATTTAATGATAACAGAACGGAAAAAAAGAGCAGCGTAAACAATGACATTTTTTGCATATACGAAAACAAGGGAGAAAGAAAACCTCCAGATTGTAATTGTGGTGAAGCCCGTACCAAATATGAGCCACAGATAATTCGGTTGTTCCATGGTCCTTGTCATAAATACATGTTGTCCAGTCGGGCTGTGTCACATGTGAAACATAAATTCACTTGTAATTATGCCATAACCTAATTGTCTTAAATTCGACACTTTTTTTTATAAATCAGTATTAAAGAAATAGAAGACGTGCGACCCACACACATGGCGACTGACTGTAATAGTGCAACTCTGTCGACTTGCGTGATTGAGATAGTTCCTCACTCGATGGCATATTCAGAAGCGAACGAAATTTAATTTGATGAGGAAACAAGCGACAGATTGCAGAGGGAGAGTGAATCAAACAACGAAGCACATGCAGTGCAAAGTGTCTCCTTGCAACATCAAGCCAGACATAAAACGTCCTTGCAGGTGTCAGTGACAATCATTGCACGGTTAGTCAATGCACCATCATTTACAGTGACAAAGTTAAGTGCAAATTCCGGTGTTGGTACGAATCCATCACGTGATAATGACGAAATAAATTGTGTTCTGAGACCTCTACTGAGCTGTTAGAGAGAATACCAGATGCTTATCGCAAGTCATGTTTGGTTTTATCAGATGGAGACTGATTTATAGATGTCAGCTACAACAGTAACGCATTTTTTTATCTTTTTTTAAGATGGCAACGCGATAAATCGGAATGAACAACAAAGAACGAATCGTGGTTTATTTCACGATAAAACATTGTTCTAACACGACGTCATTTCTGCAGCTTCGAACATGCGCTCGCAACTTGATGACGTCGTAAATTGAAAGACGTTATTTTTTAGAGGTAAGTGTCTAGTGAGTTGTTCCCCAAAGATGTAGTTTGACAGCGCAGATGAATGCAAGGGCCGAACGATCGCAACCAGAAGTGGGAAAGATGTGACGATCGGTATTGGGAGGAAAGGTGCAGATAATCGGCGTGAAAATTGTTGGAATACCACACGTAACTCCCCTGTACATAAATTGAAGTAGTCCGACATTGCCGATGGCGGATTGTATTCAGGGAGTCATCATTATTTTACATACGGTAAATGTTTGTAAAGCTTGTATACTTTATTGACATTCTGCAAAAGGCTGCACAATGCTGCGTCCCTCAGTGTTTATTCTCCCTGCAGAGTTGTATAGTACGATAAACAACTCCTACTCGTCGTATATTTCTTAATTCATCTGCAAAAGCCCTCGATCCGTCAACTGCTCAATTTCAACAGTAAATGGTTCATATTGAGACTCTGATTCCCGTGAAAAATAACGTTGCAGTTAAGGATCCAATTTTTGAAAATGAATCGAATTACCATGAGTATAACGATTACAGCGGAGACACACGAATCAATGCAGTATTTGTTTTGTTTGATTAATGACTACCAAAACACCAGTAAAGAACCTAAAGTGGTATAAGTATGAGCTGCACTCTTGTCCATAGACTAATTTAGAAACTACAACATTATTAACCTTAATAATCACCTCACTGTACGTAAACCAGCCTCTGTCTAGTGTGTAATCAGTAGCATACATTGCCTGTGTTGAATCACATAGATACTTGTCTTAAACTTTCTTTAGTTACCGCGTACAACAGGCCAGTATGTGTTAGTATTCTGTTCAGGAGCGATGGGGTAGTCTGGTGGTTAGAGCGTTGCTTGTCACGTCGAAGACCGGGGTTCGATTCCCCACATGGGGGCAATGTGTGAAACCCATTTCTGGTGTACACCGCCGTGATATTGTTGGCATATTGCTAAAAGCTTCGTCAGACCAAACTCACTCACTAGTATTCTGTTCATAATCACGGGATTACTAAGCACTCTCTTAAGTTCCTCTTTCAATGATTCCATTCAAAGAAAAATCAGTCGAACACTATTGCGAGTTCTTTTTCTTGAATTTTGTCTGGTGCGCATGCTTAGTGCATTATGTGTAGCTTTTATATGAAAATCCGAAACAATATCCAACAAAATATCAATGCAATGACAACGTTTTGGTTGGTTGGTTGGTTTGTTGTTTAACGCCGCACTCAGCAATATTCCAGCTATATGACGGCGGTTTGTAAATAATCGAGTCTGGACCAGACAATCCAGTGATTAACATTATGCGCATCGATCCACGTAATTGGGATCGATGACATGCATCAACCAAGTCAGCCAGCCTGTCTACCCGATCCCTTTAGTCGCCTCTTACGACAAGCATAGTCTCCTTTTACGGCAATCACAACGAATTACGTCATGGTAGGACGATGACAAATATTTCAATAATTACTTAACATGGACTTACATTTATTCCTTTAATCCCGAATTTGCAAAGCCATTATTGTGTGACACATTTGGATAAAAACAACTATTGTAAAGACACTTGAAATCAAATGTCATCGTCTATTTTCTTCTAAAGTAATAACAGTCACAAGCAACAAATTGAAACTTTAATTATACCCATAGTTAAAATAGTTTACATGACATTTAGGTGCTGTGGTTTCGCAGAAAATACCCTCAATGTACTTAATTCTATCTGTTCGGGCATTCTTTTAACATTTAACAATACACGATGAGCGGCTTGGCGCCACAATAGTAATGTGCAGTGTAAGACTATATCTTGAAATAAAAGCGACAAAACCCTTTCTATATTTATAGGAAATCTCTGCCCCAAAGAGATTCGATTTTACGATTTCGACCAGACCATGAGCTAGTGTTTATGACTCACTATCACATTGCTATGGTACCAGGTTTTTGCGAAAAGGTGAGCGCCCCACCGGTGCCACGCGTCACAATCACATGCAAGGGCTAGTAAAATATTCACCTGAAAAAAACCTCTCAGGAACATATTGTTCAAGTCAAAAGTGGCATCGGACATCGTTGTTATCACTGATGCGTCAAGTCTGGAAATGTCTACCACAAAACGTCTTGAAGCTTTACTGAGGCATTGACTGTTATAACGTAGATCAAACAACTTCTGAGCAAGAGTTGTATGAGGCTCTTTGAAACGGCATACTCGATTGTACCTCAAAAGTTGTGAAGTATGGACACCAAGAGCTGGAACCGCAGGAATATTGCTCGACACAAAGGGAAGGTTGACTATTGGAAAGTCGAAGTCATCCTTCTTGTAATTCGGTCTCGTGTATAGTGTTTCGTCACTCTAAACCTTTATACATAGATCCAAATATGAAACAGATGAAGCGGTCTCATTTATTTCTAGTTCAAGTGGCTAAATCAGTGGAAGGCAATTGTGTATTTGATGGTCATTGAACGATATTAGATCATCAATATACCTGAAGCTTAAGTTAAACTTCTTTATCAGATGCCCGTGGGATGCCTACTTCTTGCCTTAATACTTTACACCCAAAGTTTGATAAGATTTTATATTATCAATGAGGAAGTCCAGTATTTCACATATTGTTTTCTCAGTAAACTTCAAATGGCATTTCCTTCAAATTTTAACAAATTGACCTGAAACTCGTAAGATAGATATGTAGCTATATCTTATGAGTCTTGCTCAATTATCATTGCGGGATCTCACTTGTTGGTTTAAGAAACATCTATGGTATCCATATCAACGCCTGTCATGTTTTCCGATAAAGTATTATGATTTGAAAGAACAATATTTGATCACATATAAAGCCGTACATTTTTATGGGTCGTTAAGGCGGTGCTTCCTTAATTCAGATCGGCAACCTACTCAGAATATTAGACTCCAGAGAGTCAGCGTTTAATTTGTCAATATAGAATATAACATTTGACGTGATTATCGTGTTCAAGATTATAACACTTACAATAACGAATTCACCATTCAGACGCAATATACTGACTAGACCAGTCGACAAGTCTTTTTTTAAACATCGTAATGCCGATTGCCAGGAAGGGTAACATCAAATAGCATCCCTGACGTATATAAAAATGACGCGGCTGGAGATTGAACCACTGACCTTCCGCTCTATGGGCAGATGCTCTATCCACTAGACCACACGTGCAGTTTATACCGTTTGGATCCTCACGGTTCCAAATTGAATTTACAGCGGTTTAATATACAGGCAAAGTAGCTCTTCACTGAACACACGTTATGTTTATCTTCTAATATCGTTTGAAATGGCTCCCTTAATCTCACTCAAAGTAGAGGCAAAGCACACAGCCGAACTCTCATTCTTTCGGTCATCTTGTAAAAACTGACATCTAAATTGTCACTGTCGCAAATAACATACATGAAAATTCAGATGAAAAAGTTAAAAAGAGAAACGACGACAGATTTTCCGAATAAGTACATGTACATGACATTTAAACAACGTTTCAAGATGATTGCTCAGCATTTCTTACTATGCCTGGAACTTAATTAATTGTGTTCGATATTCTGAGTTAAACATGAGTGAAAGCAGAAGCAGAAAGGTCTAATACCTGTGTCTAGCTTTTTGTTAATCTGTAGCAATCTCTATTGGTCGGATCATGACGTCCTTACAATTTAAAGCCGGCGACGATGTTGATGATGGTTTTTCAGACGTCCCCTGCGTCGTCTGTGAAATTACATTGTCACTTTGTTCCCAGAGCGAATTTTCATCGACTGGACCTCAGTTACTACTGTCTGAACATTCCGATAGACATACTGCTGTACATGGAGATAGGTATGTGCGGTCGCAGTTTGTTACCAACGTCGTAAATAACAAGGTGACAGTATATTCGGTGTAATTGTGATTGACTTAATGACATTATAACATCTTCTGGCAAGCCAATTTTGCCTCCCCGGTATGGAAAGATCTTGACTTGTTGTGTCATATTTGGACAACATTTCTTTTTGGCTTGTCTAAGTTAGTAATACTAGTCATTCTTCATACATCTGCATGAAAAAAAGGTTAACAAAATTTCAAATTAAACACGTGAATAACCAAAGTTTTTTTCTTGGTTTCTTCTTTTACACAATTTGTAACAAAACGTCACTAATTTAATATATCTGTATGTAAAGTAAAAGTTTGCTTTTCAAAACCAGAGCGTAATTAGTTTGGCGACCGATTTCTGGTGAAAACGGAATGTATCACGTGTTCACTTGTCATTAAAAAAGACACTTCTTGCCTTTCATTTGAGAAATCACTACAAAATTATTTTTAATTGCTATTGTAAAGTTCTTTTCGACCACTGAGGCCACGCATTCGGGAAGAAAATTAACGCTCCTGGTGATTACAAAAACAGATTGAAAGCTTGTTGTTTAAAGCATCTATCGGCATCGCTCAAGCTATGTGTCGCCGAGTACAATTAATAGAATCTGGAGGAGATAAACCCGTGTCTGAAACCACGCGCAACGATCAGAGCCCCTGGTGTGCGACGGCTTGCATATCGGCAATATTTATATTGGATGAATGATGATAATAAAACTATCTAGAGTACCAGAAATGGTGGAAGTTTGAAGCCATGTTTTTCATGGCGTTACAGCAGTGTGTTTGTGTGTACGTGAGGTTGGGCGGAGATCAACTGCTGCGCCTATACTATTAACTATTACCATTAGAGATCTCGACAAAGACATTCTTACTCAAATGAGATATTGTTAAAAGCGGTGGGTTAAACCTCTCTCTCTCTCTCTCTCTCTCTCTCTCTCTCTCTCTCTCTCTCTCTCTCTCTCTCTCTCTCTCTCTCTCTCTCTCTCTCTCTCTCTCTCTCTCTCTCTGTTCTGTACGTCTGCACAACCGTAGTTTAAGGTTGCTGTAGAGAAGATGCATATGGAACACCTGCGACAACACTGCCAATACTTCCTCTTTAGACACTTCCGTGTATGATACATAAATACATAGGCTGTGTACAACAGCATAGACAGCATTACGTCTGTATAGACTTCCTCTCCACGTGGCAATTAGTACCCTGAGCCCTTTGTCGGTCTCGATGCTGTCCTCTTTTCTAAACTGCCATTCGCCCTATCGGAACAATCTATTGCACCTGTCATAGATGTCTACTTGACTAAAGCAGGAGACAGTAATGAGTGGTCTAGACTCTGAGGTAACTCCTTCAAGGTCTTCACAAAGCATTTTACTCCACACTTGAATTGCAAGTTGTAGAGATTTGCCGACTGTTACTTCCTGCCCTGAAACAAGAGTTTGAAAGAGGAAATATTTCTTGGAGTGTCCATCGCGAGAACTCTTGCAGAATTGCAGAATTGGTTACCTTAAATTCACCGAATAGATTCAACTTTGAAATCGTACATTGACATAATACCAATTACCTTTCTGATTTTAACACTAATCACCTGAACAATGGCACGCAGTCAAACACAGTTGTGTCGAACTTTGATGTGTCGAAATGGCTGGGGTCTCGAAGTAAAATCCTGGTCGCTGCGTATTCCCTTCACTTTTCGGTAATGTCGAAGCTCGGATAATTCGAAGTATTTGCGTACGCCCCTTCAACTTCGAAACAATGGTGTTTGACTGTATTTACAGGCACACTCTAATGGATGTGTAAATAAAAGAGACAAAACCTTTTTTATAAGAAATCTCTGCCAAAAACAGAGTGGAAGGTACGATTCCGGTACATCAGATACATTTGACTTGCCTTTGCATGTGTTCGTGACCTCTTCGCGAACATCTGGTATCATGACTATTTTATTTTAATTCATAAACACAAGTTTATTATACAGTCGAATTCGTACAATGGACATTTCTAATGATTATGGATATGGTATTGTCACTAATATTTTGATGCATTAGTTTGCTGAAAAGAAGTTTCTAAATCCTCAACCTTCAGTGAACAGTAGCGATGCTCTGCCCTTTGATATTTTCTCGAAAGATTTTGATTGACTGGTTTGAGCAACCTTGATACCATTAAACTTCACAACCAGCACACCATAACTAAACATACCACATGTAAACATTCAGATTGCTGAGTGTGTTTTGGGTTATACATTAACAACATGTTTAATGTTTTGAACTAGTTGTTGTTGATTACTAACATGATTACAATGCGGGTTGAATTCAAGTCGGTTTTGTGTTGCTTTGATATCACTCCTTGTCAAGCATATCTGATCAATAACACATTCTCGTAAAGATCATCGACCTCTCGTTCATTTAAAACGTAAACTGTGTTTGTTTGTTCAGCTCAGATAACTTTGTCTAAAAATTAATGCATCATATGTAAATGAGACACACATGTGTATTTACAGATAAACAACACAATCACATTTTGTTAGAAATCACTGGGAAAAGTCAATAGCATTGCAACACAAAATGCAAAATGAAACAGGAAGATCCAATGATCGTGAATGTATAACCTCTGTTGCCACAGCTGAGTAACTGATCATGTTGTCCGACAGAAACGGGAATTGATCACTTGGAAATCTTTCCATGTATAATTATTTCAAAGGTTTAATGCTTCATTTCGGTGTGATGATCTTGAGGTCATGTTTGAAGTGTTTTGTTTCTAACTGTTTATGTTTTATCTTTGAAAGGGTTTTGATAATAAATAAAGTGACAGACGAAAAGTGGACTATTTCAGTGTTTCAGTACGCTCAAAAACCAAAATGCCAAAGGGAAACATGATCTTGCATATAGTTTAAGTTCACACGTGAATGAAACCGCCTCTATGGTCTAGTGGTAGAGCGTCCGCCCGGAGAGCGGAAGGTCTGGGGTTCGATCCCCGCCCGTGTCATACCAAAAGACATTAAAAGATGGTACTTGTTGTTACCCTGTCTGGCGCTCGGCATTAAGGGGCTAAAGCAAGGACTGGCTCGGAGTCAGTATACTGTGTCTGAGTGGGATATTCATGTTAAACTGCGGCATGGTATCTCAGTGAGCTAGCACTATAAATCGGCATCAGTCCGGACTAGTACAAGCAGCCACACAAACACACACACGTACATGCACGTCGCTATATAAGTGCAATAATCTTGGACGCAACGTTAAACCTCATTTCACCTCACCTCACCTCACACGTGAATGGCGGTATACGTTCATTGCAGTTCATGGAGATGCTTTGGATAGAAGTACTTGATGTTTTAAAGCCTTCAGCCTTAAGTGAACAATGCTGACCTTTTATCTTTTTCTGTCTCACCATAGGGTACTTTAGCTGATCTTTGAAATCACACACCCTAAACTTCCAAAACAACATACGGTACCTTCAAATTGTTATGCCAATATTGATTTTGTTTAGATGTTAACACATGTTATAAACATGTTATATTTTTTGTTATTGATTGTTAACATGTGCACATTATAATGCCAAGCAATATTTTGTGTTTCTTTCATGTAGCTCTGTGTAACGTTAATCTGATCAATCGTTAAATAACACTCTCGTTAAGTTGATCGTCTTCTCGTTTATTCAAAATGTAAGCACTGCTACAAATTCTGCTAACTCCTTGTTTGATAAAGGACACATCAATAGCTATTCACAGAATACATAAAATAATCTCCTCCAGCTGAGGGATTTCAAGATCATTGTCAAAAAGACATGGGAATGTAAGCGTAATGCTAAATGGAATATATGTCATTCGTGACAACCAAATTGGGTATCGTGAAAGAATATAGAAAATATTGTAACCAAGCGACATGAAAAAAAGGACAGTCGCTGTAGATTACACATGTTACCGATCAAATGATGCATCCCAATATCAACATTGACGATAAGACACAGATGATGCTTAATTCTATATTGATTTGTATTCTGTTCCAGAGAGTATTCTTCAGGTTGGTACATTTCTACTTTTCGACTGAGTCAGATTATGTATTGAGCATCTCAACATTTGATGAATTGATTTAAGATAATAAATCAGTTACTAGAGGTAAATCAATACATACGACGCGTGACTTTGGTGTATCGTTTCAGCCTTTACTAAACGTCTTTGAACGTGTTACCTGTAGGCGCTTGAGCCCAGACGCCTGACGCAGTTCAGCTGCAGTTGTCGGCCTTGGTCGGACGTCATTCAGCCGTCTTTGAATCTCGACCCACAGGTGCTCAATGGGATTTAAATAGGGACTGAGGGCAGACCACTGCATGGTTCTGATGCCATTCTGCTTGCTGGAGGAAGTCTCTGGTTGCCCTCGCAGTGTGGGCACGGGCGTTATCATGCTGAAACTGGTGGTTGCGGCGACGTGCCAAATGAGGTATGGCGTGTGGTCTCAAGACTTGATGAATGTAACGAGCTGCTGTGAGACCATTGCCTCTCCCTGGACCGATGTCCTGGAAGACCACAGGGCCGACCCTCAGTGCAAGACCAATTCCACCCCACACCAGAATGCTCGGACCACCCAATGAGTCTCTCTAAACAACACAAGCATCCGAATAACGTTCCCCACGGCGTTGCTAGACTCTCTCTCTCTCTCTCTCTCTCTCTCTCTCTCTCTCTCTCTCTCTCTGCCATCTGCTGTTGAGATACAGTAACGGCTCTCGTCTAATAAGAGGACCCTTCTCCACTGCTGGTGGCGCCAATGCTGGTGCTGTTTTGCCCACTGAAGACGGTCCCGGCGATGACGTGGTGTAAGAATGGGTCGCGGTGTGGCCTGTGACAGTGGAGGTTTCTGCTCGTCAATCATCGACGCAAGGTGTCCGCACAAATGTGTCGCTTGTGAGTCCCCATGGTCTGTCGAGCAGTTTCCGCAGCAGTAACAATGCGATCTTGAAGATGCAGTCGCGCAATCTGACGATCCTGACGTCGGGTGGTGACCCTTGTCCTACCACTACGTGGTCGGTCACCTGTAGTGTTGGTGGTCTGGTACCGTTGCTGGAGCATGTATATGGTCCTTACGTGGACTTGAAATGCACTGGCTACTTGCCGGGCGGTTTGCCAGCTTGCAATCGTCCAAGGGCTTGGTGTCGCTGATTTCTAGTCAATCTTGGCATGTGGTAGCAATTCAATAACGAATGAATGTTATCCGATCTGGATGGATTTTTATAGGGCAAGAAATGGGGGAACGCATTTGCATTTCAATTTGCACGGACCTAACGTGCATCGGGTTACCATGGCCGTTGTCGTGGTGCGTTTGGGCGATCGGTTTTTTTGTCATCTGCTTTTTTTAATCATTAAATTTCATTTTTCCGGACAAGGTAATGTTAAATTTTAGAAACTTTGACAAAAATTACCCAGATATTTCAATGACAACTTTTCATGTAATGTTACTTGGGGTAACGTTTCTTTTGCGGTTCTGTGTAGTTTCGATAACATTTTACTCCTTCGTTTTATTTGACATTTTATGTATTAATTTTGAAAGGAATTCAGTCTTACCTATGACTTCAGAGGAAATGTTTAATGGATACATTTTGATTTGAAAGGATTGTATTGATTTGCACTATGATATCTTTTTATCGATTTATTGTAGTAAAATGTCAGCAAGCAGTACCTGTCGTGTCATATATGCTCAGCTGTTGCAGGTGATTCTCTATTTGTGTATTTTAAATCCTATTATACAGTGAGAGGATTTTAAATCAACATTTAGAATAAATTACGCTTACCAAGAGAAAGAGGAAACGTGAGAGGAATCGTTATAGCATCGCAAACGTGTTGAAAATGTGCATGTATTTTGCATTTAGACAAAACAAATATTATTTCTTTTCCACTAAAGTTCTTGGCTATTTTGAACTTAGCTGTAACAGTGGCAAAAGGTATTTTTTCTGAATGAAAGGGTAACCTTGCAGAATGAGCTACCTTTTATTTGGCGATGAAACTTTACTCCGAAAATGTCCACATTCATGTTTTCTGTATTAACATTACAATTTGAGCTGTGCAAATAAATATATGCAGTAAATGGTGGAGAGAGAGAGAAGATTGGATAACTGTGACCTCTGCCACACAGGGACTACTTTTTTCATTCATAAAAAATCGCAAATGTTTGCAACTACAAGGCAGAACTGAAGCAATCTCATGTTAGCGAGAGATATTAACAAACACTTTATTAAAACAAACAAGATAGTCACACGCATCAAATTCGGTTTCATCCTATATATGTTATGCATTGAGCTTTCACAGACATTATATAATCGTATAATACCGTTCAATAGATTGAGGGTCCAAATGAGCGTGACGCACCCGACTACTTTCGCAACTTCAAATTTGATTTAACGTAAAAGGATAAGCGTGGTGAAATGAATTCAGTTTAAACTATCTGGACGCTGTTTCGGGAGTTTGTTGACGACTGCACAACCAGATCACTCAAAGTGAACATTTTCGATACAAATCATTAGAAAACTCATTAGAAGTGTGCCTGATTTCTGAATATGTGACGCAAAATGTCCCAAAGGTGAACAATAACATTCCCTATCTCTAGCGTAAAACGCTAAGTAGATCAAGGTTGTCTTTTCTTATTTCGGTGGTGACCTTGCCCTTCGTTCGAAGCTGACATGCAAGCAGAGTTGAGCATGTTGATTTTCACATCTTCAGTAAAGGGTAGTACAGTAAACATGAATGTCTTTGGCGAACACTCTGATTTCCCTCTTCCAAAATGGTACGGATATGATATAAATTCAGCTGATAGGTCAAAGAAACCGATCTATTTTGAATGCACAGACGGTACCCCGGCAGTGCGAGTGACCGACTGTTGGTCCTATATTCAAAGCGCGGTGCTAATGTGACTTTTCAAATTTTCTTATATGTGTCCTGCATACGAACAACGTGGCGCTTGAATTCTCATAAGTTGAAGAAATTCTTCCAAAAGGAACTTGAGCGTCGATGCTGTTTTGTTGTCAAACACAAATTCGGGCGCATGGTGTTAGTGCGTATGCATAGGAATGTCAAAAATGCCCATAATTGGTCATATATCAATATTCATACGCAACCAGATTTGGCAACCGGTTTCAGTTTGGTCTGTCAACGAACAAAAGTTGTTATGTATTTACACTTACATACATATTTAACGTGGGTAATAAATCAAAATACCACACTCATTCTCGTTAGATACCGTTTTTACGAAACTCGTGAACTTTCTATGGTATCTGACCGAGTGAAAGCGAGGTCAGATACCATAGAAAGTCCACTCGTTTCGTAAAAATGGTATCTGACGAGAATGAGTGTAGTATTCTCTATTTATCCATAAAGATAGCTGTGCTCGGGTTTATCAACGCATAGCTTTAATTCAGGAAGTGGTGTCCATATGGGGGTGGGGTGATGGTTTGGGGAAGGATTAGTGGAAGCCAACGGACGGGACTTGTCATCATCTGTGTTTACCTCAGCGACCAGAACCACATGGATGACGTTCGTGAAACGTGTTGTTACCATTACTTCATAAACAGCAACAGAGGAGGCACTTCAGAACGTCAAGGCTAGGTCGCCCAGGATTCTTCCATGGCCAGTTCCCTCACCAGGCTCAAACTACACTGCAATTGAACACTGGTGGGATCATCAGATCAGGAGGCTTCCTCGTCGCCACAGTACCATCAACAACTGGTGGCTGACGTTGGGACTGGGCGTGCACTGGTGCTCCTGGTGTTCATATTTGCTATTGTGAATGTCTGGTGTCCGTGAACCAACTCAAAATGGTCATGACAATACCTGCTTCACTCTGCTGCGTATTGTGTACTGTGATACTGCAACCCCTTTGTTCCTTGAGACGTCATGTGAACGTCACATGTTGTGAGATACTCATTTCTATATGCATATGAATCCTGTATCAAACACATCACAATATAATAACCATGTCTTGTTTGTTTCACTGTTATCCCCCATCAAACATGGATATATACTTTCTTTTGCCCGGCAGCTTAATATCCAATTCGTGCAAGTACAAGTAAACAGTCGTTCACAACTCAACGAAAACACTTGAGTGGAAGCTATCTACGTTTGACATGTCTTACATGTGAAAAATAATTTATTCTATAGCTCTAAGCTACGCATTGGTCCAAAGAGTAAAAGGATAGTTGCTTTATTTAGTGTATCACACTTTAATCTAAAAGTATCCAGACAAACATTCTTTATAGTGGAAAACTTTGTAGATAAATACATTTCAGCAGGAATGAAAAAAAATTTGGAAGGCCACGAAAACTATCAACTTGATGCAATGGTTCCCAGTGATGTTATCTGTTGTCTACTCAAGCAAAAGGTTAAAACGTTTTTATAAGATGCAGGTTTGTCTCTAGGGTGTGTATAGTGACGTGATGTTTGTCTCAAACATTAAACTGTGAGTGTTAAAAAACACAGTGTAATGAACTAGCATTGTCGATATACGAACAAAATCATAAAAAATAAAACATTGACAAAGCATTTGAGACCAGCCATGAGCTGAGGGTGACCTTATGGGTGAAAAATTACATTTTGACTTCTTATTTAACTTTTAAAACTACAGTATCGTAAGACCCAAAAAATACAATTCATCAGCTTCGATTCATATTTATTACAGAGATACATGGTATCACACATTTGAACTCATTTTCTGACGTAACTGTTTATGTAATGATTGCAGTTTTTAGATATAATGTCTGATTAATTGAAAGTAGACATGTGTCCTAGAATGTTTTGAAATAATGCGTTTCTTAGATAACGAGCTGACGAGAGAAAAATATTTTTGAACAGTTAGCACACATGGCGATTTATACTAAAGTACGTTGACGCCAAACGTCTTTCTTTATGACGTCACAGCATAGCTGTATCCTAGGACCCATAACGTCCCATTTCTCCTGGTGGGCCACATTTTGTAAATATGTATTCTTAAACACAGCAAGGATACTCGCATAAAATGCATTGCCATCGAATAACCATTTTGTGTTTGTTCAATATCAGCCACCATCAAACATGGGTGTATACTTTCCTTTCCCCTGCAATTTATATAATCCCGAACCAGGTGGTAAGGTGCTAAAGCGTACATTGCTCAAATCTAACATACACATGCTCAGCTCCACGTCGAGCGCCAACGCAGCGGCCATAAAATGTCCGAGTCACTTGATAGGATGTCCTCTGTGTGATGACTCAACGCCTTGCTATATACAGTTTATAATTTGTCCAGTGCCCAGTCAGGTTCACAACCAGTTTTGTGCACCAAAATCTGTTTGAATATTCTTGGAACCATAACCTACCTTTTTTTAGTATAATTATTTGTTATCAGTATCGGAGGTGATGCTGCTCTCAGGGCAACAGTTCAAATCAGGAGTACCTGTTGATATTGTGATGATCGGCATTCAGTATTGTCAAAATCATGGTAGAATATGTTTCAATTCATGAATAAATAATAATAACAAAAGAAATGCCATCAGGTCCCAAATAGAATCATACCACGGAGTGAGAAAATAGGTATTCGTGATCATGTATCAGCTTACAGTCCAATGTATGCATTTAAGATGATGTCGTTAATGATTGTGTGTATCGAACATCAATGATCATGATGAAAAGAATTATGGTGTAGATGTGGAAGGCACTAGGCTTTTATAAACCAACACGATTACGCTTCATGCATGGATATAGCAAGGTTTCACGTGTTGACGCACATTGCATTCTGTTTAATATAACTGTGGGGAGGCATGATTGTTATCAAGTCAGCAGTGACACACTATTATAATAAAGGAACATACTCACTATGTCTGACATACAGTGACCCCAACACATTGTCAACGTTGTGTTGCAGCCTAAACCCTCCACGGGAATATTTCCGTACTTTACGCCCATGCAGTAAACATTTTACACGTAGCGTCCTCCAATGGTCATTATCTTGACGCTGTCATCTTTTCTTAACTTCCCATCCCCCTATCTAAACCGTCTACCGAGCCTGTCATAGATGTCCACTTGAAACTAAAACAGGAGACAGTAATGAGTGGTCTAGACTCTGAGGTAACTCCTTAAAGGTCTTCACAAAGCATTTTACTCCACACTTGAATTGCAAGTTGTAGAAATTTGCACACTGTTACTTCCTGTTCTGAGATGAGAGCTGAAAGAGGAAACACTTTTTGCAGTGTGCCGTTCGCGAGAACTCTTAACCTATGGCGAGAGTGTAATCTTGCACAATTGTTAACCTGAAATTAAATAACCATCAGATACACCTGACTTAGATATGTATTATATATGACACATACAATCATTACCTGTCTGATTTGTGGCGTTAGTTTTGTATTAGTTAGTTTGTTTATTTCTTTGTTGTTTAACGCCACAATGTTCCAGCTATATGACGGCGGTCTGTAAATAATCGAGTCTGGACCAGACAATCCAGTGATTGACATCATGAGCATCGATCCATGCAGTTGGGATACGATGACATGCATTAGTGTTGTATTTTATTACTTGCCCGTGAAGAGATCACCCGTTTAATAAACATACAGCTGTATTACACATTGTGTAATACCAAAACGCGTGCTTTTGTACTCTCGGAACACGTTTCACGAACAAATATTGAAAGCTCTCAACATCCCTTGGCTTATTCAACGACATTGGGTGTGGAGTTGATAGATCACTGAGAGGAGCTTATGCACACTCGATGACCCCAGCAACCTTGTTGCTAGGCTGACGTCACATGGCATTGTTTCGCCGATGGATCTTACAACAAAATTCCACAAATTACGTCATCGGGTATTGTGACGTTATTGTAAACTTTGAGGTGCAAGGCCCGTTCCACAAGGCGATCGTATTGTAGCGCCACGACAGTCGTTAGTCTGTTAAAGTATGTGAGTTGCGATAGTCTTAGCCCTACGATAAATTTGTGAGAGGTGTATCGTTGTATGGTATTAAATTCATACGTTTGAACTTTTGACGTTTTTGAAGTATTATTCTGTTAAACTCAATTGGACCATGCCGTGGATCGTGTAGGTGTCAGCATATTCATACTCAACAGTATAATTCTAAAAACGTTATAAATGGCAAGTAATAAATAAAATACTAAACTCGCTCCCGTGTAAAACCAATTTTATGAAACTCGTGGTAAGTTGTGGTTCTGACTCGCTTTCGCTCGTCAGATACCACAACTATTCACTCGTTTCATAAAATTTGTATTACACGGGAGCTCGTTTAGTATTCTATATAACTCTGCTCGATACTGGGAATCTATATCAAAATGAAATAAGCATTTTTACCTTGAAGGCTATGTGTGCAATGCAAGTGATTGATATTATCAATAACAGGACCAATCTCATTAAAATCAGATCTTTTCTTCCGGTACGATGCCTATATGCGTAAAGATCTGACAACACCATTGTATCATGAATGTCGCGACCTTTGTTAAATGTTGTTAATATTTGATACACTCTGTTCCATTGCCATCGAGTACAATCGAAGAAATATTTGTGTCCTGCGTAGG
The DNA here is from genome assembly GCF_022045235.1 of Haliotis cracherodii. Classification (NCBI taxonomy): domain Eukaryota; kingdom Metazoa; phylum Mollusca; class Gastropoda; order Lepetellida; family Haliotidae; genus Haliotis; species Haliotis cracherodii. The sequence goes on along the minus strand of NW_027266270.1, from coordinate 15,744,679 downwards.
ATATGATTTGTTGAGATTAAATTAAGCATTCAAAAAGCGGCTCGTGGCTCACCTTACGTGACCTTCTACACCTATCCGAGTTAAAGACCTGATTGTAATGTGAGTGTCTACACATGTGTCATCACACTATATGTATTGCCATGGGATGCGTGATGGTTATCTTGTGGTGTTGGTGCTTGCTCGTCGATTCCCATCCTGATCAGGAGTATAATGTGGGAAGGTCCTACCGTCAGCCAGGTTGCAGCTGCTTTATTTTTCCTGGTGTTTAAGTCACCGTAAAAAAAGCTAACCACACTGAACGTTAATATAAACAGAAACGTCGCTCAACATAAATCGAAACAGAACATGCTCATTTCAAAGGCAGCATTCTCTCACAATAGTCAATATAGTTCCCAATGTTTTAATTACATGTTTTAGTGCGACGTAACAAGACAAAAGACGCATGTCGGCTGAAGAGTGGGATTTTTACTTAAGAAATAATTGTCAGAAAAGTCCATTTTTACGAACAGGTGGGTGAAGTTTGGTATTTCCCGCATATACTCACAGCCCTCACGTCGATTATCTGTACCTTTTCTCCAAATACTGATTGTCAAATCTCTCCCACCTTTTAATGCGATCGTTCGGCCACTGTGTTTGTCTGCATCAGTCAGCCTCATCTATGGGAGGCAACTCACAAGTCACTTCCCTCTCAAAAAGAGTTGCGAGTGCATATTCGAATCTCCAGAAATGACGCCACGATAGAGCAATGTTTTATCGTGAAACAAACCACGCTTCTTTCTTCATTGTTCGTTGCGATTGATTGCATAACTATCTTATACATCACCTTCAGCAAACGTTCAGTGGTATGAAACGGCGGGCCCAACATCTTGTTCCTAAGATGAAACCTGGTCTGCCCACGTCTTCCCAACATCTTGCCCCATTGTTGAATGCATGAACAAATGAAAATATCATAATGATCTTATATGTAACACTGGTTGTTAGGAGCTACAAGAAGGCACACACGCGGTTATACCTGACAATGACAAAACTGATAAGGGAGATAACTCTGAATATACACGATCTAGCCCTATACCTTTCTATCATGCTGTTTGTGACACGGTGATCGTGACCCGACACCTCGGATCTCTATCATGGGACACTGGTTTCACTGGACCGGCCTCGATAATTTCAACATAGGTTTAATTTTATTGAGTACCTTTAGTATGAAAATCTCCAAGAGACACTGAAATATGTATTTACGTTCACAGCCTCGATAATTTCAACATAGGTTTAATTCTAATTGAGTACCTTGAGTATGAAATTCTCCAAGAGACACTGTAGTATATTTTCGTTCATGTGTCAATCATGTATAAGTTGAATCATGAAAGACAGAAAAGCTTGCAACTTTGAACAATTATTTGCTGAAAAGTCGTTTTTTTCTTCGGCCTTTGGTGTGCAGTACCAATTATACGTCCTTTAGAGTGCAGTAATAATTATTCGTCCTTTAATACTGTCAAACATTATATATTTGTGCTTGAGATACAATAACACAATTAATCACCATAACCAACCATAACTATACCAAAGTTTACTCAGAGTTTTAACTCAGTTTGAGATGCGAGCATTGTTGTAGTCTAGTTGTTAACTTGTTGTTTTTTGTCAGTGGTTGTTATTGATTGTCAACATGTGCACACTCAGCTGGCTCACATTACAAGCATGATTCATGTCTGTTTTGTTTCTTTGATTAAGCTCTGAATTATCGGTCAATAACACATCCTCATTAAGTTTATCGTCATCTCGTTTATTCAAAATGAGAACACAATGAAGACTTCGGGTTTTTATGAAACCATAGTTGATGAAATTAATGCTAATGAGCCTAAAATGTGTTTTTACCGAAAATGAAACATCATCTCCTCTCGCAATGACTAACTAGGAAAAGTCAATATATCTCAGATTACAGTAATGTAGTTAGGATGTAAAATGAAATTATGTCATTGGTGATAAACAATTTGCTTATCCGGAAGCAATAAAGAACAAATATGTTTTAATGAAATGAAATGAAACAGGGCAGTCAAGAAGGCTGATCCGAATCTCCCTGACCTTCGACCATCTTAATATAAGTTACACATGAAGGACAAGGAAAACAAACAATTCCGCGATCCAATCCTGATATCGATATATATTGATATATATAGTTTATCTAGACATGTACGGAAGCCTTCATGGGAATCAAACTGGTACATTCCAACTAAATAATAATTATAAAGTCTTTATGTATTGATAATTTCAGCACATGATATAATGAATAATAATATAAGAATATAATAAGGGTAAATAATTGTTTGGCTCTGGGTTATGTCAAAACGGCAACTTTTGCGCAATGTTGTCACTGAAATATTCTTGAGGTTATATTGACAGTTTGAGATTTTATGCATAGGGCGTGAAACGTCTTCAATTTGAAATAAAAATAAAAAATAAATTGTTTCAATTTGACATGAATAGATTGTAATGATAAGTAATCTTAATCATCTTTATAAATTTATGGTACTGATATGTAAGCAAGCAATAGCTTTCGTATCATAAATATATGCTAAGTGACTGAACATGATTTGTTTTAAAACCTCAATATACACAGAATGGACTTTAACTAAACATGTGTGTGTGTGTGTGTGTGTGTGTGTGTGTGTATTGCAACGGGATACCAGAAGTAGAAAAAAACCATTAAAAGCTCCACGAAAATCGATGGAATGTAAGTGTTGACATCTTTTGTTTTGTTTGAAGGTCCCCTCAAGCACAAGCAAAAGACAAGTGTTATGTGCTACACGTGGGTCCCGGAAGTGAAAGCGTACAGTCTGGTGTATTTAACTGGCGTCGACAGAATACAATGAGGAAATAGACCCAATAAGAAACCTGACAAAACATTTTACAATAGGTGCAAAACGTTGTACGGGTGTTACTTCTCGGGGATTTTTTTCTTAATCATGAGTTATATTTCTTCAGCTATATTACTTAGTTATGTCAATTTAGAGGCAGATTTTTAGGGGTCATATTTTGCTTAGGCTAGCAACTACACCACTATACCATTGATCATCATCCAACTGTCAGATGCTGGTTATATTATATTAGTTTGTAATCGGTGCCACAGATTGCTTTGTGAAGCATGTTGAAAGTCGTGGCAGTTTTACTACTGACCCGAAAACAATCTATCCTAATAAAGGTACCTAAAACATCAAAGCTTTCTTTAGATATTCTGCTCGGTATATTTTTCAATAATCTGCACATGACTAGATCAATGCAATGAATCATAAACCACTATCATTACGTTCCTAAATATTCATTCAGGGTAAAAATTGTCTTTTCAAGCAGGTAAATGAACAAAACCTAAGCTGTATAGGTCCACAAAATGTCAGTTCAATCAAAACGAATCGTAAGACATGGCGATGACAAATGTACCAGGAAATACTTTCAAAGGATGAACATTTTCTGTCCTTCCTCCAACCTCATCTCACCTTATTTCATAGAAAGGCCATGGTGTGTGAAATAATAGGACACTAAAGTTATCCCTTTGTCTTCTGCAGAGATTTGAGAACAACCCATTAAAGTGGTTCTCATTGTTTTGTGCTAGAAGTTTTAATTCTAGGGGACATTTCATAGCTGTAAACTTTGCTCTTTCTACCGTTACTGCAAGAAATAAGGTCTTCCATGACGCCAAATCTAAGTCTTTAATTTGCACCAATAATTGAAACATTTGATTTTCCATTGAGCAGCATTCTTCAGATTTAATCGATGTGACGCAATGCATCAAAATAAGCCTCAAAGTAATTGACCCCTCTGTTAGTGAATCCCATTTTAAAATTACTCTCTAGGTTATTTCCGATAAAGTCGCAAGGTGGCTTTGTAATATACAAGTAGTTTACTGGCCCTTGTATCACAGGCTTTCATACAGTAGCCTCCTCATGCCACTGGTCCTGTTTTGAAACTGACATCTAAATTTCTGCTGCAGTTCATAGCCAATATTTAATGACACAACTTACAAGAAAAGGGGATACAGTGACCAAAAGACAAATGTTTCCTGATAAGAACACCACAGCTTAACAAGATAATTGCACAGCGGTTTTTCTCATGTCTAGAACTAAAATGATTGTGTTCGATATTCTGTGTTACACAAAAGTGAAGATCGAACGTGAAATGTCCAGTACCTGGTAGCTTAGTGAGAATATATAGCCATATCTATCATTCACACCATGACGTTCTTATAATTTAAATCCGACGACGATGTCGAGCATGCCTTTTCAGACATGCCCTGAGCCATGTGTGAAATTGCATTGTTTCCCAAAGTGGAATTTATTTTTGGTAAACCTGGAATACTAACCAAACCATTTTTATCAGCGTATTATTTTATTCTTCATCTATATTTAAAGTTTGTTCTTCGTGTCTCATGTGTAATTAGGTTGGCAATCGGTTTCTCATGAAATCCTTTTTGTCCTCATGAAGAGGGACGTTTGACGTCAACTAACGTCCGTAATAATGGCCATCTGTGCGGACTGTACAAAAATACATTAATTATCTCTCTTTCGTTCGTAATGTAATGAAAAAAATATCTCAAAACTCTTCAACAGACATGTCTACGTTCAATTAATGAGACATTATATCTAAAACTGCAATGATAACATTAACAGTTATAAGTCTGAAAATGGGACTTTGCAGAAAATGTGACCAAATGTTGGTGCTGTTCATCTCTGTTCAAATATAATGCTTGTGAATTTTAGTTTTTTGTTCCTCAGATACTGCAGTTTTAAAATATAATGAGCGGTCAAAATGTGATTTGTCACCCATAGTGTCCCCTTTCTCTTGTTGGGTCACATATAATACCCTGGACAATCGAAGATGAAGTTATCGACGCTGTAACGTGTTTGTTTCGTATTACATGGAGTGTCAGCTTTATGTCGCAGGAAAGTGGAAGTTAATTAGGAGAGAGTGAATGGAGTAGTTAAGCTCACACCTAATTTGGCAGGTGCTTGATGACATTTTGATAGAGATATGTTCAAACATACTTGTATGAATGAAAGCCTTGTAATCAACACATGGTAAGAATCACTCAATAACAGTTTCGTGCATTTTTTATGCTTCGTGGAAGAAGTCTTTTTAAATCATGCTCGACATGTTGTTTTTCATAAATCAGAGATAATGAATAGTCCTAATCATGACACGCATTGCGTTTACTCAAACGGAAAGACGTTATCACTGAAAGCGAAGATTGATTTTCGTTGCACTATGTTGGCTTCCAGTCCGAAGTATGCTGTGAAAGAGATGTGGTTAATCAGCGTGTGTTGCTGACATCAATGTTACAACGCAGTAGGCTCCATATGGTGGAGACACTTGCGTGTTTTGAGGAAGTCGATTTTATTCATCCACACGATTACATGCCATGTACATAAGTTGACCTGTTATCGTGTTGATACGAAGATACACGGGACGTCCACCCATTTACTGTTAGCATGACGATACACGGGACGTCCACCCATTTACTGTTAGCATGACGATACACGGGACGTCCACCCATTTACTGTTAGCATGACGATACACGGGACGTCCACCCATTTACTGTTAGCATGACGATACACGGGACGTCCACCCATTTACTGTTAGCATGACGATACACGGGACGTCCATCCGTTTACTGTTAGCATGACGATACACGGGACGTCCATCCGTTTACTCTTAGCATGACGATACACGGGACGTCCATCCGTTTACTGTTAGCATGACGATACACGGGACGTCCACCCATTTACTGTTAGCATGACGATACACGGGACGTCCATCCGTTTACCGTTAGCATGACGATACACTGGAAGTCCACCCATTTACTGTTAGCATGACGATACACGGGACGTCCACCCATTTACTGTTAGCATGACGATACACGGGACGTCCACCCATTTACTGTTAGCATGACGATACACGGGACGTCCATCCGTTTACTCTTAGCATGACGATACACGGGACGTCCATCCGTTTACTCTTAGCATGACGATACACGGGACGTCCACCCATTTACTGTTAGCATGACGATACACGGGACGTCCATCCGTTTACTGTTAGCATGACGATACACTGGAAGTCCACCCATTTACTGTTAGCATGACGATACACGGGACGTCCACCCATTTACTGTTAGCATGACGATACACGGGACGTCCACCCATTTACTGTTAGCATGACGATACACGGGACGTCCATCCGTTTACTGTTAGCATGACGATACACGGGACGTCCATCCGTTTACTCTTAGCATGACGATACACGGGACGTCCATCCGTTTACTGTTAGCATGACGATACACGGGACGTCCACCCATTTACTGTTAGCATGACGATACACGGGACGTCCATCCGTTTACTGTTAGCATGACGATACACTGGAAGTCCACCCATTTACTGTTAGCATGACGATACACGGGACGTCCACCCATTTACTGTTAGCATGACGATACACGGGACGTCCACCCGTTTACTGTTAATATGACGATACACGGGACGTCCACCCGTTTAGTGTTATTGTAACGATACACGGGACGTCCACCCGTTTACTGTTATTATGACGATACACGGGACGTCCACCCGTTTACTGTTAATATAACGATACATTGGACGTCCACCCATTTACTGTTATTATGACGATACACGGGACGTCCACCCGTTTTCTGTAAGTATGACGATACACGGGAACTCCACCCATTTACCGTTAATAAGACGATACATGGGAGCACCACCCGTTTACTGTTAGTATGACGATACACTGGACGTCGACCCGTTTACTGTTAATATGAGACACGGGAGTTCCACCCCTTTACTGTTACTGTTTATGGCACCCCGAATTACTGTGTATTTATCGTGTCAGGATTATGGTTTTCGTTCTATGTATGGTCGAATTCAGTTTTGCATGATCATGGTTTTCAGTTCGTTAGCACCGTATTCTTGCTACAAACCTTCCGCTCCCCGGGGGAACGCTCTACGACCAGACCACAGAGGCGGGCACTGTCTTGAAAGAAGGTTACTGAGGTTATCAGTAAACACAAGGAATACTCATTCAACACGTCTATACCATTAGGAGGTCTCAAAATCGGCAAAGAAATACGTCATGCTTAATTCGCTTTTATCTGCAGCAATTGGCATGTGATGTCAGTAATTGTATTACGATGGGCAGACTGCACTTCTTTAATAATCATAAAAACAGAAGCAGAACTGAATTTCTTTTCTTAATACCTTGTCACCTAGTGTTACGTTTACTGAAGACTACACATAAACCTTTCTTGCTGAAAGCTGTTCGTAACAGGACATAAACCCAGCGCGTTATGTACCGTGTTTGGTCGTGGTAGCTCGCAGACAGATGTGTAGCAACCCCTGGTCTTTACCTACTGTACAGGTCATTATTCCAACTCTGTCCTCTTTTCTAAATTTTCATTCGTCCTTTGTAAACCATCTACGGCACCTGCCATAGATGCCTAGTTGAAACTAAACAGGAGACGTGTGGTCTAGACTCTAGGGTAACTCCATAATGGACTTCGCTTAGCACTTCACTCCGCACTTGAATTGCCGGTTCAGGAGATTAGACTGTCATTTCCTGCTTAAGGGAAGGGCAAAAACAACAGCACTTCTTCCTTTGAGTTTATTGTGTCCTTCGTGACAAGAGGACAACCTTTAAGAAGTGACCACTGGAATTTTAATAAATTAAACTAAACTTCAAACTCTTGTCCTCACAACACATAAAAAAATGAGGAAATCTTACGAACACGGCATGCATATTCATATTTCAAATGTATGTGTGCATTCTTATACGGTACTTCCAAATGTGTAACCATTTGCAAGTGCTTCGTGAATATGTTTGTTGTGTGAAAACAATTCCGAACTAATTCCAACCTTCGAAACAGCTTAACTGGTTGATTCATGGAATGACAGTGTCGGTGAGTGGGTAGTGTTTACACCGCTCTTTGCAATATATTATCAATGACACGACAGAGGAACCAATATTAGAGTGCACGCATGTATACCTATGTTAGTATTCAAACCTAGGTTTACGCCACCCCACCCCATTTTTCTTCTTTCGTTTATGTTTTGCAATTGTTTGGTTTTTAGATGTACATATTTAAGATGGATAATTACACTGAACATAAAAATCTTATTTAAATCAACATTGTCCTGAAATTTGACCTTCAAAATTCGTTCTACTAAGAAAAATTTATATTTTTAGAAAGTCCAACAGGTTGTCGGAAAAAAATGACTATATCATTTTGGACTGACTGGTCACTTATGTAGTTTGACTGGTGGTGGTAGGTTACCTACATACCTTAGGCTACATACCTACATACCTACATACTATACTTCTATGGACGTATAAGCTCTTGGAGGGCATATACATGGAGAGCTTTGGATGTCATAAATTAGTTTATATTTGATAGCTACGCGATAAATAGCAAAGAACAATGCAGATTTATTTCTGAACGAGACGTGGTTCATTTCACGATAAAACGTCTTTCTAACACGACATCATTTCTGGAGATTTGAATAAGCGTCGCAACTTGACGTCATATATTAGACGACGTTATTTTTGAGAGGGAAGTGTCTAGTTAGTTGTTTGCCAAAGATGTAGCTGGGCTACGCAGATACACGCAGTCGCCGAACGATCGCATCCAAGAATTGGAGAGATATGACAATCGGTATCAGGAGAAAAGTTACGAGCTCCGATTCTATTCAGGGAGTCATCATTATTCAAATTTGGGTAAATATTTTTAAGGATTGTAGATTTTATCAGCATCCTTAAAGAGGCTGTACATAATGTTGATGTCTCATATAATGAATTAACGACTCGTGGTCGTTGTTTATTTTTTTAATAACTCACTGATCCGTTTGAGTTCATTGAGGAGTATATGCTGTTTTCCACTCGTATACAGCTGGGTAAATGCGGACTAAACATAAGTCACTTACTATTACCCTTCATAGTGAGTGAGTGAGTATTCCAGTTATATCACGGCGTGTCAGCTTACTGTGGGAGGAAAGCCTGAAGTGATGCAGGTCTCAGACGTTTACCACTTCGGTGAAACCCACGAGCACGGGTATGGTGCTGACAAACCTAGAAACATAATCGGGGTGAACCGGGATTCGAACCCACAGTCATTGGTTTCTGGCGTGCCCAAGGGACGCAACTCTGCACAGCGAATCTGTACATTACAAAGAAAGTGTTATCCCAAATATAACATTTGTTCGTTCTATGTGTGTCTTTATTGGCGAACTAAAATAACAATATTGCCACTGTTCCTTTTATTTGGTGGATTAATACAGAGCCTAGGCTGAACAAGCATAATCTGAATACAAACGATATACAACAAAACCACACAATCAATTACATTTTAGAATAATTATATATTTGAATAGGCGTAAATAGTTGTATCGTAACATGACTCTGAATACACTTGTAACCTCGATGACCATTTGACGGAAAATCAGATGCTCGTTACCATCATGTACATTGCGTTGTCGATAACATAGATTGCCTGTGTGCAAATATGCTGAATGCCTTAGAAGATGTTGTGCCTGATTTGGATTCAGCTTTATCCTTAGTTCATAAGCAGGTCTATTTCTAGAGATAATCTGTTTTGTGTCCGTTTGAACTATCTCTACATGACTAAATCTATGCAATGGATCGTTAGGCACTCTCATTAAGTTCCTCTTCCAACTATTCATTCTAAAACATAAACATTAAAACACTATCTCCATTTCCGCTTCATTAATTTCACCTAAAGCGTATGCTCAGCGAAGTAGTTTTTAGTGATTTGATTGTACGAGTTGTTTTTCAAAACCGGCTGTGAAGTATGGAAAATCCAAAACAATATGGAACCAACAAAGTATCAATGAAACCACACCGAATCACTGGACATGGCGCTGACAAATGTATCCATACTTACTTGAAAAGGAAGGGCACTGTTTTGCGCGCACTGTACACTGAACACTTCTTACTAAAAGAATCATATTTTGTGACGCAATGTGAACTTCCATTTATCTCGTCTGTAGACTAGAGGTCATGGTACGTAAATAAGTGGCATTTGTGAATAGGATATTATGGGCTTTTATTTTATCACCTTTGAGAAGAATATAACACATTTCTCTTGCAATTGGCCTTGTCCAGAAGTTGGCGTCGAAACTGTTCTTCTTGCCCATTTTAACAGATGGAAACGGGAAAAAGAGAAACGATGACAGATGTTTCCTTCTGATTAAGTACATGACAGTTAAACAACTTTACAAGACAATTGCACAGTAGTTCTTCCCATGTCTACAACTAAAATGATTGTGTTCGATATTCTGTGTTAAGCAAGAGTGAAAGCAGAAGCAGAAAGGTCTGATACTTGTGTCTAGCTTTTTGTGAATCTGTAGCAATATCTATTGGTCAGACCATGACGTCCTTACAATATAAAGCCGGCAACGATGTTGATGATGGTTTTTCAGACGTCCCCTGCGTCGTCTGTGAAATTACATTGTCACTTTGTTTCCAAAAGCGGATTTTCATCAACTAAACCTGGGTTACTACTGTCAAAAGACCCATTCCTTAAGACGAACTACCACATATACAGATATGTAGGTGTGTACACTGCTATTTTCCCTCGTAGAAAGAAACAAGGTGATTGTATATTCTGTGTAATTTTGGTTACGAACTAATCATCGACTTGCGAAAATATGACAAGCCCTCCTTTTGCAAGGCAATTTCGTCTCCGCGGAATGAAAAGACGTTTTTCTAAGGTTGTGTATCATATTTGAAATGAAAATCGTACTGAATTTGTGTTAATGTTGCTTTTCTTTACAGTTGATAATATCTTATTTGCCCAGATTATTATTATATTAACAATTCATACTTGGGTAATGCAGTTAAGCAATTTCCTGTAATATAAGATTCTGTGTGTCTATATTATGAAAAAGGTTTTAATGCGTTCATTGAACAATACCAGATGCTGTATATGTGAGTAGAATTTCAAAACAAATCTTCTTGAATTATCTGTGGAAAGGCATAAACAAAAACAAAACTGTATGTTGTTTTCCATGCATCATATGTTATAATTTCTTTGTGACCTATTTCTTGTGAAGTAGTTGTATGTTCTATTTGCGAATGTAGCGCTTGTCATGACCAATCCGTGACAAAACAGAAAACATGAATAACTCAGAAAATAGAACATCGTCAGAATAGGATATCGCCAATAAAGTGGGTAAATGATGTAGAATTTCACCTGTATCATCATGCAGCGGCCTGTAAAATGTCTGGACCCATCTTCCCGAGGCAGGGGAATTAACTGACTGTAAAAGTTCAGTTCCCACCTTTGCCGAGCTAGACTGGAAGTTTGGGGCTCGATCGTAGCGCCATAAGCTGTTATTGCGAGTTATGTCCCTTCTATGTCCCTCCTTCTGACCAATCAGATTCCACCTCTCATATCACTTGCATTGGCACCAAGTAAAGACGATATGATCGATATTGAAGATCTGTGTTGTAATAAAACGTGTCTTACTTCTCCAAGTGCACCAAAGCACGCGAGAACCCTGATTAAAAACAGGATTAGGAAAATATCTGTTGACGCTAAGTTGACGGTACACATGTTTTGCAAATCCTGCCATCGCTCGAAATTTACACGGCACTTTTCGAACCGGGTGTCGATTTCGTTCCACTATGTTAATTGGGCGATGCATAGACTTGTTAGTCGAACCAAAATATAACTTAATAATTCCAGATTAGTTTGGCAAGGGTTGAAACTGGATTTTTATTGTCATTCAACTCCCTTCCCTCGGGAAGATGATCTGGATCAGGTAAACCTCTGACTCAAAGCATGCATCATGCAACGCCATCCACACTATTCATCATGCTTACATTTAAGCATTGCTATCCACAACATTCATGACTTATATACAATGTCCATGAGCTGTGCTCCTGAGGCCAGGTCAGGGTGTCATTAAGCAAGAAAAAAGTAATAATTGAAAACATGGTAAAAGTACACAGTCAGTTTATTGTATCACTAGACGACAATATTAAGGATCAAAAACCCATTTACACTGGCAATGATTACTGATTAATCAAATCAGATATATCAAATATACAAGCTGATAAGCTAAGCAAAGGTATAACAGTAATACAAAAGGAGAGTAGCTAAATCAACACTTTGACAAGATAATTGACAAGAAGCATAGACAGCCAATTAAGTCGGCCGAGACCATCATTTAACACCTAAGAGTTAAATAACCCAACACTCTAATCAGTGAATAAACTCAACGGGTTTAGATAGGGAGAAATAAACACTGATGGCTTATCCCTCAGGCAAGTTCATTGGACAATCAAGTAGACAAAAAACGCCCGAATAGCAAACTAGTCTTATAGATCTAGACTAAAGAGTCAGTCACTTGATCTGGCCAAGGAAATACCAGACTTCCCAAACATACAACGTACTTGACCTACGGAGTATCTGGACCCGGTAACAAGAGATACGCAATCAATAGAGGCATGAACTACTTGATGTTAACGCCACTTTCAACACTTTCCTGTAGTTGACTGACTGCTAGATTACTGTCAAAGGAGAGATCAAAGGGACGCCAGCTGCTCAAACTCTCCAAATTGTCAACATATGAGCTTCATCATGTTGCTGGGGCGATTATCCGTCAATAGTTATGAGGGGCTAAATGAAGCAATTTAGGCGTCCTTAATGTTTTAGGAGATAAATGACATTTTGGTAGAAATTCCATGTGTTTTTAAAGGGTGCATTATGCTACTTGTTCACCGAGCTGACTAAGTTAAATAATCGTAACCGTGCAACTGATCATTCAAATGGAATCAAATATCCCTGAAAGCGTAATTTCATGACAATATGTTTGCTTTTTGTCCAATTAATGGAATATAATGAAAAATGCTACATGTTTTAAATGAAGATGCAATAAGCAGAGACGTGTGCTTAGACTGCTGTTCTTATTCAATATCCATTACAATTCATTACATGGCAAGTTCAAACCATCCACACCCTTTGGACTTAATAAATGAAGAAATAACACATGTTCTTTGCGAAGCTGGCAAATATTCTAATAACTGTATTTTGATGCTGTGTAACTTGTATTATCGAGAATCTAAGATTGTCCAACATCTGAGCACAAATATATATGGCAGAATTTCATGTCGAGCATGCGCGAGAGTCCTCAATCATCGGCGTTTGAAGGTTATCCATCCTAATTACTGAGATTCTCGAGAGGACGTTATTGTTGTAAGGACTTCAAAAATGGATTATCTTGCTCATTACAAATGTATTTCTTCAAGAGTCCCAAACAGCCGTGCTCATTAGATACTACGTTTGTTATGGTAAAAAACTACGACCTTTTGAAGAAACCAATGAAATTGTTACATTAGTGAGTGAGTGAAGCCTAGTAAGTTTGTTTGTTTATTGTTCAACGCGGCACTCAGCAATATTCCAGCTTTAAGACGGCGGTTTCCAAAATCTTTGATATTAGTGAGTGAGTATGGTTTTGCGCCGCTTTTAGCAATATTCCAGCAATATCACGGCGGGGGACACCAGAAGTGGGCTTCACACATTGTACCCATGTCGGGAATCGAACCCGGGTTTTCGGCGTGACGAGTGAACGCTTTAACCACTAGGCTAACCGACCGACCCTCTCTGATATTAAGTGTATATGTCCAAATGATCACAAACGCCGTTTAGATTTACACTGGAAATTTAACCAAACAAATGAAAACAAATTGAAGTAATTGGGATTTGTAAATTTGATTTTATATCAGTATTTTACCTGAAATCTTTATTATCTTTATTACCTGATGACGCTGATTGTTTATTTTGCTGACAGGAATTGTACATGTATCAGTTAGTCCAGGATTAGGCTACACTGTAGAATCATTTCGCCGCTATTTTTTGTTTGTTGTTTAACGCCGGACAATATTCCAGCTATATGACGGCGATCTGTAAGTAATCGAGTGTGGACCAGACAATCCAGTGATTGACATCATGAGCATTGATCCTAGCAATTGGGATACGATGACATGCACCAACCAAGTCAGCGAGCCTGACCACCCGATCCCGTTAGTCGCCACTTACGACAAGCATTGGTTGCTGAAGACCAACTCTATCCCGGAATCTTCACGGGACACAATCGGGGCCAATATAGACATTGCCCTATCGATCCAATTTAGTCCACTCATACCACAGTGATATGCACAGGTAATCGGGGATCAATTCATCCCTGAATCCCAAAGAGAGGGATTTTTCATAAATTATCTATGAAAATGAATTAAAAAACCTCCAAATCCGGCATAAGTTTCCAAATTGAATATATAAGCCTATGATGTTCATTTTTCGGCGAAAACGTCAAATGCCGGGTTTATGTTTGGCACATAATTGCTGCTTGCTATGAAGAGACTATTCACGATTGACATATTTGTCCTTTGTCCTTTGTGTGTCCTAGTGGCCTACTGGTTTAGTTATTATGCAGAGATCAAAGCACGAAAAGTTATAATTAAAAAAAAAATGAGGTAGCTTAATTGCCTTTTTTGCGAACTTGAAATGTCAAATTTTAAACTTTAGATTACATTAAGCATGACCTATTTTTTATATGAAGAGATCCGATAATTGTTTCTCATTTTGCATGCATTCAAAATTTTCTGTTATTATGGAGACAGAAAGCTTTACAAATATCGGTGAGATACCAAGATCGAACACGAATTAACTACATTGTACATCACATATGGTTTATATCTGTACTTTCAGTCACCGGAGGATGTGTGCAGTATTTACAAAAGATAAAACAGGCATCCTATTACATATATGAATCCATAAAGGAAATGAAATCAGATCCGCATTGTCCATTTACACCTTTCATAGAAATAAGTCGAGTCCAATTACTGCTATGGGATATCTGTAATGATAAATAAAACAAAAGGTGTGCTATCGTGTGCCTGGGGACTTGATGACAGGTAAGGAAGGATCATGCAGTTTTGTTACGAGACCTGCTCAGGATCAAAGAAGGATGAACAAAGAATGCCCCCAAACACAATTTAATTACCAGTTTCATAATTTAAGCAACTTTTCATCCTTGATTTTATCAGATATTAACATTTCACATGTAACATTTCAAAGATCTAATTAACTGGGAGATCGTTGATGAAAGTTAAGAAAGGACAGTTGATGGTTATGAGGTTTTACGACTATGGATAAAACATTGACCATTTGTAAAGGTTAACATAACTGTGGGATGGCATTTGTCAGAACAGGAAACACAAACCATGTAGTCGTCTGGAAAATACAACATTGGATAGTGATCGGGATTTGTATCGTTTTGAAAGTTATGTCAGTCATACTATGGGTCTGTCAGCTCAATGTGAGACAATATTCACTCACTCACTCAGCTTAATGTTGGAGAAAGCACCAAGGTAGTGATGGTAGTGGACTACTGTAGTGAAATCACCATGCACGAGTCTGGTGCTGACAGACGGATGTTCTTACTCAATTTAAACGTAGCACATTAAAAGAGGAGGATGAACTTAAAAAATGTTAAGAATATATTCGTTATTGGCTCTCATCTATTTGACAAATGGTTTAACCAGTTCATCTTAAACATATGAAAAACTCCGGAAATTCTAAAATTGACCCTTTTAAATGTTTAATCATACCTCTACTTCATTTTGTTGTTTGTTAAAAAGGCCTGCTTGTGTTGAAAAGTTAACTTGCTTAAATGTCACTTGACCAATCCAATCAGACAGTTCCAATCACGCCAATCCTATTATGAGGTTCATCAGGACCAAACTGGACCCTTATCATATCTCATCCTGTGCGTAGTCAGCTTTTGAAATTCAAATTATGACAATCAGAAGCGAATATGTTAAATACCTGCCTCTAAGAACAAATAACAACTTTGCGTCTTGATTATCGCTTTCTTTCCTGCAGACGTGGCTACTTCTCTACGTATTTGTTTTAAAAAATCCTCAGTATTTTTTCTTACTCGCTGAACATAATACGATTGACCTGCTTGTAAATAATCGCAGATAATTTCATCTTATTCTAGTCGTGTTTGATGCAGCGTTTTTAAGTCTTTCATGCATGGCAAAACTTCATCTGGGGTATTGCAGTCTAGCCACTCAACCGTCATGCGGATGCCTATCAATGCGCACGCCTGACGGGCTACACATCAGCTACAAACGTCCGACTACTAGTGAACATGTGATATGTTTGTGTACCGGGAGAATTTAAACACGATTATTCACAGTCGATCTCTTTTAATCAGACAGGTTAGCAGATAATCTTTGATCTTCGACAAGAACAGTTCCCCCTGCGTGGACGACATATCCAACGTGACACAACAGCTACACTTTGTGTTTGATCAAGCAAGTCTTCTGACACTACTTGTACGGTTTTGCTTCCTGTTGATAGACATATTTCCCCGAGTTTATTCATCAACTTGTTTAATGAAATTACAAATGTTCTTTGCAGATCTTTTCTGTCGGAAGTCTGACAAGAATTAAATGAAACGCTTTGGAATTTCAGTGAAATAAGGAACATCATGGTTGTTCTGGCAGTCATAAGGGAGTGACATCAGCACATGGTGCCACACTGTGGAAAAGATTGCTGCATCAAAATGTTTCCCACCGGGCTGGGCACTGGGGGTAGTTCTCACAATGAATGATGACAAGTTATCAATAAAACCTTTTATATGTATGACTTTATTTCTTGGTAGAAAACATTTTGTATGAGAAACAGAGAAGTCACCAAACCAGCACACTACTGGTTTTATCTACTATTGTGGAACTTGGATTTCTAACAAATGTCAATATTAAGGACACGTTGAGCGTTATCAAATCTCACGGTCATGTAAACATATGCGACCTGGATCCGATGTTGATCCCAGTTCTCGGTGGTTTCATGAAAGTTGTAAAGTATTAAGTTTATTTAGATGTATAGAAAAAGGGTGTTTGTTAGCAGGAAAGACATACTCCCAATGCATGTATGCCTATGCTGGAGTGGTTGAATCTTGTAGGTACAAACCAAGACCCAGTTGTGACGTGTAGTCTTGTAGTACAGTGAAGAATCTGTTGTTCCAAAAGACCTTATACAGCTGCATACATAACACGAACGCTAAAGTGTCTCTCTTGCACAACGATTGAGTCGCTTTTGTACAGTTTTCTGCTGCTGCTGTGTAGTTTTGAAAGATATATTGCGCCTTTGTGCCTTTGCGGTGCATCACTTGTTTGTACCAGTCTTATGCCAATAATGTAATACTCTTGTGCTAGATTTTCTACCCACTCGATGTCCCCTATACCACTGTTGTGCCACTCATGTATCACTATTATGCCGCTTATTGTGCCATCTGTGCACCTTCCAATTACAGACATGAACCACACTTGGTCCACCACCTAACTGTCTTAATCCTTGTCGACGGCAC
Source organism: Haliotis cracherodii (assembly GCF_022045235.1). Lineage (NCBI taxonomy): Eukaryota > Metazoa > Mollusca > Gastropoda > Lepetellida > Haliotidae > Haliotis > Haliotis cracherodii. The sequence goes on along the minus strand of NW_027266270.1, from coordinate 15,727,238 downwards.
AGCAACACATAAACGATCAAACTCAACTTCAGCAAATGGACAAGCTGTATTATATCACAGCCCAATAACTGCAGGAACCTGTCTCGGAGCCATGTTAATTAGGGGTCTAGATATACTGCGAAAAAAGGTTCAAAGTAAAATATATAATGTTAGTTTATTACTTCTTTGCGGCTATCCCCAGGGGGCTACAATCCATCTTAGGGAACAGACAATTGCAGCAGCAGAAACGTCAAAGTCTTGTGCTAAATGTGTTGGGGGTTACTAGGCCAGGATGTACCAGTGTAGCAAAGTCCCCTGACATATGTAGTACGTGGCGGACTACACGGGGGTGTGGGGGTGATTGATTATTTGTTTTAATGGAAAACATTACGTAAAAACCACATTCATCTTAGGTTCCTTATAGATAGTGTAAGCCGTTTATTAACATTTAATTTATTGCGACCTGGGTAAGAGAAACAGAGAAGTCATCAGCACACTATTTCCTTTTAAAGGCGACTAAATGGATGGTGTGGTCAGGCGAGGTGCCTTGGTTGATTACGTTACATTGTACCTGACGGGCGTGGGGATTAGCTCGCAATGTCAATAATTTGTATATCTGGACTAGTCTCGACTTGTTCCATTTTTCAGGAGGAGCAACACAACTATAGAAACAATCAGTTATTATTTTCACGACGTAAAAGATACACTTATTTATTACCTACGAGGGCAAATATATCAGGCATCACGTCACGAGAAAACAGTGTATTGTTTCCGTCATCCGGACGGCATTTTTGACGTCATTCGAATCTTATTGTGACGTGAGGTCAGAATGACGTTACACTATAAAGGACGTCATGGCTGAAGACTGTAAACGTCATACGACAAATGGTGGTTCCTCTGCTGTTGCTGTCCATCGTCACGATATGGCTGAAATATTGCCGATGTGACGTAAAGCACTCACTTGCTATCCTTATAGATAGTCACTAATATTCGTCTCTGTATGTAGCAATCTTCTTCGGTAATAAATCGAACTTTTCATTCGTGTTCTTGTCATACTATGTTTACGACAAATTCCTGTATTTCTCTCGTTCTCGCTTCGGAATTTCCGAATGTAGACACTCGTGTCTTAAACATAGTATGACACGAACACTCATATAATGTCCTCTATTTAGACAACTGTGTTGTATTGACATCCACAGTGACTGAAATGTAAATGTTGGCATCTTGTAAACAGTATAAGTTCATATTTGTTCATGGAAATGGTCTACCACGGAAACAGCAATATCAATTGCTTTGGTACATCCGTCATCTGCGTTAATTGCAATCTATTCCATTTCAATGTAGAAATAACAATGTAATCTTTCTGAGAAGCAGCAGGCAGAGACGTGTAGGTAAATAGTTATCATCATGTTAGCCCCTAGACGAATAGTATGGCTCCATGCGATCAGAATACCAGAAACGTATTTACTACACTGGCTTTACCGTCGGATCCATTGGACTATCTCTCTTGAACACATCACATATGTAGACTAACACTTCATCATATGTGATAAAGTAGATGGGCTTGCACTGACAATATCTTTGAGCACACCTTGGTATTAATTTGAGGAAAGAACGAACTCAAAGGTGAGAGGTAATTGTAACGCTGCACTAAATCAAATCCGTTATTTCACGGCGTGTTAGTTTAACTGGATTGCGAAAAGGGATGCAGTTAGTACACGGTTACCAAGGACAGTAGTGCTTACTGTTAAAATTGTGTTAACATTTTGTTAACGTGAAGAGTGTAAGGTGAGTGAAATGAAAATTGGAATACAATCCCTACATTAATAATCATAAACTGAAAACCAAGTTATTGAGCTGTTGCGTATCATGAGGTGAGGTGAGTTAACTATTGCACTTATATAGCGACGTGCATGCACGTGTGTGTGGCTGTGTGGCTGCTTGTGTTAGTCCGTACTGATGCCGATTTATAGTGCTAGCTCACTGAGATACCATGTCGCAGTTTAACATGAATACCCCACTCAGACACATTATAATGACCCCGAGCCGACCAGTCCTTGTTTAAGCCCATTAATGCAGAGCGCCAGACAGGGTAACAACAAATACCATCTTTTCACGTCATTAGGAATGACGCGGCCGGGGATCGAATCTCTGTGCGGACGCTCTCCCACCAGACCACGGAGGTGGTCTTGCGCTAACATGAAAGGATGTTGATGTTTTTTATGCAACTATACCTATTTGTAAAGATTCAAATACAACGATCCAAGTAATTATGAATGTGAGCTAGTTCAGGTGTTTCTTCGATTTCCAGTGTTCAAGATAAACGTCCTTACCTCAATGGTAGTCGCGACCATGACACATCAGAGTCTACCAAATGGGCGGAAACAAAACACTCTAAAAAAATCGTAACTAAATAGCAGGGATGACAAAATTTAATAGTGAATAAAGATCGAAATCTCTCCTTGATACCGCCCTAAGACCTAGTGCCCTGTCTAAATATAAGTGCGTTGTAAACTAAGCTACTGTTCGTACGTAGCAGACAGCGAGTTCATGTTTGGCTTCACATGTTCCACTGAGATGTCACCTCGTACATCTGCTGAAAACCTCAACACTGTCAAGGCTGATGAGAAACAGTGCTTCAAGCGCGAAACTTGTCAATACACATTACAGAATGTACTGTTGGATATGTTTCACGGACAGGTCATCGTATTTTCCAGCAGATACCTGTAGTTCGTTATTCGTCTTGTTAAGTTCCAGCTGAAATACCGCCGCTGTTCAAATTGTCTGACGCTGTCGACCTTGCAGTCTTTCTCACTGTATGACTGATGATGGCACAAGCTGAAAACGACCATGTATCAAGCACTCTGCGATGTCAAGACTATTTAGGGTAACTTACGGCCTTAAATTAAGTTTTAATATTTATCAATGATCATGCATATGAACAAAAATGTTTCAGTTAATTTGTAACTCGGCTCTAGGGAAGAATTTGATTTTGACATTTGGGATTAGTAATTTGTATTTTGACATTTGCGTCGAGACCCGAGAAGAAACCATCCTTGCCGTAGGAGATGACTATGTTTGTCATAAAAGGCCACTGTCGGGATCAGGTGGTCAGGTTTGCTGACTTGGTTGACTTGCATGTTATTGTATTCTCATTGCGTAGATCGATGCTCATGATGTCAATCACTGGATTGTCTTGTTCAGGCTCGATTATTTACAGACCACCGTCATATAGCTGGAATATTGTTTAGCGCGGCGTTGAACAACAAACAATTGTGGCGAAATGGGTCTACTGTGTAGCCTAATCCTGAACTGACATATGTACACTTTCTCCCAGCAATATAGACAATCAGCGCCATGCACAAATAAATAAATATTGTTCTTTCTGCTAAAATTAAGCATTTGATAATAATCTTACAAATGAAAATGACTTCAATTTGTTTTCTTGTATTTGGTTATATTTCCAGTGTAAATCGAAACGGCGTTTGTGATCATTTGGATACATATATATATTTAATACCTAATATTTAAGAAATCTCGGAAGAAGATAATGTGAATGTATCGTTATGAAATCACACATTTTGAATATAACACTTACTGCAGTGCTTCCAGTAGCAGCCGCAGCTATTAAATCCCGACAACGTTCCTGTGCACAGCCGCATCATATAACTGTATTTTCACATCATTTTTTTCTTCTATTTGACGACCTTTTGGCTCTGTGGGCTACAAACCAGTAATTGGAATTCCATTAAAATGAAGTCAACATGTCTGCGACACCACCCTTGTAAGAGAGTAAGAAAGGTCGATATGTCACATAATAGACTTGAAGATCCTTCTTGAAGCTCCGTCGTGTGTGAAGGAACAGGTCCTTCTCAGTCTCCCAATTATCATCTGGTTGTGACCTTGACAGTTGTGATGCGAGACAACGTAAATTGGCTTTTTATTGTTAAAATGTACTTTGTTGTCAAACACATACTTCTGCCATATGTTTTTAAAATACCTTCAAGCATTTAAACAATTCATCCTACCTAGAAAATCCAGGAACAAACAGCTCATTAAAAACATTATAAAACAGATATGCGGCAAAATGACGTCTCTGGGTCAAATTTGAATGATGACACAAATATCCTTAGAACAGCTTATTTATCTATGTATAAATGCTTAACAAATATTAAATTGTATCCAATTGTGTAGTTAGCATGCGTGAGTGTAGTTAGTACTCACTGAAGCAAATGATATGACTGAAGCACGTATCGATCTGGAACAATGATGATACCATGCTTAACTACAGTGAGTGAGTGAGTGTGGCTTTACGGCGCTTTTAGCAATATTCAAGCAATATCACGGCGGGGGACGCCAGAAATGGGCTTCACACATTGTACCCAAGTCGGGAATCCAACCCGGGTCTTCAGCGTGACGAGCAACGCTTTAACCACTAGGCTACCCGACCGCCCCATTAGAAATACAGAGCTATATACCTTACCTCAAAGCATTTGCTTGAAGTTTTAAATACTAATATCTGTTACACCGAATTGAAAGGTTACTTGCTTTTAAATATAAACATAACAATTACCTTCCGCTGTAATGCTCTATTCATACAGGTATCACATATCTGTAGATTGCTGACTGTTGAAAAAAGATATTATTTCAGTTTCATTTAGGAGTCAATCTCGTTAGTGCCAAACTGCAATGTCAGCAGCAGTGCCATACAGCTCTGTCACAAGCAATGTCATACAGCACTGTCACAAGCTATGTCATACAGCACTGTCACAAGCAATGTCATACAGAACTGTCACAAGCAATGTCATACAGAACTGTCACAAGCAGTGTCATAAAGCCCTTTCACAAGCAGTGTCATACACTACTGTCATAGGCAGTGTCATACTGCACTGTCACAAGAAATATCACCCAGCACTGATTGGCAAAGTCAAAACAAGGGAATTTGACAAAGATGTTTTAATTATAATAAGCGTCACCTATATTGATGATCTGATTCAATAATGGTCAAATAGCCAATTCCCTTCCACTGATTTACCCACCTGAACTAGAAATAAAAGAGACCTGTGAAACCATTTCATAGTGAGATCTTTACATAAAGACAAACAATTCTCTCATCAAGAGTGTATTACAGGAGAGATGGTCAACTGTCCCTTTATGTCGAGCAGTATTACAACAGCTCCAGCCTTCGGTGTCTACATTTCACAACTTTATCTAGGTGAGGTTTTATGGTAGACTTTATGTTCCTGCGTTCTTTAGGTAAACCATTGACATGCTTTTGCATGACGTGTTTTTTTTGAATGGGCCATCGGTGGGGCAGGATACGCTCACCTTTTCGAGAACACCTGATATCATCACTAGTATTTGAGAGTGATTCGTATTCGCATGCATATTATATATTCGGAATCGTACATTGAACTCTGCTTTTAACCGATACTTCTTATTATTATGGCAATGTGTTTGTGGCTTTTATTTAGTCGCTTACCATTTTCGCGAACACCTGGTATTATCACTATTTTTATTTGTTTTTACTACTGTGTTTTGCCTATCTGTTCCGGCAAATATACCAGGATGTTTGTTCTCTGGTGTTGACGTTTTATATGTATAAGCATTTGGCCTTTGAATCCATTGCTTATCCAGAGGCTCTCTACAGTCCGAACCCAGCATCGGTCTCATCATCCTATCACTGACAACGTCGGCCCCAACGGTCTGTGAACGTCCTCGGCACAGCTGCTCGCTGCAAATCATATGTTCACGATAAAACTGGGATGATCCTCCCCAACGGGGTGACTGGGACAGGATCTCCTAACTGAGAGAGACGGCCCTCAGGGTACAGGTACAGACAGAACAACAGTTTCTATTCTCTAATGGTTTTCGTTACGTATGGGAACAGCAATCTATAAGTAACATTGCCAGATTCATGTCGGAATTAATGTTTCATCTAGAATCTTCTCATGAGTAAAGTTGTCACGCAGCCCTATCAAGTTCAAAATTAACTCTTTGTGTTACATTCAATTATGATTTTGGCTCAGAATCATATTTAGAAGAAATACGACTACCTATATTTAGGTATGGAACTTGCTCATGCTCAGTTTGGATGTCCCCAACTGCTTCGAATTTAGAATTAAGATTAATTCAGATGTCAATATATACCACATTATATTCTATTTGTTTTCTTCATTATATAAATATAATATTCTGATGACTTCAATTGATGTATCCACTGTTCAAAACCTAGACATCATTACTTTTATAGCAAGTCGGTTGCGACTTGTGTAAATTATATATATAATGGACCCGTGAAGACCCGGGTTAGAATAGGTCTTCAGCATCCAATGCTGGCCATGAAAGGCAGCTATGCTTGTCGTATTAGGAGACTAATATAACGGGATCCGGTTGCCTGGCTTGCTGACTTGGTTGATGCAAGTCATCGTATCCCAATTGCGTGGATTCATGCTCATGATTTCAATCACTGGACTGTCTGGTTCAAACTCGATTATTTTTCAGACCGCCGTCATATAGCTGGAATATTGCTGAGTGCGGTGTTAAACAACAAACAAATACATATATAGTGTATATTGTACATGGAAATTCTCTCACACGTTGTGGTATAGAATGGACCCATGGTCCACACTACGTTATAAATACTCTGTACGGCGCTGTAAACAGTATTCCAGGTATAAGCGTTTCAGCTGATTGTGGGAGGACAGCCCAGGAAATACATGTCGCGGACGCCTGTCACTGTTGAAACCAATGAAATGAACATGTGCATGGAGCTGACACATGAAGTATGGTAATCAGAACGAATGTTGAATTCGTTCACACGATCAGCAGATTATCAGCACACTACTGAGTGAAAGCCTTCTAAGCGATTTGCAGCATATTACACCACAACGATAAGCACATTTCTTTATTATGCTCTGAATAAATTCTACTGGATATAATATTGCAAACGTGTGCGTGTGATACCGAAATTGAGTATCAGAATATGTGTGATTCCCAAGCGATAGAGGGGCATAGATGAAGTCAGACCGCGATAATACATGCACTTTTACACGTGTTATTTAAGACCATGTGAATACCCTCTATATGTACATCCTAGAGGAATAGCAGGGGGCAGCTGAGGTCCCGTAAAACGTAATGATAAATCGATCGTATTCCATTAACGAATGGCTGCATAGGTAATGCCCACACAAGGTTTTTACAGCGGTAGAAACTAACAGTTTTAGTCCACTAGACCTTATGATGATATCATAAACCCTAAAAAAGGTCAAATTTCTACTAGTCCTTATGATACCTTCACTATTAGGTAGTTTGGCAAGGACTACAGGACTAGTGCCAATTTCTAACACTGGGTTACTTTAAGTGAATGACAGAAACTAATAAAGTAAGTGTAATTAATCCATTACAATTTAATTCCAGAACGAACCTACAGGGTCTTATACTATTTCCATTATTACTCTTTTTAATATACATTACATTATAATGTTTCAATCAAACCCATGGAGACATATGTCTGGCAGCGGAGATATTGGTATGGGATTACTTCCAGACACATAGATTCCACTCCATTTGGTATGATTTTACCATGTCAAACACCATGTAGCTAGGATAATATTGGTATACGTCTGGTGGCATTTGGAATGGTAAGATTGTTAATTCATTACCCCATGGACGATAGGTCAATAGCCTATCCGGCCCTTTGTGTCAGGTTCAAGTACATGTTATTTGGTGGGGGAGTTGGGGAAGTGATCGGGTTATGGTCGCTGTGACAGTCATTATGTTATATCAGGGCGCCTCAGACTAATGTGACAGGAAATCTCGTAGGTGAAGGTGACTTCCCCGAGAAGTATCGGTAAATATATGGTGCTTACAGACCAAGTAATATTTTATAATCAAGGTAATTTGAACCCACGATAACAGAGAAATGACATCCAATTATGATGATGGACAATATTGGAATGTGACAATATGCAGGTGACACACTACACGTCCTATTTGGAATGTGACAATATATTCAGGTGACACACCACATGTCTGATCTGGAATGTGACAATATTCAGGTTACTCACCACATGTCAGATCTGGAATGTGACAATATGCAGGTGACACATCACACGTCAGATCTAGAATGTGACAATATTCAGGTGATACATCACACGTCTGATCTGGAATGTGACAATATGCAGGTGACACACCACATGTCTGATCTGGAATGTGACAATATGCAGGTAACATACCACACGTCTGATCTGGAATGTGACAATTTCAAGGCTACACAATATGTTATAAACGGCTTCTAACCGTTGAGGCGTCACTGATTTGACTCGGCCAAAAATACGATTTCCCATGGTGGTGGATTTGATTACCAGATTCCCCTGACAATGATTGCTTCTTTCTTAGAACAGAAAGCGTGCTTGTTGTTTCACCAAAAAGGTAACATCTAGGACCTGCATCCCCCCATCGGACTGTCAACTCACATCAAGCTGACACACTGCATTATGACTGAAATATTGAGTGTCCAGACGCCGTACAACACAACTGTCATCTAACAACTTCTAACTGTTTGAGGGAGCATGGTGGTATTTTGAATTAGTATTGGCGTTATATTAAAATGGGACATTGACAGTGTATATACATCAAGTAAATTTTCGCACACTCGTTCCCACTACTTGTCGCATGAGACAATCCACATTACATTTATGTAGGTTTCTATTCCAGGCAGCGTTAAGGTAACCGGTAACGTTATCAGTTATTTGTGGATGACCATACTCTATAGTCACTAAGGACATGATTGGCCCAGTGATCTAAACTGTCGTAATTCGCCGTGTGTTCCCGAGCTGCCAAGATCTGTGTGTCGTGGATCCGAATCTAGAAGTGTGTAAATGGGTGAAGGGTTGACTTAAATTCAATTGCCAGGATTTCATTTTTGGAGATGAAAGTACTGCGTTTTGAAATGTGCGGTCGTCTAACTGCTGATTGTAGTATTTAATATGGAACCGGGCCTTTATCTACATTCTACCATGACGACATGAACGTATTGAAAACGGGACTCCCCTGCGTGACGAAATGGGGCCACGAAATATTACTCAATAATTACTATTTTGTACTAATTCAAATTAAATGGTTACAAAATAAGAATTGATCAAATAATCCCCCCCTCCCCCCCCCCCCCCCCCCCCCCACACACACACACAAATGATGAAACTGTACACTATTAGAAAGCACCTCTGCTGAAAAAAATGTACGTTCATCCAAAAAACTATGGCTTGCCACTCTCATGCATATTCCCCACTTTTTCGTGAAACTGTATAAGTTCTAAACAAATTGAGATTATAAGAATAAGAACAGATTTAGGTTTCAATCATAATTCTCAACTGAAAAAGGTCAGAACTATTTCTTGCACGTGATTAAATACCTATAAACCTGTCTTACGTTGTATATCATTGCGTGTTAGTTCACATATTAAAATACACTTTTCAACACACTCGCTGACTGCTTTAAATTTCTGGCATGAAAGTGAATATTTCTTTCTTATTTTATCAAATACTGTTCGGATAGTATTCCCATACTGTGTCAACGTAATTTGGACAGTGTAAAAACGTTATTAAAATCGCCCAATAACGTTATTTTATTAAATTCTAAAACCTAGGCCAATGCATTAGCATCCACCACATAGACCATAGTTGCCTAACTCTGCATTAACTAGAAGAAATGATTGGTGTTATAAGATGTGTTCGTGGAAGTGGTGGTGGAAGGTGGCATGGAGCTGGTTTGGAGACAAGCTATTTTTTCAGCCAAATATGGAAAACCAGATATTTTGAGATTAAAAAACCCAGAGCCTGAATACAGCTTGCAACAATACAATTTAGTTGCTGTATTTTTTTTACAACAGTCATAAGCACAAGCATTTTCTGGGGACAATTTCTTTTTCCGATAAATATGTACGTTCTAGAAAGGTCGTTAAGCTATGTTTTGAGACACACAAATCAGATGTGCTGGTATGAACGTTGCTGTCACTAGGGCCGAAAACACTCATTGGCCGAAAGAAAGTTCACCCGACGCGACTGCCTTCGGAGGTGTCCTCAGACTTGAACGCACAGAGGTTTCGTTTTGAGATACAGTATTTTAATGAGACTGCAATTAAGCATATCTACATTGCTGCATTATTTTGAAGCTATATAATGTACACTTGAAAGAACTGGGATTTCTCATTTTGACACAAGTGAATGGTTTCCGAATTTGTTGGAATACACATGTCACCACTGGGATTAGAACCCGCTTCTTAAGATTTGCGGATGTATAATAGTCGACCTCGGCTACGGCTAAACACGATGGCGTGAAATTGACTATTAAATATCTTTAACTGAGGAAATAATGTGTGTAAGGTTGCATAAAATGTGTCACCTATATACAGATGTTCATATTAAAGTAATTTGATAACACTGTAGTGATTAAAACTATAACCCGCCTCAGCACTTTCTGCAGACGTGAAAGCGATGGATAAAATGCTCATTTAAGACCCCACAAAATTTTAAAGAGACTTGTAATGCACAGGAGAACCTCAACTCATGGCGTTAATTGGCGCACGTGCATTAGCAGCAGAGAACGCAATTCACGTGCATCAAGCACGACACACGCAGTATAAATACATTCTGGTTTATTTTTCAAATGCTTTTCACCAAAATATTGTTTTTGTCCAAAGTGGAAAATCATTTTAAGTCTGCGGAATCGGCAAGTCTTATTCACGAACCGACAGTTTTGGTGTATGTCCTACTTAAAAGGGTAGACTACATAAGGTAGTGTGTGTCTGTATCTAACTCTCTAGGCCTTTACATGTTAATCCATTTCGTATGCATGATATCAAAATAAGTCAATTTTAAGAAAATTGCATGTCGGGGAGAGTAATGTCACAAAAAACAGGAAACAGATGACTACTGCTGGGGAGAACACGCATTTAACCATAGTAATGACTCTTCGCCATTGGCACATAGTCCCGGTTGGATGTTTCACAGCCACACCACACAGAGAGGGTATCTCAAACCTTGATAACAAGTTTTAACGTTGTCTAGAGAACTTCAGGTATCAAAATTCCTCTTGAATTGTGCAGATTGTGCTATGTTGGTCGACGGTTGTTAGTGTCGGAGGACGGGCAAAACAGGGAAATGTTCAGTTTAATATGTGAGAATCAGCTGAAAAAGTGCAGGGTTTAATATCAAATGGATCACAGGACATTGTACAGTAAAGCCCATTATACAGTCGTACACGTCGTTCAAGTCTTTGAAAGGCATCTAGAAGTGATACACTTCTTTATTATGAGGAACACAACGTTTCGGAGTATATGCTTACTCCTTCATCAACTGATGAACGTTTAGCAGTTCTTTGTGGTGGTAGCAAATATTCAACACAACGTCTCAGAGTATATGCTTACTCCTTCATCAGGTTGTGTTCCTTATAATAAAGAAGTTGACATCCATTAATTCCCTTCCTTATGTACACATTGTTGTTGTACACATTGTCCAATGCAAATCCGAGTGTCCACTTCACCTTTTACAGGTTCGACTGGATGAGTTAGAGGTGGGAGTACAGCCATCTGAACAAGTAGCAGAGACAGTTAGACCTGTAGACCATCTTTCAACACATTACATGTACAGTATATCATACAGCAGCATCTAAACTAAGCGGCAAAAGAAAGTATAGGTTGGCAATTTGTAATTTTCCTAAAAACAGCGATAGCTAGTGGAAAGTGGGTATTGGGAATATGACTGCCCAGGAGAGAGAGAGAGAGAGAGAGAGAGAGAGAGAGAGAGAGAGAGAGAGAGAGAGTACACTGCATTGACAGTAGCCAGGCTGATTCAACGGTACAGGCAGACAGGGAGGACAGGGAGGACACAGGACAGGCCTAGAACCGGACGACCCCGAGTGACAACACCACTGGAAGACGGTCAGATACAGCTCATTCACCTGCGAAACAGATTCATAACGGCGACAGCGACGGCGGCGACGTCGTTGGGACATCCAATTAGCCAACCTACAGTACTACGACGACTTCGTGCTGCTGTAAATAGAGCGTATCGTCCTCTCCGAGGAATGGTACTGACTGCTCAACATCGACGCCTGAGACTGCGATGTGCGAGGCAGGTTCGACGCTGGCAAATGAGAAATTGGCGTCGAATGCTGTTTACTGATGAAAGTCGGTTTAACTTGTTTCGTAATGACGGCAGAGAACGTGTTTATCGACGCAGAGGGGAACATTTGGCTCCGGCGTGTATTCGAGAGGTCCATCCATTCGGCGGGGGAGGTGTCATGATGTGGGGTGGTATTTGTGGAGATCAGAAGACTGATTTGGTGATTATACAGGGAAACCTGAACGCTGTGCAGTACAGAGACCAAGTGTTGCAGCCAGTTGTGCTTCCGTTCTTACAAAACCAACAGCAGGGCACATTGTTTCAACACGACAATGCCAGGCCCCATACTGCAAGACTGACTCGGAACTTTCTAAACCAGCAGAACGTTGACTATTTGCCCTGGCCTGCCCACTCACCCGATATGAATCCTATTGAACATCTGTGGGACCATCTTGACAGACAGATTAGAGCAAGCCATCAGCCTCCTGTCAACAGACAAGAATTGTAGCAGGCCCTGAGAGACGAGTGGCAACGGACTCTAGTCAACGTCATCAGAAGACTGACGTCATCGATGAGGCGGCGTATCACAGCATGCATTGAGGCAGCTGGAGGTCATACACGCTATTGAAGGCAACTGTGTCGACAATGAACTTGTAGTGTGTCTGACAATTTTTTGGTGACATTTCAGACAACTTTTGAAAATGAAATTTCTCACCCAACCATTGTTTACCTTGAGCTTACATTACCTGTGATTGCACAATCTCATTCAAACTGTGGTTGATCAATTATTTGTTCCCCCCCCCCCCCCCCCCCTAGATTATATCATAATTCGTCACATCTTTAACAGTGCATTCAAGATATCCAGTCCAGATAAGCTTTTCATCCGTTTCATGTTTGACGAGTCTACACATTTTCAAAAAAATGTCAAAGAATGTTTACGGTTCATAAAGAAAGTATCCTAATGCGTGAAAATCTACTTGTTTTAGCGTCAATTTGCGTCAATTTGTTTACATTGGTTGTACGGCTCCACGTGCTGTCATCGAAGCCCAACGGAGAGCTAGCGATACGGTCACTTAGATTGTATAAATATATATTGTCATGAAATTCACTGTCGCAGTTATAGTAGCATATCTATACATTTATGCAAAACAATATGTTAAGCGCCCCAAAATACTTGCATTATTCCGTTCTATACTGATTTATGAAAAAACGCGTTTGTCCGGTGAAGGGATATGCAAATGAGCCTGTGGCAGTGGTGTTATGCTGAGTCACCACTGCGCCGGAGTGTGGCAGGCAAGTCTGTTGCAGCGCATACACGCACACTGGGTTAATATGTTACAGTTAGAGCTTAAACATCAAGGATGTGTTTCACCCATACCATTAATGAGGCCAAATCGAAATAGGTGGTTTAGGCTACACCAAATTGATTATTTTTACGAAGGATCTTTTGTAAACAATTAGGAGTTGGCCGTCGAAATTGAAATGTGTTTCTCAAGTTTGTCTGATAATTCATATGCCAAATTATATTTTCAATGTTTTTCTAAGAATACTATTAGCCTTCACGGAAGGCGGTTTGACAGGGAAGGTCTTGTAAGTGGGCTTGGGGTGGCCTTGTGGCGAGTTTATAATGCTGGCTCGTTGGTTCGAATCCCAGTTTTCCCCTGATAATGAGCCGTAGTTGGTCAGCACTGTACTTTCATCGTATTTCAATTTGGTGGATCGATACTCATGATATCAATCACTGGATTATCTGGTCGGGAATTATTAACAGACCGCCGTCATGTAGCTGAAATATTGCTGAGTGCGGCGTCAGACAACCAACAAGCGCTATGTACGCTATTGAGCAAGGAAGGGCACCGAGGGTTCAACGCCGTGTCAAACAGTATTCCAGTTATGTCAGGGCGAGTAAGCTTGGTATTGGGGGAAAGCCGGATTGATGCCGTTGTCGTTTACTGTCCTCACATGAGTCCTGACTTTGTCGTTTTAATATGCATGGCAGTGTGATGTCATGCAAGCCAGGAACATGTGTCTTACCGTCCAGGAATATAACTAAGTCGCTGTAATACAAGTAATGTAGTTTGTTGTCCACTGAGACAGTCTGAGAAGTTGTAATCTGCTTTGCGGGAAGGAATGAGATTAAACTGGCTCACTTGAGGTGACCAGGGTTCAAATGTTAATGGGGAATGGAACACACGACTCAAGTCAAAGTATGTATTTGCTAAGCATGAAGGTCATATGTACCGGAGGTATAGGGAGTTGAGATTGAAACATTCCAATAACCTGAATAAAACATATGTAAATCTGAATCACCACAACGGCATGCTCAAGAGGAAATGGAGTTGAAAACAACACGAACACCAGAACGCAGACCTACACGCACGCCGCATACATGCACACACACTGGCGCGTACTCACTTCACGGATTATTTATGGAACAGTGATGTACAAGCATTGAAACATTGTGACGTCATTAATTACAGTTTCAAAGCTCGTCAATCATACATGGAGCGCTCATTATTATGTACAGATTAAACTCTAAAAATGCAGCAAAGAGGGTTTGGGTGATTCTGTCACAGTCAGGCTGATTAGGCTCATCATCAGCTCAGGACCCTTGCCCCCTCTACACGCAGCCCAGACAGCGAATGGGACTTCTCCTAGAAAGCGCTGCCTTGTCAAACCCACCCAGAAGAACTGCATTACCAAGATTGTCAGAAGGGCTGTATTCCTGGTAGGAAACCCGGGTACTCTCCCAATGTCAGTCAACAGATTGGGAGGTGCCAAACCAAAGCACTGAGAATAATGGGGGGGAGTGGGACAACTTGGTACTTGGGATGCAAGCGTGATACTTCGAAAGCGAGGTCCGTATTTTCCTCAATCTTGTCAATCACATTAGTGTCAAAAGGGACAGAAAATTCAATGATATAAATGATTTCATTTGATTTATCAAAAAGGACAAGATCAGATTTGTTGGCCTGGATACGTCTGAGGCTATTTACGGGCATATTTCAAAGAATTGTGTTTTTATCATTTTCCACGAAGCCCTCTACATATCCCATGGGTGGACCTCTGTGTCAAAACCACAAGCATGGCGAAGGCGGTTATAAAGTGATCGAGCTACACCATCATGTCTTTTAAGATACCGTGTTTGTGCCAAAGCTGGGCATCCACTGACAATGTGTTGGACAGTCTCATTAAATTCATTACATAATCTACATTTCATATTTATCTTTTGATGCAAAATCACACATGGACGGTTTCGAGTGGGAAGTGACTGGTCCTGAGCAGCACACAGAAAACCTTCTGTTTCAGCTTTTAGGCCAGACGACTTCATCCAAGCGAAGGACTCTGCAGAATTGCTGATCTTCTCAACACATTGCACATAAAATCGATGCAGTGGTCGTTCAGATAGCCTCTCCTTGAAAAACTGAGTCTGGGCCGACTTGAGATGGCATTTCGCTTGGTTGACACTCATTTCTGTACCGTCCAGCAGTACATAACCATCAACAAAGTCATGAACACCGATATTGAGACTATGTCCCACATCCTTGGCTCGTTTTAGAAAACTGTGGAATGCCTTGTTTTCATCATGAGTCTTGACATGCTTCACAAAAGGATCATCAGACAAATAAATGTGTGCAAAAGTGCACAGAAACCAATTCTATCATGAAGAGTGAGTGAGTGAGTATGGTTTTACGCCGCTTTTAGCAATATTCCAGCAATGTCACGGCGGGGGACACCAGAAATGGACTTAACATATTGTACCCATGTCGGGAATGGAACCCGGGTCTTCGGCGTGACGAGCGAACGCTTTAACCACTAGGCTACCCGACCGCCCCCTGTCATGAAGAGCCCCAACGTTAATCAAACCATGTCCTCCCATAATGACTGGTAAGTATAAGCGATTGAGGGAAGAGCGATGGTGGTGGGATCTATTGTCTGACATGATTCTTCGTGTGAAGGTGTCAATACCCTGGATTTCTTGTTTCGTCCAGTCGACAACACCAAAAGAATATGAAAGGAAGGGTACAGCATAAGTATTGTGGCTTTTACTTTATTGCGAGCGTTCAGCTCTGAACCTCCAGATTTTCTTAGGTCTACATTTGTACTCTGTCCGAAGTTTTCCTTGATATGGGTATTCTGGAATTTGTCCCTAATCTGCATCCCTAAGTACGTATAGGCCTGACCTTCCACGAGATGGTAAATAACTCCTCCTCCAAACTGACTGATCCTCCCTCATCTATCTTGCCACGTTTCAGATGACGAAAGTAGGATCTGTCGAGTCCAAAGGACACGCCGATATCATTAGAAGAGGATTGTGGATCCTCCATTGGCAATAAGTTCAAGGTCATTCATGTACAGGAGGTGAGTAAGGGGTGTTTGAAATCTGTGATTATTATTATTATTATTATCATTATTATTATAATTATTACTATTATTTTGACAATGCAACAATTCCAGGCAAACACTATGCTATGACGTAAACATGTCTAACACCTTCATCAAATATGTTTCTTTTCCTCCATGGGAAACAACCGAACATAATATTCATTACATATGCAAGACACACACTTTACTTCAGGGTAAGAACAAAATATTAAATAGGTGAATGAATATCGTCTCATCACAAAGTAAGCATCGCCCCAGAGATATCACGACGCACCACAGCTCAGTCAGCTGAGACAGGCAATAAAAAGACAAAACCCTTTCCATATCCCATAGAAATATCTGCTTAAAGCAGAGTCGACTATACGATTCCTACTATATCATGAGCATGTGTTTATGAATCAGTATCAAAAAGCGATAATACCAGCCAGTGGTTGACATAAACCCCCGTCACGCCGTTGGGGTGAGATAACACGCAATTAACCGCGTTGCTGAAACTGACAACACGACCGTCTCCAAAGGCATTGCAATATCTACAATTTAACCCTAGTCCACATGGGATCTGGACCTAAATGGGGGGTTTAAACAAACATTCAGTGCGAACCGACTTCAGCTTCCAAAACGTGTTTGAAAGCAACACCCACTTGGCAATATTGTTTATCTCAAGACCTAAACCATGGATACTAATACATGGAGGTTATGACGCGGGTGTGTTTGGGGATGGTAAATATCCTGCAATAGGAATAAACATTGTAATTAACGAGCCTTGGCGAGCTAAATACATAGTGTTTTTTCCTAATACAGGATATTTACCATCCCCAAAACACACAAGCGTGCTAACCTAATGTAATGTCATTCTTCAATTCTGTGCTTGAAAATCGCTTTCCCTCTCTCACAAACATGACTGAAACATTGCACTTTCCTTGAATGTGCGCATTAATATGTATTACGGCACAGGGTAAGTGGTGTGCTAGTGACAGTAGCAAATATAGTTCCAACTGAAATCTGTTTCTTATACAGTGGCGAAGCAGCATATAGGCAAAACAACATTGTTTTTACTTGCCTTTTGCGGCAATCCATCGGTCAGTAACTGCCCTTTGTCAAAGGGAAGCTACTCTAACTCTAACCTGTCCTGTCATAAGGTTAAGAAGTGCAGTCAGATGTACACACAGCGACAAAACGAAACAAAGTTACAATTCAAACATATTTCGGCCAAATCCAATTTTTTTTAATTTGTGGAAAAGGTTTCAAGCCACAGAGGTCTACAAGCACAGATATGGCTACTGATCCCGCTTGGCTAGGCCTCGAAAAATTGTATCGAAATTTATATCTCCAAAGTTGTCAAACCTTATAAAATGCCTTAGCTACGTCACAGCTAGACACTGGTTTTCAATATATTAGACTGTTTTTTGATAATGATAGCAATTCTCCCTGTAGTTTATCCAGATTCCGGATGGTTATTTATGACAACTTAAAGTAGTCCCTACTTGACCTTTGATATTGGCATCTCTATCTGCATATGTGACCCCAAGGGATATCGTTTTTATCCGTTGGCTTTATCCTGCCGAGAAACCTACCCATTATATGATAAATAAACCTCACTATTCTTATATTGTCCAAATGGCCCTTGATCTATAAAGAATATCGTTATCATGTAAAGGAGTTAGGTTTTTACTTTTTTTCTTGTTGTTGTGTCTGGAATCAAACACATGATCCTTAACTATAGTTGAGCATCGCACTGCTATCTTTTTCATGGTAGCGATACTAATTAATGCAAAAGATTGTTTAACTTACTCGCTACATTGAGAGATATAAACCAAACAATAAAACGATACACATGAAGACAGCATGATCAAATAACATGATGAGAGTTTTTTTTATTGAAATGACATTACCTGGAAATCCGCAGAACATTTTGGAATTGATTCTCCCCACTGGATCTATTTTTCATTAAGGGTATAGAAAAAGGGATTTGGAAACTTAGTTCTTACGATATAAGAAATATATTGCTATGGTTAAAGATACCATCAAAGAAACTTAAACCAGTATAAGATAGATATTACTGACATCAGTAAATTAGTTTTTGAAATAGACGATAAATTATTCTTTGAAACACTGCTTCTTGTTATTCGATAGTTGTTGTTAATTTTCTAAAAACGAGAGATGGAGAAAAACAACGTCAGGAAAATGATCTTGACAAATCCACAGAACAAATGCAAAAAGTCATTGACATTAATTTGTATAAGACAAATTTGCAAAAAACGAATTCGAAGAAAGGAAAAACTGAGAATAATTAAGCCCTGTCAAATTGGAAAGGAGAATCTTGGGATCTAAAGCTAAAACGAATGAAACTGAAGAAAACTCAACAGAATGACTTTTTTTCAACTTTGAAGATAGGAATTTCTTTAATCAAAATAATAAGTAAAATGAAATGAATATGATAAAAAAGATGAAGCGGTTTTTAAAACACCTCTAAACTTAACAGTAGATAAATAACACCAATAGCCCAAGACTGAAAACAGGAACAATGGAACAGTACCTACCTTTTATTATGTTATGAGAATGCGGGGATAATTGAAGTTGGTTTATATATGTATGTAGTTGGTGGTTGGTTTATATATGAATACTAATACATTTAATACAATATGTTGCGTCATTTATGGTGTTTACGTGCATGTAGGACATTAATACTGGGCTTTATTTCTGACAGACATAGAAAGGCAAAATATAAGAACATCAGGACACTATAAACGTGCTTTAAATGTGATGGTCACGCCAAGGCAGGGCATTAAGTACGTGGTTTAAATGCGATGATCGTCACGTTAAGGCAGGACATTAAGAACGTGCTTTAAATGTGATGGTCACATGACGTTAGGGCATTAACTACGTCTTAAAATGCGATGGTCACATGAAGGCAGGACGACAAGAACGTGCTTTAAATGTGTTGGTCACATGAAGGCAGGACATTAAGAACGTGATTTAAATGCGATGATCGTCACGTGGAGGCAGGACATAAAGAACGTGGTTTAAATGCGATGATCGTCACGTGAAGGCAGGACATGAAGAACGTGATTTAAATGCTATGATCGTCACGTGAAGGCAGGACATAAAGAACGTGATTTAAATGTGATGGTCGTCACGTGAAGGCAGGCCATGAAGAACGTGGTTTAAATGCGATGGTCACATGACGTTAGGGCATTAACTACGTCTTAAAATGCGATGGTCACATGAAGGCAGGACATTAAGAACGTGATTTAAATGCGATGATCGTCACGTGGAGGCAGGACATAAAGAACGTGGTTTAAATGCGATGATCGTCACGTGAAGGCAGGACATGAAGAACGTGATTTAAATGCTATGATCGTCACGTGAGGGCAGGACATAAAGAACGTGATTTAAATGTAATGGTCGTCACGTGAAGGCAAGACATTTAGAACGTGATTTAAATGCGATGATCGTCACGTGAAGGCAGGCCATGAAGAAGGTGGTTTAAATGCGATGATCGTCACGTGAGGGCAGGACATTAAACAAGTGCTTTAAATGTGATGGTCACAATAAGTTAGGGCATCAAGTGCGTCATTTAAATGTGATGGTCACGTGAAGGCAGGGCGACAAGAACGTGCTTTAAATGTGATGGCCACTTGAAGATAGGACATGAAGACCGTGCTTTAAATGTGATGGCCACTTGAAGATAGGACATGAAGACCGTGCTTTAAATGTGATGGTCACATGAAGGCAGGAGGACAAGAACGTGCATTAAATGTGAAGGCCACGTGGGGGTAGGACATTAATAATGTGATTTTATATGTGATGGCCAAATCAAAAGAGTACAATGAGAGCTTGCTTTATCTCCGATGGTCGTATGAATGAAGGTGCATTTTAGATTTCGAGTAATGTGCGCATATGAAGGAGCGAAGACCTGGACAAGCATATAAACTAGCCACAGTCCATCTCTAAAATACGGTCGTATAATAACCCATCTCTATCTCTCTTTGTTTTCTAAAAATGCTCGTTTTAAATATTGTAGGAGCTAGCCCAGTGTCCATTCTAGAGAGAGTTTTGACCTTTTTAAGTCGATTTATCACTAGGATTTTAATACTCAAGTCGGAAACGGAGCGCATGTCAGATATCGGCATGACTACTTTCACACCACTCAAAGGGTGTAGTTAAGATGGACATATAATTTTGATAGAATTCTCCTGCGCCGGATCCTTTCATCTGTCGGTGGCGGAATCGAAGAAACATGATCATATCAAATAATCGCCCTTCAGCCAGAGGATAAGCTTATTTAGATAAGAATTTTTAAACCTTCTACATGTTTACGTTTTCCTAATTTCTCACTTTTTTGCAATTTGTCCATTTTACTTCCTTTGATTAACATGCCAGAAACTATACTGGAGAATTGCACGACTATTCATGTAATGACAGGATGGGCAGCGAGTGACAGCACCAGAAGTTGAGCACCGGCCGCCCCTGGCTTTCGCCAGGGCGTCGAAGTATCCTACCTTACATCTAGCAGTAAGAAGATGTTATATACGTCTCCATATTTTGCAAAATCCTATGTATGCTATAGGAGACAGAGTTTTTTTTAATTCACATAGAAGCTTACCCTCCACGTAGAGCACGTTGATAGTTTTGTTTCGGAGGCTGACACCATCGTGTGACAATGGACACGTTTGCATTTGATATCATTTCCACATGTTTTCTGTTATTTTGAATGTCGCCACAACGCAACCAATATGGGTTCCTACAGAGCTTCAACTGCATCTCTGCTTACTTTACCTCTGAAATGATCTACATGCATCACTAGACATCATATCACTGCATTACTGTACAGTAAATATACTTTTACTGAAATATATACTAAACAGTGGGTGTTCTCAAACATTTTGACGTAGTATAGATGAAAGTACGGATCAGGACAGCATATTGCACGTGCCAGATTGTGCAGGATGCTTTACGTCCGTCACAAGATATGAAGTTCATGTGTTTATGTATACGTTTATGTTCAAGAATGACATTTTGCTCTCATTGTTCAAGATACTGAGTTTGCTCTACTCCCATGTGTAGTGTACTAAAGCATAGTTCAGCCCAAAACTATTTTAATAGTTACATCATGTCAACCTTGTCATCGATATGTCTTGTCGGATGCAAGTATTTATATAAGGCGACTCCGATAATGATACCGCCACAAATATGATAAGGGCTTATCTTAAAACATATTTTACGTTCATTTCAACCCATTGTCATCTTCCATTTGCAGAGTGTCATTTTTAATATCACCTTTAGTTCAATACATTGTCATGTTCCATTTGTAGAGTGTCATTATTGATATCACCTTTATTTCAATAGATTGTCATCTTGCATTTGTAGAGTGTCATTATTAATATCACAATTATTTCAATACATTGTCATGTTCCATTTGTAGAGAGTCATTATTAATATCACCATTATTTCAAAATATTGTCATGTTCCATTTGTAGAGTGTCATTATTGATATCACCTTTATTTCAATACGTTGTCTTGTTCCATTTGTAGAGAGTCATTATTAATATCACCATTATTTCAAGATATTGTCATATTGCAGTTGTAGAGTGTCATCATTAATATCACCATTATTTAAATATATTGTCATATTGCAGTTGTAGAGTGTCATTTTTAATATCACCTTTATTTCAGTACATTATTATCTTGCATTTGTAGAGTCATTATTAATATCACCTTTATTTCAATACATTGTCCTTTTGCAGTTGTAGGGTGTCATTATTAATATCACCTTTATTTCAATACATTGTCATCTTCCTTTTGTAGAGTTTCATTATTATGTCACCTTTGTCATTCCAATACATTGTAATCATTATTTTAATATCACCTTTATTCCAATATATTGTCACATTAGCAGTTGTAGAATGTATTGTTAATTTAGCCTTTATCATTTCAATATTTGCCATCTTGCAGTTGAAGAGTGTCATTTTATTAATTTCATCTACTTTTCAATACACTGTGATCGTGCAGTTGTGGAACGTCGTTATTATTATCACATTGATTTTAACACACTGCCATCTTGCATTGTAGTGTCACGATTAATGTCACTTTTGTTTGAATACGCTGCCATCGAAAAGTGTTAGAAAGATCCCTTACGATATACGAATTGACACAGAAAGTGTTTTTCCTGCATGTGTCGATCGATATCAATATGATTACTATTTACCTGTCCGTGTCCTATGTAATCTACAATTCACAACAAATTGTCAACCGGCTTATGTAGTGATGAATCGTCTTACCCTTATGTCGAAACAGTTTCATAGTAATCTCATGTATAATACTCATACTAATTTGTCTCAGTGGAGGATAAAGCCTAAATAATCCAAATCTTATCAATAATTTGTCATTTTTCCTTCATCCAACGTCAATAGATGCCTCGTGTATTGTTGTACGTCTATGCTTCACTACCCCGTATTGATTGTAGATGTCATTATGCACAACGCCAAGATTGACAATGACATGATTAACACCATAAGGTATTGCCTGTCTTTATTAATTGGTAGCCTAAGCATGATATGTGATAAATATTACAAACCATTATATTAACCGCTATTCAAATCAAAATCCATCAGATAGCAAATATTGAGAGAGCGATGTAGTGGTTATGTTCTGTGTATAATAATGAACGAAAGCCGAAAGGATGGAGGTCGTTGTCGTGTAATATCTTCAAAGTAGATTTGTTGAAATTAACTAAATGGATCTGTTGTGATGAATACCTCTATACATTTGGCAAACATCAAAATTTCCAGCGTATTCCCATGGCCTATTTCACGTTGTATGATACGTTGCTAAAATATCCAAGATCCTGGGATAAAGTACATTTGGGCTGGAGTCATGACGCTATTCAAACTCCCCCCGCGATCCAACGTATCCTTAGCATTGCTCTGTCATTTCAGTCAATTTAGATGACGCATCAACATCAATTATCGATCGGTGAAATTGTTCCTTTAACGGAAAAACTTGTCGAATAACATTAACCCTTGGGAAGAAATATGGCAAGAAGAAATGATATGCCAACCATCTCCCATGTATGTCCCGGGGTTATCCCGAACCTGTACAAACCACTGTGTCAGCAGCCACAGCGTCCTCGTGCTACATTTCAAAGCATGACTATGCTTTGTTACACTACATATGGGATAGAGCAAACGTTATTTCTTAAATGATTATGTGTTGACGAACTTATTATCAAAATCAGGTCGAAAATGATGTCTACACTAACGATCGTGGAATCATGGCACACCTAAGGGGAGTAACTCCGCACAGCGAATTACGACTCTTAAAAGTTAGTCATATTTTCTTTTAAAGACAAAAGGTGGTGTACAGGTCCAATACCATCCCCCCTTTCAAGTTACTTGTCTATGTTATAGACATAATTTGTCTGCTTCTGGAGCTGCAAGGGGGCACGCGTACGCTTGGCCCAGGCGCCGCGATTCGCTGTGCAGAGCTGCGCCCCATGGGCACGCCAGAAACCTATGATTGTTGGTTCGAATCCCGGTTCACCCCGATTATGTTTCAAAATCGTCAGCACCATACCCGTGCTCGTGGG
This sequence comes from Haliotis cracherodii, assembly GCF_022045235.1. NCBI lineage: Eukaryota > Metazoa > Mollusca > Gastropoda > Lepetellida > Haliotidae > Haliotis > Haliotis cracherodii. The sequence goes on along the minus strand of NW_027266270.1, from coordinate 15,703,160 downwards.
TTTGGCCGAAGTGGTACACGTCTGAGACATGCATCACTTCGGGCTTGTCTGTGGGACGACGTACACATAAACCCAGAGCTATGTGGACAATGTAGCGCAAGATTCTACTGTCATTAGAAACATGATAACGGGACATGAAAAGGTCCAGACAAATTTCATTAATTCATACAGATAATGAAAAACAGATAAAACCTACACATGACGAAGAACTGTGGATTGTTGATGAGCCGTTTGTTTTATTAAAAAAACATAATTGCATAAAATTCAATCCTCCAAAGAAAGTTGAAAATATCATGCCTCATGAGTATCTTGTGCTTCGTTTCAACTTGAACGACATTTAAATGTCAGTTTGTAATGATGGGCGTACAGCACCGCAGGGGAATGTAAATATACACAAAAATTATCATCATTTGCAAACAAATAGGATAAAGTATCTCATAAAAAAAGTCCCCGCCAGTATATAGACATTAACAGTACGACTCTTTTGCGGGGTTGATAACACGGCTCTTCAATCTCGCCAATATACGCCAAAATACAGACATTAATAACACAACTCTAATCTACGGCAGTATACAAAGTTTAACGTTGATAACACGACTCTACATTTACACCGGTATACAGGCATCGATAACACGGCTCTACATTCACACCGGTATACAGAGATTGACAACACGGCTCTGCATTCACACCAGTATACAGATATTGATAACACGGCTCTACATTCACATCAGTACACAAACATTGATAATTCAGCTCTACATTCACACCAGTATACAAACATTGATAACACGGTTCTACATTCACACTAGTATAAAAGGGAGATAATTCAGCTCTACATTCACACCACTATACAACCATTGATGACACGGCTCTACATTCACACCAGTAAACAAACATTGATAATTCAGCTCTACATTCACACCAGTATACAGATATTGATAACACGGCTCTACATTCACATCAGTACACAAACATTGATAATTCAGCTCTACATTCACACCAGTATACAAACATTGATAACACGGTTCTACATTCACACTAGTATAAAAGGGAGATAACACAGCTCTACATTCACACCACTATACAACCATTGATAACACGGCTCTACATTCACACCAGTAAACAAACATTGATAATTCAGCTCTACATTCACACCAGTATTCAGACATTGATAACACGGCTCTACATTCACACCAGTAAACAAACATTGATAACACGGCTCTATATTCACACCAATATACATACATTGATAACACGGCTCTACAATTACACCAGTATACAGACAGTGTTGACACGGCTCTACATTCACACCAGTATACAAACATTGATAACACGGCTCTACATTCACACCAGTATACAAACATTGATAACACGGCTCTACATTCACATCAGTACACAAACATTGATAATTCAGCTCTACATTCACACCAGTATACAAACATTGATAACACGGTTCTACATTCACACTAGTATAAAAGGGAGATAACACAGCTCTACATTCACACCACTATACAACCATTGATAACACGGCTCTACATTCACACCAGTAAACAAACATTGATAATTCAGCTCTACATTCACACCAGTATTCAGACATTGATAACACGGCTCTACATTCACACCAGTAAACAAACATTGATAACACGGCTCTATATTCACACCAATATACATACATTGATAACACGGCTCTACAATTACACCAGTATACAGACAGTGTTGACACGGCTCTACATTCACACCAGTATACAAACATTGATAACACGGCTCTACATTCACACCAGTATACAAACATTGATAACACAGCTCTACATTCACACCAGTATACAGACAGAGATAATTCAGCTCTACATTCACACTAGTACACACACATTGATAACACAGCTTTACATTCACACTGGTATACAAACATTGATAACACGGCTCTACATTCACACCAGTATACAAACATTGATAACAAAGCTCTACATTCACACCAGTATACAAACATTGATAACACGGCTCTACATTCTCATCAGTATACAAACATTGATGACACGGCTCTACATTTACACCAGTATACAGACACTGAAAACACGGCTCTACATTTACACCAGTATACAGACATTGATGACACGGCTGTACATTCACATCAGTATACAGACATTGACAACATCGGTTGTTCAGGAAAAAGATGATATACTGTGTAAACTAATACGGGAGATATATCAAAACATGCAAGTAACATCCCTGTTCCAATGTTTAAAGCATCCCCAAGAGATCTGCGTTTACGCACTTGTCGATGTGTTGTAATCAACGTTATTATTTTTCCATGTGACACCCCCAAAAAACGTTTGATAATGCTTGAATAAAACATACACAGACACACACGCACACAAACACACACACACACACACACACACACACACACACACACACACACACACACACACACACACACACACACACACACACACACACACACACACACACACACACACACACACACACACACACACACACACACGCACACACAAAACACAAAACACACACGCATAAGACACACGCAAACACACCATTTCACTTCACCATCTCACAAGGATAACGACTCTTTGAAGCAGATTAATGTCACGTTGTATTGTATGTGTTCAGAGCAGTAAGGTTTCCAGATTAACGAGGTCCGGACTAACGAGGGTTTTGTTGACATACTTATTTTCCTGAATTGGTCACGTCACGATAACATTGACCCGTGTCTTCGTGGACAGTTTGCTTGGTCATCAACGATGTAATGACTTGAACATACACGTTGCAGTGTTGTATCTCATATTGGGCAAGTGTCTTGCCGTCCAGGAATATGACTAAGTCGCTGCAATACATGTAATATGGTTTGTTGTCGACTGCGACAGTCTGAGAAGTTGTAATCTGCAGTGACGGAGATCTAGGTAATCAGATTAAACTGCCTCGCTGGAGATGACAAAGAGGAGGCTCAGGGCAAGGACATAATCACCCTCCCCCCATAGACTAACCCCCTCAATCATATCACGGCATGGGCTTGAGACTGTAGCATGTGTGGTGGCGAACAAGGCATGACGAGCCAATGCTGTGACCACTAGGCTACCCTACTGCCCTCAGTCTGCTTATGAAACAATGTCATGGTCGATTCCAGATGTTATTGAGACGCGTGTCATACGATGACTTGCTTATGAAACAATGTCATGGTCGATTCCAGATGTTATTGAGACGCGTGTCATACGATGACCTGTTTATGAAACCTCATGCATGATTAAAGTTCACAACTTTGTGAAACCGACCAATATGTATATGGTGCCACGAAAGTAATACCATTGTTAGTAGAATCTGGGATTCGATGAACATTAATAGGATCCTGCCACGCCTAAGGGCCGCAAATCTATTCAACCCCACCCGTGTCACCACCCAGGGTTAAAGCAAGTTATGTTACGTACTATTAACGAATATAAACTATTGACATATTATTTATCATTAATATTCATTTTATTTATTTCGCATTGTTTAATGATACTTCATATAGATACTATCACTGTATTGTGATCCATATCTTAGGACACGGATGGCTGAGTCTGAAAACGGACGGAGGCTGAAACCTAGGATTGTGGCCGTGAATGCCGGGTTCGACCCACATTGTTACTATGTTTGTCAATACAATGTTCCGGGCTTTCATTAAGCTGAAATGCGTGACGAGACGTTTTACATTAATAATACATACATTTAGACAAAACACAAACCTGTCATCAATGGAAAATAAAATAACTAGACTATCACAGACATACAACCATAACAATATATCATTATATGTAACAATACAATGCAATACATAAAGGGTTATAGATCGCCGCAACTAAAGGTAGATCGCCATACTTTGTACCATGGGGACTTACAGTCCCTTTGCGTCCCGCATGGATCCCAACAGGATACAACCACTAACAAACTCATATATAGATTCTTTCTACCAATTTTAAAAGGTTATTTATTTTATACAAAACATACTATCAAAATTTATTATATAATTCAATTTCTTTTAAAAATCGAATATTAACGTCACGTAACTGAAATATAATTGTAATAACGGCGTGAAGCCAAACACACACTGCTTATTTTGTTACTTGTTTTGTGAAGTCGACAACGCGACAATGCCCTTGTTTTCCATAGTTACTGCATGATACGGTCTGTATGTTTTGTTTGTTTGTTTGTTCGTTGTTTACCGCACTCAGCAATATTCCAGCTATATGACGGAGATCCGTAAATACTCGAGTCTGGATCAGTCAATCCAGTGATTGATATCATGAACATCGATCCACACAATTGGGATACGATGACATGCATCAACCAAGTCAGCGAGCCTGACCACCCGATCCCGTTAGTCGCTTCTTACGACAAACATAGTTGCCTTTTACGGCAAGCCTGGGTTGCTGAAGACCTATTCTACCCCGGATCCTCACGGGAACGGCCTGTATGTATAGGGTGCACATTGCAATGGAAATTGGTCAGGACAGATTATCATTTCAAACGGTGTGAAATATCTGTACATCTAGTATTACAAACAACGGATAAAATATCACACGAAGCAATTCTTGATTGTAATACGTTCTTCATAACCATAGCTTTGAAACCTAACACAGAATATAACCACTGGCATTAAAGTGTATAGGGACAATATTTCGGACAATGAATAAATATTGAAATTTGAAATTTAGGCATTAGCACTAATACGTGTACAGATAGGTTCCAATTAACAGAACAGAGAGATTTAATGTAAATTTGAGTGTCGACGGATGAGTGACTAAGTGTTTTGTGTTTAACGCCGTGTTGAACATTATGTCCGTTTTATCACGGTTTAAAAGGTCAAAATGATGCCGACCTAGACGGGTTTTGTGATGGTAGATCGGGAATCATAATCATGACCAAACTGGGATTCGAACTTGTACAAGTGGTACAACATTACCTGTAATGACCGCCCTCAAGATACAATCACACATGGTCAATCTCAGACTGATCGCAAGATAGATCAGATTGAACCGATTGGACTGTACCGCCACCGAGGTGTGGTGATATAAAGCATCTGCCCGAAAAGCGGAAGGTCGGTGTTCGATCCCCTGGCAGCGTTATACCAAAGATGCTACTTGCTGTTACAGAGGATTAAACAAGGGTTGTCTCTGAACATTTATTCCTGTTAAAAGCAGTCGGCTACAAATCCATCTCCAGTTATAATTAAAAGTTTTCGGTATACAATGAGAAGCATGGTTATTTATTTAAGTATTTTACTCTTTACTTACAATTCTATCATCACACTGAACCAGCAATGTCTAATTGAACAGATTTATTTCTGGTCTTCTTGAAGTTGCCACGTCCGCAACAAACAAATCGTACAGGCTTTATTGACTCACTTTAAAAGCCAAAGAGATCCGCTTGTCGATGAGAGGTATAAACTTTTATCAAATATCTCTTCGTCTTGGCAAATCGGATTTTTATGACCTGAAACCTGACTAGAGAAACACATTAACATGTGTAACCAGAGCCCATATTGACACATAGTCGAATGTAAACAGCAACAGGGACATTAGGGTTTAAATGTATAATAGCCATGTTGCTTTTTATGTCTATTTATTTATCATGCGCACATATCTTAATTGAAAAAGTGTTAGTTCTATTTAGTCAGGTGTCAACTACTTAAAATACAAAATCTCCCCGTGGGGCCTAGGTTAGGTGTGGACCTGTGTTCCCATCTCACACATTCACTAGACAACAACACAGCCCCTTTCCCTCGTTCACCTGATAACAACACAGTCTCTCCCTCCTTCACTGGATAAAAACACATACCAACTCCCTCCTTCACTAGATAACAACACAGTCTCTCCCTCCTTCACTAGATAAAAACACAAACCAACTCCCTCCTTCACTAGATAAAAACACATACCAACTCCCTCCTTCATTAGATAAAAACACATACCAACTCCCTCCTTCACTGGATAAAAACACATACCAACTCCCTCCTTCACTGGATAAAAACACATACCAACTCCCTCCTTCACTGGATAAAAACACATACCAACTCCCTCCTTCACTAGATAAAAACACATACCAACTCTCTCCTTCACTAGATAAAAACACATACCAACTCCCTCCTTCACTAGATAACAACACATTCTCTCCCTCCTTCACTAGATAACAACATATTCTCTCCCTCCTTCACTAGATTACAACACATACCCACTCCCTCGTTTGCTAGATAACAACACATTCTCTCCCTCCTTCACAAGATAACAACACATTCTCTCCCTCCTTCACTAGATAAAAACACATACCAACTCCCTCCTTCACTAGATAACAACACAGTCTATCCCTCGTTCACTAGATAACAACACAACCCTCTCCCTCGTTCACTAGATAACAACACAACCCTCTCCCTCGTTCACTGCATAACAACACATTCTCTCCCTCCTTCACTAGATTACAACACATACCAACTCCCTCGTTTACTAGATAATAACACAGTCCTCTCCCTCGTTCACAAGATAACAACACAACCCTTTCCCTCGTGCGCTAGATAACAACACAGTCTCTCCCTCCTTCACTAGATAACAACACAGCAAATCTCCCTCCTTCACAAGATAACAACACAGTCCTCTCTCTCGTTCACTAGATAACAACACAGCGCCTCTCCCTCGTTCACTAGATAACAACACAACCGCTCCCTCGTTCGCTGGATAAGAACACATACCCACTCCAACCTTTACTAGATAACAACACAATCTATCCCACGTTCACTGGATAACAACACATACCCTCTCCCTCGTTCACTAGATAACAACACAGTCTCTCCCTCCTTCACTAGATAACAACACAACCGCTCCCTCGTTCGCTGGATAAGAACACATACCCACTCCCGCCTTTACTAGATAACAACACAGTCCTCTCCCTCGTTCACTAGATAACAACACAACCCTCTCCCTCGTTCACTAGATAACAACACAGTCTCTCCCTCGTTCACAAGATAACAACACAGTCTCTCCCTCGATCACTAGATAACAACACAGTCTCTCCCTCGTTCACAAGATAACAACACAGCGCCTCTCCCTCGTTCACTAGATCACAGACCCTTTCCTTCGCTCACGGGATAACGACAGAAGCCCTCTCACTCGTTCACTCGATAACAACACATCCTCCTTCCCTCCTTCACGAGATAACAAAACAGCCCTCCTACCCCGTTCACTAGATGACAACACAGACACTCTCACTCGTTCACGGGATAACAACACACACCCTCTCCCTCGTTCACTAGATAACAACACATCCCCCTTCCCTCGTTCACGAGATAACAACACAGACCCTCTCACTCGTTCACGGGATAACAACACACACCTTCTCCCTCGTTCACTAGATAACAACACACACCCTCTCCCTCGTTCACTAGATAACAACACACACCCTCTCCCTCGTTCACTAGATAACAACACATCCTCCTTCCCTCCTTCACGAGATAACAAAACAGCCCTCCTACCCCGTTCACTAGATGACAACACATACCCTCTCACTCGTTCACTAGATAACAACACACACCCTCTCCCTCGTTTACGAGATAACAACACACACCCTCTCCCTCGTTCACTAGGTAACAACACAACCCCTCTTCCTCTGTACGGAATACAATGTACAGTTCCGCATGCAGACAACGGAACTGATAAAATCACCGATGCAGTCGTGTATGGCGCTTTCTATATAACATAACGAACGAAAGCTTTCCCCTCTTGGCTTGCCCGTTGTCCGTACGCGTACAGAGCTTGGATAAAAAAACAAAAAAGCAAAACACACATGCCTTTTTATACTCCTTCCTCAAACCATGCTGATCTCATGTATACTGATGAAAAGGCCCGTGGCAGTTATATTAAGTGGTCTGGCAATTTGTTATGCTAGATCTAAAACCGAAACGGGTTGTCGAATCTTGACAGCTACATAATACGCTCTTGCAAAGCACAAACCCATTGCATAAGGCAATATACATTAATGTAGCCCCAAAGCGGGGACATCTGAAATAGAAGTCTAATGCATACACATGCACACGTCCTAGAGGAATAAAAGCAAATACAATTATATACACGTCTTGTCACTAACCTCTGTTTTTAGAAACGTCTTTTTGTACAAACACATTATGAATCCGAACACACGATTGGTACCTAAGTGTTGGCTTTTCAGTGAGTTATTGGCTATTTTTTCTTTGTAGTTGGACAAATTTAAAGTGTGCAGCTGCGGTGACATTCGTCATCAAACTAATCCATTGTGAACAATTCCTCTTGGCGTTCCTATCCACAAGACCCGTGAAGATCCGGGTTAGAATAGGTATTCGGCAACTCATGCTTGCTGTGAAAGTCGACTAGGCTTGTCATAAGAGGCGACTGACGGGATGAGGTGGTCAAGCTCACTGACTTGGTTGATGCATGTCATCATATCCCAATTGCGTGGATCGATGCTCATAACATCTGGTCCAGACTCGGTTATTTACAGACTGCCGTCCTATAGCTGGATTATAGCTCAGTGTGACGTTAAACAACAAACAAACAAACAAAACATTACAGAACAAGCAATCCGACCGACAAGCAGCTAAACGCCAGAAATAATTTTCAAAATGACGTTAAACCAATTCACTCACGTCACCTGGCCAGTTACACCACTTACGCTATATCTGTGCAGTGATTATCAGACCAATCGCACATAATATTATCACCTCTTAAATATCACTATCACTGAAAGCGATGGCCTCAATGGAGCATTCTCCCACATCACGATCTGGGTAGTTGTGGGGTATCTGATGACGGCAACCGTGACGTCATGTCCAGACTGCAAACTACTCATTACCAAATCCCGTGGGAACCTTACCACTGATTAGAATGTAACTAGAAGTTCTAATAAAGAGGTAAATGGCTTTGGGGAAAGTAATTGGACGAGTGACATCGGAATACATTTAAACCAATCACAGATCAATTACGGCTTCAGCAAATACAAATATAAAAATAAATCGTCGTCGATCCCACCCCTCGGTCGTCATCAAAGTTCCAATAACACCCGTGTATGTAAAACACAGAATTTTGACATTGTAATGTCAACAACCTCTTTCCGTGGCAGATTTCTCCTGCATGACCTGCATCGACGTAAGCCATGCAATGACTTCATGATACAAGTTATGTGTCCAATGTGTCAATCGCAAATGAATTTCATTAGTATCGGAATGCAGGCCAAATTCAACTACATCGAAGGTTTCTACGGATGCTATTTCGTGCCATTTTTTTCTATATTTTTAAAAAAAAATTCCATAAAATTCTAAGATACTAATTTTATTCTTTTCGTGAAATTTCAAGATAATAGAGTTGAAATGTTAAGATTCTAACTTAAAATTTCAAGAAAAGAATAAAAAAAGAAAGGCTTCCGTAGGTTTCTCTGACTAATATCAATAAAACTTATATCAATGTGCGATGCAGTTCGACATGCTGAAACTAACGTTATTCGACTTTTGGACGTGACACATATAAAAAAGTATTCATGTGTTGTCATAAAACTTTATAATTTAGGTCGTCGAATCACATTTATTATAACAGCATTTTCAACAAGTACGTCACTTGCACACATTCGTTTTACAACCACGGATCAGGTGAAGCAAATTAAAGTATAAGGTTCTGTTTTCCATTGTCACGGCTCTTAATGAATGAAAACGTAGGTTGTACGGTTTTGGTATTCAAGCTTTATGACCGCGTGGACACGTAATAAATTGACTTCACATTTTGTACCATTGTTCGCAATCGAACACGGATGATCGGCGTGACGAACGGACGCTTAAACCTCCTCCACCATCTCCTCCACCACTTCCACCCTCCACCATCCCCGCCACTCCCATTGCCCCAATTCATGATGAACATAATCCCCAAGGATCGGAAGCTGGAGGAACAAATGCGATCATATCAGACGCAAATGCAATCATTCTCACGTGTTATGTTTCACTTTCAACATAGCGCTTGCAAATCTAAGTTGAAAGCATACTAAATTTATCTAATTGTACCCCTGGCAGTTGTTACCGGATCCAGATAAGGCTATTGCTAAAAGTATCGCAGACACACTTGTGATAACCGGTTGAGACATTTTTGAGGATATTGCTTGCATTGTAAGCACGCCTCGAGTGGAAATGACAGTTGGTTCGATTCACTGCATTCAAGACAAGAGATAATATTCATTGTGTTACTATCATGCAGTAATATGAAAGAATCGGGTGGTTCTTAACTTTGTGTGAGTAGTATGTATTCGGATTTAGTTTATCCGAGTGAGTGAGTTTGGTTTTACGCTGCTTTTAGCAATATTCCAGCAATATCACGGCGGGGGACACCAGAAATGGGCTTCACACATTGTACCCATGTCGGGATTCGAAGCCGGGGCTTCGGCGTGACGAGCGAACGCTTTAACCACTAGGCTACCCGACCGCCCCTAGTTTATCCGAGAGTATGATCATTTGTAGTCGTCTCCCTTTACAACGTGTTCGTCTCGTGGTTACGTCGTACTCTTAGCATCTAACGTGTTGGCCTCACTGTGGTTCTAAAAGAGTCGTGTAAACCTTCACGCACTGTATACTCATACAGTCTATCTCAGTGTACATGCATGAAACAGTTGTAATTACAGTTTGTCAACAGAAGCTACTCTCGACTGACCGTAACAAAGACTGTGAGTGACGTGGCCACACGAGAGAATTGATTCCTATCAACACCACACAATAGCTCCACAACACCAAGACTGACTTCCTGACGGGGCTAATAATGCGAGAATGTTGGTTTTGATTTTCTGATATAAAAAAGAAGAGTTTTCAGACTATTCCCATTACCATATAGATTTAAAACAAAGCCATAAAAAGTTTTTTCTCTTTCAGATGGAAAATGCATGTATCTCCACGCGTGCAGATGCGGGTGTGTAATCATCCTGTCCGGGGCAGGAAAAGGCTTTGTCTACCTGAGCGAAGAAGACATGATTCATTCACTCTTGACACAGCAATATAACTAAATAAACAAGTTGCATTTTCTCCTGATTTGAATCCCCGATGGCTGTTTTATGTACATTCCAATCAGCTGTTTCCCCAAGACAATTATTGATTACAGAAATCACTTTATACACAATGTTCACCTTGTCAAGCATCATCATCCAGGATTGTATCATCCAGAATGCAGTTCCACATGACCAGCTATACATAACAGACTGGGGGATGAATTATGGAAAATATATCAGTGTCATCCTCCACTATTCTATTTGATGCAAAGTATCCAAGCCAGATAAGATTATCAGATAGGATTTCAGCCTTTCAGCTTTGCTTAGAACCAGGAGGCGATGATCCTGTTGAACTTTCAAAGCGTATCAAAGTGCCCATCGGGCTCAACGCATCATGTCTGATTGCACCTTTCACATTCTAGTAGGCGAAACCGAACATCCAGATCGTATCTTAAGGTTGCACTTATACTCATGCCATAAAGTCATCAGCGGCATTGTAAACATTGTTGCTAACACGAGTGCTGTTAGTGACCGTAATTTTAGGGACCAACCGTATAATATCCTAGGGGCACCTATTTTTTGTCAGCGACGGGATATTTTTTCGGTCACTACTTCAAAAGAGACAATTGTTTTCTCCGAGGCGCCGAAAATTGTTTTTCAGTACACATTTCTTAGGACAGCCAGTATATCCATCAAACAATGTCTTCTGTTTTTTAAAACATTAGACCAAATTTTCCAAGATTTTCTGAAACATCAAAGGATCAATCTTTTAGTTAATCCTATGACTTAGTGAAATAATGAAGTTTATGCTACAATGTGATTGGATGGCAAATGTTGAAGAGGTTCGAAACCCGGGACTGTCTGGACTGTTTGGTGCGTATGAACATTTATCATGATAAATTACTTATTTTCCCAAACCCAAACTTGAAAAATCTGACATATAATTTGGCAAATGGATAACGCGTTCGTTCCATATTCAGGCTGCATTCAACGAACAAGGCGGGTTTAGTTGTCACGGACGCATATGATGACATACAATGTATCATGATGTCAAAAGACCCGTGAAGATCCGGGGTAGAATAGGTCTTTATCAAGCCATGATTGCTGTAAAAGGTGACTATGCTTGTCATAAGAGGCGACTAACGGGATCGGGTGGTCAGGCTCGCTGATTTGGTTGATGCATGTCATCATATCCCAATTGCGTGGATCGATGCTCATAACATCTGGTCCAGACTCGATTATTTACAGACCGCCGTCATATAGCTGGAATATTGCTGAGTGCGACGCTAAACAACAAACAAACATGATGTCAAAACATACTAAGGGTGACGTCATTTGGGACTTATTGCAAGGTGGAAGTCCGGATCCGCGTTGATAGTGAACAGTAGGTAGAAGTTTGGTCGATGTCCCCTTTGCTGTTAACAGTGTAAACTTAACATAGCCACTTTGCAGATTATAATATCTTGGGGCATACTTCATCACAAATGTTTGACCACAATTATATTTGAAAAACGGAAATAGCCTGAAACAGACGATGAAAAGGGAAAAATAATATCGTCCCCAAACGAAAAACATCCTTGTATTTGAGGTACTGCGCAATTTCAATGATCAGGCCAGTCTGCTTGCTTCCGCCTCGAATTTTTCAATGGCATTACTGGGCTTTTTATGTTTGCTCATCCGTTTGATAACCATGTCCACAGCGTATATCAGCTTATGAATGCCATGTAAGTAGATGCCTTTAGTTGCCTACTCAGGGGATTAATCCCTGAGAGGCTTTCATTGTGTGCAATAGGACCTCGGGAAATATATGGTTTATAGTTCCCAAACCGAATGTTGTTAATAACAAGTTTTACAAACATTAATCGTTATCTTAATTATTCACAATGTCAAGATCTAGGGTCGCTTCACATACTGTGTCAATGTATACAAGTTATTTTTGTAGGATGAACAAAAATAGCTACACTATAAGATTTCATATTTATATTCCTGATGTATCCATGTAGTTGATAAGCATATCAAGATAGATCATGTAGTCGACACAAATTGCATGAAAACTTTACTTATAAGCAAGGAAAACATATGTCACACAACAGTGCGGCGGTACCTTTAGCCATTGAAAACGCGATATGTCGATTTGGGAGTAAATCGTGAAAGTCATAAAAACGGACGGCAATGTTTTCTGTACCCGGACACAATCATGGATGAATGATGATATGTAAAATATCGGATATCATTTATACAAATGAACGTATTTAAACTAAAAAAACACACGTATTTCCACATGAATTCTTCTCTCATTGTTCTTCTGTAACCGTAATCGTCATCTATCAATAAAGGCAATCAAACTGCAATTATAGAAAGTGTTTAGAAGGATTATATCGACGTTGTGACTTCTGGGCGGTATCAATTAAGTGAATTAATGGTGATAAAATTTCGTCAGATCTTCTGGTCTCATTTGTTGCCAGTTGAACCATCAAGTTCATCCCAGCCTCGCGGTCTGAGTTGTCGGCACAACATTCCCCAATCGTTGAAATATCCTATCTTGTGAAGATAAATACAAAACGTCCACGCCAGAGAATAAACAGTCTCGATCATCAGTCCAAACATATTCCTTTGGGAATAATTAAGTAACGGTGAAAATTATATGAGAGGATCACTGAAAATCAGTGATGACACCAGGTGTTCGCGAAAAGGGATGAAGTAGTGATTCCAGTCACAAAGGCGTGTAGCTAGCATACTTGGTGAAGTCCAGGATGACGATCAGTTTCATAGAAGATATGTCCCCAGTTAGCTGACTGAAACCTAGCTCTGAGAGTATCATCGTACTGGTACCATGCTCTTAGACCCACCATCACTTTTCGGTGTCATAGTGTATCTTTACATTAATTTGGTAACTCTTGTAACCCTTTGAAAGCTAAGAATATCCTTGATGCAACAGGGATCACAATTAAGCCAAAAGACAGCACACGTAAATGACTTCGTACATGACAGTAAACAAACCTTTCATAATTGCAATTTTACACGAAAAATTTTGAACTGACAAAACGTGAAAGGTAAACGATTGCCATTGCCTGACAAAGTCATACTATTTCAGTACATAGATATATCCATCTAGCTAATTTTAACTTCAAAGTAGTAACTGGCAGCAAATAAACAATTACCGCCTGCCATTAATCTTATTTATCGTAAAGTGTAAGAAAAAAAATAATTCGATCATGAAAAGGACCCTCGAGAGCCTTCTCAAATCAACAGAGAACGTAAGTCCCGAAAAGGTGTAGACATTCCTTTGATGAGTCTGTCTGAAAACCTCCAATTCTACTCAAATTATAACGCGTGAAAAAAACATTACAACGGTGTAATCGAACCCGATGAAGCTCAAACACATGAACTTTATTTCTACCTTAAGATAAAATGCCTGAGAAGACTAAAACATTGTTAAGCGTTAATCCTACGGATTTCTTGCTCTTCCACCTACCTCAGTAATCAAATGATGGTCCCATTGAACCGTTGTCAGTAATGGAAGCCTGGGGTTACAATTAAGTGGTCTCATTGGTCGGATTAACTGCGACAAGTCTGGTAGAGCGAGATGTAGATAGACGGTGAAACCCTATACAATTCCTCTGTCTTAGTGGCTGAGCATTGCGCGGACGTCGGAGAAATAAACAGATAACACGGGTTTAGCGCGGACGTCGGAGTTTGGGAGTGACTCGGAGAATGGCTTCAGTTCGTGTCAACAAATCGATGACAAATGTCACCATTGGGACATACAGATATCGATCCCAATCAGTTTGAGTTCAAAATTGCACTCGAGCGTCGGACACCAGGCACCCATACGGAAAAAAGCCGTCATAGAATCGCCATCGTTCACTTACATGAAATTATGCTAAGTAAATAAAAGACCATATTTATTTACATTGTTCTGATATTACTTCCGCTGAATTGAGTGTTTATTTGATATTGTTTTTTACGGTCGCTTTCACCACCAGCTTCGTTTCGTTGTCACAAATCTACAGAATTATTCGAGTATGTCATGTGTGAAATGAAAATGCAATATGTCCAAACCTCGTCATATCACCTAACGGTGTTAACTTTCAACACAATTCATTTGAGAGTCGACAGAACAGAAGGAGAACTCAGGCGAATCTTTCCCAACAAATATAATACTGTATTGTTCCTTAATCCAGCCCCTTGAAACCGATTCCCTGTACTGGGGTGTCACGTCACCTACCGGTCCCATATCTATTATCAATCCTTGCTGGGAGTCGACGTGAATTCTTTCCCTAATGGAAATAGTTCAAGTTTTTGTGTCAACACGGGAGCTGATTTCAACAACAATGACGACAATGAACAGATCGTCAGTAATCTTACCCTATCTCTTTAATGCAATTTATCCTCTCTCCATGCCATGGCGAGCCCTAGCGGTAGCTGCACAAACACTCCTGTAGTTGATTGGATAGGGAGTCAAACTTCCATACATGAATGGCCAATCAACCCTATTGTCACAATTCTACAGACCAGACGGGGAAAATGCTAAATGCAGATCGTTACATAAATGTAGGCAAACATATATAAAAGCGGTTATGGACAAAATATATGTGCCCTTTAGAATTTGATAACAATGAAAGCTCTAAGTTTACATGCGTTATATGCTTTTGGGTAATGATCTTCCCGCAAGGAAATGGTCTGCGTCTTAAAATACCATATCAATTTCAGACGAGTAATTTTAATGGTTTGCGTACACTTTTTGTAAATATTGCAGTGACGCACAACTTAAACTGCCTGCTAAAAATACTCTTACAAGTATTGGAATGAAAGGCCTAGAACATCAAAGCAATTGGTAGGAAATGACAGGAGGTTGTAAGTCAAATTGTCATACACGTACATGAAAGGAGAAAACCTGCCTCATCCCTGTACAAGACTGGAAGACACGTGGGAAAATAGTTCCAATTGGCTTTAACGGTGCTGGCAGAAGTTCCCCTCGGGGGTTGCAATATATCAGTATGTAATGAGGGTCGATCAGACG
The DNA here is from genome assembly GCF_022045235.1 of Haliotis cracherodii. Classification (NCBI taxonomy): domain Eukaryota; kingdom Metazoa; phylum Mollusca; class Gastropoda; order Lepetellida; family Haliotidae; genus Haliotis; species Haliotis cracherodii. The sequence goes on along the minus strand of NW_027266270.1, from coordinate 15,687,109 downwards.
GAATTATACAGATGGTGGGGACTGGCGTCTAAACTGATACAGGACAATAGGACAACGATAGGACCGTAGGAATCGGTTAGAGGACGGTGGTCCGTGAACCATAGGGCAGTTATACCCGCATGCATTGTCCGGTTTAGATGAGGGTGATTTCTTTTGCAAGTTGCAAATTCTAAACAGACATGAAGTCGGTCATGAACTGCTACTCCACAACGAGCTATTGTTATGACATAAGACTTTGACACATTGATCAGTGCTACAATAGTAGATAAATATTAAGGTTTATATACTATGCAGACTGTGTCGATGTTATTGTAATATAATTTCATTGAATCAGTTTGTATTTTAAATCCAAACATAAGTTAAAGATTTTATTCAAATGTATGCAACACGACACGCCATTGCAAATAAATACAGAAACTACTTTTGGAAGTTTGATGGATAGTATTTCAATTGTATCCGCAACAAGTGAACACATTATGCTAATATTTCAATAATTCCATTGTTGATAGTTTTTAATATACCAGCTGGGGAAAACGAATAACGTATGCCGAGCAATAACTCTGACCGTACGTTTCACGAATAGGTCGAACAGTTGACCTTTTTATATATTCATTTATTAGCCTCTTTGCGAGCTTGTTTGTGAACAAAGCAGTTATATATAGTGTTTCATGGCCTAATCAGTTATATTATCCAGTGACTAAACTGTTATATTATCTAGTAATTAATCGGTTATATTATCCAGTTACTAATGGGTTATATTATCCAGTAACTAATCGGCTATATTATCCAGTAACTAATTAGTTATATCACCAAGCAACTAATTGGTCATATTATACAGCATCTTATCGGTTATATTATCCAGTTACTAATGGGTTATATTATCCAGTAACTAATCGCCTATATTATCCAGTAACTAATTAGTTATACCACCAAGCAACTAATTGGTCATATTATACAGCATCTAATCGGTTATATTGTCCAGTAACTAATGGATTATATTATCCAGTAACTAATCAGTATATTATCCAGTAAAAAATCACTATATTATTTAGTAACTAATCGGTTACATTATCCAGTAACTAATCGATTATCGTGTTCTTGAGCTGGGGTAATATTTTCGTCATTATCTTGGCTGTTTCTTTGTTCATGATCATGATATATTATCGCGTTTATGAGATAATCGGCAATCTAGCTAAGATTTGTTCATGGGCTTAGTTTTGACCTTCTCCGCGCGCTCAGCGGCAATCAAGGCAACGACACGCGCTGTCATCTTGTCCGTGTGCTGGGTTGCAATCATAGCAACAACACGCGCAGTTATCATGTCCTTGAGGTTACACACAACCAAATGTTTTCCCATAGACTTCTATAGTAACGTTTTATATTTTTTTTAAATAACTAAGCATTCAACAGCTATTACCTGTACGTGTGTGCACAGTTTGGCCTTAGAGCAGCAATAAAAACATAAAAAATGACTAGCTTAGCCAGCTCCTTTTCCGAGTACAGGAAGCTAAACACACCACCCCAGTTTCACACCAAATGTCTACTACTTGAAAATAGCTGTGGTCACATTCAGCATAAGTCATCATGTTGAAAAAGACAGAACTGAATATAGAAAACCATGGTCAGTTTTAATAATTGGATGGATGTACATTCATAAGACATACAAATGTAGCACAGTATTCTCTAATCACAGCCTGCAGATATCTCTCGATCTGAGGACCGCCTCTGTGGTCTAGTGGTAGAGCGTCCGCCCGGAGAGCGGAAGGTCCAGGGTTCGATCCCGGGCCGCGTCATACAAAAAGACGTTAAAAGATTGTACTTGTTGTTACCCTGTCTGGCGCTCGGCATTAAGGGGCTAAAACAAGGACTGGTCGGCTCGGAGTCAGTATACTGTGTCTGAGTGGGGTATTCATGTTAAACTGCGGCATGGTATCTCAGTGGGCTAGCACTATAAATCGGCATCAGTCCGGACTAGTACAAGCAGCCACACACACACATACACAGTGCATGCACGTCGCTATATAAGTGCAATAATCTTGGACACGACGTTAAACCCAATTTCACTTCACCTCTCTCGATCTGCACTGAAGGCTACGAAAACCTCACTGTCCCAACTGGTTTGGATTTGGTGTAGTAGAACCTTTAACTCGGTGGCAATCATGGCAATAACATACGCAATAACATTGTCATTGCCCTTGGAGGCAATATCATCCATGAATTAAGCTTCTATGTTGTCCATGACTTAAGCGGTTAACATGATCAGGAACTAAAATGTTATCTTATCCCTGAACTCAGAAAAGCTATTTTACGCAAACTAAGTGACAATGTTGTGTTTGATCCATATTGAGAAGACATTATTGTCTGCTGACCTGGATTCACCTGATGATGTGCAGGACACGGCAATCGGCAGCTTCAGAGACTAATCTGAAAGAATCGCCTGAGGTCATGAAGTAAATATATGGAGATAAAGTTGTGCTGTTGCTGACGCTGGCGTGACGTTGGGATTGAATTTCGACGACACAGATACGATTAGGTCAGCGAGACATGTATAATTGTCTTGAGCACCGCAGAATATGTGACACGCCAGCTAATGCCCATCCCCTCGGGGTGAAGGTGAGAATAACGCTATATATATATGTGTCAGTAATGTCAACCGGACAATTATTTGTTAAATATGATTAATGCTTCGGTCGTTACTCAGTTATCTACCAGAATAACTTGACCGAGAAGTGAGTGAGTGAGTGAGTATGGTTTTACGCCGTTTTTAGCAATATTCCAGCAATATCACGGCGGGGGACACCAGACATGGGCTTCACACATTGTACCCATGTCGGGAATCGAACCCGGGTCTTCGGCGTGACGAGCGAACGCTTTAACCACTAGGCTACCCGACCGCCCCATTTGACAGAGAATTCTCTTAGGACATCTAAATCATGATGAAAACAAGGCATTCAACAGTTTACTTCAACGAGCCAAGGGTGTGGGACATATCTCAACGTCAGTGTTGATTTTGTCAAAAAAAAGAAAAATAATAATAATAGTCCATTTATATGGCGCTGTACTCCATGCATAAGCATACTCTAAGCGTTTAGACATCATATTACCCCGCTTAATTGGTCGATGTGAACTCAACAATCATTATCAGCTACCTGGGGAGTATACATTTCAGTCGATTCTTACCTATATGTAAGCAAAGATTACTGTAGACCGGCTCTACCCCAAATCTCCCAAGGGGAGGATGGTAAAATGTATTTTTCATAAAATATTAATGTGAATAAAGTGAAACCTGCCTAATCCGGCCCCCGTTAGTCCGAAAACCCCATATAAGCGGACGTCCCCATTTGCGGCTTGCGTAGGAGAGTTGTCTAGTTTTTAAAGCGCTTACTTTTCACACAAAAGACAAGGGTTCTATTCCCAACACGAGTACAAGATGTAAAGCCTATTCGTGGTGCACACGGCCTAGATTGCTCAAATGGCGTTCAACAAAACTCAACCTCTCTGTCAACATAACACTCGTGTTTATATTTCAATGTGTTTCCCAAATAAATCTGTAAGACTCAGATTCCACATATGACACAACGAGAGTTACATCATTCAAACTCCCATTTCATATATTCTTCACCGCCAAATCTGACGCCATTGTAACAGATCACCATTACATTACGGAAGTAAACTACTTCAGCGAGACACACGATGAAAAGAACCTTCAGCTTCAGTGGTGTCTTTGACATTACGAAAATTTTCTGATTGAACTAAATCCAATCCCAGAGGCAAGGACACGACCCTAGCCCCATATTACCCTGTGCAATATTATCCTCGCCTGTTCCCTCAACAAGTGTTGGCAGATGGAAGCAACAGGACGTTTGACAAACTACTCCAAAAAATGTCAAAAAAGATTAATTGCATATCAGCCCGAGAAAACATCCTTCCTCGCTGCCACGTTCGATTCTCCTCCTATACAAAGCCGAAAAAATGAACGCAATTTAAACTTGAACTTTCAAGTGTGTTTCCTTCATTCTGTCGTGTCCCAGAATGAAGGGATTGCCATCTTTAGTTACTATCCCCGTGTCAGGGCCTGGTATGCTGACCTACTGCCTGAGTCTCACGTACTCTAAAAGCAAGGTTTCTGATAAGAGAGTCTGACACATTCCTATGTAGTTTGCGCTTGCATACGTGTCCTTAATCCCTGCAGATCGACGTTTCATTAACGTTGATGGTGTCAACAAATAAGATTGTTTTGCCTGATGGTTTTAGGATTATTCTTGAGTGGAACTTACAGATTGATCTTCATCATAGGGTGTCTTTGGACCATGCAAAGTAGGGGGAGATTTTCAGAGAGGAGGTTCGGTGATTTGAGAGGAATCTACTATGAAAGGTAGCATCTACAATAATACATATGATGAACAACACACACGGCAAATGGAATGTGGTTTTGTTCGCGGACACTCACCAGTGCAAAATTACCTAAAGTTTCCGTTTAATTAAGTTAGATTGGTATTTATGGTTTTCATGTTTTAGAAAACGTTCCCCTTATCCCGATGGCCTCTGTCAAGTTCCTGTGAGCATTCGTCAGGTTTCTATGTTTCTTTTTAAAGTATTTGGGTTTTTCTAGTTTCTGCTAGTTCCTTTATATCAGAAAGTTTCAGATTTCATCAGATTTCCAATACTCCTGTTATGAAGAAATATTATCCCTCTCAGTATGATATATCCGTTCCAGATTGGTTTGTAATGGCTTGCAAATGGAATCCTTCTGATTGCCATACAATTTTGAAACCTACATGTTATAAATAAGTTTCATTCTGTAAAATCATCTGCACCATGCGAGTTTGACCTTGACGTATTATTCGTTCATTAATTTCATTATGGTTTCCGTTATCAGAACTCTCTGTTGTAACGTGCTTCGCTACAAGGACAGTCGTCAAGTAGGTACAAACTTCGACATTGCTATTCAATAAGTCCATGATCTATTAAGCTTTGACGTAGACGCCGTTCAATTACAGTAACGACTGGGGACACGAAAGATGCCGATTTCAGATAAAAAACAAAACGGTTAAAGGGTTTGAAAATTAAGAAGGCGGCCCCCACGAAACTGTTCTTGATTTTTATCTGAATTCCTCACTTTCACGTTCGATCAAAATAAAGTATATGAAGCAAGGAAAGGTGGCAAATCGATTTATATATTTAAATATATGTTATGATTTGTGGTCAAAAAGAGCATTAGAGATGTAGAAGTGAGCAGTAAATCCTACAGCGCACATTGGTATCTAGCCAAAACACTACACAGATACACCACATATACACTTCACAAATACTTATATTTGATGGAGTATCGAATACCTCACAAATACTTAACATATACACACCAAAAATAATTATACATCCGACGAACTACACAACTGCATTAAAAACAGAATACGCAACAGAAGACGAACACAAATACATAACAGAGAAAATACATAAACACTACAGAGGCACTACACAAGTACATAAGAAAGACAATACATAAACACTACAGAGGCACTACACAAGTACATAAGAAAGACAATACATAAACACTACAGAGGCACTACACAAGTACATAAGAGAGACAATACATAAACACTACAGAGGCACTACACAAATACATAAGAGAGACAATACATAAACACTACAGAGGCACTACACAAATACATAAGAGAGACAATACAAAAACACTACAGATGCACTACACCAATGCATCAGAAAGAAACTATAGAAGTACATAACAAAGACATAAGAAACGTACACCACAAAACACTACTTCGTTATTTAACGTTGTGCAACTGACATTGTGCCTTGTGTTCTGTGCGAAGACTGACATAAATCAGTTGATCAGAAGTGACATGGGTCGAAACCACAATTCTCTGAGGGGGTCGGTGTATAAAGTCACCAGTATCTTTTGACCGACATTCTGGTGGTGAGTTTGATTACACACGAATACATCATGGGAGTTAAAGGTCAGACGTTGCTTGATATGTCGTCGTAACTTGTCAACATTTTCCACGTAATTATAGCCTGGTCTCATACTGACCTTCTGTTACACGGTCATTTTGTGTCGTTGTACCTGGTGTCATAGTGACTTGCCGTTACTGTACCTTAGTGTTATAATAACCTGCCGTCACTGTACCTTGGTGTCATAGTAACATGCCGTCACTGTACCTTGGTGTCATAGTAACATGCCGTCACTGTACCTTGGTGTCATAGAGACTTGCCGTTACTGTATCTTGGTGTCATAATAACCTGCCGTCACTGTACCTTGGTGTCATAGTAACATGCCGTCACTGTACCTTGGTGTCATAGTGACTTGCCGTCACTGTACCTTGGTGTCATAATAACATGCCGTCACTGTACCTTGGTGTCATAGTGACCTGCCGTTACTGTACCTTGGTGTCATAGTGACCTGCCGTCACTGTACCTTGGTGTCATAGTAACCTGCCGTCACTGTATCTTGGTGTCATAGTCACTTGCCGTTACTGTACCTTGGTGTCATAGTGACTTGCCGTTACTGTACCTTGGTGTCATAATTACCTGCCGTCACTGTACCTTGGTGTCATAGTCACTTGCCGTTACTGTACCTTGGTGTCATAATTACCTGCCGTCACTGTACCTTGGTGTCATAATAACCTGTCGTTACTGTACCTTGGAGTCATAGTAGCCTGTCGTCACTGTACCTTGGTGTCATAGTGACCTGCCGTTACTGTACGTTGGTGTCATAGTGACCTGCCGTTACTGTACCTTGGTGTCATAGTGACCTGCCGTCACTGTACCTTGGTGTCAAAGTAGCCTACCGTCAGTGTATCTTAGTGTCATGATGACCTGCCGTTACTGTACCTTGGTGTCATAGTGACCTGCCGTTACTGTACCTTGGTGTCATAGTGACCTGCCGTTACTGTATCTTGGTGTCATAATAACATGCCGTCACTGTATCTTAGTGTCATAGTTACCTGCTGTCAGTGTATCTTGGTGTCATGGCGTCTTTCTTGTTGTTGTCACAGAAACCTGTTGTCATCGTATCTTTCTTTGGGTCATAGAAACCTGCTGTCACCGTACATTGTGTCATCGAAACCCTCCATCACCGTTAAGTGCCATAGTTACCTGCTGTCGAAGGGTGTCTTATGATTTAAGGCAGAGTTGCGTCCCTTAGTCGTGCCAGGAACCACTGAACTTGGCTTTGAATCCAAGATTTTCTTCCCAATACCCGCCGGTTTCGTCAATGTGGTAAGCGTCTACGATCAACCTCACATAAAGCTGACACACCCCGAACACCGTTAGATCCGATTCACCCAGTTACTGTTATGTTCCATCAGTGCTATAACCTTGAGACGGTGATTGGGTAGGCATGACATGTTGAAACGTTAACGTCTACACTGATTTGTTGAACTGCACCGTGAGGGTAGCTGAGCAGAATGAGCAAACACGTCTGATAGTTGCATCAGCGTGTCCATAGGCAAAACATGTAACATGCAGCATGGGAATGGATGAAGGTGACAGCATCATTCATCCGTACTCTTTCAGCTTTACTTAGTATACATTTTGCTGACTGCATATAGCCATAAGGTACAGCAGATATGGCACATTTGAAAATAAGGGTGCACAACGGATTTATTAAATGGGATGTGCACTTCAAAATAAATACAATGCAAGATGAATGCAAAATGTGCAAGCAATTTGTGTTAGCCATCCAAACCGTAGTTTCATAATTCGGTTACATGTTTTTAAATGCGTTATCATATCATAGGTATGATTTAAACACGGTGATGCGCATCCATGTAACAACAATCACCCCTCCCCACCCTACCCCACGATTCCCCCTCTGGATCTACGCACGACTATTAATGCTAAAAGCGGCGTAAAATCACATTCACTAATCATGATTGGTTGACTGACTGCATCGCAAATGAACTGACACCATTTACGTCATCATCAGTTAATGGACTATATTATGCCCCCTGCCCCTCAGTCACCTCTGGCCATATTACGTCACCATCGGTTAAACTGACTGCATAACAATCGGCTAGCCTCGGACTTTCAAACTGTTATCGACTCGTGAACATATATTTGATATCAAAAGACACTGGGGTGAGATTCTCCATATATTACACCACCATCTGTTTACTGATTATATCATTATTTAACCGACTCTATATTACATCATCATCATCATCATCATCATCATCAACATCATCATCATCAGTTAACTTGGCGCAGGTTACATCCTTACCAGTTTACTTGGCACAGGTTAAATCATCATCAGTTAACTTGGCGCAGGTTAAATCCTTACCAGTTAGATTGAAGAAGGTTACACCATCATCAGTTAACTTGGCACAGGTTACACCATTATCAGTTAACTTGGCACAGGTTACATCCGTACCAGTTAGATTAATGAAGGTTACACCATCATCAGTTAACTTGGCACAGGTTACACCATTATCAGTTAACTTGGCACAGGTTACATCCTTACCAGTTAGATTGATGAAGGTTATACCATCATTAGTTAACTTGACACAGGATACATCATTATCAATTAATTGAGGCATCTTGCATCATCACCAGTTCACGTGGCGCAGGTTACGGCATTACCTGTTAACTTGGTGAAGGTTGAACCATCATCACTTATCTTGACACAGTTTAAATCATTATCAATTAACTTGTCGTGTTACATCATCACCAGTTCCCTTTGAGCAGGTTACGGTTATATGAAACACGGGTTATATGAAACATCAGTTAACTTCGCGCGGGTTCCATCAGTCATAAGTTACACGGGTACATGATACATCGTCATAACCACCATTTCATTGCCAGTTAACAGTTTCTTAATACCACGAAGTACGAAGGTAAATCGAAAAATTCGTCATCTAACATGGAAAATCGTTAAGAATAGAAATCATTCAAACATGTTGTTTAATTTAATCTCCAATATATTCTGTCCAGGGATGTTTCAGTAAAAACTGTATCGTCGTGTACTTTTTTGCCCTATGTTAGAACGTATTACCTCCTTTCTCAGTTGTCTTCATTATTGCATTTGCCTCTCACCTCTGTCAAATTCTCTGGTTGACTTCACGCAAACAGATGCAGTTCTCAGACAGTAACATGGAGTTGTGTCTTCCTGGAGGGTATATGTTTCATGTACGTGTTTCATTCCCACAACAATGATTCACCCTGATTATTGTTCTGTTTATCACCACCAGGGGGCGGTCGGGTAGCCTAGTGGTTAAAGCGTTCGCTCGTCACGCCGAAGACCGGGGTTCGAAGCCCGACATTGGTATAATGCGTGAAACCCCCGCCGTGATATTGCTGGAATATGGCTAAAAGCGGCGTAAAAACCATATTCACTCACTCATTATCATCATCAGACTCGTGCTCGTGGCTTTCCCCAAAGTAATAAACGTCTGAAGACCTGTGTCAATCTGGGTTCCACATCAAGCGTTCAGCATGTGATGAATCAACGTCCTTTGGTATTTCTCTCAATCTTTCAGTAAGTAATTAAAAGGAAGTTGTCTTTCGAGTCAATCTCGTACTCGTAACACATCGAGATACCCAATCATTCACTCACTCATCCAGTGTACACTCAGGAGCATTATCACGAGTTCATGAAATAACGTTCCTTTGATGCTTTTTTAAAGGTATTTCGTATGTGAAGCAGATAATGATACGAATCTTAGCACAAGAAGCACGGTACATCAAGTCTTGCACAACCTTTGATATCGTCTATTTCTCTTTAATAATAGCGACCTTGTGAAGAGGCAGGATTTAATTAATCGTTACATCAAACTTGGTGTTTGGAATACCTCATTGACTCTCTGTCTCTGATTGATTCAAAACACGGAAGGAGGAAAGAGACGACTTCTGGTCTTGATTTCTTTGTCCTGAATTTTTAAAAGTAAAAACACATATTTGAAATTATCTGAGAAGTAGTTTTGTTCAAATACATCGACCAGCGACCATGGAAGTGAAGTTTGCACTTGTGGCAGATTGTATCCACAGCGCATGACGGAAGTAGGCAGCGCTTGAGGTGGATTTGCCTAGAGGCAGGTCCCGAGTAACAAGTGAAACTGATTACTGTAACACTCAAAGGGACGGAGATGCTACTCTCCCTGGACTAGTTCTAGCTTATACAAAACCTCTGCTGGGAGACGATGTGGGGTCGGGCTTCGTCGATTTAACAACTTATCAATATTCAATGCAAATTGACACTGTAATTCAATAGTTTCTTGGATCATTATATGATTAGTTGACCTAGTCCCAAGGCCCAACGTAAGATTTGCTGTGGCGGTCTATCACCCAATCAATAATAGTCCCTGTCTTCACACAAACTCGTCGTCACGATTGTTGACGGGCGAGAAATTAAAGAAGCCCCTTTCACGATCGCACTCATCAAATATGGACGGCAATATACACATATAGATTGCTCGTGCATATATACTCAACTTGGATGCATATTGAATAAACACAATATGTTCATCTTCGACTGATAACGTTTTCGTAATTTTGCCTGAAGGCCGCGTTTTGAACCACACATTAAATATAAGTCAATAACCTTTTCTATTTGGCAGTGTTATTTACACACTGGTTTACTTGTACTGGGGGTTGAATATATTTCACATCCTGCTTAAATACCAACGTCAACACGGCAGTTCCGTCATTTCAGGCACTTAGACGGTAGACATTCAGCGACATGTGTATAAGACAGCTGGGGAGAATAGCTACTCCGACGGGAAATTGGTAATAAATTGAATAAATATTCCTGAAACATGTCTATAAAATATTTGGACAAAGCTTGAATTGACAGACCATGCGACCATTGCAATTATAAGTGAAAAATCCTATCATATATTTGATGATCATGTTTGGAATGGAAGATGAGATCTTTGAACGACAAAGGGTATTTTATCACATGGAATAAAACGATTTTTAACCGTGTTGTTGGGCTGAATATAATATAGATCCTGTAATCGGTAATGCTTCAAGCAATACATTCAAGAGACAACGTCTTGTATGGCAAACAGATGCTTCCGTCGTCAGCCGAGAAGCGACCGTTCCACTGGTTGGGATTCCTCCACTTTGTGCATAAGCTTTCCGTGATCGCTTCCAATCGTACTGATAATATGTAAATAGGTTTCTTGTGAAAGCAACAGATGCCTCCACTGTGGAGTTTAACCACGCCCCAGCAGTCATGGAGGAATACATTATCCGAATATGTCAGTATTCTTTAATATGGACAACTGTTTCTTCAAATAACATGCTTGTATATGTTGCATTTCCGAAGATGTTGATATTTTCCATGCCTTGTTTGATCATGTCGATCATGGCTTATCCCTACGTACTGTGATAGTTCTCAATCCGTACTGCAACTTATCTGTGTTTTCTAATTGCTCGGGATCTTCAGATCGATACATAATGGATAATTATAGAGCATACAATATTCGACTGAAATTTGGCCTAAGTAAAGTGTATCACTTTGATAAAGTTTTAGGTCTCAAGACAAAAAGGTTGATCCTGAACTGATTAAATAAATTTAGGGTTTGTCTGACAAGAAGGGAGAGGTTATTTGACTGCAAATGATTTATAAATAAAATGTGACATGTCTGGATGTCAGGATGAGTGAGTATGATTGTACGCTGTTTGCATGTTCCAATATCACGTCGGGGACTCCAGGAATAGGCTTCACATTGTATACATGTGTATTTCGGAGTCTAGTCTAGAGGAACGAACATTTTAACGACTAGCTGGGCTCCCCTCCGCCCCGCGTGTCAAGATTACTGCATGTGTATGTGTGTGTGTGTGTGTGTGTGTGTGTGTGTGTGTGTGTGTGTGTGTGTGTGTGTGTGCTTGAACTAGTTCTGAATAACGCAGGTTTTATGTTACTAGCATATTATACTAGCACACATACCAACACAGTATAGTCCGAGCCGACCAGACCTTGTCTTCTGGGGTCCCTCGCCGTGATATTGCTTTAATCTATCTAAAAGCGGTGTAAAACAATACTCACTCACCCATTCAACTGATTACGTCACTAGGCCGCGTGAATTTCAACTGAAGTCAATTGAGTGAGAAAATACTTTTAATCCGCTTCAAACAGAAATACAACAGTTACTATACAACAGCAAATGAGACAAGGAACGGGTTTCATGAAATAAATCTATGACAAAAATCGAAACTGTGTTTTAAGCGTGACAAGCGAACACTTTGTCTACTAGACTACCTCCCCGCCCTGGGGACGAATGAAACTGTAGCCAAACTAGACAACCATAATAATCAATTAATACACACTTTGAAAAGAACAACTTAAAATAAACTTAAAGTCCTTGAAAGCAGATAATCAATGCATACTGGGACAAGGCCAAATGATGATGTAAACAAAGTGCATGTTTAATGATCAGCAGGGGCTGAGAGAGCAAATCTTTACATCAACTGTGAAGACATTTAGATCGCTGTCAGTGGACCAGATATCGATTAGTTACTTGTAAGAAACTGTCGCATTTATCATGATAAGCGTTGTTAACAAATCGGATTGAGAGAGTGACTGCATGATTGGGTAAGTGGAGATGGTTGCTTGCTTCTGCGTTCAAGCCCGACCGCGTCATACCAAAGGTCGTTAAAAGATGGCACTTTTTGTTACCCTGCCTGGCGTTAAGCATTAAGGGGAAAACCGCCTCCGTTGTTTAGTGGAAGAACGTCCGCCCGTAGAATGGAAGGTCTTGGGCTCGATCCCCGGCCGCGTCATACCAAAAGACGTTAAAAGATGGTACTCGGCATCAGGGGGCTAAAACAAGGACTGGTCGGCTCGGAGTCAGTATACTGTGTCTGAGTGGGGTATTCATGTTAAACTACGACATGGTTTCTCAGTAGGCTAGCTCTATAAAGTTGGCATTAGTCCGGACGGGTACAAGCAGCCACACACACTCATACATACACAGTGCATGTATGTCGCTATATAAGTGCGATAATCCTTGGGTGGATGCAAAGAGTGAGCAACACCACAACAATAGTCAAGCTTTTTCATGGCAGAGGGGCGGTCGGAGAGCATAGTGATTAAAGCGTTCGCTCGTCACGCCGAACACCCGGGTCCGATTCCCGACAATGTGTGAAGCCCACTTCTGGTGTCCCCCGCCGTGATATTGCTTGAATAATGCTAAATACGACGTAACACCATACTCACTCACTCACTCACTATCATGGTGGCATGTAAAAGAGAGTGGGTCACACAGACTGGTGGTTGATAGTATGAGCAACGATTCACACCATAAGTGTCAATGATGCCCTAGGTCACATGCATGAGAGAGCATCATTATTATATAACTGTATCTCTGTCTTCATCTATATCTCCAGGACCCACTTGCACAAAGCGATCTTAGCGCTAAGATGATCGTAACTCCCATACTTTAACATAGGCTTACAATAGTCGTAGCGATAAGATCGCTTTGTGCAAGTGGGTCCAGGACTAGCATTTCGGTAAACCTACACTAACCCCTGTATGCATTGCCGTGGTTCTTGCAATCTGGAATTACCTGCCCTTGATTTCCATTTGCCAATTTGATTGGCTACGCCACTAGGTCTAACGTACCAATCGGAATGCGAGTTACAAAATTAAACTCAATGTTGGGTTGGCCAGTCCCGTTGATTATGATTGATTTTGCAAGAAATTCAACATTGAAAATGACTAACACGCACAAAAAGCGTTTAAACATATCTTTGATTGAAAGGATGTCTTCCTGTCCATAAAAAGTGGCGCTGGCTTTGGCTTCTAGGTAATACGAGTAACCTCCCTTTCCCTTTCCTTTATGTGGACGTTCGATTGGTCGGTAAAATGGTAATGAAAACCGAGGCCTGTATTTTGCGATCGCAAGAACCATGGGAATGGAGCCAGACGTTAGTGTAGGATAACTAAATGTGAGCACTGGAGAAGGATAACTAAATGCGAGCACTGAAGATGTAGAGGATGGATCTCCGTGTCAAAGGCCGCAAAGGAGGCATTGATGATGACATGGTGATAACATTGTTTTTTCTCACTGATATTCCTTTAATCATGTGAACTAAAAGTGATTGAGAACAAAATACATTGTTTCAAAACCCGTTTAAAAACTTCAAAACAAACACAGCACGAAGCTAACCAATTGCAAATCAGTGTCATAACGTCATAGTGGACATCACATCTGAGTTCGTTGAGGAGTTTAGGTTTCCTTGTCACACGACAGATGATTTTCCAGTAGTTTCTTTGTGTAAGTCAATGGTAATAGTATCAAAGCGCCAGGGATTCACAAAAAAATAGGTGAGCCGATTGACAGAAGCAATTTTCTAACATGACACTGTGGTGCCTACTCCCAAAGTGAGGCTACTCTTGTTTGGAACATGGAGGTCAAGGTCGTAAGAACTGGCTTGCCAGATGTCGTTTTTCAATTTGCCGATTGTGAGATGCTTCACAGCAAGTGCTTATGATTTGGACAATATCATTGTCCGGAAATAGTCATGGTTACAATCTCTTTGCATGTACTGACCCCATAGAATAATTAACAACTATTGCTTGACTCGTCAAACTTCGCGAATCAAGCCTTTGGCCTGCGGCCTACGTTCATGTGACGATTATTATTTTATGAGTCAAAATATGAGGTCACATTTGCACAGTTCCAGCTGAATACTAACTGTTTTTTGGCATACCCTCTGGAAGTGTTTTCGGAACTATTAACTTATAAACGAAAACACCATAGTTTATAAATTACAATCTGTGACCGTGAAGATGTGATCTGACAACGTTCATCTTGGTTGGTTGGATGTGTTGTTGAACGCCACTCTCAGCAATATTCCAGCTATATGACGGCGGTCTGTAAATAATCGAGTCTGGACCAGACAATCCAGTGATTGATATCATGAGCATCGATCCACGTTCATTCTTCCTTATGTTATGTGTACATGTATATTGGCGTTCCCATACACACTTGTGTAACACGTCATTAGTAGAATGACGTTGAGTTGAACGGCTGGTTGACGTTGAGATCCATCACACTCATGACGCTTGCATGAGTTGTCCAGTTGTCTCACACACCGCACCTCACTCTGCAGAGCTGCTTCTCCAAACCGTGCCAGAACCATCACTTGTCGGGACACAACTCGGTGTTTAAATGAGAGATACAAGACAAACACCAAGGCATTGTTATATCAAACCATCTCAAACGTACCTATGGAGGCAAAAAATAGCAGTGTTTATTCTGTCTGGAGATACTTCCCCAAATAGAAACATAAGGCATAGATTATGTTCGTGTACACATAACACAATAACGGTCATTAGATTTATTATCAGATGTCTGATATTCAGATCGATTTTCTCCATTTCATGGATAGCCATCGGTGACTTTTGTGTTTCTTTATCCGGCCAGTACATGCAACTCCAGTGAAGAACAAAATCAAATTAATCATGGGAGTAAAATTGTACCCGTAATTCCACTTTCTGTTATGTCTGCCCACAAAACTATAAAAACGGAAATAATATCCAAATGATTGGATGATAACACGGGGTCAAGGCCAATCTGAAGTAGGTTGATCCGCTGGAGGCGTCATCAGTCGCCAGCAAGGCAGTATAAGACAACCTTGTCATCGGCGCTCTGTGAGACATGGTAGCCAGGATATCAAGATGTAGGCATGGTATCACCTAGCCACAAGCAGACAGCTGACAGAGCAAAATTGCCATTTACAGTTAAACTTGGCTTTGAAGTCGACCAAGCTTTAAGACACAGTGTCAGATCAAACGAGCAGCTTCCTTGTGTTGGTATCTCATGGTTAGTACCTCAGCGAGCACAGACGCTGATTGCCTTACAACTGCTAATAACATGGTCATTTTCGCAGTACTTGTCCGATCAACTAAACAAGCCAGGGCGTCCCACGGTGATGAACGTTTGTGAAAGAATCGCGTTTGATACTTCAAAGACAACATGCAACTTAAAGCCGTTGCAACAATTACACGCTCAGAGCAAGCTCTGCAATAGTTATGATATGTTCAGAAATTGATTTCAGGCCATAAAGGGCATGTTCGCCATCTTGATATTGAGAGCCGTCAGGGTTCCCATGTATATGTGCTTAAGCGATTAAGGTGCTATGTCAGATAATGTTACCGTGGATATATCGACTCAGTCGGCTGTTGTTATGTCGGGTTATTGAAAGGAAAGGGTGGGATTGTGTTTCGTTGGTGCATGAGGTACATTAAGAGTCTTTATCCCAATATTTTACATTGAAATTAAATCAATTTCAACCAAATTGACAATCACAGCATGGTGGATGCGTATAGGGTGGGGAAGCGCACTTGCTTCTCTGCTGCCAATTACCTTTTGAATCCATTTCAAAAATTCAATTTGACTGTAATGTGCACTGAGTCGATTGATTTATTGTTGAGTGTCTGCAGTGTCGATCTCGCATATTGTCACCGTGTGTAATGGATGGGTATCTCGGCATGCAATTCCACTGAAGATGGACATGCATTGGCGTGTCTTCATATATCAGTGTGGTGTTTTCGACATACCATCATCACAGTATATAGGGGCTCCTGCACATAACATGACTGATGTACGCCGCATCCAACTCTCATATATGCGTGATACAAATCTGATACGTGATTCAATCTGGTTCAGCGCTGCTAATCACCGACCCAACTTTGCTTCAATCTGGTTCTAATCTGTTCTGATAATGACTGGTACAAATGTGATACATAACTGGTCCAACACTTCCATGATTGACACAGATCTGATGCATATCTTATCATCAGTGATGCATATCATATCCGACTCTCATTCATGACTGACACAAATTTGATCCAAAAGGTGAGGTGAAATGGGGTTTAACGTCGCGTACAAGATTATTGCAAGTTTATTGCGTCGAGCGTGCGTGTGTATGTTGATGGCTGCTTGGACGCGTCCGGATTTTTATTCTGCTCGCCCAGTGCCCTAGTTTAACATTGATACGCCACTCAGACACAGTATACTGACTACGAGCCGGCCAGTCCTTGTGTGATCCCTTCATACGATCGTCAGCAATTTTTACATTGGATTTCTTTCAACAATTCTTTCCTAACTTGTCTTCTGGGAATGCCATTTTCTTTTACGCCTGTCTGTCCGAGGAGCAGCACTCAACTCAACTCAACTCAACTCAACTCACCTTTCCTCACCCCAACTTTTCCTCCTCTCAACTCACCTCACCGTTAACAGTGCAAAGTAGAAGATGTCATAACTCCCTTTCTCAGGCATTAATAAAAATGAACAAAATCCTAACGCTTTTCGCCAGTTTATCACGGGGAAGAACTGTCAAGTGATTAGATTTAAAAAATATATATCCCTGCTGGAGAATTGAGAACTAACTCTACCATTAGATAGTGTTTGGCGCTAAAATTTGTTGTTATGAGATCACATGTTTTAGAAAAGGGCATATTTTCTCCATCACCCCCCATCCCCACACCTCCTCCCTCGATTATTAAATGGTCATTCGCTTTCAGCCATCGATATGTACTCAAAAGAAACATCCTCTCCAAACCAATCACTTGAAGGTTGTCTGCGCAAGACCAATAACAACAAACGTTCCAATGTTCTTGACCGCGACGCCTTCGTTTCCAAACCGAGGTGATGTAGTTTTTAATAATTCTAGCTTCGCTATAACTATAACTATTTAAGTAGCGTCGTTCCTCTCGCAACACAGCTTATTAGGCTTGCAATTCAACGCGTAAAACGTCTGCCGTGTATAAATGATGAGGGATATGGATGTGCCAGCACTGATCCTAACATGCTCAATATCCAGCTTGGCATGTCATTCAATCATTTAGACACTGTACCGCGGAAGTGGGCACTGAAGGCCCAGCTGACGGCGCTGCGAGTCGTCACGGTGTGAATGAGGATTTGACAGAGGGTGAGGAAGTTGTACGTATCAATCTACCATACTGTCATCGTAATTACAACGGAGATGAAAGTCTAAGGTTCTGTAACACGGCTGAACACTTAAAACAACATAGGTTTTGTTATTGATGGTTATTTAAGTCGCGTCACTTTGTTCCTAAATTATGATTGAGTATGCAAAAATGCTATTGAACATTGAATCTATAGTTATCTGGGGGAATTATTGACTCAAGAGTAAGAACGTGTTACAGTAACTTTGTATAATTGAACCTACTATGGAGATACGCAGTTAATGCTCGTTTTGAGGTAACAGCTAACCACTTTCACCGGACACTTGGAGAGTTAGCGATTTCAGTTAAATGACATTCAATATTTTGGTTATGTAACGTTATAATACGTTACAAAACGTCCGAGTTATTTTATGCGCGTGGGAGGGTACAAAGTGACGCATGGCCTCTTTCCGTTACAACTTTGAGGAGGAGGACTAATGATTGTAATGTCCTGAACAGTAACCTTTGTGACTACTGCTGTTTTAATAAACATTTATAAGAGGAATTGGACATGGAGATTGATCAGTTTGAACCTGACGTTATATACTCACCGACAAAAGAGTGAGTGAGTGAGTGAGAATGGTTTAACGCCAATTTTAGCAATATTCCAGCGATATCACGGAGGGGGACACCAGAAATGGGCTTCACAGTCACATTGTACCAATGTTGGGAATCGAACCCGGGTCTTCGGCGTGACAAACGAACGCTTTAACCACTGGGCTACCCGACCACCCACCGACAAAAGAAATCTGAATACCATACATGTTGGTTAAACTATGAAGGAGTATTCTATTCAAGAGATATTAGACTGGTTAGACGCACAAACGAACATACTAGAATGTTGTCTGAAGCGGCGAAAATGAACGCGTCACGTGACGTCATAGACCCATGGCTCGAGATGCAGCATTTGTCTCGCGCATGATTAGCGTGTTAAGTTTGGAATTCAGGAGCAGTAAAAAGTTATACGAATAAATACACTCTGTTGTAACACTTAATTCTTAGATTGTTCTTAGTTGTACAGATTGGAAACATCTATTCTTAACGCACATACTTCTCAATATGTTTCTATTGTTCGCGTTTCTTTTGGCGGTGAGTATATTAGATCACTGACAATTACCACGTTATCGCGGGTCACATGATCCGACAATACTAAATAACTATGATCTTAAATTACTAGAAATATAACCAACCCTTAATCTTAGCATCTGCAAAGACCGAATTAGCAATGATAGATTAGTTGGCAAAGTTATGTATAAAGACAAAAGCGTGTTAGATTTCGTACTTTCATCATCCACAAGTTTACCTTAACTCGACGACTTTGAAACATTCCAGTTGTCTCCACTTTACTCAGACGTTCACAGCCCAGCGCAATTATCAATAAGTTATAAGGATAATGTCTCATTTATTGAGCAAAAATCCTGCCAGATTCAAAAGATAATAAACCCAAACCTTACAATCGGAAAAAAAATCAGAAGCCCTTCGTCAAAATATTAATCTTAATCTTTTTGAATACACATGTGCTTCCACGGCGACAACATACACTTATAAATACCAAAGCCTATAACACTGCGCACGTGTTGAACGAGGAAACAATCACAACTTTTGATGTTAGCCGTTGGACAGTAGTGGATAGAAAATGAATGAGTGAGTTTGGTTTAACGCCGCTTTGAACAGTATTTCAGTTATGCCAAGGCGTGTCAGCTTAATGTGGGCGGAAAGCCCGAAGTGGTGCAGGTTTAAGCCGTTTGTCACTTTCTTGTGCTAGAAACCCAGAAACATTATCGGGATGAAACAGGATTCAAACCCACGATCATAGGTTTCTGGTGTACCCAAGGGACGCAACACTGCACAGCGACTTGCGGTGCCTCCCCCGTGCCCCTTGCAATGAACAGCACCGTTTCCGAGAGTCTGAAAATATGAAACATAAACACTGTTTTTAAAGAGTAAAATGAAGATATGCAAGAAAACAGTATACAAAAGTTAGAAAACGTTTTCTGGAACGTTCAAATCTTGTCAATAAAACTTTGCATCTTTATGAAGATAAAGATACAAGAAATGCCTCAATAGATACATATACAAACACAAAATGGTCTAATGTTATCATTTATAAATAAAGCGAGCCACTCGCAAAGAAAATACCGAAAAGAAAAATATGCCCAACAGAAACATTTTACACATTGTTTTTAAATCTTTAAGCGATGTACTTCCAATAGCGATGATGAAGACATGGACGATAATGTCACCAATTATAACAGATGCGATGTGCCTCTTCTTAATAACAAATGTACACAAGAGGAAATCAGTACAGCTCGTAAATTATTGAAGCGTAATAAATCACCAATAGATTTGATAAAAAATGATTGACCATCTCCACCAGCGACACGATTGAAAGGCATTATTAAACCAATTTATGAGAAAAAGGTAATGTGCAAGACCCAAACTCTTATCGCCCCGTTTAAGCTGTCTGGGAAAGTTGTTTACTTGCATAATGAACATTAAATTAACACGAGTTCTCGATATAAACCAGCTTATGTCGAAATGAAATTTCAGAATTCTTCAGAAGTATTATAATCTGTTAACCCTTCTTTTCTCCATATTTTTTATTTTAATTTTGAACATCATCTGAAATCAAATGAATGCAGTGGTTTTGCAAAAGAAAGTACTGATAAGTTTAATGTAATATTTTGTGTCCAACTCCTGTTCCTACTGTATGCAATAATATTTAGGTATGATCGAATATCATTACAATTACTCTTATTGTGGCAAACGGAAACTTGATGTTAACATATCAAAAACTAAATATATTATATTTAGAATTAGAAAGAAAACAAAATTGTAATTTTAATTCGGTTGTACAAAAGTAGATATAGTCTTTATTACCTTGGAATAAAATTCATTAAAAATAGTGAGTGAGTGATAATGGTTTTACGCCGCTTTCAGCAATATTCACGCAATATCATGGTGGGCTTCACACATTGTACCCATGTTGGGAATCGAACCCGGTCTTCGGCGCGACGAGCGACCGATTTAACCACTAGGCCACATGACCGCTCCTGTATAAAAATAAAACACTAATATATACTATTATAAGTTTATTAGAGATCGCATCTAAAGCCATGTTTTGCTTGTGTAAAAGAAAAATAAATTTTAACCTAGGTATTTGACGTTATAGTTAAACCCATTTTATTGCATGGATCGCAAGTCTGGAGCTACGAGATGCTAGATGGAAAGAGTCTATTTTCATTTTCTAAAACTTTTCACTTGCCTCAGGCCATCAGCACCATGCTGTAGTATAGTCTGGAAGGTAATTTAAGGTACCGACGTTTACTACAATATCTGAAAAACTATCGAACCCACTCCAGTCAAAGTTGGTATGAGATTATTAAACAGTCATATGACACAGTTGAACCAATCAACTCAACTCGGAAGGTTGCACGGGAATCACGCACGTTGAGACGCCCAACGCTAACACCGTATTCGTGCGTGCGTGATTCCCGTGCACCCTTTCGAGTTGAGTTGATTGGTTCAACTGTGTCATATGGCCCTGTGACACAGGGGTAGCATTATGCAGATGGCTGTTTCAATGAATGCTCGTTCCACACGTGACGAACAGGTCTGGTTGTTGATGAAATATAGTGATAGCTAAATAGACAGATTTTTAATTCATGCACCGATTGTCTTGAAATGTAATATCCACTTATGTATGACTGTTTAATAATCTCATACCAACTTTGACTGGAGTAGGTCCGATAGTTTTTCAGATATTGTAGTAAACGTCAGTACCTTAAATTACCCCCCAGACTACATGGTGAACGTGGAAGGGCCCCACTTCATGTACATATTAGAATGTGACTTTTTAGCTTCTGTCCTAAACTAAATGATCCAAGTTGTTTTGCGGCGTATGCAATCTCCTGAAAGTCTGAAGCATCAGTTACGTAGTTTTGTTGAAAGTCTTCTCAACGTTTGTGGTTTAACTGCCGTCTTCCATTCACCGTAATGGTTTAACAGAAACTGACTTGTGTCCATGGTTGTGAGGGCAGTGAGAGATACTTTCTTCCAGGCCTGGGGAAATAAAGTTCTTTTTTTCTGAACCTGTACCATACCATTCTCACATTTAGAACATCTTACCAAAGTCTTCCTATTGATCAAAAGACTGGTAGATGGGCCAATACCCCAAGAGAAGAACGCTTACGCAGGCTTTGTAACAGAAACATTGCAGAAAACATTCCACCATATATTCCGCTTTTTTACAAAGAATATCCATTAGATAAAACATCCCGTCCAAACATTTCGAATTAAAAACGCATCTCGTGTCCACTAAAAGTAAAGATTTAAAGCAACATAAGAAGTTTTTAACAGTAGGTTTTTAATAAAAAGTGTACGAGCTAGTCGTATACTGTGTCCTGTCACCCTGATGCGTTGTTCATATGTTGTTAAGTCATTGCACAAAAACTACCGACTGTGGTGATAAGATGAATAACAGAATCTGAGAAGCTAGGAATCAACTCAAATCAACTGTAACGTATAAAACCACATAATGAGTTTTAATACAGCAGACACATGATGCTTTCCAATTTAAGGACAAGGGAAAATGGATACTCAGACATTCGTGCACCGTGAAATGTTCTGAAGATACCCGGGCTTCCAATCCTAAACCACTTCATCAACCAATAATGGTATCCCAGCAGGCGCATTATGTTTCAAAAGCATATCGTTGGTCACCCAGATAATATTTAAAATTACATCCCTGTAGTGCATCATCCTTATTTAACATGAAAGTGTCAATATAATGATGACATTCCCTTTACGAGAATTGAATGAAACTGATACATTTGTTGTGTAAACTATCATTGTCATGTCGATCCCGTTTCCAAAGCGGCATATACCTGTAAGATGCCGGATTATCTTTTGTCCTATATTTGCCGTCCTACGTTATCTTGGTCAACACTGACAGCCTTTAATTCTAACAAGACGACCTACCAACGCCACTACCCCTCCATGTTCTTACCGTAATGAATCCTCACATTAGAATCTCTTGTGGTACAATGTATATATACATAGAGTGTTACTGACCGTTCATTATCTTATATGAGGACCATATTTAGTTCTACATAAATGCGTGATGGATCATGTGCTTTCTTAATAATATTGACCATGTACTTTCAATATCCTTAAAAGTCTGTTGAAGATTAGCGGCAAGAGTACCTCAGTCGGACTGTTGATTATGATGATGGTGGCCGTTGAGAGACTTAGCTGGATTAGACCAAACAGGTGTGTAGCCTTTATGTGGCGCAGTGGCGTTTCTCCGTTCGATTACCTTGCGTCAAGAAGCGGTATTAGAAGACTTCATGAAACAGCTTCAAGGCCTGTCATCATGTGTCAATGCCGGTCCACCTAATATGTCGCTGCTAGGACTGTTTTTCCCTTATCAATCTTGACCAGTGTGGGAACACTATGGATGCGACAGGCAGATTTACTCGCCTCTCCCGACAATGCTAGTTCATCTCTCTCCGCACGTCTTCCTGAAGAAAAATGACTTCTACTGTGTCAATTTGTCGATTTTAATTTGGAATTATGCTGTTCTCTACTCTCACTGAGTTATAAATCACGAATGGCTTAACTTACTACCTAAAACGAGATCAGCCGCAGAACATGTTTTTTTCTGGATCTTCTTTTAGCGACGTTCACGAGTAAGATTAGACACAAGACATATTGCCTCGATTCCTTCAAAGACATTAGAAGGAAAATTGATTTTTTTTGTTAGCCATAGAGACAAACGCTATTTAATGTCATCTGAGTATGAGTTAATATAGACAGAGGGATCCATATCTGCACCATCCTGTCTTCAGCACGGAATCTGTGTTACCCAGCTGTCTAAGTCCAGCTGGAGGAGACCAGCTGCAGCTGTGCACTCTTCACAGAGAAATCTATTTCAAGTAGAGAAAGAAGTGTAAACCTTTTTTAACAACGTATTGGATTGGAGCAACTGCCGTATTCCTTGTATCAATGAACTGAGAATGTGTATGTTTATTCACCTTATTCTTTGAGGTCAATGGGTCAACGTTTACCATTATTCTGGTCGGTGTTCCATGTTGTCGGTTCCGTGTGCGGTATCTTTATAGTACTTCCGCTCCCTCCATACAGAATTGTCGATTTTACGTGATCAAAAACTGATCTCAGTTAGAATGCTTGGTTGGTTGGTTGGTTGGTTGTTTAACGCCGCACTCAGCAATATTTCAGCTATATGACGGCCGTCTGTAAATAATCGAGTCTGGACCAGACAATCCAGTGATTGACATCATGAGCATCGATCAACGCAATTGGGATCGATGGCATGTATCAACCAAGTCAGCGAGCTTGACCACCCGATCCCGTTAGTCGCCTTTAACGACAAGCATAGTTGCCTTTTTACGGCAAGTATGGGTTGCTGAAGACCTATTCTACCCCGGAATCTTCACGGGTCTAGAATGCTTGGGGGGAGTGATAGCAATGTTGTTATGATGTTAGCTCGTCACGGTTTGACACCTATGTGTCTATCCGTACACTGTTTGAGGTCTGTTTAGGGTGTCCCCCGTCGGTATATGGCTGACATCGTTTATTCAATATATGCAATGATGTGTCAGTGTATATGTCAGGGAGAAATCCTTGATGCTCGATGCTTTGATTACCAAACTGCATAAAATTCTCTGCTGTTTGGCTTTAAGACTCAGGAGTCTTGTTCAGACAAAAGAATTCAAGAGCCCGTTGTTCTTCGGCTCTGGCACGCGAGAGTCAACTGTTCCCACGAATAATTCCTGTTCACCCAAGAGAGTCTCCTGTTGTTATGCTCTAACGCCTGAGTGTCAAATGTTGTTCGGTTCTAACACCTGAGTGTCAACCTTTGTTCGGCTCTAACATTTGAAAGTGAACTGTTGTTCGGCTCTTACGGCTGAGTGTCAATTGTTGTTCGGCTCAAACATCTGAGTGTCAACTGTTGTTCGGCTCTAACGCCTGTGTGTCAACCGTTGTTCCGCTCTAACATCTGAGTGTCAACTTTTGTTCGGCTCTAACGGCTGATTGTCAACTGTTTCTGCGGTCGAACATCTGAGTGTCAACTCTTGTTCGGCTACGATATATCAGAGTAAAGTTATGTACGTCTCAAACACCTGAGTGTCAACTTTTGTCCGTCTCTAACATTTGAGAGTGAACTGTTGTTCGGCTCTTACGGCTGAGTGTCAATTGTTGTTCGGCTCTAACATCTGAGTGTCAACTGTTGTTCGGCTCTAACGCCTGTGTGTCAACCGTTGTTCCGCTCTAACATCTGAGTGTCAACTTTTGTTGGGCTCTAGCATCTGAGTGTCAACTTTTGTCCGGCTCTAACGTTTGAGAGTGAACTGTTGTTCGGCTCTAATATCTTAGTGTCAACTGTTGTTCGGCTCTGTCTGTAACATTTGAGAGACGACTGTTCTTCCCCATTCACCATCTCCAAATACTGGGGTAACGGACGCGGTTTTCTTCCGGACTGATCTGAAACTTTGTTATGCAGTCCTACATTCATCTTTGTCTACTTTGCTTCTTCCGGAACCTAACATCATGCAGAAGTTGAGTATACATTAGAGGTAAGTTGAGGTGAAATGGGGTTCAACGTCGCGTTCAAGATCATTGCACTGATATAGCGACGTGAATGTACGTGTGTATGTGTGTCGCTGCTTGTACTAGTCAGGTCGATTTTATAGCGCTGGCTCACTGAGATACCATGCCACACTTTAACATGAACACCCCACTCAGACACACTATACTGACTCCGATCCAACCAGTCCTTCTTTCAGCCCCTTAATGTCGAGCACCACACATTGTAACAACAAGCACCATCTTTTCACGTCTTTGTTATGACTCGGCCGGGGTTCGAACCCCCAGAAACCTATATGATTAAGATTCGAATCCCAGGGTCACCGTGATTATGATTCTGGTCTTGTCGGCACCAAACCCCTGCCTGGGTAAACGTCTCAGACCTGCATCACTTCGAGCTTTCAACGAACACCAAGCTGACACGCCGCGATAACTGAAACACTGTTAAAAGCGACGTTCAAACCAATTTATTCCCTCTGAGTGCACGATCGAAGTGGTTTGACTAAGTACTTCTTAGAATGACTTTGAGCTATGGTGGTCTGCAAAATATGTTCGAGCCTGGAGTAGGCAAACCAATGTAGGTTCGAAAATGTGGAGTCGACTGGTATGTTTGGCTGCATGGGGTTTTTATGCAAAGCATGACGCAACACTAGAACTCGATCTTCACGTGAATGCAGTTTCCTGACACATCCACTCTGGGGAGTAGCTGACGGAATCAACAACGTAATACGATTAACACTTGTAACACAAACATTCTTTCATGTTGTTGAAAGCAAATTGCAATAAGTAGATTTTGTCAGTTTTTGTTTTCCGCGCAAGATCCCGCAGTCCCGGGAGTAAGGAAACTGTCAACACACGCACAGATAGCGCAAGAGCACTTGATTCATGGGGCAAGAACAAATGATTTAGATGTAATGATTAAGTGTCGTTGCTGATTTAGTGTCGCTTCTTTCATTTACAAGAGAATACATTATTCAGGAATGTTTGCCCTTTGCTGTGATTCATCTGCAAATATTGAATTAGCGTCGTCTATGTTTTCACGTAAACATTTTCAGACTCTTCCGTAAGTTAAATGAAACATTAATGCATCCTTGAATAGAGGTGATTACATTTTATGGGAGTAGGAAGTTGTTAAATGTCAGACCATTATATGCACATTAACACCCGTAAATCGGAACACATAGAAGCCAGCAAGTTTATCGCGAATGTGAAAAAAACAGCTTTCAGTTGTTGTTCAGGTGTGTACACCATTTAAAAAATAAACGACGAGTGAGGGTTTTTGTAAATTAAAACTCTGCAAGGAGAATAAACCATGAGGGGCTGCTTTCGCTAGGTCATATGCCATAGAAACTTCATGAGTTTCGTAAAAATGGTATCTTACGAGAATGAGTGTGGTATTTTATTTATTTACGTTAAATATATATTTAAGTGTAAATACATATATTAACAACTTTCGCTCGTTGACAGAACAAACTGAAACCGGTTGCAAAATCTGATTGCGCATGAATATTGATATATGCCCAAATATGGGCATTGTTGACATTTCCATGCATACGCATTAACAAGATGCGCCTGCAGTTGTGTTTACAAACAAAACAGCACCCACGCTCAAGATCCTTTTTGAAGAACTTTTTTTATTTATGGTAATTCAAGCGCCATGTTATTAGTACGCAGGGCAGCTACAAGAAGAATTGAAAAAGTCACATTAGCGCAGCGCTTTGAATATCGGTCCAACAGTCGGCCACTCGCACTGCCGGTGTCCCGTCTGCGCAATCAAAATGGTCCTTGATCTATCAGCAGAATTTATATCATGTCCGTACCATTTTGGGGAAAATCACAGTGTTCGCCAAAGACATTCGTGTTAAATGTACCACCCTACACTGAAGACGTGAAAATCAACAAACTCAAGTCTGCTTGCATGTCAGTCACAGCTTCGAACGATCGAAGGGCAAAGTCACCACCAGAATAAGAAAAGACAACCATGATCTACTCACAGTGTTTTACACTGGAGATAGGGAATGTTATTGTTCACATTTGGGATATTTTGGGCCACATAATCAGAAGTCAGGCACACTTCTACGGAGTTTTCGAATGATTTGTATCGGAAATGTTCACTTTGAGTGATCTGGTCGTGCAGTCAAACAACTACCAAAACAGTTGCACAAAAACGTTTTGGAGGGGACACTGATGGCACAGCCGGATCATCCCAAGTAAGTCTAGATATCTGTCCAGAATTTAAACTGACTTCATTTCACCACGCTTATCCTTTTACGTTAAATCAGATTGAGAGTCGGGTGTGTCACGCTTATTGGGATCCTTGATCTATTGATCGGTCGTACATTGAAAATGTATTTAGCTCGATTGTATAATTTCTGTAGAAGCTCTTTGCATAACTTAAGGAAAAATGCAAACCGAATTTCATGCGTGTGACTATCTTGTTTGGTTTAATAAAGCGTTTTGCAAATATCTCCCGCTCTCATGAGAATGCTTCAGTTCTGCTTTGTAGTTGCAAATGAATGACGTCTCGCGATTTTTTATGAATGAAAAATGAAGTCACGGTTATCCAATCAAAACGAATAAAACAAGGATTTAGTATCGTACCACCTGTATCGTCACAACGTGGGTAATAAACTGTCAGAACACATCGGGTGCAGATCAGAGGACAATCAGCAGATGGATGTGGACGGTTGTACATCGTGTGCAGATCAGAGGACAATCTACAGATGGATGTGGACGGTTGTACTATCAGAACATATCGTGTGCAGATAGAGGACAATCTGCAGATGGATGTGGACGGTTGTACTGTCAGAACACATCAGGTGCAGATAAGGGGACAATCAACAGATGGATGTGGTCGGTTGTGCTGTCAGAACATATCGGGTGAGATCAGCGGACAATCAACAGATGGATGTGGACGGTTGTACTATCAGAACATATCGTGTGCAGATCAGAGGACAATCTGCAGATGGATGTGGACGGTTGTACTGTCAGAACACATCAGGTGCAGATAAGGGGACAATCAACAGATGGATGTGGTCGGTTGTGCTGTCAAAACATATCGGGTGAGATCAGCGGACAATCAACAGATGGATGTGGACGGTTGTACTGTCAGAACAAATCGGGTGCAGATCAGCGGACAATCAGCAGATAAATGTGGACGGTTGTACTGTCAGAACACATCGGGTGCAGATCAGAGGACAATCTACAGATGGATGTGGACGGTTGTACTGTCAGAACATATCGGTTGCAGATCAGAGGACAATCAACAGATGGATGTGGACGGTTGTACTGTCAGAACACATCAGGTGCAGATAAGGGGACAATCCACAGATGGATGTGGACGGTTGTACTCTCAGAACATACCAAGGGGGCAGATCAGCGGACAATCAACAGATGGATGTGGACGGTTGTACAGATCAGCGGATATGGTTGGATGATGGCCGTCACACTGGCCGAACCTAACTTGTTGGAACTATTTTTCAATCTGATATCGTTAATAATCAGAGTTCTAGCACAAAGAAGGACATATCTTTGCCTATAATCGACAAAGACATAAGGAGTGTACAAATAGCATATTCTTCTTTCAGAATTGATCCTGAAGTATCCCTGAGCGCATCATAAAGGCGACGCGAGGCAATTACAGACAGGTACCAGCCAATATGAACAAAATGACACTGCATTGCGTGATACACATATCTGAAAATGGAGCTTAAAAACTAGTGTTTCCCGTTGCACTGAAGTCAATCGTTCATTAAACCGAGTTCACCCACGTATATAATACACATGGCGAAGCTTTCATCAACTTCAAAGATGTCTTAAATTTTGAGTACTGTGTTTTCTCTTTGAATACTTGGCAGATGTTCTGTTCTTTTGAATGCGAACGTTGACTGCTTCAATGATTTATTTAACTGAAAACATCACTTAGTGTTTAACCCTAATTAGGCTATATCGACGCCACGATTATCCACGATTATCCAGGTTACTCTATCTCTATTCTGTTATGGTCAATATGATGCATCCACACGGCACAATAGCTTCGTTTTGGGAGTGACGTCAGCAGCGCCATCACTCCTATCACTAACTAAAATTACCATATAATGTTTATCTCTCCTGGGCTTGAAATCAACACCTAATCCAGATGCTTTTCTGATTGCGAGATCGGCTTTGACCTACGTTCAAAATCGGGTCATCACCCGAACGAACCGTCGATGTATTAAATCGAATCTAAACACTGTTATCAAATTTTGTAACTGGAAATGATGTTTCCTGCGCTCTTAGATAGAAGAGGCAAGAATGTATGCTTCACAGCGTCAAGTCTGTATTTGTGAGGCTGTGCAAAATATATACAACACACAAGCAAACAAGAAAGGGTCAAATCTATCTATGTATCTATCCATCAATCCATCCATCCAGCCAGCCAGCCAGCCAGCCAGCCAGCCAACCTTCCATCCATCCATCCAGCCAGCCAGCCAGCCATCCAGCCAGCCAGCCTTCCATCCATCCAGCCAGCCAGCCAGCCAGCCGGCCAGCCAGCCATCTATCTATCTATCTTGGATCCAAATATATACAACACACAAAATATATACAACACACAAGCAAACAAGAAAGGGTCAAATCTATCTATGTATCTATCCATCAATCCATTCATCAATCCAGCCAGCCAGCCAGCCATACAGCCAGCCAGCCTTCCATCCATCCAGCCAGCCAGCCAGCCAGCCTTCCATCCATCCATCCATCCATCCAGCCAGCCAGCCAGCCAGCTATCTATCTATCTATCTTGGATCCAAATATATACAACACACAAAATATATACAACACACAAGCAAACAAGAAAGGGTCAAATCTATCTATGTATCTATCCATCAATCCATTCATCAATCCAGCCAGCCAGCCAGCCAGCCTTCCATCCATCCATCCAGCCAGCCAGCCAGCCATCTATCCATCTATCTTGGATCCATTTGTCATATATATCCTGCGAGCCGAATACTTTGATCATGACCAGTACTCGTTACAACTTTTTTTTTATCATTTGTACCTGGCTTAGTCTCCAATGTACCCGAAGGGGTCAAATTGAATGAAATAAATCACTGGTGCATAAAATTGTTTCAGTAACTCTTTAGGCGAATGTAGGCACTTATGCATACAGATCTGCATGCGACGTGGTGGGCGGAGTGTGGTCATGGGGCTGCAGAAAGTGGATGGAGAATTTCATCTTCAGGACAGATAAATACAATTGCAAACAATAAGAAAGGTGAGGTGAGGTGAGGTGAGGTGAAATTGGGTGTCCAAGACTGCGTCCAAGATTTTTGCACGTGTTTGTTTGTTTGTGTGTGTGTGTGTGTGTTTGTTTATTTGTGTGTTTGTTTGTTTGTGTGTGTGTCATCCACAAATAACTGATAACGTTACCGGTTACCTTAACGCTGCCTGGAATAGAAACCTACATAAATGTAATGTGGATTGTCTGTGTGTGTGGCTGCTTGTTCTAGTCCGGACTAGCTCACTGAGACACCATGCCGCAGTTTCACATGACTACCCCACTCAGACACAGTATACTAAATCCGAGCCTCCCAGTCCTTATTTAAGCCCCATTGGTGCCGAACACCAGACTACCATTTGAAACGTCTTTTGGTATGACGCGGCCCGGGAATGGAATCCCGGACCTTGCGCTCTCCGGGCGGACACTCTACCACTAGACCACGGACGCGGTCCAATAAGAAAGACAATGTTGAGTGTACGTATCTAAAAGAATCAATTAATAATAGTCCCCCCTCATCGCTATGAGCAACGTCTTATTTTACTGAAGATTTACTTTCATTTCTTGTTGTAACCAAATAATACACAACCGATTGCCCGATTGTCCGATAACTGTGCATAGCGGTGGAACATGTGATCTCAATAAACTTGGTAACATGGTTTCGTTTGACTATTTGGCGCGTGCCTGAATTCCACTGATAGATTACATATCCTAAAAGTAACTAATCAGTAAATCCCGCTGCACTGCGCGGGACAGATACGAGAGAAGCGCATGCCAAAAATACGAAACCTACTGCTTCCTGAAATAAGCTTTGCCCATCACATGCGTAAAGGGACCGGTGCAATGTGATTGGCTGTTAGCATGTGTACAAGGCGAGGCGAAAGGCTTTTCCGGTCTATAGTACGCTTGAAACACTCGCCGCTTCTCCGGACAATTTCTGGACACTCACCAATTAATCAGTTTTAATGAAATCATAAACAACGATCCAAGCCGTTGGATTTCGACGACATGCAATCAGATCAGGGCTCCGGTCCTGAGACCTTAGAGACCTAAGGTGACGGAAACTCCAATACTCTAACATAGGTTTACGATTGTTGTAGCACTAAGATCGTTTTGTGGAACGGGTCCCTGATCTGATTGCATGTCGTCGTACCCAAACGGCGTGAATATCAACTACAGGTCGAGACTCCAAGGTTTGCAGTTGGAATAGTGTTGACTGTGGCAGAGAACAATGTCCGCTCGCTCTCTCAAAATTCTCTGGAAGCGAAATGAAACCGCATCATTGGCATGAACGTCAATTCACTCGATGGTATTTCCCTACCCATTTCAGTCAGGTCAGGCTGTGCAAAGGAAATCCCTGACACCGTTAACTTTGCTGGAATTGTGACTTTTACGATACTTGTAATTATAACTGACTTGTGAGGCCAGAGGCAGTGATTTGTTTCTCTGTCGCGATATCAACACACGGATTATCTTGTCTTCATAACATACTCGGAAGTAGGAAGTCACAAAGAATATCAAGGAAGCGATTTATTTTAAATGTCGACGGGCCCTCGGAGATTTGTGTCATTTAAGAACGGTTTCCCCTGAAATTACTTTCCCAGATTTAACGAATAGTGTTCCGTACCTCCAACGAGTTTCGCTTTCCACGATGATGAAATATTGATGGAAGAAACATATCCATCAAATAAGCCACGGTAGCCATAATTGGAATTTATTCGATCACCAAAGCCCGTGACCGTCAAAATTCAATATTGCTGCCAAACGAATCAATGTTGTTGTCATAAAAGTTGAAATGCAATCGCGAGTGTGTGAAAAGTAAATAATCTTCAATAAAGGTTTCGACATTGTATTATAGCACTTCCGATAAGATCCCATCAGGCTGTGAGTTTCAATGATGCGCGGAGACCTAACACGCACTAGAGTTTGACATATAAAGCACGTGCTCTTGAGGCCACCCCTCGGGGAAGATGTGACGCCAGTGCCGGAGTTTTCAAAGCACGCTATACTGCGTGGCGACAGCAAATACCAATATTTCGATATGCACAGCGGAGCTTCCGACAAGTTCTTTGTGCTTAAATTACATTTACATGTTTGGAGAAAAGTGCTTGTAAGTTATGAAATGGTAAATCGACTTTTTTTCAAGATTAAATGATTTGTTTTCTCAGCGGGAAATGTGAGTTTTTGGAGCTACAAGTTTACCATTCTCACCCTTCCATCCCCTAATCCACCTCGTCAACGCGATGTGGCGTCCGTACATCAAGATCCGTCTATGCTTGGCCATATAGATGATACAAGATGAAAAATCAGCAAAGGTCTGTTAGTTAAACATAAAGCAAGGATTCAGTTTAACTTAAATATTAGCGCATGCATATACATCTTGAGGAGACCCGTGAAGATCGAGGGTAGAATAGGTCTTTGGGATCATGGTTGATGCATGCCATCGTATCCCGGAGATCGATGCTAACGATGTCAATCGCTGTATGCCTCAGCAATGTTCCAGCTATATGACGGCGTCTGTTAATAATCGAGTCTGGATCAGACAATCCAGTGACTGATATCTTGAGCATCGATCTACGCAATTGGGATACGATGGCATGCCTCAAGCAAGTCAGCTAGCCTCACCGACCGATCCCGTTAATCGACTCTTACGACAAGCATGGGTTGCTGAAAACCTATTCTCTACCCTGTTCTTCATGGGTCTCCTGTTGCTGCTGCAGAAAAATAGAATTTGGTCGCAAGCTCACGACATGGTAGTCAAGTTCATGCAACAATAGAAAGCCCTCTAACAAGGCGGCTGTTTGTCTCTGTTTTGATGGTCTAGATTCATTACTAACATATATGCAACTTTAGAATATATGTTACGGGCAGTGCAATTAATTATTATTGTATGATATTATACATGCATGACATAACGTATCCAGGAGCTTCTACATTTGAGGCATGACAGCCGATAATGCCTATTTAGAAATGACAACACAGATATTAACCCCGCCAAAGCATTGCCACGCATGGCAAGCTCAGACCATATTCCTACGCATGTGGTCGTCACGTGACCCAGCAATAAACAACGCAAATTGTAAAAAAGGTTCTATTTCATGGATTATTAACGATAAACATATAATTGTCCCCTTAGCATCCTCAAAGTCTTTGAGGCTGTTGTAAACGATTAATTGAATTTCCCAGGATTCGGTAGTGTTTACGAGGTTTCCTCTCGTCAGCTGAAGAACAGCCCCCTTCCCGTATCATTAAATAAAGCCGCAGAATTCCATCATAAAAATCAGCCCGATCATATTTATAACCCTTGATCAAATCATTGTCTTCATCAAAGCCAACAAATGTCTGTCAACATTGCCATCACATTTCATTTAGCCGAGCCGACTCGGAAAACCTCGCAATGTGCTTACACGAAAATTTGTAAAGACATTATTGTGAGTGTTGGTGTTCCGCAAGGCTGCGTTTTACCCGTGATGAATATCTGCGACCGGATTACAATGTTTCTGCTGAATGGCCAGAACTGGCCTAGATTCCGCTGGAGTTATTCAACTGTTTTCGCAAAGCTTGTTCCTGAGATCAACTACTCACCTGTGGAACAATTACATTTGCTTCTACCTCACATGATTAAATGTATCTCTGATGTTTGGTGGGTCGAAGGTGGAGTTTTCATGTCAGATAGAGTCTTAATAAACCGATATCACTGAAGTTTAAAGCTCTAAACGTCATTTGCGTCAAGGGCGAGATAACCTGGTTCCACTGAGATGTTTAGAGTTGAATTGCTGTCCATGTGTGATTTGAATCTGAAACACTTGCTTAAAAATACGTCGGACTGTAGTTTTCAAAATATATTAAATTTGACTTCTACGATGAGAACCTGCTACATTAACATTGTTTAGCAGAATTCAAAATCACAGTATATTACACGTTTCGAAACATGATTCGAAATCATAGAAATTAAAACAAGGAAAGTATGCAAATAGAAATTTAAAAAATATATAAACAACCCCAGTAAATAACATTTTGAAATCAATTCCCAACTTTAACAAACACAGGGTACTGAAAAGTTTACATTGGAATGCAGAAAGTGTACCGTGGAACCAAAAAAGAAAGCACTGATCAATGATATTCTGAAGGACGCCTCGTCTCGGAAACTACGTATCGATTACACTATATGATAGAATGTCACAAACATGACGAAATATCTGACTGTTAAGTTTACAATGGTGCTGTGTGTTTTATGTAGACTGATTCACAATCACAGCGACCGGGGTCACACAGTACTCTAGTTATAAACACCGTGTCCGTGAAACAAACTTGTTTCTATCATAAACATTTACGAATTCAATTGTGTTTTCATTACATACAAGCCCGCGCACTCCTACACACAGCTTACACGCCCTGAACAAGGTAAAATACCAGTAACAGCTGAGCTAAACCCAACTCGATTAGTCTGCCATATGCCCACATGGGATTTAAAGCGAACACTTTAATGAACTAATTCTGTCTTAAAATATAAACGAGTGAGTCAGCACGGCCCCCGTAGTGGGGATCGAAGCACTAGGAGGGACATCCGTTCCTGTAAACTCCGATCCATCACAGTGTTAAACCACACGGGGTCCGATAAATTCCAATGGAATTCCGACCTAGGTTACCTCGATCCTGCGCAGATTGAGTACAATCCAGAGACGGAAAGAGTCAACGATCATTGCCGTTTGTCATAGCTAATGTCTTGGGAGGTGTTTGATGCGCGTTGGTGATTTACAGTCGTATTATGGCTTGTGAGTAACAGGGAGAAATAACAGAACCTTTGTGTCTCATTGTTGATGACATTTGAGATTGCCCGCCATGATTAGCTTTGATTGACTTTGACAGCTCCGTGTAATTATTTAAGCACAAGAATACAAATTGCTGTTGGTGTTGCTGATGTTGGGTTATATCGTCTATGTCTGTTGTATCTACATGTCCTGTCAGAGATGGGGATAGACTCAATAGCATGTCCATGTTTGGAGAATCGAGAGGAAAAGGACGTAATTATTTTACCCCGTGGTGTTTCTGGGCAGAATCTATCATGTTGTTTATGTAAGATGCGCCTATAATGGAGGCCAACTCCCTGGTGAATTTAGATAGTGATTTCGCTGTATTTGAATAGTCCTTGCTTAGACTAGACAGTATGTTATAGAAGGTCAGATCAACCAAGGGTGAATTTGTTTAGTACTTAAACAGTTTTAAATAATCATATATTGATTAAATTATGGATCGTCACCTTACTAATGCAAATCATAGGGAACATACATGGAATCGCATGGTACGTTCGGGTACAACTATGTAGTACCTGGATAATACTGGAATAATTCTGGGATACATCGTCGTATATATACACATATGCATGTTGCAGATGATACTCACTGTGAAGTTATATAGTAAGACACATGCAGAGACTCATTGTGATGTTATATACTGCGACATACGCAGAGACGCTAAGTGATGTTATACAGTGAGACACATGCAGATATTCATTGTGATATATACAGTGCGACACACGCTGAGACCTATTTTGATGTCACATAGTGAGACGCACGTAGATACTCATTGTGATGTTATATACTGAGAAACGCTGAGACGCTATTTGATGTTATACAGTGAGACACATGCAGAGACTCATTGTGATGTTATACAGTGTGACACATGCAGAGACTGATTGTGATGTTATACATTGTGACACACGAACAGACGCTATTTATTGATATACATTGAGACATATGCAGAGACGATATTTAAATGTTATACAATGAGACACATGCAGAGATGCTATTTGATGTTATACAGTGAGACACATGAAGAGACACTATTTGATGTTATACAGTGAGACACATGCAGAGACTCATTGTGATGCTATACAGTGAGATACATGAAAAGACGCTATTTAATGTTATACAGTGAGACACATGCAGAGACGCTATTTAATGTTATACAGTGAGACACATGCAGAGACGCTATTTAATGTTATACAGTGTGACACATGCAGAGACTTATTGTGATGTTATACAGTGAGACACATGCAGAGACGCTATTCAAATGTTATACAGTGTGACACACGCAGAGACGCTATTTAATGTTATACAGTGAGACATATGCAGAGACACACTGGATGTTATACAGTGTGACACAGGCAGAGACTCATTGTGATGCTATACAGTGTGACACACGCAGAGACGCTATTTAATATTATACAGTGTGACACATGCAGAGACACTATTTGATGTTATACAGTGTGACACATGCAGAGACACTATTTGATGTTATACAGTGTGACGCATGCAGAGACGCTATTTAATTTTGTACAGTGTGACATATGCAGAGACTCATTGTGATGCTATACAGTGTGACAAACGCAGAGACGCTATTTAATGTTATACAGTGAGACATATGCAGAGACACATTGTGATTTTATACAGTGTGACACATACAGAGACTCATTGTGATGCTATAAAGTGTAACACATGCAGAGACACTATTTGATGTTATACAGTGTGACACATGCATAGACGCTATTTGATGTTATACAGTGTGAAACATGCAGAGAAGCTATTTGATGTTATACAGTGTGACGCATGCAGAGACGCTATTTGATGTTATACAGTGAGACACTTGCAGAGACTCATTGTGATGCTATACAGTGTGACACACGCAGAGACGCTATTTAATATTATACAGTGAGACACATGCAAAAACGATATTTATATTCAATGTTATACAGTGTGACGCATGCAGAGACGCTATTTGATGTTGTACAGTGTGACATATGCAGAGACTCATTGTGATGCTATACAGTGTGACAAACGCAGAGACGCTATTTAATGTTATACAGTGAGACATATGCAGAGACACATTGTGATTTTATACAGTGTGACACATGCAGAGACTCATTGTGATGCTATAAAGTGTGACACATGCAGAGACGCTATTTAATGTTATACAGTGAGACACATGCTGAGACGCTATTTGATGTTATACAGTGTGACACATGCAGAGACGCTATTTGATGTTATACAGTGTGACACATGCAGAGAAGCTATTTGATGTTGTACAATGTGACATATTCAGAGACTCATTGTGATGCTATACAGTGTGACACACGCTGAGACGCTATTTGATGTTATACAGTGTGACACATGCAGAGACGCTATTTGATGTTGTACAGTGTGACATATGCAGAGACTCGAGCTCATTGTGATGCTATACAGTGTGACACACGCAGAGACGCTATTGAATGTTATACAGTGAGACACATGCTGAGACGCTATTTGATGTTATACAGTGTGACACATGCAGAGACGCTATTTGATGTTATACAGTGTGACACATGCAGAGACGCTATTTGATGTTATACAGTGTGATACATGCAGAGACGCCATTTGATGTTATACGGTGAGACATATGTAGAGACGCTATTTGATGTTATACAGTGTGATACGTGCAGAGATGTCATTTGATGTTATACAGTGCGACACATGCAGAGACCATTGTGATTTTATGCAGTGAGACACGGAGAGATTCTATTTGATGTTATACAGTGAGACACATGAAGAGACCATTGTGATTTTATGCATTGAGACACGGAGAGATGCCATTTGATGTTATACAGTGAGATACATGCAGAGACCATTGTGATTTTATGCAGTGAGACACGGAGAGATGCTATTTGATGTTATACAGTGAGCCACATGCAGAGACCATTGTGATTTTATGCAGTGAGACACGGAGAGATGCTATTTGATGTTATACAGTGAGACACATGCAGAGACCATTGTGATTTTATGCAGTGAGACACGGAGAGATGCTATTTGATGTTATACAGTGAGCCACATGCAGAGACGCTATTTGATGTTATACACTGTGACACATGCAGAGACGCCATTTGATGTTATACAGTGAGACACGCAGAGAGGCTAAGTGATGTTTTTCAGTACGACACACGTTTAGACTCCACATGATTTTCCCACTGGTTGACGTAAAGCTGAAGGTTAAGGGGAGATCGGATCGCCAACTATGGGTCGTCCTCCTCACCGGCTCTCGGAGTCTCAGTCTGGTCCCCCTTTATTAATGCACTGGTCAAACCAAGAGTGTGGCCTTGCTTACCTCGCGCCCACAATCCAATTTATGGGTTTTGTTAGATTAACCATGAACTATTGGTTGATTGGTATAATGAGGTTTTGGCTCTCACCGTGGACAATAATCCAAGCGGTAAATACTTGCCTTGTCCGATCTTCTGGCAGCGTCGGTTTAAAATCAGACTTCATCAAATTTGCTTCATACTTGAGGCTTTTGCTCTGTAATCTTACTGCCATGCTCCCTTCATTCTTCCTGGAAGGCTAAGTTAATCAGTGAAGATCACTACATATAATTCATAAGTCACAATCCTGGCGTGTATGTTATTTTCTGTGCTAAATGGAAGTTGACCGACTGACCTTATTGTTGTGGTCAATAAAATGACAAGTGACCAGGGCCCCGTTGTGGTGTGACGAACGAGGTCAAGCCACAAATAAGTTTTACTGAGGAAGGCTGATTATTTTCTAAGAAACAGTATGTTTTTTCTGGGATTTCCTTTCAGCCAAGAATACAAATGCATCCTTTTGGATCCACAACACATTTTGTTTCTCATTTGTTCCAGTGGTAATGTTATATTGCTTTTATTTCTTTTATTTAGGTTCTTTTAGATTGTTGTTTTGGTTTCGTTTTATTGTGTGTTTGGTATGTCATTTTGGGCGGATTGGAATTTTGTTTTTTAATTTGTTTTTGGGTGGTGTTGTTTTTATGGGTTTTTGAAAAAGAAGAAGAGTACAAATAAATACCTAAATTTCACATGGTCGGTTCCTTACGTTGAAATCTGAGCAGGATTTGGTGGAGTAACTAGAATGTTGGTCACGTCGATCACCCGTGTCAATAACGTAGTACAGAATGTGACATTTAGTTGATGTCACGTAATATATTAATGGCTGCATTTTGCAAATAGAGGTGTACAACAACACTCACTCACTCACCCAACCAATGTATGAGGACGTAATGGAGTCTTCCGAATATCATGGATGTACTATGAAAACCTAGAAAGAACATTGTCGCGTTGTCGAGCTGTCACCACTACAAAAACAAGTAAAAATTGTCCAAATTAACCACAGTGGACAAAATGGACACTTTCTGCCTGCGTTTGTAAGGGCGATAATGCGAAAAATGCGACATTGTCCCTTCTAGGATTCCATACTGTACCGCTGCTGACTCTTTAAATATTGAAACAGAATGAATTTGTTTGGCTGTTGTGGCCGAAATAGTGGGTTTATATAAAGTTATCCTTGTGTCACCTGTGTTCTATGGCGACCCGTCTATTTCTGTCCACCAACTTCAAGTTTCGAGTTTATCTTGATGAAGGTACAACACTATTCTGCATTCAAAATAAAATGCCATTGCACACGAGCTGGAAACGAGTAGTAGTACATTTATGTGACATTACTACTGTAGTGTTCCTCGACATTGTTTGATGGCAGGGGCAATATTGAACTGCATTGTATACAGGGTCTGTGGGGTTGTGGTTTAAGCGTAAACTTATTGCCGCTTCCACTGAATTCTACATCTTAACACATCTCTTATCGTCGACATAGCACAACGATTTCAAGGTTAATTATTGACACTGTCATTTAAAATGCATGTCTAATTCCACTTAACTTTTTTTCTTATTTTTTTGACCGAGCAAGGAATCGATGGCGTTAATGCTTGTCGAAGCGATGTTCACTTGGTCTGGCGAACAGGAACAATATAGGCTAATGACAGAAGAGCAAATTTTCTTTTCTCTCACGCACGCGTTCTTTGGAGATCCCAATTCACATCCTTCATTTGAAGAGTAATTGCGTAAGTAAGACCAAATCCATCCTTTATCAATACTAGACAATGTTGTCAGACTTTAAATAGATTCCACACACGAGCCTTGTAATGAGAACAAAGTCTCTGACGTTTACCCACAATTCCACACTCCCCGCATGCTGTTCCCTGCACCCGTTCTGCAATCCGTACCGTGTTTGCAGGACAAACAGTTAGGACTGTTAACTAGCGAATGGCGATTGCCCTATAATTGACTAAGATTAGGGCGGAACTCTGGTCGTGAGTCTCCAAGTCCAGTGAAAGTTGCCCGAGATTTTTGCTGCATTAATTCTGGCAGGAAATGGCCATCGGAAATTAAGCGGATTCCCAAGACAGACTGGTCAATTATGGCTTTAAAATAGCCCTTTTCTGAGCTAATATTGGGTAAAAACGACATACGCAAAACAATAGTAAACAGAAATTGTAAGGTTCGTCAATATCTTCTTTGACTTTCTACATTGTGAGAAGTATCCGCATTGCCAGACGGGGATCAACTGGTATTTGACGTGAAAAAATGTATTGATCTTGAAGCTATTTTTTATCTATATATTGCTATCCCGTCTGAAACGGATGTTATTTCATTATGATTACATTTTCACAAGTTAATAGTGATACGAATATTTGTTCTAACCATTTAAAAAATGTTGCGTCTTCATATGATCCTCGAAGCTAGGTCTTGAACACAGCTTTGCGTTAGCTTTTGATGTACGTTTGAAAATCGATTTGTACACTTGTAAGATAAAAAAACCCCAGCAAGTTTAGTCATCTCTTGAACATGGGTTACCTCAAAACGATTTGTTGTAACTCATTTAAAAGTTCTGAAATCAATAGAAAATGGTAAATGTGAAGTGTTTCAATTATAGCACCGTCAACATGAGGTATAGTTCAGCCTTTGTCCAATCGCTGTAATACCTCGGCTGTCATCGCGCGGACGTCGGAGAAAACACCCAAGTCTCGTTCATTGCAGACTTAAGCACGTGGTTTGTCAGTTCAATTTTTGGCACGTCAAGAATTGGAGAAAAATGCGATATTGATTACCTTAACATGAACGTCGCTCTTGTGATTGCGGTAGGCTGTCACTGACGGTGCGGAACACCTATTACACGGGACAGCGTAACGAGGAAGAAAAGAAATCTCCACTGCTTATACTTCAAAAACAGCTCTGCCATTTGTAACAAATACGAAAATAATATCTCTAGCTGACATCAAAGGTAAAGCCTACAATGCTTATTACACCCTTTTGAATCTACATACTAGTAGGTGATGTGTGGCAATGACATGGCCTGTATCTTCTATTTTTCATCGACCACTGATTAGCACTGAAACGAGCTCTGATGTGGCGGTATAATCGTTTATAGTAAATGCCTTTACGTTGAGTTAAACATAAATGAATCCATTACCGTGCACAAACTTTGCTCCGCTTCACGAGGCCTCAAACAAACAATTTATACATTGCTGAGTTCGATATGTTCCATGCTCATTTTAAATGCTAAACGTGTCAACTGAATTTACAGATTGAGCTA
The DNA here is from genome assembly GCF_022045235.1 of Haliotis cracherodii. Taxonomy (NCBI): domain Eukaryota; kingdom Metazoa; phylum Mollusca; class Gastropoda; order Lepetellida; family Haliotidae; genus Haliotis; species Haliotis cracherodii. The sequence goes on along the minus strand of NW_027266270.1, from coordinate 15,644,883 downwards.
CCTATTGGGTACCGTTAGCCTGAATAATGCATTTAGGTTATTTCGGGTATAGACAAACAGAGCGATTTCTTTATGAGATTGTTCCGAAATGTTGTAACAAGTGTGTAATGTTGTTTCACTCAACCGAGCATGTTTGATTTCACTGTGAGTGTTCATTATATGTCCATTATGCAGCGTTGAAAACCACATTAGTTTATAATATGCACATGTCTGAACATGAATGATTAAAAAATCAGAGATTGGTTGAGTTATGCATTAGGACGATAATTGTGATTGTTTGTCAAATGACGTCATCACAATTGCAGCTATACCATGTTTTTTTATAAGATTTAATGGATTCTGAGAGCAAATATACCAATATGATTGTTGGACCTGTTAGTATTGAGACTCAGTTTTCAGGTTACGACATCTTATATTCGGTGAGTTTCGACCAATACTAGTAAATATACTTCTTCTCGTTTTTTTGAGTTGCCAATGCAACAAAACAGTTGTTTCACTACTTTTCTTCACCGACTGTAATAATCTGTCTTCTTTTTTGTCGAAAAGCATGTTACGATATTTTATTCACAGACGGAAGAAAGGATCTTTTTTCAGATTATCCCATCTCTCAAAGGAATGTTTTCTTTTTATTACGGCCCTATTGCAAGCAATAAGAATCAGGTACATATGCAGCTTCAAAAGCCATTACTGTTTGACTGCTATCAATTACAATTTACACCGGAATACCCCGTGCCTTCCTCGAGACAACGATGAGGGGGAGGTCTTAAATAAATCATTCTGCGTGAAAAGTTTGAAACTAATTCAATGGTTTTTTTTTCCAAATCTTACAACTGCAAGGTAAATTATTCACATAGAAGACGGATAGAGTACGTTTATCAACTGAATCACAAATCATTTTTTTCCTCCGTGACTGAGCGAGTTTTGTGGCCGCGATCGCGTTATCTTCATCGTTGGCGCTGAACGCTGGTCGGGAAATAAGGCAATATGTCAGTGGCCATTGGATTCTGTCTTCCATCCTCTGACACACGCTGCATCATTGAGAGAATTGGCATCACTGAGATCGATCTGCTGCTGTTGTTGAAGTTGTTGCATCATTGCAAGACGCGGGCCTGATCCAATCATAGTCTCAAGGCATGAAACTTGATGTAAAGAAGTAAAACGGTTCCTAATACATAATGATATTTTACACAGTGAAATGTCTTTACTATCACTGCAGTCGTTGAGATCTCCACACACTGATGCGGCATCATCATCGTGTGTAACATTTCGAAACTTCACGACGTCCTTACTGAAAAGATACCGGTTGCCGTAATTCTTGTATTGTGGTGCGTTGATTTTGTTGTTGACGCTATCGCCATTTTGGTTTCTTATAAATATGAAGTCAGAAAAAAACACACGAAATATGTATGAATTTGTATCCAAATGACAATACTGAAATTGTTTTTAAGCAAGCCAGGAAACCAGTCAAAGCATATGTCACCGAAGTTCCCCCATCCCTTGCAACGGAAGTTGTCTTTGTTTCCATGCCAGGAGTAAGGAAGGAATGTGGTTTGTAATTTAAGGGATGTGCACGTAGTGTGTGCTTTGAAATATGAATGATCATTTCTTGATCTTGATAAAGTTAATGCTACCGACAATTTCATATCTTCCGTTTTATTTTACTGCACGTGAAAAAGTGGAAGATTTTGAACGGATAGAAAAACAGGAAAAGCATACAAGGATCTGTGCGTTGGATATGTAACTGAAGACAAGTTCTATATTATTGATGACCTTCCTCTTCAGACCCGTGTAGATCCGGGTCAGAATAGGTCTTCAGCAACCCATTCTTGCCGTAAAAGATTGTCTGGTCCAGACTCGATTATTAACAGACCGCCGTCATATAGCTGGAATATTGCTGAGTGCGGCGTTTAACAACAAACCAACCAAATCATTGCAACTGTGTAGGTCCCAACAATGCACCAGGCAACAAGTTGATCACAGAAACTATCATGCCATCAGTCAGTAAAGTATATGACAGAATGTATAGCGTGATGGTGTTGTACCGATTGACCCAACTGTTAGAATCAAATATTTGTTATCACATTTATGATACCTAATTAAATGCTCATGATGTCAGTCACTTGATTGTCTGGTCCAGACTCGATTATTTACAGACAGCTGCCATATAGCTGGAATAAGTATTAATAAGTGCGGCTTTGAATAACACATAAATAAACAAACAAAACATAATTTAGATTCAGCATGTTAATTGTTCAGGTTGTAAATATTTATATATGTTTTTTTTGTATTTACAAAAGTCTGCCATGGATAAAACTGATTTGAGTTCCCTATAATTATTAATATAATTATCATTATTATTCCTTTTTGGTTTTTTCTGACTTCATCAAAAGGAACATTCATGCATCATTCAAAGGCCACAGAAAAGACAATATTTTTAATTTCGAAAACATATTTGTGAATGTTTTTTTTTGCGTTTCACGAGAATGATACATTGTTGTAGCTTAAAGGGGATGGGGGAGTGGGGAAGAGTGAATTCGGTTTTACAGCAAATACTCTGTATATATGTTGATGTTGGCTAGTCGGGGTGGGTGGGGTGTTAGAGCAATCTTCACCTTATGAACAGCTGTTGATACAAATACAAATTATTTCAGGGTAAGAATTAAAGGCGTGTTGTGGGAAGGAGTGCTGGAACCCCCGGCCTTTACAGGATTGTTTGATCGTGATTGATGTTGACAATGATCAAGACACAGATGAACATGTGCTTTTTGTTCAATAACATGTCCATACTTCTCAAGCATGCAAATATTTTTTCTTGTAAGTTTCCTGGTCCTAAATGACACAGCCAAAGTGTACTTGGGCGATTTAGACATCGAGATCAGCTGAGTGTAAGTATTTGAGAACAAAATAACGACTTCGAAAAGATACGTGCTTGTACAGTAACAATCTATATCAACCATCCAAATCTTAATATAGTGTAAGCTTCAAAATAGGAAAGATTATTGATTCGTCTTTTATCTCAGCTTTAACGCCAGGACGTCCAGTCTTTTTGAGCGCCGCTCTTCGCTGTGAAGACTTGCGTCCTTTGGGCGTGCCAGAATCATATGGATGTTGACTCGAATCCCAGACTTCCCCTGATTATAGTTCTAGGTTTGTCTGCAAGCACTTACGGTACACGTCCACGACCTGCATCACCTCATGGGCTATCAAGCTGACACGCCGTGATTTCACTGAAATACGTATGTACATTATCAAAGCCTATTTTTAACTCACCCTTTTTCTGTCAACATGACATCAATATGCTCAGATCTACAAAACTGTTATTGTGTTAACTTCTCTCAAATGAATATCGTTGGCCATATACGTGTGACATCCACATAAATCTGGTTAACATCAGGTTAAATCGATGTTAAATATATCGGTTGCAATATAGAAAACCCTTTACACCACTGAACACTGACTTTACATCTGGTTTCAAATAGAGAAACAAACCAATGAACCTCTACCCTTAAACAATTTCCAGTAATATCATCGTGTTTCAATTACTAGTAATTAAATTTTACCCACCTTATTTTATTTTGAAACGTTGTTAACTAGCGCAGGCACGTTATGCCATATGAAACAGCCGGCTGCATTGGAGAAATACCTTGTGTATATAGATCAGGATTGCCATGCAGAGACAATAAGGGATTCAATAAATAAGTATGAAAGTTCTGGGGATGATCTTGTAGACGATGGGAAAAATAGTACAGAGCATGTGCCACACGTGTACGATTTTGACAGTCATTCACGTGCTACACCTGACAGACTTTACTGTCAGAATATATGCTACACATGTCACAAGTGCTGCACATGGCAGACTCTTCCAGTGAAACATGTGCTGCACAAAAGTCATGTCAAACTTTACCTATACACAAACCCTTTGAAATCCTTCCTAAATTGCTAAATTCAGTGTCCAGAGTACTATTCCCACTGTATCATCATCAGCACGTGTGTGAATGTATATCCAGTAATGATACCAGATGATCGCATACAATGTACAGAACATGTTCAACAAATGCAAGACTCTTCCTGTAGAACATATACTTCGGAAACATTATTATTTATTTCAAGCAATTTTCGATTAAATCCCAGCAACCCCCCCACCCGACCCCACCCCACCCCCTCCACCCATAATATCAAATGATCGGTCCCTTTGATGCCACAATGTACAGTTGTCGACAGATTTTTAATCCATTTATTACGACATTGTTATCGCTTGGACATATAGATAAATAACGTTATTGTAGATAGAGCAAAAAAGAGTTTCATTCACTGCAGGCAGAGTCAAATGAGGAACAACGTGCGGGAAAGCCTCTCCTGTGGCAGATCGTCGGCCAGGGGGAAGATTGAAAACGAAATTATTCCCGTTTCATCTGTCAGTTGATATGTTTCCATCTTAAAATTTATCGTCAGTTGTGTGTCCGAATCTCACCGGTCGTTCAAACAGGCAACCCTGAGAAAGGAAATTCAAACTCCACCAAAGCTAGGCTATCGACAGTACCTATAAGAGTGTGGGAGTACTTGCTGGTCAGTTTTGGATCACTCTCCCCAGGTACTTCTAATACCAGAATAATGCGTTTCTTAATGACGATAATTTCGCTTTGATATCACGCTAATGGAAAGCAAAATGAAAACCATCACAAACATCCCACAAATGATTCAGCTATTAGTTTAGTCATTTTGGAATTCATCACTACCTGACATTAAACACCGATTAATCTGTATTTATTGCAAGTGTCTGGAACTTGGACATTGCCCACAGTCATAATAGCATAGTGTGGATGCGTTTATAGAACATATGAAATCTATTAGGGGTCAATGCTGTTCTGAACTTGTAGATTATCTGCTAATTCTGTATTGAATGAAACGTTTACTAGAGACCATTCGTGAGGCCCAATTGCTCAATCTAATCAGAACTTGAAAGGAAAATAGTATTTGTTTTGTCTTCTTTGAATGTATTCCTGCCCTGAGTAGCGGTTGTTTACACTCATGTGTCAACAGTGACAAGTGGTACCGACTAATGCAGTTATTGTTGGATGAAAGGCTAAAACTGACTGGATAAAGACCCCTGGCATTCGAACTGTTTGGAAATCCAATACCTCACACGCCAGATTCATGTAAATCTTCACTTTGATAGAATAGAAAGCAAAGTAGGAAAAGGAAGACTTTTAAGTTGAGAGTTTAAGCGACTAGATAACAAAGCTGTTGGACTAGCTGAACTGTGCGTTTGTCTTTGCATAGACTGTTGTTCGATATTATTACAATGCATATATTTCTTTATACTTTTAAATATATTAAATCCTCTTTTTAATATCAGCCGAACTCAGGGTCTGTTACCAGCTGGCGCAAAAACAAAAAATCAAAGAAAAAAAGCATGAAGAAATAAATACAGTGTACTTATATGTTATAATACAAACGTTACTTTGGCCTAGAAATGGATCCATATATATGAAATGTGAACATTTTCTTTATGAAGACGTTGTATATCACGAATGGAAATTACAAAACAAATATTTATTTAATCTCAACCAGAATCCCTCTCACGACTTATATATAATATATAATGTTTCGTCTGTTCTGTACAAAGCTCCATTAACAAAACACACATGATGGCATTTACATTTTATAGAACCTGTGATCTGTAGTGTATGTCAAGCAATGGTCGTTTATCCAAATATACCCAGGGAAGGCGGTATGACGTCACTGTCACACGATTTGTCCAGATTGGCACCATGCTGTGACGTGTTGTGCTAATTGTCATCTGATATCCATGTAGCTTTGTGTCATGTAGTGTTGTGTTGTGCCAATTGTCATCTGATCTCCATGTAGCTTTGTGTCATGTAGTGTTGTGTTGTGCCAATTGTCATCTGATCTCCATGTAGCTTTGTATCATGTAGTGTCGTGTTGTGCTAATAGTCATCTGATCTCCAAATAGCTTTGTGTCATGTAATGTCATGTTGTTCCAATTGTCATCTGATCTCCATATAGCTTTGTGTCACGTAGTGTCGTGTTGTGCCAATTGTTACTTGAAATCCATGTCTCTTTGTGTCATGTAGTATCGTGTTGTACCAAGTGTCACATGATCTCCATATAGCTTTGTGTCACGTAGTGTCGCGTCGTTCAAATTGCAACTTGATCTCCATATAGCTTTGTGTCGCTTTGTGTCGTATTGCCTAAAATGTCATGTGATCAATTGTCAGTGTGTGTGTGTGTGTGTGTCAGTGTGTGTGTGTGTCAGTGTGTGTGTGTGTGTGTGTGTGTGTGTGTGTGTGTGTGTGTGTGTGTGTGTGTGTGTGTGTGTGTGTGTGTGTGTGTGTCAGTGTGTGTGTGTGTGTGTGTGTGTGTGTGTGTGTGTGTGTGTGTGTGTGTGTCCGCTTGTACTAGTCGGACTAATGCCAGTGGTATTGTGCTAGCTCGACTCTGATTCTTGTTAATCCCCTTAATGTCAAACGCCAGCCAGGGTAACAACAAGTACCATATTTGAATACCCTTTGGAGACCGAACCACCGACCTTCCGCTCTCCGAACAGATGCCCTATATACTAGGCCACTGAGGCGGTGTTTTAGTTGTGAAACGAGACTGTGTGCAAAGTGTCAATCATTCGAGGGATAATGGCGACTGTGAATCTCGTTAGTTAGTATACTGCCTATTAATTAGTATATACTGAATTTGGCGCGTGCATTTGATAATTCATATTTCACAAAGCGCACGAAACAATAATATGGATATAGAATTCATTGTTTAGTATGTTGTGAAAACCTGTTTTGAAATCATGCCACATCGACACACAATGTTGACGTGGGGTGAAATGGGGTTTAACGTCGCGTCGATGTGCATGCAAGTGCGTGTGCGTGCGTGCGTGCGTGCGTGCGTACCGGCGTGCGTGTTTGTACTAGTCCGGACTAATGCCAAATTTATTGTGTTGGCCGGAGAGATACCATGCCGCAGTTTAACATAGATGCCCCTCTCAGACACAGTATACTGACTCCGAGCCGACCAGTTCTTGTTCTTAACCAATTAATGCCGAGCGTTAGGAAGGGTAACAACAAGTACCATCTCGAAACGTCTTTTGATATGACGCGGCCGGGGGTCGAATCCCGGACCTTCCGCTCTCCGGGCAGACACTCTACCACTAGACCACGGAGGCGGTCGACAAACAATGATATTCATCCATATGTGCTTGTGTTGAAAAATAATCATATGTCGTCTTGCCATTTACACTTTTCAGAAAAACGTCTAATTTGGGAGCAATCTTTCTTTAACAGTTCACAGCAAGATGTATGAGAAGTTCCCAGTAGTGCCACCAGAAACCTTATCAACATGCCTCATTGTCGTTGTACGACTTTTTACAAATTTTCAGGGACATGCGATGCAAAACAAATGAATTTTGTTGATTGAAATAAGGACTAAAGTACTCGAAGCCGCTTTGATCTGGGCATCCACGAATGTCACAGGGAATGTAGTAATGTGTGGCAGGCAGTGGAGGTTGTTGCAGGGCGGCGTGGTGGTGCCGCTTACAGCTGCAGGGGACGGTAATAGCATGCTAGCTCCATCGTCGTCTCTCGCATGTATAGAATCGTTTAGCTGTATGTCTCAATTCCTTTGACTGTTAGAACAAACAAGTAATAGGGTATATATGACGAATTTTATGGAGCTTATAACTCAATATTAGGATGACAAAAGAAAGAGAGAGAGAGAGAGAGAGAGAGAGAGAGAGAGAGAGAGAGAGAGAGAGAGAGAGAGAGAGAGAGAGAGAAGGGGGACCAGAGAGAGGGTGAAGGAGACAGAGAGATACATGAAGAGAACAGTAGAGGGGGAAAGATGGGGAGGACTCACACACAGGGACACATGAAGATACACGCGGAGGAACGGAGAGAGAGAGAGAGAGAGAGAGAGAGAGAGAGAGTGAGAGAGAGAGAGAGAGAGAGAGAGAGAGAGAGAGAGAGAGAGAGAGAGAGAGAGACACACACACAAACGAACATAGGGGAAGGGAGGGGGAAGGCGAGACAGACAAACTGACAGGCAGGCAGGCAAGCAGAAAGCCTATTATTGTTCGTCTGATGTTTCTCGAGTTCTTGGTACTTTTAAATTTGATAGAATTATCGGCTTCATACTTCGTTATTTGTGCTTCACACCGTGTTATATATTAAAACATGCATCCACTACATTCACAGTAAACGAGATGAAACCAGTCGGAAGTTAACACAATACTTTCAATGTTGAAACAGAAATTTGTATAACAAAAAACACTTCGTCTATTAAACGAACGTTGCTATTTAACGTATATCAGACTCTTTGTGCCGTATATCATCCATTTGACCAAATGCACAGACACTCATTCACTGTACTGACCATACATGTGTTTCCAAATGGACAATTATTCTGTAGAGTTCACTTTCAGTTGAAGATGGAAATTAAATATATGAAGATTAATGAGTTGATTGAGCCAACTCCATGTTGATAATTACATAATCACATATTCACATAAACATCGAAACATATATGTTGGAGATCATATAGTATATAATTGTGTTGGTTATGTCAGTGCGTCATGTTGTCATTGGTAGAAACTGGACAGGAGGAAACAGAATAAGAACAAAATCCATGCCAGCTGTCGTCCTAGGTCTGGCTGCCTATATAACTATTTGTTTGACTAATAGACTTTGGCATGCATGACCTGTCAAGGAAAGACACAAATAAGTTCAGTGTGTAAACCACATAATAGAACCATGTAATAGATTTGGTTTTATCATACCAAACTCGACATATGAGGTACAACCATATAACAGAACCATGGAATAGAAATTGGTTTTACCATGCCATACTCGACATATCGAGGTACAAACTTACAAACAGTATAAACATAAGAAGGCGGGGTGGTTTGCATGGAAGATTTTACAGTTTTCATAATGATATTAAAGAATTTACAGAGTTTTTTTATAACACTTATTTTTTACAATTAAAAGTTCTTTAAATTTGAACATACTATTCGACTTTTGATAGAGTTAATTAAAGATACTGCTCCAGGTTCTCCATACAACATGTATAAAGGCGTACGTTTCTTAATGGGAATTAGTTTACGTAAACAAATACATGAACAGATTCAATTGCTTTACAGTTGTCAAGCCCCCAGATTTTACAACCATATAATAGAATTGGTTTTACTATAGCATCGAGTAGATATAATTATAGATATTTCATAGATAGATTAAATGTTCTACTATTGCGTAATACAAAGAACATTGCCTTAGTGGCAGATTCACAATTTGCTTGTATAGAGATTTTGAAAGCGTTTTGAAACTATCATTTTTGTTTTACTAGTCTTGATATGCAACTTCCATTTTAACAGCAAAGTGAAAAGATATCAAACATATTTTGTAAATTATAATGATTAAAAGCGAACAAAACAACGGATAGATTTAACAGACCAATAAGTGAATAGGATTCAATAAAAAACACTAGGACAGTTTTGAGAATATAATGGTTCTAGAAAATTTAGAAACAATGAAAACAACATTGGAGACACATTTTCTCCTTGACGGACACCAATAAGACAAGGATATTGTTCTGAATATACACCTTTTGTACACACAATATATGATGATAAAATGCCATCGTACGTGTACGTATTAACAACAATACGAATAAGTTCCCATCAATACCTTGTGCCAATATTGTTTTTTCCATAAACCTATACGCTAAACATTGTCAAAAGCTTTTGGCAAATCAATGACATCACAATACATTTTTTTCTTTCTTTAAAATAAATTAATAATTTCATACAGGGTAATAATGTGATCATTTGTGGAGTAGCCATGTCTAAAACCCGCTTGTGATTCTAACAGAACGTTATTACTACAACATTTAATCTTTAATTAATAACTGAGATAAACAATTTTCCGAGGCTGCTTATAAGACTTATGGGCCGAAAGTTACCAGGGTCATCTGTACTTCCTTCACCTCGTCACGATATGGCTGAAATATTGCCGATGTGACGTAAAGCATAAACTCACTCACTCACTTCCTTTACCTTTGAAGATCGGACGAATAATTCCATTTAACCATTGTTCGGGAAACATCCCAGTGACAAGTATAAGATTGAATAGTCTGGTATACAAGGGTACGAATGTTGGCACTGAAGATTTGATATATTCATTAATAATGTTACCCTGGCCACATGCCTTCTTTAGTAGTTTGAAGGCACATTCAATTTCTTGTGCGCTTATGTCAGTGTTTAAAATATCATTACAAATATTGACATCAAAATTAATATTAAGATCAGTCGAATCTATCTCAAGTGTGTTACTCACAATTGTGTCTATTGCAGTTGACATGTTTTCACTCTCAGATTCAGTACATCCTGTAAACAGCAGACATTTCTCCATTGCGCGACACTGAAGTTCTAACATAGTTTCTCTCAGTTCACAGTCCTGTTGTAATAATTGGTGGATTCTGCCATGGAAGTAGTCACCATCATTGTGACAATCATCTACTCTGCCTGCCAGTAAATGCACCTGATAGTATGTCTCGTCGACGTCAGAAGCTGTCTGACATTTATATAGTTTACTTTTCAGAGTGTTCACACGATCCTACATTAAGAATACTTTCTCCTTGGTTTAGTTAAGTCTAGAGTATAACTGTTAGATTGCCTTCAATTTAAGCAATATTCTGATCTATCTTCTCTATCTTCACAGTTCTAACACCGATCACATTTGTTTTATGTTCAATGGCAACAGTCCTTGCTACAGTAGCATATACAATGAGTCATAGTAGATAGATTTTTCATTGTATCAAATGAGGTCTGTGCCTATGCTGGGGTAGCTGAGTTTATCTCTTGAGCTGGATGTGTCTGTGCAAGGCTACTGGTAGGTAAGTTTCTAATTAAGGTGTGAAATGATACTTGATTACAGCATGACTTTTTTTAGGTTTTTTACCCTGGTGTTCTGCATAGTCTGGATAATGGAGTCTCGTGTCGAGGTGGTCGGTGCGGCCGTTGGTTTCCATGGGCTATTATCTCTGGGTAGACTAGGCAAGTAGAAAAGGGATTAACGACTAACTGTTTTAAAGACTAACCATAATACTTTATATAACCCAGGAAGGACGTTCTTTGTATTAACAGAAAGTACTTGAGACAATGGGAAGTACTACTAGGTGGACCTTTCAACTTTGTACACCACTATCCCAAACGACAGAGTTGAGAAAAACCTTAATTCGTTGATTCATTGGCCATTTGCCATGGATATAGTTATCATCACTACCTCTTACGATTCAGAACACCTTGCCAAAAATGAAGGCATATTTCATCTGATATTTACTGAGAAAACAATATGTCAAATACTGGACTTCATCACAGATAACATTTGCGTGACATTTAGGTTTTGACATTTAGGCAAGTAGCGGGGTTCCCCATGGGCACCTGCTGTGCTCTTATACTTCCTGAACAGTCTCTTTAAACATATGAATCGGAATTTCTGCTCGGATTGGCAAAACCATAACACGGAAATTTGGCCAAGAATTTTAAACAAGCTTGAGGAATATCGATGACCTGATAGCGTTCAGTAACGGTCGGAAAGTCAATTCCCGTCCGTTGATTTACCCATCTGAACTAGAAATGAAGCAGACCACTGACGTTGCCCCATCTATGCATACAAATTCAGAATAACAGAACAATAAAAGAGACAGGACGACAAGAGGGATGACTTCAACTTTTCACCAATCAACAAGATACGCTCACCTTTTTTAGAACAACGTATCATGACTAGTTGACAATGATATATAAACATATTCTCATAATTAGTCGGAATCGAACAATCATGATCATTATAATCATTATGATTATGGAAATGGGTTTGTTGCGTCTGTTTGTAGACTCCAGTGAAACAACGGTCATCAGGGCGGCACCGTTCACAGTGCAATCACCCGAATTTACGAACTATTGGAATTATTTGGAATCCTAGAAGGGACAATATGTCGCATTGTCCCGCATTTTAACGCCATTTTTACACATTTTTGAAAAGCGACAATGCGACAACTAGACATATTTTGAACTTGAAAAGTGTAGTGTTGCCGCATTGTCGCATTGTTGCCTTTTGGTAAAGTGAAAACATATTATTCAAAGGGCAACAATGAGACAAATGGCTATTGTCGCGCTTTGGTAAATTTGGACTCTTTTTGCATGTTTTTGAAAGGGCGACAACGCGACAATGTCCCTTCTAGGATTCCATAGTGTTATGTCTTTAATTAATATACATGCGTTCACAAAGTTGTTCACTCGTAAGGCATGGCCTTAAGTGACCAGACCGGAGGTACATGTATCAGATAAATATCATTTACGTTTGTACGTACAGTACCTATCTTCAACAGATTCCCAGTTGAGAAATATATTTATGTATACTGACCCCTGGTTCTCCACTGATGTATGTATATACGTAGAAATATATGTAACATCCAAAATATACATGTAGGTTGCAGGTGTTAATGCAGACAGCAATTACATGCCTAGCATATATTTTCCGCTGAATGGTTCGAGATGCAATTGTAGAATCTGGCATGTGGAAAGCAATTGTCTTAAAGTATTCATGTTTAAAGTGATATTCTATAACTAATGTCACGGTTCTGTATAGACGACGATCATCGTTAACAGTTTGAAGACCAAACAATACTTTAAAACCTGCCACATTAGTTATACAAATCAGCGAAATCTGCTTGTGCGCGTCCCCAAATCACATAAACTATTCAAATCTGTATTCCATCAGCAAAGACAGCACTGAGGCCTCTGTTAGTTAATCAAACATTTATTGTTGTCTTTACACTGGGATTTACCGAACTGGGTTATTGGTGCAACAGAGATCATACGGAATTGCTTCAGTGAACCGATCAGGATGCAACAGTCATGGCAACTGGGCGAACAAAACACTATCATTTAATATTTACATCAATAGTGACAACCGAGCTTTTCACTACTAATCGCCATCTTAACAATCTGAATTTAAATAATGCATGAAATATTCGACTGTTTTGTGTGATAGCCTTGATGAACCCAAATATAGCCCATCAAAAATACGGGACGTATCATACGTCTGTAATATTCACGAATGAAATTATATCATCTGAACAGTCTGAATAAGCTGTCATAATTGAAATCCATCTAACAATAGTATTCATTACTACATTATTTCTAATTGAATGAAAATGTGTCTTTAATGTACCTTCGTTATCGCCAAATCAAACATTTTTATTGGTATACACTCTTCGTGTGTTGCCTCGGTCCTAACACACGCGTATTGTCTACTGTTCTTTGGAAGAATGGCCTACAATGATTATGGCACAATTCATCAACCCTAAATCATTAAATAAACACTGTTGATGCTCTGTCCAACCGTTGCCTAGGATTACACTAATGTATTCCTGATCAATGGTCAATGATTTAGCCGGGTTTTGTCTATTGGTACCCATTATCAACTAAATTAAAGCTTGTGCGCATGCCCAGGTCTCGCTCTGTAGAACTAACGGCGCGCTCTAGTTGGATAACCAGCAACTTCTGCAGCTACAGTTCATAGTTGGTTGTAAACGGGATAGTGTGTAGTCAGAGCCACATCAAGACAGGAGGGATTTTTTCAGGTAGGTCAAATTATTTGTTGTATTTTTTACATTACTCACTTTAGACAATTTACTCAACATTAATAAACACACTTTAAAGAAATCCCTAGTTACATACACAGTTGGTAAGTAACCACTTACACTTCGAAATACATGCTACAAAAGGTTACAATTACCACTCAAACGTTTTATTACGGAATACATGTATCTTACTCATTTATTCCTTCCTTTACATCTGCATTTTAAAACTTGATCTATATGTTATGACATATAATATGTCAACACAAAGGGAACAAGGAACAATGATAGTGTAATAAGAATAATCTAACATGTGGTCTCTATGTATTCGTGTACATTGTGAAGATAAAACCAGAGAAATGTCTTTTGTCGCTTACCCCTGCAGTATAGTAACGAAGTCTGGCAAATAGTAAGCCACACGTGTCCGATATACCTTAGCCGTCAACAGCTAAGTGATAATCGACCCAGTAGGTCGATCCAGCGTTGTCGGCTATTGCCACTTAAACGTCTTAAGTCGATGTCAGACCAAACACCTATTATACCGTTTATAAAAACAAACGCCGAAAGCAACATTGCATTGTCTTGCGCATGCACTTAACTGACGTTAAATGGCTTCGTGTATTTACTTTTACTCTTGTAACTCCTTGCGACAATATTGACGGGTTTTCGACTTGACAGTATTGTTGTGTCGCGAAAACAAGTACACGTCAATTGTAACTTATCAAATATTCATTGTCGGTGTATGTGTGCTTAGTGAATGCAAAAAAATATCAATTAGTTAAACTTTGTTTGGTATTAATAAGGCTGTAGTGTCATAACTTTTCTTAAACATGTGTCGGTTTCAAACATAACCTTGCATCGATTGATGATGTGAATATAATGAGAATATGACAATGTCATTGCGTGTACTCTTTATAATACTATAATAGTAGGACCAGTGCCATACGTGCCTAAATCTGTACGAGGAGTGTCTTCATTTCTTCGTTGTAACATCAACTCGATCTGCAGCTTGTCTATAATAAACTTCCATTATAGCCATAAACACATTATATTTGAAACGTGTTTTGACAAAGGGCTGAATGGTAGTGTGTTTTGGTAAATACGAACAGATCTATATTTTTCTAAACGCGGACCGTAAATACCTTGTTCTAAGCTGCTGATAACCAATGGCTTGAATTAACTTGAATCAAATGTATAGTCAACGGTCGTTATGGTAACAGTTACTTTATACGCATTTTAAAAATGAACCGTGTGAGATTGTTTTGATGAAAGGACCACACACAAGATTTACGAGTAGAGCAGAGTAGAAGAATGACCATGAGTTATGGCGAATACAACTTTGATTATCTTCACACAACAAATATATCCACAGCACGGTGACAATAACGACGAAGACGTCACTTGATGACCCAGTGAAACAAGTCCTTCAAAATGTGCTGTAAACGGTTCCCGTCGGGCGATTTTCCCTATTGATCAGATGTTTCCACCAGAAGGAC
This sequence comes from Haliotis cracherodii, assembly GCF_022045235.1. Lineage (NCBI taxonomy): Eukaryota > Metazoa > Mollusca > Gastropoda > Lepetellida > Haliotidae > Haliotis > Haliotis cracherodii. The sequence continues at coordinate 15,629,731 of NW_027266270.1, read as the reverse complement.
AACCTCCGTTACACGATTAACCTGATTTCGTTAGTGACAACTGACATTTGACATATCTCTTCACTTAGTGATTTTACTCGGCACTTTGTCTCGAGACATGATGATACCGGACTTGCCTTTTGAGAGAGTGATTGAGTGAGTATAGTTTTACGCCATTTTTAGCTACATTCAACGCAATATCAAGGCAGGGAACACCGGAAAACGGGCTTCATACATTGTACCCATGCGGGGAATCGAACCCGTGTCTTCGGCGTGACGAGCCAACGTTTTAACCACTAGGCTACCCGACCACCCTCATGCTTTTTGAAGCAGCTTCTTATAGAAGAGAGTGAGTAATATTTTACGCGTTTTGGCAATATTTTAGAAATGCCATGATGGTCGGAGAACAATAATGACTGTAATAGATAATAACCGTCAAGAGAATGGAACCGGGATCATCGATGTTTCAGGTTTGCCCCACACTCAACACTATGTGAACTATTTGATGGGGCTTGTATATAATCCAATTTGGACTGGTTTGATATTATGAACAGCGTACCACGTCGGTGTTAGATGATACGTCATCTTCCTTTCACCTTCAGTCGCCTCTCAAGCATAATTTTTATGTTGCCCGGTTCTAACCCGAATCCTCAGGGGTCGTCGCTATGACTATCGAACGCATGAACCCCAGGGCTACCACAATGACCTTCCACTTTAAATTTGATTAGATAATTTGTATAGCGCATTTTACAATTAAAACTGCTCAAAAGCGCTTACACTATGATTGATCTGGTCAAAGGCTCTCGTGAAGAGATAGGTTTTGAGTGTTTTTTTAAAGTTTGTCAGATTTTCCGTTCCTCCGATTCCTAGTGGCAGATTGTTCCATAGCAATGGGCTATCATGTTGAAATGGCCTATCGTCATAACCCGAGATAACAGTCCCGGGATAGTCAGACACGAGCATGTGCCTAAAGGACTAACATACCATTCAAAACTAATATAAGCAACCGTCTACCAAAATAAGTGTATTCATGGTACATTAATAAATGTTTAGCGTGGCTATCCTGCTATACATATTCACTGAACAGTTGCAGCTTAGAAACAGTCTACCTTGTTATATTTGCTTTCCAGTTTTTCTTCAGGTATTTGCATTTTGTTTCCTTTGTTTTACGTTCTGAAACCATATACATTTTGTCTGTTACAATGGTCTTTAGTGGTTAACTGAAAAGTACTCCAACCTTCACCCATCCAGGAGTAATGCTACAAGAAGTGTATTATTTCCCTCATTCACTCAAGTTTATGTTGTACCTCGCGATTTTCTTGTACATTATAACAAACTGGTTAACCGTTTTTGACGTCCCCTACATGTAGTGCGAGTTCGTTCGTCGACGTCCTGGCGTCATGATCATCCAGCCATTGTGATTACGTTGTTCGACATGCATATGTGTCCTATGTTGTCTAGAAATAAAAGCCTCAAGAAGGAATAAAGGAATATGTATTCATGTATCTGCAATCATTACATCGAATAATTGTGCGTAAAATAAGAAAAGGGGTATTACAATGCTGCATGTCAAACTAATGCATATCGACCGGCTTCGTTGTTATAGGCTCATGTATGCCTTATGCGAAAATGAACCCCGAGGTATTCACAGTTGGGATAAAGCTTTTGGAATGTCTCGTGACTGAGCGAGAACCTACGGGATCGTTCTTAATAACCTTAATGATCAATCGTGCCAAACTGGAATCGAACAAAGACTGTCATTAGTTGAAACATGGGGTTCAATATTTTGAAACGATGCGAGGCTGAGTGGGGTTATACGACGCTTTTAACAGTTTTATTACACAAAGGGTTTTGACATTGCCCCCGTTTAGAGAGTTAAACCCTTCTCGGGTAACAATTGAAATAATTGACTATTCTACATTCCCGTCTGTCAGTGCAAGGGAATAGTTGAATAATCACATTACTTAAAACATACAAAAGCTAGCTCCTTTCGATTGCGAGTGAAAACCGTTATTTTACTGGCCATATTTAATGTTCTTATTATGTCAATATTCGTGTGAGGTTGATGCTCGTCACCCGAAGATCGGGTTCGATTCCCCACAGATCGTCAAAGTCCATTTCTGATATCCCCCGATTTAATATGGCTGGAAGATTACCAATAGCGATGCTAAATTCAAATATCGTATTTAGTTCCTGGAGGACACAGTCTTCCAAACATATATCGTACATGTAATTATCTCATATGCTCACTTTTCAGGGACATATATGTCCATAGACATGGTTCTAGGCGCCGGAATTCGCTGTACAGAATTGCGTACGTTAGTCGTGTCCAGGATCCAATGATAGTGGGTTCGAATCTTAGATTACGATCCTTGGTTTTTAAGCGCTGTACCCGTTCCCGTTGATTTCACCAAATTGGTAAACGTCTGAGACCTGCATCTCTTCAAACTTTCCTCTTTCATGAAGCTGACACGCCGTGATATGACTGAAATACTGTCAAAAGCGCATACGTCACCACTCGCCCTTTTCCGTAACATGCAAGAAGACTCATCTCCCTATCGTTGAATGTTGTGTGCGAAAATACGATAAACCAATCAGAATGCGCGTATGACGTCAAGTACTTCGGTCAAAGAATCCCTCAGGAATTATTTTGTGTGTTTTTTTCACATGTCTTGAATCTAAAAATATACCCTAGATACAGTTAAACGTGTTCATTCATACTGTAATACCTTATGTCCCGATGTGTTTAAAATAGCATCTGGAAAATATAGGACCTGGGGGAAATATACGTGAATCATTACGTCACGAGTTGACAATTCTTTTAACTATGCCCATGTGCCCTTGGACGGAACCCAGTCGCAAAAATGGCCACGAGGGTCAGCTTGTACCGGAATAACACGAGCTGGTCATGAATGTCAAAAGCGGTGTTAAAACCTAACTCTCACACTCACTCACTCACTCTATGAATTTAACTGTTACTCTTATCTTGTTTCTTTCCATGTAATATGACCGCCTCCGTGGTCTAGTGGTAGAGCGTCCGCCCGTAGAGCGGAAGGTCAGGGGTTCGATCCCCGGCCGTGTACCAAAATTCGTTAAAAGAAGGTACTTGTTGTTACCCTGTCTGCCGCTCGGCATTAAGGGGCTAAAACAAGGACTGATCGGCTCGGAGTCAGTATACTGTGTCTGAGTGGGGTATTCGTGTTAAACTGCGGCATGGTATCTCAGTGGGCTAGCACTATCAATCGGCATCAGTCCGGACTAGTACCAGCAGCCACACCCACACACACAGACACGTGCATGCACGTCGCTATATAAGTGCAATAATCTTGGATGCGACGTTAAACCCAATTTCACCTCACCTCACCTTCCATGTAACAGACTGTTCTACAAATGTGAACACCCCTAAGGCCGTGGCGCTTTGATTTACAACAGTACAAAGAGCACTGCATTGATGCGTTCCGTGTTAATCGGAATTTCCAATTGAGGACATCAATTCAATTATGAAGTTAAAAACGTTGAATGCCACTTTTCCCCATGAATTGATCCATTGTTTAATTCTGACCTGGTTTGTCAAAACACGCAATTTTACAACCGTTTTCAAATGCACCGTGTTGACATGCTGTATACGACTAAATGTAATAAGTAAGAACTTAAAAGTGTATGGATCTGCGCCTGGTTAGGTTTCGAATATCCCCCATCATCATCCAAGAGGCTTGTCACCAACCATCACCTTTCTCGTGCCAATAAAACAGTTATTGTTTATCGGAATTTAGAGTAATGGACTAGCTGTTTGCAAAAGAAAAAGAAAACGATTTTGGTCACGTCTGAAAAGAAAAAGAAAGATGCTCAAAAGAATACAAATGGCCATAATTATATATAACAGTATATATGTATTTTCTGATAAAGGAGGCTGATGTAGCGAGATTCAAGTGATGTACCAAAAGAGGCCGTATCTACATGTACGTTTATCGACCTTCACCTTCAATGGAAGATATCTGTGCTCGGTGAGATGAATGCAACTTCTGATAGTTTCCTAACACCACGTTGAACTATAATCGATTGAAATCTCCTCAATGACAGCACCTTCTTCACTGCTGTAATAGAATTCATTTTAAACTGTGTACGCTTTTTGGAGGAAATCTCACTTCATCGTATTCAGCTCGATCAGGATCCGCCGAGATTTAATCCGGTTTGAGTGAAATGTGCAACGCTCATCGTAACGCAGCAGATCGGTATCTTTGAGATCGGTATTACAATCATTTCCTCGCTAAACATACGCAGCGGAGGGACTTAGTTGGTGGACGTTGAAATCATCTTTCCCTTCTTGGAAACATTGAAATTCATATTTGAGGTAGATGTTATGCTTTTTAGTACGACAGGAGTGCGCTGACGCGGTTAGGGAGTAAGTGAGTTTGGTTTAACACCGCTTTGAACAGTGACATCACAGTGTGTTTGCTTGGTGTGTTGTGAAAGCCCGAAGTGATGCAGGTGTTAGATGTTTGCTACAGTCATCTCACACACCACATATCAAATACCACATAACACATACATGTATGCTGCAAACGCCACATAACAGGGAACGCGACATACATAAACCCTCACATGCCTCGACCCCAATCTCGATTTAAATTGCAAGAGAACAATTCTACATAGGGAAACATTGCAGTTCCTCATCGAACACTCCATTTTAAGAAACAAATTGTCTTCCGCGTGCCAGGTCGACATCCTGCGGGGCGCTTGCCAATAAAGGGACACTGTCACTTTGCCAGTGTTCACGCCGTGGAAGCAGTCCATCTGAACCAGTCACTCCGGGTAGGTGTTTCAGAGCGGCAGAGAAACAGATCTGAGCTTAGACCGGGATTATTGATCCCCAAACCGAGGTCAATATTTGGCAGCTTTGCTGAGGTATTCGTAATCAAAATCCGATTTAAGCAATCAGTATTTTTTGAGTACAACGACGCAAGCCAAGTCGGGATACGAGCATGGTCGATACGGGGGATTACCACCTATACCCACCATAAGGAAGTTTTTATTCAGATCATAATCAAAGAATCGAGAAGACCTGTTATGTGCGGCAAGCTACTGAGTGCCGCAGAGTTGCAAGCACGGACATCAGGACAACCTATAATAAACTCGTCCATAACACAACCAGATCAACGTGGAGTATTTCCAGTAAATATTGATCAAATGTTCATTTTAATGAAATATTACGATCAAGCTGTTATGCGCGGCTACAGCAATTGATCTTTTGCAAATTCAGACTGCTTATAAGTTGTTGCTATTATTGCAAGTAGCATTCCCGTTGAGGCTTCCTGATCCCTTGTGCGTGCAAAATCCGGGTTTTAAAGGGGTACATGTAACTTTACTCAACAAATCTCTGTTTGCCTCGACAAATCCTGCGTCTACACACTGTGGATTATGTCACATGATCGTGCATCTAGTAGCGGACATACACCCGCCATTTCTATACATATTTTCACACTGGAATAACAACATGTTGGTTGTTCAGAGAAACCTCATCATCATAATATGACACATGTCGGTTGTTTGAAAACGGCTGAACAGTAGTGCGACATATGTCTGTTGTTTGGAGACACGTTTGTACAGCACAATGACATAAACAGGTTGTTTAGAGGGACATTTACACCGAAGAACGACATATATCGGTAGTCCAGAGACACGTTTGTACAGCACAATGACATAAACAGGTTGTTTAGAGGGACATTTACACCGAAGAACGACATATATCGGTAGTCCAGAGACACGTTTGTACAGCAAAATAACGTATATAGTTATTTAGAGACACGTTTTTGCAGCAGTATGACCAATACGTTTGCAATACCGACTTGTAAGAGACACATTCAATTCGTATTGATGGTATTCTGACTGAGCTGACTGAAACATATTGTATAATTAACAAACACACCGTTTCTGAAAAAAATACGTGATTCATGACAAAATACGACGACATACATATCGTAGCTATATTTTCAACAATTTATTATATATAAAGGGGAATGTACATCACTATCTGGAGACCATTTCCAGTCTAGCCCTTGATCTTGTAATTAGTGCCCTGTGTGAAACTGAAACATGAACTCTTTGACATTAGGATTGGCATTAACTGTTGGATGTATAATACATCACAATGTCAGCAGCTAAATGGAATTCACATTGGAAGGTAGACACTAGCTGGGCGTGCATGCCTAGCCTAATAACTACCCATTATGAAGACTCTTAACCAGATACATTCATAATTAATCTTCTGGATTTGCTGTTCATATCCCTTCTACACAACTATGACTAAAGGCACAATGGGAATTACTGCTGAAAGGTCGTGACGTATTCATTCTCATGTAACACACTCACGGTTCGTGTTTCAATCACTGGGTCTAAACATTTATCAGAAAGGTAAATTATAATTTCGAAGTTTAATATACAACCATGAACCATAATTACTAAGCGACAATTGACAGGTATTTCAGTTTTCGGAAAACTCCCCGGAAATTATTCGGAAACTATCTGGAAACCTTTCGGATACATTATCAGAAGGATATTTTTTCATATGTTGCATGACATGTTGAACTGCAATCAACGAAATGATATTCTAAGGTATCTGGAAGATTTCAGGTGCACGGAAACATTTCTGTAGAGTTTCTTGAAAGATATATGCAGAATGTCGGTATGGATCTAGAAAATATAAAACCTATAATTATATGGCAAGAACACGCCTTCATATGATTACCAAATGGTTTTGGACTGCTACATTCGCTTTCTCACTTGACGGTGCAGTCGTTGGTCGGCACTCATAAGTGTGTAAACGTCGCTTTAAACAATATTCTTCATATATCACGGCATGACAGACTCATGTGAGATGATTGATCAAATTGACGCAGGTCGTTAATGTTTACCACTTTGATAAAGACGCACAAAACCGGGTGCGGCGCTGACAGACAAAGGCTTGTAAAGCTGGATTTGAACCTGCGAGGAGCAGGAACAGGAACAGACAGGGACGTGCTCGACTGCACAGCTATATATACATAACTTACTTCTTTGGATTTAACTGACATTATCGAGACTCGTGTTAGATGTTGTCTATCTAACTGAGTTACCTCGAAGTTACTATGTATATCTTGAGTATATGTAACTAATATATGAACTAAGTTCGAAGTCGAGAGGAACTTTTATCGATATCTCGAATCTGTGTGCGACGATGTATTTTTTTTACCTGAGTCTCGAATTCGGATCACCGGGACATGTTGTAAAGTAACTGCAATAGTGGTATTGAAACGGATTTATTCACTACACACACACACTGTATAAATTAAATACAATATTTTGAACCCATGTCGTTATGCAAATTGTAAACGTGTGTTTATCATTGGTTAAGTCCATGCTCGAATGTTCGGCTATCCCGATGTCATCACAGCCAGTATATGATTGTACATGAACTGCGTGAACCCAAGAGCTGCAACGACGCATTGTAAATGCTATGTGTGGTTAAAGAAATAACCTTGTCAATTAAATCCCTCCTCGAACAAGGTCGTACAATCTCAAAATTAATTTGCAGCTATATTTGACATTTTATCCCGCAGCTATTTCATACTATGGCTTCTTGGCCCATATTTGTAATATTCCCGACACATCCACTTTTTGTCATGAGACTCATATTTAAATGTAATTTTTGTTCTCCTTTTTTACTACATGTACCGAATCAAAGATCCATCTTGCCCGACTGCACGAAGGGCCCAAAGGTCCCCTCGTGCCGTGTGTGCATAACTCTATACACAGCCTTCATACTAGGCACTGCTACTTCACATTCGATAACTCGCTCCTTCCATCTCGGTTTAATAGCAACGGCGCCACAAAATGTCCCCGTTCATCTCAATCCGTTTTTAATAGGATTGTGTTAACGCTGTGCCCGTTCAGAAGATATTAGCTTTTTATGACGCGGACACCAGCGCAAACCCCACCACTGCTTTTCGGGGTTAAGTCTTGCTGGAAGAATTTCGGTACGGGCTCCCTCCCGCGCTTAGCGTTATTTCTAAACGTAATAAAGTTTGTAGGTTTCCCTTATTTGGTAACACACGTCAGTCGTTGTCGTCGACGTCGCTTGTAGTGCTTCCAATTACCGGACGGTGTCGATGTCGGCGAAGGCGTTATAATCATACCGAATGCCACGGACCTCTTGCTAAAAATTGACACGAAATTACAGATTTTGCTCACAAAATAAATTGTAAATGTATCAGTTGTTTCTAATTTCGCCAAATCTTGTCACCTAGTATAATCGCCATGTTAGTATGGGTACTAGTTACGTTACCGCTTATTTCAAAACAGATTGCAAACTTTAACGAAGAAGGCCTTCGTAGCAGTTTGACGTCGCTAAACATGACTATCGTCAAACACATAATTGAAAACACATTATGACATTGGTACCAACGTGTTATAGCGTGACCGCGTATAAACACGTGTCTATGACGTGGTCAGTAACGTAACGTCAGTTCTATGAAAGGATTCACCTACGTATATTTGCCCTTGCAAAGTAGAGATGACAAAGTGTAATTGACAAATCAAGACAGAGCAATAACTACTTGAACAAACATAGAACCACAAAATACGTCATACCAGTGGTATACTAAATCTAACACGCCTTTCAAGAAGTCTTGATTCACTTTTAGTCATTGAGTCTACCGCTTTCAGTGATATTCCAGTAACGTTGGGAAACGTCAAGACTGTGCTTCACACATTGTACACTTCAGGGGAATTGAACCAAGTCTTCGACGCAATGAGGGGACTCCTTCACCACTAAGTTCACCGCCGACCCAATTCAGATTGATCAGTCTGGAGTTTCAGACCACTGGTTTGTCGCGTAAGTAGCCAATACTGGTATATCTATCAAAGTCATTCCATCATTTGTATTCCCACCGGTGGTGTATCGGATGTGCATCAGTTGTTGTATATATGTTTCAAGGTGTTCGTGCAAGATTCTTATATAGAAGTTAGTATGAAATTGTAGATATGTTAGACAGTTATGCCAAAAGAACGTGTTTATTTATTTTGTTGGCTTACATACTCATATTCAAGCCGACGTACGACAATAGAATTTCGGTACATATTCCACAGATACGTGTGCTAAATTCAGATAAAACTTTGGTACCCGGAAAACAGCCAGTTACAGCTTCCAAACCAGCAGTATGCCACACCGTTGCTTTCTGATTAGAATTGGTGTCTTTTCGTCTACACTCCACTTTGCCTACAGTTTTATAACAACACGTTATGGTCCAGTGGTCGTGTAGATATGTTCCCTTTGTGAAAAATGGACTGGATCATTTTGTATGCAACAGAGACAAGGTGAGGTGGGGTGAAATTGGGTTTAATGTCGCGTCGAAGATCATTGCCCTTATGTAGCGACGTGCATGCACGTGTGTGTGTGGCTGCTTGTACTAGTCCGGACTAATGCCGATTTATAGTGCTAGCCCACTGAGATACCATGCCGCAGTTTAACATGAATACCCCACTCAGACACAGTATACTGACTCCGAGCCGACCAGTCCTTGTTCTAGCCCCTTAATGCCGAGTGCCAGATAGGGTAACAACAAGTACCATCTTTTAACGTCTTTTTGTATGACGCGGCCGGGGATTGAACCCCGGACCTTCCGCTCTCCGGGCGGACGCTCTACCACTAGACCACGGAGGCGGTCGCAACAGAGACAAACTGTGGGTATTAATGTAAGAGATTTTATTATTTTTGATGCATGGGTTATGATACAACAATGATCGTGGTCTGACAGATTACAAGAAATATTATTAAAAGTTTATTATGTGACAATGTGATGAGAAGCAGTTCTTTAATTCTTTTCATGTGAGATAAAGCTGTATGAACAGTCATTGTTTGTAGTCTTATCTGCTGGGAAATATTTTATTTTTTTAATTTAAGGAAAGTCTATTTTTGATATGGGAGAGTGCCTAATCGCCGTCTGCCATCTGTATTACCGGTGACAGACATCCTAGGCCGTAACCGTCATTTTTGGACTAAATGCAAGATAAACTACAAACCGAGATGTTCGGTCACAGCCTTGGGAGGCTATCACCGGTAAAACAGATACCAGATTACGTTACCCAGGGATCAACTAGGCCGTAAGGGTTTCATGCATTAGTGTACCACATTGCGGGTACCCGACTCAACAAAAGAGTATAATGGTGTGTTCGTCCCCGTGTCATACGTAGTGTATAGAGTGGGTACGGGTTGCCAAAGTTGCAGAAGGAGGCTTGGTGACAAGTATTGGCTTCTCAGCACCATATCAGTGATCATGGGTTTCGTCGAAGTAGTAAACGTCTGAGACCTGCATCACTACAAGCTTTCCTCCCACATGCAGGTGACACGCCGTGATTTAAAAGGAATACTTTCGAGGAGGCGTAAATACAACTCACTCACTCGCTCATAAGTACATTAAAAAACCATTGTGTCGAACGTTGATGTGTCGAACTTTATTGTATCGAAGTAGAAGTTTGATCCCTGCTTATTCCTTCTTTATTTATCGTTTTCGATTGTGTCGAACCTCGGATAACTCGAACTATTTACGTAGGTCCCTTCTACTTCGACGCAACGGTGTTTGACAGTATATAACGCTTGAAACGGATTCATAGATTTTCGCCGCTCTTACAAATACATGGACGTTAGCAATACCTCAACGCTGGTTATCACAGCTCACATCGCATCGTACCCATGGTGCACCGAGCATTCGGTGTTCAGCTTGACGAGCGAACGCTTTACCCTCTTGGCTACCCAATTTCTTACATGTACGTCATCTTCAAGCTGTATTATGTGTATTTATTCATAAGCAGTGCAAATCTATGACGACAGTAGACAATACTGTCATGAAGGTAATAGGTGTCGACACAATTATATACGATGTTGACGTGTACCGTCGTCGGAAACACGGCAAGTGACAGACAATTGCCTTATTGACATTAGCGTTTGTTGCATTGCTAATAATGTTCCAATGCTGCCATCGTGTGTGTCAGGAGACCGTGGCATTTCAATGTGGTTGTCATCAAGGGACAATCTATCTTTCGCCCTTTGTAATGGGAGTAACACGACTTGGAAACCTCGTGACTGAACTATGGAAGTAAATGTTTCATATTTGGTTTAACTCCGCACTGAATTGTATTTTCGTTGTCCACGATGTGTCACCCTGACGTAGTAGGTAGACTAGCGAAATAGTTGTAGTCTTTAGTGAAACCAACGACCACGGAACAGTGCTGATGGCACAAGGGTCGGAATTGGACGATGGAACTCGAGCCGACAGTTCTCTGCTAAGTGATCTTTAAGAATACAAAGCAAGAGCGTCAACAGTCTGTGCTAACATTTAGATCTTAGACTCTCTTCACATATTTAACTGCTGAAACTAACATTGCTATACTCTTGTTTGATGAAATCTTCAAGAATGATTGTCCTATTATAACACATTAGCGATGTTGAAATGAGAGAATAGTGTTGTACGCAAGATCCGCAATATCATATTCACTCCTGGTGTTATGCTGATGTGTGTGAAGGAATCAATGAACACGTTCTGGACAAATCTTGGATGTCAACCAAACAATGTTACAAGATGTCAGTTTCATACGAAGAGTCATATCCTTAGAGATGACGAAGTGTGACATTTCAAGACATTGAAATAGGACACCCTCGATTATGTGAATTTTTAAAAATGGCATTATAAATTTTAGTTTCAACGGATCTGTAAAAGGAGAACTAAACACAGCAATGACCTCTCAACGATAATAGACACATTCTGTCTGTAGCAAGTGTTGGTAAAACAGTTCCTAAATGCCACAATAACGCGGTATTCACTAAAGTGCATATTGATTGAAATGAACAGTCTACAATGAAGACAATAAGGACGCAACAAAACATCTAGGTTAACTTTCCGGCCCATTTTTCCGTCATTCAGCCATCAGAAACATCTATAAGGGTCAATATAACGCGGATCTTGACAATACGCTAACAGTCCGGGCGGTCATCTCATTGTTACTTGCCTACTTCAAAACATTTTCTGATAACTCGTTTACCTCACGTATCCTACTTCGTGATACCGCTGGCATTCTACACAATGAGGCGAGGAATGACAGTGTTTTGCCACAGGTCGATCTATCGATAAACACCTACCTCTACATACATTTCCCACACGTTAAAAGGCCAACAAAACATCGACGAAATGTTCGACAAACACGTAGTGTGGGAGTGTATGATCAGTCACGTGACACAAGTCAGTAAACAATGGACAATACGTTCTTGCTTCCCCTTATGTTTTTGTCCTATAAAGGAAGTTCTGCAAGACATAATAAACAACAGAGGCTGGAATGGACATGATTTTGAAATTTGATTTTGAATTACTTGAAAATAGTGACGTTTGGTTCGTTACAATGGGGTATGTTTTTTTATTGTGATATATAAACACATGGATGTAAAAGTTTGTGAGTGTATGAGATAGTGTAAACCATTCATAATGTTCATTGAAGTTTTTGCTATACAGGGATCAACAGTTCACTTCTTCGTGTGTTTAATCTCACAAAACATTGAACAAGGTTTGAACATATATAAAATGTTTCATTATCTGGGTAGTAATCAGTTTTGTTATTGAAATACATAGACCAGTGCTATCCTAGAGTTGTAAACCTTTAAATGTGTATATAATACACGTAGTAATCATTAAGACCAGCTAAGCACTTTTAAAAGACAAATGTCCACTGAACAGCTTTAATATTTCCTCCTCCTATTCTGCCGTGACATCACGCACTCGTTATCAGCAGGTGACAATAGAGTCTGGCATTAAAAGTCATGAACTGTGTCATTTCAAATTCACTAGGGCACGCCCACCAATCTTATTATGGTATTCTCTGCACGACACAAATGCCATTTGCCGGACCAAACGGATTATATTAATGTAATTAGTCCTTCTGCCGATGCATCGGATACTTGAACCAAATGAATAAAAAGTGACTCAACTTAACTCCTTTTATCTGTGCCACACTACCGGCCTACAGCTTGCATATGCTTACATTTACACATTACATCGGATTGATCGTGTCGGTCTCTTTCACGTCCGCGCGTTAGTCGTCTTCTCCGAGGTCCGCGCAATGTTTGCCCGGTTAATGAGTTGCGGGTCGGTGTTGGCTTGTTTACACGAAGACAAGCTGAACAGTCAAAAGTCCATTTAGTCACAATGTTTGGTAAAGGAAACATATTTCGGACGCAGTGGAAAACACTACTTTATTCACATTCCCAAACCGGACTAAGGTAAACAAATGAAAAACACTGCCATTCAATACCAATGCATTTCTTTGTAGAAACACTAAAATTTCACAGAATACAAGTAATATCCGACCACGTGAAACAGAACTCTGACATTGTCTTTCATACCAAAGCATCCAATTATGAACAAGTTGAATTACTTTTATGTTGTATCCTATGAACATTAAGATCATATAAGTTATAGCCTGGTTATGACCTAAAATGGCCTAATTTGCCAGAAATTCTTTGGACTTCCGATCATCTTCTAGCTATCTCAGGGTACTGGAGGACTTTGCACCGCTGGCCGACGGGATACTTGCCGGAAACCACTCCTCTCACGGTGGCATCCATTCATACCAATCACTCTCAGTTCACATCCAGTTAACGATAGAATCAAAAGGTGATCACTAAGACACATTAGTGTATTTCCGTGGATACGTCCACACTTAACTTCGGTCCTCTGGTATACCGTTAAATTATAGTTACTTCATTTCGAGCCACAGCAAGCAGGATAAACAGTTTTCTAGAGCAATCGTATCTTGTTGTACGAAGTGTTCTAACCTGTTCAATATCAGATGGGCGTCAGGGAGGGTATTGCTAATGACCAATGTCTACTGATTGTCTGAGGAGACAAATAACATGGTAAGGTCGATTTATACAGCAGCATATGTATCATTTTTTGATGAAACAGTAAGTTAGTTGGGCGAGTCACGGCGAGTGAACTTAACGTGGAAGAAACGCCTAAAGTAACGTAGGTCCTAGACATATTAGCACCTCGGCTTTATAAAGGTGGATTGTGCTGGTAAATGGGTCGAATTTAGGATTCATATCTACTGTCAGCGGATCCTGTGATCCGAAACTGTACAACAATCTACGCAGAGTAACGTCCCTTTGGCGCAACAGGATTTGAGGAATCTAAGATTCGACCTGATATTGATCCTTCGTCTGTCATCACCGTACCCGCGCGTGGGTTTCAGTAAAGTGATAAACGTCTACGACCTAAATCACTTCGGGATATCTCCCCACAACAAGCAAACCCGACGTGATAAAATGACATACTGTTGAAAGCGGTGTAAAATCCAGCTCACTCACTAATTCACTACATCTTTCTTCAATGATTAAGACCAAGTCAAATGAGCTGACATAAAGGGTTAATATCTGGTCCAAGGAGCCATCTGTCAAGTTGCACAGCTGTTGGGAACAATTTACTGGCATTGAGTCTTTTACCACAACCGTTAGTGTTTGCTTCCACACACGATCAGATCGAAGCCAACGCCGTAGGAGGTAAAGCAGTTTATTTTCAGAAAGGCCGGAATGGTAATTCTCGATGAGGATGCTCACTTCTCGTCCTTTTGAAGCGTTCTCTTGAGTGAGATTAAAAAGTCCGCGAGAATTAAATCGCCATTGTGATAACCGAAGGCTGGGCTAGGCTTCTTTCAGCATCGGGCACGTGTCAATAAGCGACGGAACATTGAGATATATCTCTCCCGCCACTACTCAATCTCCACGCATTCTACGTGGTTTCTTTTCTCCCCCTCTTACCCTCTTCCCTCATCCTCTTATACTAGTGTCCTCAAGTCTCCGATTTGAAAACATAACGATTGACGGTCGCCAGACTCGTATAAAGCAGGAAATTGCAGTTTTTAATTCGTTTGATTATCAAACATTGGAGTGGAATACCATGCCTGTTTTCATTACGTAATTACGGAGGTATGGGAAATTGCTTTGGTAAAAGGCTGCTTTGTATTTAATAAAACCTCCGCCCCTCTTGTTCGGGTTTTATGTCTTCAAATAAAAGTTCATATTAAACGAATTTACAGTTGGCAAAGAGGGTTTGAAGACTGGCTCGGTGCATCGCTGTTATTGAAGGAGCTAATTGCGGAGTAAAGATGAGCAGAAAGCACGGGTTAATATCGTATTCACAAGCATGTTAAAAACCGTAGCTGATCGTTCATAACAATCGCCTGTCTCCTTCTGTAATTGGGTGTTTTATTGACTACCACTGAATCAGCTTCAAGATGGCAATTTATGTAAATCTAGGTATTGACGTAAAACAGCAGCGTTCTGTGCATTCTGAAATATGTTACAAGTATAGGAATAGAACTGTTGAACATTCCATCCTTTGTACTTGTCCTCATAGTTTTCATGCCAACTGAAGACCACCTCCGTAGTCTAGTGGTAGAGCATCAGCCCAGAGCACAGAAGGTCCGGGGATCGATCCCCGGCCGCGTCATACCAAGAGACGGTAAAAGATGGTACTTGTTGCTACCCTGCATTAACGGGGAATGGTCGGCTGGGGTATTCATGTTAAACTGCAGCATGGAATCTCAGTGGGCTAGCACTATAAATCGGCATCAGTCCGGACTAGTACAAGCAGCCACACACACAAACCCACGCATGCACGTCGCTATATAAGTGCAATAATCTTGGACGCGACGTTAAACCCCATTTCACCTCACCTCAAGCCATTTGATATGCAGGCGATAACACAAACAGGCGCATACCTCCATATGGTCGTGATTAACTTGTGGTGGAGTTGTTTGTTTATTGGTTGCGTCTTAATAAGGTAAATCAATTCGCATGAGACTTCAATCTTCATAATGGGTTCGATTCTCGAATAACGTCGGAATTATTCCTGATTTTGCACCTACATGGTGTCATCACTGATTTTCAGAGATCCATTCATATCATTTTCCCCACTATTTTGGAGGATACCCGAGAATGGTTGTTGTCTGGCGTTGCCATTGAATATTTCCTACATGGTTGTGAGCAAAACGTCACTCCACATCACAGCTTAAGACACTATGACCTGGCTTCCCACATTCTACCCATGTATGGAATCCAACATTGATCGGCAACGCAACAGGCGAACACTTTCACACCTGAGCTATTCAACCGCAGAAACTTGTTACAGATTAGTCACAATAATTGATTTTATCAACACTGATCTATGATTGTTCGTCATGTTCACTGTTGTGTTTGCAAACTTTATTGTCAATAGATGATAGATGAGGTTTAGAACTACCAAAAAGCAATATGTACCCTCAACATTTATGGCATATATTTTGTAAAAATATGTTACCAAAATGTCTGCTAAAACTGATATTTTATATAATTTAATGTGGGTCTTTGACCTTTAAAATATTGGTAACAAATATTGTAAACTAGTTGGCATTCATTGGGACGTAAATTCCACTTTTTGAATCTACATGTAGAACATCGTTTGTTTAAGTTAACGCACATCGCAATTCGTATCATGTTCCTACGGAACCAGTAGTCCACATACGTGTCACACTGTTATTAAGTTACTGTTTGCCAGTAGGAAGGATCCGACCTCTCTATGTGAAGGGTTCCAGGGATGTTTTCGAGACAAGTACAATATAATGAAAAACAGTCAAACCTTGTTTCACCTGATTGTACTAAGAACATACTTATAATGACATACACTGTCAAAAAATTAATGTTTTTGGTATTAACCTGATACTAGAAACGTTTACTCGTAAACGCTTATAAATATGGCATCTGTACTGTAAAAGATGTGTTTAGAATGTTAACAAGACAGACATACACATTTGGTGTGGTCTATCTGAAGGCTTTTAGGGTCTAAACACATGAAATGAGCTTTCGTCGCTCAGCCTAAATACCACCTAAACACAACATACCCATTATCTAAACATGTTTAGAATTAAATACTTTTACATTTTAATCATGTACAAATAAAGTTCATACAATTAGGCAATAAATCTAACAGGGATGAGATGTATAATATATATTGAAATTAGATGTGCAAATCAGATTCACAGGCACCTGCATAACACATATACCACCAGGACTTACAACGAACTTGGTGCACAATATTAACATAACATTGTACAAATAAACCAAGCTATATCAATAGAGACAAGGAAAATTGACATTAATGACAACGGAAGCGCCACAAATATATAGGGCGCATGTTTGTATCCCATCGAGGTTGAAAAAGGGTTTCGTTTATTAATGTGTTGTTTCTGTATGGCGGAAACCGACACTGATAGTATATCTGTTTACTACGATAGACAATTAACCTTTTTCAGTTTACCCCTCCCCGTATTTTGTATCACCATTAAACGATAAAAAACACATGGAAAGCGCCCCCTTTTTGAATTACCTACAATGAAATTATACGTATCGAGGCATGCAGATAACGTGGGTGGGTCGTGGGGGGAAGGGGTGGTGGAGAAATGTATAGAGGTCTTTTCCACATGTTTGGTCCTAAAGATGTCAAAATTATGGGACCTGAACGTTTTCAGGTTGGTGTGCTAGGGGTGCATCTGACAGAATGGATTTAGAGATGAAGGTATTGATTAGATGTGAGGTCAAAAAACAAATCGCCATTTAGCATTACGGCTTAAATTTGGGTTTTCAGGGGTGTTTTTATGCACTTGCTTCGGCGGGATTCTTGGAATGTTCCCAAGTGAAAGAAGAAGAAAAACAGTAAATCGACGTTTCGAACGACGCAGTGAGGCATAGATGTTGACATTGAGCCCCAAAAGCGGCATTCCACGAGTTACCACCATTCCACATATTAAAAAGATGAAACTTGGCAAAACTGATTATCAAGGTTAAAATTAAATTGTCAAATGTTCTTAAAGTGAAACTAGTACTACACTAGTCTCTGAGAAAATGGCATCACAACTCGGTCACTCGTGTGTCCGCCATGTGCATTGATGACTGCCGTGGCAACGTCGATACATGGAATGGATGAGGCGGTTAATGAAGGCCATAGGCACTTGAGCCCACACTCTGAGGAACGCCTGACGCAGTTCAGCTGCAGTTATCGGCCTTGGTCGGACGTATTCAGCCGTCTTTGAATCTCGTCCTGCAGGTGCTCAATGGGATTTAAATCGGGACTGAGGGCAGGCCACTGCATGAGTCTGCTGCCATTCTGCTGGACGAAGTCTCTTGTTGCTCTCGCAGTGTGGACACGGGCTGAAACTCGTGGTTGTTGCGGCGACGTGCCAAATGAGGTATGGCGTGTGGTCTCAAGAACGAGCTGCTGTGAAACCACTGCCTCTCCCTGAACCGATGTTCTGGAAGACCACAGGGCCGACCCTCTGTGCAAGACCAATTCCATCCCACACCATGATGCTCAGCCCACCCCACGAGTCTCTCTCAACAACACAAGCATCCGAATAACGTTCCCCACGGCGTCACCAGACTCTCTCTCTCTGCCATCTGCTGTTGAGATACAGTAACGGCTATCGTCTAAGAAGAGGACTCTTCTCCACTGCTGGTGGCGCCAATGCTGGTGCTGTGTTGCCCACTGAAGTCGGTCCAAGCGATGACGTGGTGTCAGAATGGGTCCTCGGTGTGGCCTGTGACAGTGGAGTGTCTGCTCGTCAATCGTCGACGCACGATGTCCGCACTAATGTGTCGCTGGTGTGTCCCCATGGTCTGTCGAGCAGTTTCCGCAGCAGTTACAAAGCGATCTTGAATATGCTGTCACACAATCTGACGATCCTGGCGTCGGGTGGTGACCCTTGGTCTTGCACTACGTGGTCGTTCATCTGTAGTGTTGGTGGTCTGGTACCGTTGCGGGAACCCGTATATGGATGGTCCTTACGTGGACTTAAAATGCATTGGCTTCTTGTCGGGCGGTTTGTCCAGCTTGAAATCGTCAAAGGGCTTGGTGTCGCTGATTTCTTGTGATTTTTGGCATGTGGTAGCACTTCAATAACGAATGAATGTTATCCGATCTGGGTGGATTTTTATAGGGCCATAAATGTTGGATCGCATGTGCATTTCAATTTGCACGGTACTCACGTGCATCGGGTTTCCATGGCCGTTGCCGTGATGCGTTTGGACGATCGGTTTTAATGTCATCTGCTTTGTGTTTTTTTATCATCAAAATTCTTTTTTTCGGAGAAGTTAATATTAAATTTTAGAAACTTTGACAAAAAAATACCCAGATACTTAAATGACATCTTTTCATGTAATGTTATTTGGGGTGACGTTTCTTTTGCGGTTCAGTATAGTTGTAATCCAGCTTAGTCGCAGTGCCCGTGGCACTGTCACAATTTCTCTGCGATAAAACTGCCTCTACATACATTGATACAGACTTAATTATACACTCAAATAGGAATTCTCTTTTTTATTGTTTTATACAGCAGCATGTAAGAACCATGAATGGTAGAGAAGGGCTAAGTTCCTTAAACATTAATTATTCTGATGCTTTGGTTCTTAGTACAAGTGGTGAGTGAAACAAGGTATGAAATTCAATTATATATTATCAGCATTGAATTCCTTGTTCTTTAACTCCTTTAACGGCCTAAACATTTGTGAATCCTAAACGTGTCTTGAACCTAAACATGAAAGGTGTTTATGCCTCTAAACGCAAGGACCGTACCTAGGTTTGTGTTTAGGATCTAGACACATATTTTATAGGGTTGCGGCGACCTCATGGTTTGGGTCCATCATGAGCTTATTTTCAAAATGTCCTTGCTTTTGTTTCTTCCTCAAACTCCTCAGCAACAATATCGCTAGAGGCAAGGAAAGATAACTCTACCTTTAAAACTTGACATTCATTTAATTGATAACAAAACTGGAGAGTATACCGGTCATCACTACGTGATATTGATAAAAACAAGAATATTCTTTGCACTTTGAATGCCTTGGCATCAGTGATATAAAGGGAGGTTTTTACAATATTCTCACAATATCGTGACGTGGAACACCTACAATTTTCGTTCAAGAAATGGAACTTTGGTCTTGCGAACGCTTTGACAACTAGCCACGCATGATATGATGAAATGGTGCTATCACAGTTAACAACAGGTAAACACAATATCAAGAGCACTGTGAAGTTCTGACAGCAGCCCTTCTGTCGTTGCTATAACCCCCCGGAAGTATCACTATCCTTGAGCTTCTCTAATGGCCTTTAGTTAATAACCACAATATCACGGCCAATACACAACATTTATCCTCTTGGCATGGCACTTATAACAGTATTATGTCCACGATGACTGCATCAGAGCTTGCCCTTGTGGCTAAGCCGATCACCATCAAGCATCACAATTAAGGTATTATAACATCCCTGGAAACACAATAGCATAATGGATGTTAACCTTCAACGATACTCGTATTGTTCTAAGGATATCTTTGGCGTCGGTCGAAGGACAAATGCACAAAGCCTGTATTTAAGACAAACAAGGAAAGGAAGTTAAATCAACGATAACTGCTGCTTGTTGAGTTTATCCTTGTATACGGTAATGATATCAGTAAACGCGGTACTTGTTGCTATGTGATTTGGTTCTATGTTAATGCAGACACTGATGTCCATTCTTTCAGATCATCAAAGAATAATCCTAATTAACTTTGTTGTTAAAGAGATCGCTCGTCACGTCGAATATTTTGCGGAAGGAGTTAATGGTAAATTCCTATGAAATTTCTTCAGATAAGACTTATTGCAATCTTCTTTGTTCCTAACACTTTGGTATGTCTTTTGACATAAACATCAGCCGAAATCCGAACGTGAATCAACAACAGAATAATTCAATAAACGTATAAAGCCCAGTATGATATATTATTGGGGAAAATGTCAAATGTTAAACTTTCTCATGACATTTGTGATAAATCTACGTTTTATCACACTCCATTGGCTTACAGAAGATTATCGAACGGAAACGAAGCTGTCTTGATATATAAAGCTCACTCTCTCACAGACAGACAGACTGATATTTTGGTATTGACATTTTGTATATAAAGCATCTCTTCAGATTTTGTAGAAAACCATCAAATCCATCCCAGTCAATTAAACGTAAACCAGATAAAGAACAGATGGACGAACACCACAGACAGATTCAATTCCGACCTAAAAAGCTGTGGCACATGAAAAGAGACCTCAATTCGGCATGAGTTTCATAAAGAAAAATACATGGTCATGTTTCTGCAAGCGTTGCACGATGGTCAGTACATGGCGAAACACGTGTATTTAGACCTCAGTCTTAGACAGAGCTACAAATATATTAGTCTTGATTGAAATATTGTCACAAGAGTTTTGGCACTCCTTGTATTGGCTAAAGAAGCCACATTTGGTTCAGCCTTCTGAAAGAGGACACGAAGTTATCTGTTCAATGCAAAAAAACATGCCAAACACGCTTGGGCAATATATCAGTTATATTATGGCGTGTCAGCTTCATTGTGTGAGGCAAGCCCGAAGTAAATTATCATCGGATTTCCTATGCTTATGGAAATGGTCTAGTCGCTTCTATTTTTCCATTTTTGTGATACCCATGAGCACGGGTGTGGTGCTGACAAAACTAGAAACATAATCTGCTTGAACCGTTGTATGATTGTGAGTGATTTATAAGATAATCTGAAGAACTATAGAAAGGTAACCAAATACAATTTTGACAAATTGGGTCCAAAACCCGAATTGTTGAGAATCAATCGCCAACACAACCAATCAACAAAAAGAAATTGCTAATATAAGTAATGTATGTGCTACAGTACCCAGATCAGTGGAAACTGAGTTTGAAGTGAAAATATTGCAGCACGTGCAGCATACCAACACAGATACAGATCAAAGAGGAACGATGTACTGTTCACACCCAAACTGTTGGTAAGTGACAAAAACATGCCAAGATTAACGCAACAGCATTGGCCATTCTGTCAGTCGCTGGACAATGTCCAGAAGACTGCGTCGGTATGATATCAGAGCTTACAGACAACTACGAGGCATAACGCTGACACCATATGCATAACACAGACGTCACGGTGTTGCTTTAAAGACGTTTGGAGGTGGCAGCATTATGTTTTTGGACTGCATCTGTGCCCAAGTTAAAACAGATCTTTTTATTTTGAAAGGAAATATCCCTTGACAGCGTTACTCCACCCTGTTGTACTACCGCTTTTGCAAAAGAACTCTGTTTCAGCATGATAACGGAAGGCCCCATACAACTTTAATGCAAGCAAATGACATGAACGTCTTGCCCTGGCTAGCACGATCACTGACTTATCACCCGTATAACACTTGTGGGATCAACTTGACCGTCAAATTAGTGCACGACTATTCTGCTCTTACAACAAGAATCAGTTAGCACATGCCCTCCTGACATCCCTCCAGGATTAAGGGGAGTTTCATGTGCTTGATGGTTGATCGATTACTGAACAACTGAC
This sequence comes from Haliotis cracherodii, assembly GCF_022045235.1. NCBI lineage: Eukaryota > Metazoa > Mollusca > Gastropoda > Lepetellida > Haliotidae > Haliotis > Haliotis cracherodii. Next base: position 15,607,302 of record NW_027266270.1, on the reverse strand, counting down.
CTAAACACACCAAATTGTGCGCAATACCTTGGGTTTTGATGTTATGATGTTGTTTCATGAAATTTGAGAATACACGTATCTTCTTTGATATTGGTTCTGCATGATCTGTTTTGGAACAAACAATGTTGGTTGGTTACGTTTCTTTTGCTCATCAGTCTTGTTCCCTTAATTGTTTTCCTTCGAAATGCATGCTTCTGTCTATGTTTATAGTTTCATGATCAGTGTAGTGTCAGCAAAGACAATGAAAGTGAGTGTTATTAGTGGAACAATCACTATTGGTATCACAGTTCAGTATTAGCTCGACAATACTCGTACAACTCAAACAGTGATAAAAATATTTCTGAAACATTTAACACGCAGTATGTGGCATTCACAATTGTTCACGTTTATTAAATTTTGCATTTCCTAAGAAATACGATCAAATTACACCGAACGAAGATTGAATTGAACTAAAGTTGTCGATAGATATGAATCTAACAAAATAGACTTAAGACAATAAACTTTGTGCATTTACCTAACGAAGTCGAGAGCTGTGGTCCCCATCTGAAGACAGTTTGGCTAACTTCCAAGAAAGTTCCGGGTCTCCAGAGATCACAAACCCTTGTGGGGACCCCATTTGAGTTCAGCAAATTACAACCAATTAGCGCTCAGTAATGATGAATCATTTATACCTTTCCCAACATCTGTTACATGTTCAACACATGTTAAAGGTGAGGGTCACTTTCAAGATCAGTCCCTCATCAAAAGCCAACAAAAGGTTTCTTGAAGCCTTAACGGTGACTAATTGTCTTTTCGAATGCATACAATATACATTTGAGGTATTTGTAGGCGTTTGATTGGATGACCTGGATCAAGCCTAGGTGAACGTTTTTAAAAACCTATACATATTGAATTTTATTTCAGCTGTGTGTACACGATATCTAAGAAAGGTCTTCTGTCTGGTTATGTTGTGTTCGATTTCCGGCAACGGTCAATGTCATTTCAATGCAAGCCCCACCTCAGCAATAGTACATTATGTCCTCTTAGATGAATACCGTATTGTCAAAGATGAAACCTAATGTCACTATCTATCATCAAAAATTAGTTTGGGGCCAGGTTTAAAGTAAGATTGATGGAATGTTAAGCTTGTGACTTTCATCCTCTGTTACAATTTGTGAAACTTCCAAGCCACATACGCGCCTTTCAAGATAATCCTTCTAGTTTTCATGCACGTCTACCATATGAAAGAATCTGTTCAAATCATAACCCAATGGCACTGCGGGGACCTGGGCTGGAATATATATTTAACCCGGAAATGTCCTCATCATTAATGTAACTGCCTCTGCAGAAGACCGCACAGTGAACCGTCCATCTATGCAGTCCTGTACCCATTTCAAGTATGGTTTGGTTGAGCATTTCAGTTATAGCACACAGTGAGATAACAATGACGAGTGAGTGAGTGAGTTTATGTAAATGCTGGTTTGGCCATTATTTCAGTTATCACAGTTATTATCAATGCGGAAGCTAATGTGTCATCCATATAGTGAAGTAATATTTTACCTGATGAATCTGTGACTGGTGAGATCCTGACATATTCTCTTTGTCTCATCCTTTTGACTCTATAAATGCAACATTCTTCATCTTAACGTGGCATGGAAGAATAGGGAGGATCAGTCAATTTACCTAGGGGAAGAAAATTGACAAATTGGAAGATCAAGCCTATACGTATTTCGCGCAGTATACAAATTAAGAGCTAAGAGCCAAAGGGGCCAAAATGCACTAGAGCCTTTTTTGCATATTATTGCATAAATAACATCTATGAAATATAGCTACTTAGATATATAGCTACTTAGAAATCCTGTAAAAGGGCCAAAGTCATGTTCCAAGTGGGCCTAAGTCACTTTGCAAGATTTTGGCCCTTTTAGCTCTCATTTCCGTGTGTGGTTGAGACTGGTTGTTCAAGAGACTTTGGAAATTTGGAAACATTATTTTTATGTTTGAACAATATCAGCAAATTAGGCATTAGTTTAAATGATTTATTAGACCTTCAATAATATGTGTTGATACTTTCAGTAGTAGTTTTATCATTCTCACATGTTAAATCCCATTGCAATGCTTTAAGGTAAAAAGGGCCAAAATAGAGAATTCCGCCTTTACACAAATTAAAAACGTAAGTTTAGTTCCTTTTTTTAATGTTTTTTTACAGCAACATTTTTATGACTGCTGTTTATATGTTTATAAGCAGGCAAAATGTTTTTGTGTTCATCACATGACATTGGCCCTTGTGGCTCTGAGCTCTTCAAATGTAGACTTAAGAAAATCTGAAGTTCACAATAAAGCCAAAGCAACAAAATTATACAGCGTTTACGTATACAGCCTCAGACGTATCCAAGCCAATACACATGATCTTGTCTTTTTTTCATTTTTCCAATGAATCCAATGGGTGTGGGGGCAAGGGCTCTCAGCTTAATGATGATGAATCAAATCATTGTTCGCTTCCTCCAAGCGTTTACTCGTACAAACACGGGAAACATTCAAAATAGAGAATAGCATCAGACACCACTTTGATCCCTGATGCGTTACTGACATACAACTTTTAAAAAAAAGTTTACAAATGCCTTGAACGATGTAACCCGCATGTAAAACAAATATTGTTAAAATATTTACCAGAAGCAAGGGATTTCAAAATGGCCTTTCTAAAAGGCATTATGCATTGCGGAACGTAAATATTTTAATGCCAGGCGGTGTTATGGAAAGTGACAACAGGTCGGGTACTTGTGTGTGTTGGACAGATTAAATTCGTTCATAAATGTTTGATGGTTGGGATGCACTTGTCCTTACCAGTACCCTTTTAACTCTAGAGTCGTCCCCTGGGCACACAATCATCCGTACAGTGACACATGACTGATCCGACGGTTTGATCTTATCGACAATTCGCCAAGGGGGGCAACTCCCAGATGACGATCTGGAACTCGTGATGTCTGTTGTGGACATCTCACACCGGTATGCGGCGGATCGAACCAACGCAGCGACAAAAAAACATAGATCTCTCCAGATTATGCTATCTCGAAGACATTAGTTGACATGACCTTTCAGCTCGTAATGTCCCTCGCGGCCGACTAACGACATGTGGCACTTTCGTTTTCTGGATGTTGACGATGATTTATATGTTTACCAATGAACCCTCCTTCGACGTACATCTTGGAATGTCATGTCATCTCATTGAATTGCATTTCATATTTTGGAAATGTTTCATGTGTGATGCAGTATATGCATGGCAACCCATGTGAAACAATGTTATTTATGGTTTCAAACAGGTAAGGTAAGACTTAGTATTTGTATCCCTCACATCTAGCCTTTTTTATGACAAACATACCCGTTTTCTTGACAAGTGTCTCTTATCTGATACCCTTGCTCACAATCACATCACAATGGCAAACATTTACTACGTGCGTCAGTTTGATCGATCCTATCACAATAATCTGCCTCGCCGTGACATAAGTAGATTATTGTTCAAAGTGGCGTTAAATCCGTCTGCTCACTTATAACTGCCCGTCAACGATGATACCGTTACATGCGGAGCTGCATCACGTGACACACCGTAACTGAACTACTGTTAAAAGCCACGTTACACCCAATTCACACACTCCCTCACTTTAGTGTATTCCTGTAAACGTAAAGATTCCAAGGTTTCAAACAATTTTCAGTATGCTACATCAGCTCATGGATGCCATCACGCCTTATTATATTATCCACTTGCTGTTAAGAAATAGAAGATTTAATAATTCCAAGTACAGAAATGTGGTATTTCCTTTTTAACAAGATGGAGCTTTTGACTCCTCTTTCAACAATATTCTAGTATTCCACATTTGAGAAAAGGAAGAACATGATATAGGCATTTAACGTTTAAGACTTTGGTCAAACCCACGACCGCAGGTATGGTGCTGACAAACCTAAAAAAACATTTTCGGGGCGAACCGGAATACGAACCGAAGATCAGAGGTTTCTTGCGTACCCAAGGTACGCAACTCTGCACAACTAATTACGGCGCCATAGAGGACTGGGCTTGTTCGATCATGTGTCTTTTTCTCTTGGAACAACAAGAAGTGTTATATTCATTGCTGTTCGTTATAGAACATCAACCTTGTATTTCTCGGTGCAGATCCTACCATTATTGATATCATTCTAGCTCCCAAATTCCAATGGACCACAATAAAACGTTAGCGTCTTTAAAAAATTAAGTTAATTTCTTTTTTCTCTGCCTTGAAATACTTCATCTACAGAGACAATATGAAAAAGATGTGAGAGGTCAATGAAGTGAAATGAGTGAGTGAATATGGTTTTACGCCACTTTTTAGCAATATTTCAGCAATATCACTGCAGGCGACACCGGAAAATGGGCTTCACACATTGCATCCATGCGGGGAATAAAACCCGGGTTTTCGGCCTCTAGGCTAGCCCACCGCCCCTAATGAAGTGAATGCTTTGCAAACAATAGAAGCGATGAAGCTGGTGATCTAGAACTGGCATTATTTACCAGGATGATGACATTATGTTGCAATATTCCCTGCAGCTCTTGATGAAGGAGATACTGGGAGAGGATGCTTCTTTCCCCTTTCCCCCTCTTCCTCCCCCTCTTCTCACACCTGTTTTAAGGGCAGGAGACCAACGCTTCAAGATGATATAGATTTATAAAGAGAAATGTCTCTCTAGTCTCCACACGTCTAAATTTCTATTCCACGTGCGTCCGGGCGGGGATTAGAAGCGGGACGTTTGTCATGAGAGCTGCTGATTGGTTGAGAAAGAATGGGATCGAGGCTTGTTGGTGTTGCGTTGAGTCGATGATCGTAGTTAAACTGCACTTGGGGGAACAGTTCCTGATATCTGTTAATTAGCCGACTGTGACAGGGCAGCGACACACTGATTATGGCTAGGGAGGACTGGACAACCCCCTGTCACTCTCGGCCCCCACAAAAACCCCCTCCCTGCCACGCTTAAGTACTTTCTATCACACAATCTGCTGTATATGACGGAATAGGCTTACCCCCAAAAGTCATCAATCTTCAGCGTCGCTCGACGCAGGCAGAATGTGAAGGCTGAGGGCCGTTTTTATCCCTGATCATTAAGTCCACTCTTTGATAAAGATAATTGCATTCGCTAATTGGACCTAGAAATAAATTAGGGGATTTGTGATTGATAGCCAAGATGACCGCTGTGGACTGGTCAGTTAGGATATAAAGAGCCACATTCAGCAAAACAACAATTCTTGTTCCTGTCATCGTGATGCTCCAGAATGCTGATTACGTATCTATCAGGTACTAAGATAAGTCGAACCCTTGTGAAATAGGATAATGTTGTGCATCAAATTCGTTTAGATTACTTCCCCAACGTCACTGATATATATGACTTAAGCAAACAACATCATGCAGGTTTGTATCTTGTAGCATGTTCTTCGTCTTTATATAAGGTAACCATTCATGCAATACACCCATACACCTATGTATGAAGATCGCGAAATGTACTTCCGGGTTTATTTGAAGAGTAATGGACGAAGACACGACAAGAAATAATTACTAAAAATCGATAACTGTAAGATAGTGCCTACTTAACTGTCGTAATAACTGATATAAACCCCAACGTTCACACTCGCACACCAAAGATTCTCCCACGCGTATGTCCGCATCAATCACCCATGTAGTAACTACCGGGAACAATCGGTAATACGAAATGACAAAGCTGGCCCAGCTTAAGGCACCGCATATAGCTGGATACACCATCGTCGTCTTCTTACATGCAATATCAAATTTCGCTCCACCATTGTCTTGTAAAACCAGTTTTCATTGTTTTTCAGTGTTTTTGTGAGCTTTCATATATAGATCTATGCATAAAGAGTCAGAGTGACAAACACCCTCCTGAAGAGTGTTTGACGCGGGGGATGCGTTCAACTTACCAATGGTCAACTTTCCCTTCATGTCGAGCAATATTCCAGCAGCTTCAGCCTTTGGTGTTTACATTTCGCAATTTTTGAGATACAATCGAGCATGCTGTATTTACCAAGATTTCAGAGAGCGTCATGCGACTCTAGCTCACACGTTGTTTGATCAAGGTCACAACATTCGAGGTCTCAGTAAAGTTTTCAAAAGGTTTTATGGAAGACGTTTCCAAATTTGACGCATCATTGACAAAAAAGATGTCCGAATCAATTCCCTATTTTGACTTGTACCATATATACCCGTGTTTTTTCATTTAGTTCATATAATGTTGGTATGGTATGTCGCCGGAGGGGAATTGCTAATTATTTAATGTAAAAAATAAAAAAAATAAAAAAATTTGACGTATGGCAACTTTTCGCGACAATTTAATTACTATTTGATAGTGATTCATAAACACATGCTCATGGTGTAGCCGGAATCGTACAATCAAACCTGCTTTATTTTATTATGGAACACATAGATTAAAAGATAAAAATAAATATTACAATATATGCAGAGCTGTATCTCTGGTCTCCACCCACCACCCATTCACTATTATTTTACACCACTTATATTAATACATAAGCAGTTGACAAGAGGCTACCATGTAATGCTGGCTACCTCGATTTGACTGACTGGCAAGGAATACACTCAGACCAACTTCATTCTACTGAGTAGGTATTCGACCGATCTCTTAACCAAATTTAATCACTTAATTGTTTGTTTGTTGTTTAACGCCGAACTCAGCAATATTCCAGCTATATGAAGGCGCTCTGTAAATAGTCGGGTCTGGACCAGACAATCCAGTGATTGACATCATGAGCATCGATACACGCAATTGGGATACGAAACATCAACCAAGTCAGCGAGCCTGACAATCCGATCCTGTTACTCGCCACATACGACAAGCATAGTCGCCTTTTACGGCAAGCAGGGGTTGCTGAAGACCTATTCTACCCCTGATCTTCACGGGTCCAAGCACCTTATTGCCTTTGTCCTATTATGGTCCGAATTCTGTTACTACGGTTATAAGCCTCATCAAAGTTGCTGAACATGATATGTCCTGCATTATTGTCAATTGCCCTCCAATGTAAACCCAACACGCCGTGATGTAACTGACATAATGAACAAGATAACCGTAATCGCCGAAAAACAATATTCATTTACGCACAAATGGCAAACCACTACAAAATATACAGTTATAAATAAATAATCAGATTTCATTGTCAAGAAACACATGTAAATTGTCTTAAAGTGCGCCATCTTTTAAGAAGACATACATCTTGTGATGTATTTCCCTTCCTAGTTGTAGGCGCTACTTCTAGACCTCCTCTAGTGCCTCTGCGGTGAAACCCTTCACTGGTATTTGCCCGAGAAAATGTCGCAGTGATTTTTACACCAGGCTGTCGTAGGTCATCTCGGTCTATCACTTGTGTTGTGCGTATCACGTGACGTCATATCCATTTTCTGCCTTGTCAGCAGATGCGTCACATAGTACGTCATGTGAGAAACAAGAGCGTAACTCGGGCCGTGTACGTCATCGAATGTTAAGTGTGTATCTCGTGATGTAATACCGATTTTCTACATTATCAGCAGATGCGTTACGTAGGACGTACGGCGAAAAACAAGAACGTTTATTCATATATGTCTCCATATGCAGTCCGGGTCAATATGGGGCCGTATGGTAGCTTATTGGTTAACGCAGAAGACCCGGATTTGATTCCCCACATGGTTACAATGTGTGAAGCTCATTTCTGGTGTCCCCGCCGTGATATTGCTGGACTATTGCTGAATGCGGCTTAAAACCATACTCACTCACCCCGACTGTAGATGGGTGTCAGCGTCTCATGAATGGTGTAGTAACCGAATAAGTTGATTGTGGTTACACTGCTGGACCCGTGCTGTCAACTATTAGTGTCTGGCTAGTTTCGAGTATTTACAAGCCGACGGGATATGAATGGATTATATTTCATTTTTCAATGTCCCTTTTCATTTTCTATGTTTATTTCTATGAATTTTAATTCCAATTTCAATATTTTCTATCAATGCCAGCATATTTGGTTAATGCAATCAATAACTATTTTTATAACCAAGCATTATATGGGATTATCATTATCTTAATTAAAAAATAATAATATTTTTGCACATATTCGTATTTCAGATATATATTATCAATTAGTAAGATTAGTTAAATTTCTTTCTCACTTTGTGAGCTTACCGATGAGACATTACCAGAGCTCTTTATGAACACAGTATATAATTTCTGTTCATACACAATATATTGACAGAGATAATTATGATCTAGTATAATATTTTACTATTTTACTATATTTTACGAAACCAATATGATACTCCATTTATTTGACGTTACAAATTATGACTTGATCGAATAAACTAAAATCTGTTTTAAGAAACCTGTTATAAAAATAATAATTTATAGGATGTTTATTAAGCACACCAACTTTTCTATTTTAGGTTGCAGGTTCGGTTACCAAGTTGCACGTGTCACGAGTCTGAGCATGAGTTATTTCCCCAATCTCGTTCAGCGCCATAGAATCAAATTATGCAACTGTCAGATATTCTCGCTGTATGAGCTGAAAACGATGTAATTCAATTGATAACATTAGCCGTAGTAGCACCAGGCCATAATGTTATCACATAGATAGAATGTAAATATGGCAATTTTTATTGGTTTAGCATGAAAACATCAAGTAGATGATTGTAACGGTACTGTCGACTTTCTCTTTGATGTCTTGGATGTTATCACTGGAGAACCGCGTTCAAAGGTTCCGCTAACAGACGCATAGCTTCTCTAGCCCCGCATAACAATTGTAGCTTATTGAATTGTATTATTTGAAGCAGAGTGTGGAAATAATAGTGGAATAAGAGTAGTCAAGCCTACTTGTCATTTACTTTGAAGTAATAGTCTTGCAGCTCTGATGGGAATAATGGTAAATTGATGATCACGAAATAAGCATATAGACATAAACATGTCTGCCTAGAGGAGAAACCTTGTTCAAGGATAATCCCTGATGACACTAGAGTATACTTTGTAGTACACGTGTGGCCCATTCATATACACATTATCCTATCCGTAACAGACGGAAATAATAAATGCCAACATGGTAAGGATCACAACGATTTTCAGGAACATGTCATTGGGCAATATCTTTTTTATTCCACATTTTTTCTCATACATCACAGGCTTCGTATATAAATTGACAGCATACAAGTATATGGGATATTTTTTATATTTATTGATGTACGCGGTAAAGTTGTAAACAAATGTACTCTTCAAATTAACGTAACTGGATCAATGTTTCATGGTGACAAACTTGATATTTTTATGCATTCGCAATCAGGTGGTTTGTTTTGGTAATGTTGTAATTTTCCCCGTTTCTTTGCAAGCTCAACATTATATATTTTAATTAATAATAATTTAGTTAATAGCAATAATAATAGCATTTATATTTTTATGTTTTAAGGAAAGAAAAACAAGTGGTATTTTAGGTTTCAGTGTTAGGTAAATATGTTACAAAATATGATGTGGTACTTTTGAACAGACGTCTTCATCAACCTATTAGAGCAGATGCAGCTTTGTATGTGGATATATACATTGTTCCTCATACATATCAGATCAACCAGGACAATAGTCATCAAATCTAACGATACACAATTAATTGACCTTATAAGTAAATGTATTACTTCATTTTGCGGATTTCTTTGTCTTCAAATATCTTAAATGTATAAATAGAGTTCATAGAGTTAAAATATTATAATGATGCATTATCGCTGAAAACCACTTCGGAAACGTGATCACTATTCTACATATCCGAAATTAGATACTCTGCGCACATGTATTTAGTAAATGCAATAGTATATATATATATATATCATACAGTCTTCTTATGGCATTTGAATGTCATCAATACTGATGATAAACAGTGCTCAGTGAAATATGGCGATTTCAAGTAGCGATTACAAAATGGTTTTAAGAATACAACTCTATTCCACTCAAGACTGTGTACACAGTACGTTGAGGTAAACAGAGTAGAATATTTCGTTTGGATTGCGACTTTTTCACATTCATTGGCCATTATTCTACTGAAATTAGCAAGTTTCGTTAAAACATATATTCTATGGGATTATAACAAAGAGAACATTTTACATACAGAATATTTTGTCCTTCTAAAATTTGCAGATATGTAGGGTTTCTTAATTGTTAAAACATAGAATTATATCATGGTATTCATCACCTAGGACATTACTATCACATGATGAAAATACACGTTTATCGATAAGTACAGTGTTCCATTTTCCATTCTCCAATAGCAGTCGTAACACGAAATTCTAAATTTTAGCAGGTTCAAGTAATATTGCCTGGGTAGTTTTAATGCATAATATTGCTTTTCCCAGATATTAGTGTGGCCATCTTGGTGAAACGAAAGGTGTGTTGCGAAACGAATTTATTTCTTCACTTTTTTGGTACCTTTTAACAACATTATATCTGCAGTTGTACACAGCAGACGTAATTCAAAATTAACATATCGTTTTTATTAGTTTCAACACAATCAGTGATGGTACTTCGTGTAATGGATGTTCTGGTTCACCGATCACTTGATTGTCTGGTTTATTTACAGGCTGTCGTCGCATTTTCAGTAAAAAAAACTGATTAAACTTTTTATGCAAATTGTATGAATGGCTGGTGCCAGCGGAAGAGCAGGATATGCTTACCCTTTTCGCGTACACCTGGTGTCATCACTGATTTTCAGTGGGCCATTCATATAATTTCCACATCTATTTGCCCTTTAGTGGAACCAAGTGGAATCTGTTTCGGCAAAAAATCAGGACTGGTTATTCTCTACATTGACAGTTTATGTTTAATAAACACCCATTCATAGGTAGTGTTGATCACGTTTTCGAGGGTTAAATTATAATATCACAATAAAGGAAAGTTAATTTGGTGGCCTTCTCAGGGATACCCCCCCCCTCATTCTCTCTCTCTCTCTCTCTCTCTCTCTCTCTCTCTCTCTCCCCCCCCCCTCTCTCTCTCTCTCTCTCTCTCTCTCTCTCTCTCTCCCCCCCCCCCCCCACACACACACACACACACACTTCATCAACACGTCAACATTTTATTAGGTTTCGTGTAACAAATGCAGGTTGTAAGTAGCGAACACATGGATCGGGTGGTCAGGCTGGCTGATTGCGTATATTCGTACCCCAACACACACACTGTTTTGATTTAGATTGTTGATAGTTGACATTGATCGGACGCAATTTACTGTTGTGAATATTACAGGATCGCTTCCAGTATACACGCGTTTGTTTACATAATAAGGACACAAGCAGGAGTAAAAAGGCCAAAAAAAAGATCGTTTACAAACAAAGCATCTCGGTTGAAAATAATTCATAAGAAGGTGATGTAAATATTTAACGAACTAAATCCTCCAAAATGATAGACAATATTAAATATCAGGGCACACATTCACTCCCTCTAACAAAACACTGGGAACGTACTCTTACCAGAAATACACAAATGGGATCTTCTTCATGAAAAGGGTGTCTGTACATGTGACTGAAATACTACTTCCATGATAAATGGTGTTAACCGTAAATACCTCTTTCACGCGGTCCCCCCGAAGTTCATACTAGACAGCGATATATAACATGGAATAGCCTATTGGGTTCTTATTCATCACAAGCTGTTTGTACAAATGACTGAAATCCTTGTACCAATATAAGAGGTGGTAACCGTAAATAACTCTATTCCCCGAGTCCCTTAAATTTCATGGTACTAATGTTTCTTTTATGAAGAAATTAAATTAGAAATAACTCACTTAATCCATTGCAGCTTTGAAAGCAACTTGAATAATGCTAAAATAGCTCATCAACGATGTTGACAACGAGCGCTGTGACCTCAGTCTGACTTCTTGGAAAGGTTTCGACCTCGTAAGCCGTTATTATGAAGGAATAGGGCACTTCATCTCACTTGTTACTCAATGTGTATGATCGTGTAAACTCGAGGGCTTTAGCGCGGGGCGCAAAGCCACGTATTACCTAATAGAATCGATGCCTGACTTGGAAGGTTCAGCACCACCCGGCGGGGACGCTCGATGGTACGTAGCAGATGGTCTTGGAAGTAATTATCTCCTGTCTTATTTTCTACATGAAGACTAAAATGCCAATACCTTTGACCTAAATAAATAAAAGGTTGAAAACCCTGAGGTATTTTCGAGATACTGATCATTAAAGAGCCTGACCTAATTCTACCGTGTGTAAAAAAAGTAAGCCATGAAAACAATCATGTTCAACATAAAAGGTAGTGCTTTGGTCTTGATTTCCGATGAAGACAACCTTCTATTACTTTTGGGCTAATTGAATAAGGGTTGAACTGCGTGACATGTTTTCAGCGACTTGATTAACCCCAGCCTAACCTAGTTTTGTCTAGTACAAAACAGCCATTAACCGAAATAAACGTTAACATTCCGTCATTCTTAAGCGTTCCAGCAGACATTCAGAGTGCGGGCCATGATCTTTAATTCACACAAATAATAACAAAGAATTCTTTGCGTGTTTAAATATAGAAAAGACAAGATAAGTAGCACATGTCAGACAACTTGACAGGGGATTTAAAACCTGGAGCCGGAAAGTCGCCCTTGCGTTAAACAGTAGGTTGTTATTATTTCGCTACATGGATCAAAACTTGGCGAAATGTAGCGCAGTTGATTACAGAAACAACCCGATAGCGTAAGCAATATCACTATCTGAGATAATGCAACTGCTGAAGAGAGAACCCATTTCTAGTCTGATAAATATGATTGCCTCCTCCACAACCACACAAATATCTTATCTGATACTTGAACCAGCAAGGTTGTTGATGAAGGTTACCATTTGTGAAGAACAGTCACAACCACTTGTATCGTTGTGTTTGTCTACTTGTGTCGCTGTGTTATCTTTGTCCTACCAGAATTGTGGACGACGGATACTATTTGTGAATAACAGTCACAACCACTTGTATCACTGTGTTATTGCTGTCCTACCGTGGTTGTTGATTAGGGTTACCATTTGTGAAGAACATTCACAACCGCTTCTATCACTGTAATTTTTGTCCTACCAGGGTTCTTGATGATGGTACCCTTTTGTGAAGAACTTTCACAACCGCTTGCATCACTGTGTTACACTACGTGTATTGCTGTGTTTTTTTGTCCTATCAGAGTGGTTGAAGGGGGTTACCATTTGTGAAGAACTTTCACAACCGCTTGTATCGCTGTGTTATTCTACTTGCATTGCTGTGTTATTTTTGTCCCATCAGAGTGGTTTTTGAGGGTTACCATTTGTGAAGAACTTTCACAACCGCTCGCATCGCTGTGTTATTCTACTTGCATTGCTGTGTTATTCTTGTTTCACCAGGTTTGTTCATGGGGGTTACCATTTGTGAAGAACAGTCACAACCACTTGTGGGGGCACGGGCGACCCAGTTGATTAAGGCGCCGCGATTCGCTGTGCAGAGTTGCGTCCCTTGGGCACGCCAGAAACCTATGATTGTGGGTGCGAATCCCGGTTCGCCCCGATTATGTTTCTAGGTTTGTCAGCACCATACCCGTGCTCGTGGGTTTCACCGAAGTGGTAAACGTCTGAGATCTGCATCGGATCACTTCGGGCTTTCCTCCCACGTTAATCTGACACGTGATATAACTGGAATACTGTTAAAATCGGCGTAAAAAAACCCAACTCACTCACTCACAACCACTTGTATCGCTGTGTTATTCTATTTCTATCTCTGTGTCTTTTTGTCGTATCAAAGTGGTTGATTAGGGTAACCATTTGTTAAAAAAACATTCACACTACTACTACTAGTACTTGTATCGCTGTGTTATTTGTCTCCTACCGGGATTGCGGATTAGGGTTACCATTTGTCACGAGGATTCACAACCACTTGGGTCTCTGTGATTTTTAGAATATCATTTGAATTTGTTCCTTTATTAGCTACCTATGCTAATCTCAGATATCGTCTTTCCCTTAGTTAACTTACTTCCTCATTTTCTAGTCATGTAAAACATATGGGAAGGCTACACTTCCATTCGGGTGATTTTCACTTGCATTCTGACAGGACGGCTGATTCAGCTGTCATTGCCGCATAACACGTATCCATTGTAAGTCATGGTATACTAGACTGACGTGATATATGCCTCAAAGCTGTTTGGGTATATTTAACAGGATACAACAGAAAATTACCAATTTGATTCAGTTTTCGTTTTTATAATGTTCATACACATTATGTGTTTTGAGATGTGATGGTAAAGTTGATCACTCGACACACGGAGAAAAATCTCCTTATTACTTATGCTATCCTCATTACTTAATTACCCTTACACCTTATGTTATATGTAACACTCAATGTTATACCATTGCCACGACGAAGAGCAATGAACAAGAAGAAATTCTAATCTTATACATACCATCTTCTTTCGTGTTGATTCAATATACTTCTTGATTTGGTGCAAACATATTTTTTTTCCTATTTTTAGATGCAAGCATGCATCATTCATTTGAACATCAGCCAATAGCGTGTTGGATATGTTAGTAGAAAACATTGAGATGTATAGAGTTGTGATGAACCATCCAGTGAGGTGATGCCACTCCTATTGATTATAACCTTGCATCTGTCAATCACAAGAAATGAGTTGTTTCTGCTATGTCAAAACTTGTAATATGTCGGGCTATTTCACCGGAAATATTAATGTGTTCATTCAAGTGGGTGATGATTTACATTTTCGGTCAGTTTTAGAACAGTGTCATTTAAATATGTGTGAGACATGAATACACTTGCTCGCTGCATGTGTTCCCCATGCCGGGCAGAACTATAGCGAGCGTGAAGCAACTTCCCTCCCGAACCTCATCAACACAGATCGTAGAAAGCGTAAGAAAAACGGTCGTTCAGTGGTTTTGATCCATAAAAAGTGGTAATTATCGGTCATATTTTCCAATAGGAGCATCGGTTTTCAGGAGTGGATATTGGCAGCAAAGGACCCACCAGAATGTCAGGTTGAGTGATAGGAGCGTGAGCCTACTGAACGCTCGATGGCCAATCATGTCTTCTATCAAACATTCACTATCGCACACATCTTGGTAATATTATGCCTGTATTCAGACACATACCTGATCTATTTCTCGGGACCCTACCATAATTTGTTTCATTTCAATTGATTTCTGTATGCCATATACAACCTCAGACACATTCCATGTTATCCTGGTTGCCTGTTATTCGCGATGTGTACTCGGGAACTGAGGAAACTCATTACTTTACTTCTCTGTACCTAAATATGAAAATAAACTATACAATTACTTAGTGTAAAAGTATTCCTTTAAGATGATGACTTCAATTTAAAGACTTTCTTAAGTGAAAATGAACTGCACGGTAGAACAATGTGATGAGGTTGCTTTAAGAGACTAGTAGAGACGCCTTCATTGTGGAATCGTTTTTACCAAGTGATGCTGATCCCTGGTACTGGAAATACAACCTATAATCTCGCGAAAAGCTGGAAGTATTTATAGCTCTTCTGCTCGGTATTCATAAGAAATGGCCACCATTTCTATGATGTCTTGACAAATAAAGATTGTAATGAACATGTCTTGCGTTCATCGATGCCCTCGTCGCTGTTATCTTTGACACACAAATTGCCGTTCGCAGACAATAATAAACTACTCAATATGCATTCTAACGATACCGATGGGCCAAAATGCGTCAAGGATCATCAATATGCATATCCGTAACATTTACAAAGCCAATGGCTTCAGTGGTCGTCCTGCTGTGTCTGTATATGACAGCTATCAGCATATTGTTCACCATAGTTAGTACTGATAAATGCGAGGTGTACTTTCAGAGAAATGTATATGTAATGCCAAATCGTAAATGAAGGACTATCCATTTCCATCCATGTGTGGTATTTGGCTACTCGGTAAACCCATATTGTTAAAACCATTAGTGCTAAGCTTCTGATCGGGCTTGCGATTGGCTGGCGCACAGCCATGATTCTGAACTATGAAGCTGATATTCGTTATCCTGAAGTTCGATACTTTCTGGATCTCGAAGTCTCATCTAATCTCATACCTCAAGGGAGGCCCATGTCCCATCCACATCTGATATGTCGAAATAACCAAATGTCTCATTAACATCTTTCATGTTTATCTCAAATATATAAACTCAACAAAACCCTATGTTTTGTCATCACAAATCATAAGAGTCTGCTATTCGATTCTGACTATATCATAAGCATGTGTTTATGAATCACTATCTAATAGTGTTGATACCAGGTGTTAGTAAAGTGGTGAGCGTATCCTGTCCCATCTGGGGCGGCCGCCATGAACACATGCACAGGCACGTTAAATGTTCACATGAACAAACCGGGAATATTTGGTACAAGTTAAAAAAGGAAATTGCATCAGACATCATTTTGGTCAGTGAAACGTCAAATGTTGCAAACCATACTATTGAAATCCTTAAGTTAGCCCTTACATAATAAATGTGAAGCAAGATTCGTAGTGCGCTCTTTGAAAAGAGCAGCTCGATTGTACCTCAAAAGTTGTGAAATGTCAGACAGCCTTGTGGTTAGTTGTTTATCACTATGCATCTTAATGCATATACCTAAAGATAAAACAGATAAGACAGTTTCACTTTTCTTTATTTCTAGTTCAGGTGGGAATTAGTCAGTTGACCATTACTGATCAATATACACGCTTAAAATTAGTCCCTTTGCCAAATTTCGTTCTTTTGCTAATCCGAGCAGAACTGACAATTCAGGCAATCAAGTTTATTTCGTAATTCAGGCCACATGGTCCATAGTGCAGTTGTAAGATTAATAACATTTTAGGTGACATGTCCAGAGTGTTTCATCTCTGTTTCAATAATTTACATAAATATCTAGCTGTCAAGCGTGGTACATCAATATCAAATAAAACAATTTAAATAAATTTGTAAACGTAATATTACCTTTATTATAGTTCTGTAATGAGGTAAAAAAAAGTATTTCTCAAGTGAATATATTTCTAACATACAAAAAAGACATGGTATTCATCCTCTACTAAATTAAAGTCACATTCTTTACATATAGATTCTGTATGAGGTATATTTAACTATGACCTTTTACGAATAATGTTGACTCGAAAGTTGTAAAGAGATATTCGAAATTTACACTTTGCTCTAACCAACCGTTTGTCTCTGAGTACTGTTATGTATAATTCGGGTTACAAAAGTGAGTGAGTGAGTTGGGGTTAACGCAGCTTTTAACAGTATTCCAGTCATATAACGGCGTGTCAGCTTAATGTGGGTGGAAAGCCCGAAGTGATGCGGGTCTCAGACGTGAAACCCACGAGCACGGGTATGGTGCTCACAAACCTAGAAATATAATCGGGACGAACCGGGATTCGAACACACAATCATAGGTTTCTGGCGTGCCCAAGGGAAGCAACTCTGCTCAGCGAATTGCGTCGCCTTAGAAGACTGGGCCACCTGTGCCCCCGGGTTACAGAAGAGATTTTATATTCGCATAATGCACTAAAAAAGTAGACGACTCTTGACTGTGGTACCATGATTTGAAATATATATATCTCTTAAACGTCTTCTAAATGCATATAAAAACTTGTTCTTATCACCAACATCTTTGAATAGCCACACATACGCAAAACCGCTACTAAATAACATTTGCCTCACATACGATTACCAACTGACTTTTCCATTCTCATCTAATAGTAACCGGGATTCGAACACACAATCATAGGTTTCTGGCGTGCCCAAGGGAAGCAACTCTGCTCAGCGAATTGCGGCGCCTTAGAAGACTGGGCCACCTGTGCCCCCGGGTTACAAAAGAGATTTTATATTCGCATAATGCACTTGACGAGTGCTTCGTTTCGATTCTGATATAGGCACAATGTCTGAAGACAATTGCAGGTGTTGCATGATGTCCCTAAATGATGCTAAACCCATCGTAAAACCATACTCACACACTTCATCATCAAACCACATATTATTATTTTTTTTACTTTCTCTACATTTCACTTGTACATTATGCTTTATGTAGTTGTAAACATTGATAAACAATAACAATGCCTCCTTTAGACTCAAACACAAAATATAAAGAGAGATTGGCGTGTTTTGACGCATTTGATCAATCGGATAACGGTGTCCTTGGTCATGACAAACGTAGAACCAGTAATATATTGTTGATGTCAGTATACATATTTGTTTGTTTCTTGTTCAATGGGTTATTCAGCAATATCACAGCTACGTGTATACGACGGATGTTTGCAAACAGTAGACTCTGAACCAGACAAACCTGCTTAATTTAGTCGTCTCGTACGACCAGCATATGTTGCGAGGGATCTGTTGGAATTCGGCAATACTAGGACAGTGTATAAAACATATATGAGACAGTAAATACCATTACAAAACAAATTCTTATTGATTTACGATCCCAAACAACGCCACTGAGACAGTCGGGAATGATCAGGATGTTGTCAGTGATGTCAACAAGGCCCCAAGTACAATGCTGTCTAGTCTTCACACAGTGTAACAGTGGGGCTACCTCAGCACGGCCATGGAGAAGTGCCACCGATATCGGTGAAGCACGACTGTATCAGGAATAACGTCCTTGGTGTCTTTTTTAACCTTATGTATGGGAATCGCTGTTTGTTTTGTTCTGGTAATTGTGTTGTTTTTTTAAATAGCTTCTTTGGTTATGAACCATACATGTTCTCAGACACTGAGTATACTGACTCCGAGCCATCCAGTGCTTATTTTAGCACCTTATTGCCGAGCGTCAGACAAGGTAATAACAAGTGCCATCTTTAAATTATTTTTGGAATGACGCAGCAGGGGATCGAACCCCGGACCTTCACCTCTCCGGGCAGACGCTCTCCCACTAGACCACTGAGGCGGGCGAATCAGAAGGTCCTAGTAATTGGTTAAATGTGGTTCTAACAAGAAGTGTTTCTGACACGGCGAGTCTCGCACAGAGACGTGTATAATGATTCTAGCTGTAATGTTTAGTGCGAGTTCTGCCGTCAAGACGAGTGGGATGCCATCATTACGTTGTCCTTAAGCCCTACATGTCAGACAGCTACTGGTAATTCAGGCTAATTTTGATCTACACGTCAATACGAAACTACTTTTGCACTAACTTAGCGATATCCATTTCCAGAAGTGACGTTCACTTCATTATTGCAATATGGTCAGTTAACTATACCCAATTGTTTGTCGGTTTTTCTCTTACAAACCGTCGCCCTAAGTATTCTTGCCAATATGTCATGGGGGGAGGAGTGGGCAGGCATTTCAGAAAGCGCCAGGTGCTGAGATCGTATTCTGCTTGTAATCGGTTTGTTATTCAGCCTTGGGACCAACAATGTTTACACGTCTTTACAGTGTTGTCACCACCCGGAGTGTACAGTTCATTCACCCTAGGTCCGTGCACTCAAAAGAATCCACTCGTCCTATGGTAATTGACCAGATGATGGAAACACGTAAACGTACATACAACCGAAACACAGTTGAAGTGTCAAAACCTTAGATGTCGCCACGGGCAGGTGACTAAGTTCAAATGTGTCTATGTTCACCCAACAGGGATTGGGTACCCGATTTATGAGGTGGATGTAAAAACCCTCTAGCGTTCAAGCGCCCGTAGGCAGCTTGGGTTTACATTCCCCAGGGAGTTCAGAATGATTACTGGTCGAAAAACAAATATAACCGCAATTGAGCAGATACTAGTACCTGGATACCTGCGATATATAATTGTATTATGATATAATATAATGTCATGGTAGAAAGCCCGCTTGTGGCTGGACCAGGCAGAGAATCGGGTGTATCTTCACTTGGTGTCTATACGACGTAAAAAGCCCCGGAGGCGTTGATGCCAGGTAGAAAAAAAGTGATGTCAAGATTAGATAGAGAGAATAGGTTGTGTCCAGACAAGGTAGACAAGGTGCTGAGGCCAGATAGAAAGCCCAGGTATTGTTCAGTTAGAATAAGCATGTTGTGTCTAGACCATGTTGGTAGACTAGACACCGCTTAGACCAGGTAGAATGAGACCAGGTCTGACTAGACCAGTTTGTTGTTTGGACCATATGTAAAGACCTTGTTATGTATTGATAATGTGTAAAAATGTGTCTTCAAACACCTTATTGAACACATTATTCTCCCATAGTTCGTCTCTTACATAAAGTTGTAATGTTTTATTCTGGTTTATACACGTTGCAAAGGCATGTTTAATGTTAATTAAACACAGGATTACATCAAAACCAGAGTATGCATAGAATAAGATGAAAAACACTTTCTTTGCCACAAAGATCTAAATATCTTGATTTCCAATCTGTAATAATATTTTCACTTCATACATCTATCCTGGAAGAAGTCCACATGCAGAGTTTAATTATTCATTGCTATCAATTACTCTCGCCGTATTGAACCACATACACGTGATAGAATGTTATGAATATAACCCACGTGTTATTTTACACTCCAAAATTAGATTTAATTTCCTATTTTATGTGCTTTATTTGGCTAAGTGTAAAAATTCAATGAGGAATCCTATAAGGTAATGAAGCACAAAATCAAAACTTTACCAAAGGAAACATGACAAAAAGTTTTCAATATTGATGCAAATCCGTTCTCTTGCGATGCTGCTGGTTTTATTAAATCATTAACAGCGTACAACGTTGAGCTATGCTGTGATGCAAGAGGGGACGGCTAGGTGTGCTGAGTACTTATGAGAAGTCGAACAACGCTGGCACACCACAGCGTCATAGCGCCAAACTGTTTTGTTCTTGTTCTAATAAATCAAGGCGATTATGGTTATTATATCAGCCAAATTGCTTTTTTTCTTCCATCAATCATCAGCTTCAGCGCTGCGGCCATTACGCTCAATGGTTTATGTTTTAATTTTCTATCATTTAACCTCCCGTAGTATCCGTAATCCCCAACATTCCCGCTTTATTGTCTGGAGTGATCTTGCATCCGCAAATTATCCCCTTTCCCCATGTGCAACCGTGTACTTTAGGCTGAAAAATAACGACCTTCACCTTAAGGGCAAGGAAGGCTATCAATTATATGTCCCTGCCACCCATATTGGCATGTATATTGCATTGTACAAGCAGGAACTCTTTAACTATGTGCGATGTCATTTTAGTTCATCTTATGCACCAAACTTTTACATAGAAGTTTAGATTTTTACTTTGATGTAAAATTAGAATTATTTATGGACATCTCAAACAAATTAATATCGTTCAATTATTTGGTGATAAGGAAGATATGCATACCACTCACGATATATATATATATATATATATATATATATATATATATATATATAGAGAGAGAGAGAGAGAGAGAGAGAGAGACAGTTACCATGGAACTCAATATTTAAGTATCATCCCGTTATTTGGTGTACCTAATAACCTTCTTGAAGGACATTTATGTGGATGACGAGTCCTTGACGAGATGTTCATGAACTCTCGAGAGATTGTAAATTGAATTGAAATGTGTGCTTCAATTTAATTGGTTGAAATATGTTGTCAATCGGGATTGGATCTTTTCTTGAAAACTATATATAACTCAAAATTTGACGAAGCGTGTTATTCTGCCTGGCGAAATGGATACTTCATTAAATACATGCTAGCCAGGCGTGTTCTGTTATCACTGAAACATGTGTCGTCATTTCCGACTGACACCATCTCTGTCTCCCGAATGTCGGAGTTCACATAGAGAGAGAGAGAGAGTGGACAAAGGAAGTTGATTGTTAACTTGTCGGGTAGCATAGTAACGACAGGGTTCGCTATTTAAGTAGAAGACCTGGGTTCGATTTGCATTGTGAATTCTCTCCTTGATCATGATGTCACCGGCTGTCATAGAGGAGGAACATTGTTAAAATACTCAAAAACCATACTCACACACTCACCTATTTCATTGACCTAGCTGGTTGTCTGGCCATTCAATCAAACGTTCCGAACCAATAATAAAGCGTGCTCTTAGGCAGAATGGCCTTGTGGAGGAACTACACAAACGTAATAGTGATTCATTAGATGCTCAGACTCTTTGTAATGACATATGATTGGACCACTGTCTTTGAGGTCACAATTGCATCTTATTATATTCTGCAGACGCCCTCTCTGAACTGAGGCATCAAAGGAACTTGCTTGGGAACCTGAGATATGTTTTTGAGTGTTCACACCACACCAGTACCGCTGTGTCATTAGTTACAGATACGTAATGAGGTGAAGATGTCGCGAGTTGGGTTTAAGACTATTTGAACATGATCAGATGACCAATGTCATAGATGAGCCTTGTAATCAACTGTTCATGAAACCATTCTAAAATAACACAATATGGTTGATTGCCATTGGAGTATATATATTTTGTTGTCATTGATTAAAACACATATGTAAGCCATGGGCATACTTTGTGGGATTTTGTGCTGGATTTCTTCAAAGAATTTTCATATAGTTTCGTTTGACTTTGTTTATATTGTCAATGATTTAACAAACACCTGCATTACATGAACATGATGAGGTATCCAGTTAATTTTCAACATGTTAGCAGGATCGAGTATTGTGTAAATGAAATACTCAGAAGTCGACCAATGAACGAGAGATCATGGAATACCCGTCCTGAAATAATTTTGGGTAAGGCGCTTAGGTTAGAATCTTGAAACAGTGTCCGTGGATGTTTTATGTATGTTTTACCTACCCAGTGTGTTTTGCAAAGAAGATGTGTCAAACAACAAAGTTACAAATATATTCACTGAAACCAGTTGTTCTAATGACTAACGTTATCGATTAGTGGCGTTATACATGAAAGATGAAGTCACAGCCTCATCAGCGGTAGGGATGATACACAGTATTGCTTCCACAAACTAACCCAATTTGAGAGCCGTTAAATAAGTCGTTCAAATATCGAAAATGCATCATATTCTATCTTTCAACCAGTATGAGTAATGAGACTCTATAATTAGTGTTATGAGCACTCAGTATAATGAGTGTGTAAAGTGACTTGAAATGTGGTTGAAATTTCATGAGACAAAACAAACTATTTCTCGAGGTTTTAATTATTGACGAATAAAAGAATAACCCGTACTTGGTTCATCTATCAACATCTCGTAATGCTTGTTTCTGAATATTAAAGTAACTGACAATCACAAAATAACCCCCAACTCACAAAAAGAAGTTTCACATTGGTAATATAACCAATTACTACTATCCGAATGCTCTCCTAATGTAATAGATGTACTTAACCAATATAATTTTACCACAGGGTTCAATGCAAAGCTTTCAAGGCGTTGAAAATGAAAATACAGACCGCCTCTTTATATAGAATGATGAATTATTCAGAGAGGAATCTCTCGCTCCCAGCTACAATAGACAGACTACCATTCCTTTGTGAGAAAATCGTACTAATTCTACTCACAGGACAAATGCTTTACCTGAAATGCAATTACTTGTGTGTGAATTGGAATGCTGAACTAATGCGAGATCTCTCCCGTACTCGCTACTCAAAGGGCTATGCATGGAAAAAACTCACAGCCAATGGCTGTTTTTGTAGACATTCCGATTACCTAGTTAAGAAGGCTGTCACTGGCGAATATCTTTCAATTTCGTTCAATCAACACGTATCCGTTTTTTATGTCTTGGGTCTTTAGCTTATGACACGGTGGCCAGGGTACATGCTGCGGCTGCTGACGGGCGGGTGTATGAGGAAGATGGGGAGGCTGACAGCCGTGACAACCGACACTTGGGAAGCAAGAATCAATCCCGATATAGAGGGGGTTCTATTTACTCTCATTCTTCACGCTGTACTTCAAATATTTGCCGAGCTGCAGCCGGGACGACTCTCAGACTTGCAGGTGCGACACCGTCAACGGCGGCCTCGATGCCAGGATTGTTATATGTAGCTTGGAGATTGGGGTTAGACAGTGTTGTAATGTCATGGAGAAAACTCTAGAATGATACCGCACTACTACTACTACTACTACTACTACTACTACTACTACTACTACTACTACTACTAGGGTAGGTCGGGTAGCCTAGTGGTTAAAGCGTTCGCTCGTCACGCCGAAGACCCGGGTTAGATTCCCGACATGGATACAATGTGTGATGCCTATTTCTGGTGTTCCCGCCGTGATATTGCTCAAATATTGCTAAAAGCGGCGTAAAACCATACTCACTCACTCACTACTACGACTACTGTAATTACTACTTCTGCGACTACGACAACTACTACAACCATCATCACTACACACACAACAACACTGCTTCTACTACTACCACTACTACTGCTTCTACTACTGCTACAACCACCACCACAAATACGGCTACTACTATTACTAGCGTCAGCACTACCCCTGGTGCAACTACTACTACAACATCTACTACTTGCTGCTACTTAAGCTGATTCCCAAAGCTTCTACATCATTCCGTCATTTAGCTTTTACGATATTAGACACAAGATGTCAGGCAATGTGGCAAGTGTACTTAAAGCCCACAGTAACCACGCTAGTGGAACACCATGCTCTCCTACGTTCAGTTCGTCAGTGGATGTGAGCGAGGTTTCGATTGTTGACTTAAGAAACGTCTATGTTATCTACGTGCTGGACGCCAACTCAGCAACCAGCAAGACCTCAGGTCTGATCCCTCAAGGGTGAGGGGTTATGTGTAGAGACTGCCATTAATTACATTATAGATGGCAAGGGTTACTGAAAGATACACTATCAGCGGACAAGAGAAATCACCTCAATATAGACACATTTCTCACGTTCGATATCCCTGTGTGTAAATAAGGGTTGTGTATTATCATCCGTGCATCATGGTCACTGTATGTCAATTGATCAATTTCTAACCGTGAATAGAAGACGTAAATAAAATACACATCTGAGGGATGACATTACAAGAAGATGTAGGCATTGCATCATTACGAGAAACCAAAGCAGTTAAGCCTTGTGTGCTGTGTGTTCGTTCTGGAGGCATTCGGGTTCGATTCTGCACAGAGCAACCATTTGTCAGTGAGTGAGTGAGTGAGTATGGTTTTACGCCGCTTTTAGCAATATTCCAGCAATATCACGGCGGGGGACACCAGAAATGGGCATCACACATTGTACCCATGTCGGGAATCGAACCCGGGTCTTCGGCGTGACGAGCGAACGCTTTAACCACTAGGCTACCCGACCGCCCCGCAACCATTTGTACTGAAGTTTTCTATTTTCATCTAAAATTGGTCGATGGAGATGGTTATTTTCTACTCTAGATGTCAGCTTTTCAGTGAGTTTATCAATGGTACCTACGTTGTTTTAATTTTGATATGAAGTGACATCTGAATGCCATCTTGAACTTATCCCAACAACTTCACATTTTTAACTCTCCAAGTTCCTCACACCAAAACTAAACCGTATTTGTCACACTTTGAAAATGAGCTGGTAAATGGCTCAATCGGTACAGGGTACTTTCTGGCCTTAAATGAATTCATTATCAGAGATTTAAAAAAAAATCAGAAAAGAGTTTAATTACACATTCGCTCCAGGTATTGGGTTATGTGTATTTGACTTCAAGCTGGAAAGTTGTTATTTGATACATGCTTAGTGGTCCATAGATATAAATACAAGCGTCAAAACCATTTCTAAATCATGAGAAATCACTGCTGAAAGAGCCCATTGTATCATACCGACTATATCATAGTTGTGTGTTAAGATTCACTATCAGTGATACCCGATGTTTGCGTAAAAGTGAGCGTATCCTGCACCACTGGGGATACGCGTCACAAATACATGCAAAGGCAAGTCAAATGTTCTTCAATAAGCTGCATTCCTTGCACATGCCTGGATCCACTGGTCTTTCGAAGAACTGAGTCACTTTTCATGAATATATAGGTAGTATGTACATGGTATAGTATTTATTTACTTCAGTGCAAACATTGCGATTGATATCAGTGGGTTCGAATCCAGATTTGCCGTGATGGTGTGACAGCAAATTTACTTATTTAAAATGGGCGAAGTTTGCCCGGGGATACTTTAGTCAACAATTCCTCATGCTGTATCTACTCAGCCATTGAAACAGCCAAGTAAACAAGTATTCTTTTTGTTACAAAACGATTCTGTTGTAAGTTTACGATACCTAGATGCACTATGTAAGTTCACTGGGACTGCCAGAAAGCAACACTATTTCATGAAACGTTCAAATTCATATTGGCTCTTTCAAAGAAAGAAAAAACTATATTGAGGGCACTGGCACACGTTACTGAGCGTGTATGAGAACCCCATATACTGCACTCCTCCGTGAGTTGACATGTAGAGCCTTTTGACCTGATCTGAAGTCGATGGTCTGCTTTTTCGTCATGAATTAATCTATTTAACCTCATACAAGTTTTTCACATTTCTCACTTTAATGGTGAAAGACTGTGTTGGGAAATGGCCTTGTATCATTTCTTTCAGGGAATTGTGCAGCGAAATATTTTTAATCTTCAATCTGTTCTTCATTTTATTCATCAGATTTAAATCTTTTATGTACTAAATGCTAAGGCATCAAGTCAAAACAATAAAGGGGTCTTATTTAGGGTTATCATTCCCATGGATGCCAGTCATTCGTGTAAACTGATATGATTGAATACAACGATTTGATGTGAAGCCATTTGATCTCAACGAGGAACTCGACAATAACACCCCCGACGGGATACAAATAAACCCCACATCAGAAGGGACTTTATGTATAAAATGAAGTTTATTCCACCTGACAGAACTGATAAACCTACTTAGGTCGAACGCTTGTATCAGAAAAGAAGTGATTCAATTCATTTTAAAGCCTTTACGTCATAATGCTTTCAAGAGGTTCAAATTATCTCGCCTCGTGCTTTGTCAAATACAGACGGTTTGGACCTGCCAACACATCCCAAAATAAAGTAAAGAATTTAAGATACATGCTGATATTCTCTGTGCTTATCACGCAAACACGGTCAGGCACATAGACAGAGAGCCTAAAATCTGTTCATCTAAGTTTTCAAAGAATCAATTTCAGTTGTATGCACTTCGTGTGTGTTCATCGTTGACGTATACATTCCATCGTCCTCGTCATGTGTGCTAAATCACGATCGACGGATAGACTCCGTCATCACGAGCAGCTATTTGAAGCGTAGAATACATGCCCGTCAAGCGAACGCTTTACATACTTACAGTTTAACTTGAGTAGAACACGGTACATCACGCAAAATAAACTGTTATCAGTGTATTGAACTTTAATCAAAATGGAGGAAAATCAGGAAGGCGCAATACTTTCGTGTTCGAGATCTCAAACAAAGTGTAACATCGGCTGATGGTCGGCCTATTTCGGTTATTAATGCTCTCACATCATCCCGAGAGAACGAAGCAGTTCTGGTCAAATTAATTCCTCCTCTTCTGCCGACTGCTTGGAACAGAGCAGAGAGAAAGCGTCAGATATTGATATTGGCAGAAACAGCAGAGGCATATCGACCTCTGTTGTACCGTGGTGGCAGACAGCGATCACATCTTGTAAATGTAGTGGCAGTTGAGACCACATGTCAGAGGTAGCAGTGGAAACCATTCACGAGTTAAAGTAGGTCAGCGGGTGTTCAGGTGGGCCTGCATGTGTTCAGGAGACCCTACACGAATCATAGTAGGCAAGTGATTGTTCATTGGGCCTGCATGTGCACATGGAATCCTGCACCAGTTCAAGTCGGCCATTATGTGTACATGTGGGTCTGCTTGTGTAACGAGGACCCTGCACGAGCTAAAGTAGGCCAGGAGGTGATCAGGTGGGGCAGTATGTGTTCAGAAGACCCTGCATGAGTTAAAGTAAGCCAGTATGTGTTCAGGTGGTCCTCCGTGTGTTATGAGGACCATGCACACCATGAAGTAAGGAAGTATGGGGTCAGGGTAGTTGATGGTGAGGGTGGAAGACACCACATTGATGGTGAGGGGAGAAACACCACATTGATGGTAAGGGTGGAAGACACCACCTTGTTTGTGAGCGTGGAAGACACCACATTGATCGTGAGGGTGGAAGACACCACATTGATGGTGAGGGTGGAAGACACCACATTGATGGTGAGGTGGAAGATACCACATTGATGGTGAGGGTGGAAGACACCACATTGATGGTGATGGTGGAAGACACCACATTGATGGTGAGGTTGGAAGAAAGCGTGTTGATGGTGAGGTTGGAAGTCACCACATTGATGGTGAGGTTGGAAGTCACCACATTGATGGTGAGGGTGGAAGTCACCACATTGATGGTGAGGTTTGAAGAAAGCATATTGATGGTCATGGTGGGAGACATTACATTGATGGTGAGGGTGAAAGACACCACATTGATGGTGAGGGTGGAAGCCACCACATTGATGGTGAGGGTGGAAGTCACCACATTGATGGTGAGGTTTGAAGAAAGCATATTGATGGTCATGGTGGAAGACACCACATTGATGGTGAGGGTGAAAGACACCACATTGATGGTGAGGGTGGAAGCCACCACATTGATGGTGAGGGGGGAAGACACCACATTGATGGTGAGGGCGGAAGACACCACATTGATGGTGAGGGTGGAAGACACCACATTGATGGTGAGGGATGAGGACACAACAGTGATGGTGAGGGTGGAAGACACCACATTGATGGTGAGGGGGGAAGACACCACATTGATGGTGAGGGTGGAAGACACCACATTGATGGTGAGGGTGGAAGACACCACATTGATGGTGAGGTCGGAAGACACCACATTGATGGTGAGGGTGGAAGGCACCACATTGATGCCGAGGGTGAAAGACACCACATTAATGGTGAGGGTGGAGACACCACATTGATGGTGAGGTGGAAGACACCACATTGATGCCGAGGGTGACAGACACCACATTAATTGTGAGGGGAGAGGACACAACAGTGATGGTGATGATCGGAATGATGGGGATGGTGGAAGTCACCATATTGATAGAAAGAGTGGAAAAGACTACATTGGACTACATTCATGGAAGACTGAAATCTATAATGAAAAGTAGACGCCCTGATACTGATGACGGACCACATTGATACATAGCACACATTGATGAATAGCACACGTTGATGAATACTACTCATAGATGACGCTGTTCGCGCCAGACCACGCCAGATCACCCACAGACCACATCTCAGCACGTTAACAAGAACACCTTCTGTCGAGGACAGTGCCAACATCTGTGGCAGTTGAGGTAGCCCACACACACATTCCCCCACCGGTGGTGACAGCTTGCAGACCACAGAGCAGCGGCTGCGGTACCGTGCCCCGACGGCAGGACTGTACATAGCGATCGTTGACTGCAGCAGTGAGTGGTGAAAACAGCAGACCATCCTCAGCCTGTTTCGCCAAACGTTTGCCTCGGGCTTCTCTTGTACGCGCGATTCTGTTAAGAGTCCGAGATTTGCTGTGAATTAGCATCTTGAAGGGACCGGGCTTGTCGTTTAGCCGTACTTCCATCAGGAACAACTCCATACAAAATCATTTACAGCTGAGGTATAGTTTGGTTAAAATAGAAATGTCTACGTTACATCGTGTAGGGAATGACGATTAAAGAGCTTATTCGGCACATCAGAGAAACACATTCCCATTATGTATGGCCACTAGTGAAGCACACGGTGCGTCTGTAACTATGTTGTGGTAGAAAACAAGTGCGTCGTGATTTTAAAAGTGGAAAACATTGGGTATTTTTTAATACGGACTGAAAGCAACATTTGCATACAATAAGAAACAATCGTAAGTTAAGTTGTATGATATTTCAGTATCCCATTTGTGTCAGATTGGTATATATAATACAGCTACCCTGAGAAGATTAATTTAACTCAACATTCAATACGAAGTAAAGTTTCATATCATAATTCAACCCTGTAATTCCGGAAACCTCTTTTTGTGGACGATCACTATTAACAACGTCCACATATATAGATATTAAAGCGACAAAATCATTTCAACAACCATAGCAGAGTCAATCGTATGATATTCAAACTAAATCAAGGGACATCTCTCCAAAAAACAATGCCTCGTTAATCCGGACTAACGGGGTTTCACTATGAACAGGTTCTATGATCGACTAAGATGAACTGAATGCGATATAAATGATTGCTGTACACTATGCAAACAACAAATTCAGATTATTTTGGATACATGGAAGTATTATTTACTGACAGTGTTTACATTGCGCTGTCTGTGTCCCCAATCGGAACCTGATCTTATTCATGGTTGTATTGTGGACTCTTCTGGTCAGAAACAAGGAATGGCGACATGACTACTTCACAGAGCCACATCAAAGATGGAACACTCAACGTTTTTTGTCGTGCATATGACACATCTATATTAGCTATTTTCAACGCGCGTAAGTAGGTAAACAGATTATCGATTCCTTGGCTGTCTCAACCGGAGGATATTCTGTTCGCTTCCTGCAACGATACCTGTATACAATTTCTCTATGATTGTGAATTTCCGTCCTTGAAACATTGTAATGTCGACTTTTCAATAAAAGGAGCACTTTTACACCATTACGTTAATGGATTTTCCAAGGACATGACTTTCTTCATTTACAGTGACGGTAGGCATGGACAATGTAACATTGTGGCGGCGAAGCTCGTTTGTACATTCTGATTAGGTATAATGTAGATTATACTTACGTTTGCTGTACTATAACGGAGTTATAAGTATGTTATATACATTACATATATGTAATGTTAAGTAGATTACACTGTATATATGAAATATGTATATCATGATATAATGAAATAAACAGAATACGTGATCAGTCATGCATACATCTATTATGTCATAAGCATGACTGTTATATTAGACATATTTAATTAGGAAATAATTGTGGTAAAAGAGGGGAGGAACGAAAATAAGACTAAAATCACAGATGGTTCTGAAATGGAGAGTTTGTCTTAATATTGTATTCTCTTCATTGTTATCGGAAAGGGTAACAACGGCGCGTTGCGTATCGTCTTTGAGTATGTACTTTTATAAGCCCCCACAATACATTAAGGTATTTGCGTGATTCCATTAACACAAGATCTGGGGCTATGTCGTGCCACACGCAGATTCCGCAGCTTAATGATATTGTCTCCGGATAATCATCAGGATATTACATAACACCTCTCCTCTGGCAAAACCCTCACGGTTGCAATCGGTGAAACTTTTCAATTGTGTGAGAAGTATACAAGTTAATGTCCGTATTGTCGTAAGGTGTTGCAGTCAAACACGCATCGTGTTACACTACTGAAATAGCCTTGTTACATGTTACGCCCCAATTATGTATATTTAATTATCATGCCTTTATGCCGATATTTCTACAGAGGTAAATAGGCAATGGAGTTTGTAATTAAATTTGTCTTGAAACATGCATATCGCCACTTTGACAAATTGTTTTAGTAATATCGCAGCCTGTCAGCCTAATATATGATAAGCAGATTGTAGAAACGAACGGTATTTTCATAAGCAGACGGACTACGGATCATTATTCGTGAGAATCTGGGATTCGAACCAAAATCAGCATGGTTACTCACAGCCAATAGAACACCCCCGATGACTGCGCCACTCGTTCTCCTCATTAAAAATAACTAGCAACCAGGATAGAACCCCCACATTACAACTGCACAATGTAACAATTAACTGAGGGTTTCAGCAGTACACGCAACGGAATACAGGGACGAACCACTAAAGCCGGTTACACGAGACAAACGGTAGGGAGAATATTGATATTATCATGCAGCAAACATGTTACGATCTCGAAGATGTGTTCGATGAAAGATGTGCCCTAATAAGTAGTTAGTGTCGCCAGAGTTAAACACAATCAATGGTACACTCACATTTAACAGAGGGAAACAGGTGCGTTTTGGCTGATACATCTGACCAACAGAAGCTACTTGGTGCTATGTGGTCAATATCAAACAGCTGGCGGTCAGGCTGCTACTCCAATCAACAAATTGACTGTTACTACATGACGGTTATGTAATTACATCTTTCAGTAAAATTTGGGGAGGTTAGCTTTGATGCTGAATTCACACATGATTATTACTTTTAATTTCAACCATACAAGATAATACATCTACGGAGGTTGTGACCGGTCACATAAATGCTTGTAGCATAGAAAAAAAGAATTGTGCGCTGGGAAGGGGGTGGTACACGACTCATACGATTCAATGCATTCATTAGCGATTGTATCACCAATTATTTAATAAGAAGTGCGTTTATTGCGCTCTTAGTTATCCCGGTATATTAATAAATCGATGGAACACATCTTCAGTTAAAGGAACAAATGTACATAAAATCCTAATGATCTGAAATCTATCAGTGCAAATAGCGATATAGCTGAATTGGTTCCTCTGGGTTTCTTCAATCTGCTACTTGTGTTTCTGTGAGAGTTAAGCATGCATGGGTGTATGGAATAAAGTAGCGTTTGTCATTGATGCTCGGGGTGGCGTATCATTCAGTCAGATGAGGGGAGGGGAGAGGAGGAACACTATCATGTCCATTAGAAGACCATTGTTGACCAAATTGCTGATCTACGTCATTTCTGTGGCAACCATAGGTCGTGAAATGATATATACACGACGAGTGTAGTACAAGGTTAAATTGAATTGGACAGTTCCATACGGACATCGACTTCAGAATAGGCTAACCACTTGCGCTTATATTACCATTCACTTGCTCAACAGACTGTGTTAAAACTCATTTACATCTCTTCTTTGCTTTGGCAGATGACCGGGAGAGGGCGCTAGTGAAAGGTGGCACTCGTTGACGGCTAGAGCGCTGCACGCGGCTGTGAGGCGGTGAGAGCGAGCCAGAGAGCAAACGGCTTCTGCGATACCTAACTAGCAGACGACAATCGAGAGAAGCGCGGGAAGGATTAAAACATCAGGAGTGTCAACATGCGATTTCAAAACTTCGCACTCCAATAAAGATTTCTCAGATCTCTTGATCTACGAACAGCGCTATCATGCTGTCTTGCATTGGACTGATCCCAAGAGGCTCAAACACTACAGGAAGGGCAATGCTATCCGTAGCATTGGAAACAAGCTGGAGGATGCTCACAGAAGCGTGTTTTACATCAAAGGGCAATGTTACAAAGGGAACATGACTTGTAAACAAAACAACTTTCTCTTGATCGTAGCTGGACTGTTGACTGCTTCAGGACAGGAATGAGTATGGTTGCTCTGGTTGTGGTACTGTGCATTGTTTGTGGGGTGGCTTCCAACACAGAGACAAAACAGGATGTATACATAGCGGGGTTGTTCCCTACGGACGAGAACATCCCCGAGGGAGCTATTGGACGGGGTGTCAGACCCGCAGTGGAACTAGCATTGCAGCATATAAATAATCATTCCGGAATACTCAACCGCTATAACCTCAAGATGACTTGGAATGACACAAAGGTAAGGGCAAACAGTTTCAACGATATGATATGATATGATATGATATGATATGATATGATATGATATGGTTTGATTAAGATACGGCATACGATACTTCTTTGCATGAAATAATTGCATTGAAATGTAAAGTAAAGTTAAAATCAATTGATGCAAGTGGTTTAGTGACATGATGCATGGCGACAATTCTTTGAGAATGTAGACCAATATGTTCCAAGATCACACTGTTAATTCAAGAGTATCAATGTTGTGTGAAACATCAGAGAGGGAGAAAACAGATGATTTAAAAAATGGTTTCCCAGATGGTTTGCTGTAGAATTTGTCAAGTGGTTTGCTGTAAGATTTCCCAGATGGTTTAAAGTGAGATTTGCCAGATGGTTTGCTGTGAGATTTGTCAGATGGTTTGTTGTAGGAATTCCCAGATAGTTTACTGTAGGATTTGCCAGATAATTTACTGTAGGATTTGCCAGGTGGTTTACTGTAGGATTTCACAGATACTTTACTGTAAGATGTTTAAGATGGTTAATTGCCAAAACAAATACATTGTTTTATATTCAACTTACATATTGATTTGAACTGTATATCCTTGAAAACATCGTTCGATAATCATCGATGTTTACCAACTCAGCATTTCACCAAACATGACATCAGCGGTTAACATGACGTAATTAAAAGGTATCCAGTGTCAAAAGCAACGCGTCGATCTTATGTCGAGTAGCATCACGTCTTGAGAACACTTCATGAGGAATCGGAAACGTTTAAGACACGTATGTGATTGACAACAACCTGGAACACACTCGACACTCTGTAGACAAGCCTTGGATATTTTCAGCGCGTGTCTTCTTACAATTCTTGTTCCGAAATTAACGTTTGTGTGTAATGAGCTCTCGGCAAGTATACCACGAAATTACCTCTTTACTGAGTTATCTTAGATTCAGTGGTACACACTGTATGGCAGGGAGAAAGGATCTTGAAACGTATGGCTTCATCATGTGATCCTTTTGAAACGAAACTAACTCTGGTGTAAGTTAGTATTGTCAGTATGACGGCTGTCAGTGACTTGATGTGCCGTCGGGGATCACATTGCATGGTGTCATGCCCGTAGGCAGTCACCATGCTGATACGTAGAGAGGTAAGGTATCTTTTTTCAGATATATCGAACCATTTCCATCCATACACTGGGGACATATCTATTTTAGAACGGACGTAGATAGATAATAACCCGCTTCATGGATATGTGGCTTAAATCCATAGGTGAAGTGCTGTGGTGATTTAAAAAGAGTTGCGTTGATGTGCGGTAATGAGGACTCTTTAATGCTGGAAGCGAAGACATTTCGTGCAGGGATGCAACTAGAAGCATATCGGCGACCACTCATCTCCTGTCATCAACCATTAGGGGGCAACTACAGACTCCTTCAGCAGCAGGGAACTGGGCACGACGTCTTCAGATATGTATTACTGAAATAAGTAGACCATATACTACTTATGAAAAGGTTACATTACACTGGGCGCATCAACAACATTTTATTTGTCCCCAGGTAGTGGTCGGGTAGGCTGGCCTGTGGACAGCCGCTGTATACAGGCCTAACACCTGTTGGAGAGTCACCCACGGCATGTGTTGTCACACAGTTGCAGTAGGGGTGACGAATATACTGTTTTCATTAAAAGATGATTCCAAAAAACCAGTTTG
Organism: Haliotis cracherodii; assembly: GCF_022045235.1. Classification (NCBI taxonomy): domain Eukaryota; kingdom Metazoa; phylum Mollusca; class Gastropoda; order Lepetellida; family Haliotidae; genus Haliotis; species Haliotis cracherodii. The sequence goes on along the minus strand of NW_027266270.1, from coordinate 15,572,239 downwards.
TCGAGGTCATACGTCATGCTCAATCGAGAACGTGTAAGACATCAGCAACGTATTGTCGTTCTAGTATAGGCAGTCGATAGCCTAGTGGTTGAAGCGTTCACTCGTCACGCTGAAGGTCATGGATATCCTCCGACGTGATGTAGCTCGATATTACTGAAAAGCGCCTAAATGTACTTTATTCCACCATTTATTCAGATTTTAACATCATTTTCTACAAGCGGGTGATACAGTTATGTAATGATTACGAAAAGACTCTCAGTTTGAATTGAAGATAAAAACAATTAAGTTTCGTAAAGTTGACCTTTTTATCAATAAAAGTGATTCATATCAGCGCCCTTTACATATGAACTCTCCATCTCAGTTTCTAAACATCAAGAATCGTTTAACCGGGTTCGATTCTTTGCATGGTCACATTCAAAGAAGCCAGATCTTAGTGTCCTGCAAGGATGTTCATAACATATTACTAAAATCAGTGTACCTGCTCACACTTAATGGTATTCACGTTGCAAAAGGCAACCATATAACCTGAACAGAAATAGCATTTTAACTCATGACACACTGTCATTTGACTACACTTTGACCCGTGACTCCATCATTAAGGTAGTTGGATATCGTTTCATGAACAGTATTACTTCACATTAGGATTGCATTACTCTCTTTTGCGAAACCAAGACCAATTAGCCCCTTGTGTTGAGAGCAGTGCAACGAGCGATTAAAATGAGATATAATAGATATAGATAATTACACAAGTCAGTTCCCACAAGTGGATGTCCACAAGAAAGACAGGTATATATCCATGGAAATCGTAAAAGAACAACAATATTAATCGATTGTAAAATGTCATAGTGGAATCCATAGACATGTAACGAAGGAAATATTTATCAACTGACATTGATCGTGTATAGACGATGTGGGCACCATATCAAACAATTAATTAGTCTATAAGAAAGAGGCTTCATGTATACACAGCCATCGACATATCAAACTACCGTTAGGTTGGGGTTTTTCCATATCGATCGCTTATCTGTAAACAGGCCAGCTATATTATTTCACTTACCTTGAGAATGTTTGCTTTGCGAAAAACATAGAACCAAACAGTTTAATTCACATTGGATGGCTGCGAATAAGTCACGGTGTCTTCACATTGGTAGTTGTGTCTCGTACGTTGTAATTAGGCAACTGAGTCTGGTTGCATTTCAATGACATGAAACTGGTGTGAGACGAAACAGTACATAGTTGTCATAGTTACGGCACTGTGAATACTCGGCGGTTCAAACAGTTAAAGCATCCATGACTGTATGTACAGTCATCTTTTCTTCACACCTGATGACATGATTAAGAAAGTTACTTCAGACAGTACAGACCTCATCACATATCTCAGTGTAGAAATATTTATATGTATAAGCAACAAACACGTTGTTAATGATTTATTTAAGATAATGAATTTGTTTGAATTTTTTTTTGGAAGTACACGTGTAACAGAAACGGTGTGTTAGTCAGATTTTACTGCAGACACCTTGACACAAACGGAGTGGTAAACAGATTCTACTGCAGACACCTTGACAAAACCGGAGTGGTAAACAGATTCTAATGCAGACACCATGACAAAACTGGAGTGGTAAACAGATTCTAATGCAGACACCTTGACAAAACCGGAGTGGTAGACAGATTCTACTGCTGACACCTTGACATAAACGGTGTGGTAGACAGATTCTACTGCAGACACCTTGACACATACGGTGTGGAAGACATATTCTGCTGCAGACACCCTGGCACTAACGGTGTGGTAGACAGATTCTACTGCAGACACAAACGGAGTCGTAGACAGATTTTACTGCAGACACCTTGGCACAAACGGTATGGTAGACAGATTCTACTGCAGACACCTTGATACAAACGGTGTGGCAGATATATTCTATTGCAGACACCTTGATACAAACGGTGTGATAGACAGCTGCAGAATCTACTACAAGCACTGTGGAACTAGCAACACAGGAGAAGGCTTAAACTGAAGCACTAGCCAAGAAACGACCTGGTACAGCACTACCACAAGCCATGAAACGGCCTTGAACAACACTACCACAAGCCAAGTAACGGCCTGGTACAACACTACCACAAGCCAAGAAACGACCTGGTACAGCTCTGCCACAAGCCAAGAAACGGCCTGGTGCAACACTACCACAAGCCAAGAAACGACCTGGTACAACTCTGCCACAAGCCAAGAAACGGCCTGGTACAACTCTGCCACAAGCCAAGAAACGGCCTGGTACAACTCTGCCACAAGCCAAGAAACGGCCTGGCACAACTCTGCCACAAGCCAAGAAACGGCCTGGCACAACTCTGCCACAAGCCAAGAAACGGCCTGGCACAACACTGCCACAGACCAAGAAACGGCCTGGTGCAACACTACCACAGACCAAGAAACGGCCTGGTACAACACTACTACGAGCCAAGAAACGGCCTGGTGCAACACTAACACAACCCAAGAAACGGCCTGGGACAACTCTGCCACAAGCCAAGAAACGGCCTGGTACAACTCTGCCACAGACCAAGGAACGGCCTGGTACAACACTACCACAGACCAAGAAACGGTCTACGTAACATCATGATCAGGACACCGACTGGTATGACACTGTACCACAAGTCACGATAAGACTAGCTTGTAGAACACAGCCTTGTATCACAAGCTGCTAGTGTACTTGGGATAGCACACTCTCTGTAAGTGGTTCAGTTTCACAATTACATACTAAACAGGGCTGTCAACTGCCAAGTGTCTGCAGCAACTCCCCACAGGGTACACGGCATTTATTCTACAGTATTTTCATTCAATCAATGACTAAGTATGGGCCACAGAACGACAGTTTCCATTACTGAGCAATCCCTGGGTGCCGACTTGATCCTCGAGATGACCACGAGCTTCTCGCGCGATGTCCACTGCCGCTCTCCATTGACCATTGTCCGTCGGTGTGATTTCATTATCATCTGTAGAAATTAATGAGGTACTGTGCTTTCATACTGCCAGTGTAGCATCATTAGCCCATCCACATTGTGTGAAATGTGCTCTGCTTTGTTATGTAGTGTATTCAATAGAATATGTCGGTTCCATGAGGACCTGAGTTACACGCATTCATTCCCGAATCAGTAGGCCTAAAATGTCTTTTTCTATGGTGCATTACTTCAATGGGGTACTGAAATCTATTATTTGCAGTTATTATATATGTTTACTCCGTGTTATGCGCTGATATTCCTCATGCAGATACAGTGTAAAGGGAATTATTGTGTCCTTCGAATTCTGCACACATCTGCCCCAAAACAATACTCTCTGAGTCGTTGCAGAGCTCATAGTGGGCTAAGCCAAGGACGATCCAGATGGTATTGAACCTTAGGAGGACAATCTTTAAGGCTGTTCCTGAAGATTTTGTTTGTTATTTAACGCCGTACTCAGCAATATATAAGTTATATGACGGTGGTCTGTAAATAATCGAGCCTGGTCCAGACAATCCAGTAATTGACATCATGAGCATCGATCTACGCAATTGGGATACGATGACATGCATCAACCAAGTCAACGAGCCTGACTACCCGATCCCGTTAGTCGCCTCTTTCGAAAAGTATAGGTTGATGAAGACCAATTGTAGCCCGGAATCTTCACGGAATGTTCCTTTAAGAGTAGGTAGATATGAGGTAGTGTGCTAACGAAGTAAGTGATATCTGCCCCCTAATATCCAAGTTGAAGCCGATTCTGATGCTAGGTTTCTTGGCATCCTTCCCGAGATCGTGGTTTTCGCCACGCAAAGCTTTACAGTTGGACTATGCTCCATGGATCGTTGCCCATCCCAAGGGCAAGATGATTTGATGAGTGTCAATTGTGAAATTGAGAGGCATTGTCAATGTGTAATTAAGGTAGCTGATTTTGTAGGGTGCACCTTTCAAACGCAAATAAAAGACTGACAACGAAATGTTTCGAAAAAAACTAAATCAAAATGGTTGGGACTGACGCTTTGCCAGGACGTGGTACCCTTTAAGAAGACATAACTGAAACTATAACTGCGGTTTTTAACCCATCTAACACCCACACTCACGTATCATAATGTGCACCGTGGAATGGCTGATCTTGCCAAGAGGTAAAGGAGCGATGTGTGTGTATCTTCAGGAGAAGGGTCACATGAGGGTAATATCCTTTTTCTACTTCAACGAAAACCCATCACCGATTTGAAGTATTCAGTCTAATTCCCGCTTCCTTTCATGTTTACCGCTTACAAATGAATACATGTCGAAAATAGAAATATTAGTTTTGATCAGATACATGAGAAATCCTCCATTCCAAACGCATTATTATACTTTAGATATTCCGTCAAGAAAGATTGATACTGTAGATTGTGTGTTATACATTTTCTCTTTAAAAATTAAAGACATGAAAAATGAAATCTTCAAGCATAGTAGAGAACCATGATAACTGTTGGACATCTTCGTCTGCTTACAAGCGAGAAAGCCTGGAGATTAGTTTGTCTGTGCACGCTATTACTCAATTAATGGAACAATTACAAACTCGTTTGAGAAAGCAACACAGTGGGGAACGGGCAAAAACATAGGCATCACACGTACCGGATCAAAGCTAAGTACATTTAACTCTGGCTGACAATTTTTACTCAATTTTCCTATTTAAACGGATGGCTTTTAGAGTCGGAGTGATGGTAATGTTCCCAGCAAGCTTCATGGCCTTTTAAATCGATTTGAAAGGATAACATAGTCTCATTTGATTCTGGATGCGGCATTGATGCTAGCTTCTTCTCTGCTTCTCGTGGTTCTGTTTGAGAGGTGCAAAGTCTCTCTGGTGAGGACGTAGCTCAACTGCCAACAGTTGCCTTCTTCCACCACTCACAACGATAGACGGCTAAGCACATGAACATTCTAGAGCATACTCAAAGAGTTTCAAATACCTTTTCTAAATATACGTTTGCTACGTTTGCAGGAAATGTTGGTATTTTAGGACATGACGGAAGAGCATCAACATGAAAAGAATGTGAAAGTGGGGAACTTCATTGAAACCTTTGCTTAACAGTTTCACAAATAGATTTTCCAGACCCTCAACAAGTTTAGGAGGCCATAAGGTGGTATAATGGTGACTGCAGGACTATTTCCATGCACGATATTCTCAGTATCGTTCCTTAAAATTATTGTAGGTATATATAGATCGTGATTCATATCTGGTCTGCTTTGAAGATGGCAAAGAATTGAGGGTGTCCCCTGCACTCGGTCTTTATGCCCTATGTAAAAATTCATCTTCCTGAAGATTAAAATAGTATCCATCGCACACCAACGTCAATTGAAGATACACGTACATGTAGTAGGCGAGATTACAATTGGAGGGCTAAAGAGACTAGAGACAAAGGTCTAATAATCTCTGAAAGATACTATTTAACGCCCATTCGGTTATTAATGGGTTTCAAAATAGAAACCTCGAATATAAATGATATAACTGATTTTGAGAAATGATCTCAGAATTTGGATGAAAGGACCATATTATATGATACTATGTTAATATTTAATAACAGACAGAAATAAGAAACTTCCCATTTACCATCTGTTCGAGAGAACGATTTTCGTTTTCTTTAAGAGTATTTGGTCAAAGATATAACTTATCTGCACAAGATAAATAATGGTTGATGGTATGAGCAACGTCGCATGCCGTCTGGATACGATCGCTTCTTACGAAAAGGATTTTTGTGCTGTTTGACGTCGCACTCAGCAATATTCCAGCTGTATGACGGCGGGCCGTAAATAATCGAATCTGTACCAGACCATCCAATTACTGATACCATGAGCAACGATCTACACAACTGAGATACGATGATATGCAACAAGCAAGACAGAGAGTCTGACCACCCGATCCCGTTAGTCGCCTCTTACGACAAACATCTAGATCTATTCAAACCCGGATCTTCATGGTAGCGAAATGAAATTGAGTTCTGGGAACCTTCTCTGATCCGGGTCCATCCATCCATCCATCCACCCATCCATTCAATGTTACATATGTGTTGATTTAAGGGCGGATCCACATTCTGGGAGTTCTGGAAACCTTCTCTAGTCCGGGTCCACACAGGATCCATTCATTCATTCATTCATTCATTCATTCATTCATTCATTCATTCATTCATTCATTCATTAATCCATCCATTCAATGTTACTTATGTGTTGATTTAAGAGCGGATCCAATTCTACGATTCTACCTATATGTCCTACTGCGGTTGCATTGGCCACTCCATAAGTCATGCATACTCGACCTGACATGCCAGCTCTCTGTCAAAGCATACGTGTATTCCACCACGAGATGTAACGCCACATTGTCATGTCACCAATTGACTACCAGGACTAACAGTAAATGCAAGCGACAAAATTCACTCCAAAATCAAGAGAAATGTCGATTGGACAATTTCGGCTATATCATAACCACGTGCTTATGAATCACTGTAAAATCGTGATGACGCCAGGTGTTCGCAAAAGGTGAGCGTATCCTGCCCTACCGTCAAAATCACATGCAAAGGCAAGTCAATTGATCACCTGAAAAAACACGGGAAAATATGGTACGTCAAAAAAAGGGAATTGCATCGGACACCAATTTAGTCACTGAAGCGTGAAACGTTCCTTCTCATGCATTTCATTTATTTTTTTAAGGCTTTACTGAGACCGTGAATGCTGTGACCCTGATCAAAGAACTTTGGGGGAACTGTATTAACTATAGTGCGAATAGTGCACACATTTAAAGATTTAATTTCATAAGATCCTCTAAGTTGTACAAAATACCATATATATTCTCCTACAACGATTCTACATAATAGTTTACATTTGATCATACATATCATCATGATTTTATCATACGTTCCATTATACGTTTGATTATTCATAAAATAAAATTATGATCATACCGATTATCGTTGATCGTTAGAATTATAAATCAGCAGAACATTGCTACTGGGATCCAGCAGTCACACTCGGTTGACTGTGTGTCATTGTGACCCGATGACGTGAGACGTCATGATATCAACCACTAGTCTGTTCGACCCGATTATTATCGATATAGCTGAATACTGCTGACGTTAAACAGCAAACAACATATCATATATCACGTCATGCTATTCTCTCTGCATCAAGTCATAGTTGGAGGCAACTGCCATGTTTCAAAGCATGATAATAAACTAACAGAGAATTGTTTTCTGTATTGACTTGCGGCAAAGGAAATGAACGATGTCTTCATATAACTGATTTTGGATCATACTTTGATGTAATTGTTAGCTTTGTCCACCCTTCTTATCGAATAAAGAACCCTTACCTTTTCACTTGTACAGCTCTTCACGGTACGCTGATGGCGCTAATCCGAGGATTTCTCAGCACTCAGATATTAAAGACCCTAATCTTTAAATTGCAACATAAAGCAGAATGTTAAAGGTCAGGCTGGTATAATTCAACATTTAATCCTTAAAAGAACTATTTTTTATAATCATGGCTATAATTTTGGCCCACATTCAATATTCTGTCACTGAAATTGAATACCGCCTGTAGCGATTCCCAGTGGTGGCATTTTATTTAATTTGTCTTCTGTTAATACTGTGTGTTTTCAAGAAAGACTTTGATTTGTCAAGATTTATACCCCCGATTTAAAATCTTAACCTCCAAATCTGAGATATTCTGCCACACATAAAACGATCGACCCTGTCATTCCAAGCAAAGGCTGATCAACAGATTTAACAGTTTATTCTGCACACAGTATTTGCCAGCCTCAAATGTATTGAATGGTGAAGCACGACTCCTTTTGAAACGTCATCACAGCAAGGATGGAACAGTACATAGATCATCAGATATATTGATGCACAGACATTCTCAGGCATCAAATCAACATGTATTCTGTAAATACGTTTCTTATTAGCCGGTCACCATAGATCAATTTGATTCTGTGGGATTTGTCTGTCCGTGACCTCTACAGGAAACAGTGATGGACTCTGTTCCACTGAGGTTCATAGTCCCACTCATCTGGACTGTCTCCGATGTGATTTATACAATATCTCTACGTCCAAGCTGATCGATGACCACGCAGCGGTTTATGGGCCAAGTTCAGAGGCCAAAGACATCCTTCATTGACGCGGAACTAACCCAGATGAAACCAGGAGAAGCCGATCGGCAATAGCAGAGGGTTTCTCTGGTAGTAAGCTGAAGACCACTGTCTCTGCAGAGATTGGCGCCCTTGATACCCTTAATACAAACCCATGATTACAAGTGATGGTTGGATGATAGTACACAGATGTAGAACACTGTGGGACAGTGTGATATGTATCATCATGCTGAACACTTCCAGTTGCTACTCATCCCATTCATATCAACATGACGATCAATTTAGGATTATTCTACCCATTATCAAATGAAGCACATCTTATAGATGCATTCAGCAAAGAACGATTTTATGGATTCTAATTTGGTTTAATTTAACGTTTTAGATTGTCGACTCGTGTGGTGATGATTGTATAGATATTTAAACATGAATGATCCATTTCGGACCACGACGATGATGCTATCATAGAACCATTAATGATCTCGTCACAAATAATCAGACAGAATTGCTTTTGAGTCACAAGCAACCCAATGTGTTTTATTATGCGAGTTTCATACTGTCTGTTGTTTGATCATTCAACACGTTAGAATATAGAAATAAAAGATGTTGTTTTTAATACGAGAGAGGATAGAATAGCTATTTATGTCGACTATCGTTAGTTCTCTTGCTGTCCTTACCTTCAGCATCTACATGTATACACACCTGCAGATCCACGTGTATGTTGGTTGGTGGGTTGGATTGTTGTTTAACGCCGCACTCAGCAATATTCCAGCTATATGAAGGCGGTCTGTAAATTATCGAGTCTGGACCAGACAATCCAGTGATTGATATCCTGAGCATCGTTCCACGCAATGAGGATCGACGACATGCATCAACCAAGTCAGCGACTCTAACTACCCGATCCCGTTAGTCGACTCTTACGACAAGCAAAGTCGCCTTTTAGGGCAAGCCTGGGTTGCTGAAGACTTATTCTACCCATGTCACGGGTCCCATGTCTATATGTGATACGTGTAACAGCCTAAATAAATAAGACCGTTGACCATAGTGGATGCTGAAAGGTTGCACTGTCAAGAGCTCGACACCACGGTCCCCGAAGTACATGTAAAAATTCGCTCTTTGTGAAATTTACAAATATTTGAAAAATCCTACAAAGAAAGTGAATAGTTCAGCTGGGGCGTTCAAGTGACAATACCACCTTACTCGAGTTCTGTACTGCAAGAGAGTTTGTTGGGTAAACCCAGTAGTAAGGGGCAAGGGTTTACTCAGAGGGCCCGAATTCGATCCCTCATAAGAGTACAATGTGCGAAGCTTGTTACCGGTGTCCCACGCCCTGAAAAAGCGGCGTAAAAAAAATTCCTCACACTAGCTTTACCACAGCAGTATATGCAAATATATACAAGTGATAAATCACCCTGTCTCCTTTTGTAAATATTATTCATGAATTGATGCGAGCGAAACTATCAATAATCAACACATTTTGCCACTCCTTGCTGATTGAGTGTATATTTTGTGGTTACGTTATTTGAAGGTATTCCCTGAATCAACAGCCAGAGGGCCTGAACCAAGTCGGACTACAATACCACAAATTGTGTCAGATGGACACATTCATGCTGGACCCGTGAAGATCCGGGGTAGAATAGGTCTTCAGCAACCCATGCTTGCCGTAAAAGGCGACTACGCTTGTCGTAAAAGGCGGGTGGTCAGGCTCGCTGACCTGGTTGATGCATGTCATCGATCCCAATTGCGTGGATCGATGCTCATGATATCAATCACTGAATTGTCTGGTCCAAAGATGGTCATATAGCTGGAATATTTCTGAGTGCTGCGTAAAACCACAAACCATCCATCCATCCATTCATACTGATGCCGTTGATTCTTAGATACTTATTCACTTACTAATGGTGTTTTTTTATGCCTAATATTTAGATACATATCACTTTTCTTTCTTCCGAAAGAAATCATTCATCATGGCTTCTTGGATGTCGTCATAAGCCAGGTGTCCTTGAGGCTGGAGGAATTACATCTTCCTGAGATTCTGACATCTCGTTCTCGCGGGATTTTGCGAGGGTTCTCTTGGTGTCGATGCCTATTATATGCTTCATCCCCACTTGGCTTTTTCTAAGTCACCTGACTGCGTCCTTATCGACTCTCGTGTCAATAGGAAGTTGGCCATATCTTTCCTTCTTCATTTGCGTCTCAAACTAACTTTTAAGTGTGACGTGTGGCGAATGACGAAGTTCACTCAAATTATCTTGAAAACATGCTTCGCATCCGGGATGCTCTTTAGGATAAATAACGAGATTTTTAATACGACATCTTGTTTCATTGCCGCTGTTTCCATTTCACTGCCTTCGACGGAAACTGACTAATGCCTTTAGCGGACAAACTGTTACTTCTATCGATCCTATTAACAGAGAATTCTTTAAAAATATGTATTTAAAACAGAACATTCTTGAAATCTTGATCTGTGACCCCCCAAAACAGTTATTTGAGTTGGTATTCTCACCATGAAATCTCTCTGGATAAAAGGAAATATGTGTGTAATTATCCTACAGTGGTCATATCTGGCTGTAGTGATTGATTGTGCTTTAATCATTGAGGGTTACTCCCCATAATAAAATGCTCTGTTTGAAGAACGAGTGAGTGAGTATGGTTTAATGCCGCTTTTAGCAATATTCCAGCAATATCACAGCGTGGGACACCAGAGATGGGCCTTTGAAGAACGAATAATTTAGCCAGCTACAAAATATATATCTATCGTCAACAAAAATACCTACCAATCATATTTTGCTATGCACAATAACTATATCCTCTAATATTTGTATGCAACGAATACAAAGATCAATATGATTTACAAGTAGTTTTAACGGTATCTATTCTTTCACTAAACCATATGCAGTGTCTATATGTTAGTAGTGTTGTGGGTTCTTATAACGTTATGAACAGTACTTCTATTGGAATACTTGACACTTGTCATGGATACCAGCTTCCTTCAATCTTTGTCAAGACGTCTCAGAGGCATTTCTTATTCCGTCATCTGGTGAAGGATCACCTGATGATGGAGCATGACGTCGTGACGAAAAATAAGAGAATTTGCTATCCATAAAAAAGTGTCAATTTTCATCCAACTTGCCAATCAAAGACTTAAAACTTCTGTTTTATTTCACAGCGGGTCGGTGTTATTTCGAAGATGCTTTCCACTTTAGATCACACATGATCCCAGTCTTAGTGTTGAAAGACAAACGCCATTTTAGATGGTTGGCACATACCACACAATGGATGAGTTCAAAAACACATTTAAGTCACAGGTTCCAAGTTTGTGGAGGTAAGGCACTACCAACCAAACGCCCCAACCGGTCGTCGTGAATACACTTATCACATAGGATGATGACCCTGATACTCCTGGGAATTCGAAGCTGTATGATGTTAAAAGAATACTTCTGTAACACATTTGGAGAACATTGCAGACTTACTCAAAAGGATAAGCGTATTAGAGATCTCCAGGAATTGAGTTGTAACCCTTTGTACCTGAAACTGAGCACGAACGTCCCGCCAACCTGGTTTCGGTACACGGCAGAGGCACTTAAAGTCGTCGTAAAAGGCGACTAACGGATCGCGTGGTCAAGCTCTCTGACTTGGTTGATACATGTCATCGATCCCAAATGCGTGGATCGATGCTCATGATATTAATCACTGGATTGTCTGGTCCAGACTCGATTATTTACAGACCGCAGTCATATAGCTGGAATATTGGCGTTAAACAACAAACCAACCAACCAACCAACTTAAAGTCGATGTTGTATCTGTGATTTCAGACTGATGATTTGACATCATATGCATTTGAATGGTTCAGGGACAGTGTCCTGGAATTCTCTGTTGGTCGTATATAGTCGAAACTAATGATCTTAGAAGTTTCATATTCTGCTGTGTTCTTTGCTCTCTGAGAGTATGAGTATGGTGTTACGTCGCTTATAGTAATATGCAGCATTATCACGGCGGGAGACCAGAAATAGGCTTCACGTTATACCCATATGTGGAATGGAACCCTGACCCCCAGCAATCCCTCTTAAAACGTTGGGGGCACGGGTGGCCCAGTCGTCTAAGGCGCCACGATTCGCTGTGCAGAGTTGCGTCCCTTTGACACGTCAGAAACCTATAATTGTGGGTTCGAATCACGATTCCCCCCGATTATGTTTCTAGGTTTGTCAGCACCATACTCGTGCCGTATGTCATGCCATACCGAAGTGGTAAACGTCTGAGACCTGCCTCACTTCGGGCTTTTCTACAACTTTAAACTGAAGCGCCGTGATATAACTGGAATACTGTTAAAAGCGGCGTTAAACCCCTCCACCCACTCACTCTTAAAACGAATTCAGCCAACGAGCATTGAGCTGCCCGAGTCCTATCAAGACGTGCAGGGACCCGTTCCACAAAGCGATCGTAGCGCCTCGATAGTCGTAAGTCCAATTAAAGTATGAGATTTACGATCGTCTTAGTGCTGCGATCGTTTTGTGAAATGGGCCCAGGTGGATTTCTTGTTGCTTGGTCATGGTATGTTGTATTTGGCAACTATGTAATTCGAACCCACCAACAGATGATCCTGGCACAGATCAGGGACATAATTAGCAGCAACACAGACATCTTAGTCACTCTTGCCCAATACTCACTATACATTTATGGCATTTGTAGACAGTGTATGAATACCACAGTGTGTGTCACTATAAACCCATTACTTGAATGATTTTCCTATGTTTCTCAAGTTTGTATTAATACTAGATTGACATGTTTCACCCACGGCCAAACTGTTTATACTTCCTACCCAGGCCACAATGCTGACCAGGGTGTTGTATTGGTAGCTCATGCTACTGAATACCTTGTCAATATACAGGATAATAGCCATTGCCATCAAAATGAAATTAATCGTTTTTTTATTTCAAATTTTGTATTCCAGCTTTCTCAAGTAGCATAGCTGTAATTGATAACTTGACAGCCACCCACAGAGGTATAGAAAGGAGAAGGTGGACCAACAGAGCCCTGGGCACCTATCACTCACTTGCTACTTATGGGAGTGCACGTCCTAGCTAGTTGGCCGACCTGATTCATTCAACTACTGGCATTCTTGGGGAAGAATCTGTCCCCAAGAACACCACATGCCTGCTTTAGGGGGCCTTTAATGAGTTTTTCAAGAGAGAGCTTTCTGTCAAAAAAGGCAATTGATTTTGGATAGAAGAATGTCGAGAGATGCCCCAGTAAAAACAGGGAATACGTTGAAACGAAATTTTCTGGACACATGTAAGGGTTCTTTGGAAAAAAATCAATTTGAGACATTTTGGTGGAAATTTGAGTTTATTGGGAAATAGTTTTTGCCAAATGTGGTGAGCAGCTTCCATTTCCTAATAGCCATCGTGGCTGGTGATGTCCTGCTCGCGATAGCCCCAGCCACGGACGTGCTATTTAGCCCTGTCTCATCCCGCTCATACAAATCCAATCATTGAAAGAGGATTTTTCCGCTACGTTTTTGTAAATTTCGAGGCATTTTTTGTCGGTGCTTTTTGAAATGTTTTGTCGTAACCCTGCCCCTAGCATCACGTCCTAAGATCCGAATCCGGCAACCTGCCTATTTGTAGCCGACTGGGACAAGGAAGAGAGTCGGTGTATGTTGGAGGCGTGTGATGTGATGGTCTGCGGGCTTTGTTGTGCTGTTGGGGATTGCACTGTATGGACAGACTCGCTGTAATGTCAAAAGCAAGAAATATGCAGAATTTGGCACAGAACGCATACGCAGAGCCGTTATTTTTTTGTTCGATTCGGTAAATAATTTAAAAAGAGGCTGCATTCATTTATGTTTATTTTTGTTGTTGCAAAAAAATGTTCTTAAAATGAATTATTGCAGATGATTACTAAGATACCAATATGAATTTATTTGAAAAACGTGACTTTTCTTCATCGACCAAGTATCGAATTCGGCGTGTAAGCTAAACATTGAGTGCCAAGGTACCCTTTCGTTTAGTTTGATTCCATCATTGTAAGATACGCGCATTCTTGCGAAAGTGAGACATTTGCAGATCGATAGATGGTAAAAACCTAATGCTTTACGGCGAAGCTTGTGTGATGGTAAATGGAAAGTATTTCATCAAGCTTCAACGCGATCTCTGCTTACATCTGATGCGATAACAAGTAACCTCATCTCCAGACATGTACATTTACTGCAGTCGGTATGGAACTCCCGCTGTTTAAAAATGTGATATTGACAATCCTCATCTGATACCAATCCAAAATTAGAATGGAATTCAATTTCCCTCCTCTTTGAACCTGTCCATTTCATACGGCATGTTTTGTGTGAACATCAGTCTGCGAGCAAACATACACTGTACCGACCACTTCTTCTTGGAATCCTGACGGAGAACGTCTACAACTTCTTTCACGAGGAAAGGTCACGTGTCCTTGACACGCCATGCACAACACATCTAGGACCTTACTTGTCGGAAGTAGTTGAAAAAAACTGTGTCATAATACCACATATTGTTTCCAACAAACCTCTTCAGAAAGAGCTCTGATTGTTCTGAAAGGATCGGAAACATCTGTTATTGTGTGCGAGCGCTGCATTGAGTGTTTATTCAAACGACACAAATGAGATTTAAGGATAGTAATTTTCTTCCCTATTTCAAAAATAATACGTCAGGCACGTTGGAGGTTTTTGTTAAAATTGTTTTTTAGGATATGCTGATTGTGTGTCAATATGTTGCGTGTCAATTAAAAGCGAATCCACATACCCACCAGCCTGGTTCAATATGTTACTAATTAGTTCTATGTGTGATACTCGTATATTGTTTATGTTTAATAAAGATATAATTAACTGTCACCCTAGTGATTGAGGTGTTCTCACATGACGCCGAAGGTCCGGGTTCGATTCCCCATATAGGCGTATGTGTAAAGCCCAATTCAGATATCTCCCACCATGATATTTTTAAAATATTGCTAAAAGCGATGTAAAACCATATTCACTCATTGACTTCATAATGATAAGGGGCGGTCGGGTGGCCTAGTGGTTAAAGCGTTCGCTCGTCACGCCGAAGACGCGGGTTCGATTCCAGGATATGGGTACAATGTGTGGAGCCCATATCCTGGTGTTCCCCGCCGTGATATTGCTGGAATATTGCTAAAAGCGGCGTAAAACCATACTCACTCACTCATATTGATAAATACCATAAATGTTTAGTTAGCAGACACGTTATCTGGGTTTATGAGCAAAATGAAACGTGCAAGGAATGCCAAGGGCGTCGGAAGGAGCCCCTCTTAAAATGTTCTTCCAGCAGTGTGACGTCAAGGTGATATTGAAACAGTGACGGTTTATCGTTGTAAATGAGATAAAGCATCACATGTACAGAGAGCGTGGTGTCAAATGTCCCTTTGGATAAAACGATGTTTCAGCATTGTAGGTAAGATTGCACGTAAACCACCAGATAAAGGAGAGAGACAATTGGAATGGAATGACGTCCAAATAATCTAAGATGCGATAACGCTCAACAAACGACGTATGCGTATTCGTGATACGGTGCCACTTGAGCGTTTAACGTTGAATAGGCTTATCCACATCCACAAAGCAGTGTCAAAGATCACCAAATAATCACAACCAAACCATTTCTATTTGACATCGTCCGGCATATAAACATGCAATCTTTAAGTTCGTTGACATCCCTCTGCGTTAATGTCACCCGCGTATTATACATCGTTCTTAATGGTCTATGGTATACTTCGGAGGCAGTCAGTGGATCTCGCTCTGTATCCTTTATCTTCCCTTCACATCATATGACTGTATGTGTAGCATCCTTGAGTTGTAATCACTTGCCCTCAAAACGCATAACCTGACATGTATTCCATAAAACTATTCCCATGCAGAATCGGAAGACGATATGAAGGATAAGTATCATATGGAGGTGGTGATAAGCAAAAGAAATATACATCCTGGCTTCAGAGACAGATCCCCCATCAACATTAATCTCATATTGTGTGCCCGTCAGGGTGTTTGGTTTGGTTAGCATTGTCATATTGGGAATTAGAAGCCTCAGTGGTGATGGCAGTGAACGGGGATATTAGACATATCCTATAATGGCTTGTCTAGACACAATCTCAAGACCGAGTACATGACGAGGATAGCACCTTACTACATATGAGAATAATAGACTGAAAGGGAGGCAATAAGGAGAAGTTATCATCGCTTTCAGAAACTCATAGTTTATTTGCAATGACTTGTATACAAACCAATCTATTTGAGAATTTACCCTGCGTAAACGTTATTGAAAAAGGAACTACCAATGGTTTCATCGTCAGTTTAATATGTCCCATTAATCTTCATTTTTTTGTCTGAATCGATGATTTATTACATCTCAGATGGATCATGGAATACCAAATGCATCCTTGTAATTGGATCTCCTTCACTCTACACTGTCCAACGTTTGATAGGGATATTCCAGTTCACATTTACGTGAGCCCTTGACATTCTACAGTCATCACCGTCTGAGAAAAAGTCCCAGTTAATCACGGATGACATTTGGGTCTTCAGGCTAAACATGGGCTCTCGGTGATATTAAATAGTTCTCTAACTGAAGTGGAAACTAAAAATATTGACTATCTGAATTTCATCACATTTACATTATGATACGTTTTCGAATTATGTCGTTTCAGTTTGGTTCATTACAGGTGCAATTTCCTTATAATAAGTTTAACATATTATGAAAAATAGTCATCGACTCATGATTTAATCAGTTGTATTATGTAGAATGGTCAATTTAACCACAGAACAGATGCACTATTAAATTAGATATCTACAGCAATGGACTGCATTTCCAACCCCCATGTCTTCAATGGCATCTAAAGGCTTATGATTAGACACAGAATTTTCCATGCGAGTAAAGAAATTCGTTGAATTTCGAGCTCAGGCGGACCAGACTTTGGCATCTGTCAGCTCAAACAGGAGAAGCGGCCTAGCCTTCAATTATTAGAGATATAGATCTTTGGACTGGGGGTCTCTGGTGTATTTGAAGCCTCTGCATCTGAGTCGGAGTGTATTTGTGACATGGACCTCTGATGTGAGGTCGATCAGGTTCAGAGCTAGGTCATTACGGGTTTAACTGATGGCGGACGTGGTATCACATTAGTTCACATCATTGATCTCGACTTCCAGTTTACCTGCAACTCACTGGAGAATTTACTGCTTTAGAGCTATCATCACTTCTGAACTTGTGGAACGGTAACCTTTAAGCGCTAAATGGCGTTGGCCGAATATCAGTCCAATTGAATTGCTGTTGTCTGGAACATTGATACGTCTGTCTCCAGGACCCGGATGTACAATTCCTTGAAGATTTCCCTTGTTAGATAGAGTGTCCTTTCTATCAAGATGAGTTCATACATGCTATCAAGTGTGCGTAGACTATTTCAATACTTTATTTCATCTTCCGGCTCGATACTCATGCTATGAAGGATAACAATAGTAAGAAAGAAAATGGTTACTCCGATGTTGCACAAATCTTAATAATCTGTATATTGTTTATACCTACACAATCTCTTCACCTTCCTCTTACGTTTGTGGGGGCGGTCGGGTAGCCTAGTGGTTAATTAAGCGTTCGCTCGTCACGCCGAAGACAGAGGTTCGTTCCCCGACATGGGTACAGTGTGAAGCCCCTTTCTGGTGTACCCCGCCGTGACATTGCTGGAATATTGCTAAAAGCGGCGTAAAACCAAACTCACTCACCCACTCTAACGTTTGTGGTACCCGTTTAATCACACTTCATATGCAATATCTGACAGTGAGATGACTGACTGTTGTTTCACTATGCGAGCAGCATTTCTAGCTGTTGGATCTTAGTCGGGCAAACCAGTGGTTAGCAGCAGGAGTAACGATCTACACTGACGGACAAAACAAAGTATGCACCTTCTTTGATGATGGCTAAATATGACACAAACAAGAAATGGTTATTCCATTGGGAAGTATTTGATACGGGTATCATAGTTGTGTTTTGAATCTTAGGTTTGCAGTGTTCGGAGCCTGTTTTCAGCCTAGTAACGTTTTCATAAACGTATTTTTTGTCAAATCCAATTTTAACAAGTTTATACTTTCTGACGCTTTATGCCATCGAATAAGATAACACCCAATCGGCAAAGGGAGATATTGTACCGACCCAATTCTCTGTTAAGTCAGCACACTCGACTCAAATACTGTGTCGTGAAGTGTTCAGAAATACACAGGTCTTGCAGGGGTATAGAAATGTCCCCAGCATGCCAAGTTGAAGAACAGTTGTATTGAAATGCTCGGTAGAGTGTTTACCTTATTTTCTTAGACTTATTTGATTTGTTTTTCCACCTAATGTATCTTTCCTAATCACGACATTGGAAGATCAATACAAGCGTCTTCCCATTCATCATTCAAGTAAAACTAATCTGTTCATCTGAAATGCGATCTAAACAAATGACCATTCCCCATGCTGCCACAGTGTGTTGTCTGTTCATTAACGCCATGAGGTATCCTGTATCTGCGGCATAGGCAACGCAACCGGAAAGCGTAACCCTCAGATCTCAACATCACCTTTCGATAGCGCGGAGCCGCAGTATATATTTCCACATTGTGTCGCAAAAAACTCATAATGATTCTCAAAGAAAGGTCAAGCGACCATGAATGGCACGACACAACACGCTGGTCCGAATCCGTCTGGCGCTGGACCAATAGCCATGCTTCAAGTGACCAGTGACACTCGCTCAGACCTTTGTTGGTGAGGCTACCGGTACTATAAACCCCAAAGATTAACAAATCAGGGTCATCGATCACTGTAGGCATGTGGCAGCCAAGGGCGGGAACAGATTTAGTCAATAGCAGAGCTAAACGGACTCGGTCAGGTCTTATTAAATTGTACTTGTTTGCCGAATCTGTCTTCATGGAAGATGACTGGCTCTGGTTAAACAGTTCCCGACCTCAAGGAATTTTTATGAACTCCGAAATCAACTCGAGTTATTCCCAATATTCTCCAATGTCACCGTATCATGGACGATAGGTGATCAATACACATGGTGATGAACCACAATCAATGTCTCCCTGTTTAAGTTTGAAAATAAATTTGACATAAATGAGAAAATATGTCCGTTTATATTCTTCAAGTTCCCTAGACTTACTCTTTATGTTTACACAAGCTCAGACAGAAAATTCGTAGTATTAGCACTTCGGTCGGAAGACGACAAAAATCAATCAAAACTTTCTATGAACGGTTTAGTGCAGAAGCGCCTCCCATTATGATACAAATGGTCAATACCTCACACTTACATACCTTACACAGCCTAAGCATTGACTGCTGTGGGGAAAGCATCATCAATAGATACGAGATGGTCATAATTAACCACGACCACATCTATTTGTACCAAACAGATGACAGGCGAATGATAACAAGACGTCCTAATACGTTTTCACCGACCTGCTGGGGCTGTTCATTTCAATTGTGGTCCAAGAACTTTCCCCCACTGGACGTGCTGCAGTAAGGATAAAATAAACACTCATTAAGGAAATACTTCTAATATATTCCCCCCTTTCATGCCTTCATTTGTCTTGTGGGCTGAAGACACAATTGATTTATACGCCGCTTAAGTGTTTGCATTGTCTTCACGCCATCAATCAATGATTACGTCTATAACAAATCTATTTTACTCAATAGCGCAGAATGGATAGAACCCTCGGACAAGAGGATCCGTAATTGAAGTATTGAGCCAATATTTATTTTGATCTGGGAACTATCACCCATTACGCATATCGCATCCATCTATGATTACAGACCTTGAAACTCAAAGCACACCCTGGGTGGTTGTTGTCATGCGATAGCTGAAAGAATATGCTCAACGTAACATTCTAAATAAGTTGCCCTAAGCACAACCAGCTTCGTCAGTTGCTTTTAAAGACTGAGCAAATGCTTACCGCACCCGTTTGTTTTTCAATATTGGAAGAATCATCAATTAGCCTGGTTGATTATTCCTCAGTAATATGGTATCTGAATTTGAAGAGCAACAATTAATTGATATCTGCAGTAAACACGCTTATAACAAACTGACCGATATAAGGAGCTTATTTTTAGTCCCGGCCATTTGTTGTACATATGCTGTATATATGCTTATAACGAACTACGGTTATAACGAACTAACATTAGGGGTCCGTTTGAGTTCGTTATAACCGTAGTTTACTGTAAATGATATGTCGATTACAATCCTTCATCTGAAAACACCATGGCTTTCATCTGCATTAATACTTGATGCCGGTACACTAAAATCCCTTGCTAAATGATTTACGGGTAGAAATAGGTATCGGTCACAATCAGAAAAGAAGAAAAGACTCAAAATGGACAAATTCGAGGACCGAGACCTACAAACAGCTGCAGTGCTGCAATGATGACACCAGGTGTTAGCGAAACGGTTGTAGTTTCCATGTTTTAATGTCTGTTCATTCCAATTCTACTAAATGCATAATCACAGAACTGTCAAGTGCAGAAAGCCGACATAATGAGGAATGAGACGTATCATTGTTTGACACTGATGCTAACTTCCTGCGTTTCAATCTGGTTCTGACAAGCGATGCGCTCTGATTGGTCCGTACGTCAATCCACAGACATTGTGTCGTCCTTACCATGTCTCCGTATGTGTTGACAGTGGCAGGAGAAACAGGTGCCTGTGTACCAGGAAATATCTTGTCAAATCCATGGCTTTACTGGAGCTGATGCATTCTCACTATTCGGCGCGGAGAGCTCTTCATGACGTGCTCAGGCCACGCTATAAATATCGAATATTAATGGGTATTAATCTTTTGCCTATTACTACCCTTGGTCAACATAATTTAATTAGTTCATTTCTTAAACTGTGATGCTGTGTATGTGTAATTTGGGTATTCAATAAACCTTATTGTTATATGCATCATGCCGTTTGAGTTAGCAGACACTCCAAGTGAGATTTGAAGGTGCTTATGAAACTTGGTAAGACTGTTAGTTTCACTAAGCCTATAGCTAATGCCCGCCACTGTTGTCAACGATTCCAGCCAATCATTGTGACCATCGGTCAATGTGTGTTTGTTTATTTGTTGTTTTACACCGTACCCATCAATATTCGAGCTATATGACGGCGGTCTGTAAATAATCGAGTCTATACCAGACATATAGCTGTCTCATTGCTGAGTGCGGCGTTTAACAACACAATCAAGGAATGAGGAATACTTTGCATCGTGAAGAGCACACTGCGTTGTAATGAGCTTTACCCACTAGCCAATCCGACACCCATCTATAAAAACGAAGAGACAATGTTTGATGAATTGGTGATTGTCTCCCTGCCTTCAGCAATATCACAGCCATGCCATGTGATATGTTTACACATGTGCCCATGTGGGGAGTCGAACTTGAGCTTGGACGCTTTAACCGATTGCCCCTTATATTAGTTAAATCACAATCAGTAGTCAACCATTGATACATCTTGCACTACATCTCAACGCGCAGCTATGGTTTAGTAAGCGGAGCATTGAGAAGCTGATACGACATGAACGAGTCTACCAGAAATGCTATCAACTCATATGTCTTGGAGACTGTAGTTGGAAGCCGTCCCTAATTGAGGGTCCCTATCAGTTTTGTCAAGTGTCAAGCAAGGAGAAACTATCTTACAACTAATCTAATAAATTTGTTCAACTGCCATATCTTCAGTTCGTCATCACCTTTGATCCGAAAGTAAGATGCAGTGGCAACTACCACAAACAGATGATAGTTTACGTGTCATTTTCACAACACCTAAAAAATAGATATTTTTCAATATTGTTTTAACCTGATTGACGAATATCACTGAATAACCTATATTTCCTTAAAACATACATAAAAGCCACTTATCACCATGTAATTATAATCAATAAAAAAAACTGTAACATTAAACGGACCGGGAGTGACACAAAATCTTTCCAGTTCATCTTGCAAAAACCTCAACCCACACATGATCTGTTCTTTGTCCTTGCAAGTCGCCTGAAAAAGTGAAAATTGGGTTTCTCAAACGTTAGATGATGTTCAGACATTAATAGGCATAGCCCAAGGCGTACATTAGTGGTATCAGAATACACACAAAAACTCATTCCATAACGTCTTCCTTTATCGCCGACTGACGGGGTTTCTCGTGGTTATTATAGGCATAAGTCAATGGTGAAACATGGAGGTAGGTATTCAAACATATGTGAGCTGAAATTGTATGAGAACATATAATTTTGATGACAACATTCTTAAAGAGAAGTTTGTTCAGCGACCTCAAGTCCATTTCTGTCTCGGTATATAAATATATAATAATATTTGAGCTGGCAGACAGACAATGTGGTGCTTTATACCTTTGCCAGTTTGGCCTATCATGGCGTTAAAATGTTTGATCTGGTATCTTCATGTTGGCCTTTGGCATGATGGCTTGAAGATGGGAATGTCAGTCTATAACATAATCTGATCCATGTGACGTATGATGAGGATCTACTGACCGACAATACCCGTAATTTATGACATACGTAAATAAATTCAAGAACACCAGATTGTCAAGATATGATATGAAAAAAACCCATCACTTTCTAATCATGTAAAGAACATAGGCTGAACTCACTTTATGGCTGTGCTTTGTTGTCATGCTATTTGAAATTATATACATCATCTGTTTTTCTGTGAAAATTGATATCTATTTGTTTGTTTGTTGTTTAACGCCGCGCGCAGCAATATTCAAGCTATATGACGACGGTCTGTGAATAATCGAGTCTGGACCAGACAATCCAGTGATTGATATCATGAGCATCGATCCACGTAATTTGGATACGATGACATGCATCAACCAAGTCAGCGAGTCTGACCATCCGATCCCGTTAGTCGCCTGCTACGACAAGCATAGGTTGCGTGAAGATCAATCGAGTTGTTGTGTTACATTGGATTGCAGATGGACCCAGTAGATTTTCTGGAGATGCGTTTTTTCATTTTTTTCATAATTATAATTTAATCAACATTTCAATTGGATTGGAGAAATGTCTGATATTCTTCACTCCCTCTGAGGTACATTGTATGTACAGCAGAAAAAAGGGGAAAATTTTGGCGCTGTGACTTTCGTGTTGACACTAATACGCACTTAGACGCGTGACGTTTCAAAAATGTGTTTGTTGTGTACACAGTACGGTGGTTTCTCAGTTATAACCTACAGATATATCATCATAATTATTATGATTTTCAGCAAATGAATGTTAATGATCATAATTACATTTGCTGTTGAGCACACAACATAATCAATATTTTGCAACGTCAACTATGTTTCATGTTCTACTGATGACCTATTCGTCTACGGCTGTAAAATCGCTGTAAAGAGTTGCGTCCCTTGTGATCCGGTGATCGTTGGTTCGAATCCCATATTTACCTGAGTGTGATCATTAGTTTGGCAGCACGACACCTCAGTTTGTTGGATTCACCAAATCCATAAACGTCTAAGACATGTGCCACGTACCTCTAACGCCATGTTGGCATGCGTGGAACGGTCTGAAGATGGTGTTAGACCCAGTTGCAACCCCCGCTCATCGTATGTCAACATACCGTATCAGGCGCACCAACAAAGGTATCAATGTATGTCTGTCATTAAATATTCTAGGGACACTCTTTGAAAATAATTATGTTCAAAAAAAGATTGAACTTAATGTCCTTCGAAACATTTCTATTATATGGGAAGGTAGTCTGTCCTTTCATATGTAATTGTGTTCTGTATAATCTTATCACAGTGAACAATTATATATCTGGCATGACTTGGTCCACGTATTGTGTGTATACAGTTTAACACTATTTCATTTTAAGAATGAACATCTAACTCCATATATTTAAGTACAGTTCATTTGAAAGATACCCATTATGTATATCGAGCTTCTAAACAAAAAAAAGTAATCGGAGTCTGTATACTAAGTCTGAGTTGGGTATTCATGTTAAACTGCGGCATGGTATATCAGTGGGATAATACTATTTATTTATCGGCATCAGTCCGGACTAGTACAAGCAGCCATACACACGTGAGTGCACGTCGCTATATAAGTGCAATAATCTTGGACGCGACGTTAAACCCAATTTCACCTCACCTAACCATTCGCAGTGACTCCATTCTGTATCCCTTGTGATGAAAGAATCACTGTCAAGCATGTCCTGCTTGACTGTGTTGATTTTTCCATCACAAGGGATAAATGTTTCAAATCATCAATTTAGGATCTTTTTTGAATAGTATTAGTTCTCAATTTAATTCTATGTTTTTTAAAGAAATAGAATTGTTAAATACATTTTGGAACATGTCTTGTAATCAATAAATGTTATTTTTAGAAAGAAATTTGATAACTGAGATTGTTACTGGCTGTGCCCTCGATGGGTGTTGAAGCAGTGTAAAATGGGTGTCTCCAGAGAGGATATGTACCATCACCTCATTCAAAGTAGTCTTATTTCCGCCACAATTTTAAGGGGGCATGGGTGGCCCAGTCGTCTAAGGCAGTGCAGAGTTGCGTCCCTTGGGCACGACAGAAACCTATGATTGTGGGTTCGAATCCTGGTTCGCCCCGATTATGTTTCTAAGTTTGTCAGCACTGTACCCGTGCTCGTGGGTTTCACCGAAGTGGTAAACGTCTGAGACCTGCATCACTTCGGGCTTTCCTCCCACATTAAGCTGACACGTCGTGATATAACTGGAATACTGTTAAAAGCGGCGTTAAACTCACTCACTCACTCACTCGCCACAATTTTAATCGTAGAATATGTGTCCCTGTGCATTTCGTCTTAATTTTTCAATAGTCGTCAACACCTGGGGTCAATGCAGGTGGCAAAGGTACTGTAAGTCCCCATGGTCCCCAGTATGGTGATCTACCTTCAGTTGCTGTTCATCAATAGCCCAATTTTATCATATATTGTTTTGAATCGTTACTTCCTTTTATAGTTCCATACTAGTTTTATATCTATATCTGTGATAATCTTCTTCGTTTTGCTGTCCTTTGTTGACAGGTTTTTGAATAGGCGAAATGTATCTATTATTAATGTATAAATTGGTCCCGGTACGATATGGCTGAAATATTGCAGATGTGACGTTAAATCTGCTCGCTCACTCACTCACTCGCAATGAAATGTCAAGAAGGATTTTTTTCAACCAATAGGATAGCGCCACACACTCTAATCCATCTTACAATATACTTTATATAAGGAAATTTACCAAAACTTACACGTGTAGTAAATTGTGGCCCTGTGATCTGCGACTCTCATTCTACAGCATTATTTACATTGGGTGATTCCTATTCTCTGTACCCACTCGCTTGACGTGAGCTGACTGCAGAACTGATTAAAAAGGGTTTCAAAGCCGGTTGTCACTATATTTTTTAACATCCCCGTCAGTTTGTTATGAAACAGCATGAGACAAAAACACATAACAAAAAAACCTTAATCCACTGTCTCCTATGTACGACTTTCACGTAATGTTGACTTTTTCCAGAAGTCCCCAGGGATGCGCGACCATGTACATACAGCCACTGGCTTTTATAATGTTGACAAAACTCAATCCTCTGTAGAGTTATACATCGATTCGTTGCAGCAATTGTGGTATTCGTGATTTCCTCTTTGAACAACAGATAATTGTATTTCACATGTAAGTGTACCGCACTCGCTAATTCATTTATATATTGTCTTAAAGTTTCTGATTCCGGTTTTACACAGTAAAGATCTGCGGCAAAATTAAAGTTTGACTTGTCAGGAGCAACATTGAACAGTTGTTTAACATGTAACGTATGAAACATTTGTATTTTAAAGTTTAGATAGTATCCGCAGCGAAAGAGAAAATGTGTATAGCGTTGCAATGTTTTTAAACATTTCATATCCATGAATATCCGTTGTCTGTGCGGCATGTTGGATCTGATTGTCATACGTATCACGACTGAGAAACCAGGTTAAACTGACACTTGTTGAAAGTAAGGGTGGCAACATTAACTGGCACCAGGTGTTGGAGACACCAAGATATGTGTATGTAGGTTCATATTAGGAAGATAATTTATGGATGTCAACCTCGTATGAGGAACACAGCGTTTCGGAGTATATATGATTACTCCCTCATCAGTAATTGCTGATGAAGGAGTAAGCATAATTTTATATACTCCGAAACGTTTTGTTCTTCATTATAAAGACGGTGACATCCATAAATTATCTTACTTATGTGTCTCACTTCTAAATGCCTTCCTAAGACAAGGTTCATATTGTATGCTTTACCACCGCTGACGCAAGATCAGCTTTTCGTGAACACCTGGTGTCATCACTATTTGATGGTGTTTCATGGACCAGTGTTCACGATATGGTCGGAATTGAACAATCGACTCTGCTTTTGGCAGATATTTCTTGTGAATATGCAAATAGTTTTGTCGCTTTTATGTACGTCAGGAAGTGCATCAGACAGCAAAACCTTTATTATGCAAATTGTGTGAGGGGCTGATACTTCCGGTGGAAGACAATCTTCCCGAGGCAAGAGAGTTAACTGGCTATAAAAGTCCAGATTCCACCCTTGCCAAACTAGGCTGGTATTATGGAGTTACATTTTGGCTGGACTAACGAGTCTATGCATAGTCCAATCAAAATCGCGCACCGATATCGTAATCCGTTTCGTAAACTGTCGTGCAAATTTCTGTCGATTGCAGGATTTGCAAAGCATGTGCACCGCCAACTCGTTGTCAGCAGATATTTTCCAAACCTTTTCACGTTTTTAATCAAGGTGCTCACGTGATTTAATGCATTTCGCGATGTAAGACCCGTTTTATCACAATATAGATCTTGATCATTGATCAGATCGTCCTGACTGGGCGCCACCATTTTATGTGAAGCAAATGCAAGTGATACGAGAGGTGGAATCTGATTGGTCCATAGGAGAGGCTTAGAGGGAACATAACTGGTAATAGCCACTGGTGGCGCTACGATCGAGCCCAGTAATTCCAGCCTATTTCGGCAAGGGTGGAAACTGGACTTTTAAAGTAAGTTAACTCTCTTGCCTCGGGAAGATGGTGGAAGACATGCTTACCGTTTTCGCGAACACCTGGGCCCACTTGCACAAAGCGATCTTAGCGCTACGACTATTGTAAGCCTATGTTAAAGTATGGGAGTTACGATCATCTTAGCGCTAAGATCGCTTTGTGCAAGTGGGCCCAGGTGTCATAACTGATTTACTGTGATCCATTCATATAGTTGTGGCCAATAATTTGCCTTTTACTCCTATTGGAATCTTGCGGCAAATCGAGACTGATTATTCACTGGCGGTGGCGTGTTATATAAACATCAGCCCAACATTGTCATTACTTTTCTTCTGTTCTACAAATAGGCGACTGACTTTGTCCCGCTCTTATTTCCGTCCACGTCAGTAGTTCTTGGCAGAAAATAACTCGTTCACGTTTGTGGGATATTGACCTACGAGTGGATACTGACCTTCTAGTCGACAAGTGGCACCAGGTGGCGCCATCGGCACGTGACTAATTAACGCATACGTCAACACAATCAATCACTACACATGGGCACAGTTTACCACAGACAACCTATATATCGAGCTTCTCAAATGAAATAATAGAGGCGTGTCAGCAGAAATTGTATAATTATACAAATCGCTTAGAAGTCCTCGCTGAGTATTGTTTAGTGTCAGCGTCAACAAGATACTGTTAAACCAGAAGTACATGTTTGTTTGTTGTTTAACGCCGCACTCAGCAATATTCCAGCTATATGACGGTTCTGTAAATAGTCGAGTCTGGAACAGACAATCCAGTGATTGACATCATGAGCATCTACACACGCAATTGGCATACGATGACAAGCATTAACCACGTCATTGAGTCTGACCACCCGATCCCGTCAGTCGCCTTTTACAACCATAGCCGCCTTTCACAGCAAACATGGGTTGCTGAAGACCTATTCTACCCCGGATCTTCACGGGTCTCAAGTACATGTACAGTTGCAATATAGTTATGCTTTGTATTTGGGATAATACCTGAAAGTTCATATAATGTATTCAGCTCGAAAGATTTGGCTACATAAGTTCCAAGTATTACTGCTGTTCGTATACGAGACTCATTTAGAAGGTACTCAACAATCAATGCTTGACGTACGATGTGTCTAAATTGGATCAGGTGGTAAGGATCGGTAACTTGGTTGATAATGTCAAAATCACTGGTGAAGGTCTTAGTAGAACTTTTACATAATATTTTATGTGACAATGACAAAATTTATGTCCGATGCAATTTCCTATTTTGACTTGTACCATATGTTTCCGTTTTTTAGGTGATCAATGGACCTGCCTTTGCATGTGTTTGTGACGAGTGCCACCGATGGGGCACCTTATTCTCATTTTTTTCGGGAATCCCTAACATCGTCAATGTTTGACAGTGATTAATAACACTTGCTGCTGCTGAATTTAGCAGATATTTCTAACGATTTGTTTTCTTCGCTTTCATTATCAGGTCCGGATTCGATTATTTACAGGCTGTGGTGTCGATATAAAGCTGGAATATTACATCGTGCGCGTTGAACAAAAACAGGCGTAACATTTGACATGAAGGTCACCACATTATTATTAATAAATAACACATCCCCACGGCACTGTTTTGACAAATATTAATATTGATGCTATTGTTATCGCATGGTCGAGATCTTGACGGCTATTTTGTAACATCCTTGGGATAAACTTAAAACAAAATTCGTTTTTAAGCAGAATGTTGTCCAAAATAGGATCCCAGGCGTTAGATATAAACCGTAATATCTCATGCGAACACTTTTGACAATTGACTTCTCAGAAATATACTGAATCAAACTGGACACAAAAAATATATTTTTGCATCACTGTCCTTAAGTAATAAGTATTGCATTAAATATGAGCGACAATAACCCAACGTCCTTATATCAGCTCGTCGTAATGCAGGTCTCAGACGTTTACCACTTCGGTGAAACCCACGAGCATGAGTATGGTGCTGACAAACCTAGAAACATAATCGGGGCGAACCGGGAGTCGAACCCACAATCATAGGTTTCTGGCGTGCCCAAGGGACGCAACTCTGCACAGCGAATAGCGGCGCCTTAGACGACTGGGTCACCCGTGCAGGCCACGCTAACAGTAACATGTATCCAGTGGCCGACCACCCACCTTTCCGGACTTAACTGACTGTGTACGGTGTGTGTCTTGTAATTACCATCCAGGCCGTGCCATCAGAAGGAACGGACAGTCAACATTGACTTCTTGTGCCAGAGTCTTTCTCCAGGCTGTCAGTCATCAGCACCACACGCCTTGGCTTTAGTACACCCAATAATGAAAGGGTCGACCTTCCTAACTTTGTTTACTCATAATTTTCTGAATGTTTATGCATGGGTAAACAAATGGTTCCAGCACTAATTTGAAGACGTCAATGCCCTCTACACATCAGCTAAGGCCCAATCTTGTTACTCGTGAGGGAAATAGTATAAAATGTGGGGTTTAAAGCACAAGTGTGAATAGTCTTAATTGGATTTTCTGTCTAACGTGGGATTTGATCTATGACCTGAGTCGATGCTGAGAGTGAGAGGGGATGCCGCGCACGGATGGTAATATATCAGAGGGCGACCTAAAACTGGTCAACTTCTCCCATTGAATAGCATGTGAACCCCCAGCTGCCAGGGGCCAACTTCAGAGACTGAGCGTGGAAAATTGAAGATCTATCAGAGTCCAAGTTTAATTACTCTGTCAAGACAAGACGTTGCCGATAGTCTTCTCAGTCAAGTGTTTTCTTCTCTGAATAGTCTTCCGTGCCCGTAAATGAATCTGTGTTACGTGTTGGGATAAAGTGATCTTCCCTGTCTTTCAGCCTTTGCTAATTTGTGCGGATTGAATTTGGTAAATTACGTGTTCGGGTTTCTCAATGAGATCACGGCAAGGAGGTGCATTGCACCCCGAGTTGTTATCGCTCCTTGCTGTAATTACGCTCTCACACAATCACAGATGTCACATATGTGTGATCCTGCACTAGCCACTCCGTATTGCTCAAAGGGACGTCTTACCTCTAAGGTGTATTTTCTACATTTTTGTAATATTAATAATCATAATTATTGTAATCATAATGTACTTGTATGTCGCATATTCTTCACATAACCGTTCAGTGGTGCACTATTAAAGCGCTTATATATATATTGAACACAGTTTTAATTGGCTAGTGCTTTCAATCTGATAGCCTGATGAAACTTTTTTAATTATTACTATATTGTGTCTGAGAGTTAGAACTTTACTGTGCTCTCTCTCTCTCTCTCTCCCTCTCCCTCTCTCTCTCTCTCTCTCTCTCTCTCTCTCCCTCTCCCTCTCCCTCTCTCTCTCTATACATATATATATTCTACGTAACGCGATAAGATAGCTACGCGATAAATTGCAAGGAACAAACGCAAGGAACAATGAAGAACGAAGTGTGGTTTATTTCACGATAAACCATCATGACGTCATTTGTGGAGGTGAGAACAGGAGCTTGAAACTTGATGACGTCGTACATTGGACATAAATATATATTTGTCAGACTCGACCACTTACATGTCTCCATGAAATAGCCAATAACATTGCAGCCCTGATGTGAACCAACATGTACGGTCTACTTAATGTGTCTCGTCTACTTGAGTACTTCTCTGGCTGGTGTGGTGTAGCTGTAATACACCTAAATCAGAAATCTAATTTACTTGTTAACTTGGGTCACATTTCATCAGTTACGTTTCCCAGGGTCACGCTTGCTAGTCGCATATGAACTTTCAAATTGTATCACTGTCGGTTGCTATTAATTAAGTACATGAATACCACGCTGTGAGATCTATTCGAATTCTGCACTCCTTCCACGAATGTACTTCAAAAGTATTAAATGCATGAGTTCATCTTCAAGGTATCTCGTGAATAATTAGATTTAATGTTCAATTCGTCTTTGAATGACTCATCTGTGTCGGATATTTATTTCTCCCAAGAGACTGAACATTCAAAAATGCATTCCTAATAAAAAAGACCTGCACACACACATACATATAAACCACAATATAATAATGGTAATAGGTCACTTAATAAGCGCAAAACTCCTAGGCAAATTGGGGCATGCATAAAGCGCCGGGATTAGCACTGTTCAGACTGAAAGGTTCAGTCTGCATTCTAACTGCGTTCGCAGCTCCCAGTAGGGTTTACAACTACCGGTTAAGCGTTAACAGGTCTGCTTTGAGAATCGCAAACCATACACATCTATCTTGCCTGCAATAGGGTGATTATTTGTCCATTGGACAT
Source organism: Haliotis cracherodii (assembly GCF_022045235.1). Classification (NCBI taxonomy): domain Eukaryota; kingdom Metazoa; phylum Mollusca; class Gastropoda; order Lepetellida; family Haliotidae; genus Haliotis; species Haliotis cracherodii. The sequence continues at coordinate 15,540,822 of NW_027266270.1, read as the reverse complement.
GTTTTGCGAAAAGTCTTTTAGAAGTGTAGAAAACGTTCATTTTCGTCACTTTGTTTTTAACTGACAACCATACTTTACATATTTGATGAGGCTATTAGCATCGCATCAAGTGGTAGAATAACTCTGATAAGAAAACTGTATTTTCAAGATTGTTATGTGACATAGCCTTGGGTGAGCCAGTATGGTTTTACGCCGATTTTAGCCATATTCCAGAATTTATCACGGCGGGGGGCACCAGAAATGAGCTTCACACATTATGCCCATGTGGGAGATCGAACCCGGGCCTTTGGCACTTCATAGCCGAGGAGCGGTTTACTTCTCACGTGTGTAGGCACGGTAGGTATAAAGCAAATTATATAAATAAACTGTCAATTTGTTAAAAAGATTCAGCACAAGAGGCAATCCCGAAGAACGGTTGATTAGTTTGCTGAGGCATCCTCGCTCTGCGCTTCGAGAGGTGCTTCTTATTGACATAGGATGTTGGATTTCTTCATGGCCCTCACGTATCAATTGCAAGCCCCTTGATATAGTTTTTGAAACATGACGTGCTGTATCCGACGGTGCGTTACCAACCAATCCCGCATTTAGCAAAACTTCCTTACCTCCAGGGACGAACAGCTGCTGGAAATGTTTAACAGATTTCTCACTGTGCTATTTCTTTCCCATTTTGGAGATTACAAATAAAAATCGTATCAGTTTACTAATGCCAGTGTTGGCGTGGAACGCTTTAACGGACTTTGGTGTGAGAGATAAATCCACGGTAAAATTTAATGTTGTCCCTGTCTTGTAAGGCGAGAGGAGGCATCGTGTACATTAATCTATCGTCGTCGATTAAAAGTCACTTGACACAGGTCTCTCCGAGGTGTTATTCATGTACTGCATGGGTAGTGACATGGAAGATAAACCATTATACATGCACCGGGCTCGGGTAGTGACATGAAAGATAGACCATTATACTTACACTGCACGGGTTGTGACATTGAATATTAAACAATATACATGCACCGCATGGATTATAACATGGAAGCTAAACCATTATACATGCACTGCGCAGGTTGTGACATGGAATATTAAACATTATACATGCACTGTACGGATATTAACATGAAAGATAAACCATTATACATGCACTGCGCGGGTTGTAACGTGGAAGATTCAACATTATACATGCACCGGGCTCGGGTAGTGACAATGGATATTAAACATTATACATGCACTGCACGGATTGTAACATGGAAGCTAAACCATTATACATGCACTGCGCGGGTTGTGACATGGAATATTAAACATAACACACGATCTGCGCAGGTTGTGACATGGAATATTAAACATTACACATGCACTGCGCGGATTGTAACATGGAAGATTAAACATTACACAAGCACTGAGCAGGTTGTGACATGGAATATTAAACATACACATGCACTGCACGGATTGTAACATTGAAGATTAAACATTACACATGCACTGCGCAGGTTGTGACATGGAATATTAAACATTATACATGCAATGCACTTGGGTAGTGACATGGAAGAAAATCCATTATACATGCACTGTGCGGGTAGTGACATGGAAGAAAATCCATTATACATGCACTGTACGGGTAGTGACATGGAAGATAATCCATTATACATGCACTGTACGGGTAGTGACATGGAAGATAATCCATTATACATGCACTGTATGGGTAGTGACATGGAAGATAATCCATTATACATGCACTGTACGGGTAGTGACATGGAAGAAAATCCATTATTCATGCACTGTATGGGTAGTGACAGGGAAGAAAATCCATTATACATGCGCTACGCGGGTTGTGACACGAAAGATAAACCATTAAACGTGCCCTACGCGGGTTTTTGACACGGAACCATTATACATGCGCTATGCTCGGGTAGTAACATGGAATAATAAACATTTTACATGCATTGCACTCGGGTAGTGACGTCGAAGATAAATATAAACCATTATACATGCGCTGTCTGACTCAGGACGCATTGGCCCGCACACAGGGTAGATCACACCATGTACCCCTCGAGACAATTCAACAACTAATTATATACCAATAGGGCTTTCAAGTTCAAGTCGGAGACTTAATCTTTTGAAGTGGCCTGTCTGTTAAGCTCTTGATTTGACAATTGACAATCAGTTTCTTTAAGAAATGAAGCACGAGGCAAGTTGTGCGTGGATATTTTGAACTTGATCCATCTGTACACGGGTTATTGAACTATGTATGTAGTACATAAGTTACCCATGACTACTGATCTCGTGTTTCGGTGCAGATAGTGTATTACAGATTTGTGAACATAGTGCCGGTTGCTGTTGTTATACGTTTTGATATAACACTGTACCAATACACAGCTTGCGAGGGGCGGTCGGGTAGCCTAGTGGTTTAAGCGTTCGCTCGTCACGCCGAAGACCCAGGTTCGATTCCCGACATGGGTACAATGTGTGAAGCCCATTGCTGGTGTCCCCCGCCGTGATATTGCTGGAATATTGCTAAAAGCGGCGTAAAACCATACTCACTCACTCACTCACAGCTTGCGAACTCAATGTAGTCTCTGCTAAACACGACCTTCACGTAAAGTCTCTAGTAGATCTTTCAATGACTGTGATCACACAACAAGGCAACATGTCCAGGTATATGGGAATTTTAAGGTCTCCTCAGTCAATGTGTATTTGTGAAAAAGACGAATTGTAAAAGTACTCACGAAAAGTGTCAACAAGCATAATTTCATATTTGATAAGTTATCCAAACTGTCAATAGTTTAGTTCGGTATTGATGTTACCTCTCTCAAAAAACATTTTAACATGTCATCAATACATTGCAATCGTGACATGACCATCTTAAATAACTCAGTTCAATCAATAGTTACACACCTACCGGCATCAGAAATGCAAATGCGTACTTCCAGATCTGCGTGTGGAGTGCGCGTCTCTCGCGGACGGAAACTAAATACAAACTCAAGGTGACATCTATTTGATATCACTATTGAGGGTGGCAAAGGAAGTCTTACTATAATATATTTCGTGTGATCTACCAGCGCGACTCTCTGTCTCTGTGGGAAGCATGCCCATAGCAAGAATCCGGATGTCTGGCAAATAACATTGTGGTAGCAAACAAATGATAAGTGCTTAATCACATTAGGGTACAGTGACACCAAACCGAAGCCGGAAAACAAGTCCGGAAGATTTAATTATGTAAGTTGTCAAGAGTTACGTTGAACTTGATTAAGGTTTGCAGTGTAATGTACACGTGCACGCTAGTTTGGAATGTAGCGTTATTGGACGTGCCAGGATCGCTGGGTGTCTGTCTACCTTGTTTCTTAATTCATAAGATCTCTACGAATTGGTTATTTGTCGGAATCATCACTTCTTTTGTTGTTTTTATATAACAGGTGTTAAGGTAGTGAGACTCGATAAACACAAATCTTAAGGTAATTTTGCTCGAAGATAACAAGTCAGAATTTGTCTATCATACTGCATAGTCTATTTGTGTTTTAATAGTGAACAAGTGTGTTGTGTTTCGCGCGGCTTTGGACAATGTTTCTGTTACATCACGGCGTGACTGCGTAATGTAGGACCGCCCAAAATTGATGTAGACGTTGCTATTTTAGAGTTTTGTGCTGAAAGACCAACACTTCTATTTGTGGGAATGTTGGATTCGGGCCTACTGTAATAGGATTTTGACACGCCTGGGTCGATACAGATGACTTAGCTGCCACTGACAACCATTTTGTAAATACAATCTGGGATGCTTGATATAACATTCAACCACTGTCATACTGTCATTTTGATTCTACAAGTTCGCCATTTTCAACCAAAACTACTACCCTACCCCTCGTGAATGCAGGTTAACCTCGTTTATCCAGAAGCCAGTATTTCCAGTGAAATCGTCTACATTGATACAATTGTAGATGAACGGAACATGGATGAAGAGCAATGTCCCCTTTTATTGAGAACACTTCTCTGGTATTAGTGCTAAAGTAGTTTCAATCAAGGTGTCATTGAATCAAGATGTTGTTTGTTTGTCTGTTTGTTGTTTAACGCCACAGTCAGCAATATTCCAGCTATATGATGGCGGTCTGTAAATAATCGAATCTAGACCAGACAATCCAGTGATTGACATCAGGAGCATCGATCCAAACAGTTGGGGTACTTGCATCAACCAAATCAGCGATCCTTGAAGTGTCCCGGTGCTGCAGTGTACATCAGACTCTCTAATCTATACAGAGATTCCGAGCCACGAACTGAATTGTCCCGGTGCTGCGGTGTAGATCAGACTCTCTAATCTTACTGAGATTCCTAACCACGAACTGAAGTGTCCCGGTGCTGCGGTGTAGATCAGACACTCTAATCTATACAGAGATTCCTAGCCACAAACTGAAGTGTCCCGGTGCTGCGGTGTAGATCAGACGCTCTAATCTTACAGAGATTCCTAACCACGAACTGAAGTGTCCCGGTGCTGCGGTGTAGATCAGACTCTCTAATCTATACAGAGATTCCGAGCCACGAACTGACTAACTCACTCCTGCCTACGTCAAACTATCAGTATACGTACGATGGGTCCATGCCGAGGTGAAAGGTTGGCAAAACAGCTGGTCTGCGTATATGCTAGCAATTAGTATGAGGGTTTACACAAAACGTCCCTTGTGTCTGAAAACACTGATGTGGTATCACATGGTATGTGACAGTGGATAATACTCATCCTGACAGTTGGTGCAGGCAATATGTTCACATACTTTGGTTCAACAGATGACATGGAAAAGGATAAATATTCTAAACAGACGTTATTTGTATATAGGTTGAAGCTGCACCATCTAAACTAAATCAATTATTCCTTCCTTACTGGAATATCATTTTTTATATCAAACGTTTCTTCGTAATGTTATCTCAAAATAAACAGCTATCAGGATAAACAGGACCAGACATTTTTAAATGTAGGCCAACAAGGAGGTGGATGAACATCAGTAACACATCAACACCTACAATACTGAGTCATACCAATGCAATATACGTGACCAATAACCATAGTATCACGTTACAGCATAGTTTAGAAAATAATTCCCGACGCGTGGGCGCATCTGTAATCAATACACGGCAAACATTTGGCAAAATGTATACCCGGGCAGTTCGTCCCAGTGTTGTATTTTTACACTGTTTCGAAATCTACAGAAATGAATAAATATATATATCTTGTAAAAATGACATCAACATTATTACTCTCGTGTGTTTCCATGAGACACCATTATTAGCTGTACTCGTACATATGTCTACCAACACAAAAAAGCCGAACATTTCAGATATGAACTACCGTATTCGACGTAATAAGCGCCCCGCTCTAATAAGCGCCCACGGCGATATTTGCTAATATATTGGCAAGTGAACAATCCCAATTAGCACCCCTTCCGATTGAGCAATGTACACAAGACATATTTATTCGTGTATAATACGCACTCGTGTGTTATGTACACCATTAATTATGGGCAATTTAATTCTGGAAAATATATCTGTCGTATATAAACAGTCAGGCCGTCAGCATAAACCACGAAATTTATCTTTCAACTCTGTTTTTCCACCAAAATAATATTCTAATAAGAGCCCCCTATATCTAATTTTGAGAGCGCCCTGGGCGCTTATTACGTCGATTACGGTATTTCAATTCCCACTTTATTCTCCTATTTTAATTTCCCACCTTTGATAAATGATCTGCATCGTTCTTTATCTATAGTATCCTCCTCATCTTTCAGTGTGACATGGCGATGGCAACGCGGGTGTTTTTCGATATGATGGATGATCACAACTCTACCAAGGTGATCCTCTTCGGAGACGCCTGCTTCCAAGTGACGGGGCCGATCTCTCAGATTTCCAAATACTGGAATATGTTCCAGGTATGTGGACTTATATTACACACATAAGTCACTTACTCATTTACCTTTACTCAGAGTAGCAGAATGATGCACATACAAGTATTGGGTATAGCTTGGGGTTCTTACAAAAGCTGTAATGTGACAGTCATGCTGATTTCACGAACGACTGTCCGCTTGTGTGCATTTCGAAAGCTCTTTCTAATCCACATCACATAATAAGTTCTCGTGGGCACTTTTCTGTTGAAACAGAGTCCCAAAACTAGTGGTGTTAGAATGACGCCAAATTGACTTTGTTATCATGGCGTCGTATTACGCAATGATGTAATACGATGTATATTTTACATGTGTGCTGTGCGTGAATAATGTTCAACTTCTGGACGACGTGACCGGCTCCCCAGCATCTGCCCGGAGAGCGGAAGGTCGGGGCTCGATCCCCGGCCGCGTGATACTAATAGACGTTAAAAGATGGTACTTGTTGTTATTCATGTTAAATTGTGGCATGGTATCTCAGTGGGAGAGCACTATAAAATCTGCATTAGTCCGGACTACTACAAGCAGACAAACACACACGCACGCACGCACGCACGCACGCACACACGCACGCACACACGCACGCACGCACGCACGCACGCACGCACGCACGCACGCACGCACGCACACACACATACGAGCCTTATAAGTGTAATAATATTGTACTCGACGTCAAACCTCTTTTCAACTCACGTCACCTCTGGGTGTCCTTTACGAGTTGAACTTAAGTGTTTGCAAGGCGGGAGTACTGCCAGGCAACAAACACTTTCTTTTAGTGCGAATTGTGTGAATAGTGGGTGCTCACGGTAGGGCAGGACATGCTTACCCTTTTCGCGAACACCTGGTATCATCGCTGCTTTTCAGTAATTCATTCATATAATTTTCACCTCTATATTGTCTTATGCGCTAAGTGGAATCTGTTTCGGCGGATAATCGAGATTTTCGTTTTCCTTGGCGTTGACGTTTTATATTTAATATACCAAACCGAAATCGTTTACGAGTGTGATCTCGCATGAATAGTGAATTGTCAAACTTTGGCATTGTAATTATTCCTCATTATTATGCGCAATGATAAACATCCCTACTCATATGTGTGAAACCATAATACTATGAAGTCTAAATGAACGTGTAGCGACGCCACGGCTGAAACAAATAGATCAATGAAAAGACCAAGACAAATGTGTTTACTTAGACTGTGTCACTCACGTGTTTAAACTAAAGATCGAAACAAATCGGAACTGATGATCTTACTTCAGGACGTCGACTTAACGCTGCTTTAGAAAATATCTGTTATATGACAGCGTCAGATTAGGAAAGGAAAGACTTACGGCACAATTACGGGCATGATGCTCACCAGACCCTGATTCAAACCGACAAGCGAATCCTTACACAACAAAGGTATACAACTCTGCACATCGAGGTTAGGAGGACACACATCCACGTATCATGATGTAGATGGCTAGGGCATACCAACATTGGCTTCAATTGTTGAGTAGTCGGGGTCAGAAAAGTTAATCACATCTTGGGTAAACGGTTAAATCTGCATCATCATTGTGCCTAACACGGAAATGCACAAGTTGGCATTCATGTATAATGACAAATACTGGAACCATGACGGATACTCTACAAAGTATATGTCAAATATCGAACATTTTTAGTCCCGTTGGATTCTGGGTCAGCATTGTTCCCAAGTACCTCACGCTTAAGTGAGTGAGTGAGTGAGTGAGTTAATATTTAACGTCACAACACGCTTAAGAAGTCTGATTGATAAGGATCGGGGGATTGTAATTTGTGACCTCACCGAACCTTTCAAGACAGATTAGGTCGTTGCTCATGCTATCAACCACTGGTTTGACTGGCACATTTATATGCAGGCCTCAGTTACATTACACCCAGCCGCAATATAACTGACGTAAAAGTATATCAACACACTCTTAAGCTCCGAACCCAAATATAGGATATTAGTGGATACTGGTTGTCGTGTGTCATCGTTCACATTGTAAACTGCTGGAATGTCTTGCCCGAACCACAGCACGTTGTGATAGTGGTGTGATATTGATGACTTCGGCGTCTCACTCACATCTTCAATAGGATATTTTATGCGGATACCTTATGATTGATTCGCGGTACGTCAGCATGCAAACGCCCACGGACACAAAAACGCACACAGTACGCAACAGTGATGGGAATGGTTCGCATATATCAAAGTATTCTCTGATTTACTGACTTCCAATTTCGATTCTCATCGCTCCACGTTAAATTATAAAACCGTCTCATTTCCCCGCTACATTCTGTCGCTAAAAACGTTCACTACCTCCGGCCTGATGATGACGTCTGAAACATGGTATGGTGAAGCCTAATATTTCAGAAAAAAATATCCGGTGTTTTATTTCGGACTTCATATTTACTTTAATGAAAGCTTTGAGAGTAGCTGATGTGATAATTATTGCTGCGAGGTCTTTGATTTTGGTTGTAGTCGGTTTGATTCTTTTTCTGAAAGAGACAAAAAGCAAGTTGCCTTCTATTGAAATATAAGATGGTGACGTTGGATTGTGTGGGGAGATTGAGGGGCTATAATTCTGCCACAGCCTAAAAGGGTCTACAGTGTTAAATAACATCGGCAACATGTATTCATACTACACTGAGCCACATTTGACTCTGATTTGAGAGCCATGCAATATGATATTAAACTTCGCGTGAACTCCAGTGTTTCAGTTGGGAGTGACTTTTTGCCAAGGTTTTAGGTTACAGTCTTTATTGGTTTTGTTAAAGTGACAGTTGCAAGGCTTAACTTTACGCCTGCATTGGTGCTTAAAGATGGCAATCGAACGCACATCCCAAGAGTTGCTTTATCCTAAAACGAAGCTTACATTATCATGCCAACTTAGTGTGTATTGATAAGCACAGATTGGGATTCATGTCGAAGAAAGAAAATGTACGTATACATACACGCTATAATAAAGTGTTATCTTATGCCTTGTTCCTGCCTTGAACATTTCTCACATAGCCAAATAAATGCTCAACGATGCTGTGCAGATTTACAGAATTGGATGACAAGAAACCTTCTCAAACCTAACACTGATAAGTCTCATCTCATCTTAACATGGGTCCTCATTTGGTCAGAAGTGCGTTCCCTCTGTAATCAGTGTGCCACGCGTTGCTCATGGGTCTCATACGCGTAGCGGACGGGTTCCAAACGGGATGCGTCACGCGTTGCCCACGCGTGTAAGGTGGAGTGAATTTCTAGGCAGTAGTGTATGTATATGTACACAAATGTAGAGCTCTATAAATTGGACCCTGATTCTTTGAATTTGATCTTGAGTGAATGATCTTGACAATACTTAAAATGCCAACCATTTCGAAATCAAAGATGGCCGCCAAGTAGAGGACGAAAAATACCAGAGCAATATCTTTTACCGTCTGTACACACTGTTCATGACTTACAGATGTGAGTGTTGATATCTCACGCTCTTTGCCCTTTTGATGGCGACATTTCAGTGGTACAACATCCACCCATCCTTCCCATTTAATGTTACCATCAATGGCCTTTTTTATCACACGTAACCCTTACATATTTCCGTTGGTGCTGTGGCTGAAAGTAATGTTGCATTTGCAGATCACCACGTTAGCCGTCAATCTCATTTTGGGAGTCACTCAAATGTCAATGTAAAAAAGAGAGAACTTCGATCGGTTAGCACTTTATATCTGTTGATGAGACCCTCGGAAATGTCAGCAGTCGCAGTTTTTTTTGTTTTTCGAAGCAAGATGGTATTTATATCTAATAGAGACGTTTAGTAACGTTCCTTCCACTGCATCTCCGCCTCTGATGTCTTTATGCTATGCTGCCTGATAACACAAATCAATACAGTAATTCATAGAGCATTAACGTTCGTATTAGAGCATTAGCTTCAGACTGGATCGGAAACGGTATTAAGCTTTAACTCTATATATCTTCATACGCTGAGAAAACAGATCAAACCTCAACATCTGCCTCCTGGTCCTAACGGAAGAATACCGGTAATTGAACAAACAGTGCATTCCTATGTAACAACTTCCCACAATACACTGACGAAATGCGATGTCGGATACGATGTGTAAATATTTTTAGCATTATTTCGTATAATAACCGCCTGTGTTCGTATTCTATCAGATACGGAAAAGGATCGGAGGCTTCTAACTGACCAAAGCATGCTGAGGCTTTTGAAACTAGGTGACTAGACAGGCTTAGGGCTAGTAGGGTCTTCAGAGACGGTGTGTTTGTCTTGTTGGCGACTTCTCCGTAAGGTCGGGGCTTCTCCATTAACGTGGCCATACATTAGCTGGTACTAGTGTGTCATGTGCGACCAATGTCGGCGGTTGTGATGGGATGTGGTCTCCGGTGAGGATTGTCCATTAGTGGCGTGGTGCACCTGTGTAGCCACTGATGTGCCCACCTAACCCTGTAATAACCCCAATACAATCTGGCTAATAAAGGTTGTCACTGTGAATACACCGCACACAATACGCAGTAGCCTAAGAACCTTGGTGTGTTTTATCGTACCCTGTACGACAGGCTGTCTATGTGTCACCGTGCTTGGCGACGTTTTTGACTGGTCGATAATCTTACCATGACGTTTGCAACAAGCTGAATATGTTTTATCATACCTCAGAGGGGTTTTAAATACGGATTTTCTACCGCACCCTGACTGCAGAGTGAATTTACTCATTGTATGGCTTCGACAATTTCTATGACGTCCACGATGAAGTTGTAAGAGTGTTTCTCCCAGAGTTGCACTCCATGAACTCACCTACGTCATCACTACAAATTGAATATAAACCTATACGTGCAGGCGTGAAAGGATACACACATATGTAACAATGTGGAAAAGTACACGTACATATGTGTATACAGTCACGTCGACATCTCATCGTACAAGGTACCCATTCACTGCTGGGTGAACAGAGGCATATTGTATTTGACAACGGAGACAGCATACGTGCTTCAGTGTGGGTAGGACCGAAGCCCTAGAAACGTCAAGCTGCTGAACGCGATCAACTTCACCTTATCCGTGTGTTGTGCATTTTGGCCACGCGCCACGTGGTCATTACAGTGTTCATTATTAAAGATATTTGGAGGACAGGTGTCAAAAAACGTTACCTTCTCCAGTGATATAACAAGGGCTAGCAGGTGAAGATATTTTGGAGCATACATTAGACCCGTGAAGATTCCGGGGTAGAATAGGTCTTCAGCAACCAGTGCTTGCCGTAAAAGGTGACTATGCTTGTCGTAAAAGGCGACTAACGGGATCGGGTGGTCAGGCTCGCTGACTTGGTTGATGTATGTCATCGATCCCAATTGCGTGGATCGATGCTCATGATGTCAATCACTGGATTGTCTGATCCAGACTCGATGATTTACAGACCGCCGTCATATAGTTGGAATATTGCTGGGTGCGGCGTTAAACAACAAGCCAGCCAGCCAGCCAGCCAGCTTACATTAGTAAAAATCTTGGATTGACTAACGGTAGTCTTTAGATTTTGCAGATTGCCGTGACCAGGTGGTCATGGGTTTGATTCCAAGTGTCACCCCATGTACTGTCCATATGCATGTGTCTCTTTTGGCTTTAATCCTACATTTGGGTGATATTCTGTGCAGCAACAAAAATAGAGTTCAAAGCGACACAAAAAACTAATTTGCTCAATGACCAGAACTACTTTGCCTGAAATGGGTTTAACCACGCTTTGGGGAATATTTGAGTTCTATGTAACAGGAAGGCCTGAAGGGATGCAGCTCGCATGCAGGCGTTTACCACATCGGAGAACCCCAAGAGCAAGAATCTTTTTTTTTCCAAATTGACAAACCTCGGAGCATAATCATCCGGATTTCAACTCACGGCTAGCGGATCCTGGCAGCTAAAGGACGATAATTGAACGTGAAAAAATCATAGAAAAGAGTGCGGAGAGGATGTTCATCATCTCTGGAATTCTAATGCTGTTCTGTTTAATTTTATACTTCTGGGTTAAATCAATAAACAGCATCAAACCCTTTGAAAATATTTTCAAAGTACAGGCTTGTTTTGTATTTCTAATGCCGCCATATGGCGAATAAATCAGTGTCTTTTTTCCGATTTAGGGGAAACTTTCCCCGCAGAGTTTTTCCATACATGTCACTTAATTGAAAAGCCTTTGAAACAGATTTAAATTCGCTTTTTGAGTGAGTTTTCATGTTGAATCAAAATTAATTTTGAGTATTTTACCCGAGCGAAGAGATCTAATCACCAAAACTCCTGATTACTCGGTGATGAAAGCGCCATGTCAATTTCAACAACAAGGTCAAGGAAAAGGCTGGGATTTTGCTTGAAATTCTCTTTACTCTCCTTACAAACATTTGCCAAAATGATACATTTCTTTACAATTTCAATACCCTGATTGTCGTTTGTGAGTTTGTAAATCAGCAATTGGTATTCGATTTACGTCACTGATGACAGGAACGACACCGACTATTCAATCTATTCCATTGTCAACAAGGTAAGAGCGGCGAGCTGACTTTGTGTTATCGTACACTGATGTTTTGGTCTTCTGAATCTTTTTTCGACTGACTGTGTATTTTTGGTCATTGCAATTGACAGTGTTTCAGATTGGACGATGATATGTAATCGTACTCTAGTGACGCTTGCGGTAGGCTTCTAAGTGTTACCGTTCGACGACGTATTCCACCAACAGACTACGTGTTATCGTATCTTGACGACGTTTTCCACTAACAGATTATCTGTTTCCGTAACCTGGCGACGTTTTAGAGTAACAGATTATGTGTTATCCTGTCCTGACGACTTATTCGACGAACACATTACGTGTTTTCGATCCTTGACGACGTTTTCATATGATGGACTAAGTCTTATCGTATCCTGACGACGTTATCCACTAACAGATTTTAATTGTTATCGTACCCCGGCGACGTTTTTCACTTACAGATTACCTGTTATCGTACCCTGACGAAATTTTCCACGAACAGATTACGTGTCATCTTACCCTGACGATGTTATCCACTAACAGATTACCTGTTATCGTACCCCGGCGACGTTTTTCACTTACAGATTACGTGTCATCTTACCCTGACGACGTTATCCACTAACAGATTACGTGTCATCTTACCCTGACGACGTTATCCACAAACAGATTACGTGTCATCTTACCCTGACGACGTTATCCACTAACAGATTACGTGTCATCTTACCCTGACGACGTTATCCACTAACAGCTAGAGTACCTGTTATCGTACCCTGGCGACGTTATCCACTAACAGATTACGTGTCATCTTATCCTGACGACGTTATTCACTAACAGAGTACCTGTTATCGTACCCCGGCGACGTTATCCACTAACAGATTACGTGTCATCTTATCCTGACGACGTTATCCACTAACAGAGTACCTGTTATCGTACCCCGGCGACGTTATCCACTAACAGATTACGTGTTATCTTATCCTGCCGACGTTATTCACTAACGGATTACCTGTTATCGTACCCAGGCGACGTTTTTCACTTACAGATTACCTGTTATCGTACCCTGACGACGTTATCCACTAACAGATTACGTGTCATCTTACCCTGACGACGTTAACCACTAACAGATTACCTGTTATCGTACCCCGGCGACGTTTTCCACTTACAGATTACCTGTTATCGTACCCTGACGACGTTTTCCACTAACAGATTATGTGTCATCTTACCCTGACGATGTTATCCACTAACAGATTACGTGTCATCTTACCCTGACGACGTTATCCACTAACAAATTACGTGTCATCTTACCCTGACGACGTTATACACTAACAGATTATGTGTTACCGTACCCCGGCGACGTTTTTCACTTACAGATTACCTGTTATCGTACCCTTACGACGTTATCCACTAACAGATTACCTGTTATCGTACCCCGGCGACGTTTTTCACTTACAGATTACCTGTTATCGTACCCTGACGAGGTTATCCACTAACAGATTACGTGTCATCTTACCCTGACGACGTTATCCACTAACAGATTACCTGTTATCGTACCCCGGCGACGTTTTCCACTTACAGATTACCTGTTATCGTACCCTGACGACGTTTTCCACTAACAGATTATGTGTCATCTTACCCTGACGATGTTATCCACTAACAGATTACGTGTCATCTTACCCTGACGACGTTATCCACTAACAAATTACGTGTCATCTTACCCTGACGACGTTATACACTAACAGATTATGTGTTACCGTACCCCGGCGACGTTTTTCACTTACAGATTACCTGTTATCGTACCCTTACGACGTTATCCACTAACAGATTACCTGTTATCGTACCCCGGCGACGTTTTTCACTTACAGATTACCTGTTATCGTACCCTGACGAGGTTATCCACTAACAGATTACGTGTCATCTTACCCTGACGACGTTATCCACTAACAGATTACCTGTTATCGTACCCCGGCGACGTTTTTCACTTACAGATTACCTGTTATCGTACCCTGACGACGTTTTCCACTAACAAATTATGTGTTATCGTACCCTGACGATGTTTTCCACTAACAGATTACCTGTTATCGTACCCTGACGACGTTTCTGGTGATGGACTCCGTGTTATCGTATCCTGATGATATTTCCGACTAATGCATTACGTGTTATTGTATCCCGACGACATGTTCGACATGTTAACACAGTATGTGTTATCGTACCATGACATTTTCAGCTGGTTGAAAAAGATCAAAAGAAAAATACTTAGAGAATGCCTGAAATTTCCATTACTTTATGACAAGATATATCCAAATGATATCTAGTTTTCAATACCCATATATTGTTGTTTATGAGTTCAGTCAACTTTAGTGAAGACAGGACGCCGTCAATTGGCATTGACTATACTTCATTGGTGACAGGGGCAAACAGGCTGTCGTAAGAGGTGACTATAAAAATGGGAATTTGGTGTTCAAAATGTACACTGACTGTGGATTTTTTTGGTTATTGGTGAACAAGATCAGACCAACTCAGAAGTATGCCCTGTTGTAGTGCGCAATCGAACCTGTGTAGATATAAGCTCACACTAGTGAGTTTGCCTTTTCAAGACTGATTCTATATGCACGACCGCTGTGGTTTAGATGATCTATTGTTTACAACCACATAACCATCAGAGTATTCGCTCATTGAATGTTCGCGGGACACTGACTATATACCAATATTCACGCCTTTGATGTGCTTACCACAAGGCGATAAATTCCTTCTGTTCGTAATAAAATATTTACTCATGTTGTGCTGTGGAGAAAGAAGAATAAGCAGTTTTATTGAATTGAATCACGCCATTTGCTACTGTGCACTCAGCCCTGGATAACACCTTCAAGCAAATACACATTCCACTTACCACAACATTAAATATGCATTTAGTGCTTGTAATAAAACTTTCAAAACTTAAAGTAAAAAGTTCATCTATCCTTTTACGTCACATTTGCCTATTTAGTGTCTTTTGTTGAAAGGTGTTTCAATTCCGTCACCCTTCAGTTAAAACTGTTAAATCGTCATCTCACGTTCATTCTTCCTATCTTACAGTTTATTCATATCCTCTCCTTCTTGTTTGCGTGCCATTGCTGTTCACTATGTGTTCACAGTGTTCTGGCTGTTCTGAGTCCTATCCAATATTTGTTTCTCTCAAGGGGGTTCCTTTGAACACTATCTGTGAAGCTTTTTTCATAATATTAGAAGAATCTATTTTTAGACACATGATGACAGGTTTACATTTGAAAATGGTCTTTGGCTTTTTTCTTCTCCTTTTTTTTTTGCAATTAATCACGAGCATCTATTTGATACAGCATTGTCAAAACAAGCTTTAGGCTAATTGTCAGTAACGGTGAAGTGCCACCAACCTTCAAATGCCAGTTCCTATAGTATATTAATACCAGTTCAACAGTTACACAGGGAAAATGTCCACGTTTCGCACATGACACTAAGTACTACGTCAAGATAGAAAATGTACACTGCCTTTAAGCTTTCACATCCTATGAAACGTCAATGGACGCCTGGAATGTCGTGATATCAGAGTCCGCTGCAAAGTCTTCGAATAAAGACCTGTCGAGACGCTCTAACTGAACTTACAAGAACATAATAAAATGGATTCATGAAACTTGGTAGCTCAGTAATGTTACCTATAATTATCAAACGACTTTCAAAAAAATAATCGTCCAGAAGGTGGGATGTCTTTGCCAAAAGACCCGGTGGTTCAATGTAACTACCAATGTTATTGAATTAAAACAATTATTTCTACAACTCATCTACCAACCAAATTGTGTGGATATTCCACCTAACTCATCCATTTCTTTCCGTATCATCACCTCTCCCAATGTACAGTGTTATATCTGTGACACCGACCGACATCAGTGGCTGTTGACTTCCTGTGTAACCTGTACGCATGAAGCTGTAGGCGTATTGCCTCGCCCCACAGATTGGACTACAGAGAAACGGACCCTGAGGCTACCTTGTTAAATATTCACATGGCAGAGGCTCGAACCCGCCGGGAAATTACCACATGCCCCTTAGATACTGTTCGATTGATTGGCCCATCTTTTCAACACTTTTCCTTCCTAATCCAATATGTGTTTCTATTCAAAATTGATGTCGCTGCAAATAATGAAAACCCTTGATGACCGAGAGACTTCTGGAAGAGAAAGGTAATTGTGCCATGGTAAAAGGCTTGGGAACCCATTTTATGCTCAGCATTATTTTCGTGTTTGAAACAAACTTGAATATTATATACACCCGTATTCACTTGAGAGTCGGGATGAGTTATGTTGTATATTAAACATAAGTAATGCCATTTTAGCGTTTTCGGGATTCGGCAGTCTCTTGGTCGTGAGCAGAAAAATAAAATCTTCTCAAACATAATTCTCGAAGTAAATGCCAGTAAAATGTTCCATAGCTGTGTAGCTGTAATTAAGTGTTACTACCAGAATGGACGAGGGTATATAAGTTATCGTGAAGACTTCAAACCATTGAAGGGGTCTGTCAGCTGTCAAGAACCACTGGTCGCGGGATCATATTCCCGGACACTTAAGAGACAGTAGTTATAGATGGCCATACCGGTATCTATGGATTTCATACCAGTAAACGTGTAAAACCTTTAATCTTTCCAACTAATTTTAATAATTTGGGCCCTCAAGTTTTAAGCAAGATGTTTAATTTAGCAGCTGGTCTGTACTTGAACAGAAACGCATTGCCAATAACAATTAAATTCCAAGGAGCAATTGATAACTGTTGCAGTGGCCTGAACCACGCTTTAGCTGATGTTGGATTAAGTCTAACATGTGGTATTATACATCCTAATATCATCAACCCCATTTCCCTCCCGGGAGATAGGGTTTGCTTTTTGAAGCGACACCAGTACTAAATGTTGACCAATGTATTATTTTCCGTCCTGAATAGGTTATTTCTTGTTCATGTAATTTACTACTGATAAGTGAGCCCACCCCAGGCCACACCAGACTGCAGTAAGCTACAAATGAATTGTCTGGTCGCTGTCTTCCTTTTAGCATGACAATGACAGTACCCACAGGGTCAGAGCACACCGGTGTAACGCACCAGTCATGGACACGCCATGACAGGTTAGGCAAAACCGAAATAAGATTTCTACCGCTCGTCTAACAGCTATCTAATAATAATTTGCGGCTCTGTCGAGCCCATCAAAGATCATCTTGTATTCTTGATCTATGTGAGTCTGGGTCATTATATAGCGTTCCGCTACAGAATACGGCCAGGTGGCTTGTCGCACCGAATTAAGCCATCGTCGTATGAGGTTATTCTGCAGACCCCGCCGGAATGGAAAACAGTGACCGTCTAGGAGAGTACGTCCAATGGGGACTTGATTCAATATGACTTGTTTGCTGAGACTCCACGGTAGGAGGGAGGACATAGACAGACAGCCACCAATTAGCTAACCCGTTATGAGTCAGTGACGACTCAAGACCCACCGGCAAGTGAATTATTACTTTGCGTGCCCCCTATCACTTAGGTCGGGAACGTTGCGCTTGTATACATAGCTTTCTTGTAGTACATTTACACTTATAACACGCGCCAATAAATCTGGTTTGCGACACTATCCTGTGTTGGGCATTGTGTGTTTATTCAATACCGTGGCCCCGTGGTAGACGCATTTCAGTGCACGTGATGGAAGCACTGTTGTGATAACACATCTCATTTCACCGTCTGTGTTAGAGAGGTTTGGTTAAGGCTTATCACAATCAGACTTGACGTCGATTCCCTGTCGCCAACGGCTTTGGGATGTGTAGATGGAACATGAAAACAAGAACACAAAGCATGCCAAAAGCAGCACTTCCTGGAAATAACTACAACGGACTTTGGGATGGATCGCTTTTGTAGCTGTGTGATTGTGGCATTTCTGCGCTGAGCCTCGGCTGATAACCTCTCTCTTGGGACAGAGGCTATCAGTTTGTTGTGACAAACCTCTATCACTATTCATAGAAAACTTTAATGGTTCAGATTTTCTGGCAACGCCTTACATTCTAACGTTGACATAATTTCCCTGAAGAATAGCCCCGGAGCATGAGTTTGTTATGGTCAGCGATGTTATTTCCAGTGTATTGTGGCATGTGGAAGAAACATCAACATTTTAATCGGAATGCCATATCCATCAAAGGGAGAGGAGCCATTCAAATCTAAAGCGTCAATGGGGTGAAGTTAAAGCGATACAAATGGACGGAGTGTATTTAACTGGCTGGAAATCAATCCATATTATTGCTGCCTATTAGCGTTGATTATCACAGCTCTCAAGTGAGAATCTAAAAGGGAAACACACAGGCGTGTTTTGTCTTCATAAATTTTGAACTAAAGAATTTATTATCACTGCGCTACATTGCAATGCAAGACAAATGGGATAAATATAATTATTCAATACCACGTTACAGGTATGTTGGTTTGCGCCGCGCTTACAATATGGCATCTTTATCAATGAGCCTTGGAGGTATTCAATTCTGAACAAGCGAAACCAATGGTTGATACCATAAGCATCCAAGTACCGTTGAAATACGATAACTCACAACTAGACGGTCACAAATTGTCACCTAACATTTTAATTGCTTCTGTCACAAACATTTGTGCTTGCAACTGGAACCTATGTTGTTTCAGAAAGCACACGGGCGATGCCCGCTCTTAAAGAGGATATGCTTTTGATCTTCGAATAGTTTTTCCAATATAATTAAAGCCGTTGAAGCCATTGATATTTTTGGACATGCAAAAAAGCAGGAGGTATTTGAACCTTCAGAGAAACACATGCTGACTCAACAGGTTTACAATGGTAACTACATGTATGCTTCCTTGGGACGTTTTGTCAGGGGCATTGTGACAACAATAATGTTTACAGTCACTAGGAAATACTTCTTGACGTCAAAAATATACAGCGTGTTTCTACTAATGTTTCAAATGTTTCAAATATGGATAAGGATATAGTCTAACTTAGAGCAATCTGTATATATTTTCTGTATTAAAGGTGAGGTGAACTGGGGTTGAGCGTCGCGTCCAAGATTATTGCACTTATATAGCGACGGGCATGCACGCGTGTGTGTGTACTAGTCCGGACTGATGCCGATTTCAAGTGCTAGCACACTGCTAACCGACCAGTCCTTGTTTTAGCCCCTTAATGCCGAGCGCAAGACAGGGTAACAACAAGTACCATCTTTTAACGTCTTTTGGTATGACGCGGCCGGGTATCGAACCCCAGACCTTCCGCTCTCCGCGCGGACACTCTACCACTAGACCACGGAGGCGGTCTTTCTGTATTAAACTTGTCGTCATAAAGTATGTTGGTTTCCAAGTTTCCTTGATGAGTTACCCCATTTTTCGAATACATGTTGGGTTGAGTGACATCGGTGGAATGACAGCTGCTTCCAAACTTCCCATGCGTGAAATGACTTTATTTTATTTTCTTGTGGGGAAGGAACACTACTTCAAAACTTTCGATGAGGGCCATAACACAGTTATTAGTTCCAAATATATGTAAATTAGGATACGGAAGGACTCTTGCACAATAACGTCACTCCAGGCTTACGTAGATTGATTAGTTTGGGAAGTAATTTCATTGGTCATTTTGTCCGGTTGTGTGCATCCTGACACAATATGTGTTTTCATTTCTTCTTGTTTTTTAACGCCGCATTCAGCAATATTACAGCAATATGAGGGCGGTCTGTAAATAATCGAGTTTGGGCCAGATTAATAGGAATATTGAGATGGATCTATGGACGGAGATCAACTGTGTCATAAGTCCGTGCTGCATCAAAGCGTCTTGTTACAAAAAAGTCCCAGGCAGATCAGTAGTTCGCTGTATGACCTGCATAATCGACATGACACACGTTCAGCCTGGTAACACATTGTTCCTACAACAGGCATGGGAAACACAATTTCTACTCTCAGATTTCCCCAAAAAACCTGGTACAAAAAGCTATCTCAAGTAACGCTGCAGTTGATCCATCACAATCCAAATGTGCAAGGTGACCACAAGAAGCTCATACATCATAATCGACACACATTTGGAGGCCTGTTCACACATTGTAAAGCAGTTCCTACGACAAGCATGGGACACAGGGGACCTATTCTTCTCCAAGATCTCCCATATGTGACGACGAAAGGAATTAGTTCCAACAGAAATAATCTATATCTCAAGTAATGCTAAAGCTGATCTACGACAATCCAAATGTCCAAGGTGAGCTACAGAACCTCGTGGTTCTGTATTCATTTTGAAGCCAAACGTGAAATTCCCTTTAGATTATCATAAGATCTATTACCCAAACACCTTTATCGGATAAAACATTGTTTAATTCAGCCCTTTAAAAACTATGTTGGTGAAACTTATCTCAATACGATACATACTCTTGAGAGGATAGACCAATCGGCATGACATGAGTAGACCACGTGTACGTGTGGTGACCTCGATTCTACATGAAAGACATTCCTCAATGGCTTACAAACCAAAATACATTGGTCTATACATTGATAGTATCCCGCGGGACTTGGGGAAATTGCATACATCAGTGTTTTATGGGGGATTATTTAAACGTTCCTGAATAAGCTTATGTACCATCGAGTCCCTAGGGTGATCAGCAGTACGTTATCTGTTTAGAGCACTGAGTTCTGTTTCAACAGTAGTCAGTAATTATGTTTTGCAGCTTTTATCTTAAATTACTTCCGTTGAAAGGTCTCATGGGAGTCATTAGACTGATTCTGTGGGTCAGTAACACTACACTTCTGTGCGCGAACCTGTAACAGCTGTGAACTACCAGGCAATGTGATCTGCTTTAGACTAGGTTCCTTCTCTTCAGAGAACTACGTGGGTATCATGCTCATCATACGTGTCGAGGGTGATATCTTCCAGTCTACGCGTTTCGGTGAAACGTCTCGTGATCAAGGAGATGACGTTTCAATTATTTATCATTCTTTCAATGTTTATTGATTACAATGGTTAATTCGATGACAATGCTGTCACATACGATTATGGTACTCCCGACGATAAAGGGATACCGTATTCAAACCGATTACATGTCATCATAGTAACTCTTGGTGGGGTCACTGTATCTCGTATTCACAGGTTTGATTCTGGTATCCCTATCAGCCTACGCTGAGTTAATATAGTCAAACCTGTCTGTCTCTCTTTAGGTAACTTCGACCGAGCTTTGCAGAATGAACCTTATTTACTGCATAAAAAATGAGGGTGAATACAGGCGGTTTTAAAAGTATATGTGTCGGTCATCAATGAATTATCGAGTCTGCTATTGTGTACTTTGCGATAAAATTAATTTTACATGGACACTAAACAAGCATGAAATACTCACATCCCACGCCAATATAACATGTCGGGTGTGTGCAATGCATTAGCTCCTGTGAACTATGTTCACTGGGCCTTTTTGTAAAGAAATATAGTACGTTTTTCAAGATCTGCTCCGGAAACGAGGACTACCGCCATTTTCAGTCTTAATCAAAGTCGGTGCCATGGAAACTAAAAAAATATTCTTTTTAAACATGCCAAACTATCGAAAGGCACCAGTTCACCACTAGCTCTATCTATGTGCCATGTTTTATGAAGAAATATGGTACGGTTTTCAAGATCTGCTCCGGAAACGAGGACTACCGCCATTTTTAGTCTAAATCAAAGTCGGTGCCATGGAAACTCAAAAAATAACTTTTTTTAAAATCCCAAACTATCAAAAGGCACCAGTTCACCACTAGATCTATCTATGTGCCAAGTTTGGTGAAGAAATATGGTATGGTTTTCAAGATCCGCTCCGGAAACGAGGACTACCGCCATTTTCAGTCTAAATCAAAGTCGGTGCCATGGAAACTCAAAAAATAACTTTTTTAAAAATCCCAAACTATCAAAAGGCACCAGTTCACCACTAGATCTATCTATGTGCCAAGTTTGGTGAAGAAATATGGTACGGTTTTCAAGATCTGCTCCGGAAACGAAATGTGACGGACGGACGGACGGACGGCTGGACGGCCGGACGGAAGGACGGACGGACGGCACCCATTCCTATTTCTCCCTTCCACTTCGTGGCGGGGGATAATTAATGTGTGCATTAATGAATCCCACATTAGACTTAAGTACAATAAAACACCAACTGAGTGAAATTGTATGCTGTTAGTAACATTCAAGCGATATCACCCCGAGGTGAACCAACAAGTGCATAGTAAATTTCACCAAATCGTTAACGCAACGTTATATGTGCATAGATGGAGCAACAACCGGTGACAGATTAAAATAGTGGAGTTCTAGAAAGCGTTATGCTATATTTTCTAATCCTAATCTGTGGTATAACCCAAGCAAGTGGGCACATGAGCAACTGGGCCACATAGTACCTCAACAACAGAATGTACAGTCACTGTAGCTACAGATTAGTTGCATGTATATGATGAAGAAAGATTTGTGTCGGGGCAGGTTCCCAGAGATCTATAGCGCCACAATTCCCAGTGTAGAATTACGTCCATTAGTTGTACCTGGATCCACTGATTGTAAGGTTAAGTCCCAGATCCACCTTGATCATGATTTGCCAGCAACATTTACAATCGTGGGTTGATTGCCTTCTTTTTTGCTTTCCTTCTCTTTCGGAGTTCATCCTATATTAAGATGATACGTTGTGATATAACTGCAATATTGTACAAAGCGGCGACCCATTCACTCACACACACAATCTAACAATGACTATTTTCCTTCAGCTCTCCTACGCCGACACGAACCCACTGCTGTCAGAGAGGGATAAATACCCATTCTTCTTCAGGACGGTACCCAGTGACTCTGACTTCAACCCAGCGAGATTGGCGCTCTTAAGGAGCTACAACTGGACACGTGTGGGGACGCTGTTCCAGTTTGATCCGAAAGGTTCAGCCAAGTACAATTACGTGAGTCTGATCTTTTGTTGATGCCTGTATGTGACTTTTCTGATGAGATAGTGCCAGTGTCTGATGGCAATTGTAGACACTGTGCGATTCCTCAAATTGGTGACGTATGTCTTGGTATGGCTTTAAACTTCACAACACAGTGTACATGAAGGCATTTCAGGAATCTACATCGTGATTAACATCGTGAGCTTCGATCCACGCAACTGGGATGCGATGACATGCATCAGCCAAGTCAGCGAGCCTGACCACCGGATCCCGTTAGTCGCCTCTTACGCAAGCATAGTCATATTTTATGGCAGGCATGGGCTGCTGAAAATCTATTCCAACCCAAATCGTCACGGGTCCAACACATACGAAAAAAAATATATAAAGAAACATTCGAAAACAACAGATGATGACATAAATACAAAGAGGTATCTAGTGATGGTTATGGAAGGATGCGAAAAATAAAGTCTCGTCCAGTCCAATCCAGAGTGAATCAGGACTAATCTTAAAGCATTTCATGATACAATCGCCGATTCCGCCAGTTTCTACGCTCAAAACACCATTGGCGTCTGGCTGGAATGTGTGGATTTGTGAATGATGGTATAACACGTGGTCATCGAGCATGTCGATCAGCTTCATAAAGAGAACATCTAAGCGTTTGGTCAGTAACTTGAACTCCAGCGGCCTGGCGCAAGTGAACAACGTTTTGATTTGTTCTTTTGGCTCGTTTTCGTAACGCCTGAACAATCGATCCAGGAGCTAGAGCGCCCTGTGCGGAATGTCTGCAGAAACCCTTCCAAATGTCTGCAAATCACAGACAGAGACTCATTGAACATATTGCCCAACTTTCACCGAGTTCCACCAGTGTGAAGCATGCCAATAACCCCTTTAGGTATTCATCACGTTGTGGATGATGCATTCCAAATCTGACCATAAATACTGCATTAAAGCAACAACTGAGAGCTTTCGTGTTATTGTGGGTAATGGAAATCAAGAATACCAATGTCTCAAAGCGATTAGACGCCCTTTCACTGATGATGTCAAAATCAAGAATGACCCCTCTCCCCAAGTGCTCGGAAGAATTGCCTAATCCACATGGACTGTTGAGGGTGTGTTAGCTGCTAGTTCTGACAAGTCTATACCAGTCATTTTTTTTTAAATCTGAACTTTCTTCGGACGACCGATCATAACATTTATGTTTCATGATCCCTTATATTTTTGGAGATTTTAAGACCGTTTGAAACTAAAGACGTTATTAGTAAATAAATTTTAACTGAAAGGTTAATGATCGCTGTTATTTTTTTCTGAATTGGCAAAATGGAAGAAAACGTAAGCGTTGCCAATACAACCAAAAGTGATTGAAGTCAAGTCAATACTCTGGTCAACCCAACTCTTATTTACCTCTCAAGATACATTCGTTCTGGTCTGGTGTGGTTTTATCGTCCATTAGAACGAAATTGTTATCACCATTTATGGCACTGGCATAAGATCCATCAATAAGATGAAGGATCGCACAAGTTCCACTCCTTCTTGTGTACAAGTCCTTTGATCCACTCAAACCTATTCCTCCTTAAAACCACGACTGACCCTCCGCCAAATCTGTCATATTCTACACAGCAGTTCGGGAATCGTCCATTTTTTTGTTTGCCTTTTGATTCGCCTTTTTTGCGTCGACCATCGCACAAATCAAACTAAAATGTGACTCATCTGAGAGCAAAACACACTGCAACTTATTGGCATTCCAGTTGTGATGCACAGACAGAGATGGCCACAGAGCCAGACACCAAGCTCTTAACTCTAGATGATGAAGTTCGACTGATGCTCCGAAATGTTTGTGTCGACATTGCTCTGTAACATTCCTTTCAATGTCGAGTTGAGAATAGATGACCTGAACACATGAAACATTTTAAGGATAACGGGTCTTTTATTGCTTGTAACGACGCATAAAGGTTACTTCTTCAACATCGTAATCATCCGTTGAAAGACGGAGGAGCAAGAAATTGTCTTGTCGTCACAAACAGTAAAAAGGTGGTCTCCATAAACGTTTCATGTCTTCATTTTCTGGCAACTTCGAAATGACTTTCAAAGACTTGAATGGATGACTTCTTTCAGAAGCACAGGTGATCGGACTCTCTTGTTGAATAGTTCTTTGGATTTTCTCCCAATAGGACCAGTTTGTACGACGATTTGCCAATAACGCTATGAGTCATGTTTAAATAACGACCAACCTGACGTCGAGATGACCCCCTTCCAATATACCTACTTCTCTAGTGGTGTCCTTAGTTGTCAGTTGTCTTCTTAAGAGCCCATTACAGCGTATCTGACAACTCACAGCACTTTTGGAAATTACAAATGCTGTGATAGAAACGATAAGTTTGTGTCTCTTGAAGGAAGTCATTTTTCACATGAACCTTTTTTGCCCCACTATTCAACTAATGCGTAAGCATTATGTGAAGTATATTTCAGCAGAAAAAATAAATCTTATGTAAGAGTGAGTATAGTTTTACGCCGCTTTCAACAATATTCCAGCAACAGCGGGGATCAAGAAATGGGCTTCACTATGTATTCCCTGGTGAAGAATCGAAAACACATATTCGACATGTGGGGCGAATTCTTTATCTGCCGCTCCATGTTTACCGCTACTCCACCGTCCTTTGAATGTATGAATTTCCATATTGACCTTTAAATTGTTGAGTATATATTGTGTCTACACTTATAAAGAAACATCTGACACATGAATAGCTTTGTTTGTCGTTTTCCAGTTAGCCAGGATTCCGTTCCGAAATGCGATATTGTCAGTCTTTGCGATAAGATAACTTTGAAGACGATCTGTTTGATTTATGGACTGACGTTGATACCATGGCTGACTTTCAGTAGTCAAGAAACCATTTTCTACTTTTATTAGCTCGGTTTATTTTACTGATCAATAAACACTCTAGTATTTCACGAACTTAATGTATTCGGTAATATCAATACCTCGCCGATTTGTATTGAATTGACATCAACGTACTAACTAACACATCTTTTTATTTCTTGCAATACTTGATCTTGTTGTCTCGGCACTTTTGCCTTAAATGTCATACAACAACGGGTGAATGAATCCCGAAAGGTCAGATATTTCGAATGGTGAAACACCTGATGTCTGTTCATATGGAAATGTTCTATTTAGTTAGCAATGGGTCTTTCACAATCGTGAATAAAAAAACCTGAATACAAGAACTCCCAGAACTTTCCTTCGCCAGTCAATTATCACATGCTAGCTCAGTTGTTTTGACGTCATCATACATGTTAGTATTTGTTGTATAAGCTGATCTTCATCTTGCACTGTTTAAACTATCGTAATGGATGTGATGAACGAGAAAAGTTATGTTTAGAAGAAGTGATATAACATTGCAACAAATCCCATTTTAAGCCTGTTCCCTCAGCAAGAAGCAATCAAAATAGCATTGACAATATCACAAGTCGTTTACATGACAGCAAGATAAAGCAGTTTTTCAGATTTGTTTTAATAATTTAATAACAGCTGCCCTGCATCTCGGCGAAATGGAATTACGGTTGAATTATGGGATGTTGATTCTAAAAAAAAGCCAAATGAAAATGCCGTCTCAGCACACTTCCACATCTCCCAGATGTCACGGCGACATCGCCAAGTCTCACAACCTCTCTGTCTCTCTTTAGTGATCCCTCTGCCTCTCTGTCAGACTCTGTTTCTGTATATGTCTTTCTGTCTCTGCCATTCTTTCTCGATCCTTCTGTCGCTGTCTGCCTTTATATGTCTCTCTGCCTCTGTCCTTCTGTCCTTCTGTCTCTGTCTGTTTTTGTATCCTTCTGGTTCCTTGTCTCTGTGTCTGTCTTTCTGTCTGGATGTGTCTCTGTCTCACTGACTGTCTGTATCTGGCTCTGGTGCTGGCTCTGTCTTCCCGTCCCTGTCTCCCTGACTCTGTGTGTATCTGTCTCTCTGTCTGTATCTTCCTGTATCTGTATCTGTCGCTGTCCCTCTGACTCTGTCTGTCTCAGTCTCTGACTCTCACGGGGCACGGGTGGCCCAGTCGTCAAAGGCGACGCGATTCGCTGTGCAGATTTGCGCCCCTAGGGCACTCCAGAAACCTATGATTGTGGGTTCGAATCCCGGTTCGCCCCGATTATGTTTCTAGGTTTGTCAGCACCATACCCGTGCTCGTGGGTTTCACCGAAGTGGTAAACGTCTGAGACCTGCATCACTTCGGGCTTTCCTCCACCATTAAGCTGACACGCCGTGATATGACTGGAATACTGTTAAAAGCGGCGTTAAATCCAACTCACTCACTCACTCACTCTGACTCTGACTCTGTCTGTATATGTCACACTTACTCTGTCTATCTGTACCTGTCAGTCGATCCCATTTCATCTTTATGTCTATTCAACATATGTCTATCTGTCTACGTTTAGAGGACATATCTTTTCTGTTTGTCCTTTGTACCGCAATTAGTGGTTGGATTAATTGCGTTTGATCGCCACACCGCAGACCCAGGTTCTATGCTCATCGTGAATACAATGTGTGAATTCTATTCATGGTTTCCCCTCTGGAAGTTGCTGGAACTTTGCCAAACGCGCTGAAACCACTCTTCACTAAAATAATCATCACTGTAAGCATTAATGGTGGCATTGTTTCTTGTGTATAACTTGTGAATCTAATTCTGTTTTCGGTTTGCTTTTTCCTTATTCATTCCCCAGTCGAATGAAGTTGAGTGCATCATCTGGCCTTCGTTATGCTTTTCTGACGAACGGTTTTCTGATCGCCTGTGTTAGATCGGAGAGTTTTTGACAGTTGCCCACCGGGACTGTCATCTTCGTGCTCCTTGCTTCACACTTGAGAAGTTACATCCGGTAATGTCTGCGGAGTAACACCACGTAATGGGTGAACAGCCGGAAGAAGTAGTCCTCTCTTTACACAACATGGACTAATAAACCTTCTCGATAATCCGCCGGAAATACACGTATCGACTCAGATACGGCACAGATGGGCCTGCAGGTGGTGTTGGGGTACTAATTTCATCAAACGCTCAGTCGTTTGAATAAAGGGGCTAGGAGTGTTACATGCGGCAGTATGGTGGCAAGCGTTTGCGAATCAACAGCATTAAGTGTTTGAAACTTGAGATGAGTGTGGCAAACATAAAAGAAATGGGTATGTAAGAAAATATCAAGTGATTTGATCATTTATAAAATGGGATACTCAAGGTTAGTGGAACAAAACATAAACAACTAATTTTTGGTCCCATATTTCGTCATAACGTAACAGGAAAAATGCACCAGTTTCACATTTTCGATGAGCTATTCCTGCACCTATTTTAGCACCTGTTTAGGTCATATTTCATGTTATGACCTAGAGTTATAATGAGTGTTATTAAGAGGCCGTTAATGCCATTACGATCTATTCTGGTAACCTTTTTTAATCAGGGTCATGGCTTAAAGATATTAACCCACTAGTACTGAAAATTAGGGCAAAAAGATTCCATCGATTAGTGAACAGATCCTTTCATATTTATTAAATGGAAGTGTGATATTGAAATTATCACCCCTTTTACGTGTTGCTAAAATTGTATTAATGAAGGCTGCCTTCTATCACGTCCGTGCTTTCGAACGTGACGTAATTGGGAGTGGTAATCGCATTATACACTCGTGTCCCGAACTGCAATTACCTCCTTGCTTCTTGAATCAATATCGGCACCACCACGAGATGGTATTGTTTGTAACAACCACCCTACACGCACGTCAAACACAGTCACAATAAACGTCAAGGCTTCTGTAAATATTCCTGGTTCTAAATACATAACACAATCAAAGGCTGGAGTTAACATATATTATCACACAAAAAGAATTTAACTATGTTCAGGATGTATGTTATATGTCATAATTGGATGCACTCAAGCAGACTTGACATAGACGTTAACACTGACAGTTACATGAAACAACACCTACATTGATGGGGGAGCCATTTATATAAAATGGGCAAGTGCAGATAATTTCCACGCAATAAAATCGACAAAACACCTTTCTCTGCCAAAAGCAATATGGGATCATGTGTTTTTTGAATCACTATCAAATAGTGATGATACCAGGTGTTTGCGAAAAGGTGAGCGTATCCTGGTGGCACACGTCACAAACAAATGTATAGGCAAGTCAATTATTCATCTGATCATTTCAGTCACTGATGCGTCAAATTTGGAAATGTCCTCCACATGTCTACCACAAACGTTTTGAAAGCTTTACTGAGCGAGAGTAGTTTGACGCTGTTTGAAATCTTGGTAGAAAGAGCGTGCTGTATTGTACCTCAAAAGATGTGAAATGTAAACACAAAGGCTAGACCTGCAGGAATATTGCTCGACATGAAGGGAAAGGTGCCTGTTGGAAGGATGAAGTCATCTCTCACGTCAAACAGTCTTTCGTAACTCTGAATCTTTATGCATAAGTCCTTATTTTAGTTCAGGTGGGTAAATCAGAATTGTCTATTTGATGGTTAGTGAACGATGTCAGATCTTTGACAAACCTGAAGCTAGAGTTAAACTTCCTGACCAAACTGATTCTCCTATCCGACTAGAAATTCCGATTCATATGCATAAAGAGATAGGTCAGCAAGAAGGGGAGCACAATTGGTGCCCCTTATGATACCTGTCTCTTGCCGAAATGTCTTACTCCAAATTTTACGTAGATGAGGAAGTCCAGCATTTCACATATTTCATATAAACTTCAGACGGCATTTATTTTTTGACCAATTGACCTGAACCCTAATGGTTTTTTTGGTTTGTCGTATTTAAGGTCTGGATTTAGGCTGCCTGGCACCCAGTGAAAATGCCAGAGCAGGATGGATTGAATAATTTGAAACATGTACATGCATATTTATGGACATGAATAATTTGAAACATGTACATGCATATTTATGGACATCATCGATATGAAAAATTATTTAAACGATTCTGTATGTACATCATAGATATTGATATTTGATTATCCACGTCTGTATTCGCGATCGATATGAACACTTGTTTATACAAGTATGTATACATCGTCGATATGAACACTTGTTTATAACCTGCTGTATACGCCATCGACATGAACACGTGTTTATACACGTATGTGTACACAATCGATATGAACACTTCTTCATACACGTCTCTATTCCCAATCGATATGAACACTTGTTTATACACGCCCATATACATACACATGTTCATACACGTATGTATACGCAATCGATATGAACACCTGTTTATAACCTGTTGTATACACCATTGATATCACCAAATGTTCATACAGGTCTACATACAATATACATTCTTTGTCTTGCTAACAGGCACACAACCGCTTGGTGACACTCCTAGAAAAGACAAACATAAAGATTGACCAGGAACAGAGTTTCGCGGTGGACCCGGAGGCGGCATTAGAAAAATTAAAAGTGAGTACAATAATATATTGCAGTTAAGGTGAGGTGAGGTGAAATTGGGTTTAACGTCGCGTCCAAGATTATTGCACTTATATAGCGACGTGCATGCACGTGTGTGTATGTGGCTACTTGTACTAGTCCGGACTGATGCCGATTTAGAGTGCAAGCACACTGAGATACCATGCCGCAGTTTAACATGAATACCCCACTCAGACACAGTAAACTGACTCCGAGCCGACCAGTCCTTGTTTTAGCCCCTTAATGCCGAGCGCCATACAGGGTAACAACAAGTACCATCTTTTCACATCTTTTGGTAAGACGCGGCCGGGGATCGAACCCCGGACCTTCCGCTCCCCGGGCGAACGCTCTAGCACCAGACCACGGAGGCGGTCTCTGCAGTTAAGGGAATATAGAAGATAAAACATAATTCCATAAGACAATATATGTGTTAAAAGAGAGGCAATGCAGCACATCAACCATGGATCAGAGTACAAAAGGGGATTTGAACACAAACTTCGTATCGTTTAGGCATATAATGCACGTAAGAGTAATAATCAAATCTCTGTTTGATCCACAGACGACAACAAGAGAGTGCATAGTTTCAGACATGGTAATTACAGTGCAACTGTTCCGATGTTCCTCGGCGTTTATTACACAGCCACTTTAGTATACTGAATGAAACATAACAGTGTACGCGACGACGTCGTGTAACCAAAAGTGGATTTGCCTTGCAGGAAAATGTTTTGGTACTTTCCGGTAGCCAAATCCCAGATTGTGTTCGCCTTTCGAGTCTAGACGTTATCTTGTCGTCATGGGTAGATATTGGAAATAACTGATAAAATTACACGTTAAGGCCCATGTTTCTGTATGGGCATTCATTGACGGACTATTTATGTTCGCAGGCGGAGGATATACGGATAATACTGGGGAACTTTGACGAAAGCACCGCCAGACGGGTCTTCTGTACCGTACGTATTGTAGCCAAGAACATGCTTCAAGCTCACATTCGTTCTCAGGCTGCAGGCACTTTGGATAGGTCTTACGTCATAGACTATTAATGAGTTTACTTTGTTGAAAGCATTGCTGGGATGAAATAAATAATTCAGTCCAAACTTCAAAGGATGACCTGAAACTACGAGGTGTATGATAGCGTTTGCAATGTAAGTGCATGCACAGATGCGTCTACGTTTGGTTTTTGCATATCAAATACTAGTATATAAAAGTCATATAATAAAGAGACACGGGGACGAGATACTATCTATCATGTAAATTCACTGATAATGTTTAGTCATTTTTGAAAGCAGACTTTTTATGACAGTGTCTTAAGGGTATATTAGTCTGTTCGCGTAGGATTAACACAGATGAAGTGCGCATTGCTATAAAGCTTAATACCCACAAAAAAGTGCACGTGGTTAAGTTTCTTCAAGATATATTACACCTATCAAAGTACCGTGAGTAAAAACGGTTATCAAATGTCAAACCGTAGCACTTTTAAAACAGTTTAATTAAGAATAACTAAATGAGTTGTGTTTGTTCCCATTTTGGTCTAATGAACGAAATTTTAACTTCTTTGATAGGCATTTAGAAGTTGGAGTACTAAGTAAGGAAAAGAATTAATATTAACATTTGTTTATGTCCCTGACGTCACCCATGATTGTCATCACTACCGTTGTGTATACATAACAGGCTTCTCTACTTCAGTATAACAATATCTACCCTACTGTATAAACATTGCCTCCTACTTGTATATACGTGTATATACTTACTAACCACACTCTGTACATCACTTGCTTGATAACGGTGTTAGAACCTACACCGAAACGTCGCTCTTAACTGTAATAAAGAAGTTGTTCATCCATAAATTCTTTTCCTTACTTTGAACGAAAGTTGTTCCTAACGAGATGCATACTAATCAACCAATCACAACCTCACATGCATACCAGGTAGCCATTCAAAATTTTGGGGGTAAATGGATACATTCATGTATATCCTACTGTGTGTATAAATTAACCAGTTTTGGAAGATAAATGTTTATACTGGTGAGTGTTCACACTCACGCAGTTATTTAGGTGATCTATTAATGGTATGGCTAGCAGTGCCTATGGTACTTACAGAGTGGGTTTAGGGATTTACTATTAACATGCTGAGGGATATATTCACCAACGATATACCATAAAAGCTTGAAGAAACAAACAGATGGTTTTTAGATTATTTTGTGTGGAATATAGTTTGTTGAAGTGTCATCTATGAAATCATGCATTGGTCAATAATAATGTCACGAATCAAACAGTTTTACAATGGTACGTTTTCTCTAAACGGGTAGTCTTATTATGTCTGCCGCTGGCGCAAATGGTGTAAGGTCAAGGTCAATTCAAAGTTGGCCAAAGAAACAATTTTCAGTAGATAATGAATAATGAACAAATGCACAGGAAATAGATGACAATACTAGAAGACTGAATGAAAGCGCAGTTTATTGTGAACGGTAGGGGAAATTGACCCGGATGTAGAAATACCGCATTTATCAGCAACGCAACTATTCAAGATATTGGACAATGCCTTTTTCATCATAAAATTACAAACTCGTATTTCAGGTACGTGTGCACAGCTTAGTGATGTTTGAACACCATTTCTAGGATAATTTCTATATTGATTGCGGTTAGGGAGTTTGTCTGGCACCACTAAACCGTCTTCTGTGTAAACACAAGTGCAGCGTCTCAACGAGGCTAGATATACTGTCGCCGGAGTCATGGCGTTGCTATGTGCTCGTGCAGTCAGCATATTTACGTAACCAACACTGCCACCCTCTC
The DNA here is from genome assembly GCF_022045235.1 of Haliotis cracherodii. NCBI lineage: Eukaryota > Metazoa > Mollusca > Gastropoda > Lepetellida > Haliotidae > Haliotis > Haliotis cracherodii. Next base: position 15,507,307 of record NW_027266270.1, on the reverse strand, counting down.
TCACACTGGATGTACGTGGGAATCATATATCTAAACAGCTGGGGTAACATGTGGGAGCTATAACTCTAAACGGTCAGAGAGACCATTGAGAATAATATTATATATCTGAGAGGCACGTGAGAATTATGCAACCATTATCTTCATCAGTCTTAGATCGAAAAAGATTGAGCAGGATAGACTGTTATTTACTTGTCATAGATTCTTTATTTGTGTTCAGCGACCATTATGTGTTCGTAACCAACAAAGACATTATTTTGGTTGAAACACATCGATCGAAAATTGTGCTAGATTTGGTGAGATTACACACTGCTGTCGATAAGGACAGTTCTAATTAGACTAATGGATTCATGATTTCCTATGAAAAAGTTATTTGTGTGAATTCTTATTATAATAACAATAGTCCTGGAAGACATTCAATTGATAAATCGTTGATAAGTATTACAGTGGAACTCCTTTAGGCAGGACAGTTAAGCTAAGTGCATTTGCCAACTGGTGCAATTAACGCATTTATCATTTAATTATAATGTAGTGCCCTTCATATATGAAGACTTTTCTAAACCGATCGGAAGGCATGGTATCGGTACTGACAGTGTCACTGTATAAGAGGTCCGTCTTGTCGGGGTCTCACTGTATTAGAGGTCCGCCTTGTCGGGGTTTCACTGTATTAGAGGTCCGTATTGTCGGGATTTCACTGTATTAGTGGTGCGTCTTGTCGGGGTCTCACTGTGCTATTCTATCCTTCAAGACAGGCTCACAAGAAACAAATGTACGGCGCTCGCTACCAGTGGATGATTGTTGGAGAGTACGAGGATATGGGATGGTGGAGAAAACCTGACTCGAAGATCACGTGCACAAAGTCGGAAATGAATGATACGGTGCACGGTTGCCTAACAACCGACCTCCTGGAGCTGAGCAGCAGTAACGAAACAACTGTCTCTGGATTGGTTAGTTTAAGACCAATCGTCTAATTGTTTCTTTTAGACTCATATGAGATAAACCATCTTTCACGGGACTTGAATATGTACTGTTAATGTATTCACATTTCTCAGACTGCCTTTCATGAGATGTGTTCGAATGCCGGTTAGCTCTGATTATGTTGCCATGCTTGTCAACCCCAACCCCGTGCTCATGGATTTTACCAAAGTGGTAAACGTCTAAGACCTGCATAGTTAGCTGACATGCCGTGATATAACTGGAATAATGTTCAAAGCGGCGTTAAACCCAACTCATTCACCCATGAGATTTGCCTGTTTCCCTACACATCTCACACAGGATTCGCACGCGTGGAGCACTATGGACTTATAGAGTGAGTGAGTGAGTGAGTTGGGTTTAACGCCGCTTTTAACAGTATTCCAGTTATATCACGGCGTGTCAGCTTAATGTGGGAGGAAAGCCCGAAGTGATGCAGGTCTTAGACGTTTACCACTTCGTTGAAACCCACGAGCACGGGTATGGTGCTGACAAACCTAGAAACATAATCGGGGCGAACCGGGATTCGAACCCACAATCATAGGTTTCTGGCGTGCCCAAGGGACGCAACTCTGCACAGCGAATCGCGGCGCCTAAGACGACTGGGCCACTCGTGCCCCCGGACTTATAGAGCGTTACGTCGACTTCTGCAAAAGTCATACATGAAGTTGAAGGCGTCTAAACTGTATTATTTTGTCAGTTCCACTGACCCCGTCGCCGCTCCACTATAATTAACTTACAAGAGCATAAGGCTGAAGCAGAATGCCTTTCAGACAGATTTCCAGTCGTTTAAAAACAGCTTAGTGTGTCTTCATTCCCAATTTGTCTATATCTGTATTCACGTAACATCCTTATTACACAGACGTAATGTTCAAGTTTCACACAATGAGGTTATTTCAGTACCTAGATTTAAGCTGAGGTTGGGGTAGACATAGTCCCTTCATTATGTAACTGTCAAATCCCTCGGATGCAATTTGAGTCCTGTGAATATATTTAAATGTTAGTGTTCAAAGTTGCTTTAGAATTAAAGATATCGCTCCCGCATGTAAAGTCCCTGACAACATTATTTAAACATGGATCCGCAGAGGAGCCTTGGGTCAGTCTTTCTCCCACCAAGATGAAGACCTGAGATTTAATTCCATCACTGATGCGATATGTGAAGCTCTTTTTGTCATATCCCTGATGATGTTATTGATACAGTACTGCGACAAGGGTATTGTTATAGATAGATTTTTCTCTTTCAAGGCTACACAATTCGATGTGCAGAGTTGCGTCCCTTGGACACGCCAGAACCTATGATTGTGGGCCCCGATTATGTTTCTAGGTTGTCATCACCATACCCGTGCTCGTGGGTTTTACCGAAGTGAAAAACGTCTAAGACCTGCATCACTTCGGGCTTCCCTCCAACATTAATCTGACACGCCGTGATATAACTCGAATGTTGTTAAAAGCGGCGTTAAACCCAACTCACTCACTCACTCTCGTTGACTGTGTTTCTAATCCTTTCAGCGTCCAGCGGCTTACGAAGCCCTCTATAAAGAGTGGAGCGGTACCCAGTTCAGCAAGTTTCACGGCTACGCCTACGACGGTGTGTGGGTGATCGCCAAAGCCATCGACACTCTTCTTGTGGGTACCAGCCCGAACCTCATCTCGGAGGACACGTTCAGAGGGCCCAACGTCGGCAAGGTGCTCAATGAGACGAACTTCCTCGGAGTGACGGTACAGTCGTTTAGAGTCTGGCCCAATACGTCATGATAATTAGGGACTATTTGATTTATTGTTTCAAAAACCACGGAACCTAATAAATCAGTCTGTTACATCCGGTCTTGAAACTTATCTTAGAAGTAACGTGAGTTATCTCCCTTAAGGGATTTGTATTGACATAGGAAAAGTCGATCACTTGCGCATGCTCTTTGAGACTTTGTGAAATCCGAACTTCTTTGAATTACGATTATATCAACTCATTATCCCTCTGTTAACATAAACATCTTCAACAAAAGTCGTTACATCCATTATCCATTGTTTATCTGGAAGGAACGTCAGTTATTCCTCTGGATCTGTTTGACTTCGTTGCATGTGGTAATGATTGAACATTATAATACATATTAATTGAAGAGGGGCGGTCGGGTAGCCTAGTGGTTAAAGCGTTCGCTTGCCACGCCGAAGACCCGGGTTCGAATCCCGACATGGGTACAATGTGTGAAGCCCATTTCTGGTGTCCCCCGCCGTGATGTTGCTGGAATATTGCTAAAAGCGGCGTGAAACCATACTCACTCACTCACTCACTATTAACTGAAGAATCTTTTGTACTGACACCATGTTAACAAGAAGTATGCTACATCAGCATGACACTGATGTATTGCTCCCAAAACGCCGTTGTGTTGAAACACTCGGAAAGTGTGTTGTCATCGCCCACAATAATAATTTTTCTAAGCTCTATATATGAAAAACCGAATATTTGAATGATTTGAACAGATTATATGTGAGCCTATAAATCTCTTCCTTACTGATGAATCAGGATATTACTTAAGGCGGGTTAAAATCGCTGTTTCCTGTTTGCTGACATTTCTTATGTTGTAATATCCGTTTCTGTAAGACTTTGTTACCGAAGATCAGATTGGAATTTTCTTTTTCACTGATGTAATCGTGTATAAAGTTCCAGGTTTTGGCATTTGCCGCAGGGATGATATAGATTTAGGTTGTATAAAGTAAAACGCAATCTAACGTTGGCTCGCTTGATGTGTGAGAAAAAAAAGGCATTGTAAGAATGCCTAAATCAGCTGGATTATCAATAATCAAAGACTGACGTGCACGAAATGTCAAAAGAAATAATCGTCATCGTTTCTTTTCATCGGTAGCTAAGTACGCTATTACAAGGTGGTTGTATTGTAAACATTTGTCCTGCCAGTTGATATAGTAGAAATCGTGTTCAAACACGCACAATTTAAATAGATCCTTTCAGCGAAATTTTTTTTTGTAGTTTGTAAACTTTAAAATTACATTTGAGAGATTGGCTGTTGACAAATTCTCATGTAAGATGTGTCATAAAGAGTTTCTGTAAAATGTGATGAAGATGCATCTGCACCACGATATACTCACCTGCTTGTATATCTCAAGGGCAGGGTTCAATTCAACAATGGCGATCGTCTCGGGCAGATCCGCATCCGGCAAATCACAGGTGAGGATGTTGAGTGTCTGTTAAAAACAAATATCACGGATACAAAGATGATTGGCCGTGTTATACCTGCAACATTACTTACTAACGTAAACTTATCTTTTACCTAAAAATATATATCTTTAGCGGGTAGCCTTGTAGGTAATGCGTCCGTTTGTCATACTGATGTTCACGTGGATACGTGGGTTCATTCTTGCATAGTGGCGATTCTGCTGTAACAATAATTATCGTAAACTGACTGGCAAAAGAAAGAATACATTTGACATTTGGAATTGACTAAAACTTACGTTATCAAATCGTTACTAGGCTGGAAACAGTCGCTGATACACTGCAAACTGAAAGTCGAAAACCCGACTTTGACACCGGCATCAAATACATCACCATCGAATAACCATTTCCTGGTTGTTTAATTTTGAGGCACCATCAAACATGGGTGCGTGCTTTCTTTGCCCGCCAGTTTAGCACAAGTGTTAACATGTTATCACCTCACTCACTCACTCACTACCTGGTTTTCTGAAAATTCTTTGACGTTTATGTTTATCCAGATGGGGAAATGGTGGATATAGGTGAATACCACGCCTCAACAGATAGTCTCAACTTTCACCGGGAAATCCAGTGGAGAGGTGACACGATTACGAATAATCTATGCAGCCTTTCTTTTTCACCGTTTTGCGAGCACCTTGCATCGTCAACATTTGATAGGGAATAATATATACATGCCCATCATCTAAATGGGATCTTGATAGACAGTTCATATGATTCTGGAAATGGTTATCTTCTAAATTCTTCGTACATCACTGGTTCAATTATCGAATTGGGAATAGTTGAAGTAGTTATGAGCAACTGATCAAAGGTGGCATTTCTCTTTGATCCTGCCAGGGTCAGCTTGTCCCAGGTTCGATTCCAGAATCCAAGTTTATGGTCTTTGGTCTGTCAGTCGTGATCGTAGTGACCATTTACGACCTGCCTCACATTGGGCTTTCCTCCAAGGATACTGCTACTACTATTACTATACCACCACCACTACCACCACCACCACCACCACTACTACAACTACTATACCACCACCACTACTACTACCACCACCACCAACACCACTACTACAACTACTATACCACCACCACTACCACCACCACCACCAACACCACTACTGCAACTACTACAACTACTACTACTACTACTACTACTACCACAACCACCACCACCACTACTACAACTACTATACCACCACCACTACAACTACTACTACTACTACCACAACCACCACGACCACTACTGCAACTACTATAACACCACCACTACTACTACTACAACTACATCTACAACTACTACTACTACCACCACCACCACCACCACCACTACTACAACTACTATACCACCACCACTGCTACTACAACTTCAACTACAACTATTACTACTACTACTACAAGTATTACTACTACTTCTACAAGTACTGCTAGTACTACATGTACTGCTACAACTACTACTACAACTACTAATACTACTTCAACTACTACTACTATTACTACTACTACAACTACTGCAACTACCACCACTACTATTACTACTACAACTACCACCACTACTTCTACTACTACTACTACTACTACTACAACTACTACTACATCAACTACTCCAACTACTACTACTACTTCTACCACTAATACTACTACAACTACTACAACTACTACTACTACTACTACTACTGCCATTACCACTACTACTACTACTACTTCTACAACTACTACTACAACAACTACTACTACTATTACTACTACAACTATTCCATTTATATAGCGCTGTACTCCATGCATAAGCATGCTGTAAGCGCTTAGACATGTATTACTCCGGTCAATGGATTAGTGTGCACTCAACAACCCTTCTCAGCTCCCTGGGGAGTATACAACCCCAGCTCCCCGTGAGGCGCTAGAAAGTTTACAACCACACTGCCATTTCATCCTACCGGGTACCCCATCACTGTGGGGTGAACAGAGGCACTATTCGAACAATGTCAGGCCGACATACTGAAATACTGGTCAGTGTTAAATCTGACCAACAACACAAACATATCTAATCATGTATGATTGATGAGCGTGGACATAATCGGAAACTGAACTCAAACTGATTATTTTTTATATAGAGCTATTAAATTGAGACATTATATACGGATAAGACTCGAAATGTTTTAATATTTCAATTTTAACAGGAAGTGGGCCTCCAAAAGACCGGAACATTGAATACCCGGAGATGCGCCGGGTGTCCGTGGCCGTGTACAGCAGCCTGTGTGTGTTGGCTGCCCTCGGTATCATCATGGCAGTGGGCTTTCTAACACTCAACATTCTGTACAGAAGACACAGGTGATATGTGTTTCTGTGTTAGTTATCCCTTCCAAAATGGTTGGTCTTAGGCTTTTGTGTTTGGTTTCAGAACAAATGTCCATATATATATATATATATATATATATGAAGTATATATGCCCTCCAGTGCTGATCAGTTGTTGGTCCGTTTTCATCCAGACAGCGACTCTCACGTCGGAGACAGATCGCTTCCTATATCCCGCTCAAGACGAGCCCTTATCTACTGGAATCTAATATTATGCGGTCCTTGATGCGAACCTTCCAATGAGATGCGCCATTCGTGTCGAATTTGACGAGGAGCAAAGAATTGCATGACATTGATCCACTCCTCTGTAACCTTTCGATGTGTCGTTACGGAAGGCCAAATGTATTTGATTATGACTGGAAAATATACCAGATTAAGTTTGATGGTGTAATGCGGGACACCAACGTTGGTGCCAGATCATCAAGCATCCGACCTTCCCACTTTCAGGAATAAAGCAGGCCATCTTTAGTCCGACAGGAGGGGAATATAGTGATCTGAACCGATGTCCCATAACGCAACGTCTACAAATGGACACTATTTAGAAGCAATTAGCCATCTCAGAGAATGTGTAACAATATTGTGATAAGAGCTTTAAAACCTTCCTGATCAATGCTGCCTCTACACAAACAACATTATCCAGGCCCTTATAAAACTGCATATTAGCTGATAATTAGATTAACACTGAAAGAGAAAACGGCGAAATTTCATTTACAACGTTAAGCTTAAAAATCCCTGCAACAAACCATGCTGAGTACGACAGTCAACTGATGAAGCATGGGCCGGTATATCATATCCTTACTTTGAAAGGAGCTGTAAAGTTCAAATCAGCGTTAGAAGGTTGACAGATCTTATGCACGTTTAAGATTAGAGTTTTTTGTCAAAGAGGGTATAACGTCCCTGGCCTATCATAAACCGTAGAAAAAATCAAAGCCCTTGCGGTCGTTATTCCACCGTATTAAACTAGTTCGCAGAGGCCTTAGACGTAGCGGGTACTGCCTTCCAATTGCCCAGTCGATCAAGCTGCTATTAGACATAATGCCGATCCAGCGACTAAGGCGAATGAATTATTGGATTTTATTGTCAATATGCGGCATAATAGGATCTAAAATGCTACAATTGATTCCTGCCTGTCAGAAATCGCCGGTTTCAGAAGGAGGGCTCACTATAGAACCTCAACACGTAAATCCTATGTCGTTACCAATACGGGTTAATGCTGGGAAGACTAAATGCAGATTTCAACACATTTCAGACCGTCAGCCCTAGGCGCTTGAACAAATCAAAATTTTCATAAACTTCTAAAAATCACTCCTCCGAGATTGGGGCCCGGCAATACCGATTGAGATTTTGCAAGTTGGTTGGCATTATTAAAGTTGCACATAAAAATTCAGCTGGTTGGCTGGATTCGTTGAGCCGGTGACTATAAATTGCTTTGATTGGGGCCCTACTCGTGGCTGCTTGAGTTGTTAAAGTGACAGGCAATTGTCTGTGGCCTGATTAAAGCGCAAAGTGCAGCAGAAAAGACATTATTGATGACCTGACGGGGCCGCCACGTGTGTGATTACCGAAGGGTTAGTTCCTTAAGCGAAATGCAAATAAGGGGATCCGCTCTTTGGCAATGTGAACGTCATGGTGTGGGTGATACAGAACTTGAGGCAGAGAACACAGCCGCCAAACATGGTATGGTAATCAGCCGGGAACCAGAGCTCCTGATGAAGGCGATGTTTTACTCAAGAATCTAATTACCTACTATATATCTTTAAAAACGCATCATATATGTCTCTATCTTGTGTGATGTACTGAACGTAAGTAACAGGTAACCTTTTTCTCTGTTTTCTAATGTCCCAGCAGCTATTGTCATAATGGATGCCGCATCGACACTGGTCGCGAAGTAGGAAACGTAAATGGATTTAATTAATATTTTTCTATCAATTTGCCTTTTCCGATATGTGTGCCGTTGCAGAGTTCTTTTCCCAATTGCAAGACATTGCAATTTAATAAATCGAAAAACATTGTTCCCTTGTTTAAAATTATATTCTATAGCTCAGTCATTGTCATGCATAACGAGGTTGACTCACTAAGTCGCCTCTATGATAGAAAGCGTGTAAGATGATGTAAACTATAAGAAGACAAAGCTCTCATACAAATCAATTATTCACTAAGTAAAAAACATTTCGGTTGATATTAACATAACAGAAGGTGCAAGAAAGAAAACACTTGAAAATTTGATTTGACCAAGAAATCCTGCTGTAACAATAATTATACTTAACTGGAGGGAAAAAGCAAAGTGTACACTTGAAACTTGGATTTGACCAAAACATACAAATATTATTAAAACGTCACCGAAAGACGGCAAACTTATGGTGAGGTGAGGTGAAATTGGGTTTAACGTCGCGTCCAAGATTATTGCACTTATATAGCGACGTGCATGTACGTGTGTGTGTTTGTGTGGCTGCTTGTACTAGTCCGGACTGATGCCCATTTATAGTGCTAGCTCACTGAGATACCATGCCGCATGAATACCCCCTCAGACACAGTATACTGACTCCGAGCCGACCAGTCCTTGTTTAAGCCCCTTAATGCCGAGCGCCATATAGGGTAACAACAAGTACCATCTTTTAACGTCTTTTGGTATGACGCGGTCGGGGATCGAACCCCGGACCTTCCGCTCTCCGGGCGGACGCTCTACCACTAGACCACGGAGGCGGTCGGAAAACTTGAGGGCTACAACACAACTATGATACCCGTTTCAAACACATCACCATCGAATAACCATTTCTTGTCCGTTTCATTTTAGCCACCATCAAATATGGGTGTATACTTTCTTTTTAACGGCAGTTTAGCTAGGACTGTACAAATAGAAATATTGATATTGCAAACAGATGCCGATTACCAAGAGATTATTAGTGGAGAATAAACAAGCGTGATATACAATTTGCAGATTTGATTAATGAATGTCATTCCAGTCACCTCTCGACGTGCTCAATCATGTAGTCAAAGGATCAAAAGTCATGCACAGTCACATCAAAATGTCCACGTACACGTACTCCGAACACGGCCAGTTAACAAGAAAATAAGAAACAGGCCAAATGATCCTGATGCAGCAAGTCATTGAGGGACATTTTGAAAGATGGGTTGGTTGTGTTTTTCTAAAAATGTTTTACAACAAGGAATGGATCTCAGGCTGTGACTGGTCATTTCTTTCAGAAAAAAAACCTTATAATATTATTCCACTATCAAACATAGTCGTACCATCTGGCCATACACAGAAAACAGTTCGGCATTTTGCCAAATATACACACCTTAGTGAGTTCTGGACAACGCAGAATTTCTGCAGAAAGAATAAGCAGTCATGCATTATGTATCCTAAATATTACCCTCGATGTTACAGACTCGTCAATATCCGTGTTAGAGTTGGTCTTCAGCAAACTATCTTGTCGTAGGGGGTTACAAACGGGATCGGGTGATCAGGCTCGCCGATGCATGTCATTGTATCCCAATTGTGAAGATCGATGCTCATGATGTCGATCAATGCATTGTCTGCCCCAGACTCGATTATTTGCATAGCGCGGTCATATTGTTGGAATATTGCTGAGTATGGCTTAAACAACAAACAAACACAAATCTTTGTACAACAATCCCTATTATGTCACGGTGATGTTAATGTGGTGTCTCAATCTGAATGACCTGAACATTTCTTGGCGAACACCTGGAGTCATCACTGTTAGATAGCAATTCATAAGAACATAGTATTACTTATCATACAGTCGGAATCGTACAATGGACACGGAGTTTAGTAGAGATTTCTGCTGATTAAACACATGTTTTGGTTGTTCTTATTTACCAGTCACGTCAAGATTGTGACCAATTTTATCATGTTTTTTTTTCTAGATATATCAAGATGTCGAGTCCAAATATGAACAACCTGATTATCATTGGATGTATCCTGTGTTACCTCAGTGTGTTCCTGTTGGGAACGGACGGTGGAGTTGTCTCCCCTTCATTGTTCCGCTATTTGTGTCAGGTGAGCTAAATGTTTCATTCACTTTTACAAATTTAGATGTTGATTAAACCAGCATTTGTTGATGGATATAACATGGATTATTATGACTACACTAGAAACATCATTCATACTCAAATTGCAGATGAAATTCACGAAAGGAAGGAATAAAGACTACAGATATGAGTGAAACATAATTTATGAACATGTTTTGAACTAGGCTGAAATGTCACAAATATGTGAAATATATTTATGATACGTTGAAGTGAACTGTGTTGATTTAACATCTAATTGATGGAAAAGTACTTTTTTACCATTACCAATAATGTTTAAACATTTGGATTCTTAATTATATAATTTGTAAAATCTTTCTTTTAGTAATGAAATGGTACTTTACCACACATTTAGCAACGTAAAAATGTGACTAACTACACAAATATGTTCGAAATGTTGCTTCACAGTTGCACTCCATAGAGACTCTCATGACATGTTCTTCGTTTGAAATAAATTAATGTTTTTCATAATCAGTTACAGAATAAATTTTCGAATATATCATGGCACACCTGTGTAGAGCAGCATACATAAGTATACAGTCTACCTATACAGTACGTCCACGGTATCATATTATTATATATTATACACATGTATACTTAAGATTCAGATGTCAATTTTAAATAAGAAATCCAGCTATATTTAATGTACGCGTAACATGTCAGACTGTCTATGCATAAATATTCCTGTATATTTTCCGCATGGCGCATTGATGTTGCTTTGGCCAATATAGTGTGACAAAAAAAAAGCTGAGTGGAGACGAATCACCTGAATTCGACGTCAATGCCTCATGTGATTTTTGCATCCATGACAGACGCGTTCGATATTATTTTTTGAGAACAATATGTTTATTTTCCCAATAAACATTGATGTTTTTATGAACCACCTAGTATCTCCTCGAATTATATTAAATGGAGGGCACATTGTGTTACGTCCTGACTTAGGGACATTCAACAACCCTCAAGGCTCCTGGTCTCATTTTGTGTTTTTCAACAGTCGATATTCATATTTATCTTATCGATCAATCATGTAAGGATATAAATTATGAATTTTATGTAAACAAATTACCATAACATTGAATATATATTAAGACCACAAACAGTTTGTTAAGAGTGCATGTATTGATTATTTAATGGCGCGATAAACTCAGGAATGAAAGAACCGTTGTCCTTAATATGAAGTGTACGCTATGCAAAACAAATGTCGGTAATCTTTCGAGAGCCTGTTAGGTGTATATAGCCTCTAATTGATTTATAGATAGGCGCCATTATTTCAATGCCTCATTAACATCCTCTTCAGATATCTGATTGGCCTTGAGAAGAACAGTTCCTCGAATGTGCTGTCATTATATCAAACAGATACGCGTAAACTACCCGTATATTCAATTCCTTGTCAGTCAATATACTCCTGCGTGTATTCCTCGACCTTGCTAACACATTACAAACAAATGCAATGGAATGGACGCTGTTCCGAAAGTCATTCTATTAGGTGCAGCCTCAGAAGCATTTTTGTGTAGATATATATTCTCATTTGAGTCCCGCGACAGAAGTTTCCACGTGTTATCTGACCGTAATGACCCCATTTACTTCAACTTCAATGCGGTCTGAGACTCGTCAATACAACATAATGTGATGTAACTCGACTGCTAACATTATTTGATCACAACCTTCTGGTATCTATAGTACATGCTCGTCCTAATCTAACTTTGAGACATGTTCTGTGTTTTGTGTGAGCGTGATAACCTTGTTACACCAGCTTGGCTGAGCAGGTCGCCTATCTGTTGTGATCCTTTGGTAAGTCGTGGCAGCTAACACGATGTTCTCTGTGGGTCATTAGATCAGACGAGGTTGTTGTTTCACATCGCTTCCTGACACCAATCCAGCGTTAAATCAGATGAAGTGTAGTAACACTGTTTTTACCACAGCCTTAACATGTAACGTTTTCTTCCAGATCCGTGCCTGGGTGCTAGCTTTGGGCTTCACTTTAGCATTTGGAGCCATGTTCAGTAAGACGTGGAGGGTACACGCTATTTTCACCAACATCAAACTCAATAAGAAGGTAAATTCATCCTTTGTTGTGTATCTGATTAGTCTCAAATAGGCCATTAGTGCCGACGGTGCATGTATCACCAAGCACACTGAGCGTCATTACACAGAAGTTTGGGAATCAGGCAGAGGAAACGTATAATGAATGGCGGTATTTGTTTCAATCACTGCCGTCAGGTTGGCTTACATGACAGAACGCATGTGAACGGTAACCTGTTGAGTCGTAAAGTCATATTACGTATTTTGTAGTGCAAGAACACCGTAGCCTATGTCTAATCAATGTAGTTTATATACAAAACACAATTAGATTGTACAAAAGTTATCCACTTACGAGATCATCTCCGTTTTGGCATTTCAAGACTATGGCATCAATGAAATATACACAGTCTTTTTTTAGTTATAACATCAATATGAAACATGTTCAAATATGTGCAATGTGCAGTACCGCTAATATTTAACCATTTGACAGATATAGTAGTGATACGTTAGCGAAGGGCGTGGACATGTAACAATACTAAGTTGACATTATCTGTAGCAACAGAAACATGGTTCAACAGTATACCATTATTGGAAACTTTTGGTTCCTGGGATGTATTTTTGAGCAGACTATTATCATGTCATGATTGATTGATATGATCACTGCTTATCGTCAAATGAATTCTTTCTATACCTGGAATAATTCGTCATTTGATTATTCTTGAAATCTTTTGACGTCTAGTCACTATCCTTGCTGCTCCAAACTGTAGTTCTTCAAATCTATTTCCATAGGCTGAGCATTAATCCCAGACTTTCGATGCATATTCTGATATTGGTCAACTAAAAGAAGTCACTGTATAGATTCTTGCTAGCGTTGACTTCTTCACTTGGTACTTCAGTAACCTTAGTGAGGTTATCAATTTGAATTTCTATATCTACACTGATATGTCATTATGATTGTGACTAAGTATTTACACTTTCTATATTATTTCGATGTTTCTTTATAATTCCTACATAGGCCCTGCTGGTCAGAAGAGTAAAACTGTACCTCAATGCTTGTCGTTAGACCACACTAAGCACACTTTGGATTTAAGATTTTGAATTGAAATTAACATTTGGTTGTCAAAACGTTACCTTATCTATCATTTATCCGAAACATAGGTGTTATAGATATTGGCGTACTCTTTATTTAAATTTTAAAATATACATATCAAGACAATCCAGGGCAATTTATAATTGCTTTTTTTCGATTTCACTTATAAACCAACCTTCCATAATTATTGTTCGAAAATATTTCCTGATTTGTCCCACAATCCCTCATTCTCAGTAGAGTTGTATTGTGCTGGGGAAACTTTTGAAGCAGGACCTCTACGATCCTCTTTCCTTTGCTAGATGCATTTGTATCTATGTCAGTAGAAAGCACACGAGATATTACAAATAAAATTAAAGGTGTCCTCATTTCTTCTATTCCTCAACACATGACTACTCGCAAAACCTCAGACATTTCACTATTAATATCGTACTGCAATATTCATTATCACTATGAAATCCAAAGAAGTGAGGTTTGCAATGCCCAGACATATATTCTTATGCCTGCTAATTAAGAATCATGCATGGAGGGGGCGGTCGGGTAGCCTAGTGGTTAAAGCGTTCGCTCGTCACCCGGAAATCCCGGGTTCGATTCCCGACATGGGTACAATATGTGAAGCCCATTTCTGGTGTCCTCCGCCGTGATATTCCTGGAATATTGCTAAAAGCGGCGTAAAAACCATACTCATTCACTCACTCATGCATGGAGAATAGTATTTTTATACATCTGGTAAATAGAAGTTAAGATATCCCAAACATGTTATTTGCTTACGTAAACCTTGCAACTGAGTCGTTCCATATTGGATTTCATACAGAGATTTCATTTTGGCGTCTTCAACTGCCATGCCATTATGTTACGCATTCCTTCAAAGACAGAAATCGATATAGGTTACGTATTTTATCATTCTCCCCACTTGAACCAAACCGAACCAGCAGATGAGGATTTTATGCTGTGCTTAATGTTATATTCAGATTCAGAATTATGAAAAGCACATGGCTCCGTGTGCCAGTTTGCTGGAGCCACGGGTCTTCACCATGCAGAGAATGCGGAAGTACAAGTGTTACATGCCGTTGCTTGTTGGGGATTTATTGACATGGAAAATTGAAATAGCTCCAAGCAGTTTTATTACTTTGTTTTCAAAACATTTGTTTCAAGTATAAGCTCGACTAGGATATTGAAATAATAAAATCGAAATTGCATTATGATTAATATTGGTTTTTAAGGAATGTTCATTCTCCATTCCGATGAGACTTTCTGGTTATAATCAGCGCGGCTCAGATGGCCCGGATGCATGTCAGTGTCTCGCGTGTTTTATCGAACAGAGTATTATCAATGGGTCTGTGTAAAGACACTTTAACTTGGAGGCATTACTGATCATATCCGATCTGAAAAGTGTTCTTCCCCATTTTCCCGATATGACATTTATTGATAATTGTTGAAACACAGAAGCAAATGGCAGTAGTTTTTCACACGCTTAAATTGGCTGACACACGTAAATGTGAACAGTCTTCATTTTCAATGTTGGCCCAAAAACGTCAATGATATTTCACTATTTTAAAAATTACTAGTAGTACATTTAATATCAATCTGAGGTAGATAAGCACGACCTATGGCATGCTCGACGGTGTATCATTGGTCGACTTTTCACCGAGAAAACGAAGGCCTCGCTCGCGTGCAAGCTATTTACAAGCATTAAAGCTTTAGAGGCATGTATATATCTTATAACAGACACACTAAGTGGAAGGTAATGGTATTCAGAGTAATTGATTATCTACACTTTAACATGAAATCAGTGTCTACAAGCACATACCTATGTTCGGGCGCCTACCAAACATACCAGCGATCTACCGACGTTAGCTCAAGGTGATTTACAGCAACGATCAAGGACTTATATATGGGCTGTTATTCTAAAATTGCGTGCTCGGGGGCCTGCCTCTATACCGGCGCCGGAATGCTTATGTCAGTATCAAAGCGTTGTAAGACTGTTGATGTCAAATCCGTGATTTTCCGCTATGTCGACCATATTAGATTTTACACTTAATTGTGTTGCATCCTTATCGCCTGCGGTTATCGTACTTTGGTGTTTCATACCTTTTTTCCATTTGGGAAGCGATGTTATAAATATCAATAAAGTCATTAGGCGAGCCGAGACTGCTCTTGTCCCGCCGTAGAACCATGATCAGCCATAGCGTTGAGCAATGTTCCAAATGGTATGGACGTGAAACCCAGCGTTTACCAACAAAGTACCAGTCTTCAATGCTTAGCGTACCATCAACGCTGTAACAATGATAGACAGTGCTGGGTGGAGGGACACATCAATAATCACTTGTGTGTTACTCTATTACTTACACCAACTACGGGCAGTAACAGACAGTCTTGAATAGTAGGAGTCTTTAGCCTAAGAGAAACCAGATGACTGTGGCACTAATTTTGTAACATAGTAGAGGCCTTGTCAGTTTGCTGCCTTCAAAATGAATTAGAACGTTATTTAACAGAAGGTAGTTGCTGTGTCAAGTTGTTCAAACGTTCGCCCGCTACGATGACGAATTGGGTTCGATTCCAAAATGGGTATGATATGTAGCCCTTTTCTCTCCCTCGCGACGTTGCTTGTATATTGGTAAAAGCGGCGTAAAACCGTTCACACCCACTAATGTAATAGCAGAAATTGGGAAGTCAGAAGGTCCTTAATGATACTGTTTGATCTAGGGAATTTTGGATCAATGAGTAACTGAATGTAGTCAGGGGGAATATTCATCTTATTTCTCCGTAAAGTAAGAATACCGTGTAATATACCGTGACTGGTTGGTATTTCTGGGGTTGTAAATTATATTATCGGAAGAATCAAAGTGATTTATACCCCTTGTCAGCCTCAGCTGGGCTCTGAATGATGTATCACGTGACTGACCACACTGCTGGATTGGGTAATTCCTGGCCTTCATGGAGCAATCGACAAATACTTTTTAATTTGATAAGCTAATTAATCTGTGGTATATTGATCGTAAAGATGAAATGGACAAACTGCTATATATAGCCCTTCCGAGGAATGCTTAGCGATGCGGTATGATCCCGCAATGAGCGCCATCAATTTGAAGGGTGAACGATCTCCATCGCAGCTAGAAGAAACGTTCAGCTAATGTAATTCTCAGGAGATACAGGTTGAACAGTAACCTACAAAATTGATGCATGACGTTATAAAATTTCAAGTGTAATCTTTTTCTTTTTTTTTTTTCTTTTTTTTTTGGGGGGGGAGGGGGGTTCTTGAAGAGCCTTGAAGAGCCCGCGTCAAAAGGCGCCGGATATGGAAGGAATGCTGGGATTTATTCGCTTCCGGTCACCCAATTAAGTCATTACTTGCGGCTGGATAAGGAGCGATGGCCAGCCCGTGGCCACGTAGCTGATGTAGTAGTTCCTCGTTAAACGACAATAGAACCGTAAATTCATATACGGGTCAGGCAGAAAAATATGCGACCGATTTGGAAAATAGGGCATGATTTTAGAAAGGCGCGATGACCTCAGAAAGTTTTGTGGGGTGAGGGACTGAGGAGGGGTTGTAATGGATGTTTACCATTTCGTCTTCCACTCAACACAGCCACTTAGCACTTCTCATTTCCCTGCTAGAGCAACCATGCGACAAGTTTATTGTGTGTGGACATTTCATCTCAAGGGATGCTGTATCGTAAATGGTGTTCGCCATGTCTTGGTTATTGTACAGTAACAGTATATTTTTAAGATGTTCGTATTCGATGTCGT
This sequence comes from Haliotis cracherodii, assembly GCF_022045235.1. NCBI lineage: Eukaryota > Metazoa > Mollusca > Gastropoda > Lepetellida > Haliotidae > Haliotis > Haliotis cracherodii. The sequence goes on along the minus strand of NW_027266270.1, from coordinate 15,489,872 downwards.
GTATGAATTATCCCTTCAGACAGAATGGCGATGTCGAAAAAGATAAAACCTCATCGTTAATTGGCCGCACACAGAATAATTGCCTCAGAACATCGTATGAGAACAAATTCAGCAACACGTCGTCCCATCTGCGAGTGGAGTGTAAAGCGATCGGTGCTCACCGCCTCTCATTTCACGGAGTTATACCGTATCCCTAGCGCCCACGTCGAAATGGGAAAAATAACGAACAATTACTTCAATAAATGTGTGAATATGATAATTCAATTTCGTGAATCTCCAGTTACAAGGGAAAACATTTTACGACATGTTTCAAAACTGCATTAGCTGCTCATCAAACGTGTACATCAAAGATGGTCAATACAATAGGCATACTGCTGGTGGTAATTTAACTATAGATTATGTCAGTATGTGCATTGCGTTCTGGCATTTCACAGGGCTCAATAACGATTTCTAACTGAAAACGGAATTCCATGTTTAAATTTCGATCATGCTGAGTTTAAGTCAAGGATATTTACGCCCTGATCAGTCCCGTATAAAGCTGGCATTAGAGAATGTTAGCAGCATTATGTGGAGAAAATGAGAGATTTAGTGTTCCGCCTGTTTGGGCTGTCTAGACGCGGCACTGTAAAGTTAGTTCACAATGATGCGCTTTACACATCAGAAATTCTCTGTCCCATAACATGAAATATTGTTTGTTGTCAATTGTGAGACTGGTGAAGGCTGTGCTTGGTTTATTGTTGGTTCCATCCAATTTGAATACACTTTAGTACGGAGCTAGCTACTCTGATGTGTATTTTACCGTCATTCCACCTTCTCATGCGTGCTATTGGAACGCCTTCGTGGTGTAGGATCTTGACGTTCTATAGAGACGTCCAAGATTGACAATAATGGTACGTGTATGTCCAATTTGTGAAACGGTTACGCCTAATGTGACTTATATAGTACTTATCGCTCAGATGAATAGGTAGAGAATGACGTCGTTTTTTTACTTCTTGAAGCCCTCAGGTTATGTTGGTGTTTTAAAAAGATTGAAATTGCTCACATACGGACGTGATCATAGCTTCATAAAGTATAGTGCCATGTTGAAGATTAAATTGTACTGGTGTCAGTCGAGTGGTTTCTTCGTGTCTTGACTATGCTTACAAACTTCTTTGATATGCATTTAGAAGTTGGAGTACTAAGTAAGGATAAGAATTTATGGATGAACAACTTCTTTATTACAATTAAGAGCGACGTTTCGGTGTAGGTTCTAACACCGTTATCAAGCAAGTGATTTACAGAGTGCAGTAAGCAAGTATATATACACGTAGGAGGCAATGTTTATACAGTAGGGTAGATATTGTATACTGGAGTAGAGGGTTGTGACTCTCTCCCACTGGATGTTGTGGCTTGCAACACAACACAACAGGTACACAACAGGCTTCTCTACTCCAGTATACAATATCTACCCTACTGTATAAACATTGCCTCCTACGTGTATATATACTTGCTCTTCTTTTCTTGTTGTCTTAACGTTTTGAAGACGTAATTCAGCATCCTCCGGGGGAGCCGGTGTCCTTGACCCAGCAATACAAGACGCCGTACTCCCCTCAGGGGAAAACACATGTTTGATCTACGTAAGTTCACAGGATTACACACGAGAACTTGTGATGCAACCCCGCGGCACTCTCGACATTTATATAAATGGTAACATATAACATTTATGTATTTGTGAAAGGTTCTACCCGAGTAAGTCAATAGCCTGTCCTGAACCACATGCTGCAGGATCTGGCTAAAAGTAAAATCATGTCATATCACTTCTCCTTTGTTGCCCGTTGACTTGTGCGGAGTACACCAAATGGACCCAAGAGCCACAAGTGCACTGAGCAGTTGTTTCTTCCAGAATCCGCTGATCCTTAGTTTCGTTCTCCGATTCTCTCCGATAAACACTTTGGTACATCAGAACCATGCCAAAACGTGCACACCCTGTCTTATTCTTGGACATGAAACTGTACGTCACGATATACAGAACAAAAAAGGTTAGGGACATGAATATTTTTCGGGATATCTTTTTGTAGTGAAGACGAAGTTTCTCTACATGTGGACGGTATATATACATGTTTGACGATCCCTACGATTTCTTGTTGAGTATGTAACTAACATAATGTTCGAAGAGATAGATGGGCACACATACCATCGGGAAAAAAGGGTCACATAGCAATCAGTACTTGTATCTACTTGATTATTGACGCAACCAACTACATGCGACATATTACTAGGAGGAACGTTACATATTATGGAAGCTGCTTCTATATAATGATAAATAAAAGCCACAACACCCTTTCTATAATCATAAAAAATATGTGTCAAAAACAAAGTCGATTGTATGATTTCGACTGTATCATGAGCGTGTGTTTGTGAATCACTATCTAATAGTGATGATACCAGTGAGGATATCCTGCCCCGCCGGTGGCACCCGTCACAAACACATGCAAGTGCAAGTCAGTTGTTCACCTGAGTGCATTTTACCCCGTTTTTAACAGTCGTATACATATGTTACTGTGTGTCAACCTAGGATGGTGTAGGTCAGATCCTTTACCACTTGAAACACCAACTATGAGTATGATGCTGACAAACCAATGGGCATAACCGAGCGAATCTCGAACCTTGAACGCCTTATGTTTTACGTGATTCAAGGTAAGGAGGCTGCTTTCCTTATATGTGGCAACAAGCTGTGGGTTCGTCATTGAGCCATGGTTTGTCAGCACCATGGTTCATTTGAGTTTCACAAAACTAGTAATCGTCGACCTGCATCAATTTGGGCTTTCATCCACATTAAGCTGACGTAAATCAGGGTGAATTTGTTGACAAATTCAATAGCTTGGACATTGAAAGTTGTTTATTATAAAACCAAGATAAAAACCCAACGTTCCCACTAAGTGACACATGTGCTCTCTATATCCCGTTCATGATGTTCCTGAGGTCGATGTGTATATCCCCAGGTTATCAAGGACTACAAGCTGTTTCTGATCGTGTGTGTCTTGGTGTTACTGGATGCTGTCATCCTTGTGGCCTGGCAAGTGTACGACCCCATACAGAGGGCCGAGAAAGACCTGGCGCCGGAGGTAAGTGGGTGAGAGTTGGTGGTGGACGCTGGTGCTTCTGGATGCTGCCATCGTGGCAGGCGTACAACCCCATAGAGAGGGCCGAGAAAGACCTGGCACCGGAGGTGAGTTGGTGAGAGTTAAAAAAGATCGGGCGCCGGTGGTAAGTTGCTCAGAGTTGTTCGGGATGGACGTTGGCGCTACCTGATGCTGTCATCCTGGCACAGGTGTACAACCCAATTCAGAGGACCAAGGATGTAGTAATTGTGCTAATTGATTACGTTCAGTCAAAGAGACAACGTGAAAGGCATGGTATGCTTAAAAAAATAAAACCATTTGGCACATATACTGAGGGAGTGGTAAAGGTGAGTGTGTCAAGATTGAGCTTCATGTTGACCCCAATTAGGGCATCGAACCCAGATAACGAGTACAAGCTTTGACCATGGTGTTGCCTGCTTCAAGCCTATGACAGCCGTTCCATTACTTTCATTCATTGATATTGTCATCTGCTGTCACAAAGAGTATTACATCTGATACTGAAATGTATATCCATTTAAATGTTGGCATGTTAAGCTGCACTAGCTCACTAAATAGCTCCGACTTCACCCTCCACGACAACATCAACCTCGGCAGTAGACTGTAGTGACAGTGATGGATTTCATCAGTTATATATACTGTCGTTGTCTTACTATAATTACAATTGTGTGGTTAACTCGCATTTCAGCTTTCACACGTTAATCTACACATGTATAGGCAATTTAGATTGGGGTGAATTTTCAAATGGACTTAAAAAGGTGATGGGCAATCTAGGAAATGAAAAAAATACAACAGGAGCATGTCTTCACCGGCGTAGACAATGAGTGTATTACGTATGAAGTCTCAACCCGGCTGTTATCGAGAAGGCCGAAGGTTATACCGACAGGAGTGGAACTCTCATGGGGAGGTCAGCTCGTGTTGTATTCGGTGGTTCCGTGCCGGAATAGAGCTTCACATTCAATTACTTCTGAGACACCATCACTATCGCACCTTCACTACCAATAGCTTGAGCTTAGTCTGGTGTTGCTGCTTGGCGCTGAGACAACCCGTCGTGCGGGACACAATGCTTCGGCAGCTTCTGGGGACCGGGAATCTGAGTCAGGGGGTTAGAGGCACGTTTGGGTAATACCCTGTTACCGCTTTACGTTTCTGCGATATAAACTAGAAATTGGTGAACGAGATAAGGTTTGAATTAGTTTTGTCCTCCTATTCCAGTGTGATCGTGTTTGTAGAACTCGATGGATTTACAGTAATGTAATACTCGTGGCCTCCTTCAAAGTGGCACGTTTTTTGGTAGCAACTCAACTTATGGTCATTAGAAAACGACAAGAAAAAACACGAACAGACATCTCTGCCTCTTCTAACAGGTCTGGATCGTGAATGTAGAGAGTATTTTCTGTACGGGAAAAATGTGTGTAACTTTATATGTCAGTAATGTAACTCTTCCCTAGCATAAATGACTTTTGACAATTGCAATTATACTGAATACTGGTGTTTGAGTTTGGGATTTCCCACCAGGTTGTAATATACATGGGTTGATTGATAAGTAGAGTTGCGCGGTATAACCGGTATACCGTGGCTTCGTGTCCAATACGTATTGCAATACAGGTTCAAGGGGCAATACCCATCACTATTGATAAGCTACTCGAAGCCTGTTTCTCATGACTTTCCCTTTTTTTCTCATTCAGGTTTATGATGACTACAGTGTAACACCTGTGTTAGAATACTGCAAGAGCGAATTTATGGAGATCTGGTTGGGATCTATATATGCATATAAAGGCCTGCTCCTAGTAAGTGAACATATGTACTCCCCGACATGGAGATAGTGGGTTTGGTTAGTGCACCTTTAAACAGTATGTCATTTCTATCTCGGTGTATCAATAGTAGGGGAGGAAAATACAAAGTGACGCAGGTCCCTGACGTGTCTCACTTTGTTGAGACCCATGCGCCATGGGTCACAATCCAGATGTCACCAATAGGTGATACGAACTGTTAAAAAGTGTCATCGTATGTATGCTCATTGTAAATGAATTTAAAGAATGATTTTCATCTTCTCTGAATATCTTACGCAGGTGTCATTGCATTGTGTTTTGACACATTTCCAGGATGGTGGTGTCAGCTCTGTAGCCCTTCACACAATACTGTCCCAATAACCAAAAGCGCTCAAACGTTTGAATGATTGAGTGAGTATAGTTTTACGCCGCTTTTAGCAATATTCCAGGAATATCACGGCGGGGGACACCAAAAATGGGCTTTACAGATTGTACCCATGTCGGGAATTGAACCCGCATCTTCAGTGTGACGAGCGAACGCTTTAACCTCTAGGCTACCCGACCGTCCTTTCAGACGTTCGTCTTTTAACACATAAAACTTACTAATGAATTGTAAAATATGTAAAATATTAATGCAATTTCAAATTGTTTGCACTAACAGAAACAGTTCATAGATGTTTTTTTTTTTATAAATATAGAGAAACATGAAAACAGTAAAGTTATATTTATTTTTCAGGTATTTGGTTGTTTTCTGGCGTGGGAAACACGACACGTGAGCATCCCCGCGTTGAACGACTCCAAGTACATCGGCATGAGCGTGTACAACGTGGTCATTATGTGCGTATGTGGGGGTGCCGTGTCCTTCCTCATCAAGGACCAACCCAACTCCTTCTTCATCATCATTAGCCTCTGTATCCTGTTCTGTACAACAATCACACTGTGCCTTGTCTTTATGCCAAAGGTAAGTTCACACATGTAACGTTATACCTTTCATTATTTCAACACTACAATTTACCTTCCTCACTCACCATAAAAAAATCAACAGTGTGTCATTGTAAAAGTAATAAAGAAATCTGTGTTTATAATATCAGTGATAATATAAGATGATTCCTTATGTCCCTTCTGACTTCAGGAAGTGAACATAACCTCCTTGTAACAATGATAGACCCCAACTATTTCCCGACATATAGAAGGTTGCATTGCTCCTGCCCTGCCTAATAAGTGAACGTGGTATCATCTTACAATGATAACCTTGCATTGTTTCCTCATGTCGTACCAGTACATATATATCAGGCTAAATTGTTTACCTTCTTAATGTGTTAGGTGAAAATGTTTCCTCGTGATATTCATAAACCGACTTTGTTTACTAGTTACATATAACATTGCTCCATAGTGACAATCACAAGCCTCGTTGCGTCCTTGGGACATATATAATTACATACTATTCCTCTCTGACTTCCAACATTGTTTCCACGACACAATTGTAAACCTTTTTGTTTTCATGGTACATAGATAAGAACACATTATTCCTCCCTGACTTCCAACATTGTTTCCACGACACCATCATAAACCTTTTTGTTTTCATGGTACATAGATAAGAACACATTATTCCTCTCTGACTTCCAACATTGTTTCCACGACACCATCATAAACCTTTTTGTTTTCATGGTACATAGAAAAGAGCACATTATTCCTCCCTGACTTCCAACATTGTTTCCATGACACAATTGTAAACCTTTTTGTTTTTATGGTACATAGATAAGAACACATTATTCCTCTCTGACTTCCAACATTGTTTCCACGACACCATCATAAACCTTTTTGTTTTCATGGTACATAGAAAAGAACACATTATTCCTCCCTGACTTCCAACATTGTTTCCACGACACAATTGTAAACCTTTTTGTTTTTATGGTACATAGATAAGAACACATTATTCCTCTCTGACTTCCAACATTGTTTCCACGACACAATTGTAAACCTTTTTGTTTTTATGGTACATAGATAAGAACACATTATTCCTCCCTGACTTCCAACATTGTTTCCACGACACAATTGTAAACCTTTTTGTTTTCATGGTACATAGATAAGAACACATTATTCCTCTCTGACTTCCAACATTGTTTCCACGACACCACCATAAACCTTTTTGTTTTTATGGTACATAGATAAGAACACATTATTCCTCTCTGACTTCCAACATTGTTTCCACGACACAATTGTAAACCTTTTTGTTTTCATGGTACATAGATAAGAACACATTATTCCTCTCTGACTTCCAACATTGTTTCCACGACACAATTGTAAACCTTTTTGTTTTCATGGTACATAGATAAGAACACATTATTCCTCTCTGACTTCCAACATTGTTTCCACGACACCATCATAAACCTTTTTGTTTTTATGGTACATAGATAAGAACACATTATTCCTCTCTGACTTCCAACATTGTTTCCACGACACCATCATAAACCTTTTTGTTTTTATGGTACATAGAAAAGAACACATTATTCCTCCCTGACTTCCAACATTGTTTCCACGACACAATTGTAAACCTTTTTGTTTTTATGGTACATAGATAAGAACACATTATTCCTCTCTGACTTCCAACATTGTTTCCACGACACCATCATAAACCTTTTTGTTTTCATGGTACATAGATAAGAACACATTATTCCTCTCTGACTTCCAACATTGTTTCCACGACACAATTGTAAACCTTTTTGTTTTCATGGTACATAGATAAGAACACATTATTCCTCTCTGACTTCCAACATTGTTTCCACGACACAATTGTAAACCTTTTTGTTTTTATGGTACATAGATAAGAACACATTATTCCTCCCTGACTTCCAACATTGTTTCCATGACACAATTGTAAACCTTTTTGTTTTTATGGTACATAAATAGGAACACATTATTCCTCTCTGACTTCCAACATTGTTTCCACGCCACAATTGTAAACCTTGTTGTTTTCATGGTACATAGATAAGAACACATTATTCCTCTCTGACTTCCAACATTGTTTCCTCTGGAATATCTAAAGCCTTGTTTTCATGTTACATTGACAAGGACACATTATTCCCCTTTGGCGTTCATTATTTCCACGTCACATTACTAAGCCTTGTTGTTGTCATGGTACATATATGAGGACACATCGTTTCCCCTCTGACGTCCAACATTGTTTCCTCGAGAAGATGTTAAACCGTGTTGTTTTCATGTGACATATGTTAGGTTATATCATTCCATCTCTAACTTCCATCATTGTTTCCACGTGACAATCGTAAGACTTGTAGTTGACAGACAGACAGACAGACAGACAGACAGACGGATAAACTATTCCTCGCTAGTTCTTTTTCATAATGTCAGTGTTACATTGTTCCTTTACAAAATGTCATATTTAAGATTCCATTTCCATAACAACACCATTTCAACGATAAACTGGTTCTCATCTGATAAAAGAGACGTTACATAGTTGTCGGTACCAAAAGTACGTTGTGTCGATTGCGAAGATAACGTGTTCGCGGAATAATGTCCATTGAAGTGTTTTAGACATTCTTGACAGTAATTGTTTCCTTAACCAAGGTTCCGGAATAACGAGGATTTATTGTATAGCTAAGTAAGAAGCATTGTGCCACATTCGTAGTTCCACCTTGACCAGTGGCATAGAAGGGGTATAGCCTAGCTAACATTAATGACGAATTGCTGAGCCAAAGTCCTTGACATGTAGCAGACTAATGGATGGTCATAACATCCCCACTGTAGGATCCATATACAACTGTGGTAATATAACGTCACTGTCTGTATATATGTCATGTCAGGTTCCTGACACTTCATCTATGTAAAGAATTATGCATAACGGTGACGACGTCAAAGTTTACGTCTCCTGTCCAATATAAGTATCCACTACCGCCATTAATGGCAAGTTTTTGCGGTTATGATACTCCGAATCTGACTTGTTCGTCGTGCCAAACCAGTACATGCCAATAACTCAGAAATGAAAAGCAGTAACAGATTGGTTTTTGGAAAATAGAACTGTCACGATACAATTCGTTGAGAAGGGGGTTTGACAGCTAAATTGCAAGCAGACACGATGTCGTGAAGCGAATGGAAAGTGGGATGGTATGTCGTTTATGCAGAGGTAATAACAATGTATGTCAAGTATCCTTGTGATGACATGGACCACTTACACTGCATTGCTGTCATGTACAGCATCGTTTGACCTTTTGTTGATAGCAACTCATGCCTACTTTCAAACAGAATATAGCTCCAGTGACGTCCGAGCTAACATATACCACTCGACTTGTGATAGGTGTATTCGTCGTGTCGTGGTGTGGAAGGGATATGTTGCCATTGTACTAACGTCGTTTCGACGCCATTTCAAGTAGACATACCCTTTGCCGGAGGCTTGACGTAGTTTTGACGCCATTTTAAGTTGACATGCTCTTTCCCGGAGGCTTGACGTAGTGTCGACGTCATTTCAAGGTGACATACCCTTTCCCGGAGGCTTGACGTAGTGTCTGCGTCATTTTAAGTGGACATGCCCTTTCCCGGAGGCTTGACGTAGTGTCGGCATCATTTCAAGTTGACATACCCTTTCCAAGAGGCTTGACGTAGTTTCGACGTCATCGCAAGTTGAGATGCCCTTTCCCAGAGGCTTGACGGAGTGTCGACGTCATTTCAAGGTGACATGCCCTTTCCGGGAGGCTTGACGTAGTGTCGACGTCATTTCAAGTTGACATACACTTTCCAGGAGGCTTGACGTAGTTTCGACGTCATCGCAAGTTGAGATGCCCTTTCCCAGAGGCTTGACGGAGTGTCGACGTCATTTCAAGGTGACATACCCTTTCCCGGGTACTTCACAAAGCAGGTTAACGTTTGAAACCTTCATCTGGTGGGGATATATTCACAGTCACATTAAACCATTCCGATGACGTCACTTTGTTGTTCTTGTCGTTGATTCTGAGCCAGGAGCCCACTGGACATTTTGATCGTTCATTTCTAAAAAGTAAAACTGACGCAGCGAATATGTATTTCGCAAAATTTTAGAGAAATTATACATATCGAATATATTCGTTGTCGTTTCATTTATATCAATCAGAACATATCGACGCTGTGCAGCCTGCATCTTTTTAGTGGACCGCCTCTATGCTATAGTGGTAGAGCGTCCACCTTGAGAGCGGAAGGTCCGGGGTTCGATCCCCTGTCGAGTCATACCAAAAGACGTTGGTACTCGGCAGGACTGGTCTGCTTGTAGTCAGTATACTCTGTCTGAGTAGGGTATTCATGTTAAACTGCGGCGTGGTATCTCAGTGGGCAAAGACTATACATTGGCATCAGAATGCACGTCGCTATATAAGTGAAATAATCTCGGACGCGGCGTTAACCCCCCATTTCACCTCACCCCACCATCTCTTTAGAGTATAAGTCTGCAAACTCTCTTGATCAAGACCAAGGCTTCCGTTCAGTTCTACATCTACCACAGTCTTCAGTTTGCAAAGACCAGACCGAGCCAATACCATTTCATAATATGCCATTTCAAATATTCATTATTATATAACCCGATTATCGCAAAATGATCTAAGAACTTAGTGAATTATGAATGATGTTTCTGCAATAATGTCAATATTTGTTTCAACGTACATGTTCGCCCATTGGCAATGGCTCTTGGCATCAACTACGGTTGTGCCATGTGTCACGCGGTATCTGCCATTTCCTTGCGCTTAGAACTGTCACAATGACGCTTTTCCTGTTCAGCCAAAGTAGTTATTTTCTTCCATTGTCGGATCATTGTAAAGAAAATATTCAATTTTCACGGATGTTAATTTTTTCACAAAAGCAATCATTGCCTTACTGCGCATGCTAACAAGTAAACCAGCAACGTCTATTTATTATAGAAATCCTGAATTCGGAAATGTGTACTTCGTTTTCTTTTGAAAGTGCATTAAGACATAGCACTAACAGGATATGCGGTCAGGTTTATTGATATTAAGGACATTATTATCAGCATTTCCGGCCATCCATCATATTCGTTTGTCCGCCTGTCTGTTAACACTTCGTTCACATAGAAACTTTCGCTCGTACGATTTTCAATCATAGCTTTGATGATCAGTTAAATTTGAAATCGTATCACTCTCTCTGTGTCAGTCTCTGTCTCTTTTTCACTCCCTCTCTCTCCCTCTCTCTCTCTCCTCTCTCCCTCTCTCTCTCTCTCTCTACCTCTCTCTCTCTCTCAACCACATGATTGCATCTCTCAACCACCCTCTAAAACCTGGGAATTCACGAGATAATAGTCGCTTGTTGAAATAAACATTTTCGTTGTTACATAGGATAGTTACTGCTACCGAATATCAGACACGCTTTTGGTCGTCATAAGGACGAATATGTTTCACGAGGGACCGATAAACAGCGTGTAAAGATTCCCACCACCAAACACACACAATCGACTCCACGGACCTGCTCAGCTTAGATTATTTATGGTTTGGTGAGATTCAGCTCCTAGCAAGACAAATTGACAGACCTACATAACCGCAACAGTCTGGAGGGAGCCCCAGCGTCAAGCCATAAAACAACTTGTGTATAATGGGAGTCCCCATCACAGTCAACTGTGCCTTGACCAGCTATGCATTTACAGGCTGTGGACCACAGGGTATTACTAAAGCGATACACTAAGGCACTTACATTGTCCATATAGGTCTGGCCTACGCTACTGAACGTCTTTGTCCATATAGGTCTGGCCTACGCTACTGAACGTCTTATGACTTGACGTTCCTTATGGTACATAAATGAGAAGAAACCAGATGGCGGATGATGTAGATACATACATGCCAAAGACATCATCTCAGAAGTTATGTACGTCAATGTATGCAAGTCAAATCTCTTGTCAGGCCACAGGGTGTTTGAGTCATACCGGAATGTTATCTTAACGAATCGGAGAAATATGTTGTACTGATGACATTTATGATCAGGTGAAATACGATTATTTAAAGGCCCATTCAACAAACGTCAAAGGGACAACATGTACGTTTTCGTGTGCATTCTGTTAACGCATGCTGTGTACCACATAAGTATGTAACATGTATTGGTACAGTGTATGTATGTTGGCATATGTTACAGATGATTACACTGCGGCGGAACCCGAAAGGTAACGACACGCGTGTTCGAGCAACGCTGAAGAAGACGTCGAAGAAAGACGCCATAGATAGCAGCGAACTCCAGCTGAAAATTAGAACTATAGGAGATGAAAATAGGAAATTAAGAGAGATTTTAGCTCAAGTAAGTACAGTAATAGTGAGCACCCGGTAAGCTTTGCAAGTGCGGTTTCATGGTCAGGGAACTGTAATTTTGTTCTGAAAATACACTGATACGTTGTTCGTTTATGACATATTTTTGTGGATGACAATATATTCATGTTGAATGTTGATTTTTGCTTTCCAGACACACATGTGTTCATGATATGTTCTGTATGTGTTCTGAATTGGAGATGGATAAGATCTTGAGTACTAAATTGACAAAACTATACTGATATTCGCTTGTTTCGGTAACAACATACACTGAAACGAGCGAACTCTAGTTGGACCTTGTTAGTCCAGTCCTTGCGTATTCCAAACACTTTACATTCCGGTTCATAACGGATGAAGACAAATCAGTAGCTATCAATATTCGTCTCCAAATCGATCGCGATATTTTTTATAAGTGCATGAGGGAAGCATTTTTATAAACGTCCATTTCGACGTTAAATTGTGATTTGCAGCTGAGAAGTAACGTTCTAATTGCTGAGGCGTATTTTCAAGATGTGATGTTGTTGCAGCGAGCCTCCGAGATAGAGCATATACTGGAGCAGCTAGGCGAGGAGGCGTCATCGTATGACCTAGGCATCAGATCCGCCGTGCACAAGAAGGTGCTGGAGCTCAGGGTCTCGGATGTCTCGCCTAGCAAAATATCTCGTTGTAAGTAACCATGTTTCTAGTAGTGCACGGTAGCTCGAAGGTCGTGCCAGCGTCTCTGGTTACATCTCGTGCCAGCACCTCTATCGTCCTTCCGCCGTGTGTTGCCCGTCTCCCGTAACCCGTCGTCGTATCCCTGGCTTCTTGTTCCCAAGCAATCTTTTCCTCATCTACCCCCATTTCCCCTTCTGTCGTCGTCTGTTCCCAATCTACCGCCCACCGTTCTCTGACCATCATGGTTCGTTCCGTTTACAGCCCTATTCCCTTCTGCCAACCCCAGTTCCTGGTCTACCGCCTCATGTTCACCGCCTAAAGCCCCGGTTCACCGTCTACAGCCTCCAGTACATCATTTACAAGTTCCCCTATATCGCCCAAAGACCCAGTTTCCCGTCTACCGCCTCCTGTACACCGTCTACAACCTGGTTCCCGTCAATCTCATTGAAATCAGATCTTTTACTCCGATACTATACCTCTCCGCGCCAAGAGGTATCGTATCAGTGAAGGAGACACATGTGGCCATTAAGTCTAGGGCGTACCAATTCGGTATGCAGAGTTGTGTCTCATGGGCACGTCAGAAACCTATGGTTTGAATCCCATTTCGCACCGATTATGTTTCTTATGGTTTATCAGCACCATACCGTGCTCTTAAGTTTCACTAAAGTGGTAAAGGTCGGATACCTGCATCAGTTTGGGCTTCCCTTCCACATTAAGCTGACACGCCGGGATATAGCATTAATACTGTTAAAAGCGGCGTTAAACCCAACTCCCTCACTCGTATCGGAGTAAAAGATTCGATTTTAATCAGGTTGAGTTCCCATTGTCTTGTACATCGTCTACACCCCAAAATCACCGTCTACCGCCTCCTTACATCGTATGCATACCGTCAATTAACCGTCTCCTGTACCCGGATTCACGTTCACCGTATGCATCCCAGATGTTGTCATCCTCATCATCCGTACTTTGAACTTTCAGTACCATGCACGTATATAGCCACTGACAAAATGCTGAATCATTAATGCTGAAATGTCCTGTCAGCTTCCAGTGCCTCTGAGGCTGACTGCACCTCCACGTACTCCGAGGTCAGTGGCACCACGAGTCTGTGGGCCGACTCCCCGCCCCCGGCGAGGACCTCCAAAGTCCGATTACTCACTGACAGACTTCGACCAGAGGTGATAGAGCTAGCGGATCTCAGGTAGGCTCATGTAGTTTCTGTACAGATTAGGGCTCCGGGGATCGTTCAACGAAACGACATTACCACTGCGACAACGTTGTTGCGCCTATGTTAAAGAATGGGAGTCACCGAAGTCGTGCCGCTAAGACCGAGGTTCATAAAGCTTCCATGGTGTTACGATTGTACCTCTTCTACAAAGCGCTATACAATGACCTATCTGTTAAAGTGGTCGTTATTCGAGCCGAAGGCCCGGGTTCAATGCTGGTGTTCCCGACCGTGATATTGATAGAATATTGTTAAACGCGGGATAAAATCTTACTCAATCAATCTGTAAGTGGGCCCTGGTTTTGCAAAAGGGATATTTGCTCTTCGATTATTGTAGATATGTTATCGAGTAATCTACAGGCGGAACTCATTTTTCTCTGCCAAGACGTTCGAAAATAGTTACCCTAGCATCAATTCAATTCTTTATTGACCTTAATCTTTACAGCATATCACTACAATGCATTCATTACATGTTTAAACTGTCAATGCAGGTGCTTGAAGACGAATATACCCATGGACAGTAATTCATTATTTCTTAGTTGATATCAATAAAGAAATTTGCCAAGAGAAGACATCTTCTTTTCACTGGTAACAGTAAATAACTGTACACTCACTGTCAGTTTAAATACAGACAGTTTATCCAATAGTATTGCTTTATATACAGATTCTTTAGGTTATCATACACATTTAAGAATAAAATAAGATTCATCATCTGTTTCTAGGGGACATACCTGACATATCATATCGGATAAATGTAAACCTTTGTATCTTCTAGTTTCAATTGATAACATGTGGAATGAATGCCTAAACTTGGATATATATAATATATATATTTCTTTAAATGACTGGAACTGATTTTCTCAGATAATATTGTATGGAGTGGGTATCAACAAGAAATCTAAACAATACACATTTAGAAGAAGTAGAGATCGTTTTGTGAAATGGAGCCCCGATGTATAAATCAATTGTATGGTGATACTCTTTCTTAAGTCTTCGAATTATAGGACAAGTTCTAAGAGGCAACTTTAAAGACGAAACGGTTTATATAGCGTTAATACCAAGCTAGTTGTGTGACGTTATACCATGAGAGTATGGGTTGATGATCACGCTATTGACCATTGTCTTGAATGGTCATATGCTGAGGTATTTCTCACTCTGATGTTATGGCTTGATTATATTCCAACATACAAAATACATCAAATAGCATATGACGCGCAAAGATGTTAACTCATAATAAGTACTTTTCTGTTGCTAAGAAACAAGGGTATGACTTCGCGCACCTGCAACGTGTTATCTCCGGCCGAGGAGGAGGAAGACGACGATGACCCGTTCGGAGGTGTCTATCTGGGACCTCCCGAAGTAGACATACCTAAAGCTAAAGTTAATTTTGATAGGTAAGTATATAACGTGTACATGTATATGTGTAACAGGTCTTAATAAAGTGAGAATCGGAGACAAAAGCTTGCATGGACATCTGATGACCTTGTCGTCTCACCTTGGCACATTGGTTCATGGGTCGGAAGGTTTTCTTTAATATTATCGGAAACTTTCTTACCTGGACTAAGTGGGTTTAACGCCGTTTTGTAGTTCAGATGTATCATGGCATGTCAGTTTGATGTGGGGGAAAAACACGAAGTGCTGCAGGTTTTAGACATTTACCACTTTGGGGCCTAAAAGACGTAGTCAGTGCGAATTTGGGATTCGAACCCACCATCATAGGTTCCTGGCACACCGAAAGGGACGCAACTTTACGCCTGAGACCGCCGAGCCCGTCCAGATGACAAGTTGTGTCTTACACGAAATTGGGGGCACGGGTGGCCCAGTCATCTAAGGCGCCGCGATTCGCTGTGCAGAGTTGCGTCCCTTGGGCATGCCAGAAACCTATGATTGTGGGTTCGAATACCGGTTCGCCCCGATTATGTTTCTAGGTTTGTCGGCACCATACTCATGCTCTTGGGTTTCACCGAAGTGGTAAACGTCTGAGACCTGCATCACTTCGGGCTTTCCTCCCACATTAATTTGCCACGCCGTGACATAACTGGAATACTGTTAAAAGCGGCGTTAAACCCAACTCGCTCACTCACTCACTCACTTACATGAAATTGAGACATAGGTCTTAAATAGTTAGAGCGAATTGGGTCAATTTATCAACACGATAGTAGATTTCCCTGTTCTTGGACGAGTGAGTGAGTTGGGTCTACGGCCGCTTTTAACAGTATTCCAGTTATATCACGGCCTGTCGGCTTAATGTGGGAGGAAAGCCCCAAGTGATGCAGGTCTCAGCCGTTTACCATTTCGGTGAAACCGACGAGCACGGGTATTGTGCTGACAAACCTAGAAATGTAATCGGGGAGAGCCGGGGTTCGAACCAACAATCATAGGTTTCTGGCGTGCCCAAAGGACGCAACTCTGCACAGCGAATCGCTGCGCCACAGACGACTGGGCCACCCTTGCCCCCTGTCCTTTGACGAACAATTGACCCGAGTGTAGTGTTTGATTAAGCACCGCCGATGGTATCATTATGCCAGTACGCCCAAGCAGGTCATATCTGTCATAGATTTCAGGTGAGGTGAAGTGATTCAAGATTATGCAACGATGTGTATGCACGTGTGAGTGTGTGTGTCCGTGCGTGCGTGCGTTTGCGTGCGTGCGTGCGTGCGTGCGTGCGTGTATGTGTGTCTGTTGCACTTATGCTGGCTTAATCGTGCTAGCCCACTGAGATACCATGCCTCAGTTTAACATGAATACCCACTCAGACACAGTATGCCGACAGGTCCTTGATTTATCCCCTTAATGTCGCTCGCCAGACAAGGCAACAGCAAGCACCATCTGTTAACACCTTGTGCTGTGACGCTGTCAGGGGTTCGAAACATATTTTCCAACTGAGATACTGTTCGAAGGGGCATTAAACCAATTGCATTCCCTCACTCATTCATGGATTGATCAAAGAGCATCTTGCTCACGTTGTTTTTCTGTTGTAGTTGTTGATTGTGCTTACAGCGATGCTTATTCAATTACATGACAAATGTCTCAGGGCGAAAACATATGAAAGAAATGATGAAGTTATATCGAAGAAGTTATATAAGACATACGTTAGATAAACCATAAATTCATTTAATGTTTTTCAGTTTTATAGATATCTTATAAGTGAGATTCATATCACGTTCCCTCTGTAACCAGGTGACTTTTTGCCACGTGAAAAACTACATTGTTTCCCGCTTCACACGTGTCGTTCGCAAATCCCATCATCGCATCGATTTTTCAACAGCAAAAAACGACAAGGAAAGACGTTTTCTTTCACATGTTAATCGAATGTTAATCATGGTTCTGTTTGCAGCATGCCTGATAGAATAGCAAAAGAAGAGCACCCAACAGTAGAAAGCATAGCTCGCCCTTCCTGCTCCAGGCTTCGCGCAGACTCGGACGTTTCCTCGGAGACTGATCAAGATCGCAGTGAGCCAATCAGCGTTCCCAGTCTACAAGGTCTGCGCATGTGCAAGCGAACCCTATTTCCTATCTTGACTTTCTGTCACTAACATTAAGGCAGTATGAGATTGTGCCGAAAGGACAATGTTATTTTTCACAGGAACCATTGTGAAAGTAACACTGAACCTCCGTGCCCAATCGTACATGTAGACTGCCTGCACTAACAAACTACTGTGGAATGTTCTTTAATACTAGTATATGAGTATCTCCTAACGTGTGATATATATATATATGTTGTGTGCATGGTGTTCTTACTATAGTTATCGTGTGTCGTAGCGTATATATATTACTTACTAATGCAATTATATCAAAATTGAAAACGAAAATTGAAATATTGAACACACAAAAAATACGTTTGATTTAAAACAATACCAGTTTCTTATGCAATCATATAAATCCAAAATTTAAAACGTTGAATACATCTAAATAATAAACGTTTGTTTTAAACATACTACAATAATCTACACAGACAGATGCTTTAGACATACAATTTAAAAAACAAACAATATTGGCCATGATGTGATGCCGCACGCCATATAAAGATAATACTGTCTGGAGGCGGAGGAGGACGCCCAATGTCCTAAAAGTGTTTTCTCAGGGATGAGGATGAGGGATGGAATAGAGACTTGCTGACAGAGTTCCTTAAGATGAAGCTGTTCGGGTGTGACCTATGACGTTATGCCCGGCTATGTAGACAGGATTGTGGTCAAGAGTTCCTTTAGATCTTGGCACGAGTTTGGCGAGAAATATCGGCCATTGATGTTACAGGTCACGGACGCACCTTCCAGGGTATATCTTACTCTTAATTACGTTTGTCTAGTTAATTACATCGATGTCGCGCTAACGTCACTCGGCAGGCAAATCTCTTTGTTTGAGTAGACTGACTCAGCCCTGGCAGAAACGGGCCATTAATCACACACGCTGTGTGTAATGGAATTATGACAATATCGCCGTAGCCGTAAAGTGGTCGCACGCGTAGTAATCGACCGGAAAATGGTCGTAATTGTCGTGAGATAGATTAAAGCCAAGCGAGACATCGGCAGGAACAAAACAAGACAAATATGTGAAATGCCGGCCAGAAAGGGGTCGATTTGATCCCTCAGTCCGTCTAAGCCTTCAAAGAGGCAATTATGACTCTTCATGATCAGTGATTCGACCATATATCCACTAACAGTAATAGACTCTTCTTTTTAGTAAAATTATCCAACTGAAACACAGATGGAAAGCTCCAGATTGCTCTGTAACGAAACATAAGACTTCAATGTTCAATGTTAATCTCTATTTGCCGCCGGAGGATTATCAGTTTACAAACTTTCGTTGATGCAACTGTCACGACATCACCCTGCGCAACACGTGAAGCGACTGACTGAAAACGTATTGGTTAACCTTCACCAACAACTTGGTCTGTATTTCGTTCACGAAGCTGTGTTTTTTTAATCAATATTTTTGCATACAAGTCATCTGACCTCGGATATAATTACGGTGCCTTCATCGTTGAAAATTTGAATAGAAACCTAATTTTCGTCGTCTCAAACGAAAATAAATTTCGAATGTTACGCAGCTGGTTTCTGATAGTGACAAAGCACCATGAATAATGGGATGAAACATGTGGCACTGCGCACAGTCGAAGATGGCAAAATGTGATTAGACGCACGTAAAGAGAAAAGTCGACTGGATTATTTCCAAGCATTTTTGATAGATATGAATATTACACCAATGGCAGTTACCCAGCAACCGTTTATGTAAGTCCTGGCATGACACGCGAAAAATGCACAATATGCAACTTCTACATGACATATGCAACTCACAAACATCTGCCGGATCCATAATTATCATCATACTCAAGAACTTGAAACCTCCTCAATCCGGAGTGTTAATATACAAGTATCCGGTTTAAGGAGGTCTATATACCCATTTGTCAATTACGTCGGCATGCCAGTTTCTGAATTCTTTGTTTCAGACTGAATGCAATTTGGTACGATTTGTGTGCGTGGTTTGACTTTAAATCATACAACTCATTCATCCACGCTGTGTACGTGCATTTCATGTTCTGCTTTGTGAATTCTGCATGATCACGTGACTTACCATTTCAGCATGTAATATAAGTTTGTAAATATACGACTGTGAGCAAGGACCTTACATTTATTTAGCTGAAAGCAACCCATAGGAAACAATTCAGACTGTCATCTCCAGTATTTATATGAATTATATTTGACTCCAGCGGTAACTTAGAATCAGTCGTTAGGAAGTACGATCTAGGTTCCGGCCTGATTAAATAGTTTTGCTAAATTCAGCAAAAAAGCATTCAATTAGTCAAAATGTTGTGTTGTGGAAATGTCTTATAGAGTGTATCTCATAGAAGTTTACATAAAAAGGTGTTTCCATAACCTACTCAGAATTGCACAAGATCAGCTGACGTTCAGTTATAAGAAACTCAGTGCACTTTAGATTCAGAAGGAGAATTCAAGTGCTGTAGGCAGAACAGACATCCAAATATAGCCACTTTTAATGTCTCTGTAATTCTGACTTCTTCTGAACTTTCAAATTTCGCTACAAATTTTAAACTGATAGAAAAAATATGATTTTTACAAGATATTGATAAAGAAAATATTCAGATACAAATATACAGTGAGATGGATTCACCAGAAATGTGTTTGCAGCTTTTTGTCATTACAATAAGAAACAATATTGATTAAATTAAATCTATGCAAGCCATTCTCCCGTCCATTCAGGGCTTATAAGGCGTGACATTTGAGAGTACGTCTCTATTAAGCATGATGCTAACGAACTGCTCTGTCTTTGCTGTTGGGTGTAGGCCAACTTGTCTCATGTCTGGCATTATTATAAAAGTTGACATTTGGATGTTGGGACAACAATGCTTAATGCGAGACGCTACTGTTAGCCCACGTTCCCAACAGCAAGGATGTCTTTATTAACTCTACTAACACGACGCTGCCGTCTGATGCTCTCGGTCTTGCCACATAAGTCACCATACCACCAGTTGTCTGAAGGTTTGTTAAAGTCAAGTTCCAAAGACCATCACTGAATCACGCTGTGATACTTTTCTGATGTTACATGTAAAACCATACAAAATTTTATCTGAAGAGGCTTTGTATTTTGAAAAAAAAGATGTACTGAGATTATACCGACGATGGAGTGACGCAGCCGAAATTCAAAATTTAGAATTTAAAAAAAAGAGGGTTCAGGATGCAGCAATACAGAATGGTGTGTGGCAAGGTCGACCAACATCCCCTTTTCCATTTCACTAACATAACTAACGCCTTGGTTGTTTCAGAGAATGATGACGATGTCGACCCGACCAGGTCGCTGCTTTCATAGTATGCATGTTTGGCGGTATGTTTTGTCGGGCTATGCTCGTCCTGAACTAACACTTGCTGTTACATTGCTCCTGTCCCACTAACGTACTCCTATCCCACTAACATAACACTGTTGTTGGTCCTGCATTGAGAGCAGTCTTCATAGTCATGCATTGAGATAGGTCGTCATTGTCATTCATTGACATATCTCGTCATAGTTAGCATTTAGGCAACTCAGATCATATTGTTTAGTTTGTAGATCAGGCATATTAAGCTTTAACAGCATAACATTCCTAGTTTAAATTGTGCGCTTTATTTAGACGTAGTAGATAGTAATTATCTATTACCTGTTCTGATAGTATTGTTCTAATTACAGGTAAGTCTGTAAGTATTTGTTAGACTATGTAACCATTTTGGTGTAACTTCTACTTGAGCATGCGTCATTGTGTCGTTGCATGAGTTGTGTCATTTGTATATTACCCACTAATAATTTTTAACAATAAACAGGTATAACAGCGCGCCTCTCAACAGCGAAATTAGGACGCGGGAGGCGTCACAGTGCCCCGTGCAATATTTGGCCAATCACAGAGGCTACAGAAGAGACAGAGAGTGAGACGGAAAATAGTCCGCAAGAAAACATTGTGAAAAATGACCGCAAGAAAGCCCCAATATGCGTGAGAGCTATGGATAGACTGTGGGCGAAACCTAAACTCACTCGACAGCTGTCCCCTCACAGAGTGACGTTTCAGTGTGACGTTGTGGAAGATATTTGAGGGTTGTGAATAAATTGTGTGGTGAGAAAAAAAGAAAATATACCTTTAGCCGACATAGACGGTTTCAGGTGCGTGTTTTGGTGGCATCGTTTTGTGGATTCTTGTGGTCATCGAAAACGGAAACATCATCATAAGTTTATGGGAAGCAAACGATTGAGGACACCGTGTACTGGTATATTCTGCCCTACACTCAATGTGGCTGTGGCAATAAGAAATGCACGCTCCAAATGTGTGTATATGTGTGCATCACTGGACTACGCATGCGCATCGAGCATTCACACATCATCAAGAGGCACGGACGAGGCAGCCAATAGTTGACGATCATTTTATTTTCCGCTCTAGATCTGGGATTCAAACTGATATTTGATTGGCTGTTGTTATGGTGACGTTTAATTTATGCAAGTTGATTGACATGTGTTCCAGCATTTCAAACGTAAGGACAAGATGCCTTTCGGTGACATCACTATCAGTCTGTAGACCGGCTCCCCCCGGCCAGTAGGAACAACATGTCTTTGGGTTTTTAATTGCTATAAAAGTTTTTACTCTAACCTTAATGCGTTTTTTTTTGCAATTGACATGTACATGATATATGTTTTGTCAACATGAAACGAAAACACCCAAAGGCGCATTTAAAATGTTCGTGTGTAACCCCCGTGGTTAATATGTAACAGTTTTTACGTCTCTCATATCTTAGATCACATCGTCGAGTAATAAAACACTGGGCGAAAAAGCTTTCTTTCCAAGCTGGGAAACAACATGGATTGAACTCTATTTACAAACTTTCTGTGTGTGGATTGACCGTGGATTTCAAAATGTCCCGGAGTCGAAACTATTTCCAGGTTAACATTGGATAGCACTGGGTTTCATTGGATAACTATCGATTGTGTAATCTGGAATAGATTTATGAGACCTGCGTCACTTGGTGATTTCTTCCCAAATCAAGCTGACAGGACATGGTATAACTGACGTACTGTTCAGAGCGGTGTTAAACAAAACACACACAGTGTCATAAAACATTTGATTGTAACTGACGTCTATCAAGAGTTTCGATACACATATTGGAATTAAGGCTTTTGGTCCAACAAAGGACGATGATGATACTACAATATTGATTTTACTTTCCTTATATATAAATCCTGTAGGAAACGATGCACGTGTCTGTTTTTTACAAATAAAATCTGAAGCATGCTTTTACCATGTGGAACTGTGACAAGCATCATGACGAATCCCAGGACAACCTTCTTTCTTATAATTAGGCGTTTGTGATTTATCACTTACCATCGAACCCTAATTTGACAAATGTTAAATTAAATTGAACCTAGACAGTCACTTTAATTCCTGTCTGTGAATATATTTAACTAAAATGACACCTATTTTCGAAGCCCGTAATGTAAACGGTATCAAAGAGCTTTGGTTGCTCTAAAACTGTTAATGTTTTTCTATTAACCCAACCATATATACTATCGTCTGACCACTTTAAAAAGCTGTTGTTCTGCAATGATATTCTGATTCTATTTCGACAACGGATACCCTGTTTATGCAGAATTTTCCGTAAATCAAGTAATAAACAAGAAATAGTTTTGGTGTTATCTTCAATGCTCTCCTCTGCGTTGAACAAATATGCCCAATGTGTTGGTGGTAATCCTCACGATTGCGGTGATGTAACGTAGACCGTTTTAGGTAAATGTTATACACATGCGTGGTAGATGATCCAATGGTTGATATGTTACTTCTTTGTGTTATGTGCTTCATTAGGGAAAAGTATTTTTTAATATCTCTTGACTACCACTAGTCGAGTCTGTAGTTGATGAATTGTCATGAATAATAATGGAGGGTTTTCATTTCAGATGTGTATTGTCAGGCCTACAGATTGTGCTATTGTGTAATCACGGGGGCACAGTCGTTTAAGGCGCCGTAATTACCCGTGCAGAGTGGCCTCCTTTAGGCATAAAACCTGACATATACATATTTTTTATTAAATTGTAGGATTTAAAGGGACACAAACATTGAGTGTGTGTATGTGTGTGATTATGTGTGTATGCGTTTGTGTGTATTTGTTACTTTGTGTGTTGTGTATGTCTGTGTGCGTGTGTTTGTGAGTGTTTGTGTTTGAGTGTGTGTATGCGTGTGTGTATGTGTGTATAAGTATGTTGGTGTATGTGTATGTGTGTGTATGTATGTTTTTTTTGTATATGGTTTTGTGTGTGTTTGTATGTGTGAGTGTGCTTGTGTGTGTTTGTGTGTATGTGTGTTTGTATGTGTGTATATGTGTGTCTGTATGCCTGTGTCTGTGTGTCTATCTGTGTGTGTGTTTGTGTGTGTGTGTGTACTTACGTAGTTGAATAAGGAAACATGTGGAACTATTTGCCGAATATTTCTTTTTGTGTGTATGTGTGTGTTTGTGCCTGTGTGTGTTTGTGTTTGTGTGTATGTGTGTGTTTATATGTGATTTAGTTTGTGTTTGTGTGTGTGTTTGTCTGTATGTTTTTATGTGTGTTTGTGTGTATGTGTTTGTTTGTGTGTGTCTGTGTGTTTGTGTGTGTATGTGTGTGTGTGAGTGTGTCTGTGTGTTTGTTTGTGTGTGTATGTGTGTGTGTGAGTGTGTCTGTGTATTTGTGTGTGTATGTGTGTATAATGTATATATGACGCGGCGTTATGTTAACATCTTGTTTTTTCACTGTGTTGCACTACAATTACTGATGAAAAATAATGTACAGTTCATGCTCTTACAAAAGGTAAAACACTTCCTGTCGTTGAAAAGAGGAATTAGCAGTAATGTAGATAAAATCCTAATATATTTTTAAGTATTCCTTATTTGTTTCTTTCGACTTTTAATATTTCATTCTGATTGGAATTTCGTAACCACCTCCGATAAATGTTTTGGCAATGTGCCCACTGTTCTCACCCACACCAAATCCAATGGCACGAATGGAAATGGATTTATTCGTGTAGTGTGCAGTGTCCCTTCCTTCATTTCTTTTTCATCAGTATTAGTGAGAAGGTTGTATATATCAGTGCCTGGATAATCTAACGTGATATAAAACACACACCTACTGCGCGTGCTTAGGCTGACTAATGCCTGCAGGTGGCTCCATTGCGTATCAGATGTCGGATTAGCCATCTCATTTCTGAGCGGCATACCGTGTAAAAGAACATATTGTACCAGTTGCACCTAGTTGTATATTTACCTCACCCACGTCTTCCATGTCAAGCAGTCATTGATCTACTGGAGCCGCGAACCCAATACTTTAATGTGATCTTGTCGGAGTAGTCCCACGATGTATTGTTAAAACTTTGAAACTGCATTGGAAAAGGGAGAGAAACCGATAGGCAAGAACATGAAGTTTTAATCCTTTTCACCGTTGCTCTTTTATCCCTGCAGTATTATGAAAGAATAAAAAACACGAAAACAAAGTCTTGAGAGTTTAAGGTTTATACTCCGTACTTTAGCAAAAGTCATATGACATTCTATTTACAAGCTACACAATGCCAATCCTAATTCCGTATTACACGATCGGAAAGGTAACATAGGATATTCCGTTACAAAGGAACCACAAACACGAGCATCACATAAAATGAGATATATGATACCGGTTTAAATTTTTATTTCGAATTTAATGCCTATATTCTCGAGAATATGTTACAAATGGTCAGGACTGACAATACCATTCAACTAACTTGAATAAGTATGTTACAGTAAACTACGGTTATTACGAACTCAATGGGACCATTAATTTTAGTTCGATATAACCGTAGTTCGTTATATACAGATATAGCATAACTACAACAAATAGTCGGGACAAAAATGTAAGTTCGTTATATCCGTCAGTTCCTTATAAGCGTGTTCGTTATAAACGTAGTTTACTGTAATTCTAGTTAAGTAGATCTATCAAGAAGTAACACTAGTAATGCTAGGTTTCATCCGATCAGGAATATTTATTTCTGCTTCACAAATGCATTAGAACATTCCTGGTGTCAGTATTGCAATAACAGATCTGGTGTTATTACCACACAGCGCATCTGGTGTCATTACCACACTGCGCAAATGGTATCACTTCACACACAAAACACATATGCCTTTCTCACAAAGGCAAGTTATTACCACACTGTGCATATGTAATCACTTCACACACAAAACACATATGACTTTCTCACAGCACACATGGTGCCCTTACCACCACAACACACCTGGTGACATTATTTACACAAGGCATATTGCGCCTCTATGTAAAAAGACATCTGGTGTCATCACCACCACACCATACCTGCTGATATTACCACCACAACGCTGTGGTGCCATTACCACAACACACATGGTGTCATTGCTTACACAAGACGTATTGTGTCGGCATGTACCTGGGACACCTGGTGTCATAACCACAACAACCCTGGTACCATTACAACAGCAAACGTGGTGTCCTGATGACCACAACACATACAGTTTCATTGCGATTACTACAAAACATACTTTGTTATACTTATTAGCTGACTCAATCCGCTTTGAATACACATGCCGATATTACATTAGTGTCAATGCCATGTTTTCATTACCACCACAACCCACCTGATGCCATAACCACCACAATATCCCTGGTGACATTACTATTACAAGACTCTTAGTGCCATTACTGCTTCCACAACATTACCACCCCAAAATGCATGGGGACATTATCCAAACATTCCACTGTCACTGCCCCCACCAAACACCGGGTGTGTTTACGGCCACAAAACATCTGTGTCATTCCCACAACAACGACACTCCTGACGTCAGTTATTACCACCAGCACCACAACAGTCCTGATGTAACCTATTACACAAGCACAACAACAGTCCTGATGTAACCTATGACCTCCAGCACAACAACAGCCCTGAATTAGGTTATTACCACCAGCACAACAACATTCCTCATGTAGGTGATTACATCCAGCACAACAACGTTCCCGACGTCGTTTATTACCACCAGCACAACAACACTCCTGATATAAGTTATTACAACCAACACACCTGACGTAGGTTATTACCATCAGTACACGAACATTCCCGATGTTAGTTATTACCACCACCACAACAACAAACCTGACGTAGGTTATTACCACCAGCACACGAACATTCCCAATGTTAGTTATTACCACCGGCACACCAACACACCTGATGTAAGTTATTACCACCAACACAACAACACTCCTGATGTAAGTTATTACCACCAGCACAACAACAGTCCTGATGTAAGTTATTATCACCAGCACAACAACATTCCTCACGTCGTTTATTACCAACAATACACAAACACTCCTGATGTAGGTTTTTACCACCAGCATAACAGCAGTCCTGACGTCGGTTATTACCACCAGTACAACAACACTCCTGGTGTAGGTGATTACCTCCAGCACAACAACAGTCCTGATGTAAGTTACTACCACCAGCACAACAACAGTTCTGATGTAAGTTATTACCACCAGTACAACAACAGTCCTGATGTAAGTTATTACCACCAGTACAACAGCAGTCCTGATGTAAGTTATTACCACCAGTACAACAACACTCCTAACGTCGGTTATTACCACCAGTACAACAACACTCCCGGTGTAGGTGATTACCTCCAGCACAACAACAGTTCTGATGTAAGTTATTACCACCAGCACAACAACAGTCCTGATATAAGTTATTACCTCCAGCACAACAACACTCCTGATGTAAGTTATTACCACCAGCACAACAACAGTCCTGATGTAAGTTATTACCACCAGTACAACAACACTCCTAACGTCGGTTATTACCACCAGTACAACAACAGTCCTGATGTAAGTTATTACCACCAGTACAACAACACTCCTGATGTAGGTTATTACCACCCGTACAACAACACTCCTAACGTCGGTTATTACCACCGGTACAACAACAGTCCTGATGTAAGTTATTACCACCAGTACAACAACACTCCTAACGTCGGTTATTACCACCAGCACAACAACAGTCCTGATGTAAGCTATTACCATCAACAGAACAACACTCTTGATGTAAGTTATTACCACCAGCACAATACTCTCTAAAGAGAGACCTGCATCTCAACAGAAATCTACATATATATAGACCTATATTTAAGTGGAGACCAATATGTGTAGAAACCTATATATAAAGATATCTCTACATAGATACCCGCATCTATTCAGAGATACATGTCTCAACATTTACCGACGTCTAAACAGAGACGAAGACCAATATCTAAATATAGACATATATTTATAAAGAATGATATAGATAATCATAGACCAACACTTGAAAAGATACCTAGATCTTCACAAAGAACGAAATATAGATCGATGTCTTCATCCATATAGAGATGTACGTTGTTACAAAGATCGACAGCTATACAAAGGCCTATCGCCATACAGAAATCCACATCTTTGCAGAGATCAACACTGTACGCGGACCTACATCTAAACAGTGATCCTCATCTAGGCCGGGATATACATCTAAACAGAGACCTACATCTTAACAGAGACACACATCCTAACAGAGACATACATCTAAACAGAGACATACATCTAAACAGAGACACACATCCTAACAGAGACCTACATCTAAACAGAGACCTACATCCTTACAGAGACCTATATCTAGACAGAGACCTACATCTGAACAGTGATCCTCATCTAGACGGGGGCACGGGTGGCCCAGTCGTCTAAGGCGCAGCGATTCACTGTGCAGAGTTGCGTCCTTTGGGCACGCCAGATACCTATGATCGAATCCCGGTTCGCCCCGATTATATTTCTAGGTTTGTCAGCACCATACCCGTGCTCGTGGGTTTCACTGAAGTGGTAAACGTCTGAGACATGCATCACTTCGGGCTTTCCTCCCACATTAAGCTGACACGCCGCGATATAACTGGAATACTGTTAAAAGCGGCGTTAAACCCAACTCACTCACTCACTCACTCACTCCTCATCTAGACAGGGACACACATTTAAACAGAGACCTACATCTAAACATAGTCCTACATCTGGACAGAGGCCTACATCTAAACAGAGACCTACAGCCATATAGAGACATATGTCTATACAGAGACCTACAGGTAAACGGAGATCCTCATCGAGACATGGACAGACATCTTAACAGAGACCTACATGATGTTTTGTTAAATTGTACTGAAAATATACATTTCGTGCATTTCGTAACTTGAACACAGATATGCCATCAACAGTATTGGTAATATTTCAGGTGTATTTCAACCAGTCCAAAGACCTACATCTAGACAGAGAGCTACATCTAGGCAGAGATCCTCATCTAGGCCGGGTTAGACATCTAGACAGAGACCTACATCTGAACAGAGAAACACATCTAATCAGAAGCCTACATCAAAACAGAGACCTACATCCATATAGAGACCTATATCTAGACAGAGACATACATCTAAACAGAGATCCTCATCTAGACAGGGACAAACATGTTAACAGGGACCGACATCTGAACAGAGACACACACCTAAACAGAGATCCTCATCTAGACAGGGGCACACATCTAAACAGAGTCCTACATCTGAACAGAGACCTCCACGTACATTTGGACAGAGGCCTACATCTGAACAGAGACCTACAGCCATATAGAGACCTATGTCTATACAGAGACCTACATCTAAACGGAGATCCTCATCTAGACTGGGACAGACATCTTAACAGAGACCTACATGATGTTTTGTTCAATTGTACTGAAAATATACATTTCGTGCATTTCGTAACTTGAACACAGATATGCAATTAACAGTACTTGTTAAAATTTCACTCAAGTACACACGTAGGAGGGGGCCACTTTCTACAGGTGTACCAGTCAAAAAATAGAAAGCATCGCAGGGAGCATATTTCCGTCAATCCGTAACAAAACGACCTGCCTCTGACTGGAATGTTTCCAGTTTTTTTTCCAATTAGAGATACCTACATCTATACAAAAAGCTAAATTCGAGACACGTTTCTATCTAAATAGAAACCTACAACAGCTATACAAAGGTCCATCTCCATACTGAAATCCCCATCTTTGCAGGGATCAACACTGTACACGGACCTACATCTAAACAGAGATCCTCATCTAGACGGGGACACACATCTATCTAAATAGAAACCCATAACATAAACAGCGACTTAAAAACACATAATTGTAGCTAAAATGGATGGAATTATCATTAAAACGCCCGCATGTTATCGGAAATGAGCGGGCTACTTCAGTATTGACTGTGTATTTTAGCGGACTCTTACAAAGGTTTGCACATCGGTTTTTCCATTCATACCTCAGCGTACCGAAAAAAATACAGTCAATCCTTATAATTAAATCGACAACGTAAAACATGTTTTATTTAAAATAGTTTAATCAAAAACAGTTGTATATATCAAAACAGACAAAACTGACGAGATTGATAAACATTCCAGGTATAGGAATACATACTGTGGCGTGGCAAGAATCAGGGGATCGTTTAATTTATGCAGATAACCTGACACGCCTACACAGTCAGTAGCCAATCAGTGAAGAGTAGGATCAAAACAATGTTCATAGGACCTGTCAATTAAGGCAAAAGAGAGACGAGTTGCAACAGTCAGACTGTTATGAACCGGAACAAATATGTCCGGGAGAAGGCAGCTGCTTCAAATGACATGGTCAGCTACCGCCAGATTCAAACATTAGTTCCCTGCAAACGGGATAAACACAGTGTTGGAAAAAATGAAAAAAAGGAAACCCGAAGATGAAAGTTGTGGAATCGAGGGGAGCGGGGAAAAAAACAGGCGAACGAGCCTGCATGTTTGCTGATTCACTCCTTCTTAGCCTTCGGGTTCAAAAGGTAGTTTGGACAATGAATATGCATGAATTTCTCTAAATATCCTGTGCCTGGCGATACACGTGAGCAGAAAGGGAATTCCCTCGACTGTAATTTTGAGATTCCCCGATATTCCGCGGACATAAAAGAAGTGCGCCTCGGTGGGCGAGGCTTAATTTTTTACATTCATTGGGAAATTAATGCAATAACTAGTGACCAGTTAAGCTAATCAGAATGCAGGAATTACAATGAACACAACGAAAATGTTATCATTGTAACTTGATAATGCCCTCATATTGTTTGACGACAATCACGCCCGTTGTTAGGTGACGTTACGTTCAATGATGACCTCATCTGGATTGTTCTATGACGTTTCCATATCTGTAAAAGTGGGTCAGTGAAATTCATATTGATTGCACTAAACGTTACTAAATCGATATTGTTGTTTTATTTGATAACAAATTCTATCGATTTTAGCTATAATAACGGTAACGCTATTTTGTAGGGCATAATCATTTGCAGAAGCCCTCGATCTTTTCAACTGCCCTCCTTCGTCGGGCAGTTAATGGAAGACCCCGACCTTCTACAAATGATAATGCCCGGAAATATAGCGTTACTCTTATAATAGAGACATTATTCTTACAGGGGGACATCTTAAAGTATAGGGCATTATAATCCCGTTTCTTTGTAGTGCACCTTCCAGTTCCTCTTCTATCGCGATGCTTCAGGAACTCGGTACACATGATTGAGTGTTGACCCTTTCATATAATTTTCACCACTATTTTGGCTTTAACGCTTAATGGAATCTGTTTCGTCGAATAATCATGACTGGTGTTTCTTTGGCGTTGACGTTTTATATTCAGCTGACACTCTTAAGACTGCAGATATTGCTCTATAGAAGGATAGCTCGTCTATAAGGATAAGTAAGTCTTACTGTGTCTCTGCCGTATGGAAGCACAAATTAGACATGTTTAGCCCACGATGTATATTCCATGAGACAGGAAGCCCGTTAAGAACATTGACGTTTTTAGCGTAGCTTCCCGTTCGACTGAATACCGCAGATAATTAAATTAGTCACCGATGATCAACTCTGGCGATTTTATCTCCCTTATTCCATCGTTTCCAATGTATCGCCTCAATCTGTAATAGACGGGAACACATTTTCGCCGCTTCCGCTTTGATTTTACTTCAGGGTTGGTGTCAAGGGATCCCCATGCTGCTCGGACTTCGACCGACAAATTATTCTGGGCATCTGACGCGGAGGAGTCGATTATTTGAGCCCACAGCAAAACATCAACTCGAACCGTGACCTTTAAGTGTGATGAAACACCTACTGGTATTAGATGGGGGCGATGGGGTAGCCTTGAGGTTAAAGCGTTCGCTCGTCACACTGAAGACCCGGGTTCGATTCCCAACATGGGCACAATGTGTGAAGCCCATTTCTGGTGTCCCGCGATGTGATATTGCTAAAAGCGGCGTAGAAACATACTCACTCACTTTTGAAACTCATATTTAAACTCATTTAGAACTTTAAGTTGTTTGCCTTCTTTCAATTTGTTACTTTTACAAATTTCACAGTTTCCACCAGATATTGATGTAGGGAGTTTTAAGTTGATGTTAGCCATATTGCTGACTTCAGTAAATATGGGACACAGGTATCTTGTAAACTGAGCCGGTTAAATCTTTGATGAACACGGTGTTGAATTAGGAAATTCATTTTGGGATCGAACAGCTATTGGTTTCAGATGATAAAAATAATGTAAAGACAAGTCAATCTGGACTGTGACAGGGACGCTGAAATCGAATTTTCGTATTAACTAACAAAGGTTACTGGGGAATGTCAGTATTGTGAATACATGTATAAACGCGTGAAACTTGGGGATCAACTCATTATGGAGAGGTACTACTGTACACAACCAACCCACGCATCAGCACAAGACCTGATTGAATACACTGGAGTTTATTGTTCAACCGAAAAGTTAATTGTCATAATTTCTCGATAGAAACAATCCCTAACATATTTTATGTATGTTAGGGAGTATCGTTATTTTATGTCCATTTTATGTATCGTTATGAACAAATGAATTCTCCAGTTACCCATGTTAACACATGTTAACACGATTCCGGACAAACCGGGTCCTGACTAAGGAGGTTTTACGTTATACGAGCGTATGTCTTGGAAGCCCAATATATTCTTCCTTTAACTCACTCACTCACCTACTCGCAGGAGTTGATTAAGCAGAGAAGCAAGCATCACGTTCCAACAAATAGCTATCTTTACCAGTCTCAACTCTTTCTTACAATCTATTTCAGAGTGAAAAAGACAATATTGCATTTCCTGGACAGTGTATGCCTGACACGAGAGCTGTATGTTTGTAAACAAACAGAGAAGGTTCTCACATTGCATCGACGTTGTCTGACGTGATTCCTCGTTGCCGACGCATGTTATAATGACAGCTCTTTGTGGCCTATGTCTGTAATCTGTTGAATGATGACGGCATCCAGATATTCTGAGGCCTCTGTGCACACAAGAAGTCATTCTTCTTTGTAGCTGAACTGGAAGCACTCCGTGGGAGCAGTAATACAAACATTGTCAAGTCAAGTCTTGTAATAGGCCAACTCTGGGATCCAAACCAAAAATCATCTTTCCTATCGCTCTTAATTTTCAGATCAAAAATAGACGTGGCAATTTCGTTCCTCATTTGAATACGACGGCAGGTCACGGTGTCAAGAATTGTATCAATATTCATGAGGTACGGTGCCTGTTTGACGCCACAATCCCCTCTGATTTAGGTCACGTGGTCACTTGTGTAGAAGATTTGACACTTCCGCTATAAATTCATGTTTGAACGTATACATCGTTAAACTTTTCTTTATTCTCTGGACGCGTAGACGAAGGTTATCTAACGACGACACTGTTACTGGTGGCTAATTTGTTGCAAATTTGATTTATCGTTGAAAAAAATGGTCGTGGTTGAGAAGTCTATGCGTTTAGGACATTGATCATGTCAGGCGCGTATCACGTTTCAATATCTTCCATTATGCTATAAACAAACCGGGATGTTTCTTTTGAATGACCCTCTAAGTTGCTTGACACACTTACAAGCCGGCTTAGGAGGCTTTTATCTGAAGGTAAAGCTTCTTGTCAAGTCATAACGCGCTTAATTGACTTCTCTCATTCTGAGAAAATTTAAATGTGAAAGTTATTAATATGTGAGTGAGCTGTCGTTCACTGTCAGAAAATTATCGGCCAGGTTTTCCCCCCGGCGATTCTCGAGTATCTGAGGTAAATGTTTTTATTCGATGTAAATATTTGACGCTTTTTACCCATTTTAAGATTCACAACCCATTTCTTCAGATGTTATCTGAGGATTTTACATATAAATGTAGGTTCAATGGCTTCGTGTTTATAATTAATCCCAGAAAGCACTGATTTTGATTGAATATTAGTTTAAACGACATAAAAACCAATAACAACTTTACATTATATTGAAACGAAACTCTGCACCAAAATTAAAGTGGCATTCAGTATCATAGCAACTAGATATAAAACAGCGATCAGGCTTTCAGAAACCTTCATCAGGTTTACATTTGTTAACATCAAATTGCAGCTGGGCTGTATGCTAATGTGTGAATGTTTTCTGACAGCGGTTGTGGTGGCGATGTCTGTGATGGCGGTAGAGATAGTGGTGATGTATGGATTGTGGAGATCTGGTTGGGAGAGTGGCGATAGTGGTGATGTCTGTGATGGCGGTAGAGATAGTGGTGATGTATGGATTGTGGAGATCTGGTCGGGAGAGTGGCGATAGTGGTGATGTCTGTGATGGCGGTAGAGATAGTGGTGATGTATGGATTGTGGAGATCTGGTCGGGAGAGTGGCGATAGTGGTGATGTCTGTGATGGTGGTAGAGATAGTGGTGATGTGTGGATTGTGGAGATCTGGTTGGGAGAGTGGCGATAGTGGTGATGTCTGTGATGGTGGTAGAGATAGTGGTGATGTATGGATTGTGGAGATCTGGTTGGGAGAGTGGCGATAGTGGTGATGTCTGTGATGGTGGTAGAGATAGTGGTGATGTGTGGATTGTGGAGATCTGGTTGGGAGAGTGGCGATAGTGGTGATGTCTGTGATGGTGGTAGAGATAGTGGTGATGTGTGGATTGTGGAGATCTGGTTGGGAGAGTGGCGATAGTGGTGATGTCTGTGATGGTGGTAGAGATAGTGGTGATGTATGGATTGTGGAGATCTGGTCGGGAGAGTGGCGATAGTGGTGATGTCTGTGATGGCGGTAGAGATAGTGGTGATGTATGGATTATGGAGATCTGGTTGGGAGAGTGGCGATAGTGGTGATGTCTGTGATGTCGGTAGAGATAGTGGTGATGTATGGATTATGGAGATCTGGTTGGGAGAGTTGCGATAGTGGTGATGCCTGTGGTGGCGGTAGAGTTAGTGGTGATGTATGGATTGTGGAGATCTGGTGGGGAGAGTGGAGATATTGGTGATGACAGGATGAAAGTGATGGTGGTAATTACTAGGAATGGTGGAGATTATTGTTATGGTGGACTGGAGGTGTGATATGGGTAATCATTATTGTAATTGTGGCGATAGTGAGTTATGGATGTGATTGCGGTGATGGTGGTGATAGTGGGATATGAAGTTACGAGTGCAATGAATGACGGAAACCTTACCATGGAATTCATACCATGAACAAATAATCTCATATTCCACTGACTGTGTAACCAAGGTTTTGTGGTATCGCGGAATACCCACAATCTCCTTATAGAAACTTGAGTGAACCAGACCAGGTTACATCCTTATAATTGACAGTGCTACGCATTACATATGCAACTGTAAGATCATCTGGACGATAATCCTTGCTAATGAACTGATTAATAGAAAGACGTAATGCGACATACTGATTCTGTGTGCCAGTAAGTGAAAGCCTGTTGAGTTTCAGATAGTACTGATACCCCCAACGTAGTAAAGAGTGCTCGGACCAAACATTTAATCGACCTTTGTCAGGTACCACCCTCGGGGCCTCATCCTGCCTCTAGTTAGGCTAATCAGCATATTTTCATAAACCACAATAAACGTATCGTTAACCTAAATTGGACATCCGGCAAGTTTTAGGATGTCTGATGGGAGGTAGCCGGAGAGTCTACCAGTACGTTGAGGGAAAGCTGCACATTCCATATCACCATATCAATTTGTCGTCTTCATATATACTCAACAACAAAAGTTCCTGTGACACCAATATTTTAGTGTTTTTTTCAAACAAGTAAAGTTTGGTTTTCAACATTGTAGTACATGTATGGAATCAAGTCACAAAAACGCAACTGCTACAGAAAAGCATGCATTCCAGGCAAAAGTTGACTTTTATGCAAGTCCAATGCATTTCACTACCCAAGGATTGGTATAAAAACATGCGTTAACGGGATTCGATATGCATTGTTTAGCATCGTGCTGACAACAACCACTCAGAAAAACAACAAAATTACGCAATTATTCAACATTACGAAATGCCCCGCCTGTCCAAAAATAAGCGTCTGTGGGCCATTGGTATGCTTGAAGCAGGATCGAGTCAATGTTGCAAGACAATGTAACGTCCTCAGAAACACCATTTGGTGTTTATGACAACGTTTGCAACAGACGAATGCAGTCAGAGACCATCCTCGGAGTGGCAGGCCACGCGTAACCAATAATCGACAAGACAACTGGATTCGAACAACACACCTACGAAATCGATTCCAGCCAGCAACAGTGACAGCAAGAAGCATCCTTGGCCTTCGACGA
The DNA here is from genome assembly GCF_022045235.1 of Haliotis cracherodii. Lineage (NCBI taxonomy): Eukaryota > Metazoa > Mollusca > Gastropoda > Lepetellida > Haliotidae > Haliotis > Haliotis cracherodii. The sequence goes on along the minus strand of NW_027266270.1, from coordinate 15,453,653 downwards.
ATATTTTCACAATCCGTATGTAGTCGCCTCAGATGTGCAGGGATTGTCGCAAAAAGACCCGCCAGACGTCCAATTTTGACAGGAAATCACCGTTAAGCACGTCTACAGTGGTGCAGACGGCGTCTACGCTGGCAGTCCATGCAGTGGAGACAAGTTCTATTCACTGACGAGTCTCGTTTTCAACTCAGTCACAGCGATGGACGGATTCCAGTGTACCGACGTCGAGGTGAACGTTACGTCAATCATTGTATCATGGAAGAAGATCGGTTCGGGGCGGCAGCGTTATGGTATGGGGTGGGATTACAACAAGACAGAGGACCCGTGTGATAGTGGTAGAAGAAAATCTCAATGGACAGAGCTACCGCGACGAGATCGTCGGCCCTGTTGTTCTACCGTTTTTGCGTGTCATTGCCCAGGCATTACCTTTCGACATGACAACGCCAGGCTTTATATTGCTTGACTTGTTCGGGATTCTCTTCAACAAAACAACTTGAATGTCATCCCCTGGCTGGGCTCGCTCTCCTGATCTCTCACCAATCGAGCACAAATGGGATGAGATGGATTGGCGCCCTCGACGTCAACCACGTATTCCATAGACACTCCAGGAACTTCGAAACATGCTCCAGCAGATATTGACAGATATCCCACAGGACTTTGTGCGACGCCTGGTGCATTCCATAAGACGAAGATGTGTTGCTTGCATCGCAACCAGAGGTGGACACACACGCTATTGATTTGTAAATTGACATTTTGGCGGCTTCTTCGGGGCGAACCGTGCCCAAGGGAAGCAAAGCTGCACAGCGAATCGCGGCGCCATGGACGACAGGGCCACCCGTGCCCAAGCTGCATGTAAGGTACTAGAAGGTTAACAGCCACATTATCACCTCATCCTACCGGGTACCCACTCACTGCTGGGTAAACAGAGGCACATTTTGAACAAAGTCACTTGTCTAAGGAGACACCACGTGTGCTTCAGTGTGGGGCAGGACCGAAGCCCTAGAAACTCTCAGGAGTCAAGCTGCTTAAAGTGGTCACCCACCCATCTACTCTCCGAGACCGACGTTGTTTAACTTTACCTGATTAGTGATTTGTGCGCTGTGCACAGGACCACGTGCCACCACCGAATCTCAGGGATTCCAGTTTCCAACTTTGCAAAAAAAAGGCTTGAATTACATGGCTCGATCGAAGTGCCACAAGTGGCTACTACGAGTTATATCCCTTCTCTGTCCCTCCTATTGACAATCAGATTCCATCTCTCATGTCCACTGCATTTGCTTTAAACAAAATGGCCACCAATCGATTGCGTTTTCGTATCAGAGAAGTTTCTTTCAGTTACGTGACTAGCTGATTACTGTTCGATGGGAAGGACTGAATGTGTGATTCAAGTCAAAGCTCAGTGGTGGTAATCTGCACGATATGTCGGGCGTGTTATGTTGAGAGACTGAAGTATTCAATGAGCATGGCTTCTAGCTGGCATCGGAAGAGCTAGAACATAGGGGAGATAACTCTAGTCGTTGTGATCTAAACACAGCTTACAAGTATGTCACAAAACAGATCAATGAATCACTGAGTTCAAATGTTTGCTTTGTTAAGAAGCACATCGTCTTTTGAAAAATATTTATTATCAAAATTTAGACGTCATAGAATTTTGCTGCATGTTAGAAAGTAGACGAAGTTGAATTGACAAACATATACAAACAGGTATTGATTACTTACAGTCGTTTTGTTTCATAATTTCAAACTTGTATTGACACACTCTGGGGTCAAGTGGATAGAGCGTCTGTACGGAGAGCGGAAGGTCGGTGTTTCGATTCCTTGGCTGCATCATACCAAACGACGTTACATGATGCTACTTTCTGTTACCCAGGCTGAGGTTCGCAATTGGCATTAAAGGCTAAACCAAGGACTTGCCACAGGCCCTAATGCCGTTGCTTAAATATTTCTAGATCAATTAACACGAGCGTCACCGTCAGACATGTACTTCCCTATATGCATCTTTACAGCAAAGACATAAAGAATAGTGCATATCTGACACTCGTGATATTTATTTTTTAAATTATCTAGAAAAAATTTAAGCATGGACACAATGAATTGTGACTGCCAGGTTCGAAGTCAGTATTCTGTATTTGAGTGGGGGATCCGTGTTAAACTGAGGCGTGGTGTCTCAATGGGCTTACACTTTAAAGCTGGCATAAGTTCGCACTAGTAAAAAGCAGACACTCACATACGTGCATGCACAAATAAGTGAAATATTTTTGAAAGCGACGTTAAACCTCACCGCAGCTCACCACACCTCAAACACGTGGCGGTCTTGACGTATTTACCAAATCTAAATGAACACAATGTCTGTTTCAGAGAAGGCAATTCGAGACAGAAAATTAATGTCGTGACATAATATTTCAACAGAGATTGAAAAGAAACAAGATCTTTTTAGATGCTGTCAGATAATTGGTGATATTTCTCTCTACTTATGAAATACAGTTTATAAATAGATCACTAGAAGATATAGGAAGAGATGTATTTTGATGAGTATTTAGATAACAAAGAAGTCTTTTATTTTGAATGAATGTGAGGTATTTGTTTCTGTTTGATACTGCTGAAAAACCAGCATTAGTTTTCGTCGGGTTTGTTTGTTGTTCCTGGGACTGAAGTACCAAGAAAGCAGATTATCGAAACTGAGGTTTTAGAGACATTATGTATATATTTCATACACCTATCTTATATTAACCGTGTCATATATAGACATAGGCTTAAAAGACACGTCAGTAGATATTTCTTAGATACATTACTAGACATAACATAGTAATTGGCAATTAAATAACTTCAGTGAGGTTGCGATTGCTTGAGTGTAATTGCGGTGCATGACATTGGAAAAGATACCACAAGTAGTGTAAACCTTTATAGTCAACAAGTTGTGTTGTAAAGTCTGTAAGGTGCTGTGTTAGTTCATCGTGCGAAAGTGCATGCACGACTGTCCATGTGGTATCTCATCTGGTGTGCAACTCGAGTTGATAATGTCATGTGCCTCATCTTGACGAAAACCTGCTTGCATGGTCAATGTCCTTCCCAATCTGACCATCTGCATTTGACCAGCACGTTAACATGTGCACAACATCTCGTGGTCTATCTGGCATCTCTATGACATCTTTCGTGTCCAGACGTCCATGAAGGAAACAAGACATGTGTTATTGCCTACGGATTTTCTTCATTATATGATTTTGTTCAAATTATGACAGTCCCTAACATGATCTGCATTGTGATTAAAAGGTTGAATGCGTTCGCGTGAATCAGCTCCATGATCAAGTCTGACAGGTTAGCGGGTGGCATATATCTCACTGAAGATTATCGTGCATATGTTATCAAAGCGGGTATTGTTGTGAGATTGGCAATTATGTTCAAAGAGACAGCATTTAGGAACCTTTCCAGAACAGAAAACTCCGCTATCACGTCAAGGGAGAACCATTGCACCATCTGGATCGCACATTAAACAACATCCCAGCAGACAGATTAATTTCACTTAAAGATCATGTCATAGAAAGATAGTTCGACCCAAACTGAAACATAACATTACACTGAAGTTGTATGTAAGTAATATGTCATCCCGTGAGATTGTCATTGTTTTATTTTTCCGTATTTATTCATATATGTACCTGCTACGTTATTCGCAAAACCATGCATTGCTTAAGGGCCTGCTGAAATTTAAAACTATCAGCCCGTGAACAAATCTGTGGGCCTATGACCAATGTCTATTTCCAAAACTGTCTCCATCTTTCAGATAATACTCTTCTCATAATGTACTAACTGTAATAGTATATCATATTGACTTAAGTTTTACTCCACTTTAATAAAGGCTCGTTTCTTGGTCATTTTGCGATCCCTGCGCTCTGCACTTATTGTTATGGAAGTCACTCGGACATCCCCCCTACATAGGATACCCCTTCTCCCACCGCTGCCTTGTGCAATCTACCAGGCAGGATAGTAGGTATAATCCACTAGGCCTTTTGATAAATGTGTTGTCTTCAATATCCGTCAAATATTGATGTTTAGGACACCGAGTGGTGATCTATGTTCTAATCACAGGGGTATGCACAACTAGAGATCTCTACTAGATCAGGAGACTATTATGGACACAGATCTTATCCAACTCATGGTCACCTGACCGTGGCCAGATATGAATAATCATAGCTGTTGTTTAGAAAGCAGCTACATGTTGTTGTTTACTGCACGTTCTGATAGATCTTGAACTGCGTCTTAGTCCAACTCAACCAGGATACTCCAGTGGCGAAACCAGGGTGTGTGGGCGTCTGATTCGTCAACCACGACACACACACACACACACACACACACACACACACACACACACACACACACACACACACACACACACACATAAACACCAGTCCCCTCCCCAGATGTGATTTTTCGATATGAGCTATAGAGACCTATAATTCTGCTTAAATAATACGCGAAGACACCTATTAATATTGGCCCTCCTGGGTACCTGGATCACAATAGGTAGCCATCACACAATTGCTGGTAGTGAGAGGTGACAAAGTGTATCGGGTAGTCAGGTTTACTGACTTGGTTTTGTGCGTATCATTATGCCCCGTGACCGCCTCCGTAGTGAAGTGGGTAGAGCATCTGCCAGGAGAGAAGGGGGGTCTTCGGACATCAAAAGATGTTAAAAGGTTGAAGTTGCTGTTACCCTGACTGGTGTTTGGCATTAAGTGATAAAACAAGGACTGGTCGACTCGGAGTCTGAGTGTGGTATCCTTGTTACACTCTGGACTAGTACAAGCAGCCACACACGCCCATGCCCGTCGCTATATAAGCGAAACATGATAGGGATCAGGTGGTCAAACAAGGTGCTTTTCTTATAAAAATAGTCAGAAAGAACTTGCTTTGAAGCTCCATCTAAACAAATTACGAAATCTTCACACTAAAAAATCCCATCAACATTGTTGAAATACCTATTGCCCTGGATTAATGACAATATATTCATGGACCTATTGCACTGGACTAAGCACACAACATGTTAGAACACCTTTTGCTTTGGGTAAACTCAGTAACCATCGAAAGGCAAATGTATGCCAAGATATAGTTGAGGATGTTTTACACGTCACTGCTGTTTCAGTCGTTTGGCCGATATCACTATCTAGTTCAATCAAAGTAATTTACAATGGATAAGAATAGCGTATAATCTTTTCTCCCATAACATTGCTTGATCTTCAATCGCCAGCAGTGGTTTATTCGCAGTGGTTTATTTTTTTTCACCCAATCTGATTGGCTGGCTGAGAGTGGAGAGTGTGTCATCGCGTTTTGATTGGCTGGCTAAAAATAATTGACGGCACTATTTTCGGATCGGGGATACCCGAGGTCGTCCAGTACAGGAAATCCCCAGCTGGCAAAACATTACCGTAGTGACAATGTTTCCATTGCCGAAAGTTGGTGAATGAGAGAAAATTTGTGGGGGAAGAAGGGGTGTGATATGTGAAGATATATCAGAGAATTTCGGCTTCCCAACGTACCAGATTCAGTTGCAGACGGTAACCAAAGCGAGATACGGCATCGATATTACGGGACCAGGTGAGCAACTCCTGTACATTCTTTACTGGGCGTTTTGAAGGCTAATAACAAAGCTAATGAAACAGTTAATTAATTCATGTAAAAATACCGATGAAATAGTGAAACAAAACCATATTGTTTGGTATTTTTTCTAAAAACAACTGTCAACCACATAAGAAATGTCACGTTATAACGAAGTGTTGATCTAGAGCCGATCGATCAAAAACATAATTCATAGTTATATTAGAATAATCGAGACTTAAATTTCATATTTTAAGAAAATAAACACTCAGAAAATTTGGATCTAAAGCAATACTCAATTTTAATGCAGGAAACGATCAATCTTTGCCGGGCGGACCTTACACCTCACGACCGAGATGTTTTGCAACCACAGCAGTTGTTACCCCTTTCAACAGGTGGAGTTATATTTAATGTATTTTGGCCTATAATTATTTGGTATTTTTTAAACATGAAGACTTCAATTATTTAAACATACTATCTCAGGAAATTAAGAAACTCGTTAATATGAAAAAAACAACATTACCCCGTTTAAACTTGAATGTATTAAGTCATACCTAAATCTAAATAAACTCCAGAAGGTAATATATGTCTTTATATTTTTTCTTAGCTATTTTGATTTATTATAGGGAGCAGACAAAATGATGAAGATAAAGATGGTGGGCACCAATCAACCTTATTATGTATTTAAAAAAAACAACAACATTTTTTTGCAACAATGATGTACATGTATACATCTTAAAATATATTTTGTATTTTAGAAAGGATGAAATAATCTCAAAATTAATTTTATATTATTAGTTTTAGGTAGAAACTCAATATTACAGTTAATTATTTTCAGAATAAAGAAAAACTCAAATTTATGGGTGATGAAGTGACCAACAAGAGGTCCTCTTATAACATTTTACCATAAACCTCATTTCTTTACATTAGCAATGTCTAATTTTAATCTTAATACTTTTTCCAAAAAAAATCACATATGAACAGGTCACTAAAATACATATTTATTATTATGTCTTGTTTTCATGAAGATTAAAAAGAAGAAAATGTTAATTTTAAATTACCTATTATCAGTAAGTCTTAACTTCTAATCTGATAAAATAACAAAAGAATAAAGTTTGGAGGTAACTGTTGCAGTAAAATAGCAATGTAAAATTACAAGGGTATTAAAATGCAAATATTTGTAGAACTACTGAAATGATGATTTATTGTTTACATATATCCTATGTATTTATGTTTCACACATAATAAAGTATTGTGCTTGTCAAATTCACATTGTTTCTTGTCTTTCACAAATATGGGGAAATTAAATGACTCATTTAGTAACATTTTTGGTGTCATGATGTTAAATATTATGTTCAAAAGAAAAATTGTCCACTGAATAAGTTTTTTTTATATATATTAATAAAAACACGTGCTCACCATGTTCAGGAAAAAAGAAAAAGAAAAAAAAAGATGACATGAAATAATCATCATTTTACATATCAAATTATTCACTGTAAAATGAGTTTTAACAAGGAAATTTCGTCCAAAAATATTACAATCCATTGATGGATTTGAGAAGATGTCATCAGTTGATTAGTTGCCTGTGTTGGTATTTATAGAATCTTGCCTGATCAATCCTGCTGACAGTTCCTTTGGGCCCTTGTTTTTCGTTAACAATATTTCACAATATACAAGACAATATTTAATTTCCTCTTAATTGGGTTTATAAAATTTGTTTCAAGCGAACAAATAAACGAATAACGTATTTACATACACTAAAAAGTGGGCCTATTTAGTGTTGCGCATTGAGAATGATAGTCACGGCGAGACGAATGCAAATAAAGATATGGGCCGAGTAATCCAAAACCATTAACAAATATCAAATCACATTACTAATTCTCAAAACGTTACTCCCATCAGCTTTTAATAGTTAACAAAAAAAACATAACATGAATGCTAACAAGTGGTTTGCCTGTCACGGAAAACTCGTGTGAGTTGTCTTCGCTAGATCCTTTTTACCTGTTTATGGTGCAGTTGTCTTAGTGAGCATATTCGAAAACGAGGCTGGGGAGAATCCCGAGTGGTTACTCAACACGGGAAATCTTCAACTACGAGCTCGACTTTTTATGGCGTATTGTTATGGGTGAAAAAGGATTAACCACTGTGTTCAGTTGTTACCGAAAAATCTACACACTCGTGATTAATCTGCCAAAAGGCTCGTTCTAATCGTGACAGATTAATCACTCGTGTGTATATTTTTCGGTAACAACTGAACACAGTGGTTACTCCTCTATATCAAACACAACGTGCTTCTCATGGTTATTACTTGATTTTTAATCATACTTTACGCCAATGTAAATAAAAACATGACCAACAAACATCAAATGAATTCCATTTGAGAAGAACAAAACATTGCATTGGTTTGTCATTCCCTACAATGAAACTTGAAACAAGGTTGGAAAGAATACTACGCATGCGAGAGCTGAACATAGATTGAACAAGGGCTTTTGTTCTACCGATTTAGTTTTTCACAAATGTAAACGATTGTGAAATAGTTATATATGCATTGTGGCAAGAACGACGGTAGATCATCAAACGCTGCTAATTACCCTTTGGGATAAGAACAAGTTACATATAAGATTTGTCGTAATGATAACAGTATCGTCACGGTCGGCAAAAATAGCGAGACATGTATTCAGGCATATGTGTGCAGTTCCTTTGGTCCGCTCTATCATTGTCCCTCAAATCATTGTATATTAACTGTTTCCTAATTGCATGTGTGAGTCCTTCATGAACACTCGCAACATCGTCTTATTAGATCAACATTGTCCCTAAGTGTTATCCAATTGCCATTTAAAGTGAAACATGTTCAGTCATACAAATGTAAGCTTAGCAGATAAAAAACAGGTCAACATTTTGCAGGTTGTTTGAGTTGCGTGAAACTACGACTTGCATGTGCGAATTTTGATAATGACAGATATGATTGAGTGAGTTAGATTAAATGCCGAACAAAGGCAAAAAAAAAAGGACAAAGGGAATACACCATTGTAAATTTTCTAAAACAAGCACAGCTTTCTTCTTTCTGCAAGTGTATTCCAACCAGTTTTATAATAGAGAGCATCACGGGGGCATATTTCGTTAACCCAGTAACAAAACAAGATGCCTGAAACTGGCTTTTTTCATTCTTTCTAATTAACACCCATCCTAATGGCAGACCTACGTCTTTACTAAAGCTAATAAAGATACCTTCATCTATACAGAAAGCTGTAGTAGAGATGTACATATATCTAAAAACGCAAACTTTACTCATTTAGCGACTTAATTACACGTATAGAGACATTATTCTACATCGAGACATCTCACATTATGGAAAATTATACATCCTATTCTTTGTAGCGCACCTTCTCATCTCACGTTTCTTCAGAAACTCGGTACACAAGGCCAAGTTTTCATTCTTTTATATAATTTTGCTTTTTCCGCCCAGTGGAATCTGTTTCGCCACATACTCAAGGTTAATCTCTGGCGTTGATGTTTTATATTTAGCTGACACTTTCAAGACTACAGACATTCCCCTGTAGAAAGATAGCTTAGATAATTCCATGCTACAGTGTCTCTGCCGTATGAAAGCACAACGTAGATATATTTAGCCCACGAAGTATATTCCATGAGACAGGAAGCCCGTTTAGCGGCGTCGCTTCCCGTTCGACTGAATACCGCAGATAATTGACATAGTCAGCGATAGTCAACTCCGGCTATTTTATCTCCGTTATTCCATCGTTTCCAACGTATCTCCTCATTCTCTAATAGACGGGAACACATTTTCGCCGCTTCCGCTATGACTTTTGGTCACTGGTAGTGTCAAGGGATCGCAATGCTGCTCGGACTTCGACCGACAAATTATTCTGGGCATCTGACGCGGAGAAATTGTTGACTTGAACCCGCGGCAAAGTAAAACTTAACTCGAACCGTGTTGACCTTTGAGTGTGGTTACATACCTACGGGATGCTGATTAATGGCGTTGTACTTTAATATACCCTCATTCAAACGGACTCAAGCTGTGCTTGGTGACCTGACGACAGTTACAAACAATCGATTTCGTGATCTGTTTCTCATATGTTTTAGATTTATGTGAAAGACTACACAACTTTGTTTTTTGTGTTAAAACATCATCTATAATTTCCTATTTTTGTCAAGAAAATCGTATTGGAGAGCACTTTTGAAGTTTACGTTGTTTGCCTTCTTTCAATATATTACTTTTATGACTTCACGGTTTCTACCAGATATTGATGTAACTTTTAAGTTGATGTTTGTGATATTGCAAACTCGTGGTAATGGACGCGGAGAAAGTTCATGTAATAACCATTTCGCGGATCGAACCTGCCATTTCATCGTTACCAGTGAACGCTTTACGCACGAAGCTATCCAATGGCCCATTTTGACGAGGGACATCCAGCTCTTTTTTCTATTGCAGAAAAGCTGTTTCGATCACAGGATTTATGAGAACACACAGGATGTTTGCTTAATTTGTTTGTTTGTACGTTACAGATGTATCCTACAAACTCACCAGTCACCTGTTCAAAGGCAACAACTAGAACGATCAGGTTCATAAAGTTTACAAATATAGCCCTCATATGTAGGACATATATGGCTCAGAGATCATTCTTACAAAACTCCTTCAGGCAATGGTTTTAAAGGTGTTTTTGATCATTACTCAAAACGTGATACCACGTTCAGGCCAATCAATAACTTTGGAATTTGGAATTTGACTGTGTATGTAGTTGCGTCCCTGTGTGACATGTTTCATGCACTGCCTAATCTACATGTTTAATCTTGTTTCATTTACCGGTGAAAGGTTTGTGACACATCCGCTTTCTATCAACCAGCTGAAACAAAGGTACACATATTGGCGACTTTCTTTTTTTAATTATTATCTCCAGATATTTATTTATCACATGTTGAGGCAATGACGAAGAGAAGGTCGTCATGTATATTTGAGAAATGACTTTCATTATGGGACAATCCGTATGCACTTTCGCGTTTGCCCTATTTTGGTACCTCGAAGGATGTAAATACAAATTCATTTGGTACGTGTTTCCTCGTGTGTAATCTGATAGCCACAATACAACCAGGTATACTGTTGAATAAAATAGTTCCTCACAAAACATTATATGAGCTTAGCAGTGACAAACATAACCAAAAGGATCATCCTTTGTAGTTGAATTCTAACGTATAATCCAGGTATCCAGGTTCAAGTTTAGACGGTGTGGATGTCATCCACGGACATACTCTAACTGAATTAACGAAAAGGCGATGACAGATTAAATAAAGTTTCTTGATGATCAGAAACAATGTTCTGTGTTCATCAATGTTTGGCAGTTAGCGGGGAGATAGGGGCAGGAATGTGGACGTGTTTGCATCACTTCCATATGGCCTGTTAAGTACGTTTCAACGTCAGAATATGACTTTCTTACGCTTCTGGACATTTTATGATTTTTTCATTAACCAACGCGCCATACCAAAACCGTAACGTGTACTGTTGCGAAAGTCATGGAATGGTAAACTAAACTTACAGTAAATTCATGCGGCACTCAGTGTCACGACGGCAGAACAATCGCTGAAAAGCCGACCTCGTTTGCCATATATGCATTGTATGTTCAAATAAGTTGTATTCAAGTTGTGTTATTGCATATTGTGGCCAAAAAGAACAATTAACTAGGTATTCGATTTGGATTTTTGTCGTCTAAGTTCAGCCATGTTTTGTTCCGATTGAGAGAAGCGTATTTAGTAGATATATTCCACTGCACTGTGACATTCTCTGATTTGTACTGAAAAAAGGTACATAAGAATAAGTAATTGGCTGTCACTTGGTTGATCATTTTCAGTAAACGAGGGACACAGTAATCGTGTAACCTGGGTTGGTTGGATGTTTGATGAACACAGTGTAGAATTAGGAAGGGCATTTTCAGATCGAACAGTTAAAGGTTTCATGATCAGATGATACAATCTGTAAATGCAAGTTAATCTGGACGTAGGCACTCACAATAAAATCATCAGGACAAATGTCCGTATTAACTAACCATGGTTACAGTGGAATGCCTCTATTGTGGATATGTACTTATAATGCTCGAACTTTGAGGATCAACTAACTATGTAGAGATACCACTGTAAACAACACATAGTTATAATTTCGCGATACAAACAATCACTATCATATGGCATGTGCCGTTGTGGTATATTTTTATCACAAAATCTCCATTTTCCCATGTTAACAAATGTCAGTGTTTGTAGCAGAAACTGAGGGAACGGTCCCGGACTAACGAGGTACTGACTGAGGAGGTTTTACGTGAAATTACTTAAAACTCCAATACATTCTTCCACTCATTCACACACTCTCCAAAAAGAACCACTCGTTCTCTCACTTACTGGCAGCAGAGCCATAAAACACTGTAACAAGCATCACGTTCCGAAACAAGGAACTGTTTTTAACAGTCTCAACTCTCTCCTACAATCTATTTCAGAGTGAAAAAGACAATATTCCATTTCATGTACAGAATATATCAGACAGGTGCTGTATGTTTGAAAACAAACAGAGAAGGTTCTCTGTTATAATGACAGCTCTTTGTGGCCTGTGTCGGTAATCTGTTGAATGATGACGGCATCCAGTTATTCTGAAGCCTCCATGCACACAAGTAGTCATGCTCATCGGTAGCTGCAAAGAAATTACTCAGTGGGAGCAGAAATATAAACATTGTCATCTTCCTTGATGCAAGTCTTTTAACAGGATCGGGTGGTCAGGCTCGCTGACTTGGTTGATGCATGTCATCGATCCACTCATCGATCATAATGCAAATCACTGGATTGTCTGGTCCAGACTCGATTATTTACAGACCGCCGTCATATAGCTGGAATATTGCTGAGTGCGGCGATAAACAACAAACACACAAACAAATTTAATAGGCCAAGTCCTGGACCTAAACCAGAAAATCGGCATTTCTATTGCTCTTAGTTCAAAGATCAAATTTCGTTCGTCATCTGAATACGACCTCAGGTCAAGAGGTCAAGAATTGAATCGATATTCATGAGCAACAGCGCCCGTTTTATGTCGCCATCCCCTCTGATTTAGATCACGTGGTCACTTGTGTAGAGGAGTCGACACTTCCGCCATTAGTTTATGTTGTAACGTATACACCGGTTTCTTTAATCTCTTGACGCGTAGACGAGTACAACGTGGCATAATGTAAAAAGGTCGTGGTTGAGAAAAGAATGCGTTTAGGACATTGATTATGAGGGTAGCGTATCACGTTTCAGTATCTTGCATTATTCCATAAACAACACGGGCTTTTTCTTCTGTATCCTCCTCTAATTTGCTTGACACACTTACAAGTCGACTTAGGAGTCTTTTATCTGAAGGTAAAGCTTCTTGTCAAGCCATAACGCGCTAAATTGGCTTCTCTCATGCTGAGAAAATTTAAACGTGAAAGTTATTAATATGTGAGTGAGCTCTCGTTCACTGTCAGTAAATTATCGGAGCCAGGCCAGGTTTTACCCCCGGCGATTCTCGAGTATCTAAGGGAAATGTTTTTATTCGATGTAAATATTTAACGCTTTTGCACATTTTAAGATTCACACCCCATTTCTTCAGATGTTGACTGAGGGTTTTACAAATAAATGTAGATTTAATGGTTTCTTGTTTATAATAATTCCAAGGAAACACTGATTTTGCTTGAATATTAGTTTAAATGACATTAGGACCAAAAACAACTTTACATTGTATTGAATCGAAATCGGGTTATTAAAGTGACATTTAGCATCATAGCATCTAGATGTAAGACAGTGATCAGGCTTTCAGAAACCTTTATCAGGTTTACATTCGTAAACATTAAATTGCAGTTGGGCTGTATGCTAGTGTGGGAATGTTTTCTGACTGTTGTTGATAGGGTGATGTGTTTGATGGCGGTACAGATAGTGGTGATGTGTGGAATGTAGGGATCTGGTCGGGAGAGTGGAGATAGCAGTGCTGTCAGGATGAAAGTGATGGTGGTTATTACTAGGAATGGTGGATATACTAGTAGTTGTATGGTGATGATGGTACGGAAGCGTAGTAGGGCCACGGTGATTTCTTTTTGTCTAAATATCTCCTACGTAGGACTTTTTATCTCCTACGTAGGACTTGGTATCTTCTACAATGGACCTAGTATCTCCTCCGAACGACTTACTATATCCAACGTAGGACTTAGTATCTCCTACGTAAGACTTACTATCTCCAACGTAGGACTTCCTACGAAGGAGATAGTTATTCCAGTCCGTACTAAGTCCTACGTAGGAGATACTTAGACCAAAAAAATCACATTGGTCATTGGCCCTACTACGCTTCCGTATGATGGTGGAGTGGAGGTGGTGAAGTGGCAAATAGTTTTTGGTGATTGTGCCGATAGTGAGTTATGGTAGTGAAAGGCGTGATTAGGATGATGGTGATGATAGTAGTGTTTGAGGTTACGAGTGCAATGAATGACGGCAGCCTTACCACGAGAAGAATCGGAATTCAAACCACGGACATATTATCTCATATTCCACTGATTGTGTATCCAAGGTTTTGTGGTGTCGCGGAATACCCACAATCTCCTAATGGAAACTTAAGTGAACCAGACATGTTTCATCCTTACAGTTGACAGTGCTACGCATTACATATGCAGCTGTAAGATCATCTGGGCGGTACTTCTTGCTAACGAACTGATTAAAAGAAAGGCGTAATCCGACATGATGATTCTGTGTACCTGGGACCCGTTCCACAAAGCGATCTTAGCGCTACGACTGTCGTAAGTTATGGTTAAAGAATGGGAGTTACGACCGACTTAGCGCTAAGATCGCTTTGTGGAACGGGGCCCTGTTGAGTTTCAGATAGTACTGATACCTCCAACGTAGTAAAGAGTGCTCTGACCAAACATTAAATCGACCTTTGTCAGGTACCACCTTCGGGGTCTCATCCTGCCTCTAGTTAGGCCAATCAGTATATTTTTCATAAACCACAATAAACGTATCGTTAGAGATTTTCAACCTAGATTGGACATCCGGCATGTTTTAGAATGTTTGATGGGAGGTCTATTAGTAAGTTGTCTTAAAAGGGAAAGCTGCACATTCCATATCACCATATCAATTTGTCGTCTTCATATATGTTGGGATTCCTTTGCACTCTCCATCTGCTTGACATTCAGACATATAGAGTTATGGCATTAACGCTAAATCCATTTGACCTTTAAGTATATTAGGGCTTCTAAAGCATGCACCTTCGTCAGCACATATCGGCACTGCCTGATCCATCGTTCTACAAGATCGTGTCCTCTGGAATGTTGAAATTATGTCATGGCGAGTAATGGCATGTTGTTAACATTCGTCAAACACTTACCGGCTACTTTATTAAACCATCAGGCACAGACAGACGCTTGATCATACATCTATATTACATATTGCAAGAGCATGTTTTATGTATGGAACTGTAAACATTGTCTGCCAAGTCTCTTAATTCTAACTATTTGCTCCCCAAATATTCCCATGTTCCCTTATAACCGCCACTCAAGTGAACAATATGTCGGTCTGTCTCGAAAGAAGAGACGGAGAGGAGACCACACACTACAAGCGCTGTCTGCTGAGGATGCACGGTCATGGTCGACAAACATCAGATCCATGTCCTCCATAGTTTTAACTTTCATCAACTTTACATTTACGCAACCTGTCAATTTTGGCGTTGTTTTGAGACTGGCTTTAAATAGTTTGTAGACGAAAGCGTGCTTTCCGTAGGAGAGAAACCGTGTTTTATGTGTCCTCTTCTTAAATACAACTAAATCAAAAGTCTCATTGAATGACAACGACAATGAACACTGCAGACGTAAAACCTGGAAGTAACGAATTTGTCAATTATTTGTTTATAATCATTAGAATTTCAATTTCCAATGGACGAGAGATCGGTTATATTAATAAAATCTCAAGTAAGAGTAAATTACAAAGGTGGATGTAATATAACATGTTGACTAATGTCGTCATGCCTGGAGAAGGAACGAAGTTTATAGAATGACAACGAGAAGGCCACAAATCACCAATCGGTTTGTCAAAAATGACAATCCCAAAGGCACGAATCCGTTTGATGTTTCTTTAGATCTAAACGTATCAGGCGTTACACTGTTTTTTTGTCCAATATTTGATGTTAAGTTCACAGTGATTTCACCAATAGTTACAGCATTCAAAAGCCATCCGCGGGAGCATGTAAAGCATGAGCATGTCCCCTGATGCAGAATTGATGTCTGATTTCTCGGGTTCTGTTCCTCCCCCTGAACGTGTCCTTGGCTTGCCCGTTTTGCAAGCTTATACGATTTAGATGAATTTAGCGTTTTTTGCATCCTTTATTGCCGATAAATGTTCTTCGGCTATGAAATTGGACGAAAACAAACTATAACCCACTGAACAGGTATGAAGTATGTAGATGTATGCTTTAAACGTCCAGGTTCCATCCTAGCCAAACTAGGCTGGAATTTCCAGGCTCGATCCTAGAACCTTTTACGTGTTATGTCCCTTCTATGTCAATCCTTTTGACCAATCGGATTCCATCTCTCACATACATTGCCTTTGCCTTAAACAAAATGGCGGCGCCCAGCCAAGACGATCCAATCGCTAATTAACGCAATAAAACGGGTTTTACCCAGCGAGCTGCATCAAATCACTTGACCACCCTGATTAAAAACATGAAAGGATTTGCCAAATATATGTTGGGTTACACATGCTTTGTAAATCGAAGTCGACCGAAATATGCACGTTGAAATACATGTACTTGTTGTTTACGAATCGGATGTCTATTTCGTTACGCGATTATGATTGGACAATGCACAGACTCGTTTGTCCAGCCAAAATGTAACTCCGGAATTCCAGCCTAGCTTAACAAGATTGGAAACTGGACTTTTACGGTCAGTTGACGCCCTTGCCTCGGAAAGAATATCAAGTTCTTTATCAATGTTCAGTTGAGAAACTTCCATACATTTGAGCGACCAAATAATAACGTGGTGAACATTACACAGGGTAGACGTGTTGTCTAACTGTCTAACTGTCTAACTGTCCCGTGTGGCTAACCTTACTTCTTTTATAGATTCTCCTTCAAAGAATGAATTTGTGCTTTTGTGAAAGAGTTAGTCCTTGTGGCATCAGGTTGTCCCCTCGTATACGGATAACATTCCCGCGATTCCTTCTGACTGGAATCGAAGAGTTTGTTCTCTAAATATCGCTGTTCACTTTACTATTGTGCCATTTGGAAGACAAAAGCAGATGTCAGCTAGAGGTATAAATTCTACAAATACTGCCCCCAATCGATTGGCTTTTCGTGTCAGAGACGTTTCTTTCAGTTACGTGACTAGCTGATTACTGTTCGATGGGTAGGATTGAATGTGTGATTCAAGTCAAAGCTCAATGGGGGTAATCTGCACGATATGTCGGGCGTGTTATGTTGAGAGACTGAAGTATTCGATGAGCATGGATTCTAACGGGCATGGGAAGAGCAAGAACATAAGGGAGATAACTCTAGTCGTTGTTAACTAAACACAGCTTACAAGTGTGTCTCAAAATAGATCACTGAATCACTGAGTTAGGATGTCTGCTTTGTTAAGAAGCACATCGTTGTTTGAAAAAATATTTATTATCGAGATATTTACCATAGAACTTTACTGTTTGTTAGAAATTAGACGAAGTTGAACTAATAAAATCACTAGCTTGTCGTAATTTATGAAACAGAGGATGGGAATAACCAGCAATAATAGTGGTAGGGTTTTTTGAATTACTGACAAGCAATTGCAGGCATAGGCAAAAAGGTATTAGTTAATTGTACTCGTTGTCTTTCATAATTTGAAACTTATATTCACACACTGGTATTAATGTGACAGAGCGTCTGTACAGAGAGCGGAAGGTCGGTGCTACGATCCCCTTGCTGCCTCATACCACAGGATGTTGAGTGAAGCTACTTCTATTACCCTGACTGACGTTCGCGATCGGCATTAAGGGATAAACAAGAACTGGCCACAGACCCTTATGTCGTTGCTTAAATATTTCTTGATGAATTAACATCACGAGTATCAACGTCATACATGTACTGTGACTGGTCGGCTCCGAGCCAGTATACTGTGTATGAGTGGGGTATCTATGCACTATATCAGTGAAATAATCCTGAACGCGACGTAAACCACATTTCACCTCACTTCACCTCATACATGGTTTTGAACATTTTGACAACCAAACGATGATTCATTCATTCTTTTTAGAGGCTGTTTGAGAGTAGATATTTCTCTTTTATAGATAGATCACTAGAAGATAAAGGAAGAGATGTATTTTTTTGAGTGATTCAATAACAAAGAAGTCTTTTATTTTGAATGATTGTCAGGTATTTGTTTCTGTTTGATATTTCAGAAATACTGTTTTGACCTGACTCGTTAGTTGTTCTATGGACTGCAGTACCAAAACATATTTTTTACAGACATCATATATATAAATATATCATACGCCTACCTGATATGAACCGTGTCATATATAGTTTATCATAGGCTTAAAGGACACGTGTATCTTTGATACATAACACGAACCACAGTATAACATAGCCATTGGCAACTAAATAACTCCGGGGAGCCTAGTGGTTTAAGCTTCGCTCGTCACGCCGAAGACCCGGGTTCGATTCTCGACATGGGTACAATGTGTGAAGCCCTTTTTCTGGTGTCCCCCGCCGTGATATTGTTGGATTATTGCTCAAAGCGGCGTAAAACCATATTCACTCACTCACTAAATAACTCTAGTGAGGATGTGATTGCTTGAGTGTAATTGTGATGCATGACATGGCAAAAGACTACCACAAGTAGTGTAACACATTTACCATATTTAACGAGTTGGATTGTAAAGTCGTATAATGTGTTGTGTGAGTTCATTATTCGAATGTGCATGACTGTCCAAGTGCCTCATCTTGACGAACACCTGCTTGCATGGTCAATGTCCTTCCTGATCTGACCATCTTGTCTTGACCAGCAGGTGGATATGTGCACAACATAACGCGGTCTATCTGGCATCTCTGTGACATCTTTCGTGTCCAGACGTCCATGAAGGAAACAAGACATGTGTTATTGCCTACGGATTTTCTTCATTTTATGATTTTGTTTCGAATTATGACAGTCCCTAACATGATCTGCATCGTGATTAAAAGGTTGAACGCGTTCGCGTGATTAAGCTCCATCATCAAGACTAACAGATTAGCGGGTGGCATATATCTCACTGAAGATTATCGTGCATATGTTATCAAAGCGGGTATGGTTGTGAGATTGGCCATTATGATCAGAGACGACATATGGGAACCTTTACAGAACAGAAAACTCGGCTATCACGTCAGGGGAGAACCATTGGACCATGTGGAACACAAATTGAACAACATCCAAGCAGACAGATTAATTTCACCTAAAGGTCATGTCAAAGAAGGATAGTTCGACCCAAACTGAAACATATAATTAAACGTGAAGTTGTTTATGTAATATGTCATCCCATATGATTGTCCTTGTTTTGTTTTTGTTATTTATTCATATATGTACCTGCTACGTTATTCGCAAAACCATGTATTCAACTATAATTGTAGTTTGTAGTTTAATCTTGTGAAGCGCACCTTGCAGACTGAACAGGGCATTTGTCCATGTATATTCAAAATGTTTTTTTCACGGCCTATAATAGTGCAGTTTACTAATCAATTAGTTAGAGATTACTATCCATCTTTCAAATAATCTTCAGTATATTTACTAAGCTTGTATTAAGTTTTACTCCACTTTAACAAAGGCTCGCTTCTTGGTCATTTTGGGGGCCCTGTTGACAGCTGTTTAACACTATTTGCAAAAAACAAGTAAACAACATAAACAATACAGGTGAAAGATAATATATAATGATTTTTTCTGTGGCATTTAAGTTTATTTACGTAAGAAATACTACTAAAAGGTAATTGACGGGTAAATCAAATAAACAAATGAGGAATGTTACGTGGTCTTGACGCCGAAACTGAATTAAAACACATCTGTGACGTCATTTTCTTCAAACTTGAAAAATAATGTAGCCGAGGTCCCAATTCAGGAGGATATTCCCCTCTGAAAACACACGGCTACTTTTACAACTTTGACGAAATATTGTCCTGTGGAAAATATTTGAGAAATCAACCAGAACTCTTTGTATTTATACTACGTGATGCACGAGGAATACATTCTCTGCCACTGTTGCACGTGCACCAAGCTCCGTCGCGCCCTGGCATTTACAATTTACATAATTTCGGAGGTGGTGAGGGTTGCGCGCGGCTCAATCATTTTAATTGAATGGAGAGTTACTTGGACATTCCCCTCCACATAGGATACCCCTTCTCTCACCACTGCCTCGTGCAATCTACCAGACAGGATAGTTAGTATAATCTACTAGACCTTTAAATAAGTGTGTTGTTGTCAATTTCCGTCCATCATTGATGTTTAGGACGACGAGTGGCTATCTCTGTTCTAATCACAGTCGTTACGGGTATGCATAACTAGAGATCTCCACTACATCAGGTTGACTATTATGGACACAGGTCACAAATGCATACACTGGACCAACTCAAAACTGATCTCAGCATGTAAATGGCCAGAGAGGAGTAAAATGGAATGCGAACGGGCACTTTTAACAGTTACGGGTAGTACTGTTTTGATGGGAATTATTTCATATACTCCATCCGCCAAAGTACTCATACATACACCTTGTATTACATGTACCATGAAGTGTCTGGCAATGGCCCTTTAACGTTAATGTTCTCTTTCATTGCCATCAAGTATCCCACGTTTTAGACACAATTTCAGATGGTAATCTAACTCATGGTCACCTAACCGTGACCAGATATGAATAATCAATACATTTCCACTGCCATATCTGTTGTTTAGAAAACAGCTACATGTTGTTTTAACTTCACGGTTTGTTCAGTCAGATAGATCTTGAACTGCGTCTCAACACAACCAGGGTGCACCAGTGGCGGAGCCAGGGTGGGTGGGCGTGAGATTTGACATCGTCCCCACCTCAGTCCCCTCCCGAGATGTAATTTTCCGATAGTAACTATTGCGCGCAAAGCCAATAGTTCTGGTTACTTGATACGTGAAGACAACACCGTTACTATTGGTCCCCGTGGGTACCTGGATCACAATAGGTATCCAGCGCACCATTGCTGGTCGTGAGAGGTGACAAAGTGTATCGGGTAGTCAGGTTCATTGACTTGGCTGTGTGCGTGTCATCATGCGCCGTGACTGCCTCCGTGGTTTAGTGAGTGGTGCTTCTGACAGGGGAGCAAAAGGTCGGTGGACGTCAAAAGAGTGAGTGAGTGAGTTTGGTTTTACGCCGTTTTTAACAGTATTCCAGTTATATCACGGCGTGTCAGCTTAAAGTGGGAGGAAAGCCCGAAGTGATGCAGGTCTCAGACGTTTACCACTTCGGTGAAACCCACGAGCACGGGTATGGTGCTGACAAACCTAGAAACATAATCGGGGCGAACCGGGACTCGAACCCACAATCATAGGTTTCTGGCGTGCCCAAGGGACGCAACTGCACAGCGAATCGCGGCGCCTTAGACGACTGGGCCACCCGTGCCCCCACGTCAAAAGACGTTGAAAGGTAGTAGTTTTTGTTACCCTGACTGGCTTTTGACATTTAGTGATAAGATAAGGACGTGTCGGCTCAGAGAGTCAGAATCATGTGTCAGAGGGTGGTATCCTTGTTACAATACGGCTCAGTGGGCTTGCACTATAAAACAATAGGTCCCCAGCACATCATTGTTGGTCGTGAGAGGTGACAAAGTGTATCGGGTAGTCATACTGACTTGGCTTACTGACTTGGTTTTGTATGTGTCATTATGCTCTGTGACCGCCTCTGTAGTTTAGTAGGCATCTTCGAGCATCTGCCCGGAGAGCAGAAGGTCTTCGGACTTCAAAAGACGTTAAAAGGGTGAAGTTGCTATTACCCTGACTGGTGATAAAACAAGGCCTGGCCGACTCAGGCGGTCAAACAAAGTGCTTTTCTTACGAAAATAGGCAGACTCATAGTTTTATTAAAAAAAGATAACTGGTTTTGCAGCTGTCCCTAAAAGAATATAAAATCTCGAAAGACCTATTGCCCTGGATTAAACATAACATGTTCGAAGACCTATTGCTCTGGACTTGGCACATAACATGTTAGAACACATTTGTTTGGCCGATATCCCTAGCTTGTTCATATTAAACCATATCAAAAGAATTTACGATGGATAATAGAAACATATAATTTTATCCGACGAAACAGGCTTCACAGGAATCATACCAGATTTTTACCGGTTAAACATACTTTACGCCAATGTGAAAAGAAATATGACCATCAAACATCAACAGATTTTTAATTGAGAAGAACAACAAATTGCACTGGTTTGTCCATCCCACACAAGGATTCTCATGAAAATTGAAACAAGGTTAGGTAGAAAACTCCGTTTGCGAAAGGCTTTTGTTCTGCCGATTTTGTTTTTCACAAATGCAAACGATTATGAAATAGTTATATATGAATTGCGGTAAGAGCGAAGGTAGACCATCAAGCGTTGCTAATTACGCTTTTCGGTAAGAACAATTTACATATAAGAGTTGTCGTAATGATAACAGTATCGTCACGTTCGGCAAAGACAGCGACCACGGCCGTGTGTGGACATAGAACATTCGGGACTTGTATTCAGACATTTGTGTGCAGTTCCTGAGGTCCGCTCTATCATTGTCTCTCAAATCATTGTATATTGACTGTTTCTTAATTGCATGTGTGAGTCCTTCATGAACACTCCCAACTTCGTCTTATTAGATCAACATTGTCCATCAGTATTATCCCACTGTCATTTAAAGTGAAACATGTTCACTCATACAAATGTAAGTTTAGCACAAAAAAACAGGTCAAAATTTTTTCAGGCCGTTTCAGTGGCGTTAAACTATGACTTTTATCTGAGAATTTTGATAATGACAGAATGTATACTTTTATGATTGAGTGAGTTTGATTTAATGCTGAACAAAGGCTAAAAAGTACAACGGGGCTACACCATTGTAAATTTTCTAAAACAAGTACAGTTTTCTTCTTTCTGCAAGTGTATTCCAACCAGTTTCATAACAGGGAGCATCACAGTGGTATATTTCGGTAACCTAGTAACAAAATGAGCTGCCTCTAACTGGCGTTTTTCACGTTTTTTTCAGTCTTTCTAATAAACAACCATCCTTATGGTAGACATACGTCTTTACTAAAGCTAATTGAGATACCTTCATCTACAGAGGGAGAGCTACAGTAGGGATGTACATACATCTATGTATATCTACAAAGTAACGCAAACGTAACTTATTAAGCGACTTAATTACACATTCGAGGGGCGCTCAATAAGTTTTTCAACTTCAATATGAGACCAAGTCGCAGAATATCTTTTGCAGTTTTATTTTTCAATATAATCCACATTCACCTCAATACACTTATGCCATTTGTCCTTCCAGCTTTTAATACCACTTTTTATAGAAATGCGCAGATTGGCCCTCTAACCGCGCCTCTGTGGCAGCCGCTATGTCCTTGTCATCCTGGAAGTGTCTTCCAGGTGTGGTCCATTTCATTAGCCGGAACAGGAAATAGTCACTGGGGGCTACGTCTATGGGTTGGTGATTTCTACATTCACACATTTCACATCTGGATTTCTTTTGCTTTGCATCCCTCCTTGTTTAGGATCTTTATTACAGGACTAAGTTCATGTTTGAGAGAATCCATGATTGTGACCACCCTTAGGTGAATGAAGCCACCCCATCTAACTTATTGATGTGTCTGGAACTTGTTATGACACGTGTCAACCTGATGTTATGACTAGTGTCACACATGCCACAAGTTGACATTGTTTGTGTAAACTCAAATGCCCAAGTTGCAAATCTTATTGAATGCCCCTCGTATATAGAGACATTATTCTACAAAGACACATACCACATTATGGAGCACTATCCATGCTACTCTTTGTGGTGCACCTTCTCATCTCACACGTTTCGTCAGGAACTCCATTCATACAATTTTCGCCACTATTTTGCCATATCCGCCCAGTGGAATCTGTTTCGTCGCATACTCAACGTTTTATAATTAGCTGACACTCTCAAGACTACAGATATTCCCATGTAGAAGAATAGCCTAGATAAGTACATCCTACGGTGTCACTGCCGCATGGAAGCACAGTGTAGACATGTTAAGCCCACGAAGTATATTCCATGAGACAGGACGCTGACGTCGTTCAGCGGCGTCGCTTCCCGTTCGATTGAATACCGCAGATAATTAAATTAGTCACCGATGGTCAACTCTGGCTATTTTATCTCCGTTATTCCATCGTTTCCAATGTGTCTCCTCAATCTCTAATAGACGGGAACACATTTTCGCCGCTTTCGCTTTGATTTTTCTTCACGGGTAGTGTCAAGGGATCGCCATGCTGCTCGGACTTCGACCGACAAATCATTCTGGGCATCTGACGCGGAGAAGTCGATGATTTTAACTCACAGCAAAGCAACACTTAACTCAAACCGTGTTGACCTTTGAGTGTGGTGAAATATCCACAAGATGCTGATTAATGGTGTCACACTTTAATATACCCTTATTCAAACGAACTAAAGCTGTGCTTGGTGACTTAACGACACAGATACATACAATCGAGATTTGTTTCTTATATGTGTTAGATGTATGTTAAAGACTACTGAACTTTGTTTTTCGTGTTATAATATCATATCTTATTTCCTATTTTGTCAGGAAAATCGTTTTGGAGGGCACTTGTGAAGTTTAAGTTGTTTGCCTTCTTTCAATTTATTACAATTATTGGCGACTTTGCTTTATTACTTATTATCACTATATATTTATCACATTTTGAGGCGATGACGAAGAAAAGGTCCGTCATGTCTATTTGAGAAATGACTTTCACTTTGAGCGAGATTATTGGAGTATGCACCTTCACTCTGACTATGACGAAGCTGCACTTGACTTAATTCGTATTCTTTGAACATTGTTACACAATTCTTTTCTTTGTAATCTCTTATCAAAACGTTTTGCATAGCTGCACAGTAGGTTCTAATAAGTTATATTTAGTTCAATAGAGATGTTGCATATTGTGGCCACACACTAATTAGGTTTTCTATTTGGGTTTGTTTTTCGTCTAAGATCAGCCGTGTTTTGTTCCGATTGAGAGAAGCGTATTTAGGAGATTTATTCCACTACCGTGTGTGCATCCTCTGATTTGCACTGTACATAAGAATCAGTAATTTACTATCACCTGGTTGATCATTTTCAGAAAATGAGGGACACAATAAATTGTAAACTGGTTTGGTTGGATGTTTGATGAACAAAGTGTAGAATTAGGAAAATCATTTTGAGATCGAACAGCTATAGGTTTCAGATGATAAAATCTGTACATGCAAGTTAATCTGGACGGAGGCGTTCACAATTAAATCGTCAGGATTAACACATTTCCGTATTATGTTAGCTAACTATGTTTACAGTGGAATGTCTCTATTATGGATATATGAATTTATAATGCCTGAACTTTGGGGATCAACTCACTATGCAAAGATACTACTGTAAACAACCGACACACACAAGTTGATAAGATCTGAGTGAATATACCGGAGTTTAATTGCCAAACGCAGAATTCATTGTTAGAATGTTTCGACACAAACAATCACTAACATATGGCATACATGTATGTTGTAGTGAAATAATGTTATTAGAAAATCTATTTTTTCCCCATGTTGACACATGTCAGTGTTTGTAACAGTAACTACCCGTGAGCGGACACTCTTCTACTCACTTCCTCGCCCACTCGGAGCAGAGCCAAACAGTGTAACAAGCATCACGTTCCCAACAAGTGGCTATCTGTAACAGTCTCAATTCTTTCTTACAACCTATTTCAGAGTGAAGAAGCCAATATTTCATTTCACGCACAGAATATGCCAGACACGAGAGTTGTATGTTTGTAAACAAACAGAGAATATTCTCGCATTGCGTCGACTTTTTCCCGACATGATTAATTGTTGTCTGTGTGTAATGGCGCTCTCTGCACAGACGCATGTTATAATGACAGCTGTTTGTGGCCTGTGTCGGTAATCTGTTGAAGGATGACGCCATCCAGTTATTCTGAGGCCTCCATGCACACATATAGTCGTGCTCCTCGGTAGCTAAAATGGGATCACTCACTGGGAGCAGAAATATAAACATTATCAGCTTCCTTGATTCAAGTCTTGTAATAGGCCAAGTCTGGGACCTAAACCAGAGAATCAGCTTTTCTATTGCTCTTATTTTCAGAGATTAAATGCCGTTCGCCATTTGATTAAGATCTCAGGTCAAGAGGTCAATAATTGTATCAATATTCATGAGATCCGTCGCCAACCCCTCTGGTTTAGGTCACATGGTCACATGTGTAAAAGATTCGACACTTCCGGTATTAATTCATGTTGTAATGTATACACCGGTTTCTTTAATCTAGCGACGCGTAAACGAGGGTTTTCTAACTATGAAACTGTTAAAGTCGGCTAATTTTGAGCAAATTTAATTAACCGTTCAACGTGGCATAATGTAAAAAAGGTCGTGGTTGAGAAGAGAATGCGTTTAGGACATCGATCAGGTCAGGGGCGTATCACGTTTCAATATCTTGCATTTTTCATAAACAACACGGGCTTTTTCTTCTGAATGCTCGTCTAATTTTTTGACACTCTTACAAGCCGACGTGAGAGGCTTTTATCTAAAGATAAAGTTTCTCTTCAAGTCATAACGCGCTTAATTGGCTCCTCTCATGCTTAGAAAATTTAAATGTGAAAGTTATTAATGTGTGAGTGAGCTCTCATTCTCTGTCAGAACATCATCGGAATAAGACCAGATTTTACCTCCGGCGTTTCTTGAGTATCTAAGGGAAATTGTTGAATGTTTTCGTTCGATGTAAATATTTAACGCTTTCTTCACATTTTAAGATTCTCACCCCTCTCTCTCATTCTGTCTTCTGATGTTGACTGAGAGTTTCACAAATAAATGTAGGTTTTATGGCTTGTTTATAATAATTCCCAGGAAGCACTGATTTGGGTTTAGTTTTAGTTTTGATAAAGGCCTTAATGAATTGAGTACTAATAACAAAATTACATAATGATGCATATCCAAACCGTGCATCGAAACACGTTGGCTAAAATGACATTCAGTATTATAGCATCCAGATATCAAACAACAATCAGGCTTTTAGAAACCTCTATTCAGTTTTTAATTAGTAAATATTAAATGCGTACCTTGGCTGTATGATAGTTTGGGAAATGGTTTCTGACAGAGGTTGGTGTGATTTAGGAGTGAGTGAGTATGGTTTTACGCCGACTTTAGCAATATTCCAGCAATATCATGGCGGGGGACACCAAAAATGGGCTTCACACATTGTACCCATGTCGAGAATCGAACCCGGGTCTTCGGCGTGACGAGCGAACGCTTCAACCACTAGGCTACCCGACCGCCCCTGTGTGATTGTGGAAGTGATGGTGATGATGGTGTGGACTGAATGGATGGAGATGGTGATAATGATGGGAATGGAAGTGATGGTGCTTATTACTAGGAATGGTTGAGCTGGTTGTGATCGTGGTGCTGGAGGGATGGTTGTTGGAGTAGTGATGTGGATAACGTTTATCGTGAATGCAGCGATAGTGAGTAAAGTCGCGAATGTCGTGATGACGGCGATGGTGGTGACAGTGGTAATGGCGAATAAGGCTATGAGTGAATGACGGCAACCTTACCATGAGACGAATTGGAATTCAAACCATGTACATATAATCCCGAATTCCACTGGTGGTGTATCCAAGGTTTTGTGGTGTCCACAGTCTCTTCATGGAAACTTAAGTGAACCAGCCATGTTACAACCTTATCATTGACAGAACTTCGCATTACACCATTAAGCATATACTCCTTGCTGATGAACTGATTAATAGAAAGGCATATTTCGACATGTCGATTTTGTGTGCACCTTATTGAATACCTGTTGTGTTTAAGGCAGGCCGACCACTGCTGTGGCCTAGTGGTAGAGCGTCCGCTCGGAGGGCGGAAGGCCCGGGGTTCGATCCCCGGCTGCGTCATACCAAAAGACGTTAAAAGATGATACTTGTTATCTTGTCTGGCGCTCGGCATTTAGGGGATAAAACAAAGGCTGGTCGGTTTAGAGTGAGTACACTTTGTATTCATGTTAAATTGCGGCATGGCATCAGTCCCGACTAGTACAAGCACACACACACGCGCGCATGCACGTCGCTATTTAAGTGAAAATATCTTGGACGCGACGTTAAACCCAATTTCACATCACCTCACCTTTAGGCAGGCGTGATACCTCCAACGTTGTAAACAGACCTCAGACCAAACATCCATTGGGTCGATCTTTGTCAGATAACGCCCAGTCATTGAAGCATCCCGTTTCAGAAACTCGGGGTATCATCTTATCTCTTGTTAGACCAATCAATATATTTTTCATCATCATTTCATCATTTTTGCATCATTAAAGATTTTAAACATAGATTTGACATCCGGCATGTTTTAGAATGTCTGATGTCTGATTAGGTTGGTTGGTTGGTTTGTTGTTTAACGCAGCACTCAGCAATATTCCAGCTGTATGACGGCGGTCTGTAAATAATCGAGTCTGGACCAGACAATCCAGTGATAAATACCATGAGCATCGATCCACGCCATTGGGATCGATGACATGCTTCAACCAAGTCAGCGAGCCTGACCACCCGATTCCGTTAGTCGCCTTTTACGACAAGCATGGGTTGCTGAAGACCTATTCTACCCCGGAATCTACACGGGTCTGTCTGATTAGGAAAAAGTACTGATTAGGAAAAGTACACATTCCCTATCACCATATCAATCTGTCGTCTTCATATATTTTTGGACACCCTTGTACTTTCCATCTGCTTGACATTCGGACATAAAGAGTTATGGCATTAACCCTAAATCTATTTGACCTATAAGGCTTTTCGGGCATCTAAAACGTGCACCTTCGTCAGCACATACGGGCACTGCCTGATCCATAGTTCTACGAGATTGTGTCATCTGGAATGTTAAAATTAAATAAACAGAACTTAATCAAAAGCCTCATTGAATGACGACAAAGACCACTTCGACTTGGACAATGATACTGCAGACGTAAAACCTGTCGGGAAGTAACTAATTTGTCAATAATTTGTTTATAATCATCAGAATTTCCATTTCCTGTGGACGAGAGATCGGTTATATTAAGAAAAACACCCACGTGAGAGTAAATGTCAAAGTTGGATGTGATACAACATGTTGAGTAATGTCGTTATGCCTGAAGAAGAAAGGAAGTTGATAGAGTAACCATGAGAGGGCGACAAATCGGTTTGTACTAAAATGACGATCCCAAGGGAACGAATCCGTTTGCTGTTTCTTTAGATCTATACGTCACTGGTTGTTCCTTTGTCGTCTTTTTGTCCAGTATTTGATGTTACGTTCACAGTGATTTCACCAATAGTTACAACATTCACTCGCCACCCGCTGGAGATGCGAAAACGAAAGGTCACCTGATGCGGATCTGGTTCTGTTTCACTGGTCCCCTTGAACTTTACCTTGCCCCCACACACGTTACTTTGCTCGTTTTGCAAGCGTCTAGGATGTAGATGAATTTAGCGTTTTTGCATCATTTATTGCCGATAAATAATCTATGGCTTTTCCCGTTAGCATTGTGTCACTGGACAATCTGGACTTGACTGGCACGTGGACATGTGCACAAATTAACGTGGTCTATCTGGCATCTATACGAAATCTTTCGTGTCCGGACGTCCATGAAGGAAACAGTTCTTGTGTTATTGCTTACATGTTTCCTTCGGTATATGATTTTTTGTTCAAATTGTAACATCAATAACCTGATTTGCATTGAGCGCAATGGGTTCAGTACCTACTCGTGCTAAAGCTCTCTCATCAGGCCTGACAGATTAGCGGGTGTACACATGTTTATCGTGCATATGTTTTCAAGGTTGGCATGGTTGTGCGATTGGCATTATGATCAACGAGACGGCATATGGGAGCCTTACCAGAACTAAAACCCCCGCTATGACGTCCAAGGAGGACTATTTGACCATCGGGATCGTATATTGATCAACATCCTAACAGACAGACTAATTTCACTTAAACATCATGTCAAAGAAGGATACTTCAACTCAGACTGAAACAGAGCATTAAACCTGATGTTGTCTGATGGTAATCAGTCATCCTATGAGATTGTCATTGTTCTATCTTTTGTTATTTATTCACATATGTACCTCCTTCGTTATTCGCAAAAACATGACATAGACTAGTACAATCTACTAATCAGTTGGTAGAGATTACTATTCATCCAATGTCTGAAACTCAGCAGAGTAAACTGTGACCCTTAAGGTCCGGCATTTAAAAAAAGCTGTAGGTCCAGTGAAAGAAAATGAAGGCCCACTTTTTTTAGCTGAAGCAGGGAGATATACACTTGCAATATAAATTACAAAACGCAACTAGTCAACCAGAAGCGTTTACTGCCATCACACCGAGTTCCCATAGACTCTGTGGTGATGGATGAAGCCTTCATTTAGATTTCTACTAGATCAGGTAGATGAACCCGTCACTTAAACAACTGTGTCTAGTATGGACATAGAGCACCACTGCATACACTGTGCCTACTCAACCCATACTCAGTAATGTTTAAGGCCACTGAGGAGTGGAATGGAATGCGAACAGTCTTTGTTAACTGTTACATTTAGTACTGTTTTAATTGGAATTATTTTCTACGCTACTTCCGCCAAAATAGTCATACACACATCTTTCATTTCCATGAAGTGCCTGGTAATGACCTTATAACGTTAATGTTCCCTTTTGTTTACCTGAAGTATCTCTAGTAATAAACTTCGTCAAAAAATCTCCTGATGCATGTAACTATTGCACATGGTTATCGAACTCATGGTCACCCAATCATAATCAGATATGAATAATCAATACATTTAAATCCACATAGCTGTCGTGTAGAGGACGGTTACATGTTTTTTACTGCACGGCTGTAGTGTAATATTATAAGGATACACAAGTGGCGGAGTCAGGGTAGGTTGGGGTGTAATTTGACACAACTCCTATACCAATCACCTATTCCACTGGACTGAGCACACAACACTTTAGAACACATATGGCTTTAGGTCAACTCACTAACCATCAGGAGTCACGGGTGGCCCAGTCGTCTAAGGCGTCGCGATTCGCTGTGCAGAGTTGCGTCCCTTGGGCACGCCAGAACACAGATGATTGTGGGTTCGAATCTCGGTTCGCCCCGATTATGTTCCTAGGTTTGTCAGCACCATACCCGTGCTCGTGGGTTTCACCGAAGTGGTAAACGTCTGAGACCTCCATCAGGACGCATATGTATGCTAAGATATTACCCTGTTGAAGGACTGTTTAGGTACGTCCTAAGGTATCGCTGCAGTATGGATGAACACTATAGACATGTTAAGCCCACGATGTATATTCCATGAGACAGAAAGCCTGTTGAGCACATTGACGTTTTCAGCGGCGTCGCTTCTCGTTCGATTGATGACCGCAGATAATTAAATTAGTCACCGATGGTCAACTCTGGCGATTCTATCTCCGTTAGTCCATCGTTTTCAATGTATCGCCTCAATCTCTAATAGACGGGAACACATTTTCGCCGCTTCCGCTTTGATATTTCTTCACGGTAGTGTCGAGGGATTGCCAGGCTGCTCGGAATTCGACCAACAAATCATTCTGGGCGTCAAGTCGATGATTTGAACCCACAGCAAAGTAACACTTAACACGGACCGTGTTGACCTTTGAGTGTAGTGAATCACCCATGGGGATGCTGATTATGGTGTTGCACTTTAATATACGCTCGATCAAATGAAGTGAAGCTGTGCTTAGTGACTTAACAACACAAATATTTACAATAGTGATTTGTTTCTCATATGCTTTAGATTTATTCTAAAGTCAACACAACTTTTTGTTTTTTGTTTTAAAATATCATTTTCTAATTTCCTATTTTTTCTTGAATCACATATTGGAGAGCAATTTTGAAGCTTAAGTTGTTTGCCTTCTTTCAATGTTTTTTTTTTTTACAACTTCACATTTTCTACCAGATATTGAGGTAGGGAGCTTGAAGTTTATGTTAGTGATATTGGATACTCGTGGTCATGGACGAGTAGAAAGGGCATGTTAACCATTTCGGGGATCCAACCTGCCCTTTCATCGTTACGAGTGAACGTTATAAGTACTAAGCTACCCAATCGCGGATTTGACGAGTCACACCTACCTCTTGTTTTTTGTGCAGATAATCCTAGCTGTTGACTTGGATCTCAGTGAATGAGTTTGTTCGGATGTCGGGGGTATTGCCAGAGCTAATAAACTGCATAAGACTCTCAATTAATGTAACTAACGCCATAATATAACTGAAATGCTATTCAAAATGTCGTTAATCCGAACTCGCTCATTTATCAGCCTTTTTTTATTTATGTGTGTGTATATATATATGTGTGTGTGTGTGTGTGGGTGGGTGGGTGTGTGTGGGTGTGCGTGTGGGTGGGAGGGTGTATGTGTATATATATCTGATATTGCCGTTTGGGTCCTGAACCAGCAGGCAATCCCTAATTGTTTCATTAACCGGTCAAAGCTATAGCTATATGACACGCATCTGGGTTCTGTCAACAAGTTGAAACAAACGTACAATCATTGACGACTTTCTACCGTTAATTATTATGAATTTGAAAAAGGGCTTTCACTTTGAGTGAGATTGTTAGAGTATGAACATTCATTATGGACACCCGTTTTCTTAACTCTACATTAAAAGGGGAGGTGAACTGGGGTTTAACGTCGAGTCCAAATTGGCTGCACCTATATAGCGATGTGTGTGCACGTGTGTGTGTGTGCGTGTGCATGTGCGTGCGTGCGTGCGTGCGTGTGTGTGTGTGTGTCTGCTTGTTCTCACTCCAAACGTGTACCTGTACGTGTACGTGTATGCTTGTTCTAGTCCGTACTGCGTACTGATACCGATTTATAGTGCTAGCCCACTGAGATACAATGCCGCAGTTTAACATGAATACCCCATTCAGACACAGTGTACTGTCTACCATACCATACAAGTCTTTTGGTATGACAGGCCTTCCGCTCTCTCCACCACTAGACCACGGAGGCTGTCCGCATTAAGAAGATATTATAGATTACAAATGTATAACACAACACTGCTCTAAACTGTACACTAGTGGAAGTGATTGAATGATCAACTAAACTTACAGAATATTCATGAAGCTCTCAGTTACACAATCACTCTTTTCTTCTTGTTCCTTCATTTCATTCTGACTGTAACATGACTACACGTGACTTAATTGGTATTCTTTGAAGATCGCTGCACGATTCATTTCTTTGAACTCTCTAATCATAACGTTTGGCATATATGCATAGTATGTTCAAACAAGTTGTATTCAGTTCGCTTGAGTTATTGTATCTTTTGACCACAAAGACCAAACTAATTAGGCTTGCTATTATGTGTTTTTTTTCGCGTCTACATTCATCATGTTTTGTTCCGATTGAAAGAGGCGTATTAGTAGATTTATTCGGCTGTGGTGTGTCCATCCTCTGATTTGCACTTAAAAAAAGGTATATAAGAATAAGTAATTCACTATCACTTGATTGATCCTTTACAGTAAATGAGGTACACAGTTATCTTGTTACCAGAGTTGATTGGATGTTTGCTTAACAGGATCCTTCATTTTAGGATCGAACAGCTGTAGGATGGTTTCAGATGATGCAAAACTTTTAAAACAAGTTAACCTGGACTCTGGCGGCCACACTGAAACCGTCAGGATTAACACATTTCGTATTAACTAACCACGGTTACAAGGAAATGTCAGTATTGTGGATGTATGTATTAATGCTCGAACTTTGGGATTAACTGATCTGAGTAAATGGTCAACCGCAGAGTTAATTGTTGTAAATTCTCACCAACAATAACTAACATTTCTCATGTATCGTTTCTGGAAATGTTATAACGAGGTCCAGACGAAGGAGGTTTTACGCTATATTAATTGGAAGTCAAATACATTCTTCCACTCATTCACACACTCACCCAAATAACCACTCAGCCTTCTGGTTATTGAACACAGGGACGTTCCCATGTAGAGTCGTACACCTTATCAAGCTGGAGTGAAAAGTACCAAGATGTACATCTGGCTTCATTACCCATGTGCTTCATTACCTGTGTGCTATTTGTTATTCTTACTGTAAAGTTGGCTTCATTCAAATATCTGTATGCTACTTGTTGTCTTGTTGTTGTCAATATCACTCTGCTGCTTATCACAACATGTAATGCATATATATCTCTCATCACTTGGTTGTTGTCACTCCAGCTTGATAACGGTGTGAGAATCTACATCGAAACGTCGCTAAATGCAATAACCAGAAGCTGTTATCCATGAAGTTGTACTTTTTTTTACCTACTTCTAGAATGCCAATCAAACGGTAAACCACTCATTCACTCACTCATCCATTCGGAGCAGAGTCATAAAACGAACCAACAAGCATCACGTTCCCAACCAGTAACTATCTTTACCAGTCTCAACTCTTTCTTACAATCTATTTCAGAGTGAAACAGACAATATTCGATTTCATGCACAGAATATACCAGACACGAATGCTGTATGTTTGTCAACAAACAGAGAAGGTTCCCTGTTATAATGACAGCTGTTTGTGGCCTGTGTCGGTAATCTGTTGAATGATGACGCCATTCAATTATTCTGAAGCCTCCATGCACACAAGTAGTCATGCTCATCGGTAGCTGAAAAGGGATCACTCGGTGGGAGGAGAAATATAAATATTTCCATCTTCCTTGATTCAAGTGTTGTGATAGGCCAAGTCTCGGACCGAAACTAAAAGTAAGCTTTCCTGTCTCTCTTCATTTTCAAAGATAAAAAAATAGACGTGGCAGTTTTGTTCCCCATTTTATTATGACCTCAGGTCAAGAGGTCAAGAACTGTATCAATATTCATGAGGTGCGGAGCCTGTATGACGTCGCCACCCAACCCCCCTGATTTAGGTCACGTGGCCTCTTGCACAGAACATTTGCCACTTTTGCTCTTAATTCGTGTTTTTAACATATACACCGGTTTCTTTAGTCGCTCGTGGCGAGAGTACACTGATGATGAAACAGTAACTGGCAGCTAATTTGTCGCACATTTGATTTATCGGTGAACGAGACATAATGAAAAAAACAGGTCGTGATTAAGAAGTGAATGCGTTTAGGACATTGTTTCAATATCTTGCATTATATTAAGCCATAAACAACACGACTTTTTTTCTTCTGAATGACCCTCTTGCTTGACATACTTACAAGTCGACCGAGGAGGCTTTTATCTAAATGGAAAGCTTCTTGACAAGTCACAACGCGCTAAATTGGCTCCTCTCATGCTGAGAAAATTTAAATGTGAAAGTTATTAATGTGTGAGTGAACTCTCATTCTGTCAGACGATGATCGCAGCCGGGCCAGGTTTTACCCCCGGCGTTTTTCGAGTATCTAAGGGAAACTGTTGAATGTTTTTATTCACTGTAAATATTTGACACTTTTATACACATTTTAAGATCACAGTCCATTTCGTCTGATTTTGACTGAGGGTTTTGCAAATAAATGAAGGTTTAAAGGGCTTCTTCTTAATGAAAGTTCCCGGCCAGCAATGACTTTGGTTGAATATTATATGACATAATGACCGATGACCGATGACAAATGTACACTATATTGACTCGAAACATTGCATCGAAACACGTGGGCTTTCAATACTATAACATCGAGATATAAAACAATGACCATGCTTTCAGACACCTCTATCAGTTTAACATCAGTAAACATTAAATGTGAGCTTGGTTGTATGATAGTGATGGATGTAGAATGTTTTCCGACAGTGTTTGGTGGAGGTGATGTCTGTGGTAGAGATAGGGGAGATGGTGTGGATTGCAGTGATCTGGAGAGGAGAGAAGAAATGCTGATGATGGAAATGGAAGTGATGGAAGAGTGGAGCTAGTTGTGGTGGTGATGATGGTGGACTGGAGGTGTGATATGGGTAATAGTTATTGTGATTATGGCGACAGTAAGTATTAGTAGTGAAAGTCGTGATTGCGGTGAAGGTGGTGGTAGTTGGGTACGAGGCTACGAGTGCAATGAATGACGGCAACCTTACCATGGGACGAATCGGAATTTAAATGGACATCTAATCCCATATTCCACTGATTGTGTAACCAAGGTTTCTGTGGTGTCGCGGAATACCATCAATCTCCTAATGGAAACTTAAGTGAACCGAACACGTTACATCCTTGTAATTGACAGTGCTACGCATTACACATGCAGCTGTAAGTTCATCTGGACTATACTCCTTGCTAATGAACTGATTAATAGAAAGGCGTAATGCGACATACTGATTCGGTTTGACCGTAATTGAAAGCCTGTTGTGTTTCAGGCTGTACTGATACCCCCAACTTTGTAAACAGTGCTCGGGCCAAATATCTTTTTATTCGTGTTCATGTTCTTTGTGTCCTGTTCTCAAGCACAACTAAGTCAAAAGCCTCAATCAATGACAACGACAAAGAACATTTCAACTTTCAAAACGACACCACAGACGTATTCTCTTATAGGAGTAACCAGTTATTTGTTATAAACATCAGTATTTCCATTTCCAAAGAACGAGAGATCGGTTAATTTAAGGAAAAGGCAAAAGCGAATGTGGTACAACATGTAGACTAATGTCGTTACACCCGCAGAAGGAACAAAATTGATGGAATAACCACGAGAGAGGCACAAGTCGCGAATGGGGGTTTGTCCCAAATTTACAATCCAAGGTCACGAATCCGTTTGATGTTTCTTAAGATCTAAACGTAACTAGGTGTGTCGTCTTTTTGCCCAGTATTTGATGATGTTGGGTTCACAGCGATTTCACAAATAGTTAAAGCGTTGGCTCGTCACCCCCGGATTCGTTTTCCCACATTGGTACAAAGTGTGAAGCCCATTTCTTTGTGTCCCCCGCCGTGATATTGCTGGAATATCTCTAAAATTGGCGTAAAACCAAACTCACTTACTCACAACGTTCAATAGCCATCCACTGGAGCTAGTGAATACAAAAGGTCACCTGATGCAGACCTGATGTCTGGTTTGTCAGGTTTTGTTCTTCCCCTCGACATTTTCCATGCCAATACGTTACATTGATAGGTTTGCAAGCATCTAAGATTTCGATGAATTTAGCCAGTCAAGTCCTATATTAACATTCAACTTCTTACCGTTTGAACGACCAAATAATACTTTACTATATGTGGTGAACTTCACGCAGGGTTATGCGTGTAGTCTGACTGTCCCGTGTGGCTAACCTTTCTTCTATCATAGATTCACCTTCAAAGAATTAATTTGTGTTCTTGTCTCCTCGTATTCGGATCACATTCCCGCGATTCCTTCTGACTTGAATCGAAGAGTTTGTTCTCTAAATATCGCTTTTCCTTTTAGCATTGTGTCAGTTGGAAGACAAATCCGATGTCAGCTAGCTGTGCAAAACACTACCCCCAATCGATTGCCTTTTCGTTTCAGAAAGTTTGTTTCAGTTACTAGCTAATTACTGTCCGATGGGGAGAATTGAATGTGTTATTCAAGTCAAAGCGCAATGAGGGTAATCTGCACGATATGACTGACTGAGATATTTACGGAGCATGGTTTCCAACGGAGATTGGAAGAGAAAGAACTTAGGGGAGATACGTCGTTGTGATCTAAACACAGCTTACAAGTATTTCTCAAAATAGATCACTTAATCACTGAGTTCAGATCTATACTTTGTGAAGAAGCACATCAGTGTTAGAATAATATTTCTTTTCGACATATTTAGACATCTGAATGTTGAGCATAGACGTTCAGTCTTTGTTAGAAAGTAGACGAAGATAAACTATCAACATCGCGAGCTTGTATTTAGTGATGAAAAGGAGGATGTGAATAGTCAGCAAATATAATGGTATGGGTTCTAACAATACTGACAAGCAATTGGAGGCATAGGCAAACGGGTATTGGTTACTTGTACTTGTTTTGTTTTATAATTTCAAACTTGTATTGACACACACCGGGTTCAGGTGGATAGTGTGTCTGTACGGAGAGCGGAAGATCGGTGGTTCGGTTCACTGGACTAGGCACACAACATGTTGGAAGATATCAATGCTATGGATAAAACACGTAGCCTTTTTGGAAGACCTATTGCACGAGATAAAACACGGAACCTGTTAGAAGACCTATTGCACCGGATAAAGCACGCAAAATGTCTGAACACATATTGCACTGGACTAAGCACACAGCATGTTGGAACACCGTTTGCTTTGGGTCAACTCAGTATGCTAAGGCAAATGTATGCTAAGATATAGTTGAGGACGTTATAGACGTCAGAGCTGTTTGATTCGTTTAACCGCTGTCAGCACCAAGTTCGCTTAACACAATATCAAAAGCATGTATGATAAAAAAATAACGAATGATCTTATCCGACACAACGGGCTTCACAGAGGTAATACATGAGCTTTAGCGGTTAAACATACTTTAATCCAAGCATCAAAAGAATTTCACTTGTGAAGAACAATAAATAGCACTGGTTTGTCTTTCCAACACAAGGATTCACATGACAAGATAGAAAGAATGCAAAGGCCGCATTGATTGAATTAGACAGATATTGTTTTTCACAAATGCAAAATATTATCAAAAGGGTGAATATAAATTGTGACAGGAACGACGATGGATCATCGAACTTTGCTAATTACGCTTTTCGGTAAGAACACGTTACATACAACGGTTGTCGTAATGATAACAGTATCGTCACGTTCGGCAATGATGGCGACCACGACCGTGTGTGGGCATAGAACATTCGGGACTTGTATTCAGACATTTGTGTGCAGTTCCTGAGGTCCGCTCTATCATTGTCTCTCAAATCATTGTACATTGACTGTTTCTTAATTGCATGTGTGACTCCCCCATGAACACTCCCAAAATCGTCTTATTAGATCAACATGGTCCTAAGTGTTATCCAATTGTTATTCAAAGTGAAACATGTTCACACATTCAAATGTAAGCTTAGCAAAAAAAAAGGTCAACATTTTTCAGGTTGTTTGATTTGCCTGAAGCTACGAAATTGATAATGGTAGAAAGGATCCTCTTATGAGTGAGTGAGTGAGTTTGATTCAATGCCGATTTAACAGCATTCAATTGTATCACAGCGTGTCAGCGTCATGTGGGATAAAAGCCCGAGTGACACTGGTCTTAGACTATTACCAGCCACGCACAATGTAAAACATGTGTTGAGATTCTAAAGCTAAACCTAAACAGTAATTTATTGGTAGGAACAAATCATTCCATAATTGTACAGTAAACGGGCAAGAAGTAACTGACATTGATATTTCATCAACAGTATTTGGTAAAAATTCACAAAAATACAAAGGGGATAAAGCATTGTCAATTTTCTAAAACAAGCGCAGCTTCTTCTTTCTGCCGGTGTATTCCAACCAGTTACAAACTAGAGAGCATCTTGGGGAACATATTTCGGTAACCCCGTAACAACAATAGTTAAGCTAATTAAGTATTGCCATATATTTGAATAGAAATATGCCTGTATAATGTAACAGAAATATTGTATAGAGATAGTCCATGTCCGTGTACAACAGTTTTATCTCATGTATTGTACTCTTGGCCATACCGAATAAATTTCGTCTTCTTCAAATTACACATGTATAGAGACATTATTCCACATGGAGATATCTCACATCATGGTGCATGAAACACGCTGCAAAAACTTTATATATGATATAAATAATCAAGAGATGGCAATCAAGTTTTCATAATTGGCAGACATCATTGTCATCATTGACCCTGGTTCAATATGGTACATATAGAACAGTAGATTGCCATGATGAAGGTCATCTGTTCTCAATAGCTTGTATGGCCTCCAATGGGGAATGTTCTCCCACTCTGTCTATAGTGCTTGTGCCAACTGTCGGCGGTTATGTGGTTGTTGCTGATGTGCTTGCAGTCGTTGATATAGAGCATCCCATAAATATAGAATACTAAACGAGCTCCCGTGTAATACCAATTTTATGAAACGAGTGAATAGTTGTGGTATTTGACGAGCGAAAGCGAGTCAGATACCACAACTATTCACGAGTTTCATAAAATTGGTTTTACACGGTAGCGAGTTTAGTATTTTATTTATTACTTGCCTTTTAAAACTTTTTTAGAATTATACTGTCGAGTGTAAATAGGCTGACACCTGCACGATCCACGGCATAATACAATTGAGTTTAACAGAATAATACTTCAAACACGTCAAAAGTTGAAACGTATGAATTTAATACCATACAACGGTCTACCTTTAGAATTCAGGCGTCCGTTCCACAAAATTATCGTATCGTTAAGGTTATCGCAACTCACATACTTAAACTTAGACCAACGACTGTCGTTGCGCTACAGCACGATCGCCTTGTAGAACGGGGCCTTGCACCTCAAAGTTTACAATCACGTCACAATACCCGATGACGTAATTTGTGGGATTTTGTTGCAAGATCCTTCGGCGAAACAATGCCATGTGACGTCAGCCTAGCAACAAGGTTGCTGTGGTCATCGAGTGTGCTTAAGCTCCTCTCAGTGATCTATCATCTCCACACGCAATGTCGTTGAATAAGCCAAGGGATGTTGAGAGCTTTCAATATTTTTCGTGAAACGTGTTCCGAGAGTACATAAGTACGCGTTTTGGTATTACACAATGTGTAATACAGCTGTATGTTTATTAAACGGGTGATCTCTTCACGGGCAAGTAATAAATGTTTTTATTGGGTTTAAATCTGGAGACCTGGATGGCTATGGCAGGACCTGAAGAATCTCTTCCGTGTAACGTTGTGCCGTTAAATCCCCGGAACTTGCACCATGTCTGTTCTACCATTGTAGGAGATGGCTACCCACATCATCACACTACCACCACCAAATCTTTCCATTTCCCGTATGCAGTTTCGTATATAATGTTCCCCGCGACGCTGTAAACACGACGTCTACCATCTGCACGGCGAAACATGAAACGTGACTCCTCACTAAACCAAACTTGTCTCCATCGCAGTTGTGGCCACACTCTGTGATCTTGACACCATTGTCGGAACAGCCGACGATGCAGGTCCGCCAAAATGACACCTTGAACTGTTCATCTAGCACGAATACCTTCAGCGCGCGAACGGTTCCTCACTGTCTTGGCACGCCGCGATATTAATAGTGTTAAAAGCGGCGTTAAACCCAACTTACTCACTGTCTGGGATGACACCCTACGCAATTCTAGTATTGTAGTAGTTGTAGATGCGGCCGAGATGGTTCTTTCACGTAAGTAATCTGTCCTCTGCTCTTGTGGTGATGCGTAGTCGACCGGATCTGCGAAGGCCACGTATTGTACATTGTGTCTGATAACGGTTCCAGTCTTGTAATGGTACTTGGTACTACGTGGATAAACCTGGCTACAGCTGAAGATTGTTCTCCTGTTTACAGTCAGCCGATGACGTTGTTGCGTTCGGCTTCCGTCAGTCGTGGCATGTCTTTGTTCACTTGCTATTAGATTGCGATGACATGCAAATGTAAACCCAACGTTTTATTATTGCCCAACAAGGGATTGTGCACGTGCTTGTCATGTTGATGTGTTTCGGAGCCAGGCTCTCACGTTGGTTGTGTTTTTGCGATTTTTCCATCTTTTCAACAAATTTCTGCAGAACCTCATTCTTTTCTCACAAATCAGATTGTCAAATATTTCCTTTTTCACTATTTTTGCGTTTCATTTGTTGCAGAGTATACATCCCGTTTATTTGTAGTGCGCCTTCTCTTCGCACACGTTGCTTTGGTGTTTGTTCACGGGTAGTGCCAAGGGATTCCTGTACTCCTCGGACTGACAAATCATTCTGGGCATCTGTCGATGACTTGAACCCACAGCAAAGCAACATATAACTCGAACCGCGTTGACTTTTGAGTGTGGTGAAACACCAACTGGGATGCTGATTAATGGTGTTACACTTTAATATACGCTCATTCACACGAACTAACGCTGTGCTCGGTGACTTAACGACACAGTTACATACAATCGTGAGTTGTTTCTCAAATGTTTTAGATTTATTTTAAACACTACGATACTTTGCTTTGGTGTTAGTACACCATCTCTAAGTTCCTATGTTTTCTTATATTGTATTTGAGAGCACTTTTGAAGTTTCAGTTGCCTTCCTTCAGTATTTTACTTTTACAGTTTCCACCAGATATTGAGGAAAGGAGTTGATGTTAGTGATATTGCAAACCCCAATAAATAAGGGACACATGTATCTTGTAACCTTAGCCGGTTCCATGTTTGATGAACACAGTGTTGAATTTGGAAATTCAATGAGGGATCTGATTGATCTGGACTGTGGCGGCCACACTTAAATCGTCAGGATTTTCGTATTAACTAACCATGGTTACATTGGAATGTGACTATATGCATTAATACGCGCAAAATTGGGGATCACCTCTTTGTGCAGAGGCTCTACTGTAAATTATAATCAAAGTACACAAGAACACAAGATCTGATTCAATACAACGGAATTTAATACACAACTGCAAAGTTCATTTTTACACTTTCTTAATGCAAATACGGCATGTAATGTTGTGAAAAATGTATCATAAATCTCCATTTTCCCCATATTTGTGGACTAACGGGGTCCTGACTGAGGAGGTTTTACGTAATATTACCTGAAAGCCCTATACATTCTTCCATTCATTCACACACACACACACACACACACACACACACACACACACACACACACACACACACACACACACACATACACACACACACACACACACACACACACACACACACACACACACACAAGTAAACATGCTCCTCGGTAGCTGAAATGGTAGCACTCTGTGGGAGCAGTAATACAAACATTGTCATGTTCCTTGATTCAAGTCTTGTAACAGGCCGAGTCTCGGATTGAAACC
Organism: Haliotis cracherodii; assembly: GCF_022045235.1. Lineage (NCBI taxonomy): Eukaryota > Metazoa > Mollusca > Gastropoda > Lepetellida > Haliotidae > Haliotis > Haliotis cracherodii. The sequence continues at coordinate 15,410,980 of NW_027266270.1, read as the reverse complement.
AGAAAATCAGCTTTTCTATCGCTCTTCATTTTCAGAGATAAAAAATAGACGTGGTAATTTCGTACTCCATTTGAATACGACCTCAGGTCAAGAGGTCAAGAACTGTATAAATATTCATGAGATACGGAACCTATTTGACACTACTAACCCCTCTGATTTAGGTCACGTGGTCACTTATGTAGAAGATTCCACGCTTTCGCTATTAATTTGTGTTTTAACGTATACACGGGTTTCTTTAATCTCTCGTAGACGGAGGTGTTCCAGCGATGAAATAGTTACCAGCGGCTAATTTGTCGCAAATTTGACTTATCGGTGAACAGGACATAACTAAGGAAAAACAGGTCGTGGTTGATAAGAGAATGCGTTTAGGACATCGATCATGTCAGGGACGTATCATGTTTCAATATCTTGCATTATGCCATAAACAACACAGGCTTCGTCTTCTGAATGACCCTCTAATTTGTTTGACACGCTTACAAGCCGGCTTACCAGTCTTTTACCTAAAGGTAAAGTTTCTTGTCAAGCCATAAGGCGCTTAATTGACTTCTTTCATGCTGAGAAAATTTAAATGTGAAAGTTATTAATGTGTGAGTGAGCCCCGTTCTCTGTCAGACAATTATCGGAGACACGTCAGGTTTTACCCCCGGCGTTTCTCGAATTTCTGAGGGAAATTGTTGAATATTTTTTCGATGTAAATATTTATCGCTTTTTACACATTGTAAGATTCACACCCTATTTCTTCTGATGTTGACTGAGGGTTTCACAATTAAATGTAGGTTAAATGGCTACGTGTTTATAATAATTCCCAGGCAGCACTGCTTTTGGTTCAATTTTAGTTGTAATATGGGCCTAAACGAAATAAGGCCCCAAAACAAAATTACTTTTTTTATGAATAGAAACCTTGCATCGAAACACGTTGGCTAAAAGGACATACAGTACTAGAGCATCTACATACTCAGGCTTTCAGATACCTTTATCAGTTTTAAATTATTTAAACATTAAATTGCAGTTGGGCTGTATGCTCGTGTGGGAATGTTTTCTGACAGTGGTTGTGGTGGTGATGTCTGTGATGGCGGTAGAGATAGTGGTGATGTATGGATTGTGGAGATCAGGTCGGGAGAGTGGAGATAGTGGTGATGACAGGATGAAAGTGATGGTGGTTATTACTAGGAATGGAGGAGATAGCTGTGATGGTGATGAGTGGAGGTGTGATGTGGGTAATGTTTTTTGTGATTGTGGCGATAGTGATGAAAGTCGTGATTGCGATGATGATGGTGATGGTGATGGTGGTGATATGAGTGCAATGACGGCAAACTGACCATGAGACGAATTGGAATTCAAACCATGTACATGTCATCCCGAATACCACAGATAGTGTAGCCAAGGTTCACGGTGTCACGGAATACCAACATACTCTTAATGGGAACGTAAGGGAACCAGACATGTTACTTCCTTATAATTGACAATGCTACGCATTACATCTGCAAGAGCAGTCTGCTCGATACTCCTTGCCAATGGGCTGATTAACAGAAAGGCGTAATGCGATATACCGATTCTGCGTGCACGTAATTGACTACCTGTTGTGTTTAGGTAGTACTGATACCTCCAACGAAGTAAACAGTCCTCGGACCAATATCTATTTGATCGACCTTATTTAGCTATCTAGGTCAATCAATATATTTTTCTTAAGCCACAATAAACGCATCGTTAAAGATTTAAAACCTAATTTTTTACATCCGGCAAGTTTAAGAATGCCTGTTGCGGAGTGGCTAGAACGGTTATCGCTAAGTTGTCTTAAAAGGGAAAGCTGCACATTCCATATCACCATATCAATTTGTCGTCTTCATGACTGTATGTGTGGATTCCACTGCGGTCTTCATCTGCTAGACATTCAGTCATAAAGAATTATGGCATTAACGCGAAATCTATTTGACCTTTACGGCTTCTAAAACATGCACCTTCGTCAACACATACCGGCAACGCCTAATCCATAGTTCTACGAGATCGTGTCCTCTGGAATGTTGAAATTATATCCTGGCGAGAGATAGCATAGTTGTTAGCATTCGTCAAACACTTACCGGCTACTTTATCAAACCGTCAGGCACAGACAGACGCTTGATCATACATCTATATTACATATTGCAAGAGCATGCTTTATGTATGGAACTGTAAACATTGTCTGCCAAGTCTCTTAATTCTAACTCTTTGCTCTCCAAATATTCCCGTGTGCCCTTATAACCCCCTCTCAAGTGAACAATATGTCGGTCGGTCTTGAAACAACAGACAGAGAGGAGAACACACACTACAAGCGTCATGGGCGCCGTCTGCTGAGGATGCACGGTCATGGTTGCCAAACATGGGATCCAAATTCTCCATAGTTGTAACTTGCATCAGCTTCACATTAACGCAACCTGTCAACTTTGACGTTATTTTGAGATAGGCTTTAAATAGTTTGTAGACGAAAGGAGAGCGGTCGTGTTCTATGTGTCCTGATCTCAAACACAACCAAGTCAAAAGCCTCATTGAATGACAAAGACAAAGAACACGTCAACTTGCAAAACGACACTACAGACGTAAAACCTGTTCTATCTCGAAAGTAACGAATTTGTCAATTCCTTTTTTACAAACAGCAGAATTTCCATTTCCAATGGCCGAGACACCGATTATATTATTATCCATGTAAGGAACCAAGACAAAGGCGGACGTGGGACAACATGTTGAGTGATGTGTTCGTTAAAAAACGAAGTTGATCAAATTAACCACGAGATGGGCGCAAGTCGGCAATCAGATTGTCACGAAATGACACGATTGTTCACGAATCCGTTTGATATGTTGTTAGCTCTAAACGTCACTCGGTGTTAGCGATGTCGTCTTTTTGTTCATTTAATGTTACGTTCACCGTGATTTTACTAACAGTTACAACATTCAATAGCCATCCGCTGGAGCATGTAAATATCAAAGGACACGTAATGAAGACCTGATGTCTGGTTTCACTGGTTCTGTTCCTCCCCTTGAACTTTCCCTTGCCAACACAGACGTTACCTTGCTCGTTTTGCAACCATTTTGCAAGGCCATATTGTATTTAGACTTACATGGATTACGTGTTTGCATCATTTAATTTATAATGCGGATAAATGTTCATTTTCTATCAAGTTGGACGAAAAATAATCACAGTCGAGTGAACAGCTACAAAGTTTGTACTTGTGAGCCAGTCAAGTTCTATATTAACGTCCAGTTGAAAAACTTACAACCGTTTTAGCGACCAATTAATACTTATAATAACTAAATAATAATGTGGTTAACTCTGAACACTACAATAGATTCTCGTTCAAATAATCGATTTATGTTCCAGTCATTTAGAGGCATCAGGTCTCCTCGTATTTGGATCACATTCCCGCGATTACCTCTGACTTGAATCGAATATTTTGTTCTCTAAATATCGGTTTTCCCTTCAGCATTGTGTCACTGGAAGACGAATCCGATGTCAGCTAGCGGTATAAATTCTACAAATACTACCTCCAATCGATTGCCTTTTCGTATCAGGAAGTTTGCTTTAGTTACGTCACTAGCTGATTACTGTGCTATGAGAAAAACTGAATGTGTTATTCAAGTCAAAGATCAGTGGGGTAATATGTACGATATGACGGGCGTGGTTTGTTGACGGATTGGGATATTCAATTAACATGGCTTCCAACGGAGATGGGAAGAGCAAGAACATCAGGGAGATATCTCTAGTCGATGTGATGTAAACAGCTTACAAGTATGTCTAAAACAGATAGCTTAAACACTGAGTTCGGATGAATACTTTGTTAAGAAGCACATCGTTGTTTGAGAAAAATATTGAGACATTTGGGTTATGACCATAGAGGAGCATAAAGGAGCATACGAATAACCAGCAAATAAAATGGTGAGGACTCTTTCATTACTGACTGGCAATTAGAGGCTACCAGTATTGGTTACTTGTACTAGTTTTGTTTAATAATTTGAAACATGTATTGACACACTCCGTTGTCAAGTAGATAAAGCATCTGCCCGGAGAGCGGAAGGTCGATGGTTCGATCAACTGGCCGATCAACAAGCGTTCAATGATGGTACTTGCTGGTACCCTGGCTGGCGTTCGGCATTAACGTGATGAAACAAGGACTGGACGGCCAGTAGGCACAGTAAGTACCCCGAGTGTGGTAGCTGTGTTAAACTGAGGTTATGTTATCTCAGGGGGCTATCACTATAAAACTGGCATGATTCCGGACTAGTACAAACAGACACAAACACACGTGCATGAATGTTGCTATATAAGTTAAATAATCTTAAAGGGGACGTTAAACCCCATTTCACCTCACCTCACCTCACCTCACCTCACCTCACCTCACCTCACCTCACCTCACACATGGGTTATTTCTATATTATGTTTTTGACATTTTTGTTTTGTCTTAGCTCAATCGTCAACAGTTCATGAACACAATGTCTGTTTGAGTAAAAGGGTTTCAAGAACACATCTCAAAAATGGTAGATTTCACCCTGGAACCAGGACACGCTATTGCAATCTTAATATACCTTATTAACTATTTTCCATGGGCAATTCACTATGGAAACCTAGATGTCATGACATAATGTTTCAACAGAGATTGAAAAAAAAGTTCTTTTTAGAGGATTCAGAAAGTTAAACTTAAATAGCTGATATTGCAGTCTGTTTTTGAAATTAATACATGTTCTAGATAGATCAATAAAAGATATGAAGATAGGAAGAGATGTATTTTGTGAAGTGGTTAAATAACAAAGAATTGCTTCATTTTTAATGAATGTGAGGTATCTGTTTCCGTTTTATGTTGCCCAAAATCTGGTTTTCATCGAACGAGTAAGTTGTTCTAGGGACTGAAGTACCAAAGGTCAGGCGATTTAGCGATAAAGCAGATCTTGAATTGATAGGTTTTCGAGACTTGAAATTTATTTCGTTAGCCTATCTTATGTTCACCGTGTCAAATATATCTTTTCAAAGACAGACAAGATATTTCTTACATACCTTATGCTCAACACGGCAGAACATACTAACTGGCCATAAAGGTACTTCAGTGAGGTTGCGAGTGCTGGAGTGTATTTACACTGCATGACATGGCCAAAGAGCACTACAAATAATTTACCCCATTAAACATAGTAACCGAATTGGGTTGTTAAGCCGTTTAATGTCTTATGTGAGGTCATCATGCGAATGTGTATGAGTGTCCATGCAGTTTCTCAGCTGTGTACAACACAAGTTGATGAAGCTATGCATCACCTTGACGAACCCCTGCGTGCAAGGCCAGTGTGTTTCCCCTCTGACTATCTGGACCTGACCAGCACGAGGACATGTGCACAAGTTAACGTGGTCTGGTTGAACACATTTCGTGTCCGGACATCCATGAAGGAAACAAGACATGTGTTTGTGCCTAGTTGTCTTCATTATATGATTTTTGTTTGAATTATGACAGCCACTTACATGCTCTGCATTCTGATTAATAGGTTGGATACGTGCGTGTGATTCATCTCCATCATCAACATCAAGCCTGACAGATTAGCGGGTGGCATATATCTCACTAAAGATTATCCTGCACATGGTATCCAAGCTGGTATGGCTGTGAGATTGGCAATTATGATCAAAGAGACGGCATATGGGAACCTTTACAGGACTGAAAACTTAGCTTTGGATGTCTAGGGAATACAATTGGACCATCTGGATCGCAAATGGAAAAACGTTCAAACAGACAGACTAATTAATTTCACTTAAAAAGCTTTTATCAAAGACAGAGAGTTCGACCCAGACTGAAACATCGCCTTAAAACCTGACGTTGTCTGTAGGTATTATGTCATCCTAGGAGGTTGTGAATGTTCTAGTTTATTTTTATTCATTCACACATGTACCTTTTTCTTTTCTCTAAAAAGCATGTATCTAATAATAATTACAGTTTGTAGATTAGTCGTGTATAGCGCACATTGCAGACTGAACAGTCTGTCCATTTCACCATAATGTTTTCACCATAAGGTTATACCTTCTTTGATGCCTTAGAGAAAGGCAGCCGTCTAGTTGTATGTAGGGTTCTACAGAAGATGTGCTGTGCCAATTTACTCGAATCAGGAGATATACATGTAGGTCACATCTATAGGTTACGCTCGTACTTCTTTGAAGGAAATTGCCCTTTTCTTGTAATTCGAATGGTGTCTTAGCCAACCCTCTAGTGAGTGAGTGCGGTTTTATGCCGCTTTTAGCAATATTCCAGCAATATCACTGCGAGGGACACCAGAAAAGGGCTTCACATATTGTACCAATGTCGGGGATCGAACCGGATCTTCGGTGTGACGAGCGAAGCTTTAACCACAAGGCTACCCGACCGACAAGCATATTGATTAATGCTGTCGTTATGCCCGAAGACGGAATCAAGTTGATAAGATAATCACGAGAGGGGCATAAGTCGCCAATCGGTTTGTCCCGGTTTGACACAAGTGGTCACAAATCCGTTTAATATTTTATTAGCTCTAAACCTCACTAGGTGTTTCCCTGTGTCGTTTTTTGTATTCGTATTTGATGTTAGTTCCATCGTGTTATTCACCAATAGTTACCACATTCAATAGCCATCCGCTGGAGCATGTAAATATCAAAGGTCACCTAATGAAGACCTGATGTCTGGTTTCTCTGGTTCTGTTCCTCCCCTTGAACTTATTCTTGCCAACACAGACGTTACCTTGCTCGTTTTGCAACCAAGTACATGGCCATATTGTATTTAGACTTACATGAATTTAGCGTGTTTGCATCATTTAATGCGGATAAATGTTCTTCGGCTATCAAGTTGGACGACCTGCTGGATCAGGGAGATACACGAAGTCCCCTGATGCAGACCTGATGTCTATTTTCTCTGGTTCTGTTCCTCCCATTGAACATATCCTTGCCACCACAAACGTTGCATTTTAATGGATTTGTCGTTTTGCATCATTTATTGCTGATAAATGTTCTTGGGTTATAACTTTCGGCGAAAACAAACCACCGTCGAGTGAACAGCCACAATTATGTACTTGTATGTCAGTCAAGTCCTATATTAACGTTCAGTTGAAAAACTCTCAACCATTTGATCGACCAATTAATACTTGCTAAATAATAATGGGGTGAACTCCACACAGGGTTATGCATGTAATCTGACTGTCTCCCGTGGCTTACCTTTCATCTGCCATAGATTGTTTTTCAACGACTTTATTTCTGTTCCTGGCTGTATTTTTTGTTTTCGTTTGGAATCATAAATAATATTAATGATTAATTTAGATATTTTATTGGAATCAAATTAAATTGGAAGATGCATTGGTGCTTTGCTGTTTCTCAGAAATATGAGCACAAGTTCCAAGATCGTAAAATGAACGTAAACAAACTGCAGCCCAATGAACATATACGAGTTTTGTTTTAAAAACCGGTGGCGTCTCTCTTAACGTTTGATGGGAAAGTGTCTATCAGTTAGAGCGATCAATTAATACTTTACTAAAATATAATGTGGTGAACTCCACACAGGGTTCTGTGTGTAGTCTTACTGTCCCGTGTGGATAACCTTTCTTCCACCATAGATTATCTGTCCAAGACTTCATTTATGTTCCAGTTATCTTGTTAGTTCCCGAAGCATCGGGTTGTCTCCTCGTATTCGGATCACATTTTCGTCGATTTCTTATTGGAATTGAATAACACTGGAAGATGCATTGGTGTTTTTGTATGAATCGACTCGGTGAGAAATGTGCCCAAGATCCAAGATTGTAAAATGAAACGAAACAAACCACAGTCAATCTGACAGTCACCAACCAATGACATCTACGAATTTTGAATATGTATGTCAGTGACGTCACTGTATAACATTTGATTGGAAAATGTCCAACAATTTTAACGACGAAATTAATACCTAACTAAATAATAATGTGGTGAGTGAGTTGGGTTTACGGCCGCTTTTAACAGTATTCCAGTTATATCACGGCGTGTCAGCTTAATGTTGGAGGAAAGCTCGAAGTGATGCAGGTCTCAGACATTTACCACTTCGGTGAAACCCACGAGCACGGGTATGGTGCTGACAAACCTTGAAACATAATTGGGGCGAACCGGGATTCGACCCCACAATCATCGGTTTCTTGCGTGCCCAAGGGACGCAACTCTGCACAGCGAATCACGGCGCCTTAGACGACTGGGACATCCGTGCCCCAAATATGCTAATTTTTCTTCTACCTTAGCTTTTGTTCAAAGAATTCGTTTGTGTTCCTGTCTCAGTGTTAGTTTTCGAGGCATCGTGCTGTCTCCTCAAGTTCGGATAACATTCTCGGCGATTTTTTTGAAGAGTTAGTTCTCTAAATACCACTTTTCCCCTTACCATTGTGTCGGTTGTAAGACAAAAGCCAATGCCAGCTAGCGGTGTAAATTCTACAAATACTACCCCAATCGATTGCCTTTTCGTATCAGAAAGTTTGTTTTAGTTACGTGACTAGCTGATAACTGTCCGATGCGAAGAACGGAATGTGTTATTCAAGTCAAAGCTCAATGGGGGTAATCTGCACGATGTGTCGGGCGCGTTATGTTGAGAGACTGAAGTATTCAATGAACATGGATTCCAACGGTGATGGGAAGAGCAAGAACATAGGGGAGATAACTCTAGTCGCTGTGATGTAAACACTGCTTACAAGTATTTCTTAAAATAGATAACTGAATCACTGGGTTCCGATGTATACTTTGTTAAGAAGCACATCGTTGTTAGAAAAATATTCCTTATCGAAATGTTTAGACGTCTGGGTGTTTACCATGGGGGCTTGTTGTTTGTTAGAAACAAGACGAAGATGAACTAACAAAATCGCTAGCTTGTCGTTATTGATGGAAAGGCGGGATACAAAAAGATGGCAAATATAAGAGACCTCTTACAATTCTGACAAGCAAGTAGAGTCAAAGGCAAACAGGTATTGATTGCTTGTACTTATTTTGGTTTATAATTTCAAGCATGTATTGACACGCTCCGTTGTCTTGTGGATAGTGGATTCCGGTGTCCTCATCCATGTTTGCCAACAAATAAAGATATTGATTCAGTTAAGGGAGGGTATTTTCCTTACCTCCCAAGAACAATAACGTCCCTAAAACCTCATCTGATCTGTGGCTAACAATACATCCTAAACCCCAATACCCTATACCATAAGCAACGCCAAGCCACCCAGATGCACAGTTCAATTCGTCCTTCTAAGCGGTAGTTCTATAATTTAACCTTTACGAAACTTGCTATTCATCACTCTGTCCCAGAGATAACAGCAGTGTTACATACGATACATCAATCTCTTGATAAAGAGCTAAGTGCCTTTGGCACTAAATAAATATCCTTCAAATAAAATCAGACTTTATGCTTACACTGCAACATAAACGATGCTATGACAGTAACAGAGAATACAGAAAGCTATGTATCACTTACTAGACAGCCATGGCGGAAGTATCGAGGACCAATAAATTCAGGATCATTTATCAGATGGATATATTTCGTCGCTTGATGAACGTGATACTTTTGTCTGTCATTACTTACTGTGACACATTTATCTCTAATCACACTGCAAACTGGTCATTATCATATCATCATTTCTTCGATGAATCATAAATTTTCTAAATGGGCGGGTTCTGAATGAAATGTTCGTCATGCCTCCTCAATCAGAACAGTCCTATATATTTAACCAGATCGCTGGACGATAGGACGTCACAGAACACACAGCAGGGGATATGTCCTGTTTAACGAGAAATGCTGCTCTGGTGAACGATGATTAGAGTTTTGAACTTGCAATAATTGATATACTTTAGAAGCACGTGCACAACACGTAATTGTCACTGTGCTGATATCAATATCAATCATAATGAGGACGACGAGTGGTGATCTGTTCTAATTGCAGTAATAATAACGGGTATCGTATATCCAGATAAATCTACCAGATCAGGTAGATGAACCGGTCACTAAACAAACCTTAGTCCTCTACGGACATAGAGCACCGCTGCATACATTGTGCCCATTCAACCCCGATCTCAGCCATGTTAAAGGCCACTGAGGAGTAGAATGGGATCCGAACAGGCTTTTTTAACTGTTACATTGTGTACTGTTTTGATGGGAGTTATTTCATAGGCTCCATCCGCCAAAGTTATCATAGACACATCTTTTATTACCATGAAGTGCCTGGCAATGGTCTCTTAACGATAATGTTCTCTTTCGTTGCCATGAAGTATCCCCAGTTTTAGACTTCGTAAAACAATTTCCTAATGCATGAAACGATTTCAGATGGTAATCTAACTCATGGTCATCCAGCCGAGGCCAGATATGAATAATCAATACATTAAACCCATATTGATGTTGTTTAGAAGGCAGTTTCGTGTTGTTTTTTACTACACGTCTTGCTCAATCAGACAGATCTTGAACTGCGTCATTGTCCTACGCAGCCAGGATACACCATTGGCGGGTCAGGGTGGGTGGGCACCTGATTTTACTCCTCGCCCCATCTCCAGATGTAATATACCGATAGCAAATATCGCGTGCGAGACCAATAGTTCTTATTTGATACGCAAAAACGAAGGGTAGCAATGTCGTTAACATTGACCCTCGTGGGTATCTAGGTCACGTTAGGTCCATAGAACCCCATTGATGGTCGTAAGAGGTGACTAAATGTATCGAGAAGTGAAGGTTTATCAATATAAGATAATAATCACTTATTGGTTGCGATTGCTGAGCAAACATTGAAATATTTTTCTGAAGCATGAGTACCACTTCGAGTTCATGATCAATAAGGCGAAAATGGGGGACAATGCTGGGCTTATGATGTAAAAAACTTGTTATATAAGTATGGCTTTGGAGAAGTTAGGCTCCATCAAGGGGTTGGCTATGTTGATTTATGTATTGACCAATTTGTAAAACGATGTAACGATATTGATGTTCAGATATGGAAAGATAATATCACAGCTCCTCCAAAGTTTGACTTTTACATACATGTTAAATTAGAATATGGTTTGGAAGATTATACTTTTTGTATTCACAAAATGATCTATTTTAAAGCTTTAGCTGAATTTAGATGCTCTAGTCATACTTTAATGATAGAAATAGGTCGACAGTACACTATTAACAGAAATTTAAGATTCTGTCCATTTTGCATAGTCTTAATAGTAGAACCAGAATACCATTTCTGCCTCCAATGTCCATTCTATGCAGATTTAAGAGACCGCATTTTACCAAAGTATTATTGTCACCATCGAAACCAGCAAAACTTAAAATGCTATTCTTAAGCTCGAATCCGCCTTTGCGTAACAGTCTAGGGAAATATATTTTCTGAGCACTTAAGAAAAGCAATAGATATTTAAAAGATGTGATGGATTATCCTAAGTTATAATACTGTCCACTATTGTACATCTTAAGGCGAGGAAATCCGGGGTAGAATAGGTCTTCAGCAACAGATGCGACTATGCTTGTCGTAAGAGGCGACTTGGTTGATCGTATCCCAAATGCGTGGATTGATGCTCGTGATGTCAATCACTGGATTGTCTGGTCCAGACTTGATTAGTTACAGACCGCCGTCATATAGCTGGAATATTGCTGAGTGCGGCGTTAAACGACAAACATCTCAAGGCAAACATTTTGGCGTTCTCTGTCAAATATATATATTACGTGTGAGTATATACTTGTATAATGGGCCAGTTTAGCATCGTGGGGTAAAACAAGGACCAGACTGACTGACAGGGTTATTCTTGTGAAACTGCTGCTCAGTGGGTAATAAATATAAAACCGGCACAAGTCCGGACTTGTACAAGCAGCCTCACACACGCCCATGCCTGTCCCGGGGGCACGGGTGGCCCGGTCGTCTAAAGCGCCGCGATTCGCTGTGCAGAGTTGCGTCCCTCTGACACGCCAGAAACCTATGATTGTGGATTCGAATCCCGGTTCACCCCGATTATGTTTCTAGGTTTGTCAGCACCATACCCGTGCTCGTGGGTTTCACCGAAGTGGTAAACGTCTGAGACCTGCATCACTTCGGGCTTTCCTCCCATATTAAGCTGACACGCCGCGATATAACTTGAATACTGTTAAAAGTGGCGTTAAACCCAACTCACTCACTCACTCACCCATGCCTGTCCCTATATGATTTCTTTGTTTGTGTGTTGTATGACGACGCCACACTCAGCGATATTCCAGCTATATGACGGCGGTCTGTAAATAATCGAGTCTGGACCAGGCAATCCAGTAATTGACATCATGAGCATCGATCGACGCAATTGGGATACGATGACATGCATCAAGACAACCAATCCCGATCCCGTTAGTCGCCTCTTACGACAAGCATATTCACCTTTTATGGCAAGCATGGGTTGCTGAAGACCTATTCTACCCCGGATCTTCACGTGTCCACGGGTATCCACGGGTATCGCTATATGAACGAAATATAATGTGGATCAGGTGGTATCTTTGTGTTGATTGCTTGTCGTCGGTTCCAAATGGTGTGGCTCTTTGCTCATACTTCAAGTCACTGGTGCAAGAGCCCCTTATTTACATTCCGCCACAATGACATCAGTGTACTTTTGTAGACATAAAGTCGGCATAACTCGCTGATAATTGCACTGGACTAAACACAATATGTTTGGAAGACTTGAATTGGGTTACACACACAAATGATAACAAACATATTGCACTTGATAAAACGTTAACACACGTGATTGAAAACATATTGCACTGGATAAAACACACGTGATTGAAAACATATTGCACTGGATAAAAAACACATGATTGAAAACATATTGCACTGTATAAAACACACATAATTAAAGAATATTGCACTTGATAATGTTATCATGGGTTTGTTGAATAAATTCCCAGCGGTACTGTCAATATATCTTCTACTTAAACCTTGATACATCTTTTTGGCATTTACAATATATATTTTTTCAACGTACATTAATAGTTTACTAGTCATATGTTTTAGAGTATTTGTCAACTGTGTTGAGCTCACATGCAATAAATGTAGTTTATGGTGAATATAAAACGTCTCATGTAAAAGGGGGCACGGGAATGTTATCCGAACTTGAGGAGACAGCACGATGCCTCGAAAACTAACACTGAGACAGGAACACAAACGAATTCTTTGAACAAAAGCTAAGGTACAAGAAAAATTAGCTGGCGTTCGCCAGCTTATTTGGGGCACGGATGGCCCAGTCGTCTAAGGCGCCGCGATTCGCTGTGCAGAGTTGCGTCCCTTGGGCACGCCAGAAACCTATGATTGTGGGTTCGAATCCCGGTTCGCCCCGATTATGTTTCAAGGTTTGTCAGCACCATACCCGTTCTCGTGGGTTTCACCGAAGTGGTAAACGTCTGAGACCTGCATCACTTCGGGCTTCCCTCCCACATTTAGCTGACACTCGTGATATAACTGTAATACTGTTAAAAGCGGCGTTAAATGCAACTCACTCACTCACTCTCATGTAAATCATGAAGTAAGTACGATAGTAAATAATAATATAATAACCTATAGTCAAAATATATATTACCTATAAATCTACTATATGCTATGAGACAACACCAACACAACATGGTTGATATCTATGAAGCAAATTACATGGATTTATCATTCAACCCAACCTACCTCGTCGACGAAATACAGGACTGAATACAAGTCAACGTAAAACCTATAATTGATGATGATAATATATGAATGTTAATGCAACAAGCGCAGCGTGTGAAGATAAATTTAAATATTAACATATTTCAACACCCTTTTTACGTAAAATCTGATACATTTAAAAGTTAGGAGCTGATAACACACGAAATTGAAATTTCTACAAAAAGATGTAATTATTTTAATAGAAGGTCCATAAGGGTATTTAGAAAGGTATCGTAACTCGTTACGAAACAATAGTTATCTTGATATTCAATACTGGACATTTCCCCACACCCCACTTTCTTTCTTTTTTTTCTTAAAGTGTGAATATAGACTGTTATATAGTCTGACTGCAGATAGGATTTGTTATTTTAACAATCACTGGGGGTTTCACATAAGGGGTTGTGATTTTTACAATTGCCCAAAATTGTCTGGCTGAGTATCGGTGCTTGGTGGTGACAAAGGTAACATTTTATTATTAGAGGAAATGGTTGAATCTGTAGATATCATTAAATCTATGTTAGATGTGACAGATCTAACAGGGTAACATTCAACAGGCTCATTACCTTGTGATCATGTTAATTTCATTCTAAATAGTTTAGAAAAAGAGAAGAAAAATGAAGTGAACTTCATTGGAAAATGAGATAAGAAATTAACAGTCAATGTTTTTATCATAAATAAACTCTCTGTTCAGTAAACAACAGTTGTTATTTTAGTACTTCCAAGAGGAATCGCAAACCTTCTATTACTCTGTTATGATATAGTATCTCAAAGTGAAAACAATCAAACATTTACGTGCAACAAACCATTTTCCATGGACATGTTAATTTGCTTATTGTTCATATACACGTGTTAAGATTAATTAATACTATACCATATCAACTATAATTTGCTTCCGTGTGTGAATGCGTGTAATACGAGCATGCTGGCTCCCCAGTTCTCATAATACTGTATATGAAAGCAAAATTTTGTGTTTTTATTAGTTTAATCTCTCATGTCAATGACTGGTTTCTAACCGCTTGGTTGGTGTTACACATTCAGTGTCCCAACTTTCGTGTATCTACTTTAATGTTCTGGATCTTCTTCCAGTTAGCTGGCGACCGTTGTTAATATCCGCTCTCCTTTAGCAAATAACAGGATAGTTAGTAACAAAAATATACGGCATACAACGCATTTCTCACAACTATAACAAAATCATTCGACACTGACACCGCATCAAACCCCTTGGTAGACTGGACACAAGTTTTTGCGCACCGATTATCTCCCACCGGTACCGGCAGGTGGTTCAAAGCGAAACGAACAACCCTTTCTGTTGTCTTGTGTGTGTTATACTTGCCAAAGTCTGCTTTTTAATTCTTAATCATAGAAAGCATCTTTTATATGGATAACATTTTACTATATCATCTTTATATCATTTCTGTATAAATTTTATGATAATTTGTCTCTCATAAATCTGTTAAATGGTTTTGTACATTCTATCGATGTCAAGTTATACAATGCTGTTTTACGTATGTACTGAAGTGAGACACTAATAAACTACTGTCTGTCTGTCTGTCTGTCTGTCTAATTATGTTTTTAATGCTGGGCGGTGCCTTTGATCTTGTCTCCAACCATGCATGTAGTAGAAGTAAGCAATGATTAGGATAACCTTGAAATACACAAGATTCTTTCTTGTTGCATAACAAGGCACCAATTCATCTTTCATGGGGTTTCGTTATGAATGTGTCGCCCAGTGTCTGCACAATTGACTTGAATGTTTCACACCTACAAAAATATATACAAACTAGATATTTGCCCACACCAAATATATATTCATTATAGTTCGATTCAAAATAAGATCGCAAACATTACAAATGACCGGATACTTGTTACCACTGACCTGGATCTTCCGCCAATTACACGTGCGGACGGCGAGCGAGCTATTGCAATGTGAAAGGCAGTCGGCCTTGTCCTTTTCCCAGTTGAGGTGCTTAATAACAGCACTTGTACCGACTTTCTTTTCAGGCTTTCTACTTTTTACTTCGAAAACAATACATGTCCAGAAATCTGACGCACTGGTGTTATTAACCCGATTAAAAAAAACTGATACCAATCCACGTGATCCGTTAAGTTATCGAGGTATTTCTTTAATTTCGCTCCCATATAAGCTGTACGCCGATGTGTTAAACACTCGTTAAAGCCGCTGGTTAGAAACTGATAATGTTCTTGCTGATGAACAAAACGGTTTTCTTTCTAAGCGAAGTTCTCAAGAACATATGTTTAGTATATTTTCCGTTATCAATAATAGAAAGTTGTCTAGACAATCCACATATGTTTGTTTCATTGACGCGATAAAGGCGTTTGACAAAGTGAATCGTTCGTGTTTATAGTGTAAACTTCGTCGGGTTGGCGTCAATAGTTTCTTCATGCTGTACAATCAATGTATGTTAACACCTGGTGACGTGTAAGGATAAATAATTGCTTAACAGATCCGTTTCAGTAACTTCTGTAGTTCGACAAGGATGTGTGTTATCTCCGACATTGTTTTCGGTATTTATTAATGATTTCGCAGAGGAAATTAATAAACTTAAATCTGGTATTCAGGTAGACGATAACATGTCAAGTATTTTACTGTACGCGGACGACGTAGCTATGATTGCTCCAGACAAAATTTCCTCACAGCGTATGTTAGACTGTGTCTCTCGCTGGGCAGCACAGTGGCGTTTAAAAGTAAATGTGAAAAAACTAAGGTTGTTCATTTCAGATCGGAATTTTTCTTTACTATTGGCTCTTCTCACATTGACATTATTAATGCCTATAAATATTTAGGATTTTGGCTACATGAGCATTTGGATATTACTTATTCTGTTAAGGAATTGGCAAAATCAGCAAATAGAGCTCTTGGTGTTCTTATCTATAAATTCAAATTAGCGGGTGGTATGTCATTTTCAGTTTTTAATAAACTTTATGATAATCTTGTTCAGCCTATACTTTCGTACGGTTCGGCTATCTGGGGCCTCAAAAATGCAAGCAATTCATCTGTATTAATTCTGTTCAAAGCAGAGCCGCTCGTTTCTTCCTTGGGGTTAATAACAAAACTCCAAATGTATCAGCCCCTGGCGAATTGGGATGGACAAGCCCACTTACAAAAGAGCATATTGAAATATTTCGTTTTTGGCAGCGAATTCAAGCGGTCGATCCCAATAGACTTTTTTGTTGGATTAGTAAATGGTCTACAAAGTTCCGTAAATCCTGGGTTAACAATGTTTTGGATTTGCTTAATGTTTTACATCTAACTGTCTCTGGCGGTCTGCATTTTACCCAATCCGATTTTACCCGTCTAAAATATATTAAGCTATTAGCGTTAGATGAGCATAATTTGTATTCAGAATTGTGGAATGATAGAGGTTTATAAAATGGAAATAAGCTTTGTACTTATCGATTGTTCAAACACTCGCTGTCTGCTGAACCCTGTGTTACATGTATTATGAACAGGTCTCATCGTTGTATCCTAAGCAAGTTACGCTGCGGCACATTACCCTTACAAGTTGAAATTGGTAGATTTGCTAAACCTGTCACGCCTTTACAGGATAGAATTTGTAAATTATGTAATAATATAGCTGTAGAAGATGAGATACATTTTCTTATTAACTGTCCATTTTATTCTGACTTAAGATATGATTTATGTTCGAGAATTATAAAGTCTGATCCCATATTTATTTCATTCTCTCCTGTGGACCAGACAGTGTTCTTAATGAACTTTAAATACGTATATAAAACCTCTTGCCGCACTTATTTAAAAAATGTTTGCACGAAGGCAGCATTTCCTTATCGGGTTTTGCGATCCTAAAAGTTATAATTCTTTTATATAAATAATGTTTTTCATTGTCCACTGTGTCTCATCGGCCTTTTATGGCCTGATGTTGTATGTATGTTATGCACGATTTTTTTACGCCTAATGTGTACACATACAACATGTGACATATAAATAATATAATAACATATATATATGTGTGTGTGTGTGTGTGTGTGTGCGTTCGTGCGTGCGTGCGTGCGTGCGTATGTATAATTGCTTAATTGTGTCAGTTTGGTTTATTAACACAAGTATAACCCTTATTCAAGCTTGGTGTGGCAGATTGAAATTGAACATGTGGCATATGAAGATCATACATGAATATGTTCAGGTTACGTGGGCAGCAGGTTAGATTATTTACAGCAATACTGTGCAAATATTGTGCCAATAAAAGAAAAACGTTGATAGTATTGATTATTATTGTACTATTGAAGATACTGTGGACTTTCTGGATATTTCGCTTATTGTAATAATAAGGACAATAACTTTGGCGATATATCAATTCCCTGTCTCTATGTCTTAAGTTGTAGATCGGTAACTGCGGTCCCAAAGTATCAAACGTTTCATCTAAAAACTTGACTGATTTGTTAACACAATTAAAAATCTAACTTATCTTGAACTACTGAGGCAGTCAAGTATCTGTATCAGAAATGTAAAAGCAGCAATATTACATGTAGTCCCAAAAGCTGTCAATTATTTCGTCGCAATATAACTTACAATGCTGGTGTGACGTGACATATAAACAATATTCTTTTCGCGAAAGTGTAGCACAATTTTATTAAAGGATTTTTTTTACAATTTGATAAAACTATACTAACATAAATATCAAAATTCATCGTCACTTGTCAAGTTTATTAAAATGTCGCCAGTTGGAAGATGTCCCAGCTAAACAAGGATTCAAACTAAATTTGATCAGAATGTGTTCCCTATCCACAAACAATCCCTTCATTAATGGCGACCATTTACCAACCCGCGACAATCGTGTCAACACGGGGGCTTCCCCAGCAATAAACTCGCCTGAACATCCATTACTGTTCTACTATTGGCTAGCCACAATGGCTAGACTGGACCCTCGTGGAATGGTTCATGCCATACAAGTCAAGCAACTGAACACTAATTAAGCCGGGCCGACCTTGTGTTTATGGTCGGGTGAACACAAGTCAATGGCCGCTCATTAACTCAAGATTCACATCTCACTGTTTTGATTTATCTCACTATTCATTTGATATATTTGTCAACTTCAACTGACACCTGGTCCCGTGTTACACGCATGGCACACGCGTGTGCAACGAGTGACCCACGCGTGCACAACGGGTTGCACATGCGCTTCCTACCCGTTGCACAACCCGTGTGCAACCCGTTGAGCACCCGTGTCATAAGTGTTACATGCATTCTCAACGCGTGTTATGGGAATGAGGTTCTAGGCAGTAGTGTATAGTCGAGGACTGTATACACGTCAGTGCTCTTTCATTCGTTGTGACTTGCTAGTTCATTTTCAACGATATCAAAAATATTTCTTATCAGACCCAACGGGCTTCACAGGGATAATACCTCATTTTACCGGTTTAACACACTTTAAGCCAGTGCGATAAAAATATGCTTAACAAGCATCCAAAGTATTCCGTTTGAGAAGAACAATAAATTGCACTGGTTTGTCCTTCCCCACACAAGGATTCACATGAAAATTGAAACAAGGTTAGAAAGAATATTCTGTATGCAACAAGTGATTTTGTTCTTCCAATTTTGTTTTTCACAAATACAAAGAATTATCAAATAGGTATATATACGTTGTTGCTAGAACGACGGTATATCATCAAACTTTGCTAATTACGCTTTTCGGTAAGAACAAGTTACATACAACGGTTGTCGTAATGATAACAGTATCGTCACGATCGGCAAAGATGGCGACCACGACCGTGTGTGGGCATAGAACATTCGGGACTTGTATTCAGACATATGTGTGCAGTTCCTGAGGTCCGTTCAATAATTGTCTCTCAAATCATTTTATATTGACTGTTTTTTAATTGCATGTGTGAGTCCTTCATGAATACTCCCAATATCGTCTTATTAGATCAACATTGTCCCTAAGTGATATCCCATTGTTATTTAAAGTGAAACACGTTCACTCATACAAATGTAAGCTCAGCAGAAAAAAGAAGTCAACATTTTTCAGGCTGCTTGAAGCGCGAGAAATTTGATAATGACAAAAAGTATCCTCTTATGAGTGAGTTTGATTTAACTCCGCTTTAACAGTATTTCAGCTACATAACAGTGTGTCAGTTGGCTGTGGCCAGAAAGTCCTTGAGATGC
Organism: Haliotis cracherodii; assembly: GCF_022045235.1. Lineage (NCBI taxonomy): Eukaryota > Metazoa > Mollusca > Gastropoda > Lepetellida > Haliotidae > Haliotis > Haliotis cracherodii. Next base: position 15,391,197 of record NW_027266270.1, on the reverse strand, counting down.
TAGTTTTGGACTATTACAACTTTTATGAAAACCACAAGAAATTAACAAATGTGTTTAGATCCTTTACACTCACCTAACCATGTCCCTTGGTCTTTGTGACATGTTTAGGATTAAGTTTAACAGCTAAACGTGTTTAGGGTCTAAATGTGAAAAGATCTGTAATTATAAAACTTTGGCGCTTTCCATGTTTATTTTACGCTTTATAGGGTTTGTGGGGTAATTATAAATGGATTAAGGGTATCTTGTATTACTGAGATATAATCATTATCACTTTCGGTTTCCAGTGTGAGAGGGGCGGTCGTGTAGCCTAGTGCTTAAAGCGTCCGCTCGTCACGCTAAAGACCCGGGTTCGAATCCCGACATGGGTACAATGTGTGAAGCCCATTTCTGGTGTCCCCCGCCGTGACATTGCTGGAATATTGCTAAAAGCGGCGTAAAACCAAACTCACTCACTCCAATATTAGAGAAATACATAAAGTCATAAAGCAACAACACATTTATGTATACTACACTTTGGATATATCGGTGGGAGGTGAACCTACATCCTCTTGATTTGTAGATCTTCACTTCACCGCCCGTGTGAGTCAGTGCACGTGGCAACACTGCCAACACGAACACAGCCAACATAAGTTCTGTAATACTTGCTGGCCCGACATGGCGGAAATAACAAGACAAGACAAGAGAGTTGACGGAGTAAAGTGCGAAGACATATATCACAAGGACATATTTCGCCTTGTGTCCGTGGCGTTATCTATCTATGTCAGTGGTTATCATACAGCAAACAGATCATTACAATATCCCCATTGATCAACGGAATAGCATCCTTCTACAGTATCCAACTTTGACATATCTAATCCTCCCTGGTCATTGTGTTAGAGCGTCATATATTGTCTGGGAATGACTTCGTCAAAACGAGATGCAAGGTATCAGACCGATACAGTACAAAGCATTTTGGTTCAACGCAATAGCGTAATTGATGAAGAACAATTTTGAAAGTACATTACGGGCTGCTTATGAGACTGTATCAGAACCAGTAACTTGTTATGGTAGTCGTTAAGATAGCAATATCGACACGTTCGAGCATTAGAGTGACGACAGCGATATATAGAAGTTCACACTCTGGATCATGCGGACACCAGAGAGATTCCGGACCAGACCAGGTCCACAACATGCCATGCTTGTTGCAAGAGCTGACTAAACAGCCGGTCGTGTGTTGAAGGCTTTGATCGTCGCTTATGTATTCAGTTACAGGTTTGTTTGGTACCAATCTCATTAAAGTCAGATTGTAGTGATTGATACCGCTAAACAAGGATCTGAGGACATCGCATTACGGGTTCAGTCAGAACGACCTTTTATCCGACCAATCAGATCATGGCTTTAAAAGTCGCAACACCGGCAGTTGGAATGTGTTTTCTGATCATGCAACCTCGTAAAAGTTAACACAGGGCATTCTGAACAACTAGTACGGGTTGTACGAGGCAGCCATTGTGGACCTAGTTTAGACGGAAAGAATTAACAGGTGATTACGAATAATTAGGCATGTTTTCATCGCTGGGAATAACAAGTCAGGAACCATGTCCGTTGACTCGAAAACGAATACTAGTATACTGCCGAACAAGAATCAGTAATTTAAAATCACAGACTTTGTGCAAATATTTTTTCAAAGCGAAGTCCTGAATGGAAGTCACCATTTTGAAACAAGTGTCGTAACGCTTTCTCATTGGCCAATGTCGATGCTCCATTTCATTGCAAAGGTTGTTCTGACGTGACCTGTAATAGGATGTCCTCAGACCTCTGTGTAGGGACAGCGATCCCTGAGATCTTAGGATATCTTCCGGAGAGCGGAAGGTCGGGTGTTCGATCCGTGTCATACCAAAAGATGCTACTTGTTGTTACCCTGCCTAGCGCTAGGTATCAAGGAGCTAAAACAAGGACTGGTCGGCTCGGTATTCATGCTAAACTGCGGCATTGTATCTCAGCGGGCTAGCACTATAAAACACAGGCATAATTACGGACAATTCAAGCAGTTACACACACATGTGCATGCACGTGGGAGGCACGTGCCTGTGGGAAGGAAGAACTAGGTGGCGCATCACATAGCCATTGAGAATGTTGGTAAGATGAAGGAGAATGGGTTACAGTCGACGTATAAACTGTGTCATACTGTCTCATACTGTGTCATACAGTCTCATACTGTCTCATACTGTGTCATATTGTCTCATACTGTGTCATACTGTCTCATACTGTGCCATACAGTCTCATACTGTCTCATACTGTTTCATACTGTCTCATACTGTGTCATAGTCTCATTCTGTCTCATACTGTGTCATACTGTCTCATACTGTGTCATACAGTCTCATACTGTGTCATACTGTTTCATACTGTCTCATACTGTGTCATAGTCTCATTCTGTCTCATACTGTGTCATACAGTCTCATACTGTGTCATACAGTCTCATACTGTGTCATCCAGTGTCATACTGTCTCATACTGTCTCATACTGTGTCATACTGTGTAATTCTGTGTCATACAGTCTCATACCGTCTCATACTGTGTCATACTGTCTCTTACTGTGTCATACTGTCTCTTACTGTGTCATACTGTCTCATACTGTGTCATACTGTCTCATACTGTGTCTTACTGTCTCATACTGTGTCATACAGTCTCATACTGTCTCATACTGTGTCATACTGTCTCATACTGTGTCATACTGTCTCATACTGTGCCATACTGTCTCATACTGTCTCATACTATGTCATATTGTCTCATACTGTGTCATACAGTCTCATACTGTCTCATACTGTCTCTTACTGTCTCATACTCTCTCTTACTGTCTCATAATGTGTCATGCTTTTTCACACTGCCTCATACCGTCTCATACTCTCGCACACTGTCTTATACTGTCTAATAATGTTTGACACTGTCTCATACTGCCTCATAATGTCTCATACTGGTTTCATCACTGATTTTCAGATGTCTCATACTGTCTCATACTGTTTCATACTGGTTTCATCACTGATTTTCAGTGATTTAGTAATATTGTGTCACCTTTTCACCTTCGCCCTTTACGCCTAATGGAATCTGTTTCGTCCGATATCCGACACTGGTTAATCTCTTGCGTGGACGTTTTATATTTACGGGAAACTGTCCCCACGCTACAGTAGGCCGTGAAATGCTGAGTACGTTCTGTTCAAACGTAATAGGGCTATCCCTTTTAAGGGCAACGCTAATACCTGGCCCAGTTAACTGGCACAAACCCAATAATCATTCTAATTCAAATATACTGGAGATGGTGGACGCATTTGATATCTGTATTCATCTTCGGCTACGTCTTCTTTGTTTTGTTTCGTAATTCAGCCTAATTAAATACTTAATAATTATACGGCCATATAAATGAAGAATGACATTGTACATATTATAGCGTCGGCATGATATATGTAGGAACCTCTGACAAAAAGCACAGCATATGTACTTAAAAAAGCATATGCCGTATAGCCCTTGGCTTGTTATCCATAGCGACATTGAACTTTGTTTGGATGAAAAAACAATGTTGTTTCTTTCAAATGTATGAGCCACCGGCAAAACTGGTGCCTTTTTGCTTATACATTTATTTTTTTAAGTCAGGAATAATTTTGTTTCAACTACCTTTATGCGTACTTATATGCACTGAAGGATTTAAAAACCGAACCTTTCACAATGATAATTGTCAAATCCCTCTGTGAAGTCTCAGTAAGTGTAGTGGCGACCACATTATGAGTATATGTAATCAGAATTGTCAGGACAACATAAAGCAAATGTTAAATATATATCTATTAATATGACATCCCTAATCTGCTAGAATTAGTTATTGGACAGAATCATGCGTGTGTGTCATACTCTATTATATCAGTAAGACCAAAAATGGATTAATGTTTTTCCTATAGCACAAGAAAACCCACAAAAGATTACATGTGTATTCTGAGTTCTAGTCAGTAGGTCATCTTACAACAATGACATGTGTCGGATATGTGGACTCAGCAGCACCACACCTAACCCACTCTAACGTGGGGAACGGAATTGTCAGAGAAAGAGACGCGATATACATACAGCTGGGGCTAACAATGAAAACAGACATTACTAGAGCTGTATGAACTTAAACAGTAAGTCTCAGATAAAGTAAAACATGCCATCGATGACGTAAACTAAATCTGACAGACATGGTCATACACAGAGCTATCCATTAGTTGAGACATGATCATACACACAGCTGTCCATTAGTTGAGACATGGTCATACACACAGCTGTCCATTAGTTGAGACATGGTCATACACATAGCTGTCCATTAGTTGAAGCATGGTCATACCCACAGATATCCATTAATTGAGACATGGTCATACCCACAGATATCCATTAATTGAGACATGGTCATACACACAGCTGTCCATTAGTTGAGACATGGTCATACACACAGCTGTCCATTAGTTGAGACATGGTCATACACACAGCTGTCCATTAGTTGAGGCATGGTCATACCCACAGATATCCATTAATTGAGACATGGTCATACCCACAGATATCCATTAATTGAGACATGGTCATACCCACAGATATCCATTAATTGAGACATGGTCATACACACAGCTGCCCATTAATTGAGACATGGTCATACACACATGTACCCATAAGGCGAGGCATGTCCATGCGCACAGATGTCCACATTTGTTTCTTAACTCTGCAGTATTGCAGCTATATGACGGCCGGACGTAAATAATCGAATCTGACAATCCAGTGATTGATGTCATGAGCATTGATCCACGCAATTGGGATACGTTGACGTGCATCAACCATCCATCCGATCCCGTTAGTCTGCTCTTAAGACAAGCATGGCTTGCTGAAGACATATTCTATCCCGAGCCTTCACGGGTCTTCACATTTGCGGCATGGTCATACACACTGATGCCCACATTTGAGACATGGTCATACACACAGATGTCCACATTTAAGGCATGGACATACACACAGATGCCCACATTTGAGACATGTTCATACACACAGATGTCCACATTTGAGACATGGTCATACACACAGATGCCCACGTCTGAGACATGGCCATACACACAGGTGTTCACATTTGAGACATGGTCATACACACAGATGCCCACATTTGAGACATGGTCATACACACAGATGCTCACATTTGCGGCATGGTCATACACACTGATGCCCACATTTGAGACATTGTCATACACACTGATGCCCACATTTGAGACATGGTCATACACACAGATGTCCACATTTGAGACATGGACATACGCAACAGATGCCCACATTTGAGACATGGTCATACACACTGATGCCCACATTTAAGGCATGGACATACACACAGATGCCCACATTTGAGACATGGTCATACACACTGATGCTCACATTTGAGACATGGTCATACACACTGATGCCCACATTTGAGACATGGTCATACACACTGATGCCCACATTTGAGACATGGTCATACTCACAGATGCCCACATTTAAGGCATGGACATACACACAGATGCCCACATTTGAGACATGGTCATACACACTGATGCCCACATTTGAGACATGGTCATACACACAGATGCCCACGTCTGGGACATGGTCATACACACAGATGTCCACATTTGAGACATTGTCATACACACAGATGCCAACATTTGGGAATACACACGATTTTCCACAAAGTGAGGCATGGCCTCAGACTCAGATGTCCCATAAATTAAGGCATTACCATACGCAGAGATGGCCCAAATGTTTATGTTCGACCAGTCGGAGAGAATACACGTCGGTGGTTAATGTGTTACGTGGAACCTAATGGAACACAACTGTCAACTGCCCGTATTTAAAAATAAAGTCATCATGGTCCAAAAATTTGCCATCAAAAGAAAATATGTGACGTAATTCTTCAATAATTGAAAATGTCTTTTGAATCCAATAGTTCAGTGTGATGGGAATGATGGTGTCTGTCTTTGAATCTTTGTCCTGCTTCTTACAATCCAATACTCTACGGCGGTCGACATCGGAAGTCAAATATTTTCTTAACAAGGAAGTACTCCCTATCGCAACATTGACCCGAGCTCTATGTTTAATGAACTGTTTTCAAAAGGACATATAGGCTTATTGTCAAAGCAACTATTCCTGGTATCTCCCCTAGATACTGATATCATTTGAAACAGTTGGAAGCCAAGGTTGTCGAAGTATTCATTTCGACAACAAACCGTGTCCACATTACCGACATTGATCTCTAAGTTTAATAACAGATTCCACTCTTCTCAATCACGCTCTCATCAGATAGTCACGAAAGTAAAACAATCTTTCTGATACTACTAGGCGATTGACAGGGGTAGTATTTGCAGTGTTTACATCGCGATCCGACTCCGATTTGTGTCTTTTGAATTCTTTTATTCCAGTTTCAGAACAGGCTAAAAGAAGTTTTTACTATGAGGATTGGCCACCTCCCTGGTGTAGTGGTAGAGCGTCCGCCTGGAGAGCGGAAGGGCCGGGTTCGATTCCCGGCGTCAAAAGATGGTACTTGTTTTTACCCTGCCTGGCGCTCCGCATTAAGGGGCTTAAAAACAAGGACTGGTCGGCTCGGTGTCAGTGTGCTCTGGGTGGGGATTTCATGTTAAACGGCAGCATGGTATCTCAGTGGGCTAGCACGATAATATGTGCATTAGTCCGGACTAGTACAACCACACACGTCATAATATATAAGTGCAATAAAAGTGGACGCGACGTTAAACCCCAAATCACCTCCCCTAATAGGACGATACAAGCTCATGCCTTTAAAATTTAACTACCACGGGACTCTCAACTGCATTGATAGCCTCAATATATGCCAGTCACTATAGTAATTATAATTTAGTTAATAATCAATTGCTAACGTAAAGATCGAATTTTCGAGTTACCTATCTGAAAATCTGAAAATCTGAAATTTCTATCTGAATCCCCGAATAGCCCCGGTTATGATCCTTGGTTTATCAAGCACAATATCCGTGCGCTTTGAAAGTCTCATGAAGGGCTAAAATGTCTACCAGCTGTATCAGTGTTGGGTTCTACTGCTACACGTTGACTTATACATGTACAGTCTGACGCAGCTCACTCACTTACATCACCGCCAAGTGGTCCTGTGGATAGAGCGTTTGCCCGGGGAGACAAAGGTTGGTTGATCGATCTGGCTGCGTCATGCTAAAGACGTTAAACGATGGTGCTTGCTGTTTCTTGCTCGTAATTCTGGTCTTTCGTCTTTTGAACATCTTCCATTCACATTACGGCTGGCGAATAACAATGCGCGCCTTTTCGCTGCCAAGTAACAAGAAACGAAAATAAAGCTCCCAAAATATGCGTTTTAAGTACATTTAACGAACGCATTATGAATGTCCACAACGAAGACAAAGCATTGTCATGATATTGGAAAAATATTGCAATAAACAAATCGATGGTTCCCATTTGAGTGAGTTACTCTTTGTTTCAAAGAGCAACAGATGCACCAAGGCACATCTCCCCTCTGTAAACAAGACACATTACTTCTACCCATACCCTGCCCTGCTGAACGTGATGGTACCATTATCTCCCCGACATCGTCCATTGTAACGTGTCCTCATATCGCTGGGTCAGTGTAATTAGTATTGTTTGATGTTATCCCATCTTTAATCTTTGCACTATTATCAGCCTTTCATTTTATTTTGTACTGAAACAATGTAAAATAAAACAGTCAATGACCAGATAATGTAATAATGGTTTCAAATTTGTGTCAATATTTACAATTTTATAGTTTCCATTTCTCTTTAACGCTTATTGAGATTACAGTGAGATCAGAGTATCAATTGTTGTACAGCATCAACGGTCTCTTTCATGTTAAATTATCTTTAATACCGGTGTTTGTGAATGTCCTGAAATGAAGCAGATGTGCTGAGATGGAGAAGGTAAACATCAGCTGGACCATATTGGGTAGTGCAGAAGGAAAGAAATGGGTTAGATAATATCTTTTGCATCATATTAAACTGCATAGCCAAAGCTATGGGAGAAGATACAGAGTAGATGAGTGAGTGAAGTTGGTGAAACGCCGCTTTTAACACCTCGAGGTTACTGGCTATCCCTTGACTCACGATTAATCGACGTTGTGGTCATTGAGTGAATGTTTCCGGCTACTTCTGTATTGCGGCCTTAATGGGCACAGACCTCGTGATTTTCACCAAAGAAGTGACCTGAGATCAGACTCACTTGGGAAGCTCCTCAACATCAAGCTGACACGCCGTGATATAATTGAAAAAAAATGGCATCAGGGCTGTGTTGAACTGAATTCGACTTATCACTCCTTAAAACTATCAGGGCTAGGCAACACACAAAATAAGTGTGATGCGCTGTGATATAACTTTTTAAACACGCAAGAAACTTTGTCGAAATATTAGCTCCAATTCTCCATGTCACTTGACCTGCCGGATCACCAATGAGCTCTCATCTGCAGTCCAATAGACCTAAGTATTGGGTTCCTGTATAAATCTTTACACAATAATTACCACTGTTCCTATTAACGCAAAACACACAATTCTGAAACTACATTAAAACCACCCAGCGTATCATAGCCTAACAAAGACCGGCAAATTAGACGTACTGTAAATAGAATGCAGGCATGGATATATACTAGACTCCACTCTCTAACTTCCTTCAGAGTTCTCACAGATTTAGACTATTGCGTAATATAACGCCCCCTTGTGTCAGCAGGCAACATTATATGACCTTTCCTTCCATGTATTTCATGCAGAGTGTGTACCCGTCGCACGACATCGCACTAAAAGCCCTCTTGAATCGGCGCCCGTGTTGCATATATGGGCACCGGTCTGCGCATGATGGCCTACCCTCTCACAGGCGGACATTATCCCTTGCTGAAATCCGAATCGACTTCAATGGGTCCACGTGCCTTTAACACGTCGCTTGTATTTTCACCAGAATAAATCAGAGAACTGGTTAGAATTGATGTCTTTTTCAGGCTTGGTCATCAATACGTCCTCAAATAAATCTTCTATAAACCATTTTCACAAATATTCCCAGCGGCCATTGGTGAGAAGCATAGTTTAAGACCTTGCCTTGGTTTGTTTACAAAAAAATATGTTCTTGGAAAATAATGTGTCAATGTTTAAAGTGCAAAACTTGTTCAAATATTCCCACTGGCCATTGGTGAGAAGCATAGTTTAAGACCTTGCCTTTGTTTGATTTACAAAGAAATATGTTCTTGGAAAATAATGTGTCAATGTTTAAAGTGTAAAACTTGTTCAGTGTAACAGCATTATCATAATGCACCATACCGTCATTTTAATAGTTTTTTTCTAATTCAAACATATCTGTTCTGTTCTGTTCGAGTAAGATGGCACACAATTAATAAGTGTATGATTGATTTGAGTTGGTCATGCCAGTACTTCAGTTATATGAAGGGCAGTCTCCATTTGTGGATTGACCTTCCGTGAGTATATTCCATTATGCACGAAGCGAATACAATATTTATGTATTAGGAAAGTCCGAAATTGGCAAAGGTCAAAGGTCAGTCGCAAACCAAAGACCAGCGGTTCCTGGTGTCTGACAATGGTTTACTACCGCTTTGAACAACATCGGGACCCGTCAAATTGCAACTGGCAATGGTTAGCTGCTGACCTTTACATCAACACACTGTGTCAACTGGCATCTGACAATGGTTAACCGCTGCCTTCAACAACGTCATGGCCGTCAAATGGCAGTTGACAATGGTTAACTGCTGCCTAGAACAACAGCACAACGTGTCTACTGGCAGCTAACAATTGTTGACCGCTGCCTTCAACAACGTCATGGCCTGTCAAATGACAGTTGACAATGGTAAACCGTTGCCTAGATCAACAGCACAACGTGTCTACTGGCAGCTAACAATTGTTGACCGCTGCCTTCAACAACGTCATGGCCTGTCAAATGGTAGTCGACAATGGCTAACCGTGCCTTCAACGACGTCATGGCCCGTCAAATGGCAGTTGACAATGGTTAGCTGCTGCCTTCAACAACGTCATGGTCCGTCAAATGGCAGTTGACAATGGTTACCTGCTGCCTTCAACAACGTCATGGCCCGTCAAATGACAGTTGACAATGGTTTACCGCTATCTGGAACAACAGCACAACGTGTTAACTGGCAGCTAACAATGATTCACTGCTAAAAAAAAAATAAACACAGTGTAATGCTCTAAAAACTTCCAATGTTTATTTAATCGCTGAAGGATACCTACTTAAATTCTTAAGCCGTTCACCTCAAAGGATAATGACTCTATGAGTTTAATTCGATATCCTATTTGTATAATCTGACCTTTTTGATTGAAAGTGACACACGTAAAATGTAAAACCTAACTTAGTTAACTTATGTTTCACGATTCTTTTTTTAACATGATTTCGATTTCGACACCAGAAACGAACACGGTCTTTGATTGCTTCAGGGAAATTCGAATGTTTTGGCTTTTTCTAACGTAAATAATAAATGGGGAAAATAACTGTATATGATGAACAATGTAAATGCCGTAACATATGCACACACACACACACACACACACACACACACACACACACACACACACACACACACACACACACACACACACACACACACACACTAAAACGTTTGTTTGTTTATTGAAAAAAGGCATTTGTGATCGGGAGACAAATGGATGTACAGACGAGCGGAATATGTTATATTTCCCTCCATCTCCGTTCTGAATGTTGATTATATCGTTGTTGTTTTTAATAAATACAATGTATAAACAATATGTAATGGGATACAGTGTTGTCTCTCTTAACACAATAATTATCACGGCGAGAACATCAAAAAAAACCTTGTTGATTCACATGTGAAAAAATGAGTTTTCCTTCTGAAATCAATATTTTTCATTTAAAGTTTATTTCCAAAGCTGCTAAAACTTCTGGATGTTTCTTTTGTGAATCGTAACCATGTTTTCTTGTTAAGACCATCAGCGACAATGCTGCTGCGATAAGACGGTTTGGAAATGATTGAACATGAATCAGGCCTGTGTACCTGAACAAACAGGTCTATATAAGATGATGTGATTGCCCATTACGGAGCGGAACTCGGGCACTGTGCACACACCGGAGCCATCAAGACCACCGTGCTCTCACGTCCATTCTCTTCAAAGGTTGCCATCTTTGTTGTACGTGACAATGCTATTGTCTTTACGACAACCCTTGTATGTAACCTGTTCTCGAGTGACCGAGACAGTGTCATTAGAAGCTCTCAATGGTCGGCCATCGTTAATTATTCCAAAGTCATAAGTGTTTGAATTTTTGTTTGTAAAACCTGAAGAACAGTTAAAGACAACACTTGAGGACAGGGTCGATCTAAATGGACGTTTTAGATCTGTGTTCAACTTGCATGGGTTCTGTTGACATTTCTCTCAAACCGTTCGAGGAAGTTTACAGATTATGATTGTTTTGTTACATGAAAGTTTGCAGAAAATGAAAAACTATAGTTTTGCAACCATCAAAAGTCTCCGATATTTGTCCATATAGGTCGATCTTTAAAACGTTTGCTTTAGATTGGATTGCCAAAATATTTTTAAAGAGAATTTCGTGCTTTGATGATGGATTAATATAGAAGGCATTGCACTTCTATTATGAACTTTGACAAAAGGGGTCCAGCAATGCAAACATAAGTTCATTAAAACTTATATCTAAAATATTATGTTTGATATTTTGAAACAATAGAACGAAAAGTTGAAAGAATTTTGCATTTGAATTGGTGTCGATGTCTTATTATCTTTCAAGGTATACACACACGTGTCTCTCATGTAAACATCAGTAAACATCGGTGCTCATTTGCTGTACCATTTTTTATTGATTGAGATGTATACAGCGGTTGCGACCGTTGCCAGATCGTGTTGTGTAATGTGATAGTCACATGAACAAGTGAAACTAGTCAATCCAGATGTCTGAGATGATATAGTGAGCAGGGTGGGTACGTCAACAACAGTAGCTGTAACATTCTCCCTAAGCGCATAAATACTGTAGAGAGTATTCTTTTCCCGTGAAGAGTATTGGACACATGTAGAACCATACCAGCAATAACGACATCCTTTTCCCACAAATATGTTCCAGTGATGTTACAAGGGAGTAGTACAGTGACTATGACATCATCAAGCTCCTCACAGCGATAGCCCGTTCGAGGAGCTCTCTAAACTATCACTGCAACCAGTCAAAGCTCCCCACTCTGATGGTTGGCAACAACCATGCTTTGAGCTGAACTCGCAGCCCACTGACCCTTATGTTCATCAACAAGAAGTGATGACTACCGTGACATAAATTGTTTTCTTTGTTTACCAATTTGAATTTCTGTTTCATTACAACTATCATGTAATTGGTACAGTAAGAATGTAAGGCAGAAGTTGATTGATGTTCCGTTCGTCTGCAATCTCAAACCAATCCGATCAAACAAACAAAAATGTTAAGCCTTTTTTTCAAAAATAGTGAGTGAGTGAGTGAGAGTTGGGTTAAACGCCGCTTTTAATAGTGTTTCAGTTATATCGCGGCGTGTCAGCTTAATAAGGGAGGAAAGCCCGAAGTGATGGAAAGGTCTCAGAACCCACTTGCATGGGTTTCTGGCGTTCCCAAGGGACGCAACTCTGCACAGCGAATCGCAGCCCCTTAGATGACTGGGCCACCCGTGCCCCTTTTTCAAAAATAACTGCATTGGCATTCACATAGACATAAAGAAAAGTATAAAAATTACTACATTGGTGGCAGCGAGGTTACCGAGAGTCTAACGAGGGCGTCACGCGCTGGGAAGGCGCTTGTGACATCATACAGTAACGTCAAAATAGCATATTTCCACATGATATGGAATTGAGGTTCAGAGCAGTCTACTACATCTGGTGGCCACGTTTGTATTTGTTACCTATAAGTGATGGCAATACCTAATGAAAGATTCTTCTTAAAGTTAGCAAGTTGCAGACCTATGTAATCTTATTTAAGTCATTCAAATGTCACTTCCTTTGTCTGGTGACTCAAATTTAATGATTTATATCAATACATTTAACGATAACCCTAATTAAAAGGAGACAGTGTCTCTATTTGACACAAGGCGCTAATTGCAATGTCTAGACGTCTAGACTGTGTTGCAGTCTCCCTTAAAGTGAACCACATACAGCGCCAACGACTTAATTAGATACGTACTTCAAGGAAATAACAGATTAACACCACGCAAATCCTGTTATCACCGGTTTAACTTCCAAAAAGGGGGCACTGTATGCCCAATCATCCGAGGCGCCGCAGTTGCAGTGCATCCATCGTAATTGAATGCCATAACCGTGGATTCGAATCCAAGACAGGCAGATGGCGAACTCCATACACGACAATATAACTTATTAAGACATTTGAATTTTTTTCTTAAACAACGACCCTTGATAAATTTATTCTTACTTTTGATCTTGGCCTGAGTGTGAATGACACTGATCTTCATTGTTGTTACAACAATCTTCAAATGTTTCATCAGTAAACCAAAGACCATAAAGACTTTCCCATAATCACACGGAACCTCTGGTAAAAGAGCATTGTACGATACAGACTATCGGTCAAACGTTATGAAATAAAACAGCGTCATCATGCCACATGACAGAAATCAAACATTCTACTTGAACTTTTTATAAAGTGTTCGCGCATTGCGTTGCACAAGCACAATACCATTTTGTGTTACTTTGGAACAGGAAATCCCCAATCTTGAAGGATTTTATTCGTTGTCATCAGCAATATTCCAGCTACACGTGAGTTCTATATCCCAGATCTAACAGATACCCACATACAAGGACGTACTGAGAGATCCACGCTCCAAACTTTAAACCATGTGGTATTAACAACTTAGACTTTAACAGGTGTGTAAAGCGGTGCGGGGATAGAAGGATGGGGTGGAGTTTCACACAGGTGAAGAGTCAATTTATTTGGAAACTTAATTAACTCAACTACAATTTTGAAGTAAACGTTTTAGATATTACTTCAAATAGAATAATTATTTAACACGGTATAAGCCTAGATACTGCTAGCCGAGAGTGTTTCCGTATTGAAAATGCCATAAACATAAAACGAAAATGTATAATGCCTGTCTTATGATATTTACGATACCCAAAACACAACGAGGTTAAAACGAGGTACGTTTTAGACGTACTTTTACTCATTGAATATCTTTAGAATCCGCGCATGAATTAAATACTGGAGTTACCAAACCTTTCCAACTGACTTACTAAACTGTCAGGCAAAGGTTACTCGGCTGAAAACTGTCGCCGAAACACTGTGCAATAACAAAGGCAACAACCAGTCCCGGGGAATTGCTTTAGATCAGTGACCCCTTTATGGTCCAAAACACACCCTTGATACCCGCTTTAAAAACTTCACCATCAAATAACTATTTTCGTTTGTATAATTTTTTGCCGCCATCATACATTGGTGTCTCCTTTCTTTTGCCTGGCAGTTTATGTTTATTTACAGAAACATCGATATCACACATAAACACACCCTATCTATACCGCTGGTGACCGTTAGACAAGGGTTGAAACACTGAGAGAGATTCTACGCGTACCCTCCTACGACAGTTGGTATCCTGCCCAGATCCGAAATCCACAGATGCCATTAGTCCATCAGCTTTCCGTGTCCCACTTTTACAGAGATCCTTCACTAGCTTCACTGCTTGGCCTAGTCAGGTCTGTAACCGTAACGATGGTAATTACACCATAACTGACCACTCGTCATCCGTGCCAGGCACCGTGATTGACAGAATCACTGATGCTGATGTCAGTACAGCGATAACGACGTGATGAAAAGGCACATAATCACTGTTCAAGATTGAAATGTCTCTCACCACTGCAGCAAAACTGTTTATTAAACCATCATTTAATTATAGATTTTCTATATTAGGATAAACCGTTCTGACGTTACAGCCATTAAGGCTCAAATTAGATTATGATACTGTCAATTTAGTGCAGCATGAACTGTAACACTAGACAAAAGGTTTCATTCCAAAAGTTTTATACCTGTCCAATACAATTACCACGTTTTCCTATCTTTCAAATTTAGTTATATCAAACACCAAATTCTAGACATGAATATAACACACTCCAACACATTGCAACACAATTCAACACAATACAACACGATACAACAAAATACAACACGATACAACACAACGCAACATACGCAATACTTTAAGGATAAAACACAACTCCGAGGATTTGGTCGGAAATATTAAACCGCAAGCGAGGGAAATGCCCGACTCTGTTAATATTGTTGAAATCAACTAGACCGCTCTTGGAAGCGGAGGAATACACGCTGGTCAAGCAATTAAAAATGGTTCTTTGCGAAACGAACAGTCTATATTGACGAGTTGAATGAGAAATATACAGTTTATAACGAAACATGTTCAAGTAAATAACAAACAACAAGAAGCGATAGTAACTCCATAAATGACCATCTGTCATTATTTTGCCTTGTCAATGTGGAACTAACGTAAAAAAGGACGTCAACAGTTTGTGTACGGGCTTGACACTTACGACAAAGGGAGATAATTTGAGGGGAGGTGACTCTTGTATGACAATAGTTCCGGCAAAGTGTTATGTTCACTGCAGTGAAATATCAAGCGTTATGTTCACTGCAGTGGAATATCAAGTGTTATGTTCACTGCAGTGACATATCAAGTGTTATGTTCACTGCAGTGAAATATCAAGTGTTATGTTCACTACAGTGACATATCAAGTGTTATGTTCACTGCAGTGAAATGTCAAGTGTTATGTTCACTGCAGTGACATATCAAGTGTTATGTTCACTGCAGTGAAATATCAAGTGTTATGTTCACTGCAGTGACATATCAAGTGTTATGTTCACTGCAGTGAAATATCAAGTGTTATGTTCACTGCAGTGAAATATCAAGTGTTATGTTCACTACAGTGACATATCAAGTGTTATGTTCACTGCAGTGAAATATCAAGTGTTATGTTCACTGCAGTGACATATCAAGCGTTATGTTCACTGCAATGAAAATCTTTCACATTGAAGTATATAAAAAATCATTAACTTTACTCTTTAGAAACCAGCAGTATTGGAAGACATATCTCATCTCATAGTCAAAACGATGGCAAGTTACATTGGATTTGGTTGAACAGTCACTACTGGTTCCTCTAGATCGGTACATAAGGCCCGTTAGATTAAACAGTTAAACAACTTGGTGATATTGGTTGAGCGGCAAATAACACATAATATCAGTCAAACAATGGTTAGAGTGAGTGAGTGAGTATGGTTTTACGCCGCTTTTAGCAATATTCCAGCAATATCACGGCGGGGGACACCAGAAACGGGCTTCACACATTGTACCCATGTCGGGAATCGAACCCGGGTCTTCGGCGTGACGAGCAAACGCTTTAACCACTAGGCTACCCGACCGCCCAACAATGGTGAGATGCGACTTTGATTGTTGATTTCTGTAACACATTCTGTTCCTCCCAATAAGGCTGTAACCAACTACAGTAACTGACACAATAGACGAGAAAAGGCTTCGTCACATACACAGCGAACTCTTTAGTTTCAACAGAGTGAGTAAGTGAGTTTGGTTTTACGCCGCTTTTAGCAATATTCAAGCACAATCAAGGCCTGGGAAACTGGAAATGGGCTTCACACATTGTACCCATGTGGGCAACTGAACCCGGGGTTTCGGCGTGACGAGAGAACGCTTTAACCACCAGGCTACCCCATCGCCGGTTTCCATAGAGATAAAAGCAGCCTAGACGTTGTGATGTTGATATGAAGAGACACTATAGTGCTCTAAAATGAAAACAATCAAAGAGGTTTTTTTTAATAATGAGAATTCAATAGTACCGGCAATGTTAACCTGACCGGAAAAAACAGTGTATACGTGTCGCGCTTCAACGTCACACGAACAGTCAATACACAATTGTAGGACCGAAACACAACGAAAATTGAAACACATTGATACTGCAACTCTTTCATATACATTTAACGCTAAAATACAATGTTAGTACGTCTGTCCGAGTGTCCCGATATGGTAACTACAACAATTCGTGACCAATTCGTGTAATTCCGGGACAAGCCGAAAAGCAACTCGTGCCCCTCTCGTGGCCATTTGTGCGACTGGGTTCCGTCTAAGCGCAAACGGGCACAGTTAAAAGAATAGTCAACTTGTACCGTCATGCTTTACGTATATTTCCCCATGTCACATATTACCGAGATAATATTTAAAACGCATCAGGAAATGCGATATTAATACAGTATTATTGAACAGATGTATCTGTATCTAGGGTACAGTTTTAGATGCAAGACATGTGTCAACTCAAAAACATTTCCTGAGGGATTCTTTGACCGAAGTACTTGAAATCATACGCGCATTCTGATTGGTTGGTGTATTTTCGCACATAGCATTTATCGACATTGGCATGCGTCGTCCTGCAGGTGACGGTAAGGGGCGAGTGGAACTCGTGAGAGCAATCAAACATAAAAGATACAATTTGTAAGAAGACTAATTCGTTTAATATTGTCCATGTTTTAACAAGATGTTCTCGTTCACAACGGTCAAGAGACGTGAAGTGACCTCCGCATCATAGGATGCTAGCCCCGGAATCCCAACGGGTAAATGACTCCGACGTGATTCTAAGAAAGATCACAAAAAGTGAGCAAATAGTATAATGAAATCTTATCAAAATCAAAACCCAAACAAAGCGGCATATTTGACTTGAGACAATGGAAATTCTCGCCTCCATTGATTCACTTCCTGAAGAGTTCTCGCCTCGTTAGACAACTGCATCATTAAACGCCTCGGTGGACAACCGGACATAACGAGACGATCCCCGTTTGCAAGTTTGCTACAGAAAGAGTCAAGTCTCACGACCCTGACCACCGTAATCGCCAGCATGTGTTTGTGATGAATTGTGCTGAATTGTTCTACAAACGTGATGGGTGTCCAAACAATCGTAATCCATGCCGTGGACAGGAAGCAGGCAAACCTTCAACCATTGCCTCCAAGTACAGCCCGTCATTATTACTGTAAACCTGATGCCTTCACATACGGACACATAACACACTAGTGCAAACAAGTTCACAACGAGGGCGTAGACGTGACTTTCCTATAATTGTAGCGCTGGTACCAGGAATAAATCATGAGACTTTGAGATGAGCATTTTTTATAAAAGTGTTGGAGATTTTGTGATTAATTCGTTCATCAGTTCAACACTGGAACAACAAGATAATATTCTTTTTTTATTTTTTTGTTTTATGTAGACCGCCTCTGTGCTTTAGTGGTAGAGCGTCCGGGGTTACCAAAAGACGTTAAAAGATAGTACTTGTTACCCTGCCTGACGCTCGGTATTAAGGGGATACTGTGTCTGAGTGTGGTATTCATGTTACACTGCGGCATGGTATATCCTCGGGCTTGTTTTATCAATCGGCATGTGTCCGGACGAGTACAAGCAGCAACACACGCACGCGCATGTACGTCGCTATATACAGTGCAGTAATCTTGGACGCGATGTTAAACCCCATTTCACTTCATTTTACTTAAGAAAAGGTTATAGATTTCAATCTCTGAAAGGAAGAGACCATCAATAGTTTTGTGTCCACAACACTTCTTAAAGAAAATCCAGCATTATTGTTTGCAGCATTTCCGGGAACAGGTCGGTCTTAAGACTCCATAAGCATGGCTTTACGCTATCTTCCTCAATATACCAGCCAACCTAATGGAGAGGCTTCACACACTGTACCATGTATTCATGGAATCAAGAACAACGACCACAAGAGTTAAAACTGAGAAAAGCGGATTTACCGTGGTAACGTGATTAATGTTATTTTGACATTATTCGTTAACAATTCACATGAACACGAAAAGGACTGACATTCGAACAAATATTTCTCCACATTCATCTGAGTGAATCCACGATCAAACAGACATTGACGATTTTATCATTACTCTTCTCCAGATAGAAACATTTACACAGTGGCAAAAGCAAAAAATAATAAAATATTTTAAAAAAGAACATCTTAGTCTGTAACAATTCTTACTCGTCGCCTTGAAATCCGAAATCCTCTACTGAAAAGTTGCAAAGCTGTGTTCAACAACCCACGCAGGCAGAAGCCAAACAGATGCTGGCTTACAACGCCTGATCTTGTAGAGATCTCTAACTATACGTTACCCATAGCGACCGTAATCAGGACTGAGATCACAACATCCCCAGCAGCCATGATGACGGATATTGATGACAGCACAGTGACAATTACGTGTCATGCACGTGCTGCACATACACATCAGTATAGTGGGTTTAAAATCGAATTGTCTTTCACCAGTGCAGTTGGAGTGGTAAACGAGCCGCTATTTGAGGATACAAATACCCATCTGACTGCATCGTTAAAACAGGGGCTCGATAATCTATTTGGAAATATACTCTTCTGAATGACTAATCATTACGGGTCATTCAGTTTAAATAAAGTATAATCTATAATGTTAATACTTTGGTGATGGCTGGGGATCTGATACGCATACGTTTACTGTGATTTTAGATGAATATGTTGCAGTTGGCAACTGACAGACAAATAACTCTTTTTTTCAAAGAATGCGATGCGTTTGTATTCATTATGCTGTTGCCAACACAATTGTACTGAAACTGGTAACTTTTGAAAAAGACTCTGCTATTGGTTTAACAGATGACGTTCATTTCTCTTTACTATGGCAAGATTCCCATCGCTGTTCTTCTGTTGAAATCGGTATAAGATGTAGTGAGGGTAGTGGTGGTCGTATATGTAGTGGTTATGGTCGTATCTGTAGAGATGGTGAAGGTCGTACATGTAGTGGTTATGGTCGTATCTGTTGGGGTGGTAAAGGTCGTACATGTAGTGGTTATGGTCGTATCTGTTGAGATGGTGAAGGTCGTACATGTGGTGGTTATGGTCGTATCTGTTGAGGTGGTGAAGGTCGTACATGTGGTGGATATGGTCGTATCTGTTGAGGTGGTGAAGGTCGTACATGTAGTGGTTATGGTCGTATTTGTAGAGGTGGTGAAGGTCGTACATATGGTGGTTATGGTCGTATCTGTAGAGGTGGTGAAGGTCGTACATGTAGTGGTTATGGTCGTATTTGTAGAGGTGGTGAAGGTCGTACATGTAGTGGTTATGGTCGTATCTGTAGAGGTGGTGAAGGTCGTACATGTAGTGGTTATGGTCGTATCTGTAGAGGTGGTGACGGTCGTCCATGTACTTGTGGTGATGTGCGGATATGTACTGGACGTGATGGTGGTACGCGTAGTGATAATGGTAGTCGTACACGTAGTGGTGGAAGATGTAGTTGGAATAGAGGCAATGCAGTAGACATTGTGATTATCGTAACGTTTGTAATGAAAGCATCAATTGTATGGCAGTAATGGCGGTGTATGTCAAATGCCATTAGTCAATATGGAGATATGTGACCATGACCAATTTGCGGCGTTAGATGCACGTAGATGCGTGATATAGAACATCCAACCGTTCCAGTAAACTGTTTTGACAGTAAGATAACGGCGTGCATGTGAATGAGTGTACTTGCCTTTGCGCACTTACAGTACACACGTCACAGTTACTACAGGGTCTGTGATACAGTCTTTCCCAATTCATTCTATCGGACCAAGGCAGGGATGCTAGCATACGGAGAGGATTTCGTCACATGTTTACAAATGTCAAACGCATTGTCTACACCATATAAGTGTACACAATTTGTTAATAAGAGAAAACAAAAGTAATAGGAAAAAGGGAAATCCACAGAAAACTGGCAAAAATATATACAAAGCAAAAGCTGTTATAAGGAGGTATATTTCCATGAACTTCATCACACGGAATCTCGTTGGGCCATCCTTTTTTTTCATTAACATTCAATGCCATTTTTAAAATAATTTGTGTTGCATTTTAAAACATAATTTTACCGATCCTGATTGATAGAATCACTTCTATTCGTCCACAAACTTTCGAATGAAGTTTCAAGTACATTCACACACACATAGTATTACAATTTGCGAAACAATACACAACATTATTTGATGTGGTTGGTATATTTCTACCATATGGAAGTAAATACGGTGTCATACATCGCTAACACCTGGACACAGAACATGGATACAGACACTGGACATAGACACTGCACACAGACACTGGATGTAGATACCTGACACATCCACTGACGCAGACCCTGGGCACAGACACTGGATGTAGATACCTGACACATGCACTGACATCGACACTGGGCACAGACACTGGATGTAGATACGTGACACATGCACTGACATCGACACCCCACAAAGACACTGGATGTAGATACCTGACACATGCACTGACATCGACACTGGGCACTGACACTGGATGTAGATATCTGACACATGCACTGACATCGACACTGGACACAAACACTGGATGTAGATATCTGACACATGCACTGACATCGACACTGGGCACTGACACTGGATGTAGATACGTGACACATGCACTGACATCGACACTGGACACTGACACTGGATGTAGATACGTGACACATGCACTGACATCGATACTGGACACAAACACTGGATGTAGATATCTGACACATGCACTGACATCGACACTGGGCACTGACACTGGATGTAGATACGTGACACATGCACTGACATCGACACTGGACACAGACCCTGGATGTAGACACCTGACACATGCACTGACATCGACACTGGACACAGACATTGGATGTAGATACGTGACACATGCACTGACATCGACACTGGGCACAGACCCTGGATGTAGATACGTGACACATGCACTGACATCGACACTGGACACAGACATTGGATGTAGATACGTGACACATGCACTGACATCGACACTGGGCACAGACCCTGGATGTAGATACGTGACACATGCACTGACATCGACACTGGGCACAGACCCTGGATGTAGATACGTGACACATGCACTGACATCGACACTGGGCACAGACCCTGGATGCAGATACGTGACACATGCACTGACATCGACACTGGACACTGACACTGGATGTAGATACGTGACACATGCACTGACATCGACACTGGGCACAGACCCTGGATGTAGATACGTGACACATGCACTGACATCGACACTGGGTACAGACCCTGGATGCAGATACGTGACACATGCACTGACATCGACACTGGACACAGACATTGGATGTAGATACGTGACACATGCACTGACATCGACACTGGGCACAGACCCTGGATGTAAATACGTGACACATGCACTGACATCGACACTGGGCACAGACCCTGGATGTAGATACGTGACACATGCACTGACATCGACACTGGGCACAGACTCTGGATGTAGATACGTGACACATGCACTGACATCGACACCGGACACAGACCCTGGATGTAGATACGTGACACATGCACTGACATCGACACTGGACACAGACACTGGACACAGACGCTGGATGTAGAAACCTGACACATGCACTGACATCGACCCTGGACACAGACACTGGACACAGACTCTGGATGTAGATACCTGACACATGCACTGACATCGACACTGGACACAGACATTGGATGTAGATACGTGACACATGCACTGACATGGACACTGGACACAGACACTGGACATAGACAGTGCACACAGACACTGGATGTAGTAACCTGACACAGACATTGACACAGACCCTTGGCACAGACATTGGATGTAGATATCTGACACATCTACTGACATTGACACTGGGCGCAGACACTGGACACAGGCTCTGGATGTAGACACCTGACACATGCACTGACATCGACACTGGACACAGACATTGGATGTAGATACGTGACACATGCACTGACATGGACACTGGACACAGACACTGGACATAGACAGTGCACACAGACACTGGATGTAGTAACCTGACACAGACATTGACACAGACCCTTGGCACAGACATTGGATGTAGATATCTGACACATCTACTGACATTGACACTGGGCGCAGACACTGGACACAGACGCTGGACACAGACACTGACACAGACACTGGATGTAGATACCTGACACAGACACTGACATCGACACTGGACACAGACACTGGACACAGACGCTGGACACAGACACTGCACACAGAAACTGGATGTAGATACCTGACACAGACACTGACATCGACACTGGACACAGACGCTGGACACAGACACTGCACACAAACACTGGATGTAGATACCTGACACAGACACTGGACACAGGCACTGGATGTAGATATCTGACACATCTACTGACATCGAAACTGGACACAGACATTGGATGTAGATATCTGACACATCTACTGACATCGACACTGGGCACAGACACTGGATGTAGATATCTGACACATCTACTGACATCGACACTGGACACAGACACTGGATGTACATATCTGACACATCTACTGACACAGACACTGGACGCAGACACTGGATGTAGATACCTGACACATCCACTGACATCGACACTGTACACAGATACTGGACACAGACACTTGACGCAGACCCTGGACACAGATACTGGACGCAGACACTGGATGTAGATACCTGACACATCCACTGACATCGACACTGGGCACAGACGCTGGATTCTGACACTGCACACGGACACTGGATGCAGATATCTGACGCAGACCCTGGATACAGACACTGGATGTAGATACCTGACACATCCTCTGACACAGACCCTGGGTACAGACCCTGGGCACAGACACTGGACGCAGACACTAGATGTAGATACCTGACACATCTACTGATCACGACACTGTGCACAGTGCACACTGGACACAGACACTTGGCACAGACCCTGGACACAGATACTGGACACAGACACTTGACGCAGACACTGGACGTAGACCCTGGACACAGACACTGGACACAGGCACTGGACACAGACACTGGACACAGACTCTGGACACAGACACTAAATGTAGATACCTGACACATCTACTGACATCTACACTGTGCACAGACACTGGACACAGACACATGGCACAGACCCTGGACACAGACACTGGGCACAGACACTTGACGCAGACAATGGACGCAGACCCTGGACGCAGACACTGGGCACAGACACTGGACACAGACACTGGATGCAGACACTGGACACAGACACTGGACACAGAGATACCGGACACCGACACCGACACTGACACTGGACATACACACTGGAGACAGACACAGAAGACAGATACCAGACATGAGGCAGTGGACAGAGGCTTCAGGACACAGACATTGCACACAGACACTAGAAACAGACAGTCGACACATACACTGTAAGAAGACACCCTGACACGACATGTACCTCTTTGCTCGTGTACCAGAATACATCTTCGGAACAGATCTCGTGTACAATGTGCTTTGAGGTTGAAGATTTCGCAGGGAATGAAAAGCAAAGTTTAATGTTAAAAATAGGTGTTGTGTATGTTTAAATATATCTCTGCTTCATTTCCCGAAACGTATGTTTATTGTGTCTGTCATCAGAGCATTATCTTGTACTTGTTTTGACCAGCTACAGAAAACGATTTTTATGACCAGGGTGCCGTTGTACAAAGCGATCTTAGGGCTAAGGTGACCGTAAACAATTTAACAAAACAATTAACTGATAATATGCCGTAGACACTCAATGTTTTAGCAGTTACCCAAACTCAAATATTCCGCAATCAGTAATTGTTGCAGATAACCTGTGTATGTTTACTTTGTTTGGGAAGACCAGACTTTCGTGCCCATTGTGTCGGCACGGGGGACCTGCTCAAGATTGCAAATCTTCAAGTTGTCTGTTTTCCTTCCTGTTCTGCGGTCTGTGGTTTTTTCCGTGTCCCTTGTGTGAATTTAAACAAGCAGCGCATCCCCTGTGTGAATCACAACAAGCAGACATCATTTATCTTTCGTAAAAAAAATATTGATAAGACTGAAACATATTCAGCTATTTTAGCCTATCAATCTTTAACACCAGGATACTTTTTGTAAGTAATCATGGATTCACCAGTGTACAGACCGTATCAGGGGGCGTGGGTGGGCCACTCGTCTAAGGCGCTGCAGTTCGCTGTGCGGAGTTGCATCCCTTGGTCACGCCAGAAATCGATGATTGTGGGTTCGAATCCCGGTTCCCCCTGACTCGTTGGTTTTATCCAAGTGGTAAAAGATCTGCATTAATTCCTACTTTCCTCCAACTTGGGCTAACACGAGATGCTTTAACTGGACTACTGTTCAAAGCGGCCTTAAAACAACACATTCATTCACAGAACACATGAAACACTTCTTCAGAGGAATACCATGCATTACCAGCTTGTATGTTTCATTGCATTGACATCCATTACGTTGACTGATGTCTGGTTTCAAGGCATTGACCAGTGTATGGTTTCATTGTATTGAGATATGTATATTGTCATTACATTAACTAATGTATTGTTTGACAACATTAACTGACTTGTGGTTTCATTCCATTAACTGATGTTTTGCTTGACTGCATTAACTGGTTTGTGGTTTCATTACATTGAGTGTTGTATGGTTTCACTGCATTGAGTAGTGAATGGTTTCATTGCATGAGTGATGTATATTTTTATTCCATTAACTGATGTATTGTTTGATATCATTAACTGACTTGAGGTTTCATTTCATTGATTAATGTGTGGTTTCAATGCATTGGGTGGTGTATTATTTCACTGCATTCACTGATGTATGTTTAATTGCATTGACTAATGTGTGGTTTCAATGCATTTACTGTTGTATGGTTTCATTGCATTGACTAATGTATGTTTAACTGCTTTGACTGTAGTGTGGTCTCAACACCTTTCTTGTAGGGGTTACAATTTGTAGAAATAGTTTAAAAAATACTAAACAAATTCATTTGTCCGACAAACAGTAATAAATAACAGGAGTTTAGTTATTCTGAAGCTGTACTAATGTAGCAGTCGATTTGAAAAAAACTCCCCAACAGTGATAAAGGTTAAGACTTTCCTCTATCCCCCACACCGAACCTTGCTGAATTTGACTTAATTTCCTACTCTTCACAACACCGACGCGCTGACCGTGCTATTGAAGAACCGAGAGGATAAGTAGTTATATTCACAATAACGTGATGATGTACTGTTGGAAATGAGCCTGCTGGCATAACCTCGAATACCGCCGATCTTATCTGCAGACAACACGACACATGATCGTGTGGTCATTGGTTGAATTATGTTTTACTTCATTGTGTCTATTCTGAAACAAATGACAGCACTTTGATAAGCTGGTGCTCTGATATCGAACTGTATAACTCTAATGGGTTATCGGCAGCTATTAATGTATGTAACAATACGCATACTGTCGATAGCTCGATGTTTTCATTCGCAAGGTTTTTGTGTGAAAAGACATGATTCTGAAGTAATCAAGTGGAATTAGATTCCCAATTCTGATCAATCAGTATCAAGCATTCTGCAATGTCATTGTAGAATATTTATTTTATGCAAACAGTTTATTCGCTCATGTTGAATAACTTAGATTGCAGTGTGTTTTTTTCTATGCACATGCCAAGGTTATCATTAAAATGAGCTAGAAAAAGAATGCGTACAGTCATGGTTCTCTGATGGTCAATTCATATCCAGAACAAAAAAAGATAAAGAATTATAAATTTGAAAATTCCTTAACGATTATGCCTGACAATAGTCAGAAATCATTCAATATTACTTTTATGAAAAGTCAAAGGCCGTAAAGGTATGTCAATTGTTACGAAACTGTCGGCCTTGGTGTAATGAAAACATGTCCCAAGCTGTGTAGAAATATATTGATGTGCTGTGAACCCTCTGTGAAAATTGTCAATGGGTCAATAAAATGTACAATGACATTTTGAAGCTTGCGGCCATGTCGCAAAACCAGGTTAATGTATAATGCATAGTTGCTCGTCCTGAACAATGGTATCACACTGTCCTACTTTTACACATTCTCGAAACTGAGTAGAACTGTAGAGCTTTAAAGAACGTTTACTTGCTTTTGTATCGAAAAAAAAAAGATCTTTAGGTTTTGTTCTTTGTACATGATACCTTGAATGGGCTGGTATGGTTTTACGCAACTTTAGCAATATTCCAGCAATATCACGGCGGGGACACAAAAAAGGGGGTTCAAACATCGTACCCATTTGGAGAGTCTTCGGCGCGACGACAAACGCTTTAACCACTCGGCTATCCCACCGCACCCGTTGTCCTTCTTTAGAGTTTGCAGGAAACTATGCGCCCTCCTTTATCACCCTCTTTTACATCCTCTTTTACACACTAACTGAAGTTCACAACCAGTTCCAAATCACGAGGACCACCTGCAAACCATTTGCTGGAAAGTTATCAAGTCAACTTCAAGGCAAAATGTATTACATTAAAAATATGTGTAGGCAGTGCATGTTAAACGTATATCTGTATTACTTCCCATAGTATTGTTCATGTCAGTACATCAGTCGTGTTAAGAGTCAGAGGTGGTGTAGCAGGGTGGCGGCTGTAGTCAAGAGCTTATGTAGCATGATAGTGGCTGTTGTTTAGAGCTTATGTAGCATGGTGGTGGCTGTAGTCTAGAGCTTATGTAGCATGGTCGTGGTTGTTGTCTAGAGGCTGTGTAGCATGGTGGTGGTTGTTGTCTGGAGGTTATGTAAGATGATGGTGGTTGTAGTCTAGAAGTCATGTAGCATAGTGTTTGTTAGAGGTTATGTAGCATGGTGGTGGCTGCAGTCAAGAGGTGGTGTAGCATAGTGGTGGCTGTAGGCAAGAAGTCATGTCGCATGATGGTGATTGTAGTTTAGAGGTTATGTAGCATGGTGGTGGTTGTAGTTTAGAGGTTATGTAGCATGGAGGTGGTTGTAGTCTAGAGGTTATGTAGCATGGAGGTGGTTATAGTCTAGAGGTTATGTAGCATCATGGCTGTAGTCTAGAGGGTACGTAGCATGGTGGTGGCTATAGCTGTAGTAGCAGAATAAAAAATGTACTATTTGTGGCTGACGATTTCTATTTTTTAACAAACTGAACCATAGCTATCTTTTTCATCATTGTGGGTAAATTATTCTCTTTTCGATAAAATAAAGTATCTACAAATCCAAAACAATTTAATATTACTTGTCATTTGTTTTAAATCTTCTTTAGAAATAACCTTTAATTTCTTATTTTCATGAACGTTTAAGTTTTTCTGGAAACTGTTTCAATATGCCTTTACTTTCATGTTCCTGTTTGATCAGGGGGCGGTCGGGTAGCCTAGTGGTTAAAGCGTTCGCTCGTCAAGCCGAAGACCCGGGTTCGATTCCCGACATGGGTACAATGTGTGAAGCCCATTTCTGGTGGTGTCCCCCGCCGTGATATTGCTGGAATATTGCTAAAAGCGGGGTAACACCATACTCACTCACTCACTCACTCACTGTTTAATCAGGTTCCTGATACTGTTTGATCTTAAGAAGAGGCACACTACATGCGTATGCTGGGTCCTTTCAAACACATGTTCTCAGTTTTCCTTCGTAATACATTGAAAATACAATAATGTAAGATATTGCTTTTGATGTATTGATTCCCTGTATGGGCAATGCCATTCAGAATTGTATGACTATATTATAGGTAAAATAGGTTTGGATACTTTATTGATAGGGTTTTGTGGTTAACTTGTGTATCAAGTGCACCTGTTGAAGATGCTGTAGCCTATGCATGTAGCCGTAGTGTTCCATCGTGTGATTCCTCGTCTCCTCGATCACTCCAAAGAGCGAAACAAGGTTAATCCGAACGGAACCGTTATCTGTTAGTTGGTGAAGATTTAGGAATATTGACTTCTGGCCTATCAATAGTGATAGCCCGGAAAGCAGGGTATCCCTTACAGCGGAGGCCGGAGAAAGGGAATGTTACAACTAAGAGTCGAGTAAAACTGATTCTTTGATCAGGGTCACAACATTCATGTTATCTTGTAATTGGCTAACCATAATACAGTAAACTACGTTTATAACGAACAAGCTTATAACGAACTGACGGATAGAACGAACTGTTTTTGTCCCCGCCCATTCGCTGTATATATGCTGTAAAACGAACTACGGTTATTACGAACTAAATTTAGTGGTCCCTTCAAGTTCGTCCTAACCGTAGTTTACTGTATATTCCAGTGTTTGTTTTCAGGTGGACACTTGACTTGCCTTTGCATGAGTTTGTGAAGGATACGCTCACCTTCTCACGAACACATTAACACATGTTTATGCTACAATTCGAATGGTAACATGTGCTTTTAACAGAGATTTCTTTTGATTGTGGGATTTGTTTTATCACTTTTTTAATAATTTTAAATTGAGCAGTCGACGTTTGCAGGGGCAATTTCAGTAGCGTGCTTCAATGGTTGAGAGGGGCCACGGTTGACCCAGTCGTCTAAGGTGCCGCGACTTGCCGTGCAGAGTTGCGTCCCTTGGGCACGCCAGAAACCTCTGATTGTGGGTTCGAATCCTGGAGCACCCCGATTATGTTTCTAGGTTTGTCAGCACCATACACGTGCCCGTGGGTTTCACCGAAGTGATAAACGTCTGAGACCTGCATCACTTCAGGCTTTCCTCCAACTTTAATCTGACACGCCGCGACATAACTGGAAAAAAGCTGCGTTGAACCCAACTCACTCACTCACTCACTCACTCAATGGTTGAGATTACATTGATTCACAGATGAACATTTCTCGACAGGATCTCGTCTGAAAACCTTTTGCTGTTCATTTTACGTACCCATCTATGGATTTCATGATTGACAATCATCTGTCAAATCAGCTTCTGATGCACCATAACGGAATCTGTAATATTTCATTTCGCACGATTGAACAGTTTATGTTATCGAGTATGTTTGTTGGTTAGACATGATTATGTTGGTAGGTTTGTCCCGTGTGTTCAACAAAGTGGTCAACGGCTGAGACCTGCATCACTTCGGACTTACCTCCATCAAGCTGACACGCTGTGATATAACTGGCATGCCGTCCAAAGCGGCGTTAAACAGATTCACTCACTCCAAGAGAGGTCGAAGCTTCCCCTGTGACTGAAGTATGCAGTACGTCACCAAGCGCCTGTCAGTGGCTTCAGATCCGCTGTGTCAAGCTCGTGGCTCCACGGACCCTGTGATACGGCCTCGTCTTTAGGATTATATGGACGTTTCCTTTTATAAAGTAGAACGTGTTTTCACTATAAGAATCATTCGTGACCAACTCGTGTTATTCCGGGACAAGCCGAATAGCGACTCGTCTCCGTCTTAGCGCAAACGGGCATACCTAAAACAATTGTCAACTCGTTGCGTAATGGTTCACACATCTTTACCCATATATTATATATATTTCAGATGCAGTTTAAAGCACATCGGGACATGCGGAATTATACAGTATGATTGAACACATTTAACTGTGTCTTGGGTATATTTTTAGATGCAAGACATATGTAAAATCAAAATATATCTGAGGGATTCTTTGACGACGAACTTGAAATCATACGCGCATTCTGATTGGTTTGTCGTATTTTCGCACATAACATTCATCGATGGGGGACGAGTCTTCTTGCAGATTACGGAAAGGGGCGAGTGGTGACGAATGTATAAGAATAACAACGTGACATTTTGATAAAAAGGTTTCTTTCTCTGCATACCTTGATATAATTCTTGCTGATTCTGGTACCGCATATACACATAAGTGACATAACAACTTAACAGTGCGAATAACCTAAATCCATGCTATTCATATACTAATATAACACCATTACCCATACTATTCACAGTTTAGATCGTCATTGTATTATATAATAGTCGCTCACTTTTTAAAGTCATTTATATTTTTTCACAACTTTTGACGTATGCAACTTGTTGGGCGTGAGTTGTACGACATGCTATATTTTCATAC
Source organism: Haliotis cracherodii (assembly GCF_022045235.1). NCBI lineage: Eukaryota > Metazoa > Mollusca > Gastropoda > Lepetellida > Haliotidae > Haliotis > Haliotis cracherodii. The sequence continues at coordinate 15,360,312 of NW_027266270.1, read as the reverse complement.
GGCAGTTTGTATGAACAATCAAAACGCGTATGAAAATCACGTGATATTTACAAGTCAATTTAAAACAAAAATGGCGAGTCCGATTCACGTCGGTAACTTCTGCTTGTCGGTATCCTAAGTGTGACCACTCAATAAAGGACTTAAAGTAGGTATGCGGAATGACCCTTTAACAAAAATAATTATATATTTTGACATTTGGCGTGGGTCTAATTCTCTAGGTTAAACTGTTAATAGTGTTAATTGAAACGACAGGCTATGTGACTGTACGCTGTAGTGTAGAAATAGATAAGATTAGATTCATAATACGTTTCTAAAACTTAAAATACATCATACACACAAAGACATGTCACAGTGTTGAATTCTGCGGGAAGGTATCTATAACGTGATTCCATTAACAACATTTTAAGGAAAATCATATGTACAAAAACGACATATGAAAATACTGTACAACGAAAATATCTCATTTTCGCATTTTACTAGTTCCCTCTTCTAAATGTAATTATTATTCAAATTACTGATAGCTACATGAGAAATTCAATTACAAGACTAGCAGGTGTCTGCTCGTTGTCAAAACACCAATGATCATACCGAAAAGACTACAATAACCCTATATTCATGTTGGATAGTGTTGTAAAATCACGATTCCGTTCGCGTCAGTTTGTTTGTTTGTTGATTAACGCTGCACTCAGCAATATGCCAGCTATATGACGGCGGTCTGTACATAATCGAGTCTGGACCAGACAATCCAGTGCGTAATATCATGAGCATCGACCCACACAATTGGGATGCGATGACATGCATTAACCAAGTCACCCGATCCCGTTCGTCGCCTCTTACGACAAGCATAGTCGCCTTTTCATTGGTTGCTGAAGACCTATTCTACACAGATCTTCACAGGTCCATTTCATGAAGTAGATTACAGTTTCAATTTTGAATAATAATTTTAATATTTCTTGAATATCTTTTTACACGGTAAAAAAATGTAGTGCTGCAAAACAAGTACATGTATGTATTACTGTTCCTGATATTCAAAATGCCAAAGACCTTATGAAACTTTCAATAATCAGTTGCTTGTTTGAACATAGAAATTGACATTCATAGTGTAATTCCTCCTGTATGATGCTTTACGAATGCAGCACATTGAAACATAGATCTATACATATTTCCTTAGGTCAGTCGTGAAATACGTATCAGGGCAAATTTATATATACTGGTTATATAAAATAACCACTTCATTTCTTAAATTAAATAAAATAACCACTTCATTTCTTAAATTAAATAAAATAACCACTTCATTTCTTAAATTAAATAAAATAACCACTTCATTTCTTAAATTAAATAAAATAACCACTTCATTTCTTAAATTAAATATAAATGTATTCCTGAAGGACACTCGTCACATGTAGGTGTTTGGATGTGCGTTCGTGGGTTGGGTTGGGTTTGGGGGTGTTGTTGGGGAGCTGTTGTATTGATAAAACCTAATATTCTGTCCTTTTTATCTTAATTTTCTATACTATGAAATATATATACTGTTACTTTTTTGTGGTACCTATTATAACGTTTTAAGAAAACAATTGTAATAAAACATTAAAGAATGTGGCTTCAACTGGCCATAGAACACTTTTAGGAGTTTTACTTGACATTACTCTATATTACAACAAAATCTGAAATATGTCTTCAGGACAGTTTGGATGACAATCATTCAATGCCCTAGAAAAGGAACCGATATTGTTTTCACAATCGATAGTTGTGTATTAACTTTGAAGGTACACATAAACAAACATATACTAGAATGTATTGTCCTCAGCCAATGCAATTGCTCAGCACGGACATGTTGGATGCTCAGTTACAATAGCTCCGCAATGCTTAACCGTATTAAGCATTACAGAGTTATGCCCCTTTTTGTCTTTGTACATATAGACCTCTCCCTCGAGTCTTGACATCGGGAAACTTAGCGCGAACCATATTTTCGCCACCGTACTATTATAATATTTCCGTCATAATGTTGTTCGGATATAAGACTGTATTGTGTTCGCTCACGGTATACATAAAGCTGTCAAATAAAACATTTCGTCGCTCTGTAATTTATCGTTGTACGATCAAATGTGGTTACATATTTTAGAGGGTATTTCGTAAGCAAAACAGAAACTTCGACAACATTTAGCAGTTTTAGTCTTAAATTTTCCACCATGGGATTAAAAATTCAATAATATACAACACCGTTAAATTGCAAAGTCAGAGTTTGGCCAAAAACCGCGCGACCCCAATTCTGGCACAGCGTTTCTATTTTAAAACTGTGGGTCCAAAAGATTAACAGGATTCCAGCGGTAATGTAGTGAATCACAAGCTTTTGGTCAAAGATCTCGCGAGATCTCACCACATGGTCCACCTACAACATATGAGTATGTGACGTCAAAACACACCACTCGGTCCCCTCACACACCCACAACAGAGGAGTATGTGACCTCACAACACACACCACGCAGTCTCCTCACACACCCACAACAGAGGAGTATGTTACGTCACAACACATACCACGCGGTCCCCTCACCCACCAACAACAGAGGAGTATGTGACCTCACAACACATACCACGCGGTCCCTTCACACATCCACAACAGAGGAGTATGTGACCTCACAACACACACCACGCGGTCCCTTCACACATCCACAACAGAGGAGTATGTGACCTCACAACACACACCACGCAGTCCCTTTCAACATCCACAACAGAGGAGTATGTGACGTCACAACACACACCACGCGGTCCCCTCACCCACCAACAACAGAGGAGTATGTGACGTCACAACACACCACTCGGTCCCCTCACACACCCACAACAGAGGAGTATGTGACGTCACAACACACCACTCGGTCCCCTCACACACCCACAACAGAGGAGTATGTGACCTCACAACACACACCACGCGGTCCCCTCACACACCTACAACAGATGAGTATGTTACGTCACAACACACCACTCAGTCCCCTCACACACCCACAACAGAGGAGTATGTGACGTCACAACACACACCACTCGGTCCCCTCACACACCCACAACAGAGGAGTATGTGACGTCACAACACATACCACGCGGTCCCCTCACACACCCACAACAGAGGAGTATGTGACCTCACAACACATACCACGCGGTCCCCTCACACACCTACAACAGATGGGTATGTTACGTCACAACACACCACTCGGTCCCCTCACACACCCACAACAGAGGAATATGTGACGTCACAACACATACCACGCGGTCCCCTCACACACCCACAACAGAGGAGTATGTGACCTCACAACACACACCACGCGGTCCCCTCACACACCTACAACAGATGAGTATGTTACGTCACAACACACCACTCAGTCCCCTCACACACCCACAACAGAGGAGTATGTGACGTCACAACACACACCACTCGGTCCCCTCACACACCCACAACAGAGGAGTATGTGACGTCACAACACATACCACGCGGTCCCCTCACACACCCACAACAGAGGAGTATGTGACCTCACAACACATACCACGCGGTCCCCTCACACACCCACAACAGAGGAGTATGTGACCTCACAACACACACCACGCGGTCCCTTCACACATCCACAACAGAGGAGTATGTGACCTCACAACACACACGACGCGGTCCCTTCGCACATTAACAACAGAGGAGTATGTGACCTCACAACACACACGACGCGGTCCCTTCGCACATTCACAACAGAGGAGTATGTTTCGTCAAAACATACCACCACGCGGTTCCCTCGCGAGTCACACAGCTGGGCAAGCTCGGCCGACCACCGCTGACAGGGAGTGACTAAATAAAGATGATGTATATTTTATGTGTATGTGTAAAATGGATAATTATGATGTCACGTGTGTCTGTGCCAAGCATTTCATTGCAAAGCCCAAATTGCCTCTTCGTGGAGATAATTACAATGGAAGTAAACACCTGTTTGGCTGAGACACTGTTCAAGTACATTGACAAATATACGACCTATGAGGGAATAGTCAATGGGTAGAGTGTGGGTAGAGTCAGCAGAAGTGTGGGTAGAGTGAGTAGAAGTGTGGGTAGAGTGAGTAGAAGTGTGGGAATAGTCAATGGAAGTATGGGTAGAGTCAGTTGCAATGTGGGAATAGTCAATGGAAGTATGGGTAGAGTCAGTTGCAGTGTGGGAATGGTCAATGGAAGTGTGGGTAGAGTGAGTAGAAGTGTGGGAATGGTCAATGGAAGTATGGGTGGAGTCACGGTCGTCTCCGTGGTCTAGTGGCAGAGCGTTCGCCCAAAGAGTGGAAGGTCCGGGGTTTGTCATGCCATACCATACTGTCTGTGGTCTGTATACCTGTTTAGCTATCTGTTGCGTGCATACCTGTTTGTCTGTTGACTGTATACCTGTCTGTCTCTCTGTAGTTTAGCTTAAACATGTTTTATTCTCATGAAAAGGATTGGGCACAACTGATCACAACTTAGAACGCCCTCTCCCATACATTTCCATGTATGCTCATTCACAGTTAATAAATCAAATGACAGAAATGAAAAAAAAGAGATAGAGAAACGTATATACAATTAGCCAGTCTTGAGCCAATTCATTAGTTCGGTTTTAAATGCCATTCATAGTTACTGTAGTAGTTTCTATACTTTCACTGTTATTTAAGAATTGACCTTCACTTTGTGTGAGTTCATTGAAGTATGAACCTTCATAGAGTGACGGTCAAACTGTATGAACGTCGGAGCTTGAGAATCATACAAAGAAACATCTTCACTTACAAATATCGGATCTAGTAAAGTACTCGTTGTTGTAGAAATCTGAGTAGGTTCATTTATCACATCATATAATTTTTTCCTAACAAATCATTTACATGCAGTTTTCTCGCAGACAAAAGATTTTCATTAATATATCCGACAATCACTAAATTACATGTAATATGGAACGCATTATCAATACTGTCGTCTAGGCGATTCCAGAAAGTATTTTTTTATACTCTGGTCTGTACACAACAAACATAATTAAGGATTTTGTTGGTAGAAATAACTGTATCCATATAGTTAGATCAATGATATTTTCTGATACATTCAATCTTGTATATGTTAACCTTTCATGTACATAGGCTCCCTCCAAATGCATTTCTATCTTCTTTTCTTATCGGATCACGGTAGTTTTGCCATCGTAAGACATCATTATTGACAGTATCATCTGAATGAGATTCACTTAAACTCCCTGTCTATCTGTTGTCTGTATACCTGTCTAGCTGTCTGTTGTGTGCTGTCTGTATTCCTGTCTATCTGCGTGTTGTCTGTATACCTGCCTGTTGTCTGTTATCCTGTCTGTATGTTTGCATATCTGTCTGACTGTCTGTTGCATGTGTACCCGTCTGTCTGTGTGTTGTCTGTATACCTATCTAGTTCACTGTAGGTGTGTATGTCTATCAATCTGAATGAATGCCCGTCTGTTGTCCGTATACCTGTCTGTCTGCTGTCCATATTTGTATATATGTCGGTTCTCTGCCTGTATATATGTTTGCCTGTCTGTCTGACGGTATATCAGTATACCCGTCTGTTTTCACAAGAAACCAAAGTCTTTACTGCCATTTGTCATGCCACGCCTTTCAAATGTGCAACGTGAACGTGCCATCGGCATGTTGCAGACGGGAACGTCCGTAGCTGAAGTCGCAAGGACGATGGGTTGTAGTCGACGGACTGTTTATGATCTACAGACGCGTCTACAGCAAACGGGTACCACCTCTGATCGCCCTCGGCCAGGTCGACCACGTGTGACGTCACATGCAGAGGATCGTCAGATTGTCTTTCGTCACCTCCGTAACCGATTTTTGACGGCTACATCAACCAGAAATGAACTAATTAGGGGTAGACTGAGTGCGCAAACTGTTCGAAACCGTCTGAGATCTGCTCACCTTCAAGCACGACGGCCATACTGCGGGCCGATTCTGACTCAAGTACACAGACGTCAACGGCAATTGTGGGCACAGCGACACTTACGATGGACTCGTAAGAATTGGGATCAAGTTGTCTTCAGTGATGAATCCCGATTTAATTTTCGATTTGCTGATGGTAGGGCGAGAGTGTGGAGGGGCCGTCATGAACGTTACGCCCAGTGTTGTGTACAGGAAGTTGATAGATTTCGAGGCGGAAGTGTCATGGTGTGGGGTGCTTTCTGTGGCAATGCAGGTTCCAGGCTTCTTGTCATCCGTGGCAACCTAAACGCTGCTGCTTACCGCGACCAGGTACTGGCACCAGAACTTCTGCCTTTTATGGCAGCACATGGGCCCGGTTTGATCTTCCAACACGACAATGCCAGACCCCACACAGCAATTTTGACAACGTCATGGACTGGCCGTCAAGGTATCCCGACCTCAATCCCATCGAACACGTCTGGGATGCTCTTGGCAGAAGTCTGCCCACTCTCCAGAACAAACCACAGAATCTGCAAGATCTTGGCACCATTTTGCAGCAACAACGGCGTCGTCTTCCCAATCATGTGTTCACAAGCATCACAAGGACCATGCGGAGGCGTTGTGTGGCAGTTGTCAACGCACATGGTGGCCATACACGCTACTGAACTTGTGTGCAATCAGATTCTCGTGCTTGGGACTTGGGATTTAAACTGTTGATGTTATTACCGAATACCGTAGGTGCTTGGAACAAATCATGGTTACCATCGTTAATTAAAATCCTTCTTTGGACATTAATGATTAAAAATTTCCTTCTCTGATACACTCGTCCGCTGTATATCATATATGGGATCACTTTTAAAAATGTGAAGTTTTTAATATACATATATATACATATATACAATATATATATATATACTAAGTGTGTGGGTGTGGGTGTGGGTGTGGGTGTGTGGGTGGGTATGTACACGGCGTTTTCTGACGTTGAGGTACACGTCGATCGAGTTCAACCCAGAGTTGTGCGATTGGGTTAAGATGTTGAGATCGCGACGGCCAGGGCAAGCCGTTAATATTGGCATAATGGAGGTAGTCTACCGTGATAAGAGCTGTGTGCGGTGGAGTGTTGTCCTCATGAAATTGTAATAACAATAACTTCGTAGATATGAATAGCTCTGTAGTAGCCTCATGGCACAAAGGCATAAAGAGAATGTACTAGGTTATGTAGCTCACATCATATAAAGTATATGACATAAGTAAATAGTACACCTTAGAATTATATGTCAGGGGCTACAAATTGAAAAGATTAAAATCTATAAATAACAAACTGCACTACTAGTGAACATGATTGATATGTGCTTAAAGTTTGGTGAATCTCTGTTGCATGGTTTAGAAGATATGCTCCAGACGAGGACATTACACTCAGTTCATCACCTTTTAATTTAAATTGAAAAAAGACAAAAAAAGAAAAAAATCTGTTCATAACAAAGGCACCACTACATAACCTGCTTGATAAGTGTAAAAGCTATTGAGAAGCTAAGTTGTATGGTTCGAGAGATATGGTCTGGACAAGAGCAATACCCTCGAATTTCCTAAGTTCATCATATTTCCATGGAAACGACAAAAATATAAAATTTTAAAAATCTCTAAATAGCAAAAGGCACTTCTACCGAGCCTGATTGTTAAGTGTACCAAGTTTTGCGAAGCTAGGTTGTACGGTTTAGAAAATATGCTCTGGACAAGGAGAGTACCCTCAAATTTCATAAGTTCATAATATTTCCATGGAAACGACAAAAATAAAACATTCTAAAAATCTCTAAATAGCAAGAGGCACTACTACTGAGCCTGATTGGTAAGTGTACCAAGATTTGCGAAGCTAGGTTTTACGGCTTAGGAAATATGCTCCGGACAAACAATGATTACAGACGGACAGACAAACGGACGGACGGACAGACAGACGGACATACTGATGGCTATATCCCCCCGTCATAATATGTTCGGGGGATAACAAGCGTGAAAACAATGCCGTTTAAGACATGGCATATCGAAAATGGCTGCGTTTTGACGGGACACCATGAATAGACTTCATTTAATGTACAAACATATCACATGATATACCAGTCTATAGGGTTTTGGAACGTTTTGTCGAAATATGTTAAATACCACCCGAGTATTTATATTACTGTGGTTGATATGAGTGTGAGCGAGTAAGTATGATTTTACGCCGCTTTTGGCAATATTCCAGCAATATTGGGGACATCAGAAATTGGCTTCACACATTGTACCCGTATCGGGAATCGAACCAGGGTCTTCGGCGTGACGAGCGAACGCTTTAACCACTAGGCTACCCGATCCCCAGTTAATACGTAATGGCTTGACAGATTAATTATAGTAATATGGAGAATACGGGTGGTCCTTAACTTCTATTTAGTGGTATATTCAGGGTCTTGTTTTCTCATCTTAGCGAGTGGTCCGTACCACTCTACAGTAAAGTTATACACACATACACGGGATAGTTCGGTCTTCTTACTTCTAAGCCTTTAATAATAATACAAATATTTGAAAATATTTAATAGTTCTTTTCACACTATTCTGCCACGTGACGCCTGGAGAAAAAATATATTTTCCAACAAAATTTAAAATCATTACAACGAATGTTCCATCAATTCTAAGTGTACACGGTGCGTTGGGGTCGACTAGTGACGCCTGGAGAAACCTTTTTTTCTAACCAAATTTGAAATAATTTACAAAGATAGTTTAATCAATTCAAAATGTACACGGAGCGGTGGGATAGCCAAGTTGTTAAAAAGTTCCCCCTTCAGACAGTAGTCCTGGGTTCGATTCTCCACATGGGTACACTATGTGAAACCCATTCTCGTGTCCCCCGTCGTGATATTGTTGGAGCATTGCAAAATGCTCACTCACTCTAAGTGTACACGGATTGCAATGTTGGTTAAGATAATGCAGACATGAATAATTCGACATCGACTGCCCATTCGGGAAACATAATGGCTTGTTTAAACAATAATAAGATGCATTTTAACCGTGGTGAAATGGCTCAAGACTGACTCTATCACAGAGACTGATAACATTATATTTATATATCAAAGAGTATCGTGTAGATGGCGCTTAAGGTTTTATCTCGATTTACAACAGATTGCCATCAGAGATATGATCACCCTCATGAAATAATTACATCTTAAAGCTGCTTCGAGACTGCTATCCAGAATCCCAAAATCTTCGCTTAAATCGTCAAATAAAATGTATGCCCCATCATAGGGCTTTGAATCTAAGTTTGTTTGTTTGTTTTTCGTTGTTTGACGCCGCACTCGAGCCTTCTTGTCTTAGAACTGTATGTCCTGTATTTAAGCTACTTGAATGTAATGCGTTTGCCAACTGTTACCTTGAAACTTCAGGACACTTGACTGTTTCAACAGATAGCAAGGTTCTTTTGGCTTTTAACAGCATATTGGAATGAAAAACTCTAATCTTTATGCATGAACCTAAAACAGACGAGGCTGTTCGCTTGTCTCTCTTATTTCGAGCTCATATTGGCTTTTTTCAGTGGACAGAGCTTTTCACTATTTTTCATTCATAAACACATGGTCATGATGTGGTCGGAATCGTACAATCGACTCTGCTTTATGCAGAGATTTCTATTAGATATGGAAAGGGGTTTGTCACTTTATTTAACTGAAACATGAGACGCACAAGCTTTACCCATCGCTCATTGTAGTCAAGGCCCCGGACACCATACACGAGATGCTAAAACGATACCTTTTTATGATTCTGGAAAGGTTTTTGGCGCATTTATTTCCATGTCATTGCAGTGTAAAAATATTTTCAAAATTCAAGCCATAATTCCATAACAAAAAAGTAAATCAATTAAACAATTCTCGAGTTCATGTGTGATGCTGTGATTGTTTATGTAAATGAACACTGTATTATGAGCCCCATCACACACGATGACACATAATGAAGGAAGACACAAATACCACCCGATCAATGTAGTCGCCTTTTAATATAGGTTGCTGGGGACCTACTGGGGAATTGCATCAGGGTTGCATGATGCATAATATGTAATGTGTTTACAAAGTTTCATCAAGAACTGTAATATGGTTAATGAGTTATGCTATGTAAAATAAAACCTTCAGGTAAATCTTAGTCCGACTTTATAATTCCCAAGGAACGCAAAATCTAGAAATTAAGAAAACAACAACATCTGAAAAGCAGAAGGAACCAGTTCGACCAGGTGTGTAAACAAAGTTGTACAAAGATATAGTAAACAGTTATGAGCTATGACTTACCCTCCGGAAGTTAAGTCTAAATTGATGCATTGGAACCGAAAAAGAAAACTTTCAAAAATCATAAACTTTTATATCATTGAAATATTACATTCGACCCGTGAAGATCCAGGGTAGAATAGGTCTTCAGCAATCCATGCTCGCCGTAAAAAGCGACTATGCTTCTCGTAAAAGGCGACGGGATCGGATGATCAGGCTCGATGATTTGGTTGATGACTGCATCGTATCCCAAATGCGTGGATCGATACAAACGAAATATTACATTGAAATTAAGTCCTAGTGACCTATGAAACATTTTATTCTTGAACACCGATGGTACGACGTGGATTGTGTACAAACGTGCTTTCTCGTCGTAATTGAAGATCTTCATCATAGTTTTCATTGTAATCCATGATTGCCCATTAACGACTTTTTCAAGGACTTTTGCGCAAAGTGTCGTTTTTCTGCGTAGTTTTCAATACATTTTAGCCATTGATAATTGCATGAAATTGTTCCCCGGAAGTAGAGTGACAACAATTTTTGGTTTCTTCTATCATATCAGTTCAACAATTCAAGTAATTATCACTTGGCTATTACCATTCCTCGTTACTGGGGACCAACCTGGTGTGCCTTAGGACTAGCACTTTGTACTCGGGACATTGGAATTCCCGCGGTGCTTTAGGACAATGACTTAGTAATGGGCACCTATTCTAACCCGGAAGTCCGAACTAAGCCTTCAGACAAGCACTTGGAAGTGTGGACCTATTCTAACCTGGAATCTCCTATGTACAGGGAAATGGGCCCCTATTCTAACCCGGAAGTTCCAACTGGGCCTTACGACAAGTACTGGGTACTGTGGACATGCTCTAACCTGGAATTCCCGCAGGGCCTTAAGCAGATGGTACAGGGGTCTATTCTTACTCACAATCAGAAGGAAGATTTTTCCCGCTGATAGAAGTTGGAAAAGAGGTTTCGCTCACATGTCACGTGTTACCTACATGTAAAAAGTGTTTGGGGAGTTTTTAATGGTACCATACAAAGTGTGTTCTGTAAAGACTTTTAGGGATTTGTTGAATGTTTGGAGGGCGAAATAAAAAATTATAATAATTGAGAAGTAGGTAAGCTTCGTGTTTGTAAACATGAAACAAAGAAGTACTATTTATGGTCCTGGCGAACGTTTAATACCACGTACAAATAGACATGATAACGTATGGAAACGAGATGAAATATGTTCTAAAGATAACTCACAGATAAGAACGACTGTGTTCCGTTTGATACGCTAAATGCTAAAAGCTTGTAATTTTGAAGATAGACTTCACTCTGATATTGCTATTTCTGTGAAACGCCTGTGTTTGTCTACAACTGATACGGTAAAGGGTGTCGTTTAACTGGACACAATCACGTTTTTAACTTGACAATTTGAAAGTCCTCTCGAACAATGTTTCAGTTCTCTCCTCTTTTGCTCTTACAATGTATGTTTCTTCTCAGTAGTGTAACTGTTGATGGTAGTAGCGTCATGACAGGTTTGATAATGTGCAAGCGTTGGTGCGAGAGAAGAAGCTGGTGCTCAGAAGCCACGTATGACTCGCACTCACTCCAGTGTTCGACCGAGAAGAAAACGCCTCGACTTCCTGGACTGACTGTGATTCATGTTCAGGTATGTGAAAACAAAACTTGTGGTATTATTGACAATGTTCATCATGATCATATGAGGTGAGGTGGGGGTTAAAACCGCGTCCCATATTATTGCACTCATATAGCGACGTGTATGCACATGCGTGCGTATGTGCGTGTGTGCGCGCGTGAGTGTGACTGCTTGTACGAGTTCGGACTAATACCGATTTTATAGTGCTATCCCACTGAGATGCCATGCTGCAGTTTAACATGAATACCCCACTCCGACGAGTCCTTCTTTTGCCCCCTCAATGCCGAGCCCCAGGCAGGGTAACAAGTAGTACCATAACGTATATTGGTATGACATGCCGAACGGGGATCGAACCCCGACATTCAGCCCTTTGCACAGATGCCCTATCCACTAGAACATGGAAACCATCACTTATGCAGAAAGAAACTGATCAGCACGGATGGGAGCTCCATCAGTTAGATGAACTGAATATCTGTCTACAGGCTAAAACCAAGCACTAACCAGGATCTGAAGAATAATTCCAATATTGTCATGAAAGAAGCCGACAAAGGTGGTGCTGTAATAATGAATAAACAATTCCATAAAGGACATCAGAAACTTTGGGAAATCGAGAACAGTAAAGTCGCAGGGGAAGAAACGCATCAAGCACAGGTTAATTGTATTATGAAGGAAATCAATGAACAATTACGGGTAATTATGAAAAACTGGATTTAATGCGAAATTCCAAGGAAACATATGAACATAATAATGTCATAGTGTCCGTTTCCGATCGCGATGACCTTACACACCGATCAGTTGTTGGAGGACCGGCAAGTCACACTCAACGTCATCTTCCCAAAGCAAGGGAGTTAACTGACTGTTACAGTCCAGTTTCCACCCTTGCCGAACTAGGCTGGACTCACTGGGCTCGATCGTAGCGCCACCAGTGGATATTACCAGTTATGTCCCTTCTAAGCCTCTCCTGTGGACCAATCTAATTCCTCCTGTCGTATCACTTGCGTTTGTTTCACACAAAATGGTTGCGCCGGGTCAGGACGATCTGATCAATAATCAAGATCTATATTGTGATAAAACGGGTCTTACATCGCGAAATGCATCAAATCACGTGGGCACCTTGATTAAAAACATGAAACGATTTGGAAAATATCTGCTGACAATGAGTTGGCGGTGCACATGCTTTGCAAATCCTGCAATCGACCGAAATCTGCACGTCAGTTTACGAACCGGATTTCGATTTCGGTGTGCGATTTTGATTGGACTATGCATTGACTCGTTAGTCCAGCCAAAATGTAACTCCATAATTCCAGCCTAGTTCGGCAAGGGTGGCAACTGGACTTGTATAGTCAGTTAACTCTCTTGCCTCGGGAAGATGCGAAGGTAGTACGCACCACACGCGAGCTTGTCAGCGTAGTGAATAGTTCCCTAATGAGTGGGAAACAGTCAACATCTTCAAATCAGATATTCAATGTTTTGAGGCATTATTGGACGCACACACGCTCAAACACAGACGCACTCACACATACACATACATCGCTATATAATTGCAAAAGTACTGGACGTAAAACCCCACACTTACCTCACCTCATTGATCATACACAGCAAATATCCCATGCCCCTCTGCCTGATATCTGAACGACATATTGTATTTGTGTTGTTATGTATAATGTTACACATTCGATATGAAAAATAATCACTTGTCTTATCTTCAATTATGATAAAATACAGAAAATGTGGCACATTTCTGTTTGACGCCATGGGTTGTGCCATGTCTTTTACAATGTCGGAGAAAGACGACTTTTAATTAGACCTCACCTGATTTTCGTGTTCAGAATGAAATATCACTCGATTTTCAAAAATGAACTTGACACTGTTCGACACAACATGACAGTTACTGTTTTTACCACGTAAAACCTATCTTGACAAGATAAAAATGAGAGGTTGACCATTTTCCCAAATTAGTGTATGAATATAACATGTGTTACATATATGTTACACTGTAACGTGGTTGTTTCTCCTTTTGGTTTCATAATTTTACAGTTATTTTAATAAACAATAATGCGAACTGGATTTTTTGTACGACATTATAACAATAAATAGTATCGTAAGGTTCGCCCAACAGAAGGTTGTGGCAGTCACAGCGTCACGCGGAACTGTCACAATGTCTGTTGAAATTACCAAATAATTGTAAAGTAGGCATTTTTCTTTCTGTAATTCTTGTTACGATAGTCTTCCCATGTGTATTTGCAATGATGTGAACCAATGAATGGGACGAGTAGATCTCTCCCTTCGTTTTCCAAACCTGCTTTAATCCGCTTGTTTTCATCTTGACCATTTCTATTGGTGACACGTAAAATGTATGAGTAATTCAACCATCTGCATATCGCAACATATGAAATATGTGTAAGGTAATTAATAGGTGTATAAACGAGACATTCAGAGTGATCACTGATTTATCACAGACAACCGCAAAGTGTAATATTTCGTAATTAAATTCTCAGAGTAAATGTACGATACTTTGATTTCAATATATACACGACATAATGCCGTTTAGCGCCACAATCAGCCATATTCCAGCTATCTAAAGCGGTCTGCAAAACGGACCATACAATTGGTTTTGATATTATGAGAAACGCTCCACGCCGTCAGGGTACATTGACACGCCATTAACTAAGCCATCGTGCCTGACCATCGAATCCAGACCAATTTAGTCGTCTTAGCACGGGCTACTAAGGATCAATTCTAGCCTGGAATCACCACGAGTTAACAGCCTTAGTGAATGAGTGAGTTGGGTTTAACGGCGCTTTTAACAGTATTCCAGTTATATCGCGGCGTGTCAGCTTAATGTGGGAGGAAAGCCCGAAGTGATGCAGGTCTCAGACGTTTACTACATCGGTGAAACCCACGAGCACGGGCATGGTGCTGACAAACCTAGAAACATAATCGGGGCGAACCGGGATTCGAGCCCACAATCATAGGGTTCTGACGTGCCCAAGGGACGCAACTCTGCACAGCGAATTGCGGCGCCTTAGACGACTGGACTACCCGTGCCCCCGTAACAGCCTTATGGCAAAACTATAGACTGGATTGTCTGGTCTACGCTCGATTATTTGGCTGTATTTCTGGACGAGGCGTTACGGTAAATTGTTTGAGTGGAGGGTGATGTCGGTACACCCACTTGTAACACATTAGAAGTCTCTTTTATACAACTCTCTGACAAATCAGAATAGTAACACACAACATACAATATCAAATGATCATGCCCTCAGCTCTTGCTATGTTCACAAAAAGAGCAAACATCCCTATTTCAAGCCTGACTCAAGTTGACAGGTAGATACTTCTGATACTTCTGGGACCACCTCCGTGGTCTTGTGGTACAGCGTCCGCCAAGAGGGCGGTAGTTCCGGGGTTCGATCCCCGGACGCGTCATACCAAAAGACGTTAAAAGACGGTTCTTGTTGTTACCCTGTCTGGCGCTCGGCATTAAGGGGCTTAAACAAGTACTGGTCGGCTCGGAGTCAGTACACTGTGTCTGAGTGGGGTATTCATGTTAAACTGCAGCATGGTACCTCAGTGGGCTAGCACTATAAATCGCCATCAGTGCGGACTAGTACAATCAGCCACACACACACACACACACACACACACACACACACACACACACACACACGTGCATGCACGTCGCTATATATGTGCAATAATCTTGGACGCGACGTTAAATCCAATTTCACCTCACCTCTGATACTTCTGATACTTCAATATTCCATTTCAGCAACATCTCTGTGAAACGTGCCCACAACATCATGTCTGTGTTCGCACCAGATCAGGTGCAACGAAGTGCGTGAAAGAAGACACAACCAGTGTGTCAATAAAAGGTAAAAGCATTCCTACTTCATGTTTCATTGTTGGCATCTCGAGAGCGAGTGCGTGACTATCAGTTACGTCACAGATTGCAAACACTAGATCCTCAGTCTGGTCGACTAGCACGGGAGTATTTAAAACAATACACAATTAAGTAAGTATGGCTTTACTCCGCGTTTTGCACTATATCACAGCGGGAAATTCTATCCACGTGAAGCATCGAACCAAGACCTTTGCTATGACGAGCAAACGCTTGCACCTAAAGGTTACCCTGCCGCCCACCATGGAAGAGACGTAATCGGTATATAAAGTAAGGTTATTTTCTTTGTTTGTTGTTTAACGCCGCACTCAGCAATATAATCGAGTCTGGAGCAGACAATCCAGTGATTGGCAACATGAGCATCCATCCACGCAATTGGGATCGATGACATGCATCAACCAGGTCAGCGAGCCTGACCACCAGATCCCGTTAGTCGCCTCTTACGACAAGCACAGACGCCTGTTACAGCAAGCATGGGTTGCTGAAGACCTTTTCTACCCCGGATCGTCACGGGCCTAGTGTTAGGTTAGCTAAACATGGTTAGCTGAAACTTATAACAGAAGGGTATATTTTTACGAAAAGTTGCAAACTTTGTAGCTTAGGAGTCTTTGGTTGGTGGTTCCATTCAAGGTCGATCTGATGGAAAAAAACCTGGTTTTGACAATGTTTGGAAAAGATGCGGCCATGGACGCGGCAACAGAAAGAAGGATTGTATGGGAGGAAAAGGCTGTATAAGTAGTTTATAAGTATCACCAAGACACTATTGCCGTCACGACAGCCATATTCAAAGCCTTGTGTATGGCCCTCACTCAGCCATTTGTGTTCACAATATTATGAAATTTGGAATGGGTTGAGTTTGAAGTGAAATTCTATCACATATGTTGAGATATTTTAAATTTTGAAATTTGCGTTTGGAACATAATCTTAAATTCTCTCAAAAATGCATTTCTTTGAAATGAAGATATCATCTCCTGGACCAATGAAGCAAACAAACCAATGACGGTTCCGGGGTAGAATAGGTCTTCAGCACCCCATGCTTGCCGTAAAAGGTGACTATGCTTGTCGTAAAAGGCGACTAACGGAATCGGGTGGTCAGGCCCGCAGACTTGGTTCATGCATGTCATCGATCCCAATTGCGTGGATCGATGCTCATGATATTAATCACAATCGACTCTGCTGTATACAGAGACTTCTATTGGATATGGAAAAGGTGCCGCTAGTCAGTTTCTGATAAATAGACTTGGGCTTGAGACCAATGTCTTTTTGTACTAGTGGTTAGAGCGTCTGCCCGGAAAGTGGAATGTCGTTGGTTCGATCCCCGGCCTTTTTATACCAAATTATGTTAAAATGTGGTACTTGTTGTTACGCTGCCTGGCGTTCGACATTAAGGGGATGCAACAAGCACTGGTCAAGTCGGAGTCCATTAAAAATGCATAATTGTGTATAAGTGTATAAGTTCACCTCCGCCAAGGCTGTTACATTTGTTTAGTTTCCATGTGGGGAGAAAACCAGGTGAGGTGAGGTGAGGTGATGTGAAATTGCGTTTAACGTCGCGTCCAAGATTACTGCACATATATAGCGACGTGCATGCACGTGTTTGTGTTTGTGTGGCTGCTTGTACTAATCCGGACTGTTGCCGATTTATAGTGCTATCTCACTGAGATGCTATGCCGCAGTTTAACATGAATACCCCACTCAGACACAGTATACTGACTTTAGCCCCTTAATGCCGAGCGCCAGACAGGGTAACAACAAGTACCATCTTTTAACGTCTTTTGGTATGACGCGGCCGGGGATCACTAGACCACGGAGGCGGTCGGAGAAAACCAGGGTGTGGAAGATATCATATTTCCCTAGCTTTAGCTATGCGTTATGTGCCTAATGCTGAGCCAATAAAGTATATGAACCTCTTCGACTGGGCCGATAGAGAAGATGAACTTGTTGAATGTCTTTGCGTGATGTCTTGTGTCAGGTTGTCATTGGTAGAATACACAAACCGAAAAAGAAGTATCGGAGTCAACTTATTTTGACATGTGGCTCACCTGCATCCAAAAGATTGTAATTGTTCCCTCTTAAAAGGTTTCAAATACCATAAAAACACACGCATTATGAATCACATTACTAGCAATTCTTCTGTCAATGAACTTGGAATTAGTGAAACATCAACTGCCACAAACAAGGCGAGTATGTTAGCTGAGTAAGTGGTCAGACGAAACCACGCATCAGTCATCTTAAAGTGAATGAGTGAGTTGGGTTTAACGTCGCTTTTAACAGTATTTCAGTCATATCGCGTCATGTCAACTTAATGTGGGAGGAAAGCCCGATGTGATGCAGGTCTCAGACGTTTACTACTTCGGTGAAACCCACGAGCACGGCCATGGTGCTGACAAACCTAGAATCATAAACGGGGTGAACCGGGATTCGAACCCACAATCATAGGTTTCTGGCGTGCCCAAGGGACGCAACTCTGCACAGTGAATCGCGGTTCCTTAGACGACTGGGCCACCGGTGCCCCCAGTCATCTTAAAAAAAAAGGTAGAAGATCATGAAGTATGAATGTTAATACAAAGAGACATGTTGACGACACACATCCCCTGCAAGAATGTTTATGTCTGTTAAACTTAACACCAAAACACATCCTGTACATTACACGTCCCTCACGAAGCACTGCCACACACGGGAGATGGTGTCATTCCCGATTTTGACACACTGTGAAGGAAGGTCGATTAATCTCTGTGGACCATTATTTCTCTCAATTGTGATTACTTGATTTCATTCATCGTTTGTGTATGAACTAGCGATACAGTATGTGATTAGCAGACTATGGAACAGGTACCAACAAACCAAAAATGTTGACGATTGACTAGTTCATGGAGTCCCAGGTCTACGACACAATACCGGATCCGACACCGGGCAGAACGAAATCAAGCTCAAACGGCTAATCAAACTGCTGTAAACTTGCATTAGGTCATTGGAGTACTTTGTACGGGTCAGATGATTAGAAATCGTCTATTTTCACGTTTTGTGCCGCTCCTTACAAATCATCATATTGACAACAGATGTCAATAGTGTACAAAACTATTTCCGAGCATCCCCTTTTTTGTTTCAAGAGTGTATTAAACCATGGTTTGAATATAAATCCTGAAGACATGACCCTTCTTCTTTGGTACTGGAATCCAAAGCTCACTAAAATCTGTAATGTTCAAATAAACAGTTTTGTATGGATTCATGGTTTGATGACGATTGCAGGGATTTGAAACGACTCAAATATATACATGTATATTGACAAATGTGCACGAACAAGAAAGGGATGTTTGAAGATCAAAATAATGATCAATCCAACAGTTATGACAACTACAAAAATAAATAAAACTGGTAATTTTTGAATGGGTGTCATATTTAGCAAGTTTTAGCGAGGAGAAACCAAACTTATTCCACGATATTGACTTAATGTGTCAAGGTTGTTCACGATACTAGCACTTAACGGAGGAAAAGGCACAGCCTCAGGCTTTTTGTCGCTTGTTCCTTCGCTACACTCACCAGACCCCCAGCTGTATGACGCTGACAGTCTGTAAAAAACTGAATATGGATAGAAAGCATGGCCATCTATCCACGCAAATGGGATACGATGACACGCAATCAGCCAGACCACCTAATCGCATCTTACCATAAGCACAAGAGGACCCATAATCCCCATGGATAGTTCTTCGTTCTTTCGTAGATTTTTGTGATGGATGTATTGTGACCTGTTCGTAATGACATAGCTAACAACGATCATTTTAGATCAGAAACTGTTGGCAATTTGAGGAACAGATACAGAGCTTCTTATGCCCCAAGTTTGGTGTCATTACTGATTTTCAGTGATTCATTTGTATACTTTCTCTGCTATTCGGAATGTGTTTGGGCAGATAAACCAGACTCTGCCGGGCTCTTACATTTTATATTTGTCCATTGAAGGTCCAAACACTCACAGTTCGAGAATGTCCATTTCCGGGAAACAGTCAAAAGGCGACACAAAAAAGATATGTTATGGACAAATACGCTGTAAGTATTCAAAGAACGGCGAACTCTTCAATAGTTCTTAACATAAAGGATGAAGCACGGTAAGGCTTTCAGTGCTTTGCATGTTAGTAGACTTTACTAATCAGTTAGAATTTAGTTCACTCGTTGGCCTATCGTCACTAACTAATAAAGGTTAAATAGTAATCAGAAAAACTTTCATTGCAGCTTTCCCGTATGAGAAAAATAGTATTACGCATACAGGAACTACACATTGCTGAACACCAAGGAAGAGAGTGGGATGGGGCGGGCTGCTTGTAATTCTAACCTGGAATTTACAAGGCAATTTCGGAATCAATGTAACTTTTGATGGACTAAGCCCCTGGCAAGTGACTGCAATGAGCCATGAGGAAGGACATTCAAATAATTCAAAGGCCATACAACCTCAACGCAGTTAAGCTTTTTTCGGAAAACATGATGAGAATTGAGGAATTGTAATCCCAAAGGGGAAATAATATATTTTTGATCAATAGATTGGTTGAAATATCACAAGGACACCAGGTGAATTTGAAGTGATTGATGAGGATTAACTCTACGTTGATCTTCTCTCAGTCACCAATGGTTTGCATTGCTCACTTTGTGATCTGCAGGCCACCAGTCTTAGATGGCATATCCACATATATGTATTTTCATTTTCAATAATTTTTATTTCAATTTATTTCAGATGTGGAATTGCAAAGGCCCTTTTTCGCAACTGATGCTGTCTATTATGACATATTTGCAGAATGTCTTGAAGACGAACAATTAAAACAATACGATGGATTAATCGGGACCTCGAGTTTCAAAGAACGGAATATATACTACTGGGTGATGACATTAGAAATAGATCAGTTAGGGTCACTAAAAGACACAAAAAAACTTTCTTTCGATGTAGGTGTTGTAAACGCAAAGAAAGTATCTTCCAACATTTTGAAAAGAATTGGAGGCTTCAAGGGTTTCACAATAACTGTTGGCAGGAAACGCCTAACCTTCAAATCTTACAAAGCCAGGACGTGCTATCCAAAGACAAGAAGCCGTGGACCTTATCGATATGTTGTGGCACTTGACAAAATCAAAGGACGAATGTTTCTTGGTACCAGAAAGGCTTGCTATGCCATGGAGGATGGCATAGATATTACACATGACCAGTGTCCGGTCGTAATATATCCACGCAGACATTCACCATCCAAAAATAAGATGTTGTTGGACAGCATCAGGGGTGGGGAGTACAACGTCACACATACAGACGTAAAGGCCTTGATGTTGCAATGTGTTCACAATTATTGATATTTAATGCCACATTCAGAATATTTAAGTTTTATGGCGGCGACCCATTATCAAACGAGTAACGTCTCGCGCCGCCGAAATAACAAAACTCACTCACCAGAGGACGGAATAGGGAGTTTAAAAGAAATGGCTACAGAAACCGCCTTGTATGTAATTCAAGTTATGCCGATCTCCTTTAAATAACAGAGTGTGAGTGAGGTTTAATTCCCATTTAAACAGTATTCCAGTTAAATCACGGCGTGTCAGTTTAATGTGGGAGGAAAGCCCGAAGTGGTGCAGCCTCATACCTTTACCACTCTGGTAAAACCCACCAGCATGGGTATTGTGCTGACAAACCCAGAAACAATCGGAGCGAACCGAGATTCGAACCCACGATCATAGTTTCTGGTGTGTTAAAGGGACACAACCCAGCACCCGTGCCAACCCCTGCCCTCCAGACTCATTTATTTACAGTCCCCCATATAGCTGGAATATTGCTGAGTGCGGCGTTAAACAAATATCACATCACATCATGAACCATTTGGAATGAACCCATACAGATGACTGATGACATCATATACATCCCTTATTTTTTTCATGAACATGCGCCTCCAGCTACCTGTGAATGCCTACGGTGTTTTCGAATTTACACGATTTGATCGACCAAGCGACGAGACAGGTCATTCGGAGGAGATAATGATTGAACCGAAGAATATGTACTGTATAGTGCTATATGTTCTTACCGCAACACAATATTCTCCTTCGAACAGTTTGTTTCTCTGATTTATTTAGAGTGGGTGAGTGAGTTGGGTTTAACGCCGATTGTAACAGTATTTCAGTTATATCACGGTGCGTCAGCTTAATGTGAGATGAAAGACCGAAGTGATTCAGGTCTCAGAGGTTTTCCTCTTCGGTGAAACCAACGACCTCGGGTATTGGTGCTGACAAAGAAATATAATCGGGATCGAGCCGGGACTCGAACCCACAATTAAAGGTTTCTGGCGTGCCCAAGGGACGCAACTATGCACAGCGAATCGCGTCGCCTAAGACGACTGTGCCACCCGTGCCCCCGATTTATTTAGAGTTCACAACTGCGGGCTCTCATAGCGTTATGACTGTCCGATACATGGGAGTTCAAGATACCAGCTTTATACATCGTAAGCTGCATTCCTGACCAACTCGTGTTATTCCGGGACAAGCCGAATAGCGACTCGTGCCCCTTTCATGGCCATTTTTGCGACTGGGTTCCGTCTTAGCGCAAACGGGCATACCTAAAACAATTGTCATGTCGTTGCGTAATGGTTCACATATATTTCCCCATATATTATATTATATTTCAGATGCACATCGGGACGAGCGGAATTATACAGTATGACTGAACACATTTAACAGTGTCTTGGGTATATTTTTAGATGCAAGACATATGTAAAATCAAAAATTATTTATGAGGGATTATTTGACAAAGAACTCGAAATCATACGCCCATTCTGATTGGTTTGTCGTATTTTCGCACAAACAGTCATCGATAGGGGGACGAGTCTTCTTGCAAGGTTACGGAAAGGGGCGAGTGGTGACGAATGCGTAAGTTGGTGCATGATGAAACCCTCGTGGAATTCCTTTGAGAAACTAGTTCCGGATCGTAAGTATCTTCTGCAGCCTTCAACGAACAACAATATTAAATGTTTATTCCTTGTAAGCCAATCACAATCACGGAAAAAAGAATAATACACAGACGTCGTAATTAGTGAGGAATATTGCGTTCGGTATTACACAAATGACCATCATGTCAACACAAAGTGTTGGGCTTTAAGTCATTGATCTTATTTTAGCATCTGTTAACAATATCGAAACTAAAATATTTACATTCTGGTGAAACATATTCAGGAGGTTAAATACCTGTTTAACATGTTTACTGGTTTTAAAATAAAGTGTATAAAGTAGGGGTGTCACGATAAATCGAAATATTTATATATTGCTATTGGTAAGCACTTAAAGTCAATAAATCAATTGTTAAATCAGTTTCCGATCAATAGTATCGATTTCAGTTAGGAATATCGATAGTTTCAATTGTATTTAGCATCTCAATAAAAGACATGCCATGCTGTTCAAATTTGTTTTTCTTTTGATTATGAGTGGAAGTAATTTACACATGGTAATGTGGAAGTTTCTTTTTTTTTTTGTTATGGTTATGACATTCAAAGGAAACTCCCCCCCCCCCCCCCCCCCCCCCCCACCCCCACTCCCACCACCTCCAGGATGTTAAGACGAGTTAATCTAGAGATCAGTCTCGAAGCAGCTTCAAACGTAATTATTTCAGGAGAGTGATCATATCTCTGATATCTGTTGTAAATCGAGATAAGACCCAAAGCGCCATCTACATTGTACTCTGATATATATAAACAAAATGTTATCAGTATTGACCCGTTTCACCACGGTTAAAAAATATCTTATCGCTTAAACAAGCCATTATGTTTCCCGAATGGACAGTTGATGCAAATTATTCATCCCTGCATTATCTTGCACCAATATTTCAATTCCTGTACACTTAGAGTGAGTGAGTTTTCAAAAATATTCCTACAATATCACGGTTGGAGACAAGAGAAATGGGTTTCACACATTGTACCTGTGTGGGGAATAGAACCTGGAACTTTGTGAAAGCTTTAAGCACAAGGCTACAACTCTTTGTCACAATTAACTTGCTTTGTGATAAGATTTTCAATACATTTTCCCAGACAGAAGATCCTTTCGCCTTTTCAGTTTGTTTGTTTAACGCCTCACTCAGTACAATAGGTCTTCAGCAACCCATGAATTTGACATTTTGAATTTCTGACTGTAACAAAAGTGCATTGGCCTGTAATACAGTAGAAGGCTCTTTTTACAGCTCTCTGACAAATCGGAATTGTAACACAACATACACTATCCAATGATCATGCCCTTAACTCTTGACGACCCGTGAAGATTCCGGGGTACAATAGGTCTTCAGCAACCCATGCTTGCCGTAAAAGGCGACTATACTTGTCGTAAGAGGCGACTAACGGGATCGGGTGGTCAGTTTCGCTGACTTGGTTGATGCATGTCATCGTATCCCAATTGCGTGGGACACGTGAAGATCCTGGGTAGAATAGGTCTTCAGCAACTCACGCTTGCCGTAAAAGGCGACTATGCTTGTCGTAAGAGGCGACCAACGGGATCGGGTGGTCAGTTTCGCTGACTTGGTTGATGCATGTCATCGTATCCCAATTGCGTGGGACACGTGAAGATCCTGGGTAGAATAGATCTTCAGCAAACCATGCTTGCCGTAAAAGTCGACTATGCTTGTCGTAAAAGGCGTCTAACGGGATCGGGTGGTCAGGCTCGCTGACTTGGTTGATACATGTCATCGATCCCAATTGCGTGTATCGATGCTCATGATAATAATCACGGGATTGTCTGGTCCAGACTCGACTATTTACAGACCGCCGTCATATAGCTGGAATATTGCTGAGTGCGGCGTTAAACAACAAAACCAAGCAACCAACCAATTGCGTGGATCGATGCTTATGATGTCAGTCACTGGGTTGTCTGGTCCAGACTCGATTATTTACAGACCGCCGTCATATGGCTGGAATATAGCTGAGTGCGGCGTTAAACAACAAACAGACGATATATGATGGGATACGATTACATGCATTAACCAAGAGACCGAACCTAACCACCCGATCCCGTCAGTGGCCTCATGGGTTTCTGAAAATCAATTGTTACACGGATCTTTGGGTGCTTTTCGACTTTAAATAACATACACATATAAGGTAGGGGGATTGACAATTTCAGTACACATACCTATCAAAATCGTGGTGGATTCAAGATAATGTTGAAAATGTCGCTTTGATCAAGCATTACCTCTCCTTGGATACAGATGCAATCGTTTGGGGACAAGTGCAATTCCGCCTGTTGCCGTTTGAACTCAATATCTTCTTTGACAGGTCAGAGAAGGACAC
Organism: Haliotis cracherodii; assembly: GCF_022045235.1. Classification (NCBI taxonomy): domain Eukaryota; kingdom Metazoa; phylum Mollusca; class Gastropoda; order Lepetellida; family Haliotidae; genus Haliotis; species Haliotis cracherodii. Next base: position 15,335,292 of record NW_027266270.1, on the reverse strand, counting down.
CGAGACATCAAAACTTTTGTTGTTTCCAGAATATATTAAAAAGGTTATTAGTCCCACAACTGTTATGAAGCTTTCTTGTTTAACATCCTGTGTGGCTGGATGATGAGAAGATCATAGGTCTCTAAAAACATTTGCTGTTGACTAAACATTTTGCATTTACAATAGTGTATCAATAGAACGCCGTTATGGTTTCAGGAGAAGTCGGTGGTGATTAACAGCTCCATCAACATGGAGGCTAACCTAAATTTGTGTTGTTGAGTACAAGACTTTTATGTGTTGTGTTGCATACAACTGTTCAGGATTGATAATCGTGAGTGAGTGAGTGAGTTGGGTTTAACGCCGATTTTAACAGTATTCCAGTTATATCACGGCGTGTCAGCTTAATGTGGGAGGAAAGCCAGAAGTGATGCAGGTCTCAGACGTTTACCACTTCGGTGATGATGTCTTCACAGGTGGAACTGTTAGAGGAGCTGATTTTGGGACCGCAGAGAGCGCACATTCTTGTAAGGATTCGAACTAGTGTATTACTCATTGAATTTTCTTTCGACGGTTTAACACTTCTTTCAAAACATGAATCATAAAGAAAATGTTCAAATGTAAATAATTTTTTTAGGAAAACTTTATCCAAACAGCATATGTTTTTTGTGTGTATTGGCTACTTTTAACAAAGAGTTGGTCAATATTGTGATGCCCTATACTGTATCCAACTGTGATGTTGTTGTGACGGGTGCCACAAATGCTGCAGGATATGCCCACCTTTTCCCGAACACCTGGTATCATCCCTTTTTAATAGTGCCCATAAACATGATCATAATATAGTTGGAGTGAGTGAGTATGGTTTTACGCCGCTTTTAGCAATATTCCAGCAATATCACGACGGGGGACACCAGAAATGGGCTTCACATATTGTGCCCATGTCGGGAATCGAACCCGGGTCTTCGGCGTGACGAGCGAACGCTCTAACCACTGGGCTACCCGACCGCCCCTCATATAGTTGGAAGTGTACGATGGACATATTAGGATATTGGAAGTGAATTTGTCGCTTTTATTTCACATACACAGAGATAAACTATCATTCTCACACTCTGATATTCGTTTTGGTTTAGCAAATGTTTGGTTTAAAGATTTAATTTCATTCCTTATAATGCGAAACATACCGGCAACGTCCCTGTCTGAGCATCCCGTTCCCGAGTCAATAGCGTCCGTTTGGTCCGTAAATGGTAATTTGGTCTTCTTGGTGGTCACCCTTCCCTGGCGTGTCTCCCTCGGGGATGTGTTGGATTCCACATCCACACAGCATTCGAGTAACCTGGCTATGTATGGGTTTGAGAAACGACAATCATAATCTGATAACTCAATCATATTTAGAAACGTCTGTGGACACTAAATCAATTTGTCCGTTCGGACATGACTGCACCCTGATACCACATGGCCGGTCAGAAATATAAACAGATTCAACATCAGCAATATTTTCTACTGCCTTGACCAAAAATGTCCTTTAATAGTTAAAAATGTACCTGCCCGGCATCTCTTGGACACAGGTTGACAGAAACCTCCAATACAAGACCTCCAACATTGAACAGAAACTCTAATATCTTGCTCGGTGATAACCGCACGAGCGTCTCGCTCGACTCGCGTCCACCAGTGGTATGATGAGCTCCCCTGACACGTTGCTGTTCCGCTACAGTGAACACGTTTTTCCCAAAATATAACAAACCCAGTTCCTCAATAACCTAAAAGCACATCAGAATTGAACGTAATATACAACAACAGTATACATGAACAGCAATATACATGTATTCAATGATAGTGTACATCGTAGCAGCGTACCTTTGTCATTGTATGTTTTAAGATATTTAGAACGTACGGGTTTAATAAATGCATTTCATTTCGATAGATTTTTATTATTTATATGTTTTAAATGCTTTTGTGATCAGTTCTGTATAATAAATTCATTTCATTTCGATAGACTTATATTAGCTTCTTAGCCCTTATGTGAACTATGTGCCGTACAATAACACGGATAATTTAAATAACCATTTTGCGATGTTGCCACAGGACTACTGCAGTACCGCCACCGTATCGTACCACCGTTGGCGTCCGTGCTCTTACACATTGGAAGCAGACGTAATCTTTAAACAGATTAACAAAATCGGTGGTGTTTCTTGCCCATTTACATCATATTTAATACACGACTCATCTAGATTTGAATGAGATTGGGAGATTATGTAAGGATATTGTTCATTAATGTTTCATTTCAACATAGGAATGTGCTACTTATGTCAACACCATTGTTGTTTACATTTCTAGAAGAGATAACATCGATTTTATGTCCATCGATTACATTCACATTAGAATTGCTTGGACCATTTAGCTTCGTTTCCTTTTTGCCTGATTGGCCTCGTCTCCCTGTGCGTGTGAATCCTCTTTGGGTAAAGTTCGACATTACCATGTTGTTCTTCCATTCCTTCTCCATTACAGTATGCAGATCCCTGTCGTACAATATATGCAGGTATAGTATCTTTATACGGAACAATAGAGTTATTAGTGGGGTGCCCAGACACTGAGTCATGTCAAATTAATGCAAAAGTTTTGATTTCGGTACTAGTGTGAAGGTATGACCTCGTAGAACAATTTTGTTCCGAGTATCGAGCTCTCGAAAAAAAGAATGAGTCTTCTGGCAGACATTTTTGAAGATGGCCGCCATAATAAATTTAAAAAATTCATAACTTTTCTAATATCGCTAGTAGAAAGTCATATGATACATCAAAATAGGGGTTTTCAGGGACAAGAAATTCAATTATGAAATTTCCAAATTCAAAAGGGCCACCATTTTCAAGATGGTGGCCATTGTAGTGAAAAATGTAAATAATTGAGTAGACGAACATCCTGTTCACAATTTGGAAATTGTCCAGCTTCTTCTCGCATTTGCATTTGCACAAACGTATACACTTCAAATTTGATCTCATGCACTTGCACCGAGAACAGCTGCTTGTGCAATTACACTTTACATCCAGATGGAAAACATCATTGTTCTTTGTTTGATCTGCAATAGCCTGAGCAAAGTTACGTTTGATGGTTAGGATTTTCGTATATGACACACGCCAGAAACCTATGATTGTGTGTTCGAATCCCGGTTCGCCCCGATTATGTTTCTAGGTTTGGTGTTTCTAGCACCATATCCGTGCTCGTGGGTTTCACCGAATGGTAAACGTCTGAGACCTGCATCACTTCGGGCTTTCCTCCCTCATTAAGCTGACACGCCGCGATATAACTGGAATACTGTTAAAATCGGCGTTAACTCCAACTCACTCACTTGTATATGACACACTCAGATCATACAGGTGTATGTGTGTCACAGTTCTACCAACGTTTTGCTTTTTGTTTCGGAATGCAATTATAGGGCTAGGAACAGAGCAAGTGGAGGCTCACAATTGAAGTTTGCAGAAAGAGAAGTCATCTTTAACATGGCCACTTGACTCACAGAGAGGACCTTCCTGGAATTATTTTGTTCTGGTTATGATTTAGGTCCTTTGAGGAGTTGACTGAAAATATACTTCATACATTGTGGAACTGATGATTCCTCACAACCACTGGGAAATGTACTCTAATTGGTAAATTATGTATCATATAATATCAAATATTTACTTTTTTTCACTAAAATGGCCGCCATCTTGAAAATGGTGGCCATTTTGAATTTAGAAATGTCATAATTGAATTCTTTCCCCCTGAAAACCCTTATTTTGATGTATTCATCTGACTTTCTACTAGCGATATTGGCAAAGTTATGGATTTTCTAATTATTTTGGCGGCAATCTTTAAAAATGGCTGCCAGGAGACTCATTTTTTATATGAGAGCTCGACACTCAGACGAAAATTGTTCTATGAGGTCATAACTTTACATTTGTACCGAAAACAAAACTTTTGCATTAATTTGAAATGAAAATGAAAAAAATACTAGGGCATGGCACCCCACTATATGGCTTGGCCACTAAGACATCTGTTAAAGACATTGATAAACGGTAACACTAGATATTGTCCAACAAATATTTCTGGGATAATCTGATTGATTGTAAAACGCGATTAAATGGAATTTGAAGCCGAGGTACCCCTTACCTGCAAACGGCCTTTGAATAATGTGTATGCTAAATATTATGTTTATTTCAGTCGCTAAAATGCCAAATACGCGGTATTTTATTATTCCTCATAATTTCATTAAAATTGCAACGCCGCTGAACTCATTTATGTTTCGAAGCTTGAAATCATTTTGGAATGCATTATGTCAGCGCAATACTATTGCTGCCCATGACGTTGGTATTTATAACTACAACTAATCCATTTGTTTATAATAATATATATAAATAAATATAGCAACAAACCCCTTTCCATATCCAATAGAGATCTCATGCATAAAGCAGTATCGATTATACAATTCTGATAATATCATGAGCATGTGTTTATGAATCACTATCAAATATTTTAAGAAAATACAAACCGCGACATAAACCTTTCTATAACCATAAATTGATTTAGGATTCTGACTGTATAATGGACATGTGTTTATGAATCTCTATCAACTAGCGATGATACCAGGTGTTCGCGGAGCATGATCGGGGCAATGGTGTAATGCTAAGACATCGCTGCGTTGGGGTATGGTAGTTCAAGGGTAATCCGATAGTATTGGCACGTGGCATGGTCTATATTATCATATATGATGAGAAACATTTTAACTCACCTGTCTGAACGTCACGTCAGCTTATTGCATGGCCTGTCTGCCTGACGTCTGTCGCCATTGCTGTCTTTACACTTTTTCAACTTTTAGACAGATTTATAACTCCCCTGACTGACTGTCCAGTGATTTTATATTAAAGTCCGTTTTTCCGGCGGCGTCTGGAAACATAGTCTCTTCAGACACCACCGGATCAATGAGACCCGTGAAGATTCCGGGGGTAGAATAGGTCTTCAGCAACCCATGCTTCCGTAAAAGGTGACTATGCTTGTCGTAAAAGGGCGACTAACGTGATGGGGTGGTCAGGCTCGCTGACTTGGTTGATGCATGTTTCACAGATACAACATTGTACATATTTATTTTATTTACCTTCAGTAAGTGTGTGACAGATACAACATTGTACATATTTATTTTATTCACCTTCGGTATCTGCTTTTAAGTGTTCAACTTTAAACATAAATTATTAGTTAAGATAGATTAAATGTAGTTAATGTGTCCTTCATGTTGTAAGCCTTAACAAACCCAAGCCATGACTTGCTCAACTGACTGACTTAAATGCTTTTGTGATCAGTTCTGTATAATGAACAGACTGTACAATACGGGATCCGGAGTAATATTTTAACGTCTATTTAAATAGTTGTATTAGTCATTGTTATAAAAGTATATGTTTTATTCAACCTTGAATGGAATTACAACATAAAACGTCAACGCCAGACTCTCGGTTATCTGAGAAAGTATATGAATGCATCACTAAAAATCCGTGATGACACCCATCTCAGGCCACAACACATGTTGTGTCTGTTCCTCAAACTGTCCTCAAACAGATCGTATTTAGCTACCACATGACCGGCATGTCAAAGAAAAGATTTAAGTGTCAACGTGAAATTAAGTGAAATCACAACTTGCGTAAATGGATTCCAAAACAAAACTATTTGGCGGCGTGGCCAAAATGTGTAGTTATCAGGGCCCCCAAACCTCCATTTTTCATCCCTTTTCAGTATCCCGCCATTCCTAAATACTGGTATTTCTGTCTCATCTGCATTACCCTCTAAGCCTCATTTAGTGCAAAAATCCTTAAATATATGAAGTTTTATTCTACGGTATTATTAATATATCATCAGAGTAACATTACAGAGACAATCCAGTGATTGAAAACATGAACATCGATCCACGCAATTGGGATACGATGACATGCATCAACCAAGTAAGCGAGCCTGACAACCCGATCCTGTTCGTTGCATCTTGCAAGAAGCATTGGTTACTGAAAACATATTCTAAACCGGATTTTTACGGGACGGCAAAGGTCGAATGAAATATAAATATTGCTCAAATTTGTTGAGTCCTGCTATACAGCATTTGAACAAAATTCGTGTGTCGTCATTTGTTTGTTCCCACCAATGACGACACACGAATTTGTTCATTGCATGATACATTTCAGGTTCATTGGTCCAGGAGATGATATCTTCATTCCAAAGAACAAGGAGTGAATGAGTCAGTTGGGTTTAACACCACTTTTAACGGTATTACAGTTATATCTCGGTGTGTCAGCTTAATGTAGGAGGGAAGACCGAAGTGATGCAGGTCTCAGACGTCTAAAATATCGCAACATATGTCTTAAGCCCCACTTCAAAAGCAACACATGCCAAAGTTCACAATATTGTGAACACAAATGCCTGAGTGATAACCTTACAATGGGTTTAAAATATGGCTTTTGTGGCGACAACGGTGCCTTGGTGCTACTTATGAAATACTTACAACGTTTTCTTCCAGCGCATCCCAATTTTTTGCTGCCGTGTCTTTTCCGATTACGGCCAAAGCCTCGCTTTTTCAAATGCCGTGTGATTCGATCTGGAATGGAAACACCAGCTAAAAAACTTAAGCTACAAAGATGGATCTTTTCGTAAAGAAATATGCACTTCTGTTTTAGGTAACACAAGATCGTGTTTGGTTAACCTAACTCTATATACCGATTATATATTTTCCATGGTCGCTGGTGTAGGTAGCCTTATGGTTAAAGCGTTCGCTTGTCACAGTAAAGTCCTCTGTTTTTATTTTTAAATGGACGTTGCGATCTAGTGTTTACAGTCTGCGACGTTACTGGTTGTCACGCAATTACTCTCGAGATGCCAATAATGAAACATGAAGTTGGAATGCTTCTACCTTTTATTGACACACTAGTTGTCTCTTCTTTCACGCACTTCATGGCGCATGTTCTGGTGCGGAGACAGACATGATGTTGTGGGCACGTTTCACAGAGATGTTGCTGAAATGAAATATTAAAGTATCAGAGGCTTCTCTTGTGAAAAGATGAAGTATCTACCTGTCAACTTCAGTCCGGCTTGAATTAGGGACATTTGCGAGTTTACCTACATGGCAAGAGTTAAGTAAGACGTGAGATCCACCTCATGAACCAAGTCACCAGGCATGACCAACTCATCCATTTCATCAAAGGAGTAAACACTCCCTCTAATGCTCATAGTATTGTATTGTATAGCATCGCGCATCATGTTGACAAACAACGTGTCATATTTATTGTTTGGCTGCTTAAGGCTGTTACCTCGTCGGGTTTTCGGGCTAAAACATTAGAGTAGCGGCCAACTCTTGAAAGGAGGTTAATTTAAGGAGTACCTCCTCCACATTTTAGAACAAAGCACAACTACATTTTACTTCACAAGCTTTTAATTTCATTTATGCTTTAGAAAATGCTGGTTGGTTGATTTCTTTTGGTGACGGACAACGGTTGACATTTCTCTTCTGACTCTTCTAGACTCTTGATGTAACGAATGTTACGACAGAAGATATATGTAAACCGACCTTATGTTGACTCGCGAGCGGGATGGGGTAACGAATGAATGACACAAATAGCTGGCTAGATTCAACACTTTCCATAAACATCTTATGTCCAAAAGATATAATTGATATTTTGGGATATTGAGACGCTGACATGTGTGACATGTCATTAACGCGTTGCGTTGAAACACACAAAGATTGTGTTCCTTAAAGGGACTTACATCCAAAGCACCTTTAGAGCTAAGTATCTTTAAAATCTGCTTTATGCCATAACACATTCTTTTCAGTGGTAACATCTTATAGAAACGACCCTTAAAATTCAGTATTGCAGCAGATAACAGAACAAAATGTTTTATTTCAAAAAATGAAAACGTTAACACCAGAGAACAGCCAGTCTCGATTCTCCCCAAATACAGATTCCGTTGGGCTTATCAGCGAAATAGTGGTGATAATCATATGAATAGAGGCCACAGCACACGAACAATTCCGCTAACCGCGTGCGTTCTAAAAGTATGCGGGGCGAATCCTATGATCGTGGTTTGGGATTATTGATTTCTCTGTACCATACACGTACCCACTGGTTTCAACAAATTTGTAAACGTCTGAATCCTGCGACTGCACTGGAGGGCTTTCCGCCACTGCGGGCTGACACACCGTAGAATAATTGTTCAAATCAGCGTCAGACCAACGCTTATTAACTCACTCACTCTGATAAGACACTACAATCATTTTGCCGATTCGCTCGTCAAACTTCCTTGACGTATTAGGGGCGGTCGAGTAGCCTAGTGGTTCAAGCGTTCGCTCGTCACGCCGAAGAACCGGGTTCGGTTCCCGACATGGGTACAATGCGTGAAGCCCATTTCTAGTGTCCCCCGCCGTGATATTACTGTAATATTGCTAAAAGCGGCGCTAAACCTCATTCACTCACTCACTCCTTGTGTATTATCATCCGTACGCAGTAGTGTCATGTTGTGCATATGATCATGAAGTAGATTGTCAATAATACAACAAGTTTTGTGTTCACATACCTGAACACGAATCACAGTCAGTCCAGGAAGTCGAGGCGTTTTCTTCTCGGTCGAACACTGGAGTGAGTGCGAGTCATACGTGGCTTCTGAGCACCAGCTTCTTCTCTCGCACCAACGCTTGCACATTATCACACCTATCATGACGCTACTACCATCAACAGTTACACTACTGAGAAGAAACATACATTGTAAGAGCAATAGAGGAGAGAACTGAAGCATTGTTCGAGAGGACTCTTAGGTCTGGTTTTCAGTTAACGCAGTCTACCTTATACGAGCTTAGGAGGCTTCACTGAGGCCGCAATAGTTAAGACTCTCAAACTGTAAGCTATAACGTGATTGGTGTTTAATGAAACCCACCCTTTACCTTATCTAACCCTTGCACCTTTAATATTATTCTCAGAAACAGTAGTATCTGAGTAATAGTTCATATCGTTCGAGTCTGCTATCTTCTATTAAAGGCGATATTAAACCAAAAAAAGTTCTTATCAGAAAGTTAACTTTAGAATAAATCTTTCTTATCTTGTCTCCATACGCTTTCCATGTATATTATTTACATAGTATAATACGTTCGACAGCACTAAGAATAGTCCATCTTTGTTTCAGATTGTATACATATAATAGTTCAGCTGACCGAAGCTAGAGGTGGCTGGTGCAAACACCTGCTTCTCAATTATTTTGTTGTATTTCAACCACGAAACCTTTTAAAACTCCATGAAAATATTCTATAAAGCACATTCAGTGGTATTTACAGTTAGATAGCATATAAACATGTTAGGAACAGCTGCAAAATATCCTTCGTTTGATTCTGAATAACAATAGGTCCCCAGTACCAAGTGTTTGTCTTAAGACCCCTGGGGGATTACAGTTGAAAAAAAGTCCCCAGTGTTAAGAGAATAGGTCCCCAGTAACATAGGCTGGTAGTAGCCATCTTCAAAAATTGGGACAGAAAATTAGCTCCCTTCTCAAAGTTTTTTTGCAAAAATGTAAGCGTATCCTGTCCCATCGTATGCACCCGCCAGGAACAAAATAAAAGCGACAAAACCCTTTTCATAATCAAAGAAATCCGTACTTAAAGTCTGTTATATGGTCCGACTATGTCATAAGCATGTGTTTATGAATCATATAGCACGTAGTGATGATAACAGATGTTTGCGAAAAGATGAGCGTGTCCTGTCCCACACATCCCACAGCCAAAAACACATGAATGGACAAGTCAATTGTCCGCCTGAAAATAACACGACCTCCACATGTCCACCAAAAACCTGTTTCAAAGCTTTGCTGAGACCTTGAATAATGTAACCTTTTTTAAGGAACTTTTGAGCAACTTCATGGCCAAAGTCCCAAAGTTAAATGTTGTCAATCCGAGCAGAAACATATCAGCAAGAAGTGGAATACAATTGGTGCCGACACGTGAAGATCCGGGTTAGAATAGGTCTACAGCAACCCATGCTTGTCGTAAGAGGCGACTAACGGGACACCCAGACACACACTTTTTTACAATAACAGGCCACCGTTAATGTAGCATAATAAATCACGCATGCTGGAGTGAATTTCCAGTAGTCTCAAATACCTTCTATGAATATAAAGAAAGTCCTTCTTTGATTTACATTTAGGATCATGGTTGGTTAATTAAATAGGGATTTGGTGCTGGATTTGTTCCATTTATGGACCTTTGGAATCTAGTAAAAAAGAACTGATATGTTGTTTTTGTTCTTCATCAGGTGACATATTGGCCTTGTATGTGACATTATTATATTACTCCTACCAAGTTCTTTGATGAAACAATTAATGAAGTCATGCTTATATATATATAACGGTTGTTAGTTATTTGAGGCCTTGTCAATGAGACCTCCTGCAAGCTTTTAATGTAGGGCAGCCAGGCTATATATGACAGCTGCTTTAGACAGAGTGTCGCGTGTTATTTGTACCGAATGACATGCTTACCCTTTTCCGTGTCACTCGACTGTCTCGTCCAGATTCTAAATCATTGGATTGTCTGTCACGACTCAATTGTTTATTTGGTAGAAGTATTGCTGTTCGCCGTTAGGCTACATACACACACTTTTAATGTAAATTGTGTCAGTCTCGAGTGCTTACCCTTTCCTCGAAAGACCTGTGGTTGTCACTGATTTTCACAGACTCTTTCACGTACAATAATGTAGTCTAATAGCACTACCAATTGGCCTAATAATGTTAGCCCAGATAACCGATACAGACTATTCACTGGCACTGACGTTTAATATTAACTCACTCTGAAAGACATTTAACAGGTTCACCTTCTATACTGCATTCATTCTCGTTAGATACCACTTTGTACGGAACAAGTGGACTTTCTGTGGTGTCTGAGAATGTTCACGAGTTTCGTAAAAATGGTATCTCACGAGAAATGAGTGTGGTAGTTAATTTATTACCCACGTTAAATATGTATTTAAGTGTTATTTCATAACACCTTTCGTTCGTTAACAAACTGAAACTGGTTGCATATCTGGTTGCGCATGAATATTGATATATGCCAAATATGTGCGTTGTTGACATTTCTATGTGTACGCATTAACAACGTGTTCCTGCTGTTGTGTGTGCAAACATGACAGCACCAACAGCATCAAGATTTTGTTTTAAAGAATTTCTTCAACGTATGGTAATTCAAGCGTATTGTTGTTCTAACGATTGTTGGAAAACTTCAGAAGTCTACTGGCGCCGTGCTTTGAATCTCGGTCCAACACTCGGTCACTCGCACCGAAGGGGTCCCAGCTGTACAATTAAAATGGTTCGGTTTCCTTGATAAATCAGCTGAATTTATGTCCTGTCCGTATCAGTTTGGAAGGGATCAGAGTGATCGCCAAAGACGTTTATGTTAACTCTACGACCCTATGCTGAAGACGTGAAAATCAACAAACTTCAGTCTGCTTGCGTGTCAGTGACAGCTTCGACCAAAGGGCATGGTCACCATTGGAATAAATAAAGACAACCATGATCTACTCACAGCGGTTTGCGCTGGAGATCAATAGATAATGTTATTGTTCACATTTGGGATAGTTTGGGCCACGAAGGAGAAGTCAGACACACCTCCACGGAGTTTTCGAATGATTTGTAATAAAACTGTTCACTTTCAGTGACTTGGTCGTGCAGTCGTCAATGTTCATTAATGAACAAAACCTTCGGAAGAAATGTCACAAAATACGCTTCGAATGGGGACTCCGATGGCACGACCGGAGCAACTAAAGTAGGTTCTGATATCTATAGTTTAAACCGACTTCATTTCACTACGCTTAGCCTTTTCTGTTGAATCAAATTGAAAGTCGCGGGACCCTCGAACTATCGGTTGTCGTACATTGCAAATGGGTACAGCTCGATTATGTACATATTGTCTGTAGTAGCTCTATACATAACTTACAAAGAATGCAAAGCTAATTCCATGCGTGTGACTATCTTGTTTGGTTTAATAGAATGTTTGTAAATGTCTCTCGCTTTCATGTGATTCCTTCCGTTGTGCCACGCAGTTGCAAAAGAGAATGATGTGTCGCTATTTTTTTATGAATGAAAACAGAAGTTCTGGTGTGACAGAGGACACAGTTATCCAAGCAAAACGAATAAAACTAGGTCAACATTGTACAGAACAGAACAGCAATGTATTTCTCTCAGGCCGAGTGCATCGGCATATGAGGGACAGAGGTTAAGGGGGAGTTTTTACAATTTTCATTTAAATCTTAACAAATTTACATAGTTTCTTTCTTACAGATATCTTATGGCAGTTAAATAATTGCTGGAGCTCTAACATATTTGGTCTTTTTTAATAGTGTTTTCGGATGTGCATGTCCCTTTGTTCATTATAATATTTACATTTGAAGATACAGTAGAATTCATCTCCAATGTCAAAACTATCACATAACTTTGTTTGTTTGCATGTTGTTTAACGCCTCACTCAGCAATATTCCAGCTATATGACGGCGGCCTGTAAGTGATCGAGTCTGGACCAGACAATCCAGTGATTGACATCATGAGCATCCACACAAATGTGCATAAACGTTCATTCAACGAGTTTTATTCCATCTTCCGGTTTCTCTTGGCAGGCGGTGACAAGATGTCCAAAAGAATAGCCAATATAAGTGGGGAGGAATGATTATTAAATATGTTTCAAGTTTATTGGCGATTCTAAGAAAGGCGATATGAGGAGCATTTACTAGACTTTGACATATATGCTTCCCAAGGTTGCCAATATGTATCAAAGAGAGTTTAGAGACATATGATTTCAACCAGGAGGATGATATAAAACTCTGTGATATCCAGACATAGGAATTACCTGATTGATCCAAAATAGTTTTAATACAAGACAACCATTTATAAGTCCGTTGATTAACAAATGCGTCTCTATACAAGACTTAATACAATACAAACGAAAGTTTGCTAGATTTTCCTGACATAAGCTTCGACCCAAAAAAATCAGATTCTTAGATTAGCATCTAGACAAAGTTGGGTTCTACCAAGTTCTCCACAAAGCATTGTTGAAAGTGTGCTTTTCTCTTACCGGTAATAATTTTCTGAGAAACTGTACATGAACCTTTTCAATTAGTTCACTGTGGCCATGACCCCGTAGTTCACAACAATACAGTAGTACTGGTTTTACCATGGGGTCAAAGACAGTCTGCATTTTAAAGAGAGATTGTGTATACGTGTCTTACGTAAGACAAAATACATTGCTTTCGCTGCTTGGTTCTAAAGAGTTTTAACAGACACACGTGTAACGTACGGATTTAGTATCTTGCCACCTGTATCTTCACCACATGAGTAATAATTTGGCATACACTACAACTACACCGATCATGAATTTAAGTTGTGAATGTCCGTGAAGCTTCTCAACCCGTGAAGATTCGGGGTACAATAGTCGACTAACGGGATCGGGTGGTCAGGCTCGCTGACGTGGTTGATGCTTGTCATCGATCCCAAGTGCGTGGATCGCTGCTCATGATATCCATCACTGGATTGTCTGGTCCAGACTCAATTAATTACAGACCGCCGTCATATAGCTGGAATATTGCTGAGTGCGGCGTTAAACAACAAACAAAGCAAACAAAATCTCTTGATGGGGAAACATGTTTTTCACGTTTCTTGTTTGCAGAGTCCTCACGTCCACTAACTCAACCTTACAGAAATATAATCAATAACCCTTAAAGAAATATATAAAATCACTCACTTCTTCGTAGATATTGATGTTATCTATGTATATCAAGGTTTAACGCACGATTGACTGCAGATGATAACAAATTGAAATTTCTAGGAAAAGATAATGATACACACAATGAAAATCTTTCGTCTTTCGTCGAGAAAAGTCGAAGTTGATAAGATTTCAGGTAAATCAGCTTTGGGCAAAATGTCATGTATACCTTGTTTGACAATAAATTGAGTGAACGAGGTGGGTTATATAACGAGTTGATATTTTATTAAGGTCCTCAGTGATGAACAGGTCTTAGTCGTTGACGAGTTAATTCCAGGAAGAAGACAAAGTCAAACTGAAAATAGTTGGGTAATGATGATGCCTTTATTGATAAAGGTGACATGTAAACTGTATTTGATAAATCAACAAAAATGCAGTCATGTGTGGATGAACGACAAATTAGTTCGAAAATGTCCATACTGTAAGCGAAATTCAATTGCCTGATTCTTTAAGACCAATTTTTAAAAAGTACTTTGTTGTTGCACACAGCTATTAAGAAATCCTGAATTCTATATTGAATGTTTGAGATAATTACTTATTGAATAATATAAATATATAAGTTCAGTCGAAAAAAGGCAAAAGACAATACACTAGTTTAGTGCTAAGAAACTACACTTGAACAGTGCATCTTGCTATAAGCTTTCTTGAACAATAAGTGCAAAAGTTACTAGAACATATAAATTTGCCTATTATGTTATTTAGGGTGGCCCAGTCGTCTAAGGCGTCGCGATTCGCTGTGCAGAGTTGCGTCTCTTGGGCAACCCAGAAACCTATGATTGTGGGTTCGAATCCCGGTTCGCCCCGATTATGTTTCTAGGTTTATCAGCACCATACCCGTGCTCGTGGGTTTCACCGAAGTGGTAAACGTCTGATACCTGCATCACTTCAGGATTTCCTCCCACATTAAGCTGACCTAGCCACGATATAACTGGAATAATGTTAAAAGTGGCATTCAACTGATAAATTGTATCAGTATTGACATCTGTCAAAATAGCAGTTTCTAACTGTAAATCTGTACAGTAACACAGTTGCTGAAATATTGAAGACCGATTTGATGATAAATAAAGAACAACTGTTTAACCCACATCTGGTAACATTTGTTGTTTACATGTATCTTCTTTGGTAGATTTGTATTGGGATTCTCCATCCCCACTGCGATAAAGCACATACTAAAGTGGATGATAATGTTTTATCAGACTTCAGCTATGAAACCCCTTTTATAACATGCTTATGGTATAGATAGATCGACGATATTTCATATGATAATTGAAATGGTTTTGTGGTTTTTATGCAAAACACACTGACTGAAATACAGTTCTACGTGACATTAGGGCCTAACACTCAATCAATACAATGGAGGGAGTGAATGAATTACAACACGTGTGCCTCTCTTTGTTCGATTAATGGGTCAGTGGTTGACAGAAAACACAGAACTAGTAAGTATACGTCTTCAGCAACCCATGCTTGTCGTATGAGGCGACTTACGGGATCGGGTGGTCAAGATCGCTGACTTGGTTGATGCATGTCATAGTATCCCAATTGCGTTGATCCAAGCTCATGATGTCAATCACTGGTTTGTCTGGACCAGATTCATTATTTGCAGACTCGTAAAATAGATGCAATATTGTGCTAGTGTGGCGCTTAGCAACAGACAAACAGAGACACAAAAGCATTAGCCAACTTACACAGTATTATCATCTGCAAATCTACACAAATGCTATTTTTAATGGTTTACCTGCCAGCAACATTATAAATAATAAATACGATGAAAGTGAAAACACGTTATGGAAAAGATTTCGTCACAGATATATATTATATTTGGTTTGGTACCCGTTTACATCTTAAAGTTTTGAAGACAACAGACAACGAATTTCCCTGTACCTAAATATTGCTGTTTCTGTGAAACATCTCAAGATCTCATGACTAAGGTAAACAGTGTCTTTAGCTGGATACCAGACTTGCCACATCTCGAACAATGTTTCAGTACACTCCACTATTGCTCTCACAGTGTATGTATATCCTAAACAGCGTAAATGTTGATGGTAGATGGTAGTGTCATGAGGAGTGTGATAATGTGCAAGCGTTGGTGCGAGAGAAGAAGCTGGTGCTCAGACGCCACGTGTAACGTGTCACTCCAGTGTACAGTTAGCGAGGCACCTCCACCTACTGGACTGACAGGGATCCGTATTCAGGTATGTAGACAGCTGAGTGACTGAATGTTGCATACGGGACAGTTTGCAATAATTCAGCTGTTGTCACAGTCACCTGTAGATAGAACTGTCTAATTAATTTACGAGATAGAATAGATTTTCAGCAACCCATGCTTGCCGTAAAAGCCGACTAACGTAATCAGGTTGGTTGGTTGACGTATCCCAATTGGATAGATCGATGCTCGTGATGTCAATCACTGGACTGTTTGGTCAACACTCGATTATTTAAAACCGCCCCCATATAGCTCGAATATAGCTGAGTGCGGCGTTAAACAAGATTTGTTAGTTTCAACAAAATCAGTAAATGAGCTATCGTGTGACTGGATTGTCTGGTCCAGACTAGCTATCACTGGATTGTGAGGTCATGGCGGGACGCCGCCGTGTGGTAGGAGTGTTGCTGCGTGTTCCGACTGGCGAACTCTTTCTTTTTTGTGCAAATTGTGTGACCACATAAGTGATGGGTGTTGGTTGTGAGGCGGGACATGATTTCCCTTTATTGCGAGCACCTGGTGTCATTACTGAGTTTAAGTTATTCAAAACTTGTATCACTCTTTGCCCTTTCCGTCCGTTCGGTGGAGGAGACGTCAACTAATTATTGCATTATTGCTAAGTGACAAGTTCACGTCAATTGTGCGATAGTTTTCATTGTCTGATGTCGTCCAGTCTGTTTGTCTTCAAGTAAATATTCACTGACAGAATTGTAAACGAGAATATGACAGCCTTCTTTGTTTTCCATGTAGAGATTCAGGATTATACTGAACCGCAAAAGAAACGTCACCATGGATAGATATATGAGAAACCTTATTTGTCCAAACACTGTAAACATACTTTGAGACATATTGAAAAGATGAAACTTGGAAAAACTGATCATCAATGTTGAAATTATACTGTCAAATGTTCTTGAAGTGAAACACAACACCAGCCTCTGAGACATAGGTATCGCAAGTCAGTATCTCGTGTGTCCGCCATGTGCATTAAGGACTGCCGTGAAACGTCGAAACATGGAATGGATGAGGCGGTTGATGAAGGCCATAGGCACTTGAGCCCACACTCTGAGGAACGCCTGACGCAGTTCAGCTGCAGTTGTCGGCCTTGGTCGGATATCATTCAGCCGTCTTTCAATCTTGTCCCACAGGTGCTCATATGGGACTGAGGGAAGGCCACTGCATGGTTCTGATGACATTCTGCTGGAGGAAGTCTCTTGTTGCTCTCGCAGTGTGGGCACGGGCGTTATCATGCTGAAACACGCGGTTGCGGCGACGTGCCAATTGAGGCATGGCGTGTGGTCTCAAGACTTGATCAATGTACCGAGCTGCTGTGACACCACTGCCCCTCCCTGGATCGATGTTCTGGAAGACCACAGGGCCGACCCTCTGTGCAAGACCAATTCGACCCCACACCATGATGCTCGGACCACCCAACGAGTCTCTCTCAACAACACAAGCATCCCAACAACACAAGCATCCGAATAACATTCCCAACTGCGTCGCTAGACTCTCTCTCTCTCTCTCTCTCTCTCTCTCTCTCTCTCTCTCTCTCTGCCATCTGCTGTTGAGATACAGTAACGGCTCCCGTCTGAGAAACTAATTTCTTTAAAAGCAGAAATAATAACTTAGTTCTATCAACGGAATCAAACACTTTCCGGAAGTCAATAAATGCAGCATAAAACAAACTCGGATACCGCGCTGTCAAAATCCGTTTGCGCCGACGTTTTTGGATTTAAGAGATCATTAAAATATGTGTACCATGAATGTGGGGACGAACGTTCCCTATCACCTTTACTGCAATCTTGTTGCATTGTTTCAGCAAGAAAGAAAATATCAAACTGTTGTAAAAAGAGTGAAAAAGATGGTAATTTAGTTTTCGCGAGCAGTCCGTTAATGTACCAGGAACAGATGTTAAACAACTGACAGATGTTAAACAACTGAGATTTGGGGAAAGATAAGCTTAACCTTACTTCCCTTTAAGGATATAGTCATGTTTGTCACTGCCGAGTCCCTAGCTGTGTGATCCCTCTCGCCTGTGGGAGGATATCCCGGAACACTACGCCTGTTTCCCACCTGCTCCAAATTCACTCCATCCTCCACTAAAACAAGCTTTGTTGGTAATAACAAGTTTATCGTATGACAAATACGCCTTTTTTCCTTCTGATCTTGCATCTACGACAAACGGCACAAGCCCTTTCCTGATATCCCTCACTCTCATTGTAAAGTCATTCATGAGTAGCCTTTTTTTCCCCAAACTTTGATTTTTCAGCATCTAGAACAGATGACTTGTCCTTAAAAGAAGTGAACTTTACTATCAGAGGTTTTGATGCAGTTTTACTTCTCAAACGGTGTGCTCTTTCTATGGGATACTTGTCACAGTTATGCAATCCTAGTATATCTCGCATAAAGTCCCTCATACAGTTCTCAGAGTCCTCCCACGTTTCTCCCTTTGCCCCGTCAAGACCATGGAATAGCAGATTATTTCTCCTGCTCAGAGTTTCTACGTTGTCCAACTTTAGTTCTAGACAGTGGGCTATATCTTTAAGTTTCTTATTTTCTTCTTGTATCAGCTTCTGTTCATTCTTCATGTCTTGAGAGAAATTAGCAAATTTTTGGTTTAAAGATTTAATTTCATTCCTTATAATGCGAAACATACCGGCAACGTCCCTGTCCGAGCATCCCGTTTCCGAGTCAATAGCGTCCGTTTGGTCCGTAAATGGTAATTTGGTCTTCTTGGTGTTCACCCTTCCCTGACGTGTCTCCCTCGGGTCTGTGTTGGATTCCACATCCACACAGCATTCGAGTAACCTGGCTATGTATGGGTTTGAGAAACGACAATCATAATCTGATAACTCAATAATATTTAGAAACGTCTGTGGACACGAAATCAATTTGTCCGTTCGGACATGACTGCACCCTGATACCACATGGCCGGTCAGAAATATAAACAGATTCTACATCAGCAATATTTTCTACTGCCTTGACAACAAATGTCCTTTTATAGTTAAAAATGTACCTGCCCGGCATCTCTTGGACACAGGTTGACAGAAACCTCCAATACAAGACCTCCAACATTGAACAGAAACTCTAATATCTTGCTCGGTGATAACCGCATGAGCGTCTCGCTCGACTCGCCTCCACCAGTGGTATGATGAGCTCCCCTGACACGTTGCTGTTCCGCTACAGTGAACACGTTTTTTCCCAAAATATAACAAACCCAGTTCCTCAATAACCTAAAAGCACATCAGAATTGAATGTAATATACAACAACACTATACATGAACAGCAATATACATGTATTCAATGATAGTGTACATCGTAGCAGCGTACCTTTGACATTGTATGTTTTAAGATATTTAGAACGGGTTTAATAAATTCATTTCATTTCGATAGATTTATATTAGCTTCTTAGCCCTCATGTGAACTATGTGCCGAAAAATAACACGGATAATTTAAATAACCATTTTGCGATATGTTGCCACAGGACTATTGCAGTACCGCCACCGTATCGTACCACCGTAGGTGTCCGTGCTCTTACACATTGGAAGCAGACGTAATCTTTAAACAGATTAACAAAATCGGTGGTGTTTCTTGCCCATCTACATCATATTTAATACACGACTCATCTAGATTTGAATGAGATTGACTTATGTAAGGGTATTGTTCATTAATGTTTCATTTCAACATAGGAATGTGATACTTATGTCAACACCATTGTTGTTTACATTTCCAGAAGAGATAACATCGATTTTATGTCCATCGATTACATTCACAATGGAATTGCTTGGACCATTTAGCTTCGTTTCCTTTTTGACTGATTGGCCTCGTCTCCCTGTGCGTGTGAATCCTCTTTGGGTAAAGTTCGACATTACCATGTTGTTCTTCCATTCCTTCTCCATTACAGTATGCAGATCCCTGTCGTACAATATATGCAGGTATAGTATCTATACGGAACAATAGTTACTATTGGGGTGCCCAGACACTGAGTCATGTCAAATTAATGCAAAAGTTTTGATTTCGGTACCAGTGTGAAGGTATAACCTCGTAGAACAATTTTGTTCCGAGTATCGAGCTCTCACATAAAATGAGTCTTCTGGCAGCCTGACTAATAAAATACAGCGTATTGGGCATTTTTGCGACTGAAATAAACATTATATATAGCATACACATTATTCAAAGGCTGTTGGCAGGTAAGGGGTACCTCGGCTTCAAATTCCATTTAATCGCGTTTTACGATCAATCAGATTATCCCAGAAATATTTGTTGGACAATATCTAGTGTTACCGTTTATCAATGTCTTTACATTTAACAGATGTCTTAGTGGCCAAGCCATATAGTGGAGTGCCGTGCCCTAGTATTTTTGATTTTCATTTCAAATTAATGCAAAAATTTTGTTTTCGGTACTAATGTAAAGTTATAACCTCATAGAACAATTTTCGTCTGAGTGTCGAGCTCTCATATAAAAAATGAGTCTTCTGGCAGCCATTTTTAAAGATGGCCGCCAAAATAATTTAAAAATCCATAACTTTGCTAATATCGCTTGTAGAAAGTCATATGATCCATCAAACTATGGGTTTTCAGGGACAAGAAATTCAATTATGACATTTTCAAGATGGCGGCCATTGTAGTGAAAAAATGTAAATAAGTGATATTATATGATACATAATTTACCAATTACATACATTTCCCAGTGGTTGTGAGGAATCATCAGTTCCACAATGTATGAAGTATGTTTTCAGTCAACTCCTCAAAGGACCTAAATCATAACCAGAACCAGAAAAAAACGATTCCAGGAAGGTCCTCTCTGTGAGTAATTGAGTAGACGAACGTCCTGTTCACAATTTGGAAATTGTCCAGCTGCTTATCGCATTTGCAATTGCACAAACGTGTACACTTCAAATTTGATCTCATGCACTTGCACCGAGAACAGCTGCTTGTGCCATTACACTTTACATCCAGATGGAAAACATCTTTCGCGAGAGGCACTGTGGTCCAAATGGGAATCAGCTTGCCATCCTCTTCCTTCCATCCATGATCAGTGGGTTTCTTCAAAGGCAGATGCTCACACTTCTCTTGAGATGTTGATCCAAAGCATCACTTGTTGGTGGGATTCTCTCCGCATCCCTAGTCTTGTGAGAGAACAGCCTCAACCGAACAAGATCAACATCTGTGTCCTCGATTGACTCATTGGAGTACAATCTACAGATATAGTTCCTTGTCACTTCTCTAAGTCTTTGTGAAGTGTAGAATAGAGTGTCGACAATAGTTGCAAATTCCTCCATGAGAGATGGCACTTCATGAATCAGCTTGCAACTGTAGCGCTTACCCTTGTACTTGAGGACGATGTGCTGTCTGATCCAGTGAAAGCGTGGAAGAGGGCAATGGCTTTGCACGTTGTCATGGCCAGAATCGTAGCAATAGTGTTAAGGGGGATTTCCAGCTTTGAAGGTTATCCAGATTTCTGCAGCTGGATTCAGAGCTTTGATGTCATGATAGTTACTTAGGAGTATTATGACAACATCTGTGTCTCCAGTTTGAACCATTCCAAGGGCATGGAGGATATGTGTTAGGACACGTGTGTCTGCTTCCTCGTGTTTGCATTTACCCATTGGTGGACTGTTTCCAACATGGTGTACTAGATCACCTGCAGTTATATAAACATCCTTTTCATCTAGGAAGTGCTCTTCTGTTATCTTTTTTGAGAGGACTTTGAACTGCTCCTTCTTGTTGTCAACATTTGCCAGAAACATCTGCCAATTTCCTGTCATTTTGGCAGTAGGGGGGGGGGGGGGGAGTGTCTAGAGGTTGAAGGAGTCTTTTTCGTCAGGAATCCATACCCACCTGCGTTGTCATATAAAGTATTCCTCAACTCTTGTACCAAGTCGGATTTATTAGTATCATGTTGCTTCTTTTCGAATGTACTCGTTTCCTATACCTGCACTTCTTTTACTTGAGGTTGGTGACAATAATTTTGCCCACATGTGGTATAGACGTATCTAAATGAGGCAAGATGGGTCCACTGAGTACTCTTCCTGTTTTCCGGGAACTGATTTGTAGACGTTCCTGGTCCAATCCAGGCTTTTGTGAGGAAGGAAACTGAAAAACAGATATCCCAGTTCCATGGAACGATAAGCTTGCAGTGTGTGATGATGGATAATGATCCAAGTTATCCAGAGCTGCAACTGTGAAACTATGTGTACGCAAATTTGTAGGACAGACCATTTCAGCATTGTTCTTTGTTTCATCTGCAATAGCCTGAGCAAAGTTACGTTCGATGGTGAGGATTTTCGTATATGACACACTCAGATCATATGTGTGTCGCAGTTCTACCAACGTTTTGCTTTTTGTTTCGGAATGCAATTTGAGGGCTAGGAACACAGCAAGTGGCGGCTCACCATTCAATATCACAGAGAGGACCTTCCTGGAATTATTTTGTTCTGTTTATGATTTAGGTCCTTTGAGGAGTTGACTGAAAAAATACTTCACACATTGTGGAACTGATGATTCCTCACAACCACTGGGAAATGTATGTAATTGGTAAATTATGTATCATATAATATCACTTATTTACATTTTTTTTCACTACAATGGCCGCCATCTTGAAAATGTTGTCCATTTTGAATTTGGAAATATTATAATTGAATTCTTTGCCCCTGAAAACCCTTATTTTGATGTATTCATCTGACTTTCTACCAGCGATATTGGCAAAGTTATGGATTTTCTAATTATTTTGGCGGCCATCTTTAAAAATGGCTGCCAGGAGACTCATTTTTTATATGAGAGCTCGACACTCAGACGAAAATTGTTCTATGAGGTCATAACTTTACATTTGTACCGAAAACAAAACTTTTGCATTAATTTGAAATGAAAATGAAAAGAATACTAGGGCATGGCACCCCACTATATGGCTTGGCCACTAAGACATCTGTTAAAGACATTGATAAACGGTAACACTAGATATTGTCCAACAAATATTTCTGGGATAATCTGATTGATTGTAAAACGCGATTAAATGGAATTTGAAGCCGAGGTACCCCTTACCTGCAAACGGCCTTTGAATAATGTGTATGCTAAATATAATGTTTATTTCAGTTGCTAAAATGCCAAATACGCGGTATTTTATTATTCCTCATAATTTCATTAAAATTGCAACGCCGCTGAACTCATTTATGTTTCGAAGCTTGAAATCATTTTGGAATGCATTATGTCAGCGCAATACTATTGGTGCCCATGGCGTTGGTATTTATAACTACAACTAATCCATTTGTTTGTAATAATAAATCTAAACAAATATAGCAACAAAACCCTTTCCATATCCAATAGAGATCTCATGCATAAAGCAGTATAGATTGTACAATTCTGATAATATCATGAGCATGTGTTTATGAATCACTGTCCAATATTTTAAGAAAATACAAACCGCGACAGAACCCTTTTTATCACCATA
Source organism: Haliotis cracherodii (assembly GCF_022045235.1). Taxonomy (NCBI): domain Eukaryota; kingdom Metazoa; phylum Mollusca; class Gastropoda; order Lepetellida; family Haliotidae; genus Haliotis; species Haliotis cracherodii. The sequence continues at coordinate 15,311,889 of NW_027266270.1, read as the reverse complement.
AATTGCTTTACGATTCTGACTGTATAATGGACATGTGTTTATGAATCTCTATCAACCAGCGATGATACCAGGTGTTCACGGAGCATGATCTGGGAAATGGTGTAATGCTAAGACATCGCTGCGTTGGGGTATGGTAGTTCAATGGTAATCCGATAGTATTGGCACAAGCATAATCTATATTATCATATATGATGAGAAACATTTTAACTCACCTGTCTGAACGTCACGTCAGCTTATTGCATGGCCTGTCTGCCTGTCGTCCGTCGCCATTGCTGTCTTTACACTTTTTCAACTTTTAGACAGATTTATAACTCCCCTGACTGACTGTCCAGTGATTTTATATTATAGTCCGTTTTTCCGGCGGCGTATGGAAACATAGTCTCTTCAGACACCACCGGATCAATGAGACCCGGGGTAGAACAGGTCTTCAGCAACCCATGCTTCCCGTAAAAGGTAACTATGCTTGTTGTAAAAGGCGACTAACGTGATCGGTTGGTCAGGCTCGCTGACTTGGTTAATGCATGTGTCACAGATACAACATTGTACATATTTATTTTATTCACCTTCGGTATCTGCTTTTAAGTGTTCAACTTTAAACATAAATTATTAGTTAAGATAGATTTAATGTAGTTAATGTGTCCTTCATGTTGAAAGCCTTCACAAACCCAAGCCATGACTTGCTCAACTGACTGGCCAAGCCAACCCTCAAAGTTGACCCTTTGTCTCACTGCATGTTCTCAGTCTGTACACATTTCCTGCACAGTCAAGTTGACAAGTAAAATCATCTAAAATCAGGGTAGTTTAATATGTATGTGTATACTTGTATTGTTTGTTATTGCAGTTAAATGTTGCCGTATATTAAACCTAAAATACTAAACTTAACTAAACGTGTTTAATATTATCATATTCTCAGTTACAATCTTTTTAAGTAAATGTGATAAACAAGACTTATAAATTGTAAGCTTTGGTAATTACTAATGTATCACTTTTCTGTCTCTTTATTCTTGTATGTATGAGGAAGAGTGCATGTGTTGTTTTACGGAATAGGCTATGTTTCAAATGCTTTTGTGATCAGTTCTGTATAATATACAGTTCTGTATAATATACAGACTGTACAATACGGGATCCGGAATTAATATTTTAACGTATATGTAAATAGTTGTATTAGTCATTGTTATAAACGTATATGTTTTATTCAACCTTGAATGGAATTACAACATAAAACGTCAACGCCAGACTCTCGGTTATCTGAGAAAGTATATGAATGCATCACTAAAAATCCGTGATGACACCCATCTCAGGCCACAGCACATGTTGTGTCTGTTCCTCAAACTGTCCTCAAACAGATCGTATTTAGCTACCACATTATCGGCATGTCAAAATACATTCATTACAAAATTGTACGAATGAAAACATGCAATCTATGGGGATTCTGCGTAATAATGAAGGTAATTTCGTGCTTGAGGAAAGAGGCGACTTATTTGACCGGTCACCTGGCTCAGGGACCTGGGTGATTGCGGCTCACCGCATCCCATTTGCGTGGATAGATTGCGGTGCTGTCTATCCATATTCCGTCATTTACAGGCTGTCGGCGTCATACAACTGGAATTATGTCGAGTGCAGCGACCAAACAAGAGATAACGCCTAAGGCTGTGCCTCTTGCTAAGTTAGAGTGTAAGTATCGTGAACAAACTGAAATCGTGAAGTCAATTCCCTAAAGAAAAATGTCATAACATTCTTAGAAAAGATTTAAGTGTCCACGTGAAATTAAGTGAAATCACAACTTGCGTAAATGGATTCCAAAACAAAACTATTTGGGGGCGTAGCCAAAATGTGTAGATATCAGGGTCCCCAAACCTCCATTTTTCATCCCTTTTCAGTATCCCGCCATTCCTAAATACTGGTATTTCTGTCTCATCTACATTACCCTCTCAGCCTCATTTAGTGCAAAAATCCTTAAATATATGCAGTTTTATTCTACGGTATTATTAATATATCATCAGAGTAACATTACAGAGACAATCCAGTGATTGACAACATGAACATCGATCCACGCAATTGGGATACGATGACATGCATCAACCAAGTAAGCGAGCCTGACAACCCGATCCCGTTCGTTGCATCTTGCAAGATGCATTCATTTTGGTTACTGAAAACATATTCTAAACCGGATTTTTACGGGACGGCACGCGTCAGGCAAAGGTCGAATGAAATATAAATATTGCTCAAATGTGTTGAGTCCTGCTATACATCATTTGAACAAAATTCGGGTGTCGTCATTGGTTTGTTCCCACCAATGACGATACACGGATTTGTTCATTGCATGATACATTTCAGGTTCATTGGTCCAGGAGATGATATCTTCATTCCAAAGAACAAGGAGTGAATGAGTCAGTTGGGTTTAACACCACTTTTAACAGTATTACAGTTATATCTCGGTATGTCAGCTTAATGTAGGAGGGAAGACCGAAGTGATGCAGGTCTCGGACGTCTAAAATATCGCAACATATGTCTCAAGCCACACTTCAAAAGCAACACATACCAAAGTTCACAATATTGTGAACACAAATGCCTGAGTGATACCCTTACAATGGGTTTAAAATATGGCTCTTGTGGCGGCAACGGTGCCTTGGTGCTACTTATGAAATACTTACTACGTTTTCTTCCAGCGCATCCCAATTTTCTTTTGCCGTGTCTTTTCCGATTACGGCCAAAGCCTCGCTTTTTCAAATGCCGTGTGATTCGATCTGGAATGGAAACACCAGCTAAAACACTTAAGCTACAAAGATGGATCTTTTCGTAAAAAAAGATGCACTTCTGTTTTAGGTATCACAAGATCGTGTTTGGCTAACCTAACTCTATATACCGATTATATCTTTTCCATGGTCGCTGGTGTGGTAGCCTTATGGTTAAAGCGTTCGCTTGTCACAGTACAGTCCTCTGTTTTTATTTTTAAATGGACGTTGCGATCTAGTGTTTACAGTCTGCGACGTTACTGGTTGTCACGCAATTACTTTCGAGATGCCAACAATGAAACATGACGCTGGAATGCTTCTACCTTTTATTGACACACTAGTTGTCTCTTCTTTCACGCACTTGGTGGCACCTGTTCTGGTGCGAAGACAGAGATGATGTTGCTGGCACGTTTCACAGAGGTGTTGCTGAAATGAAATATTCAAATATCAAGGGCTTCTCTTGTGAAAAGATGAAGTATCTACCTGTCAGCTTCAGTCGGGCTTGAATTAGGGACATTTGCGAGTTTACCTACATGGCAAGAGTTAAGTTGTTTGGTTTGTTGGTGTTTTACGCCGCACTCAGCAATATTCGACACAATTGGGATCCATGACATGATTCAACCAAGTCAGTGAGCCTGAACCCCCGATCCCGTTAGTCGCCTCTTACTACAAGCATAGTCGCCTTTTACAGCAAGCATGGGTTGCTGAAGACCTATTGTACCCCGGAATCTTCACGGGTCGTCAAGAGTTAAGGGCATGATCATTGGATAGTGTATGTTGTGTTACAATTCCGATTTGTCAGGGAGCTGTAAAAAGAGCCTTCTACTGTATTACAGGCCAATGCACTTTTGTTACAGTCAGAAATTTAAAATGTCAAAACCAGAGAATGATGAATCTGACGAAACAGGGCGCAAAAAGCAAAATGGTAATTTGAATTATTTGAAAATCAGTGATGACAAGAGTTTGTGAAAAGAGTTTTGCATGCTCTACTTTACAATAGCACCCGCCGCTCACACAATTTACCTTAACGCCGTACCTAGCAATACGACGACGGCCTGTAAACAATCGAGTCTGGAAAAAGCAATCCAGTGATGACTGACATGACGTAAGATCCACCTCATGAACCAAGTCACCAGGCATGACTAACTCATCCATTTCATCAAAGGAGTAAAAACTCCCTCTAACGCTCATAGTATTGTATTGTATAGCATCATGTTGACAAGCAGCGTGTCATATTTATTGTTTGGTTGCTTATGGCTGTTACCTCGTCGGGTTTTCGGGCTAAAACATTAGAGTAGCGGCCAACTCTTGAAAGGAGGTGAATATAAGGAGTACCTCCTCCCCATTTTAGAACAAAGCACAACTACATTTTACTTCACAAGCTTTTTATTTCATTTATGCTTTAGAAAATGCTGGTTGGTTGATTTCTTTTGGTGGCGGTCAACGGTTGACATTTCTCTTCTGACTCTTCTAGACTCTTGATGTAACGAATGTTACAACAGAAGATATATGTAAACCGACCTTATGTTGACTCGCGAGCGGGATGGGGCAACGAATGGATGACACAAATAGCTGGCTAGATTCAACACTTTCCATAAACATCTTATGTCCAAAAGATATAATTGATATTTTGGGATATTGAGACGCTGACATGTGTGACATGTCATTAACGCGTTGCGTTGAAACACACAAAGATTGTGTTCCTTAAATGGACTTACATCCAAAGCACCTTTAGAGCTAAGTATCTTTAAAATCTGCTTTATGCCATAACACATTCTTTTCAGTGGTAACATCTTATAGAAACGACCCTTAAAATTCAGTATTGCAGCAGATAACAGAACAAAATGTTTTATTTAAAAAAATGAAAACGTTAACACCAGAGAACAGCCAGTCTCGATTCTCCCCAAATACAGATTCCGTTGGGCTTATCAGCGAAATAGTGGTGATAATCATATGAATAGAGGCCACAGCACACGAACAATTCCGCTAACCGCGTGCGTTCTAAAAGTATGCGGGGCGCGAAGCGCACAGGCAATACATGTGAAAACATGCTTCTGGCAACAAGCCTCAATACGAATAACGGTTAGTGCTTATAGTACTGAATAATAGAAACAAAATATCAGTCATTGCCATAAAGCGCCGTAATCGCAGAGTTGCATCCCATATTATGGGCGTTCCAGAATCCTATGATCGTGGTTTGGGATTATTGATTTCTCTGTACAATACACGTACCCACTGGTTTCAACAAATTTGTAAACGTCTGAATCCTGCGACTGCACTGGAGGGCTTTCCGCCACTGCGGGCTGACACACCGTAGAATAATTGTTCAAATCAGCGTCAGACCAACGCTTATTAACTCACTCTGATAAGACACTATAATCATTTTGCCGATTCGCTCGTCAAACTTCCTTAGGGGCGGTCGGGTAGCCTTGTGGTTCAAGCGTTCGCTCGTCACGCCGAAGAACCGGGTTCGATTCCCGACATGGGTACAATGCGTGAAGCCCATTTCTAGTGTCCCCCGCCGTGATATTACTGTAATATTGCTAAAACCGGCGCTAAACCTCATTCACTCACTCACTCCTTGTGTATTATCATCCGTACGCAGTAGTGTCATGTTGTGCATATGATCATGAAGTAGATTGTCAATAATACAACAAGTTTTGTGTTCACATACCTGAACACGAATCACAGTCAGTCCAGGAAGTCGAGGCGTTTTCTTCTCGGTCGAACACTGGAGTGAGTGCGAGTCATACGTGGCTTCTGAGCACCAGCTTCTTCTCTCGCACCAACGCTTGCACATTATCACACCTATCATGACGCTACTACCATCAACAGTTACACTACTGAGAAGAAACATACATTGTAAGAGCAATAGAGGAGAGAACTGAAGCATTGTTCGAGAGGACTCTTAGGTCTGGTTTTCAGCTAACGCAGTCTACCTTATACGAGTTTATGAGGCTTCACTGAGGCAGCAATAGTTAAGACTCTCAAACTGTAAGCTATAACGTGATTGGTGTTTAATGAAACCCACCCTTTATCTTATCTAACCCTTGCACCTATAATATTATTCTCAGAAACAGTAGTATCTGAGTAATAGTTCATATCGTTCGAGTCTGCTATCTTCTATTAAAGGCGATATTAAACAAAAAAAAGTTCTTATCAGAAAGTTAACTTTAGAATAAATCTTTCTTATCTTGTCTCCATACGCTTTCCATGTTTATTATTTACATAGTATAATACGTTCGACAGCACTAAGAATAGTCCATCTTTGTTTCAGATTGTATACATATAATAGTTCAGCTGACCGAAGCTAGAGTTGGCTGGTGCAAACACCTGCTTCTCAATTATTTTGTTGTATTTCAACCACGAAACCTTTTAAAACTCCATGAAAATATTCTATAAAGCACATTCAGTGGTATTTACAGGTAGATAGCATATAAACATGTTAGGAACAGCTGCAAAATATCCTTCGTTTGATTCTGAATAACAATAGGTCCCCAGTACCAAGTGTTTGTCTTAAGACCCCTGGGGGATTACAGTTGAAAAAAAGTCCCCAGTGTTAAGAGAATAGGTCCCCAGTAACATAGGCTGGTAGTAGCCATCTTCAAAAATTGGGACAGAAAATTAGCTCCCTTCTCAAAGTTTTTTTGCAAAAATGTAAGCGTATCCTGTCCCATCGTATGCACCCGCCAGGAACAAAATAAAAGCGACAAAACCCTTTTCATAATCAAAGAAATCCGTACTTAAAGTCTGTTATATGGTCCGACTATGTCATAAGCATGTGTTTATGAATCATATAGCACGTAGTGATGATAACAGATGTTTGCGAAAAGATGAGCGTGTCCTGTCCCACACATCCCACAGCCAAAAACACATGAATGGACAAGTCAATTGTCCGCCTGAAAATAACACGACCTCCACATGTCCACCAAAAACCTGTTTCAAAGCTTCGCTGAGACCTTGAATAATGTAACCTTTTTTAAGGAACTTTTGAGCAACTTCATGGCCAAAGTCCCAAAGTTAAATGTTGTCAATCCGAGCAGAAACATATCAGCAAGAAGTGGAATACAATTGGTGCCGACCCGTGAAGATCCGGGTTAGAATAGGTCTACAGCAAGCCATGCTTGTCGTAAGAGGCGACTAACGGGACACCCAGACACACACTTTTTTACAATAACATGCCACCGGTAATATAGCATAATATATCACGCATGCTGGAGTGAATTTCCAGTAGTCTCAAATACCTTCTATGAATATAAAGAAAGTCCTTCTTTGATTTACATTTAGGATCATTGTTGGTTAATTAAATAGGGATTTGGTGCTGGATTTGTTCCATTTATGGACCTTTGGAATCTAGTAAAAAAGAACTGATCTGTTGTTTTTGTTCTTCATCAGGTGACATATTGGCCTTGTATGTGACATTATTATATTACTCCTACCAAGGTCTTTGATGAAACAATTAATGAAGTCATGCTTATGTATATATATATATATATATATATATATATATATATATATATATATATATATATTATAACGGTTGGTAGTTATTTGAGGCCTTGTCAATGAGACCTCCTGCAATCTTTTAATGTAGGGCAGCCAGGCTATATATGACAGCTGCTTTGGACAGAGCGTCGCGTGTTATTTGTACCGAATGACATGCTTACCCTTTTCCGTGTCACTCGACTGTTTCGTCCAGATTCTAAATCATTGACATGTCTGTCACGACTCAATTGTTTATATGGTAGAAGTTTTGCTGTTTGGCGTTAGGCAACATACACACACTTTTAATGTAAATTGTGTCACTCTCGAGTGCTTACCCTTTCCTCGAACACCTGTGACTCTTTCACGTACAATAATGTAGTCTAATAGCACTACCAATCGGCCTAATAATGTTAGCCCAGATAACCGACACGGACTATTCACTCGAAACTGACGTTTAATATTAAATCACTCTGAAAGTCATTTAACAGGTTCACCTTCTCTATTAGTGCATATAATGAGAATACTACATTAATTCGCGTTAGATAACACTTTTTATGGAACAAGTTGTCTTTCTGTGGTCTATGAGAATGTTCACGAGTTTCGTAAAAATGGTATCTCACTAGAAATGAGTGTGGTATTTAATTTATTACCCACGTTAAATATGTATTTAAGTGTTATTACATAACACCTTTCCTTCGTTAACAGACCAAACTGAAACCGGTTGCAAATCTGGTTGCGCATGAATATTGATATATGCCCAAATATATGCGCTGTTGACGTTTCTATGTATACGCATTAACAACGTGTTCCTGCTGTTGTGTGTGCAAACATGACAGCACCAACAGCATCAAGATTTTGTTTCAAAGAATGTCTTCAACGTATAGAAATTCAATCGCATTGTTGTTCTGACGATTGTTAGAAAACTTCAGAAGTCTACTGGCGCCGTGCTTTGAATCTCGGTCGAACACTCGGTCACTCGCACCGAAGGGGTCCCGGCTGTACAATAAAATGGTTCGGTTTCCTTGATCTATCAGCTGAATCTATGTCCTGTCCGTATCAGTTTGGAAGGACTGAAAGGGACTAAAGGGAAATCACAGTGATCGCCAAAGACGTTTATGTTAACTCTACGACCCTATGCTGAAGACGTGAAAATCAACGCGAATTCGATGCGTCTGACTATCTTGTTTGGTTTCATAAAATGTTTGTAAATGTCTCTCGCTTTCATGAGATTCATTCCGTTGTGCCACGCAGTTGCAAAAGTGAATGATGTCTCGCTATTTTTTTAATGAATGAAAAATTACAGACCGACGCCATATAGCTGGAATATTGCTGATTGCGGCGTTAAACAACAAACAAAGCAAACAAACTCTCTTGATGGGGAAACATCCTTTTCACGTTTCTTGTTTGCAGAGTCCTCACTAACTCACCCTTACAAAAGTATATACAATCACTCACTTGTTCGTAGAAATTGATATTATCTTTGTATATCAAGGCTTAACGCACCACTGACTGCAGCTGATAACAAATTGAAATTCCCAGGAAAAGATAATGATACACACAGTGAAAATGGTTATCTTTCGTCGATCTAAAGAGCTGTTGAGAAAAGTCGAAGTTGATGAGATTTTAGGTAAGTCAGCTTTGGGCAAAATGTCATGTATACCTTGTTTGACAATAAAATGAGTGAACGAGGTGGGTTTTATCACGGGTTGTTATGGGATTAAGGTCCACAGTGATGAACAGGTCTTAGTCGTTTACGAGTTAATTCTAGGAAGAAGGTAATTTTCAAAGAAAAACAAACTGAAAATAGTTGGGTAATGATGATGCCTTTATTGATAAAGGTGACATGTAAACTGTATTTGATAAATCAACAAAAATGCAGTCATGTGTGGGTGAACAACAAATTAGCTCGAAAATGTCCATACTGTAAACGAAATTACATCGTCTGATTCTTTAAGACCACTTTGAAAAAAAGTGTTTTGTTGTTGCAAACAGCTATTAAGAAATCTATTTTTGAAATTTCTATCTTTGAATGTTTGAGATAATTACTTATTGAAAAATATAAATATGTGTTCAGTCGAAAAACGGCAAAAGACAATACACTAGTTCAGTGCTAAGAAACTACACTTGAACAGTGCATCTTGCTATAAGCTTTCTTGAACAATAAGTGCAAAAGTTACTAGAACATACAAATTTGCCTATTATGTTATTTGTAGGGGGCACGGGTGGCCCACTCGTCTAAGGCGACGCGATTCGCTGTGCAGTTTTTCGTCCCTTGGGCAACCCAGAAACCTATGACTGTGGGTTCGAATCCCGGTTCGCCCCGCTTATGTTTGTAGGTTTGTCAGAACCATACCCGTGCTCGTGGGTTTCACCGAAGTGGTAAACGTCTGATACCTGCATCACTTCGGGTTTTCCTCCCACATTAAGCTGACACGCCGCGATATAACTGAAATACTGTTAAAATCGGCGTTAAACCAAACTCATTCACTCACCCACTCACTATTTGTAGAATTGTTGTCTCGTATCAGTAGACAAATGTAGTAACAATATGGACAACTAAGTACCTGTCTGATTTTAATGAATATATATTAAAAATGAATAATGAAAATCATTTGTGCATTCCATCAAATGAAACATGATTAATCTACCATACAAAAAAGTATAAAAGGGAATTATTGAAATGGACATAAATTGTATCAGTATTGACATCTGTCAAAATAGGAGTTTCTAACTGTAAACCTGTATAGGAAAACAGTTACTGGAATATTGAAGACCGATTTGATGATAAGTAAAGAACAACTGCTTTGTTAGCAGACTCGTAATATAGATGGAATATTGTGCTAGTGCGGCGCTCAGCAACAGACAAACAAAAGACACAAAAGCATTAGCCAACTTAAACAGTATTATAATCTGAAAATCTGCACAAATGCTATTTTTAATGGTTAACCTGCTAGCTGCATTATAAATAATAAATTCGAAGAAAGTGAAAACACGTTATGGAAGAGATTTCGTCTGAAGTAAACTCACAGATATATATTATATTTGGTTTGGTACCCTTTTTACATCTTAAAGTTTTGAAGACAGCAGACAACGAGTTTCCCTGTGCCTAAATATTGCTGTTTCTGTGAAACATCTCAAGATCTCATGACTAAGGTAAACAGTGTCTTTAGCTGGATACCAGACGTGCCACATCTCGAACAATGTTTCAGTACACTCCACTATTGCTCTCACAGTGTATGTATATCCTAAACAGTGTAAATATTGATGGTAGGTGGTAGTGTCATGAGGAGTGTGATAATGTGCAAGCGCTGGTGCGAGAGAAGAAGCTGGTGCTCAGACGCCACGTGTAACGTGTCACTCCAGTGTACAGTTAGCGAGGCACCTCCACCTACTGGACTGACAGGGATCCGTATTCAGGTATGTAGACAGCTGAGTGACTGAATGTTGCATACGGGACAGTTTGTAATAATTCAGCTGTTGTCACAGTGACCTGTAGATAGAACTGTCTAGTTAGTTTTCGAGATAGAATAGGTTTTAAGCAACCCATGCTTGCCGTAAAAGCCGACTAACGGGATCGGGTTGACATGCTTGGTTGGTTGATGCATGACGTATCCCAATTGAATAGATCGATGCTCGTGATGTCAATCACTGGAATGTTTGGTCCACACTCGATTATTTACAACCGCCCCCATATAGTTCGAATATTGCTGAGTGCGGCGTTAAACAAGATTCGTTAGTTTCAACAAAATCAGTAAATGAGCTATTGTGTCACTGGATTGTCTATTCCAGGCTAGCTATCACTGGATTGTGTGATCATGGCTCGATCGTTCGCGGGACGCCGCCGTGTGGAAGTGTTGTTGCTACTGGCGAACACTTTCTTTTTTGTGCAAATTGTGTGACCACATAAGTGATGGGTGTTGGTTGTGAGGCGGGACATGATTTCCCTTTATTGCGTTATAGAGTTATTATTGAGTTTTAGTTATCCAAAACTTGTATCATTCTTTTGCCCTTTCCATCCACGCAGTCGTTTTCGGCAGGTGAAGGAGACGTCGGGCGTTGACGTTTTGAGTCAACTATTTTTTTGCATTATTGCTAAGTGACAAGTTCACGCCAATTGTGCGATTGTTTTCATTGTCTGATGTCGTCCAGTCTGTTTGTCTTCAAGTAAATATTCACTGACAGAATTGTAAACGAGAATATGACAGCCTTCTTTGTTTTCCATGTAGAGATTCAGGATTATACTGAACCACCAAAGAAACGTCACCATGGATAGATATATGAGAAACCTTATTTGTCCAAACACTGTAAACATACTTTGAGACATATTGAAAAGATGAAACTTGGCAAAACTGATCATCAATGTTGCAATTATACTGTCAAATGTTCTTGAAGTGAAACACAACACTAGTCTCTGAGACATTGGCATCGCAAGTCAGTATCTCGTGTGTCCGCCATGTGCATTGATGACTGCCGTGAAACGTCGATACATGGAATGGATGAGGCAGATGATGAAGGCCATAGGCACTTCAGCCCACACTCTGAGGAACGCCTGGTCAACGCAGTTCAGCTGCAGTTGTCGGCCTTGGTCGGACGTCATTCAGCCGTCTTTCAATCTTGTCCCACAGGTGCTCATATGGGACTGAGGGAAGGCCACTGCATGGTTCTGATGCCATTCTACTGGAGGAAGTCTCTTGTTGCTCTCGCAGTGTGGGCACGGGCGTTATCATGCTGAAACACGCGGTTGCGGCGACGTGCCAAATGAGGTAAGGCGTGTGGTCTCAAGACTTGATCAATGTACCGAGCTGCTGTGACACCACTGCCGCTCCCTTGACCGATGTTCTGGAAGACCACAGGGCCGACCCTCTGTGCAAGACCAATTCGACCCCACACCATGATGCTCGGACCACCCAACGAGTCTCTCTCAACAACACAAGCATCCCAACAACACAAGCATCCGAATAACATTCCCCACGGCGTCGCTAGACTCTCTCTCTCTCTCTCTCTCTCTCTCTCTCTCTCTCTCTCTCTCTCTCTCGCTGCCATCTGCTGTTGAGATACAGTAACGGCTCCCGTCTGAGAAATTAATTTCTTTAAAAGCAGAAATAATAACTTAGTTCTATCAACGGAATCAAACGCTTTCCGGAAGTCAATAAATGCAGCATAAAACAAACTTGGATACCGCGCTGTCAAAATCCGTTTGCGCCGACGTTTTTGGATTTAAGAGATCATTAAAATATGTATACCATGCATGTAGGGACAAACGTTCCCCATCACCTTTACTGCAATCTTGTTGCATTGTTTCAGCAAGAAAGAAAATATCAAACTGTTGTAAAAAGAGTGAAAATGACGCTAATTTACTTTTTGCGAGCAGCCCGTTAATGTACCAGGTACATATGTTAAACAACTGACAGATGTTAAACAACTGAGAGTGGGGGAAGATAAGCTTAACCTTACTTTCCTTTAAGGATATAGTCATGTTGGTCACTGCCGAGTCCCTAGCTGTCATAGTGCCCGTCACGTGGTGACGTTGGCAGGTAGGCCCGGTCCGCCGTGTGATCCCTCTCGCCTGTGGGAGGATATCCCAGAACACTACGCCTGTTCCCTACCTGCTCCAAATTCACTCCATCCTCCACTAAAACAAGCTTTGTTGGAAATAACAAGTTTATCGTATGACAAATACGCCTTCTTTCCTTCTGATCTTGCATCTACGAGAAACGGGACAGGTCCTTTCCTGATATCCCTCACTCTCATTGTAAAGTCATTCGTCACATGAACAGCCTTTTTTCCCACCAACTTGGATTTTGCAGCATCTAGAACACATGACTTGTCCTTAAAAGAAGTGAACTTTACTATCAGAGGTTTTGATGCAGCTTTACTTCTCAAACGGTGTGCTCTTTCTATGGGATACTTGTCACAGTTATGCAATCCTGGTCTATCTCGCATAAAGTCCCTCACACAGTTCTCAGAGTCCTCCCACGTTTCTCCCGTTGCCGCGTCCAGACCATGGAATAGTAGATTATTTCTCCTGCTCAGTTTCTACATTGTCCAATTTTAGTTTTAGACAGTCGGCTATATCTTTAAGTTTCTTATTTTCTTCTTGAATCAGCTTCTGTTCATTCTTCGTTTCTTGAGTGAAATTAGCACATTTTTGGTTTAAAAATTTCATTTCGTTCCTTATAATTCTGAACACACCGGCAACGTCCCTGTCCGAGCACCCCCTTTTCGAGTCAATAGCGTCCGTGTGGTCCGTAAATGGTAGTTTGGTCTTCTTGGTGTTCACCCTTCCCTGGCGTGTCTCCCTCGGGGCTGTGTTGGATTCCACATCCACACAGCATTCGAGTAACCTGGCTACGTATGGGTTTGAGAAACGACCATCACAATGTGATAACTCAATCATATATAGAAACCTCCGTGGACACGAAATCAATTTGTCCATTCGGACATTACTGCACCCTGATACCACATGGCCGGTCACAACTGCAAATATAAACAGATTCAACATCATCAATATTTTTCTACTGCCTTGACAAAAGATGTCCTTTAATAGTTAAACATGTATCTGCCCGGCATCTCTTGGACACAGGTTGACAGAAACCTCCAATACGAGACCTCCAACATTGAACAGAAACTCTCATATCTTGCTCGGTGATAACCGCACGAGCGTCTCGCTCGACTCGCGTCCAACAGTGGTATGATGAGCTTCGCTGACACGTTGCTGTTCCGCTACAGTGAACACGTTTTTTTCCCCAAATATAACAAACCCAGTTCTGCAATAACCTAAAAGCACATCAGAATTGAACGTAATATACAACAACACTATACATGAACAGCAATATACATGTATTCAATGATAGTGTTCATCGTGGCAGCGTACCTTTGACATTGTATGTTTTAAGATATTTAGAACGGGTTTAATAAATGCATTTCATTTCGATCGATTTTTATTATCTATGTTTGAAACGCTTTTGTGATCAGTTCTATAAAATATACAGTCTGTACAATACGGGATCCGGAGTAATATTTTAAGGCGCTAGTCGGGAAGTCTCACCCACAGGGTAGGCACATAACAACTTGTATAGTTAATTTCTATATTTGTGTAACACATTAGTGTGTCACACCCGTAAATTCATATATATGTATATATTTTGGAAGAGATTTATAATCTCTTTACACTTAGATAATATAATATATGGATGAGTATTTTATTTGGTTCTCACACCAATTAGCAGATTATTGTACAGTATGACAACTAATACATGAATAAGATATGTTTGTAATGTAAAACAGTTTGTGATACTGTAATGTCGATGACTGCATTATGTATACTGTTAATATTACTTATCATGCCTTTAATATGTTTCGGGGTGTAGATATTAGATAGATAAATATGTAACCAATCCATTGGCGGAATAAACGTCTCTCACCCGTAGCGTGTGTTTGGCTTTCACTCATTCACTGCCCTGCTACACATGTCATCGATCCCAAATGTAAATCACAGTACTGTCTGGTCCAGGCTCGATTATTTACAGACCGCCGTCATATAGCTTGAATTTTGCTGGGTTAGGCGTCAAACAACAAATCAACCAACCAACCAACTGGACCAATGAACCTGAAACTTCACATGCTTGCTCCCAAAAATGATGACACGTACAATTTTCTTAAGTGGTTCCTACAGCAGTCGTACTGAATGAGTGAGTGAGTATGGTTTTACGCCGCTTTTAGCAATATTCCAGCAATATCACGGCGGGGAACACCAGAAATGGGCTTCACACATTGTACCCATGTCGGGAATCGAACCCGGGTCTTCAGCGTGACGAGCTAACGCTTTAACCACTAGGCTACCCGACCGCCCCAGCAGTCGTACTGAAACACCAATTTGTTACCATTACATTGCGTAGCTAGTAATTGGCCCCAACATATATGTATATTTCTTTACGTTTGGGTTTTTATTTGGCCTTTGCACTTAGGTCATACTCTTTTCTTCTCCCAAAATGCATTCCATCGCGTTATAAACATCATCTTCTCAGAAGTCACTTGAGAAGGTGAAATTTGACATGCTTGTTCCCACCAATTTATGACATCTGCATTTGCTCAAGAGGTTCGAATCTAAAAGGGATTTTGTTGATTTTGTTGATGGTTCTGTGCTGCTGCACGGTACAGAAAAGAGTGTCAACCAAGCGAAGTGCCATATCAAGTCGGCCCAGACTCAGTTTTTGAAGGAGAGGCTTTCTGAACGACCATTGCATCGAGTTTATGTGCAGTGTGTTGAGAAGCTTTCTGTTTGCTGCTCAGGACCAGTCACTTCGAATTCCAATTCGAAACAGCCAATGTGTGATTTTGCATCAAAATGTGAATATGAAACGTAGATTATGTAATGAATTTAATTAGACTGTCAAACACATTGTCAGTTGATGCCCAGCTTTACGCACAGACACAGTTTCTTAATCTTAAAATGATAACAGAGACATAGGAACAGATGGCAAAACTACTGCAGATGAGTTAAATGTATGTTTACAATAAACGGAACAAAACCACAAAAGAGCTAGCCAGTGGTATTAAATTCAACAATATCAATACACAAAAACAAAGTTAGAGCGATGTAGATAATATTGAATTCAACATAGCACTGAGAAAATTTCAAAAGCAGTTCTATCCATGCAGCACAATAAGAGCCCAGATATTGACTTATATCAAATTCACTTTCTATATTATTGGTGTGGGGTTTTGGTCCATGAATTTATCAATTTATAAAAGAAACCTTTAAAAAAGATTGTCTATAACAATGAACAGAATTAAACTATCACTTCTCTTCCAAAACCATAAAAAGACATTTGTTTTATTAACGTGGCGTTAAATTTCCTATTTAAAATAATAAGTATTAGTATAGCAAATAGATTAACAATCTTTTCAACAAGACGATCCAGGCTTGCTTTTATTAAGTGGTTTTCAAAAAGCTTTTGAATTTAATTTAAACAATATAGAACTGGATTTAGATCAAATATTATTAAACATTAAACCATATTCTCCTCTCACCAAAACGATTCAGTCATGGATCAAGTATTAAGCAATGCACGGTATCCTTTCTGTATTCATTAAGATATTGAGAGATATTTGTCAAATAGAAATATATTATACAAACAAAAACATGAGAACCCATGGGTATAAAAAAGTGAAGCAAATGACAACTACCTCTTCTCATAAACATGATATCAAGTGAAGCGTCCATAAAATACTTTCTCTCAAAATAAGTCTAATATTAATATCAGCTGCCTTGTTCAAATATGGTATACAACAAGATGCATTGAAGGTAAATGTACTTGTCCACTTTATGCATGTGTCACAACTTTGAATGGAATACATTTATAAAAAAACAGAATGACACAAAACATTCATCTCCTGTCGGACATTGATAGTGACAGTTCTGGACGGAACGTTAGATGCACAACCTCCATCTAGACCAAGGTGTTAACAAAAACTGTCCGGGACGGAATGATAGATGCACAACATGCATCTGGGCCAAGGTGTTAACAAAAACTGTCCGGGACGGAATGATAGATGCACAACATGCATCTGGGCCAGGGTGTTAACAAGAACTGTCTTGGACAGAATGATAGATGCACAACATGCATCTGGACCAAGGTGTTAACAAGAACTGTCCGGGACGGAATGATAGATGCACAACATGCGTCTGGACCAAGGTGTTAACAAGAACTGTCCGGGACGGAATGATAGATGCACAACATGCATCTGGACCAAGGTGTTAACAAGATCTGTTCTGGACGGAATGGTAGACACGAAACATAAATCTCTATCAAGGTGTTCTTGGCAGAATTCTAGACATAAGATACTCATGTTTGCAAAGGGCGTTGACAAGGGCTTTTTGATACAAAAAATGTTGTTATATAAAATTTAATGTTAGATACAAAACATGCATCTCTACCACAATCTTACAAGGACTGTTCTTAGTGGAATGTTAGATACAAAACATTAGTCTCTACTAGTGTCACAGTGACTGCTCTCAGTGGAATGTTAGATGCAAAACATTAATCTCTACAAGTGTCACAGTGACTGCTCTATGCGGAATGTTAGATACAAAACATGCATCTCTACCACAATGTTACAAGGACTGTTCTTCGTGGAATGTTAGATACAAAACGTTAATCTCTACTAGTGTCACAGTGACTGATCTCAGTGGAATGTTAGATGCAAAACAATAATCTCTACAAGTGTCATAGTGACTGCTCTTTGCGCAATGTTAGATACAAAACATGCATCGCCACCACAGCATTTACGATATAAAACATTAATCTCTACTAGTGTCACAGTGACTGCACTTTGCGGAATGTTAGACCCAAAACATGCATCGCCACCACAGTGTCACAAGGACTGTTCTTAGCGTAATGTTAGATACAACATAAGCATCGCTACCAGCGTGTTACAAGGACTGTTCTTAGAGGAATGCTAGATACAAAGCATACATCTTTCCTACGGTGCTACAAGGACTGTTCTTGGCAAATTTGATACGAATCGGGCGTCCCTACCACATTGTTAAAACGATTGTTCTGTACGGATTGTCAGATATAAAACACTCATCCATCCAAAGGGCGTAAGCAAGGGCTCTTTTGGGCAGAATGTTAGATACAAAAGACATGCGTCTCTACCACGGCATTACAAGAACTGTTCTTGGCAAGTTGGATACGAAACGGGCATCTCTACCATATTGTTAAAATGGCTGTCCTGGACAGATATAAAACACCTTTACCAAAGTGTTAACAAGAACTATACTATTCTGGACGGAATGGTAGACATGAAACATTCATCTCTACTGAGGATTTAAGGACAATGCTGGTCGGAATATTAGAAATAAAACACTCAAAACAAAACAAACAAACAACACAATACAAACGTTTGCTCGTTTAAAAACTCGTCGCTTCAAAATAAATGTGGTCAGATGTGTTGATATGAAGAACGGGTAGCCAAAATATAAGCATAGTCGATTTCATCTAGTATTTGCATAATGCATTCTACTAACCAGGTGGTAGGGTTACATTTGACATTCGGTGGCGGCGCTGCGTTATCAAGCGACCAGTTGTAGAGTTCCAATTTAATGTGCGTGTGTGTGTGCGTGCGTGCGTGCGTGCGTGCGTGCGTGCGTGCGTGCGTGCGTGCGTGCGTGCGTGCGTGCGTGCGTGCGTGCGTGCGTGCGTGCGTGCGTGCGTGCGTGCGTGTGTGTGTGTGTGTGTGTGTGTTCGGTTGCGTGCGTGCGTTCGTAAATCTGTACACCATACTTGTCGATACCTTCATTTCAACATAACCATTTACATTACGATATTTTGTCTTGGTTTGGACGACTTACAAAAAGTGGGTGGCAGGAATATGTCGGATTTCCACCGGACAATACATTATTGACAGCCTTGACCTAGGACCAATTGTGTTTATTCGTCGCGTAACACAGGCCGTAGGCCCAGGTTACAAAACCATCATCTTGGGTTAGATAATGTAGTATTGAAATAGAGATTGCCTTGATAACAGTGTTTCATATACATATGATGAGATATGAGATTGTTGAATTTATGCCTGCTCGAAGTACAGATATCACAAGAAATTAAAAAATGATATTTATATGTAACATATGCTTTCTCACATATGATACACAGTCTATCATTTCCCCAATATATCTGGCGGTCTCAATCCTGAGTTCCTGCGATCTAAACAGAACCAACATGTTTATGATTTTCTGATAACCTGAATGTATATTACTCTCACAATAATGTTTGAACATTGTGTCGCGAAATGTTTTTTTGCCATTTAAGAGGTGGTCGTGAAATTGGGTTCAACGTCGCGTCTAAGATTATTGCACTTATATAACGAGGTGCATGCACGTGTGTGTGTGTGTGTGTGTGTTTGTGTGCACGTGTGTGTGTGCACGTGTGTGTGTGTGGCTACTTGTACTACTCCGGACTGATGTCGATTTATAGTGTTAGCTCACTGAGATACCGTGTCGCAGTTTTACATGAATACACCACTCAGACACTGTATACTGACTCCGAGCCTTGTTTTAACCCCCTAATACCGACCTCTAGACAGGGTAACAACAAGTACCATCTTTTTACATCTTTTTGTATGACGCGGCCGGGGTTCAAACCCCGGACCTTCCGTTCTCCGGGCGGACGCTCTACCACTAGACCACGGAGGCGGAATCGAGCCATTTAAGAGGGACGAAAGCAAATATTGCTCAGATGATTATTTCAATCTGTCTACAAACTCATTAAATTAGCAAAGAGTTAATTAAACCGAAAATATCTTGATTGGCATGCATAAAACTATTACCTACATGTTTACTACATACCAAATTTTTTTAAAACATGATACCTACATGAAAATACTCATATGACGAAACACTTTCTAATTATATACCATGATCAATCCATTGTTGATATTTCGACAACATGCCACCATTCTTTAAATATACATTACTGTCTAAATTGACAGTCAGATAATATGCCTTAAATAAAACATCTTTAACGCGTCAAGACGATGTCGTAGGCCAAGTTTTGTAAACAGTGGACACTCGAAGCAAACAGACACCTTGTAATCAAATTGCACACATGATCTGACATAATTATAAGCAGAGCTAATATGCTGATTAAAACAATTAGGGATCATGAATTTTTTTTTTTATGCGGTACACATTTATAGAAACGATGATGAGAAACATACATTTATTTAATAAATTTCAACTCTTCATCGCCTTAAGACACATGGTTGGTGTCTGGGGGAATACGGCGATAGTGTGGTCCTCATACGGTTTCATTATCTGCATGCTGCTCGGTGTGTTTTCTGGCCACTTCCTGCTCATGCCTCTTCCGCCTTTCACTTATTCTAGACAGAATATCGTCACTACTTCGTCGAGAAAGCTGTAACACAAACATATAAATAAAAGCAAAAACTCTTTCCATATTCATAAGACATCTCTGATAAAAGCAGAGTCGATTGTACGATTCCGACTATTTCCTGAGCATGTGTTTATGAATCACTATCAACTAGTGATGATACCAGGTGTTGTGAGCGTAAATGTGAGCGTTTCTTGACCCACTGGTGACACCCGTAATAAACACATGCAAAGGCAAGTCAATCGTCTAAGGAAGGACACACCAACTCATAATTTTATGAATCGACAATTAAGATAATGTAAAACTAGCCAGGTAAAACTACAATTTTTAAGATAATGTAGTTTTTAACTCTTCGACCATTAAAATATATTTCCATGCACTAAAGTGAATTATTATACGTTATTCGTGACAGATGACCTCAACAGCATATACACCCGGTCGTGAGACCAAATCTTATTTGATTATCATATTGGTTGATCATAAACGTAACCACAATGTAACCAGTCCTTTTTTCACCCTAAATTACCAAGCCTCGGAAATACTTAGGACAGTCAGTATTACCTATTTACGCAATGTGTTCTGGTGCATGCCTTGTATAGCGCAGGTACTTTCATGACCAAGAAATAATTGGCGTTTGGTTGCAGTTAGAATGATCAAAGATTAACTGTTCAGCCAACTGAAGGGAGCGTTGGAGCATTCATAACAAAGCTGAGTACAAGCTGCCCTTGACAACTGTAATACATGTCTATCAGAACCTTACTGAGTAAGTTCCGTGGTAGTGCGAAGGTTCTCCTATATTTGTATGCTCTGGCATTGATGAATGAGCGAGCTGTGTTATAGTAGACAGTGTTATCTCATATTTATCACGGTGTATGTCCTTAATGTGGGAGGAATGCTCAATGTGATTCACCTGGTACATGTTTATAACTATTTTGAAACACTGTTGATGAATAGGTGCTGACATAAAGAATCATTCTCCGTGTTATCAAATCGCTGGGTAATTGAACAAACAAATAAACATAAACACACACACGAACATCCAGTCACTCACTCACTCACACTCACACATACACACAAAATAATTACATACCCCTTGATCACTTTTTCCTTTCTTTCCCCTTCTGTTGTCAAAATCATCGCTCTGGCTGCTAAGTTTCTGGTCAATTTAAAACATAAACATATAATTGATAATTCTGTTGAAATTATGTTTTATAGACATAAGCGGTCCAGACTGTGTTTCCTCCAGTAGTTAATTTATATTTACTGTGAAAATAATATTCCCATGGACGAAATGACTCACTCACTGACTTGTCATGGCGTGTGGTGTTTTCTCAATAGTTACAGAGAGCAGGGTCGTCTCAATGTTTTATAAGCTTTACAACCCGGGTCTTGGGCATGACCAACGAATGCTTTAACCACAAGCCTACCCTACCGCCCCCGACTAAAATACACTTGCAATGAACTACTCAAACAATCTACTACATTGACTAGGTCACTTTGTTATGGCCCATTGTTGAAATTTAGTCAGACATAAAACTTTTTAGCCAGCCGTCCTTTAGGATGAGTATTTGGATAAGTAGGTATATCTAAGACAAGTAGGTATGTAGGTAGGTAGGTAGATCCGAGAAGGTAAGAAGGTAGGTACACGTGAGAAGGTAGGTGGGTAGGTCTGAGATGGTAAGAATTGAGTGAGTGAGTTGGGTTTAACGCCGTTTTTAACAGTATTCCAGTCATATCACATTGTGTCAGCTTCATGTGGGAGAAGAGCCCGACGTGATGCAGGTCTCAGACGTTTACCACTTCGGTGATACCTACGAGCACTTTTAACTTTATATAATCTTTATTAAAGTCACGAACGTGATAAAAACAAACATTAACGTCCTTGCACATCAAAATTAATGATATTAAAAAACACAAAACAGATTACCGAATTTCGGTACCAGAATTTCCATGAAATATGTGAGGTGGGTGTTAGAAAATCAACGATGGCTGTTACTAACGGTATACGGTCTCATATTAGGTCAGTATCAACCATCTTGGATTTTTACTGACGGCATACGGGCTCGTGTGGGGTCAGTACTTCTGCTCTCTGATTGGTCAATCTCACTTTGAGGCATAATAAACATTCATATAAAGACATAAAGACATACCCCCTGGCGTATATGTCCGTCATCAAAGTCAGTATCTATGTCCACGCTCTTAGCGGCACGCTGATTTCTCCCAAGTCTTTCCTACGAAATAAAATCATGTAAATCAATAATAGTAAAAAACATAAGCATCAAATAATCAATCAATCAACCAACCAATCAATCAACCAATCAATCAATCGGCTACAAGCACATAGTGTATCTGTTTATATAGACTGTTTAACAATTGCCAGAATTTCACAATATTTGGATCATTAAGGTAATACACAGTGGAGTACAATGGACATACAGGTAAAAATTGGTATTCGTGTGGATATTACACCCTTTACATAATCATTAACCTTGGACCTTGGAGATTTTGTATATCGCCCACTCTCGATGCATAGATCATTGGATGAACATCGAAATCTTGCCAATGAATTACGGTATTATATTTTATATTTACATCAAACAGATGCTTCTCTGTGCAAACATGAGGTTTCAACATTCTATAATACAAAAACTTGTTGGATAATGTTAACGAAAATGAAAGGATTGCAGATTTTTTTTTTTTTTAAATATCTTTAAGCCTATGCAGAAAAGAATTGATCAAACAATTTCAGGGTATACAGATTGTTCATGCCAAACATTTCCACACAAACACCATTGAATTGAAAACATCACATAAGTTACCCAGTTATTCGTTCCATTTGTGTCATAAAACATCATCTTGTTGTATCATTTCTAAGGGCCATATCGATGAAATCAGTTTAAGGAGTTTCATACAGTACTTTCGAATGTTTACCTGTGATTATATATTTATAGAGGAAATCTACCACATTCGCCATAAACCATTGCGAGGATGTGTTGATTTTGACAAGGCATCTTTTGCATTGAATTTCATACAAGTGAATCTTTCGATACCATTGAATTGTATTAATCTCCATATTTAAGTACGGTAGAAGTAAAATTGGAAGTTAATTTAAACATAAAAAAATGGTGAAGAATGTCTTGTAACTTATATCACCAAGGATTTGTATATTCGTCAATATACGAAATAAAAGGATTTTTCCTGGACTGATGTTTCTCTTGCATGTATAGGCGAGTTTAGATTGTCACTGAAATAAACACCCAAATATTTATAGTGTGTAGATACATTCAAATTTCACCTTTAAATGACCGTTTTGCATCTTTTGCAAGTTTACAACTATTTTTGAACACAATGATTTTAATTTTGACTCAATTAACAGTGAGTTTCCTTGTATCACAGTATTTTTCAAAGATATCAATTTGCATACGTATGCATGTCACCAGCAGTGCTTGAGAATGTAATAATATCATCTGCAAATAATAAAAGAATGAGTTGAACAACATCTGAATGTAATTAAATACCGTTTGTACAACTGTTATGGATTTCTGATACAAATTCATTTATGAAAAAGGAAAATATAAACGGACTCAATATACATCCTTGGCGCACGCCGAATTTTCATTTAAATACATCAGACATTTCTCCCTTTTCCCGTACACAGGTTTAAACACTTTCATTTATACTACATAATAATTTCAACATTTGGAAAGTACGTCCAGGTACAATAAATAATATCTACCTGTGTACAGAATCAAATGCTTTGGAGAGGACAACACATATTGCGCGAAACTTCCTCCCTTTCTTGCTGATATAGCGTTGTATCAGAGTTTGCAATATGATGATATAATTAACATAAACGAATAAAAAGATATAAAGAAAAATCGTAGTGGGGTGTCGATTTCGTCGATTGTTTTCCAACGAAATAAAATAATGTATGTAACTACTAAAATAGTGAAATAGACAGGTAATACCTCTGATAAGTAGGAATATTGGTACAGTTTGTTTGCGTTGACTTTGTAACATGTTCATATTAGAAATTATCAAAATATAAACACAGATGACAGAAGTTGTATACAAAATCGTGAATAATTTGTTCATGACGTTTTTCTCATGTGCTGATATTAGGAATACAACAACCAGTCTTTGTGTATAATAAACCTCGCACTCAGCAATATTAAAGCTATATGACAGCAGTCTGAAGATAATGGAGTCTTGACACGTCAGTTCAGTGATTGACATCATGAGCATCAATTTTGATACGATGACATGCAATCAGCCAAGTCACGAAGCCTAACCACCCGACAAGCATATGGTTCCTGTCGGCCCATGTTATAACATGAATCTCTACAAGTTAATAATACCCAGTGGGGACTCGAAATAGGTAAAGGTCAATACCACCCAGTGCTCATGAACAGGGTCGACTCATGCTAGGAACAGTGTGGTCACAGTTTGTCACCGTTACTAAACGATACTCATAATATGAACCACTGGATTATCTCGCAGACCGATTACTAACTGTCCGTTGTAATATAGCCTGTATATTGCTGTTAGGGCAGCATTAGTTCATGCCTTCCAACACTGATGTACCCAAGCTTGATGCGAATATAATATATACCACCCAATCCTTCATAAGCCTAGGGACTTCGCAATGCCAAATCAACCAGAGATTTAGTGCGTTAGTATGGTTTTACACTGCTTTTCGGCACTATTCCATCAATATCACGGCTTCACACATTGTACCCCAAACAGATTTCAAACAATGATATTCATCATTGCTAATTACGTCAATGGACGACAGCCACGTACCCTTCCTTTGGCCCTATTCGGCAGAGCTGGAATGATGAAGGACAGGGGCACCTTGTCCTTGGAATCCTCCTCCTTCTCATCACCATCAGTCCCGAAAGAGAACCGCCCCATCCTGGCCACGAACTCGAATGTATCGGGCTTATGCTTAATAGAAACCAAATTATATATATTGGTATATTCTCTTCCAGACACTTTATAGAACATTCGATACAATGTATCATCTCTAAATAAAGATAAACCTCCGCGTTAAGAATGTTCATGTTTTGGCATATCATGACAGTTATGGGCACTATGACTATTTTAGTGCGTTATGAATTGATGAGAACAGACATCGAGAGACGTGTATTGATGTGACCTACCCCCGCCGCACACATGGTGATGATCTTCCTTGTTTTCGTTCTGTCTTTATCTTGAGCCTTGACTGCTTGAGTTACCGTATCTGCAACTGTTATCACTGCAAACACGAAAACGTCGTTTTTTCCCGAATATGGTCATTGGACGGAAAAACGATGTTATTTGGACGTTTTCAAACCATCGTTATTCCGTCCAAATAACGTCGTTATTTGACATCATAATTTACTGGGAGAGAACGATATCATCAAGCTCCCCCCTTTCTTGATCGACATTGCCAATCAAGCAACAGCGTCTACCGTTATTTCTACTTCTCAGATTTCATTGGTCAGTTCTCGGGTGTTAGATTACAGGCCCGAGTTTGACTCTGTACTCGAAGAGCTTAACAAATACTGAAATCAATCGTTCTGCGCATGCGGATTATTTAATGCCTTGTCCACATTTTCCGTTCTGTGCATGCGCGATTTCGCGTATTGTTTCCTAGATTTAATGTCACCACTATTTGACAATGATTCATAAACACATTCCCGTGATAAGTTCGGAATCGTACAATGACGCTTAAATTGATAGCACGTACTTGATCGGCTCGCATTTCCGATTAACTAATACAATGATAACGGTAATAATTTTAGTTTAAAATAATTAGGAAAGCGCAAGGCTCAGGAGAATTGGAAAAGGATTACTTACTTACTTACTTACTTACTTACGCAAGTTATATAATCGTCAAATACGCAAACGAATATCAACCAGTTTTTTAAACTTATTTTTGTAGAATGTGATTTTGGTGTACATTGCCAGATATTAGATGCATATATATTTTTCCGATATTGCTGATTTTAATGTTTATTAATAGTTTTAAAGTTCGTCCGCCTAATTGACGCGAATCCACTTTCTCATCTGTACATGACATTTAAGCATTGTCCTGTTACTGTAAACAGATTAGTTTCAAATGCGTAGTCCCTAATATATAAAACTGTATAACTGTGATAGAATCAAGTAACTCCATTAGAATTGAAGAGGAGCTCCAGTGATATGGGAGATTCCGAGATGAACCTATTCTATGGATATCTTGACTGCCACCCAAACTGATCCAAACGGGACCGGAAAGCTTTTTGTAAGCTCTATAGTCATATGGAAGTGGACCAGAATTATACAATCCATTCCGCACGATTGTGTTCTTTTAAGTCAGGAAAAATTATTTAAAAGGGTATTTGTTGAATTTAATTATTAAATGTTGCCTAAACACTACTCTGGACGTACTACTCATTGTTCTATTTATGTCATCTTATATACATTCTCCAAAAAAGGAAACGCACAGGTAGATTTTGAGGAAATTTATTGTACCTAATAAAGTCAATATATTTAATTTAATATCATAGATACAAATGTGATATGAAATTTTGGAGCTCGATAGTCACATGTTGTCGTTGTACAAAGGCATTGAAAACTGTTTATTGTCATGTCACATGAGGCCATAAGGGGGCGCTGAACTCAGTATCTCGTGTGACCGCCCCGGACAGCAATCACGGCTCTGCATCTCCTCGGCACTGCCTTGATAAGTGTACGAACTCTGTCCTGCGCCATTCTGCTTGTAACGCGTTGGCGAGTTGTGGGAGTGTCTGACGTTGACGTACACGCCGATCGAGCTCATCCCAGAGGTGTTCGATTGGATTGAGATCTGGAGATCTCGACGGCCAGTGCTAGACGTTGATGTTGGCATTGTGAAGGCTGTAAGGTATTGCACCAACCCAAGCGTCGCTGTCGATGGATCTGTTGCACAACAGGGACGATAACTGGTCTTCTGAGTCGGATTCCAGCCTCGCGAAGATGGTTCCTGACAGTCTGGTCCGATATCCTCCTCAAACAAGGGGTGCATCCTGCAGTCTCCGTAGCTGTGGCATTGCGATGACGTAGGTGGAACAGTCGAATGTAGCGATCCTGTTCAGGGGTGGTAACTCTTGGTCGGCTAGTTATCAGTCACAAAGACGGCAAAAGGTATTGTGGTGGACGTTGAAGTAGCGTGCAACAGAAGACTACGATTCCCCTCTTTGGGATGTTCTGATCGGCAGCGCTGAGTCTCGGCATTTTCGAACTTAAAAAATGTTGACAATTAAATGACAAATTATTGGCTTATGCTTGCCTTTTCATAGCCACTACCACGAGTTACGAATGCCATACCTTGCACGTGCATTTTGCTTTACTGTTTTTCTCCATGACATTTTTGAACAAGTGTGAAAACAATGCCGTTTAAGATATTGCAAATCGACACTGGCTGCGTTTTGACGCACCGTTTGTCGAGTATCGAATATCAACATTTTCCAACAACATATATCCAATTTATATACCGGATTTTTTGTGTGGTCAGGTTCAATGGACAACATACTACCTGTGCGTTTCTTTTTGTGAAGAGTGTATATATCAGATATACATTAACGCATGTTACCGTTCTAAAGTCATCCTCTCATATAACCTTATATTGTTCAAAGTATCAAAGTTTAGTCAACAATATCAAGAGCAGCAATTTAAACTCCTGAAACACTCAAACACAAGACCGTTATCAAGTGCTAGTGCAAACGTGATGCATCATAAAAACTGTATTGTGATTTCTTCATAAATACAATTTCTTGCAAATATTTATACTACGAGATAGTAAGGCTAACGCTTACTCACCGGTGGAACGTAGACAATATCGCTAATAGAGACATCACGTATTTGAATGTTAATACTAAAGACAAACACTCATTATTTTTGCAATGACGAGATAACACTTATGCACGTTTATTGGTAACTTTCAACAGTTTTGCTCTTCATTTTCATAACTTTGTTTTCACAGATACATGCAGCACTACCCGACTAGCCTGTCATACCTAATTATGGGGCAGTTTTCAATCTTGTACTGACACTCTGGTGTTATTGAGCGAAGCTTCTTGGCTTGGGTGTTATACCCCGTTTTTCTGGTAATCCTTTTATCACTTTATTCTTGTGAAATGACATCCTGTTCTGTGACTGTCCATAGCAATTTAAGATGAACATTCAGTTCAAGTACACAAATATGTTTGTTTGGCGCCACAGCCAGTCAAAGGCAAATGCTGTGCGGTTTGATTACACACTTCTACCAGGTAGAAAATCGAGGATATTCATTTTATCCGCTCTGTGGATATTCCTGGTGACGAAAAGGCCCCCATGTACCTGGGAATGTTGTCAATATATTTATGCGGGGCATTTCCTACCTAAGGAGAATCATAGTTCATATGATATTCCATCTACCAATACCGTCCTGTTCAAGTTAAATTAAACACCAAACCTCCCCCCCCCCCCCCACTACCACACCACCCCCCCCCCCCCACCCCATCTACACACACACTACGTACCTAAATAATCTGGATTTTGATTACCCAATAATGTCATTTAATAGTTACACTGTTGTGAAGAAACCTACAACTTTATTACACTTTTTCATATCATTCAAATAGAGCTACCCGTGCTCACATAAAGCTGTTGTTATTATGTCTTATGTTTTATGTCTTTAAAAATATATTACGTGTTCATCAATAACAAATAAGATATCCAATACAAGTAAATGAATGAGTGTGCATTACGCCACAATCAAGACCAACGTTGTCCGGTTTGATGACACACAATCTACCAGGTAGTACATTGTGTTCACCCGATCCCCATTTTAGTCTCCTCTGTGGATATTCCTGGTGACGAAATGGCCACATGTACCTGGGAATCGCATAAGTACATTCATGCGCGGCATTCTCTACCTTAAGAAGATCATAGTTCACATGCTTATCCAACTCGGATACATTTTTAGTTACCAATCCCTGAATTGAGAAGAGGTGCGTTACGAAGCTCCTCCAAGTTGTCATCAATAATGTATGTGATATTATTACCCAGCCAAAGCCGAATATACATTTATTGTGCTTTCTTGACAACAAATGTTATATTTCCTGTAACACCTTCTTAGTAAAGTATAGATTCTCGTACTGTTTTGGGTTGAATCCCGTCCGAGATTTGAACGATTTGAAAATATTTACGATATTTTAAATGACTTGTGTTATTGGATGCATGCAATGCAATGTGAGTATGAGTGCGGATGCATGAAGGCTGTTATAGTTATAGTTATAGTGCGATGGATGTAGGGGAATGGTAGGAGGGTTTATGTATGTAAGCACGAATACCGATACATGATGGCGGATATAGTTATAGTTCGATGGATGTTGGGGAATAGTGGAGTATGTATGTAAGCATGGCTAACATAGACATAGTGAGATGGTTGTGGTGGGGAAGATAAATGCGATATGTGTGTGCGTGCGTGCGTGGGGATACGATGGTTGGCGCAGATGTAGTGAGATGATGATGTAAGTAAGTTAAGTGGAAGTGGCAGGTATGAATATTGATACATGCAGACTTGGGGTTGGGGGACTTGGTGTGCCGGTACTGATGTCTTTTATTTCACTGACTTACAGTGTTTTCTTTTACTCAAGAAATGTTTTACGCATTTAAATGACTGAAAATTTAGGTCATACTGACCGGTAATTCTACATATCTACCCGAACTACGTTGCAATTTTCATGCTGTACAACACACGCGCGCACGCACACGCACACGCACACGCACACGCTGACTGTTTCATGAAATGTATCCTCCAAGGTCAGTAAGAAACCTGAAATAACTGCATGTGTTCTGTAAATCTCACAAAGTTTCAGCGTTCGCTTCTTCCTTTGTGGAATGAGGTTTCACATTTATAAAATGATCTCTGTTATCTGTCAATACCATCAACTTAACTTCCCTCACCCACTGCAGTTTTCCATCACAAGGAGGAATAAGGTTGCTGATGAGCAGATATTATTATGGGCATTTGTCATTATTGTCATAGCGACTGATTTGCGACTACCATTGTCTGAAGTACATTTGACTCCAGTACCCTGTAGCCATGACGTGTATTTGTCTCCATAACTTAATTGTCATTATTTATAAGACACTAATCCCCGTTGTTAATCCTCACCAACATTTCATTGTATTTTGACTGTCAGTCAGCCTGGACTACCATATCCCTTCCCTTTAACTACTGCTTTTTATAGTATGGCATTTATTACCTTAATTGGTCATCCCCTGAACTGTGTCGGTTAATTACGCCCATATGTCCAATGTCCAAAGCAAAGTCATTGTCTCTTTGTCTGTCCATTGTTGTTCATTACTATATATGTGTTACTATTACATGGTGTTAGTCAAGCTTGGTATTCCGAGTGCTGGTGTAGGGACGACCTCGAGCAGGATGTTCTGCTCGTAAGAAACTTCATGAGGTGAGCTGGAGCTCCGCTCATCGCTGTGTTTGTGTTGTCAGAGCGGGCATTCCGCTCATTGTGCAATTGTTGTTTATTGTTTACATGTTGTGCATAAAGCGTTTCGGGACAGTGATGTCGATTTTGTTCTTTATTCCCCCAAGAGCTAATTACCCGTCAACATGCTCGTTGACATTATTATTCCTTCAGATTATTACCAAAAAACACAGAGAAAGAGGTATGGAGATTGTGGAGATTATTTTTTTGCATCGGCATTGTTAACATAATTCTTAAAGATATTATGTTGTGTTTGTTTGTTGTTTAATGCCGCACTCAGCAACTTAAGGATATTACAATATACACATATTTAGGATCAGTTGTATTATCAAATTTGCATTATTTTGCATATGTTACAAAGACCTGATAAAGTGATAGAAAACAGTATAGTCGCTATTATTAAAAGTAAGCATATGTCAGATTTATCAACCAGAAATATTGCACACCAAAGGATAGTCATATATCATGATTCTATTCTACGTCAACGATATTTGTGTATGCTATTGCTACATGATTGGTTATGACACGGATACACCATGATAAAGCAATGAGAAATTGACATTTGATTATATAAGATAGCTACGCGAAAGATCGCAAAGAACAAAGAAGAAGGAAGTGCTATTTATTTCACGATAAATCATTGTTCTATCATGACGTCATTTCTGGAGATTCGAACATGCACTCGCAGCCTGAAGACGTCTTAATTTTGTTCCCAATAGATGAAATGACAATCGGTATTGGGAGAAAAGGAAAAGATAATCGACGAGAAGATTGTAAGAATATGCGAGAAAGACCAAATTCAAACCCTCCCGTTCATAATTTGGATTTATCTGGCATTGTCGCGGTCGGATTCTATTCAGGGAGTCATTATTATTTAAGTACGGGTAAATATTTTTTAAGCGTGTACTTTTTACTAATTTAACACCCTTAAAGACGCTGTACGTAATGTTGATATCTCCTAAAAGAAATAAACGAGTCGAGGTCGTTGTTTATCGTACAATATCATTATCATTCACGATAAAATATGATGACACTGGGTGCTCGCAAAAAGGCGAGCTCATCCCAATCCAATGCTGGCACCCGCCACAAACATATGCAAAGGCAAGCCAATTGTTCACCCGAAAAGGCATGGGAACACACGGCACAAGTCAAAATAGAGAATTACATCAGACATCATTGTTTGGTCATTGACACGTCAAACCTGGAAATGCCGTCTACACGCCCAACGAAAGCCCAAGCCAGGATCCGAATCCCTTAAACCTGACCAAACAATCCCTGAGCACGACGCTTGCCGAAATCCAAAGTTCTGATAATTACATACATTTTTTCCCAAACCTTAAGTAATCTATACTAGTTGTGAAATAAATTGTATTTACCCGTATGAATCGCCTTATGTCATTTTGTGTCGATCAACAGAATATGCAAACTTTCTGAAAGTAATGAGTGATAAATCACATAACAAACCTATACTCTCGATATACATGTTGCTCTTACTTAAAAACTATTTT
The DNA here is from genome assembly GCF_022045235.1 of Haliotis cracherodii. Taxonomy (NCBI): domain Eukaryota; kingdom Metazoa; phylum Mollusca; class Gastropoda; order Lepetellida; family Haliotidae; genus Haliotis; species Haliotis cracherodii. The sequence goes on along the minus strand of NW_027266270.1, from coordinate 15,279,769 downwards.
TTTTAAACTATACATCATGCAGTATACAGTGTGTCGCGAGCTTTGTGCTGGTCAGGAGCACACATTTCCTACCCCTCACCCTTCGGCAAACACCTCATGGGGGGCATAACGAGGTCACAGCTCAGGCATGCATGCTTCAGTTCAAGAGTAAGATCTTCCGGACGACCACTGCACTAGAGGCATGTGGATTGTGGATGAGGTACTACGTGTTTGGAACTTGGAGTTGAACCCTAAGCACCTATAGAGAAGAGCTCGAAATATAACGTTATGGACTCGCAGACTTGTGTTTTCAATACAAGACGGACATGTATCAGGTTGAACTTCAGATATAACTTAGTTACCGCTTCCTTACTGTAACATCAACTGAACTTTATGCCTTTTATACACATTTGTGATGGGGTGACAATGCCACAACGAGACATATTTTGACTTTGAAAATATCGCGTTATGGCTTCGTCGCCCTTTGGTAAAATGAAACAAAAGATTATTCAAAGCGCGACAATGCGACAACGCGACAATGCAACAAATGGCCAAAAAGTCACGTTGTCGAATTGTCGCGCTTTGGTTAATTTTGACACGGTTTTTTTGTTGTCAGGGCATCAATGCGACAATACGACAACGCGACATCCAAGATTCCATAGTGATCCGTTCAAATAGATGTCTTACACGCAAATTGAAAAATAAAGTGTATAAATGCGCTATTCCATGCTCTGATGTCATAGCTCTTCAAGAAGGATTATTAAAAATGAGTAATAGCGAGGATGGGCGTCATTGTGTGTTTCCGTGCTTTGATCAGGTGAACAATTGACGTGTCCTTGCATGTGTTTGTGATGGGTGCCACCTGTGTGGCGGAATACGTTCACCTTTTCGCGAACACCCGTTGGATGTCCTGAACCACTTTTATCCCACATCAGTCTGATACGCCGTGATATAACTGAAATACTGTTCAAAGTGGTGTTTAATGCGCTCACCGTATTGTTACTTTAACTGTCCAAATTATGTGTAGTGATGTTATGTAATATGTAAAAGAAAGCATCTTCATTGATCCAGTTGATTTGATCAGAATATACTTGCGTCAGTGTATTTTATTAACGTATTTGTTAAACATATATGATAACACTTGACTTACCACTAGCTTTAATACTCCATCCCGGAATAAAATAGTTCACCTAAAAGAGAGGTCACATGAGCGTGCGTGTGCTCAAATTGCTTTTTCAGGAACATCAGGTTGTTTACAAGAAATGTATTCCAAAAAATATCCTCATTAGATGAGAAGGTCCGTTAAGAACTATCTCAGTAAGTCAATCACAGTGACAGAGAGTCGTAATACATTTACATCAAGTACAAGACGTCAAAATGCAAGCCTTTGTCATCACTGATCAATTGGCCGATCATCAGGTGATTGTTAAGATGTGTCAAATAGACACTAAGGTAAATTCATAGATTGCTATAGACTGTCACTACGATAGTTTGGAAGTGCTTTGCTCCGGGTTTTTTTCTCCAGGATGGGTTGTAGCGAGGGTATCCTTGAACGGGCATGCAATCCAACTCTCTGACTTATCCAAGTGTATGCTAAGACGCTAAGTTCAAACTTAAAGGGTCTAATTGATGAGAAACAACGCTTCTGTATGAATTCGTGCAAGGGAATTCACAGGGTTTTCCCCAGGAATGTGGAAGTAGTCAGTGTTTACGTCATTTCAAGAATACAGTCAAGTGAAAAACGTCATGTGACCGACCTCTCGTCCAATGGAAAAGCCGTATATCGTGTAAACTTCACATTAAAAAAATAGTTACTGTTATAACCAAATAAAACAACCCATTATCCGATAGAGGTTACTGTGCATAGCAGAGGGAAATGATATCTCATTAAACTTGATAACATGGTTCGGTTTGACTTCTTGGCGCGTGTCTGAACCTATAATAGGTTACATATCCTAAAACTGACTTATCAGCAAATCTCGTTGCACTGCGCGCGACAGATACTTGAGCAAGGCATGCAAGAAATACGAAACCTAATGTTTCCGAAAGGAAGTCTTGGGCATCACGTGCGTCGGGGGTCCAGCGCCATCTGATTGACCGTTAACAGTTGTACAAGGCGGAGCAAAAAGCATCGTTTTTCCGTCCATTTTACGCTTGAAAAACTCGACACTTTTCCGAACACTTTCTAGACGCTCACCAATTAATCAATTTTGATGAATTTTAGTTGTCTTTCCGTCCAATGACCATATTCGGAAAAAACGACGTTTTCGTGTTTGCATTGAATTTTGATCATAATTATTTATAGGATAGAGCAGGATGACCTGGTTTCTAAACGTTGAAATGGTTCGCGGAGTGCCGTGGACTCCAACTCACCACTTTACCGATCAGACCACGTTATAATGCTCTAACCGATTCATGGTCATCATGTGAAGAAGGACCTTAAGTGTTTAAACTACATCGTTTTGATCACCGTATTTTAAAAAACCTAACTTTCAAGAACTATATGCGTAACTGTGAGAACACTGTGTGAGTCGCCCCTGTGCGATGCACGTGTAATATGTTCCCTGTGTCACGTGCATCTCACTCTTTGATGTTATGAAATGCATGTCCCGGGGCAAGTATACAATTCATATAGGACCAGCTCGAGCAAATGTATCGATCACATAAATACTATTTTCCCGTGTTACTGAATTCTTGGGTTCGAATCCCACTGACGAAAAACGTTTTCGTGACATTGTTCTATCATTAAGATATATGGATGTCTATGTCTATGCCAAGTGGTGTTTAACTAACAATTAGTAAGTTCGTGCACGGTCAAGGATAAATGAGCCATGGTTTAATATCTGTTAGCCAGGAGGGGGGGGGGGGGGGGGGAGGTGTGTGTTTGTGGAGGGGGGGGGGCGTCTTTCTAAGTCGTTTCAGGCGCTAGTTCACATGCAGTATTGCCATCTATCTAACAGCGTTGTTTCACCCGTGAAGGTCCGGGTTAAATATATCTTCAGCAACCCATGCTTGTCGTAAGAGGCGACACACGGGATCGGGTGGTCAGGCTCGCTGACTTGGTTGATGTACTCGTATGTCATTGTCTCTCAATTGCGTAGATCGATGCTCATGATGTCAAGCAGCGGATTGTCTTGTCCAGCCTCCACTATTTACAGACCGCCGTCGTATAGCTGGAATTTTGCTGAGTGTGGCGTTAAACAACATATAAATAAACAAAACAGCGTTGTTTACAGGCCGCCGTCTTATGGCTGGAGGACTGCTTTGCAAACGGGTTTTTTTTATACAAATTGTGTGAGTGGCGGGTGCTACAGGTAGGGCAGGACCTGCTCAGCCTTTTCGCGAACACCTTGCGTCACCACTCATTATCAGTGGCCCATTCATGTTATTTCAACCGCTATTTTACCTTATTAGCCCGATGTTTCTTTTTAAAACCCAGTGTTTCTTCAAAACAAAGAGGTCAGTTATTTTTAAGGAATGAGGAGTTACGATGATATTCCCCTACTTAAATCACATCCCTACTTTTACACTTTGACAAATTATTCTCTAGTGAAAGATATTTTGAAAAATAACTGTAGACTTATTTACCCTATGCGAGTCGCCCTTGCGTGATGCACGAGGAGTACGTTCTCTGCCTCTGCGCATCAACCAAGTTCCGCCCCCAGCTGATTGTTACAGGGGACACGGGTGGCCCAGTCGTCTAAGGCGCCGCGATTCGCTGTGCAGAGTTGCGCCAGAAACCTATGATTGTGGGTTCGAATCCCGGTTCGCCCCGATTATGTTTCTTGGTTGTCAGCACTATTCCCCTGCTCGTGGGTTTCACCGAAGTGGTAAACGTCTGAGACCTGCATCACGTTGGGCTTTTCACCCACATTAAGTTGACACGCCGCGATATAACTGGAATACTGTTAAATGTGGCGTTATACCCAACTCACTCACTCACTGATCTTTGCAATGCATGGTACACGGGTCCTAATTTCATCATTCTTTTGCACGTTGCAAATACATGCTGACGGGGATTATAGGAAACACAGAGTCCTGAACAAGGATGTATATGATTTTATTCTCGTCAAAGGTTAATCTAATATGAACACTGTATATACATATTATCGACCAATTTACGACGTCAACAAGATGCGAGCGCATGTTCGAATTTCCAGGGATGACGTCAGGACAGAAGAATGTTTCATCGTGAAACCACGCTTCGTTCTCCATTCACCTTTGATTTATCTATCTTATATTATCCAAAAGAGCCATCAACGTTAACGATGGTACCTATAATAATATAATTATACAATATGAATAATTAATCAAAATAACAGGAACATTAATGAGGACCGTTACACTGTTTCATGAAGTAGATGTTGGTAATGAACAGTAAAAAGTGTTTCTGACTTTGCATGCATTGGTGATGTAGTTTTACATAGTTTGGACAGTCAATCCTGTCATGTGATGTTTAAAGTTGGGAGAGAACTTGGATGGCCATATCACCCTTGCGGTAATCCACACAAACAACCGAGGTGTTTACTTTGAGTCCATGTGTTTGTACAACAAGTCATGACACAATTATGGAAGATATAACTCGACGATACAACGCCGCAGATAATGTGGGACAAGTCAAACTTAACTATAATCCCTATCGAGGGAAAGGAGTTTGTCGGTTGCAAGCCCTCTTTTAAAGGTGCAAGAATTTTGTCTTATAACCCAAATATACAAATATTTAATTTTGGCAAACGAACAACTCATTGCATGGGATGTTCACAGGAAGTAAATACAGTTCACTAAGACAATGTGCAATTATATAAATTCTCGACATGAATAGTAAGTTTATGCAGACTGGACATACAACTTTTTGTCTGTATTTTATGTCCACATAAAGGGGAGGTTTCCACAGATAGGACCTAATGGATTCTGTTGTATGATGGCGTCCCCACCTATTTTTGTGTTTCCTATCCCCCGCTGCTTGTTAATACCCCCCCCCCCCCCCCTAAAAGAACAAAATTAAGTTTCTTAATCATGAATTATCCGCCGTCCATCTGTAGTTATATGCCGCTTCTTGAAAAAGTTTCAAGTTTCACAATTAAAACGTGTTTTGAAAAACACGATCGTATATACAAATGACAGTATGCGTTCTTAAAGTGAACTGTTGAAACTTTGAATGGAAGCAACTGTTTGCTACTCTGATTTTTGGCATTGCGATATAGGATTCGCTTCCATGATACATATATTGCCGGGAGCTGTGTTGATGTCAGAGGAAGTACATGAGTGAGTGAGTGAGTTGGGTTTAACGCCGCTTTCAACATTATTCCAGTTATATCACGGCGTGTCAGCTTAATGTGGGAGGAAAGCCCGAAGTGATGCAGGTCTCAGACGTTTACCACTTCGGTGAAACCGACGAGCATGAGTATGGTGCTGACAAACCTAGAAACATAATTGGGGCGAACCGGGATTCGAACCCACAATCATAGGTTTCTGGCGTGACCAGGAGACGCAACTCTGCACAGCGAATCGCGGCGCCTTAGACGACTGGGCCACCCGTGGCATGGCATGAACACCTGTGACAATTGCAATCACACAGACGGGCCTCTCGTGAAGTTCAGGGTTGGTGCAACCTTGTCGTAAAAGTAGACATAAATTACTACCACATTTGGAAACCTCCTGACTACTACCTTCGGTGATTCTCTTAGCGATGAGAGAGTTAAAGTGACTTTGTACCACAAAAAGCTTGACTCCAACCAACAGCCTGTTTAAGCTTCCCTTCGTCTATCTGAACGCCTGGATTTCACTTGCAATGAGAAAATTTGGTAACATTTGCTGTGATTCCGTCTATTCGTACGTATATTTTGTCATTTCATACGTCGTACAAATACATACGAATTTTCAATTACAACAGGACTTTAAGGTGATGAGACTTTTTTTATATCTACATGTGCTTTCCTCTTAATTTCGAGGATTTCGTTTACGTTTTGGTTGAACTTGCTCTCTAATTCGACCAGACCATAGGTCTACACATATATCAATATCCAGAATATTGACACTGCTTCAGAAGTATATTTCGGATGTTTACTGAACAGGACAAACGGACACTTTCTACCTCTATGTTTATTTTGTCTGTTTTGCCCCATAAAATCTTTGGCGGCAAATCATCGAGACTGGTTAGTCTCTAGTGATGGCGTTCTCTATTTACAAGGTCACACGAGATCGTGCCACGGTGACATGTGGGGCATGTGGCAGATACCTAATTAATATCAATTTTCGTATATTAGTTCTAAATCTTGATCATATATGTTTTCCTAAGAATTCATTTACACCAAACGGGATATTACACATTGGCCGCTGAGATAATCATAATCTATTAGTGTTTTACATGGGTTCGATTCCTTATGGACATAAGACTGAAGCAAAAAGAACATGTACGACACGCTTAACCCTTTGGCGAAGCCCGTGATCCATTGATATATTTTTTACCGCTAGTTTGCCCTTTTACGCCCATTGTAATCTGTTTCGTGGTTATTCTCTGGCATTGACGTTTTACATTTATAATTCAGAAGGCTTTATGTAACGTATTATTTGCTTGTGAGTGCATGTTTACATTTTTAATTCAGATGGCTATATGTTTGATTGTTTCTTGTTTAACGCCGCACACAACACTATTTCAGCTGTATGACGGCGCCCTGTAAATCATGACCAGACAATCCAGTGATTTATATCATGAGCACCGATCTAAGCAATTGGGATACGATGACATACATCACCCATGTCAACAAGCCTGACCATCCGATCACGTAAGTCGCCTGTTACGACAAACATTGCCGCCTGTTACGACAAGCATGGGTTGCTGAAGACCTGTTCTAACCCGTATCTTCACGGGTGATATGGCTGCATGTCACGTATGAAATGCTTGTGAGTGAAGGTTTACTCGACAAGGTCATTATGCTTGTTCCTACTTTCTACTCTCTGTTCTACTCTGTTCTACTGGTGGTCGACTTGATCTCTCCATCTCGAGCTGAACATACACACTCACTAACATGGTACAGTGGTGTCTGAAAGACGCCTTTGTCAGTATGTTAAATGTGCTCCTTGGCGAAAAAACGAAATTGCATTGTCGACATGAACACGGATTTGTATTCCCACATTCAAGGACATTCATGTAGGCTTACCCAGTCTGCCAACAGTGGATCATTTGTCCGTCATGTGCACTGTGCCTGTCCCAAACTTACTAATACTTCTCCACGCGCGGGCACAACTGTTTATACACTGTCAAATTTTTAAAGGCGTTACCCTAGACTAACACTAAGTTCCAGAAATAAAGTTATGGTATTTAAAAATGTATATCTACAAAATATAATACAAATGATGAGGCAATCTAGACTTTCCAAAACATTCTAGACTTGAGTTGGGTTACTTATTAATATATTCTCTTGGGTCTGGGAGACATACTATGTTACCCCTGAGGAATTACGACTAGTCCCCCGGACTTGTCTACTCGTCCCCCTGTTTGTAAAGGGTATGTAATATTATATATGCTGACAATGCAAGTACAATATAGCAGGATAAAATAAAACATTTTACACAATGTTCCTATATATTAATGTATTTGCATAACATGTTACGAGAAGGAAATGTCCCGAACAAATTCGTTATTCATCCAAAACTGTTTCATTCGTTAATATCTTCTGATACCTGATGTAAAGACTAAAAACCATACTATGTACATTTATCATGCTAATAATCTTAGGATATAACCAAACCAAATATTATGTTCTTTCTTCCTTCAATTTGTTCTGAGCATCTCGATTTTACTGTGCCCAGTTGGACGAATGGTATGCTGTGAATTTGTGAACTATGCTTGTCGACAAGGCGGAACGGGTGGTCAGGCTCGCTGACTTGGTTGATGCACGGTCATCGATCCCAATTGCGTGGATCGATGCTCATGATATCAATCACTGGATTGTCTGGTCCAGTCTCGATTATTTACAGACCACCGTCATATAGCTGGAATATTGCTGAGTGTGGCGTTAAACAAAAAAACAAAAAAAATGGAATGGTTGCATAACATGGGTAACTAACACATTCTGTTATAAGGTTAAGCATGAATATCCTCCTGCTGAAGACCTATTCTACCCCGGATATCATCACGGAAAGTTTGTTAGTGATTGAGAAGGTTCACTGATAATAGTCCTAAGGACTTCAAGGTCTGTTGAGCTTGGTGATTCAGTGATTTATTTTGTAAATTCACTTTTTAACAATGAAACCACGGGTCACCATAATATAACCAGTAGATATGTGTAATCGATACATTTGTGCGCCCAAGACTATGTTCTACCTTTGTAATTCCTGTACGAGATTAGACATGCAAAACTACACCGTGGATATAATAACTCATACAGTGACAAGGACTTATGGTCCGCATTGCAGAGATTGTAAAGATTACAATCTGTTTAATCTTCACATGCACTGCGAAATATTGACACTACCAAGCTGACTGTCATTCATTTAAAGGCAGAATTTGGAGTTTCTCTAGTCCAAGGTCAAGGTGAAAAATAATTACCATCAAAATAACCAAAGATAGTTAAGGAGAAATGCATCTATTTAGAAAGATAGATCTAAATTGATGCTTTGAACCAAGACAACTGTTTAATTCAAATAGTATTCATATAAGTTAAAGAGATTTTTAAACATTTTGAAATATTATTAATTGTGCCCATGTTATGATAAAGGTCAAAGGCAAGAACAAACAAATAGCTGGTATTTGGTTTTGACAGTATTTTGGTTCCATAAGAGTATCATATTAAGTATCAAAATTAAACCAGCTGTAATATGAATAACAACATCGTTTACTTATTTGCTCAGACATGATCAGCTGAATTCGACCGAGATACAGTTATTGATAAATATTGACAGTAGCGGGGAACCTCTCGCCTAGGTGTGAAGACTACCAAGCTGACTGTCGTTCATTTACCTATGAACGTCAGTATGTCACGTGATTACGTTGTCAATCTCGCGGTGACATACAGAACTACTTTAGGGGAATTCCTCAATGTCTAAAACTAACATTAAAAATAATTGGGGAAACTTAGAGGGACATCGATTTAGGCTATGAATGATGCAGGCTTTGAAGTCAGATCTGTATAATGTCCGGACACCGAAATGAAGCGTCCATTCGAAGCCACAACAGAAAATGTTCAAATTACCAAAAGAAATCACCTAGCTCTACACTATCGTGCCTCAGTAAATCCAAACGCGCCGCCTCAAACGGTTGGAGGCAAATTGTTTGGTTGGTTTGTTGTTTAACGCGAGTATGGACCAGACAATCCAGTGATTAATATCATGAGCATCGATCCACGCAATTGGGATCGATGACATGAATCAACCAAGTCAGCGAGCCTGACCACCCGATCCCGTTAATCGCCTTTTACGACAAGCATAGTCACCTTTTATGGCAAGCATGGGTTGCTGAAGACCTATTCTACCCCGGAATCTTAACGGGAAACCGTAATCCCCGTCATCAGCAGCCGTAGTATGACTCAAACAAACAGCAAAAGTTAACAGAACGTTAATATGTATCCGTTTTCAGTATGAGCCGGGTCTGGATTTCTTTCCAATTCCAACGCTACTTTACTGGGTGCAACTTGTATTTCAAGCGAATGACATTGCGGTAGCCGCCATTTTCTGCCGTTTGTAAAACCAAAGGATGTTACTCCAAATGGAATGATTGGGACGGATAACATCACGACGTCACAACTCTCCGCGTTGATATAGTTCGCTTTCAATAATTAAAGTTTGATGTTTAATGGATTATTTTGTTATGATTTATGTATCCGTCAATATAAGGATTGAAATTGTATTTGTTGACGTTCATCAACTGATGAAGACAGTGCCTCACGTGAGCAAATTTACCATGATGCGCGAAGCACCTTAATTGTGCGACGTTGTTGGATCAATCCATTGCACTGAAGCCGCTGAGTGTGCACACGTTCTCAATGCAATGATGTCGAGTGTGTGTACACGTGAACAAAACAGATATTGTAGATTGAACAGAAAATGAACGCGTGCACAAGTTGAAGCTACTGTCATGATAAGGGAGTTTGAAATGGTTCGGGAGGAAGTGAGAGAACAAACGGTTGATGTTGAAATGACGGATACTGACTTCAGTTGGTTGGACTATGCCTGGTGTTGGTGTTGGTGTTGGATATCCATGGTATTATTGTTGACTATGCTTGGTGTTGGATATCCATGGTATTGTCGTTGACTATGCTTGGTGCTGGTGTTGGATATCCATGGTATTGTCGTTGACTATGCTTGGTGCTGGTGTTGGATATCCATTGTATTGTTGTTGACTATGCTTGTGTTGGATATCCATTGTATTGTTGTTGACTATGCTTGTGTTGGATATCCATTGTATTGTTGTTGACTATGCTTGGTGCTTGTGTTGGATATCCATTGTATTGTTGTTGACTATGCTTGGTGCTTGTGTTGGATATCCATGGTATTGTTGTTGACTATGCTTGTGTTGGATATCCATTGTATTGTTGTTGACTATGCTTGGTGTTGGTGTTGAACATCCATGGTATTTTTGTTGACTATGCATGGTCTTGATGTTGGATATCCATTGTATTGTTGTTGTCTACGCTTGGTCTTGGATAGCCATTGTATTGTTGTTGAGTATGCTTGGTGTTGGTCTTGGATAGCCATTGTATTGTTGTTGAGTATGCTTGGTGTTGGTGTTGGATAGCCATTGTATTATTGTTGACTATGCATGGTGTTGGTGTTTATTTTTGTTATGTTTGGTGTTTTGACTCCCTTGATGTTGGTGTTACCTATTCATTGTGTTGTTGTGTATGTTGACTACGCTTTGTTTTGGTTGATGTTAGCCATACATTGTTTCGTCATTGTTGACTACGCTTAGTGGTGGTGTTTATGTTGTAATGCTTGGTGTTTATTACTATGCCTGATGTCATTGACTATGCACGGTTTTTATATTGGCTACGCTTTGTGTTTGTTTGGTATTTATCTTTGTTATGCTTGGTATTTCATTCTTTCCACACAAATCAATCTCAACCAATGCAGAAATGACCAATTGATTTTTGGTATTAATTTTGTATATGTCGGCAACACTCGGATATTCACGATTTTACTACTTTTGCCTTTTTAGTTTTTTTTGCAGAGTATAGATTCATAAGGTTTAATCAAATAATCTGATTCCATGGTTCGCTAGCACATGTTTAATATGTTTTGGGTTGTGAGGTGAAGTAGCACATCGAATTAGTAGTCACAAGTCTGTGCTAATCACTGAATGCCTATCGACAGATGGGTCATGCCGACGCTGGAGAAGACTGGGATGCTGTTGTACATTGTAAGACAAGGTCCTGATCAATACACAACAGAGCTGCCATTATTAGAAAGTTATTACCAAACTAGCTTCTGTATTATATTCATAACTTCGGGGCGGTCGGGTAGCCTAGTGGTTAAGGCGTTCGCTCGTCACGCCGAAGACCCGGGTTCGATTCCCGACATGGGTACAATGTGTGAAGCCCATTTCTGGTGTCCCCCGCCGTGATATTGCTGGAATATTGCTAAAAGCGGCGTAAAACCATACTCACTCACTCACTATTCATAACTTCGCAGTTGACGCAATTAATCACCGCGGCTATCACTTATTGTGTTACTGATAATTAATAACTACTACTGCTACTACTACTGACCCGTGAAGATCCAGGAGATCTTTAGGAACCCAGGCTTGTCTTACCTCTATGAAGACCCGGGTCCTGTGACACCAATACTTTAGTGTATTTTTCAAAGAAGTATAATTGGGTTTTCAATATTGTAGTACGTGTATGGAATCAAGTCACAAAAACGCAACTGCTACAGAAATGCATGCATTCCATGCAAAATGTGACTTTCATGCAAGCCACATGCATTTCACTACCCAAAAATGGGTATAAAAACATGTGCGTTAACGGGACTCCATACGCATTTGCGTTAACGGGACTCCATACGCATTGCTTAGTATCGTGCTGACAACAACCACTCAGCAAAACAACAAAATTACGCAATTGTTCAACATTACGAAATGCCACGCCTGTCCGAAAATGAGCGTCTGCGAGCCATTGGTATGCTTGAAGCCACGCGTAACCAATAATCGAGAAGAAAAGTGGATTCGAACAACACACCTACGAAATCGATTCCAGCCAGCAACAGTGAGTGCAAGAAGTATCCATTTGAACACTTACAGGAGTCTTTTATCTGTTGCAAACCGAAATTGTTTCAGATTTGGTAAAAAACATAACTTTGCATTAAATCTTATCCAGTGTCACAGGAACTTTTGTTGTTCAGTATATAATTGGTTTTCAGCACCCCATGCTCATCGCAAGAGGCGATCGTGTGGGATGGCTTGCTGACTTGTTTGAGTAGTGTTGTATCCCAAATGCGTTGATCGATGCTCATGTCAATCACTGGGTTGGCTTGTGCAGCCTCGATTATTAACAGACCGCCGTCATATAGGTGGAATATTCCTGAGTGTAGCGTTAAACAACAGACAAACAAACAAACAAACCGACTACTACCAGAACTACTACTACTACTACTTCTACTACTACTACTACTACTACTACTACTATAGTACTACTACTTCTAAGACTAAAAGTCCTGTGAAATTTCTTTCCGGTGCTGTAATTAATTTGTGATCACCTGCAGATATGATAGATAAAGAAAGATAAAAACATATTTTCTGTACTCACTACGTTTGCAAGGTGGCCTTCTTCAAACGTTCTGACTCATAAATTCTGTCGACACGAATGTTTTGTTAAAAAAAAGTTTCAACACGGAGCTTGACGGAGCATGTTTACTCTGGACCTAGACGCTTGCGGTGAAATAGCAATTCCTCGAGAATACGTATGTTGAGGACGGCGATTGTCGAATACTGAATGCACACAGAGCTTTATCAGGTTTAACCCTTTTCATATGAGTTCAGGCATAGCGTCTCGTTCAAGATTATATATAGCGACGTGCCTGCACGTGTGTGCCTGAATGTGTGACTGCTTAACAAGTCCAGACTTTTGACGGATTTTTTATTGCTAGCCTACTGAGATGCAATGGACTCAGTATACTGTTTGTTTGTTTGTTTAACGCCAGTACTCGGCAATATTCCAGCTATATGACGGCGGTCTGAACGTAATCGAGTCTCGACCAGACAATCCCGTGATTGACATCACGAAGATCGATCTACGCAACTGGGATACTGTAACAGGGATTAATTTAGTTAAATTATGCCGTGTATATACATGTATAATTAATCGTTTTAATCTTATTTCAGGTTTTAGTTATCCGGCAGACGACGATTGGTTTATATATATACAAGTTGAAATTAGTTGTCAGTCCGTCTGTCTCTTGCTTTTATGTTTACTGCACAGTTCTGTGTCACAGGGCTGGTCACATTTTGGGTATAAGGGTATTTGGGTTGGTCTATTTTCATGTCATTGTCTTTGGTGTTTTAACAATAGCCCAGGCCAAGCTTCTCACTTGATTGGTCCTGTTTTCAAATATACATGTCATCCGCCATGTTACTAACCAGTCACACTATCACTGAATGAGGATTGCACACCTGCTTGATTATTGCACAACTCAAAGGTTAGTTAGTGTTCATTTTAGTTGTTATATAAATTGTTAATTAAAGTCTAATATAAATCATTGCATAAAATAGGTGTAAATATGTTCATGATCAACCTAGTGTAAGTATATACACAATCTACCATTTAACCTGTATGAATGTGCGTATGGTTTGTTTTCTATGTTTAATCTGGTCACTATGCTGGCTAGAAATTATTGTTTTGTAACTGTTTGCTGTATGATGTAATATTGATATATCATCAATCCTGTATTGTTGATAAAATTGTAGAATTTCATTGCGGTGGTCACTATTATGTATATATGTTTCACTAAGTATAATGGTAGCCCTTGATCAATGTAGTATCCCTTATATAGGTTTACTATACGAGTTAGCTGTTGGGCTACTTGGTGCGTGGACACACTCCCGTGTCACCCACAGGGTAGGTTTCTTTGTACAGACTCTATGGTCTGTTTCATTATTAGGCCATTTTATGTCTTATAGTCTTCATGTCAACAGATACTTTGTTCATCACATGTAAACATGTAATCATATAAAGTCACTTGTGTAATTTATTATTGTGTTAAACCTGTATATGATGATATATATGCGCATTTATGTACTTAGTTCATAATGATGATAGGTTCACCACGTGTGATTTTAATTCACGTATATTGTTTATTTTTATTATTATTACAGAGTGCCTTCTTCCACTACGCTGGAATAAACAGATTGTACCTCACAACCCGTAGCCTGTGGTTTATGTAATAACACCCTAACACCACTATATCATGGCTGCAACAATACGATGATCAACCAAGTCAGCGAGGCTGACCACGTGATCCCGTTTGTCACCTCTTACGACACGCATAGTCACCTTTTACGGCAAGCATGGGTTGCTAAAGACCTATTCTAACCCGAATCGTCACGGGTCCACGGCATACTGACTTCGATCTGACCAGTACTCATTTTTCATCCCCTTATTAGCGAACGCAAGGAAGGGTAATAACAAGTACCACATGTTAAAGTATTTTAGTGTGAATATCAAACAATCGGCCCCGTACACGTTGACTTATAGGATCGACATACAATGTACATTTCGTAGATCGGATTTAAAATATAGATTTCAACCTTATCAACGATATATCTGTTACAAGTCCACTTTCGATTCCGACAATAATATTATCATGATTATGTGTTCATGAATCACTGCCAAATAGTGATGATATAATGGTAACGCTATTGTTCGGGGCATTATCATTTGCAGAAGCCCGAGGTCTTCCATTAACTGCCCGACGAAGATACCGGGTATTCGCGAAAGATGAGCGTATCCTACCCAACCGGGCCAGCTCTTACAAACACGTGCAAAGGCAAGTCACGTGTTCACCTGAAAAAACGCGGGAACATGGTGAGTGAGTGAGTTAAATTTGTCATCGCATCGGCAATATTGCAGCCATATCGCGATGAGAACACGGGAACATGGTAAAAGTAACAAGAGTTTGCCACTAACGTGGCTATATCCCCCGCCCCTGTTGCAGAATTTATGACATAATTAAATCTAAACAAACCCTAACCTTTTTTAACCGAGGTGGAACTTGTCATGGAAATTGTAAAAAAAGAAGAGTTTGGAACCGAAGTCCATCTTGTTGCCATGGAAACGTAAAAAATAAAAATTTCTAAAATTTCTAAATAGCAAAAGGCACCAGTTCAGCATTTACCTGACATACCTGCAACGTTTCATGAAAAAATATTGAATGGCTTTTGAGTGATGCTCCGGAAACGAAACGTGACGGACGGACGTATCCCCTCCTTGATATTACTGGAATATTGCTAAAAGCGTCGTAAAACCATACTCACTCACTCATTCACATTAAGCCTCACGCAGCGGCGTTACTAAAATACCGTTCAAACTGTAGGATGTGAAACTGGCCAGCTGTAAATGTTTCCGTCTTGGCTAGCTTATTTAAGATACGAGTCCTTCACCGAGCAACAGCAGCAACGACCCAGCCGCTGGGTAGTTGAGACGTCCGCGCGAAGCCAGACGAAAGCCGAACAAGGACAAAAGGTTTGTGACACCTATCGTAGCTAACAGTAAGTGATACGAAAAAGTAAAATTGTGGTCTCGAATATGAGATTAGGTCGTTTCCGTCCCGGAGAACAATACTATCGATTTGTCTAAGTCACGTTTGAGGATAATTTCATGTACACATTTTTGCAACACATTTAGGGCCTTTCATCACGCTCGTTGTGATAATGAAACATTATGTCTTAATGTTAATGAAAGTAAAGTCTCTGATTTCTGCGTCACTTGTCTCTGGTGAGTATTGGATTACCCATGAATGAGTTTAAAATATACACAAAGAAAACAGTGAAGCACACCCTAATGCATTTCATTATTGTTTGGTCCCAATATTTGTAACAGTCATGAAAGATGTAATGACGGGAATAATTATGTTTTTTGAGATGATGTAATCAGTCATGCGTGACGAAAGCTCACGCGCCAACGTATGCAGGCACAGCATGGCTACCCTCGAATATCGTCTGACTGGAGGCATGAGACGTAGGTTGGAATGCGTCATCCGGGCACGTGGCGGTTATACCCGCTAATGTTCTGTTTCACGTGTCATGTCAAGTGAGACACATGAAACATCAAAAGTAACTCGTTTACTTAATCCTGCAGCTCCATACTTTTTTTAGGTATTGTCTGAGGTCAAAAACAGTACCTGTGTTACCATGATGTTTTTGTCAGTAAATTTCAATCACAACTCACAATTATCTTCTTTATTTGTTGGCAAATGTTTGTTCGATCCGATGACATTGGTATCGCCCATCTCCCACGGTCAATCGTCCCATGCCATGATTTTTGCCATTTGTCATGATTCAGAAATAGGGGTGAGCTTAACTTTTTTTCTCTGTGTAATATAGTTCAGCTTATAAGTTTCGTCACAATGTAAAGAGATCACCGTCTACAATGTTGTTTAGTTGTTTGTTTGTTGTTTAACGCCGCACTCAGCAATTTTCCAGCTATATGACGGCGGTCTGTACAATAATCGAGTCTGCACCAGACAATCCAGTGACTGACATCATGAGCATCGATCCACGAAATTGGGATCGATAACCTGCATCCAGCAAGTCAGCGAGCCTGACCATCCGATCCCGTTAGCCGCCTTTTACGACAAGCATAGTCGCCTTTTATGGCAAGCATGGGTTGCTGAAGACCTATTCTACCCCGGACCTTCACGGGTCCGATAGTTGTGAACCAGTCACCCATTGATGACTTTGTGTGGTGGGGATACACTGCCAGGCAAAGGAAAGTATCCACTCACGTTTGATGGTGGCTAAAATGAAACAAACAAGAAATGGTTATTCGATGGTGATGTATTTGATGCGGATATTTTGGTTGTGGTTTGGACCCTACGTTGCAATGTTTCGGCGACTGTTTGCAACTAGTAACGTTTTGATAACATTTGCAGTATTTTTTGTTAAGATTCAATTTTCAAGTGTATACTTTCGTTTGCCCGGCAGTGTAAATTGAAGTATGGCATAATTCGTTTGTTACGTAGTAGATCGGTCACGTACGAGATTTTATTGCTTTTAGGTTGCATTACACCAAAGTATGTCATCAAAAGGTTGTCAACATATGGCCCTAAGTCAATAACGAGTTTATGTTTATAAGAGCGACGCGGGTACCCAGGAGGGTGAGTGACTGTTTAGCGCCTCACAGGCAATTTTATAATCTATCGCTCACTGATCCATTTACAGGCGTAAACGTGCTTTTTAATTAGTTTGTGGATTTGGCGCATTGTTATTATGCATATTATTACACCCAACACCTTCATTAACAAGGTGAGGTGAGGTGAAATTGGGTTTAACATCGCGTTCAGGATTTTTGCACTTATATAGCGACGTGCATGTACGTGTGTGTGTGTTTGTGTGGCTGCTTGAACTAGTCCGGACTGATGCCGATTTATAGTGCTAGCTCACTGAGATACCATGCCGCAGTTTAACATGAATACCTCATTCAGACACAGTATACTGACTCCTAGCCAACCAGTCCTTGTTTTAGTCCCTTAATGCCGAGCGCCACACAGGGTAACAACAAGTACCATCTTTTAACGTCTACCTGGTATGACGCGGCCGGGGATCGAACCCCGGACCTTCCGCACTCCGGGCGGACGCTCTACCACAAGACCACGGAGGCGGTCTTCATTAACAAATAAAGCATGAAATTACCATACAGATATATCTAATTGTTATATGTTTGCGTCGATGCTAGTTTTAATAACAGTCTGCATTCTGTCCACGCCACTAGCGATATATGCCTCTGTGGATTGGTATACAGTAATCTCTGTGATAGTGATGGAATGTTACGTCGTTTTTATCAACATTCCAGCTGTATCACGGCGACGTGTTGCCAGTCTGGGCCAGACGAACCAGTGATTGGTACAGGGTGGCACTAACAACGCCCCACACTGTCGGGGACGGTCACACATATTCAGACAACTCACAGAGCTTAACCGACCGATCCTCAATGGCTGGAACTTAGTTCTTCGGACGTCTATAGAATATTAGTGTTTGTTCGTTCGTTCGTTTGTTTGTTGTTTAACGCACACAGCAATATTCCAGCTATATGGCAGCGGTCTGTAAATAATCGAGTCTGGACCAAATGATCCAGTGGTTCACATCATGAGCACCGATCTACGCTATTGGGATCGATGACATGTATCAACCAAGTCAGCGAGCCTGACCCCCCGATCCCGTTAGTCGCCTCTTACGACAAGCATAGTAGCCTTTCATTGCAAGCCTGGGTTGCTGAAGACCTATTCTGCACCGGATAACATCACGGAAAGTTTGTTAGTGATTGAGTAGGTTCACTGATAATAGTCCTAAGGACTTTAAGGTATGTTGAGCTTGGTGATTCAGTCATTTATTTTGTAAATTCATTTTTTAACCATGAAAAATTGTTTACATTTATCAATCATTTGTTTGTTGTTTGACGCCGCATTTAGTAATATTGTAATTATATGACGATTGTCTGGATATAATCTGGACTAGAAATTGATATTGTAAGCAACGATCCACGCCGTCAGGATACGTATCCGATTACACGGTATCAGCCAAGTCATCTAGCCTGACCGTACGGTCCATCACGCCGTCTCCAACCCTGATCGTCACGGCAGACAAGCAGACCCCTGACCCCATACACGTGCAATAATCTTAAACGTGACGTAAAACCCCATTTCACCTCACCTTACGTCTATATTAGTGAGAGAAGTCTTTGTTTGGCCTTTAGAAGTTGGCGGAACATGAAACGTTTATGCACAACATTTTTTTTTGTAACGCCATTTCATGGCTTTTGCCCTTCACCCGGTGAGGTCTGATGTGGGGGTGCGTACTGAAACGTAGCCATTTACAATTTAGAAGTTGTCATCTGTAAACGTTTCATGTCTGCCAGTGAAAGACAGGTAAGGTCCAAAGATTGCAAGGTATTCAGTACTGCAACTTTGAACCATTGAAGAGCTCGACCTGTCCTTAGCTTCTTCGAATCCCTGGTTCTTGTTCCAGAATTCTGATCATAAACGATGGACTGTCGGTGCCATGGTTACCCGTGCTCATTGGTTTCACGCAAGTGCATGACTTGCATGATTTCATGTCCATCCAAGTTGACACGTGTTAACAATAAAATCTATCTACGTCCCATTTATGTTAACTTAATGCTCATCAGGTTCTATTTTAAAATGCTTTGAAAGGCAATTTCACAAACGACAACCATCTAGATTCGCCGCGAAAAACATCAAACCTGCAAATAGGACTTTAATCAATGAGGCTGCTGTGTTGTTTAACGCCGCAATAGGTAATTAAGATTCAATCCACATGACAGCTGCCTGTAAATATTCCAGTCTGAACCACACAACCTTCTGATCGATATTGTGTGCAACCATCCACGACGCCGGGTTACGATGACATGCAATCAACCAATTCACCGAAACCCGATCCATTAAGTCGCTCCTTGCGGCTGTCGGCATGGGATGCTGGAGACCAATCCTGACCCGGAATCCTCTCTTGGATAATGATTAATAAGGGAATAATTGGCATTCTGGGAAAGAATATAGGTCCCCAGCAACCTATGATTGTAGTAAGAGCTGACTGAATAGACAAACCTTAAACAGTAAGGGAAGATCACATGTAATGAACAAATGACAATGTGATTACCTTTCCGCAAACTTGATGCGCCAATCCTTCATGCATTGATCAGGTGTTGAGAGGGTGCGATAGGTAATCAACGGTGCCCCAGCCTCAAATGCAGAACATGCGTTCGTTGCAGATGGCGCTACAACCCAATCGGGTTGGCTTCATCAGCTCAGTGGTGATCTGATTGCTGCGCCAGGCAGTAAAAGCTTCCGAACTGTCCGCTCTGTTAAGAAATCAATTTCGTTTACGTAACTGCAGTTTTCTTGGAACTCGAAGTTCCCTGTAATTTAATTAGTAATGATTAGTTCTATTCATCGATTATTAGAACAACAAAGCCTGTCAAACGAATCCTGCAGCTGAATAGTGCCACAACTCAACAGATAAGAAACTTAATAAGTACTTTTGGAAACAATTATGGAAATACAATACCCATGTTTTGTACGAATATCAGTTTATACCAGAGTGCCGTTCCTCCGGCAATACTCAGTCAACTGAATACAAAATGACAGCACTGTGACGCCCCGATTCATCTAGCTGAGAATGATCACAAGCAAACGAGCATTGATTATGCTTGTTTGTATGTTGTTTATATGACGGCGGTCTGTAAATAATCGAGTTTGGACAAGACAATCAGGCAATTAACACCATGGGCATCGATCCACGCAATTGGGATACGATGACATGCATCAACCAAGTCAGCGAACCGGACCAGCTGATCACGTTAGTCGGTTTTTACGACAAGTATAGTCGCCTTTTACGGCAAGCCTGGAGACCTATTCTAGCCAGGATCTTCACGGGTCTAGATAGACGCAAAATTAAAACAAATATCTCATGCTAAAAATAGTATAAAACGCATTATGGCCATCCTCATCAATACAGTTGGTTGGTTGGTTGGTTGTTTAACGCCGTACTCAGCAATATTCCAGCTAAATGACGGTGGTATGTAAATAATCGAGTCTGGACCAGACGATCCAGTGATTGATATCATGAGCATCGATCCACGGAATTGGGATCGATGACATGTATCAAACAAGTCAGGGAGCCTAACCACCCGATCCCGTTAGTCGCCTTTTACGACAAGCAAAGTCACCTTTTACGGCAAGCATGGGTTGCTGAAGACCTATTCTATCCCGGAATCTTCACGGGTGGAATCTGACCAGCTGATCACGATAGTCGTTTTTTTGGACAAGTATAGTCGCCTTTTACGGCAAGCCTGGAGACCTATTCTAGCCAGGATCTTCACTGGTCTAGATAGACGCAAAATTAAAACAAATACCTCATCCTTTAAAATAGTATTAACCGCAATATGGCCATCCTCATCAATACAGAGTATTTCGTGAGCAAAGCCATAATGTTTGAATTCATAATCAGTATCTTCCATTTCAAGATGCAATATCATGCAAGTGGCTATGCCGTATCCTTGGACAAGGTTATTGACTCCACTGGTCCCGCTGTGATAGGACTGAAACAGTTGTTGACTGTGATGTGAAATGACCATTGAGCATCATTTACCCTTGATTGGAAAAAAACAACAAAAACATACGTGTACTGTCAAAGGAAATGAATTTTATATCAACATCATTACAAGTTATGCCATGAATGAGAACAAAAAAGAAGGTATTGAGTCCACAGCGGTTAATTTTTCAGCATTCGATCAACTATCAAGACTGAAATCATCAAACTCCCTTTAATGCTCCAGAATGTCACAATTGTCAGTCAGTATTGTGTATGCCAGCACGGGAACCAATGTGCATCCCGACTCGACGATGAGAATTGGGATTCAACACTATTCTTCTCAGAGGGCTTGTGCTAACTGATCTTTGTTATAAGGGCGACCTAGTCGTGCTCTAATTTGTCGGTCAAGGTTATCCTACAAGTGCTGTATAGGTGATAAGTCTGGTGATTGTGCTGGCCAAGGTAAGATGTTGTATGGGGCCTCTTCTTTTCTTGTTGAAACAGGGTCTGTCCTGTTCTGTTGCAAGAACGGTAGTACAACAGGGTAGAGAGATTGGTCAGTTGAACGCTGTCCAGTGATATTTCCTTCCAAAGTCATCAGATCTGTCTTGACTTGGCTACAGCTGCTGAATTGACAGGACTAATGTTGCCGAATTGACAGGGGTACATATGCCACATTGCAGAACTAATGACGCCGCATTGACAGGGCTACAAATGCTGCCACCTCCAAACGGTTCATCTTGAATGCAACAAGGTTCTACTTGTCGGAGGCTGACACACATTCTTAAGGGAAAAAGCTCGAATCTGCTATCTTCTGTTCTACCAGCGTTGCAGTGTCAGCGTTACGTCTCGTAGTGGTCTGCAAGCTCTGATATTGTACCGACGTCTTCTGGACACTGTCAGGATGACTGTCTCAGCTGAAGGGGTCACGGTGATATCATTCCTCAGATGAAGGATACGCATGTACCGTTTCCTAGGTGGTCGCGACAGAAGGTCTGCCACTCTGAATCAAGTCTGTCTGAATCAGGCCATGCGCTTAGTGACTGTCATTCGTCTACGGCTAAAACAGCTTGCGACGTGGTCGTGCGATGCTCCTTGATGTATCATACCAACAGCTTGTTCTTTTGTTACAGTAGCGTTATTCTTAGCATGCTACTTCCAACGTTTTGTGGGCGGTCGGGTCGCCTAGCGGTTAAAGTGTTCGTTCGTCACGCCCAAGACGCGGGTTCGATTCCCGACATGGGTACAATGTATGAAGCCCATTTCTGGTGTCCCCCGCCGTGATATTGCTGGAATATTGCTAAAAGCGGCGTAGAACCATACTCACTCACTATGTACCCATAGCTTTGAAGGTTGGCATGCTGTAAGTGCAGCCAAAGGTTCACTTCCAACTCAAGCTCCCTTATCAGGGTAGCACTGTCATTACTCAGCAAATTGTTTTGCGATGTTGATTCTCAACCATGTTGTAACACTATTCGGGGTTTGGACCAAACGTGTTTAATTTTCAGATTGGTAAAATTTGTTCCTCAGTTTACATAAAAAGTTATGCTATTTCAGTCCATCATCCACCATCTCGGTAACTGAAGTACAGTCCTCCAGCAGTTATTAATACAAACATGTCAAGTTGACTAGTTTTCTGTCAATCTGAAGAAAACTGCACACAAGGCTTTTCATACACATGGTATTGTAAAAAATGGTCTGTTACTATATATAGATACTGTATTATGCTGCTATTTCCATTGTTCTATTTTAAAAGCACCTACATCTGTACTGTTTAATCTGGATAAAGTTTAACATTCTATTTGAAATGTGACCTAAAAAATGTCAGCCCTTTTTTATGAAGAAGAAAAATCTCAGCCTCTAAAACTGAAGAAATAAAACCATGACATAACCAAAAAAACCGCATTCCCCCTCTTCTAAATATCAAAGGGTCCGCCCCTTATGCTGTGTATGTAACCTATTACGATCACTTAAGGATTGGATATATGTTCTGAGACTGGATCCATCACATTACTTATTCATCAGTGCTATTGACTTCTTAGAAACATGCATTGGACAAACCAGTGTGTGTGTGTGTGTGTGTGTGTGTGTGTGTGTGTGTGTGTGTGTGTGTGTGTGTGTGCGCGTGCAATATTCCAGCTATATGACGGTGGCCTGTACTGTAGTCCAGTCTGGACCAGACGATCAACTGATTGATACACGATACAGTCTGTACACACTATAGCGGAACGAGTCACCAAATCTGACCATCCAATCCTTTAGGTCGCCTCTTACAACCAGCATAGTTTGGTGGGGACCAATCCTAAAAGTCAGGTTAAAAGAGGGGTAGGTATTTGGTGTGCAGTCAAATCATGCAGGTTTGATAACATCAGCATGATCATTCATTGGATTGTCTGGTCCAGACTTCATTATTTATTGAATTACACCACTCCATTCCTGTTTGGGGTATTACGTGGACCTGAATGATAAACGGAATAAGCCAAGTGGACCTGAATGATTAACAGAATAAGCCAAGTGGACGTGAATGATTAACAGAAGAAGCCAAGTGGACGTGAATGATTAACAGAAGCTAAGTGGACCTGAATGATTAATGGAATGAGCCAAGTGGGTGTGAATTATAAATTGAATAAGCCAAGTCGACGTGAATGATTAACTGAATAAGCCAAGTGGACCTGAATGATTAACAGAATAAGCCAAGTGGACCTGAATAAATAACAGAATAAGCCAAGTGGACCAAGAGTGTCTACCTTTTTTAATCCCCAGTCACCCCTGTGAATATCCAGTTAGAATTAGTCTTCAGCAACCCATGCTTGTTGTAAGAAGCAACTTCAGGATTGGGGAAGAGCTGGTGACTTGGCCGATGCATGTCATCATATCACAATTGTGAAGACCATTGCTCATGAAGTAAATCACTGGATTGTCTGGTCTAGGCTTGATTATTTAAAAAACACTGTCAAATGACTGGAATAGGTCTGAGTGTGGCATTAACCAAACAATCCCCATTCAATTCTTTACTTACCACAAGCAACATGGCAACTGGTAAACTATTCTTGGAAGATCCACAGGGCTCAATGACAACAACTCAAAATACTAAAACTATTATTTAATATTTTTACATACTTTGTCCATTTAGGTCACCAACCTCACATACATGTACATGTACACCTACAAATAAATACATGTTGTTTTAGTCAGACAGACAGACAGACAGACTGGTTTATTCAGTATTATGGAGGACCGCCTCCGTGGTCTTGTGGTAGAGCGTCCGCCCGGAGAGCGGAAGGTCCAGGGTTCGATCCCGGGCCGCGTCATACAAAAAGACGTTAAAAGATTGTACTTGTTGTTACCCTGTCTGGCGCTCGGCATTAAGGGGCTAAAACAAGGACTGGTCGGCTCGGAGTCAGTATACTGTGTCTGAGTGGGGTATTCATGTTAAAACTGCGGCATGGTATCTCAGTGAGCTAGCACTATAAATCGGCATCAGTCCGGACTAGTACAAGCAGCCACACACACATACACGTGCATGCACGTCGCTATATAAGTGCAATAATCTTGGACGCGACGTTAAACCCAATTTCACCCCACCTCACCTCAGTATTATGGCCAAATGGCCTAAAGTACAACTGATACTAACTCATAATATGATGTCACATGAATATGCAGAAATTACATCTTCTTGTATCTAACAGTAAAGACATGCTTTATATTAGTAATCACTGAAAAAATAACATGTTTATTTTGTGAGTTGATAACATTTATCATTAACATTTCAGATTTATAGTCATTATTCAAGAAAGGGAGATATGTAGATCTAAACTTGGAATAACCTGAATGATTAAGGGACTAAGCTAAGTGGACCTGAATGATTAACAAAATAAGCCAAGTGGACCTGAATGATTAACAGAATAAGCCAAGTGGACCTGAATGATTAAGGGACTAAGCCAAGTGGACCTGAATGATTAACAGAATAAGCCAAGTGGACCTGAATGATAAACGGAATAAGCCAAGTGGACCTGAATGATTAACAGAATAAGCCAAGCGGAACTGAATGATTAACAGAAAAAGCCAGGTGGACCTGAATGATTAACGGAATACGCAAAGTGGATCTGAATGATTAACGGAATAAGCCAAGTGGACCTGAATGATCAACGGAATAAGCCAAGTGGACCTGAATGATTAAGGGAATAAGCCAAGTGGAACTGAATGATTAACAGAATAAGCCAAGTGGACCTGAATGATTAAGGGAATTAGCCAAGTGGACCTGAATGATTAACGGAATAAGCCAAGTGGACGTGAATGATTAACGGAATAAGCCAAGTGGACCTGAATGATTAACAGAATAAGCAAAATAGACCTGAATGATTAACAGAATAAGCCATGTGGACCTGAATGATCAACAGAAAAAGCCAAGTGCACCTGAATGATTAAGGGAATAAGGCAAGTGGACCTGAATGATTAACAGAATAAGCCAAGATGACCTGAATGATTAACGGAATAAGCCAAGTGGACCTGAATGATTAAGGGAATAAGGCAAGTGGACCTGAATGATTAACAGAATAAGCCAAGATGACCTGAATGATTAACGGAATTAGCCAAGTGGACCTGAATGATCAACAGAATAAGCCAAGATGACCTGAATGATTAACAGAATTAGCCAAGTGGACCTGAAGGTTCAACGGAATAAGCCAAGTGGACCTGAATGATTAACGAAATAAGCCAAGTGGACCTGAATGATTAACAGTATAAGCCAAGTGGACCTGAATGATTAACAGCATAAGCCAAGTGGACCTGAATACATAACAGAATAAGCCAAGGGGACCAAGTGTGTCTGCTTTATTTAATCCCCAGTCCCCCCTGTGAAGATCCAGTTAGAATCGGTCTTCAGCAACCCATGCTTGTTGTAAGAAGTTAAGATGGTCATTTCAGTACATTTGGATGACAAAGTGCTTAACCTGAATTAATGCATGTACACATAGGAATGTTTACACACACATAGGCAAAACAATGAGTCCACAAAATTTTATTAACAGAGATTGAGTTTCATAGTGGGAAAAAGTATTTCAAAACATATATTCATGTGAAAGGTTTCACGCAAGTATAAGTTTTATAACCTTCTTGTTCATAGAAATGTTAGTGATTTGAAATAAGTTTATGAATATTCCTCTATTCTGAAATCTAAAAACATCTGGTACACAATTACATTACTCAACACATACATATCATAGCACTGTGATTTCTTAAAAAATAACAATAGTGCTTTTATTGATATGGAATATATACAAGAACATAAATAGAATATATTAAAAGAAAATATATGACATATTATGTGAGACTTTTATCACAGTAATGCTTATCTTTTGCAATAACTCCTCAACACACAGATTATACAACACTTCAGTAAAAAACTACATGAATTCGCTGTTTCTCAACAATAAGAATGTCCGAGTTAGTGAGTGAGTATGGTTTTACGCCGCTTTTAGCATGTTTAGCAATATTCCAGCAATAGAACGGCAGGGGACACCAGAAATGGGCTTCATACATTGTACCCATGTCGGGAATCGAACCCAGGTCATCGGCGTGACTAGCAAACGCTTTAACCACTAGGCTACCCGACCGCCCCCTAATAGCGTATGAAGTGTGTGGTATTATGTTATAAATAATATAAGAGAATATTACAACATTCAGAACATGACTGAACATTTTGAACGTCGTGGACATTTTTTAAATATCAGTCATCAGTTTTCTTATTTCAATATTTCATTCTGTTTTTCACAAAATAGGAAAACTGGAAGGGTCATGAATTTCCATGAAACTGTAACTTTTTCTTATTAATTAAAAGAATTAATAACATCTCCTGACATAACAATACAGAGACAATTTGGCATCACTTAAAATTAGACAAGTCTTCAAGTTATGTTTAATGATCGGCCACAGACCAATACAAAAAGGGCAAGGATTCAAATTCATGTTCCATTTTGGATGGATTAGAAAACCAAAATGCCAAAAGTAACCAGCTGTAAACATTCTCTTGTAATATTCGTACAGTAGGATTTACAAATATTTAACATAGAAATATCCTACTGGGACATAAGAGAATACTCGTTTGTGTGTTCCACTCAACACTCAATAGACATTAATTTATGTTTTCTCACACCTTATTGATACTATTCTCATATTCAGACAGCAATTTGTAATAAATAATTTTTCCTTTTTATCCAAGCAATACTAGCAGAGAACAATAACCATATGTATGTGCTGAAAACAGAATAGTCATAAGTCCACACATTTTACATTTTTCGTTTCACAGGCATGCCGCACCTACTGAAAAACAGCCAGTCTGAGATATAAATTAAACATAAAAATATATATTCTTATGATGTGTCCCACTGGTAATAATAGACCCTCATATATAATAAAAAATGTTCCATATAAATTCGATGTCTACACCACTATCAGTGATACAAGAGGCCACCTGCAGTTTTAACTACACAGCAAAATGACTTTCATAGAAATAAATAAATGATTGACATTATTTTTATTTTTATTTTGAGCAAACTTTTGTGGAAAAGCTGGAAGAAGTACATGAAGCACAAAATTAAAAAGGTTTGGCCTATCTGTAATACGACCCCAGATATCCAGCCTGTGCATGAAGGACTCTTCAGCAGTACATGGCATTGATTTCTCTGTGTTCATAGGTATAGATATATCAGTGTGTGGAGATTCTTCATCACATGTACCAGTACACATTAACGAGCAGTTTCTAGTTTCTTTATCATTAGTGCATCAGTATACTGCTATGCATTGCCACTTTACAAACAAAAACATCATAATTATGTCCATGATAAAAACAGACAAAAGACATTTTATTGTCCGAGTCCCATCCACATCCGATTTAAGTAATGTAATTTGAACAAGAAGCATCTTTATCCAGTGGCAACAAACACTACGTACTCTAAAGTAACTTTTACAAGTTATCATGAAGTCATCATTGAATGGTTTCAGAGATTTGGGTTTAAGTAGAAACATCCCCACATCAAAGGATTAATAAAACAAATTCCAAAACATAGGATATTAATGACACATTTGAAAAATAATTGGCTCTCTTTCTCAGAAGGGACTCACAGGACGTCTAGGACACTTTAGGAAGTTGGAGGAGGTAAACTTTATAGAATATAGCTAATCTGCTCATGTAAATATCAATACACCAATATCAATATCCATCAAGGCACAAGTGTCGACAACTGAGTTGTTGAGTGAAAGACTAGGTCATGTTCACTACATGCTACAGTTCTCTTACATTCAGCCAATGAACAGCATAAAACATCAAAAAATCCATTTTTCTTGTCCCCAATGTCAAACAAACATACTACAAACAGTATGTCTGTGTGTTTACACCAACAGATACACATAATGATAACGTTCCCTGTCATTTGAGACATACATGTCCATATTCTCATCAGCTAAAATTCATATTTCCAAAGAAAATAGAAGAGTTCAATAGCCATAATAAATTTTAAATTTAAATAATATAAAAACAAGGTCATTTGCCGAATCATCCATCTAGTAATGACAAATACATAGAGGATATTTCAAGTGTCGAGTGAAATATCATGTTTCCCTCATCGAGTGATAGGGGGAAAGGAGATACTTACACGAGTGGCATAGCCATGACTGCAAATATCTCCTCTACCATGGTCTACCAAAAAATTGAATTATTTCATTAAAAATGAAAAACCTTGAAATGTAAATTCTCCCTACCAAACACACAAGGACGGGTCAGCACCCCTTGTATTTGCGACTAAAAAAGTAGTTTCGTAAAAAACAAAAGTAAAAAAAGATATTTAGGGTCGGGAAAATTCTTGATCATACATTTAGATATGATTATATACAAAATCAACTTGAACAATAAATATTCTTGAAAACTTCAAGACCAATGTTGGAAGCGAAATAATACACACTGGTCAAGTAACAAAAATGGCGCTTTGTGAAACAAATGGTCTCTATTGACGAGTTAAGTGAGAAATTTACAGTTTATAACATTTTCAAAAGAATAACAAACGCCATGAAGCAATATCAACTCCAGAAATGGCCATCTGTCAATATTTTGCCTTATCAATGTGGAACTAACATAAAAAGGAAGTCAACAGTTTGTGAACAGGCCAGGCACTTACGATAAAGGGAGACAATTTGAGGGGAAGTGACTATTGTATGACAATAGTTCCATCAAAGTGTAATGTTCACAGCAGTGAAATATCAATTGTCATGTCTAATGCAATGAAAATATCACTTTTCTCAACTTCGGAAAACTCAGTCTTTCACACTAAAGTATGTAATTAAAGACCCTCATGACTAAAAACTATGAAAGCAGAAATTAAATGTTATCACATAAACAATGTAACTGTTGAATGTAACACACTGTTGGTTGGCTGGTTGGTTTGTTGTTTAATGCCACACTCAGCAATATTCCAGCTATATGACGGCGGTCTGTAAATAATCGAGTCTGGACCAGACAATCCAGTGATTGATGTCATGAGCATCGATCTACACAATTGGGATCAATGACATGCATCAACCAAGTCAGCGATCCTGACCACCCGATCCCGTTAGTCGCCTTTTACGACAAGCATAGTCGCCCTTTACGGCAAGCATGGGTTGCTAAGACCTATTGTACCCCAGAATTGTAACACACTGTAACAGAATGTAACACAAGCAAAGGCAAGACAATTATTCACCTCAGAAAACATGTAAGATGTAAGTGGAGGGTAGCAAATTGAAAATTGCAATTCTTCATCACAAAACAGAACATAACTTGTAAAAGCAAAACAAAGGATGTAATAAAAAGTACATCCAAGAAAGACATGCAATTAAAATATAGGGTAGCCATGGTTACAATCCACAGACAATATCCTGAACTCCGTGAGATTTCAGAGACCTGAATGAATAATTTATGAAACCACAGAAAGGCAGATTCTGAGCCAGCCTGACAGAACATCCTAATAAGTTATTAAAAGCATCCTGTATGTAATCAAACCTAGACCTAACAACTCACTGGGTGAACAACAATCCCTGGTGTGGATTACATAATTACACAGACTGACAATCATCTCAGACACAAACTGATCAGTTGACATGGAAGGTAATGTGCCAAGTCTGTTGAGGAATCTCCAGGCACAATGATGATCACATATTGTAGTGTTACACCCTAGCATTGTCACACTGACTGTGGGCACAAGTGTCTCATCATGACACCCTAGTATTGTCACACCGATTTGGGGCACAAGTGTCTCAATACTTCAATACTGGGATAAAAGATGACATCACTATATTACAGCCAAGGAACATGTAAGGTCAGCTTCATGAAGGCAAAGTTTTATCTTCTCAAAATATGTAAATGGAAGCTGGACAAAACTCACATGTCTTACTAACACATAGACTACCTATACAAGTACAAAAAGTGGATATCCAAGTTCACTAATCCATGGTAAATGTGGGTTGACAGCAGGACAAGTATTTCATTGTGGTGACTGCTGAACGCTGGACATTCCATGTGATACAGGTACAATACATAACAATGACATACCCATGTTCCCAACATCAAATAATGGACGTTGTTTGGCAAATCATTCATCATTATGATTGTCATCCATCACTCATTTGTTGATAAATAGGAATTTTACCTGTAACCATGGTTACTGGGGCAAAAGTACAAAAATGTTAATTTTGAAAATGGTTTATTCTTTTACTGTTTCTGCTTTATTATCAATTCCCAGCTTTTCGCGTATTTAATAAATTGCTATCTGTTTATTTTTGTGGAACAGGTTTAGAAATTAACACTTGCTCGCTAGCTGAGGGCTAGTACAAATTCCTGTTGGAAAGTACAAATTTGTAAATTTCCCAATTGTTTTAACAGAAGGGCATTTTATCTTTACCCGGGCTAACAAAGCTTTTCAGTTTAGTTTAGTTCTAACCCTGTGTAAAAATCAATATTACTGTTCGTTAAAAGTTTTTGATAATTTCTCAATATCACATCAACGAAGAATATCCCCACTCGTTCAGCATGTTTATTAATAATATTCACATAGTAATGTATTTGATATACACGATATAGTATAGGCATATACTGGTGAGCGGTCTAACATATACTACTGGTACCTATTGCACTAGGTACCATTGCTACAGATAAATACAATAGGGACAAAACAAACACTTCCTCTTGGACCCATGAAGAGTAAGACGGAGTCTCTCAAACTGGCAAACAGTTGAACTCTGGAATAACCCAGTATGCAGAAACATCATTGATCAATTCTCTATTATTCATACAGGGAGAAGGCGGTAATAAGTGCTGCACTTGTGCCCAATCCCTTTGTCTTTTTGGACAATAAAATATGTTTAATAATATTATTCATACCTACACTTAGATATGTAGATTTGTCACTTTACAGGACAAAGCAAATTCACTGTTAACCAAAAACTGACACTTTGGGGTTACAAAGGGTTTACAGTATAATATGTAAATGTTACCCATATTTAGGGTAGGGGTTAAAATATAGTAATTTCTAAATCAAATCAACTATGTTATCTGCTCTTTCTTCACCTTAACCAATCCCTGAAGTTGAAGCTGATAATGAATCCTGAGTGGAAGGATTATTTTCGGAATGTTGTACAAGGGAAAACATGTTTCTTCTTTGGTTGCCTGCAGGGGAGTATTGCTACATTTCGTTGCGTTATGTGTGCCTCAACACTTAATTTGTGGTATCATACACAATACCATACATGACACTAGCTATGTCAGAAGCCATATTCCATTATCAATAGGAAAGAGGCCCAAACACTAGACACATCTTATAAGTTGAGCATATCACATAATGGCATGAAAATTTGCACAGACATCAGATAGTATCTTACAATATATTTTCATACCATGTAACCCGTGGTCCTCATAAATATATATTTATAGCTTGTATCGTCACTGCACCATCTGATTTTTGGCTGCCCATTCCCCTAGAGTTCTCTAACCTGCAACGTCAAGTACACTACATACCAGGAACATGGTCCTAATGGCTACTGGATTCCAAATCCATTAATAAACAAGAAATTCTAAGTTTCACCTTCTTTGAAAATAGGAACAAGACGTTGAAGTTCTTCCTGAATATACTGCTTCAGTTCCGGTGGTGTACCCTCCTCAAATATTTCGGCATTATTCAGGTTCGGCCCGGATCTGTTTTCCCCTTCGTCAAGTTTGGTCATGATATTCTGCAACATGTCTTCTCGTTTCCTTGACGCCCTCAACTCGCTCTGTAGCAGAGATTCATTCACCATCTGTTGGGCATGCATTTGTGCTTCTCGTTTCCTTTGGATCCTTGTTCGACTCTCCATCATTTCCTTAAGCATCATTTTTCTTGTCGAACCATCATCCTGAAGAGACAAGTTTTCAGATTAAAGTAAACAAGGGCAAAAGTGAGCGTGGCTCACTAATACCCCGACACGCCTAGTGTGTCAGTAGTTTCAAATTAAATAATGGATAGGGTTAGGGTTTGAATAATTCATAAAAAATGGAAAATTAATAAAAACATTTTTTTTTCTTTTGACTGCACCCTCCATATGACACAGATTATATGTACTAAGTTTGAGATGAATCCACTGAATAGTTTAAGAGAAATCCGAGAAGGTTTTCGGATGGACCGATGGACGGACGGAACCTTGGTATAACTATAATGTATATAAATGTTTTCAGTTCTGGAACTTCTACATGATGCAAGAAAAACACAATTATTACTCTATCATTTTGAGGGGCAGCTGGGTGGCCTAGTGGTTGAAGTGTTCGTTTGACATGCCGAAGGCCTGGGTTCAAGTTCATATATGGGTAAGCACGTTTCCACATAAGGATCGAAAGCAGGAGGAAGAAATGCATGGTGTGAGGTAGGATAAGTTTAAAAATTTGTGTTATTTTATTTGCAGCTTTACTTTATATATTAAAAATGATAATACCCATAAGTGGTTGCTATTGCTAGATATTGTTTACATATGGAATCATCATTGAGGCTCGTATGTTTTATGTTGACATATATTAGTCAAACTACAACAAATAAGTCCAAGTTCAAGTATGGCATTTATGATATGTGTGTCCATTCTGTGTCAACTAAAGTTCGTTTTAAAGCATCAGTAACAGTCATCTGACTGTGATTGCTGTAAATACCGCTGAGATGTGCAATCTACCGATCACTTCACACACGATTTCGCCGAAATTAATGCAAACAATGAAATTTTAAATAAAATTTGATTCAATAGGTTACAAAGTTCAGATATACAAGGAATACTTTTTACAACCAGACAGTGTAATGACATGATCAATTTGCGTACTTCAGTACAGATCAATTTGACATGGTATTTCCAAGAGTTACTGTAATTTCTTTAATTGGGGGAAAAAACCCATCAAAACTCATTATGGCATGTATAATGTGCACCCCTTCTACACACCTGTCCTTTTAGAAAAAAAAGTGCTCACTATACTCAAGAAAATAGGGTAATTTTGCAAAAAGCGGTATATTTATTCATTTTTAATTAAGCGGCATATTTGTTAATTCTGTATAAAGCGACATATATTTTGTTAATTCTGCATAAAGCGGTATATTTGATAAATCTTCATTAAGCAATATATTTATTAATTTCATATAAAATGTCATATTTGTTAATTCTGTATAAAGCGACATATAAGTAAATTCTTCACAAAGCAGCATATTTGTTAATTTTGCATAAAGCGGTACATTTATAAATTTTGTATAAAGCAGTATTTTTGTTAATTCTGCACAAAGCTGTATATATGTGCATGCCATGTGACAAAGAGTACACAAGCTCCTTATTCTACAGAACCTACATGTACATTGTCCTCAAGGCTGCATCTATGACGTGGAAGCTGAAATCAAATCATGATGATCATGATGATACTTGTTTGTTTGTTGTCTTACAATGCATTCAATTAATGTTCAGAACAATAATAATCTAAGGTGAGAATCCACAAAATTCAATTCCAAAAATATCCACGCTTACAACTATCTGAATAACCATGACAATGTCGTTGTTTAATGCTGGAAATATTCCAGTGATTGACATTGTGAACAATGATCCATGCCATCGCGGTACGATGACACGCCATCATCCAAGTAACCAAGCCTGACCACCCCATCCAGTTGTTACCCTATTAAGACTACCAAGGTTGCTGGGGACCATTTCTAACCCAGAATCCCAACGATGGATCTATGCCAATCCATGATATCTACAATGTTTGCATTTAGTTAAGGTTTACTCACATCTTGTATAAAGTCATCCAGATTAATGGACACGTCAATGGGTTTCCCAAAGGGAGCTGCCCTCATGTTCCGGCCAAGGAGAACATCTTGCTGGAAAAACATTGGAAGAAATGAATGACTTGGTTGTTGCAGAAGTGACCCTTTCTAAATAATAATAATAATAATGATGATGATGATGATGATGATGATGATGATGATGATGATGATGACGACGACGACAACAACAACAACAACAATCATAATAGATACACACAAAAAATTAAAAACAACAAATAATAATAATGATCAGCAGACATGTCATAAAATGCCATACGTTCCAGTTGTGTTTGAAACATCACACACCAAGGTGAGTCAAGTACTGGATGCTTAGACCAAACTAAAAACAAAGCTTGGTGATTGGATCCAGGTGTATTTATCCTTATCAAATGGAGATTTAAAACACTGGATGATGAGGGATGGACGCATCAATAGTGGTGAATCGTTCCATCCAGGTGTTTAATGACATTAGTGTGTCTTTGACGTGATCTCCGGTATGACAAGAGATGACAATGAGATCATTCTACAAAGAGTTCTAAGAGTGTTACTTACCACCAGTTCCTGTTGTGGGGGCTCGGGGATGCGGAATGTCACAGGGATCGGCTCTTGCGTCTTGGAATTCTGGTTTGGCACAACAATTCGACCCATCCTTGCCACAAACTCAAATTTACGGGGATCATACTGAAAAGAAAAGTAGTACTTACATCCTTCTTAGTTCCTACATGATAACAAAAGTTATTAGTATATCACATTAGTACTAACATCCTTTATTAATCATAACAAAAATGTTACAAGGCAAATGTCAAAATGAATCGTTTGTCAGACAACTGATTTATTGAGAGTGCCAACACCCACCTCCAGGATTCTGGAATATCGCTTGATTTGTCTTGGCATCCATTTTAGGAACTCCTAAGCCCTGTCAGTGTTCACAAGTGGAATACACAATATACTACGGTTATAACAAACTCAAAGGGGCCACTAATTTTAGTTTGAATGTTTCTTGTTTAACGGCGCACTCAGCAATATTCCAGCTATATGATGGCGGTCTGTAAATAATCGATTCTGGACCAGACAATCCAGTGATTGACATCATGAGCATCGATCCACGCAATTGGGATATGATGACATGCATTAACCAAGTCAGCGAGCATGATCACCCAATCCCGTTACTCGCCTTGTACAACAAGCATAGTCGCCTTTTACGGCAAGCATGGGTTGCTGAAGACCTATTCTACCCCGGATCTTCATGGCTCTCATGATAACCGTAGTTCGTGAAAAGCATGCATAGAATATATACAGGAAATGGCCGTGACCAAGAAATCAGTTCGTAATATCAGTCAGTTCGTTATAAGCATGTTCGTTAAAAACATATGTTACTGTATGAGTAAACTAGACTGGGATTTTCACAAAGAATGCATTGCAACGCATGTTCGTAAGCTTAGGGCTAAATATTGTTTTGATTTGGAAATGTGCCCTTCTTAAGGGTTTTGCCATATGTTATCATCATAAGGACTAGTGGACGAAAACTGTTAGTTTCTAACCCTGTCCAGCCTTCTTGCGCTGGGGAATACCATTAACAGAGCTTGGCATCTGGTGTACCAAAAGGGGCTTGGCACCATTATTGGTACAGAGAGAGATTTTCATTATTATTGCAGAAATATCTTCTCCTTGGCGAGAGAATACTAAACGCCAAGTCTGCTTCCATTCAATGATGCAGGTTACATCAGAGAAGTTTAAAAGGATGCTCTGTGACTTGACTTTTGCGATATTGCACAATGACTGCTCCCTGTAGTATGAGTACTGGATGCTACCAACACATAGAGAGAGTATATAACAGAATGGAATAACTCAGGGAACAAAATGGCTGCATCCCATGTAGTTTCTGAAATACACTGATGAACAATGACCAGGGACTTATCTAGGATTCTAAATTAAGTGTCCCTTGGAGGTAAATTGTGAAAAAAATATGTCAAAAGTTTGATATCTTAAACTACATATTTTCTAAAATTCAGGTGTTTTTTAACATTTTATACTGATATTTTAGCAACAATATAAAACAAAGCGTTAAAACTTTTACTTATTTATTGGTTTTGTTTTGTGTGTTTGCCACACTTAGCAACATCCCATCTATATGACGGCGGTCTGTAAATAATCCGGTCTGGACCAGACAATCCAGTGATTGACATCATGAGCATCGAGCTACACAACTGAAATACGATGACATGCATCAACCAAGTCAGCGAACCTGACCACCCAATTCAGTTAGTCGCCTCTTACGAGCGTGTGACCGAGTATGGTTTTACGCCGCTTTTAGCAATATTCCAGCAATATCACGGCGGGGGACACCAGAAATGGGCTTCACACATTGTACCCATGTCGGGAATCGAACCCCGGTCTTCGGCGTGACGAGCGAACGCTTTAACCACTAGGCTACCCGACAGTCGCCTCTTACGACAAACATAGTTACCTCTTACAATAAGCATGGGTTCCTGTAGACTTATTCTAACCCGGTCCCGATTCATTGGTCCTACTATTAGTGAAATACAAGTTACTTCTGCAAAGCCACAACATTAGTTATATATTAGTAAGAGGGAATCAATCTCTAATGGAGGTTCCTAAAAAAATAATACACATATTTGGGAAGGGTCATGAAAATGATGTGCGACGGAGGGTCATTCAAGATTATGAGAAAGATTAGAGGAGGGTCATTATTTTCAGTACATTAGAGCATAAAAACCTTTGACCCAAACCCCACCTCTTGTAATAAATGACCAATCCCTGAAGCATTAAACCATACCGTTTTAGACGACATCTTGATGGATCAATCTTCTACTCCTTCTGTGATATCACTTGATTTCCTGAAAATCATTCATAAGCATTGAGTTTTATACATCTATTCTATATCTATTGTGTACAATTAGTAAGGTTTACAAAAGTGTCTTAAACTCTATACTTACAAACTGGGCTAATATAAGAAGTAAACTACCCGAGACACAAGCAGGATTTAGACAGGGATATTCTCCTGCTGATCACATATTCACGTTGAATGCAATTGTTAACAAATGTTTAACGAAAAGAATAGGGAAATTATATGTTGCTTTTGTGGATTTTAAAAAAGTGTTTGATTCAGTAAATCACCTTAAGCTATGGGAGTGTCTGCACAATGTAGGCTTGGATGGAAAGATGATGAGAGCACTAAGGGAATCTATGCCTCCGTGAAAGTGTGTGTGAGATGTAATGACAACATTTATACAGAATATTTTGATTGTCCTAACAGAGTTAAACAAGGCTGTATATTAAGCCCTCTATTATTTTCCTTTTTCATCGATGAACTGTAAAATGATGTTTCATCACATGGGAAACACGGCGTACAATTATTTCCAGACTTGTTTGAAATATTATTATTATTGTTTGCCGATGATGTTATTCTTGTCTCTGACACAGTAACTGGTTTACAGAATCAACTTAATATTCTTGAAAAGTTTGCAGATTCACATGGATTAACGGTAAATTTAGATAAAACGAATGTTGTTGTATTTAGACGAGGAGGGCGGTTATCTGTTCATGAGAAATGGTTCTATAAAGGCAAACGTGTTTCAACTGCCAACTTCTATAGATAGATATCTTGGCTTGTATTCTCATATACATCAAAGATGAACCAATGTGTTTCAGATCTAGCATCAAGGGGTAAACAAGGGGAAATATTTCGCAATCTACGGAAGATTGGTTTTGTTGACACTTCAGTTTTCTTTAAAATATCTGATACTCAGATTCAACCTCTTCTATTATATGGTGCGGAAATATGGAGTGTAGACAGATTTGAAAAAATAGAACAAGTGCATATTATGGCTTGTAAGAAGTTTCTTAACATTGGTTTGCAAACTCCAAATGCTATTGTGTATGGGGAATGCGGTCGGTACCCACTATATGTAAATGCTATGTGTTCTGTAAAGTATTGGCTAAAAGTGATTGAAACGGACGAAGAAAATCTTATAATATGCTGGTATATAACGACAAGTGTGGTCATCATAACTATGCTTCTTCTATTTGTTCCATATTATTTTCTCACGGATTTGGAGTAGTTTGGCTCAGTCAAGCTGTTGGCGACAAACCATCATTCATGAATAGTTTTAAAAACGTTTTGATAAATATGTTCTACCAATCATGGAATAGTACTATCAAGGCTAGTCCTCGGTACATCCTGTATAAAAAGTTTAAAAGTCTCCTGGAACCAGAAAAATACCTTTCCATTATTACTGAAATAAAGTATCCAAATGTTATGATAAGGATTAGAGCTGGGCTACTAAGACTTAAGGTAAATGAAGGTAGATTGGCTGATATTGATTTACGTTTTAAGCCCCATATGTGAAACAAGCATAGAGAATGAATATCATTTTACTTTAGAATGTGAATATTACAACGATATTAGACAACTGTATTTACTAACAACTTTTTGCCATAATCCAAATATGCATAAATTCAAAACGCTGCTGTCATCTTCATGTAAACAATTACTTGGAAAACTATGTAAATACCTGCATTACAGCTATGAAACAAGACATAACTATGAAAAGCCTGTAAATCTGTAAATTTGTACCTGACATTACCTTTTTTTCATGTACCACACTATTTCAAATGTATGTATTGTATATGGGCCAGTGGCCTTAGTACAAATAAAGACTTCTTCTACATGTTATAAGGAAGTATGAAATTGTACGCCTTTTCATTTTCCAAACACAAACCGCACTAGGTAAGATATAGACATCATGCTCGAAAGCTCAACAGATTGTTTTTGAACAGTCCTACTAATTAACCACCCCGGACCGCCCAGTGATTATCGATCATATGTGACAACACACAATTAAGTTATTGCCATTCCAATGTTCTATTCTAACAATTCTATCTGCCTTAAACACCCAAACAGGGCTGAAATGGCTTGAATCTATTTATAGCTCCCAGCTCCGGAGTACATGTGCACTACCTGCACTTTTACAATGTTTCTATGTGACAAAATGACAACCACAAACATTAGATATTGTCAAGATATAATATCAACATTGCTGTATCCATGACAACCTGGACACTTTAAAAGAGATTGCAAGTCCTAACACAAATCTAGAAATGTTATTTCCACGTATGACTGACCAAACATGACCCCCCAATTCATGAAAAACAAAACCAGTAACACAACCAACTCACTCACTCACTCACCACCAACTCACTCACTCACTCACACACCCATAACTCACTCGAAGCCACTCACCAAAAACACACACACCCACCACCAACTCACTCACTCACTCACCCACCCATAACTCACTCGAAGCCACTCATCAAAAACACACACACCCACCACCAACTCACTCACCCACCAATAACTCACTCGAAGCCACTCACCCAAAACACACATACCCACCACCAACTCACTCACTCACTCACCCATAACTCACTCGAAGCCACTCACCAAAAACACACACACCCACCACCAACTCACTCACCCACCACCAACTCACTCGAAGCCACTCACCCAAAACACACATACCCATCACCAACTCACTCACTCACTCACCCCTAACTCACTCAAAGCCACTCACCAAAAACACACACACCCCTCACCAACTCACTCACTCACTCACCCATAACTCACTCGAAGCCACTCATCAAAAACACACCCACCCACCACCAACTCACTCACTCACTCACCCACCCATAACTCTCTCGAGGCCACTCACCAAAAACACAAATACCCACTACCCTCTCTCTCACTCACTCACTCACCCATAACTCACTCGAAGCCACTCACCCAAAACACACATAGCCACCACCAACTCACTCACTCACTCACCCATAACTCACTCGAAGCCACTCACCAAAAACACAAATACCCACTACCCTCTCTCTCACTCACTCACTCACCCCTAACTCACTCGAAGCCACTCACCCAAAACACACATACCCACCACCAACTCACTCACTCACTCACCCATAACTCACTCGAAGCCACTCATCTAAAACACACATACCCACCACCAACTCACTCACTCACTCACTCACCCCTAACTCACTCGAAGCCACTCACCCAAAACACACATACCCACCACCAACTCACTCACTCACTCACCCATAACTCACTCGAAGCCACTCATCTAAAACACACATACCCACCACCAACTCACTCACTCACTCACTCACCCCTAACTCACTCGAAGCCACTCACCCAAAACACACATACCCACCACCAACTCACTCACTCACTCACCCATAACTCACTCGAAGCCACTCATCTAAAACACACATACCCACCACCAACTCACTCACTCACTCACCCCTAACTCACTCGAAGCCACTCACCCAAAACACACATACCCACCACCAACTCACTCACTCACTCACCCATAACTCACTCGAAGCCACTCATCAAAAACACACACACCCACCACCAACTCACTCACCCAC
Source organism: Haliotis cracherodii (assembly GCF_022045235.1). NCBI lineage: Eukaryota > Metazoa > Mollusca > Gastropoda > Lepetellida > Haliotidae > Haliotis > Haliotis cracherodii. The sequence continues at coordinate 15,238,738 of NW_027266270.1, read as the reverse complement.
CAATAACTCACTCGAAGCCACTCACCCAAAACACACATACCTACCACCAACTCACTCACTCACTCACCCATAACTCACTCGAAGCCACTCACCAAAAACACACATACCCATCACCAACTCACTCACTCACTCACCCACCACCAACTCACTCAAAGACACTCACCCAAAACACACATACCCATCACCAACTCACTCACTCACTCACCCACCACCAACTCACTCGAAGCCACTCACCCAAAACACACATACCCATCACCAACTCACTCACTCACTCACCCATAACCCACTCAAAGCCACTCACCAAAAACACACACACCCCTCACCAACTCACTCACTCACTCACCCATAACTCACTCGAAGCCACTCATCAAAAACACCCACACCCACCACCAACTCACTCACTCACTCACCCACCCATAACTCTCTCGAGGCCACTCACCAAAAACACAAATACCCACTACCCTCTCTCTCACTCACTCACTCACCCATAACTCACTCGAAGCCACTCACCCAAAACACACATAGCCACCACCAACTCACTCACTCACTCACCCATAACTCACTCGAAGCCACTCATCTAAAACACACATACCCACCACCAACTCACTCACTCACTCACTCACCCCTAACTCACTCGAAGCCACTCACCCAAAACACACACACCCACCACCAACCCACCCATAACTCACTCGAAGCCACTCTCCCAAAACACACATACCCACCACCAACTCACTCACTCACTCACCCATAACTCACTCGAAGCCACTCACCAAAAACACACACACCCACCACCAACTCACTCACTCACTCACCCACCACCAACTCACTCAAAGCCACTCACCCAAAACACACATACCCACCACCAACTCACTCACTCACTCACCCATAACTCACTCGAAGCCACTCACCAAAAACACACACACCCACCACCTACTCACTCACTCACACACCCACCACCAACTAACTCACTCACCCATAACTCACTTGAAGCCACTCACCAAAAACACACACACCCACCACCAACTCACTCACTCACTCACCCACCCATAACTCACTCGAAGCCACTCATCAAAAACACACACACCCACCACCAACTCACTCACCCACCAATAACTCACTCGAAGCCACTCACCCAAAACACACATACCCACTACCCTCTCTCTCACTCACTCACTCACCCATAACTCACTCGAAGCCACTCACCCAAAACACACATAGCCACCACCAACTCACTCACTCACCCACCCATAACTCTCTCGAGGCCACTCACCAAAAACACAAATACCCACTACCCTCTCTCTCACTCACTCACTCACCCATAACTCACTCGAAGCCACTCACCCAAAACACACATAGCCACCACCAACTCACTCACTCACTCACCCATAACTCACTCGAAGCCACTCATCTAAAACACACATACCCACCACCAACTCACTCACTCACTCACTCACCCCTAACTCACTCGAAGCCACTCACCCAAAACACACACACCCACCACCAACCCACCCATAACTCACTCGAAGCCACTCACCCAAAACACACATACCCACCACCAACTCACTCACTCACTCACCCATAACTCACTCGAAGCCACTCATCAAAAACACACACACCCACCACCAACTCACTCACTCACTCACCCACCCATAACTCTCTCGAGGCCACTCACCAAAAACACAAATACCCACTACCCTCTCTCTCACTCACTCACTCACCCATAACTCACTCGAAGCCACTCACCCAAAACACACATAGCCACCACCAACTCACTCACTCACTCACCCATAACTCACTCGAAGCCACTCATCTAAAACACACATACCCACCACCAACTCACTCACTCACTCACTCACTCACCCCTAACTCACTCGAAGCCACTCACCCAAAACACACACACCCACCACCAACCCACCCATAACTCACTCGAAGCCACTCTCCCAAAACACACATACCCACCACCAACTCACTCACTCACTCACCCATAACTCACTCGAAGCCACTCACCAAAAACACACACACCCACCACCAACTCACTCACTCACTCACCCACCACCAACTCACTCAAAGCCACTCACCCAAAACACACATACCCACCACCAACTCACTCACTCACTCACCCATAACTCACTCGAAGCCACTCACCAAAAACACACACACCCACCACCTACTCACTCACTCACACACCCACCACCAACTAACTCACTCACCCATAACTCACTTGAAGCCACTCACCAAAAACACACACACCCACCACCAACTCACTCACTCACTCACCCACCCATAACTCACTCGAAGCCACTCATCAAAAACACACACACCCACCACCAACTCACTCACCCACCAATAACTCACTCGAAGCCACTCACCCAAAACACACATACCCACTACCCTCTCTCTCACTCACTCACTCACCCATAACTCACTCGAAGCCACTCACCCAAAACACACATAGCCACCACCAACTCACTCACTCACCCACCCATAACTCTCTCGAGGCCACTCACCAAAAACACAAATACCCACTACCCTCTCTCTCACTCACTCACTCACCCATAACTCACTCGAAGCCACTCACCCAAAACACACATAGCCACCACCAACTCACTCACTCACTCACCCATAACTCACTCGAAGCCACTCATCTAAAACACACATACCCACCACCAACTCACTCACTCACTCACTCACCCCTAACTCACTCGAAGCCACTCACCCAAAACACACACACCCACCACCAACCCACCCATAACTCACTCGAAGCCACTCACCCCAAACACACATACCCACCACCAACTCACTCACTCACTCACTCCCCCCTAACTCACTCGAAGCCACTCACCAAAAACACACACACCCACCACCAACTCACTCACTCACCCCTAACTCACTCGAAGCCACTCACCCAAAACACACATACCCACCACCAACTCACTCACTCACTCACCCATAACTCACTCGAAGCCACTCACCAAAAACACACATAGCCACCACCAACTCACCCATAACTCACTCGAAGCCACTCACCAAAAACACACATAGCCACCACCAACTCACTCACTCACACACCCACCACCAACTCACCCACCGATAACTCACTCAAAGACACTCATCAAAAACACACACACCCACCACCAACCCACCCATAACTCACTCGAAGCCACTCACCCAAAACACACATACCCACTACCCTCTCTCTCACTCACTCACCCATAACTCACTCGAAGCCACTCACCCAAAACACAAATAGCCACCACCAACTCACTCACTCACTCACCCATAACTCACTCGAAGCCACTCACCAAAAACACACACACCCACCACCAACTCACTCACTCACTCACCCACCACCAACTCACTCAAAGACACTCATCAAAAACACACACACCCACCACCAACCCACCCATAACTCACTCGAAGCCATTCACCAAAAACACACACACACCCACCACCAACTCACTCATCCACCAACCCACCCTTTCACTCACTCACTCACCCAAACAACACACCCACCCAAACCACCTACTCACTCACTTACTCACTCAAACACCCACTCACTCACTCACAGGAGCAGACAAACCAGTTCCACTTATCAATAATCAGGAGCAGCTTTCTGTTTCCATAGCAACGTAGATGTAACCATTCCATCCCTTGTAGAGAGATTCTACCACGCACCGATAAGCAAAAGCAAGAACAATCCACTCAATGTAAGAAAAGAATAATATCTTCAAGTCAGCACATGCTATACACAATGGAGTGAAGGGCACTGCCTGCAAGATTATCCGGAAGTGTTGAAACTTCACCAAATATACTGTATGTGACAGTAGATAAGCTGATCTCATTGTTAAGATAAGATGACCCTTGAAATCTGTATCAAAACGGTGTGTCCGGTACATAAGTCGGACCACCAACCAACCTACATCTTCTTGTCATGATCGTCATTGGAAATAAAATATGAGATCCGTAATAAATTATGTTTGCAAGTCAATCTTGTTGGTACATTTTCTGGTAATAAAAACTGTTCATCGTATAACCAGACTTATCTCAGTAATCTGTTCCACACACAAAAAGTTGAGGTGAACTGAAATGGGGTTTAACGTCACGTCCAAGATTATTGCACTTATATAGCGACGTGCATGTACATGTGTGTGTGGCTGCTTGTACTAGTCCGGACTGATGCCAATTTATAGTGTTAGCTCACTGAGATACCATGCCGCAGTTTAACATGAATACCCCACTCAGACACAGTATACTGACTCCAAGCCGACCAGTCCTTGTTTTAGCCCCTTAATACTGAGCACAAGACAGGGTAACAACAAGTACCATCTTTTAACGTCTTTTGGTATGACGTGGCCACGGATCGAACCCCAGACCTTCAGCTCTCCGGGCCGACGCTCTACCACTAGACAACGGAGGCGGTCTACACACAAAAAGAAGCCGCCAATATACTTACCGAATAACCCAGTTTATAGTTATTATTATTTTAAATGTATACAGGGTTTGAACTAAACTCAAAGCTTTAGTAGTCCAGGTAAAGATAAAACCCTTGTGATACTAAAACAAGGAGGAAATTAGGAAATTTGTACTAGTCCTGGGCTAGCTGGCTAGTGTTAAGTTCTAACCCTCTACAGTAAAACATGCAAAAATAAAATAACCCTATATTAGAAAATATTATTTGTGGTAAAATAACTTTTTCAGATACTATTTTTTCAAATCATTGCCCAAAACTTGTTTTCATTATATTATGGGTTTGTTTAATCACCGTTAGATTTGGAGAAAACTTGTGTACAGCTGACTGCTATATCTAGCCTCAGTTTATAATACCCGGTAACATTAATCCCTTCAATTAAAACAATGCCAAGCATAAGAAGAAATACAACTGAAATGACAAATCATCATGTCCAGTGATCACACTTTCATTGACAAAGTTTGTTTTCTCTTATCTGTGTATTATTTTACTAAACTTTCTTTCATGAAAGTGTAACCTTTACATAGGCTGACCCCTTTCCTCAGAATCTGTTTTCTGGTCCTCAATTCGGCATATCTACGGTCATACACAGTAGTAAGATAGGCATAAATAAGTAATCACACTTGTCATGACGGCTGGATTTTGACATCTACGAAGTCTATGCAAAAACTTATTGTGAGACAACAAAACTAGTCATCTGTACTACGTTGTTTGAAGTGATCACAAAATTTGCTTCCAAGTAAATTTTTCATTGTGTTATGCTGGATTGATACTGATTGAAATTGCTGTTTGTGAGAAGTATCCCTGTTTTATGGGTTTTCAGACGCTTAAGAAACATTGGTAGCGTTCCCTCTAATCATCTGAACAACTGTAAATCATGTCATTCACTTATAAAGACATTTTTCTCAGGCATCATCTGAGTATTTAAAATGTCTGTGTGATGCTACTACACCCCCCGTCATAGCGAGAGTAATCACAATAAGCATTTGCTGTCAATAAATGCATGATGTTGAAAACCTATGACTTGACGATACACATGTGACTACTATATAGATTCATTTCTTTGAACATGTTGAAGGAAGGCAGATTTTCTGTTCTCCTGTATATAGCCTGCAACCTCGGGGTATCGCGGTACTTGTCATGTACGCTAAACGGAACAAAATGCACTCACTAACCTTTATGTTTATTCGTGTTCTCTGTATCAGAAATCATTCATGTTATCAAACAATGCATATTTTACTGATAAAAGTTCATTATTTACATCAGTAGCTCCGAGTAAAAGCCGGGCCTCGCGCTCTGTTTGACAAGGGAGAGAACTCCATCGTATCGCGGTACAGAGAAAAGTTGTGTATGGAGGTCCGAATTGGACAAAAAGAGGACATAATTCTACCAACCACTTGATATGATCATGCCAGACATCAGTGATTTGTCCAGATAAGTGCAAAGACAGCACAAGTAAAATTCTAAATGTGTTATCAGCAATAGGTATTCAATGCATATTTACCGAAAAATAAGAGAAAAATATTTTTATAAGTCAACATCAAAATATCAGAAATGATATTTTAAGATTGTTTAAAAAAAATTGGATGACAATAATTTGTCACAAAATGGAAAAATGTTAAAAGTCAACAATAAATATATAAAAAGCACTCCTAGTATGCCCTAAGTATGTATTTTTCTTTTGGTTAATAGTGAAGAACGTATTTCTAAGTTTGGCATTATGGCCCTTATGATCTCCCAATAGATTCTGGGCACAGAGCGGGAAAAAATGTGCGGACTACGTAACTTCCGTTACCTCAATAGACGCCATGAATATGCAGATGGTCTAGTTCAGGTCGATAGAGAAAGTTTACTTGGGGAACTGCGGGTTATATAGTTGGCCATTGATAGATGGGGGTAAGGCAATATTACAACAGATGCCAGAAATATGTATCAACTGATTAATAACTCCTTACTTACAGCAGACGGAACATTCCGAGGAAATTGAAATTGTTTACCAAGTGAGCACTTCGTGGTTACTGATTTGCATTAAAAGACAGCCGCTAAGAGGCGTGTCCCGCGTGAACTATCGGAAATCACAAATGCCGCGATACGATGAATGCCGCGGTACCATGGGGTCCGAGTATACCAGATACTGACCCGTAAGATATCACCAGGACTGCTTGGGTTCACGGGCCCCATGTTCAGCAGAAATTTCCATTGAAGAATGCATATCATATCCTGTGAATAGCTGTAAACATTACATGACTTAATTTTCTATAACTTTCTGTTGGAAATCCCAGTTCTAAAAACAGTGTACAATATCAGCCAATAACAACTAATTTGATAGGCACTACGATAACAACGTTTTGATATCGAAATGAATTGTTTGTCAGACAACTGATTTATTGAGGATGCCAATGGAGTCCGACGGTCAAGACATGACTTTCGGACCCGGTCGATCTCGGCAACACCAATTAAACGCTACCCGAGAGCCGCGATGGGGTCTGACAGTCATGTCTTGGTTGTCGGACCCCATCGCCCCTCTCGGCTAATTAAACTGGTATTTTAAATGTCCATCTCGTCCCATGTCAAGCCTACATCTAAAGTCATCCTCTCAACCACGCATGAGTTGAAGAAATGTATGGAAAATTCGGAATTATGTTTGCTAACCTGTTAATCTACAGCAAGAATCAGATAGTAGTACAGGCCGCATTGATGTCAAATCATGTCATGGCTTTTGAGTACTGTGAAGAAGAAAAACTGCCCCGCGACGCAAGATAATTATATTGATCAATGCAGTCACTATGTGTCGTTTGAAAATACATGTTCTCATTCCTACATAACCGCACGTTCCGCGACTCCTCTGTTACCTGTAAATACTTTAGCAGTCTCTCTGGCAGATGTCATTCATTCAACATTATTTCGTTGTCACGCTGTCGCTCATGTAAATAATCGCCATTTTGCCGGAAGTGAGCAGCTGGTGAGTGCGCGCTGTCAAAACGAGGTCCACAACTCAACAGGATTTTAGTGCCGCTTCCAATAGTTACAGCGTGAATGAGTTTCAAACGTGTTAAAATAAGAAACGCTAACATGTGCTTTTCAAGAGATTCACTCAGTGAATTCTACAATATTGTAAAAACGATAAGTGGGACACGCGTGCGTGCGTGCGTGCGTGCATGTGTGCGTGAGTGAGTGTGTTTGTGTGTGTTTGTTTGGAAATTAAATATTATAAGTACAGTCGAAAATGAAAACTGTCACGCCTTATTCCCTGGCCTCAAAAAGAGGACTGTACTACATGTTCTATGTTTGATGCGAGGAAATCAGCAGGAATATGCAGGTTCAATATTTTTCGACTGTACTTTATGTAACATATAATTTCAAAATAACTAGATATACTTTTAAAACTATTTAAAACATATATTCAATCGAGAAATTTATTGTTGTAAAAAGTACGACAAAAATAACTTTATGGTCATCTTATTCTCAGCATTTGATTCATATCTCTCTGTTGATACATGATATGTTTGAATCTGATTGTGTGTTGCAACCGTTTTGGTTTGACATAGGACAGTCTTTGTTTCAAACCCTTTAATTTTTCAAAGAGTGTTTTGTGCGATTCTATGCAATCCAAAATATGTCTTTGACGGAATGCTGTATTAATCTACAACTCTGGGAACTATAACAAAACAAAAACAAAACTCTGGATATACTACTTTGCAATGTAATCAACATTACATGTAATTTAGCTCAATATTTTGAAATATTAGTCCACAATTCCGTGAGCAACTACTTATCCGATTTAAGTATTACTTTGAGTCGGTACAGAGGGGAAAAGAATAATCAGATATCAAGCTCGTATCCCTGTGCACGAAATACAACCGAATAAGCTGTCAAAAACGACTTTACGTGTAGGAAATAACAAATCAACCAATCCCTATTATCCAATATTTTGTTTTCCAGCTCAAAACACGCGAAGCACACAGCTGATCAATGGGTGGACATTGGTGATCGGTTCCTTGTATACACCCTTTACCAGAGTCAGCTGTATATTGCATTGACACCTATAACACCTTAGTAAAACCCAAATTAAAAAATGAATTAATGGCTGAATAAGGAGAGATTTCTTTTGGGAGATCTTGTTATAAATACCTGAAAAATAATCACCCGAAACAATCCTACATGAAGCTTAACCACAGATCAGAATGTGACTGTCGAAGGGAGATAACTCCGTATACCCTATTGACAGCCCCTAATATCAAACATCCATTCGACAGTCGTCAGTCTCACAGTCCCTGAACCATATTATTTGCCCTTCCGCCAAGCCCTTTTTGTTAAGCCAAAAGACCCGTGAAGTTTTTGGAAGAATAGGTCTTTAGCAACCCAGGCTTGCCGTGAAAGGTGACTAAGCTTGTCCTAAGAGGTGACTAAAGGGATCGGGTGGTCAGACTAGTTGACTTGGTTGATGCAAGTCATCTATCCCAAATGCGTTGATCGATGCTCATGATGCCAATCACTGGATTGTCTGGTTCAGACTCGATTATTTACAGACCGCTGTCATATAGCCGGAATATTGCCGAGTGCGGCGTTAAACAACAAACAAACAAACAATGTTATGCAAAAGACTTATATGAAGCAAGTCTAGATTTTCCTCAGGTTCTGAATCTCCGGATCCCATCTGACTGGGGCTCCTTTTCAATTTAAATGGAGTAATTTGTTTCGTTCAAAATGATATATTTTCATAGTCTAAACGTTAGTCTAATGCGATTCTAACGAAGAGAGGTGTGAAATTGGGTTTAAAACAGTACAAATAGTATAAAGTTTCAATACCTGTGTTATATAATCTTCCATTCATGTAATTTTCACCGCTGGTTTGTCTTTTATACCCAGTGGAATCCGTTTCGTCAACTAATCGAGACTGGTTATTCTCTGGCGTTGACGTTGAATATTTATATAAACAAATCTAGTCCTTCCTTATATCATAATGCTTGTGTAGTTTTGCTGTTACAGAAATATGACGCATGTGTTTCTTTTTTTTTTTTGAAGGTGTCTTTGTAATGGCGCTTCAGTAATTACCGTCAATATTCTAACTCTGAATGAAGTAACGCATTTTAATACAAGGGCGTTAGTTAGGAAAATATATTTTAATGTTGAGTGCTTGAGTATGATTTTACGTCGCCTTTATTAATATTCCAGCAATACCCGACTTGGGATACCGAAAAATGGGCTTTTGCATAATGTGACCATATGGGGAATCGAACCCGGGTCTTCGGCGTGACGAGCGAACGCTTTAACCACTGAGCTACCCTTATTATGGCTGGGCATTGTAATTGTAACACCTGTATTATAACCAATGATTATATAGATGTTTTTAAATGTAAATGTACAATGTGTGAGACATGAACGAACTATTTTTTCTCTTCTCCATGTCAAGTTGATGTCTGTAACAAATGCTCGGATCACATTAAACCAGTGGGTGATCGTGTGAACACTGAACCACGTCAACGATGTACGATGAAACATCAACCCAGCCAGCTCACAGCCATCTTCCCCGAGGCAAGGGAGTTAACTGACTGTAAACACCCAGTGGTAACTGGACTTATATAGTCAGTTAACTCCCTTGTCTCATGAAGATTGCTCAAAACTGACCATTTGACCATTTGGCCTTTAGATATTGTACGGAGAACCTTAAACTACTGTTGTGGTCATCCAAGTCCCATCTAACCATGGTTACCACAATGTTGGCGTACACTTCTCCTTTAGTCCACAAACTGAATATTTGTTCGTCGTCACCACTTCCTTGTTTCTGTTATTTAGTTGAATTAGTTAAGAGGCCAGAGAACCACACTTAGGTCCTAGGGATAAATCGTGGGCAATGTGATGTAAAACACTGAGTATATAGAAGAAGGACGCGTAAACTTGAGAAATGTTTGCTGTTTAAACTTCTTTAAATCTTTAGTCCAGATCAAGTTATATTGTTGTTTTACGGATTTTCTGAAAAAATCATTTTTAAAAAATTCGAAATAAGAATTGTATCAATCAAACTCAACATTTTTATATTTTTTAATTTTTGACATGGATATTTTTGCCATTTCTAACTAAAGAATGATCAGCTCCTCGCTCTTGACAGATCAAACTGTTGCAACCCTTTTCCCTAAAAAAAACCTACCCTGGCTAGCAACACAATGAATACACTTGAAAATTCACACTTCATTCTGCTCATAACTGTGTACTGTGAAATTGCGACCCTATGTTGCTTGAGACGTCCATGTGCACGTCACCTGTTGTGAGATACTCACTGAAATGAGACATGCAATATCGCCTATGAAACCCGTATCAAATACATCACTATGGGACAGCCATTGCTTGTTTGTTTCACTTGACGTCACTACCAAACATGCTTTCTTTTGCACGGCAGTTTATGAGGCATGTAGTTCATAAACTTAGGTGCAAAAGAAAATCATTTTCACTTGAAAATATCTTAGGTGAGGTGAGGTGAAATGGGGTTTAACGTCGCGTCCAAGATTATTGCACTCATATAGCGACGTGCATGTACGCGCGTGTGTGTGTGTGTGTGTGTGTGTGTGTGGCTGCTTATACTAGTCCGGACTGATGCCGATTTATAGTGCTAGCTCACTGAGATACCATGCCGCAGTTTAACATGAATACCCCACTCAGACACAGTATACTGACTCCGAGCAGACCAGTCCTTGTTTAAGGCCCTTAATGCCGAGCGCCAGACAGGGTAACAACAAGTACCATCTTTTAACGTCTTTTGGTATGACGCGGCCGGGAATCAAACCCCTGACCATCCGCTCTCCGGGCGGACGCTCTACCACTAGACCACGGAGGCGGTCCTGAAAATATCTAAAGTTAGGGATATTATATCCAAGACATGAAACGATCACTGGCGCTCAGTCAGCACTTAAAAAATACTTCTACATTGTTTTAATTTTTAGAATATTATTTGAAGTTTATCTTTTAATTTTCTTTCCGCATAATACACATTTGCTGAAGGTTATCTTATATATATTATTATCTTTGAAAATCAGTCACTGTTACTTTTTTCGGCACACATTTTCAACTTTTCAAACCTGGTAGGGATCATGTGGTTGCAAGATCATTTCTTTCCCCAGTCTTCATCGAACCAATTCATGTTTACACACAATTTCCCAGCCACAGATTACTTTTTACAAACTGTTACAGGGATGCGTGATGGTTAAATACACATAATGACATTTAACAACAGTTCTTTCAATTGTCAGTCACAAAATTCGGTGTACTTTCTTTTGCCCCTCACTTTATTAAAGTGATCTCGCATCACTGCACCGCAATTGAAATGACTTTGCATGTGTTTGTGGCGGTTGCCACCGGTGGGACAGGATACGCTCACCTGGTATCAGTTCTATGTCAAAGTGACTCATAAACACATGCTCATGGTATAGTCGGAATCTTACAATGGACTCTGCTTATAGAAACGTTTTTTTGTGGTTTTTATTCACGCGTGACAGATAAACCGGACACTCCAGTATCGAGCAGGTTATTCTGTATATTACTCATCTGAAGTAAGAACAAACCTACACACCCGGACTAAGTTAGCCTGTTGTTCAGATGGCAGAATGTTATCATTTTTTTACAAGAACAACCAGTGTCGTTATATGGTACAGTTTCTCAACAATGAAGAAATATCCTATCGCTTTAACTGACCAGTCAAAATTCCGACCTGCTAACATGCGCATGTACAGATACTGGAAATATCGATCATGCTACCGTACTGTGAAATATACAGGCTAATGAAAGGCTAATACACGGAGCCAATATCGGATTCGGAGCTAAATAAATGAAGCAAAGAAGTGAATTATAAACTCAAGACCAAAGTCATTTCGAAAAATAGTTTATTGTTCTTTATCAAATGCATTTGTGACAAAATAAATAATTCATGTTTATCACACAAGAAATGTTATTTACAACGTAATATAATATATTTATTTATCACACAATGTATTTCATTGGCCAAGTTTCTAAGTGGTCCTTTCCAACCGGAAACAACACGTCATGTTTACAGCTTTGCAGGTCTACAGCCCTCTTACTGCTGGTTGATAAATAATATAAAAGCTGTGGTCATGTGTAAATGTGTAATAAGAGCAGCAACAATAGGCATATGGCAGTGGCTACAGGTTACTGGAAGTGTATCGTTCTTTGCATGAAGCCAAGATGTAACACTTGATACACTGTCTCAATGCAATATGAAAACAGATAGATATTTTGTTGGCACTTTAAGAGACCTTGTCTGGTTGTAATAACCGCATAATGTCGACCTTGTACCTTATGAAGTATATATACATATTAGTAGTAATACACTGCAACGTCACACATCAGCTTTCAGTCAGTATAGTTGCTTGACTTGACCTTGCCACTTGAACGAGAACACCATCACACCTTATTCACACACATCATCACCGAACATAAGTCGGAACGTGTTCATTAATTCAGAGTTCATTTATCACCAGTCACTGTTACGCGAGACATGCATTCTTTAACGTGACAATGGCCAACACGCACTGTGCTATTCCCCATTGTCCAACGTTTGTATCGGGAATGTAACCGACCTGGTAGCCCATACATAAAATGACCACTTCAGAAAGACAGAAAATGATTCATCAAAGGAAATGTTAAAAAACACACATAAGTCACACAAAGGTCCATTTTTTTCCTTTTATATCAAGTCTGATTGTCATGGCTACGGAATATGAGTATTCTGTATACACTGATTCGGAAAACATGACACACATTTAAATGAATATATACAGATGAATTGAAAGACTGCGTAATGGACATCATCTTGCGAGTAAGGATGGCACTATAAGCGACGGGTTTGATGCTTCCGCATCTTTGAAGGCACATCGTCAGCTGCTTCGGAGTCACTGTCCGACTGTGAAGAGTCCAATCTTTGAAGCTCTCCCCTCACACGTTCCAACAATGCTGCCGTGCTGTCACTAGTTCGTGCTCTGGAAGATCTGGGCGCAGCCCGAGAGGAACCTGGACCACGTGGTACGGGTGGCTCTGATGGCTTTGGGTAATCATGCTTATGTTTGCCAGAGGAACCTCCTGAATGACCCATACGAGGTCGCGGAACAGGCATTTCAGGATTCTTTGAACTAGAAGGCTTGGAACCAGAAACAGATGTCCCAGAGTTCTTTACTTCTTCCCTAATACGTTCCATCAAAGCCGAAGTAAAGTCTGATTGCGCTTCCCCAATTGGAGCAAGAGCGAATCCAAGTGCATGAGTCTGATTCAGAAGTTGTTGAGCTCGTTGTGTGGTCTCCTCTGTCGTCCTCACAGCTTCCTCCTCTTCAGATATTGCTTCCTGTTCTATATGTGCTGCGTGTGAGTGTTTCGATGCACTATCGTGAGTGTTCTTGTGTGCACTAGTCCTCGGTTCAGGCTGTGATGATTCCACTACATGATCGGGGTCTATAACACAGCCTTGTGCGGGATAAATCTGCCTATATTCTTTAGATGATTCACCAGATTCACTTCCAACGTATGTAACACCACTAGATTTCCTACTCCACGTTGTTGTCATCTCCGTTTGTTGGGCTATTTGTAACGGACCCAGGGCTAGAATGGCGTCCTCTAGACTATCGTCTTCCATAGAAAGCTGATCTGAGTTGATGGTTACGTCACTGTCAGACTCCAGCGAACTGATGGAGGGAGAGTTAAGGCCCTGCTCGGCGTGTTCTGTCAGGTTCCTCCTCTGTTGCACCGCCTCCACCATCAGCTGCTGGGCCTGGGCACGCCTGGCTTCCTCTTCACGCTGAAACAGGAATTGGTGAAGAAAGGTTTAAGACGAAATAATAGAATACATGAGACGAGTCCTATCAAAAGATAATTTAAAAGGAATAACCATACATATGACATGCTGGCGCTTCACGGAATGCACACCTGTGATGTTGTATAGTGTTTGGCGACGAAAGAAAAAATATACGAAAGGTGATTATGAAAAAGATTTTCAAAGTCTTAAATACAATTAAAGCTCCTTCAAAAGAACATAACAATAATCATTATCTTTAGGCTCTCTGAGGGAGCTGATGACAGAATACATATCTAATGACTATTTTCACTATAAAGGCAAAATAGACACAATTTATGGACAACAAATTCTTATTAACTGTCTTAGTATAGACCCCTTTACCGTTGACAACGGCCGCCTATACAGTTCATACGATTGTTTTTACTTTGTAATCTGTCAACTTCTAAGTTACATAATTATACCATGAGGGGTATTGAGCACTGGTATGGTGCTTATACAGCTAGAACCATTTTATGTTTACTGTTTTATGTTATTGTACATTGGGACCTGAGAAGAACCGGGTTATTTGGGAACCCAAGCTTGTAAGAGGCGACTAACGGGATCGGTTGGTCAGGTTCGCTGACTTGGTTGACGGATGTCATCCTACGTAGATCGTATCTTATGATGCCAATCACTGGGTTGTCTGGTCCAAACACGATTAGTTACATACCACCATCATATAGCCTGAATATTGCTGAGTGCGGCGTTAAACAAAGAAACAAACACGCTTACGTACATTCATTCACTCACTCACCCACCACGATGGCCAGATCAAATTAATGCCGGCGGTGGGGCAGCCTAGTCGGTAAAACGTTGGCTCGTCACGCCGAAGAGGTTCGATTCCCCACATGGGTACAATGTGTGAAGCCATTTCTGGTGTCGCCCGCAGTGATATTACTGGAATATTGCTAAAAGCGGCGTAAAACCATATTCACTCACTCACGTTGATGTGCTGTTGGTAAACAGATCTCTACCGCGTCCTACCTTATGTATGGTCAGCGTCTCGGGAAAGATGAACTTGGATGTTTCTCCAGACCCGGCACTGATGCTGAGGCGAGTGTTGACGGGGGAGTTTGGACAGCTGAGATCGTCGTCATCAATGAAGATGTCATGTGTCTCACGTCTGGTGGAGAAGAGAAGAACAGTAAAGAAACAAGAGCCTAACAACATTCAGCCTAACCCCTTACCACGTAACATCCTGTAATTGGGCCTGTTGATAATTCATGATGTGTGACGTTCTGGCTTCTGTAGCCTTGATATTATAAAGGTCAGCACGTTTGAAGATACATAACGGCTATGCATCTAAAACAGACATTCATAAGATAGTGTTGGTTAGCTTGAGAGAAAGAATGCACGAGTAACTAACCTTATACCCAAAAGCCAGATGCTAGAATACAGTATCAACAAGGTTGTGTAATGGCGGTCAGTTGACCATCATCAGTTCTCTCACCTTAGTCCATTCGTAAGATAAGGAATAAAGCAGACAGGCCAGTAACCAACAACACCCATAGCGCTGGTGGAGATGCAGGCTACGATCGATACTAACTTACAGGTGGGAAGGTTCCATTAGAAGGAAGGGCATTAAATATTTAATGGCTATTCACAAGAGTGGCTATATCAGCAGTAAACATGGACACAATGCAATATAATTCTGATAAATACTAAAAACAGTTCATTGTATGAATACATCATAAGAATGCGTTCATGAATCACTATCTCTATCACCGTTTGGCGGGAAATGCTTAACCCTAACACCTGGTGTCATCGCGGATTTTTCTTTCACCATGATTTTGCCTTTTTGAATAGAATCTGTTTCGGTGGATATTTTTAATACAGAATTTAAATGGTAAGTAAAATATTTGTCAGCAATACAGTAAACCCACAAGATATACCCCAAATGGACCCTCAACATCAGACTGTTACATCTACTGAAATCAAATGAACAATTGCATTGCTTAACTTATCTATATTTGGGATCAACGAACAATGCATTATATATGAGTTCGGCACGCACGCACGCACGCACGCACGCACGCACGCACACACACACACACACTCATACATACATACATACATACATACATACATACATACATACATACATACATACATACATACATACATACATACATGTACATACATACATACCACTAGACTAGAATGTGATATGGAAGAGCAATATCTTACATTTTGTGTACCCATGGCGTTTGGACCTGCTTGGACTCTGTTCCAGGTTGACATCCTTGATTGTCTCTCATCTTCGACGTCTCTCCTTTCTCATCCGGGCTACTATCAGTGTCACTCGTGAGGCTGGCATCCTTTAATGTCTGTGTGTCCACGGAACGCGTCTCAGGACAGACGTTCAGCGGCTCAGCTTCTGAAGTCTGTACCAGAGACGTTGACAGAAATTCCGAAATTTTAGGCACAGAAGTACCTGCATCATCTGATGCCGAACCTTGAGTAGAGGTAGATTCCTTTTGGTTTTTGGCTTCAATCTTAGGAGATTTTGTCTTTGGTATAATAACAGTGAATTCGTCAGATGCATCTGTGTGGTCACCACTGTCAATAGAGCTGACCGTTGTCATGGAACCGGAAGAAGGGAGAAGAGGACATTCACTTCCCACGGTGTTATACTGGGAGGACGCAGCCTTCCCTTTTCCCTTTTTGGATCTGGTTCTCCGGGGTAGTTCCAAGGTTTGTTCATCACAGGAATCTGCTTCCTTCTGAATTTCATGAACCCCAAGCTTCTCCAGGAGTTCCTTCTCTCTGAGGATGAGGCTTCTGTGTGAGTCCTTCTCCTGGTCGGTCAGGAGCACTTGCTCGGAGTAGTCCGTCTCCGTCAGTTCCCGGTACTTGTCCGAGTCCTGCCTCCGCAGTCCGTCCCCATCGCCAACACCGGGCAGCACACACACACCACCCAGCAAGGGCACCTTCTTCGCGGTGGAGGAGTTCGACCGGGGGGTAAGGGATGGAGTGCTGGCTGGGGTCTTGTCCACAATTTCCCCCTTTTCGACGTCAACCGTAAGATTGTGATCCTCAAGGGTTTCTCCTCTCTATAATAACATTAGAACGAAGTTCATCTTAGAGGCATAGTAATAGTAATCATCTTAGAGGCATGTTTAAACTGTGAATAGGTGAGGTGAAATGGGGTTTAACGTCGCAGAGTTTCTGTGCTGACGTTCAGATGAGAGTGTGGTTTCGAATCCCGAATGGGACCCCGCTAAAATAACTTTAGTAAGAAAGTGTTATCATTTTTAAAACTGTCGGTCACCAGACTGATGTGTCCGAGTCCCGTGGTTTCATTTCACAGGTTGTTTTGTAACAACATTTAATCTAAAAGACGGATGACGTTATGGTAAGTGCTCATTTCGTGTTATATTTTTTACAACTACGTGTTTCTTATTCTTCTACTTGGGAATTTCTAGTTTTTGATGAACCAACATGACAGTAGCAGAGACAGATTGTTGTACGCCTTCATTATATCGTGATTGAAATATCACACCAGAACCCCCAACACGTGCACATAACTTATAACGAGGATATATCAACGATTTCTTTTGTGAGCTTGTAAACTGTCTGTTGTGTCAGGCCAAACATACCTGATATCGAGGCGGGAGGTCCCCAACTGCGTTAGCCCTTCGTCTTCGCCTCATCCGGGTAACAAGAAACAAGATGGCGAGGATCAGTAGTGTTACAGGAATCACGATGCAGAGGATCAAAATGTAGCTGGTGTCATTCTTGTCTTCAAGTTGGGGTCTACTTGATGTCTGGGCGGCCGTGATTGGCTCAAGCACCTGAAAGTAACACATTCATTGGTAAATGAGGTTTGTCTTTTGAGATATCAGTGTATAAAATTCACCAAAATTTCAGTCAAAGCTACAAGACCAGATAAAATGTTGCCTGCCCAGAATTGTCTAGACTAACGAACGCAGTGAGTGAGTGAGTTGGTATAACGCCGTTTTTAACAGTATTCCAGTTATATCACGGCGTGTCAGCTTAATGTGGGAGGAAAGCCCGAATTTATGCAGGTTTCAAACGTTTACCACTTCGGTGAAACCCACGAGCACGGGTATGGTGCTGACAAACCTAGAAACATAATCGGGGCGCACCGGGATTCGAACCCACAATCATACGTTTCTGGCGTGCCAAAGGGACGCAACTCTGCACAGCGAATCGCTAACGAACACAAGTCATAAAAGGGTAAAGATAAAAATAGTATTAGGACAGAAATCAACATACGCGGAAGTGACTGAAAAATGTGTTGAACATTCACAGTTCATTTACATTAGATTAAAACTAGAATGCTTAGATAATTTAGGGAATCCAATAATAGCCCGACCATCGGGCATGCAACGTTTCAAAACTGACCGTCCGTTAGCAAAATAGACAGTCACGGACTGTCGGCCTGGCGGGAATTATAAACACTGGAGATGCAATTAAAATGGTTAAACTAGTCATCAGCCATCAATAACCAATCCGAATGAATTACGAGTTTTTTCCAAGTCTGTGAGGATACCTATTTGAAGCGTTGGGATCGTAGGTGGATACAGGCAATATACATGTACATGTACACGTGTCCTCGATCTTGAGCGTTATTATCCTGACAGCAAGAGACGTTACGCTTGCCTCAATATATTTACTCTGGTCCTCTGTCTAAACCGTACTGAACTAGCTAACTCATAAGACAGCTACCCGCCTGTACAGACATCATGACCTTATAATGTTTTATGTGACGGAATTTGCTTGTCACGTCACTGACAACGTGAATACTTCGTATAACCATATCCGGGTTTGAATTGTTCTTTTGATACCGTAATCTTCACTAAATATATGACCCGTGGATATCCGGGCTGGAATTGGTCTTTAACAGGGGTCTTCAGCAACCCCAAAGAGGGGACTAACAGGATCGGTGTGTAAGACTTGGTGACTTTGTTTGATGCATGCCATACCCAAGTTGCGTAGATAGATGCTCATGATGTCAATCACTGGCTTGTCTGACTCAGACTCGATGATTTACAGCTACGATTCACATACATGTACCTGGGGTATTGCTGAGTGCGGAGTTAAAGAAGCAAACAAAAGAACATACGAGTCCAATGGCGGTAACAAGATCGTCTCCTAAGAATATGTCACTGAAATAATTCCTTGTAACTTGTGTGCACTCTTTATGATGCTCGTAACTCTAAATTTGCCACATCTGCTACTGACTGGATGTTGGGATTTTAAGAGCCCTTTCAGCTCGTAACATGAAAATTAAAATATTAATTTTTGTATGTTGATGACCCGTTACAACGTTGACGTACGGAATGGGCGAGAGCGGTGGAGATCTGTTCTTGGGACATCCTGTTGTAGACGGGGACAGCGACGTCGGCCGTCACGAAGTCGCCACCATCACTCACGGCAAACGTCGTCGTCACCTTGAAATCATCAGCCGGATCTCTTTCATTCGAAACAACCTGAAACGGAGGTGTTGTGTTCATTAATTGCTGAAATTACTGAAAACTATGTAAATCGTGGCATGACATCGCCTCACCTAACAATGCCGTCCGGATGACGTACACCAATACACTGGTGTGCGTTAAGTGACATTTGCACCAGGGTACAAGCGATTTTTATGAACTCGGTAATTCATAACCCTATGGGAAATAAAAGTAGTTATTACATGGATATACATCAACACTCAATAGTGGTATGTGAGGTAAATAAAAAAAAGCAGAGGTTAAATGTGACGTAATTTTACTAATTAGGTGATTAACATGCTGCGCAGAGCTATGTTACTTGTAGATTTGCGCTGAAGGGAATTTGGTGAGGTGTAATTGGGTTTAACGAGGAGTTCAGCATTATTATTATATACATCATACATATACATCAGACAAAATTCAATTTTACAATAAAATCTTGTTTGTTCTCATTTTCTGTTTCACAGTGAAAGATGACGTGCCAGCGTTAGCCAAAACATGAGGGCGTCGGGCTTGTGCATCTAATTTCCCATTTGTCGTTCTCCTGCTTTGATTAAACATTACTTGTTTGAAAAAAACACTGTCTCTTTGTTGTGATTTTAAATGTTCACACTTGATATCCATATTCAATAATTTTGCATGTATTTAAACTGGGTGATACTGGGTAACATTTAACTACTTCATGATGTTATGTAGGTGGTAGAGACCTCAAGTACATGTTTCTCAATGTTAATATTGAATTGCCTGCAGGGACATGGTAGCATGGGAGGTAACTCGTGTCGGACTACTGACACAATGTCGAGGAAAGTACAGCTACCGAGGTGGTGAGCTCGCGGTGACCTGACACTCTTGTAATAGTTAATTTAATTGACTTCAATGTTTTGCGATAATGGGGTTATAATCGTATAAACCGTTGTGCACACTTTGCGTATATCCGCTACGCTACGCGTATTAACAGTGTGCTCACCGTTTTTTTTTTAAATATTGTCGTCAATTCTTAAGTGAACAAAGGTAAAAAATGAACGAAAAATCACTTCCAAATCTGCTTTTCTCAGGTGTCCGTCTAACATACACAGGGTACTTCACGACTGTAAAATCAACAAGTTTATTGTATATTCGTGATCAACTGGACTAATCAATACATTAAAACCATATCACTGAATTTCATTTATTTGTCTCAAACTAAGATAAACGATTTGAAATGGTTTCATGTTCTGAGTATGAATATTCACACAACGACAGGACACTACGTTTGACAAGTCAAAAGTATCCCAAAGGGCTCATTGAAAGAAACAATCAAGAGAAGAGTAAAAACACTACTTCCTTGAATCAGGATCTGATATTCCTCGAATGAATACAAACATCTGCTTTTTGCAAATCACACATAATATTATTGTCTTGGACAGAAGCATCTGAAGTGTCATGCTATTTTAGGCATTCGACATGTCGACATGAATTAAAAACTTGAACATTTCTACATCATCACTTCTAAATCAAATAGGGTCGCTTTGCAAGAATGTGACTAAACAAACATGTCGGCGCTGAAGTTGAATTGGACCGGCGATGTTTCACACGTAAGCTCCGTTAATCCTATATCAAACGCCTCTTTTGAATAAACACTAAAGACGAATGTCTGAAAGAACTCCAAATAATAAACATTTGTCTCCAGAATGTACACGATGTATACCTGAGCATTAACGCCACTCTGACGCCTGTATCTGTCCAGCCGCTCTGTAACATCTCGTCTTCTCCGCTGTTTGAGGGCGGTTTCATACAACTCGGCCAGATCTGGAATGAGTGAGTGGGTCGTGTTGAAGTCGCTTTACAGTATATCAGTTTTAACTGGAGAACTTAATGTGTGAGAAAAGCCAGAAGTGTTTACTTCAGAGAAACCCTGGGGCACGGATATTGTGTTGATAAATCTCGAATCATGATCATTGAGGCGCAGAAACTTAAATCCGCAATTATGTATCAAGGCATATATTCTGAAGCTATCACCAATGTAAGTTAGTGAGAGAATGTTGTTAAACGCCGCTGTCAGCAATATTACAGATATATCGGTGGCTTGTTGAACATCGAGTCTGCACCAGGCAAACAAGTGAGCGAAAGTATGAAGAACGATCGATGCCGCAAGGATATGATGATACGGTCACATTATCTGACCGATCTCCATTCTAACCAGCTTTGGGCACTGGGTACTTAATCTAAACGAGAGATCATACATGCAAGAGAGTGAATGAGTATGGTTTTACGCCGCTTTTAGCAATATTCCAGCAATAACAAGTCGGGGGACACCAAAATGAGCTTCACATAACCATGCGGGTCTTCGGCGTGACGAGCGAACGCTTTAACCACTAGGCCACCCCACCGTCCACATACATGAGATGATCTCTCTTTCCATATAAATTATCATTTATTCATTAAAGGATATTTATCATTAAAAAACTGGCTTCCGCAGGAGACAATGACAAAGTTTTGTGAGATCAAGCAATGTCTCCTTTGAGATATCACTTCAATGACATTGCATCCCAATGATTTTGCAAATGATTGTTTACATGTCGCAATCAAATGACGTCACTAATGTCTCTGCCACTGAAACTGTATAGATGTACTCAAAACACTGTTTATTACTGTTTACAAACTGAGAAAGTTGGAAAAATGAATTTGAATGATAATGTAATCCCACTTTATGTCTTTTTCTATCAAATAAATATCGGAGTTTGAAACGTCTATCGGCTCGTGTTGATATGTTTGATATTAAGGACACTCGAGTAATATTCTATATATATAGATTCCATTAGGTAAGAACCATACCTTTCTCCAGCTGGCGGCTGAACTGTGTGCTCGAAATATTGACATCTTGGCCTATGTTCATAATTAGCAGCATCAATGTATCCAGAGGGGGGCCGTCTGCAGGAGGAGTAGTTTTTGGTGGTGGTGAAGACGAGTCAGGGTGAGCGGTAGAGAAAACAGGGATGGTTGAAGATTCAGGGTCTGGTTGTTGAACCGAACTTGGCATTGTAGACATGGTGGGCTTAGATGTAGGAATTATTGGTGGCGATGAAGATGGGTTGGTGGAAAGGGTTATTGTGGTTGAAGTGAACGGTTCTCCTGAAGATTGTGGGTTAATGAAAAGAGTTGTTGTGGCGAAAGTTGAACGTCCCCCTGTAGTTGATGGGTTGATGGGAAGAGCTGTTGTGGCTAAAACCAAATATTCTCCTGTAGATGATGAGTTTAGTTGAAGAGTTGTTGTGGCTAAAACTGAAAGTCCTCCTGGCGTTGATGGGTTGATAGGGAGATTTGTTGTGGCGAAAGTTGAACGTCCCCCTGTAGTTGATGGGTTGATGGGAAGAGCTGTTGTGGCTAAAACCAAAGTTTCTCCTGTAGATGATGAGTTTAGTTGAAGAGTTGTTGTGGCTAAAACTGAAAGTCCTCCTGGCGTTGATGGGTTGATAGGGAGATTTGTTGTGGCGAAAGTTGAACGTCCCCCTGTAGTTGATGGGTTGATGGGAAGAGCTGTTGTGGCTAAAACCAAAGTTTCTCCTGTAGATGATGAGTTTAGTTGAAGAGTTGTTGTGGCTAAAACTGAAAGTCCTGGAGTTGATGGGTTGACGGGGTGACTTGTGGGTAAAACTGAAGGTTCTCCTGGAGTTGATGGATTGATTGGAAGAGCTGTTGTGGTTGGAGCTGAAATGTTTCCTGGAGTTGACGGGTTGATGGGAAGAGCTGTTGTGGTTGGAGCTGAAATGTTTTCTGGAGTTGATGGGTTGATGGGAAGAGCTGTTGTAGCTGAAGCTGAAGGTCCTCCTGGATAGGAAGACCATGAAGATATTGCAGTCAGAATCGAAGGAAGAACTGAATCAGATGAAGGCTGTGAACCCGTGTTATGTTCCGAAAGTGATGCTTCTAAGGCATGTGAGGCCCTTGTAGGTCGAAGAGTTGCTGTAGATGACGATTGTGTCAACTCGTGTGAATATAAAGTCACTGTTGGATACACAGGAGAGGAATTCATGTCCGAGTTTGTTGACATTGATGAAGAATGTTCATGAAAAGGTGTTCGAGATGGAGGTAGAAAGATTGTTGTGGATGATGACCTTTCGGTAGAGAGTAGCCCTGGAGATGAAACTAAAGATCCTTCACGAGACAGGAGAAATGTAGGAGACGATGACTCCTCAGAGGACGGGGACATTGTAAATAAAGACGATGATTCTTCGGCAGACAGGGATAGTGTAGATAAAGACGATGACTCCTCAGTAGACGGGGGCACTGTAGATAAAGACCCTTCTGTAGATTGGGACTTTATAGATATAGACGTTGACCTTTCAGCAGACAGGGATATTGTTGACAAAGACGATGACGCCTCAATAGACAGGGATATTGTTGACAAAGACGATGACGCCTCAGTAGACAGGGATATTGTTGATAAAGACGATGACTCCTCAGTAGACAGGGATATTTTTGACAAAGACGATGACGCCTCAGTAGATGGGGTCATTGCAGATAAAGACGGAGATCCTTGTGTAGATGGGAACGTTGTAGATATAGACGATGACCCTTCAGTAGACGAGGATATTGTAGATATAGATGATGACTCCTCAGTGGACAGGGCCAGTGTTGACAAAGAGGGAAATATTTTAGTGTTTGTTAAAGGTGAAGTAGATACCGATAACACTGTCCATACTGAGGAAGAAGTCATTGTTTTGGTAGACGACATGATCGACATTATTGAGGATTCAAAAGATGAGATATCTGTTAAGGAATCCATGGCTGGTAACCTAGACACTGCAGACGTTATTGATGACAACTTTTGAAACGAGGAATATCTGACATTCGTTCCATATATTGTGGGAGTTGCACGCGAGGTTGTCATTGGTACATGCGTGAAAGATTTAGAGGATATGATATACCCAGATGACTCTTCTTCACCAGACAACAGGATGGGCGGTGGTTCTGATACATCCACACTTGATACTCGATATGTTTCAAGGGGTAATATCGGAGACGATTCTTCGGATGATGAAGTGGAATGTAATAGGATGCTTGGCTTGCTTGATAGTGAGATCTTCAAATCAGGAGGTGATGATACAGTACTGGGTTTAGCACCCTTTGTGCTACTGACTGGTGTAGAGAAAGCTGTTTCAACTGGAGTTGGTGCTGTAATTAAGCTAAAGGCATCAAAGTATATACGTGATGTTGAAGATGTTTCTTTTGGCAATGAAGCTGTTCCTTGTGACATTGATACTGTGACTGAGACAGATGCAGCGTCATCAGTGTACATACTCGATGACATCTGTGAAAGTGTGCTCTGAGAGTCTACTGGAGACAACATGGAAGCTTTCATAGAGAATTTCAGTCGACTTGAAGGCAACATGGTTCCAGTAAAATGCATGGTTTCTGTTCCATGTATATTTGAGTCTATAGATCCTGTTCTTGAACTCCATTCATTCGTAAATGCACCTGATGTTGGATTTATAGCTAGACCTGTAGAATAAGATGCAAGGACATCATTTGATGAAAACTGCACCGTGTATGGTTCTAATGCGTTTGCTACTGATTCACTCAATGAGTTTAATGCTGATTCACCCATGTCATATGTAGGAGTTACACCAGTGACGGAAGATGATATTGCAACGTTTGACGAGTCAGCACTAAATAAATCTTCAAACACGG
Source organism: Haliotis cracherodii (assembly GCF_022045235.1). Lineage (NCBI taxonomy): Eukaryota > Metazoa > Mollusca > Gastropoda > Lepetellida > Haliotidae > Haliotis > Haliotis cracherodii. The sequence goes on along the minus strand of NW_027266270.1, from coordinate 15,213,309 downwards.
ATGGAAATGAAGACATGTCTTCAGAGTCCGTCCTTGTATCGAAAGGTGATTTCTGTCCTGGTGAAGATGAATCCGTTCTCGTTGCATTGCTACTGTTTGCTGGAGAGAAACGTGTTATATTCTTATATGTGGAAGAGGATGTATGAGATACAAATGTCTCCAACTTATGCCCAGAGGCGTCAAATAATGTGTCAAATCCATAATCAGAAGACATGGACGAGGATAACGTCTCTGCCTGATGCTCTGTTACAATGTGGTCAGACTCGATCTTGGAGCTCATTCCGACGTTGATAGACAGCGACACTTTACCTGTTGATGACGCAAAAGCATCCATGCCAGTTGAAAATGATGGGAAAGCATCAATCATGTCTGAGGGAGACGTTTCTTCAGAGTATTGGGTTGCCAACGAGGATGCAGATTTCAGTATATAAATCTGGGAGTCTAAAACACTGGATGATAGATATGTTATTGGCTTCAACGGCACCCTATAGGATGACGTCATCTTTGGTGTTGCTTGGATAAATGCTGTGGCAGACTTGTGATTAAGTGATGATGAAAACGATGGCTCATAAGATGATCTGACACTAGCTGTATCAGAAGACAGTTGAGGATCATTTGTGGCCAATGTAAGGAATAGCTCAGTACTGCTTACTGAGATGCTTTTAGGGATCAGTTCGTTTACTGTCGCATCTGGGGTCATTGATTCATCTATCCCTGACAAGGGTGATTCATTGTAGAGGGGAGTGGACGGTAATCTTTCATTATCAAACGTTGTGACCAGATTGTCATCCCAAGCAGCAACAGCATTAGGGAAGCTTGTGTGTCTCTCGGTTTCTAGAGGTGTAAACACTGTGGCCTGGTGATCATGATCTGAAGATTGGGAAGGTTCTCCAGACGATGGTCGCAATTCTGATCCAAGAGGTGTTGTGACTTGCTCTAAAACGGAATGATATGTTGTATCCTCAGACATAAATGAACTTTCACTCAGAGCTACACTTGGGTGAATATGCCTGGTAGTGGATAAACTAGACTCCATGCTCTTCTGTTGGAATCCATTATAAATATCAGTTGATGATACAAACTGCATTTCTTTTGAGAACTCAGGCTGCCTTTGATTGGATATGATTACCATTTCTATTATGACATCATTTGACAAGGCACTGGACACAGATCTTTGATATTTATCTATAGATGTCATGACATGACCACTGACTTGTGTGTCAGTTGTAGTATGTGCTCCAGCATCAGAGCTTATAAGCTTTGCACTAGGACTTCTCTCCGGTATTTCAGTGGTCTTAGACTGGATTGATACATCCTTTGTTTCCAGGCCAGGCTGTGGAACATCGTTAGTGTTTGAGTTAATGTTACTTTTTCGCTGGGCCTCTTTGCCAGAGGCAGAGAGATCATTAACTAAGACTTGTTCTTGTTGCAGTGATGTTAATCCCATCATACCAAGACTCTGAAAAGGCAAAGATTTGGAGATAAATGCTGAATCTCAGCACATATAAATACACATCCTCGATTATCTAGTGGATCATGTTATAGATTTGTAATGTGACATTGCTGTCAAATTTCTCTTACTGGTAGCTGCCCACAGATTTCTCTCACACTTGTGAATAGAATATATTTGAAGACATTATGAGACTTGAAAAGCTATGTGTGAGAGATATGAAACTCTAGGTAACTGTGTGGTAATTGAATGTAACAGTAGCCTAAACAAATTCTACCTTCACTCCAGTATAATGATTGAGTTCTTCTGAGGATATTTTGTTGAAGGTAACTTCTGCATCCTTGGCAAGAACCTTTTGTCCATTTCTGGTGACTGTGAACTCCATCTCCATACTACCGTCCGACCGAGGTTTGGTACGCTTTATCTATAAAGAAACAGTTGATTTTAAATATAAATCATACATCACCACATGACCACATCGGTTACAAATATAGTACACTTATATGTTTGTGATAGGAATAAATACATAGGAATTTATGGATAAAAACATTGTTGCTATCTGAACACTCAGGCAACCCAGGATAGAATAGGTCCACAGAACGCTATTGCTTGTGGTAAGAGGCAATTATATTGGATCAGGTGGTGAGGCTCGGTCACATGTTTGACTTTATGTCATCACACTTTGGAGGCGTTGGACTTTTCTCTATACATCAACCACATTTTGTTTGTTTGTTTCTCTTTAATGCCGCAAAATGCAGCAATGTTTCAGTTTTATAACAGCGGTCTGTAAATGGCCAAGTTTGGACCAGACAATCAAGTGATTGATATCATGAGCACCGATCTAAGCAATTGGGATATGATGACATATATCAACCAGGTCAACAAGCCTGACCATCCGATCCCGTCAGTCGCCTCTTACAAGAAATGTCACCTCTTATGACAAGCATGGTTTTCTGAAGACTAAGTCTAACCTGGATCTTAATAAGTTACAGTTTGTATGGCCTAGACACAGTCCTTCAGCTTTTATTTCAGTGACAAAAATCATCTTACGGCAGGTCTGTCCAAACTTGTTGTTCATAATCTCTCTTTGTGTCTCATTTTCATTACGAAACTATAAGACTTGACATTACATAACGTTTAAGGCACGCATTATTATGTTCCAATAGCAATATGTACTCACCTGTACATTGACGTTACTTGTGCTTACTGTGTCTCTTCGCAACCTAACATTCACTTGACGCTTTAACCCCTTTTCGTATGACAGCTCAAGACCTGAAATTATGAATATGTTAACTTGAGAAAGAAATCAACATTAAGGTATGTGAAACTTCCAGTGCCAATTGAAAAAATATGTCATCGTTATTTTATCACTTGTAGTTGGATTGCAATGATAGGTTTGATCTAATAGAAAGTACTTTGCCTCTTCTATGGGAAAAAAGCATCAAGTATTTACCTTTTACTACTTTAGCCAGGAATTCTGCAGAGGTTACATCTTCTCCCTTGGGATCGAACACCCACTTTAGGATAAAGTCACTCTCTCGTGTCTCTGTTTCAGGGTCTTGTGTGGGATCACCAACAGTTGGTTGTGGGTTAGCTGATGATGTCATTAATGCTGATGTTGTTGGAAATAGTGACCTCATAATTGTTGAGGCTAATTTGTTGCTGCTCATTTCTGACAAAAGTGGAGTCCCTCTGATGCTTTGTGTGGGCCTTATTGGTAATGAGGTAGCATGGGGTGTGTATATAGACGAATCCTTTGAGGAGAGAATCTCTCCTTCCGTTACAGTTGTGAAAATTTGCACATCACTGCTTTCAACATTAGATCCTAAGGATTCCGGTGTATCAATGGCATCATAACTAGTCTGTGAAGAAAGATGTTCCTTCAAGAAGGTGTCTGAAATTGAATTGATATTTTGCGATGAAGTAGCAATTGGCTCAAGAATTGTGCTTGTGTAGAGAAGAGGAGTCGTACTTGTGATATGGCCTGGAGATGTGCTGTGCTGAGGTTGACCTAACACCAAAGCAGAAGATGACATAATTCGGTAACTCGGCTTAACAGTAGAGAGACGCGAACCAAAGTCTTGGTTATGATATCCAGTAGTACCCGGTGAATCGCTTTCATAAGGTAAGCCTTCTGGCAACAGTGAAGCCATGTCAGATCTGCTTTGGAATTGAGATACTTCTGAATCTATTGTTACTGTTGCGGAAATAGCATCTGAACTCAAAGGTTCCTTCTTGTCTGCAACGTGTTTAACTGTTAGAATCAGCGATTGTTCCAAGATTTGGTCCATGTCAGAATTACTAACAATCATATCTGTAGACATAGGAAGGTCAGCATTGGATTTCACAGATGCAGTAGTTTTGTATGAGCCTGGGTTGAGTGATGTCGATAATGGTATGGAACCACTATGAGATTGCATTCCTATATTAGGCAATGCTGAGTTAATGGATTCACCTGCCATTCCCTCTGGGTAGAATTGGGTTGATTCAGGTTGATCTGTATGTTTATAGATGGAAGACAAGACATCAACACCGATATCAGATGTCAGTCTGTATATTTCATGTACGGTCGGGTAACCCCCTCCGCCAGATCCAACAGAATTGACATTAGATAGCCACTGAGTAGCTGGTTGTTTAGGAATTGCACTGTCAGATATTGCAGGCCACATACTGGCTTCAGATCCTGTCACGGTTGGTTGGGGTTTTAAGTTGTGTGATGAATCAACAATTGAATATAACGTAACATCAGCATCCTCAATGGTTCGGCTTGATTTGGTAATCTGAGCCTTTGGTGATTGGTAATCTTCCACAGATGATGAGGTATAAAAAGACGAACTCTCTGCACCAAGGATATACTCATTTCTACTGATTGGCGCGTACCTCATTGTCGCAGCATATGGGACGATGATGTCAGCATCACGAGGGGCTGTTGCACTGTGGCCAGTATTGTCAGTTCTAGTAGTGACAGCATATAGGACTATGATGTCAGCATCAGGAGGGGTTGTTGCACTGGGGTCAGTATTGTCAGTGAAAGTAGTAGTTGCGCGAAAGGGGTCAATTCCATTTGACTGGTGCCCTGAAAGTCTGGAGTCAGCCAGACTGGAACCCACTGTATCTATTCCCATGTCCATCGAACTGTAATCATTAGGTGTTGTTGCACTTGAGCTTGACTTGATATACTCAGCAGCAGCAATTCGTGACTCTGTGTAATCAGGTGCAGACATGCTGTTATGCATGGTACCTACTGATGGATTGACACTTGTTTGAAGAGTATCTTCTTTCCTTATAAAGGTTGTGCTGTGTCCGTGTGCTGTAGACACAGCTGAAGGGGAATCTTTGTGAATGTCCCCACTGCTACCTTTCTTCTTGGAATGTTTTGTCTTGATGTTTATGGAAATAGATGGCATTTGCAAGAATGGTTCAGCATTTGACTTATAATATAATTCAGATGAATGCATTTCCATTGAAGTGGGTGCAAGTAATTGTGCTACCAATGACGACACTGCGATGTCACTGACTTGCGGATTACTGGGATAACCTCTGAAAATCCTTGCAGACGCTGTACTGATTTCGATGGGCAGATCACTGGAAGATGTAGTCACATCAACTGTTGATACTCTATTGACATCACTGGGTACTATACTTGAAGATGATTCCACATCACTTGCAGTCATTTTGATATCACTGGCAGGCAGGTGACTGGGGTATATAACTATGTTACTTGACATCTTAACAGACTGATCACTGGAATATGTAACACTAGGACTTGTCAAAATGACATTGTCACCAATAGGCTGATTACTTAATTGTCTTGTCATGTCACTCGCTGAAATAGATTTGTAATCAATCAGCAGAGTACTAGCAAATGTTCTCTTGTTACTGGCAGATGGTTTGATGTCACTGACGATCCCAACACTGGAATATGATGCAATTTCACTGATTTTAACAACGGGTTGATTCCATGAATCCGTTACAATAGCACTCCCAGAGCTTGAAATTACAGAAGCATCTTCTTGGGAGACTGATACTTCAACAGAGCTACTGATTTTGTTACTGGTCTCTGATAGCAATTGTTGTGATACGGGGTGGCTGTCCAGGTTATTAAGCAGAGATGGAAGCGAGCTATCACGCTGAGGAGCTAAATATACTGGAAGGTCTATATTGATGCTTGTGGATAGTAATGGTGATTGAGATGGTGATGGAACTTCGAGAAAGGGATTTAACTCTGACGAAAGTAATATTGGATTCGTAGACAAAACATTTTGAGAAGTTTTCTGAGGAGCCCTAATGGATGAATATATAAAAGTGCCAGAAGACTCAAGCGGTAAGCTTGTCCATGATGTTTCTTCTACAGCTGATGACCTGTAAAGCCTTGTCGTTCTGTCTGTACTGTGTAATCCAGTTTGTAAATCACCTTTATCTGGATGAAAGGAAGCGCGCAGATCTGTAACGATGTTTGGAAAGCCAGCACCACTTGTTTGAGACATAGATGAAATATCTGAGCTCTGGGTTCTCGTTGTATCAGTAAATAGAGTTCTCGAGGATGTAACTGATAGCATGTATCTCCCTGTTTCGGATGAAAACGCTGACCTGGCATTTTCTGACTGCACTTTGGAAACACTGACATGATTCTCACTTAACTCTGATACAGAAGGTGTCTGTTCCCCAGGCGTCTCCTCATGATCCTCATATGATTTCGTACTCAATTTATGGCTGCTTGTTTCACTCATAAAGTGTGATCGAAGAGACAGTGTCTTTATAACTTCTGTATTTTCTGTAGATGGTGGTGCTGAAGACGATAGGGGTGACTGTAAAGACTTTTGAAGATCCCTTTCTAAATATGACTCCTTACTTTTGTCCAAATCACTAGTTTGCGATACACTTTCTCTCTGTGTAGTATGGGAAAGTGATGTATTACCTAACAGAGACGTATTATTTGCTAAATTGGTTCCCTTGGTCGTTTGTGTGACCCCCTTGTCATCTGAATGCGCCTTGAATACATTTATAAGAGAATAGGTTACTAAGAAATCTGACGCTGATGAATATTTGATAGAATCGGTTTTCTTGACCATGCTCGCGACATTTGTGAACATAAAGTCGCTGGACGAGTATCTGCTACTGTCAGCACTTTGTATCGTGTTACGAATGCTGGTTGGGGTTGTGAGTAATGACAAAGGCGTTCCAGGCATGTCATCACTACCTTTGGAGTATGTAGAAGTATGCAACGACCTTTGTGCAGAATTACTTTGGGGATCAATAATGTCTTTGTCAGTTTGGGCAGAATTATCTGATGCTGATGTAGTGTTTGATTTGGACTTGGACTTGGAGATGCCAGACTCAAACCATTCAGCTATCTGTGAAGCTGTGAAGTTATAGTCTCTTAAAATGTCAAACGTTGATACAGAAGATGTAGACTGATGGTTCTTTACTTTCGAACTGTCTGCTACAGTTTCCAAGAACGTCTCGAAAAGATTATTCATTGTTTCGGTATTCACAGTTCCACTACTGTCAGCTTGATTTGAGCCAAGTGTATCCATACCATATTCTTCTGCAACCATAGAGCTTTGGAGCTGGAGCTCGGTTTGTGCGACGTCTGAAAATTGCATTCCAGGTGCTGTATGTGTGGACGAATCTGATGCTGAATCACTGAATATGGGATCTGTTGTCCTTAAATTTGTATGTTTATATGAATACCTCGGAGAGATCACCTTTGTTGCACTTGCTTGGTGATATGTTGTAGATGGCACGATTGGTTGATTTGCCGAGGTAGAAGTCGTGGTAGATATTGAGGATGATACGGATGAGGTGAATGGCGTCTGAACCGGAACTGACGTCATAGTCATATACGGTGATGCTCGGTTGTGTGATGACGTATATTGTGATGCATGATAATCTTTCAAAGGAGGCGTTCCTGACTGGTGAATCCATCGACTTGTTTCTGAAAGTAAACAGTTATAATAGAAGCGAAACAGTACCAAATAGTACACATAATTATTACCTGTTATTTAATTCATATTGTTTGTGACTGTGTTAGTGGCATAATAAAAGAAAACATATCATAGTATTATATATACAAAAAATAATATGTAGCATTGAGTGTATTAAATTGTTTCAATATTAAAAAATGCATTTTGTGTTCGCTATATAAACATTATATAGCTTAAGTTTTGCTTTCGCATATTAGTTGCTATACTGAAGATTAAAACTAAGGTTTAAGCATCAAAAATAACTTCTTGTCTAACAGAAATTTCATTTGCAAATTTTGATAAGATAAATAGTTTCAACAGAACAAGATTTGTTATTGTAATCACATCAGGCCACGTCCATCTTTACGAAATGGGAACCAAGAAGCATTGCCAAATTTGCTAATTATATATTTATTATTCATTAGCACCAACCATTTAATGGTTACTCTTCACATCATAAAGCAGGAAGCAAGACGCATTGCTAAATGTGCTAATGACATATTCACCAACACCAAACCTTTGATGATTATTCTTCACACCAACGTCTCTATGTTACATTTTGCTCATCAAATATTCAACACGAAACATTAACTGCTCTGAAACCATATGTGTTGGAATATCTCAGTGTATAACTCAAACAAACATATTGTTTGGTCCTATTCTGTTTAATCTGTTACAACCGCCCAAGGCCGTCATGCCAATTTAACACACGTTCGGCAACATCTCATACCCATGATTCACAATATTACCCTAGCACTGTGTAATAAGCGGGAGGGGCACTGCTTGCGTTTTATCAATTCACCGCTTGTCTCAGCTCTCTAGAAGTGTCAGACACTGTAGAAGACTATAAAAGGAGCAAGCTTGTGAAAATTTGGGCGATGCTGAAAAACGATCTTTTATCGCCGTGACAAGCCAGGGTTGCTATCAATGACATTCACTAGGTGGTAGCAAGTTGTGCTAAATAAATCACAATCAACGACCAAACTAGAATTAAAAAGGGGCAGATTAGAGTTCAACTGGAATGCCTTTCTATCCAGTAAGACGGCTCTCAAACTGTAGTATATTGTTTGACACCTGGGTAAATATCACGAAAGCCCTTGATATCTTGTGTTGAGGTTGTTTGTACAGCACATACGGATGAATGGTGTATTCACAAGGCAACACTCTCGTTGAAAGCGTACATGAATAGACGTTTCAAGACGTGTTTTCTTCGAGTGCACATGTAGTAGGGAATATCTATTATTACACTTCTGTAGTTGCCCTGTTGAATTATGTGTCGTTACTTGAATGGATGTTTCATAGCTTAGTTACACAGATTTGGGTAGACGATGTGAAATAAAGGATAATGTGTAAGTGCAAACATTAAGCAAACAACTTGCAGTTATGACTGATCTATAATGCAATTGTGGAGGAGGTGATCACGTAAGTGAATGATAAGGCTTCACCGATTATTGTTTTGTACAGTAGAACATGGATATAACGAACGGGGATATAGCGAACATGGATATAACGAACACGGATATAGAGAACAAACGGATACAACGAACTGTTAAAAAATCCCCGATTTATCTCCTATCTAATATCATATAAAATTTACGGATATGACGAACTCTCGACAGCGAACTAACGGATACAGCGAACTGATATCTGATCACCGACAAGCCCATCTATCACTTATTAGTGACGTGTATAGCGAACTGAGAAAAGAGTAGTTCGTTATATCCGTTTTCTACTGTAATTGATATTTAATGTCTGAGCCAAAGTTACAGATAAGAACTGACACCCAGGATAGTGCCCGCCCAAGTAAGGAAAGGCAAATTTAGAAAACACAAAGAAGGTTTTTAAAGTTCTTGAAGCTTTTGTTATGCATGTTGATACTATCAGTAACATTACAATAACATGTATGAGTTTTATTGATTCGGATGTGTTTTAGTAATTGGATATTAGCATAGACACTCATTGACACTCACACCTAATCCCTTGCTGTATCCAACCATAAGAAGATTTAATAAAGTGACATTAAAACATAAATTACTACACCATCCACACTATCCAAGAATACTAATTGTATAAAGAAGCAATATGTACTGGGGAAAGAAACCCCTGAGGAACACCCAATCTTTTTATATGACTATAGTTAATCTGACATGACAGATTAAGTATAATCGTATGACAAATCGGGTGTTCTTTATTTAAGAATTGACTTTCACTTTGTGTGAGTTCATGAAATATGGACACTCATAGAGTGAGGGCCAAACTGCCGGAGCTTCGGTTTGTTCACTAGGATTGGTCGTAGCGGGGATGTCCTTGAACGGGCATGCAATGAAACTCTCTGACTTATCCCATTGTATGCTAAAACGGTAAGTTTAAGATTAAAGTGTCTAAATCATCAAAAACACTGCTTCTGTATTTTGCTTTGTGCTGGGGAAGTTCCAGGGGATTTCACAGGAATGTGCAAGTAGTCCGTCAGTTATTGCGTCATTTCAAGAATACATGTACAGTCTCCTGAAAACGTATGAACGTCAAAATGTGTCCGTCATACACATATGATAGTCAATTTCCCGGTCATGTGACCGACCTCTCATCCAATGGGAACGTCGTACATTAAAAATATCTTCTTTTGAGTAATATATATTTCAACTGAGGTGATAAAAGAAGATGAACGTTCTTCTGTTGAGAATGTTTGTGATGATGTTGATCAACTGCATCCTTTGAACAAAACAATGACAACGTTCAGAACCATTCGTTTCATCGCGACAGTAAACGGTGTCGAAAAAACACAAAAAGGTATAATCATCACAGATATGATCAAAAGGTATCAGTGTATCACAATGAATAAAACACACATGTAAGCGACACAGATATGAGTCACATGTATATCAGCGATACATATGTGAGACACATGTAAGAGCTACACACATAATAGATATAATTCCAAGGCGCCAATATCTCTTTCTCCAGATTTGTTTGTTTGTTTCCTGTTTAGGTCGCACTGAGCAATATTCCAGATATATGACGGCGGTCTGTTAATAATCGGGTCTAGACAAGACAATCCAGTGAATGACATCATGGACATCGATCTACGCAATTGGGATAAGATGACATGCATCAACCAAGTCAGCCAACCTGATTGCCCAATCCCTATAGTCGAGTCTTACAAGCATGGATTGCTGAAGACCAGTTCTAACCCGGATCTTCACAGGTGTCTTATGACATAACAATATGTATAAAATATTCAGAAATTTGAATTTAACATATACAAGCTGTCAAAGCACTTTTTTCTGTCAGCATTGCACAAACATTGATATTCCCTGACAGAACACGATCTAGACACGATTGTAAACAGGCAAACAGGCATCAGACAATATTTAACAATTAACAGATCCCAGTTGCTCGAAAGTCAACAAACAGCTTCCCATATCAAATGCTTCGGGGATAAAACAAATAGCCTAGGATTATCCTGACGACATCCCTCATTTGCTTCTTGTGGAAACAGTATCCGGATTTGTTGCCAGTAAACACTAGTGTCTGTTTCTCTCTCCCCAATATCTCACCACCATGCTATTTAGATACCATGGTTCTTTCTTCAGACATAGCTTGTTACTGAATTAAAAACTTTATTCACTGTCCAGGTAAATTAGTACTACTCTGTAAAGGGAGTAGTTAGATACATGAGCGATCAACATTGAAGTGCTAAGTTTCCTGGCGTGGGATCATCTGGCGACCCCTGGGCTTGTCCTGCCGACTACAGCAGCCCTGTTATCGTGGTGACGTATATGTATGGCGTTGTGCAAGAATAGAAACATGATACTCTTACCTTTAATGTCGCAAAGTGTATTTGTGTTTGGGCATTTGAATTATATACTTAATTTGAAATTTGTGTGAAAAACTTAATCATAACAAAATGAGTCCAATAAGGCACTTGTCAAATTGTTAACTACAATTCGTGCAAAACATATATCAAGTTTTATCAGTTGTTCGGAATATCCCCTTACTTTCTCCTATTTTTATTTTACATTTTACACGTGCATTGGAAGTTATATATATTGTACTACAGAGCCATAAAGAACCATGAATTATCTGGAGGCTGTGGGTAGCCTAGTGGTTAAAGCGTTCGCTCGTCACTCCGTAGACTGGGTTCGAGTCCCGCCATTGGTGCATATTCCTGATATTCCTTGGCATGATATTGCTAGAATATTACCAAAACGGGAATAACTCCCTGCTCACTTACGAATCGTATAATACGGTTTCAGAGTGTCACACCTTCCTCCGGGAGAACCTGGATTATATTCTTTTGGCTGATGTTCCAATTCATTGGGCATATCAGTGATAGAGGGATGGTAATTTATAAAATGTTAGTATCAAAATTGAACTCTCTCCTCTGAGATGGCGTTCCTGCTTGCTTCACAGACATATTCAACACACGTGTAAAGGGTATACCATTGACGGGAATCAGTCAAAAACAAATATAAGCGACAAAAACATTTCCATAATCATAAGAAATCTCTGCTAAACGTCACTGAGCGATTCCGACTAAACACGTGTTTATGAATCGCTATCAAATAGCGATGAAACCAGCTGTTCGCGGAAGAAGACATCTATTGGGAACTTTTGCATAAATACAATGCACTCGTTCATATTTTTAAAACATATCCATCGTACCCTGCCATAAAACAACAAGGGGTTACAATGTTTACAAATATCGCGTGCATCTGATAAATATGTATAAACTGCATGTCAGATAACACCAACCTATATGGAGCAAGAGATATTCCAACCCGTCTTCTACCTAACTACGTGCAGCAGGCACCGTTGTACAGATAACGTTGAGTAATGGATATTTAACCATATCTTGAAGGGTTGGGTACTAGTTCGCATGTGTGTTTGAGCGCATTCTGAAGTGTCACCCCTCCTGTGCTAGAACAACTCATTAGAGTTGAAATACGCCCAAAACTGACCGGATATGAAAGGTTCCCCCTTACTTGAGTATTTTGACACTAAACGGAAAATAAATAGTGGAATTTACACAAGCTTTCACTTAGCATGCTGATGGCTGGTGTTGATTTTCTTCGAACCAACTAGCCTTTCACACACTTCTCGTCACAAAATTGCTATCGTTAATATGATCACCCAAAGTCGGTTATAATTAAACTGATAATATATGTCAATTTTTGACAAATGGAGTTTGATCTAAATTTTATGTAGTCTTAGCATATTTAATAATTAGAATGTGTTTGCGTAACTAGACTATAAGCTAGTGTAAATTGGAATATGATAAAAAAATCACAGACATGAAGGGAACTATGGTTATGAAATGTAACCTCTTTCATCCGAACTGTCAGTTCCCCGTTAAATCATCCGTATTAACACATTTCTGGATTAACAAGACACGTGTAGGGGATTAAATACAGCATACTTCCGGAATGTGTGGTTTCGTTGCTGACGGGGTTCAGAGTAGCTGTTTAACTGATCAACTCATCAATTGATCAACTCAGGGGTGATATCGGTAGTCACGAGGTCATTTGTAGGACCCAGAATACCTGCGTACGGTATTGTGTGTATCTTCAGTTTGAATTGTTAGTTAAATAGCCATCGTAGACGCCTGATATTGTTCCTATCAATTTCATGTGCCTCTCGCCAAACACTCAGTTTACCAGCCCTGAGTCACGAAGATGAACACCGAGAGGATATAAATTAAATCAATGTCAACACGTGCTTCTGGGTTACGGAAACGTGACAAACGGTGATGTGTATAAATATCACTTTCTATGTGTATTTTTTAAATAATCGGGAAGGACAATATGCATGTTCCTCGCTTTATTTTGCAACAAGACGTGATGTTTCAGCTGATGCATCTCATCATTGAACGGTTTCTACTTGGTAACGCCAAGAGGTCATTTTGCAGAGCTGTAATGCACTGGATGAAGTTAACGTTGTTTCTTCTCAAATATGATGGATGATCTGATCTCTGCGTGCCACTGGGCATATGGCATCTATATGTATATGGCATAATATGTCAGTTTGTATGGCCAGAGGAGGTGTCAGGAGGTGGACGTGTTGGCAGGACCAGTTACACATGTTTGATAATTACATGATGATGCTATGAGTGGACATTTAACACGTGATAGATGATGATACAACGTGGTGCTCTTATTATGGGACGGGGATACAACGTGGACATGTTATATCCTGACTGGTAAAACGTGGTAGATGATGATGCAAAGTGGATATGTTATTCCCGTACTGGCATAACGTGGTAGATAATGACACAACGTAAGGATGTTATTACGGGAGGGGTATGAGGTGGTAGATAATAATACAACGTGAAGATGTTATTACCGGACTGGCATAACGTGGTAGATAATGACACAACGTAAGGGCGTTATAAAAGGAGGGGTATGAGGTGGTAGATAATGACACAACGTAAGGGTGTTATAAAAGGAGGGGTATGAGGTGGTAGATAATGACACAATGTAAGGGTGTTATTACGGGAGGGGTATGAGGTGGTAGATAATGATACAACGTAAGGGTGTTATTACAGGAGGGTTATGAGGTGGTAGATAATGACACGACGTAAGGGTGTTATTACGGGAGGGGAATGTGGTGGAAGATAATGATACAACGTGGTATGGGATGAAAAGAGGTTAAAATATCACGTGTGTGTTTCTTCAGAGTAACTCTCTGCCTAAATATAATTCTATCTTTTCTGTTGAAGTTTTCATTTCTTGTAACATAAATTATTTTTAGAAGCCAAATAAAAACAAGTTCTACAGTTAACGTATTGATAATGACAATGGCGAAAGTCCAACTGTACCAACCCTTTAAAAACTTGGTCTGTCCGACTCCAATGCTAATTCCCATGTACGAGGATAAAACCTACTTGTTTCTCAGGAATATGCTTCTTCCTAGGCATTATAAAAAATGACCTTCTAGAAACTACAATCCCAGAAAATATTCCAACGGCAGCAATGTGTTATGTCAGCTAGGTTTATCGCTGTGCTTCGTAAACTAACGAAACACAAGGCAGTTAGGCGTATTAACATTGTGCAGTCATTATCTCTACCTTTCCCACACAATCTCCAAAAGCACACAACATCTTTTTGCGCTGAAATTCTACACGAGAAAAAGCTGAGCATTAATCTTAGCGTATACACAGACAGCCGGCTCTACTTTCTCATGGAAGCACGAACCAGTCATTAAACATAACACAGGGAACACAAGATCGTCTGAAGAGAGTGTAAGTTGATTTCCTAGGCTATCATACACATATACTGATGTTCTTTAAGATAGTACATCATATGTCATTATGCTCAAAGGAATTTTAATAAAAGTCTTATCTTTCCTTAAAGAAGGGCGTTTATATGTGCGCGATATAAAGGAAAGCATGCACGGATATAATTACGAGTAAAAAATAAATCGTCGTTAAAATAACACAGCCTCCTTTAAAAAAAGAGGAATTTTGTAGACTGTAAATACAACGAAATGGCCATATCCTGTAGGGAGAGTAACTCGTTCCAAGCTCGGAGTTGTCGCGACTTATGGGGATTTCCCGTATCTTAGACATTGGATGAATTAAACTAGTTTACGATTGATCGTTGTTAATCCTGATTTAATCACAGAACCTAATTTATCAAAGCAGATGAACTAAGTTTGGAAAGTGCTTTATAAAGCAAGTACAATCGAAACAATAACGATACCAAGCACGGAAAAGATTAAAGGGACATTTCATTGATGTGACCAGCGTGAAAACGTTTGTTTACAGCTGTTTACTAGTTGGATTAATTTGGGAGCAAATGTAACAGACAGCCAGTAAGCTGTCGCCGTTACTGGTACAGTTGCAAAACTGATCGTATTTTGAATCCTTACCGAAAATGAATGAATGAACATTTTATACTGACATCCCTTGGAGGCTGAATCTGTATGTATGAAAATTAAGGAGTCCCAAAATCATGTATATTTTGTATTTTTTAATATATTTTTTTCTCTTTTAGCTATCGATTGTCAGGACGATTTAGAGTTAAAATACATCATTAAACTTATTAGAAGTATATGTGCAACAAAATATAAACCTGGTCTCCCTAAAGCTGGATTTTACATACGGTCTCCCAAATGCTTGTTTCATATATATATATATATATATATATACAGAGGGAGAGAGAGAGAGAGAGAGAGAGAGAGAGAGAGAGAGAGAGAGAGAGAGAGAGAGAGAGAGAGAGAGAGATATTAAAATACATAAATGCAGCAAAGGGGTTTTGGGTTATCCTGGCACAGTCAGGATGGTAAGGTTCATCATTTGCTCAGGGCCCTTGCCCCCTCTATGCGCACCCCAGACAGCGCATGGGATTTCTCCAAGGAAGCGCCCACCCAGAAGTTTTCGGAGAAAGTGGAGACTCCCCAACACTGCAACCTTCTGCATTACCGATATTGTCAGAAGGGCTGTATTCCTGGCAGCAAACCTGGCTACTCTACCAATGTCAGCCAACAGATTTGGAGGTACCAAACCTAAGGCACCGAGGACAATGGGGAGTCTGACAACTTGGTGCTTATCATCATCATCATCATCATCATCATCATCATCATCATCATCATCGTCATTATTATTTTTATTATTACGATGACATGCAATCAACTTAGCCATCGACACCGACCACCCGATCTAAGCTGATCTTGTGCGCAAACAATCCATGTAGCACCTGGTAAAGAGACATGAGTACATAGTATAGTCCCTTAGGCATGCCAAATCCCATTATCATGGGTTCTAATCCTGGATTCCCGTTGATTATGGTTCTTGGTTTGTCGACACCATACCTGTGCTCATGGGTTTAGCGTGTATAAGTGCTACACGTCTATAAAGATCTGCATCTCGTTTCTTCCCACAATTAGCTGTCACGCCGCGATATATCTGCAACTGATCAAAGTATCGTTAAACAACACTAATTCACTTGCACACTCATTTCCTCGTGAAGATCTGGGTCAGAAATAAAGTGCTTTAACAGCATGTATATGTTACTCTCCTAAATATTTTATACCATTTTTTTGTCTTTATAGACAGTGGTCAGAAAATCAGGTTTAGAAATGGTCTTCAAAAACCCATGTTTGTCGTATGAGGCGACTAACGGGATCGTGGGGTCAGGATCGTTGATTTTGTTGATGCATGTCATCGTACCCCAGTTGCGTAGATTGATGCTCATGATGCCAATCACTGGATTGTCTCTTCCAGACTCGTCTTTACAGACCGTCGTCATATCACCCATTCGTTCTATCATTTTATACATCCTGACGAAACTGCGAAAAGATCGGTCAAAACTACATTATCTACACCTGTCCATCATGGGAGGGGGAGCGTGGAGTACACAACTTACTTAACGATGGTCAGTCCCACCCAATCCGGCCAAATATCAACATGTCCAGGTCGGGATAAGTTCTGTGGTCAGTGAAAACACGACACGGTGCAGTCACTACCCTTCCTCTCTACACAGATAGTGTATTCTTACAGGAAGTGGAATATACACCGACACACACTCTCAGCCTAACCAAACGCACCTAACACCGGGGGCTATAGAGTGTCAACACATTGCTGCTGCAACAGGCTTCTTTGTGACCGAGGATTGTACTGGTGATACTGTTTGACGACAAATCAGACGAACCTGTAGATTTCACATACTGTCCAAAAATATTGGTGGAGGAAGCGATTGAAAAACATAACACCATGAAGTTAGCCATCAGTCAGCACACTTCAAGGAGATCATCCACGTTCGAGCCAAATGTCAGTCCCAGCAAATTTGAGTCAAGTCCACCAAACACCACTTGTGATTATCTGTTCCTATAAACCGTTGTTCCGTGGTTATTGAGGATGACGGTTAATCTCTTGTTCTGAAACTCTAAAGGAGAGGTTAAATGGGATTCACCGTGGCGTTCAGTACACTATTTCACTGACATGTCGACGTGTTACGCGTGTGTGTGGTTGCATGTACGCCGACTAACGCCGGTTTTACGCAACCACAGTATACTTACTCCGAGCTGACCAGTGCTTGGCTTAACCCATTAATGCCAAGACCAAGGCATGTAACAACAAGTACCATACTGTAAGATCTGTTGGTATGCCTCGGACAGGAAATCGAACCCCCGACCTTCTGCTCACAGGGGGGACGCACTATCCCCTACACCATGGAGGCGGTAGAACTGCTGAAACTTTGTATACATAGTGCTCTGTATTATAAGAACTTTATGTCCGAATGACATGAAACAGATTACCAGCGTCTTTGATATTTTGATCCAGAAATGGGTTTATACAACAGTGTGTTCATATCAACACCTCCATGCTTGCTTGGGCGTTTCAGTTGAACGCCTCATTTAGCAGATTTCAGTTTTTGCACAACAAGCCAGACTGATATGGGAGGAACACTGATAGAACGATAGTCTTTCTCACAGTCCCTGAACCATATTATTGTCCCTTCCGCCCAGCACTTGCTGTAATGCAAAAGCTCTAAAAGAAGCAAGTCTAGATTTCCCTCTGAATCTCACTGGGGCTACTTTTCAATTTAAATTTTATTTGTTTCTATCAATATTATTTAGTTACAGAGACTAAACATCAGTCTAATAGAACCAGTGAGTATGATTGAACGTTGCTTTTAGCAATATTTTCCAGCAAAATAAAGGCTTGGAAAAGAATAAAATGGGCTCGACACATTGCACCCAAGTGGAGAGTCAAACCTTGGTCTTCGTCGTGACGAAACGACGTTTTAACCACAAGCCCCAGCGTCCCCTGATAGAACGAGCGAAAATAACCGGAATGAAATTCCCTCCCCAATAACCATCAAGATGACTACAACTGGTAATTAAGTCACCGAAACCCACACGACAAGATTAAACATAGTTCGAGCCCATCGGAAACAACGTCCTTATGTGATTAGCAGGGCTGCCAGTAACGTTTGCTTTTGCCTTATCATAGAGTGAGTGAGTATGGTTTGCCTTATGAAGAATAACGTTCACGATCTGGCTACACGGGAGAATTGGTCAACCCGGAAAGTAAAAGGAAAAAAAGACTTGAAAATTTGATTTCACCAAAAACTTACCAATGTTCTCAAAACGTTACTTGGCTCAGGTGCGGTCGAGTAGCCTAGTGGTTTAAGCGTTCGCTCGTCACGCCGAAGACCCGGGTTCGATTCCCCACATGGCTACAATGTGTGAAGCCCATTTCTGGTGTCCCCCGCTGTGATATTGCTGGAATATTGCTAAAAGCGGCGAAAAAACATACTCACTCACTACTTGGCTCACACCGGTCGCCGAAACGGCGGAGCTGGGATCTTTTTTAAAGAAAAAATGGGCTTTTCAGGTACAGCTGCAAACCCATATCTTTGTTTAATTAAAACAGTGAGCCGAAATATTTCCAAAAAACACATACCTTGAGTCAATGACAATTTCATTAGTGTCAACAATCTTTAGATTAAGGTTTTTTCGAGCATTTTCTGAAACAAATTAGTTTTATTCGAAAATATCCCAGCCCCTACTCCCAACAACCCCTCTCTCAAATGGTCCGTCTCTAAATCCCCTGAAAGGTCACGGTGTCAACGGGTTTTGATAAGATTAAAAGGAGAAGGATTCGCATGCCTGCATAAGAGCTGTTGCATGGTATCATATAGCCTGGTTTCAGACACTGCTGATGCATCATGCCATGGCTCAAGCATGTGTTATGTGTTTTCCCATGAAACATTGACCGTCACGTACTGAAGCCTGACGATCAGTGTGATATATTTCACGAATCTGCCTACAGCTGTTTGTCCAGGCTTACATTTACGCACCCACGTCGACACGAGACGGCTAGGCGCCTTCGTAAAGTGTTTGTTGTCAAAAAGGGAACAAAACGCTTCTATATTTGTCACAGGCCATCGTCCGGCCATTTAACACTTGTTCCGATTGTCCCTCGATTTAACACCACAAATTCTCCAACAATCAATTAACATGGGGAAGTCGCCACTTGTTCCTACAACTTCCATAACGCTGAAGCTCTTTGACGTGCGCAGGGAAAGGTCAACCATACGGAAATGACCCAAGCCAAATTGAGAGTTATCTCCCCTTGTTGACAGTGCATTGTCACCGCGAGCCGCACAGCACCGAAAACCCTTAATAAGCCAATGTCAAATAGTGGAATTAGGGCCAAGGCGCTAAAAAGTAACTTGTTGTTAGGATAATCCTTTTGTGCGGATGTCTGGGGACTAAAGACTGGCAGGGGAATGTCTCAAAGGTGATCGTCTACATTTTAAAAAGACTTTAGTTGTACACTGTACATCAAGTTCAAATTTTCAATTAAGTATGTGTCAGGAGTGATTGTCTTTCTCTTCTCCTTGCAAAAACGTGCTGCGTGTGTTCTTTTGTCACATAGTAAATCAAATAGTCTTTATTAAATCAGAAAATAAAGATTATGAGAAATCCTTCCTGGGGATAGCTTAGTACAAATCTCAAAGCTTTTTCACATTAGGGATTTGGCTTGGGGTTTTATAGGATGTGGGGAGCCGTCGACCTCAGACGGAAATCCTCAAAGCATGCACATATAGTTGGACTTTACCTTTAAAGGATGAAGTTCAAGCAAAAGCTGGATATCTATTTCAATGTTGGGCACAGGAACATTTCATCTCAGCTCAATGATTATCGAAAAATGAACCATAAACTTAAACATTATCGGTTACATACTAACGCAAAAGTCTAACAACAGTCACAAATGTAATGTTTGGAGTTATGACAATTATGAAATCTTGGTGGTGAATGTTCTATAAAAAAAAACTTTCTTCAGACAATGTTATGAAAACCTTAAAATTAACAGGGTTCTTTTTTGCAAGTGCACTTTAATAGGGGGTTGCTTAATTTCAAATCTACATAAAAAAAATTATATTAAATTCACACCCAGAATGCATATAGACACTATTCACATTTATCGAGTCGTTGGGTGGAGCTGTGATTTCTTTATCAAAGGCGTAAACATGCTGTCATTAAAGCTGTGACATCGATCTCTCAGACATCAATAATCTCTACCACATGCCGCCTACAACATGAAATATATGCTGCCATTGATTTCCACTTTCCCTAAACGTACACCACACTATAGAATGCGGGAGAAGGGAATTCATGGGAACAGATGTTCACATGCAGGTACATACAACTGTCAACACAGCAAGACCCGAAAATGACTGTCGGCGTTTCCTACATTTTAGCCGACGTCACTCGGCTATGCCATGCGTGTTGATGTGAGACATTGTCTGTGTAATTAGTGTAAACTGTATCTGTTGGTGGAATATTCATCATACAATTTGTGTTGGAGACAAACAAAACATGTTTGAGCAACTTAGCAAACATGCTCCGACCAGCCAATTTAACCCGGGGTTTGTAACTCTTAAATTGTGTACATACTGAGACAGTTTATAAACGCAACGGTTTTGATTCGTTATATGCATGTGCATTATTTAAAGAATATTGATTTAGTTTATGCACAATCTGATAACGAGAATTGTTAAACGACCACCCCAATTTAACCCTAGGTTTTTAACTCTTAAATTGCATATATACTGAAACAGTATATAAACGCAACGGTTTTTTTATGTACACGTGTATTTTGTGATGAATATTGATTTAGTTTGTGCACAATATGATGACGAGAAGTGTTGAACTATATCTAACAATTCCAGTCGGCCGGTTGGAGGGGTTTTACGCCCTACTGTGTGGACATTTTGTAATTGTCTGTGGGTGTGGTCACAGTGGCAGAAAGAAAATAAAGCTCTGAAATGTGTCAAATCACCAAAACAAATTGTCACAGAAAGATGTAGATTTGTTACATCGGTGAGTAATTGACGTTGAGTATCTCAACCGTTTCTGTCCCTAGTGTCTCCGTGATGGGGTAGTTAACATGGTTTGGACCTGGCTAATTGTTTACTCGTGGGTCTATAGTTCGACTACAGCTCATGTTATTAAACACTTGTTATCCATTATCCATGTTAAATCTCCAAACTTTAGTCAGACATAAATCGGCGAATTTTAATTTTTGAAGGACATTGTGTATGTTATTTGCGTAATTCAGAAGAAGTCGATATATGTGTACTTAATACTTGTTTATTTTGCATTTTTATATATGTATTTATGTTTTGTGCTAAAACCGAGGACAAGAATCGAACAAATGTTACATGACACATGGGCATATGGATTTTCGAGCATTAACCAATTCGTTAGCAATGCAAAGGAAGTAATTGATCGCCTTTTGAAAAAATCAATTTCATTCTCATATCAACATTCCCAGTACCACGCACATCAATACCATACACGCCCACTCGGCAGTGACTCGGGGAGTTCTCCATAGAAGAAAAGAACTGCAGGTTCCTTAAAGATGTGGTCAGGTGAAATGACGTTCAACGTATAGCAAATAGCATTTCGCCGATATATCGACGGGCATTCACGTGTTTGTGCGGCTTCTTGTACTTGTATCGACTTATATCGGTTTTATAGAGCTACCGCACTCAGATACCACGCCGAAGGCTAACATGGATAACCCACTCAGACGCAGAATACTGACTCCTAGCCGACAAGTCCTTAGTTTTAGCCCCTTAATGCCGAGCACCAGACAGGGTAACAAGTACCATCTTCTGACGTCGTTTGCCATGACACGGCTAGTGATCGAACCACCGACCTTCCGCTCTCAGCGAAGGCATTCTATCTATTACACCACGGAGGCGATCGCAGGTTCTTTATTAATAAAGTTGGGTACAATATCATTAAACTGACTGATCACACTTCAAGAATATGGAAGTTTTGTTATCTCAGGATGCTACTACCCAAGGACACCCGGACCCGTTGGTCTGCGTGCAGAGTCCCCCCCCCCCCCCCCCCCCAGACACACACACACACACCCTCTCTCAGCTAACAGAACATCAGATCATCAGATTCGAATAACAAATTCGTCAATATCACCGCCATCCCCCTTTCAATTAAGAGGATCATCAGATCATCAGATCATCAGATTCAATTCCCAAATCCGTCAATACCATCCCCCTCCCACCCCCTCACCCCGCGGAGATTCCGGCGTTTAAATAGGCCCCCAGTAACTAATGCGTGACGTTAGAGCACAGGATCAGAGCAGAGTGACTTGCGTGTCAACTTACACCGACGGCGTGGGATTAATATTAAGGGAATAGTGTGCAGACTTTTGTGTCAAGCAACATAATGCCAAAACAGTAATAATTCATCAGCATGTGCCTGATTGTACACGTGCATTTCATGTAATGACAAATGAAAGATTACCTCTATGATATGGACGTGTCGCAAGATGGCTCAAATAAGGCCGATGCTATGTTAAATTGTAACTCATTCACTTCTATTGGCGTAACTCCCTGCCCGGAGTTACTCCTGTCAGTTTCCGATGGTTCGAATGTCATATGTGCCCCTTTTTATAACCTTGATAAGTCAGCACCACACCAACTGATTTCAAAAAATGTTAAATGTGTACGAACTGATGTTTCCTCCAGTGAGTGAGTGAGTGAGTGAGTATGGTTTTACACCGCTCTTAGCAATATTCCAGCAATATCACGGCGGGGGACACCAGAAATGGGCTTCACACATTGTACCCATGTCGGGAATCGAACCCGGGTCTTCGGCGTGACGAGCTAACGCTTTAACCACTGGGCTACCCGACCGTCCCTTATGGTATGACAGAAAAGAAATGTATTGTTCAAAGTGACGTTAACACAACGCGCTCACCAACTACGACCCTTATACAGCATTGCGTAAAGATTTCTTCAAATTAACTTATTATCGGCAGCAAAGTTTAGATATTATGCTGACTGTATTCCCCGATACTTATGCACGTGGTGGAGAACCTGGTAATTTCCTCTGAGCCACTAATTAACCTAGCTCTATTTCTCCCACGGAAACAGCGATACACATCTATTGTAGTTCTCACGGCATTACAAGAGGGCTTTTATTGAAGAAATAAAGGAAACACTAGCTGCACTATTGAGGAAGCACCGTGAAGTATCGGCACCGCTCGCGTGGCTAGACGAGACGTGGAAGGAGATGGAAGCGTAACAAATTGGACTTATTGAAGAGCAAAAACCACTTCCTTCAGAGCAAAACAAGCATAAGGTGTCGAAACAAATATAAGCACTATGCTTTGTGAGAAACAAAATTTATCTTCTATTTCCTCCTCGCGCTGTGTTTGCCCTAAACTTTAAAAAAAAATGAACGGCTTACTCTCGAAGCACAGCAGTGGAATTGTAGATGTCTTGGAGAGGGTATTATCTCGTTATGGCACGGCAAATGTGGAGTACAAAAACTTAACAATTGGCATTCATACACGATTATCTTTGAGTTCCGTCCGTGCAATGTCTCCATCATATATGTGGATTAACAAACACCAGGCAGGTTCTTAAAAACAATGGCTGTCATCGTTTCCTGTATTTTCATCATCATCTCTCAAGGAAAGCCTCGTCCCTTTGCAGCAAACTATTTCAAACATTTCAAAGACGTCCATCTTGTATTTGCACAGCGGGTAATTCACACAGGAGTCTTATTGTGCATATGTGCCGTTACATGCTCCTGACAAATACACCTCTCTCTCTCAAGTAGTTTCAGACATACCGCCCTGCCCAATATATTTCTGCTATGGGCTCTCCATCGTGAACCAAGTGTTTGTACTTGAATGTAAATGAGGAAATTGATAAGATTATTTTAATCTTATAAGAGTCTTCGGATGAAACGAAATTCCTGGAAAGGGGAAGTTCATTACGTAACGCAATAAATTGTGCCATTTTGTGGATGATAAGTATTGCTATAACTGACATTGCATCAGTGTGCATTTTGTTTTCATGTAACCTCCAGAACCACCGTTCCTTACACACATTTCATGTCTTACATATAACACATGTGTCTTTCAAAGAGCGGCATACGACTCTTGCTAAGAAGTTGTTTGATCAAGGTTAAAACATTCAAGGCCTAAGTAAAGCTTTCCAAAGGGTTTTTGTGGTGGACATGTCGAGGACATTTCCATATTTGACCCATCAGAGACAAAAAAAAAGGGTTGTCCTTTGCAATTTCCTATTTTGACTTGTACGATATATATGTTCCCTTTTTTTTCAAAGTGAACAATTGACTTACCTTTGCATGTGTTTGTGACGGGTGTCACCAGTGGGGTAGGATATGCTTATTATTTTGCGAACACCTGGTAACATCACTATTTGATAGTGATTCATTAACACATGCTCATTATATAGTCGGAATCGTACAATAGACTCTGTCTTATGAATGTCTTTTGGATATGAAAACTGTTTTGTCGCTTTATCTTTAATCATTTTTGCAAGAATAATGATAATTCTACGTATCATTCACTTGAGTGAATGAGTATGGTTTATGCCGCTGTTCCAATTATTCCAGTGATATCAGTTTGGGTGTGGGTGTGTGTGTGTGTGTGTGTGGGGGGGGGGGGGGGGTTGCACAAGAAATGGGCTTCACACACTACTCCGTATGTACGGAATTTGTAATTAATAATAAAATAATAATATTATGGAAACCTATAAACACACGAAAGATCAAATATAAGCATCGTGCAGAATGGGCTTAATGATACTGCCTCATGTTACTTGCTCTTCTTATTTTGCAGTTTCGATTACATTGAAAGGCTGTGAGTAGGCATTCCTAAACTCCTTTGCCTCACTGAAACGTGCTTGAGTAATTTCTCGTTGTCAAGTGAAATGACCGGACAAAACGATCTCCTTGCCGTAGACCCGATATAGAGAGTTTTAACATTCAACAATTGGAGGTCCTGCTTGTCAAGTACTTGTTAATTAAAAAGTAGAGCAAGTACCACATTCTCGCCATGTTTAGGAACTATTATTGCCCAAAATGGCACAGCTATTAGTTCAGGAAAACGTTTGTTTCAGAAAAAGACAACGTACGACAAGGTGAGGAAAAATGGGTTTTAACGTCCAATTATTGCACTCACTGAGATACCGTGCTGCAGTTTAACATGGATACCCCACTCAGACACAGTATACCGAGCGCCAGACAGGGTAACAACAAGTTACTTCTTTTTACGTCTTTTGGTATGACGCGGCGGCCGGCCGGGATCGAACACCGGACCTTCCACACGCAGACGCTCTACTACTAGACCTCTACTACTTAAAGAGCTACATGACCTCTATAACGACATGAATGTACGAATATCAAGCTTGAAAGAGCTACGTGACCTCTAAAACGACATGAATCTACGAATATCGAGCTTTAAAGAGCTACGTGACCTCTATAACAACATGAATGTACAAATATCAAACTTTAAAGAGCTTCATGACCTCTATAACAACATGCATGTACGAATATCAAGCTTTAAAGAGCTACATGACCTCTATAACGATATGAATGTACAAATATCAAGCTTTAAAGAGCTACATGACCTCTATATCGACATGACTGTACGAATATCAAGCTTTAAAGAGCTACATGACCTCCATATCGACATGACTGTACGAATATCAAGCTTTAAAGAGCTACATGACCTCTATATCGACATGACTGTACGAATATCAAGCTTTAAAGAGCTACATGACCTCTATATCGACATGACTGTACGAATATCAAGCTTTAAAGAGCTACATGACCTCTATATCGACATGACTGTACGAATATCAAGCTTTAAAGAGCTACATGACCTCTATATCGACATGACTGTACGAATATCAAGCTTTAAAGAGCTACATGACCTCTATATCGACATGACTGTACGAATATCAATCTTTAAAGACCTACATGACCTCTATAACAACATGAATGTACGAATATCAAGCTTTAAAGAGCTGCATGACCTCTATAATGATATGAATGTACAAATATCAAACTTTAAAGAGCTACATGACCTCTATATCGACATGACTGTACGAATATCAAGCTTTAAAGAGCTACATGACCTCTATAACGACATGACTGTACAAATATCAAGCTTTAAAGAGCTACATGACCTCTATATCGACATGACTGTACGAATATCAAGCTTTAAAAAGCTACATGACCTCTATAACGACATAAATGTACAAATATCAAGCTTTAAAGAGCTACATGACCTTTATAACGACATGAATGTACAAATATCAAGCTTTAAAGACCTACATGACCTCTATAACAACATGCATGTACAAATATCAAGCTTTAAAGACCTACATGACCTCTATTACAACATGCATGTACAAATATCAAGCTTTTAAGACCTACATGACCTCTATAACGACATGAATGTACAAATATCAAGCTTTAAAGACCTACATGACCTTTATAACAACATGCATGTACAAATATCAAGCTTTAAAGAGCTACATGACCTCTATAACGACATGAATGTACGAATATCAAGCTTTAAAGAGCTACATGACCTCTATATCGACATGCATGTACAAATATCAAGCTTTAAAGAGCTACATGACATCTATAACGACATGAATGTACAAATATCAAGCTTTAAAGAGCTACATGACCTCTATATCGACATGAATGTACAAATACCAAGCTTTAACGAGCTACATGGCTTTACTTAAAACAATGCATGTAAGTATCATATTAGTCTAGTATACATCGTCATATTCGTCTGAATTATTGAAATCATGTTAAATATCCTCTCCTCCCCATATTTGCCATGTACTGAAAGGAGATCAAGATTCATGACGTGGTGTAAGTTAGATAGAGGTTTGCTAAGAAATTATCAAAGCATGTCATCCTATATTGTCCTGAAACATATGATGTCCAGATAACGCGACTTTCATGACAATTTGATCTGGCTAATCACCCGGATGAAATATTATTACGTTCCGATTTAGTTGTTTGCAAATCAGTTAAAGTTGTCAGTTGAATAATACAACCATTGTCATCAGCTTATTTGCTGTGTCAAAATAGCCCTAAATTGATGATATGTTTTTATTTCCGACAAAGTACACGCATCTGTCCAAACACTAAGAGGATTTCGGCTGTGCATTATGTTAGGTAACGCGTCTCTGTAAAGGCCATGGTGAAGCTCTTAAGTCGTATCGACTTGGATTATTTTAGATGCAGTGAGCTTCTTTGCCATAATGCGATATGTTTACAGACAGATCAGGGCGACCCTTTGTGGCCGTGCTAATATTTTATGTGAAATCATCACAGGACTGAGAGAGGAATATATAGAACGATCTGGGTTTTTTTTTAAAAAAGAACAGTGTGGGTTTAATCTCTGCGATATTACCACACCGTATTAAAATGAAAAGATCACTGCAATAATAATTTAATGATATAATAACAATAAAAGTAGGATTAATTAAAAAATTACGTGTAATTCCCATACAAGGATTAGATAAAAGTCGGCAGGCTTGAATACATTTTCTATGCGACTCTTGGTGCAATATGCATTTCCTTTTCCTCACCTTAGCCCCAAACATGCAAACACAATATATACGAACAACTGCGAACAATGAGGAACCAGGACGAAACTTTCAAGGATCCCAACATCTAAACCCCTCTGTAAATTGGACAATAACAAAACACCGTCTTAAACAAAGCATTTGTTGATATTTGAACAAATGGTTAATGGGCCCCTGGGCACTCGACGGCAGTTGAGCCAAACAAACTGTTTGCCCGTGTGTGATATTCCGAAGCAGACTTACTAGTTGCATACCAGTTATAAACAGCTGAGCGCTTTTGACAAACTCACTAATTACATTCTTAGTGAAGCTGGGAAGGTCGGGGAAAAAGTGTCATTGTTTGACCAAATCCAAAAAACACATAAGGGAAATTACCATAAAATCTCAAACAATAGCTTAAGAGTCAAGGTTAAGGCTAAGGTGATGTTAGCAGATGTTAGGATTATAGAGTTACTGGAATGGCCAGAAATAGTTATGGTAATCTTAGGATTAGTTAATCCAATCATATTGCTCAACTCGACTTTGAAAGGATCTTTCAAAAACTCATTTGCCTTAGAAAGTCAATGATTATAGTTTCATGCTTACAGCACCGACATTAGATGCAAGACACCGTCTGAAAGTAGCATTTGGAATTTGTTTGAGTTTTGTAAAAGTAAAAGCGCTTAAAGCGTTAAAAGACTTATTGTCCACCAACAATCCAAATTAAACATAGTACACTTATACTATTTGAAAAAAATAAATATATATATATATGATCAATCAGAAAATGATCACAGTAACATTTTACTTTGAGTATAATTAATATATACATGTTACAAATTGTATTGTTTCATCTACAAACCGTGCATGTACGGTTAAGAAAAACATCACGAGGAAACTATACAAAATGATCCAAGGTGCAAAGAGAAGATTATCGTCGATGTCAAAGAGGTAAAATCTTGGCATGCCAGCATCAGGTGTATTTGAAAGGACCTGGGCGCTCTCAGTTATGTGTGTGATGAAGCCAATGTGGTTCTCTTTCCAGATTCACACCGTACCCCCAATTCTGAACATGACTGAAATCCTAACTTTCCTAACACTGCAATTCACACGCAAGATCCACAGAAACACACAGGAGTCGAAGTGATTAGTCAAACACAGAGAGGCTGGGATATCTGCACTTAAAGTGATAACAAACCATTTAAATGATAAAAACGGGCTAGCTGTATATACACTACTCAAAAGAAGTCAAAGAACACCCAAATTCTTTCATATTACTATAGTTAATCTCACATGCCAAGACAGATTAACTATAGTAATATGAAAGAATTGGGTGTTCTTTAACTTCTTTTGAGTAGTATAGAATCACCATTAAGAGCCATTTTGTCGTATATTGTGTCGTAAAAGATGTTAAAGACAAGTCTATGGAAGTGTTTATACGCAATTAATTAGTGTTCTATTTGGACTTCATTGAAAGATAGTTGAGGCAGGAAGGTGTTATACGCAACTGACTTGTGTTCGATATGAACTGATGAAGGATCGTTGATATATACATGACAAAACGTTTAAAAATCGGTCAACGTTGCTCGTTTCGTTTCCCATTTCCACTATTTTCGTACCGGTGCTAGTCATTATCCCAACCAGTTGACACGGACCAATTAAACAACCCGTAACGAAATTGATCAAATAAACTCAGCCATTCCAGAAAATACTTAAACAGTCGAAACGGTAGTTACAACATTGTTTTGCTTAACGGTCTCATCTAAATTAGCTTTCACGCCTATCAACGGGAACTCAAATTCCACGCAGACCTTGGCATGTGGGTGTGAAGAAATCCTTGTTGTACATCCCAATATCAGGACTGTTTCCCCCAGCCACCTTCCTGCCATCGACCCCTCCCCCATCATTGTTCACACAGCCCCGGGGTCACTGTTGGGGAAATCTGTGGGGTGGGGATGGGGGTAAGAATGAAGAAGTCCCAGACGTTATTGTCACGGGGGTGAAAAAAGCATTGTTTATCTTTAAGGATTCAAATAGGAAGTTAGAAATTTCCTGTGACAATACTAAATACAAATAGCATGAGATTTAAGCTTAAGCTGTTTCTATTACAGGAAACGGAAATTGAATTACATACATTGTTTTCTGTTTTGATATGAAAACATTACACGTTGCAGATATCGTGTCTGAAACTGACACAAAGAGATTGGCAAATAGTGTTTATTTTTCCCGTAATACTAAAAAAGGGAAGTGTATCTAAATATTTGTTGCTTCAACAACCATAGATAGTAGACAACATCATCTTACTCTGATCAATATGATGTTTTCGGAAACTGTGTCAGCAGAGAGGAAGAGGGAAGCACACATAGGTGAAACATGTAGAGCACTTTGTAAAACATAGAGTAATGTCGATTGGAATGGAAATATTTCAAGACGTTCTTTGGTGAGCATTTTGCGATTAGAGAGTCAAAGGATTATGACATCATTTGTAGACATATGGGATTTTGGCTTGAATGTGAACTCATCAATAAAGTATCATAGCTTTCAAGGGTTAACCGGATGCAGTCACGTTCATAATATGCATGGGAAACATGACGTATTTTTCCTTGAGCGGGAATCGGGGTTAAGGGAGCACTGAGCGGAGCGGAGCTGTGTTTGAGCAAACATAATTTGACATGATTCGTATACCTTAAAGTGCATTCGTCAAGCCAGTTCAACATTACCATGTCAAGAAACATGGGGATACCTCATAGCAATGTGAGCTAAGATCCACATAATTCTTGCTTTGGCATTAGAAAAAGTAATATTTGTACGTGTTGAGAGGTGAGATGAGGTGACTACGTGAATAATTAAAAATCTCATTTTGGATAGAATAAAACATTGAATAACCGTCATGTGGCAACAATACACACAGTACTTCATAAACACATCCTTTTTAGTAGGGATCGTACAATAGATTTTTTCAGCAGAGATATATTATGATTATGGAAAGGGTTTTGAAAACATTTTCTACTTGATGTATCAGTGAACATGGCATATCCTGCCTTCGTACCATCATTTCCAATTTCTGACACAGAACCCAGTCAACAAGCTTCACCTCTGTTTCTACATAGTTTACGAAACTGTAGGGATAAAAAACCTAGATGTCAATGGCGGAAAGTAATATAATCTGAAACCTCTTGTTATTTCCGATCTGTACACCCTGTTCACATATGACTGGTATTTCGACCCCACTTCAAGCCGTGTGCATTTGTGATACTTCCGCATTATATATGATTGTATTAACTTTTGCTCTTGGTGCAATTTGCAACTGATGCTATCTAAAGCATTCCCGCTGGATCTCACGAGGTTAATAACATTTCGGGCCCGCTGAATGGTCTGGATGATAAAGCTTTCCCTTCGTCGCATGAAGGTTCGGTTCCGACTCACTCACTCACTCACTCACTCACTCACTCACTCACTCACTCACTCGACGAGTTTTACTTAGCTACGAATACAGTTACTGACAGTACCATGAAAGTTCATACTATTGTTTATTTTATTGAATTGACGTTTAACGCCGAAATGAGCAACATTCCATCGATATCACGTCGACCTGTCAATAATAAAGTTTGAACCAGACATCCAGAGATTGATTTTTGTGATCAACGTTCCAGGCCGCCCAGCACGATCACCATGTCCATTTAATCGTCTCTATGGACAAGCATATGTTACATATCCTGACCCTGATTACCCACAGGGGAACAATGGGATCAGTTCGTTTGCGAATGAAGAAGTGAGTGAGTGAGTGAGTGAGTGAGTATGGTTTTACGCCGCTTTTCACGGCGGGGGACATCACAAATGGGCTTCACACATTGTACCCATGTCGGGACCGCCCCGAATGAAGAAGTGAGTTAGCAGGAGTCTTCGTCGCTTTTAGCAATATTCCAGTAATACCACAGTGGGGGACACTAGAAATAGGTTCATACATCATACCCATATTGGGAATCGAACCCGGGTCTTCGGGGAGACGTGCGAACGCTTTAACCACTAGGCTACTCCACCGCTCCTGTGAGGGCAGGAAATTTCGGAGAACACATAAGGAATTTACCTTACATAACATGTAAAGTTTCTGTATACGGTCTATTTTTAATAAGAAAGTTCACATATTTCAATTAACACTTTTTAATCTCTGTTGTAATCGTTTTACAGTGTTGCAGTTAACATTTAATAAGCTGAACTCAAACTGATATGTTGTTTAACCATTCTATAACAAGTGCACCATCACAGATGCGCTACGCTGCAATGGTGGAGTTGCGATGTCAAGTGTGAGTGCGTGAGTGAGGGAGTTATGCCCTGAGTAGAGTACTGCGGATATATCACGGCGGGCGTGTCAGTTTGGTGTGAGAGGAAAGTCAGAAGTGGTGCACTTACTGAAATTCACGCGTTCGGATATGGCGGTAATGGCCTGATGCTGATGATCATAATTAGGGCTAAATTTGGACTCGAACCCACGATCATAGGATCATGACACACCTAAGGGACGAAACTCTGCACAGCAAATTGTGGCGTTGTAGACGACTCTGTCATTCGTGACACTCATTGGTGTTCAGCATCGCGGTTACAGACATGAGAAAAGTAGGACAACTGTTCATTATGTGGCTGCCGGATATATAGAATTTGACCATTTGACTTGCCTTCGCGTGTGTTTGTGACTGGTGCCAAAGGTGGAGCAGGATACGCTTATCTTTTCGCAAACACCTGGCGTCATCATTATTTGATAGTGATTTAACAAGATATGACAGTCGGTGAGGTGGCGTGAGAGGAAATCGGGCTTGACGTCGCGTTCATTTATTCATATCTACCTACTTACATGTTTTGTGCATTTTTAAAACTGGTATAGAATAAATGTTACATGCCACACGAATACTTCGATTTTCCAGCATTAACCAATTCGCTTGCAGTGCAAAGGAAGTACTCGAACGCCTCTAAAACAATCAATTCAGTTCTTGTATTGACATTCACAATTCCACAAAAACCTGATAAAATGACACCACTAATCTCAGCACAGAAGCCGGTTAGCTGTATACACCCAAGACACTGGTTATTACTGTTTACACAAACTGAAAAAGTGGGAGAATGAATTTTGATGATAAATCGAATTCCATCCGCGTGGCTTTTGATATCAAGCATTCCTCGGCGTTTTAAACTTTTATCGACTGGTGTTGATACATTTAATATCAAAAGTCACTCGGATGAGATTGTCTAAATGCATACATAATTTCAATATTTTAATTTCCCCTTTTAATTCAGCACTATGCCAGCCCTGTCGAAAGTATTAATATTTCAATTAATTTATATATAAACTAAAATGACATTTCTCATTATGTCGCGTCATACTTCAATGTAATTAAACAGTTCATTTACATACATATGTATACGCTGAATAGACTTATACATAAAATAGAAAGCAGAAACGTCAGGGATATGAAAGTGTTCAATAACAGTATCGTACTTGTCTGAACTGATATTTTCCTGAATCTGACAAACGGAAGGAACCCGTGCGGGTAACCGAACAATGTATATCCTTGTTTCGTGTTAATGTGACCGTTGAGGGGCGTGGTGTTGAAGATTATATTGCTAATATCATGTTCATAAATAACCCCTTCCTCTGTTGTTCTGAAAATTAACTTTAAATGTTGAAACCGGATGCATTGACAGCTTTTCTTGAAAACGTGTCCCATTCCTATTGTACAGATTTGAAACATATTTACATATCCTGTTTTGTTTTTAGATACTTTTCATTTCAAAAGAACAAAATAATTTCAATTTTAGAGAATTCATATTACGATGATGTCCAGTCTGTTTTAAAGGTTTCAGATTTTTAAATAATCAATGACGCTTCACGCTATTTAACTTTCAGAACACACGAGCGTGATAGTTTCACAAATGTTTAAAGAGCTTTGCGTGGAACTTTTGGCTTCCTCCTTTGCACTGTATGACGTTATCTGCCAGGCCCACCAAACAAAGATTTGTGGGATTTTCATAAAATGAATTTTTCAAATTGAAATCTTCAAAAGGGAAGAATTAATATGATAAAGGTTTAACAATGAGGAAAGTTCATGCGAGCAGCTTATTGTTATTACTCATTGAAAAATTATTAACATCAACATTATGACTGTTGGTGTGGGATGTGGATGGGGGTGGGGGGGGGGGGGGGTCGGGGTTTGTCCGGGTTTGTGGTGGGTGTGGTGGTTAACTTCTCGAATGACATAATCGTAATTAACGGTAAATAAGTATGCATATGTCTTTAAGCAAACCATTAACTGACAACTGGGTCAAATTGTAAACTCTGGTTTTAACGAAGTCGGTTATGACAAACAGTCACTCAGATATGACTTTCCAGTATTCGGATTTTACTTTGACAGCAATTATCATTTCCTTTATTTGGAGCCCATCCAGTTATCAGTGCTTAATGGTTACCTTAAAGAGGTGGTATATGCTCAGGTGCGTATTAAAGAGGTGATATATGATCAGGCAAGTATTACCTTACTATAAAAAGGCAGTGCATATTCAGGCATTTCATCTGGTCTTAAAGCAACACTTTACTACATCTCAAATTGGTACGAATTTCGAAGCTTTTGTATCAATAGATACACGGTTTACATGGATTTCCACTTTTTAATTCTTTTAGTACATTGTGTCGGTACATACACTGGTACTTTCAGATCTTGCTGCTTGTAAGTAAACCCAGTTCCATTTTACAATTACGGATTACTTTAAATACACAGGAACACTACCTACACATGTATGATGACCGTGTCTAACCTTAGTCATGGGCACCAGGCTGTCGAGCCCAGTACATAGACATTGTATCAAGTCATTATCTGGTGTCAATGTCACAATGTGTTGCTGCTATGATCAGGAGCACAAGTATTTATAAGTGTTAAGTGTTTACAAGGTCTTGAGCATGTAACGACCACTGGTTTACCTTGAGAAGACTGTCAATGAACCAGTGCGAAATATCACTAACAGGCCCTTGACACTACAGTATAGAAGCAATCAATGAGGGTTTTTATTAACGTGAGCGGAGATGTCTGTTTAGCAAACTATCCCCCAAATTCCTGTGTAGAATGTTTACTGATATCCAACGTGCTGAAGAACCACATGTCATATTCATACAAACAGTATCGAATAATCGAGCAAAAGAGAAGATTTCAATATAATAGTGTTTGAAGCTTGTTTTTTTCATAGAGTTTTAAATAGTTTGTGTTTCGCTGCATGGTTCAACACAACAGTGTCAATTATACAGCGTGTCGTATGTTTTTTTAACAAAACGGAACCTGTATTTGAAGATCGAATGAATGCTGGTAACTACGTACGCAGTAATTCCAAACTACCGGCACTCAACGAACCAGGTCATGACCTGTTGTAATATACTGCTATAAAATGCATCTACAGTATATGGCAGCGTATACATGTTATTGTACCTTTGGTAATTAGTATATATATACGATATAGGCATACCTTACCAGTCATTAATAAAAAAATGAAGTTGTCATTTTTGAACTCTTCTAGGGTATTCTGAACATACTGGACGATTCGAATATTCCTGAACAGTGAAAATAACTTACATGATTAGAAAGCAACGGGTGCTCCAAAAATGCCATCAATGATTTCAAATTCAAAATCATACCGTTCCATTAACATTTAATTAACAGAAACTTGATTTAGAACAGAATATAGCTTCGCGTTGGGGCAAGTTCTGAATATAAAAATAAACAATACAGCATTTTGGAAATAGTGGACATGCAACCTCGAGTTCCATGGGCGTTGCAGATTTGTTATAAGTTGAACGATCACTATTCATTTTAATCCTACGTGCATAACAGTTCCCCATCAATTAATGTTACATGAACTGTAGGGTGTGATAGAGAAACGGCTGGCCTTACCTGATGCAATAATGATAGTCTTGGGTGTCATCCCTCCCAGGGAGATGCAGATGTTGGTGAGGATATACACGGAAAGGAGAATAAAATCCATGATCACAATGTCCCGTAAACTGCAGCTATGCACAAGAGGCAGCACACACCACTTTCCAACTTCCAGGTACCATCTTTTTCATTGTTTAACTGACAATGAACTTAGAAAGAGGTAAACGTGATTTAAATGTCGACACCGCTCCATTAAAGCACGCTCGGTCAGGTGGTTATTCGTTCATAGCGCCCAGATCGTTGTACACACATGCAGCAGAAGTCAACACCATGCCAGAGGGTCGACATATCTATACGCCGAGGATGTTCCTTTTTGTTTGAGGTCCTCGGCCAACCAATCAGAACGGCGCCGGCTGCTGTAAGCGTAGCGTGTCTACCGCTCGTCAGCGTATATAATTTATTCAGGTTTTGGGCATGTCGTTATCGAACGGAGCCCTGAAACTGTATGTGAAATCAGTTTCCTCTGCACTCAGGCCATCCAGTGTCGTCTGCTGAAGCGAACAGACGATGCTGACGTCACAAGCACAAGCAACAGTTGTCGTCTGCTCTTTACCGCCCAGTCAATATTGACGATATTTCAAACACAACTTGAAGAGGAGCCTTACATGGTCGATGCTTTATGTTTACTGATGTGACAGATGCAACAAGTTTGCCATTTGCTTTGGTGTGATAATTACATTTTGATATTTGCAGTTTTTATTTGTGCCTCGCTCTTGAAGGCCGCTATAAAATGAACATAGAGGTAGTCAGTGAGCATGATTACTTTTGGCTTAACTGGATAGTTAGTCGTTCTTCTCGATAAACATGTCAACGTTGTCATTAGCAATTAACTGATTACTTTGCGGATTAATCAAATTGTTATTGTCTGAGCTCAATTAAGTTCAAGGTAATAAGTTTACTTGATACAAGGAAGTCTCACACAATGGATGCCTTCACCTGCTGACGTGTTTAACGCTTCAGAAGATTTACAGGTATGCGACATATTTGATATTCAAGTGTTACAATGGTAATCAATATTGTCATGGAAAATATGGAATTTCATGTCAACATCGTTGTTTTTCCTTCTAAACACAAGTGAAAGTCCTGCAAGTACAGTATTATCATATGAAAGTTGTATTTATTGAAGTATTTCCGCTATATTGTGGCAATATATATTTTCAGCTCTGTTCATAATGCACACGTTACTAAAATAAAATATTAGTAACCTGAATGCAAAATTATCCTGCAACCGCACATATAATTGAAAGGAAAGGTAACAGTCATTGTTTCAAGTTTGTTAGGCTCCACTGACGTTCTACATAAAAAAATTCAAAAGAGCATCTACTTGGAGTAGTCTTGTTTGCGAATTATATTATTATAATGCCCTTATAAGATATTTTATAAAGAAAACATTGAGATGAATTCGTTATCAAACAACAGTGAATGATTATTAAATAATGTATGTAAGTATTAAGTATTCGTCTGTTTGTTTGTTTTAATTGTTGTTTCACGCCGGACTCAACAATAATAGAGTCTGGACCAGACAATCCAGTGATTGATATCATGAGCATCGATCCTCGCAATTTGGACACAATGACATGCATCAACCAAGTCAGCGAGCCTGACTACTCGATCCCGTTAGTCGCCTTTTACGGCAAGCGTGGGTTGCTGAAGACCTATTCTAATCCGGATCTTCACGGGTCTATTAAGTACTCAGAAACACGACCAATGTATTTTGTTATATAATGACGAGCAAATATATCTGACATTTCGATCACAAACGGTACGGAACCAGATACAGAATACGGGAATACGAAGCCAAAATATCCCTCAAAGAGATTGATCTCAAGTAAAATGTGTAACATCCTTTGCTATGACGTAAATGAATCGCGGACGTAGCGTTCTGACAGAAATTAAATCTCCATACTCGTAGAATATTTTTCGTCCATTTACATTTTGCATACAGCTGCGTAAACGACCAGGGTATGTGAGATGACTGGGTAATAATCTATACATCGGCTTGGACCTGTGGAACCCTGTTGACAAGCGGATAGGTGACAAACACGTTGCATCAATATAAACACATTGTCCACGTCTTACTCAGCGAGACAACTGAAAGTGACATTTCAGAAGATCATTCGTCCCTGTTCAGGTGTTTTGCTTGAAAGTGTTAACAGAGCTGGTGAAATGTCTTAAAGGTTTTTTACTTTTGGGAAAATAATTTGCAATTGGTCTGATTTGTTGTTTATTTGTTTTTCGGAGAACAAGGTGCGAGAACAATGGCGATGAGATAATCAGCTAGGCTCTTTTGTGCATGCAGTTGGGGCATTTCAAACCACTGTCAGCAGTTTTTCAAACTTTGGCAAATTGAATGTATTTTGATCTGGTTGTGACGAAGTCCTTGTGGTTCTTTAGGCCATCGATTCTAAAGTGTTTCATACTGAGGGGAGACAATAACGAATTTCGCTTTAAATTGGGTAATTTTTTTTTAAACGCTAAATTCCCTTGAGAAGGTTCATTCTTATTTAAATAATCTAGGAATTATGATTTAAACTAACAATAATTGTTTGGAGACTTGTGCAAGTCTACTGTTAAGGGTAATAGGTTATTAAGTCCCGTGTTTTATTGCAAATCCGGAGCTCTACAAGTGAGCTTTTTTCTACCATAGAAGTAGAAGATGATGATGATGTTGATGATTAGTTTATTTAAGTTTTACCAAGGGCTGTATAGAGTAGAAAAAAGCTTGATGTAAAAAAATACATGCAATATCCGGCCTTCAGGCCTATGAGACACTAAATTCATTAAAATAATACTATGTTATACAGTAGAGTACCCATAATATACCACTCAGAATGCACAGAAAACTATATTTAACATCATTAAAAGTCACCAAACGGGCTCACTGCAGAAACATGGCTACTTTTAATTTGTGATAGTAATGTGATTACAGTGATGAAAATCAAATTTGACCCAATGAAAGAAATTAAATAAATAATTTCATAATATATTCCCACATTTTATATTGGGCACGAGTTTTAAATATTGTAAGAAACATCTTCATTACCTGCTTATATGAACCTAGGTTATAACTCCCACACGCAATGTGTATGTTTCACAGACCTATGAATGATGCAAATTGTACGTATGTTAGGGGGACGAAATACTCTCTAATCTCTTACAGAGGTGACAGCAAAAACAAAATAATTTCGGGTTTTACATCCTTGAAAACCTTCAAAGAGACCCTTGTATAACAAGGTTTATTTTTTCGTATTTAAGAATCAAATTCGACATTCCACATGCTTCAATCGACTTTGATTGAGTTATATACATCGACCAAAAGCGATTTGTTCGATGCATCGATGTTGCTTACGCACGGGATCTCGTTCAGCTATCACATCTCGCCAGGATATCGATGTATCATCACGTGATTAATGGCTGCAATATGTTGACGCTACGGCCTCTCCTTTTAATGCGCTTTATCAATTTTCCTTCATTTCACATGCATATCAATATCAACCTGGATATTCGAGATTTTATGGGAAATAATTATTACGAGGCAAAATTTCAACAATCTACATTGTACTAAAATATTATCATCATGTATCTTCACGGAAATAATCCCTCACGTATTAGAAACATTGCTCTATCGCACAAGTATATAGGCGTCTCCCTTAACAGAACTGTAATAAAACAATGTCATGTTGGGGCTCACCCTTCTAAGCCGCGGCAATTTGCTTGGCAGAGTTGCCCCCCCCCCCACCCCACCCCCCCACCTTAGTCGTGCCAGGAATCTATGATCATGTGTTCGAATCCCGAAGTTTGTTTCTATGTTTGTCAAAACCATACCGTGGTTTCACAAGTGGTAAACGTCTACATATAGCTACAACGTCCTTTCTATAGCAACAAGAAATC
This sequence comes from Haliotis cracherodii, assembly GCF_022045235.1. Classification (NCBI taxonomy): domain Eukaryota; kingdom Metazoa; phylum Mollusca; class Gastropoda; order Lepetellida; family Haliotidae; genus Haliotis; species Haliotis cracherodii. The sequence continues at coordinate 15,173,642 of NW_027266270.1, read as the reverse complement.
TCTGCCAAAAGTATGTGTCACTTTCTACCCAATCTGACGCGCCGTCTTATAACTGTAATACTGTTCAAAACGGCGTTCAACCTACTAAAAGTTTGTTTTTAACTTTAACCTGGATAATAGTGAAAAATTAGATCATTGAATGTGAATCTAATTTTTTTATTGTCTGAAAGTAATTCTTATATACAAAATACCATCTGCTGCTATTGCAGCAGTTACGGCTCTGTCTTACACTTCGGCAACCACGACAGCGTCTACTACTGGCTTCGCCAACAGTCACTGTTCACTGGATAAGACCCGGTCGGCTGCACTGGGGCGGGTGTGATATCTGTATAAATATTTCAGTCATTCAGCTGTTAACAACAATGGCATATGTCTAGTCCCATCGTACAATCTCAAGGTAATAACGAAACATGTATTATTAAAAGGCATGCAACCGAGATGTGTTTGTATGACATGAAAAAGCAGTTGACCTGCACGGAGTTTATCGATTTGTTCTGATTGATTGCCTGTTTAGTGTCGGAATGACCTATTTGAGACGTTATTGAAACAACTGTTTTTAACACAGGAACTCGGTGATAGCGTGTATAGCATGATATCTTCGTATAGAAAACATCACACCCCTCTATATACATATAGACTATACATATAGACTATATGTATATAGAAGTGTGTGATTTATTTCTATACGAATACATTATGTTATACACACTATCATCGAGTTCCTTTGGTTTTTAACTGTACGTCATTTTGTATATAAATAGGCAGTTAATTAATTATATACACAATGGTTGTATTGTGGCCTTTATAGTGTTTTGGTGCATTTGGTGGTGATAAGTATATAATATACTGAGTGGGTATAAAAAGTATTCCAGGTATATAGCGGCGTATCAGCTTAATGTGGGAGGAAAGCCCGAAGTGATGCAACGCGCACGGGTATGGTGCTGACAAACCTAGAAACATAATCGGGGCGAACCGGCATTCGAACCAACAATCATACGTTTCCGGCGTGCCAAAGGGACGCAACTCTGCACAGCGAATCACGGCGCCTTAGACGACTGGGCCACCCTTGCCCCCCACCCGGGTTAGAATATTCCGGGTTAGAATAGGTCTTCGTAACGCATGCACGTCGTAAGAGGGGACTTAATGTATAGGGTCGTCAGGTTCGATAACCGGTGTGTCTGGACTAGATTTGATTATTTCCTGCCAAACGCATGTCTGGAATAATGCTTAGCGAGGCGTTAAAATTAAGGAGTAAAAGGTATTTTCTGTTTACATGCCACTTGCGTATCAAAAATCAATCACATGTTTTTCATTCATTTCAGAACTCTTCACTTCAGAGTTCGTCATCATCCCTGACATCCTTTATCTTGAACCTCATCCTCCCACTAAATACTAGTATTTCGTCCCGGAAGAATTTTCACACCAGACCATCACACATATAAATTTCCCATAATTCCTCATGCAAAACATAGTCCCCAAATTAGGACAGTTGCCATGTCCGCAGTCCTAAAAAGGGATCTGGTCAGACCAGACAAGAAACACATCATCAAATCAATCCACGGCAACACACACATCATCAAATCAGACCTTGACAACAAATACATCATCAAATCAGACCTTGACAACACACACATCATCAAATCAAACCTTGACAACACACACATCATCAAATCAGACCATGACAACACACACATCATCAAATCTGACCTTGACAACACACATCATCAAATCAGACCTTGACAACACACATCATCAAATCAGACCTTGACAACACATCATCATCAAATCTGACATTGACAACACACATATCATCAAATCAGACCTTGACAACACACACATCATCAAATCAGACCTTGACAACACACACATCATCAAATCAGACCCCGGCAACACACACATCATCAAATCAGACCTGGACAAGACAGACATCATCAAATCAGACCTTGACAACACACACATCATCAAATCAGACCATGACAACACACACATCATCAAATCTGACCTTGACAACACACATCATCAAATCAGACCTTGACAACACACATCATCAAATCAGACCTTGACAACACATCATCATCAAATCTGACATTGACAACACACATATCATCAAATCAGACCTTGACAACACACACATCATCAAATCAGACCTTGACAACACACACATCATCAAATCAGACCCCGGCAACACACACATCATCAAATCAGACCTGGACAACAAATACATCATCAAATCAGACCTTGACAACACACACATCATCAAATTAGACCTTGACAACACACATATCATCACATCAAACCTTGACAACACACACATCATCAAATCAGACCTGAACAACACACACATCATCAGATCAGACCTTGACAACACATCATCAAATCAGACCTGAACAACAAACACATCATCAAATTAGACCTTGACAACACACACATCATCACATCAGACCTTGACAACACACACATCATCAAATCAGACCTTGACAACACACACATCATCAAATCAGAAATTGACAACACACACATCATCAAATCAGACCTTGACAACACACACATCATCAAATCAGACCTTGACCACACACACATAATCAAATCAGACCTGGACAAGACACACATCATCAAATCAGACCTTGACAACAAACACATCATCAAATCAGACCTTGACAACACACACATCATCAAATTAGACCTTGACAACACACATATCATCACATCAGACCTTGACAACACACACATCATCAAATCAGACCTTGACAACACACACATCATCAAATCAGACATTGACAACACACACATCATCAAATCAGACCTGAACAACACACACATCATCAGATCAGACCTTGACAACACACACATCATCAAATCAGACCTTGACCACACACACATCATCAAATCAGACCTTGACAACACACATCATCATCAAATCAGACCTGGACAACATACACACATCATCAAATCAGACCACGGGAACACACACACATCATCAAATCACATCTTGACAACACACACACATCATCAAATCAGACCTTGACGACACACACATCATCAAATCAGACCTGGACAACACACACACATCATCGAATCAGACCACGGCAACGCACACATCATCAAATCAGACCTTGACAACACACGCATCACCGAATCAGACCTTGACAACACACATCACCAAATCAGACCTTGACGACACACACATCAACAAATCAGACCTTGACAACACACACATCATCAAATTAGACCTTGACAACACACATATCATCACATCAGACCTTGACAACACACACATCATGAAATCAGACCTTCACCACACACACATCATCAAATCAGACCTTGACAACACACGCATCACCAAAATCAGACCTTGACAACACACACATCATCAAAACAGACATTGCCAAAAAAGCGACAAAACCATAAATTGTTTTCCATATCTAAAAGAAATCTCCATTCCATATCAAATAGAAATCGATTGTACGATATCGACTATATCACGAGCATGTGTTTATGAATCACTATCAAATAGCAATGGTACGAGGTGTTCGCGCAAAGGTCAGAGTATCCTGCCCCACCGGTACCTGTCACAAACACATGCACAGGTATGACAATTGTTCCACTGAAAAATACACGGGTATATATGATACAAGTCAAAATAGCGAATTGCATCGAACATCATTTTTGTCACTGATGCGTCAAATTTACAAATGTCCTCTACATGCCTACCATAAAACTTTTTGAAAGCATTAATGATGCCTTAAAAGTTGTAATCTTGATAAAACAACTTCTAAGAAAGAGTCGTATGAGGCTCTTTGAAATCTTCGTAGGAAGAGCATGCTCAATTGTGTCTTAAACGTTTTGAAATGAAAACGGCTGGAGCTGATGGAATAGTGCTCGACTTGGGAAATTGTCTATTGGAAAGTTAAAATCATCCATCTTGTCATACAGTCTTGTGGATATGTTTTGTCACTCTGAATCTTTATGCATAGATCTAAATATGAAATAGACGAAGCGGTCTCACTGGTCTCCTGTATTTCTAATTCAGATTGGAAAATCAGTGGAACTGTATTTGTGGTCACCACTTTTTTTTCACAAAAACCCATGGAGCAAGGAATGAAATGTTTCCTTAAGTTTGTCATGTGGGACACACATATCCTCAGATTAGACCTTGTCATCACGCACACTAATTAGACCTTGTCAACACGCACACTAGTTAGACCTTGTCAACACGCATACTAATTAGACCTTGTCAACACGCACACTAATTAGACCTTGTCAACACGCACACTAATTAGACCTTGTCAACACGCACACTAATTAGACCTTGTCAACACGCACACTAATTAGACCTTGTCAACACGCACACTCAAATCATACCTTGACAATATATTGCATACGTTGCCTAAAGTACAAGGTATATTAAAGCACGATTGTTATGACGTTTTTCAAAGTTTTGTAAGATATGGCACGCAAATCAGTAAATAATCGAGATAAACCAGTGGTCGATAGTATGAAGAACAATCCATGCATATTGAACTGAATCACCATGGCAACTGTAACCAACTACTGGGTTATTGTTGCCGCGAACAACGGAAAGATTGCTGATGCGGCGTTAAGCACTGGTTTATTAATGGGACTTCGAATAAGCTTGCGTAGCACAAGGCAAGGCTGTGAGGAATCTCTGCGAATTGTTAATCACATTAATCAATTATGACAAATATATTATGAATGCCAGCTTCTTTGTGCATCATGATGAGTCGTTTCGGTAAAGATCCTTATACCGTTGACAAGCAAGAGTGTAGTAAGAAAACACAGTACAGACACACACTCCTATGCACTTTAACCAGTATTAGAAAACATTGCACTGCCTTATCGAAATACTTGACTTAATGCATATGTAATGTCGGACAATGAAAATGAAACCGAGAAGGCCTATCCTTTCTAGCATGTAGGTTCGTACTTGAGTTAAGCTCTCTCAGTGAGGTCATTATTCTACACCAAGTAGGAAGTTCCAAGTGCCGTATTGGCTTATTAAACGTCGACCTGCACGGTAATATGTGACTCCATGTCATAAAAACTAGACTGTGCACACACTCTTCCGCCGTTTTTTATACAAGTATGAGGAGTCATCCCTCAACCGTGTCTTGTTCCATACTGTAATTCCTTTGATGTCGTATATAGGTTTCTGAATTCGCTGGGCGGTTGAAGTTCATTGGGGCATCAATCCATTTCTACATGGTGCAACTTTCAACTTAGTCTCTTGGTACATTCGCCAATGGGTCATATTAAGTGGCGAAACATTCTTGTTTACTGTAGTGATTGCATTAGGTGATGCTGAAAATACATTCCTGAGAGGTTTATTTTTACGCTTTTGATGACCTATTTCGCATGATGATTTTGGAGTAATAACAGGAAAGTTGTGTAAGTAGAAATTGAGCGGTTACAATTAAAATGTACGTGCGTGTTTTTATTACAGTGTGTCCGAGTACACATGATTACCTCCTATTCTCGGGTTGCTCAGCTCACTCTGGACGAAGTGTTGCCAAATTACATTAAACTTTACACTAAACGTTCTTTAGCGTTACACAAACAGTTTATTTGTAAAGGCTAGGTTGCTCTTTCAGAACAATTCTAAGACAAAAACAAGCCTACATTTCGGGAAACGTTTCAAGAAAGCCTCGTCAACGAAAACAATTTCGAATCATTCGCACACTGAGAAAAGGTGAAAATTACGCTGTGTCATCTGCACTAGTTTTTTGTGTTCAATTATTAACAGCACTTAAAACGTTTTTGAACTGACATGTAATCCATTCTAGAAGCGGCGTAGAGCTGTCTTTAATTCGTTTACAGTGGCTTCACATGTTCAAAATGTCAAGAGGTGCTCAGTTCTATTGATTTCAAAATTGTTTCACACGAATCACATTTTTTACACCATCTTTATGTTGTCCCATTGAATTCTTCGGACATGAGCCAAATGTTTCTCTGTCCACAAAGAAAGCCATGTCTTCCAGTTATGATATCAAATATCTCCAACGCTGTTTGCAGGAAAAAACAGTTCATGTGGAGTTGATTTGTACTTAAGGTTTATACACATGCTATGAGATGGTGTTACTTAGAATAAAGGTTACGGGTGAGTGCGAGAGTGAGTGAGTGAGTGGGTAATTGGGTGAGTGAGTGACTGCGTGAGAGAGGAACCAGTGAACGCGTGAATGAGTAAGTCATATGTGTGTTGGAGCGAGCTGGAATGGCTGGACGACTAAAAGGCAAACATCCACATGGAAAATTGAGCGAACTGAAAGTTACTTAATTTTCAGAAAATTGACCAGCGAAAACCCAAATTGTCTTTGATAACATGATGGCGTACACCTACAGCGTATATATGTATGTGTACCGTTATTCATATACGGGATGGTGGGATAACCTAAAAGTTTAAGCGTTGGCTCATCACGCCGAAAACCCAGGTTCAATATCCCAACTTTGTACAACATGTGAAGCCCATTCCTGGTGTCCCTAATCCCGGGTTGGATTCCCCCCATGGTACAGTGTGTGAAGCCAATTTTCTGGGGTCCCCCGCCGTGTTATTGCCGACACATTTCTAAAAGCGGCGTAAATCCCAACTCACTAACTCACTCTCTTTTGTTTTGTTTGTTTGTTGTTTAACGCCGCACTCAGCAATATTCCAGCTATATGACGGGGGTCTGTAAATATTCGAGTTTGGATCAGACAATCCAGTGGTTGATATCGTGAGCTTCGATCCATGCAATTTGGATATGACATGCCTCAACCTAGTCAGCGAGCCTATCCATCCGATCCCGTTAGTCGCCTTTTACTAGAAGCATAGATCTATCCCGTAATTCACGGGTCCCAAAGTAATGCTAGTCATAAGCATTTATCCCTTTCATGAAACCCACCAACACAGGACAGGTCTTGAACTATCAACATGATTAATATATGGGGCCCAGGAGAATGGCTATCTTGTATCTTCTTTGAAAGGCATTTAGAAGTTGGAGTAAGGCAAGCATGGGTTCACTCTCTACATAGTAAAGATACATTCGTGTGCTTTTGGTGACATGCCCATGGACTGTGTCAGTGACCTTCTTTCTATGCTGGCACACGGGAGATTTCCGGGGAAGGTCCCCGCGCTTCATCCATATTGCAAGAATCGCCTGATGATGATTAGGTGACCACAATGTGTGTCACCGTAGCCAGGCAACCAATAGTTTGCTTAATCTCGACACGATTATTTACATGCCGCAGTAATATACATGTAGTTGGAATATTGTTGACTCTGCCGTAAAAGAATTATTCACGCACCCATTCACATGCGGACTTGTGGTAAAGTCTTCTCTCGTCTCGCCGAAGTCCCAGGTTCGATTCCCCACATGGTTACAATGTGTGGGGTCCATTGCTGGTGTCCTATGGTGTGATAGTAACAGTAAAATGTAAAATGCAGGGTAAAAGCCATGCTCAGTCACTCGTTAATGCACAAGTTAACGTCAATATTAAGCAGTTTAATCACAAAAAAAGGAGTGATTAAGTGATTCAGTCAGGAAACGCAGCTTTGAATATTATTCCAGTTACATCGGGGAGTATCAGCTTAAAAGCCTGAAGTGATGTAGATCTCAGACGTACATCACTTTGGTGAAACCCACAAGCATGGGTAATATTGTCCTGACAAACCTGGAAATAGTCGAGGTGCACAGGGATTCGAACCCATATAAAGTATACACTTTAAAACTGGATTTGACCAAAACATTAATAAGCTGAAAACAGTCGCCGCCACACAGCAAACGCAAGGGCCAAAACACCCGTACACCATCGCATACAATGCTACCTCTCAGGAATGTCTTTCACCACGAGTCCACTGTCATAATTTCTAAAAGTAAATTGGTTTTGAAATGATAATACTTGACAGGTCACCGTGACGAAGTCGGAATATACTGACTGCGTCGTTAAACAACATTCACTCACCCATCTTGGCTTTGAAAACAGCAACCCTCATTTAGGACTTGGATAAGTGAACTATAGAATTGTCGCTGTGCGAGGCTTGGCTGAAAGTCTTTAGCCTAACAGCGAAGGATGCATGGAGCATGCTTGACAGTTTTCATGTATTAAATATATGTACAATACTTTCCTCCTGACAGGCTCCATTTGGGCTAGACAACCAGGCAGCATCTTTTCGTAGGCAGCAAAGCGACTAGGTATTCTTTAAGACAATCCTCGTTATCACTGTCATCAAGTATCTCCAACTGAAAGGCAGACATCCATGCGGTACTGGTGTCAACTTTAGAGGAGGATGCTCCTTCTATTGCCACTGTTATGAGGTGGGCAGGGGAGATCAAGGGAGAAGAGATAGCCCCGAAGATGATCCAATATCCAATTCAACTGCCTTCACTGAGGATAATGATGATAATTACATGACATGATTATGGATGATCGGCGACTCACCACATGTCATACAGGGGGCCACGGGGGGCCCAGTAGTCTAAGGCGCCGCAATTCGCTGTGCAGAGTTGCGTCCCTTCGGCACGCCAGAAACCTATGATTGTGGTTTCGAATCCCGGTTCGCCCCGATTATGTTTCTAGGTTTGTCAGAACCATACCCGTGCTCGTGGGTTTCACCGAAGTGGTAAACGTCTTAGACCTGCATCACTTCGGGCTTTCCTCCCACATTAAGCTGACACGCCGTGATATAACTGGAATACTGTTAAAAGCGGCGTTAAAACCCAACTCACTCACTCACTCACTTTCACCACTACATCCCGAACGGTCACACATTAATGACCAATATTTTGGTAATCTGTTTTGGAAACTGTCGGTGAATATCAAGTGGAAAAGCCACTTTACGTAATCTTACTTCACTAGGACAATGTACCTCTGCACAAGTCTGTGGTCACCATGACTGCAATGCGTGACTGTGGCTTTGAACTCACTTTACATCCCACGTATTCACCAGATTTGGCACCGTCACCTTTCCACCTCTTCCCAAACTTGAAGAATGAACTGTCCGGCAAGCATTATGCAAATGTGATGTGAAGGACTTTACACACCAATTTCTAGCGGTATATATAGTCCTTGACATCACAGCAGAAGTGACGTAATCATTCTGCACCCGTGGGATCCAGGCACCGCAACATCGTTGGCGCAAGTGTGTGGACATCGGAAAAATGAATAGCAGCCAACTCAATAGCAGCCGTGACATAACAGGAATAGTGCTGACTACGACTTTAAAGAACATTCTCCTCGTTTCTAGGCGACGACTTATAGTAGTAAGTTTTAATGCAGATCATGTTAACACCGATATTATCTTAGAGCTGTAGGTCACTATTATTACTATAAAACGCAGCTTTTGTCGGTGTTTCATCAGCGTTTATAAGAGACAAATTGACAAAACCTTGAAAAAGCATCACCATATTCCTCAAGCAAATTAATTTGATCCATCTATTCCTCCTTCGAAATGTTAGCGGCGGGGAAGCCTAGTGGTTACAGTGTTCGCTCGTCACGCCAGAGACCCGGGTTCAAGTCCCAGAATGGGTGCAATGTGTGAGGCCCATTTCTGGTTCCGCCGCCGTGATGTTGCTGATGTGGCGTGAAAACATAGTCACTCACTCACTCCAACTTGTCAAATACACATAATCTAGTCCAAGAAAATTTAAAGGATTATTTCATCTGGACGTTATATAGAAAGTATGAAAGTGGCGTAAAACCATACTCACTCACGCCGACATGATACATAATGCGTCAGAAGTTTCAAGTACGTAACGTCAACTGCTTTTTTTACTGCTCATTTTCATACCTAAGATATCGTTCTTTTTCGAAGTGAAATATGACGACTAGAGCAGACTGTTGTATGGGATGACAGGGGGTTGTAAATAGTCATTGTGAAAAGGCTTGGTCGTTTTTCTTGTTTGAACCGTGGAATTCGCCACCTCTCGCCTTAACACACAGAGAAGGAACTCGGTACTGGTGGTAACGAATGGACAACTCGTTTGCAGCGGTTCGAAAAAACAAGTCGAGCATCTGGGATATATTTTATGGGCGCTTCAAGCTTGAATTCCATTCAAATAATCAAAGCCTTGATGAATTGGACTTTATTCAGGGTGGTTGTGGTTATGGTGGTGGTGACGTTTGGGAGGGGTAGCGGTGGGGATGGGGGTCGTTTGGGCTTGTGATGGGGTTGTGATGTGTTTTCAAAATGATGGCTGTATTTGTCTGTAGTCTTATTTTTTTCCAAAAAAGGTTGGGTTTTTTTAATTTTATTATATATTTATTTTTATTTTATTAATTTAATAATTTGTTTGTTTTTTGAGTGGTGGTGGGGTTAGCCTAATGGTTAAAGATTTTGCTCGTCACGGCGAAGATCCGGGTTCGATTCCCTTATGGGTACAATGTGTGAAGCTTATTTCTGGTGTCCCCTGATGTGATGTTGCAGGATATTGCTACGCCAAATTTAGAACCAAACTCACTCACTCATTTCAGGGACACGCCCGTACCAGATCCGCAACTGGTTTATCTCAGAACATTTGTTTTCTGTAATTGTAATATATCATTAGGAAATGTTGTTTTTGTGACAAAAAACGGATGTCATGAGAGATAACAACACAGGATCTATATACCTGACATTTTTGTTATGGCTAACAACATCCATATTCTTTGCACCGGTGTTTCAGTGCCACGTCTTGCCCCCTCATCAAGTGAAGTTTTTTTCATAGTTAATTTTATAAATAATGCAACGTGTCATTCGCCTTGAGAAACAGTGAAACATTTGTTTGAGAATTGGTGAAAATTGAGTGAGTGAGTTGGGTTCTACACCGATTTGAACAGTGTTCCAGTTCCGTGTCAGCTTTAAAATTTGTTATGTTGATATTTGCATGTATGCTGTTCACATAAACATACTTTTTAGAAGCAGTCATAATTCCATGATTTTGAAAATCAATGTTCGGTCAGGTTTATCTCTGAAATATCAAACGTAAAAGTGTCTCTGTGTCTCAGCCACTAGCGTTTTATTCGCAAAAATCACTGCTCAAATGAAGTGAAGTCTAAGTATCGTTTGTGAACATCGTCTCTCTATAGATTTTTGTCGTTACCAAATAGCAAGCCGGCATTGTTTTAAAATCGATATGGCAACAGCAGGTAAAGGTATATTCTTGTGGTTGTGTTTGCCTGTTATGGCCTTTGACAAGTCTGTCCCGAGTCATCTTCCCGAGGCAAGAGCGTGAACTGACTATAAAAGTCCAGTTTCCACCCTTGCCGAACTAGGATGGTATTATTGAGTTGTGTTTTGGCTGGACTAACGAGTCTGTGAATAGTCCAATCAAAATTTCGTAACGAACCAGTCATGGGTTTGTAATCAATATGGTTTTCAACGTGCAGATTTCGGTCGACTGCAGGATTTGCAAAGCATGCGTACCGCCAAGTGTGCGTCGAAAGATATTTTACATATATTGTCATGCTTTTAACCAAGGTGCTCACGTGGCTTGAGCGGGGTAAGACCCGTTTTATTACAACATAGATCTTGATAATCGAGCAGATCGTCTAGACTGGGCGCCGCCATTTTGTTTGAAGCAAATGCAAGTGATATGAGAGACGGAATCTGATTGGTCAATAGGAGGAACATAGAAGGTATATAACTCGTAATAGCCACCGGTGGCGCTACGATCAAGCCAAGAAATTCCAGCCTTGTTCCGCAACAAGTTCCGACTTTTATAGTCAGTTAACTCCCTTGCTTCGGGAAGATGGTCCTTAGTTAAATTTCAGTATATAATTGTTATAAAAGGCTTCAGTCAGTTTTCATTTACATTATATTTCATTACATGTCACAAAAGCCCGTGATGATCAGGGATAGAATAGGTCTTCATCAACCCATGCATGTCGTAAAAGGCGACTCTGCTTGTCGTAAGACGCGACTAACGGGATCGGGTGATCAGGCTCGCTGACTTGGTTGATGCATGTCATCAATCCCAATTGCGTGGATCGATGCTCATGATGTCAATCACTGGATTGTTTGGTCCAGACTCGTTTATTTACAGACCGCCGTCATCTGAGGCACCTCATTTCTCTGTGCAGTGTTGTTTTCCTTAGACATATCAGAAACCTATGATCTTGGGTTCGAATCTCAGGTTTGTAAGCGCCTAGTCCCACGTTAAACTTATACGCCGTAATATGTTTAAAATACCGTTCAAAAGCCATCTCATGTACTCACTCCTGCCACCCTGACCGAGTAGTCAGACTCAGTGACTTGGTCGATTGCGTGTCATCTCAGCATGGGTTTGTCTGGTCCATTGTTGATAATTTCATTGCCATTTTTTATGGAAAGCGTTAAATAGTTTAAGATTTTTAATACCTCGTCGAAAAACAAAACAAACACATTTATCATATTATCATCAAAGATCTATTGATTGGATATGCATGACGAATATAAAGACACACAAACATTTTGAAAATGTACCTTGTTTTAGTACTATATAATGGAGCAAGATCTATCCATAAATATGATAACTATTACCCCACACGGTGTGAAATCAGAGGGCGAAGAACAAAAGACAACCACAGAGAAATCCTACCATCCAGGCACTAGGTTATAGGCTTAAAATATATCGGAACAAAATGCTAGAAAAATCCGTATTTAAACACAAAAACAAAATTACTGTGTAAAAGTGAGAAGAAGGCATACACTTTCCAAATTTTTTTTAAAATCCTGGCTCAACAATACACATTATTCTCATCAGCTATTCAAAATTCTTATCGGGGGCAAGTGTGACCAAGTTGTCCGAGGTGCTGCAATGCACTTTGTAGAGTTGCGGCTCTTAGGTTTGTTTCTCCCTTTGTCAGCACCATAACCAAGTTCGTGGGTTTAACCAAAGTGGTAAACGTCTGAGACGTCAAGCTGTCCTCGATCACCAAGCTGACACGCCTTTATATAACTTGAATACTTTTCAAGGCGAAGTTAAATTCAACTCACTGTTCTTCTAGACTTTAGCTAGCTTTCTGAGGTGAGGTGAAATTGGGTTTAACATCGCGTCTAAGATTATTTCACTTATATAGCGACGTGCATGCACGTGTGTGTGTGCTTGTACTAGTCAGGACTGATGTCGATTTATAGTGCTAGCCCACTGAGATAACATGCCGCAGTTTAACATGAATACTCCACTAAGACACAGTATACTGACTCCGAGCCGCCCAGTCCTTGTTTTAGCCCCTTAATGCCGAGCGCCAGACAGGGCAACAACAAGTACCATCTTTTAAAGTCTTTTGGTATGACGCGGCCTCTAGACCACGCAGGCGGTGCTAGCTTTCTGAATTGCTTTGTTGAATACAAAGAGTAGGGCAGGGTTCGCAACAATCTTTTGAGCAATGTGTATTTACTCACAAGTTATCATCAGGTATTGATAATTTCCTTGTGGTATTCATTATATGTTTACTCTTTACGGTCACTCACTCCAGTTTCCTTTCAATGATTTTCGTTTGTTGATAATTCCAAGTTTTGTACATTTGGCTCGGCGTCATACTGTGTACAGATACTACTTCTGGCAATAGTGTGGAGTCGTCTCCCCTTTGTCTCCAGTTCCTGAATCCACAATGGCCAACATGCGTCGCGGAGATGTACGTGCCACATATCCCGGTAATATAGAAGTCTTCCATAGAAACTAACGGATGGTGCGGAATTGTGACCAGAAGGTCATGCACAAGGTCACCGGATATAACATAGGAAGGGCCGTGAATATAACTTGGAAACATCTCCCCTTTGAATTCGTCTTTCGAAACGTAATACTTAGATTTAGAATTTCTAAAGACAGGTGCCCCGTTGTCCAAATAGCCCATCATGATCTTTGGTGTAGTTGAAAAACGTGTCAACCTTTCATACAACACTGGCACATGTACATACACGTCATCGTCTACTTTATGCACAAAGTGGACATTTTTGAACTGTGCATCTGCCCATTTGAGCAACCCTATGCTCTTATAAATAAGGTTTGTGTATATTTCCTTCTTGTTTATTTGAACTATATCCTTATGCTTGCTAATTTCTTCTTCAAGTTTCACGTCATCAGATGCTGGACCGGTCCCCAGTATGAATACCAAACACACAGGTTTACTCGAATTATTGTTGATGGCAGATCCCCACGTTGCCCGGATTGCTTGCCGTTGCTCGAAATGAGTCACGGCTGATATCACTGCTACCAGAAGCCACAGTGAGGTATCATCCTTTAGTTTCTCCTTACACAATCTGCTGTCCACGGAGAACTGGATCTCATCAACAACCTTACTCGGCGTATGTGTCGTCCTTGTTTGGACATGACTCCAGTCTGTTCTCCTTAATGTGCAGCATGTAAAATTGTCAGTCGCACAGTCCACGTTTAGTAGTCGGTGAGGATGGATGAATGCTTTAAGAATAAACACAATAATAACAGTTAGTATAACTATACATCCTCCAGTCCAACCTCTGAGTTTCCTCATCGCGTCTTCTCAAGCACCGGGTGTTCTGAAGAAAAACCAGATTATATGGATACATGTGCATCAATCATACCACGAAAAATTAAATATATTAAAATTACTATCATGAAACAAATCAAAACTTAATTGACGGCATGCGTATTAAAGAAAAAAGGTTTGTTATACTGCCACCCTACCGATCTTTTATGGCATTGTATTGTCACAGAGAGAAGAGAGAAATTTTTGCCATTGGGAACTTTCAAATGGATTTACGGGCGGTGGGGTAGCCTAGTGGTTAAAGCGTTCGCTCGTCATGCCGAGGACCCTTGTTCGATTCCCCACCGGTACAATGTGTGCAGCCCATTTCTGGTGTCCCCCGCCATCATATTGCTGAAATATTGCTAACAGCGGCGTAAAACCATAATCTCTCACTCAAGTGGATTTAGAGGATCACCGCTGATTGTCTTTTGATATTACAAATGAACCGGCATGAGTCAATAGACACACACATCTGAACATTGGCAAGAGGGTGAGCGATATGTATATGTTCCCACTGTGAATTCAATCGGAACATATCGTAGGTAATTTGCATATCTCGAATATGTCTCGTTGAGTTGAAATAAAGCGATGTTCATCCGAATGCATTGGGTAAAGGGAAGTAACTCGTCGTTGTCTGCTTCGAGTTTTGTTAACTCCGTTAAACTGCGGGCATATGTTCCAGACCTGTATGAATGTCGGCAAGGTATGGTGTCATGTAGATACATATAGGCTCACATGCAGGGCACATCATCCCTCGAGATCGGTTGACAACTTTTGATATTGCATATTGTTTTAAAATGTTCGCCTAATGAGTACGTTTTAATTAGTTCAATATCGTATTCAATTCCACACTGTAATTATAATGTACACAACATTTATCTATTTTACAGGTATACGACGGCTACATGGAATATGTAAAGAAAATTGAGTCTGGCTTGAAGGCAGGTATAACGGTAAACATGTTGTTACTTTAAACCGAGATATAAATATTCAGTTGTCTGTTCAGGTAACCCATTTTAACCATCGTTTCTCAAATGAAATTTTATTTAAACCATATTAGCTTATCTGTTCCTGATGTTTATCCGAATGCATTAGGTAAAGGGGATTAACTTGGTTCGTTTGCGTCGTCTGCTACGAGTTTTGCTAACTCAGTGAAACTGCGGACATATATTCTGGACCTGTGTGAATGTCGGTAAGACATGTTCGTTGTCAGCTGATCCCTGAAACCGTACGTTCTGAGAATTCTTGTCTGCAAGCTGGGACCTTATCAATATCCGATGTGTAAAATGTCTGTACACGTAGAACGCATTAACAGAGTACTGGTAAATTGAACAGTTTCTGCACACTTATTTATTCCAATTCTGCACACGAATTTGTTTCAATTTTGAATAGTTTACCTGTGTTTGAAGGGAACATACACTTTTATCGAATGTGATCAATCCATAATATGTACACACGCTAGGATTTTGTTTGTTTGTTTGTTGTTTGACGCCGCACTCAGCAATACTCCAGCTACATGACGGCGGTCTGTAAATAATCGAGTCTGGACCAGACAATCCAGTGATTTACATCATGAGAATCGATCCACGCAATTGGGATCGATGACATGCATCAACTTAGTCAGCGAGCCTGCCCACCCGATCCCGTTAGTCGCCTTTTACGACAAGCATAGTCGTCTTTTATGGCAAGCATGTGTTGCTGAAGACCTACTCCACCCCGGATCTTAACAGGTACACTCGCTGGGAAAGGAACCATACATCATAATATAATTTCCATGTAAACAAGAAAACAGCGTTATCACTTTCCCCTGTCATGGTACGGTGCACTTTCGAATTGTGTTTGTTTGTATAGTAGTGTGAATAAGCCTGAAGAAGACTTGGGCCGCAAGGCACTTGGGCCGCTTTTTGTCATCAGAAAAAAATTAATAAATTTGAAATTAATACACACAAAAGATACCTTCTCTGGAAAAAATAACTCAGTCTTGATAAGAATCTCTTAGATAAACATATAGCAGTTTTTTTTAGAAAACCTATCCCTATTGTAGACACAATGCACCAAGTAAATTAACGTGGATCAAGGGCCGTATCTCTGCGGAAAAATAATTTACTGTACCAATTTTCGAATTCAGTCTTGACAAGTATCCCTTAGATAAGCATACAAACTTTCATTCATGTTACTTCAGTAGTTGCTGAAAAAACCTTCCCCATTTCACGCAGTATACAATCAAAGTTGAAAAGCACGGATAAAGGGCCTTATCTCTGTAAAAATGAATTTACGACATCAATTTTCGAACTCATTTGAGATCATAATCAGTAAGATCGGAGTTTTAAAATTAAATTTCTCTGACTCTAACAGTTTATTAGAAAATTCGTCCCCTTTAAGAAACCAGCGAACGGGCGGGCGGACGGACAAATTCCGTTCCTATATACCCCGCCCTACTTCGTGCCAGGGGATAATAAAATATATGGTAAAACAACAATTTGAGTCCGGACCTGACCTTAGTTAGCCGTGGCTAGAGGGGTCTCAGCCTGGGCCCAAGTCACTTTAGAGTGTTTGGAGCCTGGTATTGAGTAGAGCTCCTAAGATATATACACCGGGAATGCCACACTTGAATAGCAGGTAACCCCGTTAACGTGTCGAATACATAATTCGAAGGATTCGTCTGTTGCTACCGCGAGCATCACATCGATGGATTAGTCGTGAATGCGGTGAATCGCAAATGCGTACACGTGGTATACAGGAATGCAATATCTTCTATGATATAAATGAGTTATTCGGAAATAGTACAAATATATAAAATACATAAAATGCAGAAAGCAAAAATGAAAATAATTTAAACAGATCACAGGATTATGAATTTCCCCTTAATTAGCAGTGGATCTACGCACGTTGCGCACGTGTTCACAGATAACACGCTTGTTTAAGAAAATCAAAAATACCGAGAAGCTTCCATATGCTGAATTGTAATAACATCGATATGACACTGAGAAAAATACATGCTATACAAGTTTCATCTCCGATATTGTATACAGTGAAATTGTTCCCACTGCTCCATGCCTGTTTGAGTCCCGTGAAGATCCGTGGTAGAATAGGTCTTCAGCAACCCATGCTTTCCGTAAAAGGTGACTATGCTTGTCGACTAACGGGATTGGACGGTCAGGCTCATTGACTTGGTTGATACATGTCATCGTATCCCAATTGCCATGATATCAATCACTGAATTGCCTCCTCCACTCGATTATTTAGAGACCACCGTCATGGAGCTGGAATATTGCTGAGTGCGGCGTTAAACAACAACACACACATGCCTGTTTGAGCAGATCTGCTGCCTTCATGTTGAGTTCGAAGGACACATCTTTCCCTTGGTTTTCGGAGGGAGGGTCGGTTAGCCTAGTGGTTAAAGCGTTCGCTCGTCACGCCAAAGACCCGGGTTCGATTCTCGACATGGGTACAATGTGTGAAGCCCATTTCTGGTGTCCCCCGCCGTGATATTGCTGGAATATTGCTAAAAGCGGCGTAAAACCATACTCACTCACTCTCACTCACTCACTCACTCACTCACTCACTCACTCACTTACCCGTACTACCCAATAAGACTGAAACTACTGATGTACGACCTGCCCCTTGAGTCACTCGCCGAGGCGGAATATGTGTGGTTGGAGACGATTGCCGATAGCCCTGCAGTCCCTTAGATCCATTTTGGCAACTTTAGTCATTGCGCTGACAACAATCGTGAAGGGTGGCACCACAAGCTCAACCAGCTAGCCGACAACGCGACAGTTTTGCCATTTGTCACATTGCCTAGTTGTCACATTGTCGTGCTTTGAATAATATTTTATATTTTACCAAAAGGGGACGGTGCCACATTTGCTTTGTGTGTTTTATTCAGCAACAGATTATTGTGTTACCATTGCTCAGTCCCTCTCATCCCAGGTTCCTATATGCAGTGGTGTGATAAATATCAACTACGATGATATGAAATTAACAAAGTCTAGAGCTTTCATACTTTTTGGGAAATTATATGAAAAAAACTCTACCAAAACACCTCATGTGGTTCAGATCTTCCTATGACAAAAAATAAAACAACGGTGAAAACAGTCAAGATTCACACACAGGATTAAATTGCTGCTACTGAATTGTGTACACGAATTTATTGTCAATTATATTCTTTTCGTCCTTCGTTGTGCTAATTATTCCTGGAAAGAAACCACCACTACCAATACAACTGGTGCTGAAGATCAATAATCGAGTCCCAACTATTACGTGGACCACAGAAGCGAACGGAACCGCACGTAAACGCCAACTTGGTTTAGGTATAGCGGTAGTTGGGACCAAGCACCATCGAAAGCATTGGTTCCCTCACCAAGTCGGCAACTAAGCTACAAACGCGTTTGATTGGAGAGACCGTATGCTTCGTCCTACCTACATTTACCATGGAGAATGGTAAAGGAGGGGGTGGAACGGGCAGTCTTTCCGATACAGAACGACTGGGTTCGCTTTGTTGCAGAACGGATTTCATGTGTATAACCAACCTTTGGGCTGGCCTCTCTGTCAGCGGCCTGACAGAATACCCGCGACCTGACAGAATACCCGCGAACTGACAGAATACCCGCGACCTGACAGAATACCCGTGACCTGACAGAATACCCGTGACCTGACAGAATACCTGACAGAATACCCGCGACCTGACAGAATACCCGCGACCTGACAGAATACCCGTGACCTGACAGAATACCCGTGACCTGACAGAATACTCGCGACCTGACAGAATACCCGCGACCTGACAGAATACCCGTGACCTGACAGAATACCAAACGTTAGGCTTTCATGTACCCCTAAGACTGCAGCACCCGGATTAGGAACAAAAAAAACTTGTCATCGACCACAATCTCATTGAAATCAGATCTCGCTATCGCTAAACAAAGAGCTGGGGACATCCCATTACGGGTCACGTCAGAACGACCTTTCATCCAACCAATCAGAGCGTCGCTTAACAGATCATGAAAGTGATAGACGGAATGTGTTTTCTGATCATGCAGCCTCGAAATATTTAACCGAAGGTATTCCGAACGACGGTTACGGATTTAATGATGATATGATCGACCATCCATCATCCTGGCACTTAACCAATCAGGGCGTTGCCAACAGACGCCAGGGTAGGCTAACAACTCGAGAACACGAACAGAAGAATTGGATGAAACCCCAAACACATGCGTGGGCGATTAATGTAAATGAAATACAAAACAGCCCTACTCTTCTTGTATATAGTTTTATATTGTAAGAAAGATTTTTAAAATCCTTACTACTACTGAGCATCAGAAGTCGCTTTTACTTGTAGCATATTTTTGTCACACATAATACTTTTCGACAACCTAGCGTCTTTATAGCTGACGGGGGCACGGGGGGCCCAGTCGTCTAAGGCGCCGCGATTCGCTGTGCAGAGTTGCGTCCCTTGGGCATGCCAGAAACCTATGATTGTGGTTTCGAATCCCAGTTCGCCCCGATTATGTTTCTAGGTTTGTCAGCACCATACCCGTGCTCGTGGGTTTCACCGAAGTGGTAAAAGTCTTAGACCAGCATCACTTCAGGCTTTCCTCCCACATTAAACTGAGACGCCGCGATATAACTGGAATACTGTTAAAAGCGGCGTTAAACCCAACTCACTCACTCACTCACTCACTTTATAGCTGACAGACACTAAAGCTGAAATGCGTCTTCACAGAACAGTATCATCTGGACAAAGTAAGATTATTATTCCTTTGTTTGTTGTTTAACGCCGCACATAGCAACATTCATCTCTGTGACAGCGGTCTCTAAATAATCGAGTCTGGACCAGACAATCCTGTGATTGACATCATGAGCATCGATCTACGCAATTGGGATACGATGCCATGCAGCGAACAAGAACCTGACCACCCGATCCCGACACCTAACGACAAGCAGTGGTTGCTAAAGACCTCTTCTAACACGGGTCTACAAAGGGGGTTAGGGAGTGGATTGACATATAGTTCTTTGACAGGGGGGCTTGAACAAACTACTGGGCAAGAGAAAGTATACATCAATGTTTGATGTTAAAAATAAAACAACAAAGTAATGTTTGTCAGTAAACACAGCAAGTGTGCAAAACAAAATGTTGACGAATATCAGTTTTTCATTATGTATCGAATTGTCGCCAGAATGATACCATCATGTCTTTCGATTAACTTCTATTAGACCATAGAACTCTAAATAATGTACTTCGTCC
The DNA here is from genome assembly GCF_022045235.1 of Haliotis cracherodii. Lineage (NCBI taxonomy): Eukaryota > Metazoa > Mollusca > Gastropoda > Lepetellida > Haliotidae > Haliotis > Haliotis cracherodii. Next base: position 15,152,941 of record NW_027266270.1, on the reverse strand, counting down.
TTTATAGTTGTAGAAGTGAAGTTTGTATCTAAATATAATTCGCCTCATGCAAAAGACACACTTAGTGCTCTAATCAAATATTGAATCCACGTTACAGAGAACAATCTATTGTAGTGAGCATAATCACGCGGAGGTGGAGCTTCATGATCAGTTGGTTGTGGCTGATATGAATATGTAGCAAACATAAACTGTCGGGTTCCGAGATGTCAATCATTTTCCATACATCCAGACAATTAAAAAATATTTGACACTGGAATCAGAAACTTTGGGAAATTTTTTTGTAATTACACAATGATGAGAATAAGACCCGTCAGACTCATTCCAGAGACCATATAATCTATTATATGGTCTCTGCTCATTCTAACACCTCAAAAAGATAAGTAAATATATCCAGCCACACATATCACTGCGTCGCATAACAACGCGACACTTGCATTTGTAATCTGGGTACCGTTGTACAAAAAGAACCTTTGCACTAAGACTGCCGTAAGTCTATGTTAAGGTAGGGGAGTAACGATCACCTTAGCGCTAAGATCGCTTTGTACAACGGCACCCTGGACACAAAATTTCATTTGTATGATATGCCAACGTTTACGGTAGATTCACTTTATTCTGTGTTAAATTCCATATAAGCGAAATTGTCTCCGGTCCATATTCATAAATAGTCACGGCCTCCGGTTCTAAACCAATTTTATCTGTCAGTGAAAATTTGCTTTTAAATCCACAGTCGTATGCATGGTAAGCTGAAACATAGGCTGCGCAGATACCAGTAATATACACATCCTCTATCGACACCAATGGAATTGTGGGTATCACAGACAAAAGGTCCCGGATGAGATCCCCGGAAATGAGGTAAGACCCACCACGCATGTAATGCGGGAGAGACGTTCCTGAATATTCACTTGATGAAATGTGATATCGGGAAGAAGAATTACGTATTGGCTTTGCATTCACTTCCCTGTGGCCCATGATAAATCCTGACTGGCGTTCAAATGATGAAAGTATTCGGGATAACCCTGTCATTTGAAAATACACGTCATCATCCAGTTTGAGGAGAAACTGCACATTTGTGACTTGTAAAATTGCCCATTTGAGCATAGCAATGCTCTTGAAAACCACGTTCTTGTACGTATCTTCTTTATTTATTTGCACAATATCTCCATACTGATGAATTTCCTTGTTGATTTGATGACTGTGGGGACCGTTCGTTGTACCAATAATAAACACCATACATACATTGCTGTCCTTGTTTACATTCACCGTAGACCCCCATGTTTGCCGTATAGCGTTCCTGGCTTGAAAATGAGCAGTCGCTGATATCACAGCAATCAGAAGCCACACTCGATTATCTCCCTTTGATACATCCTGGCAGACACTGCTCGTAACCGGAAATGACAAATCCTCCACTATTGAACTGCTTTTTTCCAGTTTCGTTATATGGGGCTCTACGAGTGAAATATCGATCTTTTCAATACAACAGGATCTTGTTTTCTTTGACTTTCGGGGTGCCCATTTACCGATATTGATATTGAACCATAGATACACGGCCACAGCTGTGGAGAGGAACAGAGCCAGCTTTCTTGGACATAGTCGCTTCATAATGTCCTGTCATAAAGAAAAGACGAGAGTTAGAAGGGAGAGTAGAAGACTTAATCATGGATGACATGTTAACGTTCATCAGGTATATGTATCGAACAGTATGTTGGGATATTTCGATTTGTTCGATCGATCCAAGGAAGGAATTATTATGAAGATGAGTGAGTCTATAACAATGCAGACAATATTAGAAGATGCCTCACTCTGACTCACTCGCCAGGCCCTGACTTCTTCACAGCCTTATGACTCTTATCCACTAAGGCTCATCAGTTACCATAAATCAATGTTCTGGCTTAAACAATCGATGGTGACGAAACCTCAGTTGAGAAAAAATGTTTTTGGTTGAGGAACTTTGTGGATGACAGCCCATATCATATGTTAGTCAGTACCTAAATGACGGGATAGTTTGTCAACACGTACTGTCTGGTTTGAACTAACACGAATAACGCTCCCGTTTTAGTATTACAAGAGAGAATTCATTGGCCATTGCCTTACCTCACAACGCCAAATTATGATCCGACAGAGCAAAATTGTACATTGTAAATTGAAACGTAAGATGTGATTTTGCGTAAACTTTTTTAAGAAAACAAACTGGCTGGTTTCGTTATAATAATATTAGGAGATACACATTGTGTGTTTTCAATGGAGAGCTAGGTTGACTGTACAGTAAAACGTTCTGAACTGAATTTGGGACCGAAGCCCATTATCTTTATCGAAAGTGTTATTTGGGATAATACTTTCTTGCTAAAGTACAAATTAAAGTACTTTTCAGGGTTGACTCCGATCCAGGATTCGAACACACACTGCCAAAGTAGGGCACCTTATCGTCAGCTCACAAAGTCAGCGATCTGACCAACTCTACCACCGAGGCTCCCACAAAATGGAAGTCCGATAAATGGTTGTCTAGATCACGTACTTTGTGTACCCCCTCTGATAACTGTAGATTGGCATAGGCGAAAAGCTATGAATACACAATGCCTTTATCTGGGTATGTCCAATGCATGATTGTAAGAAGTCAATAGCAGTGATAAATCATGAGAGATCCAGTCTCAGAACATATATCCACTTCTAAAGTGCTCGGAATAGGTTGCATAAACAGCATTATGGGCGATATTGGGAGAGGGGTGCTTGTGTGTGGGGGGTGGGGGGGTGGGGGGGTGGGGGGGTGGGTTTTTTTTTTTCATTTTTCCAGTCTATTAGATATTCGGGTGTAATTGCTGTGATATCAGGACACCTTATTCAAACCAGGGGCGCTATACGGCAAACCTGAATTTTTGTTAATTTTATTTACGTCACATTTCAAATTCAACATATGGAATGAATGTTAACATTTTTTCACTGGTCACTAAAACAGTACACATGGAGATGATTTCAAAACAGAACAATGAAAGTAGCAGTACAATGCAGCATTTATATATAATATTAGACCCTTTTTTACAACACCATGTGTAGCAAAAGCCCAATGTGCAGATTTCTGCTGGAGGCGTGTACTTTCAATTACTAAGATTGTGGATGATGGACATAAATAGCATTTGTTCTCACGTAAACAGACGGATCAATGGAAACCGATGAGTTGCTAGGAGTTTCGGATGTATGGCCTGTTTCAGGCAGATTGGGCGGAAGATAGACAGGCAAAGGAGTCGCAGACCTCCTGTCCTACACTACTCGGGAAAACGCTATTTACGCACTCTCCAGCTGAGGAATGATATTATCACTGTGACCTCTGAGAAGAATAGTGTTGAATATTATTTCTTGTGATCAGATGTATCACAACTTCTTCTCGTCGTCGAATTGGGGCATTGGTTCCCATGGTATACATAATACCGACAATTTGGACATTTTGAAGGATTAAAGGGAGTTCCATGTGCTGATTTCAATCTTAATGGTAGATCAAATACAGAACAACTGTCCCACCCTCTAAGTATCTGCCTTGACATTTATACTGTCAGGTACACGGGTGGCCCAGTCATCTAAGGTGCTGCGATTCGCTGTGGAGAGTTGCGTCCCTTGGGTGCGCTAGAAACCCATGATTGTGGGTTCGAATCCCGTTGATTGATGTATGATATTTCATTAGATCAATGGAACCAATAAATGTGCTTATATTCTACAAACATAACAAACTGGTTTATAACCGTTATATAGCATCGCAATATTGCGTTGTCGTAATGAAATATAGTCATATCGCAGAGTGATATCGTATTATCGCATAACAATATCGTCATGTCGTTGATCAACATCGTGTTATCGCATAGCAATATCGCGCCATACAGTATTATACCCCTCTTGGTCTCTATGCATCGCAAGAATGTGCATTGCATCCCGTATCACTTCGTACATTGCAGTGCTCATTACTCCGCAACATCGTGTATCGCATGAAAATCATTGTGCATCCTATACGGGAACAATCTGGTTAGAATAGGTTTCAGCAATCCATGCTTGCTGTAAAAGGCGGCTATGCTTGTCGCAAGAGGCGACTAACAGGATCGGGTGGTCAGGCCCGCTGACTTGGTTGATGCATGTCATCGTATCCCAGTTGCGTGGATCGATGCTCATGATGTCAATCACTGGATTGGCTGGTTCAGACTTGATTATTTACAGACCGCCGTCATATAGCTGGAGTATTGCTAAGTGCGGCGTTGAGCAACAAACAAATAAAGCATCACATCACATCACATGACAACGTGTTCCATATAGTAGTGTTAAGTGCACACACACACGTATGGCAGTTGACACATTAAACAAAACGGGATTTTGCGGATGACAGACCATGACATAAATGGCCACGATAAGATAAACAAATCCAGTTTCTTCAATGTTCATACTAGGTTAAATCTAGGTCGAGGTATCCTAGCAACCAAGATTAGACCTGTATGACAGTGTAAAACAGAGACCAAGTGAAATGTTATGATACGACTAAAAGGCAACTAATCTGTATTGAATGTATGGTTAATCTGTCTTACAACAATATAAATGAAACAATGAGATATTCTTTAGAGAATTAATTGTCAATGTATTTTTTTACGAGAGTCAGGTCTGTACTCCAGTTTTAATGTTATGATTTAATTATGTTACCTGGGTATGTAGGATTTGTTTCACTATGGACATCACTAAAGAAACAAAACAATTAAACCCATATACTAACTGACATCGAATACCGGGCTTCCCAGTGGGGCTTCAACATTAACACAAAACAACAATCGGCTTACTTTTAAAAAAACCACATATGCCAAATTTAACACCAAAACTCTCACTTAATGACGAAATTTTCACCTTCCAAAAGAAGCAAAAATTTTAGATTTAACTTTTGACCCACACCTTACATGGGCACACCCCATTGCGTGTATGGATGCATGTAACCCGTCTGTTGTTTAGTCTGTACCTGGAGCTATCAAGTAAGAAATTTGTCCCTTTACGCTATGGCTCACCGAACTCGACACGCCGTGGGTTAGCCATCATTAGACTACCCAACTATTCATTAACACTGTCAATAGTAATATATTCTGTTACGGGTGTTGAGTCAGTTAATGTTAATGTCTCTCATTTGCAAATCTGTGGGTTGTTTCACTCTTGTTCATGATTGGTTTCTTCACTGGCTGCTCATTGGATTTAGATGACAATAGTTTGACTGTGAACACAGCCGTTCTTTCCCTCTCCAAAGGCTTCATAACGTAGTTCCCCTTTAATCTACTCGGTGCTGGGAGGAAATATATGTTTCAAAGCATCTCGCAAGTTTGTCAATAGAGTGAGAGTTAGTATGATTTTAGTACGCTTTTAGCAATATTCCAGGAATATCACGGCGGGGGACACCAGAAATGGGCTTCACACATGGTACCCTGTTGGGAATCGAACGTTGGTCTTCGGCGTGACAAGCGAACGCTTTAATCACTAGGCTACCCGACCGCTCCATGTCAATAAAGCGTAAACTAATAATAACATACAATATACTTTGGAGCAGTACACAATTGCACAAGCGATGCACTTTTCATCGTGTAGGAAAAATGACTAAACATCAGATTCACTGTATGGATCGGCATTGAAGGCGATTAGAAATGAAACCATTATGACTGATTGGAGTATATGATGAATTGATGGTACGCAGGGATATGTAAAAGCTTTGATTACGGTTGATTGATTGTTGGAGTCTTTGATGTGGATTGCTTCTCGGAGTCTTCTGATTTGAAAGCGTTTAATGTTGGTTGTAAGGGCTTAGGATTTGTACCACTGGATGCTGTGGCTGGGGTTGTCACGAATGTTTGATAAAGCTGACTTCGAGTCAACTTGAGAATCTGAGCTCTGATGTTCTTAAATTCGGGGTTTGAGGGACCCTGATGTTTCGCCAACATGGCCACAATTACACGGAATGGAAGATACTCATCTGTGTGGATCGGTTGCCGTTAACGGTGGTATGGAGCTTCTTGATGTACATAAAGGAAAGGTAGTTGATGCTTAGATTCTTCTTCCATGGTGAACTACATACGTGGGCTTTGGGAGTTGAGGTGGTCCAGTAGGGTTCTGGGGTCCTTGTTAGGATGTAGGATGACAAAGGTGTCATTATCTTAGTGGAACCCCCAGGTGTTATGGGGGATGTTTCCGGGGCTTTTCTTCCAGGTGGGTCGTGACGATCGTGGTGATTAAGGTTGATAGTGGGGATCCCATGTGGAGGTCGCGGGTTTGTTGACAGATGTGATCTCCCCGGGTAAAGTATGTGGGGCAGATACGGGAGTGTATAAGCCGGATAATCTGTCAGGTGTCTGTCAGGTGTCTGTCTGGTGTCTGAGGATGGGGTGGATTTCATCAATACTCAACTCAGTATACACTACCTAATACCTATTTATATGCTTGTCAACCATACTTTGTACATCACTTGCTTGATAAAGGTGTTAGGACCTATACTGTCACTCTTAATTATACTAAAGAAGTTGTTCATCCAAATAGCTTATCCTTACATAGTTCTCCCACTTCCAAGTGCCTATCAAAGAAGTCACGCGAATATAAGTCTAAAATAGACACATTCTCAAAAACACATTGTAACTGAAACATCACACATCGCCGATTTACATAAAAGTTCAGTCAAACATAATTGCCCTTAACTTTAAATCAATCTTTTTTGGAAGGACTGAGGACATTCAGAAGAATCTAGCTGTGCCGTTGAGGTTTTCATTTTCAGTGAGTTGGGCTTAACGCCGCTTTGGATAGTATTGCTGTTTCTGACGGATTTGAAGTATTTATCAATGAACGGACATGTCACGTGCATCCAAGGACAGGGTTTATCACGGCAAAGTGTAAATCATAGTTAAAACACGACTCCGTGATTTGGGTTGAAAATGTGAAACCCAGAAGCGAGGGAAATGCCCAAATGATACAATACAGTAGTCGTGGTATAAAATGCATTCGATCACATCGGGCGAGAGAAAGACCGCGTGCAGACAAGTCACGAAATCCTGACATGTAAGATTGAGAACCTTTTCACTACCTGCTCCGGAAGCTCAGTGGGAAAATAATGGGTTACAATAAATATGATATGTGAGGTTGCAGGTTCGATTCACGTCATTCAATTTTCATATGAAGAAATAGTGATTTTGACCAGTACAAAATCAAGATTAGGTGTATATTAAAATGCCGTTTTTACAATTCAAATGTAAGGCCTCTGAGCAGGTCTGGCAGGCGACGCCCCCAACGTTGTCTGCCATCTTTTATTCGGAGACAAAACAATGAGTTTCGGTGCACAGCCTGACCCTGGTTTTGCCTTCCCCATCCCCAGTCGTTCATGCCTACGGTGAGGGGTTGGAGTCACACCCTACATAGGACGGTTTTAAACTGTAGAAGTTAAATTTGCCTTTGATGTTGGGATATGGACACACACACATAACAGACACTACCTTGTATCCGACAACACAGTCGCCAAAACGCGATAACGGTTATCATTAAATAGAACACCGACAACGGTTCAGATCGATTCATTGTCTGGCACATTCACCAAATGTCATCAAAAATATTCCAAACATCTTTTTTCAAATTTGGTTTTCAATACACATTGAAATGTGATACTATATCGGTAATATCGTGGAAATACCCTGTGCCATGTCTGACTAAAAATCACTGCAAACCATTGATACACGGAAAAGATTGATACTGGTGCACTTACATTGCCGAACGCCGGACTTGGGGACACTGGTAGATCACGTCGTCTGTCTAATCCAACTCACAACTGGAGTGATGTTTCAACCAAGCAACATTTAAATGGGCTTGGTACTCTGGGAATCTGATAGATAGTAGTCAGGGAGGTGACCCACTACATGACCGAATAAGCGTCTCGCAGATCGCGCTTTGTTATCAAAGGCAGCTGATTACAAGGTATCTCAAATCGGCATTACAATCGCGGATAGAGCTTTTGGAAAAACTGTTATGTAATATTTCTTTAAATACGCGTCACCAAATAATTAAGTTATATGTCTAATGCCTTAACATGATTAGTATTTTTCAAAAAAAGGGGTGGGAGTATCTCAACAAATATAGCAATTAATTAACTAGTTGTTGACTTTAAAAAAGCATCTTGATTCCCTGGATGATGTATTGGCATTTAACAAGCACTCACTAAAATATCAAGATGTCGCATCAACCCTGCGTCACTACGAACTCCACCACATATTCACCACATATTCAGCCCGGGTATACTAATCCATATTTCTAAAGTACTTAAACATATCATGTATCTTAAGCTGTACCCACCTGCATTGTATGCTTCAGCGTATATACAGGTACCTGTGGGGTGAGTGAGCGAGTCAGGTTTTACGCCACTTTTAGCAATATTCCAGCAATATCCCGGCGGGGGACACCAAGGATGGGCTTCACACATTGTACCCCTGTGGGGAATCGAACTCGGGTCTTCGGCGTGACGAGCGAACGCTTTAACCACTAGGCTACCCGACCGCCCCACGTGTTCTTGTGAAATACATATTTTTACAATGTCAGTGTCTCGCGTGAGATTGAGCCCCCGCGGATTAATAGTTAGAATAGGGAGAGAGAATATTGTTTATTAAGTCTCCCCTTAAACATAATTTATATAGGACAGTCCAGGCCACCCAAGGGTCATGAGGGACTTAACATAAAATCTAAACTAATATATATAGACAAACTATATATTTTCCTAACACATAATAACAACACACACTTGTACAAATATCTCTATACACACGTACATACCCAAACCTCACCTACAAACCAATGCACGCAGAAAGATGTAAGGTTATAAACACCTATATGGTCTACATATGTATGCTTTTAATTGCTCCCATGCACGCACACACACACGTCTTCGTGTTATGGGTATTCGAGGCCCTGAGAAATATTTCTCACGATCAGTACGGGTCTAATAACGACACACTAAGATCAAGTCTTACCTTTGAGAAAATGTATTTCTGTTTACATTTTGATGGTCAAATGGTCATGTCTTGTTAACTGTATAGCGATAATGACTCGCCGAGTGAGACGAGTCGATCAGGCGCCATCTTGTTACCGTCACATGATTTCGAGCCCCTCAATGATAGTCACGCACAACATGATCAGTGACACGACATTACAGACAGGCAGTTTACAACAGCTGCCGATACATAAGCGGTGCATGACCAAATTAGAATAAGATCAAGTTTAATTAAAATGTGCATTAGTGAAAAAGTACATTTTGTGGTATGTTTTCATTACTTATTGAATATCTTTTCTTGTGTAGCTTAATTCGCAACATAAATTAAGCGGCAGTTGGCGAACACTTCGATGTCTTCAGTGACCTTTGAAGCGTCTACCTTGATTAAGTCATAAAGCACATGAACACGTACTGTTAAGAGGCTCGCAAAAAGGGTGACGTTCGAAAACATGTGAAGTGGGGATATATTACACAGACATCCGGGGATCCGGGGTAGAATAGGTCATCACCAACCCATGCTTGCCGTAAAAGGCGACTAACGGGATCGGTTGGTCGGGTTCGCTGACTTGGTTGATGCATGTCATCGTATCCCAATAGCGTGGATCGATGCTCATGATGTCAATCACTGGATTGTCTGGAACAGATCGCAGTCATACAGCTGTAATATTGCTGAGTGTGGCCTTAAACAACAAACAAACAAATTTTAACATATGTTTATGAATCACTATCAAATAAGTATGATACCCCTCAAACATTATTAGTAATTATGAGTAAACTATCGAGTAAACAAAAAATATAATTCTGCTAAAAAGGTGACTAAATTTGCATCTGCAAATGTTCTGCCCTAGTGTTGTCACACAACGGGGATGCCTTTGTTTACGTTATACAGCGAGACCGGTGCGAGATTGTGCTTTATTCACTGCGGCAGATGTGATGTTTTTTATGCCTGCATTAGAGCAGTAAATAAAGGTATGTGAAGAAATACAGGTGTAAATGTCACATTGGTTTATAATGCACAGTGTTGTTATATGCATGGTTGGGGCTATTTTGTGCGCTTTGCGCATGCTTGTTTCTGGGATAGCTTACTGATAACTGCAGTCGAACCTCGTTTTCTCGAACTCAGTTGTCTTGAAGGTACTGAAATCTAGAACCTATTCTCCGGTCCCGACCGTCTCACTGTATAAATATATATACATTTGCCCGCTTATATCAAATTCGAGAATAAATACATAACGCTATTTCGAATCTTGGACTCTGTTTTAATTTTGACTATACTTTAGAATAGTGTACCTTTATCTAGAAGTTGGCACCTGCCAGATTAACAGTTTAGAAAAGCGCGATTATATCCAGTGCCTTTCCTCACACATCTAACATCGCAGTAAAAGAAAAGTTCAATTTAAAACCAATGGCTGAACCAATTACCGTATTCGACGTAAAAAGCGCTCCGCTCTAATAAGCGCCCACGGCGATATTTGCTAATATATTGGCCAGTGAACAATCCCAGTTAGCACCCCTTCCGATTGATCAATGTACACAAGACTTATTTATTCGTGTTATTATACACGAATAAATAAGTCTTGTGTACATTGATCACTCGTGTGTAATATGCACCCTTAATTATGAGCAATTAAATTCTGGAAAAATATATCTGTCGAATATAAACATTTCAGGCTGTCAGCATAAACCACGAAATTTATCTTTCAACTCTGTTTTTTTCACCAAAATAATATTCTTATAGAAGCCCCTTATTTCTAATCTTAGAGCGCCCTGGGCGCTTGTTACGTCGAATACGGTATGTATTTTATGATAATTGACTTAAATGGAGCTGGAGCTCTAAATCCATCACTATAATTTGACATGACCTTGAACTACCTATTTTTAAAATCATGTTTGTGTTTTTCATACACATCTCTGCTAAAACATGCATAATTTATTTTTTGACCAGCATGACCTTGGGCAATATAATATTATGTTATATAATAACATAAAAGTGACATTTAGAAATTGCCGGATCAGTGAAGACAGGATTTACTTATTGATTTCAATATGCGTGGTTTAGATACAGTCACTAAAATATAGCATCAAGGACGTGATAAGGTAGTACTCGTTGAATTAATCCAAAGCATGTGCGACGTTAATCAGTAGAAAAAGAACACAGCTGCATATTCAGGGAATTCGACCACAATATTGGAACACTGTTTTGAATGAATCAGTAAAGTTAAAAAATGAAAACAAAACGATTTATTACTTTTAGTAAACAAAGTTGCCGGAAAAAAGATTGTTTGTAAACGTGTACTTGCAATACATAGATTTGAACATCAGTTGCTGGTACGCAAGGCACAAATTTGATAAATCAAATCCGTTTGGAGTTACTCGCCCTTGAGTAACTCTCGCGTTTCAGGTAGGACGCACCTGCAACTTCGTGAAGACATGGGAACTGTGCATGCAAAGGTGCCAAGCTTGTTTTGTTAACATTTGTCAGTTTCATTCGTGTATAATTTAATTGATACACCCTAACGTCGTAATGCTACTATAAAATTGCATTATGCGTAAGAAAGTATTTTACAGGCGATGTGTAAAAAGCGACCGGCACCGAGTCACCTTCGCAAGTTCACGCCAACTGCAGTCTTGCGATTCAACACATTTGAAGACATATTTGTTTGACGTCTCGCTGTACTTGCAGTTTACCGACTGTCACAACCACAGTTTCCATGTGATGCACGTGTACCCCTTTTGTGAACGATCATTGTTCTACTCTTGCATCATGATGGTGATGATATGAATTCATCATGTGTCATGATCTGTCATGCCAGAGTAATTTTGTATATATATATATTACATTGAATATTCTGGACAAAAAGTACCTTACGTCTCACAAACATTATGCACATATATTTCCTCACTAAAAGCTGATTAACAGTGTTATGGGCATGTGAGTTGTTTGGTTGGGATGGGTAACTCGGTTTGGGTGGTTCCTGAGTAGGACCCGGGTACGCACATTACTACCCGGACCCGTGGTTACTCTCGTGATATATTGGTAGATGCATGTCATCAATCCCAATTGCGTGGATTGATGCTCATGATATCAATCACAGGATTGTCTGGTCCGGACTCGATTATTTACAGACCGCTGTCATACAGCTGGAATATTGCTGAATGCGCCGTTAAACAACAAACAAACAACAACAAGCATTACTTTGGGTTTTCGTGCCACATTAAACTGACATGCCTCAATCAGTATGTAGGTACATTTACATTGCATGCATATGTTAGCCATTTTGAAATAAGTGACCATTAACGATTAAGTTTTCTGCCACCTCAGATGATTCCTTTGGCACTTTGAAACCTCAACGTTGAAACATTTTCCACAAACCATGAATTTAAGAGAATAGAAGCAGACTAGTCATCTAAGCTGCTACAATTTATAGTGTTGCGTCCCTGTGGCGTGACAGAATCTTATAATGTTTAGTTTAGGTTTTAATGCTGGATTCCCTATGATAATGATTCATGGTGTGTCTATCTATCTAGACCCGTGAAGATTCAGGGGTAGAATAGGTTTTCAGCAACCCATGATCTAGACCCGTGAAGATTCCGGGTTAGAATAGGTCTTCAGCAACCCATACTTGCCGTAAACGGTGACTGTGCTTGTCGTAAAAGGCGACTAACAGAATCGGGTGGTCAGGCTCGCTGACTTGGTTGATGCATGTCATCGATCCCAATTGCCTGGATCGATGCTCATGATATCAATCACTGGGTTGTCTGGTCCAGACTCGATTATTTACAGACCGCCATCATATAGCTGGAATATTGCTGAGTGCGGCATTAAACAAAAAAAAACAAATCTGTGTATTTGCTTATTGGCTCCACCTAAGTTGTACATTCTAGAATTGACATCACTTTGGTATTTACTCCCACATTGAGCAATGTATTTTTTGTCACAGGACAGGTTTACAGCTCCATAGTCTAGTAAAGCAGCAGTTATGGAAATTAACTATAATCTGATAATTCCAGTTGAACAATAATATGTTTGAAGTTACTTAAAATCGCAGATTGTTTCCCTGCCTAAACCAGGTACATGATAGATGGTTAACAACCCATAAATTCCGGATATATAGCCACAAAAGACACATACTTCAAGTAGTGTTGTCCCATGATAACTCTTTTCAAATTTGACATTCACATTGTACAAACATTATAAATAATAAAAAGACATAATTTACTTTCATCCATTGCCCACATAGTCCTATCTATTCTTTATTTTGTAAGGTAATCATTGAAGAGTCAATCATTGCTTTTAATTCACCAGCGACTTGAGGTTTGAGCTAAAACATCAATAATTTCTCCATGTGTCTTCAATCTTGAGTTTTCATGTGTGTGAGATACCAAGGCCGAAGGGACATAACTCTTGCTAGACTCTCATAATTCCAGATCTCTAATCAGGGCTAGGAATTTAACATCCTCAAGTCTTAATTAGATTCCACTGTATGTGTTGTGTTTGATTGTAGTATCAAGGATTGACACTGACCTACAAAACTCGGGGTCCAGAGGACCCACAATTACTACTTTTGAGGTCCTTACAGCAACTATTTGAGTCCTGTAAAATAATGAAATGATGTCATGTACTGTACAGTAAGGTTTAAAAATTATTTTAATTACAGGAACTTTATATTTGTTGTCAAGAATTTGGTACAATGAATATTGTGTGTTTCTCAGGATGCAATCCATATTTTTGTCTGGTTCATAACACAATTGTGTAAAAACCTGAGTATTAATCATGCATTTGCCTGTAACCATGGTCTAAACACACCAGCTGTGTCTTTATTAATGTAAGGGCACGGGTGGCCCAGTCGTCTAAGGCCCTGCAATTCATTGTACAGTGTTGCGTCCCTTGGGCACACCAGGAACCTATGATTGTGGGTTCGAATCCCAGCTACTAGGTTTGTCAGCACCATACCTGTGCTCACGAGTTTCACTGAAGTGGATAGCGTCTAAGACATGCATCGCTTCGGGCTTTCCTCCCACATTAAGCTGACACGCCGTGATATAACTGGATATACTGTTAAATGCAGCATTAAACAGAACTCACTCCCTCACTTTATTGATGCAGGAGCCAGAGTGGACTGGCAGCATGCAGGACAGCCAGCCAGGCACTGAGAGGGAGTTTTCCTTTGAAAAGATACCGGTAAGTGATACGTTCATCAATCAGTCTAAATTCCGAAGGATAAGTTCTGAGCCTAACTTTGATGGACTGCGTTGATGAAGTTGGTTGCCGTCAATTTTAAGCATAATCCAAGGTCCACATACCTATGCAACAATGCAGTGCCTGGATTCCACTGATGTAGAAGGATTCCTCCTGGTGGTGTAGACCTCCGTGGTCTCGTGGTAGAGCATCTGCCCGGAGAGTGGAAGGTCCGGGGTTTGATCCCCGGGGGCGTCATACCAAAAGACATTAAAAGATGGTACTTGTTGTTACCCTGTCTGGCGCTCGGCATAAAGGGGCTAAAACAAGGACTGGTCAGCTCAGATTCCGCATACTGTGTCTGAGTGGAGTATTCATGTTAAACTGCGGCATGGTATCTCAGTGAGCTAGCACTATAAATCGGTATTTGTCCGGACTAGTACAAGCACATGCACGCACGCACGCACGCACGCATGTCGCTATATAAGTGCAATAATCTTGGATGCGACGTTAAACCTAATTTCACCTCATCTAGGGGTGTGAAAAGTCACCCACAGCTGAAATTACATCTTTATCATTTCATAGGCTTCCCGGGTTGTTCATTTGGTTGTTAAGGGTGTACATCCTTTGAAGTTAGGCTCAGACACCCCTCTTACATGAACAACGCCCCGTGAAGATCCGGGTTAGAATTTGTCATGTTGGCGACAATTACAGCAAATAGGTTGCAAATATCTGGTGTCATGACTGATTTTCAGTGATCCATACACATAATTTTCACAGCTATTTTGAACCCATGAAGATCCAATGAAGCATTGGTCTTCAGCAACCCATGCTTGTCGTGAAAGGTAACTATGCTTGTTGTAAGAGGCGACCAGCGGGATCAGGTGGTCAGGCTCACTGACCTGGTTGATGCATATAACCATATGCCAATTGCGTGGATCGATGCTCAGGGTGTCAATCACTGGATTGTCTCGATTATTGACAGACCACCATCATGTAGCTGGAATATTGCTGAGTGCGGCGTTAAACAACAAGCAAACAAACACGAACATGAACAACATCACCAGTGATCACAGTGTAAGTTGGTGTAAAGTAATGATCCAGTGATATTTTATTGATGCTATGTTTCTTGATGGGGTAGGAGGAGACAATACTCATAGATGAACAGGTGCCATTGACATTGCTTTCATTTGAAATGAAATGTGGGCAAGTTGATTTAAGTGTCAAGCAGCTGGCTATTCATGCTCAATGTTTATAACACCCTTGGGTATTCCAGGTTACCATGGGGCGGTCGGGTAGCCTGGTACGTGTACGTGGTTAAAGGGTTCGCTCGTCATGCCGAAGACCTGGGTTCGATTCCCGACATGGGTTCAATGTGTGAAGCCCATTTCCGGTGTCCCCCGCCGTGATATTGCTGGAATATTGCTAAAAGCGGCGTAAACCCATACTCACTCACTCACTCCGGGTTACCATTGATCCCCCCAACTTCTGCTGGTTGTAAGAGACGACCAAATGGAATATTGCTGAGTGGCGTCAAATCACAAACAAAAAACTATGTTAATAAATAAATAATGTTTTGTAAATGTTAAATTCAAATTCAGCCTTCTGCAGGTGCTTGGGGGAATAATCATCTCAAAGTATCGTAAACAACACTCTGTAGAAATGTCGTAAGTCCCCATGGTACCTAGTATGGTGACCTAGCTTTGGTTATTGGTGATCTATAGCCCATTTTTATTGTGTATTGTTATGAATTGTTATGAATTTTACTATGATATGCTTGTTTTAAATCTACATCTGCAATAGTCTAGTGTTTTTACTGTCCTTTGCGGACAGATTTTAATGTCTATATTTATGTATTACATGTATTAATATACAACTTGATTTAGTCACGATATGGCTGAAATATTGCTGATGTGACTATAAATCTTAACTCACTCACTCACCACTCTGCAGAAAATGTGTCGTAGTTGTTATTACCTGGAACAAGCCCAATAAAGAGACAGGAAGTACCGGTAGCCTTGAATCAATGTTTGAAAAATTGTGGTTGTGATTCATAAAAAAAAGGGAGCGGTCGGGTAGCCTAGTGGTTAAAGCATTCGCTCGTCACGCTGAAGACCCGGGTTCGATTCCCGACATGGGTACATTGTGTGAAGCCCATTTCTGGTGTCCCCCGCCATGATATTGCTGGAATATTGCTAAAAGCGGCGTAAAACCATACTCACTCACTCATAAAAAAAGTTTTGTGAATTCATGTTTTACAACCCTCGAGGTGCCAGTCGTCATGGTCATTGACTTTATTGTTCTAAACAGGATGTTGTTTTTCAGGTGAAAGTGTGTCGCATTGTCGTTGATGGCCTTGGCAGAACCAAAAATGA
Organism: Haliotis cracherodii; assembly: GCF_022045235.1. NCBI lineage: Eukaryota > Metazoa > Mollusca > Gastropoda > Lepetellida > Haliotidae > Haliotis > Haliotis cracherodii. Next base: position 15,136,371 of record NW_027266270.1, on the reverse strand, counting down.
CATCATTGTCAACGAAGTGCAGCCAATATTTGAGGCAAACAACTTTCAGGATGTGAGTAGTTAAATGTTCTTAAGCATGTTAAATCATAGACCAGACTCATTTGTATTAATGGGTACCGTATTTGGATTCTAATGACCCTTAAAAGTGAAAAGTGGAAAACGGAAGAAATTATTTGAAAAGCACAAAAACGTTTTTCTCTGAATTCACATTTATTTGTTCACCTTCCAAGAAACAATTAATTGCAGGACAAAAGGGTTACCCTGGATACCCTGGAAAATAGAAACGTTCTCCCTATTGCTAAGATCGATGCTCATGATGTCTGTCACTGGATTGTCTCGTCCAGACTTGATTACTTTCAGACTGCCATCTTATAGCTGGAATACTGCTGAGTGCAACATTAAGCACCAAACAAAAAAACAAACAAACAAAAGACTTTTTTTGTGGCATATAATATCTGTAAACCAGGAAATACGAAACATTCTATGAACATTGGGTTATTTTATCATTTGCTCTTCTTGTTTTGTCTGTTAAACATACTATAGATTTGCAAATTTGTAAAGCTAATCTGTTCTCACACTGTGCATTTCATCCTTCTGGTTTGTCTGGTTTGCTCCTTGTGTGAAAACAATCCTAAAACAAGTTTTCAGGTTCACAAAACACCTCGCCCAAACACCCCATCCATAACCATGGCTACCATCACTAACAACGGACTGTCCACGACTTGATTCCTGTTCCTCTTTAGCATGGACAGCAAGAACCTGAAAGCGTGTGATAACTAACTACAAGAGAACCTTTTAATAAAAACGGCACAGGACCCACACCAGAGTTGTTTGCAATTGTCAAGGCTGTTGTACAGAGTTGGAATGATGGAGTGAATTCAAAACGCGTCAGAAGACTCCCACAGATGCAATTGTGAAAGACGTGAAAACAATAGCGCTGGCTATCGAAATAGATCTTAGAGATCGATAATCGTTGACTAAATATTGATCAATTATCAATAAATAGCAACTTACAGCAAATATGCGAAAAGCTCAGAGACAAAAGATCATATTTCACGTCACTGGGTGGTGACACCTTTATGCATGGACTACTTCGTGGACATTAGAGGGAGCAGGCATATCTTCATTCTAGTGAGCGTATGAGGATGGTTAGGAGCGGATGGATCAGTCGATTGATCAGTGGATCATCCTCATTTGCATACTGCATTGGATCACCAAACCCAATCATCAGAGTTCTCTTAGTCTGATATTCAAGCCATGTCTACCACTCTTAGTGTTCGTATCTTCGGATATGGAAAGTAAAGAAAACCGATTGGAGGGACTTTTTTCTGATGGCTGATTCATTTCAACGATCAGAGAGTCTGCAAAGATTGGTAGGCCTGTGAATTAATAACCAGCTACAATCTCTTCCACGGCATATTATTGAGATAATAATTTGTGACACACATTTCACAGGTATTCGTCTCAAGAACCGATCGGAAGATTGTTCAGGGAGTCCCAGGGAACATGAGATTATTCACCTGCCGATGAACCTTGGGGATCGGATGAGGTTCAATGATTGCTCAGGGATTATTAGCATTCATTATGATGTTCGAAGACCTTCCTCAGATGGCTTGGCATAGATTTGACAATGTGGGTCAAGATCATCAAAAGAAGGGAACATTGTCACAATAGGGCCGATCAATTGGAGAATTGAGTGGGTCATCATGTCATTCCTTCATCCTGGGAGTCATCGTTCACAACCATCTTTATGGATATCCAAACCCTGGCTACTGTTTGCAGTTTAGTTTTTCACCTGATGTATCTGTACCTGGAGGACAGGATCCTTTGTTCCACAGTATTGAAATTTCACCAGAATGATGATCAGACATTCAACGATTTTTTACTTTTTCACGATTATTTACATGAAAACTCCCACTTAACCATCCTCTGTGCTCAAGTAAAAAGAATGAGTAGTCCTGTGATGTCACATGATCAAGTTGCGCAGGAGTCAGGCAGTGCAGTCCATTTTTAGTCATGGTAGCCATGGTAACGGCTGGGGTGTGGCTGGGTGAGACATTTTTCAAAGCTGGAAACCTGTTTTAAGATCGTTTCAACACAGGGATCGAAGAAGAAGAATGAAATGCACGGCGTGAGATAGGATAAGCATTATTAATATACAATTTAATGTAAAATTTCCAATTCTAATGAATTTATTAATGAAGTTCATTAATATTTATACATTTTCAGATGGTAAGAATAAGCCATGACGTCAAGACCAGATTTGAACGACTTGGTCTTTTCAAGAACATTTCAATTTCTATTGACACATGTAAAGGTAAGATGACTGCTGATGTACGAGACTGGATCAAAGATGATGCGAAGATCCGTTCATTTGATTGATATTTCCAGCATCAGGGTTGTCATCACTTATCGAGATATCGATGTATCTATACACATTTCTAAATAATAATATTAAGGCTATTTCTGTGGCACAAAGTTCCACATCACGAGGGATGCTCAATGCAAAATATGTAAATACTAAATTCATTATGCATGGCCTCAGAAACTATTACATTTGTTAAGATTCCATGCATAGGCCATAGCTCTCAAACTAATGAATATATTTGCATGAAACTATACACGTGCAATAACCATGATGACCACATGTTCACCTTCAGCCTTTTCATATTTTTCAATTTTCCACTTTTTTTTATTTCTTGTGTTCCATGAAAACAATTTGGACTTAGTCTCAAACAAGTAACGTTTGTTTCCCACCAGATCTCTATACTTTAGACTTTTGATTGACAGATGTGAAGAAAGTGGGTTATGAAGTTACATTTGGTGTGCATGAACTGCGCCCTGTGTCCGGGGGCATCAACACTCTCATTGGCTACAACGATGCAAGTCTGGTGAGTTAATTGTTCATTCTATTTTTTTTATTTAACACAATATTACAGCAATTGCCTCAGCAATATTACAGCTATATCAGTATATGGCAGAAGCCTGTAAATAATCAATTCTGGAACAGACAATACATTGATTGATAATGTGAGCAATTGAGGTACGACCAGTGAAGATCTGGTTTAGAAGACGTCTTCAGCAACCCATGCTTGCCGTGAAAGGCGATTATGCTTGTCGTAAGAGGCGACTTACGGGATGGGGTGGTCAGGCTCGCTGACTTTGTTGATGCACTACATCATATCACAATTATGTAGATCGATGCTCATGACGTCAATCGCTGGATTGTCTCGTCCAAACTCGATTATTTACAGACCACTATCGTATAACTGGAATATTGTTGAGTGCAGCATAAAACAACAATAAACAAGCGAACAAACAAGCAAACGAAAACAGGCAGGCTACAAGAAGATGCTATCAACGAAGTCACAGAGTCTGACCACCCAACCTTTTTTGGCTGCCTTAGTTTTACATCAGACAAAGAAATACCTCTCAGTTTAATTAGCACAAAACTTCAACATGTTCCGAGATTGCCACATGATGTATTTATGACTAAACGTGTAAATTGTGTCACACGTTGCCAGTGTGTAGGTATCATGTAGGTGACAGTGGTCAACTTGAGCCGGACTGCTTGTCAGTTCTCTCTGAGGGATGTACCCCAGGTACATATATGAGTTCCCAAGGATTCCAGGAAAATGTTGAGCTTACAAACTGGGACCCAAGGGGAATTACCATAACACCATAAGGCACACTTTACTTGAATTTTAATTACCTATGTGCGTGTTCTAACACTTAAAGCAAATAATATTTTGCAAATATTTTCTTCTAACCATAAAACCCTATGCAGGGTCAGGACAGCTCTCCAGCACCCTCTGCTGGTCGTAGGAGGTGGCTAAGTGGATCAGGTGGTCAGACACTATGACTGTAGATTGCATGCCATGGCACATCAGTGGATAGTTGCTCATCATCAGTGGGTTGTCTGGTCCAAAATTGATTATTTACATGCTGTTTGATATTGCTGAAATGTTGTGCTGCCTTAAGCAGCAAACAAACTGCATATGTGTATTCTATGTTAACTTGTTTTATATACTACTTTTGATATGTTTGCTGGTGTTTAAAACAAATGACTGACTATCACCATCGTCATTCTGATGGGACAGACTGATGCTCAGTCGGTGTGCCTTTTCTTGTTTGTTATCATGATTATACCTGGTCTGCAGAAATATTTAGTATTGAAATGGAAAACTCAAAACAAGTATCAACATACCTGGTTTTCAGATTTTAGAGAACCATGTATTGTATTGTAATATGTACTGCTTATATAACATCTTCCTGAGGCAAGGGAGTCAACTGACTATAAAAGTCCAATTTACACCCTTGTCGAACTAGGCTGGAATCATGGAGTTTTTGGATGGACTAACAAGTCTATGCATTGTCCAATCAAAATCGCATAACAAAATCAACATGTGGTTTTTAAACTGCCAGGCAAATTTCTGTCGATGGCAGTATTTGCAAAGCATGCGTGCCAGCATCTCAGCATCTCATGTTTTTAATTAAGGTGCTCTCATGATTCGATGTACGCTCATGATTCGATGTACTTCATGAAGTAAGACCCGCTTCATCACAATATAGAACTTGATTATCAATCAGATTGTCTTGACTGGATGCCGCCGTTTTGTTTGAAGTAAATGCAAGTGACATACATCTCCTACATCACTCCTTTCTTTCGACAGTTGTTTGGGCTGAGGCTTCCTAACCTGTTCGGTCGAGGTGAGCGTGTCCAGGGCGATTATACACACGGAACCAAGCAGTCACGTGGATACCATCTCACCTTTAACAAGCCACTCAATGGCAACCCAGACATGGTGTATGTAGTGTCAGGGATTATCCTGGAAAGGTTTACTTTTGAGAGAAAAATCTCCCTTAGATCGAAAATCAATGAGATTTTTAGGAGTGTGAGGAGATTTTGCTCATTATCAGAGATATTTCATCTTCAAACAGTGGTGACTGTATTTGATTTTTCGTAATTTGTGACTTGAATAATGATGCAGTTAATGTTACCTGATTATATAGATGTATGCTTACGTATGCTTTTTTCAAACACTTAATTATTCAACTGCAAATATTTATATGTTTGGAGATGAACAATGTTTCGCACTCCGCTATTGTCGGCTGATGCAATGCTCCACGCAGAGTGGGTTATACTCAGTGAGTGATAGCATGCAATGTTGCGAATATCGATTTCGAATGAGTATTTGACAAATGGATAAACTATTGTGTAATTGTTTTTGGACATTTTTTGCATGGTAGATAAAAGGTATTCAAGATATAGGACATTTTGATTTTTGAAGGAGTAAATGAGAGTGCCATTGCAGATGAAACTTTTGAAAGTGGTAACAGTTAGATGTATGCCAGTTTCAATCGTGCTGAATAAATGTTAATGCAAGATGTATGATAACTATGTTAATGCAAGATGTATGATATCGCAGAATCGCGGCCTAAGTCAATCCCTCATGTGATGTATTTGTTTTAGTAAGCCTCTCAAGGGCAACCCAGACATGGTGTATGCAGTGTGAAGTGTCCGTTTTAATACTAGTTACATAGACGTTCAAGGCAAATAACCCAGTTCCATAAAACAGGGGTGGAGTGGGGGTTTAAGTGAGCAAAATATGATACAGACATATTTGTATTTATAATTTGCTATTATTGTTTGTGTTTTTTTCGGATTTGAAATCACATTTACAGTAACAACTTGAGCCTAATGCATCAGAAACAGGATGGGGGGCATATGTTTTTGAGTAAAATACATTCTGGTTTCCTTCAGGTTTGGTACGACCATCTACCAGAATCATGGAGAATACCCATGGAGTGGCTACAAGGAGACAGACAGGGGCGTGGCACTTGATATCACTGTGAGTAGTGGTGTAGCATTAACATGATAAGGCCAGCATGGTAGTGGCGGAAACTCACATTTTCAGGGACTGATGTTCCACAGAAAAACATGCTCAAAATTACAATTGTGTTATTTCACTTTGGGGGCATTGGGGTTAAGGCGATCGCTCGGTTTGGTCAGAGACCCGGGTTCCATTCCCCACATGGCTACGATATGTGAACCCCATTTCAGCCACCCATACTGGTCGTAAGAGGTGACTTAATGGATCGTGTCATCAGTCTCGATGACCTTGTTTTGATAACCGTACCTTGATGAAGTGGAGGATGGCTCATCACAGGATTGTCCGGTTCCAACCCTGATTTTTGGCTGGAATAGTGCTGAGAGTAAACAGTAAACAAATAAATAAATAGCAACTGAGAACAATGCATTTGATTGGCTAATCAAGCTCATACATTTATGTTTCCATAAACACCCACTACCGGATACTGTTTGATTCATTGGCTGATAATGGAGTGGGCAGGACTTGTATTGTATTAATATTGTGTTGAAAGCAATGACACTAGTTTCGTATCATCTACTTTTTGTGTGAGGGACTGGGTTAGATGTACGCTTGTGCTGCAGTTCCCAACAATATTCAGGTCTGACGCCATCAAGTGTCGGGGAGTGTGGAGGGATTGAACATGTATATTTGTGCTGCAGTTCCCAACAATATTCGGGTCTCACTCCATCAAGTGGGAGGGAGTGTGAAGGGATTGAACATGTATATTTGTGCTGCAGTTCCCAACAATATTCGGGTCTCACTCCATCAAGTGGGAGGGAGTGTGGAAGGATTGAACATGTATATTTGTGCTGCAGTTCCCAACAATATTCGGGTCTCACTCCATCAAGTGGGAGGGAGTGTGGAGGGACCTGAGGGCATTGTCCAGAACCACTTCATTCGCAGTTCGGGAACAGGCTGGACATTCCATCAAGTCCAGTGTCCAGGTGAGAGTCTTCATAGTCAATCAGTACTTCGTTGTTGAACATAGGATTTTAAAGAAAGATATCTAAATGTTGTTTGATATGATTTCCCAAAATGTTTTTTGAAATAAGCGTTTTACATACATCATGTACATATTTCCATTAAGTCACAGCATGTTTGCAAGTTTTGCCAGAATAAAGTTCAAAGTACTCTGTCTCACTAATGGGTGTCAACATGACCTAGCACCAACTGATGTGGTCAACCTACTGGACAAGTACAGGTCCAAGAGGTCTCTGCACTTGGAAAATCAGTGCTTCTTGTGAGACAAACTCACTAATTATGGGGGGCGGTCGGGTAGCCCAGTGGTTAAAGCCAAGACCAGTGTTTGATTCCCGACATGGGTACAATGTGTGAAGCCCATTTCTGGTGTCCCCGCCATGATATTGCTGGAATATTGCTAAAAGCGGCGTAAAACCATACTCACTCACTCACTAATTATGGAAAGAAATCAGTGGGTTTTTTACAGAATTGTGGAATAAACTACCTCTGACCTAAAACTCCAACTTGGGACAGGTTCGAATCTTAGCTAAATTTTCTTCTGTTTCACTTGTATCATATGTCATGATATATGCTGATTGTAGCCCTTTGGGCATGCAGAGCGTGTATAGAGGCTAGCGCTTTAAAAGACTGAGGATCTATACCAAAATGTTGCTATTATAGCACATAAAAGAAGGTGTTATCCATAAATTGTGTCCACTTTGTAATCTGTCCACTTTGTAATCTGTCAAGTTCAAAGAAGTGCGCATCAAATAATTCAGGATATTTTCTCGGAAAACTCTCTGACCCCAAATCCCAAAGATGATGTGAGTTCAGCTGAATTCATCATGTTCATGTCTGTAGAGTTTGTCACTGAATGTTGCAGCACCTGTTTGTTCGGGACAAGAGAGACGACCCTATTCTGCCATCCCGGGGCTCGCTGTTGAAACTCACACAGGTGCGTACCGTCTTATTGAGATTTTACTGTAGTCTGTTCACCATGGGGAATCCAAGTTGGAATAGGTCCGCAGCTAACCTATACTGGCTACAAAATGGTCGGGTGATCAGGCTTGTTTGATTGACTGGCCTCATACTCTGACAAGGATCGTTGCTCATAATATTCAGTGCTACAGATAAGCTGCATATTAGCATAAAATACCCCCCAAACTATTCAAAACCCAATTACTTTTAATTAACTTGCGTACAGAATCGCATGCATTATATGAAAACTCAATTGTTTGAAAACATCACATGTAAATACCCAAGGAAGCTTTTTCAGCATTGACATGAAAAGGGTGAAGCAGAGCAGATATTGAGTACAGTGACACTCATCTTCCCGAGGCAAGAGAGTTAACTGACTATAAAAGTCCATTTTCCACCCTTGCAGTACTAGGCTGGTATTATGGAGTTACATTTTGGCCGGTTCGTAAACTTTCATGCAGATTTTGGTCGAATGCAGGATTTGCAAAGTATGTGCACCGCTGACTCGTTGTCAACAGATATTTTCTAAATCTTTTCATGTTTTTAATCAACTGCTCACATGACCTGATGCACTTCGCTATGTAAGACTCATTTCATCAGAATAAAGATCATGACTATCGATCAGATTGTCTTGACCGGGCTTACATTTTGTTTTAAGCAAATGCAAGTGATATGAGAGGCTGAATCTGATTGGTCAATAGGAGAGGCATAGAAGGGACATAACTCATAATAGCCACTGGTGGTGCTACTATCGAGCCCAGGAATTTCAGCCTAGTTCGGCAAAGGTGGAAACTGGACTTTTAAAGTCATTTAATTTCCTTGCCTTAGGAAGATAAGTTACACTGTGCTACTGACACTCTCTCTGATTGACCCTCTGATGAACAAGGATAGCCAGCATGTGTTGTTATCACGTTATGTCCCAGTATGTGTGATGTAATTGCATGTTTCTTAAACAGTGGTACACTGGAGGGGTGAGTAATAAGATGTTATGATTCGTGATTGAACATGGAAAATCGCGTTTTTTAAAACAGTAGTCCTCGGAAAAAATCATCTTCCGTGTAAAAATTAAATAAACAATTGAAAAAAAACACTCCGATAAATATGATCGAAAACCGGACAACCGTCGCGAATTGTCCTGTTTTTGATCAGAGCTTTCACCAGCATAGGTTTTCAGACATCATACGTTTTCTATCCCGAATACTTGCACTATAACGTGGGGTGTGGCGTCACACAACGTGGGGTGTGGCGTCACACAGAAATTGTAAATACTCAGAGTCAGCTGATGGCTTGTTTTTAAGATAAAGTTGTCATTTAGCCTGTAAGTGAATGAGATGTTTTACAGTTCATGTGATTAGCAAATTTCCCCAGACCCCCCTAGACTTTTCCTCTTTTTTCGGGAAAACCTGCTCACACCCCTGCATGTTTCTTAAACAGTGGTACACTGGTGAGTAATAAGATGTTATGATTCGTGATTGAACATGGTTGAAAGTTGAAATTCAGATTCTGGTTTGCTGACTATCTTGAATATGTTTTGTGCAGGCTCAGGACACTGTTGTCACATATTTGAACAATCCAGTTTTAATTTCAGTTTCTGTTTACAGGTATGCAGTAAATCTTACCTGATTTTTACAAGATTTAAAACTATGTATATGAACCATATATTTATCATTAGAACCCACATGTTTCTCCCTTCAATAATCATCTGGTTCTATTAGTTGAATATGCCAGAATCTGTGACAGTATTAACAGGAAATTACTAGCAAATATTACTATCCTGCTATGATAGTCAGCAGTTTGCTCTTATCTTCAATCATCTTCCTGAGGCAAGGGAGTTAACTGACTATAAAAGTCCAGTTTCCACCCTTGTTGAAGCAAAGCTTGTGTACCGCCAACTGGGCATCCAGATATTTCGCAAATCTTTCTTGTTTGTAATCAAGGTGCTCAAGTAATTTTATGCACTTTGCGGGGTAATTCCTGTTTTAATACAATATAGATCTTGATTATCAATCAATTTCCCATTAATTGTATGATTTTATGTGGAGTTACAAGGACGTAAGGTAGACACGTGATTATCGCCTTCCACTGGTGGCCTAGACATCTACTAAGGTGCCGCATTGCGCCATGCAGAGTTACTTCCCTTGGACACACCAGAAACCTATGTTTGTGGGATTGATTATTTCTATAAGTTTGTCTCCAGGCTTGTTGGTTTCACCGTGGAAAACATCTAAGACATGAATCACTCCGGGCTTACCTCCCTAATCAAGCTGATATGCTGAGATGTAACTGGAATACTGTACAACATTGTACAAAGCTGTGTTAAACCCATTTCTCTCACTCACTCACTCACTCACTCCATTCAATCAGTAAATGAAGATCATACATACCATGCATACAGGTACGCCAGCTGAAAAGGACTTATGGGTTATTACACACAGTGTACTCATACTATTGATGGCTTACTTACAAGTCCATTGGAATTTGTATGCAATTCAATATCAATTGTGTAACTTCGATGGTTATTTATTGTGAGTATTTTATGCCAATAAGTAGCTTATCTGGAGCTTATTGTGACCAAAACCCTGCACAAACCCTGCATGGGGTTCCACAATCTCATTAAAATCAGATCTTAGTTCTCGCAGCCTCAAAACAAAGATCTGAGGACAGGAGTGTGAAGACCCGCTATCAACCAAGTCACCGAGTAGGACCACCTGCTCATTTAAATCACTCTTACAACTAGCATAGGTTGCTTGGGGACCTATTATAAACTGGAGTCCCCACAGGGTGGCATAAAACACTATTCACTTAGCTCCCTCACTTGTGTGTGCAGTGTTTCTTGATGATCTGAACTGTATTTACAGGAATATGCTGGTCTGGGAGGAAACGTACAGTTTGCTAAACAGGATGTAGAATACCAGTTCAACCAGAGTTTAGCCTGGGACACGGTAAGTCACAGAGCAGTTACCATCGATGCAGGAATTTGAAAATAATGCAATGTCTGTTGTCATTGTTTAAGTATTGCAGAGCACAACGTTTATAACACTGTACACTGAAAGACAGCTACTATATGACTACTATACTATATAGTCAGGCCAAAGACCCGGGTTCGATATCCCACATGGGTACAATGCGTGAAGCCCATTTCTGGTGTCCCCCGCGGTGATATTGCTGGAATATTGCTAAAAGCGTTGTAAAACCATACTCACTCACTCACTCACTTTGCAAGTGTGATCATTACCTAAAGGAGACCTTAAGTTTTGCCATCTCAAGTTTCGAATGAGCCATTGTCGGATGGTTTTCTACAGATGAGTGACTAATGGGATGTTGCTTCTGTTTCTTTAAGGTATTACAAGTTTCTCTTGCTGGAGGCATTTTGAAGTCCCTTGACCCCAAACATGAGGTCAAAGTGAACGACCGTTTCTTCCTTGGGGGTCCCCTGACACTGAGAGGCTTCAGTTTGAAGGGGGTGGGGCCACACAGTGATGGTGAGTCTTGAACATTGTTGAAGGTAGGGGGTCTCTCTCTACCTGCTATGAGGGGTGTGGCCACACAGTGATGGTGTGGGAGGGGCAACACACCCACCACTGTTGGGGGTCATGTAGATCTATCCCTACCTGATGTAAGGGGGTTGGGCCACACAGTGATGGTGGGTGTGGGAGGGTCAAGACACCCACCACTGTAGGGGGTCATGTAGATCTATCCCTACCTGATGTAAGGGGGTTGGGCCACACAGTGATGGTGGGTGTGGGAGGGTCAAGACACCCACCACTGTAGGGGGTCATGTAGATCTATCCCTACCTGATGTAAGGGGGTAGGGCCACACAGTGATGGTGGGTGTGGGAGGGTCAAGACACCCACCACTGTAGGGGGTCATGTAGATCTATCCCTACCTGATGTAAGGGGGTAGGGCCACACAGTGATGGTGGGTGTGGGAGGGTCAAGACACCCACCACTGTAGGGGGTCATGTAGATCTATCCCTACCTGATGTAAGGGGGTAGGGCCACACAGTGATGGTGGTTGTGGGAGGGTCAAGACACCCACCACTGTAGGGGGTCATGTAGATCTATCGCTACCTGCTACAAGGAAGCAGGGCCTTGAACAGAAAAGAAACTGGATAACTGTAAACCATAATTGTTTTTAAATATGTGTTTTGAAGCTAAAATGGTCAACAAATATTAACATTTATGTTGAGCATCACAAATCAGTATCACATGTTTCATATGGATTTTATGAAGACACTATGCAGATCATGTAAAGATGTAAAAAGGAGAAGATATATTTTATTACAAATATATCGAGATGCCTGCATCCTGTTAATGCATCTGTTGCAGGTAACGCTCTGGGAGCAGATGCCTATTGGCTGGCGGCCCTCCACATGTACACCCCACTCCCCTTCCGGCCGGGGAAGGGAGGCTTCGGGGAACTCTTCCGCACCCACTTCTTCATCAATGCTGGAAACATAGGAAATATAAGCTTAAGTAAGTATATTGCTGAGATTGTTTGAACAATGGAAAAAATAATTTCAAGCTTGTAATGATATGATGTTTTATTTTCATATTATATTGATAAATATAACATTTGTAACATGTATTTTGTTGTATTGATGTTTCCTAGCATGGTGAGGACACGTCATTGACAAGTAATTAAGATTTTATCAAATCTAAAAAAATTAAGCTACACTTGAAACACATTAGATGCCCATAACAGATGATGCTAGTAGAATACTCTCAGGCTTCTTTACCTGATCATGTTCTGGGGCGGTCAGGTAGCCTAGTGGTTAAAGCGTTTGCTCGTCACACCGAAGACCCGGGTTCAATTCCCGGGTCACAATGTGTGAAGCCCATTTCTGGTGTACCCCGCTGTGATCATGGTGATATTGCTGGATTATTGTTAAAAGCGGTGTTACTCCATACTGACTCACTCACTCACTGATCATATTCCTGATGGCATACAAGCTGTAAGTGATGCACTCAATGGTCATTGTTTTACTCTTGCATAGGACTGCAATGAATATGCTATGAGGTGGATACAATACATATCACGAATATATGGTACCGAATATGAACATTTATGCACAAATACAGTAACAGGTCATCAGTTGAATATTTGTTATATTAAGTGAAAAATAACAAAATATATTATTTGACATTGTTTGACCATGTTGACAGTGTCAATGCTTATTATTATATTGTACATTTTTCAACTGCACTTATCCAGGCACTAGTGTCTGCTAACTTGCGGCAAAGACCAGTGACCACATTACTGTCCAATTAAATACATAAGAGTGCTGTCGTTGAAGAAATCTACACATGCACATTATTAGTTATTTAAAACATTTTGTAAATAATTGATTTTTGTGTCCACAAATATCGAACTCAATTCATGAAGGGATACGGTTCGATTCACCGAATACACGAGTGATTCGTAACAGCCCTACTCATGCATACATTCTGATATGACTAGAGATTTTCTCCTTATTTGTACAATCAACTTGTTTTATTTTACAAAGGTTAGAATTCGGAGTCCTTTCCAATTATCCAAGGTGTGCAGACCAGCTGTGTGCTCAGATTTGACATCTGATTTTAAGGTGCTTTGGACTTCTAATTTTGCAATCCTTTTCTTTATTCAAGACTCAGATATTCGTGAAAACTTCTGTCACATGGCGGAGACATTTCGGTGGGCGTACGGTGGGGGCATCGTCTTGCGGATGGGGCGTGTAGCCAGGATGGAACTCAATTATGTGATACCTATGCAAGCACAAAGAGGAGACAGGTCGGTACCGACGTTATCTCTTTCAGCATACTAAGTGCCCTTTTTTTCAGCACCACAGCTGTACTCTTTGGTATTATCAAAGCGGTAAACATCACTTTGGGCTTTCCTCCCACATGAAGCTGAAGCCGTGGAAATAATGTTCAAAGCAGCATTAAACTCACTCACTCTCTCTCTCAAGCATACGCTCACTCATGCACGAATGCACGCACGCTCACTCACTCACTCACCATGGAATCTCAAAGAGCATGTCATTAATTACGCATACATTCATACATACAGACAGACAGACAGACATTATAGGCAAGCAATAGGCAAGCAATAGGCAAGCAATAGGCAAGCAATAGGCAATAATAGGCAATTATCTTGAATGCTACATTAAGCCCAATTTCACCTCCCTTCACCTGCAACAAATGAACAAAATTTGATCCCTCAAAAATTTGATCCAAGATTTGAATGTTTACTTTTAATACATATTCATGCTTCATGCTTCATGCGTCATGCGTCATGCAATACAATGTTTTTTATATTAAATGTTTTGAGTGTTTGATGCTGAATATGTTGACATTTTTTCCTTTCAGTATTAATGCCGGTTTACAATTTGGTATTGGGCTCACCTTTTTATGATCACCACCAACCATAGAGCTGTCACATCGTTCACTGATGGATCAACTTGCCTTTGTGTGTGACGTACTGAGCATGACAGGAAGTGCCTACAAGTATGCTGGAATATTTCTAAGATAATCAACCGGAACCTCAGACATTTTGTAACTGAAGGAGAATGTGTTTGTAGTCATTTAGGATGTGCATCTGTACTGTTGTATATAATAGATCATCTCTTCATGATCACTGTCTATCATTCTACATCATCAAGGTGCTGTGTGGGATGTAACTGAGAGGACCGTTACTAGCGGAGCCATTACGATATTTTGAACCCAATGCTGGGGGCACGGGTGGTGCAGTCGTCTAAGGCACCGCGATTCGCTGCACAGAGTTGCGTCCCTTGGGCACGCCAGAAACCTATGATTGTGGGTTCAAATCCCAGTTCGTCCCGATTATGTTTCTAGGTTTGTCAGCACCATACCCGTGCTAGTGGGTTTCACTGAAGTAGTAAACGTCAGAGACCTGCATTACTTCAGGCTTTCCTCCCACATTAAGCTGACACGCCATGATATGACTGGAATACTGTTAAAAGCGGCGTTAAACCCAACTCACTCACTCAACCCAATGCTGCCACTATGATAAAGTGAATCTATACTACTCAAAACAAGTTAAAACCAAGACAGATAACTACAGAATTTGAAAGAATCAGATTTTCTTGAACTTCGTTTGAGTTGTCTATTATGATTTTATTATAATTTGGAATAGTTATTGAGCTCATTACAGGAATTGTGATATATACAACCAATGAATAAACAATTAATAAACAATTAACAAACAATTAATAGACAATGAATAATCACTTGTTTTAGCTGTGATGGGAAGGTTTGGGTGATAAGATTCAATGCAGATGATACATTTTTACGAGAACAATACAGTCAATCATGCTGATGCTGATTACTTTCCGGGTATTTTGTTTTAAATTACTTAGCTTTAAAGTCTCTTCCCCTATAGTCCCTCAGTTGGCATTTATCATTAGATGATTGTGTACATAGTCATGTAATGTATTCATCTTTCAAATGAAGAGTACTTGTTTGTGCTGTCATGAGGTTTTCGTTTACGGTGTGTGTGTATACATTTGCGTAGATAGACCACATGTACAATCTACAGGGCAGAGGAAGTACGCATCTTGTCAGTAATCCAAGGGAGGTAACTCTGGTAGACTTGTCGGAGACGAGGTGCAAAGAGGCCTACAGTTGCTGTAACACCACCACAATCAGAGACTGTCCCAGTGGTGTCATTACCTATAGTCACTGTATAACTTAACACTTGCGTAAACGCCTTCTAATACATATTGGTGACTGTACTTGTATACAGTGCATGGTGTTGGTGGAATGAAATTATTATTCTGTTGTTTATTTACAGGAAATTATTGACACTTTTTAGCCTGGTTTATATGAGACAATGGTTTAGGTTCTGTCCATGCAATGTTTAGAGGACTACAATAAGGTTTTGAAACTTTCTGATATTGAGATGAGTGGGTTTACATATTTAGTTCACGGAGCATGGGTGGCGCAGTTGTCTAAGGTGCTGCATTTCACTGTGCAGAGTTGCATCCCCTGGGCGTGCCAGAATCCTATGATTGTGGGTTTGAATCCCAGTTCGCCCTGAATTTGCACCATAACCGTGCTTGTGGGTTTCACCATTGTGGTAAACATTCGAAACCTGCTTCACTTCAGGCTTTCTTCCCACATTAAGCCGAGACTCTGTGATATAGCTGGAATTCTGTTAAAAGCGGCGTTAAGCCCAACTCACTCACTCACTTTTTCTCATGAATAACCTTGACGACAGATACACTAAATGTTTTACCAACATTTCAGTTTTAAGGAAAGTATTAAGACTAAAATACAATTTTTTAGGCTAAAATATTTCATTAGTTAATATTCCATTAACAAAAAGCAGTCCCAAACTGTATGTTCAACACTAAGACTGATTTTGTCATCAAGTTCTGTGTAGCAATAACACACTATTAACAGTTTACCCCATGACATGACTACGTTGTACCAGACAAGACATCTCATTGATCAGACCAGACATGTTCATTGATATATATGAGGGTGCCACCCATTCCTCTCCAGGCAATCACAAACCACTAATTTGCCCTGAGATCCAATTTAAGAAGTCTTGAGACATATCAGTGTACACAGCTGGTACAAGCTAATTAGACTGGGATTTTCACCAAGTATACATGACCATGCATGCTCATAAGCTTAGTGATAAATATTTTATTGATTTTCACTCTTTGCAAGAAAAAAAAGACTTAAGTAACTTTGAACAATGAAATATTGGCATCATCGTACCAGATAAACAGTGGTATCCAGCGCACTGCACTGCGGCATATGGAATACCACTTAAGCCTTAAAAACATAAAAGAATTGACTTCTGAAAATATGGTGCAGACAAGCTGTGTTTTTAAAAAAAAAATTTATTTTTTATTTTTTTTGTGGGGGTGGGGGGGTTGTTGTTCAAACTAGTATGTAATCAAATTAACAGTTGTGTACAATCATCCTGGGAAAGGACTTCCCTACACTCATGTATTCCTTGTGCAAAATAATCGAATACAGGATTTGACTACCGTGTGTTTTTTAAAAATGGAAATAAAGAATCAAGCGGCAAACTTTATGAAAATGTGGGCTGTGCCTGAGAACCAAGACTGGTATTTTGTTAAACAGGGTTCGGGGTACCATGAGGGAGTTGGCACCCTCATAGATGAGGACAGGAGGCATCATCAGAAAGAAAGGTGCCTTTGGTCGTCGCTTACTGTATTGATAAGATTGATAGGTGCCCACCCTTATCATTTAGACTTCCGCCTACACAACGGTGGCCTCGTAGCTGAAGTGTTGGCTTATCATGCCACAGACATAAGTTTGATTCCACACATGGGTACAATATTGGAAGCCAATGCTACCCATTCACCAATCTATGCATATCCAACTGTTACATCATCTACATGAAATACATTATATCATTAATGTATGGTAATCAAATGTATCTTGTATTGAATCTCCGATGTTAATGCGTTAATAACTGAAATGCTTTTAATCATCTATCGTCAATTTCGTCTTCACTGAAGAGTTCAGATTTTGAACTGTTATCTGCAGATGCTCCTGGGAGGTAGTTAGATGGTGAATCATTGATCGTGTTTACCTTTAGAGGGAAATATAGACTTACATGTTCCAGCAGCTATCAAGCTTTAAAATGTCATCCAGGCTTCATATATTAGTGTTTACTGAGTGCAAGACTTGGCCTGTTCCAGACAGCGATCTTTGAGCTAATTGCATCTGAATCACTGAACATTGTCTGTCAGCAGTCATAAACGCAAAGATCCATGTTTGGAACTGGATCCTGGTCAGTTATAACTTGAATGCTTTATGTTTTATTTTTTCTCAAAATTCCTTGAAAGTTGGTTTTGAATCACTATCAGAAGATGTCTTCAAGTTACAAACTGTCAGTTCTTACAGCAGAGATATTTTCTGTCATGTCGGGCGGTCGGGTAGCCTTGAGGTTAAAGCGTTCATGCCAAAGAACTGGGTTCTATTCCCGACATGGGTACAATATTTGAAGCCCATTTCTGGTGATATTGCTGGAATATTTCTAAAAGCGGCGTAAAACCTCACTCACTCACTTCTGTCATGTCCAGAACTTAGATTATTTTTGCTTGTTACACAATGACTTTCTTTGAACACATGGTCAGTGCTAGCTTCATTGTGTTCGGATGTATCAACCATGACTGTGACTGGTCTGCCCTTTAGTATCCTTGATCTGTGAGCACAAGGTGATTATTGATTTTATGCCTTCGGTCAGTATCACTGGGCTCTCCTCCCACATTTAAACTGACTGAAAATACTGTTCAGAGGCGTGAAACGTCATTCACTCACTCACTCATGGGACATGGCTCCTACCACACTTTCACAACTCGAGGTTTCAAATCACTATTGATGTCTGTTGTGTACACACCAGTCTTGCATGTATTGCTCTGATTATTCTTGACCAGATGGGATTTCTCTGCATTTAGACAAAGAATACAAGATACAGTTCCTGATGAGCCGAATATCTTATGTATGTACATTGTGTTCTATTTCTGAAGAAAAACTGAAAAGTAAACATGAAATGCACAAATGGCATTTAAGATGATAATGATAAATCGAAAGACAGTGCCAAAACCATTCTGCCTATGACCCTTGTCTCTCAGAATAGTTTGCAGGAGGTTTTGCTTTATCATCAGCTAGGTTTACCAGACAGACAAATGCCACTAGTCTAGTCATTAAAGACCTTAGGCTGTATTTACTTAGAACTTTATGAATGTAGTACCCTTCAGTCGAAGCAGCTTGGCTTGGTACACATGTTCATTATTATCGTATGTACAATGGCACAAGTCGGCCATCTTCTTGTCATTTCAGCTGATGCTTCCGGGTACCCGTATAATCATGAGAATGGGTAGACATTAATAGTGATTACCCTGAAAGACCAAACAACTTAGTTACATACATACTAATGCACATATAAATACTATTGTAAATACCCACAGGCAGACAGTGGTAAGCGGACAATCAGTGCCATGTTGTACCCATCATCTATTAGTGTGAAGATGTAAGTATGTAGCAATGTATATAACACCTGTGCTATCATTAGCAGGGAATTGTGTCTCATTTGAGTGATGTGTGCATTGTACAGTATTTGTGACATTAAACGGGAGGAAAAGTTGATTATGGTGTTTGAGTATTTTCTTCCTTGTCTTGTGTTCGTAGATGTGTCACCTGTGGGTATTTTGTGTTCAAATTGGGCACTAGCTATCTGTGCTGGTCGAGGCTGCCTCTGTGGATAGAGCATCTGCCCAAGAGTGGAAGGTCAGCGATTTGATCCCCAACAATCATACCAAAAGACATAAAAAGATGGTACTTGTTGTTATCCTGCTTGACGTCACGACGAAGACCCGGGTTAGATTCCCGACATGGGTACAATGTGTGAAGCCCATCTCTGGTGTCCCCCCGCCGTGATATTGCTGGAATATTGCTAAAAGTGGTGTAAAACCATACTCACTCACTTATCCTGCTTGGCGCTCGTTATTAAAGGCTTAAAACAGAGACTAAATGTGACTGGGCTGTTTGTGTCATCGTACCCCAACAGTGTGGATCGTTGCTCATAATATCAATCACTGCTTGCCTTGTCCATACTATTCGATGATTTAGTGTGCCATCACAATCTCATTAAAATCAGATCTTAGTCGTCACTACCTCTAAACAAAGATCTGAGGACATCTCATTAGGGGTCACGTCAGAACAACCTTACATATGACCAATCAGATCGTCGCTTACCAGATCATGAAAGTGACAGTCGGATGTGTATTCGAATCATGCAACCTCGAAAACTTTAACACGGGGTTTTCCGAACGATAGTTGTGGGCTTAACGACTGAATCCATACAATCTAGACTATCTATTAGCCATTCCAGAATGTTCTTTTGTTCAGGTTTCAAATTTTTAATCGAGAATTTGTCAAAATATGTTTCGAAGCGTAGGCGCCAATTTGAAATTAGTGCTGTAAAGCACTAGAAAGCTGCCTTCTGATTGGCTAATGTCGACTTCTTGTCAGTCATTCCATTGGTCGGTCAAAGTTCGCACAAGGTCGGTCTGACTTGACCGGTAAATGGTTGTCCTCAGATCTTTGTTAAGCGGTAGCAAGAACTAAGATCTGATTTTAATGAGATTAAGTGCCATCATAAAGCTGTAATACGAACATGACTTGGACTTATGTGTGAAGTACATTGTAATAGGCATCTCATAACCGGCATGAAACGTGATTTTGTAAACACCATTCAGTATGTCAGAAAGCCCATTTCGGCGTTCTCCCCAGGAAGGTTCCGGTACGAATTGGTCCCCGGCAAATTACCTATGCTGGTCGTGACATGTACCCAGTTGCACAAAGCGATAGTAGCACTAAGGTGATCATAACTCCCATACTTTAACATGGACTACGATAGCTTTGTGGAACGGGCCCTGACCGCCTCCTGGTCCAGTGGATAGTGAGTGAGTGAGTTGGGTTTAACGCCGCTTTTAACAGTATTCCAGCTGTATCACGGCGTGTCAGCTTAATGTGGGAGGAAAGCCCGAAGTGATGCAGGTCTCAGACGTTTACCACGAGCACGGGTATGGTGCTGACAGACCTAGAAACATAATCGGGGCGAACCGGGATTCGAACCCACAATCATAGGTTTCTGGCATGCCCAAGGGGCGCAACTCTGCACACCGAATCGCGGCGCCTTAGACGACTGGGTCACCCGTGCCCCCTTCGGCATTAAGGGAATACAATATGCTGTGTATGAGTGGGGTATCACTTTTTAACTGGCATGGTATCTCAATTGATTAGCGTTATAAAATCTTTGTATTAGTCTTGTACAAGCAGGCAGACACACACACGAGACGGCGCGGAACGTTGCTCACAGTATTGATCAATGTCTGGTCCAGATGCAATTGTTTACATTCCGGCGTTATACAGCTAAACAAATCTTTGGGTATTGGCGACGTTTCAAATTTATCATTGGTACAGTGATAAATAATGTGCTACATTTGTAAATATCCAATATTTAGATTTCAAAATATACATGCCGTGAATGGTGATTTAGTTAATGTCAAAATTAACGATATAACTTATTTCCAGAGGTCATTTGTAGTAATATTGCTTAGCCTAAAGTGACTGATCATTCTATCACAGAACAGAGACTTTCCATCAGGATTCAATTGTGCTGATGCTGTTGGAGTCGTTTTCGACTTCTAAGTGAGGGTTGAAGAGCAAGGTTATGTATGTCTTATTCATATTAAGATTACTCTCACAGGATCGGTATCGCAACCGCATAACTTCTGGTATCTTGGGTCATGGGTTCGAATCCCCATTCATCCTGTGTTCCTGTGTTTCATCCAAATGGTCACCCGCGAATATCCGGGTTCAAAGAGGTCTTCAGCAACCAAGGCTTGTAAAAGGCTACTATGCTTGACAACTAACGAGATCGGGTGGTCATGTTCGCTGACTTCGTTTGTTTGAACCGCCTCCGTGGTCTAGTGGTAGAGCGTCCGCCCAGAGAGCAGAAGGTCCGGGGATCGATCCCCGGCCGCGTCATACCAAAAGACGTTAAAAGATGGTACTTGTTGTTACCCTGTCTGGCGCTCGGCATTAAGGGGCTAAAACAAGGAATGGTCGGCTTGAAGTCAGTATACTGTGTCTGAGTGAGATATTCATGTTAAACTGCGGCATGGTATCTCAGTGAGCTATAAATATATCGGTGTCAGTCCGGACACGATCTTGCACGTCGCTATTTAAGTGCAATAATCTTGGACGCGACGTTAAACCCAAATTCACCTCACCTCACCATTGTTTGTTTGTTTGTTTAACGCTGCACTCAGCAATATTCCCGCAATATGACGGCGGTCTGTAAATAATCGAGTCTGGACCAGACAATCCACTGGTTGACATCATGCGCATCGATCCATGCAATTGTGATACGATGACATGCATCAACCAAGTCAGCGAGCCTGACCACCCGATCCCGTAAGTCGCCTCTTACGACAAGCATAGTCGTCTTTTACGGTAAGCATGGGTTGCTGAAGACCTTTTCTACCCCGGGTATCGTATCCCCATTGCGTAGATCGATGTTCATGATGTGACCAAACTTGATTATTGATAAACCGCCGTCACATAGCTAGAATATTGCTGAGTGTGGCTTTAAACAAACAATCATCAAAATCAATCTCAGGGCTGCATCGTTTCGGCCTCCCCCCATCATTAAGCATCCAGTAGGGTAAGCAAAAATTTCTGGAAAATATTTTCACAATGGATTGAATCCAAGTGTCCACATACTGGCAAGATAAATCTTACTTCAGATCTAATTCTTTTTGGCTTTTCAAAACATTTCCACACCGATGATATTTTTGATCTGATACTCTTATTGGCCAAATTTCACATTTATAGATGCAAAATGAAAAATAACCAACCAACCATTACACATTTCCAAAATGAGGTTAAATACTATTACCAAATAGAAAAATATAGACACTTTAATAAAGCCAAACAGACTGAATTCTATACCAAATGGGCTCCTTATTAAAATCTTTTGAAAATATAAACATTTGCTATTCCAAAACTTTACTAAATATATATCCTGCATTCTGTCTTCAAAGCTTCTAGTGAGTGTGAATGTGTGTATGGATGTGTGTGAATGATATGTACTTTCTTAAAAAACCCTGGTCATGTATTTTTTACTCCTATCAAAACACGATGTACTTTTACCAGGAACAATTAAAAAAAAAATAAAAAAAAATCATTAAGCATCCATGCCTGGTATGACTTTAATACAGTTCAAAGCGGCGGAAAACCAAACTTACTCATTCGTTTCTACTGACGCGTACTTGGGTTCGAATTCCAGATCCGCTCGATTATGTTTCTAGGTTTGTCAGCACCATACCCGTGCTCGTGGTTTTCACCGAAGTGGTAAACGTCTGAGACCTGCATCACTTCGGGCTTTCCTCCCACATTTAGTTGACACGCCGTGATATAACAGGAATACTGCTAAAAGCGGCGTTAAACCCACCTGACTCATTCACTGACGGGTACTGATATGTGTGATTTTTACTCACAGACAACGGATAATCCAGTGACTGACATCTTAAGCATCGATCCACGCAGTTGGGATACGATATTTAATCAACCAAGTCACCTAGCCTGACCCCCTGATCAATTTAGTCACCCCTCACACCAAGCATAGGTGGATGATGACTTTCCAGGTCTCTCTCCGTTCAGGCGCATTGCTTACCACTGTTCTACTAAATCTATTTTTACTACTTGACTTTGTTATATATTTTTTTTTTCTAAAGCCAAATAAAAAACGAAATCGTTCTCGTGTGATCTCTCTTTTAAATATTGTTTTTGGAATCCTAAACGTTTGGTCTTCGGGATGAGCTTCTTGACAAGTTCAATCGATTTTTTTGTATAGTTTTATGGCTGACCATTGTAAACAGACTCAACGGGCAAAAAAAACAACAACTTATTTTCTGCCTAATTTGGTCATTTGCTTTAAGTTAGCGGATCCGTTTACAAGATAATAGAACGCACACGCGAAATAAAACTGCAATTGGATTATCTTCAGAAGAAAGTGTACTGTTCAACCTTTTCTTCATGCGTTTGTATGCCCATTGGGATTCCGCAGACGAATAAATCCCAAGTATACCATGCTTTTCTGTAAATTATTTCCACAACGTACCCCTGGATGCGACCTTTGAGCATAATCCAAAGCCACAGTTGTACAGCACCGAACCTTTTGTTGTGGTCGGATACATCGTGCGGTCCTGATGAAGTTCCCTTGTTCTTGCTTCAAGTCCTGCAAGGTTATCGTGGTGTTGCGTGCCATATGGCCTGCAAAAACAACCATTGCACACCCAGTGTCATGGACGCACGATTCCCTTGTTTTGGATAACAGTCGTGAGAGGTTATCATGGTCTGGCGTGACATGTGGGTTGTGTGGAGAGGTCATGTTAATGGTCGATGATTCGTTTTCAGAATTAGGTCTTATCTTACCCTGTTAATTATGTGGGCGAACGGCACATTTCTTGTCAACTTTGGCCAATCTCCCTCTCATGTGGTAGAAGCCTCGTGTAGTTGTTGGTTTCCATGTCCTTGATCCTGTGTGGGATGTATGGGGAGATATGAGGAAAAATGAGTTTAACAACGCTTATTTGTGTCTTTTTCCAGGACATTTAGAAGGAAAGACCAAACTGACAAAGGATGCAATACTATACTAAGGAATAGTCAGGGCGATTCTAGGTTTCGGCTTCAAAATCAGCAGATCCTGGGTCGAGATCAAGTTTTATAGCATCGACCATGAAATATTCTTAAGGGTGTTGGAAAGATGTAAACCACTACTGTAAACCACGCAATGTTCTTCTCTGAATGGAGAAACAATTTGTTTTCGATCCTTCCATCACGTCCTAATTCTTCTGTCAAGCCCGGGGACACAGATAAACGTTGTCTTGTATTTTCCCGGTGAAACACATCACATCATTCCTCCCACCCCCAACACACCAAAATACACATTCCTACATGCCCTTCTTACATCACTGATGTCGTTTATTGAAGTAGGATTTAATGTCGAAATCGAAAACTATTTGAAAGATGGACAAATACACCCCAAGTTACCAATTAAATATTCCTCTACAGAACTACAAATACACGCCCACCGTCAAGCTTTCTGCACGAATAGCGTCCATACATTCTGGGCGCGAATACAATGTTTTCATCATGTACATTTTCCAACAGTCAACCAGTGTTATTCATTTCTGTTGACTAAAGAATTAGGAGCAGTCAAGTGAAGCGAAACGCGCACTTGGAAAATGACACCGGTAGCAGTCTTAAAATATCGATTCTTCACTGTTGCCGAATTTATTGATGAGCTAGTGTTAATAATCACTGAATTTGTCTTAAGGATGAAGTTTTAGTTTTTAATCTATTTTAGTATGTCAAAGAAACAGACATGTTTGAAATGTTTACGACGTGATTGAAAATGACACAAAACAAACGATGGTGTGACCATGTCTCATTAAAATCAGATACCTCTCTGCGTGAAAACGTGACACACCCTCCCATCCATAGAAGGTTGCGCCAGGTGAAATTTCCAATTTCCAGTTCGTGTCGAAGCCTCTAAGTTTTCAATTCAAGCGAGCGAAGAATTCTGAGCAGCGTCTGAATTTTCCGAATGGAACATGATAAAACCCGCGCTGTCATATTGTTTGGACATCTTTTACAACATGTCATTTCTGAGCGCCATGACATTTACACCAATTTCATAATGGAGGTAGTAAAGAAATAAATCCGAATCGCTACAGAAGGCTGACATCAGACTGACTCAAGAACCCACTCATCCTTAATTGGGCGGTTCATGGTAGTACAGGATTCAACTGTCGCGACCTGTGGAGCGTATAGTAGGTGAGGTTGTCGTGCAAAGGTGTCTGATCGGAGTAAAGTATCTGATTGTTATGAGATTGGTTGTGACCTCAAACTGGATTGAATAGATGACTTTCTTATATGTTTTGTATGTTCGAGAGTAGCTGTGTTGCCGCCGTCGCAGCATCATGAACAGTGTTACTTCTTTGTGCCATGGGGGACACGGGTGACCAAGTCGTCTAAGGCGCCGCGATTCGCTGTGCAGAGTTGCGTCCCTTGGGCATGCCAGAAACCTATGATTGTGGGTTCGAATCCCGGTTCGCCCCGATTATGTTTCTAGGTTTGTCAGCACCATACCCGCTGAAGTGAAGTGGTAAACGTCTGAGACCTGCATCACTTCGGGCTTTCCTCCCACATTTAGTTGACACGCCGTGATATAACTGGAATACTGTTAAAAGCGGCGTTAAACCCAACTCACTCACTCACTCTTTGTGCCATGCCAGGGATATTTTAATCGTGGTTTCGAATCCGGGATTCACCCTTATACTGATGCCTGATCAGTATCAGAACCATGATCATTTGTTTCGTCGAAGTGGTAAACATCCACTTCAAGCGTCACTGTGGACTGATTCAACATTAAACTGACACGCCCTGACAGTACTGACGGACTGGTCAAATGGCGTTTGAACACTCACTCATCCATCCACTCATCCACTCACTCACTCACTTGGGTTGGTTAAGTGAATGCGGTAACGCCACCAAAAGCTTCATCGCAACCACGTTATTCGCCATTTCAGGTGGATGGTGAAGTCGTGTTTTGCTAAACCGAGATAGGCAAGTAATTTCATGGATGAGTGAGTGAGTTGGGTTTTACGCCGCTTTTAGCAATATTTCAGCAATATCACGGCGATGGACACCAGAAATGGGCTTCACACAATGTAGCCATGTCGGGATTCGAACCCGGGTCTTCGGCGTGACGAGCGAACGCTTTAACCACTACCCGACCGCCAGATTTCAGGGATGAATACGTATTGTTTTGCCATGGCGAATCACGTTAAAATATATTTTTTAAAATGCATCTTGCCGATATTAATCACGATAAGAAGTTAATAGTTTTTATTTCTCTGTCGAGCTTTAGATAATTTGAAAGAATTGTAATACATCAATTTGGTTGATCTGAAGGTCTGTGTATGCATTCTTGAAAATCCATTACAGGCGCAAGGGGAGATTTTGTGGCGTTTGTAATTTGACTTAATCTGATGAAAAACTATTTCATCTACACAATCAATTGTTTTGTTGATTATTTACGGCATCAGTGTATCTTTAAAGTAATGCTAAACGTGCCTACTCTGACACTTGTCTTTGGATGTGACACTTCGGATTCTCTTTAAGCTCCGTGCAGCCAAGAGTCGTATCGAAATTGCAACGATTTGGTCACGCTGTGAGACGGAGCCCTTCTTGCACAGACAAGTTCTTGAAAGTATTTGCCTTGCTTCGTGTTGAAGGTGTGCA
Source organism: Haliotis cracherodii (assembly GCF_022045235.1). Taxonomy (NCBI): domain Eukaryota; kingdom Metazoa; phylum Mollusca; class Gastropoda; order Lepetellida; family Haliotidae; genus Haliotis; species Haliotis cracherodii. The sequence continues at coordinate 15,109,696 of NW_027266270.1, read as the reverse complement.
GAGACGGATTATTGTGATCAATTACGATGAATAAATGGAACTCGTCTAAGAATTAATATTGATGCTCTCGCTCGGGAAATACAAGATTTCTTACACTCGTTTCGTAAAATCAGTATGACACACGTGTTCGTATAATAATCTCTAAATATTATCTTACTAAACAATCCTCATTCAAAACTGAAGGACATTTTGATATAAGAAAACATTGAACTAGGGATGCATTACATTTTCACGACTAATTTACAAGATACGATTCTTCTCATTTTGGAGTAATGTGGAACCATTAAAGTCAAATTTCAAATGCCACTACTACCGTCTTAGCGTCGATATTTTTCAACGACTGAATACAGGCCCACATCAGTGAGCCACTAAAGTTTGGTCGACTTTCTCTTGATCCCGGGGGTAGTCGGGTAGCCTATTGGTTAAAGCATTCGCTCGTCACGCTGAAGACCCGGATTCGATTCCCGACATGGGTACATTGTGTGAAGCCCAATTCTGCTGTCCCCCTCCGTGATATTGCTGGAATATTGCTAAAAGCGGCGTAAAACCATACTCACTCACTCTTGATCCCGAGTCGACAGGATTTTATAGTCTGTATTTATGTATTATTACTGTACAACTTTATCTAGTCGATTTTATTGTATTTATTGTCGATGTGACTATCAAGCTGAACTCACTCACTCACTAGATTCCGATACAAGGAAGCAACAGTTCCGAGTATAAGTGACCGACCATTTGATATTCTGGGTTTGGGGGGAGAGGGGAAGCTGGGATTATATGTAAAAAAATAAATTGTCCCCGAAAATTCTCAAATTTGTTTTGTGTCAAATCAAAGTGCTGAAAAGAAAAAAAATGCCTGCCACAAAGATTACATTGTTGCAAGGTGTTTTCCTTAAAACACATTACAGGCTAATTTTCTTTGAAAATACCTGGGTTTTTTTAGCTGTAGCTGAATAATATCTAATCTCAATGAAAAATCGCACATAACAAAAATGTAAAAAAAAATAAGTATCACAATTTCAAGAGACTGTAAAAAAATGAAAGAAATACTTTGATACAACCCTGTCCAAGATAAATCCAAAGGAAGAGGGGATCTTTTTAGATCACAAAAGACATTTGAGTAAAAATAAATATTGACCATGATCTCCGTTCCCTGAAATTGGTAAACATTTAAAGCAATTAGTTCAGAGATTTAGCACATGGCTATGCTGTTATCGCCAAGACACGGACTCTCGTTGGTATGGTGCAGAGTGCAATGCCATTTGAATCTTGCGCCACAATCACATGGGTACACCGACGTACATCGATGCCACGTGCTCACGCATATATCGTGAGTTTTGGAACAAACTGTGCACTTGGTTTTGCCAGTTGAAGTATATGACCTTTGATGAGTCTTTAGGTAGTGGTAGGCGAACGGATTCTTAAGGGTGCCGCAGTGGTATGGGTTAGTACCGCAATGTACATTCATGGCTCCAAACTGATTGTTTTTACACATGAAATTCTTGGAGCAATCATAGCAAGAATACTTTGACTTTGTGTCGACATCGTATTTTAAACATTGCACGGATACTTGACATTCTGTCGAATCGTTTTTGAGACGCTGGTGTTGTGTGATCCCTGTAATTGAAAATAAATGTTTCCCAGAGTAACAGCACAAAAAGGTAACCGAAAGTAACAACATCAAACAGTAACAACAGGGAACCTGTTCAAACATAAACCTTGTAACTTAGAAAGGGTAATCAAGATACATAAAAAAGGTAGATCAATTCACATAACATCATAGAAACTATCTAAATAAAGAACATTCTCAAATATGTAATTTGACTGCCATATTATCTAAACAACAGCAATGTTGAATTTATCGCATTAAACAACTTAGTGAATTATTAGTTTTACAAGTCGTATGTGTGCACATGTTGGCATGGTGGTACATTACTCATAGATGCATCTAGTGTGCACATTTCAGTTGGTATATTCTGCCATTTTATAACGAAAACTATAAAATCGTCTCTTATCGTGATCACGTGTTTGCATTTTCGCTGTTGCAATCCGTTCAGAATGGAGGGTGTGATTCATATCTTCCGTTAAGCGATTCTAGACCGTGGCACAGAGAGACATTGTCTGTGGGATTTTGTACATGACCTTGAAATGATACGAAATGAGTTGTTTAGTACATGACACTTAAGAGGCTACGGGTGGCCCAGTCGTTCAATTCGCTGTGCACAGTTGCGACCCTTAGGTTATCCAGCAACCTATGTCTGTGGGTTCGAATCCCGGTTCGACGCGATTATGTTTCTAGGTTTGCCAGAACCGTTCTCGTGGTAAATCTGCATCACTTTTCGGGCTTCTCTCCAAAACTTAGCTGACACGCCTTGACATAACTGGTATATTGTATAAGGCGGCGTTAATTCCAACCCACTCACTCACATGGAACTTACTGATGATTGGTTTGTATGACATGGTACTTATTTACAAATGATAGAAATGATAACCAGAAAACTTTGATGGCCACGTGGTTGACGAGCTAATTGTTGTGATGAACCGGTACGGAGCACTGTCTCCCTCTAATTGTTGTGGTAAACCTTCTGACATATGCCATGCATTTCCGAGTTTAAAAAAAACTAAAACTGAACAACTCACAACGTATCGGGAATTTTAAGATAAAGTTGAACAAATATGTTTGTTTGTTTGTTTGTTGTTTAACGCCGTACCAAGCAATTTAAAAGCTATATGACTGCGGTCTGTAAATAATCGAGTATGGACCAGACAATCCATTGATTGACACCATGAGCATGGATCCACGCAATTGGGACACGATGACATGCATCAACCAAGTCAGCCAGCCTGACCACCCGATCCGGTTAGTCGCCTCTTACAATAAGCAGAGATCAAATGTGACTATAATATGACTGCGTCTATGTTAGAAAAAGACAACAGTGAGTGAATATCGATTTACGCCGCATTATTCCTCCACTTTCATGACAGGAAACACAAGAAAGAGGTTCCACATATTGTACCCACGTGGGGAATCGAACCTGGACTTCGGCGTGACGACTGAACGCTTTAACCACTCGCCTTCCCCACCGCTCCACCAGGCAAGATACACTACTTACTTTCATCACCACATATAAAAAACGACCAGTTTGCAATTATTATAACATACAGCTATTGGCAAGATCTACATGGCGTTGACACTGAGGTAGCATATAAATGTATTCTCTGTGTTTAACAGTGCACCTGACCAGATTTTATTTAAGATGATAACATAAACTACCGGGCGAAATAATTGGAGTATTTTTTGTGTTGAGCATTATCAAACGTTTTTTGCAAAACCATATCAATGTGTGAATATTATGAATGATTGTAGTAGAGCGATAATCGTACGTATGGAGATTGACGGGTGCACGTAAACTGAGGACCATGTTGGACCTGAAATGTATTTTGCGGTTGAGGGAAGTTATTAGCCTAATAACTTCCATCAAATTCCAACAACGTGGAGACACAACCAGTTACCAAGGATCCATCAGCAGCTGATACTCTGCATATTGGTGTTCATCCTAATTTTGAGCTTGATGGACCTGAAATGTATTTTGCGGTTGAGGGAATGAAATGTATTTTGCGGTTGAGGGAAGTTATTAGTCTAATCACCGGTACTTGCCATGGCGGGGTCACTAATAGCGGGGCATAGTGGCCCTGCATGTACATCGATGTCGGGTTTTTTTATTTAACATTTTTTATTGTCCAAAAAGATAAAGGGATTGGGCACAAGTGCACCACTTATTATCCCGTTCTCCCTTTATACAGTTACATATAATATTGCGTCATGAAAATTAATAATTTACAATTGAAGTTTGACATTGTTGAAACAGTCCACAACATATATACAGTGTTGATATAAGGGATATGTTCAACACTGTGAATCTTATAGATATTCAAATATGATACATTTTAGTGTTGATATATAGATTTAACAATATTAATGATTAACAATTTGGAAACAATAATATGGGAGCTACTGAATCAGTTAGTCCTTTCAATATATTTGTGTACAGACAAGAATATATTTGTTTTCAGTAAAACATTTAGGTTTGGGTCACCAAATAAAATACTGTGTAGCATTTTTTGTCCTCCAAGATTATTGATAGCTGACAATGATGTTTCGCTTAAGTCCTCATATAAGTTACATTCGATGAAGAAATGGAAAGAAATTTCTCAAGGGGCTCCGCATTTACTGGAACTCGTATGAGATAAGTTAACACAAAACAGATCGAAATTTAGTGTGCTACAGTTGTGCCTCAGTCCAGTGTGCAATTTGTATGTAGATCTCTTACCGCAATTATAGAGTGCTCAGATGCGACAGCTTTAAAAGAAGACAGTGACGAACTATCCCTTACATCTAATGGTATCTATAACATAGGACCTTTTAATTGTAGATGTCGGTGCAAATGGTACCACACAATCACGGTGGTTTCTGAGATTATGATTGACGTTCTGTGTCACAGATGGTGGTATAAGATCAGTTACATATGAAGGGCATTGCTTATTAATAATTATTATTTTATACACAGTTACAAGTGTGTTGGAGTTTAGTCTATACTCAAATGGCTGCCATCCAGTTTCGTGATAATGGCTACGATGGGAGGAGAATTTAGTTAATCCTGTTACTATTCTAGCTGCCTCAAGCTGTAGTCATTCTAATTGGTTAGCATTATAAGAAGAAGCAAATGTCCCAGACAGCTGAGGCATTTTCTAACGTCGGTCTCATAAAAACTAGATATGTTCTTGCCAAGCTTATTCTAATTAACCGATATTTTAGTTTTCTCGTCGATATGATGAAATCGTTTTTGAAGCATTTAAAAGAATATTATTGACAGATCGTTCCATTTTGTGTCTTGTGGTAATGTAACACCAGTGACAGTCTACCCATTATATACATATGTCATTGAAAACTGTTAATGGTACAATCTCATTAAAATCAGATCTTAGTTCTCGCTACCATTAAACAAAGATCTGAGGACATCCCATTACGGGTCACGTCAGAACGACCTTTCATCCGACCAATCAGAGCGTCGCTTACCAGATCATGAAAGTGACAGTCGGAATGTGTTTTCGAATCATGCAACCTCGAAAACATTAACACGGGGTATTCCGAACGATAGTTACGGGTTAAGTGACTGCATCCATACAATCTAGACCATCTACTACCCATTCCAGAATGTTCTTTTGTTCAGGTTTCAAATTTTTAATCGAGAATTTGTCAAAATATGTTTCGAAGCGTAGACGCCAATTTGAAATTAAAGCCGTAAAGCACGAGAAAGCTACCCGTGATTGGTCATTCCTTCATTATAAATCTAAGTAATATCTAACTGTTGGGGTTATTTTCTGAGGAATAAAGTTGACAAAAACCCATCTAAGTTACGGAAGTCCTATTTCTCTTGTTTTCGGAGATTATGAGCAGTATTACTTAAAAAGTCATTTGGTTTGCAGGATAATTTTGCCTTATTTCTGAGTCTCTCTCTGATACAGATTGCTCGTCGTATTTCTCTGTTAAACCAGGGTTTATCCCTTGGCCTTATCATCACTTGTTTGGAGTGCACGCACTCTTTTACATAATGAGTGCTAATGTTAGGACGTCACAAACATCGCTGACTGAATTGCAGGAGTCAAACGATTTTTCCCAATCTGTGGAAACAATAAGCTGATTTAGGCGTTGATGATCAGCTTGCTTGAAAAGTAAAACATCTCTTGCATAAGACTTTGATTAGTTGATACAATTGGATAGAGCAACACACAAAAAACTTGTGGTCACTGATATCAACGCTTGGGTCTAAAACGCCGGCTTCTACAGTGTCGCTGTCCTGGGTCAATAGGGTCGATCAGAGTAGTCGAAGTTTGTGTAATAGACAGACAGACAGATTGTTTATTTGAGTCTCACCTCACAAAAATATTTACATAGATACATATAAAAGGGCATAAACGTGAGCCACCCGTTAAGGGTTACGAGAGACTTAAAATATATCACAGTATGTACAGCATAAATATATTATTGTAAAACGGGTGTGTAAAATATACTACCCGTCACTAGCCATATAAAATATTTTTTCTTCGTTGGAGAATTAAAAAGCAGGTTTTGGCTGTAAAATATACATAATATTTAAAAAGTACAATAAGTTTATCAGTATTGCACAACTCTAGAAAGTTGGGATAGCTAAAATTGATCGTACACAGGGCAATCCAGCAATACATGACATTCATCCTCAATACTTTCCTTACACTGAAAACACACTCTTTCATTCACATTCATATTCGTATATCTGCCTGTTTCCAACGTCAGAGTAATACGTGTGGACTGTTTTATGAGACTACGTGGATCTTTACTCACCCTTATATAGTGATTGTGGTGTACATTGTTATTTAACAAATCTTCGTTAAGGTCTCTAATTATTACTACATTTGATGAAATGTCCTGGGCTGTTACTTCTGTCTGGTGAAGATAATCCCAATATGATGTAAGGGTGTTGGGCGGGCGATAAGTAACGCACAACAACTAACTCTTTTGAGGTAGATATATTTGAAACCACATTATTTCGTTATTGAGTAATTCTAAATCTATTCTATGTTTAGCCCTCAATGAATCACGAAAATAGACAGCGAGGCCCCCCCCCCCTCCCCCCCCAAAAAAAAACCAAAAAAAAAAAACAATCTCTACCCCTTCTAACTGGAGAACAGTAACTATCTAGCTATCAGTAGATCCGATGATTTTACAGATGCGTCGTCTAGATGTGTTTCAGTGAAACATAGGACATCAACTTCAGATATATCTTAAAGAATGTTGGTTAACGTATATCACAGACTTCTAATGTTTAAATGAAATATTGCAAGTTCATTATAACCTGTGCTAGAATGAACTAGACTGGGATTTGGTTCGATGTCCCCAGACACTTTGAGTAGCAAAAAGTAACATTACAACCACGTTTGTTGGTTTAATCACTGCTTAAAGCATACATAAATTCAGATACATTACTGAACAGTTAATGAATAACAGCATCTGTTCATGGAGAATATTAATAAGGAAAACATAAAGATGACAGCTATATGTTTTCCTGCTTTTGGGGTAAGTAGGACTGCATTTGCTCTGAAACAAGACTATCGAAGCTCTGTATAACAGTATATCGTTCATGATTTGAATTTGGAAACATCAACCACAAGCACTACGAGCGACGATAGATTTACTGAGTCGGTGAGTTTGCTACGTTGTAGAAAACAGTGACATTCTGTGATTAGCAGCAGGAACAGCAAGTGTTTCCTAAGTGGGATGCGTTAGGTAATAGAGGCAGTTGGTTGAATATAAAACCACGTTGTCTTCTTCTCTTAGGGCCTTTTCCGCCCCTGACATCGTCCGTGCAAAACACGTTGTTGCTGTGTGAGAATACATGTGGAAAAAAGGCTGAATTCATGAGTATGTGAGAGTTATCTCCCCTTGGAAACCGTGAACTGAATAATTATAGTTGAACCCAAATTGTGAAGTTGCCCTATAGGGATAGTAATAACCGAGTTCATAAACATCGTATGTGCACTAGTGCAAATATCACTTCACACGCCCCAGTGTATTGTTTACGTCATCCGGGGGCGGTCGGGTAGCCTAGTGGTTAAAGCGTTCGCTCGTCACGCCGAAGACCCGGGTTCGATTCCCGACATTGGTACAACGTGTGAAGCCCATTTCTGGTGTCCCCCGCCGTGATATTGCTGGAATATTACTAAAAGCGGCTTTAAACCAAACTCACTCACTCACTCACTCATTTACGTCATCCGGACGGCAGCGTTGACGTCACTCGAATTTTATTGAAGGAGTGCTCAAAAGGATTAAGAACTAATGCGTAATAAAGAAATAAGAAGGAATTATGTGAGGTGTAACAATTCATGTTTTAGCCTCGCTCTCGCTCGGGAAATACAAGGATTCTGACACTCGTTTCGAAAAATCAGTATGGCAGACATGCTCTTACTTACTTACTTACTTACTTTGGAGATTTAACGTGCGCTTTCCGACTGATGCGTATTTCGCACACGGGCCCGGCCAGGCCATTTAATGTGTTTCCGAAAGGGGCGAAAGTGGTGTGTGCAACCCAAGAGGGAGAATATAGAATTTTGGAATTTTGAGATTTGGAATAGATGCCGATGGGGTTGGGGAGGAGAACTAAGGGAGCTGGGTATGGTGGATGTTTGTTTGTTTATGTAATTTGGATTTGGTAGATTATAGTGTTTTTAGATGCGTTTTATTAGTTCCGTTTTGATTAAGAATACGCATAAGGCCTTGAAGTTTTGTGGGTTTAGTATTGCTTCTAGAGTGAGAGCCTTGTTTAGATTGAGGGTGGTTTGTAATGCGGTTCGATCGATGTGTTAGGTAGTGTGTGCAGGATGAGTGCGTGTTCTGGGATTTCTAGTTGTTTGCAGTGTGGGCAGTTAACTGTAGTATGTTTTTTTGTTTTTTTTTAGATGGTTATTTAAGTTGGTGTGTCCTGTTTGGAGTTTAGTGATTACTCTGTCGATTATTTTGATGGATGGAGAATTTTTGGTTTGGTTAGTGGTTTGCTGAGTACTTTTTTGATTTGGCTATTTGTGTTTAGATAAAGGTTATGCCATTTTTTGGTGATTTTTTGCTTGTTTACGCTTTTAATTTCTGATTTTGAGATGGGTAAGTTTAAGCTTATTTCTGGGATTTTGAGGGATAGTTTAGCTGCCTTATCGGCGTTTTCATTACCGTATATTCCTACGTGGGCGGGTATCCACAAGAAGGTTATTTGTTTGCCTGCCTTAGTTAGGTCGTTGGAGCTTTTAAGTATTTGATTTATTAATTTAGGTTGTTTTTTTGGTATTTTTGTTTTGGAGGGCTTGCAGTCCACTTAGGGAGTCGGTAAGTATTAGGATTTTTTTGTGTTTTTTGGATTCTTGATTATGGAGGGCTGAGGCCATGCCCATTAGTTCTGCCGTGAATATTGATTGGTTGTTTGGGAGTCGGAAGGATTGTGTGGTTTTAGTTGGTTGTGTGGTATGGACTCCGAAACCTGTGTGTTTGGAGGTCGGATCTGAAGATCCGTCCGTGTAAATGTGACACCAATTTGGCCAATGTTCGTGTATGTATGCTTGTGTGGTGGTTTTAGCTATGTTTGGGTCGGTTTGTTTATTTATTTGGCTAGCTAGTGTTGTGTCTATTTTGGGTATTTTAAGTTTAGGGGTGAAGATATTTGATTGTTTTCAGTTTTGTTTAAGATTTTTAATTGGGTGATCATTTAGGTAGTTTGTTATTCTTTGGGATATTGGGGTAAGTAAGGGGTGTTTACGAGCTAGAGCTTGGCTTTTGGGGCTGATATTTTGGTTTATCAACTTTTGGATGAGAGGGTTTGATTGGGACGCGGCCCAGAAATTTAAGCTTAGCTGTTCCCTGCGTGGACTTAGTGGCATTTCTCCTGTTAAGGTCTGAAGTGAAGTGAAGTGAAGTGCTCGTATAACAATCTCTATTTATGGCGGTGAAATGCTTCTTTCACAATGCAGCTATTTTCAAAACAAACATTTTGTCAGACTTTGTCAACAGTTCCGACCAGAAAGGGACAAACCAGAAACCAATAAACCTCTTTGTCGTTGATCCCGTGTTATTGCTTGGCCACTAATCCAAAGCATATACAAACCTGTCTGACGTCCAGGACAGGTGATCAAATGATATCTTTAGTGGTATATGGAACAAAAACAATTGTCTTACATCCATGTCAGAATGTTAAGATCTTATTGGTTCACCTGATCTTTGTAAAATGTTATGTATCCCGTCTGAGGAGGAAATATATTTCTTCGCTGGAGAATAAATCCCTTGCCCCCCGCCTCAACGAAAACAGGCTTCACGTGGATTTCTAAGCTGGAGAATTAATCGAACAGTTATTTTCTATCGATCTTCAATTTTTTTAATTTTTTTTACAATGGCAGATTGAAACATGTCGATAAGACAAATTCGTTGTAGCAGTATCACTCGGGGTACATGGGGTTTTATGCGTGCCTTGCCTCCGTCTCGTGGTACAAACCGAACGCAGGACGCATAGAACTACATACTCCTCGTTATACTGCTACAACGAATACTAACGGTCTTAGCTTAAGTTTAATGTTAGTTGGTACAAAAATTTGAAAAATAATCACGATGTTAGTGTTTACCTTAACTAAAAGCGACAAAAACTGTAAGAATTTTTAATTGTCATGAGAAATCTCTACTTGAAGCAGAGCTCATTGTACAATTCCGACTGAATAATGAGCATGTGTTTTTGAATCTCTAGTCTCTCAAACAGACCCTGAAACAAATACAGCCAATACAGCCCACGCAAGTCTAGATAACTGCGGTATCTGAAAATTAAGCGAGTCTCTGCGCTCCTTTTAATTACATTTCATATCTATAATTTACCAACTTTTTTTCCGTAAAACATGTTCACTTCAGAGACTAGATGTTAGTCTGATGAATCTCTATCAATAGTGACCATACCGGATGTTCACGAAGAGGTGGTACACGCCACAAACGCATGCAAAGGCAATTACATTGTACATTGTTCAGCTGAAAAAAACACCACGGGAACATGTGGTATTAGTCAAAATGGGGAATTGCAGAAGACATAAAATTTGTCACTGATTTAGTAACATAGCATGTTTATCAGAGGATTTTGATTTTTGCTGCTGGTGTTTATTGAAGAGTGTTAAATTGTCGTTAAGAGTGTTAAATGTCAAACCACAGCAATTTGTACTGTCTTTAACTGGCTTTTTTTATCTTTCTTTGAATATATTCCCCACAAGTCCAAAAGGTACGGTGTCTTCTCAAAACACAAAATATATGGTTGGGTGCACCATTAACCCCCTGTCGTCAACTCTGTATGAAAGGAATGGACTATACTCAAATGTTGTTATCTCTTTAAAGGAACTTCTATATTGAAACAACGACGAGGAGCCCTCCCGAAAACAGCATGTTGTTAAAGGGGAAGTAAAGTGAAAATGATTGCGATGTTTTTGCGAATATCAGGCCCCGGGATCATGAAAATAACTTAAGACCATATTTTGTCTTAACTCTTAAGATTTAGACTTAAGACCAAATTTTGTCTTAAATCGGGGATATCGAAGCTCAATCTATGAGAATATCTTAAGTCTAAGACAAAATTTGATCGTAAGTCCTAAGACTGCCCCTGGAGTAGACTTAAGACAAAATTTGTTGCAAGAAAGATGGCGGAGGTTGTTCGCCCCATGCGTCGCCTAGGGGCTATAAAGGAAAAAAATAGTTGTTTTTCCTGTATATACTAAGTCAATTTCAGAGGGGAAAATATTCATAAAATGAGCAGAAAGTACTTCAATTTCCATGTGAAGGTGCTGAAATCACATACTCTGTAATTGGTTTCCAAACAAAACTTTAAGGTGTGTGGCCTAAAGTTATTGGCTCAGCGGTGCGTGACAACTGTTAAGTGATCCTTAGCCGTTTTTCATATACTGTTTCTGCTACAAAATCCTACAAAAATAACACCATTGCAAACATTGTTGAGTGTGTGTGTGTGTGACAACCTTAGATATTGACGTTGTGAATAATTAAAATAATTAACAATCTGTATGTTTGGGTAATAAAACACCCGCCTCCCAAAGGCCCTATTCCTTACAATAAATGCCTGCCAGTGATTAATCCCCCGGGTAAACATCTGGAAATTAAAGGCATCTTCAATGTTGTTACTCGGGTGACATAAGTTGTGAACACGGTAATTAAATGGATGAGCATGCACACAGAAAAGGCTTAATATATTAAAAACTCCGAGGTAGAAGCAAGCAGACGGGTGTCGGCATAATCGTTACGATCGTTGAAATTGTGCAGCGGTTGAAGCAGCGTTTTGGCCTCCAGAAAAGCGCCGTAGAGATTTGTTTCGTTTCGCGTGTCGTTTTTCATCATCTTTTGGACGCTATTTCCGATTTTCAAATTTAATTTTGGTAAAGCTTTTGTGACAAGTATGCCCTGAAGTATTACAATCTGCAAAGTTGCTATGATGACTTTACTTTCTGTACTATTGAGGACGATATAAATAGTGATGCTTATTGAAATATATCGGACTGTTTGTGAATCAGGAAAGGTCTTTGAAAGGCATTTAGAAGTGATACTCATAAGGAAGAGAATATATGGATGTCAACTTCTTCTTTATGAGGAACGCAACGTTTCGGAGTATATGCTTACTCCTTCTTCACATGAATGAGTCAGAGAGCATATATATGTACATGTAAGGACAACAAAATTAATAGGATGGTCGAAAAGGTGGAAGGTGAAAAGGTGGATTGTCAACCAGGTGGAAAATAACTAAGGGTACAAGCTAACAAAGGAAGCCAACAGATGTTTGGCGCTGATCGGTGATTAGCAATAGACAATGGAAGCCAACACTTATGTAATTGGTATAGGACACTGGACAAATGGGGCTCGGGGGAGTAATTAGCACTGATAGGTGTAAGAATAGTCATAGCAAGGGGCAAATTGATGCCAGCTAGGCAATTAGCCCTGACAAGGATCAAATCAATAAGTCCCAAGCACTCGGCAGATAGGTTCCCTGGTCACAGTTTATGGCTGGCTGGTGTCTCCTGATGTCAATGGCTTCTTGTAGTTTCCTTTGTAGCCAGTTGTTGTTAGACAAGACTTTTGTTGCTTCCGACATGATGTTATGGTTTTCGTTCTTCGGGATGTGTTCGGAAATAGCGGATTTCTGGTGGAGTTTGTTAATAGAGGTCCGATGTTCTTTGAGTCTTGTGTTGAGGGGTCTAAGGGTTTCTCCCATGTACTGGTGGCCACAGTTGCAGGGTATCTGGTATATACATCCTCGGGGGTTGGGACTTGCGCTGCTTGTGTCTCTGCCACTTGCTTGTAGACAGGTCTTGATAGACTTGCCCCTATGTTGGCTTTATTCTTGATGAGGCGGGAAAGCCGATGAGTGACAGGGCCTTGGTAGGGTATGGTGATTCTGATGGGTGATGGAGCTGGATGGGGCCTGGGGTCGGAGTTCTTGAGGCTCTTGCGGATGGATTTGGAGACTAGGTGGGCAGGATACCTGTTGAGGGAAGTGAAGGTTTCCTTGTGATGGTCCAGTTCACTGCTTAGGGCATCGGGGTGACAAATGGATTTGGCATGTCGGGTGAGGGTGGCGTGTTTTATCTGGGGATGGTGGCAGGAGTTGTAGTGGATGTGTGGGCTTGCGGTACACTGATGTTCTTAGTCCATCATCTGTGATTTGGAGAGGCACGTCTAGGAAAGGAAGGTGCTGATTAGTGTCGGCCTCCATGGTGAACTGGATTCGCTGGTGCTGGGCGTTGAGATGTTTAAGGAGCTCTGTGGGATCGTTCTGGTGAGCTATGGTGGTGAATGTGTCGTCTACTTTTCGGTACAAGCAGAGGGTTGGAATGGTGCTGTGGAGAGGGCTGATTCTTCAAAGGATGTCATGAAGATTTCATTGATGAGAGCCGATAGAGGGGAGCCCATAGGTAGTCCGTGGATTTGCTTGTAGATCATAGATCTGTGATGACATTCAGCCTCCAGAAAGTCACTACAAAGGGTTACACCCTCCCTGGATTTTACAAACTCCCGAAGTTGACACTGCTTTAACATTAGAAGTCATTAAAAAAGAAAACCCAACCCTACTACGATCAGTAGCTATCACTAAAATTCAAACAACCTGGGTCAGCTGGGCCCATATACACTGTATACACTGATGGATCCATGAATCCTATCAACAACAGTGCTGGTTACGGGATCCATATCCACAGCTCCAAACCCCAAGCAAATTCAGTTCGCCTGCCTGATGGTCAGTCAGTATTCACGGCGGAATTGGAGGCAATTCATCATGCACTCAAACTCATACCGGAACTTCCGGAAGCAAAGGCAGTTGTCCTATCAGACTCGAAAAGTGCACTTCAAGCCATCAGTGGCAGAAACTCAAACTCCAGGCCAAACACAGTCAACAATAGTTCTATACGAATATACAAAACTATCGGACCAAGGGCAACAGGTGGAGCTGTTTTGGATCCCCTCACACATGGATATTCACGGAAATGAAAAAGCAGACTCATTGGCGAAGCTAGCTCTAGACAAAGCGGATATACAGCCTATTCCCTTTGGTAAACTAGAGATAAAAAGCAAAATCAAAGCTTCCATATCAGAAAGATGGCAAGCCCAAAGGGACGTAAGTAAGATCAGCAGATGGCTATACACAATTCCACCCAAGGTCCAACAAAAGACAAACTCATACTCAAATGAAAGGAAAATTGAAATCTCACGCCTCAGACTCGGTCACAAAAAGCACAATGACAAGGTTTGTTCATATTGCAATCAAGCTGAAACCATTGATCATGTGTTACTAGAAAGACAAGACCATGCCCCAGCCCGGGCTAGGTTTAAAACAAGAATTGCAGTTAGATCCGCTATCTGTCATAGATCTCCTAAAGCCAAGAGATGCAATAGCGAAGGCCAAACTAACTCTATTTCTGAGAGAGCAGAGCAGCCAAGGATAAAAATGAAATCATATCAATGCAAAAACAGAAATTATGTGAATACCAAACTCACAATAGATATGTGTACCATTCTCACACACAGTAGTCCAACAAATGGACAGTTCAGCCGAAATTGCTTAGGCAGAAGGCGACCTCTTAAACACTTAATGCAACAACAGCAACAACGGCATTCATTCACCTGATGAAGGAGTAAGCGTATACCCCGAAACGTTGTGTTCCTCATAATAAAGAAGTTGTCATCCATATGTTCTATTCCTAAGGACATTTTTAACTTTAACAGAGAACATTAAGGATTTTGATAAGGGTTTCTTGTTTAGGCAGAGATTTCCTATGAAAATGGAAAGGGTTTTGTCGCATTTAATTATTCCAAGCCCAGATTGATTGTGATGTATATGCTAATATTCAAATACTAGAGAAGTATAATGTACCCATAGCTGATCATCCATTGTCAAATCAGTTAACACGTATTGGGGAAAGAAGATGCTTGGCTTATGTAAAGCCTCTCGGTCTGGTTTATACATTGCAAAGGCTGGTTGTGACAATGGAACGTGGTAAATTACCTTGTGAAAATGCCAGTGCAGTCGACTACTCTCCTCGGCAAATACGTTTCGCCTTCTTGAAGATCAACGTGTGAACGATTTTCGACCTACCGGGTAATTTAGTTGGATGTACAAGGTGGCTTTAAATGGAATTAATTTGTAATCAAAGCAAAGAAATCTAGAGAAGTCAAATTTACAATTGATTATATTACTCTATCCAAATACTAAAGCTCGGTATTGTTGAGGGGAGACTCATTATTCAAACAGAAGACGCATCACTACGACGTCGCCGTTTTGGGAGGGAACCAACGGAACACTACAGAATTATCAGTTTTATTGATCTGGTGCTGCTTGAGAATTCGGGTTGTTAAACCCTTGTAATCTAGTGAATTTCTTCGCTCGTCACACTGAAGACCTGGTTCCGAATCTCAAAATGGCTGCATGGTGCGAGGCCGGTACTAGCCCCCCCTCCCCCATGATAGTGTTGCAGCACTGATGGAAGAGGTTTCAAACAAAACTCACTCACTATCTCATCTATCGCGGAAATAGTTTTACTTAAACATTATTTTGTTCACAATCACCGATAATCATATGAAGTACAAAGACAAACGCGTAACTTTCGAGTTAGACATTTAAATGTATATACAGAACTTTTGTCCAGAACACAGATGTTTGTAGCTGTACTATAGTGAGAGGAATAATATCTTCTCTAGCTCTTTTATACATTATAGTGATGTCGTGAGCCAGTTGGGCCAGTGGGCTCGTCAGGATTCTTCCCTACTATGGTGATCATCGTTTGGTTGCTGGTGATCTATTGCCCGTTTTTATTGTTGTGTATAGTCATAATGTTACTTGCCGACTTCCAAACTAAAACAATAAGTTAACCCAGAAATCTGTGTAAAAGGAACACACAACAAATAAATGGTATACAATTTACAAATGCTCCTGCAATTGTGTGTATGCAGATTCGTTAAAACTGCCGGGCAAACGACAGTATACACCTATGTTTGATGGTGTCTAAAATGAAGTAGACAAGAAATGGTTTTCGATGGTGGCGTATTTGATACCGGTACCACAGACGATATCACATGAATTATATCAATGAGTATCTCACAACAGGTGACGTGCATATGGACGTCTCAAGAAACATGGCGGTCTTAATTTCACAGTACACAGTTATGAACAGAGAGAAGTGTCAGTTTTAGAAGTGTATACCTGCTTTGCGTGAATTTTCAAGTACTTTCTTATTCCCGTCAGTTTAATTTCACGCGCCTCTCACACGGCACGAACTTTCAGAGATTCTTGGCCTCACAAGTGAAATCGACAGTGTAACATGTGTCTCGTGTCAAATTGAGAAATGTTTCTGTGCATCTCGCTTAATCAAGTATTGCTAGATTGACCTGGATCATATAACGTGAAGAAAAACAAGTAAATGAGATGATTGGATGGCTGATTCACATTTGCTTTCAGTGGCGATTTGCACAAGCCTTAGTTTGCCTTTAAGACAACATTAGGATCACCACGTGACACTCCTATGGGTGTTAGATGTAGATTCACTGTCGTGTGAAATTATATTTCTACTAGAACGTCAAGTATGGAATAATGTAAGTGACACTGTCGCGTTTCACAATCTCAGACTTTGATAAACAGTACAAAATGAAGAAAGTACGAGACCGTGAAAATGCAAGATCGCAAAAACGCGACAAAGGGGCGATTTTCATTCTCTCAAATCGATATCGCGATATTGCATATCTTTAAAATGTTTTGACAAATATGGCTTTCTCGCGTTCTGGTGCTCCAGCTTTGAATAATGACAAGACAAGATACTAGAATAAATATATATGAGTTATAAAGATGAAAGATGATGTGATCTGGGGTTTAACGTCGCGATCAAGATCATTCTACAGCGACGTGCATGCAAGTGTGTGTGTACGTCTGTGTGTGCGTGCGTGCGTGCGTGCGTGCGTGCGTGCGTATATATATATATATATATATATATGTATATATATATATATATACCCCACTCAGGCACAGTATACTGACTCCGAGCCGCCCAGTCCTTGTTTTATCCTCTTCATGCCGAGCGATAGCCAGGGTTACAACAAGAACCATATTTTGGTAAGACGCAGCCGGGGTTCGAAAATGAAGGATGGTATTTATGTATTCATTTCTAACGGAACTAAAATAAGGCACCAGTATGTGGTTTAATGGCAGATTGATGGTGCTACAAGAAAATATAAAATAAATAAATCTATATAAATAAAAAACAATGACCGCCTGCAGCATCAACATTCCTGAACAAGTCTTGAACATTTTATCTTTTCTTACCTCGCCACATTTTCAATACCATTATAATGATTAACTCTAGAGGTCACAAAGCCATTATCAAGAAATTTGTTTTCATCTGAAGTCTGCTTTGATATACATCTAAATCCAGTTTGTGTGATTGTTATCCTGATATCAGGAGGATAAATCTTCAGTAAAAATTACTTTCAGCATCACATGCATGGGACATGTGTAATTCATTTGTGTGTGCTTAATTACGGTAGCTACGTTCATATACTTCCTCATTCAGGGGTATCATTCAGGCCTTAACCTCATTAATATAGCGTTCAACATTGTCTATAACAACGAGAAAAGGAGATCAGCCTATAATTAATCAAGATAATAAATGGAAATATGAAATACGACTATGCTGATGAAGAAATATGAACTCATCTGCAAATAATGGAATAAGGTGATACGAATACGTTGGCTGATTACACCCATGGACCAGGTACTGTTGTCATTCATTCACCTCTCTTCGTCGGCCTACCTGATGAAAGGCTGATCATGATCAATTATTCAATTCCCCGTGGGGAGTCAAATTCCTGCCTCTATATATCGCAGGGGCGGATCAAGGATTTTAAGAAGGGGGACAGTGGTAGGGCGGTAGGGGCTGTTCCACTTCGGCCATTTGTACCTTCAGTGGGTTGGGGGTCGGGGGAGTCCATCCAAACTGCTTGACTTATGAGAGTTTCTAAGCCTTCGGTCCCGACCCACGCAGAATTACATGTAGCACATGTGGTCTCCTTAGGCAAGTGACTTTGTTCCAAGTATGCCCCTGGTCACCAATGGGCACCCGACAGGATGAAAATGGTAATGTGACTATTAACCGTCTAGTGCCTCATGGGCAGCATGGGTTGTATTCTCCTTAGAGAGCTGAGAAAGAAAATCAGTGCACACTGAACCATTGACCGGGGTAATAATGGTGTTAGCGCCTTGAGCATGCTTCAACCGATGTACTAGAGTGCATTACAAATACCCATTTATTATTAACATTATTGTACTAGCCTCAAATGCAGTTGATCTTATAGGGTGTTCAGACGCTTTTATTGGATTCGACTGTTGAGTACAGCAATGACAAATTAAAAGACGTTGGAAGTCTTTCCAACGACCAAATTGCCAACGTGAATGTATTGAATCTGTGTCCTGAATCCCAAAGACGACGACGCAGCAATGGTTAATTGGCCAAATAATGCCATTGACTTGGAAGATTTATTACCCCAACTTAACGAACCAACAGGTGAACAGCACAAAGAAAGAATTAGACACTCTCTAGGGTTGAAAGAAATCAAGAATACAAGAGTCGACAATAAGTGTAGTCTATATTAGCTGATAGAGTATAGTTTGTGATATTTGTTCGAAATGTTTGGCAAAACCAGAAACAGACTCCACTAAATCAGAAAACAACATCATGTTCATGAATTTGAAATTTGCGAAAAGGAAATTTATGCTTAAATAAAAATTATCGGTTTCCATAAATTCCCCACAATATTGCAACAATCTGTTTCACACCGAATATCATCGTTTTGTCTGTGAAAGAGGCTCTTATTTCCATAGGAATCATGACTGGTTTATTGGCAAAGAGAGAGTGATTATATATCAGAGTTAAATCTCGTCACGTCGTTTGCGTCATTATATATAGACTGGACAATAAATTGAAATTTGAATTATGAAGTAAACCACTTGTTATGGTATACGAGACAAGCGATCGTTGTGATATACATTTACAATCGCACAATATTAAGACATGGGCACATATATCACTGTACTTGTCGTAGATGTTACAAAACTATTCTGTCACACCAAGCTTACTGCATAGAAGAAGTTTATTTCAGTATAAAGGCCACCGGCCAAAGTACAATATAGATACATGTATTATATACTAAGTGGTGGTACAATATCAAGAGGTTCAGAGTGCAATTAAAGTACAAATTAGAATTATAATAATGAAGAACGTAAAGATAGGGCAACAGTACTGTATTTAGCACATAATGACAATGTTTCAATGTAAGAAGTTTGTTGTAAAGTTCTGAGGGAATATTCATTTTAAGGTCTTTCGTCAGTTCATTTGTCACATCCGAGTTCGATTAAAGCCTCGCATTTAGTTTGATAAAATATGGTTTATTTGTATTCATTACGTACTTGCATCCTTGTTCGTTTCAAGCATCTCATATTTTATTCATTTTAATTACATATGCATAGTGAGTTCGTAGGTGAATTGGGTTTAACGCCGCTTTTAACAGTATTCCAATCATATCGAGGCGTGTCTGCTTAATGTGGGAGGAAAGCCCAAAGTGATGTAGGCCTGAGACGTTTGTCACTTTGGTGAAACCCAGGAGCAGGGGTATGATGCTGACAAACCTAGAAATATAACCGGGATTCGAACCCACGCAACTCTGCACAGCGAATCGCGGTGCCTTAGACGACAGGGTGATGCCACAGCGTTGGAGAACGTACTACTAGATGAGTTGTTCTTTTCATATCCATAAGCATACCTTACTCCACGTAATACATGATGTCATAGTCACAAATCCATTTCACGCGGTTTAGAGTTTCATTCCATGTAAAAGTATATTAGTCTTGAAATGCCGACACTATTAAATTCCTTCATGGATTTCTCAGAACCTTGATGGATTTCTCATAACCTTGATGGATTTCTCAGAACCTTGATGGATTTCTCAGAACCTTGATGGATTTCTCATAAACTTGATGAATTTCTCAGAACCAAGGGCACCAAGAAATGCTGCTAATATTTCATTCCCAAATGCCAGGCAAGTTTGATGAGGATTACAACATTCAAGGCCTCAGTTACCAGCACTCATTTACGAGTGACATAATCCCCTAAGGCGCTGTATTTCGGTGTGCAGAGCTGTGGCCTTTAGGCATGCCAGAATCCTCAGATTGTGGGTTCGAATCCCAAAGTGGATCCTATGATGTTTTTAGCTTTGTTGGGATCTTTGTTCTCGTGTGATTCATAAGCACATCAACTTCTTTATTATGAGGAACATAACGTTTCGGAGTATGTGCTTACTTCGTCAACAGTTATTACGCCTTATCACTTCCTTGTTGGAGAGTGCAGATAGAATTGTCACATTGATGTACGCATAATAGTGTGACAACTTCCCAATGTTCATTTCAAACCAACTAGGTTTTAAATTATGTGTGTTTTCTGCTTCACACTGATAGAAGCCTGACATCCAAACGATCACTGCTTGAGTACATGGACCTTGCCAATCGCGCTGCCTATGTCAACGAACTGATATTATATAATTGACTGACAGGTGCCAGGTGCGATGGTCGTATAGTTTCTGTCACCGCGACTTGTGATCAGTGTAATTAAGCACAACAGATAAAGAAAAACATGGTGAAAAAAACAAGTCACGAATATGGTTATTAACTAGATCAATATTGTTTCTCAAACATTATCGAAAAACCCATCTAGAGGATTGCATGTTTTAAACTATTTTTAATCTGATTGAAAATGATCCGTTAAAATGTTAATTTGAAAGTATAAAAAAATAAACATTTTGCAGTCGTGTTTCATCTAACACATGACACAAATTGACAGGCTGGATGTTCTGTTATGAATTGTATTGAAATTCCAGAAACAAAATGAAAGAAACTGTAGGAAATTTGATGTTTTTAGCTTTGTTGGGATCTTTGTTCTCGTGTGTTTCACTAAAGTGATAAACATCTAATATCTGAATCACTTTGCTCTTTCATCCCATATCAAGCTGACATGCCATCATGATGTTATATCTGTACTACTGTTCAAATCGACGTTAATACTCACTCACTCACTCACTCACTGGGAAGCATGGCCAATGTTCTTGTATCCGCAGGAATCGAATCGGACTTGCTTTCCTTTTATGTCCGTTGCAATTATTTCGACTTTTACCATATGTTACCGTGTTTATTCGGATACAATTGACTTGACTTGCATGTGTTTGTGACAGGTGTCACCGATGGGGCAGGATACGCTCAACTTTTCACTAAAACCTGGTATCATCACTATTTGATAGTGATTCATAAGCACATGAACCGCCATCATATAGCTGGAATATTGCTAACTGCGGCGTCAAACAACAAACAAACATAAACACATGCTCATGGTATTGTCGGAATAGTAAAATGGACTTGATTAATGAATATTTCTTTTGATTATGGAAATGTGTTTGTTGCTTTTATTTATGTTAGTAAAACGTCACGATTGGTTATTTGCTGACGTTGATGGTGAGGTCTTAACTTGTGGTAGGTTGTTCCATTTGTGAAAAACTTGTTGCCGAAGGCGTATGTCCTTATAAGTGGTACTGTGGTTTTGACCCTTTACTTCATATTTTGAAGAGAGAACGTGTTGGCGTGTTGAGTGGGAGCAGCTTGGACAGATAGCAAAACTCTTTCCAAGCAGATACTGGTAGACGGCGACGTTTATTTAAAACTGGTGAAATGTGGTCATATTTCTTTGTTTTCGTGTCGTGTGAATTAACTGCAAACTATTCTATTATTCCTGCGTGGTGTTTACAAGCAAGTTCTTGCTGTAATCTTTTCGAGACATGATCAGAATTAAAGGTCACAAAAGTAGACGAGTTTGAATCTGATTGTGTGATCTCAGCGCACTGAGATTCATCATGATTTGACAAAACTCGGGTGATAAGCTAGTTCATGACTTTGTGAAATCGTGGTGGATCCTATTAATTATGTCTTAAACACAGAAGGTTAAACCTTTAGCAGCTTCCTGTGATGATTAACCATCTGGAAGGGAAGCCTTCTCTATTTGGGTCATCATGCCAGACATAATTGAAAACAAGTCATTGGTGCCTGTGTTCATGTCGCTTCAAGTGCCTTGTTCTTGTTGAAATATTTGCTTGTCTGACAATGGGTCCACTTTGTGTCTGTACATTTGCAGATGGAACTCCAATTTCGTCTTTTTTAATTTGTTCTCTAGTTTTTGCGTTTCAGATTTCTCAACCTGTATTTCAGCATTGTACCATGGCGACAAGGACATTTTGACATATCTGTCAAAATCCTCTGGCACCCTTGTTCATAAAGATGTTTGGATATCCCTTCAAAATTTACCACTGTAATATTTTCGAAAGTTTCCATAAATTTTGAAAATACTGGATAAAGAGTATTTTACAAAACAAAACAAGGTTCACTTGATGTCTTGAAAACAAACTATTGTTTCTACAAAGATATTTGGCTCACGATTCTCCTTTCAGAATATTGAATTGTAGTCCCAACTTTATGGCAGACATGTCCAATCTCATTGTCATGCCCGAAATTACGTCATCCACACATGACGTCATTCACTATATGCCACAATGCTGAAGATATGTTATCGATGATTGTTCCTTTTCGTCTTCTTTGAAATCCTTTTCGTTCTCCGTTTCACGAATGAACATCCTTTACAATGGTATTTCAGCGTTTTGATCGGGATATCTGAACGAAGTTATTATTTATTACGTTTCTGATCTGAGCTTCAGAAACAAGCAAAATAAATAGTGAGTGTGAGTGAGTGAGTTGGATTTAACGCCGCTTTTAACAGTATTCCAGTTATATCGCGGAGTGTCAGCTTAATGTGGGAGGAAAGCCCGAAGTGATGCAGGTTTCAGACGTTTACCACTTCGGTGAAACCCACTAGCACGGGTATGGTGCTGACAAACCTAGAAACATAATCGGGGTGAACTGGGATTCGAACCCACAATCATAGGTTTCTGGCGTGCCCAAGGGACGCAACTCTGCACAGCGAATCGCGGCGCCTTAAACGACTGGGCCACCCTTGCCCCCGCAAAATAAATAACTCATACCTTTGATGTAGGTCTTAGTTTAACACAGTAATGCAACATATTAGCTCCTGTCAGAGTCGAACCTAAACTAAATTGTCTTCTTGACAGACAGTAAAATGCCCCCTGCCCAAAATACATAAAACAGTATATGCCATTCGGGGCATAAATATCAAACATACATTTTAGTGTTTTTGTTCTTATTCACGTGGATTACAGATAAACAAACATGTTGATATGATCGATGTTAAGTCTTTGAGAGGCATTTAGAAGTGATACACATAAGATGTCAACTTCTTTATTATTAGTAACATAACGTTTCGGAGTATGTGCTTACTTCGTCAACAGTTATTACGCCTTATCACTTCCTTGTTGGCGAGTGCGGATAGAATTGTCACATTGATGTACGCATAATAGTGTGACAACATCCCACTGTTTATTTCAAAACCAACTAGGTTTTAAATTATGTGTGTTTTCTGCTTCATACTTATGGAAGCCTGACATCCAAACGATCACTGCTTGAGTACATGAACCTTGCCAATCACGCTGCCTATGCCAACGAATTGATATTATATAATTGACTGACAGGTGTCAGGTGCGATGGTCGTATAGTTTCTTGTCATTTGTCACCGCGACTTGTGATCAGTGTAATTAAGCACAACAGATAAAGAAAAACATGGTGAAAAAAACAAGTCACGAATATGGTTATTAACTCGATCAATATTGTTTCTCAAACATTATCGAAAAACCCATCTAGAGGATTGCATGTTTTAAACTATTTTAAAATCTGATTGAAAATGATCCGGTAAAATGTTAATTTGATAGTATGAAAAATTTGCAGTCGTGTTTCATCTAACACATGACACAAATTGACAAGCTGGATGTTCTTTTATGAATTGTATTCAAATTCCAGAAACAAGATCAAAGTAACTGTAGGAAAATATTCTCAAATTGACAGGCTGGATGTTCTTTAATGAATTGTAAAGGTCTCCAGTCTTTAAAATTCCAAACTAAAATGAAAGGAATTGCGAGAAAACGTTCTGTTCTTTCATAAACTGCAACTTCTTCTTTTCTGTTTTTATCCAAAAAAGCAAGTTCGTCTTAGAACGCATTCTGAATACGATGTTAGCCTTCACAAAACATAAAATGCAAAACCGTGGTCGACATGAATTTCAGAGTAGGGCCGTGATGAAATAAAAAATGTTTTATGTGGCCATATCTAAAACTTGTGTTTAACTATAAATCAATACCGTCGAAGGATGCAACCCGACAGGCATGCTTCAGAAAACAAGTTTAGAGTTTGCTGTTAGCCAGCGTGTTTTTTGACAAAGTTTAGGACAATGTCACAGCCTACATCGGCCACAACTTCTTTAAGTAAAAATAGTGTGTTCATACTGGAACAAAAGACACTCGTCTTCGCGTTTACTTTGATATTGATGGTTGTTTTTATTACATATTATACCATGATTTTTCACGTTAACATGCAAATTCAATAAGATATCGGCGGCCTATATACAAAGCTATCTTAGCGCTTAGTTTCCGTGATGAAATAAAAAAATGTTTTATGTGGCCATATCCAAAACTTGTGATTGACTAGAAATCAATACCGTCGAAGGATGCAAACCGACAAGCATTCTTCAGAAAACAAGTGTGGACAAAGTCACAGTCTTCATCAGCCACAAGACCTTTTAGTAATAATCGTGTGTTCAAACTGGGACAAAATACTCTATTCTTGGCGTTTGCTTTGATGTTGATGGTTGTTTTTATTACATTACATATTATACCATGATTTTCCATGTTAGCATTGAATTCGTTGTGATACTGACGGCCAATTCACATAGCTGTCTAAGCGCTTAGTTTACTTTAGTTTACAACCGGGTCGTAAGACAGGGTCGGATCTGTCTTGGGAGCTTACGACAGGTACATATGTACAATGACTAAAAATACCTAAAGGTGCCGTGTTAGCTAAGTCTATCCTCGAAGCTGTCTCAGCGCTAAGATTGATGTAAAGTTGTCGTTGCGAATTTTATTTAGCTAAGTCTATCCTCGAAGTTGTATTTGCGCTCAATTCTCTTAGGTTAACGACAGAACTTAAGGCCATGGTTAGGTCCTGTCTTAGGAGCTAACGACAATGGCTGAAAAAGACGTAAAGGTGTCGTTGCGAAAAAAATGTAAACTAAGTCTATCCTCGAAGCTGTCTTAGCACTAAGATTGGTGTAAAGGCGTCGAAGCGAAGTTTCTTTAGCTACGTCTATCCTAGAAGCTGTATCTGCGCTTAGTTCGCTTAAGTCGACGACAGAACTTATGACAGTGTTAGGAGCTTACGACAGGTACAATGGCTGCCAAAAGACGATCTGTTAAAGAAAACGATTCGAATTTTATATATTAGTTTTCAATAACATGAGGTTACATCATTGATAATAGCGTCAACATTTATCTTCAATAGAGGTTTAATTCTTTATCTGTAAAAAATATATGACATTTAATGAAGAATAATAACAGCATTTCAATCCAGGCATTTCCCAAACTAATCAATAAAGACATTGCGAAATACCCAGCATATTTTACTTTCTTCACAAAAGGTCTTAGGTAAGATTTTTGTTGTAAGTGAGATAACGTTGCAAAATGTTTGAGGCAGCTTCAAGAATAGCTCATGTTGCAGTCGCAATTTGTATCGTATGTGTCATAGCTAAGACAGCTTCGTGAATAGGCCTCCTGGTTGTGAGAGGCGGGACCAACGGGATCGAGCAGTCAGGCTCGCTGACTTAGTTGCTGCACGTCATCGTATCCCAATTACGTGGATCGATGCTTATGATAGATTGTAATCTACAGACTCGATTATTTACAGATCCCCGTAAAAAAGTACGAATATTGCCGTGTGCGGCGTTAAACGACAAATAAGTCATAGCATGATTTACAATTATTAAAACAAAGTCTCATTTCGTCGGACTTCTCTGCCATAAATCCACTTGTATCAAGAGTGTGTGTGTGTGTGTGTGTGTGTGTGTGTGTGTGTGTGTGTGTGTGTGCATTCATGCGTATATTTCCACTTACAGTAGGAGCAGCCGAAGTGGATTGAGACCGTTTTAGTCATATTCGAGCTATATAATGCTGGATAACAACTGAGGACAAAGGTCAAAACACCTACAACAAGGTTGCCCCATGCCTTCTTCGTGTAGTTCAAAATATGTTTATATTAGATAACGTCACGCTACTCCGTTTGGACGATTATCTCAGCAGTCGGATCTCGCTGTGGAGAAACGTGTCACTGAGATCTTTGTGGGTTGGGATCAATGTACGTGCTTCTAGGATCATGCAAGTGATTAAGCTCCGAGAATGATTAGCTGTTAATTGTCTTTATTACTAAAAGGAAACACCAACGGTGGCACATGAGTTACAGTTTGCACACAAATGTATACAAATTACAACATGATGACATATACAGTAAACTTCGGTTATAACGAACACGGTTATAACGAACTAACGGTTATAACGAACTAACTTTTTAGTCCCGACTATATGCTGTAGTTATGCTGTATATATGCTTATAACGAATTACGGTTATAACGAACCAAAATTAGTGGTCCCTTTGAGTTCGTTATAACCGTAGTTTACTGTACTTGTTTTAGAAAAATTTGCAGTTTTTTTCAGGACTTGTATCTTGTTATTCTCAACAAGTTCTATTTGATATTTTGATATGTTAAGTACTATAATGCTGTCACAGATATTCAAAGTATTCTAACATTTAAGACTCTTCTAATTTGATATAAATGTTTTAAAGACAATGGGATCAAAAGAAAAGGAAATCCCTACTCTGTGTTCCCCTTTTAATGCAAAAGTACTCCTAACCCCAACAGATAAGAAATCAGGTAATTTATTTGTAATCAGTGATGGTGCCAGGTGGACGCGAAAA
Organism: Haliotis cracherodii; assembly: GCF_022045235.1. Taxonomy (NCBI): domain Eukaryota; kingdom Metazoa; phylum Mollusca; class Gastropoda; order Lepetellida; family Haliotidae; genus Haliotis; species Haliotis cracherodii. The sequence goes on along the minus strand of NW_027266270.1, from coordinate 15,082,592 downwards.
GGGTAACTTTGTCCTGCTTTGCCGGTAGCACCCACAACACACACAATTGTCATTAATCAAAATGGGAACTCCATGGACTGGTCAATGAATATTGTTTAACGTCGCTTTTTAGCAATATTCCAGCATTATAATGGCCGTGGGCACCAGAAATGGGTTTCACACATTATACCCCCATGTGGGGAAACGAAACCGGGTCTTCGGCGTGACGAGCTAACGCTTTAACCACTAGGCTACCTAATGTAAAAAAAAATTGTTTAACGCCGCACTCAACAATATTCCAGCTATATGACTGCGGTCTGTCAATAATCAAATCTGGACCAGACAATCCAGTGACTGATATGAAATGCATCGATCAACGCAATTGGGATACGATGACATGCATCAGCCGCCTCTTATGGGTTGCTGAAAACCTATTCTCTACCCGGATCTTCACGGGTCGAACTCCATATAAAGGTCATAGCATCGCGCATCATGTTGATAAGCGACGTGTCACATTAAGTAAATCCCTGTGAATGTTTACCATAACGTGTCGGGAATGACATGACCAGCCTGGGTCGTTGTAAACCAAATGTGTCTCCCCGTGAATGTAAGCCTCTGAAGAACCTAAACAATGTGTAATACAGAAGCCATAATGTGGAGCTAATGGTGTATTGCTCCAGATGAAGAGCACATATTCACGATTGGAACAATTGAAATCATCCCACTTGTAATGGTCATACAGCTTGGTTCAGAGGATGCTATCACTTAGAATTACTATACATAGATGTAGTTATGACACTGAACTGATTGATTTCATTGATTTTCCAACTCTGGTGGATAGATGGGCCAAGATACTAATTCATCTGGGTGGAGTGGTACGAAATGAGACCGCCTATATATCTCATGGCTGGACCTTTGGAAAACGTTTCCTTTCCTTTCCTTTGATAAAACTAAAGTCACATTATCCGATGCACATGAACAGAAAAACACTGACTGCATTCGTAGCATATTTTAAGGCATCCAGTCAAATTGAGTACCTGGGGAATATGGAAACAGGAATACATGAATGTAAAGTTGTACTTATTACATTTAATAGTATATCCGACGTATATTCCAACAAATCAAAATTCATGTTGTTAAAATTACATGTGACCTTTTATTTCCCTACTTATTCAGTAAGTATCTATTACCAGTGATATATTCACAAAAAGACGTCTTTGATAACAAAGCATGAGTACGTCACAAATACATAAACACACAGTCTTTAGGCATGAAATTCGTCAGTATTGAATTGTCATGGTGTCTGAAAACCTTCTCAATTTACTTGGCCATGATGTCATTTGATATACAAGCAAACCACTACCGCGGGAGCCTCGGTGGCTGAGCGTGTTTGTGTTTGTTGTTTAACGCCGCACTCATCCATATTGTTATAAGGTTAAAAATGCATCTCAGAAACATTAGAAAATGATAACAAATAAAACCATTATAGCTGCAATGAGGAGTTGCATTAGATACAGTTTGTGACAGAACTTTTAGTTTGAAAGGAATCGATAGATAAAAGACATTTCACATTTATCACAAGTGTATTCTGGACATTTCATAATTATCATTGGATTGGTTCCTGGCTATCGTCCATTAGTTAATGAAACAAATAGAGAGTTTCAAGGTATATTTCATTTGGAGCTTCCGGATGCGTGTCACAAAATCAATAGAGAGATGAGCAATAGGACACGTCGGCTTCTCTATTTTTCCGATTACGACACACATGAGTTCATGGTCAGATCTAACTTTTAACGAATCAAAATGAGGTATTGTGACATGTGACAAGGACAGGCCAGGCTCGAACACTATAAAATGATACCTTCAACATTAGGAGAGGAGAGCGCGGTTTGCAATCGGTCGAGTCGAATCCCGATCGTTCTAAGTTTCCCCCAGTTAGGGACGAGTCTGGCCAGTCTGATCCTGTCCTGTATTGATAGATGGGCTAAGAGTAAGTAAAACTATGTGAGTATAAAACGGGTGTTGCGTTTCTTTATTATGCGTGTGTGAATGCTGATAGAGACAACTTGGAGTAAGGGTCGTTCGACCAATCACTCCTTGACGGAGCCGAGCCGCGGCGGACAAGGCGAGTGGCAATGTCAGGGCATAATTGACCACAAGGACCAGGAACGGCAATACATTTAGTGACTGTAGCAGGGTCGCACTGGACGCCCGAAAGCAGTTACGACAATATTCATGCTATGTGGCAGCGCTCTTTAGATAATCGAGTCGAGACCAGACAATCAAGTGATTGACATGACGAGCATCGATCTTCGCATGCATCCACCACGCCAACGAGCCTGACCACCCAGAGATATCAATGGGAGAGTGCTATTTTGGTGCAGTCGTTGACACGTGTTTCACACGTGAAATAAAATGCGCAGCTGCAGCGGGTTACTCGAAACACTTTTAAATAGCATGATAAAATGGAAGGTCAACATGATTAGAAAGACTTAAGCATCACTAATCAGTTTTGATTTAAAAAAACAGAAAACAGGTTAAATATATATTTGTTGAAACATTTGTGTGTATCTATGCCGAATAATGCCAAATCTTTTATGTATACATAAACACCGTCATGTGTAACTACCCGTATGATCATTACTACTACAAGTGAATGGTATATCTAAACTTGCATGGTGAGTGAGTGTGGTTTTACATCGCTTTAAGCAATATTCCAGCAATATCACGACGGGGGACACCAGAAATGGGCTTCACACATTGTACCCATGTCGGGAATCGAACTCGGGTCTTCATGATCAGCGTGACGAGCGAACGCTTTAACCGCAAAGCTACCCGACCGCCCCTAAACTTGTATGGACTTACCTATACATAAATATATGAGACAAACGTATGGCCTACCAATATATATGTATTGTTCTATATTCATATTTTCATGCTGATTTCAAATCACAGATTGCACTGATACTGCGCATGTGATTGCGAAACTGAGTTGGGTTGGACCCCGCGGTGTAACGGTACTTCAGTTATATCACGGCGTGTCGGCTTGATCTAAGAGGAAATGCCGACGTGAGGCCGGTCTTGGACGTTTATCCCTTTTGTGAAACACATGCGCAAGGGTATGGCGCGGACAAACCTAGAATCATAATCAGGACGAACAGGGATCCGAACCAATGATCATAGACTTCTATGGAGCCTATGGAATGCAACACTAGAGAGACTAGTCCATCCATGCTTGTCCATGACCACCAGGGGCGGCGGGGTAGCCTACTGGACGAAGCGTTTGTTTGTCACGCCGAAGGCCCAGGTTCGTTTGCCCATTGCACAATGTGTGAAGCACATTTCTGGTGTCCCCCGCCTTGATATTGCTGGAAAATTGCAAAAAAGCGGCGTTAAACCCTCCTCACTCACTCAAACTCATGATCACCTACTGCAAAGCGGAAATGGTCAACACAATAATATTATGACGTAAATGGAGATGGGAGAGGATTATGTGGACAACTACGTCACTATTGTCGTGTTATATTAGATAGCCGGGACAGTTGGTAACGAGGGAGTTGGGCTTAACGGTACTATTAAAATATTCAGTTATATTTCGATGTGTCATCTTGCAATCGGACTTCAAACGTGTACAACATTATTGAGGTGAGGTGAAACGTCGGTGTTTAACGTCGCGTTCAAGGTTAACAAATATTTATTCATAACTCTGAAGATGTATACATAAGGACTAAAGGACTGTTTGTACATATAGTTTGAATAGATCTAGATTGATGTGGCGCTCGAATTACCGTAATCCAATTTGTCCCCCATTAAATATCTTCAAGCTCACTCTAGTTTTTTTTGCATCAGTAATAGTTGTTCCCGGAAGCACGAATCCACTTTGAATTGTTATGTGTCCTATCCGTCAAGAATGATCGAGAACAGACATAAACACGTTTCTTTAAGTGACTTCAGTTCAAATTGTCAACTCTAACGTTAGGCAAATCTTTAACATATGCAAAGAGCAACATGAAACTTTTATACACAGTTGAAATTATTGACAGATGTTATGAAATACATTTCAGCACACTCACGTGGGATTTGATGGAAACACCTTAAGGCAGATATAAACGCCCTTTTTTGACAGTTTAAATACTATTGTAATGTGTGGCATCCTAAAAGGAAAAAAAAATACTGCTGAGTTTTGAAAGTATCATGGGTCCACTTTGTGTCGCATACATCTGACGTCCAATTTGGCCTTTTTCCAATTGTTCTCTAGTTTTGGGATTTCAGATTTCTCAACCTGTATTTCAGGATTGTACCATGGCGAGGGAGGTTTTAGAACAAACCTCTTCACTCTTAGAGATGCATGTGAGGGACGTATGGACAAAAAGGACATTTGACATATTCGTCAACATTACCTGTCACTCTTGTGCACAAAGTTATATCCCTTCTAAGTATACCAGTGTAATATGTTCGACAGTTTCGATCGATTTTGAAAATACTGGGAAAAGAGTATTTTACACAAACAAAACAAGGTTCACTTGATGTCTTGAAAACAAGTTATTGTGTTTCTACAAACATGTTTGGCTCACGATTCTCCTTTCAGAATATTGAATTGTAGTCCCAACTTTATGGCAGACATGTCCAATCTCATTGTCATGCCCGAGATGCCGTCATCAGTGATGACATCGATGCTTGTTACTTTTCGTATTCTTGGAGTTCTTTTTTGTTCTCCGTTTCACGAATGAACATCCTTTACAGTTGGCAGCGTCATCTATTACTTCAGGCTGTTCATGGGGATATTTACACGATACAAGTTTTTACGTTTCTGGTAAGAGCTTCAGAAACAAGCAACATAAATAGCTCCATCCATGGATGTAAGTCTTACTACCCGTGACGATTCCGGGTCAGAATAGGTCTTCATAAACCCATACTTGCCGTTAAAGGTGATTATGCTTGTCGTACAGGTTCTACTACACCAAATCAGTACCAGTTTGGATAGTGCGGTTTTCGTAGGGAGCCTTCAGTGCAGATCGAGAGATATCTACAGGCTGTGATTGGAGTATATTCTGTAAGATTTTTATGTCTTTCAAATGTACATCCATCCAGTTATTAAAACTGACCATGTTTTTCTATATTTAGTACTGTCTTTTTCAACATGATAACTTATGCTGAATATGACCACTGCTATTTTCAAGTAGGTGACATTTGGTGCGAAACTGGGGGTGGTGTGTTTAGCTTCCGGTACTCGGAAAAGGAGCTGACTAAGCTAGTCATTTTTTTTTTTTTTTATTGCTGCTCTAAGGCCAAACTGTGCACACACGTACAGGTAATAGCTGTTGAATGCTTAGTTATTTTTAAAAAAATCATAACGTTACTATAGAAGTCTATGGGAAAACATTTGGTTGTGTGTAACCTAAAAGGCGACTAAAGGGATCGGGTGGTCAGGCTCGCTGACTTGGTTGATGCATTTCATCGTATCCCAATTGTGTGGTCCAATATGCGTACTACAGTGTATGCTATTCAATTCTTATCTACTAAGTATACATTTGAGTGTTTCTCTTTTTATTCACATGGATTACAAATAAACAAACACGTTGATTTTATCGATGTTATTACTCTACATGAAAGAAATGCGTTTTGAAGAGAAGTGTTGTTTCGATGATATTTTCGTATCGAAGGCAGACTGCAGCATCTTACTAGACAACCGTGACAAGTGTAAATGTATTGCAAAACATGTGATTTATATATATATATATATATATATGTATATGTATATGTATATGTATATATGTATATATGGATCCTTTGTCCCACATGGCAAGAATTATAAGCTTTAAGAAATTTAGTTCTTGTAGAGCTGAAACTCTTTTTTTCATATGAACTGTCATGCCAGACAAAAATCGGATGTTTTTTAACTTTAGTAGTGTATGTGAAACAAGCAAACATTGTTCAGAGTGGAAACGTAAGTTTAATGTAAGAAGCCTTAATCGTTGACGTCATGATATATATGTTCATAGAGAGACGTGTAATGAACCTCCATGGAAAGGAAAATGTTCTTTTGTTATCAGCAACATGTGAAATCAATATCGTTGAAGACAGAAGAAATATGCCCATGTTCTAATGATGGTTAAATGGTTTTCCTGGTCAGGCAAAGTTCATCAGGCGTTGATGTACGCATAATTGTTCATTGCAAACCAACTAGGTTTTCAATTATATGTGTTTTCAGCTTCACCCTGATGGAAGCCGGACGTCGAAAGAATCCCTTCTTGAGAACATGAATCTTGCAAATCACGCTGCCTATGCCAACCAATGGAAATCAGTTAATTGACTGACAGGTGTCAGGTGCGATGGTCGTTAGTTACTTTTCATCTGTCACCGCGACGTGTGATCAGTGTTATTAAGCACAACAGATAAAGAAAAACATGATGAAGGTCTCCCTTAAACCATAGACGTTCCAATTATATGAAAGGCATCATGTTGCTTTTGTATTTAAAATTTGGGATGAGATATTTTTATAAAGTCACGGATATGGTTATATACTCGATCAATATTGTTTCTCAAAACCCTTATTAGAGGCTTGTATGCTTTTAACTATTTTTTTTAAATCAGCTTATTGAAAATGGGCCGGTGAAATGGTAATTTCAGTCCTGTTTCATCTAACACCTGACACAAATTGACAGGCTGGATGTTCTTTAATGAATTGTAAAGGTCTCCAGTCTTTAAAATTCCAAACTAAAATGAAAGGAATTGCGAGAAAACGTTCTGTTCTTTCATAAACTGCAACTTCTTCTTTCTGTTTTTATCCAAAAAAGCAAGTTCGTCTTAGAACGCATTCTGAATACGATGTCAGCCTTCACAAAACATAAAATGCAAAACCGTGGTCGACATGAATTTCAGAGTAGGGCCGTGATGAAATAAAAAATGTTTTATGTGGCCATATCTAAAACTATAAATCAATACCGTCGAAGGATGCAACCCGACAGGCATGCCTCAGAAAACAAGTTTAGAGTTTGCTGATAGCCAGCGTGTTTTCTGACAAAGTTTAGGACAAAGTCACAGCCTACATCGGCCACAACTTCTTTAAGTAAAAATAGTGTGTTCATATTGGGACCAAAGACACTCGTCTTCGCGTTTACTTTGATGTTGATGGTTGTTTTTATTATTATGCCATGATTAAATCATGGCATTCACGTTAACATAAAAATTCAATGAGATACCGTCGGCCTATACACAAAGCTATCTTCGCGCTTAGTTTTCGTAAGTTTACAACACAATTTAAGACATATGTATACAGGTACATTTGTACAATGGCTGAAAAAGACCTAAAGGTGTCGTTGCAAAAAAATGTTAGCTAGCTCTATCCTCGTATCCTTTTACGTGTTAGTTGATGCACGTCATCGTATCCCATTTACGAGGATCGATGTTGTCATATAGTACGAATATTGCGGCTTAAACGACAAAAATAAAGCATAGCATGATGTAAATTTATTCAAACAAATCTCATTTCGTCGGACTTGTCTGACCTGAAACCTCTTACATCCAGAGTGTATGTATGTATGTGTGTGTGTGTGTGTGTGTGCACACGTTTATTTTCACTTACAGTAGGAGCAGATGAGAGTGAGATTGAAACGGTTTTAGTCGAGCAATATAATGCTGGATGACAATTAGGACAAAGGTGAAAACACTTACAACAAGGCTTCCTTATACCTTCTTCGTATAGTTCAAAACATGTTTATATTAGATTAATTCACGCTGCTCTGTTTGGACGATTATCACAGCAGTCGGAACTCGCTGTGGAGAATCGTGTCACTGAGCTCTATAGATCTTTGTGGGTTGGAGCCCATGCCCGTGCTCCTGGGATCATGCAAGTGGTTAAGCTCCGAGTATGATTGTGCAACTTTGGTTTTTCCACATAGGGCGTAATATAATGGTGAAGTTCTTGCTTTAAATGTATTTGTGATGGAGCCACCTGTGAAGCAGGATACCCTTAACTTTTCGGAACACCTGACTTCATCACTATTTTATAGAGATTTAAAACACATGCTCATAATAACGTCGGAATCGTACAATCGACAATCGCTTATGGCCGACACTTATTTTGAATATGGAAAGGGTTTTGTAGCTTTTGTTTACGGAGATACACATAATGTCCAAGGACACATTACGATCAAATCACTCACGAAAGAAACTCACGAACTTAAATGTCATCCATGGACATGTTGAGAAATTGTTCATGCAAAAAACATGGGTAAGAAAGTTTTAATAAAATATTTTTTTATTCATAGCCGAAGTTAATGTTAACGTTATATTTTGTACCATTGAACATTAATCCTGGAAGATGTCGTACGCCAGCCGTAATTGAATTATGTAAGGTTTCCAGCCGTTTCTTCATCTGAATTGTTTCAGCTGTCACCACTGAACATCACATACGTTCTTGTCAATACATATTAATTGATGCCTTTATGAACAATTTTTTGTGTGACTACCTTACTTGTCTACCTAGGAAGATGATACTTGTGATGGTGTTTTCAGAGCGATGTCGACATATATGGAGACTTATACAGAGCCGTAGAGAATTAGCTTCTGATACTTACAAAAAACTGTTGGTGAGTAGCTATAGATATTTAAACAGAACTATTGGTGAATAGCTATGGATATTTAAACATAACTACATGTATTGGCGAGTAGATACAGATACTTAAATGGACCTATTGGTGATTAGCTGGACTAACATCTAGTCTCTGATATGAACATATCGTACAGAAAAAAATAGCTGTTACATTATCTTAATAAAGAATTAATAAAAGGGAGAATTGAGGTTCTCTTAATTTCCTGATACTGCAGAAATCTAGACTTGCCAAACATTAAAGACTTGTATGGTCTGTATTTGATATATTTGTATATGGGTCTGTAAGACAGACTAGTGATCAGCTACATGTAGGTTATTCTTTAATATAACTTCAAACTTTCCTTTTGCTCCTGAACTTGAAATAGACCACAACTGCATTTTGTAGCCAACAAGTTTACACATTGTTATTTCCAAATGCCTGCCAGTATTGATTGAGAAAGAAGTACTTTTCTGTTTACGTTAGCTTCCGCGGTGATGCGGAGGTCAAATCAGCTGTTCAATCAGAGGCAGTGAAGGTCGGAATTCATGTCAGAATGTGCTTGAAGCCATATCTTTGTGTATATGGCTCAACCCGCTGTTGATACACACCCGGGAAATAGCTTTGAGGATGATTCTTAGGGATGTTGAGCCACAAGAAGATGAAGATGGTATATCGATGCCTGCTAATCCATAAGACTGCCTGCTAATCTATAAGTCTATAAGCCAACTTGTCATCAGGACTTCACCAAAAGAAAAGTCTCAGATGCGATAGAAAATCCGCCGTCACAAACCAGAGATCAAGTGTATCATATCTCGCCTGCATATGGAAATCTAATTATAATAAGCAATACTGTCTTTTTAATTAGGACCCAATTAGCTTGTCACAGCTGTGTATCCATTTAATCCTTATCCGTCTTATCCTCACTGTATATCTGGCTTCACTACTCGTTTGTTATTTGTTATTCGCACTGTACATTTGGCTTCATCCAATTATTTGCTTGTTATCTATTACCTATTTTGTCTATATTAATCTGCTGTTTATCAAAACATGTCTTACATATATATATATCCCTCTCATCACCACTCCTCCCCACCACCACCCCTTAAATAAGGCTCCTACTCTAGATGAAATACTAAACCCTCAAAATAATCTAGAAAACTTCAAGGCCCTAGGCGTATTCCTAATCAAAACAGATCTAATTAAGCGCATCTAAAAACTCATTAGTCTACCAATCCAAAATCCAATAAACATACAAACACCACCCTCACCCGGATCCCTTAGTTCCCTCCTCCACCCACTTCGGCATTTATTCCAAACTTAAAAATTCAATATTTATAAGCAACCCCTAAAAAACCCCTCTTGGGTTCCACAAACCACATTCACCCTTTTCGCAATACACTAAATGGCCCGTCCAGGCCCGTGTGCGAAATACGCTACAATAGGAAAGCGCACGTTAAATCTTCTATATCAGTCAGTCAGACTCCTCCCCAACCCCATCGGCATCTATTCCAAATCTCAAAATTCCAAAATTCTATATAAGCAACCCCTAAAGCCCCCTCTTGGGTTGCACACACCACTTTCGCCCCTTTCGGAAACACATTAAATGGCCTGGCCGGGCCCGTGTGCGAAATACGCATCAGTCGGAAAGCGCACGTTAAATCCCCAAAGTAAGTAAGTTAGTAAGTCACATGGTTGATGTCACTCCAGTTTGATAACGATGTAAGAAGCTGCAACATTTTGTTTGATTATGTATAACAGGCCCACTAAATTTATACCAAATCATCATGCCATTACAGCAATCAAGCTAGTTGTTTACCCCGGCCGTACTAGTTTAAATTATTCACAAAATGCACATTAATAGACAAAGTACTATTATACTGTCACAGCTAGTCAAAGTACTTCTAACCCAAACAGATGAGAAATCAGGTAATATATTTGTAATCAGTGATGGCGCCAGGTGGACACGAAAAGGGTAACTGTGTCCTGCTTTGTCGGTAGCACCCACAACTCACACAATTGTCATTAAACAAAGGGGAACTCCATGGAACTGTCAATGAGTATTGTTTTTCGCCGCTTTTAGCAATATTCCAGCATTATAATGGCAGTGGACACCAGAAATGGGTTTCACACATTGTACCCATGTTTGGAATCGAACCCGGGTCTTCGGCGTGACGGACGAAGGCTTCACCCACTAGGCTACCCAATGTAATTTGTTTGTTTGTTGTTTAACGGCGGTCTGTAAATAAATCATGTTTGGGCCAGACAATCCAGTGTTTGACATCATGAGCATCGATCCACGCAATGTGGATACGATGACATGCATAAACCAAGTCAGCCAGCCTGATCCCCCGATCCTGTTCGTCGCCTCTTACGAAAAGCATGAGTTGCTGAAAACCTATTCTCTACCCTGATCTTCACTGGCCAGACTCCATGTAGGGATCATAGCATCGCGCATCATGTTGACGTGTCATATTAAGCAAATCCCTGTGAATGTCTACCATAACATTTCGGGAATGACTTGACCAGACTTTGGATGGCGAAGTTTTGATAGAAAAATTACTTAGTTGTAAAAAAAACTTAGTTGTAAACCAAATGTGTCTCCCCGTGAATGTAGGGCTCTGAAGGACCCAAGCAAGGGTGAAATATAGACGCCATAATGTGGAGATAATGGTGTATTGCTCCAGATGAAGGGCACATATTCATGATTGGAACAATTGAAGTCATCCCACTTGTAATGGTCATACAGCTTGGTACAGAGGATGCTATCACTTAGAATTACTATACACAGATGTAGTTAAGACACTGAACTGATTGATGTCATTGATTGTCCAACTCTGGTGGATAGATGGGCCAAGATATCAATTCATCTGGGTGGTGTGGAACGAAATGAGACCGCCTGTATGTCTTATGGCTGATCCTTTGGGAAACGTTTCCTTTCTTTGATAAATCTAAAGTAGTCACATTATCCGATGCGCATGAAAAGAGAAATAATGAATTCGTAGCCTATTTCAAAGCATCCAGTCAAATCGAGCAAATGAGGAATATGGAAACAGGAATACATGAATGTAAAGTTGTACTTATTACATTTAATAATATATCCGACGTATATTCTAACAAACCAAAATTCATGTTGTTAAAATTATTTACCTTTTATTTTCCTTCTTATTCATTAAGTATCTATTACCTGTGATAAATTTACAGAAAGACGTCTTTGATATTAACAAACTTGTGAATGTGTTAGGAGGACGAATGGCGAATGAGAGAATAACATATAATAACATAGCTTTTATGTTTACACGTTTAAAGTTTAAAACACGTATCACTGCTCAGATGAAAGGCAATAGTACGTCACAAATACATAAACACACGGTTTTAAGGCATGAAATACGTCAGTTTTGAATGATCATGGTTTCTAAAAAACCTTTTCAGTTTACTTGTCCATGATGTTTAATCATTTGATATACAGGCAAACCACTACCACGAAGTCATTGTCGCATCTTCTTCTCTAGTCATGTAAAACCCTGTTAAACTGAAATACCCTTTCGACATATGTTTATTGTACGGTCAGGTTGTCTGCGGGTAAGTTCATGTATTCACCGCGCACCTCCAACTGTCGTGTTTTAACAACAGTTTTAGTTACCGGTAGAGCAGGACATGCTTACCTATCTCTAGCTGTCGTGTTTTAACGACAAAGTCGGGTAGGACATGCTTTTCTTTTTCGCGACCTCCTGTTGATGTCATGATTTTCAGTGATTCATTCATACAATTTTCACCGCTATTCCAATGGAATCACTTTCGGCCGGTTATTGAGACGTTTGTCATCCGCAAGAAACTTGAACGAAACGCCTATCCAACAAGTCGTTATCCTCTGACGTTGGCGTGAGGTCATAGTTTTAGATGGGTGTGCACCAGGCCGCTTATTGCTAATCTGATAAGCACAGCTACGTTCTGACTAGTATTTCACTGCACTGTTACCTGGTTGACACACGACTATTGCAAGTCTTTTATGGTCTACAGCACTGCCAGGAATCTATATTGGAACTAGTTGCACGCATTTGATTGTCACATAGCACAGCAGGCGTCAGGCGTGATTCTTATATAACTGTTCCAATTATTTCTGATTGGTTTTGTCTTCAAATCAAAGGGCACATCTAGGGTCTTTCTCTCAAAGATAAACACGTCTTCACGTTCTGCCGTCATGTTTATACGAACTGTATGCGGAAGTATCTGGCTAACTCGTTTTTCAGTGACTTCATACAATTTATTCTATTGCTTCCCGAAGGATACTGTATTCAGAGGAAAATGCCGAGTGACACCAAGTGACCAGGCTGCTTCACGCCAAAGCACCATAACGACTATAACGTCATCAATGAAATGTCGCTGCACGTTAGAAATTGAGAAAGTGAGTGAGTGAGTTAAAATTTTACGTCACATCGGCAATATTTCAGCCTATTCGTGACGAGAACATTTATAATATTTAAATTTAGATGAATATAAACCTGTCATCGACGGACAGTATATCAAATAGACTATCACAGTTTAGAAGTAAAACTAGTTGAGAACAATTAAAAGATTAACATAGTATTCGACAATACATTATAAAAACGGGCTGCAGATCGCCAGCAACCAAAGTTTGGCTACCATACTCGGGACGTGGAAATTGAGAAAGCTCTTCTTGATTTATCCTTTTGGTAAACGATTAGCACACCAAAAAATATAATTTATAATGAATGAAATATTATTGATTATACTTCTGTGTGTTTGTTTGTTGTTTAACGCCGCTCTGTAAACAATAGAGTCTGGTATATTTTATGATTGCCATGACTAGCATCGATCCATCCAATCAACGCTGATCAATGGGAGAGTTCTAATCTACTGCGGTCTTTGACATGTTTTACACGTGAAATAAATTGCGCAGCGGGTAATTCCAAACACGTTTAAATAGCATGATTATATGGAAGATGAACATAATTACCTTGGTGATTACTCACAAGAAAGGGTTAAGTATCATTTAATTAGTTTGATAAAAAAGCAGAAAATATGTTAAATATATATTTATAAAACATCTGTGTGTATCTGAGCCAAATAATGCTAACATACTTTATGTATACATAAACACCATCATGAAAACCTACTCGTTAGGTCATTACCACTGCTAGTGAAAGGTATCTGTCTAGACATACATATATGAGGCAAACGTATAACCTACCAATATATATGTATTGTTATGTATTCTCATCTTCATGCTGATTTCAAGACACAGAATAAACAGTTATTACGCGTGAGATTGCGTGAGTGATTTGACCTTTACCTCGCAATGTAACGGACGGTATTTCTGTCGACGTGACAGCTTGATTTATGAGGCCGGTCTCAGACATTTATCACTTCGGTGAAACCCATGAGCAAGGGTATGGTGCTGACAAACCTAGAATCATAACCAGGGCGAACAGGGATTCGAACCAACGATCATAGGTTTCTGGGGCGCCTATGGAATGCAACTCTGCATAGCGAGACTCGGCCACCCGTGTCACCACATAGAAACAAGGCACAGAGAACATAAAGGAGTTTCCCCCACAACCATTCTCATGTCTCTCTATCAACAAATACGCATGGCAGCGGCAATCGCAATCACGTTTAAATTATTCAACGATGGTCCACCAAACAACGTAACCTTCTTGGTCCTAACACCGAATGAAACGCGAATTGAAACGATCATGTTTCTTACTTTTGGCTGACGAGTCATTATAGAAATACTATTTTCTCAGGCCCCAGCTCCATAAAGCGATTATAGCACTAAGACTGTCGGTAAGATATACCAACATGTTTGATAGTCACAACAGCAATCAGCATTTCTTTGTAGAATGGGATCATTTGTCTTTAAAAAACAAATCTCTTCTCATGTTTTGTATGGACATAGAGAAGAGTCTTATTTTCATATCCGCTTTAATACAAGACTCCCATCTATCAACTGCTCTGATTTCATATAGTCTTGTTAAAACTATCAAATTCGAAATGCATACAGTAGTAACACATATTTATTTGTAACTCTGCAAATGTACACATGAAGACTAAAGGACTGTTTGTACATGTCATATAGTTTCAATGGATCGAGATTGACGTGGCGCTCAAATTCTCGTATTCCAATCCCCCCCCCCCCCCCCCCCCCCCCCCCCCCCCCCCATTAAATATCTTCAAGCTCTCGCTATTTTATGCATAAGAAATAGTTGTTCCCTGAAGCACGAATCCACATCGAAGTGTTATGTGTCATATCCGTCAAGAATGACCGAGAACAGATATAAACAGGCTTTCTTCTTGAAGTGATTTCAGTTCTAATTGTCAACTCTAATGTTACACAAATCTTTAACATATGCAAAAAGCAGCATGCACATTTTGTAATGCACTCTTGAAATTATTGACAGATGTTAGGAAATACATTTCAGCACACTCACGTGGGATTTGATACACACCCCTTAAGGCAGATGTAAACGGCCATTGTGACAGGTTAAATACCATTGTAATGTGTGGCAACCTAAAAGGAAAATAAAATAAATACCGTTGAGTTTAGAAAGCATTATTATATATTATCTTTGATGCGATGCATTTGACGTCCTTTTAAGCTAGGCAGTGGAATTGTTTGGGAATAATATTCATAACCATGAGCTTTGCCTTCTCTTCAAACTAACTGGATAAAACTTCTGTATGCCCGCAAAACTGAAGCAACACAATTATACCCTACGGTACATCATTACTCAACAAAGAAAAGTGAACTCTGCCCAGCAATCTGTAAAAAGAACGAAGAATGAATAACTTCGTCGCCATTCAATGTATGAATGCTGATATTTACATTTGAATTAGACATGTGAAAAAAGGTTTGGGATTGTAGTTAAATTGAGGCTCTCAGCTGAAGGTTTCATCCAATGGTCTTGAGTTTGAGCCCAATATAGTTTGTCCTGATTATGGTACATAGTTTGTGAGCATACCCGTGAAGATCCGGGGTAGAATGTTTCCGTAAAAGGCGACTATGCTTGTCGTAAGAGGCAACTAACGGGATCGGGTGGTCAGGCTTGCTGATTCTGTTGATGCATGTCATCGTATCCCAATTACGTGGATCAATACTCATGATGTCAATCCCTTGATAAGAATCGATTATTTAAAGACCGCCGTCATACAGATGTAAAATTGCTCATCAAGAAACAATCTTAGTTTGTTAGCATAGCCGTGCTCGTTGGTTTCGCCAAAGGTGTAAACGTCCAACTAATTAACACGATTTGGGATAGGATAAATACTGCTGAAAGCGCCTTGAAATATCACTCACTCACGCACTCATCACATATCCATCTAAGCTTTAAATTTAATATGAGAAACATTTAAATATTTATCGCGCGGAGGCACAATGATATCCAGCGACTTAGCCAGACGCCCCCTCCATTCGTTATACCTCCTGAACCTCTCAGGCCAAATTTGTCTGCCACACTTTCCTGTCTTTCATCTACAGTCGAACAGAGATGTTACCAGCCCATTCATACACTTCAACAAAGACAAAGATGCCTGAGAGTAAAGTCGAATCTAAATATACGAAACACTTTCCATAATTAGTGGCTTTCTGTGCCTCGAGAACATCAAGCATTAACAATAATACCAGTGATCTGGCTAATAGAAAATACTAGATATAGGCCGGATATGATGTCCGTTGGAATTGGATTTGTCTTTTGTCTGTGACAGTGCGTTGACCCCGGCCTTCGCGGCAAAACAGTTCAGACAAGTGCTTAGAATTGTAAGAAGATGTATTATGATGACCTGGGAAAGAAATTCTCTTGTGTAAATAAACCAATATTTGGATTGGACATCTTGTCAATAGTTGTCGTCATATGCTTGTGAAACAAGTTTGGCGTGATTAAATGCTTAGTTCCTAATCCGAAGTACTTGACGTTGTATGACATTACACTTGGAATAGAATGGCTTCGTGTTAGTTCTGTCAGTAGGATTTTCGTAGATGTAATACGCAGAGTCGTACATGTATGTTGTGCACTGCTAAATAAGGAATCATTTATGTTTCCTTACTTCATCACTGCCTTTAAGTGGTATATATGTGGCGCAATGGGAAGCGGTTTTGGGATGCATTGATCGAGACTATCAAGGGCAATATCAATTCGTATGAATAAATGCGACAGAACTTTTCATATTCATAACACATCTCTGTTAAAAGCAGAGTCCACTGTACGATTCTGAATATATCATAAGCGTGTTTTTTTTTCACAA
Organism: Haliotis cracherodii; assembly: GCF_022045235.1. NCBI lineage: Eukaryota > Metazoa > Mollusca > Gastropoda > Lepetellida > Haliotidae > Haliotis > Haliotis cracherodii. Next base: position 15,065,760 of record NW_027266270.1, on the reverse strand, counting down.
TAAATCACAATAAAAAGTAAGGATAACACGTGCACGTGTTGACCTTTCTCACTTGTTATAATTAGGTTCACAAACACAACCTATTTTGTTCATCGATTTGCGAAGCGTCACTTTACAATGCAAAATCTAAAAGTGTCAAATCTTTTAGTCCAGCATAGACAGAATATTGAGATACATCCTTTCCGATGTTATCAGACTTTTCATAAAGCACCTTTTCGTAAATAATTGATCATACAATTTTCTGGATTTAGAGAGGTTATCTCAGCTGATGTTTCTGTGAGAACTGCTTGGAGTAAAGTTAATAGATAATCCGTAATTCTCCGAGCTCATCATAAGGCCTGACCTTCTTTGCTGAACATTGTCATTATCGTAACGATTGTCTCAGTGTTAGAACTGACGATCCTCATCAAAGACACATGTGCCGCAATTTTCCATCCCACCCTTGGGTCTGCAAGGATCCGCTGATCATGGGTTGGGTTGGGTTAGATATACTAGCACCAAGCCCGTGCTCATACAAACTGAAGCATTTACAGCGTTGCGTTAAACTCAAATAATGATTCTATAATTAGGGACGTCGACCATTGCCGACTGACTATTACATATATAGAGGTAAAAAATAATATGGTAAATATCAACCGAGTTTTCGTTATTTTGTTTTTAACGCGACAACGATAATATTTCCCATGTTAAACACCACAAGTGATGTACATTATTTATCAGGAATCACCGAACTGTTCCTCCACATGTTATGCATAGAGATACATTTATTCCTTAGCTGTGTGAAGAAAAACAATTAGCCATGGATAATACTTAATAATGAATTAATTCGCCGAGCAATAAGGTCTTTGAGCTATTGGATACAAAATGTCAATTGCAATAACGGTAATTATAACATTAATACTTCATTCATTTTGATATAATTTCACAACTTTAGTCATTCGAATAAGGCCGCTGACTGACTGGAGGAAAGTCACTCAATCACATTAGTACAGTTCAGTCGGTGACACTGTCACTTTCGATGAAAAATCCGACGTCGTTTGGCTGGAACAGGAGTTGGAGCTATTATCGTATTGCAGATATAGTGCTGATGCCACCAGAAACATGGATACTTTACAGTTGCTGAAAATTGTCAGCTTGCAATTTGAGATAACGCCTTGCTATTTTCAGTAACAAATCAAGCTGAGATGTCACTGTGTTGGATATAAACCCGTGAAGATTCCGGGGTAGAATAGGTCTTCAGCAACCCATGCTTTCCGTAAAAGGCGACAATGCTTGTCGTAAAAGGCGGCTATCGGGATCGGGTGGTCAGGCTCGCTGACTTGGTTGATGCATGTCATCGATCCCAATTGCGTGGATCGATGCTCATGATATTAATCACTGGATTGTCTGGTCCAGACTCGATTATTTACAGACCGCCGTCATATAACTTGAATATTGCTGAGTGTGGAGTTAAACAACAAACCAACCAACCAACCAACTGTGTTGGATAGACTGTTTGGATGGACTCTGATGAGTATGTTTCCTAAACGTATTTTGTATATATGTTTGCCGAGATTAGGATGTATGTCACAGTTATTACAAACGGAATTGTTGCTCTCGTAACCAGTTACATGTATCTGCGTGTTTTCTGTTGATCGAACATTGAATCATTCAACTTTTGGACGAGGTGCCCGGACACAAATGGGTGTGACTGATCGAGTTAACGTTGCTTTGAGCAATATTCAGTTATACCATGGCGTGTCAGCTTGATGTCAGAGAACCTCCCGACATGATGCAGATCTTAGACATTTACCTCTTTGTTGACACCCACGAGCACTGGTATGATTCGATGTTTGTATCCTTGCTGCTACACGTGTTTCTCATGAGAGAAGACAGTTTGATTTTCTCAAAACTATTTGCGATAAACCATTGGTGGCAAGATTTAAGGAATGCCAAAATTGTGTGCCAATGTAAAACGTCATCATTAGTCGAGATACTGGTTAAATGTTAAATGTTGAAAGGTACTTGTCATGTCCACTCCCTACCCATTTAAGAACTGTTTTTACTAAATTCACATGTTCAAATTTTAAAATAGCTTTAGGAACTGGCAGATATAGTAAAACAGACTGTTCACTCAGATTCTGTAACTATTGTAGTAGTAAGGGAGTTAATGTCATTGAGGTTGAATTCCATGTACTCTTTAATTGTAATTTATATTCTGCCCTAAGACAAAAATACCTTGTTAATCTTCCTATGCCTACTCATTACAGTAATTCTCATGTAATAAATGTTCTTAGTAATTATAATGAGCAAACATTATTTCTAGTTTGTAAATTCTTATATTATGCTCACAAAATAATTAATGATAAATTCTGTGCCCTGTAAATGTCATGCTCACATGTTTGTATTTTGTGCCATTGGCCTTTTACTGAATAAACATGTCTGTCTGTCTGTCTGTCTGATACTGGTCTGCTTGAAATTTGATACCATCGACCTGTAACCTTTTAAGGCCATTTGGCAACGCCGTCATTGTAGCGCCCGCTTTAATTTATCACAAGATTTTCTCCAAATTCATAGGATTGTTTGTAAAGATTTGTTCATGTGTACCAGTATAAGGGTATGCGTACAACGTGTCCTTTTAGGCCAAAAGCTTACATACATGTAATAAAATAATTATAGCTTATACGTTCGATGGATATTATTCATGTTAAAGAATATTTACCCTGGCGAGAAATCATGCTTGGAGTTTCTCTCTGTTTGATAGAACACGGGCTAGCAAACTGATTTTGCAAAATACATTTTTTTAAATATCAGTTTTTCAAAAAAACTAATTCAAATTAATATTATCGATTTCAAAGAATCATGTTACGACATTTCATTTAGAATGACATTCATTGTTTTTATATCTGATATAACAAATGTTTGATGCTTATTTTTCTTATCTGTTGTTTTTATTTGTCTATCTGTATGATCCTGACAAGCGGTGTGGATTTATGATGCAATGTTATATTTATTTTTATTCTTTTATTCATTTCTAAAGAAGGTTTCTGAAAATTAACCGTATTAAACTTTAATCAATCTTATCGGCATTTTCTATGTGAGCAACATTACATTATTATGGTCTTAAATATCTTAAGTCTTCATATTGCTTCACAACTGAGCCATATGTGTGGGGGATATTTTGTCAAGGTACGAAGAGTGCATATCTCGCCCAAAAATACAGGTAGTACCTATACAGAAATGTTGCATTGGTGAAGTATTATTTATGATTATGAATTTAAACTTTAAAGCATGTCATTTACAGATCTTCCTGGCATATTCAAACAATGACATTTACATTGACTGGGACTAACATGATAAGTTTTCATTCCTGTCAATATATTTCCATCAGTTTGTGTCTTCTTGAAGGAAAAAGAAAGGAAAGAGAAAATGTGTCAGAAATAGTGTATTGGAAAAATTGAATGATCAGGCCATTGTTTTCTAATGTTAAAATGTCCTCAACTCGAATAGGTAATATCACCTGAAAATCTGAAAACACTGGTAAAAAAGAAATGAAAGTAGCTTTCCATTACACATGTAACGTGCGATACATACATAATGTCACTCTAGAATTTTTCTAGTGCAGCTGAGCCACTCCAGGTAAGCAAAGCGAAAATCATCATTCTGATTAGCAGCCGTCATGCGCTAAAGATAAAAGATGCCATCTTTATGTCGCCACGATTAATGCAGTGTATTTCTTATTTTATATTTGACGCTTATGAAGAAAATGGTATTTATACACAGTGAAAAGTCTAGAACATTCCCATGTCCATTTAATAACTTTTTAAATAATCAGATTATGGCTCAAACTTGTTTTACAGTTCATACTCAAGATATACCATCTAGATATAAACGTTGCTAAATACCATACGCTCAAAGGACGTTATATTAGTTGCAACGATATGTACAAAATATAATACTTTGCTTTTCGTCACCCTGACTGACTCTTTTAAGAGAAAGTATACACGGAAATTAGATACTTTTCTCGAAATTCACGAAACCGTGATTATGTTTCTTTCATGCGGTATGAATATTAAGGGTGCATCCGTGTTAACACGTAGGAGGGGATATCAAGAAAATACTAACGCTGAAACAAAGAATATTAAAAGCATCATAAGAACTCTCTACTAAAACCAGATTCCATTGTACGATTCTTACTTTATCATAAGCATGTGTTCATGATTCAATATCTAATAGTCATGCTACCAGGTGTTAACGCTTCCTGACCCTCTTGTGGCACCCATCAAAACACACGCAAAGGCATGTCAATTGACAAAATAATGCCGAACAATGTGACATCATTGTGGCAACAAATGCGAATGTTTTGATCTATCTGTTGAAATTCCCCTATTCGTTCACGTTCTATGACGACTGACGCGATGTCACAGTGGAGAGTTAATGTTTTGAGTATACCCGTGGCCACTGGAACATGACCATGTCAAGTCTTAGAACTAGAAATCATCTGTCCAAAATATAAGACTGTTAACCAGACTTAGGAGATTTAAGGTCGAATCTGTAGAATGGATAACTCTTAACAGTAATCGTATGTTGTATTAGAGAGATTTTCGGTATAGACCCTGTTTGCTACTGTATTGTCCTTTCCGGAAATATATTGGGATACGATTGCATAGATCGATTCGCATGATGTGAATCACTGGATTGTCTGGTCCTGACTGGATTATTTTCAGACCGACGTCATATAGCTGGAAAATTGCTGAGTGCAGCGTTAAACAAAAAAAAACAAAAAAAAAACTCGCAGATTATTTTCAGTTTGATACGGGTAGTCAGTGCGTTCATATAATGGACGACATCAGCCAAGTGTGTGTGATGTCCCTTGTTATGCTTTGCTACCGGGCATCTGCTACCGCTTGTTCCGAACGTTAATAACGTAATATTTTTATGCTTCTCTTATTTTGACCAGACACCACGGGTCACGTGTGAAGATGTATTTTGTACGCACAGTTGGCACCAGTCGCGTCAGAATCAAAGGGTAATAACAAGTCGAGTCATAATCAAAGGGTAATAACAAGTCGCGTCATAATCAAAGGGTAATAACAAGTCGGGTCATAATCAAAGGGTAATAACAAGTCGCGTCATAATCAAAGGGTAATAACAAGTCGCGTCAGAATCAAAGGGTAATAACAAGTCGGGTCATAATCAAAGGGTAATAACAAGTCGGGTCATAATCAAAGGACAATAACAAGGCGCGTCAAAATCAAAGGGTAATAACAAGTCGAGTCATAATCAAAAGGTAATAACAAGTCGCGTCATAATCAAAGGGTAATAACAAGTCGAGTCATAATCAAAAGGTAATAACAAGTCGAGTCATAATCAAAGGGTAATAACAAGTCGAGTCATAATCAAAGGGTAATAACAAGTCGCGTCATAATCAAAGGGTAATAACAAGTCACGTCATAATCAAAAGGTAATAACAAGTCGAGTCATAATCAAAGGGTAATAACAAGTCGCGTCACAATCAAAGGTAAATAACAAGTCGCGTCATAATCAAAGGGTAATAGCAAGGCGCGTCATAATCAAAGGGTAATAACAAGTCGCGTCATAATCAAATAGTAATAGTAATAGTTCTTTTCTAATCCATATCGAATTCGTGTAATGTAATATAAATCAGTTTGTATCTCATTTACCCATGCTTTTGTTTTTGTCAGCTTGCAGATAGATTTCAATGAAGTTAATCTATTGTACCGTCTAAAAGTGACTGAGAAACAAGATACGTTTATTTTTTGTGCGTACTTTCCCTTTAAAACAAGCCAAAACATAGCCCTGAAGGCAGTCTGTTTTCATCAAAGATCATTTGGTTTTGTCTGAGATTGTTTTTCAAGGTGCATTGTTACCAAAGACATTATATCAGTAAACATTCTCGTCTTTTATCAATGTCCACGTGAATTGCGTCTTGGCGAACCTTTGAACCATATCCCGATGAATAGAACCATTATACCTCTCGAAATGGCGCCTTGTGTGATAAATACCGGTTCACTTTTATAAAGACATATCACCGTCGCGCAATTATATAGAGTGCAATGGACTTGAAGGCTGAGTTAACTGGCTGCAAGTATCCTAATAGTATCCATGCTCTTCTGTATGGCCGTGTGAAGAAAGCAATACGGCTGTCCACCATTGTGTACTTAGGTACAGGCGAAACTCCCAATCTTGGATGAAATGAATGTCACATGTTTCCTTAGATCGTATTCATGTTTAAAAGTAAGAAGTACATTGTAAGTAAGTAAGGCGTAAACAATTATTTCACTATAAGAAAATTTGAGAATTTATCTATGTGGCAGAAACATTTGTGTGAAAGGACGAACAATATTCGTTTGAAAATAGTAGAGAACAATTAATTAAAGGAAAAATGAGGAACACCTAACACAGAATCAAAAGACGAACATACCCGGTCTTGACTGAAAATAGACTATAGACTATTTTTTATAACTTAATGTTACTTCAAACATTAAGTTATAAAAAATAGAAGCCAACTGAAATATGGAGCGCCACATGGATCTGTTCTTGGGCCATTACTTTCACTATATACACCCTACCAGTTGGAAGAATTGACATATCTTCTGATCTCAGTTTCCGTCTGTATGGTGATGATGCACAGCTCCATCTAGGATTCAGAACAACGCCACCATAATAGGTAAGTGAGACATTCCAGGGAATCACAGCCTGCATTTTAGATGTCAAAAGTTGGATGAAAATAAACTTCCTCAAATTGAATGATGACATAACTGAATTTCTTATCATCAGTTCAAAACTAATGCAGCCCAAGATTCAACCTCCCAATATACGGGTTGAGGACACTAATGTTTATTTAAGCACTCCCGCAAGAAATCTAGGCGTGATCACAGCAACTGGTTTAACATTCAGTTTGAGAAACTATGTGAATAATTTCTGCAAAGGTGCATACCATCAGATAAGGAATATCAGTCAAATCAGAAGACCTGTGGACAAATAAAAGACTCTGTTAAATACTTAGTCAATGCAACTAGCATTTAGCAAAATCATCTGGATACTAGGCTAAAGCGGGGGCAAGATACAGCTGCTTTGCTCTTCACATGATGTCGAACGGGCGACCACATAACAACGATTCTCGAAGAACTGCAACACACAGAATCATGTTCAAGTTGCTGGAATTTGTCTATAAATGATTCCATGGTCTGGCACCGATGTATCTACAACAACTCACAACGTTTTACCAACTTGAACGGGCATTGCGTTCTGCAACTCAACAACAGGTGATGGTGCCACCCGCCCGGACAACAAGGTATAGAAACAGAACCTTTAGCAGATCGGGTGCTACTCTATGAAATGTGCACGTGCTTCCAGTGGATGTCAAGAAATCGGAAGACCGAATCCTCCAAACGAGCATGTGACTGAGCGCTCTTAAACAGGTACTATATTGAACCGATGCGCTATAAATCTATAATTCATAAAATATAAAATATATTTTATCAACATCCGTTCCGCGGACACACAGTGACGGTTATTTATCTTCACGAAAATCCTTTATAGAGTCATTTGAGAAGTTGATTTTGATAGTATAAGGATACAGACTATTTAATGCTTCCCACAAAGCTACAGTATTTATGGTAACGTGTTTTCGTGTTCGAGATTTGAGTACAAAGACCACGCTACAGTGTATGCAGCTTAATGCCGAATAGTGAGTGACCTTGGGTTTAAATTCGCTTTGAACAGTGCCTCAGTCTTGTCAGGGCGGCCAGCTTGCTGTGGGGAAAAAGTTCACAGTCATAATCCAGCAGGATGTGGCACTGACGTATTGACTGTTAAAAGCATTTAGATTGTCTGGTGTATTGTAATTCTTTATCTTACATGCACCACAAAGTTGCTTTATACAAGTGCTCGTGGTAAACGTCTAAGACCTGTATCACTTCGGAATTTCCTCACACGTCACGCTGACACACAGTAATATATAGTGTTAAAATAACGCATAGTATATAAAAAAGTAATGCGACCTTTTGCGAAACTCAAAATATTAGCGTGAAGCATTTAACGAACATATTGTTTTTAAAGAATATCTGCACATCAACGTGTAGAAAGTTTGTATCTATAAAACCACATGCCTGCCATCATTTCTACTGGGACTCGGGTATTGCACCTTCATTGCTCAAATGTTAACAAGTACAGGAAAGTTACACCACAATTCAGTGTTTCTTTACATCATGCTGATCGCACGATTCGACTCATATTACAGGAGATTTTAGATTTCATTTGCAAAAAGTGTAAACAAGATGTAATGTTCTTTAGCACTGTAACTGAATTGGAAATGCCACAGTGACATTTTGACCATTATGAGTTTTGCTTAAAAATTTAGAGTTATGGGATATGATAGCATCATCTCGCACCTTAATTTTACAACTCATCACACAACGTGTTTCAGTATCTGTTATGCTCAACAATATTTGTGTAATATGATTATTTGTTTGCAATATATAGTTTAACAGGCTGATCACTCCTCTATGTACACAACAAAACACGTTTTATCAAGGACAGGTACCGCGTGATGTAGGATGGGGTCAAAGGAAAGTCATAACTCAAATTTTCTTTCCCTTTCAAACTGCTGTTCAGACTGACGAGACTGGGAACAGCTAGCCATTATACAGCAACTGATGTATAGGGCATAACATTGACATGACAGAAATGTACTAAGTCTACATTTGAATTTGTTTTAATTTAATTTAGCTGCTTTTGAGCATATTAAAAGCCAAATGTGACACAAACTTTGCTACATACGTGCACGAGAGTTATATTTGTGCCTTTGGCTGAATAAGTGCGATTTGGTTCATGCGGAATAAGTAATATGCCAGACATACGAAGGCGGGGAACATTTTTGTCATACAGATAATATGTCGATACTTGACAAAAGAAGGATCGCAATTGTTTTCCAGATAACGATTGTATCAGCTTGACAAGGCATCTGACCACAAGTACTGTGGGATCGAGACCATGTCTTATCTTCCATAATTTGTTTGCATGGGTTGTGTATAGATCAGCGCAGTGCCCGTGGCTGGTATGGGGATACAAGTGCAAGGCTTTAGCCGGTGGGTTTTATCAACGTAGCGCCACAGGCAGGGAGCTTAATTTCTTGTTAAACATGGGAATGGAATTTAAACACTTGACAAGCGGAACAAGACAAGCATTAGGACTGACATTTCTGATTAGATTTATAATAGCGCAAATGAATTACCATGGCAAATCTGTAGCTACTTCAACACACACATACACCCACACCCACACACCCACCACAGATGTGGGGGTGAAGGGTCAAGGCCAGCCATGAGGTGAACTCTGGTAGGACTGTTTGCTTTTGACTTGAACCTTTGCAAACATGAGCTGTCAGTCGGACAGAGCACCAGAGCAACTAGAGCGGAAGTTTCCCATCGAACCAAAAGTATGACGTAGAGTAACCTGTCGCGATTAGAGTCTCAACTAGTCTCCACTATTTTCTGGGACACACTATTTCTTTTTAAAAACAACTCTGTTTGATGCTGGGAATTGTAACTGTTACACTTATTCGGACTTGCAAATTGCCATTCCATTTCTATGCAAGTATATATCAGGCAACGGTTCGCTAAACATGTAATAGCTCACCTTGGCGGGAGGTCAAACGAAGCTTATAGCATATTGTCCATGGTTTATCCGGAGTCCTCTTACTATTTGTCTGTCTTTAGCTTCCGGACACTTCACCTAAACGACTGAAAGCATAAGCTGGTATGTTCGTGACGGTAAACACCACAGTGAAGAAGCTGTAAGTTTTTTGGAGATCGTTTTTGTTAACGCGTTTCTGTCCTAAGGAAATCCTATGTTCAGGATTTGCGATAGTGAAATTAAGTTTTATATTTGGTGAGGTCATACAGTACATGAATGTACGGTACAACAGAAATGTTCTTTTAAAAACAATTAGGTTAATTTCATATTGACACTTCTCAAAAAACAGGCCATGTCATCAAGCCAGTTGCCAGGCTCCCTTACCTCACAGCATGGCATAAGTCCTCCCACTCCTCGTTTATTTCTTAAATAAACTTGATACGTCATGTGAATAACCTTGTTTAAGAGTTATTGTCAGTGACACAAGCTGATATACTTATTAAATGTTCCTTGAAAAAATAGTTTCTTCAAAACATCTTTTCTACAGAATCAACTGTATAGCCTTTTGACAGTAATATGTGCAAAGAGTTTCCTCAAATTCTACCGATATTTTTTTATCGAAAGTTAATGGGAAACATAGTTTTACCTCAGTTTTTAGACAGAACATGCTGGTTGGATATAATGGATGATATGAAAATGAAATAATGAGTAGTGAAAAATATATTGTTCGCCCTCTTCCTCTCAGAGACAAATCAGTGACCGAAGAAATATTCGCCTCATCGTCTGTCATCGGTAGTCAGTGACTGAACCCGAGAGCATGTGAAACCATGTTGCTTGTCACGAGGAAATCAATGGCAAGGTGTAACAGAAGCCCTATGATCTCTATACAAGCCATGAAGGATTGGTACTGAATATATAATCGTTGTGTAAATCAGTGGTACCAGGTGCTCGAGAAGAGAGTAACATGTCCCGTAGCACCCGCTACTCACACTATTTGCATAAATTAAGTTAGGTTTTAGTGCCTAGCACCGCACATCAGGACTCCTGCCATGCGACAGTGGCCTGTAAATAAGTCTTGAGGGTTGACGTGGTAATGTTGTTTTATGCCGCCAACAGCTTTATCCCGATCAATTTTATCAACTCCGCCGTGGTATGATGAAACCAGGAAACAGGCCTTGACGACCTGATCCCCATGCTAGTCGGCTCTATAGGCAAGCATGGCCATGAGGTACTGGTGACGCGGAATCCCCACAAGAAGTCTTTCTGATGTATGTAATAAAGAACCAGTCTAAATGAAAGAGAATCGGGATGTGTTACTACTATATTTCGGTCCACAGGACCTAGTGTAGGAACGTTGGTTTGAAGGCACATAGGTTCATATCCGTTTACATTCCAAATACAAATATACCGCTGCGTCCATTACCTATCCATTTATTCCACTCTCTGACCCATGGGGACATTACTCCGGGAAATATTGATGGTTTCTACCAAATGTGACAGCCCCTCATAAAAGTTCGATAGTTAGCCAAAAGGGTCAATACTACAGAGAGACCAAGTCTAGACCTAAGACCAAGGTCTAGACACTGTCATTAGTGCATTGCATAGAATTGATACATTGTCTGTGTGTGACAAACGTTTGGTTCTAATTTGTTGCGTTAGGTCATACGAAAATTGTTGTTTGAAAAGACCTAATGGAAATCGACTAGTACTGCAGTATGCCTCCCCGATAGTTGGGCAAAGATCGTTGGTTATTTTGCGAATGGTAATGTTGACACATATTAATGGAATTCATTTATGTCTTGAATTTGATCCATCAAATATGTACAGAACATCGATGCCAGATAATAGTCAGAATAGATTCAATTGGGTTTTAAGGGCAAAGTAGGGAAGAAAATTATGTGAATGAATGACTGAAATCAGTGATGACACCAGGTTGTCGCGAAAAGGATAAGCATATCCTATTGTACTGGTAGCACCAGCCGAAGACACGTCATATTTGATAGCCAGTGGAACCTGTCAATACTTAGGAGCTACTTCACGCTGAGGCTAACACTGAGTTAATGTTTACACGTATATGTGTGTAGATTCCGAATTATTAGTAGGTAGTCAATATTTTAATGACTCAAAAGCCTTACAATCACTACAAAAATGGCCACGTACTGGTTTGAGGATCGTGTGGACACACTCTACACAGCAAAAAAAGTGTAGGTTTCCGTCTTCCGGAAACCTTCCGGGAACCTTCTGGATACCTTCCCATTTTGGATCCGGCCCGGATACCTTCCGGAAACCTTAAAAAAAATGTCAAAATTTGGGGGGTGCATTTTGTTCACCTAAGTGTGAAACACATAAAAAAACTAACTTGAAAATACCAAGCAATTTGAATGTTGTTGAAGGCATCTGGAAGGTTTCCGGAAGGTTTCCGGAAGGTATCCGTATGCAAATTTTCTTCATGACTTGCTTCTGGTAATTAATGTTAGCCTGTGCATTACAGATACCTGTTGTAATAATCTGTGTTATTTTAGTTGTAAATATCCTCCTCAAACTGAGATATGTGGGCATGCATTGTTCACAAGTTGTTTCGCGACATGGGTCCAATTTGTGAAGCTTATTGCTGGTGTCCCCCACCATGATATTGTTGCAATGTTGCTAAAAGTGGCAAAACAGCATTCTCACTCAGAAAAAAATGGAAAGTCATTGGCTATGTGCTTTGGCATTTGGCCCTGGTGAGCTTAACAGATTAGTTTGGAACGGTATCAGTACTTGTTATATCGGGACAGTGTAGTTTCATGGGAATATAAAACAGAATACAATTGTCCCAAATTAGTGCGTAAGACTAATGGCATCCATAGAAAACACCTAAATAAAGTACAGAAAAAATATCAATGTCATTTGTCTACTAAGGTGGAACTACAACTTTTGTTAAGTGAGCTGTATTTATAGTAGGAAAACATTCAGGGCATTAGTACATTTTATATTTGTTCAGCACCTATGTTATGGCTTATCAGTATTATATTTCTCTATGCTAATGAAGCAAAACAAATCATGTTTTTGGAAAAAAATCTTATTTATTGATTATATGGCATTTCATTGGTACATATCACAAATTGAAATTTGATCAAGCAAGAAGAGGAACTAGCATAAAGTAACCAGTGGTGTTTGCAAGGCCTAACGGAACAGACGCTTCAATGCCATTTTCTAAATAAACAAATTAGACAAATCTCAGAAGATTTTTATTGAAGAAGAATATCTAAAGTCAATTATGTTTCAGCAGTAAACCACAAAAGTCATTCAGATTTGTATAGTCAGCATCGGTGTACACACATACCATTAACATCTGAAAAGGACAATATATGAAATTGAACAATTGTCTTCTCCAAAAATGTTTTAGGAGGATATTTACCATTAAAGTAACCCAGAAAATTACAACAGCTACCTGTAATGCACAGGCTAACATTTTTTACCAGAATTAAGTCATGAAGAAAATTTGCATACGGATACCTTCCGGAAACCTTCCGGAAACCTTCCAGATGCCTTCAGCAACCTTCAAATTGCTTGGTATTTTCAAGTTAATTTTTGTATGTGTTTCACACTTAAGTGAACAAAATGCACCCCCCAAATCTTGACATTTTTTTTGGAAGGTTTCCGGGCCGGATCCAAAAATTGGAAGGTATCCGGAAGGTTTCCGGAAGACGGAAACCTACACTTTTTTTGCTGTGCTAGTTTGTTTGTTGTTTAACGCCGCACTCAGCAATATTCAAGCTATATGACGGCGGTCTGTAAATAGTCGAGTCTGGACAAGACAAACCAGTGATTAATATCATACGCATCGATACACGCAATTGGGATCGATGACCTGCAACCAAGTCAGCGAGCCTGACCACCCGATCAAGCATGGGTTGCTGAAGATTTATTCTATCCCGGATCATCACCGGTTTATTGACGGAAGGATAAGGTTTGAGATTAGTGGTGTACTCAACCGTAATATTTTTTGTCTCAGCGGGTCTGCGTTTTGGGGGTGAACCGGCTCAAGTAATCGGCGGGCTGTCAGTCACTGGTTTGCTCAGCCGCGTCTCGATTATTTACAAGTTACCGTAATATAGCTGAAATATTCACTCACATAAATCTGTTCAACGCAGGTTTATTAGCTCATCGGGAGTAAGAATCCATATGGATATGATTTATGTGCATATCTTTGTCAGTTTACAGACATCTGTGAAACTGTTGAAATATTGTCAATGCTACAGCTTAAATGAGTGCTACGGCAACTCGTGCAACGAATCATCCTGTTTGCAATTAAATGGTTAAACGAACTGGAAGAGGCCTGATCTGATGTGCATGCTAAGTACTGCTCTGGTTACGGATATTCTGTCGTTGATGATGTTGCAAACCAGGAAAGGATGCGAGGTTTAAATTCTTGGAATTCATTGCTTTCTTTGCGTAGACTATTACTTTGGTTGAAAATTAAACAAATATTTCTCAGTCAGTCTTTTGAATATCAATGTTTGTATTATTTTGCCCCAAATCTGTTCCATAGTATATTCGCAGGTTCGCGTGGAACTGTATTCCTTTTGACGCTAAAAGACGGAGCAGTAGTAAAACTTATCGAAGTTTTCATTTCTAATATGTATAGGAATAATCTTCTAATGCTTAGGTAACATGCATAACATACGTCAGCTGACAATTCGATAGTTGCCCATGTTAGATTACATATAGTTTTTACAAAACACAGGAGGGATGCTGAAGGCCCAGTCGTTTAAGGCACCGTTGTCCGCTGTTCAGAGTTGCGTCCCTTGGGCACGCCATAATCCTATGATCGAGGGTTTAAATCCCGGTTTGCCTCAATTAGTTTTCTCGGTTTGTCAGCAATCGTACTCGTGGGTTTCACCAAAGTGGTAAACGTCTGAGACCTGCATCACAAAGTAAGCTGACACGCCGTGATATTAATGAATAACCAACTCACTCACACACTCACCTCAGACGAGCCATGAACCGCTTACCGATGGCCCTCGAATCCCAGATTAACATAACACTCACTGGGTTTTCTGGGGGTGTTTTCAGGCTCGCATGGCAGGAGTGCTACTGAGCAGCATCAAATAATAACTACTTACTTTTTATGCACAATGTATAAACGGCGGTTGCTACCGGTAGGGCAGGTCATGCTAACCTTATTTGCGAACACCTGGGGTCATCACTGATTTTCAGCGGTCCATTCATATTATTTCCATAGCTATTTTCCCCTTTGCGCCAAATGTTTCGGCAAAAAGTCGAGGCTGGTCATTCTCTGGCATTGACTATTTTTATTTACCAAACATGCACCCGAATGACCTGCGGCACTTTGGGATTTCCTCCCACGTTTAACTTGGCACGCCTATATCTGAAATGATGTTAAAAATGGCGTTAAAATCAACGCACTCACTCACTCAATGTAAACTCCCCGAAACGAACATAAGGTAGATGGATTTTGATATATGATGTTGTGTCCTGAGACAAACAGGAGCGTCAGTAAACCCATGAATACATTGAACATTAATACATACTAGTCGTTCTAACACTACTAATACAGTGTCACTGGCAAAACAAGAGTTAAAAGACCAACAAAATTCATATTGCATCGCAATTACTCCAACCTGTTACAGTATAACGTAACGTCTTCAACGGAAATCTGAGCAAGGGAAATCCCGACCTCATGTTCCCACTGTGATCGTTGACGCCCAGATGACTGAAATCCCAATACTCTAATGAAGACGTATAGTCTAAAGTTAGGTAAGACGACAGTGGGATTGCAACCCATCGCAATCAATTACACATTTCAGGATGAATCCATTACCATTCCGTAAAGGGAATGTGCAGTTCGTGACATATTTGATAAAACACACTCTGATGAAACTGCCAAGGATTGGGTCAGGTGCGATCAAAGTGTTTGATGTTTCGTATGTGTCACTTCCATTGCTCCTCTCGTCGCCATCGAGACTTGACTTTGGTGTGGAATCACGACTGATTAGCGCACAGTATTTGTCTGATCAGATGGTGCAACCAAGAAAAAGTGGGTCTAGTAGTTCTGGTCGAATTAAATGCATGACCATATCTTGAGGGAATCTGCATGCCGTGTTGACATGCTTGTACCTATATACATGGAATTGATCTTTTCACACATGCACGCTGTGTCTTGTAAGTATTAACATTGCATTCAGATGTTGTACAGTGCATATACAAAATGAAATGTCTTGAAACATTGTGCGTGGGGATAACAAAATTCTTTTCATTAAAATGCAATGCAGGGTGAATACCTGAAAGTCACTATCGTATTTCAATAAGCATGAAGCAGTCGTCATTTTAACAAGACTGAGGGTTGACAACTGACAATATGATCCAGCGATCGTTATCAGTACAGAACAGTCTTGGCGTGTATCTGGAACCAGATGTATCAGTGGTACTGCAGGTGGCTAACAAGTTACTGTCATATGCGGTCCCGAAAAAAACATCCAACATTAAATAACATTTGATGCATCCCACACATGCATCAAGAATCGACTACTGTAAAAGTCTTTTGTTTGGTATCGACAACAGACGCATTCAGAAGCTGCTGAAGATCCCAAACACAGTGTCCCGTTTCTTGCCCCTAACCTCAAAGCAGCATGTTACATCTATTATGAAGGCTCTACATTGGCTCTGATTCCTAGAATTGATTACAAGATTTTTTCCAAAACAGCTCCAAAATATCTGACCCGGCTCACCAATGAATACAGACCAGTCAGAAGCCTACGATCGGAGAATCAAGAGCTATTAATAATTCCAAAAGAAAACTAAAATTATTGTTGTTATTATTATTATTGCTGCTGTTGTTGTTGTTGTTGTTGTTGTTATTATTATCATTATCATTATTATTATTATTATTATTATTATTATTATAATTTAAAGATTGATACTAGCACATTCGGGCTGGTAACGCTCAACATCAGCTCAGGACCCTTGACCGCTCTACACGCAGTCCAGAATGCGAATGGGACTTCTCCCAGGAAGCGCTGCCTAGTCAAACCCCCCAGAACTTTTCGGAGAATGACTCCCCAACACAGCAGCCTTCTGCATTACTCAGATTGTCAGAAGGGTTGTATTTCTGGTAGCAAACCCGGGTACTCTCCCAATGTCAGTCAACAGATTGGGAGGTACCAAACCTAAGGCACCAAGAACAATGGGAAGTCGGACAACCTGGTACATGGGATGAAAGCGTGACATTTCGAAAGCGCGGTCCGCATATTTGCAATGTTTATTCCTGAATCTTGTCAATCGTATCAGTGTCAAAAGGGACAGGAAATTCAATGATATAAATGATTTCACTGGATTTATCAAAAAGGACAATATCATGTTTGTTGGCCTGGATACGTTGACGGTTTCGAGTGGGAAGTGACTGGTCCTGAACAGCAAACAGAAAACCGACTGTTTCACTTTTCAGACCAGCCGACTGCATCCAAGCGAAGGACTCTGCAGGGTTGCTGATCTTCTCAACACACTGCATATACATCGATGCAGAGGTCGTTCAGAAAGCCTCTCCTTGAAAAACTAAGCCGGGGCCGACTTGATATGGCACTTCGCTTGGTTGACACGCGTTTCTGTACCAACCAGCAGTACAGACCATCAACAAAATCAACACTGACATTTAGATTATGTCCCATATCCTTGGCTCGTTTTAGAAAACTGTGGAATGCCTTGTTTTCATCATGAGTCTTGACATGCTTCACAAGAGGATCATCAGACAAATAAATGTGTGCAAAAATGCACAATACAAGCCTGTCGTGTTGAGAGACTAACGGGATCGGGTGGTCAGGATCTCTGACTTGGTTGATGCATGTCATCGTATCCCGATTGCGTAGATTATAACGTTTCTGGTAGGAACTTCAGAAACAAGCAACATAAATAGCTCCTACCATGGGTGTAAGTCTTACTACCCGTGATGATTCCGGGTCAGAATAGGTCTTGAGAAACCCACACGTGCCGTAAAAGGTGACTATGCTTGTCGTAAAAGGCGACTAATGGGATCGGGTGGTCAGGCTCGCTGACTTTTTTGATGCATGTCATCGTATCCCAATTGCGTGAATCGATGCCCATGGTGTCAATCACTGGATTGTCTGATCCAGATTCGATATTTTACAGACCGCCGTCATATAGCTGGAATATTGCTGAGTGCGGCATAAAACAGCAAACAAACAAACAAACAAAGAGTACAGGTCAGTTATGTATTGATTTCCAAATCGTAATTTTAATGCAAGATCTTTGTGTGACCTGACACCAATGCAGCCAAGACCTAAGGGAAATGTCAAGACCACACATCGTACTCACCTACCGTACTCAGAGGATGAATGTTGAGACTTATGAAATATCGTCAGATATTCTCATATCTATTGGAATGTTCTTGCAGTGCGATTATATGTTTCGTCCTTTCAGGATGATTCCTCTGAACTTATTTTCGTATCAAATGTCATGAAGTGACTGTGCAAGGAGAACATATGATGACATAACATGCCAAACATAAGAGGTCAATCTCCAGCTGCCGAAATACGTGATCGATTTAATTCGATAAACTAACTGCTAATAAGCATTTTACAGATGACGTAAAGCTTACAGGCCCGTGAAGATCTGGGTTAGAATAGGTCTTCAGCAACCAATGCTTGCCGTAAAAGGCGACTATGCTTGTCGTAAAAGGCGACTAACGGTATCGGGTGGTCAGGCTCGCTGACTTAGTTGATGCATTTCATCGATCCCAATTGCGTGGATCGAGGTTCATGATGTCAATCACTGCATGGATTGTCTGGTCCAGACTCGATTATTTACAGACCGCCGTCATATAGCTGGAATATTGCTGAGCGCGGCGTTGAACAACAAACAAACCAACCAACGTAAAGCTTACACGGATAGTTATTCACAGATGCACTAGAATTTCCAAGCACCGAAATACATGTAATTCAGTTGTGCTATCTAGGAATATATATCGAGTTTAATCCCAGGCAAATCAGGAAAGGAAAGCCCAAAGTGGCACAGGTGTTGAAATCTTCATCGAAAACCACATTAAAAGTTGTGAAATGTAAATTCATCTAAAACACTTAAAGGCAAACTTTGTGGTTGAGTGAAATAACTATAATTTCACATTTAACGCGAAGTAAATTTGGTTTCGTCACTCTCAGATATAGAAGCCATAACATTTCCTTTCATTGTTAAAAAAGTTACCCTTATAAAACACCGACCTCAAAGATTTTTATTCATAAACTGACTGAACCCCAGAGCGTCCTGTCTGTGCGTTGAGCGTTATGCGGATGTGACATGTCATTAACTTTTATTCCAGACTATTAGAACAATGATTGACATATATGCCGAGATAGCTCAAAAGTCAATACCAGTCAAAGCACCGAAGGGGTCGGGTCGGAGGGTCCTTGGTTTCGCATTATGACCTGGCCAAGAGAAGTCAGTTGGGTTGTTATAATAAAATTCATTCAGAAATTGTTTAATTTCTCATTGTAAATTGTACTGGCGTTTAGCCAGCACTCAATACTTTGACATGGTTCTATTTTTGTAAATATAATTTGATTTAAACTTAAAACAAAATAAGAAACGCAAACTTCTGGTGTTTTTTTGCAAATCAATAAAATTTGCTTTCTGCGGCAGAGATTTACAACATTTAAACCATGGTAGGAGATCGTGTGGTAGCAAATTCATTACCTACACCACGGACTTGTATAGCCTAGGTCCGTGCTTACACTAGTCTTCATTGAATCAATTTATTTTTACACTAAATTACCCAGCTACCCATTACTCTTTATAAACTGTTGGGATGGTTGAACAGACATTTATTATCTTTAGCAACAGTTCTTGCAATTTCCAAAGACAAACATACGTTCTTTTGAGTTTCAGTTTACGTAATAAACTGTATATATAAGTTCTTCGTAATCCGTAAGATATTGTAGTTAGTTCACCGAATTATTCATCATACAGAACTTTAAATATATCCAGACAGATGGATATGATGGTTTTTTTTATCATATGTCCTCCTTGAACTGTCACTTCATACGATTTTATACGAAACATATCCTCGCTCTACATCTTTCTAATTTTTGACAAGGTGATCTAGAAATGTGCGAACACAACCCCCTGTGGGCTGTAATGTGTATAATAGAAAATGTCAGCCATAGTCCGGTGTGACAGGATAATTGGTTTTGAATAACAAAAACAAAAAAAAGGTTTATCTGTGCCGTTACTATGTTTCTAACGTTCCATTAACGTTTCATGTAAATTCCAGTAATTCAAGGCTTTCGGACCGCCTCCGTGGTCTAGCGGTAGAGCGTCCGATCCTAAGGCGCAAGGTCCTGGTTTTGATCCCTGGCCGCGTCATACCAAGATGGTACTTGTTATCCTGCTTGGCGGTCGGCATTAAGGGGCTAAAACAAGGACTGGTCTGCTCGGAGTACGTATACTGTGTCTGAGTGGGGTATTCATGTTAAACTACGTCAAGGTATCTCAGTGGGCTAGCACTATAAAATCGGCATTAGTCCGGACTAGTACAAGCAGCCACACACACAATTGCATGCACGTCGCTATATAGGCGCAATAACTTGAACGCGACTTTTAACCCGATTTCACCTCACCTCACCTCACCTCACCTCACCTCACCTCACCTCACCTCACCTCGCCTCCAATACTGGACGTCTCAGCATATCTCTAACTGATTACAGTCACTGAGATGAAGGTGTGACCCTGACGTTTTCATTAGCACTTGACAGGACAGGTGGTATTCCGCAAAGCTCATGTATTAGAATGTGCGCTATGGAGTTAACACATAAGACCCCAACTGACCGCTGGTTAAAAGGTACGCCAATTTTGGTTTGGTTCGACGTCGGAAGAATGAAGACTCAAGCCGGAATACGGACTAGGGAAACCATGGACGGATAAGGTATAAGGTAATAATGTCCCAAAAGACCCACTATACATGAGTATTTCACGTTCCTACACAGGCTAATAGTAAACGTATCTCATGCATCATGCGCATTTAAAACGTCAGTGACTTCCTAGCGTACACAATATGTTGTCACAACGTTGTGGTAAGGTTGTGAATTGGTATCGTCGTGATACAACGTTGCCACAACGTTATTATTACGTCACCGTAAAGCGTTATTTCACAAGGTAATAACAACGTTGCACATTTACGTTGTGAAAACGTTGTACATCGGACATCACGCAGCGTTTTGCAACTACGTTTCTGAAATGTTATGCAGTTTGCGGCCGCGTCATACCAAAAGACTTTAAAAACTGGTACTTGTTGTTACCCTGTCTGGCGCTCGGCATTTAGGGGCTAAAACAAGGACTGGTAGCTCGGAGTCAGTATACTGTGTCTGAGTGGGGTATTCATGTTAAACTGCTGCATGGTATCTCAGTGGGCTAGCACTATAAATCGGCATCAGTCTGGACTAGTACAAACAGACACACACACACACACGTACATGCACGTCGCAATATAAGTGCAATAATCTTGGACGCGACGTTTTACCCTCACCTCACACCAGAACGTAATTGCGTCTCTCTATGACAACGTTAGTATTACGTTACATTGTGACGTTATTCCACAACGTAACAACAACGTTGCAAATTAACGTTGTTATTATGTTGTGCATTGGGCATCACAAAACGTTTTTGTAAATAATATTTAGGAAACTACTTGCAGATCTACCATTTCTTAGTTTTATTTTATTAAAACATACAGATCTATTTACAAAGTAACTTGCATACCAAATTTCTAATGAAAATAAACTCCACATGTTGTGTTAGTCGCCATAAGCAATATTACAGTCAAACCGAACAGCTGGAAGCACTGCTAGCTCCGGATGTCATTTACATGGATGGAACCTTCAAATCATTCCCTCAGCTGTGGGATCAAGTCTACATTTCACATGCTAGAAGTAGACCTGTCACCTACCAACTTGTTTTTGCGCTGCTTCCTGGTTGCAGTGCCGCAACTTACACCTGGATGTTCATCAGACTGACAGTTGACGTTCAACAAAAACTACATCGACCCTTGACTACTCAAAAGATCCAGACAGACTTTGAACGTGTTGCCATTCGAGCGATTCAGACATATTTCCATTAACTGAGTAATGTATTCCAAAGTATAAAGCAATAATAAATCAAGAATATAAACACTGATTTTTATATATATATATTTTTTTTTGTACCAGTCGTCAGACAGTTGTTGACGACAGGACTAGTCTATTCGGATATAAGGGTTGGTTGGTGGGTGGTTTAACGCCGCACTCAGCAATATTCCAGCTATATGACGGTGGTCTGTAAATAATCGAGTCTGAACCAGATAATCCAGTGATTGGCATCATGAGCAT
This sequence comes from Haliotis cracherodii, assembly GCF_022045235.1. Taxonomy (NCBI): domain Eukaryota; kingdom Metazoa; phylum Mollusca; class Gastropoda; order Lepetellida; family Haliotidae; genus Haliotis; species Haliotis cracherodii. Next base: position 15,043,747 of record NW_027266270.1, on the reverse strand, counting down.
CGATCCACGCAATTGGGATCGATGACATGCATCAACCAAGTCAGCGAGCCTGACCACCCGACCCCGTTAGTCGCCTTTTACGATAAGCATAGTCGCCTTTTACGACAAGCATGGGTTGCTGAAGACCTATTCTAGCCCGGATCTTCACGGGGAGATCCCGTCAGTCGCCTCTTACGACAAGCATAGTCGCCTTTTACGGCAAGCATGGGTTGTTGAAGAACTATTCTACCTCGGATTTTCACAGGCTCAGATTTAAATATGTTACACACCTGACGTGCCTTCAACCATAAAGGTTGTTTTTTAAAGCTGTCTGGCAAATGGGAGATGCCCGAATAAAGCGATAATGAAAACTTGGTAATAGGTTCACATGTTGTTTATTGACAGCTAATTGTACCAATAGATGACAATACAAGGGATCACTTAAACCCAATCTGCACTGACAAGGATCATTGATTAATTAAATCAGAGCAAATACATAAGCAGCAATAAACTGAGAGTAGCTAAAACAGCACTTTGACAAGTAACAGACAAGATGCATAGACTGCCAATTAAGTCAGCTGCGACCACTTAACACCTGAGTCAATTACCTAATTGAGTGAATAGCCTCAGCCAATATCTGAATGTACATATAACTTTTCCTAATGCTTGAAAATCATAGTTACAAAAACATTTTTAACACATGAATAAGGTAGTGAATATATAGGAGACAACAAGTCAATACATGGCAGTGGGTGTGCCATTGAATCACATGAGAACAAAATGGTCGGGTCACTAATTCTCTAACAAGGAATGCAATGACACTGTACAACGACGACCCCCGGACTTTGCCGAGCGGTGTCGGAAATAAAGCCGGGGAGAGCAGAGCGGTCACTAGTACCGTGACACGAGCAAAATAAGGACCTTGTGACATCACTTTTCATAGATAATGAGAACAATTGTTTAAAAGTACAAATGAGCAAAGGAAGACATGATCAGATTGTATTTCATTTATGTGGTATTCAAGGCGTTGCAACTTAAAATAGTATGCGTATTGGATAAAAATCCTATGCTACATCCTATAATAAAGCAGAGGTTCTTGATGCTTGTCATCTGACATCACCCTAACAATCAATGCGTCAGCGCCAGACCCTGCGGGATTACACCACAATGCCGCATCTCTGAGACACACATCACTGTGGACCTTTCCCTACACGAAGTTGGCCGCTTGTCATGACTGAGACACTGATGCTTGTCATCTGACATCACCCTAACAATCAATGCGTCAGCGCCAGACCCTGCGGGATTACACCACAATGCCGCATCTCTGAGACACACATCACTGTGGACCTTTCCCTACACGAAGTTGGCCGCTTGTCATGACTGAGACACTGATGCTTGTCATCTGACATCACCTTAACAATCAATGCGTCAGCGCCAGACCCTGCGGGATTACACCACAATGCCGCATCTCTGAGACACACATCACTGCGGACCTTTCCCTACACGAAGTTGGCCGCTTGTCATGACTGAGACACTGTTCAAAGCGAGTTCATCCCCCAAGTCACTCACAAGTCGGCACTAAGCTAATACACTGTAGCATAGCCTTAGTACCCAAATATCTAACACCCAAACCCATTTAATGGATTATAGTCTTACTGCTGTACCAAAATCCACTTCTAAATTGGCTCCCTGTTGGATTGACACAATGAGCTGTTGTGGATATTCGGGTTGCCGAAAGTCACCAATTTAATGTCATTTTGGGTTTGTTAAAAGTAGGGCTTAGAGACAGGCCATTGTATTTTCTGGGGACAAGAATATTGAAGGATATTCTGTAAGATTTTTATGTCTTTCAAATGTACATCCATCCAGTTATTAAAAATGACCATGTTTTTTCTATATTTATTACTGTCTTTTTCAACATGATGACTTATGCTCAATGTGACCACAGCTATTTTCAAGTAGGTGACATTTGGTGCGAAACTGGGGGTGGTGAGTTGAGACGAGCATCCCTCTCACTCTTGTCTCATCAATGAGATTCCTCCTCAGGGCGTCCGTTATTCTGAAACCCATGAAGATTCCGGGGTAGAATAGGTCTTCAGCAACGCATGCTTTCCGTAAAGGGTGACTATACTTGTCGTAAAAGGTGACTAACGGGATCGGCTGGTCAGGCTCGCTGACTTGGTTGATGCATGTCATCGATCCCAATTGCGTGGATCGATGCTTATGATATTAATCACTAGATTGTCTGGTCCAGACTCGATTATTTACAGACCGCCGTCATATAGCTGGAATATTGCTGAGTGCGGCGTTAAACAACAATCCAACCAACCAACCAACCGTTATTCTGAACAGGAGAGGCATCTCATCTGGGACGAAATTATCCACATCAAGATGAAGCAGTGGAACTGGAGTTTATTAGCATGCACCTCCAGCTCCTGTTGACATCGTCCCAGGGTGTCGTGGTTACACATCAAGTGAGTGAGTGAGTTTGGTTTTACGCCGCTTTTAGCAATATTCCAGCAATATCACGGCGGGGGACACCAGAAATGGGCTTCACACATTGTACCCATGTCGGGAATCGAACGCGGGTCTTCGGCGTGACGAGCGAACGCTTTAACCACTAGGCTACCCGACCGCCCCTTACACATCAAGTCGTGGCCAGTGCACCACCTGTCTGTCGTGTGTGCCTTACACCAAGGACAAGCGTAGTTATAGGTTGAACCGCCCAGTTCCAGCAAAATTTGGAGCATTTTCATGTCTGTCGCAAATACCATTTTAAGTTCAATTTTAGTTACATTGATTTCCAAATGTTTTGCTTTCATAATTATTCTATCTCCTGCGACTTCAATACTCCTCCTTAATGCACATCTGTGACGTCATTCTACTGATTGAGCTCTCCATTATTTTTAGGATGGAGAGTTGATTATGTTCTCTGCTGCTGTTGCACGTGCTCCGTCGCGAGCTGATCTTTACATGTAAGAGTAGAGATGTGTTTTAAGTAAGGGAATGTCCTCGTAACTGGCCATTCCTTAAAAATAATCGGTCACGGCCCCTACTCGAAAATTGCCCTCTACTTACAACTGACAATTGTCAACATTGTTCGACAGCAGCTTTCACGGTGTGAAATGACACAACGACGAAGTTTGAAATACGACTGACTCTTGTGCCACCTGCTTCCAATCTTACTGTATATATTTTGCTTTCTGTGTTTTCCGAAGTCTCAGTAAAGCTTTAATAGTTTTATGGTAGACATGTGGAGGACATTTTCCATTTCGATTTACGAATTATTCCTCTCGTTTTGTATTATATAATCAATGGGTTCGTCCTTGTTTATACATTGTGATCACAGGATATTAAACTGTTTACTTTTTTCTCCAAGAATTGTATAAAGTAAAAAGTATAAAAATATAAACCGTGTACCTTGTTGGTCGAACCGTATTATCCTGATAATTCTATCCCAAAGAAGCTTTCTTCGCATCTTTTATTGTACAATTCTGAGACGAGAAAATGAGAACTTATCACATAATAATGAACAAATACATGTCAAATACAGAATATGATTTTGTTTCTTTTGAAATATTCTTTTGGATATTAGATAAGGTAAAATTGATGCCAGATAGGTGCATGTCTTGTCCAGTTAAGATACACAGTAAACTATCTAAATGTTTATCAAGTCAAGACATTACCAGTATGTACATGGTAATAGTAGTCATTGTATGTTGAGTCGAAAAAGCGTCAAATTCCGAAAACACATCGAAATGTGTCATACCATGAACAAACATTAGGGGAGATATATGTAATAATCAAAAAACCAATGTTCGTCTTTCAAAAGACATAAAACTAGCCAGGACGTCAAATAAATCCGTGTCATTTTGTAGAAATTCATTAATTGTGATGAAAAGGACAAAGCTCCATTAATAACCGTGCAATGTTAGTCACGTTACCCTTGCAAAATCAAAAGAATCTTAAATCTCAGGACAAATTTATAGGTTAGATAGAGAAATCAATTTCGCTGTTACCTCAGTGTTAATATACACTTTACTCAGATGTATTGTAGGGCATAGGCCCATGATACAATGGTTACAGTGTGGTGATGGGAGTTGGAGATCCTAACAGACTTTGCCTTAGATTCATAGCTTTTAGAATATGCATGGCTAGTTTCTTAACAGTAAATGGGTTGGTGGATGACATTAGAATATTGTACTTATGTCTTGTCGGGAACTCATAATAATTCAAGGATATATATTCTGACCTCAAAACTTGATAACAATCACAAATTAAAATAAAGTGAAACTCATCTTCGATATAATCATGTTTACAAACAGTACAAACGCTTTCTTCTCTAGGTTCCTTATTATGTCTACCTGATTCAATTCTTAGATGATGAGAACTACATCTGAAACGAGCCATAATACTTCTAAATGTATCGCATGATAGCCTTGTGATATACATTTCAACACCAAATGTTTGCTTATACAAAGAATAATAATATGATTTCGAACTTTCACGTATAGCTGAATGCAAGTCTTGTTGGTACGATAATTTTAGCCTCACAAACAAATCCTTTAAAAACAAAGGTATATTTGCAACACACTGTTGATCCCATATAAAACCAAATCCTGTTGACACGATGATGTGTCTAATTTGGGAAACCCAGTTTACTTTACCATTACCTACAGCTTGCAGTTGCATATTATAGCATTTCTTTACATATCTAGATTCTGGCATTTTCAAAATTTTGCACCAATATTTAACAACTCTTTTATAAGCATAAATGTATAGAGGATATCGGCCACATTCACCTCTTATAACGTGATTTGAGGTGGAGACCTTAACACCTAAAAAGCGCTTACATGCCATCATGTGGATACTTTCAATATCATTAAAAAAATTCAGGACTCAGACCCAATATTTCTGCTCCATATAGCAAAATTGGGCTAATTTTGGTATCAAATATTTTTAAAAATAAATCAAAGGGTATGGGCGTAAAGTTGGACAGAGATTTCAGTATGCCACATAATACTTTCTTAGCCTGTAGTGCTGCAACCTTAACATGTTTACCCCATGATAAAATTCTTGTAAAAGATAAACCTAAATATTTGTACGAGGTTACACACTCAAGACTGGAACCATCAAAATTCCATTTCTCATACTTTGATAAAACACCACCTTTTTTAAAAACAATGACCTTAGTTTTTTCCAGATTAACATACAAATGGTAGGTATCACAAAAATATTTTAGCGTATCAATACGTTTCTGAAGACCATATACAGTGTCAGAAAGCAAAACAACATCATCTGCAAATAATAACAAAAATAGTTTAAGTTCAGGATGAAGCTGTATTCCTCTTGAACAAGGTAATTCGATATCCATTGCCAACTCATTTATAAGCATAGAAAATAATAATGGACTTAAGACGCATCCCTGCCTTAAGCCAAGAGGACAATAAAATTCTTCAGAGAAAATATTATTTGACCTTACACTAGCCTTAACACGCTTATATATAGACTTTAAAGAAAGTATAAACTTGGTGGATACACTCTGCTGCATTAATGTAGACCACAATTTAGACCGATCAACAAGGTCAAAAGCCTTTTTAAAATCTACAAATAATGCATAAATTTTGCCATGCTTTTTTGCTAAATAACGCTGAATGACTGCTTGTAAAATATAAATGTTGTCTATTGTACTGTATTCTTTCCGAAAACCTGCTTGGGATTCCACAATTTTATCATATGCACTGGACCAAAAGGATAGCCTGTTATTTAAAATTGAAGTATAAAGTTTACTAAATACACTCAATAAAGTTATTCCTCTATAATTATTGGGTAGGGAGGTATCACCTTTCTTATGTATTGGAATTATTATGCCAGTACACCAAGATTGTGGAAAACTACCTGTGTCAAAAATAATATTGAAGACAAGTTCAATATATGGGACTAAAATATCCTGAGCAGCCACAAAGAACTCTGGTATTAAATGATCCAACCCTGCAGACTTTGAACATTTAAGCTGTGAAATTGCTTTTAATATTTCCTCTCGGGAGATAGGTGAATCTAAAATATTCTTAGAGACATCATCAGTTAAGGTATTTACACATGGTTCAACAACGTCATCAAAACACTCATTGTCAACTTCACCATCATCTTCATGTGGGCCTGTCGAATAAACAGAACTATTAAACAAATCATTAAAATGCTCATACCACATACTCGTAGATATAGGGGATATATTATTATTAGATGATGAACAATCTCTCAATATTCTCCAAAAATCTTTAGCATTATTAATGTTTGACAATAATTTAACTCTAATCTTCTCAGCATAAAGTCTCTTTTTGTTCCTGAGAATAGTTGTGTACAGATTACGGGCTGTAATAAAGTTCTGAAGAGATATATTGTCCCTGAGTTGTCTGAATACTTTCAAAAATCTATCTCTTTCCATCCTGGAGTAAACACATTCCTTATAATACCAAGGTTGTGACTTCGGTTTTATGAACAGATCCCTTTTCATGCCGTCAGCTGCGGAGCATATAGCTGTGGTAAGTTTGTCTATAGCTTCATCAATATCAGTCATACCGACGTCAGAGCATGACATTAACATATTTAAAATACCTGGTGACATAAGGTTGTCACTAACATCAGACAGCTTGTCAGTGTCCCACATATATTTATAGCTGGCACTTGCACCAGCACGTGCTTCTTGCCTCTCTGCATGTGCTGCTGACTGAACACGTGATTGAAATAAAGCTGTTACTTCTATTTTTATGAAGCACGATTTCATCATTTCTTATGACGTTTTTTAACACATAAACGTATACAGTTTCAATATGTGTCGGCATACTCTGGTTTCTCGTGAAAGCACCCCGAAAGTAGATTGTCCTTATCCAAAGCTGATTCTCACCATGTGACCTGAATAACAATGAACTAGTGCTAAGTATAGAGGTGTTCTGCAACCTTTAATGTTTACGTGAGCAACCTCACCTCAAAATCAGTTTTCGTCATTTACGGCAGGCTGGGTTTTCTTTATTGAATATATGACGCTACACATAAGGATAAAAATCTATTTCATACACATTTAAGTCGTGCAGATATTAGGCAGTATTTTCTTCGCTTAGGAGATTCCGTAAAGCTGAAAAAATTACATTATATATATATCAGTGCTTTTGCATTTTGTTCTTTTCAGTGAGGGTCATGAAAAAATGTATAAGGACATGGGGAGGGTAATCCAAAACATGATACACATATAGGGGTGGGTCGTTATTTACTGGACATGTAGTACTTAAAACCTTTAACCCACCCATCCCTAATCGAGATAAATCTCTGAGACTTAAAACTAGCTCTAATACCGAAGCAAGGCATCCTGTCGGCAAGAATGATGAATGCTATCTTTTTAGCCATGATAGGGGATTTAAGTGCAGTGAAAGAGTGAGGCGAGATTAACAACCCGAGTTGGAATAGGACCCTACACTCTACTGCTTGTTGTCCAAAGCGAGTAGATTGTATCTTATTTGTCGAGCTCAGACACAGTTATTTCAGGCCGCCAAGATCTAGCTTGAATATAGGTTCCTGCTGCGTAAGATAATCAATCAAACAAAAATGTCCAACCCTCCCCAGACGGGTATGATGCTGATGTACCAGCTAACAAGATAAAAAGGGCTTAATATTAGACTCGAACGCACACAAGGGATCCTTGCACGGCAATGGGCGCTACTCTGCACAACGAATAACTGTGACTTAGACCACTAGGTAAGCTGGTGATATTCCTGACGTGTGCGTCAGAGATCAGGAATCTCAATATCTACCATGGGTTTTACTTAGAAGGTAGAATGTAGCATATCTGTATCGCTAATCTGAACTAACTAACGGGAGTTATGGCAGCTATGCTGCCGCAAATGACCATGCAGAAAGAGACCATATATACATTTGTATTTGCAATTCTATATCTCCCAGCATGAAAATCTTGTCCACATGTAAATAGGAATGTAAACGCAGTGTTTTTGATGTAAAAAGATTTCCTTGTTGTGTGTTATTGTCCCCATCCACATTTTGAGTGTATGGGTGAGTTTGTTTAACGGCGCCTTGAAAATTATTTCGGTCACATCACGGCTTGTCTGCTTGATTTTGGAGGATAGTCCGAAGTAATGCTGGTCTTATACATAGGCGGATCCGGACCACCCACCCTTGTTGTAGGCAGCAAAATTATGTTGAGAGAGAATTTTGATATTTTTTGGACACACCCCTGTATTATCTGTTTGATAAAACAATGCATCGATGTCAACATTTACATATCACAAGCCAGACAGGGTGTCTCTACAATAAACATTACAAACTGAAGTAACTGCATTGCAGTTGTCTTTTTGCCATGTTGGTGACAATTTCAGGAAATAGGTTGCGAACAGTTGGTGTCATGATAATTTTCAGTGATCCATACACATAATCTGCACAGCTTTTTTTAACCCGTGAAGATCCGGGTTAGAATTAATTGGTCTTCAGCATCCCATGCTTGTCGAAAGAGGCGACTATGCTGATCGTAAGAGTCGACTCACGAGATCGGGTGATCAGGCACGCTGACTTGGTTGATGCATGTCATCGTATCCCAATTGCGAAGATCGATGCTCATGATATCAATCACTGGTTTGTTTGGTCCAGACTCGATTATTTACAAACCGCCGTTATATAGCTGGAATATTGCTGAGTGCTGTGTTAAGAAACAAACGCAACACACAAAACACAGCTATTTTGAGGTTGTATTTCCCCTGTGGGATCTGCTTCGCCGGATAATCAAGATTGGTTATTCTCAAGTGTCAGATTATATTTTCAGTAAATTCCTGCAGCGGTATCACATACTGATTGCTGTTCAAGTTGACCTTCAAAAACATTGCATGTGTCTTTAGAGAACACAATACGTCACATATTGTTAACAAGACCTCCGACATTGCAAACTGAGACGAAATTCCTATGAAAATAGACAGTTTCATTATTTCTATCGACAATCTTATGTGTCTATGTGACACTCATGTTCAGATTACTGCAGCATAAAGCATATTGTGAAATATAAGCAATCAGATTACTGAAACACGAGTCCTTCTGCTTGTGAAATATGTATTATCAGGGAAAACATTTTCGGAATACATGCAGTTTAACATAAATGTAGAGTGTGCCTCACAATATCTTTGGAATATATTGTTTCACGCGCGCTCAAGGAATATTCCGTCAATACGATGGCTGTGTCAATCACATGGACACCAAGAATTTAGATAACCATATTTGTGAATGAGTGAGTATGGTTTTAGCAATATGTCAGCAATATCACGGCGGGGGGGGGGCACCAAAATTGGACTTCATACATAGTATTCATGAGAGGTATCGAACTTGTTCTTTCAGCGTGACGAGCAAACACCTACACCACAATAGTGAGTGAGTGAGTGAGTTGGGTTTAACGCCGCTTTTAACATTATTCCAGTTATATCACGGCGTGTCAGCTTAATGTGGGAGGAAAGCCCGAAGTGATGCAGGTCTTAGACGTTTACCACTTCGGTGAAACCCACGAGCACGGGTATGGTGCTGACAAACCTAGAAACATAATCGGTGCGAACCGGGATTCGAACCCACAGTCATAGGTTTCTGGCGTGCCTAAGGAAGGCAATTCTGCACAGCGAATCGCGGCGCCTTAGACGACTGGGCCACCCGTGCCCCCTACACCACAATACCACCCCAACGCTAGATTGTGAAATATTACCTAAAACTGGGTAGTATCACGGTTGTAGTCAAGCACACACTCGCTATCTCCGCGACCGGACACAATGCTGGTGGGGTGAAGTCCCCGAGTTTCTGCATAAGCCCAGAGGGGGCACGGATGGCCCAGTCGTCTAAGGCGATGCGATTCGCTGTGCAGACTTGCGTCCCTTGGGCACGCCAGAAACCTATGATTGTGGGTTCGAATCCCGGTTTGTCCCGTTTATGGTGATTATGTTCACCGAAGTGGTGAACGTCTGAGACCTACATAACTTCGGGCTTTCCTCCCACATTAAGCTGACACGCCGCGATATAACTGGAATATTGTTTAAAGTGGCGATAATACTCAACTCACTCACTCACCCAAAAGGTCAAAAGCGTTTATAAACGCATTACAATGTAAATGTTTGGGTCATGAGTTTAAAACTGCCACTGTGTGCAAAATGAACACATTAAACGTTTCCTTTTTTTCGTATTTATAAGCAGCACAAAGTCTGCACTTGTACACAACAGACGCAATTCAAGATTAACCTGTCGTTTTAAGTTTCAACAAAATTAGTAAATGCGATTTAGTGTTTCTTGATTGTCAAGTCTATCACTTGATTGTCTGGTCAAGAATCGTTTGTGTCAGGCATCAAACAGGAGAGTGGCAACTGCTATGGGTAGAGCAGGATTTCGCGAACACCTGGTGTCATCACTGATTCTCAGTGATCCATTTATACAATGACCATCCCTATTTTTCCTTTTAAGGATTTTTTTTCTTTTATGCAATCTGTTTCGGCAGAACTTATATATTAACACGAGTATACCTTCTCCCCATGTTGTGAAATCCATAGTCTTTGTCAGACCTCAATACTCTAGATCTACTAGTTGTATTCAAATATCATATCTATGCCATGCCAATGCTCTGAACTACATACGCGTGAGCCTTTGTATTGGATTACACAATAGCAGGCAAACAGTTACATTTGCAAATTCATTTGTCAATTCCTATTGTCGCATTTCTCATTATTAACCGACACACGAGTAGTCCAAACTGAATCCTTGCATAACTTTTCTTTAGCGTGCCCACAACAGCCATAATAGTTTCAAGTAGACTCAAGAAAAAAAACCAGTGCAGACCTCACTATTAATGTACATGCTCAATTCCAACGTCCTCCGCAGGCGATACGCAGCGCAAGCTTTTACAGTAAGCAGGATACATTGTCTTTATCAGATCGTGCAGTCTGGAATTGCTAATTGTAGAGTTCACCATCATTGTATAGAATTTCGTGATAAACAACGATATCATAATATAAAATGATCACATCTTATATACCAGGCCATTATTTGAGTATGGACGGCATGCTGTCTAATTATGATCATGATTGTAGGGTATTTGAATCATGCTTCCTGTAAACTGATACGTGGATGATCAAAGATAACGTCAAACCGAACAAATATTTTGATATTGTAAATTGCTGTTCTTGTAATTAAATTATTGAAGATGTTTATCAGGTAGCCTGTACATATTTTCCAGTCGACGTTATATTGATTCCATACGGGTCAAGGTTGTCATTCTGTGCTCAACTGATAAACTGACGATCACAGCAAGTACACCAAAACATTATTTTCAGAAATAAACACAATTTACGTTCATTTAAGGTTCGATACGTTCCAGTATAGTTCGACTAATTAACTAATTAAACTATTGGGCGATGTTACACATCAAAATGACTTCATACAGCAAATTCTCATTTAACGAGAAGCATGATACATGAGGGTACAAAAAATATGCCATGGCAACATGAGGTCATCGTAAAAGCGTCAATAAAAGCAGCAAAACTCTTCCCATATTCACAAGAAAACTCTGCCAAAAACAGAGTCGATTGTACGATTCCGACCATAACATGATAACACCTGATAACAAGGCAAGGTTAGTATGGCGCAGATTACGACAGCATGTATGGTATCAAAGCATATCGACCATTCGGCGGAATGACGTTGACGATACACCACTTCAGCGTTTTCGTATGGCACGTCCAGTTCGACGTTGACAACGTCGGTACTGGCAACGTGTGTTCTTTTCTGGTGAGAGCAGGGTCCATCTTTTCAGAGTGGACGTTAGAACACGGATCTACCGACGTGACCAGAGAATCTGATTTCGTCGCTATCCTCCAATAAACAGAGATGAGATTGTATTGGCACTGAGAGCCATGGATGAAATACCTGAGACGTCATTAAACACCCAACGAAGTCTGTTCATGTTTATTTACAATTCCTTAGTGTGTCGGTGGTCCTGAAAAAAGAATTACTCAAATTCAAGAAATATTAGATTGTTTCGATGCACAAACCTACGTTGCGTGATCCTACACTCATGAACGCATCACACGTGACGTCATAGATCCATGACCTTATATGCACCATTTGTCCCATGAAGGATTAAGCGTGTAATCACCGTGCAGCACATCGTGATAAGAATAAACATACTTTGGTGACACTTGACTGAGTGTTAGTTTTTATCATTGTTTTGACATCTGATGGTAATTGTTGTGACTGCCAGTGCCAGTGTTTTTATCTCGTCAAATGATTAACATTTCGAAAAATCTAATCTGTATACGCTCTCTTGATAACCAAGTTTATAGACTCGATATTCATTAAAAATGATTATTTACAATGTGCTCCCCTGCATAATAATTACTGTGATGTTTATGTTTTATGTAATGTTTACGACAGAATCGCGATTTCTGTTCTTTTTAAAACAGGAGACTACTTATAACTGGAAATATTAACGACGACATACATTTCCAGCGAATCTTTTCGTGCCTATGGAAATGTCAAGCTGTAAAAGTACTAAAAACTTCGAAATATTGCTCTTAACATTTATGGAACTTTTCTGTCTCTGGCTTGCATGAGTTTGATTAATGGCAAGATTATATACATGAGCATAGCTTAAATGAGTGAAAGTGTAAAACATATTATGAGAAACTCCGTGACACAAAATGTACTGTTTGTACTGTCGTTGCCTACATATTCTTCTCCAGAGCAAATCAAAGACTATCTTTCTGACGTTCAAATATTAGTGAAACGCCTCCATGAATATCATTATATTTATCGGACCTTTTGTTCCACTTCAGTCTTATCTCCAAAGTGGATACCCAATACATGCAATGGTGAAAGAAAAGCCTTGAGGTTAAAGCGTTCGCTCGTCACGCCGAAGCACCCGGGTTCGATTCCCGACATGGGTACAATGTGTAAAACCCATTTATGGTGTCCCCTGCCGTGATATTGCTGGAAAATTGCTAAAGCGGTGTAATTCCAAACTCACTCACTCACTGTATGATTAGGTTTACTTTCACCTCCAGTCACTTTGCAGAAATGGTGATGGCCATGGGTTGTGGTAGTTCGCCTTCACTCATGTAATTGCACCCGTCTGTTGTCGATGGATAAGTGCCAACACCTGCTATTTGTACAGGTCGCAGTGTATACAGTGCTAGAACTGTGTAACGTGTAATATTTTGTCACTTGCGTAGAGGATAAGTAAGACACAGTTGTTATTACAATTTTAATGAATGCAACTGATCTAAAACAACAAATAGTCTTAAGAGATTTATAAAAGAAAAAGCACAAATGAGTCCCATAGGTGTTTAGTAACACAAGACCACTGATCGTACCGATCACGAGGGTCACCAACGCAACAAACAGATTGTTTACTTAACACACAAGTATTAACAGACGTTCTTTAATGTTAGATAACATTAGAGGAATAAAAGTGTTAAGTCAATGTGTAAACCCAAGTTGTACTGGACAATGTATCATCTGGATTGTGATGGATTTATATGCAGTGGATACTCATTGGCCCATGGATCTTAATGGAACATAGGACATTATGTTCGCCATAAGTAAGACTTTTTAATTTTATTCACTGCCAGAAAAAAATATTCTCAAATGGTACTGTGATCTCTCATTGTTATGGGTACAGACTGTGTAATGGATTCACTCGTAACAACTCTATTATTTTATCAGTTGTTCCGGTAAGGCTCCAATGAACTTCACGGATTCAACTTGAAGTAACACAAATCACTGGTGCATAAAGCTGTATAACACTGTATAACACTGTGGGCTAAAGTAGGTAGTCGTGAATAAAGTTGTGCTTCTGACATGGGTGGGCGGAGAGTGGTCATGGCCATGGGGCTGCAGAGAGTGGTTGGGGTATTTTGTCTTGAAGACAAATAATTACAATAAGAAAGAAAATGTTGAGTGTACGTATCTAGAAGATTCAATTAATAATAGTCCTTCCTCATCGCTATAAGCAACGTCTCATATTTCTTAAGATTTATTTTCATTTATTGTGGTAATCAAATAATATACAACCGATTGTCCGATAGAGGTAACTGTGCATGGCGGAGGGATGTATGATCTCAATAAACTTGGTAAAATTGTTTCGTTTGACTCCTTGACGCATGCCAGATTACAAACCCTAAAGGTGACTTATCACCATATCTCGTGGGACAGAGAGAAACGCATGCCACCGCAGCCAGAATTACAGAACCTACTGCTTCCTGAAGGAAGCTTTGGGCAGCACGCATATCAAGGGACAGGAGCAATGTGATTGTCCGTTAACAATTTTACAGGGCGGAACGAAAAGCATCGTGTTCCGTCTATTTTATGCTTGACAAACTCGACGCATTTCCGGACTATTTCTGGACGCTCACCAATAAATCAATTTTAATTAAATGTTAGCTGTTTTCCGTTGAAGGACAATATATGGAAAAGGCTGCAAATGCTTATGAATTGAACTTATGAACCAATATAAAAATCATCTAAACCCACCTTGCAGTAAGGCATTTTTTTCGATAAATCCCAGCACCCATCCCCTGTACTAATGGGTACTTAATGCTTGGTCCCTTAGTCAGTAAGTTGAGTTCAGTTTCTCGGACTAAAGTTCTACAGGTTAGAGGGTTCAGGTTTATAACTCATTTAATGTATGTTTAAGCGGAGACTGACACAAGTGATAATGTTTCTGAAATTCTTTCTATGTGATAACCGATAAACTACAGATCCCGAGATCCGCGAGATCCCCTTTGGAGGTTTACGATTACCATCGTTCCATAATTCTGAGAACAGAGTAGTTTAGTCTGTCTGGAATAAATACTTCCTGAGTTTATTCACCGCTGTCGTTAACGATAAAATATTATAATGTAGTTAAACATAAGAATAAACAATAATAAAATCATCGAACTCAACGCCATTACACACACCCTGTATTTTGGCAGCTGAAATATGCAGTGTTTGTATAAATAGTGAAACGAGGCGACACAAACCAACCGTTTTTGCGAGGCTCTTCGACGCTGGGAATGAGATTGTCACTTGGTGCAACAGAGCACTCGGCATTCTCATAGAGCGATTTTATTTTATTTTACAGCTTCAACCATTCTGAAATTTAAAATCATTATATTATAGGTTTATTTATATAAAGGAAATAGCCATAGGTTGATAACTTTGAATTCAGTTTCGCTGTAGAATGATACTATTCATACAGCTGTGTAAGTGTTCCATACAACGTGATAATATCTGTTTGGGGTGTACTGAGGTCGATAAACGGGGCCACATACACTTGTGGTGTTTGTGTCAGGGTAAGTTACCTGGTTAGACAGCGTTACTCTGAGAGAGACCATTGTTTGTTTGTTGTTTAACGCCGCACTCAGCTATATGCCGACGGTCTGTAAATAATCGAGTCTGGACCAGACAATCCAGTGATTGACATCATTAGCATCGATCTACGTACTTGGGATCGATGACATGCATCAACCAAGTCAGCGAGTCTGACCACCCGATCCCGTTAGTTGTCTTTTACGACAAGCACAGTCGCCTTTTAGGGCAAGCATGGGTTGCTGAAGACCTATTCTACCCCGGATCTTCACGGGTACTATTAAGGAGTTCAGGGTAAGACTTACATAAGCAAAATTATCTGTAGCTGAAGTTCAAAATATGCAAAACAGAAATAAGCAGCTTGCATACATATGTATGATTTAATGTGATTAAGCTTCAAAAAGCTTGAATATAAGAGCAATTCATTAACATGGAAAATGTATATCAACTTTGAAATATTACTCGCAAATATAAGTTCACCGACAATATACGCTGTCCTATAATGTTCCAATATGTTATTGCATGATATGTCCTTCCTGTACTGTCACCTCATAACATTTGATACGAAAATTTTAATTTTAGGGGAATCATCTAGAAAAAAACGAAACAGATCCTCGCATACTTCTTTCTAATGTTTGACAAGATAATCGTGAAATGTGCGAACTGAGTCGCTCGTGGTCCCCTATGACTCATGCAACATGCTTACTGACAACGTCAGTGACTTCCACGTATTCTGCCCGCAAAGCATTTTTCAAGAGAACAGGTTCTCTTTCGCCACGTACAATGTTTCAATACAAACACCTGGATTCTCACAAGCCAAAAAGTACACACTGCAGTGGTGAAATTCCATGCATTGAGGCACAAATATGTCAACACGGCATGCAGATTTCCTGGGGATATATTCAATGAGTTAATTCGACCAGTCGCTCGATCTGTCGCCTTATTTTTTCAAAGTTGCACCATCTGATCAGACAAATATAGCGTGGTTAGCAGTCGTGATTCAACGCCAAAGTCATGTCTTGATGGCTTAGAAAGAAGTACTGAAAGCGACACATACGGAACATCAAACGCTGAACCAGTGCTTGGCTGTTTGATCATAGTGAGTTGAGCAAATAAATCACGAACTGAAGCCACCCTTCACAGAATGGCAATAGATTCGTCCTACTTAAATGAAGTTTGCAGTTGATGGTGCTAGGTTGCTGCCTGACTTAAGTTAGAAAGTGGTCTAGCGCTATTCAACAAAGCAATCTTAACTTTAGACCATAAGTCTCCATTTGAGTATTGGAATTCTAATCATCTTGGCGTCAACGATCACTGCAGTACTTATGGATATCCCTGGCTCACATAGCCGTCGAAACTAACATTATTCTGAACTAGACTCGAGGTATTCAGATTCAACCTTATTTCGTTCGTCTTTCATCCTAACTTTGCCTTGTGACAGTCAGTTAACACAATACCGGAGTTATTGTTGGAAGGAGTGTGTAAAAGAAGTTCAATGAATTCCTTAGTTTATCTACATTACCATTTATCTCATTAACGCTTGTATTAAGTTGAATACATTTTCCAGAATTTATTTGCCAGATGCTCGTGTTTTGAAGATATAGGGATGCAGATGTCATATGTTTATCACTTTAGAGCAACACGCGAGAACGAAAATCCTAACAAACCTGAAAACATGACCAGAGTGACTTTGGAATTCGAACCCATAATCTTTGGTTTCTGGCATGACCAAAGGGCACACCTCTGCACACCGAATGAGCGAATGAGTGCTTGTGTAGATTTAAAGTATAGGCTATAAGAGGTACGTCTGTAAACTTATGGCATGCACATCATAGACCATAACCACTGAATTTATTCATTATCCCATCGAATCTGGAATTAAAACGAACACTATAATCACATGATCCTCTTACTTTTCAAGATTGGCTTTGACGAAAGTACGGGGAGGTAGGACCTGTTCTGTTCGGAATCTCATCGGGTTTTACTGAGAAAATAGATGCGAATATTTCAACAACATTACTGTGGTAATCCAGGTTGAATGAAGCGTTTGTCAGTTTCCAATGTATGTTTCTGCATCTACAGTATTCACATTAACACATATATATGACCCGTGAAGATTCCGGGGTAGAATAGGTCTTCAGCAACGCATGCTTGCCCTAAAAGGCGACTATGCTTGTCGAAAAAGGCGACTAACGGGATCGGGTGGTCAGACTCGCTGACTTGGTTGATGCATGTCATCGATCCCAATTGCGTGGATCGGTGCTCATGATATTAATCCCTGGATTGTCTGGTCCAGACTCGATTATTTACAGACCGCCGTCAAATAGCTGGAATATTGCTGAGTGCGGCGTAAAACAACAAACAAACAAACATTAACATATGATACGCGTATTAACGCTTTTCCTGGAAACCAAGAATAACTGTTTGAAAGTTCAAAGGAAACCAGGTCGTACATCCATGTGGTTTTCAAGACATCGGACAATTGTGCATATAGGATAAATATCCTATGCCAAGACATATAATTAACCAGACGTTCTTGATGCTTGTCACCTGACATGACCCTCACAATCACTGCGTCAGCTGCAGACCCTCCTGGATTACATCACGGCCGATCTTTCCCCACAGGAAGCTGGTCACTTGTCATGACTGAGGCACTGTTCAAAGCGAGTTAAACCCCAAGTTACTCACAAAAAGCATAGTCTTTGTATTCAAATCTCTAACACCAAAACCCATTTAATGGATTTAATGTCTTGCTGCTGTACCTGAATCCACTTCTAAATTGGCTCCCTATTGGATTGACATAATGAGCTGTTGTGGATATTCGGGATGCCGAAAGTCGGGATGGCGGGATACCAATTTAATGTCATTTTGAGATTGGTAAAAGTAGGGTTTAGAGACATGCCATTGTATTTTCTGGGGACAAGGAGTCGCGGTGGACGGAATATATTTATTGACGGACACGTGGTGATCGAAGCACGATGTGATATAGTGTTGTCAAATGAGCACATGAATTTGTGTTTTCCACACTAATTTGACAAACGGACTGTCATGATGTTTAATCATAAATACAAACCTTCTGACACAAATTATCAGCATTTCATTATTCGCTTTAGTGTATAGATGGTGTATTTTGTATCAAAATGTGTAGCGTGAAGTTTACATAATCCATGTGGGGTCAACAGTAGTAGGAGGTTTCGTAACAACTGCTATGACGCCATTGCACATACAATGGAATCATGTACAAGGCCATTATAGTTACATATGGATAAAAAAAATAGCGATTATTATGTGCGTGTGGCGTTCATAATAGATTTATGAAACGAGAATTAGACTGTTGGAATAAGAATATAGACTAATGCAAAAATGAATATAATACTTGCGTTGATTTCCATAATTAACATAACTGTAGTGACGAACCCTGTCGAGAGTTAAGAGTATCCACATGACATCAATAATCATATGTGTTATCCTCACTTATTGTGACGTCACTTATCACGTGAATAATGATATATATTTTCCATACCTACTGAGACGTCATTGATTATCACGTCAGCAACAATGGTGACTGCATTGCTTTGTATGGAATAATAGGAACTCTCTTCTTTTGAACCTCGTGGCAAATAAACCTGTCCGGTCTCAACTTGTAGAAACAGATACTCGCTGACAAGTGACATAATGATGCTAAAAGCAGGCTCGGCCAATAATGCATTATTTTCGCTTTTCGCCTTTTTTATTATTTATACTTAAAAAAAGAATGAAAATTGTAAGATTTAAATAGACGTAGGAATATGCATTTGAGTGAGTTGAACTTGAAAAAAACCCGAAGATATGGGTTTGGGGTTTGTTCCCTTTCATCACAATAATACGCGATAAATATAAGATAACTTGCAATGATTTGGTAAATTAAACTGACATCAAGCACAACGACAACCGCAGAATTTTTATAAACTATTTCTCTTGGTTTCAATGAAAAACATGAAAACAGTAACAGTACAGCGATTGTCAGAATGTTTCTGATTACTTACATGTCACATTTAGGTATGTACGATCCCTGAGTTAGTCCCCTCGTAAAAGTCCACGTACTGTTGTCAGTGAACACGCCAATTTGGAAAAGTCCGTCACCGGTTTTGTCATGTGTCAACATTGTTGTACATATTTGGTAATTTCTTTGAGGTGAAGATCCTTGAATAAATGTAAATCATTGTATCCTTCTGTTTAAAGTTTCAATTAGATGTAGATTATGTATATCCTTTATACATGTCTTTACACAATTAAGTTCACTGTTGATATTAATCAATGTTCAATATGATATACTTGTACGTAGATATAGGCCACAAAATGTATGACATTTGATAATCTCCCGATTGTCTTAAGGATTGAAATTATATTTGTTCGCGCGTCATGGAATTTGCTCACGTGAGGCACTATCGTCATCAGCTGATGAACGTCAACAAATACAACTTCAATCCTTATATTGACAATAACTTAAATCAGAACAAAACAATCCATTAAACATCAAACCTTAATGTCATTCACTTGAAAAAAGAAGTTGCACCCAGTAAAGTTAGAGCTGGAAAGAAATCTACATGATGCTGAAAATAGATTGATATTAACGTTCTCTGAACTTTGGGTGTGTGTTTGAGTCATACTATGGCTGCTGATGACGGGGATTACCGCTTGAGCAGAGCGGGTGTATTTCCCGAAGCAATACACGTCAGTGTGTAGCTCAGCGATTTCTTTTGGTACGTCAAGCATTCTCTGTTATATCTTTGAATGGACGCTTCATTTCGGTGGCCCGACATTAACCTGATCTGTCTGGCTTCAAAGCCTGCATCATTTATAGCCTGAATCGATGTCGCTCTCCGACAGTGGCCTGTGTAACGTTTTGAACACTTTGAACGGGCGAGGTCACCCGCTACTGTCAATAATGAACATTGTTTACATAAGAAATTGATAAGTTTAAAGTGTCGTATTCGATATCGCATTCCTTTAGACAAGTGTCAGAAGATGAAATGTAATTGCAACATGTGCGTATTTCTTTGGAGTGTAGTAGTCAATATTGTGATGTGGTGTGAAATCGGGTATAACGTCGCGTCCAAGATTATTGCACTTATATAGCGACGTGCATGTAAGTGTGTGTGTGTGGCTGCTTGTACTAGTCCGGACTGTTGCCGGTTTTATAGTGCTTGCCCACTGATATACCATGCCGCAGTTTAACATGAATACCCAGACACAGTATACTGACTCCGACTCCTTGTTTTATCCCATTAATGCCGAGCGCCAGGCAGGGTTACAACAAGTACCATCTTTTAACGTCCTTTCGTATGACGCGGCTGGGGATCGAACCCCGGATCTTCCGCTCTCCGGGCAGACGATCTATTCAAGACATTACTTGTATATATAAGTCTAGTATTTACATGGTAAAGAAGTCATTTTATGTTGTGTCGAAAAAGTGTCAAATTCCGTTTACAGATTTGCCATACCGTGAACAAAAATTAGGGGAGACATATATTAATCAAAATACCAATGGCGTCTTTCTTCCCCGTTGTCAAAGACATAAAACCAGCCATGAGGTCAAATAAAATGGTGTACTTCTTTTTAGTAATTTATCACGTTGGATGAAAAGGCCAGTGCTCCATTAAAAATAGTGCAACATCAAACGTATACAGTTTCAATATCGATATACATATATGTGTGTTGGAATACTTTGCTTCCTCGTGAACAAAGCACCATAAAAATGTATTGTCCTTATTCACACCTAATTCTCACCAAGTGACCTAAGTTGTCATAAACTAGTGCTAATTAAGCATTACGAAGTTATGGCCGATTTTCGTTGAAGTGTGCAACCTCTCTGTCGTCTTTAAACGTCACAATGGAAAATCAGTTTTCGTCATTTACGGCAGGCTGTTTTTTTTTATTGAATATATGACGTTACACATAAGGATAAAAATCTATTTTATACACATTTAAGTCGTTCAGATATTAGGCAGTATTTTCCTCGCTTGGGAGATTCCGTAAAGCTGAAAAAAATACATTATATAATAAAATATAAGTGCTTTTGCATTTTGTTCTTTTCAGTGAGGGTCATGAAAAAAAGTATACGGACATGGGGAGGGTAATCCCAAACATGATACACATATAGGGGTGGGTCGTTATTTTCCGGACATGTAGTGCTTAAAACCTTTAACCCACCCATCCCTAATCGAGATAAATCTCTGAGACTTAAAACTAGCTCTAATACCGAAGCAAGGCATCCTGTCGGCAAGAATGATGAATGCTATCTTTTTAGCCCTGATAGGGGATTTAAGTGCAGTGAAAGAGTGAGGCGAGATTAACAACCCGAGTTGGAATAGGACCCTACACTCTACTGCTTGTTGCCCAAAGCGAGTAAATTGTATCTTATTTGTGGAACTCAGACACAGTTATTTCAGGCCGCCAAGATCTAGCTTGAATATAGGTTCCTGCTGCGTTAGATAATCAATCAAACAAAATATGTCAAACCCTCCCCAGACGGGTGTACCAGCTCACAAGATAAAAAGGGCTAAATATTAGACTCGAACGCGCACAAGGGATCCTTGGACGGTAATGGATCCTTGGACAAAAATTAGGGGAGACATATATTAATCAAAATACCAATGTCGTCTTTCTCCCCCATTGTCAAAGACATAAAACCAGCCATGAGGTCAAATAAAATGGTGTACTTATTATTAAGAAATTTATTACATTGGATGAAAAGGCCAGTGCTCAATTGATAATGGCGCAACATCGGTCAAATTACAATTGCTAAATCAGGAGAATGTTGGAATCTCAGGACTAATTTAAAGGTTAGAGCCATCCATGTTGCTTTTACTTTCTATTTTATGAAGTACGATTTCATCATTTCTTATGGGTTTTGTAAATACCTAAACGTATACAGTTTCAATATCGATATATGTGTGTTGGAATACTTTGGTTCCTCGTGAACAAAACACCATGAAAATAAACAGTCCTTATTCACGCCTAATTCTCACCAAGTGACCTGAGTTGCCATAAACTAGTGCTAAGCATAACTGAGTTATGGCCGATTTTCGTTGAAGTGTGCAACCTCTCTATCGTCATAGAGGAAAATCAGTTTTCGTCATTTTACGGCAGGCTATATATATTTCATATTGAATATATAACGTTACACATAAGCATATAAATCCATTTGATATACATTTATGTCGTTCAGATAAGGCAGTATATTTTTCGCTCACATATTCCGTAAAGCTGCTTAATAACAAAAATCTTCGCACAGTATTTTTATCGGTGTACGATAAAAAGCGGAGAAATTTGCTGTTTTCCGACGCAGAATAAATTCTTTGACAACACAAAGCAGTGTCATTTTTTAAACCGGTATCATATTTGCAGTTATATTTATACCAACAGATATGAAGTTTAATTTTCTACATCTCTTAACTTTTTAGCCGGTGGTAGATCCAGGGTCACGTGGGCGCAGTTCTCGCACAACCTTTACTTTTCAGATCTGAGGGAAATATGCGTCAGAAAAAAATACTCGGCATCCAGCGGGTTAAGCCATAGGTTATGTGCGTAATAATGTTGTGGTAAGGGGCTGGTCATTTAGTATAAAGGGAAATGATAGGGTCAGACGGATCAGAGGAGGGTCATCCAACATATGACAATCTCTCTGAGAGGGTCATGATAAATAATATACGTATAACTGTGACTTACGACTAGGTAGGCGGGTGATATTCCTGACGTGTGCGTCAAGGATCAGAAAGCTTTATATCTACGTATACCATGGGTTTCGCCTAGAAGGCAGAATGTGGAACAAGTTACGAATATCTATATTGCGATTCTCAACAAACGTACGGGACTTAAGACAGTGCTGTGATGACCATGCAGAAAGAGACCATACATTTGTATTTGCAATTCGATTTCTCTCAGCATGAAAACCTTGTCCACATGTAAATAGGAATATTGAACATGCAGATTCGAATTTGCGTAAACAGATTTGCAGTCGAAACTTGGCGTCCTCATATTATTACAATGAAATGGTTTTGTTTCACATACATTTATAATCTGCCTTTACGTTTCAGTTGTGACTATAGCTATTGGTGAAAAAACACAATCTTCCTGTACCAAGCTCCTTGACATTCCAATGTCATACGATGAACAAAAAAAAGATTGATTGACAGCATCGAGTCGCCAGTGACCAGCTATTATGACGTGAAGATTATTGTGTGCTATTGACAAAAACCATGTGTCAAGAATTGTTTTGTAAAGGTTACACCTAATAACCCACGTCAATCATTCGCTAAGCTTACACATTCAATATTTGAAGATCTCTGGTGCCAGTTTTTGAAAAATATAAGTTGGGTGGTCAATAAATTCTCACTTACGAAACATTTACTCTTTCAAAAAGACAGAGCAAACTATTCTGGAATGATTTAGTATTTGCCAGGAATCGTACACATAAACACACAAAATATGTTGAATATGTACCACTTTTGGTAAATCCCGAGCAGTTGTACGGTGCTCACAATTGTAGAGTCACAACCAGCAGTGAGGCGGAAACGCTTGCTTTTGGAGGATAGTCCGTAGTAATGCAGGTGTTATACATAGACGGGTCCGAACCACCCACCCTTGTAGTAGGCAGCCAAATTATGTTGAGAGAAGATTTTGATATTTTGGACCCCTGCCTTTTAAAAATGCTGGATCCGACCTTGTTAGATGTTAATCACTTTGGTAAAACCCGAGCTGATGTCCGGTGCTGACAAACCTAGAGTCAGCACCAGGGCGAACCTAGTTTCGAACCACGAGCATAAGAATGTTTGGCACGTTATAAGGACGCAGCTTTGCCCAGCGAGTTGACGCATCACATTTGAAAACGTATACTCTCGTCACACTGACGGATCAATGTTACGTAACCAAAATAACGGGACATGGTTGACCCAGTCGCCTATTGTGACGGTGCTATGTTGAAAACAGGTATTTCTGTACCTCATATGGCATATTTCGCAATAGAACAATAAAATGTTTGATACAACAATGCATCAATGTCACCATGCACAAGTTCCGACCCCGACAGGGTGTTTCGTACAATTAGCATTACAATTCCAAATAACTGCACTTTAGTTGTCAGTTGGTCATGTTGGTGACAAACATCTGGTATCATGACTGATTTTCAGTGATCCATACACATTATTGTCACAGCTAATTTCCTTTGCATCTGTTTCGTCGGATAATCAAGACTGTCTATTCTCTGGCTTTGACTTTTTATACATGATATTATATATGCCATAATTAAATGTCAGATTTTGTTTTCATTAAACTCTTCCAGTCATATAACATTATGCTTGCATTTGTCCTTTAAGAACATTCCATTTGTTACATTCGTGCTGGCCATTAGAGAACATAAAACGACACATATTGTTTACAAGACCGTCGACATTGCAAATTGAGTTATAATTGTCATGAAAACAGACAGTATCATTATTTTATTGACAACTTAATGTTGTCATTATAACGTAGCGCATATTGTGAAACATTAACAATCAGATTACTGAAACACGAGCCCAAATGTGTATTTTTAAGTATGATTAGATCTTCATCTTTGGATTTCTTTGTTTAACTCTAGCAGTATTCCGGCGTTATGACGGTTACTAGTATATCAATAACCAGGCACTAAGAATATAGATAACTATCAGAGTGAGTGACTATAGTTTTACGCCGCTTTTAGCAATATTCCAACGCCTCGATTACTATCAGAGAATGATAGTTTACGAAATGTTATCCGATACTGGTCAGTATCACGGATGTAGTCAAGCATAAGGCTGATGGGACATCAGCTGACCTATTCTCTGATCAAGACTCGATTGTTTACAGGCCACCGTCGTGTGGAAGCTCTGGAGTGTGGCGTAGGGCAACAAATTGATTGTGGGAGTGGCAAGTGTTACCGGTAGGGCAGGACTTCGCGAAACACCTGGTGTCATCAGTGATCCATTCATATAATTTTCTCCGCTATATGCGTAATGCAAGCTTTTTTGGCAAAACTACTACTTTCTATTGATAATGGATTTTGTTACCAGAAACCATGTGCCTGTATGTGTAGCTCTCCCCCATTTTGTGGTGCCAGTAGTCTTTGTCATTGTGCAATCCTTAATACTCTAATAGTTGTATGTAAATATCATATTGATGCGATGGCCAAGCTAGGAACTATGTCAGTTTGAGCCTTTTGCTATAGAATTACACGATAGCAGGCCCACAGTAACATTCACGAAATACATTTATTTTTAATTCCTAATAGTATGTTCTTATTTCTTAATATAAACCGACCCACAAGTAATCAAACTGAATCCTTTCATAACTATTCTGTAGCGAGCCCACAACAGCCATAATGGTTTCATGTTAAATCCATAATATGAATGCAGACTTAACTATTCATGTACATGCTCCATTCCAACGTCCTCTGCAGGCGACACGCAGCGCAAGCCTTGAACAATTAGCAGGATACATTGTCCTAATCAGATCGTGCAATCTGGAATTGTTAATTGCAGAGTTCCCCATCATTTCTTGATAAACAACGATCGCCTAATGTTAACTGATCATATCTTATATACCAGGCCATTATTTGAGTATGGACGGCATGCTGTCTAATTATGATCATGATTCTGGGGTATTTGAATTATGATTCAACTAAACTGATACGTGGATGACCAAAGATAACGTAAAACCGAACTAATGTTTTGATATTGTATATTGCTGTTCTTGTAATTAAATTATTGAAGATGTTTATCAGACAGCCTGTAAATATTTTCCAGGCGACGTTATATTGATGCCATGCGGGTCAATGTTGTAATTCTGTGCTAAACTGATAAATTGACGATCACAGAAAGTACCCCAAAACATTGTTTACAGAAATAAACACAATTTACGTTCATTTAAGTTTCGATAGGTACCAAAGTAGTTCGACAAAACATCACCAATTAAAACATTGGGCGATGTTACACATTTCAAATAATTTTATACAGCAAACTGTCATTGCATTTGAACCATGGTACCCATGAACATAAGGGTATAAGCACTGTGCCATGGCAGCATGAAAAAGTCATCATTCAACACTTAATAAAAGCTACAAAACCTTTCCATGTTCATAACAAATCTCTTCCCAAAACAGTCGGTTTTAAGATTCCGTCATTACCATGAGCATGTGTTTAGGAATTACTTTAAACTAGTGATGGCACCAGTTATTATCGGAATGTGAACCCCATCGGATAAGACCCGACAAAAAGGCAATCTTGGTATGGTGTAGATTTCGACAGCATATCAGGTCATATCGACCATTCGGCGGAGTGACGTTGACGATACATCGACTTCAGCCTTTTCGTTGGGCACGCCAAATTCGGAATTGGCCAGCTGTGGTCTTTTCTGGTGAGAGCACGGTCCATCTTTTCAGAGTGAACATCAGAATAAGGATCTACCGACGGGGTCAGAGAATCCGATTCCTTCGAAATCCTCCAATGAACAGAGATGAAAATGTATAGGCCACGCCACTGAGGAAAATACCCGAGACTTCATTAAACGCCCAACGAAGTCTGTTCATGTTTATTTACTTCCTGTGTATTCCAGTGGTGCTGAAAATGAAATTTGTTTTGGCAGATAATCGAAATTGATATTCTCTGGCTTTGACGTTTCGTACTATAATGTGAAATCGAATATTTTCTCCTGATATAATTTGTTATCTGTGATGTTGACCTTTGTTGGCAATTATCATTGTCGCCAGTGTTTATATCTCGTCAACTTGTCTTTTATGCTCTCGTAAGCACAATAATGACTGTAATGTTAATATTTTATGGAATGTTTACGATAAAATGAGGATTTCTGTTCATTTTGCTACATGAAACCTACAACTTGTAGCAAGAAATATTAAGGTCTACTTTTTGTGCCTATGGAAATGTCAAGTTGCAAAGTTCGAAACATTGTTATGAACATTTATGGTCATGTTCTGTCTCTGGCTTGCACAAGTTTGATTTATGGCATGATTAAATACACGAGCATAGCTTAAATGAGTGAACATGTAAAATTTATTACCTTTAAGGGTAAATATGTCTATCTGACAGTATAAGTACAGTATCGCTTTGACTGAATCTGCATTGATGGAAGTTGGGGGACGTCCTTAAACATGGTTGCCCAACGTTTACCAGTTGAATACCTATGGCACTTATCCGAATACACCTTGTAACATGCGGTCATGAATTTCGTGGGAAGTACTATTCTCTGAAGTAAGAAAAATGATGACTGCTCGGTGCTCGTATTTTTCCATTTCTGTGTCCATTTGGACCCCTATCATGTTCAACTGGCTGTCACTAATATACAAACGGCCTCAACAGACCATATACACTTGCAATAAACAACTCAAACAATGTACAACATTGACTAATTCACTTTATTATGTCCCAAAGTTGAAAGTTAGTCAAGCTTAGAACTTTATGACCGGCTCTCGTACATAAGTTTTATGTCAAGATCAGCATCTGATCACAACCGAGAAGGTAGCAATGTAAGGTAACGCCAACGCGAACCAAGACTGCAATGCAGCTGGTCCAAAATATCTGTCATTAATGTATGTCTGTGTCCTAATGAAGGTGCCTGTGACAGCCTGTCCTATCATTTGGTTCGGAAAGATTCGGACACGTTAAGTCAAGTAGGGTCACATCGGTCCCTTGTCTTTCGTTAAACGAAGCGTGAGGGTTCTTAACTCGTCTGGTGCTGTTTCTAGGTCAATCATGTACGAACATACTATTTGATGTGCAATGGCCATTAATATTGCTGTCGATATGACGGAAGTTGTAGCACGGCAATGGTGTAGCCCAGCGGAATGGCCTGTGGTAAAACGGCCCAATATGTTAGCAACCTTGAAGGGTTTGGTACTTCCTCATAACTGCCTGGTAGCACCTGCTGCTTAAGATCGTCTCGTCCACAGTCTTTTGGTGGGATTCAGAGACATTATGTTACTATTATTTATTGATCGATAATGGTTTCTTTTGAAATGATTTGAGATGAAAGTAGTCTAATTGGAGGGTTTGGTTGGATGGACTGAGGTTGATACATTTCAGCTGCAGGTTCAATGTGGCGTCTTTAGAACTGCCGAGGTTTTCTGCGAAAAATACTTTATAAAAGGGTATTAACAGATGTTCCAAAGACCAAGTTGAGGATACATGCGCTCACGTCATCTCTCTTTTTGATGAACTAATTTATCCTGCTAAACTGCTAGTTGTTGGCGGTCATTGTAAACATGAAGTCACACCAGATATTAAATAAAGTTATGTATTGATCCAGACAAACATCCTGCGAGGTACAACATAGTGAGTTCATTGAAATATGAACTACTACATAGTAAGGGACAAGTTGTGTGGACGTCGGATCTGGTGACAAAGTGAAAGTCAGTTCTTAAGTAAATCTAATTGTGGTGTTTACATTCCATCATACATACAATGTTTTTATAAGAAATGATCCTATTTATTCAAGCAGTTTTATTCAGCTCTGTATGATTAGGTCTACTTTCGCCTGTTATGTAGTTCGCCTCCAGTCTCTTTACCGTCTGTTAATAATGTTGGTTGGTTGGTTTGTTGTTTAACGCCGCACTCAGCAATATTCCAGCTATATGACAGCGGCTGTTAATAATGGATAAGTGCCATCACTTATTAGTCACGTGAAATACAGTGCTAGAAATGTGTTATGTAATGAAAATATTTTGTTACTGAACATTGAGTAAAGGATAAGTAAGACACAGTTGTTATTAAAATTTTAGTGAATGCAACTGATCTGAAACAACAAATTGTCTCAAGAGATTTATAGAAGAAAATACACTGTCTCCTGAGTAGATTCACGAAACAGATTATTTATTTAGCACACAAGTATTAACTGGAGATAACATTAGAGGAAAATAAGTGTTAATTCAATGTGTAAACCCAAGTTGAAACTAAATGAAGCTAAATGTATCAATTGGATTTTGATGGATTTATGTACAAGGTGAAATTCCTCGGATCTTGTTGGAACATGCGACAATATTTTAGCCATAAGTATGACTTCTTAATATTATTCACGGCCAGAAATAATGTTCTCAAATTGTTGTGAGGTATCTCTTTGTTATCGATGCAGACTGTTCGTGGATCCACTCGAAACAACTCTATTTTGTTATCATTTGTACCGGCTAATTGGTTTGGTCTCTAATTTGATTTTGTATGAAGATTGCAAATTCTTTTATTTAAACCTATGAGCCAAAATAAAAACAACAATGTATTTTTTTTCGGTAAATCCCAGCACCCATCCCTGTAATACTTAATGGTCGGTCACTAAGTCCCTCAGTCAAAAAGTTGATTTCAGTTTCTCGGACTAAAGTTCTATCGATTTTCGGGTCTGGGTTTGTACCTTATTTCATGTATGTTGATGTGCACACTGACCCAAAGTCAATGTTTCTTAAATTCGTTCTATGTGATAACGGTCTCCCCCTTTGAAAACGTGATATGTTTGTAGTTTGTCAGATTTATGATTACCATTGTGCCATAATTCTGACAATTATTAGTAGTTTAGTCTGTCTGGAATTAATACTTCCTTGGTTTATTCTCCGCTCCCGTTAACGATAAAATATCATACTGTAGTTAAACATAAGAATAAACAATAATCATCGAACTCAACGCCATTACCCGGTATGTTGGAAACTGAAATATGCTGTGTTTGTATAAATAGTGAAACGTGGTGACACAAAGCAACACCATCTGTAGCCTACGTTTATTCAATAATATTTTCCTGTTCATGCTGTATTATGATAAGACATGTAATATTGTATTAAATCTTGAGGGGATATTTATATAGATGGTTTCGCATGCGTAAAAGTGTTTTTTGTAGCACCCGTGAAGACCCGGGGAGCACCCACATAATACCAGAAACCCATTAGCCATGTTTGTTTGATGTTTTAAATGTGGCAGCACCTGACAATGTGACTATTTTCAAATAGGGCGATGAAACTGAAGTTAAAAATATGCAGAAAATATAAATTAGTCTGTTTGCATTTGCATTGTTTAATGTGATTAAACCTCAAAATTGAATATGCAAGCAATTCATTGGCATGGACAAAATTGATATCAAAATTGAAATAATACTCGAATTATGTTGCATACAGAACTTAACTTATTTCAACAGCTGGACTCTGTAATGTTCATGGCATGTCATCCCTGTACAGTCACCTCATAACATTTGATATATTATAATTTTAGGGAAATCATCTCGAAAAAACGAAATAGATCCTCGCAATACTTCTTTCTATTGTTTGACAAGATAATCGAGAAATGTGCGAACTGAGTCGCTCGTGGTCACCTATGACTCATGCAACATGCTTACTGACAACGTCAGAGACTTCCACGTATTCTCCCCGCAAAGCATTTTCATGAGAACAGGTTCTCTTTCACCACGTACAATGTTTCAATACAAACACCTGAATTCTCACAAGCCACAAAGTACATGTTTCAGAGGTTTAATTCCATGCATTGAGGCAAATGTTTGACAACACAACATGCAGATTACTTCAGGATATATTCAGTCAGTCAACTCGACCAGTCGTCAAATCTGTCGCCTTACTTTTTCTAGGTTGCACCATCTGATCAGACAGATATAGCGTGGTAAGCAGTCGTAACTCCACGCCAAAGTCCTGTCTTGATGACTTAGAAAGAAGTACTGAAAGCGACACATACAGGACACCAAACGCTGAACCAGTGCTTGGCTGTTTGAACATAGTGAGTTGACCAAATAAATCAGGAACTGAAGCCACTCTTCACAGAATGGCAATAGATTCGTCCTACTTAAATGAAGTTTGCAGTTGATGGTGCCATGTTGCTGCCTGACTTAAGTTAGAAAGTGGTCTGGCGCTATTCAACAAAGCAATCTTAACTTTAGACCATAAGTCTCCATTTGAGTATTGGAATTCCAATCATCTTGGCGTCAACGATCACTGCAGTACTTATTGATATCCCTGGCTCACATAAGCGTCGAAACTAACATTATTCTGAACTAGACTCGAGGTATTCAGATTCAACCTTTTTTCGTTCGTCTTTCATCCTGGCTTTGCCTTGTGACAGTCAGTTAACACAATACCGGAGTTATTGTTGGAAGGAGTGTGTAACAAAAGTCGAATGCATTTCTTAATTTATCTGCATTACCATTTATCTTATCGACGCTTAACATGTTGAATGCATTTATCGGAATGTATTTGCCAGATGTTCTACCACAAGAACACGGAGGCGGTCTCGTGTTTTGAAGATATATAGGAATCAATAGTGTATGTTTTATTATTATGTAAATAGTTTTGTCACAGTAACTCTGCGTGGATTCCTGTGGATAAAAGTCCATTGGTCATTCTTCCGAGTGTATGAGTTTGATTTTTCGAGGCTTTGAACAGTAGTTCAGTTACATCACGGCGTGTCAGCTTGATATGGGATGAATACTCAGAGTGATGCAGATATCAGACGTTTATCACTTTAGTACAACGCACGAGAACGAAGATCCTAACAAACCTAAAAAGACACCGACTCTGGGATTCGAACCCTCAATAATAGGGACACACCTCTGCACGTCGAATGAGTGAATGAGTGCTTGTGTTGATTCAAAGTAGTGGTTATAAGAAGTACGTTTGTAACATTTTTGCCGGCAGATCATAGACCGTCACCTCTGAATTGATAAAGCATCATTATCCCGTCGAATCTGGAATTCAAACCAACACTGTAACCACGTGACCCTCTTACTTGCCGGAAGTACAGTAAAGTACGGTTATAACGAACTCAAAGGGACTACTGATTTTAGTTCGTTATAACCGTAGATCGTTATAAGCATATATACAGCATAACTACAGCAAATAGTCGGGACCAAAAAAGTAAGTTCGTTATATCCGCAAGTTCGTTATATGCGTGTTCGTTATACTCGTAGTTTACTGAACGGGGTAATAGGAACAATTCTGCCGCGGAATCTCATCAGGGTCTTACCAAGAAAATAGATACGAATATTTCCCTCCAGGCAATCCAAGTTGAATGAAGCGTTTGTCAGTTTCCAATGTACGTCTTTGCATCCACAGTATCCACGTTAACGTATGATATTGTAAAGTGCATTAGTCGCTTTTCATGGAAACTAAGAATAACTGTTTCAAAGCTCATATGAGCTTAAGATAGTATGCACATAGGATAAAAGGCCTGTGTTACGATTTACAAAAAACAGACTTTTTTATGCTTGTCACCCAACATCTCCCTTGCAATCGATGCGTCAGCGCGGGATTACACCACAATGTCAAACGTCTAAGACATAGATCATCACTGCGGACCTTTCCCCACGGGAAGCTGGCCGCTTGTCATGACTGAGACACTGTTCAAAGTGAGTTAAACCCCGAGTCACTCACAAATCGGCACATTGTAGCATAGTCTTTGTACCCAAATCTCTAACACCAAAACCCATTTAATGGATTATAGTCTTATTGTTGTACCTGAATCCACTTCTAAATTGGCTCACTATCGGATTGACACAACTGGGCATTCGGGTTGCCGAAAGTCACCAATTTAATGTCATTTTGAGTAGGGCTTAGAGACAGGCCATTGTATTTTCTCGGGAGAAGGAGTCGCGGTGGACGGAACATATTTATTAACGGACACATAGCGATCCAATAGCTGTGCAGAATAGTGAAGCCAAATACTGATGATCACAGGAACTGTGTGTTTTCTGCTTATTCCAAGAAAGGACTGTGATGATGTTTAACAATAAATACAAACCTCGGACACAAATTACCATCATATCATAATTCGATTAAGTGTCCAGATGGTGTATTTTATATCAAAATGTGTAGAGTGAAGTTAACACAATCAACGTGGGGTCAACAGTAGTAGGAGGTGTCGTAACCACTTCTATGACATCATTGAGTTTAACGTTGCGTCCAAGACTATTGTACTTATATAGCGATGCGCATGCACGTGTACGTGTGTGTGTGTGTGTGTGGCTGCTTGTACTAGTCCGGACTGATGCCGATTTATAGTGCTGGCCCACTGAGATACCATGCCGCAGTTTAACATGAATACCCCACTCAGACTAAGGATACTGAATCCGAGCCGACCAGTCCTTGTTTTAGCTCCTTAATGCCGAGCTCCAGACAGGGTAACAACAAGTACCATCTGTTAACGTCTTTTGGTATGACGCGGCTGAGGATCGAACCCCGGACCTTCCGCTCTCCGGGCGGACGCTCTACCTCTAAACCACGGAGGCGGTCTAGAATCATGTACAAAACCATTATGTGGACATATGGGTAAAAGAATAATAGCGAGTGGCAGTCGAGAGAAGTTTATTTAACGAGAATCAGTCTATTTCCTGAAAAAAATAGACTATTGCAAAAATGATCGAATACTTGCATTAGCATTCATAATGAACTTAGTCATAGCTGTGGTGAAGAGCCCTGACGAAAAGTTAACAGTATCGCCATGACGCCAATAATCATATATGTGTTACCCTCACCTACTGTGTCTTCACTTATTATAAGGTCGGGGGCACGGGTGGCCCAGTCGTCTAAGGCGCCGCGATTCGCTGTGCAGAGTTGCGTCCCCTGGACACGCCAGAAACCTATGATTGTGGGTTCGAATCCCGGTTCGCCCCGATTATGTTTCTAGGTTTTTCAGCACCATACCCGTGCTCGTGGGTTTCACCGAAGTGGTAAACGTCTGAGACCTGCATCACTTCGGGCTTTCCTCCCACATTAAGCTGACACGCCGTGATATAACTGGAATAATGTTAAAAGCGGCATTAAACCCAACTCACTCACTCACTATTATAAGGTCAGTAATGCTATATGTTGTCAATACCTACTGTGACGTCATTGACTATCACGCCAACAATGTCAATACCACGTGAATGGTGATTGCATTGCTGTGTATGGTATAATAAAAACTCTCTTCCTTGAACCTCGTGGAAATTAAAGACGACAACGGCATTATTTGAAGTTCTGAAAATGTATTTATTTATTCATCCTAGCTGAAATTCGAGAAACGACACCCCCGTCCCCAACCTCCCAGTGTCTCCCTGTGTGTCGTGTAGTTGAACAATATCAGTTGATGGCATATAGACCGTCGTCAAACATAACTCAATTTAGCCATAATTGGCTAATATGTGGAGATTGATTCCACTGGTTTGCTCCAAATTACATGTACAAAGTCATCGATTCTGCACATGACCATGACCTAATGTGAAACATTAGGCATTCTTTTGTCCATGTGGTTGTCGATATATTAATATACATGTAGAAGAACTATCCCTACGAATTGTCCAATCCGGTTTATAAACAACTTCATTACACGACCAGGCGGAACTACATTGTTGCTTTCCGGACTCAGTTTTGAGACAAAAACCACATCTGAAGAAATATAATTCGTCCCATAATATCCAATTCGCATGGTGAACACAAGACTGTGTGTATGAAACCTATTCGTTTATTAATGGATAGGTTCCCTGTGTAATTGTGTTGCAGTAATTGAGATAAATCTCTGAAACTTGAAACTTGCTCCAATAACAATGCTAGCATCTGACGGCAGGAATGATGAATGTTATCTGTTTAACCATGGTTTGGGATTTAAGTATAGTGAAAGGGTTGCGATTAACGACCTAGGATGGAATAGGTCCCAAACACTCTACTGCTTGTTGTCCAAAGCGACTAAGATGTATCTTGTTTGCCTTAGGGCGCCAGTACGTAGCTTGAATATTGATTCCTACTGCGTAAAACAACCCACGAAACAAAAATGCCAGCTTTATTGTGGGACGAAAGTCCAACCCTGCCCAAACGGGTATGGTGCTAAGTTAGCAGCTAACAACATAAAAGGGCTAACTATTGGACTCAAACGTTTCCGTTTGTTTGTTTCATGTTATTTAACGCCGCGCTCACCTATATTACAGCTCCACGACGGCTGTCTGCAAATAGTCGAGTCTGGACCAGACGATCCGGTGATTGACATCATGAGCATCGATCCACGCAATTGGTATACGGAGACGTGAATCAACCAAGTCAGCGAACCTGACCACCCGATCCCGTTAGTCGCCTCTTACTTCAAGCATAGTCGCCTTTTACGGCAATAATGGGTTGCTGAAGACCTATTCTACCTCGGATCGTCACGGGTGGACGCACACAGCGGATCCTTGCATGGCCAATGGGCGCTACTCTGCGCAACTAATAACGGTGCCTACGACCATGTGATGAGCTGCTGATATTCCTGATGAAGGCGTCATGGATAAGGAATCTTAATATTTGCCATGGGTTTTACGGAGAAGGTAAAAAGTAGAATAGGCTGTTACGAATATCTGTATCGCGAATCTCTGTTAAAGGGCAAGTTCACACGGAAATGAACCTGTTTTTCTTGTACTTTTTCCACATTAAAAGTGTTAACCTAGAAGTGTCATAGACAAAAATATAAAAATATCACTAATAATTGACATATTTTTTGCATTAAAATGATTTATATTTTTCACATTTACCAAGTGTTCTATTTCCATAACAAAAACACCATGGCTTATGCCCCTTACAATATGACGTCATTGGTGCCAACTGATAAACATTATGACGTCATCATGCTTTGTTAGAGCCGCTTCACGTGGTGTAGGTACAGGTGTGTGATTCTAGCGTCTCAGATGCCAGCCAGCATAGTGTTATGCTGGGTCACCACTGCGCCGGAGTGTGTCGTAGGCCATGTTGTTTTACCACAAACTGGTACTTGATATCTTTTGCGTTGAGAATAGACAGGGACCCAGTTGAATTGGCACCAATTACATCATAATCTAAGGGGGATAACTCAGGCCTGTTTAGCTCGAAAAACGAAGGCCTCAAAACGGCATAGCATTTTCACACTATTGTGAGCTTCCTACTTTCACTGTGAAAAAAATGAGTGTATATTTTCAAACACAGATACCAACTAATTCTAACATTGCGTTTTGTTTAGACAAAGATAGAAAGTGATTTTTGTGTGTACACTTCCCCTTTAACGTAACGTAACGGAACGTGTTAACGGAAGTTAAGACAGTTTTGGTGCTGAGATGGCCATGCAGAACGAGGCCATACATTCGAAATGTAATTCGATTTCTCTCAGCATGAAAAGCTTGTCCATATGTAAATAGGAATATTGAATATATAGATTCGAACATTGCGAAAATTGATTTGCAGTTGACACTTGGCGTCCTTATGTTATTACAATCAAATACATTGGCATTTTGTCTCAAACATTTATACTCTTACTTAAAATTTCAGTTCTGACAAGCTATTTGAGACAAGAACACGGGCTATTATTCCGAGCTACATGACATTCCATTGTCACACGATGAACGAAAAAGATTGATCGACAGCATCGAGTTGCCAGTAACCAACTATTGTGGCGTGCATATTATTGTGTGTGATTGACATCAACCAAGTGTCCAGTATTCTTTCGTATAGGTTGCATCTTGTCATCAACGTCAATCATTCACTGAGCCTAATAGAATATGTGAAGAAAATTCAAGAAATAGCAAAATGCCTTAATCGAGCGTACAGAAATATCATAAATTAGCTGATCAATAAATGCCAGCTTTCGACAAGTATACTCTTTTAAAATGAAAAAAATAAAATGATTATGGAAAGATTTTATATTTTGCCAGGAGTCATACAAATTCTACTTAAAGAGCAGTAAATAGAAAAGAAACTTGAAATATTTGTTAATATTTGTTTGATGTGATATTGTCATTATCAACATGATTCAAGAGGAAGTTCCCATTTCGAGTTAGTGAGTGAGTTTGTTCAACGCCGCTTTGAACAATGTTCCAGTCATATTACGACTCGTCTGGTAGGCGTTGGAAGAAAATTCGAAGTGATGCAGGTCTAAGACGTTTACATCTTTGGTACGTGATCGCGACAAATCTCTTTCCATTAGAAATCTCCAAAAACATTAGATTGTACGATTCCGACTATATCAGAGAGTCATAACCAGGGCGAACCGGGATTCCAACCCCCGATCATAGTTTCCTGGCACGCTTTATGGACGCAACTCTGCACAGCGACATGCGGTGCTATGGGCGCATTGGCTAACCGTGCCCCATCACATTTGGAAACGTATGCTCTCATCAGACTGTATGGTTGGGTTACGTTTCTAGACCATAACAACGCGTGCATGGTTGGCCCAGTCGGCTATTGTAACGATGTCATGTTGATATCACGTCGTTCTGTACATCATGTGACATATTTCGGAGCAAAACAATAAAATGTTTGATACCGCAATGCATCGATGTCAGCATTTACAAATCAGGTTGGTTGGTTGGTTTGTTGTTTTACGCCGCACTCAGCAATATTCCAGCTATATGACGGCGGTCTGTAAATAATCGAGTCTGGACCAGACACTCCAGTGATTAATATCATGAACATCGATCCACGCAATTGGGATCGATGACATGCATCAACCAAGTCAGCGAGTCTGACCACCCGATCCCGTTAATCGCCTTTTACGACAAGCAGAGTCGCCTTTTCCGGCAAGCATGGGTTGCTGAAGACCTATTCTACCCCGGGTCTTCACGCATCACAATCCCCAGTAGCTGCATTGTAGCTGTCAGTTTGTCATATTGGTGACAATTTCAGCAAGTAGTCTGCGAAGACCTGGAGTCATCATTGATTTTCAGTCATCCGTATGCATAATTTTCAGTGCTATTTTGCCTTTGCATTTCCAAATGGGATAATCAAGACTGGTTATTCTTTGGCCTTGACATTTCGTATATATTATATATTCCATGATCAAATGTCAGTTTATGTTAATGAACACATCGTATAGCTGTGAAACAAAAGAATTATCTGCATACATGCAGTGCATGCCTTAGGCCTTCACTCACCAAATCATGCAAGAATACAGATAACTGTCCCAGTGGGTGAGTGAGTAAGTATAGTTGTACGCCGCTTTTAGCAATATTCCTACGCCCCAATAACTATCAGAGCATAATAGTTTGTGAAATGTTATCCTAAACTGGTCAGTATCACAGATGTAGTCAAGCAGAGACCTGATGGGACATCAGCTAACACTATTATCTGGTCAATATATATTGTCTGTCTGGTTTACAGGCCGTCGTCGAGTGGCAGAAGAACTGCTGTGCGGCGTAAGGAGACAAACAGATTGTTGAAGCGGCATAAGGTACAGGTAGGGCAGGGCTTCTCGAAAAGCCTGGTGTCATCAGTGATCAATTCATATAGTTTTCACCGCTCTTCGCGCAATGGAATCTGTTTCGGCAAAAAATCGAAACTACTGTTTTATATTTACAGTGGATTTTTGTTCCTGGAAAGCATGTACATGCATAAGTATCTCTCCCAATTCTGTGGTGTTAGTAGTCTTTGTCATTCCTTTATACTCAATACTAGTATATGCTCAATAACATTAACGAAATTTATTTGTTTTTAATTCCTATTTTTTCATTTCTCATTATAAACCGACTTACAAGTAGGCAAAACTGAAGCCTTTCATAACTATACTGTAACGTGCCCATAACAGCCCTACTTGTTTCAAGTTAAATCCATAAAAAGAATGCAGACCTAACTATTCATGTAAATGCTCAATTACAAAGTCTTCTTCAAATTATACAAAAATCATGAATGAGTGAGTTGGGTTTAACGCCGCTTTTAACAGTATTCCAGTTATGTCACGGCGTGTCAGCTTAATGTGGGAGGAAAGCCCGTGATGCAGGTCTCAGAAGTTTACTGACTGCTAACAAACATAGGAACATAATCGTGGCGAACCGGGATTCGAACCCACAATCGTAGGTTTCTGGCTTGCCGAAGGGACGCAACTCTGCACAGCAAATAAAAATCATCATGATAGGTTGTCATTATCAGATCGTGCAGTCTGAAATAGTTAGTTCCCATTACTTGTGGAGCATTTCCTGATAAACAACGACCCCTAATGCTAACTGATCATATACCAGGCCATTATATGTGTATGGACGGCATGCTGTCCATTTATGATCTTAAATTAAGGGTATTTTAATTTTGTTTCCTGTGAACTGATACATGAATGATCAAAGGTAACGTGAAATCAAACTAATGTTTTGATATTGTACTTTGCCGTTCTTATTATTAGATAATCGAGGGGTTTGTCACATAGACTGTAACGACGGGAACAAAAATAATTTCCGGTCAACTTAATATTTCAATCAACATGTTCTTGAAATTGCGGTGGTATTTACGGCCAGTGTCACTGTCGACACACCGAGAGCGGAAGGTCAGTGGTTCGATCCCCGGCCGCGTCATACCTAGAGTTAAAAGATGGTACTGCTTGTTACCCTGCCTTGCGCTTGGCATTAAGGGGATAAAACTGGTCGGGTCGGAGTCTGTGTCTGTGTGAAGTATGCATGTTAAAACTGCTGTAAGGTATCTCAGTGGGCTAGCACTATTATAAAAGCGACAAAACCTTACCATATTAATAAGAAGTCTCTTCTAAAAGCAGAGTCGACTGTACGATTTCGACTATGTCATGAGCATAAAACTGGAAGATGTCCGGACTAGTGCCAGCAGCCACATACGCACGCACGCACGCACGCACGCACGCACATATATATATATATATATATATATATATATATATATATATATATATATATATATAATAATAACTACAATAATATTGAAGGCGACGTTAAACCCCATTTCACCTCGACACGGCATTTGCAGATTACCATTCTAAATTGGTTATATATAGAATATGTCATTCTGTATTAAAACTGATAAAGTAACTTTCACAGACAGTATACCAACACATAGTTATCAGAAAAAAATACAATTTACTTTCATGGAATGTGCGATAGGTTCCAGTATAGTCCGATATAACCTAACAAAATTGGGCGATGTTACGCGTTTAAACGTTTAAGGATTTTAAAAAAGCAAAATCTCACTGCATTTGAAGGGTAAAACCTGTGAACATTAAATCCGTGCCATGATAACATAACGTCATCGTTCAACAGTAAACAACAAGAAAGGAATGTATGGTGTTGTTGGACCGCACGAAAACGACAACTGATGAGGCTTTACAGGGTGATTGGCAGGACTGCAGAAAGGCCACAAAGTTAAAGACCCCGCGTTACAGCCAATGTGTACCGCTATCTCCGCTCCTTGCACATATATGTACATGTACCATATTCCTCACTGAGACGTCATCTGCTGCGACTACGCCTTCGTGCCACCAGTCGTCACACAGTACGTCGCAGATGACGACGGCATGGTATCAGGGCATATCGACTTTTCAACAGAATGACGTAAACAGCGTTTTGGTTGGGCAGGTCAAGTTCACGTTGGCAACGTCTAAACTGGCAACGTGGGATCTTTTCTGGTAACAGCAGGATCCATCCTTTCAGAGTGGACGTCAGAACCCGGATCTACCGACGTGGTTAGAGAATCTGATTCCGCCGCAATCCTCCAATGAACAGAGATCGGAATGTTTGGGCACGAAGAGGCACGGAGGAAATACCCGAGACTTCATTAAACGCAAAACGAAGTTTGTTCATGTTTATTTACAATTGCTCCTGAGTGTTTCAGGGGTCCTCAAAATGGATTCTGTTTTGGCAGATAATCGAGACTGATATTCTCTGGCTTTGACGTTTTCTAGTATTATGTAAAACTGCATATAGTCACCTTGTGCTGTTTGTTAACTGTGTGACCGCCTTCTTGGTCTCGTGGAAGAGCTTCCGTCCGGAGAGCGGAAGGTCCTGGCATGGGTTCGATACCCGGCCGCGTCATACCAAAAGACGTTAAAAATGGTACTCGTTATTACCCTGTCTGCTGCTTGGCATTAAGTGAGCGAGTACGCTTTTAGCAATATTCAAGCAATATCGCGGCGGGGGATACCAGAATGGGCTTCACATATTGTACCCATGTCGGGAATCGAACCCGGGTCTTCGGCGTGACGAGCGAACGCTTTAACAACTAGGCTACCCGACCGCCCTTTGGCCTTAAAGGGTCTAAAACAAGGACTGGTCGGCTCGGAGTCAGTATACTGAGTCTGAGTTGGGTATCCATGTTAAACTGCGGCATGGTATCTCAATGTGCTTAGCACCATAAATCGGCATCAGTCCGGCCAGTTCAAACAACCACACCCACACACACGTGCATGCACGTCGCTATATAAGTGCAATAATCTTAAACCCCTTTTTCACTTCATCTGTTAACTGTGATGGTAATTGTGGGCGCAAGTGTTTACATGTCGTCAAATGATTAAAATATACTTTCGAAACGTTTAAAAAAAACGTTGGGACATTTTCCAAAACGTTTGCACAGTTTGCCATGATAATTATTTTGCAGGCCCTTTTCATATCATGTAATTTTGTATGTCCAATATTGTAATTTATAGCATTCTGATGTCCATCAGCAAGATTTGTTTGTTTGTTGTTTAGCGTCTCATTCAGCATTATTTCAGTAATATTACGGCGGCCTGTAAATAATCGAGTATGGGCAGGCAATCCGGTGATTAATATTATGAAAATCGATCCACACCGTCGGGACTCGATGACACGCAAACAGCTTAGTCACCAAACCGCAGCACCAAATTTCGTCACCTGTAACGAGCAGCATATGTATAAATGTTGGTTGCTTGGGACCAATTCGAAATTGTAATTCCCCTTGGGGCATTACAAAAGAAGTGAGGGGGTTTAGTTTTACGTCGCTATTCCAGCAATATCATGGCGGATGATATCAGAAATGGGCTTCACACATTGGACTCATTTTGGGAATCGAACTCGGGCCTCAGGCTTGAATATTCAACGCTTTAACCTATGGGTCACTCCACCGCCGCCAGAATATGAAAGAGAAAAGTAAAAATATAATGGATTTACAACATAAAATGTGACGAAGTTGATGTGTGTGTGTTTGTATTGGAACAATTCTCGTCTCAGGAAAAGGGACCAACAGAATAGACCCCGAGTCGAGCGAACCACAATCTCCCCCGTCGACCCTCATTACAGAAGGTCCTGTTCGAGACAAGATATACATGTCGAGTATGACCAGACCAGCATCTCATCATCACCTAGAAGGCGGTAATGTAAGGTAACGCGAACGCGAACCAAGACTGCAACGCGGCTGGTCAAAGATATCTGTCATCAATGCATGTCTTTGCCCTAATGAAGGTGTCTGTGATTTCCAGTCCTGGCATTAGGTTCTGATGGGTTCAAACACTTCAAGTCAAGTAGGGTCACATCAGCCCCTTGTCTTCCTTTAAACGAAGTGTGTGGTTCTTAACTCGTCTGGGGCTATTTCTGGGTGAATCACGTACGAACATAGTATTTGATGTGTAATGGTCATTAATATGGCTTTTGATACGACCGAGCATGTAGCATGGCAATGGTATAGCCTGGCGGCATGGCCTGTGGTAAACGGCATAATATGTTAGCAACCTTGAAGAGTTTGGTACTTCCTCCTGCTGCTAAAAAGGGTCTTGTCGACAGTCTTTTTGGTTGGATTGAGAGGAATTAATTTGCTATTATTTATTGATCGATTATGGTTTCCTTTGACATGGTTTGACATGAAAATAGTCTTATTGGAGGGATTGATTGGATGAGCTGAAGTCAATGAATTTTAGCTGCAGGTTGAATGTGATGTTTTTCTGCGGAACATCTTTTGTAGAAAAGGGTAGTACCATAATGAAATGCATGAAACCTATGATAACGTTACATTTGATCATTAGGGGACCGACCGTTTTGAAAGAGAAAAAGATTGTTTCTTCAATGTGAGGCCCATGGTACATATTTATTTACAATTCTTCCTGAGTTTCGGAAAACCCTTTGCAGAAAAGGGTAGTAACATAATGGTGAGGTGAGGTGAAATAGGGTTTAACGTCGCGTCGCGTGTGTGTGTGTGTGTGGCTGCTTGTACTAGTCCGGACTGATGCCGATTTTATAGTGCTAGCACACTGAGATACCATGTCGCAGTTTTCACATAAATATCCCACTCAGGCACAGTAAACTGACTCCGAGCCGACCAATCCTTTTTTATCCCCTTTTATGCCGAGCGCCAGAGAGGGTAACAACAGGTACCATATTTAAACTTTTTTTGGTATGACACGGCCGGGGATCGAGCCCCGGACCTTCCTCTCTCAGGGCGGACGCTCTACCACTAGAGCACGGAGGCGGTCCGTAACATAATGTACTGAATGAAACCTATATTAACGATAACTTACAGTCGATCAATAAGGGACTTCGACATCTGCAATGTCTTAAATTTAATTTTTAAGTAAAGTAATGAGTCTAAATACATTTCAAAAACATCTTGCAATAATGTATTGTTTCGATACCCTCACGCGATATGTTTGTACTTTGTTAGCATTGGGATTACCATCATTCCATAATTCTGAGAACAAAGTAGCTTAATGTTTCTGGAATACATGTTTCCTGGCTTTATCCTCCGCTGGAGTTAAATGATAAAATGTCATACTGTAGTAAAACTGCAATAAATACCATCATCAACCCCAACGGCATTACACATAGCCTGAAAACTGGCAGCTGAAATA
Source organism: Haliotis cracherodii (assembly GCF_022045235.1). NCBI lineage: Eukaryota > Metazoa > Mollusca > Gastropoda > Lepetellida > Haliotidae > Haliotis > Haliotis cracherodii. The sequence goes on along the minus strand of NW_027266270.1, from coordinate 14,999,861 downwards.
TGCAGTGTTTGTATAAAAAGTAAAACGCTTGTATACAAAGCAACCGTTATTGCGAGGCAGTTCATACCAGGTAATGAGATTGCCATTTACTGCAACAGAGCTGTCGACATTCTTATAGAGCGATTTTACAGCATCAGCTGTTTGTAAGGTATCTCTTTTTTCATGTCTGTTAACATTATGATTATATTATAGTTTTTACGAGAACGAAGACCCGTGAAGATCCGGGCTCGAATTGGTCTTCGGAAGCCCGTGCTTGTCGTAAGATGAGACTAACGGGATTGGGTGGTCAAGCTCGCTGACTTGGATTGTCTTGTTCCAGAATCAATTGGTGACAGGCCACCATATTATAGCTGGACTATTGCTGAGTGCGGCGTTAAACAACAAACAAACATACAAACAAAACAGAAACAGCAATATGTTGATAACATAGCGTGTATTTTCAGTTCATACTGCTACTACTTATAGAGCTGAACATGTATACCGTACACACAGACAGTGTTGGAGGCCCCGTAGCTCAGATACAATCCTACACGCCTGTGGTATTTAAGAAATAAACGACGAGTTGGAGTTGTTTATCGTACAATAAAACTCCGCATGATGAATAAACCATGAGGGGCGGTGTTTTATTGAACGATAGAAAACGACCACGAGTCGTTTATTTCTTATATGATATATGAACATTTTTTACAGCCCCTTTAAGGATGTAAATAATATGTACACGTTTCTAAACCTATTTACCATATCTAAATAGCCATGACTCCCTGAATACATCGGCAATGCCGGACAAATTGATTTTATGAACAGGGATGTTACATTTGGTATTTTCCAGATATTCTCACAATTTTCACGTCGATTATCTGGACCTTATCTCCCTGTACCGATTGTCATTTCTCTCCCACTTCTGCATGTGATTATTCGCCCATTGCGTTCATCTGCGTCATCTTCATTAATCATACAAAAATTCAATTGAATCCGCTTTAAAAACTATATCGTGATGGCATCAATTCCAAACTACAAATCCACATGATTCTGCCCTGATGAAATTCTACGATACTATATCTATATCATGAATATACATCAATTGTGGAATTTTCGTTTAAATCATTAAATGGCTTTGATGAAAATGTCTAACCTTTCTAGTGTTTCTATTTCTTGTTGACAGCAAATCTATGATGGATCTTGATGGATTACGATGATAGTATATCCAAAACAATATATTTCTGCCTGACCTGTAATGGGGCCAAACTAGCAAAAAAGGTATCTTTGATCACGATCAAGTTACATTTACTTGGGCATTAGGTATCTTGAATGATACACTGTTTTACTATCACATTTCGTTTGTGTTTTCGAACCATGTTATAAACACCGACATTTAGCATGTATTCTCATAAGTATTTATCGTTTGATACCAAGTTTGAATTTGAAAATCAGTGCGTCTGCTACGGAACATACTCATAAGATAAGATTTATCCCCAAATTCCTGGGACATCCAGACGTATAAGAATCCTGTTTGGAATAATAATATTTTAACATGTGAAGCCCAGTTTCTCCTCCATTATCCAAATATACTGTACGCATGACATAGCATGCCCGAGGATAACGTGTTGGGTTCATTACACAGCAACCTACACCAATACTTAAAATGCTGTAAAAATACTTAACACACAATGGATATCGCTCTTAATGAATAACTTCCGCAAGCACAGAATTGGTTGATGTAAGTTTTCTTATTAAAATGTATCTTTTGACCAAAATGACTTTGTAATCTTTTCTGCATAATAGCACACTTAATGTTTTCATTTTCTAATCTATGAAATATTTTCTGCTTACTTCCACATGTTCGTCGAAAATGTCCTTTAGTCTAACGATAATCATTCAAGTCTTACAGAACTTTTATGGTAACGCAACTTGTTAAAAGAAACTGTATTTAATCCTTTTTAACCTGACATTCATGATCAACTATTCAGGTTGCGATTTAGACCTTGGACATGCTAATTTCGAAGAAGTGCACTGTAAATTCAAAAAGTTTACACAACTTTACTGCGGCGGAATTAACATCCTTTTCGAAAATATCTCTTCCTTAAGATGTAGAAAAGTTGTCAATAAAGGTTTGAGCTTTATTACCTGCCCAAATCACAACAATGTTCTGTCTAATTTTCACTGGGTGTAAAAACGCGAAGAAGCCTGCATGAAATTGTTAAACGATCAAATTCCGTTCCACTGTGTACAGTCATATCGGTAATATCTTTGAAAACGTCTTGAAAAACGAGGAATTAAAACATAGTCAATTAGACTGGTACCATCATGACCAACACATGTTAACCCGCACTTGGTTTCCTACCATTTCCAAAATGGATTGACAACTGTTTACATAGTTATGATAAGGAAATCCCATATTTATTTGTTGTTTCATCCTGTGAATTTCTACTCACACAAAAAATGTCAAAATCATAATAAGCTATAATACAAGCTATGTTTGAGTCAAGTTGATCAATCCCGTCCTCTTCATCTTCACAATATAAGGGGGACCGATTCGACCAGCGAGTGGTCAGCCTCGATAACGTGGTTGATGCATGCAATCGTATCCCAAATGCGTAGATTGGTGCTCATGATGTTTATCACTGTATTCTCTGTTACAGACTCAATTATTTTCAGATCATCGTCATATAGCTAGAATTTTGTGACTGGAGCATTAATCAACAAACCGAAAAACAAAAATTTTGTGGTTTTTGACAAGCTGCGAACCCTGAAAAACTAACTATCCTAGCAGTTCGAGTCTCAATATCGATAGCAGCACAACAAAATGACACGTGCGCATGGAAGTTTCTGTTTTGATAATGCAATGGTCAGCATAGTAAATATAATAAGCTATTTGTCTGGTCAGTTTACTTATGACAAATGATACGTGACATTGTGTTTGCGTCTGATAGAATGTCAAACTCCTATCTTGTCAATTCAATATGAAGGTATCATACACGACTGCACCGAGAGTTCGAACGTTTATCGGTTCTGATTGGCTGCAAATCAATAGGTCCATTATCTTCGTCTTCAAGAGTCTCGACCAGCGACTTCGCCGCAGGATGCGTGTTGCTCACAGTATGAATAGGTTATACTGTCATCCAAAGTCTGGCTGCCCAACATGAAAAGTTTGTAGTTGTTCCCACTGACAAGCCCTCAAATAACATAATCAATATATGTAAGCATCACTTAATCAATTGTTTGATCAAAGAACTTGGTATCAATGACATTATGATATCAAATAATACCACATATAAGGCCAGGGACCCGTTCCACAAAGCGATCTTAGCGCTAAGACTGTCGTAAGTCAGTGTTAAAGAATGGGAGTTACGATCGACTTAGCGCTAAGATCGCTTTGTGGAACGGGGCCCAGTATGATAACTGAGGAAGTTATGTGAACTAGACCCTAAAATCTGAAGACATGTTCATTCCTCCATTATACTGGAATCCCAAGGTTCATAAAAATCCATATAAAGAAAGATATATTGCGGGGGCCTGAATATGTACCACCAAAACCCTGTCTCAAAGACTAACCTTAATCCTTTATACAATCTAGGAAGGATTTTCTTTATATTCACAGAAAGTATTTGAGACGTGGATTCTCAAAAACTTAACGGATTTGCTTGAATTGTTTCAATCTAAAAACAGAACCAGGTTCCATTCAGAAACATGTGATTTTTCAACTTTCTACACCACCCTCCCACATGACAAACTTCAGGGTAAACTTCATTCCTTCATCCATGGGGCTTTTGTTACAAAACGTGGTGACCTCAGACACAGTTACGTATCTATATATTTAGAGGTTTAGGTCAATTTGTCAAAAATGAAAGCAAATGCCATCTGAAGTTTACTGAGAAAACAACATGTGAAATGCTGGACTTCCTCGTTGATAACATGTATGTGAAATTTGGGGACATTTAGGTAAGAAGCAGGCGACCCATGGGCACCAATTGTTCCCCCCTTCTTGTGGATCTGTTTCTTTATGCATATGATCGGAATTTCTGCTTGGATGGGCGTGTTCAAAACAAGGGTATTTGCCGAAGAAGTTTAACTTAAACTTCAGGTGCATGGATGATCTGAGAAGAATTGTTATGGTAGACGTGTGGAGGACATTTCCAAATGTGACGCTTCAGTGACAAAAATTATGTCCGATGCAATTCCCTATTTAGCCTTGTACCATATGTTCCCTTGGTTTTTCAGGTGAACAATTGACTTGCCTTTTGCATGTGTTTGAGACGGGTATCACCGATGGGTCAGGATACACTCACCTTTTCGCGAAGACCTGGTAATATTACTATTTAATAGTCATTTATAAACACATGCTCATGACATAATCGAAATCGTTCAATCGAAATTGTATCTTTGATATGGAAAGGGTTTTATTTATGTATGTACATGTAAGAGAATTTGTCAGTAGGATAGGTGGTCAACGACGTCATGTCTGAGCATGTCACTTTATTACTTTTGAATTAATACAATTCTTTCATAACAAAATGATTCACACATTTAAAGTATTTACATAGCACTCAAGACTGCAGTCCGTGTTGTTCGTCACCGCTGTATTTTAGCACTATCACGGCCGTCTATAAATTATCTAGTTTTGGTCAGACAAACCAGTGGTTGACTGCATGCCGTTGGAACACACTTCACACACTTGGACACATCACACATTGAAATATTAATCTCCCTATTTTCGGTTCAAACACCGAATTGGTATGGTGTCCGAGAGGGGACATGACTTTCTCGCTTCAGTCGTGGCCGCGAGAAAGCGATACAGTGATAACACGAGACGAAAAAGAGATATTCATATCGCTTTCTCGTCTCGTGCTATCTCTTTCTCGTCTCGTGTTATCGCTTTCTCGTCTCGTGTCATCGCTTTATCGCTTTCTCAGGGCCGTAATTGAAGGCAAGAAAGCGATGTCCCCTCTTGGCCACCATACATTAGGAATTCCCGGTTAGAATTGGCCTGCAGAAACCTGCTAGTCGCAATAGGCGTCTCAATGGATCGGGTGGTCAGGTTTGGTGACTTGGTTGGTCATCAAAGGCATCGATTATTGCTCGTATTATCATTTATGGGAATGTCTGATCGTCATGTGGGTGTAAACTTATTGAGTACGACGTTAATAAAACAAACAGCACGCATACACACATACACATACACATACACATACACACACACTCACGTGTACACACACATACAGACATTTCACGCACATACAATATACACACTCACGTACACAAGCACATTCACATATAACACAATCACACACACACACACACACACACACACACACACACACACACACACACACACACACATACGTGCGGAAACTGGGGATTAATTCAACTGACTTGGATTATGACTCACTGCTGCACCACTGCGGCATCTTCAGCATGAACCTGAATTGAATGTAGCTTCTTTCACGACCTGAGACAGTTCCAACCATGTGGATCTGATGTGTTTCATGCGTGACTTCCTCGTCACAAACATGTTGTTCACTTGATCTTAAAGACAAATTGGCAATCCTCGCACGTTAGCTTCAAGTGATTCAAACACCACTTGTCATGTATTCTTCTCTAGAAGTTAATGATTATTGTACAAATTACAACGATTCGATTACAATGATGAGAGTTCGATTCCCAACATGGATAAAATGTGTAAAGCTCATTTCTGGCGATCCCCGAACCGTGATATTGCTGGAATATTGCTAAATGCGTCGTAAAACCATACTCACTCACTCAGAAAATTTGATAAATACAGAAATTCCAGGTCGAGTCGGAGATCATGAAAATGTTAGTTCTTTTCTTCGCATATACCTAAAGCATATCCGGTGATTATTTTATTTTATGGCTTCGTCATACTAGTCGATACTTATATACATACACGTATGTACAACATATCATATCCGGATCCCTGAAGAAGGGGAATAGAAACCCATGCTTGTCGTAAGGAGGCGACTAACGGGATCGGGTGGCCAGACTCGCTGACTTGGATTGTCTGGTCCAGAATCGATTGGTGACAGATCGCCGTTCTACAGCTGGACTATTGCTGAGTGCGGCGTGCGGGTGAGTGAGTATGGTTTTACGCCGCTTTTAACAATATTCCAGCAATATCACGGCGAAGGACACCAGAAATGGGCTTCACACATTGTACCCATGTCGGGAATCGGGTCTTCGGCCTGACGGGCGAACGCTTTAACCACTAGGCTACCCAACCGTCCCCGTTAAACAAGAAACAAAGCATATATTGACTAACAGAATCTTCACCAAATGACTTAAGTCAATGTCACCAACAACGTATTGTTTCTTGACATCAATGAATATTTACTGAAACCAGATTACTCTTTTTTGTTTCTGAAATGAAGACAAATTGATAATCCATGGGGATTGTTAGACGCCGACTAATGTATTATCGTAAAAACTACAAACACTTACCCTGGATACTCTGTGGAATCGGTAGCTGAACTCAACAAAAAATCACAAAGTTTTTCCCGATTAACTGCTTTGAACACACGCACATGCATCAACCAAGTCTGTTGTGGACAAGTTTATGTTGTAGTATGTTTTATGTTTCCTGAACAGAATTAAAAACTGGTTCTGATCTTTTTATCTCGATATTGTTTTTATCCAGCAGTCGTTCGTGTATATAAATACATCGAGACAAACCGATATACATGATGTATGATGGAAAAAGACTTTCTTTTCTGAAAAAAAACTAAATACTGTTTAAGTACTCTCATGAATCAATGTACATACTGTAACGATAACAGACGTGTTTTTCTTATTTAGACTTGTATACATTCGTTCCTTGAGTAAAATGATCAATGCAATCTACACAGAATCAGTAACGTGCATGTTTTCTAGGTTTTTCGGGCTAGTTCGTTTTGCGACATTCATTAAATATCCCAGGGGGACGGGATCTTTGTTTGAGACATAATGTTTTTCTCGTCATCGCTGTTTTTCTGATTAAGTGAGCCAAACGGGGTTTTTTAAACTTTTAACGCAGTAACTTTCAGGACATCCAGAATAGCTAGTAGACAAAATAATTTGGGGGTAAAACCTGTGAACAGCATTTTCATGAGGAGATCATTGTTTGGGAAAAGGAGCACTTCACTCCCAAACCCTGGATAACAAATGATCAGCCCCTTAATATGAATATACATGAAACACGATTATGAGTGAGGGAGTGAGTGAGTGGGGTTTTACACCGCTTTTAGTAATATTCCAGCAATATCACGGTTGGGGACACCAGAAATGGGCTTTACACATTGTTCCCATGTCGGGAATCGAACCCGGGTTTTGGCGTGACAAGTAAACGCTTAAACCACTAGGCTACCCGACCGCCCCTAAACACGATTATGAACTATGGCTCGGCATTATTGGTTTGAAATCCAAACCCTGCTAAATCACAGAGTATATATTGCAGACACGAAGGACTTGTCATATTTTTTTTGCTAGAATCAGTGACACGATAGAGCAATTAACTTGAAACCTTATATAACTAACATTTCGTGCGATAGTTGATACAGGAACATATCTACTAGACATTCCCTATCGATTCCAGTGTATAGCGGTCATAGAAACAAGCTCCTGCACTGCAATCTGCACTCGGTAGTATATTACAGCTATATGACGGCAGTCTGTAAATAATCGAGTCTGGGCCAGTCAGTGTAGTGATTGACATCATGAGCATCGATCCACGCAATTGGGATAAGATGACATGCATCTACAAAGTCAGCAAGATGATCGCCTCTTACAAGCATTGGTTGCTGAAGGCCAATTCTAACCCGCATCTTTGCGAAACTAAGATACTGCAGCTGGCGATAAAGTGTCTCTGCTGTGTAGAGTGGTATTATCATGCAAGCAAATTGACCAGTGTTAATCAGGGTCGACAGCAAGGAGGCGAAAAATAAAGTTTAGAGAGTCGAATTGGCCAGACTAAGAGAAAGTTTAAGCACATTAGTACAAAAGGGTTAAAATTAAATAATTTTGCACCAAACTCAAAATATTGTCCAGTGTTAATCAGGGTCGACAGCAAGGAGGCGAAAAATGAAGTTTAGAGAGTCGAATAGGCCAGTCTAAGAGAAAGTTTTAGCACATTAGTACAAAAGGGTGAAAATTCAATAATTTTGCACCAAACTCAAAATATTGTCCATTGGTCAAGATGGTGTGTCCATTGGTTACGAAAATGGATATTAAACGGAGTACTGACCATTAATAGATTTTCTAATATGGCCAATACAACTCTACTGAGAGCCGGACTTGAATCTCCTGAAAAACACCAGGTGCCATCATTTGTGGGACGAATCGTGTGAAGGTTCATCGATTAAGTGGTTTCTGAGCATATAAAGTGCGAGGAAATGCACTTTCGGTCAGGTGAGCTTCAAATGTATTCTACACTTTGTAGACATCTTATCTGAAACTACTGGACTGATGAACCTTGAGTTTGGCATGTGTGTGTCTTGTGTGACGTCATAGTTTAACGTCGGTGCCTAAGAGGATGTGGCAAGTATGAGCTTTTGTGTTCTTCTTAGAATGTGTGCTGAACACTCAACATAAATGTGAGTCATGAAATGGATGAAGAATTCAAATTCAGTTAAACTAATAAAGCATTACGTTTCTAGGGTGGTGATGATAAGCTTCGATCAAAAATAGTCAATAGTCAAGGTGACAACGAAATGTGAATTGGACTGTTTAGTACATGTTAAGGAACGTTATTTTCATTTGTGGTTTCTGTCACTGATAAAGCATCCTGATATACGATGGTACCTTTTAATGCTCTTTATCACCTTTAATCCCCTGAGAATTAGTGAATGAGTTGTGCCTCAGCGATATTCTGGCAATGTCACGGCTTCATACAATAGGCACATGTGGGAATTCGAACCAGGGCTTCGACATGGCGAGTGAACCCTTTAACCATAAGATTTACCTTCCGACCCATTTCTTCAGAGGACATATAAGGTTGTGTAAAGAAAATGCAACTGGTAGGTGTTGCAAAAACGTTGTGACATTTAACACCTGAATTTCGTTATTGCAGATTAAGAAATATTGAAATATTTTGGCCTGTTTCATATTTGTCACATCAATAAATGTATTCAGAAAAATCTACATATTCACGAAGACTTCAGAAAATAACAATATATATATATAGAGAGAGAGAAGTTGAAGTGATATTTCCAGGACGTGTTTCAGCTTTCGAACAAACATTCCAGTTGCATTTCTCACTGTCCAGACACTACTGAGGATGGGATTGTTAATGATGAAAACTTTGAGGATGGTATAACGATCAAACGCTGAACAGTAAAAAAAGAGACCAAATAATAAATGAACTACATTCTCCGAAGAGAAACAGAGCTTCAGGAACAGTTGAACGTTTTAGCAGAATTCGTTCAAGAAAGTAATGCTATTTTATATATAAGCGCTCCTCTCAGTACTCCAAAGGAATGGTCTTTTGTCAACCCTATTTATTAAAGTGGTCGGACAACGCCATGCATGAACTGTGCTATTGTGACTAAGTCTATAATTTCGGGTTTGATGCGCGATCTTTTTCAATTATACTTCTCATCGCGTGCCAACCAGGTCGGCTAACGACACTGATCCGAAGACTATGTCGTATATTTCATTGATGTTTAACTCCGCACTCACCAATATTCCAGCGGCGAACTGTAAATAATTGAGTCTGGACCAGACAATCAAAGGATTGGCATCATGCATGAGCATCAATCTACACAATTAGGATACGATCACAGGCATCAACTAATGGATTAACGCCCTACCACTAGACCACGGAGGCGGTCTCCCCCTACGACAAGCATATTCTCTTGTCACGGATATCATGGGTTGCAACTCTAAGCTGGATCTTCACGAATGCATGTGTTCCTGAAAACATATTTTATATTTGAATGTTGTAACAGTAAAGTACTTGTCGAGGGACATAACTGGGCTGATGAATGAAATTAGTTATTTCACTGGTGTTACCTGTGATTGCCATGTTGCTTGTTTTCTGACGTAGAAGCGGCGGGTTCTTTATGGTATTGTTCATCGTGTACTCACTGTTTACGTTGATGACTGAAAAAAAATTAATGAACTACTAATCACTACAAAATACTAGTATATGTTGGTGTCAGATATTCAATTGTAAACGAGTAAGGGCAACAGTGGACCGTTTAAAAATGGTCCATGTAAACAACAATGTGCCATTTAATATATAACGTATCGATATCTTAAAATATGTTTGTGATAACTACAATTCGTCAGTTAATCTAGATAAGACAGTTGTCTTCAAAAAGTATTATTTTCTAGATCTTTGTCATGGTCTAACCTTGTTGATAACGCTTCCGTTCAGGCAAAAACGATTATCTGTGGACTTATATATCGCTATTCATGCTGCATCCTTTAACACATCATCTGTATTTTTAAATATTTGACGCCAAAATCAGTGAAGTCTTACTGTGTGATTCTGAAATATGGTAATCGTCACCTCCAAGATTATTGCATGTGTATGTGTGTGTGTGTGTGTGGCTGTTTGGCTGTTTGGCTGTTTGTCATAGTCCGGACTAATGCCGATTTTATAGTGCTGGCCCACTGAGAAACCATGCCGCAGTTTAACATGAATACCCCACTCAGACACAGTTTACTGACTCCGAGCCGATCAGTCCTTGTTTTAGCCCCTTAATGCCGAGCGCCAGGCAGAGTAACAACACGTACCATCTTTTAACGTCTTTTAACGAACCTTCCGCTCTCAAGGCGGTCGCTCTACCACTAGACCACGGAGACTGTCGGGTCTCGTAGAAGATTAGTATCATTTTGTAATCATTGTCTTCACCATTTGGGATGTAAATATATACCACGTAAATTCTACAAAATAGAAGTCTAATATGTTGATGCCTTTAGTGGATTTACCCACTGTTCAAACCTTAGCTATCTCTATTTACAAACCAATGCGATTGCGGCGAGTGTGGATCAAATCTATATCGTATATTGTACATTAAATTCTCTCATGCGGTATTCACTGTAATGTAGAATGGGCATGTGACCTAAAGAATATGACGAATAAAAGATTAATCAATTACATTGAATATAACTGTAATTGGGTTTTAAATGAAATTACATAAATCACTGCGCTTACTCAATGATTTTTTTAACACAAAATCTGCATCTTTATATCGAAGACTGCCTTCAGAGGCCACTGTCCATGGGGACATGTTCATTGCACAGCAACATGTTGAAATAAACATATGTTACATTGACATCTCATAGTGACCAAGGCGATAATGTATAAATGAGGAAAGAGTCATCAACACGAAAAATCAGCTCGTTTGTTTCCAAGGCAATATAAACATGATACTTCAGTGCCAGAGAACAGTCTCGATTTTCTGTAGAAACAGATTCCATTGGGTACAGACGTGAAAAGCAATGATGGCAACAGTTGTTTCCCAATTACTGACTGAAATTACCACAATTGATACAGTGATCAACTTGTGCAACACGCGTCCTATCCAGACCACAAACGGAATTGATTAAACTGTTATATTCGGAACAATTGCTGAAATTCAACATGATGGTAAATATTCCGTTCAAAGTTAATCATCTTATGCCCAGTATACATAACTGAGACCGGCAAGAGGCTGTGAGCATGGTCAAATATTTACATAACATTTATCAGAGCACAGAACGTATTCCTCTTGTGGTTATTACCGCAAGTGCAAACGTCGCGTTCAGATCAAGTTCGTTCACACATTGCGCAAAGGAATATACTGTAAAGCAATATTGATCTTTGCAGCCAAGTCACATAAACTTTCCTTGAGAACACACACTCAGTCTATTGCTTCTATTACGTTTGAGCCCATGTGTATTTTAAGGACCCAGTAAGTCAATTTGCTTCCGACTAAAAACACAATACGTCCATTAGCCTCTGTTGTATTTACGTGTGAGGCACCCAAGTGAGCAGTTTTAGGTACTCCTGCTAATCTAGATAATACTCCAAGTTTTAAAAAAAACAGTAAGTGGAAACTTTTCCCATGTCTTTTTATTAGCGCCTGGTCTTCATATTTGGCGTTTTTTGGATCCGTGATGAGAAGTGATGCAGACAATTGTTGTCTATAGATACTACCTTTCTTTCTGCAAATTGTGTGAAGGGCGGGTGATACCGATAGCGCAGGACTTGCTTACCCTTTTTGCGAACGCCTGGTGTCATCACTGATTTACACCAAATGAAATTCGTTTCGGTGGATAATCAAGACTGGTTATTCTCTTGCATTGACATTATATAGAAGAAGGAGGATTATTGCACGATACGATAAATCACATAAAAAGCAAACAGTGCAATATCCGGCCACATTAACTACTGACATTTCTTTAAAATTAAAAAAAACTCACAAAAAAACATTTGAGAATGTAATCTGCTGAAAACAGGGCTGAACGTTATACTATTACATTTATCACACACAGAGCTAGACGCTTATTAGATAATGTACTTCTTCCATACACACAGCGCTAAACGCTTTTACAACTTCCTCGCACACAGCTCTAAACGTTCATTAGATAATGTACGTCTTCCATACACACAGCGCTAAACGCTTTTACAACTTCCTCGCACACAGCGCTGAACGCTTATTGGATAATAAACGTCTTTCTCTTACACAACGCTAAAAAAATAAAGGATAATTTACAACAACTTCCTCACGCACAGCGCTGAACGCTCATTGGACATTTTACTACAATTTTCTATGACGCAGCGCCTAACGCTTTTGGAATAATATACATCTTCCATACACCCAGCGCAAAACACTTATTGAACAATATTCAAAAGTCTTTCCCTCACACAGCGCTGAACGCCTACTGAATAAATTACAACTTCCTCACATACATTGCTGAACATTTAACAGGTGATATACAACAGCTTACACACACACTTCGCTAAACGATTATTGGATGATAATAAATACAGTAGAACATCTATTGTACGTTGGAACATGTGTAATATAGAAGCGGCTAGAGGTTTTCAGAGCTTCTCACATTGCAGCATAAATATAAACTGATCACTTGGAGATAAATAAGGGAATGATGGATTTAATATACTAGCTTGGTTATACAACTCATACCTAATACAACGGCCTAATGTAACGGAAGTGACACTCCTCGATATATATTGTCTGCATGGATTGGGACACAGAGAGGTCTAGTAGTTAATGCTTTGGCTCGTCACATCGTGGGTCTGGGTTTGATTACAAACATGTGAAAAAAGTGTGAAGCACTTGGTGTCCCCCCCAGTGATATGGCTGGGACAGTGCAAAAGCGGCATAAAATCCACTCATGGATGCAAACATTTCAAAACGATTCAGTAAACCATTTGATATATTTAGGACTGAACTGTTTTAATATGTAGCAATATAAGGACATATTCAAAGAGCAATCGACAGAACAAATGGCACAAATGTTGAGCGCCGCTATTTATTGCCCACATTCACATTCACGTCGCCTTTTTCTGCATAAAAGATAAATACCAGATGATACAGGAGACAACAAGGGAGCTTCACTGAAACAATGTAATTTAATCTACGACTTTGAAAGTTTTATACCGTAAAATAATGGTATGGACTTCTGAGAAGAACTTTATAACAATATATTTTGCTGTTGCTTATGAGAAAAGGCAATAGTTCAATCTTTAATGCTTTTAACTAGATTAAAATGCACTCGTGGTGACAAACGAGCACGCAGTTGAATAGACTTCAATTTTTGACGATGTTGATCGCAATTCCATTATAAAACATGAACACACATAATTTCAACTCTCTTGGGCTTTCAGAAAATGTTTTTAAAAACTTTCTGTCTGAATGTGTTTTTGTCAATTTCTTAAATTGTTTCTACGTTGTTTCATACGATCCCTTCAGATCACTTCACTAATGTCAAATGTCTGAACACAAATCCTCCCAGATAACCTATTAACGCCGGAGTAACTTTATTCCCAGGTGCTTAACATGCTGAGCTCAGAAGAACATACAATCAGTTTTAAGTGTTTAATTTAGTGTTAAATATTTGCTATTGAGACACCTGCACAATGTAACATCTATTGTCTTGTTCTCTTGCTCTCAATGGGTATTCAGACCGCCTCCGTGGTCTAGTGGTAGAGCGGAAGGTCCGGGGTTCGATCCCCGGCCGCGTCATACCAAAAGACGTTAAAAGATGGTACTTGTTGTTACCCTGTCCGGCGCTCAGCATTAAAGGGCTAAAACAAGGACTGGTCGGCTCGGAGTCAGTTTACTGTGTCTGAGTGGGGTATTCATGTTAAACTGCGGCATGGTATCTCAGTGGGCTAGCACAATAAATCGGCATCAGTCCGGACGAGTACAAGCACACACACGTGCACGCACGTCGCTATATAAGTGCAATAATCTTGGACGCGACGTTAAACCCAATTTTACCTCACCTCACAACACCCAATGGTATTCTGGCGCAGATTAAGTCTCCAGTTCCCGTGTTCTTGTGCGTTCGTTCGTGCGTGCGTGCGTGTGTGTGTGTGTGTGTGCGCGCGTTCTTATTTCTTATTTGTTGAACATCACAGTCAGCAATATTCCAGCCACATGTATGTGCCAGTATAATTAACGTTCCGCGTTACGAGGGTATGTTGACGAGCCATAACCAATCCCGACGTCCCGATCCATGACGACGTCGACGTCATTTACGTCACCTCATATGAATTAACCAAGGAAATTATAAGATTCCTCATTTAGGTATTTTAACGTCATTCAGATTAGATACATGACACATTTTTATGGATAGCAACTTCTTTTATTTTTTGTACGACGTTTCAGAGCTACTTCTTGCCCCTTCATCAGGTGAATGCTTATTAAGTGCATACAGTAATTTACTAGAATACGTAAATCATGATGTTTACACATCACAAGGTGCGCGTGGGATGAACGTACAAAGATTACAACAAAATGGCCAGGCCAATGACATAGAACATTGTACTATCCCATTGGCTTCGACATTATATCATCTCAGATTTTCCGTTATGTGACGGAGTATATTTCTATTGAATAAATGTCGTGAAGTTATGTTACAGGAACTAAATAATTTAAACGTGTTTGGGGCACTTATCCGCGTGCCGACTCGTTCAAGTTCAAGTCATGGTGCATTGCAGTAATTTGACGTTCATTTGTTTTTCACGAGACTGTATGCTTGAAATGTCGACCAGGAATGCTACCATATTCCTTGGGAAACCTCTGGGAATTCCCCAGCACAAATAAATACAGAAGCGTGGTTTCTGAACATTTATACCATTTAATCTTGATCTTTGCGTTTTTGCACATGTTGGGATAAACCAGAGAACTGCCTGGCCGTTCAAGTATATGCTCGCTTCGAACATCATTGTGAAACAAAACGAAGAAATGCACATCCAAACTATCGTAATATCGACTCGATCCATGTCTAGATAGATGTCTACAGTTGGCAGTCTACAGCAAATTCAGCAATCTCTGAATTTACTTTAGTATCTATGTGACATATCTTTAAAATCACCTTTCAATGATCGGCCAGTTGATCAAGGATGACTAACACTTGTAATCGCCACGGGTTCATTAACATCTTAAATCTCGGAATTCTCTACCATCACGTTTATCCTGTCGGCGATTCTGACGTCTCGTATTTGATGTAAATGTATTACGACGCGTTGTCTTTGCGACTGATTTCCTGAAGATGTTCTTAACAGACCATTCTCATCTAATGGTATTATTTTGATATATTTGTTGTAAACATCCACAAAAGATGTCATTGTCGAACAATGTGAACATACATAGACTTTTGTCACCTCTCCTAATGAGGAACTACTTCATTCCGCGTTACAGCTGATTGTTGCATGGCTGTCAGAGTAAACATGAAGTCAAAATAAAATTGTGTATATATCTTCATCCTTTAACTGATATGAAAAATTATAAGAAATGACTTTCATTTTGTGAGTTCATTAGAGTATGAACCGTCATAGAGTGAGTGAGTGTGTTTTGCGATTTATGAAATAATCTGTCTTTTTAATTTCAAACTCAACATGTAAGACTTTCATCTCCAGCAGTCTATTTACAGTCACAGTAAACAGTAATGAGATCGTACAAAAAACATATTTACTGAAAAAAAAATGGCAGGATATTTTCAGACCAATGAGGCTTGGCAATACCATTTTAAAATCAAAATCAAATTCACTATTGACAGACGAATAAGGCTGTTATAATGACAATTAGGAAATGAATGCGTGGGTGAATAAAATAGTTGTATAATTATATATTTATACATACGTCTGATTTAGTAATAGTCCAGCAATCCCACAGAAGGGGAGGGGGGACTCTCCAAAAGTTCTTTATACATTTAATCCATTTTGGGAATCGGACTCGGGCCTTCTGCGTGAAAAGCCAACACATTAACCAATGTGTCATCCCACCGCCTTCAGAATATAGCGGTGTAAAGTACAACACGTACAACACATGTTGGATTGGTTTGTTGGTTGGTTTGTTGTTTAACGCCACACTCAGCAATATCCCAGCTATAAGACGCCGGTCTGTAAATAATCGAGACTGGACCAATCCAGTGATTAATATCATGAGCATCGATCCACGCAATTGGGATCGATCCACGCAATTGGGATCGATGACATGTATCAACCAAGTCAGCGAGCCTGACCACCCGATCCCGTTAGTCGCCAGGCTCGGGTGGTCAGGCTCGCCGACTTGGTTGATGCATGTCATCGATCCCAAGACATGTTGGAAGTGTGTTGGGGTAAATGTGTGTATTTTGTGTTTGAGTTAGTGAGAGTGATTTGGGTTTAACGCCGAGTTTAACAGTATTCCAATTATATCACGGCTTGTCTACTCAATGTATGAGGAAAGCCCCAAATGGTGTAGGTCTCAGATGTTTACAACTTTGGTAAGTGAGTGATTGAGTTGGGTTTAACACCGCTTTTAACAGTATTCCAGGTATATCACGGCCTGTCAGCTTAATGTGGAAGGAAAGCCCGAAGTGATGCAGGTCTCAGACGTTTACCACTTCGGTGAAACCAACGAGCACAGGTATGGTGATGACAAACCTAGACACATAATCGGGGCGAAACGGGATTCGAATCCATAGGCTTCAGGCGTTCCCAAGGGACGCAACTCTGCAGAGCAAATCTCGGCGCCTTAGACGACTAGGCCGCCCGTGCCCCCTACCACTTTGATGAACGAAACCCACGAACACAAATCCTTGTACGGTTATGCAACCCGTGCTCCCTCAATGATATATGCTAGGTACTTATCCTGACATTTTGTAATTAACCTTTTGGAACAGACAAAGCTATACCTGTCATGTTACGTTAAGTCACGGTCATCGATATACAAGCATAATTTAGATTCAAGTAAATTCGTAGAGTGGCAGTTCAAATAGTCAGCAGCTGCATGTCAGAAATACATAACGATTATACGACAAGCATGACACGGCTGCCGTTTAAATTCTTTATGCATCACAATAGCTTGACAATTTGCTTATCCACCTCATACATTATTAATAATGCAGTCTAGCATCTATTTCATTAGGGCCACATTGTGTGACACTCATCTATAACGAAAGACAAATGTGCCTGATTTAACAGTTACGTTTTTTTCTTGAAACAGGCAGATATGAAGGTATTGCAAGAGGACACAGACTTTGTAGGATTTGTAAAACTGATTGTACTGAAGATGAATATCACTTTTTATGTGTATGTCCAGTGTATGAAGATTGAAGAGCAAAATATCTAAATAACTATTTCTACCGCAACCCAAACGGGAACCAATTTTGTAAATTAATGACTTGTGATTGTACAGAAACTATTAGAAATTGATCAATGTTCATTTATCATGCCATGAAACTAAGAAAATGTATGAATTTGTCACATGCCCACACAATCTACTTTAGGCCTTTGGCCTCAAAAGTACCATGAATAAAGGTTGATTGATTACACAGTTACGTGACGATTAACTCATCATTATTTTTCCATGTCTTTAAGCGCATTGTGCGAACGTGATAGCAAACTAACTGACTTGAAACATGGATTTATCATACACTGTGTTTCTGCAATTGAGACAATTTGAAAGCATTATGGCCTATACTATCTATTATGTAACATAACATTACCATACAGTTACACAAATCAACATTTTCATTGCCTAATGACCACGACAGCGACATCGTGTATATCGTAAATGTAATTTAGTTTCGGCTTGACAATGTCCTTTCCCCCAATTTAGATTTTGTTAAGGTCATTAGCGGATACCAATGTGTCCAATTCAACCATATTTACGGCAGAGCGCATTCAATAATGTTTGGAAATGATACGTCATGTTAACGTTGCTTTGATCCTTAGTGTAATACATGTGTATTATAAAACTGGACAGTATTCTGAAACGAAAATGAAATAAAAATTGTCAATGCAAGAGAATAACCAGTCTAGATCATCCGCCGAAAGAGATTAAAAGAAACTGAAAATACATTTTGAAAAAGTAAATAAGTATCATTTTTGGCCTTGCTGTTAAGTCGCTAGCTATTGCTACATGATACAGACTTAGGATAACACATCAGGAAAGCACCTCTCTAATTTACATTGGCTTCACAAGTCGTCCATCAAAGTCAGCGTATTGCATTGATCTAAAGTATAGTAATATATTAATGTCATATATTTTGTTATTGTGTCGCAAGAAATTTAAATTAGAACATACTACGTTACCTGTAAGATTGAATGATATTTCGCCACAATACATAATATGACGTCATATGTTTCAATGGCAATCGTGGGGGCACGGACGGCCTAGTCGTTTAAGGCGCCGTGATTCGCTGAGCAGAGTTGTGTCCCTTGGGCATGCCAGAAACCTATGATTGTGGGTTCGGATTCCGTTTGCCCCGATTACGTTTCTAGGTTTGTCAGCACCATACCCGTGCTCGTGGTTTTCATCGAAGTGGTAAACGTCTGAGACCTGCATCGCTTCGGGCTTTCCTTCCACATTAGGCTGACAGGCCGCGATATAACTTGAATACTGTTAAAAGCGGCGTTAAACCCAACTCACCCACCCATGATAATCGTTGTATGTCTTTATTGTGTAACACCGCACTCAGCAATATTCCAGCTGTATAACTGCGGTGTGTAAATGATCGAGTCTAGACCAGATGATCCAGTGACTTACATCATGAGCATCGATCTATGTAGTTGGGATACGGTGACATGCATCAACCAAGTAAGCGATCCTGACCACCCAATCCCATTAAAAGTCTCTTACGACAAGCATAGTCGCCTTTTACGGCAAACATTTTTTGCTGAAAACCTATTCTACCCCGGATTTTCACGGGCCCAGAAAGTAGTGAACGATTATCACCATGCTGATTTACACCTTGTTGGACTGTGTATTATGTTAATGGATGCTAAATGTGAAATTGGACAAAAACGACAACATCGTATCCAGTGCTCATTCTTTTTACTGACTGTTTATTTCATATTTTGAAGAAAACAAGTGCTTGATGTACAGCTCTATGTTGCTTAAACAAACATGATGGGGATTATCCATTGGCCAGCTGCTGGACAAGTAGGAAGTCACCGTTTATGGTATCCAAACAGGGTGTCAGTCGTAAGAAACTCGTTACAGACATTAATTGTTATTTTAGATATTCACAATGTCAAGATCAAAGGTTCTTACACACACTCCGCAATGTATGTACTTTTTTAAGGATTAACAGAAATGCAACACGTTTAGATTGACCGCATCATGACGTATCCGCGAAACATCACATGTGAGCCAATATATCAAGTAATGAAAACATTTGTCACGCATCGCTGCACCGATAGCTTTAGGCCACGCCCACAACTAGTAGCTTTTGGAATTTCGATTACAGAGCGTGTAATTTCCTCACTTTCACTTGGACATTTAGATACCCACTACGTACATTATCATATTCTTTCTCTCTGGAGTAGTTCACTTTACTTGCAAACAAAAAATCAAAACTGAAAACAAAATAGCATTTTTACGTAAGAACGAGAATTTATGGATATCCGGTTCTTTATTATGAGGAAGACAACGTTTCACCAGTTGAAGGAGTAAGTATATACCCCGAAAGGTTGTGTTCCTAATAAAGAAGTTGACATCCATAAATTCCCTTCCTTGTGTGTATCACCTCCAAATGCCTTTCAAAGACTTGAGCATTTTACGTGTTAATCCCATGTAACGTCAAATTGTAGAAAATTAGACTTGATCTAATTGAAGGCAGAGGTTAATATTTATTCACCAGCAGAAATAAGATCACTCATTGTAATTGGCAGAGATACATTTGATTCAATACGAAAGTGTTATTGAGTCATTTTCCTAAAATCTAGCTGCCGTCTTAATGGTTATCCATTACGCCAATCCTTTCAAAATGATACTCATTTTAATTTTTAGTATCAATATTGACAGTTATCATAACGAATAGCTAGAAATTTGAGCGAAATTTGGTTATTGCAGAGATAATTGTCATATTTTTGTAACGCCACGCATTACACATTTATATAGGGGAAGGTATCCATCATGATTTGACCAACATCAATGTCTACTCTAAATGTTTCTACGTAAATTATTTGGACAAGGAAACGCCGGTATAACGTTGATGATGATGAATAAATAAACACCAGATGACACCACTGATTATTCATGGAGAGATACGGGAATATTAATACTATTAAAGTGAATGAGCCATTTTGGTTTAGTGTCACTTTGAGAGGTGTTTCAGACACATACAGACTTCTGAAAGGAATATAGGTTGAATGCGAATGGTGAAACCCACGAGCACGCAATGGTGCTGATAAACCGTGAATGCCCCCAAGCACACGCTGACACACTCATACACACGCGCACACACACAAACATATCTACCTGCCCGTTTGAAGCACACTAAACTTTCATACATTTGATACACATGAGGAAACGGATAAAACACACTGGTGGTATAATAATAATAATAATAATAATAATAATAATAATAATAATAATAATATTACACTTTTTATTAAGCACATATTTCCACACCACAGGGGCATGCCCCGAAAGGCACTGGCCATTGGCTCAATGTGCACTCAAGAATCATTCTCGGATCCCTGGGAAGTATACACCCCAATCTGCCGAAGGTGCTAGAAGGTTAACAACCACATATGAGGACAACGATGACCTCAAAGCTGCCGTGAATGGGTCTTTCAGGTTGGCTTGAGAAATCTTCTTCCAGACTGGAATTGAAAAGTCTTTATCGATATGAGAAGTTTATTTTTCTGCAAAGCAGGGAGGTTATGTTAAAAAATTGAAATTAAATATATTTTTACAATTGTTGGTTTTATTTGTTAGGCTCAGAACTTTTTGACCAGACGGACGTACAAGCTTTATCATCATGGCAACGTGCTTTTGACGTATGTTTGGCGCGGTTAATAAGCATGCAATGAGTAGTGTTCCCAAGAGATCGCTAATTCAGACGTTAAGAAGGGAGCTCCGGGGAATGGTTAAAACGAAGTGTTGACAAAGTATTTGTGGAAGGTGATAGAGTACACCCTGGAGACGATACTTAAAGAAAAGTCCAAGAAAATTTTAAAGTGTCGCATTAGTAAGCTTTATCCAGCATAGGCGACAAGAAACCGGCATGCAGTGTGTCGACGACAACACCTGCATATCTTCTTTCATCTCTTTTGTAGTTTTCTGGACAAAAACTTTAGGACCAATTTTGGTGAACAAATATATTGTCACATGTAAGCGGGGAATTCTATTGTTAATGTTGTAGTGTGAAAAATACAAACATCATATCAGCATTTCGATAAAACTGAGACAAGCATAGTGCCATAAGACTACCCACACAGTCAGAAGACATAACAAAATTAAAAACCTTTATCACCTTTATACAAGAATACAACGATGGCCACCTTCCTTGACTTGCCAACAACATTCATCCATCATTAATCTGTAATTCACTTTTGTAAATTAAAAAAAATATATATATATATAAAATCACAACATGACGTTTTTGTGTTTTTAAGCAGTTATCATTTCGCTACACGAAAGTGGGAAAGTGAGTGAGTGAGTATGGTTTTACGCCGCTTAAGCAATATTCCAGCAATATCACGGCGGGGGACATCAGAAATGGGCTTCACACATCGTACCCATGTCGGAAATCGAACCCGGGTCTTCGGCGTGACGAGCGAACGCTTTAACCACTGGGCTACCCCACCGCCCCAGCTTCATCAAACTACAGGTACACTGCTTATACCAATTACGAGAAATCGTGCAATATGCTCAAGAGCCGATGTTCACTCGGTGCTGCATGTGATATCCATACAGACACTAAAGTAGACTTAACTACGCTAAAATCCTTCGAGCCCTCATATCAAACTGACAATGTCTATCCATAAAGTCCATGAGCTTTGTTAGAAACCCCATCAACAGGCCAATGTTGAATAATAGCAAAGCTCGCTGCCCACAATAAAGAGCTTAGTACCATTCAACGTTCAGTCTGTTGTCTTCTTGATTTAACGAGGAAGCCAATCTAAGAAATTGAATTTGGATTCTAGCAGAGGTCCAATTATCAAATCAACAATTCCAGAAAGTACCTCGGACTTTTATCTGTTCTTTACTTCAATCCGAAGTAATAAGATGCAAACAGTTCATGGGAATGTTATTGTGGAAGCGGCTTATGCGTGAATCTCAGAAAGTGCATTTCGACCCATACACTGTTTGCGCTTTGAGTTGGCATTAGTAAATATAGAAATCAACGCAAGAAAATAGCCAGTTTCGATTATCTGCTCAATCAGATTCCATTGCCCGTAAAAGGCATAAAAGTGATTCCAATTATTTGAATGTACACCAGGTGTTCGCGAAAAGGGGAGGCTATATATACTAATTAGTGATAGGTTATTGGAGTTTTTAAGTCACGTTTAAAGCCAGCGTACAATATGTGGTTAAATATGAAATCTTTTATTATGTAGTATGTGAGGAAATACTATACGTGTCTCCAAATATATATCTTATCTAGATCTTTTCCCCGAGTGCAAGATCACCTTATGCCGGAACTGCATCCAGTCTACTTCAATGATAGTATGAAAGTCAAATCATGAAAATATTTTAAAAATATCATGATAAAAAGAATATTTGTCTTCTTGTCTGACAAATATAAGCGACAAAACCTTTTCCATATTCATAAGAAATTTGCCTAAAGACCTCGATTATATCATGAACATGCGTTTTATGATTCACTATCAAATAGTGATGATGCCAGATGCTCGCGAAAAGGTCAGCGTATCCTGCCCAACTGACACATGCAAAGGCAAGTCAAGTGTTGACCTTGAAAACAACACGGTAACATATGGTACATGTCAAAATAGGGAATTGCATCGGACATCATTTTTGTCACTGATGCGTCAAATTTGCGTCCTCCATATGTCTACCATGTAACTATATTAAAGCTTCACTAAGGCCTTGAATGTTATAACATTGATGAAACATTAGCATGACGCTCTTTGAAATCTTTTTGTTGTTTAACGAACAAACAAACAAACAAAAAGCTTGACCCATGCTTGCCGTAAAAATGCGATTTTGCTTGTTGTTGAAGGCGACTAACGGGATCGGGTGGTCAGGCTCGCTGACTTGGTTGATGTATATCATCGTATCCCAATTGCGTGGACCGATGCTCATATTGTCAATCACTGGATTGTCTGGTCCAGACCCGATTATTTACAGACCGCCGTCATATAGCTGGAATATTGCTGAGTGCGGCGTTAAACAACAAACCAACCAACCGGGCTGACACTGAGGCGCAACTGAACTGTAGCTGAAAGCGGCGTTCCTCTGAAAGACCTTTTCATGTCTGGAGCTGAAACGGGGTTTGATGTGAAGTGGGTGTGAAGAAGACTCTCCAAGTAAACTGTAGAACGACTGGCATGGATTTATAAAATTAGCTTCCAAGACATCAGTTCTCCTTGCATCCTTAAAAAGGTAATAGTGACATAATGATCCAATGTAATACTAACGTACATGTAGGTATTAAGGTCATTGTCATATATATAAGTGCATTTGTTCCCAAATGATAGGTTATCAGACACTGCCAGATGAAATATATGTATGACCAAACATGTTGGACGGGAATTGGGAATCAATTCAGTAAGATAGAATACATGATTATAGTGTCGACGGCATTGAATCGACAGCATTCATTGAAATGACACTATCAATCAGGAAGTCCAGACCCGTGAAGATCCGGGGTAGAACAGGCCTTCGGCAACCCATGCTTGCTGTAAAAGGTGAGTGGTCGTAAAAGGCGACTAACGGGATCAGGCGGTCAGACTCGCTGAGTTGGTTGATGCATGTCATCGTATCCCAATGGCGTGGATCGATGCTTATGGCAATCACTGGATTGTCTGATCCAGACTCGACTATTTACAGACCGCCGTCATATATAGCTGGAATATTGCGGAGTGCGGCGTTAAACAACAAACAAACAAAAAAAGTGAGTTGGAAGGTAAATGGACTTTATGTCGCGGCAGCGCTGCCGCCTGGTCGTAAGGTGAGATATAAAGGAATACTAAGTTAACAGTTTCGGCACAATAACAATGCATGACATATCAGATGTTTCTTCCGCGTGGCTCTCATAAATGGACAAAAGTTAGTATTACCTGTTTAGCTTGATTTAAAACGTTTTCAAGTTAAATCAGGTGATGGGTGTATGGGCTCCTCGACTGGATGTTATCTTCACACAAACATTCAAATTAGCCTTTATACCCTGCAATCGTCGTGTCTGAAACAAGTACGTATGTGTGCGTGCGTTCGTGCCTGGGTGTGTGCCCATGTCCTCTGGCACAATGACAAACGGGTTCGTCTTCGCACGTGGCCATTCATACTGTTCACACATTGATCCCCATTTTGGTCAATCCATACACCAAGCAGGGGATCCACGGATATACCTATATCAGGAGGGGGCTTTAACACAGAGGAATGACGTACAACATTCATTTGCTATACTGTACGATAGCACCTGCCTCCTGCTTGGTGGTAACTAGTCTTTGAATAGAACTAGTATTAGTGTGTAATATACTCCTCAAAGTGTGAACGACCCATGAAGATCCGAGCTCGAGGTAGAATAGGCGACTATGCTTGTCGTAAAAGGCGACTAACGGGATCGGGTGGTCAGGCTCGCTGACTTGGTTGATGCATGTCATCGATCCCCATTGCGTGGATCGATGCTCATGATATCAGTCACTGGATTGTCTAGTTGATTATTTACAGACCACCGTCATATAGCTGGAATATTGCTGAGTGCGGCGTTAAACAAACCAACCAACCAATCATGATAAGTAGATGTGAAATAATTGTATCGGTCTTTGATTCACACAGTTCTCCAGCAGCATTGTTGACATGCTGTACTTTATAAATTCACGACCGCCTCCGTGGTCTAGTGAGCACCCAGAGAGCGGAAGGTCCGGGGTTAGATCCCCGTACGCGTCTTACCAAAAGACGTTAAACGATAGTACTTGTTGTTACCGTGTCTGGCGCTCGGCATTAAGGGGATGAAACAAGGACTGCTCGGCTCGGAGTCAGTATACTGTGTCAGAGTCGGATATTTATGTTAAACTGCGGAATGGTATCACAGGGGGCTAGCACTATAAAATGGACATTAGTCCGGACTAGCCCAACCAGCAACACACAAACGACGTTAAACCCCATTCCACCTCATCTCATAAATTCACACTTTTTCCTCGTACAATGCCATTCTCCATTGATCGAGTGCAAAACATGAAGCTGAATTATTTTATTTTAGTAATGTATACACAATCCTGACCTTCCCCTCTCCCACCGCATCTCTACTGGTACAGGTTACCAATCATCTACGATAGCAACTTGTCCTTTAACAACAGAGAGAAAAAATATGATGATATCATGCCCTCTGAAGTCGAGCTGGACTGATGTTTACATAATTGTTGAACAGCGGTCAGTTGTGGCCATTTATTAACCGAAATTGAAACCGGACATTTCGACATCGTCACGTGACTCGGCTGTCATAAATTAAAAGGTACAGTCATGTTGGTACTGACTTCACTAAAAGCTGGCTGACTGCCACACCATCTTAACGATTTTGAAGATCTGTCCAAAACTATCATGTCATGTATGTGAAACGTGAAACTATAAATAATGAAAATTAAATCAGACGTGTTAGTGGCGCCTACGCGTGAACGTAATGACCCGGCAAGACCGGTTTATCATTCTTTAATCAATAATAAAATCAGACATTTATTGAGCCTAAAATGACCAATGGTTCACTTCGGAATGAGATTTTGGCTTGGCAATAGTGACAAATTCTAGACGCCTTGATGTCAGATTCTATTTGATGTAGGTTCATGGTGGTACATTTTGCATCAATATTATTCAAACTTTGAATAAGGATCAGAATATGAATAAGGATAATTGTTTAGCATTTACTGTTCACGAAAATGGAATATTATATGAATAATGTACATATCATATCATTTGTTAACATTTGATTGACATGCCAGCAAAATGACATAACATTAGTGAAATAAATCAAGTCCGGTTCAATATACCGTCCATGTAGTGATGAAAACAATTGCAGATTAGGCTCATCATAATTCTATCTCACTTTAAGGTCTAAATAACTTACACTTTGATTGGCTTACAATGAGCCTCACCCGGAAGGACACTAGTCAGAGTAGGTTATAGTTATTTGGCACTATCAGATCATCGATATACCTGAAGCTTAGGTTAAACTTCTTGGTCATCCGAGAGGAATATGTATAAAGAAACGGATCAGCAAAATTAGGAGCACAATGGGTGCCCACGGGGCTGCGTACCCCTTGACTTACCCCCAAACTTTACACAGATATTATCAACGAGGAAATCCAGCATTTCACACATAAAATGATTGTTTTCTCGGTAAACTTTTGATGTCATTTGCTCTCATTTTGACAAATTGTGCTTAACCTCTGAAGATAGATATGTAACTGTATATATAGTCACCACGTTTTCGTATCGCCCTGGATCAAACTCACTCACTGATCGCCAAATTCCCTGGAATGGTTGTAACACTCACATCAAATAGTGGTAAACTCGCCTTAGTTGTATTGAAGGTCAGTTGTTATTTATTTAAAGGAGGTATTTTGTAAGGATCTCCGTTAAACTTAGAAACAGAGCCTTACACATGGGAGCAACGGACAATCTAGCCTTAGCACATCTTATGTTAATTACAGAGGGGGAACATGGAAATGCTGGTGGTGCTAACCGCTTGTACCGTTTTAATTGTTAAAATAATGCGTACTTCATCTTAAACTAACAATCAAACAAAGAAACAATCGCTCTCATTTACGGTGAAACAATATCCAAATGCGTGTTGACATTGTTCTCTCTTGTGTAATAATAGTTCGGTCGCTGAATATATTTCCCATCCGAAAGTGTCGTGAAGTGAGTGGGGTCACCACCTATGTGGAATGAGTGTTAGAATATCTCCCAAGACACACTGACTTGTAAGAAGCGTCGGTGGCTCATGATTGCTTGTCTGATCCCAATTCGATCATTTACACACCGTTGTGACGGATAATTGCAGCGGGTGTGAAGTTAAACAACTGAAATGTGTCAGGGGAATCATTTGTCACAGCCATGGCTTAAGTGGATCTAAGCTCAACGACGAAGTGACGACGATACAGTGTTCAACGCCCCTTTCAATTGTAATTAACCCTATGGTGATTCAGGCTCTGGACGTTGACCACTTTGGTAGAATCCGCGAGAAAGTATCATAAAATGATTCGTGTGCGTCTTAGTGGCGCAGCTCTTCACAGCGAATCACGGAGCTTCATACATCCGTTTAGGCGGTCGGATAGCCAAGTGGTTAAAGCGTTCGCTCTTCACGCCGAAGACCCGGGTTCTATTCCAGACATGAGTAAAGTGTGTGAAGCCTATTTCTGGTGTCCCCCGCCGTGATCTTGCTGGAATATTGCTAAAAGCGGCGTAAAACCATACTCACTCACTCATTCATCCGTGCTCCCTGTACTGCTGTAAATACTTGATGTCAAATATTTGGTTCTCCAATTCTACTCCTAAGTTTTTATTTTGATGAATTGTTTTACGTCGTCGTCGTCAATGTCACGATGGAACATATTTTAGTGTATATTGGACCCCATACCATTCAACGAGACCCGTGAAGATCCGGGGTTGAATAGGTAGGTCTTCAGCAACCCATGTTCGCCGTGTATGTCATCGGTCCTAATTGTGTGGATCGATGCTCATGATGTCAATCACTGGATTGCCTGGTCCAGACACGATTATTTACAGACCGCCGTCATATAGCTGGAAAATTGCTGAGTGCGGCGTTAAGCAACAAACAACGATAACCAGAATAATTGACATTTCCTCATGAACTCATTAGAGCAATCTTCTACACATGGAGCGAGTACATGCCCTGAGATGGATCAACTCATATTAAACGTGAACGTCCCCTGCATCAGTGGCCTCCTTGTTCCACCACTGACCAATGTCACAATGCACATGATTGATGTGATAGTTCGGATGTCTCAATTCTTTGTTGAGGTTTCTATCCATCCTCCACGAACGTCTCTAGGATACTGCCTCTCACATGAGAACCTCTGAAGAACCACCGCTAAGTGGGGAGTGCCATCTCACCCCTTCAAGACTTATCTTGTATCGCCCATTGTCACCACGCAGATGCACTGTGATGACTCTAGAAGATAATATATATATCTCCAGTTGGCACAGTATTTCCTTCAAGGGTAGAACTTGACCTTCCGACCTGTGTGACTGCTACCATTGTATTACTTGCGCTGATTAAGTGAAACTTCCTTCTCCTTCTCAGATCGCATTGTGGCTGCTCATCAAATGTCTTAACAGCCGTAGGAAAGCAGCGTCAGAATAGGTCCGCGTGGCCTGTACCTGATGTCAGTGTCGACTGATGCGAATTGGGTGGTTAACATGGGAGACAGGGGTTAGTCTGTATCATGAGCCATCAGCGTTACTATACTCCGACCGCATGTTATCAATCACTGTTCTCCTTGACCGCAATTCGTTATTTGCAGACCGACGTGAGTTAGATTACCCATCAGGATTCCGGGTAAAGTATAGATACCCGGCAACATGTACTTATATGCGACTAAATGGATCGGGCCGTCAGGCCAGGTGACCTATGCTTGTCTTTCGAGGCGACTTAATGGACCAAGGATCAAGCTTAATTGCGTGTCATCATACCCCGACGGCTTGGCACGTTTCTTAAAATGTTGTCTGATCCAGATTCGATGATTTACAGGCCTCCCTGACATGGCTGGAACATTGCCGAAACAGCAACTAAAGCATTTGTTGTACGTAACCAGCTACGGAAGTTACGGTAATTTCACATTCCCGATTATCGATGATGCCATATATAACAAAAGTCATATATATTTAATGTTTTCATTTACATATACTTCACAGCTTCAAACCGTGACTCGATCCAGAAGAAACGCCAGACTTCAAGACCGCCTTAGTGGAAACCACTCTTTACAGTCAATACCGGGTATGAGTGCGGTTGTCTTAACCTTGCAGTAATCTATTTATATCACAGCCTTGATCTTGATGTGGGACGAAAGCCTGAAGTGATGCAGATCGTAGACGTTCACAATTTTGATGAAATCCATGAGCAAAGGTAAACTTAGAACCATTATCAGAGCTAACCCACGAACTTGACACGTCTAATAACTGTTGAGAATGTGGAAATATTATTTAAAAAAGCCATATCTCTGTGATATGTTTCTTTGGATACTGCAGGGGTTAATGGTTTATCTCTCTAAGTTAGTCTATGGTTTTGGTTTTCAAATAACCGGATGGTAAGAAATTACCAATTAGGTCCCGTATTTAATGATTTACATCGCAGCAGTTCCATTTAGTGTTATTACTTTCCACTAATGGGATTATTAGGCCGCCGTGTGGTTTAAACGTTAGACTCGGGTCCGAACCGAATGATTGAAGTCTACATTGTATTTTCTTTGTGTCTCAAGGTGGGGTTTTTTCATGAACGCTTCCACCTATTCTCGCCCAGTAACGACGAACGCATTGATTATAGCGAGCCCTCGGAGGATTTATGTTGCGTTAGACTGATCATGGGAAGCTGTGCGGCGCTGGCGGAGTTGGTCAACTAACAAACAAATGTCAGAGGAGTCACTTGTCAGGGCCCACCCGCAAAAAGCATCTTAGCCTCGTAACAAAAGTAAATCTAAACTCTCATACTGCACAAATGTGATAACTATACAAGAGGTGGGTGGGTTTAAGGATGCTTTGAACAATATTCCATCATATCTTGTTGTGTAAACTTTCCTTTGCAGGTGAGCCCATAGATTCAGGTTTGAGACTTTGACCACTTTGGTCGACTAATGCGGATGGGAGATCTGAATGAGTGAGTATCATGATCTGTGTCTTATAATACTCCGACGGCGTGTATCTTTGCTCATGTTATCAATCACTGGACTGCCAGACCGAGACTCGTTATTTACAGAACGACGTGATTCAGCTCACCCATGTGTATTCCGGGTAAGAGCGTACAGGATGTGTGTCCCCAGCAACCTATGCTTTTCACTTGTTCGACAAAATGGATCGTTCGGTCATGCCAGGTGACGTCTTTGATTATTGTCATTGCATCCCAATTGCGTGGATCGATGCTCATGACGTCAGTCACTGGATTCAGATTCGATTATTAACAGACAGCCGACAGGAAAACATGTGAACTGTTTACATAAAGTCAGAGATGCATATATGTAAGAAAGGCCATCACATTAATACCAAAACAATGGTTAGGTTGAAATTATGGGGAAGGTTGGATGCTGCGTGGTTTTAATCTGTCCATGATCTGGTGTGTTTTTTCTGGTCGTGGTGACATTTTGGAGATTTTGATTTTCTTCTTCCCAAGGTTGTTGGTTCGAATCGAAAAGAAGTTTTTTTTATACGAAATGTATATTCATTTTATGACTGCTAGCATTAATTTAATTTTCTCGATCCGATAAAGTAAAACTTCTTTCTCCTCCTCAGATCGCGTTACAGCTGCTCATCAAATGTCTTAAATGGCAGGCAACTCAAAGAGTTTTTACAGTTGTTGTTTTGGGTCATGACGATTAATTTGTTCTGTTATTAGAAACACTGAAAAAACCTGTGTCGACTTTTGCAACATGTTTTGAAAAGACCAATGATTTTGCAATAAAGACAAATTGGGAGTGTCTTGCATAGTTTCTTTATGAGTTTTGAAGTTATTTAATCCATTATTAATATCCCTCAGATTCTTATGTATCATGTTCGTTTAAACTACGGTACAGGGTATTCTTTTCTCTGTTGTCACAGATATGTTAAGGTTTTTTTATGAGGTGCCGTCTTGGGTCATCTCTGGTGATTTCTCAAGATTTAAAGGATATTTTCCGACAAGGCATGGCGCCTCAGCTCATGAATTCAAAGCAAACTTGAGTCTGAAGTCTGCTAATAAGGCGATCACGCCCAGCAGTGTCAGTGATGAATCTTCAGTGTTTCCACAGAAAGACTCCCATGTGCTATTGTCTTGGTAGTTTATACCTCTCCCTGTCTATGTTGAAATGGTTTAATTACTTTCACGAATTACTTGAGTGGCTGATATTTTTTATACTTTTATATACTGATATTTGGTTAATTCTGTATATGTGTGTTTCTTTAGTTAAATCATACTTGCGATTTGAGTTTGCTCCTACATGTATAAGTTGTGTGCATTCATTTCAAGAAATCTTATATATGATTTTGCTATGATCTACTTGTATTACGTCCATTACATCGTACATACTGATAAAATGATACAGCGGATGTGATCATTTTGGAGGTTTTATGATTCATTTCAAACATAAATGAAAACCTTATACTCCAATCTAGTTTGGTTTCCAGTATGTAGTGAATCTGAACATATATATCCATTTTATTGACGGGAACTATTTGGCCTTTGAACCTGTGCTTAACCACATAGCATTCATCCCCTCTGACACTAAATGCCTTGTGTAAAATATTCTTTACGTACATGTCCGCCAATGGTTTTGTTTATGATCTTATGTTCAAGCATTTTGAAAATTTGCAAATAAATATCAAAATGAGTGGCATTTTATAAAACCTTTAAACATTACAATCTGCAAATTCCATGTCTTGTGGCACAATATCAATATCAATTTTCTTCCTCACGACCTGTCTGTATGCTTCTTTGGACGTGCCTGTTGCCAACACTGAAACGCCAACATGGCTGTGTTACTTTCAGCGTATACATGTAGCATTTGGGATGAAGACATGTCCCAGTGGAATATTACACAATATCACTCCACAGTGCAAAGCTTACAGTATCTTTTGGAATCACCCAAGTGTATCCTCTTTTGGATGTGACTAATTTACAACCTCAAATCATATTCGGAGCCTAGTGGTTAAAGCGTTCGCTCGTCACACCGAAGACCCGGGTTCGATTCCCGACATGGGTACAAGGTACGAAGCACATTTAAACATAAAACCATCTAACTCTCGTAGCATTTCCTTCAAGGACAAGTAGTAAGACTTTTCGTTTTGGGTTTAGCACTAATCGACCAATTTGACACAGCTTGATAGTCTGACTTCGCTTATTACCACATGGTTCGCCATTTCTTCCAATGTCTTTTCAGGTGAACGATTAGCTTGTCTTGACATGTGTTTGTGACGGTTGCCACCGGTGGGTCTGGCATGTTCGCGAAAACTATTTGATAGTGATTCAGAAACGGAATGGTGAAATGGATTCTGCTTGTGGCAGATATTTCTTGTGATTATGGAAAGGGTTTTGTTGCGTTTATTTACCTTGCAAATCTGAAGCAAGAGGTGTTATTCACTTGCTAGGCATACACGACCTTATGCAAGCTATACAAATAAAATTATTGGACGAAAGGGCATCCATAGTCTCTTAAAGTATTTCTGTCCTCAGAACATCTGAAGACATCAGCCTGCAAAACCTATACAAATACGGTTATCGTTTCTCATAAAAGACCTGATGCTCCGAACCATAGAGCAGACGCAATATAACTGTCGTTAACGTTGTATTCGAGATTTCTCACTAATAATGTCTTTTCATCTGTAAGCAGAGAGAAAACGTTCAATCTCTGCGTGGGAGAATAACGTCGCCGATGGATCACGCAACGTCTCAATGGCGTACCAATGGTATTATATCTGGAGCCTTTATGATAGTCATGTGCCAAACGTTCTGTAGATGGTCCATGGTCAATAAATGTGGCATTATATGTATTAACGTTCGTAACTTGTTTGCTCGTCATCAACCAACGGCAACGGACACCTTGTGAAAGGTACTCACAGTTCTAAACAGTTACAGATATGAACAGTTAAACTGACTTTCTTTTTTGCTGGTAACGTTCTTCATTTGCTATAAATGCACAACTATCACCTGAGACATTAGTGCAATTTCAGAAATACTATTCACATGCTTTACGTTGACTCTGTCAATTATGTTTCACAATGGAGAATGACTGCCAGGATTCACTTTTTAGTGTTTATTGTTTAACGCCTCACTCCGCTATGTTCCGGCTATATGACGGCGATCTGTAAATAATCGAGTCTGGACTAGACAATCCAGTGATTGACAACATGAGCATTGATCCACGCAATTGGGATCGATGACATGCATCAACCAAATCATCGAGCCTGTCCACCCGATCCCGTTAGTCGCCTCTTACGACAAGTATAGTGATTGATTACGTTTCTGTAGTCTAAGGTTTCCTATGTTCTTATGTTCTGGCGTTACATATTCCATAATTTGAGAAAAATAATTAAATTACATATCCTCCACATTGTAAAAAGAAAAGAGGCAAAAGAGATGCGTGTGATCAAATACTTTTTAAAAGAACCCCGTGACGTCATAAAATATCTTCAGCCACACGGTTACCGAAATTAAGTGACAAACAACTCTTATTTTGAGTGAGAGGAATGATTGAGTTGGGGTTTTTTAACGCCACGTTTAGCAATGTGGGAATTAGCTTCATAAATTGTGTGGGAAATCGAAACCCAGTCGTCATTGTGAGACGCCAGCTCTTTAATCGGTTGGTTTATCCAATTTTACTTTAATTTATAGGAGACGTATTCATACCACATAAGACTGCCTCCATAGTCTAGTGGATAGAACGTCTACCCAGAGAGGGGAAGGTCGGTGGTTCGATCCTGGACGTTAAATCCCATTTCGCCTCACTGCATCTAATACAAAATAATAATTTCAGATACATGTACTTCATAAACCTTAAACAAATTACTATGGCTCACACTAACATTTGTGCACCAATCAGTGCCGTCGTGTGCCCATTGACTTCTAGGATGTGCTTGTTGTGAGTTTGATTAACTCATGGTTTGTCAGACATTAGTTTCTTGATGGGTTTCCACAAAGTTGGAAACAACTACCAACCGCGTCACTTGAGACTTACCCTCCACGTTAATCTGACACACCATGATATGAAACGAGAAGCGACTTTAATCTTCACATACGTCTTTCACACTCTGTAATTTGCAACAGAGGAGTTTGTTTTATTTGTAATTCGTTTGAAAATATTGGCATCTATTTGGCAACGTGTCAAGCATCCTACCCTTCCTGTAGGACCCAGACCCTTTCCCCTGTTTGTGCTTACCCCCTTCCTGTTGGTTCCTTTACACAGAGTCAGTCAATTCGCAAAATCATATTGTGTTCATGAGTCTGTATGCGCCTGCTTTCCGATGCTGAATCAATTCAAATTGTATAAAATGAAATCAGATACAGTTGAACAGCTTCTTCCTTAACCAGACATGACATTAATAGAAAACAGATACAATGAACATGAAGCTATAAGTGCAGCAGACTAATGCAATGATCGTGTTCGTCTTCTTTCCTACTTGGCTGTGACAATTACAAATAGAATTTAAATATCTTATGACCGAAACATGTATACTGAAGCAGTCAAAGCTACCATCTAACAGACACCGGGAGCATTCAGTAAACAGTGAGAAACTATTTCACTTCACATTTGATTGCAATGATATGCGTGACTCAATTTTGCGGTATTGATTTGGAGTGCAAATACAAAAATGATAGAGGCTAACGTGTAATTTCTGTTAATCTGTCATGACATTGATGTGCAACACACTGATGTGAACTTTTGCAATGAGGATATGCACAAGGAAGTCCCCTAAGAAAGTTATTTAGCAATACATTTCAGTTTTGGGGATGATTTTAACAGTCGCAGTAAGATTGTCATATACGTTTAGCTAAACATATGCCTGTTCTTAAACCTGATACTGGTGCCCTTATTGTCTAGTTGTGACCAACAACAGTTAGCAGTAAATGGGTAATTGAATTTGTCATCTATACATCTACCATCTTGGCGTTCCTATTCTGATTATTTTAGTAGAGATTTATTATGATTATGGAAATGTTTTTGTCGCTTTTATTTGAATATATAATCGCTTGAATCCTGTTCGGACATGTCCTTTGGATAGTCTTTTCCATCTCATCAACGTTTCAAGAGCAGCATCTGGGAAAGTGTTCTTAATAACCTGTGTTCTACATCATCGCCATGGACCGCCTCCGTGATATTGTGGTAAAACGTCTGCCTGCGAGCGGACGGTCGGGGATTCGATCTCTTGCCGCGTAATACCAAACGGGGTTTAAAGATGGTACTTGTTGTTACCATCTGGCGCTCGGCATTTAGGGGCTTAAGCAAGAACTGGTCGGTTCGGAGTCAGTATACTGTGTCTGAGTAGAATATTTATATCAAAGCATGTTATCTCAGTGGGCTAGTACTATAAATTCGGCATTAGCCTGGACTTGTACAAGCAGGCAGCCACGCACACGCGCACGCACGCACGCACGCACGCACACAGGCACGTCACTATAAAAGTGCAATAATCTTGAACGCGATGTTAAACACCGTTTCTTCTATGTTTCTTCTCCAACGCCGTTGGATTTTTTGTCGATGACGCGTATCGCTCTCGAAAGAGACAACAAAAAGGCTAAAAGAGTCTCTCTCTGAATTTTGCTTTATCATAGCGTATAAGGATTATGAAGTGACCCGTGAAGATCCAGGGTAGAATAGGTCTTCAGCAACCCATGCGTGCCTACAAAGGCGACTATGCTTGTCGAAAGAGGCGACTAACAGGATCGGGTGGCCAGGCTCGCTGACTTGGTTGATGCATCCCAATTGCGTGGATCGATACTCATGAAATTAATCACTGGATTGTCCGGTTCAGACTCGATTATTTACAGATCGCCGTCATAAAACTGGATATTGTTGAGTGCGGCGTTCAACAACGAACAAACAAAACCAAAAAAAATCATGAAGTAGAATAATGCACACAATGTAGTCCACCTTAACTCAAAGCTTCTACTGTAAGAATTTTGATGGAGTATCCCTTTAATCTACAGTGTACACTTCGAACAAACGAATGACCTCACCAGAATCACCAAAGGCAGGAAATACACAGATATATACTGTAGATATATGTGCCCGGCCGTATTTGCCCCTTGTAGTCTGACATATGTGTCCTCCGTGGGTTTAGGAATCAGATTTAAGTACCTCTTATATTAGACATCGAGCATCAAGACACAAGGTTGCCGCCAAACTATTTACAGCTGCAGACAAAATCAACTTGCCAACAGAACAAAACCATCTGTTTACGGTAGGATGTTTGAAAAAGCTCAACTGAATTTACCCCCAACAATTTACTTAAAGGGATATGTACAGTCTAAATATGGGTTTAAGTCATTTATACAGCACATTTAAAGAAGTATTTTGAAGAAAACAAAACTGAAGTCAATATTCGTAATCAACAAACGATAAAAATCTATTCGTATTCCGGAAATTCCCGAGAGTAAATCACGTGATTAGACATTATAGTAGAGAACCTACCGCAGCCGATCACTGTTTCTGTCAGTTTGTGCCAATACGTTATCAAACGTTTAAACAGTTTAATATAAATTGGTTCCCTGTGAATTTCTCCGTTTACCATATAATTTGACATTGAATAACTTAATCTGCAACCATAATATAATGCGGATATAAGCAGTTATAAGATAATCGAGTGGTAGGATAACATTTCAAGCATTTTTTAATAAACAAACTTTCAACATAAGACTGAAGCTATATTTGATATCTATTCAAATGAATGTTATGTATTGATTGTATTGTCTAGTGATCGTTGCTTTATTGATCAATAGAGCTTAGTTAGTTGTTGGCATTTTGCTTACCACATGCATAAAATACATCATTATCACATGGACCGCCATATATGAGAGACAAACACTCACAAAGTATGAAATAAACATGTTGAATTTATTCAACAACAGATAAATAAAATGAAACTGGCAATATACACATCTTTCACATTATATTTCTCGAAACATGTACACTACATTCACACTTGGCTCATCTACATCAGCTTCTAGCTTGTCCTGGATTTATGACTGATCTATATACAGGATCGCTTGATCCGAAACCACGCTCTACGAAATCGAGCCCAAACGGCGAATCAAATTCCTGCAAACTTTCATCAGGCTACTGGAGTACGAGTTATAGGTCAGACGCTTACAAATCGTCTAAATTCAGCTGATTACGTGTTGTGCCACCCCTTACAAATCATCACATTGCCAACAAACGTCAATGGTGTACACAACGTTGAAACTGGTGTAGTCGTCACTTGCCACGTGTCCTGTTTTCCGATGAGTCCCGATTCACTTTGCACTTTCTTCATAGGCGTGGTCGTGTCTGGCGACGTCGAAATGAACGTCAAGCCAACGTCCATCTGACATATTTGACGGTTATAGTGTTACATGATACATGAAATGCAGTTTCTATAGAGCCAAAAGGTGCCAAAATGCACTTTGGCCCTTTTTGCATATTATTGCATAAATGGAATCTATGAGTTCTTGTCTACTTGCAGAAAAAATATTGTATGAAATATATCTACTTAAAATTGTTTAAAAAGGACAAAGTCTAGTTCCAAAAGGGTCAAAGTCAATTTGCGAGATTTAACTTCCGTTAGTGGTTCATCGCGGGTGCAGAAGCGGTTGCCAAATATGCTGCCAAAGGTATGTGTCGTTTTGCTTGAAAGAGCTCTCATTTATGGCAGATGGTAACTCACAATAATTTAGGAATGATTAAGAAATGTTTGTTATCGCCAAAGAATGCATTTTATTGAAGGTAACTTTTACAAATGGCATGAATCAACGTAAGGACTTTGGCCCTTTTTGCTCAGTCCATAATAACTGTATAAAAAAGTACCTGTTTCTTAAATACACAATGTTTGCAAAACATTTCTTAACGGCTGGCAATGCCATAACGTGGTAAAATATGCAAATGACATATTAATTTCACATTTATAGTGTTAATTATGTCATAATTGCTTTGTTTTTTACTTTGGCCCTTTCTGCTCTCACAAATCTGTCAGTATGTTTTTTTTATGATTATGCTTTCAGATTAACTTTGTTTGGCCCGGAACGACAATAAAGGATCTTTTGGAATGTGAAAGATAAATTAATCATGTACAGGAACGTTTATATTATCTTCTGCATCTCTTCGTGGAAGAAGGGACTCAGCGTTTTCGTGAATGGGCACAGGAAGTCTGTTACGTAAATGACGAACTTTTGTATCTTAAAGACGAACGCAGGAAACATAATGTTTCTGTGAAGTATTCTTAAATAACTTCTACAATGCCTCCTAAAAGATTCAACGTTGTTGAAGCATCAAAGTTGTTGTCTAGCCTTCTCGATGATGATTCATCTGATTCACCGGAGAACTGTGACAATAATGATGTGAGTTTCATATCAGAGACGACAGTGCCTACTGCTATGTTGCACATTGAATCTGCTGGTAACTCTACTGTTGTGAATTTACAACATATTTCAGCCGCCAAGAGCAGTGACAAATGAGTCGTTGCAAAAGGTACCCATGAAGTAACAGAGGTTACATCATTTAATCATACAGAAAATCCCCAGGAAGAAACAGAAGTTGCATCATTCAATCATACAAAATATCCCCAGGAAGAAACAGAAGTTACATCATTCAGTCATACAGAAAAGCCCCACGAAGAAACAGAAGTTACATCATTCAATCATACATCTGAGAAATGGTATTTCAGTGGTTGTCAGTTGGAATGTGTATCATCGTACAAATATTTGGGAGTTGTATTTTCAAAGAATTTATCATGGTCGAAACATACTTACATTGCTTCATTACAGGCTAAACGGGTATTGTTCTCGGTTCTAAAATCCCTTTCATCACTTAAACCTATTCCACTGAAACTATTTTTTTAAATATTCGATACAAAAATTGCTCCAATTATGTTATATGGGGCTGAAATGTGGAGTTTTGAAAACTGCAAAGAAATAGAAAGTATCCATGTACTTGCTTGTAAACGTCTGCTAGGTGTTAAAACGTCTACTCCCAATCATGTTGTGCGAGGAGAGTGTGGAAGATACCCACTGTACATTTCTGCGTATAAACGCTGTATAAAATATTGGTGTAAACTTATGTCCCTACCAAATTCACGATATCCTAAGAAAAGTTATGATATGTTATTTCAGCTAGCCACACATGGTAAAACTAATTGGGCTACAAAAGTCAAAACTCTTTTATACAGCCTTGGATTTGGATATATATGGGAGAACCAATATGTTATTTGCCCCGAATCATTTATTTCCGAATGTGAAGATCGGTTAAAATTTGCTTACGAACAGGACTGGTATTGGTCTTTAGCAAATAGTTCTAAAATGTTCCATTATACACTTTTCAAAAATTCATTAAGTCTAGAGTTGTATTTGTCTGCTATCACTATCAACAAATTTCGTGTTGCACTAGCCCAGTTTCGCTGTAGCTCCCACACTCTCCATATTGAGACTGGTAGATACGTTAATACTCCACGAGAGCAGAGATTGTGCAATAGTTGCAACCAAAGATATGTCGAGAATGAATATCATTTTTATTAATTTGTAACGCTTATGATGAACTTCGTCTTCAGTATTTACCACAGAAGTATTTTGTACATCCTACTCTTGCTAAATTCAATATGCTTATGGCGGTAAACAATGAAACTGTAATTAGAAATGTTGCAACTTTTATATACCATGCTATGAATGTTAGTCTCCAAACACTAACCCTATAAATGTTAATGATGGAACGAATATTGTACCATGGGCCGCTGGCCTACACATGTACATGAATAAAGAATTATATACAATCATACAAAAAATCCCCATGAAGTAACAGAGGTTGCATCATTCAATCATACAAAAAATCCGCATGAAGTAACACAGGTTGCATCATTCAATCATACAGAAAAGCCCCAGGAAGTAACAGAAGTAACATAATTCAATCATACTTCATACAATGAAAATGAAATAATCACATATGCTGACTTGATGTGTTCGACTGATTTAGATGCAGTAATCAACGTGGATACCTCATACTCAGTGCTGTTACGGGACATTGAGAATTCAGCATCATTTGACACAGAAATCACGTCCATTGAGACCACTGATGAGAGTATTTTGAAAAGAGCACCTGATATTTGTGAGCTTTTGAGAAGTGCTCATCAAACACTTGATGGTTCGCTTGAAAGCAGTATGTCAGAGACTGATGATGGAGACGAATATCACCCCAGTAGCAATGCCTGTCTAGAGGATAGTGTTTGTGCTGAAGAATATGATCATCATAGTGACCAGACGGCTAATACTGAGCGTCCTGACGGAGGATATGTTGGTGATGACAGTTCTGTTTCCAATGCAGATTTTGATGACCAATATGTGCCTGCAGTAGTGAGCACAAATGACCATGAAGGACTCACTACATGCAAAGTAAAAGCTAGAAAAAGGAGTAGGAATCCAAATGATTGGGAGAAAAATATTAGAAAGTCTAAAAAGGCCAAAGGAGAAGCTTAAGACTACGTCGATTGTCGTTGCAGGACAGTTCCAGCAAAGAAATTAACAATTAAGTGTTCCTGTGGCAAGGGATGTCTGACAAATGTAGATAGAGGTGACCAGACCAGGATATTCTCATTTTTTTTGGATATTGGCAACAAGAACAGGCAAGACACATACCTGTATGGTCTAATTAAAAAACAGAAAAAGATCACAACTCGACCACGGGATGGTACCAGAAAACGTGAACATTCTTTTGCATATTCTGTGAAAAGTCCGGAAGGAATATCATATTCCGTTTGTCATTTTGCAGTATATATGGGCTTACCAGAAAGCAGCTTCGTCACCTACAGCATCACACAGGAGATAGTGACATCAAAGATAAGCGAGGAAATCGTGGGAAGAAGGCAAAAAATGCAACAGATGATTTTGTAATAGTTGAAATGAGGCAGTTCATATAAAGTTTCCCTTGTCGTTCCTCCCATTACTCACGCAAAAAGAACCCACATAGACGCTATCTACATCAAAGTCTCAGTACCAGGCGGACGTGGATAATGTTTCTTGACAAACACGACAGATCTGGAAAAAATGCTGTACTTGGCGAAAAGTCCTGCAACGGTAAATACAAATTGTGGCTTTTCCGTCGCATGTTCAATGCTGACTTTAATCTGGCATTCGGTGCACCAAGATCTGACACTTGCGAGACATGTGACAGACTAAATATTCAAACTTCTGACACAGAAGGTTCTTTCGATTCACAAGCGAGAACAGAACAGCATCAGCACCATCTCAAACTAGCTGAGGAAGGTTACACTTCCCGGAAAGCTGATACCGATGAAGCTAAATCGTTGTGGTCAAGCTATGCACAGAGGCATGGAAATCCATCATGTAGTGTAGACGCAACTGATGCTTACAGTACTATCAACAAAACTTCCCAATTCCCAATCTCACACATTGACAAGTTTTTTATCAAAGACAGCTATCAATGTACAATTTCATTGTTCACGACCATGTGGAAAATACTGCTGTAATGTATTATTATAGAGAAGTCGACGCAAAACGTGGCGGGTCAGAAGTAAGTTCATTGCTTCAACAAGTGTTTTCATATGCTCAAACAGGTGCCCCAAAATGTGTTCTGTATAGTGATGGCTGCAATGGTCAAAATAGAAACAGGATGGTGATGAGCTGCATGCTTAACCTAACCGACAATGAACATGTCTTTAAGCAAATTGATCACAAAATTCTATTGCCTGGACACAAAAGAATGCCAAACTTTACTGACGGTGGTCTTGTCGAACAACACCAGAAAGTGGAGCTGTGTTTGCTGCCTGAGCAGTACGGTGCACTTATCCAAAATGCACGAGTGAAAAACAAGTTTACAGCTTTCTATCCTGAGCAGAGTTCATTCAAAGATTATGATGTGTACTCAAAACATGTACTTAAGTCAAGCTATGTTGATCAGAATGGGGACAAAATTAAGGTTTCCAAAATGCGCTGGTTCAGTTATGATCAGTCAGATCTTTTCAACATTGAAACGGGTGTAAAAGAAACAGTCCACCATCCTCGAGAAATATGGATGAAATCCACACTTTCTCAGTCTGAACTTTGAAAGTGTCACTGTGTAAGGAGAAATGCAGTCAGGGCTGAAATCAAACCCAAATATAAAGGCAAGCTACCAGTCTCTGAGGCCAAATGGGATGATCTTCAGAAGATCGCACAGCTGCTTCCACAGGAATGTAGGTCGTTTTATAACAACCTAATGCATGAAGGAAGCTTGCCATCCATTGGAGACAATGACAGTGAAAGTGATTTGGACTATGAGTAATGTTTTTGGCTGACCAGCAAGCAATTTTGCAGTTGATTCTACTGTTCAGTGTTAAATGAGACTTGAGTAACCTAATGGTTGAGACTGATTGAAGAGATTTTGAAATTTTGAAATCACTCTTTTTACGCTTCAACTATTTTAACAATGTTGACATTTGTTTAAGTTTTTAAAAAGAGCTTTATTAGTATGTGTTTATACTTTCAGTAGTATTGTTATGTTAAATCCCATGTTAAATCAAAAGCAAATGGCTCAGAGCAAAACAGGCCAAAATACAGATATTGGCCCTTTCGACCCTACAACAAAACGTCAGTTAATATTTTTTAATATTTTTTTTCGAATGTTTTGTTAGCAACATTTATATGTCTGCTGCCAGAATGTGTTCAAGTTTTGGAATTTCTTGTTGAATAAATAATGTTCATTCCCAAGCATATGGTTATGGTTTTCATCACTTTTCTCAAAACACACTCCACATGACATTGGCCCTTATGCCTCTCAGCTCTTCAATTATATCTACTATCAGCTGTGTTCTGAACCAAAAAGGGAATGTCACATCCTGGTATATTTGCTGGTGCCACATTTACGTCGGAAGTTGATGAATGGATGAACGTGTACTTATGCGCTGTGATATAGCTGATATTAACGACATACAAATCACTGAGAAGGAGAACAAAGTTATACATGCTTTTCGGAAGAACCTACACCGACTCAACCGTGCCTGCCCAGATTCGATTATTTACACGCTGTGGTAATATTACTGATTCGATTATTTACACGCTGTGGTAATATTACTGATTCGATTATTTACACGCTGTGGTAATATTACTGATAGTGGTGGCCAAACAGCATTCATTAATGTCAAGTATCATAATGGCTTCACTTAGAAAACAAACCTTGTTTGTTACCATCTATATCGACTGGCATTCATTAAGTAAGAAGCGCACTTTTTTTGTTATTTTGTTTCTTTAGATGAGGAGGTTGCTGCCACATAGCAAATTCACCTAGGGAAATTATCTTTAAAATTCAAACTAAACTTGACACCATCTATCATTTGTGACTTTCCCATATTGGATAAGGAGTATAACTCAGTCCATGCTGAGACAAACTCGGTACATTTTTTCAATTAGCAACTAACGTGTCGCTGCTAAAAATGTCACCCAACGTTTCGCTTATTATATGAGAGGGTTTATCTTTCAAAGCTGACCCAAGAGGCAATATTCATATAACATTATACAGGCTTTACACATATAGGGACTTGTTCATAGTTTATTGCTGCGTTTCTACCCTCAGAGCGTCTAAAGATAAATATGGTCAGAAGACATGATGCAGGAAGTCAACGAACAAATGTCAGATTACTGGCGTTTACTTTTATGGAGATTTCTCCGGTTAAACTCCGTATTGGAGAATCACGTAACCTCTCAATACTGTATTCTTGGTATGTTTCTGGTGCATTTATGATATTAATGAATCATAGTGAGTGAGTATGGTTTTACGCCGCTTTTAGCAATATTCCAGCAACATCACGGCGGGGGACACCAGAAATGGGCTTCACACATTGTACCCATGTCGGGAATCGAACCCGGGTTTTCGGCGTAAGGAGCGAACGCTTTAACCACTAGGCTACCCGACCGCCCCTAATGAATCATAAAACAGTAGACAGTTAATGTTCAATGATTTTGTATTAAGGCCATAAACATTTGTAAGCTGTTTTTGTATCACCACTAAATAAAGACGACAAAACCATTTTCAATAATCATAAGAATTATCTGCTAAGATCAGAGCCAATTGTACGATTCCGATTATATCTTGAACATGTGCGTATTCCTTACTATCAAAGAGTGATAACAGCTTTATTCCAATTCTGTTTCTTCTTTCAGTTTCTGTTTTCTATTCATCATAATTTGAACATTCAACCAACGACAACTGACACACTGAAAGATATTTACAATTACAACCACAAACAGTCAAACAGAGACATCCTGATATCTGGTACCAGAGACCCATGCTACGTTTGCTGTAAATGCGCATCTATCGCCTGAGACATAAGTGCAGTTTCAGAAATACGATTCAGATGCATTAAAATGATTTGTTCAATCATGTATTTACATTTGGAAAATAACTACCACATTTCGTCAAGTATCGGCTATTGATTATTTTTAATTCAAAACCAAGAACTTGAAACAGACATTTATATAATCCCCAAA
Source organism: Haliotis cracherodii (assembly GCF_022045235.1). Taxonomy (NCBI): domain Eukaryota; kingdom Metazoa; phylum Mollusca; class Gastropoda; order Lepetellida; family Haliotidae; genus Haliotis; species Haliotis cracherodii. The sequence goes on along the minus strand of NW_027266270.1, from coordinate 14,954,876 downwards.
TACATTCTCATACGTTTTACAATAGTAAATAAATAACATTTACACTGCATTGGAAATATAAATATGTTCAAATAGATGCGTGTACTCAAACACATTTTGAACAAAATTACTTAATTGGGATGATGTGATGTTTTCAATCATCTGCAGCCGCAACACCGAAACAACATAGTTACCAAAACTAACATACAATCAACTAAAGTGCTAAATTATTTCAAACATAGTTTATGATAATATGTCTATATTTAATGTTATATATATTACAGGGAATATGTATAGTTCACCAACAGCTAACTTATATGGTGCGCAACTCAATTAACATTGGAAACTATTAAACATCACAGTTGGTTATCATAATTAATGTAACTATGCAGTATTGATTCTTGATGTAAAAACAGTACTGATATAAGTTAACGTGTAACTGCTATTAATCTTACACGACATGTTGAGGTGTAACATTCCGAGGTAAGGTTAGGTGCTTGTACTAGTACCGGTTTTATAGTACCAGCTCTCTGATTTTCCATGCCGCAATTTTAACATGAATACCCCACTCAGACACAGGGTATTGAGTCCGACCCGACCAGTGCTTGCTTTACCTACTTAATTACGAACGCCAGGCAGGGTAACAACACGTACCATTTTTAACGTATTTTCCTTCGACGCGATCGAACCATCGACGGTACACTTTTCGGGCAAACGCTCTACCCACTAGACCACAGCATCAGCAACATTCTGAAGTTACGTTTGTATAAGGATCCTGCACAGTTTATGCATTCGCTATCACTTAGGAACTTCGAGGACCCAAGGGAAGTATGCAAAGAAAGTTTTTACCAATTACTATTCAAGTGTTTTTTAAATGTACAGCCATAGATGCCCGTCGACGTTGTCTACAATGGCATATAGATTCAATTACACGCTTGCATACTAGTGCTTCAGTTTGGACGTTTAATGTGAAATAACGCATTCAAAGACAGATATTAGTGCCCGATACTAAATGTTCATTGTGCGTTCATTCTGAAAGCATCTGATTGCTTCCACCAGCTTGGCGTCTCTTATTTTATCCGTGTGCGTTTTATGACGACAGCGAATCAGCAAATAGACGGCTACCATTTGCTTCAATTTCCCACAAATTGCATATGGTGCCATGGTCTCCACATTGGTTAAAGGGATTGATATTAAGGTCTGGCATCGGTAGCCATGGACGAGGTTATCATTTTTATTTCTAATAAACGACACACATTAATGTTAATTGTTTGATAGGCATTACTTTGAAGTTGACGGATGACAAGATAGACACAATTTTATGGATAACAACTTCTTTAATACTGTAAAAAGCGACGTTTCGGTATAGATCCTTATACCGTTGTCACGCGAGACTGAATGAGGGACATCGTACATAATATATATAGTAGGTGGGGGTTTAACAGTAACAACAATTGCATACATGAGTGGGATAACATAGGTAGGTGTTATCAACAAAGGGATAATACTGTCACAACACGATGGACAAGTTGTTTTAGATTTATTCGATTGGAAGATCATATGTCATGCTTACATACAGGAGCTCATTATTTAACCCAAATGTACAACTTAATCGAAATGCCTAAAAATAAACACCAACTGAATACTCAAACAAAACTAACGATTTTTCGCGCCCTTTTAATATTCCCAGGCCTGAAAGACGATAGCAACGACGCGTCGAAATCCGGATTGGTACATTTGAGAATAATTGTTTAATTTACAGTGTACATTTGAAATGAAAGAATCTCCTCTGAAGCATAATCTAAGAGAGGAAATACGCAGCTTCTGTATATGTGCTCGACTAAATTTCTGTATACTCTGACATATCTGTCTAGCCTCCGTTGGATTAGGAGTCAGATTGGTTCGTCTTAGACATTGAGACGCAGGTATATATATCACCTAATACAGACTGACACAATGTTGCCAGTAGGCTGTGCTTTGCTGCAGACAACATCAAATTACTAAAAATGAAACGGAACCATCTGTTTACTGTCAACTGTTTGAATAGCCTCAAGTTCGTTGAATTTACCCCCAGCTGACACATGTCGTAAATTGATGTACCTTGTACAAATGCCAAACTATCATTGTCCGTTTCAATGATGTTCAATGATGTAGGTATTTGTATCTGCATTGCATCTATCACAATAAGAAATATCTGCTTGTAGAGTAATCCACGTAGATTAATGGAAGTTCAAGTAATGTGGGGCGTTGTTTATGTGTTTGCTCGTCACGCCTACAGGGGCGGGTTCGGTTACTCACGTTGGTATAAGGTGTCAAATATAAATGTGAACACAGAGGCGAACCCTGCGTATGCAGCCTTTACTAGTTAGTAAAACTAGAGAAAAACATTTCATATCTGAAAGTAAACGTTATGACAAAACACAGATCTAACTTTTGGTCATGTATCTGTATCTTTGTATGTTTTAGGTGCTAATCACATCATGTTTCCAGAGTTGATATATTCGCCAGTAAAAATGAAAATGTGACATTTCTGTCCGCGAATGGTTGATATTAACCAAGTATGTAAGCCCACTCGTTTCTTTGATGTTTCTTTGTCATTTTCTGAAAGGGGTTTATTTTGCGGTTTTGATGATAATAAAGACTTCTTTCGCAACACGTGCACGCGCCTGACTAATATGTAATTTTATGACAACAAATAATGCTCCATTTCACAATAATCACTCATCGTGAAATAAAATGTCTTTAACATTAAAGATGAAATGAGATACATGTTACTGTGACTAGGCAGTAGCAGCTTTTGAAACTTCATGTTGAAAGAATTACTTTCACGTCTGCACTTCGCTGCCATCTTTTCATACATCACAGGGGCGGTCGGGTAGCCTAGTGGTTAAAGCGTTCGCTCGTCACGCCGAAGACCCGGGTTCGATTCCCGACATGGGTACATTGTGTGAAGCCCATTTCTGGTGTCCCCCGCCGTGATATTGCTGGAATATTGCTAAAAGCGGCGTAAAACAATACTCACTCACTATGATTCATTAATATCATAAATGCACCAGAAACATACCAAGAATACAGTATTGTATACAGTATACATCACAACGCTAGAAAAACTGTTTCGCTAAGGCATGTAGCTCTCCAATAGAAGTTCTGGCATAATTGAACACTTAAACAATTTAAGAAATATATGAATAACTATCAAAGTGACCAAACGTAAAGAATGAGGATTAAATTAAATCTATTGTCAGTCATCATTATCTACATTGGCCATAGTGACGATCCTAAGATTTGAAATTCAATTGTGCCAAGTATTGTCTTTTTCTGTACACAAAATAGGGTCAAATGCCACCATGCATAGCAGTTTGAAAGTGAGAGATACATTGTGGTCTGACTTTCCTTTTCATATGAATACGCATTAATGCAACTGTACATCAAGCCATCATGTTCTTCCTTTACAAAATTTGAGTTCTTCACACAGAATGGTCCACCTAAAAAGCTACATCGTCCATACTATCATAATCATTAGTAAATTCCTGTTATCAAACTGTATAACAGGCCAGAAGATCTCCATGCTTGTGGAAAGAATCGACGGATACAGCGTCATCGTTCTGCAACGGCGTGCATCTTCTGCCGTGCTGTCATCCACCGGTTTCCCGGCACTTATAAGATTATTTAAATGTGTATTACTAAATGTGACGATAAAACCATGTTCGACCACGCCCTATAAATGGATTCATTTAGAAAGCACTAATATTTTATCCTCTTAACATGTACTTGCAGGCTGTACAGACGGGACGCAGCTGGTTGGTTTCTAATACTGTGTGTGGACTGGCTCAAAATGTTTTAATAATCTGTTAAATTTCTTATATAAACTTATTTAATATTATCAGAATCGGACTGGAGATTAGTATTGGTCTACAGCAACCTTTGCTTGTCGTAAGAGGCGCCTAGGTGGAACAGATTACTTTTTCGATTCATGTCATCGTACCCCGAGGCGTGAGGCTTGATTATTTACAGCTTTAAGGCTTGAATGTCACATGAGAACGGCGTTAAACAACAAACCAACAATCCAAACGAAATGTATCTTTCGCTAATTACAGATATAAAACACGATTGAGATCGGAGGCAGGCATCTTCAACACCATCAGCGTATGTTCTATGCTTTCGGGGGCGGTCGGGTAGCCCAGTGGTTAAAGCGTTCGGTCGTCACACAGATGATCCGTGTTCGATTCCCGATATGGGTACAATGTGTGAAGCCCATTTCTGGTGTCCCCCGCCGTCATAGTGCTGGAATATTGCTAAAAGCGGCGTAAAACCATACTCACTCACTCTGTGCTTCCGCGAGCTCAAGTAATAATTATTATATTTAGACCTTGTGTTTGACCAATCCAGTAACAATATGGATTTCTCTTAATACGAGCCGTGATGGCCGATGGAATTGAGCCGATGATAATATTTGTTCAAAGGAAAAATATCTGCTATGCTGAAACGTGTTTGATCATCCGTTATTACTAGCATTACGTTTATCTGATGTCAATAACACACACTTTAAGAATGCATCCCTGAATTCTGAGAAAAACTGGGTGCTTGGATGGAGTATGATTGGAGAGGTATACAGAAATACAAGAAATGCAGGATCTTCTGAAAGACAGCACACTAGTCGGTTGTACATTTGGGTTTCAAGTGAATGGGACGGCCTGTCTGTACGTGATACACCGACGACCAACACTGCAGCGACTATGCAGTCCTCTCTACTCATTGGAAATGAAGCAAAACGTTTCTTGTTACTTACACGAACTCTCAGTCGGATATTCCTTGTGTTTGCCACTGAACCTGATTGTTTTGTCTTTAACGCCGTTGTACAAGTACTTCAGTCAGAATACGTATTTCATTTTTAATATGAATTATGGGAAGATGAGTATCATCAACATTTATGACATACAACAACATTTAACAACGTTCACACTTCGGTGAAACCTTTCTGGACGCCCAGGGTGCTAATATACATCTATATGAAACAAGAAAATGTAAAGCCGAGTGGGCTGCCCATATATCTACATTGGTCGCTGTGTTCACATCAGACCTTCCTGGGTAGTGTTGTAAACTCTCGCACCATCACGGGAAATCTCTTCTGTCCGTCATTAGGCCACGCGCAGAAGGTGGACATAAGGGCCCTTGACTATCGATCTCGGTCAATGAAGCGATAGCACTTGCTCCCATTGAAACTCATTTCATGGAATTCTAAAAATACATCATATTGTTCTCAGTTCCTCATATACGTATTATCTTTCCCTGCGCATTGATTTTAACCCGTAAAACACGTGTAGAGTATACAGTGTATCTATCATTTCGAAACTGATTCTCAAAACAAACAATCAAGACAAGCGACAAAACAAATTTCCGAAATCATAAGAAATCCCTCCTAAAAGCAGAGTGCAGAGTACGATTCCGACTATGTCATAAGCATGTGTTTATGAAGTAGAGATGATACCAGGTGTTCGCTAAAATGTGAGCGTAAAATAACTTTTGACCAAGAGACGCATTACACTCCTTAAAAACTTCGTAGAAAGACCATGCTCAATTGTACCTCAAAAGTTGTGAAAGGTAACCGCCAAAGGTTGAAGCTGCTGGAATATTGCTTGACTTAAAGGGAAAGTTAATGACAAGTTTTGTCACTGTGAATATTTATGCATAGACATACATTTGAAATAGTTGTTTCACTGAACTCGTTTATTTCTAGTTCAGGTTCATCGTCGATATTCCTGAAGCTTACACGTTCGTGACATTTCTGGAAACATATGAAACATAAAATTTGAGCTGGATAATTATCATTTATTGGATACTACGTCACAATTTGTTCGATAAAATAGCTGTACCACAAACGATACCTCGTCGTTAGACACGTTGACATTTCTTTTGCCCCTAGCCCATGGCAATCGATATCGTGTTTTCTGTTTCAATATCGGCGGTGCGTTTATTGAGACAGTGTGTGACTTCTCCAGTTAATGCTTGACACTACACCGGCAACATTTCAGCGATACAAATACAAGCATGCAAGATAGAACAGAAAAGATAATTTCACAAATTCAAAATACACAAACTAGATAGATAAAAGATGTTAACATATACGTCTTTTCCATTGGACGGAAGGCCGGTCACATGACCGCAGAACTGACGTTCATATGCTTCTCATCAACAAAACATGGACGTTGATACGTTTTTCACGAGACTGTATTCTTGAAATGACGTAAACACAGACGGACTACGTCCGGAATTCCCGAGCACAAATAAATTCAGAAGCGTTGTTGCCGATCATTTGACACTCTAATCTTGTACACAGCGTGTTGTATACACTGGATCAAAATATCAAATATCCTTGTAACGACCCATCCTAGTGAATAATACGACGAAACACATGCCAACACTGTACTCTGCACAAATGAAACGCCGAGGTGATTTAAGTTGTATGTAGTATATGTCATATAAATAATCAACAGATGGTAATCGATTGTTCATAATTGGCATTGACCCTAGTATTATATGGCACATATGGAACATTGAATTTTTAAGGCGAATGTCATATGTTCTCAATATCTTGTATAGCCACCATTACAGTCCAAAACTGACTGGCATCGTCGTCCCATTGAAGCAGCCAGATCCCGAATTGTAGCCTGGTTAATGTTTACCCACTCTGCATGCAGTACTTGTGCCATCTGTCGGAGGTTCAGTGGTTTCTGCTGACGTGCTAGAGGACGTTCATCCAGTGCGTCCTATAATTGTTCGATTGGGTTTAAATCTTGATACCTGGAGGGCCATGGCATGAGCTGAATGTTGTGAATTTTGAAAAAGGCTGTTGTCAGTCTTGCTGTGTGAGGTCGGTGGTTGTCTTGTTTGAAAATGACGTTCGCTTGTTGAATAATAGGACGTATGTTGTGCAGAAGAATCTTATCCGTGTAACGTTGAACCGTTACAAATTCCCCAGAACTTGCACCTTATCTGTTGGCTGTCCACATCATCTCACTACCACCACATCTGTCCACTTCCTGTATGCAGTTTCGTGCATAACTGTCCCCGCGACGCCTTAAAACACGACGTCTACCATCCGCACGGCGAAGCATGAAACGTGACTCGTCACTAACTCGAACTTGCCTCCATCGCAGTTGTGGCCATACGCTGTGATCTAGACACCAATGACGTCGCAGCCGACGATGAAGGTGCCTCAAACCGACACCTCGAATTTGTCGTCAAGCGCGAATACCTTCAGTGCTTAAACTGTTCCCCACTGTCTAGGCTGATATCCTGGTATTGAATATAATCCTGGTATTGCCGTGGTTGTAGAGGTGGCCGTGGTGGTTCTTTCACGTAAATGACGTAGCCGTATGAATCTGTCCTCTGCTCTATTAGTAATACGTGGTGGACCGGATCTGGGAATGTCACGAGTTGTCCCGTGTGTCTGATAACGGTTCCACAGTCTTGTAATGGTGCTTGGTGCTACGTTGATAAAACTGGATTCAGCTAAAGATAATTCTCCTGTTTGCCGTCGGTCGATGGCGTTGTGGCGTTGTGCTTCCATCAGTCGTGACATGTTTTCGCGGTAAAATTGCTTTAAGATTGTGATGACATGCAAATGAAAACCCAACGTTTTTGGGGGCCCAACAAGTGATGTTGCACGTGCATGTCATGTTGGTGTGTTTCGGCGCCAGGCTCTGGCGTGGATGTTATATTTCCAAACTTTTCAACAAAAGTCTGCAGTACCCCATTCTTTCCGAACAAATTAATCTCAATCGATACATAAATGACCAATTCATTCAGTTATTAATTTTGTATGAATGTTGGCAACTCCCATGAACCTCCTATTCGCCACATTGACAACTTCGGAAGTCTCCCCAGTCCCGCTGATTGTGTCGGCCACTGTCACTAACGAAATAAGGTTGTTCTTCACAGACATTTCTCGTCCATGATCATTTAAATCTGTTAGTTGTAACCAACTACAAAAGATGTTACTATAGTGCAATTTCAGCACACATAAGCTACTGTCTTGTCTTGGCTTGGCTTTGGGAACTATTTTATCCGTGATACCGTATGGCTATAAACGTGTAGTCTACTAAATGACAATGTGTGAATGCACCCTTCGAGGTACAAAATAAGGTCTGGATATACATCTTATGAGAATCCCCGACATTATATCATGTTTGCCCTCGCTCTATGATAGTTCATTTTCCAAAGAACTCACACAAATGAAAGTCAATTCTCAAGTGTGCGTGCTTACATATATTCAAACTATTTTTAAAGCGCTTACATGTACATATACAAAAAATGTCACTATTTTTATTATGTCGTTAAAATGTATGAAGGTCAGCAAGTAGTAAATTTGTGCAACACTCCACTACCTTCAACAAACCATCGTCATGAGTGAATATTGTCAACCCTAAACCCGTGCTAGTGGTCTTTACTAAAATGGTAAACGTCAAAGACATGTATTACTTCGGGGTTTCCTCCCACACTAAGCTGATATACATACTATGCGTTATTATTGCATAATGCCGTAGCAACACTCAACTAAAACTTCACGCTTTGGTATAGTGTATGTTTACTCGTATTAAAACAGTTAAAATATGCACAAAAACTGTTACCATAACAATACTAACGGGTTTTCTATGTTTATAATGCAACGAGAACAACTGACTACGACATGACAAAGAGAAAGCGATAAAAGGAATTGTCTATTTAATTTCTTCCTTTTACGCATAGACACAGAAAATAATATGTCCTCAGGACGCAACTGTGTGTCGTAAGACCAATTTTGGATCAGGTCGTCAGGCAAGGTGACTTGGTTGATTGCATGTCATCGTACCCCAACGGTGTAGAACGGTGCTCATATTATCAAACACTGCTTCGTCTGTCCCCGACTCGAAATTTCCAGACAAACGTGATATGGCAGGAAAATTGCTATACGACCATTGCGTAACACAACAGATGAATAATTTAAACAAAACGTGTGATTATCTGATGCATGGTCTTTCGTTGTGTATACGGTGTCCCTATGTGTTCCTTGTTACGCGAGAGTGGTGAGATAGCCTCATGTTTAAAGACCCGCTTGTCACGCGAAGATCCGGGTTCGATTCCCCACATGGGTACACTGTGAAGCCCATTTCAGGCCTTCTCCGCTGTCACATTGTTGGCATATTGCTGCAAGCGGCGTACGCCAATACTCACTCTCACGCACGAATGGTCTAACACAATGTCATGATTTATCTATACATCAAATGTCCACTAAGTTCGCACTAATGTATAGTTACAAGTGTGTTTATTCATGTATGGGAGGCCATTTCAGTTATATATAGTAATATACAATTGACACAATTTACATTGCAAACAATCTTAAGGGTATAATATTACGACTTGGTACGTAATAATAGGGCTTCCTTCACATACTTAGCTACATGTCTGAGTATACAGTCATTTTTGGTATTTAAGAGATAACTAAAAGTCTTAATACATGGATTGTTATAGATGTATTATAACTGTCATTAAGTTTCTCAATTTGTTTTCTGTTAAATCTGTTAAATCTTCAATAAACCACCTTCACTTCACTGAAATCGTTATTCCTATTCTGCTTCTTTACTTTAATACGTGGTTCAATATGCCCAGTATCACATTACGTGAAGGTCGATTCACTACTCAGATTGCACAATGCTGTAATTCCTTTTAACGATGGCCCAAAAGAATTTCTTCCAACTGTAGAACGAAATCGATTTTGGGACTTCCACATTCGGGTGATAGATAATATTTGTAGTGACAAGAATATTGCCCTGATGTGACGTCAGTTGATAACGTCTTACGTTCAAACGTTATTGTGTTTTCATGTTGACAATTGCAAAAACGGGTTTCACACTTGCATATGAAACCCCTAAAGAACACTGGTTTTGTTTTCACCATGACATTTAGATCTGTTATTCGACAGATTCAGACCATTCGCTTTTCTCTGACGAAGCTAAGGAAAGGAAGCAAAAACATCCTTGAATGTTTCGATGGCCCCCAGGCCTGTCACGATTGATGTTTCGGCAAAACCTGTTAAATAATAAGCGTATTATTAAAACATTAATGGCGTATCCGTGTACCTTTAAATGCGCTCTCAAAACGCAAACGAGGTTTTCATACAACAGTGACTTACGTTTCATGTCAACAGCAGATATGTTTCTGAATAAAAACTATTGACAATCAGGCCCACTAAGGTAAATGGAAACCTGAAGAGAAAACAGAAGAAAAATACCAGAGAATATTTTATGAAACGAACACTAAATAGGTTCAGTTAAGTGATACTCCTCTTATTACAGCAGGCGACAGACGAGCATCTAAGACGCTTTAAATTTCACCTACAGCTTTATGTCAGTGTGTGACAAGAAAACGACGATTTTCCTTAACGCGGACATGTTTGTCATATATCAAAAAAGGGACAAAACCATTTCCACAGTCTTCAGTCCATTGTCCGATTCCGATTATATAATAAAATGCGCTCAGGAAACTATCAAAGAGAAAAAATCGATCGCATCTATGCCTTTCAAGCTTTTCGCAGACACCTGGTGCTATCACTGATTTTCAGTGTTGTGGTGAAGAAACAATTTGTACAAGCTTTAGGTAACAGTTGTTGCCAAAAAATACTCTTTTTGAGACAGAACTAGCCTGTCCTCTCTTGAAGAAAATATGTTCAAAACGGGGGCGGTCGGGTAGCCTAGTGGTTAAAGCGTTCGCTCGTCACGCCGAAGACCCGGGTTCGATTCCCGACATGGGTACAATGTGTGAAGCCCATTTCTGGTGTCCCCCGCCGTGATATTGCTGGAATATTGCTAAAAGCGGCGTAAAACCATACTCACACACACACACACATGTTCAAAACGTGAGTGAGTGAGTGAGTGAGTATGGTTTTACGCCGCTTTTAGCAATATTCCAGCAATATCAGGGCGGGGGACACCAGAAATGGGCTTCACACATTGTACCCATGTCGGGAATCAACGCTCTAACCACTAGGCTACCAGACCGCTCCTGTTCAAAACATGTACAACCAGCTTAAAATTGGTGTTTTGTTTTTTAACCCTCAGTTAAATATTAGGTGTGCGAGTATCATTATTTTACTATTCAATGCTCATAAAATTCATTTGGAACGGCGGCCAGAGGTTTCAACGATTATAATACAATGGAATAGAACACACAATAGCAACCGAAGCTCTGAACACACGTTATGTTTATCGTCATTGTAAAATGCAACTAGTTATCTATCCTTTTCCATAGCACTCTCTCCCCACGTGAATCACACACATGACGTCATTCTGCAATGCTAAACCGTCACATTGGAACGCTTTGACGCCAGGATACAATGGATGACGTCATATGAAACCGTGATTAACGAGTAGAATGTTCTCAATTTGTGAAAAAACATAATCTGGTTAATTTCGATCAAACTTCAAATTTAGTTAGTGAGGTATCCATTTCACCCAGGCGAATGGTCCGTTTTCTTTAAATGTGGGATGAAGAAAGAAATACACTAGCGCACAGAAAAAAGGCGGTTATATATTATGATACCACAGCTCTAAATATCAGCCTCAAGCTATGTACACTATCCTTTTTTCAGTTTTAGGAAGTAAAATATAGTTTGTTTCTTAATTGTAAAAAAAGATACAAAGCCATTCCCATAACTACAAAACATAACAGCAAAAAACGCTACCGTGGACTCCAACCTTACCAATAGCATGTGTCTATGAATCACCATCAAACAGCGACGACACCAGGCATCCGCCAAAAGGCATTTCCTGCCCTACCCGTCACAAACACAAGAACATTGTTTCCCCGGTCTCTGATGTCTGAATGCAATTTGATAGAACTGACATATTTGCTGAAAATAATTATGGTTACTTCGTATATATATATAGTGAACAACAAAAGTTCCTCTGACATTGAATAAGATTAAATGCAAAGTTATGTTTTTACTGAAACAATTTCGGTTTGCAACAGATAAAAGACTCCTGTAAGTGTTCAAATGATTTAATTTGCCATACTGACTTCAGGAAATGCGTGATTTCATAACAAAAACATGAACATGCCAAAATGTCAGTCTACAAATCAATAGCGTGTTTGTCCACCTCTGGTTGGATGCAAGCAATACATCTTCGTCTCATGGAATGGACCAGGCGTCGCACAAAGTCCCTTTGGGATATCTGTCCATATCTGCTGGGGCATGTTTCGAAGTTCCTGGAATGTCGGTGGAACACGTGGTTGACGTCGAAGGCGCCGATCCGTCTCATCCCACATGTGCTCGATTGGTGATAGATCAGGGGAGCGAGCCGGCCAGGGAATGACATTCACGTTGTTTTGTTGAAGAGTATCCCGAAGAAGTCGAGCAATGTGAGGCCGGGCGTTGTCATATTGAAAGGTAATGCCTAAGCCATGACGACGCAAAAATGATAGAACAGCAGGACGGATGATCTCATCGCGGTAGCGCTTTCCATTGAGATTTCCCTTTCCCACTATCAAACGGGTCCTCTGTCTTGCCGTAATCCCATCCCCGAACCGATCTTCTTCCATGACACAATGATTGACGTAACGTTCACCTCGACGTCGGTACACTCAAATCCGTCCATCGCTGTGGCTGAGGTGAAAACGAGAGTTGTCAGTGAATAGAACACTGCATGGCCGGCCAGCGTAGACGCTGTCTGCACCACTGTAGACGTGCTTGACGGTGGTTTACAGTCAAAATGGGACGTCTGGTGTGTCTTCTGGCGACAACCCCTGCAATCCCGGCGACGACGTACGGTTTGTGGAGATATTCGTCGAAGGCCAGGGATGCTTCTTGCAGTCACTGTTGTTGGCTTGAATCGATTTCGTAGGCGTGTTGTTCGAATCCAGTTTGCCTTGGCGATTATTGGTTACGCGTGGCCTGCCACTCCGAGGATGGTCTCTGACTGCATTCGTCTGCTGCCAACGTTGCCATAAACACCAAATGGTGTTTCTGTGGACGTTAAATTGTCTTTCAGCATCACGTTGACTCGATCCTGCTTCAAGCATACCAATGGCTCGCAGAAGCTCATTTTCGGACAGGCGTGGCATTTTGTAATGTTGAATAATTGCGTAATTTTGTTGTTTTTCTGAGTGGTTGTTGTCAGCACGATGCTAAACAATGCATATGGAATCCCGTTAACGCACATGCTTTTATACCCATTCTTGGGTAGTGAAATGCATTGGGCTTGCATAAAAGTCAACTTTTGCATGGAATGCATGCTTTTCTGTAGCAGTTGCGTTTTTGTGACTTGATTCGATACATGTACTACAATATTGAAAAACAAATTTTACTTGTTTGAAAAAAATACTAAAATATTGGTTTCACAGGACACTTGTGTAACGCCACACTCCACAATATTCCAGCTTAATAGGTATGAAGTAATGTCTAAGGTATCAGCATGATATGCGGGACATATTATATGGGTTTTCGATTGGTAATCGATTTAAAGCATGATTATTGTTACTTTGGCTGACACTCAGACGGAATTTATTATTCTGGGGAACTAGTGAATGTCAGGAGTTTTTCAACAGCATGTCTTTTCTCCCTTGTCATAATCCCCTCTATGTGAAGGACCACTTTATTTCTAAGATGGCACAGAGATCGTTTTAGGAAAGTTCAGCTGTGTCAGATATATTACATTGGATTTTTTTTTTCAGACCTTAGGAATGTTCAGCTGTATCAGATATATTACATTGGATTTGGTGTTTTAGGTGTTTTATGTAAATATGGAATTATATCTTGGCTGGACTAACATGTCTATGCATGGTCCAATCAAAATTGCTTAACGAAATCGACATCCGGTCTGGCGTGCAAATTTCGGTCGATTTTTAAAGCATGTGTACCGTCAACTCGGCGTCATCAGATATTTTGCTAATCCTTCCATATCCTAGTAAAGGTGCCCACGTGATTTGACGCACTTCTCGAAGTAAGACCCGTTTTTTTACAATACAGATCTTGATTATCGTTCATATTGTCTTGCCTTTGCACCGCCACTTTGTTTGAAGAAAATGCAAGTGACATGAGAGGTTGGATCTGATTGGTCAATATGAGAGGCATAGAAGGGGCATAACTCGTAATAGTTACTGGGGGTATTACGAGCGAGCCTGGAAATTTTGGAATATTGGAATATTGCTAAAAGTGGCGTAAGAGCGTACCTACGCACCCTCTAACACATACCGTATAGTATAGTATAGAATACCAATGAGACGTTGTTAGGATGATCACCGACAGTTGTATTTAGGATAAAGGAAATTTGTTACGTGTACACAGCTGGTGACATCATTCATATATATAATTCATATCCATTTATATGATTTTCACCGCTATTTTGCTTTAACGCCTAATGGAATCGGTTTCTTCAGACAATCGAGACTGATTATTCTCCGGCGTTATATATTTACCTGTTATTCCCAAAGTACACATAGTCGATGAGGGTATAACATCTTTTAGTTACCCATGGTGTTAATACACTTTTAATATTGGACCAATATTCAACATCTGTCTAATCTACCGAACATTGTAACCTACGCCATATTTGTACTTAAAGGGGCATTCTACGCCACGATCTACAAATCAGGGAGTCCTAGCAAATCTCCGACAGCAGTCACTCTTTAACTTAACTTTGGCAAATTACCTTCATCAGAGGAAGAGTAAGCAAGCATTTACGTGTTTTGCCACCAGATTGAAAGTGACATTGGGTGATTATTTTTTAAGACATAAATCGATCCTATCCAAGAGGATTCGTTAACGTTTTGGGGATTAATCAATTCAACCATAGGATTGGTAAATGTGTACCAGCATAAAAGGTGGTTATATCTTCTTCTTTCTGTCTGTGTTCCACGGGAAATGGAAATACCCTTTAGAAAAGACTTTACTGTCATGAACCTAAATCAACCGACTGAACCATTAACATGGCATATGTAATCAAAACAGAGTCTCAAACTGACACAAAATAATAACAAGCTATCGACTCTGTGAAATAACATCTTCGTGGCTTGTATTCTCTGACTTTTTGACTCAACCTTTCCCGCGAGGAGTTCCGTGCCCAATGCTGGCCAAAATGGAGTCATCTTGGATGCATAAGTTCGGGGATGATATTTCTTCACAAATAACCTTTCTGGTTCAATTTTGTTGGTGGTTTCTTTATACAAATCCTATGTACCGGAGATAATGATGACTTACACCCCACATAATTGCCTCGGTTACCCTTTCTGAAAACTTGATAATTTACCATTTTTACGTTTCATGAATAGACAAAGGCATCACGTCTCCAAAGGGAGCAGTTGCAAAAAGAAATCCTATAGTTTTGAGACATACCCCCACATTCATCCCTTCTCCACACTTTATTGTGAGAATATAGAAAATATAACATATAAATCTAAATACCATGGCATAGAGGGTATCAGAACGTTCAACAAACGTTTTGGAGCTGCATCAGCACACAGTCCAAAGGATTTTTTTTCGCCGTGCAGAGTTGCGTCCTTCGGGCACGCCCGAAACCCATAATTGCAGATCGGCTCGCCCCGATTGTGTTTCTAGGTTTGTCAGCACCATACCTGTGCTCGCGGGTTTCATCAAAGTGATAAACGTCTGAGACTTCTGGCTTTTCTCCTACATGTACATTGCTGGTTGTGATGTAACTGGAATACTGCTGAAAGCAGCGTTAAACCCAACTCATCCATTCACTTAAAGAAGATTCTTAAACGGGCACGTGCCGTTTTATATTTCAGCTCAATTTTCTTACGATGTTCATTTTCAGAGTGAAAGAAATGGGAGCTCTCATGTATTGACTTGAACTGAACAAAACTGAAACGTTGAGTTTATCTGGTGGAAAGCTTACAGAGTTCAGACAGCGATAAACCGCTGCTCACTCACACTCATTATCAAATTAATGTGATTGTGTCCCTGGGTGTACATATTGAACAATATTCTACTTGAAGACTTTGGATTTATTTATGTATTCCTCCCATAATATACATGCTGGCTTTTGTTATCTGTTCTCCTGAAAGCAGAAACTGGAAAGGCATGATATTTGTAAATTTCCCATGACACTTATGAAACCCATCAAAGAGTCTGTCTCGCACTGAAAGATAGGGTATGGCTTAAGTCTCGCCAGTAATTGAATGAGTTCGTATTAGTAAGGAATTATGTAAGGACCCTTGAATTCACATAAATAAAAGCGACAAAACCATTTCCATAATCATAAGAAATATCTGCTAAAATCAGATTTCGATTATATCATAGGCATATGTTCATGAATCACAATCAAATAGTGATACTTCTGTTTGTCGGATAATGCTACCACCCTATCCTGAATACTCATCTATGAGCAGTTGTAACAAATCACAGTCACCTTATTTCGATGAGAAGCATAAGCGCTGGCCCTATTTTCATTGTTGCATATAATTCTGCCTAGGGCCTTCATAAGTGGTATAAGTGATATGAAGCCCTTTACAATTGTTTCTGAAATAGGCGCAACTGATATTGGAGGTCAAATTAACTTTCAATGTCTGCTTCATTGAAGTTTGAAACACAATATGCCTCACTCTGAGGGTGACATGTACCAGATTTCATTGCACTACAGAGAGCACTTCCTCAGTTACTGTGAACATTTTTTACTGAAAGCTGGTATGTCTAGATATAACAGGTACTTGTACCGTTACAAATAATGTTATTGTCATCTCACCAGGACCAAAGGCCCAAGTGAGCACACTCGATGACTTTATACTTTCACTCAGAACAAACTGAAAGTCTGAACATGAAATTTAAGGATATCATCATTCATGTATTAGAACTGATGTTTGTTCATTAAACAGTTTAACATATAAAAGGAATTATAGATGAAATTGAAAAATTGTCTTCTCCACAAGTACATGCCCATAGATCACAACTTTAACAACTAAAATAACACAAAATAAAACAACAGCTATCTGATATGCTCAGGCTAACATTATTTACTAGAAAAAAGACATCTCGAAAATCCTTATCCGGATACCTACCAATGTTCAATTTTCTGGGTTAGTTCCAAATATATTTTTAGGTGTTTCACACTTAATTGAACAAAATGCACCGCCAAATTGTGACATTTTCTTTTTGAAATTCTGAATGAGGTATCCGGTGTGGTATTCGGTGCCGGATCCTTTGACAACCAGGTTGAGTTATCCGGTGAGGTATCCGGTGCCGGATATCCGGATTCCAGGAGGCATGCTTTCCAGTGAGGTGTCCAATGCCGGATACCACGGATAAACAAAACTAAAAATCACATGAACACACATTACACAAATGAAAGTTGGTTACTACATGTAATTACTGGCAAATGTTTTGTTGTTATGCATATCGGATTATTACCTCGAAGTATAAAATTCCCAAACTCCACAAAGTTCACGAAGGTCAAAAGGTATTATAACCAACTTTTTTCATCCCGAACTGTGGCTTACTTCACTTTGTTCTGTGACAATGAGAGGGCAGGGGTGGCCCTGTCGTCTAAGGCGCCGCGATTCGCTGTGCAGAGTTGCGTCCCTTGGGCACGCCAGAAACCTATGATTGTGGGTTCGAATCCCGGTCCGCCCCAATTATGTTTCTAGGTTTGTCATCACCATACCCGTGCTCGTGGGTTTCACCGAAGTGGTAAACGTCTGAGACCTGCATCACTTCGGGCTTTCCTCCCACATTAAGCTGACACGCCGTGATATAACTTGAATAATGTTAAAAGCGGCGTTAAACCCAACTCACTCACTCACTCACTCTGTGACAATGAGGATATGATTTGCAGTAGTTGCAAGGTTCTTTGGGAAAACAGACCTATTTTGATACCAAAAACGAGAAACATAAGACGCTTTTGAACTTTACCTGCACTTATTATGAGCCAATATGTTTTATACATGTAGTGCATCTATCTGAAAGAACATTAAAGAACCCATTTAATTTTGATATATTACGCACATGCGGCGTCAGTAGGTCTAGTGGTCAGAATCTGATCCAAGAATGTACTGTCGAGGTGAGCAGATAGATAAAAAGCACAATACAATCATTATAATGTGTCAATTATTTTGCAATGGGAGGTAGACTTTACATATAAATTGAATCGGGTGTTTTTTTCGTCTAAAAGGTCAGTCACGTCCAACTTACTGTAAACAGTTAACCGGGTGGTAACGAGCACGTATATATTGTTGACAGACCTTGAATCATAATTGTGACGAATATAGGATTAGAACTCACGACCATCGGATCCTGATAGCTTAGAGACATATAAAGACTGCCCCCAAAATCAGTAAATGTCCTATCGTGTGACTGGACTTCTGGTCCTTCATTTTCTCGTCTGCTTTGTTCATGACTTTTACGCCCAATGGAATCTGCTTCGTCGGATAATCGAGGATGTTTATTCCTTGGCGTTGACGTTTAATATGAATTATTAGAAATGAGTCACCCAGTGACTAACTACCTCAGGGGCCTGAATACTGATGGTCGAATAACTTCGTGTAAATCCTTAGTCTGATTGTTGTGACACTGCATGTGTCACCTGACTTATCAGATGTTTTTACGTTTAAATAGGAATCATCCAACTGGACTGCGTGGGTGCTTTTTGGAGAATTCATTCGTTTATTTAAATGCAGAACTCGTCATGACCGTTTTCACTTTTACAAAGTGGCGGTTCATGTGACACCTAAGTACTAAAACATGCATTTGTTCCAAGACAAATGGACCTCGTTTAAGAAACCATTTCAATATGTATGAAATCTATATGCAGTGCCGTCTGGGGAACCAGCCTTTCTAAACTATACAGAGATTCTTGATTAATACGCTTATATGAACATAAAACTCGTCATGAACTTAATATTCTCTTTTACAAAATGTTGGATGATATGACACCAAAGTACTTCCAAACACTTTGTTCCACGAT
This sequence comes from Haliotis cracherodii, assembly GCF_022045235.1. Classification (NCBI taxonomy): domain Eukaryota; kingdom Metazoa; phylum Mollusca; class Gastropoda; order Lepetellida; family Haliotidae; genus Haliotis; species Haliotis cracherodii. Next base: position 14,935,947 of record NW_027266270.1, on the reverse strand, counting down.
TGCCTCATTTACGAAACCATTCCAACCATTTAAGAAATATTAATTGACATTCCCAACTATGACTTTCGCTCATAATGCAACTCTTTCCCATTTCCCCTCAAAGCTATCATAAAATGATGCAAGACGTCCATCACTGTTATATTCTAGGAATTTCCATGATATGGCCACTTTCGACTTGGCTGCTCGGATTTAAACGCCCACGTGTTTCACTGGCATCATCCCTCGACCCATTATGTTCCTTTGGTCACCCATATGAAGATTAAGTTCACTGTATGAATGTCCACGCTCTGACAATAACCGCAAGTGTTCATATTTCCACAAGTGGACCATATGTGACAATATAAACGGTTATGTGTTTATAACGTTAACCCTATCAACTTCAATCAGCGATAATTAACGAATCTCTTCATCTTTTCTTTTGTTATATTTTTACCGCTATTTAACATTTACGCCATATGAAATCTGTTTCGTGGAATAACCGTGACTGGTTATTCTCTGGCGTTGACGTTTTGTATTTTCGAGACCCATGCAAATATATTCATAGTAATCATAGGTCTATACAGTTGAAAGAAGCCTAATTTTGGTAGATAATCATATTACAATTCCTGCAGTTTGTTCGTTCTTTTTTGAAAATTCTCATTATATCCTTTCGCTTGATTTCAAAACGTGGTCTGAGAAGTATGGCTGACTGCACCAGGGAACGTGATTTCTGTAGCCAGTGTTTACCAGCGAGTATTTCCATATTTTTTCCAACTGATTGTCATCAACTGTGTTACTGTTTCTTGCCAATAAAAATCAAAAACTGATGTAGCCTGAGTTCCATGTCACTTTTCATCAGTTAAATGTTACCAATATACTTTACATTTTGTTGTCCAACGGACATATGGCATTATAACCAGAAAGGTGAAAACTAGTCCTCACTGACACAAGATAAAAGACATTACATAAGAACCAAGACACATCCATTTAATCCAAGTTATTTATTCTAACAGGACTTCATCGTGTAAATGTGTTCCTCATAATAGTGAGTGAGTGAGTTAATATTTAACGTCACATCGGCAATATTGCAGCCATATTGTGACGAGATAAAATTTGACTTTAACAATATATATCTAAACTGTAAAAACATCTGTCGACGAAGGACAGTAAAACAACTAGATTATCACAGATATATGTTTAAAACTAGTACATAACTATAAAATATGACAATTCGGAACATTACAATAGATAAAATGAGGCTATATATCACCAGCAACTAAAGCGATGTCACCTTACTGAGGACCGAATTCGAAGGGACTTACAGTACCTTTGCTACCTGCATGGACCCCAGCAGGATTTACACCATCCCTTTTGACACTAGCGACCATTGACAGTGTTTAGCCGGATATTTAAAACCAACAAATATACTACGATTAAAACACTGGCAGATATAAAATTACTTTGATTAATGTGGGCTTACATATGCTCTCAGGGGGACAATAATTTTACGCTACTTCAACCCCCTTCGAGGATATAGCCACTAACAATCTCTGTTAATTATCATATACTACCAATTTGTAAAATATATATCTTTGTACATCAAAATTTAATAATTAATTCTATTTCCTTTAAAAAACCGATGATAAAATGAGGATATACTTGATTAAAAAGATCCTTTATTGATAACACTTTGAAATATTTATCCCTTTTGTTGGAAAAATCAATACAGTCAAGCAAAACATGCTTGACTGTGATTCTTTCATCACAAGGGATACAAAACGGAGGATCCTCGCCTTTTAACAAATATTCATGGGTATATCTTGAATGGCCAATACGACTTCGCCGCAAAATGAACTCTTCAAATCTGGACTGACAGCCCAAGTAGGTGTAACCGACATTTGGTTTAATTTCATGTAATTTATTGATACCTACTTGGGCGTCCGACTTCTTTTGCATTAAATCACGGATGTAAGATCCAATCACGGGTTTAAAATCAGTGTATGGGATCAGAAGTGGTGTCACAGATTTGTTGAGTGCTGCTTTTGCAGCAGCAGCAGCAAGTTGACATCAATATATTCTCTTCCTTATGTGACTCTCTTCTAAATGCCTTTCAAAGACCAGAAGGATTATGTCATATATTATCCCAGCTATCGAGAACGAATATTACTTTTTACAATATGTCCACCTGTAAGTCCTTTCTGCTCTACATTAAGGAGAAACTATATGCCTGGGTATCACATTAATCAGTCACATGAGATGAAATTCCAGTGTTTATTAAAGCTACGCTACTCGTTGTACAGACACAAATTTGTACATATAAGATAGCTACGCGATAAATCGCAAAGAACAATGAAGAACGAAGCATGGTTCATTTCACGATAAAAAAATTGTTCTATCATGACGTCATTTCTGGAGATTTGAAATGCGCTCGCAACTTGTTGACCTCGTAAATTGGACGACTTTAGTATTTAGAGGGAAGTGTCGAGTGTGTTGTTCCCCATAGATATAGCTCGGCAACGGAGATAAACGCAATTGCCGAACGATCTCATTCAAAAATTGAAATGATATAATGACAATCACTATTGGGAGAAATGGTACAGATAATTTACGTGAAAATTGTGAAAATATTCGGTAAATACCAGACTAACCTCCCTGTTCATAAAATGGACTTGATCGACATTGCCGAGGTCGGATTGTATTCAGTGAGTTATCAATATCTAAATACCGGTAAAGCAGCCTCTCATGGTTTAGTCTCCCTGCAGTGTTGTATTGTACGATAAACAACACCCACTCGTAGTTAAACACCTCTGATTAAATGTACTATGGGCATGGGGCATTAAATAAAGTGCATATACAAATTGATTGATTGAAGCGCCCGCTAAAGCAAGTAACGCAGGTGGTTGCGTGTCACGTTGTCCCTGTGGCATGTCGGTAGTTGATCATGTTGCAATGCATCAACCACTGTTGGCAAGCACCACGTTGAATTCATACCGTCGTAAGATAGTTGAAATATTTTTGACTGCAGCGTATAACGATATTAACAAACTCTCATTACCAGAAAAGATTTGGGGTGAAAATTAAGAATGGAAGACACTCCTTTTCAGATAATTATAATGTATGCTGTTAAATTCATAGCAATTTTCAGGTATATAAAAAAGCTCGTTCTTTCAGACGTGAAGTATTTCGCTCCGATGACGTTCACATCTAATCTGAACCAAAACAACTCATTACATTTTAGCTATCGTCATACAGATATATTTCCGTGACATAACTGGAATACTGTTAAAAGCGGTGTTAAACCCAACTCACCTACTAATACACCTATAAACAATGCTTGTAAATATTATTAATAGTATTCTATAGGGTACTGCTGAATTCAATACATTCCATTCAGAGAACTGATACCTCTGTTCATTTATGGGGTTATATTGAATAAATGTCGGTAGGAAACGTCCAAGTTGAACACACTCTCATTAATATGACTACAATAAGTCCATACCTGCGAGGGAGCGGGTAAAGATCGCTTTGTGTGTGTGGTTCACGTTCTGAGAGATAACTACAGTTTAGGTTAAAGTAACTTTTCTCCCGCAGGCTACACATCCAGAGCAACAAAACCCTTTGATACAGCCACTCATTCTATTACCGTGCCAGGGGTTCATGGTGTGAGTACAGTCAGATGATTGGGCTCAGTTTCATGGTCACACACCGAGGAAGAAACAATATTTGGCCACTCGATGCCCTGTACAGAAACAATTGATCTGCACAAGCATGCACGCACGCACGCACGCACGCACGCACGCACGCACGCACGCACGCGCGCTATTCCATTGCAACTACATGATTGTTCTGGATTTTTTTTTAATAATCTCACTTGACAATCCCGGCCTCGCTAATTGTGATACATATTCGTTATTTTTTAAGGGGCTTTAGACATTCTGGCGTGATCGAAAAAGTGATCCCAGCTCTCAACATTTATACGTAAATGTCAACTGCATGCAAAAGCATATTTTTCATGACACATCTCCCTCGGTTCAAGTAATTTCCAACATGTCGCCATCCATATTACCACATGTGCAGAGAAAAAGATATATAAAACCTTCTTTTTTTTACCAAATGAAGGGATTAATGTAACATCCAAGCACAGCCGCATCGGTACTTGGTATGCTCTGATAAGCACTTGTGTTTGGTTGCAGAGCTAGCGTCATAACTATTTATGTAAATGTTATACTATTACTACTATAATTGGATCTATTATTCATTAACTGTGCATGTAAAAACACACACACACACAAAAAAACCTGCATGTAACTACAGATAAGAATTAGCATGTCACATATGATCCACAACGTACATTAGCGTTTGATGATACATTGCCAGACTGCCGGGAAGGCTGGGATTGTCAATTAATGACACTCTGAGTGGTACTTTCTCCACTGCCGTCAATGATTGTTGCTTTTTCCTCTGCCGACACTTGAGAATTACTTTCTCTAATGCACACAGCGAGTGTTACTTTCCCTACTGCCGAAATCGAGTATTACATTCTACACTGTCCACAATGATTATCATTTTCTTCAATGCCGATAATGGGTTTTACTATTCTTGCTGTCAACACAACGTTATCCATTCCCCACAGTTGAGAGTTACTCTTTCCAATGCCGACACCGTATTACCTTCTGAGCTCCCGAAACTAAGTATACCTTTCCCATGCCGACACTAAGTATTACCTTCTCAACTGCCGACACTAAGTATTACTTTCCCATGCCGACACTAAGTATTACCTTCTCAACTCCCGAAACTAAGTATTACTTTTTTTAACTGCCTACACTGAGTATTACCTTCTCAACTGCCGACACTAAGTATTAATTTTACATGCCGACACTGAGTATTACCTTCTCAACTCCCGAAACTAAGTATTACTTGCCCATGCCGACACTAAGAAATAATTTTTCAACTGCCTACACTGAGTATTACCTTCTCAACTGCCGACACTAAGTATTACTTTCCCATGCCGACACTAAGTATTACCTTCTCAACTGCCGACACTAAGTATTACTTTCCCATGCCGACACTTAGTATTTCCTTCTCAACTGCCGACACTAAGTATTACTTTCCCATGCCGACACTAAGTTATACTTTTTCAACTGCCTACACTGAGTATTACCTTCTCAACTGCCGACACTAAGTATTAATTTCCCATGCCGACACTGAGCATTACTTTCTTAACTGCCGAAATCGAGTATTACTTTCACATGCCGACAGTGAGTATTACCTTCTCAACCGCCGACACTAAGTATTACTTTCCCATGCCGACACTTAGTATTACCTTCTCAACTGCCGAAACTAAGTATTACTTTCCCATGCCAACACTGAGTATTACCTTCTTAACTGCCGACACTAAGTACTAATTGTCTTCGTATTGCAATTGCTAGGATCGATGCTCATGATATCAATCAATGGATTGATTGTCTTGACCAGATTCGATTATTTACAGATCGCTGTCATATAGCTCGGAGACTTCTGAGTGCGACTTCAAACAACAAACAACAAACACACAAACACACAAACACTCTCTAAGCACACACAGATGTGATCCCTAAATGAAGGACTAAGAATAAATATTTTGGTTTGAACAATAATTTTGAAATTATACTTGTTTGAATGTATACTACATAACGTCGCACAGCATATGAATATCTTACTTTTATCTTTCACAGTTCACACCACGTCCTTTTAGTTGCGCTTTTATCACTCAGCAACAAAACCTATTCCATGGCCACAAGAAATCTTTGCTGAAGCTGAGTCGATTGTACGTTTCCGGCTATGTTTAAGAATCGCTATCTAACAGCTGTTTTAGAAAAGGTGAGCGTACCCTGCCCAACTAATGTTCAATTTTCAAATGTGGTTATCCAAACGGTTGAAACGCAACGTACATATCAATTCTCTCTCACCGCTCTATTTGGAAAAGCTTTGCTAAGTGTGTATGCTATAAACTATATTATCCCACACAGAGTTAGATACTTCTGATCTGGACGCCGCTGTACATGTTCATTTTCCTGTTATAGATTATCAGCTTGGATCCCTCTTACCCCATGCAGAGAATGGACCATTCCTCCTATTCACTGACAGCAATATTTACAGAGGTCTGTCCGAAATGTGGCAGCGGCCGACGCTATCGTGCGACAGTCTCAGTCCCCTAACACTGACACGTGGTTTTGGACGAGGCTTCTATCAAGCCTCCACGGATTGATTCCCTGGAACTATCGTTGTTAGAGAAAGCTACGAGAGCGATAGTAAGCGGTGACAGCACTCTGTGACACTGTGAAAGAAAGTAAGAAAGTGTGTTTTCAAATCATTACTGACAACATAAATCACACTTTTATTCGTATAAAAAACGTTCACATTTAAAAAAGCAACATCATTTCTTCAGGACGCATGCAAGTATATTAAGTCACAGGACACAGGACTATATCTTATTACATTTTTCTGGTTGTTATGCGAGCCTCCGAGGAAGTAAAGGATTCGCTATCACGGAGCTGAAGATCAGGACTTCTCTTGTGAAACTTGTGATGATAATCCAGCATCATGCGTGACTGGTGCCTGACATGGTTTATTTGCCTTGCACTGACTTCCCTAGGTAAGTGATGTTTTTGTTTTTTCTGAGATTTGAAATAACCTCGGACCTCGGTGTTGTACCCATGTATAAAGCGAACCCGGGTCATCGGTTGACTAACATAACCAACCTCCCTTTTCAGTAATGTGTGCAATGTTTTATGAACTTCATATGCATATGCGCACTGTTTAAGTGTTTGATATACCAGTACTGGGAAATAGGTCTTTGAGGTCATAGTTAATCATTATTTATTCTCTACGTTGCTTACTAGTGTCAGTGTTAATGTGTCATGTGAAACGGGGTTTAACGTTGCGTTTGAGATTATTTCACTTATATAGCTACGTGCATACACGTGTGGCTGTAGCTTTTTTCAAACGATGTAAGCTCTTGGCTACCCCAAACATACTTAAAAATTATAGATGGTTTGCCCACAGCCCTCAAATATGTATTTTTTATTATTCATATATGTTTAATTTGATCTTATGTTTCTTTACACGAAAAATCTTAAGCTTGGTACTTTATTACACGATACGTGTCCGAACTTTTAAATATATTTCCAAGATAAGTCATAGCAACATCTACTAATGTACTGTGTGATCTCTGGAATTTGCTTTAGTAAGTATCCAACTAATATATTAGTGCACATAAAGGCTGTCTGCTCCTCGAAAGGATTTTCACCACTAAATATAGATAGGCACATACGACGATCGCAGACAGAACCATTTTAGTTAAAATTAGTATGTGGTACCATGAGTGAAAGTAACGTCCATCTGAGGCCACTGCTATAGACATCAATCATTCCTCGCGGTCGGCAGTGGCCCAGATAACGGCTATTACAGTGTAATATTCACAGTCCAGTTCCGCCTAATTACTACTGACAAACATGATTCTTCTGCTGTGCGTCACATGCATGGACAACATGTGGAGGGTTATACCGAATTCTTGAATTCTATGTGAACCATTTTAGCTGCTTCTACATGGGATGCCCTATGTTCATTCGTGGAGTCGATCCTAAATTGTGTCAGAATCCACTGACGTCAGTTCGAATCCCAGACTTGCGCCGATTACGACCTTGCTCATGGGCTCATGTTAAACGTATGGGATTTTATCGAAAAATAGACATTGCTTGAAAACATACATCTACTTCCGACTGTTTAAAACAAATTATCTGCCACCAAAAATACATTTTGGCAAGGTGCAAGGTGTAATTCTAAAAATCTATTTAGGTTTTTACTTTTAAATTAAACAAACTCTAGTTTTGCATGGAAGCTGAAAATGTATCTAGTCTCCATACAAAACCCCAATGAATAATAACCCTTTTTGCTATTATTTATGGTATAGACTTTTATGTCATGCTGCTTATTCAGTTTATTTTCATACAAGGTAATTAAATACATGGACCCGTGAAGATTCCGGGGTTGAATAGGTCTTCAGCAACCCATGCTTGCCGTAAAAGGTGACTATGCTTGTCGTAAAAGGCGACTAACGGGATCGGGTTGTCAGGCTCGCTGACTTGGTTGATGCATGTCATCAATCCCAATTGCGGGGATTGATACTCATGATATTAATCACTGGATAGTCTGGTTTAGACTCGATTATTTACTGACCGCCGTCCGTTAGCTGGAATATTGCTGAATGCGGCGTTAAACAACAAGCCAACCAACCAACCAACCAACATGGCTCCATGTTTACATTACATTTACATATGTTTTACATCACCGAAATCAAATGTTGATTTTTACTATGCGGCTGAAAACTACCTTTTAACACAATACCAGTAAGATAATACTTAGCTATACAGACTAGCTTGGACATTTGTGAAACTATTTCATCCAGGAATGCAAACGAATTACCATTCCGACATTGTTACTAATATTATGTAATGCGTAACAGTGAGTGAGTGAGTGAGTGAGCTTTTAGCAATATTGCAGCAATATCACGGCGGGGGACACCAGAAATGGGCTTCACACATTGTACCCATGTGGGGAATCGAACCCAGGTCTTCGGCGTGACGAGCGAACGCTTTAACCACTAGGCTACCCGACCGCCCCTATAATGCGTTACAGTTTTAGTTTTAGTTTTTACTGATTGATCAGTCTTCTGTGTAGACAAGGAAACACGTGCCAAGACTGACCAAGGCAGCTTGATGGGTATTTCTTCATATATAACGTAACGAACATTTGAATTTGAAAGTTTAAAGAAAATAAATAATAGTGATTCTAGTATACTGAAACCTTTAGAAAGCCTTTTAGTCACATTTCCGACCCAAGTAAACAACGAGTAAATGTTAAGGCTGCAAAAAAGGAAAACAGTCTCCTTTGGGATAGAACAGGTCCTCTGCAACTATGCATGTCACATAAAGCGACAAAATCGACTTGGTTTCCCAACGACGTGAGGCAATACTTATAATGTCAGTCACAGGTTCGTCTGGTCCAGACTCGATTATTTACTGGTCGTCGTCATGACGCTTGAATACTGTTCAGTGCAGCGTTCAACGACAGACAAATAAACGCAGTGACACCTCATTGAGCCTCTGATCTGTTTGTTTGTTCTTTGTTTTTTTTACGCCGCACTCAGCAATATTCCAGCTATATGACGGCGGTCTGTAAATTATCGAGTCTGGACCAGGCAATCCGGTGATTAATATCATGACCATCGATCCGCGCAATTGGGATCGATGACATACATCAACCAAGTCAGCGAGCCTGACCACCCGATCCCGTTAGTCGCCTTTTACGACAAGCATAGTCACCTTTTACGGCAAGCATAGTCACCTTTTACGGCAAGCATAGTCACCTTTTACGGCAAGCATAGTCGCCTTTTACGACAAGCATAGTCGCCTTTTACGACAAGCATAGTCGCCTTTTACGGCAAGCACAGTCGCCTTTTACGGCAAGCATGAGAGACTCATGACCTTGACCTTAACATTAAATAATGATCACCTACATGACGAATTGAACTCTCTTGTTGCAAGGCAAGCAATGTTATTGATTGGAAGCAACTCAATCCATACATTAATCCACTTGTGCAACATTGGTATCACGCTCTCACACTCTCCAGCGTTCCTATAATAAGATCACATTGTTGGACGCAATGTCCGTTTAATGAACGTCATTTAAGAAGCATTATCCGTCTATACGTATGTACCACTACGACAAGGTGTAACACTGCACTGCTCTTCTACCCTGTAGGGATTGAATAGAAACTAATGAGTTTAAAAATAGCACCATCTTGACAGAAATGTGCATTGGGACTATCGACTTGTTCTCGTGAACTCATTGTTATGTCATGATGCAACAGCTTCTGGACCACAAATGAGACAATCTGTTAGACAAGAGAGAACTGATATGAAGTTTGTATCAACGTATGTTACAATCATGAAGCATGTGAGTGGTGAAATAGGGTTTAACGTCGCATTCCATATTTTCGCACTCATATAGAATACATACAGAGACAGGAATGACAGCAACATGTGCCATTTTTAAGTCTTCTGTTATAACGCGGCCTGCCGCGATCTAAACACCAACCTTCCGCTCTCCAGGCAGACGCTTTATCCACTAGACCCCGGAGGCTATCTCTGAGTCAGGCGTATGACCGGACGTATGCGACCACGATACATGTATCACTCATACTTGAGTTAGTGTACTTGGTTTAACGCCAGTTTGAATAATATTCTTTTAGTCATGTCATGATGATTAACGCCGCAATTGCCCATCTGTACCTATAACATCTGTAAATAGTCAAGTCCAGGCAAACGAGTGGTTGATGAGCATGATGAACACTGTTGTCGAACAACAAAAGACCATAACCCACAGAGCCTGACCACCGAACCCTATTTTAGTGAGGTGAAGTCGGATGGGGTTTAAAATTGCGTCCAAGATTATTGCACTTGTATAGCGACGTGCATGCACGTGTGTGTGTGTGGCTGCTTGTACTAGTCCGGACTGATGCCGATTTATTGTGCTAGCCCACTGAGATACCATGCCGCAGTTTAACATGAATACCCCACTCAGACACAGTATACTGACTCCGAGCCTACCAGTCCTTGTTTTAACCCTTAATGCCGAGCGCCAGACAGGGTAACAACAAGTACCATCTTTTAACGTCTTTTGGTATGACGCGGCCGGTGATCGAATCCTGGACTGTCCGCTCTCCGGTGGACGTTCTACCACTAGATCATGGAGGCGGTCCATATTTCAGTACGTTTTTACGATAACCATGAGTTATCGGGGTCATACTTCGACTCGGAATCCCAACAAGGATTGTCATCTTAATGTGAGACGAAGCCCCAAAGTAACATGCGTAAACATGTACTATAGCTACATGAACTGTAGTTTGCAAACTCACAAGCAGTTGTATGGTGTGAATAGAACCGTAGTCAATGGGAATCCAACCATGATAGCGGATCCTTACACAACCCTGAAAAACTGTTTCGGCACCATGGATATGGCCACATGTGTACACTGCTGTAGGGATCATATGGCCACATGTGTACACTGCTGTAGGGATCATATGGCTACATGTGTACGCTGCTGTAGGGATCATATGGCCACATGTGTACACTGCTGTAGGGATCATATGGCCACATGTGTACACTGTTGTAGGGATCATATGGCTACATGTGAACGCTGCTGTAGGGATCATATGGCCACATGTGTACGCTGCTGTAGGGATCATATGGCCACATGTGTACGCTGCTGTAGGGATCATATGGCTACATGTGTACACTGCTGTAGGGATCATATGGCCACATGTATATGCTGCTGTAGGGATCATATGGCCACATGTGTACGCTACTGTAGGGATCATATGGCCACATGTGTACACTGCTGTAGGGATCATATGGCCACATGTGTACACTGCTGTAGGCAGCAAACGCAGAACATCTACAATGTATTAGTGACTGATCAATACTTGGATATAACCACGTTGGCATGGGGTTCTTAAGCTTCTGCTGTCATTTCGACCCAGTAGTAATAACAATGTGGCGATATCGTTGATAACTATAGGGACATATGAGGAGGATGGGTGGTCACAATAGCAGCTACCTTTTGACCGTCTCTTATGTTGCCTGTGGGGGAGATCGATCAAATGTTGTAACTACAAGCCATATATTCACTGAACAAGACCATATATGCGAATAAGACCACATGTGCATATATGAACCGTGAAGGTTCGGGGTAGAATAGGTTTTCAGCAACCCATGCTTGCCATTTAAGGCGACTATGCTTGTCGTAAGAGGCGACTAACCGGATCGGGTTGTCAGGTTCGCTGACTTGGTTGATGCGTGTCATAGTATCCCAATTACGTGGATCGATGTTCAAAATGTCAGTCACTGGATTGTCTGGTCCAAACTTATTTATGTACATACCGCCGTCATTAAACAACAAACGAACAACATGTACATATAAAGATGGTCATGGTCAAATGTCATTTCCTGGTGTGTTTCCCATGTCTCAGGATGATCTCCTGGCGTATATGTAGTGCACACAGGATTAGGTTCTAAATAAATAAAAGCGACACAACCCTGTCCATATTCATAAGAAAGCAGAATCGATTGTACGATTCCGACTATATCATGAGCATGTGTTTATGACTCACTATCAAAAAGTGATGATACCAGGGATTCGCGAAAATGTGAACTTATAAAGCCCCACCGGTTGCTCCCGTCACAAACACATACAAAGGCAAGTCAATTGTTCACCTGAAAATAACACGGGAAAATATGGCAAAAGTCCAAATAGGCAACTGCATCGGACATTATATTTGTCACCGATGCGTCAAATTTGGAAATGTCCTCCAAGAAAACCATAAAACTGTTTGAAATCTTTACTGGTGCCCTGGGTGATGTAACCCTTATCAAACAACGTTTGAGCAATCTTGTGGAATGTGGGATCAAGGGCGGAGACTGCAGGAATATTTCCCGACACACATATATAACATCTTTGTTACATTGCTGATCTGTTCCTTAACACTACTGAATCCTAATTTCTGGTTGGATTGGCAAACCTAAAACAAGGGAATCTGGCCAAGCGTAACTTCATGTATACAACAGATTTACCCACCCGAAGCAGAACAAAAGGTGCCCAGTGAAATTGCATCAACTGTTTCTTATTTTGATCTATGCATAAAGAGAAAGAGTGACAAGACTGTGTGATGACTTCATTGCGTAAACGCGTTTCCTTACTTATAAGCAGCAGAATCTCCGCGCTTATCTCTGCACATAGCACACGTAATTCAATATTGACATATCTTTTTAGTTTCAACAAAATCATCAAATGCGTCATCAGGCGACAAGCGTTTGGTTTTTATGTAAATTGTGAGTGGCGGGAGCTACCTGGAGGGCAGGACATGTTTACCCTTTTCAAGAACACCTGGTTTTATCACTGATTTTAGTGATCCACTCATATAATTTTCACAGCTATTTTGCCTTATACGCCAAGTGGATAAAGTGATAAACATGTTAAAAGTTTGTAATCTTATACGTTTCTCTTCAAGGAATAAGCGCAACGGTAAAATGGTATATTTATTTGGCCATGTGTCCCGAACTTATTCGCTCAGTGAATAAAAGATAAAATGTTAATTCACATCATTCCACAAAGATTTGTTTTATTAATATGATATCCATACTCGTGGCATCTTTAAACGAGTCAGCTGTGTCACCTACTATGTCTGATTGCGTCGTACATATATTTATGACTTAACATTCAATAATGCGCGTCACCTCTCGTTTCATCAGAATAGAAATAACCTACCGTGCTTTCAGTGAAAAGGTTTCGAACCTAGATTCGATACCTGTAAATTACATTCGAAACCCATACAGGTTGGAATCACATTTTGAAACTTCTAAATTTGAAAACATATACTTAGTTTATCTGCATGACACAATAACAGTTGTATTGTAAGTTTTTTTGTCTGTTGTTTAACGCCGCACTTAACTTATTACAACCTGAAGGTTTGGTGTCTCGGTAAATGTTTATTTGTTTGATGTAACAGCAGACGCCACAACCACAGCACTGATGTTATTGCAGAACATTCAGTCAATTTCAATTTGTTTTTATTTATTTCTTTGTTGTTCAACGCCACACCCACCAATAGTCCAGCTATATGACGGAGGTCAGTAAAGGATCGAGTCTGGACCAGACAATCCTGTGAACGACATCATAAGCATCGATCTACGTAATTAGGATACGATGACATGCATCAACCAAATGAGCGAGCCTGACCACCTGATCCCTTAAGTCGCTTCCTAAGACAAGCATTGTCGCTTCTCACAGCAAGCATGGGTTGCTAAGGACCTATTCTCTACATGGATCTTCACGGAGATCTGTGGAGATCGGTTTGAATTCAAGACTATTCAAACCGACATCCAAGGAAGCAAACAGAAGCGAGCTTTCTCATTTGTACACACCACTGTTATGACATTTCAAGGTTCTACAGAACTGGAAGTCTTAGCATTGTGGCGCAGTAAACAAGACGCCACAGTACACGATAGTTGCTTGGTTGGTTGGTTGTTTAACGCCGCACTCGGCAATATTCCAGCTATATGACGGCGGTCTGTAAATAATCGAGTCTAAACCAGACAATCCAGTGATTGATATCATGAGCATCGATCCATCCAATTGGGATCGATGACATGCATCAACCAAGTCAGCGAGTCTGACCACCCGATCCCGTTAGTCGCCTTTTACGGCAAGCATGGGTTGCTGAAGACTTATTATACCCCGGAATCTTCACGGGTCCAGGACGGGTCCAGCGCCAAAAGTCATCCCGTCATGATGTTCCTGGATATTACAATACGCTCCCTGAGTATTTGTTCGTTTTCTGCCTGAAATGTATTCCATACCTGTAAATAATGTAGGAACAACACGTTGTTAGCAACGTTAATGAAGTAAGATCTTTTTTTGAAATTTCCAAATGAACGGAAATTTCTGATAAATAATTTCTTTCGGGGTAAGCAAAATCATGGTCAAAGGGGATTCAGTATCGCTGGCAGAATCATCAGAATGCAGGATTCTAAAAGGTCATGGTAGAGTTACACATTCGTAATACAACGTTGATTTTTTGTGCGATTTATCCTGATGTATATATTTTAGCCGACGTCTTTGCTAGAATTGCCCTTTTCCCATATGAAATAGAACTTTATGAGTGCCTACCTGGGTAATGTGATATTTCAACCTTTACAATTATTTGTTGGGGATTACTGTTGACGCCTTTGTACATTGTGTGATATTTTAAAGACTGTCGTGACATTTAGAGAAAGCAAAAGGCTTACTCAATCATAAAACCCTGAAGTCCCCATGCACTATGCACCACAGCACGAAAAGGAGTGGTTTTCGTCGGACGGATTTGAGGCGTATACCACCGATGTGGCCCAAAATACATCCGGGCATCCGTACTCAAGATACTATATCCGTGATTGCAAATATCAAGCATTATAGAATCCGGGTATACTATTGTGGATACACCACAAGGAAAGGCCCATTTTTTTACGTTTGGTACAGTGTTGGCATTAATGTAAATGCATATATATTTCTCAATATTCCCAATAATTTGGTTATGTTCACAAACGTGTCTACTTAAGAAATACAAGGGAATGTTGCAGAAAGTAACATCAGTATCCATACCCGTTCATCATCATCATCATCATCATCATCATCTTTTATGCAGCATAGATGTAGGCCATCGGCACATACGCTTACGTTACAATGCAACCAACTTGCAGCCTTTGAACTACCTGTTAACACTATTGTTTCCTGATCCTGGCAGGTGCGTTATATCATATATGTCGGGGTTAGTGACACGAAACCAAATTAATTATATCTACGTGTGTGCACATACCATATACAATAAATTGAAACTCAACCAAACCGTATAAAGTACATCGGAAATATAAGGACATGTAACTCATTCAGTGCATGCATTTGGTATCTCTGTAGACTCGTGAAGTTTGGAACAAGAAAACATCGTTATCACTATCCCCCGCTACGGGGAACATTAGAACATTTGTTCCTTCATTAAAGGACTTTGGTTAATCCCAATGCCAATTTTCTAAACGCATACGCTGCAAACAGGATGAACAAATACAGTGAGAAAGACAGAATGAAACCAAAAAGAAAGAACGAATCAATGTTTGCAACTCAGTCTTGAAAAGTATATCTTTAATATTTAGACGAGCATGCAAACTTCCATTCATGTAACTTCAGAAGTTAGAGAAAGCGTGTCCCTATGGCAGCCACTATGCACAACGTAAACTAAATTATATTTACGGCACCAGTGTTTTAGCTTGGTCTAGGCATGTATCTCTTATATGCATGCAAACTTTCATGTAACTTCAGGGTTTTCTCGGAGCACTTGTCCCCTTTGAACATACTATGCACAAGGTTGCAAAGCACGTAACAAGGGCCATAACTCTGTACAATATGAATTTAGGACACGCGTTTCAAGTCATAACCAGTAATATCAGTGTGTAAAATTTCATTTCTCTAACTTAAATAGATTTTGAGGAAATTTGTTCTCTTTGAGAAGCGGACGGACGGACGGACGGACGGACTCCGTTCCTATATCCCCCGCCGCACTTCGAGGCGGACAATATGCAGTGGCATTCTGGATTTCAGTGATCCCGCCCAATATATTTACAGACCGACCCCCAAATCGTCATGTAATCTTACGTTCGCCAGGACTCTTCAAGACACGTACATGACTATCCAGAAAATGCAGCGTGAATTTCGACTCATCTGATAACATTTCACGAGTTTCCACCGGTTTCCTCGCTCTGCATTCCAATGGCATCTGGCCAGAAGATGTCGCATGTTGATGGTGCTACAACAAGTGGTCGCCTTGCATGCAGATTAGCTGCATGCATAGGACTTCTAATCGTCTGGGACCCGTCCCACAAAGCGATCTAAGCGAAAAGACGATGTTAACTCCTGTGCGGGGCCGATTTTGTGTCTGCAGAAACCTGTTCCAAAGTCTGTTCCAAATCACAGACTGAGACACATTGAACGTAATGAGTACCTCTCGCTGAGTTCACACACTGTAGACTTCGTAGTGGGGGAGGACATTGATACCTAGTACTATAGATACTAAGCTGCAAGTGGTCATGTGAAAGATAAACTTTAAGGTCGTTTGTAACATTAAAACAAGTGACCCAACAATATTATGAGGTAAGCGTTTTACGTTTAATGCCACCAAGAACACGAAGGTTTTATATAAAGTACTTATTTTTTTAACAAATCCATTGTATTCCAAGATAACATTCATGTCAACCTTTAAGCACCATAATAATATGCTCCGTGAAGATCCGGGGTAGAATAGCTCTTCAGCAAACCATGCTTGCCGTAAAAGACTACTATGCTTGTCGTTAGAGGCGACCAACGAGATCGGGTGGTTAGGCTCGCTGACTTGGTTGATGCATGTCATCGATCCCAATTGCGTGGATCGATACTCATGATATCAGTCACTGGATTGTCTGGTCCAGACTCGATTATTTACAGACCGCCGTCATATAGCTGGAATATTGCTGAGTGCGGCGTAAAACAACAAACTAACCAACCAACCAACCATAATGGTATGCTCAGTGAGAGATGCAATAAGAGTTGAGTTCATTTTGCAATGTCCGGGCAGAAGATGTAGGGTAGAACAATGCAGCCTATCAGACAGGTACCCGACCTACCATACTGTATGTCGGTTCACCTAACAATGGTTGTATTACCCCTGCAAAATTTAATGATCAAATAATGCATACTATTGAAAAGTAAAGTCAAATCAAATGAGACAATTGTGAATGGAGTATCTACTGTGCAGTGTTATTCACATTAGAAAGCCTTGAAGCACTTGCGCATTTGAGCTAATGATACTTGTTTCAAGTTGTGATTTATGTGTAGGGGAGATGGGTAGACGTTATATGTTTTGAAACGTTCGTTTTTGTTTGTTGTTTAACGCCACACTCAGCAATAGTCTATCCATATGACGGCGGTCTGTAAATAATAAGAGTCTGGACTAATTTGTAATTGTACCAGTGCAATTTTAATACACCTTTGTTATTTATAATCTCTTATCTCACATACATGCAGCTTCAAAGTGAACATTATTAGAACTGATGTATATCTCAACTACTGATCGACTTGGACTATATATCAATATGTACACATTTCGAGGTTGAAACAAAAGACGCCAAAAGGGAATTTCCATGGCAATTAGGATGAATTAAGAAAAAACAATCACATGTGGTGGTCATAACTCACTTTTTAAAAAACACCAGATGATGATGTCTGATAACAACGATTCTGAACGCTTCCATAGCACTTCGGTAAAGGCACCACCGTCAAGTGAAGTTTGTACAAACAGCCTGGTTCTTCCAGATAATTACTGTACAAACAGTATTTCATTTATTGTATAAACATGATGACCATCTACCACCTACATCCCTTCATGCCGTGATGTAACTGAATCATTGTCCAAAGCAGCGTTTAACCCAACTCACTCAGACAAAATACCCTTCACCAAAACATCCCTTTGTAGATCCTAGAAATCAAGATAGGCAGGCCAACTATAATACATTTTTGTGTACTGTGTCTCGCTCAGGAATAGTTCTCACGAATCGACAAATGTAGTATGACGTCTGTTAAAGATGTGTTTGCGTATCTTTAAAATAATGTTCAGATCAACTTCCTTGTTGCCCTATGCTTCATTGGCCCCCGTTCCATCTCGGCGAGTCATCTTAGAATGAAACGCTAACTAGATCAACTACATGTACATGAAATTAGTTGTCCTTCTAATGTCAGCTAGCTGAGGTCGGTTGCTCTGATCTAGTTTACGCCCATTACCGGCAAGCCATTAAGGTCACACGATGTTTTTGTGTGACATCTTTACTTGAGTTCGCCTCATTATATAGTTCTTTAACAATTTTAGCCCCGTATTTAACATCGAATGCTGAGGTTAAACCCCGGGTTATCGTTGATATCCAGGGGTTAAACCGAGTGGTGGAAGCCAATATTTTCCCTCGGTCAAAGTTACCCCTCTCACCACAAGCCTTCCATCTATTCCTACTCGTATTACATGCAGTTATCGTGAATAAATGTACATACATGGCCTTAAGGCTTAATAAGGTGCTGGCGTATACATTGAAATTAAATACAGAAGCTTACCCGAGTGTCTTTTGATATCAAATATATCAACACGAGTTGATAAAAGGGGAAAAACTCAGAGGCTTGCGATATATCCTGTGGGAGCCAGTTTTGGATGATAAATGTTGTTCACAGTCGTTTATTAATATTTGTTGTGCAATACAGGAATAAAAATTTTATGTTCAATTTTTTATGTTTGTGAAGATTATACAATAAGACCTATTTCTCCACGTGGTTTGTTGTGAGCTATGGTTTAAACTTGCTATTTGGTTCGTATGTAAGCCTTGGCCTTGCATAACGGTGGTAAATATCACGATCGCCCATGTAGTTGGAGTACGATGACACACAGTCTGCTTATGATTCACGTTACAGACGCTGAGCAACCGACCCGCACGTTCTTCAAATTGAGTGTTATCTGTGAATTACAGGGGGCATATTCTTACCTGGAAGTGCTACAGGGGAATTGAAACTTTGCAAAGGTGAACGTGCTTGTCAAGAGAAAATAAACTGTTTCACACAATGCTCAAGCGCCTACAGTACTCTCACGCTAACTACACAATCTGACTGTTTACTGTTCCATGTTCTGTCAGGTCTCCGATGAGACAGCAGTGACCAAATCAAGCCATCAACTAATGAGACCCCCGTAGCCATTCAATCGATACTGTGCAGTCTAATAATTAATTGTTTGTGTTTGCTAAGGACGAGCTAGCCACACTGCTCTGTTACTAATGACGTTCTCCTTAAATGGCAAGCGTGTATGAGAATGAGAGTGTTAAGTAAAATTGATACACGCGATTTATTTGTTTGTTTGTTTGTTGTTTAATGCGCATTATTTCCAGCTAGATGACGGCTCTATGGAAATAATATCGAGTCTGGAACAGACAATACAGGGATTGAGATAACGAGCATCGATCTGGGTAATTGGGATACGATGACATGCATCAACCAAGTCAGCGAGCCTGACCACCCGATCCCGTTAATCGCCTCTAACGACAAGCATAGTCACCTTTTAAGGGTTTATGATTTATCGCTAGCTGCTGTGAGAACCTTCTGCGCTGAGCATATGTCGGTGTTCTTTGAGTTTTGTTGTTGATATTTCGTAGTTAGTAACACTATAATAACCACAATAATATACCATCGGTGCAGCTGTAATATTTATAATCGTTAATTAATTCACCAAAGAATAAAATGAAACAAAACATTAGTCATTTAGGGTTAAAGATCATAATAGTATTGGGAATATAATGTTCCGTCGATACACATTTTTATGGACCTTTTTAGTACAGTGCATGAAGAGTTAATTACTTTTAATCGTTGACTGAGATTATTTCATAACATATGCAGCTAAAATATATTATTCCAAAATAGTGTTTTGAAAATGAAAAAAGGGGAAAAGAGACACTCGATAAAAGTTTAGGCGTATTCCCGACATCACGTGACCCGTCGTCATCGACGTCTTTGGCAATTACAGGGGATGTTCCTAGTACGACGTTATGCACTTTGTAATGGCATCGCAAGACAGTACAGTATACTCATATTTCCAAAGAGGTATCGATTTACGATCTTGATGTTACCGTTTTTTCAGCGATATTTTTTTATTCTAGCATTGTTGTATCATAAGACAGGGACAGAGTAAATACACATAGTCGATATTCAGATCTATTCGCACCACGTTTTATTCGTCAGTTTTGAGTTGTTAGGTTTTAGATTGATTCTATCATATACTTAGGCTGCATTTCAGAGGAAATCTCCCACTTGACTACCGACGCTGATCTCGCTGTACCCAAATTGTACTCATGGCAACATCATTAAATCGCCTTTTTTAGCATATAATGATCCCTGTGTTAAATAAATGTGTATACCGACATGCTTCACGCTAAACCATTTTTGTGGCGATAAAAGCGAAAAGTCAGTCCATTGTGTTTACCAAAATCATTTCTTACTGACAAAATATTTATATGGCACAAGTTAAGATCACAAGAACGAGGCCACGTTTAAGCACATTAACTAATGCAGAAATCATTGCTGTAAAAAGTAAGTTTTACTCAACATTTAAAACCTTTTTACATAAATTTATTGTGGGAATAGAGGTATTTCATGAACTTTTATCATGTTTTGGCATTGTCTGTATTTACCATTCTCCTGTAACATATTGCTGACCACACCACACCGCATTCATTCACGCGGCATCAATCGCGAATTCACAGTTGCGCGTGTCCAATTATTTCCACAAGCCCTACAAGATGATATCTCGTTCTCTATCGTTTGTTCTTGTTTAACGTCCCAGTCAGCAAAGTTAAAGACACATCACTGCGGCTGTTAAACAACTGAGTCTAAAACAGATAGAAGACGAGACAAGAAAAGAATAGATTAAAAGAGACTTGGGCACTCAGGCGCCTCGTATTTTACAAACCACTGGTTGATATTTTGAATTACATGCCTACCATATGAATATTAGCGTTGTCACCATGAAGCCATTCCAACCAACACCTCCCTCACGATGTCAAATCCTCCAATAGATAATGATTGAGGTCAACGTTGCCCCTAAATGTTATTGAATATATGTGGCCGTGGACGAGTTAGAACACACATATCGTTTGTTTGTTTGGTGTTTAACGCCCCACTCATCAATATTCCAGCTTTTTCACGACGGCCTGTAAATATTAAGAGTCTTGACCCGGATTCTCACGGGTTGTCCAAATTGTTCGCCTCTTACGACCAGCAGTGGGGTGCTTGGGACACTTGTCCTAATCATATGGAAACAATCTATCTTACCTTAATCTTTCAAAACAGTATCTGATTACAGCTTTAAATGCATTGCGTTTTCCGCAGACACAAAATCCAATGATTGTAGCAAACAATACATATTCTTCATTTGATGTATGATCATGTGGCGTCTGCAATAAATCTCCTAATGTTTTAAGAACAGTCACGCGGCATTAATGGTACCCTGATATAGCCTTCCTGTCTTATGCTTTGATGATAATGAATTCATTTCCAGGTGTATTTTAGCTGGTCTGCGAGTCTGTGAATGATGCTCGTTACCAGCATACAAACAGCTGCGATGAAGTAGCTCAAAATGAACAGTACACGAGAAACCGATACTGTCTAGCCATTGCATTGAGCTAATGTTGTGTCACGCCGCACTCAGCGGTATTACAGTTACATAACGTCGACCTGTAAATAATCATGTCTGGCCAAGGCAAACTAGTAACCGAAATGGTTTTACGCCGCTTCTAGTAATTCTCCATCAAAATCACGGCGGGGGGCACCGGAAATGGGCTTCAAACATGGAAACATCATGGACGGTCTACGGTTTTGGTGATACAATGACACGTAATCAGTTAATTCACAGCACCTATCCGACAAGCAGCATGTGTATCTGAATCACCACAAGTAGTGATGATACCAGGTGTTCGCAATAAGATGAGCGTATCCCCCCGCAGCGCATGCAGCCATCACAAACACATGCAAAGGCAAGTCCAATGTTCACATAAAAACACAACACTAGAACACATGGTACAAGTCAAAATAAGAAATTGCATCAGACATCATTTATGACACTGTTGCGTCACATTATGAATGTCCTCCACATAAGTCTTGTTAAAAGCGCTGCGGAGGCCTTGAAAGTTGTAAATATAGATAGGTATTTTATTCGGTATTTTAGGCCACACGGCCCATTGTACGTACAGTTGTCATTTTCAGTTACATTTGTTTAGTCACGTGATATACATGATATAAAAACTATCTGACAGAGAATATATGTGTCAACAATATGGCTAATGAACGTATAACAACAGAGTTCTTAGATTTTATAAGAGTGATCATTTACATCTTATTTTTATGCCTATTGTTAAACATTTGAATATACTTTTCTCTAAGATGTTCAAACTTTTCACATACTAATAAAACATGAAATTCATCCTCAATTTCTCCTTATTGGCAGTTTTTACAGATACCCATTTCAACGTCCCTTTTTTCACATCTACGTCTACAATTTACACTGAAATTGTGTAATGACACTCTGAATTTACATAATGCCCCAACCAGCGATTTACCATCTAACATACTTATATACCTCTCTGGTTCTATAGCAGACTTGACATCCTTGTAATGGCTAAGGAAACGAGAAGAAGATATACTATCGTGCCAGTTTTGCTTATATATATCCTGTAACCTTTGTTTAAAAGAGTATAGGAACAAATTTGTATCCCCTACATTTTGGGATATCCACACAAAGGAATAGCCAGTTGTAAGCCCAATCAAACAGCTCTTAAGCAAGAGCTGCATGACAATCTCTGCGTAGATAGAATGTGCACGGTTGCACATCAAAAGTTGTGAAATGTAGACATCAAAGGCTGGAGCTGCTGGCAGTTGACTATTGGAATGTTGAAGTCATCTCTCTTGTCTTGTGGATAGTTTGTTTCACTCTGAATCTGTTAGTTAATCCTATGGGTCAAATACTCTTGTCTTGGATTCAGTCAGAAGAGGAGCACAATAGGTTCCCATGTGGATGCCAACTTCTTGCCTGTATGTTATATCCCCAAATGTCACATAAATGTTATCAATGAGAAAGTCCTGCATTTCACTTATTGTTCTTTCAGTAAACTTCAGCATGCAGATAACATTTCTTTCACTTGTGACACACTGTCCTGAACCTTAGAAGAGGAAGGTGTTTGTTTGTTTGTTTGTTTGTTTAACGCCACACCCAAGCATATTCCAGCTATCTGTAAATAGCTACGATCTGTAAATAATCGAGTCTGGACCAGACAATCCAGTAATTGGTATCATGAGCATCGATCCACGCAATTGGGATACGATGACATGCATCAACCAATTCAGCAAGCCTGACCGTGTTGGAATACCGGAAACAGGTTCCAAATACTGCAAGACATTCCATTCACAAGGACGATTTCGACTAAACCATAAGCATGCGTTCATAAATCATCAGATAGTGATGATACCAGGTATTCGCAAACATGATGCGAAAAACATATGCAGACAATATAATGCATAACAATATCGACCATGATGTAGGTATGCTATTTAAGTGAGTGAGTGAATGAATGAGGTAGGTTTTGCATCGCTCTTTGCAATATTCTAGCTGTGGCTTGGAGTCGAACCCGGGTATTCGAACCGACGTTTTAACCATTTGTCTATTGCACCGCCCCTTATAGGCGGTAGAGGTATGGTTAGACATTATGCCTATGTATTAGAAAGAATATGGTTCGAACAAATAATATATGTATCTATTATTTTATTATCAGTTCGGTAATAAACGGTAATACTGCACTTATGTCTGGTCAATGCACGACAATACCATTCTTGATTAATTCTCACGAAACATAAGAACGTATTCAGATCATTTTTAATCTCACCTCTAGTACCATTTATTAGATATACGAACACGATATTGCAATCGGGCAGAAACAATGTGATCTTTGTGCTGAATGTTTCTCTAATGAAGAAATACTTCCTACTGCGACACAAAGAGTCATTTAGTGTTAAACCACATCAGTATAAACTGGAGGATATGTACCCAAAGATGAACCAATTAACAATCAACGACATGATATGTTCATAGATCTTGAAATGTCATTTTGTGACAGAAGATGATTCATCGCGAGTGGTTTTAATGTGAGAACTATCCATCATGCCTTGGTTAATCGGTATTTCACGATCCCTTGGCGCGACGAATATCGATTAATGGGACATGGTTGATATTTCTCAGATGGAAAGTACGTTTGAAATAAAACTACAACAGATAAGACGCGTTATGGTCCATACAGGGCCATGCTCTCAATTTAATGTTCCATATATTAATCAAATGATAGACGCGTGATCGGTGTATCGCCCCGACCTTTGATGTAATCTTTCACCTGATTTTGTTCAATACACTAAATGCAATTATACCGAATCTTATTATGCTGTTTCTTTATAAAATAACGAAACTACATCATTCCAAGGGAAATTATTATTTGCTTTAAGACAAGGTCACCAGGGTGATCATGGGTGGTCAGACTAGATCACTGGTTTATTTGCATTATACGCCGACGGCGTGGGGTATACTACCATCTGCATATTTGTCTGGATTATTTTTCGTGAAATAGCTCGAGTAGTGTTGACTGCATTTATAACACATTCATAAGATACGTCACTGCACTTGGTTGCCACGTTAAACCGAGAAACACATCCAACGTGACTAAAGCGGAATAGTTCACTCATTTGCATGAACCATAGTCTTGGCCAGGCAATACAACAGTTCCTTATGCTTCTCTAAAACGCCCACCAAACGGACATGTAGGTCGGTATAATGTGGGACATGCCTTTTCTTTACCATAGGGACCCTATGGCGTTGATCGATGTTTCAACC
The DNA here is from genome assembly GCF_022045235.1 of Haliotis cracherodii. NCBI lineage: Eukaryota > Metazoa > Mollusca > Gastropoda > Lepetellida > Haliotidae > Haliotis > Haliotis cracherodii. Next base: position 14,910,857 of record NW_027266270.1, on the reverse strand, counting down.
ACTGGCTTACCTGGTCTATATTCAGCTGTTCGCAGACAGACGATAAATCTGTAATATTGATGACTGTGAAGGTTTTTTTGTTTTGTTTTTTCATATTTAATACTCTATTTCAGTTTCGTACATTATGAATCTTGCCATGTAACGCAACCATGAAGTTATATAGGTAATTATTTATATTTAATATATAGATAGGTTTATTTTGTTGTTTGTTTGTTGTTTAGCACCGAACGTAGTAATATTCCAGCTATATGATGGCGGTCTGTAAATAATCGAGTCTGGACCAGTGGTTGACATCATGGGCAACGATCCAAGCAATTTGGATACGATGACATGCATCCAAGTCAGCGAGCCTGACCGCCCGATCCCGTTAGTCGCCGCTTACGACAAGCATAGTCGCCATAGTAAATGGCGGACTGGGCCAGAAAATCCAGTGATCATCGACTTGTTATTGGGATACGATGACATACATTAACCAAGAACGCTAGCGACCCTGACCACCTGATCCCGTTAGTCGCCTCTGACGACTAGCAGAGTCGCAATAGTAAATGGTGGACTGGACCAGAAAATCCTGTGATTGACATCATGATCATCGACTTGTTATTGGGATACGATGACATGAATCAACCTAGAAAGCTAGCGAGCCTGACCATCTGATCCCGTTAGTCGCCTCTTTCGTCAAGCATAGTCGCCTTTTACAACAATTGCTGAAGATCAACTCTAACCCGCGTCTTAATGGGTTGGATATTCTGAATATCTCTATGACAACAAAAGCCATTGTTGCCATTGAAAGGAACACCGTCCAAGCAGATACATACTGATCAATCTTATCGACGGTATATTTCGTTCGCCTACTGGTTATATTTGAGATGACGGACCAAATGTAACTAAACAACTTTAGCCTCCAGCATGCGTTTCTGAACATTTTCCTAAATTCAGACTCATCCAACTGGGATAATTGGATGAAAAAATAATATGCAGAGAGGCAGGTTCCGCTAAGAACTCCTCCGAGAAATAATCTCAGGTGTTTTAACGACCTTTGACCAAGATTACAATCCACCACAAGAATCGTCTCAGAGAAAAAATACTCCATAAACTCTGTTATCGATAGATGTTAAGGCAGTGTGAATGTGTCCCACTTCAAAAAGTTATATTTTGACTTATAACCCGGGGAAGTCTCGTGGAAGAAAAACGACTTTTATGTCCTACCTTTGGCATCAGCTGGAAACCGAGCACAACTTCAAACAATGAATACAGGTCGAGTTGAAAATGAAGGTCAGAGGGCTACACGTAGATCAATACGTGGCTGATAAACCTCCCCATGTTAAGGTTTATTTCTGCATTCAAATATTATTTTTCAATTTTATTCAGTGAGTGAGTTCAATCTTTGCAGTTATATTGATTAAGTTATATAGATTCAAGAAGAAGTTATGGAATTAACCAAGGAAGACACACAGAGAGAGCACTGAGGGACGCCATGCACAAAATGTCCATATATGTTAGAAATAGAGGGGGGTGGGGGGGTTATCATTAATAAATGTTGACCCTAATGACCTAGAAATTTCAGTTCCACACAAGGCACTAATTACAGCGTCTAGACTTACTTTGAAAATGTCACTCTTATTTATAACATATCGCCTATAGATCTGTGCGCTATATACCAGTCGTGATTAATTGATAAAACAGATTTCATTACGTTATAGGATATCAGTAAAGAGTTTATGAATAGATCACTGAAAACTAGATGAATTGATCACTAAAAATCAGTGATGACACTGGGTGTGCGCGAAATGGGGTAAACATGTCCTTCCCTACAGGTAGCACCCGCCAATCACTAAACTTGTTTTGACGAGAATATGTGTCTTGCCTGAAGCCTGCCATGCGATGGGGGCGTGTAAGCGTGGATCTTTTTCTCATGCCGTGCTCTATATTCGTCTGAAATCTGATCCTTGTATTATATCACACTACGATATTACCCGACCTTTTAACACGAGTCTTAATCAAGTCTGCACTCTGCATTAACAATGGCATGTTTATGATAGGTATCTGAATGCTGCTTTATTAGCTCTATCGCCTCTATCGCACGGAAGAGGCAAGATGAAAATTTGGCGTTTCCGAGCAATTTCACCGAAAAGAGTATTCTGCCATCCATATCATTACCTACTTTATCAAACTGCCATACTTAACCGGAAAGCTCGTCAAATCTCAAATAAAACATATTGACGCCATTACAATTCTGCACTTTACAAATGAATATATTCAAATCCCTCGCAGAGAGCCAGACAATAATCAGCAGTACTGCGAGATATATTGAGATATCTCTCAACCAGAGATAGCGTACTTCTTTCACTAAGTCGAGGGTTAATGAATCAGTTCCTCATGACATGCGTCTCGAGCCCTACAGATATATGCTTCAGATACTCTACACAAATACTACTTGACTCTCAGGAGACCACGACACAGAGTCTTCTGACCGTTGTGCCCAGTCTGTCTTTGTTGGTTCCAGACTCATCTGCCCCACTGGATACATATAGCATCCAGTTAATTAATTGAGGGGAGCGTTTGTCCCAACTTTATTATACCCCCGACCTTAAAGGGCGGCGGGGGTATATAATTATGCCAAGGAATTCCGTCCGGCCTTCCAAGGACATTTTTTGTGCGACCTACAACTTAAAATCTACTGCATAGATTATTTTCAAACTTGGTGAACACACTTTTGATACTCATCGAAGAGATGCAGTGCAAAGTTCGATTTCAATATTTTGATTTGCTGAACATATACAGCTTACTTAGAATTTATATGCAGTGCAGACTTTCACATGTGTATTTTCTGAAATATGATGTTTTTCATGTTGTGAACAGAAATGTTTTTGCTTCCACTTTTGTGCGACATGGATTATTTTCTAAATTGCTTGTACAGTTTCTATACCAATAGGAGAGTCGCCGTACGACGCGTTGTGTAAATATATGGATTTTCTGAAACATTACAGTTATTTTACATTTTTTTACTTAATAGAATGTTTTTACTGAAAAATCTGTGCGATCTATAACTAAAAAACTACTTGATTTATTCTTTTGAAATTTAGGGAACAGTTTCCATACTAATAGCAGAAGTGCAGTGCAAAGTTTAATTCTGAAAAAAGTTTGAATATTTGTGACTTAAACAACCACTTCATGGATTATTTTCCTATTGGGAATACAGCTTTTTTCACTATTAGGAGAGATGCATTGCAAAGTTCTATGCCCTTAAGTGGATTTTCTGAGAAAATTTTGCCTTTTTATGTTTGGAGCTAAGAAATATGTTTAAATCGAAGGCGGGGGTATCAGTGAGCCCTGCTCACTTTTTGCCTATATTCGTCAAGCTTTGACTCAACAGGACGCGCAGGACAATGGAGAGCTCCTTATGTAGGCTTATTGTGCTATTGGATTTAGTACCTTTTAGAGATGATCTGGTGAGGCCCTGTTCACGTCATGCCTTACCCGCTCATGTCACTGCACGAGACTGTTGTTTGTTCCCTTGAAATACGCCTTGAGAACGTGTCTTCCATCCTCGATTATCCAGTGTATTATGTCTCAATTCTAAACTGATAAACACCCTTGACCCATTTACTACCATGGCGAATGGGCCCATGGTATTATAATTATCGAATGGAGACCTAGTACACTGGATACACGATGGTGCATGTTATGGTAGGGGAGACACGCGTTTAGCTTCTGGTCTTACATTTTCAATCAACAAAGATCGATGATGTGTCCGAGTCGGTCGTAATTCCTACAATACTTGACACAGAGGCTGTCCGTTGTGGCAACCCTTGTACTAGCGAATAATATGCCGGGGAGATTCAGGCCTAAACACAGTCCTTTCACTATGTAACTTTGGAGTCGCACTTTCAATAAACACTCAATTCAGGTGAGTTGCACGGTTCAAATGGCTCCGGAGAACGTGATGACCATTGTCATTACCAATGAAAGAAAAAGAAAAAAGTGAGTGTTTTAGGTTTTACGCCATTTTAGCAATATTCCAACCATGACACAACGAATGACCTTCATACATTCAATCCGTGTATAGATTCAATATCTTCGACGATAAGAGATAAATAACACTTTAACCACTGGACTACCTCACTGCCCCTTTGAAAGGGACAGACGCATAACTCTAAATAATATTATTGTAGACATTCACATTAAATACAATGTATTTGATCGTGTTGCCTCAGCATAACCCCATCCAGAAAGTGGTTCATTTCTAACTAATGAAATATACAAGCTTCATTAATAACCAGTAACTCTGTCCGCAGACCTTACACTATGTCAATTGGATAACAATAGACACTGCCAATTCCGAACTTGTACGACTTCCGGTTTCGCATCCCAGATCAGGATATGCTTCTCCGGAGCCATTTGAACCGGTTTAGGAGCAAGACAACCTGTGGTGGACATTTCAAATGTATTTTATAACCAAGAATAATCCTCTTGAGGGAAATAAGAAGATCCTCTTTGTCTAGTTAGACTTTGCGTCTTGGCTAAATTGCCTATAAATCAGCGCTGGATTTCTTAAGTTGGGTCGCCTTCACTAGGGTCATGTTTTGAACAAATGAATTCGATTAGCCAGGCTATGGAAGGGTGACCTTGCCAAGTCCCTTCACTCAGTGTATTTATTCGCTCGGGAGATCAAGTGTTTCTGAGTGCGCTTGTCTGGCGGGAAATAATTTGCTATTTACGTCTTGAGCAGTATATTGTGTCCTTGTGTCTTGGGGGTAATTTAGTTGCACACTTGGCGTTAGTGAAATTTAATCATCTTATTTGATGTGTTATTATGACAAGACTGCAATAATCACTCTTTCTCTATAAAAAAAAACAACTTCAAGAACATAAACATTATATTGTTCAAGATATTACCAACAAATGTAAATCATTTCGTAAAATTAACATTAAAAATAAACCTCGCAGTATTATTACATGTACGTTTTAACTAGGTTCCAAGTGTCATTAGAAATCGTTCCTTATTTTGTATTCCATTATAGATCAAATGTTATAAACATCAATATTCTTATTCTGCTGACAGCATAATTTTAATATTATACATGACCAACTGGCTTTTAACATTACAGCGGCAGCTGACATCTTATACCTGGTACGGAAAGTTCATCATGTATTGATTGTTGCAACCAGATATCACGTCGTGTAGCTTAAATCAGGCGTTTTAACGCATTTGCACACCATTATACCTGCTTACTGGGACGCCGAGATGCTCTAAGATTCATTCTTTACGTCCAGTTTGATCATGAACTTATTGTGTGCATTATATTTAACCAGAAAATGCCTAGAAACATTCTATTGAGGAGCCATCAACTTCCTCTGGGTTCACTCTGTGGAGCTATCCTCAAAGTGAATAGCGCTGGCGGGCACGATGACAGGGTAATAGCAGCACTGTATGCAGGGATGTGGTTCCAAATGTTTTAGAAGGTGAATATGCAGGATCTCTCTCAAAGCAACCTAGAAATCTCTTATGAAAGACCTTTACGGCAAATTATGTCCATGGTCTCAAATAACTGCATAGTGGACTTTGCTGTCATAAAATTTGGAAGAACACTGGTTAAAAAACCTACAATTTATCCCCAGACAAAACTCTTTTACTACAAATACGAGAGGTTGTGAGGGGGATTTTGAAGCTATAATTAGCTTCCTCGACAGCACACACGGAAATTGAACATTATGCTCGCTGAGCCCTCGGCAATCTAGAAAATAGAAGTGAGAAACATTGGGGTGGAGCGAGCGTAACGAAATGGTAGCCCACGGCTATGTCCTTGCATGAAAGATTGATCCGACCTTTTGCAGAAGATTACATCTTGCAAAACCTTCATATGAAGGACAGGCTCTGTTTGCGTGTGAGGAATCTGTTTTGTAGAAATTAGAAGCTCCATATTCATGGTTGATATGGAATCGGACTGATTGTGAAATTCAATGATAAAATTATGGTAATGTTCTTAGAGCATATGTTTTTACAAATGAATCACGATTGAATTGGTTTTCTGAATGTTATGAATTTTATTGGAAGAGCAGGTTCAGTATATTCAATCCTGAGCGGTACACAGTAATATTTCACGTTGACGTCTTGAGGACACCATAAGTCCCCAAATACTAACGTGTATGTATTAAGACGGTATAAATGTCTTGCTGAAAGACGCAGTTTTCACGGCTAGCTGTACATGTAAATAATGTAGATAGGATCAACCAATTCAGCGAGCCTGAACCTTCTCTCCAATTTATCGCCTCTCACGGCGAGAAAACATTACTGGGGATAAATCCAAATCCGGAATCCCGTCAGTGCCGATCATGTATAGGTACTTATATTCACAGGACATTACATGCTGAGTGTTATATTCACGAAGCTTTTATCAGAGGTTTGGTCAATCCCAGTAAACGTGTAGAAAATAATTCCGCGTCAGAATACGTCCACAGTTCCTCAAGGCCGACTGCAATGGGGATCAGGTAATCGGGGAGTGAGTGTTGTTTTTCTCCGCGGTCAGTATTATTCCAGCTGTCACGGCGTTCTGTAAACAAGAGATTAACCAGTCATGATTAGCCATCAAAACAGGTTCCATTTGGCGTAAAGGGTAAACTAGCTGTGAAGACTGTATGAATGGACCAATGAAAGTCAGTGATAACACTAGGTGCTTCATGTAACTCCCACCATTAACACAATTTGCATCAAAAGTGAATATTTATTCCCTGCCTGACGTAAGTAAACGGTTCTTGAGCAAACAGAGCAGAGTCTGATGTTATTGTCAGCGTTCCATGCCGACTCGATCCACTCTCGTCGACGCTCACAAGTAGCAATAAAGAGCTGGGGATAACGTTTGAAACTCGGAATCCACATGGTGGTTCTGTAACTCGGCTGAAGACGTTTATGCTGTCAGTCACTGGTTTGCCTTGTATAGACTCTACTTTTCTAAAAGTTGTGTGACATTGCAAGAATAGTGATCACACTATGACGTTAAACATTCACTCATAGGACCATTAACAAATATTTACTAACCTTTTCGCGAACAACTGGTTTAATTACTATTTGATAGTGATTCATAAACACATGCTCATGATATAGTAGGAATCGACTCTGTTTTATGCAGAGATCTCTATTGGATATGGTAAGGGTTTTGTCGCTTTATTTATTGAATATATACCAAACAACAAACGTTCCTGTGACATTGAATAAGATTTAATGCCAAGTTATGTTTTTTTACCAGATCTGAAACAATTTCGGTTTGCAACAGATAAAAGACTCCTGTAAGTGTTCAAATGCCATACTGACTTCTCAAAATGCATGATTGCATGAAAAAAACCATGAAAATCCCAAAATGTCAATTTACAAATCAATAGTGTGTGTGTCCACCTCTGGTTGCGATGCAAGCAACACATCTTCGTCTCATGGAATAGACCAGGCGTCGCACAAAGTCCTGTGGGATATCTGTCTATATCTGCTGGAGCATGTTTCAAAGTTCCTGGAGTGTCTGTGGAACACGTGGTTGACGTCGAAGGCGCCGATCCATCTCATTCCACATGTGCTCGATTGGTGAGAGATCAGGGGAGCGAGCCGGCCAGGGAATGACATTCACGTTGTTTTGTGCCGAATCCTGAACAAGTCGAGCACTGTGAGGCCGGGCGTTGTCATGTTGAAAGGTAATGCCTGGACCATGACGTTGCATAAACGGTAGAACAACAGGGCCGATGATCTCGTCGCGGTAGCGCTGTCCATTGAGATTTCCCTCTACTACTATCAAACGGGTCCTCTGTCTTGCCGTAATTCCACCTTATACCATAACGCTGCTGCCCCCGAACCGATCTTCTTCCATGACACAATGATTGACGTAACGTTCACCTCGACGTCGGTACACTCGAATCCGTCCATCGCTGTGGCTGAGGTGAAAACGAGAGTCGTCAGTGAATAGAACTTGTCCCCTCACCATGGCATTGTGAAGATTTTTGTCGAAGGCCAGGGATGCTTCTTGCAGTTGCTGGCTGGAATCGATTTCGCAGGTGTGTTGTTCGAATCCAGTTGTTGTGTCGATTATTGGTTACACATGGCCTGCCACTCCGAGGATGGTCTCTGACTGCTTTTGTCTGTTGCCAACGTTGCCATAAACACCAAACGGTGTTTCTGTGGACGTTAAACTTTCTTGCAACATCACGTTGACTCGATCCTGCTTCAAGCATACCAATGGCTCGCAGACGTTCATTTTCGGACAGGCATGGCATTTCGTAATGTTGAATAATTGCGTAATTGTGTTGTTTTTCTGAGTGGTTGTTGTCAGCACGATGCTAAACAATGCATATGGAATCCCGTTAACGCACATGTTTTTATACCCACGTTTGGGTAGTGAAATGCATTGGGCTTGCATGAAAGTCAACTTTTGCATGGAATGCATGCTTTTCTGTAGCAGGTGCGTTTTTGTGACTTGATTCCATACATGTACTACAATATTGAAAACCAAACTTTACTTGTTTGAAAAATACACTAAAATATTGGCGATAACGCTTTAACCTTCATTTTAGTCATTCATTATTATATTATTAATGTCAAACAATTAGTATTTCCACACACTATGTCTCCTTCATTACGACTCCAGTGTAGAAACCCGACGTGTCTTAATGAGTGTATGGATTTTCGTGAAACACGCTCTTGGAAGAGGAATAAATTTAGTTGAAAACATTGGAAAGTGAAGCAAAACGAGGATTTAATGGCACGTACTTAATAGGATCTAGGGGACATTCGATTGAGAAAAAATGTGGTACTTGATGGCAGTGAAGGGTTAATGTATGCTGAATTATTTGTTGTGCTTTAAAAAAATGAACGCACAAGTATATCCCAACCTTTTAAAATAGAATGCAATGGATATATGACATGGAGAATGACCAGTGGCATGGTAAGTGTGAAATCGGAAACAGGGCGATTGAATTAGTTTTACCTTTATCAGCCATGTCGTGACGTTTCTTGGATTCTCAAAAACTCAAAGGATTTGCTTGACTTTTTGAAATCTCAAAAGAACCAAGTTCCATTCTGTCAAAACATTTGATTTTTCAACATTGTACACCACTATGCCACATGCCAAACTTAAGGAAAAATTTCATTCCTTGATCCATGGGGCATTTGTTACTAAACATGTGAACACAGATACAGTTACGTATCTATATTCAGAGGTTCAGGACAATTTGTGAAAAAGGAAAACAAATGCTGACGTTTACTGAGAAAACAATATGTGAAATGCTGGACTTCTTCATTGATAACATCAACTTATGAAGCCCCCCGTTACACTATCAGAATTATTTGGACTGACGAGATGTTGGAAGAAATAATTGATTTGTTTCAACAAAGAGCAGCAATTCTCGGGACCAAATATACATTTGCCTACCCTGACGCCGCCTATTCAACATAGCAATACACAAAATACATATAACAACAGCAAACAATTCAGTTGCATCCACCTTAGCAACATAATTCCCACCAAAACTTTGACGGCGTATCCAAAAGTTTGTGATAGCGTAACTGGGGCTTAATTTGGGGGCAAGACATTAAGGCATGAATTAGGCATCCACGTGGGCACCAATGTGTTTCTTTATGCATATGAATCGGAATTTCCGTTCGGATTGGCAAAGTCAAAACAATGTAATTTGGCCAAGAGGTTTAACTTAAGCTTCATTTATATCGATGATGTGATATCGTTCAATCACAATCAAATAGTTAATTCCCTTCCACTGATTTACCCACCTGAACTAGCAAAATAAAGGAGACCAGTGAGACCGCCTCACCTGTTTTATATCTATGCATACAGTTTCAGAGTGACAAAACACTTTGATGTTTACATTTCGCCATTTTTGAGATACAATCGAGCATGCTCTTTCAACCAAGATTTCAAAGAGCGTCATACGACTCTTGCGCAGAAGGTGTTTGATCAAGGTTCGTTACAACATTCAAGGCCTCAGTAAAGCTTCCGAAAGGTTTAACATGTTTAATGGTGGACATGTTGTGGAAATTACCTATTTTGACTTGTACCATTTGTTCCCATGTTTTTTTAGGTGAACAATTGACTTGCCTTTGGGTGTGTTTGTGACGGTGCCAACGGTGGGGCAAGGATATGTTCACCTTTTCGCGAACACCTGGTATCATTGCTATTTGATAGTCATTCATAAACACTCGACTACACTCGACTCTGCTTTATGCAGAGATTTCTATTGGATATGAAAGGTTTCTGTCGCGTTATATAGTTATATATTTTTTTATATAACGATATGCTATATACCTGATGTGACGTATCAGTCAACTAACTCTCTGAAACCTAAACATTGGACCTGTGCCTTGTTGTTTGCATTTATTCATTATTCAGGAAGTATACACTGCATACTCAAATGGTCTTTCGAAAATCAACATTATATTTTTGAGTAACTTGTTTCTTTTCCAAAATGTTACTGATTCATGAGTTTCGTCTCATCAAATGCTACTTTCGGCCATTCGCCACGGTCAGCCACGAGTTATGTGAAGTAATTTAGTGGCGGGTAGCCATGTCGTAAACCAAAGTGCTTTGATAAATATCTTCCATACTTTCTCGCTGACAACCTTTTTTTATTAGAATGAATAAATATTTTGAGGACAATTACATGATTAATGTAACTCCTACTTTCATAATGATTGAAATAAATCTTTGAATAACATGTTCAAATCATAGTTTTATCTGTAAAATAAATGTTTATTCATTCATCTAATGTTACCGATAAAACGCCCCTCTTTTTTGAAAAAAAAGAAGACATCGACGGTTCCTCCTGACAAACAATTTCCAGAGCAAATCATTTCCTGCACAAATCTGCCAACTTTTATCGTATAAAGCTGACAGCGCAGATAGGGGCATGTATTACTTTTAAACGAATGCCTGACATGATCGTTATCGATTTTGGAATCTAAAACTGCAGAGTGTTCGCATGCGGATGCGATGTGATCACGTCGAGATCAAATACAGGCAGAAGAACAGGTGGGCAGGCAAATACACCTACATATAAACGTGGTCAGTGAATTATTTATTTTACAGAAACTTATTCTGATCGCTATATAGATTATAGCTACTTGTTGAATAAAAAGATAAAATTTTCTTTATGATGGTCATTTATGATCAGAAAATTTGCTTGGTTGTTACACTTAAACATTTTATTTGTTGAAATATAGACGTTGTTTTGCATCCATTATTTCAAGACCGTCTTCGTGGTCTAGTGGTTGAGCGTCCGCCGGAGAGCGGAAGGTCCGGGGTTCGATCTCCGGCTGCATCATTCCAAAAGACGTTAAAAGATGGTACATGTGTGTACTTGTTGTTACCGTGTCTTGCACTCGGCATTAAGGGGCTAAAACAAGGACTGGTCGGCTCGGAGTCAGTATACTTTGTCTGATTGGGGTATTCATGTTATACTACGTCATGGTATCTCAGTGAGCTAGCACTTTAAATCGGCATCAGTCCGGACTAGTACAAGCAGCCACACAAACACAAACACAAACATGCAAGTCGCTATATAGGTGCAATGATCTTGGACGCGACGTTAAACCCCATTTCACCTCACCTCACCTCATCATAATTTCAAAAAATGATATAATGTTAATTCAACAAATACTGAAGAAACTAGCTGTGATTAGTGGAGATAAGTACTTGCCATTTCACCTACTGATTGACAGGCATACAACCAGATATTTTGATTATTGCCAATCATAATGACTGAAAATTGAAACACAAATGTGATTTTAGATGTATGCCATATAAATAATAAACAGATGGTAATCAATTTTCTAAATTTGCATACATCATTATCACTGACCCATGTTCCATATGGCACACATCGAACTGCCGATTTTAAAGGTGAAGGTCATCTGTTCTCAAAATCGTGTATGGCCACCATTAGAGTCAAAACTGACTGGCACCGTCGTCCCAAGGAAGCAATCAGATCCCGAATTTTGGCCTCGGGGATGTTCACCCACTCGGGTTACAGTGTTTGTGTCAGCTGTCGGAGTTTCTGGGGTTGTTGCTGACGTCCTTGCAGTCGTTGATCCAGCGCATAAATGTTCGATTGGGTCTTAATCTGGTGGGCCATGGAGGGACCTGTAAATTGTGATTCCTGAAAAAGTCTGTTGGAGGTCGGGCGTTGACTTGTTTGAAAACGGAGTTTGCTTGTTGCATAATGATAAGGACGTGTTGCCGAAGATTCTCATCCGTGTGACGTTGTGCCGTTAAATACCCCAACATTTGCACCAAGTCTGTTCTACCAGTGTAGAAGATAGCTGCACACATCAAGACACTACCGCCACCAAAGCTGTCCACTTGATGTATGCAGGTTAGTGCATAACGTTCCCCGCAACGCCTGTAAACACGACGTCTACCATCCGCACGGCGAATCATAAACGTTACTCGTCACTAAACCAAACTTCTCTCCATCGCAGTTGTGGCCATACTCTGTGACCTTGAATCTGTTCTGTGCTCTAGTTGTGATACGTGGTCTATAGGATCTGGGAAGGTCACTAGCCGACAGTTACAGGGGTCCTGCAGTCAACACATGACCCTTCATCACGGCCGAGAACACCACCTTCATAAATCCTATTCTGACTATGGTGGCCGATTACCCTCGTATTTTCCTGAGATGTTTTGAAAATATTTCCCGTGGGTTTGTGACTGAAATGTTGATGTCGCTGTACTTCCAGAAAAGACCTTCAGGCATTCAGGTCGTAATTTCTCATTTGTTGAAATATGAAGCAGTGTTAGAATGTATACGGAAAGCATACTGAATTTTTTTAAGGCAAATAAGTTTCTGTTCAAGTCAAGTCATGTTCTGGAGAACGTAGATACGCATAACAGAACCTGAGTCCAAATACGGACAGAATGTTAGGAGAGAGAGAGAGAGAGAGAGAGAGAGAGAGAGAGAGAGAGAAAACCTGGGACCATATACGAACAGAATGTTAGGAGAGAGGGGGAGAGAGGGGGAGAGAGGGAGAACCTGATACCATATACGAACAGAATGTTAGAAGGAGAGAGAGAGAGAGAGAGAGAGAGAGAGAGAGAGAGAGAGAGAGAGAGAGAGAGAGAGAGAACCTGAGACCATATACGGACAGCATATTAGGAGAGAGAGAGAACCTGAGACCATATACGGACAGAATGTTAGGAGAGAGAGAGTTAATGTTTTGGGATGGTTCTACTGCTGGCGTTCCATGTATAAATAGATTACCCATTTCAAACATTCTCGGATCCCAAATGTCTTATAAGCTGCACGGGACATATTTTAACCCTGAATCCACAGAGGGTTGTATGGTGTATGATTTGTGATGTGCTTACAAAATTTCATCTTGGAATATTGAATCATAAGAACGCCATGTTGAAAAGCAAAAAAATACAAATTTAAAGACTTCCTTTATAGCAAAAGGCAACACTATAGAACGGTATCGGAGTTATGCCCCGAAATAAAATCGAATAGACGAATCCCGTTTCAGTATTCCCCGAAAAAGATATTACTCCAAAGATAAATTAATGTCTTTAGACACATTGATATTGAGTCTTACTAACAATAACACAAAGATATCGTTATGTGTGTTTCATGTGCGTCGATAGAAGTACAGTATCTTCGGTGTATAAAGTTAGTTGCATCCAATGTGTTTTCCGCTGTTGACAGCCGGTAGCAGACAGTAGTACCACACACAGGTTGTAGAAAACCCATGCAGAAACAGACTACAGAAATCCAGCGCATGCGTACACAATGTCAGCTCGCTTTCGTCGAAACATGAAGAGGACGGATTACCGGTCCGTCATTACTTCAAACTGTGGTAATAAAATTATGACTAGTACGTGTATACCTCATTCTTTCCGCCACAAATCAATGCTAATACATGCATAAATGACCAATTCATAGTCGTTATTAATTTTATGTGGATATCGGCATTTTACTACTTTTGCGTTTCGTTTTTGCAGAGCTTATATGTAAATATGTCAGTGTGTGAGTACTAACCTGTTCCCAACGCGTTAAACAATATTCCAGATGAATGGTCTCCGCATATTGTTAGCATGTAGACCGCTTCCGTGGTCTAATGATAGAGCGTCTGCCCGGAGAGCGGAAGGTCTGGGATTCGATCCCCGGCCGCGCCTAACCAAAAGATGTTACAATATGGTACTTGTTGTTACCCGCTTGGCGCTTGGTATTAAGGGGCTAAAACAAGTACTGGTCGGCTTGGAGTCAGAATACTGTGTCTGAGTGGGGTAGTCATGTTAAACTGCGGAATGGTATGTCTGTCGGCTAGCACTAGTCTTGGCGGTTACAAGCAGCCACACACGCGCACACACATGTGTGCATACACGTCGCTATATAAGTGCATTGTTTCATAGGCCTTGACTAATGACAACGGAGACACAAATTATGGATAACAACTTCTTTAATTGCTGTAAAGGCGTTACTGTTGTCCAGCAAGGCTGAATGATATGTTAGTGCAATAATCTTTACGCGACGTTAAACCCCATATCACCTCACCTCAACTCCCTTGTGAGCATGTGGGGAAATCGATTTTCGCTTTAATTGCTTGGGTATCCTATGACTCCTCCATGTCAGCGTCGTAAAATGAGAAATATCTAATGAAATACGTGATTATAACGACATGCTTTTGATACAGTCGGATTCGTACAATGGATTCTGATTTAAGCAGAGATTTTTTTACGATTATGGAACGGGTTTTGTCGCTTTTATTTATTAGTCTCTCCTCCACATTGGGATTAAAATTTGTTCAAAGCGGTTTTAAACCGGAGCCATTCTATTGTAAATGTTTACATTATTATGCCTCATATTTCTTTCTCATGAAACCTGAAAGGGTTTTGTTGCAAATAGCTTGTGCGTGGCCATGAACGTCTGTAAGCGTATGTTCCATTGATTGATAATACGCACTGGATTAAGATAACGTACACGAACAAGAGATCTAATTCGGTAAAATGAATATCCCCAGAAATAGTTGAGTGGTATATTTCTGCTATAAATCAAACAGGATATAAAAAATGCAGTCGCCACCGAGTAGACAAAACCCCTGTCAATGTTAGGCCACACAATGTTTCTGATCTATAACCTTTCTTTGATCTTATCTCCGTCTGCAAGAATCTCAGCTGTCCCGCAGCGGTTTATTTTACACTATGTGTTTATTCAATCGGTTCGTTAGTGTGCTATATCTTCCATTTGTTGTGCGTAGACGATGAAATAGATTTTACGTTGATGCTTGTGTTAATGCTATGAGTATATTTCGATTGTAGGTATCTCAGCTTTTTAAATGGATGCCCTCAAAAAAAACATTTTGTAGTTTTGTTACGCAAGATTTGTTTCCAAGCGATAACGGATTTGTGCGGAATCAGTTAGTTGAGAAAATGTTTTAGGCAGACATGCATTCTGGTTAAATCTAAGGATGCTGACGAAAACCGTCATACTTATTTCCTTTCTCAACTGAAAACCGGATGACGCCAATGGCGACGCAGTCACGTACGGCATGAAATCTCTGTCTCGCAAAGACAGCACGCCATCATAGAAACGATAATGATAAGGGACATCCTATTTCTCATTGATAATGTCACACAGTTTGGTTTGTCAACACACATGTAGCACATTGACCGATGCTGAAAGTGTTCCAAAGTCTACCAAATTTGGACATTTAGGTTCTTTTTTAAATACTGTGGGAAACTGATATTCATAAATGATATTGCAGGTGTAGAAATACTGTAACATGATGTTAAAAAGAATATGCTAATGATAATGTTGAATCTATGCTGTGTTTTGACACCCTCTGCGGACACATTGCTAGTCACTAAATATAACTTCGGTATTATTGAAATATATTAAACTCAAATAATTAAAGAACATCCGTTTTTCATATGACTCTAGTTCATCTGTCATAGTATTAGATACTAACTGTAGTCAAATGAAAAGATTCGGCGATCTTTACCTTCTGTCAATATGTAATTAAAACCTGGTCTTACATTTGTAGAAGTACGAACACATACATGTATGCATGCCCGTACTGTCGTGCAGCGGAAACCGTAATCTCATCATTGAAACTTCAAACAGACAACTTGTCATCTATGACAGTATGCAGCTGAAGAAATGTATCTATCTGCATTGAACGTATGATCATATGCAATCAAACTATCAATCTAACGCAAATTAACACACTTATTGTTGTATTTCAGACAGACCAAACACTGACAATCTTCGTTGATTCATACAAAACACTTTCATATGGCTTATTATCATATTGTGAATCTCCAGGCAATTTGGATTCCGATACAGGAAATGATGATATTCCTTTTCGCCAAGACCTGCATCATTCTCTCCTCATCACGCTGACACACCGTCATATAACTGAAACACGATTAAAAAGGCGTTAAACCCAACTGATTCACGCTATCGGTTAGGTTGTCATCATTGTCAAACGAGTTTTATCTAATAGAAGATATTGCACGTCTAATCGGTCCATCAGGTCAGAATATCATCTGGCGCACTTCAAATGTTACTGTTTATAACTATAATCGATCACATTTTATATCGTATTCCAATTCGATTTCGATCTAAATGTTCTGATTTGCATCATGAAAGTTGAGTTAAAACCGCCAACAACACATCAAACAAAACAGATCATTTGCATTTGAATCAGATCGAACTTTTGTAAAACATTTGTTTCAAATTTGAAAGTTAATTTACACATGACGAATAAAGCGTTTAAGCGTCCCGAGGCTGTTGTTGGCCGAGCTTTCGACAAAACTAATGTTATTTATAAAGTCAGTTCTTTGAGTCTGTGCTTCTCCTGTCAGTAGTTCTTGACGTCATGTGGCTTAATACAAAGACTCCTGTCTTCCTATCTAGCACGATGTTTCCTTAAAATGTGCCTTGCGGTGTTTGTAAGTTTGTTTGTTTGTTTGTTTGTTTGTTAAACAGCGCTCTCAGCAAAATTTCAGCTATGTGACGGAGGTCTCTAAATAATCGATACTGGACCAGAAATCCAGTGATTGACATCATGAGCATAGTTCTTCGCAAATGGGATACGATGACAGGCATCAACCAAGTCAGCGAGTGGTTAGTCGCCAAGCATAGTCGCATTGGTTTCTGAAGACTAACCCGGATCTTCACGAGTGTGTATGTTCGTAGTGATACTATCATGGATTTCATGGTTAAATATTTTATATGTTACCTCCTACTGCCATGACTTTTATATTTTATCATTTATATTTTTCGTATACCCTCAAAATTTTGAAGCTGAATATATTTGATCTGCATGTGGTTATATCAGTCAGTTTCCATGGAAACTTCGCGTAGGATATTAAATTTATTCGATCTCAACCCTTTACATATATAAACAGATGCGGCCATGTGCGAGCCATGAAATATTGTTGATGCGATGTTTCATCATAACAGCCAGTTTTTATCAGTACAGCCAGGGCCACGATGTTTTATCATAACGACCAGAGCTACGGTGTTTTATCATAACGACCAGAGCTACGGTGTTTTATCAGTACGACCAGAGCTACGATGTTACATCATAACGGCCAGGGGCACGATGGTACATCAGTACGGCCAGAACTACGATGTTTTATCATAACTGCTAGGTCCACGATGGTACATCAGTACGGCCAGAACTACGATGTTTTATCATAACGGCCAGGGCCACGATGGTACATCAGTACGACCAGAGCTACGATGTTTTATCATAACGGCCAGGGCCACGATGGTACATCAGTACGACCTGAGCTACGATGTTTTATCATAACGGCAAGAGCCACGCTGTTACAGCATTACGGCCAGAGCTAAGGTGTGTTATCATAACGGCCAGAGCTTTGGTGCTTAGCATAACGGCCAGGGCTACGGTGTTTTATCATAACGACCAGGACTATGGTGTTTTATCAGTTCGACCAGAGCTTCGGTGTTTTATCAGTACGGCCAGGACTACGGTGTTTCATCAGTACGACCAGGGCCACGATGTTTCATCAGTACGCCGAGAGGTACGTACGTGTTTTATCAGCACGGCCAGGGCCACAATGTTTCATCTAAACCACCAGAGATACGATGTTTTATCAGTACGGCAAAGGCCACGATGTTACATCAGTACTACCAGAGATACAGTCTTTTATCATAACAGCCAGGGCTACCGTGCTTAATCAGTTTGGCCAGGGCTACGATATTACAGGAGGACAGTCAGGGGTACGATGTTACATTATGCCGGCCAGGCCTACGATGTTACTTGAAGACAGTCAGGGGTACGATGTTACATTATGCCAACCAGGGCTACGATATCACTTGAAGACAGTCAGGGGTACGATGTTATATTATGCCGGCAAGGGCTACGATATCACTTGAAGACAGTCAGGGGTACGATGTTACATTATGCCGACCAGGGCTACGATATCACTCGAAGACAGTCAGGGATGCGATGTTACATTATGCCGGCCAGGGCTACGATATCACATTAAGACAGTTCAGCCAAGGCCAATGTGCATAGGCATTATTATGTGGAAGAGCTTGCATCGTATGACACAATAATTGCATCAGTTCGTCCGAAGCGTTTGATATACCCAGACGGATTCACTTGGAAACATCGCGTTGTACAAATCTCTTCTTGACGTAAGGCGGCTGATGTTGAGCTTCTGCTTAGTACTGCGGTACGTCTCACAGCTTAGTCTAGTGGCCAGTATGTTATCGCTCGGTATTTGCCAACTCATAAATGGCCCTCAAATGACCAAGAAAGAGCGGAGATTAGAGGCTGCGATTTCTTAAAATCCTTTCTCAAATCACTCGGTTTACACGTTGATACTTTTATGTGTTTACAATCTTCAGCATTGACAGTTGAAGGTCCCTCTGGCGGTAACCTTCTACTGTCAGGAATGAGGAGACGGCGGTAAGGGAGCAATCAGATGATTTTTAGAGAGGATTTTGGTTCATATTTAGGATCTCGAATTTTTCCCAACAAAAACAGGTGCTCAATAATTTTTGTTGTAAATAAATAAAAATAACGAACTGTATTCTCTTACCTACCACTCGGAGTATATGAATTGTTTTTACAGTAATACAGGTGCTAGATTATTATTCCCCGTCACGAAGTGGAACGGGTATATAGGAATGGGTGCCGTTCGTCCGTCCTTCCGTCCGTCACCATGAGATATATCTTAACCAAAATTGGCTAATAGATAGGTCTAGTGGAAAACTGGTGCCTTTAGATACTCTGGGATTGTTAAAAAAAAATATTTTTCGGGTTTCCCTGACAACGACGTTGACTTAGACTGAAAATGGCGGTAGTCCTCGTTTCCGTAGCAGATCTTGAAAACCGTACAATTTTCTTCACCAAACTTGGCACTTCAATAGGTCTAGTGGTAAACTGGCGCCTTTTGATAGTTTGGCAGAATGTTTCCTGAGCAAGAGCATAACTCGGAAACCATTTACACATTCTTCAAAAATATCTACGCAGGATTGTCCGAGAACCGTTACCATAATTATCTAATTGAGAAGTCTACCACTTGACAAAGGAACTTGGACATGGTTTATGTTGAATTTCTGTGAAAACACAATTTACAAGTGGCATACGAAGCAGTCTTCTTCATGGCAGTGCATGGTGGTAACATGACAAAAAAAAACAATGTGGCAACTTGAAGATTTCTTTGATGTGCGGAAATGACTCAACTCATTCACTCTCAAACTCACTATCTTGGAGCTACACTGGAGTTGTTGTTTACTGATCGTGCCAGTGCTGTAGCATTCCAGACTACAGTCTACTACTCAGATGATTGTACACCTCATGGTTACCCCTGCTCTCAATGATCTCTATGTAAAGTAAGAACTCCCTTACTTCTCTGATTATTGTTTGAGTAATAACACAACTCATTACAAATACAGTTATGTATCATAAACTGCAAAAGGCCAAACAACACCGGTAATAACCTTTTTAGTGCTTGCAATTAAGCCATTTGCAAAACGGTCAAGTGAACATAGTTCACGGGAGCTAATGCATTGCACACAACCGGGCATGTCATATTGGCGGGGGATATGAATATTTCATGCTTGATTTCAAGATAAAATCACACGCTAACATGCACACACACACACACACACACACACACACACACGCACGCACGCACGCACGCACGCACGCACGCACGCACGCACGCACGCACGCACGCACGCACGCACGCACGCACGCACGCACGCACGCACACAGGCACACAGACGCACACACACAAATCGAAAGTCAAACGGTTGTTCCCTGTCCAAACGAACAATTGTGTTCTTTCGCATGCACGCAGTATGTAATTGGCAATTGTGTGTTTTCAGACACACGCCATGTATTATTCAAGTTTCCAAAGTTGACAAATACACTTCTCACTAAAACTGTTCAAAACTAGGAAAGTGTAAATTGCAAAAGTAATCTATAAATCTACTTCATAAACGTCCTATTTATTGCGCTGGGTGTAGATCGCCTGAATGCGTTGGACAATAAAATTGATTATTCGCCGTCGATGCGCTGCCATTCGAAGCATACAAGTTTTACAATAAGCCTGATAACCAACGGAACAGCATCCACATAAAGCACGATTTCTGGCTACTAGAACTCCACAAACAAAACTTAAAAGACTCTGCCATCGCCAATAGCAATCAGGACCAATTGAACATGGAGCTTTCAAATTCTGATCCAGATTCATTTGGCGGTGGAAGTAGAGACATGCAGTATAAACATCAGTCATTATTGAGGATTTGTAGTCAACGTTTGTACCCTCGGATCTTCTCTTGAACAGAACACTAGTGATTCCTTGGATGAGGGTATCACATCCCATCTTTCACTTCGTTGACATCCTGTTTGTTAGGTCTCCAGTTGATGCCCTTATTCAATCAGTGGGTAAGACATAGCATGCTACGGCTACGTCTGAGTGGTTCCTAGAGATTGGCAAGAGAGCGCGTTTAAACATTTATTTCAATCGCTGAAATTGTAAGAACTTCTGTCGACGGTGCAAGCTTCATCTGTCTATCGAAGGAACTTTAAGGCACGAAGATTACAAGTTCCTGCTAATATGCGTTCGGGGCAGTATGCGTCAACAGATAGCTGGTCTAGACTATGGCAGCTTCTAGCAAGATATGGAACGATGGGGTAACCTTGGGGTTAAAGCGTTCACTCGTCACATCGAAGACCCAGGTTCGAATCCCACATTGGTACAATATGTGAAGCCCATGCTGGTGTCCCTCGCTGTGTTATTGCTGGGATATTGCTAAAAGCGGTTTAAGGACATACTCACTCACCCCAGGAAGATATCAACCGTTCATATGACCGGATTTCAATGTACTTGCAACGAGGTGTCCAAGAATAATGCCATTTCAGGCCATGGTGTACATGAATAGAATTACAACAAATCAACAAGACACGAAGATGAAATTTGGGCGAAAGCTTTGTCTTTGCAGTAATTAAGTGAGTGAATTACAATTTATGGCTATGTTTGAACAGTTTTACGTTGTTCAATCATGAGGAATTTCAGAGAAAATGAAGAGATATTTTCACCTTAGGACAAATCCTACGGGACGTTTTATGTATCTGTGCAAAATAATTTGTTTTCGCAAAATTAACGACATGTTTGAGTTCGATGTGTCAAGTATAATTAAAAGTTATACTATCAACGCATTCTTCCTGTTACCATATCTCGTTTTGTAGCAATTACCTTTCAAGGCGTGATTGTACGACGCGGACTTCAGTAAAGACGAGGCCAAAGAATAGACAAGAACGCGAAAAAAAACGACCAGATATATGTGCAGTTATAGGTCTCTTCAATAATAATTAGTATATGAATGTTTTGCGGCAAATTGAAAATGATAACGAATATTGTAACTTATCCTGTCACAGCCAACTCGTTCACATGGACAGGCGTTCACACTAACCTCTTTACAAAAGAGAAACACATGCATGTCTATTTGGCGTCCTCTGTAAAACCAGATCAGATACATTTATGACAAAGTTCGGAAGGCTAAACGTGTCAAATCTTTTCTCGAACGCAGTTCGATGACGTTTTTTAGTCAGACAGCATTGCAAATGATAATATTTAGTAGCTACAAAGTCTATACATTTCAATTAAATCAAATAACATTAACTTCGACAAAAGTGGAATTTGAGAAACTTGTGATTTAGGGACGACTTTCAAAGAACATTGTATGTTATTCTTTAATTATGATTTACTCCTAAACGAGCGTGGATACCTCACTTTATTCTTTCATTCTTTGAAAAGCACTTGTGAACTTAAAACTATAGAATTCTAATCATTTACATTATTGCATAGGAGCTTCCCTTGATATTTTCATGAATACCTGTACAAGAAGTGCTGTCACGTCATAGGCCATCTCAAACGTCACTGATAATTACACATTTTTGTCACTTCTCCAAGACACGAAGGTGAAAAGAAAATAGAATTCCTCTGTGGCTTTCAAAGTTGAAAGTAAAAAAAATAACAAATTACAGAATAGCCCACTTCATATGCATTTAATCGTCTGTCTCTGACCATTAATATTTAGATAGTATCGAAAGAATCTTACTTTAGCGCACACGAAGATACAGAGTAATTGCGGTTTTCAATGGATGTTCTGATCATGCAGATCCTATTTCTACGTTTGGATCTAAATATGGACTTGCACTTGATAGAATACAATGCATGAGACATTGATTTTGTGTCCGTAATGGTTAATATACGTTATTGAATTGCCACATTGGTTGCATTGAATATCATATCCTCTTATTTAAGAATAACCAATAAATAGATCCATAATTATTTTGAGCACGATCCAGAAAGCAATTCACATTCATCATCAGTGTCTGGAATTTCCTGAAGAGTTCATTAAAATGTCCTCTACAAATACTGACATGCTTTATGTAAAAGGCAGAGTTAATTAATTACATGATAATACGTCTTCAGACAACTGACACGACAGAATAAAAGAATCTAATTTTCAACCACGCGAAGGAAAATCATTTTCAGCTTGGCACTTTCTGTTCAGTTTGTTTCGTTCAATTTACATTTTTATGTTGACAACCATAATAGAAATGACCATGTTAATTACTCTTACACCTTGTACAATTTTCTAAAGCAAGGGTTTGAGTTTGATTTATTACTAATAAATGTGACTGACAGAGCCGGACCATCATTGAATGTCTGAAACATAAATGCCAATCGTCGTTCGAGAAATCGACCGAGAAATTGTTTTTGCATAATTGAATTAGATCTTTAAAACTGCACATTACTCGTTTTCCAACTTTTATTTACGCTTTCCAATTTATAATTGACCTAAACTCACGTTGCAGTAAGTGGTCACAATTACAATATCATTTGGGGCAATGACACAGTTTGAAACAGGACCTTAATTGTATTCATCTGGACTAGAATTGACATCTTGGTTAAAGAGACAAGTCTGTCTTTAAGTGACCATACATCATGAAAAACATTTGTCCCCTTACCATCTTACTGACTGTGATTAAGCAGAAGCGTAAAACCAGTCCTATATGGGCAAGGACACATCGATTCCTTTTTCAATTATATAAGGACAATCTTGTTCCTACTGGCTTCACTAATATGTATCTAATTTTACCTGGCTTCATTGCTATGTATATCTGTCATGCCCACACACACACACACACACACACACTGTCTCTCTCTCTCTCTCACACACACACACACACACACACACACACTCACTCACACAGACACACATATACAGAAACACACAGACACACACACAAACAGACAACCACACACACACAAACAAACACACACAGACATACACACACAAACACACACAGAGACAACCACACAAACACACAGAGACAACCACACACACACACACACACACACACACACACACACACACACCTACACACACACCTTGTTATTCACCTGATGAAGGGGAAAGAAGTATCCCTGAAAAACTCTGTATGTATGTTATCCATAATGATACTCCTTGTCGTTTTTTATCCATCTTCTCAATGCTTGTAAAGACTCTCGATAACATGGACAGTGTTACTTAACTGCACTTAACTTGCACGTATAATTCTGTGTAAGTGTGTATTTCTTCTGTACAGCTACTTCAGTTTCATTTCCTTGTCAATGAACAACACTGATCATTTCACAGTTCCCCAGTAAAGCAATTACCCGTGATGCAGTAACTAATGAAACACGACTGATTGTCCATTCAAGTGTGTTTGTGGTTCTGGAATGTTCATGCTGCTCTTATTTATTCAGATTATTAATCATTGCTATTGCAGGTCGCGCCGACCGCTTTGGTCATTTATGGTGCCAGTATCCCTGGTGTGTTAAGTATATCAACATATCATCTCCGTCCGTGAAGGATACGTCTATTCCTCCTGCCGGCACGTTTAAACCAAACCTAATATGCGCTCATCTCTGTGTAGTGCCAGATAGCTATAGTATAGATTAGGTTTAGTGATATGAAAAATAGAATTAGTTAGTGATACACTTTCAAGTAAATTAAGTTTGGGTGATTCACTATTTTCTTGAATGTGTTTGAGAATGATACATCACGGCGGCCAATTCACATTATCATCACACAAATCGTCACATAGTTTCAGCTGTCTGGGTCATATGGTTTCTGAGTACATATAGCTGTATATATGCTTATAACGAACTATTGTTATTGCGAACTAAAATGAGTGGTCACTTTAAGTTCGTTATAACCATTGTTTAATTTATTTTCAACATGAAGTTCTTTTCCTTTTCATGAATACATCTAAATCCCGTTGTGTTATTATACACGGCATCAATGGGTCGTTTTTTTATTCCAAGATCTTTCTTAAGAAGGTTATTCAAGTGTTTTCACAATTTGATTTTCATTATTAAATTAAAACATAACACAATTTATAGTCTAACCCGAGGCACAATCCTTCCATTAATATTTCTAAAAGTTGAGCCTCATGTCTCCAGCCTGTTCGGAGAAGTCAAAAGTTAACAGCCAGACGGACAGACGAAGGACGACACGCCGACGTGTCTGAAGATCACTTGGAAGTGGCGAGATTAAAAGAAATCTCAAACCATCGACGTACTACTGGATATTCAAACTGAGCAAAAATATGATCAGCAATGAAACATGTTGTGCTGTAAGGCAGATGAAAATAATGCACACGAATTCGTTGTCATCCAAGCACATATGAGACAGAAACCCCAGTAATATATATGTATATATAAGAGGTATACGTGTATCAGGAATGAAATCTCTAACAGCTGACATAAGCGCGAACTAATTGCGGCGGCAGCGGCGGAGTTCCAATTCGAGCAAACAATTTAAGCACGTAGATGCTTAATCATTTTTCTCCCAGTGACGTCACTGACATAAGTCTAAAGTCATCCGTGAGAATTCCAGATAAGAGTAGGTCTCCAGTAATCTATGCTTGTCGTTAGACAAATGAATGTATATTTAATAACACAAGGAGAGGATGCAGCTGCTCATGCCACCGCAAAGACGTGAGCACAGGAGTTTAAGCATTCCATGGAGAGCCTCGAAGACGACCCCCGTCCTGGAAGGCCTGTCACGTCAACACCATAACTGATCTAAATAATCCACGACAAGTTGACGACCGACCGGCGAATGACTGAGCGTTCAGTAAGCATGTCCCAGGGGAGAGTACATTTCATTATCACCGGATTTTAAATTTGGGTTCCAAATTTTCTGACATGTGATCAAAAACGCGCCAGGCACAACATGATTCGTGATAATCTAGCTCTGTTTGAAGCTGATCCAGATTGGTTCGTGCAACGATTTGTTACCATGGGTGAACTCTTGGTTCACCACTTCCAGTCGAAAACAACAATAAAAACAGTGGAAGCATTTGACATCACCACCTCCAAAGAAGGCAACGACTTTTCCCCATTGGCTGGAAAAGTTATGACCCCGTGTTCTGGGATGTCGAGGGTGTCATCATGAGGACGAAAAAAATTGTCAATGTAGGAGGTTATGTTGAAAATAAATCACGTAAATGTCTTCAGGTCAAGTGATTTTACGTATATCTCAGGTTCAGAAAGTAGCAATCACTCTTCATGTTTAATTCCCTGTGGAAATAGTGAAGGTCACTGCTTGTACAGCGTCCGCAGAACCGACATTATCCAAGTATCGGTCAGTTACACTGTGTCTTATGATTGATTGTTTGCAGCGGTTATCGTATCCCCTCGTCCGTTCAAGGTTTTATTTAACATTACTATTCGTTGTTTTGTATGTCACTACTAAGGTCTCCGGAGGATTCCGTCAGAAATATCTGCCAATGTGCGCTGTTTGATTTAGAGCGAACTTCTACATCTCCGACAGCCTAGAAATCATCAAATATTTTAGAGAATACTCGCCAATTTCCTAAATTTGTTGTGTGCCGACGGTGTGGGACGTTGTTCAACCACGGGTTTGCCAAGTCCAGATTCGAATTTACACAGGTCGTTATATCGCAGAAATAAAAGTTTCAAGCTGAGAGCTTGTTAACCTTGCTTTGGCGTGTCTGATGAAATGTGATGTCATTTTTAATGTAAGTGTGTTATTTAGCTCTTTTGCCACACGATTGTATTCATGTTAATGAAACAATCCTTGTTTAATTACTGATGCCTTTGCAATTATATCATCGAGAAAACACGAAGAATGCTCAGTGTGGCTCGTGGCTAGAGAATGTATTGACCACAGGTCTACCAAACCACTCCTCTACCTTTTGGAAATAATTATATTATATACATCTGTGCTTGTTAGGTAACAGTAAATTTTATTTTTAGACATTTATTTCATTATATCAAAACCTGCACGAACCAAACTCGGAAATAGTATCTTGTTTTCCTAACGATTGATCATGCATTGTAAAACCTATCAATAGGTAACATTACATTAACAGTCTGAACAATACATTGACAATCACTATGGTCACGCTATTACTACGCATCCCAGCCGTCATTAGCACAAAAATCTGTCGTGAAGATTAACAACTTCTGGTGCAAATATATACGGTCAACAATTTCCATAAATCATTGAAACCAACCATGATAAAACGTGTACGACTTGGCCCAACTCGCAACATCTTGATCATTGTGATCCCATTACAGAAGACCGACTATTCCCAGAAGAATGCCTTGGAGTCGCTGCCCATGGCATATCAATCAAGGAATGGCCAATAACAGACCGAAAGATGCCATGCATCAGGACTGTGCAATTTCAGAAGAAAGATGTCGACAGAAGACAATTTATCGTTTTCCTGTCGTGTCCGAGATTGAAAACGAAAGAATGTATCGATGTATGACCTTTTCCATTGCTGCACTAAGATGTCTCATACGTATTGTGTTTACTATATGAAATGTGATATACTTTATATGGACATAGTATGAAGTGTCTGACACTGCAAACACGAAAACGTCGTTTTTTTCCGTATATGGTCATTGGACGGAAAAACGACTAAAAATTCATTAAAATTGATTAATTGGTCAGCGTCTAGAAAGTGTCCAGAAAAGGGTCGAGTTTTTCAAGCGTAAAATGGACGAAAAAACGATGCTTTTTGCTCCGCCTTGTACAACTGTTAACGGCCAATCAGATGGCGCTGGTCCCCCGACGCACGTGATGTCCAAGGCTTCTTTTCGGAAGCTTTAGGTTTCGTATTACTGGCATGCCTTGCTCTAGTATCTGTCGCGCGCAGTGCAGCGAGATTTGCTGATAAGCTAGTTTTAGGATATGTTACATGTTAATGGAATTCAGACACGCGCCAAGAAGTCAAACCAAACAATGTTACTAAGTTTATTGTGGTAACGGCTATGTACAGTTACCCCTATCGGATAATGGGTTGTGTTTCATTTGGTTATAACAATAACTAATTTTGTAATGTGAAGTTTACAAGATATACGACTTGGACGCGAGGTCGGTCACATGACGTTCTTCACGTGACTGTATTCTTGAAAAGGCGTAAACACTGACTACTTCCACATTCCTGGGGAAAACCCTTGGAATTCCCTGGTACGAATTCATACAGAAGCGTGGTTGCAAGCCCATTTAAGGATACCCTCGCTGCAACCCATCCCAGAGAGAAAAAACACGAAAAAAAATCCAAACTGTCGCAGTGACAATTTACAGAAATCTATGAATTTACCTTAGTATCTATTTGACACATCGTCACAATCACCTTTCAATGATCGGCCAATTGATCAGTGATGCCAAAGGCTTGAAATAGCCACAGGTTAATTAACAACTTCGAAAATATCTCCCGTCACGTTTATCGTGTCGGCCATTTTGACGTATTGTACTTGATGTAAATGTATTACGACGCTCTGTCATTGTAATTGACTTACTGAGGTAATTCTGTAAAAGATCTTCTCATCTAATGAGGATATTGTTTGGAATATATTTCTTGTAAACATACTAAAACATATGTTCCTCGCTTTGGGGGAACTATTTTATTCCGGGGTGGCCCATTAAATCTAGTAGTAAGACAAGGCGCCATGCGTGATCTGTTATTTTATGTGTTTAAATTACGATTTGGGGCGTTAATAAAATACACTGACGCAAGTATATTCTATTCAAATCAATTGGATAATTGAATATGCTTTCTTTTACATATTACATAACATCACTGCACAAAATATGAACAGTTGCAGTAACACACTACGGTAATCGCATTAAACATCATTTTCAACTGTACAGTATTTCAGTATTTCAGTTATATCATGGTGTATCAGACTGATGTGGGATAAAAATCCGAAGTGGTTCAGGTCATCCAATGGGTGTTCGGGAAAAGGTGAGCGTATCCTGCCACACAAGTGGCACCCGTCACAAAACATGCAAGGACAAGTCAATTGTTCACCTGAACAAAGCACGGAAACACACAATGATGCCCGTCCTCAGTTTTACCGAGCATGTAAATTATTTTGTCCGTCAAAAACATGGACGAGTATAAACAATATGTTCATTCACGTAATACATGTCATATATTTGACAAAATGTATTGACTCGGAGCATTATTGTTAATCACAGCGTATGCAGTTGAACTCATCACCCATCCCATTATTGATAACCCTTCTTGAAGATCTATGAAATCAGAAGCTGCAACACTATCTTTTAACTGGCATGTCAGACTTCTATTTCATTACTCAGTTTTATTTGCACGGATTACTATGGAAGGGACATTGTCTCGTTGTCGCATTGTCGCATTGACGCCTTTACAAAAACAAGCAAAACGTTTCAAAATTAACAAAAGCGCGACAATTGGCCATTTGTCGCATTGTCGCGTGTTCGCATTGTCGCTCTTTGATAATCCATTTCTTTATTTTACAAAAGGGCGACGATGCCGTAACGCGACATTTTCAAGGTCAAAATATGTCTCGTTGTCGCATTGTCGCCCCATCACAAATGTGTATAAAAGGCGTAAAGTTCAGTTATTGTTACAGTTAGGAAGTTAAACCTGATAAATGTACGTCTTGAAATGAAAACACAAGTCCGTCCGCGAGTCCATAACGTTTTATTGTGAGCTCTTCTCTAAAAGTGCTTAGTGTTCAACTCCCAGTTCCAAACACGTAGTACCTCCTCATAATCCACATACCTCCAGTGCAGTGGTCTTCCGGAAGATCTTACTCTTGACCGTATTAGACAACTGACGAGTGCACGCCTGACCTGTGACCTCGTTGCAACCCTCGTGATGTGTTTGCCGAAGGGAGAGGTGTAGGAAATGTGTGCTCCAGCCCAGCGCAGAGCTCGCGACACACTGTCTACTGATGTATACAGTATATTGCAGTTGATATACTGCATACTGCATGTGATACTTATTTGCGGACATGTTACAACTTTCAAGATTCAAGATTCAATTTGCATATATTTCATATACAACAGACCGCCGTCATATATCACTGGAATACTGCTGAGAGCGGCGTTAAAACAAATTGTTTTCATAATGGAGCGCTGCAGTCATTTAAAATAGAACCGTATACATATGTACATGTAGTACCAACTCACTCTATTTGTTTCGAATATTCAGCAGAAAATATATTATTAACCAGGTCTTTGGGAAAAGATATCAGATTTTTATAAGCAGCCACATAGGGATGATAAAGGACCCCTCGCTGATTAGGTTCTTGTTTACTTAAGAGCAGAGTTGGCCATGTTAGATGATATAACCAAAATCCAGGCGCTCCGGCGGGGGGCAAGCTGGTCTTGTTAGTGTATGGTATGAGCTGTGACGTTGACCCAAGAGAATAATGTAAAACATGAGACCAACTCGAGTCTATAATGATTGGGAAAGTCTAGATTTCCACAGCTCTAGCCTGAAATTAAGAATTGTTCTATGCTCCATTTTAATTGTATTATTTTCATTTTGTAGACATGGATGGACCAACCAGGAAAGAAATTGATGGAATATTAATATTACATGTTACCACTGATTCAGTTAAATTCATTACACAATAATAAATTAGTATTTGACATTACGGCATTTGATTACTAGGGCATGATCATGTACATGTTCACTGTAGTATTGTACACACCAGTCAACTTGATTATAATTTTTATCAAAGTGTAGCGCGGCATCAACGATTACTTTATGATATCCTCACTTGTCATCGATGTATTGACATCGAACAATGGACGGCAATTCGAAATTCTTATGGATAGCTTCAATAGGGACAGCGCCGGTGTCAGTACAATTTTCCTAGTTAAAATAAGTATCTACAAAATATAATCTGAAGCAGACAAGAACAATATTTTTTTATTAATGCTTACTTTCATGGATAGAATTAAGGCAATCTAGGCTTGCCAAATCGTTCTAGACTTGAGCTGGATTCCTTTTAAATTTATTCTGTATGGTCTGGGAGACGAACGGGCGTCAGTATCGCATGGAGAACTGGGACAGCCTTAATCAGTGTAATCGGATATGTTGTGGAGTTTCGGTTTTGGGCTGTTTGCTGAATATATAGAATTGCGAGTTATGTATACTCTGTATTCTTTCGTCATGGTAGCATATATATTTTCTATGTTGCTTTTTGAATTATCCACAAATAATGAGAACTACAATGTAAACCTCTCTCTGGAGATATGCAATAATACTACTGAAGGGCATATCTAAAAAAATGGGACTTCTCGACAAATATTTCTTTCTTAAATACTACCCGTTACAGGTATTCTGATCATTATATCATACTTTATACAGTTTAAAAGTCAAATAATGGCAAATTGTGTATCTTTCTACATTTTGAATTAATTATATTTTCTGAAATAAAGCTTAACATCAGATAGTGATATACACGAATATGATCTATACTATTAGAAATGAATTATCAATTTTGTATTATGAATTAGATAAACAGAAATATGATAGTAAAACAAATTGTTTTAATCTATTCTTGTGAGTAGGTAACGATCTAGGCAACGCACTAACGTAGCCATTTATGAAAAATGAAATATTAAAAGTTTAGGGGTTTGAACATGCACATTAAATGACAGGGAAGAAAGCAACGCAATAATTAAATTATGAATCAAATTATGTTATAAATATAACAGAATATTTAGAAAATATAAGTTTAATTTCTCGTTGTTGGAAGGTGTTTAAAAATTATATAGATTTTGTTTGATTGTTTGTTGTTTAACGCCGCACTCAGCAATATACACGCTATATGACGGTGGTTCGTAAATAATCCAGTCTGGACCAAACATTTAGTCATTATCATCAAGATCACTGATCTACGCATTTGGGATACGATGACATGCATCAACCAAGTCAGCGAGCCAAATCGCCTTCGTAGAAGCATGGGTTGTTGAATGCCTATTCTAACCCGGATCTTCACGGGTATTTTTTAAAATAATAAGGTACAATGAAATTCTGTATATGTCCATAATAAGTGTGTATAAGTAGATGGATAATATGTCCAAGTAAATGGTATATGCATTAATTTAAATGCAAATGATTCAATGATGAGTTCTTTCACAAGTCCATATTTCAAGGCATGTATTTGATATTCATAATAACTCCACAAAAGCTACACAATGGCAACAAAACGGTACCAGCATCACAGATACCAATAATACATGAGATACATATAATTACTTTAAAGTTAAAACATGTATCTAAATAGAAAATTAGAAGGATACACTTCCGACATTTTTCGTATTTTGTTTTCGTTTGGAGAGAGAAGTTGTGATTGGTATCTGATGGGTGCAAACAGGTGTTCCCTTCCGCCCAGGCCTTGCGGCAATTCTATAGCCCAAAATGAAACAAGCCTTGTTCAACAGGTTCAGACTCAAATTTCTATCCCACTTGGGCTCCTTTTAAATTTAAATATAATTTCTCGTGTCGATATGTGTCAGAAGAAATGAAATATTACAGCACTGGTTATAGGTTATATGCGCATGTCAGCGTCGATCCTATAATATCCTTTTTTTGCAAAATACATATATACTGATGAATTAAGGTAGTAATACTACGCAAATATATGTCCAGATGCATACATCAGTATCATCTCGTGATCTTAATTCGTGCTTTGAGCCCTTTTTCTACCGGAGATTCTGGGGTGTTACATCACTCCAGAAAGCCAGGTCCAAATTCAAGTCATAATTTCATGGTCCGTCTTGTATGTTGGAAACCAATATCGCAATATGGCTAAATATTGCTGAACGTGGTATTAACCCGATTACTCACATTATTATTCCATTTTCTACAGTCATCTACGAACACTACCTTTAAGGAGGTATATCTGTATCATCCAAATGTCCATACATATATGTCCACATTTATATGTATAAAGCAAGTCGTCCTGCACTCTTCCTTAAAAGATAAATGTTAAGCATTTCCTCTGTATGGATTTATATAATGTAATTTCGTTTTAATGTAATGCTGATGCAGTAAACGTACCACAGACCTAATGCTAGAATAACATCTAATTTCTGAAATGAACATATTTTACAGAAAAAAAACAGTTGTGTTGGCTTTGTGTTGGACGTGTAGACGGCATTTCCAGGTTTGACGTATCAATGACAAAACTGATGTCAGATGCAATTCTCTGCCTTTTCGGGTGAACAATTGGCTTGCCTTTGGATGTGTTTGTGGCGGGTGCAACTAGTGGATCGGAATGAGCTCGCGTTTTTGCGAGCATCCAATGTCATCATTTATTATGATGAATCATGAAACATGCTCCTGATGTTGTCGCAATGGTGCAGTTGGCGCTACTTTTGGCAAGGGTTTCTCATGTTAATGGAAATGCTTATGTCGCTTTTGTTGACCGATAAACATGAAAAGATATAATGTTAGTGTATATGGTCATGTTATTAAGAAACAAACGACGAGTGGGAGTTGTTTATTGTACGATAAACAACGACCGAGACTCGTTTATTTCTATATGAGATATCAACATTACGTACAGCCTCTTTTAGGGTGTTAAATTAGGAAAAAATACACGCTTTACAATATTTACCCGTACTTAAATAATGATGATTCCTTGAATAGAATACGACAGCGGCCATGCTAGATAAATCCATTTTAGGATTTGAGTTTGGTCCCGCATATTCTCACAGTTTTCTCGTCAATCATCTGTACCTTTTCTCCCAATACCGATTGTCATATCACTCTCATTTTCGGATTCTCCAGCAACATTTATTGGGAACAACTCACTAGACACATACCTCTCAAAAATAAGGTCAAATTTACAAATTTTACTTTTCAAGTTGCGAGTGCATGTTCGAATCTCAATAAATGACGTCATGATAGAACAATGTTTTATCGTGAAATAAATATCGCTTCCTTCTTTGTTCTTTGTGATTTATCGCGTAGCTATCTTATATCATCAAATGCCAATTTCTAATTGCTTTATCATGACGTATCCGTGTCATGTAGCAATAACATACACAAATATCGTTGACTTCGACGTTGAATAGTGTCATGAAATATGATTATCCTCTTGTGTGCAATATTTCTGGTTGATAAATCTAACATATTCTTACTTTAAGAATAGCGACTATACATAATTATTTATCCCTTATCAGGTCCCTGTAACATTTGCAAAATGATACAAATATAAAAATACCACTGAACCTAAATGTAATGTTTTAATATCCTTACGTTGCTGAGTGCAGCATTTAACAACAAACAAACAAAGAATAATATCTTTAAGAATTATGTTAACAATTCCGATGCTAAAAATAATCTCACAATCTCCATACCTCTTTCGCTCTATGAAAACATAATAACTTTTTTTTTAATAATCTGAAGGAATAATAATGGCAATACTATCATAATTATCATCACTATTTATGTTACTTATCCTCAAGTGAAGTAGTCCTCCACAAGATACATTCAGTGAAGAAGCCCATGAACATATGAACTATGGAACATACATACAGTTGAAGTTAGCAAATGATATTATTCGGTCGAACGTCTATTCATGAACAACATTTCACGTGGGACCAACAGAGGGAATTATGACTATCGAATTGCTAATTATTTTTTATATTCATGCCAGCTCAAACGATCTATTGGCTTGATCCGATTTTTTTCCGTTTTTGTTGAAATAAAACTGAATAATATTAGCTGTTTACATATCAAAGTTTGCCAAATTGTTACAAAATGTTTGCCCACAGCAAGGCTACGTATCCCCAACATATTGTGCTAGGCACAGTATCACTGGACTGAGGGAGGGCGGTATTCCTCCTTGTGGGTCACCTGCTTGGCAATATGGGACGGGAAAACTGCAGGGGATGAGGGCAGTTAAGTTGATGGTACAGACAGATAAGAGAGATCATTTTACAAATGTGAAACCTCAGTCCACAAAGGAAGAGGCGAAAGCTGAAACTTGGTGAGGTTTACAGAACAAAGGCAGTTATTTCTAGTTTCTTACTGACTCTCGAAGATACATTTAATAAAACAATTACTGCGCGCGCGTGAGTGTGTGTGTGTGTGTGTGTGTGTGTGTGTGTGTGTGTGTGTGTGTGTGTGTGTGTGTGTGTGAGGTAGAAGAAGAATTGTACACCATAAAAATGGCTACGTATGTAGTTGGGGTAGATATGTTGAATGCCCGGCCAGTATGACCTTTGAGTCACTACAGTTGCAGTCATTAAAATGCGTAAAACAGTATTTGAGTGAAAGAAAACACTATAAGTGAGTGAAACAAAAGACCTCAGTACAGGCACACCTAGTCCCCCAACCCCAAGTCTGCATGTATCAATACTCATACCTGCCACATCCTCAACCACTTAACTTACTCACACAATCATCACACATCACATTCTTCTTTCCCCACCATTATGTCTACGTCAGCCATCATGGATCCATGCGCATGCTTTCATACATAATCCATCCTCCCACCATTCCCCAACATCCATCGAACTATAACTATATCCGCCCTCATGTGTCGGTATTCGTGCTTTCATACATACATACACCCCCCTACCATTCCCCTACATCCATCGCAGTATAACTATGACTATAACCGCCTTCGTGCATCCGCACTTATGTTCACATTGCATTGCATATGCATCGAATTACACGTTTAAAATATCGTAAATAGTTTACAACATGTACATATTCTATATCAGCAAACAGAGATTATTATAACGCAATAGATTTCATCCGTCAAAACATCACAGAGAAAGAGGGGCAGCCTGGAATTTTACAATGGCATCTGAATGCACTAAGACGTTCAACTGGTCAGGAGGTGAGAGTTGCGGAAGATTACGGTAAACTTCAGTTACAGATCTCCATTACGAATATCTAAAGTATGAATAAAGTTCACAGCTTGCTATGACGTGTACTTCATGCCTGCAGAATTAGCAATGTCCTTAGCTCTAAATTGTATGTCTAAATGCTTATGTAGACAAAGACCCAAATGTATATAGGCATGACCATATTATATTCTACGCAAATATCACCACATTTAAAAACAAAGCTAGATTGAATCTTTGAAGGGCATTAAGAACTGATACACACAAGGAAAAATATTTATGGATGTCAACGGAGGAACACTGCGTTTCGGAATATATACTTTCTCCTTCATCAGGTGCATATTATTAAATGCTATGAGGCAGAGAAAATATATTTGTACCTGTAAGAACAACAAAAGTAAAAAGATAGCAAAGAAGGGAACGCAACAAGGGAAGCCAACAGATAACTGGCATGGCACTGATTACCCCGCCTCCCGTTTGCCCATTGTCCATTTCCCATTACCAATCATTCATAAGTTAAGTTTTGGCTTTAATTTGTCCATTGATAATCAACCATCAACGTCTATTATCTCCACCCTAAAAATATGTAGTTTACTGAGAAAGTGGGATCCAAATATAATGTGTGTTACTGTTGACCACTTTCTTAAAGGCATTGTTGGTTCAAAGCTTTCGGTCATAGAAGCCGTGCCATTTTTCTCTTATCAGAGGAGTACACAAAGTATACGTCATTCTGACTAACATTTTTGGTTCGGTGGCTGGGTTAGATCGCCAACTTTGTGTTCTGGCGATTGGGTGCCTCACTCACTGTGTGGGTTCAAATCCCGGACGGGGCTCAGCCCAAGAAAGTACGAGAATCTGTACTTTACTCAGAAAGTGTTATCCTTATTATAACATTTGTTGTCAAGAAAACACAATAAATGTATATTCGGCTTTAGATGGGTAATGATATCACAGACATATACGGATATTGATGATGACTTGGAGAAGCTTCGTCACGCACGTCTTCTCAATTCAGGGATTGGTAAATCCAAATATGTGTGTGCGCGTGCGTGCGTGCGTGCGTGCGTAAATGTGGGCCTGTTGGATGTTACATAAAACATTCATCTTGAGCGGGATGGTAGTTCGAGTTGGATTAGCATGTTAACGATATGATCTTCTTTAGGCAGAGAATGCCGCGCATGAATGTATTGATGAAATTCCTAGGTACATGGGGCTTTTTCGTCCCCAGGAATACCCACAGTGGAGACTTCAATGGGGATAGGGTGTACACAATGTGCTACCTGGTAGATTGTGTGTCATCAGACCGGACAACGTTGGTTTTTGACTGATTGTGGCGTAAAACACACTTATTCATTTACTTATATCGGAAATTGAATGTTCATCTTAATTGTTATTGTTGAACATGTAATATATTTTTAAAGAAATAAAACAGTGACATAATAACTACAACTTTATGTGAGCGCGAGTAGCTTTTTTGGAATGAGATGAATAAGTCTTATAAAGTTGTAAGCTTCTTCACAACCGTGTAACTATGAATTGACTTTATTGGGTAATCAAAAAAGAGATAGGACCTAAAATAGCAAAATTTCATACGATTTCACTTGTCCACCATCTTGGATGCAAGGCGAAAACATTTCAGCGCAGTTGAAGCCACTGAGAATACCCCCTGCAGAGTTGGACGAACATTCTGCGGTGGCGCGGCTGAGTTGACCAGAGGCTATCAGTAGTATTTCCTGTCCAGGTTATTTAGGTCAGTTGTTTGTGTGTGTGTGTGTGTGTGTGTGTGTGCGTGTGTGCGTGTGCGTGTGTGTGTGTGTGTGTGTGTGTGTGTGTGTGTGTTTGCGTGCGTGTGTGTGTGTGTGTGTGTGTGTGTGTGTGTGTGTGTGTGTGTTTGCGTGCGTGCGTGCGTGTGGGGGGTGGGGACGGGTGAGATTAGGGGGATAGATGATAGATTTAGCAACAAGTAAGGTCATCTTGAGTGGGAGGGTATTCGCAGATGGATTAGCATATGAACTATGATTCTCTTTAGGCAGAAAATGAGGATCCACGATGTTCGACCTGGTAGAAGTGTGTTATCAAACCTAACAGCATTGGTTTTTTGACTGACTGTAGCGTCAAAACAAACTCATTCATTTACTTGAACTGAATG
Source organism: Haliotis cracherodii (assembly GCF_022045235.1). NCBI lineage: Eukaryota > Metazoa > Mollusca > Gastropoda > Lepetellida > Haliotidae > Haliotis > Haliotis cracherodii. The sequence continues at coordinate 14,873,002 of NW_027266270.1, read as the reverse complement.
TTCATCTTAATTGTTATGGATAGTCACGGAGCCATGATCCAGAGAACAGGGTGTCATTAGATAGAATTAAACTAAGTAATAATAGGATTACCAGAAAAACGGGGTTTTACACACAAGCCAATAAACTTCGCTCATTAACACCAGAGTAAGTCAGTACAAGTTTGAAAACTGCCCCATAATTATGTATGACATGCTTGTCGGGTATTGCTACATATATATGTGAAAACAAAGTTATTAAAATGAAGAGCAAAACTGATGAAAGTTAACAATAAACGTGTATACGTGTTATATCGTTACTGCAAAAATAATGATTGTTTGTCTTTAGTATTAACATTCAAATACGTTATATCTGTATTAGCGATATTGTCTTTGTTCCACCGGTGAGTCAGCGTTAGCCGTACTATCTCGTAGTATAATTGAATTTCTGAAGACATCACGATACAGTTTTTACGATGCATCACGTCTGCACTAGCGCTTGATAACAGCCTTGTGTTTGGGTGTTTCGGTGGTTTAAATCGCTGCTCTTGATATTGTTGATTATACTTTGATACTATGAACAATATAATGTTATGTGAGAGGTTGACTTTAGAACGGTAACATACTAATAGTATATAGGATGACATAAACAGAACAATGAGAAGTTCGTCCAGATTAGTGTATAGGCAACATTTAATACTTAAAATAATTACATTCAACAACTCCCCTTTTAAGTCCATTTTCCTGACTTATAAGTAAATGCAAGAACAATCGGCCGGAATACAATGTATAGTTCTTGTCCACTTCCATATGACTATATAGCATACAATAAGCTATCGGGTCCCGTTTAGATCGGTTTGGGTGGCAGCCTAGATGGCCATAGAATAGTTTCATCTTGGAATCTCCCATATCACTGGGAATCCTCTTCAATTTAAATGGAGTTACTCGTTACGATTCCGAACCTTCACGTGACTGTGTTTATGAACCATTGTCAAATAGTGGTGACATTAAATCTAGGAAACAATACGCGAAATCGCGAGTGCACAGAACGGAAAATTTGGTCAAGGCATTAAGTAATCCGCATGCGCAAAACGATTGATTTCAGTACTTCCGCTAAGCGCTTCGAGTGCAGCGTCAAACGCGGGCCTGTAATCTAACACGCGGGGACTGACCAATGAAATCTGAGAAGTAGAAATACCGGTAGACGCTGTTGCTTGATTGACAATGTCAATCAAGAAAGGGAGGAGCTTAACGCTATCGTTCTCTCCCAGTAAATTCCGATGTCACATAACGACGTTATTTGGACGGAAAAACGATGGTTTGAAAACGTCCAAATAACGTCGTTTTTCCGTCGAATGACCATATACGGAAAAAAACGACGTTTTCGTGTTTGCAGTGTGACTTGACTTGAATAGAACCTGTTTTTAAGGGGGTCGAAAACAAATATCAATTTATATACTATGCCAGAAACAATGATGTCCGATGCAATTCACTCTTTGTATCTGTACCATATGTTCCCGTGTTTTTTTAGGTGAACAACTGACTTGCCTTTGAATGTGTTTGTGACGGTTGCCATGGGTGGGTCAGGTTACTCTTACCTTTTCGCGAACACATGGTATCATCACGATTTGATAGTGATTCATGAACACATGTTTATCGTATAGTCTGAATAATACAATCGACTCTGTTTATGGCAGAAATGTCATAAGTGCATGTGATATTCAGATCTGTCAACACATACTTTCTAAAGAAATCGAGTTGTTTTAATGTTGTGAGGAACACACGAATAATTGACCTCCAGAAACTGTGTAGCTGGGCTCATGCTAAGTTGGTGAACTGTTATAGGTAAACTCCATGGCCATACATGCAATATGTGTCGTATGGAGGGTGACTGAACGATTCAAGATATAGTCACCTTTCATAGGTCCAGCCCTGATTTGGATTGACATCCGCTTTTGGTTGGTTATGCTGAGTCTCGGATCGATTAAATCAAAACAAAGGAATTTGGTCGAGACGTTTAACTTAAGCCTCTGGTATATCGATGATCGGATCTGTTCAATAATGCTCAAGGAGCCAATTCCTTTCCACTGATTTAACCATTGGAGCTAGAAAAAACTCAGACCAGTGAAACCGCTTCATGTTTCACATTTAGATTTTTTAATAAAGACTCAGAGTGACAAAACCTACATGAGGAAATCTTGAAGACGTATGACAAGAGCGTTGACTTTCCAATGGTCGACTTTCACTTTTTGTCGAGCAACATTCCATCAACTCCAGTTTTGGTGTCTACATTTCTCAACCTTCGATATATAGTCGAGCATACTCTTTCTGCGACTGTTGCTTCAATGTTGTTTGAGCAGTGCCACATTATTTAAGACTTTCGTAGTGCTTTCATAAGTTTTTGTGGTAGGTATGTGAAGGTCATTTCCAAATATGACGCATCACTGACGAAAATGATGAAATTTGTACTTGTTCCCGTGTGTCTTCCCGTCAACAACTGACTTGCTTTTGCATGTGTTTGTGAGGCAGGATGTGCTCACCCTTTCACAAACACCTAGTGTCATCATTATTGGACAATGGTTCAATATATAGTCGGAACCGTACAAATGACTCTGCTTTGATCAGAGATTTCTTATGATCATGGAAAGGGTTTTGTCGCTTTAATTTATTTTGGTCTCTCTCCCGTGTTTAAACTATAAAAGAAACTTCAAAGCTGTTTAACACCCGATCCATTAATTGTGAAATGAATCAATGTACAGATTTCAGTATTACGCCCACAAATTGATAGCAACAAATATTTGACATTCAGCGCTTGATTCTTGCACATCATGTATGCAGTGAACGTAAGCTAATGTGATTTCTCAGTAATTTGGGAGACGCCATTTCCGATAACCGAAATTTATTTGCACAATTTCCAGATTCCGATCGCGTTCGGAACACGTTTCCCTTCAATCGCTTTTTCCAGAAATGCAATTCTATATTGACGTATACTAGGTGGCAGAAAAGATTCCATTTACACTTCGGATGTACTTCTGATCACCATTGCTTCTCTGGATAGTCCCCTGTTGAGTTGAAGCTGGGTCAGCCAAACCTGTATGTATTGATTTACAATGCATTTGGGGTATGAGGAAATAAAAATTTAGGTGTCAGTGGAATGAACACGGTTGACACATGGTGTTTTGTTTAGGTGTAGGTGGCGCAACTCCTCTCATTTCCGGGAAAACGTTAAGAATCAGCGTGGAACGTATGATCCAAATGAAAAGCAGTTATTTATTTTATTTGTTTGTTTAATGCCACACTCAGCAATATATTTGTCTTTCTGTAACTAAACGAGTCTGGAGCATACAATACAATGACTGACGTCATGAGGATCGATCTACGCAATTTGGATACAATGACATGCATCATTCAAGTCAGCGAGTCGCCTCTTACCACAAGCATTGGTTGCTGAAGATAAGTTCTTATTCGAATTTTCACGGGTTGTTAGAAAAATAGAGTGATGAACACCTAGTTTAACCATGGTAACACTGGCATGAATGCCATATAAATGCTCCTATAAATGTGAATGGCAATTAAGGAGTTATAACGTCAATGGGGGCGGTCGGGTAGCCTCGCGGTTAAAGCGTTCGCTCGTCACGCCGAAGACCCGGGTTCGATTCCCGACATGGGTACAATGTGTGAAGTCCTTTTCTCGTGTCCACCGCCGTGATGTTGCTGGATTATTGCTAAAAGCAGCGTAAAACCATACTCCCTCACTATACCGTCAATAAAGACATGGCAGACTTCAGCTGCTTTAAGTCGTCTTCTGTCTTCATGATGGTGTTATACAGCTGTTGCATTGTCATGCTCCTGTGAGGCGAGGTGAAAAGTAAATTCACGTCGCGTCCAAGATTATTGCACTTACATAGTGACGTGCATGCAGTGATATCCCACTGAGATACCATGCCGCAGTTTAACATGAATACCCAACTAAGACACATTATACTGACTCCGAGCCGATCAGTCCTTGTTTTATACCTTTCAATTCGAGCGCCAGCCATGGTAACAATAGCCATGGTAACAATACAAACCATCGTTTAACGTCTTTTGGTATGACTCGGCCGGGGATCAAACCCCGGACCTTTTGATCTCCAGCCGGAAGCTCTACAACCACACCATAGAGGTGGTCCATTCTCCTGTGTTATTAAAACATCCTGAATAAAATCGGCGACCCTTCAATAGTTGTACTGGTGTGTTTAGTCAAGTAATACACGTAACGCTTCTCAGCATCAATGCAATGTCCAAAGGCCAGGTATCTATGCTCAATCAATAAGCAGTCATTTCGGCTACAAATGACTTAATAATCAGATTTCGAATCCGATATAGGCAGAGTTAATTCTCAGATTTATGTTTTTAGATTGAAATGTTTATGATATTCATGACGTTGCCTTTGATAAAACATGATTTCGATGGAAACTGTTAATAAAAACGTTTCTTTCGATCTCCTTTCATTCTGCATTAGCTAAATTTATTATAAAATCCGCTTAAATTGCATGTTTCTTGCACAACATTAGACGTTAAAAATTTGCGCAACATTTTGTTTGGAAGGATTGATCCTGAATCAGCTGTTATTTCAACTAATGTTTGGAGACAACATATCATTGGATATTGCGTGCAAGACTACCAGTTAGATGTAGAGGATGCCCAATCGCGCAATGCTTTGAAGAGGATTACCATTGGAAAATATTTCCATTATCCCTGACTGTCACTTACGCGTCGTTCACAAACCAGAACCTTCTTTCCACAAGTCCTGCAATATTCGGCTTTTGATGAACATGGAGTCGAAATAGATTGTAGACGTCTCAACAATTTGATTCCATTTGTGGTAAAAGGTCACGTTGCTTTGATCTCTAGTCTGTGGTTATCATGAAGAGTATAGAGAACACCGTACCCCATGGCTGTTTTGTCAAAGGTGGAAAGCAACTTTTTATCGAGACCTTATTGGTAGTGTGACATACCTCAATACCCGCCTGTGGATGTAATAATGGTGTATATACACTTCGGTCTTTTGACCACGTACAATCGTTTGTTAAAATATAATACGTGAAGATCCGGGATAGAACTGGTCTTGTCTTGTCGTTAGAGGCTTCTATGCATGTCGTAAGAGGGAACTAACGGCAACGCGTGGTCAGGGTTGCTGACTTGGCGTATGCATTTCATTGTATCCTAGCTGCTTGAATCGATGCTCATGATACCAATCCGTGGATTGTCTGGTCCAGAATATATTATTTACAGACCGCCGTCATATAGCTGGAATAATGCAAGCAAGTGATAAAGGTGTTAGGATCTGCAACGAAACGTCGCACTCATTGTAATAAAGAAGTTGTTCATCCATAGAACTTGTCTTACTTCATCACACCAACTTCTAAATGCCACTTAAAGAAGTTATACGTCGTCTAAATGGAGATGTGGCAATCTCAACATCGATTGCTTGATAAAGGTGTTAGGATCTACACCGAAACGTCGCACTAATTGTAATAAATAAGGTTGTTCATCCATAGAACTTGTCTTACTTAGAATTAATTAGGCTGAGCGTTATGCCCGAGATTATATCGAATCATCGAAAATATTACTCCTCTGTTTTGTTTGATTAAAAAGCCGCATCTCGGCCATATAGCGACTAGGAACACAATCATAGCAGGCCAGAAATACAGCCCACTTAAATAGATGGTTCCTGAGAACCATCAAGAGAATTTGCTGTTTTAGGTAATACATTTTGGTTTGGGTCATTCTTGATTGTCCAAACTCGATAATTTACTGTTGCTGAGGATTGATTAGATAGTTAATTGGTTTGTCGAAATATTATCCTTGAAATACGTTGGTCCACAATTAATGTCAACCATCAGATGCTTACGTATACACAGACTGTCACGACTATACACAGACTGTCACGACTGTTCGTGTAAGAAAGAAATAAACAGCGGTACCTAGTTAAGTCTGTGTAGTAAGTCTTGTTTTTATTACACTTATCGTTGTAACGCTGACGTTTTCTTTGCCTCCTAGACGTGTCCTGTGAACGTTAACGTGTCTTATGGTGTTGTCATTGATGACGTTGAATGTTTTAGCTCTATGCTATGATGCTCAGTCATGAAAATGGTACCATTTAAAGCAACATTTCCCCCACGACATTATCCATGCAAGTGTCGTAGGGGATATACCTTCACGGGGCACTCAGAAATATTCCATCTATGTGACGGCGGTCTGTAAATGATCAAGTCTGAATCAGACAATCCAGTGATTGGTATCATGGGTATCCATCAGAGCAATTGGGATACGATGACATGCACCAACCAAGTCAGTGAGTCTGACCACCCGATCCAGTTAATAGCCTCCTACGGCAATCATGGGTAGCTGAGGACCTATTCTCTCCGCGGATCTGCGCGGGTCCTTTGCCCAGAGGCCCAAAGGGGCATGATTAGTCGTGATATCATGATAAGCAGTGCTTAGTCCCTCAGCGTTGCCAATATCCACATGTTATGATGACACCATACCACCGCTTGTTGTTTTCATTGCGTCTCATTACACCTCGACGGCGTTGGTAGTTGTTCATAATGTCAATCACATCTCTCTAGTCCAGACATCCATGATTTACGGGGCGCCGCCACATAGCTTGCCTGTTGCGGGATGCGGAATTACCAACAAACACACAAACAAACTTATACTCATATTACTTAGCATGTGTGTAATCAAAACTGCGAGTACAACTATTTTTATAGTAAATTACGTATTTTTCACTCGAAATAATTAACAAGACAAATGGTAAACAAAGTTCACTAATACCCCCGACTTCGACTATAACATAATCTCAGAAAATTCAAAACATCATCATATTTTTGTCAGAAAATAAACATATCGAAATCAAGCGTTGCACTGAACCTCTTCTATATTGGTATGGAAACTGTTCCCTTAATTTGAAAAGAATCCATGCAGTGTTTTCAAGATAAAGGTTGCGCAAATGTTTAAGTTCAAAACTTTAAAGTAAAACAATGAAGAAAAGCTGTACTTTTTCAGAAAATCCAAGTATTGAAATCACACTTCGGTCTGTACCTCCCCTATAGTTATAAAAAAATGTTCATCAAGTTTGAGACCCGTGAAGATTCCTGGGTAGAATATATATATAGGTTTTCAGCAACCCATGCTTGTCGTAAAAGTGACTATGCTTGTCGTAAAAGGCGACTAACAGGATCGGGTGGTCAGGCTCGCTGACTTGGTTGATGCATGTCATCGATCCCAATTGCGTGGATCGATGCTCATGATATCAATCACTGGATTGTCTGGTCCAGACTCGATTATTTACAGACCGCCGTCATATAGCTGGAATATTGCTGAGTGCGGCGTTAAACAACAAACCAAACCAGCCAATCATCAAGTTTGAAAAGAATCTATTTAATGGTTTTCAAGTTATGGGTCGCACAAAAAAAAGTCCTCAGAAAGACGGACGGATTCCTTGGTACAACATAATAACCAGTATGCGCAGCAAATGCAATGGGATGCATTGGTAAGGAGTGAACTCAGTGGCACGCACAACGCCAGCCTGTATCGGGGTAAACTGAGCCTAACATCTTGATCCTTAATCTTGACACAGCAGATTTGTGGATACAATCGGATCATTAATTTTCGCAGTAAATATGGGTATGACGCCGAGTCTTGTCACTCGATGCAAAAGGATTAAAGATTTCAAAATTAATTCTGATAATTAACTGTCGACGGCTTTGGCTATATATTTCTCCATGTGACTAAACTTATAATATATTAAAATTGATTATCAATTGTGTATAATAAATTAACACTTACTGTCACGGAGGTGACAAGATAGTCCTTTCAATCATAGGATTTATACCAACAATGACCATTCACTTATTAGAGTCCGGAGATATGCCGGACGATGATGACCAGTATGCGATGACCTCTCTCTGCCTTCCTTCAGGATATCCGCGACAACAGAGTTGTCTGTGCCTAGGCTTATAATGACTTTATTCAGATGCGACAAACCGCGGTGACCATTTGACATTACCGTAATAGAGTCTGACGCCGACAGGCAGCACACTACGGGTTTAGGAGCTATATATTTTTGGATTTCGTATTACCAATGGACTGGTACAATTAATAACTGGTGGTTATGTTGGCACAGCGATTATCCATTTAACAATTTGCATAAATGTCTGCACGTATGTTTTATAACGTCATAGGTGACGGTGTGACACGGTTTTTTTTATTCAGATTGTCAATAATCTTTGTTTCTGTCAGGAACTTCCTGACACTATGAACACATTGCGTTGTCGGTTAAACTGTTATTACAACCTGAAGGTTTGGTGTCTCGGTCAATGTTTATATGTTGGGTGTCATAGCATAGCCCTGAATTTATTGCAGAACATTCAGTCAATTTCTATATTTTTTATATTTTTTGTTGGTTGTTTAACGCCGCACTCAGCAATATTACAGCTCTACGGCGGCGGTCTGCAAATAATAGGTCTTCAGCAACCCATGCTTGCCTTAAGAATCGACTATGCTTGTCGTAAAAGGCGACTAACGGGATCGGATGGTCAGGCTCGCCGACTTGGTTGATGCAATTCATCGATCCCAATTGCGTGGATCGATGCTCATGATGTCAATCACTGGATTGTTTGGTCCAGACTCGATTATTTACAGACCGCAGTCATATAGCTGGAATATTGCTGAGTGCGGGGTGAAACAACAAACAAATAAACACATATTTGCAGACCAACGTGATTTAACAGGCGTAAACAACACTTCCCCACACAATAGCAAAGAAACTGAGAAACTCAGATTCTAAAATAGACACTCAAGGTAGATGTTTATGAGGTGCGCTTTGTTTCGGTAATCTTGTGCTTCTCAAACGTAGCAAATAGCTCGCAATGTGGGTGGGGTGTTGGCGATGTAGTGAAATCGCGTAGCCATTTTTATGATTATTAATTCATGTTCCTGGCTACCAATTGTATCTGACGTGTTTCTTCGCATTCTTCACCCCACGATAAATGCCTGCTGTTATTTCTTAAATAATGTGACCCACATTTAGTGACATATCTATCATTCCTTTTAAAAAGTTGTTTGATCAGGGTTACAATATTTTATTGTTAACGTGTGGAGAAAATTTCCAAATGAAGCGCATCATTCACAAAATGATGTCCGATGCAATGATTTAGTCAAGTTTAGGTTGAATTATCGACTGGTATTGCCGGTCGGACTGGCCGGCCGTAGGGGCCACAATGTAGGTTTTACGACGCTTTTAGCAATATTCCAGCAATATCACGGCGGGGAACACCAGAAATGGGCTTCACACATTGTACCCATGTCGGAAATCGAACCCGGGTCTTCAGCCGGATCTTTAAACACTAGGCTACCCGACCGCCCCTCACGGCGGCTGAACAAGACATGGTAATGCCACGAGTTCTTGACGTTAAGCACATCGATTGTCACTTAATTGGGCCGAATTTCGCATTGTTGCATGTTTAGTGATATAAAGACCCAAACGTAATGACCCAATGTCAATCAAACTGTCTTTTAACCATATGTGCATGTATTCACGTTGTTTGGCAAAATAGACGAGTCGAGATATATATATGAGTGTGTGTGTGTGTGTGTGTGTGTAGGGGGGGGGGGGGGGGGGGGGCGGGGACAACTTGTTCTGTTAATTGAACTAACATGTCATGCGGCCCGGTTTGGAGTTTCCCCAGTCCCCTGCGCTGACAGTGTGTCTTGGTATTACGGGGCACAGGTCGTTGCGCAATCTCGTAAATGCTCCAGAGTTGATCGTGGTCAATCAAGAAAGTGTTACAGAACATTCACACAGTTTATGAATCCTGATGCAATTTTGGGAATGTAATATATTCATTTCTAGCTGGCCAGCACAACCAAGACGGGAAACTTACGTTTAGCATAATGTGATGATGTTTACTGTTATTCTGATGAGGAACATTAACCTAACTTAATTGTATCGTGAAGGTAATATTAAGTAGGTTCAGCTGTGTGTGCTCTCCGCGGGCAATATCCTTCTATAATTAAATGCAATCACGAACAAATATCGTGGTTATCACATGATTCTGAGGAAAGCTGTGTCTGTGTTTTCTTTGGGGTTCTTTTACCATTTCCTTTAAGATTTATTTAGATCAATACATGTCAGTAGAAGTGCCACAACAGGAATCACGTTAGAATGACATGATCCAAATACGTAATCAACAGGATCTTTCTTGTTAATCAAAAACTTCTAGTTCATGATCTCAAACTTTGAGAAATGACACCGTGCTTGTTTCCAGTACTCTCCACAAATTGAAATATTTACAGCATCTCCAGAGCTATTCAACCGTTTAATATCTGAGCACTAGGCCTTTTAAGAGCTGTTAAATCGAAAGAATTTCTCTCACGTCTCCGACGAAAACTAACAAAATTATACCAATCAGTTCAAGGGATTGACAATCTTGCCTATTACAGCCCGTGCTATCGAATCAAGGCAGAATCGACGCAGGGTCCTTCATTTATCAATTATCTCAACACCATATAATCGATGAAAAGTAGCCTCCGGAATTTTATGAAAAATCGCATAATACAATCAGAGAAGGTTTATTAAGGTTATCCCGACTAAAATGGTTATTGGTTATCTCGAGGACCTATTTGGAAACTTGAAATAGATATAACTGGTCGTGCAACAACAGTAGTTGTCGACATTCCATGGTGCTGAGATTGGCCACCTGGAGGTCAAGAGAACTGAAGATAGCCAAGTGCGCTGGATGGTCGGCTTGGTACGGGGTCTGAGTGTGTAGAGCTAATAATGTTCCGACACTTGGCGTGTTATAAACACTAATATAGTATTTGTTACCAAACCTTGATGGTTTTAGAAATTGCTTGATAAACAGAAGAATGACACTTAAGTAGCCAAACACATTTATAAAGCAATATTTCTGTGTGAGTGTTCGGAAACTTTCACACTGACAGCAATATTATTTCAACCAGGGGGATGATATAAAACTCTGTGATATCCAGACAAAGGAAATACCACATTCATCCAAAATAGTTTTAGTAAAAGACAACCATTTATAAGTCAACATCCATGTCTCCGGAATAATATTTCACACTTCATGTTTAATGTCAAAAGTGAGGATTCAAGACGTAAACAAAAACAAAGAACTGAGCTTTATTATCCACACATTTTTAGTCACGTGACTACACAATGGCGATATAACGACATGTTCAGCAGGACATCTGCCCTGCCTTTTCGTGTGTTGGTGTCGGATGCCACCAAGCATATGTTATAGTCGGAATGGTACAACTGTCTCCGTCTCTATGATTATGGAAATAGTTTGGTCGGTTATAATTACGTTAACTATTGTATATTATATATCTCTTCCGATTTCGTGAACACCATCTCCTCCGACATACACACTTTCCCATATATTCAACTTTATGAGATGTCAAATCGTTATATTTTATTCCTTTATCTTGAACCATGCGGCCAATACTTGTGTTTAGCTTCCAGGTCACACATACTTGCTGCAATGACTAAGTACATTGAAGTTCATCAAACCATGAAAAAATAGTAAGGTGAGGTGAATTTGGGTTTAAACTTTCATGATTATTCCACTCAAAAAGCGACATGCTCGCTCGTGCGTGCGTGCGTGCGTGTGTGTGTGTGTGGCTGCTTGTACTAATCCCCGAGATACCACGCCACAGGATATCTTTAATATAGCGACAAAACCCTTTCACTATCCAATAGAAATCTCTGCATAAAGCAAAGGCGATTGAACAATTCCGACCATATCACGAGCCAGTTTTTATGAATCACTGTCAAATAGTAATGATACCCGTCACAAACACATGCAAAGGCAAGTCAATTGTTCACCTGAAAAAAACATGACAACATATGGTACAAGTCAAAAATGGGAATTTCACCGGACATAATTTTTGTCACTGATGCGTCAAATTTGGAAATGCCCTCCAGATGTCTACCGTAAAACCTATTGAAAGCCTTACTGAGGCCTTGAATGTTGTAACCCTTATCAAACAACTTCTGAGCAAGAGTCTTATAGCGCTCTTTGGGCATTCTCAAATGTATCTCAAAGGTTCCCAAATGTTAACACCAAAGACTGGAGCTTCTGGAATTTGCTCGACATAAAGGGTAAATTGACTATTGGAAAGCTGAAGTCATCCCTCTTGTCATACAGTCTTGTGGAGAGTGTTTTGTCACTCTGAATCTTTATGCATATATATGAAACAGATGAGGCGGTCTCACTGGTCCCCTTTAATTCTAGTTCAGGTGGATAAATCAGTGGAAGGCAATCAGCTATTTGATTGTTATTGGACGATAACAGATCCTCGATATACCTGAAGCTTAAGTTGCACTTCTTGGTCAAATTACTTTGTTTTGACTTTTCCAATCCGAACAAAAAATCCGATTCTTTATGCTTTGGGATGCCTACTTCTTGCCTAAATGTCTTATCCCCAAACTTTACGAAGATGGTAAAAATTCTTGATACAAGTGAAACAAGTACCATCTTTAAGCCTATTTTGGTATGATGCAACCAGATGATCGAACCACCAACCTTCCATTCTGTGCTCAGACGCTCTATCCACTATACCACAGAGGCAGCTTCAAGACAAACTATATCGCGACGCGCGTTAAACACTTATTTTCATCATTTTCCAAAGAACGTCAAATTATTTGTGCATGTGATGAAGTAAAGAGTTATGTTTGAAAAGAACCTGGACCTGCTTTTCAGTTTATTGTCACATAATGGATATACTACAAACAACACACTCACTAACAGCATGCGCCACGGTGTTGTATCAAAAGACATGCAATTAACACGTCAAGCACTGAAATAATCATGTCATGCGGTCCATTTGGTTGCAGTAGTAACCTGCTTGTTACAAGCGTTGGAATGTCTCGGGGCAGTGAAGCAGTCAAAGACTCCTTTAATGATGAATAATGGTGTCATCATGGATTCTAAGATAATATTTTAAGTACCTTCACATAACGAGTCTCAGACAAACACCTCCTAAAATTCGCATTTGCAGAATACCATCTCACAAATGTCCTAAGTGTCTCTTTGGTAGTATAGTGATGCCAGTTACATTTGCAAGCCAACAGAATTTCGTGAACGGTCCGACAAATAATAATGCTTATTTTGTAAAGGATTCCTGAAGATGGTTCTAATAGAAGCCTTCCCGAGCAGTAAGACTGAAACCCAATGGACAGAGTTGTCATTTAGTAAATTGCAGTCAGTCCGTGAATCAGAATGTTGCGTTCGGTAATATATCGTCCATAGAGTGACGAGACCAAGACACCTTTAACAGAACATGTACAGTAGAACAGTGAGGTGGAGATCACTGAGTCAATACCAGATGGATTGGTAATATGAACACATCTTCAGATAAATATAGGAAATGCAGTTAACGTAATAACTATGGCATATTTCACACATTCACAATTTATTATTCGGATCGATTTCTTTGAGGTATTGAAAAATAAAGTGACTGCTTTAACGGGAAAAACGTATTTTCATATGTGCTGCTTTAATGAGATTGCCTATCGATTGCAAAACATCCTTGAGGGTGACACTTTCATCACAGGCGATACATATAGGCGGTTTACCTTAGAATCAGTTAAAGACGACTATGCTTGTAAACAGGGACTAACGGGATCGGATGGTTAGGCTCGCTGACTTGGTTGATGCATGTCATCGTATCCCAACTGCGGAGATCGATGCTCGTCATGTCAATAATTGGATTGTCAGGTACCGACTCGATTATTTACAGACCGCCGTCATGTAGCTGAAATAGTGCAGCTTTAGACAAACAAACAAATATTCCCGGACTGACGTGATTTAAAAGGCGTAAACAACACACACACACACACACACACACACACACACACACACACACACACACACACACACACGCACGCACACACACACACACACACCATAGCAATGAAGCGTAGAAACGCATATTCTTAAATAGACACACAAGATAAATTTTTGATGAGTGGTTGGTTGCGGTAACCTTGTGCTTCTTAAACGTTGCAAATAACAAATCAATTAAAGTGTTCATCAATGAAACGACAGTGGCCAATCAGTCATCTCCGCAAAATGCCTGTTGGAGATGAAGATGCATTGTTGTTGTAGTAGTGTGTACATAAAAAAATATTTTAACGAATGTATCATCTTGAACATTGACACATTCGATTCCACCCCTGACGATGCGGGTCAGAATAGGTCTTCAGCAACCCATGCTTGGCGTAAAAGGCGATTACGCTTGTCGTTTTCGCCATCTGCTGATTAAGTAGCACACTGTGAAAACAGTAGTTTTGTTTGCTTCAAGGAAAGATTTTTTGTTCAATATCCAGGCTGTCCGTGTAGTGCAATAGCACAGTGGGCCGACCCTCCTGACTCAAACTATTCGTTATAAACATTTAACTTCAAAATGTATAATTTATTATCCCACCGACGATGGTGGGTTCAAATTCACCCTGATTATGATTCTACGTTTGTCAGCACCATGCTTTTTGGTTAAATCCAATTGGTAAACGCCCAAAACGTGGATCTCTATGACCTTCCTCCCATATTAAGCTGCTGCAACTGTAATATGGTTCCATTAGCGCCAAACCTCTCCCACGTCCCAAGTATTGGCATACTCCCACACCATAACGCAGATAAATTCACATATCGTGTCTCCTGAGGCAGGCAACTGACAAAGTTCTAAATTTGCCGCTGCCACAAGAAATGGGCTTCACACATTGTACCCATGTCGGGAATCGAACCCGGGTCTTCAGTGTGACGGGCGAACGCTCTAACCACTAGGCTACCCGACCGCCCTCAGGTAGGATAAGAGAGACACGAGAGAGGTAGCTTGGACACAGCGTGTTAAAATTCAAATAGAATGTCCCCGATAACCGAGGTAATAATTGTACGCGCTGCGATTATACGTGGAAACTATCTAAGAGATACTTATCAAGATGGAGTTATTTCTTCCAGAGGAGGGTCCTTTTGAATTTATTAATATCGCATTTAATCATTTTTCCTGATGACATAAAGCGACCAAATTATCTCATCTTAAAGCTTAATATGACTCATTGTTATAGTTTGTATTCACTACAATATGAACAAACACAATTCTCCTAATGTCAGTCAACAGATTTGGAAGTACGAAACCTAAGGCACAAAGAACAATGGGGAGTCGGACAACTTGGTATTTAGGATGCAAGCGTGACATTTCGAAAGCGAGGTCTGCATAGTTGCAATGTTTTTCCTGAATCGTGTCAATGACATTAGTGTCAAAAGGGACAGAAAATTCAATAATATAAATGATTTCATTGGATTTATCAAAAAGGGCAATTTAGGGTTTGTTGGCTTGGATACGTCTGAGGCTGAATACGGGCCTATTCCAAAGAATTTCGTATTTATCATAAGTCCTCTACATATTCCGGGTCGTACCATGGGTGGACCTCTGTGTCAAAACCACAAGCATGGCGAAGACGGTTATAAAATGATCGAGTTGCACCATCATCTCGTTCAAGATGCTGTGTTTGTGCCAAAGCTGGGCATCCACTTACAATGTGTTGAACAGTCTCATGAAATTCATTACATATATTATTATTATAAATTATTATTATTATTATTATTATTATTATTATTATTATAAATAGAACAACGTTATTTTCACCATCTCTATAATCCTTCAAAATATTATCTACACCCAAATGTCCATAAGTTTAATATTCTTTTATCTACAGCCAACACAAAGCTGATTATTAATATCGCTAAATATCTGTATCACAGTAAAGAAGAGAGAACACGTATTTTATCATTGTGACTGTTGCCATAAATATGCCATACATTTTGTACAAAGGGGCTGTGGCCTGTACTGTACTGAATAAAGAATACTATTATTATTATTTCCGCAAAACAATGTTTTGCTGAACTTAATGTTATATGTTAATCTATATTCCATATACTTGCACAGATCCACCTTCCATTGCTACTATTTTAGCATTTTAACTCGAATTCTTGTAACTGTATTGCAAAACGAACATATTTTTATGTTTCACGTTATTTAGCAGCAGTGGTGTCACTGAACTTGTACACAGCAGACGATATTCAAAATTAACTTTTCGTTGTTTTAGTTTCGACAAAACCAGTAAGTGCTTTACTGTCACTGGATTGTCCAAACTCGATTGTTAACAGGTCACCGCCGCATGGCAGGAGTACTGCTGAGCGGTGTCAGGCAGCAAACACTATTAATTCTTTATGCAAATTGTGTGAGAGGCTGGTGCTGCCAGAAGGGCAGAACATGATTATCCTTTTCGCGAATACCTGGTGTCATCACTGATTTTCAGTGATTCGTTCATTATGTGCACCGCTATTTTACCTTCTACGCCCAACTGAATGTTTTTTCGGCCAATAATCGAGGATGATTACTCTCTAGCGTTGCGTTTTATAGTATGCCTTCCACAAAGAATGCACATTTCATTTGAAACGTCCCGTAAACCAAGAATAATAGTGAACATTTACAGAAACCTTACCAAATTTAAAACGAAAGATACGAAAAAAGTGGTAAAAAATCACATTTATTTGCTATCCTATTCTGCCCGGAGAGTTCCCCTAACAATGCAAATTATTGACGTGAATCATGTGGCGTAATGCAAGTGAAATGAACAGTTGGATAATCACTTCTAAATCGGGGTTGTTCGACTTGGTAAAACGTTAAAATGGTTGCAATAAAGACTTAACATTCTGCATTATCGACGTAAAGATGTTAAGTGTTCAATTTACTGCCTGGCACAACATCGACCGCCTTTTTGCTCAAACTTGGAATACAAAAAATATGTTTTCACTGTGAAGTTGAGAAAGAAAGATTTCAATCTTTCACTTACTTATGGTCGGACGCAGGACAGGGATACTTTCTTTGCAACTGTCAACTAAATATCACTGTGACTTAATTGTCTGTTTGCGTGTAACCCTACCCCGCTGGCATCATTTACTCGTCAGTGTATATATAGGCTTCCGTGACATACAATGTACAGTGTAGAATACATATTGCTTGACGAGAGCTTAACAATATTCACCCAATGGCTTTACAAAATGCAGCGTGACCAGTTACCACTCTAAATAAAAGCGACAAAACCGTTTCCATAGTCATAACAGTGAGTGAGTGAGTATGATTTTACGCAGCTTTTAGCAATATTCCACAATATCACGGTGGGGCCACAAGAAATTGGCTTCACACATTGTACCCATGTCGGCAATCGAACCCGGGCCTTCAGCGTGACGAGCGAACGCTTTAACCACTGGACTACCCCACCGCCCCATAATCATATGATAGGGGCCGTCGGGTAGCCTAGCGTTCGCTCGTCACACCAAAGACCCGGGTTCGATTCCAGACATGGGTACACTGTGCGAAAGCCATTTTTGGTGTCCCCATCCGTGATATTGCTGGAATATTGCTGAAAGCGGCGTTAAACCATACTCACTCACTCACTCACTCACTCATAAGAAATATCTTCAAACGTCCATTGTACGATTCCGACTATATCATGTGCATGTGTTAATGAATCACTATCAAATAGCGATCATACCTGGTGTTCTCGAAAACATAGCGTATCCTGCCCCAACACATGTATACTTCGTAAGTATGTGTTTACCTTTTATATGGACAATATTCACTGAGATGCAGACACATTCCATGAGACATGTGAGGATTCCGGGTAAGAGTACATGCCCCAAGGTTTGTTGGCCTGGATACGTCTGAGGATGTAAACGAGCTTATTCCAAGGGATTTTACCATGGATGGACCTCTGATCTGTGTTAAAACTACAAGCATGGCGAAGACGGTTATAAAATTATCGTGCCACTTCATCATGTCGCTTAAGATACTGTGTTTGTGCCAAAACTGGGCATCCACTGACAATGTGTTGGACAGTCTCATTAAATTCAATACATAATCTACATTTCATATTTACATTTTGATGCAAAATCACACATTGACGGTTTCCCACCTTCTCAACACACTGCACATAAACTCGATGCAGTGGTCGCTCAGAAAGCCTCTCCTTGAAAAACTGAGTCTGGGCCGATTTGATGTGGCACTTCGCATGGTTGACACCACCAACATACTCAACACTGACATTGGGATTATATTCCACATCCATGGCTCGTTTTTTAGAAAACTGAGGAATGCCTTGTTTTCATCATGAGTCTTGACATGCTTCACAAGAAGATCATTCAGACAAATAAATGTCCTGTGGACCTGTGGGATTCCGGGTAAGAGTACATGCCCCAAGTAACCTATTCAGGTCGTAAGAGGCGACGAAACAGATCGCATGTTTAGGTTCTGTGACTTGGTTGAAGGTATGTCATCATGGTCCAGTTGCGTGGATCACTGGATTGCCTGATCCAGACTCGATTTTTTCGAGACCGCCGTCAAATAGCTGGAATAAAACCGTGCGGCGTTAATCAAAAAACATTTCATGAATAGAGTTTGAATGATAATTTTATAACGCCAACACCAGAGAATAATCAGTCTGCCGAAACACACTCCACACTCGGTAAAAGACATAAACATAATGGAAATTATGTTTGTGTATCACTAAAAATCAATGATGACACTGGATATTCGGAAAGGGTAATAGTGGGTGAGTTTGTTATTACGCAACTGTCAGCAATATTACAGCAATATCACGACGGGGGACGCCAGAAATAGGCTTCACACATTGTATCCATGTTTGGAATCGAACCCGGTTTCTCGGGGTGACGAGCGAACGCTTTAACCACAAGGCCCCGACAGCCCCGTCAGGATAATACATGCGGAAGTAGTTGGACAAATATCCATAGTAATACATGCATGCAAAAGATAAAGGTATCACAGGACCACATACTTGTTGATAAACACTAGTGAGTGAGTGAGTTGGGTTTCACGCCGCTTTGAACAATATCCAAGTCATATCCCGGGGTGTCAGATTGATGTGGGAGAAAAACCCGAGGGTTTGATACAGGTCTTAGACGTTTACCACTTTCGTGAAACCAACGAGCACGAGTGTGATACCGACAAACCTAGCAATCATTGGTTTCTTGCGTGTCCAAAGGACGCAACTCTGCACAGGCGCTTTAAACGACTGGGCCACCCGCGTCCCTCATTATCAGCCATAACGATATGAGAATACATAACAAGAACATTTAATACATAATTTATGTTCACTTCTTGTTTATTACCAATATGTGGGGTTCGATTCCCGACCTGGGTACAACGTGTGAAGCTCATTTCTGGTGTCTCCTGCCGTGATATTGCTGGAATATTGCTAAAAGCGGGGTAAAATCATACTCACTAATCAATATGTGCAATACATTCAAACTTGAATCACTTTATAGCAAGTATGGTTTGAAGATATGTGAAGCCGACAACGATTGATGTTTTCTCATATCTGTCACAGTTGCACTTTTGTACAGAAATACCTCTGTTAATATTGTAAGGCTTCAATATATTGATATCATGACGTTTGAAGCCAAGGACAAGAAATACATGACTTCTTCTATCGATAGAAACGTAGGGTTTGATCTGAAGTTTAAAGAGACTGGCTGATTACATTCCGTGTTCTGTGTGTTTTGCTGTTTTATTTCTTTTCTGGTTCGATTTGCCAACTAATTGAATTCTCAGCAGTGAACGAGTTCCTATTAAAGCCTCGGGGTGATCATGTCTGATTTTATTTTAATTTAATTCTTTGATTTAAAGATTATTATGTTCTCTTTTGCCTCTGGGAGACAACTGTCCGATAGAAAACATAATGGTATCAAGATCAACTCGGGGGATTTAGCTAGATTCGCAATATAATTAATATATCAAATAATAACATCCTGATGAATATGTTTGCGAAACGGTTTCTTGTGTAATATGAATAAGTAGATAATAAAGGTTTAAATATGTACGATACTATAATGCAAGGGGTACAGGTCAACTACGAGCTTTGAGTTGATTTAAGCGAAGCAGCACAATGTCATGTACATCGCTCGATTTCGCAGCTACGTATGAGCCCTGCTGCAGACTGCTACATACTGCTTTTTACTGCAACAGACCTATGCAGACCTTCTTATTACCCATGGGGAAAAGAGGCAGGTTGTCAGACACTAAAATAATCCGCACTTTAGAAAAACGTCGTACAGGATTGACCTCGTGTTATGCGTTTTTATCCGAGTCTTTATTGGCATTCAGAAGTTGTATGTAAGCATGACAACAGGTATTATAATGGATAACAACTTCTTTATTAGACGTACACACGCTTGCGCTTCCTCCAGACGTGAATGCTTGTACAGAGGGATATGGTTTTGCTGCCAGGAGATGGAGTTGTTAGGATTGTTAATCATATGTTCTGGTAGGGCTGATTACAGGGTTTTTTTCTGGATGGAGAACTTGTGTTCTTTAAGGCGTTTGTGTGCACATCTGCGGGCTTCATGTATGATTGTCCACAATTGCATTGTAACTGGTACACACATCCTCGCGGTTTGAAAGTGATCTGGCTGATTGGTTTATCTTCACTGTGCCACCACACTGCCCTAATTAACAGCTACTGTGTTTATATTAGCACAAGGGGCTTGTCAAAAGCGCTCACAGTACTTATTGTGAATTCTACTTAAATCGTATCCATGAGCTTGTGAATTGTGTTCACAATATCAAAATCTATTAAAACTATCATGTTGTGAGGGTTCTGAAGTTTGAGGTGAAATGGGGTTTAGAGTCGCGTTCAAGATTATTGCACTTCCTACTCTAGATGAAATACTAAACCCTCAAAATAAACTAGAAATCTTCAAGGCCCTAGGCGTATTCCTAATCAAAACAGACCTAATTAAGCGCATCTAAAAACCAATTAATCTACCAATCCAAAATCCAATAAACATACAAACACCCACCTCACTAGGCTCCCTTAGTTCCCTCCTCCACCCACCTCGGCATTTATTCCAAATTTAAAAATTCCAAAAATTCGATATAAGCAACCCCTGAACGCCCCCTCTTGGGTTGCACACACCACTTTCACCCTTTTCGGAATACACTAAATGGTCCGGCCAGGCCCGTGTGCGAAATACGCTACAGTCGGAAAGCGCACGTTAAATCTTCTATATCAGTCAGTCAGTCATTGCACTTAACAGCGACGTGCATGCACGTGTGTGTGTGTGTGTGTGTGTGTGTGTGTGTCTGCTTGAACTATTCCGGACTACTGCCGATTTTATAGTGCTTTCCACTGAGATACCATTCCGCAGTTTAACAAACCCTTGTTTTAGCCCCTTAATGCCGAGCGCCCAGACAGGCTAACAACAACTACCATCTTTTAACGTCTTTTGGTATGACGCAGCCAGGAATCGAACCCTTGCCTTCCGCTTCCCAGACAGACGCTCTACCACTAGACCACCGAGGCGGTCGAACGTGTTCAAACAAAAATATTTTATTCACTCGAGATGACCACCAGCGGTGGTACATGAGCAATGCAATTAATTAAAAGTATATATGTAACATGACACAGCAAGATGACAAGGACATAAACCCAATGATTAAGTTAATTCTTTTTTAATAAACTGTAACATTGTGGAGAATATTTTTCGTTTAAACATTGAATTCTACAGATGATACAACGGAACAGATAGTGGAATTCGTAACCATGTGCATTTGTATCACATGGTGTGCATAAGCGATCTTCATTAGGTATACCTGTTGAGAAATATTTCGAGGCAGTAGTAAGTAATTTTCAAATGATGAGTAGTCTTTAAGATACTCGTAGTACTTCCTTTAAGATTCTTGTAGTAATTCCTTTTTGAAGAGATGAGTTTTAGAATCAGAATCTTCAGCGACCCATGCTTGTCGTAAAAGGTGACTAATGGGGGATCGGGTGGTCAGGCTCGGTGACATGGTTGATGCTTGTCATCGTATCCCAACTACGTGCATCGATGCTTATGATGTCAATTACTGGAGAGATGATTATTCACAGACCGCTGGAAAATTGCTGAATGCGGCGTTTAACAACAAACAAACAAATTTGAAGAGATGACGACACCTCTTCTCTGTGACTGGATAAACTGAGGCGGGGGGTATTCTCAAGTTGAAATAAAATGTACCCTTTGTTATAATAATCATCAGGGGAATCAAACATAAACGTAAGACAACAATCATCAAAAATACTTTTCATATGGATTAAGCCATAGAAAGGGTGTATGCTATATGTTTGTTGTGATTTATCATAAATTTTAACATAAAAGACGCGAAGTTATTTTTATGTTGTGAAGGCTGACTCAGCTTGCAACAATAACTTACCATTCTTTCACAAATATTTTTACTGAGCGGTTCGCCGTGTACCATGAAGTTTGTCGTGGACAGTCTTATACCTAGTTTTAAGAATTTTTGATGGACCTTTCGATTATTTCGGTGTTATGAAAGCCCCTTATTTCAGGAAAATAAAGTAAAATAGGGACAATAATTATATCAAACGTTTCGATAAGGTAATCTGGTGGAAATGTAAATTTCTTGCAAGTTGTAACAGGCTCATTGTAGCGTTCACACCAATTTCAGCAATATACTAGTATTTAACAGATGTATTCATTTTTTTATTTAGGTGTAATACTTAAGTAATTATAGCTGTCAATCACGTCTATCGCATACTGACCGAATTTAAATTTGTCTTTACACCTATTAGCTGGACCTGACCCCAAAATTACTTTTTACGGGTTTTTTTCTATATTAACATCAGGTTTCCAGTCGTTTCAGTACTTATTATACGTATTGAGTGTGTTCTGTAGCTGTTGTCTGTTTTCCCCAAAATGTACTGTTTCATCAGCGAATAGAAGTAAAGAGAGTTTCATAAAAACTAATGATTCAATCCCATGACTGTCTTCTAAATGATTATCAATAAGAGTTGTGACAGGTTTCCTCCTTGTCTAAAGCCAATGAAGCCAGGGAAAAGGTCGGACATATTACGATTTATCATCACACATGATTTAATGTTACTGTACATATTTGTAATTAGATTATATATTTTGCCTTTAACAAAGTGTCCAAGCATTTTTATCCTTGGTCCCACTCTCCATATTTTGTCGAACGCCTTAGAGAAATCAATAAACGCACAATACAGTTTCCTTGACTTTAACTGTTGAAATTGGAATAAAGTTTGAGAAATAAACAGATTATCTATTGTAGAGAAACCCTTTCGAAATCCAGCCTGTATATGATATGTTATATATAATTTACATTCTTCCATAAATCCAGTAAATCCATTATTTATTATACTTGTAACTAAATTCCCTAGGCAACTAAGAATTGAAATTGGCTTGTATAAGCTTGGCTCAGTGCGGTCGCCCTTCCTTTTGTAAGTATTCCTAATAATTAGTTAGCCAAACATCAGGTAATCTGTTAGTGGTAAAAATAAAGTTAAAATAGTCAGTATAGAATGGTAAGAACTTTGAAGCTGAAGCATCTAAATATTCATTTGCAATACGATCTTATCCAGAAGATTTCCTCGGTTTTAATCCCTTACTGACTGTCAGTATTTCTGTCTCTGTAATGTCATTATTAAAAAAGTCATTTTAATCTGTGATGTCATTTTAGAAAATAATCTCATACTTTATGACAGTTTATTAAACCAAACAAGTACGTCACACGCTTCAAATTCGCTGCTTTGTATTATACTATCGATTTATTTCCTTTTTACATGTACATCCAGACTACAGATACAATATACAAGTCACACATGAATAACAAATACTTCCGATATATTGGCCCGGGACTCCTGGTCAATGCCTATGAGCTTGACGCACCCGACCACTTTCGACTTTCAATTTCATTTCATGCAAGAAGTTCAACGTGGCTATATATGTTTAAACTATTTCGATCGGTATCTAAACTTACGACATTTGATGCTGCGGCTGTGCCGTAGGTGTCTTACTCTAAATATATTTGTGGCACAGAAATGGTTGTTTATGAATGAACTTACACCACTGCACGATCAGATCACTCAATCTGATCAACAATATCCCGATGAACATTTCGTGGAAGTGTGCTTGAAGTCTGATTTTGTGGCCAACAATGTGAATGAAAACATTCCGTATTGATCCCTAGCGTTAAACTTTGTGTTTAGGTCCCAGTTTTCTTTTCTTACTCTGATGGTGATCTTACTCTTCCTTTGAGGTTGCCACTGAGACAATATCCAAGCAGACTAGATTTCTACTTGTTCAGTAGGGGCATGCAGTTGACATTAAGGTATTTGTTGACCACACTAATTTCCTAATTTGCATTTTCCAAAATATTTAAACAGGATGTTATTTTAGCTGAAAGAGCTAGAAAACCG
Source organism: Haliotis cracherodii (assembly GCF_022045235.1). Lineage (NCBI taxonomy): Eukaryota > Metazoa > Mollusca > Gastropoda > Lepetellida > Haliotidae > Haliotis > Haliotis cracherodii. Next base: position 14,848,659 of record NW_027266270.1, on the reverse strand, counting down.
AACCATGTTGATTGCACAGCGGGGACAAAGGCAGTTCAAGTGACTCAAAGGACGGCGTTGTTGGACTTGCTATGCCTTCAGGCACTTAAAAGTGTCTCCTCAAATCATCCTATAATCGTAGATATTTTAGAACTTTTCAATGATCTTTCTACTGGCCAATGTGACGTCTTTTGCTGGTGGCCAAGTCATTTAGGTATAACAGGTAACTCAAAAGCCGATGCTTGAGCTTAAGCAGCTCTTGACAAACCGTTATCTCCACTACTTATCCCGTACAGCGATTTCAAACCAACCACTAAGAGTTATACTCGGTATCTCATGCAAAAGAGGTGGGACACCCAGGTCGGAAGCAATTAACTTCGCAAATTAAAACCAACAATCGGTTATACCTACTTGGGTTGTCAGTCACGACATGCCGAGGTCGTTTTACGACGATGTCGTATTGGCCACAGTCGGTTTACACACGAATATCTGCTTAAGACAGATGAGGAAGAACCTCCTAAGTGTATCTCTTGTGATGAAAGGTTCACCGTCAAGAATTATATAGTTAACTCACTCACATGTACATACGTCTTCACACTGTTACATACTGTCACATACTGCTTCACAATCCTACAGACAGTACAGACAACTACGTGACGTTTTTGTCGCGACTCGCCAGACATCCTTGCAAACAGTACGTTAATATAGAAATGCGTAACCTTTAAATGTCTGTCCCACTTCATCTCTGCAAGTAGATGAAAGTAATGTTTATTTTAAAGAGGACCATTTGTCTGCATTGGCGGCTCTATTGCCCACCACTTTGTCTCCGTGAAACCGTCTCGAAAGCGTTGATGACACAATCCTGTTGACTCATCTGAAATCCAGCGTTAGAAAAGTAGGACATGAACGTGAAGAGCAGGCACGTGGCCGGGATGACCTTCCATATGGTAATCAATCTGACTGCGTTGGTTGGTTTGGTGTTTAACGCCGCACTCAGCAATATTCCACCTATATGACGGCGGTCTGTAAATAATCGAGTGATTAATATCATGAGCATCGATCCACGCAATTGGGATCGATGACATGCATCAATCAAGTCAGCGAGCCTGACCACCCGATCCCGATAGTCGCCTTTTACGACAAGCATAGTCACCCCTTTACGGCAAGCATGGGTTGCTGAAGACCTATTCTACCCCGGAATCTACACGGATCTAATCTGACTGCGTCTCATTTAAACCTTTGGCGATATGTGTATGAATCATAATATAAAGCCGAATTGTAGAGATGGGTGAATGTATAAATGCAACTTATATATTCTGCAGGTAATAAAAACAATACACATTCTCGAAGAGGGTATTTGTGATGCGCTTTACTCCTTACGGTCCAGCATGCTCAAAGTGCTACAATGTACCATTGATTACGAAAGATGGAAAGGTTGGGTGGGTGTTTTGTTGTTTTACGCTGCACTCAGCAATAGTCCAGCTATATGACGGCGGTCTGTAAATAAACGAGTCTGGACTAGACAATCCAGTGAGCATCGACCCATGCAATTGTGATCGATGACATGCACCAACCAAGTCAGCGAGCCTGACCACCCGATCCCGTTAGTCGCCTCTTACAACAAGCATAGTGAACCTATTCCGGATCTTCACGGGTTAGAAAGCTGGAATGAATTAATTTTGAGCATAGCTGTAAATGAGTTCGGGGTCCTTGTGCTGAATCTGAACCTGAGGACAGGTTTGTAAGTTGAGATAAATTCAGTAAGGTGTGGCGGTGCAAGACCATGCCTACATTTGTATGCGAAGCACGTGGTCTTAAACTGGATTCTGGCAACTATTGGCAACCAATGTAGATCCAGATGACATGTCGACTAACATGAAACTAATTGCTTTAGAAACATGTTACCATCACAAGCAAATGTGGGTAGAACACGAACGAGCGTGTCTACTGGTGTGAGTGTGGGAGTTGAATTTAAAGCGGCTTTTAACGGTATTCCAGTTATATACCGGCGTGTCAGCTTAATGTGGGAGGAAAGCTCAAAATGCTGCAGGTCTCAGACGTTTACTATTTTGATGAAACCCAGCTTAGCTACTGAATAAGGCCTTGGTTCCCTAGGCTACAAAGGTACCACAAATGGGTACGGTACAATGTGTGATGTCCTTTCTTGATGTCCCAAGCGTGATATGTGTGGACTATTGGGACTACCAAACTTACTTAGTTACTTACTTTGGAGATTTAACGTGCGCTTTCCGACTGATGCGTATTTCGCACACGGGCCAGGCCAGGCCAGGCCATTTAATGTGTTTCCGAAAGGGGCGAAAGTGGTGTGTGCAACCCAAGAGAGAGCTTTAGGGGTTGCTTATATAGAATTTGGGAATTTTGAGATTTGGAATAGATGTCGATGGGGTTGGGGAGGAGAACTAAGGGAGCTGGGTATGGTGGATGTTTGTTTGTTTATGTGATTTTGATTTGGTAGATTATAGTGTTTTTAGATGCGTTTTATTAGTTCCGTTTTGATTAAGAATACGCCTAAGGCCTTGAAGTTTTCTAGTTTATTTTGTGGGTTTAGTATTGCTTCTAGAGTGAGAGCCTTGTTTAGATTGAGGGTGGTTTGTAATGCGGTTCGATGTGTTAGGTAGTGTGTGCAGTGGATGAGTGCGTGTTCTGGGGTTTCTAGTTGTTTGCAGTGTGGACAGTTACCTGTAGTGTGTTTTTTTATTTTTTTTAGGTGGTTATTTAGGTTGGTGTGTCCTGTTTGGAGTTTAGTGATTACTCTGTCGATTTTTTTTGATGGATGGAGAATTTTTGGTTTGGTTAGTGGTTTGCTGAGTACTTGTTTCATTTGGCTATTTGAGTTAAGATATAGGTTATGCCTTTTTTGGTGATTTTTTGCTTGTTTACGCATTTGATTTCTGATTTTGAGATGGGTAAGTTTAAGCTTATTTCTGGGATTTTGAGGGATAGTTTGGCTGCCTTATCGGCGTTTTCATTACCGTATATTCCTGCGTGGGCGGGTATCCACGAGAATGTTATTTGTTTGCCTGCCTTAGTTAGGTCGTTGGAGCTTTTAAGTATTTGATTTATTAATTTAGGTCGGTTTTTGGTATTTTTGTTTTTGAGGGCTTGCAGTCCACTTAGGGAGTCGGTAAGTGTTAGGATTTTTTTTGTGGTTTTTGGATTCTTGATTATGGAGGGCTGAGGCCATGCCCCTTAGACTACCAAACAACGTGTTCTGGTCATAAGAGGCATCTCAATGGATGGGGTTGTCAGGCTTGGTGACTCGGTTGATTTGCATGTCATCTTACCTCGACGTCATGGATCGTTGCTCACATTAATTACTGTTGTCTTTGGCCAAGACATGTTTATTTACTGGCCCACGCCATATGCATGGAGTTGGGATACGGGGAACAAACAACCCACCAACAAACAATCCAGCAGAATTAGACATAGCAACAGTTTTCCTTCTCATAATGAGTAGTGAAAATAGAAAGTGAATAGGGTTCAACACCACTACCTTGGCAGTGTTTCACCTCTGATCCCGCGAGTAGTACCCAACATTGTGCAAATAGACATATGGAATTAGCATTTTTGTATTTGACGGATGGGGCCTCTTATGGAACTACCTTTAGTGTTTAATTTGGAGCAATCGAAAGATTAAGTAATTATTTCTATTTTTTATATTTTTTATTAAGCTCGAAATTTTCGGCTTTTATATTTTAGACGATTTCCTGCAATTCAAACAGTCAAATAGTTATACGGCCCAACCAAACTCAAAAGGAACAATTTCATAATCGCAATCGTACAATCGACTCTTTCTTATGAATATGAAAGGATTTTGTCGCTTTCATTTACCTCCAATGCCATTTGTTCCTGTGCTAGCTCCTCGCCATGTTTGTTAATCATGTCCAAACTGAAAACTCACCTCTCTAATTTCCACTGCCTCACCTAGACATTATCTAGTCTTCGTCTTCATTGCGTGTATATACGTAACTTAGCAGCCTGTTGATACGTTGGTTGAGGCGCACCACGATCACTAACACCAGAAGTCATCACATGACCCACACCACATGCCGTCAGGGTACCATTTTACATAATCAACCACAGACCCTCACCACCCAATCACCAATTGAGTCAGCGCTATCAACAATCCGGTACCGGGAATCTATTCCTGAATTTCCACATGGTTTTAATCATGTCTCCACAACCAGAGACCTAAAATGGGCCAGATTAATTATAGGTATAGATATAAGGAATATATCTACATGACAATGCCTATTCAAGTAAAATTTGACGAACATATATTTAACAAATCTTTGACAACCACGACAGCAGCAATCCAATGATGTTGCCACTGAGTCGTCCCTTGTCGCTGACACACGTCTCCTGAGGGTCGCTTAACGATGTACTAGGAAGAGAATTAGATTCCATTTCTTGAGAACATCAAGGCTCCTATTCGCCTCTGCATTTTGGAATCGTAAAGTCAAATGCTTAAAATGAAAAAAATCAGTTTTACGCCTCTTTCAATGACAGCAATGAACTGCCACACTGGGCCTAGTAGGTAGCATTATTTTGTTCACACCTTAGAACTTACCGATATTCCAAGCAGTTCAAATCATTAATTTCTTTGAAGTGAAAATGTCTATAGATTTAGCTACAAATAACTGAAGCCAATGATAGTTACCCATCATGTTACCTTACATCGACCATGGAGCGTCGTTGTTTCTTCTACTTCTTTGACGTCATCAGTATGAACCTGGGATCTTGTACCTTGTCATTACCTCAATGCACGGCGAGCTCAACCTGTAGATAACTGACTTATGGATGTGTCTTCCAACCTACAATGTCCTTGGCAGTGTTTGCGTCAACCCTTGAATGAGTATATTTTGTACAGTGAAAGCAATATCCCAGTGTTTGAGAGCGAATTTGGTTTAACGCCGATTTCCATAGTGTGTGATCGTGAAACCGAAAACGATGAGCAAGGGTATAGTGCTGACAACCCATAATCAGGGCGGATCGGGATTAAAACCCACGATCATAGGTTCTAGGCACGCCTGAGGGACTCTAGTCAATTTGGCCGCCCGTGTCTCCTTACTCTCCGAATTGATGTACAATACTGATTCTGTTGTTTGTTTTACCACAGTCATCTATTATCTCTATCGTGTTGGCATTAATACATTATGCACTTGAGAATTCTAGGTTTTATTAAATGAATGTTTTTGAAGTATGTGACTTTGAAGCAGTTGGATTAATGGTCCACTGTAAATAATCGATTAGTGACATGGGAAATTAGTGACTGAAAGCATGAACGTCGACCTTTTCCAGCAGTGTACGATAACAATTAAGAACACGACCATTCGATCCTTATCATAGTAGCTCATTGAACACGAGGAGGCATGTTTTACCCGGAACTCCAACTTGACACGCCAACATATAACCCTTAAAGGATATTCCCTAAGTTAAAACTCGTTGACCTATTCCTAAGCGCTAAATACACTGTAGGGCATTTCGAAGTTAAACAGTCTCAGTTACATTTGGAGGATGAAATTACTGCTTAAACCCCCTATACTTCCAGGATTTAATGTAAGACAGCATCTTTACCCGGTCATGAATTATCAATAGCCTCAATTTCACCCCCTAGCATTGCCTTATTTGCCTGATACGACTCTTGAAGGTCAGAAGCTCCGCAGCTTAGTTGTACACGTATCTGTGATGTAACAGCTCTGGGGCTAATGCTCACATAAATCAAGATGGTTTATCTCGTGTCCTGTATGCATGCACTTCTATTATTGAACACTGTATGGGGTAGTACGTCACAATACACCAGAGTAATCCCAAAACCATTCATTAATATTTTTCAATATTTCCAAGAGAGAGTAGGCGCATGTACAAAATCCTATAACAGGACTACCACGCCTCCTATCAAATCGAAAGTGTGCCCCTTTGAAGCGGAAACAATGAAGATAATTACTTTCAACTTTTTTACTCTTTTTACGACAGTTCTTGTCAGCCTCTCAGCCTAATGATCATCTGGACTTCGCCTTATTCGACCGAGCGTGTCATGACTAAGCTGATGGACACAAGGGAAATCCCAGACTTAAGTCACAGTCGCTGTTATAGAACTTGAAGGATAACAAATGGGATTCTAACAGATCACAGAAGAGCTTCTGTACTGCAGCGTTTATTTGGCCGCGTTTATTTCACGTTCATCGATCAGCTTCAAATCAGTCTAAGAAATTTTTACAGCGGCAAAAGAAGATTTGCAATTGCTGAGGTGTAATCGAAGTTGCCTTCCAGGAATTCAGTTTGAAGGGATATTAACGTTCATGCGTTTTGATATAATTTTTTTAATATTCTTAATAATGCTATTCACATGCATATGTCCTTCCATGGCGGTGGCGCGGGTGGCCCACTGGTCTAAGGAGCCGCAATTCACTGTGCAGTGTTGCGTCCGATGGGCACACCAGAAACCTATAATTGTGTGTTCGAATCCCTGTTCGACCCGATTATGTTTCTAGGTCTGTCAGCACCGTCCCCGTGCTCCAGGGTTTCATCGAAGTGGTGAACGTCTTAGACCTGCATCATCAACTGACACGCCGTGATATAACTGGAACACTGTTACAAGTGGCATTTAATGGAATACACTTACTCACTACAGCGGCGAAGATTTGAATATGCTCAGGTGTAATCGAAGATTCCTGCCAATAATTCAATTTGAAAGGATATGTACAGGTTCTTGCGTTTTGATATCTAATTGTTCTCAATTATTTATATCATTCATATGTCTGTGTCCTTCCATGGAAAACCATGTCCTTCATGCTTTAAGTACTGTGACAGTCATTTATATATCTTTAACAGATTTGAAATATATCATTGTGACAAACATTAGTAAAGTAGGAATAGGGCTAACGCCAAGCTAAAGGTGCATTTATATTCGTATCTCTGTCAAAGGCAGTTCAAATGGGACCGGGTCCAACCAAAATGAAGTTTCACCTTACACTAATCACGGTGCAGGTTTAACGATGACAGGTCTTGCGAGGTCAGATCTAGATGTCATGCATTTTTCAGACATCCAACTTATCTTAAATATCTATCTCTCCCATGCTGACTTCACTTAAATATATATCTATCCATCTATATCATGTTGACTTCCCTTAAATATCTATCAATCTTTCATCCATCTATCCATCCATCCATGCATCCATTCACCCTGTTCTAACTTATCTATAGCTAGCTGAGCCACCGCCATATAGCTGTCCTTTTGTTGGCTACACGCAATCAAATCACACTCTGTGACGTACCATTTAGTGAAGATGCAACCTCGTCATATTGCACCCGCTAATGATCTGAATGAAGACATGTTGTATGGGTTTCCCTGACGTGCCCGTGTTTTTCACTCTAATCCTTCAGTGCATCAAGGGGTTTAATTATCTTCCCTTTAACGCCATAACTTGCCTCAGGTTTCTCTAATAATGAGAAAACCTCGTAAATACTTGTCAACTTTATTTTCTTTAACCATAATTATTCAAGAAAGGAATTTTGCGTTTTCCATTGTTAAGGGTTCCCTATCAATACCTGCAACGTGAGGTCATGAATGCGAACATTATTGTTATCAATTATCTCATGATTTAGAGATTAATTTCCTACGAGTCCTCTATTCAAATTAGCCAAAGGCACAGTGTTGCTCTGTCGTCGATGGCTTGCTTACAGATCCATTCGCGTGGTTTTCACCGCTATTTGCACTTTGCGCCTAGTGGAATTTATTTAGGCAGATGAAGATTCCGGGGTAGAATTGGTCTTCAGCAACCCATGCTTGCCGTAAAAGGTGACTACGCTTGTCGTTAAAGGCGACTAACGGAATCGGGTGGTCAGGCTCGCTGACTTGGTTGATGCATGTCATCGATCCCAATTGCGTGGATCGATGCTCATGATATTAATCACTGTATTGTCTGGTGCAGACTCGATTATTTACAGACCACCGTCATATAGCTGGGATATTGCTGAGTGCGGCGTTAAACAACAAACCAAACCAAAACAAAAAATGATCGAGAGCGGTGGCATTTTATATTTATAAGATTGTGAAGATCAATAATGTTAATAAGTATAATGAAAGAATACTAGTATAAGTCTGGTTAACACATCCGCGCCCGGAACCGAGGTTAGAATGGGTCTCGTAAGAGATGTCTAAATTAGATCAGGTTGTCAAGCTCTGAGCATTCGTGCCATCGTACACCAAAGGCTTTAGGCGTTGGTCATAATATCAATCGAATGGCTTCTCTGGTCCGGAGCATAGCATGAATATTTGTGGCTGCGACATGAAAACAAATCACAAACAAACAATGATAGGAAACAATCCGTTACTAAGCATATATCGTATCAAGTCGATATTGTTCTGACATGTGCTTAGGATCCCAGGCAACACAGTGAGAATACAAATGATATTAGCACTATTACATTTCGTTATTGCCGTTAAAGCCGATAATGTTTGTTGTAAGAGGCGAATAACGGCATCGGGTTATCATGCTCGCTGAATTGGTTCATGCATGTCATCGTATCCCGATAGCGTGGATCGATGGTCATGATGTCAGTCACTGGATTGTCTGGTCAAGACTCGATTATTTACAGACCGCCGTCATATAGCTGGAATAATGCTTAGCGCGGCCTTAAACAACAAACAAACAAAACATTTCGTTTATCGATTTAAAAAAACAGTCAATAAATTGCTGGAAATGTACGCAGGGAATGAACATTACTGACATTGTAAAGTAAAGTACACGGTGATACTATTTCACTTAGGTGTGGGCCTTGCTTTCTGAAACCAGATAATCGTCATCATAGTGTTATAATGGAAGTAAAACTGCTATACACAATACACAGTACTTACACAATACACAAGTTTGAAGACTAGATTGGCGGATAATATTCTACATTACTTAGCCTTGTATTTTACGGAGAATATTTTCCTCTCAACATAAAGATTTTGAAACTGTTCTACTCATTTGCTGAAGTTGTGTCTAACAGTAATCTTCAGGAGTGCATTTTTTTCCGACTAGTGGTTAAAGCGGGTGAAGCCCTTGTGTTGATGTCTTGTCCCGGGGCCAATGGTGATATTGCTGAAATATTGCTAAAAGCGAAGTACAACCCTATGTACTCACCAACCCCATAAGCCATTCACTCCTACCCTCACCTTGGCACATATCATGCTGCATCTTTATACTCATATAATGGACAATATATACGGACACATACAGGGTATGTTCTTGAAAAATCGTTAACATTTCGTTCCTTTCCAAATCGTACATGCTGATAGAACTTTACGTTCCGAAAGAAATGCGCCCTGCTTGGTCAATAACTAAATTGCGATGCATCATTCAGAGCGCAGTCATACATGAACGTGAAGGCATTAATATTAATATTGTTATCTATAACGTTCCCTTAAGTCAGACTAAAACACATGATCAATATTAACCACAACTACATTTAGTCACAGTATCTGCTGTAATAATTATGTCTTGTCCGAAACCAGGAACGAGAATCACCTTACAAGGATGCTTGATATATTAGGGAGTGAGTATGGTTTTATGCTGCTTTTAGCACTATTCAAGCAATATCACGGCGGGGGACACCAGAAATGAGCTTTACACAATTTACCCATGTTGGGAATCGAACTCTCATCATTGTAATCGTACATTTTACCCATGTCGAACCCAAGCCTTCGACTTGACTAGGCTACCCTACCGCCCTGGATATATAAGAACCATCACGCATTCATTTGGATGTGAAACACCTTTTAGCTTTGTTTGTTGTTTAACGCGACCGCCTCCGTAGAGCGTCCGCCCGGGGAGCGGAAAGTCCGGGTTTCGATCCCCGGCCGCGTCATACCAAAAAGACGTTAAAAGATGGTACTAAGGGGCTCAAACAAGGACTGGTCGGCTCGGAGTCAGTATAGTGTATCTGAGTGGTTTGGTTTGGTTTGTTGTTAACGCAGCACTCAGCAATATTCCAGCCATATAACGACGATCTGTCAATAAATCGAGTCTGGACCAGACAATCCAGTGATTAATATCATAAGCATCGATCCACGCAATTGGGATCGATGTCATGCATCAACCAAGTCAGCGAGCCTGACTACCCAATCCCTTTTACGACAAACATAGTCACCTTTTCCGGCAAGCATGGGTTGCTGAAGACCTATTCTACCCCGGAATCTTGAGTTGGGTAACTGCGGCATGGTATCTCAGTTGGTTAGCGCTATAAATCGGCATTAGTCCCGACTAGTACAAGCAGCCACACACACACACACACGGAAGCGACGTTAAACCCAATTTCACCTCAACGTACCTGTTGTTCAACGCCGCTCCCAGCAATATTCCAGCTATATGACGGCACCATTTAACTATTTTAAGTTAACTCGCCCATTTGAGGGCACGCAGTGCATGTTCTGATTTTCGTGTTTGATACTGATAATGATTGGACCGAATTCTGTCCCTTTTGTTCTTATGTTAGTTCAGTTTGAACCAAAACTACAATTTCAGTCAAGCCAACCTCAATAGCTTCATCTGTGAGGTCGGATGTGTGCATACAGGTAGTTTTAATTGATATTAAAAATATGAGTGACCTATGACGGATAATTAACAACAATCAAGTTTTGCTTTTGTCATTTGATTCCAAGGGTTTATAAAAAATATATATATAAAACATCAACTCAGGGAATAACCACTGATGAAAATGACTGAAATAGCTGGACAAAACCAGACGTATTTGTTTGATATGCTTTCACCTAAATGTATTTGGCGTCAGATTTTACACTATAGTAAGGACTACCGTCTACTCTTCAATAATGACTTCTCCTTTAAACACATTTATCATTTATTTGACACACAATATATGAACACTATGTTGCTCTGATCTATTGTACCAGAAGAAGCACAAAGCTTTCCCTCAGAGATTCTGGCGTCGTGATTCACTTTCATGATTGTTGCGATAACAACTTAGTCATTTAAAATATTGTTCTGGGGAAAATATCAGACAAAAGGTGGTTTCAGAGAAATGAAATGTTGAGGCTGTTTGATTTAAATCCATTTTGCCTTCCATAATAAAGCTCCTGGTTCTGAATTATGGAATATTTTTTTGTAAGTCGCCAATATCTCCCGTAATAAACCACGTGTTTCAGTATTCTAAATTTAAGGCCATGTTACATGCACATACTATCAAACGTACATTGCAATCATTGTTAATAAGGTCAGCCTTAAGAGAAAACGGTCGCGAAAACAGGATCCGTTTGCAACGTGAATCTCCGGGCACTTGCAGTACGATTCACATCATAAATACATTCTCGAAAGTTAGAAGTGAATTTCTCGTATCTCATAAAGTAGCATATACCATATTGACACACTACATCCGTTCTAGTAAAGTGACTCCTTCCCGAGGCAACGGAGTTAACTGACTAGAAAAGTCGCGGTTCTACCCTTTCCGTTCAACATTGGAATTTCGGAGTCATGTTTTGGCGTTACTAACGAGACATATGCAGTCCAATCACAATCGGGTAACGAAATCGACATCGTAAACAACACTGCGACTGCCATGCAGATTTCGCCTGTCTGCAGGACTGGAAATAAAACGAGAAAACCCTTTCCATAGCCAATAGAAATGTCTGCATAGAGCAGACTCGACTGTACGAATCCGACTATGTCATGAGCATGTGTATATGAATCACTATCAAATTGTAATGATCCCAGATGTTCGCGAAAAGGTGAGCATATCCTGTCCCACCGATGGCACCCGTCACAAACACAGGCAAAGACATGTCAACTGTTCACCTAACAAAACACGGGAACATATGGTACAAGTCAAAATAGGGAATTGCATCGGACATGAGTTTTGTCACTAATACGTCAAATTTGGAAATGTCCTCCTCGTGTCTACCATCCAAACATGTGTAGTGTCATCTTGTCGACAGATATTTTCCAAATATTTGCATGTTTTAATCAACATGCTCAACTGTTGTGCTTACAATCCACATTCACTGGGTATCTGAGACATGGAATGTACACATGTTCTCTCATATTTTGTAATTACTAGTAACTTGACGAGGTCGTCTTGACTTTGACGTAGCTATTTTGTTTGAACAATGCAAGTGATGTCTGGTTGGTTGGTTGGTTGGTTTGTTGTTTAACGCCGCACTCTGCAATATTGCAGCTATATGACGGCGGTCTGTAAATCCAGTGATTGATATCATAAGCATAGATCCACACAATTGGGATCGATGACATGCTTCAACCAAGTCAGCGAGCCTGACCACCCGATCCCATTAGTCGCCTTTTACGACAAGCATAGTCACCTTTTACGGCAAGCATGGGTTGCTGAAGACCTATTCTACCCTGGAATCTTCACGGGTCAGTGATATCTGAGGAGGAATGTAGTTAGTCAATAGGAAGGGCATAACTCATTGAGGCACAATCGAGCCTCGAAATTCCACCCTAGTTCAGCAAAGGTGAAACTGGACTTTTGTAGTCCCTTGCCTCGGAAGATGGTGAAGTGATAGAATGGCCTGGTCTGTTTTCAGTCCATGCAACCTTAGTTTGATTGAAAAATCTTTACCAACGGACGTAAAGTCATTCATATACGCTCACCTTTCTTTTTAAAGGAAATACAGTGCCAGTCTTAACAAAGCACGTTTGAACTTCGGAAACTTATTGTCAAAACGAAAGGTTGAAAATAAATCAACAAAGTGTGTAGCTATTTAGTTATTTTCACCAACTCCTTTTATCGTAGGTACGTCATACCCATGAGAGACCATGTAAATGCACTGATATGGTACCATTAGTGTATCATATTTTATAGAGAAAACACAACGGATATAACGTCCTTTGATATTTAAAGCCATTGCCTTCTGCTATTAAAGCATTGCGTGTGACGTCCAGAATGCAACCATGCTTGTAAGATATTAACCGGTACATTATATGTGTAGAAGTTATGCTACACACAATCACATACATCACGAAAGTGTCCTCTCTAAAGAAGTATTTCCTTAAAGAACGTCTGAAAAACAGACGGGAAAATGGGGCAACTACTTTCACTGCCTAATAGCATTGGTAGTTTCTTTTTACACATATTATTTATGATATTTTGTTGCAAAAGGGTTTTACAATGATATGTCGGTTACACACGCAAAGGTAATTGAGATACATGTTGGAGATGTACATTGTATGTCTATTAAATCATGAAAGTACCTTGCCATATAGTTACACATGGTTGGCAGACCTGGCGCAATATCTTCAATATACTATACATGACATAATGTATATGTAATTATTTGTTTGTTGGCTGTTTCACATCACAATCACCAATATCCAATCTATATGAAGGAAGCTTGTAAATAATCGAATCTGGGCCAGACAAAAAAGTTATTGATATTATGATTTAATATACAACCTCAATGCCAGAGAATATCTGACGAAACAGTTGAGTTGATCTCTGATTATCAGTGATGACACACGGTGGGGATTTTTAAATAGGGATTTGTGCAATGGTAGGTTACAAAATGCAGAGATGCGGTTGAAAGGGTTAAAAGGACAATATTCGAATGTTTGGCAACAAATTTAGGGCATAAAACACAATAAATATGAAGCAAAAGATGACATTGCAAGTATTAGGAATGACAGAGATCTTGAAATGTGGCGCTTTTCTATTTCATGTTGGCTTACGAAAGTGTATCACTCTCCAATAGAGATGTGATGATACTAGTTGTTTGGGAAGTCTGTGCTTATCCTGTCCCACCGGTGGCACCCGTCACAAACATGCATTGAAAAGTCATTAGTTCACGTGAAAAAAACCACGGGAATATATGGTACAATTCAAAATAGGGAATTGCATCAGACGTATTTTTTCCGCTGGACATCAGCTTGAGCTCGAGTGTGTGAGTGAGTTTGGTTTTATGCTGCTTATAGCAATATTCCAGCAATATCACGGCGGGGAACACCAGAAATGGGCTTCACACATTGTACCCATATCGGGATTCGAACCCGGGTCTTCGGCGTGACGAGCGCTGGAGCTCAATATAAATGAAACTATAAATTCGTTCCCAACAGTGATCGTGCGGAAAGCTGATGTCGGACTAATGTGGTCTGAAGTAACGAGATTTCACTGTAATCAAATACTTTAAATTAACAAAGTGTTATAACAAGTTTTCTTTTGTTCCAGGCGCTTGTATTAAGTGTTACAGATGTGACAACAAAAAGAATGGGGCTTGCGGAGAGGAGTTTAAATCCTACCAGTTCACCGCCTACGAGTGTATTGACCAAAACATGAAGTGTGGAAAGCAGACCCAGCTCCCTCTGGAAGACGGTATACTGGAACAGTGTTTGCTTGTTTGTTTGTTTGTTTGTTGTTTAACGCCGCACTCAGCAATATTCCAGCTATATGACGGCGGTCTGTAAATAATCGAGTCTGGACCAGACAATCCAGTGATTAATATCATGAGCATCGATCCACGCAATTGGGATCGATAACATGCATCAACCAAGTCAGCGAGCCTGACCAACCGATCCCGTTAGTCGCCTCCAACGACATGCATAGTCACCTTTTACGGCAAGCATGGGTTGCTGAAGACCTATTCTACCCCGGAATCTTCAGGGGTCTCTGGAACAGGGTTATTTGTGTCTTATATTTGTGTTCCTTGAAAGGGGTATGTTGTTTGTCACCGTCGGAAACAGATCGGTTGTGTCTATATCTCAGCGTTGTGTTTGTGATGTGATCATGAACAGGCAAGCCAATAGTTGATAGTGGTTACGGTGTTGACCAGTCGTCTAAGGTGCCACAATTCGCTTCAAGAAACAAATAGTCGAGGGTTTGAATACTGGCTCGCCCTGGTAACTTTTCCAGGTTTGTCAGCAGCTAAGTTTCACGAAAATGGTAATCGTGTGAATCAATTGGGACTTTCCTCCCACATCACGCTGAAACGCCATGATATAAATGGATTACTATCGAACGCGGCGTCAAACCCGCGAAGGAATGATGTTTTATACCGTCACCAAAACATCAGCTACGTTTATGTCAAAACGTGTTGCTAGTAATGTAACCTTGTCCAGGTAAACCAATAGTTGATGGCCGACTCCGCAATCACAATCCACAATCATTATGTCAAACAATAGAGAACTTATTTCAACGACCTGGTCCCCGTTTTCGTCCACACTTAAGACAAACATAGCTCAATGAGGACCTATTTGGCCCCGGGATGCACTCAATTCCACATCTCTAGCAAAAATACCTTCGTACCGAGGCTGTTAGTTTAACTGTCACTTGTAGTAAGGGACCGGCCATTTGGTATTCTGGCGACACAAGATATTTATTAATTTAAAACTATGAGCCTGAATCTCTGTTTAAAAAAGAAAAACAATGTAAACATATATTTCTGGTGGCAGACAGTCTCTTTTTTTAACAGTCTGAAACATTATTATCTTCTTTTTCGATACAATATCAAATGGTCAGTCCTTTAGATGGCAAAATTATTGTCGACGTTACAGTATGTTTGACAAACTTACTAACTGTCCTTATCTGTTGTAAGCTTCGGTTTATAAAGGGACTATAAGTTGTGATTTGCGTGTATACTTACATGGGTGATAACAAGTGCATATTTTACGATAGAGTGATTATTTTGAGTTACAAAATACATTTTAATTTCTCTGAATATAACTTACGGTTTCATTAACATTCAACACACTGAAACGTTGTGAGGATTCTCCGGAACCTACATTTGTGATTTCCTTCCAGGTTGGGTTGGCGTTATGCGGAGCTGTTACTCCCTCGGTTCCCTTCCTGGGATCAACGAGACCAATGGCTGCCACTACTGGATAAACCCCTCTGACAATTTCACTGCTCTCATATGCTTCTGTGACACTGATATGTGCAATGTCGGCAGTATGCAGGGCCTGGCGTCAGAAGCAATTACCTTTACATTTGTATTAAGTGCAGTTATCCTCTTTATGCAAAGTTTCCTGTGGTCTTGAGAAGAAACATAAATATGAATGGTTGTCCCTTTTCTAATGTACTATCTGTCAATGTTAATAGTGTTTCAATCAATAAAGAATTACATACGCGATGTGTATGTAGAACTTGTTTGGTTCAAACTGATTAAGTTTTCAATAGAATTATACATAAAAATGAGTTCAAATATCCGCACGTGTCTGGTTTAAATATGTTTTCTGTTCAGCAACAATCACAGCCTGCTTATATCAATACAGCTCCAGCCAAAAAACAATTACAAACATGCTAACAAAATGCAAATTGGCAAAATGACATTCATTTACGGAGCACCAAATGAAGACATTATTGCAAAAAAGCTTTTTTCAAAAAGCTACAAAAATAACGTTGTAAGATACACAATATTCATTCAGTATAGTTGTATAGTAAACTACGGTTATAACGAATTCAAAGGGACTACTAATTTTAGTTTGTTATAACCATAATTCGTTATAAGCTTGTATACTGCATAACTACAACATATAGTCGGGACCAAAAAGTTAGTTCGTTATATCCGTTAGTTCGTTATAAGCGTGTTCGTTATAACCGTAGTTAACTGTAGTTTGCTTTCAACTTCTTGATGAAATGTCATTGAGCTATTTCGAATGTCCAAGTTCTTAAGCGTTTAGCTCTGGCCAGTAACGTGAACGTTATTACATTTTACCTCGTGTGAATAACGCGACTATATCATATAATATGGATAACGTTTATACAAAACTTATGTGTGTTTACCTTCATTGTATAAAATTTATGAGTTGACGTTTGCATATGGATATGACAAAATGACAATGTGTGAGATTGTAAATCGTATATCAAGCATCCTTGCCAATTCCATATGCCGTTTTAATATCAAACAATTCGACCAACATGTACACGTCTTTACACCGCGAAATAAAAAGTAGTACACAAGGTTAATGATGATTTTCCTAGACATACGTAAAACTCTAATAGTTCAAACATGTTAATTAAACGATAAATTTTTATCTCCAACGTTCTAGGAATTAACGTCCTAAAACATCAGGTAGTTCGGTTCAAGTGTAACCAGTCACATGGTCCAAAAGCTGTGGTATATGCCCAAAAGGGACAACAGATGTTTCATGGAGAGACCCATTTCATCAATACTTTACAGGTCTGTATGCACAACGTTCCTCCATCATCCGTGATTACATTCGGCCCATTCGCACTGTTGTCGCTATTTTGAACCAGCGCATCAAGACAATGTCTGGTTCTAGCGACAGCTCAAGATCAATGAGCATCTAGATTACATCGCGCGGCTATCGGTGAGGGCATCCGCGTTTCACGTTGTTTCAGTATATCGGCTTTTGATTGGAGATTAACGCCGCACTCAGCTATATATTACAGCTATATGGCGGTGGTCTGTAAAATATCGGGTCTGGACCAGACAATCCAGTGACTGACATCATGGGCATCGATCTACGTTGGGATACGATGACCTGCATCAACCTAGCCAGCGAGCCTGACCACACGAGGTGTTGCTGAAGACCAATTCTCACCCTGATCTTCACGGGTCTAGTTAATAGGCAACTGTAGTGTTCGCAAAACGTTCATGCACGCACGTACAATAGGGTTCATTTGACTCCATACGTTATCAAAGTAGACACAATTAATGAATGACAACTTCTTTACTACTGTAAAGGCGACGTTTCAAGATAGATCCTTTCACCGATGTCAAGCAAGACTGAATGAGGAACATTGTACAGAATACTAGTATATGTAGTGGGTGGAGGATTAACAATAGAGGATTAACAGCAAGAACAATAGCATACATGAGTTGGAGAACGAGTAGGTGATGACAACAGAAGGATAATACTATCACAACATGATGGTCAGAGAACACATAGGTTGTCTTTGAGTTATTCCAGGAGCTCACGAGAAGATACACACGTCACTACTACATCGAAAGACTGTCGTTTGTATTCACAGGTAATGGAAGAACGTATTTGATTTGAAGCCTGTGGCGTATTGCTGATGCTAAATGAACTTCAGCCTACTTTGTATTGTATCACTGTGGTGTCCATTTGTCTGTTGGTTTCTTAAATATGTTTTCTTTGTTGTGTTGAAACTCATCCATACCCTTTTATGTCTTGGCGCCGTCTGGTTTCAAATCAGTTATCATAGTCATTCACTCACACGATCGCAGTTGTTGTTTTTCGTGCAGATATGTTTGTATGTTGAGTGTGAACACATAATGTATGCCTAGGTGAGGTTTTGTAAAATGATTTCCCTTTATTTCGGTACCGAGCGATAATCGGATGATATATTTTAATGTGATTTGATCATTGAACTGTTTCTAGGCGTATGTCTCTGCTTCGGAGGTGCATTATTTATATCTACATTACACACATAAAACAGTTATATACATAATGCTGGAATACATCTCGTACAAAACGTGTTTTGGGTAGTAGTATCAAGATATATATGTGTTAACAGAATGTCACTATTAAAACACGTGGCATCTGCGTGTTCAAATGTTCCTGTGATCCCCTCTGTACCGTTGGAGGATGCCATTGCAGTGACGTATATTTAGAAAAGGTTTGGTTTTTTGGTTGGTGTTTGAACGTATTATGCTAAAGAAGACATGGGTCAGATGAGAAACATGACGTCCTTCATACATTTTATTTTTCATTTCAATGTTTACTGTCAAACTAAATGCACGATACTAATTTTATATATTGTCGTTCCCTTGGTGTGTTTGTAATGTATATCGTTACCAAATGCAAGCAATCAGGTTTTTACAAGATGAAAAGCTTACAAAAGGAAACTATATGTGCTAAAAATAATGTTCTTGGCGTTCTGGTCCGCATATTTTCCATTTGAACTTTGGATTTATTGTTCATCTAAGGAAATGCAAAGTAACATGAGTCAGTGTTTTGGAGAATCTTGTATTTAATTCAAACAGAGCTAGCTACTCTCAAGTCGCACCACAAGTTCGGGTATACGGGATCTATCAGTGAAACAGAAGTGGCAATATTGGCGCGATTTAAAGAATATGTCATGTTATTTGTATGTCTATCACCATGTATGTATACACTACTTCCGTGAGTCCATTTGACGTTTTAGTTTCTTATGTATATTTTCTGCCTTAACATGTTCCCCCGTTTGAAAAGAACTGGTCACGGGAGACTAGCTTTCATTAGCCACGGTGCGCAGGACAGTGTAACCATTCCTGAAATTATTTCACCTGCTATTTCTTATGACCATAGAAAAGGTTTTATCGCTTTTAAGTAACACACACGTGGAAACGTCTCAAATGGAATGTTTTAGTATGTCCATTTGTATTAGTAAATATATTTGATCTGATCATTTCAATTTTTACCCACAGGTGATTATGCTAGCGTTTGCTATAGTGTTAGAAAAGCATAAAATCCGCTATCAAAATAGTTTGTTTGATTTCGAATTTGACAATGGTACTAGAAAGAGATCTAGAAGACATTAAATCTTCTTGAATAATTCTAAGTGACGAAACCTCTGCTTTGGATCACGTACGAGATTCTCACACATGTGTTTCATGGTAAATGATTTATATCGATGTATATATTCATGGACACTGTTTCATAGTAAGCCCAGCTCATTTGCACTTATAAGACGTGACAATTAACTTTTGTATGCATTGTGGTCCAACATAAGAAGCCCTGGTTTTGTGAGATGTCGCCATTTGTAAATAAAGTAATAACCATGATGTTGTTTTCCTTGTTGTCACAGATTAAAGAAACAAAAAGGGCATGAGCAACCATGTGTGTAGTGGACAAGTGATCACGTTATTTAACGCCGCAGACTAAACCCCAGCCTTATCACAGCAGGCCAGGAAAACATGGGACTTAAAACACCAGCAACGATTCCAAATTTGTCCTGAAAGAATATGAACCTTTGTCTGTCAACAAAAACCCGTGCTTGCAGGTCTCAATCTACGACCTTTGTCATTTTGACATATTCTCCCACATTAGCTTCCACGCCGTTATGATTATACTGTTCAAAACACCAGCAACGATTCCAAATTCGCCCTGATTAATATGGGGGAGTGAGTAAGTGAGTGAGTTTATGCTTAACATCACATCGGCAATATTTCTGCCATATGGTGACGAGAAGTTATACATTATTTCCACATATATTTAAACTAAATAAAATCCTGTCATCGATGGACAGTATAACCAGACTATCACAGATTAACATTTAACAAAAAAGGGCTATAGATCGCCAGCATCTGAAGGTAGGTCACCATGCTTGGGTCCATGGGGACTTACAGTACTTTTACTACCCGCATTGACACCAGCCGGATTTACATCATCCCTTCCGCTGTTGACAATTATTGACAAATTTAGTCAAAGATAAATGACCATATATACTGCGATTAAAAACGCGGCAAAAATAAATATACTTTGAAAGACGTGGTCTGTCATTCTGCGTTAAAGAACAGGCACGCTCGTATACTCAATGCTGGAAATCTATTACTTACCATTCAAGGCTTCTGCAAAAGGTTTTATGGCAGACTTGTGAGGACATTGCCAAATTTGACGCATCAGTGACAAAAACGATGTCTGGTGCAATTCGTTATTTGACCGTGTAGTTTAACGGTTAACTTGCCTTTACATGTGTTTGTGACGTGTTTGTGACGGGTGGCACCGGTGGAGGAGGATACGCTCACCTTTCGGGAAACCTGGTATCATCATACTGGCACAGATGTTTTGTGGAAAGGCTTACGTTGCTTTTATTCATATACTAAGTATCAGTATTATCACGTGCCAGCAATATTCAAGCTATTACAGAGCCGCTTGTACACAGTCGTCGCATACGATGACAATATATCAAGTCACCAACCTCCCTTTGTACTCGTCGTTTACCACAAGCATGTCGCATATGCCAGTTCTCTAATCATTACGTAGTTCCATAATCATTAGTTCAAAGAGAGATATATCGCTGGTCCCGCAAATGTTCCACCAAATCACTGTCTCTATGATTAACCATCATCTTTTATACAATCGAGAACGTACTTTCATTACATTCACAGAAAGTATTTGAGACAAGTGGAATTAATACTATGTGGATTCTCTAAAACTCAAAGGATTTGCTTGATTTTTTGCAAGGTCAACTTTGAATACCACAATCCCACATGCCAAACTTAAGAAAACTTCATTCCTTGATCCATGTGGCTTTTGTTACAAAACGTTGTGACCATAGATACAGCCGTCGCATGACAGGAGTTCTGCTGTGCCGCGTAAGGAAATATATTTAATTATAAAGCAAATTTGTGAATGGCGGGTGCTATTGATATTCAGAGCAACACAACACTCGCCTCAAGGCTGTACGACAGAAGTGGCCTCAACTTCAGCCTTTGGTCTTTACATTTCACAACTTTAGAGTCACAATCGAGCATGCACAGATCGTCACACAACTCGTGCTCAGAAGTGTTGTGATCAAGGTTACCTCCTTCAAAGCTTTCAGTTTTATGGAAGACATGAGGAGGTCATCTCCAAATTTGACGCATCAGTGACACAAATGATGCCATTTCTTACTTTGACTTGTACCATATGTTCCCGTGTTGTTTCAAGTGAACAATTGCCTTGCCTTTCGACGTAACTAATTCCTTTCGATGAATATATTTGTCAAAATATCAACGATTCATATTTTTTATTTAAATTAGTACATACGGTTTTCACTGTGTACTGCCTTACATTTGCCATGACATTGTAATTGGACATCGAATTTACCATCTTCGGCTTCAGATTATATTTCTCACTATTAGTTTAATTTGCGTCAACACGGCCTGGAAGTGTAGTTTGATATGTTCTGTTGGTTTTATGCCGGTGTCACTAATATTCCAGCAATATGGCGGCGGGGGACATCCGACATGGACCTCACACACTGTGCTTGTGTAGGGAATCGAACCCGGGCTTTCGGCGTAACAAACGAACGCTTTAACCACTAGTATACCCTAACGGCCGTTTTGATACCTTAAGCTCTGAGGTTCAAAGCCGTGGATTCCAGCCGATTATTAGTAGAGTAGATGCAGACCATTATTCTTGCTCCTTCCGTGGTATGGAAGCAATGTTTTAACATCCAGCCGCACACAAAAGCGACAAACACATTTCATAATCATAAGAAAAGCAGTACGATTGTACATTATCGACAGTATTTTGAACATGTGTATATGAATCACTATCAACTGATGATGATACCAGTTGTTCGAAAAAGGTGAGTGTATCCTCCCCAACCGGTGCCACCCGTGACAAACACGTGCAAACATGTATGGTACAAGTCAAAAGAGGAAATTGCATCGGACATAATTTTTTGTCACTGGTGCGTTAGGAAATAAAGGAGAATAATTTGAAGCAACTGGATTATTAATTATCCTGCTTGATGGCATAAAAAATGACAGCAGTATATGATTAAAAGCATCCGCTGATTTGATTCCCATAAAGCTTCAAAGGGTTGTTCACAGAGTCCTGAAAGCTGGGGGCTGTTTGACTGTAATTTCCTGCTTTCTAGTGACGTAAGACGCGAAAGGTTATTATTAAGTGTATTTCGTCTAAAACAAGTAGACTCATCTTCACAGGAAATTGAGAGCCATGTTGCCTTAACCCGGCATCTTGTCCTAACATGAGGGGGTCTTGTGGAGAATTGATAATTTCCTCCCTTTTTACAGATATTGAATGCGGTTGATCGTCAGGCAATAACTTAAATTACTTCAATTTAACATTGACAACCTTACCAGAAGCTCGTTTCCTGAATCTGCTGAAGTAACACAACGAAATGGGTCACCCAGTCAAGCTCGATGCAAATTCAGTTAGGAAGCACCTATCAAGAAAAACCATGGATGGACATGTATATATCACAGACAATGTATGATGTGGGCAAAAATGAAACTCCAGTAACATCAGACAATGCATATGAATACAGAGCTCATACTGTACTACGTGCTCATCGTCATGTTAACACATCTATGTCCAGTCATTAGTCCTTCCAACGGATTTGGAATACATAATCTACTTTTAATCCGGGGTAGAATAGGTCTTCAGCAACCCATGCTTGCCGTGAAAGGCGACTATGATTGTCGTAAGATCGGGTGGTCAGGCTCGCTGATACATGTCATCGTATCCCAATTGCGTGGATCGATGTTTAAGATGTCAACCACTGGATTGTCTGGACCAGACTCGATTATTTACAGACGACCGTCATATAGCTGGAATATTGCTGAGTGCGGCGTTAAACAGCAAACCAAACCAAACCAAAAACTATTAATCCAAACGGTCAGCTATGGTACATTGATTTTTACAGATGTTGAACAAACTTTTTAATTTTCTATTTTAAGCAGAGTTAGTGAGCATGATTTTACGCCTCTCTTAGCAATATTCCATTAATATCACGACGGGGCCACAAGGAATGGGCTCCAGATCTGTACCCATGTGTGGAATCGAACCCGGGTATTAGGCGTGACGAGCGAACACATTAACTAGGCTAACCTACAGCCCCGATTTTTTGCAGAAATGTCAAGATCTACATTTTACAGTATCACTTACTAAGTATAACAAAAGTTTCTGAAAACACACCTTAACAGCGGCGGTAACTTTCGCGTGGTACCATCACTATATCATAGGAATTCATAAACACATGCTCATGATATTGTCAATCGTACAACGAACTCTTACTTTTAGCTGCGATTTCTTATGATTATGGAAAGTGTTTTTCTCGTTATGATATCTACATCATTACGATCTGCCATAGTACAGAGGCTGCTCTGAACCGTGGTGTAAATGAGTAAGGGGAATGTTGATGATGGGGAAGTTTCCTTGTTGGTTCTCACGGTGGTGTTCGATACCATCGAATATGAAACGTTGATCTTGCGTTTCCATAAACCGAATTTAGATTTCAGAAAACCTTGTAGAATGGCTTGGTTCCAATCTCAGTGACCGCCATCAGTATAATGGCATTATCGGCTCAAATGTGTATCTGTAACGGTTGGACTGTACCCCAGGACCTTAAACCAATGTGGTTACACTCAACACCAAGCAGTTGACATCTTCCTGGATGGCACATCATCTCTATGGTGAAGAGAAGCAGATTTTAGATGGTGTTGGCCTGGAGACTGCTTCTAAAATAGCTTGCATCAAAAGCATAACAAATTGCATAAATAATCTCAGACAGTGGACAGTAAAGTCATGCTAATGCAAATTAAGACAGGCAATGATAATCTGCCTCCCTGCTTATCTGATCGTCATCTGTTTTGTCCTTTACACAAACTTGACGTCTATCTACATTCCTCCCTCAGCATGTATGTTGATATCAGTGACGTGGTCAAGAAGCGTTGTTTTAATCTGAGACACATGAGCAGCATAAGAAATATTCTCAGTGACAAGTCAGCAGCAGCTCTGGTGAGATCCATTTTACTTTCGTCCACCTACTGTAACAACTCAATACTTGAAGTCTACTAGTTGGAGTTTCCGCGTAGCAAGTGAAGCGACTGCTAGAAGTCCCGAACTCTGATAACTACCAGATTTCCACCAAGGATTGCCACGTAACGCTACCTCTGATATCTCTTCATTGCCTTCCCATTCAGGAGAGAATCAGCTTCAAATCTGTCTTTCCCATCAGAGTGAATCATCTTCGTGTATGATCAGGGGAAGGAATATCTCCCTGTGCGGATCATGAGATCACTTTCAGAACGCAAAACTGTTGGATATTGATCAATTGTTCGTTTAGCAGCCATTGCTTGGAATTCCCTGCATGTGGATCTCAAGTTTGCCCCTTCCCTACAAACATCTACATATTTCTGTTCTTTATCAAAGTCCACATATCGTTTTCATGACGTCAGATTAGTAGTAGTAGTAGTAGTAGTAGTAGTAGTAGTAGTCCTCGAAGGGTTGGGTGGTCCTACAGTATGCAAACTATGTGAGGCGATAGATTGAAAGCAGTAAATCGATGACAAGACTGGCGCTTCTAAGATGTCATAACGTTTGCGTCGCCTGAACTGTTATAAGCTTTCGTCCACAGTAAACGTTTGTTTTGAATTATCTGTGCTAAACACATGATAAGTAGATTAAAAGTAATGTTTAAGTATATACTGTGACATATTTCAGCAATTATAGAAGATTGTTTTTAATTCAATTCTACAAATTACATGTACATGTACTTTATCATTGTTTGAACGCACAGCACTTTACTTATGTTGTTTGCTAACACAAAAGAGGTCGCGTTCGTTTTGTTATATGAGATAAACATACTCTTTATTCTCTTGCATTGACAATTTACATATACATTATCACATTATATGGCAGTGTATTTATTGTTAAACAATGAGTGTAACTGTATTGCACTGTTTCTGTTGAGATTCAGTAGAAGTTCATTGCATTGTATTTGGACAATGAATAGTTTTCAGGAACGTAGTACTATTAAATGTAACGACTGGTGAGGAACTTATCATATTCATGATCAGATGCTCAAATTATCTATAAACTTCCGGAAGAGCCTGGATGGATAACAAGCATTATAGAAACATGTGGACTAGTTTGTGATGTATCTAGCGACACTATACTGGTCAAGCAAAATGTGGAAAGAGCAGCGGACGCGTCCCTGTATAATCTCACATTTCATCTGACATTACATCAAGACGAGATTTTATGTGAAGATCATTTATCCCAGCCAACGCCTGTCGGAAGCTTGACCACTGTTGCGGATAGGTGGATATTATTATCACGGGACCACTGGCACCAAGGCCATCATATTTGTATTTGATACTGCCATTGCATATTGTACTACCACTCTATTGCTGTGCTGTAATGTGCATTGATTTGTAAATCTTGTAAACTGTGTAATACTGTTGTTAAGTGTATATCATCTTTGACTGTTTGTTGGTTTCACACTAAATTCCTTTAGCTACAGATTTCTGTGTTTACATATTGTTTCAATTTGGAAATCGACACGTAACAATACTGCTGTTCTACGTAAATCTGTAAGTTTGACATCGCTAAATTTAATATTGGAAACCTCTGTCCATCGGTTGCACTCAGCAATGTTCCAGCTTTGACACGGCGGCCTGTAGAAATAATCGAGTCCGAACCAAACAATCCAGTGATTGATAACCACGCCGTCTGGGTACGATGACGTGCACTCAACTAAGTCACCGTGCCTAGCCGTCTGATCCATTAAATAGCCTCTTGCGACCAGAATAGGTTGCTCTGTACGGAAGCGTAATAGGGGCACGGTGAATTTATTTGATGTCTAAGTATCTCCTATGTAGGACTTAATATCTCCCATGTAGGACTTAATATCTCCTTCGTAGGAC
This sequence comes from Haliotis cracherodii, assembly GCF_022045235.1. Taxonomy (NCBI): domain Eukaryota; kingdom Metazoa; phylum Mollusca; class Gastropoda; order Lepetellida; family Haliotidae; genus Haliotis; species Haliotis cracherodii. The sequence continues at coordinate 14,822,366 of NW_027266270.1, read as the reverse complement.
TTAGTATGGCCTCGAATTACGATCTCCTACGTAGGACTTAGTATGGACTAGAATAACTATCTCCAACGTAGGACTCAGTATCTCCTACGTAGGAGATAGGAAGTCCTACGTAGGAGATACTAAGTCTACGTAGGAGATAGTGATTCTAGGCAATACTAAGTCCTACGTACGAGATACTAAGTCCTACGTAGGAGATATTGAGTCCCATGTACGAGATAGTAAGTCCTACGTAGGAGATACTAACTCCTACGTAGGAGATAGTGATTCTAGGCCATACTAAGTCCTACGCAGAAGATACTAAGTCCTACGTAGGAGATACTTAGACAAAACAGAATTCACCGTGGCCCTACTACGCTTCCGAAGCTCTGCGATATTCTAGCTGTGTGAGAATGTAATACACACCGTCGGGGTACCATGACACCCAATCAACCTAACCATCACCATGCCTAGCCACCCATCAATTTACTCGCCACCTACAAGTATACGGGGCGGTCGGGTAGCCTAGTGGTTAAAGCGTTCGCTCGTAACGCCGAAGATCCGGGTTCGATTCCCGACATGGGTACAATGTGTGAATCCCATTTCTGGTGTCCCCCGCCGTGATATTGCTGGAATATTGCTAAAAGAGGCGTAAAACCATACTCACTCACTCACTCACTCACCTACAAGTATACATGTACATGTAGGTTGGTGGGCATTTTCTTGTCCGCTATCCCTACGGTGCTTACATATAGGCAGTAATCTTGGGGAATACACTTACCTTTAAGTCCAAAAAAAATCAAAAGTCAACAAATGTTGTTTGTCATTGCGGTACATTTTCAACAACATATTTATATATCTATCATAGAGTTTGAAATACTCGCTATGTCAAAAGCTAATCATATGATCCTGCAGTACAGTGTGCTGTGTCGATTGATACGGGGTATTAACACAGACCTCATCATGAATCCTACACAACGCGAGAGACATTTCACCTGATTTCGGCTACAAAACATTCTTCAGAACCGATCATTTACCTTTGGTGGAAGGAAATAGGATTTTTGTTCCAGACACATTACTTCCATCCGACACATTCATTTTTCTTACAGATCAGAAATGACAGAATTTCCCATAATACAATATGCATCCCATTCTTCTTGCGCTTACTTATTTATAAATATATTTATTTATGTAACAGAACCCATGCTTGCCGTAAAAGCTGACTATGCTTGTCGGAAGAGGTGATTAACGGGATCTGGTGGTCAGGGTCGATGACTTGGTTGAAGCATGTCATCGATCCCAATTGCTTTTGTCAATGTTCCTGATATCAATCACTGGATTGTCTGGTCCAGACATAGCTGGAATATTGGTAATTGCGGCGTAAATCAACCAACCAACCAACCAACCAAATATTGCTGCATTTCTTCACACTATTTACAATAAATGTTTAGAACTCGTCCGTATTCTCAGTTCACTGAGTGCCATCATGATATAGATGGTCCTTGTTTGATTTGGTCTTTTTGATGGGGTCTTCAGGGCATGTACACGCTCGAGACATCGAAGAGTGTTACAGTAATCTTTCACTGCAAGTATGACGCACACCATCAGGGTCAGTACTCACTTAATTTCCTCAGAGATTTGTAAACCAGCACAGTCTTATTAAATGGGATGATAGTCGATAATCCCTACGTCATGTTATCATACTGTATTTTCACTTAACTCGTTACTTCTTAGTGAGACTTTGGGGTCACATTGATTTCCTCTCTGCTGAAACCTGGAAAAATGGAAGGTCTAAAGCTGTAAGGATCGCCGTAATCTTATTCTCGTTGGGTTGGTCAGAATACAGACCGTAAGGGATAGCCTTTGTTATCTCTTAACCAAGAAAACCATCCCTAGATGACAGCTTCTCTCAAACTTGAATAACACCGTGGTTTCACGTCACGTCACGTCGTCCTACTTTTAGCGCACAGGTCACAAATCAGGCTAACTTCAGCTGCGATGGCCACGGGGTGTATGTGGATGGGTGACTGTATTCGACAAATACAACTTCAAATACGTTTCAAGGGGTTCGGTCCTTCTCCACATTGCGGCGTTTAACAACAAACAAAGAAAATTAAATGATTATGATAAACACGTACAGGGGACCCATGTCTCTTACCACTATATTTCCACAAGGTTTCTTCCGATAATGAGATCGTCGTTTTCAAATGCAGTTTGGTTGGATCTCCTTTTATCGAATCAGGCTAACGACGTAACTATGGTGGGGAATTTATTCAGGTGTCTTATCATTAATTAAAACAATAGCGATATTTTAGGCTGGTAATCGCGAATGTGATATAGCTGGAATATTTCAAACACTGAAACAAAAACGTTCAATCCCATTATTAAGAAATCTCTTAAGAGTTTGTTGTACGATTCCTACTTTATCTTAAGCATGTCCCTGAGTTCATGAATCATCATAGTGATGATACCAGGTGACTGATGGGTCAAGTATGGAAATGTCTTCCTCAAGTCTACCATAAAACATTCTGAAGGAATTCTGTAACTTTGATCAAGAGTCGTGGGGAGCTACTCGAAATCTTCGTAGACTTGTTTGTTTTATGTTTCACTCCGCAATATTCAGGCTAAATGACGGCGGTCTGAAAATAATCGTGTCTGGACCAGACAATCCAGGGACTGACATCATGAGCATCGATCTACGCAATTGGGATTCGATGACATGCATCAACCAAGTCAGCGAGCCCGATCACCCGCTCCCGTTAGTCGCCTCTTACGACAAGCATGGGTTGCTGAAGACCAGTTCCAATCCGGAATCTTCACAGGACGAAGTCTTCGTACTAAGAGTATGCTCAAAAGATCATAACCTAGTGGGAACCTTGCTGTTACATATACAAACATTACGGCATTACTCTATCAAATGCATTTTTCTGCTTGACATTTAAAGTGAGGTAATAATTAATCAACTGGAAAGGATGGGGTAAAACCACAAACAGAATGTGACTTCAAACCTTTCGGATCCGGACAGGGCATGAAGAGAGGTAATGACGGATGATTAATATCCCTCCATACAATTGTTGCTTGGATCCTGTGGATAGTACAGCTTTGTTGATATTCCCTCAACCGCAGCTTGCAGTGCGCTCAATGTTTGAACCTCATGGGAAGTTAAAACAATATACAGTGACTGTTGTTTTTGTTCATTAGATTAAAAGTGGACATGTATGTCATACTAATCTTCACAATAATTTTAAGCGTAAACGCAGTAGATGAGGTGCTTAGTTTAACCCCTGTACTTGATTTTTCCGACCGTTTTTCTTTGCCAGAAACTAATTTCAATATTGCATTAATATTTTTCATTCCATTAAAGTGTTCTAACTTGATCATTGGCATCGTAATGTTTTCGTGTGCCACGGGACTAAATTGGAATCTGTGTGAGAACTTCAGAACAAAATCAGTATGCGTGTGAAATCGATAAATCGCCTCGACACTGTCTCCCAATGCAATAGAATCATGTCACCATACATTTTAGGGGGTTTATTAAATCTTGACAAATCTAACCATGCCAGAGGCCATGTGATGGATTAATGTTCCACGAGCAATTTCATCACTCGGGGATATGGTCAATTTCATTCAGAAATTCCGAACTAGCTGTCAGGAACTTCTAAATTGCATTGGATGCTTGTTGTATATCACTTGAAAATCCCCTGCAGACTGTTATTAGGAACAACCCATCACGATTAATAGCCTCAATCAGTTCTTGTATAAAACAAATGGCATGCTTGGGAGAACTTATGTATCGTTCCGCGAACATTTCAGCACGATAGACTGTTGTGTGACTGTGCAATGTGCGTTATATATTTTAGTCCCATTCGTTTGATGTTTAACGCCACACTCGGCAATATTCCAGTTATGCGATTGCGGCCAGTAAATAATCAAATCCGGACCAGTCACGACAGTGATTGATAGTATGATCAAACCTGTCGGGTCATGACGACACGCAGTCAGCCAATGGAACCACTCGTCCCTTTATACGACAGGTATTGGCTACTGTGGACCTGTTGTATCCCGGAATCCAAACGATGGGATTTTCATATGAGAGTCTGTTTATTTCGATCTCCACTTATAGTTCTTAAAGCAGCCAAGCAATGTTTTCGGACCCACAACACAATTTTTATATTTTCGGTGAAACAATTTATATTTTGTTGTATTAATACTAATCAAAACATTGTTGTCAAGCATTTGTATTTCATGTTCAAATGCCATTGTTAGACGTGCTTATCTGCCTTAGTAAATCTTTCAACACGTTCATGGTAGAAATGTGGAGCACATTTCCAAACAATGAAGTCTGATGCAATTCGCTGGTTAGACTTGTACAAGACAACACGTGTTTTATTTCGGGTGTACAATTGACTTGCCTTTCCATGTGTTTGTGATGGGTGCCGCCGGTTGGGCAAGATACGCTCACCTTTTAAGTACATTATCGGAAGAACGTTGTGCCGTATTAGTGACAAAAAAAATGGTGACGCCGCTTCTGCCAATGGGTCACGTGCATTTATAATACTAAGTTTATATCGGCGGTGTTTGTCTGTTGTCAAGACCGCACTAAGCAATATATTCAAGTTATATGACGGCAACCTGTAAATAATTAGATCTGAATAAGACATTCCTCTGATTGACTAACGCCGGTACGATGACACTCAATTCCAGCTTGACCACCCATTTCATTTGGTCGCCTCTTAGGACAAGCATACATGTAGTTTTGTTTGTTTGTTGTTTAACGCCGCACTCGGCAATATTCCAGCTATATGACGGCTGTCTGTAAATAATCGAGTCTGGACAATCCAGTGATTAATATCACGAGCATCGATCCACGCAATTGGGATCGATGACATGCATCAACCAAGTCAGCGAGCCTGACCACCCGATCGCGTTAGTCGCCTCTTACGACAAGCATAGTCGCCTTTTACGGCAAGTATGGGTTGCTGAAGACCTATTCTACCCCGGATCTTCACGGGTCCGACTAGCATAGGATGCTGGCTACCCACAGGCTGAATAACAGTTGTTGATACTGTGAGCAACGTCCGAGTATGATACAATCAACAAAGTAATCAAGCCTGACAATCCGATCTCTTTGTTCGCCTTTCGCTACAAGCATTAGTTGCTAGTTGACCATGAGGTTTTCTCAATACTACAATTCGCACTATTATTGATGCATGTTAATTAAAAATATACATTTGTATCTTGGTTTATATATATATATGCATTACATTAAAAGAGCATATCGTTGACTGTAGGAGTATATATATTATATACAAATCGAATATTGTTAATGGAGGAATCTCCAGGAAAATAGAATGTATTGTTTGTTTGTTTGTATGTTGTTTAACGCCACACTCAGCAATATTCAAGCTATATGACAGCGGTCTGTAAATAATCGAGTCTGGACAAGACATTCCAGTGATTTAAATCATGAGCATCGACCCACGCAATTGGGATTCGGTGACATGCATCAACCACGTCAGCGAGCCTGACCACCCGATCCCGTGTATCGCCTTTTACGGCAAGCATGGGTTGCTGAAGAACTATTCTAATCCGGATCTTTACCGGTATTTTAAAAATTAATCCCCTCACCCATGACATCACATAGTCGATCTCTGATGTAACACAAGCTGCTAGTCGCTGTATGGGTTAGTGAATGTTACGTCACATCCGTAATATCCAAGCCATAGAACGAAAGCAAAAATATACATACATTTAAGCCATAGAGCAAGGGCAAGATGGTACATAGATTTAACTTGTGAAATAAACTAGACAGATAAATGTTAAGTGAGTGGGGTGGAATTAACGTCGTTTTAAATATTATTCCAGTTACATCAGGTAAGCATGTCTCAGACGTTCACCACTTTGGTGAAATCCACGAGCACGGGTATAGTACTGAAAAATTAAGAGCATAATAAGGGCGAATCTGGATTCGAACCCGCAATCATAGGTTTCTGGTGTGTGCAAGGGACACAACTCTGCACAGTTGTACATGTACCTTCTAACATCAGCTAAAGTGATCATGTCGACTTGCTGCTTTATAACATAAAGCGACTGCGAGTGCAAACTCCACACCGTCTGCCGAAGCCCCGGGTTCGATTCCTGACATGGGTACAATGAGTGCCCATTTCTGGTGTCCCCCGTCGTGATATAGCTGGAATATTGCTAAGTGAGGCGTAAAACTATACTCGCTCGCTCTGTTTTATGGCCTCATAGACAACATGGGCATCGATCCCCGCAATTGGGATACGATGAAATGCATCAACCAAGTCAGCGAGCCTTGCCACCCGATCCCGTTCGTCGCCTCTTACGACAAGCATGGATTACTGAAGACCTATTCTTCTTCTGATCTTCACGGGTCGTTTGTAACGTGCACAATATATATATATATATATATATATATATATATATATATATATATATATGAATCAAAAGCTATGAGTCGGTATTCGTATAAATAGTTGACCTGTTAATGCATTTGCAACTATATATATTGGTACCGTGGGTCCAACAGTTACGTTAATTACGTAAATACAATGAACATTACTGCCACTGTTGCTAGTTCTTAATATCCAATAAAGAAGTCAGTACACGTACAATGTACGTCAGCGCAGACTGACCGCATTATCTTCTTTTTGGGAGGTGCTTCATGTGTAAAACACTAATACTTTGAACAATATTCCAGTTATATCACGGTGTATTTTTAAGGAACTGTAGGGGGAGGACTTTAGTCCATTTAGTCGCTCAGATCAGTACTGAGTACGGGATGCATTACTTTGTGGATGGCACAAAATGGCTAACATGAACAAACAGGGGTTTCTGGTCCACAATCGAAAAGTTACAGACACTGGAATACTGCTGAGTGCGGAGACCCGTGAAGATCCGGGGTAGAAAAGGTCTTCAGCAACCCATGCTTGCCGTAAAAGGCGACTATGCTTGTCGTAAAAGGCGACTAACGGGATCGGGTGGTCAGGCTCGCTGACTTGATTGATGCATGTCATCGTATCCAAATTGCGTGGATCAGTGCTCATGATGTCAATCACTGGATTATTTACAGACTCACGTATTATATATAGCTGGAATATTGCTGAGTGCGGCGTTAAACCACAATCAAACTTAAAGCGATTCAGCGATGAGTGTACGAGTAGTCGTGTTACCTATATCAACAAAGACACATACGTCATTTATAATATTAATTCAAAGGTTTATGACAACAGAATGTATTTACACGTTCAAAAAACCTTGTTTGGCGGTCTCAGGGTTGTACGTATAAGAGCTTATACTATACCAACTCTTTGTTAATTCCAAGTCTTCGTATTTACTAAACATCACAAAACAATTTATTCATTTTCACTATTAGCACAAAATACAAACTATTAATTTATACCCCCACTGCTATTCATTTTGAGCAAATTTCTGAACAAACTGTTCATTGTAAAGAATCCCCCAATTCCACAAGAAATTAAATGAATGCTTCCTAAGAATACAGGACCAAAGCACCTAGGCTTGTCGTGAATGGATCGTCAGGATTGGTTGATTGCATGTTATAGTGTCGTGTTTGCCAGACTCAACGATTTACAGACTGCCGTCATAAAACTGTAAACAACAAAGTAATCGCACAGGATAGTGTATAACGTTAGAATAATGTTCACAGTCACGGACCCAAACCTTATATGGCGATGCCCGTTATATGACACAAAGTGCACAAGCGTAAGATTTTGTAGTGTTGGAATGCCAAAGGTTTGCACGTAGGTAGTCGTGTTCGCAAAGAATCGCGATTTCACTCTCCAGACAATCTTTCCGCCTACTTTCACCTGAACCCTTCCACTTACAAGTACTGGATTTCAGATGATGTTTGAAAAGGTTAAGATCACACGCACGTAAACTGAACCAGAACTACCGCGCATGCATAGTTAGTTGTTACATAAATATGAAAAAAATCTTTTATATTCCGTGCCAAGTAAGCGTAAGTGGGCTATCTTCTTCCTACATTGACCTCAACAATAGGCAATTTGAGAAGTATTACCGCGTAATTATTGAGAGACAGTGATGGTTGGCGAGACATATCTTTACCTCAAACTGGAAAATGAGGGTGTTTGATGTCCCTTAATGCATCATTACCACGAGACTCTTGACCTTTCAGCCAATCAGATGACAGCGTTTCAGTTGCTACCGCTCTTGGATGCCGACATTGATAGAATGGAGGACACAGAGAGTGCTGAGATGACAACTCTCAGATACGTTTGTCGTTTGATGTAAGGTGGTAAGGTGGTATGTATGGCTTACTTAAGCGAGTGGACGATGTTTGCTGTTTGCTGTTTTTTGTTTAACGCCGCACTGAGTAATATCCCAGCTGTATGATTGGTTGGCTGGTTGGTTTGTTTTTTAACGCCGCACTCGGCAATATTCCAGCTATATGACGGCTGTCTGTAAATAATCGAGTCTGGACCAGACAATCCAGTGATTAATATCATAAGCATCGATCCACGCAATTGGGATTGATGACATGTATCAACCAAGTCAGCGAGCCTGACCACCCGATCCCGTTAGTCGCCTTTTACGACAAGCATAGGCGCCTTTTAAGCAAGTATGGGTTGCTGAAGACCTATTCTACCCCGGAATCTTCACGGGTCGACGGCGGCATGTAAAGAATTTGACTTCTTCATTAGAATCAATCTACTCAGCTGGGATATGATGTCATGCATCAGCCAATACAGCGAGCCTGACCACCCGATCCCGTTTATCTCCTCGTGTCATTCTCAGTTAAATGGTACAAATGCACTCGGTCAGATATGACACCGATATATTCCTAAATTGTAGTGTATTTTAAGATACGTTTCTGCTCATTATTTAGTTTAGTATACCAGAAACTTAATTCGAAAAAAATAACACATAATACATGTGAAAATAATTCACAGATGTAATTTCCCAGGTTGGGGGTGCCATTTTTCTATTTCAAGTTGAACATGTTGAGTCTGCTACTATGACAGACATGAGGAAATGACTGTTGCTGTTGGCAATTATGTTTGTGCTTTAATGAAGGTGAACCATACCTTGGTTAATGTTGATTATGAGGTAAACATCACGTTCATAGATCAAGCTTATAAGCAAACAAACACCTACAAATGGCCCTAGAAAGATGATGAGTTATGGGTAGAAAGAGATTAAATGTTGTATGTCTTGAAAGATGATCCAGTTCCTACAGGTAAAATGTTCAGGATGTATAAGTTGAGTGATGATGATGTTAATGCCATTCAGTTTTGCACAAAAGATGACCACAAGTAACTTACGCTACACATGCTTGGTGCTAAAATGTTATGTTGGTGAGGTTGATAATTGACATTGCTCCGTCAGTTTTAGCAATTACAAGTAACAGTTTTACAGAATGTCACCTTTCTGTTGCCTTTGCTATCTACCATTTAGTGTCAAAGAAAATGAAAAGTAATTTACGTGACATTTGATGTTTGATCAGTTACAGTGTTTTGCATATTCACGTTCATCATCGTATACTGTTACGTTCATCTACAAGGTTTTGATGTTGAATGAGCACGGGAAAAATACGCATTTGCATTTATTGTCCCCCGCCGTGTTCCCCGTCCGTACGTCCCACCTGTTTGTTGCCGCGATATCTCAAGAACTAAACACTGGATTGTCTTCATATTTGAAACAATGGTGTGTATACAGACCCCACCCCATTTTCAAGGTCACAGCAGGTAAATCTGCTTTTGGAGTTGGAAAACGGTGTTGCCGCGATATCTCAAGAACTAATCGCTGGATTGTCTTCATATTTGGAACTATGGTGTATATACAGACACCAGTCGTTTTGGTGACCGTGACCCCATTTTCAAGGTCACAGCAGGCAAATCTGCTTTGGAGTTGGAAAACGGTGTTGCCGCAATATCTCAAGACCTAATCGCTGGATTGTCTTCATATTTGGTACTATGGTGTATATACAGACTCAGCAGACACCAGTCGATTTTGTTGACCTTAATTTAATTTTCAAGATAACAGCAGGGAAATCTGTTATTCGAGATGGAAAACAATGTTGCTGCGATATCTCAAGAACTAATTTCTGGATTCCTTCATGTTTTATGATATTGGCTTTTGGGGTACGACAAATAGTTCCATGGAGGTATCTAACACAGAAAATAATTTTATTCTAAAGGAATAAATTATTTGGAAAAAAACACATATCGCATAAGGCGGCGGGGGACATTTCGTCACTTTGTGACAAATACTTGTTAGACCTTTATGTATAGTCCTTTTGAAAAAAAAAAAAATTTGAAATTTAAGTCACGGTTATATGTATTATGCTACTGCTTGAACGACAGTCTAAATGTGAGAACCAAGTATATTTTAATAATGCTTTGTTTAATGACTTCCCAGTAACATTTATCAAAATATTTTGATGTATGAAGACTTGCCTACACGGGATCCGTAATGAGGCGTATATGTTGTCCTCAGGTTTAATTTCTTGCGCCTGCAAATAAAGGTGAAAAACTATAAATATAAAGCAGACATCTTTAAAAGTTATTGTGCGTGAAATATCTAGTTTCCTTTTAGTATTTAAAATATGCTGCATTGTCTTTCAAAGGATCTTTAGGAATTGCGGTAGAATCTGTAATGTTTAACCAGCTTTTGTTATTTTAATTAAACTGCAATATCAGGGTAGGTCACTTTGTATTACTTCAGTGCTGAATGTTTGGTTATGGTTTTGTTAAAGTTTCTACTTATGAAAATAAAACGTTTTCATGAAAAATCACAAATTATTTTTTCTGTACCTTGCTCAGCTAATTGTTCCTTTTATCTGATAATGACTGTTATACGTCAAGCATGGATTGCGGAAGATCAATTATTACCCGGATATTCACATGCACACGTTGAAGGACCAAGCGATATTGCCATTTTTAGAGCGGTGATTTATCTGGATCTGCTCAGAGGCCGATCTTCGGCCCAAATGTGGAGCGAATGTCAATGAAAATTCCAATTTGTAATTCCCTGTACATGCTGTTACCAATAGTTAATGTTAAGGCATCTTAAAGACTTCTTGTATTACACTTACAACAGGACCAATATAAAGGAAGAAGATTTTAATGCTTATCAAAACATTATTACATTGATTGTGAAATGTTGAAATTTAATATTAAAATACCCCTGAATATAGAAAAATAAGAAATCACAATTTTGACCAAAACACGTTTTTCACAATTTGCCTTCTAAGGTCACTTAGTTTGGAACATATATCTACACGAAGATGCAGGTGTCGCGTTAACCGAATGCACTGACCAGTCTGAGATATGTACACTGTCCCGAAGACTGAAGCTTTGTCATCCTTAGCACGGCTCATCCGCGCTGGTACATTCTCTCCATTCAGGTGCGGCTATCTAAACATAACGGACGGATTAGATTATCATAGCATTTGAGACACTAAATAATTACGTAATGTCAGGTACCAAGAATTCACCAATGACAAGTATTTACCAAAGTGCCCTTGTTGTACAAATGACATTTATTCTTTTATCATTTACCTCTTGCTACATACTCTTGCTATCTTTTACTTTATTCAAAGCATTTTCAAATGAAATTCTTATCACTAAATTGAATTCTTTGTGTTTTGACGCATTTCGACATGTCTTAAATAGTTAATTTTAGATATGTTGTTAGGCAATTTCTTTTACATTTGAGCAACAATGAATACATGGACAAATCTGTATAGCTGTAATAACCTTTGTACAACTAGTGTGTAACATGCTAGAAAACATATAAAGCAACACTTAAAATTAGAGTGAGTGAGTTAAGATTTAACGTCACATCGGCAGTATTTCAGCCATATCGTGACGAGAAGTACATTAATAATACATATATTTAGACTACATAAAAACCGGTCTACGATGGACTATAAAATTACTAAATATATCACGAATTATATTTAAAACTAGTAGATAGCCATAACAATATAACATCATACGTAACAATACAAGATAGCAATGAGCTATAGATCGCTAGCCACTGAAGAGAGATCACCATGCTAGGGTCCATGGAGACTTACAGTACTTTTGCTACTTGCATGGACCTCAGCCGGATTAACATGATCCCTTCAGCTGTTGGTGATTACTGACTAATTTAGCAAACATTAAAACAGCACATATGCTACGATTGAAAAAGTGGTACATACAAATAAAACTGTGTCGATGTCGGAGATAATTGATTCTACCACTGGCGGCCTGTTTGGATTTCCACGTAGCCAACGCGTTTTCTTAAACCAGCAACCCAAAGAGACTATTCATGCACATTGGGTCGTTTGTATCACGATTCGAAAGATTCTTACAGAAAGGGTCTAATTGGCTCGATCCCGTTAGTCGCCTCTTTCGACCAGCATAGTCGCCTCTTACTTCGAGCATGGGTTGCTGAAGAACTATTTTACCCCGGATCTTCTCGGGGCTCATCCCGAGGATGTCTACTGAGATGGAGTACATATATGATATTCATTTGCCGGCCGTCACATCATCACGGTTGAGCCTAGTTTCAATACCGCTGTAGTTTTGTTCAGAACCAAGCGAATATTGTTTTTAAATGTTTGTAGTGGTTAATGAGTTGAGATATTTATGAAGTATAAATATGAATTTCAGAGAAGATAGAAATATTGCAAGAGGACGACAGTGATTTATGTTTTACTTACTGGTTCGAAACACATTTGCTATCACTAATGGCCGGTAACATAATACATTTGTCAAGAGAATTGCACGTTTTCGACATTTGTCAAGAGAATTGCACGTTTTCCGACAGGATTGTCGAACGCCTACGGCTAATGTGTGGTCTATTATGGTGTTTGCCATTATGAAAAGTATATTTATGGAATGTACATGACGCTTACATAAAGAAAAGCTTAAGGAACCGATATTCAATATTCTAAACGTACTTAGGCGTTAATATCTTATTAAGTCATGTTTGTCGATTAACTGGAAATTTGTTGACTCAACAGAAAGCATATTATCACACCAGACGGGGAGAAAACCAAGTGAGTCTGGAATACACATTATTGTGTGCCCGAATTTATAACTAAGGACATGATGTAATTCGGGCTACAGTGCACCTTCAAGATTCCGGGGTGGAATAGGTCTTCAGCAACCCATACTTGCCATAAAAGGCAACTATGCTTGTCGTAAAAGGCGACTAGCGGGATCGGGTGGTCAGACTCGCTGACTTTGTTGATACAGGTCATCGATCCCAATTGCGTGGATCGATATTCATGATGTCAATCACTGGATTGTCTGGTCCAGACTCGATTATTTTACAGACCGCCGTCATATAGCTGGAATATTGCTGAGTGCGGCGTTAAACAACAAGCAAGCAAAGAAACAAACAAATACAGTGCACCTTGTTGATGGACGCAGTCAGCAATATTGTTTAAATCAGCTATTTCATGTAGACCTGTAAATAGTCGAATCTGCGCAAGGTTGATAAGTTCTTAAGACATGCTGTCGGGGTTCATTGATCCTCAAGAACTCTTTTTCATTTTAATCGGCCCTATATGTATGGATAATGGTAATCTAGTCTACCCGGAATCCTTACTATATAAACGATTGTCCTTTTTCTTTCTACCACTTTCCGCAATATTTGCATAAGAAATCAGACTGACACAACACTCTTCTCCACTGGACCGTATAACAAGAGTGGGATCCGTAACGAGGCGTATATGTTGTCCTCAGGTTTAATTTCTTGCGCCTGCAAATAAAGGTGAAAAACTATAAATATAAAGCAGACATCTTTAAAAGTTATTGTGCGTGAAATATCTAGTTTCCTTTTAGTATTTAAAATATGCTGCATTGTCTTTCTAAGGATCTTTAGGAATTGCGGTAGAATCTGTAATGTTTAACCAGCTTTTGTTATTTAAATTAAACTGCAATATCAGGGTAGGTCACTTTGTATAACTTCAGTGCTGAATGTTTGGTTATGGTTTGGTAAAGTTTCTTCTTATGAAAATAAAACATTTTCATGAAAAATCACAAATTATTTTTTCTGTACCTTGCTCAGCTAATTGTTCCATTTATCTGATCAATTATAACCCGGATATTCACATGCACACGTTGAAGGACTAAGCGATATTGTCCTTAGACGTTGTTAAAACGGTTACTTATCTGGACCTGCTCAGAAGCCGATCTTCGGCCCAAATGTTGAGCGAATGTCAATAAAAATTCCAATTTGTAATTATACATTTCCCTGTACATGCTGTGACTTCAACCTTCCAATAATGAACTGTATATGTCGAGCAAAATCCCTCCAGTTCCTGCCTTTGGTGTTTATATGTCACAACCTTTTATGTACCATCGATCATGCTCTTTCTACCAATATATCAAAGATTGTCATCCTCTTGCTCAGACGTTGTTTCACCAAGATTACAATATTCACGCCCTCGCTAAAGCTTTCAAAAGTTTTCCAAATTTGACAAAATCAGTGACAAAAATGATGTCGGATGCAGTTCCCTATTTTGAGTTGTACCATATGTTCCCGTGCTGTTTCAGGTGAATAGTTCACTTGCCTTTACATGTGTTTGTGATGGGTGCCACCTGTGACAACGGATACGCTCGCCTCTTAGCGAACTATTTGATCGTCACTATTTGATCGTGTGTCATTAACACAATGTTCATGAAATCGTCGTAATCGTACAATCAGCTTTTGGCAGAGATATCGTTTGAAGTATGGAAAGAGTTTTGTCGCTCTTATTTGCCTTTTATCTGCTTGAAAAGTACCCGTCGGACATAGCACGGAGGCTTCTCTGAACCGTGGTGTAAATGATAAGTGAGTGAGCGAGTTAAAATTTAACGTCGTATTGGCATTTTTTCAGCGACGAGATCAGGTTCGCTGACTTGGTTGAATTGCGTGGATCGATATTCATAATATATTAATCACTGGATTGTCTGGCACAGACTTGATTATTTACAGACCGCCGTCATAGCTGGAATGTTGTTGAGTGCGGCGTTTAACTACAAACCAACCAACCAACTTCGAATCCCGGTATCTCAGTATTCAGGCTGGCATTGTCGCCAGCTAGATCGTTTATAACAGTCTTCTGAATTGATTAAGAGCATTCCAGGTTCGCTTGTACGAGGCCGCAGTTTGAAATTAGATATCTGTCGAACTGTCGTTCAGATGAGGCATTTTGATTGATTGTTGATTTCAAGCTCAGGAGCGAAGAAAGTATGTGAGAGGTTGTTGATATGGTGGTGAAACTTGAGTAACGAAGCTTTGTGTCCTTGGTATATTTTATAAAAGACTGGAGATAGAATGCTCGTCAGCAGCTTGCTCTATTTATTTCCAATTCCAAGTTAGAGTTAAGTTAAGAAAATGGAGCATGTGAGGTGAGGTAAATGGGGTTTAACGTCGCGTCCAAGATTATTGCACTTATAGAGCGACATGCATGTACGTTTGTGTGGCTGCTTGTACTAGTCCCGACTGATGCCGATTTATAGTGCTAGCTCAATGAGATACCATGCCGCAGTTTAACATGAATACCCCACTCAGAGACAGTATACTGACTCCGAGCCGATCAGTCCTTGTTTTAGCCCCTTAATGCCGAGCGCCAGACAGGGTCACAACAAGTACCATCTTTTTAACGTCTTTTGGTATGACGCGGCCGGGGATCGAACCCCGGACCTTCCGCTCTCCGGGCGGACGCTCTACCACTACACCACGGAGGCGGTCCGGAGCATGTGAGGGCTGATACCTCTCGTCACCGGATTTTCTTTTACCCCAGTGGAATCTGTTTCGGCAGGTAAGCGAAACTGAAATTCTCTAGTTCTGACTACATTGACTTGAACTGGGCCAGTGTTTCGGCTGGTAGCTAAGTTTCATAATAAGCTCAGTAGTATTTTAATGAACGCTGTTTGGGACGAAACATTAAAACTATCACCACTGTCTTGCTAAATAAATTTATTTCTCAAGTGGTGGTCTTTGGTTGTAAACAGCAGAATTTCTGCACTTGTACACAGCAGTAATTAAAAGTTTCAACAAAATCAGTAATCACTATTTCTGGTCACGAATTGCCTATACCAGAATCGAATGTTTAAGGGCCGCCGTCGTGTGACAAGAGTATTCCTTGTGCGGCGTTGGACAATAAAGCAGCTTAAAGGATCCAGACACATTGTACTTGTTACGTGAACAAATTTACATCAAACGACAAAACGTATGCTACCGATGAAAGGGATATGCTTAGTACCTACAATTTCTGCGAAATCCTGGTTCATCACTATTTTGCCTTTTACGTCCAATGTAGTCTGTTTCGGCAGAGTATCGAGACCTCTGGGTAGCATAGGTCTTCAGCAAGCCATGGTTGTCGTAAAATGCGACTAACTGGATCGGGTGGTCAGATTCGCTGACTTGGTTGATGCATGTCATCGATTCCAATTGCGTGGATCGATGTGCATGATGTCAATCACTGGTCCATATTCGATTATTAACAGACCGGCGTCAAAAAGCTGGAATAATGCTGAGTGCGGCGTTAAACAACAAACCAACCAAACAATCATCAATCCCAATTTCGTGGATCGATGCTCATTATATCAATCACTGGATTGTCTGGTCCAGACTATTATTTACAGACGGTCGTCATATAGCTGGAAAATTGTTGCTGTGTGCGGCGTTAAACAACCAACCAATCAACCAACCCATACAGCGAATGGGACTTCTCCCAGGAAGCACTGCCTAGTCAAACCCTTCCAGAACTTTCGGAAAAAGTAAGGACTCTCCAACACTGCACCTTTCTGCATTACCCAGATTGTGTAAGAAGGGCTGTATTCCTGGTAGTAAATCCGGGTACTCTCCCGATGCCAGTCAACAGATTGGGAGGTACCAAACCTAAGGCACTGGAGGACAACTTGGTATGGAAGCTTGACATTTCGAAAGCGAAGTCTGCAAATGTTTTTCCTGAATCTTGTCATACTAGTGTCAAAAGGGACAGAAAATTCAATAGTACAAATGACTTCCTTGGAATTGTCAAAAAGAACAAGATCAGGTTTGTTGGCCTGGATACGTCTGAGGCTGTATACGGGTCTATTCGGAAGAATTTTGTATTTATCATTTTCCATGAAGCCCTCTTCATTTTCTGGTTCGTACCATGGATGGACCTCTGTGTCAAAACCACAAGCATGGCGAAGACGGCAACAAAATGATGGCGCAACACCATCATGTCGCTGTGTTTGTGCCAAAGCTAGGCATCGACTGACAGTGTGTTCGACAGTTTCATTAAAGTCATTATATAATCTGCATTTCGTATTTATATATTGATGCAAAATCACACATTGGCGGTTTCGAGTGGAAGGTGACTGGTCCTCAGCTGCACACAAAAAGCCTTCTGTTTCACCTTTTAGGCCAGCCGCCTTCATCCAAGAGAAGGACTCCGCAAGGTTGCTGAACTTCTCAACACACAGCACACAAAGTCGATGCAGTGGTCGTTCAGATAGCATCTCCTTGAAAAAACTGAGTCTGGGCCGATTTGATATGGCATTTCGCTTGGTTGATACTCATTTCTGTACCGCCCAGCAGTACCCAACCATCAACAAAATCAACATCGACATCCTTGGCTCGTTTCCAACTGTGAAATGCCTTGTTTTCATCGTGAGTCCTGACATGCTTTACAAGAGGATCATCAGACAAATAGTGCACAAAACAATTCTATCATGAAGAGCACCGACGTTAATCAAACCACGGCCTCCCATTATGATTGGTTATAAGCGATTGAGGGAAGAGCGAGGCTGGTGGGATCTATTGTCTGACATGATTCTTCGTGTAAGGGTGTCAATACCCTGAATTTCTTGTTTCGTCTAATCAGTATTATTAGTAGTCGTCGTCGTAGTATAGTCTCAAAACATTACCAATGGCAGGAATACCAGACAAAACCCATCCAACATCAGCTCCGCCCATTGTTGTTTTTGTTATGGAAATACTACTTGAGAAAGGTTATGTCCACTGAAAAGAAACACTATTTATTCGTTTGAAACTATAGAAAAAATGGTCTGTAAAATAACATAACTTTCGTTTCCTTGTTTCAAAGTCCATTAAGATTTCACATTTCGATATATTATTGACATTATAGATCACAGCCAAAAAAGTGCCGATTCTTCGATTTTTCTGGACAAACGTTATTCAGACAACAATGGGCTAATTTGTCATTATTTTCAAACTATCGTTCCAATTTCACAGAATCACGCAGAGACTTAAAGATTGAAACGTGGTGGCCTGAAATTTAGATTTATAGTCATGCCCGAGTCACATTACTCTGGAATGCTAAGCCCAAGCTTAAATATGCATGGCCTGAAGGTATGACGCGGCATTTCGAGAACCATGGTGGCCTTTTTCAATTTCACATTGCCTAAAAATCAATCAAAATGTACTCTTGTGTACATAGAGCCTCGTTCAGCTACACACTAAGATTAATGAAATTTGCGGTATTGCTTAAGCCTCAAGTGATGTGACATCATTTCAAGATTACAACCACTGCAGTGCATCCTTTATAAAGCCACTTAATCCAAGGGCCTAAATAGAGTTTAGGGACCGACCACATGACATTCTGGCAGGTGAGGGGGCTGGGACTTTATCGAAAAAAAAAGCTTCAGTCTGCTGGCAAGAGAAAGTCTCTACTACGAAAATTCTATTGTAGCAAGGTGTTATTCTGGCTCATAATTTTGAGTCAAAATTGGGAATTGGATCGGACATAATTTTTGTCAGGGATGCCCCAAATTTGGAAACTCCTCCACATGTCTATCATAAAACTTTGCTTGAGACCTTGTGTTTCGTCGTACCCCGACGGCTTGGGGCGTTTTGGTCATGCTGTCAACCACTGGTTTGTCCGGGCAAGACTAATAACAATTATATGAAGCCCCCCCGATATGTCTGAATCAATTGTTTGTTCTTATCCCATATATTGATTACAAGCCTGTTATTAGATGTTACATCAGGGATCTCATGCTGAAGAAGTGGGACACCCAAGTAGGTATCGATTGAAAGGTGAGGATCCTCCATTCTGCATCCCTTGTGATGAAAGAATCACGGTCAAGCATGTCCTGCTTGACTGCATTGATTTTTCCATCACAAGGGATAAGTTTTTCAAAATTACATCCATGAAGGATCTTTTTAATCAAATCAGTGCTCATTTAATCATCGTTTTTATTTAAAGAAATAGAATTAATGGATAAAGTTTGATTATAATACGTATAGTACAAAGTAAATGAATTTTAATTTGGTGGAATGAAATCATAAGTAAACTGAGATTGTTAGTGGCTGTATCTTCACAGGGGGTTGAAGTATCGTAAAACAATTGTCCCCCTGGGAAGGTACGCAAGTCCGATATCATTCAACGTATCTTTTCTTTTCTCTGTGATTTTAATCGTAGTATTTTTGTTGATTTTAACTCTTTGGCTAATCTTTTTATGATCATCGCAAGTGGCCAGAGGGATGGTGTAAATCCTGCTGGGGTACCATGTAGGTTGCAGAAGTACCGTAAGTCCCCATGGTCCCTAGTATGGTGGCCTATCTTTGGTTGCTGGCGATCTACAGCCCGTTTTTATATTGTATCGTCAGTTATAATCTGATAATTTTATTGTTCTAAAATTAGTTTTACAATTATAATCTGTGATATATTACTAGTTGTTGACTGTCCTTCGACGACAGGTCTTAATATATTATATAAATATACATAACTTGCTCAAGTCACGATATGCCTGAAATAGTGCCGATGTGACTTTAAATATTAACTCACTCACTCACTGATTTTAAGAGTGAGTGAGTTTATATTTAACGTCACATCGGCAATAATTCAGCCATATTGTGACGAGAAGTACATTAATAATACATATATTTAGACAACATCAAAAAACCGGTCAACGATGGACAGTAAAATAACTAGATTTATCACAGATTATACTTAAAACTAGCATACAGCCATAAAAAGATACCACTAAATGGAACAAAGCAATATAAAAGGGCTCGAGATCGCCAGCAACTGAAGGTAGATCACCGTGCTAGGGCTTGATTTCCATCATCCCTTCAACTGTCGGCGATGGTTTACATATGTAGCCAAACGTTAAAACAACACACAAGCTACGATTAAAAACATGGTAGAAATAAAAATTATCAAGTTCCACTGACGCTGAGGTACCACGATGACGCTCAATAAACCGATTCACTGAGCCTGGCCACCCGATCCATAGGTTGCCTTGAGCGACAAACAAATTGTAGGGAATCAATTCTGAACCGTTCAGTAACAAACAAAATCTAATCAGTTAGAACGTCTTGATTCAGGACCCCAGTCTGACACCATTGGTATATATTTTACAGTCGTTTCGCTTAATTTCAACAACGAAGCTCCATCCTTGGCGACTCAGATTATCATGTGTTGAAAAACCTCGCGAACTGTTATGTGGAGTGAGTATGGTTTTACGCCGCTTTTAGCAATATTCCAGCAACATCATGGCGGGGGACACGAGAAATGGGCTTCACACGTTGTATCCATGTCGGGAATCGAACCCGGGTCATCGGCGTGACTAG
The DNA here is from genome assembly GCF_022045235.1 of Haliotis cracherodii. Classification (NCBI taxonomy): domain Eukaryota; kingdom Metazoa; phylum Mollusca; class Gastropoda; order Lepetellida; family Haliotidae; genus Haliotis; species Haliotis cracherodii. The sequence goes on along the minus strand of NW_027266270.1, from coordinate 14,801,813 downwards.
AAAACGCTTTAACCACCCGGCTACTGTTATATGGAGAGACGTTGAGTTGAAATTAAGAGAAACGACGCGTTCAAGATTATTGCACTTTGTATAGCAACGAGTATAGGGTGGGGTGGGGGGTGGGTATGTCTGCACCAGTCCGGACATATGCAGGTTTTATAGGGTCAGCACTCTGTGATAGTTGAACCACCGCTCTCCAATGAAGTTGGTTAGTTGGTTGGTTGTTTTATTTAACGCCGCCCTCAGCAACACGCAATTGGGATGGATGACATCACCCGAGACAGCGAGCCTGACCCTTCGATCCTGTTAGTCGCCTCTTACGACAAGCATAGTCGCCTTTAACGGCAAGCTTGGGTTGCTGAAGACCTATTCTACCCCAGGATCAGGGAAGTGTTCTATTCTATGCGCTACACCACGAAGGGACCCGTGAAGGTCCAGGGAAGAATTACAACCCATGCTTGGCGTAAAAGGCGACTAAGCTTGTCGGAAGAGGCGAGTAAAGATCGGGTGCATGTCATCCTCTCCCTCATATAGCTGGAATATAGCTGAGTGCGGCGTTAAACAACAAACCAACCAGCGGCTTCCAAATAAACGCCCACTAAATCCTTAATCAAGTACAAAAGAAGTTATTGTACGTACACTTCAGTGAGTTTCTAAGGCGGTCAACACAGTATGAGAATTTGCACAAAGCAGACGCGAGAGCAGCCAAGTGTGGATGGTCGGGTCTTAGATTACAAATGTCACTGAGATCAATCACAAAGTGTCAAACGTTTTAAATTCCCTTCAGTAGCACATTTCTCTGCTTTTCCTGTCGATATAATTTCGCATTTGTTAAACATTGATGACGCACCAGCAGATTTAAAACCCATCTCGGGCATTTGGGATCTCCTTGTAAATTTAATCACTGGATTGTTTGGTCCAGACTATTTTTTTTTACAGACCGCCGTCATATGGCTGGAATATTGCTGAGTGCGGCGTTATCAACAAAATTTACAAGCAAACAAACAATTAAACAAACAAAAAAGTTAGTCAACTTTATAATCCCTCTTCCTCGTCGTGTTATTAGAGAAATCACACGTGTTCCGTGGACAGTAATAAGCGCTTTTCTAAGTTTATAAAACAAATTAAAGTTATTGGAGTGAGTGAATTAAAATTTAACGTCAAATCGATAATATTTCAGCCGTATCGTGACGAGAAAAAGTAATATATTCAAACTAGTTACATTAAGACTGTATCACTATCGTCGAAGGACAGGGTGCCGTTGTACAAAACAACCTTGGTGCTGAGATTACCTTATATCCTTAAGTAAACCTTAGGCCATTACTAAGGTTTGACCCCCGTGTTTCCTGAAACTGCCTTACGCTTAGGTAGCCTTAGTTAAGGTGAATATTTAAGGTTGGTCAGACCCAACCTTAGCGTGGCTAATGTTGATACTTCTTTGAATTTCAACATGGCTACTTTCTTGTCGATGTGTGAGGAAACTGAGAGACCTGACTCGGACCTGACATCGCGTTATCGAAGCCATTTTCTGTCCTGTAGACAAAGTTCGGCCTTTGGTCGAAAGACCCAACACAGCGTTCGTACGCTGTGAGAATGGAATCTCAAGTTTTGTTTACGCTGAGATATTTAGGAAAAGGGGGATTTCTTTCTGAAATTGGAGATTTGTTGGGTTTGGATAAATCAAGTGTATAGATGGTCCAATATATCTCAATATTTCGTCGAACTTGGTTTTCGGCATTCTGAAATACTCAGAAAGCATAATATCATCAAGTTCTAGTTCTTTCACCAATGTGTTGTATTCTCCCGTTTCTTTTCTTCTTTCTTGTAGTTAATGTATCCACTTGGATCTTTTGGATTTTGTTTGTCTTCTCCTCATGAGATACAACAGGAATGCTGTACGTTTTCGTTGTTTCTGTCGGATTCTAGTCATGGTTAATGATCTGGAGCTAATAAAAGACTGTTAAATAAAATTGGATCTGTGATATATTGATATCCTTCACGAATGGTCAAAGGGATAAAGCCATATTTTTTCCTTTAACGCGCTGCTTCAGTATGGGCGGTAAAGCAGCGCGTTATTGTGTAGAAAAAATGCGTTGTCGCGCTGCGTCAGTGTGGGGAAGCCTTTAGACAATATTACTTTTCCTAGGAGTCACGAGCAGCAAACCAAGGTACAGCAAGCTTTCTATAGAATTGGTCATTTCCCAAAAGTTCTCGGTACCGTCGACGGAACACTTATTCCCATAAAACGACCATCACCAAACGACGGGCTACATATGCATTCATTTAGTTATTGGTTTTTTAAAATAAAATGAATTGTTCCACAAATTTTGATTAATATGTTGTGTATATGATATTGTGTTTTTATAATTGGTAGAATATGTGTTGTTTTATTATGGCTAAATGTGTTAATAATCGCCAACACTTGAAGGTATGATGTAAATCCAGCTGGGGTCCATGAGTAGTTAAGTACCTCGGTATAGAACCCCCTCAGGATTATGGAACCACTCAGGATTCTGGAACCAAGATGGCGGCATATCCTCTGTGACGTCACTTCCGGTCACGTGACCTGCGCAGTGCATGATGGGACTCTGCGCGTGCGCATCCAAGATGGCGTCGCTTCCGTTTCCGGTGGCGTGCGCCTCCAAGAGGGCGTCGCTTCCGTGTCCGGTGGCGTGCGCCTCCAAGAGGGCGTCGCTTCCGTGTCCGGTGGCGAGCGCCTCCAAGATGGCGGCACGTCCGTGTCCGGTGTCGTGCGCCTCCAAGATGGCGTCGCCTCCGTTTCCGGGGAGGAGGGGAAAACCCGGAGAAGTGCACGTCAAAGGTGAACGGGATCGACATGGAAAGAAGCGCGTCAAACATCTTTTGTTGTAGTTGTTGTTGTTCTAAACATAGACGTGGTGAAGGCAGGGAGGAGGTGGGAGGGGAGTCGGGTTCTTTGTTTTGTTTTGTTTTGTGGGTGTGTGGCGATTTCATGTGGAGATGATAGCTCACTGAGACGAGCTTATCATACACAGTCGACGACTCTGCCACTTTGTTGCTAGGTTGACGTCATATCGGCGAAGGATCTTGCAACAACATTTCACAAATCATGTCATCGGGTATGGTGATGTGTTTGTCAACTTTGAGGTGTAAGGTTTCGTTCCACAAGGCGACCGTGTATTGTAGCCACTATGAAAGCCGTTCGTCCAAGTTAAAAGTCGGTGAGTGGCGAATTTAAAGGTGCTAAAGGTGTTGGCTGAATTCTAAAGGTGAAATGACAGGCACAGACATGAACGTGATGTAAGTATATGCCTACGTACTGTCATTCGTGTCTCCATGCAAACAGGGTGCCACGCGTGACGACAAAAAGACGTTGACGTTGATCCATGGGGTGATTATTACTATGAATTATACCGAGGAGTTGGCTCTCGTGTAGGTTGACATGTGTACTGTTACGCGTGTCTTCATGTACACGTCATGTACTTCGTGTTGCCATGCAAACGCGGTGACACGCGTGACTACAAACACATGTTTATCCTTAGGTTGATGACGTTGTCATTCGTTCATTTATGCCGAGGTGCTGGCACTCGTGTAGGTTGGCATGCGTACTGTCACGCGTGTCTTCATGTACGCGTACTGTCATTCGTGTCTCCATGCAAGCATGGTGCCACGCGTGACGACAAACACACGTTTATCCATAGGATGATGACGTTGTCACTCGATCGTTCATTTATACCGAGGTGCTAGCACTCGTGTATGTAGACATGCGTACTCTCACGCGTGTCTCCATGCACACGTGATGTACTTCATGTCTTCAAACACACATGGTGTACTACGTCTCTCCATGTAAACGTGATGTACTTCATGTCTTCATGCAGAACGTAGTGTCATGTGTGTGTCTTCAAACAGACGTTGATCCACAGGATTATGACGTTGTCACTCGTTTATTTATACCGAGGATCGAGTTGGCTCTCGTGTAGGTCTACATACGTTCTGTCACGTGTGTCTCCATGCAAACGTCATGAACTTCCTGTTACCATGCAAACGTGGTGTCACGCGTGACTACAAACATACGTTTATCCTTAGGATGATGACGTTGCCATTCGTTCATCCATGCCGAGGAGTTGGCACTCGTGTATGTCTACATTTCTGTTACCATTTGTGTTTCCATGCAAACGTCATGTACTACGTGTTTCCATGCAAACGTGGTGTCATGCGTGACTACAAACAGACGTTTATCCATAGGATTATTATTTATACCGAGGAGTTGGCACTTGTGTATGTTTGCATGTGTACTGTCACGCGTGTCTGCAAACAGACGTGGTGTACTTCGTGTCTTCAAACACACATACTGTACTACGTTACCTCCATGTAAACGTGATGTACTTTATGTCTTCATGCAAAACGTAGTGTCATGTGTGTGTCTTCAAACAGACGTTGATCCATAGGATTATGACGTTGTCACTCGTTTATTTATACCGAGGAGTTGGCTCTCGTGTAGGTCTACATACGTACTGTCACGTGTGTCTCCATGCAAACGTCATGTACTTCATGTTACCATGCAAACGTGGTGCCATGCGTGACTACAAACAGACGTTTATCCATAGGATTATTATTTATACCGAGGAGTTGGCACTTGTGTATGTTTGCATGTGTACTGTCACGCGTGTCTGCATACATACTGTACTACGTGCCTCCATGCAAACGTGATGTACCAAGTCTCTCCATGTAAACGTGGTGCCACGCGTGTCTTCAAACATTTATCCATAGGATGATGACGTTGTCACTCGCTCATCCCTGCTGAGGAGTTGGTACTCGTGTATGTCTACATATGTACTGTCACGCGTGTCTCCATTAAACGTAATGTACGTACTTCGTGTCTCCATGCAAACTTGGTGTCATGCGTGTCTCCATGCAAAACGTTGTGCCACGCGTGACTACAAACACGTTACTAGAAGTGTAGATCGATACACATGCGTGACGTTTGCTAACGTGATGTACTTCGTGTCGCGATGGGAAAGTAGCGTCACGCGTGTCTCCATGCAAACGTGGTGTCAACCATGTCTTCAAACAGACGTTAGTGATCGATAGACATACGTGGTGTTTGATTCCTGTCTCCAGGCAAACGTGATGCCACTCGTGTACACCACCATACATACATACATATTTATTTTATTTTATTTTGAGACGTACCATGGTGGTGTCACGCATAGACGTGTACCTCCTAGAGGACTGGGGAGGGTGTGGGTTCTTTGTTTCGAGTTGTTGTTTGGGTTGACAAAGCAAAGGATGAAAAGCGTTCTTTTGGGTGAGATGGGTGGCCCTGAAAAGGGCCGTTGGAAACAGACTGGAAACAAGCTGGACAAGGATTGTCTCCTTGATTACATTTCTTTCCTTGATCTCGATACTAGATAATAATACGGACCACCCCAACAGTCGGGTACGTCAATTCCGTGTTGAATAGTTCGTTGTAATGCTGCCATAGCCTCAGACTTGGTCTTAAACCAGTGTGGGCTCTGCGATAGGATCGTCTCCGATTCACCCCGTGGGTAGGCCACTATTGTCCACGAATAGACTTTCCTCCTTCGTTGGCATTGTTGACTGTTGGTCTGACACGTCAGACAGTTGCATCGAGGCGACATGGTTGATCTCTCCAGTGCTCGGACTGTGACGGTGTGCGTGGCTTCGCTCTTGTTTTGTAGGAGAGGCACTGAAACCCTGCTTCCTGATTGGTCGAAAACGCAGCATGCTGATTGGGTCGTTCCGGCGCCTGGTCTCGGATCTTTTTTTCCAAACCGGAAATACCCTTGTGATGGATGTACAGTCAGTTTGTCTTACAGTGGTGTACATTCAGTCTTACAGGGTTGCATGGTCAATATTACATGGGGTGTACACTCTGCCTTACAGGGGGTGTACACTCAGTCTTACAGTGGTGTACACTCAGTCTTACATGGGTAGACAGTCAATCTTACAGGGGTGTACAGTCACTCTAAAGGGTTGTACAGTTAGTCTTACAGGGTTGTACAATCAGTCTTACAGGGTTGTACAGTCAATATTACAGTGGTGTACACTTAGTCTTACAGGGATGTACACTCAGTCTTACAGTGGTGTACATTCAGTCTTACAGGGTTGTACACTTAGCCTGACAGGGTTGTGCACTCAGTCTTACAGGGTTGTACAGTCAGTCTTACGGGGTTGCATGGTCAATATTACATGGGGTGAACAGTCAGTCTTAAGGGTTGTACAGTCAATCTAAAGGAGTTGTACAGTCAGCCTTACTGTGGTGTACAGTTAGTCTTACAGTGATGTACACTCAGCCTTAAAGGGTGTACAGTCAGTCTTACAGGGTTGTAAAGTCAATCTTACAGTGGTGTACACTTAGTCTTACAGGGATGTACACTCAGTCTTACAGGGTTGTACAGTCAATCTTACAGTGGTGTACAGTCAGTCTTACAGGGTTGTACACTTAGCCTGACAGTGGTGTACACTCACTCTTACAGAGTTGTACAGTCAGTTTTACGGGGTTGTACGGCCAGTCTTACGGGTTTGTAAAATCATTCTTAAGGAAAGTACAGTCAGTCTTACAGAGTTTTACAGTCTGTCTTACAGGGCTGTACAGTCAATCTTAAGAACTTGTATAGTCAGTCTTACAGTGGTGTACAATCAGTGTTACAGTGGTGTACATTTAGTCTTACAGGGTTGTACACTCAGTCTTGCACATGAGTGTACATTCAGTCTTACAGAGTTGTGCAGTGAGTCTTAAGGGGTGTACAGTCAGTTGATGTAAGTTAATTCAATCGTACAAGGTTACCGACAGTATTACCCGAGCGTACTGTCAGTCGTACATCAGTGATCAATCAGTTTTATAATTATGTTGAAATCAATATGGATGTACAGTCAGCCTTACATGGGTGTACAGTCAGCCTTACAGGGATGTACAGTCAGTCTAACATGAGTGTACAGTCAGTCTTACAGAGTTGCACAGACAGTCTTGCATGGGTGTACAGTCAGTCTTACATGGATGTACAGTCAACCTTGTATGGTGTAAGTCAGTCTTAAGGGGTGTACAGTCAGTCTTACAGAGTTGTACAGTCAGCCATAAGGGATATACGTCTGTCTTACAGGGGTGTACAGTCAGTCTTACAGGGGTGTACACTCAGTCTTACCGACGTTCCGATTGGTCGGGTGAAAGGTCGTTCTGACGTGGCCGTAACTGGGATGTCCAGAGAGTTTTACCAATCAGTAGCGAAAACTAAGATTTGATTTAATGAGAGAGGGGTGCCCTCATTCGACATTGCCATACGTACTTCCTAACTGATAATATTCCTTACTGTTACATTATCAGTTAGGAAGTACGTATGGCAATGTCGAATGAGGGCACCCCTCTCTCATTAAATCAAATCTTAGTTTTCGCTACTGATTGGTAAAACTCTCTGGACATCCCAGTTACGGCCACGTCAGAACGACCTTTCACCCGACCAATCGGAACGTCGGTAAGACTGAGTGTACACCCCTGTAAGACTGACTGTACACCCCTGTAAGACAGACGTATATCCCTTAAGGCTGACTGTACAACTCTGTAAGACTGACTGTACACCCCTTAAGACTGACTTACACCATACAAGGTTGACTGTACATCCATGTAAGACTGACTGTACACCCATGCAAGACTGTCTGTGCAACTCTGTAAGACTGACTGTACACTCATGTTAGACTGACTGTACATCCCTGTAAGGCTGACTGTACACCCATGTAAGGCTGACTGTACATCCATATTGATTTCAACATAATTATAAAACTGATTGATCACTGATGTACGACTGACAGTACGCTCGGGTAATACTGTCGGTAACCTTGTACGATTGAATTAACTTACATCAACTGACTGTACACCCCTTAAGACTCACTGCACAACTCTGTAAGACTGAATGTACACTCATGTGCAAGACTGAGTGTACAACCCTGTAAGACTAAATGTACACCACTGTAACACTGATTGTACACCACTGTAAGACTGACTATACAAGTTCTTAAGATTGACTGTACAGCCCTGTAAGACAGACTGTAAAACTCTGTAAGACTGACTGTACTTTCCTTAAGAATGATTTTACAAACCCGTAAGACTGGCCGTACAACCCCGTAAAACTGACTGTACAACTCTGTAAGAGTGAGTGTACACCACTGTCAGGCTAAGTGTACAACCCTGTAAGACTGACTGTACACCACTGTAAGATTGACTGTACAACCCTGTAAGACTGAGTGTACATCCCTGTAAGACTAAGTGTACACCACTGTAAGATTGACTTTACAACCCTGTAAGACTGACTGTACACCCTTTAAGGCTGAGTGTACATCACTGTAAGACTAACTGTACACCACAGTAAGGCTGACTGTACAACTCCTTTAGATTGACTGTACAACCCTTAAGACTGACTGTTCACCCCATGTAATATTGACCATGCAACCCCGTAAGACTGACTGTACAACCCTGTAAGACTGAGTGCACAACCCTGTCAGGCTAAGTGTACAACCCTGTAAGACTGAATGTACACCACTGTAAGACTGAGTGTACATCCCTGTAAGACTAAGTGTACACCACTGTAATATTGACTGTACAACCCTGTAAGACTGATTGTACAACCCTGTAAGACTAACTGTACAACCCTTTAGAGTGACTGTACACCCCTGTAAGATTGACTGTCTACCCATGTAAGACTGAGTGTACACCACTGTAAGACTGAGTGTACACCCCTGTAAGGCAGAGTGTACACCCCATGTAATATTGACCATGCAACCCTGTAAGACTGAATGTACACCACTGTAAGACAAACTGACTGTACATCCATCACAAGGGTATTTCCGGTTTGGAAAAAAAGATCCGAGACCAGGCGCCGGAACGACCCAATCAGCATGCTGCGTTTTCGACCAATCAGGAAGCAGGGTTTCAGTGCCTCTCCTACAAAACAAGAGCGAAGCCACGCACACCGTCACAGTCCGAGCACTGGAGAGATCAACCATGTCGCCTCGATGCAACTGTCTGACGTGTCAGACCAACAGTCAACAATGCCAACGAAGGAGGAAAGTCTATTCGTGGACAATAGTGGCCTACCCACGGGGTGAATCGGAGACGATCCTATCGCAGAGCCCACACTGGTTTAAGACCAAGTCTGAGGCTATGGCAGCATTACAACGAACTATTCAACACGGAATTGACGTACCCGACTGTTGGGGTGGTCCGTATTATTATCTAGTATCGAGATCAAGGAAAGAAATGTAATCAAGGAGACAATCCTTGTCCAGCTTGTTTCCAGTCTGTTTCCAACGGCCCTTTTCAGGGCCACCCATCTCACCCAAAAGAACGCTTTTCATCCTTTGCTTTGTCAACCCAAACAACAACTCGAAACAAAGAACCCACACCCTCCCCAGTCCTCTAGGAGGTACACGTCTATGCGTGACACCACCATGGTACGTCTCAAAATAAAATAAAATAAATATGTATGTATGTATGGTGGTGTACACGAGTGGCATCACGTTTGCCTGGAGACAGGAATCAAACACCACGTATGTCTATCGATCACTAACGTCTGTTTGAAGACATGGTTGACACCACGTTTGCATGGAGACACGCGTGACGCTACTTTCCCATCGCGACACGAAGTACATCACGTTAGCAAACGTCACGCATGTGTATCGATCTACACTTCTAGTAACGTGTTTGTAGTCACGCGTGGCACAACGTTTTGCATGGAGACACGCATGACACCAAGTTTGCATGGAGACACGAAGTACGTACATTACGTTTAATGGAGACACGCGTGACAGTACATATGTAGACATACACGAGTACCAACTCCTCAGCAGGGATGAGCGAGTGACAACGTCATCATCCTATGGATAAATGTTTGAAGACACGCGTGGCACCACGTTTACATGGAGAGACTTGGTACATCACGTTTGCATGGAGGCACGTAGTACAGTATGTATGCAGACACGCGTGACAGTACACATGCAAACATACACAAGTGCCAACTCCTCGGTATAAATAATAATCCTATGGATAAACGTCTGTTTGTAGTCACGCATGGCACCACGTTTGCATGGTAACATGAAGTACATGACGTTTGCATGGAGACACACGTGACAGTACGTATGTAGACCTACACGAGAGCCAACTCCTCGGTATAAATAAACGAGTGACAACGTCATAATCCTATGGATCAACGTCTGTTTGAAGACACACACATGACACTACGTTTTGCATGAAGACATAAAGTACATCACGTTTACATGGAGGTAACGTAGTACAGTATGTGTGTTTGAAGACACGAAGTACACCACGTCTGTTTGCAGACACGCGTGACAGTACACATGCAAACATACACAAGTGCCAACTCCTCGGTATAAATAATAATCCTATGGATAAACGTCTGTTTGTAGTCACGCATGACACCACGTTTGCATGGAAACACGTAGTACATGACGTTTGCATGGAAACACAAATGGTAACAGAAATGTAGACATACACGAGTGCCAACTCCTCGGCATGGATGAACGAATGGCAACGTCATCATCCTAAGGATAAACGTATGTTTGTAGTCACGCGTGACACCACGTTTGCATGGTAACAGGAAGTTCATGACGTTTGCATGGAGACACACGTGACAGAACGTATGTAGACCTACACGAGAGCCAACTCGATCCTCGGTATAAATAAACGAGTGACAACGTCATAATCCTGTGGATCAACGTCTGTTTGAAGACACACACATGACACTACGTTCTGCATGAAGACATGAAGTACATCACGTTTACATGGAGAGACGTAGTACACCATGTGTGTTTGAAGACATGAAGTACATCACGTGTGCATGGAGACACGCGTGAGAGTACGCATGTCTACATACACGAGTGCTAGCACCTCGGTATAAATGAACGATCGAGTGACAACGTCATCATCCTATGGATAAACGTGTGTTTGTCGTCACGCGTGGCACCATGCTTGCATGGAGACACGAATGACAGTACGCGTACATGAAGACACGCGTGACAGTACGCATGCCAACCTACACGAGTGCCAGCACCTCGGCATAAATGAACGAATGACAACGTCATCAACCTAAGGATAAACATGTGTTTGTAGTCACGCGTGTCACCGCGTTTGCATGGCAACACGAAGTACATGACGTGTACATGAAGACACGCGTAACAGTACACATGTCAACCTACACGAGAGCCAACTCCTCGGTATAATTCATAGTAATAATCACCCCATGGATCAACGTCAACGTCTTTTTGTCGTCACGCGTGGCACCCTGTTTGCATGGAGACACGAATGACAGTACGTAGGCATATACTTACATCACGTTCATGTCTGTGCCTGTCATTTCACCTTTAGAATTCAGCCAACACCTTTAGCACCTTTAAATTCGCCACTCACCGACTTTTAACTTGGACGAACGGCTTTCATAGTGGCTACAATACACGGTCGCCTTGTGGAACGAAACCTTACACCTCAAAGTTGACAAACACATCACCATACCCGATGACATGATTTGTGAAATGTTGTTGCAAGATCCTTCGCCGATATGACGTCAACCTAGCAACAAAGTGGCAGAGTCGTCGACTGTGTATGATAAGCTCGTCTCAGTGAGCTATCATCTCCACATGAAATCGCCACACACCCACAAAACAAAACAAAACAAAGAACCCGACTCCCCTCCCACCTCCTCCCTGCCTTCACCACGTCTATGTTTAGAACAACAACAACTACAACAAAAGATGTTTGACGCGCTTCTTTCCATGTCGATCCCGTTCACCTTTGACGTGCACTTCTCCGGGTTTTCCCCTCCTCCCCGGAAACGGAGGCGACGCCATCTTGGAGGCGCACGACACCGGACACGGACGTGCCGCCATCTTGGAGGCGCTCGCCACCGGACACGGAAGCGACGCCCTCTTGGAGGCGCACGCCACCGGACACGGAAGCGACGCCCTCTTGGAGGCGCACGCCACCGGAAACGGAAGCGACGCCATCTTGGATGCGCACGCGCAGAGTCCCATCATGCACTGCGCAGGTCACGTGACCGGAAGTGACGTCACAGAGGATGTGCCGCCATCTTGGTTCCAGAATCCTGAGTGGTTCCATAATCCTGAGGGGGTTCTATACCGAGGTACTTAACTACTTCCATGCAGATAGCAAAGATACTGTCCCCAGTATGGTGATCTACCTTCAGTTGTTGGAGATCATAGCCTGTTTTTATAATGTATTGTTATGTATCGTAATATCAATTGGCGCACCTTTAGAATACAGTACCACAACTTCTCGTGAGGACGATCTCTGCCGTAGGTCACATGTCTCAAGACAAGCAACCAGTTTCAGTGAGAATCCGTCGGACGCGAACTCGCGACCTTCGGATTGATAGCCTGACAGCTAACCGACTGAGCTACGTCCACACTGTTAAACTTAGTGCAAATTTACCTAGTCATGCCTATGACGTTACGGAACTGAACGAAAAGGGTCGAATAGGTGACGGACACTTACGAAGGTTACGGGAAGGCATGGTGTCTCGTGACTTTAGTCTATGGACACTTACGAATGATCCCGATGCCATTTGGCACACTCGTCCCATTCCGTAATCTACAAGATACCGGATGGTGAGGAATGAGCCGATATGCCGCGAACTGAAAACGGCTCCAGGCGTCAGACGTCGACTTTATTCGTCTAAAGTATTAATAATCTTAAACCTTTGATAGTCACGATATGGCTGAAATATTGCCGATGTGACTCAAAACTTAACTCACTCACTCTTAACTCACTCGCCTACATATGCCGCTAGGGATACCATGCCATCAATGTGCAGGCGATATGCGACAGCTCTCTCAAGTAAGATGTACAGTAGATCCCTCATTTTACAATAAAGATATATTATGTATATTTTGTCGATATCAATCAATTAACGGCAATCTACTTTCAAAGAATAGAGGTAACTGGGCCGTGGTCCGCAAACTACGCTGTACTGTTTACATAAGCAACGACCTTCACCTACAAGCGAGTCGAAACTACTTTCCTGTCAAATGAAACCAGCGTAATTCATTTTACAATAGCTTCATTCAATCTTTTGTTTTCTTATCTACATGTATGTTGCCTCATATTTAATTACCATTTTTACAACAATATCTTCAGGAGTATTTTCTGAGTGTTACTAGAGCTCATTAATTTCAAGATACATGTTATGTAATTTTGTTTCTTTTAACAAACATTGTACTTTTAATTATTTAGTGTGTGTGTGGTCTTCATGGGACTGATTTGACATGTCAAAAAGTTGTGATTACGTATATTAATTTACAATGTATTCAAAATGTAATAATATGAATGTGAATGTAATGAAAGTTAGCAAATCCGAAAGAATTAAATGGTCTGATAATAATAGATTAATCATAATATATATTAGTTCAAAAATATTTTCATTGCTTTAATGGAAACCAAACATCTGTTTTAAGTGGAATTGTTTCCTATTACAGCTTTACCAGCGTGGTGGCAAAATGGCCAGGTTCGACTCAGGATTCTCTGATTTGGAGTAGGAGTCAAATTGTAATGAGGATAGAAGAAACTGCACCTGATGGTTGGCTACTTGGTGACTCAGGGTAAACCAGTTTAACCTTATCCATAATGCACTAAATATAGGTACGGTCTTGAGTTTTGAAACTAGAACTGTTGTGAAGGAAAGTACCACGTTTGTGTAACTATCATTAATATTTCTGATATTGCTATGTAAGGAATTAATATCCTACATCTGTAAAGAAATGTTATTTGGAGTCTACTATTTGTACACATATGTATGCAGACCTTGAATGCTAACCCCCTTAGCAGATCCTCAGACGAAGCCTGAACAAAAGTACAATGCAGCCCATATCAGGTTGGTTAGTTGGTTGGTTTGTTGTTTAACGCCGCACCCAGCAATATTCCAGCTATATGATGGCGGTCTGTAAAATAATCGAGTCTGAACCAGACAATCCAGTGATTGACATCATGAGCATCGATCAAATCAATTGGGATCGATTACATGCATCAACCAAGTCAGTGAGCCTGACCACCCATCCCGTTAGTCGCCTTTTACGACAAGCATAGTCACCTTTTAGGGCAAGCATGGGTTGTTGAAGACCTATTCTACCCCGGAATCTTCACAGGTCGCCCATATCAGGACAAGAAACACTGTTGAAAGGGCCTTTGGAGTGCTAAACTCTAGATTCAGGTATAATATCAAAATTACATGTGTCTAGTTTCAGAAATGTAATGGACAAACGGATCAGGAACTGGTCAGTTATTACAGAGAACAGAGAGAGTATAGACTAACAATAACATAAAATGTCTTTCTTTACATTTTGGTGGGAAGGTATGTCCAACATGTTATGCAAACTTAATTGTGAATTATCCATGGTTCCCTTCAGGAATAAGAACATTTAAGTGCTTCTTTGTTTGATATTTCACTTTTCTGTCAGATATTTCATGTTTGTGTACCTGTAATTAGACAATATAAAAAATAGATGACCAAACTGCACCAAAACAGTTCTCTGACCTTTAAAGTTAAAAGTTAAATCTTAAAATATTCAAAATGATTTAACCTGATTATTACTTTTAAAGTTTTATAGTCATCTGAAGATAAATATGAACAGCTATGAACAGGAAAGCATACAAATAATTAAGTATATGATACTATGCATGGTTCTGCACTATGACACATATATAAACCAGTGAATTTCATTCATGTTTGATCTGCAAATAAACAATGAAATAAGTTTTCATTTCAACTTGTTTAAATTTAAATTATACCATTTCTTTTTATTTGCTAAAAATATAATTTATGAAGTTTCGAATTGGCTATAAGATATGTGTTTGAAAATTATCAGAAATGATATTGTATGAACATTATGTTAATGCTGTAATTGTTGAAATTAATTCATAATTTGTAACAAATCCATGAACTTGATAATATGACATTTTCAGATGTCTCCATAAGTCCACCGGATGTTTATGGTTTATTTCCACAAAATGTGTAGCTGTAATTATGGCTACTTTCAAGCTGCACAACTTCTGCATCGACAACAAGGTTGCACCACCACCAGACGAAGCAGTGGTTGATCATGTTGATGAAGAAAACAATCCTGTAGTCAGACAGTGTTAGGATGGGTGTGGGACGAGGAGTAAGCTGATTACTGAAAGATTTACATAGGCTGTAAGTAAACAACGCAATTAGCAACAATTGAATACACATGTATTTATTTCAATTACAGCTAAACATTTTTGGTTTGGTTTGTTGTTTAACGCCGCACTCAGCAATATTCCAGCTATATGACGGCGCTCTGTAAATAATTGAGGCTGGACAAGACAATCCAGTGATTAATATCATGCGCATCGATCCACGCAATTGGGATCGGTGACATGCTTAAACCAAGTCAGCGAGCCTGACCACCCATCCCGTTAGTCGCCTTTTACGACAAGCATAGTCACCTTTTGCGGCAAGTATGGGTTGCTGAAGACCTATTCTACCCCGGAATCTTCACGGGTCCAGCTGGACATATGTGTATTGGCAGGAACATAACAGGGTTGTATTCAAAGCTTTGGTGTGTGCTACAGGTAATTACATCAAGACAGATAAACATTAAACTGTCTCTATACACAATGTGTATTAATCTCACTTAAGATTTCACCTTTAAACACCAGTCAGATATATCAGCTTGGGTGCTGGCACGGTTAAGAGGACAACAAAAAAGTTGATGACTGGGGACAAAGTTGATGACTGGGGACAAAGTATTTGGAGATATATTTCCTTGATTCATTAAAAGATGTTGCAAAAGTTCAAATTTGGATTTATCCAGGTCAAGCCTTTCTCTCTGCACAACAAAGTGCTCCTCTGATATGCTGAGCATCCTCTTTTGCACATCTATCAGCTCTATGAGGGCATCTGCTTTTGCTGTCTCAACATCAATTATTGAAGCAATGTGCTTCGGTGGCTGTTATGAATTTTCTGTAAAAATTGTTAGAAAATTCAATGTATCATGTTTATTACATTATCATGATCAGTAGTAATCAGTGATGAAAATAATACATTTTATTAAAATAAAAGAATATCATACAGGAAATTAGTAGTTAAAAACCAATATGACTCCTCAAAACATTGCTTTGAAATAATATTGGCATGATTATGAAAGAGTGTACAGAATATATATAATAATCTCATACCATATCTTCTTTGTCTGGATCTGTTCATCTTGATATCCTTACCTGTAACAATCAAGAGATAAGTAAATTATCCACTTATTATCAGCTTGATTTGATATATGGAATCATCAGGTGATTGGATACTAAGTATGTTGGTTGGTTGGTCGGTTTGTTGTTTTACGCCGCACTCAGCAATATTCCAGCTATATGACGGCGATCTATAAATAATCGAGTCTGGACCAGATAATCCAGTGATTAATATCATGAGCATCGATCCACGCAATTGGGATCGATGACATGCATCAACCAAGTCAGCGAGCTTGACCACCCGATCCCGTTAGTCGCCTTTTACGACAAGCATAGTCGCCTTATACGGCAAGCATGGGTTGCTGAAGACCTATTCTACCCCGGATCTTCACGGGTCGGATATTAAAGGATTCTTAAAAAGGTTTTTACACATGCTTTATATTCACTATTAATGAATACTTAGGTATATATGTTACACACTCAAGGCAGTTTGAAACAGTAACACTTCGTTATAAAGCTTGAATTTGCAATCTAAAACGGACGATCATCGAAAGCATTTGGTGATTACGTAAGATAATGAGGCAGCCAGTCACGTGATCGTGTGACGTCATACCGAACATTTGTAGCATCAAAACACACGGTGCCGCACGGAATCGCTCTCGGAAATCTACTTTTATCTTCACCAAGAATTCGACCCACAAGGTCAAAAATGGATTTGGAAGGTCTACCCCATACAGATATATACTGACATAGAAGTACAACCTTTTCAATTTGAACCTATTTCTGGCAGCAAGAACGACCAGAATACTGACGACGATTCCAGCAGTTCACAAGAAAACAGTTTTGAATAGGCCTAACAGACTGGTATGCTAGTAATTAGCGTGCCATATATTCAGGAAAACAGATTTAATATGGAATCAATCTTTCAGCCGTCACGGTAAAATGTGTAGTCACAATTACCGCAATGTTAGACCAATAATAATATGCGAAGCCACGCCTATATATGTGTCAGTAAATGCTCAAATCGCGAGTTACAAGTAAATCGTTTCAATATAATATGTCAGACTTTTCACCTTAATTATTAAATGTGTTATAAAACTTCTTCTGGCTAAATATACCCAACAGAAGGATCGAATATGGGGATCAACCTTTCTGTGAAATACCATTACGTTCGTCAGTCAATACACGTACACTAGCACAGTACCCTCAATTCGTTAGTGTAACATTATCAATGTTGCCGGTGCATCGAAGTTCAAAGTTTCGAAGTTTATTTGCATACTACTTTTGAACATAATGTTAAAAAATTGATCGATTAATACAATGTCTAGACTAACACCACAAAGACATGTTGGATTAATAACAGAAGTGAAGTAGCCATAAACTATGTTTGTCTGTTTAACGACACACTCAGCAATATTCCAGATATAAAACGGCAGTCAGTAGATAGTCGAGTCTGCACCAGACAATTCAGTGATTGACATCATGGGCATCGATCCATGCAGCTGGGATACGATGACATGCATCAACCAAGTCAGCTAGCCTGACCACCAGATCACGTTAGTCGCCTCTTACGACAAGCATAGTCACCTAATATGGCAAGCATGGGTTGCTGAAGACCTGTTCTCACACGCAATGAATTATGACATGTGAACATAATTATTCCGGTATGGTAACAATATTATACGCTTTCAAGTCGCCGATTAAGAACACTAGTCATGTACATTGCTCATTCCTAGATCCGAACAAAATCTTTCAATTTAAAGAACGTATCGCTATGTGGCATACCGCCGATTTACAGGATGGATCCATGGAAGGCTAAGAAAACATGATCGTCGTCCTATACCTTCAGGTGTGGTGACTGCAATTAGGGAATACTTTCCATCTGAAGAAGTGGCAGGGTTCAAGTACTATAGACCTTCTTAATACATCAGACACATATGATTTCAGTTCTTTCACCAGGATTGGTGTTGGGGAAGTAATATGGATTGTTTCCTCAGCCTTATCTTCCTCTATGTCCATGTCCTCTTCAAACACAATCTCGCTCCTTTGCACAGGTCACACTGTACAACCACGGTCTTGGTCAGTGGTCTTGCCTGAATGCATCTTGTGATTCTTCGGACGGGTAATGTCTGAATCCGTCTTGTGCGAAGATGTATTTTTGCCTTTGGGAACTGCCACTGTAAATAAAACAAATATCAAAATCATTTAACATAAATCAACTAGGATAAACCAGGTCAGACCTATGGACATTATCTCTCGATGTTACTTATAACTATATATTAGATATCCTTAATCATAAATCTCATTATATCCCTTCCACTATTCACGCTATTACATGTCCATTCGATTGCGATAATTTCCCTGGACCAACTGGACATGATGGCTTTGATTAACAGGATTATGTCAGCAGGATTTTGTCCAATCAAAAGTATAACATGTCGTTTCTTTCGCCAACCTTGATTTGTCTCCAGATATGTATACATGTGCAACAGCTCAGAGTGTGTAGGAAGCCATATATCATATTGAGTTGATACAGAGTATTTATCATAACAGAATGGCCTGAATTATTGGAAGAAGGTATCCCTCAATCAATCTATAGTATTTTCTGTCACATTTGTCTAAAATGATTATCTAAATATCACAATGAAAGCTAAAATAGTTACAATTACGGAATTAATTAATCAAGTTTGATTCTGAGCAGAATCAATATATGAAATGTTAGAATAAATCACTTACATGACACCTGACCCTCGAAATGGTGTTTCCCACTACCAGACTCAACACAAGTTTGAACAGGCTCGAATGTCCTGCTGAATGTCTGTACCTCCGGACTGTCCACCATCTTGTGTTGCTTTGAAACTATCATATGCTTCTTTCAGATCCTAAAACGGGAAAATAATTAATTTAGATTTTATTTCACATTCTAGATCTAATTAATTTTACAAAATATAAATTATATAAATCGTAGACAATTATGACAATTCTGATTTTTTCTTAAACTAAGTAACCTTGCGACTAGTGTATGTAGGAGGAATGCCCAATCCCTCATGGGTGACAAGGCATACTGCCAAAACCT
The DNA here is from genome assembly GCF_022045235.1 of Haliotis cracherodii. NCBI lineage: Eukaryota > Metazoa > Mollusca > Gastropoda > Lepetellida > Haliotidae > Haliotis > Haliotis cracherodii. The sequence goes on along the minus strand of NW_027266270.1, from coordinate 14,782,515 downwards.
ACGAGATGCGCGAAAACAGTGACATATTTACAGCTAAAAACAAAGTACAGTCAAATCGATCTACACCCTACAACTCTGGTAAATGAAAACTGCGAGAGATACAAACGAGCATGTAATATCATACGACTCAATATTGTGAATCACGTTCTTATCTACTTCACTCACTTCTATTTGTTCTAACCGTCGTCGCTTCTGAAAAGCCCCCCTCTCGGTGAACGTGGCACTTTTGGTAATATTCTTGCTCGTGCCGTCGATAGCCAGGGGAATGTCCGGTGCGGCATGCTTAAAAAGCTTGGGTTTAGCTTTCGTGTAGCCATACTGTGCCATGAACTCGAGATCCCTTTCATAATTCTTCTTCGAGAAATGTAAGGAGCACAACGTGCTGTGTTTGCTTATGTCTTTGAGTTTGACATCAGCACAGCTTTCTTCTTGGTAGATCGCGGGGAAATCCATGGAAACGAAGGCCTGAAGTATTCGTAGCACTCGAAGTGCACCCGAATGCGAGACAATACAGCATATTGTCACTACAACTTCATTCAAAATATAGCGCTTAGCGTCACTTTTCAGTCGATAGCCGAGCGTAAACACGAACGATCAACACATAGCCGACTGTCTGGTATGACGTCACAGCCACAGGAGGCTGACCGCTAAATAAAAAACTATGCATATGAGTGGGCGGAGCCAAAGTGTTTTGGAGCATAATTATACTAATTACGAATTATTTTCAAAAATCGGCTATGCAGATTTGGTATAATTTCATGTTTGAATGGTATTCTGTAAGAAAAATGCTGTTCGTAGCCTTTTTAATAATCCTTTAAGTATGATTGTATATTGTTGATTTTTTATTTAAAATAGGCTATTATTTAAACTTTTAACATTTGTGACTGAAGTGTGACTTGTCCAATCTACTCTCATTTCTGCTGATTCCACAGGTTGACTCATTGATGAAGCCTCATCACTGCCAGTGTTCCCAGACATTAATATAGGACCTGCAAGTTTGATGAAATTAGGTTCCATCAATACACACGGTAATTTAACATATCTGAGATTGTTAAACTGTAATTAATTGACATCATGAAAAAGTCAATTTTAACTCTGATAATGGTGAGGACTATAACGAAACATTTTAACTCCATGGATTATATACTTCCCTAGGGCAATCTCGTGACACTGCAGCAGGAGCCGACAACATCCACTATCAGCTCCTGAAACAGGTGCTCGATTCATGGTTTGAAACGTTACTTAGTATATTCGAGGAAATATGGACAACCGGATATTTCCCTTCTTCATTGCACAATGCTGTTATTATTCCTATTCCAAAGCCAGGACGGCATTGATGGTTCACTTTTTGTGGACGATTTCAACATTTCTTGTCGTGGTAAGAATATGAATACAATAGAAAGACAGCTACAGCTCTGTCTTAACAAAATTCAAAAATGGGCAAACAAACGAAAACAGCTTTAAATTTTCTAAATCCAAAACGAACTGTATTCACTTTTGTCATAAATACAAACCTCACAAGAATCCAAATTTATTTTTCGATGGTACTCCTATCATGGTAGTAGAGGAGGCCGAATTCCTGGGCCTCATATTTGACTGATCTCACATTCTTACCACACATTAAATATCCCAAGTCAAAGTACCTGAAGGCTCTCGACTTGTTAAAAGTCGTTTCAAATTCTGCGTGGGGAGGGGATCAGACCACTCTCCTTCACTTGTACAGATCGTTAATACGCTCCAAACACGACAATGGTTCCACTGTCTATGGTTGAGCCTGCAAAGCAATTTAGAAAAATGGGACACTATACACTATCATGGTCGAAGACTCTGGACAGCTGGTTAGTGAAGACAGATGAACCTTCACTCGTGTTTTCCACCCTCCATATGAAAACCTGTTTCAAAATCTATCAAACCTCGTTCCAGCACTTGGAATCAGAATTCAACCACACATCACTGCAGCTAAAAAAGATATTAATATTATATCACCTCACCGTCTTCTGGCTTCTCCTCCCTGGCAGATGGTGAAGCCTGAAGTAGACCTCACTCTAACCAATCTAAAAAGGTCGGATACCAATCCTTTGGTATATCAACAATCATATAACCAATTACGCTCCAAATATAATTCTCACAGGTCCATTTTTACAGACGGGTCCAAGGATGGTGGCAAAGTTGCAAGTGCCACCATCACTGGATCCAGAAATGTATCCTCAAGAATCCCAGATTTTAGTTCAATTTTTATTATTGAGGCCAAAGCTATCGTAACAGCTTTGACCTGTATTCAACAACAAAACCAATCTCAAATTTTCATCATCTTCTCTGATTTGTTATCTTGCCTTCAGGCACTTAAAAGTGTCTCACCATATCACCCTATTATCCTTGACATTTTAGAACTCTATAATGATCTTTCCACAGGCCACTGTGACATCGTCTTTTGCTGGCTACCAAGTCATGTCGGCATAACAGGTAACTCAAAAGCCGATGCTGCAGCTCTTGACAAACCGTTATCTCCACTTCTTATTATCCCGTACAGTGATTTCAAACCAAACATCAAATCCTATACTCAGGATCTCACGCAAAAGAGGTGGGACACCCAAGCAGGAAGCAATAAACTACACGAATTGAAACCAACAATCGGTCATACCTTCTTAGGTTGTCAGTCAAGACATGACGATGTCGTATTGGCCACAGTCGGTTTACACACGAACATCTGCTTAAGACAGATGAGGACGAACCTCCTAAGTGTATCTCTTGTGATGAAAGGTTCACCGTCAAGCATATATTGCTTGACTGTGTGGACTTTGCAATCGCAAGGGATTCACATTATCAAAGTGTAAATCTAAAAGAGCCAACTCATTGATGAGCTTTTTTTTAATATTGGCTAGCATTGTGCACAGCCATCAGTGGCTAAAGTGATGACATAAATGCTGCTGGGGTATCATGCAGGACAGAGGTTCTGTAAGTCCCCAGGATCCATACCGAGGTGGCCTAGCTTTGGTTACTGGTGGCCTATAGCCCATGTTTTAAAACTGTGTATATAATATTGTTATGCTCAAATTGTATCATATTTCATGAATTGTTTCTACACATAGTATGCTAAAATATGTTTTACAGCTTGTTTTTATACAAAACTTTGCATATATGACTGAATTGAAAATATATTAACTTGTTCTCGTCGCTGTATGGCTGAGATAATGCCGATGACGTTAAATTTTTACTCACTCACATCATGAATAACTGCACATTGAATGATTTTTTAAGAAGTATTAAATAAGTGTACCAGGTGTTTCAAGGGTCTGTGTCTCTTCACTTGTGATGATTATATCAAAGGAATCCACTGTTGCAAGGTCACCTTCATTCAATGCGTGGAGTGTAGGGAAAGCTGAAAATGTTATGAGTTCTTAAGAAATATTCATCTATGTCCATGTGAATCAAAACGATTACCAGTGTTTATTTTAGTACTCAGTGTTGGAAAATACATCCAGTTCAATGAAATTATTCTATTAACATGACAGTTGTTTTGTATTTTAAATATATAGTGAAAATAATTGAAAAAGAACCCACTCACTTTCACCAACCTCAGACTCCAACCCACCAGCTATTCCTTCAATTTGACATTGTGGAATCAGTGATACAACCTACAAAGAGAAATATTCAAGCTATATACACTTGGGGGGAAGAATTGAATAAATAAATGTTGTTGTGAGTGGACACTTTCATAATTAACTTTCCTATTCAGATAGCCTTGAAATACAACCCTCTAAAGGAAATTCAAATTTTATAACATACTTTGAATTCCAGATCTGGCTAAGGTGATGGTGCTGGAACGCCTCCTGTTTTGGACGATTCTTTGAGGACATCCTTGGCCTTCTTTTTACTTGAGATCTGTAAATAATTTAATCAGATGATGTTCACAGTGATAATTGTAAATGGGCCATTTTATAACATATGCGATTCATATCGTACATAAACTGGTGATTGTTAACATTTCCCCAATTGATTGCCATGTTTATTTACCAATTGTAATTGTAAACCAAAACACTTGATTTTAATTGACAAAATTACAACCAATTTGTCTTTTAAAGGAACACCACAACAATGTAGTTAAATACTTACAAATAGATGTGCACACACCAATAAATTCTAGCAATGGAATATATCTAAAACGTACTTGTAATCATTCCACTTTTACCCAGTTGAGCCCCTGTTCTCTCAACAGACGGGCAGGCATTTACTCTGTAAGAGATTGACAAAAAATGAACACATGCAGCAAACATATTTAATTTAGACAACAATATTGAATTTTCCAGATTATTATCCATGTGCAGACATATAAGTCTGGAAGGTAATTTAAGGTACCGACGTTTACTACAATATCTGAAAAACTATCGGACCTACTCCAGTCAAAGTTGGTATGAGATTATTAAACAGTCATACATAACTTGATATTACATTTAAAGACAATCGGTGCATGAATATAAAAAATCTGTCTATATAGCTATCACTATATTTCATCAACAACCAGACCTGTTCGTCACGGGTGGAACGAGCATTCATTGAAACAGCCATCTGCATAATGCTACACCTGCGTCACAGGGCCATATGACACAGTTGAACCAATCAACTCATCTGGAAAGGGTGCACGGGAACCACGCACGCTGAGACGCCCAACGCGAACACTGTATTCGTGCGTGCGTGATGCACGTGCAGCATAGCATGATCACAGGTTTTAGTTTGTTGTTTAACGCCGCACTCAGCAACATTCCAGCTATATGACGGCGGTCTGTAAATAATCGAGTCTGGACCAGACAATCAAGTGATTGACATCATGAGCATTGATCCACGCAATTGGGATCGATGACATGATCACATGTATCTGATCTGTGGTTTAACATTCATTCTTGTAATTTCATATGAGGGCTAGCCAGGTTATGAATAGGCAGTAAATCTATATATGTTCACATTTGAACTATATTTCTAAAACCAAAAATATAACTTCAACAAAGTTTTGTCATTTTATTTATAGCTGTGACTGTTGGAAAAAGCAAACCATCAAATATTGACTTTCTCAAAGAAGCAAACAGAACTGGGTAGTGTGCTTGCAGATGGACTGGATGTTAATGGTAAACATTATAAAATACAATTGAAGTGTATCATATGTGATGCACCTGCCAGGTCCTTTGGTCAGTGCACAACGCAATACTCTGGATACTATGGATGTGATAGGTGCAATCAAAGAGGCCAGTAAATTGGCAGGATCGCCTATCCAAGCACCGAAAATTTAGTTCTAAGGTCTAATCACTCTTTTCACAATGCTGATCAAGAGGAGCACCACTTGTCCACATGCTTCAAGTTTGTGTGGGGATTACCAAGAAGTTACTCACAACATGGATGCGTGGACCACGAGGAAGTCATAAATTATCTGCTGGACAAATTGCCTAGATCAGTGAAAAGTTGATTTATCACAGACAATTTATTCCACGTGAATTTGCAAGGAAGCTAAGGAAAGTGGTAGAGGTAGACAGGTGAAAGACCACAGACAATTTCTGTTATTTTCAGGACAATTTGTGTTCAAACATTTTCTTCAAGATAATCTGTAGCAGCACTTCATGTGCCAGTGTGTTGCACATTTTAGTGAAGGAAAGGTTTGCTTCCAGATATGCCGACTATGCACGCCGTCGCCTACATTATATAATCGCCAAATGCCGAGAACTGCATGGAAGAGAAGTTTTAATCTATTACATGAACATGCTCTTCTCCTTCTCAAGAATGAAGTGAAGTACAGAACTTTGGCCAGCTCGGTCAACCACACACACACATCAAGTCGCGTGGTGGGGCCTCGAAACACGATCTCACGGCTGGGACCATACCCTTCTTCTCTCCATGGACAGTGTTCGCACAAGTCCTTGCTCACTTCACTGATGCACCGTCGACATCCAAACTGCACCACGCACACAAATTTGGAATGTGTTCCCCGTGTCTTGCATGCATTCAAAATCGTAGAAGAGGTATTGCACATTGTCTCGTAGGTGTTGTTGTTCCTCTCCCTCCCCCTCCTCATCCTCGTTTTCTTCATGGAGAGGCGTTATGTAACAGCGATGGTCTGGGGTCATGGGTTCTCGGCACACCAAGCAGGGATGTTCTTCATCTGAGCACTCGTGGTGAGCCATGGGTGTCTCCAAGACCAACTGAAAACAGGTCGGACACCTGTGAATCGATTGACAGGCGCTGGGTTTTCCCTCTGACAGTGACTGGAGATGTTGGGTGTAACACTGTTGATTTGGGAACCAACGTTGACATGTCAAGCAAGGGATCCCGTGCCCTTCCTTGGGTCCGCAATAGCTAGAGTGGAGGCAGCGGTGACAGTGGTATTGCTTGGTGCAGGGGTGTTTTTCGGGATGGTCGTAAGGGTGTTCGCAGTGTTCGCAGTAATGGTTAGACCCATAAAAAGCTGGCATGGAAGTGATGAAAACGTAGTGCTGATCATGATGATATAAATGCAGCACGGTGGCGTGGGGTGGAGCCTCATCACACTTGTACAACAGTCTCTGGTGCACCTCTTGACTGTAGACTTTCAGTTGATAATTCAGGTGGGTCAAGGCCCGTACCACCACGCGTGCGAGGTCGTCCAGGCCTTGACAGGGGCCTTCAGGCAGGCCAAGGCGTCAAAACAAGCCCCGTGCCCGTATGCCTTCAACGTCGACCCGATCCGTTTTCGTTAGTCTCTTTCGCTGGGTTTCCCATTCCGGGGTCAGAGGGTGGGGCTTCTGGGCACAATGCTTAGCCACCACCAGGGCCCGTGCCAAACAGGATTGATCTTCATTCTTGGTCCGTACAATGCAATGTTTGCATGTTAAAAAAAGCTTCGAGTCCAATCACGTTTTTCAGCCGGGGAGCACCACTGCCCGATCCTAGCCAGTCGGGATCTGCTACATGTACTAAAGTCACAACCATGGTGGCATCGATGTTCAGGTCTTTGTTGGACTGTTGGACTATTTCCACGGCATGTAAAATATTTAGCCCTTGGAGATCTTCAAAGCGACGAAAGGGAATCCGTATGGGAGTGTTCAAAGTGGGATGATCGATACCTAGACCAATACGATCTCCCTTCTGACCTGACATCTGTTGATAAAAGTCATCAATCACTCTGTCAAATAAAGCTGGCAGTTCCATGGGAACGCGGTCCGGTGGTACGGTGTCCAAGCAGTCTGGGTTGAAAGTCAAACGATACGTATGATTAACAGTTCTTAACCGTCTGGAGCGGTGGTGTCTTTCCTCTCCAAACGATAGGGAGTACTTTGGTTGCTCGTCATGATAGTGATGCGTGTCTGATGAACGTTTGTACTCTCAAGATGCACTGAACGTCTGACTGATTTATGGACAACCCTTCCCCTAAACAGGATCGAAATCGGACCAATCCGAAGCCTGGGTTGTCGACCAATCAGAAGACAGCACCCGAGCCGAGTTGTCCTTCTCTCCCATGGTAAAATCCATTTCCTATGGAAAAGAAACACAAGGGTCGGGTCGTTTTAGAAAACCGAGGTGCAGGCCAGGCACTGGAACGAACCAATCAGTGCGTTGCGTTTTGGACCAACCAGGAAGCAGCTATTTTCCATCCGGTTCTTCTCCTATAAAACAAATGTGGATTCGAGCTGATCAGTGTCACTTGTAAAATTTATTTTATAAAATCAAGAATGGCTGAAACAAAAAAGAGTGGTACGACGACTCGTGGCGGAGATGTGGTGATGGATAGTGCAGATACTCGTTGATGTTGGAGTAAGAGTACGGATGCTGAGGATGCGTTGTCACCGCTCAGTAACACACCATCACCCTATTATCTACGTTTTGAAAGAAGGCTCGCTTCGTTTGAGACGTGGCCTACGCAAATGAATCAGAATGCTGAAGAGATGGCCCATGCGGGCTTTGCCTACACAGGGGGTGCCGATGGCGTGTACTGTTTCCAATGTGGGGTGCGGCTGAGACGATGGGCGCCGCACGACGATCCCTGGGTGGAACACCACAGGTGGTCCCCACAATGTAACTGCCTCAGACTAACCGGTCTGGTGAAACACAAGAAGCTACAGCTACACTATCTGTGTGAGGAGACTGTAAATCAGAAGAACAGGAATGACGTAGCACGGCCGGATGCCTAGGAGGACGTTTCTCGTGTCCTGCGTTCCTGTCCAAGTTCCCGTTCAAGTTAAAGTATTATTTGATTTTATTTGTTGGACCCACAAGTGGTGCCACGTAGGGCACCCAGATAACATACCCAGATGGCTACAAGTACTGCTTCGACGATCCTTGTCTTGTCATAAAGCTTGGACATGATGATTCTTCTTGGACAGCAGCAGAAAAGGTTTTTTCTTTCCCAAAACGGCCCTTTTCAGGGCCACCCATCACACCCAAAAGACAACTTTCATCCTTTGCTTTGCCAACCCAACAATCCATAACAAAGAACCCACACCCTCCCCTAAGTCTCTTGGAGGCATACGTGTACACGTGACACCACCATGGTACGTCTCAAAATAAAATAAATAGATATAAATATATTTAAATATATAAATAGAGACACGCATTACACCACGTCAAACATCACGTGTACATGAAAACACGTGTCACAGTACGTCTGTAGACCTACACGGGCGTCAACACCTCGGTATCATTAAATAATAATAATAATTTGAAGACATACACACATGGCACTACGTTTGCATGGCAACACGCAGAGTACATGACGTTCACATCGCGATACGAAGTACATCACGTGTGCAAACGTCACGCATGTGTATTGATCTTTCTCTATCTATCTCAATACTTAATCAATGTTTGAAGTCACACACACACACACACGACATCACGTTTTGCCTGACAACACGCGTGAAACACCACGCGTGTCTGGCAACATGACGTACATCGCGTAGGCATGGCATCATCATTCTATGGGTCAACGTCTGTTTGAAGTCACACACAAACATGACATTCCGATTGGCATGGGGGTGACACAACGTACATCACATAGGCATTCCCACGTTCATGCCTACCTATGACGGTCCACCTTTAGCATTCAGACGACCGCCTACCTAAAAAATACCAAGGCTACCCAAGAAAAGAAAAAAAAGGATCGAAATCGGACCAATCCGAAGCCTGGGTTGTCGACCAATCAGAGGCGGCGCAAGGAGCATGCTGGGCTCTGAATGGTCAAACCGGGGTTGTACTTTCTCTCCTATGGTAAAATCCATGGAAAAGCAACACAGGGGTCGGTCCGTTTTGGAAAACCGAGTCGCAGGCCAGGCCCCGGAACAAACCAATCGGAATTTTGAGTGGATCAGTGCCACTTGTAAAAAGAAATCATCATCATGAGCAGCAACAGCAACAACATGTCTGAAAACTGGGATCTGGAACTGATTTCTACTAAGATAATAACATCACCACCATTGTCACCACTATGGCAATGTGGTAGATGCCAAGGGTGCCTGTCTGTGTACGCCCTTGGTACAAGGGCACGGGATGGGACTTTCAAATGCGTGTATTGCAACACTGTGCTGAAGGACACCTACATGCGTCGTTTATCGCACACCAGTAGGTGTCCTGTAAGACGCCACATGACTGTCCACCCGTGCCTTTGTACCATTGTGTGCACCTGCATGTAATCATCATTTTCCTTTCAGTAACATGGACAACGCCAACAGATCAACCAACAAGATGAAGACTAAGAATTATTCTAAAGTACAAATCTTATACATAAAAAACATAAATAAAATCTTCACAGAATTATGTCTTGTTTAAATGACTGTTGATCATGTCTTCGTTCCTTTGTCTGGTGTCTGCACAAACATACAGTTTGTACATTGATAGTAGATAATTGGGTATCAGATAAATGTAGAAGGAAAGTACAAAGTGATGCAGGTGGCATACAGAAACCAAGAACTGTCATCAATCATAATCAGGGCAATCTGGGATTTGAACCCCCTGCTCATAGCATAATGCCATGCCTGTGCACCACCTCTGCTGGCTTTGTTCAGGACATTTTGTTTTGTTGTTTTACGCCGCACTCAGCAATATTCCCGCTATATGACGGCTGTCTGTAAATAATCGAGACTTCACCAGACAATCCAGTCATTGATATCATGAGCATCGATCGACGCAATTGGGATCAATAACATGCATCAACCACGTCAGGGGGCCTGACCTGCAGTGTAACAGGACAGAAAAATGTGGATAATACTGTGGAATGGACTATATTCATTAACTATAGCATCGCATGACATTTTAGATATTTTTTTAAACATAGGAGTTGGTTGGTTTGCAAATGAATCGATGTTCCACGCACCAAAGATTCATCAGTGAGTTAAATTCTAAGGTCGCATCGGCATTATTTCATGACATCAGCTCACCCTTGAAGAGTCTGGGGTAGAATAGGTCTTCAGCAACCCATACTTACCGTAAAAGGCGACTATGGGGATCGGGTGGTCAGGCTCGCTTACTTGGTTGATGCATGTCATCGATCCCAATTGCGTGGATCGATGCTCAAATTAATCACTGGATTGTCTGGTCCAGACTCGATTATTTACAGACCGCAGTCATACAGCTGGAATATTGCTGAGTGCGGCGTTAAACAACAAACAAATACAAGTCTTGAGCCTTAAATATATGTGTCAATACACTTACATGGCTTTATAAGATGTGAAAACAATCATAGAGGACCAAAACAAAAACTCCACAGAACACATCTTGGCCATCCAGTCATACCTGGCAAAACGATAAGTACAGAACATGGATACGGTTGGTTGATTCGTTGTAATACGCCGCAATTACCAATATTCCAGCTATATGACGGCGGTCTGTAAATAATCGAGTCTGGACCAGACAATCCAGTGATTGAGATCATGAGCATCGATCCACGCAATTGGGATTGATGACCTGCATCAACCAAGTCAGCGAGCCTGACCACTCGATCCCATTAGTCTTTAACGACAAGCATGGGTTGCTGAAGACCTATTCTACCCCGGAATCTTCACGGGTCTTATTATTTATAGACAACACAAAGCTTCACAAACACACTAAGCGCATCTGTTTAATTTCAGTGTTTCACCTATTTCTTGAGTAACTATTACATGGGCCAATTATCTGTACTTTTGGATATGTATGCGTTTGGCCCTCTTGAGAAATGACAAATGATAGAATGACACCAGAATTTAAATGTTCCCGTCCTGCAACACGGTTTATTGTTGACAGTACTAAATTGAAATGTCAAACGCAAACCTCTGGGGTTGTAAATTCAAAAATTATAATTTTCACATTTTTAAAAGCATTAGGGCAATTACGTTCATCAGTTCACTTTATGAAGGATGTATTTCTGATAAGAAAATAACCAAACAGAGTGGTCTCTTGTTAGAGGTAGGAGACGTGGATGGCTGACAAAAGGTGTTTTGTTAGATTATCTTCTTCAATCTACAGGTGCTCACTTGATTACCACCGTCTCTGAAAATCAAATGATTATCAAGTTTTCTAGAGAGGATGTGAAAATATCCATGTGAAAATATCCAGTCTGTGTATACATGTGAAGAGAGCTATCAGAAGAGTGAGGGAATGGCATACGTTTATGGCATAATTCCATTAACTATAGTAGGATCTGCAAATCAAATTGGACTGTTTGCTGTGTCTTTTTCAAGTGATTCAAAGAGAAAACATATGAAACATAACATGGGCCTCAGTACCGACAGTCTTGTGACTTTGGACCAGACCCGTGATGATCTAGGGTGAAATAGGTCTTCAGCAATTTAACCCATGCTCGCCGGAAAAGGCGACTATGCTTGTCGGAAGAGGTTTTATTGGTGTGATGTTTTACGCCGCTCTCAGCTACAAACGGTGTCTTAGGATCGATGACACGTATCAACCAAGTCAGAGAGCCTATTATACACCACCCGATCCCGTTAGTTGCCTTTTACGGCTGAAAACCTATTCTACCCAGGACATATCGCAACGATATATTATCCTGTATTCGGTTATGCGGTGAAAATGTGGTGCTCCGATTTGCATAAGTAAACAGTTGTCAAGGAGTGTGGATTACTAGATTAACCGATACCGCGAGATATATATATATATATTCAGGGGCTTTCCCAGTCTTCAGCAAACCATGCTTGCCGTTAAAGGCGACTATGCTTGTCGTAAAAGGCGACCTAACGGGATCGGGTGGTTAGGCTCGCCGACTTGGTTGAAAACACATCAATGCCCAAAAGAGAGACCTCGGAAGTGAAAAAGAAATACCTCAATTTGAAAAAAAGAGGTACTCAATGTCTACATTGTTACTCCATCATAATATATTAATTGGTTATTATATAATTGATGAAAACAAGTATTTATCCCACAATAACACGAACACGTGTCAATGAAACCCAAATATAATATTTCAATATATATGTTATTGTTACTGGAATTTAACTGCAAGTTTGTATTGTAGCTAAAAGCAAGATCGATGACCTGAAAAGGTCCATGGCAACAACTGAAAGAGGACCTCCTATCCCAGCTTAATCCAACGTGGACGAAGTCTTTTTTTTCCCAGTCGTTGGTGGGGCGGCCAGGTGTTCATGGCCAAGAACATAGAATTGACACTGATGGTATGATATTATGTAAAGATTGATGCCAATTTTGAGGCCAACCTTTTCTCATTAATATATGTATGAAACTAGTAATAATAAAATATGACCTTTTTATGGATTATTAAAATAAAAAAATATAAACACTAATAGCAAGATACTAATACATGTATTACATCACATAATACATTGTCTTGTCATTAGCTGAACACTCTAAGAGACAGGAAAAACTAACATTGTTAGAATCATATTTCAGTCATACTAACAACGCCGATAATGCTATCAACCATACTATACTCCCAAAGATGAAGCAGTGTACACAAATCATGATTCTAAAATGTGACAAGTCAGTCTCATTATATTTACAGTCAAAAAGACCAGCCGCAAAAGAAAAGCACACAAGCCGAGGCAACATACAATTCAGGACACGGAAAGGATGCTGAAACTTGAAACTGAACTGTTACCAAAAAATCAAAGGAAATTGGACATTGAAGTTTAAATGTTGCAGATTAAATTAATGTCCCACCGCCTGAAAATATAAGCAGAATCTGGAGTTTCTCTAGTCCGTTCGTGTCAAGGTGAAGACCAATTACCATCAAAATTACCAAAAAAGGTTAAGGAAAATCTATATTGAAAGATAGATCTAAATTGATGCATGTCATCGTATACCAACTGCGTGGATTGATGCCCATGAGGTCAATCACTGGATAGTCTGGTCCAGTCTCGTGAATTTACAGACCGCCGTCATTTAGCTGGAATATTGCTAAGTGTGGCGTTCAACAATTACACCTTGGTGGTTGTTTAACGCCGCACTCCGCAATTTTCCAGCTATATGATGGCGGTCTGTATAAATAGTCAAGTCTGGACCAGACAATCCAGTGATTGACATCATGCGCATCAATTCACGCAATTGGGATCGATGACATGCATGAACCAAGTCAGCGAGCCTGACCACCCGATCTCATTAGTCGCCTTTTACGGCAAGCTGGGTTGCTGAAGACCTATTCTAACCCGGAATCTTCACGGGTCATTGCTGGCTATCAATATATATCGAAAAGATCAATATATTCGTTCACTGAATAACGATCTGTTACTAATGAATATCAGAAGTAATTTTGAGCAAATATTCAAAAAGCTCAGAGGCACCACAACATGTTTCAAGTCACGGTTATCGGTGACACATTTTTTCATGGATTACTTTGTGGACATTTATATTATGATTAAGATATAACATAATCAGTTGCTTGCCGTCTTCGGCAATGTTGAAAACCAAATCTGCTTGAAATTAATTCATCACAATAGTTTGTGTAAGGTATTATTGATGACACAATTTTCATATCGATAATTGTTAATATTTCTTCCCATCAATTATAAGTCTTTTTAGCCAGCCCTACCTTTCAGGTGTATGGGGTGGCTACTTTGGAAAGCATCATTCCTTTTTTAACTTATAATTTTCATGGGATGTTGTGTGTGGTCATGTTAATTGTTTATTACATTTCTTTTTCAGCAGCACAGGTGGTGACTCATGAAACAAGAGTTGGAGACTCCTCAGACGAGGACAATTGAATACAATTTTCAACGAATAAATATCTCCTCAACCAGAGTTTTCAAAAATATTGTGCTTTATTTTGCTGTAATGTTCACCTTATTTTGATGTAAGAGAGATAATGGAATACTGTAGTGCCTTTGTTGGTCTCGAACCTGCTCTGAATGCTGTACAGTGATATTGCTGGACACAAAGTAATGGCAACAGGACTTTTCTTTTGATAGGACATCTGAAACCCTGCTGTTTACATGTAGGGTGACACCAATGGAGATTAAGATTACTTCATTTTATCGGACATATTATCTCATGGCTTTTTCAAACTTCTGGGTAAAATATTAATCTTTAATTGGCATTTGAATGATTTGAAATATTTTGATACAGTTGATCATCCCGTGTTTAGTTATAACTCTACATTTTAGGACTGTCACTTAAGAAATAGGTCGATGTGATTCTATCATAATCATAGCTTTAATAATGGATATCAAGGAAATGGATCAAGATGCATAGATTATTTTGCTGGTTTCAGTCTTGCCCTCATGCGGAATGTATGGAGTATGGCCAAGAACAATTCAAATGTTTCACATTATAATGTGTGACTTTGTGAAGGGCTTATTTCTAATGGTTTTTTGTTTGCTAATTCTTGGGAAAACCATCTTTAAATGACATTGAAACATTTGTGAACAATTTGCACATATCCTTGAAAGTTGCTTTGGCAATAAATAACTTATACAACCTATTTGTACATGTAATTTAAAAAACATTTTGATTGTTTTCTTGGCCCAACATCAAACAATACGGGGATACCCTACCAAGAAAGAGAGCATTTCATAGACTTGCTGTTTAATGGATAGAATTCAAAGTGAATTCAGCTGGCAGAATGTATTGTTTGTTTACCTGATGTCTCAACTAGATTGGTACAACATTTTAGGTTGCCTGGAAGGTATTGAAGAATTAAACAGGCGTAATTTAACGTTGGCTATCAATGTTGGCCCAACGTCATTTTGACCGGCGGCCCAACGTTGGCTAAATATCGTTGGCCCACCGGTCAAAATGACGTTTGGCCAACGTTGCCCCAAAGTCTGCCTACTATCTGGGTGGTAGATTACGTACACCGCACTCAGCAATGTTCCACCTATATTACTGTGGTCTGTAAATAAACGAGTCTGAACCAGACAATCCAGTTATTAATAAACATGATCGAGCATCGAATACTCCGAGACGCAGTTTTTAAAACATATCTATACGTTCTTCGCCGTTCAAATTAGTGTAAGCCATTTCGACACTGTGTCCTTGACTCAATACTGCTCAAGCCTCGTTTTCGATTCAAGATGGCTAACGTGTGAAAAAAGATTAATACAACGGCGGCCTGTAAAATATTCCAGTGTCGACCAGACAATCCAGTGATTGACATCATGACCATTATTAGCAACCCATGCTTGCCGCGACTGGGGATCGAGTGGTCAGGGTCGCTGAATTGGTTGATGCGTGGATCGATGCTCATGACATCAATCACGGGATTGTCTAATCCTGACTCGATTATTTACAGACCGCCGTCATATAGCTGGAATATGGCCGAGTGCAGCGTTAAACCACCAACAATCATGATGACAATCAGTTGATTGTTTGGTCCACACACGATTATTGACATTCAGACAGCCGTCATTTAGCTGGAATATTGCCAAGTGAATGAATAAATCCTTTAAGTATAAAAGTGTGTTAACCAAGTGCTATGTACTTTGTAGTAATTATAAAATTATAGGTTGCACACAACAAATGTCCTCAGAAGGACGGAAAGAATTCCTTGGTATAACTATTTACACCATCCATTTAGGTCGGTGTATATAATAAGGAAATTGGTACATTAATTGTATTGGCCCCGGGTTTGCAGGCTAGTGTTAAGTTCTCTAACCCTGTGTAACTGATAATCAAACAGGTTGATATTTTGTTCGATTAAAGATTGTTTATCACTGATTGTTATGCAAAGACACCAAAAACGATGATTACACTAAGAGTATTTATTAACGTTGGTTGGTTTGTTGTTTTACGCCGCACGCAGCTATATGACGGCGGTCTGTAAATAATCGAATCTGGACCAGACAATCCAGTGATTGACATGAGCATCGATCCACGCAATTGGGATCGATGACATGTATCAACCAAGTCAGCGAGCCTGACCACCCGATCCCGTTAGTCGCCTTTTACGGCAAGTATGGGTTGCTGAAGACCTATTCTACCTCGGAATCTTCACGGGTCTATTTATGAACGAGATATCTACATCTGGGTGGAATCAAGGGGATACCTGCAACAATTGTCCACACATGTAAATTCTTCAGACTTAAACGTTTCCGGTTTGTGCAGTGGAATTTAAGACACTATGTTCCTCGCAAGAGCAAAATTTCCCGGGATCATGACTCAATTGTTACCCTGACTTGAGTATACACAGAATTCTAAAAATTCAATTTGCATTGTTCATATTGCTCAAAGGTATCCATTAAGGGATAATTTGTATGAGACATTTTGAGTACGTAGCCGCTGGCATATGTTGGAAACTGAAACACAGGCTGTTTTTGCTCTGATAATCTTCGAATGATTTGTTAAAGAGGAAACTTGGATTGACGAATCATTTTCTTCAGCTTTCCCACAAAACTTTCAAAGGGAAAACTCGAGAAGTTGTCTAATGGGCCAATTTTTTCTACATGTTAGGCCAAATGAACAAGGTTGTGTTTATTGTACACAAGCATATCTTTGCCATACTAATTCCCAAACTCTTGTACAAAAAGACCAAGGATTTCCCTGGTATATTCACGACGTGATTGACAGATCTGGTCACTTGCAGGGCAATATATTCCAACAAATAACAACATGAAATTCTTATACATGACATCCGATAGCTTTCCACAAAGAACAACAGGTCCCGTATACAGGAGAAAGAGCCTAAATTCAGTTGCCTTCCATCTATCAACTTCACGAAGTGGTCGACCCTTCCGAAAAAAACTCTTTGGGAAAGTAACTTTGCATGGCCGTAACATGACCTGAAATCTGACTGATAAGGCTCGACCCTATCCTACAACCAGTTTAAAGAAGACCCTTCATCCACAACCTAATAATTCTTTTGACCACTCCCAAACACATCAGTTGCATATGATCAAGAGGGAATTGGGATACCATACCAATGTTTCAAGACCTGAGAGAAGGGCCCAAATGATGATTTTCATCAGCCATTTCGTCAAACTGATCATCCGTTCGAAGGGGGGGCTGTTTGTGACAGGAAAGATCAACAAACAAACCAAAGCATGGGTGTCACAGATGAAGTTTTGGTTTGGTTTGTTGTTTTAAGCCGCACTCCGCGATATTGCAGCTTTGTGACGGCGGACTGTAAATAATCTGGTTTGGACCAGACAATCCAGTGATTGATACCATTATCATCGATTCACTCAATTGGGATCGATGACATGCATCAACCAAGTCAGCGAGCCTGACCACCCGATCCTGTTAGTCGCCTTTTACGACAAGCGTGGATTTCTGAAGACCTATTCTACCCCGGATCTTCAGGGGCCGGTTGATGCATGTCTTCAATCCCAATGATCGATGCTCATGATATTAATCACTGAATTGTCTGGTCCAAACTCGATTATTTACAGTCCGCCGTCATATAGCTGGAATATTGCTGAATGCGGTGTTAAACAACAAACCAACCAACCAATCTGGGATCCACAAAAGTAGTAAATGTCCATAAGCTGCATCAATTTGGACTTTCCGCCCACTGTAAGATTAGATGCTTTGATATAACTGAAATACTGATTAAAAGCGGCGTTGTTTACACCAATTTACTCACTCACTCAAACATGTTCAATATTTAATATTTATAACAACAATCACATCATAGATCTATGCAAATACTTGAAGTAGAATCCAATTGATGAAGGGGAGGTTTGCCACCGTGGCAACCCTATAGCGAGATACCGGTAGCGCTATGGCGAGATAACAGCACTGCTGGGGGTTGAAATGCCGACGAGGCTGCGCAGGTAAACGGAACTGTTTCCCAATTTTTTACATCGGAAACAAATACGCAGTAGCCAAACAAACACAATGCGATCCACTGCTGTACCGGAATATTGAAAGAAGTCATATCAGTTACTAGCTTAAAGTTTGTTTGAAATATACGCGACAAGTGTTGCGGACAGTCTTTAAAAAGACATGGCTAACGACACCTCGCGTCAATATTCGGACTCAAATGTGCCCATTTTGCCATGAAGAAATACTTTATATGTCTAACAATTTCTTGCAACTATTAGAAAATGCATTTCAAGGAAAAGACATCATTACATTGTGTACATGAACGATGAATGAACAAGAAGACTTTGATCTAACCTTTTGGTCTCGTTTGCTTTTGCCGCCCAAATGATCACGCTAATCCGCAGTGAATGTAGTATTTACTGCTGGAGATTTTGCAAAAATATATGGAGTCCGCCTTCTTTGGTAAAAACATACTTATTTCAAGATGAATACATATCTTTCAGTATATATCATAACATACTTATTTCAAAACATACTTATTTCAAGATGAATACATATTTTTCAGTATATATCATCACTTATTTGTAACTACATGTATGTATGTATATTAATAATAGAAAAGCCCCCTGTCGGCCCAGTGCTGTTCAAGGATGCAGATATTAGCCGATGGTGCCGACTGTCAGACAATGATGACATGCTACCTGGGTTGTTGGGTGCTACGTTAAACAACAAACAAATAAATGTCAGAGAGTCATCTTGTGACAACTTTGAAGTTATCAATTACCTTTCCATACACAGGTCAACTTTCAAAATAGGACAACTTGATTAGTTTTAAGTAAGCGAAAATGTACGAAGACCAAGTTAAATTAAGTCGTAATATGGTGAGTTGATAAAATCAACAGATTTGTACAGAACTGACCCAAAATCATGTTTTGTATTGGTGAGGACATATTCATGTTTTATATTTATTTTTTTGTATTAAGGCCTTGTTAATGGTTTGTCGTTTAACGCTGCACTCAGCAATATTCCAGCTGTTAATGGTAATGTTTCTTGTGCCAAACTGAACAAACCCATCTAGTTAATACTTGCAGTAAAAGTATGAACAGTGATGAATATTTTTAATAAATGAACCGGGAGCATTGCGTGGATCGATGCTCATGATGTCAATCACTGGTTTGTCTGGTCCAGATTCGATTACTTACAGACCGCTGTCATATATCTGGAATATTGCTGAGTGCGGCGTTAAACAACAAACCAAGCACGCAAGATTTCATAGGTTCAATGCTTTGTACTTCATCAATGATAAGAACATTATGGAGATCCTCAAAGCGTTTGTAGAGGTGGGATACGGGTGACCCAGTTTAAGGCGCCGCGATTCGCTATGCAGAGTTGCGTCCTTTGGGCACTCCAGACACCTATGATTGTGGGTTCGATTCCCGGTTCACCACGATTATGTTTCTATGTTTGCCCGCACCATACCCGTGCTCCTGGGTTTCACCGAAGTGCTAAACGTCTGAGACCTGCATCACTTTGGGCTTTCCCTTCAACATTAAGCTGACACGCCATGATATAACTGGAATGTTGTTAAAAGCGGTGTTAAACCTGACTCACTCACTCACGTTTGTAGAGCTACGACTGTTGTGAGTTTTTCATGTGACACTGAGTTATCAGTCATTAAAAGATTAACACTTCATAAATTATGCTCCTTGAGATGAACTTACGCTTGTTGTCAAATACTGTCAAGAGGGATGTTGTATGTTAAGACAGACATTTCGTGTTTCGTCATTATCACTGATAATGGATAGTCAACTAAAGACTTGATTCTCTCTTAACATGTTTTGGGTGTTACTATCATAATAAAGTTACGTTGATATGTATTGATATGAAAGTTACTTAGGCTGGCCACAAATATAGTGCCTGAAATATATGCTGAACACTTCAAAATAAATTTTTCAACCAGATGCTGATTTAAAGATGATAAATTTCCAAAACAGTTGTCAAACAGCAGAAACATTAAACCCTATTGAAAGGTGAGGATCCTCCGTTTTGCATCCCTTGTGATGAAAGAATCACAGTCAAGCATGTCCTGCTTGACTATTGATTTTGCCATCACAAGGGATAACTATTTCAAATCTTCATCTCTAAAGGATCTTTTTAATGGTATCAGTTGTCATTTAATTGTTGGATTTTTAAAAGAAATAGAACTTATTGATAAATTTTGATTGTGTACATAGTTGATTTTTATAATATTGGTAGTGTTTAATGAGTAACATAGATGGTTAGTGGCTGTATCCTCAAAGGGGGTTGAAGTAGTGTAAAATTATTGTCCCCCTGAGAGGTTATGTAAGACCACGTCCTGAAAGTACGTGTATTCATACCACTGTTTTTAAACGTCTACTAGTATATTTGTTATGTTTTAATTATGGCTTAATTGCGTACCGTCGCCAGCTGCTGAAGGGATGGTGTAAATCCTGCTGGGGAGCCATGCAGGTAGCAGAAGTATTGTAAGTCCCCACGGGCCCCAGTTAGGTGGCCTAACTTTGATTGCTGGCGATCTCTAGCCCGTTTTTATAATGTATTGTTGAATAATAGGTTATTCTTTTAATTGTTCTAAACTAGTTTTACTTATAAATTGTGATATGCTAGTTGTTCTACTGTCCGTCGATGACAGGTGTTTTATTCTCTTGTCAGTATTATAAATGTTCTCGTCACGATATGGCTGAAATATTGCCGATGTGACGTAAAGCTGTAACTCACTCACTCACTGTTCGATGAATGTGCGCCATGCAGATACGACAAAAATGAAGTCATTGCAAATGATGATTTACGGCAGTGAAAGATGATCTGTACAATGAAGATTGTCAATCATGAACAGGAAAAATATGTGGGTTGTGCAGGTACGGAATTAACATGACCTGAACATGCCCACTGCAACAAACCGTATTGAGCAAGAATTTTGTAAATGGGGCTATTCCAAAGAATTTTGTATTGATCATTTTCCATGACGCCCTCTACATGTTCCGGGGTGGACCTCTGTGTCATAACCACAAGCATAGCGAAGACGGTAATAAAATAATCAAGCTATACCATCATGTTGCTTAAGATACAGTTTGTGCCAAAGCTGGGCATCCACTGGTAATGTGTTTGACAGTCTCATTAAATTCATTACATAATCTACATTTCATATTTACATTTTGATGCAAAATCACATATTGACGGTTTCGAGTGGGCAGTGACTGGTCCTGAGCAGCGAACAGAAAGGTTTCAGTTTTGAGGCCAGACGACGTCATCCAAGCGAAGGATTGATCCAAGATATTCTTGGATGGGTACTGTGTCTCCCCCTGGGGCAAGTCCCATCTCCAGTTTGGTGGGTGTGTATACCGGACGGAGGGAGGCTGACTGGGCTGCGGAGTTGAACAATGGTGTTTCTCTTGGCGTTCTGTAACCCAGTAGTTGACCAGCTTAAGGGTGTTCGTCCTAACTGGATGATGTATGTTTAGTTCGGGGGAATAATGACTAAATTGTAATTATATTAACTTGGTCGTGTCGGCTCAATGTGGGGGGAAAGCCCGAATTGATGCAGGTCTCAGACGTTAACACTTCGGTAAAACCCACGAGCGCGGGTATGGTGCTGACAAACCTAGAAACATAATCGGGGCGAACCAGGATTCGAACCCACAATCATAGGTTTCTGGCAAGTTCATGGGACGCAACTGTGCACAGCGAATCGCGGCGCGTTAGACATCTGTGGCCCCCCGTGCCCCCTCTGACATGTCATGTCGATGACATTTGTTTGACCTTGATCTATGTATAGCTCATGAAATCAACATTTTCTACTTGGGAACGGAGGTATGTGCGCATGACTACCCAGTCCCGTTTACAGGCCGCCGACGCATAGCAGATGTACTGTTATGTGGCGTCAGGCATGAAACACCTTATTTTGAAACTTGTGAGGCGGGTGCTGCCGGTAGAGCAGGACATACTTACCTTTTTCACAAACACCTGGTGTCATTTGCAATGATCAATTCATATAATTACTATGCTGGTAGATATCACGAAGGTGGTAAATATAGTACAGATCTGCATCACCTCGGGCTTTCCTTCCACGCACACGTTGAAATACAGTAAAAACAAAACTCGTGTCATGTGGAAGGAATGTTTGGTGCTTGCTTGCACCTTGTAATCAAAACTGGGTTTCGCCTCAAGCTGAAGACTTCTAAAATGTCCTCCACCCATGATGTTGGTTGTTTGTCGATTGAGGAACAACACTAAATATCAATGTAATAACGCCAGATTCAACCTCATATTGGCAGCCAATTTGGTTCATGTAGAATCAAGTTAAACTTCCGGACAAAGGAAGGAATACCCCCTTGGTTGATGGTGTCTAAAAATGAAACAAACAAGTAATGGCTATTCCATGATGATGTCTTAGATATCGGTGTCATATTTGTACTTCGGGCCTTGAGTTTGTAGTATTTCGGTGACTGCTTTTAGTCAAGTAACATTTTGAAAACGGTTTATACTTCCTTTGTCCAGCAGTGTGAAAGCGTCATGATTACCGCGAGGTTGTTCTTCCAGTTCCAATCCAACATGGCTTCCTCCGAATGAAACCCGTGAAGATCCCGGGTAGCATAGGTCTTCAGCAACCCATGCTTGCCGTTAAAGGCGACTATGCTTGTCGTAAAAGACGACTAACGGGATCGGGTGATCAGGCTCGCTGACTTGGTTGATGCATGTCATCGATCGCAATTGCGTGGATCGATGCTCATGATATTAATCACTACATTGTCTGGTCCAGACTCGATTATTTACAGACAGAAGACGTCATATAGTTGGAATATTGCTGAGTGCTGCGTTAAACAACAATCAAACTGAAGCGGCGCTATAATTAGATGGAGATCACACAGGTTGTTTGACCATATATTACATACTTTCTTTCAAAGGATTCCGTCAACTTCAATTTCTATTTATTCATTTTTATTAAGTTACATCGTTGCCCAAGGCTGATATGAAGGGTATCACCACAATTGAGTGTTTCAATTCTTTCTATATTTTACTGTTGCATCCATCAGTTTCACAAAAACAGAAACGCGCTGTAAAATTGTTGTTGCTCCACTGGTGACATCCATTGGTTTCATTCATCCTGGGTAGAGATCCTAGGGGGTAACAGACTCTCATCACACCAACCCAGCCTGGAATTACAGAGAGTATGTAATGCTTTATTACGCATAATAAAAGTCAATGTGACTGGAAGATTGGTTTCACCAAAATGGCTAACGCCTACTGGACCCGTGAAGAATCCGGGGTAGTATAGGTCTTCAGCAACCCATGCTTGCCGTAAAAGTACGTACCGTCTTCTGCAGGATCTTGTATTTGTGTTCCACATTTTACGTTCTCGTCATCACATTCTACGGGCTGAAATTTAAGCATACACGAATCAGTTCTTGCACAATGAGTATGTTATTTATTCTTCTTACACGCCTGTGGGTGAGACACCCATTTGAGATAGAAACATATGTGTGAGATCGCATTCCTGGCCCGTTATCAGTTACATCGTTTGTTGTTGTCAACGTTATGTTTTTTAGAGTGTAAACCTGGATGCCACAGCGATATATATGTCCCTCCTCTTCAACTCTCACTTCGAAGTCGCATAAAATTTAAAATACATTACACCAACTAATACACTTCACAGTTTTGAATTTCCTCTTCTCTGATATCATTTCAGGCTAAGCAAAATTACTGAAAGTGACATTGGAAATCTTGCTGAATCACAGTTCACAGCGTTATTTACTGTGTGTTTAGAAATCTAAATATGGGTTATTTAATCTAAATATGGGATATGTACTCGAAGAATTAAATTTTCAAACAACATATTTATTGACTATGGGTAACTGTTTTTCATCAAATCACTAATGAGAATTCTGAAACGTCACTGATAAGCCTAGAATCGTTTAGAATGTTTTGGAAAATACGCATACACGAACGCCATATTGGATTGTGTTTCTAAATGCCTGTCATGAGACGCCTATTAGATCAAGTATATTTCAAACTCATCTGCGATACATGCATCCCCGAATTCCTCATACATTTATTAATCAAATGACCAATGGTTTTTGTCATCAATGAAAATTATCTAGATGGAATCAAGCGAAATAAATTAGGTGTGGAAGCGAACATGCACTGTGCTCGGAAAACTGTACTAACTGAAATGTAAACAGATTTTACACTGTAGCATTTTTAGAGGTACTTTCGTCTAATTGTTGCATACATTGAATCGATCACGCGATTGAGAATATTCATTGGACGAGTATCGTCGCACGAATATTGGAATTACTTATATATATATTATAATGATGTGTAAATTCAACAGAAATCGTAAAGGTTTCCGTCCTGTGTGACACCATGACTAACGCAAAATCACGCGCACCGACGACGGTAGTTATCTGCATTTCTGACTAATTCTCTTGATTACATTGAAAACCTAAAACAAAAAACAGTACGCCGATTGTCAGAATGTTTCTGATTACGTATGTGACACGTTCATGTGTATACGATTCCTCAATCAACAAAAATCCACCTCTGAAAATCCCGCGTTGTGTTGTCAGTGAATACGCCATTTCGTAAAAGTCGGTCACAGGTAGTGATGTCATACAGAAGTAAACATTGTTGTACATATTTGGTAATTTCTCTGAGGTGAAAACTTTTAACTCGGCATCCAGCGTGTTCTTTGTGTTTGTCTAGTTTGCAGTATCATCATCGCCTTGATAATCCACAGATGTGGCAGAAACCTTTGTGTTTAGGGTCACATGATTTATCATAAAATGGGTAGGTTTCTCGGCAGGATAAAGCCAACGGATAACAACGACATCCGTTGGGATCATATGCGGATAGAGATGCAAATATCAAAGGTCAAGTAGGGACTACTTTCACTGTTTATGAACAACTTGTCATTCGGCATCCAGTCAGAATTAACCATCGGGAATCTAGACAACCTACTGGGATAACTGCTATCACTATGAAAAGAATAGTCTAATATACTGAAAATCAGTGTCTAATTGTGACGTAGCTGAGGCATTTTACAAGTTTGGGCAACTTTGGAGATAAAATTTGCGAAACAATTTAGCGAGGGCACATGCCTAGCGGGATCACTTTACATATCTGTTCTGGTAGACCTCTGCGGCTTGGAACTATATTCGCTATTGTCACTGTCCGATTGTCACATCACTTACCCTCTGACGTAATATATATAACCTCTATATATGCGTAGATCTAGTAAGCAGTACGTCGGATGACGTCACTCATGGCCGTAGTGTTATGTATTAATGCGCTACTGCGATCATGAGACAAAATGCATCGATGATTCGATGCTGAATGTGTGATTTTAGGGTGTGTGAGAAACAGATTACTGCCTGGCAGATACCATTTATCTTACAATTAGTTGTTACAAAGCGTATCTAACTCTTAACAGAAAACAACCCCGTAAGATATCTGGTATCTGACAGACACTCGTGTAGTTCTCTATTTATGCACTTTTTTTGTTTTTAGTTATTCATTGATATTTGTTCATATACAGACAGATTACATACTGAACTGGATTCTGCCGCTATATTGCTGGAATATTGCTGAGTGCGGCGTTAAAAAACAAAAACAAACAAAACTAGATCGTTTCACAAGAATTGTAAGTTATATTATTATTTGTTAGTTTGTTTAACACCGGACACAGCAATATTCCAGACCGCCGTCATATAGCTGGAATATTGCGGAGTGCAGCTTTAAACATAAAAATGCCGAACAAACAAAATTCGACTGCGGCGAATATTGTGACGATGCTTCGATGTTATGCTTATGATTGATGCTCTTAACCTTCACAAAACCACGATGCTCTCTCTATTTCAAACGTGTTTCTTTGCGAGGTCTGCTCTAGATTAACCGCCCCTGCAACAACTCACAGAAACATTCAGCGCATTGCGTGTCATCAGCACGTCACTCAGACAGATAGTGTAGATAATCAGTTTACATTTGCACTGTGCCAGCAACAGAACGGAACAAAACAGAACTTAAATTAGTCTCGGGTCGGGATCTTCGGCATATATATGAGCTACGAATTTGCAAACATTATGTACCCCGTGAAGATCCGGGGTAGAATAGGTCTTCAGCAACCCATGCTTGTCGTAGTAGGCAACTAATGGGATTGGGTAGTCAGACTCGGTGACTTCGTTGATGCATGTCATCGATCCGAATTGCGTGGATCGACGCTCATGATATCAATCACTACATTGTCTGGTTCAGACTCGATTATTTTACAGACCGCCGTCATATAGCTGGAATATTGCTGAGTGCGACGTTAAACAACAATCCAACCAACCAACCATCCAACCAACATTCCTGATGTTATCCGTCTGATATAAATTGCATTAATTTTCCTTTCAGTGGGTGGGGTACCGTTCTACCGTCCAACCTCAATCGGAATGCGATGACTACACGTTCTAAATTGAATAAATATATATCCATCTATTTCAAAGTGAAAGATGACTCCAGTTGCACTGACTTAGTTTCAAACGCTTGACGATGTACTATAAATCAATGCAGACATGTGCTGACGTTCCCATTCGAATGACAAGTTGATTACATATGCCCCCGAAACGTCCGTATTTGATGTAATGAAACACCTTTTAATGAAGGTGTGTTATTAAACGGGTGATCTCTTCACGGATGAGTAATCATTCAACAATCTCGACCGCAAGAGCAAAAATAACACACACTGTCACTACAGGACAGATTAAAAAACAATGCAACCGCAGAGTAGCATTAGCGAAGGACAACACTTCTGCTATCCCCCACGAACACTAAATAGATTGTCATTCAACAATCTCAACCGCGAGAGCAAAAATGATACACACTGTCACTACAGGACAGATAAAAAAAAAATTACACTACAGGGCAGAAAAATGCATCAACCGCAGAGTAGCGTTCTAGCGAAGGACAACACTTCTGTTATCCACCGCGAACTCTAAATAGATGGTCTTTCAACATTTCAACAAGCAATGGTAAAATAGTAAAAAATGCAGATATGCTTACTTCTGCTAGTACAAATTCATTGCCAAATACGGCAAATACATCTATGAGCCGTGTCTTTCAGTAAAAAATGTTAACTGTTAAAAGGAAACTTTTCAAATATGTATTACAAATATACAATTATCTCGACTTCGCTTTTATAGCCAGCCTTAGCTAAAACCCTTCAGATCCGAATATGCAATAATGCAACCGCGCAAACTTCTATCCAATTTGTAATTGCCATTATCAGTCAAATGTACCCCATCCTTCCGGAAAATCGATAAGGAAGAATGAAAGATTTTCTTATGTTTCCAAAAACACATGCCTCTCTCCGGTAGCATAACACTCAAGTACTGGTTAAATTGCAGGCGTTTTCTCTCATACCCAACTACAACAGCGTTCTCGGAAGACCTAGGGAATTCTTCGCAGATGACTAGCTTGATTATGTTATATTTTGATTTTATCTCTTGGAAAAACTCCTCAAACTCCCTAGCGAGTTTTAGAGGGTCAACATCAGAAGGACACAAATCATTGCCACCCAGTTGAATTACAAGTATTTCTGGGTTGTAGTGATACAATCTCTCCTCGAAATCGCGCAAATAAATGGTTTTCAGACGATTCAGTGTCAATCCCCCGATCCCAAACCAATTCATACTACTTCGCCCTGTAAATCCAAAATCATATCTAAAAAGATCATGTCCCCAAGCAATATCCTTTTTCAGCCTAGCAATGAAAGAATGTCCTACAATCAAAATACGTTCTGACCCAGGCATTCTATGTAGCTGAAGTTTTGATACATCCATGATTACAATCCAACAAGACTAAGACGCCAGTAAGGATCGTACTTGCATTTGATTTGAAAAGAACTGAAAGTCCTCAATCCCTTTGCGTCCTAAGTAATTTTAAGTTGCTAAAATGAGACAGGGTAAAACACGTCTGGAGCGGGCGGCTATCTAAGCGGAGATGCGCGTAAGTCGGAAAGCTATAGCTAACGTGGATGACGTCACCGTTTACGTCATATCCTTTTAAGTGATGTATTGATTCCCGCCATGAGGTGTAACAGGGCAGCGCACATGAAGTGCAACTTGTTTTTTTCCCATAAAAAAGTTTTTTTGATTTTTTTTGCATTTAATGAAGGTTTGTTATTAAACGGGTGATCTCTTCACGGATGAGTAATAGTTGGAAATATTAATGTCCTGCACGAGAAACATTTATACTCCGAAGCTTGTTTCCACGGAAGTCATCGCATGGGTGAGATCACTTGTCCAACATTGCCGTGTTTCGGGTTGTATTAATATTCTTAAAGCTTATCATCATCCTTAAAGAAGCTGTACATGGTATAGAGAATCTCACCCTCGTGTCTTTTGATATCAAATATATCAACGAGTGATATCAAAAGACACGAGGGTGAGATTTTATTTATCATCCAACATCATTCTTCTAACTTTTTCAGTTTGAAGACTAATAAGCAGTGTCTTAAGTGTAAGAAGTACTGCTAACTGCTTCAGTAGCAGAGCTATTAGTGATGTCATTTGATTGTGACGTAACAATTACGTCACAATGGACTGCAAAGCATTGTGATGCAATTTCATTGCACCGATATCTGCAGTGTAGATATAGAGATTACTAAACGAGTGTCTGTCAGATACGGTTGATCTTACAACGAGTTGTTTCAAAACGTATCTAACGAGCGAAAGTTGTAAGATCAATGGTATCTGACAGGCACGAGTGCAGTAATCTGTTTCTTACACACCCTAAAATCGCACCTTTTTTAGCATCGAACCGATGCATTTTGCCTATTCTCATGATTGCAGTAGCGCATTAATACATAACACCACTGTCAAAAGTGACGTCATCCTATGTGCTGCTTACTACTCATAAATAATGGGACCCTACACAAAAAGGTTTCCGTCATATCTGTGGATTATCAAGCCGATGATAAAAATGCAAACTAGACAAAAACAAAGAACACGCTGGGTGCCAAGTTGAAAGTTTACACCTCAAAGAAATTACCAAATATGTGCAACAATGTTTACTTCCGTATGACATTACTACCGGTGACCGACTTTTACAAAATGGCGTGTTCACTGCCAACAGTACGCGGGATTTCCAGAGGAGGATTTTCGTTGATTGAGGGATCGTATTCAGGGATGCATGTATAGCAGCTGAGTTTGATATATACTAGTACCTGATCGAATAGTCGTCTCATAACCGAAGTTGTGTAAACACAATCCAATATAGCGGAACGTACGCTTCGGCGTTCGTGTATGCGTATTTTCAAAAACATTCTAAACGATTCTAGGCTTATCAGCGACGTTTCAGAATTATCATTAGTGATTTGATACCCGTGATCGCTAATATGCTGTTTTTCTACTATAATTATTTGAGTAAATATCCGATATTTAGATTTCTAAACACACAGTAAATATCTATATAATGCCGTGAATTGTGATTTGGCGATATTTACAATGTACCTAATTTCCAGAAGTCACTTTCAGTAATTTTGAATTGCCTAAAATGACAGTAAATGATAAACTGAAGGGGGAATTCAAAACTGTGAAGTGTATTAGTCTGCGTGATGTATTTTGAATTTTATTCGACTTCGAAGTGAGGGCTGAAGAGGAGGGACATATCTGTCGCTGTGACATTCAGGGGGTTTACACTCTGAAAAAAGACGATAATGTTGACATAACAACATATAACGTAACTGATAATAATAACAAACAAACTCGCAGACAAGGACGAGTTTGTTTATTTCTATTATTAATTACACGGTCCTGTTGTTCAATACAGACGTAGGTGAACATTCGACTGAAGTACGAGCAGCTTATGAATGACTTACACTCAGGAAAGAAGTCCGTCATCATCTGACCTCAGGTCATCACCATGGAGTAGCCAATCACGGGCCTGGAATTCGATCTCACATATGTTTGATACCATTTATCTCAAATGGGTTTCTCACCCACAGGTGTGTAAGAAATCTAGAACTCTCTAAGCCAGATAACGTTATTGAGTATGACGGTGACTGACAGTACATCAAACAAAGCTAACTAAATCACGACACAGCTGTATCCAATTATTGAATGAGAAAGCGGCAAGAAGCGACCACTCAACCTACACAAAACAACGCTGTTCGTTAGGAATATTGTGATCGGGTACATCTGGTTCTAGCAGGAAGACAAGAACTCTAGAACTTCTGCTACTTCCAGACCATCAAAGACTTGAAATTGATAAAACAAGGCGCTACAAACAGTGCTGGTGAGGGTGATGGGGGTCATTAGATAATATTTCATAATATAAGTATGTAACGGAAAAAGCACATCTACGTAACTGATGTTATCGTGTGTGTAATTAGAAGTCGAAAAAGGTTATAACTGATTTTGACATCATAGCATATGATTTGTTTGTGTTTTGTCGCTGTCGCCGCCCTCAGCTATATGACGATGGTCTGTAAATAATCGAGACATCTGTTCTCCAAGTCAAAAATTGAAGCCCAGTGTTGAGTTAGTGAGTGAGTTCAGAGGGTATTTTTGTGCTTTTTCTGGAGACAAATATTTGCAGACAATCCTCTTTTGTTGAACGATTCTGTTATTGCTTTGCAAAGAAAGTTTATTTTTGGGGAAGTATATTGTTTAACATGGGAATGAGTGAGTGAGTTGGGTTTAACGTCGCTTTTAACAGTATTCTAGTTATATCACGGCGTGTCAGCTTAATGTGGAATGAAAGCCCGAAGTGATGCAGGTTTCAGACGTTTACCACTTCGATGAAACCCACGAGCACGGGAATGGTGCCGACAAACCTGCAAACTTTAACACTGGAAGTAGAGGTAAATTTGGATAAGTCTAATTCAATAGTGTTTCGACATGGCGGTAATTTGCGTAGTGTAGTAAGGTTGTTTTATTTTGCGACTGAAACGAAGACAGTCGTAACTTATGATAAATATTTAGGCTTGATTGTTGTTGTTTTCCAAGGCTAGAGTCGTCCAAAGCCTGTACATGCCTGTAAGACTACCTTTCCTGTCCGCAGAGTCGAACTCATTCGTCTTTGTCATTTGATACCATTCAAAATATATTTGATGCTAAAATTGCACCAAGCTTATTTGTATGGTCAATAAATTTGGGGATATACTTTTAGGGAGACCATACAAGAGGTACAGAGTAATTTCAGTTAAAAGTGTCTGGGCGCCTCTAGACGAACGTCAAGCAATGCTGTATTAGGTGATGTGGGCAGAAGTTATAGGTGTGTTCATTATTATAGTCGGTATATAGGTCATTGGTGCAGATTTCAGGTATCCTAGGATTTGCTTTGATATGCTGCGTATTCTTTATGATTATGGTAAAATAAATCGCGCTCTGCATTTATTAAATCTGTTCTTTATGTGTTTGGATCACTCAGGACTGTGTTAATAGTAAAGCATTTTTGAGAATGTTTGCACAGAGATGTAAAGATTTACAGTTGTAGAATTGGCCTGATAATATATAAAAGTCCTCTTTTATGAATTTGTATTGTATTTTCAAAACTGTAATGGATGTTGGAAAATACATAAAAGAATTATTTCCTGCCAACCATTTTGTTATTAAAAGTGTTAGCTTTGTATTTGAAAATATAACAAGAAAAACACCAGACAGATAGATAGATGAACGATTGTGCTTTTTGTTACACGTGTGGGCATGAGAACACCCTGAGATCCCCGCGGTCATCCCGGGTTAGTATTCGTCCCAATCTATCTATCTTATGTCCATGGCGAACATAGTTGGTTGGTTTGTTGTTTAACGCCGCACTCAGCAATATTCCAGCTATATGACGGCGGTCTGTAAATAATCGAGTCTGGACCAGACAAATCCAGTGATTGATATCATAAGCATCGATCCACGCAATTCAGATCGATGACATGCATCAACCAAGTCAGCGAGCCTGACCACCCGATCCAGTTAGTCGCCTTTTACGACAAGCGTAGTCACTTTTTACGGCAAGCATGGGCTGCTGAAGACTTATTCTATCATGGCGAACATAAACGTTGTATGTGTTTTATTTCTTCACGTTGCCACCGCCTACAAAATCTAGCGGGCATAGTATTAAGGGTACATTACCTTAATCCTCTCTGTGTTGACATTTGCCCCACAGAACTCGCTCCCTGCGCTGTCACACACATAACACTGCAGCCCGGAGGCTAGGATACAAAATATAATCAGTTAAATTGATTGCACCCTTTTTATATTTCCGTTACTGCAAATAGAAATGATATCATGTTTTTAGATTTGTTTCAACCTGAAAAATATCGATTGGCATGGCATGGTGGCCTTGTGATGTAAGGCACCGCAATTCGTTGTGTCAAGTTAAGTTCCTTAGTTGTGTCAAATTCAGCTAGTATTAGGTTCTGATAGCGAAGCCCGAAGTGATGAAGATCTCAGACGTTTACCACTTCGGTGAAACCTACGAGCACGGGCAATGTGCTGACAAACCTAGAAACATAATCGTGGCGAACGGGGATTCGAACCCACAATCATAGGTTTCTGGCCTGCCCAAGGGACGCAACTCTGCACAGCGAATCGCGGCGCCTTAGACGACTGGGCCATCCGTGCCCCCTTATATATGATTAAACAAGGCGACACAAACATGTCCATAATCATAAGAAATCTCTCCTGACAATAGTCAGTTATACGATTCCGAGTATATCATAAGCATGTGTAAATGAATTATTCCCATACCTAAACAAACATCAACTAAGATGGTGTTCTCCCGTTCACTAACAGCAACACACACACACACACACACACACACACACACACACTACCATTTTATTTTATGCACACAAGGAAATGTATGCCCTCTTAACTGAACTATTCATACAGTGATCAGTTAAGACACATTTGCAAACTTTAAGATATTTTCATACGCAACCATATCACTTCATTCTAACATACATGGTCATAATGCTGGTTTGTTTACACAATAGACCAAAGCATATTATACCAATTTATGCCTATTAATCATTTATGCCAATAAAAAACTTTAAACTATGAACAAAATCGACTTACCAACAACAAGCGCGGCACAAAAGATGCAGATTTTCCTAAGAATATCGTTCATGTTTCTCCTTCGTGGACTGCCGTGCAAATGTTCTCTCTAATTCACCTCACGATTTCACCTAGCGTTGTTCAAGCAGAAGTGACGATAATTATAGGTCAAGTGAAATAACAGGAAATACTTCTACAAATTGGGTAGAACTGAATGTCAGAAGTGTTCAGCTAACCAGCAAATTGCGACAATTTGAGCACGCGCTGGTTCTAGAGTATGCAACCTACAGCTGGGGGCGAAATCGCTGTGACACAGAAACATACTGCAAGGACTAGACGGCCATTGAAGATCACGGCAATATATGTTGATCACCTTTGTTTGTTGCTTAACGCAGCGCAATATTCCAGCTATATGACGGCGGGCTGTAACAAAATAAGTCTGGACTCCAGACATTGACATCATGAGCATCAATCTACGCAATTGGGATACGATGACATGCATCCACCAAGTC
The DNA here is from genome assembly GCF_022045235.1 of Haliotis cracherodii. Taxonomy (NCBI): domain Eukaryota; kingdom Metazoa; phylum Mollusca; class Gastropoda; order Lepetellida; family Haliotidae; genus Haliotis; species Haliotis cracherodii. Next base: position 14,748,776 of record NW_027266270.1, on the reverse strand, counting down.
AGTGGGTTGCCGAAGTCTATGTTGATCACACAAATGACGTTTCAAAACCCACCTTTAAATATTAGGTGGACTCGGAATTATCTGGAAGTTTCAGATTTCAAGCGACTGTAACTTTAGCTGGTGTATGGTCTCGGCATCGAATCGTTGCAATTTTAGAAGTTCAATCGTTAAAAACAAAAAAATAACTTTCAAGTATGTTTCAGAAAGCCCGAAAAAGATGAATTTCCTTAAGGTAAAGCCGAATTCTCACCGATTAAGCATTGACTTCGGGATATCATGTTATAGAATCGGAAAAATGAAAATGTGACCAGTGATCAATCTGCCCCAAAAGTGTTGTGTTCGTGACACAAGTTGTTGGGGAAGTTGAGGTTATTTGCATCCCAAACAGGGATGTACAGCAGATAGTGTTGAAATTCTCTACAAATTATTTTTTTTTTGTCCTGGTCTCACTTGGCAACAAGTATTATATTAGTTAGTTTTAGTTTGTTTGTTGTTTAACCCCGCACTCAGCAATATTCCAGCTATATGACGGCGGTCTGTAAATGATCGAGTCCGGACCAGACAATCAAGTGATTGATATCATGAGCTTAATGCTACATAGTAATATCATTAATTTTATAACTCTTTTTCAGTTATCGGGTTAGGCTCGCTGAATTGGTTGATTCATGTCATCGTATCCTAATTACGTGAATCGATGCACATGATGTCAATGTCATAAAGCTGAAATATTGCAGAGTGCGGCGTTAAACAACAAACAACAAACATCAAACAAACAAACCAATCAATTATCGATACCTTAAAATGATCAGTTTCTTTTGTATTTGAGTATGGATTCAGATATACACCAAAAGAATATCACATTTATTCTACATGTAGAGCACGTTTCTTTTTTTAAGAACATGATTCATGATCCAAAATAATAATTGTGACTTACAACCCTACTTTACAGGGACAGAGTACATTTATGGAATAAGCCTTTGATTGGCCTTGTCAATCAACGCCGTTCAGTTGAGAGTCGCAGCTGCTGTCCGCGCTTCAGCTGATTACCGTCTCCTGTGTTAACCTCACTTGTAACTGGTCAGTAGACACTCGGACTAAATATTGTTCATACTCGACCTTACATCTATGAAATGGTGGTTAATGATGTTCATTTGAGGACACGTATTTTCATCGATGAAAAACTGCAACTATAATATGTCACCGTGGCATGGCACTACTTGCACGAGAGAAGTGTAATCAAAATTGGTTGTCTCCGTCCACATGAAATCGTTTGCGTTCCTCCCGAAATCGTTTCAGGAGCAAGAGTCGAAAACTATAACGGCAACATTAACGACATAGGGTACACACGTTCACCATACACTCCAGTTATGCCATTTCCGATGATTGTTTCCTTAATAACTTCCCCTTTTTTCTGTTTCCGAGGTACAAATAAGGACTTTGTCCTGGCTGTTTTGGGGTTTTTTTTCAGAATAAGACAATTATTAGGGTTGTAAATGATATTTAGTCCACACAGTGACCATTAACTGTAGTTTCGCCGTTTGCGATTATCTTCTTGGTATTTCTCTTTTTTGGATTTAACGAGCCCGATTTTCGCTTGCAGCAACGTAATTAATGTGGTTGGTAAAGTCATTATCATTTTTCTTTATAAATTTAAATGAAATTTGCAATATGTGTACATAGTATTAGTGTTCAACGTACATGTTCCTTTCAGCTATATTTCCGATATCGACGTTGATTTTGAAGCACTCCAGCCATTTTGAAAACTGAACTACTCATGGCAATCACTCGGCCGTCTTTGTTCTGAATGTATTGTAATTAGTACATGTGTTGTTCGTAGAAGGGCAGTTTACGAGATAATGTAAATCATGACCACTAGAAAAGCAAATTACTACACTACATTTAAGACTACTATTATTAGAGAACCTTATCTATTAAGTGTAAATTTACATTAGTTTAGAACAGCTCTTTCTCGATTTCGTTGTGGCTCACATGGTCTATTTATTGAAACAGGCAGATATGAAGGTATTGCAAGAGAACATAGACTCTGTAGGATTTGTTAAACTGATTGTATTAAAGATGAATATCACTTTTTATGTGTATGTCCACCGTATAAAGATTTAAGAACAAAATATCTAAATAACTTTTTCTACCGCAACCCAAACTGTAACAATTTTTTTTAATATAATGACTTGTGATTGTACAGAAACTATTAGAAATTTATCAATGTTCGTTTATCATGCTATATAAAACTAACGAAATGTATGAATTTGTAACAAGCCCCAGACAATGTACCATGAATAAAGATTGATTGATTAACCCACTGGCACTAGACCGATGTGAAAAGCAAGTATCAACAAGAAATTTTCGACGGTTTAAGAGTTCGGTTCCAGAAACAGAAAACGGATGAAGACAGACGGACATGTATTGTAAATCCATTATATTAGGATAAATACCATGAACCCATTTCCTGCCATAGTTTCGTTTTAACCTCATTCTCTGAGAAAACCAATGAGACTACATTGAGCGAGAGAAACCGTGTGCTGAATTAATGACAATGAATATGGAGATGGTGACGTCGCTTAAGCTTCCGCTACTAAATTCTGATTGTAACAAATCATATTTTAACTTGCCATCAATATATTGCCTTTGGACCATAGACAAATGTAGCGCATTGACATGACTAAGTTCGATGCAAGTTCCTTGACGAGAGACATCGCGATCGGGCAGTCATCCATCTGACGTTCCCTTTGGTGTCCAAATCAAAAGTGTCGCTAATTGCTAAATGACAACATGGATTACTCTTAAATTGTTTGATATTTTATTGGCTCGTCGTGGTGAAATGAAAACCATTAAAGTACAGTTACCGAAATGTTACAATAACACCAAAACGCAGTCACTGGTAAACCGTTTTCAAAACGACAAAGACGCAGCTGTTAATTCTTTCACAAAATACCACTCCAATGTTGAAAATAAAGTTGGTGTAAACAAATATCTTCGACTAATATAAAACAGGAAGTGCACATGTAAAAAATATGTAACAATGGGGTTATAGAATATAGTAAATTTTATTAATGAAATACGAAAACACGAATATGAGCCTCATGTGTGTCATGAGTTGTTCAAATATATCGAATATATTCTCAACATTAAACTAGTTTAAAGAAATCGGACTGAACTCTGAGGTGGACATAAAGCCTTGCAACAGCGAGTGAGTGAGTGAGTTTGGTTTAAGGCCGCTTTTAACAGTATTCCAGTTATATCACGGCGTGTCAACTTAATGTGGGAGGAAAGCCCGAAGTGGTGCATGTCTCAGACGTTTACCACTTCGGTGAAACCCATGACCACGGGTATGGTGCTGACAAACCTAGAAACATAATCGGGGCGAACCGGGATTCGAACCCACAATCATAGGTTTCTGGCGTGCCCAAGGGACGCAACTCTGTACAGCGAATCGCAGCGCCTTAGACGACTGGGCCACCCGTGCCCCCGCAAGTGATACTAAACGACATGGCACACAAGTGATGACACAAATGTTGTGCATAATGTATTTGTCGAGCTGAGCCTGTAGATGCCTATCAAAACGTGCTAGCAGTATACTGAATGTGAGGGAATAAAGAAACTACATGTACGAAGGTTGACCCTATCAATGGCTTTCCAAAATTGTTTCATCCATGGGGAGGAGAGGGATCGCACCAGGATAAATGGAGCAAACTGGGATGCATCTCAGCATGTGTTATGGATCTCCGTGGAGATTAAGATTTGTTTGTTGTTTAACGCCGCACTCAGCAATATTCAAGCTTTATGACAGCGGTCTGTAAATAATGGAGTCTGGACCAGGCAATCCAGTCATTGACATCATGTAAATCAATCAAACTTGGATACGATGACATGCATCAACCAAGTCAGCGAGCATAGTCACCTTTTACGGCAAGCATGGGTTGCTGAAAACCTATTCTACCCCAGATCTTCACGGGTCCCTTATGATGGAAAGATCAACATAGTCTTCACGAAGATTAAGACAATTGGTAACCAGCAACCTTGATTGTACGATGCCACTTCATGGGGCGGGTGGTCAAATAATGTGACTTGGTTGATTGCGTGTCATCGCAAACAACCTTATCATCACAGTGTTGTGTTTAAAACTAGTATGTAACCATTAAAAATATCACAATACACAACAATACATTATAAAAACGGCCTATAGATCACGGCAACCAAAGTTTGGCCGCAATACTAGGGACCATGGTGACTTACGGTACCTCTGCTACCCCCAGGGATTCCTGGAGGATTTACACCATGCCTCTAGTTGCTGGCCATTGTCGTCAAATTTAGCCACACACTAACAAAACCCAATTATTTTACGATGAAGATAGTAGGAATGAACGTACTTTGATTATGTGATCTTCCATACCCTCTCAGGGGGGACAATTACTTTATGCTACTTTTATGATACATCCGTTAACAATTTCAGTTACAGAGTAGACACTTCTAATATTATAAAATGTTTACTATGTACACAAATTAAAAAATATCAATTCTTTTTAATAGCAAATGATTAAATGCGGCGGAACATTGTTAAAACATTTCTTCATGGTGGTTTTTGGTTGGTTGCTTGTTGGTTGCTTGTTGGTTGCTTGTAGACTTGTTGCCCCCCCCCCCCCCCCCCCCCCCCCCGCCTCACTGATTCACCACGTGGTTAATATGCCTGCGTGCTACATGTATTTGTAAAGGAGTAACATTTAAAGCACTTGATCTACTATTACTTGTGTGGTTGTTTATATGGTTGTAACGAGCCCTCTTATCTACCCGTGAGACCGCTTCCGTGGTCTAGTGGTATCGCGTCCGCCCGGAGAGCGAAATATCCGGGGTTCGATCCCCGGATGCGTCATACCAAGAGAAGTTAATAAATGGTACTTATTGTTTCTCAGTCTGGCGCTAGGCATTAGGGGCCTAAAACAAGGACTGGTCGGCTTGGAGTCAGTATACTGTGTCTGAGTGGGGCATTCGTGTTGAACTGCGGCACGGTATCTGAGTGAGCTAGCACAAGAAATCGGCATCAGTCAGGACTAGTACAAGCAGACACACACACACACACACACACACACACACACACACACACACACGTCGCTATATAAGGGCAAACATCTTGGACGCGACGTTAAATCCTATTTCACCTCACCTCACACACACCAGTGACTTTCTAACCATACAAACCTGACGCCATCCTTTACATGAAACACCCGTGTAGTAATAATGTAACTCCGCGTGGAGAAATAAGTTCTCTAAGCACAATTACGGATTATCTGATGATACGTGGTGCTGTTGATAGCCGAGCTCGATGGTACATCGTACCAAGCTGTTGTGCTCAACCAACAACTCTTCCTGGTAAAATCATAGTCAGCGGTAATGCAAGTGAAATTCGATGCTGATAGACACAGACTGGTGCACTCCTCTATTGTTTGAATGGAGTAGACAACATTGGCATTATAACCATTGGTGACTTTGTTGTTAAAGATGGTGAAGCCTGATCCATATCCAGAGCTACCACAATCTGAAAAAAGGAGCGAATCGTTTGATATGAGAATAAAGTTTGTTTATTTGTTTAACGCTGCACCCCACAATATTCTAGCTATTGTACAGCTGTCTGTAAATAATCGAGCCTGGATCAGACAATCCAATGATAGACATCATGAGCATTAATCCACGTAATTGGGATACGATGACATGCATCAACCAAGTCAGTGAGCCTGATCTCCCGATCCCATCAGTCGCCTCTTACAAGCATAGACGCCTTTAAGGGCAAGCATGGGTTGCTAAAGTAGATACAAACCTTGGACACAACTGCTGCCACGTTTCACATACATGATGTCGCACACACAAAAGCCGTTATTGCAGACCACGTTCGTCCCAGAACAATATTCGTGGCACGTGCCAAAGTTTGGTGGAGTTCCTGAAAAGAGGATAATCCATATACGCTCGTACCAGAATAGGCATTCATTTGAACAGACAATCCATTGAAATCGTAACCTTTAATCATTACGTTTCATTCTCGCCATCGCCAATACACTACGATTCTCCACTACCCATGATTGCATACGATCACTGTGCAGTGTGAGGCCTTTCGTCGGTGGGGTGGAATACGCTCACCTTTTCACGAATATCAAGCATCATCACCATGTGGTAATGATTCGTAAACACATTCTAATGATATCATCGTACAAGGTACTCTGCTATGATAAGAGAGGATGTATTATGCAGTAATGTCACGTTTGGGATTTTAGAATTGCACGTGAAAGAACATATAGTTATAGTAGAGTAAAAAACAATCATTAAATATTTCATACAATCTTGAAATAGTACCTTCAAAAATCAAGAATTGAATAATAAAACTATTCGTTTTCTTCAGCGGTCAAGTGTTAATAAAACCCTTTCTACTGAAATGAGAAATATCTGCACATCGATTGTATCCGATCATAGGTATGTGTTTTTGAATTACTATTACAGTTTTTTGCCCAAAAGAGAGCGTATCACTTCCCACCGATGGCACCCGTCACAAACACATACAAAGACAAGTCAATTGTTCACCTGATTAAACACGGGAACATATGGCACAAGTCAAAATAGGGAAGTGCATGCACATCATGTTTTTGTTACTGATGCGTCACATTGGGAAATGTTCGCAGATCGGGGTTCTTATCCGTTATTCTGTGGTTTCGATAACCTTATCCTTATTAGTAATTCCAATGGGCAACCTTACCTGGACACGAAGAGAAACCACAGTTCTCACTAGTCGTGCTGGAGAGAGTCTCCGAACAGTCCGCTCCTCCGTAAGCTGGAGCAGGGTTGGTGCAGGTTCGGGTTCGTGTCCTTGTTCCTGTAGCAGTGATGCCGCAAGTCAGTGAACACACCAACGTGCCCCACGCCCCCCAAGCGCTGACACCTCCATCAACTGAAAAACATAGATATCGAAAGACCTGTTAATAATAATCGAATTATTTGGAAATGTCCCCTAATCGGGGTTCTTATCCGTTCTTCAGTGGTTTCGATAACCTTATCCTTATTAGTAATTCCAATGGGCAACCTTACCTGGGCACGAAGAGAAACCACAGTTCTCACTGGTCGTGCTGGAGAGAGTCTCCGAACAGTCCGCTCCTCCGTAAGCTGGAGCAGGGTTGGTGCAGGTTCGGGTTCGTGTCCTGGTTCCTGTTGCTGTGGTGCCGCAAGTCTGTGAACATCCCAATATGCCCCACGCACCCCAAGCGCTGACACCTCCATCAACTGAAAAACATATAAATCGAATGACTCGTTGTTGGTAATAGTAGTCAAAGTACTGTGTAACTGTACAAATGATCGACTCCTCGTCTAGTTTGGTATTCCGACTTGTGCACGGAGGAGGATGTGCAGGATGTGCCGCTCGCACATGCACCACCACTCGCTTCTTTCTGTAACCTACAAGAACTTGCGAGGAATGGCAGATAGACAGACATATCAGTTAAAGACGATAAAATACATACAATACGATAAAAATGCGTTTTACAAAATAAGCTGATCAATTTCATGTAGCGTAACTAGAGGCTTTTGGAAAAATAGTAATATAGCGAACAGAGATACATACTAGTATTACAAGGCAAAAAGAAAATCACAATAAATAGAAAGCGTAAACATAACTTAAAACTGTTGATTGATGTACACTATGTTCATATGTTTATCCAAGATTAGTTTGCAAGTTTTATGTACATTTATACAATTCCAGGCATGATAAAATATGTGAAGGCTCACCACGTGTATTTCAGAGCTAAAAACTACACTCAGCGTTGTGCTGAACATGTACTCCGGCCATTGTGTTGTGTTTTTTTTATCAGTGCTTTGTTTTTATACCCTCTGCTCCATCAACATCCCGGAAATTGGCTTCATACATTATTCCCATATGGATAAGCGAATCTGGGCTGAACGAACGGACGCTTTAACCACAAGGGAACCACACCACCCCTCATCAAAGAGAACATCATTGTTTTGATCGGAAGGTATGTGTTTTATTCAATGATTGTCGGAAGAGGCTACTGAAGGGATCGGGTGGTCAGACACGCTGACGTAGTTGATGCATATCACCGTATCCCAATTGCGTGGATCGATGTTCATACCATTCACTGGATTGTCTTGTCCAGACTTTTGTAGAGTCAAATTAAAAAAACTTCACATTTTTAAAAGTCATCTCACATATGATATACAACGGACAAATGTATCAGAGAAAGTAATTTTTAATCATTAATGTCCAAAGAAGGATTTTAATTAATGGTGGTAAACATAATTTGTTCCAAGCACCTACGGTATTCGGTAATAACATCAACAGTTTAAAGTCCCAAGTACGAGAATCTGATGGCACACAAGTTCAGTAACGTGTTTGGCCACCATGTGCGTTGACAACTGCCACACAACGCCTCCGCATGGACCTTGTGATGCTTGTGAACACACGACTGGGAAGACGACGCCATTGTTGCTGCAAAATGGTGCCAAGATCTTGCAAATTCTGTGGTTGGTTCTGGAGAGTGCGCAGACTTCTGCCAAGAGCATCCCAGACGTGTTCGATTGGATTGAGGTCGGGAGACCTTGACGGCCAGTCCATGACGTTGACTCCCGCATTCTGAAGGAATGTCAAAATTGCTGTGTGGGGTCTGGCATTGTCGTGTTGGAAGATCAAACCGGGTCCATGTGCTGCCATAAAAGGCAGAAGTTCTGGTGCCAGTACCTTGTCGCGGTAAGCAGCAGCGTTGAGGTTGCCACGGTTGACAAGAAGCCTGGAACGTGCTTTGCCACAGAAAGCACCCCACACCATGACACTTCCGCCTCGAAATCTGTCAACTTCCTGTACACAACAATGGGCGTAACGTTCATGACGGCGCCTCCACACCCTCGCCTAACCATCAGCAAATCGAAGATTAAATCGGGATTCATCACTGAAGACGACTTGATTCCAATTCCTCTGAGTCCATCGTAAGTGTCGCTGTGCCCACAATTGACGTTGACGTCTGTGTAATTGAGTCAGAATCGACCCGCAGTATGGCCGTCGTGCTTGAAGGTGAGCAGTTCTCAGACGGTTTCGAACAGTTTGCGCACTCAGTCTACCCCTAAACAGTTCATTTCTGGTTGATGTAGCCGTCAAAAATCGGTTACGGAGGTGACGTAAGACAATCTGACGATCCTCTGCATGTGGCGTCAGACGTGGTCGACCTGGCAGAGGGCGATCAGCGGTGGTACCCGTTTGCTGTAGACGCGTCTGTAAATCATAAACAGTCCGTCGACTACAACCCATCGTTCTTGCGACTTCAGCTACGGATGTTCCCGTCTGCAACATGCCGATTACACGTTCACGTTGCACATTTGAAAGGAGTGGCATGACAAATGGCCGTAAAGACTTTTGTTTTCTTGTGTTTTTCTTTATTGTTTATGACTGCTAACAAGTATGGCTGAAAACACCAGTTGCACATACATGTAAAAAAACACTTTTGCCACTATAGTGATGTGCACATGATTTTGATCGATTCACCTGCACAAAAACGGGTGTTATCTGAAGACAATACGTGGCCATTACTGTTTAAATACAAAATAAGGGCCCGCAATGATAACTGGTCAAAATGTTAAAATTTTAGGATTGTGAAGTTTTTAATTTGGTTCAGTATATTTACAGTCAACCGTCATATACCTGGAATAGTTCCTGAGTGCGGCGTTAAACAACAAACAAACAAAAGGTGTTTTTATCACAAGTTATGGAGATTCTATAGTAGAGTTGGTCCCCAGGAAACTATTCTAGCCTTACAAGGCGGCTGATCAGAGTCGACAGTTATGGTGACATCGTTGATTGTTTTATTTCTTTGTTTGCGGCACTCAGCAATATTACGGCGGTCTGTATTTAATCCAAACAGGTCGCTATATGGCTGCGATAACGCCGATGTGACGTTAAATTTTAACTCACTCACTTATCCAAACAGGACCAGAAAATCCAATGGCTTACATCATAAGCAACGATCTACGCAATTAGGATACGACGACCTGTATCAACCAAGTCAGTGAACCTGACTACCCGATCCTGTTAGTAGCCTCTCACGCCAAACATGGGTTGGTGAAGAACCATTCTAAACCGGCTCGTCACGGTTTTTTTTATTGTTTGTCATCTTAGGTGAGGTGAAGGTGAAATGGGGTTTAACGTCCCGTCCAAGATTATTGCACTTATATAGCGACGTGCATGTACGTGTGTGTGTTTGTGTGGCTGCTTGTACTAGTCCAGACTGATGCCGATTTATAGTGCTAGCTCACTGAGATACCATGCCGCAGTTGAACATGAATACCCCACTCCAACACAGTATACTGACTCCGAGCCGACCAGTCCTTGTTTTAGCCCCTTAATGCCGAGCGTCAGACAGGGTAACAACAAGTACCATCTTTTAACGTCTTTTCGTACGACTCGGTCGGGGATCGAACCCCAGACCTTCCGCTCTCCGGGCGAACGCTCTACTACTAGACCACGGAGGCGGTCTGTCATCTTAGCCCTAAGTGTGACGGTAAGAAACAAACCAAACCAAAACAAACAGTGAACTATAATTTGCTACATACGTTGGCTTGATTCCCGGCGAGGGCCACAAACACAACTCGTAAATGTTCTGCTTACATTGGGCTCGTGTATTCACAGGCCCCTTTCATGTAGCCGAAATATTGCTAGAGTGGGACGTAAACGCCATACGAAACGAAGCATAATCGCGATTCATAGACAAGCAAGGCTACGTGATTAAAATCTGGTGAATCAGTGTAAGTATAAATGCATCTTCAGGTACGGCGGTCTGAATATAATTGAGTCTGGACCAGACAGTCCAGTGCTCGTCATGCTTTAACCAAGTCAAGCGAGCCTGACAACCCGAAGCCGTCAGTCAGATCTTATGACAAGAATAGTCGCCTCTTACGGCAGGCATGGGTTGCTGAAGACCTATTCTACCCCGGATCTTCACGCAAAAAGGCATTTCATGATTGCTTCTCTCCTTGGCAAATAAACGTCCATGTCGTTTATTATCCCCCGTCACGAAGTGGAAGGGGCATATATGAATGGGTGCCGTCCGTCCGGCCGTCCGTCACATTTCGTTTCCGGAGCAGATCTTGAAAACCGTACCATATTTCTTCACCAAACTTGGCACATAGATAGATCTAGTGGTGAACCGGTGCCTTTTGATAGTTTGTGATTTTTTTAAAAGTTATTTTTCGAGTTTCCATGGCAACGACTTTGATTTAGACTGAAAATGGCGGTAGTCCTCGTTTCCGGAGCAGATCTTGAAAACCGTACCATATTTCTTCACCAAACTTGGCACATAGATAGATCTAGTGGTGAACTGGTGCCTTTTGATAGTTCGGGATTTTTAAAAAAAATATTTTTCGAGTTTCCATGGCAACGACTTTGATTTAGACTGAAAATGGCGGTAGTCCTCGTTTCCGGAGCAGATCTTGAAAACTGTACCATATTTCTTCACCAAACTTGGCACATATATAGATCTAGTAGTGAACTGGTGCCTTTTGATAGTTTGTGATTTTTTTTAAAGTTATTTTTCGAGTTTCCATGGCAACGACTTTGATTTAGACTGAAAATGGCGGTAGTCCTCGTTTCCGGAGCAGATCTTTATAAACGTACTATATTTCTTTACAAAAAGGCCCAGTGAACATAGTTCACAGGAGCTAATGCATTGCACACACCCGACATGTCATATTGGCGGGGGTTGTGAGTATTTCATGCTTGTTTGTCTGATAGTTTTCGAAGCGGACCTCATAAAATATACTGCATTGTCGTTAATGATTAGTCATTGCCTCCGCGAACGTAATCAATATTCCTTCCAACAATACATTGACAACTAATATCTTTATATTTTCTGGGAAAATTAAATTTCCTCGACATGGTCAGAAAAAAATGACAATGGGTGACATATTGAATAACATATCCGCATCCGTTTAATTGTCCCTCCTTAGTTGGAAATAATCTCACATTAAAAATATTCTCTCTCGTGGTAGCTGTTGTGTTAGTCTCTATTAAAATGTGAAAAATGATACCGAGACAAAACATATTTCATCGAGACATTCTCTTCAAACAATCCGAAAAATAAACAGTTGTTTTTGTCATGGTCTGTATTGGTTACTGTGATGGTAATAATATGCGCATTTTAGTCAGAATGTCTTTAGTAATGGCTTTGTAAACACTGGTTTGAAAAAAGCGATGCCACTGCCGAATTTCTGACACTCTACCTTTGGAAATTGTTTCTGTTTATTCTTTTTTCAAAACTAGCAACATGCTATTCTAATTTTAAACATACCCATAGCTACTGTGATCTGAGAATCTGGGAAGTATTTTGACTATGTTTTTTTAGGATACCAAAGTCTTGCAAAGTATTCTAATCGGCGCTACCATCCGGATTATCTTGGTTCAAGAACCGTCAGACCGATCAACTTGTACGATGTTCTTTTACTTTTGAATGACAAGAAGCAGGTGTAATTTACAAAAGTATACAACTTACAAAAAAGGCCGCGATCGGATCTTACTGTGAGAATGTAAAGTTTGGTGTAAACCACTGTCAGGGAAACCATAAGTTTATCAATATTATAGCTAAAATCGATAGAATTATCATTAAATGCCCACAAGCTATTGAAATCTGCGGGCCAGTGTAACCAGATAGCAGTCCGCTTTTCCCTAACGACGGGATGCTGTATGTTCTATTGTTATTTGACGTAACTAGCAACACGTCCGAAGTTATAGAGATGTCACCCGTCACGAGATGCCATCAATGTGTCTTGCACGTATCGGCCAACACGTAGGTCACACCGTCCGAAGTTATAGAGGATATCTCATGTGTCGAGTGAAATATCATGTTTCTCATCGCGGGACGGTGGGTGTGTGTGTGTGTGTGTGTGTGTGTGTGGAGGGGGGGGGGGGGGGGGGAGATGGCCACGAGTGCAAATATCTCCTTTTCACCCGTCAGGTGATGAGAGAAACACATGATATTTCACGAATCACATGGAATATCCTATTTATTATATACTTTTTGTGTAGTTGTCTTCCGGAAATTTTATCATTTCATTAAAAATGTTAAACTTTAAAACGTAAGTTCTCCAAACCTAACACACAGGGACGGTACTCCACCCCTTGTATTTGCGACAATAAAAGTAGTTTCATTTTTTCAGCATCTTTATAAAATATAAACAAAAGTAACACAAAGTATTTAGGGGCAATTAAAATACGTATCATACATATAGATATGATTATATACAAAATCAACTTTAACAAAAAATATACTTGAAAACTACCCAACCACTGTTGGAAGTGAAATAATAAATGCTGATCAAGTAACAAAAATGGTTCTTTGCGAAACAAACTGTCTCGATTGACGAGTTTAGTGAGACATTAACAGTGTATAACGAAACATTTTCAAGAGAATAACAAACAACCTGAACCGATATTAACTCCATAAATGGCCATCTATCATTATTTTGCCTTACCAATGAGGAACTAACATAAAAAGGACGTAAAGGACGTCAACAGTTTCTGTACGGGCAGGAGACTTTCGATAAAGGGAGACAAATGAGGGGAGGTCACTCTTGTATGACAATACTTCCGTCAAAGTGTTATTTTCACAGCAGTGAAATATCAGGTGTTATGTTCACTGCAGTAAAATATCAATAATGTTCACTGCAATAAAAATATCACTTTTCTCAACTTCACACTTATATTAAGTATATTGCGTATATTATAAAATTTTACAGACGTTAATACATTTATCGTCAATACATCTTCACTTTCTTTTCATCACTTCACTTATTTTATGTCCGTTGTATGTAATAAACGTAACTCGGTTTGAAATCATTGACATTTCATCAGTTGTTTGACATAATAGCACCACAAACGGGCGTTGATTGTCATTCCTAATTTTGACACTTTCAATTACGGTCGATTAATCTCTGGACTATCATTTCCTTATACACTTTGATTGACTTGATTTTATTCGTTGTGTGTTTTTTAAAATGTGATGCAGCGTCTGCAACGCACGGAACGTCTACGGGCTATTGGCATGCTGAAAATTGGCAGAGGTCATCGTGCTGTGTCCAATACGTTCAATGGTTCACAATTTTTAATCAGTAGGCTATGAAACAGAAACTAACAAACCCCAAATGTTGTCAATCGATCCCACTAAGAGCGTCCCAGGTTAACGACAAGAGTACAGGATCAAATTATCCGAAACCAGACTCTACAAAATCGAGCTCAAACCCAGAATCAAACTTCTGCCAACTTTCATGACGCTTCTGGAGTACAAGTCTACATGCAACTCATCTCCATGCTTGATCGCCACGCGTTCAGCCGCCCCTTACAAATCGTCATATTGCCAACAAACGTCAATGGTGTACACAACGTCGGAACATTGATAGGCGTGGTCGTGTCTTTCGACGTCAAAATGAACGTCATACCAATGTCAACATCATAGGCCGCCGACCACGTTGGCTGTACCTTGATCAGGCACGGCTAGAGGCAGACTTCATCAAAACGCCATTCAGAAACTCATACGCAGTATGCCACGTCAAGTGAATGAATGTTTGACAAATCGGTATAACGCTCTACTCGTCAACTTTGAAATCTCCCATATTACACCTTTTATCCTTCAATATATTTGGCGGTCATAACGTCTACCGGTTGTAATGTGTTCCCAATTCGTTCATTATTATCATTCAACTATAACAAGAAACCAATATCTCTTACAATTCTGGAAATTTTAAGCTATTTCCGAGAATACCCTACTTTAGAGGAGTTGGAAATTTTAGAAGTTCCAACTCAATAAGTAAGGCATTTCGTGATAGCTTTACGCTGATTGTCAATATCCCGTCATTGTGTTTTAATTACGAAGGGGATCCCAACGTGAAGTTCATTGTATAATTAGTTATGGCCACAGCGAACATAATACATTGTCCATACAACAATTTATTGACTGATAACGAAACTGATATCTTTATATTTGTTGAGAATACTAAATTCCCTTTACATGGTTAAAAACAACAACAATGGGTAACATATTGAATAACACAACTGCATCTGTTTCTTCTTCGTTCATTGGAAAATATTTCACTCTAGCAAAACATACCTATTTCTGATATTTCTAATACCGAGAAAACGTATACCATCGGGACATTTTCCCGTAAAACAATCTGAAAAACAAACAGTTGATTTGCCAAGGTATGTGTAGTTTTATTACAGTGACTGTAATTGTATGGATCTTTTCGTCATTTGCAGCATTTGCATCTTTCAACAAACACACGGCCTTCCCATGGGATTCCCGCTATCAACCTTGATCACCGAGATATTAAAGACCCACCTTGAAGAAAATGCCCCAGAAACATCCCAAATAACTCCCCTCTGCTGGTTCCGCAAAGTAGGTGACATCTTTTTAATCCTACATCCCAACAATGACCCCAGAACCCTACTGGACCACCTGAACTCCCCAAACCCACGAATGCAGTTCACCATTGAGGACGAAACTAATCGTCAGCTACCCTTCCTTGATGTTCTTGTACAGAAAGACAATAACACCAAACTCCAGACCACTGTTTACCGGAAACCAACCCACATAGGTCAATATCTTCACTATGCCTCCAACCATCCACTTAAAGAAAGGTCAAGAAAGGAATTATCTCAACCCTAGCGAGTCGACCCCATCTGTTCTACAAAGCAACATCTTACAACTGAAATAAGCCACCTTAAACAAGTATATTCACATAGCACAACCACTACCCTGAGAAGCTCGTGCAACAGACAATACAGAACATCACCAAGAAATCTGAGAAATAACCCAATCAACAAACTGCACCCTTTTTGATCAGCTTCCCCTACTTTGGAACAGTTAGCCATAAAATGCAGAGACCAGGAATAAAGAAACAGGCCAACATTGATGTAGTTTTCAAGAGAAGTCACACCATTCAGAACACAATTTAAGCCACAGGACAAACACCCACCAGCCACAAACTAGAACCATTAGGAGCAGTGTACCACATTCCGTGCAATTGTGGAAAGGCTTAACAGTGGAGAAATATCTAGGCCCATCAAAACCCGAATTAAAGAACATCACAGCTCAGTCTCCAAAGATGACTCTAAACAGCTCTATCGGACCATATCCGAGACAACCCAAGCCACAGCATCCAGTGGAATAAAGTCAAAGCCCTCACCACAAAGACTTCAAAATCAGAAAACTACAAGAAATACACCAACCGTCAATCAACCGTGACCCCTGGTGTACCATCAACTCATCAAAGACCCCAATCAGTCATAATCCTTTTGTTGATATTACTGGCTTCCCCCTTTTGTTTATATTACTGACTTCGCCGATCAATATGTTTACTACCCTTTTTCCCTAATTAAAAACTTCACATTTTTAAAAGTAATCTCATATATGATATACAACGGACAAATGTATCAGAGAATACCATAATCATCAAGAATACGCAGCATATCAAAGCAAGTCCTCAGATACCTGGAACATTCCTTTTAAAGAAATATGCACCAATGACCTATATATCGACTATAATAATGAACACACCTATAACTTCTGCCCACATCACCTAATACAGCATTGCTTGACGTACGTCTAGAGACACCCAGGCACTTTTTACTGAAATTACTCTGTACCTCTTGTATGGCCTCCCTAAACGTATATCCCCAAATTTATTAACCATACAAATAAGCTTGGTGCAATTTAGCATCAAATTGAAAACTTCACAATTTTAAAAGTAATCCCATATATGATATACAACGGACAACGGAATTTTTAATCATTAATGTCCAAAGAAGGATTTTAATTAACGGTGGTAACCATAATTTCTTCCAAGCATCTACGGTATTCGGTAATAACATCAACAGTTTAAATCATAAGTCCAAAGCACGAGAATCTGATGGCACACAAGTTCAGTAGCGTGTATGGCCACCATGTGCGTTGACAACTGCCACACAACGCCTCCGATGGACCTTGTGATGCTTGTGAACACACGATTGGGAAGACGACGCCATTGTTGCTGCAAAATGGTGCCAAGATCTTGCAAATTCTGTGGTTGGTTCTGGAGAGTTCGCAGACTTCTGCCAAGAGCATCCAAGACGTGTTCGATTGGATTGAGGTCGGGAGACCTTGACGGCCAGTCCCGCATTCTGAAGTAAATTCCTTGTCAAAATTGCTGTGTGGGATCTGGCATTGTCGTGTTGGAAGATCAAACCGGGTCCATGTGCTGCCATAAAAGGCAGAAGTTCTGGTGCCAGTACCTGGTCGCGGTAAGCAGCAGCGTTGAGGTTACCACGGATGACAAGAAGCCTGGAACGTGCATTGCCACAGAAAGCACCCCACACCATGACACTTCCGCCTCGAAATCTGTCAACTTCCAGTACACAACAATGGGCGTAACGTTCATGATGGCGCCTCCACACGATCGTCTACCATCAGCAAATCGAAGATTAAATCGGGATTCATCACTGAAGACGACTTGATTCCAATTCCTTGAGTCCATCGTAAGTGTCGCTGTGCCCACAATTGACGTTGACGTCTGTGTAATTGAGTCAGAATCGGCCCGCAGTATGGCCGTCGTGCTTGAAGGTGAGCAGTTCTCAGACGGTTTCGAACAGTTTGCGCACTCAGTCTACCCCTAAACAGTTCATTTCTGGTTGATATAGCCGTCAAAAATCGGTTGCGGAGGTGACGTAAGACTGACGATCCTCTGCATGTGACGTCACACGTGGTCAACCTGGCCGAGGGCGATCAGCAATGGTACCCGTTTGCTGTAGACGCGTCTGTAAATCATAAACAGTCCGTCGACTATACCCATCGTCCTTGCGACTTCAGCTACGGACGTTCCCGTCTGCAAAATGCTGATTGCACCTTACGTTGCACATTTGAAAGGCGTGGCATGACAAATGACAGTACAGACTTTTGTTTTCTTGTGTTTTTCTTTTCTTGTTAATGACTGCTAACAAGTATCACTGAAAACACGTGCGGTATTATGGCCAAGTGACCAGTTGCACGTGAAAAAACACTTTTGCCACTATAGTGCTGTGCACAGGATTTTAATCAATTCACCTGCACAAAAACGGGTGTTATCTGAAGACAATACCTGGCCAATACTGTTTAAATACTGTAACGCAATAAGGGCCCACAATGATAACTGGTAAAAATGTTGAAATTTTAGGATTGTGAAGTTTTTAATTTGGTTCAGTATATATCTGATATCTACTCTACTGTATAAACACTGCCACCTACCTGTATATATTTGTATGTATATATATGTATGTATGTCATGTCATGTCAAACATACTCAGTACATCACCTGCGTGATAACAGTGTTAGAACCTTCACTAAAACGTGGCTCCTAATGTGTAATAAAGAAATTGTTCATCATAAATCTTTTCCTTACTCAGCAACATGCTATTTTAATTATAAATGTACCATTAATAACTATTCCATTTAGACCATGTGAATCTAGGTAGTATTTTAATTAAGTGTCGGAGAAAGTCCGAATTCGTCGATTAGTTTGGCTCATGATGCTTTTTCGAGACCCGTGAGGCCGAGAACGATCTTCGCGAGTGAAACTAATCGATGGACTTAGGACTCTCCTGCTTACAATGAATTCACTATTGTACTCACGTGTGTTACTAATGTACAGTGCACACCAAAACTGGTTCTTACGCGTACTATAACATTTGGTTGATGCATGTCATCGATCCCAATTGCGTGGATCGATGCTCATGATGTGACTCTCTGTATTGTCTGGTCCAGACTCGATTATTTACAAACCGCCGTCATATAGCTGGAATATTGCTGAGTGCGGCGTTAAACAACAAACAAAACTCTTAAAGGCGCACCTGTTAACAATAGTCCTGCTGAACAATCATCTGGTCGTGAGGTATAAAAATGAAACAAAACAAAAAGAAATTCCTGTACAAGTTTGGACCCAAAACCGATTTAAATCATCCTCATAAAATGATGAACTTTAGACGTTCATCAATTCCGATAAATCAAGCAAAAAGCTCAGTAATTCTCTTCTTAATTTGATTGGCCTGAACTTTGCTCTCAGGGCAAGACACGAGCACCAAGTATTGTGGGTAGGGGACACCTCTCAAGTTAAGGTGACGCAAAACTTGAACCAAGGGTCCAAGGACTTTGTTTACACTAAGGATACGTCCAAGGCCAACAGGGGTGGCCTTGCGCACCGGAAGTGCGAGCGTGAAATGGTGAAGGTGTCTCAGAACAACGAGGGTGATTCTTGACTCATTTATACAAAAGGTATATGAATCTAAGAGATATGACATGAGGTACTGAGGTAGATCCATGCATGCAGCTTCCATATCTGCATTGCCCTTATGCCTATGGGAAGTGTCCCGACGCTGATGTCTTACATTTACCACTTTGACATATTCTAATTTGATATTTGCAAGGTTTGCATTTGAGAGTTACAACAGAAGCAACTTACTAAAGAGGCCGCGGTTGTATCTTCTTGTAAACACGTTACCTTTGGTGTACACCGAAATCAGCGAAAATACAGCTATTGGACGGTTGTGCATGGATAATCGAGTCTAAGTCAAGAAGACAGTGCTTGACCGCAGAAGCAACAACCCAGGTCGACCGCGCATAATCACACACAAAATCACATAATGTAACATCCCAATGCTGAATAGTTCTCTCCTATCAGAGTGAATTAGTTTGGTTTAACGCCTTTGTGAACAGTCATGTAGTTCCACCACTGCGTGACAGCCTGATAAGGGAGGAAAGCCCGAAGTTATGTAGGTTATACTAATCTGACACGCCTGAAGAGTGCACATCCGAGTCGTGAAGATGCGAGGTAAAATAAGTCTTCAGCCCATGCTTGTGGTAAAAGGCGACTATGCTTGTCGTAAGAGTCGACTAACGGGATCGAGTGGTCAGGCCCGCTGTCCTAGTAGATGCATGTCATCGTATCCCAATTGTATGGATCGATGCTCATGATGCCAATTACTGGATTGTCAGGTCCATGCTCGATTATTTTTCAGAGTGCAGGGTTAAACAACAGACAAACAAACAAACTTCAGCCAGATGTTGCACCGTCGACGATTGCACGCAATATCTTGTAATTAAGCAGTTGAAACTTTGTTAAGACTTTGTTTAACATAGCACAAACCACAGCCTTCGACATTGTAATGACAGCCATGGAATGACATCATAGATCCACATATCAAAGCAGCCTGCATCCCTTAAAGGGGTAAACAGAAGCAAGACGATGCTTTCATAGTCATAAGAAATCTCTGCTGAAAGCAGCATCCATTGTACAAGTCCGACTACATCACTATCAACAGTGACACAAGCGAAAAGGTGGGCGTATCCGGCCCCACCGGTGGCACCCGTGACAAAAACACATGCAAAGGGAAGTCAATTGTTCACTGTCACCGGGTCGTAAAGCCAGTCTAGTCACGGTCTAGTGACCGCTCCGCTTCTCGCTTTTAATTATCCAGCTTCCGTTACCATTCGGCAAAGTCCGGCGGTCGCCATACGCCGATGTCTGTGCGAGAATTGATGACTCGAAAATTGTATTCTTAAGCTGTATAATCACACACTTTCATCATTTATTGATTTGATATGTTGTTATCTTATTAATGATTGCTACCTTATATATGCGTTGAAAATGTTTTAGTAACATTGATTTTCGCGGAGTAGCCGGATTATCTGGCACTGGTAGATATCTCACATGTATTTAAGGTCATATTTGCCACCTCGATAAATGTACATATACTCCACGACAAAAGTTCCTGTGACACCAATATTTCAGTGTATTTTCCAAACAAGTAAAGTTTGGTTTTCAATATTGTAGTACATGTATGGAATCAAGTCACCAAAACGCAACTGCTACAGAGAAGCATCCAGTCCATGCAAAATTTGACTTTTATGCAAGCCCAATGAATTTCACTATTCAAGAATGGGTATTTAAACATGTGCGTTAACAGGATTCCATATGCATTGTTTAGGTTCGTGCTGACAACAACCCAAAATTACGCAATTATTCAACATTACAAAATGCCACGCCTGTCCGAAAATGAGCGTTTGCGAGCCACTGGTATGCTTGAAGCAGGATCGAGGCAACGTGATGTTGCAAGACAATTTTACGTCCACAGAAACACCATTTGGTGTTTATGGCAACGTTGACAACAGACGAATGCAGTCAGAGACCATCCTCGGACTGGCAGGCCACGCGTAACCAATAATTGACAAGACAACTGGATTCGAACAACACGCCTAAGAAATCGATTTCAGCCAGCAACAGTGACTGCAAGAAGCATCCCTGGCCTTCGACGAATATCTTCACAACCCGTACGTCACCGCCTCAGATGTGCTGGGATTGTCGCCAGAAGACCCGCCATACCACCATTTGGACAGGAAACCACCGTCAAGCACGTCTACAGTGGTGCAGACAGCGTCTACGTCTGCACACACATATAGAAAAATCACGTGTCTCTACCTCCAGGTAAGGCTAGACTGTTTATGGCTACTGGTTTGGTCAGGTCGAAACTAAGGTTTCGTGAGCAAGTGGTTATGGGGCAGTATTGAACTGAAACTTATTTGCTTGGCTTTTATTTTTAGTAACCTGTTTTTCTAGTAATCCGTGGATAACCCAATTTCATGCGATTGTCTATTTACTACTGGAGTCAAGCTACTCTTTTGGTCAAATACCCTGTTTTTAATGACTGAGTCTACACACTTCTTAGGTCAAGTACCTTGTTTTTTTGTTTGTTTCTTGTTGTTGTTTTTTTTTTTTTTTTTGTTTTTTTTTGTTTTTTTTTGGGGGGGGGATTTCCGTGCCCAGTCAAAGTGACAGAGTCTTAAGGTTATAAGTCTAGTTTGATATTCAGGCGTTTCTGTCTATTTTATCGTTCAAGAGCTTTATTTCAGGAATGGGCCCAGTAGTATAGATGATGGGGGTTCTGGCTCACTTCAACTAGAGCTAGATTCATATACTTATACAACCAACACAGAGGGAATTTTTTATGTCAAAATGATAAGGCTATTTAACAATCGTCATGATATCATATTAAAAGAATCATCAATATTAATTAATAATGAATAAAATTTATTATTGCCAACGAGGATATTGGAAAGGTATAGGAGCAATACAAAAATTAGCCACCTCGGCAAAGGCATCTAAAGATGTGGCCAAGGATTGGTTAAAGAAACAAGCGATGTGGCAAATATACTTACCAGCACCGCGTTATATACCGAGGAAGAAGTTTGATATTTTTACAACGAATGAAGTTCATCAGGTTGACCTCTTGTTTCTTCCCCATGATAAGGTAAGACGCAAAACGTATAAATATGCTTTAACCATAGTGGATGTGGCTAGTCGATAGAAAGAGGCTGAGGCATTAACCTCGAAAGATTCAACAGAAGTAGCTCTGTATCTTGCTCTATTCTTGCAATTGTACTCCGTATGGCACTATGTTTGGTTTCCGTATGCGCAGAAATAGTATGCAAAATTGTTGTATGAATCTGTCCTCTTTTTTCGCCATCTGGAGTTTCTCCCATACTTGTTCGTACTGCTGTAGATATTCTTAATACAATATATTGTGCAGAAGTATCTTCTCCTGTTGTACATAGCAATTTTCCCTTTCTGTATACACATTCTTTGGAATGTAGATATCCAAACGCGTACAAATCGTCTACAAATGTTGGTAGGCCTTCTAGCAGTTGTAGATTTGTTCTACCAAGATTTCCTGCCAAATAGTCGGCATTGGTACATCTGGTACTAGATTGCTCTGGTACGCATTTTCGAGCTATAGGTGGGGTGCTACCGATTTTGCGGCTCGTAGGCCCATACTTTGGTATGTTGTCTCCATTCTATTTTGCTCCATTGTTGCTCTATATACTTTGGGCTACCAAATGTCTATATAGAAATTTTTCGCAACTTGTTCTACCTTTTTCTTTGTAGAATTGGGCTTGTGGTCTGTTTTTCGCTATACACTGCTGCCTATTTTGTAGATACTTGGGGATATGGTTTTTGGACTCTTTGGAGAAAAAAGTAGCCGGAAATTTGGTAGCCCTTACCAAAAATGCGCTCTAGTAAATACGAATCATGATGATTGTTAAATTACATTATCATTTTGACATAAAAAATTCCCTCTGTATTGGTGGTATAGGTATATGAATATGGCTCTAGTGGAAGTGACCCAGAACCCCCATCATCTATACTACTGGCCCTCTGTGTTTATTTCCTGTTATTTACCCCAGCAGATGGTATTGTGGTAAATAATGAGTAAAGCTTTAATTATGTTTAACTCGGTAAGCACAACGCAGCCGATCCGCTGCTAAGGTTACGATCCGCACGTGGTTCTGCTACCGCGAGGGCACTTCGCCTCACCCATGACGCTCAGTCATCTCCCTGCAGGCGAGAAAGTAAGACTCGCAAGCAATGGCGTGCAAAGAGAGTGTCGACTTCGAATCCTGTTTGGAAGAGCAAAGTTTCAGCAATAGCTCTATCTCGAAATTGCTGGCGGAAGAGTTCGTCGTGCCAAGTCAACATGCAGACTTAACTAAAGACGATATTGACGAGTTAGGTTTCAAGATGGCACAACGAAAACGTCTTGGGAAAGTGGTTGAAGACATGAAATTACCTTGTCATGACCAGCAACAACAGCAGCAGCAAGATAACCATACTACAACTAAAGACCTAGTGGCAAAATCCCAACTGAAACAACTACTAGAATCTATGGGTCGGCGTCATTGAATGACATCTTACATACAGACGATAATGGTGTTACCACCACAACTACGGTTAAATCAGGTGATAAACCATACTTTATACATGACTTTATTACCCGGCCCAAATGTGTAGTCCAAGATAATGAACAGACTTTTGGTTTATCAGATGGTAGTAGCCAACTTGTCATAAGGAAAGGAAATAGTAAATTAAAGCCAGAAGAAATTTCAATGTCACAGTGGATCTCGGCGAACGCAAGAATATTATCTCTACTCGGAGAAGGGCGTTTAGACTCCCAGGGACTGTGTGAATACCTTGAGTATACAGCCTGTATCGGCGACTATTTACAGTCCCACACCGTATCATCTGTAATGACATTTGACCACATTCACAGGCAAACACAGGCAGAACAAGGAAAACGTTGGTGTAAAAAAGATTTCTACTATTTCTACTATTCTACTATCTAAAAAAGCGGGACATGGGACGGAAATATGTAAAATCAGGCAAAGAGAACTCACAGTTTGTTCAAGTTTCCAAAATTCACCACTGCAAATATATGCACGTATGTATTCAGTGCCACGGCCCTCACCCCCAGTTTCAGCATAACAATTCCCATCAGCGATCGGAAAACTATCAGTCCAATCTCCATAGTGAGCGTATCCATGGGTAGGACAATGAACTTCAGGGAGACTTAGATAGAAAATTCATTTTAGGTGGCATTAAACATGGCTCCAGGGTTTTAGATAGAAAATTCATTTTAGGTGGCATTAAACATGGCTCCAGGGTTATAGATAGAAACGTTCAGCTTAAAGACGTGTATTGTAAAAAATCGAAATAGGCGCTTACTCCTGAAACTCGGGATAAAGTTGAAAGTCGATTGAAGTGTTAAATGTTACAGGGAAACTATATTATTACCCATAAAAAGCCAACGATCGTCAGCAGTCTGGCAGCTATCCCAAAAGGCAATTCTGATGTGCGCGTTATACATGACTGTAGTAGACCGGAAGGGGCATCAGTGAATGATTACGTCACTAAGAACTCTGTTGTGTACGACACCATAAGGATAAGGCGACAGCCATGTTACCACCAGGGGGTTATATGGCGAAACTGGACTTAAAGAACGTGTACAGAAGCGTACCCGTCCATCCAGATTCCTATCCCGCGCTAGGGCTTCAGTGGCAGTTCTCCAGGGATGATCATGTAAGTTACATGTTCGACACCAAACTTCTGTTCAGCTCTTCCCGGAGCCCCGAGATCTTCCAGCGCATATCGTCTAGCATTACGGGTATGATTAAACGTACGGGGTACGATGTGACTATAGTTTACCTGGATGACTTTGCTATCATTACTGCGAATAAAGGCCACTGTGAGGAGGTTTTGGAATGCTTGCGCCGGCTTATTGAAGATTTTGGATAAATTGATAAATTCGTAGCACCAACCCCCAAAATGATATTTTGGGGTATACAAATAGATAGGATCGGGTGGTCAGGCCCGCTGACTTGGTTGATACATGTCATCGATCCCAAATGCGTGGATCGATGCTCATGCTGTCAATCACTGGAGTGTCTGGTTCAGACTCGATTATTTACAGACCGCCGTCATATAGCTGGAATATTGCTGAGTGCGGCGTTAAACAACAAACAAACAAATTTTGTTACTGTTATACACTTGCTTAGCTAATTAGCTTGTATATTTGTTCTGGTTTAATTGATCAGTGTTCGTTGGCAGTGTAAATTGGTTTTGTTTTTATCCTTATTATTGTTGTCTATCCTCAAAACTAGCTAATAATAATAAACCTGTGAATCTAATACCGCGTGTGCATTATTAATTTATTCTTGTGTAATGGCGCCCTGATCTCTGGAGCACAGCTCCGTGACATTCACCTACAAAAAACACGTGAACGTGAACATATGGTAAAAGATAAAGTAGGATATCATAAAACACGCGCAGTTTATGCGTTCCCGGTGTTGATAACACGTTTCACATCAAACAAACAAGTCTACGAAGATTTCGGAGAGCTCCCCACGACTCTTGATCAAAGATACAGAATTCACTCAGAAAGTTTTATGGTAGACATGTGGAAGACATTTCCATATTTGACGCATCAGTCACCTGGTATCATCACTATGATGATTCATAAACTCAATGACATGCTTTTGGTATGGGGTTCAAATGCAGCTGGACCCGAGAAGATTCATGGGTAGAATAGGTCTTCAGCAACCCATCCTTGCTGTAAAAGGCGACTGCGCTTGTCAATAGAGGCGACTAACGGGATCGGGTGATCAGATTCGCTGACTTGGTTGATGCATGTCATCGCATCCCAATTGAGTAGATCGATATGTGATACTCACTTGGACATCGAGGCAAACCACAGCTGAGTTCGCCAGTTTCCGAGAGGCTCTCTGTGCAGTCAGCTCCTCCATTAACTGGAGTCGGATTGGTGCAGGTTCGAGTCCTGGTTTTCATGATGGTGTGCGAGCTCCCACATGTCTGAGGGCAAGCTGGTCCTGACCACTGGCCCCAGGTGCTGACACCGCCGTCAACTGAAGACAATTTCATAATTTTTAGTCACATGATTTAAGACCCGTGACGTTCCGGGTAGAATAGGTCTTCAGCAACCAGACCAGACAATCCAGTGATTAATATCATGAGCATCGATCCACGCAATTGGGATCGATGACATGCATCAACCAAGTCAGCGAGCCTGACCACCCGATCCCGTTAGTCGCCTTTTACGACAAGCATAGTCACCTTTGACGGCAAGCATGGGTTCCTGAAGACCTATTCTACCCCGGAATCTTCACAGGTCTATTATATACAGACCGCCGTTATATAGCTGGAATATTGCTGAGTGCGGCGTCAAACAACAAACAAAACTGGTTAGAAAAATGGTCTTGAACGAAACTGTTTTGAATTAATGTAGTCAATGCGAAAAGCAGATTCCTCAAGACTTCAGGTAAATACACCACTAATGCAGGATTGAAACAGGGTTTTCCTTTGCACTCATTACATTAGGGAATCTGCATCAGCCATTTTCTATCATAGTTTTGCATATGACAAACATTAGTGCATACAGAGCAATCTGCGTCGTTATGCAAGTGTGCTATCGAGGAATCCTACTAATGTCAGCATTGTCATTCCTGTTTTGCCATAACATTTCACTTTTCGTTGGTAGTGGGAAATGGTTATCTCATGTGAATAGCTTCTGATATGATTCTATGTCCTGGCTTCTTATGTCAGATATGTGACAAATAATTGTTTAAAATTAAATTAAATTTAATTTAAGAGTGTTTCCTTTACCTGGTGCACAAGTTGAAAACATGTTGAATCCTGATTCACTGGCAAACGTCATTGCTGCTGGTGTTGTGAGAGGCACGGTGTATGCCACACATTCTCTACTGGCCTCCTTGTATCCAAAGGACTTTATCACGCTGAAGAGGGAGCAGCGCGCTGCACATTCGGCACGACTAGTCATATCAGTCTTTGTCCACAGAACACCCTCACTAACTCTCTTGTTCTGGAAATCTGGCAATGATTTAACCTCGCATACACCACAAAAACTTTTTACAAGACCAAAACCGCCACAAGCTATCATCAAAATCAATCGTATGGTCATGATTGAAAACAGTCTCCTTTCTTACCAAACGTCATTTGGCAATGGCAACACGCATTGCCTTCTGGTGACTAGTTATAACAGACTAGCAAATCGATGTGTTTTGTCTTTTTGTGATTTATAGCCACAGAACTGACACTGCAGGAATAACAAGCAATTATACTTGTTATGACTGTATAGAGAAATAATACAAAAAAATACACACAAGGTATGATAACATGCAATCAATCAAATCACAAAGCATGACATTGTTCACCAGATCCTCTTACACGCACCAGCTTGACTATTGATTTCAACGCCATAGAATAGATATCCAAGTCTGGCGAAATACATTTCAATGGCGTAAAAGGCAAATTAGCTGTGAACATTCTGTGAATGAATCATTGCAAATCAGTGATGACACCAGGTGTTCGCGATGGGGTAAGCATGCCTACCCTACCGGTAGCACACTGAACTTTCTACTTCATTTAGCTTGATGGTATTAACACTATTCATGCCCAAAACGTGTTCTTTAACTTAAACCTAAGACTTTAAACCTGAAGATTCCGGGGTAGAACAGGTCTTCAGCAACCCATGCTTGCCGTAAAAGGTGACTACAGTTTATGTTTGTCGTAAAAGGCGACTAACGGGATCGCTGACTTGGTTGATGCATGTCATCGATCCCACTTGCAGGGATCGATGCTCATGATATTAATCACTTCATTTTCTGGTCCAGACTCGATTATTTACAGACCGCCGTCATATAGCTGGAATATTGCTGAGTGCGGCGTTAAACAACAAACCAAACCAAACTTAAACTTAAAACGCTTACCTTTTCGCTAACGTCTGGTATCACCACTTTTTGAAATTATAAACAAACGCTTATAACATATTGGGAATCGTACACTGCACTCTGCATTTAGGAGAGATTTCTTATGATTTTGGAAATGGTTTTGTCGCTATTATTAATGACACATACGGTACTACAGGTTTAATAAGGGTGAGTGAGTGAGTGAGGTTTTACGCCGCTTTTAGCAATATTCCAGCAATATCACGGCGGGGGACACCAGAAATGGGCTTCACACGTTGTACCCATGTGACGAGCTAACGCTTTAACCACTAGGCTACCCGACCGCCCCAGATTTGAAAAGGGAAAGCAGTAGAGAGATGTTAAAGGGGCGTTATCCTCGGACCAATTAGTATTTCCATCAAGTATGAATCACGATTGGCCCAGCAGAGTTGTTTCCCATGGGGACGCTAGAAATATATGATTCCTAGGTTCGAATCACGGTTTGGGTTTGCTCAGATTGTGTTTCTAGGTTTGTGAGAACTTTACCCATGCTCGTTGGTAAACGTCTAAACCTGCATGAATTGGGGCTTTCCTCCCACCCATACTTAGGTGACCCACCGTGATTATACTGAAATTTTGGACGAAACCGCATTATCATTGGTTCGAGTGTCGAAGAGAGCTAACTCTAAATATATTTTGAAACTATGCTGTTTAGTTACGTATCCGAGAAAAACATGGCTATGGGAAAGCGAAACCTGTTCTTTTCGTCACTCGGTTCATAATTACTACACAGGTATTCTATTAAGTGAAACACGTCAATCAATACAAACAACATTAGTTTGCTTTACGATTGTTAGAGATGTTTGTCAACACTACTGAATTGTTGACCACTTACTAGCTGGGTCGAAGATATGGGCCCACATTTCATATGAAGTACTTCCTTACAAATCTCATTAAAACCAGACTGAGGACATCTCATTACGGGTCACGTCAGATCGACCTTATGCGAACTTTGACCGGCCTATGGAATGACTGACAATAATTCGACAATAGCCAATCAGAGGGCAGCTTTCTCTTGTGCTTTATTTACGCTTCTAGTTTCAAACTGGCGACTACGCGACGAAGCATATTTTGACAAATTCTCGATTTAAAATTTTAAAACCGAAAAAAGACTATTGTGGAATGGCTGATTATCTAATTGACTGTAGATATATATATATATATATAAAGCAGTACGACAATTGATATCACCAAGTAAACAATGCCAAGTTCATTCATGTAGCTTGAGTAGTTTCTGAGAATACTGTGCACACAGCAGAATAACACGGGTCAAGGGACGTAACTGTGTAAAACAAATATTTCAGAACTCAAGCTGCTTTCCGACACATACCCATTCTGTGCGGGTCTGCTGTCGGCCTGATGCGCCCAGTCGGCTTCAAAACGGCGAGTCGACGGATTTCGGTCGATATTATTTTATAGGAATAAGGAATTTGGAGATATGTATTGGAATCGATAGAATTGTCACCCGACACAAGGTATGAAGATATGAAGTTTTTATGCCTGATTTGCGATGTGACTTTAGAAACAGCGACGCAAGGCGAGCGGTGATGCAGGGAGTGTCTGGCCTTGTGTAAATATATCATAGGACAGTGAATGTCTGACACTCATCATATTAATTGATCTAAAAATATATAGACAACGACACAAGGGCCTGTGGGTTTGGCTCGATGATCTCGATGACTGTATCGTCGTACCCCGTCGTTGGGTGACGTTTCTCATGATATCAAACACTGCTTGTTTTAGGACTCAATTATGTACATGCCGACGTGATACAGGATGAATAATAGTAACTGGGGCATCACATGAAAATAACTGAAGCGCAGTTAAAATCACGAATGTTACATTGGATATTGTTCTTTATGGTCCCAAATGACAGTAGTGAATGAGTATGGTTTTACGCCGCTTTTAGTTATTATTTTTTTATTTTGTTGAACGCCACACTCAGCAATATTCCAGCTATATGATGGCAGACTGTAAATAATACAGTCTGTACCAGACAATCCAGTGATTGACATCATGAACATCGATCCACGCAATTGGGATCGATGACAGGCATCAACCAAGTCAGCGAGCCTGACCACCCGATCCCGTTAGTCGCCTTTTACGACAAGCATGGTCGCCTTTGACGGTAAGCATGGGTTGCTGAAGACCTATTCTACCTTGTCTACATGTATCATGACACATGATTCAACTCATTTTAACTTAATTCAACTAATTTGTGGCGTTATTAAAATGTATCGCCCATGGGCAGGCCCATCAGGTATGTCAGTCCTACATTTTAAATACATTGTACATTAATATACGTAATCATAACTTTTTGACCTGTCAAATCAGTCTAATGAAGACCACACACTGAATAATTAAAATTAATTGTTTGTTAAAAGAAACAAAATTTCATTGCATATGTATCTTGAAATTAATGAGTTCTGGTAACACTCAGAAAATAATCCTGAAGATATTGTTGTATAAATGGTAATAAAATATTTAAGTCAATTTACATGAAGATAAGAAAAAAAGGATGGAATTAAGCTGTGGTGAAATGAATTACGCCGGTTTTCATTTGACAGGAAGGTTGTTTCGACTTGCTTGTGGGTCAAGGTCGCTGCTAATGTAAACAGTACAGCGTAGTTTGCGGACCATGGCCCAGTTACCACTATTCTTTGAACATTGATTGCCGCGAATTTATTAATATCGATAAAACAATATACGTAAATGTATCTTTATTGTAAAAGGAGGAATCTACTGTACGTCTTACCGGAGAGAGCTGTACACTGATGGCATGGTATCCCTTGCGGCATATGTAGGCCGCTTCGTTGTTTGGTGATGGTTGTTTTATGACAATAAGTGTTCCGTCACGGCACTGAGAACTTTTGGAAAATGACCAATTCTATAGAAAGCTTGCTGTACCTTGGTTTGCTGATCGTGACTCCAAGGTTGTTGGTTGGCTTGTTGTTTAACGCCGCACTCAGAAATATTCCAGCTATATGACGGCGGTCTGTAAAATAATCGAGTCTGGACCAGACAATCCAGTGATTGATATCATGAGCATCGATCCACGCAATTGGGATCGATGGTATGCATCAAACCAAGTCAGCGAGCCTGACCACCCGATCCCTTTAGTCGCCTTTTTACGACAAGCATAGTCACCCTTTACGGCAAGCATGGGTTGCTAAAGACCTATTCTACCCCGGTATCTTCACAGGTCAACTGACGGGATCAGTCAAGGATAATAATACACTTGATAAACCAGGGTATGGGAAGTATGTTACAAAGCGGGTTCCAATTCTAGAATTCCTGATTACTTTTTTATAGGTTCGTCGACTCGTTGGATTCACCGAAATGAAAAATTTCTGAGACCAACATCACTAAAAAATATTCTCTTACCAAGTTGACATATCGTGAAATAGCTGTAATTTCATCTAAAGAACAACCAAAGCCACGCTCACCCTTGATTGAGCTTGAATACTGCTAATAGCACAATGCTACATTCACTCAGAATCTGTTTGTTTATATGTAAATTCAAGTCTATGGGGAAATGATGCACCAGTAGGCTGGGGTGAAACAAGACATCAACTATAAGGATCTTCCCACAGGTAATCAGAATTAGCCATCCAATAAGCTGGAACAATACCAGATTATGATATATGCATGACAAAGATATCACCTTGCTGCGACGAGAATGACATATTTTGTGGCAGTACGTCTCAGAATGTAGATATGGTTAGCCAAGTGTAACTCCATGCGCTAACGACCGCCAGTGCCCTGACGGCTACCAGATTATGCTTTTTCGCAGGGTAATAATTAGCTGTGCGGAAGTTGGTTTGTCGTTTTAGGCCGCATTCAGCAATTTTCCAGCTATATGATGGCGGTCTGTAAATAATCGAGTCTGGACCAGACACTTCAGTGATGGATA
The DNA here is from genome assembly GCF_022045235.1 of Haliotis cracherodii. Lineage (NCBI taxonomy): Eukaryota > Metazoa > Mollusca > Gastropoda > Lepetellida > Haliotidae > Haliotis > Haliotis cracherodii. The sequence goes on along the minus strand of NW_027266270.1, from coordinate 14,716,661 downwards.
TCTAGGAAATTGGGATCGATGACATGCATCAACCAAGTCAGCGACCCTGACCACCCGATCCCGGTAGTCGCTTTTTACAGCAAGCACGGGTTGCTGAAGACCTATTCTACCCCGGATCTTCACGGGTCAGCTGTGCGAAGGTGTCGGGTCGGATTACTTGTTTAATAGATTGTTGATTTGCCTCGAATTATCGTTCAATATCGTTTAAAATATTAATACTTAAATTAATACTAATGATGAATACAAAATTCTTTGGAATGGGCTCGTAAACAGCCTCAGACTTAGCTAAGCCATCAAACCTCATCCTGTTCGTTTTGATAAATCCTATGAAATCACTTTTATGATTGAATTTTCTGTACCTTTTGACATACTTGTGATTGACAAATATCGCTTTCGAAATGTCACGCTTGCATCCCAAGTACCAAGTTGTCCGACATTCCATTGTTCTTGGTACCTTAGGTTTGGTATCTCCCAATCTGTTGACTGACGTTGGGAGAGTACCCGGGTTTGCTGCCAGGAATACAGCCCTTCTCACATTCTGAGTAATACAAAAGTCTGCAGCGTTGGGGAGTCTTCACATTCTCCGAAACGTTCTGACTGGCTTCGACTCGGCAGCGCTTCCTTGGAGAAGTCCAATTCGCTGCGTGCTGATGATGAGCCTAACCAGCCTGACTGTGCCAGGATCACCCAAACCCTATTTACTACATTTTATTTATTATAATCTGCATATAATAGTAATAAAAGGTTATCATTGTGTCATGTGTATATGTCCCATTCAAAATAATAACAGTTATAAGTGTACAATACACCTGACCATATTTGGCCTAAATAACACGTTTTGTCTCTCTTTTTAACCTTAGCCTCATTTCATTTGGCTGACAAAAGCATGGGTTGCTATTCTTTTATGTGCAATTGTATCCTATAATATGAAGGAATAAAATTTAAAAAATTAAATCAATACCCTGTCCAAGAATTCCACTTGGTCCTCCCACTACAAACAATAAACTCAAAATGTAAAACCATTCCTAGATTGTAGAACATTTATGTAAACAAATAAGCAAGACTTATTACAAGATCGGATGATACTGATGACACCGTGATAATTATTATGAGTTGTAGAAGCATCTTTCCGAAAACCATCTTTTGTCCGTATATTAGACAAGATATTCCGTTAAAGGGGAATATGTATTTTTTTGTGACAAAACACATTATCATAGTATACCTCAATGTCAGAATAATGAAATCTGATTGGTCCATGTGATCTTAATAAAATACTGTGTATTCCGTCTTGAGGGGGATAAAAATGGTTGGGATAAATGCTATTTTCATAAGCCTATGAATGAAACCAGAAAAGCTTATTTCTGGCTTTCTTTCTTTTCTTTGTTGTTTAACGCCGCACTCAGCAATATTCCAGCTATATGACGGCAGTCTGTAAATAATCGAGTCTGGACCAGAAAATCAAGTGATTAATATAATAAGCATCGATCCGCGCTATTGGGATCGACGACATGCATCAACCAAGTCAGCGACCCTGACCACCCGATCCCGTTAGTCGCCTTTTTACGACAAGCATAGTCGCCTTTAACAGCAAGCATGGGTTGCTGAAGACCTATTCTACCCCGGATCTTCACAGGTCCCTGATAATATATATTGAGATAAACACCCTGCACCTATTTGCTGCCATAACCTTTTAGAAAAGACACGTTTCTAAACAAAACAGTCCAATGAGATTACAATGAGCGAGAGAAACTTGTCCTGAATTAGTGATAATAAATAGCCAGAATCATAATAGCCAGAAGATAAAATACACTTGATAATCGAAGATGCGATTGTAACAAAATGATATTTTAACTCGCAATCGATCTATTGCCATTTGGACGGTTGATAATTGTAACGCATAATCATATGATGCATTGATGTCATGACGCTAAATTGTGAAATTAAAACACTGATTATTCTTTCTTTGTGGGAGATTTTATTAGCTCGTGGCGGTGCTTTACAGATAGTCTCAATAACGTACAATTATTTATACGTTTTCAAAGACCACTCACATCTATAGATCAAGTTGGTGTTAAGAAATGTCTATCTAACACAAAGTGCACATCAATATATATCACCAATGGCATCAATATATACTGAACAACAAAAGTTCCTGTGACATTGAATAAGATTTAATGCAAAGTTGTGTTTTTCACCAAATCCGAAACAATTTCGGTTTGCAACAGATAAAAGACTCCTGTTAGTGTTCAAATTGTTCAGAAAATGCAAGATTTCATTAAAAAAACATGAACTTGCCAAAATGTCAATTTACAAATCAACAGCGTCTGTATCCACCTCTGGTTGCCATGCAATCAATACATTTTCGTCTCATGGAATGGACCAGGCGTCGCACAAAGTCCTGTGGGATATTTGTGCAAATCTGCTGGAGCATGTTTCGAAGTTCCTGGAGTGTCTGTGGAACACGTGGTTGACGTCGAAAGCGCCGATCCATCTTATCCCGCATGTGCTCGATTGGTGAGAGATCATGGGAGCGAGCCGGTCAGGGGATGACATTCACGTTGTTTTGTTAAAGAGAATACTGAACAAGTCGAGCAATACGTGGCCAGGCGTTGTCATGTTGAAAGGTAATGCCTGGGCCAGGACAACGCAAAGACGGTAGAACAACAGGGGCGATGATCTCGTCGCGGTAGCGCTGTCCATTGAGATTTCCCTCAACCACTATCAAACGGGGTCCTCTGTCTTGCTGTAATCCCACCCTATACCATAACGCTGCCGCCCCCGTACCGATCTTCCATGACACAATTATTGACGTAACGTTTACCTCGACGTCGGTACACTCGAATCCGCCCATCGCTGTGGCTGAGGTGAAAGCGAGACTCGTCAGTGAATAGAAATTGTCCCCACTGCATGCCCGGCCAGCGTAGACGCTGTCTGCACCACTGTAGACGTGCTTGACGGTGGTTTCCTGTCAAAATGGGACGTCTGGCGGGTCTTCTGGCGACAATCCCTGCACATCTGAGGCGACGACGTGCGGTTTGTGAAGATATTCGTCGAAGGCCAGGGATGCTTCTTGCACTCACTGTTGCTGGCTGGAATCGATTTCGTAGGTGTGTTGTTCGAATCCAGTTGTCTTGTCGATTATTGGTTACGCGTGGCCTGCCACTCCGAGGATGGTCTCTGGCTGCATTTGTCTGTTGGCAACGTTGCCATAAACACCAAATGGTGTTTCTGTGGGCGTTAAATTGTCTTGCAATATCACGTTGACTCGATCCTGCTTCAAGCATACCAATGGCTCGCAGATGCTCATTGTCGGACAGGTGTGGCATTTCACAATGTTATATAATTGCGTAATTTTGTTGTTTTTCTGAGTGGTTGTTGTCAGCACGATGCTAAACAATGCATATGGAATCCCGTTAACGCACACGTTTTCATACCCATTCTTGGGTAGTGCAATGCATGGGGCTTGCATAAAAGTCAACCTTTGCATGGAATGCATGCTTTTCTGTAGCAGTTGCGTGTTTGTGACTTGATTCCATACATGTACTACAATATTGAAAACATAACTTTACTTGTTTGAAAAATGCACTAAAATATTGTTGTCAAAGGGACTTTTGTTGTTGAATATATAACAAGATGGTTATAAAATATAATAAATTGTAGTTAAGCGATACCAAAGAACGAATATGAGCCTCATATCGGTCATGAGTTGTTCAAATATATTGCATATATTCTCAACATTAAACAAAGAATATCAGACTGCACACTGGATGAACATGGTGCATTGCAACGGCACGTGATACCAAAAGACAGGACAATAAACAGTTGTGAATGATGTTTTATGGTAGCTATGTGGAGGACATTTCCAAATTTGACGCATCAGTGACAAAAATTATTTCCGATGAAATTCCCTATTTGACTTGTACCATTTGTCCCCGTGTATTTTTTAAGGTGAACAACTGACTTGCCTTTGCATGTGTTTGTGACGGGTGCCGCTAGTGGGGCAGGATATGCTCACCTTGTCGCGAACACCTGGTATCATTACTATTTGATAGTGAGTCATAAACACATGCTCATGATGTAGTTGGAATCGTACAATCAACTCTGCTTTATGCAGAGATTTCAATTAGATATGGAGAGGATTTTGTAGTTTTATTGTCAAGCTGAATTAATAGATGTTTATTCAAAAGTGCAAGCAGTATACTGAATGTGAGTGAATACAGAAGCAGCGTCGCTTTAAAAATGTGAAAACAATATCACGGTGGTCGACCCAATCTGTGGCTTTCACAAATTCTGTCATCCATTTGGTGTGGTTAAGTGTGGGGTTTGGAATGTTTTTTTGTTTTACGCCGCACTCAGCAATATTCCAGCTATATGATGGCGGTCTGTAAATAATCTGGACCAGACAATCCAGTGATTGATATCATGAGCATCGATCCACGCAATTTGGATCGATGACATGCATCAACCATGTCAGCGAGCCTGACCACCCGATCCCGTCGCCTTTAACGACAAGCATAGTCGCCTTTTACGACAAGCATGGGTTGCTGTAGTCCTATACTACCCCGGATCTTCACGGGTCGGGTGGGGTTTGGTACCCAGATGATTAGCGAAACGAACACACTGGGATGTCTCACCGCATGTATGGTGGCAATGTACAGTAGCCTGGTCCACAGCTACATTCTGTTGATCGAGACGGGTGGCCAGAGACAGATTGCTTTATCTTGTGTAACGCCGCACATGACAGTAGTGAGTGATTATGGTACACCGCTTTTAGTTTTTTGGTTTGTTTGTTGTTCAACGCCGCACTCAGTAATATTCCAGCTATATGACGGCGGTCTGTCAAATAACTGAGTCTGGACCAGACCATCCAGTGATTGACATCATAAGCATCGATCTACGCAATTGGGACCTATGACATGCATCAACCAAGTCATCGAGCCTGACCATCCGACCCCGTTAGGCCAGCGACAGTGACTTGGTTTATAGTGTGACATGGAACTACATTTTACTGGTAAGAAGTAACCAGCATAGCATTGCATTTGGCGACATCCCGACAAATTCAATGTAACCTAGATATACGACGGCAGTTTGTGTTAACATCGCTTTGAACAGTATTTTCGTTAGTACTAAATCATATATTTATAATAGAGTAAACTATACGTTTGTTTGTTTGTTTTCTTGTTTAACGCCGTACTAAGGGACCATTATGTAATATACGGCTGGTTGGTTTGTTGTTTAACGCCCCACTCAGCAATATTCCAGCTATATGACGGCGGTCTGTAGAGGATCGTGTCTGGACGAGACAATCCAGTGATTGATACCATGAGCATCGACCCAGGCACTTGGGATCGATGATATGCATTAACCAAGTCAGCGAGCCTGACCACCCGATCCCGTCAGTTTCCTTTAACGGCAAGCATGGGTTGTTGAAGACTATTCTACCCCGGATCTTCACGGATCCATATTAGAGATATATTAACAAGGATGCTTCATTAGAGCATGTTTCATGAATTATTATTTGTTTAACGCCGCAGCAATATTCCAGGTATATGAAGGCGGTCTGTAAATAATGGACCAGAAAATCCAGGGATTGACATCATGAGCATGGATCCACTGAATTGGGATCGATGACATGCATCAACCAAGTCAGCGAGCCTGACCACCCGATCCCGTTAGTCGGTTTTTACGGCAAGAATATTCGCCTCTCACGGCAAGCATGTGTTGCTGAAGACCTATTCTACCCCGGATCTTTACGTGTCTTCGGGGGAAGCCCATGTTCGATATTCTCTTGCGAGAATTTAACCCCGTCCGTCCGCTTCTCAATGGAGACGAATTTTCTGAACAATTACTTAAGTTAGAGAAATAAAATTTCAGACAATGATGTTACAGGTCACGATCTCAAAGGAGTTGGAGTCTTAATTTCATGTTGTATTTTGCCCTTTTATATTGGTGCTCCTTGACATAGAGACACGTTTTCTCTGAAACTACTGAAGTTTCATGAATAAACCTTTGCAAGCGTATCCAAAAGATACTTATCAAGACTGAGCTCAAAATCTGGTGCCATAAATTATTTATTCTACAGAACGGGTTGTTTGTGTACTTGTGAAGGAGTAATATTTTTAAGCACTTTAACTACCCTCGCGTAACCTTGATTCGTGAATATAAGAAAGAAACGCTACCCAAATTCGTGGTTTAAATGTCCGATTTTGTTTTGTATACTCACTGATCATTTAATTCATCTATTAAACTCTAAGAAAATGACGAAGATTCCACTCGTAACTGAAAAGTTATGTTTACCGAAGCCATTTGCATTCATCAGCAATTCATGTGCACACAAAACGTAGTAGTTTATTGTTTCACTATGTACGAAAGCCCAGTACCGTTACTGTGTAATATTTTTTTATGAATTCGAATCTATACCTACCAGCATTTCTGTCGGCTGATAACAGTTGAAAAGCATAGTTATTCAACACACAACTCCAAAAACGATTCTTGTCAATAAAGTTGTGTACACTAATTACAGGTAAGTTTGTGTCCTTGTGTCTCCTACTCTTCCGATGATTTGAATGGCAGACCATGGCAAGGGCAAGAAAATGTGTCATGAGTCCGATGCACGCGCACTGGACAACAATACTGTAAGTGCACCCAGTGGTTACAGTCATGATACTTGCACTGCCCCCATTGTACGAAAACAGTGAAGTGCATTGGGCCAGTTCTGCGGGCTAAAAGTGATGACGCGCAACAAGTTTCGTCATCGGATATTGGCGAGTCCTCACTGTCACTGCTGTATAATGAAGTGTGACGACGGACGATCTCTCCGAAGAAATCTCGTAGGCCTCGGATTTTCTTCAGCCAACAATTTTCGGTGCGACATGGGACTGGTTGATTCCTTTGTCATCCACGTTATAAATTTCTTCTGGTCTTGATTAGAAGTTCATCAACATACTTGTTGGTGCATTCCTTTGAACTAGCTTTAGCACGATGTTTCGTGAGAGACTTAATTGGCACTCCTAACTTTCAACTCCGGCCATCGCTCCAACAGACCATACATATAACCACTTGACAGATAATGGATGGGCCAGGTCACGTTTTCCTAAGCAAAGTTAGACCCTCATTGGATAAACTCTTTCCTGGTATATCCGTATCCGATGGATGCCATGTATGTTACATGGTCAACAAGTCTAGTTTTCTTGCTTCGCATCAAAAAATGGAGTCGCACCTGACTTGACTGTGACAGCATCAATCTTGACTTTTATCCTGTCTCTCAGTGTTTGCTCGGGTACAGAGAAGTTTAATGCCGCTTATGAACTGCAACTTTATTGGGGTTTTTTACATCTAAGTAAGCATTAGTCAAAGCTGTAGGCGAATAACTTTTGTATCCCTGTCGTGAAGGTGTCGGTGAACCCTATGAAAATGAGATAAAAAAAAAAGGCTATACGAGATGGCCCGAAACTGTTTCCATATATTTTTAATTTTAACAAACATACTAAAGTCACGTGACTTATGTTTATTGACATCTAGACAAGCAGACGACGAAAAGGGTGGTGCTTACGGTGTATATTTTATTTGATGTTTTGTAAACATGAAATTTTGTACGAGTGATCTATGGCTATTTATCTCAATGTTGGACATTTGGTTTTTCTGTACTTACGTGTAATACAGCGATTCGGAACACTTTTGTCAGCAGGGCGTGGCACTGCGTGTACATCAAAAGTACTTAATTTACGAGATATCACGATTACCGCGATCCACGAATCAAGGTTATCCACGAATTTAGGTAACGGTTCTGTACTTCCAGTCTATCCTTTTTGTGGTAGTTTATACGGGTGTCACGAGCCCTTTCTCACCAGCTTTGCTAACCATACAAAAGTAACCAAAGCCGTACTTTAAGCACAATTACGGATTATCATCTGATACGTGTCGCTATCGACAGCCGAGCTCGATGGTACAGCGTACCAAGCTGTTTTGCTCAAGTAGCAAGTCTTACTGTTAAATTCATAGTCCGCGGTTATACAAGTGAAATCCGATGCTGATAGACACAGGCTGGTGCACTCCTCTATTGTTTGAATGGAGGAGACAATTCTGTCATTATAACCAGCAAGGAGTTTGTCGTTAAAGATGGTGAAGCCTGATCCATATCCAGAGCTACCACAGTCTGAAATAAGAAGCGATGTATGACATGATTACTGGGGGTTGATGTTAATTACAATGGGGAGTTTCGGGGCAAAACAGGACTCATACATGAAGGAATTATCATGTTTCTTGGGTCAATAAACCATCCTATTGCCCGAATTGTATTACCTCAGATAAATACATACCTTGGACACAACTGCTGCCACTTTTCACATACATGATGTCACACACACAGTAGCCAGTATTGCAGACCACGTTCGTCCCAGAACAAGAGGAGGTGCACGTGCCAAAGTTAGGATTATCTATACAACAGAAAAGGCATTCATTTGAACAGACAGTATTAAAGTTACCATAATCAAATAAATAAACCTGAAAACAGCGTTTTCATATTCCCCCTAATGAGGCACATTAGATAGAACACATAAACTATGAAATGGTTGGTTGGTTGCTTGTTGTTTAACGCTGCACTCAGCAATATTCCAGCTATATGACGGCGGTCTGTAAATAATCGAGTCTGGACCAGACAATCCAGTAATTAATTTCATGAGCATCGATCCACGCATTTGGGATCGATGACATGCATCAAACCAAGTCAGCGAGCCTGACCACCCGATCCCGTAAGTCGCCTTTTACGACAAGCAGAGTCACCTAATACGGCAAGCATGGGTTGCTGAAGTCCTATTCTACCTCGGAATCTTCACGGAGCTTGTCGTTAGAGGCGACAAACGGGATCGGGTGGTCAAGTACGAAAGCCTATTAGGGCCAAATTCATTGATAACATTTTTTACTTAAAAGTTGTAATTACAAGTTTCTAAAGGTGTAATTACAGAACTTCAAATGTTTCGTTCATTCAGTGAAATTTCACATTTCTAACTCATAATTACACCTTTTCAAACCTGTAATTACACCTTTCAAAACTTGTTATTTCCATTTCTAAACTTGTAATTACGCCTTTAAATCTACTTATTCACCTTTAAAAACTTGTATTTTTATCTTTTAAACTTGAAATTACACTTTAAAAACATGTAACTACAACTTTTTATAAGTCGTAATTACACCTTTTTAGGGCCACCTATTAGGGCCAAATTCATTGATAACACTTTTTTTATTTAAAAGTTGTAATTACAAGTTGTAAATTAAGTTGTATTTACAAATTGTAAAGTTGTAATTACAGGTTGTAAAGGTGTATTTACATGTTATAAAGGTGTAATTACAAGTTAAAAAGGTGTAATTACGACTTTTAAAAAGTTGTAGTTACATGTTTTTAAGGTGTAATTTCAAGTTTAAAAGATGAAAATACAAGTTTTGAAAGGTGAATAACTAGATTTAAAGGCGTAATTACAAGTTTAGAGATGGAAATAACAAGTTTTGAAAGGTGTAATTACAGGTTTGAAAAGGTGTAATTATGAGTTAGAAATGTGAAACATTTGAAGTTCTGTAATTACACCTTTATAACTTGTAAATACACCTTAACAACTTTTAATTACAACTTTACAACTTCTAAATAAAAAATGTTATCAATGAATTTGGCCCTATTAGGCGTTCGTAGTCAAGCTTGCTGATTTGATTGATGCATGTCATCGTATCCCCCCAATTGCGTGGATTGATGCTCGTGATGTCAATCACTGGATTGTCTGGTCTAGAATAGATTATTTACATTGTAGACCGCCGTCACATAACTTGAATATTGCTGACTGGGGCGTTAAACAACAAAGTAAGTTCTGAGAAAACGTGCCCATTTCACACGGTATGCACTAAGGTGAAAAGCACGGAGCAAGGTACGGAAGCCTTTTCGGGCCATTTGTTTTTGGGTTTTTTTCGATACTATCTTGAAATTTCAAAAAAAATTGACGGGACCGATTTTGAAGTCTATTGAGAACATGACAAGAAACATCAGTGTAAAATTTCACCTGTCTGCCTTAAATAGTTTTGGAGAAAATGAACCGGACGAAGGATAATATCGAAATAGACACTGATATCGTAACATTAAATCATTGTTTTATTCTATCCATCGTCAATACTCTACGTTTCTCCCGCGAATACATACGATCACTTTGCAATGGAGTCGCTGTTGTTAACCAACGAATCACACCATGTGTTTGTGACGCGTGTCGCCGCTGGGATGTGATACGCTCGCCTTTTTATGAACACCTAATATCATCACCATTTGATTGTGATTCACAAACATGGATAAATGATTTAGTCGGAATTGTACAATCTTTAAAAAAGTGAGCGTACCCTGCCCCACAGGTGACACTCATCACAAACACGCTCAAAGGCAAGTCAATTTTTTACCTGGAAAAACACGGGATTATAAGGCACATAATTACATATTATTAGGCAATTACATCGGAATAAGTTAAATTCACTAATGAGTTAGATTTTCTTATAACCTTTTCTTATCAGTAATTCCAACCTTACCAGAGCACGAAGAGAAACCACAGTTCTCACTGGTCGTGCTGGAGAGAGTCTCCGAACAGTCCGCTCCTCCGTAAGCTGGAGCAGGGTTGGTGCAGGTTCGGGTTCGTGTCCTGGTTCCTGTTGCTGTGGTGCCGCAAGTCTGTAAACATACCAATGTGCCCCACGCACCCCAAGCGCTGACGCCTCCGTCAACTGAAAAATATATCGAAAGACCTGTTAGTAATAATCGATTCATTTGGAAATGTCCGCTGATCGATTATTTACAGACCGCCGTCATATAGCTGGAATATTGCTGACTGCGGCGTTAAACAACAAACAAACAAATTAGTTTCTGAGAAAACGTGTCCCCATTTTACACAGTATGCACTAAGGTGAAAAGCACGGAGCAAGGTAAGGAAGCCTTTTAGGGCCATTTGTTTTTATCGATACTATCTTGCAATTTCAAGATACAAAGCTTTTTGACGGTGATGTGTAAATAATAGAGTCTGGACCAATAATAGAGCATCGATCCACCCAATTCGGATACAAGGACATCCACCAACCAAGTCAGCGAGCCTGACCACCCCATCCAGTTTGTCGCCTCTTATGACAAGCACTGGTTGCTGAAGACCAGTTCTCCCCCCTCGATATAAGACTGAAATAATGCCGATGCGACGTAACCCGTGAAGATTCCGGGGTAGAATAGATGTTCAGCAACCCATGCTTGCAGTAAAAGGTGACTGCTTGTCGTTAAAGACGACTAACGAGATCGGGTGGTCAGGCTCGCTGACTTGGTTGATGCATGTCATCGATCCAAATTGCGTGGATCGATGCTCAAGATATCAATCACTGGATTGTCTGGTCCAGACTCGATTATTTACAGACCGCCGTCATATAGCTGGAATATCGGTGAGTGCGGCGTTAAACTAAAACACAACCAAACAAACAACCGATGCGACGTTAAATTTTAAACTCATTCACTCCGCCCTGGATCTTCACGGGTCTGAAAGGATTTGTAAGGCGTGAAGCTTCCATGGTTAATCACAGAATTCTTGCTATACGATGCGGCTAATCAGTTACGGTGACATTGTTGATAGTTTTAATTGCTTGTTAGAACTTTAACGCCGCTCTCAGCAATAATATATCTGTATGACAGCAGTCTGTACATACTGGACCAGACATCATGATATGTGTCTTTGTTGGTTGTTTAACGCCGCGCTCAGCAACATTCCAGCTGTATGACGGCGGTCCGTTAATAATCGAGTCTGAACCAGACAATCCAGGGTCGATCATGAGCATCGATTCGCGCAATTGGAATACGATGACATGCATCAACCAAGTCAGCGATCCTGACCACCTGATACCGTTAATCGCTTCTCACGACAAGCATAGTCGCCTTTAAAGGCAAGATTGGGTTGCGCAGACCTATTGTGTGTGATACTCACTCGGACATTGGGGCAAACCACAGTTGACGTCACCTGTTTCCGAGAGGCTTTCAGTGCAGCTTGCCCCTCCTTTTTCTGGAAACGGGTCCGTGCATGTTCGAGTCCGGCTTTTCGTTGTGGTGTGCGAGGTCCCACATGTCTGAGGGCAAGCTGGTCCAGTCCACTGGCCCCAGGCGCTGACACCGCCGTCAACTGAAGTCAATATAAAAATTGATTTCGTAACGTCAATGATTTCTTTTTGATTAGTCACTGGAATTTAATCAAATATATAATTAAACACTTAATTTTTAATTGATCTGCAAAATTGCCTCTCTCTCTCTCTACATAGGTTTCCCTTGAAGAAATTTACGAAATTTCTGCATTGGACCATGAAAAGGGGCCGTCATGTATATGCAAATTACAAATGGTTAAAAAGATTGTCTCGAAGAACGAAATATTCATTTTAATGAAGGTTCTCGAGGCTACATGCAAATTACTAAGGATATCAGTTAAAAAAAATAAAAGCAGGAAGGAAACTAAAGATATTCTTCAGATTCTTTAGATTGTGGAATTTTCTATCAATTCTTGAAATATGAAAGTCATCAGTACACATTGAACAATCTGTGTCGTTCCGGTGTTCTAGCCACATTCGAAGAACCGTGCTGATATCAGCATTATCATTCTTGTTTCCGTAACATTTGCGCTTACGTTTGTAATGGGCTGTGGTTATCTCTTGTGGCTGCAGTTTGATAGATTACTATCGCCTTGCTTGTACACAGAACAAGTAATTCAAAATTATCATGTCGTATTTATTACTTTCAACAAAATCTGTAAATGCACTATCGTGTCATGGTTTGTTACAAGCCACCGTCGCATGGCAGGAGTACTGCTGTGCGGCGTCAGGCAATAAAGACTTACTTCTTGAGCAAATTGTGTGAATGGCGGGAGCTGGCAGTAGGGCCGGGCATGCTTACCATTTTCGCGAACATGGTAAGCAAGTCCCTACTGCCATCTCCTGATTTAGGTTTAATGTTTGCACTCAGCAATACTCCAGCTATATGACGGCGGTCTGTAAATAAGTCGATTCTGGACACCATGACCATCGATCCACGCAACTGGGATACGATCGCCAGTGGTCCATTCATATAATTTTCACAGCTCCATGTATTTTGCCCTGAATGTCTAATGGAATATGTTTCTGCAAATAATCTGGACTGGTTATTTTCTGGCATTGACAATTAATATTCTAATGCCAGTTCCAAGTGTAACTTAAGAGTGTTTCTATTACCTGGTGCACAGGTTGAATACATGTTGAATCCTGATTCACTGACATACGTCATTGCTGCTGGTGTTGTGAGGGGCACGGTATATGCCACACATTCTCTACTGGCCTCCTTGTATCCAAAGGACTTTATCACTCTGAAGAGGGAGCAGCGCCCCGCACATTCGGCACGACTAGTCATATCAATCTTCGTCCACAGAACACCCCCACTAACTCTCTTGTTCTGGAAATCTGGCAGTGGCTTTACCTCGCATAGACTACAAACGAAGGCAGAACTTTTAACAAGACAAAAACCTCCAAAGGTTATCAAAATCAGTCGTAAGGGCATGATTGAAAACTGTCTCCTTCTTCACACTTGGCAACATGCAATATGCGTGGTGTTAGGGGTTGAACAGCTTAACAGCTTAAATCGATATACCTTTTCAATATGCAGATAACAAGTCATACACTACAACCGTGACTAACTGCGACTATAGAGACAACAAGCAGTTAAGGTATGTGAGACTTACAAGACAACGAAATCCCAGAAGTAACTTTGGTGGGATGTTTTGTTTCTCTAATTGTAAGAGTGTCTCTAGAGTCCTATGATAAAGACACCGCAGGAACCTACTTTGTGATGCATCTACTAACCTTAGATGACCTTTTACTTCTTGAAGATTGTTTTGTTTGTTTGTTGTTTACTATGGAAATGATTTTGTCGCTTTTATTACTATACGACCCGGGGTAGAATAGGTTTTCAGCAACCCACGTTTGCCGTAAAATGCTACTACACAGTAATAAATCTGCGTTTATATTTTATACATTTCGTGTTTATATTTTAAACACTACACTGCATAATAACAATATGACATGCGTACAGTTAGATCGCACATAGCCGTTAATACCTGAGCGTTTAAGTTTTAAACACTGTTAACTTGCAGTGTAAGAAATTACTGAAACATATATGATGTAAAGAGTCTGCCACGTAACATGTGTTTGGACGCAATATTTTAACTTTTTGATGACACGCCAAGTTGTAAAACTGATTTATCTGTTCAGTGTCATAGTTTTGCGGTTCAGTGTAAAACTTACATGTCAAAAAGTTGTACGCGGAGTTTTACTATCACCTGTAAGATATCTTAAGACTTATTCCTTCATGCCTGGTATGAGTTTTTAAAGTTGAATTAAAACATGAAACTGTCCAATGTTAAACACAGGTGTTAAGATCTACCATTCGCAGTCTAAACATACTGTGTTGAAAATACAATCCGCATTCGGGTCAATACACACCGTGTCGGAATTTCCCGATATCATGTGAATGCATATGACAACACTTCAAGCATTTACCACAATGAACTCTGGGTAGGAACGTGACATATGACGTCATATTTGTACGCCATTTTGCATCCGAGACACGTCTGGCAACGGTGTTTAGTAAATCTCTATTCTTTATGTAGAACAATACCACAAGTTATAGTTACAACACACCAAGACGAGTTGTTTGGGCAGTAAGAGCACGGTTTGGCTTGGCATTTGATTGACAGACAAAAGGACCGAGGGGCGGAGCCCCGAGGTGATACTTTTGTCTGTCAATCAAATGCCAAGCCAATCCGTGCTCTTACTGCCCAAACAACGAGTAGGTGGGTGTGTTGTAAGTGACTTGTAGCACGGGTTGCGACGGTCATTCCAAAATTGCGCGAGTTTGTGTAAAATTTAGTGACGTTGAATATGACGTCACATGCTTTCTAACTTCGAACCGTTCCGAAAATACTGCGTCATTTTGAAGCAATCGTTCGAAGTGTAACCATGTGGACTGATGAAATTGATGATATTACTTTGACTCAAGCTGCAGACGTGATCGAAATGAACTTTGCACTAGATCAAATAACGTTATCGCAGGCTTTCAATGTATTTGACATTAAAAGCGAAGACATGGATATTGATCTTGATATCAACTTTGAGATCGACTACGACCCGTTAGATGAGGACTAAAATGATTCAAAACGCTTCCCTAAGTCTGTTTCTGAACAACACATAGCATCTTTATTGAAAGACAGTGAAAGTAAGAACACGCGCAGCAACACGAATTGGGCTCTACCAGTTTTCAATGAATGGAAAGATATTCGGTCTCGACAAATGAAAGTGCCCGCGTTGAAGGATTTTACTGCTGATGATGTAAACACCTACATGTCAAGATATGTTCTCGAAGCAAGAAAACAAAACGGAGATGAATATCCTCCAAAAACATTGTTTCAAATTGTAACAGGACTGTTACGTAACATGCGAGATGAAGGAAATATTCATGTGAACTTCTTGGATATAAAACAATTGCAATGTTTGCGTTTTAGACAAGTGTTGAATGCTGAAATGAAAAGACTGACTGCAAAAAGTCTTGGAACCAAAATCAAACAAGCCGAACCAATCACTGAAGAATCCGAAAACACACTTTGGGAGAAGAACATGTTAGGAGACAGTACATCACAGAGCCTACTCAACTCTGTCTTCTATTATAACTGCAAGCTCTTTGGACTCTGTGCATGTGACGAGCACAGAAGTTTACAAGTTGAACAGATAATCGTGGATAAAGATCAAATCGGAGATTATATTGAATTCAGAGGGACGACGGCGAAGAATTACAACGGCGGTCTTTATCACCGTTCAGTGGAGGCCAAGAACATACGTCATCATACAACCGGGGATCTGCCGAGATTGTACAATACTTACCTGTCGAAAATTGGTAACACTGGACCATTTTACAGGCGACCACTGCCAGAGAAAGACAACGACAACCTACGCTACAGCAGCCAACTGATCGGTGTGAACAAACTTAAAACTTTAATGAAGAAAATGTGTGAAAGTGCTGGAATAGAAGGATATTTCACGAACCACTCCGGGAAACGTACTTGTGCAACGCGTTTGTATGAAGAGGGCATCGAAGAGCAGGAAATCATGCGTATAACTGGCCACAGAAGCACAAAGGCAGTGAGAAAGTACAAAAGACCGTCGCAGGAAATGCTGTCATCTATTGAAAACGTATTGGATCCACCCAAGAAAATCAAACTTGCCCCAGACTCGGAGGTGATCACGCCAAGTCATCCTACATTGGATTCCAAGCCACACGCAGTTGTGAACGGTGAGAAAGAAAATCAACCAACTTATTACCTAAACTGTGTTTTTAACTTTTAATCTAATCAAGTGTAACCTTAGCAAAATGCGTTCTGTGTCCAGTTGACAGTTACATTGTAATCTCTTAATAAAGTTATAAACATTTCTATTGTTTATTGTGGTTTATTTACGTTATTACTCTTGAACACGGTGTACAACACTAAAGAAACATTGTTGTAAGTTTGAAATTTCTCAAGCTAGTAGGCGGGGCTAGCTGATCTTGGCATCAGCCAATGGTAATGACCTTTAACAAACCGTGCTCTTACTACCATGATACAGCACGGGTAAGATCAAAGGTACCGCGCGCAACCCGTGCTACAAGTAATACTAACAACTTTATTTTGATAGGCACAATGTTGTTCATGATATGTTCTGGTTATTTTAGACTTTTTAATCACTTAATCTAGGCCTAGTGAGAGTTTATGGGGAAGGTCACCAAACGGCCGGGCCTAATGCTATCAGCCTAAGATTATTATATTTCATGTTCCCAGTTATTCTTCGTACCCTCGAGGGGGGTTGAAGTAGCGTAAAATTATTGTCCCCCTAAGAGGGTATGTAAGTCCCCAACCATTCGTAGTATTTTTATGCATACCAGACTTTTAAATCGTAGTATATTTGTTAGTTTTATTCAATGGCTAAACTTGCATATAATCGCCAGCGACTGAAGGGATGGTGTAAATCCTACCGGGATCCTTGCAGGAAGCAAAGGCACTGTAAGTCCCCATGGTCCCTGGTGTGGTGATCTCCCTTTAGTTTAACTGTTCTGCAACTAGTTTTAAATCTTATCTGTGATATTCTAGTTCTCATACTGTCCTTTGATGACAGATTTTTATAAAGTTTAAATATTTGTATATTTCATGTCAAATTTCTCGTCACGATATGGCTGAAATATTGCCGATGTGACGTAAAGCAGTACCTCACTCACTCTCAGGTATAGTAATATCACATCATGCTCAAAGTGTCTTAATCCCGTCAACATTTGTCTCGACATGGACTGCTCTATGTGTTATTTTCATAGTAACAACCACAGGCAAAATTTGAACAACATCATACGAAACCACAAGAATGACCCACACTTTTTAGTGTCATGTACATGGAATGGTTGTTGTTACACGACAAAGAGTATAACAGCATTCCGCAAACATGATTTCAAAAAGCATTCACAGAATGAAATGCAGGATCTAGATGGTAACGATACTGGATTAGAGACAGTGTTACCTGACCCAGACACACTTTCTTCACTTCCAACTCTATCACACAAATGTTACACAGAATTTAATTTTGTAACGTCCTTACAGGCAAAACATAGTTTGTCAAACAGAGCAGTTGATGCCATCATTGGCGAGACATGCCACCTGTTGGAAGAGAATTACAAGCTCATTATGGAGAAGGCTAAAGAATGTTTAGTTCAGCATGGCCTCAATGACAAACTCTTAGATAATATTGAAAATGACATGCATTTTGAGGCATTAGCAAATCAGCACAGAAGGGGAAAACACTATTAAGAACATTGCAGATTGATAGACCCTGTAAAGGTACTACTACATCAGTAAAACGATGCAGGGTGTTACGAGAACCAAGATATGGCTACATCATTCCTTTTGAAAAGCAAGTAAAGTCACTGCTTAAATTACCAGAAATTAGGAAATGGCAACAACAATCACATGTGTCTACTTCAGACGTGATGTTTGACATGTGTGATGGCATATTCTTCAAAGAACACCCATTGCTTAGTCAAAAATCGAATGCATTGCAAGTTATGATGTACACTCATGACATTGAAATCACAAATCCTATTGGAAAACATGTGAAAAAAACACAAAATTACAGTTTTTTACTTCTCACTGGGAAATATTCCACCACAATTTCGTATAAAACTGCATCGCCACATTCTAGTTATACTTCCTTTCTGATGTTTAATGGAAGAACTTAGCAGTGATTATTATCATGTGAGGACGCTTGTGGTCTTCTTGTTGAAATCTCTAGATGACAACATAAATATTTTCTTTCACAGGGACTTGGGCCATTTATTTCATCCTTCCTGTGTATGGAAAATGAAAGTGACAGAGAAAAGGGTAGAAAAACCGCTTCAATATTAGTCCACCACGTAAGTCATGAAGTAAGAAACTTCATCTATTGTCCAGTATGTGACCCTTCAAATCATATTTAAGTGAGTGACTTGGGTTTAACGCCACTTTGAACAGTATTCCAGTTATATAGCGGTGTGTCAGCTTAATTTGGGAGGAGGAAACCCACGAGACCCACGATGCAGACAAACGTAGAAACATAATCGGGGCGGACTGGGATTCAAACTCACAATCACAGGTTTTTGGTGTGCCAAGGGACGCACCTCTGCACAACGAATTGAGACGACTGGGCCACCCGTGCCCCTCATATTTAAGGTCATATTAATGAGAAGCATTGCTCTAGTAGTATTTTATACATTTTTTTTTAAATTAATGCTATACAATTCGGTCTCACTGGGATCTTGCATTGTTTATTTGATTATTTCAGGATTTTTCACCAGACGAAGTAGACAAGGCTGAACAGAAAGTGTCTAACGAACATTCACCAAGACTGATGGTGTTTGTGAATGATGATGCAATTACTCATGCCATTGTCAAAGCTGATAATGTAAACCACTCTTCTTGTCCAACATCAGTCTGTTGGGGAAGTGCAAATACAAGTTCTAAAGGAAAAATGATTGAGTAATTTATTTCTGACAACAACCTGTGTATATTTAATGATGATTCTGCCACATATTTACATCCAGCCACTGGCTCGTATTCTGCCCTCGATCTGTCACTTGTATAATGAATTTGCATGGTCAGTCCATGATGACCTCTGCGGGAGTGATCATTTTCCCACTATACTTAAAACTGTTAATCCTACTGATGAACCACCATCATGCAGGTGGAACTTTACCAAGGCTAATTGGTCCTTATATAAGGTACTGTGTACTGACAAAATAAGACATGATATTTTCCAGAATATTCCAGATCCGATACAGTTGTTTTCGGATTTACTGAATGACATTGCTGACCAAACCATTCCTAAGTCCTCTGCGAATCCCCATATTCGTAAACCATGGTTTACTAATGACTGCAAACAGGCCAGAAAGTGTAGGAAGAAAGCAGAAAAATATTTTCTCCCACATCCTACAGTCCATAATTTGGATAGGGTCAAAATTACAAATGCCAAGGCACGTCGTTCTTTTACACAAAACAAGCGACAATCTTGAAAGAACGTCTCCAAGATAAATTCCCGTACACCCATGTCCAAGGTGTGGAACATGGTTCAGAAAATAAAAGGCAAAGGCTCAAAATCTTCTGTTCATCATCTTAAGGATGGTGATCAGTTATTAACTAATAAAACTGACATTGCAAATAAGCTTGGAGAAACGTTAGCAAAACATTCTTCAACATCAAATAATGTCCCGGAGTTTCAAAAAATTAAGAAACAGCAGGAAAAGATCAAAGTAAATTTCACTTCTGATTATGGTGAAGACTATAATGAAGTCTTCTCATTACATGAGCTACACAGGGCCCTTGAGCAAGCTCATGAAACAGCAACGGGTGCTGACGACATACATTATCAGCTTTTAAAACATCTACCTGAATCCTGTCTGGAGACACTTTCAGATATATTTGATCAAATATGGATATCTGGGAATTTTCCTCCTTCATGGCATAATGCCATTGTAGTTCCAATACCAAAGCCTGGCCGGGATCATACAGATCCCTCTAACTATAGACCTATATCCTTAACAAGTTGCGCGTGTAAAAAACATGGAACGAATGGTAATAATAGAATAATTTGGTATCTGGAAACCAAAAATATAATTACAAATATCCAATGTGGTTTCCGAAAAAATCGAAGTACTATCGACCATTAAGTACGCTTAGAATCCTTTGTGATAAATGCTATTGTAAACAAACAGCATGTAGTGTCAGTCTTTTTTCGATCTTGAAAAGGCCTATGATACTACTTGGAAGCACGGCATTCTAAAGGATTTACATGATTTTGGTTTGAGAGGCCGTTTGCCTCATTTTATATCACAGTTTTTAACTGACAGACAATTTCAAGTCCGAGTGGGTTCAACCCTGTCTGACCATTAAACTCAGGATCAGGGTGTCCCACAAGGCAGTATTTTGTCTGTAACATTATTTAGTATCAAGATAAACAGTCTGTCAAACGTTAAGAATGATTCCATTGATGGGTCGTTATTTGTGGACGATTTGAACATTTCTTGTCGCTGGAAAAACATGAACACTATTGAGAGACAATTGCAGTTGTGTCTCAATAAAATCCAAAAATGGTCGCTTGCTAACGCCTTTAAATTTTCTAAAACAAAAACTAACTGTATACACTTCTGCAGGAAATATAGACAGCACAAGGACCCAGAACTATTTCTATCTGACACACCCATAAAGGTAGTTGAGGAGACTAAGTTCTTGGGGCTTATTTTTGACCGCCACTTGACATTCTTGCCACATATAAAATATCTCAAGGCAAAATGCCTAAAAGCATTAGACTTATTGAAAGTCGTCTCAAACTCTAAGGGGGGCGGGGATCAGACAACCCTTCTCCATTTATACAGATCTTTGATCCGCTCAAAATTAGACTATGGTTCCATCATTTATGGTGGAGCCTGTAAAAGTAACTTACAAAAACTGGACTCAATTCATCACCAGGACTTGAGGCTCTGTCTGGGAGCTTTCAGGACCTCTCCTGTTGACAGTCTCTATGTGGAGGCTGATGAGCCTTCATTAAAACAACGCCGTTTATAAATTGCTTTACAATATATCACAAAATTAAAATCAAATCCGTCTAATCCAGCCTATGATTGCATATTTAATCCTCCCTACAAGGACTTATTCCATACAAAACCAAAGCTTGTTCCTCCACTAGGGATTAGAATAAAACCTCATGTAACAGCAGCAAATATTGACCTTGATTTTGTTGCACCGTACCGTTTACTATCTACTCCTCTTTGGCAAGTAATCCACCCCGTTGTAGACCTCACACTTATTAATTTTAAAAAATCAGACACAAATCCGTTAGTCTTTCAGCAAGAATATATCCAGTTGAGATCAAAGTACGATTCTCACCGCTCCATTTTCACTGATGGATCCAAGGATGGTGGCAAAGTTGCCAGTGCTACCATCGTTGGATCAAAAACTATTTCTTCCAGATTACCAAACAATTGTTCTATCTTTACTGCTGAGGCCAAGGCTATTCAAACAGCTTTGGAGTATATTCAGACACAAAATATCTGCAAAAACTTCATCATCCTCTCGGATTCTTTGTCATGCCTACAGGCATTAAAAAATGTCCGCTCAAATCATCCACTCACTCTTGATATTTTAGAATTACACAATACTCTTGCCACTGGCCAATACGACATCGTCTATTGCTGGTTACCCAGTCATGTTGGAATCACGGGTAACACTATGGCTGATGCTGCAGCAAAAGCAGCTCTCAACAAATCTGTGACCCCACTTCTTATACCATACAGCGACTACAAACCTTTAATTATATGCTATATCAAAGTCCTTATGCAAAAGATGTGGGACACCCAAGTAGGTACAAATAAATTACATGCAATAAAACCAACTATCGGCTACACCTACATGGGTTGTCAGTCCAGATTTGAGGAGGTCATTTTACGACGATGTCGCATTGGCCATAGGAGATACACTAACGAATATTTGTTGAAAGGTGAAGATCCTCCATTTTGTAGCCCTTGTTATGAGAGAATCACGGTCAAGCATGTCCTGCTTGACTGCATTGATTTTTCCATCACAAGGGATAAATATTTCAAAATTACATCCGTAAAGGATCTTTTTAATCAAATCAGTGCTCCTTTAATTATCGTTTTTTTTTTAAAAAAATAGAATTAATAGATAAATTTTGATTATAGTATGTACAGTATAAAGTAAATGATTTTTAATTTGGTGGAATGAAATCATAACTGAGATTGTTAATGGCTGTATCTTCACAGGGGGTTGAAGTATCGTAAAACAATTGTCCCCCTGGGAAGGTACGTAAGTCCGGTATCCTTCAACGTATCATTTCATTTCTCTGTGATTTTAATCGTAGTATTTTTGTTGATTTTACCTCTTTGGCTAATCTTTCTGATTATCGCCAGTGGCCAGAGGGATCGTGTAAATCCTGCCGGGGTACCATGTAGGTAGCAGAAGTACCGTAAGTCCCCATGGTCCCTAGTATGGTGGCCTAATTTTGGTTGCTGGCGATCTACAGCCCCTTTTTTATATTGTGTCGTCTGTTATAATCTGATTATTTTATTATTCTATAACTAGTTTTACAATTATAATCTGTGATATTTTGCTAGTTGTTGTACTGTCCTTCGACGACAGGTCTTAATATATTATATAAATACATAACTTGCTCAAGTCACGATATGGCTGAAATAATGCCGCTGTGACTTAAAATTTTAACTCACCTCACTCACCTCACCTCCACCTGTTGGCAGTGTACTATATTGCTTGGATATTCTATCCAAGACAGTATTCTCAGATTCTTGGCCTCTTACAGCAATTGGTTTTGGGTGAAGTGTTCACTGAACAGAAATCAAAAAAGTATCTGCGGTTTGCTCACATTTTGACTAACTTGTGGCCTGTAGAACAGAAGCTCTAAAGCACATCGCATTAAGTCTCATGGGACATCAGACATCTGACTTAGATTTACTTACAGCGTTTAGTGTTATATTGATTGTTCAACATAGTTTTGCTATTCAGAGTTAAAGTTTAATTATGCAAAACACAATTCTTATTGTCACAATAATGGTACTATTCCAATAGATAACATTAAGGTTCTTGGCCTCTTACAGTAATTGATTTTAGGTGAAGTGTTCACTGAACAGAAATAGAAAATTCAGTGTCGTGGGACATCAGACTTAGATTTACTGACAGCGTTCAGTGTTATATTGATCGTTCAACATTGTGTGTTTTAATAGTTCTGCTATTCGGAGTTAAAGTATAACCATGCAAAACACATTTTCTATTGTCACAATAATGATACTATTAACTTTCGTTGTGAATAGAGCTTGTGTCATCCAGGTACGTCACGTTTCAAAAGATGATATAAACAGGCTGTCAAGAATAAATCTCATTACTTTCTAAAAATCTATTTCGTGTTGACAGCTTTAGTCTGATTATATTATACAGATAATGTCCACAGTTTCTAAATGTCCAAGGATCTCTCTCTCTCTCTATCTATCTCTCGCTCTGTCCTAGATCCATGAAGGCTGCAGTACATGGACATCAGATGTACACACTTTTACATCTTCTTTGACAGTACTTGTTTACTTGAGTTTAATCATGGGATCAATACATTGTTCTGTCGCAAAGTCGTTCTTTGTTAGCGTACAGGGTGTATTTCCCTTGCCCCAAATCTTTTTTCCACTTATATGTGTACTTGATATATTCCAAACATGGAGCTGCAATAGAGAAGTCACATGTGATTATATGACCTACAGTTGATCCGGGGTAGAATAGTTCTTCAGCAACCAATGCTTGCCGTAAGAGGCGACTGTGCTAACGGGATCGGGTGGTCAGGCTCGCTGACTTGGTTGATCCCAATTGCGTGGATTGATGCTCATGATATGATCAATCTCTGGATTGTCTCGTACAGGCACGATTATTTACAGACCGCCGTCATATAGCTGGAATATTGGTGAGTGTGGCGTTAAACAACAAACCAACCAACTTTACTGCTGAGTCCAAAGCTATCCTAACAGCTCTGATTTATATTAAACATCAAAAACAATCTACCAATTTCATCATCTTCTATGATTCGTTTTCTTGCCTTGCACGTGTCTCATCATATCACCCATTTTAGAACTGTATAATAATCTTTCTACTGGCCGATGTGACATCGTTTCTTTTGCTGGTTACCAAGTCACATTAGCATAACAGATAACTGAAAAGCCGATGCTGCTCTTGACGATTCGTTATTTATGACACCCCATTAGAACCATAATAGCTCTTCCCCCGTGTGGACCCAGGGCAGAATGTGTCCACAGCCTCCCATTGCTGGTCGTATGAGGCAACTAAAATGAGCAACCTGTTTGCCGTGGGTTGCGTTCCTGTGTCGGTGGAGGAAGGGATTCTGGTGGTTGAGGGCAATGGAGCCAGGAACCAGTATTTTTTTGCCCAACACACCACTTTGACCCTGACTTCACCAAGACTGGTGGTAGGATGGGCCCGGTCTTATCAATCGGCTGGTCATGCCAGGCCCTGTGCATAATATTGTGTTTGCACAAATGTGATTTATATGCGAGGACCAGGGGTGTCGAACAAATATATTTCACCATGTCACTTATACAATCTGGTTCAACTCGAAACGAAAAAAAGACACGACACAAACAAAAAATCACAAAATATAGATTCCTGGTCTCGGTTCTTGGTGATTGAGGCGTCTGATTATGAACCAATTCAATTATATCCTTTTGCTGTATCTAAAGCTGTGTCAGGAATATGTGGAGAGGTGAGAAATGTAACTCGTCTTCGGAATGGCTCTCTTCTTGTTGAGTGTGACCGAAGACAACAATCTCTAAATCTTTTGTCAGTAAAACAGTTTGCAAATGTTGAGGTTGTGTGTCCGCTCACAGAAGACTAATCTCATGTCGGGTCATTGTTCGAGACCGAGCGCAATGCCTTTCTGATATGACCGAACAAGAGATTCAAGCTGAACTTAAAGATCAGGGTGTAACAGCTGTTAAGCGTTTCACCAGAAAAGTTAAAGGTGTTATCAGATAAACAAGTACTTACTTTCTAACTTTTGCCAGCACGTCAATTCCACAGTCTATTAAGGCTGAATATTTTAACAACGGAGTGGAGGTGTTTGTCCCCTCTCCACTCAGGTGTCATACATGTCAACAGTTTTGGCCACAGTTCTAAATCGTGTCGCAGCTCTGCGGTGTGTCAACGATGTGGTGAACACCATGGCCACGGTTCTAAATCGTGTCGCAGCTCTGCTGTGTCATCGATGTGGTGAACACCATGAAAATTCTGAATGTCAAAATTACGTCAAATGTGCTAACTGTGGTGGCAGCCATGTTGCCTCATCAAAGTCTTGTCCTGAATGGAAACGCCAATCAGAAATCGTTAAAATAAAGTACAAAAATAACATTTCATTTTCCGAAGCAAAGAAACTCTATCTCAACCAGACAAAAGCTCCCTCAACTCTAACTTACTCTACTGTGGTCAGTCGACCTGTCTCAACTACATCTATCACGTGTCAGACTGACTTAACATGTTTAAACTCAGATCAGCCTGTTAAAACCATTTCAATTATTAATCCCTCATCAGCACATTCAGAAACTCAGACCATGAATCTTACTGTGGAGCAGAATAAACCAGCTACCATGGTTCAGGCTGAGCAAATTACTGACACACTAGAACTTGCTCACTTGTCAAAGAAACAAAGGAAAAAACTTACTTAAGTACTCACGGAAATAAAAAAACTTTTTTCGATCTCAGATATTAAATAAATGCAGTTAATATAGAAAATATATAAATATTTAAACAACTCAATGAGTATTAATTGGGCCTTGGCACAAATACAGTGTATCAAAGGTTTTTATGTCTTTTTACACGAAAAAGTGTGTAAAAATATGAACGAAACAGACTATTGTGAAACTGAGCATAACCAGGTGTTAGTAGATCAAGGTGAATGTCCATGACCTATGACACCTTGACAACAGGTGCTTGAAACCCACGTGCAAGTGATTTGTTAGTGGTTAGTGATTTGTGAGTGGCATTGTGGGATAGTGAATCATCGTCATAATATCAGAACGTAAAACTAATATATTCCCTTCTCAAACAACACCTTACATGTCATTATTATTATGTACATAAACATAGCTGTTATTTTTAATGTTGTTTTGATAACTTTTTCTCAGGCTTATTTGAATAATGCCTATAGCCTGTTTCTGTCATGTCAATTTGGACTTAGTTCTATTTTTGAATGTTGAAAGTGGCTACAAATTACCTCCTGTAAAGTACATTTGTATCAAGCACTGAGATAAAACTAGCAAATCCAGTTCTTCTCCAGTTGTTTTGTTATTTCGTATTTACATCTACGTAATGCTTTGTGTCGATTATTAAATCCAGCAAAACAGGTTTTTTTATTTCCATGTGTACTTTAGGCAAATTAAATCTAGGACATCTTCTCCTTCGGACCTTACTGTACATAATTCGTTTGGTCCTTTAGACATGGATGTTACTTCATCCCAGGACAGAGGAAGGAGTGTTTCTTCTTCACGTTCACGCGGTAGGTCTCCAATTGAACCACCATAACTGGCTCGATGAATTTGATCCAATGGAATTGCAGAGGACTCAGAAAGAATTTTAATGAGATACTCTTATTTGTTCAAGATTATAAACCATCTGCATTTTGTCTCCAGGAGACATATTTTAAACATACAGATACTTTTGACCTGAGACGGTATAATGTCATCATTCATTTTCTCCTCCGGGTGACAAAGCGACTGGAGGCTCTACCATTTTAGTCAGGCAGGATGTCATTCATAGCGCTGTTCATCTGAATACTAACCTTCAAGCCGTTGCTATCCGCCTTACCTTGAACGTAGCATTGACTTTGTGCTCTTTATATTTACCACCTATATATGCTCTTCTAAAATCTGATCTTCAGAATCTATATGATCAGCTCCTTAAGCCCTGCATCATCATGGGCGATTTAAATGGGCATAACCCTCTATGGGGAAGTACAAATACACCATTAAGCGGAAAGTAATTGAAGATTTCATTTCTGATAATAATTTATGCATTTTTAATGATGATTCACACACATATTTACATCCTGCAACTGGAACGTATTCTGCCCTTGAACTGTCTCTCGCAGATTCAACTGTTTACAATGAATTTGAATGGTCTGTGCATGATGACCTTTTTGGAAGTGATCACTTCCCCAAGGTCCTAAACTATCTTCAACCGGATGATGAACCACCCAGATCTCGTTGGAATTTCACAAAGGCAAATTGGTCTTCATATGAAATATTATGTGGTGAAAAATTGAAACCTGACAATTTCAGAAATGTACCAGATCCTATCCAGTTGTTTTCGAGTCAACTGAATAATATTGCTGATCAAACAATTCCTCTGCAATTCCTCATATTCGTAAACCATGGTTTAATAATGACTGCAAACAAGCAAGAAAGTGTAGGAAGAAAGAGGAAAAATATATCCGCAAACACCCTACAGTACATAATTTGAAAAATGTTAAAATTACTAGTGCAAAGGCACGACGTGCTTATAAACAAAATAAGCGCAAATCTTGGAGGAACTATGTCTCCAAAATTAATTCACTTACACCCATGTCCTAGGTGTGGAGCATGGTTAAAAAAATAAAAGGCAAAGGTTCAGGATCCACTATACACCATCTTAAGGAAGGTCATCACTTACATGTACTAACTGATAAAACTGACATTGCAAATAAACTTGACGAAACTCTTGCCAAACATTCTTCATCGTTAAATTATGTTCCTGAGTTTCAGAGATTTCAGAAACAACAGGAAAGGAAAAAGGTTAATTTTGATTCTAATAACGGTGAAGATTATAATGAAGTATTTTCATTGCATGAGCTACATACTGCACTTGAGCAAGCTCATGATACTGCTGCAGGGGATGATAATATCCTCTATCAGTTGTTGAAGCATTTGCCTGAATCGTAGCTACAGATATTTTTGACCAAATATGGACCTCAGGGAATTTTCCACCATCATGGCATAATGCCATTGTAGTCCCAATACTAAAACCTGGCCGGGATAATACAGATCCCTAAAATTACCGCCCTCTACCTTTAACCAGTTGCGTTTGCAAAACCATGGAACGAATGGTAAACAATAGATTAGTATGGTATTTGGAAACCAATAATCTAATAAAAAATATTTAATGTGGTTTCCGCTGAAAGTCGAAGTACTATAGATCATTTAGTACGGCTAGAATCCTTTGTCAAAAATGCTAATGTATGCAAACAACATGTAGTGTCAGTTTTCTTCGATCTTGAGAAGGCCTACGATCCTACCTTGAAACATGGTATTCTAAAGGATTTACATGATTTTGGCTTGAGAGGTCGTTTACCTCATTTTATATCACAGTTTTTATCAGACAGACAATTTCAAGTCCGAGTGGGTTCCACCGTCTGACCATTATAATCAGGATCAGGGTGTCCCACAAGGCAGTATTTTGTCTGTTACATTATTTAGTATAAAACAAGTCTTTCAAAAGTTTTAAGTGATTCAGTGGATGGATCCCTTTTCGAGGATGACTTTAATGTTTCTTGTCGTGGTAAAAATATGCATACAATAGAGAGGCAGTTACAAATCTGTCTCAATAAAATTCATAAATGGTCTCTTAAAAATGGGTTTAAATTTGCTACATCAAAAACTAATTGTATACATTTGTGCAGAAAATATAAGCCACATAAGGACCCAGAACTGTATTTGAATGGTACCCCTATCAAAGTTGTGAAGGGGGCCAAGTTCTTGGGACTTATTTTCGATAGCCACTTAACGTTTTTACCACATATTAAATACCTTAAAGCTAAATGCCTGAAGGCACTTGATTTGTTGAAAGTCGTTTCTAATTCGAAGTGGGGAGGGGATCAGACAACACTCTTGCACTTGTACAGGTCCCTGATCCGTTTAAAACTTGATTACGGCTCCATCGTCTATGGTGGAGCCTGTAAAAGTACACTACAAAAATTAGATACTATCCATCACCAAGGCCTGAGACTTTGCCTTGGAGCTTTCCGAACATCTCTTATTCATAGCCTGTATGTGGAGGCGGATGAACCATCCCTGAAGCAACGCCGTTTAAAATTGTCATTACAATGTATCACAAAATTATCTTCTAATCAATCAAATCCAACTTTTGATTGAGTTTTTCGTCCTCTTTATGAAGAACTCTACAACAAAAAGTCACGTCTAATTCCACCACTTGGAATAAGGTTACAATCTCATATTTCTGCTGCTAAAATACATCTTGATAATATAGCCCCAACTCAGCTTTTGTCTTCTCCACCGTGGCAGGTTGTTAGACCTGAGGTGGTGATGCTGTAGCCAGCGCTACTCTCATTGGATCCAAGACTATATCGCAACGACTACCAGACAACTGTTCCATTTTTACGGCCGAGTGAGTGAGTGAGTATGGTTTAACGCCGCTTTTAGCAATATTCCAGCAATATCACGGCGGGGGACACCAGAAATGGGCTTCACACATTGTACCCATGTCGGGAATCGAACCCGGGTCTTCGGCGTGACGAGCGAACGCTTTAACCACTAGGCTACCCGACCGCCCCTTTTACGGCCGAAGCAAAGGCCATATTAACAGCACTTGAATATATACTGAACCAACTTAAAAACTTCACAATCCTAAAATTTTAACATTTTGACCAGTTATCATTGTGGGTCCTCATTGTGTATTTAAACGGTAATGGCCACGTATTGTCTTCAGATAACACCCGTTTTTGTGCAGGTGAATCGATCAAAATCATGTGCACAGCACTATAGTGGCAAAAGTGTTTTTTCACGTGCAACTGGTCACGTGGCCAAAATATTGCACGTGTTTTCAGCCATACTTGTTAGCAGTCATTAACAAAAAAAAGAAAAACACAATAAAACAAAAGTCTTTACGGCCATTTGTCATGCCACGCCTTTCAAATGTGCAACGAGAACGTGCCATCGGGAACGTCCGTAGCTGAAGTCGCAAGGACGATGGGTTGTAGTATGTTTATGATTTACAGACGCGTCTACAGCAAACGGGTACCATTGCTGATCCCCCTTGGCCAGGTCGACCACGTGTGACGTCACATGCAGAGGATCGTCAGATTGTCTTACGTCACCTCCGTAACCGATTTTTGACGGCCCAGTCGTCTAAGGCGCCGCGATTCGCTGTGCAGAGTTGCGTCCCTTGGGCACATCAGAAACCTATGATTGTGGGTTCGAATCCCGATTCGCCCCGATTATGTTTCTAGGTTTGTCCGCACCATACCCGTGCTCGTGGGTTTGACAGAAGTGGTAAACGTCTGAGACCTGCATCACTTCGGGCTTTCCTCACACATTAAGCTGGCATGCCGTGATATAACTGGAATACTGTCAAAAGTGGCGTTAAACCCAACTCACTCACTCACTCAGCATAATGAATGGTTGACCTCGGAACAACTGGAACTGTATACAGATGCAGCTAGTACATGCGGCTTTGGAGAATATTTCAAAGGAAGATGGGCAAATGGTGCATGGCCGCTGCAATGGATAATCGCTGGTCTTACCAAAGACATGACATACCTAGAGCTATTTCCAGTCATGGTAGGACTTCGCTTGTGGGGAACCAAGTTCTTTAACAACATGATTGTGCTTTTTTGTGATAATAGGGCAGTAGTCTACATCGTAAACAAACAGTTTGCAAAGAATCCAAAGTTATGGTCACTGGTCCGTCTCATAGTAAGTACTTGTCTAAATCACGACATTCTTCTTTTGCCAAGTATGTTAGTGCTCATGTCAATGTCATCGCTGACGCTCTTTCGAGGTTTCAAATGGACCGGTTCAGAGAAGCAGCCCCGACAGCAGAGACGCTGGGAACACCCGTCCCGCGAGACGTTTTGAATATTTAGTACAGGAAACTAGCAGATTGGTGGGTCTGTCCTTGTCGGAAAACACATGGCGAACCTACAACACAGCCTTGCAGTCCTTCGTTCAGTTCAGATTATCAAACATGGCCAGCTCCACTAGACCATCTGCTTTTCTTCATGGCTGCGTTGTCATTAGAGGGTATATCACCACGGACTCTCTTCTCATACATATCGGCGCTAGGTACGTGGCACAAACTGCAAGATATGCCAGATCCTACAAAACCTTCCCTATTGAGGAAAGCACTGTTACTTATCCTCACGGACTTCACGCTCTCCATACTTATTTGTTCATTTTGATGGACTAGATTTCAGTTTCAGGCTGTGCTAACAAAATCTATTCATCACCAGAAGTATACTTCTCATTCATTTAGACTTGGCGCCGCAACTACAGCAGCCATGAACGGCGTGAATGCAGACACCTTAGAACAATACGGCCGCTGGTCTTCAAACGGTTTCACTAATTATGTTGGCTACAAGGTAGGCCACCATTTCCTATTTCTGGCTTGTTTACACAATTTCAAGTGCCATCGGCGACAGCTATCTGGCCAGAACGAGGCGCCACCTGTCAGCCCTGCTGTCTGGTGTTGGTCCGTAACGTTGGAAAGTCCAACGGATTTTGGAGAAATTCAGACCGGCGCTGCAATATCTCCCCGTCGCCGGAAGTCCTCCCAAGTACCTTCTTATTCACCTCGGCTCCAACGACTTGGGTGAGATGAAAGGCCATGCACATGCTCTGTGGGAACATCTACGAAGATCTGCTCTATGCAAGACTGGTACTGCCTGACACCACCCTAATCTGGTCCTGGATGCTGCCTCGGCGCAAGTGGCGCTGAGTACGTAACTTAAAGAAGCTAGAGCTATCCAGAAAAAAAACCTAAACCGGCGCGTTGCGAAATGCGTCGCGGAACTACAGGGTGTAGTTGTGCGACATGACCACGTGGACCCAAGGGTACCAGGGCATTACACGGCACCACTTCATGCTTAACGTTTTTTCAGTTTTCAGGTATTCTTACACTTCGGTTGGAGCAGGGGAGAGGTACACACTACATCAGAATCATTTGATAACATTAACTTCTTTGCCATATAGTTTATTTCATTTCATTCATTAGATTTTTATTTCCTTGTTTCTTTCTCAGTTTGATTTGGGTAAGGTGTGGATAGCGTAGCACCTTTGGTGCTCGGTGGCAAGGTTCGGGCGGGCGCTGGACCGATAAGGTCTCGTTCGTATGCTCGGTTGCCTGCTTGCACAGTGGGAGCCCATTCCAGCCCTCATGTTTCCGTGGGTGGACACAAATGCATATAGCTCGTCTGCTGTACAGTAGAGAGCACATGGTTTTCGCTGGTGCTGCTGGGAGTTATCTCCCTTTGCTCGGTCTAGCGCCCGTCTCCGCCTTCCACACCTGGCCTTTTCATATCGAAACATTCTCTTCTGTTATTATTCTGTTCCATAGTCCATAACAAGTCGGCCGATAACAGTATTCCAGTTATGTCGCTGCGTGTCAGCTTAATGTGGGAGGAAGGCCACGAGCACGGGTATGATGCTGACAAACCTAAAAACATAATCGGGGCGTACCGTGATTCGAACTCACAGCGAATCGAGGGGCTTAAGACGACAGGGCTACCTTGGGCCCATCACATGGCTTGAATATTGCGGAGCGTGGCGTTAAAGAACAAACAAACAAATGCAGTAAAACTACCACTAACCCTAACCCTGAGAAACTGTGCTGCCCAACCTTTGCAGACGGTAGAGTACATGTTAAGATACGTGAATATTCATATCGTAAAGCTGGGGATGAGCAAAGATGATAGATCTCCGTATCCATGCTTGATCATAGAAGAAGAATGACTCGTCGTGGATCTATATCATTTTTATTCAACATTGAATGAAAAGTAAATTATCAAGGCAACATAAGTAGATAGGTTTGTACAATATATTAAGAGGGTCGGGAAATACTTGTTTAAGGGCAAGGGAATTGTCCCCATTGCTTTCGAATTCACACCGAGTGGTATTTTTTTCCTTCAACGTTAAGCACTGATTGCTCGGACATATTGGTAACGGCATTAAACCTTTCCTCACTAACACACTCACTCTTTCAATTTCTCGATGCAATTGTTTGATGTCAACACAAATTCACAGGTGCAGATGATGTTTTTGAAAGTTTAAGAGAACAGTAAAAAAGCACTAACATGAACCTCATTTGGGTGGTGAGTTAAAATATTGTAACTAACATATCCTCAAAATGAACACACCCGTGAAGATCCGGGGTAGACTAGGTCTTCAGTAACCCATCTTCATTTTGCTGCAATATTGCTAAGTGCGGCGTAAAACAACGGCAAGCATGGGTTGCTGAAGTACAAGAAGATGTGGTTCTTTACAGACTTGTCAACCATAAAAAATGTATGCCCATTGTTTTTTTGAAAATTTTAAATGCTGATAAAAATGTAAATTTTAGAGTGGATATAAGTGAGTGAAGCTTAAACACTATGCATGCAATAATTGGGTGAGTGGGTTAAAATTTATTGTCACATCGGTAATATTTTAGCCATATCGTGACTAAATCAAGTTATACAGAATACAGCATAAATATACACTATAAAACCAGTCGACAAAGGACAGAAAAAGAACTAGAGTATCAAAGCTATAAATATAAAACTTGTAAGTAACCATAAACTTTTGATTATTCAGTATTATACATTATAAACACAGGCTCGAGATCACCACAACTATAGGAAGGGGAATGCCAACAATGGCATTAGTGATGGGAACTGAACTCGAATCTACTGCACAGCCACCTAATTATACCTCCGACAAAATGTCGGGGGTATATAGTTTATACCAAGGTTCCGTCCGTCCGAAAACTTTGTCCGCGCGATTTCTCTTAAACTATTCAGTTGATTCATCTCAAACTTAGTACATATAAAATGTGTCATTTGGAGGGGTGCAGTGTAAAGAAAAAAATGTTTTTTTACTAATTTTCCATTTAAAAAGAATTAATTCAAACCCTAACGTTCGTCTGAAAACTTTGTCCGCGCGATTTCTCTTAAACTATTCAGTGGATTCATCTCAAACGTAGTACATATAATCTGTCATATGAAAGGGTGCAGTCTAAAGAAAAAAAAGTTTTTTTACTAATTTTCCATTTAAAAAAAAAATTCAAACCCTAACGTCTGTCCGAAAACTTTGTCCATGCGATTTCTCTTACATGTAAACTATTCAGTGGATTCATCTCAAACTTAGAACATATAAAATGTTTCATCTGGAGGGGTGCAAAAAAAATGTTTTTATTAAGTTTCCATTTTTTTTTATGAATTGTTCAAACCCTAACGTCTGTCGGAAAACTTTATCCGCGCGATTTCTCTTTAACTAATAAACGGATTCATCTCAAACATAGGACATATAACCTGTGTTATATGGAGGGGTGCAGTTAAAACAAAAATATAGTTTTTATTAATTTTCCATTTTGTTAATGAATTTTTCGAACCCTAAGTTGACCTATCCTTGCTATTTAATTTGTAACTACTGACACACAAGGCGGGTCGGGGGTATTAGTGAGCCACTCTCACTTTTGCACTTGTTATAAGTTTGTTTGTTATCCGCCCGGCATGTAATGCGGGTGGATATTAGAGATCAGCGGGTCTGTCTGTCCGTCCATAATCATGTCCTTTTCCGGGGCAGAATTCGAAAACCATTCAGTGTATTTGATTGAAACTTGGCTAATCTATCAGGCACATACTGAAGTGGTGCCTTTAGATATTTTGGGATTTTTCTAATTTTTATTTATTTTTATTTTTTTATGGAATGAAGTTGGACATAGACTCAATTGGGGATGGGGTTTGTTTCCGGGGCAGAATTCGAAAACCATTCAGTGTATTTGATGGAAACTTGGTTGGTTGGTTGGTTGGTTGATTTGATGTTTAACGCCGCACTCAGCAATATTACAGCTATATGACGGCGGTCTGTAAATAATCGAATCTGGACCAGACAATCCAGTGATAGATATCATGAGCATCGATCCACGCAATTGGGATCGATGACATGCATCAACCAAGTCAGCGAGCCTGACCACCCGATCCCGTTAGACGCCTTTTACGACAAGCATAGTCACCTTTTACGGCAAGCATGGGTTGCTGAAGACCTATTCTACCCCGGAATCTTCACGGGTCGATTGAAACTTGGCAAATAAATCTTTCAGGCACATACTGAAGTGGTGCCTTTTGATATTTTGTGACTATTCACATTTTTACTTTTATAATTTTTTATGGAATGAAGTTGGACATAGACTCAATTTGGGATGGGGTTCCTTTCCGGGGCAGAATTCGAAAACCATTCACTGTATTTGATCGAAACTTGGCAAATCTATCAGGCACATACTGAAGTGGTACCTTTTGATATCTTTTATATATTTTTTACGAAATTTTAATTTTTACAATTTTTATGGAAAGAAGTTGGACCTAGACTCTCCATTGGGGAACGGGTTTATTTCCAGGCCAGAATTCGAAAACCATTCAGTGGGTAAACAATGTATGCTTCTTAAAGAACATTCAACTGTTGACTCATTACATACAGAAATGCACATTTACTAGTTGTTACTTTACAGACAGCTGCCGGGTGGATATGTCATCTTTTTTATGACTCTTGTTTGTTAAAGCCGCACTCAGCAATATTCAGCTATATGACGGCGGTCTGTAAATGATCGAGTCAAGACAATCCAGAAATTGACATAAGCATCAACCCACGCAGTTTGGATACGATGACATGCATCAACCAAGTCAGCGAGACGAGCCTGACCACTCGATACCGTTTGCTTCTGATAATGTAGAGCTGTGTAGAGCACCCTACTTGATCTACCTGAAATCTGACTAACCTCAAAGTCATGAACTTGCAAAAGCAATACTTATTTCGCATCGCCATGATTGTCAAGTACACAAAATTACTTGACATGATACAAGTGACCTCTCCTTTCCGACTTTTAAGCACAATTACGAATTACCTGGTGATACGTGGTGCTACCGACAGCCGAGCTCGCTGGTACATCATACCAAGCTGATTTGCTCAAGTAGCAAGTCTTTGTCGTATGATCATAGTCCGCAGTAATACAAGTAAAACCCGATTCCACCTGGCACAGACTGACACACGCGTCAATTGTTTGAATGGAGGAGACGGTCCTGTCGTTGTAACCACTCAGGACTTTGTCGTGAAAGATGGTGAAGCCTGATCCATATCCAGATCCGCCGCAATCTGAAATGTGAAGAAAATCATTTTATTTGAGTGAGGCATGAATAAAGTCGTTATTACAGAGGTCATTGTAATTGGAGCATAGCACAGAGGTCATTGTAATTGGAGCATAGCCGATACCCTAAGAATCAGGGGGCTCTTACTGTTGGACTTGCTTCATTTACGTCATCGTGCTCAATTTGCGTGAATATCTGCTCTTTCTAACTAATATTACAAGTTTGAATGTATTTGAGCCAGGCAAAACAGCACCTTTTGAGAGCAATTACAATCAGTTTGAATCAGTTCAAATATTGCGACCCGAGAAGATCTGGGCTGGAATAAGCCCTCAGCAACCCATGCTTGCCGTGAAAGGCGACTCTGCTCGTCGTGCAGGAGGCGACAAACGGGATCGGGAGGTCAGACTCGCTGACTCGGTTGATACATGTCATCGTCTCCCAATTGCGTTTATTGATGATGATGATGTCAATCACTTGATAGTCTGGTCCAGAATCGATTATTTACAGACCGCCGTTATATGTAGCTGCGTGCGGCGTTAAACGACAAACAAACAATCAATCAAAGTTCATATATTGCAACTGTACACACACCGAGATGAGTGTATTCTTGGGACAATGATATGGCTTGGGTCTGCTTTGTTCTGAAATCCCCACTGAGTTGCATTCTTAGTTTATCGGATCCGGGGTAGAATAAGTCTTCAGCAACCCATGCTTGCCGTGAAAGGCGACTATGCTTGTCGTTAGAGGCGACTAACGGGATCGGGTGGTCAGGCTCGCTTTATGCATGTATGTCATCGGTCCCAATTGCGTGTATCAATGCTCATGATGTTATTCACTGGATTGTCATGTTCAGACTAGATTATTTACAGACCGCCGTCATATAGCTGGAATAATGCTGAGTGCGGCATTAAACAAGAAGCAAACAAATTTTATAAATCACATTTCATGTCCCTTATTTGCTTTAAAAATTTTACCCTGGACACAACTGCTGCCACGCTTGACGTACATTATGTCACACACACAATAACCGTTGTTGCAGACCACGTTCGTCCCAGAACAAGAGGAGCTGCAGGTGCCAAAGTTAGGAGAGTCTATATAACAGAAAAGGCATTCATTTGTGAGTGAGGTGAGGTGAGTTAAAATTTTAAGTCACAGCGGCATTATTTCAGCCATATCGTGACTTGAGCAAGTTATGTATTTATATAATATATTAAGACCTGTCGTCGAAGGACAGTACAACAACTAGCAAAATATCACAGATTATAATTGTAAATCTAGTTATAGAATAATAAAATAAACAGATTATAACAGACGACACAATATAAAAAAGGGGCTGTAGATCGCCAGCAACCAAAATTAGGCCACCATACTAGGGACCATGGGGACTTACGGTACTTCTGCTACCTACATGGTACCCCAGCAGAATTTACACCATCCATCTGGCCACTGGCGATAATCAGAAAGATTAGCCAAAGAGGTAAAATCAACAAAAATACTACGATTAAAATCACAGAGAAATGAAATGATACGTTGAAGGATACCGGACTTTCGTACCTTCCCAGGGGGACAATTGTTTTACGATACTTCAACCCCCTGTGAAGATACAGCCATTAACAATCTCAGTTATGATTTCATTCCACCAAATTATAAATCATTTACTTTATACTGTACATATTATAATCAAAATGTATCTATTAATTCTTTTGTACAGACAGTGTTAAAGTTACCATAATCAAACAAGAAAACAGCGCAAATGAGGCACATTAGAAATTTGTTTGATCACATAGCTGTATAGCTGGTTGGTTTGTTGTTTAACGCCGAACTCAGCAATATTCCAGCTACAAATGTATGTGACGGCGGTCTTGACCAGACAATCCAGTGATTAATATCAGGAGCATCGATCCACAGTTGTTGGTTGGTTTGTTGTATGACGGCGGTCTGTAAAATAATCGAGTTTGGACCAGACCATCCAGTGATTGACATCATGAGCATCGATCTTCGCAATTGAGATCGGTGACATGCATCAACCAAGTCAGCGAGCCTGACCACCCGATACCGTTAGTCGCCTTTTGCGACAAGCATAGTTACCTTTTACGGCAAGCATGGGTTGCTGAAGACCTATTCTACCCCGGAATCTCCACGGGTCCGATTACTCTGGCCTTGCTTGTACACAGCAGACGTAATTCAAAATTATCATGTCGTATATGTTAGTTTCAACAAAATCTGTAAATGCACTATCGTGTTATGGTTTGTTACAAGCCACCGTCGCATGGCAGGAGTACTGCTGTGCGGCGTCAGGCCATAAATACTTACTTCTTGAGCAAATTGTGTGAATGGCGGGAGCTGGCAGTAGGGCCAGGCATGCTAACCATTTCCGCGAACATGCAATACTCCAGCTACATGACGGTGGTCTGTGTAAATTATCAGGTCTGGACCAGACAATCCAGTGATTGACATCATGTCATGACCATCGATCCACGCAACTGGAATACGATTGCCGATGGTCCATTTATATAATTTTCACAGCTCCACGTATTTTGCCCTGTATGTCTAATGGAATCTGTTTCTAATAATCTGGAATGGTTATTTTCTGGCATTGACAATTAATATTCTGATGTCAGATACATCACAGTTGCAAGTGTAATTTAAAAGTGTTTCTATTACCTGGTGCACAAGTTGAATACACGTTGAATCCTGATTCACTGGCATACGTCATTGCTGCTGGTGTTGTGAGAGGCACGGTGTATGCCACACATTCTGTACTGGCCTCCTTGTATCCAAAGGACTTTATCACTCTGAAGAGGGAGCAGCGCGCTGCACATTCGGCACGACTAGTCATATCAGTCTTTGTCCACAGAACACCCTCACTAACTCTCTTGTTCTGGAAATCTGGCAATGGCGTTACCTCGCATACACTACAAACGAAGGCAGAACTTTTTACAAGACAAAATCCACCAAAAGTTATCAAAATCAGTCGTATGGGCATGATTGAAAACTGTCTCCTTCTTCCCAACATCACTTGGCAACAATGAATAAGCGCGGTGTTCGGGTTTTACTAACAGCTTAAAT
Source organism: Haliotis cracherodii (assembly GCF_022045235.1). Lineage (NCBI taxonomy): Eukaryota > Metazoa > Mollusca > Gastropoda > Lepetellida > Haliotidae > Haliotis > Haliotis cracherodii. The sequence continues at coordinate 14,677,301 of NW_027266270.1, read as the reverse complement.
CGATATACCTTATCAGTATGAAGATAAAAGGTGATGTAGTGCAACCGTGACTAACTGCGACTACAGAGACGACAAGCACTTAAGGTTTTTGTCATGGAAGTACATCTACTCAACAACAGAAGTTCCTGTGGCATTGAAGAAGATTTAATGCAAAGTTATGTTTTTTACCAAAGGTGAAACAATTTCGGTTTGCAACAGATAAAAGACTCCTGTAAGTGTTCAAATGGTTTAATTTGCCAAACTGACTTCAGAAAATGTGTGATTTCATAAAATAAACATGAACATGCCAAAATGTCAATTAACAAATCAATAGTGTGTGTGTTAAACTCTGGCTGCAATGCAAGCAACATATCTTCATCTCATGGAAAGGACCAAGCGTCGCACAAAGTCCTGTGGGATAGCTGTCCATATCTGCTGGAGCATGTTTCGAAGTTCCTGGAGTGTCTGTGGAACACGTGGTTGACGTCAAAGGTGCCGATCCATCCATGCATCAACCAAGTCAGCGAGCCTGACCACCCGGTCCTGTTAATAGGCGACTAACGGGATCGGGTGGTCAGGCTCGCTGACTTGGTTGATGCATGTCATTGATCCCGATTGCGTGGATCGATGCTCATGATATTAATCACTGGATTGTCTGGTCCAGACTCGATTATTTACAGATCGCCGTCATATAGCTGGAATATTGCCGTCATATAGCTGGAATATTGCTGAGTGCGGCGTTAAACAACAAACCAACAAACCAATCATTCCACATGTGCTCGATTGGTGAGAGATCAGGGGAGAGAGCCGGCCAGGTGATGACATTCACGTTGTTTTGTTGAAGAGAATCCTGAACAGACCGAGTAATATGAGGTCGGGCGTTGTCATGTTGAAAGGTAATGTCTGGGCCATGACGACGCCAAAACGGTAAAACAACAGGGCCGATGATCTCGTCGCGGTAGAGATTTCCGTTAACCTGTATCAAACGGGTCCCCTGTCTTGCTGCAATCCCACCCCATACCATAACGCTGCCTCCCCCGAACCGATCTTTTTCCATGACACAATGATTGACGTAACGCCTACCTCGACGTCGGTACACTCGAATCCCGTCTATCGCTGTGGCTGAGGTGAAAACGAGATTCGTCAGTGAATAGAACTTGTGCCCACTGCATGGCCGTCCAGCGTAGACGCTGTCTGCACCACTGTAGACGTGCTTGACAATGGTTTTCTGTCAAAATGGGACGTCTGGCGTATCTGAGGCGGCGACGTTCGGTACGGTCGGGTCCTAACGTTAAAAGGCGACTAACGGGATCGGGTGGTCAGGCTCGCGGACTTGGTTGATACATATCATCGATTCCAATTGCGTGGTAAAAGGCGACTAACGAGATCGGGTGGTCAGGCTCGCTGACTTGATTGATGCATGTCATCGATCCCAATTGTGTGGATGATGCCCATGATATTAATCACTGGATTGTCTGGTCCAGACTCGACTATTAATCGTTTCCAAAATTACTGTCATCGATCCCAATTGTGTGGATGATACTCATGACATTTATCACTGGATTGTCTGGTCCAGACTCGACAATTAATCAATTGTTTCCAAATGTAATTTATTTTCTATTCATGAATATAATGTGTATATATCAAATTGGCCTTGTCGCTATATGGCTGATATAATGCCGATGAGACGGTTAAATTTGAACTCGCTCACTCACTCATTTTGGAGTTGGGGACTGAAATATTCCAAACAGCATTAAATCTAATATCACCCACTCACTATTTACAACAAGATGTGGTGCTTTACAGAAAAAATATGAAGACATTGCCAACCATCAAATGTAATTCTATTGTTTTGTTGACATTTTTAAAGGATAAAAATTGCAAAAATAATACTAGATGCTAGAGGTGTTTCACGCTGCCTTCAACACCAAGCAAGCAATATATGGGAGGCATACCAACAATGTCTTTGATGTCGGGAATTGAAACCGAATCTACTTCACAGCCACCTAACTATTGAGTGTAAGTCCTCCATGACCCCAATGAGGTGGCCTAGCTTTGGTTACTGGTGGCCTATAGCCCGTGTTTTAAAACTGAATTGTATTGTTATGCTCAAATATGTTTCATAAATTGTTTTTAAATATAGTATGCATGCTCAAGCATGTTTCATGAATCGTTTCTAGATATCACCAGCTCTAATCTTGATTATGGCTCCATCGTTTATTGTGGAGTTTGCAAAAGTAACTTAAAACTGCTTGATTCTGTCCACCATCAAGGCTGAATCAGGCTTTGCCTGGGTGCATTCCGAATATCTCCTGTATCTAGTGTGAGCCATCCCTTAAAGACCGTCGCCTAAAATTATCTCTACAATATATCACCAAACTATATTCAAATCAATCAAATCCTGCGTATGACTGCGTTTTTCATCCTCATCATGAACACCTATACTATAACAAACCGTCGCTTGTTCCACCCCTTGGAATAAGAATATAACCTGACATATCTGCTACAAATATTGATCTAACTATCATATCTCCGACTTAAATATATAAATACTCAGTCCAAACATAGTAAATTCATCATATTTTCTGATTCCCTTTCTTGTCTTCAAGCCATTAAGAATATGTCATATGAACATCCACTTTTACACGAAATTATAGAATTATTTAATGATCTTGCTACTGGCCAATATGACATCGTCTTTTGTTGGCTACCAAGCCATGTTGGTATTATTGGTAATAAAATGGCCGATGCTGCTGCAAAAGCAGCACTCAACAAATCTGTGACACCACTTCTTATCCCATATACTGATTATAAACCTGTAATCAGATCTTACATCCGTGATGTGATGCAAAAGAAGTGGGACACCCAGGTAGGTATAAATAGATTACATGAAATTAAACCAAATATCGGTTAAAACTTTGGGACCGTCACGCTCTTGGAAATGTTTTTAATGGCGTGTCTTATAAATCTTGCTGGGAAATTGTCAGGTGGCAGAGGAACCGGAAGTTCTAACGGTCCCTAGTATGGTGATGCACCTTTGGTTTCTGACGATCTGCAGACCGGTCTTACATTGTACTGTCAAATAATAGTCATACCTTAGTAATAATCAAGTTATTATATTGTCCGTTGTCCGAGGGATTTTATATTATTTTATACATTGGTCGAGCCACGATAAGGCTGAATTACTGACGATGTGATTTTGAACTCACTCTATTGTTATGGGGATTGTTTACATTATACTGTTACCCCTTTGACATCACAAACTGTTTCCTCTTAATATTGAGGAGATAATCACACTGTTTTCGATGTTTGTTTGTTTGTTGTTTATCGTCGCACTCAGCAACATTCCAGCTACATGACAACCCGATCCTGGTAGTCGCCTTTTACAGTGAGTGAGTGAGTCGGGTTTAACGCCGCTTTTACCAGTATTCCAGTTATGTAGCGGCGTGTCAGATTAAGGTATTCCCTGTATAATGGGACACTTCCGGTGAAAACTGCGACTTATGCCGATGTTTCAAACATCGGCAATGTTCGGGTGATGTAATACCGAGTACTGGGTGAAACTCTAGCTGAGCATTCCTCCTCGTCTAACTATGTAACTAAATTTCAAAAATATAAAAAGCAGCAGGAAAAAAACCCTATCAATTTTAATTCAGATAATGGGGAAGATTATAATGAAGTCTTTTCCATTCATGAGCTCCATACTGCCCTTGGGCAAGCTCATGATACTGCTTCAGGGGCTGGTAACATACATTATCAACTCCTCAAACATTTACCAGAATCATGTTTGGAAACCTTACTTTTCATATTTGATGATATATGGACATCTGGAAAACTTCCTTTTTCGTGGCGTGATGTTGTTGTTTCTATACCGAAACCTGGACGGGATCATACCGATCCATCAAATTATAGACCATTTTCATTGACTAGTTGCGTTTGCAAAACCATGGAACGCATGGTCAATAATAGATTAACATGGTACTTAGAATCCAATAATTTAATTACAAATATTCAATGTGGATTCCGTAAAAATCGCAGTACCATTGACCATTTAGTTAGATTGGAGTCATTCGTTAAGGATGCCATTGTTAACAAGCAGCATGCAGTGTCTATCTTTTTCGATCTGGAAAAATCATATGACACTACAAGGAAGCATGGCATTTTCAAAGATTTACATGACTTTGGATTGCGAGGCCGTTTGCCTCAATTTATATCCAAGTTTTTAACTGACAGACAATTTCAGGTCCGTGTGGGTTCTACCCTGTCTGATCATTACAATCAAGATCAGGGAGTCCCACAAGGCAGTATCTTGTCTGTCACATTGTTTAGTATTAAGATTAACAGTTCATCTAAAGTTTTAAATGTGTAGCACAACAGAAGAGTCGTTCAGGGTTATAGCGGCTTTCTTTAATAACTGTTAACAAATACTTAGCAGTACAATACGTTTTTACCAGGGCGAACGTGGCAGAGACTTGTGAGAGGAGACTGTGGTGATTGATCAGGCACGACCAGACGCGACAAGAGCTTGTCCCTATGTGTTGTTCTGGTGGGAGCTAGGTTGACTGGTGGTTGTTGGTCGTGGCGGCTGTTAGAGACCTGGGGCTGCTCTCCGGGACTGCTTTGTCGATCTGGTCTTGGTTGGTGTTGCGCGTTCTGTGCCTTCTTGCCTCTCTCTGCGTCCCTCTGCGTCTCCTCTGTACTTTACTGACGGACCGGCTTATATGTGGATAGCCCGGCTGGCTGAACGTGACCCAACACGCGCTTGCGCTACGATTTCGTCAGCCTGAATCACGATTTATCAATCAGCCAACGACAATTGTCGGTCAGTACATGACAGTTCGGGACCATTGGGTCACAAAACAGGTCCTTGATATATCCCCTGATGTGTGGAGGGTGTCCCTCCACATTAACACAGTTCCTGACCACTAGGTTACTGGAGAATCAAAGCACCACTTTGTCTAACACGGTCGTCAATCAGCCGGAGGCAATTTGTCAGCCAGTAACTGTCTCATCGTGTCCATTAGGTCACCTGGACAGGAAACTCTCCAGTATAGCCGGCGGCAACATACAGCCTCTGCCCACACTGAATAGTGTTACAAATGATTCTATTGATGGTTCGCTTTTTGAGGATGATCTTAATATTTCCTGTCGTGGCAAAAACATGCATACTATTGAAAGGCAACTACAGCTATGTTTCAACAAAATTCATAAATGGTGTTGGCACTCGTGAAGAGCAACCTCCCCGTGGTGAGTGCTGGGTAGCGCTAATAGCTCTTCCCCCGTGTGGAACCGGGGTAGAATATTTCCACAGCCCCCCATTGCTGGTCGTATGAGGCGACTAAAATGGGCAACCTGTTTGCCGTGGGTTGCGTCCCTGTGTCGGCGGAGGACGGGATTCTGGTAGTTGAGGGCACTGGTTCCTGGAACTGTGTTCCTTTGCCCAACACACTACTTCGACCCTTACTTCGCCTAGACGGGTGGTAAGATGGGCCCGGTCTTATCAATCGGCTGGTCATGCCAGGCCCTGTGCGTAATATTGTATATGCACTACTGTCTTGTATTATACTGTATATTTTGGTCTTGGCCATGCATACTTTGTATGTATTAACAATTTTTGATGGAATTAATTGCCTAGAGTCTTACGCCAGAAGGCGGTGGCTCATGGGCCAATCTGGTGATGTTGACCTCTGTATTCTGTATGTCTCCAGTTTCTTGTCATGGACTGAACCTGCCTGGCACTACATCTGGTAGATAAACATAGCTGTACAAGTCATATTCGCTGGAGTATAACATCCCTGTATCCCTGGTGTTTGCATCCTGGATATCCGGTGCAATATAACACTGTCCTTGTTGACACTCGATGGCGGGTGGGGAACAGGGGTGCTGAATCATTTTCTTTTCAACATGGCTCTCCCACAATCTGGTTCATCTCGTAATGAAAAAAAGAGACGTCTGGAGGAAATTGAAATTTCAACGGGGAATCTTTCTCCAAATATTGATTCATGGGCTAAATTCCTGGTGATTGAGGCTGCTGATAACTTACCCATAAAATTGAATCCTTTTGCTGTTTCTAAGGCTGTGTCCGGGATTTGCGGTGAGGTCAAGAACGTCACCCGTCTCCGTAGTGGTTCGCTTCTGGTGGAGTGTGCTCGGAGACAGCAATCTCTCAACCTTTTATCTATCTCTACATTTGCAAATATTGAGGTTGCTGTGTCTGTGCACAGAACATTAAATTCTTGTCGAGGCATTGTTCGTGACAGGGCTCGTTGTCTGTCCGACATGTCTGAAGACGAAATCGCTACGGAGTTGGCAGACCAGGCTGTTACTGCAGTTAAACGTTTTACATTCAAGAAGGACGGTGTCATCACCAATACAAATACGTATCTAATGACGTTTGCTCGTACAACTCTTCCCCAGTCAATTAAAGCAGGTTACTTCCACATCGGAGTGGATGTGTATGTCCCCAATCCGCTCCGATGCTACAAGTGTCAACGTTTCGGTCATGGCTCCAAATCCTGTCGTAACTCTGTGGTATGTCATCGTTGCGGTGCCAACCATGAGAGCACTGACTGCGAAACTGATTTGAAGTGTGCTAACTGTAATGGCCCTCATGTTGCTTCATCTAAATCTTGCCCTGTGTGGCAGATTGAATCTCAAATAATGAAACTGAAATGTGAAAGGAACATACCGTACCTGGATGCTAAAAAACTATTGAAAGATCAGAGCACGACTCCATCTACTATTTCTTACTCCGCTGCAGTCTCACGCCCAGTAGCAACATCATCTATTTCGTGTCAGACTGACTTGACATGGGTCAAGTCAGAACAACCTGTTGCTACCATTCCAAATTCCACTATTTCCATACCTATTCCTGCCATCAGTCAATCAACTTCTGGATCTCAGACTGAAATTCAGTCTGAGACAAAATCGCAACCGTCTGGGAAACAACCAGCAAATCTGGGGAAAAAAGAGAAAAAGAAATTGAGTAAAAAACAGCCACCTATTGTCCCTTCGCCTTCAGGAGTTACTTTACAGAACTCCTTTGGGCCTCTGGACATGGAGGTTACTCTGTCCTCTCAGGACAGGCGGAGGAGTAGTTCCTCCTCACATTCACGCGAGCGGTCTCCAATTGAGCCACCATGACTCAGTTGTCAAATATCATACAGTGGAATTGCAGAGGACTTAGGCATAATTTTACTGAGATACAATTATTGATACAGGATCTTCAACCGTCAGCATTATGTCTTCAGGAAACATACCTGAAAACTACAGATCAGTTTACCTTAAGGCAGTACGATGATTATCATTCCTTTTCTCCTCCTGGAGATAAAGCAACGGGAGGCTCTACTATCTTAGTGCGGCAGGGCATCATACATAGCCCTGTAGCTCTTAATACAAATCTTCAGACTGTTGCTGTTCGTCTGACTCTGCACATTGCTTTTACGCTGTGCTCTTTGTATATCCCTCCTTCTTCTAATCTTCGACAGTCTGATCTTCAAAATCTATATGATCAACTTCCAAAGCCCTGCATTATCATGGGTGATCTGAACGGACACAACCCGTTGTGGGGAAGTCCAAATGCTAATAATAAAGGAAAAATCATTGTGGATTTTCTTTCTGACAATAACTTATGTATCTTTAATGATGATTCCAGCACTTATTTACATCCAGCCACTGGTACTTATTCTGCCCTCGATCTGTCACTCACAGACTCTACTTTGTATAATGAATTTGCATGGTCAGTCCATGATGACCTCTGCGGGAGTGATCATTTTCCCACTATACTTAAGACTGTTAACCCTACTGATGAACCACCGTCATCCAGGTGGAACTTTACCAAGGCCGATTGGTCCTTATACGAGGTACTGTGTACTGACAAATTAAAACATAACATTTTCCAGAATATTCCAGATCCGATACAGTTGTTTTCGGATTTATTGAATGACATTGCTGACCAAACCATTCCGAAGTCCTCTGCGAATCCACATATTCGTAAACCATGGTTTACAAATGACTGCAAACAGGCCAGAAAGTGTAGGAAGAAAGCAGAAAAATATTTTCGCCGACATCCTACAGTCCATAATTTGGATAGAGTTAAAATTACAAATGCCAAGGCACGACGTGCTTTTAAACAGACTAGGCGTCAATCTTGGAGGAACTATGTCTCCAAAATAAATTCCCGTAGGCCCATGTCCAAGGTGTGGAACATGGTTCAGAAAATAAAAGGCAAAGGCTCAAAATCTTCTGTTCATTATCTTAAGGATGATGACACGTTATTAACAGATAAAACTGACATTGCCAATAAGCTTGGAGAAACGTTGGCAAAACATTCTTCAACATCTAATTATGTCCTGGAGTTTCAAAAAATTAAGAAACAACAGGAGAAGATCAAAGTAAATTTCACTTCTGATAATGGTGAAGACTATAATGAAGTCTTCTCATTACATGAGCTACACACCGCCCTTGGGCAAGCTCATGACACAGCAACGGGAGCTGACAACATACATTATCAGCTTTTAAAACATTTACCTGAATCCTGTTTGGAGACACTTTTAGATATATTTGATCAAATATGGATATCTGGGAATTTTCCTCCTTCATGGCATAATGCCATTGTAGTTCCGATACCATAGCCTGGCCGGGATCATACTGATCCCTCTAACTATAGACCTATATCCTTAACAAGTTGCGTGTGTAAAACCATGGAGCGAATGGTGAATAATAGATTAATTTGGTATCTGGAAACCAATAATCTAATTACAAATATCCAATGTGGTTTCCGAAAAAATCGAAGTACTATCGACCATCTAGTACGATTAGAATCCTTTGTGAAAAATGCTATTGTAAACAAACAGCATGTCGTGTCAGTCTTTTTCGATCTTGAAAAGGCCTATGATACTACTTGGAAGCACGGCATTCTAAAGAATTTACATGATTTTGGCTTGAGAGGCCGTTTGCCTCATTTTATATCACAGTTTTTATCAGACAGGCAATTTCAAGTCCGAGTGGGTTCAACCCTGTCTGACCATTATACTCAGGATCAGGGTGTCCCACAAGGCAGTATTTTGTCTGTAACATTATTTAGTATCAAGATAAACAGTCTGTCAAAAGTTTTGAATGATTCAGTTGATGGCTCGTTATTTGTGGACGATTTTAACATTTCTTGTCGCGGGAAAAACATGAACACTATTGAGAGACAACTGCAGTTGTGTCTCAATAAAATCCAGAAATGGTCGCTTGCTAACGGCTTTAAATTTTCTAAAACAAAAACTAATTGTATACACTTCTGCAGGAAATATAGACAGCACAAGGACCCTGAACTATTTCTATCTGGCACACCCATAAAGGTAGTTGAGGAGACCAAGTTCTTGGGGCTTATTTTTGACCGCCACCTGACATTCTTGCCACATATAAAATATCTCAAGGCAAAGTGCCTGAAAGCATTAGACTTATTGAAAGTCGTTTCAAACTCTAAGTGGGGAGGAGATCAGACAACCCTTCTCCATTTATACAGATCTTTGATCCGCTCCAAATTAGACTATGGTTCCATCATTTATGGTGGAGCCTGTAAAAGTAACTTACAAAAACTGGACTCAATTCACCACCAGGGCTTGAGGCTCTGTCTTGGAGCTTTCAGGACCTCTCCTGTTGACAGTCTCTATGTGGAGGCTGATGAGCCTTCATTAAAACAACGCCGTTTAAAACTTGCTTTACAATATCTCACAAAATTGACATCGAATCCGTCCAATCCGTCCAATCCAAATGATTGCATATTTAACCCTCCCTACGAGGACTTATTCCATACAAAACCGAAGCTTGTTCCTCAACTAGGGATCCGAATAAAACCTCATGTAACAGCAGCAAATATTGACCTTGATTTTGTTGCACCATACCGTTTACTGTCTACACCTCCTTGGCAACTAGTCCACCCCGTTGTAGATCACACACTTACTAATTTTAAAAAATCAGACACAAATCAATTAGTCTTTCAGCAGGAATATATCCAGTTGAGATCAAAGTACGATTCTCACCGCTCCATTTTCACTGATGGATCCAAGGATGGTGGCAAAGTTGCCAGTGCTACCATCGTTGGATCAAAAACTATTTCTTCCAGATTACCAAACACTTGTTCTATCTTTACTGCTGAGGCCAAGGCTATTCAAACAGCTTTGGAATATATTCAGACACAAAATATCTGCAAAAACTTCATCATCCTCTCTGATTCTTTGTCATGTCTACAGGCTTTAAAAAATGTCCACTCAAGTCATCCACTCATTCTTGATATTTTAGAATTACACAATACTCTGGCCACTGGCCAATACGACATCGTCTATTGCTGGTTACCCAGTCATGTTGGAATCACGGGTAACTCTATGGCTGATGCTGCAGCAAAAGCAGCTCTAAACAAATCTGTGACTCCACTTCTTCTACCATACAGCGACTACAAACCTTTAATTAGATGCTATATCAAAGACCTTATGCAAAAGAAGTGGGACACCCAAGTAGGTACAAATAAATTACATGCAATAAAACCAACTATCGGTTACACCTACTTGGGTTGTCAGTCCAGATTTGAGGAGGTCATTTTACGACGATGTCGTATTGGCCATAGCAGATACACTCACGAATATTTGTTGAAAGGAGAAGATCCTCCATTTTGTATCCCTTGTGATGACAGAATCACGGTCAAGCATGTCTTGCTTGACTGTGTTGATTTTGCCATCACAAGGGATAAATATTTCAAATCATCATCTCTCAAGGATCTTTTTTATAATATTAATTCTCATTTAGTTATTGGGTTTTTAAAAGAGATAGAATTGTTTCACAAATTTTGATGATATATATTGTATAAAATGAATGACCTTTTAAGAATTAGTAGAACGAAATTATATCTGAGTTTGTTACTGGCCGTATCCTCAAAGGGGGTTGACGTAGTGTAAAATTATTGTCCCCCTGAGAGGATATTGTAAGTCCATGTCATTAAAAGAATATTTCTGGATACTAGTGTTTTAATCGTAGAATATTTGTCTTTTTACTTGTGGCTAACTTTGCAAACAATCGCCAGTTGCTGAGGGTATGATGTAAATCCTGCTGGGGTTCATGCAGGTAGCAAAGGTACTGTAAGTCCCCATGGTCCCCAGTATGGTGGTCTGCCTTCAGTTGCTGACGATCTATAGCCCGTTTTTACATTGTGTCGTTTGTTATAATCTGCTTATTTTATTGTTCTGAAACTAGTTTTACAATTAGAATCTGTGATATTTTGCTGAATGTTATACTGTCCGTCGACGACAGGTTTTAATATATTATATAAATACATAACTTGCTCAAGTCACGATATGGCTGAAATAGTGCCGATGTGACTTAAAACTTAACTCACTCACTCACTCATAAATGGTGTTTAGCAAATGGCTTTAAATTCTTCAAAATCTAAAACAAACTAATACAAACCTCACCCAGACCCGGAATTAATTTAAGATGACACGCCTATTAAAGTTGTTAAAGAAGCCAAATTTTTAGGTTTAATTTTCGATTATCATTTAACCTTTTTACCCCACATAAAGTACTTAAAGAATAAATGTCTGAAGGCTATGGACCTATTGAAAGTTGTTTCCAACTCAAAGTGGGGAGGGGATCAGAAAACCCTCCTCCAACTATACAGAGCACTTATCCGTTCTAAACTTGATTACGGCTCCATCATTTATGGTGGGGCTTGTAAAAGTAATCTCAAATTATTAGTTACTATACATCATCAAGGTCTGAGACTGCCTTGGCGCCTTTAGAACCTCGCCAATTGATAGTTTGTATGTAGAAGCTGACGAGACGTCCCATAAACACCGCCGCATTAAATTATCTTTACAGTATACCTCTAAATTACGTTCTAATAACTCGAATCCAGCATATGACTGCATTTTTAATCCTCTTTATGGAAATCTCTACAATAATAAATCATCTGTTCTTCCTCCTCTTGGAATAAGACTACGTTCTGATATTTCTGCTGCTAAACTAAATCTTGATAGTATCGCCCCCACTCAGCTTTTGTCTTCTCCACCATGGAGGTTAGTAAAGCCAGCGGGGGATCTGACATTAACTACACCAAAGAAATCTGAAACCAATCAACTTATTTATCAACAGGAATATAATCAACTACGAATCAAATATGATACTTACAAATCTATATTTACAGATGGATCCAAGGATGGTGCTGCAGTTGCTAGTGCCACCATCATTGGATCCAGGACTCTATCATCTAGAATTCCTGATAACTGTTCCATTTTTACAGCCGAATCAAAAGCCATATTAACAGCACTAGAATACATCAGTCGACAATCAAAACATAAACAATTTATTATATTTTCCGATTCTCTTTCCTGTCTTCAAGCAATTACAAATCAGTCCACTAAACATCCACTTTTAATCGAAATTGTTGAATTATATAATGAACTTGCTACTGGCCAATACGACATCGTTTTCTGTTGGTTACCCAGCCATGTTGGGATTACTGGGAACACAATGGCTGATGCTGCTGCAAAAGCAGCACTCAACAAATCTGTGACACCACTTCTTATTCCATACACAGACTATAAGCCAGTGATTGGATCATATATCCGAGATCTGATGCTGAAGAAGTGGGACACCCAAGTAGGTATCAATAAATTACATGAAATAAAACCAACTATCGGCTACACCTACTTGGGTTGTCAGTCCAGATTTGAAGAGGTCATGATACGCCGATGTCGTATTGGCCATTGCAGGTATACAAATGAATATTTATTGAAAGGCGAGGATCCTCCATTTTGTATCCCTTGTGATGAGAGAATCACAGTCAAGCATGTCCTGCTTGACTGTATTGATTTTTCCATCACAAAGGATACTTATTTCAATATTTCATGTATTAAGGACATTTTTAATATCAGTTCTCATTTAGTTATTGGTTTTTTTAAAGAAATTGAATTGTACCATAAATTTTGATTAATATGTTGTGTACATAATATACTTTTTATGATTGGCAGGATAAATGCAATAACTGAGATTGTTAGTGGCTGTATCCTCGAAGGGGGTTGAAGTAATGTAAAATGATTGTCCCCTGGAGAGGGTATGTAAGACCACGTCATTCAAAGTAGATTTGTTCTTACCATTGTCTTTAATCGTAGAATATATGTTATTTTAAAATGGCTAAAACTTGCGTACAATCGCCAACACCTGAAGGGATGATGTAAATCCTGCTGGGTTCCATGCAGGAAGCTGAAGTACTGTAAGTCCCTATGGTACCTAGTATGGTGATCTAACTTCAGTTGCTGCTATCAATTTTAAGATTCCATACTAGTTTTAAAATATATTTCGGTGATATGACTTGTTATTTTACTGTCCTTCGTTGGCAGGTTTTTATATAAATTTCAATATATGCATCATGTTTAACTATAGCTAGTCACGACATGGCTGAAATATTGCCAATGTGACTTAAAAGTTTAACTCACTCACTCACTCACTCACTAATACCGAGTAAGACTTAAGCCCCTTATTGTAAACAATCATGGCAACTGACAGAGACAGCTGTGGTCGATTCAAAAAGAAAAAGACCGGTAATCACACCAAAATATTAAAATCAAACGTGTTCATCGACCACAACTACGAAGCTGGCCATGTTTGCTTTGGCGATCCTTGCAAGGACGACGACTGTCCTCTTTTTCGAAACATCAAACTCGGCAAATACGCAAGCAGAGATCATGATGGATGGAAGGAAGGGCGAGGGATCGTTGAGATCGGGGAACCTCTCTCCAATCTCGTCGCTTGCAAGTACTGCAAATTGGGCCCTATTCCATGAAGTATGGGAATATTGTCGGTGAGATGAGGAACGGACTTTTGTACGTGAAATGTCAGAACGCGTTATGTGGGCAAATAAACAGGTTAGGGAAACCTACGAAACGGGCTATAAAATTGGGCTAACCGAGAACGTTTTCGGTTTTGTGAGTGGACCTCAAAAATACCGCATTTGCGTTACCCCATCGACTGACTTTAACCATCCATGAAAATAAGGAAAAAACACACATCGTTCAAGAGGTAGATATTCACAAATATACATACCCGACATGCTAAAAGACTTTTATAAAAGACAGCCATAACGGGAACTAAAAGGAGTAAAAAGTGGCAAAGGTCACGCTGCCACCAGCAAGCCACTGTTTTCCCTGCAATGTGTGCGCACTTCGTCAGCGACTGAACACGGACGATGAAAATCGGGAAAAAAACCTGAAAATGAAAGAAAGAAAACCATATAGTAAGGGATAGATTAACATAAATTAAAGTTGTTATGTAAAAACAGTATTAATTGTACTTAGAAAGACACAATGATATGCCACGTAAACGCATGTCATTGGTTCCGTAATTCTAAACAACCCACAATGAAAAGATAGTAGACACCAGCTTTGTGAAAGTGAATGATGGGCAATATTAGCGATTCAGGAGAAGAGGTAAATATAATTGATTACATCATGAAACTGTTATGAAAATTCGATGAAGAATTGAAGCAACAATAATTTAAAAGGGAATTATGCTAATAACAAATTACTAAGAAAATAATGATACCTATACCAATACATGTCGTAAAAGCAGTAATATGTTCAATATATTTACAGTACGTATTCCAAAAGAAAAGAAACAAGCATGAAATACTCACATCCCCCGCCAATATGACATGTTGGGTGTGTGCAATGCTTTAGCTCCTGTGAACTATGTTCACTGGGTCTTTTTGTAAATGGCCTAATTGCTGCATTTAAAAAAAATATTACTGGTGTTGTTTTTCCATCTGCAGTGAATGATAGAATGTGTTACTGAATTTGTAATGAGTAAGGATGAGACATATGGACGAAAAACTTCTTTATTACAATTAGGAGCGATGGTTTCGGTGTAGGTTCTAACACCGTTATCAAGCAAGTGAAGTACAGAGTATGGTTGACAAGAATATATCTTGTTTACACAGTTGAGTAGGTTTAAGATCAGTTACACTGTTGTATGTGTAATGAGTTGTGTTTCTGTATGCAGTTAGTCAGTGAATGCAACAACTGTGTCCATGACACTTTTGGAGGAACATACACTCAAGCAATGCAGAACTTACCAACAAGAAAGGTATTTTATTCAATACTGTGAGATGACGTGCCAAGCTTGGTAACGAAAAACAAATTTTTTTTAAATCCCAAACTATCAAAAGGCACCAGTTCAACAGTAGGTCTATGTGCCAAGTTTGGTGAAGAAATATGGTACGATTTTCAAGATCTCCTCCGGAAACGAGGACTACCGCCATTTTTAGCCTAAATCAAAGTCGTTGCCATGGAAACTCAAAAAAAAAATTTTTTTTAAATCCCAAACTATCAAAAGGCACCAGTTCACCATTAGATCTATATATGTGCCAGTTTTGGTGAAGAAATATGGTACGATTTTCAAGATCTGCTCCGGAAACGAGGACTACCGCCATTTTTAGCCTAAATCAAAGTCGTTGCCATGGAAACTCCAAAAATATTTTTTTTTAACAATCCTGAATTATCAAGAGGCACCAGAACACCACTAGATCTATCTACGTGCCAAGTTTGGTGAAGAAATATAGTACGGTTTTCAAGATCTGCTCCGGAAACGAAATGTGACGGACGGCACCCATTTCTATATCCCCCTTCCACTTCGTGGCGGGGGATAAAAAAACCCAGGTCAGCAAGTCAAGGGGCAGGATGCAACCTGCAAAGTTCATCACACAGGCCAAATCCCCATTGTCTACAAAACGGATGCCAAGGCCAGGACGGGGAGTCAGTCCAAGCGGCTGAAAACAATGTATAAAAAGGTAAACGGACAGCATAAGTATACATATAAATCAATACAATACATAATTACCAAAACAAAAGTAATAACTAACTCATTATGTTTGAGTGCTGATAAATGACATTCCTTTCACACCGGGTAGGGAACTGTCTGTAATTACGGGTTCCCAAGTGTACAAAGAAGTGAAGACCAAGACGGAATGGCACTGTTACTGGGGAACAGATGATACGGTGAAAACTTACAAGGTTTGAAAGCTTAACATTATGTTCACAATGAACCTGTGTATGAATAATGTTGAAAGTAAATAGAAAGAGGAATGCCATTGCCATAAACGTTGATTGTGTTAAATGTGAATAAACAGACGCTTGAAGTGACGACGTTAAATAGATATATATTGATAAAGGTTATATGAATAGCATGTACATACACCGATTTCAAATATTTTCGAATCCATCCAAGGAAAAGGCTAATATGGAGCCCCAGCCGCCGATTTCAAGCACGGATGTAACGTTCCCCTCCCCCGGTAAAGAAATGGTTCATAGCCAAGGAACCCAGACTGACCATTCAACTTTCAAGGTTTGGTTTGGTTTGTTATTTAACGCCGCACTCAGCAATATTCCAGCTATATGACGGCGGTCTGTAAATAATCGAGTCTGGACCAGACAATCCAGTGATTAATATCATTAGCATCGATCCACGCAATGGGGATCGATGCCATGCATCAACCAAGTCAGCGAGCCTGACAACCCGATCCCGTTAGTCGCCTCTTACGACAAGCATAGTCACCTTTTACGGCAAGCATGGGTTGCTGAAGACCTATTCTGACCCGAATCTTCATGGGTAGGTTTTCGATGTAGAGCATCGTCAACTGTATATTTAAACTCTATAAAATGAATGTGAATGGAACACTCAGCTTGGGGTTTCAGATGTTAAATGCAGTGCAGCATAGCATCCCAGGGTTGTTCGATCCATACTCTCAATGACCGACAATGACATATGGCTGGGATATTGCTTAGTGTGGCGTTAAAGAATCAAAAAGCAAATGCAGGAGGGAGAAACTGTGCTGTCCAACGTTTGTAGACGTTAGTGTACGTGTTAAGATACGTTAGTTTTCATATCTTAAAGCTGGTGATGAGTATCTCTGTTTGATCATGGAGGAAGAATGACACTTCGTGGATGGATATCAATTTTATTCAAAATTTGTCAGTAAAGTATCAAGGCGACAAAAGTAGATACGTTTGTACAATATATTACGAGGATGGGGAAATACTTGGTTAAGGGCAAGGGAATCGTCCCATTGCTTTCTAATTCACACCGTGTGGTAAACCTTTCATTCAACGTTAAGCACTGATTGCTCTGATATATTGGTAATGGCATTAAACCTTGCCTCATCATCACACTCACTCTTTCAATTTCTCGATGCAATTGTTTGTTGTCAACACAAATTTACAGGTGGAGATCGATGCTTTTGAAAATTTAAGAGTACAGTAGAAAAGGACAAACATGGGCCTCATTTGGGTGATGAGTTGAAAAAAAGACACCCGTGAAGATCCGGGTAGACTAGGTCTTCAGGAACCCATGCTTGTCGTAAGAGGCGACTAACGGGATCGGCGACTTGGTTGATGCATGTCATCAATCCGAATTGCGCGACCTATTCTATTCTACCCCAGATTTCTACGGGTCCAAATACAAGAAGATGTGGTTCTGTATAGACTGTGAACCATAATAAATGCCCATTGTTTTGATGAAATTTTTAAATGTTGATAAAAATACTAATATCATATTCGATGTTGGTTGGTTGGTTTGATGTTTAACGCCGCACCCAGCTATATTCCAGCTAAATGACGGCGGTCTGTAAATGATCGTGTCTGGACCAGACAATCCAGTGATTAATATCATAAGCCTGGATCCACGCAATTGGGATCGATGACATACATCAACCAAGTCAGCAAGCCTGACCACCCGATCCCGTTAGTCGCCTTTTACGGCAAGCATGGGTTGCTGAAGACCTATTTTACCCCGGAATCTTCACGGGTCCCACGCAGTTGGGATCAATGACATGCATCAACCAAGTAAGGGAGCGTGACCACCCGATCCCGTTATAGTCGCCTTTTACGACAAGCATAGTCGCCTTTTACGGCAAGCATATGGAGCGAATGGTCAACAATCGATTAGTCTGGTACCTGGAGACCAATAAATTCCTCAGTGACATTCAGTGTGGTTTTCGAAAAAACAGAAGTACCATTGACCATTTGGTGCGTTTAGAATCGTTTATTAAAAATTCCATTGTCAACAAACAACATACTTTATCAATCTATTTCGATCTAGAGAAAACATTTGATACAACATGGAAACATATGGTATTTTAAAAGATTTGCATGAATTTGGATTGAGGGGCAGATTACCTCAGTTCATATCTCAATTTTTAAACAACAGACAATTTCAAGTACGAGTGGGCTCTACCCTGTCTGATCAAGACCAGGGCGTCCCTCAAGGCAGCATACTGTCAGTTACCCTTTTCAGCATCAAAATTAATAGTCTCACTAAAGTATTAAAGAAAAGCGTTGATGGTTCACTTTTTGTGAAGATTTCAATATTTCTTGTCGTGGTAAGAATATGAATACAATAGAAAGACAGCTACAGCTCTGTCTTAACAAAATTCAAAAATGGGCCAACGAAAACGGCTTCAAATTTTCTAAATTCAAATCAAACTGTCGTAAATACAAACCTCACAAGGATCCAGATTTATTTTAAGATGGTACTCCTATCAAGGTAGTAGAGGAGACCAAATTCCTGGGCCTCATACTTGACCGTCATTTCACATTCTTATCACACATTAAATATCTCAAGGCAAAGTAAAGTGCCTGAAGGCTCTCGGCTTGTTAAAAGTTCCGAGTGGGGAGGGGGATCAGACCACCCTCCTTCACTGGTACAGATCGTTTATACGCTCCAAACTGGACCATGGTTCCATTGTCTATGGTCTTGGAGCTTTTAGGACCTCTCCCGTTGACAGTTTGTATATGGAGGCCGATGAACCTTCACTCGAACTGCGCCGCATTTAACTTTCACTGCAATATATCACTGAATTGCACAATTGTGTGTTCCACCCTCAACATGAAAACCTGTTTCAAAATCTATCAAACCTGGTTCCACCAGAATTCAACTTCAACTTCAAATCACTATAGCTATATTGGATTTGAATATTATTTCATCTCACCGTCTTCTGTCTTCTCCTCCCTGGCAGATGGTGAAGCCAGAAGTAGACCTCACTCTAACCAATCTAAAAAAGTCGGATACCAATCCTTTTGGTATATCAACAATCATATATAACCAATTACGCTCCAAATATAATTCTCACAGGTCCATGTTTACAAACGGGTCCAAGGATGGTTGCAAGTGCCACCGTCATTGAATCCAGAACTGTCTCCTCAAGAATACCTGATACTAGTTTAATTTTTACTGCTGAGGCCAAAGCTATCTTAACAGCTTTGACCTATATCAAACATCAGAACCAAGCACTTAAAAGTACCTCAAATCATCCTATAATCCTTGACATTTTAAAACTTTATAATGATCTTTCTACTGGCCAATGTGACATCGTCTTTTGCTGGTTACCAAGTCATGTATGCATAACAGGTAACTCAAAAGCCGATACTGCAGCTAAAGCAGCTCTTGACAAACCGTTGTCTCTACTCTTTATCCCGTACAGTGATTTCAAACCAACCATCAAATCTTAAACTCGGGATCTCATGCACAAGAGGTGGGACACTTAAGTAGGAAGCAATAAACTACACGAATTGAAACCATAATCGGTCATACCAACTAGGGTTGTCAGTCAATACATGACACGAGGTCGTTTTACGACGGTGTCGTATTGGCCACAGTCGGTTTACACACGAATATCTGCTTAAGACAGATGAGGACGAACCTCCTAAGTGTATCCCTTGTGATGAAAGGTTCACCATTGCTTGACTGTGTGGACTTTGCATTCGCAAGGGATTCACATTATCAAAGTGTAATTCTAAAAGATCTCTTTTACCGTGTCAGCGGGCATCTCATCATAAATTACTTGAAAGAAATTGGTCTGTATAATAAATTTTTAAAAATGTATGTGAATAATTAAGTGCTTGTTTTATAATTTGGTGTGATGCTATTATAGCGACTGACATTATTAAAGGCTCTGTCCATCAATTGTCATCAATTGTTTTTAAATATGACATTGCATAAATAACTAAATTGTGTATATATTAGCTTGGTCTCGTCGCTATATGGCTGAAATATTGCCGATGCGACGTTTAATTTTAACTCACTAACTCACTAGTCGCCTTTAACGGTGAGTGAAGTTGTGCGCCGGCTTAATAAACATTATATGACGGCGGTCTGTAATTAATAGAGTCTGGACCAGACAATCCAGTGACTGATATCATCATGAGCATCCATCCACACGATTCGGATACGATGACATGCACAATCCAAGTCAGCGAGACGAGCCTGACCACCCGATCCCGTTAGCTTCTGATAATGTAGAGTTGTGTAAGGGCATCTTACTTGATCTACCTGAAATCTGCTTAACCTCAAAGTCACGAACTTGCAAAAGCAATATTTTTTTCTGGCATCGCCGTAATTGTTCTCTTGGTTGGTTTGTTGTTTAACGCCGCACTCAGCAATAATCCAGCTATATGACGGCGGACTGTAAATAATCGAGTCTGGACCAGACAATCCAGTGATTGATATCATGAGCATCGATCCACGCAATTGGGATCGATGACAATTATCAACCAAGTCAGCGAGCCTGACCACCCGATCCTGTTAGTCGCCTCTTACGGCAAGCATGGGTACACAAAATGATTCGACATGCTACAAGTGACCTCTCCTTTCCGACTTTTAAGCACAATTACGAATTATCTGGTGATACGTGGTGCTACTGACAGCCGAGCTCGCTGGTACATCATACCAAGCTGATTTGCTCAAGTAACAAGTCTTTGACTGATGCTGATAGTCCGCGGTAATACAAGTAAAACCCGATTCCGCCTGGCACAGACTGACACACGCGTCAATTGTTTGAATGGAAGAGATGGTCCTGTCGTTGTAACCATTCAGGACTTTATCGTGAAAGATGGTGAAGCCTGATCCATATCCCGATCCGCTGCAATCTGAAATGTGAAGAAAATCATTTCATGTGAGAGGCATGAATAAAGTCGTTATTACAGAGGTCATTGTAATTGGAGCACAGCCGACACATCAGGATCAGGGGGATCTAACTGTTGGACTTGCTTGATGCTCGTCATCGTGCTCAATCAGCGTGAATATCTGCTCTTTATAACAAATATTACAAGTTTGAATGTATTTGAGCCAGGCAAAACAGCACCTTTTGGGAGCAATTACTATCAGTTTGAATCAGTTCATATACTGCGACCCGTGAAGATTCGGGCTGGAATAGGTCCTCAGCAACCCATGCTTGCTGTGTAGGAGGCGACTAACGGGATCGGGTGGTCAGGCTCGGTGACTTGGTTGATGCATGTCATTGTCTCCCAGTTGCGTTGATCGATGCTTACGATGTCAATCACTGGATTGTCTGGTCCAGACTCGATTATATACAGACCGCCGTTTTATAGTTGCAATCAATAGATTGCTGAGTGCGGCGTTTAACACTAAATGCACAATCAAAGTTCACACATTGCAACTGTACACACACTCTATCCTAAATTAGTGGATTCCTGAGACAATGGGCTTGGATCTGCTTTGTTTCGGAATCCCCACTGAGTTGCTCACTTAGGTTCTTATCAGTAATCCCCACTGAGTTGCTCACTTAGGTTCTTATCAGTCACATGTCTTAGCCCTTATTAGCAATAAATACTTACCCTGGACACAACTGCTGCCACGCTTGACGTACATTATGCTGCACACACAATAACCGTTGTTGCAGACCATGTTCGTCCCAGAACAAGTGGAGCTGCAAGTTCCAAAATGTGGTGTAGGTGCTGAAAATACGATAATCAATATACAAGAAAAGCAAAGACTTTATATTTGAACAGATATTATTTATTTGAGATAATATATAGAAGAGATTATTAATGTGAGCTTGATCATGGATCATTTGTTTGATTTGACTTGTTGAAGACCGACCATTTGATATTCTGGAGCAACCTCGGTTTTTTAGTGTAAAAACAGATTACCCCAGGTATAATGAAAGAAATAATTTGTTTGCAGTTAAAGGCGCCTATGCTTGTCGTAAGAGGCGACTAACGGGATCGGGTGGTCAGGCACCCTGACTTGGTTGATGCATATGTCATCGTATGCCAGTGTGTAAATCGATACTCATGATATCAATCACAGGATTGTCTGGTCCAGACTCGGTTATTTTACAGACAGCCGTCAAAGAGCTGGAATATATATTGCTGAGTGCGGCGTTAAATAACAAGCCAGCAAACGTTTTGTTGACAGAACATCCACGATGTTGTCGGTTAGTAGGTTTGTTGTTTAACGCCGCACTCAGCATTATTACAGCTATATGACGGCGGTCTGGAAATAATCGAGCGGCGTTAACAAACAAACAAACCAACCAACCAACCAACCAATTGGAAATAATCGAGTCTGAACCAGACAATCCAGTGATTGACATCATGAGCATCGATCCACGTTATTGGGATCGATGGCATGCATCAACCAAGTCAGCGAGCCTGACCACCCGATCCCGTTAGTCGCCTTTTACGATAAGCATATCGATTTTTCCGGCAGGCATGGGTTGCTGAAGACCTATTCTACCCCGGAATCTTCACGGATGTCTGAAAAATGAGATGGGTACCTTTTTTTTTGACTTCCCCAATTTAGGAATGAGAAGTACTTTTAGAGAGGTTGACCGAAAGGTATTAATTATGCCCGTAATAATAACACATCAACCACCCACCCAACAGAAAGTTAAATATTCGGTCCCTTATGTCTGATGTTGTATTTTTGGTTTCTAAACTGTCGGGAAATCAACGTTTATTGAAAGCTTCACTAAAACACATGGATCCTGCTTTGATGTTTCATTTAAATGTAGTTATACTTCAAAAAAAAATGTTGGAACTAACGAGTACAGGTTGTCTACCTACAAGTGCAAGAGGGCAGACCACAGTTGACGTTAGATGTTTGTGTACGACTTTCGGGGCAGTCAGATCCACCATTAGACGGAGTGGGGTTCGTACAGGTTCGAGTCCGGGTTTTGGTCACTGTCAGAGTTGGGCCACAGGTTTGTGAGCATGACCCAATCCATGAACCCCAGCTGCTGATACCGCCGTTCACTGAAATGTATCGTATCTTAGTGGCTTTAACGTTAAAATAGGACCTTTTTAAATCAAGCATAACATTTATGTAAATATACCCAACAACAAAAGTTTTTGTGACACCAATATTTTAGTGTATTTTTCAAACAAGTATAGTTGGGTTTTCAATAATGTAGTACACATGTATGGAATCAAGTCACAATAATGAAACTGCTACAGAAAAGGATGCATTCCATGGGAAATCAATATTCCAGAAAAGCAAAGACTTTATATTTGAACAGATAATATTTATTTGAGATAAGATCTTATTAATGTGAGCTTGATATGGATCATTTGTTTGATTTCACTTGATGAAGACCACCATTTGATATTCTAGAGCAACCTGGGTTTTTTAGTGTGTAAAAACAGATTACCCCAGGTATAATGAAAGATATAATTTGTTTGCAGTAAAAGGCGCCTATGCTTGTCGTAAGAGGCGACTAGCGTGATCGGGTGGTAAGGCACGCTGACTTGGATGATGCATGTCATCGTATCCCAGTGTGTGAATCGATGCTCATGATGTCAATCACAGAAAAGAATACTTTTATGCAAGCCACATGCATTTCACTACGCAAGAATGGGTATAAAAACATGTGCGTTAACAGGATTCCATATTCATTGTTTAGCATCGTGCTGACAACCACTCAGAAAAACAACAAAATTACGCAATTATTCAACATTACGAAATGCCACGCCTGGCCCAAAATGAGCGTCTGCGAGCCATTGGTATGCTAGAAGCAGGATCGACAATGTAACGTCGACAGAAACCATGCAGTCAGAGACCATCCTCAGAGTGGCAGGCCACGCGTAACCAATAATCGACAAGACAACTGGATTCGAACAACACACCAACGAAATCGATTCCAGCCAGCAACAGTGACTGCAAGAAGCATCCCTGGCCTTCGATGAATATCTTCACAAACCGTACGTCTTCGCCTCAGATGTGCAGGGATGTCGCCAGAAGACCCACCAGACGTTCCATTTTGACAGGAAACCACCGTCAAGCACGTCTACAGTGGTGCAGACAGCGTCTACGCTGGACGGCCATGCAGTGGGGACAAGTTCTATTCACTGACGAGTCACCTCAGCCAGAGCGATTGACGGATTCGAGTGTACCGACGTCGAGGTGAACGTTACGTCAATCATTGTGTAATGGAAGAAGATCCGTTCGGGGGCTGCAGCGTTATGGTATCGGGTGGTATTACAGCAAGACAGAGGACCCGATTGAAAATGGTAGAGGGAAATCTCAATGGACAGCGCTACCGCGACGAGATCATCGGCCCTGTTGTTTTACCGTGTCATGGCCCAAGCATTACATTTCAACATGACAACGCCCGGCCTCATATTGCCCGACTTGTTCAGTATTCTCTTCGACAAAACAACGTGAATGTCATCCCCTGGCCGGCTCGCTCCCCTGATCTCTCACCAATCGACCACAAGTGGGATGAGATGGATCGACGTCAACCACGTGTTCCACAGACACTCAAGGAACTTCGAAAGATGCTCCAGCAGATATGGACAGAGATCCGAATTGCGTGAATCATGTACCCGTGAAGATTCCGGGGTAGAATAGGTCTTCAGCAACCCAAAATTGCGGTAAAAGGCGAATAACGGGATCGGGTGGTCAAGCTTGCTGACTTGGTTGATACATGTCATCGTATTCAAATTGCGTGGATCGATGCTCATGATGTCCATCACTGGATTCTCTGGTCCAGACCCGATAATTTACACAGACCGCCGTCATAGAGCTAAAATATTGCTGAGTGCGGCGTTTCACAACAAACTAATAAACAAAATCATGATATCAATCACTGGATAGTCGAGGTTCAGACTCCAGATTTATTACAGAAACCTGAATAAAGCTGAATCCGATGTTAAATAACAAACAAAGAAACATACCTGGACACGAAGAGAAACCACAGTTCTCACTGGTCGTGCTGGAGAGAGTCTCCGAACAGTCCGCTCCTCCGTAAGCTGGAGCAGGGTTGGTGCAGGTTCGGGTTCGTGTCCTGGTTCCTGTTGCTGTGGTGCCGCAAGTCTGTGAACATGCCAATGTGCCCCACGCACCCCAAGCGCTGACGCCTCCGTCAACTGGAAATCATGGATGAAGGTTTATGTTATGGTTAACATGAAGGACGATCACGAGTGTCATGGTTTGTTCTTTGTTGAACGCCGCACTCGAGTCTGGACCAGACAATCCAGTGATTGACATCATGATCATCGATCCGCGCAATTGGTGATGACATGTATCAAACAAGTCAGCGAGCCTGACCACCCGATCCCGTTAGTCGCCTTTTACGACAAGCACAGTGGCCTTTTACGGCAAGCATGGGTTGCTGAAGACCAATTCTACCCCGAAATTTATCAGCGTCCAAGAGTTTTTTGTAAAGTTATCACTCATATTACCCATCTTGCAGGACGATTCTTGATCAGCCTGTTTTTCAACATGGTTTTGTAATGTTTGTGAACTAATTGCAAGTCTATGATCAGCCAAAACACTGTGACTGACAAGAGTGAGTGAGTGAGTATGGTTTTACGCCGCTTTTGGCAATACTCCAGCAATATCACGACGGGGGACACCAGAAATGGGCTTCACACATTGTACCCATGTCGGGAATCGAACCCGGATCTTCGGCGTGACGAGCGAACGCTTTAACCACTAGGCTACCCGACCGCCCCGTCTGACAAGAGCATTTCGCTGGTATGTCTTACGCCCTCTTGTGAAAGTGTTGGACATTCCAGCCTTTTCACATGCCCTACAAAATATAACTATGCCATCGTTTGACGATGTTTGTCTCAGCCAAAGAAATTCACTTTCCTATTTGTGTAAATAGTCAGGTGATTTGCGAGCTTTTTTTATTTCGGAACAAATTGTAGACTCACTAATATCAGAATCGGTGTCTGCACTCGGATCTGCTTCGGTATTAGCCTAGAGTGCTAGGCGACACAAACCGTAACAAAGAGGACTGTTTTGACATCGTGAATCCTGTTTACGTGTGTGTCAATTGTATTCTAGCAGAGAACGTTCAAACAATTTGTTAACCAATCAAAGCTCCCGTTACAAGGACGCGATTCAAAGCGCCATCTGGCCACATTCTATTTTCAGCTATGGGAATTTCCAGGCTTTGATTTATTTTCGTCTGAACATCGTAAGCAGGCTATCAGCTTCGAATATTTTTTTTATTTTATGGTATTAATTCAAAATTCAGTATATCACAATCTCTGCGTGCAAAACAGGCATGCAAAATATTTTTTGCGTGTTTATATCATTTCAATGCGTGAAAAACGCAGGTTTCTGCGTTAACGCGAACACTGCTTGTCTTCTGTCTGTCTTTGTTTTTCTTCTGTGAACGACATGTCTTTGGGGTGTGTTGTGTGTACCCATGAATCAAAGTTACCATAGTATCATTGAGGACATTGACATGATACTCATTGTAATAAGCTTTCTCAAAACTAGCCAACCTATTGTTTATCAGACTCTCTTCAGAAAACTGCTTGCAGCACTGAGTTGCACTGTCACCATGGGTGTATTCACAACCCTCGCTTAGAAAAAGGCTTAACTGCCATCATGTCATCATCACATAGAAGATCCTGGTTGTTTTCCGATGCCTTCCATTGAGTGCCTACAATTTCCTTTTCAGTATTATCCTGAGTATTAACATCTGTATCCCCATCTTTTTCAGAACTGTCATATGTATCATCCTGACCTTCATCCCCACAACCTAGGATGTCGTCATCCTCATTAAAGTAGTCCTCAAGAGCAAAGGCAATATCACAGCTACTTACAGAAATATCCCCGTAACTGTTCAGATTGTCAGCAATATTGGGAGCACTCATATGCTCTATTACAAGTACTGATTATAGAGCCGACCAGGGAACTCAGCTGAATGCACACCAAATGGCTCCATGTGTGAAAACAGCACTCTTCAATGTATTTATGAACTGCCAAGGAAGAACGAAAACGCACTCTGAACTTGTCTTTACCAGAATGCCACCATTCTTGCAAGAGTTCTGAACATGTAAACTTACACCCATCTGAAAGAGCACACTTCATGGCAATTTCACACAAGACATCACACGTCATGTGAGTAAATGCAGTATAAAGTGTCTCTTTTTTAAGGCAATACTGACAGCCATAGTAATTCATCTTGACGCTACACCAATACAATTTTCTAGCAACACCAGTTGCAAGTTTTGTTGCGATTGTAGGAAGACTAATTTGCTAATACGACATCCATAAATGCTCAACTAATGGAGATGTCCAGCATTCGTGAGGCATGATTCGAACAGATTGTCCTTTAATTATCCCTGCCCTAACGAAGTTGGCGGGGGATATAGAAATGGGTTCCGTCCGTGTGTGCGTGCGTCCCGAAATCGTTTCCGGAGCATAACTCAAAACCCATTTAATACTTTCCAACAAAAACTGTGCATGTTTACCTGACGCATACTGGACTGGTGCCTCTTGCTATTTAGGAATTTTAGAAATCTTTAGTTTTCACATTTCCATGGCAATAAGTTGGACTTAGGTTCTACAGGGGTGGTGTTCGTTCCCAAAAAACGTTAAATACTTTCTTACAAAACTTTGCATGTCTACTAGGCACATACTGAACTGGTGCCTTTTGATATATAGCACTTTTAGAATTTTTTATTGTTTGTTTCCATGACAACAAGTTGGATTTAAGTTTTAACATAGGATTGGTTTACTTAAGTAGTATAACAAATAAACTGTTAATTATTTAAAATACCTTCCACTGCATGTCTATATATAAAGCGCATACTGAACTAGTGCCATTTGATATTAAGGAGTTTAAGAAATGTTTACTTTAGAATTTCCATTGCAGCTCTTTTGACATGGGCTAAGAGAGTGTTGGGTCAGTTACCTGGTTTGGGCCCATAACGTGTTAAAATGGGCGGGGGAAATATAGATGACTCTGACAACTATGCGCTTTATATTTTAACGTAGAGTGACATCATAACCGACTTGTAGTACCTCTTTGTTTTTCAATTCATTTTGTAGGAATTGTCATTCTATAGTTCAAAACTGACCCGTGAAGATCCGGAGTTGACTAGGTCTTCAGCAAACCCATGCTTGCTGTTAAAAGGCGACAATGTTGTTGTTGGTTTGTTGTTTACAGCTATTTGACGGCGGTCTGGTAAATAATCGAGTTTGGACCAGACAATCCAGTGATTAATATCATGAGCATCGATCAACGCAATTGGGATCGATGACATGCATCAACCTAGACAGCGAGCCTGACCACCCGATCCCGTTAGTCGCCTTTTACGACAAGCATAGTCGCCTTTTACGGCAACCATGGGTTGCTGAAGAACTATTCTACCCCGAAATCTTCACGGGTCTATATAGGTCTGCTCGTGAACTGGTGCCTTTTGATAGCTTGGGATTTTTAAAAAGTTATTTTTCGAGATTCCATAGCAACGACCTTGACTTAGACCGAAAATGGCGGGATTCAGAGTGACAACACACTCTCCACAAGACTGTATAACAAGAGGGGTGCCATCAACTTTACAATAGTCACCTTACCCTTCATGTTGAGCAGATCCACCCTTTGATGTTTACTTTTAACAGCTTTTGAGATACAATCGAGCATGCTCTTTCTCCAAAGATTTCAAGGGGCGTCATACGACTCTTGCTCAGAAGTTTCCAAATTTGACGCATCAGAGACAAAAATGATGTTCGATGCAATTCACTATTTTGACTTGAACCGTGGTTCTTTTTTCAGGTGAACAATTGACTTGCCTTTGCATTTCTTTGAACCGGTGGGGCAGGAAATTATCACCTTGTCGCGAACACATGGTATCATCTCAATTTGATTGTTATTCGTAAACGCATAATGCTCATGAAATAGTTGAAATTGTACGACGGAGGTTTCTATAAAATATGTAAAGGGTTTTGTCACCCTTTATATTTAAGACAATGACACAAAGTTCTTTTTGGAATGTAACGACTAATTTAATTGTTAACGTTACACCTGAAACTTCATATGTGTATGCTGAAAATGAACCAAATGCTTCAGGGATAATATATTAAATTTATCACAAAAAATTAATACATTTGTATGTATATTCCGACATGATATTTAAACGATAAATTCATAGGTTTAACTCATTTATGGGCCCCGTGAAGTTCAGTATTTTAATAGGTCGTCAGCAACCCATGCGTGCTGTAAAAGGCGACTATGTTTGTCGTAAAAGGCGACTAACGGGATCGGGTGGTCAGGCTCGAATGCGTGGATCGATGCTCATGATATTAATCAATGGATTGTCTGGTCCAGACTCGATTGTTTAAACCGCCGTCATGTAGCTGGAATATTGCTGAGGCGGCGTTAAACAACAAACAAACCAACCAACCAATCAATTATGAGTAAATTAGGATACATGTTCACCGTTGAAGTCGTGAAACAAACGTTCAAATGATGTTTTTGGTTTCATAGTTATTGAGATTTACAACCATACGAAATGAATTGTGGGTTTTACCGTAGTTACGTTACGTCGTCTTTAGACGAAAGTATGTAGATTTTAAAACGTCACTTATGGACCCGACACAACGAAAGTTAACAGTTAATATTTTATGTGAGTGAGTGAGTATCACGGCGGGGGACACCAGAAACGGGCTTCACACATTGTATTCATGACGGGAATCGAACCCAGGTCTTCGGCGTGACGAGCGAACACTTTAACCTCTAGGCTACCCGTCCGGCCCTATAATTTCATGTGACCCCCAGTTAGTTAAAGCATATATCGACATGGAACTGCCCCTAACTTGTAGATGCGTCCCAACAGTAGTCAGGCTGTTAAAAGGGATAAACACATTCTTGCACGCTCTAGTTATTCCATAAAATACGTGTGAAAACCCAACCATATTGAAATCAACACAAATAACCCGAATCGTAAATGAACGGTATGTTGTGGCATTGTCACAGGGGAAGATGTCAAAGGGAAAAGATAGGCCGATTTCAATATCTATAAATTGTTAATGCCAGCAGTGTTCATCCATCAGTTACTGAGGGAATATACTTTATGGTATTCTTCCGTGAAGGTGTTATGTACTTTATGGAAACACACGAGGGAATTTCATGGTCATATAATGTGATGTTGTTAAGAGCTGTAGCAGAAGCACTCCATTGCTGTTTTTCTTGTGAATGTTCCAGAACCTTCTATCATGAATAATTCTGACTTTGCTACATCACCTGAACTCACTGATTCTCTCTGCATTAGCCATTTATATATTGCAGTCATAACGCTACGGTAAACATAAGTGGTGAGCACTTCTGGCTTAATAAATTAAGCATGGTTTCCATTATGGAAAAACACAAGCCCAATGCAGAACGACTCTGTTAACTCATTTTATCTGTAATGGCCTTAAGAGTGACACCATTATGACAGATGACAGATATTGAGTTGCTTTCTTGTACTTAGAGGCTGATAACTGATTGAACAATGCTTTGATATTTCATAATCTAATCAGAAATGTCGCATTTGTCTAGTACTGGTAAGCAGAAGACAAACAGGGAGCTCTTCAGTTAAAAAATATATAAAGATACTATGTTATAACGTCAGTATAGTAGGTGTTAATACAGAGAGTAGTAAAAAAGCAACCGACCTTACACACCCAACGTTTTTAGTCGATACCTCTGGTGCTCGGTTTCAAACTCAGTTCCTTGATATCTTAATTTACAAATTCACAGCAGCAAACGTTAAAACAGTATATGCAGTTCTGGCAAAATAAGCTAAATTTCGCTATATGGTGTGCCACAAATGGCTGTGGGGTGTCTATCAGTGACCATCGTGACAAACTAAGTAAGTATAATTATTTTCTTTCACATTTCAGATTGGGCGTATCCTTACAGAACTAAGTGCACCATTACCACAGGTTCAATCATGAAATGCGTCAAATAATCCGTACAATCGGCGGGGCATATGAACGTATTTGTGGGGAATTTGCTATTTCTTTATGTAAAGATTGGCGTGGTCATGGAGTTTACCATGGTCTAGGTACTCCATACAGTGGCGTACACTCTGTTAAAGAAGTCAGTGATGATTTAATTTGCTCTCTCGGGTAACGAGTGGAGAGACGATCGTATGAACTTCAAGGGTGGTGTTGCTTTCACCGTCCCAAAAGTTTGAGCAACCACAAGATGCCGAAAATGCTTGGAAAGAAATAATTTTCAATAAATCAAAAGGTTTTAAACTCACCCCAGCGTTGATAGAATTAATGATTCAATCAGAATTTATATATGGGCTCAATCACAAACACGCTCAAACATCATTTGATGCACAAAAGCAGTTTACTGCGAATGTAGAGGCTGCTATTTCATCACCCATTGACCTACTTTGGCTATCAGTCGATATCAAGATGCACTACAGATTGCTGGTTCTAAAGTAGACTCTGTATTTGGAATATGCCTGTACATGTCAATGAGTAACATGCAACTCAAGATTTGCCAAGTGGTAGGTTATAATAATGACACTTGTGGTTGCTACCGGTAAACAAACATTAGGTTTCACTTCAGATCTTATCACTATTAATAACACAACCCAACACAGGCGAAACAGGAATAGTCAAGCCACAGTCATCTAGATTCTACTCCTATCTTTACTGCTGAGGCCAAAGCTATCGTAACAGCTATGACCTATATTCAACAACAAAAACAATCTAAAATCTCATCATTGTCTCCGATTCATTGTCATTTTAGAACTGTTCGATGATCTTTCTACTGGCCAATAAGACATCATCTTTTGCTGGTTACCAAGTCATGTAGGCATAACTTTTAACTCAAAAGCCGTTGCTGCAGCTAAAGCTGCTCTTGACAAACCGTTATCTCTACTACTGATCCCGTAAAGCGATTTCAAACCAACCATCAAGAGTAATACTCAAGATGTCATGAAAAAGAGGTGGGACACCCAGGTAGGAAACAATAAACTTCACGAATTAAAACCAACAATCGGTCATATCTACTTGGGTTGTCAGTCAAGACATGACTAGGTCGTATTATGCATTGTTGTATTCGCCACAGACTATGCTTGTCGTAAAAGGCGACTAACGCGATCGGGTGGTCAGGCTCGCTGACTTGGTTGGTGCATGTCATCGATCCCAATTGCGTGGATCGATGCTCATGATATCAATCACTGGATTCTTTGGTCCAGACTCGATTATTTACAGACCGCCGTCATATAACTGGAATATTGCTGAGTGCGGCGTTAAACATAAACCAACCAACCAGGATCTACTCGTCCATGCATTCATATGTTACATACGCAGGCTACAGCTCAGATGTATTTTCTATCTATCAAGGTGTTGATCAAGGACGTGTACTATCCGCCTGGCTCTTCACAGTGTATATCAATGATGTCATTTGCAAGCTTGATTGCTCTGGCTACGGCCCCCGCTTACCTTGGGGTCACTATCCGGGTCAACTGCTAGCAGACGATACGACCATTGTCAGTAGCTCTCCATCAGCACTGCAAAACCTGCTAGATATTGCTCACAACTATGCGTGTAGATGGCGTCTGGTTTATAATGTGAATAAAAGTGCAGTCGTAGTATTTTCGCACTGTAAATATAATGTACCCGACCCTCATGTTTCCTGTGGAAAGATATAATTGCCACACAAACATTTTGTAACGTATGCTGGTGTATGCCTTAGTAACAGTATCTCAACACTCGAACGCTCGCGTATTGCATGTGAAAAACTGAAAAGACTTATTAATGTAAACCATAACAATGGCTTGTATGTCGGTGGGTTGAACCCAATTGCAGCTGTGCGAATACTACAGAGAGTTATCTTGCCATGTGCCTTATATGGATGCAATGTATGGGGGCAACTTACTGGTAGAGAGTATGAATTGCTGGAAATACCACAGCGCTACTTCAGTAAAAAAGTACAGGGTCTACCAAGACTTACACCAAGCGAAGTTGTATTGGACAGTCTAGATCTTATTACCATTCAGGCGTACATTGATAAACAAGCTCTGCTCCTATTTGGTGAACTGTCGATCTAGCTGCGACTTCTATTTCAAACAACTATTTATTGGCAGAATTGCGCAATACAAATGTCAACCAGATCTTGTCAAAATATGTTATAAATCTCCCCGTTTTAACATGCTGCGCCTTTTCCATGTCTTGAATGATTACATAGCTAATTGTAATGTTCCCAGTAAATGTAAATGGACTAGTCTTGTGAATGAAAAGATAAGAAATGTAGACTCTGTTAGGCTATTGAAACAAATGTGCGACCGACAGGACCTGTTAAGATAAACTGGTATCAGATCAGAAGGTCAACACAGGATTTGGCAACTTTCTTTACGATTTCCTTCAACGTTTTATGCTCTGTCTAATATGGTCAAAATAGGATGCTCTAAGATTGAATCACGAGAATGCCATTGCGGAACTGTAGCCCATGACATAGTCAAACACATTTTTATGTCATGTACTATGAATATGCAAGAAAGAAATGAAATGTTCGAAATTATCTTTGATACCACAGATGCGAATTCCTTTGTTGATCTTTGGTCAAATGATGATGATGTTATCATGTCCTTCCTCATAGGTGGACTGCCTGATTACATGAAAAACCTTGAGCTTCAAATATGGGGCGAAACTATGTTACTAGTCTCTAATTACGTTAACAAGTGGCAACACTTGTTCATACCCCCTTCACCATGACATGTAACTACTTTGTTTAGTTTTAATCTAATTCATGTATCTACAATGTATCTTATATAATGTATCTTCAGTACTGGAGGAAATAAAGACATCCTATCTATCTTAGGCCACAAATGATCCGAGTGTATATATGTTAGCCAGCTACATCAACTGCGGTTAAAGCGTATTAATATGTTTGGCGTCTTACCTCATCATGAGGACGAAACAAAAGGTCAGCCTTATGAACTTCTTTTGTTGTAAACATATCAAACTTGTTCCTGATATATAACGCAGGGTTGGTAGGTTTATTTGCCATATTGCTTGTTTCTTTAACCAATCATTGGCAACATCTTCAAATACCTAAGCCGCTGCAGCTAGTTTTTGTATTGCCCCTATACCTTGCCAATATCCTCGCGGGCTATTGTAAATTTTATCCATTATCAATTAATATTTATTTTTCTTTAATACAACCATTTAGACCAATGATCACATAAATATACAACAATGGACGATTACAAGCCAACAAAAGTAGAACTTTATTAGGGGTGACTATTGAGGCATTTTTGACTATTGTGATACTACTGCGATAGTTAAAACAACTATTGCGATAGTGGCCCTACTATTGCGATACTATTGGGATAGTTTTCACTTGCAATTATAGCAGGCTTTGGCAGCATATATTTCGCATTTTGACTGAAACCATCAAAATAATCATAACTTTCTGATAAGTTGCAATCGATAGTGTACTATCGTGAGACAAGCAATCGCAATCAATCGATAGTTCGATGTATCGTTACACCACTAAACTTATGCTCCGGTACAAAATTATCAAATGGCAAGAATTACCACAAGGTGTATATCTTATCAGGGATGACAAGCTGTCCAAATCCCGTTATCAATCGTTTCAGTCCAATTGTGAAAAAGAGTATACAGTCTGGTCGCCAAGTAATATGAACGAAGAACTTAGTAAAAATGTTGAATATAATTTTGTCCGTAATGTGTGTATCACTCAAAATAATAACGAATATCGACATTACAATTTAGCTCAAAAACCATGACGATCCATGGGTAGTCATCATATAATTCGCATTAGCATAAGACCCCCATAGAAGCATTCATAGGGTCCGGGAATGGTTCAGGTGTTGGTGAGTCAGGATCCTTATCATCTATACCACTTCACCGTTAACTCATATTCTCATTCACCATTATGGTAATAGTTATTTTGTTTTCAGCTATCCTCCAGGATGCATATTCATTTATATCTTTTTTTTATGACACTCATGTCTCCAAAATGAACAATTAAATAGTTGAACATTGAACATCCAAATCTAAAGACTTAGATTAAAACTGACGAAATTAAGAATGCAAAATTCCAAATGTGACAAGGGCTTCAGATTCACCATGAATGCCCCCCTTGTTTGACGAACCATGCCATGTTCGGGGGATTCTCAAAGACGGCAACCGTCCAAGGCTTACACACACAAGTGATGACGGTACCCTTTGTCAGTAAAAGCTGATTCAGGCATACTGATCAGGTGTCGACACTACTTTTGAGAGTAACTGAGACAGAACATTTTAGTTAGGACATGATTGCATTTCTTGTTCCACAAGTGACTGCAATGCTTCATTAGGCGTCAATTCTTTGTCAATACAGTGCACCCGAACGAGCTTCACACTTTATGCTTCCTTGGGTATTACAATGCGTGAAATTAATAGTTTGCTCTGCAATTGCAACAGTGAGCCAAGATTAATTAAAGCTGCAAGCAGCAATGGCGGGCTCCAAGAAACACTGTGCCCAAACGTCCATGTTCGAATCCTCAAAGGGTTTCCTTGAACCAAATCCATCAAATGTAGGCACCACTTGCAGGGTATCGTCGCAAGGAAAATGGCGTGTGCCAGGGTGTCCAGGTCTGTTCTAAACCCATTTCCGACCTCGAACATGTTCGAATCCATAAAAGGTTGGCTTGTACCAACTCTGTCAAAAGATAGTCACCGGAAATCGCCGCTACGAAATTGGCGTGTTCCAGGGGTGTCCCAAATATAAATCAAATATTACCACCATGCGGTGTTACTTTTAGCATACAACCAATAACAATAAATGAGATGCATATGGCACACTAACTTCATGTAAACTTGCAATAGTTTCTGAGGAGAACCTTACAAGATATGATCTTTAAAGCAAAATTTCGTTGAAAAAAATGACCAAAATCAAAATTCAATACGGCCGTAACTAAAAAAGAATTCAAAAATCGGCTCCTAAAGTTTGATGTGTTATGTATGGAGATAATTATCAAAAAGTTTGAAAGCATTTCATGCAGTGGACTCTTTGCGTTTAAAGACAGGTACCCAAAAAAACACTATGGAAACCTTGAATCCATAATGGCTGCCAAACCACGTGACCAATGACCAAAGTCAAAGAACAAAAAATGTCAAGCAGCTCAAGCAGCAGATACATGCAAGGTTTCAAAGTAATCAGATACGCGGTTGCTGAGCAATAGGGCGAAACATATCTTCAAAATATTCTGTTCTTTTAGTTATCTGCCCTTGGCTTTTGGGCCTACGGCCTTGGGTTTTTGGAGGGCACTAGTACCCAATGGTACACATACACACACAAAATGTGAACAAAATCGAGCCAGTGGTTATTTTTCTAGCTCTGGTACAAAAATCAGCGGAATAATAATAATATTAAATCAAACGCTAACACTCTGGGACTCTTCAGCCTTTCGGCTTGGTGACTCTTTTAACAGGCCGTAACTTCTTTGTCAGTTGGGCTCCAGTCAAACGGATTAGCGTTCTGCGTTCGTCCGGGCCCCGGGTTCCTGTCGCATTGCTGAGATAGAGTGCTAAACCTGTTCCCTACCTCGTTCATATATTCGAATCCTCAAAGGGTTTACCTGTGAGACATCACCACTACAAAAATGTATCTGGGTGTCCCAGGATGTTTCAACCAATTTCCAACTTCGACCATGTTCGAATCCTCAATTGGTTTGTTTGTGCCAATGCCATCAAATGTAAGGAACCACTTGCATGACATCGCCACATGTGTCCCAGTGTGTTCTTAACCCATGTTTGACTTCGACCATGTTCGAATCCCAAAATGGTTTGCTTGTACCAACGCCATCAAATGTAAGGAACGCTTTGTGAGACATCACCACACGTGTCCCAGTGTGATCTTAACCCATGTTTGACTTCGACCATGTTCGAATCCGCATATGGTTTGCTTGTACCAACGCCATCAAATGTAATAAACCGCTTGTGAGACATCACCACACGTGTCCCAGTGTGTTCTTAACCCATGTTTGACTTCGACCATGTTCGAATCCGCATATAGTTTGCTTGTACCAACGCCATCAAATGTAATAAACCGCTTGTGAGACATCATCACACGTGTCCCAGTGTGTTCCTAACCCATGTTTGACCTCGACCATGTTCGAATCCTCAAATGGTTTGGTTGTACCAACGCCATCAAATGTAATGAACTGCTTGTGACACATCACCATATGTGTCCCAGTGTGTTCTTAAACCATGTTTGACTTCGACCATGTTCGAATCCGCATATAGTTTGCTTGTACCAACTCCGTCAAAAGATAGTCACGGTTTGCAGGACATTACCGCTACCAAATTTACGTGTGCCACAGTTTCCCAGAGTGTACTAAACCAATTTCCGACCTCGGCCATATCCTAATCCGCAAATGGTTTGCTTTAAACGACGCTGTCAAAAATAAGGTACCGTAGCAATTGGCAATTGAGAAATGAAGAATCAAGTCTGAAGCGAGTCTGACCACCCGATCCGATTAGTCGCCTCCTGTGACAAGCATAGTTGCCTCTTGAGAAAAGCATCGGTTGAAAAAGGCCAATTCTAACTCTGGTCGTCAAGGGTAGTACACATAATATTGAACAAGGCTGTGGAGAACGCGAGGGTATCTGCTAGGCCAGTGAATGGGGGTTTATAGTAGATTTATGAGGCGCTTCCTTCAGTATTTGTACTCAAGTCTGATTTTTTTACTTAAATCGAATAATACCACACCAAGCAGTGGTGCTTTCAGTGTGCAACCCAGGACAAAATGAGCTGCATATAGTCTCAAAGTTTTATGCAAACTTTCAATAGTTTCTGTTAAGAACCTTACAAGCTATGATCTTAAAAGTAAAATTTCGGTGAAAAAAATGATCAAAATCAAAATCCAATATGGCCGCAACTACAAAAGATATCGAAAAATGGCTATGCTAATTTGTTGTGTTCTGTATGGAGACAATTCTCAGAAAGTTTGAAATCATTTCATGCAGTGGATTCAGAGGAGATAGTATTTGAAGACAGGTGCCCAAAAAACCCTGGCAAATCCTTGAATCCAATATGGCTGCCAAACCACGTGATCAATGACCAAAGTCAAAGAACAAAAATTATCAAGCAACAGAAGCAGTAGATACATGCAAGGTTTGAAAGTAAACGGACAAACGGTTGTGGAGCAACAGGGCAAAGTATATCGTCAAAAAATACTTGTTTTTCAGTTATCTGCCCTTGGCCTTTGGGCCTACAGCCTTGGCTGTTTGGCGGACACTAGTACCCAATGGTCTACAAACACACACAAAATTTGAACAAAATCGAGCTAGTGGTTATTTTGCTAGGGCAGGTACAAAAATCGGCGGAATAATAAATAATAATAATAATAAATAATAATAATAATAATAATAATAATAAATCGAACGATTACAATAGGGCTCTACAGCCTTTCGGCTTGGAGCCCTAATTAGGAACCAGAACACATTAATCCTTAGCCATGATTAAGTGGGTGAGCAGGGCTATACATAAGTGTTTAGCAATATTCTATCAATATCACGCACAGGAACACCAGAAATTGGCATCTGCCCTATATATTGGGGCATTCCAGGCACCATACATATTTGTGAAATACACTTTTGTTTGTTTGTTGTTTTACGCAACATTTAGCAATATTCCATCTGTACAAGGGAGGTCTGTAAATAATCGAGTCAAGCAGACAATCCAGTCATTGACATCATGAGCATTGATCCACGCAGTTGGGATCGTTTACACGCATCACCAACTCAGCGAGCCTTAACACCCGATCCCGTTAGACGACAAACATAATCGCCTTTTCACCTATTCTATTACTTTAAGTTCCGATGTTCAGCCTCGCTGGTGTGGCAGTTTTGTTCACACAGCCAAAAATGCATTATGAGAGATTTAAGGATCATTGTCAAAACAAGGTTCATAAATAGATAATGAATTAGAAAAACGTGTTACGTTCAATTACTAATTGAACCCATACCAACTTTCATTTGCTCAGTGGTTTGTGAGGGGATGATGTCTTAAGTGCAAAAAAATGCATTTTGAGAGAATGTTAGAGCATGGTCAGACATGTTTGATTTACGATAAAGATGCTATGGAACTGGCCCTATAAAAAAAAAATAATTTTGATGCCTTGAATAAATCTGAATCAGAGTATAGTAAGAAAATATCCACAAAAAACTTCAGCTGCATCCATCAAGCTATTTCGGAGATGAAGTCGAAAATGTGAAACATTTCACGAAGACGGACGACTTAAACGAACACATAAACTCACATGGCATTTAGGCCAGGGGAGCTAACATTGTATTCCAGAATTGTGTTCGAATCCTAAATGAAACAAGACTAAAAGTGACCAGGGATCACTAATAACCCCGACTTCGGCTCCAACATATTTCGAAGTTCAAAACGTGAAAAAACATTTATAAAGAAAATCCACTAATCGAAATCCAACTTTGTACGCACCTCTCCTATTGGTTAAGAAACTCTACCCCAAAGTGGAAAAGTAGTTTTGAAGTTATAGATCGCTCTATTGTTTAAATAAATTTCACAGAATGAAATAAACAACAACAAAAATTCAGAAAATACACATATTAAAATTAAACTTTGCACTGCACCACTCCATTAAGTATGATAACTGTTCCCTCAATTTGAAAAGAATCCATTAAGTAGTTTTGTACCCCAAAGTGGAAAAGTAGTTTTGAAGTTATAGATCGCTCTATTGTTTAAATAAATTTCACAGAATGAAATAAACAACAACAAAAATTCAGAAAATACACATATTAAAATTAAACTTTGCACTGCACCACTCCATTAAGTATGATAACTGTTCCCTCAATTTGAAAAGAATCCATTAAGTAGTTTTCAAGCTACAGGTTTTTATTTTGTTTTGTTTGTTGTTTAACACCGCACTCAGCAATATTCCAGCTATATGACGGCTGTCTGTAAATAAAGAGTGCGGCGTTAAACAACAAACCAACCAACCGACCTTTTACGGCAAGCATGGGTTGCTGAAGACCTATTCTACCCAGGATCTTCACGGGGTTTTTTAAGTTATTAAGTCGCATAAAAATTTGTCCTCGGAAGGACGGACAGAATTCCTTGGTATAACTTTATACTCCGCTCATTTAGGTCAGGGGTATAAAACTGATTGTGTGTGGTTCGTCTAAACACGTTCAGGATCTAAACACATGAAAGGCGAAAACACCGAGAAGAATCCCGACATCTACGTTTTACTAGGAATACAAATGTTTATAGTTGTGTATACAACTTAAAACGCGTTCGCAAATGTACATGAAATTGTTAACAATGATATATGCAAATATGTTCTTAATGATATGTCTGTGTGACAGAAATCTTCACAACTCGGGGCAGGGCCTCGGGTTGCCCAATCCTTCGAGGCGCTGTAATTCACTGTCTAGACGTGCGTCCCTTACGCCACCCAGAAACCTATTATCGTGGGTTCTTATCCCAGAATCGCCCTTATAGTGGTATTATTGTTGAGTGCGGCGATAAACAACAAACAAACACAATTAGTCTGTTTCTACCCATGCTCATAGGTTTCATCAAAATTGTAAATATCTGAAACCTGCATCACTTTGGGCTTTCCTCCCTCGTTTAAGTGTAACAAGAATAACGTTAAAACAGCGATCAACCCCGCTTCCTCCCCCACGAGCTCACCATTACGAACGCGAAGTACGCGGCAGAACAAGTCTCGAGTATCTTATACTCACCTGGAGCATCTTAAATCCCAACTAAATTATCCCAGTGTGTGGCCTTACTGATCATGTGTGTGATCGTATTGTTGCTTATTGTCTTAATGTCTAGATGCAAATCCTACAAGAGAATTATGACCAAAAAAATTTACTGACTTGGACATTCGGGCAGACCACAGCTGACGTCGTCAGTTTCCGAGAGACTCTCTGTGCAGTTAGCTCCTCCTTTATCCGGAACCGGGTTTGTGCAGGTTCGTATCCGGGTTTTCATGATGGCGTGTGAGGGCCCACAGGTCTGAGGGCAAGCTGGTCCAGCCCACTGGCCCCAGGTGCTGACACCACCGTCAACTGAAGACAATTTAAGAATGAATTGCATTATGTTAATGTTGTCATGGAAGAAATGCGCGTTACATTACATCGTTTAAATAATATTGTATTGAAGCCAGTACTTAAGTTACAATAGATAAGTAATAGGTAATGGACACTGGGCAAACGGGAGGCCGGGGGTA
This sequence comes from Haliotis cracherodii, assembly GCF_022045235.1. Taxonomy (NCBI): domain Eukaryota; kingdom Metazoa; phylum Mollusca; class Gastropoda; order Lepetellida; family Haliotidae; genus Haliotis; species Haliotis cracherodii. The sequence continues at coordinate 14,636,028 of NW_027266270.1, read as the reverse complement.
ATTAGCACAGATAGGTGAAAGAATGGACGTAGCAAAGGGCAAATTGAAGCCAGCTAGGTAATTAGGCCCGACAAAGATCAAAGCAATAAGTCCCAAGTACTAGGCAGATCATGGTCATGATTCATGGCTGGCTGGTGTCTCCTGATGTCAATGGCTTCTTGTAGTTTCCTTTTTGTCGCTAGTTGTTGTTGTTGCTAGACAGGACTTTGGTTGCTTCCAACATGATGTTATGGTTTTGGTTCTTCAGGATGTGTTCGGAAATAGCGGATTTCAGGTCAAGTTTTTTAATTTTCTTTGAGTCTGGTGTTGCGGGGTCTAAGGGTTTCACCAATCTACTGGTGGCCACAGTTGCAGGGTATCTGGTATATGCATCCTCGGGGGTTGGGACTTGCGCTGCTTGTACCTCTGCCATTGGCTTTTTGGATGGGTTTTGATGGACTTGCCGCTAGAGAAGGTGACATCTATTTTGGCTTTGTTCTTGATGAGGCGGGAAATCTGATGAGTGACAGGGCCTTGGTAGGGTATGGTGATTCTGGTGGGCGATGGAGCTGGTTTGGGCCTTGGGTCGGGGTTCTTGAGAGCCTTAAGTACTGGCTTCCATACCTTCAGCGCTAATTACTGTAAAGTGTTTGCTTTCATTGTCTATTGCTAATAAACTATCAGCGCCAATCATCTGTTAGCTTCTCTTGTTAGTTTCTACCCTTTTTTATTTCCCACCTTTTGTTTTCTTATTAATTGTGTTGTCCTTACATGTACATATACATATTAATGCTCTCTGCCCCATGGCATTCAATCACCTGATGAAAGAGCAAGCATATATTCCGAAATATGTATTCCTCATAATTACCACAAAGTTGCCATCCATATATTCTCTTCCTTATGTGTATCATTTCTGAATGTCTTCCAAAAAACCTCATATGTTTATTGTCAACCAAATTTGGGGGTAAAGGTGGCCCATTTGTCCGAGGCGCCACAATTTACTGTGCAGAGTTGCGCCCCTTGGGCGCGCCAGAAACCTATCATCGTGGGTTTGAATCACGTTTCTCCCCGATTATCATTTTTGATTTGTTTAAGACCGTACCGATCTCATGTGATTCACCAATGTGGTAAACGTCTGAGACCTGCATCACTTCGGGCTTTCCTCCCACATGTGCTGAATCGCCTTGATATTTGACTGTAATACTGTTCAAAGCGGCGATAAACTTAATTCACACACTCAGCACTCATTAGGGTTTCCTTACTATTAAAACAGTAAATATTACGGTTGATATTTTTATTATTATTTCTAAATGAATTGTTATCAGGCTAGCCGTAGTGTCCATATTTCAGCAAGTTTCATTCAGGAAATATACCGTTACCTGGTGCACAAGTTGAATACATGTTGAATCCTGATTCACTGACATGCGTCATTGCTGCTGGCGTCGTGAGAGGCACAGTATGTGCCACACATTCTTCACTGTCCTCCTTGTATCCAAAGGACTTTATCACACTGAAGAGGGAGCACCGCGCTGCACATTCGGCACGACTAGTCATATCAGTCTTTGTCCACAGAACACCCTCACTAACTCTCTTGTTCTGGAAATCTGGCAATGGCTTTACCTCGCACAAGCTACAAACAATGGCAGAACTTTTAACTAGACCAAAATCAGAACAAGTTATCATCAAAATCAGTAGCATTTCACTTATGGTCATGATTGAAAACAGACTGCTTTCTTCCCCATACACTTTCTGTAATGACCACTTGTGCGGGATTATACAGAAACTATCAGATGAGATCATCGATTTGTTTGTTATTTCCCCAGATATAATCAGTCGAATCGTTCTCCCCAGGCGAATGTCCATAAATGAATGCCCACAAAGGCGGAGTCCCACAGAGATAACCTTTCAGCTTCAGACAGCGGAACACGAGTCGAGCACATACAGCTGCCGATACGTACACGTGGCAGAGCGATGAAATACAAAGAAGTACATTCAGAGGGGTCGTTAGATTCTATGGCAACATGTCTGATTGACAGTGGTAAGGAATTAATCATTCGATGGTCTCATGGGGGAGGGGGGCTGAACATGAATTGTTAGCATACTTATGGATTTACGAAAGACATTGTCCCTCAAGAGGTAACAAATTGTTGGTTTGTTTGTTTGTTGTTTAACGCCGCACCAAGCAATATTCAAGAGGTAAATAGTTGTTTGGCAACCTTTAACTATACTGCTCTATATCATTAAGCCGGACTGCATCTACTTACCCTTACAATGCTAAAGAAACACTGGTAAGACGTGTCTTTGTTGTTTAACGCCCGACTCAGCAAAATTCAAGCCAAAAGACGGCGGTCTCTAAATAATCTAGTCTGGACCAGACAATCCAGTGATTGACACCATGAGCATCGACCCACGCAATAGGGATACAATGACATTTATCAACAAAGCCTTGTACGACAAACATGGGTTGCTGAAGACCTATTCTCATCCGGATCTGATAAGAAGTAGTTTACACACAACCAAAAGCTAAGTAATGTCAACTGGTTTAGCTTTGCCTATACATCAAGAGTCAATATAATGGCATGCAGCGATGTTCAAATATAGAAAAAAGTATATACAAAAAAATTACATAATTCCTATTTTACGACAGGTCTCGTATAACCGCGTCGTTCTTTAACCTATCACGTCAATATATTGTTACCGTGTTTTTTCGTTTATTGTTGTTTATCGCCGCACTCAGCAATATTCCAGCTATATGACGGCGGTCTTTAAAAAAATCGAGTCGGGACCAGACAATCCAGTATTGACATCATGAACATGGATCCACGCAATTGGGATCGATGACATGCATCAAACAAGTCAGCGAGCCTGACCACCCGATCCCGTTACTCGGCTTTTACGACAAGCATAGTCGCATTTTACGGCAAGCATGGGTCGCTTAAGACGTATTCTAACCCCGGATCTTCACGGGTCGTTTCTATATTAGAGTCATGTTTTATTATGGTTACATTTTCTTGTATACAATATTAATTATATGTTTGGGCCAAGTGATTTCCGAAATTCTTTAATTATAAAGTGTGAATTTTGCGAAAAATATTGCATTCATGAAATGAACATTTTCTGGAATCTTTTCCGGCGGATATTCGAGTGGGCTCCTCCGTTAGCATTTTGTATTTATTGTTAGATATACTACAAAATCTAATTTTTTAAATTATCTACCAGACAAATGTAAATTGACTGTATTAGTCAAACACTCGTAAACTTTCGTTTTCGTTAGCTCTGCTTCTTTAACCCCGTTAACACACACCAATGCATTATACATTCTGCTTCAGTTACTTCGCAATTCAAGTCAATTCTTTAACCCTAAATGTGTTAATGGCAAGTTGTTTGTTTTTTGTTTTTTTAGGCAGCACTCAGCACTATTCCAGCTATATGACGGCGGCCTGTAAATAATCGAGTCTGGACCAGACAATCCAGTGTCTGATATCATGAGCATCGGTGTACGTAACTGGGATACGATGACTTGTAACAACCAAGTCAGCGAACCTGACCATCCAGTCCTGTTAGTCGCCTTTTACGGTAAGCATGGGTTGCTGAAGATTTATTCTAATTAAATTCTTATTCGACAAGACGAAAACCTAGGTATACCTCATTGTGAAACATTACAGTCTGTTGCAGTATAAAATGAATTAGATGAAAGCGTGCGAGAGAAAGACCACATGCACCATTCACACAACTGAAGTCATGACATGTAACATTGAACAACTTTTCATCACCTGGCTCAGTGGACAAAAAAGTGGGTCACAAAACTTAACACGATATATGAGGTTGCTGGTTCGTTTCACGTCAAGGAATTTTCATGTGAAAAAAATGCGACTTTTAACCAATCAAAAATCAACCTGAAATTCTTCTGAAAAGGCCAGTTTGTAAAACCTCAACTGTGAAACGGTCTGTCAATTCAAATGTAAAATCTCAAAGCAGGTTTATAACTTCAGTTTAGGTCTTAAACTTTAAAATGTAAAAAAGAAGTAGTATTTCTCACAAGGTTACAATGAGAAAGGAAAATACCAATAATGACATTAAAAACACTCTCCGTATGACAAGAGGGATGAATTCAACTTTCCATTGGTCAACTTACCCTTCATGTCGATCAAATTTCCATCAGCTCCAGCCAGTGGGTGTCTATTTCACAACTTTTGATATTCAATCGAGAATGCACTTTCTGCCAAGATTTCAAAGAACGTCAAACGACTTTTGCGCAGAAGATAATTGATCAAGGTTACAACATTCAAGGCAACAGTAAAGCTTTCAAAAAGTGTGATGGTAGACACGTGGAGGACATTTCTAAAGAGTATGTCCGATGCAATTCCCTATTTTATATGTTCCCGTGATTTTCCAGGTAACAATTTTGCTTGCCTTTGCATGTGTTTGTTGCTGCGATGGGACAGGTTATGCTGACCTTTTTGTACAGTGAATTCTGCTTTTTGGGAGAGTTGTTATGAATATGACAAGGGATTTGTCTTTTTTGTTAATTAACAATCACGCAGTTAATGCACTGTACAAGGCGAAGGAGCCTTGGTTCAGGGATACACACCGAAAGCCCGTTGCTCTCTACCTGACAGTCTGAGAGGATATTGTAAGTCCATGTCAGTCAAAGAATATTTCTGGATACTAGTGTTTTAATCGTAGAATATTTGTCTTTTTACTTGTGGCTAACTTTGCAAACAATCGCCAGTTGCTGAGGGTATGATGTAAATCCTGCTGGGGTTCATGCAGGTAGCAAAGGTACAGTAAGTCCCCATGGTCCCCAGTATGGTGGTCTGCCTTCAGTTGCTGACGATCTATAGCCCGTTTTTACATTGTGTCGTTTGTTATAATCTGCTTATTTTATTGTTCTGAAACTAGTTTTACAATTAGAATCTGTGATATTTTGCTAGTTGTTATACTGTCCGTCGACGTCAGGTTTTAATATATTATATAAATACATAACTTGCTCAAGTCACGATATGGCTGAAATAGTGCCGATGTGACTTAAAACTTAACTCACTCACTCACTCACTCACTCACTCACTCACTCTACCTGACACCGCTTTTCAAGCTGGAACCATTCCAGTGTTTATTTTCCCATCGGGTGTTGTAATCTATTTACAGGAGTATCTATAATCGTCCCTTTTATAAAGCTATACATTGAAATTAACTCTTTCGAACACATTGTATACTTGACAATGCACTTTATGTATGTGTAGAGTCATGCCATCCATAATTTACCATCACGTTTGCCTCCCACAGCCACAGGCTGATTGCACAAGCTATTTTACATAAATTGTTTGCATGACAATTGCATTTTATACGACTTGTGTGTATGAGTACCGTTATTTCATCGACAAACTAACATCACGTGTACCTCCCATATGAACACGCTAATTGAATAAGTTACCCCACGAGATAACCATTTTACATCGTTCGAATACTTGTATAAACATTAAACGCAGAGTTGCATGACATTGTATGCCTCAATAACCAGTGCCTGCCGTAAAAGGCGACTATGTTTGTCGTAAGAGGCGACTAACGGGATCGGTTGGTCAGGCTCGCTGACTTGGTTGATGCATGTCATCGATCCCAATTGCGTGGATCGATGCTCATGATGTTAATCAATGGATTGTCTGGTCCAGACTCGATTATTTACATACCGCCGTCATATAGCTGGAATATTGCTGAGTGCGGCGTTAAACAACAAAACAACCAATAATCAGTGGCTCGGCTCATCGGTTTGGTGAAAAACTGCTGTACACATTTTCATCATTAGCAGTATGTGAAACTGACACCTTGTCTTTTTGGAATTAGGGTCATCATCAGTCAGTCTGCATCAGCAGACTATCGCCTATATTGTGGCGGCATAATGTTTTTATACGATAAAATGAGCGAGTGAGTGAGTGAGTTAAAGAAGTAGTAGCAGATGAGTTTGTTTACCATGTTGCCGATGCCCTTAATACATATGCTATTTGAGAATGAACGCAGGACATTTAACAAGATGTAAGTTAATATTGCTGTTGCCGCGGTAACTGGAATATTTCAAGATTGTGCCTCTGTTAGTAATTTGAATGTGAAGAGTAAGCAGACTCACATTTCATTCAAAACTGAGTGGTATGATATTGAGTGTGAGAGGGTGAAAAGGGAGAAATTTTGGTACTTGACCAATTTAGAATAGCTGTATATTTAGAGGACCTTAGAACTTATCATACTTTAAGGAATCGATATTGGGGTATGTGCAGGAGGAAGACGGAAGAATACGAAGGACATTAGATTAGTAGTTAACTTAGTTCACAGGATATTAAGTGTTTTTCGAAGAGTTTAAAAATCTAACGAAATGTATTAATCTGACGCCATCGTCAATATCTTCCCCACAGTGGACTGAACATTTCCAACAGGTGTTGAACTCAACCGACATACCAGTAAATGATGATTTAATGGATGCAGCTGATACTTTTATTTCAAATCATTCTGCAGATGCTTGTGATAAATGTCTGAACGATCGATATATAGAAATTCTAAATGCTGACATTAACAGTGAAGAAGTAGATATTGCCATTAATTGTTTAAAAACAGGTAAAGCTGCTGGTCCTGATGGAACTGTTAATGTTACAGGAAATGTTAATATCCTGTAAGAGTCATATTATTCTATATTTGACGGGGCACTCGTTAAGAGCAACCTCCTCGTGGTGAGTACTGGGTAGCGCTAATAGCTCTTCCCCCATGTGTTTTTTTTGTTTGTTTTTGGATTGTTGTTTTACGCCGCGCTCAGCAATATTCCAGCTATATGACGGCGGTCTGTAAAATAAACGAGTCTGGACCAGACAATCCAGTGATTGACATCATGAACATCGATCCACGCAGTTGGGATCGATGACATGCATCAACCAAGTCAGCAACCCTGACCACCCGATCCTGTTAGTCGCCTTTTACGACAAGCATAGTCGCCTTTTACGGCAAGCCCCCGTGTGGACTCGGGGTAGAATTTGTCCACAGCACCCCATTGCTGGTCGTATGAGGCGACCGAATTGGGCAACCTGATTGCCGTGGGTTGCGCCCCTGTGTCGGTGGAGGAAGGTAGTCTGGTGGTTGAGGGCACTGGTTCCAGGAATAGCGTTCCTTTGTCCAATACACCACTTTGACCCTGACTTTACCTAGAAGGGTGGTAGAATGGGCCCGGTTCTATCAATCGGCTGGTCATGCCAAACCCTGTGCATTAACATTGTCTTGCACAAAATTGAACAAACTTTGGAATGATATGTCAACAGTTGCATTTAATCAATTTTCAACTAGGACAATTTCATTGAATTTATAACGGTTCATTACAATGTGAAGTTTACTTGTTTTGCACATAAATGTTATATTAAATGTATATTTGTGGGTCTTGGTTACTCAGCTCATTTAATTTCAATATATGTTGAAATAATGAGTTCAAATTATTGCCTCGAGTCAAATATGACCAGAAGGCGGTGGCTCATGGGCCAATCCGGTAGAACTATTAATCTTGCATCGATATTTCTGCTTGAGTATACCGCCCCAGTATCCTTGGTGCTGTCAATTTGAGGCCCACTGGCGTTTAGCATTGTCTTCTTGATACTCCGTGGTGGGTGGGGAGCTGGGACGATGAACTTATATACACTTACCATGATACCCCCCAAACAACTAAAACGTACGTTAGATGATAGTTCATCTGACGATGATACTGTTTTAAGAAACAAGAATGACTTTTGGTCTCGATTTTTGGTTATCTCGGCATCTGATGATGGACCTTTAAAGATAAATCCCTTTGCTCTTTCCAAAGCAATTTATGGTATTGCTGGAGATGTGTCCATGAAAAAGATACGATCTGGCTGTATCTTAATTGAGTGTAAATCTGCTTCTCAATCAGCTACGCTGTTGGCTGTGAAACACTTTGTTTCTGTGCCAGTTAATGTATCAGCGCACAAATCACTCAACAGTTCAAAAGGCATTGTCAGGGACAGAGAACGTTGTCTCTCAGATATGTCTGAAGATGATACAACTTTTGAACTGAAAGACCAGGGTGTAACAGGTGTCAAACGATTTACAAAGAGGCAAAATGGTCAAATTGGAAAGTTAAACACATATCTCTGTACCTTTTCTCTACCGAATCCACCCAAAGCAATCTAAGCGGGTTACTGTAACATTCGTGTGGATAAGTACATACCCAATCATGTACCAACAAAAAGAAATGTCATCGGTGTGGAGAATGTGACCATGAAACTTTAGACTGCTCAAACATTCCAAAATGTGCGAACTGTTCTGGAGATCACGTTGCATCTTCGAAATCCTGTCCTGTCTGGCAACAACATCAGATAATCAAACTGAAACATGAAAGGAATATTTCCTTTGCAGATGCCAAACAATTGGTAATGTCATCTACCACTCCTACTGCCGCCGTGTCATATTCTGCAGCCGTTACACCTACAGCTCCAAAATGCCCGAAATCTGTTCAATCTGTTAGATGCCAGACAGACATCACCTGGATTAAGAGCATGGAGTATTCTATTGTTGATACTCAATCTGTTGCATCTACGCAAACAAACTCTCCATCCAAATCATAATCTCGTTCCACATCTCGTTCACCATCTCCCTCTGTGCCAGCTAGACATTCAATTATTCACAGAAATCCGATCGAGTATCGAGAGGTCAACGTAATACTGTCCAACTGTTCAACAAATTTCAGATACTAGAGGACATGGATGTCACACCTCACCCCCGAACGCGAAACAACAGTCATTCGCCTCGGGCCTGGAAAAGATCTCCTATACTGCCACCTCATGTACCATGAACTCTAACTGTCCACTAATTCAGTGGAATTGCAGAGGACTTAGGGCCAATTTCAATGAAGTACAGCTATTAGTACAAGATGTTTAAACCTTCTGTTTTCTGTCTTCAAGAAACATATTTGAAGCAGACAGATAAATTTGAGTTGCGTAAATATCATGCTTACCATTCCTTTTCTCCACCAGGTGACAAGGCCACTGGCGGTTCCTCTATCTTGGTGAGGCAGGGTATTATACATAGTCCTCATCATCTTAACACTACTCTTCAGGCTGTAGCCGTCCGTTTAACTTTGCACCTTTCATTTACTCTGTGCTCCTTGTACATACCACCATTTTCCACTCTTCAGCGATCTGAGCTTCAGTCCTTATGTGACAGCTCCCTCGGCCCTAAATAATGGGCGATTTAAACGGTCATAACCCTTTATGGGAAAGTAGCACCACTAACCTCGAAGGACACACGCTAGAAGATTTCATATCTGACAATGGTCTATTTACACCCTGCAACAGGTAGTTATTCAGCCTTGGACCTTTCACTTACAGTTGCAACTCTTTTTTTATGAATTTTCGTGGTCAGTTCATGATGATCTATGTGGTAGTGACCACTTTTCTACAATTCTGACAGTCAATAATCCATAATTCTGACAGTCAATAATCCATCTGACGTTCCACCCTCGACAAGATGGAATTTTCAAAGGCTAATTGGGCTTTGACAGAAAGGAGAAGAAGAATATCATGGTCACCTGTCCCAAGATAGTACAGGAATATAACACATTCATGGGAGGAATAGACCTGCTGGATTGTCTGACATTTCTGTACAAACCTGGAGTCAAATCAAGGAGATGGTACATGTACATCTGGTTCCATACCATGGTTAATGCCTGGCTTCGCTACCGCAGACACAGCAAACTTCTTGGTGTCCCTCATCACACGAAGCTATGTGCATTTGGTGTCCAGGAAGCAGACCGTTGGCCGTCCTCGAGCTACTGACTTCAGTCCTCCACCATCACGCACAGTAAGACGTGGTCTCTTGCCTGCAGAAGTCCGTTTGGACCAAGTGTCTCACCTTCCTGAGTGGGCCGTCAAACGTGGATGATGCAAGAACAGGAACTGCGCACCCCTCACATGTGATGTGCTCTAAATGCAGAGCGTATGCAGGCTTTGTCTAAGAGAGGACCTGTTTGTAAATAGTCATTTGTAAATAGACTCTTGTAATTGATCTAAGGAACCTGTTTCAGTGAGAGAAATAACCTGCATGAGTTTTGTTACTGTTTGGAGTCAGTCAGTGACTGTCTTTGTGCTTCTGCAAAGTGTTTTAGGATTTGTCGTTAATCACTGAAAGTGATTATACAGTTTGTATTTCATTCAATTATTTCACTGTATTTATTTTTCATGTTGCTCAGGATTTCTAGAGGAAAAATGGTTGTGTTCATTCAATAGAAAATGATAGAATAATAAGCCAAAATAATCTCTTATCTATGTTTTAGTTGTTATTATTTAGATGTTTGGCATGAGTGCTGAGTTCCAGTACGTATCACAGGTCATACATTGTACATGGCAAACCCAAAACACTATTACCCATCGTATCACGGGTGATACAAACAAAACTTTGTAAACAATTGAACAAACAGTGGAAATCAACACATCTCTGTCTTAAGTTTGACCACAGGTGTGTCAAATTAGGATTTTAAGAATTTTTGGACAACTAGAAAGAGTTCTGGTTACTAGAGGGTTAACTGCTTGACTATGGTTTGATCTTTTAATATTGGTTAGCATTGAAGATGACCACTTGTGACCAAAGTGATGACATAAATCCTGCTGGGAATCATGCAGGAGGCAAAGGCACTGTAAGTCCCCATGATCCCCAGTTAGGTGGTCTAGCTTTGGTTGCCAGTGGTATATAGCCCAGTTTTATCTTGTACCAAATCTACTGAAGAATTCTTTGTTTTTATAGTGAACTAGTTAGTTTTATACCTTAGCTGTGATATATGACTTACTGTTTTACTTTCCTTTGTCGACGAGTACTTAATAAAAATTAACTTGTTTTCATCGCAATATGGCTGCAATGTTGCCGATGCGATGTAAAATTTTAACTCACTCTCACTCACTATATTTGACGGTCATATTTAACCACGTTATGAACTCTGGGTGTTATCCAGACGAGTGGACATTAGGCATTATTCAACCATTACACAAGAAAAGCTCTGTCAAGGAAATAAATAATTATAGAGGAATAAGTTTAATGATGTGTTTGGTAAATTGTTTATGTCAACTATTAATCAACGACTAGTTATTTGACGATATCAGCAATGAGATACCTGAAGCACAGGCAGGATTCAGGAGCAGGGACAGTACTATGGACAATATTTACCTTACAATGATTAATTGAATCTGATATCTGAAATTGATATCTCTCAAAGTGATATCTCTCAAAGTGCAGAGGAGGTTTCTACTGCCTTTTTGTAGACTTTCGGAAAGCTTTTGACTCTATAAAAACAAAATTATTATGGTAATCTGTTATGAAGAAGGGTATCCATGGAAAGCTTTTGACAGTGCTACAAAGTAAGAAAACAAAATAAAGTATGCCGTAAATGTTTTTAGGAGCTCAGTCACAGAATATTTTAGTTCATTGAGTGGGGTAAGACAAGGGTGTATGGTTAGGCCCTTTCTTTTTACTATGTTTATTTTAAAACTACAGAATGATCCCGAACAATCTTATCTTAGGGGTATAAATGTCGGTCAAGAATATTTGGAAATTCTACTTTTACCATATGCTGATGATCTGTGCCTATAGGATGATACTGTAATAGGGCTTCAACGTAAAAGTTACTGTCCTCGAGGGTTATTGCAAATCCTGAGGTTTGAAAGTTGATATGGATAAAACAGAAATAATAGTTTTTAGAAGAGGAGGTTACTTACGTAACTCAGAGAAGTGGTACTTTAATGGGAAGGTTATCAAAACAACAGGTTATTCCAATTACCTTGGAGTCATATTTTCAAGTAGATTATCTTGGACTAAAGGAGTGGAAACGTTGGATGCTAAAGGAAATAAGGCGCTGCTTGCTCTCAAAAAGTTACATTATAAATTTCCAAATATACCCTCTTATATTCTTTTTAAGTTATTTGATGTTAAAATAAAACCTATCATATTATATGGTGCGGAAATATGGAGTTTCCATATGTATCAATCTATTGAATCATTTCATACTAGTTTTTGTAAATTTGTATTGGATGTGGGTAAACATGTTTCAAGTACTGCAATTTAGCTAGAGTGTGGAAAAAACAATTTGTCTGGTGATTATCATATAAAATGTATCAACTTGTGGTGTAAGATAGTTCACATGGATAACCACAGATACACTTACCAATTAATTTAATGACTGGATGAACGTGGTAGAACAACGTGGGCTACTCTTGTTGTTGTTGGTTTGTTGTTTAACGCCGCACTCGGCAATATTCCAGCTATATGGCTATATGACATGCATCAACCAAGTCAGCGAGCCTGACCACCCGATCCCGTTAGTCGCCTTTTACTATCACGGAAATGCAAAGTGAATCGAAAATCATGAAAACATGACACGTGAACAGCGTCCATTACCCCAGTTTCGACGTTGTGTACACCAATTTGTAAGCATGTAGCATTTGTAGCTGCACGTTGACGCTTTGGGCTCGAACTTTTAGCGCCTGTTTTCGGATCAATCAATCCTATACTCTTGTTGTTGACCAGGGACTCCTTGAACGGGATCGACCGTCAACATTTTGGGTTTGCCGGTATATGTTCGACCGTCTGCTAATCACAGACTGTGACACATTGAATGTATTGGTTACTGCACGTTTCCAACATAGCTCGTAGACGCTCCGCTTTGAAGACGCCGCATCGCTAGTTCATACACAAACAATGAATGAAATCAAGTAAATCACAATTGTAGCTAGACAGAAATAATTGTCCACAAATGACCTCCTTTGAAAGTGTAAAAATCAGGAATAACAGATAACGCATATGTGCGCTCCAAACAGCTGTAGCCATTTTTTTCTACGTTGTACCCAGCACCATTACAAGACCTTCCTCGACCTGGTCGACTGCGTATCACTTCCAGAGCACTGGACCGATTCAGAGGTCATTTACTTGAGAGGACCGACACGGCCACCTCTACAACTGCGACAATATCAGGACTGCCTAGGATTTCAGCCCAAAAAGCGAGGAACCGTTTACGCACTGGTTAGACGACCAGTTCGAGGTGTCATTTTAACGGACCTGCATCGTCGGCTGCGACGCCAATGGTGTCAAGGTCACAGAGTATGGCCACAAATGCGATGGAAACCAGTATGGTTTAGTGACGAGTCACGTTTTATGCCTCGCCATGCGGATGGTAACTGTCGTGTTTGAAGGCGCCGCGGGGAACGTGATGTATGAAACTGCATCCAGGAATTGGAAAGATTCGATGGTGGTAGTGTGATGATGTGCGCAGCCATCTCCTAAAATGGTAGAACGGACTTGATGCAAGTTCTTGGGAATTTAACGGAACATTGTTACACGCATGAGATTCTTCGGCCACACGTCCTTCCCATTACGCATCAAGCGAATGACATTTTTTTTAAAAGATAACGCACGACCTCACACATCCTTTTTTATGAATCACAACATCAAGGTGCTGCCATGACTCTCAAGAACTCCAGATTTAAACCAAATCGAACATGTATAGAATGGACTAGATCAACGACTGCGAGCACATCAGCAACAACCACAGAACCCCTGACAGTTGGCACAAGCACTGCAGGCAGAGTGGGTGAACACTCCCAAGGCCACAATTCGCGATCATATTGTTTCCATGTGATGAAGATGCTAGTATGTTTTGGACTCTAATTGTGGCCATAGAAGACGACCTTCACCTTGAACATCTACCATGCCATGTATACTATAATGAACCTGGGTGAATGACAATGACGTGTGCAAATTGTGAACAATCAATTACCATCTGTTTATTATTTATATGATATGTAACATATACATCTAAAATCAGCTTGGTTTTTTGGCAAACAATCCAGTGATTGACATCATTAGTATCAATCTTTGCAATTGGTTGGTTGGTTGGTTTGATGTTTAACGCATTTTATCATATAATGTCATTCTTCAATTCTGTGCTTGAAAATCGCTTCCCCTCACTCAAAAACATTACTTAAACATTGCGAGTTTTCCTGGAATACGCGCCTTAATATTTATTACGTCAGGGTAAGTGATGTGTCAGTCGGACAGTGACAGTAGCCAATTGTAAAATTTGTTTCTTATACAGTGGCGAAGCAACATATACGCAAAACAACAATTGTTATTACTTGCCTTTCGCGGCAATCCATCGGTCTGTCCGCTAGAGTAGCTGCCCTTTGTCAAAGGGAAGCTACTCTAACCCTAGTCTATGAGACGTCACGGCCACGTTCAGACGTTGTTGACAGTCGGTCTGTCCTGTCATAACGTTAAGTGCAGTCAGGCGTACACACAACGACAAAACGAAACAAGGTAACAATTCAAACATATTTCGGCCAAATCCAACTATTTTAATTTGTGGAAAAGATTTCAAGCACAGATAGGGGTACTTATCCCGCTTGGCTAGGCCTTGTGCCCTCGCAAAAAGTTTTCGAAATTTATATCTCCAAAGTTGCCAAAACTTATAAAATGCCTTAGCTACGTCACAGTTAGACACTGATTTTCAGTATATTAGACTGTTCTTTTGATAATGGTAGAATTATCCCTGTAGTTTATCCAGATTCCCGATGGTTAATTCTGACTCGATCGCCGAATGACAAGGGCGACGCCATGTTTGTTTATAAACATTGAAAGTAGTCTCTACTTGACCTTTGATATTTGCATCTCTATCCGTATATGACCCCAACGGATATCGTTTTTATCCGTTGGCTCTGATCTATCCTGCCGAGAAACCTACCCATTACATGATAAATATAGTTACGTGACGTCATTACGTTTAGGAAAACTATGACGTCACAATACCAAGGTGACAATGGACAAATAACTTATGCCTTTACATTTAACTTGGGCGCGTATTTATGAATGAAATGTTGCTCTTTTTGAGACAATGTATATTTATGATCAAAATTTAGCTTATATAGCGGGAAAACTAAAAAGTTCCCGTTTCCACATGCTTCTAAATGTTCACTGAGTGGAATCGTGCGGTTGTGTGGCTGTTTTATTTGTGAACGGTGAAGATTGATTCTTCTTTTTAATTTAAGTTCTGTCTTTCCGATATACTTTTCATTGCATCCACTACAAACAATCAAGTAAATAACATTTCTAGTATCACAAGTCATATTTTGTTTTATAGTAAATTTAGTGTCCTTTGTAATATGGACTGAACAGCCTTCAATTAAATGGCTGCAAGTTAGGCAACGTTTGTCACCGCACTTAGAAACCTGTGGAGTGATGACAACAGAATCAAATTTAGAACTTGTCAAAATCTTTCTAAGATTTTTGGGTTGTCTTTGCCTGTTGATAATTTTGTATTTGCTCAATATCTTCTCCATTTCAATACTTTGATTCAAAATAGGCAGGTATCGTTGAACCATGGATAATGATTTTTCATGATAAGGGTTGAAGGTAGATACTAGAGTTATATTATTCCCCATATTGTTTTCTTCAGACTTTTCTCTCAGTTTTAGTTGCTTAATACTTAGCGCCTTCTGTATGCTATCTGCAATTAGCTTTGCGGAATAATTTTGATGCAGTAGGAAACTCTTCAGTTCAGCAAGGCGAGTAGTTTTAACATCATTCCCGGAAACAATGGTACAAATACGTCTTGCAAAACAGTAAGGGATATTTCGTTTTGTATAATACGGGTGACATGATCCAAAATCCAAATATTGGTGCGTATCAGTATCAGTTTGTACAAATCTCCCAGATATTAAATTGATTCTTACATCGGGAAAGATTAAACTGGATTCGCTTTCTTCCCTGGTGAGTATCTCTCACCTTATCATAAAACATATTCTCTAAATCCCAACACAAGGGTTGCATAAGTAGGGGCTACCTTAGTACCCATGGCTACTCCTTTCTTTTGTGAAGAATAAGATTCATCAAAATAAAACATGTTATTGGTACGTAATAACAAACTTCAATGCATCAATGATAAACTCAGCCGAAAATCTATCTGGTATTTCATGGTGGTATTCTTTCAGCCAGTATCTGATAGCTTCCAGTCCGAGTTCAGTTTCAATATTACTATACAAACCAACAACATCAAAACTAACTAACATAGA
Organism: Haliotis cracherodii; assembly: GCF_022045235.1. Lineage (NCBI taxonomy): Eukaryota > Metazoa > Mollusca > Gastropoda > Lepetellida > Haliotidae > Haliotis > Haliotis cracherodii. Next base: position 14,619,958 of record NW_027266270.1, on the reverse strand, counting down.
TCCTTCCGGTACCTCAGTAGGTAATTTACATAAAAAATCAATGTCATCTCTGAGAAAACTTTTTACATGTTTACATAAAGGCTTAAGAATAATATCTATGAAATTGCAAAGACGCTGAGTACAGCTCTCGGGTCCTCCCACAATAGGTCTAATTGTAAATCTTCGGGATTTGCAATAGAAATAACTTCACAATTTTTATCATTAATTTCCTTTTGAATACATTTACTTTTATTCTTTGTCTAGAATTTCGTCATCATACTTACCTAACAATTTCTTAACCTTATTCTGGACAGATTTTTCTTCTCTTTTACTAGATATGCTTTAATATTGATCATCATTTAAAATGGACATTACCTTTCTTTGACAAAATGATTTATTCATAATAACAATAGCACCCCTTTGTCGGCTTGTTTAATAACGATGTCTGTATTATTTTTAAGATTAGTAAGGCCTTTCAATTCACATTTAGCTAGGTTTGGTTTTGTTTGTTTCACATGAATAGGAGCACGTTCAAGTCTATCACAAAAGTCTTCCAAATATTTTTCTCTCCCGCGTGGAGGTATAAAACTGGAATTATTATTCACCAGACTTTCACCATATTTCTTATTGCCTGCGTCATCATTTAACGTCGTTGTCCTCTATAGGTTCAAAATATTCAGCCAGTCTCAGTTTTCGAGTAAAGTTCTTTAAGTCTGTTTTGATAGCCTCCGGATTGGGCGTAAGTGCAGGTGTTAACTGTAAACCTTTTTTCAGTAAACTGACTTCATTTACACTGAGGGGATGCCAAGACAGGTTTACGATTTTAGGATCTTTTATGTGATTCCCTGCCTTTTCCACCTTGGGAGTCTTTGCTTTTCGTGGTAACTGCCTCTTCCTAATAAATATTTCTTGATTGAAATATACACACACACATTATATATATATATATATATATATATATATATATATATATATATATATATATACTCATCAAAAAAAGAACATAGATGTAAAACCACTTGTTCCCAAATATCTAAAATATTTACATTAAATGAGAACCAAATATGTCAAACAGAAAGATGATGTGTCTATAATTCGCGAAAGTACATGCAAAGCACATAAACGTAGCGTTTGGGGATCAATTTTACAGCTTCATCCAAAAACGAGGCATGCAGGCCCCCCTGCTGAATGGGTATAAAAATCCACATCAACGGCTGTTCATACAGTCCTTATAACGGCAGTAGAGGCGGTGACAGAATGCCAAGACTGAATGCAGCTCAACGGAACAACGCCATTGGGAGATTACAAGCTGGAGCAACTCAGCAAGAAGTGGCCATGTCTACAACCACACAGATGCCTGGGGTACGCAGAATATCAGATCAAACGGTACGCAACAGACTGAGGGAGGCTGGACTTTTTGCACGAAGACCTGTTCGACGTCATGTATTGACCCCACGTCATCTGGCGGACCGTCTGCTTTGGTGACAACAGAGGATAGATGGGAGGAGAGACGTGGAAGATGGAGAAATGTACTGTTTAATGACGAGTTCCGTTTCCTACTCACACGTGCTGATGGGCGCGCACGTGTCTACAGACGTCGGGGTGAATGTTACGCCCCCGACTGTGAGTAGCAGATTGTCCCATTTGGCGGCGGGAGTGTCATGGTATGGGCCGAAATTCATCACGGTGGTAGGACGCCTCTCGTGCATGTGGCAGGTGCATTGACAGGTGTGCGTTACAGAGACTTGATCCTACAGCCTTACGTCACGTCAACGTTCATGGCGGACAGTTCCAGCAGGACAACGCTCGACCGTATATTGCACGTGTTTGTCAGGACTTCTTACAGCACAACAACACCCAGACATTACCTTGGCCAGCCCGGTCACCAGATATGTCCCCGATTGAGCATCTGTGGGACAAGTAGGATCGACGCGTTCGCAGAAGGAATCCGCCGCCCCAAACACTTCCGGCGCTTCTTGATGCACTTCAGCATGAATGGCAGCACACCCAACAGCGTGTTATTGACAACTTGATTGCATCTATGAGTCGTCGGTGTCAAGCGGTGATTGATGCATGTGGTGGGCACAACCGATACGGACATTGTCTGAACTCCTGTGACATTAACTGCATTGTGTACGTGTGTCTGTCTAGGTGACACGATTAATGTTTTGAACATTGTGTACATTGATCTTCAAACAGTGTTTCAATTATGGTTTCTGTGTCCTATTTTGAAACGGGGCGGTCGGGTAGCCTAGCGGTTAAAGCGTTCGCTCGTCACGCCGAAGACCCGGGTTCGATTCCCGACATGGGTACTATGTGTGAAGCCCATTTCTGGTGACCCCCGCCGTGAACTTGCTGGAATATTGCTAAAAGCGGCGTAAAACCATACTCACTCACTCACTATTTTGAAACAATCGCATTATATTACATTTTGAAAGTCAGTGTCAAGTTTCTTTTTTTGAAGAGTATATATATAGCATGTGTGTGTGTGTGTGTGTGTGTGTGTGTGTATATATATATATAAGCCAAACGACATAAGACACATATAATGAATAAACGACTCGTGGTTTAGCGTACAATAAAACACTGCAGGGAGAATGTACCATGAGGGGCGCAGCTCGAGTGACTTATTCTCCCTGCAGTGTTTTTTTTGTACGTTAAACAACGACCACGAGTCGTTCATTCATTATATGAGAGATCAACATTATGTTGTTGTTGGGTTTTTTTAACGCCGCACTCAGCAATATTCCAGCGATATGAGTCTTCAGCAACCCATGCTTGACGTAAGAGACGACTAACAGGAGCCTGACCACCCGATCCCGTTAGTCGCCTTTTACGACAAGCAAAGTCGCCTTTTAAGGCAAGAATGGGTTGCTTGCAATTTGGATACGATGACATGCGTCAACCAGGTCAGCGAGCCAGACCACCTGATCTCATCAGCCGCCTCTTACGTCAAGCATAGTCGCCTTTTACGGCCAGCATGGGACGCAGCTGAATACCTCTTCTACCCCGGATCTTCACGGGTATCACTTCGGGCTTTCCCCCCGTATCAAGCTGACACGCCGTGATTTTACTGAAACACTGTTGAAAGCGGCGTTAAACCCAACTTTTTCACTTACTCTTGTCTCCTGTCTGTTAGTAGTATGTTCTATTAGGACATATTCATTATTTAAGTGATGAGTGAACACTCCACAAATATAGTTTTAGGCGTACTTGAGTGTCAATCGATTATTGTTCTGAAATGAAACTGCGCACTGAACAATACACGCAGACAGATAACTAATTTTCAGAGTGCTTTTATAACCTGTAATCGAAATTAACAAATGTGATTAAAGTACGTAGGGTAATTGATAGCCTGGCAAATTTCACTCTGGAAACATGACCTGTAAGGACTAGAAGACATTACCTGAGGACTAGAAGAATTGAATATTTTGTGATCGACATGTGGCCATGATGATAACTGTCTTATACATTCGGTAACTGTAAAGTGGACATCTTTGCCTTTGTCTCGCTATGTTAAATTGCTTCGTCATGAAGTGTCTTTGTGCAAACAGCGGTTACAGTTGATAAACACGTCAATAACATTGATCAGTTTCAAGGGTTATGTGGTTGACGCCTTTAGAAATACATAAATCTTTAACCCCGCCTCGACGAACATACACACACAGTCAGGCTCGGTAGATTAACTTGTACATGTATACCTTTCAGGCCGCCATCAGACAGCTGAACCTATTGCTGAGTGCGACGTTAAACAACAAATAACCAAAGCCACCCTACGTACGTACCTACCTACCTACCTGTTTGCGGGTCTTGTTTCATTAACCAATAACTAAATGCTATATATTTCGCAACCAACACCGTTAACTAATTACTAAATATAGACCGGGCACAAGAGCTCTGCTACTCTTTAACTGTTATCGAGCTATTTCCTTCCATCAGAGATGGTTTTTGCTAACTCGATATGTAATATTTGTGGAACGTTACAATTACAATTGGGAGGCGGTCGGGTAGCATAGTGGTTAAAGCGTTCGCTCGTCACGGCGATGACCCGAATTCGATTCCCTATATGGGTACAATGTGTCAAAGCCCATTTCTGGTGTCCTCCGCCGTGATATTGCTGGAATATTGGTAAAAGCGGCGTAAAACCATACTCTCTCACTCAAATTACAATCTAGTTTACATTGATTTAAACTGGACACGGTGAACCAAGGCGTACATATGTTTGTTTGTTTGTTTGTTACACGCAGAGTAGCGTAAATAAACAACACAGACGATTTCTGAGAAGTTGCGAACCCACAATCAGCAATTTGTGGTCGCTTAAGGGCACACGAAACTGAGCCAGTGATAGAAACATAAAAAATCCAAGACTGCCAACTTCTTTACTATGACCCAGTCGTCTAAGGCGCCGCGATTCGCTGTGCAGAGTTGCGTCCCTTGGGCACGCCAGAAACCTATGATTGCGGGTTCGAATCCCGGTTCGCCCCGATCATGTTTCTAGGTTTGTCAGCACCATACCCGTGCTCGTGGGTTTCACCGAAGTGGTAAACGTCCGAGACCTGCTTTACTTCGGGCTTTCCTCCCACATTATGCTGACAAGCCGCGATATAACTGGAATACTGTTTACAGCGGCGTTAAACCCAACTCACTCACTCACTCACTCTTTATTATGAGCAACACAACGTTCGGAGTATGTGCTTACTTCGTCACCGTGATGAATTCACATCCGATGAAGGCGTAAGCATACACTCCTAAACCTTGCTCCACAAAATATGGAAGACCCGTGAAGATTATTATAGAAGATAGTCCCGCTACATGACGGCGGTCTGTAAATAATCGAGTCTGGACCATACAATCCAGTGATTGACATCATGAGCATCGATCCACTCAATTGGGATCGCTAACATGCAGAAACCAAGTCAGCGAACCTGACTACCCGATCCTGTTAGTCGCCTCTTACGACAAGCAGAGTCGCTTGTACCGTTCAATTAGTCTATTGTGTTATTATCGGGACAGTTCTTGAGATCGGGAGACAGTTTTGTAATATCTAAGTCTACGGTTAATGCGGCACAGTGTTTATTCTTATGACTATATCTATGGAGACTATCACGCCCCAGCGTGTATCTAATTGATTTCACGAAGATGGCCTTCTTTGTGGCAAGTCTGTAGAGACTGCATATCCGCCTTACAAGAGTGAAAACAATAACTCATGTTTATGGTTTGTTTATGAAGCTGAACAAAAGTTCTGCGACATACCCTTAAGGTGCTCATGCTTCACTGAATTACAAGACGTTTCCATGTGAAATATTAACTAGGTAATACCGGACGATCAATAATCGACCAACTCGGATATATGTAAGCGTCTAATGTTACCACGTGACAGACTTCTGTCTCACCTTGTCAGTACCTGTTATTTAGCAAATACTATCCAAAACATAAGTTCATACTTTAGAAAGCAAGGATAACATAAACATGATCATTTGTTTCTAAAAGGCGACTATGCTTGCCGTAAGAGGCGACTAAGGGGATCGGGTGGTCATGCTCGCTGAATTAGTTGATGCATGTCATCGTATCTCAATTGCGTGGGACCGATGAAGATCCGGGATAAAATAAGTCTTCCGCAACCCACGCTTGCCGAAAGAGGCGACTAACGGGATCGGGTGTTCAGCCTCGCTGACTTGGTTTATGCATGTCATCGATCCCAATTGCGTGAATCGATGCTCATGATATCAATCACTGGATTGTCTGGTCCAGATTCGAATATTTACAGACCGCCGTCATATAGCTGGAATAATGCTGAATGCGGCGTTAAACAACCAACCAATCAATTGCGAGGATCGATTCTCATGTCAATCACTTGATTGTCTGGTCCAGACTCGATTATCTACACTCTGCTGAGTGCGGAGTTAAACAAAAACAAACAAACAAACATACATACAATGGTTAATATAGAAGACTTACGTATTTTCAAGAGATATTAAATTTGTTCGGAGCACAAATGAACTTTGATGTGTGAACTGATGCTCATGAACGCATCCCATGTGCCGTCATAGATATTTGTCTCGTGCAGGAATAGCGTGTTAAGTTTCGAAATCATGTGCAGCATATTGTGATTAGAATAAACTTAAGTCACTTTGTGGTAACACAAGACTGATTGTTAGTTTTGTCATTAATTGGTACACATTGGAAACATCTCCTCTTAACGTCGATTCGCCTCTCCATGTTTCTATGGTTCATTCCTTTTTGGGCGGTGAGCATAGATGACAAGCTCCGAAAATGCAGCTTGGTAGGTGTTATAATGGTCTCTTTTTTTAGAGGTTTGCTCTGAGTTAGTTGCACCGGAGGTGCCGCACCAAATGTTCATTATCACCACGAGTCGTCTCGGGGTAGAATAGGTCTTCAGCAGCCCATGCTTGCCGTAAAAGGTGACTATGCTGGTCGTAAAAGGCGACTAACGGGATCGGGTGGTCAGGCTCGCTGACTTGGTTGATGCATGTCATCGATCCTAATTGCGTGTCATCGATGCTCATGATATCGATCACTGGATTGTCTGTTCCAGACTCGATTATTTACAGACCGCCGTCATATATAGCTGGAATATTTCTGAGTGCGGCGTTAAACAACCAACCAACCAATCAACCAACCAAATCTGCCGCTCAGTGATTCTACATAGTGACATATTTATGGGGAGATTTCACTCTTCATATATGAATCAAATAAATGTTAAGCCTATGAAGAAGCTATTTCAAAGTATTTTATGTAAAGTTATGTTTTTTTAATTTGCAAGTTATTTTACAAAATACATGGTTATTGTAGATGCGTTGTCACAAGATGTGTAAGAAAACATGTAATTATTGTTTGATTTCCTGTGAAATATTTGCTTAAGAACATGTTTCTAGAGTTTGGCATATACAGTTTTAATTTATGTTGTGGCATATTGTCAAACCAAAACGTGATGATTACTTGTAACCAACCCCCTTGGGGAAAAAAATTAAGTGATCCATTCTAATGGGTTACACATGTTTGCCGTAATAGGCGACTAACAGGATTGGGTGGTCAGGCTCGCTGACTTGGTTGATGCATGGCAATTGCTTGGATCAAGCGCTCATGATATCTATCACTGGATTGTCTGGTCCAGGCTCGATTATTTACAGACAAAAGTCATATAGCTGAATATTGCTGGGAGCGGCGTAAAACAACAAACAAACAAACTAACTAATGGGTTATACATTGAGAGTGAGAACTATGAATTTTATATGGTGGTTTTGGAGTTAATGTTGGAGTTATATAATTGGACGAATCATTTACATCATGTGAATGTACATTGATTATGTGTGTGAAGCCCATTTCTGGTGTTCCCCGACGTGATATTTCTGGAATATTGCTAAAGGCGGCGTTAAACCATACTTATTTATTGTAGAAGTTTTATTCAGACAAGTATAAATAGATTTCGCTTTGAGCTGGAACAGTGAGGTTGTTCTTATCCCATAGTTGGGATATTTTACCTGCTCTTTACTCATTTTCATGGGAAGTGCAAGCTTAGTGATATTGGCATTAGAACATGTTTCATAAATAAGTGTTTGCTGTTCAACGCCGCAGCAATATTCCAGCTATATGACGGCGGTCTGAAAATAATTGAGTCTGGACCAGTCAATCCAGTGATAGACGTCATGCATATCGATCCACACAATTGGGATACGATGACATGAATCAACCAAGTAAGCGAGCATGGTGTATTGTCATATTATTCATTGATTAATGTTCTAAAAAAGTACACAGAATGGCAATGTTTGAATATTCTCCCCTGGTCATTCCCACCAACTTGTTCTTTCTTCTCGTTGCTGAAGATATCAAGATGACCTCTTTTTCAGGGTGGTCAGGCTCGCTGACTTGGTTGATGCATGTCATCGATCCCAATTGCGTGGATCGATGCCCATGTTGTTAATGACAGGATTGTCTGGTCCAGATTAGATTATTATCAAAACCGCCGTCACATAGCTGGAATATTGCTGTTAAACAAACAACAATATATAGCAGTAGCGTCCTTTGGCTACAGGGATCCTGATAGTAGTTTGAAGAACTTTAATTTCCTTGGACTTGGTAGACTGCGAGTTTATTTGCGAAAAGCACGCCTTCATGTTCCTTTTGAGCACCTGTCACGAACACATGTACAGGCAAGTCAATTGTTCACCCGAAAACAGCATGGAACATATAGTACTAGTCAACATAGGGAATTGCATCGGACACCTCTGCTAAACGCAGTGTCAATTTACAATTCCGACTTTAACATGAGCATAAGAATCCCTTCAAATAGAGGTGATCATGCCAGGTCCTCAGAAGGTAAGAGCCGCCATGTGCATGTAGCTGGAATATTGCTAAGTGTGGCGTTTAACAACAAGCACACAGACGCTTAAATACCAAATCGAACCTGCATAGCTAGCCGGACTGTATCCCGATCGCGAGAACAGCACTTACCTTGATCTTACAACAGAGCATCGTGGTTTACAACAAAACAGCAAGGGTGAGTTCATGAGAGTTCACAGAAATATATCCCAAAGAGCATGCAGTTAAAGTTTGTCACCCTGATTTTATTAAAATCTAACAGTCCGAAGAAGCGTATGTAAAATCAGTAAAATGTTAGACAATTTAAAGCGTTTACGCAGTGGTCATCCCGTATGGCTGTGGACTTCTGACAATAGTGGTCCTGTTGTATACTAAGGTGATGGTACCTACGACAGTACATTGTTTTATTGACCCGTAAAGATCCGGGGTAGAAAAGGTCTCAAGCAACGCATGCTTGCCATAAAAGGCGACTATGCTTGTCCTAAGAGGCGACTAACGGGATCGGGTGGTCAGGCTCGCTGACTTAGTTTATGCATGTCATCGATCCCAATTGCGTGGATCAATGCGCATCATGTCAATCACTTGATTGTCTGGTCCAGACTCAATTATTTACAGACCGCCGTCATATAACTGGAATATTGCTGGTGCGGCGTTAAATAAACAACAAACCAACCATCCATTACAATGGCAATAAACACTATAAGTTTTGTATTTTTGAAAATCTGCAATTTATGATAGATTACGTACTTGTATTTGTTATGAGTGAGGATGAGACATATATATTACAATTAGCTATATAGCAGCGACGTCTGAGTGAGTGAGTGAGTGAGTGAGTGAGTGAGTTAATGCTTTACGTCACATGGTCAATATTTCAGCCATATCGTGACGGGAAGTTTTACATTTTTAATACATTTATGTAAATTAAATATAAACCTGTCATCGATGGACAGTAAAATTACTAGAGTATCAGAGATTTTTATTTTTAAACTAGTACACAACCATATCACAATAAGTAACGGTACAATTATAAACATGGGCTAAAGATCGCCAGCAGTTGAAGGCAGATCACCATGCTAGCTATAGGGTTCATAGGGACTTACAGTACTTTTGCTACCTACATGGACCCCAGCCGGATTAACATCATCCCTTCCGCTGTTGGCGATTAATGACAATTTTAGCCAGATTTAAGGAACATATATACTACGATTAAAAACGTGGCAGAAATAAACATACTTTGAAAGACGTGGTCTTACATACCCTCTCAGGGGGACAATAATTTTAAACTACTTTAACCACCTTCAAGGATATAGCCACTAACAATTTTAGTTATTGATTTATTTAGCCAATTATCAAATGAACACGTGTAGCTTCTAACACCGTTATCAAGCAAGTGAAGTACAGAGTATGGTTGACCAGAATATATACAGGATTGGAGTTGAGTAGGTTTAAGATGCAGTTACACTCTTGTATTTGTAATGAGTTGTGTTATTACTTTAACAATTAACAAAGAAGTAAGGGAGTTCTTACTTTACTTAGAGATCAATAATATCAGGGTTCACCATGAGGTTACTGAGATGTACAGCACCAATCATCTGATGATCTGAGCAGTAGACTGGAATGCTACAGCACTGGCATGATCAGCAAACAGGAAGTCCAGTGTGGCTCCAAAACAGCGTGTTGGGAGAATGAATGATTTGGGTCATTTTCCGCACATTAAAGAAATCTTCAAGTTGCTGTTTTGCACTCAGATCACAGTTGAAATCCCCAATACTAGGACATGTTCACATTCATGCTGCTTGGTGAGATCCTGAAGTTTCTGCATGAAGTTTGTAAATATGCGACAACCGTGTCCATGACACTTTTGGGGGAACATACACACAAGCAATGCAGAACTTGCCCACAAGAAAAGAAACGTAATCAATACTGCGAGATTACATCACATAGCTGGACACTGTTCTTGAAACTTGTTGAAACATACACAGCGTCTCCTGGGTAGACTTGATATTTTGGCAGATCTCATTCACTGTAATCATTGATGTGTGTTTCTGTAAAACACACAACAACATGTACACCAACAAACTTATCCTTCTTCACGTGACCACTGAGGGATCGAACATTCAATTTTTTTGTTGGTTTGTTTGTTGTTTAACGCCGCACTCAACAATCTTCCAGCTATATGACGGCGGTCTGTAAATAATATTCTGGACCAGACAATCCAGTGATTGATATCATGAGCATCGATCCACACAATTGGGATCGATGACATGCATCAACCAAGTCAGCGAGCCTGACCACCCGATCCTGTTAGTCGCCTTTTACGACAAGCATAGTCGCCTTTTACTGCAAGTATGGGTTGTTGAAGACCTATTCTACCCCGGATCTTCACGGGTCGAACATTCAAGTGAGCCACCTTGTGACCATCACCATGAATGTTCTCGACATTCAAGTGAGCCACCTTGAGACCATCACCATGAATGTTCTCGACATTCAAGTAAGCCACCTTGAGACCATCACCATGAATGTTCTCGATAGCGGGTGTCCATGTGAACAGTTTTTCATTTCGCAATCTAGTCATCTCCTCCAATGTTTTTTTGTTTACTACAATTTGGTGTTAAGCAAAACCTTCAAGGTTTGGACCTTTCCTTGATTTGACCCTACTGAGCATCGTATACACTTGACCAGGCTGGGCTTTAAATTTACTTCCTTGTGTAATTGTCTGCTCACAGGTGCTACCTTGAGACTTTTGGATTGTGAGGCCCCATGCTAAAGTTCCTGGATACTGTTTTCTTTCAGCCATGACAGAATACTGTACTGTTTTCAAGATCTGCTCCGGAAACAAGCACTACCGCCATTTTCAGTCGAAGTCAAAGTCGTTGCCAGGGAAACCAATGGTTAAGATATATCTCATGGTTTTTGTGTTCTGCTACGAAAGGACCGTCTCCGTGGTCTAGTGGTAGAGCGTCCGCCCGGAGAGAGGAAGGCCCGGGGTTCGATCCCCGACCGCGTCATACCAAAAGACGTTAAAAGATGGTACTTGTTGTTACCCTGTCTGGCGCTCGGTATTAAGGGGCTAAAACAAGGACTGGTCGGCTCGGAGTCAGTATACTGTGTCTGAGTGGGGTATTCATGTTATTAAACTGCGGCATGGTATCTCAGTGAGCTAGCACTATAAATCGGCATCAGTCCGGGCTAGTACTAGCAGCCACACACACACACACACACACACACACACACACACGTGCATGCACGTCGCTATATAAGTGCAATCATCTTGGACGCGACGTTAAACCCCATTTCACCTCACCTCATCTGCTACGGAAACGAAATGTGATGGACGGCACCCATTCCTATATGATACGAGTAGATACAGACAATAACAATCAACATTAATATTAAAACTCGCCAAGAGATAAATATTGATATTTGTTGATCACATTGAATTTATGCGAATGATTGAGTATCCTACATGCATCTTTGAGTATGTTTACCCAAATGTAGAGGTTCAATCATTCAAATATTGTTGATAGCGTGTGAGGTTACAGTTAGAATAGCTTGAGGCCACTAAGCAGATGAAGACAACTAACAGACATGTGGTTGGTAACCATTACTGTATTCAACTACAATGTCAGTAGTCGAAAACGTTCAGTAGTTGTGAATAGTTTTTTCGTTTGCTATGTCGCAATAGAAAACGTGCTTTTTTCATCGAAAGATTGAACCTCATCTGAAATATGGAAGACATATTGATAATTGGTATGGGATTGTGCAAACTATACGTATTTCCCAAACTGTGTTGAACATCAAACAAACAAACAATTTAGTGGAAATGCTACCTTGAGTGTTTAAATGTTCAGTCAATCATTTTATCATTGCTCCCGACAGTTTTAAATACATCCAATGATTTTAATACACAATGATTGATAGAATTAATTCAATCTGAAAAATGATTGTACCAGGAATAAGCTATTCTTATATTTGTTTTGAGTGTCTGAGGGCAAGCTGTTCCAGGCCGTCAACTAAAGACAATTTAAATAACATCTACTGTTCAGATACATTTGTTTGTTTGCTTGTTTGTTTACCGCCTCATTCAGCATTATTCCTAATATGCTACATGACAGCGGTATGTAAATAATGAAGTATGGACCAGGCAATCCAGTGATTGACATCATGACATCGATCCACGCAATTAGAACCGATGAAATGCATTAACCAAGTCAGCGAGGCTGAACACCCGATCCTGTTAGTCGCCTTTTACGGCAAGCATGGATTGCTGAAGACCTTTTGTACTTAAGTAGCAGCTCTTACGATGCGTGTTCAACATTTCAAAAATACACCCTTTGTGAATAGTGTATAACCGTTTTTATGAATGGAGTCACTCTTTGCTGAGGACCAATCAGCGATCGCGAGCTGCGCTACCTTCTCATTGAAATCAAGAATAGAGTACAATTATCACATGACAACACAAATGCTTCATTTTCAGATAAATCGTGACTCCGTGGTGATTCTGGTGTGAATAAGGTCCCCATCAATGTATGCTGGTCGTAAAAGGATCGTTGTTTGGTTGACTGCGTGTCTTTTTACCCCCACCGCGTGTATCAATAAGGCAAACAGTACATGTATGTACTTTTGAGTGCATTTGATTAAATGGATTAACCCAAAGCCAAAAATACAATGAAGCATTTCAATAAAACAAATACCATATGGCACCAACTGGCAAGTTTCACTTTGGATATAATGACATGCTCTTTCCGGTGTTAAATGCCAGACGGAATGTTGTTGCTTTAGAGGAAGCAAATGAAAACTCATCAGTTTCATGTAATGTCAAAAAAAGTTAAACTACGCAACCCCTCTCCATATTAGGAAGCAAAGGTCAGATTATGTGATAAGCGGTTACCGTCACGTTAAAGATTATTGCCCTTATTTAGAGACGTGCATGCTTGTGTGTGTGTGTGTGTCCGGGCATGTCCGGGCAGAGGCTCCATCTACTACACCACGGAGGCTGTCACTTTAACATACTTAACAAACCAATGCAATAATGTGCAAAACTATTTTAATCACAAATGTGGCAACACTTAAGGGTGACATGTCAAGGCGAAGTACATATTGCGAAAGACCCGTGCTAGAATCCATACTTTCCGTAAAGGGCTACTATGCTTGTCATAAAAGGCGACTAACGGGATCGGGTGGTGAGGCACCCTGACTTGGTTGATGCATCGCATCCTATCACGATTGCGTAGATCGACGCTCATGTCTCGACCATTTACAGACCGCCGTCATATACTGGAATATAGCTGAGTGCGGCGTTAAGCAACAAACAAACAAAAAACTAATTTGGTAATTATCCCATGGCTGAAGATCTCAAAAACCATTAAACTCGTCAAAAGGTCACAGGATGCAATCACCTAAAACACAAGTTTAGGAATGTTAATTCAAAGTTGTCACAATGTAAGACATTATCGCCGCGTGACATACTAAACACACAACAAAAAACATATTTTACCTGTTCATGTTTGTATATGAAATATTACAGCAAAAGTACTTTTCATTTACCGATTGACCAATGTTGAAAATTAGATGCAGGCAACAATGAGTCATTCCATCGTCATTGACCGATTGACCAATTTTGAAAATTACATGCAGGCAACAATGAGTCATTCGATCGTCATTCACAATGATATGTATTTAGATAAATACCTACAAAGTATTGATTTTACAAATAGCGACAAGGTACTGTTGCTCACCAGGCACAGTCAAAGTGAGCCAATTCTTATCATGATATCCATATAATCTTACATCAGTGTTATGGTAACAATCATTCATGTAAAGTAGCAAGGCATTTGATAAAGCTTAAGGAGTCTTACGTGTTCTTAGATTTCAATTGCCTGACCATATGTGAATCCCACCATGGTGCTTGACTTTCTCCTTACGTGTTAGCTTGATCCCTTCAGGCAGTACAGAAGATAGGTGCGAGCCCACTGACGGACAACGCACCATGCCATAAGCACACTTTGATCTCTGATCCTGGTGAGCTATCAATTTTTAAATGTCAGTTCTAGGATTAGACATTACTCTCTGTTAACTACATACGTCACGTGACGAAAAAAATAAACAATGCGTTTATTTCATTTTTTACGAAATAAGTAAGCACATTCATAAACAATACTAAGGCACAGTAAATATAAAACGTCAACGCCTGAGAAAAAAACACCAAAACAGAATATATTGGCGAAAAAAGCAAAATAGTGGTGAAAATTATATGAAAGTATCACTGAAAATCAATGATGACACCAGTGTCGACGTACCAGCAGCACCGCCCACTCGCACAATTTGCAAGAGCATTCCACGGGGCTATCGAGTAAATAGCATGAATGAATGCGTCAATGAAAGAATAATCTTTATTTCCTCCGTTCGTATCGCTGAGAAAGGATGGAAATTAATTAATCAATATTTACAAGTCGAGGTTACAGACGGAGAATTGATGTCAGCTGCCATGCGTATATTTCCATGCTTACTGTGCGTATGAATTGATGTTTTTGTAATTATAACAAGAGTTTGCTACTAACGTGGCTATATCCCCCGCCCCTGTTGCAGAATTTATGACATAATTAAATCTAAACAAAGCCTAACCTTTTTTAACCAAGGTGGAACTTGTCATGGAAATTGTAAAAAAAAGTAGTTTGGAACCTTAGTCCATCTTGCTTCCATGGAAACATTTCTACATAGCAAAAGGCACCAGTTCAGCATGTACCTGAAAAACCTGCAAAGTTTCATGAAAAAATATTGAACGGTTTATGAGTTATGCTCCGGAAACGAACCCTACCCTCACAGAACCTAAGTCCATCTTGTTGCCATGGAAACGTGAAAAATAAGAATTTCTAAATTTTCTCAATAGCAAAAGGCACCAGTTCAGCATGTACTGGACAGACCTCCAAAGTTTGATGAGTTATGCTGGGCGGGGGATAAAAACGAAGAAAATGAGAATATTGTCAAAGTTAAATCCGTGAAGATCCGGGTAGAATAGGTCTTCAACAACCCATGCTTGTCGTAAAAGGGGACTAAGGGGACTGGGTGGTCAGGCTCGCTGGCTTTGTCGATGCATGTCATCGATCCAAATAGCGTATATCAATGCTCATGATATCAATCACTGGATTGTCTGGTCCAGTCTCGATTATTTAGACCGCCATCATATAGCTGAAATATTGCTGAGTGCGGCGTTAAACCAGAACACCCTAAGAGAAACCACTCGTCACGACAGCTATCTGCGAACATTAAATAACGTCGTCATATATAATAGCTGGAATATTGCGGAGTGCAGCGTTAGACAACAAACCATGCAGCCAAACCAATCATATCAAGTACCATAAGCTCTGCTGTTAGTAATAGACACAAATAAAGTGTCATTTCATCTTATGTGGGAATTCATACTTCCACAAATAGCTGGAATATTGCTGAGTAAGGCGTCAAACAACAAACAAAAAAACTTCCACAGTCTGACTATTCCCTGCCAAACTTCTTACGACCATGGCAAGTGTGACATAGAGTCATGCTTGTTCACATCAGAGGTGACAAAAAGTCGCCATAAGTCCCGATGGCAAGGACACGTGAAGATCAAGGGTAGAATATGTCTTCAGCAATCCATGCTTGTCGTAAGAGGCGACTTAAGGGATCGAGTGGTCAGGCTCGCCGACTTGGTTGAAGCATGTCATCGATCCCAATTGCGTGATTCGATGCTCATGATATCAATCACTGGATTGTCTGGTCCAGACTCGATTGTTTACAGACCGCCGTCATATAGCTGGAATATTGCTGAGTGCGGCGTAAAACAACAAAGCAACCAATCATGATTGCAAGACCGATCCTGAATCTCTTTCAATAATTTCTTCTCTAACCAGGGCATTGTGGAACATATTGCTGAAATTTTTTGAACATATTCTTAACACAACTTATTTCAAGGATGAAATCATGGAGGCAGGTAAATACGTTTAATATTTGCTTTTTAGATAATGAAACAAAGAATGTGGAACCAGTGATCAAAAGGATCTTAAGCACAATTGCGGATAAATTCATGGTAATAGATGTGGCTCCTAATGCGGCTTAATGGAACCTCATAGGTAGCTGAACTACTCAAGTAGCAGTCAGACGACAGATATTGGTAATCTGCTGTAATACACATGAAACCTGTTTCTGCAATGCATGCAGACATACATGCCTCTATCGTTGTGACGTTCCTGATGAGCCTGGTGTTGTATCCGTTCAAGACCATATAAATGAATGTTGTGAAATCCGAACCATATGTAGCACACCCTGAAAGAAAATGTATTCTGAAAACGATGTCTGCAATTTTTATCATCTTTTTTTTACCAAACTTGACACCAGTGAAAATCCGAAACATTTCGCTGTGACCATTTGATATATACTGAACAACAAAAGTTCCTGTGACACTGAAGAAGATTTAATGCAAAATTATGTTTTTTACGATATCTGGAAACAATTTCGGTTTGCAACAGATAAAAGACTCCTGTAAGTGTTCAAATGGTTTTAATTTGCCATACTGACTTCAGAAAATGCGTGATTTCATAAAAAAAAAAAAACATGAACATGCCAAAATGTCGATTTACAAATCAATAGCGTGTTTGTCCACCTTTGGTTGCGATGCAAGCAACACATCTTCGTCTAATGGAATGGACCAGGCGTCGCAGAAAGTTCTGTGGGGTATCTGTCCATATCTGCTGGAGCATGTTTCGAAGTTCCTGGAGTGTCTGTGGAACACTTGGTTGACGTCGAAGGCGCCAATCCATCTCATCCCACATGTGCCCAAGTGGTGAGAGATCAGGGGAGCCATCCGACAGGGAAAGACAATCACGTTGTTTTGTTGAAGAGAATCTTGAAGAAGTCGAACAATATGAGGCCGGGCGTTGTCATGTTGAAAGGTAATGCCAGGGTCATGACGACGCAAAAACAGTAGAACAACATGGCCAATGATCTCGTCGCGGTAGCGCTGTCCATTGAGATTTTCCTCCACCACTATCAAATGGGTTCTCTATCTTCCTGTAATCCCACCTCATATCATTACGCTGCCGCCCCCGAACCGATCTCCTTCCATGACGCATTGCTTGACGTAACGTTCACCTCGACGTCGGTATACTCGAACCCGTCCATCGCTGTGGCTGAGGTGAAAACGAGACTTGTCCCCACTGCATGGCCGTCCAGCGTAGACGCTGTCTGCACCACTGTAGACGTGCTTCACGGTGGTTTCCTGTCAAAATGGGCCGTCTTTCCGATGTTCTCTGACTGCATTCGTCTGTTGCCAACGTTGCAATAAACACCAAATGGTGTTTCTGTGGACGTTAAATTGTTTTGTAACATAACGTTGACTCGATCTTGCTTCAAGCATAGCAATGGCTCGCAGACGCTCATTTTCGGACTGGCGTGGCATTTCATAATGTTGAATAATTGCGTTATTTTGTTGTTTTTCTGAGTGGTTGTTGTCAGCACGATGCTAAACAATACATATGAAATCCCGTTAACGCACATGTTATTATACCAATTCTTGGGTAGTGAAATGCATGGGGCTTGCATAAAAATCATGGATTGCATGCTTTTCTGTAGCAGTTGCGTTTTAGTGACTTGATTCCAAACATGTGCTACAATATTGAAAACCAAACTTTACTTGTTGGAAAAATACACTAAAATATTGGTGTCACAGGAAGTTTTGTTGTTGAGTATATTTCCATCGTCCAGATTTCCAGATTGTCAAAAATTAAAGCAAATGCCATCTGAAGTTTACTGAGTTTACTGAGAAAACAATATGTGAACTCTCTGACTTCTCGTCGATAACATCTTTGGGAAATATAAGAATGATGTTTAGGAAAGAAGTCATCTCACCTTTAAAATCTGCTATGTGCCCTTTGTTGAACGATATCAGATCACCTACATGTATATACCTCAAGCTTACGTTCAACGTCTTGGCCATATTCACGTGTTTTGTTACAAGGATCAAGGAATGCAGTTTCCTTAAGATTTTTATTTGGGATAATTGCTTCACAGAATTTAACTTTGTTCTTTTCTGAGATTTTAAAAATTCAAGTGAGCATATCATTTGGTTTTTAGAGCCTTGAAGGCCCGGGGTAAAATAGATCTTCAGCAACGTTTTATCACATGCCTGCTGTAAAAGGCGACTATGCTTGACTAACGGGATCGGGTGGTCAGGCTTGCTAACTTGGTTGATGCATGTCATCGTCTCCCAATTGCCTAGGCCCGCGAAGATCCGGGGTAGAATGGGTCTTCAGCAACCCATGCTTGCCGTAAAAGGCGACTATGCTTGTCGTAAAAGGCGACTATCGGGATCGGGTGTTCAGGCTCGCTGACTTGGTTGATAAATGTCATTGATTCCAATTGCGTGGATCGATGCTCATGAAATTAATCACTGGATTGTCTGGTCCAGACCGCCGTCATATAGCTGGAATATTGCTGAGTGCGGCGTTAAACAAACAACCAACCAACACAATTGCCTAGATCGATGTGTATGACGCCAATCACAGGATTGTCTGACCCAGACTCGATTACTTACAGACCGCCGACATATAGCTGTAATATTTCGGAGTGCAGGATTAAACAACAAACAAACATCTTTCGGTTTTGAGAGTCCATATGGTATTTATTCTACTACTATGGTACATTTTTTAGACACGGATTTGGTGGCACTTTTGCTGAGCCATGCAACATCTCTCTCTTTGAATAAGATTTTATGGAGACCCACGTTCAGGTGTCACCAAGGAAACACAATAGGTAATAACACTATCCAGGTATCTCACCTGGATAGGTGTTCAACAGTTTAATACGTCTGCAAAAGACACCCATAATCTTGAGAACAAATAACAATGACATCTTATGATTTGAACAAGAAAAGATACATTTTCAGAAAAGTTTACCCAGCCAAATATAACATATTTTGAATTTTTTTAAGCAATGTTGTGGGCCATTATGAGCTACAAAAGCACATGCTCACGATATTATTGGTTGGTTGGTTTGTTGTTTAACGCCGCACTCCGCAATATTCCAGCTATATGACGGCGGTCTGTAATATAGTCGAGTCTGGACCAGACAATCCATTGATCAATGTCATTGCGTGGGATCGATGACATGTATTAACCAAGTCAGCGAGTCTGACCACCCGACCCCGTTAGTCACCTGCATGGGTTGCTGAAGACCTTTTCTACCCCAGAATTTAGTAGGAATTGTACGATGATTATGGAGAGGATATTCTCGCTCATTTCTATTGAGTACTAGTCTTGCTTACAGCAGTGTACAAATACACGCATTCTTTAGTCTCATTTAATTAATATCTCTAAGATCAATATCGCTCATTTCTATTGAGTCTTGCTTACAGCAGTGTACAAATATACGCATTCTTTAGTCTCATTTAATTAAGATAATATTTCACTATGAGTTTCTTTCGCTGGCGAATGCTTCGTTCACATTTACCTCCAGGATAGAGTTTTGATACATTTGATTGTTAAGTTGAGTCAAAGTTAAGTGGCACGTTGAGTCATTAAGACTGTCTTCAGCAACCCATGCTTGCCGTAACGGCTGACAATGCTTGTCGTAATAGGCGACTAACGGGATCGGGTGGTCAGACTCGCTGATCGATGCTCATGATATCAATCACTCGATTATTTACAGAGCGCCGTCATATAGCTGGAATATTGCTGAGAGCGGCGTTAAACAACAAACCAAACCAAACCAAAACGGCTAAATGGTTTTGATATTTAGGTGAAATATTGTTTGGCTTGATTTAGGGGAGCCATACCATAATAAATACATTGCAACAAAGGAGCCCAAGAAGAATGCCTTCCACTGATACTTGAGAAGGATATTTATTGTTTCAATACATGTTGCACAATTAGAACTCAACTTACCTTGGACACAGCTGCCGCTTGAGTACTGGTGCATAATATCACACACACACCATCCATCATTACAAGTCGTATTTACAACAGTGCAGTCAGCAGAGCCGTTGCAGGAACCGAAATGTACTGCAATTACAAAAATTGATTGTGGAGAGGATTTGGACTTTGTCAAACTGAATTTGAGGACTATGGCCAAAGCAGACGACCCTCTCAGACCACCAGCAAATATTCCCAAACCAACAAATTAAGTTTGACAAAGTGCGAATCCTCTCAACCAAACACCAGGACGTCACTAAAAGAAAACTCCTAAAAGCTACAGAAATCCGTCATCACAAAGCTTTGATAACACTGATGTTTTAACGGTTTTACATCCCATTTGCCTATAAAGAGCTAGACAATCAATACACTTTTGTAACTAGTGTCATTTAATTTGTCACAACTGTTTAATCCTATTTATCCTTATTCTCGCTGTACACGTGAAGATCCGGGAAAGAATAGGTCTTCAGCAACCTATGCTTGCCGTAAAAGGTGACTATGGTTGTCGTAAAAGGCGGCTAACGGGATATCATGTCATCGATCCCAATTGCATGGATCGATGCTCATGATATCAATCACTGAATTGTCTGGTCCAGACTCGGATTATTTACAGACCGCCGTCATATAGCTGGAACATAGCTGAGTGCGGCGTTAAACAATAAACCAACCAACCAACCTGGCTTCATTATCTGTGTGTTATTTGTAATTCTTACTGTACCTATGTGTGCTGTTATTTTCTATTACCCGTTATTGTTTATGTTAATCTGCTCATCACAACGTAATAATATGCATAGACCTCTCTTCACTTGGTCTGGGAAGGTACATAAGTCCGGTATCATTCAACGTATCATTTCATTTCTCTGTGATTTTAAGCGTAGTATTTTTGTTGATTTTAACTCTTTGGCTATTCTTTCTGATCATCGCCAGTGGCCAGAGGGATGGTGTAAATCCTGCTGGGGTACCATGTAGGTTGCAGAAGTACCGTAAGTTACCATGGTCCCTAGCATGGTGGCCTAACTTTGGTTGCTGGCGATCGACAGCCCGTTTTTTTATATTGTGTCGTCTGTTATAATGTGATTATTTTATTATTCTATAACTAGTTTTACAATTATAATCTGTGATATTTTGCTAGTTGTTGTACTGTCCTTCGACGACAGGTCTTAATATGTTATATAAATACATAACTTGCTCAAGTCACGATATGGCTGAAATAATGCCGATGTGACTTTAAATTTTAACTCACTCACTCACTCTTTACTTGGTTGCAGTCACTCAAGATTGATAACAGTGTAAGAATCTGCATCGAATTGTCGCTATACGCAATAAACCAGAAGTTGTTGTCCATAAATTTTGGTGTTTTTTCTTATTTCCTCACCAACTTCCTCACCCTATGGAATATGTTTTTGTGAATAATCCAGACTGGTTATTCTCTGGTGTTCACGTTTTATATATACATGTCAACGAAAGGATTTGTTGCATTATAATGTGCATTTTATTTGAAACAACGTAGAACAATACATAAGTTAATGATTTGTTGAAAAAAGAGTAATTCTAAAAGATTTCTAAAACACCGTTGACAATATTTTTTCCCTGGTTATGATTATTATAATTAAAGACAATACCCTGTCTATGTTCTCTCTGTGTAAGAGAGACCCGTGAAGATTCCGGGTCAGCATTTAGCAAAGGATTTCAGCCGCGAGCGTTAATATTATTAGTAAATGGACCATTTAATAGCTGATAGTCTTAACTGACTAGCAAAAGAAAGTAATCGGAATTCTCCGACATTACAATACAAACACTTGTATTGTATAAGTCATTCGTTGATGTAAATACATCTTGAGAAAGAATCCGATATTGTACAATCAAATTTCGGAGGGGACAGAAAGAGACTCCATTTTCAATATCATTGGACCCGTGCAGATTCCGGGGTAGGATAGGACTTCAGCAACCCATGCTTGCCGTAAAAGGTGACTATGCCTGTCGTACAAGGCGACTAACGGGATCGGGTGGTCAGGCTCGCTGACTTGGTTGATGCATGTCATCGATCTCAATTGCGCGGATCGATGCTCATGATATTAATCACTGGATTGTCTGGTCCTGACTCGATTATTTACAGACCGCCGTCATATAGCTGGAATATTGCTGAGTGCGGCGTTAAAAAACAAATCAACCAATCAAATCAATATCAGTGCGTTACCACAAATGTGAAGATTAAATAATGTTCATGAAAACAGCAGCTCACTACTTCCATATCTTAAATGACCTCAATGGGCAGCACTTCTGGCAACAACTCGTCGTCTCATCAATGATAGCAGTCTGTTCCAGCTCAGGCGACGTATTTGGGTGGTGTTGTTTCCAAGTGAGATGAGCTTGGTGTGGTGCGGGTATAAGTGATCCCGATGGTGTTTTATGGATGATAGGTCCGGGGAAAGAGACGCCCAAAGAAAAATAGCTATGATACTTCAGGTCAGAAAGTCAGGGGTCTGGCGTTTTCCTGTTTGAGGAGAACACACTGGGACAGGTGACTAAAGAATGGACCCGCAACAGGGCGAAAAGGTTGCCTCGTATGATGGATAACAAGACGTGTGCTTCTATCGCCATTGATCCCTCCCCGAACCATAATACATGTACCTCTTCCACCAAATGGATGGACTTCCTGGATGCAGTTCGCTGCAAATCTGTCGCATCTACGTCCATAACTCGCCCTCGACTATAAGCATGGGACAAGTTGAGCTGACTTTCGTTTATCAACAGTACCAAGTGTCAATCACTTTCGTTTATCAACAGTACCAAGTGTCAATCACGCCGTTGCCAACGCCGTACTGTGTGGTCCAACGAACTGTTCTGTCGATGATGACGGGTGAAGGAATGGTCGGTTAGGTCGAATGTCTGCTGCCCGACGACCTAACTCTGACATAACGTCATGACCGATGACGTCACGGTCAGGAACCGGTTGCGCAGATGTAATGTACGCAGATAGCGGTCCTCACACGGGGTTATGACGCATGACGATTTTTCCGGCAAGCATGGGTTGCCGAAGACCTACAAGGTGCTGTTTTGTAGGTGCTCTGTATTAAGCCGAAAGGGAATGGGGTTGTATTTAAAAAGATAATGTGTACAAAAATGTACAAAAATGTACAAAAATGCCTCTTGCTGACATCTTTCAATTGTGGTGGAAGCCGAAAAATAAAAAGGCGTCAAGAACACATTTGTTCTTCTGCTGGTTACTTAACTTTACACAGAATAAAGAAATGCCGTCGTGCAGATCCAGGTTACATGATATAATGATTGCAGACATGCGTTAAACCCAGGACATTCGGCGCGAGAGCTCACTCACACTGTTTCCTAACACGTTCTCACCAAAATCGTGAGCCCTAGTTGTGAATCTTGACATGGTATTGGACCTCTATGTCATTCCTTCTTTTCGATATACACCCACTATCCCACATTTACTCTCACTGTAAAATCATCTCTTCCGAAACCACTAGACTAATGAAGCTGGAACGTCATGTGCATGTTCTCACCACATCTTAATTAGTCAAAAGGTTCAAAACCGATTGTATAATGACAGTAGCAGACATATTTATTCCCATTAGCCGGCGATGTATGCATAGAATGTGATTAAATTTGGTTAATGGGTAGTTGGTAGTTCAAATATATGTTCCATTTTTAACACGCACACACACACACACACACACACACACACACAAAATGACTTAGCCTTGATGATGCAGATAAATTCTTTCAAAATAGATTTGTTTGTTTGTTGTTTAACGCCGCACTCAGCAATATTCCAGCTAAATGACGGCGGTCTGTAAAATAATCGAGTCTTGACCAGAAATCCCAGTGATTGACGTCATGCACATCGCTCCACGCAATTGGGATCGATGACATGCATCAACCAAGTCAGCGAGACTGACCACCCGTTAGTGGCCTCTTATGACAAACATGGGTTGCTGAAGATCTATCCTAGCCCGGATCTTTACGGCGTTCCGTCATGCGTGAAGTCAACTGTTTCAAGATAATTCCAAGTAAATATAAATGAGTTACCAACAAATATTAAAAAACAAGGTTTGTTTTTAGAATGGAAGAGGAAAGTATAATATTGCAATGTTAGACTTGCCTTTAAATAAGTAAATCTTCGTAGAAATAACAGATACGACAACCACCGTCATATAGCTGGAATATTGCTGAGTGCGGCGAAAAACAACTAAACAAACCAAAACAGATACGAGAATACTTCGATCAATACCATACATACCTGGACAACTCGGGAGATGACAACTTTTGGGGGTAATTTCAACTAGATTCTCAGAGCAGTTATTCCCACCGTGCGCTGGGGCCGGGTTGCTGCAGGTTCGAGTTCGGGACTCGGTGTATGTGGCAAACTGTCCACAAGTTACTGAACAAGCTGCTACAGTCCATAAGCCCCAAGCGCTCACACCACCGTCCACTAAATTAACATTTGGAAAACAAAATCCTTAATCAACCCATTTTGATAAAATCAATGTAATTATTGACACGTCACACGACCGGTGACACGTCAAAAACCCAAACTTAAGATTTGACCTGAACAAACACGGGAACATATATCACTGGTCAAAGTAGTATTGGAATGGCATTGGATATTAGTCTGGTCACTGATACCTATAGAAATGTCCTCCATATGTCTACACTACAACTTTTGAAAGCTGTTCTATGACATGGAATGCTGTGAACCTGATCAAATAACCTATGAACAATAATATTTTAAAACCTTTGTGGAAAGAGCATGCAACAATTGTATCTCAACAGTTAAAACATGTGAACATCAAAGGTAGGACCTGTTCGAATAGTGTTTGACATTACAGGGAAATAGCTATGGGAAAGCTGAAGTCACCCCTCTCTTGTCTTGTGGATAGTTTTGGCACTCTGAATGTTTATGCACAGATCCACATATGAATAGGAGGTTTCACAATTTCTTTCTTTTTTTAAACCATTGTCAAATAATTCCAAACGTGTCTGCTATATATACAGTACAGTAAAAAGTGAATTATCGCCAGTGTCATTAGAGTAGAGATGTATCATGAGCCTGATAATATTGTTCTTAAAGTTCATTTAGTTAAACTAAGATCCCACAAACCTGGACAGTCAATGAGATTACAGGTATCACTTTTAGTATCGCTGAGTGTCTCTGTACAGGAAGCGCCGCCGTTCGCTGGGGAGGGATTGGTGCAAGATCGAGTCCGAGTCAATATGCCAGGAGAAGGATTGCCACATGTTTCTGAGCAGGACTTTGAGCCCCATGAGCCCCATGCACTAACACCACCGTCGACTGAAGAACAATCACATCGTCGGTGAATTTAATAAATCATTTATCTGTGGCACATTGAAGTTAAGGATGAGAGGAATGGGATGGTTTGTTGGGCGTTTTCCTGCATCGATGTGATCAAGAATATGTGACCCAGTGATATTAACACATCCAGTGTCCATACTGGCACCACATTCATCGATCCGCCTTGTAGAAGTATTTGCTCTCTAAGACAGATAACTTGACATGATAATACCAAATCCCATGTCTGCTTCTTTATTTGGTTCACATTATAATAATAATCTTCATAACAAATCTGACGTTTTTGACTTCTAAAGATTGGTTCAAGTGATTGAATATCAGTGTTGTCCTCTTTTGACCTTTGCACTTGCACATTGCACAATATAATTAAAATTCACGGAGAAGGTAATTAGAAAATGAAACCTTACACGATAGACATTTGACCATTATTAATTACCTGGTGGGCAAGATGAATACATGTTGAAACCAGTTTCTGTAGTGTAGGGAGATGTGGCTGGTGTGTTGTAGGCCACACATTCCCCTGTACTCTGGCTATACCCAAAGGACTTGATGGTGGGGAACAAGGCACATCGAACTGCACACTGTGTTAGACTGGTAAAGGTAGTATTCGTCCACATCACTCCTCCCGTAACTCTCTTGTTTTCAAATCCGACTAGAGGTGTTATGTCACATGTTCCACATAGACCAAGCGTCCTGCACCAACAGTTAGAAAATAGAAAAATACCCGATAACAGCGTCAAGATGTCCATGACTAGAAATGGTTTCATTCGATTCCTAGCTGAGAATAAGACGTGCTGATCATGCCCTGAAGTCGTTTGCATCTAAGACCGAGTTGGGACAGTTCATTATAATTTGACGGTACATGTAGGAAGAATATTGGGTCAATTACGTCTCAAAACTATTTAAGACCTAATCCATACTAGCCTTTAAATATATATGAACTGTGCGGGTTGCACTCAACCATTTCTAGACCAATCATGAACGTTGAATAAGGGCCTCTTTGCTTCATTTCTTCTTCATACAATAAGATTTAATTATTGATACATTGTTCCCAATTAAATCAGATATGTGATTATGGTTTGTACGACGTCAATATGAGATTCAATTGTTCGGAATTGAATTAAGATATACATCTTGACTGGAAGATCCAATCAGTCCAACATTGTTAATGAATCAATTTGGTTTCTGGTATCATGTGTGTCTGTATGCATTTTGGAAACTATCAGTTAAATCAAATATGGGAAAGAAATACAAAATAGGGGTGTTTGAATTCAGTCTCTGCGAACGATACATTGCCTTGATATGACGCCATATGTCATATTACCTCAAAACATCCTTCTTCAAGCCACAGGGCGGTCGGGTAGCGTAGTGGTTAAAGCGTTCGCTTGTCACGCTGAAGACCCGTGTTCGATTCCCGACATGGGCACAATGTGTGAAGCCAATTTCTGGTGTCCCCATCGTGATATTGCTGGAATATTGCTAAAAGCGGCGTAAAACCATACTCACTCACTCACTTCAAGCCATAACATCTATGGATTTTTACATGGTTTCAAGTTGAGCCGACAGTAAAATAAAAGTGGACTTCTACTATAAAACTATAACACCACCCTTGTGTCAGCAAATGTTGGAAAGTAATTATCCTGTGCATAGTACATGTACGTTATTTCTGGGGTACATTTCGGGGGGAAATGAAAGCAAATGCCATCTGAAGATTATTGAGAAAGAAATATGTGAAATGTTGGACTTGCTCACTGATTACATCTATGTATCATTTGGGGGCAACAATCTCTATCCACCTTCCCTGTTTCTCTATGCATATGAATCGGAATCCAATCCTTTCACCGGTATACCCACCTGAACTAGAAATAAAGGAGACCAGTGAGACCGCATAATATGTTTCATATTTAGATCTAGAAATAACTATACAGAATGACAAAACACTCTCCACAAGGCTGTATGACAAGAGGGATGACTTCAACTTTCCAATAGTCAACTTTCCCTTCAATTCGAGCAATATTCCAGTATTTCAAGCCTTTGGTGTTCACAACTTTTGAGATACATTCCTGCGTGTCCTTTCTTCAAAGAACGTCATACGACTCTTGCTCAAAAGTTGTTTGATCCAGGTTACTTGAAAAGGTAATAGATACAACATTCGTTAGCATCGATGCTAGTGTAAAATATATCACTTTATCATATAATGGGTAGGTGTGTCTGCAGGATAAAGCCAACGGATAAAAACGATAGCCGTTGGAGTCATATGCGGATAGAGATGCAAATACCAAGGTCAAGTAGGAACTACTTTCACTGTTTACAAACAAACATGGCGTCGCCCTTGTCATTCGGCGATCGAGTCAGAATCAACCATCGGGAATCTGGAGAAACCACTGGCATAATTGCTATCATTATCAAAAGAACATTCTAATATACTGAAAATCAGTGTCTAACTGTGACATAGCTAAGGCATTTTACAAGTTTGGGCAACTTTGGAGACACAAATTTTGCGAGGGCACTAGTCCTAGCCAAGCAGGATCAGTAGCCATATCTGTGCTCGTAGACCTCTGCGGCTTTTCGTTTTGTCGCTGTGTGTACATCTGACTGTACTTCGTAATGTTTTGACAGGACAGGCTGTCAACAACGTCTGGCCGTGGCCGTGACGTCTCATAGACAAGCGTTAGAGTAGCTACCCTTTGACAACGGGCAGTTACTCTAGCGGAAAGACCGATGGATTGCCGTGAGAGTCAAGAAAAACAATTCGTGTAGGCAATTGTTGTTTTGCGTATATATTGTTTCCCCACTGTATAAATACTGTATAAGAAACATGTTTCAGTTGGAACTATAGTGGCTGCTGTCATTGTCCACCTGACACATCACTTACCCTGTGACGTAATATATATCAGTGCGCACATTCCAGGAAAACTTGCAATGCTTCGGTAATGTTTGTGAGAGAATGAAAGCGATTTTCAAGCACAGAATTGAAGAATGAAATTATAAGATAAATTAGAGGTTATCACGCTTATGTGTTTGGGGATGGTAAAGGCTCGCTAAATAAAAAGTTTATTCCTAATACAGGATATTTAGCATCCCCAAACCCACTCGCGTGATAACCTCTATGAAGCCTTATGTATTGGTGCATCAGATATGAAGGGAAAAGTTTGCATTAACAAAGCGCATCGTCAGTGGTATTATAGTTGTTGTGAGTTATTAAAATAAAGAAAGATGTAAATGTTTAAATATATTTCGAAGGAAAAAAGACTTGGTTTATTGGAAAATTATCACTGCATCCGGAATCAGTATAAAGAAACATGTATAAAAAAGTTGTATATTATGAAATGAAACAGGAAATCATAATTCAAAAGTTTTTTGGTCAACTCTTAAAAAGCTTGGGACAACTCCACACAGTCATAATATCAGTATCGAAAACTGGTCTGATCACTTGAAAAAGTTACTGACAGTGATGATGACTTTTTTCTCGATTTATCACGAGACATACTCGAGACTCTGTTTACGAGAAAGCATTTCTCATCTTTAAAACAGTAAATCATCTGTGTGCGAAATACCGGTCTTGTCTTTGACATACTTGAAAGCAATGTTGACGTTAAGCAAGAGTGCTTTATAAGTCCGATTTTGTTCTCTCTCTTTTTATCAGGGAATTAAATCAACAAATTCAGTAGAAGTGTTCTGATACAACTTCACACGGAAAATATAAAGTTATTTCTTCCTTTGTATGCCGATGATATATTAATGTTTTCAAGCACAATACGTGGACTACTAAAGAAAGTTTATCAGCTTGAATGTTATAGCAAAGAGTGGAATTTATTTGTCAATAAGAATAAGACAAAAGTTATTGTTTTCAAAAATGGTGGTTCGCTAGCTAGAAGAGAGAATTGTTTTATCAAGGGCATTCATTAGATGTTGTAACGTTCTATAAGTACTTAGATGTATAGTTTATAAATAGATTGTCATGGAAGATGTATGCTAACCAAGCTGCTGTACAAGCTAAGAAGATCCTAATTGGAATTCTTCAACATATGAAAGTACTTGGAACTATATCATATAATACATTCTTTAAGACTTTCGATACAAAAATAAGCCCATTTTCGTTATATGTAGCAGAGGTTTGGGGATAGGAAATGATTGATGTTATAGTCAAAATACATTTATATGCATGTAAAAGATTCCTTGGTGTGAAACCTCGTACGTCTAATCTAATGGTCTACGGAGAATGTGGACGATACCCTTTAACTATGTTTGTAAAGTTAAAGACGATAAAATACTTCAGTAAGTTCAAATGCCTGATACAAGATATCCAAAGAAATGTTATAACATGCTATTACTCTATGCTCAACAAGGACAGACTAACTGGGCATCTTGTGTCAAGCGTCAGCTTTAATCATGTGGATATGGTACCATATTGATGGTTTGTTTGTTTGTTTCGTGTTTAACGCTGCACTCAGCAATATTCCAACTAAAAGACGGCAGTCTGTAAATAATCGAATCGGGACCAGACAGTCCAGTGATTGACATCATGAGCATGGATCCATGCAATTGCGATACGATGACATGCATCAAACAAGTCAGCGAGCCTGACCACCCGTTAGTCGCCTCTTACGACAAGCATAGACGCATTTTACATCAAGTTGGATACATGGGGATCGTAAGAGAACACAAAATTTGTCAGTTTTGTGATTTAAAACATATGAAAGTGAATACCATTTCTTACTACTTTGTCCGTTCTATAATTAACTCAGAAAACAGTTCATTGATAAATATTATATCCGTTATTCAAGTTTACAGAAATTTGTTTCGTTAATGTCAAGTAAGAATGTAGTAATAACGAAAAAAGTGACAATGTACGTATTGCATGAGCCAAGAAGCTCCAAATGTGTTACCTTATAAACGTTTATACACCAATTAATATATATTGATTGGTTGGTTGGTATGTTGTTTACCGCCGCACTCAGCACTATTCCAGCTATATGGCGGCGGTCTGTAAATAATCGAGTCTGGACCAGATAATCCTGTGATTGATGTCATGAGCATCGATCCTCGCCATTGGGACCGATGACATGCATCAACCAAGTATATATAAAAGGTAGTGTTTATTAACGGAAAAGTTTGTCGAATCACCATCTGAGATCCACCTCTCAGCAATCGTGACGAACGCAACTTCGTGAATGAACACTTAATATGGAGAACAGTTGTCGAATAACAACACCTATGCATATTTTTTAGTTAAATCATGATCAGATGAGGCAATTTGCTGTTTGTGTCATGTTCAAGATTACTGCTCTAGTATAGCGACGTGTGTGTGTGTCTATCTATTAGACTACGGCTGCTGCCAGTTTACAACATATAACAAACCTATGCAATAGTGTGCAAACTGGTTTAATCACAATAGTGACATACACAACATGATGATATTTCTAGGCGAAGTACACATACAGTATTTCACTAAATGAGAAATTATCCCATGGCTCCACTTTACAAAACCATTGAGTTCGTCGAAGTATATATACAGTATTTCACTCCATGAGAAATTATCAAATGGCTAAACATTACAAAACTATTGAGCGTGTCAAAAGGTCAAAGGTTGCAGTCAACGGAAAACACAAGTTTAAGAATGTTAATTCAAAATTAAAACAACATAAGATATGTATCAACTTAGTAATTATCGGTCTGTGACATACTAAACACACAACAAATTACATATTTTAACCGTTCAGGTTTGTATATTAAACATGACTAAGCAAAAATACCTTTCAGCTGCCTACATTGTCTAATGTCGAAAATTCGATGCAGTCATCAGTGACTCGGATATGTTTGTATACATACATGTACATGTTTCAATAAGGGCAAAGTATATATTTTACAAATAGCGACAAGGTACTGTTGCTCGCCAGGTACTATCAAAGTGAGCATATTCTTATTGTGACATCAATATAATCTTACGTATACATCAGTGTTATGGTAACAATCATTCATGTAAAGTATCACCGCATTTGGTAAAGCTGTGTTACTGTGTCTGCGTGTTTATCTTATTGTATACAAAATAAGTGAGCACATTCATAAAAGAAATACTAGGCACCGTGAATATATAACGTCATCACCTGGGAAACCAGCTGCAGTCTTGGTGATCGACTGAAACAGATTCTGTTGGTGTATGAGGCGAAATAGTGGTAAAAAGTATATGAATGGATCACTGATAATCAGTGCTGATACAAGGTGTTCGCGAAAAAGGGGAATCGTGTCCCCCCTACCGGTAGCACCGACCACTCACACAATTTGCAAGACCGTCCCACGGTTCTATCCAGTGTATAGCTAATGTTATGTATTTATGACTGATTTATTTAGTCTGAAAGAGTGGTCAATTTTTCACATTTCAATAAGATTCCCGACATGGGTACAATGTGTGAAGCCCATTTCTGGTGTCCCCCGCCGTGATATTGCTAGAATTTTGCTAAAATCGGCGTAAAACCAAACTCACTCACTCACTCACTCACTCACTCACATTTCAATAAATACCCAAACCCATGAATTCTCAGATCCATAGATCATGAAACAAAGAATGTGGAACCATGAAGCAGAAAGCTCTTAAGCACAATTGCGGATAAATTCATGGTAATTGCTGGAGCTCTTAATGCGGCTTAATGGAACCTCATACGTAGCTAAACTACTCAAGTAGCAGTCAGACGGCAGATGTTGGAAATCTGCTGTAATACACAGGAAACCTGTTTCTGCAATGCATGCAGACATACATGCCTCTATCGTTGTGACGTTCCTGATGGTCCTGGTGTTGTATCCGCCCAAGAGCATATTTCTGAATGTTGTGAAATCCGAACCATATGTAGCACACCCTGAAAGGAAATGTATTCTGAAAACGATGTCTGCAATTTTTTTCATCTTTTTTGACCAAACTTGACACCAGTGAAACTCTGATTTCGTGGTGACCATTTGATATGTTCCCATCGCTATCGTATAAGGTTCAGGACAATTTGTCAAAAAGTAAAGCAAATACCATCTGACGTTTACTGAGTATAACAATATGTGAACTGTTGGACTTCTCGTTGATAACATCTTTGGGAAATTTAAGGATAATATTTAGGAAAGAAGTAATCTCACCTTTCCGATCTGCTATTTGTCCATTGTTGAACGATATCAGATCACCTATATACCGTAAGCTAACGTTAAACCTCTTGGCCATATTCACTTGTTTTGAATGTCCTTTTCACATGCATGATAAGAAACAGAGCAGCAAGGAATGGAGAGCAATTGGAGCCCTGTGGGATGCGTACTTCATGTCCTATCCCCCTAATTTCACATAGATGGACTCTATGAGTAGGACATTTGCTTTGAATTTTGACATTGTACTGAACCTTTGAAGATATATATCTTGAGAAAAAATAACAATGACATCTAATGATATGATCAGGAAAACATACACATTCACAGTTTACACAGTGATATATCTATTTTGAAAGAATGTATCAGCATCTTCAAGTCTAGGTCATTGTGTGTGTGTGTGTGTGTGTGTGTGTGTGTGTGTGTGTGTGTTAAAAATGGAACATGTATTTGAACTACCAACTACACATTTACCAAATTTAATCACATTCTATGCATACATCGCCGGCTAATGGGAATAAATATGTCTGCTACTGTCATAATACAATCGGTTTTGACTAATTAAGATGTGGTGAGAACATGCACATGACGTTCCAGCTTCATTAGTCTAGTGGTTTCGGAAGAGATGAGTTTACAGTGAGAGAAAGACCCGCGAAGATTCCGGGTTAGAATAGGTCTTCAGCAACCCATGCTTGCCGTAAAAGGCGACTATGCTTGTCATAAAAGGCGACTAACGGGATCGGGTGGTCAGGCTCGCTGACTTGGTTGATGCATGTCATCGATCCCAATTGCATGAATCGATTCTCATGATATCAATCACTGGCTTGTCTGGTTCAGACTCGATTATTTACAGGCCGCCGTCATATAGCTGGAATATTGCTGAATGCGGCGTTATACAACAAACCAACCAACCAACCAACAGTGAGAGAAAATGTGGGATAGTGGGTGTATATCGTAAAGAAGCAATGACATAGAGGTCCAATACCATGTCAAGATTCACAACTAGGGCTCACGATTTTGGTAAGAACGTGTTACGAAACAGTGTGAGTGAGCTCTCGCGCCAATTGTCTTGGTCATAATGCATGTCTGTAATCATTATATCGTGTAACCTGGATCTGCATGACGGCATTTCTTTAATTCTGTGTAAAGTTAAGTAACCAGCAGAAGAACGAATGTGTTATTGACGCCTTTTTATTTTTCGCCTTTCACCACAATCGAAATGTAAATACAACCCGTTCCCTTTCGGCTTAAATCAGATCTTGTAGGATTCCATAATTCCATATCATGAGCATGTGTTCTTAAAACACTATTCAAAAGCACTCAATATCTATGTGTACTTCGAGAACAAAATGCAAATACAAAGCGTCAACTCCAGAGATTAACCAATACATATAAAAAAAAATAAAAAATGTATCAAATATCCGCAGAAACAGATTCCACTGGCCGGAAAAGGCAAAATATCAGTAAAGGAAATATGATGTATAAAATCAGTGTAGTATCACTGAACTGCGGCATTTTGTCTCACATTTTGCGCATTTTGTTTCTTATCAATTATTTATCTGTTTTATTCATAAAAAGCGAATCAAGGTTTATATCAAATTTATGTGAATCTCCACTTCAAAGCATTTTTGACGCCACAGATTACACTATGAGAAAGCCAAACCGAGTAACAGGAATCGTACAATGATTATGGACTGACTATGAATGATTATAATGATTGAATGTTGCTTAAAGCAGTGTATTGTTAACACTGAGTTCCATTCGTTGATGATTGCTTTGATCACAAATACCTCGAAGACAGGGTTTCATACGTTTCATTCTGAAAGTTGAATCAAGGTCAAGTGGCATTTTGAGTCATTAAAACTAGGATGGGTAAACGGTGTTGACATTCCGCTGAAAGATTGTCTTGGTTGATTTCGTAGAATCATACCATAACAAATACTTAACAACATACACACGCAGGATGAAAGCCTTCCACTGATACTTGAGAAGGATGTTTGATTGTTTTAATACATGTTTCAGAATTAGAACTCAACTTACCTTGGACACAGCTGCCGCTTGAGTACTGGTGCATTATGTCACACACACACCATCCATCATTACAAGTCGTATTTACAACAGTGCAGTCAGCAGACCCGTTGCAGGAACCGAAATGTACTGAAAATTCAGAAATTGGATGTTGAGAGGATTTGGACTTTATCAAACTGAATTTGATGGCTATGGAATTTGGACTTGAATCGACTCTTATCTGTCTATACACAGTACCCTCTGCCAATTACGCTGTTGACCAAACGTAGATGATTTTACTGTCATGACGTTATGTAATGTTCGCAGATAGCGGTTGTGACGCGTGGTCTCTCTTAGTGTGTCCTGTCTGAAGGAGTTTTATTTATTTATTTATTTTACGTATTTATTTTTTGTTTAACGCCTCACTCAGCAATATTCCAGCCATATATATGACGGCGGTATGAAAATAATCGAGTCTGGACCAGACTATCCAGTGATTGACGTCATGCACATCGATCCACACAACTGGTATACGATGACATGGATCAATGAAGTCAGCGAGCCTGAACACCCGATCCCGTAAGCCGCCTCTTACGACAAACATAGTCGCCTTTTACGGCAAGCATTGATTGCTGAAGAGCTATTGTACCCCGGATCTTCACGGGTCCCTCGGAAGTCGAGCCACTGTCATACGGTTGCGTCCCAATGTTCTTGCAATATGGACTAACGTCACGCCCACAGTAGCCATACCCATTGCCTTCTTCCTTCTACTGCGGTTAATGTGTCCCATCGATTTGCTCACCTTTTATACCTTGCATGTGCACCCTTTCTGATTTTTGGTGTGTTTTTTACAAAAAGTGCGAACATAGAAATCTCCGACTTGGCGTCACAGACACACGTTTTTTGCGTTTAGACAATCTTTCCCATGACTTCCAGGTAAATTAAAATGAGTTACAAATAGATATTGAGCGATTTCCGATGCTTTCTTTCTTTTGCTACTCTGCATACTTTCAGTATCCTGCATGAGAATGAAAGTACGGAAGTTCAAGAATGATTGTATTTAAGTAAAACAGAAAAATGACAAGAAATCCTGTTGGCTATATATTTTGAACTTAGTTCTGGAATTTTATGTTTAAGGTTAAAAGACTATTTCTTTTTGAGTACGTTCCTAGCGAAACCAAAAGTAACAAAACTAGGGACATAGCTCTATTAAGATCTCTCTTTTAATTACACTCATGCAAGATATTGAGTCCTATGACAAAGTTGTATCGCCTTCTATATTTATCACTTCCTTTACATGTAAACTGAACAATTATTTAGAAACAAGAAACAAGTTTGGTTTTTAGAGGTGAGGAGGACAATATAAGTATCGTTATGCTAGACTTGGCTTTACATAAGTTAATCTTCGTATATGAGACACTTCGATCAGTACCATGCATACCTGTACAACTTGGGAGATCACAACTCTTTGGGATAATTTCAGCTAGATTCTCAATGCAGTCTCTTCCACCGTGTGCTGGAGCTGGGTTGGTGCAGGTTCGAGTTCGGGACTGGGGATAAGTGGCAAACTGTCCACAAGTTACTGAACAAGCTGCCACAGTCCATGAGCCCCAAGTACTCACACCACCGTCCACTAAATTAACATTTGGAAAACAAAATCCTTAATCAATCCTATTCGATAAAATCAGTGTAAATATTGACCCGTCACACGACCGGTGACACGTCGAAAACACATGCCAAGGCAACTCAAGATTTGACCTGAACAAACCTTTGAGCAAGAGTCGTAGAATATTCTTTGAAATCTTTACGATAAGAACTTGCTCGATTGTACCATGCTCGATTTGTTAAATGTAAACATCAAAGGTCGGAGTTGTTCGAATATTGTTTGACATAAAGGGAAAGTTGAAGTCATTGTACTTGTCGTACAGTACTGTTGACAGTTTTTGTCACTCTGAATGTTTATGCACAGATCTACATATGAACAGGTTTCAAAATTTCTTTTATTAAACCATTGTCAAATAACTCCAAACGTGTCTGCTATCTATACAGTACAGTAAAAAGTGAATTATCGCCAGTGGCATTAGAGTAGGGATGTATCATGAGCCTGATAATATTGTTCTTAAAATTCATTAAGTTAAAAACTAAGATCCCACAAACCTGGACAGTCAATGAGATTACAAGTATCACTTTTAGTATCGCTGAGTGTCTCCGTACAGGAAGCGCCGCCGTTCGCTGGGGAGGGATTGGTGCAAGATCGAGTCCGAGTCAATATGCCAGGAGAAGGATTGCCACATGTTTCTGAGCAGGACTTTGAGCCCCATGAGCCCCATGCACTAACACCACCGTCGACTGAAGAACAATCACATCGTCGGTGAATTTAATAAATCATTTATCTGTGGCACATTGAAGTTAAGGATGGGAGGAATGGGATGGTTTGTTGGGCGTTTTCCTGCATCGATGTGATCAAGAATATGTAACCCAGTGATATTAACACATCCAGTGTCCATACTGGCACCAAATTCATCGATCCGCCTTGTAGAAGTATTTGCTCTCTAAGACAGATAACTTGACATGATAATACCAAATCCCATGTCTGCTTCTTTATTTGGTTCACATTATAATAATAATCTTCATAACAAATCTGACGTTTTTGACTTCTAAAGATCGGTTCAAGTGATTGAATATCAGTGTTGTCCTCTTTTGACCTTTGCACTTGCACATTGCACAATATAATTAAAATTCACAGAGAAGGTAATTAGAAAATGAAACCTTAAACGATAGACATTTGACCATTATTAATTACCTGGTGGGCAAGATGAATACATGTTGAATCCAGTTTCTGTTGTGTAGGGAGATGTGGCTGGTGTGTTATAGGCCACACATTCCCCTGTACTCTGGCTATACCCAAAGGACTTGATGGTGGGGAACAAGGCACATCGAACTGCACACTGTGTTAGACTGCTGAAGGCAGTATTCGTCCACACCACTCCTCCCGTAACTCTCTTGTTTTCAAATCCGACTAGAGGTGTTATGTTACATTTTCCACATAGACCAAGCGTTCTGCACCAAAGGTTAGAAAATAAAAAAATACCCGATAATAATATCAAATTGTCCATGACTAGAAATGGTTTCATTCAATTCCTAGCTGAGAAAAAGACGTGTTGATCATGACTTAAAGCCGTTTGCATCTGCGATCGAGTTGGGACATTTCATTTTATTTTATAGGTACACATGTGACGAAAATTGGAAAAGGTTCTGTCACAAAACCATTTCAGACCTCCTCCATACTACCCTGTAACTATATGTGATCTATACCGGTTGGACTCAACCATTTCTAGATCAATGATGTACGTCGAATGAGGGCCTCGTCTTCTTCAAACAATAAAATCTACTTATAGATAAATCAGATATGTGATTATTGTCCGACAAGACATCAATATGAGGTTCAATTGTTCGCAATCAAATTCATACGTACAACTTGACTGGAAGACGGAGCCAATCAGCGCTCTTTGTTATGCTGTCTGTATGCATTTTGGAAACCATCTTTTTACAACTATGTTCCTCATAATTAAAGTAGGATAGGATAGAAACACAAAAAGAAGTGTGTGAATTCAGTCTTAGTGAACGTTACATTCCCGCCATATGACGTGATTTGTCAATTCACCCAACAATTATCCTTTAAAAAGACTGACGTTTTAGCCCAGTGAATAGGGCGTGTGATCGGAGATCGTGCTGGTTCGATCTCTGGCTGCGTCACACCAAAAGACGTTAAAAGATTTACTTGTTGTTACCCTGCCTGGCATTAAGGGGATTAAACAAGGACTGGCCAGCTCGGAGTCTGAGTGAAGTTTCAATGATAAACCCTGGCATGGTATCTAGGTGGGCTAGCACTATAACTGACATTGAATTCCGTACTGGTACAACAGCATATGAACGCCAGACCCACGGGTTTTAGTTGAATTAGGAGAATGATAATGACCAAATGAATGTAGAGACCCAACTCCAAAACAAGAAGATATAAATATTGAGTCAGGCCGTAAACAAAGGTTTGGAGCCATCAGCTTTACACAAGGTTCCAGTGTAGCTGGAGAAAAACAGTGAACTTGGAAACCTACCTTTCCTGTGCATAATACACTCATTTTAGAATGCATTTTAAGGGGGAAAGCTACCTAGAGTGTGTACAATGCACTGTCGCAAATCTGATCATTGCTGTCAAAGTCCATAACACTCACCATCTAACAAATCCAGTGATTTTCGAACACAATATTCAATTTAAAACTGGAACACCCGGATTAAACTATTCTTACATCTGTACTTCCGTTGCAGCTCTTAGATATGTATTAAACGATTTTAAAATAAATTCTCAGTGTATTAAAGGTAGTGTTAATGAATTAAACAGTTTGTCGAATCACCATCTGAGATCGACCTATCAGCGATCGCCGACTTACGCAACTTCGTAAATGAACACACAGAATGGAGTTGACATAAAACAGCACCTGTACCTATTTTTCAGTTAAATAATGACCCCGTGGTGATTCTGGTTTACATTAAGTCCCCAGAAATATATGCTGGTCGCTTGAGGCTCGGAGTTTGGTTCATTGCATGTCATCTTACTTCACAGCGTGGATCGCTTCTCAAACTATCAATCAAACAATTGATTTTCTGGTCCAGTAATTACAGCCCACTGTCAATTAGCTAAATATGTAATTTGAGTAAACTTGATGAAAAGGTGGAAATTGTGACAGCTGACATTCAAATTGTCTGTATACTAAAGCTTCTCGTAAGGACTTATTGGTAGCAATTCCCAGTTAGAAATAACACCATAACAAAGGTTTCGTTTGGGAATTACGCAGGGCCGATTAAGTTACTACCGACAGACCTTTCGCAAACACCTGGTGTCATCACTGATTTTCAGTAATTCATTCACTTCTTTGCCTTTAACGCTCAATGTCACATGTTCCGGCAGATAATCGAGACTAATTAAACTCTATCGTTGGCGTTTTATATTTCTGAAGTTGAATACATGAAATTGTGTCCATACGGACCAACGACAACATGTTTTAGCACACATGTCGAATGGGTTCCACACCAGTGACCTACGCGGTTAGCACAGATTAAATTGCGAGTCGCCCATGCATATAAGCGTAACCAACTTCTAGACAGTAATGAACTGATTAGTCATGCAAGCTACGTGGTATGTAGTCCTGAAATGGTAATCAATAGATGGAGACTTAGAACATGAAGACAAATGGATCAATATGTTAAAGATTACCACTAATGCCCCTAATATTTTCACTAATATGAACTAGTGTTTTGTGGTCGTCAAATACCTAAAGCAGAAATATAAATGTAAAGAGGTCTTTGAAGTATAAAACTCAAATGACCACACAGACTGTTTATTTGTAGCTACACTGAACTTATATGACTTGGAGAATATCCCCATCCAAACAGAACACATGTTTCACACTCATTACAAATATCACGACTCCTGTTATACTGTTTATTTTCACAAAGTAGGTTTGCACTGTGTTGCTTGTAATGTTTAGATTATTCTACAAGGTTACAAAGAACAAAGACGCCGTCATAAACAGTTGGCGACTGTCAAAACTGTTTGAACAACTTGTGTAAATGAACTGACCACATTTGAAGCAGACCTTTGTGCGAAGTACTGTCTAAATCAGTTTCATCGTGAACCTGACATAGCAATACATTCCAATATATACAGATAAAACGCGTCACTTTATTATACGAACATGGGACACGCATACATTTTTAACCTGCATTCATTTCATGATTTACAGAATCTTATCTCTAAGTGCAAGAATAAATTGAAAGACATATTAATCTGAACATTAAAAGTTTGAATAACTTTTTCAGGATTCCAGTTATCGCAGTGTATGCATTAGTTGCTTGATTAATATAAACCAAAACATTTGAGTTTGGGATGATTTGAATCGAATTTGCTAAAATTGCCCATTTTTGATCGGTTATCAAGAGCGGGCATAATATATTTCAATCAATTATCAAATTGTTATACAAAATGAAATTTCGAAAAATGAGACAATTCAAAATTACCGAAATGTTCTGAGACAAACAGTTCATCAGGTAAAATATAAAGTGAATAACTAAAAATGTTCAAAACGAGAGCACAACATGTCGCTGTATATCGTCAATACTCTTTTCCTTGATCTATTTTAGAACTAACAGGAGGAGGAAGTTAAGTATGAATAAGTTATGGGGCTGCTCTAATGCGGCTTCTACTCAATTCCGCCATGCGTTTCGAGAATGATCGATTCCAACTGGTCAATAAAAGGTAATAAACCTATCTTAACCTATCCCATATTCAAGAATCCGCAAAAGACTTTTTACAAATCCAAACCAGTAGACAAGTAGTCATAGATAGCACCGCGCATGTTCTGTTCTTTTCATAGAAGGGGCGGTGGGGTAGCCTAGTGGTTAAAGCGTTCGCTCGTCAAGCTGAAGACCCGGGTTCGATTCCCAACATTGGCACAATGTGAAAAGCCCATTTCAGGTGTGCCCCGCCATGATATTGCTGGAATGCATCCATTTATTATGCGAACAAGGGACACTCTCATTTTTTGCATCCTTTTGATTATTTACAGTATCTTATCTCAACGTGCAAGAATAAATTGCAAGACTGATATTAATCATTAACTTGTTCAATATTTAAGGTTTGGTAAGCTTTGCTGTTATCGCTGTGTAACAATATAGTTGCTAGATGGAACCATTTGAGTGAGTGAGCGAATATGTTTTTACGCCGCTTTTAGCAATATTCCAGCAATATCACGATGGGGGACACCAGAAATGGGCTTCACACATTGTACCCATGTCGGGAATCGAATCCGGGTCTTCGGCCTGACGAGCGAATGCTTTAACCACTAGGCTACCCGACTGCCCCCAAAAATATTTGAGTTTGTGATGACTTGAATCAAATTGGCTAAAATCGACCATTTTTTGTAGGATACCAAGAGCAGGCATAAAATATCTGAATCAATTATCAAATCTTTTTACGGAATGAAATTTCAAAACATGAGAAAATTCATTATGTCTTCAAACAGTGATTCAAAATAAAATTCTTTCGAATTGCCTTTATTCAAAGCGGTTAAATAGATTTCGTACACGAACATAATTTCTATGTGTCCAGAGAAACGAATCGGTCTCTTTTATGTTTAAATACAAATGCATGAACAACTCAAAATGCGCATATCAATATATTGAGCCCAAACATAATATCGTCATTAAGGGAAAAATTTACTTGAGGAAAGTTGATGTCATCCCTGCTGCCATACAGTGTTTTGTCGCTCTTTATGCAGATATCTAAATATGAAACAGAGGAGGCGGTCTCACTGGGCTGCTTTATTCCTATTTCAGGTGGGTGAATCAGTGGAAGGGAATTGGCTTTTTGATGGATATTGAACAAATGCCCACTACACGGAACTAAGTCTGTGCAAGTTCGGAAAAGACGATAGTCCCAATACAGCAGTTGCAAAATCAAAAATGTTCCGAGACAAACAGTTCATCTGGTAAAATATAAAGTGAATAGCTAAAAATGTTCAATACGAGAACACAACAGACCGCTGTATATCGTCAATACTCTTTTCCTTTATCTATTTTTAAACTATGAGGAGAGGAAATTAAGTATGAAGAAGTTATGGGGCTGCTCCCATACGCCCTTATAATCAATTCCACCATGTATTTCGAGAATTCGATTCCAACTGTTCAATAAAAGGTGACAAACATATCTCAACCTATCCCATATTCAGGAATCCCCAAAGGAATTTTTAAAAATCCAAACCAGTAATCATAGATAGCACCTCACTCGTTCTGATTAGATATCGTTTTCACAGAAACGAGTTGACTTTCTACGCTTTCGCTCAGCCAGATACTATGTTATGTAACAAAATGCTATCTAACGAGAATGAGTGTGCCTGTGATGATATATTTAATACCAACGTAAAATGTGCATTTATGTGTAAATACATAACAACATTTGGACGTTATTTAACAACAAGTGAAACTGTTGCAATTCGTCAGCGAATATTGATATATTCCCAAACATGGGCATTGTTGACATTTCTATACATACGCATTTATAGTGTTCCTGGTGTTGTGTGAAACATCATCTTTCTTTAATAAAGTAAGAATCTCTTCAAGTTCTGATTATTCAAGTGCATAACTATTTCTACACAGAACAACAGCAATCATCGCGGTGCTTGCAGTCTGATAGATACATCGATTACACGAGTTCAGTCACACGCTGCCCATGCGTATAAAAATAATTAACTTCTGGAAAGTAGTCGGAATCAAACTTTGAGGTGAATGGTAATCATTGTGTGGAGACAAAACCATCAGAAATTATTTAGGTGTTCAAGATAAAAAAAATTCCCGAAACTAACTTGTTCCTTGTGTTTACCAAGTGATGTCCTCCCTTGTTTCTTTGTTGGTCTTTGAAGTGTATATTTCTGTTAGTGACACAGTTTGTTTATTGGGTATATAAGGAGCACCCCGAACCTTGGAGAACACATACTGGTTGATATGTTCCTCAGTGGTTTGTCATGTGTGAGTGAGTGAGTTGGGTTTAACGCCACTTTTAACAGTATTACAGTCATATCGCGGCGTGTCAGCTTAATGTGGGAGGAAAGCCCAAAGTGATGCAGGTTTCAGACGTTTACCACTTCACTGAAACCCACGAGCACGGGTATGGTGCTGACAAACCTAGAAACATAATTGGGGCGAACCGGAATTCGAACCCACAATCATAGGTTTCTGGCGTGCCCAAGGGACGCAACTCTGCACAGCGAATCGCAGCGCCTTAGACGACTGGACCACCCGTGCCCCCGGTTTGTCATGAAATCATGGTAAACATTTTGAAATGTTTGAAACAGAAACAGTATATCAGTGCAACCATTAATTACTAGAGTCATATAAATCATAACATCTGAAGGTGACATTGATTGAATCAAATTTGGTAGGATTGCCATGATCTCAATGTAGAGCAATGTAACCAATAATTGGCAGATTGATATGAATCAGTTTTGTTAGAATGGGCACCTTTTGAGGGGGTACCTAGATCGTGCATAGTTATTTGAATAAAATATAAGATCAATATACCAATTAAAATTTCGATGATGGAACTCTAAACTAACTTCATTTCATTATAAAATTACATAATTCTGCAGTTTATATTTAAAATAAAATGGCAAAAAAGGCCACAGCAGTTAAGTTTTTTCCTCTGTGAAGGGTAGATTGCATTTAAAACCTAATCAAATAAGATGTTCTCGTTTTCGAAGAAACGTTGGAATGTAGATAAGGTTTCACCATAAAGGTCAGGGTTCACTATCAACCAATCAAATGCCTAGAACAAGTGACCGATCATTTGATATTCTAGGGGGAGACGTGGGTTTTTGTATTGATACCAGATATTTTTGCTGAAAAATCAGAAACTATTTTTCATCCCATACCTGATGCCCTCTGCCGTGATATTGCTGGAATATTGCTAAAAGCAGCGTAGAACCATACTCACTCAGTCGCTCTTGACGACGATCATTGCCCGTCTGGTCGATTATAGCAAGCCTTGATTTTGTTTATAATGGACATCTTTGGTGATTAAATTAATCGATTACTAAATGTATTCAATCTATCCCTTTGTCCAATGTATTTACACGTATCGTATTTCCGAATTAAAATTCTGTCCATGATTGGTTCTAATGCAGCTTGTCATGACAGGCGTTATTATAGCAAACTACAAAGGAAATAATGAACTTAACTACGACAGACCTGTATGTGTCAATACTAGTTTCCATTATCAATAGTAGCACAAACAATGGCGGGGATATGTGGTATTTTTGTGATATCGACCTGCTGTCGTGGACGTTATGATCAATGACCATCTCTTTGCAACACGGTCGATTCTGACTGGTCAATAAAGGGTTCAATAATCTACAAAGACGTATAAGAATGTATCTATCAGGCGTTAAGCAATAACGACCACAAGAAGTAGCCGAAAGATCAGTGCTTTAGATTAACTACACACTACAGGTTTTTATCACAGAGCTTTAATAGGCAGGATCGTAAACACAAATGTTTCAAACTGAAGATAATTTATTGAAGTCACGATACAAAG
Organism: Haliotis cracherodii; assembly: GCF_022045235.1. NCBI lineage: Eukaryota > Metazoa > Mollusca > Gastropoda > Lepetellida > Haliotidae > Haliotis > Haliotis cracherodii. The sequence continues at coordinate 14,575,095 of NW_027266270.1, read as the reverse complement.
AAGGTGTCTCATAAAGCAGCTACTTTTCATTATGATTGAGTCACATGGTTTTAATTTCCTCCTTTTACAGTAGACAGAAAACCAGTTAACAACCATGGTGGGATAGCTTAGGGAAGGACGGATAAATTACATATATCTAATATCATAATTTGACTTTACAAATGACAAGGCACTCGTGAAGAGCAACCTCCTCGTGGTGAGTGCTGGGTAGCGCTAATCCTACCAACTCCTGAAAAACCGGCGAGTATAAAACCATCAACTGACCTACCAAAGAAAGAAAAGAAGAAACAAACAAGAAAATTACAACTAAGATCCCTACTCTCACTGAAACATCTGTCGATGTTCATAATTTCTTTGATCCTCTCGAGATGGATGTTACTCCATCTTCCATGAGTGGTGACTCTTCTTCACGTTCACGTGAGCGATCTCCAATAGAACCGCCATGGCCCATTCAAATATATTTGCAGAGGACTTAGGCACAATTTTAACGAACTGCAATTATTAACAACAGATTTAAGTCCATCAGCAATTTGTTTACAAGAGACGTGCCTAAAAAATACAGATAAACTTGAATTAAGGCAGCATAGTTCGTATCATTCCTTCTCTCCTCCGGGTGATAAAGCTACTGGAGGTGCTACTATCTTGGTGCGGCGGGGCGTTGTTCACAGTCCTGTTCCGCTTGACACAAATCTGCAAGCAGTTGCAGTTAGACTTACACTGCATATTGCCTTTACACTTTGCTCCTTATACGTTCCACCTTCTTCAAATCTTCAGCAAAATGATCTACAAAAACTATACGACCGACTCCCGAAGCCCTGTGTCATCATGGGTGGTCTAAATGGGCATAATCCTTTATGGGGAAGTGCAATCATTAATCAAAAGGGAAAAGTGATCGAGGATTTTGTTTCCGATAATGATCTCTGCATCTTTAATGATGACTCCGACACGTATTTACACCCTGCTACTGGCACGTATTCATCTCTAGATCTGTCTCTGACGGATTCAGTTTTGTTAAACGAATTCTCCTTCACCTCGATGGAATTTTTTGAAGGCTGATTGGCCTTTATTTCAATCTTTAAGCAAAGATAAATTACAACCTACGTCTTTTCAAAATGTTACTGACCCGATTCAGTTGTTCTCAGATCAACTGAATATAATTGCTGATGAATCAATTCCTAAGTCCTCCATCAACCCACGTGTTCGTAAACCATGGTTTGATGACACTTGCAAACAGGCTAGGAAATGTCTTAAGAAGGCGGAGAAATACTTCCGTAAACATTCTACTGTCCATAATTTAAACACTGTCAAAATTTCAAATGCTAAGACAAGACGTCTATTTAAGCAAAATAAACGTCAATCATGGAGGAACTATATCTCCAAAATAAACACTCGTACTCCTATGTCCAAGGTATGTCACATTCTACAGTTAACCATCTGAAGGATGGCGATACTTTACTAACTGATAAAACTGCTATTGCCAATAGACTTGGGAAAACTTTATCTCAACATTCGTCTTCATCAAATTATGTTCCTGAATTTCAAAAATATCAGCTCCAACAGGAAAAGAAAAAAGTAAATTTTACATCTGATAATTGTGAAGATTACAATGAAGTATTTTCACTACATGAGCTATATACTGCCTTAGGGCAAGCTCATGATACAGCAGCAGGCGCTAATAATATTCATTATCAGCTACTGAAACGCTTGCCCGAATCATGCCTTGAAACTTTGTTGACTATATTCGATGACATTTGGACATCAGGGACGTTTCCACCTTCATGGCATAATGCCATTGTTATCCCAATACCCAAACCTGGGCGGGATCATTCTGATCCATCAAATTACCGACCTATCTCTCTAACTAGCTGTGTTTGTAAAACTATGGAACGCATGGTAAATAATCAATTAGTGTGGTCCTTGGAAACAAATGATCTTCTTACCAATATACAATGTGGTTTCCGGAAAAACAGAAGTACTATCGATCATTTAGTGCGTTTAGAATCGTTCATTAAACATTCCATTGTAAATAGACAACATGCTGTATCGATCTTTTTCGATTTAGAAAGAGCTTACGATACAACATGGAAACATGGTATTTTAAAAGATCTTCATGATTTTGGATTAAGATTCTGCCTCATTTTATATCCCAGTTTTTAAAAGACAGGCAATTTCAAGTCCGAGTGGGTACAACCCTGTCTGATCATTATAATCAGGATCAGGGTGTCCCACAAGGCAGTATTTTGTCTGTCACTTTATTCAGTATAAAAATTAACAGTTTGTCAAAAGTTTTAAATGATTCAGTTGATGGATCACTTTTTGTGGATGAATTTAACATATCTTGTGGTACAAATATGCACAAAAGAGAAAGGCAATTACAATTATGTCTCAATAAAATTCACAAGTGGTGTCTAGAGAACGGGTTTAAATTTTCCAAATCAAAAACTAACTGCATACATTTTTGCAGGAAATATAAACCGCATAAAGACCCTGAGCTCTTTCTAAATGGCACCCCTATCAAAGTAGTGAAGGAGGCAAAGTTCTTGGGACTTACTTTTGATAACCATTTAACTTTCCTCCCACATATTAAATACCTAAAAGCTAAATGTCTGAAGGCACTCGACTTATTGAAAGTAGTTTCTAATTCAAAGTGGGGAGGGGATCAAACAACCCTCTTACACTTATACAGGTCACTAATCCGTTCAAAACTTGATTATGGCTCCATCGTCTATGGTGGAGCCTGCAAAAGTAATTTACAAAAACTCGATACCATCCATCATCAAGGCCTGAGGCTTTGGCTTGGAGCCTTTAGAACGTCTCCCATTCACAGTCTCTATATAGAAGCAGATGAGCCTTCTCTTAAACAACGCCGTTTAAAATTAGTTTTACAATACATCACTAAATTATATTATAATCAGTCCAATCCAGCTTTTGAATGCATATTCAATCCTCTCTACGAAGATCTTTACAATAAGAAATCAACACTCACTCCACCACTCGGAATTAGAATAAAATCCGCAATATCAGCTTCTACTATTCAATTCCAAGATATAGATCCTACTAAACGTTTCTCATCTCCTCCTTGGCAAATGGTAAAGCCAGAGGTAGACCTTACATTAACAAAACTAAAGAAATCAAATACTAACCAATTAATTTATCAACAAGAATACAATCAATTAAGAAACAATTATGACACTTATAAATCTATATTTACAAATGGATCCAAGGATGGTGGCGCAGTTGCTAGTGCCACTGTCATTTGATCCAGAACAATCTCTTCACGTTTACCTGATAGCAGTTCAATATTCACTGCAGAAGCAAACGCCATATTTACAGCACTTAAATATATCAGTAATCAATCTAAACATAAACAATTCATACTGTTTTCTGATTCTCTTTCATGCCTTCAGGCGATTAAAAATATGTCAACCAAACATCCACTTTTAATCGAAATTCTCGAATTATTTAATGATCTTGCTACTGGCCAATATGACATTGTTTTCTGTTGGTTACCAAGCCATGTTGGTATCACTGGAAACACAATGGCCGATGCAGCACTCAACAAATCTGTGACACCACTTCTCATACCCTAAACTGATTATAAACCTACAATTAGATCTTACATTCGTGATCTGATGCAAAAGAAGTGGGACACCCAAGTAGGTATCAATAAATTACATGAAATTAAACCAAATATCGGTTACACCTACTTGGGCTGTCAGTCCAGATTTGAAGAGGTCATTATGCGACGATGTCGTATTGGCCACAGCAGATATACAAATGAATACTTATTGAAAGGTGAGGATCCTCCGTTTTGTGTCCCTTATGATGAAAGAATCACGGTCAAGCATGTCCTGCTTGACTGCATTGATTTTTCCATCACAAGGGATATATATTTCAGTGTTAAAACAATTAAGGACTTTTTTAATGATGTTAATTCTCATTTAATATTATGTTTTTTAAAACAAATCGAACTTCTTCATAAATTTTGATGTGTTAAATGTATTATTTTACATGTTGGTAGTGCTTATTTATAACTGAGATTGTTGGTGGCTTTACCCACGAGGGAGGTTAAAGTAGTGTAAAATTATTGTCCTCCTAAGAGGGTATGTAAGTCCCACATCATTCAAAGTATTATTATGCATGCCGGAATTTTAAAACGTAGGATTTTTGTCATTTTATTATACGGCTTAACTGGTATACTATCGCCAGTGACTGAAGGGTTGATATAAATCCTGCCAGGGCCCATGCAGGAAGCAAAGGTACTTGAAGTCCCCATGGTCCCTGGTGTGGTGATCTCCCTTTAGTTACTGACGATCTCTAGCCCATTTTTATATTGTATTGTTCCTTAATACTTAATGCTTTTAAATGTTCCGCAACTAGTTTTAAATGTTATCTGTGATATTTTAGTTCTCATACTGTCCTTCGATGAAAAATATTTATAAAGTTTAAATATATGTATATTTCATGTATAACTTCTCGTCACGATATGGCTGAAATATTGCCGATGTGACGTAAAGCATTAACTCACTCACTCACATACAAATGACAAACCTGAAATAAATCATCATCATGATACATTTTGCATGGGTACTGTGACAAGAAACCTTTCCTTTCAGGTCAAATCTCAACATTAAAAATATATCTTTTTCCTGGATCAGTCGTTCAAAGATGAGTATCATATCAATAATTATGGTGTTTGTGACGTGATATACGCAGGTATTCGCCAACCCTGATTTGTTTGATCGAGAAAACACTTACATGTGTGTCTCTTTCTATTTTTGGTGCATTTGTTGGCACTATAAATGAAAAATAAATCGTCAGAGAATAATGATTCTCAATTATCAGTCGAAGAATATGAATGAAACACTGAAAATCAGTTATGTAACCAGGTGTTCTCGAAACGGGTCAGCCTGTGGTGCTTAACCCGCAGAAACACATGATTATGATTAAGTCGGAATCGTCTTGGGACATTGAAACAAATCAAAATATAGGACATTGCGTTTACCTACTCAGAGTACCTTTGTTATTCTCCGTGTTCTTGTAGTAGAGCGTCCGCCCAAAGAGCGAAAGGACCGGGGTCGATCCCCGGCCGCGTCATGCCAAAAGACGTTCAAATATGGTACTTGTTGTTAGCGTGCCTGGCGCTCGCCATTTAGGGGCTTAAATAGGACTGGTCGGCTCGGAGTCAGTATACTGTGACTGACTGGGGTATTCATGTTACATTCTGGCATGGTATCTCAGTGAGCTGGAACTATAAAATCGGTATTAGTGCGGACTAGTACAAGAAGCCACACACACACGCGTGCATGCACGTCGCTATATAAGTGCAACAATCTTGAACATGACATCAAACCCCCATTTAACCTCGCCTCTAAACATAGCGTAGCATTTAGATAATATACAGGTTCTAGTTAACCTAGAATTCATCAATATAACAGTACTGATGACAACAGGTTTGAGTTTCAGGAGAATCAGGAAAATCGAATTATTAATACTACTTAAAACAATACAGATGGTTGTTCGCGCAGTACTCATCGTACCAATGACGTCAACTGACAACTTGTGCATTCTGGTGTTATGTAGGGCCTGCTGATTGTGTGTCGGGTAAAGGGGTTTGTGTTACATGTTCTGTTTCAAGTTCTTGCCTAGATCGAGTCAGTATGACAGTGCCATTGTGACACTGACACATTGTCTCTTTGTAACAAGGGTAATGTAGCATATGATACATATGGCATGATAAGGTCCCTTCTTTGGCCCATAGGGTCTGAATGGTTTAATGAAAACTAGACTTCAACACATGCAAGATTTTTATTCATAACAATACTAAATGTAAATATTATGCTACAAATATCAAATCAAATGGATGGTTTTGAATGTTTTCAAGAAGATAAGTTTGTTATATTTGAACAAGAGCAAGTCTTTGACCCAAGCTAAATTCCTTATGAAATGTAGTAAAACCAAGGATCACCATATGAGTAAATAAGGGATTTTTACTTGAGATTTGGCAAATCGGCCTTATATATAAAGCTCATTTAGCCATTCCTGCAATTATATACAGAAACCTGTGGAACCTTGGAATTGTATGAAAGAAAATAGCTGGTTGATACATTTTCCTTTTCCAACCTCATGATTTACTTGATCTACCTACTGTCTCGAATGCCCCATTAATGGCATGTTGGCAAACTAAATAAGCAAAGTCAAAGCCTACTGAACAGCACCCTTTTATTACCTTTTCATTGAAATATAAAGAAATGTAGCTCACTACCACATAAAGTCGTCCAAGGCGCCGCGATTCGCTGTGCAGAGTTGCGTACCTTGGGCACGCCAGAAACCTATGATTGTGGGTTAAAAGCGGCGTTAAACCAAACTCACTCACTCACTACTACCACATAATCTACTTTTATTAATTAATAAAGATACACACATATCATAGTGACAACAGAATATATGTGATGACGAGGAAACACAAAATTATAACATACATGTTCATATAGCTTGTTTAAGATCAGCTCCAATTTGTTGTATATCATCTTGACTTTGACTCTTTAAGCCGAGCTTTATTACATGTTCATTACAAATGAGTAACTACATATTCAGTAACTATTCGGAGATTGAAACGTTTATGTTTTGCATTTTGTTTGCAATGTCATTATCCTTAAACACACTTTCAATATTGCCAGCACTGATATCAAAATATATTCTGTAGTAATAATGAGGACGTATTGATAAATACGAAACGCGTAAGTATATTTCAACAATCTGCAACGAAAAATACTTCTATCAACATTGTTTTCAATAGTTTGAACAAACAATTTTTTCTGACATAGGAAATCTTTACTCTTATGTAGGAAACAAACATTCATACTGAGTTTCAGTAAATTCTGTACAACGTGTTCTAGGGGCAAATCCTGACCACGATATTTCCTGGCAAGAAACCCAAATTCAAGAAACCATAGAAATCCAATAGACAAGCATTACCGCTTTATGAACACCTTCATTGATACGTTGTCATATTGCTACCCTTGCCTTGTCTTTGTTATAGAGTCATCTCTTAATATTATTCCTACCTTAAATAACATATCATCATGTAAACCATGTCACATACACTGTACTTCTACAATTCTTAATGCCTATCAAAGACTTTCATGATGCATTTATTCTTTTATACAGTTGTCTTCTTTGGTGATAACACGCATGTGAAGTTTCTGCTTCAAGGGTCCAGCAGTTGCAAGAGAAAACATGTTCACAGAGCCCATTATACCTTTGAGAGAATTTAAGGGCATTTTAGAAATAAAACGCCTGAATTAAGATAAGAATGACAACTTTGCACACAAAAAGAAAGACAAATTTGAGGTCACTAGCAAACTTTGAGAGCTACTTATCATACACATGCAAAGTTTACTACATTCAAAAAGAGATGGCAGTGTAATTATCATTAATTGGTTTTGCAATTCCACTTTGCGACCTGTTTGGAAATCGGATTTGTGCCTCTTGAACAAGTTCAGGCGTCACCATTGGTTGGAATAAGCACGTGAAATTTCATTTTCACTTGCTCAGTGTTAACTGAGCAAATCTGTAAAGAGAATGTTAGACCATATGCTCAAAGCCCAAAGATCAAATCAAGGTTAACATAAAAAAAACAGAGAAAATGTGTTGAGTCTTTGTGACATTTTGAACAAATGAGGAATGACTTTGTGTATGGCTGCCGCAGCACCGATATTAAAAATTAGATAAGAAACTATCAAACGAATTAATATGGCTGGAACAAGCATGTGATGTTACAGCTTTAATAATGTTGTTGTTTCAGAGAAAATAATGTTTACAAGCGACGGCTCCGTAGCTAATTTGACTTTCAAGTGAGCTAACCGAAAACAAACTATATGATGGTGAGTTTTATATATCGCCCACTTTCTACTACTACATTAACTCTCACAATTATGTAACAAACTCCAAGAATCTTTTCTGAGCCAGCTCGAAATTAAACACACTCTTCTGAAACAGCTGAAGATGGCTTTTAATATTGTTTTTAGAATTATTACTAACTCTTGTAATTAATTGTCGCCGATTTACAGATCACAATGCCTGATGTGTACGTTATAGTTCATGTCAGTTCCCTTTTCACTATCGGTGATATCAATCCACGCCGAAGAACTCAGGGCGCAACTTGATCCTACTTGGTAGTACTCCGCTATTTTGCATAGTATGTTTGTCTCGGTGACACAATTGGCTCGGCATTCATCCTCTGTGAGGGAGTACAGTAGGACATCGTTATGGCCAACGATCAAACGGCCCGCATACTTGGTGAACGTGGTACCGTATTGGGAACAACCTGTGGGAAGGAAACAAAAATGAAAGTACAAAACGTCCGAAGATAATTGTGACTAGAAAATGCTAGGAAAAATGCTTTTTGCCCGTTTTAAAAGGGTAGCATTTTTCACAGCCTGTTGCTTTTGAAATATCGAATAAATACCGATCGACCTACGTGTGGTTTGAAGTATTTCGGTCTCAAGAAGTCCTATCGACAACGTTTTTACAGGAGAAAAATTCGAAAGAAAAAAGAGTCCAATGAAGGCAGTCTAAAACGGACTATAGAAATATGCGCACGTGACTCCATTATAATGATAATAATGTATTCTTCTGTAAACATCTAATCAACACCAAAAAAATCACATCAGGAAAATTCTAGATGCGCATTATCTAAAATAACAAAATGACGCTGCATCTATTTTATCAACACTGCTCCCATGATGCACGTTAAACTACACTTGCATAATCATAGCCACAATTCACGTCATGGAGTCCGTACCAGGAAATGCATACAAGTACTTTAAACTTTAGAGGTAGGGGGAAGCATTTATTAGTTTAGCTAAAAGGATATCTGATACAGGGTGACTGTAGTTGTATCATGTACAAGCTTTATGGTACCCCCCATGACCGATCAGTTTTCATGGGAAATATTCCATCCTGTCTTCAGGTAAATGTAATCATGTCATTGTTTGGCACACCGCAACCCGTGATCTGGGGCGTATTGATGGATGTGTGCTAGTTTTCGAGGTGAAAAAGAAAACTGGTGATTTCCATAAGGAAATTAGAGGAGGAGATATGTTTATAGACTAGTTGGAACATCAGCTAATGCCCATTTTAAACAACCTCAGTGTCATAGTCATGGATAACGCCAGTTAATACAACGTCTGTGAACCAGATACAGTCGCGCCAACCATTGTTTGAGGGCGACCATACAGGATAATATGACATTGTCGACTTCAGACTTCAATGGAGTAAATTCGGCTGAATAAGAAACCATTAAAGTACAAAACATACATGTATGTGCTGGCGGCACAACACGGTCACGTTGTCTTACGTACGCCAGTCAGACATGACAACAAGGCAAGACAACACAACATTCAAACTCACACATATCAGAGGGAGGATCAACGCAGTCTTTGCTGGCCAACAGCCTTGTTGAACCAGTTATCATACCTTTGGGTGATAGTACAGATTCAGATACGTCATCAGCGGAGATAGATCCTCAAACAATTTCTACCTCAAGAAATCTTCTATAGAACAACAAATACTCCTTGATTCTAAAACCACAACCTTCCAGAACACATCCCGTTTCATAGCTTTTAACTATTCTATCATTTATCCAAGCAAATATAATCCAGTACATATCCTAAATTGTACAACAGCAATATTTTGAGACCAACCCCAACTCGGGTGACATTAACACCTGTGAGAATGTACGGGCCGATGTGAGGTCTCAGGGTGTAGGGTAATATCTCAGGTTAAAGGCTGTTTCATAAATGCATGAGGACACACGAATATTTTCTAAATATATCATCATTTTACCTGTAAAAGTACATTTTAAGGGTAATCACAGTGTCAGTTAGGATAGGCTAGATTATGTCAATTTGAGATACTTTGATATGAGCTATTTTCATAGCCCTATGACTCATTTTAATGAAATGAAGCCAGAAAAGCATGTTCCTAACATTTTCCGACAGTAATTTACCTCGTTCTCCTGCCGGCCTTTGGATGCTAGTGACACGGTCTCACCCCTAATGCAAAGAGACGTTATAAGTACAAACGACAAAGCTCTTTCCATAATCATAAGAAAAATCTCTCCATCGTACGATTGCGACTATATCATGAGAATACATGTGTAAATGAATCACTATTCATTGGTAATAATACCAGGTGTTCGCAAAAAGATGAGAATACCCTGCCCATCCGTGGCACCCGTCACAGGCAAGTTAATTCTTCACCTAAAAAACGGAAAGTAGGGATTTACAGCGGACATAATTTTTTGTCATCATATGTCAAATTTTGATATATCCTCCACATGTCTACCATAAAACGTTTTTGAAACCTTTTTGTTTTTGAAACCTGAATGCCTCGTGTGTTATAACCTTGATCAAACAACGTTCGAACGTTCGCTACGCGGATTCATTCAGTTTGCACATCAGTTTTTCGATTCATACCTCAATCAACCGAAAAAATACACAGCGAAATAATTTAGGAGTGGTAACGAACACTGTGCTCGGAACTTGCTGGAAGGTAAACAAACACAGTTAACATTTTACACTGTGTAGTATTTCATTCGTCAAATTATTGCATACATTGATTCACATGTTGGAGAAAAATCATGTGGAGCTTAAGAGTATCGTAGCACGAATTATAGAATTAAAAGTATATACATTATAATTAACTGGTAAATTCAACAGAAATTGTAACTGTTTCCGTCCTGTGTGACGCCATGACTGGCGCAAAATCACGCACCACGCAATCACGACGATGGTTATCCGTATTTCTGACTATTTACCTTAGTTATATTGGGTAACATAAAACAAATAACAGATTACTTACAAGACACATTTTCGTATATACGATCCTCCTCTGAAGGAAAATTCCCCTCTGAAAATCCCGCGTAAGTTGTCATTGAACACGCCATTTTGTAAAAGTCTGTCAACGGTAGTGATGTCATACGTAAGTAAACATTGTTGTACATATTTGGTAATATGGTTGAGGTGAAAATTATTAACTCGGAATCAAGCGTATTCTTTGATCTTATCTAGTTTGCATCGCCTTGATAATAATCCACGGCTGTGGCAGAAATCTTTCTTTGAGTAATATCACATTATTTATGCAGTAAGCAGTACGTCGGATGACGTCACTCATGACCGTTGAGTTATGTATTAAAGCGCCACTGCGATCGCGATAATAGACAAAATGCATCGATTCCATGCTAAACAGGTGCGAATTTAGGGTGTGTAAGATATAGATTACTGCACACCATGTATCTCTAAACTAAAATAGTATCTTAGCTAAATGGTATCTGACAGACACTCGTGTGTTAATCTTTGTCCTAAATCTTGACATGAATATGATATTGGTAAACAATGCTTTCAGATAAAAAGAAGTACACACCTTGGATACATCCTGCAACAGCATACGAAAAGACCTGTGTTATATTGCACACACATCCCCCTTCCATACACTCTGTGTCGACTACTTGACAATCATCAGATGTGTCGCAAATACCCAGTGGTGGTTCAGCTGGAACAGTCACTGTAATAGGAAGTAAACGACATTGTCAAGATATGAAAAGGACCTTTTTGGTCTGTGTGGTGAGCACAATTTAAAAAGGTAGAACATAATTTGCAAAAGGGTCATTAAAGCTTTTAGATTTGTTCTTTTAAATACAGTGACTTCACACGCCTTGTATAATCAGGCAGCCCATGCACACGTTCAATACATCATTGCCATTGATCGATAAAAGTTTTTTAGATTTGTTCTTTACAACATTTTCAGCGCTAATGGTCGGAGGACGCTCAGCCACGAGACCACGAAGGCCGTATTCCAATAGTAGAAGATGAGTGAGTGTATGAGTACATTATTATGCAGGCAGCTTTTAGCAATATTCCAGCAAAATCACTGCGGGGGACACCTGACATTGGCATTACACATTGAACTCACGAGGGAATCGAACCCGGATCTTCGGCTATCCCACCCAAGATGATTTGGCCCTTGATCAATGCTGATTTGCAATGACGGTAATCGAAACAAACAAAATGGCATCTTGGGACATGGACTTCATCAGCATCAGGTTATCCCAAGACATGATCACGTTTTCTTCAGAAATTCAAAACATCGTCCTTTGTGGTAGACACGTTTCTAGGTTTGTCAGCACCATACAAACTCGTGCTCGTGGGTTTCATCAAAATGTTAAACGTCTTAAAACTTTTGGGCTTTCCTCCCACACCAAGCAGACACACCGTGATATAACTGGAATCATATTCGAAAGGGCCAAAACATGTAAAGTAAGAAAACTAAACCTGGTTGTCGTATGAACATGTCCGACAACTTTCGTACTATTTCATGTTTTCTGTAAGTAGCGGCGTAGAATAGTTTGTTTACTGACACGTGTCCCAAAATGTATAGTTTATGTGAAACAGAAATAGACCATAAACCCTCCTTTTTATAGTTGAGCAAAAAGAAGGTTAGACACAGTCACTCACATAAACATCTTAAACACTCCTTCCTGTAATTGACAAAAAATGTCATAGTTACCTGGATTTAGAGAGTACATTCTGTATTTACTGTTGTCCACATAGTCCACGGTCGACGGATCTGTAAACATTGCACTGTAGGCAACACATTCTAACGTGGCTGGGTTGTAGCCACAAGTCACAGCCAGGTCATGTTGGCCACATCTGGCAGCACACTCAAGCAGGCTCTCCGTGTTCTCCTCAACCCACATCACATGTTCAGTCACTCGCTTGTTTTCAAACCCGTGCATCATCTTTACATTCCACTTCCCACAGTTCTCATTGACACTGACCACGCTAGAGCACAGTAAAACTGCACATACGGTTTCAATTGCCCTCATTTTGTCGAATCTTCCTTGATTTTAATAGAAAACTCCCAAATAATGTCTCCGCTTTTGGGTGTCTGTTTCTTCTAACCTCTTCTTGGACGTCAATTCTATATAAACTATTCTGCCTGAACGCTAAACACGTTTGGCATTTTTTGACGTGTGCCCAAATATTTACATTATTAGAAATAAGTAATTAACAAAGAGACAACACTGACCATATGATATCGTGAAGCTCACCATTGATAAAACCGGACCAATGTTTAGCTGATATTGACCGCAATACGTCAATGTATTCTTTGACATAGATCTGCGACTATTAGTTTTCCCACGATGCTCGTATGTGTATCAGCCACACCACTGATACATTTGTCTAAAATATATATGATCAATTATACAACTACATACCCGTATACAGGAACTGTGTATTTACCATACAACGCTCGACAAGTGCCTTATATAAACAAAGGCAAATATTCTGTTAAAGAAACCTGATGTTGCGCGTGAATATTTTCATTGGTGAGCTTTCTGTATAATGCTTGAACCAAAGTGTTAAAACTGTTTTTGTCTATCATACGCGACATTTCTGTTGTACAAACAAGTGACCATGAACAGATGTTTTGGACACGTGAACAAACACAGCAATACACCATCTTTCAAATCCAAACATGCAGAGCTTTATGCTTCCTACTATGTCATAAGTATGAGTTTACTCATAACTGTCAAGTTGGGATAACACCAGGTGTTCGTGAAAAGGTATGCCCATCTTGCCCATCTGTTGATACCCTTCGCAAACACATGCAATTTACGTCTTGTATTGGGCTATTTCGAATGGAAAATCATACATTTTTGTTGCTCACGTGAGAGAAACTCAGGTGAGCTTTTGCCATGTCCTGTTTGCAAACAGCTTCTCCGAAACCTGGGCACAGATACAACTTGGTATGTTCCCACCGATGACACCCTTATTTGTTTAAATGTTTGAGCTTTTCAACATGGTGTCCATGTCAGCCATATTAAAAAGCTATTCATGACTATTACACGGCTATTTGTCTCAGAATGTAAGTTTGGTATATAAGTAGTTTGTAGTGGGGATCAACATATAGAATAGTTGATTGCAATATTTATTTCAACAACAAAAAATTATATTTGCATCATTGTGTCCATTACATGGCCATGGTTTCCAAATGTAATTTGTTTGTTTATATGTTGTTTAAGGCCGCACTCAGCAATATATGTCAGTGGTCTGTAAATAATTGATGATAACATTTGCAGAAACTGGGTCCATATAAAATTAGATTATTACGCTGCAAACATTTCAGTCAATATCTGTAATTGCCACGCCGCACTCCGCAATATTACAGCTATATGACGGCGGTCTGTAAATGATTGAGACGGGACCAGACAATCAAGTGATTGATATCATGACCATCGATCTACGCAATTGGGATACGATGACGTGCATCAACCAAGTCAAGTTGGTTAGAAGTTCGTCTTGACGTTTCCTGTATTTGACCTTTGATCATTCTGTCAAGGCATCAACTCTTCAGGAACCAAGGGACCAATGAAACTTTAAGCTTCACAAACAAAAAGAATGGGCTTAAAGATATTCACGAGTTTCGATTCCGAATTTCATTACAGCCACCATATAAACTTTGTAATTAGTAGTTGGGATCAACAAATATATTGTCCTTCTAATCATGTTTTCAACTCTCTCAGGATGCATACTTTTGCAGTGGACACATAAGATTTTAAGCTTTTCATGCATCTCAAAACATTCACGAGCTTCGATCACATCACCATATCAAATTTGTAATTAGAAGTTTGGCTGAAGACATATATTGTACTTTTGAATATTATATATTGTCACGTTTATTTAATCTTTGCCCTTTTACAATGGTCTTATGCAGAATGTCAATATTAGCCGATCGATAATTATTGTTTTGGTACTGCAGTTGCCAAGCCACGCCCAAGTGGAGACTGAAACTACAATCCATCCACAGGTCGAGGCGAGCAGAGCGTCAATCATATACTATCTTATTGACAGATATTCTTCAGGCACCAAATAGTTAAAAAGTTATTTGATCTACATTCTGTTTGCCATTTACAAAGAACACTATATTCAAAAGAATGTTAAGATGTCATGATCATGATATCCTGTTTCGCACTTCCACATCGGTTGAGTTCTGTGTCACAATTGCTCGCAAAAATGTTGGCCAACTGAAACACTACAAAAACCTACCGTGGTAGACGTTTCAACTAATCGATCCACATCCATCGTTAAATATATTCTGTTTCTAGTAAAGAGTGACATGTGCATAGAATTCCCAAACGGGGACACAAAGATTTATCATCCAAAACTGGCTCCCACAGGAGATATCGCTTGGATGAGATCAAGCGATATCTACACTGTAGATATCGCTGCAATGAAATTACATCACAATGCTTTGCAGACCATTGTGACGTCGGCAAGCCTCGGAATTTTTCCACTTTTATCAACTCGTGTTGATATATTTGATATCAAAAGACACTTGGGTGAGATTCTCTATATGGCCACTGATAGCTGTAGTCTCAACCGGCGGACAATCATGAGACAAAACATCATCCGGCAGACTGAGAGATCTGTTATACATGACAATGCCTCAGGAGACTTGTGTGTCGGATTCTTGGTCACGAAACACCAACAAAGCATCAAAGCATTCCGGGCAACAATATCGGTCCACGGCAACCTATGTTTGTCGTAAGCAAGTACATCGGCAGGCCAGGCTCGGTTATTTGTTGGATTGCATGCCATCATTTCCAATTGCGTGGATCAAAGCTCATGATGTCAATCACTGGATTGTCTGGTACAGACCACCGTCAAATATAGCTAGAATATTGCTGAATGCTGAATACACAACATACAATTCGATACAATTCCAAAACGAAATACACCTGTATGCGGTGGTTACGCAAATCAATAACGATGAGTAACATATGATTATTGTTCATAAGAGTGAAGATGTTTTAGAGTGACCTCAAAGGTAATCCTAAAAATTGTTTATGATGTTTTGTTAAAAGTGTCAAAGCTTATGATGTATATAGAATATTAATCATATGTAGCCAATCTAGATTCATCATGGGTTTTCTCGGAACAGGAAAACAAAAAGAAATTATAAATGACTTTGCCTTTGACCAGCATACCCCGGATTCTTTTCACATATTGATATATTTAGTACATCTATATCCGCCTAATTTACGGAAGCTGTTCACGTTGGGGGACGTTGTTTCTTCCATCCTAAAAGGCACTCGGTTACGTCACACAGAAAGACGTTAAAAGATGGTACTTGTCACACTGTCTGGTGCTCGGCAATAAGGGGCTATTACACGGAGTCAGTATTGTTGGAGTCAGTATACTGTTTCTGAGTGGGATATTCATGTTAAACTGTGGTAAACATAGTATCTCGGGATTAGTCGGGTCTAGTTCAAGCAGCCACACACACACGCACGCACGCGCGCACTTCGCTATACAAGTGCAATCTTCTTGACATTAAACCCCATTTCACTTCACCTCACCTAAAAACCAAATGGAGAAATTTTCAGCGGGAATGTATTTTTCCGGACAAAGGACTTAAAATACATGTACTTTAACCTTCCTTAGCTAGTCTGCCATATTTCTTCAGCAATTATGAACATGGCATAGAATCTTTTTTCAGATGAAACTAACTGAACCTTCAAATGCACCAATATTACTGTACTAATTACAATACTAATTACAATATTCAGTATTCTTGTTTGTTTTGTTCAGTTGTTGGCAACCGATGGGAACAAAGAAAATCGAATTAAACCTACCACTGATAAAAATACAGACAGTTATTTGCACGGTACTCATGATTCCAATAAATTGATCTCAAAGAGCCAACTGTGCATTCCCATGTTATGTATGGTCTGCTGCTCGTGTATGGATTAAAGGGATGTTGTGTTCGATGGTCTGTGTCTCATTTCTAACTTTGATGTAAACTGAAACTGAGACTCGGTTGACGTTTCGTATTATGACAAGGGTAATTAACGTACACTCTACAACTATCACACAAGCATATGTGTGTGAGTGATGTGAGGTGAAATTGGGTTAACGTCCCGTCCAAGATAATTGCAATTTTAAAGCGACGTGCATGCATGTGCGTGCGTGCGTGCGTGCGTGCGTGCGTGACTGCCTGCCTGCCCGTCTGCTTGTGGGTGTGACTGCATATACTAGTCCGGACTGATGCCGATTTATAGTGCGAGCTCACCGAAATACCATGCCGGAGTTAAACATGAATACCCCACACAGACACAGTTTACTGACTCCGAGCAGATCAGTCCTTGTTTTTATGCCTTAATGCTGAGCGCCAGACAGGGTAACAACATGTACCCTCAAATAGAGATCGTTTCGGGTCAAGGTCACAATCATGTATGTGGGTCAGTGAGTACGTGAGTCAGCGAGTGAATCGCCAAGGCATCACTTTAACCAATAGGTTTATCCAGATTTAACAGATTAACATTAGGATACTGAACTTTAGAGTCATTCTCACTAAGAACTGTTTATTAAATAAAATAGTAACATATCGTGGTGACAATATAATCGATGTAAAGAACAGAAAACGCAATCCTAAGAACGTGCATGTTTATTTATCTTATTTGCGATCAGCTACACATCCGATAAAACGCCCTGAAATCGTGCTATGTTACAGTAGGTCTTCTATATGTATAGCCAATATTTTATGATCACAAAAAGCGTTGCGTTTCACAGACAATATTGCTTGAAGCAGTTGCATACTGATATCATGCCTCAAACTGAAATCCCAGCCCCCTTCCTAGTTATAGCCATAAATAGATGTGTCAGTATGGCCATTGTTTGAACCTCTTGAACACGTTGAGGAGTCATCGTTGGTAGAAACAATCATGTAAGGTTTCAACTTTCTTGCTCAAGTTGTTTCTGAACAGAAATCGCCGGGAAATGCACTCTGTGAGAATTCAGGAGCATAGTCAAAATGCAAAGGTCAAATCACATTCAAAATTTAAAAGAAGACCCACTTCAAACAACACATGTACCAAGTTAGGGGGGTATAAATTGCTGGTTTTGTAATCATTAATGAAGTGAACAAACTGCGATGTCATCATTGGTTAGAACAAGAATGTGAAGTTTTAGCTTCATTGTTAAATGATTCCTGAGGAGATGTTTTGACGGACAAACTGGGCATGACGTAAGTTCACTTGATGTTATCAAAAGACATGTCTTAAAGACCTATGTTGAGTCCCATTAATAACTAAACATACATAATTGCACAACAATATGAACAATTAAGGCTCAATACAGTGTAATGGTTACAGATATTTGTAGAGTGGTGGTGTGGGGCTTTAATGAAAATCAGATCAAACACCATCGGTGTATATGCTTGGTAGTAACAAGCATGGTACAGCAGTTTCAGAGATGTTTACGACAGAGATAAAATTAATGACTGTACAAAGTCTTACACACTTCCTCAGCCAGATACATGCTTGATCATACCTTTCATGGCATTGGTAATCTGCTGTGTTGTGAGAATATTTCCTATATCGAACAATCGTTAGCTTTTCAACTCAGAATAATGAGGCAAAGTCTAAACATGTTTGGCCAAGTTGTTTCTAAGCTCGAAATATATACGCTCTACAAAAATACATAAAGATGTCTTATAAATTCATGTTTTACAATAGATACTAACATCCAGCAATCAATTTGCCGTCTGTTTAAAAATCACAATGCCGGAGATGTATGTCAAAATTATTGTGAGTTCCCCTATACGAAACGTTGACATCCATCCATCCAAAAGAACTCAGGACACACGCAGATGACACTGAACTGTACTGCATTGTTTTGCACACTATGCGTGTCTCGGTGACGCAAGCGGCTCGGCATTCATCCTCTGTAGCCGTTGTCAGGAACAAATCGTCATGCTTATAAATCACACGACCTGCAAACTTGGTGAACGTATTGCTGTATTGGGAACATCCTGTAAATAAGAAACAATAATGAAAGTACATGAAAGTGTGTCCCCAAGGTCATTCCTTGATGGACGCCTGGAAGTAAGGTTTATTATTATTGTTGTTTCCATATTGGTTCCTCCGGGAGGGAGATGTAACAATTATAACAAATTGGCTAATTGGCATATACAGAATCTATTCCCAGATGTAACATGGGCCTATGTTTGGCCCACTACAAATGTCGATTGAACGACACCTACCCTATTGAATGATAAAGGGCAGGACACTGATGACTAAACGTTAATAACATCCAATATAAACCCGTAAACAGACCCATATTAAACGTAAACGGACCAAATTGTTTTTTAAGCTGCGAACACTTTAGTCAATATGATATGTAATTGTAACAATAGTAATTGAATGAATGAATGAAGGTGTTAATAATTATAGAAAAGGTTATTTTGCTTTTATTTACAGGCCCTCTTAGAAACAGACCAGAGCCAGGCAAACTATTGTTGATGGCATAATCCACACTGCACGCTCGCAGGTACGATAGTACACAATGAACGAGGGTACAAATTGTGGTTTGTTGCAAGAATTGGGATTCTCGTGGCCAATTATAACCTATAATGCAAAGAAGGTACATTTCGAAGTTATATGTTTTTGTGCTGCCGTGCGCCCCACCAATTTGTAAATGGTCACACAAATAATCGTCATCATCTAATATGGAACGGGGTTATGCTTCTTTCCTGCATGTGTATGTATGTGTTGCTTCTGCAATAGTATAAGAACAATTCCTGATTCTCATAAAAATATTATACGAGTGTTGTTTAACCGAGGGTGAATCAAATTCGGAGATAAGGAAGTACACACCTTGGACACATCCTCCAGCAGCGTAAGAAAATACCTGCGATATAATGCACACACACTCCTCTTCAATGCACTCCGTATCGGCTACTGGGCAGTCATTAGATGTGTTGCAAATACCCAAAGGTGGTACAGATGGTACTGTCAATGTAATAGGAATTAAATCACGTTAGGACATTGTGAAGATTTGAAAAGGACTTTTGGGTCGTGAGGTGTGGACAATTAAAACAAGTAAAGTGGTTTTGGAAGTGCGTTTTGTGCTGCTTCACAGTTGAGCATAATGAAAGTCAGACACAGTCACATAAACAGTCACAGTCATATAAACTTTAAGTAAGGATAAGAATTTATGGATGAACAACTTCTTGTTTACACAGTAGAGTAGATATCAGTAGTTATCCTCTACTGTATAAACATTACATCCTACCAGTATATATACTTGTCAGCCATACTCTGTATATCACTTGCTTGATAACGGTGTTAGAACCAACACCGAAACGTCGCTCTTAATTGTAATAAAGAGGTTGTTCATACATAAATTCTTATCCTTACTTAGTACTCCAACTTCTAAATGCCTATCAAAGAAGATATGAACTTTAACTTATATTCAATTGACAAAAATGTCATAGTTACCTGGATTTAGAGAGTACATTCTGTATTTACTGTTGTCAACATAGGCCACGGTCGACGGATCTGTAAACATTGCACTGTAGGCAACACATTCTAACGTGTTTGGGTTGTAGCCGCACGTCACAGCCAGGTCATGTTGGCCACATCTGGCAGCACACTCAAGCAGGCTCTCCGTGTTCTCCTCCACCCACATCACATGTTCAGTCACTCGCTTGTTTTCAAACCCGTGCATCATCTTTACATTCCACTTCCCACAGTTCAAATTGACACTGATCACACTGGAGCACAGGAGAGCTACACACAGGACTTCAATTGCCCTCATTTTGCTCTTCTTCCCTTGCTTTTAACGGAGAACTACCAAATAATGTTTCAGCCGTTTGTTGTTTCTTATAACGTCTTCTTGAAAGTCATTTCTAAATACGCTATGCTTCGTGAACGCGAAACTCGTTCGGCAGCTTTAGACGTGCTAAGAGTACAATGTTGACATGAGCTTAACGATGTCTTATGGTCATTGGTGTCTGTTTGTTACTTGCGTATTAGCAATAACACTGGTCACATGTATAAATATCTGTGATAATATCGGTCATTTGTCCTGCTGATATTGATCATAAAAAATGTCAATTAAGCCTTTATCATACATCTGCGACTGTTAATTTTCTCATGATACTCAAATGTGTATCAGCCATACCATTGATACATTTAACGCCCCACAGTTCGTATTGACAAAGACAACATTAGAGCACAATAGAGCTGCACATAGAGCTTCAGTTGCCCTCATTTTGTCGTATATCCTTTGCTTTGAAAGGTGAACTCCTAAAAAATATTTACATCAAATTAGGTACATATGTTTAAACACAGTTCTTCATAAATTTATATTGGTTAAAGGAATGTCAAGTGTCACATGTGTCAGTTATTATTTATTTATTGCCAAAAGCAATCTACTTATTGGGTAGTATTTCCATACGCACACTGCTTGCAGGTGCGATTCGGTTTACTATCAAGCGGGGTCGGGATATCCATACATGACCTTCGCTTCGATCTATTTTTTGAACGAGGTTGACGTTTGGTCAGTGAACTTTATTTCAATTCGTTGCATTCGACAAACCTCTGAAGATAATGGATAATAAAGAAATTAACACAGTCACTATTAATCTCACAGTGTGAAGAGGCAGCTTCTGGTATATGACTATATCTTGGAACTTGAGGGATACCCTCATCCATTTGGACCACAAAAACATTCCATTACTGAATGTTGTTAATAACTCTTCCTTTTAACTGAACATCAATCTTAAACAGGCTTTTAATAGGTATAGGAGCAGCCATGTTGTCTTCTTCGACAATGGTAATATTTTTCTTCATGCTGTGTCAGGATGTGACAGACTTCCTCTTTCTTAAGAATGGACAGATTCAAGCATTTTAATATACCTTTATATGCTACCGAAATCTTCCGAAGATAGATCAGCAGGGATTGTGTTGCAGCACTATTTCATGGTGCAAAAGACGATCAAATTAGATATTTCAACGTTAGCTCAATAATATACGCGACTCTTGCTATCAATAAGCCAACAAGTGTTAAGGGGGGGGGGGGGCCGCAGCTCACGTGTTCTAATTAGGTTTCTACCTGCAATCTTCAGACAGTATTGGACAATCACAAGTTAGGTTTCTAGTGCATAAACAACTCAGTTGAACACGTGATCACAGTGGTTCCCGAAAAACGTCTGACAGAAGAGCACTCCTCTAACTAAGTCGGATCATGCTCTTCGCTCAGCTGTGTCAGGAGAAGAATGTCTTCAGCATTCGGTGTAAAGTGCTCTGCAGACTGCCAAAATACAGCTGAAGCTATCAGTGTGGAAAATGCTGTGGAATACGTGTTGTTGTTTTTTTCCTGAGTGACTGATTCACATTATCGTTTGGTTTACTTACATCGAAGCCAACAAATTGATTTGATCAGCAAAACGTTATTCGTTTAAGGGTTACATGTGACATTATAATGGTGTATCGGACTTTTCAGAACTAAATAACTACGAATATATCATTTCGAATATACTTGTTTCTATCATAGTTGGGGGCGGTCGGGTAGCCTAGTGGTTAAAGCGTTCGCTCGTCACGCCGAAGACCCGGGTTCGATTCCCGACATGGGTACAATGTGTGAAGCCCATTTCTGGTGTCCCCCGCCGTGATATTGCTGGAATATTGCTAAAAGCGGCGTAAAACCTTACTCACTCACTCACTCACTCTATCATAGTTGGACGAGAACGTCTCGCCGGTAGTAATGTACGAGGTCCTGAATCCAAACATTGTGCTGACATCACCAAAATCGGTACTAATCATTTTCAATGTCAGTCATCAACTCGGTCTCAGATAAATATAATACGATAAAACTGCTAGATTCTATTCTGACTAATTAAACATAATTGGTTGATTTGGGCTGCTTTCTTGTGGTGTTTGATGAGATGCTTCAAGATGCGGCGTTTAACCAAGCTCACTCACTCACTCTTGTACTCGAATTGTTGACCGTTTCTCCTGGACGACTAGTCGTTCACCAATTGAACATGTCTGATTGTAACGTTATCTGCAGTGTTTTCCTTATCTTTCATTGTCCTTTGCCTACCGGCTCGAGCCGTGTCCTACATGAATTGCCTGATGGCGAACTACCATTACATTTTGCAGTCTAGTGACTGAGTAGTGTTTTACACAGCAGCTATAATCTGTGCATTGTGAGTTTTGAACAAATTGGGGTGTCATCATTTGTGGTGATCAATATGTCTAATGTCAATATTTCTGAAGAGAAAATGCGAGCTTATCAATAACATCTCCAAAGTACGTTTCTGCAAATATCAGACAAAACCAGCATTATGTCCTGATCACTGACATCTCAAAATCAGAATTTATTAATGGTCCCAACGGTAAAAACAACTATGGAAACATTCTCATACACAACAGCAGTTCAGTGGAACAGGCTACCACTTGAATTCAAAATGTGTCCCCTGTACTAAAAATATAGAACTCTTCTCAAATGGTATGGCTTTCGCAAGGCCTGCATAGCTTCTGTAAGGATTATGTGAGATATGAATACTGTAATTCCTTCCTATCCTGGGTTATATATGAGGTGAAGGCGACCCATGATCACAGTGCAGGAAGGGAAGACTTACCGGTCTTACTCGTCGGATCATGGTACCAAATCAAGGTTAAAATGTGAAACATTGAAAACAGGAATTTGTGTGTTGAGTCACGTGGTATAAGGGAAAATGTTTACGGACAAACGACGGACAAGCAAGCCACGGTATAAGGTCAAGACTTTTCAAATGAACTAAAATTCACTGAAATCTGCTTTCTAATCTACACTTTCGAAACTAGATACGTAATAGATTATACCGCTTATGGCATCGGTAAACTGGAGAGTTGTCAATTCCAATCTAACAACAAATATTACCTCATTAACAGTCAAGATTACATAGCAAATTCAAAGTGTGAGTGGGTTATCACCGATTTGCTGACCAGCGTACAAACAGAATCATGGCGAACTTGGATTCGATCCCACGATCCTAGGTTTTTGGCGTGCCCAAAGGACGCAATTTAGCACAGCTGAGCCGACTGGGCCACCCATGCCCCACCAAGTTCTAATATTGTCTTTAGTCAAGTTGTTTATAAACTCGAAATACCAACATCCACAAAGATGGCTTTAATATTCATGCTTTACAATAGACACTCTACAATAGACACTATCAATTAAAAATCACAATGCCGTATATAAGTGATATATTTCGAGGAGGCGGCCCTGTCCGAAACGTCGACATCCAGCCAGCCAAAAGAACTCAGACTGCAAAAGGATGATGCAGGGATGTACTGTGCTGTTTTGCACACAATGCTTGTCTCAGTGGTGCAAGAGGCTCGGCACTCATCCTCTGTAACCAGTCTCAACACCACATCGTCATGGTCCAAAATCCCACGACCGGCATACTTTGTAAACGTGGCACTGTACTGGGAACAACCTATAGAGACGAAACAAGAATAAAAGCGCAAGACATTAAAAGGTTTCCTCCACTTCAGGAACGCCTGGAAGAATCGATTATTATTATCATTATTGTCGTATAATATTGGTTCCCTCCGGAGGGAGATTTTGTGACAATCATCACCCATTGGGTATTTGACGTTAGCAGTAGCGCGTGGTTAAAATCTACTCCTAGAGGTTACATAATAATCGACAACGTATAATAAAGACCATTTTGGGCCCTTCAGAAATGTTGTAAGATGTCCAAACCATGTCTCTTGGTAAGTGAGTGAGTGAATATGGTTTTAGGCCGATCTTAGCAATATTCCAACAATATCACGGCGGGGGACACCTGAAATGGGCTTCACACATTGTACCCATGCCGGGAATCGAACCCGGGTCTTCGGCGTGACGAGCAAACGCTTTAACCACTAGGCTACCCGACCGACATAAGGAATTGTATGAATAGAAATTGAAAGAATGAATGAATGTATTTACGATTGTGGAAAGGGTTTTGCTGCCTTTATTCACAGCCCCTGGGCGCGTGGCATTAATCCACGCTCTCGGGTACGATGGTACACTAAATGGATACACATTGAGACCACCTGGTTCTGTTGCAAGCATTGGAATTCTGGTGGCCGATTCTAAACCCTAATGCAAGGAGGAGGAGGGGGGGGGGTATATATAGAGTGAGTGAGTAGTTTTACGCCGCTTTAAGCAATATTGCAGCAATATCACGGCGGGGGACACCAGAAATGGGCTTCACACATTGTACCCATGCCGGGAATCGAACCCGGCTCTTCAGCGTGGCGAGCGAACACTTTAACCACTAGGCTACCCGACCGCCCCGGATATATATATAGAATTATTATGGACATATTAATGTGCTCCACCAAATGTATATCCTTGTTTCTGTGTTAATAATATAAAAACAAATCATGATGTGATACATTCGTACACGAATGTTATATAACTAAAATATGCTTTAACTCACTTTGAATTAAGTTCGGAAATAAGTAAGTACACACCTTTGACACATCCTCCAACAGCGTAAGAAAAGACCTGTGTTATGTCACACACACATTCCCCTTCCATACACTCCGTGTCGGCAAAAAGGCAATTATCAGATGTGTCGCAAATACCCAGTGGTGGTACAGCTGGCATAGTCACTGTAATAGGAATCAATGGAGTTAAAGGACATTGTAATGATATCAAAAGGACTCCTTTTGGTCTATGTGGTGTACTCCATTAACACATAAGGAAATTTTGTTCGACAATGTAAAAATGAGATGCATTCTTTTTAAAATTTAATCTTTTGGAAATGTTGAAAAGGTAACTAAAGGCTAAAAAGTGTTTTACGAGGTGATTGTCAAAAAGAGGTTTCCATAGAGAATGTTTATCTAACAACAGAAAATGAGGGAGTGAGTACAATATTAAGCAGTTTGTAACAATACTCTAGCAATATCATGGTCGGGGACACCAGAAATGGGCTTTACATGTACCCATGAGGGTAATCGAACCGGGTGTTTGGCGTGACGAGCGAGCGCTTTAACCACTAGGTTATGATCACTGGAACATTATCTAGTCCTGATCACAACTGATCTGCTCAGACAATGAAAGGTATAGAAACCAAAATAAACTGCAAACAGGATTTATCTTGGGATGCGGACATGTTTCCTTCAGAAAAAAACTTCTTCTTTTTTAAAACATGAACCGTAATGTCTTTGTCTGATCAGTTCAAAAGTCCAAACCTTGCAAGTGACAAAAACAATTGTCCGAAAACATTCATGATGTGTTTAAAATTTTCTGTAACTTCAATAACTCCCGAAAATAGGGTACCAAACATTAACCAAATCTTAGTTCTCGATCGGCGTTTGTTCATGAAACTTTCTCTTATACTCCTGTTTTCTTCGACCAAAAAATATTTAAGCATAAAACTGTTTTACCACTTGACAGTGCTCTCTCCCAAACTCATGGTTGACCAGTTACACCTGACTGCCCACGACATGTTGTCTAAGTAACCTAAAAGATGCATTTTTCCTATTTAAGTAAACTGAATTTTAGAAGCTCTCCGTGTTCTCCTCCACCCACATCACATGTTCAGTCACTCGCTTGTTTTCAAACCCGTGCATCATCTTTACATTCCACTTCCCACAGTTCAAATTGACACTGATCACACTGGAGCACAGGAGAGCTACACACAGGGCTTCAATTGCCCTCATTCTGTTTTATGTCCTTTTTTAACGGAGAACGCCTGAATAATGCTCTTGATGGTTGTTCTTTACAACGTCTTTACGAAATTCAATTTCTAGATACGATATTGTTCCCGAAGGCTGAACACGTGTGACCATATAGATATATAATTGGAAATAGGTAATTAACAAAGAGACACACATGACCATAAGGCATTGTTCATGTCAACATCGGACTGGACAGGTCATTTTGTAAAAATATTTATCATAACAATTGAGCTTTGTTCTACTGATATTGATCTACCCCTTTTGTATACCCTCTGTATTTACAGAGAGATAGTCGGGACTGTTGGTTTTTCCCTTCATACTTCAAAGTACATCAGCCACACCATTGACACATTCGTCTAATATATCTATAATCATATATACATCTTAAAATAAATACGAGTCGCTATGCACGTGTACAGGAACATAGCACACTCCCCAAAGACTCTATATATTATCCTATAAGCATAAGCAAATAACAATTATGATGAAAGACACTTTCACTGACGATCCTTGTGTATTATGCCTTAGAGAAAGTGTTACAACTGTCTAATATACGCAAAATTCCTGCTCCATCTTTTGATTACATAATGAGAATCGTTTGTATTTCCTTATATGATTTTTTTCATTAGTGTATTTCGTTTTGTATGCTCTCCTGTCTCAGTACTATTCATGGTTTAAATAATGATTGATGCATTCCCCTATTTTGTTTGTGTCATATGTTCCCATGTTTTTTCATGTTATTAGCTGATTTGCTTTTGTTTGCCACCAGATGGGGCAGGATACGCTCACCTTCTAGCGAACACCTGGTATCATCACTATATGATAGTGATTCATAAACACATGTTTATGATATAAGGCCCATTCTTAATATTTAGTTGCTTGTTTCACGTCTGTCAAGTTGTCCTCGGTATTTATGAAGAAGATATTTGAACAGCCATCCTCACTTAAATGCTGATTAAGTGACCGGTTTTGTTGAAATTGTATAAAGTTGACTATATAGCCAAGTGAGCCACAGTGTCCTGACACTACATGCCGCTAAGTGCTGTAATGATGATAGGATTATTTTCAGATAATCCTAGAATAGTTTGTTTCAACATTTCTATTCATATCCCATTTCGTTTACATTCGACGAAAATGGGTTCATTTTTGGCAATATTCTGTGGATTTATATTACACTGAACAAAAAAGTATAAGGGTTCATGAATGTTTGAGGGTATCTTTTTGTTGTGAAGACTGACCACACACTTTCACAACAATATCCCCCAAAATATGTTCATTATACAGTATATTGAAACCTTGTTTGTGTTTATTTGGATATTGTTTTGTGGTATTTTGCTACAGTGTGCTATACGAGTTTCACTGAGTC
This sequence comes from Haliotis cracherodii, assembly GCF_022045235.1. Lineage (NCBI taxonomy): Eukaryota > Metazoa > Mollusca > Gastropoda > Lepetellida > Haliotidae > Haliotis > Haliotis cracherodii. The sequence continues at coordinate 14,547,154 of NW_027266270.1, read as the reverse complement.
AACAAGTTTCAGTTGAGAAGTAAAGTATCGGTTACTATACTATACTATACTATACTGTACTATACTATACTATACTATACTGTACTGAACTATACTGTACTATACGGTACTGTACTGAACTATACTATACTATACTATACTGTACTGTACTGAACTATACTATACTATACTGTACTATACTATACTGTACTATACTGTACTATACTATACTATACTATACTATACTGTACTATACTATACTATACTGTACTGAACTATACTGTACTATACGGTACTGTACTGAACTATACTATACTATACTATACTATACTGTACTGTACTGAACTATACTATACTATACTGTACCATACTATACTGTACTATACTATACTATACTATACTGTACTATACTATACTATACTGTACTGTACTGTACTGTACTGAACTATACTATACTGTACGGTACTGTACTGAACTATACTATACTGTACTGTACTGAACTATACTATACTATACACAGTGTATCTTTTTTCTTGCAATTATTGTGAATTGCCTTCACAATACCATCAGGTGATCGAGCATTTGTATTGATCAGTGAAAGTTGGAAGTTTTAGAAATGTCCTTACTCGTCCGTCAAACGACCATTTAGTGTATGTGCGACGATTGATTAAACTATCAGGCCGCTGCCATACACCAACGGCAAGCTAAGATGTACATAGCTGTCATCGATTACTCCCTCCCTCTAGTATCAATGAACTGAACCTGAGAAATGACAGGTGCGTAAGGCTTAAACATTAGGTCAATAATGCAAGTACGTCTACACTGTGGGACATTTCATTGTCGTCAATATTGTTATACCATTGTGGGTTGCATGTAAATAGACCTTCTTTTTGACTGTAAAACAATTTCCTTTTCTTATACCTGTTTTTGTTATCTCGTCACACATTGCAAACATTGTTCAAGACTTTTAAATACATGTAGATTGGATGGGTCAATATTATTGTGACATTTGGAGAAAGGTCATCGAGGCAAAAAGAAGCCATCCCCATGGGCAACAGTTGTGTTTCTTCTATGCTAATCTGTTCTCTTTGTACATACGAGTCAGAATTTCTGTTCAGACAGGCAAAATCAAAGTAAGAGGATTCGGCCAAGAAGTTTAATTTAACATATTCAAGCTCAAGGTTAAATGAATAATCGGATCTCGTTCAATATTGGTCAAATTGCCAATTTCCTTCAACTGATTTACCCACTCCAACAAGGCATAAATGAGACCAGTAGAACCGCCTCATATGTTTTAATTTTAGATTTATGCATAAATATTCAGAGTGACAAGAAACTACAAGACTGTATGATAAGTGGGATGACTTCAACTTTCCAATAGTCAGTTTCATGTCGAGCAATATTCCAGCAGCACGAGCCTTTGGTGTCTACTTTTGAGGTACAGTCAAGCATGATCTTTCAACAAACATTTCAACGAATTTAAATTATTATAAATTATGACGACACACCATTGTTTTTTTATAGTTGATTCTGAGCATGATGTTCACTGGTCATTCTGAACGTGCATTTTAACAAGCCAAACTGACGCAACTATAGGCCATTGTGCAACATAATAGAGAAATGATATATCAACTATCACATGGTGTTAGTCAGAGAAATCACTAGAATATATTAATTCAGGGACAAGAATCGACTCGACCAATCAGGACTCGTTTCTAGTTCCGGCATCAATAGATGCTCAGGATTTCTCAGGAAATAATGTTTGGTCATGGTTACAACATTAGAGGCCTTAGTAAAGCTTTTACAAAAATCAAATAAAAATGTGGAGGACATCTGACGCATAAGTGACAAAAATTATGCCTGATGCAATTCCTTATTTTAACCACTAACATAAGTGCCCTTTTATTGATTTCAGGTGAACAACTGACTTGACTTGCATGCGTTTGTGACGGGAGCCATCTGTGGGGCAGGATACCCTCACCTCGCGAACATCTGGTATCTCCACTAACTGATAGCAATTCGTGAACACGTGCTTTTGATATAGTCAGAATCGTACAATTGACTGGCTTAGCAGATATTTCTTGTGAGTATGGAAATGATTTTGTGCTTGTGTTTGCTAAGTTAAAAGATTATAGCACAGGTGTTTTGTTTCTGATTAATTTCGCGAATATCTGTGATAAATGTCTTTGGCTTTGTTCCTAAGTTTGCAATATTCTTTTTTAAGTATTCCTTTCCAATTTTCACTATTGACAACTCGACACTGGGCCAAGGGTTTTGTTATTATGTGGGTTTTTAACCTTATATGCTTGTCGTGAAGTTATATATTCTTATTCTTTTAATGTTCAATGACATTATCTTGTGATTCCCAATACATATGGGGGGCACGGGTGGTCCATTTATCTTAGGCGCCTCGATTAGCGGTGCAGAGTTGCGTTCCTTGGGCACGCCAGAAACCTATGATTGTGGGTTTGAATCCCGGTTCGCGCAAATAATGTTTCTAGGTTTGTCAGCACCATACCCGTGCTCGTGGGCTTCACCGAAGTGGTAAACGTCAGAGACCTGCATCACTTGGGGCTTTCCTCCCACATTAAGCTGACACGCCGTGATATAATTGGAAAACTGTAAAAACCGTTAAACCCAACTCACTCACTTCAATACATATAAAGGATCATTGACAACTTTGAGGTCATAACGTCAAGATGTCTTGACAGTCAGACGTGGAAATCTATGTTGTTTTACTGGATTTGTTGTGTCCAAGTACATGTTTCAATTGTCATTACATTCACACCATAGATCAAGAAGGTCTTCAAATTCCACCATAGTTTATGACTTTAGAGGAGTGCATCTGGTGTTAAAATATGACAATATTCATGATCGTATAAAGCACATTTCCATCCATAAGGTATAAAAAATGTCACGTATTAACCTAATATTCCTGTGTTAAGAGTTTATTAAGTACGTTTCTATGGCAGTATATTCATGTTCTTCTAATGTCTTTAATGTTGACTATTTTGTTGATACTTATTTATCAGCACAACTTGCAAACATCGAAAAGGTAGCACATGATTGATCACACTGACTTTTCTCCTTTCACGAACATGTTACTCGCCTCGCGTGCCTTTTGCACATGTGGTAGTTCCACAGAAGGTGATTGGTATGTTTAAACTGCATTGCATCGGTCTTTCATCCTACCTCCAGCTGTTAAGCGGACAGGCAAAAGCAGTAATTGATGTTATGAACAAAGTCCCAAGCCCCCCGGACATGATGACACGCAATTAACCAATCAAAGTACCTGATTATAACTTATTATTAAGTTTATTATTATAACTTATGATTGTGGGTTCGAATCCCGGTTCGCCCCGATTATGTTTCTAGGTTTCTCAGCACCATACCCGAGCTCGTGGGTTTCACCGAAGTGGTAAACGTCTGATACCTGCATCACTTGGGGCTTTCCTCACACATTAAGCTGACACGCCGCGATATAACTGTAATACTGTTGAAAGCGGCGTTAAACGCAACTCACTCACTAATAGGTAAGTTCAAACTGCATCACATCAGTCTTTCCTCCTACATCAAGCTGACGTGTGATATCATTGACGTATACTAAACTAATTCACTGAGTGGCATGTTTAAATACCATAATTCAAGTAAAACTAGAAGGGTTACATTAAATATAAATATTTTTATAAAACGTATCATCTTCATATTTTCATTTCATATAATCATAAGAATCTTCAAAGTGACAAAAAAGACACATATTAAATGGTCCACTTTGGGGTGGCTCTGCGTGTGCATTGCTTTGTTGTGTCGTGTAGCAATCGGGAATATGGCGATATATATATATATATATATATATATATATATATATATATATATATATATATATATATATATATATACTTGTGTCTATGACTGATAAACCAGTGATTCATATTGTGAACCACGGCCAAAGTGTAAGGGGCAAGGTGACATGCAATGAACCTATAAACGAACGTGATCCATTTAGTCGGCTGTTACGAAGCGTCATTGGATACTGGGGGTCTGGTCGAAACCAGAATATCTGTAGACAAAGCAATTCGATGGTAAGCACGATATTTCCTCGCAAATATATTAGTTGTTGAGCATGTTATTCATATCACGCCAGCAAGTGATAGATATACGACATTATTACAATATTCTCTGCTATAAATTGTGCGCGGTGTATGTATAAATACCGTATTCAATTAAAAGTACATATAGGAAAATTGCCAGATATGTCCTCTCTTGCAGCTACAAGTCACATTAATATGTCAGTCAATGAATAATCATCTATGTTTGTGAAATTATGATCATGTTTGTGCGTGTGGATTGAGTGTAGACAACCTGTATTGAAGGATATCAGGACAATAATCATTGATGGCAATCAATCTCAGTTACATCAGGAACTACGGTACACTGGCTATACACTCGAGACTTCACATTGTTTTTATACATTTGTGGCTGCCACTTCAATAACCGACATACCAGTTTCACGCAAACGGTGCGCTGGTAGAGGTTGCAAAGAAACTTGCACTGAGAGGTGAGAGGCCAACATCAAAGCATCTACAAATTCAGTTGTCGATTAACGATTTATTATCATAATTAATTTGATAAATTTGTGTCGTTTGTTTGCAATCTAAACAATACTTTAGCCATGTGCCATGTGTAACTCGTAGAGGTGAGTGCGTGGGTGCATAAATGCGTGCATCTATGAATGGCTGTGGACGTGTGTATGCGCGTTTGTGGCGTGTGCGTGAGTGCATGTGTGCGTGCGCTCCCTTTTGTCGATATGCCTGCTCGTTCATTTGATTACATGTGTGTGTGGTGTATGTTCGTACATGCATGCGTCTGTGCGGATGTGTGCGTGTGTGCTTAGGCCCTTTTGTCAACATGCCTGCTACTTCATTTGCTTACATGTCTGTTCCTTTCCTATTGCAGATCTAAACAGCAACAATCTGTTTCAATATAGTTATATTACAACATGTTCCAAAGAATATACAGAGTTCTGGCAGGTGTGAAATGTTTGAGAGTTTGTCAGCTCCTCATCATTGTCATTAGCATGGTGTGCTATGTTTCGTACTTCTTCTATGTCAGTGAAGCTATGTGTCGCGATGGCTCTCCAACCTGTTGTGCAACTGAAGAACTACAGAAACATATCTTGGGAGATGTTTCTGCTAATCAGCCCACCTCCATCGTTGAAGATATTCTGTTTCAAGTAAACAGTGACACGTGCAAAACATTTCCTAATGGGGACAAGAAGATATGGCTACTAGTAGCTGTAGTCTCCACCTACGAGCATTTCAGGACGCGCAACATCATCCGGCAGACTTGGGGCTCCGCCATACAAGACAATGCCCCAGGAAATGTGTGCCTCGTATTCTTTGTTGGGAAACAACAAAGCAATTTTGCACACTGGATACAATTCCAAAATGAAATACACAAGTATGCTGATGTTACACAAATCAATAAGGATGATACATATCTAAATCTTGTTCATAAGAGTATAGGTATTTTGAAGTGGACCCATTCCTTTGTACCAAGCGTGAAGTTCATCCTAAAAATTGATGATGACGTCGTGTTAAATCTGCCAAACCTGTATTATAGATTATTAATGCATAGTTACCAATCTAAATTTATCATGGGATATGTCGGAAGAGGAAATAAACCACAAAGGATGAAAACAATAAAGAACTATTTTCCAAAAGATTACTACTCCGGTGATGTCATCCCAAATTACATGTATGGTCCTTCCTACGTAATATCCGGTGACCTTGTCCTTGACCTCTTGACCGTCATACCCCGGATTCCCTTGTTACGTATAGAAGATATCTTTATTACAGCCATATCTGCATCGTATACAGACGCTGTTCACGTTGGGAGATGTGGTTTCCTCTATACTACAAGCGAAAATGTGGATCATTTTCAATGGGGAACGTCGTTCGTCTCGTCACATAGCTACCAACCATCCGAGTTAGCATCTATCTGGAATTATTCCCGAATACAATCACATCACCTGAGCTATTCTGCCATATTTCTTCAGCAACTATGACCCAGGAATGGAATTAGCAATGAAGATCGATTTTCAGACACTAACGAATCTTCGAGTCATCAATATCACAGTACTAATTACGAATCCGTATTATGTCGTTGTTTGTGTTCTTCAGTAGTTGTAATGATGATTTGATGGTCTCAAATGGGACATCTGAGTTATTTTCGTTTGTTTGTTTAACTTGTTTAAGATGCATTTTGTAGTTGGAGTACTAAATAAGGACTGCATATATTGATGAACAACTTCTTGATTACAATTGGGTGTGACGTTTCGGTGTAGGTACCGTTCTAAAACCGTCACCACTTGTTTGATACGTTATTAGAACGTAAAGGGGCGGTGGGATAGCCTAGTGGTTAAAGCGTTCGCTCGTCACGCAGGACCCGGGTTAGATTCTCCACATGGGTACAATGTGTGAAGCCCATTTCTGGTGTCCCCGCCGTGATATTGCTGGAATATTGCTAAAAGCGGCATAAGACCATACTCACTCACTATTAGAACGTACACCGAAACGTCGCTCCTAAGTTTGATAAAGCAGTTGTTCATCCATATAAATTATCCTTACTTGTTTGTGTGGGGACCCAACAATATTCCAGCTTTATGACGGACGTCTGTAAAGAAACGAGTCTGGACCAGATATCAAGTGATTGGTATCATGAGCTTCGACCAAAGAAATTAGGATACAATGACAAGTCGCTGAGACAAATCACCCGAAACCGGCATTCGCCTCTTACGACAGGCATTGCTGAAGACACATTAAAAGAACTGTTTGTGAACCAGCAGAACACTGTAGCGAATATAATACAATGACATTACCATATAGAATTACTCTTGCTTATCCCATGTTCATTACAAAAGGGGGCGGTCGGGTAGCCTAGTGGTTAAAGCGTTCGCTCATCACGCCGAAGACCCGGGTTCGATTCCCGACATGGGTACAATGTGTGAAGCCCATTTCTGGTGTCCCCCGCCGTGATATTGCTGGAATATTGCTAAAAGCGGCGTAAAACCATACTCACTCACTCACTCACTCATTACAAAAGAGTAATTACTTATTCAGGAACAACATTGTAATAATAGTAGCAGGTTTTTTTTTATAGTGTAATCATAAGCATCGTCTTTATCCGCGCATCCAATAAAGCTTCTTAAACCAAAGCTTTTTTGTTTCTTACTTTGGTCAAGTCAACGCAGATATTAGCTACACCACGGACGGAACTCGTTTTCAGTTATTGAACCCAACCATAATTTGACCAAAGCATGTGTCGCCAGCAGGATTCAAAACCGCAAAGTCCGCACCGAAGGCTAAGGAAGTGGTCTTCTGTCACGGCGACATGGACGAAATTAACATCAGAACTACTAGTTTATCCGATTATGAAAGGTGAAATGTGTGCTTCATGCAGTACGTTTTATGTTGTGTATGTTTGTTTGTTTGTTTATTTATTTCAACGCCGCACTGAACAATATTCCAGCTATGTGATGGTGGTCTGTAAATAATCGCACAACATTCGGCTGTTTCAATCAGAAGAGGTTTTTGTGATTTGAAAACCTCTGATTTACCAATCAGAATAGAGTAATTTCCACATTCATGGTAAAATGTTCGATAAACAACTCCCACTTGTCGTTTATTTTTTATTTGAGACATCAACATTTTGTACAGCCTCTTTAAGGATGTTAATAAAATGTACAAGCTTTATCGACATTTTTCTGTATATAAATTATGATGAAACCCTGAACACCATCTGACCCGGGCAATGTCGGACCTATACATTTCATGAACAGGGGGATTAAGTTAAGTGTTTCCCGGATATTCTCAACATCGGACGTCAAAGGATCGTGCGGCCATTGCTTTCATTATTCTTTGCCAAGCTACATCTATGGGGAACACATCACCAGACACATACCCCTAAAATATAACGTCGTCCACTTTACGACGTCATCAAGCTGCGTATATTGGAATCTCCAGAAATGATATCATGCCAGAACAATGTTTTATCGTGAAATTAGCTACGCCTCGTTCTTCGTTGTTCTTTGCAATTTATGGCGAAGCTATCTTCCATTTGGCGATTGGCAACAAAAGGCAATTGATAAATGCGCTCGAGATGGTCCTATATGACATGTATAGTATTACTTTCACCGTGACATGCACATTATAACCCAAGTCCCCATGAGCGAGGTGCACGTGCGAAAGACTCAGGAAACATATTTCATGTGCATCACACGGGGCCGACTCACACAGTGTTCTCACAGTTAAACATAGAGTTCTTAAATATATTTATAAACACAGTTATCAAAACAATGTTGTTTAAACATTTTAGGTGCTAGGGCTCTTTGCATGTTGGTCATGCTTTAAGTAGGTTAGATCATGGTGTCTAATCGGTTAAATTGTCCGTTAGACACTTGTTCGTCGTGATCTCACCTATACTGAATAATCACTAACTGAAGAAAGCACACAGGTCAGATATTTTATTGACAATACGATGATGGCATCGGTAAACTAGTGATCGGTGACACAAATGTTTCATTTACTTTTTTTCAAAATTGTGTTAATGGCAATTAATGTGTTAATTGTGTTAATGCTCTACAGGTAGAACAGGCCATCCTTACTCTTTTTACGAACAGCTGGTGTCATCACAGATGTTCTCTTATCCATTCACTTAACGATTATTTTTACCATCTTTCCTTTAACGCCAAATGGAATCTCTTTCGTTTAATAATCGAGACTGCTTATTCCCTGGCGTTGACATTTTATTTTGTACATCACAAAATAAGTAAAACCAAATTACAACAACTCAAAGCAGCAGTTTAAGGATGAAGATGTTTGAAGCTTAAAATGTAACACGCCCAACTAACATATAATAACGGCGGCTTTTATTCTCATTGACAATAAACACTTACGTCCTGATTTCCATTTTAAATGTATTCAAACATTACAATGTCGGATGTGTATGTTATAGCTCGCGTCAGCAGCCCTTGATATGGCCGGGGCGTCACTCCATCCTGTTGAACTCAGGAAGCAATTTTTTTATGTTGGATTGTAGTCAACGGTATTACACAGTATGCTTGTCTCACTGATGCAAGCCGCTTGGCAGTCTTTCTCCGGGATGGATTCCACCTTAAAGGGCACTGATCTAACGCAATTCCCCGGACTAGTTGTTGCCTTTGTTTTTCCCCTGTGAGTATCCGGATGATACGCAACGCAACTGAGCGTGACCAGAAACTGGGCTACCGTCTGCAAGGACAGCTAAATAAACTTGAAGGCTGGAGGCAATATTTGTTTTACACATTTTTGCATGAACACTGATTGGTTAACTGTGATCTATAAAGATTTCGACAAAGGGCGCATGTTAATTAATTTCTTCAGCCTAAACAAACAGACAAAAAGAACGGTGGAGCTCATCGGATGTCGTCATTTGGAAATACCCCAGATGGTTTTAGTTTAATACTAAAAAAAAGTCTCGATGCAGTGAAAGCCTTTTCCGGTTTCGGATTGCGTCGATAATACGATTACTACTCCCTCGTTGTCATGCACGTTTTCTCGTATAACCTACGCTTGTGCATTTGTCGTCATTCACTTGATGCTCAGTTAATGAATTTATTACAGGTACAATTAGTGGTTGCACCACTAAGATTACCCGACAAAGGTTCCCATTTGGCATTTATTGTGTCTTGGCTAATTATTCAATCTAAATCCAGGTTTGAACTGAGGTGAAATGTGTGTTATGTAATATGCAAGTGGCAGACCAGCATGTGTCGGGCCGGGAAGTCGAAAATCTATTTACCAGTAGTACCGGAAAGGCGAATGGAGGGGTTAGGCACTGGGGACCGGGAAGGCGAATGAAAAGATCAGTGATGTGTACCCTCGTTATGTATACAACGGACACTTATACATTGAGGACACTGGGGTGTTGTGACACGGAAAAGTGAAGAAAGATGAGATCCATGAAGAACCATGACGTTGTACCTGATGGTGTGCTGGCTGAGATCCCGACCTTTCCAGCGATGAAGACTATCCTTTACTGCCAGCGTCACAAGACTGTTCCACGCCTGCCTCAAAGTAGACTACACGTCAACTTAGAAGGAGGGTGGACCCGTACTCAAGGAGAAGAGAGATTTCTTCATACGGTACCTATGTCAGAAGGCGAAGACCCTATCCTTATCTTCACTACTGACAAGAACCTAGAACTGTTGTGTGAAGCAGACATTGTGTATGCAGATGGCACTTTCTCGTCTTCTCCGAAGCTGTTCGACCAAGTGTACACCATTCATGTTTCAAGAGCATATGTTCCCTCTTGTATTCTGTCTTCTACCAAACAAGGCAGAGTGTACTTACGTGAGAGCTTTTGAATACATCCAAGAGGCTGCACAAAACTTAGGTTTTGACTGGACTCGCCGGGTGTTTCAGCTAGACTTTGAGCGCACTGCCCACAATGCCGTTCAATCTGTGTTCGCAACTATGCATACTAGAGGCTGCTTCTTTCACTTTACCAAGTGTATGTGGCGACGCGTACAGAAGGAAGGACTGGCAAGAGAATACACTAGCGATGACTTTGTTGCCCAGATTAAATAGTGTCCTCATTTCATTGGTGTTTTCTTTGTAATCAACAAGTACCGGGGAGGCGATCATCTGCCATAATAAGAATTTTTGTGATGACCGGGAAGGCGAACGTAATTTCTATCTCTGAGGGATTGATTTTTGCCTTCCCGGCCCATAACCGACCAGCAAGAGGTGAATGATCAGTTGATTTACTTTTTTGTAAATCAACGGATCGTTCCTAGTCATCAAAGGATTAACAGAAAATACGTTGATTGATTAATAACTGTTATTTTGCACAGTGGATATGTTAAAAGTGAGTGTTTACATGTCTAGGTTTACTAAACCAAAGGGAATACAATCATATCATGGCGTGAAGTGCCGATGTAAAAACAACTTTGTTCAAAGGGTTAACTGATAATACGTTGATTGATTGATCATTGTTATCTATCACTCAATGGATTTTTTAGGAACCGTGGACGTTATGAAAATAGTTGTCACATGGTCTTTCTCAGCCGGCCTTTGAGAATTGACACCTATGTGAAACACGTGAAACAATCCACAAGTGATCAGTTGAGAAACGAACACGGGTTATAATATCCCGAAACGATATATATCTTTTAAAATATTTGATTGTTACAGAGACACGTGACATCGAATAGGTTTCTTTGTACAGCTGCAGACGATTGGGATATTGTTCCTTTGTGTGGATATTCACGGATACATTCCTCGAACAAGGAAGCTGCCTAAAATTTATACACATAAATTTGGTAGGTTGTAATTATGGTATTTGCATTTTGTTTTCCTTCATTTGCTGTAGCATTGAACCGATTCGTTCTTGTTTCTCTACGTCTTGGTTGGGAAATTCTTCAATGCGCGATAGACGTTGTTTTCACAGGTCTTTTCCTTTGTAAGCGTGTATATATTACCGTCAATTTGTAAAATGTGATTCCTTCAGGCAATTTATAAATTTTGACTAAAAAATCTGTCCAGATTGACGAAAATTGATTAAGACGATCAAAAGGGCCTACAAACATCACAACAGATTATTATGTAGGATTAGAAGCCAAACAACATAGAAATGTACTTTTCAACGCAACATTTTCAGTCTCTTGGTGATGACATTAAACATCAAAATGTTTTGAATTCGTTATCATAATAATACAGATGGAAATGTTTTTCAGTCATATTGTAAAATAACTGAATATTTAGGCTTTTAATAAATTTGAAAATGTTACACATTTTGACCGTAAAAAAATAAACACACTATAAAAAAGGAATGCTCAGGTGAATATTTACTTTGTGTTGCAAGTCAAAATAGTGTAAACGAAAATCGCAAAGTAACCAAGCAAGTGACTTATCAAAACTTCGTCACCATTGCCGATGCTACCCACAAAGATACCTACATTTACTTATTATCTCGAAAACTGTATTTCATTTTGTTGATCATTACTACCCCAAAAATTGACCAATGCGCTTACGAATGGCGCAGCAGAGGTCGCGAACTAGTCTAGATTTCTACTATACATCCGGGTACTCACTGGGGAAAACAATAACAAAGGCAACAACCAGTCCCGGGGAATTCCTTTAGATCAGTGCCCCTTTATTATCGTTATGCTGACGTATGATATACCCCACATACCAGGTGAACGTTGTACCGTAGTGAGAGCAGTCTGGAAGGAAAGGTATCGTTATTAGTTAACGAATATAGCTACTCGTGTCTGTTTGGCCTGTAGCCGTCTTGTGAGAAACTGTACAAGTTGCCTCACCATCAAGTTTGATGTAACACAACTGACCCTGTTCGAGTTGTGACAGCGGTCACTAGGTACCTTTGTGACATGCACATATTTCACCAGAACTAAACCGTTGTGTAATTTAGAAGTCACAATCATACATCTAACACCATAATGGACGATTAAAAGTTTTGGATCAATACTTCATTATTTAATATTTGTATACTGACATAAGCATTAGAATAGGTCAAAAAAGATTCAACACTCTGAGGATTTTATCCTGGACAGAAAATCATTTGATTCGGCTCTGTGATATAGCTGGAATATTGCTTAGTGCGGCGCTAAACAACAAACCAACCAACTATCAAAATACCGTATCATCTTGTCTATGAGAATTTGTTTCTGTGAAGGTCTGAATATTATGCGATGTTGAGCATGTATATAACAATGTTACGTTATATCTTACACAAAAGAAACACATTATTACGAACATCACTGAGCTTCCATTAACACGTGTAGGTATACTTGAAATGAAGAGACATGAGGATGAGTGAGTGAGTGAGTTAAAATTTAACGTCACATCGGCAGTATTTCAGCCATATCGTGACGAGAAGTACATTAATGATACTCATATGTATACGAAATAAAAACTTGTCAACGAAGGACAGTAAAATAACTAGATTTGTCACAGATTATATCTAAAACTAGTAGTTAGTCATAAAAATATAACATCATACGAACTAATACAAGATAAAAATGAGCTATAGATCCCCAGCCACTGAAGAGAGATCACCATGCTAGGGTCCATGGGGACTTAGAGTACCTCTGCTACCTGCATGGACCCCAGCCGGATTTACATCATCCTTTTAGCTGTTGGCGATTATTGGCAAATTTAGCAAACATTAAAATAACACATATGCTACGATTAAAACCGTGGTATATATAAATATACTTTGAAAGACGTGGTCTTACATACCCTCTCAGGGGGACAATAATTTTACACTACTTCAACCCCCTTCGACGATATAGGCACTAACAATCTCAGTTAGTGATTTATTTTACCAATTGTAAAAGTAATGTTTTTATTTACAAAACATGATACTCAAAATTTATGAAACAATTTGATTTCTTTTAAAAACCAAGAATAAAATGGGAACTTACCTGAGTAAAAAGGTCCTTCATACCTGAAACTTTGAAATATTGATCCCATGTGATGGAAAAATCAATACAGTCAAGCAGGACATGCTTGACCGTGATTCTTTCATCACAAGGGATACAGAATGGAGGATCCTCACCTTTAAGTAAATGTTCATGAGTATATCGAGAATGGCCAATATGACATTGTCTTAAAACGACCTCTTCAAATCTGAACTGACAACCCAGGTAGGTATAACCGATGTTTGCTTTTATTCCATGTAATTTATTTATACCCACTTGGGTGTCCCACTTTTTATGCATTAGATCTCTGCCTTAGCAGCAGCAGCAGCCAAAGTGTTACCAACGATCCCAACATGGCTGGGCAACCAACAAAAGACGATGTCGCATTGGTCAGTTGCAAGATTATTGTGTAATTCAATTATTTCAAGTAAAATTGGATGCTGACACGACATATTTTTTATTGCTTGAAGACAGGACAATGATTCTGAAAAAATGATAAATTCCCTATGTTTGGACTGGCAATTTATATAGTTTAGAGCAGTTAATATGGCATTTGATTCTGCTGTAAAAATTGAAGAGTCATCTGGTAATCTGTTTGATATAGTTCTTGATCCAATGATGGTTGTGCTGGCAACAGCACCTCCATCCTTGGACCCATCTGTAAATATTGATTTGTAAGTGTTGTATTCACTTTTTAACTGATTATATTCTTGTTGATATTGTAGTTGGTTAGTGTCAGATTTCTTCAGTTTAGATAATGTAAGAATCACCTGTGGCGTTACCAATTGCCTAGAAGGAGAGGAAAGCAGACCGAAAGGAGATATATTTTCAAGGTTAATGTCAGCACCAGAAATAAAAGGTTTAATTCTTATTCCGAGAGGCGGAATAAGAGATGACTTTTTACTATACAGGTCCTCATAAAGAGGATTAAATACGCAGCTGTATGCAGGGTTTGAATCATTAGAATATAACTTTGTGATATACTGTAACGAAAGTTTAATACGGCGCTGTTTAAGAGATGGCTCATCGGCCTCAATGTACAAACTGTCAATGGGGGAGGTTCGGAAAGATCCAAGACAGAGTCTTAGACCTTGATGATGGATTGTATCTAAAAGTTTAAGATTACTTTTACTTTTATGATGGAGCCATAATCGAGGTTAGAACGGACTAGTGATCTATATAAGTAAAGGAGGGTTGTTTGATCCCCTCCCCACTTGGAGTTAGAAACAACCTTTAATAAGTCTAGTGCCTTCAGACATTTAGCTTTCAAATATTTAATATGTGGTAAAAACGTAAGGTGATGATCAAACATTATTCCTAAAAATTTAGCTTCTTTTATTACTTTAATTGGAGTTCCAGCTAGATGTAATTCTGGGTCCTTATGTGGTTTATATTTTCGACATAAGTTGCAACTGTCTTTCTATCGTGTGCATATTTTTACCTCGACATGATATATTAAAATCGTCAACAAATAACGACCCATCAACAGAGTCATTTAAAACCTTAGCTAAGTTTTTTATTTTTATACTAAACAACGTTACTGATAAAATGCTACCTTGTGGGACACCTTGATCTTGTTCGTAAAAATCAGACAAAGTGGATCCCACACGTACCTGGAAATTTCTGAGATATAAAAGAAGGCAAACGGCCTCTCAACCCCATCTCATGAAGATCTTTTAAAATTCCATGTTTCCAGGTCGTATCGTATGCTTTTTCTAGATCGAAAAATATAGATACGGTGTGATGTTTATTGATAATAGCATTTTTAACAAATGATTCTAATCTAACTAAATGGTCAATAGTACTTCTATTTTTCCTGAAACCACATTGAATATTTGTTATTAGATTATTTGTTTCTAAGTACAATATTAATCTATTATTGACCATTCTTTCCATGGTCTTACAAACACAGCTAGTAAGCGATATTGGTCTATAATTTGAAGGATCAGTGTGATCCCGTCCAGGTTTTGGAATTGGAATGATAATAGCATTCTGCCATGACGAAGGGAAATTACCAGTTGTCCAGATATTATCGAATATATTTAATAGTGTTTCTAAACAGGATTCAGGTAAATGTTTAAGTTACTTATAGTGGATATTATCAGCACCTGTAGCAGTATCATGAGCTTGTCCTAAGGTAGTATTTAGCTCATGAATGGAGAAAACTTCATTATAATCTTCACCATTATCAGAGTTAAAATTAATTTTCTTTCTTTCTTGTTGGTCTTTAAATTTCTGACATTTTGATACATAATTAGATGATGAAGAATGTTTAGCTAAAGTTTCTCCTAATTTATTTGCTATGTCAGATTTATCAGTTAGTAATGTGTCACCCTCTTTAAGATGGTGAACATTAGATTTGGAACCTTTACCTTTAATCCTTTGAATCATATTCCGAACTTTAGACATCAGTGTTCGGGAATTTTTTTAGTTACGTAATTGCACCAAGATTGGCGTTTATATGGTTTGAAAGTACGACAAGCTTTTGTATTTAAAATTTTAAATTTATTTAGATTGTGGACAGTTGGGTGATGGCGGAAATATTTCTCTGCCTTTTTTCTAGCTTTCCTAGCTTGCTTACAATCGGTGTTAAACCATGGTTTTCGTACATGTGGATTTGTAGAGGACTTTGGTATACATTCATCAGCAATTTCTTTTAAAACGTCAGAAAAACCCTGAATAGGATCAGCAATATCACTGAAACACTCAGGAATGAGCTTACGTGTGGATAATGTTTTAAATTAAGTTCAGTTAGCCTTTGTAAAATTCCATCTAATTGAAGGTGGATTATCATATGGATTGATTGCTTTAATAATAGTTGGGAAATGGTCACTTCCACAAAGATTATTGTGTACTGACCATTCAAATTCGTTGAGTAGATTGGCGTGAGTTATAGATAAATCTAGAGAAGAGGTAAGTGTTGGAATCATCAATAAATATGCACAGGTCATTATTAGTGAGGAACTCTTCAATTATTTTACCTTTATTGTTAGTGTGCGTACCACCCCAGAGTGGGTTGTGGCCATTCAGATCACCCATGATTACGCAGGGTTTAGGGAGTTCATCATATAGCGCTTGAAGATCAGTCTGCTGGAGAACTGATGAAGGCGGAATATACAATGAGCAGAGAGTAAAAGCAACGTTCAAAGTAAGTCGAACTGCAATGACTTGGAGATTTGTTTTAAGTGTAACAGGGCTAGGGATAACATCATGTATCTCAATGATTGACAAACCTCCACTGGCTCTATCGCCCGGAGGAGAAAAATAGTGATATGCATTGAACTGACGTAAGTTAAAATTATCTGTTTGTTTCAGATAAGTTTCTTGCAAACAGAATGCTGAAGGTTTCAAATCCTGGACTATTAGCTGCAATTCATTAAAATTAGTCCTCTACAATTCCAATGCACAATATTATTTGAATATACTATCTTTTGGGGGATTGATTGGGGATCTACCCCGCACTTTTTTAAAGGGCGACAAGCTATGTGCCCTTGGGTGGGTGTGTTCTGACACATCCATGTCTTCAAGTGATCCAAATTTATTGAATATTTTGATTTCATTTTCTGGCCCCTTTGAGGCTCTTTGATATTTCTTTGAAGATTCTGACCGTGGTTTGCTTTTGCTTTTGACAGCTTGTTTGACATTTGTTTCCGATTGATGTTTTGAACCCGACTGATATGATGATTGTACCTGTGTGAGAGATGCGTCCTGATCACAGGATGAATGAATTTGAGACGTGATGGGAAGTGGCTCAGGCGTTTTGTGATTGTTCAGGTGAAAACAACTGTGGAGTATCAGTGTTCACCCATGTAATATCAGTTTGGCAATTTATGGATTGAGTGTTGACTGGTAAAGTAGGACGTTTTGTGGTGGTTTCGGATGGTGATCTGGTAACAGATGCATACGTTTCTTTTAGTTCAGGATTTTGAATAAGTCTTTTAGCATCAGTTAAAACTGATGTTTCTGGTGAATTTAATTTTGTTTACTTCCATCTGATATTTCCATACTGGACAATCCTTTGAGAAAGACGCTTCTGGCACAGTTGGCACACTTTTTATGGTTACTGTCAAAATCTTCTGTTACATGTGTCTTCTGACCACAGTGAGCACATGTAACAGACAATGTGCAAGTATTGACACCATGACCACACTTTGGGCATTTAAAACATCTCAGGGGATTGGGAATGTAGACGTCAACATTGATGTTACAATACCCTGCCTTTAATGATTGTGGAACAGTAGGAGATGAAAAAGAGAACAATATGTATTGGTCGGAAAGGTCACATTGTTTTTACGGGCTGTGAAGCGTTTGACGAAAATAACATCTTGGTCTTTCATTTCTGAGACGATATCATTTTCATCAATGTCTGCAAACAATCTATCTCTGTCTCTCACAATTCCTTTACTGGTATTGAGTGTGCGGTGAGCAGAGACTGAAAGCGACCGGGACGCCTATAAAAGACTCAGTTGACAGGAGGTTTGTTGCTTGCTGTCTTTTACTACATTCAATTAACAATGCACCTGAACGCAAGCGTTTAATGTTTTTGACGTCACCTGCAATACCATGTATACCTTTAGATACTGCGAAAGGGTTCAACTTTAAAGGTGTTTTATCTAAAGACTCAATCACAATGAAACGTGGCCAGTAATCAATCGATTTGGACGGTCGTTGTTCATCATCAACTCCAAGTGGACGTTTTTTGTTTTTTTTAGTGGGTTTCGTAATCCATGTTTAATTGTTATTGTTTCGTCACCGAGCTCCCCATCCACCATGGAGTGTCACAAGGACAATCCTAATAACAAGTGGACCTCCAACTTGCAGCACCAAATTCATAATGTCATATTACACCGCATTAAAAGAAAACTGATCCGTTAAATCAAACACTTTTACTGTAATTTCTTAAGAAATTTTTTGTCAGAAGTGTTCTTTCCGACTTGGCCCGGGCTGTCAACATCAACTTTAAAAACACAGATGTATCATCAAATGTGTTTACATCTCTAGATTAGCATTATGTTTACCTATAAACCACTTTCTAATGTCTCATATCGCGGTATTTAATGGAAACAAGGTGCTCAAAGTGAAGCCCTTTTCCCTCTCCATTCTCATCATAGTCTCCATCAAAAGTGTTTGGCTTGTGTTGGGTCCAACTTGGTCCGGACCGTCAAAATCAACTTTAAACGCACAAATGTATCTTCAAATGTGTTTATATCTATAGATTAATATTATATCTACCTTTATACTACTTTATTATGTCACAGATCGCGGTATTTAAAGAGAGTAAAGTGCTCAAAGTGAAGCCCTTTTCCCTCTCCATTCTGAACATAGACTGTATCAGAAGTGTTTGGCTCCCGGTTCGCCCCGATTATGTTATCAGCACTGAACCCGTGCTCATGGGTTTCAGCAAAGTGGTGAACGTCTAAGACCTGCATCACTTAGATTTGGGCTTTACTATTCAAAGCCGCGTTAAACCCATATCACTCACTCACTACTCTTGTGTACGGTTCCGTTTGGTTAACTGGGTTTGTGTTGTGATTACTTCCGGTTTAAATTTGAAGTATGTTTAGAAGAATTATGTTTCAGGAAAATAATTGAGTGAGTGAGTGAGTTTGGTTTAATGCCGCTTTTAACAGTATTGCAGTTATCTCACGGCGTGTCAGCTTAATGTGGGAGGAAATCCCGAAGTCATGCAGGTCTCAGACGTTTACCACTTCGGTGAAACCCATGAGCACGGGTATGGTGCTGACAAACCTAGAAACATAATTGGGGCGAAACGGGATTGGAACCCACAATCTGGCTTGCCAAAGGACGCAACTCTGCATAGCGAATCGCGGCGCCTCAGACGACTGGGCCATCCGTGCGCCCGAAAAATAATTGCAAACTAAGGGTCAACATGTTGATTTCCAATGTATCCAGAAGCAAAGATCTTATACGGGTGTATAATCTCTGCAGGAAGTTAAAACAACTGTCAATACAATAAACCATGCAGAACCATAAACCGCCGTATGAAACGGTACGAATCATATTTTACATACAGCGAAACCACTTGAAACTGTGCTACTACTCAAATCTGTACAGCAAGCACCATAAATGTGATTGTGAAGACAGCTTATTACAAATATTTGATATCAAACCCGTTGTTTTACATGTGTTGTTAATTGAGTCATGCTTCATAGAAGCCTGGTATTTAATCGTGTTGAACAATAAGTTGCAATAGCAGTGTGAAGGGAGAAAGACTGAGTGCGCGTTACATGCTTGACCTGAATTCCTCCTTGGAACCATTCTCGCTGGTTGCCTGAGTAACAAACGGTAGTGTGCACCTAGTAGTGCTATTTGGGTAAGGGACATAATCACTCACTCTCAGTGATACAACTTGAATAAGATACGATGGACAGCATTGCAAGGTCACGGTGATAAAGCTCTAAACTACACATAGAGCTAAAGGAGATGATCGCTCAATGCGCAATAGCTTATTCTTACAAAATATAGACCGGTCAACTTTAGCGAAAAGAGATATACGCTCTTTGAAAAAAGAGACGCACAGGTAGATTGGTAGAAAATTTATTGTACCTAATAAAGTCGATATATTTCATTTAATACCATAGATACAAATATGAAATTTTGTCACATGTTGTCGTTGTACAAAGGCATTGAAAACTGTTCATTGTCATGTCACATAAGGCCACAAGGGTGCGCTGAACTAAGAATCTCGTGGGACCGCCCTTGGCAGCAATCACGGCTCTGCATGTCATTAGCTGTCAATATACAAAACAGAATAATACGTCAAGATGGCAGTTTTCTTGTAAAGATTAAGTATTTCTAAGCAAATTTAAGATACATATATTTAAGTTGCTTAGAAATTCTTAATCGGTACATGGAAACTGCCATCTTGATGCATTATAATGTATTGTATATCGACAGCTTGTGATTAATTGTTACCAGATGGCTCCAGCTGGGGTAGCAGACGACACACTTTCCAACAATGAGAAACAGGGTAAAATATGAGCTGGCTGGTTATCATCGAACTTTAGCTGGGCTAGCAGACGACTTACCAGTCTAAGGTGTATTGAAAAAAACACAATTATTTTTCAACCTTATCTAATGTTAATTCAACAATTTAGCATATACTTATCAGTGGGATATTCTTTTAATAATCTCTCATAATTCTATTGAATGGTTCTGTACATTCTATCAATGTTTTTTTGTACAAAGCTGTTTTATGCATGTACAGAAGTGAGACACTACTAAGTTATTGTCTGTCTGTCTGTCTGTCTACAATGTATACCGCACAATTAAACCGATTACACACAGATGCTTCACTTTGAGCTCCTTGTTTTCTTTAAATACCGCGATCTGACGAAAAATGACTGATACTGGACGGTTAAGGACAATTTTAGTTTTTTTCGTATTCACGAGGAGTCGCCGCCATTGAGCACCAGTTTGTCACACAGTCTAACATACGTTGTAGGGCGTGCGTTAGTATCAGGGGCAATTAGTGCAATGTCGTCCGCGTAGAGGAGCAAACTCAACATCTGCCCGCCCATCAATATGAATACCTGCGTTTAGACTATTGATTTCGCTCGCAAGGTCATTGATATAAACGGAAAGAAGTGTGGGCGATAAACCACAGCCCTGCCTCACGACGGCCGAAACAGAAAACGGGTCCGTTAGGTAGCCATTGATACGAACACGTGACCAAGTCCCATCATACATTGCCTGGACTGCCTCAAGGAACTTTCCCTTGATCCCCAATTATGTAAGTTTGTACCAGAGACAGTCCCGATTGACTTTGTCAAATGTCTTTTTTATGTCAATGAAACAAACATATGTCGATGTTTGGAAAGCTTCCTGTTATTGATAATCGAGTAAAGACTAAATATGTGCTCTTGAGTTCCGCGTTGTTTTCGAAAACCGTTTTGTTCATCAGCTAATACATCATTTTCTTCTAACCAATGACTAAGTCGACAGTTCCGAATATCGGCGTATATCTTACATGGTACTGATAGCAATGAGATTCCCCTATATCCAAGTGGGTCACGGTGATCCATATTTGGTTTCTTAATCGAATTTATAACGCTTGATCGCCAAGTAGATGGACAGGCGTTGTTATTAAAACAATAAGAAAACAATTTTAAAAGAATGTCAATACAGTGTTTATTCTTAAGAGTTTCAGCGGGGATAGGGTCGGGACCCACCGACTTGCCACGTTTAGAACGTGCGACTACGGCTTCAATCTCTTGACACGTTATCGGGGAATCTAGGTCAGTAGTGTCATACACGGGATTGTCTCTCGCGTTACCGTTGTTTACATCGTCGATGACATTTTCAAAGTAGGACGGGTCAAATTGTGGCAAGTCCTCCTCAACAACAAAAAGAACTGTAATCGGATTGCCATTTGTCAAGAACAACAATTTTGTCAGTACACAACCTGTCATCTTTTAACACCTCCCAGGGGACGCTGGAATGCCAATCTTACCTAGCTATAGCCTTCCAAAATGATCGAGAATCCTCGCCTTTAAATCTACCGAGCAGCCGCTGCTGTTCACGAAGTTGGTAGATGCGTTTATTTTTTTTCAAAAGTCTATCAAAGAATTTCCGTTTCGTCACGTAAATCTCTTTTAGTTTCCTACCGTTAACCGTGGACCTATCCCACAGCCAAATACGTTCTGCCTTGCACAGATCGTCCCATTTCTCCTGGAGCTCATCACACCAGTAAGGTTTGTATTTAGATTTAGCATTCGGGTTTCTCCTTACTGACTGTCGTGTTAAACACACGCTATCTAACTCATGATGCATAAAACTAACAAACTCGTCATACGCAGCGTCAACGTTATTTGAAACAGTCAATTCTCTCTCATTTTTATGAATGACGGCTGTTACTTTACCAATGACATCGTCTTGGGATAAATTACCAGGTTATCTTACCAGCGTCGTATCGTTTGTGAGTCACAGATATGGACGGATTTCGCTGCTGCGCGTACGTGTACATCTGCAGACACAGAGGTAGGTACGGGCACGTTCCAGGTACATGCAAGTATTGACTGGTCAGGTATCCGGCACGTTACCTCCTGTAACTAACGACGATGACCGCGTGACGGCGAAATCTCTGAAAAAGCTAAGACGTTCATGAGTTGAGACAACATAATCAACCACGGAAGATCCGTTTTTAATGTATGTATAACCATGTTTACCTATGCGTCCTTTCAGTATACAGAGATTACACAATGAATATATCGCCATATCTGTTGTATTATCTATTACCTCTCTATCAGCTAGATTATCAACACCTTCTATGAAATCACACTTGTCGCCCACTCTCGAGTTGAAATCACCGCATAAACATACCAGTCCTTCATTTTGATAAAGGTACAACTGCTCAAGCAGGGTTTCAAAGAAGTGTTCAGCATCATTAGCTCGAGATGTGCTTTCTGGGGGCAAATAATAAACACATAAAATTAGACTAAAATCTGAATCCGCATGGGAATTAAGTTTAAACCATATAATGTCTTCATGTTCATTATCTAAAATACTCACGTCAAAAGTTTGAAGAAAGGAGTTCTTAAAGAATGCGCCGACTCCGCCGGAGCCACGTTTCGCTCTCCTATGAATATTTTTCCTGTTGTTACCGTGTCACGTAAACCCATCGAATACATCACGGTCGAAATGTTTGACTACACAATCCTTGAATTGACGGCTACTGGAATCCTTCTGCGTCCATCCACCCGCGTTCCGCCGCACATGATCCTAGGCTTTTCGTCCGGCGATTAATCTCTTCCCTTGGAATCGAAGAGTGTTGTCTTTGCCGATCTCCTTAATCAGAGTCAGAATGTTGGCCCGGGCAACGAGTTCTTCGTGTGACAAGGTGGCATCAATATAAACCTTTGAAAAAGTTCTACTATCCTTCAACTGTCCCTTCAGCTTTAACAGCTTGTTCCTCTGTTCAGCGGTTTCCAACGAAAACACAACAACACCCGGTTTGGCGTCGCTCCTTTTCCTCCCTACTGCACTGACATCATGAAGTTTCAGCCCGTCGCGGATGAGTTTGTTGACCATACGACATGTCTCTAGTTGGTCATTTGTTTCGTCCTTAGAGCAGGGAAGATTTCTAATAACAGCACTACAGTAACAGCAATGTCATTGTCCTTCTTGTCCGCAACGACATCAGCGAACTGTCTCTCCATATCACCGACTTTTGACGTCATGTCGTTCAAATCGCGCTTAACTGAGTCGATTTCTGTGAAATTTGTCTGTTCAACAATTACTATTTTCTCGTCCAAATCTGCCAACTTGGACTCGAAATCGTGGCGGAGCTTCGTCGTTTCTTCTCTCAATAAATCACTCAACTTATCAGTCACTCTGTTTCTATATCGACCAGGTGACATGATGACGTACAACGTGTTTGGATCTGGGTTTGAACTCTAAGCACTTATAGAAAAGAGTTCACCATAAAACGTTATGGACTTCCGGACGGACTTGTGTTTTCAATTTAAGACGTACATGTATCAGATTGAACTTCTACGACAGATATAACTTGGTTACCGCTCACAAACTGTAACATTTACTGAACTTAACGCCTTTTATACACATTTGTGATGGGGCGACAATGCGACAACGAGACATATTTTGACATTGAAAATGTCGCGTTACGGCATTGTCGCCCGTTTGTAAAATATAGAAAAAGATTTTTCAAAGAGCGACAATGCGACAACGCGACAAATAGCCAATTGTCGAATTGTCGTGCATTGGTTAATTTTGACACGTTTTGCTTGTTTTTGTAAGGGCGTCAATGCGACAATACGACAACGCGACAATGTCCCTTACAAGATTCCATACTGATCCGTGCAAATAAAACAGTTATGAAATAGAAGTCTAACATGCCATTTAAAAGATAAAGTGTAAAAATGCGCCGTAGCAGCTTCTGATTTCATAGCTCTTCAAAAAGGATTATCAATAATGGGATGAGTGATGAGTTCATCTGCATGCTGAGTCTATACGCTGTGATTAACAATAATTCTCTGAGTCAATACATTTTGTCAAATGTACGACATGTATTTCCTGTAGGAACATATTGTTTATACTCGTCCATGTTTTTGACGGACAATATAATTTATATGCTCGGTAAAAGTGAGGACGGGCATCATTTTGTGTTTCCGTGCTTTGTTCAGGTGAACAATTGACTTGTCTTTGCATGTGTTTGTGACAGATGCCACCTGTGTGGCAGGATACGCTCACCTTTTCGTGAACACCCGTTGGATGGCATGAACTACTTCGGATTTGTATCCCACATCAGTCTGATACACCGTGAACAAATGAAATACTGTTCAAAGTGGTGTTTAATGCGATAACCGTAGTGTGTTACTGCAACTGTCCAAATTCTGTGTAGTGATGCTATGTAATATGTAAAATAAAGCATATTCAATTATCCAATTGATTTGATAAATTTGCGTCAGTGTATGTTATTAACGCCCCAAACCGTATTTGTTAAACACATATAACAATACATCATATACATGCATGGTGCCTTGACTTACTGTTAGCTTTAATAGGCCATTCCGGAAAAAAATAGTTCCCCCAATTCCTAGTTTGTTTACCAGAAATTTATTCCAAAAATTATCCTCATTAGATGAGGTCTGTTAAGAACTACCTCAGTATGTCAATCACAATGACAGAGCGTCGTAATACATTCACATCAAGTACAAGACGTCAAAACGGCCGACACGATAAACGTGATGGGAGATATTTCCGAAATTGTTAATTACCCTGTGGCGATTTCAAGCCTTTGTCATCACTGATCAATTGGCCGATCATTGAAAGGTGATTGTAAAGATGTGTCAAATAGACACTAAGGTAAATTCATAGATTGCTGTGGATTGTCACTACGATATTTGGATCTATTTTATTGATATATTTTTATTGTGTGTGTTTTTTTGCTCTGGGATGTTGTAGATTGTCACTTCGAAAGTTTGGATTTTTGTTGTTTTTTTCTCTAGGATGGGTTGTAGCGAGGGTATCCTTGAACGGGCATGCAAATAAACCCTATGACTTATCCAAGAGTATGCTGAGACGCTACGTTCAAAATTAAAGGGTCTAAATGATAACAACTAACGCTTCTGTATGAATTCGTACTAGGGAATTCCCAGGGTTTTCCCCAGGAATGTGGAAGTAGTCAGTGTTCCCGTCATTTTAAGAATACAGTCACGTGAAAAACGTCATGTGACCAACCCCTCGTTCTATGGAAAAGCCGTATATCGTGTAAACTTCACATTACCAAGTTCGGTACTTTTATAACCACTGAAACACAAGCCATTATCCGATAGCAACCACCCCCCACCAAGGTTGCAAAGAAACTTGCACTGAGAGGTGAGAGGCCAACATCAAAGCATCTACAAATTCAGTTGTCGATTAACGATTTATTATCATAATTAATTTGATACATTTGTGTCGTATGTTCGCAATCTAAACAATACTTTAGCCATGTGCCATGTGTAACTCGTAGAGGTGAGTGCGTGGGTGCATAAATGCGTGCATCTATGAATGGCTGTGGACGTGTGTATGCGCGTTTGTGGCGTGTGCGTGAGTGCATGTGTGCGTGCGCTCCCTTTTGTCGATATGTCTGCTCGTTCATTTGATTACATGTGTGTGTGGTGTATGTTCGTACAAGCATGCGTCTGTGTGGATGTGTGCGTGTGTGCTTAGGCCCTTTTGTCAACATGCCTGCTACTTCATTTGCTTACATGTCTGTTCCTTTCCTATTGCAGATCTAAACAGCAACAATCTGTTTCAATATAGTTATATTACAACATGTTCCAAAGAATATACAGAGTTCTGGCAGGTGTGAAATGTTTGAGAGTTTGTCAGCTCCTCATCATTTTCATTAGCATGGTGTGCTATGTTTAGTACTTCTTCTATGTCAGTGAAGCTATGTGTCGCGATGGCTCTCCAACCTGTTGTGCAACTGAAGAACTACAGAAAAATATCTTGGGAGATGTTTCTGCTAATCAGCCCACCTCCATCGTTGAAGATATTCTGTTTCCAGTAAACAGTGACACGTGCAAAGCATTTCCTAATGGGGACAAGAAGATATGGCTACTAGTAGCTGTAGTCTCCACCTACGAGCATTTCAGGACGCGCAACATCATCCGGCAGACTTGGGGCTCCGCCATACAAGATAATGCACCAGGATATGTGTGCCTCGTATTCTTTGTTGGGAAACAACAAAGCAATTTTTCACACTGGGTACAATTCCAAAATGAAAT
Organism: Haliotis cracherodii; assembly: GCF_022045235.1. Lineage (NCBI taxonomy): Eukaryota > Metazoa > Mollusca > Gastropoda > Lepetellida > Haliotidae > Haliotis > Haliotis cracherodii. The sequence continues at coordinate 14,520,439 of NW_027266270.1, read as the reverse complement.
ACACAAGTATGCTGATGTTACACAAATCAATAAGGATGATACATATCTAAATCTTGTTCATAAGAGTATAGGTATTTTGAAGTGGACCCATTCCTTTGTACCAAGCGTGAAGTTCATCCTAAAAATTGATGATGACGTCGTGTTAAATCTGCCAAACCTGTATTATAGATTATTAATGCATAGTTACCAATCTAAATTTATCATGGGATATGTCGGAAGAGGACATAAACCACAAAGGATGAAAACAATAAAGAACTATTTTCCAAAAGATTATTACTCCGGTGATGTCATCCCAGATTACATGTTTGGTCCTTCCTACGTAATATCCGGTGACCTTGTCCTTGACCTCTTGACCGTCATACCCCGGATTCCCTTGTTACGTATAGAAGATATCTTTATTAAAGCCATATCTGCATCGTATACAGACGCTGTTCACATTGGGAGATGTGGTTTCCTCTATACTACAAGCGAAAATGTGGATCATTTTCAATGGGGAACGTCGTTCGTCTCGTCACATAGCTACCAACCATCTGAGTTAGCATCTATCTGGAATTATTCCCGAATACAATCACATCACCTGAGCTATTCTGCCATATTTCTTCAGCAACTATGAACCAGGAATGGAATTAGCAATGAAGATCGATTTTCAGACACTAACGAATCTTCGAGTCATCAATATCACAGTACTAATTACGAATCCGTATTATGTCGTTGTTTGTTTTCTTCAGTAGTTGTAATGACATCTGAGTTATTTTCGTTTGTTTGTTTAACTTGTTTAAGATGCATTTTGTAGTTGGAGTACTAAATAAGGACTGCATATATTGATGAACAACTTCTTGATTACAATTGGGTGAGACGTTTCGGTGTAGGTACCGTTCTAAAACCGTCACCACTTGTTTGATATGTTATTAGAACGTAAAGGGGCGGTGGGATAGCCTAGTGGTTAAAGCGTTCGCTCGTCACGCAGGACCCGGGTTAGATTCTCCACATGGGTACAATGTGTGAAGCCCATTTCTGGTGTCCCCGCCGTGATATTGCTGGAATATTGCTAAAAGCGGCATAAGACCATACTCACTCACTATTAGAACGTACACGGAAACGTCGCTCCTAAGTGTGATAAAGCAGTTGTTCATCCATATATAGTATCCTTACTTGTTTGTGTGGGGACCCAACAATATTCCAGCTTTATGACGGAAGTCTGAAAAAGAAACGAGTCTGGACCAGAAATCAAGTAATTGATATCATGAGCTTCGACCAAAGAAATTAGGATACAATGACAAGTCGCTGAGACAAATCACCCGAAACCGGCATTCGCCTCTTACGACAGGCATTGCTGAAGACACATTAAAAGAGCTGTTTGTGAACCAGCACAACACTGTAGCAAATATAATACAATGACCTTACCATATAGAATTACTCTTGCTTATCCCATGTTCATTACAAAAGAGTAATTACATATTCAGGAACAACATTGTAATAATAGTAGCAGGTTTTTTTATAGTGTAATCATAAGCATCGTCTTTATCCGCGCATCCAACAAAGCTTCTTAAACCATAGCTTTTTTGTTTCCAACTTTGGTCAAGTCAACTCAGATATTAGCTACACCACGGACGGAACTCGTTTTCAGTTATTGAACCCAACCATAATGATAGAACAATTTGACCAAAAGCATGTGTCGCCAGCAGGATTCAAAACCGCAAAGTCCGCACCGAAGGCTAAGGATGTGGTCTTCTGTCACGGCGACATGGACGAAATTAACATCAGAACTAGTAGTTTATCCGATTATGAAAGGTGAAATGTGTGCTTCATGCAGTACGTTTTATGTTGTGTATGTTTGTTTGTTTGTTTATTTATTTCAACGCCGCACTGAACAATATTCCAGCTATGTGATGGTGGTCTGTAAATAATTGCACAACATTCGGCTGTTTCAATCAGAAGAGGTTTTTGTGATTTGACAACCTCTGATTTACCAATCAGAATAGAGTAATTTCCCCATTCATGGTAAAATGTTCGATAAACAACTCACACTCGTCGTTTATTTTTTATTTGAGACATCAACATTTTGTACAGCCTCTTTAAGGATGTTAATAAAATGTACAAGCTTTATCGACATTTTTCTGTATATAAATTATGATGAAACCCTGAACACCATCTGACCCGGGCAATGTCGGATCTATACATTTCATGAACAGGGGGATTTAGTTAAGTGTTTCCCGGATATTCTCAACATCGGACGTCAAAGGATCGTGGGGCCATTGCTTTCATTATTCGTTGCCAAGCTACATCTATGGGGAACACATCACCAGACACATACCCCTAAAATATAACGTCGTCCACTTTACGACGTCATCAAGTTGCGTATGTTTGAATCTCCAGAAATGACGTCATGCCAGAACAATGTTTTTATCGTGAAATTAGCTACGCCTCGTGATTCGTTGTTCTTTGCTATTTATGGCGAAGCTATCTTCCATTTGCTCACAATAGGCGATTGATAAATGTGCTCGAGTTGGTCATATATGAAAACTAAAATGAAAATACAGAAAACTTTCCACCGCGGTGAAAATAGTTTTCTGTGGTTTCATTATAGTTTTTGACATTTTCGCTTTTGTTTTTGACATTTTCATTTTAGTTTTTGACATTTTCGCTTGACATTTTAGTTACTCAGTAGCTACTTGAAAGTACATTTTCCATGTTTTCGGTTGTTTTTATACATGACTGATCAAATATTTGTATGACAATTTTGTTAATTTGCAAAAGCTTACTATAAAAGTAAGTGAAACATCAAAATATTGAAAAACAGACTCCATGTCCCTTATGGGCCACCGTACATTCTTACCCTTTTTGCGAACAGTTGGTGTCATCACGGATGTTCTGTTATCCATTCACTTAACGATTATTTTTACCATCTTTCCTTTAACGCCAAATGGAATCTCTTTCGTTTAATAATCGAGACTGCTTATTCCCTGGCGTTGACATTTTATTTTGTACATCACAAAATAAGTAATATCATATTACAACAACACAAAGCAACAGTTTAAGGACGAAGATGTTTGAAGCTTGAAATGTTACACGCCCAACTAACATATAATAACGGCGGCTTCTATATTCATTGTTTGACAAAAAACACTTACGTCCTGATTTCCTTTTTAAATGTATTCAAACATCACAATGTCGGATGTGTACGTTATATCTCGTGTCAGCAGCCCTTGATATGGCCGGGGCGTCACTCCATCCTGTTGAACTCAGGAAGCAATTTTTTGATGTTGGATTGTAGTCAACGGTCTTACACAGTATGCTTGTCTCGCTGATGCAAGCCGCTTGGCAGTCTTTCTCCGGGATGGATTCCACCTTAATATCGTTATGCTGACGTAAGATATACCCCACATACCTGGTGAACGTTGTACCGTAGTGAGAGCAGTCTGGAAGGAAAAGTATCGTTATTGGTTAACGAATATAGCTACTCGTGTCTGTTTGGCCAGTAGCCGTCTTGTAAGAAACTGTACAATTTGCCTGACCATCATAACCTTTGATGTAACACAACTGACCCTGTTCGAGTTGTGACAGCGGAGGCGCCACGATGCGCTGTGCAGAGTTGCGTCCCTTGGGCATGCCAGAAACCTATGATTGTGGGTTCGAATCCCGGTTCGCCCCGATCATGTTTCTAGGTTTGTCAGCACCATACCCGTGCTCGTGGGTTTCACCGAAGTGGTAAACGTCTGAGACCTGCATCACTTCGGGCTTTCCTCCCACATTAAGCTGACGCGCCGTGATACAACTGGAATACTGTTAAAAGCGGCGTTAAACCCAACTCACTCACTCACTCTGACAGCGGTCACTAGGTACCTTTGTGACAAGCACATATTTCACCGAAACTAAGCCGTTGTGTAAGTTAGAACTCACAATAATACATCTAGCACCATAGTGAGTGAGTGAGTATGGTTTTACGCCGCTTTTAGCAATATTCCAGCAATATCACGGCGGGGGACACCAGAAATGGGCTTCACACATTGTACCCATGTCGGGTCTAGCACCATAATGGACGACTGAAAGTTTTGGAACAATACTTCAGTATTTAATATTTGTATACTGACATAAGCATTAGAATAGGTCATAACAGATTCAACACTCTGAGGCTTTTATCCCGGACAGAAAATCATTTGATTCGGCTCTGTCATATAGCTGGAGTATTGCTGAGTGCGGCGCTAAACAACAAACCAACCAACTATCAAAATACCGTATCATCTTGTCTATGAGAATTTGTTTCTGTGAAGGTCTGAATATTATGCGATGTTGAGCATGTATATAACAATGTTACGTTATATCTTATACAAAAGAAACACATTATTACGAACATCAATGAGCTTCTATTAACACCTGTAAGTATATTTGAAATGAAGAGACATGAGGATGAGATTTATATGCAAAGTCCTGGCAAACACTGCTGAGTCTAAAGGACGAAGTTGGATACAGGTTCATATTTGCCAATTGAAATGTTAAAGCTACGAGAATCTTTGAAAGATTGGTATGTTCAAGTATTGCTAAAATGAGTGCAAAAAGACAAATTTCAAATTCATGACACAATCTAACTATGAGCAAACATATTGATTATTTTAACACATGATTCTATAATCTTATTCTACATGTCCTTTGAACATCAAAGAATTGCTCGTGTTCAAATATTGGCCACACGCTTCCGAAATGAAATTGAAATGAAACCTATTTTCACTCACTCACCCACTCACTCTCCCACTCACTCACCCACTCACTCACCCACTCACTCACTCACCCACCCACCCACATACCCTTTCACTCACTCACTCACTCACTCACCCACCCACCCACCCACTCACTCACTCACTCACTCACTCACTCACTCACTCACTCACTCACTCACTCACTTATTGGTCTAGTTTGTTGTTTTTGTTACTGAAGATTGGTTTACATACTGAGTGGAACCGTAAGAAAAGAACGCTTAAAGAAAAAAGGAAATTCGTTTGCGCAATGCTGGTATAATGGGGCGTAACTACAATGACTTCAATTCATTGTTTATTTGTATATAAAAAAGGTAAGTACATACGTTGAATGCATCCACCTTGAGCCTGAGAGAAGACGAACATCATGTCACAGATACACTCTCCCTCCACACAGAAGGAGTTGGCCACCAGGCAATCAGCAGATGTCTTGCAAGTACCCAACGCAGGACCGCCTGGAACAGTCACTGCACTAGACAAACGCTGAGGTAAATGCATTGCATATCTTAACATTTTAATATATACTGAACCGCAAAAGAAACGTCGCAATGGATAGATATATGAGAAACCTTATTTGCCCAAACACTGTAAACATACTTTGAGACATATTAAAAAGATGAAACTTGGCAAAACTGATCATCAAGGTTGAAATTAAAGTGTCAAATGATCTTAAAGTGAAACACAACACTAGTCTCTGAGAAAATGGCATCATAAGTCAGTATCTCGTGTGTCCGCCATGTGCATTGATGACTGTCATGCAACGTCGATACATGGAATGGATGAGGCGGTTGATGAAGGCCACAGGCACTTAAGCCCACACTCTGAGGAACGCCTGACTGATCCGTAAAGATTTCGGGGGTGGGGTGGGGATGGGTGTGTGTGTGTGTGGGGGGGGGGGGGGGGGGGGGGGTAGTTCTTCTGCGACCTATGCTTGCCGTAAAAGGTGACTATGCTTGTCGTAAAAGGCGACTAACGGGATCGGGTGTTCAGGCTCGCTGACTTGGTTGATGCATGTCATCGATCCCAATTGCGTGGATCGATAGTCACTGGATTGCCTGGTCCAGACTCGATTATTTACAGACCGCCGTCAAATAGCTGAAACGGGTGTGGCGTTAAACAACAAACAAATCAACAAACAAACCAACCCGCACCTGCATTGACAGGATGCACCAGCGCGGGTGAGCATTGCCAAGGATGAAAAGACTTCAGTCTTAAGGATGTTGTACAGAAGGATTTGGTTGGTTGTTGGTTTGTTTGTTGTTTAACGCCGCACTCAGCAATATTCCAGCTATATGACGGCGGTTCGATTGGGCTAGGTGTAGAGTCTGGTCCAGACTCGATTATTTACAGACCGCCGTCATATAGCTGGAATATTGCTGAGTGCGGCGTTAAACAACAAACCAATTAACCAACGTCTTTGAATCTCGTGCCACAGGTGCTCAATGGATTTAAATCGGGACTGAGGGCAGGCCACTGCATGGTTCTGATGCCATTCTGCTGGAAGATGTCTCTTGTAGCTCTCGCATGTGGGCACGGGCGTTATCATGCTGAAACCCGTTGTTGCGGCGACGTGCCAAATGAGGTATGGCGTGTGGTCTCAAGACTTGATCAATGTACCGAGCTGCTGTGACACCATTGCCTCTCCTTGGACCCATGTTCTGAAAGACCACAGGGCCGTCCCTTTGCGCAAGACCAATTCCACCCCACACCATGATGCTCGGACCAACCCACGAGTCTCCCTCAGCAACACAAGCATGCGAATAACATTCCCCAGGGCGTCTCTCTCTCTCTCTCTCTCTCTCTCTCTCTCTCTCTCTCTCTCTCTCTCTCTCTCTCTCTCTCTCTCTCTCTCTCTCTCTCTCTCTCTCTCTCTCTCTCTCTCTCTCTCTCTCTCTCTCTCTCTCTCTCTGCTGTTGAGATACAGTAACGGCTCGTTTCAACCAGACTCTTCTCCACTACTGGTGGCGCCAATGCTGGTGCTGTGCTGACCACTGCAGACGGTCCGGGCGATGACGTGGTATCAAAATGGGTCCTCGATTAGGCCTGTAACAGTGGAGGTGTCTGCTCGTCAATTGTCGACGCAAGGTGTCAGCACTAATGTGTCGCTGGTGTGTCCCCATGGTCTGTCGAACAGTTTCCGCAGCAGTAACAAAGCGATCTTGAAGATGATGTCGCACAGTCTGACGTTCCTGACGTCGGGTGGTGACCCTTGGTCTTCCACTACGTGGTCGGCCATCTGTAGTGTTTGTGGTCTGGTACCGTTGCTGGAGCCTGTATATGGTCCTTACGTTGACTTGAAATGCATTGGCTACTTGTCGGGCGGTTTGTCCAGCTTGCAATCGTCCAAGGGCTTCGTGTCGCTGATTTCTTGTCAATCTTCGCATGTGGTGGCAATTCAATAACGAATGAATGTTATCCGATCTGAGTGGAGTTTTATAGGGCAAGAAATCGGGGAACGCATGTGCATTTCAATTTGCACGGAACTCACGTGCATCGGGTTACCATTGCCGTTGTCGTGATGCGTTTGGGCGATCGGTTTTATTGCCATCTGTTTTGTTTTTTTATCATCAAATTTTTCCAGGAAAAGGTAATGTTAAATATTTTAGAAACTTTGACAAAAATTACCCAAATATTTAAATGACAACTTTTCATGCAATGTTGCTTGGGGTAACGTTTCTTTTGCGGTTCAGTATATGTTTAGTGTTGTCTACAACACCAGTATCAAGGATAATGAGGTAAATCCTCCTGAGAAATCATGCAGGTACACGTGTTGCAGAGGTGCTGTCCCCGGAATCCTCAATTACGTGGTCTAGCTCTAACTACTGGTGTCTATAGCCTGTATTCGAATGGTATTAAATGTAAATATTGATGCAAAGGATTGGGGAACATAAAAAAAGTGATACTAATAACGCAAGTGAAGAAAATATATTCTGTAAAATTACTGAGGTGAACGAAATTGATTTATTGAGCGACATTGACTTTGATGCCTTGTTTTCGGAAATGACAGGAATCTAGCAACAATGAAAACAATGTAGAACCCTGCTCAGACGAGGCCGCTGACACAGAGCAAACGCGACTGCTCCTGATCAATCCCAAACTAAAACCCGATCCACTATCGTATCGGGGAAAAAAACCTAAGATTTTGAGGAACCATAAAACATAAAAGGGTAAGGAAAGAAACATAAATGTAAACAAAACCCAAAAAACTTGCCAACCTGTTTTACCTGTTCCTGAGTTGGCCAACCTTCTCCGTGCATTCTAGGCCGAGAAGCGGCGGCACATGAGGAGTGAGGGGGCACAGAAATTAAGCTGGCATCAGGTCACATAGTAGGTTCATCTCAGGTGACAAGATACACCAGCTAAGTAAAGTATTACAGCACACGCGACAAATCCCAAACTCCAAATATAACACATCCTGACGTTGGGAAACGTATGTGATCGAGAGCCGGCAAATACCGACAAAATAACATTGTTGCAATGTTCTTCGGCGAAACCATTGGACTTCAAATTTAAGCAAACATTGTTACGAGACCAGTAAACTACAAAGGATGAAATTATAAAAATTGAACGTCAGTTTGGATGGGTTCATTGAAGTTGAACGATTTGAAAGCGCTGGTTAAACTGTGAGAACCTCGGAGCTGACCAGCGCATGTAAATCGTTCACACTTCAATGAAACCATCCAAACTGACGTTCAATTCTTAATTGTTCTGATGTCCTATGAAAACGAAATCTATCATTGGTTTTCGCCATTACATGGCTGAGATAATGTTAATGTGACGTTATATTTATAAACTTACATGGAGGTAAACTTGTTATTATCGCTCTCTTCCTATATCTGTCGTCACTTTAGGGTTTCGCTTTTAAAAAATTACATCTAAAGCAGGTCATTTGGCATCTGGATTTATCAGATATGTTGAATATATTCTAATTTGTTGTTAATAAGTTATCTATTATCAGTAAATTCAAAACGTCAAGGGAGAGAATTTTTATTTATCGAGTCAGATCCCAAAGAGAGCAAAAGGCAAAATAGTGATTAAAATAATATGAATGGATCACTGAAAATTATTGATGACACCAGCTATTTGCGGAAAGGATAAACATATCCTGCTCAATCCTGCGCCCGCTCATCCTCCCAAGGCGAGGGCGATTGACTATAAAAGTCCAGTTCGCATTTGCATCTATTACAATAGTGATCTTGAATATCGATCAGATCGTCTTGACTGGGCGCCGCCATTTTGTTTGAAGCAAATGCAAGTGATATGAGAGATGGAATCTTATTGGTCAATAGGAGGGACATAGAAGGGATATAACTCGTAAAAGCCACTGGTGGTGCTACGATCGTGCCCGGAAATTCCAGCCTAGTTCGGCAAGGGTGGGAACTGGACTTTTATAGTCAGTTCACGCCCTTGCCCCCGGAAGATGCCCAAATGTGAGCAGACTTGTTTTCTTTTAACTCAGGCTAGTCGGTGATGGACAACTGGTCATTGATTATTACCATATGGCACTAGCTAGTCTTGCAGACGTCACACAATTCTAAGATGCATTGCAAAAACAACCGAAAGCTTACTTCTAAGCACAGGGACTATACATTTTAGAACTCCAAAACCGTTGAATAGTGAATAGTTCTAGATGAAACTTGCTATACAGATCGTTCTTGTGGAGAACTGGTGACTTTTGATGATTTTGTATTTTGAAAATACTGGGCAGCGTTAGTGTCGTTTTCACTGAACTAAAGGTATCCAATGGCAATGAACCAAAAGTTAGGTATAAGTAGCCAAACTAGATTTACGAATTGCCAAAGCAATATGGCATGTTAGATCAACAGTTGAACTTAGGTTTGTGAAGATAGCAAACGATAGTTTTCAATCGAACTTTCATCATTCAATACTTCCATCATGGAATTCAAAGTCTACAGTCTTGCCGTAGCTTTTGATTAGCTTTTACAATTCAAAGGCAGGCCTACTCGCATAAATTTCATGACACATTTTAGGCCAGTTTGGTGACTAATTTCTTGATTTACAGTTTTCATGAGGAACATTTAATATAGGTACCAACCGCCTGGTGGAATAGGGGGGGGGGGGGGGGGTATGAGCGTAGACTTGCTTAGTATTTTATGTTCATGATAGATAACTTATATAGATATATTACATATAATATTCCCACAATAAGTGGGTTTAAACTGATATATAAAGATGACAGAAAACGGAATTATAGTGTATATCTATATATCATAGCTTGCTAAATAGTTCATAAATGTTTGAAGCCACAGCAAGGCTACTCATTCTCAACATGCTAGACATTATTTAACTGGACAAGGGGACCTTCCCTTTCCCCATCCGTTAACAGTAACCATGTGGATTTTTGAGGGGACAGGCTTGGCACGGATTATTGTAGAACTGCAGGGGGCTGATGGCAGTAAGTTGATGGTACAGACGGATAAGACACTTTAAAACATATTCTCCAAAGTATACATATTCCATCGCACAAAATTATTTTGATAATTATGTTCATATTGAAGCGAAATCAAACTTACATTGTGCATGACAAGAAAACATTAACCCAATAGAGTTTGACCTTAAACAAATTGCAACAGAAATAACTCCAGCTGTTTTGTACTCTGACAACATCAGTGAACACTATACTAAAAGCCTTGGTGCATCCATCGAGGGGAAATATATTAATTTGACTCTAAATAAATTAGTAATTAATACACACTTTCAAAAATATACAATATGTTAATTGAAATGTGTTCCGCTTGTGACATATCATTTAAAAGCTTATGACAAGACAGTGTGATTTATTACAAAACTAAATTCATTTAAAAAAATGATATACCGAGAACATATTTGTAAGAGTTCTTTTGAAAGCCTAGTGGATAAACAGTTCGCCTGTCATGCCGAAATCGGGTTCGACTTTAGACATGGGTACAATGTGTGAAGTCAATCTGTGGTCAGAAAAGATAATCAAAACAAGAAAATAAATTATTTGTTACCTGGGCAGAGAGAGTACATTCTGTATCCACTGTCGTCATAATAGATGACGCTTGACGGGTCTGTGAACGTGGCATTGTAGGCTACACAGACTCCTGTGTTTTGGTTGTAGCCACACATCTCGGCCAGGTTATGTTGGTTACATCTGGCAGCACACTTCAACCGGCTGGTCATGTTCTGTTCCGTCCACATCACATGGTCAGTCACTCGCTTGTCTTCAAACCCGGGCAATCTCTTAACATAGCACATCCGACCTGTGCTGTAAACATAAGCAATTAGACTGTAATTAATTACGAAGACAGTTGAAGTAAACATGTTTATCAGTGATACGCTTTGCAAAGAGTAAAGGAAAGGTGTACATATAACATGCATGGCAGGTACGTATATGTGGTGAGAGTATCAGTTCCACCAATCGTATGCAATGTTTGGACATACATTTTAATGAACCTATTTTCATCAGATTGGAACAGTATGAAAAAAAATCAATACTAAGTCAGGCGTTAGTGTGCAGAATGACTTCATGCGTTGTTGTGTTTTCTTTGTTTGCAACAGGCGGAGAACCTATGCAGCCGAGACCAGTTCCATTTATAGACATACCATTCTGTCAGCTGTGAGGGGCTGTGAGTAGTGGTACCAGCTACTTTCGCTGAAAAGCCAAACTGGAGATACAGTCAGACTTCGTTATCTCGAGATCCGTTATCTCGAACGTACCGATATTTACAACCTTTTCACCGGTCCCGACCGCCTCCCTAGTCAAATACATATAAATCTGACCGCATACGTCGACTTCAAGATTCACATATATAGCGTTATCTCGAGGCATGTCATCATATCCCAAATGCGTAGATTGATGCTCATAATGTCTATTACTGGATTGTCTGGTCCAGGCTCGATTATTTACAGACTGTTGTCATTCAGCTGGAGTACTTCCGCATGAGGCGTAAAACAACAAACAAACAAAATACCTTGTTCTGTTAATACTTCACGTAATACAGGCGCACTGTACAAATTTTGTCACAGCTGTTATTAATTATTGCCTGCGAAATGGTAGGGTATGTCGAATGTTTGGGTATCTCGAATCGTCACTGAAGGTACCATTCCAGTTTCTGTTCAGAGTTTGGTACCAAACATATTATTTTTTTTATACCTAACGACTATATATGTTTTCACAAAATGCATATACAATTGAATAAATTGGTTGTAATTTGTCAATTAAGAATCTAGTGTCCGCAAAGAATCGTCCAAAATAGGTGGCGGCCCAACACCAGCACCTTTGATTGATCTGTAATTCAAAGTACAGTAAACTACGGTTATAACGAACTTAAAGGGACACTGAAGTTAGTTCCATATAAACGTATTTCGTTATAAGCATATATACAAGTATAAACAGTGAATAGTCGGGACCAAAAAATAGGTTATATCCGTCAGGTCGTTATCAACATGTTCGTTATAAACGTAGTTTACTGTGTGTTATATAAATTTAATTTCCTTTAAAGGATTTTATTTCAAGACTATCTGATTAGGACACTTAATAGTGAAAATCAATATTAATATAAAATCATACTTAATGGCAAATCATCTGATGACTATGTATAGGATATCTAGCTTATGATACATTGATGATTAAATCTTTATTTTGGCAATGATAAATTGCCGCTTTTAACATAAACATTTAAATATCTTGATTGTTACAGCTAAGGCTATCAGGATGAACAGAACCAGACAAAGAACATTTGGTATGACATTGTTACATATTTTGTACACACTGTTTTTTAATCATGCCAGCATTATTGTTTGATATTCATATCATAAGGAAGAGAATTTATGGATGTAAACTTGTATTATGAGGAACACAACATTTCGGAGTATATGCTTACTCCTTCATCACCAAAACACATTGCCTCAATAATTTACATTCACCTGATGAAGGCGCAAGCACATACTCCGAAACGTTCCTCATTATAAGGGGCGGTCCTCAATAATTGATATGGAGACAACTAAAGCAGATGCCCTCATAAGAGGATGCTCAACATATCAGATGAACACTTGGCTGCAGAGAGATAAAGGCTTGATCGGGAGAAATTCAAATTTGAACTGTTACAACATCTGTTAATGAATCAAGGAAATAGATCTCCTGATAGTCCCGAGTTATCAAATCTATGTTATCTTCCTAGCCGTGCCAACGCCCAAGCTGACTGGTGTCTTAAAGGTAAAATGTTAAGTAAGAATAATATGCATTTTGTATTTAGACAGTTAAATCTTTATCTGTCTTTATGTAATTACCTGCAGCAGATTATAGCTTTCAATACAACCTTGGTTTTTGTTATTTTCTATATATTTTTTCATGAACTGCCCAGCTGTTAAGCTGTGATCAAAATAGACAAAAACATGTATTCAATTGTTGCCTATTGTGTTGCTTTCTTATAACCTATGTAAATCTTTCAGTAATCTGCTTCCTCCTGACACTGCCTAGCTTAAGGATAGTTTTCCACATCAACATGATCAACTTCTGTGTCATTTTACTCTGGTGAAGTTGTTCCTCTTGTTGTCAATGCAGGTGTTGTGCAGCTTGAAAGTAGCCATAATGACAGCTTCACTCCTTTGTGGATTAAACCATAAACACCCGGTGGAGAAATAGAGACATCTGAAAATGTCTTATTATTAAATTCTGGTTATTGTAACAAATTATGTACTAATTTCAACAATTACAACATAAACACAATATTCATACAACTTAATTTATGCTAAATGTCCAAAACTCCTTAAATTATAGTTTTGCAAATAAAGAGAAATGAGATAATATAAATTAATACAATTGGAATGAATAATAATTTCATTGTCTTTTTGTACATGAAACATGGATAAAATTCACATTTTTTAATCTGTACTAATATAGTGTAGAACCATGCATAGTATCATATATACATGTGTATGTATGCTTTCCTGTTAGTCAAGTCAAAGTCAAAGACGTTTATTGTATCAAAGGCCATCGGCCCATATACAAGTTCAGATAAATACAGTGGGTGAAAATTTACAGATTGGGAGATACAACAAAAATTATAAAAATATAACATTCATTTAACAATCGGTGATAATCATGAGGACTTTCTAGGGTAAGGTAATTAAAATTCTGAATTTCCGCTCAACATGTTATTTCGTAGTTCCATCCCATGTTTTACAAATAAAGACAGTTTAAACATTACATTGGCATCATTCGATGACAAAATAGAAACAAACGCTATTCTACTCGTCTTAGATAACAAATATTCTGGTATATATTTAGTACGTAATTCTGCATAATAATGACAATCAAAGGTAAAATGTATTTCGTCTTCTATAGCAGAGTTACAGAATGGACAAATTCTTTGTATTCTTTCAAGTGATATATTCCGTCCATAATTAATCATAAGTTTTGACAAGCCAAGTCTGTATTTAATATATACATTTCTTAGGTGACTATTTGTTAAAACTGATAGATATTTTTCTGGCTCTAGTAAAGTCTTAAATGTTCTTTACAAATCATAACGTGAACTGTTTTCCAAGTTGCATTGCCACCCTTGATAGAACATATTTATTGCTATTTTACGAAAATCATTTAGAAATAAATGTTGATCACCAACAGATTGGTTAAGCCATATATACCCATACCCATGTGAGAATAATAGTGTCCTAATATGCGATACCCATGTAACCTTACCGATACTATCTAAATGAAAGAGCATGTTATAAGCTTTTTTCGGAAGCCGATGTTCTGGCATACGGATGATATTAAACCAATATTTTAAACACTTTATTTGCGAATTAATGTAAAGTGGGTATCTTCCACATTCTCCATATATCATATTATTGGGTGTTGCTATTCCAACGCGAAGAAATCTTTTACATGCCAGTAGGTGAATTCTTTCTAAACATTCATATCTTCGGTAACCCCAAACTTCAGATCCATACAATAAAATTGGCTGTACTTGAGTATCAAATAATTTGAAAAATACTTTTGGTGTAATAACTCCAAGTTCCAAGTTTATTAAGTAAAGCTCGTTTCCCTCGCAGTGATAAGTCAGATACACATTTGTCCATATTTAGTGTTGAATTAAACATTATGCCGAGATACTTATAACCATTAACTACATTAATTTGTTGTCCATTTAAGTACCATCTTTCCCTAAAATTTAAAGGACCCCCTTTTCTGAATACTATAATTTCTGTCTTATCTAAATTTACGGATAAATTCCATTCCTTAGTATATTTATCTAATACATTCAACTGATTCTGTAGACCAATAACAGTGTCAGATAGTAAAATAACATCATCGGCAAAAAGGAGCATAAGAAGTTCAAGGATGTCAGGATACATCTGTATACCATGCTTACCGTTACTTGAGATTTCATAATATAAATTGTTTTGTACCTATATCCCTCCAATGGGGTCTTCTTATTATAATCATGTAAACACCAATGGTAACATTGTAAAAGTAGAAGAATTCTTAATAGATAATGATGAAATGTTTTCAAATTCATATAATTTAATCTGTGGAGATATGAACGCGAGAACAGGTGAGAGAAATAACCCTGATATTAGCAATAATGATGATAGCTTCAATCATACCTCCCCTTTCCCTGAGGAGGAGGATGACCCTGTTGAGGATCGTACTTCACAGGATACAGTTGTAAATAGATTTGGTCAAATGTTGTTGGATTTATGCTATGTTTTTAAACTTTACATCGTAAATGGACGTGTATATGGTGATACTAATGGGGAATTTACTTATAGTAGCCAACATGGATCTAGTGTGAACGATTATTTTTCAGTTTATCAATATGTTCACTGTCGGTGATCGATCTGATTCTGATCACTTTCCATTAGAATTGATGTGTAAATTTCCAAATATGGGTAAGAGGTGCAACAATGATTCATGTATGGATCCACAAGCATTTGAGAAAATTGTATGGAATGATCATTACTCCAGTTTGTTTTTTGATAACCTCAGATATAATATTACTGAAAACAAAGAAATGGTCCTTAAAGAAATTGATAATGCTATTGAAAACGCAATTAGCCTCTTTGTCGACATTGTATTAGACTCTGCTAGCTGCATGAAAAAGACAATACGACATAATTCACAATTTGCCAATCAAAAACCACTAAGCCTAGAATGTAGACAAGTGAAACGAGAAACACGTAGGGCACTTGGGAGATTTAGAACACAAAGAACAGTCGCTAACAGAATTGTGTACTGTAGACAAAGAAATCATTATAAAATTTGATGCAGAAAAATTAAATCCATTTCACGTAAGAAATCAGTTGAAAGCTTTTGGAAACAGATAAGATCATTAAATAACAAACCCAGACAGAAGAATCATATAACGAAAGCAGAATGGCTTTGCCATTTTAGAGAGGTTTTTGCAAAAGACAATGTTTTTTCTCCTCACTTAGATGATGAAAATGAACTCAGTTCTAATCAGTTTACAGATATTAATGCATTCATACTAAATTCTACGATAACTGAACATGAAATTACATCATCAATAAATAAGTTAAAAAAAGGAAAATCTGCCGGGCCCGATCAAGTGCTGATAGAAATGCTTAAATGTTCCCAATTGGATATAATGCCATTTCTTCATAAATGTTTCAACAAACGCTTTGATAATCAAATATTTCCAAGCAGTTGGTCTTGTTCAGAAATAGTCCTTCTACATAAAAAAGGCGATCCGAGAAACCCTGACAATTACAGGGGGATCTCATTAATGAGTGTTCTGGGGAGAATTTTTACCTCTGTTTTGAATGACAGGCTTACCAACTGGGCGAATATGAGAGATAAGATACCGGAAGTTCAAGCTGGTTTTAGAAAAAAATATTCAACCATAGATCATATTTTTACATTATATGCTGCAATTCAAAAATGTCTAACACGTCGTAAACACAGGGTTTACGTTGCTTTTATTGATTTTAAAAAGGCATTTGATACAGTTGATCGTTATAAATTATGGTGTTGTTTAAGAAAAGCTGGACTACAAGGGAAGATGTTTAATATACTACAATCAATGTATTCAAATATCAAGTCATGTGTACGTAGTGATTATGGTGTTACTGATTTTATCGATTGCCCATCTGGTTTACGTCAGGGTTGTATATTGAGTCCTCTTTTATTTTTGTTTTTCATATGCTTTCCTGTTCATAACTGTACATATCAATCGTCAGAGTAATATAAACATTTGAAAGTAATATCCAGGTTACATTCTGAATATTACAAGATTTAACTTTTAGCTTAATAGGTAAGAGAAATGTTTTGGTTCAGTTTGGCCATCTTTTTCTAAATTGTCTGATTGCAGACACACAAACATGACATATCTGAAAGAAAAATGAAATATCAAGAAGCACTTAAGTTTTTTTATTCCTGAATGTGAGACTACATTTCTATGGGGTTTTTTTATATATAATCATCAAAAGCACTCGGAACCATGAATAGTTCACAACATAACATCTTGGACCTACAATCCCACCAAAATTTAAAGAGAGGCATTTTATTTTATGGACTCTATTCTCTGTTTTTCAAAAGGGAGCAGTTAATGTTTTTGAAGTCGCTACTGAAGGAGATTTCTATCGCTCTGGCTATACACTAAGCTTGGAAAGACGCCACAAGCCAAATCTAGTGCGGCAGCTTCCATAGACTCTGTTTCGTGCGACCTTGACCAAACATATACTCAAATTGAAGAGTATCCATATGATACCTGATGAGAAAAGCAAACCATCGGATTATCCTGATAACTAAACATTGACTGAGCTAGTCAAAGAAAACCAGAAGTTGAAGGAACAGCTCCTAGCTGCCAAGCAAAACACTTCTCATTTTGATAAAATGATGATGAATCTATTTGTTATGCTTAGAAATGAATTCAAGGGATAAGATGTCTTGGCCAACAGTATAAACAGAAATGAAAAATGCATCTGCCTACATTCCGGCATCATTAAACCTCTTCTTGAAAATGCTTTTAACTTGAGACACTAACACATCAATTCTTGTATCAGACCATATTCACAGACTCTATAGGGTAGGACATTGTGATGGCAAAATGTATGTCAAGGCGAAACTCCAAAAACAAATCCTGCTGCCATATGTGGCGAAATTAGTCACTGGGTGTGTGAAACTAATTCGCATTCTGAAACGAATTTGACATGGCGTTTCATACTCCCAAATTGAAGAGATTGACAGAGCACTATGTCTTCATAAATTGTCACTGAGCGAAGAAGGTGTTACACTACCAGGATGCATACAACCAAATGTCCAAGTAACATTGGCGTAACAATGTGATAACATCGACTGACTTGAAGAGACACTAAGTTGAGGAGGGACATCACACTAAGTGAATGGGATCAAAGTGCAGCAAAAAGTGAGTGGTCCAAAGCATTTGAAGGAGGTCCTGAATGAACCAACACAGAAGCATGGAGACTATCAAGGTTGCCAAGTCGCAGCTTCCTATCTACAATACTTGTGTATGAGCTGGTCCGCCACCTCGTGATAACATTGAAGTAGACGACATGGAACTGAAACAGGAGGTGAACAAGAAAACCCTACTATGGATGATAACTCTGTTGCATTATTCAGACTGCGAGCAGCTTGAAAGGGTTCAATATTCATGTCCATGTTAAAGTTGTGATTGGCTTTCCACTCACTGTCCATGGTTTTTTTTGTCAGTCCCAGAAGATCAGAACGTCACTAGCCCTTGGGAGCATTGTTTTGGTTTGCGACCAAGCATTGTATGCAAAGGCCACTGAAAATATTTTGAAACAGAAGAAGCTATTCTCTGAATCGTTCCTAGGTTAGGCGTATTTCACACAGTATACACACTGTTAGGTGTGGTAGAAAAACTGGGTTAAGAGACCTCTGCATAGAAACTGGTGTGATCGCTGAAGGTTCTGTTGAAGGTGTACTTAATGGTTGAAGATACAACCATGCTGTTAGATTCCACACATTGCTATGAGGCACTGCAACGGCTTGTTTGGAATTGGTTTAACTGATGGAAAGCCTCCAAAAAGATAAAAGAGATTATCAATGTGTTTTCACAAGATGCCAGGAGACCTTCTATGAAGCTCTTAGCACTCCAGAGTTTATATCTTTGGCAGAGTATTTCTACCAGGATCAGAATGATCTTCATCACCAATTTTGGATGTCACACTGTCGATATCTTGTACCTAGAAGGCACAACGAGGCACCAAAGGTTTGAGTCTGAAGCCTGGAGCCATCAGCAGACATTACCGTACTGCAAAGTACAAAGTAATTTGCGGATCTAAATATGTCGTATACTGAAGTTCCCAAAGCCTTGCGAGAAGGAATATCCTGTGGGTATACTGACATGGTGTTTGATGTTTATCAAGAAGAATCAATCAAAAATGCAGAGAGAGCCAACAGAGGATCCCAGTATGGAATACCATTCAGGACCCTTGCACCCGAACAATGGGTCATACAGTGAATGTCCTCCTGAACCTAGAGAACAAGGCACACCTGATTTAAGTACTTGTTACTGGCTGGAGTGAAGAGGAACGGAGAAGTAGACTTGCATAAGACTAACGGTGGAGCCAGTCAACAATGTTAAAGCCCTCAGATGTAGCCAAGAAGAGGCAGACACCAGACTCCTCCTTCATGCGAAGCTCTGTACTGATTCTGGCTTTACTGCAGTTGTGATTTTGTCTGATACAATAAGTATGTCCATATTATTAGCTTGGCATTACCATCACAGCTACCATCCTCAATTTACATGAAGTGTGGAACCAGGACATGACATGAATATGTTGACGTCCAGAAAGTTGCTGACACGCAAGGCCTTGACAAATCTGCAGGCCTTCTGGGTCTGCATGTGTTTACAAGGCAATTGCCTAAAAGTTAGGCCAAGAAAAGTCGGGCCGGGCCGGGCCAGCGGGTAATACTTAAAATGGATTGCAGAATAATAAAACGAAACGTGCATATCTAGGCAGATCGCAAATGTCCACAAACGTATAGTTTTGCTCATTTAATTGAGTTTGAATCATAATTCATCTTCAACAATGTAATAAACTGAAAATTATTACGACATACCGTGAGTCCTCTTAGAAAAGTCAGTGTCTTGACAGTGTGTTTTCTTTGATGAGAACGTTTCTCTTCGACATAGCGTGTGGGGGTGTGATGTCCAGGGCAGGAAACGACAGTGTTTTGACTACTCTTCTTCCATTAATTAACGTGTTGGGCATCCCTAATTAACCTTTACTAATTCATGTTAAACCAACACAGGATGTTTTCTGGAAGTGGATATTCGCGAATGTCATAGGGCTGACACGACATGTGTTAAGAACTGTCCTAGCACTTCTAAAGTTCCTAACATTCTTTATATCTAAAGACTAGTATTATATCTAAGTATATATCACTTTAGTGTCTCATATTGCGGTAGTTAAAGAAAACACAGCCCTTTTCCCTCTACATTCTCAACATAGTCTCTATCAGAAGTGTTTTGTCTGTGTTGGGTCAGACTTGGCCAGGGCTGTCAAAATCAACTTTAAACACACGAATCTATAATCTTATGTGTTTACATATATAGACTAGTATTATATCTACCCATATACCCCTTTATAATGTCACAGAACACCGCATTTAAAGAAAACAAGGAGCTCATTGTGAAGCTCCTGTGTGTAATCGGTTTAATGGTACGGTATACATTGTGGACAGACAGACAATAATTTATTAATGTCTCACTTCTGTGCATACATAAAACAGCTTTGTACAAATAAACATTGATAGAATGTACAGAACCATTCAATAGAATTATGAGAGATTATTAACAGAATATCCCACTGCTAGATATATGATAAATTGTTGAATCAACATTAGATAAGGTTGGGAATTAAGTGTGTGTTTTTTCAATACATCTTTGACTGGTGAGTCGTCTGCTCGATGATAACCAGCCTACTCATATTTTTACCCTGTTCCCCATTGTTGGAAAGTGTGTCGTCTGCTACCCCAGCTGGACCAGCTGGTAACAATTAATCACACGCTGTCAATATACAATACATTTATAATACATCAAGTTGGCAATTTCCATGTAACGATTAAGTATTTCTAAGCATCTAAGATATATGTATTTTTAATTTGCTTAGAAATACTTAATCTTTACATGAAAACTGTCATCTTGATGTAATATTCTGTTTTGTATATTGACAGCTGGTGATTGAGCCGTGATTGCTGCCAAGGGCGGTTACACGAGTTCAGCGCACCCTTGTGGCCTTATGTGACATGACAATGAACAGTTTTCAATGCCTTTGTACAACGACAACATGTGACTATAGGACTCCAAAATTTCATATTTGTATCTATGATATTAAATTAAATCAATCGACTGTATTAGGTTCAATAAATTTACTAACAAATCTACCCTTTGCACATTGAGCGATTATCTCCTTTAGCTGTATGCGTAGTATAGAGTTTTATCACGCGTGACCTTGTAATGCTGTACATCGTATCTTATTCAAGCTGTATAACTGAGAATGAGTGATTATCTTCCTTACCCGAATAGCTCTTTTGCGCTCTACCTTTGCAATGTATCGTATGTTATTCAGGCAGTCAGCGAGAATGGTTCCATGGAGGAATTAAGGTCAAGCATGTAACGCGCACTCGGTCGTTCTCCCTTCACACTACTATTGCAAATTATTGTTCAACACGATTAAATAGCAGACTTCTGCGAAGCATCACTTTGTTCAAGAAACAACACATGTAAAACAACGGGTTTGATATCAGATATTTGTAATAAGTTGTCTTCACAATCACATGTATGGTGCTTGCTGTGCAGATTTGAGCACAGTTTCAAGTAGTTCACTGTATGTAAAATATGATTCATACCGTTTCATACGGCGGTTTATGGTTCTGCATGGTTTATTGTATTGACAGTTGTTTTAACTTCCTGCAGAGATTATATACCCGTATAAGATCTTTGCTTCTGGATACACTGGAAATCAACATGTTTAGCCCTTAGTTTCCAATTATTCTCCTGAAAAATAATTCGGTTGCATGATTATATTCACGATGTTTGGCTTGAACATAGTACCATTCTTCTAAACATACTTCAAATTTCAGCCGAAAGTAATCACAATACAAACCCAGTTAACCAAACGGAACCGTACACAAGAGTAGTGAGTGAGTGAGTTGGGTTTAACGCCGCTTTGAATAGTATAATTCCAGTTATATCACGGCGTGTCAGCTTGATGTGGAAGGAAAGCCCGAAGTGATGCAGGTATTAGACGTTCACCACTTTGGTGAGACCCATGAGCACGGGTATAGTGCTGACAACATAATCGAGGCGAACCGGGATTCGAACACACTGTCATAGGTGTCTGAGTGACACCACTGTGCAAAGCGAATTGCAGCGCATAAGGCGACTTTGGCCAACCGTGCCCCCGTACACAACTGTAACAAACCCTTATCATACAACAAGGATGTTGAAGATGAGATATGTATTGCGTAACATTTCATGAAGAAACAGTGGCAATATTACACTATCACAAACTACAAAATACAATAAGTGCAAAACACACAAGTACATTCAACATACAGAGAAGGCACATTATAACAAGTTTATTTTAAAACAAGTGTATTATCATGATGTGGAAACAATATGAGAATTGAGCCAAACACTTCTGATAGAGTCTATGTTCAGAATGTAGAGGGAAAAGGGCTTCACTTTGAGCTCCTTACTCTCTTTAAATACCGCTATCTGTGACATTATAAAGTAGTATAAAGGCAGATATAATACTAATCTATAGTAGTAAACACGTTTGATGATACATCTGTGTGTTTAAAAGTTGATTTTGACAGCCCGGACCAAGTCGGACCCAACACAAGCCAAACACTTCTGATAGAGACTATGTTGAGAATGCAGAGGGGAAACGGCTCCACTTTGAGCACCTTGTTTCCTTTAAATACCGCGACCTGAGACATTAGAAAGTGGTATATGGGTAGATTTAATACAAATCTAGAGATGTAAACACATTTGATGATACATCTGTGTGTTTAAAGTTGATTTTGACAGCCCAGGTCAAGTCGGAACGAACACTTCTGGCAAAGATTTTCTTAAGAAAATACAGTAAAAGTGTTTGACTTTAACGGATCAGTTTTCTTTCAATGCGATGTACTGTGACATTATAAAGTGGTATATAGGTAGATATAATACTACTCTATAGATGTAAACACATTTGTGAGACTGTTGAGAGTATGGGGAGAAGAGGTCTGCTTTAACCCACGTGTCTGCTTTAAATACGTTGAACAGTGACACTATTAAGTAGTATTTACTTAGATATAGTACTGTCCTATACATGTAAATGCTATGCCGACAGATGGAAATTTGTATCACGATAGCTAGAAGTATTTGATACGTTACTCCGAATCACTTAATATGGTGCACGTTCTTGGTTGATGATTGTTTATTAATGTCAAGTGTGTGTGTTGCATCAATGATATGGAGGTATGGTCGCCGATAATGGAGTAATTAGGCAATACAACTTTGGCCCGTCTTAGCCCGCCCCGGCCCGACTTTTAGGCAATCCCGTTTACAAGCTGTGATACCGTCAGCTGCTTCACTGGAAGAGGAAAGGTTTCAGCCCTCAGGCTACTCACCAGCGACATACACAGCAACACATTGACTTGCGTAGGCACAAGCTGAAAAGTTTCAACACAACTGTTCAAGGCACTAGAGTCACAAATGTGCTGTCTATACAGCACAAGGACACTTATTGAGAAGTGAATTGCGGTTCAACCTGTTTTGCGCAAAGAAAAGGGAAGCTGAATCTTGGCAGCTTCTTCCTTGCGTCTCTTCACCGCAGAACCACAGAACAGACATGTAGCATTCGGCAAGTTAAGGACGAGGTTGAATTTGAAGCAAGTGATGTTGATGATGGTCAAGATGATGAGTAATCAACAGTGTACAAATGAAGACTCATATGTGACCATCCTTGTTTCGGTCTACAACAATCAAGACTTAGGTTTCTAACACTTATGTGATAAAAATAGTTTTTGTGTCTAATTTTGTGATCGTATCAAATATATTTATATTCATTATGCAACAGATAACTGTATTTTATGTTATTGCGGTTAGCATATCCAATTTGACACCTATTTGACACCTTCAGTTTAATCTTGTGAGCCCAAAAAACAGAACAATGTATCTTCAAAACAACTTCTGACTACATCTAGCACATGGCCTTTATAATTTGGAGTTGAGAGTTATAAATTCATGTTATTTCAAGCAGCCCAACCTCATACAATTTTACATCTTTTTAGCGCATGATGACATTCGTTTTAAAATGTACCAAAAACCGTTCTGTACCACACCATAAAAGACAATAAAGTTCCTTTTATCAGACTTTAAACAGACTTAGGTTCTGCTTGGCTTCAATCCTAGCCCATTTAGGTTAAGAAAGTCCCAGTGGTGTGGCATCTGCAATATATTTTCTGGTAGGTGATAATATTTTAAGCAGAGGTCAAATGTTGTGACCTTTTGACCTCTGGTGACCTACACGTTTACTGTATTAGTCCTATATTACATACCAACATGTAGAGCATCATGTTACCAACATTTTGAGTGGTCATAATTCACCATATGACTATTGCTTTCTGGTTTCCCCTACCCTGAAATCTAGTCCCGTGGATTCGACTCTGGGGTCCCCCTTTATGTGGAGATTACTACCACTAAGGTGTGATCAAAGGTTTGCTTTCAAAGGTTTTTTTTCATCTATGGATATATGACTTTCAAAAAATCATACTGAGATTTTGCCACCCCAGGTGGTACCAATATCTGGTCTGGCTCATGGACTATGTCTGCTCTTTGTAATAACCGAACTGTCCCTTATCTGGTTTGCTATTACATTTCTAAAAACTGGTTACATGTAATCTTGATAATATACATGTACCTGACTTTTGACTTTAGCACTCCAAAGGCCTTTTCTACAGTGCACCGTGTCCTGATATGGGCTGCATTGTATCTTTGTTCTGGCTTCGTCTGAGGATATGCGAAGGGTGTCTGCATGGATATCTGTACAAATAGTAGAAGCCAAATAGCATTTGTTCACAAATGTAGGATATTAATTCCTTATATAGTAACATCAGAAATATTAATGACAGTTACACAAAAGTGTCATATTATTTCATAACAATTCTAATTTCCAAACACTCAAGTTTTTACATATATTTATTGCAATACGGATAAGGTTAAACTTGTTTATCCTAAATCATCAGCATAAGGTGAGGTTTCTTCAATCCTCATGTCAACTTGACCACTACTTCATATCAGGGAGTCTGGAGTCGAACCTGGCCAATTGCCACTACGTTGGTAAAGTTTTAATAGTAAGACTTTCCACATTAAACAGATGACAATTAATTTGTTTCCAATAAAGTAATAAACATTTATTTTTTATTGCTAATCTATTATATATTGTGAACAATCTATTATAATCAGACCATTTAAACCTTTCAGCTTTGCTAAATTTCATTACATTCATACTGATATTCCTACATTTCAAATACATTGCAAATTAATATACGTAATCACTACTTTTTGATCTGTCAAATCAGTCCAATGAAGATCTCGCCCTAAATCACTGGTTAACGACCAGCTATCGCCATGTTTCATGTTATTTCTGACATATTCCGTGTACAAAGTTGACTGTACCAATAACTTTGATTTTTGTGAAACTATGAGCACATGTGCTTATTTCTATCCGTGGAATGGGCTTCAGTTTGTTTCGGTTATAACGCTACGATAATCAGGGAATCAAAACAGTGGAAATAGAACTTTCCCATCGACTTAGTGTACCAGTTATCGCCATCGTCTTAACAGCACGTGCACCGCCTCAGTTATACAAATTACATTTTTTTCTATCTCGGGTATCGCACTCATTCTTTTTATTCATTAAAATGAATAAGAAATGCTATTATCAATTGTCGTCTGACAAACTGACAAAAAAACAATATATTTATCAAATTCGATCTTTACATGTACACCATTGTACTATGGATTTCGCGACATACAGGTTATGCATTTTTGGAAATATAGCTCAAATAGGTTTCAGAATTGTATTTTGGGGAAGAAATGACAGAGATAGAAGCCAATTATAGAACTGAAAGTGCATCATCGTGTTGTTTGATTTATATTTTGGCGTGAATTAGTCATTTGACACCGCCCGCATGTCTTTTCTAAAGTTGTATTTGAGCAAGGTCACAAGAGTCTTCTTCACCATTTTCGGATAAATATATCTCTCTTCTAATGAAAACAAGCAAAAGTAAAATGAGATGCGATCACGTACGCGCTACAACGGGGAATTGGCGATAATTGGTCCTCGGCGATAACTAGTCGCTAGAACCAGAGACCATATAGTGTATTATATGGTCTCTGCTAGAACGTATATGTAAAATGGTTGTTAAAAGAAACAAATTACATTACATGTATCCTGAAATAAATTAGTTCAAGTAAGACTCAGAAAATAATCCTGAAGATATTGTTGTATAAAATATATGGGTTATAAAATATATGGCAAATTACATATAGATTAAAATAAGGATTGAATGGAGCTATGGTAAAATGGGGGACGCTGGTTTCATTTGACAGGAAAGTAGTTTCGGCTCGCTGTAACGCTGCGTAAGTTGCGGATCACAGCACAGTTATCACTGTTCTTTAGAAATTGATTGCCATTTATGCATTGATATGAAAAATAAGTATAATGAATAAATTTATATCTACTGTACGTTTTACCGGAGAGAGCTGTCGCATATCGCCTGCACATTGATGGCATGGTATCCCTTGCGGCATATGTTGGCCGCTTCGTCGTTTGGTGATGGTCGTTTTATAGGAATAAGTGCTCCGTCGACTGCACCGAGAAAGTTACCAATTCTGTAGAAACCTGGCTGTACCTTAGTTTCGTGACTCCAAGGGAAAAGTTATATTGTCTAAGACCGTGAATATTGCATTTACAGACAGTTTACTCAGTAATTTAGGCATCAAGGCCCATAGTACAGTGCAGATTGGATATTAACATTTGTGACGTGATGTACATGTTTAGATTTTAAATCAAGTTACACATTTCTCATTACAAAGACATGTTTTAAAAATACAGAAACAGCATGGATCATATCAGGATTTTCAGAGTTTAGCAGATTTATCATTAACTGACGGTCTTTAAAAATACCCTGCAACATGGGGAGAAATTTATACCTTAAATGGGAATACGTTTCAAATATAAGTAAGACATGGTATTCATCCTCTACTTCTCCGGATGAACACTTTGTACAAATAGAGTTCACAATATCACCATCTTTGGACCTGCGACATACATTCACATTAAAATTCTGCAAAGAAAATCTAAGTTTACAATAAGCTCTGATTTATACTTTTATCGTTTAAACAAGTGAAATATCTTTTAGTTTGTAACAATGATTTTACTTTGCTGTAATTGCTAAGATAAGATGATACATAAATACTTTGGTGCCACTGTTGACAAAATATATCCTTTAGTCTTATGCTTAAATGAATATAAAAATAACTGGGATCTCCCACATCTTTGAAAATCCATACATATGAAAAGCCACCAATAAATAATCGATTTTTCACATCTGTATCCAATTATTTTTACCAGTATCATCAAGTAAGTTTAACATTTTGGAACACTGATATGGGTATCTATCAGGAATCATTCCAAGTAACTGTCAAGATCACAGATAATCTTGTATATTTTAATTATATGTTAGTACTTCAGATAGATGTATTACGGTATGGTTACATTAGTATATTAAGCTTAGCGAGTTGTTTTTAGATATTGTCAGGTAATACTATGGGAACAGGTTAGGGTCAGGGAAGCGTGACTGGGTACGGCTGATAGCTGGGGAGTTAATTGGTGTAACAATAGGGAGGTCAGGGGTAGCTTGGGCTTTGGGGTCAGTTTAAATAGCGGGGCAGGGTAATAATTTGTACAGTCAGCCAGAATCAGCATGGTCATGTAAGGCATGGACTAATATTGTGGGAGACTTCTACTCTGGTTGGCGTAAGTTTTTACATTTATTGTTTCATGTTGAATTGTATTTTAGAGGATAGAATTTTGAGTTATGTATTTTTTCCAAACGTAATTATATACACATATTGATGGTAATAGCGTAAAGCCACTGTAACAAATAACCACAACATGATCAAAGTATAAACAGTTCAACTCAGTAATATGTAAATCGGAGTATTGGTGCATGGCTGTATGTATTGTGAGGTAGTGACACATACCTCAGTGACTGTAATTGCGTATATTACATTGTAGTGTCCCGGAACTGGCCGGTTAACCTTAGAGTGCGTAGGAGGGAAGAACCTCCGATATTACGTAGGAGGAAGTAACAACGTCCAACATCACGTAAGGAGAGAAGTTCTCCGACCCAACGTAAGGAGAGAAGTATCTTCGTCTCCGTGGCACATCGTAGGATGAACACAGCCGTGGCATCCATGTAAACAGGCACCCCTAACTCCGTGGGGACAACATCGCCTGGGTGGAAAGATCACCATTCGTTATTACGAGGAAGAATTCTCGTATGAACTGCTCAATAACATCAGAGATTCTAAAGTTCTGTATAGAACTGTTGTGACAGTGACAGTGGAGTGGCTTTGTATCTTTTGGTTGTTGTTTTTTGTGGTTGTGTGTTGTTGTTGTATATATATATATACACACACAAAGTTTTACTGTGTATTAGTTGTGTTATTCTTAGAACATTTGTATTAGTGTTAGTATTGTTAGAAGTAGACTATTAGTATTAGGATAGGGTATCGTGATAGTTGTATTGTTAGTAGTAGATATTTGTATTGTTAGTAGTAGATATTTGTATTATTAGTAGTAGACATTTGTACTGTTAGTATTAAGATATTAGTATTAGTAGTAGGTGGTAGTATTGTTATTGGTAGGAGAAGCTAGTTTAGTTAGTTGTGTTAGTTAATTTGGTATTAGTTTGAATTTAGATATTGTTATTGGGATTTAAAATTACTTTAAGGGAGGGAATAAATCTGTATTACAATCTCATTTGTGTTTGTGGTTGATTCAATACGTGACATTTTTGGTGGCAGCGGTGGGATATTTAATTATTGTCACTATTGAATTAACTCAGACCATCATTCTATGAGAGATTAGGAGTTACTTCCTTGATGGTTTATCCTTGTAGTATTTGTTTGGCCAGAGGTGTGATAGGACCTCCGGCACCACTTCTACATCCTTGAGTGTTCGAGTTAGAATCAAGGTTGGTAGGGTGTATTTCATTTATTGGTCAGATTAGGCTATTGGTTGGAATTTTATATTTTTGGGTTCCATTCTATGCATGAATGTACTTTTGTATAGTCTAAGTTCCTATTGGTAGCATTCATTATTCACAGTTGTCCAAGACTAAGCCTGCTGGGTTTAACTGTACTTGTACTTCATACTATCACCATACAGCTAGATATGGATCTTGAAAAGATTATCAAATTGGGTCAGAGTTTAGGGTATGAGCAAAATGATTTGAGGACGTTTGTAAAAGAACAAACTGAGTTAGAGAGAGAGAAAGAGAAGGAAAAGTTAGAAAGAGAGGAAAGAGCAAGGGAGCGGGAAATCAAGAAATTAGAATTGGAGGAGAGAAAGGAGAGAGAAAAGTTAGAATGGGAGAAAGAAAAATTAGAATTGGAGGAGAGAAAAGAGAGAGAAAAGTTAGAATGGGAGAAAGAAAAATTAAGAGTGCAATCAGAGGAGAGAATAGAATTAGCCAAGTTAGAAAAGAGTTATGCTGGAAATTATGAAGGACAGGTAGGAGAGAAACAATCAGGTGCTGCACCTAAGATGCCTAAGATGCCTCCGTTTGAAGACCGCAATGACAACATTGATGCATATCTTCAACGGTTTGAACGGGTAGCTGTAGCACAAGGTTGGAAGCCTTGTCATTGGGCAGCATATCTTTGTACGCTACTAAAAGGTAAGGCTTTGGAAGTATACTCCAGATTAAGTGTAGATGACGCAGAAGATTATACTGCTGTTAAGACTGCATTGCTAAAACGCTATGAAATGACAGAGGATGGATTTCATCAGAAATTTAGAACTGCTAAAACTGATACAGGTGAGATATTCACACAGTTTGTAGTTAGAATTGAGAACTATTTCAACAGATGGATTGAGCTTAGTGGTACTCAAAAGACTTTTGAAGGAGTGAAAGATTTATTGTTGCGTGAACAGATTTTAAATGTAACTGGAAGGGATCTTAGTATATTCTTGAAAGAGAGAAAACCAAAAGATGCTATGGAAATGGCCAGACTAGCAGAACAATTTATAGAAGCCAGAGGTACAGGTCCTGTTAGATATGGTAAGCAAGGTAGTTTTGGTCAACATGACAAAACAGAGGTCCGAGGTAAACCAGGAGAGAACAAGGCGCCAGGTGGTACAAAACCCAAACCATTTATTCCTATTAAAGAAAGGACATGTTACAACTGTAGTCAAATTGGACATTTGGCAGCACAGTGTAAGAAACCCAAATATAACGTGGCAAGTATCCAAGTAAGTGAATACACCAGTAACGTGTCTGCAGTCCTTCCAGATTGTATAGATGTTGAGGCAAGAATACCTGAAGTTGTAGATGGTGATGCCACAACTTCAGAGAGGGTGAGTGAACCAGATGTAGCCTCAGGAAGCATGTTTACTACAGACCACAACATGCCTATTCACAAGGGAAAGGTAAATGGCAAGCCAGTGGATGTCCTGAGAGACAGTGGCTGTACTGGCGTAATAGTGAGGAGGTCAAAGGTAGAGGATGAATGTTTGTCCTCAGAAACACAATCTTGTAAGTTGGCTGATAGTAGGGTGCTAATACTTCCCGTAGCATGGATTACCGTGGACACACCCTTTTATACTGGAAAGGTAAGAGCTGCATGTATGGACATACCACTCTGTGACCTGATATTAGGCAATATTCCAGGAGTGAGAGAACCAAGCGATCCAGATCAGATGTGGGATAAGGATGATATTCAGATGGTAAGTGCTGTGGAAACAAGAGGCCAAAGAAGAGTAAGACAAGAAGGCATGAAACCACTGAAGGCACTGAAACCTGTGGGGCTGACATTGAGTCGAGGTGAGTTCATTACCCAGCAACAACAGGATTCCAGTTTGGACAAAGTCAGGAAATTAGTGGAGGAAGGGAAAATTAGGGAGACCAGGCATAGTACTTCCTCTTACTATATTGAGAATGATATGCTCTATAGGAAGCATACCTTCACCAAGTTTGACAAGGGTAAGCAAGTTGTACAGGCAGTTGTACCAGTCGGGCTGCGTACCCAAGTGATGAAAGTAAGCCATGAAGCATTGATGGGAGGGCACCTTGGAATCAAAAAGACTTTAGATCGGGTTATGTCTCAGTTTTATTGGCCAGGAATAATGGGTGATGTTAGAAGACATGTGCTGTCCTGTGATATTTGTCAACGCACAAACCCCAAGGGCAAGGTAAGAAGAATACCACTAGGACAAATGCCATTAATCGAAGTACCATTTGAGAGAATAGCCGTTGACCTGATAGGCCCGTTGTATCCTGTCACTGACAAAGGTAATAGGTATCTTTTGACGGTAGTTGACTATGCAACCAGATACCCAGAGGCAGTACCTTTGCCAAGGATTGAAACTGAGTATGTTGCTGAAGCTCTTTTC
This sequence comes from Haliotis cracherodii, assembly GCF_022045235.1. Classification (NCBI taxonomy): domain Eukaryota; kingdom Metazoa; phylum Mollusca; class Gastropoda; order Lepetellida; family Haliotidae; genus Haliotis; species Haliotis cracherodii. Next base: position 14,489,012 of record NW_027266270.1, on the reverse strand, counting down.
GAAATATTCAGTAGAGTAGGTATCCCCAAGGAGATCTTGACGGACATGGGAGCCCAGTTCACTTCAGGTGTAATGAAGGAGGTAAGTAGATTATTATCCTTGCATCAGCTAACTACTACCCCATATCATCCAATGTGTAATGGCCTTGTGGAAAAATTCAACGGTACTCTGAAGACAATGTTGAAACGAATGTGTGCAGAACGGCCATATGACTGGGACAGGTATGTAGCTGCTTTGTTATTTGCATACCGAGAAGTACCTCAAGAGAGTTTGGGATTTGCTCCCTTTGAACTACTGTACGGGCGTACAGTGAGAGGGCCAGTGCAGATTCTCAGAGAAATCTGGACTAAAGACATACAAAATCCTGAGGTAAGAACTACTTATGAGTATGTGTTAGATTTGCAAAACCGACTGGAAGACACTATTCATATAGCACAACAAGACCTAAAAAAGAAATCAGGTAAGTACAAAAAGTTCTTTGATGCAAAATCACAAGCACGGAAAAGGAAAGTAGGTGACAAAGTGTTACTTCTGTTACCTACTGATTCCAACAAACTCCTACTCCAGTGGAAAGGACCATATGTAATTTTGGAGGCCTTTGGTATTGGCAATTACAGGATACAGGTAGGTAATAAGACTAAAACCTATCATGCAAACCTACTGAAAAAGTACATTGACCGAGAGGAGATCAAGGACACAACTGTATGTGACGTCAGCATAGCTCACCTGATGTATGCTAGTGCCGGGCTGGTAGATGTCAAAGCGGAAGAGGTAAGTATGCTAGACATAGTTTCACCTGCGCTAGTTTCAAAAGAAACATATCAGGATGTAGACATTTCCAAGGACCTGACAGAAGAACAACAAATTGAGGTGAGAGAGCTCGTAAGTGAATTCAGGGATGTGCTGAGTGATTTACCAGGGAAGGTAGACTGTATGCAGTATAAGATCAAGTTGACATGCAATGAGCCTATAAGATCCAAACCATATCCGCTTCCACATCACATGAGGGACGTTGTCGCCAAAGAGATACAATCAATGTTAGATATGGGGGTGATAGAACCCTCTCACTCACCATATGCTTCCCCCATTGTACTTGTGAAGAAGGCTGATGAGACTTACAGATTTTGTACCGATTTTCGCAAGTTGAATCAAGTAACGGTCTTTGATGCAGAACCAATTCCATTAGCCGATTCCGTATTTGCAAGGCTTCGACACTGTAAGTACCTAACCAAAATTGATGGGAGCAAGGCATATTGGCAGATCCCAATGGAAGAGAGTAGCAAAGAACTGACGGCCTTTATAACCCCTGATGGGTTATACCAATGGAAGGTGATGCCATTTGGAGTAGTCAACGCACCAGCAGTATTTTCCCGACTCATGAGGCAAGTATTACATAGCATACCTAACACTGACAACTACATAGACGACATCATAGAAGGAACAGAGGAATGGTCACCTCATGTGGTAAGTCTGAGAGACATATTTACAAGGTTAAGGCAATTTCATCTTACAGCTCGACCATCAAAGGTAAAAATAGGATACAAACAGTTGGAGTTTTTGGGACACAGGGTTGGGAGTGGCCTAATTCAGCCGGAGGGTAAGAATGTGGAGAAAATCCTAAATGTTGAACGACCACAAACTAAGAAACAGGTCAGAGCTTTGCTAGGATTAACTGGGTACTACCGGAAATTCATCCCAAATGATGCAGCCATAGCAGTGCCTCTGACTGATCTTACCAAGAAGGGCAAATCAAACAAGGTAGTATGGACAGAGAGTCAAGAGTTAGCTTTCACGACGTTGAAAACACACATGTCAAGTTTTCCAATCTTGAAACTGCCAGACTTGGAGAAAACATTCCTAGTAAGAAGTGATGCTTCTGACGTCGGAATCGGAGCTGTTCTTTTACAAGAACAGGAAGGTGAGCGGTTTCCAATAATGTACGTGAGTCGAAAGTTGGCAGAACGTGAGAGGGCGTACTCTACCATAGAAAAGGAGTGTTTGGCAATAGTATGGGCAATACAGAAGTTAGAAAGATATCTGTATGGGCGGGAGTTCATTCTTGAAACGGACCATCAGCCCTTAGTATGGATGACCAAAGCCAAGTTGACCAATGGACGAGTGATGAGGTGGGCTCTAACTTTACAACCTTACAGGTTTCTGATCCGTGCAATCAAGGGGATTGAGAATGTGGGAGCTGACCTCTTGAGCCGGTGTTCGCCCTAGTCACACTGTGTGCATAGCAGTATGTAAATAATGCATTTTTCAGCATCATAGTGAAGATATGACAGTCATTACTTTTTGTGTATTATTGTTGTCATTGTGTATATATATGGTTTTGTATTAGATAATGTCTTTAAAAGACGTTAGGACAAAGTTATATGTGATCTTGTTTGTTATATAATTGTGCTCAGTTACAATTAACTTAAGTGGGGAGGTGATTTCAAGATCACAGATAATCTTGTATATTTTAATTATATGTTAGTACTTCAGATAGATGTATTACGGTATGGTTACATTAGTATATTAAGCTTAGCGAGTTGTTTTTAGATATTGTCAGGTAATACTATGGGAACAGGTTAGGGTCAGGGAAGCGTGACTGGGTACGGCTGATAGCTGGGGAGTTAATTGGTGTAACAATAGGGAGGTCAGGGGTAGCTTGGGCTTTGGGGTCAGTTTAAATAGCGGGGCAGGGTAATAATTTGTACAGTCAGCCAGAATCAGCATGGTCATGTAAGGCATGGACTAATATTGTGGGAGACTTCTACTCTGGTTGGCGTAAGTTTTTACATTTATTGTTTCATGTTGAATTGTATTTTAGAGGATAGAATTTTGAGTTATGTATTTTTTCCAAACGTAATTATATACACATATTGATGGTAATAGCGTAAAGCCACTGTAACAAATAACCACAACATGATCAAAGTATAAACAGTTCAACTCAGTAATATGTAAATCGGAGTATTGGTGCATGGCTGTATGTATTGTGAGGTAGTGACACATACCTCAGTGACTGTAATTGCGTATATTACATTGTAGTGTCCCGGAACTGGCCGGTTAACCTTAGAGTGCGTAGGAGGGAAGAACCTCCGATATTACGTAGGAGGAAGTAACAACCTCCAACATCACGTAAGGAGAGAAGTTCTCCGACCCAACGTAAGGAGAGAAGTATCTTCGTCTCCGTGGCACATCGTAGGATGAACACAGCCGTGGCATCCATGTAAACAGGCACCCCTAACTCCGTGGGGACAACATCGCCTGGGTGGAAAGATCACCATTCGTTATTACGAGGAAGAATTCTCGTATGAACTGCTCAATAACATCAGAGATTCTAAAGTTCTGTATAGAACTGTTGTGACAGTGACAGTGGAGTGGCTTTGTATCTTTTGGTTGTTGTTTTTTGTGGTTGTGTGTTGTTGTTGTATATATATATATACACACACAAAGTTTTACTGTGTATTAGTTGTGTTATTCTTAGAACATTTGTATTAGTGTTAGTATTGTTAGAAGTAGACTATTAGTATTAGGATAGGGTATCGTGATAGTTGTATTGTTAGTAGTAGATATTTGTATTGTTAGTAGTAGATATTTGTATTATTAGTAGTAGACATTTGTACTGTTAGTATTAAGATATTAGTATTAGTAGTAGGTGGTAGTATTGTTATTGGTAGGAGAAGCTAGTTTAGTTAGTTGTGTTAGTTAATTTGGTATTAGTTTGAATTTAGATATTGTTATTGGGATTTAAAATTACTTTAAGGGAGGGAATAAATCTGTATTACAATCTCATTTGTGTTTGTGGTTGATTCAATACGTGACAGTAACTTACTCCAATACTTAATTACCCTTAATAGTGCATTTACCGTAGAATGGTTGGTTGGTTGGTTGTTTAACGCCGCACCCAGCAATATTTCAGCTATATGACGGCGGTCTGTAAAAAAAATCGAGTCTGGACCAGACAATCCAGTGATTAATATCATTAGCATCGATCCACACAATTGGTATCGATGACATGCATCAACCAAGTCAGCGAGCCTGACCACCCGATCCCGTTAGTCGCCTTTTGCGACAAGCATAGTCGCCTTTTACGGCAAGCATGGGTTCTACCCCGGATCTCCACGGGTCCCGTAGAATAGAAGCCTCGAGACACACTTGATTTATTCAAAACAAACATAGTTGTCATTTACGGATCTTCACGGGTAGATCAAACTATCAATGTTGTGACGCTAACATAATTTATAGCTATAACATATGGTTATGATATGTGATGCCTTGTAAGTTCCAACTACAAGAAACTTTTCCTGTAAAGAAGTCAGGTTCGGTTTCCTATTTTTCAGTGTCTGCATTCTACCAATGACAACATCACGCACTGACCTCACCCACACTGAAAGAAATTCCGGACCCGATCCGGGATAGAATAGGTCTTCAACAACGACTAACGGGATCATCTAAAGTCATTTATATGCTAAAGCGATATCTCGCTTGTTTGTTTGTTTCGAGAAAACAAACACAAAATTCCTAAAGAATATTGGCGTCTGATGTTTTCAGAGCATGCTATTGATTATCCAAGTGTCTCCTGCCGCTTGGAACAGCATTATTTCAGTGTTCATTAATAGACTGTCAATCAATAAAACTCATGAATTTTATAACAACTCAACTTAAAAGCATAGCATTAAGTCACGATCCATGTTGGATCAATTTCCTTCCTTTTCACACAAAGAAAGTGTTTAATGAAATAAACATCGTAATATGTGTATCCAATTTCGCCTTAATGTCAGACGAGATATAAGCCATTGTTTCTTTTATGTGACGCCAAGTGTAATTTAGTCCATTCTCCGTTTTTATGGGCAAGTCCTTTTTCTCCCAATCAGTAACAAAATTCAAACATTATCGATAACTTTTGTCGGTAGTTTTGTGACATGTAGCAAATGCACTGCAAGTCCAGGGGCGGTCGGGTAGCCTAGTGGTTAAACCGTTCGCTCGTCACGCCGAAGACCCGGGTTCGATTTCCGACATGGGTACAATGTGTGAGGCCCATTTCTGATGTCCCCCGCCGTGATATTGCTGGTGTATTGCTAAAAGCGGCGTAAAACCTCACTCACTCACTCACTCACTCACTCACTCACTCACTCACTCACTCACTCACTCACTCACTCACTCACTCACTCACTCACTCACTCACTCACTCACTCACTCACTCACTCACTCACTCACTCACTCACTCACTCACTCACTCACTCACTCACTCACTCACTCACTCACTCACTCACTCACTCACTCACTCACTCACTCACTCACTCACTCACTCACTCACTCACTCACTCACTCACTCACTCACTCACTCACTCACTCACTCACTCACTCACTCACTCACTCACTCACTCACTCACTCACTGCAAGTCCCAATGGTCCCTAGTGCGGTGTCCGAACTTTGGTTGCTGACGATCTACACCCTGCATTATATACTGTTCGGTAGTTGTGTATATTAGTATTCTCCAACTAGTTCGAAACTTTAGTGCTGGTTGTTATTCTGTCAATCTGGGACAGGCCTTTTTGTATAATATTAATATTTATAATTTTCAGACTCGTGAAGATCCGGGGTAGAATAGGTCTTCAGCAACCCATTCTTGCCGTAAAAGGCGACTATGCTTGTCGTAAAAGGCGACTAACGGGATTTGGTTGTCAGGCTCGCTGACTTGGTTGATACATGTCATCGACCCAAATTGCGTGGATCGATGCTCATGATATCAATCACTGGATTGTCTGGTCCAGACTCGATTATTTACAGACCGCCGTCATAAAGCTGGAATATTGCTGAGTGCGGCCTAAAACAACAAACCAACTAACCAACCAACTAGTTCTAAACTTTAATTTATAGTGCTGGTTGTTATTCTGTCAATCTGGGACAGGCCTTTTTGTATAATATTAATATTTATAATGTTCAGACCCGTGAAGATCCGGGGTAGAATAGGTCTTCAGCAACCCATGCTTGCCGTAGAAGGCGACTCTGCTTGTCGTAAGAGGCGACTAACGATCGGGTGGTCAGGCTTGCTGACATGGTTAATGCATGTCATCGTATCACAATTGCGTGGGTCGATGCTCATGATATCAATCACTGTATTCTCTGGTCCAGACTCGATTATTTACAGACTGCCGTCATATAGCTGGAATATTGTGCGGCGTTAAACAACAAACCAACCTCCTTTACGGCGTGATGCTGTAGTTATCCCAATACCCAAAACCTGGGCGATATCATACAGACCCTTCAAATTATCGACCGATATCACTAACAAGATGCGTTTGCAAAACCATGGAACGCATGATTAATAATCGATAAGTTTGATACTTGGAGACCAAAAGTCTCATTACTAACATACAATGTTGTTTCTAGAAAAACAGAAGTACCATCGATCATTTGGTTCGCTTACAATCATTTGTTACAAATGCAACAATAAATAAGCAACATGCAGTGTCAATCTTTTTCGATCTTGAAAAAGCATATGACACTACATGGAAACATGGTATTTTAAAAGATTTACATGATTGTGGATTGCAAGGCCGTTTGCCTCAATTCATATCTGAGATTTTAACCGACAGGCAATTTCAAGTCCGCGTGGGTTCTACCCTGTCTGATAATCATAATCAGGATCAGGATGTCCCACAAGGCAGTATTTTGTCTGTCACTTTATTTAGTATAAAAATTAATAGTCTTTCAAAGGTTTTAAGTGATTCAATTGATGAATCGCTGTTTGTGAACGATTTTAACATGTCTTGTCGTGGCAAAAGCATGAATACTATTGAAAGGTAACTACAGCTTTGTTTAAATAAAATTCATAAATGGTCTTTAGAAAATGGAATTAAGTTCTAAAAATCTAAAACAAACTGTAGAAAAACATAAATCTCACAAAGACCCAGAACTAATATTGAATAAAACTTCTATTAAAGTATACACGAAGCCAAATTTTTAGGCACAATATTTGATCATCAGGTGACCTTTTTGCCCCACATTAAATAAATGTCTGAAGGCCCTAGATTTGTTAAAAGTTGTTTCTAATTCCAAGTGGGGAGGGAATCAGAAAACCCTCCTCCAACAAAATCGAACACTAATCTGCCTAAAACTTGATTACGGCTCCATCATCTATGGTGGGGCTTGTAAAAGCAATTTAAAATTATCAGATACTGTTCATAACCAAGGCTTTGTCTTGGCGCCTACTTCACCTATTCCCAGTTCAATGTGGAGGCTGATGAGCCATCCCTTCAACAATGTCGCATCAAATTATCTTTGTAGTATTTCTCTAAATTACGTTCCACTAAATCCAACCCAGCATATGACTGTGTTTTTAATCCACGTTACAAACATCTCTACAATAAAAAGACATCTCTTATTCCAACATTTGGAATGAGAATACAATCAGATGTTTCTGCTGCTCAAATCAATCTTGAAAACATTGCCCTTACTCGACTATTCACTTCTCCACCATGGCAGTTAGTAAAGCCAGAGATAGACCTAACATTAACTAAACTCAAGAAATCCGACACAAATCAACTAATTTATCAACAGCAATATATATAATGAATTACGAAGCACTTATGACACTTACAAATCTATATTAACAGATGGATGATGCCAGCGCCACTGTCATTGGATCCAGGACTGTCTCATCCCGGTTACCAGATAACTGTTCTAGTTTCACAGCAGACGCAAATGCAACTTTAACTGCACTAAAATATATCGAAAACCAAACTAAACATAAAGAGTTCATATTTTTTCAGACTCTCTTTCTTGCCTGCAGGCTATTAAAAACATGTCTTCCATGCATTAATTTTTAATTTGTAATAGTCACAAATCTTTATTAAAAGGTGAAGATCCTCCATTTTGTATCCCTTGTGATGAGAGAAGCACAATCAAGCATGTCCTGCTTGGCTGTATTGATTTTGCCATCACAAGAGATAAATATTTCAAATCATCTTCTCTAAAGGATCGTTTTAACAATATTAATTCTCATTTAATTATTGGGTTTTTAAAAGAAATATAATTGTATAGTAAATTTGATAATATGTCTTGTGTATAAAATGAATGACCTTTTAAAATTTGTAGAATGAATTTATATCTGAGTTTGTTACTGGTTGTATCTTCAAAGGGGGTTGACGTAGTGTAAAAGTATTGTCCCTCTGGGAGGATTTAGTAAGTCCATGTCATCTTTGAATAGTTCCGCCTATTACTCTTTTAAACGTAGTATGTTTCAGCAATATTTCAGCTATATGACGGCGGTCTCTAAATAATCGAGTCTGGACCAGACAATCCAGTGAGTAATATCATGAGCATCGATCCTCGCAATTGGGATCGATAACAGGGAAAGTAGTGTACAAAGTTGAAAAATCAAAAGGTTTGACAGTAAGGAACTTGGTTCTTTTCTGAGATTGCTGAACGTCAAGCAAATTATTTTAGTTCTTACGAATGCACATGGTATTAATTCCACTTGTCTCAAATGCATGCTGTGAATATAAAGAAAGTCCTTTCTTGATTGTATTTAGTATTATGGTTAGTCTTTGCGCCAGGGATTTGGTGGTACATTTGCTTAACCAATAAATATACCTCTCATTGTATGGATTTTTATGGAGCTTTGGAATCCAGTACAGAAGAGGAATGGGCATGTCTTCATGTTTTAGAGTCACGTCAAAAGTTGACAGTACTGATTTACAACTGATTCCACACTATCTGTGCACACTGGTATACAACTGAATCTACACTATCTATAAGCACTGGTACAACACTGTTTTGTACGCCACCTTAGCGCAACGATTACCGTAAATCTTGTTAAAGTATGGAAGTTACGATCGCATTAGTTCTACGATCTCTTTGTAGGGCGTATGATCTACACAGAAAACTGCCATTTCCATTGATCAAATTCGGTATCGAGGAATTGATCACATTGACTCCATTCGTTCTGTTATAAAGCTCATGTAGTGTAAGTAAAGCTCAACAGTAATATTGTATTGCTAGTTTAAAGAAACTCCACTCGACTCATTGATTTCCGTACACCCTGCACCATGAATCGAAGGACCATGGCGCCACGTCCCCGCTGTAAACACAATCCCTCGTTTGTTTTATGGACAAACACCTCAGCATTGATTAATAGATTAGAATCTAAGTATCGAATATTCTTGCAGGTCATTTCTGAATTGTCATATCGTTTCCAAAATAACAAGACATAGGCATCCGTATCCCCCACACTTTTAATTATATTCATAAAAGGTAAGAAATATTGAATAGTTTATCACAACTTTTGAGATACAACCGAGCATGCTCTTTCTACCAAGATTTCAAAGAGCGTCATACGACTCTTGCTCAGAGTTTGCTCTTGTTTGTGACGGGTTCCACCGGTGGGGCAGGATATGCTCACCTTTGCGCGAACACCTCGTATTATTACTATTTGATAGTGATACATAAACACATGCTCATGATATAGTCGGAGTCGTACAATCTGCTCTGCTTTATGCAGAGATTTCTTTTAAATGTGGGGGGCACGGGAGGCCCAGTCGTCTAAGGCACCGCGATTCGCTGTGCAGAGTTGCGTCTCTTGGACACGCCAGAAACCTATGATTGTGGGTTCGAATCCCGGTTCGCCCCAATTATGTTTCCAGGTTTGTCAGCACCATACCCGTGCTCGTAGGCTTCACCGAAGTGGTAAACGTCCAAGACCTGCATCACTTCGGGCTTTCCTCCCACATTAAGCTGACGCGCCGTGATATAACTGGAATACTGTTAAAAGCGGCGTTAAACCCAACTCACACTATTAAATGTGGAAAGGCTTTTGTCGCTTTATTTAGAAATAATTATTATGTTATGAGTAACACAAATGAAAGCCACCTTTGAACTTACTGCCTCAGAAACGCAAAATCGAAAATTTAAAAATCAAACTGACTTGGAGAAGGCAAACATTGACTGTGCATGTGCCCGACGTGTATGCAATGTTCCACAAAGACATAATGTACATGTGTAGTTACACTCCGGATCCAGAAACGAAAACTAATCTAAGTGAATCCAAGTCCAACGCGTTGGTCTGGAAAAGCAAAAATAATAATGCAAAACATTCTGGATAGCACAGGGTTCCAGTTCAGTTCCTGTTGTGTCTGAAAAGTTCTATAGAGAAATAATGAACGGTTTGTGAGTGGTGAACAAAACGGGAACAAAACGTGACGTAGCCCCTTTCTGTCTCCCCCGGCAACACTTCTTTTGTTTGCACGACACTGACAATACCATACATCATTTAGGGGCACCGATTCAAGTGCATAAAGGAGATTCCTTTATAATGTCTAAAGTATAGATCAGTTGGTAACGAACCAATATCACCCATAGTTTTAAAAAGTCAGGCATGTCTTGGTTGTTAGCAAATCCATACAAATTGAATTATAAATCGTAATCAAGGGTGTGTCTATGTGGTTGTTGAAGCGATGTTGCTGTGAAGTCTTACTGTCAGGTATGTACCGTAAATACGTGAATAAACGTTCGGCGTTTATCTATTGCGGAAGGTCCCGAGATCCGGCGTTTATTTGTTTTCAGAAGAGTATTAATATTAAAAAATTGTTGTTGTTTTTTCTCACATTCTGTACCTCAAACTGACGCGGTGTACGGTATGGATCCATACAGACATAAATTGGTAGGATTCGCGGTATTTTACTCTCTTAAAGCGTCAGTGAAGCCTGCACTAAAAAACTACTCGGTGTTTATTCAAGGCACGGGGTTATGAGATCCGAGCGTTTATTCAAGGTTTTACGGTAACTTGTTACCTCTTTGTTCGGTCAGATATCGGTTCTCTGGGGTCTTTGTTAAAAAAAATCATTGTTTCCCTGACAGCAGTAGAACATTGATTGTAGAGAGGCTTTCTCGTGGAGTGATTATTTTTATACCCTGCATATGTAAGTGTAGTTTGTTGACACATTGATTGAAGAATAATTTTTCATGGGTTATATGTTGTTGGCCTTGACTAGCACAAGCGCTGTGAGTGAGTTGGGTTTTACGCCGCGGTCACTGCTAGCCCTTTGAGCTTCTAGACTGGACCAGACAATCCGGCGATTTACAACATGAGCATCGATCTACGCAGTTGGGATACGATGACTTGCATAAACCGAGTTGATTTTTTTTTATGTAATTGAAAGGTGAAAGAACTGTTGTCAAATTTGAAAACAAAACTAGTAATATGTTTTCACAACAATGACTTCCTGAAACATTTGTTATTGTTTTCAAGGAACATGGGGTATTAAGTTGACACAATCATGGTTGTATACATGATACTGTTGACATTGATATATCTACAGTGGTAAAGTTATTAATATTTTATCGCTATATAAGTGCAATAATCTTGAACGCGACGTTAAACCCCATTTCACCTCACCTATTATTATGTTTTTTTCTCATTTAACCTTTGCCAAGTAATGGCTACAATGTTAAAATCTTATTTTATAATTAAGTAAATCTGCAAATGGAGACATGCAGATATTGTTAAAATTGAACCCACAATGTTGTGAGTGCGTTTGTTATTTATTAGAGTTACCTCCCTGGGCCCGGTTGTTCAAAACCCGTTAACTCTTAACCAGCCGTTTAGTCAGTTTTAACTCTCCGTTAAATTTAACTGTCTGGACAGACAGAAAGGCTTCACGCAAATGGGTCAACGTTTCACCACAGCGAAATGCTGTATTGGGAAATACGTCGGTAAGAGCTAGACCGGTACCCTGCCTGTCTTGGACAGGACGTGGCTCCCTGTTATGACTGTTGCCGAATAACATAAACATGTTTAGTGTAATAACTTACAGTTAGGAAAGCTTTACAACATATTTTCATACGTATAAATATATTTCTTATGTACGTATATCATTATACACTTTTATAGCTAAAATGGATAGAATTATCATTAAACCGCCCACATGTTATCAGAAATCGGCGGACCACTGTAACTTGATAATGCCCTCATATTGCATGACGACGGGTCATTATCACGCCCGTTGTTGACGTCATAGACTAGGGATAGTGACGTCACGTTAATAGTGACGTCAACTGGATTGTTCTATGACGTTTCCATATTTTTTAAAGTGGGTCAGTGACATTAGTGTTGATTGCAGTAAATGTTTCAAAACCGATATTGTTATTTCTTCTTATTTGAAAACAAATTCCATCCATTTTAGCTATAATAACGGTAACGCTATTTTTCAGGGCATGGTTAATGGAATACCTCGGGCTTCTGCAAATGATAATGCCCCCATGTAATTTTCCCATAACAAACAAGTAAACACCGATGCAGGGCATCAAAGTTCCCCGCCATATGTCATGACTCAGAAATGCATAAGTATGATGTTACTGAGGTATGGAATTAACATTTAGTGCGTGGCAAATTAAACGGGAGAAAATATATCTTGAATATACTACAAGGAGCTTCTGCAAGGCAGAAGAGAAACTCATGAAGCTGCAAAATTATATTTACCACAAACCAGACAAGGCTGGGACGTAAAAAAAACAATATTTATTATAAGCTCCACTTGGGTATGGTAGCTGTAGTTTAAAGAACGTAAATCGTAAGAAATTGTAGCACTTTCCGGCCCCAAAATAACCATGTGCGAAAATGCATGGAATCAGCCTACAGTAAAAGCAGATGCATATAATCAAATATTATAATAACATGGTCTTTGCACTTAATTATGCATTTGATCGTAATGTACGTGAACAAGTCCACCGAGTCAACAACCCTCATTGCTTTATTGACAAGTCCTTGATGCTTTTGCATATTGTTCACCAAGATAACACGTGTACATTTTGAAATTTTCAATGTTCTCTCAAGACTAACCTTTCATTTCACAAGAGGAACAGATTCAAATGGCGACAATGTATCATCACCAGTAAAATAATGTACACTTCTATATGTAATACACTGAAAGTTATTTTGACATTTTTCATTGGCGGTTGTAACACTTATTACGCAATGTGCAATGCTGACTGGAATTCTGACACATGGAGTCGTGATTTAAGTAATTTAAATTAATATCATCAGCGGTCAAGAAGCCACCACGTGTTCTGATCAGCAATAAAGTATACTCTTTGTCAAATAATATTTCCTTAAGAACATTTTGCTTAATATTATTAAAATCAAACCTAATAAAAACAGGGCATATTTGAAGAAATCTCCAATAACCATGACATTTAACCCCGAACCGATCTTCTTCCATGACACAATGATTGACGTAACGTTTGTAGCGACCAGAACTGGGATAAACACTGTAGAGAATTATATCTCTGGCATGCAACTATGTGTTTAATTGACAAACATTTAATAAGAGCAAAATCATCTGCACTTCTTGTGTTTTGTATTTTTACTCCGTTCTGCAAAGTGCGCCAATGGCAATGCTACTGACTCGATGTCCGACATTTGCAGCGTATAAAAGTGGTAATGCGGAACTAAAGCGGAATACAATTTCATCTTTTTATGCAGATCGCTCATGAAAAAATGCAATTCCTCTAAAATGGTCGTGTTGCTTATTATCTGCCCATTGAGAGTTAACATTATGAGAGTTGGACATATTTCTTCTCATACACAGTAACACAGCAGGCAAATGTCAAGGAATAAATACTCATGACATTGTACAATAGGCCATGATGTTCACAAAATATATGTGGGAGGGTATGTACATCAATATAATAATATTAATTATTTTGAATATAACTAAGTGTGTCATTAAACATCAAACAATGAATACTCAACATGTCAGAGTTGAAAGGGGTAGAGTTAAATTTGTACTATTCAAGGGATTTCTAAGCCCCAACACCTCACAGCCCTCTGGCAACTGATGCGTGTATTTTTGTTTGTATACTCAAGTCCCAAAGTCATTTTTTGTAAATATTACTATCATTATCATGTTAGATTTTAGTGGTAACAATTATTCAAAATCACTCCATTTGATTATTGTGTACATGATGATAAAAGCAACTATTTTTATATTAATGGTGGAGGTACATGTAACTGCTTCCACGCATAGCAGATGCAGGATGTGAGAGAGTTTGTCTCATCTTAGAAGTCTAACTTAAAAAAATAAAAGAAACTAATTACATATAGAAATATTAGAGTAGAAATTGTTGAAAAAGATTTCTTTAATGTTCCTTTGATTCACCCACCGCCCTATTCTTTATTCTCATTGTTTTAAAGGAAAAAATACTATATGTAATATCCGGTATGACAAAATCTCCTTCCCGGTCAGCATTAAAATAACTGGGAAACTCATTGAACCATTCCTGGTAGCTTATTGACATATATACATTGAAGCTTTCATAACCCTTTTGCCAGCAAAATGTCCTCATATTTCTGGGGAGAACATATGGACTCTAAATGATATTATTTAATATGATTGAAATATTTAGAAATGTTTCAAAATTACCAACTTAAGACAGATAACATATATTTAAGAAACCAATTACTAATGGAGAACTGAACTTGTTATCTCAAGCTTTGTCATCATTGACATTAATATTTGCAAGACAAAGCAACAGTAAGAGTTATCCTCCCTTTACAACTTGATCAAAATGGTCGTCTGATCCTTGCTGTTGAAGGCCAAGTGGCTGAAGTTTCTAAGATAATATTTCTTTGAAAGACGAGAATGTGTAGGTAAGTCATTATACCTTTACTTTTTACCTTTTTTTCTGTGATTTCTATCAAGGCAGGTACAGACCTATTGTGCAGTCAGTCCCTCCATGATGATCACTTAGCCTATTACAGCTGTGAAGGGGACGAAGCTTTTTTTAAAACTATGTAGTTTCAATATATTGTCAAAGTACATGTTTCTCAAAGGTTGTAAATGTGAATGACAATGTTCAGAAAACAAAACTCTCAAGATTCCTTTCATTCTTGAAAGCATTACATTTATGCCACTTCTGGTCGAGGGGATGTGAGTAATAATATAGTCAACAATCTCTTAACATTAGCAATATTGACCCATAGCATTCAGATTCTCCTCACAAGTTTGAAATGTTATTTACTATCATCTGCCAAAAGAAAATCTTAAGATTCCATTATTTGTCGAGTTTGTAGGTGTTATCCCATTTTCGGTCAAGGTTATATGAATAATATTATAGTAGAAAAATCTCTTAAAATTAGAAATCTTGACTCAAAGTGTTCAGGATTTGCTCACAGGTTTGAAATGTTATTTACTATCATCAGCCAAGAAGAAATCTTAAGATTTCATTAATAATAGATTTTAAAGGTGTTGTCTCATTTCTGGTCGGGGTGATAATAATAATAATATAATAAATAAAATCTTTTAAAATTAGAAATCTTGACTCATAGCGTTCAGGTTTTGCTCACAGGTTTGAAATGTGATTTACTGTCATCAGCCAAGAAGAAACTTAAGATTTCATTAATTGTAGATTTTAAAGGTGTTATCCCATTTCTGGTCAAGGGCAGATGAGTGATGATATAGTAAAAAATCTCTTAAAATTAGAAGGGGCACGGGTGGCCGTGTCGTCTAAGGCGCCGCAATTCACTGTGCAGAGTTGCGTCCCTTGGATCCGCCAGCAACCTATGATTGTGGGTTCGAATCCCCGTTCGCCCCAATGATGCTTCTAGGTTTGTCAGCACCATCACTTCGGGCTTTCCTCCCACATTAAGCTGACACACTGTGACATAACTGGAATAATGTTAAAAGCGGTGTTTAACCCAACTCATTCAATGTTCAGAAAACAAAACTCTCACGATTCCTTTCATTCTTGAAAGCATTTCATTTATGCCACTTCTGGTCGAGGGGATATGAGTAATAAAATAGCAAAAAATCTCTTAAAATTAGAAATATTGACCCATAGCACTCAGGTTCTGCTCACAAGTTTGAAATGTGACTTACTATCACGAAAGAAGAAATCTTAACATTCCATTAAGTGTAGATTGTATGATGATATTGTGTATAAAATGTCATAGGTTGATTATGACCTGTGAACATCTGTAAAGATTGATGTATTACCACCTTCCATGGAAGTGTGTACTTGTCTATTTCTAGACTTGCTAAAGCCAAACTGGGGAAAGTGGAAATTGATAGTTTATACTGAAGGGTTCATTGGTCTGTTGAGGGCTCTAACAACTGAATACAGGCTAGCTACTGCTAGCACTGGCCTGACACACTAGCCGTAAACATGTCACAAGATGATTCCCTAATTACTACTGACTAGTTGTCTGTTCAGATCCCTTACTGCTCAGGCGATTGTTGATACTTGAATTCCAATGAGGAACTGGCTCTATGAAGGTTGTGAGAACCTCAGTGTAAATTTAAGCAAGGTCATTAGCTCATATTGTTAATGTTGTAGCAGAAAAAAATAATTTTACTTTACTGGAATTATTTGAATTCCCTATGGGAATGAACACAAAAGAAGATTTAATAATATTTTGTGAAATAATTTGTAAATCTGTGAAATTTAGATATGACTGTATATGTCAAGGTTATGTTTTAACTTTTTTTAATGTCTGCTTGTCTGGAGCGTATGTCCAAAGTTACAGATAACCTATGAGTATCACTAACACTGACCTTTCTCATTGATAATGTTGTAGCATGCCTATGATGCAGCTTACAAAACAAAAACATATTCAAGTACGGTAGTTGCAAGAAGCAGTATTTGACAAATTGTTATAACGAGCAACACTGTTTTGTACTGTGTGTTCAATCACAACAACTGTGCAAAATTCTGTTTAGAGTCTGGCTGTAAAAAGAATATTCATATCAATTTTTTCAAGAAGTTACATGCATACAGTCTTCTTCAAAACTTATATACTAAGCGACAATGAGAATAACTGCTTTTCAAAATAAGACATGTTTTCTTTTTGTCCCACATTTTATTGCAGGATTCAAATTAGCTTACCATATTGCTGCCATACAGTCATGACTACTTGGTGCAGACAGAACTAAATGACAACACAATAATAATAATAATGATATTATTTTAAAGAACCATACTGTTACGCCTTCATCGTTTACGAACTAACCATTTACAATTTCTCTATGATGATAGATATGATTATGACGCGAAGGTCATTGGCCAAGAAAAGAAGTTCAACAACAGATCATCAGATACAGGCATATGGAAAGCTGTAGATATGGAGACCCGCTACATGTTATCCAACCAAAACACAACGCGTTATAACCTCAGAACACCTTCTTTAAAGTAAGGGTATACTTTGACTAGTAGCTCAGATTCTCAAAAGTGTTTAGGAGTTCCAGAAGCACACATGGCCCAGTCTAGACAAACACCTTGTCTCTGAAATGAACATATTTTACAGATCAAAACAGTTGTTATATTATAGTTATAAAAATATAATAAAAGGAGAGACTCTTTTTGGATATAATTGTTTCAGGGTCTGTATGGCAGACTAGACCCAGTCATCCAAGGCATGCAATTAGCTGTGCAGAGTCGTGTCCATTATACATGCCAGAATGCTATGATTGTGGGTTCAAGTCATAGAATTGTCCAGGTTATGTTTCTTGGTTTGGCAGCAGAATACCTGTCTTCTTGATTTTCATCAGAGTGGTAAACGTCTTCGACTTGCATCATGTTCGGCATTCATCTCCCATTAATCTGACATGCCATGATATGCCTGAAATACTGTTCCAAGTAATGTGTCACTAAACGAAGCAGATTATTTGTTTCTTGTTTGACACTGCACTTGTCAATATTCCAGCTGCATGATTGTGGCCTGTGAATAATCGAGTCTTGACCAAATAATACAGGGATTCATATATGTGACATATGGATATAATACAGCTAAGTAAGATATATGAAAACAACACGTGTAACATATGTTTTACCACCTTTTTTTAAAATACCATCCTATCCATAAAGCTATAATATTATCAAATATATCATTCTGTCAAGAAGTGACATAACCTTTTTAAAATGTATCAACTGTTGAATTTGCTTTTGTTTGAGGATAGTCAGTTCCATTACAATCTTGCTTTCAAGGCAAAAGGACAAGAATTTTTATTTGAGAAGAAATTGACTTTCAGTATATTATTTGTTCACCAAAGGGTCCATGTAAGATGATGGTGGCAATTTTGTATTCTTTCTAAGATAGCAAAATGGTACATATGAAATAAGAAATTTCACAATAAGTAGTTTTGAATCCTATTTGAATTTCCTCCAGAATCTGTTGTGATTGTGATTTGCTTAATAATTGTTTTTACTGGTTTCAGGATTAGAACTGATAGAGAAACTGGTTAGTGGCCGGAAACGCCACATTTGAACAGCAGATAGCCCTGCGAATTCAGAACACAGAGTTTTACTGTTGGTACCGCGAGTGTCACATCCATGGATTAGCCGTGAATGGGTACAGAAAGCGCTTAAGAAGATAAAACCTACTGAAGAGTTCTTGACTGTGTTTACAGTTACAATGAGTCTACTCGCGAAGCAGATAGTTTTACAGATAAAGCGCTTGTGTCAGAACACATAAAATATTGAAAACCTTTCAAATGTCGAATCATAATATCATCAATATGACAATGAGTAAAAATGCATGCTTAAGAAGTCTCATCCAAAGTCTTCATCCAAAATAATACAACCAAGATGGCAAATGTGCAACTGAGAGTGACTTCTAAAGAGAGTGTGAGAGGCAGACAGCAGCTGTATGAGACTTTTTTATGAGTATTTAAAAACAATATATGTCAAATATAATAAAACGGTAGACATTGACCAAGAAATGTTACTTATAGGCCTTGGACGAGTGCAAATTAACTACCCGGGTACCCACCCCACTATTACCCAACCCTACTCGGGTACCCGCTGTTGGTCCCAAGAGATAAGTACAAATGTAGAACGGGAATAGTTTGACTGTAGCCCTGGCAAAATGTATGTAGATACTCATAGAAAACGATCTGGTCTTGCATACACTGAAGCTGACTGAAGTCTTACCTCTATTCAAACATATAAAGTCAGAAGGAATGTGTGCATAGTCAGAAAGAAATGTGAACATTAGTCACTTATAGTGTTACCGTGGAAGTTCTAGATATTTTTGTCATTAAACAATATATCACGTGACTAACCAAGTTCAATCCACCAATGATGTTCTTGATTGTAATTGAACCAAAGATGAAATACACATACACAGGTCATACACAATCTTAAGACACCTAAAGTTACTGGAATTGATTGCAAATGAGTATTTAAAATTTGCTGAGGGAAAGCTACTCTCTGGTATGGAAAAGTTATTAATTTTCAACAGCGGAATAATACCTGAATATTGGCTGAATGGTATTATCTAATCTGATCAAGAAAATATTTACTGCTACCAGGGTAATATAAACTGTGTTGGCAAATTCTTTACTGCTGTATTAAGTACAAAAATTGCACAATGCCTTCAACAGAGTGAAATACTGTCAGAAAATGATGGTGGCTTTTGAGGAGGTTGTAAAATATTTAATGATGTCTGTATAACCAGGGTATAATGGAAATTCCAGATAACAACATTTAGTTCAAAAATAAAATGACCTGCACCATTTGGAACAAGTCCAATTTCACAAACTTCATGAACCAAGTCAATATAATTAAGAAACAAAGCCAAATTGCATGAAGGGTTTTGAAATGATCTTTGAGCTGGTAGATTGTGGCATTTTATAAGCATATGATTTGGAGTGCAAAGTTCATATTGATCACTTGTAAATTCCTAAAACGTCTCGTCAACTGTAGAATTGACAATATATGGTATTGTCTCCCCAACCACTGTGGCATCACCAGAAGTGTGATTTAGAGGAATTGGGAATGACTTAACTTGATAAAGTTGTGTTTCCCTATCTTTGGATGTTACTGGTAACATCATAGTGCCATAAACAGTACTGTCATGTCTTATGTAATGTACCTTGGTAGCTGTGTAATAGTATGGCAAATCCTTATGAACCAGATGGAAATTTAGATATCTATCCTTTAATGCTCTCCTTTTTTGATAGAACACGCCTTAAATGTTGGAAAGGTATCAACTCAGGTGATAGTACATTTTGTAACAACTTATATAATCCTGTGCTCAACCGATTAATCTTCCTTTCAACCATAGTAGCAAAATGTAACTCCTTTGCAACAAGTTGTATCCAATGTGCATACATGGCCTGAAACCATCGTATCCTCTCTCTACCTTTATCAGTTCAGTCAATTCATTATGATTTGCAATTATACCTTGCTTCAAACCATCCATTCTGTCATTCGCCTTTGATATGTACGAACCCATGTAATCCTGTGACACGTTAAAAGCTGCTTCTTCAGCTCTCATTCTGTTTGATAAGATATTGATATGTTGACATATTATATTCACTGTCAGGGCGGCACCAAATAAAATTGTGTGAGAATTCACCAATAAAAGGTAGCAATGCTCTCTTGGAGCGAGTCTGAGAACCAACAATTTGACCTTGAAGAATAATGTTTCTGATCAAAGTAACCCCTTCTAACATGTCTTTGAAAGTGTCGCCATGTACGTGATAAGTAAAATTCAATATAGCCCTCATATTTTCATCACAGGACATATGATTCGCCTGAAGACTAATTCTTACTTATACTTTGTACATCATGTCTGAACTCCTGAAGCAAAGACAAAAAGAAACTATTCTGCCTGACATAGATTATCAATATGTACATTTTACCTCAACATTCAAGTAGATCTCTATACATTTACTATGGTAATAAGCAGTACTTCTTTGTTCTCGTTTTATTTGCCAGGTACTATACTCAACAAGAAAAGTTCCTGTGACACCAATATTTTAGTGTATTTTTCAAACAAGTAAAGTTTGGTTTTCAATATTGTAGTATGGAATCTAGTCACAAAAACGCAACTGCTACAGAAAAGCATGCATTCCATGTAAAGGTTGACTTTTATGTAAGCCCCATGCATTTCACAATCCAAGAATGGGTATAAAAACATGTGCGTTAACGGGATTCCATATGCATTGTTTAGCATCGTGCTGTCAACAACTACTCAGAATAACAACAAAATTACGCAATTATTCCACATTACGAAATGCCACGCTTGTCCGAAAATGAGCGCCTGTGAGCCATTTGGTGTTTATGGCAACATTGGCAACAGACGAATGCAGTCAGAGACCATCCTCGCTGTGACAGGCCACGCATAACCAATAATCGACAAGACAACTTGATTCGAACAATACACCTATGAAATCGATTCCAGCCAGCAACAGTGACTGCAAGAAGCATCCTTGGCCTTTGACGAATATCTTCACAAACCGTTCGTCACCACCTCAGATGTGCAGGGATTGTCGCCAGAAGACCCGCCAGATGTCCCATTTTGAAAGGACACCACCGTCAAGCATGTCTACACTGGTGTAGACAGCGACTACGCTGTACGGCCATGTAGTGGGGACAAGTTCTATTCACTGACGAGTCTCGTTTTCACCTCAGCCACAACGATGGACGGATTCGTGTGTACCTATGTCGAGGTGAACGTTACGTCAATCGTTGTGTCATGGAAGAAGTTTGGTTCAGGGGTGGCAGCATTATGGTATGGGGTGGGATTACAGCAAGACAGAGGACCTGTTTGATAGTGGTAGAGGGAAATCTCAATGGACAGCGCTACCGCGACGAGATCATTGGCCTTGTTGTTCTACCGTTTTTGCTTCGTCATGGCCAACGCATTACCTTTTAACATGACAATGCCCGGCCTCATATTGTTCAACTTGTTCAGGATTCTCTTCAACAAACCAACGTTATTGTCATCCCCTGGCCGGCTCGCTCCCCTGATCTCTCACCAATCGAGCACATATGGGATGAGATGGATCGGCGCCTTCGACATCAACCACGTGTTCCACAGACCCAGCAGGAACTTCAAACATGCTCCAGCAGATATGGACAGATATCCCACAGGACTTTGTGCGATTCCTGGTCTATTCCATGAGATGAAGATGTGTTGCTTGCATTGCAGCCAGAGGTGGACACACATACTATTGATGTGTAAACTGACATTTTGGCACGTTCATGTTTTTTTTATGAGATCACGCATTTTCTGAAGTCAGTATGGCAAATTAAACCATTTGTACATTTACAGGAGTCTTTTATCTGTTGCAAACCGAAATTGCTTCAGATTTGGTAAAAAACATAACTTTGCATTAAATCTTATTCAATGTCACAGGAACTTTTGTTGTTCAGTATATATTATTACTTATATGGCCTCGACCAGAAAAAGGGAGAACACCTGTAAAATCTACAGTTAATGGAATCTTAAGATTTTCTTTCAGCTGATGATAGTAAATAACATTTCAAACTTGTGGACAGAATCTGAATGTAATGGGTCAATATTTCTAATTTTAAGAGATTTATGACTATATTATGACTCATATCACCTTGACCAGAAGTGGGATAATGCCTTTAAAATCTACATTTAATGGAATCTAAAGATTTCTTGTCGGTTGATGACAGTAAATAATATTTCGCACTTGTGGACAAAATCTTAATGTAATGGGTCAATTATACTAATTTTAAGAGATTTTTGACTATTTTATGACTCATATCAGCTTGACCAGAAGTGGGATAATGCCTTTAAAATCTACAATTAATGGAATCTTAATATTTCTTCTCGGTTGATGATAATAAATAACATTTCAATCCTTTGAACAAAGGTCTAAATGTAATGGGTCAATATTTCTAATTTTAAGAGATTTTTGACTATATTAAGACTCATATCACCTTGACCAGAAGTGGGATAATGCCTTTAAAATCTACAATTAATGGAATCTTAAGATTTCTTCTCGGTTGATGACGGTAAATAATATTTCACACTTGTGAGCAGAATCTTTATGTAATGGGTCAATATTTCTAATTTTAAGAGATTTTTGACTATTTTATGATTCATATCACCTTGACCAGAAGTGGGATAATGCCTTTAAAATCTACAATTAATGGAATCTGAAGATTTCTTGTCGGTTGATGATAGTAAATAATATTTCACACTTGTGAGCAGAATCTTTATGTAATGGGTCAATATTTCTAATTTTAAGAGATTTTTGACTATTTTATGACTCATATCACCTTGACGGGAAATGGGATAACACCCATAAAATCTACAATTAATGGAATATTAATATTTCTTCTCGGCTGCAGATAGTAAATAACATTTCACACTTGTGGACAGAATCTTAATGTAATGGGTCAATACTGCTATTTTTAAGAGACCTTTTACTATATTATCACTCATGTCCCTTTGACCAGAAATGGGATAGCCCTTTCACTTGTACAATTAATGGAATACTTGTAGCTGATTTTTATTAATTATTGATTAGATATTTACCTTTGTATTACTGTAATCAAACCGTGCAGAAGCGGCATAACATCTTTAAAATTTATTAACTGTTGAATATTTATAATTAATTTTAGCTTTTGAAAGTGATTAGGACCACAAACTTAGCAAATATTGAGAGAGGTCATAAATGGTACTTTTATAGCGAGTATAATACCAGTAAGTGTGTTACACAGTGTCAGAATTCAGAAATTCATGTATTTACCGAGTGAGGGTGAAGGTAATACATGGATTCTTACATGAGTTTTGTAAAACAGAATATGTACTGTGTACAGTTCTTTTATCCACGTAATGCCAATCGCCAAGCACGGGTACTATCTTATTCCGTGTATTTTACCTTCCGCTGTCAGGGGTGCGATTGGTTAGCCCATTGGTCAAAGCGTTCGCTCGTCACGTCGAAGTTCCGGGTTCGATTCCCATCATGTGTTCAATGAGTAAACCCTATTTCTGGTGCCATGATACTCCAGGAATACTGCTAAAAGCAGTGTAAATACATATTCACCCACTTACTCACTCCTTCTGATACTCCAGGAATGCTGCTAAAAGCAGTGTAAATACATATTCACCCACTTACTCACTCCTTCTGCAGACGTCTATCCAGTAGACCACTCATGCAGTTGATTTCGTGTAGAAGGGGTCCCCAGCAACACATGCTTAATTTTAATTGTCTTACTAGGTGACTTCATGGATCGGAGGTTCAACGTCCTCCGACGTGTTGGATGTTTGCTTATAATATCAATCACTATTTTGCTCTCTGCCCATGTGGACCAACATTTTACTGCAAGAACCAGTAACAGCAAAGCTGACCATGCAGGTAATATTCCCTTGATCGGATGGGGAGTCCGGCTTAGAATCGTATAATGAGAGGCGACAAAGGAGCCTCGGGTAGTCAGGTTCGTTATTTGGTTGATTGCGAGACATCGTACATGTCGGCGTGGGACGTTGTTCATACTTAAACCAATCGTTTATTTACATGTATTTATATCGGGGTACATGACACACAATTAACGAAGTCACTATACAAGCATGCCCACCCGGTCCATCGATTGTGGTGCCCGTGAAGATCCGGGGTAGAATAGGTCTTTTCAGCAATCCATGCTTGCCCTAAAAGGCGACTATGCTTCTCGTAAAAGGCGACTAACGGGATCGGGTGGTCTGGGTCACTGACTTGGTTGATGCATGTCATCGTATCCCAATTGCATGGACCGATGCTCATGATGTCTATCACTGGATTGTCTGGTCCAGACTCGATTATTTACAGACCGCCGTCATATAGCTGGAATATTGCTCAGTGTGGCGTTAAACAACCAACCAACCATCGATTGTCGCCTCACATGACAAGTGAAGCGGTGGGTATATTTTAAGCAATGCCCAACATAGACATACACAATGCACTGTCCATCGATCATCGTGATTTTAGGCTAAATATATAAATATATTATTTCGACTTGCTTCAATATATCTTTCCTTTATTTCAGGAGTAACTAAGTACTTCTTTCTGTTAGGTCTGGTTTACTGGTGCATGCATGCATGAGCAGTCATATCCGTCTTACCGCTTATATCTGTTATTTATACATTTATTATAAATTTGCACACCAAACGTCTGAGCTTGCATTACCTGCATCATGTATATGTGATAGGGTTATGTTAAGGAGGTATTTGAGGTTACCACTAACTTGTATATGTGGGTAGAATGCCATTCTGAAACAATCGTCAATATCCAGCTTGGATACTTCTTAGCATGTTTCAAAGCTTATCTATCGTTCTGAGTGATGTATAGTTTATATCCGATAAACATACTCCCCCGCGTCTTTCATTTATAATGATTTATATAACATGTCTGATATACAACATCCCGCGTTTCATTCTGAGTAATGTATATTTTATGTCCGATGTACCTGTGTACTTCCCCGTAACTTTGTAAAAAGAATTATAAAACACTTTCATCTTGTGTAATTTTCGCCTCAATCTTCTGGCAAACCATATACAATTAACCCATCGAACTAATTCAAAGAAGTGGAAAGAGCTTGTCTAAATGCAGAGGCAAGTGAAATAATTGTTTTGAAATTATATAAATATGATTTCTCACATCTACTCATGTGTGAATTACAAGGATTCCCTTCAGCACAGTTACATTAAATAAATTAATGTGATTTAGAAACACATCCTTGATTTCAATTATTGATCTAATTATAACATAATTTGTTAAAAGAAATATCGTACAGACACAGTGACATTTGTGCATAAATGTGAATTGCCGCACAGAAAGGCGTGTGAATATTTGTCAAGTACAAAATAACAAAATAATAATTTAAAATAAATCATATTCCGCATATATATCACCATGCGTTTTAGAGCTAACCGAAAGCATCACCGTAGTAAATGGGGTTTTGCGAAATTGTGGACTGTTTATCCTTGTTCTGGTCGTATCCCAGTTCTGGTCGCTACAAACGTTCACCTCGACGTCGGTACACTTGAATCCGTCCATCGCTGTCCCCACTGCATGGCCGTCCAGCATAGACGCTGTCTGCAACACTGTAGACGCGCTTGACGGTGGTTGCCTGTCAAATTGAGACGTCTGGTGGGTCTTCTGGTGACAATCCCTGCACACCTGAGGCGACGACGTACGGTTTGTGAAGATATTCGTCGAAGGCAAGGGATGCTTCTTGCAGTGACTGTTGCTGGCTGGAATCGATATTGTAGGTGTGTTGTTCGAATCCAGTTGTCTTGGCGATTATCGGTTACGGGTGGCCTGCCACTCTGAGGATGGTCTCTGACTGCATTCGTCTGTTGCCAACGTTTTCACAGTTCCCCTCATGGTGTTTCTGTGGATTTTAAATTGTCTTGCAACATCACGTTGACTCTCGATCCTGCTTCAAGCATACCAATGGCTCGTAGACGCTCATTTTCGGACAGGCGTGGCATTTCGTAATTTTGAATAATTGCGTAATTTTGTTGTTTTTCTGAGTGGTTGTTGTCAGCACGATGCTAAATAATTTATATGGAATCCCGTTAACGCACATGTTTTTATACCATTCTTTGGTAGTGAAATGCATGGGGCTTGCATAAAAGTCAACTTTTACATGGAATGCATGCTTTTCTGTAGCAGTCGCGTTTTTGTGACTTGATTCCATACATGTTATACAATATTGAAAACCAAACTTTTCTTGTTTGAAAAATACACTAAAATATTGGTGTCACAAGAACTTTTGTTGCTTAGTATAGAAAGCTATCACATTTCATGGATAGTTGCCAAACTATTGATACCCCAATGTTTCATGTTGTATTTGCTTTGTAATGTAAAGAGGCAACTTCTACCATACCACCACTGTACAATGTAACTGTCACGGTCGCTATTCTGATATTCGTCGTAAATCACACAGGGCAACAATGTCCTAAGATCAGTTAAAGTAAATATTACATAAAAAGTAGACTGCAGTTGTTTGATTAATGATTGATTGATTGATCTTTGAAGGTTTTATAGATTTTCGGGGAACGCGGTCCATTTATAGATTGTCCATAATGAAGGCTTACAAAATTCCTAAAATTGTTATGAAGTAGAGAAACTGTCACAGGCTTTCCTCCAGGATGCAAGAGGGACATATATGTCCCTCCTCTTCAACCCTCACGTTGAAGTCGAATAAAATTCAAACTGCACCACGCACACAGATACTCTTCACAGTTTTGATAAAAAAAAACCTGTTTGGTCATATCAGTTTGGGCAAAGCAAAATTAGGTACATAGTAAATGTCGCCATGTTTTTACACATTACTAAATCACCACTCACTGCGTTATTTACAGCATGTTTTGAAATATAAATTTCGCATATTTACAGGGAGAAATGAATTTCAAAAATAGCATATTAGTAATCACAGGTATCTGTCTTTGATCAAATCACCAACGATAATTCCAAAACGTCGCCGATAACTCTAGAATCGTTTAGAATGTTTTGGAAAAACACGAACGCCGAAGTGAACTTTCCGCCGTAGTGGATAGTGTTTACAAATCCACGTTTCACGTATACCGGTTATGAGATGCCTGTAACATCAGGTATATTTCAAAATCAGCTGCGATACACACATCCTTGAATTCCTCATACAGAGTAGAAGCAAATGACATAATGTCTTTGTCACCTATACAAAGTGTCAAGATGAAATCAAGCAAAATAAATTAGGTGTGAAAACGAACGCTGTGCTCGAAAAACTACAATTGTTTGAAATGTAAACAAAGCAAAATTCACATTTTACACGGTGTAACATTTTCTCCTATTTTGAACTATCCATTCGTCTATCCGTTGAATACATTGGCTCAACAATTTAAGAATATGCACGGAAAGAGAACCGTTTGAAGAATTGGGGAACTAAAAATAGATAAATTGATATTTTCAACAGAAATTGTCATTTTTTCCCGTTCTGTGTGACGTCATGACTGGCGCAAAATCACACACAACGACAGCGGTATTTATCGGAATTTCTGACTATTTACGTTGGTTTCAATGAAAAATATAACAACAAATAACAGTACATAGATTGTCAGAATGTTTCTGATTACATACATGTCACATTTATGCATATGCAATCCCTGAACCAACGAAAGTCCCCTCGAAAAAATCCCGTGTACTGCTGACACGGAACACGCCATTTTGTTAGAGCCGTCACCGGTTGTGATGTCATACGTCAACATTGTTGTACATATTTGGTAATATCTTTGAGGTGAAGGTCCTTGAATGAGAGTGTACACGATCATTATATCATGCTGTTTACAGTTTCAGTTATGATGTAGATTTTGCATATCTTTTATACATTTTTTCACACAATTAATTTCACTTTGGAAATTTGTCAATGGTCAAAATGATATCATACGTAAATATGGGCCACAACATGTATGAACAAACCTTTGATAACCTCCTGTTTGTTTGAACATTGTTTTACATAACAATTGATAGGTTTATAGTGTCGAATACGATATTTTTTTCCTTTGGACAAGTGTTACAAGATGAAGTGTAAATGTAACTGTAGCATGTACGTATTTCTTCGGATGTGTTATAGTGAATACTATAAGCTCATATAACCATGCAATAATGTCCATGAATAGCCGTTTCATTTTATTTCATAACTAAAATTGAATATTTTACTTTAACAAAATGATAATATATTAAGTTAAAATATATGCACACATTTCTGAAAGAATTGTCTTGGTCTTGGTATTGTTTTTGTTATGTCGTTTGATACACAGAACAGTGACATCTAACGATTCGCCAGGATCGCGTCAGTCACAAACAAAATATACGAAATATTCCTCTCGTTTTGCATGATTATAATCAATTGGTTAAAGTATAAAAATAAAACCTATGCCATGTAACCCGTTGGTTCAACCTTATACGATTGTCCTGATAATTCTATACCAATAGAGCTTTCTACACATCTTTTATTGTGTAATTCTGAGACGAGATGAAGAGAAATAATAACATAATAATGAACAAATATATGTCCAATATTGAATATAACTTTGGTTGTTTTGAACAATTCTTTGGGGTATTTCATTACGTAAATTGATGCCAAACAGGTGCGTGTCTTGTCCAATTACGATACACGATAAACTATCTAATTGTTTATATATTCAAGACATTATTTACTTGGTGAAAGCAGTCATTTTATGTTGTGTCGAAAAGGCGTCAAATTCCGTTTTACACATCGAGATTTTCCGTACCATGAACGGAATTTAGGGGAGATATATATTCATCAAAATACCACTGTCGTCTTTCTCCGACGTTATCAAAGACATAAAATCAGCCATGACGTCAAATAGAATGGTGTTATTCTTTTGGTATTTCATTACATTTGATGATAAGGCTAGTACAATTGCACATTCAGGAGAATGTTGGACTCTAAGGACTAAGTTATAGGTTATATTGGGCCATCCATTTCTCTGTTACCTCTCTTTTATGGAGTACGATTTCATCATTTCTTATGGGTTGGGGGGGGGGGGGGAGAGGTGCATAACAAAACGTTTACAGTTTCAATATCGATATTTGTGTTGGAATTATTTGGTTCCTCGTGAACAAAACAACACGAAAATATATTGTCCTAACCCACAGCTAATTCTCACCAAGTAACCTGAGTTACAATGTTAACTTGTGCTAGGTATAGCGGGGTTATGCCCCCTTTTCTATGTACGTGTGTAACCTCGCTGTAATTTTATGGGTAATTTTATAGCTAGAGGTAGATCCAGTGCCGCGTGAGCGCAATTCTCGCACAACGTTCACTTTTCCGATCTTAGGAAAGTGTGCGTCAGAAAACAAACTCGGCATCCAGAGGGATATATTATGATGAGCAATAGTTATTACAATAGAATAAATTAAGTCTTGGCAAAACTTAAAAGCTGTAAACGTACCCAGACCGAAGTGTCGTAAAATCAGCGTCTGACCGTGATGAAAACAAATCCGCAACTGTCACTGTTGATCTGTTGATCAGTTGATCAACGAGTGAGTGAGTGAGTGAGTATGGTTTTACGCCGCTTTTAGCAATATTCCAGCAATATCACGGCGGGGGACACAAGAAATGGGCTTTACACATTGTACCCATGTCGGGAATCGAACCCGGGTCTTCGGTGTGACGAGCGAGTGCTTTAACCGCTAGGCTACCCGACAGCCCCAGTTGATCAACGAACTCATTCGAAACAAAGTCAAATAAATAAAGTAAAGTATAAAGCAATAAAAGCCTAATTGAACTAAGTCTCTAAAAGAATAATTAAAACAAATATTTAGATGATAATAAATAGAGTTGAAGCTACTGAATAACCGAAATGCGAGATACGAAACTAAAAGTCAGCTCAGGCTGTGACGTAAAATGGCGCCTTGCTGTAAACCGGGAAATGGAACACAGCAGAGAAGATACATTCTACAGAAAACTGAACGGCACCCCTTCAGAGGCTATGAGATTACACGAACACTGTCCTTAGCCCTTGGATCATCATTACGACCAATCACCCCTGTACGATCATTAAGGTTAGGTACCCGTTTAGTGGCTATTATAGATTCTATAGCGGCTCCTAATATTCTTCACACAAAAACATCAAGGAAAAAGGATGAAATGGTTTTGTGTCGAATGCTTTGGCTACTGGAAACTGCCCTGGAACTTTCACCAGCTACATTTTTCAAATGCGAACTCACCGTTGTGCCCCCCTTTTTCCCTACTATTATCCACACTATCCTTACAATGTTCCCTACCACACTTCTCTGTCACAAACATCACCCGACGAATTATTAAATACCGTGTTATTCAAGCGTACTGGCGAGTTCGACGTCTGACGTCTGACGCCTGGAGCCGTTTTCAGTTCGCGCCAAATCGGCTCATTCCTCACCACTCGGTATCTTGTAAATTACGGAATGGGACGAGTGTGCCAAATGGCATCGGGATCATTCGTAAATCACGAGACACCATGCCTACCCGTAACCTTCGTAAATGTCCGTCACTTATGGTTCAGTTCCGTAACGTCGTAGGCAGGCACGAACGGGAACCAGTCGAAGTCGGTCGAGGTCGCGTCCAACGGATTCAAACAAAAACTGGTTGCCTGTCTTTCAGGCATGTGACCTACGGCAGAGATCGTTCTCTCGAGAAGTTGTGGTACTGTGTTCAAAAGATGCTCCATTCGTGTAATTAATAACAATAATATGAATTTACAATATTTACAATTTATCGATTACCATAGGACACTTTACACATATATCTATATAACTATCATTACTATTAAACTGCAAAATAAGAGATTAAATAAGCTTAACGGTGAGCTTCAGTAACTGTTTATAACTCCAGTTGGAAATACACCAGATTACAGCAGTAGCCATGTACCAATTGTATGACATCCAGTAACTCTTATCCTTGAAACAAATACTGAAATACAAATACAAAGTTCCGATTCCGAATTCCATGGTATTGTTTTGATAGCTCAATAACTACTCGTGTATACAGACATATAGATTAGATAGGAATTGTCTCATGAAGTTGGACAGATCACTCTTGTAGGACTTTCTCTGTAACGATCAGATGATTATTTCTTTCGAAGTTGTGGGAATCGGGGGATTTGTCATTTTCTGATGACTCTTGTTCTAGTATTGAGGTCTTTATTGATGTGAAACTACAAGGCTAAATATGTTTTTGATATTTCAGGTATTTTTTATACTTTTATGGGCAATGTTTATGATGATTTTACATGTGAAACACCGTTGTACTGAAGTCATGTATACTCACACGCAAAAGAAACGCAAGTGGTTTTAAGCAAATAGGTAACAAACACGGAACCATAAATTGATACAAGTTTTAGCATGTAGTGAAGCCTGATGGTTATTATCAATATTTTTGGTTGCATTTTGGAAGCCCCGAGTAAAAACGCAAAATTAAAAACGAATCGCCAAAACGCACCATTACAATGAATATGTGGGTATCATGCACCCATTTCTCGCGAAATCGAAAATGCACGAACTGTCACGAACTGTAGTGGGTATAAAACTGTGGCCGATTCTCTGACCTACCAGTCCTTGGTCAACAATGCCACGCCTAACTCAAATTCAGAGAAACCAGGCTATCTGACGTTTGGAAGCTGGAGAGTGTCCAAGATGTTGCCCGTCATTTCAACGTTAACATAACCACAATTTACCGTCTCCTGCATCGATACAATGCTACACAGACCACAGATGACCTTCCTCGGCAGATTACCCGTCAACACCAGCGACATGGTTCCTAACTGAAAGTGAAAGTGCTCGACAGACCATGGGAACACATAATCGACACATTAGCCGGGACACTGAATATACATACATGTGAGTATACATACTGTGGAGCTCAATCCAATAAAGTTAGGTAGACAGATGTCAGTTCCGGAAGAGATCTCCCCGGCCGAATCATACTAAAATCGTAAAAAAGATGGCACATGTTGTTAGGCTGCCTGGTGCTCGGCATTAAGGGGATAAAACAAGGACTGGTCGGTTCGGAGTCGGTATACTGTGTCTGAGTGGGGTCATTCAAGTTAAACTGCGACATGGTGTCTCAGTGGGCTTGCACTAAACGAACGCACGCATACACGCACGCACGCACGAACACACACACGGAGATGAGACGAGAAGTTCTATTTGTCTGTGTGTCCGTCACACACATAATCTTCAACGCGCAGTTAAACCCTTTTCACCTCACCCCCTTGGTTTCTGTCGCGTCAGAAGCACACACCGCCGCGGCATTTCCATGGTAACGGAGTTCACGGAGATCGGAAAGACGGAATTCCGCCTTAAGATAGAAACATGAAGTGAAATGAAAGCACAGCTCACATACATAGATGTCAACGTCAGACAAAGGGTCTTGATCGTATACAAACACGCTCACGCACGCACGGACACACACAGCCCTTAAATCGCCTCTATTTCGACAAGCAAAGGTTGCTGAAGACCAATTCTAACCCGGATGTTCACAGGGGTATAATATCGAGATCTGGTGATCGTGCTGGCCATTGTGAGTCAATTCGTTTCCCTCTTTTCATGTATTTCAAGGGGGTTACCTGATTGTATACCTGAGCGTTTTCATCCAAAATACATAGTATCCGTTTCCAAAATGTCCATCGATACACGACACGGATTTTCATCAAGTTTTGTCAATGTATTTCTGAGCATGTATGTTCCAATTCCTTGAAGACCCAATGCAACCCCCAAATCATCTGTCGTCATGAGGGAAGGCTTAGCAAATGGGGAATGTTAACTTCATTGTCCTTCCTCCATAAACACGATTATTTGTCCCAATGGCTATCTTACTCGCATCACAAAAAAATCAATTTCTGCCACTCATCAATCACATATAAATAATAGCGACAAAACCCTTTCAGACCAATCTGTGTTTTTCGTGTGGACACCAGGATGATCATCTTTTTAGCATCTCGTCTCTTGGATCCTCTAAATTTAAGTAAAAAAAAGATTAACAAAAGGCACCCGTTCAGGGCATGCTTGGAGTGTATATAAAGTTTCACAAAGAAACAATGAACCGCTCATCTGTTATTCCCCCAACGCGATCCCTATCTTCATTTGAACCTGTTCCACTTGTAGTAGCCTTGGAAACGCAAATATAAAAATGAATACCATTCTTGAAAAGCAAAAGTCACCAGTTCAAAGGATGCCTATCAAATAGTGATAATACCAGATGTTTGCGATGGGTGTGTATCCTGCCCCACCAGTGGCACTCGTAGCAAACACATGCAAAGGCAAGGCAACTGTTCACCTGAATAAAACACATATGGTACAAGTCAAAACAGTGAGTAAAATCACACGTCATTGTTGTCAAATTCAGAAATGTCTACTTGAAAAGTTATTTTTATCAAAACTTGAAAATGTTTACAAACTTGGATGGGACATTGAGACGCCAGCCACACAATCCAAGTTCATGTGAATCTTTATAAATACTGTCATATGGTTTTTTCCAGTTCCTAAATAATAAATGCTGCATCTTGTTTGCTTATGGTGTCAATTTGAACAAATGATGCTGATGATCGATGGTCCTTTACAGAAACAACATTGTGTATTTGTTATCAGAACATTGGTTTCTTAGAACCATACTGATCGATTATTGATCACGAGTTCCATAGATTTGCAATACGCAACTTGCCAATATAATTGATCGATATTTTTAAGGATCAGTATAATTTCGTCCTGGTTTAAGTATTGGAGCAACTACAACATCGCAATGAAAAAGCCTTTGTCTCACGGTCCAAGTGTCATCAAAAATAGTCAATAGTATTTGAGAACATGAATGGTGTTTGTAATTATGAGTTTGCCCTTTGGCAACATTGAGCTCATGAAAAGAAAATAGTCCATATATTCTCCCCCATTGAAAGTAAGTTTTTTTCCTGGTTGCTTAGTTTGGGCACTTAAGTACATATATGCTAGACCACAAAATATACGTCACCCCAAGTAACATTGCATGGAAAGTTGTCATTTAAATATCTAGGTAATTTTTGTCAAAGTTTCTAAAATTTAACAAGTAGCTAATGCATTTCAAGTCCACGTAAGGACCATATACAGGCTCTAGCAACGGTACCAGACAACCACAGATGACCGACCACGTAGTGGAAGTCCAAGGGTCACCACCCGATGTCGGAATCGTTAGATTCTGCGACAGCATCTTCAAGTTCGCTTTGTTACTGCTGCGGAAACTGCTCGACAGACTAATGGACACACCAGCGACACATTAGTGCGGACACTGTGCGTCGACGATTGACGAGCAGACACCTCCACTCTCACAGGCCACACCGAGGACCCATTCTGACACCACGTCATTGCCGGGACCTTCAATAGGCAACACAGCACCAGCATTGGCGCCACCAGTAGTGGAGAAGAGTCCTCTTCTCAGACGACAGCCGTTATTGTATCTCAACAGCAGATGGCAGAGAGAGAGTCTGGCGACGCCGTGGCGAACGTTATACGGATGCTTGTGTTGTTGAGACTCGTGGGGTGGTCCGAGCATCATGGTGTGGGGTGGAATTGGTCTTGCACAGAGGATCGGCCCTCTAGTCTTCCAGAACATCCGTCCAGGGAGAGGCAATGGTGTCACAGCAGCTCGGTACATCAAGTCTTGAGACAACAGGCCATACCTCATTTGGCACGTCACCGCAACCAAGAGGTTTGAGCATGATAACGACACTGCGAGAGCAACAAGAGACTTCCTTCAGAAGAATGGCATCTGAACCATGCAGTGACCTGCCCTCAGTTACGATTTAAAACCCATTGAGCACATGTGGGGCGAGATTTATAGACGGCTGAATGACGTCCAACCAAGGCCGACAACTGCAGCTGAACCGCGTCAGGCGTTCCTCAGAGTGTGGGCTCAAGTGCCTATGGCCTTCATCAACCGCCTCATCCATTCCATGTATGTACTTATGATGCCATTTTCTCAGAGACTAGTGTTGTGTTTCACTTTAAGAACATTTGACACTTTAATTTCAACCTTGATGATCAGTTTTGCCAAGATTCATCTTTTTAATATGTCTCAAAGTATGTTTACAGTGTTTAGACAAATAAGGTTTCTCATATATCCATCCTTGGTGACGTGTCTTTTGCGGTTCAGTATAGTTCGATTAGGAAAAATATTTAGGCCGCGTGTCACAGAACTTAATGGCAATATCTGAATTATCTGTCAATATCTGATCCCCATCTTTAGCTCACCTCGACGTCATAAACATTTTTGCATTTTCGACCCCTTCTCGGAAATGGCTTAATGGGTTTAGCTGAAAATGCAGCCATATCGGAAAATACAAACAAATCATGCATCACACGTCTTAAGCATCATCTCTGCAGAAACCACTGGACAGGGCTAGGACGAGTCCAAATTTACTACAAACATTAGTGACTTGTAGTGTAACCATGGAGTTCTAGATAATTTTTGTCATTAAACAATATATCACGTGACTAACCACGGGTACGGGTAGTCCTGTGGGTACTCTGGTCCTACTCAGTACCAACCCGACCCCGGTACCCGAGTGACCCGTCCCAGCCCTACAAGTGGACCAATCAAGCTGAAACTTCGTGGACTGATTTATGTTGGAGAGGCACACCATGATTTATCGACACAAGTTAGCCAGCATAGATCTTGCATGTTATGTTTCTAGTTGTGTCTACCAATATATCAGTTCTGAAAATCACTCCATTCTTTCTATGAAAGTTGGATAATAGAAAGAATATGCCATCTAATAACCTTAAATGAAGTCGACCTTACATGGTGTCTATATCATATCTTTCATGTACAGCAATGTCATGTAGCTGTAATGGCAAAATAACTGACATACAACGAACTGCCAACGTCAGTGTATTGAGTCTGTTGCCATCATTCCAAAGGATAATACCTTTGATTTGGAAAATGTGTTGTTTCTCCTTCCGGGACCATTGGGACTACACAGAACAATACTATCCTCTGTATCTTTAACAAACGTTCAACTCCATTAACCTCAGCTGACGGATTGGTCAACAAACAGCAGGAGCCCACAGTACAGACTATAGAGTATAATTCTTGATATTGTATGGGAACGTCTGGCCAAACCAGAAACTCCACTTCTCCAGACTCCACTTAATCAGAAAAAGACCATATGTTCCCGAATTTGAAATCTGCATACAAGGGAATTGATTCTTTAAACTTTTAAGTAACATTTTAAGAGAAAAATAGGTTTTAAAAAACCCACAATATTTAAAATTTCAGGAACCACACCACTTTCATTTTCCTATACGAACACCATTTCATCCAAGTTGTTCAATGATAGATACGTGTTGCAGAACGCGGAAATGGCTGCCAAGCCTCATCATACTGCCACCAACCTGTTGGCATTATAATCACAGGTGACTTTTCTGATGTTGACAATAACAACCTTTATCAGTTATTCAGATATGAGTACAGATCAGTGAAATCACCTACCATTTGGGATCACGACCTTAAAATCATTAAGGATGCTATCAAAGCATTTGCCTAAAATAGACTAAGACTGAAGATGAACCTGTTGAATGTCTTTCAGAGCTGGTTAAGTCAGTGCGCGATGAAGTCATTGGTAGAATGCACAAACTGAAAAAGGAAACAGAACTGGAATAAACCCATTCTGTCCTAGACTGTATGGCTGCCCTACATATATATATTGTTTATTCACAAAAAGTGTTAGGCCGTAGGCCTATTACACAGAAGTATTTACAGAGAGAGGGAGAAAAAAGAATTACCACTCGTTTACATATACATCCATATCCATACACATTCATACACATGCATATACACAAATAAATATTTAGACTGTATGTAATGAACGAAGTCGAAAAGCTTTGTAAACGTAGACTGCTAGAT
This sequence comes from Haliotis cracherodii, assembly GCF_022045235.1. Lineage (NCBI taxonomy): Eukaryota > Metazoa > Mollusca > Gastropoda > Lepetellida > Haliotidae > Haliotis > Haliotis cracherodii. The sequence goes on along the minus strand of NW_027266270.1, from coordinate 14,451,865 downwards.
TTCGTATGATTTTAGAGTTAGTGGATGACATAAGAGCATTAAATTTATTTTTAGAAGGGGTTGTAAAATATTTAGGAGGAATGTATTCAGCTCTTAAATTATTATAAGCATTGCATACAAGCACAAAATGATATTCGTCCTCAATAAAATTCTGGTTACAAATCAAACAGTCTCTGTTCTCTAATTTCCTTAATATATCGACCGGTCTCAATTCGCAGCCGATGGGAGGAGCATCTCAACTGAGCAAGAGCAGCTCTGAATTTTGAAACATTTACTACCTTGATATAGCTTTCTAAGCCAAATGAAATTTTGTAAAGAGAGTAACTCTTGGATTTAGTGCTAGATGAAACAGCTGCATGCCAATCTTGCTCAGACGAGGCTTTTAAACGGTTTACAAATTCCAAGATAAAACTTCTACTATTATTACTAAATTGCATCTCCCATATGTAGCCAAAACCAAACGAACAGAGAATGTGTTTGATTTTAGAGACCCAGTTGATCTTACCATTATTAACATCAAGTAATAATAATCTATAACATTTCTTAACTAATCTATTTTCAGGCAAATGTAAAATTCTGTACCAATAAGTAACTACACGCTTAAAAGCAAATATGTACATAGGGTACCTTCCGCATTCCCCCCGAACCACATGATTTGATGAAGATTGTTTAACCCCAAGAAAGCGTTTACATGCTAGTATCTGGATTTGCTCTAATTCTTTGTAGGTATCTACACCCCAAATCTCGGCACCGTATAAAAACTTCACTTCTCCAGACTCCACTTAATCAGAAAAAGACCATATGTTCCCGAATTTGAAATCTGCATACAAGGGAATTGATTCTTTAAACTTTTAAGTAACATTTTAAGAGAAAAATAGGTTTTAAAAAACCCACAATATTTAAAATTTCAGGAACCACACCACTTTCATTTTCCTATGCGAACACCATTTCATCCAAGTTGTTCAATGATAGATACGTGTTGCAGAACGCGGAAATGGCTGCCAAGCCTCATCATACTGCCACCAACCTGTTGGCATTATAATCACAGGTGACTTTTCTGATGTTGACAATAACAACCTTTATCAGTTATTCAGATATGAGTACAGATCAGTGAAATCACCTACCATTTGGGATCACGACCTTAAAATCATTAAGGATGCTATCAAAGCATTTGCCTAAAATAGACTAAGACTGAAGATGAACCTGTTGAATGTCTTTCAGAGCTGGTTAAGTCAGTGCGCGATGAAGTCATTGGTAGAATGCACAAACTGAAAAAGGAAACAGAACTGGAATAAACCCATTCTGTCCTAGACTGTATGGCTGCCCTACATGAACCGTGTTTCTCCCCCCCCCCCCCCCCCCCCCCCCCCCGACACACACACACACACACACACACCCCTCCCCCACCCCAACCCCCAATGCCTCAAATAACATAATATCAATCTCATTAAAGTCATATCTAAGTTAAACAAAGATCTCAGGACGTCCCATTACGGGTCACGTCAGAACGACCTTTCGCGACCGACCACTGAAACAACCAACAAGAAGTCGTCAGCCAATGAGAAAACAGCTTTCTCGAGCTTTACGGCATTCGTTTCAACCTGGCGACTCCAATTTCAGACAACGTTTGAAAAATATGTTGACACAGTTCTCGATTGAACTTTTGAAAAATGAACAAACGAACATTCCGGAATGTCTAATATATGGTTGCGATTGTATGGCAGTGCTTCCCACGTACTGTGCAACGCCTCCTCCGTTCAAATGTTTATCTCATTGAAGCGAGAGAAAGACGATAATTTTGACGGAATCAGTCGTATGGGCCGTAACTGTCGTTCGGGATACCCCGTGTTAACTTTTTCGAGGTTGCATGATCAGAAAACTCATTCCGACTGTCACTTTCATGATCTGGTAAGCGACGCTTTGATTGGTCGGATGAAAGGTCGTTCTGATGTGACCCGTAATGGGATGTCCTCAGATCTTTGTTTAGCGATAGCTGATTTTAATGAGATTGAACATAATATTTCACTACATTACTTGTTTCATTAAGTCAGTGGGGCGGTCGGGTAGCCTAGTGGTTAAGGTGTTCGCTCGTCACGCCGTAGACCCGGGTTCTATTCCAGACATGTGTACGATGTGGAAAGCCCATTTCTGGTGTACCCCGCCGTGATATTGCTGGAATATTGCTAAAAGCGGCTTAAAACCATACTCACTCACTCATCAAGTCCGTTGTTTACGTGAAATAATCACGGGAATTGCACCAGACATCATTTTGTCGCTGATGCCTTTAATCAGGAAACGTCCCCAACAGGTCTACCATAATACTTTTAGAAACCTTACTAAGGCCTTGAATTTTAGTCGTAAGAGGCTCTTTAAAATCTTCGTGGAAAGAAATTGTTCGAGTGTCCTATACAAGTTGTGAAATGAAGACACCAAAAGCTTGAGCTGATCAAGTATTGCTCGACATAAAGGGAACGTTTAGTATAATGTTTTTTACTAATACAAGATATTTACCATCCCAAACACATTTGCGCGATAATCTCTACAACTTGTAGCTGCATGAGATGAGAAGAGTTGAGGCTGCTAAACGAACACATTTAGCTCGTGCTGTGCATGAATGTACAAAACATTTCGACATTTCTCACTGGACTCGGCCACAGCACACCGTACGACAAGACCGCCTCCGTGGTCTAGTGGTAGAGCGGAAGGTCCGAGGTTCGATCCCAGGCCGCGTCATACCAAAAGACGATAAAATATGGTAGTTGTTGTTACCCTGTCTGATGCTCGGCATTAAGGGGCTGAAACAACTGGTCGGTAAACTGTGTCTGAGTGGGGTATTCATGTTAAACTGCGACATGGTATCTCAGTGATCTCAGTGATCATCGGTCCGGACAAGTACAAGCAGCAACCCCAACCCCCTGTTTTACTTATATAGTCTAACCAGCTTTCAGGACTTTCTACACAGTGCCAGACCAGTCTAGCATCCATCCATCCTATTCCGGAAGTTTACAGATAATTCGAGAATCTAAATATAATAACGCCCTCACTACTGATTAGATTAAGTGGTACTAGATTCCTGACAACTAATCAATATCCAAATACAATCCAATGAACTTCTTCTGAATCTCAACAGAAACAGTGTAATACAGTTACAATGATTGTTGAACTATAAATGACACTGCCATATAACATTAAGTAACGTTACGGTAAGTGCAAGACGACCTGATATCTCACCATTGAAATTAATAAAGACTGTAATTGACAAATTCAACTATTAAACACCAGGTCTCCTCCCGCTCTAATATATTTAAACCATGGCCTACATTCCAATAGCCTCCCTACCTAAAAGGTCTGTAGACATTGACAACGAAACGATCGTAATTTAATTAACATTCTTTTAATGAATATTCTCATTTTAACTCTTTAAGAGTCACCGAGGAACCGGGGCATATATAGATCCATCCAACACGGTAAGTCGATATCATCATGACGAAGCTCCAAGTTTACAATGTACACATTCCACACTACTCGGATGTTGACATGAACTTCAAGATGTTTTCTAATCAAATTATTTTAACCATGTCTTTGTCTGTTAGGTTTTCTTTCGACAATATAAATAGTTTGGCGCACATTGTAAGCTGCCAAAACCAGCGTTGGGTTCAGATGTAAAGAACAATTTTCATAGTCTCAAGAAAAGACATTGAAGAAAACTTCATAAGGAGCAATCACTGCAAGTCTCAAACTTTTATCTTTTTAGAAAAGGAATAATACGTCAAAATGTGGGCATTTGTAACCCTATGTGCAGCTTTAGTGTTTACTAGTGTGGTTGGTGTCGATGGGAACTGTGGGATTTGTAATGTTAAGGACTTGCCCGGGTTTGAAGACAAGCGAGTGACGGACCATGTGATGAGGACGGAACAGAACATGACCGGACGGGCTGAGTGCGCTGCCAGATGTAACCAACATGACCTGGCCGAGATGTGTGGCTACAACCAAAACACAGGAGACTGTGTAGCCTACAATGCCACGTTCACAGACCCGTCAACCGTCATCTATTATGACGACAGTGGATACAGAATGTACTCTCTTTGTCCAGGTAAGAAGAGAATTGTTCTACAATAGCATCAATGCACTTTTCCAATATAAAACCCATGCCTTGAACGAACCCGCCAAGTCATAGTATGGTCTTGTACTTCTGCAAGTCCCAGGGGCATGGGTGGCTCAGTCGTCTTAGACGCTGCAACTCGCAGTGCAGAGTTGCGTCCTTTGGGCCTGTCCCTTGGGCGTGCAATAAACTTATGATCGCAGATTCGAGCCCTTGTTTTCCATGATTATGTTGGTATTAGGTTTGTCAGCAACGTACACCTATTCGTAAGTTGCACCAATGTGGAAAACGTCTTAGCCTGCGTCACTTTGGACTGTTCCCCCACATCCAGATGACACGCAAACCAAATCTTACTCACTAAAGTCCAGCTCTCCGGACATTGTGTTTTCTGGGAAGTTTGCAATTGTTTCACAAGCATTATTATTTTTAAACAGAATGAGCTTTTCTTTTAGATTTTGTGTTTTCTGGGAAGTTTGCAATTGTTTCACAAGCATTATTATTTTTAAACAGAATGAGCTTTTCTTTTAGATTTTGAGTAACTACTTTTGGAAACGTGATAACGACATAACGTTACTTGTGTTTCAAGACACATTCAAGAATACGCATACCCTCCTCAATACATGGTTTGTGCAAAAACACTACCTGTGTGGGATTATAAGTACTGATATGGAGGACCCGTCGATGTTCAGGTTTGATTCAGATATAATCTTTGTCTATTATGTAGCCACATTTACAACGAAAAACAGAACAAGCTTTTTATCTTTTAGACATTACGTTACTTGTGTTTCTTTAGGGTGTACTTTCTGAAAAAAAATCTGTTGAATTAATATAATGTATTGATGGTGTGGCACACTGTCGTGTCTTTAGTGGTCTGACGTCTGCAACATTATTTTTCCAGCTACCCCTCTGGGATGGTGCTCTTCACCCAGCGACTGCACCATGGCTGACACCGTTTGCATGGATAGGGGATGTGTCTGCAATGCGGCGCTTGTCTTCTCCGAAGTTGCTGGGGGATGTGTCCCAGGTACGTCGATGGTAACAAAGCGGCTAACACTCAGCAACATTTCCGTAACATTCAAGAATCCTCATACCCTTCAGTTTATATTTATGTACACTTTTTGTCTATTATGTACCCACATTTACAGTTAAAGGTTGAACCATACTGAGTATCACATAGAGTCAAACTACAATTGTGCAAGTTTTAAAATAATTATGTTTTGTCGCAAGCAGTTCAACACGTTCACTACCTAGATTATGCCCACATGTCCCAAGAAGAACCTATTTTACAAAATGTCAAAAAAGGAAAGGGACACAAGTCATTCCGAATGGTCCGGCCTTATTAATCAATTATCCTTTGATTTCAGATTTTTCGTGCACACTTACACATAACAAGATACATTTGTAAAAGAAATGTGTAGATCACTCTCCCTTTGATGGATTTGCATCATTATGCTCTAACCGCTTTGAACACACGACAGAACACGATTCTGATCACGACAATCCAGTGGTCACAGAACATTACAGACCCCAAAAACCCAAATAACTCACTCACTCGTCGATGTCATTTCAATAACCTGAACCGGATTGCTTTGTGATAGGTCGTGGTGTATATTATAACAGCTGACTAACGCCTGCAGATAAACTATATTTTTATGGGTTGTACCGTCATTAAATGTTTGTTGATTCATGAAACAAACACTTCTTCCTGGAATTGCCGCTATTCAATGTCTGACTGATCAGACAAAACCTTCCTGTTTCCTGCTTTTATTTTATATGCCTGCAAACTACAAATTAATCAAATGAGAGTGAGTGAGTTTATTTTAACGTCACTTTGTCGATTATCTTGTTTTTTCTTCAGCACCTCCGCCATACTTTGGCACGTGCACCTCCTCTTGTTCTGGGACGAACGTGGTCTGCAATAACGGCTATTGTGTGTGTGACATCATGTATGTGAAACGTGGCAGCAGTTGTGTCCAAGGTAAATATTCAACATAAATAACAAAACCATCATAACGATGTATAACAACTCTGTATGTGACATTATGTATGTCAAGCTTGGCAGCAGTTGTATCCACAGTAGATATTTAACATAAATAGCACACCATCATAACGATGTATAACAACTCTGTATGTGACATTATGTATGTCAAGCTTGGCAGCAGTTGTGTCCAAAGTAAATATTTAACATAAATAACACACCACCATAACGATCGATAACAAACTAAGAAAATAACTCCGTGAGGATTTCAGGACAAAGCAGATCCTGTCCGCATCCTTGTGTCTAAACCTTATTTTGGAATAGATGGATCAGTTACGGTATGTGGCTAAAATGATAATTAATGTTCCTAGGTCAGTCATTTTTCTTGCCAAAATTTCTTTTTTTTTCAAATTCCCCGTGTCATATGGAGCACACAGTGACAATTGAAATTGTTTTAAAGAGGCAAGTTTAATGTGTGATTTAAACTTGTGTTTTTGGTATACTTGGTGGAGGAAATAAAGGTATTTCTCCCTCATCACTCATCACACTCATGTTTCTTGCTCGCGTTTGAGAAACATTTATTACATGCATCATCACATACTGCTCTGACAAGAAGAATAACCTCTAGAGATCCTATTCACCCCTGGAACCTCCACTGGGATAGACGGCTGTATTGACAAAGAACGACTTTATCGATTCGCTTTTCATTTCAGATTGTGGTGGATCTGGATACGGATCAGGCTTCACCATCTTTCACGACAAAGCCCTCAATGGTTACAACGACAGGGTCGTCTCCTCCATTCTAACAATAGAAGCGTGCACGAGTCTGTGCCAGGCGGAATCGGGTTTCACTTGTGTTACCGGGGACTATCAGCACGGCACTGGGACTTGCTATCTGAGCTCAACAGCTTGGTATAATGCACCAGCGAGCTCGACTGTCAATAGCACCGCGTATCACCAAATAATTCGTTACTGTGCTTGAAGAGCAGAAAATGCTTTTTGGTCAGTGCGAGGTTTACGATATCCATGCCGATTAAAGTTATAAACTGAGGAGCAAAGGAAACTTTACCTCTTAGTTGATTTTCTCATGTTTGTTTTTCGCGAACACCTGGTGTCATCACTGATTTTCAGTGGGCCATTCATATAATTTCCACTGCTATTTATCCTCTACGCCGAGTTGAATATGTTTCGGCAGAAAATCTAGGCTGTTTATTCTCTTGCATTGACAATTTAAATTCAGTTGGAAAATACATCTTTAGTTAGCAATATGTTTATGAACTGTACTCGCTTGCATTTAGTTTATTGTTTGTTTCTTGTTTAACGCCGAACTCAGCAATTTTCAAGCTATTCTGTAAGTAATCGAGTCTGGACCAGACAATCCAGTGATTGAGATTGATGACATTTATGGGAAAACAGAACTGATGCATCTCTGTGCAGTCGACATTTCTTAAAAAGAGGTGAAACACCACATCACAGGGCGGTTGGGGTAGCCTAGTGGTTGAAACGTTCGCTGGTCACGCCGAAGGTCCGGGTTCGATTACCCACATGGATACACTCTGTGAGGCTCATTTCTGGTGTTCCCCTTTTGGACGTGGCTTGAATAATGCCAAAAACGGCGTATATCCATAGTCACTCATTTGGAGGCACGGGTGGCCCAGTCGTCTTAGGCGCCGCGATTCGCTGTGCAGAGTTGCGTCCCTTTGGCACGCCAGAAACCTAATACTGTGGGTTTGAATCCCGGTTCGCCGCGATAATGTTTCTAGGTTTGTCAGCACCATACCCGTGCTCGTGGGTTTCACCGTAGTGGTAAACGTCTGAGACCTGCATCACTTCACGCTTTCCTCCCACATTAAACTGACACGCCGCGATATAACTGGAATAATGTTAAAAGCGGCGTTAAACAAAACTCACTCACTCACTCACTCACTCACTCACATCACTGACATCACAGATAAGATTTGTTTAATTATACCCGAATTTTGTCACATTACCTATTATGCCGTATTTCTTCAGCAAATATACCCTGGAATGGAGTTATTAAAGAACATCAATTTTCAGATACTAACGCACCTTAAGTGTTATCAATATTACAATTACTAAACCGTATTTTGTCGATATTTGTGTAGTACAATAGCTGTCATGATGGTCTCAAGTGGGACGTTTGAATTATGTTTGTTAACGTCTTTGAGAGGCATCGATCGATACAATTGGAAGCCAGCGAGCCTGTCCATACCTTGTCCTACATAAGTGAAATAAAACCCAATACATGCCTTTAAATGCTAAACTGTGTTAGGCAGATGCGTATGGTCTACATAGTTAATATGTTATGATCGTTTGAGCAATGCGTATAAGAACAAACACGTATGTAGCGTGGGTTTAAGGTAGGCATGTGGAGGACATTTCCAAATTTGACGCATCAGTGACAAAAAATCCCTATTTTCACTTGTACCATATGCTCCCATGTTTTTTTTCAGGTGAAGAATTGACTTGCCTTTGCGTGTGTTTGTGACGGGAGCAACCGCTGGGGCAGGATACGCTCACCTTTTCGCGAACACCTGGTATCATTACTATTTGATAGTGATTCATAAACACATGTTCATGTTATAATCGCAATTGTACAATCGACTCTGCTTTATGTGGAGATTTCCATTGGATATGGAAAGGGTTTTGTCGCTTTATTATTATAACTTATATCAAGGTTTCGCAAGCAAAGGACGTGTTAAGTAATTCCAGAACATTTACAATAGACATTCAGGCGAAACTACCAAATATTATGTGCGATATTTTCCCATTCTATTGCCTATACGTGGAATTTTCACATCTTACTCACTTGGACTTACTTTTTTAATGAAAATATTGTGAGTGGAGTGTGCTTCCGATAGAGCAGGACATGGTTACTGAATGAATTCATTAATGTTGGAGTGAGTGAGTTGGATTTAACGCCGCTTTTAACAGTATTACAGTTAAATCGCGGCGTGTCAGCTTAATGTGGGAGGAAAGCCTGAAGTGATGCAAGTCTCAGACGTTTACCACTTCGGTGAAACCCACGAGCACGGGCATGGTGCTGACAAACCTAGAAACATAATTGGGGCGAACCGGGATTCGAACCCACAATCATAGGTTTCTGGCGTGCCCAAGGGACTCTGCACAGCGAGTTGCGGCGCCTTAGACGACTGGGCCACCTGTGCGCCCTATTGGTTAAATGTGTTATATATGGCATCTTAAAGGGCCAGCATCTCTTCGTCTCGTTCTATGTATTCTCTATAGAATCACGTTTACTTGCTAAACCTGTTTTACTGGCATCTGTCTGAACAACAAAACACTGAAGCATTAGGACTAACGTCAGGATGTGCTAACACTGACGCCTTAGTGAGAACAGCCTTAACTTTGTCAATCAATCAATCTTTATTCATGGTACTTATGAGGCCAAAGGCCTATAGTACAATGTGTTGGGCGTGTTACAAATTCATACATTTTCTTAGTTTCATGGCATGATAAATGAACATTGATAGATTTCTAATAGTTTCTGTACAATCACAGGTCATTAATTTACAAAATTTGTCACCGTTTGGGTTGCGGTAGAAATAGTTCTTTAGATATTTTGCTCTTAAAATCTTCATACACTGGACATACACATAAAAAGTGATATTCATCTTCAGTACAATCAGTTTTACAAATCCTACAAAGTCTGTGTTCTCTTGCAATACCTTCATATCTGCCTGTTTCAATAAATAGATCATGTGAGCCACAACGGAATCGAGAAAGAGCTGTTCTAAACGTATGTAAATTTACACTTAATAGATAAGGTTCTAGTATAATAGTAGTCTTAAATGTAGTGTAGTAGTTTGCTTTTCTAGAACTGAACAAAGAACAATGCCATTTTTGAATGTACATATCTTTTAAAGTCTGTGTCAAACACACGCACGAGATTCAACCATGCAACTACGTGGCTGAACTATATCCGAAAAATTAAGAATCAGTTGGGTATGACGACAAGCCAAGAAATGACCTGGAAGATGGTAATTCCGATATCCTTGCTACGTCATCAGCTGAAATTGAGAAACCAAGATACTCGACATAATCCAGTATGCCAATCCTTCAAACATCTCACGCAACATAGAAAAATGCTCATCGGGCAGACACGCTCGCTTCCAGATACACCAAAACATGATCTTTCGACAACCCCACTTAGTAAAAGATGCATCGTGCGTTGGCACGCTGAAGTAGCAGAGAACTGCCAGACACCATTCGACGTCAGAAATGCAGCTAAGGGCCCAGATTGTTCCTCCAAAATAGTCTCAAAAAACAAATTTGCGCTGAAACAAATTCTCGATGAATGCAAATCATTCATTCGGGAAACAAGTTGCGATTGTAAAGCAAAACATATTCGAATAGTTGTTATTTATGTTGAAAGCATATCACCAAATGATTCAGTTATGCTTCAGTTAACATGATTACGGACATGGATCCACGTATGGAGTTCCAACTCACTGGAGCATAAACTCTTGGAGGATGTCAAATCACCAAGTCCTCAGGTAGCACATGTAGTTAGATATAAATGTCTGATGACATCTGCTTTGTCTTTGCACGGCAAGGGCATGAACTGACTGAATTGTTTGCGAAACTTCCATGGCGATGGCGGAACATCGCTTTTGTGCTATCAGTGACTTTGCAGAAGGACATTTTGATATAATTTTACAATTCCTTATTATCCCGTACGCTGACGACACAGTCTTATTTGCTGACAACGCACCTGAATTTCAACAGTGCCTTGAATCGTTTCACAAATATTGCAAAAAAGGGAAATTAGAGGTAAACACCTGCAAAACTATAATATTAATATTTGGATCAGCTACCAAAATACCCAAGAATTGAAAATTTCATTTTGACTCTGTTGATTTAGAAATTGTAAATAGTTATGTCTATCTTGGTATTTTATCCCATTGAAACCATCGTTTTATATGTGCAATTATAAACCTCGCTGATAGAGCTATAAAAGCCATGTTTTGTATATCAAAAAGAGTACGGAATTTAAATTTACCTGTTGATTGTCTTCTCAAAGCCTTTGATGTTCCTATCTTGTCTATTTTAACCTATGGTTGTGAAACTTGGGCATACGAAAATAATTCAGTATTGGAAAGAGTACATTTAAAAATTCATTAAACTTGCCTTCAATCCTAGAAACTCAAAACGAGATTATATGTTGTATGGTGAATTTGGGAGATTTCCAATAAGTATAACATATATAAGAGAATGATTTCGTTTTGGCACAAACATATAAGTAATAATCGACCTGTTATAAAATTTTCAACCCTAATATTGAAATACATAAATTCTATAAATAATACCAATAACAATAGAAACAACTGGATGGAGTCCATTAAGAGCATATTAAACAGGTATGGTCTTTCTGTAGTTTTTAATCGGCCGGATTCTGTAAGTCACGGCTGGTTAGTCTAAAAAATTGAAAACATTTTAAAAGATCAATTTATTCAAAAATGGAATATCGATTTAACTACAAGCTCCAAAGCTTGCAACTTAAGAAATTAAAAAAAATAATTTCAAATTTGAACAATATCTTCTCTTATCACCAGAAATCTTTACTCCAATTATAAAATTCAGAACCCTAAATAATAATTTGACGATTGAGACTGGTCGCTGGGAGGGCATCCCACGCGAATATCCCATGTAAGCTTTGTACCTCCCCTGCCATAGCCAACGAGTTTCATTACCTCTTTAGATGTGAATATTTTGACCAGCAAAGACAAAACCTTAATTGATAATAGATATCTAAACTGGTCAAACATTATTTCTTTTAAGCATTTGATGTCAAATATGAGAACATACAATCTTAAAAAACTATCTAAGTTTGTAAAAATAATACTCTCTGTACTAAAGTAAACCATTGTTGCCATTTGATCACATTGTATTTTTGTATATATGTATGTTATTATGTTGCTCATATACCACCGGCTCGTGGTTTGAGTTAATAAAGAAATTGACTTGAATTGATAATATATTGACTATATATTGAATATAGTCTCCTCCCGTGGCGTCATGGACGAAATCAAGTGGACAACTAAATATTTCCTTTTGATTACTAGTTAATCCATTCATGAATATGTTATTCAGTATGTTATTCTATACTTTGAACGTGTTAATGATTATGTAGCTTTCGTTCAAAGAAACGAACTTATAGAAAAGGTAATTCAATACATGTGCTCAAGCTTGTCCGACATGAATTATATTATCGCCCCGAACATGCATTTCATAACCCGAGTCCCGGAAGGGCGATGTACACATTCGAAAGGCTCGGGAAACACGTGTTCACGTGCATCATGCATGGTTTACTCACACAGTGTTTTCACAGTCGATCGCTGAATTCTTTGAATATATGTTCAAAACGACCCGGTGCCTAATCGTTGAAGTCATTAAAGACTAATATTTCAACGAATAAACACCAAGTTTCGAACTGTTCTCATATATTTAAACCGTGACCTATGTTCAAAGAACCTCCTTACCTAAAATGTTGAAATATGTATAAAATGTATTCTCATGACGGCAAAGCATTATTGCAATTGTATTTCCTCCTTAAACCATATTTGTGAATGGTCTGTAGACATTGACAATGAAACGACCATCAAATAGTTATTAATTTCAAATCTTGATGATTATTCTCAGCAACTTTCGATAAACTGTCCTTATTGATCATGAAGATATTAGACAAAAATCACCATGATACCTCTGATAAACCTTTGAGAGTCAAAGAGGAATAGCAGGACTCCTGTATGGCCCAGAATATATAGATTTGTCCAACATGGTAGGTCGATATGATCATGACGAATTGTACTATAAACACTATGCACATTTTTCCGATATTGACATGAACCTCCCGATGTCTTGTAATCAAATAAGGTTAACCATCTCTTTGTTTGTTAGTTGTTTTCGACAATATAAATATTTTGGCACGCATCGAAAGCTGTCAAAACCAGAGTTGTGTTCAGATGTAAGGAACAATTTTCATAGTCTCAAGAAAAAAACATTGAAGAAGACGTCATAACGAGCAATCACATTATATTTTAGACAAGGAATCTTTTCAGACAGGGAATAATACGTCAAAATGTGGGCAACTGAGGCCTTATGCGCAACTTTAGTGTTGACTAGAGTGGTTGATGTCAATGGGAACTGTGGGATTTGTAATGTTAAGGACTTGCCCGGGTTTGAAGACAAGAGAGTGACGGACAATGTGATGTGGACGGAACAGAACATGGCCAGACGAGCTGAGTGTGCTGCCAGATGTAACCAACATGACCTGGCCGAGATGTGTGGCTACAACCAAAACACAGGAGTCTGTGTAGCCTACAATGCCACGTTCACAGACCCGTCAAGCGTCATCTATTATGACGACAGTGGATACAGAATGTACTCTCTTTGTCCAGGTAAGAAGAGAACTGTTGTAAAATAGTGTCAATGCACAGTGGCTGACTTGAGTTTGGTTTGTTTGGTGTTTAACGTCACACTCAGCAATATTCCAGCTATATGACGGCGATCTGTAAATAATCGAGTCTGGACCAGACAATCCAGTGACTGACATCATGAGCATCGATCTACGCAATTGGGATACGATGACATGCATCAACCGAGCCTGTCCACCTGAACTCATTAGTCGCTTCTTACGACAGGCATAGTCGCCCTTTACAGTAAGCATGGGTTTGCTAAAGACCTATTCTACCCCGGATCTCCAGGGGTCGGCTGACTTGAGACATTCAATGTAGTGACAGCTGTTGCCATCAAGTAGGGAAATGGTGTTTTTTTTTACTTTTTGTGTAATGGAATCTGTGCGACGTCATGTGACGTCAGAGGGCTGAGTTGCGTTTCATATGAAAAACATTGTTATGGTGACAATATTTCGTGTAAAATATCACTTAAATATTGAAGTAAAGTGCAGATAGTTATGGTTATTAGCATCTACACAAAATTTTGTCTCAATAAGTTTTAAATTTTAAAACATCTTCTCTCCTTTTCAATTTTAAGACAAAAGCTTTACGTTTATACATTCAATGCGTTTATAAATCCCATGCCTTGAATGAATCCGCCAAGGCATAGTATGGTCCTGCAATTCTTTCTTTCTTAAATCCCTGGGACATATGTGGCCCAGTCGTCTCGGATGCTGCACTTCCCTGTACAGAGATGCGTCCCCTGGGCGTGTCGCTTTGGGGAGGTTCGATCCCCAGTTCGCCAAACTTATGTCGTTATTAGGTTTGTCAGCACCGTACATGTGCTCGTGAATTACACCATAGTGGTAAACGTCTAAAACCTGCATCATTTTGGACTGTTCCCCTACATCAAGATGACACCCTGTAGTGTGCCTGAAATACTGTTCAAAGTTAAACCAAATCCCACTCACTCACTCAAGCCCTGCTTTCTCGGAAGTTTGCATTGTTTAACAATTGGACCATAGACTACATTGATAATGAACCGTACAGCGAAGCTTGATTATTTTTAAACAGAATAAGCTTTTCATTTAGATTTTGTGTAACTACTTTTGGAAACGTGATAACGACATAACGTTGCTTGTGTTTCAACAAAGCGGCCAAAACTCCGTAACATATCCGTAACATTCAACAATACGCATGCCCTTCTCAATACATGGTTTGTGCGAAAACACGACGTGTGTATGGTTATAAGTACTGATACCGAGAACCCCTCCATGTTTAGTTTTGATTTAGGTATACTTTTTATAATATACATTCATTTACAACGAAAACCATACTAATGATCACATCAAATTCAAACTTCAAATTGTGCTAGTTTTAAAATATTCGTGTGAAACATATTGCAGGTATTAGTTCATGTAAATCATATTAATGAGGCTAGTTGACTATATAGGTTATTCCAGCATGAACCAAGACGGAACCCATTCAATAAAATGTCCACGGAAGGGGGACAAGTCTGGTCTTATTTAACAATTGTCATTGGGTCCCAAATTCTAGCATACTTATTCCTATAACATGATATCTTGTTTTAAAATGTATAGATCACTATACCTTTGATGATTTTGCATCATTGTGCTCTGGCCTCTATGAACACGCGACCGAACATAATTCGGATCACGACAATCCAGTGGTCACAGTACATTACAGACCCGATAAGCCCAAAAAACTCACTCGTCGATGTCATTTCAGAAACCTGAACCAGTCGTGCCGTACATTATAACAGCTGATTAACGTCTGCAGATAAACTATTATGATAGGTTGTGCCGTCATTGAAGACCTGTAGATTCATGGAATATGCACTTCCTCCTGGAATTGCCGCTATTCAGTGTCTGACTGATCAGACAAAAGCTTCGTTTTTGCTAGTTTTATCATATATGCCTGCAAACTACAGATGAAAGAGGGGGTAATTCATTAGTTTCAACTAAATCAAGTGAGAGTGAGTGAGTTAAAGCTACTTTATCGATTATCTTGATTTTTTTCAGCACCTTCGACACACTTTGGCACGTGCACCTCCTCTTGTTCTGGCAAGAACGTGGTCTGCAATAACGGATATTGTGTGTGTGACATCATGTATGTCAAGCTTGGCAGCAGTTGTGTCCAAGGTAAATATTTAACATAACTAAGACACCATCATACCGATCTATAACAACTGCGTGTGTGACATTATGTATGTCAAGCTTGGCAGCAGTTGTGTCCAAAGTAAATATTTAACATAAATAACACACCATCATAACGATGTATAACAACTCTGTATGTGACATTGTGTATGTCAAGCTTGGCAGCAGTTGTGTCCAAAGTAGATATTTAACATAAATAACACACCATCATAACGATGTATAACAACTCTGTATGTGACATTGTGTATGTCAAGCTTGGCAGCAGTTGTGTCCAAAGTAGATATTTAACATAAATAACACACCACCATAACGATGTATAACAACTCTGTATGTGACATTGTGTATGTCAAGCTTGGCAGCAGTTGTGTCCAAAGTAGATATTTAACATAAATAACACACCATCATAACGATTGATAACAACTGTGTATGTGACATTATGTTTGTCAAGCTTGGCAGCGGTTGTGTCCAAAGTAAATATTCAACATAACTAACACACCATCATAACGATAGATAACAAACTAAGAAAATAACTCCGTGAGGATTTCAGGACAAAGCAGATCCCCCGCCCATACAATTCAAATTGTATCAGAGAGCCGAGTTTAATGTATGGCCACTCGTGTTTGATGGTATTCTTGGTGGGGTGGGGGAAAAGACGGTGATTCTCCCTCGTCACTATGCTTTACAATAAAACAAATATGAATCCTATTTCCCTGCTCGCTTTTGAGTAACATTTCTGCATGCAGCCTAAACCGCTGTGACCACACGATCCTCATTCTTTGGATCTGGTGACAAGAATGATCTCTTGATTACCGTTAGAACCTCCACTGGGATAAGGAGGCGTCCCTTAAGCGCGCCATAAACCTATGATTGTGGGTTCGAATCCCGGTTCGCCCGTTTGTCAGCACCATACCCGTGCTCGTGAGCTTCACCAAAGTGGTAAACGTCTGTGACCTGCATTACTTCAGGCTTTCCTCTCACATTAAGTCACACGCCGTGATCTAACTGGAATTCTGTCAAAAGTGGCGTTAAACCCAATTCACCCACTCACTCCACTGGGATCACGACTGTAATGACAAAGAACGACGTCATGCCTCACTCATATGAAACGATTCGCTTTTCATTTCAGATTGTGGTGGATCTGGATACGGATCAGGCTTCACCGTCTTTCACGATAAAGTCCTCAATGGTTACAACGACAAGACCGTCTCCTCCATTCTAACAATAGAAGCGTGCATCAGTCTGTGCCAGGCGGAATCGGGGTTCACTTGTCTTACCGCGGACTATAAGTACAACACTGACACTTGCTATCTGAGCTCAACAGCTTGGTATAATGCACCAGCGAGCTCGGCTGTCAATAGCACAACGTATCACCAGATAATTCGTAACTGTGCTTAAAGAGCAGCAAATGCTGTTTGGTCAGTGCGAGGTCACGAAGACGATGCCGACTAGCTAAAGAAACCAATATGTGCAGCATCATAGACAGGGCAACACAGCGCATTAAATACGGTTCAAATTAACATTAAACCAAACTGACACAATACTATATTTCTTGAAACGGTGATTAATTTTATGACACTTTATCCACCATTTTTCCGGGACCGTGCCTTCCTATTCTGAAAATTTAGTGTAACGCGTCGTCTATCTTACAATAATACCTTCCTGAAATAGTCGTGAAGCATAGTGAAATTCACTGGGTCTGGTTCCACAAAGCGGCCGTAGCTATATACTGTAGTATAAATTATGATCACCTTAACGCTTCGATCGCTTCATGGAACGGCTCTTTTTCTTTAAACGAGCTGAAACACCTCACCGGTGACGGTGGCCTAGTGGTTGAAACGTTCGCTCGTCAGGCAGAACGCCATGGTTCAATTTCCTACGAAAGATACAATGTGTGAAGCCTTTTCTTGTGTCCCCCCGCCGTGATATTGCTGGAATATTGCTAAAAGCGGCGTGTGACTATAGTCACTCATTCACTCACTCACTCACTCATCCACATCACAGATCAGGTTTGTTTTATTATTCTCGAATGCCATCACATAGCCTGAGATATTATGTCGTATTTCTTCGGCAATTATAAACTGGAAATGTAATTATCAAGGATCACCAATTTCCAGATCCTAACGAATCTTGGAGTTAATATTACAGTACTAATTACGAAACCGTATTTTTTACTTGTTTGTTTTCTACAGCCATGGTGGTCTCAAGTGGGACGTCTGAATTATGTTTGTTTGTTTGTTTGTTTGTTTGTTTGTTTGTAAATATCCCGCTCACAGCAATATTCCGGCTGTAGTGGCAGCCTGTAAATAATTGAGTCTGGTTGATGGTTTGTTGTTTTACGCCGCACTCAGCAATATTCCAGCTATATGGCGACGGTCTGTAAATTATGGAGTCTAGACCAGACAATCCAGTGATTGATATCATGAGCATCGATCCAAGCAATTGGGATTGATGACATTCTTCAACCAAGTCAGCGAGCCTGACCACCCGATCCCGCTAGTCGCCTCTTATGACAAGTATGGGTTGCTGAAGACCAATTCTAACCCGGGATACAGATCAGGTAATCACCTTCTGAACAGTCACCTTTCAGTAAGAAATCTAACTACATGTATTCACATAGCCACCTGTACACGCATACACCTGGTGTCATCACTGATTTTCAGACTAGATCATTCATAATGTTTTTATATGAGTTGAGAATTTGAGGCTTCCCCAAACTCTTATGTAGTTTGATATTTTTGATAAACCTGATTATTAATTGTTAAATCGAATGTGAATGTATTTACAAATTTGTAATTTATGTTATTAAGAAGAAGGAGAAGAAGATTATGCAATGAATTTAATGAGACTGTCCAACACATTGTCAGTGGATGCCCTGCTTTGGAACAAAGACAGTATCTTAAGCGACATGATGAGTGCCTCGATCCCATTACCGTCTTCGCCATGCTTGTGATTTTGACACAGAGGTCTATGTGGTACGACCCGGAATATGTAGAGGGCGTCACGGAAAATGATAAATACAACCTTCTTTGTCCTTTTTTATAAATCCAGTGAAATCATTTATATCATTGAATTTTCTGTTTTTGGTTTATAATTTAAAAATACCACCATTTATAAACCTATGTTACTGAAATGCCGAATGTCTTTTGTAGAGAACATGCGGGATTAAAATGAGAATTGATATTAAACGAACTGTGTTTTTGTAAGGTACGACCAGAAAACTAGTTACATAAGGGTTCCCGACGAGTTTGTTTTTTCTTCTTTATTCGATTCGCGATGTTAGATGTGACGGGGGGGGTGGGGTGTCAGCAATCAGCTGAAAGTCATCAGCTTGTTGTTTCCAAAGTAGTACAATTCTCAGTGCTTGGCGACTTGGCGCGTACAGTTTACATAACTTGACAAACCACATGTCGTACCCGTGAACATATCATGAACGGTAGTCTGTCTTACAGACCCTGATACAAATACAAATATATAAAAACAGCCCATGCAAGTCTATAATGTTTGGTATGTCTAGATTACTGTAGTATCTGAAAATGAAGAAATTCTATCGGCTCCTTTTCATTATATTTTTATTAAGATAATTGAACAACTGTTATATAGCGACGTGCATGCACGTGTGTGTGTGTGTGTGTGTGTGGCTGTTTGTACTAGTCCGGACTGATGCCGATTTATAGTGCTAGCCCACTGAGATACCATGCCGCAGTTTAACATGAATACCCCACTCAGACACAGTATACTGACTCCGAGCTGACCAGTCCTTGTTTTAGTCCCTTAATGCCAAGCGCCATACAGGGTAACAACAAGTACCATCTTTTGGTATGACGTGGCCGGGGATCGAACGCCGGACCTTCCGCTCTCCGGGCGGACGCTCTACCACTAGACCACAGAGGCGGTCTTAGTCCACATGAACGGCGAAGGACTACTATCATGAGATCATGAGACGATCGTTAAATACTTAACACATGATATACTTACACTGTGCCTACTTTCTATTATTGATTATTGACATAAGAGACAAATGTTTGTCAGATAATCGTTCCGTTTACATTTACAAGGAGACAACACCTCTCGGAATACATTGTGTTTCAAGCAAGGTGTAAAAAAGTAGTTTATGTTAAGACGGGGTTATATATTTACCTACATTTCATGAGATGTTTCGTGTCACTCTCCGGGACATAATGACGAAGTGTGTCCGACCTGTCTCAAGGGGTATTATTGATCACAGATTTAGTATATATTTAACGATGAAATTCAGTATTTATCTTAGAACATAAAATCGATATTTCAGCCTGAATACAGAAACTACTTTCAGTCTGCCTAAATGACGCTTTGGCTTTCAGAGGTAAATCGTGAAGAGATGTCGCTGATAAGATAACATTCCTGATAAGAGGGCTGACTGAGTATGGTTTTACGCCGCTTTTAACAATATTCCAGCAATATCACGGTGGGGTACACCAGAAATGGGCTCCACACATTGTACCCATGTCGGGAATCGAACCGGGGTCTTCGGCGTGACGAGCGAACGCTTTAACCACTAGGCTACCCGACCTCCCCCTGATAAGAGGGAAAACGCTGTGGACGAATACAAAGTGTGGTTTAGCGATGAATCACGATATCTTCTTCACAGGCGAGATGGAAGACCACGTGTTTATAAGTTGATTGATTGCTCATTGTTATTTAACTCAGTGGATTTTTTTTAAGAACCGTGGACATTATTAAATAGTTGTCACGTGGGCTTTCTCAGCTGATCTTGAGACTTGACACCTATGTGAAACACCTGAAACAAACTAAGTGATCAGTTGAGAAATGAATACGGGTTATAATATCCAGACACGATATACATATTTTAAAATATTTGATTGTTACAGAGACACGTGATATTGAAAAAGTTTCTTTGTACAGCTTCAGGGATGTGGGATATTATTCCTTTATGTGGATATTCACGGATACATTCCTCGAACAAGAAAGTTGCCTAAAATAATACATATAAATTTGGTAGGTTGTAATTATGATATTTACATTTTGTTTTCATTCATTTGCTGTAGCATTGAACAAATTCATTCTTGTTCCTCTACGTCTTGGTCGGGAAGTTCTTCGATGCGCGATAGACGTTGTTTTCACAAGTATTTTCCTTTGTAAGCGTGTATATATTACATTCAATTTGTAAAATGTGATTCACTCAGGCAATATATAAATTGTCTTAATATCTCAGTCATTTTACAAAATGACTGACAAATCTGTCCTTTTATTTAACAGAAAGACTAAAAATGAGTACGACGATCAAAAGGGCGTAAACACATCACAATTGATTAATTATGCTAGGATTAGAAGCCAAACAATATCGAAATGTACATTTAATCCTAACATTTTCAGCCACTTGGTGATGATATTAAACATAAAAATGTTTGGAATTTGTTATCATAATAATACAGATGGACATATTTTTCAGTCAATTTGTACAATAACTGAATATTTATTTAATAAATTTCCTAAGTGAAAATTTTGCACATTTTGACGCGATATAAGCACGATAAAATAAGCTATGCTCAGGTGAAATATTTACTTTGTGTTGCAAGGCAGAATAGTGTAAACAAAGGCAACAACCAGTCCCGGGTAAGTGCTTTAGATCAGCGTTAAGATTGTTCCGTGAGTGCTGACTAAATTAGATGGGGAGAGTTACCTCCCATTAGTGGTTCTCCATTCGCTTGAGATCGTAACTTGCAACCTTTCGCTTGTGTGAAAACGATGAAAAATGTCAAAATTCCTGAGGTTTGTTTACAAATGCGAGTTTATTGTGAGTTGAAATTCCAAATGATCAGTGTAATCAACATTTTACAGTGAATAGGTTGAAGATATCTCACTGTCAAGAAGGTTATAGTGGTCGACAGCCGAGAGTGATATTTGACATCTGTCGTCGGTAGATGATCGGCTGCTAAAGTACTGTCGGAAATGCTAGAAAACTGCTTTTCTGGCTTCATTTAATAAATACGAGTCATAGGACTATAAAGAGAGCATATATCAAAATAACGCAAATTGCCCTAAACTAGCCTGTCCTAACTGACACTGTGATTGCCCTTAAAATGTACTTTTTACAGGTAAAATGATGATCAACTTAGAAAATATTCGTGTGTTGTCATGCATGTAAGAAATGGCCTAGTTCTATAACCTGAGGTAATTACCTAACACCTGTCCCGTGGTGATGACCTCACACCGTCCCGTGCATTCTCACAGGTGCAAATGTCACCGAGTTGGGGGAGGTCTCAAAATATTGCAGTTATTGTACTTAATTGACATGCGTTGATGGGGTAGAAATTAAGGATATGTACCGAATTATGTATTTGTTTGGAAACATGATGGAATAGTTAAGAGCTATGAAATGGGATGATTATTGGAAGGTTGAGGTTTTGGAATCCAGAAGGATTTGTTGTTCTACAGATGATTTCTTTCATTTTCATTTATCTCTGCTGATGACGTATATGAATCTGTACTTTTGAATGTTGTGTTATGTCTTGCCGTGAACCCTTTACACTTAGCCAAGATGGGCACAACAGGGTTGAGTTGAACTTTCGTTTCGTATGGTCTGTAGTCGACAATGTTATATATTCCTGTATGTTCGCCTTCAGAGTACTCATGGTTTGGGCGACAGTATCTGATTCCCGGACGTTATATTAATTGGCATTATCAATGACAATGACACTGACATCGTTTAAGATGGACAATAGCTGAAGTTGCAACTAGTCTATGAACACATCACCTCCTATAATTTCCTTATGAAAATCACCAGTTTTCTTTTTTGCCTCAAAAACTTGCACACACCCATCAATAAGCCCAAGATCATGGGATGTAGCGTGCAAAACAATGACACGATTACCTTTACCTGATGGTACCATGGGAGCTTTTTGTATACTGCCGATAGCCACATGTAGTTAGTGGAATGATTCATCAAGGTAAATTATCTGGACACCCTGACCGTGATAGTTATGGATGGTTCGGAGGAGATAATGTGACCTCATAGACAGGATGGAATATTTTCCCCTAAAAAGTGCTCGGTCATCGTCACGTGCAGTGTATCGAAATCCCATCTCTTGGAGAGCAATAGTTAGTGCAGTTAACATTAATTGTATCTTTAATTCCTCCCAAATTCTACTACAAGTCAGGGTTACTTTCTGCTCATTAAACTTGTACTCTACATGCCTAATCATCCTGTATCAAAGCTGTCTAATATCCTTTTACGTCCCAGTTTTGTTTTTGAGACCACCCCTATGCCTGTTTTGTTTTATTTATCATACCGTAGACTTGATGGTATGAATTGAAAACCCAATAGTTTGGGCAGTAAGGTAATTCACCCTATCTAAATTAATAAATGGTTTCCCTCTATCTCTCTAAAGTGTAAAGAACTTAAAAACATTTCCCAGTACACACTCCATATCGTGTACCATGGTTATGGCCATGCAAGTGTTATGTAACATGCATCATTGGATCAATGTTAACAAAGCAAACGCAGCATCATTTTGTCATTTAAGAAGATGCACATCGAGAATTTTCTCAAAATGATTTTTGTGTTTGGATTAGATTTTTTATGAAGACTACATTATTATCAATATAACGGAGTCACATGCGCATATTTCTATATGCATACGCATAAGTCCGTTTCAGAATGCCATTATTGGACTTAAAATGAATGTTAACTTCCTGTTTTCGTTCGAATTTGTCTCCTGTAAAGTTGTCGATAGGACTCCTTGTGACTGAAATACTTCAAACCACAGGTAGTTCGATCAGTACTTACTCGATATTTCAATAACAACAGTCTGTGAAAAATTATGTCCTTTTTTAACAGGCAAAAAGCATCTTTCTAGCATTTCCGACAGTACAATAGGCTCAGGCCTATATCATGTTAGTGACCACTGACCAACTACTGTATATTGGATATATGAGCAGCTACGTCACGCTTATTTGCGTGGAGTACCATCATAAGAATGGGTTAGTTGTGTTAAGGTTAGGTAGGTCAGTTGTGTTAAGGTTAGGTAGGTTAGTTGTGTTAAGGTTAGGTAGGTTAGTTGTGTTATGGTTAGGTAGGTTAGTTGTGTTAAGGTTAGGTAGGTCAGTTGTGTTAAGGTTAGGTAGGTTAGTTGTGTTAAGGTTAGGTAGGTGAGTTGTGTTAAGGTTAGGTAGGTTAGTTGTGTTAAGGTTAGGTAGGTTAGTTGTGTTATGGTTAGGTAGGTCAGTTGTATTAAGGTTAGGTAGGTCAGTTGTGTTAAGGTTAGGTAGGTTAGTTGTGTTAAGGTTAGGTAGGTGAGTTGTGTTATGGTTAGGTAGGTCAGTTGTGTTAAGGTTAGGTAGGTCAGTTGTGTTAAGGTTAGGTAGGTTAGTTGTGTTAAGGTTAGGTAGGTTAGTTGTGTTATGGTTAGGTAGGTCAGTTGTGTTAAGGTTAGGTAGGTTAGTTGTGTTAAGGTTAGGTAGGTCAGTTGTGTTAAGGTTAGGTAGGTCAGTTGTGTTAAGGTTAGGTAGGTCAGTTGTGTTAAGGTTAGGTAGGTTAGTTGTGTTAAGTTTAGGTAGGTTAGTTGTGTTAAGTTTAGGTAGCTTAGTTGTGTTAAGGTTAGGTAGCTTAGTTGTGTTAAGGTTAGGTAGGTTAGTTGTGTTAAGTTTAGGTAGCTTAGTTGTGTTAAGGTAGGTTACCCAATAGTTGGACAGACTTCTGATAGGAGAGTGAATTGAACTTTACCGGTTGCATTTTTTCGGATTTCAATTAGCACTGTGTGTAGGGTTGAACTAGTGTTGCTAGCTTGAAGCTAGGCGAATGGATAATTCATATAGTCAACACTTTACTTATCTTGTGTTGAAAATTTGTAGTTGGTTTTCGGACTTCATACGTTTTCGAACGGCCATTTTTATCGCGATTACTCATACTAGAATGGGGGGTGTAGCATCACACAGACGTAAATTCTTAGATGATGGCTTGTTTTAAAGAGAAAGTTGTCTTTTATAAGTGAATGAGATGTTTTACAGTTGTTGATGTGATTAGAGAAAAAACTATGAATGTTTCTTAAATGTCCGAAAACCAATAACACGGATTTACGATTCCTTGGATATGGAGGCCTATGTTCACTTAGGAAAGTACACCTAATTTTATGATTTATGGAGAGCTTGGGAGATTCCCACTTGCCAACATAGGTAAAAGTAGAATTATTTGTTTTGGGGGTAAACTTATGACTGGAAGAGCAGCAAAAGTATCTCTTTAGTGTATAAGTTTATTTATGATGATAGTATGTTGGGAAAATGTAATCACATAATGGTTAACTTGCATAAAAGGCATTTTTTACCAACCAGGAGTAATTTATATATGTATGCATCACTGAACTTTCAAAGTATTTATCTGATTAAAATGCTTGTCAATTCTTGATTGAAAGATATCTACAGGCAACCATGGATACCAAACATAGAAAATTCTTTGAAAGGGGGAACATATAATTTTATGAAATCTCCAGATTTAAAATGTGAGTATTAATTTTATTTGCAAGAATCTAACTGGAGAATCCCACTAAAATTCAGGACGTCAAATCATTATGTGCCGGTTGAGACAAGGAGATGGAAAAATATCCCAATTGATCAGAAATGTTTGTTTATTTTTTAACACCGTGCTCAGCAATATTCAAGCTATATGACGGTGGTCTGTAAATAGTCGAGTCTGGACCAGACAATCCAGTGATTGTCATCATAAGCATCGATCCAAGCAATTGGGATATGATGACATACATCAACCAAGTCAACGAGCCTGACCACATGATCCTGTTAGTCGCCTCTTACGACAGGCATAGTCGCTTTTATGGCAAGCATGGGTTAGTGAAGACCTATTCTCACCTGGATCTTCACGGTTCAATGGAAAATGTAACCTATTCAATCTTGATGACAGAGATGACTTTCACTACCTACTTAGAATCTATTTGTATGTTAAGCATTTGAAAAATGTACAATGTTAAAATTATTAACATTAAGAAAATTGTCTAAATTTTGCATTAAAAATATGGCTACATTTAGAAAATTAATTGTATGTTAGAACACTGTATTATTCTATAATCTGTATGTATTTCATGTGTATATATTTATTACCATCAAGCGCAGATCTGTACATCTATATAAATTGGACATAACATATTTTATAATTACATTGTACATATTGTACCTCTGTACAAACTATGGCCTGAGTAATAAAGTTCAGTTCAACACGAGACCTCAGGCACTATCACCTATAATTAGTACTTGTTTATCTACTCACCAGCACCCAATTGTTTACCTTAATACACACATGAGGTAGCCCTTGTTTCCCCAAAAAAGTGTACTGATTTACCCTAAATTACATTGGATTAATTTGTTCAATGAGGTGAGATAACTAACCCAAACGTTAACTCACAATTTATGGATCATAAAAGGGATTGGCAACCTAACCCTAAGTTTGTAAAGGGGTGTTGATTGGCAGAGGGTGAACGACCCTAAGGACTGTAAAGGTGTGTTGATTGGCAGAGGCTGAACGTCCCTAAGGATCGTAAAGGAGCGTTGATTGGCAGAGGGTGAACGGCCCTAAGGATTGTAAAGGGGTGTTGATTGGCAGAGGGTGAACAGCCCTAAGGATTGTAAAGGGGTGTTGATTGGCAGAGGTTGAACGGCCCTTAGTATTGTAAAGGGGTGTTGATTGGCAGAGGGTAAAAGACCCTAAGGATTGTAAAGGAGTGTTGATAGGCAGAGGATAAACAACACTAAGTATTGTATAGGGGTGTTGATTGGCAGAGGGTAAACGGCCCTAAGGATTGTAAAGGAGTGTTGATAGGCAGAGGATAAACAACACTAAGCATTGTGTAGGGGTGTTGATTGGCAGAGGGTAAACGACCCTAAGGATTGTAAAGGAGTGTTGATAGGCAGAGGATAAACAACACTAAGTATTGTATAGGGGTGTTGATTGGCAGAGGGTGAACGACCCTAAGTTTGTAAAGGGGTGTTTTGATTAGGGCTAAGGATTAAGTTTGGGTATTAACCTACCCTATCCCCAACACAAATAGCCCTCCAGATGCACACAAGATCAGTAAAGCGATAACAAGGTAAAGGAGCACTAATTATTGGTTATGGCCCCCAACTCTCCAAGAACCAGATAGCACAGACAATATGGATTTATGTGCTTTAAGGGGACAGGATGTCAACCATTTTGAAGCTTTCTTTGTGAACAATAGCCGATAAGAACAGGCAAGCCTTTTGGTACTCCAGAGTCACAGGAGACTAATCACAATTTTATTTACAAGAACATTTAACAATGAACAGTTTACAATATCTTAAAACATAGCTGTTGATGCCACAGAGAGTCAGTACAACCCTCTGGGATGTGGGAGAGAGATCTGCTTGGTATGAGCATCAAACCACTTCTGCTTAACATTTTGCTTCTGTATGTATTTAAGAATAATTAGAACAATAAAAAGGAATGTGATTGGTTGATACTCGATGGTGTGTGCCTTATGGTTAATGAATGGCTAGACAGAGGGGAATACTTAATCCTGTTAATCCTGTTGGACTGGCACTTATCTTGTTGACATATTTACTGGGTGCTTTGAAAGAGATTATGGTGTCACTATAGACGAGCTTGTATGGGGGCTAATCCTTAATGAGTTTTAATTGAAGTAATTGCTCAATGTTATTCTAATATAGGTGATGACAGTTTTCCCCATTTTATAATAGTTCAAGGCAATCTATAAGACTATGTAGACATATCTTTTGTCTTATTGGATATTATGTCTGGGAGATGGGATCTTGATACCTTAGGCAAGTATTTATCTAAAAGCTTTAAATCTATTAAACTATGTAGACATAACTTTTGTCTTATTGAATAGTATGTCTGGGAGATGTGTTTATCGTTGCCTTAGGCTAGCATCTATCTAAAAAGCTATAACTGAAACTACTGATACTTTATATATGCATTTTACCTGATGATAAGTATTACCTGCTAAACTATAATTATATGAAATGATGTATAAATATTACACCATGATAAATCATAAAAGCACTTGATGTGGATCTAATTATTATAGGAAAACTTAGTATAAATGTTTTATCATGATAGTACTACCACAACTGCGACAGTAAGGTACATGAAGATACGGCTTTAAACATCAAAGAAACCATATAGCTAGGTCACCACAGGGCCTCGATGACAGGACATGGAGGATAAATATGCAAATGGAAATAGCTTTTCACGTATTGGGATATTTTCTCAATGAAAGTTAAACATTTTATGATGTACGTTTATCTAAGTTTGTAGACTTGTCCAAAATGAAACGGAGTGAGAATGGTTTTAAGCCGCTTTTAGCAATTTTCCAGCAATATCATGGCGGGGGACACCAGAAATGGGCTTCACACATTGTACCCATGTCGGGAATCGAACCTGGGTCTTCGGCGTGACGAGCGAACGCTTTGACCACCAGGCTTCCTGACCGTCCCCCAAAATGAAACTGATGAAAAACACTTGAATGGACTGCGTAAGTTATGACAATGTGACAGATGCACTCGGCTGGCCTCAAGGAACTCTGGATTGGAGTGCGGTTGACTTTACACGACCGAGGTGTATATATTGTAACCTAGGCATCGATAAACACTGGCTTCTAATCTTATCAAGCTAGCAAGTAGCATTTAGTAATTCAGCCGTAAGAAAAACACACAAGCTTTCTCTTCAATTTGCCTCTATTTAAAAACTACACTGAAGCCAGCGAATTTAGAAACTGAAAACTGATAAAATCCCTATTCTGAACAAAATCACGTTTTTTTTAACCGATTAAGCGGCCAAGGGTACTTTGTTTGGAATCCTAAATACATTGTAAATAACTGGATTTATGCAGGGTATCATCCATATACTTAATTTCAGTCACTATGATTATAGACTTGTGAAAACACGAGCTAGAATAGGTCTTCAGCAACACATGCTTGCAGTAAATGGTGACTATGCTTGTCGCAAGAGGCAACTAACGAGATCAGGTGGTAAGGCTCGCTGACTTGTTTGATTCATGTCATCGTTTCCCAGTTGCGTGGATTGATGCTCACAATGTCAGTCACCGGACTGTCTGGTCCGGACACGATTATATGCAACCTCCGTCATATAGCTTGAATAATGCTGAGTGAGGCGTTAAACAACAAACAAATCAAACCACTGTGATTATAAGGTACCAGTATTTTTATCAGCACAGTGGCCTATTATTGGCACATTATATGAGAGCAGGCATGGTTCTTTAAATAAAAGACCCATGAAGATTCCGGGGTAGAATAGGTCTTCAGCAATCCATGCTTGCCATAAAAGGCGACTAGGCTTGTTGTAAAAGGCGACTAACGGGATCAGGTGGTCAGGCTCGCTGACTTGGTTTATGCATGTCATCGATCCCAATTGCGTGGATCGATGCTCATGATATTAATCACTGGATTGTCTGGTCCAGACTCGATTATATACAGACCGCCGTCATATAGCTGGAATATTGCTGGGTGCGGCGTTAAACAACAAACCAACCAACCAACTTTAACTAAAAAGAGCAAATCATCACCATTATTCCTAAAGGTGTACTTTCTTGTTTCACAGGATCCATGGATTTCATGCAAAGAAATGGACTCCAGTTGACAGTATACTTCTGAACATGCTGAATCTACTACTCCTTCCTGAAACCAAATACTGAGGACAAAAAAGGATGGAGGGCATACTTGTGTGTGGACTTTGTAAAACCTCTTTTGGAAACAAAGAAGAAATGTACAAACACATCGTAACCCATATATGTATAAAACAGTGCAACAGATGTGGAGAATTCCTTCCTGAAGTAGCCTGTCCTTTACCTCACTCCTGCAGAAGCCATGACCCAGTAGGATTTTTGGCAGGTGCTTGTGCAGAAGGACCTCTGGGTAGATTTGACTCTGGAGAACTGTTGGCAGGACCTTCTGTAAGTGGATGTCCAGGCAGACTTGATCCTGGAGTTTTGTTGGCAGGTGCTTGTGTAGACGGACCTCGGGGTAGACTTGACTCTGGAGAACTGTTGGCAGGACCTTCTGTAAGTGGGTGTCCAGGAAGACTTGATCCTGGAGTATTGTTGGCAGGTGCTTGTGAAGACGGACCTCGGGGTAGACTTGATTCTGGAGGATTGCTGGTCTGTGCTTCAGTAGGAGAATCTATATTTGAGGATAAGAGGGAAATACTGTCCAGTCAGATTCCAGAATTAACAGGAGTGAGAGACAAGAATCTTGCAGAGCATGGTCAGATTCATGTAAAGGCAAATGGAAATCAGGATGGTTTAGAAGAAAATGTGGATCAGGATTTGTTGGGGTATATGTTACCAGACTATCGTGTGTGTGGTGATTGGTGTGATACAAAGACACAGAGAGAAGAAAGATCTGAACAAACTGTTATGGATGAGGAAAAGGGTGAAAGGAAGATTGAAGAGAGCAGGATAAGAGACTGTGAGGTGGTTGACAAAAATGGCAGGGAGATGCTAAAGAAGTCTTTGCAGGAAGATGTGAGTGAAAACTGGAAGGATGGGGCTGGAAAACAAGAGAATGAAGCAGCTGAGGAGGAGGTGGAGGAGGAGGAGGACCACCATGGAATAGACGATGACTGGGCTTCTTCAGATGTCTCAAGTTGTAGTGAAGGTGGAAATGAGAAAGCCATAGGACACAGAGATATAGATCTGAAATATTGCAACAAAAACGATTCTGAGTCTGATTCTGAAGAGACAAGAAGCCATGGAAACGAAGATGAGTCTGGAGAGGAAAAAGGTGATGATGCTAAAGATGAGGAGGTTCTCAGGTGTCAAATATGTGATAAGGAGTTTGAGAGTTCGAGAGCCCGTAAAGTACACCAAGCCACTCATCCTGGCGGTTTCGTGTCAGACTGCGAATTGTGCGGCAAACATTTCAAGAATGGGAGCAACTTGGCCAGGCATATGAGAATGCATCGTGGAGAAAAACCATACAAGTGCAAAGTTTGTGGGAAGAAGTATGCTGATAGGAAAACTGTGATCATACATGAACGAGTTCATACTGGTGAGCGTCCCCATAAGTGTGAGCAATGTGGTAAAGACTTCAGTAATCCTAAGAGTTACAGGTACCACATCAGACAGCATCTTGGTAAAAGGGTAAAGTGTTGTACTTGTGGAAAGACTTTCGCTTCTTCAGCCAACCTGAGTGTGCACTTGAGAACCCATGGTGATCAGCAGTTTCTGTGTGACATATGTGACAAGGGATTCTACCAGTTGGGCAACCTTCGGAGGCATCAGAAGACTCATCAGCAAGATGGAGAGTCTGACACAGAGATGGTGATGAAGATTGACATGCAAGCAGGGAACCTGACAAAATCTACACACATTCGGAGACGGGCTAGACTTCCTCGAGCAGCAGCTAAACGCCATGTTCGTAAAACTGACGGGTTCGATACATATGATGAAAGTCAAACTGACAAGTCGCCTGAGTCACGTCATAAACAGAAAAAGGCAAAATCAAAAATGAGGAAAGGTGTAGTAAAACAAGGAGAGTGTGTATTGCAGTGTGACTTGTGTAGCCAGGTCTTCAGTGATTACAGCAGCCTGAAGAACCATATTGAGCTCCATGTGAGACCTTCATCTTTGAGAACTCGCTCATCCTTGAGATCAGGGTCTGCCAGAGACATAGGTTCCAGTCTCAAATGTGACCTGTGTGGGAACACCATGTTGACCATGGAGGAGCTAAGGAGGCACATGTCAGGCCATGTTGGCTCAGCAAGGTTAGAAGATGGGGATGAAGAAGGTGCTGACTGCCTGGATGATGATATGAAATACAAAACACAAGGGATCCTTTTCAAATGCTATTTGTGTGAGAAGACTTTTAAGCAAAAACGTTTTCTGAAACGTCATTTACTTACGCATCGAGAAGGTAAATGCCAGATTGTTCCATGTGGTGTATGTGGGAAGGATATCCTTAGCAAAAGATCTCAAAGACCATATGTATGTGATGAATGTGACAGTGGCTCACAGGATGGGGATTCTGATACGAAGGTGGAGACAGGGAATATTGATAAAGAAACTGATGATACCAAGGGAAGTAATTCAGACAGTGGCATCAATGTTAATGGACCTCTTAGTGACGACAGCTCAAAGTCAGATCAGAATAATTCTAGTACAGATAAACAATTATTTTATAAAGAAAATAGCAAAAGAAAATACAAAAAAGCTCCCAAAAATAAAGTCTGTGAGATCTGTGGTAAAGCCTATAGTTCTGCAAAACGGCTGAAGTTGCATCGACAAGAACATGACACACCCCCTGAGCCCACATTTACATGCGAGATGTGTGGCAAGTCATTCAATCGACTCAGTGGTTTGACACGCCACAAGAAGTCTCATGTTGCACCGAAGCTTTTTCCATGTCAATACTGCCAAAAGATCTTTGGCTGCAAGTCCAAGTTGGAAATTCATACCAGGACACACACTGGTGAGCGCCCGTACAAATGTATGGACTGTGACAAGACATTCGCTGCCAAGTCTGGGTACCATCAGCACCGCCAGTTGCACCAGCTCGGAAAAGTTCGATGTCAGGTGTGTTCTAAGATTCTTGCCAATCAGTCTTACCTGAAACGTCACATGCGTATTCACACCCAAGAGAAGCCATACAGGTGTAAGATATGTGGTGAAGCCTTCTACATGTATGGGACATTCCGCAATCATCGCCTTGCCCATCAAGGCATACCTCCCAAAGTCTACACCAAAAAGCAACCAGC
The DNA here is from genome assembly GCF_022045235.1 of Haliotis cracherodii. NCBI lineage: Eukaryota > Metazoa > Mollusca > Gastropoda > Lepetellida > Haliotidae > Haliotis > Haliotis cracherodii. The sequence goes on along the minus strand of NW_027266270.1, from coordinate 14,419,419 downwards.
GACATGCGAGGTGTGTGGGAAGTATTTTCTAAGTAAGTATTACCTAATTTCTCACATGCGTCTCCACACAGGCGAGAAGCCATTCACTTGTGAGATCTGTGGCAGAGGGTTTGTCCAAGGTCATGGGCTCAGACGTCATCTCCAGTTCCATGAGAAGGAAAAGTCTCGTCCGGAGAAGAAATTTCAGTGTCAAGTGTGCCGCAACTTCTACCCTGACCTGAAGAACCTCCAGCGGCACATGATATACCACAACAGGGAGAGGAACTGCAGGTGCCAGCTTTGTGACAAGGCTTACATCAGACCCAGTCACCTAAAGAGGCATATGATAGACACTCACAAGATGAACCCGAAGACTATGCAGAAGCCTCAGACTCTTCCCCAGCCTTGTGAACTTGCTCCCCCCCTTATACAACCTCCAACTCTTCCACAGGCCCTTCCTTCTTCTCTTTGTCATCCCTCAGCTCCACTTACCCTGTCTACATCTGTCTCTGCTCCTCCTCAAGCTACTCCTCATGTTCCTCTTCAAGCTCCTCCACTTGTTCCTCCAACAGGTCTTGGTTGTGCTGCACCCCCTCATCCCCCTCAGGGGCAGTATCAACAGGCTCCAGACAATCTGCAAATTCATACTTTAGCTCCGGCCATGTTTAACTACTATTGAGGTGTTATCAAAGGTGATCAAAGCAATGAAAGTAAACTTCATAAAGATGTTCACTGATCTTGGTCAAAAGCATTTAATTTATTTCTTCAAATTGAAGCAGCAAACTGATAAAATATCCTGGCTCTAAAAAACATCCCAGGATATTTAGTGGTCACTCATCAAGGGATATTTGTCTTGGAACATTGTGATAAGCTCTTCTTCAAATGTACTGGTAATACTCGACCGATGAAGATCCAGGTTAGAAAAGGCCTTCAGCAACCAATGCTTGCTATAAAAGACTATCCTGTCTTAAGAGGTAACTAACGGGGTCAGGTGGTCAGGCTGGCTGACTTGGTTGATGCATATCATTGTATCACATTTGCGTAGATCGATGCTCATGATGTCAGTCACTGGATTGTTTGGTCCAGACTTGTTTATTTACAGACCGCTGTCATAGCTGGAAATAGTGCTTAGTGCGGCGTTAAACAACAAACAACTTATATCACTCAGAAAAAACACAAGACATAAGACACTTGTTAATTGTTAACCTATGTGGTTCCAAAGTGCAATATTTGTTCAAAATGGCGATACTGGCAATAATAATACTTAAGTGGAGAAAACTACATGAAAATGTACTTTACCGTGTTTCTTTGTTCTCATGCTGTGGGTAGGTCAGGTTCTGACAATACATGTTCCACATTTCAATATTGTTGTGAAGAATGTCATGGTGCAGCTTCAGTATAGAATCCTCAGAGGCTACTGTCATATAATCACTTGTTTTACATCACTGTTGTGTCAGGACACGAAGAAAATCTATAATTTGCATAGAAAATGTGTTGTTTTTTTCAAGTGAAGGTTTGGGATATTATGAAAAATCAAAGGGTTATATTTTTTCACTTCCATCAGTGACTAATTTGGAAGTTTCTTTTATTATTCTACTATAAGTATTGCATGATCTTTATGAGTTAGTGTTGAAGATAGGTTATGTGTCACATTTTGCCTCTATCTTGCTTTATATCATTGTGATGATGTTACATGATTTTTTACCCCTGTGATAATTTGTGCAGCTAACACTTGTATCCTTTGTGCTTAGTTTTGCCAGTAAATCAGTTGTTTGAAAATTTTCATGATACTGGTAATAGGTTAGATTCCGGATGTGCCAATTGATAATGACATTTATTTATCCAGTTAGGAATGATTATTTATTACCTCCCTTTGACCAAAGGTGTATGTCACTTATATGAAGCTACACTATTTTTTACTCCTCAATATAGTAAACAAATGACATGATAGACTTCTGAGGGACTGTCAGGTAGCCTAGTGGTTCAGGTGTTTGCCCATCAGATGACAGAGGTTCGATTCTACTGTACCATTTTTGGTATGCCTGTTGCAATATTGATAAACGTGACAAAGGGCATCTTCCTGAGGCAAGTGACTTATCTGACTATAAATGTTCAGTTTCCACCCTTGCCGAACTAGGCTGGTATTATGGAGTTACATATTGGCTGGACTAACAAGTCTATGCCTAGTCCAATCACAATAGCGCAATGAAATCGAAATCCGGTTCATAAACTGTCATGCAGATTTCGGTCGATTGCAGGATTTGTAAAGCATGTGCACTGCCAACTCATTGTCAACAGATATTTTCCCAATCTTTATATGTTTTTAATCCAGGTGCTCACATGATTTGATGCACCTTGCGATGTAAGACCCGTTTTATCACAATATAGATTTTGATTATCGATCAGATCTTCTTGACCGAGTGCCGCCATTTTGTTTGAAGCAAATGCAAGTGATAAGAGAGGTGGAATCTGATTGGTCCATAGGAGAGGCATAGAAGTGACATAACTCATAATAGTCACTGGTGGCGCTACTATCGAGCCTAGCAATTCCAGCCTAGTTCGGCAAGGGTGGATACTGGACTTTTAAAGTCAGTTAACTCCCTTGTCCCAGAAGATGGACTAAAGGAGAATGGGTGAAGTGTTCAGTTACTTAGGCGTGACAGAACCCTAAGATTGATTATTGGAATCCAAGATTCGCCCTGATTATGTTTCTAGGTTTGTCGTAAGAGGCGACTAACAGGATCAGCTGGTCAGGTTCACTGACTTGGTTCTGCATGTCATGGTAACCCAATTGCATTGCGATGCTCATGATGTCAATCACTAGATTGTCTAGTCCAGATTTGATTATTTACAGAACCCTGTCATATAATATTGCCGAGTGCAGCTTTATACAACAAACAAACAAACAATCAAAGAACATGTTAAGTCCCCTAATCGTCGCCACCTATACTCAGGCTAGTCAACCGTGGCCTGTGTTTCATGTTTCATGTTGTATTGTGCTTAGACCTTTATACTTGACCCAAATTTTAACTTGTGCAAGGATGTGTTTAAGCATTATGTTCAAGGTTTCAGAGTAACTTTTAACATATTTTTAAATCTTGGAATTATAAATGGAATTTGAGACTACTGAGAATTTAACGTGTATAAGTTGGACACATCCCAGTTTAAATATTGATAATTTTTATAGTAGGAGTTTGCCAGACCGGTCTGTGAGGACAACCATGGATTAAAGTCATCCAAGTACAAGATGATAAGGTATACTCTACCTTTAACATACTTTCAGTTTCAAATAGCAATATTAATGGGGTTCTTTTTCAAAGCTATTGGGAAGGTTTGATAGTGAAACAAAAACAAAATATGAAAGTACAGAAACTACACAGATTCTTTTATTTAAAGGTTGCTGTCATATGACCGGAATATTGCATTAAACAAACAAATTGACAGCGCTTGGTTGTCATAAATTTTGACTTAACATTTGAACTTTTATGATTTTGAACTTGTTCAACCGGTACTTTAAGACACAAAAAGGTCTGTCTTCACATTTGTCTGAACTTTTAAAGAGAACCCATTGTTTTTATATGTTCATGTTTATGGCATATGTTGTTTGGTTTGGGTTTGGGTTTTTTAAGGAGGGGGGGTGGAGATTAATACATATCTTTTATTCTAAACATGCCTGTTTCAGAGGACTCCTTCCCAAGGTCATATAAGTTTACACCACAATGTGTATGTTAATGTTACTATTGCTTGTAATGTATAATGTTAATACTGTTTGTTATTGTTAAGACTGCATGATTGTGCATATGTTGTTATTAACTGTTATTAACTGTTATTAACTGTTATAAACAGCTAGTAACAGTTACCTGTAATATTGTTCCAGTTACATGTTATCAAGTATTTAACCTTTATACCTATGCTATTCAAGCGGAAATTGAACTATTTTTCCAAAGACTGGTTCTTGGTAGTAATTGCACAGCATCATATTTTATTTATATTTTCACTAGACACCGGTCAGACCAATCAGTGACTTGGATTGAGTCATGTGCTGAATCCACACTACCACAATGAAAAAAATCAAAACATTGACCATAACAGAACAAATAACAACAATTTCAACTTCTTATGGGTCGACATATTTGATATGATCTATATTTATTCGTTCTTCATCAACAACAAGTCGCAGATGGCATTAGTCAAGTTGGTGTAGCTGTAGATAACGATGAGCCAGTGGGATCGCCTCACACAGGATTTCACATAAAATGACATGTTTGAATGACTTTATAGCCTATGTTAAAACGATATATGGTAAGTAAATATACACATGTAATAATTCACATAATAGTATTCACTGTTCATATAAATATAAAAATAGTACAGATGCATGTATCAGTAGTTTATTCCGTTTGTTGACACTCGAATCCCGGTCTACATGCTGGTTGTTTTGTATACCCATGGAGGGGAAAATACCTGAAATCTTATGGTGGCGTGTATGGTGCGCACCCACTTCTGCACGGTTTCATTTTCTGTAAACAAAGTGTGCACTATACTCCAGAATATACGGTATTTGATCTGATGAATCTCATTTTAAGCTACTACCATATTGGATTTTTTGTTGAGTTATCATAATGCAAGGTAATAAATGTAATAATTCACGATTGTTTTTCCACATGAAATATTATCATTGAGCTTCAATGTTTACCTGTTTTGCTGGTGCGGATTTTTCAGATTGTACAATGTTTTATATTCACCAGAATATTCTTTTGAAGCTACATCTGGTTGATAGGTATGTCATATAATAGTTGAGAATATCAGAAATGGCTTTTTATTTTCTGAACAATCATATATCATGTTTATATACAACCTTGTTATCTGTTTGTATAGTGTGTGAAATATCATCTTGGGGGTTTTTTTAGTAAAAAATGTGGAAAAGTGACATGGCTTTTGTCCTCTATAAGACTGATGTGATGTCAGTGTAAATGGTTTTTTTAATAATGTCTATTAATTCAAATTCTAACACAAAGCATACCAATTATTGTTAGGTGGCAACACACACACACAAAGCATACCACACTGAAACAAATATATCCAATATAAAGCCCATACAAGTCTATAATAAGTGGTAAGTCTAGATTACTGCAGTATCTTCTGAAAATGAGGAAAGTCTCTTGGCTCCTATAATTTAACAACTTTTTTTCTGTAAACTATGCTCATTTAAGAGACTAGATGTTAGTCTAACATGCACACAAGCTTTAGTATTATTTGCTATCCAATTATCAGTGACAAAGTAGACACAATTTATGGATAACAACTTCTTTAATACTGTAAAAAGCGACGGCTTGACAATGGTATGAGGAAACATCGCTTTTTACGGTATTAAAGAAGTTGTCATTCATAAAATTGTGTCTACCTTGTCATCCGTTAACTTCTAAGTAACGCCTATCAAACAATTATCAGTGTACCCACACGCACGGACACATTTAATTTTACAGGACATTCAATTATCAGGTAAGCAACTGGTAAAAGTACCTGGCCTCTATTATGACGCATTTATAATTGATCCATGTCCTTTTTGAAGTAATTCGTATATCATTGCGATAACTGTTGTTGTTTTTGTAGGCGAAGGTAATGACAACGGATTATAAAAAAAAATGGTAAATGTATCTATTTAAACCATTTTTGTTTTTGGCAGATTTCATTCGTTGTTCATCGTAGAACAGAAGGTACCATGTTCCGCGTGTGAAAAGAAAACGTTTTGAGATAAGAAAACTTCATCTTCCACTAGGGCAGTCAGGTAGCCTGGTGGTTAAAGCGTTCGCTCGTCATGCTGAAGACCCGGGTTTGATTCCCGACATGGGTACAATGTGTGAAGCCCATTTTTTTGGTGTACCCCGCCGTGATATTGCTGGAATATTGCTAAAAGCGGTGTAAAACAGTACTCACTCACTCACTCATCATCCACTACCAGACCATACCAACCAGCTCCACAAAAATAGTGGAGACTTCTTACGACGACCTCGTCTTACTAAAGGCACTATAGAGTCAACATCTTCTCCAGAATGTCAACCAGCTCCACCATAAATAGTGGAGACTTCTTACGAAGACCTGGTCTTACTAAAGGCACTATGGAGTCAATATCTTGTCAAGAATGTCAATCAGCTCCACCATAAATAGTGGAGACTTCTTACGACAACCTTGTCTTAATCAAGGCACTATAGAGTCAACATCTTGTCCAGAACGTGAAATTACGTATTTTTTATTCACTATTTTTTGTGAAGGGTGTGCAACAAATCTTCGTTTAGTCTCAAACTAAAAGACATGCTGAAAGACTAAAATATGCTAATATATTGTTAGAAAGGTTAAGTTAGGATTTGGGTAACCCAACCTCACATAGTTAGCTGGTTGATTTATGCAAAAACAAAAACATATACAAATAATATTTTTTTTATTAAAGTGTGACGCATTGTACAACATAAACATTGTTACGAAGTTCGGGTAGATGCGTACAATGCCCGGCCAGTATGACGTATGACGCACTGAAGTCATCTTCCACTACCTGACCATGCCAACCAGCTCCACAAAAATAGTGGAGACTTCTTACGACGACCTCGTCTTACTAAAGGCACTATAGAGTCAACATCTTCTCCAGAATGTCAACCAGCTCCACCATAAATAGTGGAGACTTCTTACGAAGACCTCGTCTTACTCAAGGCACTATAGAGTCAACATCTTGTCCAGAATGTGAAATTACGTATTTATTATTCACTATTTTTTGTGAAGGGTGTGCAACAAATCTTCGTTTAGGCTCAAACTAGTACTACATTCGATGACATGTCAAGTGCTGTTTCTATTGGGCAGTCAAGGTAATCCCAATGTGACATAGGGGTGTTGTGTGGGATGTTTGTAAGGCATATTAAGAAACTCTTTTGAGGTAGGTGTATTTGAATGAACATTATTTCATAATTATGTACTCCTGTAAGCACAGTGATTGCTCATCCCACCTTCTCCCCCAGATCCTGGTCTGTGTTCAACATAGCTGTCAGGACGAACAACTTTGTGGAAGGTAATAAAACAAATAGTTCAAATACAAATGCACAGAATAAAGGTTCTAACACCGTTATCAAGCGAGCGACGTTTCGGTGTAGGTTCTAACACCGTTATCAAGCATTATCGCTCTTAATTGTAATAAAGAAGTGCTTGATAACGGTGTTAGAACCTACACCGAAACGTCGCTCGTAAATGTAATAAAGAAGTGCTTGATAACGGTGTTAGAACCTACACCGAAACGTCGCTCTTAATTGTAATAAAGAAGTTGTTCATCCATAAATACTTATCCTTACTTAAACTCAAGCTCTATCAACGTCGATAACGATACTCCCTAACAATTTGGTGGATAATATGAATGATGCTGAAAGACTAAAGTATGCTGATATATTGTTAGAAAGGTCAAGTTAGGATTTGGGTAACCCAACCTCACATAGTTAGCTGGTTGATTTATGCAAAAACAAAAATATATACAAATAATATTTTTGTCATTAAAGTGTGACGCATTGTACAACATAAAATTGTTACGAAGTTCGGGTAGATGCGTACAATGCCTGGCCAGTATGACGTATGACGCTTACTTACTTACTTACTTTGGAGATTTAACGTGCGCTTTCCGACTGATGCGTATTTCGCACACAGGCCCGGCCAGGCCATTAAATGTGTTTCCGAAAGGGGCGAGGGTGGTCTGTGCAACCCAAGAGGGGTCTTTAGGGGTTGCTTATATAGAATTTGGGAATTTTGAGATTTGGAATAGATGCCGTATGACGCACTGAAGTCGTTAAAATGTGTAAAACATTTACAGATTAAAGAAAACACTATAAGCGAGTAAAAGAAGGAAAACAAAAAATGGCCGTAGTAAGCTTGGTTGACCGCTAATGTTTTCTTAACCTTGAAGTTGAAGCATTGTTCTCGGACATCCACTCACCTATTACTGTAACACTAACAAAAAACACCGATAAGCCTGTTTTACCCCAAGCTTTGAGCCCAAAGAATGACACAAGCCTCCGTCTTATTGAACTGTCGACTCTATTGACAAAGAGGTTCTACAATTATGTTAATCTGAGCTACTTTGTGCTGATTATTGTAACCCCATTAATGTAATTACAAAGTAAATGACAAAATAAGTGATGTGCTTCTGCTGGTAAAGTGTTCGGATTTGTGAAAAGGTGTAAGATTCGTCGTAAATTCTGTGTTAACATTAATACTTAATAGACGTTTTAAAATCTCTACAATGTCGGAAGCTCATGCAGGGTTCAGAAAGGTACATTCTACTGATGATCACATGTTTGCTTTATATAACCTCTCGGAATTAATAAAAGCTAGGAAAAAGAAATGATTTTGTGCGTTTGTAGATTTTCAGAAAGTACTTGATGCAGTTTGGCGATAGGGGTCTTAGGACTTTGGCAAAAACTGTTACAAAATAACATATTTGGAACATGTTTTATCGTTATTTATATGTACCAGGATATCAAATCAAGCGTTCCTGTTATGGTAATTTACAAGTTCGTTTTCATGTAAATGTTGAGTAAGAGAAGGAAAAAACTGTCTTGTTTGCAATAAAGCGGCACTTTACAGGATTCAAATGAAGGCGTCCAGTTTAAAACCAGATGAATTCTATGATCGAATCGAAATATGATCATAATATTTGCATTATTGTATGCATATAATGCAGTGTTATAAGCCACAAATGCTTATGATATAAAACATATCTTAAAATCATTTCATAACTATAGCATTCAATGGAGGCTTAAGATTAATAATACCAAAACTAAAATGGTAATTTTTGTTGATAGAAAATGATTATAAACATAATTCCAAGATTGGTCCTTATGTTTAGGAACAGGTGATTCCTATAACTTACTTTGGTGTTTTCTTTCTAATAAATTCAAAATTCACTATGACAAAGTTATTCCCCTATAAAAAAGATAATAGAACAAATTTTAAGCAACGAAAGATACGCTATATGTTTTATGCCAAGGATGGAAATTAGATTTAACACTTAAATGTCAATTGAGGCTTTGTGACAGTATAGTTATACCAGTTATTCTATACGGATGCGAAGTGTCCATTTACTTTTAAGAAAACCCAAATAACTGGAAGCCTTTGAAATAGTGAGAACCGTTCTTTTTTTGCAGAATTTAGTAAAATATTGTTCAGCTTCAAGTTCGGATCTAAATAATCTATACGTTACGGCTTTTGATGATTCAAACATTTCAAATGACTATATTTGTAAATACACTGATCTTGTAATCTATTTCACACAATGCATTTTAGTGAATGGACAGAATCAAAACAATGTGAATACCAAGATAGACACAATTTTTATGGATAACAACTTCTTTAATAATGTAAAAGGCGACGTTTCGGTATAGATCCTTATACCGTTGTCAAGCAAGACTGAATGAGGACTGACTGATATAGAAGATTTAACGTGCGCTTTCCGACTACAGCGTATTTCGCACACGGGCCTGGTCGGACCATTTAGTGTATTCCGAGAAGGGTGAAAGTTGTGTGTGCAACCCAAGAGGGGGCTTTTAGGGGTTGCTTATATTGATTTTTTGAAATTTTGAAATTTTGAATAAATGCCGAGGTGGGTGGAGGAGGGAACTAAGGGAGCCGGGTGAGGTGGGTGTTTGTATGTTTATTGGATTTTGGATTGGTAGATTAATTAATTTTTAGATGCGCTTAATTAGGTCTGTTTTGATTAGGAATACGTCTAGGGCCTTGAAGTTTTCTAGTTTATTTTGAGGGTTTAGTATTTCATCTAGAGTAGGAACCTTATTTAGATTGAGGGTGGTTTGTAGTGTGGTTCTGTGTGTTTGATAGTGGGAGCAGTGAATGAGTGCGTGTTCTGTGGTTTCGGGTTGTTTGCAGTGGGGGCAGTTGCCTGTGGTGTGTCTTTTAAGTTGTTTTAGGTGGTTATTTAGGTTAGTGTGTCCTGTTTGGAGTTTTGTAATTAATCTGTCAATTTTTTTAGAGGGGTGTAGGATTTTAGGTTTGGCTAGTGGTTTTCTGAGCACTTTTTTGATTTGGCTATTTGAGTTTTGATATTGATTATGCCATTTTTTGGTTATTTTTTGTTTGTTTACACTTTTAATTTCTGATTTTGAGATGGGTAGGTTTAGGCTTATTTCTGGTATTTTGAGTGATAATTTAGCTGCTTTATCGGCGCTTTCGTTGCCGTAAATTCCTACGTGGGCGGGGATCCACAAGAAGGTTATTTGTTTGCCTGCTTTTGTTAGGTCGTTGGAGCTTTTAAGTATTTGGTTTATTAATTTAGGTCGTTTTTTGGTATTTTTGTTTTGGAGGGCTTGTAGTCCACTAAGGGAGTCAGTGAGAATTAGGATTTTATTGTTGTTTTTAGATTGTTGGTTATGCAGGGCTGAGGCCATGCCCATAAGTTCGGCCGTGAATATAGATTGGTTGTTAGGGAGTCGGTAAGATTGTGTGGATATAACTGGTTGTGTGGTATGGACTCCGAAGCCTGTGTGGTTGGAGATCGGGTCTGAAGATCCGTCAGTGTATATGTGACACCAATTTGGCCAATTTTCGTGTATGTATGCAAGTGTGGTGGTTTTAGCTATGTTTGGGTCGGTTTGTTTATTTATTTGGTTAGCTAGCGTTGTGTCTATTTGGGGTATTTTGAGTTTAGGGGTGAAGATATTTGATTTTTTGCAGTTTTGTTTAAGATTTTGAGTTTGGTGTTCATTGAGGTAGTTAGTTATTTTTTGGGATATTGGGGTGAGTAAGGGGTGTTTGCGAGCTAGAGCTTGGTTTCTTGGGCTAATGTTTTGATTAATTAGGTTTTGGATGAGAGGGTTTGTTTGGGACGCGGCCCAGAAATTAAGGCTTAGATGTTCCCTGCGTAGATTTAGTGGCATTTCTCCTGTGAGGGCCTGAAGTGAGGTGTAGGAGGTGCCATGTTGGGTGCGTGTAATTAGTTTGAGAGCCTGATATTGTATTGAGTCAAGTTTTTTAGAGAGAGAGTTGTTTAGGGTATTGTATATGGCACAGCCGTAGTCTAGTTTTGATCTAATTAGTGTTGTATATAGTGAGAGGAGGGTATCTTTTGAGGCTCCCCAGTTAGAGCCGGTGAGACATCTTAATGTGTTAAGGTCTTTGCTGCATCTAGTTTTTAGGTTTTGGACGTGAGCCTCCCAGGTGAGGTGTTGATCGAAAATAAGTCCTAAGAATTTGGTTTGTTTTTGGAATTTGATTGTTTGGTTGTTTAGCTGGAGGATTGGGTAGGCAGGTTTCATGTTTTTATGTTTGAATACTACTCCTGTTGTTTTATCTGAGTTAAGGGAGAAGCCCCATTTGTCTGCCCATTGTTGTATTTTATTTAGAGATTTTTGGATTAAGTTTTCTGCCATTTTAATGCTTTTAGTGCGGATCCATAGGGCTCCGTCATCCGCGAATTTTGAAGTGTTTAGTTTAGGGGATAAGCCCTCGAATAGATCATTTATCATTATATTGAAGAGGGTTGGGCTGAGGATGCTGCCCTGGGGAGTGCCATTTTCTAGGGGACACTGGTCCGATAGTGTATGGTCTATACCCACGGTAATTTTGCGATTGTTTAGGAAATCTTGGATGAAGTTTATTATTTGACCTTTTAGTCCTATTTTTTTTAGTTTTTGTATTAGCCCGTGGTGCCATACCATATCGAAAGCTTTAGAGAAGTCGAGGAATATGCCTATGGTGTATTGCTTGTTTAGCTGTCCTGTTTTTATATCCTGTTCTAGTCGGGCAAGGTTATCGAGAGTTGATCGGCCAGGAGTGAAGCCGCTTTGGTCAGGATTTATGATGTTGTTTTGGTCTAGGTAGTGCTGTAGCCTATTTTTAGTCATAAGTTCCATTATTTTGCAGAGATTTGAGGTTAAGGAGATGGGCCTATAGGAGTTTGCCTGATCTGCTGGTTTATTTGGTTTAGGTATTGGGATTACTAGAGCTTCCTTCCATGAGGATGGGACCTGTCCGTTTAGGTAGACTAGGTTGTATAGTTTAAGTAAAGTTTGGAGTAGTTTGGTAGGTAAGTGTTTGATTATTTGGTAAGAGGTGAGGTCTAGGCCAGGGGCTGTTCCTTTTTTTCTATTGTTTAGTACGTGATTTAGTTCTTCTATGGTGTAAGGTTGATTTATTTCTAGGTTGTCTTGTCTGTTTTCTTTGGAGAATTTGGTTTCTTTATTTAGTTTATCTTGGAATTTCTTACTGAAGTTACTGTTGCTGCTAACTTTAGAGAAGTGTTTGGCTAGGTTGTTGGCCTTTTGGGTGGGGTTAGTTGAGTTGTTTATATTGGGGCTTTTTTTGTGCCGTTTGATGCCTCGGATGGCGTGAATTTTGCGCCACACCTTCCTAGCGTCGGTGTGGTGATTTAGCTCCTCACAGATTTTTTTCCAGTTTTTGGTTTTAGCAGTTTTAACTAGGTTTTGCACTTGGTGGTTAAGTTCATGAGCTGTTTTGAGATGAGAGGGGTCTCGTTTAGCTCTGTTGAAAGCTGATTTGCGTTTTAGTCTAGTTAGCTCTATTTCCTCATTCCACCAAGGGACAGTGGGTTTTCCTGGGTTGGATGATTTGAAGGGGATTGCGGATTTGGCTGCGTTGATTATGAAGTTAGTTAGGTTTTGACAGAATGTTTCGGGGTCTGTTGTTTCTAAATCGTTTAGATTAGCTTCGTTGCATAATTCTTGGAATTGGTCCCAGTTGGCGTTTTTGTACTGAAATTTAGGTTCCTGTTTAGGGGTTTGATTTGGTATTTTTATATGGGACACATGACACATGAATGAGGGACATAGGGCAGAATATATATAGCAAGTGGAGGATTAACAGTAACAACAAGGGCATACATGAGTGGGATAACATAGGTAGGTGTGACAACAAAGGGATTATGCTATCACAACACGATGGACAGAAAACACATAGCTAGAAGCCAATGGGGGCATGAAGCCAATAAACAGGTGATTATTGGTTGATGAGTTCATAGTAGGCGGATGGGATGAAATAATCACCTGTTTATTGGCTTCAGCACCCACCCCGGCTACCAACCCCTCCACCCAGCCAAAGACCATCCCAACACCCAAACTCCTACCCCCCCCAACCAACCCCCCCAAATCCCCCCAAATCAACAACCTCCCCCCAACCCTGCGCAAGCCCCCCCTACCCAAGCCATCCCCCCTCTCACGCACCCCACCTCCCACCCACATCACATTTCCAAACGCAGAAAGGAACTCCTAACAAACAAACTACATCAACTAAAGTCCACCCCTCCAGCCCACATCACGCCGCAAAAACTCCATAGTAACACAAACAAAATAGTGGAATTCATAATCGCAGCCATTATATTCAAACACCCTACAGTCAAAAAACTCCACACACTCGCCACTAAGTCAAAAATCTACCAGAAGTCCTTCGCTTCACTCCAAACAGCTACGCTCAAACTAAAACTATAAACTACTTCCCCACCTATCTCATTACACCAGTCCCACACACATCCCCTTCCGCGCCGACCCAACCATGTCAATAATACAATGGAATTGTAACGGCCTGCGGGCCAACGGCCATGAACTCAAAGCACTAATCTCCCTTAAGAAAATACAACCCCTCATCATTGCCCTGCAGGAGACCCTTCTCTCTCCAAAAAAAGAATTCCCAATCCCTGGGTTCCAAACACTCCGTAAGGACCGACCCCGCCCACCAAATACCCCCGGGCCCCCACATGGAGGATTAGCCCTATACATCCACAACTCACTCAATTACAGCACAGTCTCAATCCCTACCCCAAACCTGGAAACATTAGCCATCGATACTACTTTCCACAAAACTAAGCTCAGAATAATAAACATTTATCACACAAAAACTATGCCATTTAACTCACAGGACCTTGAGATTCTAGCCCAACACCTAACCCATAACACCATCATTCTCGGCGACTTCAACGCCCATCACCCCCTATGGGAAACTAAAAATTATACAGATAAACACGGAAGACTTCTGGTAGACTGGATAGATAGCACCAACCTTATATCACTTAATGACAATCAACCTACCAGATACCCCACATCCAGCTTACAAAACCCCACAGCAGTCGACCTAACACTCATAACAAACAAATACTCACACCAAATCAGCTGGGATGCCAACACAGACACATGGGGCAGTGATCACTGCCCTATCAAAATCGAAACCAATCTCATCCAATCATCCCCCTACACCCCTAAAAACGAACAAACCCCCCTGGGCTCCACCAAACAAATCAATTTTAATTTCAAAAAAGCAAACTGGCAACTCTTCACAAAACTCTGTAATCAAATCGACCCTAAAACAATACATAACAGTAATACCGACACCTTCAACTCCAATCTCACCAACACGTTATACGACATTGCCATCCAATGCATCCCCACATCCAGCCCAACCCCAGCCCACAACCCCGTCCCCTGGTGGAACGACGAAATCAAAACAGCTAGAAAACAAAGGAAAAGAGCCCTAAATAAATGCAAAAGAAATAAGTCTAAATTACCAGAATTCATCCAACTAAGGAATCACACCAAACAACTCATCAAAACGGCCAGAAAACAACACTGGCAACTCTTCTGTAACACACTTAAAATCACAGACAACAACTCAAGAAAAATTTGGAACAAGCTTAAATCAATTAAAGGCAACTCTCGTAAATCTGCCCAGCCCAACTTCAAAAATTGCCCAACTAACAAAGACAAAGCCAACCATCTAGCTAATCACTTTGCTAACACCAGCAGCACGGCTAACTAACCCCCCCCCCCCCCCCCCATTCCAACAAACAATCAAAAAAACCCCCCCCCCCTATACCAAACACCCCGATCTAGCCCATCTCCCCATTAACAAAGTAATCAACATACACGAACTTCTACATGCACTAAAAAACAAAAACACAGCCTCAGCCACGGGAATCGACAACATAAGCTACATAATACTCAACAAAATACCACCCCAAATACAACAGCTCCTCTTACAGCTCTACAACCAAATATGGTCGTCTGGTTCTATTCCCCAAACATGGAAACACGCCAAAGTCATCCCAGTCCTTAAGCCGGGCAAACCCCCCAACGACCCCGACTCTTTCCGCCCCATTTCACTTACATCCCACGTATGCAAAATTCTTGAATCCATTATAAATAACAGATTAAAACACCACATCTCCTACAATAGGCTTATAAGCCCAGACCAGAGCGGCTTTACAAATAACAGACAAAGACTAGACCACATTATTCACCTAGAACAAGACATCAGAACAGCCCAGTCAATGAAACAATACACACTGGCCATATTTATAGACTTCAGCAAAGCTTTCGACATGGTTTGGCATACTCGCCTTCTAAAAAAACTGGAAAACAACCAAGTCAATGGGAGAATTCTAAACTTCATACACTCATTTCTAAAAGACCGACAAATAACAGTAAAATCCCACCAAACACTCTCCGACACCCACCCCACTGAAAATGGCACCCCCCAAGGAAGCATCCTTTCACCAACTTTATTTAATTTTATGATTAACGACATTTTCTCAGATATCAAACACACGGAAAAAATCACTACTGCCAAATTTGCAGATGATGTCTCTTTTTGGAGCTCCTCGACCTCGATTAATCTATTAAAAACAAGAATCCAAAAAGTACTAAATAACATTCAAAATTGGGCTTCCAACTGGGGTTTCCAGATAAACACACAAAAAACCATTGGCATGCTATTCAAAATACAATATATGCAAAATTATACACCCAAACTTCATCTAAACAACCAAATAATTACTTATCACAAAGAAGCTAAGTTTCTAGGTATTACATTTGACCAACACCTCACATGGGGCCCCCAGGTACTGAAAACGGTCAACTCTTGCGAAAAAGATCTAAACTTAATGAGAGCCATCAAAGGTAACAACTGGGGGTCCGACAAACAAACCCTCCTCAACATTTACAAAACACTCATTCAACCAAAAATCGACTATGCCGCTCCGGTCTTAAGCGGCATTTCAACTGCCAACTACAATAAACTAAAATCAGTACAATATAAGGCCCTCAAAATAGCCACCGGCACTTGGACTGGGACATCTCATAACGCCCTTCTTCTTATCACCAGTACCCTCTCCATCAAACATCGTATCCAACAAACTATCCTCAACTACTGGGCTGGGGCCCAACACAACCCAATATTCAAAACAATAAAACAAAAATATGACAACATCAACAAGCAGACGATATACAAATTCCAAAACTCTCCAGACAAAGCCCCATACATCACACACCTTAACAAACTACTAATCACACATAATCTAAACAAAATTACCCACTCACCACCCTCACAACAATACATTGCTGATCTTTCCCCCCCCCCCCCCCCCCCCCCCCCCCCCCCCCCCGTAGACACAACCCTTCACCAGCGATTTACTCCCAACAACGGCATCCCAGCTGAAACCAAGGCTAAAATATCACTTATTCACATACACAATAATTGGCCCACTCATACACACATCTACACAGACGCATCCCAATCAAATAACACCACCGGCCTAGGAATACACATAGACCAAACACCCCCGCTAACAACAAACTTCCACTATAAAAACCACACCAACAACAACACCGGGGAATTACTGGCCATTCTCACAGCAATACACGCCACCAAAACAGTAAATCAACAAAAATTCCTAATAATCTCTGATTCACTATCATCACTTAATCAAATACAAAATAAATACTCAAAAACCCGGCCCGACCTTATCAACAACATAATCACCCTCACTAACCAACTTAAAGAAACAAATAAACATATCAACCTACTCTGGGTACCCGGACACATAAACATTCCAGGCAATAACCTAGCTCATATAGCAGCCCAAGTAGCTACCCAACAAAAATCTCTTGAAATATATTTTCATACATCTAAGACAGAAATCAAGAACAAAATAAAAAGATCTATTAAATCACAGAATCACCATAGTATCATCCAAAACAGTAACTCCATATGGCTTAAATCAATCTTCACCCGTCCCAATACTAAATGTCGCAACTTCAACCCATCTAATCACTTAGACAACATCATATCTAGAATCATCAGCGGTAACACAGCTATCAACCACACCCTATACAAACAAGGAAGACACCCAGATGGAAATTGCCCACACTGTAACCAAACAGAAGACATGTACCATATTTTTAACAGCTGTCCTTTCTATAACTCTCTGCACTCCGAACTTTATCAAGCTATCCCTCCTAACTTTAAACATAATCTCCCACTACTCTTCAACCCCTCCAACCCCCCCCCCCCCCCCCCCCACATCTTCAACCCCACATCTTCAACGCTATAACACAATTCCTTATCAAGGCAGAACTTCTCGACAAAATTTAGATCCTCCCAAATAAAATATTAAAATTTAACCAACATATCACCTACTAAACGCCTGTCACTTTCGGATCGGGATCCAAATTCTTACCGCGAGTCGTCCTCTCCGACGTCCGCGCACCAAGCCCAGTTATCCCCACACTAAAACATAGACTCCCGTTAAAACCAGCCATGACCCAGCACAAGCCCACAACACACGCACCGTAACCAGCTACTACCCCCCCCCCCCCCCTCCCCCCCCCCCCCCCCCCATCTCCCCACCCCCCGGGATTACCGGTTTTCTAAAAGTCCCTTATTAAACCCTTTTTTCTTTTTTTATTCGACAACCCCTATACTAAATAAAGCAGCCTAACTGCTTTGCTTTACTCTACCCAACTCTGCTATACCTACCAACTTTTCCCATGATAAGATAGTTTTACGTCCATATTACTCAAAATTAAAACTCCCCAACCTAATACTCCCGAGTACTTTCATAGTTTAGGCTAGGTTTCCCCCCCCTGCATAGATACAGTTTTTTTGGGTATGGTGTTTTTTCTATTCAATATATTTATCATTTCTCCCCCACCTACCCCGTCCGCGAAATGCAATAAATGCGAAGCGGACGTAAAATCCCCAAATCAGTCAGTCCTTCATTCTGACCACCCTAAATCTTAAAACCGGACTTACACTAGAATCAATCCTAAATCCACAAAATAAATTAGAAAAATTCAAAGCCTTAGGCATATACCTAATAAAAACAGGATTTATTAGTCGCATTTAAACCCCAAATAAAATATTAAAACCAAAACTACCTTATTTGATAACAACCCAACACACACAGCTCCCTTAGTTCGTCCCCCACCCACTCTTGGCATTCTTTCCAAATCTCAAAATTTCAAAATTACTATATAAGTAACCCCTAAAGCCCCCTCCTGGGTTGCACAAACTCACTTTTCCCCTTTTTGGAAACACATTAAAAGGCCTGGCCGGGCCCGTGTGCGACATACGCTTGCAGTCGGAAAGCGCACGTTAAATCTCCAATATAAGTAAGTAAGTAACCTTCATTCATCAGAAATCAAAAGTGTCACTAAACAAAAAATCAACAAAAAATGGTAAAATATATACCAAAACTCAAATAGCCAAATCAGGAAAGTACTCAAAAAAAACCTTAATAAACCCAAAATACTACACCCATCCAAAAAAATCGACAGAATAATTACCAAACTACAAACAGGCCATACCAAACTAAATAATCACCGTAAAATAGCTAAACTACACACAACAGGAAACTGCCCATGTTGCAAACAACAAGAAACACCAGAACACGTACTCATTCACTGCACACACTACCAAACACACCGAACAACACTACAGACCACCCTAAATCTTAAAACCGGACTTACACTAGAATCAATCCTAAATCCACAAAATAAATTAGAAAAATTCAAAGCCTTAGGCATATACCTAATAAAAACAGGACTAATTAGCCGCATTTAAACCCCAAATAAAATATTAAAACCAAAACTACCTTATTTGATAACCACCCAACACACACAGCTCCCTTAGTTCGTCCCCCACCCACTCTTGGCATTCTTTCCAAATCTCAAAATTTCAAAATTACTATATAAGTAACCCCTAAAGCCCCCCTCCTGGGTTGCACAAACTCACTTTTCCCCTTTTTGGAAACACATTAAAAGGCCTGGCCGGGCCCGTGTGCGACATACACTTGCAGTCGGAAAGCGCACGTTAAATCTCCAATATAAGTAAGTAAGTAACCTTCATTCAGTCTTGCTTGACAACGGTATAAGGATCTATACCGAAACGTCGCCTTTTACAGTATTAAAGAAGTTGTTATCCATAAAAATTGTGTCTATCTTGTCATCCGTCAACTTCTAAGTAATGCCTATCAAACAATTTAATGTGAATACCATATATACATCAAATCAGTCTTCATAAAGATAGATTCAATTGACAATAATCATATATTCGTAATACCTTTAGCGGTCGGATGGTGGTAAAAGCGTTCGCTCGTCACGCCGAAGACCCGGGTTCGATTCACCACATGGGTACAATGTGTGAAGCCCATTCCTGGACCCACTTGTTTTGTTTTAAACATACTTTATTGACATACATGGTAAACGGGATTGGGCAAAAGTTATCCAACTTAGGTGGCCCTTTCTCTACTCTATATGTACAGACATTGATTATACATATATATACACATATACATACACACATACATATACATACGTATAAAGAAATACAAACATATAAACATAATCATATATACATACATACTCATACATACATACACATACTCAAATACATATGTACATATTACATTTATAGTAACAAAGAGACATATATTTACACAAGAACATAAACATAATGTTTGCAAGAAAAACATAGACATGCATAAGAATTGCCTATAGACACAGTTTACTTGTATATACAATAATCCAAAATACATGCAAGACTACATATATAATGACACAATCATATATACACTTATGTACATGTACACATATGCTTACATACACACACTACGTGTACATACATACACATATACCCTTGAATACGCATTTGCACAAAGAGATCTTAGCGCTAAGATTATCGTAACTCCCATACTTTAACATAGTCGTAGCGCTAAGATCGCTTTGTGCAAGTGGGCCTTGGTGTCCCCCGTCGTGATATTGCTAGAATATTGCTAAAAGCGGCGTAAAAGCACACATACTCAGTTTTAAAGGGACATGTGATCTCTGTCCATAGTGATCTCACGATCTTCATTTAGTTTTAGATGCTTTTTACAGAATGTCTCTATAACACTGGGGTGTTATAAAACACAAGGTTTTGCCGCATTTGAGTGGGCTTGTTTCAGACTAAGTATGGTCACCCATAGGTTTTCCACTAAAGCCAATAGTTTAGGAAGTTTTAAACATTTATAAAATAAATGATCGAATGGTATATACTTTGATGTATATTATGGATCAATATTTTGTCAGGTTACACACCCCTGTCTCAGACTTGGCTGCATTGATCTTAACGCCGACAAATGTACCAGATTTATTTCCGACAACCCGTGAGTCGCACTTCATTTCTCTCTTACTTGTTCCTTAAACAGTATATTAAGGCAAAATATGTATTATTTTGTAAAAAGCTATGATTTAAATATTCAGTTTTAAATGGTAATTCACATTTAACGACTGTAACAAGCCTTGAGATTTTGAAATTAGTGTACAGTTTTAAAACATCTCAACTGCAGAAAGTGTCCATTTATTCTAACTTCTTGCTGTTTTAGAGTCTTTTCTTTTCGTAGCTGTAGTTACGAAAGATACTAGAGTAATAAAACACTTACAGAACAATAATTATCTTTAATGTCAATTATACAATGTATGCTATTTCTTATGTCACTTTCAATACATTGTAATTTGTATATGTATCATGTTTGGGAGAGGCATTTTGCTAAGGATAAGCAAAATCTGCTTGTTTGCCAATCCCTCCACTTTTTATAAATATGTTTATATCACATTTTCCATTTCTTCAATTTTCTTTGCAAGTTCTGCTTTTGTCTGCCGATAGCCTCTCTTAGTGATTACTGTTAGCACTCGCAGCGTCTCTGATTTGATATAATTTTTTCATTATGAAATATTTTATATATATAATTTATAAAATCCTTACAATGAAAATATGAAATACAGGACAGCAGTAACACACTTCAAGTGGATGTATGTCAGTATGTAAGACGTCTTTTGTTCAATCTATACCTGAAAATCTCACGTCGTAATGTTATATATATATGTGTGTGTGCGTGTGTGTGTGTGTGTGTGTGTGTGTCAGATTTTATCATCTGATCAAATGTCAATTGTAAGGATTTTACAGTGTGAGAAGTGTCCAAAAGTTTTAAAAGTTAATGTATATACCACAAGCAACAACTACACACTTATTCTTTGTTTGTTGACAATAGCAGTGCATTGATAAGGTTAATTACGAAATAGGGATAAAAGTTTTGCAATTGCGTGCCCTGAGCCGTGGAGTTGTTTTGATAAAAAGTGAAAAGTGCATTGTAGGCAATAGGCGATTACCCTGAAACAAGCTATAACAAATACATGATCTCCTCATTGTCCTCCAGTAAACGGATTGCTGTTGTTATATCAATGGGGGGCACCCTGGACGGTAGCCGTCATTGAACAAGAAACGTCATTGAAACGAACACCGAACATTCAGATTTATCCTCAATCAACGCCGATTGTTGACTGACCTTCCCGAACTGTGTCGGTTCTCGCCAACGCCTCATAGGGCGTTACCGGGATTGCCTAAAAGTCGGGCCAAGAAAAGTCGGGCCGGGCCGGGCCAGCGGGTAATACTAAAAATGGATTGCAGAATAATAAAACGAAACGCGCATATCTAGGCAGATCTCAAATGTCCACAAACATATAGTTTTGCTCATTTAATTGAGTTTGAATAAAAATGCACCTTCAACAATGTAATAAACTGATGATTATGACTACATACCGTGAGTCTCGTAGAAAAGTCAGTGTCTTGACTGTGTGTATTCTTTGATTAGAATGCTTCTCACCGACTTTAGCGTGTAGGGGTGTGATGTCCTGGGCAGGAAACGACAGTGTTTTGACTACTCTTCTTTCATTAATTAACGTGTTAAGGTAATTAACCTTTACTAATTCGTGTAAAACCAACACAGGATGTTTCCGGGAAGTGGATATTCGCGAATGTCAAAGGACTGACACGACACGACAAGTTCCTAACAATCTTTATATCTAAAGACTAGTATGATATCTAATTATATACCACTTTATTGTCTCATATTTCAGTAGTTTAAGAAAACACAGAGCTCAAAGTAAAGCCTTTTTCACTCTACATTCTCAACATAGTCTCTATCAGAAGTGTTTGACTTGTGTTGGGTCCGACTTGGCCCGGGCGGTCAAAATCAACTTTAAACATACAGATGTATCTTCAAATGTGTTTACATCTATAGACTAGCATTATATCTACCTATATACCACTTTATAGTGTCTCAGTTCGCTGTATTTAAAGAAAACAAGGTGCTCAAAGTGAAGCCCTTTTCCCTCTACATTCTCAACATAGTCCCTATAAAAAGTGTTTGGCTTGTGTTGGGTCCTAGTGTCCCCTAGAAAATGGCACTCCCCCGGGCAGCATCCTCAGCCCCACCCTCTTCAATATAATGATAAATGTCCTATTCGAGGGCTTATCCCCTAAACTAAACACTTCAAAATTCGCGGATGACGGAGCCCTATTGATCCGCACTAAAAGCATGAAAATGGCAGAAAACTTAATCCAAAAATCTCCAAATAAAATACAACAATGGGCAGACAAATGGGGCTTCTCCCTTAACTCAGATAAAACAACAGGAGTAGTATTCAACATAAAAACATGAAACCTGCCTACCCTATCCTCCAGCTAAACAACCAAACAATCAAATTCCAAAAACAAACCAAATTCTTAGGACTTATTTTCGATCAACACCTCACCTGGGAGGCTCACGTCCAAAACCTAAAAACTAGATGCAGCAAAGACCTTAACACATTAAGATGTCTCACCGGCTCTAACTGGGGAGCCTCAAAAGATACCCTCCTCTCACTATATACAACACTAATTAGATCAAAACTAGACTAAGGTTGTGCCATATACAATACCCTAAACAACTCTCTATCTAAAAAAACTTGACTCAATACAATATCAGGCTCTCAAACTAATTACACGCACCCAACATGGCACCTCCTACACCTCACTTCAGGCCCTCACAGGAGAAATGCCACTAAATCTACGCAGGGAACATCTAAGCCTTAATTTCTGGGCCGCGTCCCAAACAAACCCTCCCATCCAAAACCTAATTAACCAAAACATTAGCCCAAGAAACCAAGCTCTAGCTCGCAAACACCCCTTACTCACCCCAATATCCCAAAGAATAACTAACTACCTCAATAAACACCAAACTCAAAATCTTAAACAAAACTGCAAAAAATCTAATATCTTCACCCCTAAACTCAAAATACCCCAAATAGACACAACGCTAGCTAACCAAATAAATAAACAAACCGACCCAAACATAGCTAAAACCACCACACTTGCATACATACACGAAAATTGGCCAAATTGGTGTCACATACACACTGACGGATCTTCAGACCCGATCTCCAACCACACAGGCTTCGGAGTCCATACCACACAACCAGTTATATCCACACAATCTTACCGACTCCCGAACAACCAATCTATATTCACGGCCGAACTTATGGGCATGGCCTCAGCCATGCATAACCAACAATCTAAAAACAAAACAAAAATCTTAATTCTCACTGACTCCCTTAGTGGACTACAAGCCCTCCAAAACAAAAATACCAAAAAAACGACCTAAATTAATAAACCAAATACTTAAAAGCTCCAACGACCTAACAAAAGCAGGCAAACAAATAACCTTCTTGTGGATCCCCGCCCACGTAGGAATTTACGGCAACGAAAGCGCCGATAAAGCAGCTAAATTGTCTCTCAAAATACCAGAAATAAGCCTAAACCTACCCATCTCAAAAGCAGAAATTAAAAGTGTAAACAAACAAAAAATAAACAAAAAATGGCATAATCAATATCAAAACTCAAATAGCCAAATCAAAAAAGTGCTCAGAAAACCACTAGCCAAACCTAAAATCCTACACCCCTCTAAAAAGATTGACAGATTAATTACAAAACTCCAAACAGGACACACTAACCTAAATAACCACTTAAAACAACTTAAAAGACACACCACAGGCAACTGCCCCCACTGCAAACAACCCGAAACCACAGAACACGCACTCATTCACTGCACCCACTATCAAACACACAGAACCACACTACAAACCACCCTCAATCTAAATAAGGTTCCTACTCTAGATGAAATACTAAACCCTCAAAATAAACTAGAAAACTTCAAGGCCCTAGGCGTATTCCTAATCAAAACAGACCTAATTAAGCGCATCTAAAAACTAATTTCTCTACCAATCCCAAATCCAATAAACATACCAACACCCACCTCATCCGGCTCCCTTAGTTCCCTCCTCCACCCACCTCGGCATTTATTCCAAATTAAAAAATTTCAAAAAATCAATATAAGAAACCCCTAAAAGCCCCCTCTTGGGTTGCACACACCACTTTCACCCTTCTCGGAATACACTAAATGGTCCGGCCAGGCCCGTGTGCGAAATACGCTGCAGTCGGAAAGCGCACGTTAAATCTGCTATATCAGTCAGTCAGTCAGTTGGGTCCGACTTGGCCCGGGCCGTCAAAATCAACTTTAAACACATAGATGTATCATCAAATGTGTTTACATCTATAGATTAGTGTTATATCTACCTATATACCACTTTATAATGTCTCAGTACATCGCATTCAAAGAAAACTGGGCCGTTAAAGTCAAGCACTTTTACTGTATTTTCTTAAGAAAAACCCTGTTAGAAGTGTTCGGTCCGACTTGGCCCGGGCTGTCAAAATCAACTTAAACCTCACAGATGTATCATCAAATGGATCCACATCTTTCGATTAGTATTATATCTACCTACATACCACTTTATAGTGTCTCAGATCGCTGTACTTAAAGAAAACAATGGGCTCAAAGTGAAGCCCTTTTCCCTCTACATTCTCAACATAGTCTCTATCAGAAGTGTTTTGCATGTGTTGGGTCCGACTTGGCTCGGGCGGTATAATCAACTTTAAACATACAGATGTATCATCAAATGTGTTTACATCTATAGATTAGTGTTATATCTACCTATATACCACTTTATAATGTCACGGTACATCGTATTTAAAGAAAACAAGGTGCTCAAAGTGAAGCCCTTTTCCCTCTACATTCTAAATATAGTCTCTATCAGAAGTGTTTGGCTTGTGTTGGGTCCGACTTGGCCCGGGCGGTCAAAATCAATTTTAAACATACAGATGTATCTTCAAAAGTGTTTACATCTATAGATTAGTGTCATATCTACCTATATATCACTTTATAATGTCACGGTACATCGTATTTAAAGAAAACAGGGGGCTCAAAGTGAAGCCCTCTGCCCTCTACATTCTCAACATAGTCTCTATCAGAAGTGTTTGGCTTGTGTTGGGTCCGACTTGGCCCGGGCGGTCAAACTCAACTTTAAACACACAGATGTATCATCAAATGTGTTTACATCTATAGACTAGTGTTATATCTGCCTATATACCACTTTATAATGTCACAGTATATCGCATTCAAAGAAAACTGGGCCGTTAAAGTCAAGCACTTTTACTGTATTTTCTTAAGAAAAACCCTGTTAGAAGTGTTCGGTCCGACTTGGCCCGGGCTGTCAAAATCAACTTAAACCTCACAGATGTATCATCAAATGGATCCACATCTTTCGATTAGTATTATATCTACCTACATACCACTTTATAGTGTCTCAGATCGCTGTACTTAAAGAAAACAAGGGGCTCAAATTGAAGCCCTTTTCTACACCTAAAAACCCAGGACCCCTAAGTAAGGGCAAATGGTTGATTTATTACGCAACACCTACTTGATTGCAATTAAGGAAGAGGCAATTAAGCAAGCTGTTCGCATGTTCGCGACCTCTGCTGCGCCATTCGTAAGCGCATTAGTCACTTTTATGGGTAGTAATAAGGGCGTACGGTCACATTGATCAACAAAATGAAATACAGTTTTCGAGATAATAAGGAAATGTAGGTATCTTTGTGGGTAGCATCGGTAATGGTGACGAAGTTTTGATAAGTCACTTGCTTGGTAATTTTCGCGATTTTCGTTTCTCTATTTTGACTTGCAACACAAAGTAAATATTTCACCTGAGCATTGCTTTTTTTATAGTGTTTATATTTTTTTACTGTCAAATGTGTAACAAATTTTTTAAACGTCTAAATATTCAGTTATTTTACAAAGTGACTGAAAAACATTTCCATCTGTATTATTATGATATCGAATTCCAAACATTTTGATGTTTAATGTCATCACCAAGAGACTGAAAATGTTACGTTGAAAAGTACATTTCTATGTTATATTGTTTGGCTTCTAATCCTACATAATAATCTGTTGTGATGTTTGTAGGCCCTTTTGATCGTCTTAATCAATCTGGACAGATTGTTTAGTCAAAATGACTGAAATATTTACACATTTTATAAATTGCCTGAGTGAATCACACTTTACAAATTGACGGTAATATATACACGCTTACAAAGGAAAAGACCTGTGAAAACAACCTCTATCGCGCATTGAAGAATTTCCCAACCAAGACGTAGAGAAACAAGAACGAATCGGTTCAAATGAAGGAAAAGAAAATGCAAATATCATAATTACAACCTACCAAATTTATGTGTATAAATTTTAGGCAGCTTCCTTGTTCGAGGAATGTATCCGTGAATATCCACACAAAGGAACAATATCCCACTCGTCTGCAGCTGTACAAAGAAACTTATTCGATGTCACGTGTCTCAGTAACAATCAAATATTTTAAAAGATATATATCGTTTCGGGATATTATAACCCGTGTTCGTTTTTCAACTGATCACTTGGATTATTTCAGGTGTTTCATATCAGTGCCAAGTCTCAATGGTCGGCTGAGAAAGCCCACGTGACAACTATTTCATAACGTCCTCAGTTCCTAAAAAATCCATTGAGTGATAGATAACAATGATCAATCAATCAACGTGTTATCAGTTAACCCTTTGAACAAAGTATGTTGTTTTCACATCGGCACTTCACGCCATGATATGAGTGTATTCCCTTTGATGTCTAGGAACGATCCCTTGATTTACAACAACAACAAAATCAACTGATCATTCATCTCTTGCTGGGCTGCCACGTGCATATTACATAACACTCATTTCACCTCACTTCAAACCTGGATTTAGATTGAATAATTACCCCAGACACAATAAATGCCAAATGGGAACCTTTGTCAGGTAATCTAAGTGGTGCTACCACTAATTGTACCTGTAATAAATTCATTAACTGAGCATCAAGTGAATGACGACAAATAGTGTAGGGTTATACGAGAAAACGTGGATGACAACAAGGGAGTAGTAATCGTATTATCGACGCAAGCCGAAATCCGAAAATGCTTTCACTGCATGGATACTTTTTTTAGTATTGAACTACAACCATCTTGGGTATTTCCAAATGACGACATCCGATGAGCTCCGCTGTTCTCTTTGTCTGTTTGTTTAGGCTGAAGAAATTAATTAACTGGCGCCCTTTGTCGAAATCTTTATAGATCACAGTTAACCAATCAGTGTTTATGCAAAAATGCGTAAAACAAATATTGCCTCCAGCCTCCAAGTTTATTTAGCTGTCCTTGCAGACGGTAGCCCAGTCTCTGGTCACGCTCAGTTGCGTTGCGTATCATCCGGGTACTCACGGGGGAAAAAACAATAACAAAGGCAACAACCAGTCCGGGGAATTGCGTTAGATCAGTGCCCCTTTAAGTACAGCGATCTGAGGCACTATAAAGTGGTATTTAGGTAGATATAATACTAATCGAAAGATGTGGAGCCATTTGATGATACATCTGTGAGGTTTAAGTTGATTTTGACCGCCCGGGCCAAGTCGGACCGAACACTTCTAACAGGGTTTTTCTTAAGAAAATACAGTAAAAGTGCTTGACTTTAACGGCCCAGTTTTCTTTGAATGCGATATACTGTGACATTATAAAGTGGGATATAGGTAGATATAACACTAGTCTATAGATGTAAACACATTTGATGATACATCTGTATGTTTAAAGTTGAGTTTGACCGCCCGGGCCAAGTCGGACCCAACACAAGCCAAACACTTCTGATAGAGACTATGTTGAGAATGTAGGGGGCAGAGGGCTTCACTTTGAGCCCCCTGTTTTCTTTAAATACGATGTACCGTGACATTATAAAGTGATATATAGGTAGATATGACACTAATCTATAGATGTAAACACTTTTGAAGATACATCTGTATGTTTAAAATTGATTTTGACCGCCCGGGCCAAGTCGGACCCAACACAAGCCAAACACTTCTGATAGAGACTATATTTAGAATGTAGAGGGAAAAGGGCTTCACTTTGAGCACCTTGTTTTCTTTAAATACGATGTACCGTGACATTATAAAGTGGTATATAGGTAGATATAACACTAATCTATAGATGTAAACACATTTGATGATACATCTGTATGTTTAAAGTTGATTATACCGCCCGAGCCAAGTCGGACCCAACACATGCAAAACACTTCTGATAGAGACTATGTTGAGAATGTAGAGGGAAAAGGGCTTCACTTTGAGCCCCTTGTTTTCTTTAGGTACAGCGATCTGAGGCACTATAAAGTGGTATTTAGGTAGATATAATACTAATCAAAAGATGTGGAGCCATTTGATGATACATCTGTGAGGTTTAAGTTGATTTTGACCGCCCGGGCCAAGTCGGACCCAACACTTCTGACTTGGATTTTCTTAAGAAAATACAGTAAAAATGCTTCACTTTGAGCCCCTTGTTTTCTTTAAATACGATGTGCCGTGACATTATAAAGTGGTATATAGGTAGATATAACACTAGTCTATAGATGTAAACACATTTGAAGAAACATCTGTATGTTTAAAGTTGATTTTGACCGCCCGGGCCAAGTCGGACCCAACACAAGCCAAACACTTCTGATAGAGTCTATGTTGAGAATGTAGAGGGAAAAGGGCTTCACTTTGAGCCCCTTGTTTTCTTTAAGTACAGCGATCTGAGACACTTTAAAGTGGTATTTAGGTAGATATTATACTAGTTTATAGATGTGAATCCATTTGATGATACATATGTGAGTTTAAAGTTGATTTTGACAGCCCGGGCCATGTCGGACCGAACAATTGTGTGACTGTTGAGAGTATAGGGAGAAGAGGTCTACTTTAACCAACGTGTCTGCTTTAAATACGACGATCAGTGACATTATAAAGTAGTATTTACTTAGATATAGTATGTTCCTATAAATATAAACGCTATGCCGACAGATGGAAATTTGTATCACGACAGCTAGAAGTATTTGATCTTATTTCGTTTAACGATTGCTCTTTTACATGTTACCAAGATCAGCGACGCTTACACACAGCTCCACTATCTGGTTTTCAAGCGATTTACTCCGAATTACTGGTGCACGTTTTTGTTTGGTGATTGTTCATTGATGTCATGTGTGTATGTTTCATCAATCATATGTAGGTATGATCGCCGATAATGAAGTAATTAGCCAGTAACACTTTGGCCTGTCTTGGCCCGTCTTGGCCCGGCCCGGCAATCCCGGTGTTACCTTCCTCCGAGGCCACGACCGGTCCTGCAGCTCGGCTGTATTTGTAAACTTTTACAACGGATAGTAACTACATTTAAGGTAGGCTGTTGATTTATTGACGAGGTTTATTCTAACACGATAAAATGTATAATAAATTTATCTAAGGCCTTTTTACAAGAATAAATCTGTTGCCTGTTGTCCAATCTAGTCCCGCGAAGTGACCTCAAGACGCGGCTTCAGGTTAGCGAGCTATGGCTTTTGAACAATGAATGAACCACCATCAACTGAAGATTGGTATTTAGCGTCCACCCAGTGAGGCGAGATGGTTATAACCCTGACGAGTTCCTGGCCTCATATGTTACTAGCAGACACATCAGGGGAACAAAATCAGAGAAGGGCTTCCTCAGTTTTGAAACACCGATAGGAAGTACCCATCATTGTTCTTCGCCAATTACCTACGGTATTTATTAATTTATATGTGCAATCTCTGTTGCATTAATTGCAACTACCACCAAGGTCTGCACCCGAGTCGAGTTTTGATGTCAACATAAATGTAATTATGTAACAGGGAGAGGTTTTTTACACAAGCCAGTTTGGCTTGTTTACAAACCCCTTTCAAGTTGAGTTGAATAAAATGTGTTTTAACTAACTTTGCCAATTTTCATGTGTTAAGTACAATCAATGAGTTTCAGGTATTATCTTCGGTCAATATACGGGTATTGATTACATTATAAAGTTTGGTACATGTATCGATTTCTCACTGGAGAAGTGTCAGCTAGTAATACACATTCACCACTTTTATCGAGTGCCTAATGATAAATGACCTGGAAATATGTCAGTGATCCTTAGGAGGTATGTCCTGTTTGTTTGTTTGTTTGTTTGTTTGCCCAGCACTATTCTAGCAATATGATGCCTGACATATTAGGAGTTCCCCTCCCTGTTAGCGGTGTTTGTTGTCATTTGCACCGCCATTTTGCCAACCGTCGAATCTGTTTCGGCAGGCGATAGAGACAAGACTGCGTTGACGCTTTTTAAGATGTTCCGCTCTGATTTTTTTTACACAGCAGTACATCTTACAGAGTGTATGCCTGTGTAGGGTTATATTTAGTGCAGGCGTGATCGCTTCACTAGCAATCATTATACTGTGCTCATTTAACCTGGTCACAGCGGCTTGTCTTCAAAGAAGAGACCATATACCGATGTATATGGTCTCTATGGTCTCAGTGCAAAGGGACACCATATTCGGGTAGGGCTAATGGTCTGACCTAGATAACTGGTACAATCGAGTCGTTCAGTGGGAGTGGTCTGTTTATACCAGAACACTACATGTCAAGTTTTCCTGTTTTCTCTTCACTCTTCAAAAGATAATGCTGTCATGTTTAATCTTTCCATGCCAAACATGCTATTTCTCTTAGAAGTGAACTGATTAAATTTAAGATGTTTCAGAATTAAAACTGAAGTTAGGTGTAACTTCTAAAGTTAAATGTATATGGAAAACATATTTGACGTGACTTGTACGACAAGGCTGTTTTGTGTTGTGAGGTCCTCGAACACGTTCATGCATATCCAGGTTAGGCCACGACCTTCGCGTGCCGTAGTGTAGATAGAGAGGGGAGTTGACCTAAGAAGATCCGGGGTAGAATATGTCTTCAGCAACCCATGCATGTCGTAACAGGTGACTGTGCTTATCGCTAGAGGCGAATTCCGGGATAGGGTAGTCAGGCTTGCTGACTTGGTTGATATGCATGCCATCATCCATCTTCCCGAGCCAAGAGAGTTAACCGACTTTAAAAGTCCAGTTTCCATCCTTGCCGAACTAGGCTGGAATTACTGGGCTCGATCGTAGCCCCACCAGTGGCTATTACCAGTTATGTCCCTTCTAAGCCTCTCCTATGGACCAATCAGATTCCAACTCTCGTATCACTTTCGTTTGCTTCACACAAAATGGTGGCTCCCAGTCAGGACGATCTGATTGATAATCAAGATTTATATTGTGATAAAACAGGTCTTACATCGCGAAATGCATCAAATCACATGAGCACCTGGATTAAAAGCATGAACAGATTTTGAATAATATATGTTGACAACGAGTTGGCGGTGCACATGCTTTGCAAATACTGCAGTCGATCGAAATCTGCATGACAGTTTACGAACCGGATTTCGATTTCGGTGCGCGATTCTGATTGGACTATGCATAGACTCGTTAGTCCAGCCAAAATGTAACCCCATAATACCAGCCTATTTCGACAAGGGTGGAAACTGGACTTTTATAGTCAGTTAACTAGGGAAGATGGTCATCATCCCAATCGATGCTCTTGATATCTGTTGGGTCATCAGGGAGGAACGACATATGCGGGAGCAGGGAGACGAGCCTGCAACTTGACCGTCCGTTTATTCAAGATTGTCGCATGTTACATAACAGCAAGTGATTGCGCTTACCTGCAAATAATAACATTACAAGACCGGACATCTGTTGGCCTATCACAACATTATACACTAGCTGGTTTAAAACTACTGTGTTTCAGTTCCAGATATTACAATATCAATCACTGGATTGTCTGGTCCGGACTCGATTATCTGCAAACCGCCGACATATAGCTTGAATATTGCTGAGTGTGGCATTATAATCAACAATTACACACAATCACACTGTCAAACTGTAAACAGTTTACGGCTATAAATGTCATTATCTTAAGTATTGAAAATCCATGTTGATAATAGACTACAGATTTCAAACTTGTACAGATTCCCTGAACAATGTGTAAGTCAACATTGTACAAGAGTGATGTAGTCCCAATTTTATTATTCACAAATAATATACAGTTAACTATATTTACGTTGCCAAAACAGAACGCTATTAAGTAACCGTGTGACAATTATGTACATGTAGTCAATGTGGTATTTCGACAGCACCTGTTTGTACAGCCGCGAGTAGCATGTGCCTGCTCGCTGGACCTTGTGGTAGAGTTGGAATCACCGCTCGACGTATTTCTGTCAGACATTGTATTTGTTTAATTGACAAGAGGGTGGGATTTAATCGATTTTATATTTTTGGGAGAAAAGAAATATTCTACCACAAAAATTACATTGTTGCAATGTGTTCTTAAGAAACAAATTTTGGCCCATAGTTAAAATTAAACAAAAAGCTGTTTTTGCAGAAACAATATCTGGCCTCAATCCAAAATCACAGCCCCCGAATATCAAATAAGCTAGGAGTCAACTTATTCTTCGCCTTCAGTGTATGCTAATCCCCACCCTTATTCAAAACTTATTTGACAGGGTTATCTGTGCAAAAAGGTGGAAGTTTCGCACTAAGCAATATTAAGTTACTGGCGGAAGAAGTCCGTTGTTTAGGGAGGTATGCTCGTATTTAATTTAATTTCCTTGTTCATTTAGCCCTTCACTTTTTTATTCACAGGTGACGTGCATGCTGCTAATTTCATAACGAAGAGATCGATTTGGTTAGCAGTTTTCGACAGTGGTTATGCTTGTGAGTACAGTGTTGTACAACGATGAAAGTCCACTATTCCCCCTCATCTAAGAAAGGCTCATGTGTTTCACTCAAATGTGGTTTAACCATTATCAGCGTTCTCAGTTTCACCACATTAATGATGAATAAAATCAGTGTGGACATGTACCACCAGAATCCTGTCTATTCAGCGCCGTCGGGCACTCGGGAGCGGAAAGTTCATATTATAGGAACAGATATAGTACAAACTGAAATCCAGCATTCGAGTCCAAACCGGAAGTCCAGAGTGCGCGCCGGAAGTGAAACCCGTTGCCCGAGTGTTTTGGACAATATGTCTAAAGGACACTGGAAGCAATGGGTTATGACAATGCAAGAAGTATTAACACAAGAAACGTTCCTGAATCATTCTCGCCAACAAATAAACATAATTTCTCCAATATCAAGAAAGGATCAGCTGTGTGGGAACGTGACTCTCCCCTACAACCGTCAAGCTAGATCTTTGTGCTACCCAACCGGTAAAAAACCTTGTTGTTTCAACGGTAGATGCGTCGCGCTACCTGAGAAGAAGTGTCGCTGCAGCAACTGCTACGACGTACGACAACGTGTACACGCGGAGTATGCCACGTGGGTACCGGCGGACAAGAGGTGCTCGTTTCATATTTTCACAAGGAAGGAAGCCTGTCGACTTATGACTAATTCGACACTGTATTTGTTTGGAGATTCTCATTTTCGTCACTTTTATACTGCGGTGCTTATGTTGATGCGTAACGACCCGATCGGTGGTGGACTTAAACACAGTAACAATGGTAAGTTAGACAAAAAGAGAAATATTATTCAAGTATTTAGAATATAATTATGAATGCCATTGTCAATTAAATGCTGGGATGTGAAATCTCCTCGGAAACGCGGAAAATCGCGTTTTTTAAAAATCACCTTCCGTGTAAAAGTATAATCAAAGATTTAAAAAAACACTCCGAAAAATATGCTGCTGAAAGCTCTGATCGAAAACAGGACAATCCGCAAAGATTGTCCGGTTTTCGATCAGAGCTTTCAGCAGCATAGGTTTTCGGACATCATACGTTTTCTATCACGAATACTTGCACTACAACGTGGGGTCTGGCGTCACACAGAAATTGTAAATACTGGGATACTCAGAGTCAGATGATGGCTTGTTATTAAGATAAAGTTGTCTTTAAGCCTGTAAGTGAATGAGATGTTTTACAGTTGTTGAGTCACATCCCTGTAAATGGTATACCGCATACTTCGTTGTTTTGCAGGTTGTGAATAGGGATCTTACACAAGGGTGTGTTGAGGTTTAATTCATCAATAGAATAAGAAATCTTTAGCGCATATACAAAACCAACCAACTCTACACTTAACGATTAGGCATGCAATTGTGTAACAATAATGATATTATTTGTTTGTTTGTTGTTCAACGCCGCACTCAGAAATATTCCAGCTATGTGACGTCGTTTCCTCAAAAGCTGAATTTAAGGAATTAAAGAAAACACATTTAAAACATTTTGAACACGAGCATGTTGATACAAGCTGATGGCACATACAGCGGTAGAGCTTTATAGTGAAAGAAATCATTTCAGATTCCAAATGTGCTCATTGTTTGAAGTTCGAAAATCAGATTTTTTTACACACTTCGGCCGCACTTCTAAATATGCCCGTTATTTGGCTGCTGTCCTGTAAAAACAATCGAGTCTGAACCAGACAATCCAGTGATTGGGATACGGTGACGTGCATCAACCAAGTCAGCAAGCTTGACCTACCGACCACGTTAGTCGCATTTTAGATATGCAGGGGCTACTGAAGAAATATTCTAACTAAGATCTTCACGGGGAATAATAATATGACAGTGAGTTAGATAAACATACTTCTTACACACCTGTGGGTGAGAAAACCATTTAAGATAACTGGTATCAAACATGTGTGTGTGATCGAATTCCATGCCCGTGATTGGCTACTCCATAATGATGACCACTCACAAAGCAATTAAATTATAAAAGCGATATCTACAATGTTATCGAGTGATCTCACCCAAGCCATATCTCCTGTGGGAACCAGTTTGGGATGATAAATAGAGATTACTACACGAGTACCTGTCAGATACCATTGATCTTACAACGAGTTGTTACAAAGCGTATCTAACTCGCTTTCGTTCGTTAACAGATACGTTTTGAAACAACTCGTTGTAAGATCAATGGTATCTGACAGGCACCCGTGTAGTAATCTCTATTTATCAACTCGTTGTTACAAAGCGTATCTAACTCGCTTTCGTTCGTTAACAGATACGTTTTGAAACAACTCGTTGTAAGATCAATGGTATCTGACAGGCACTCGTGTAGTTATCTCTATTTATCATCCCAAATTGGTTCCCACAGGAGATATGACTTGGGTGAGATCAGTTGATAACTACATTGTAGATATCGCTTTTATAAATCACTGATTTTACTTCGCGAATTTCGATTTAAGAATTGATATTGATATCTTTTGATATCAAATATATCAACACTCATTTATATATTTGATATCTCAAGACACTCGGGTGTGATTCTCCAGTAATATATTGTGATATAGGTCTTGAATATGAAGCATTCATGGCATATAGTCTATCCGGGATGAACTGCACACTCTTCCTGGAAATCGCCAAGACTGATAGACTATACAAATGTTTGAAAATGAAATGCCATGCATAGCCATACTTTCTTAAAGGTGAATACGCGGTACAAGATCTTCACTGGATGTAAGGCGGCTTTGTGTATATGGGCGTTGTCGTGTGAACCAGTTCAAAGTTGTATTTGTATAGAAGAGAGGACACGATCTCTGACACTTGTTGGGGAGATCCATTCGATTTGTAGGGGGTGGGGTTCTGGAGAAATATCTATTTCTTTCTCAGCTGTATCCAAGAAACTATTTATTTACTGAGCACATCAAACACTCTTTTCATTGTCATTCGTGTGGTACTTTCCACAAAACAAACTTACAATTTCCAAAATTGTGAGATATGTTAGTTTCTAGAAATAGTTGTATGATACTAATGAACGACTTAGGAACATTCTACAACCGGTTGTGAAGTATGACAGAAGATGTTATGACCGCCAACGATCTTAAAAGACGATTGGGGTGAGAAGAGAAATTTCAAAGTTGACGGGTTTTTTATCTGTAGTGCGGAGTATCGCCACCATTTCTCTAACATTCATTCACTCCACAGGTATACTGTGATGAGTCTCCCAAATGCGATTTGATTCAGTCTGCCCCACTTTTCTTACAGCGCCTGGCAAAGTTCAGCCATATATTTATTTCCATAAAGTGGAGGGATTGCCTCTCCCAATACAAATAGCAATGTATTGAAAGCGACATTGAAATAGCATACACTGTATAATTAGTATTAAAGATAAGTACTGTTCTGTAAGTGTTTAATTACTGGATTATCTTCCATAACTACGGTTACATTATTATTTACATTCAGCACAACAACATCGCAGTATCATATTGCAAAGCCATCATCTCAGACAAAATCTCTAAATCGGCAAGATGATAGAATAAAACTGTGCACCGATTTCAAAACTTCAAGATTTGTTACTGTCGTTACATTTGCATTACCATTTAGAATTGAATTTAAATCGTAGCCTTTTACGAAATAATACATGTTTTGCCTTACTGTACTGTTTAAGGGACACGTAAGAAAGAAATGAAGTGCATCTTACTTACTTACTTACTTACTTACTTACTTACTTACTTACTTACTTACTTACTTACTTACTTACTTACTTACTTACTTACTTACTTACTTACTTACTTACTTACTTACTTACTTACTTACTTACTTACTTACTTACTTACTTACTTACTTACTTACTTACTTACTTACTTACTTACTTACTTACTTACTTACTTACTTACTTACTTACTTACTTACTTACTTACTTACTTACTTACTTACTTACTTACTTACTTACTTACTTACTTACTTACTTACTTACTTACTTACTTACTTACTTACTTACTTACTTACTTACTTACTTACTTACTTACTTACTTACTTACTTACTTACTTACTTACTTACTTACTTACTTACTTACTTTGGAGATTTAGCGTGCGCTTTCCGACTGATGCGTATTTCGCACACGGGCCCGGCCAGGCCATTTAATGTGTTTCCGAAAGGGGCGAAGGTGGTCTGTGCAACCCAAGAGGGGGCTTTAGGTGTTGCTTATATAGAATTTGGGAATTTTGAGATTTGGAATTGATGCCGATGGGGTTGGGGAGGAGAACTAAGGGAGCTGGGTATGGTGGATGATTGTTTGTTTATGTGATTTTGATTTGGTAGGTTATTATGGTTTCAGATGCGTTTTATTAGTTCCGTTTTGATTAAGAATACGCCTAAGGCCTTGAAGTTTTCTAGTTTATTTTGTGGGTTTAGTATTGCTTCTAGAGTGAGAGCCTTGTTTAGATTGAGGGTGGTTTGTAATGCGGTTCGATGTGTTAGGTAGTGTGTGCAGTGGATGAGTGCGTGTTCTGGGGTTTCTGGTTGTTTGCAGTGTGGGCAGTTACCTGTAGTGTGTTTTTTAATTTTTTTTAGGTGGTTATTTAGGTTGGTGTGTCCTGTTTGGAGTTTAGTGATTACTCTGTCGATTTTTTTTGATGGATGGAGAATTTTTGGTTTGGTTAGTGGTTTGCTGAGCACTCTTTTGATTTGGCTATTTTAGTTTAGATATAGGTTATGCCATTTTTTGTGATTTTTTGTTTGTTTACACTTTTAATTTCTGATTTTGAGATGGGTAAGTTTAAGCTTATTTCTGGGATTTTGAGGGATAGTTTAGCTGCTTTATCGGCGTTTTCATTACCGTATATTCCTACGTGGGCGGGTATCCACAAGAAGGTTATTTGTTTGCCTGCCTTAGTTAGGTCGTTGGAGCTTTTAAGTATTTGATTTATTAATTTAGGTCCGTTTTTGGTGTTTTTGTTTTGGAGGGCTTGTAGTCCACTTAGGGAGTCAGTAAGTATTAGGATTTTTTGGTGGTTTTTGGATTCTTGATTGTGGAGGGCTGAGGCCATGCCCATTAGTTCTGCCGTGAATATTGATTGGTTATTTGGGAGTCGGAAGGATTGTGTGGTTTTAGTTGGTTGTGTGGTATGGACTCCGAAACCCGTGTGTTTGGAGGTCGGATCTGAGGATCCGTCCGTGTAAATGTGACACCAATTTGGCCAATTTTTGTGTATGTATGCTAGTGTGGTAGTTTTAGCTATGTTTGGGTCGGTTTGTTTATTTATTTGGCTAGCTAGTGTTGTGTCTATTTTGGGTATTTTAAGTTTAGGGGTGAAGATATTTGATTTTTTGCAGTTTTGTTTAAGATTTTTAATTTGGTGTTCATTTAGGTAGTTTGTTATTCTTTGGGATATTGGGGTAAGTAAGGGGTGTTTACGAGCTAGAGCTTGGTTTTTAGGGCTGATGTTTTGGTTTATTAAGTTTTGGATGAGAGGGTTTGATTGGGACGCGGCCCAGAAATTTAAGCTTAGCTGTTCCCTGCGTAGACTTAGTGGCATTTCTCCTGTTAAGGCCTGAAGTGAGGTGTAGGAGGTGCCATGCTGGGTGCGTGTAATGAGTTTGAGAGCCTGATATTGTATTGAGTCAAGTTTTTTAGATAGAGAGTTG
Organism: Haliotis cracherodii; assembly: GCF_022045235.1. Classification (NCBI taxonomy): domain Eukaryota; kingdom Metazoa; phylum Mollusca; class Gastropoda; order Lepetellida; family Haliotidae; genus Haliotis; species Haliotis cracherodii. The sequence continues at coordinate 14,380,644 of NW_027266270.1, read as the reverse complement.
TTTAGGGTTTTGTATATGGCGCAGCCGTAGTCTAGTTTTGATCTAATTAGGGATATGTAGAGAGAGATGAGAGTATCTTTGGAGGCTCCCCAGTTAGAGCCAGTGAGGCATCTTAGGGTGTTTAGGTCTTTACTGCATTTAGTTGTTAGGTTTTGGATGTGAGCATCCCAGGTGAGATGTTCATCGAAAATAAGTCCTAAGAATTTGGTTTGTTTTTGAAATTAGATTGTTTGATTGTTTAGCTGGAGGATTGGGGAGGCGGGTTTCATGTTTTTATGTTTGAATACTATTCCTGTTGTTTTTTCTGAGTTAAGGGAGAAGCCCCATTTGTCAGCCCATTGTTGTATTTTATTAAGAGATTTTTGGAGTAGATTTTTGGCCATTTTCATGCTTTTAGTGCGGATCCAGATGGCTCCATCATCCGCGAATTTTGATGTGTTTCCTTTAGGGGATAGACCCTCGAATAGATCGTTTATCATTATATTGAAGAGGGTGGGGCTGAGGATACTGCCCTGTGGAGTGCCATTTTCTAGGGGACATTGGTCCGATAGAGTTTGGTCTATACCCACGGTTATTTTACGATTGTTTAGGAAGTCCTGGGTGTAGTTTATTATCTGACCTTTGAGTCCTATTTTTTTAAGTTTTTGTATTAGCCCATCGTGCCTTACCATGTCGAAAGCTTTAGAGAAGTCTAAGAAGATGCCTGTGGTATATTGTTTATTTAGTTGTCCTGTCTTAATATCTTGTTCTAGTCGGGCGAGGTTATCTAGGGTTGAGCGGCCAGGAGTGAAACCGCTTTGATCTGGGTTTATGATGTTATTTTGGGTTAAGTAATGTTGTAATCTATTTTTAGCCATTGATTCCATTACTTTACATAAGTTTGAAGTTAGGGATATTGGTCTATATGAGTTAGCTTGATTAGCTGGTTTATTAGGTTTAGGGATTGGTATGACTAGGGCCTGTTTCCAGGGAGTAGGAACCTGTCCGTTTAGGTAGATGAGATTGTATAGTTTGAGTAGTGCATGGAGTAGTTTTAGGGGGAGTTTTTTAATTATTTGGTAAGAGGTTAGGTCTAATCCTGGGGCTGTGCCCTTTTTCCTGTTTTGGATTACGTAGAGGAGCTCCTCCATTGTGTAGGGTTGATTTATTTCTAGATTGTTATTGTTTGGTTCTTTTGTGGGTTTGTTTTCTGTTTTAAATTTATCTTGGAATTTTTGGCTGAAGTTGCTGTTACTGCTAACGGCCGAAAAGTGGTTGGCGAGATTATTTGCTTTTTGGGCGGGGTTGGTTGAGTTGATAATGTTAGGGGTTTTTTTATGTCGTTTTAAGCCTCTAATGGCGTGGATTTTGCGCCAGATCGTTCTGGCATCTGTACGGTTATTTATACCTTCGCAGAATCTTTTCCAGTCTCTACTTTTGGCTATTTGGACTAGTTTTTGAACCTGGTGGTTTAGTTCGTGGGCTATGTTTAAATATTTGTAGTCGCGTTTTGCTTTATTGAAGGCTGATTTACGTTTTCGTCTAGTCTGTTCTATTTCCTCATTCCACCATGGTACCGTTGGTTTGCCTGTCTTAGATGTTTTGAAGGGGATGGAGGTTTTGGTTGCGTTTATTATATAGTCTGTTAGGTTTTTACAATAGGTTTCTGGATCATTATTTTCTATTTCGTTTAAGTTAGCTTCGTTGCAGATATCTTGGAATTGGTCCCAGTTAGCTTTATTGTAATGGAATTTTGGTTCTTGGTTTTCTGTTTGGATTGGTACGTTTGTATTTCCTATGGTTATGTTTATGGGGAAGTGGTCACTACCTAGCGGGACGTCCTGCACTTCCCATTGAGTGCTTTGGGCTAGATCTGCGGTGCATATGGTTAGGTCGATAGCCGACATTTTTTGGTTTATCTTATCGTACCTCGTGGGTTGGTTGCTATTAAGGAGTACTAGGTCGTTTGTTTCTATCCATTCGGAGATTAATTTGCCATGATTATCTATTTTATCATCTATGCTCCATGTAGGATGGTGAGCGTTAAAGTCTCCTAGGAATATAGTAGATTTATCGCTTATTTTGAGTAGTTTGTTTAGATCCTCAGGTTGGACTTTTTGTTCCGCCCAGTGGTAAATATTTATGATGTTTATGTTTCGGTTATTTAATGTGATTTTAATGCCGTTGGCTTCTAGGTTTGGCGTGTCTATTTTTATTTCTTCGTAATTTATATCTTCCCTGATAAATATGATTAGTCCTCCTGCGGCTCTTCTTGTTTTTGGTTTAGCTCTGTCAGTTCTAACTGAGTTGTAGTTAGGTAGTGTGAATTTCGATTTTTTTGAGAATTTGGTTTCCTGTATACAAGCAATATGTGGGCCTTTATTTAGTTTAAATTTAGTTTTTAGTTCATGGCCGTGGGAGGTGAGTCCGTTGGCGTTCCACTGAAAAATATTTAGTCCTTCCATTATTGGTTTCGGGTGATTGGTGATTTAGTTTTTAATTTTCATTTTATTCGGTGAGTTCTTTTAGATGGAGGTTAAAGAGGAAGAAGGGAAGATCGGTTAATTTTAGATTGAAAGCTACTTTGTGGAAGGATTCCATACTAGCTTTTGGTGAGTTTTGACTATGCATGTATGCTAGGAGTAAGGTGAGGTTATTTAGGTTTGGGGTGTTGGCTGGTTGGGAAGTTTGGTTTGTTTTAGTTGGAGTAGTGTCTATTGTTTCCTCAGTAGTGGAGAAATCTTCGTCATGGGTTGGATTAGGTTTAGCTGGTTGAGTTTCCATGGGGGAGGCATGTGATGTGGAGGGTTGTGAAGGTGTTGGCGGGATGGGTGTAGCTGATGTTTTCTTAGTGTTTGTGTTTTGTTGTTGTGCTTGCTTGTGGGAGAGTGTTGTTGCCATATGGGCTGTAGGGTGCTTGGATGAGGGTCGTGTTGTGGTGGTCATTTTGAGGTTTGTTTTGCATGCGGGGGTTGATGTTTTGGCTATGTGAGATGTGGGAGGGTTCGTGGTTGGTTGAGTGGCTGCTTGTGTGTGTGAGGTGGGTGCGGTTTCTCGGTAGGGGTCCCAGACAGAGCTGTCGGTTATGGGTGTGGTGTTTGTTTGTGGGATGGTGTTTGGGTGTGGTGTAGGGAGGAGTGGTTTAGATGCAGGTGTAGCAAATTTTCGTGTTTGGATTTTAGCCGTTTCTATGTTTATGTGTTTGTTGGCCTGCTGGGTGAGTGTGTGTCTGTGTGGGCATTGGTTTGAAAGTGAAGTGTGTTGGGTGGATTTGCAGTGGATGCACCAGGGTGTGCATGTGCCTGGGCAGTCTGTGCGCATTTTTTACATTTAGTTTTAGGGTATGTGCATTGGGAAGCAGTGTGATTGTATTTGAGGCACTTTGAACATTGCTTAACCTGCTTTATATAGGGTTTGACTTCTAAGTTGGTGTGGGCGCCGAAGGATATGTGTTTGGGGGCTTCAGGGAATTTAGCGGTTTTTTTAAAGTTGATTATGACAATGGAGGTTGGGACCGTTTTTCCGTTTCTAGTTGAGGTTGTTCTGCGCGTGCTGGTGATTAGGGGTTGAGGGTTTTGGTCTTGGTTTATGTTAGCTTCTAGAGAGTATAATTGTAAGTCCTCAGTTGTTTCCCTTGGGTTAACCCTAATTACGCCTCGTGTATATTGTTGCCAATTAGGTGTTTGTTTGATTACCGTGACGTGGAATATTTGAGTTATTTTATTTGCTGCGTTGTAAGATTCTCGGTTAGGAAAGATTATCTGGTATCCTTTGTTGGATTTTTTAATATTGTTGTAATTTATTTTTTGTCTTTTGAACCAAAGTCCTATTTTGTCTGCCGAAAGTTCTAGTGAGAGAGTGGTGCCTGAGCCTGCTGAGAAGAAGTAGAGGGCGAAGGTGGTGAGGAAGGCGGCCGGGGAGGGTGTTGGCGATGGAGGTGGAGTGGATGTGTCGAGTTTGCGTTTTTTGGTGTTTTGTGGTGGCGAGTTAGCTGGTTTGGTTGGGGTGGTGTATGTCGTGTTTTCGCCATACTCGGTCGGGACGATGTTTTCGAGTGACCTCCCAGAAGTGTTGTGCGCTTCCGCAGGCGTGGGTGAGTAAGGATCTGGAATGTCTGCGAGTGTGGCGTTGCGGGTGTTAGTCATATTGTTTGGGTGTTGTGTTGGAGAGCGTGTGTTGTGGTGAGTGGTGGTGGAGTGTTTTGGGGAGGTGATTTGGTTTGTTGTTTTTACTTGGTGAGTTGTGTTTAGGAGGGTTTGGGAAATGGATTATTTATTGAAGATTAAGTTTGATTCTGGAAGGCTGGGATAAGGTGAGACAAGTAGAAAGCGGGGATTAAGAGATATTTAGTCGAAGGAGTGGAGGTATGTGAGTGGTGGGCGTGGGTGGTGAGTAGGAAAGAGCGAGCGTTGTGTTTAGGAGAAGGGGGGATTAGGTGTTTTTTGTTTTTAGGAGTTGGGTCAAAGGGTGTGTTTGAGTGGTGGGCGTGGGTAGTGAGTAGAAATGAGTGCGAGCTGTGTTAGGGAGATTGGGTAGGATAAGGTGTTGGTTATTTAGTGTTGTTGTTTTTTAAGGATTTAGGGGTTTTATGATTAATTCGGTGAGAGTGATTTTAAGAGTATGTGAATAAGGATAACGTGATAATTACCGATGATGGAGTTTCCTTGGCTGGCTATCAGGCAATGCTCTGTGCTGGCTTGGGAAGTGTTGCTCGCTGGGAGTACAAACTGCAACTGATTGTCTGGCCAAGACTCGTTTATTTACAAACCGCTGTCCTGTAGCTGGAACACTGCTAGGTTCGGCGTTAAACAACAAACAAACGGTGAGAGTGATTGTAAGAGTATGTGAATAAGGCTGAAAGGATGACGTGATAATTACCGATGTTGGAGTTCTCCTTGGCTGGCTATCAGGCAATGCTCTGTGCTGGAGTTGTCATGCGATCAATGACCTCGTTTAACCTTGACCAATAACCTCGTATAACCTCGTATAACAGTTGTATCAACAAAGCATTCCCGGACAGTTGAATGGAAAAACACTTGTGTAAACACGAGGCTGTTTTGAAAGGAAATACTTAAACCAACGAATTTTGTCTTCCCCGTCATCTGGTGTCTTATCCTAAAATTCACTGGTGAAATCTGTTCGACTATCCTGTAGTACGGTTTCCACTTCGAGATTAGTTTTGCTGACACTCCCAACAAGGTGGTTGGGTCATAGTAGTATACTGCATCACCTACTTTAAATTCGCATTTCTTAGCCCTTTTTGCAAACTGGATTTTGTTCTTAGCTCTACTTTCTCCCATATTCTGCTTTACTTCTGAAAAGGCTGTATTCAGTCGTTGCAACATAGTAGGAACATAATCCTCCCCCATGTATTTAAGCTTGTGTTCTAACAGCGTGTCCATTGGTAATAACGGGTCTCTCCCATACATCAAGAAGTATGGTGTAAACTTTGAGCTCTCATTCACAGATGTACGATATGCCATCAATATTGGGGCGATGTACCTATCCCAATCGGTCTGCCTTCTATTTACATACTTACTCATGGTGTCTTTTAGAAACCTATGAAATCTTTCGGTTTTCCCATTTGATGCTGCATGATAAGCTGAAGTTCTGATGTGATGTATATTTAATTGACCCGTAAGGTGGCTAATTATTTCATTACAATATTCAGTTCCCCTGTCCGAAATAATCCTTTTAGGGTAAGCATGTCTTGGTATTATTTCTTCCAACAATACTCTGGCTACCGTCTCTGCTTTCTTATCCGGAACAGGTATAACTTCTGGCCATCCACTAAAATGATCTATAATAGTGAGCATATACCTGTTCCCATTGTCACTCAGCGGAAAATCTCCACATGTGTCAATGCCAATAATCTGGTAGGGATATTCCGGTTGTGGCATGTCTTGCATAAAAACTTTCTGCCTACGTAGCTTTTTAGCGTTGCACTTATCACATTTGCCCACGTAATTAACTACATCCTTGTACATGGTTGACCAGAAATACCTACTTCTTATATTGTCATATGTCTTGTTTATGCCCGTGTGACCACTGTACACATTGTTATGCATACCGTCCAAGATAGTTTGAGACATTTCGCTGGGTATTGCTAACTGTAACGTGGGACTCTTGTCGTTCTTTATCGGTCGGCCTATATGGTATAGCACTCCTTCCAATAGAACATAGTCCTCTGTAGTCTTATCCGACACCCCCTTTCTTATCTTATTCCTCAATTCCCTCAAACTTGGGTCATTTTTCTGCAACTGCTTAGGGTTAGTGATTCCTAACTTACCATCTATCTCTGATCTACCTTCTTCCCTCTGTCTCTACTCACTCAAGTCTGTCATAGTCGGGCTTGTCTGTATCCATCACATATATTTGTTTATCTACTGCATCAGCAGTGTAAGGCTCCGTAGCTTTGATGCGGGACGACATGTCAGCGTGGGCATGATCTTTTCCCGGGGTGTGTTTTATCTCACAATTCATCTCGTCTAGAATATAAATCTGGCAAATGTGTCGGCCGATAAAGCAGCTAAACTATCCCTCAAAATCCCAGATATAAGCTTAAACTTACCCATCTCAAAATCAGAAATGTAAAGTATAAACAAGCAAAATATCACAAAAAACTAAGCTCAAATAGCCAAATCAAAAAAGTGCTCAGCAAACCACTAACCAAACCAAAAATTCTCCATCCATCAAAAAAAATCGACAGAGTAATCACTAAACTCCAAACAGGACACACCAATCTAAATAACCACCTAAAAAAATTAAAAAACACACTACAGGTAACTGCCCACACTGCAAACAACTAGAAACCCCAGAACACGCACTCATCCACTGCACACACTACCTCACACATCGAACCGCATTACAAACCACCCTCAATCTAAACAAGGCTCTCACTCTAGAAGCAATACTAAACCCACAAAATAAACTAGAAAACTTCAAGGCCTTAGGCGTATTCTTAATCAAAACGGAACTAATAAAACGCATCTAAAAACATAATAACCTACCAAATCAAAATCACATAAACAAACAAACATCCACCATTCCAAGCTCCCTTAGTTCTCCTCCCCAACCCCATCGGCATCTATTCCAAATCTCAAAATTCCCAAATTCTATATAAGCAACCCCTAAAGCCCCCTCTTGGGTTGCACAGACCACCCTCGCCCCTTTCGGAAACACATTAAATGGCCTGGCCGGGCCCGTGTGCGAAATACGCATCAGTCGGAAAGCGCACGTTAAATCTCCAAAGTAAGTAACTAAGTACTCATTCAGTCTTGCTTGACAATGGTATAAGGATCTATACCGAAACGTCGCCTTTTACATTATTATTATACCATTCCTATCATTGCTTTTTATAAAACTTTTAAAAATTCCTAAGCTACTTGCATTGGTGTATTCAATAGGTAGTGAGTTCAAAATATTAACTGTATCTGGAATAAATGATTTGGCATAATTATTTGATTGACACTTTGTGGTTTGCAGCTGTGAGCAGTTTCTCAAATTATAATCACTTGCATCCGAAACTCTATTTGGAACTAAGGATGAGAGATATTCCGTTACTAGATTGTTAACCATTTTATAAAAAATATTTAACTTTTGAAATTGCCTTCTTTCTTCTAATGACGTAAGATTTGTTTCTTTATAAAGTTTACCGTGACTTGTGCCACGAACAGCCCCACAAATAGTTCTGAGTGCATCTAGATTTAGTTTTTCAAGTAGTAACGCCTGTTCTTTTGTGCAGTTGTACCATATGTGGCAACAATAATCAAATATCGGTAATATGAAAGATTTATACATAGTTTCCAGTGTTTTTCTATTTAAACGATACTTGAAACTCCTGAGACAGTTAATCATTGGATTGACTTTCTTGACTAGGCTATCAATGTGATCGTTCCACATACAATCTTCTTGGAGAGTAAGTCCTAGATGTTTATGAGAATGAACTGCCTGAACAGTAGTGTTACTCATTTTCAAAACTGGTTTTACATTTGGAAGAATCTTCCTGGAAAATTGGATAGATACTGTTTTATTAGGGTTGAAATCGACCTGCCAGAGTTCAGCCAACGTGGTCGGCGGACCATGACGTTGAGTACACTGTCTGCCTATCGTGTCCCAGACGTGTTAAATGACAGAAAGGTAAAGGCTCATTGCTAGCCATGATATTCTATGGCTGTCGTGCTGCTGGAGGTGATCCTTGACGATTCGTTCACGGTGAGCATGGGCGTTATCGTCCTGATAGACAAAACGTCAATCCACATCCCTTTCAAACGAACAACAAAGAATATCAGTATGTTGATGGGATAGTACCGTCTATGACCCTTCCTTGCACAACATGGAGTGGGATTCGTTATGTTACAGCGTTGCCATCCCGCATCATAACCGATCAACCGCGACATATGTCATGATGCCTCAGATTGACATTGGCTTGACGTTCATTTTGACGTCACCAGACACGCCACGCCTATCAAGGAAGTGAAAGTGAAAGGGGGTCATGACACGTGAATGACACGTAACCGGCGATGATAACCCTAGTTTCGACGTTGTGTACACCATTGGCGCCTGTTGGCAATATGATGATTTTAAAGGGGTGCCACAACACGTGGTCGTCGAGCATGTGGATCAGGTGCATGTGTCTGTAAATTGCAGACTTTGGAACAGGTTTCTGTAGACACACCATGTCAATGATCGGCCCGGCACCGAGCGGCCTAGGTTTTTGGGGTGGTTTTTTTTTTCACTCTTATAATACACCGCCAACATGTTCTGTTGATTGTCATGTTACAGCTAGTCTGTCCTTTCCCTGAGTCATTCATTACCATCACGCGATACATCTTTGTATTTCCGTAATCATCTGGGTTTTTTCGAATATGCCCTACCTTCTTTGGAGAGTATTCTGCTCAAACGATAGCTATGATGAAACGAGCAGTGTCTGTTTTTAGTAGGTAACAGTGAGTGAGTATAGTTTTACGCCGCTTTTAGCAATATTCCAGCAATATCACGGCGGGGGACACCAGAAATGGGCTTCACACATTGTACCCATGTCGGGAATCGAACCCGGGTCTTTGGCGTGACGAGCGAACGCTTTAACCACTAGGCTACCCGACCGCCCCTAGTAGGTAACACCAAGTCCTATGTATCCTGAATCACTACATGTGTTCAGTTGCTTAGGCTGAATGACGTCAAATTCCAGGCCGTTTTAAGCATACTTAAGATTATATAGTCAGTTAATTTACAGGTGATAATATACTAGTACTAAATGTAAACGCGTAACATCAATATGGCTAAATGATCTGGTGATACACCATACCGCGAATTACCAAATCACAAAATCCTCTTTTCCGAAAAGCTGTACCCTTTCATCATAATTAGGGACCGGTCATTATTAAAGGGGTGGGTTCGGTCAGAGCCTATTGATGCACTAATGTAGCGAAAATACCTACCCCCTCCTAATGCTAGTCATATTTTTAGATGACCCTCCCCATGTTCTTGTACATATTATTCATGACCACCCTGAAAATATAAAATGCAAAAGCACTTTAAATCTTATTTACAATGTCCATTTCTACATGACCCTCCCCAAATATGTGTATTTTTTATGACCCACCACTAGAGACGGTCATGTTTTGGTGACCCTCCCCTGATTCCCGCTGACACCACCCCCCTCCCATAACATATGAAATGTAGATGATATAAGATGTCCGATTGAGTACTTGAGCCAACAACTTGCAGAAAGGAAACTCAAGACCCCTTAAATTTTTTTTCAGTGAGGATTAGGGCTGGGACGAGTCCACATTTACCACCCGGGTACCCACCCCACTATTACCCGACCCTAACCGGGTAACTGCTGTAGGTCTCAAGAGATAGGTACAAATTTCCAATTGGGAATAGTTTGACCGTAGCCCTGGCCAAATGTCTTTAGATACTCGTATGAAATGATCTGGTCATGCATACACTGAAGTTGACTGAAGTTTCATCTCCATTCAAATTTATAAGTCAGAAAGAGATGCGAACATTTTTTGCCATTAAACAATATATCACGTGACTAACCACAGGTCCCGATAGTATCCGGATCAGGTATCCGGATCCGGAACCACCCGACCCCCGAGTACTCCAGTTCCTGGTCCCAGCCCAAGTGAAGACACATGATTAATTAACTAAACTAGACCATGGCATGATGGTAATAAAGTGTTGCGTTCTCCGGTCAGGAACAACTGGTTATTTGTTGTAGTCGAGTGCCGGGAAGCCCGGCCTCTGTCAATTCAAACAATGAATTCAATTCATGTCATAGATATCTATTTGGTGTGTATATGTGTGCGTGCGTGCGTGCATGCGTGTTTGTGTGTGTTTGTACATTGAAACAACGATTGCTGTAAGTTTATAAACCTACATGTTTGCTTTCACGTTACAGACACCCTAGCGAAATGCTCTGGCCCTTACCAGTTCGGATCTAAGGAATGCAGACCACATCTCGAACTAAGAGCTAAACCTCTGTGCAAAGGCAAGTTCAATCTGAAGTATGTCAGCCACACACGAGCTGCGGATGGGGTGGACCTATATAAAAAAGTCAAAGCACTTGATCGCCGAGAGAAAACGTTTGTGGTGGTTTCCCTGGCCGCCCGCGAAGACAACAACGTGACCAAGTTTATGGAATATCTCCAGCCAGCCATAAATATTGTGAAAAATGGCTCCTTCAAATGGCCGAAGTTGATGTGGGCTAACGGCCACGCACCTGGTCTTCTCAAATCGCCAGTTTATGAACTTCAAGGGTTAAAACATATGAAAATGGCAAACTATAAGATGCACAAACTCTTAAAGCCTCTCGGTATTCCAGTGTTTGATACGTTCAACATGACGAGTACCACCATCAGTTTCGATGGCACCCATTATGGCTTAGGTGTCACGACAGCCAAAGTCCAATTGCTGCTGAACTATCTGAAGGAGCTCCAAGGCCAAAATGAATGGTGAATGGCCGAGCTAGATGCCAAGGACTTGATATCAATTTGCATTTGGGATTAGTCGTATAGTTCACACTGTTGGACAGACTGGGACGTACAATATTTGGAGTGAGTGAGTGAGTGAGTGAGTGAGTTGGGTTTAACGCCACTTTGAACAGTATTTCTGTTATATCATGGCGTGTCAGCCTAATGTGGGAGGAAAGTACGACTGAAGCAGGTTTTGGACGTTTACCACTCCGGTAAAACCCTCGAGCACAGCCATGTTGCCGATAAACCTAGAAACATAATCAGGGCCCACTATCGTAGGTTTCTGGTGCGTCGAATGGATGCAGCTCTTCATAGCGAATGGCGGCGCTTTAGACTACTGGTCCACCTGTGTCTAGTAATGAAATATTTATAAGATACTTTACACAGCTGCACAGAAAGGGGTGTAGATAATATCACATAATAAAATGTTGCTCAGGGAGGGATGTATCATATCTTATTGGACAAAAGGTTTCCTATATTCGCACCACCGAAGCCGATGGAAAAATTAATCAATCCCTGCCGATTTCCGCGGCCAAAAATATCAATATTCCGCAGTCACGTTTGATTAATACTGCAACCAATTTTCATGAATTCTGTACAAGGTTCTGCATTCTCTTGAGCTATTTTAAAGCCGTTTTGGGACATTTATCCACTGATTTGTTAACTGACAGTCGCAGCATGAAACCGTAAAATACGTGCTTCCTGTCATCAGAATACAAAAGTTGGATACACTTGGAGACAAAACCGGAATATTGATTTGAACACTTTCAAAATGTTAAATTCAAAGGAAAATATTGATGAAGATTATTTTATTTTTCTACCATTACACACTTGTTAAAATAGTTAAAATAATTATTTGAAGCTACAGAAGTACAAAGACAATTAATTCACATGTTAGAACGGCGACTTTTAAATATTGAAGATCACATTATGATTTACATTGTAAATTTGAAAATGCAATATTCTGCACAAAGAGTGATTTTCTGCAAGATGGGTACAATTCTGTATGAAGAGTGCAATTCCGCAAAATATTCGGCCACTCCGCAATACAGCAGGTGTTGATTGATAAGTAAATTATTCATTTTTATATGAATTAATTTTCTCGGAGAACTTGATCTCAAATGTAAGAATAATGTTTTACCATATGAATAAAATATGTTTAAAAAAGTCATGTTTTGTTATGATAAATAAATACACTTCTGAAACTTATAACACACATGTATATGATTTCAGCATTCATGCTGTGGAGACCCCGTTGGGATTCCACTCAGAATATCCCCTCTGAATATCCCCAACCTGGAAGTTTGTTCAAACTGTTCTCTGGGAGTGCTCTCGCGTGCGCGCACACCACACACGCGCGCACGCACCACACACACAGACTACAAACACTCACAAAGCTGCACGCACGCACGCGCGCGCGCACGGTCGGTCGCAGTGCAGCATTGTATTGTATTATACGTTCGTGTGGTGTGACCCGTGTTTGTTGGTTGGTTGGTTTGTTGTTTAACGCCGCACTCAGCAATATTCCAGTTATATATATGACGGCGTACTGTAAATAATCGAGTCTGGACCAGACATTCCAGTGATTGACATCATGAGCATCGATCCACGGAATTGGGATCGATGACATGCATCAACCAAGTCAGCGAGCCTGCCCACCCGATCCCGTTAGTCGGCTCTTACGACAAGCATGGGTTGCTGTCATTATTCTGACAATGAAATACTGAAATAGTATTTTTTATTAAGTTTATCGCGTCCTTACACGATATGCGAGGGTTTGTAAAATGGGTGTGGACCATATTTCTGTCGGTATCTATCCAACAGGTAAAGGAGTTAGAGAATGTCACAAACAAACAAAATTCCAATGCAAGTACATGGTTTTGAACATAATGATATGATAAAAATGTCAAAATTTAAAACATAACTATAATTTATTTTCAAAAACAATAAACAATTCAAAGATACTATCAAATCACCTCCATGGGGTAGCCATAAGCATTGCCCCTTGTGACTCTCGAAGCACGAAACATTCACCTCAAGGATCCAGGGGCCGTATGCCCACAAAGCGTTTGTGAAGAGCGTCCGATCAAAAAGAAGATTACAGAACACGTTCGCCACTGTAATACAACATGTGTGTATGAAACATACTTAAATACTTAAGTATTTACTTGATTACCGTTACTTTATCGTAATTAAATGAAAACAGTAATTGTTTATTACCTTAATTAACATACATATATAATTTAACCCAATGTAAGAAATATAGCATGTCGAATGGTTCGGGCTTTTCTGTCCTTCGTTTTGTTTCCAAATAGTGCCTGTCAAACCCTGTGTTTCGGAAACAGTGCATGTGAACACATAGACAAACATTTAGTCCCAGAAAAATAGTTATCTTGTTTCAAAATATATATCTACAATTCAAACGGACCGGAAAACCATACAACACAGCCATACAGGACAACCATACAACACAGCCATACAGTACAACCATACAACACAGCCATACAATACAACCACACAACACAGCCATACAGTACAACCATACAACACAGCCATACAGGACAACCATACAACACAGCCATACAGTACAACCATACAACACAGCCATACAATACAACCACACAACACAGCCATACAGTACAACCATACAACACAGCCATACAGGACAACCATACAACACAGCCATACAGTACAACCATACAACACAGCCATACAATACAACCACACAACACAGTCATACAGTACAGCCATACAACACAACCATACAGTACAGCCATACAACACAGCCATACAACACAGCGATAGAGTACAGTCATACAACACAGCCATACAATACAGCCATACAACACAATCATACAGGACAGCCATACAGTACAACATACAACACAGCCATACAGTACAGCCATACAACACAGCCATACAGTACAGCCATACAACACAATCATACAGGACAGCCATACAGTACAACATACAACACAGCCATACAGTACAGACATACAACACAGCCATACAGTACAGCCATACAACATATCCATACAGTACAGCCATACAACACAACCATACAGTACAGCCATACAACACAGCCATACAGTACAGCCATACAGTACAACATACAACACAGCCATACAGTACAGCCATACAACACAGCCATACAGTACAGCCATACAACATATCCATACAGTACAGCCATACAACACAACCATACAGTACAGCCATTCAGAAAAGCCATACAACACAACCATACAGTACAGCCATACAACACAGCCATACAGTACAGCCATACAACACATCCATACAGTACAGCCACACAACACAGCCATACAGTACAGCCATACAACACAGCCATACAGTACAGCCATACAACACAGCCATACAGTACAGCCATACAACACAGCCATACAGTACAGCCATAAAGTACAGCCATACAGTACAGCCATACAGTACAGCCATACAACACAGCCATACAGTACAGCCATACAACACAGCCATACAGTACAGCCATACAACACAGCCATACAGTACAGCCATAAAGTACAGCCATACAGTACAGCCATACAGTACAGCCATACAACACAGCCATACAGTACAATCATACAGTACAACATACAACACAGCCATACAGTACAACATACAACACATCCATACAGTACAGCCATACAACACAACCATACAGTACAGCCATACAACACAGCCATACAACATATCCATAAAGTACAGAGCCATACAACACAACCATACAGTACAGCCATTCAGTACAGCTATACAACACAACCATACAGAACAGCCATACAACACAGCCATACAGTACAGCCATACAACACAGCCATACAGTACAATCATACAGTACAACATACAACACAGCCATACAGTACAACATACAACACAGCCATACAACACAGACATATAGTACAGCCATACAACACATCCATACAGTACAGCCATACAGTACAGCCAAACAACACATCCATACAGTACAGCCATAGAACACAGCCATACAGTAAAGCCATACAACACAGCCATACAGTACAATCATACAGTACAACATACAACACAGCCATACTGTACAGACATACAACACAGCCATACAGTACAGCCACACAACACAGCCATACAATACAACCACACAACACAGCCATACAGTACAGCCACACAACACAGCCATACAGTACAACCATACAGTACAACATACAACACAGCCATACTGTACAACCACACAACACATCCATACAGTACAGCCACACAACACATCCATACAGTACAGCCACACAACACAGCCATACAGTACAACATACAACACAGCCATACAGTACAACATACAACACAGCCATACAGTACAGCCAAACAACACAGCCATACAGTACAATCATACAGTACAACATACAACACAGCCATACAGTACAACATACAACACAGCCACACAGTACAACATACAACACAGCCATACAGTACAACATACAACACAGCCACACAGGACAGCCATACAACACAGCCATACAGTACAATCATACAGTACAACATACAACACAGCCATACAGTACAACATACAACACAGCCATATAGTATAGCCATACAACACAGCCATATAGTACAGCCAAACAACACATCCATACAGTACAGCCACACAACACAGCCAAACAGTACAGCCATACAGTACAACATACAACACAGCCATACAGTACAACCATACAACACAGCCATACAGTACAACATACAACACAGCCATACAGTACAACCACACAACACAACCATACAGTACAACATACAACACAGCCATACAGTACAACCACACAACACAACCATACAGGACAGCCATACAACACAGCCACACAGGACAACCATACAACACAACCATACAGTACAACATACAACACAGCCACACAGTACAACCACACAACACAGCCACACAGGACAGCCATACAACACAGCCACACAGGACAACCATACAACACAACCATACAGTACAACATACAACACAGCCATACAAGACAACCATACAACACAACCATACAGTACAACATACAACACAACCATACAGTACAACATACAACACAGCCATACAGTACAGCCATACAACACAGCCACACAGGACAACCATACAACACAACCATACAGTACAACCACACAACACAACCATACAGGACAGCCATACAACACAACCATACAGAACAACATACAACACAGCCATACAACACAGCCATACAGGACAACCATACAACACAACCATACAGTACAACATACAACACAGCCACACAGGACAACCATACAACACAACCATAGAGTACAACCATACAACACAGCCATACAGGACAACCATACAACACAACCATACAATAAAACCATACAACACAGCCACACAGGACAACCATACAACACAACCATACAGTACAACTATACAACACAGCCACACAGGACAGCCATACAACACAACCATACAGTACAACCACACAACACAGCCACACAGGACAGCCATACAACACAACCATACAGTACAACCACACAACACAGCCATACAGTACAGCCATACAACACAGCCACACAGGACAACCATACAACACAACCATACAGGACAACCATACAACACAACCATACAGTACAGCCATACAACACAGCCACACAGGACAACCATACAACACAACCATACAGTACAACATACAACACAGCCATACAACACAGCCATACAGTACAACCATACAACACAGCCATACATGACAACCATACAACACAACCATACAGTACAACTATACAACACAGCCATACAGGACAGCCACACAGGACAACCATACAACACAACCATACAGGACAACCATACAACACAACCATACAGTACAGCCATACAACACAGCCACACAGGACAACCATACAACACAACCATACAGTACAACATACAACACAGCCATACAACACAGCCATACAGTACAACCATACAACACAGCCATACATGACAACCATACAACACAACCATACAGTACAACTATACAACACAGCCATACAACACAACCACACAGGACAACCATACAACACAGCCATACAGTACAACCATACAACACAGCCACACAGGACAACCATACAACACAGCCATACAGTACAACTATACAACACAGCCATACAAGACAACCATACAACACAGCCATACAGTACAGCCATACAACACAGCCACACAGTACAACCATACAACACAACCATACAGTACAACTATACAACACAGCCATACAGGACAGCCATACAACACAGCCATACAGTACAACCATACAACACAACCATACAGTACAACCATACAATACAGCCATACAGGACAACCATACAACACAACCATACAGTACAACTATACAACACAGCCATACAGGACAACCATACAACACAGCCACACAGGACAGCCATACAACACAACCATACAGTACAACATACAACACAACCATACAGTACAACATACAACACAGCCACACAGGACAGCCATACAACACAACCATACAGTACAACATACAACACAGCCATACAGTATAACCATACAACACAGCCACAGAGGACAACCATACAACACAACCATACAGTACAACTATACAACACAGCCATACAGGACAGCCATACAACACAGCCATACAGTACAGCCATACAACACAGCCATACAGTACAACCATACAACACAGCCACACAGGACAGCCATACAACACAACCATACAGTACAACATACAACACAGCCATACAGTACAACATACAACACATCCATACAGTACAACCACACAACACAACCATACAGTACAACATACAACACAGCCATACAGTACAACATACAACACATCCATACAGTACAACCACACAACACAGACACAGTACAACTCAACATATACATGCTACAACTATACATACTTTCATTCATAAAATGTAAGTGAAGATGAGATCACTTATCTAGAACTATTTGCTATTTGTGAAGTATAGCTCATCTTACATAATTTTGCTTTCTGTGAAACATGGAGAAGACTTATGCAGCAAGAGGTTTCAGTCATACATCACCCTGCATGAAGTAAACAGTTTGTTCAAACGAAGACAAGGTCATACAGAGAGGGTTAATATAGATCACTTCTGCACCAGATGAAGTCTTTGGCAAGTAGAACTTATTTTAACTTTTATATATTTCTTGAAAGAATAGGTCGCCATCCTCCCGACTAAAATGAGAGTCTGGTTACAGCGTGTGCCCCGCGGGTCACTGGACCGGCGGTGTGTTACACTTACAACTTGAACACTGATGGCACTGCCATAAAACAATATTCACTCACGAATGTAAATAATCTCATTTTAAAACACGATCAGCTGATTTAAATGAAGGCACTGGCGTCGACGTCATACTCCAGTGATGTTTTACTTCTGGATTTTGTAATATGCCAATACAATTGTACAATTACGGACGGATGGACGGACGGTCAGACAGATAGATTCGGTATAAAGGCCTTTGGCCCAAATTACACTCACATACAGAATAATAATTACCTTTTAATCAGTATAAAGGCCTTTGGCCCAAATTACACACACATACAAAATAATAATTACCTTTTAATCAGTATAAAGGCCTTTGGTCAAAATTACATACATCATACAGAATAATAATTACCTTTTAATCAGTATAAAAGCCTTTGGTCAAAATTTCACACATCATACAGAATAATAACAAGAAAGAAGTGAGCAAAGCTCACATACCCCCGTTATCACCGCTGGTCAACAACAAATAGTAAATAGTTTGTTAATTAATGAAATATTACATATTTCTAACTGATTCTAACTTCAATGTTTTAAAAACTAAGATTGAGTTCCAGTGACAATTGACAATTGACAGAATCTTATAAAAGATAAAAAAAAAAACAATCATAGTGGTTAATGTAGCAAGTTTGGTGAAGCTAGGGTACATAATATTGTAAACATGTATCGTACAAAAACTCTACCCAAAATTTATGTTTCACCATGATTCCATGGAAACGGCAAAAATAAAAAAAATAAGAATCTACAAACTAGCAAAAGGCACAAGTACTCATTGTGGTAAATGTGTGTAGCAAGTTTGGTGAAGCTAGGGTGCATGGTTAAACAGTTATGGGCCGTACCCACCCTAAAAGTTTAAGTTTCTAATGTTTCCATGGAAACGGCAAAAATTAAAAAATTCAGAATCTTCAAACTAGCAAAAGGCACAAGTACTCATTGTTGTTAATGTGTGTAGAAAGTTTGGTGAAGCTAGGGTGCATAGTTAAAAAGATAGAGGCCGTACAAAATACCCACCCTAAAAGTTTAAGTTTCTTAATGTTTCCATGGAAACGGCAAAAATTTAATTTAAAAGTTCAGAATCTTCAAACTAGCAAAAGGCACAAGTACTCCTTGTGGTAAATGTGTGTAGCAAGTTTGGTGAAGCTAGGGTGCATGGTTAAACAGTTATGGGCCGTACAAAAGCTCGGACGGAAGGACGGACGGATGGACGAACGGAACGCTATATACCCCGATTTACTTCGTAAACGGGGGTATATTTACCTTTTAATCAGTATAAAGGTCTTTGGTCAAAATTATACACATCATACAGAATAATAATCTTTTAATCAGTATAAAGGTCTTTGGTCCAAATTACACTCTCATACAGAATAATAATTACCTTTTAATCAGTTTAAAGGCCTTTGGCCGAAATTACACACACATACAGAATAATCACCTTTTTACCAGTATACATTCATATACAGATTAGTGTTTAACTGCGCACTATACTTGGAAAAATACATACAATTAAACAGATATAGGTATAGGTTGCCCGTATCTGGCTAATGAGTTTCGTTGCCGTATCTTACTATACGTATTAGATTATTTGTATTGATCTGTAAGAATATATATGATCTGTACGATGAAAACTAAAATGCAATTTAGAATTCATTTAGGCAGAGAAACAAATCATACTTGACGGGAACAAGACAGCATATCGCATGTCCCCCGCCCCGGGAGTACAATTAAGGACATGTAATTGTACTCCCGGGGCGGGGGACATGCGATATGCTGTCTTGTTCCCGTCAAGTATTGTGGGTCAGATAGAATTACCAAGCATGAATTATCCAAGGTCATATGATCAAATATGAGTCTCATAGGATACAGAAGTATGTATATAAACAATGCGAATGTGTTAGCAACTATTTACGCGTTGCCATACTTTCAGGAGATATACACTGGTGTTAAAGCGCGAGTAATGACAACATAGCAATTTTGCAGATTTTAATACTTTGGGGCACACAAATTCTTGACCAAAATTAAATTTGAAAATCGTAAATAATGTGAAAAAAACGATAAAAACAATACGCGAAATCGTCCCCCTAACGAAACATTCCCCTTCCTAGAGGTTAAAACGGGTTCCCGCTGCTTGACGCGCTGCGCAATTTCAACGAGTGCCCAGTCTGTCTGGTGATGTATTGGGGGTCTTTTTGCTTGTCCCGCACCTGTTGTTATCGGTGTAAATTCACCCGAGCGTGGTGACCTGGAAGGCTACAGGGGAGGGGCATTGAAAGGGGTCTGACAATGAGACAAGTAATTGATGAATATCTCACAAAATATAAGGACACAACCACTTCGGGCTATAGAGGGAATTACAGACAAGAAACAGTATTCTGCTGTGGCAAATGCGCAGGTTGTCTACAGAGTAGTCCCTATTCTAAGAGTACTTAGTTTTTGCAAGTTCGCGATTTAAGACCAGACGTCAATCTTGCATTCAACCAACCATCATTAACAGCAAAGATGACTTTGTCACGAAGTACAAAAATATACCAGTATCTCTGAGCGGTGGGACGACGCCACAAATCATCTCTAGATTCATTGAGATACTGCAGGTTGGGCAGGATAATACCCTGATCACAATCCACATAGTTTGATGCCACCCAAGAAGAAGAAGTATGGAAACCAAGGCTATATCCTTGAGAGGGAGAAGAGATAACATCTTCCCAAACAGAAACCAGAGAACGATTGTCACAATGCTGTTTCACATCTGGACTGTGAGTTATTAAAATAGAAAAATGAAATGGGTCAAATAAGACAATATTTAATACAAAGTAAACACAATTTATGGCTAACAAGTTCTTTAATTACTGTAAAGGCGACAGTTCATTATACCCTTGTCAAGCAAGACTGAATGGTGACTTACTTACTTACTTACTTACTTTGGAGATTTAACGTGCGCTTTCCGACTGATGCGTATTTCGCACACGGGCCCGGCCAGGCCATTTAATGTTTCCGAAAGGGGCGAGGGTGGTCGGTGCAACCCAAGAGGGGGCTTTAGGGGTTGCATATATAGAATTTGGGAATTTTGAGATTTGGAATAGATGCCGATGGGGTTGGGGAGGAGAACTAAGGGAGCTGGGTATGGTGAATGATTGTTTGTTTATGTGATTTTGATTTGGTAGGTTATTATGGTTTTAGATGCGTTTTATTAGTTCCGTTTTGATTAAGAATACGCCTAAGGCCTTGAAGTTTTCTAGTTTATTTTGTGGGTTTAGTATTGCTTCTAGAGTGAGAGCCTTGTTTAGATTGAGGGTGGTTTGTAATGCGGTTCGATGTGTTAGGTAGTGTGTGCAGTGGATGAGTGCGTGTTCTGGGGTTTCTGGTTGTTTGCAGTGTGGGCAGTTACCTGTAGTGTGTTTTTTTTTTAAATTTAGGTGGTTATTTAGGTTGGTGTGTCCTGTTTGGAGTTTAGTGATTACTCTGTCGATTTTTTTGGATGGATGGAGAATTTTTGGTTTGGTTAGTGGTTTGCTGAGCACTTTTTTGATTTGGCTATTTGAGTTTAGATATAGGTTATGCCACTTTTTTGTGATTTTTTTGTTTGTTTACACTTTTAATTTCTGATTTTGAGATGGGTAAGTTTAAGCTTATTTCTGGGATTTGGAGGGATAGTTTAGCTGCTTTATCGGCGTTTTCATTACCGTATATTCCTACGTGGGCGGGTATCCACAAGAAGGTTATTTGTTTGCCTTCCTTAGTTAGGTCGTTGGAGCTTTTAAGTATTTGATTTATTAATTTAGGTCGGTTTTTGGTATTTATTGAATGGTGAACATGGCACAGACAGACAGACAGACAGACAATAGTTTATTAACGTCTGACTCCTGTACATACATAAAACAGCTTTATACAACTTGACATAGATAAAATGTACAGAACCATTCAATAGAATTATGAGAGACGAATTATCACAGAATTTATACATAAATGATATAAAGATGATATAGTAAAAAGTTATCCATATAAAAGATGTTTTCTACGATTAAGAATTAAAAAGCAGACTTTGGCAAGTATAAAACACACACTGGAGTCACTGAAAATAAAACAAAGTTTGTCGACATCAGGCATATCTAAAACATTACTAGACTTAGCAATACATTCATTAAAAAGAGTTGCCCTGATATCATCATATAATGCGCAGTGAAACAAAACATGGACCTCGTCTTCTACGCTGTCATTACAGTGAAAACATCTTCTATTATTGACAGGTACACCTTCGTATCGACCGGTTTCCACTCGAATAGGAGCCACACCACATCTAAACTTGGCTAGTGCCGATCTATAGTTTTTGGGCATCTTATTTGAAACATAGTATTCTGTCCCATAAACTTGTTTGTAACATCGATACATTCTCAATTTATTAAGCCCATTTCGCCCCTCTTCCTTTCTTAACATATCGCTCCAACGGGTAACATATTCATTTTTACACCATTGTTCCACCTGTGTACAAACAGAAAATTTATCAATAAAACCTGTAGCGTTTAATAGATGTCCTAAATCCATATTATTAAACTTCTTTCTTACCCTACCATTCCAATTTTTACAACCATTTACAGCGTATCTATCAGCCCAGTTAAACACATGTTTGTTTAACCTACTAGACATATTCTTAAGGCGACACCATTGTCTTGCTACACTTTTCCACTGTCTGACAACAGGCGGTATCCATCCCATGTCCCCATTTATAGCGACGTTAGGGGCGTATTTGCCGAGTCCCAAATAAAATCTAATGGCCCTATGGTGTACAGCATTTATTGCTGACACATAGTAATTACCCCAGATAGCCGCCCCGTAGTCAAGAACAGACCACACCATACTATCGTACAATTTGGAATATGTTTGGAAATGCATACCGCCTATTGTCTTAACTTTGGATATCAACAGACCCAAAGCCCTATTAGGAGACTTTGCTGCTGCACGTGCCATTGCAGTAAAATCTAAGTGGTCTGTGAACAGTAGGCCAAGATAATTATACTTAGCAGCAATGTCTAAAATCATATTTCCGACATTAAAAACATGCGTCGTCTGTATGACAGACGGATTTCTAAAATGGACAATTTTAGACTTTTCCTTATTGATCTCGATCTTATTTGTGCAACACCAAGTATGTAAAACATCTAACAGTAGACTGAGATCAGCTTCATTCTCAGCTAGCAATGCTAAATCATCTGCATATGCTAATGCTGCAATATTAAAATTGTCTACAGTTACACCAATATTAAGACTGTTGAGAGTATGTAATAAATCATTTATGAACAAGTTAAAAAGCAAGGGAGATAACAAACACCCCTGTTTTAAGCCACGGTTTACCGTGAACCAGGAAGTAAAGAAACCATTCACTCGAACATTGCATTTAACACCCTTGTATAATGATTGCAAGGCAGGCAACATTTTGCCTCCAATACCATGGTGAGAAAGTTTATCCCATAAAATGTTTCTATTAACACAGTCGTAAGCTTTCTTAAAATCTATGAATGCAACAAATGTAGATTTCTTTTTTACTTTTCTGTTTTCTATAATTGCTGTTAGCGTTTGGACGTGATCGATAGTAGATCTTTTTTGTCTGAATCCGTTCTGTGAATCATGGAGTACATCGTTAGCTTCTGCCCACAGTTGTAGTCATCTGTTAAGGATACTACAATACAGTTTATAAATGGACGTAGTCAGGGTGATACCCCTGTATGAGAGGGGGTCTCTAGGGTCCAGGGTTGAGCACTTTGGAATGGGACTAATTATGCCTTTCGACCATATTTGAGGAATCTTTCCTGTATGAAAACAATTATTAAAAATATAGTGGAGCGTTTTAGCGATAGCATCAGACTTCAGCACCTCGACGGGGATTTCGTCAATACCCGTTGCTTTTCCTGTATGAGCCTTATGGATAGCAGTCTTTACTTCAAATAGACTTATGCTGTCGTTGAATAGAACATGGTCATTGGCGCTCTCACCGTCTCTCCTAGAAGCTAACTTCGTGTCACTGTCTCCATTTAGTAAACCGCTAAAGACATTTTTCCACCTTTCCAACACTATGTCCTTGCCCACACCCACATTCCCATCCTCCATAACTACTGCCATCGGTATTGTCTTGTGCCTCTCCGACCCTACACCTACACGTCCTATCTGTCTCCAGAACGTACATAATTCATCTAGACTGTTCACGGTCTCTTTTACATATGCACGTTTAGCCTGTTGTACACTTTTATCAAACTTCTTACGTAAAGTCACAAAGCAGTGTTTCAGAAATTGTTTATCTGACTTAGTCCTGCATTTACACCATTTCTTTTCGGCTTCACACATCTCGTTCCAAAAAGTCGTCAGTGAATCGGACCACCATGGCTTCTTGCTTCTCCGTCGTTTATTAGAAGTCTTGGAGTTCAGCATATAGGACCTACTTTTCAGCTTACATCTCATTTCTTCTTTAACCAAGCTAATCAAACTGTCTGAGGCTGCGTCGATATCACATTGTGTCACATGTGAGTTCTCCAAGCGCTGGATAATGTCATCTAAAGTCGTCAAACATTCCGGTGATGACATAAAGTCACGTGGTATATCTGACGTACTGTATTTAGTCACTCTGACACCTTTATCACGAATGTCCACATCCTCATGAATATGTTCAATATCACATGTCCATCGCAACAACGGGTGGTCTAACTTGGTGATTAGATGCCCGTCTACCTTACCGACAATATCTGCATTACACGCTAATACATCTGATCTAATAACCTCAAAATTCTGAAAATTAGGAAGATATTCATATGGCACAATACAGTAGTCAACCACTGACTGACCTCTAGATGATACATATGTAAAATCATTCAAAACAGCGTTTCTCCCATTGAGAATACAACAATTAGAGTCAATCAAAAAATCTACAAGGCGCCGCCCGTATGCATTGCATGTGAAATCCACCACATTTCTGTCTTGGATATTGTCTATTCCTTCAATAAAATCAGTCTGATCGCCGCATCTACTATTCAGATCTCCACAAATATATAACAGTTTTCCAATTGTTTGATACTCAAGTATTTGCGATAGCAAAGTGTCCAAAAAGTCAGCGACACATATATTTCTGGTGGAATGTTCAGGGGGTAGGTAGCACACACATATGAAATATTTAGTATCACAATAATGCTTATCACACAGTTGCAACAATAGAATCCCTTCATGGTTGTTGTCTACAACGGTTATATTATACATATTATACAAAGACTGTCTAATAAAAAAACCAACACCCCCGGGCCGTGCTTCGCACGTACGTGTAGGGCAGTACGGTTATGGCCGTAGCACACGTAGTTATCTAGACACAGTTTCTTGTCTGCATACAAGTGCGTTTCTGCCACGCCCACAATATCAAGGTCACAACATAGTATTGATTCACTGCGTATTACATGATTGTCACTCTCACCGTCACAAGACCATCCCGCCACATTCCAAAATCCGCATCGGACCTATCTCCTCCATCCTCTTCTATGTTGTCCATAGCCTGATGTACCCCGAGTGTTTCTCTCTTCGTCTCGTATGTCACATCCACGCCGGTTCCCCTTGACTGACTCCCATGCTCCGTCCTCTGCACGTGCTCTGTTATCATCGCAGTTGTCAATTTCAGACTGGGGCCATGTATTTCGGTGTCGATTGCTGTCAATATTGTCTCGATTAGATCGATTAGCTTATTTCTGGGATTTGGAGGGATAGTTTAGCTGCTTTATCGGCGTTTTCATTACCGTATATTCCTACGTGGGCGGGTATCCACAAGAAGGTTATTTGTTTGCCTGCCTTAGTTAGGTCGTTGGAGCTTTTAAGTATTTGATTTATTAATTTAGGTCGGTTTTTGGTATTTATTGAATGGTGAACATGGCACAGAGCGTTTATAGTAGGTGGAGGATTAGCAGTAGAGGATTAACAGTAACAACAACTGCATACATGAGTGGGATAACATGAGTAATGACAACAGAAGGATAATACTGTCACAATACGATGGACAGAGGACACGTGAGGTGGAAGACGATAAGATGAACAGGCACAGAAACATTTCAATAAGTTTCAAAATTTAAAAGTCATTTGAATTGTTTATAAGAATATGAATTTGTTAGTTTGTTGACTTTACTGCACTGGGTTTGTTGTAGGTTGTCAAAAAAAAGTCTATATTTGAACATAGATATAAAGATTCTTTTATCACCAATATCCTGGGTTGTCCATACAAGCATAAAAAGGCACATAGAATAGTCTTAATGTGGATGGTCTGGATGGCCCGGCCAGTATGATGTTATGCAGTTAACGCCTCATAACACTGCATGGTATGGAAGTCTATCTGAGCTAAGGTGTATTTCACAGCTCTTGTCATGTAAATTATTTGCAGATGAGCTCCACTACATTCTCCAAGGGACATAATATTGCATGTGGTTTTATCAACTTTAAGAAACAGTTTAAGATAAAAAGGTTCAAGGCTGGACCATATCACATGATACTGACTGCTGTGATGTGCATTGTCATGTATACATCGAGACGATGTTCATGAATAAAAACGCTAAACATGTATATACATGTTATATTCTGATAAGGTCTTAGTGTAAGGGAAAGCTTTCTTCTCATTCAAAGTGATTTTAGATATTTCCTTGCCGACTTTCTATGGCACCCGAAAAGCAGGATTAACAGGTGTCATTCGAGAAACATAAAGCTTTATAAGGACCGTTGCATTTAACAGTAAATCACAGATGATAAGTCATTCCCGATACCCTTCTTTAACAATGGGGCCATCAATTCCATTCATGGGGGATGGCTTTTTGGGTAATAGAATCCATCACTTTGAAACGACCATACCTAAACAGTTAACAATTTAATCTGTGATTGTTAATTATTTGCGTAATTAATCAAGAAAGCGACCTTGACATTGCAGTTTGATGAATATATACGACAATTTGACTCCCTGCAAATATACAATGTGACATTGAAAAAATTTATTCGCGGACATAGAGGTTATCACGCGAGTGTGTTCGGGGATGGTAAATATCCTGCATTAGGAATAAACATTGTATTTAGCTAGCCTTGGCGAGCTAAATACATAATGTTTATTCCTAATACAGGATATTTATCATTCCCAAACACACAAGCGTGATAACCTCTTATGTCATTCTTTAATTCTGTACTTGAAAATCGCTTTCCCTCTCTCACAAACATTATCGAAACATTGCGAGTTTTCCTGGAATGCGCGCATTAATATTTATTACGTCACAGGGTAAGTGATGTGTCACCCGGACAGTAACAGTGGACAATATAGTTCCAACTGAAATCTGTTTCTTATACACTGGCGAATTAACAAATACGCAAATCAAGTGTTCCTACTTGCATTTCAGTGCAATCATGGGTTTGTCCGCTAGAGTAACTGCCCTTTGTCAAAGGGAAGTACACTTCTTAACGTTATGACAGGACAGACCGACTGTCAACAACGTCGGACCGTGGCCGTGACGTCTCATGGACTAGGGTTAGAGTAGCTTCCCTTTCACAAAGGGCAGTTACTCTAGCGGACAGACCGATGGATTGCCGCGAAAGGCAATTAAAAACAATTGTTGTTTTGCGTATATGTTGCTTCGTCACTGTATAGTGGGCGAGTGAGTCAATGCTTTACGTCACATCGGCAATATTTCAGCCATATCGTGACGACGGCACTGTATAAGAAACAGATTTCAGTTGGAACTATATTGGCTATTGTCACTGTCCGACTGACACATCCTGTGACGTTATAAATATAATGCGCGCATTCCAGGAAAACTCGCAATGTTTCGGTAATGTTTAATTTGTGAGAGAGGGTAAGCGATTTTGAAGCACAGAATTAGAGAAACATGGCGGGCGAAGTATCGATCGATCTGACAGTGGATTTCAGTGGAACTTTGCCAAAATTGAGGCTTAGAAACAGTAATTTAGGTAAGCTTTTGTTTTCTTTGTTTATGCTTGCTTTGTTTTCCGCTAAAACTGCGCGGGATTGCTTATGTGATCGAACTTATGTTACGCAAGGAACACAGCGTATCTCAAGACTGGACGGACGATTAACCACCCTGGAATCTGTTATATAAAGGGTTACAACAACAGTGATAAATAGATCTTATTAACTCCCTTCTTGGATACAAATTTAACGTGCATCAATTTAAAGAAATATTTTGTTCAAATATAAAATGCATCATAAAAAAATAAAACTATTTTCATATCAAAGGAGCTTTGTGGCGAATGATGTCATTCGGAAAACGCAATTCAATAACCCCAAAAGGGATGCGCAAAGCATATGGGAATCGAACTTACGCGTACCGATGACACGGTGCAATGACAACAGATTTTGAAACACTACAGTGCTGACAGAATTGTCTCCCCATCATTACAGGACAGGGCAGCAGGATGGTAACGACTGAATAAGTACGTTTTGTGTATCGATTTAAGCCTTAGGCGAATGGATGTATGTGAACACAAGTAATCTCTCTACTGTTTACTATATGGAGGATGCACCTTGACAAACCACTGCGCGGCTGAAGCGTAGTCGTCATATTAACTATCAATATCATTAGTTGTCCTATTTTCGTTCATCAAATAGCAGTGAATAATATTGCAAATGAATGATCAGGCATTTACATCACTGATTAGATTAAAGATTATGAAGAAACAAAAAGTATAATCATATATTTACTTTCAACAATTACAATTCGGCTTATTTATAATGTGAGAATTGAAAAGAAAAGCTTAATGAGGATGAACGCTTACCATTGTCTGATAGCGTCTTACCAGTGATTCTCATACTAATAGACTTTTAAAAGTTTAGCTGAGTTATTTTGTGGGTTGGGTTGTTTTTCTTTTACAACTACTTTAGACTGCCAATATTATATGTCATCAACAAACGTACAAGTCCTATGCATGCTGTGTTAGTAAGCTGCCACTATCGCTGAAGGGGTCGTTGTCTGCACATGTACGTACTACAGAAATGTACCCTAGCCAAAATCAAAATCGGAAACGTACCCTAGGATGAATCCATTCCGCTGCAGGGTTGCAGGGCGCAATGCGGTATCCAGTTCTTTAGGTATTCATCACTTCCTGTATGACGAACCGTGGTTCATTTCAACATGGCAGTGCACATTCGTCAGGAGGAACTTTGGATTATCTTCTGAAGTTGAATGTCTCGTGGCGTACGTACAGTAATCAAATATTCCGGCAATATTCCGCGATGCACACATGCACTAATAATCAGGTGAACCTGAACTACAACATGAACCGGTTCCGGTTTTGGGTTGGGGAATATGTACTCGGCTGCCGTTTAAGGTACCTGGTACCCTACCTGATTACACACAGTAATATATTCCTTTTGTTCCCCTTAACAAACATTTCACTGTCCTAGGTGTGTGTGGTTTAGGATGATGATAGGTACACAACCTCTAGCATCCTCGTTTTCATTGATGCCTGGAGCCATGCCTAGGTATGCATGTAGTAGTTTCAGGGATGTGAAATCTCGGCGGAAAAGCGGAAAATCACGTTTTTTAAAACAGTAGTCCTCGGAAAAAGTCATCTTCCTCGTAAAAATATAATCAAAGATTTTTTAAAAATACTCCAAAATATATTATCATGTTTCTGGACAACCCTCGCAGTTTATCCTGTTTTTGATCAGAGCTTTCAGCATCATGTATACCTTTATTATTATTTATGACACAATACTATTATCGTCGGATTATACGTTTTCTATCACAAATACTTGCACTATAACGTGGGGTGTGGCATCACACAGAAATTGTAAATATGCAGAAGATGGTTTCTTTTTAAGATAAAGTTGTCTTATAGCCCATAAGTGGATGATATGTTTTACAGTTGTTCATGTGATAAACGAGAAAACTGAAAATGTTTCTTTAGCGTCCGAAAACCAATAACACTGGGATATATATCTTATGTTTGCAGTGGTGTTTTGTGTTTGTGACTTGACTTTTGCCATTGACTTATTACATTTCTTGGTGTGAATGTTGCTTATAATTGGTTAAAATGCAATCAAATGTTTTTAAAATTTCAAGATTTTTCCTCTTTTTGGGGGGCGGAAACGTGCTCACATCCCTGTACACTTCTAATATAATCAGACCGCCTCCGTGGTCTAGTGGTAGAGCGTCCGCACGGAGAGTTGAAGGTCCGGGGTTCGATCACCGACCGCGTCATACCAAAAGACGTTAAAAGATGGTACTTGTTGTTACCGTGTCTGGTGCTCGGCATTAAGGGACTAAAACAAGGACTGATCGGCTCGGAGTCAGTATACTGTGTCCGTATGGGGTATTCATGTTAAACTGTGGCATGGTTTCTCAGTGGGATAGCACTATAAATCGGCATCAGTCCGGACTAGTACAAGCAGACACACACACAGACACACACAGACACACACACACACAGACACACACACACACACACACACACACACACACACGTGCATGCACATCGCTATATAAGTGCAATAATCTTGGACGCAACGTTAAACCCCATTTCACCTCACCACATCTAGTATAATCAAACTGCATCCGTGGTCGAGTGGATAGCGTGTCTTACATGAATAAAACAAGGACTAATCGGCTCAGATTCAGTATACTGTGTCTGAGTTGGGTATCCATGTTAAACTGGGGCATTAGTCCAAACACACACACTCGCATGCACGCACACACACATAGATTAACACTCATTCACCCACTCAAGGTGCAATAACCTTGAACACGAATTTAAACTAAACTCTGTTTCACCTCACCTCCAGTATAATCATGCAGGGTTTTTACCTTGACTTACACAAGTGGGCGTTCCATTAATTAATTTTAAGGGTCCTTGCAGGCAATATGAGGGTCCTGTAAAGAAATGTCATGGTGTAGTGTACTGTACATTTAGATAATTACTTCAGAGCCTGGAATGACTCAATGATCGTGTGGACAGTGGTCAGGATTGAAGGATGAAAAAACAGACACCCATCACTGGTCTTGATGCGATGTTATTGTGCGTCTCTCAGGACACAGTATTTCTTTTTTTCTGTGTCCATTCTCTACATTTGTGTGTATTGGACACACATTTGTGTGTCATGTAAAACCCATGATAATTATGTTTGTAAATATTCAATAGTATATTCATAATCTTTTTCAGAATTTCTGTGAGTTCATTCTGGAAAATCTTAAAGGATTCTACTCACCAACGTTACCAATGGTAATAAAGAGGATTGTCATCCTGTATAGAACTTTCTGTGATAGAGCTTAACGACACAGATCCAGGGTCAATACAGCACCAGAATGGAGACTGACGCCATGACACAGTACACGTGTAGCTTCTGCAGCGAAGACTTCAGCAGCAATCAACGCCTACAGAAACACTTAAAGAAGCATGGGAAGAAGGTGGCACACCAGTGTACTGTATGTGATAAAACGTTTTCAACCCCAGCGAACTTTGACCGACATATGAAACTGCACACGGGGCTGGGGTCCTTCACGTGTGACGTGTGTGATAAACGCTTCTCGGTGTCGGGACACCTGACCAGACACATGAGAGTGCACACGGGGGAGAAGCCATATAAATGTCACCTGTGCGACAAAGCGTTTTCGACTTCCGGCAACCTAACCAGACATATCAAATACCATAACGGGGTTCAGCCATACAAGTGCGAAATTTGCGGAAAAGCGTTTACAGTTTCGGATAATCTTGCAAGACATATTCGGTCCCACACTGGAGAGAAACCGTTTAAATGTTCGCTTTGCGAGAAGGCTTACAGTGACTCCAGCAACCTGACTGAACACATGCGTGTTCATACGGGCGAACGCCCTCACAAGTGCACATTGTGCCCCAAGTCATTTGCATATTCATCAAGCATCAACCAGCACATGGCAAAGCACAGGCAAGAAAAGCCCTTCATTTGTGGGGAATGTGGCAAGAAGTTTTCACGCACATCCATTCTCAAGGA
Source organism: Haliotis cracherodii (assembly GCF_022045235.1). NCBI lineage: Eukaryota > Metazoa > Mollusca > Gastropoda > Lepetellida > Haliotidae > Haliotis > Haliotis cracherodii. Next base: position 14,348,463 of record NW_027266270.1, on the reverse strand, counting down.
ACATCTGAGGACACACACAGGAGAGAGACATAAGTGTGAGACATGCGGCAAGAAGTTCAAATGGGATTCCGACTTCCGTAAACATATGAAGGATCACACCAGGATCATGTTGGGGATTTGTAAACCGCGCACCAGGGGAAGACCAGCCAAGGTCAAGGCTGTATCAAGCAATAAGGACATCACTGGCAGCCATATTGACATTGGAAATATTGTGGATGGTAATGGTGGTCTGCATAATGATGCTGTTGTTGACAGTGTTGTCACTGATGTTGATGAAGAGGGGGTTGTAGAGGAGTATTTTTCTGGGAACTGTGTTGTCAACAAAGGCAATATAAGCCAGAATGTGGATGTTGATGAAAGTAATATCTATGATCATGATGATGACATCCATCCAAATGATGTGGTTGACAATGATGATTGTGATGATAGTAATATTTACGATGAGGTTGACAGTGGTGATGATAATTACGATGACATGTCTCACAAGAAGGAAATGGTTGACCATGATGAGTTGGTTGACTATGATGTTAAAGAAGACAATGTTTACACAGTTGACATTGCGGATAAGATTGACTGGTATGAAAATAGTGAAAATGTAACAACAAAGATTGGAAAGAGATGATGAATGAATGAGAAATGACACCTTACCTTCCCCTAATAATCCCCCACACTGTATGTCTACATGGATTATTCCAGATGGTCTTTAACTATCATCCATACAAGTTGTTCATCTGTATGCATGATCAGGATGTTTCGTTGTTGTTGTTGTTCATGTTTCCCAGTACTAGGATTGCACAGTGAGTGAGTGAGTGAGTTGTGTTTAACGCCACTTTTAACAGTATTCCAGTTATATCCAGCTTAATGTGGGAGGAAAGCCCAAAGAGATGCAGGTCTCAGACGTTTACCACTTCGTTGAAACCCACGAGCATGGGTATGGTGCTGACAAACCTAGAAACATAATCGGGGCGAACCGGGATTCGAACCCACAATCATAGGTTTCTGGCGTGCCCAGGGGACGCAACTCTGCACAGCGAATTGCGGTGCCTTAGATGACTGGGCCACCTGTGCCCCCAGGATTGCACAGTATGACTGGTATACCGCAATAAGCTTTTTCAAATGATGTTTTTCAGTATATTGGGTAAAACAATATATCAAATTACAGGGATAATTCTAGGGTGAGGCCTTGTGCTTTTAGCCCCTAAATTTCAAAGAAAGGCCCACATTTTCAAATACAATTGGACATTTTAACATTGTGCTGTATGGGCAAGTGTGGGTGTACCTCTGGAATATTTGAAAGTTTCACATAAAAAGTCCATGTCAGAAAATTTGTAGAGTGAACCCTGAAATTATTATCATTTTACCTATTATCTACACAGAAATTCATTCCAAAATAGATTGACAAATCAGAGGAAGCATGAAAGTGTTTTTTCTCTCACATTGTAATATCCCCTGTCCCCTACAAAATGGTGGGAGTGTCCATGATGAATAATACTTACTTTAGTATGTAGAAAATAGGATCTGCGTGTACAATCCGTTTCAATCACTGTCACATGTTTTTGCTCACAAACAATTCACAACACATATCTCAATACAGATACCTGTACCCCAATGTATTGAAATACATTTCTTTTCCAATAGACAGCCCCCAGACCAATGCTAATATTTTTCCTGACAACCTGAAATATTATTTCCTCATTCAAACTCAATGCTGAAACACTGGGGGTAATGTTGGGGGGACTGATGGCCTAGTAGTTTTTCACTATGCAGAGTTACATCCCTTAGGTGTACCAGGGTCTGATGACTGAGGTTTGAATCCCAGATTCCAGTATTCCAGTCATATCGCGGCGTGTCAGCTTAATGTTGGAGGAAAGCCCGAAGTGATGCAGGTCTCAGACATTTACCACTTCGGTGAAACCCACGAGCACATGTATGGTGCTGACAACCTAGAAACATAATTGGGGCGAACCAGGATTCGAACCCACAATCATAGGTTTCTGGCGTGCCCAAGGGACGCAACTCTGCACAGTGAATTGCGGCGCCTTATACGACTGGGCCACCCATGCCCACTCTGACCTATTAAACTAAAGGGCTTTGCACTACAGTTCAATGTAGTGTTTCACATGTTTACCTCAGAGGTTCATACTAAGTCTGCCAACTGTACCTGTCTTTTCACTTCTAAGTGTTAAACTTTAATATATATTAGATTTGTTTATATACTGTAACATAATTTTGAGCATTTTGCTAAGTCAGAAGTCAAATGATGCAAGGTTTGGGTGCTTGTTACAAATTTTGGACATTTACACATTTTGCTGAGTTTATTCCAGACAGGTATTCTAGACATCAGTCCTCATGTTTTCAACATAAAATTATTTTTTTAAAGTTATCTTGAATAATAAATTGCGTTATACATTACAGAGTTTATATACTTTTGTAATTCATAAATGAACTTGTTATCATGACATGGACAAGAATATGGGGGCACTCATAATGATGGGTACTGGCAGTAGAGTCAAATATTGTGCTTGTTTATTTGTAGAAAAGGTAGTCTGTAGGTGTCAGGTAGTTCTTTATCTTTGTATGTCCATGTCACAACTGTAGGCAGTGTTGATCACTTTATCATGAATGATATGTAACAAAAATGAAATGTCTCAAGACCATGTCATAATTACTTTTTTTTATAAACCTACAAAATCAGTGCTTGTTTTCTTGTAAGTCAGATTGCTAGCTTGAGATCACCATGGCTTGGTGTTTCAGTATTCAGTAATAATGGAGCAATATTGATAACTGTTTGTTTGTTTGTTTGTTGTTTCACGCCCCATCCAGCAATATGCCAGCTATATGAAGGCAAGGCGGTCTTGTAAATAATCGAGTGTGGATCATACAATCTGTGAGTGAGTGAGTATGGTTTTACGCCGCTTTTAGCAATATTCCAGCAATATCACGGCTGGGGACACCATAAATGGGCTTCACACATTGTACCCATGTCGGGAATCAAACCCGGGTCTTCGGCGTGACGAGCGAACGCTTTAACCACTAGGCTACCCGACCGCCCCGACAATCTATGAGCATCGATCTTCACTGACATGCATCAACCAAGTCAGCGAGCCTGACCACGGGCCTCTATTGACAGGCATGGGTTGCTGAAGACCACTTCTAACCTGGATCTTCACGGAGAACTATTGATTCCGAAAGATTTTTCTACACACGGAATCAACAGATTTGAGTGATTTCTCCCACATAAACCAGGTTTTGGTTGATATGTAATTTCTCTATAAATTTGTGAAAACACAATACTATTTTGAAAGTGGCCAAATGTGACACAAATGTTATATTTGAGATAACACTTTCTTAGTAAAGTACAGATTCTAGTTCTTTTTGGGGGGTGAGTCCCATCCAGGATTCGAATCCACACTGCCAGAGTGAGGCACCTAATCGCCAGATCCAGTAGTCAAAAAAACATACAGTGTGGACCCATCTGACAAGTGTAAATTGGCATGGCAAAAAGCTATGAACACACAATGTCATTTAGAAAGTGGTCAAATGTAACAAATGTTATATTTGGGATACCAGTTTTTGGACTGGGTTAGATCGCTGACTTTTGTGTGCGGGCGATTAGTTGCCTTACTCTGGCAGTGTGGGTTCGAATCCCGGATGGGACTCAGCCTAGAAAAGTACTAGAAATCTGTACTTTACTAAGAAAGTGTTGTCCCAATTATAACATTTGTTACATCTATATATTTGCATAATCATCTATAGTTGTGTCGTGTTCACTTGTTAAAATGCATGCTATGAATGGCCAGTGAATTCCTGGCTCAGAGTGAGTGAGTGAGTGGGTATGGTACTACGCCTCTTTTAGCAATATTCCAGCAATATCACGGTGGGGGACACCAGAAATGGGCTTCACACATTGTACCCATGTTGGGAATCGAACCCGGGTCTTCGGTGTGACGAGCTAACGCCCTGGCTCAGAATCATCTGCAACAACAATAGATTTCAAGAGCAAAGAGATCTGGAACCTTATTCTAGTAAAATTCAACTTGGTGTAGCATGTATAGTATATCTAGTTAGCTGACAATAGTCCATGTGTTCAGAATTTACTGACATTACTAAAGATTAACAGATAGAACCTAAAATTCAAAAATTGGAATAAAGAATTCCCGGTTTGGAAATTAGATTTATATATAATACTTTGTAACAAACTTAATACTTAGTTTAATATTACCGGTACTGAATATTGGAAGCATGTACATATATAAGGTCAACGTGAGAGAATAACTGGTTTCGAATATTCCACGAAACAGACGAAATAAAAGGGAAAATTATATGAATGGATCGCTGAAAATCAGCGATGACACCAGGTGTTCGCAAAAGGGGTAATCGTGCCCCTCCCTACCAGTAGCATACCTGTTAAAACAGGAAGTAAGGACTGTCCAATGTTTCTCAAGTGTGTGTTTAAATAATACTTTCTTCCCAGATTTCCAGGCATGTGCACTTTGTTGAAAAGCCAAGAGTCTGGGATTTGGTTTGTTTGTGCTGATCACTTAAAACAAATATCGATGCGTTAATGCAGACGTTACCTTTCCATAGGAGGCGATTTGACTGCAGCCAGCATCAAACATTGGAATCCAGCAGGTGTCCTCAGGATTTTACCTGATGTAGTACCTTGGGATGTCAAAAAGCATGTCTCTTTAAATATTTAAAACTAATTAGGTTTTAGGCCTTGTAGCATGGGCTAAAAAAGATGTATTGTCCAAAATATTATTTTCTTTCTTCACTCCACTCACTCTCCCGACCCGTGAAGATCCGGGGTAGAATAGATCTTCAGCAACCCATGCTTGTCGTAAAAAAGGCGACTAACGGGATCGGGTGGTCAGGCTCGCTGACTTGGTTGATGCATGTCATCGATCCCAATTGCGTGGATCGATGCTCATGATACTAATCACTGGATTGTCTGGTCCAGACTCGATTATTTACAGACCATCGTCATATAGCTGGAATATTGCTGAGTGCGGCGTTAAACAACAAACCAACCCTCACTCCCCAACTCTCAGTCCCTCGCTCACTTGGTTGAGGGTGCCAATCCCCCACTTCTTGGCATACCATTTTATTTGTCTTCGCATCCAATTTAAGAACTCGTGAGTCATATCAGTGTAGACAGTTGGTACAAGTAAATTAGTGCATTTATACATTTTGTTTCTTGATAACAACTTCAACAAATAGTGACAGATTTCACAAGTGTAATCAAACGCTAAATGGAGCAATTGCAACCAAACAATACGGAGATTAAGCAGCTCTATGATTGGCACAAAATAGCAATACGATATATAACACTTTAATTAGACACGGAAATACCGACGAAGAGCATCAAAATCTAGCAGTATGTAAGTATCAGTATAATTATGATAATGTTTGAAACACAAATAAAAAATCGATCGAACAGTTCCTTCATTTTGGACTGGTTCACTTCAGCAGGGTAACAAGACTGGACACTACACTATAAAGTTGTTATTTGTGCAAACCCTCATTTGATTTATACACAAGGGACTCAATTACTTGAGATTTAGGCAAATCCTCCTAAATCAATGCATCAAGATTTGAGCTATACCATTGAAACACAACCCGTTCACGTTTAATCTGAAGCTGAATGTTTTGCCTGTGAGGCGCAAATACTGAAAATATTATATTCGTGAATACGAACAGGCACCAATTCAGCAATTGCTTGGTGTATATACAAAGATTTATTGACGATGTTGAAGATCTTCACCGGAACTGAACCCTACCAACGTTTGAATGAAGTCTACAGTTTCCCTGGAAACCAAAAATCAGAAGAGTTCATAATCAAGATTAGCAAAAGGTAGCACTACAACACTTGTTTGACTTTTATGCAAAGTTGCACATGTATGATTGAACATTTACAACTTATGCGTTCACCTCTTATTTGAAACTATGTTCGACGTGTTGCCTTGGAAACGCAAACAATAATTTGTTTGAATTGCTGTATAACCATGCTTGCTGTAAGAGGCGACTGAACTTGTCGTAAGAGGAGAGTAACGGGATCGGGTGGTCAGGCTCGCTGACTTGGTTGATGCATGTCATCGTATCCCAAATGCGTGGATCGATGCTTATGATGTCATTCACTGGATTGTCTGGCCCAGGTTCAATTATTTACAGACCGCCGTCATATATAGCTGGAATATTTCTGAGCGCGGCTTTAAACAAACATAAATCAAGTCCGATAGTCCCAAGTTAACAACGCCAAATACTTTAGAGAATAAGAACTGATTGTTTTCCTGTTGAGTTATGATTGCCACTAATTAGATTGTGGGTTTTGTTTAACGCCGCTAAGTTCCAGTTTTATCAAGGCGCCTTGTAAACAATTGAGTGAGTACCAGATAAAATGTATAGTGATTGATATTATGAGTATCGTCTTACGCCGTCACGATACCACTGACGAAGTCGCCGAGCCTGTCCACCCGATCTAATAAGACGCCTCTCAGACAAACGCAGATTGCTGGGGACCAATTCTCACCCGGATTTCCAACGTGGTGTCTGTGTTGGAAAACAAGTTATCTGCACTGCTGTAGACAAGTTATATGTGCGCGTTTGTTTTTATAGCAATCATGTCCGAATCCCAAGGCGGACTAATTAAATAAGAATGGAATAGATTTTACATCATAACTACACCCCCTCCCCTCCCCCGAGCTTGTTAACGTGGATAACCTTCAACTGGACAATGTAAAACCAAACAAAATAGGTTTTGTTTGCGACAGTAAAACACGATATTACCTGAATAGCGTGTAACCAGTTTAAAGTGCGCGTTGGATACCGAAATGGGCAAATTAGAGCATACCTGATTAAAAATATATATATTTACCCTTGAACTATTTTCCTACCTTATATGGACATGGCGTAGAAACGCGCCAGTTTGAATGTCGCACGAGTTTCACGTGCGCAGGATGCGCATGGGCAGCAGTGTTGGTGGTTTGTGGACGTGAAAGGTTAAACTGAAACAAATCAACTGAAACTATTGTGTAGCCGATTCTAGTAGAATATGTCAACATATATTGTAGTTTTATTTCTCCTGTTAGAACTCTCAGGTAAGAAATCTTACATCATTTCTCTTTTCAATGTGCTAATAGCATTTCCCCTGTACGGAATGTATAGTTTGACAGTGCATATGTTGTAGCATGACATGATGGTCGTCTTCTTACGGTAATGTTTATTTTTATTTATTGTTTTCGTGTTAACAGATCTGCATAGCGCCCCACTGACCAAAGAATGCCCAGCGGTTGATCACTGCAATGGCAAATTCGTGCTGACTTTGCAACTGCTACATGAACGAAAACTGAACTGCGGGTAGGTCTGAAAGCCTATTGGGGTCAAAACCTTATTACGAGTTGAGTATCTCCTGCTTCAGAAAAGAAACAGAATGTCAGGTTGTTTACTCCAATAGGCTTCCGTAGGTAGGTGATCACTGATCAGACCGATTCTTAACTAGATCTAAATGTCAATGTGCACAGTAATTTTTCGAGGGAAATATTTACTTTCAAGGATCTCTCAACGTAATAAGGGATATAACTTTGGATTATTTTCCCTCAAATACAGGGTAGCGTGTATCCTTATTGGAGTAAAAACATCTGATCAATATTCCCTTTGAAAGAAATATATATTTTAAAAACACGTTTTGTTTCTAGTGAAGTCATTGATGATTTGTATGGGGAATGCACAGGTATATATTATTGTGTACAGGAAATATGCCCGCTATCTGGCATGTGTTGAGGACAAGGTGACTGAATGCCATGGGGCTCCGACCTCCACTGTCGACCAAAGCAGCTCGACAGAAACATCCACTGGGCCACCCGCGAACACGGAGTCAACTTCTACCTCAGGGCCAACTTCTGAATCCCCCACCCAGTCCTCACCAGATACGACTGAGCATACCCACCCGAATAGTCACGCCGAACAACTGGTGAAGATGAAGGCAGCCCGTGCAAGTCTGTGTACAAAGGAAGAGCCTGGTGTTATAACCATTCCGGCCAACTACAGCAGACTCTTCGACCAGTTTTATAACAAGAAGGAACGATATGGTAACTGTATATACCTAGCTCTAACCGGAAGAGGAGGTTGTTGTAGACAGTTCTTTTGAAATTACTCCAACACCTATTTTTTGAAAGGAAATGGGGTATATTTTACTGAATTTCACTTTTCCAAACACTTTCCAAAACTCTGTGATATACGTTTGAACATTTTTAAAAATGTGACGCAGGTGGCTTTGAACCGATTCATCACACGTGACTACTGTCGACATACGAGAATGAAGTCTCGTTCTTTTCTTAGGGACCCGTGAAGATCCGGGTAGAGAATAGGTCTTCAGCAATCCATGCTTGCCGTAAGAGGCGACTAACGGCGTTGGGTTGTCAGTCTCGCCGACTTGGCTGAAATGTCATCGTATCCCATTTGCGTGGATCGATTAGATTATTTACATACAGCCATCATATAGATGGAATTTTGATAAGGTCGGCGTTACACAACAAACAAAATTGGTCTGAGGAGCGGACAGCCTGGTTCCCTAGGTTTGGCTGTGCGGTGCAGCGCAAGCGCAACCTACCAAGTGAACCAGTATGAGCAGCTGACTAAAATATGGGAAGGGATGGCTACTGTCGAAAGGCTACGTTCGTGTCATCGGGTAACCAGCGGTAGACGTATTACATAAGTCATGCTATCAACCAATGATGAGTCGGGTTCATCTTATTAATACGGGCCACGTGTGACCCAGTCGCTTTGCAGAATTGCGTCCCTTGGGCACGCCAGAAACCTGTGATTGTGGGTTCGCCCCGATTATGTGTCTAGGTGTGTCAGCACCATACCCATGCTCGTAGGTTTCACCAGAGTGGTAAACGTCTGAGACCTGCATCACTTTGAGATTTCCTCCCACATTAAGCTGACGCGCCGTGATATAACTGGAATACTGTTCAAGGCGGCGTTAAACCAAACTCCCTCGCTCATCGTTTACTTCACTGGCCGTCAAAACAATAGTCGGTAATAACTTTAATATCTGGAGTTTAACATATAGCTGACTGAGCATAACATTACTGATACACTACGATTCAACTAAGCGGGTATCCTTCAACCCGTGAAGATCCGGGTTAGAATAGGTCTTATGCAACCCATGCTTGTCGTAAGAGCCTACTAACGGTATCGAGTGGTCAGGCTCGCTGACTTCGTTGACGCATGTCATCGAATCCCAATTGCGTGGGTCGATGCTCTTGATGTCAATCACTGGACTGTCTGGTCCAGACTCGATCATTTACAGACCGCCGTCATATAGCTGGAATATTGCCGAGTGCGGCGTTAAACAACAAACCAAACCAAAAAAAGCATTTGTTCTGTTTCAGCGAGCTTCGAGTACTACCCGTATCTCCGCCAGAACCTGAGTATGCAGACAGGGTGTGGCGGACTGGCAAACTGTTCGCTGGCTCTCAAACCCTATGCCCAGTTTTCTGAGACATACTTCCCATGTCCGTGAGTACATCTGTACGCCTTTCTTAGGATCGTCGTCCATGAACATGATGGGATGCCGGCTGTTCTTGTTGAGAATATATCGTCGGATCATATGTTTTTCGGACGTCGTACGATTTTGGACGGCCACATTCATCGCGCATTCGTTACCACTCGCCCCTTTCCGTAACCTGCAAGAAGATATTGAATTATTCGGCATGTCCCGGAATAACACGAGTCGGTCACGAATGATTCATCGCGATTACTCGGGTTATAACGGGGGATGTAGCATCACATATTCATTGTAAATACTCAGATGATTGCTTGTTTTTTTTAGAGAAAGTTGTCTTTTATAAATGAATGAGATGTTTTACAGTGGTGTATATGATTAGAAAGAAAACTACGAATGTTTCTTAAGCGTCCGAAAACCCATAACATGGGGATACGTCAATAATATTTCTGTGTTTATGAAGGTAAAAAGACTAAAATTAACACATTGAAGTTAATTCTTATAAATGAATACAACACCAATACCTTTTTAGACTGTTTATTTAAGCATTAACGCTCCAACTGTAGATGACAGTATGGAATCGGGAATATTGTTCAGCTTAATGCAAAAGGAGCGGTCGGGGAGCCTGGTGGTTAAAGCGTTCGCTCGTCACGCCGAAAACCCAGGTTCGATTCCCGACATGGGTACAATGTGTGAAGCCCATTTCTGGTGTCCCTCGCCGTGATATTGCTGGAATATTGCTAAAAGCGGCGTAAAACCATACTCACTCACTTATAATGCAACGCAAGCCGCGTCCATTTTATTATCAGGAAGCGGTAGTCCTTTGGTGGGCGTGGCCTATGTTTTCGGTTCACGGAAACTTACGCGCATGACTACATTTCTTGGTTAGCCAATCAAGTGCCACGGAATCACTTCAAATTTATTTGTTTTGTCCTGAACTCCGAGGTTGGGGTTCTGTTGTGTCGAGTTCTAGTGTTACCAGGCCCCGTTACCAGGCCCCGTTACCAGGCCCCGTTACCATAGGTCGCTTTATGGAAAAGGGCCCTGGTACAGTGTCGCGGTATATCAATCAGGGGAGCATCCCATTGGCTCGCTCACTGACTGGGTTCTGGGCCTTTTTCGTAAGTGGGTTAGTGAGTTTCGGATGATTATACTGTGCAGGTGACCTGGCTGTTTGCGCCATTGGCCCCGTGGGTCGTTGCTCATCACATCAGCCGGGATATAGCACGATTCGTCTGACAGGGTAATATAAGTGACAACGGATCTGCATGACCGTTTTGTATGATTAGGAAGTACGCTTAGTATCATTGACCCGAGACCCGTGAGGATCCGGTTAGAATCAGACTGTTTACAGACTATTATTGCGGAGTGGCATTAAACAACAAACGTATAGTCTTTGAAGAGAGGTTGCTGAAGACCTTTTCTCTACGAACTTAAAGAAGTTGACATCCATAAATTCTCTTCCTTACATGTATAGTGTTTACAGAAAACTTTGTCTTTTCAGAGCGCTTCTGGAGTTTGAAGATTGTTTTGAGCTGAATAAAGGCGACTGTCCAGAGTTAAGAAACCTGACCTCTCTTCCATCATCTGTAAACTTCATTGATAAGGAGTGCGAAGTCGGTCAGTGTATATGGAATGCTATCTCGAAGGTCCTAACTCGCCTGAGTGTAACCTGTTTTAACAGATTGGATATTTTACTGACAAATGTAGGCTCTGGAGGCAAGAAGAATACCGTATTCAACGTAATAAGCGCTCCCGGAGATATTTGCCAATATATCGGCTAGTGAACAATCCCAATCAGCACCCATTCCGATTGATCAATGTACGCAAGACTTATTTATTTGTGTATAATACGCACTCGTGTGTTATATGCATCCTTAATTATGGGCAATTATATCCTGGAAAAAATATATCTGTCGTATAAGAATATTTCAGGCTGTCAGAATAAACCAGGAAACTTACTATCTTTCAACTGTTTTATTTTCACCAAAATAATATTCTAATAAGAGCCCTCTATTTCTAATTCTGAGAGCGCCCTGGCGCTTATTACGTCGAATACGGTAGTTGATAAAAAAACAGTACTGCATGTGTTCCAGATAACTTTTTGAGCAATTGAGATTTTACTCTTGGGTTTCTATTTTAATTGGGTTATTAGATTTTTCATTGGGTAGCCAAAATGTTTTCACTCATCTTTTCATCACTCGATTGGTTTTTTTCTCAAAATTAGTGAACATTTTAAGATTTGAAAAAAAAATGAAATAATGGTTTAGATGTATATAACTGTTCTAAGTATATAGGCTTGACCCGGAAAGTAAATTAGCTCGTAATTGTGTTTCGGAAATTACCTCTTTGGGTATTTTAGCTCATTGGGTATTTTACGCGAGCTGTTTTTATACATTTGAGTTTTTCATTTAATGCATGCGTTTCTGTACGCAAACATTATTTTATTTTATTTTATTTTATTTATTTTATTTTATTTTATTTTATTTTATTTTATTGTATTTTATTGTATTTTATTGTATGTATTTATTTATTTATTTATTTATTTATTTTATTTATTTTATTTTATTTATTTATTTATTTATTTATTTATTTTATTTTATTTTATTTTATTTTATTTTATTTTATTTTATTTTATTTTATTTTATTTTATTTTATTTTATTTTATTTTATTTTATTTTATTTTATTTTATTTTATTTTATTTTATTTTATTTTATTTGGGGGTGGGGTGGGGGTTGTACGCAAATAAGCTGCTTATCTGTATCTCTGCTGTTCACTTGATTTAAGACAATCTTAGGGTCATATAACTAGAACGAGTTTGAGGAACATTTGACTGCTATACATTGCTGAAACGTCTGGTGCTTTCCAATTTATGAATGTTGTCCCTTTGGGGAATGCCCTGCACCATTGCAATCCCACACCATGAGGAATCCTACCCCTGATGATCCCTGTTAGAATAGGTCTTCAGCAACCCATGCTTGCTGTAAAAGGCGCTACATGCTTCTCGTAAGAGGCAACCGACGGGATCCGGTGCTCAGGCTGGCTGACTTGGTTGATGCATGTGATCGTATCCCATGCATTTGCGTGGATCGATGCTCATGTCAATCACTGGATTGTCTGGTCCGTACTCGGTTATTAACAGACCGCCGTCATATAGCTGGAATATTGCTGAGTTCGACGTTAAACAACAAATAAAACAGAGCTAGTCCACCAAACCCGATCCGATTGCCCATATTGGTACAATGTGTAAAGCCCATTTCTGGTGTCACTGTCGTAGTATTGCTGGAATATTGCTAAAAGTGGCGTAAAACCCAACTCACTCCAACAATGTTGTCTTTTCAGGTACCAGTTCAACGCTGACGACGCCTCTCACTTTACTTCTAGTCTCCATGTGGTCCGCCAGTGTCCTGTGAGTTGTCGGGACATCCATCAACGATGACCGGTAGTCCCGGCAGCTTTATGTGCAATATTTACATACCTGAATTGCATTAAATAGATTAAACAAGACAAACCTCATGTTGTGTTCTGTTTCTACCACACGTGTTCCCCGTGGGCACGGTTGCACGTTCCACATAGGCTTCGTACAGGTCGATGTACAGAGTTACAGAGTATTAATAATTGTCTGAGGCTGTCTAGCTTCCCCACAGCCAATATGAGTACAATGTGCATGATAATGCCTCTGTGTTCGATTGGCGTTTGGACAATGGCTTGAGATCACTATGAAACTATCGTACATATTGAGGACTTTATCATTTGGTGTAAAGACCTTGGTGACAATGCCACATACTGAAACCCCTTTCAAAAATAAATTCACGACTCGTGATCTCCACGGGCCTTGGTCACGCTTTATGAATGTCGTGGAAAGCTTACCACCAAATTCCGCACCACTGCTTAAATCAAATTACTTTATAACTCTAATATTTGTGTTGGCTAGATGTTTTACGCCATTGTTTAAAGTTTTCCGAGCATGTCATGGCGGATGGACACCCATTTTCACATTCTGTACCCATGTGGTGAAACGAACCCTGGGTTTCGGGTTGATGAGCCAATGCTTGAACCACTGGGCTACCCAGCCGCTCAGTCTAAGGAATATCAAGGTTAATACATACACACACATAGACTCTGACGAAATTATCATCCACGCAGTTGTCACATTTGGCTGACAATCTCATCACCATGTCTGGCATCAAAGTTACATTCCTTATTATATAAAGTTTCTTTCAAACTCATTCCTCTCCAAACCATAACTTGTCCGCCACCAAATGTGTCTTGTTCAAATTGTTTATGCACGTCGATCATCACGAAAATTCAAGAGAGGTGTCTCTTCTGTCAACAGGACAGACTACTACTGACTTATATTGCAGATTACTTACTCTCAAGCATTGAAGGGGCGGGGGGCAAGAGGATAATTCTAAACATGCATTTTCCTGTGAATGAAGGAAGCTGAACAATTTCATTATTTTTCACAAACCACTTTTAGCGTGACATCAGGCATGTCAAGCGATTTGATTAATTTTTAATTATTTTGTTTAAACATTTCTGGAACATGGTTGTTTTGTTTTTTTAAATAAACAAAGTGTGAAAGCTTGATTAAGTAGACCTAATAGGTAAATCACACACATATATTGTTATAATTACAACGTATATGAAGAGTCGGATAAACGCGTGGTGTCGTGATGCGTTTCTCGTAATCAAAGATACGGCGTCATATCGTGTATCAAAGAAAACAACAGTTACTGCTATCAAGAGCGGTACTGCGCACCATCAAAGTTTGAAGTTTGTTGATATCAGAGACTGATTCCAATGTTACGCCGATAAAAGCCGGTATTCCTCATCTCAGTCTGTAATTGCGAGGAAATGAAGAGTTGTCTCCCCTGGCAGAATTCTTCAACTATAAAAGATACACATACACTCATTTCCGTTCTACCGACCAAAATAAACAAAAAGATCAGAACGTGTGTGTTTTGCATGCGTTTTTCTGGTTTTACATCGGCTTCCATTGAGCCTTCCCAAAGTATCTGTCTTTTGGAGTCGAGGAAAGGTTAGTTATGAGCTGTATATAGCGGAATTACAATGTGGTCGAACTTTTCTTTCTTACTTGGTTGGTGCCTTCCAAGTGTCCCCAATAATTTTTCAGAATGTTTTTCAGTTAATAAGGTCCTCGATTCAGTTAATATATATTTTAGATGTTAGCATTGTTTTCACATATGCCATCCTCCCCATGTTGTTGCATTAAAGATTTTATCAATAGTGACAGTGGGCCTAGTCGATAGCCTCGAAGTCTACAGTAGACATGTCTTGACTGTAGCCAGTGTAGGACTGCATCCCGTCTTTCGGCTACATTAGGGCAAGTTGCCGCCGGCGCTGTTCATTTGTAGTACAGGCCTGCAACTAGTGTCAAGAGCAGATTCAGGAGAGTTGCACTTAACATACATCATACTAGATGAATGCAAATGCAGTCTGTGGTTAATGTTCATATTATTTTTCTTTGAATCATCTGAAATGATTTAGGCCTAAAATTGGCAACAAAGCAGTTTATCGGGCACAGCCCGAGCTCTATCATCCACTCAATTACTGCGCTATAGTGCCATCGCTGTCTCGCTATACCGTTACCGTGCCTCACGCTCCGGTGACTCTCGCTTCACGATCCAACATTCGTTTTCGGTCTTAGGGAAACTTACACATCTTTACGATCCAACACCCCTTTTCGTTCCTTAGGGTTAGCTTGCTTTGGGATCAAGTGTACATACTTCACGTCAGAAGTGGATCTGCCAGCTATCCTGTAGTTTATGCTTTTCTACCCAACCGCCCTACTTATTTATTAATTACTTATCTGCTTTACAACTTGTTTTCTTACAATCTGCAAATGAATTAGCACAAGATCATTCATAATTATAATCCTGGTGTTCCCTGTAATTCAAACTTAAACATAAACACAGTTAATGATCTGTGTGGAACAGTCCATATTGATAGGTAAAAGGCAGGGGATTAGTGGTCCAGTCATGCATATCCTATATAGTTATAAGCTATATGACAAATGGCCTGTATGACTAAAGGGAGGAATTAATGCATTAATTAGCCAAGCCGGTGAGTCAGCGAAGCGCGTTCAAGCCCCCACAGCGCTCATTGGATCTGAAAAAGTCCCCTACTCCCCTAAAATTATTTTGATTTTATTGCATTTACATTTTGTTTAAATAATGTATACATGTATAAACACACACACACACACACACACACACACACACACACACACACACACACACACACACACCCCTTGAGTCCGACCTTGGGTCTTCAGCTACCCATGTTTGGGTGAGAGACAACTAACTGGATCGGGTGGTCAGGCTCGTTGACTTTGTTGATGCATGTCATCATATCCTAATTGTGTGGATCAATACTCATGATATCAATCATTGGATTGTCTGCTCCAGACTTGATTATCCACAGACAGCCGTCATATAGCTGGAATATTGCTAAGTGCAACGTTAAAAAAATTTAAAAAATAACCATTGGTCCACATATTTAAAACGACCACTTAGATAAAAGAGGATAAATAATTATGATCAGGTATCAACTTTTTTGAGCCACCATTGAGGGGCACGAGTGGCCCAGTCATCAATATGTTTATGGTGACACTATTAGCTGTGCAGATTTGTGTCCTTTTGCAACATCAGAAACTTATGATTGTGGTTTTAAAATCCCAGTTTGTAGGATTCTAGGTTTGTCAGCACCATGTCCCAGGGTGGTTAACACACATTATGCTGACATGCCATGATATTACTGGAGTACAGTTAAAAGCAGCATTAAACCCAACTATTGCACTCATTCACACATCTACCTTTTCTAATATCTGCTCTTAAATACAGGGATGTGAAATCTCTGCGGAAACGCGGAAAATCGCGTTTTTTAATACAGTAGTCCTCGGAAAAAATCATCTTCCGCGTAAAAATTTAATAAAATTTTTTTTAAAGAACACTCATAAAAATATGATCGAAAACCGGACAACCGCCGCGGATTGTCCTGTTTTCGATCAGAGCTTTCAGCAGCATAGGTTTTCGGACATCATACGTTTTCTATCACGAATACTTGCACTATAACGTGGGGTGTGGCGTCACACAGAAATTGTAAATACACAGAGTCAGCTGATGGCTTGTTTTTAAGATAAAGTTGTCTTTTAGCCTGTAAGTGAATGAGATGTTTAACAGTTCATGTAATTAGCTAAAAAACTATGAATGTTTCTTCAGCGTACAAAACCCCATAACATGGGGATATATGTTGTATTAATGTCTTAATGTTTGCAATGGAGTTTTGTTTTTTTCATCAAAAGGTAAGTACAAGGTAAGTTTTTTTCAAAATGCTTCAACATGGGGAAAGGGTCAGGCATTACACGCTTGTGACAGTTGTCCTTGTGTCTGGGGGATGGGGGTTGAAGTTTATGGCAGTATTGCTCCCAGACCTGGCGGGTAGCCAGGTGCGCGAAAGCTGTGCCCGATTTTTTTAAAGTACTGATTTAACTTCGAAATTTTACTGCATTTGCCATCTTGTTTATTTGACTTTTGCCATGGACTTATTACATTTCTTGGTGTGAATGTTGTCCAAACTGCACGAAATTGCTTAAAATGCAATCAAATGTTTAAAAATTTTCCCCCAGACCCCCCAAGACTTTTCCTCTTTTTTCGGTAAAACCTGCTCACATCCCTGTAAATATTAAGTAAAAACAACCAAAGTTGGTGTGTAGAGCTAACTGCTTATTGTTTACATGGTGCTTGTTGTAAGATGCATCTAACAGGATCGGATGGTCAGGCTCGCTGACTTGGTTGATGCATGTCATCAATCCCAATTGTGTGGTGCTTGTCGTAAGAGGCATCTAACAGGATCGGATGGTCAGGCTCGCTGATTTGGTTGATGCATGTCATCAATCCCAATTGTGTGGTGCTTGTCGTAAGAGGCATCTAACAGGATCGGATGGTCAGGATAGCTGATTTGGTTGATGCATGTCATCAATCCCAATTGTGTGGTGCTTGTCGTAAGAGGTGTCTAACAGGATCGGATGGTCAGGCTCGCTGACTTGGTTGATGCATGTCATCAATCCTAATTGTGTGGTGCTTGTCATAAGAGGCGTCTAACAGGATCGGATGGTCAGTCTCACTGATTTGGTTGATGCATGTCATCAATCCCAATTGTGTGGTGCTTGTCGTAAGAGGCATCTAACAGGATCGGATGGTCAGGATAGCTGATTTGGTTGATGCATGTCATCAATCCCAATTGTGTGGTGCTTGTCGTAAGAGGCATCTAACAGGATCGGATGGTCAGGATAGCTGATTTGGTTGATGCATGTCATCAATCCCAATTGTGTGGTGCTTGTCGTAAGAGGCGTCTAACAGGATCGGATGGTCAGGCTCGCTGACTTGGTTGATGCATGTCATCAATCCTAATTGTGTGGTGCTTGTCATAAGAGGCGTCTAACAGGATCGGATGGTCAGTCTCACTGATTGGGTTGATGCATGTCTTCAATCCCAATTGTGTGGATCGATGCTCATGTTGTCAATCACTGGATTGTCTGGTCCAAACTCAATTACTTACAGACCGCTGAGTGTGGGGTTAAACAACACACAAACCAAACATGGTATACTGTTTGCAAATTTGTATTGATGATGCTTTCTCTTCAGTTACTAGTCATGGAAAGCACATACAACCTTGGTATGAAATACCACATCACCCCACAGCAAGAGTTCCTTCTACAAGGCAGCATCAGTGACAACTACCGTGAGATGCTGCTGCATCGACTACGAGGACTGTGTGACAACGCTGAGACCACCCCAGAAACTTTCCTCGATCATGAGTTGGTGTTTGCACTAAGTACGTTGTTGTTTCCATGAGTTCAACAGTGTTTGAAATAAGAGGGAGTCCCAGGGTCCTTGAGATCATATGGTACTTGAATCTGAAGACCTCTAAATCTTTAGCTTTTAAAATAAGCAGAGCTCCAGATAAGCTGCGTATCTGCGTAAAATACGCATCAAAATTGCAGAAATATGCAGTAAAATAAAATCCAAGCGTATCAAATACGCAACGAACATTACAGGTTCGCTACAAAAATAAAACTTGTGCGTATCATCAAAATATTGTGAAGTAACCCTGCGTATTCCATTAGCAAATCAGCAACTTATTTTGAAATTATAAACCGACATTCCGTCAACCTTGACAAACTCCACGATGACAGTTACATCATGATCATTCGCCATCGCACTTTCTTGTGGAAGTATCATGGTATTTTTGCATCCTATAAAGCTCTTGAACCCACACGACACCAGTTTGCAGGGACTAGATGAATAGTGTTTTTTAAATATTTAACTTAAATACCCACATTTGTAAAAACTAGTGGGTAACAGAAATTTGAATACCCAGATAGAATTACTGATACCCAATGGGTAAAATACCCACAACACCAAAAGCTTATCTGGAGCTCTGCATTAGGCTTATCACAAGGACCCCTTGATTTTCATCCTTAATTTCAAACACTGTTCATTCATAAACATTCTCAGAACATGATATGGATGTTGCTATGTATGTGTCACTACTGGGCATGGTGGGAGCATATTAACTTTCCTGGGCACCCGTGAAGATCCAGGTCAGAATAGGTCTTCAGCAAACCAAGCTTGTTGTAAAAGGCGACTATGCTTGTCGTACGAGGTGGTTAACGGGATCGGTTGGTTAGACTCACTGACTGGGTTGATGCATGTCATTGTGTCCTAATTGTGTGGATCGATGCTCATGATGTCAATCACTGGATTGTCTGTTCCAGACTAGATTATTTGCAGACCGCTATCATGTAGCTGTAATATTGCTGTGGGGCATTAAAGAACAAACAAACAAACAAACATACAAACATACAAACTAAACAACTTTCGTGGTAATCTCTCTTCCAACATCATGAAAACCATGAACATACTGCTCCTACTTTATCAATATTAACAATTCTTATGATGATACTACTTATTCTAAATAGCCAATATTGTAGTTGTTGTTTTTGGGCAGGAAGATAAATTATTTAATTCTTTAGTTTTCTTGAGAACATCTTTGAGAAATTACTAATTTATGAGCATGTTAAGAATTCATTTGAAAACTTTTGTGTGCTGAAGAGTTAATATGCCATGATGTACACATATATTTATTTATTGTTTGCTTTTGATAAGAAAATGTTGAAAGAGGAATCAGTTAAATTTCCAGTTTTATCACCTTTATGGTGGCCCAGTCGTCTAAGGTGCCACGATTCGCTTTGCAGACTTGCATCCCTTGGGCACGCCAGAAACCTATGATCGTGGGTTTGAATCCCAGTTTGCCCCGATTATGTTTCTAGGTCTGTCAGCACCATACCCATGCTCGTGGGTTTCACCAAAGTGGTAAACATATGAGACCTGCATCGCTTTGGGCTTTCCTCCCACATTAAGCTGACATGCCACGATATAACTTGACTACTGTTAAAAGCGGTGTTAAACCCAACTCACTCACTCTATGGAACTTATCTACGTGATTCTTTTTCTGTATATTTTAACCATAATAATCTACAACCTGGGTTTGTCATGGAAATATAGGCTCTCATTTTTGTTGCTTCATACTTTCTGAACCTACAGTCTGACTGTTTATTTTTTACATGGTATATTGTTTCAGAAGGGTCAGCACAGCCCAGCAGTCAGCTTGTGTTATTCAGAGTTCGACGCTCACTAGATCATACAGACACTCCTTGGTAAACCATCATTCTACTGTTGGCATCTGTTGTATGGTAACCTAGGTAACGAAGGTTAGGCTGTTGCAAGGATCCATAAAATAAGAACAGATGATCACACAAGCTGCTCATTTAATTAGTAAAGAGAAACTGAAGTGAAGTCGGTTCTATTATCAGCCCAAAAGGAAACAGTTGTCCATTAGTGGACATGGCCTATTTCTTTTCAGTTTATGGGAACGTTAACGCAAAATCATTTGCATGATCAGCCAATCAATTGCCATGAAGTATTTGTAATTTAATTATTATGGCATAAAGCCTCATCACTTCTAAAGGTTAGTAGAAATATTCCCTGGATAGTATATGCTGGTTTGTGCAGCTGGATTGAAGGGAAGAATTGGTCACATCAACTTCATGCTTGTTGTAAGAGCCGACATAGCTTGCCAGTGAGGGATGTGTGATTTGGCTGATTGTAATAATTTGTATGTCATCGTTCAGTGGCAGCAAAACTTTAGAATTTCTAAAAAATAATTTTTATATGGCATTCTCTATGATAGTAGAAGCAAACCCTTTTTTAAGCATGTTTTTATATGAATTTGCAACTATTTATGTGCAGGCTGTGCATGCATGAATGTTTATCTCACATGAACCAGAGGTGTTGGTTTGTCATGAACTATTCTTATTTAACCAGGTATATTCGGTACTACATGCATGAATGTATATCTGAAGTAAACCAGAGGTTGTGTTTTGTCATGAACTATTCTTATTTAACCAGGTATATTCGGTACTGCATGCATGAATGTATATCTGAAGTAAACCAGAGGTTGTGTTTTGTCATGAAATATTCATATTTAACCAGGTATATTCGGTACTGTGGTCAGACTGAGATTGGAGACAAGACAAGGCCCACCCTTGTCAGAGCATGTTTTGATGTGGCCTGCTCTGAGAATGTTGTTCAGTTTCTGAATGAAATGGGATTCAGGTAAGTCCTCTCCAATTACACCTGAAGAAAGACTAACTGTAACATACAAATGTACTAGAACCTTGGTATGATATGTGTATTTCAGAAATAAATGAGGAGTGAGAGTTGCTTATCATACAATAAATCACTGCAGGGAGAATTTGACCACTTTCTAAATGGCGTAGTGTATTCACATACCTGTGCTGTCCTATTGCTACTGCTTACCTGTTGATATCACCGGGATGTATTGAACATTGCTGCAGGTTGGATCACGAGTACGTTGTGCGTGGCGTAGTGTATTCACATACCTGTGTTGTCTTATTGCTACTGTTTACCTGTTGATATCACCGGGATGTATTGAACATTGCTGCAGGTTGGATCACGAGTACGTTGTGCGTGGCGTAGTGTATTCACATACCTGTGTTGTCTTATTGCTACTGCTTACCTGTTGACATCACTGGGATGTATTGAACATTGCTGCAGGTTGGATCACGAGTACGTTGTGCGTGGCGTAGTGTATTCACATACCTGTGTTGTCTTATTGCTACTGCTTACCTGTTGACATCACTGGGATGTATTGAACATTGCTGCAGGTTGGATCACGAGTATGTTGTGCGTGGCTGCTTCTTTCACAAGGGGAGGATGAAGGTGACAGTGTCCAAACTCTACAGAGTAAGAGGCCTTAAATTGATTTTCTCTGAGTTTAAACTTTTACCAGGATAGTTAACATAAACTTCCTTTCCCCAAACCTGCCATGCTATTTATCTCAATTCCATTTCTGGGGATTGGAGTCAACAGACTGATGTGGACCATGTTCTCAATAACAGTCACATTAACCCTCCATCTTCCGTTTCCAGATGTTACAGTCTGTCTCAGTCACATTAACCCTCCATCTTCTGTTTCCAGATGTTAAAGTCTGTCTAAGTCACATTAACCCTCCATCTTCTGTTTCCAGATGTTAAAGTCTGTCTAAGTCACATTAACCCTCCATCTTCCGTTTCCAGATGTTACAGTCTGTCTCAGTCACATTAACCCTCCATCTTCTGTTTCTACGTGTTACAGTCTGTCTCAGTCACATTAACCCTGCATCTTCTGTTTCCAGATGTTAGATTCTGTCTTAGTCACATCAACCCTCCATCTTCTGTTTCTACATGTTACAGTCTTTCTCAGTCACATTAACCCTCCATCTTCTGTTTCCAAATGTTAGATTCTGTCTCAGTCACATTAACCTTCCATCTTCTGTTTACAGATGTTGCAGTCTGGTAATACAGAAAACAACAGTCTGGAGCCGCTGTCTCAGTCGCAGCTGGTGGAGCTGAGTGTAATTGCACCTGCAGGACAGGAGCAGATTGGGGAAGACATGAAGAACTTTTCAGAACAACTTAAACCGTATCCTTCCAATGCTTCCATACCTGTGAAAATGTTGAAACCCTTATATATGACCCCATAAGGGACTCTTTGTCAGAAAAGGTCTCAAGCATGCTTGTTGTAAGGATTGACTTTAAAGTTGAGGGGGCGGTCGGGTAGCCTAGTGGTGAAAGCGTTCACTAGTCATGACAAAGACCCGTGTTCGATTCCTGACATGGGTACAATGTGTGAAGCCCATTTCTTGTGTTCCCGGCCGTAATATTGCTGAAATATTGCTAAAAATGGCTTAAAAACATAGTCACTCACTCACTCACTCAAGTTGAGGGTGGGGGTTACACTGTGGACAGGAATGTGAAGTTCTGATAAAAATTACAAAACTATTTGCCCTTTTTAGGCCTATTATATTTTATAAGTTGGGTACCAAAACATTGGCCTCATAAGGCCTTAATATCAAACATCCCTTTCATATAAATCACTCCAAATGTTTTGCATCACTTCTTTACAGTGTGTCATATTTGAATGAATAATATTAATGCAATCGGCAATTAAACAGTCATACTTTCTCAGTTTGAATTTGACTTCACAACTTCAACATTAAACCCAATCCCTATTTATTACATGTCTTTATTGTCTGATGTTTGCGAGATACTTGTCTATTCCAATTTTCATCCTTTGACGTCACATCATGTGTCTTGGAAACATCATGTGAATATAAACTTTTTAGGGTTGAAATTGTATTGGCAGGTGTGTATATTATTTTCAAAGAACAAGAGATATTTTTTTCAATCTCTTCGCACATCAGGAGATATAGGTAATTCATGCTTCTTCAGTTCTTTGATATGGCTTTTGGTGAGGATGTATATGCCGTTCGTATCAGTGTCCTTGATTGACCTTGACCTTCTCAGATTAGTTCATCTGGAGAAAATAGACCACAGAATGTTGGCCAAGACCCCTCAGTGATGTTAAGTGGACAAGGGCACCTGTCAGAAAACATCTGCCACTCTAAAAGATGCTGCATCCAGGAAGATGGAAATTACATAAAATTGTGGATTGGTGTCACACACTTTCCAATTTATGACTGCTCAAATGTGCTTAGACTATGTTATTACCTCATCAATGGATCAGTGTGCACTCGATTTTAATTCTCAGCTCCATGGGGAGTATACAACCCAACAGCCGGTGAGGTGCTTGAAGGCTAACAGACACTTTTCTCTGCAGTCAACACCACACATCTAGAAAGTGTGTTTAAACTCAAATTTATGATGACAGCTCAGCGATATGAAATCAAATCCACCAGGATTTATCATTCCTGTGAAATATTGACATGGTAAACAATTAATAGTTTTTCAAGAACTTTTCAGATGACACACCTCTCATCTAATGACATGGAGCGGGAGATTTGTGCTAGTTCGTCAGTGTCATGGTTGGCCCAGTCGTCTAAGGCGCCGCGATTCGCTGTGCAGAGTTGCTGTGCAGAGTTGCATCCCTTGGGCACACCAGAAACCTATGATTGTGGGTTCGATTCCCGGTTCACCCCAATTATGTTTCTAGGTTTGTCAGCACCATATTCGTGCTCGTGGGTTTCACCAAAGTGGTAACCGTCTGAGACCTGCATCACTTCGAGCTTTCCTCCCACATTAAGCTGACACACCGCAATATAACTATAATACTGTTTAAAGCGGCGTTAAACCCAACTCACTCACTCACTCACTCACTCACTGTGTCATAAAGAAACCTGATCAGGAACGTACCTGTTTCCCACCTACTGCTCCCAAGAGCAGTTCCTGATGGGTTAGACTCCTGATGTTGTAATAAAGGGATTTTTTCAGTATTCATAGTCGTGTGTTCCATTGTTATTTATTAGAGTGGAGGGGCGGGAAGCCCAGTGGTTAGAGCGTTCGATCGTCACGCCAAAGACCCGGGTTCGATTCCCGACATGGGTACAATGTGTGAAGCCCATTTCTGGTGTCCCCCGCAGTGATATTGCTGGAATATTGCTAAAAGCGGCGTAAAACCATACTCACTCACTCACTCACTCACTATTAGAGTGGACTTGTTACCTCACCCACGAATGTATATACCTATATACGTCTTTGCCTCACCTAAAAGTCCATATAAGTTTATGTCGTCGCACGTCTTCATCTTTTACACCAATATGATTCCTCTCTGTATCAAGACCTGCCGACAACTGCATAGAAGGTTGTGTCTGGTGACAGGGAATTTCCATCACCAGTCTACGGATAATGGGTTCTGGACCCAATGTTAGCTTTTAGTAAGAATTTACGTCAATGCGAAACTTTTGATCTTGGCAAGAGAAAACCCACTCAAAATGCAAATATACGATGGGTGGATCCAGCATTTATAAAAGGGAGAGGTCCAAAATATCAAAATCCTACATTCTAAAATTGGTTTCGAAAAGATGGGGGATGGGTGCGGGACCCCATGGGCACCTTGGAATATCCCTATATACACCTTTTATAAGCCATCCTGTTTCTTTAGCTCTGCAATATTCCAGCTATATGACGGTGGTCTGTAAATATTCGAGTCTGGTCCAGACAATCCAGTGATTGTCATCATGAGCATCGATCCACGCAATTGGGATATGATGACATGCATCAACCAAGTCAGGAGCCTGATCACCCGATCCTGTTAGTCGCCTTTTACTGCAGGCATGGGTTGCTGAAGACCTATTCTACCCCAGATAAGGGTACTATATGACATGCCGACAACCTACTTTGCTACTGGGGATCAGCTCTAACTGGGAGTCTCTAGAGGTTGTCATGATACTCACAGAGTGACAATTTCAACAATAAATCCTGCTCTTTAAATCTTGGACCTGTGAACTATAGACGTACAAGGCACATAATTTTTTGTGACCAAGACATGTTATTTTGTATTTCATCAGGCAATCGGGTAGCCTGGTGGTTAAAGCATTTGCTCATCGCACCGAAAGACCCGGGTTCGATTCCAAACATTGGTACAATGTGTGAAGCCCATTTCTGGTGTACTCTGCCTTGATATTGCTGGAATATTGCTAAAAGTAGTGTAAAACCATACTCACTCACTTGTATTTCACCATGGTTCTGGGCGGTCGGGTAGCCTAGTGGTTAAAGCGTTCGCTCGTCACGCTGAAGACCCGGGTTCGATTCCCGACATGGGTACAATGTGTGAAGCCCATTTCTGGTGTACCCCGCCTTGATATTGCTGGAATAATGCTAAAAGCAGCATAAAACCATACTCACTCACTTGTATTTCATCATCATCGAATATTTCTTACAGACCTGGAACAAAGGGATATAACTGAAATACTGTTCGAAGTGCAGCTGATATCACTGCATTGTACTGCCAGTGAAACTTAACACTGGTTTCCACAGACACAGTGGTTATCAGTGAGTTAACATTGTGTTTACGTTTATCAATAACAAAATGGAATTTTGTGTTACAATAGGTCCCCAGCAACCTATGCTTATCCACCTAATGTATTGGATGGGCAGGCCTGTTGACTTGGTTGATAGCATGTCAACATACCCCAACAGCATGGGCTGTTACTCATAATATCAATCACTGGTTGGTCTGATCCAGAGATGATAGTTAACATGCCACCGTTATACAGCTGGAATATTGCTGAGTGCTGCATTCAATAACGAAACAAAAATAAAATGTTTGACACTCAGAGAATGCATTTACTGATAGGTTTCCCCACTTCCTGTGGTAGACCGCCTCCGTGGTCTAGCGGTAGAGCGTCATACCAAAAGATGTTAAAAGATGGTACTTGTTATTACCCTGTCTGGCATTGGGGATTAAGGGGCTAAAACAAGGACTGGTCGGCTCGGAGTCTGTATCCTGTGCTTGAGTGGGGTATTCGTGTTTAACTGCGGCATGGTATCTCAGTGAACTAGCACTATAAATCTGCATGTCCATACTAGCACAAGCAGCCACACAAGCACACACGTGCACGACATAAATGGCGAATTTGCTTGTCGTAAGAGACAACTCCCAGGATCGTGTGGTCAGACTCGCTGACTTGGTTGATGCATGTCATTGTATCCCAATTACGTGGATCGATGCTCATGATGTCAATCACTGGTTTTGATCGCTTGATTATTTACAGACCGCCGTCATATAGCTGGAATATGGCTGAGTGCATGGTTAAACAACAAACAAACAAACACTTGCATGCAAGTCACTATATAAGTGCCATAATCTTGGACGAGATGTAAACCCAATTTCACCTCACCTCACCTCACTTCCAGTGGTCGGCATGGTAACAATGGTACAACAATGTGTAAATAAAATATACGTAACTCTAGGACATTTTGTTTTACTGTGAACTTTATTTCATAACAAAAACAATCTTCATCTGTATACATGCAATATTCAGTAATAAACATCTTCCAAATATGTATGCAGGAATAAAACAAGGAAAATCCCAAATTGTGTATGTTCTTCGACTAGACTCAATGCCATAAAAAGGGCAAAATGATAAGCAATATTTTGCCCAGCAAAAACATAGGTTTTCTAAAAATATAAAGAATGTCAGGTGGGTTCTATGTTCCGTTAAATTTAAATTCAAAGGCCTGGTTTGGCTATTCTTAGGGTGGCACCACACTTTGTTGAGCAGAGTTGCATCCCTTTGGTGCCCCAGAAACCTGTGATCACTGTTTCTCCCCGATTACTTCTAGATTTGTCACCACAAACCAATGCTTGTGGGTTTCACCAAAGTGTAAACATTCAAGACCTGCATTACATTGGGCTTTCCTCCAACACACAGTGTGTTATAGTGAGTGAGTGAGTATGGTTTTACGCCGGTTTTAGCAATATTCCAGCAATATCACGATGGAGGACACCAGAAATGGGCTTCACACATTGTACCCATGTCGGGAATTGAACCTGGGTCTTCGGCGTGACGAGCGAACGCTTTAACCACTAGGCTACCCGACCGCCCCACTCTTCAGATAGAGAAGCGAGCTAATTGAAAACATATTTTCTGTAAGTGAAGTTATTGCTTATATACAAAGAGCTCCAGATAACCTTTTGAGCAATTGAGTTTTTACACAAAGGTTTCTGTTGAAAATGGGTTGTTACATTTTTCATTGGGTAACCAATATCTATTCACTCATCTATTCATTACTCTATTGTTTTTTTCCCAAAATGAGTAAGCATTTTGAAATTTAAAAATAAATGGTTTAGATGTATATAATGGTTCTAAATATAGGCTTGACTTGGAAAGTAAATTAGTTCAAAATTGTGTTTCGAAAATTAGCTCTGTTGTATGCATGCTGAAAAAGCTTCATTTATGCATGTTGTTTTCAAACAATTGAGTTTTTCATTTAATGCATGCGTTTCTGTACACAAGTTACTTGAAAGTTATTGGGTTTTGAATAGTTTTGTGGGGTATTTTACGCAAATACGCAGCTTATCTGTAGCTCTGTATACATAAAACAAAGTACATGTATATTTGCAAGCCCTTGGCGACGCAGGTCAAACCCACAAGCAGGAGATCAGGGAAACTAAGGGAGACAACTCTGCACAAACTACAGTGTCCAGAAATGAAGTCATCTGTGTCCAAGCTAGAGTCTTGTACATCATGTAGCTAAGTACAGCATACCCCTGGTACATGTTTCTTAGAAGTTACTCAGGCCACACTTTTTTAATTTTATGTTTCACGGATTTATTCCTGCTTTTCCACACAAGGCCAATCAAAATAAAAGTAAAAATAAATAGCTATGTCAATCAATCATTAATTTATATGAAAGTCATTCTGCCGCAGAGTTAAAACTCCAACTGACTTTTGATTCACTGAAAGTACACATTGTACCCATGTCGGGAATCGAACCCAGGTCTTCAGCATGACGAGCGAACGCTTTAACCACTAAGCTACCCGACTGATCCTTATTGACATAGAAATTATATATATAACATTTTTGATTGAATAAGAAGGTCTATATTACTATCGGGAGACAAAACAAACATTAATATTTTATTATGTTTAATTTATTTCTTGGACCGGTTACTTTTCAGTAGGGGTGGTGGGCCCATGAAATGAAAAATAAATATTGTTTAGCCTTATCTTAAGTAGTGAGTTGTGTGCAAGAAGGAAATTCATTGAGCCTGACCACCAGATCCTGATAGTCGCCTCTTATGACAACCATAGGTTCATGAAGATCAGTTCAAACCTGGATTTTCACGGGTTCATTGTAATATATATTTACACTGAATGGTATGTTAGGTCTGGAAGTCGTCCAATAATTCTCAATAACAACCTTTGATAATACACGAATTAATATCATGCCACTTCTTTGTAGGAGCAATGAAGGTTAGTTGACAGAAAATATACAAATAGAAAGAAACCAACTGCTAGAATCATTGAAAAACAATTTCATCTATTTATTAGTCTAACAGTCCTAAAACACTCATGTAGTAATGCTAATCTGATGTATCTCAAGGTATATAAATAATTGTCAATCTGACTATTATTCCAAAAAAGATGTTCACAAATATACAACAATCTGTTTCAGCATTGTTCAAGAACAAGATAACAACTACAGTAACTCCTCAAGCCATTCATGTTGTTCTCGCGATATCAAATTATCCGCCCTTGACTTTCATTAACATTTCAGCGACCAATCAATAAGGAAAAGGCAAAGGGTTAAGGTGAGTGAGTATGGTTTTACGCCGCTTTTAGCAATATTGTCCAGCCTTATCACGGCGAGGGACACCAGAAATGGGCTTCACACATTGTACCCATGTCAGGAATCGAACCCGGGTCTTTGGCGTGAAGAGCAAACGCTTTAACCACTAGGCTACCTGACCGCCCCCAAAGGGGTAAGGGAGGACTTGACATAATGGTCATGAAGTCATCCTTTCAATCAAAAAGACTTTTTGGCTTGCTTTTACGTGTCAGTCAATTTTTCAATGTTTTCTCTATCCTAATCATCGGGAATGGCCACCATGTTGTTGATATCACAACCCAACATTGAGGCTTGTTTGTAACTCTCATTTTGATTTGTCCGTAGTGAGTAGCAGAAATAAGCAAAAATAAACTCACATTAACATTAAGGTACTTGAGAAAACAAAAAATTCTCTGGCGCACATAGTTCAATAGCCATTGTAAGACAGTACACTGGTTTAATTTCATTATATTCTTGAGAAGGAGTTAAAAAAATAGAACCCATTCATGTATTCTGAACATGTTTTAATAGAAAACATGGGCACATTGAAATGTGCTATTTTACTTGAAAAGTGTCCAGAAGGCCCCAGAAATCTTACAACTGTGCAGGTAGAATTCCTTGATACGCCAGGTGGAATACAGTGTAACAAAAAATATCGTATTTGGCAACAATGACCTACTAATATTCTCATAAGATTGTTATCACTTGTCATACATTACCATTCAAATCATATAACAAATGCATGCATAAGAATTCACAATATCTGCAGGAAAAGGCATATTACATACACCTGAAATGACTTTCACTGTGACCTTGACATACGTTGGTCACTCTCAGCCTTTTCCTATCTTGACCAAGACATGGACTGCATGTACTAAGTTTCAGTGATGAACTGTAAATCCTTCTGGAGTTTTTGAGGGTTTATTTTAAGCCCACGACCTTGTGACCTTGACCTTTCACATGACTGATCAATGTGTGAAAATGAACTTCTAAATGAGGTTTTTATTGTGGTTTTTAGGCTATACCCTGAATATGACATACACATTTTATGCCACACATGACCATGATAATGTAAGATCCAAAAATAAAATAAGTATGAACTCATGAACCTGATGATGTTTTTGTTTCATATGGCATGTCACTTTGCTGGTCGTACAAGTTGGCATGGTTTGTGCGGTTAGCAGGAAAAATAAATGCTAACCATATACTTGGGGTGTAGACTATAAAATGTTGATCAAAATATATACAGGAACAATGTTTCCCTTCTGTGGGAGGTTTTGTTTGTTTGTTTGTTTGCTTCATTTGGAAAACAATTTATTTCTTGGCTCACAGATGTTGTTTTTACAATCCTGGTTGCTAACCATGTTAACTGGGAAAAAACACTACATGAAACAAGACTGAAAAGATATCAGAATATGTTGTGTTGGTTAAGCTAGTACGTCAGTTTCCACCATTTTATGTACAATTTCTCTTGTGAACACACAGTTTGTGTTTAAAAAATAATGCTTTTCAGATCTTATTCTTCCACTTTTCAATTTTATAGGGTAGGCAGAGACAAAAACTTGGCCAGAGATTATACTTTTCATAAACATTAACAAAAAACATGTCTATTATGCATAACTAAAACATTTCGAACCTTGTTTTTTTTAAAGATTGTTAGTTATTAACGCAAGTGCACTACAATATTACCATCCCCAACATGCCTGTGGGAAAAGGGTTCTGTTTATCATACATAATTTTCCAAAAAATATACAGTAGACTAAGTTTCATCCTGATTTATGTTGAAATATTCTCTAGCTTGGCATTTCATGAAGTGCTGTATTTCTAATGACGATACTTATTGTATTTCTTTGGGTGCTATAGCATGTGTTGTGATCCATTTCAGTTTCTGCCAGCTGATTTCTCAGCAAGGCGATCATGGTAATAGGAACAATGGAATCGGTCAAAACCAGACCCTGGCTAATCTATATCACTCACAATACCGCTCCAAAATTCTTTCCACCATATCTTTACTCCAATAATTCAGCGTTTATAATCAATGCTCCACAACAAACACAGCTAAGTGAGTGAGTTGGGTTAACGCCGCTTTTAACAGTATTCCAGTTATATCATGGCGTGTCAGCTTAATGTGGGAGGAAAGCCCGAAGTGATGCAGGTCTCAGACGTTTACCACTTCGGTGAAACCCACAAGCACGGGTATGGTGCTGACAAACCTAGAAACATAATTTGGGCGAACCAGGATTCAAACCCACAATCATAGGTTTCTGGCGTGCGCAAGGGACGCAAACACACAGCTAAGTACTTAGTTTCTATTGTAATTTACAACTATGTGAGTGAGTATGGTTTTACATTGCTTTTTAGCAATATGCCAGCTATACTGTGGCAGGGGACACCAGAAATGGGCCTCACATGTTGTACCCATGTGGGGAATGGAACCCGGGTCTTCCGTGTGATAGAGCAAACGCTTTAACCACTAGGCTATCCCACCATTCTCCTTACACTAAGACACTCCAGTGTCATGCTCATGTTCTTCAAACTGTGGGAGTTATATCATATGTATGATGCTTTATCACAGGGTTGTAAGGATATTTCTTTCAATTAACTTGTAAACAACAGAGCTCCAGATAAGCTTTTGGTGTTGTGCGTATTTTACCCATGCATTTTAAAATCATTCGGTATCAGTAATTCAATCTGGGTATTCAAATTTCTGTTACCCACTAGTTTTTACACATGTGGGTATTTAAGTTAAAAATTTAAAAACACTATTCATCTAGTCCCTGCAAACTGGTGTCGTGTGGGTTTGAGAGCTTTATTAGGACTAAAAAATACCACGATACTTCCACAAGAAAGTGTGATGGCAAATGATCATGATGTAACCGTCATCGTGGAGTTTGTCAAGGTTGACGGAATGCCCGTTCATAATTTCAAAATAAGTTGCTGATTTGCTAATCGAATACCCAGGGTTACTTCACAATATTTTGATGATACGCACAAGTTTTATTATTGTAGCGTAGCTGTAATGTTCGTTGCGTATTTGATACGCTTGGATTTTATTTTACTGCGTATTTCTGCATTTCTGATGCGTATTTTACGCAGATACGCAGCTTATCTGGAGCTCTGCTAATGTTAAAAGCTAAAGATTTAGAGGTCATCAGATTCAAGTTCCATAGGTCAAGACTCTTGTATAGATCTAACAAAATTGTGTTCATATCGTGACAGCAAGGGAGACAACACCGGACATAATCTCATTACTCCGAACCAAAGTCTGCACCTGAGTAAACTTTCGCTTGAGACAGAATCTAGTATTTCTAATGCATCTGAACCAGTTAAAATCTAAATATCCACATCAAAAAGAGGGTAAACGTTATCAGGCTATGGCCTCGTGAAAATCAAATTAACAACAATTGTAACAACTTCATTAAGATCAAATTATTAATCGTTGTATGGGATGAGGTGTTGAATAATTGATTTGTCAAACAGATGTTTGCTCGACGATTCATGCTGATATCAAACACTGAGGTTGATTCACAGATGTTGCACCGTTTCACCACCACATCACAATAACATTATTATTATCCTATTGTAGATGTTATTGTCAATATGTTTATCAGGACTAACTCTACCCACACTTGATAGTATTATCATGATTATCAGCCTCACTATTACTAATTAAGCTATTATTATTGATCACAGTACATAATATTATCAACATGTTCAGGAGCACCCACATTTGTCACCTATTATTATTATTATTATTATTATTATTATTGCTGCTGCTGCTACATATATCAGTGTATATTACTTCCCTATTCTTGCAAAGTAAACATGATGGCAAACATAGTTCTGTATCCACAGAAACATGGTAAATGACTGGTCCCCAAGGCATAGATAGACATCTCCTCATCTTCGCCCCACTGAATGGTCCCTGGCGACTGGCTGTGTTCCAGCTACTCCCCAGAAGAGGCCTGGCTGTGCTGGTTGATGAAATGGGAAGTAAAGCTGTACTTCTCCCCGAACTCTTCCCCACACACAGCACACCTCCAGGGGTTCCCCCGCCCGTGCAGGCCCATGTGCATCAGGTACAGAGCATGGTCAAAATAAAGGATCGTACAATGACCACACAAAAATGACTTCTTGGTCTCACATGACTTGTCCTCCTTCACTGAGCTACAGCTAACTTCAGAATGTGTCGGAATCTCTGATTGGCTGGAGGGGGCTTCTTCAAAGAGACGAGCACTCGGATTGGACGGTTTCCATAACTGTTGATGAGGGATGCCACCTACATTGTCTACAGCCGACGTTCCAGGTGTTTCGCTTGAAGGTAAAGAAGGTTGTCTGTGTTTACGTCTGCTGCCATCACTTTCTGCATCTAATTGTTCTAGTGAGCGTTTTGCCTGAGTATGTTCCAACCGTGACAGAACTGAGGTAGTGTGAGAATCTTGTTTGTTGGGTTGAGCACCATGAGTTCCAAGATGCAACAAATCACATTTCTTGTTGACAACAAGTGTCGTTTTCAGCTGTTTGGGCTGAACACCCCCAAAGCCTTGGCTGTCAATTCTGCTTAAAAACTCTTTTTCAGAAGACATCTGTTTCATGTGGTGAGTGGATGGGAAAGTCCTGCTAACGTTTTCATCATCCTCCACATCGGAAGGTTCCAATTTTATTTCAATCTGATGCAACCTTTCCCTTTTCTCAGTTGGGGAAAAACTGAACTTTTCCCTTTTCTCAATTGGAGAGATACTGTATTTTGAGGAAAGCTGAACCCCTGGCTGACAGTGATCCTGTGCCTGGTATGGCGACAATGACCTGCCCATGTTGAACATATCCCCACTTACATTCTCCAGCTGAGAGGAATGGTCAAACACGTTTGCACCAAGGAATGATTCATCTCTCCTATGCTTCAGCATGACGTGCTTCTTGAGATCATATTTGCGTTTGGCTGCATAGTCACACATTTGGCATTCAAACGGCCTGGCATCAGAATGGACTGCCTGATGGTTGATGAGGCTTGTTCTGAAGGAGGACTGGAAGCCACACAGCTCACACTCCCATCCCTTCAGAGGGGAGGCTAGCTCTCTGATGGGCAAATCTGACGGACCTGGGTTATGTGCTGTATCAGCCTCCATCGGGGAACCTTAATTTGATCATCACCTGCAATAACATCCAAGATGATGAGTGAGTGTGAGCGTTGGGGTTTACACCACCCTAAGCAATATTCCAACTAATTCCAACAATATCATGGAGCAGACACCAGAAATGGGCTTCACAGTGGCCCCATGTGGAGAATTGAATCCAGGCCTTCGAGTGAACACTTTACCTAACCGCCCCTCAAAGATGATGAACAATGGATGCAGACAGTGAGTGTGGATACTGTAGGGACATGGAACCTGTAGGAGTAGAATTGTACAGTGAAGCCAGAAAGGTTCTTGGTGAGAGCTGGGAGGGTCTTATAGCTGTTGGCTAGTAAAACATCACCTGAAATCAGGAATAATGTTCAGTATTGTGAGAATGTTGTATTAATACATAAACATGATAATCAGGTTGCTTTTATTTCAGTAAACCCCAGATAAAACATAGTTCACATCAAGCATGGACATGAAGACCGGAGCAGTCACTATATTAGTGTACTCCCATTAGTGTATCGTCGAGTACACTATTTTCGAACAACACCTATTTTCGAACAGCCCTTTTGAACGTGATTTGTTGCATTATAACAAGAGGTGTGGTGTCATCAAGACTGCGGACATGAGAATGCACATGTTTGGCCTGTCAACATTGGGTTCATGTGAAGTAGTGTACACCTGTCAGAACATTCTGTCGTCATTTCGAAAGTTGGTGCCCTTGTCATGATGAAAATATAGAATACTAAACGAGCTCCCGTGTAATACCAATTTTATGAAACAAGTAAATAGTTGTGGTATCTGACTCGCTTTCGCTCGTCAGATACCACAACTATTCACGAGTTTCATAAAATTGGTTTTACACAGGAGCGAGTTTAGAATTTTATTTATTACTTGCCATTTATAACGTTTTTAGAATTATACTGTTGAGTATGAACAGGCTGACACCTACACGATCCACGGCATAGTCCAATTGAGTTTAACAGAGTAATACTTCAAACATGTCAAAAGTTGAAACGTATGAATGTAATACCATACAACGGTCCACCTTTAGAATTCACAAAATTATCGTAGGGCTGAGACTATCGCAACTCACATACTTTAACAGACTAACGACTGTCGTTGCGCTACAATACGATCGCCTTGTCAAACAGGCCTTGCACCTCAAAGTTTACAATAATTTCACAATACCCGATGACGTAATCTGTGGAATTTTGTTGCAAGATCCATCGGCGAAACAATGCCATGTGACGTCAGCCTAGCAACAAGGTTGCTGGGGGTCATCGAGTGTGCATAAGCTCCTCTCAGTGATATATCAACTCCACACGCAACGTCATTGAATTAGCCAAGGGATGTTGAGAGCTTTCAACAATTGTTTGTGAAAAGTGTTCCGAGAGTAAATAAGCACATGTTTTGGTATTACACAATGTGTAATACAGCTGTATGTTAAACGGGTGATCTCTTCACGGGCAAGTAACAAAGGAAGTGTGAACACTATAATCATGATAATTTGACAAATATTCATATTTTGTGAATAGGTTTCAAACTTTCAATTGCTTTTTGAGTTTTAAAACTGACCTGCAAGAGTTATGATGAGAACAGTGTTAAAACACGTCTGTTCATTCATGGAAACCGCGCTTAAGTTCCATACCAATCAGGTGTTCGAAAATATGTGACGTCACACAAGTGCAGCGTAAGTTCAGACAAGGCAATGGAGGTTACACCTTTTATCAAGGACTCTTTTGAAAAGTAGGTGAATTCCCCCATCCCTCGAAATATCAGCAATGCCATCATAACTGTTCGAAAATAGGGTACGTCATGATAGTATCAATAAATGAAAATAATGTCTCGCACAACCTAAACAAATTAAACAATCACACAAACAAAGTGCCAATTCCTTTTTGTTTAAATTATACATCCTGAAACATTGTTCCTGATGGGAAGTTTTCATCAGGGAGGAAGAAAATAATAGATTCTAATATATCTCAGACTTCTATTATTATTTTCACCCGAATTCCAAAATTTCACTCCACACCAATACGATTCAAGCTAGTATTATTTGGTGAGTTGGACCGTACTAACTTTTATTGGTTCGGGAAAATGAAATTAAAAATGCACGTGGACTAGTTATTAGTTACAGATCACGTGACTGCATCTCATAATACAAGTTTCACAGTCATCATTCTTGAGACCCTCTCATTCAGTTTGCAAGACAAAGTGATATTTACTAGCAACACGAGAGAAAGGCAACACAATATTCTGATACGAAATTGTGACTGAAAACGTCTCTTTTACCTGACAGTTGCGAAAGCACAATTGACCTTTTCATTTATATGTTTAAAATTGCCTAATTATTTAAGCGTCAGTTTAGAATCACCTGTATTCAGAAACCAAAACTATCATGACCCTTCCTCTTCCCAATCCAATCATAATTCAGAGTTACCCCCCTTTACAGTAGGATGTAAATGTCGGATCGGAAAGCAGCCGAAGACTATATCTATTAGTCCTCCGCCACCTGAAATAGAATAACGAAATTTCGCGATGATTACTTAACGAAGATAGCTGCATGTGTGCTGATACTTATAAAGTGAAAACAAGCAATTCCACTAATTATTAAAGCAATGATAAAAATTGCAAAGTGCGCTTTTCAAGAAATGTCAGTTTTCTCAGCGATGAACATCATCATTGACTAGATCTATGCAAATATTAAGTTGGCGGTAGAAAATTATATAGTGATAATGTCACTGATATACGGTGGCCCCAATCTGTCTGACGTGACCCTTAATGGGATGTCCTCAGATCTGTGTTTAGCGATAGCGAGAACTAAGATCTGATTTTTATGAGATTAACGGTGGCCCATACCCGCCACTGGTGAGATAATTTTTTCCCTGTATGCCTCTATATTTTATCTGGCGGCCGCCAGATACTTCCAATGGTGAGATCATTTCCCCTGTATATCTTTATGTTTTATCTGGCGGCCGTCAGATACTTCCAATGGTGAGATCATTTCCCCTGTATATCTCTATATTTTATCTGGCAGCCGCCAGATACTTCCAATGGTGAGATCATTTCCCCTGTATATCTCTATATTTTATCTGGCAGCCGCCAGATACTTCCAATGGTGAGATCATTTCCCCTGTATAGCTTTATGTTTTATCTGGCGGCCGTCAGATACTTCCAATGGTGAGATCATTTCCCCTGTATATCTCTATATTTTATCTGGCGGCCGTCAGATACTTCCAATGGTGAGATCATTTTTCACTGTTTGCCTCTATATTTTATCTGGCGGCCGTCAGATACTTCCAATGGTGAGATCATTTTTCACTGTTTGCCTCTATATTTTATCTGGCGGCCGTCAGATACTTCCAATGGTGAGATCATTCCCCCCTGTATATCTCTATATTTTATCTATATTTTGCCATATTTTTCGTTTCAAATTGGCATGTCACGTGTGACCCATTTTACTCCCAGATCAGTGCCCTGGCAATCGACAGGTTGGAGATTGTATCCGTAAGATTGGGCTTTCATAGATTGAGCTAGATAAAATATAGAGGCATACAGTGAAAAATGATCTCACCAGTGGTGGGTACGCGCCACCGTACTGATAGAATATAAAAGAAACAATATCACTACCTTGACAGGTTATTAACTGATCTGCACATTTAAGACTTTGGTTAATGTATAATTTGACCAGGCGGATTTGAATGGTTATGTTTACCATGGTGTGAGTATCATGTGAATAAAAAATAGAAATGATTTTGATAACGTGGTTTCAATCCGGGTAAGAATTGACAGTCATGTTGCCGGTGTACTTCTGTGGGTGTGTGAGTGAGTTGTGTTTAACGCCGCTTTTAACAGTATTCCAGTTATATCACGGCGTGTCAGCTTAATGTGGGAGGAAAGCCCGAAGTGATTCAGGTCTCAGACGTTTACCACTTCGGTGAAACTCGCGAGCACGGGTATGGTGCTGACAAACCTAGAAACAGGAGAGAACCGGGATTGGAACCCACAATCATAGGTTTCTGGCGTGCCCAAGGAACGCAAATCTGTACAGCGAATCGCGGCGCCTTAGACGACTGGGCCACCCGTGCCCCCACTTCTGTGGGCATTTCACATAGGTCTCGGGGACATAATTGTCTTTAAACAATTTATAATTCCTTAAACTTGTTTCTCCCTCATTTTCCATCGACTGTATTCAGTCTCTTTTTCCAGCCAGATATATTCTCTGTCGTCATCACTTCCTGTACATGAAATGAAAACAGCCTTAATTCCAATGTTGTGTTTATATCGGTTAGATGACCGAAGCCAATTTTATGTAGATACGATTTCTCGGATCCGTCGTGTTCATTATTCTTGTCCAATTTCGGACAAGGGGAGGCTACCATCCTACTTCTCTATTGATTGCTGTGTTTGGGGTGTACTTTCCAAGCCGAAGGTAGAAGGGTATTGCTGTATGATCATCAGCATTCACTGCTAAGTGTCTGCAGTGCCCCATTTTGGCGTTCCTTAGCATTAACATTTTACAGCATCCAACCTAAGCCTCTGAACTTGGACATAAGAAGTCCAAATGACCTGTTGGCGGCTTTAGCTGCCGTCTTGGGGTTCTGTCAGTAGCACACCAAGATGGTGATATTTGTCATCAATGGCTAGCTCAATAAGTCTCCACTTCAAAAGGAGTGAGTGAGTTAGTTAGTATTGCTTTTCGCCGCTTTTAGCAGTATTCCAGCAATATCACGGCGAGACACCAGAAATGGGCTTCACACATTGTACCCATGTGGAGAATCGAACCCGGGTCTTCGGTGTGACGAGTAAACTCTTTAACCACTAGGTTGGGGTCGATCTTAACACTTATTGAAAACGAACAGATTCCGTCAAACACAAAACGTTGACAATCAAGATGCCTTAGATCCAAAAGACTCATGATCGGCTCATCGGTGTTCCAAGCTCGGGAGGGGCGGTCGAGTAGCCTCGTGGTTAAAGCGTTCGCTCGTCACGCCGAAGACCCGGGTTCGATTCCCGACATGGGTACAATGTGTGAAGCCCATTTTTGGTGTCCCCCGCCGTGATATTGCTGGAATATTGCTAAAAGCGGCCTAAAACCATACTGACAGACTCACTCACTCACTCCAAGCTCGGGACAAACTCTTTGTATTTGTTGTGTTTGTTCTTTAACGCCGCGGGGGCACGGGTGGCCTAGTGGTCTAAGGCGCCGCGGTTCGCTGTGCAGAGTTGCGTCCCTTGGGCACGCCAGAAACCTAAGATTGGCTCGAATCCCGGTTCGCCCCGATTATGTTTCTAGGTTTGTCAGCACCATACCCGTGCTCATGGGTTTCACCGAAGTGGTAAACGTCTGAGACCTGCATCACTTCGGGCTTTCCTCCCATATTAAGCTGAAACGCCGTGATAATACTGTTAAAAGCGGCGTTAAGCCCAACTAACTCACTCACACTTTAACGCCGCACTCAGCAATATTCCATCTGAATGACGGCGGCCTGTGAATATTTACGTCTGTTACAGTCAATCCAGTGATTGACATAACGACCACAAATCTACAGAATTTCGGATAAGATGGCAAGCAACAAACAAAGTCATTGAGCCATTTACATGGGTCTTACGACCAGCATAGGTTGCGGAGGCCATGTATAGTCAGCTACACATGCAGAATCACAAGAGGTCTGATCGTCGACTGCATGTGCAGGGATAATGGGGTGTCCGAGCAGATAAGTCGACTGCGTATGCAGGGCTAATGGGGTGTCCGTGCAGATAAGTCGACTGCACGTGCAGGGCTAATGGGGTGTCCGAGCAGATAAGTCGACTGCACGTGCAGGGCTAATGGGGTGTCCAAGCAGATAAGTCGACTGCATGTGCTGGGCTAATGGGGTGTCCGTGCAGATAAGTCGACTGCATGTGCAGGGCTAATTGGGTGTCCGAGCAGATAAGTCGACTGCATGTGCAGGGCTAATGGGGTGTCCGAGCAGATAAGTCGACTGCATGTGCAGGGCTAATGGGGTGTCCGAGCAGATAAGACGACTGCATGTGCAGGGCTAATGGGGTTTCCGAGCAGATAAGTCAAAGTCGACTGCATGTGGGTAAGTAGAGGATGATACATGTTATGTTCTTGGACGAAAATAAACGTACCCTCGACTTCCTTGACAGGTGTATGGTTGTGTCTGGAGGTGTACCAATGGATGTAACGTCGGCCTCAATGTCCACCTGCATGACGGGTATATTGGTTGTTCAGTGATGGTATAGGGTGGGATCCCCTGATGGTCAAGACGCCAGTACGCATTGACCATCTGAGGGTCACAGGACAGTACTGCCGCGACAACGCCTACCACGATGTGCGCCCTGCATGCAACTACACCATTGTCAGCACTGATTCCCGATCCTTCCCCCTTTAAGAATGTGTGGGACATCCCCATCCCACCATTGCCAGCGCTGAGCCCCGTCCTCTCCCCATTTAAGATTGTGTGGGACATCACCATCTTACCACTGCTAGCGCTGAGCCCCGATCTCTCCCCCTTTAAGATTGTGTGGGGCAACACCATGAGCCCCAATCTCTCCCCCTTTAAGAATGTGTGGGACATCACCATCCCACCATTGCCAGCGCTGAGCCCCGTCCTCTCCCCATTTAAGATTGTGTGGGGCATCACCATGAGCCCCGATCGCTCCCCCATTAAGAATGTGTGGGACATCACCACACTACCATTGCCAGCGATGAACCCCGATCTCTCCCCCTTTAAGAATGTGTGGGACTTCACCATCTTACCATCGCCAGCGCTGAGCCCAGATCTCTCCCCCTTTAAGATTTTGTGGGACATCACCATGAGCCCTGATCCTTCCCCCTTTAAGAATGTGTGGGACATCACCATCCCACCATTGCCAACGATGAGCCCCGTCCTCTCCCCATTTAAGATTGTGTGACATCATCATCTTACCACTGCTAGCGCTGAGCCCCGATCTCTCCCTCTTTAAGATTGTGTGGGGCATCACCATGAGCCCCGATATCTCCCCCTTTAAGAATGTGTGGGACATCACCATCTTACCATCGCCAGCGCTGAGCCCCGATCTCTCCCCCTTTAAGATTTTGTGGGACATCACCATGAGCCTCGATCTCTCCCCCATTAAGAATGTGTGGGACATCACCACACTACCATTGCCAGCGATGAACCCCGATCTCTCCCCCTTTAAGAATGTGTGGGACATCACCATCTTACCATCGCCAGCGCTGAGCCCCGATCTCTCCCCCTTTAAGATTTTGTGGGACATCACCATGAGCCTCGATCTCTCCCCTTTAAGATTGTGTGGGACATCACCATTTTCCCACTGCTAGCGCTGAGCCCCGATCTCCCCCCTTTAAGATTGTGTGGGGCATTACCATCTTACCACTGCTAGCGCTGAGCCCCGATCCGATCTCCCCACTTTAAAATTATGTTGGGCATCACCATGAGCCCCGATCTCTCCCCCTTTAAGAATGTGTGGGACATCACCATCCTACCACTGCCAGCGCTGAGCCCCAATCTCCCCCTTTTAAGAATGTGTTGGGCATCACCAACCTACCATTTCCAGCACTGAACAAGTTTTGTCCAATTTCAAATGGACAGAGATTCACTCATTGTTCGTCCTGAAATCTGTACAGATTTCCCTAACAAATATAGAATATAGATTATTTTGGGTATGATCTTTCAAGTTCCGTATACAAGACTTCGCCCAAACATCAACCACAAACTAATATAGACATGTGTAATGTTACGTCACATCGGACTGATAAAACAGTTTTGGTACTGAGAGATAAGGGGAGGTGAAATTGGGTTTTACGTCGCGTCCAAGATTATTGCACTTATATAGCGACGTGCATGTACGTGTGTGTGTGTGGCTGCTTGTACTAGTCCATCTTTTAACGTCTTTCGGTATGACGCGGCCGGGGATCACGGACGCACTACCACTAGACCACGGAGGCGGTCTACTGAGAGATAAAAGTCACCTACTTGGTGTAGCTGCTTGTACCAGTCTGGACTATACATCCCACTCCCACACAGTGTAACAGACTCCGAGACGACCAGTCCTTGTTTCATCCTCTTAACGCCAAGCACCAGCCAAGGTAACAACAAGTACCATCTTTTAATGGCTTTTAGATCGAACCACAGACCTTCCGCTCTCCAAGAGGATGCTC
The DNA here is from genome assembly GCF_022045235.1 of Haliotis cracherodii. Classification (NCBI taxonomy): domain Eukaryota; kingdom Metazoa; phylum Mollusca; class Gastropoda; order Lepetellida; family Haliotidae; genus Haliotis; species Haliotis cracherodii. The sequence goes on along the minus strand of NW_027266270.1, from coordinate 14,305,941 downwards.
TACCACTAGACCACAGACATGGGATCTGGCAGGAAATCAGCTCAGGTGCCCTCATGGGTATGCCCTTTCGAAAGGGAATGTTGTGGGTGTTCATACATGCGATACGTCTAGAGTCTGGGACATTTAGCAGTAACTGGACTAAATTTGGTACTAAACCATCTGTGCCTTGCGGGGGAAGCATGAGTAAGTACCCTAATAGCTCTGCTTTCTTCATTTCAGATTTGTTTCAGTCATGCAAAAGACTATTGTAGAAGTCCAGCCCCGAGGTGAGACAAACAAGTAGCATGACAGCTGACAATATATCTATCACACTGCCCCATGTCCTTCTTGAATATTTAAGAACATGAGGCTATGTTACACTGAATTATTTTATTACGGAATATAAGATGATTTAATCTTACAAAATATCAATTTACAACATTGGTTACACAAAAGTATAGAAAACAAGGCAGAACATGCACACAAACTGCACACAAACTGCTTGGCTACAGATCGATCCTTCCAAATATCAGCTACAACTAACAATACAATACATCACAATATGATGAGTATCTGTTAGACACATTAACAAAGTAACACTCAAAATATACCTACAATGCTCAAAACCTACTACAAAAAATCTATTTTTTTCACCTTGGAAATTTTGATAAAATATATATACCTGTAAGAAATGGACATGTTTGAAAGCTCAGATGATTAGTTCAATGCTTCAATGCTTGGATGAATATTCCTTCAAACCTTTTGATATACGTAGATATAAATACAAAAGGTTTTATCAAATTTGTCAACCATACCATTAATAAGACATTTTGTTAGTTTGCTGCAAAGGTACCAAACACTATTTTTCAAGTACAAAATAGTAGTTTCAAAAGGATAGATATGATCAGTTGTGGTACTGCCTTTCTAGGCCTGAACATTTTACATCAAAGCACAATGATGCATATGCAACAGGAATGGAATTTGTAAAAGTTTTTTAGGAATTTGGACAACATAGGAGCATCTTCCCGAGGCAAGAGAGTTAACTGACTTTAAAAGTCCAGTTTCCACCCTTGCCGAACTAAGCTGGGCTTGATCGTAGCACCACCAGTGGCTATTACCAGTTATGTCCCTTCTAAGCCTACCAATCAGGTTCCACCTCTCGTATCACTTCTGTTTGCTTCACACAAAATGGTGGCGACCTTTCAGGAAGATCTGATCGATAATCAGGATCTATATTGTGATAAAACGGGTCTTACATCGCAAAATGAACCAAATCACGTGAGCACCTTGATTAAAAACATGAACAGACTTGGAAAATATCTGCTGACAACAAATTGGCGGTGCACATGCTTGGCAAATCCTGCAAACGATCCAAATCTGCACGACAGCTAATGAACCGGATTTTGATGTCGGTGCGCGATTTTGATTGAATTATGCATAGACTCCTTAGTCCAGCCAAAATGTAACTCCATAATACCAGCCTAGTTCAGCAAGGGTAGAAACTGGACTTTTATAGTCAGTTAACTCTCTTGCCTCGGGAAGATGACATAGAGAGATGGGGAGGCATAAGACACCCAAGGACCTAAGGGTCATTATTTTTTTCAGTCAATGCTTCAAGACATAAAAAACAAATTCTCTAAAAGGAAGAGCCAAATCAGTATATTTTTTTTCACAACTCATTTAACAATATTTTCTGAACAAATTATATTTAGAAATATACATCCCAGACTGTCACCCAGAATACCAAAAGGTCTGTCTCAAAATAATTGCCCATGATTCTCAGATTATTCAGACAATTGTTACAGTATGTGAAGGTAGGCTTTCTGTCTTTGGAAATCTTTGTTTGTGTATACAATAGTGCTACCATTGTCTCAGAATTGTAACTATTTTTGTCTCAGGGCTAAACCAATATCATTTCTTATTCCACAGCTGTCCAATATGATGAAGTGTGGGAGGCAAGTGATAACTTGAGCATGTGATCAATCAGAAAAAAACATCAACATTCCATGCAAATATTAGAATTCAGTTCTTACATGTCTTAGTACACATTTGTTAGAAAGAAACAATCAACATTCTTAAATGTAAATGTTTAAGATAAGAACATTTAAAACTTAAATGCCACTTTAGTACTTTCATTTAAACTACAATTAGCCCCATCTGTAAAACATGGAAAATGTTAGTCTAGCCTGAAACATTTTTGTTTGTTTGTTGTTTATCGCCGCACTCAGCAAGATTCCAGCTATATGGCGGCGGTCTGGAAATAATCGAATCTGGACCAGACAATCCAGTGATTGACATCATGAGCATCGATCCACGCAATTGAGATACGATGACATGCCCCAACCCGATCCTGTTAGTCACCTCTTTAAAGGCTGTCATGTGGAGCTGTGACTTCCAAAAGATAAAATATTCTGCACTAACAAGACTGTTATGTAACAATATCTAAAATACATGATACAAATTGTAAGGACATGGGTGTTCAGATAAATAAAGCCATTTACCATGTCTAAAGCCGACAAGAAGTGCCAATATTGACTCCAAATGAGAAAAATGTTGCATTTAAATAGTGTGAACTGGCAAAAGTTACATTGAAAATGAAAGACACATACTGCAAATAGGACATATCATGCTTTGGAAGATTAAGCTACTTTAAATGTGTTTGTTCTGAAATGAACAAAAATATTTATAGCAATGTCATAAACAAAGTGAAGTGAGTATTCACAATGAGAAAGGGTTAGAATAATCCAACAGACAGACAAATGGGTCAAGCTAGAGCAAGCTAGTACCAAGATCACAACATGAATTATTGAACCATTTACTACAAGTTCAAACCTACTGCCATTACTTGAAATAAACCAACATGTTGGTTATGTTAATCAATTTTCATAAGCCGTCCATCACTGCCATTACTTGTTTTTGTAAGTCCAGTTTTGTAGACCCATGGTCATTTCCAATTTCTCAGTGAAACCTGATACCAAAATAAGGCACATTTTTAAGCTTTGAACTACGAAAGAAACTGACATATTTCTAGTTAATTGTGCCTTTGTGTAAACTATTACAAATATGTCATGAAGGTGTCCTGTTTCACCACAAGTGTAAGTAACATGAACATCAACTGAGATATGGGACTTCGTGACATGATGACCACAAACCAACAAGGAATAACACTGAAGAATCAACAAACATGGAATACTCTTCCACAAATTACAGTCAACAATAACATTATAGAAGACATTCTGCTGCCATTTCAAAAGCTTCAATCTAACAATTGGGTCATAAACATCAAATTTAACAATTAATGACTGTTTTTACGCTGTAAACGCAAACGAAAAAGTTATCATAAAGCAAAAATATCATGTCTACATTTTTTCAGTTCACTTCACAATTTTGTTATTGCAAATATGCTTGCAGGATTATCGTAACTTGGTCCAACATTTAGGCTGAAGCCATTGTCATGGCCATACCACGGGGCACAAATAGGCCATACTTCATCTCAATATCTAAATATTCACATATTTCACATTCCATTATTTTCCAAAGCATTTTAATCAAACGATGAACATATGATTTAAACAATGAGGTGGTCTTTCTCAAACCCACCTCCAAATCATAGATGTCAAGTTTTCTCAGCAACTGCAGCATTTGAGATTCACTGGAGCTCCCAACCATAATAGCATGGAATAAATGTTCAAACAATGCCACAACCCTATAAGCACGATATAAGCTGAATCATAAATATTTATCCAGGTACCAAATCCAGAAACACAAACTGCATAACGTGTCACATGATTAATTGTATGTTGGTTACCACAGTTACCCTATTATCATGATCAACATAATTACAAGCAAGAACCAAGCTCATGATAGATCCATCTATACTTATCAGGCATATTGCACATATTACTATACGATGATCAAACAAGTATGGTCATAGCACTGTAATACCACTAGTGCTTAAAAGCAAGGAAAATACTCCACATCTCACAATGAAAAAACATATCAGTGATAAAGAAATAAACACTTGAGCAAATGAATCAAATCTGTGTATTAATACAAAGATATTTATTTTTCAAGTGAACTAAACAATGCTAAATATTTGAAAATGATAAACTAAAAAGTATATATATATTTTGGGCTCGAACTTATAGATTAAAACAAAATCTGATTAGAATCATTAAAAAATAATGAATGATAATCTAGATATCCAAACTGGATCTGTGTAAGTTTTCAATCAGACCATTAATGGGTATCACAACTATCTATTATATAACTCTTGAATACCATTGTCATCAACAAGTGACATCAACCTAACAATATGCAAACTAGGATAGTCACAGAATAACATGTCATTAGGTACAGAAAAAACACCAATGTAGCATTAAATACAATCAGCAGCAAGAATACGGCCTGTCTTCAAATGGACTAGTTACCATGGTAACATGTACACATTGAGATGAAGGACTAGATTCACATAGAGTTCTACCATGTCTCTGGATAAATTGCTGAAGTATTTAGGTGAGTGAATTCCTCTAGATTCCCAAATACCATTTAACTGCATGTTTTCTCCTGAAAGTAATAACAGTTACGCAAAAGTCTCTTTCAGAGAGTTCATTTTGTGCAGGAAAATAACAACCATATGAAAATTGCACCAACAACACAAAGTGCATAAATTATCAATTGATAAAATTGAAAAAGAATGCATTTGGTAAGTTTACTGAGGTCAGGATATTTTGAGGAATGGAATGAGACACCACTATATATTCACCATCGATATAAATAACACCACTGTAATATACAAATAAAACAGTTCTCTTGATTAGTCAATGGATGAGAGAAATAGTCTCTGCATAGCTTGGACATCTTAAACCCTAACAAATCCAAAATCCCTACATTCAAATTGGTCAGTCAGTGCCTTTCAGTTCCATCATATCCAATAGTTGTTAAATCATTTTCCTAGTTTCACTAAAATACCACAGCAACCACTCAATTTTATAAACCTGAGCCACAGAAATATTGTTAAGATGTAAATGTTGACTTCAATTACAAAAAAACCAAACAATTACACATACAAAACAGTCCAAGCTAAGCAGAAATCAGAAAAAGAATATCGGAATATAAGCTTACAACAATAGGTGATGTCCTAATTGAAGGTAATGGACTCTACCTGCAAAAATCTCTAACAGCTGTCATGGAAAATGTACAGATGCCATTTTTCTGTAACTACAATCTATGACAAAAGAGGTGAGGCCTTTCCATGTCTGACTTGTCACAGGCCGAGCACTATGTTTCTTGCTATGTTTTGTCTACTAAGGCATTTTCTACTGTCGTTCACTGGTGTCCTCAAAGATATAATCCTCTGTCCAACTCCAATGCTGATTTGCACTGTGAAGTCTAATACAGACATTTAGCACTTCTCTTCTGAGCGGATCTGTCTGCACAGTGCGATGGCAAACACCAGGCCAATGATCTGTAAGGACAACATATGGAAGTATATATAACCTACAGAACAGGTAAATCACTATGTCTTTTGAACTGAAGATACAAACTTATGTGACATAAATACTTTCACCAAATGTGTCCAACTTGTCAATTGATCTTACCACTTGCTGTTCACTGTTAATCAAATATACTACCAAAAGAATTTAAAGAGCACCTGAATTTTTCACATTGCTACAGTTAATCTGTCATAAAAATGTAGGGTACGTCTATTGCAGTGCATGCACAAAGCGCTAACATTATTCCCCCGGGCAAAGGATCAGTTTTCATTCCATAACCCCAGCTGCCTTGTCAGGCGCTAGAAGATGTAGGTCAACAGTCATATTTCCAGCTCATCCAAAAGGGTACCCATGTTTCTGCTTAGTGAACAGAGGCACATTTTGAACAAAGTCACTTCCTAAGGAGACACCACATGTGCTACATGTGCTTCAGTGTGAGGTAGGATCAAAGTCCTAGAAACTCTTAGGAGCCGCACTGCCCAAAGCGGTCATCCATCCAACTATTCTCCGAGACCGACTTTGCTTATCTTCACCTGACTTGTGACCTGTGCGCTGTGCTCAGGACCACATGCCACCATGACAGATTAACTATAGCAATATGAAAGAATTGTTAAGTTCATTCAAGTAATATATATTATTCATTTCCTCCATGTCTAAGGTAAGGAAAACAATATTCAGGAAGACACAAACAATACTTTGAAGGTATAACAGCCAGGCCACATAGGTAGTGTAGTCTTGCCTTGGCATCACACTCCAAAACACCATACGGTAGCATCAGTGACCTGATACCTATCTTAGTCATCCTAAACATGGAACTTGGAACATGGATCTAATCTGCCACACATGAATACATGTATAATGAAAAGAATCATACCCCAAGAGAGTAAAATTGTACAACATCTACATCTTGACCATGCAGAGCAGTTATTGAAAGAAAGAGCAAACAATCCACACCATCATGGCACAACACAGTCATTGAAGTCACAGAGCAGAACCACAAGATTCCCTTTATAGTTGCGAGTATAAGCATTCGGTAGTGGGGACCTATTTTGACTTGGAATCCCAAAGGAGCATAGAGCATTATTGATACTTTTGGCAGAAAGATCTTAAGTTTCTATTCAAAGACCAACATAATTCTGCATAAACCTGCCACAAAATTAGTTGATTTAGAATAATTGTGTGTGTAATGTTACCTGTATTCCAGCAATGCCACATCCGACACCAATGATGATGGTGCTGTGTTGTTTCATCCATTCAATCAGCTTGGCCTTGCATCCCTGTACACAAATAATAGTAGGGTGTCTTAAAAATACTACTCAAAAAGAAGTTAAAGAACATATTTTTCATATTACTATAGTTAATCAGTCATGGCATGACAGATTAACTATAGCAGTATGGTGAGGTGAAACGGTGTTTAACGTCGCGTCCAAGATGATTGCACTTATATTGCAATGTGCATGCACATTTATGTGTGGGTGGCTGCTTGTACAAGTCCGGATTGAGGCAGATTTATAGTGCTAGCACACTGAGATACCATGTCGCAGTTTAACATGAATACCAAACTCAGACACAGTATACTGACTCCGAGCCGACCAGTCCTTGTTTTAGCCCCTTAATGCCGAGCGCCAGACAGTGTAACAACAAGTATCATCTTTTAACGTCTTTTGGTATGACACGGCCGGGGATAGAACCCCGGACCTTCCGTTCTCCGGGCTGACGCTCTACCACTAGACCACAGAGGCGGTATTCTGGATCCTCTAAAACCAGCATTGGCGCCACCAGCACTGGAGAAGAATCCTCTCTGATGAGAGCCGTTACTGTATCTTAACAACAGATGGCAGAGAGAGAGTCTGGCAATGCTGTGGGAAACTTAATTCGGATGCTTGTGTTGTTGAGAGAGACTCGTGGGGTGGTCCGAGCATCATGGTGTGGGGTGGAATTGGTCTTGCACAGAGGGTCGGCCCTGTGGTGTTCCAGAACATCGGTCCAGGGAGAGGAAATGGTGTCACAGCAGCTCGGTACATTGATCAAGTCTTGAGACCACACGCCATGCCTCATTTGGCACATCGAAGCAACCACAAGTTTCAGCATGATAACGCCCGTGCCCTCACTGTGAGAGCAACAAGAGACTTCCTCCAGCAGAATGGCATGAGAACCATGCAATGGCCTGTCCTCGATCCCGATTTAAATCCCATTGAGCACTTGTGGGACAAGATTCAAAGGCAGCTGAAAGACGTCCGACCAAGGCCGACAACTGCAGCTTAACTGCGTCAGGCGTTCCTCAGACTGTGGGCTCAAGTGCCTATGGCCTTCATCAACCGCCTCATCCATTCCATGTATCGACGTTGCACGGCAGTCATCAATGCACATGGCGGACACACGAGATACTGACTTGTGATGCCATTTTCTCAGAGACTAGTCTTGTGTTTCACTTTAAGAACATTTGACACTTTAATTTCAACCTTGATGATCAGTTTTGCCAAGTCTCATCTTTTTAAAATGTCTCAAAGCATGTTTACAGTGTTCTGACAAATAAGGTTTCTCATATATCTATCCATGGTGATGTTTCTTTTGCAATTCAGTATATTTTAACTCATGGCTACACCACTCGTGAAAATATCTTCTCCTCTCCCCCCCCCGTCACTCAATGAGAGAAACATGATATTACACTCAACACATGAAATATCCTCTATGTATGCCGGGATATCTTTAACAAAAAGGATGGTAGTTTGGATGTTCACATGGTTGAGAAGGGTTGAAATGATTTAGGCATTAAAACCCAAACGTTTTAGAGGATCCAGAATATGAGTTACTCTCAAATAGAATTGTGTATCAGTTATCAAGGTTCTTATGCATTTTCCAATGCACTACATGAAGTACCAACCCTTTTATTGTAGGAGCTTGCCCCAGTCTGACATTGATTCTTGTCGACCACCTCTTTGTTAACACCCCTGGTGCAGCAGGATTCAGGGTAGACAAGCTGAAAGCAACATCACATAATACATCTACAGAATACCAGACACCTATCTGCCATGTTTGTTTGATGCTACGTATATTGCATGCAGCAGCATGACTAGTTTTAGAAAAGGGTGCTGAAACTCAAAATATGCAGAAAGAAATTACTATGGATGCATTTGTAGGGTTTAATATGATTTAACCTCAAAATTTAATATCAAAGCAATTCACAAACATCAATTGGGCATCAACATGGAAACATTACTTGAAAATAGAAGTTCCATAATTGCGTGCCGCAATCTCACCAGTTACATCCATGATGGCCACATTTCCACAATTTTTTTTTCATTACTTTGGTGGGTACCCCTGTAATTTTAGCAAGGCTAAGGAAGGAGCACCACATTCTTTACCAATACAGCCAAAGGTATTCAGTATTCTGTATTCTTGCTCAAATATAAAATGACCAACACCTTAGTCACCTTAGTCTACAAATGGTCTGAAGTACTAACGCTGTTTTAACTAAAAAATAAGTACCGGTACCTCACCTTGAGCAAACAATTTCCCATAACCATAATGCTTAAAGGTGAAAATGTAGCAGGTGCCTCGATTCAAATAACTAAGGAACAGATTCCTTGAACCACCCAGACCCTCATCCCTTAATTTCAAACACTGAGTGATCTTTATTTTAGTACACAAATAAATTCAATATTCGGGGAAATACAAAGCATATTTTCACAATATTAATTTAATATCAGCATTTGGAATTGACTAATGTTTGGGAAATGTGTGGTTTCAAAAAATACTTTCTTTAGTGGTTATGTGGTCATCAGTTCAAATGTGTCCTAATGCAGATTTTTGTTGGTGGGAAAAGAAAAGAATTCTGAATTTCCTTGGCTGTAGATGTGGGGGGGGGGGGGGGGGGGGGGGTGAGTTTGGGGGTTATTTTCACAATTGCAATGGTATTAAACCAACTTTAACTCTTGATTATTATATTAATCAATGTAACACAAATTAATAAAGCAATTCCCCCAACGTCAAAGTTGGCCTTTTTTCACCCTTCCAAAGGGAAGTAACTCTAATTGAAAGTTGGCGTAATCCTTGCTATCAACAAACGACAGGTTTGAAATTTGACCGTTAAAAAGTTTTCTGCAGCAAAATTGTTTTTATTTGTAACTATTTGCAACAATTAAAACTATCGATTCTTATGCATATTATTGGCAATATCAATTTTCATTCCTGTCCATATAGTACAATCATAGGCCAAACAATTGCAAGACACTGATAGATGATTATACCGTTACACTACTACATTGTCCTAGTGGTAGAAGAATAACATGTTTATCTCAAAACATTCAAGTTCATATTATTCAAAGGACTAAAGACTGGTTGACCATCTAATGTGAATAAGGGTCATCCTAATAATACCCATCCAACAAAGTTTATATAAGGATATTTAATGATGGTTCTCAAATACTTACCTTTGTAGTGGTGCTCCATTTGCTGTTAACATAATCCGATGAGTTTGTTCCACCACAACACACAAGCTGAAACAAAAACACAGCAGTGAAGACAAACAAAAAGGTCATCTGATTTTAGAGTTGCTGTCAGCAGTCTAGATAGATCTTCAGCAAACCATGCTTGCCGTAAAAGGCGACTATACTTGTCGTAGGAGACTAACGGGATCAGATGATCAGATTTGGTTGATGCATGTCATCGTATCCCAATTGCTCGGATCGATGCTCATGATGTCAATCACGGGATTGTTTAGTCCATACTCGATTATTTACAGATTGAATTATAAAGCTGGAATATTGCCTTAAACAACAAACACACAAACAAATAATTTCTCCAGCCATCTACTAAGTTTGGTTTAATGCCACTTTGAACACTATTTCAGTTATACCACAGCATGTTGGCTTGAAATTGGAAGAAAGCCTGAAGTGATGAGGGTCAAGTTTGGTCAAACCTACAAAGATTTGTATGGTCCTGAGTGAGTGAGTGAGTGAGTGAGTGAGTGAGTGAGTGAGTGAGTGAGTGAGTTTGCTTTAACGCCACTTTTAACAGTATTCCAGTTATATCATGGCATGTCAGCTTAATGTGGGAGGAAAGCCTGAAGTGATGCAGGTCTCAGACGTTTCCCACTTCGGTGAAACCCACAAGCACGGGTATGGTGCTGACAAACCTAGAAACATAATCGGGGCGAACCGGGATTCGAACCCACAACCATAGGTACCACCCACCCAGTAACATTGTGTGCACTAATGTCATTTCATAGTGCTAATCCACAGAGAAACATTGCCAGTTTACAATGGATACCCACTCAAGCACAGTATACTCGAGCAGACCAGTCCTTGTTTTATCCACTTAATGCTGAGAGCCAGGCAGGGTAACAACAAGCACCATCTTTTAGCATGTTTTGGTTTGCATGGCCGGAGATAGACCCAACAACTTTCTCCTCTATGGGCAGATGTTCTATCCACTAGACCATGCAGGCAGTCTTACCAGTTAGTTGTTCAATGAACGAGTGTATTTTATTACCAGTTGCCGTGTAAACACCAGTGTACAATCGAATTTACATTTATAGTCATAAGTTATAGTTTTAGATTCAGTTTTAATCATGTTTGTTTGTTGTTTAATGCCGCACTCAGCAATGTTCCAGCTATGTGATGGCAGTCGGTAAATAATCAAGTCTGGACCAGACAATCCAGTGATTGACATCATGAGCATCAATCCATGCAATTAGGATACAATGACATGCATCAACCAAGTCAGCGAGTCTGACCACCCAATCCTGTTTGTTACCTCTTCTGACAAGCATAGTTGCTTTTACGGCAAGCATGGGTTGCTGAAGAGCTATTCTACCTCAGATGAGGACAAAGCTGACAGAATGACAGGCTTACCTCTATCTGCACCTTGTCAATTGCATCTCCAACTGAAGACCTGTTGGCGAAATCATATTCTTCCTGGATTTTCCTCTTCAGTTCCGCTTCTAGCTTGGTTTCCAGCTACAAGAAAAACTATATGGTTCAGTATCTTCAAGTAGAATAAGTGAACTTACCTGAATATTGTATTTATTATTCACAGTTGCAATTATGAAAATGTGTCACTCAAAATACATTGCATGAATATTCATGACACAACCTCATAAAAAAGGGAAAGTTTAGAATGCTCATTTAACACTTTATTGCAATCGTATCCAGTAGGAACATATATTTTCTGCCAACTTCCCCTGAAGCTGTAGGGTGCCTTCTTCCCCTACTGGGAAGGTAGTTATATACAAGTTACTGAATTCATTTATTTGTTGTTGTTTAATCACTCAGCAATATTCTAGCTATATCACAGTGTCCTGTAAATAATTGAGACTGAACCAGACAATCCAGTGATTGATATTGTGAGGAGTGATCCACACCGTCCACGTACTTAAAATGGTCATAACCAGGAAAGATATGGCTTCCAGTGATCCACATCCCAGTGGTAACAAGTCCCACTAATACACAACACAAGGCTATTGAGTGTGAGTAACTTAACATTTAACGTGACATCTGCTATATTTCAGCCAACCATAGTGACGAGAATAAAGTATCTCTACTTGACATCTCTACTTGACTTATGACTGATTATTATTCTTCCTTGTCCACATGCAAAGTCATCAAGTCCATTCCACTGGTCTCACGTTGAAAATGTTTGAGAACAATAGTACTTCCAGTTCACTGCTATAGTCCTAATGGTCTACTTCACATGAACCAACAGACATGTGCAGCACATCAACCAGGGTTTCCTAAAGTGCATGAGTGAGTTGGCTCTAACACCATATTGAACAGTATTCCAGCCCAAAGTGATGCAGATAAGACATTTACCACTCTGGTGAAACCCACAAGCATAATTATGATACTGACAAACCTAGAAACATTGGGATTCGAACCCACAATCACAGGTTTTTGCGTGCCCTAAGGACGTAACTCTGCACAGCAAATTGAGGCCAAATTTCAATTCAAACGAGGAAATACCCATCCATAACAACTATAACACATGTATAAGGCATCACACATACATTTTACTTTGTTTGCTGTTGGTACAGTGGTAACCAATGGATTTCTCTCCCCCTTCGAACAACTTTTTCACTCTCTCTCCCTCTCTTTCCACAAACATTTCCAGGCTCTTCTAAGTATTTTCAAGGGTTGATTGACAAGTTCTGAGCCTCACATAGAAGTCATTGTGTAATAGGAAAAAAACAATGTTGTTGACATTACATGATGACATCTATGTATATCCACAAATATTTGAGTCACTTGAGCAAATTGTTTTGTTCAGACAAGTCAGTAATATAAGTAGGGTTCTGTGAAATGGACATACCTAAAATGTGCAGTGATATCGTACTTCCAGATTGTTGTTTGGATTCAGTGTGCAAGAGGTTAGTGCAAGAGGTTAGTGCAAGAGGTTAGTGCAAGAGGTTAGCCCAGGTTTTAGCCATAGACACAAATGATTTCAAGAACAAGTTCTGAGTACTGTTGAACATATAACCAAGGAAAATGTGTGATGCCAACTCACATCTCCTCTGTAGAGAGCCACCAGAATACCAGCGGCCAGCTCACCAGCAAACACGACCACCAGGAAGAAGATGTACTGAAACAACGAACACATTGACATCAGGCTTCAACTCCCTGCAGGATGTCTTTATTCTCATCTGGACAAATATATCAAAAGAAGACAGGCCATTTTCAAAACTATTTTTTTCTCTTGTTCCACAGTCAGAAAGGACATATTTACATAACATGGGAAAGTGAGTTTGAGCTACCAAGATTTCTCTGAATATACCGTATTTTACCTAATAAGCGCCCAGGGCGCTCTCAAAATTAGATATAGGGCTCTTATTAGAATAAAGTTTTGGTGAAACCCAGAGTTGAAAGTACTTTCTCCCTGAGTGAATAAGTTCAAACAAGGAACTTTTCAAACTTACAAAGCCAAGCAGACACTGGCTGTTTCTGATGGCCCCACAGCATCCACAGAATCCAACAGCAAAGACGAAAGCACCGAATGCGATGAAGATATATGCTGCATATTTAAGTAGCTCGCCTTCACCTTTGACCTGGATGACATCCAGGTAGGACTGGATGTTGGGGTCAACAAGGAACCAAATCCCAATACCCAAGATGGCTGCCCCAGACAGCTGAGGAGCAGAAAACAACATATACTGAATGCTACTATGCAGGATCATATAGACTGATGATATGGCTGACAATCTTCATTTCTAAAAGCCTTGGAGTTTTTCCACTTTTAGCAACTCATGTTGATATATTTGATATAAAAAAACACGAAGGTGAGATTTATCATCCAACATCATTTGTCCAACTTTTTAATTGATTAATTATTGTAGATATAGTAAAAAGCAGTGTCTTAAGAGCAAAAAGTACTGCTTACAGCTTCAGCAGAAGAGTCCTGTGTAATACCAATTTTATGAAACGAGTGAATAGTTCTGATATCTGATGAGTTTCCGCTCGTCAGATACCAGAACTATTCAAGAGTTGCATTATTACTTTTATTTATTATTTGCCGTTTAAAACTTTTTTTAATAATTCCAATGCCATGTGTGATTAAAGGCAGACATCTACACGATTCACAGCATAATCCAATTGAGTTTAACAAAACAATACTTCAAAGTCGTCAAAAGTTGACACGTATTAATTTAATACCATGCAACGGCCAACCTCTAGAATTCAGGATTCCTTCCAGAAAGTTATCATAGTGCTAAGGTTGTCAATTACTCCCATAAACCTAGGGGTACAATTGTCGTGATGCTATCATCTCCTTGTGGAACGGGGTCCTGCACCATGTTTACAATCACGTCACAATACCTTATGACGTAATTTGAGAATTGGTGTTGCAAGATCCTCCGGCGGAACAATGCCATGTGATGTCAGCCTAGCAACAGGGTTGCCTGCGTCATCGAGGGTGCATAAGCTCCTTTTAGTGATCTATCATCTCTATACGCAATGTCGCTGAATAAGCCCAGGGATTTTGAGAGTTTTCAATATTTGTTCGTGAAACTTATTCCAAAAGTGTATTAACACATGCCTTCGTACTACAAATTTTGTAATACAGCTGTATGTTTATTAAACAAGTGATCTCTTCACGGGCAAGTAATAAAATGTAGATATCGCTTGATCGCACCCAAACCATATCTCCTGTGGTAGCCAGTTTTGGATGATAAATTACAGTTTCTCATTGTTCTTGTTCTGACAAAATAAAGTAACATTTGTGCACATTTCCTTTGAACATATTGAACAATGTCAGATATTAGCATGTGTAGTTATGGCAACATCTGACATGTCAGGGGGTTGAATACACACTGGAAAGTATTTGTGAACACTGAAAATCATAGACCCACCCTTAAATACACAGGCTTCCATCAAGCCTTAAATGATATATATCTCTAAACATATAAATTCCTGCCCAACACAGGGCAATGACTTACCCAGAAGATGAAGTTAAAGACAATGAGTAACACTCTGGCACAGCCGGCTAGACAGTCTCCGCAGCCCATGATTCAGAGGCAGTATTCTGAAACAACAGTGAGCCGTGCGAGTGAATGAGTTGAGTGAGTAGCTTGACATGCTATCATTCAAGTGAGTGAGTGAGTGAGTTGGGTTTAACGCCGCTTTTAACAATATTCAAGTTATATCACGGCGTGTCAGCTTAATGTGGGAGGAAAGCCCGAAGTGATGCAGGTCTCAGACGTTTACCACTTAGGTGAAACCTATGAGCACGGGTATGGTGCTGAAAAACCTAGACACATAATCAGGGCGAACCGGGATTCGAACCCACAATCATAGGTTTCTGGTGTGGCCAAGGGACGCAACTGTGCACAGCGAATCGCAGCACCTTAGATGACTGGGCCACCCGTGCACCCCCTATCATTCAATACTCCATGTGTGTCTGGTCAAATTTTAACCATGTTAATACAGCTGCAAACAGTAGAGACATTACGGCCTAAAATATAAACTGAGGTTCCGATTACCCCACCAACCAAAAATGTAACAGCTCTGGAGGTGAGAGTCATCAAAGGGATTAATAAACCGAAGATCTTCTCTCACCATCCCTACAGTAGGTCAACCTTCAACTACCGGTAGTGCTGCAGAATCAGGTCACAACTTGTGACCGTCGTCAACATGTTCAACTGCGAACACTGAACATGTTGTATGAATTGATTTGTGTAAAAATTCATTCACGGGTCTGATTCAAGTCAGACACAAAATGTATGACATGTTTTATCATGTTTTATTATCCCGAAAGAAAAAAAAGTTGTTGAAATGAATTTGCTGGAGTGGGTTTATTTATCATTCATGACATTGATCAGAATCTCAGAAATGCCCATGCAATTACATTGGCCAAGCCAGGAATAAACATTATTATATATGCAGTACCAACAGCCACTGTATCATAATGAATACTTTGACATTTCAGAATATTGATTTACTTCTCATGGGGGCAACACGTGTCATTGAACACAACATGGATTACAGTTCAGGGTTATAACTAGACCTAAAAGTTTTACTAGGCCGGGTAAAGATGAATTGCCCTAGTAATGTTAAAACAATGGGGAAATTGGGAATTTTGTACTAGCCCGCAAGAATTTGTGCTAGTGCCGGGTTAGCAGGCCAGTGTAAATTTTTAACCCTGCAGTTTAGTTTTATTGTTAAAGTCATCATCAAAAGAATATTTATCATATTTTGTTTGTTGTTAAATGCTGCAGCCATTATTCCAATATTCGACTCTGGACAAGACAATCCAGTGATTGAAATCATGAGCATTGAATTACGCAATTGGGATATGATGACATGCATCAAACAAATCACCAAGTCTGACTGTTTTTTTTACATAAAATGTTCAGTGAATGTGGTTCGCCAATGTCTGATCTAAACAAACATTGTCACACCTTTTAATTGCCTGGTTGTATCATTGTCGAAATTTATGAAAAAAGTTACTTAACCAAGGGCAAGTATGACTATTTTAAAATGCACCTGCCCAAAATCATGCTGATAAATTCAGTAAAATGTTACATTTACAGAACTGACAATCAGAGATACACCTGTCCTCCATTTGTCTTATTTATTCATGTTCAGTAAAGTGATCCCTCGCTATTGCGCCCTTCAATATAGAGCGAGGTAACGCTTGGCTCCCTAAATTTATGAACATTTTTTGCAAACTCAAGTTTTGCAATAACATGATGTCTTTTCTACATCACATAAAACATTACCAGCTGATCACTGCGAGCATGCAACACCGGAAATGTCAATTAATAAATCTGAACTGAAGTCTATTTAGACAATTTTGTCCTATTATTACACTGTTGATGATATATGGTTATAAAAACATGTTCGTTGTTTATCTGAACTTATGTTTGTAGCATATTTTATAAATTTTATTCAAAATTTCATTCAACATGAGCTCATGCATTACTTAAGCGAGAGTTAACATGGTTACCATGGTTACAAAGGTGTTACTTCCACTGAAGTTCCAGTGGAATTTCATTGTTGATATTACCAGCAACTACACCCTCTCTACACATCTTCTGTAGTATGGTTCTTTAATTTCGACACAAGAATGGTTTAACTACACAATATCATAAGCATAACATGACAAAAATTCCCCACCTACTCCTCTTGATATTATTTATCATTGAAAATTTGAAGTCAACAAATGACATGTTACGAAGCAAATTCCATCCCATTGCATGACATCTTCCTAAACGTCACAGGTCATAACACAGGGAATGAGCATGATGAGGTATGACCACATTTAGCATGGTTAGGAGCTTTGAAAAGGATGCACTGATTGCAATATGATACACTACACATACTGTTTCACACAAAACACTGTGAAGACAGGCTTAAAATAATTTACTATGCTTAAACCATGTAAAGTTCTCTATCCCAGTTAACCAAATTTAAGACTTTTATCATGTTTATACATTGTTTCGTTTCAAGACCTTCCCAAGGAAATGATCCTACTTTTCAACAGGAGTGCTGCTTTCAAATAGATTTGATATTCTTAATTTAATGAAATTTCAAACATTGTCACATATGATGGGAATGTTACAGATCTCCAATGGCAAGACAAACTATCAGATCTGCTGGAGACTACTCTCTCTTGCAATCCATAAGTCCTCTTTCATTTTGAGCATCCAAACGCACAACAAAACACAAAAAACACAACAATCAGTTGTTAACTGTTTATCATTTCCTCAATCAACAACCTAATAATTTAGTTACAATTGCAATCACTGATCCTGTTGAATGTTTGAAAGCATGATAACATCACCATGATCACACAACATTCCACCAGTGTCTGATCCGGCACTGGAAGTCAACACCAGCAGTACAACATGGACAACACTGATATTGACACATGAT
Organism: Haliotis cracherodii; assembly: GCF_022045235.1. Lineage (NCBI taxonomy): Eukaryota > Metazoa > Mollusca > Gastropoda > Lepetellida > Haliotidae > Haliotis > Haliotis cracherodii. Next base: position 14,288,102 of record NW_027266270.1, on the reverse strand, counting down.
TGACGATAGTCAATATCAGTTCGTCAGCTGCTGCTGGCTCAGCTGGTGCAGTCATAAACCCTTTGCCTGGAAATGCTTCTCCCATAAAAGAAACACAAAACCTATGGATCCTCAAATGATTCCTGCCCATGTGTACAAAAAGGGTCATTATTTTTTATACACAGTGATTTATCTGCTTCAAGGCCAATATTCGTCCCTAAATCTGCAGCAAATGTCAGTAAAAATTCCCAAATAAAGAACTAAATAGTTGCAATTTCATGTTAAAGTATACTGCATAGTTATACATGTTAATCATGGATAATCCATCTTCCAGAGGCAAGGGCGTTAACTGACCAGATTCCATCCTTGCCAAACTAGGCTAGAATTTCAAGGCCTGATTCCAATTTTGAACAAAATATGGATTGTTTCCAAATTTGCTTTCCAAAGACACTTCATAAATCCCTGAAATATAAGGTACATAATAAAACAAAGAATGGCCATGATTACCTGGGCTGAAAATATGATGAACACACTCAAGATATTTATGAAGTGTAAATATAAAATAACACTCTCTCCAATCCTGCCAATACATTCTAATTCCATCAAGGCAACGGTTACTAGTCCCAAGATAAGTGAATCTGGAAAGACCAATTGTTTCTCCTAACACCTATTATCATGATCATGCACTTAACTGATGACATCTACTCTGGCTATGTGTATTTCTCAACCCTCTCCTGGTGCATGTCTATCATCTATTTCATGACTCATGAATCATGTTCACAGACCTGGTATCACCAAATCATTTACCATAACAAGGACAGGCAAAAACAGAATAAAAAACAATTGTCTTATTTGTCTACTCACTCCCCAAATTGTTAACCAGTATTTTCATATTCTTACCAACATGACCAATGAACATGCTGAACCGTGACATGACACACCCCTTATCATTTATCACACACCTAGAATAAACTAGAAAGCTGTTGTTTGCAACCTGAACATGCATCTCAAGAGCCTATAGGAACTTCAGTCTAAATGATACCACTTCTGGTTCGGAAAAAAACAAAGCCTAATGCTAGTCTAAAACAAGTCCCATGCCTGAAGCATGGACTGCTAAACTATTAAGTCTTTGACTGCATCAGGAACATTTTTAATGCATTCAATTATGTCTATCATCAAAGTAATAACTGTGTAGTCAGAGTTGTGTATAACATATGACATAATTAATGTTTTGTCCTGTAGGACACTGTGTAATCATGGTAATCAATATGGGTTGTGTGACTGTATCCAGCGGAATTAAGCAAGACTCTGTAAGACTCCATAAAGACCATCATGTCTAACGCCTATGTTGACTCAGTACAATGCATTCACCCCCAGTATCATTAATAACATGGATGAAAAGGAACTTAACTGCTTTTCCTGGCAACACTGAATCAGAATCAATAAAACAGCCAGGATTATAGGAGATGAGCCACAAATGCATCCATTATGCAAGAATCCAAAGTACAATGTACACCAGCCATGTGTATAATTCACTAGGACACTTTCCAGTCCAATATATCTAGTCAAGATTATATTTCCCAGCACTCAAATACCTCCAAACCATATTTAGACTGTTATTTGTAGCTGAAACACCTTCTCAATGATTTGTGGGTTATTTGGAACAAAATAATACATGCTTTTTATGAGAAGTATTCAAGAACACTCCAGGAGTCCTACTCTCAGAAAGATGAAGAGAGGAATCAGAAGCCAGCAGTGCTCTCCCAGCTGGGTGCACATCATCAGTGGGGTGTGACTACAAATGCAACCAGCAGATGCTGGCAGTCATCCAATGCACAGTGATCAGACATGTTCAGATGTGGGTCAATATCCCACTTGACTGCAAATATGTCGGTCAAACAGAACTCCTGATAGGTAATCAATAATAAACGAACCAGTTTTAACATAACTTGGGTCACAGTCCTTCTTTTAACTAACCAAGGGATTAAAGCTTTGAACACCTGCCAAAGGGTTTGGTGAACATACTCAGTTGAACATGTTGAACACTATCTTATTGGAACAAGGTACTCAGTTGAAGACTGCAAGTTTGGACATGATTCATTCACTGGAAGGTGAACTATCGATCACTGAACATAGATCTTTTGTCAACTGTGAACAATTTCCCATCTACATTCTATTCCTTATTTAAAAGATACCATCGTGGCCTGTCATTGTTCAACGGTACCAGACATCTCCACTGTGCCTCAGTTGAGTCAGAAACTGAACTAAGTGAGATCATAGAGATTTATTGTTGATTGAATGTGGAGACATGAAGCAAACATAATCATGATAATTTATAGGTACCTTTCTCTCTTTTATCACCTGTTCCTAATACTGAATTCATACACCAAACCCATGTATCTGGCATAACAGTTTTGCAATGTAACACTAGCAAGCAAAAACTGTACTTGTTTTTTATAAATGATGCCACAGGACTGAATTGCTTGGAGCAGTAAGTTTTAGACAAATCAGAAATGAATGCAAGGAAACAGGTATTTAACTCCTGATCTTTACAATGTCTACTGATCAACCATTCATCATACTGTCAGTGACCTAAACCTGATGTGAAATTGTTATAATAAATAGTATCAACATGCTTCACATAGTACTTGTATGTAACCAGAACATTACCTACAGAATACTCAGTCTAGAACATACAGATAATGGGAGTATACATGGTTACGTGAAAATTGAGAGCAAATGACAAAAATAAAAAAATTCAATATGAATACTGCTCTATTGGCTGATTTGTTTTACTTTTAGGGAAAAAAACACAAAAGAAAAATAATTAAGAAAACTTATGTTATCTACATCATGTATAGAATCTACCTATGATTCACTAGCCAAACCCCAATACATCCGTCATATCATGCTATATAGTTGTTTGTTTGTTGTTTAACACCACACTCAGCAATACTCAAGCAACATGGCATCCAATAATTGTATCTGAACCAGACAATCCTGTAATTGATATCATGACCATTCTCATTATGATAATGTACATGAAATGGGAAGAAAAGAAAGTGACATTTGAGAGACACCACAAGCATGATAAGTAACACTAACAGGATAATTAAAGATCCAGCCTTGTCATGTTTTAGGTTTCTCTGGTTTTCTTAGAAGCTTTTAGATATGTTAGAGGCCTTTGCAAAACTTTTAGATATGTTAGAGGCCTTTGCAAAACTAAATCCTAATGCTGACCATGTTGACCCTGTTTATATTACCAGGTAATATCTACAATTAAACATAAATAAACATAAGCCCTATATCATGAGACCGTGGACATTAACATGGTTAAACTGCTAATTAGTAATTACTGTCAGTGACTCAACAAAGCTCATCAAAGTGATCAGTCCGTATTGCACAATGGAACATGATTCATTGTGAGTGGGTTATGGATGTTGCACTGGAGGCCTGTATCAGCTGTTACCACCATGTTCACTGTTGCATCATATGTCACGGTTTTCCCACACTGAACAGGTGGCACTCACTAGCTGTGCAATGCTACACTCATATTCATTAGTACCTGTGTGTATATACACATAACCTACCTTTAGTTGAATTAATGATTTCAGAAGATCTTCTTGACATTCATTACAAATAGCTGGGCCTTATCAGGTTAGGAGAGCTTTAAAAGTTCATTTCCATACACAAATGATAACAAGATTAGGAGCTACAAGGTCACAGAGTTTTACCAGCTGAACTATTGAAGGAAAACAATGCAGAGCTCCAGATAACTTTTTGAGCAACTGAGTTTTTACTCTAGGGTTTCTATGTTAATTGGGTTATTAGATTGTTCATTGGGTAACTAAAATTCTTTCACTGATCTATTCATCACTCCATTGGTTTTTTCCCAAATTTAGGAACATTTTAAGATTTAAAAAAAAAATGAAATAATGTTTCAGATGTGTATAACTGTTCTAAATATATCGGCTTGACTCGGAAGGAAAATTAGCTCCTTTGTATGCATGCTGAGGCAAAAGCCTCATTGGGTATTTACGCGAGCTGTTTTCATAATCATGATAATTTGAGTTTTTCATTTAATGCATGTGTTTCTGTACGCAAGTTAATTAAATTGGGTTTTGAATATTTTTTGGGGGTATTTTACACAAATACGCTGCTTATCTGTTGCTCTGCAATGTGAAAGTTGCATGTAAGGAATTTTTCACAAACCACTAGTCATGCTGGTTGTGTTGGTTGTTTAACGGCTCACTCAGCAGTATTAAAGCCATCTGATGGCAGCCTTTCAATAATCATATCTGGAAAGACAATCCAGTGATTGATACTGTCAGCAACAATCCATGTGATCAGGGTACCATAACACGCAATCAACCAAGTCACCGAGTCGGACCACCGGATCCATTTGGTCAAATCTTACGACCAGCATCATCAGGTTGCTGGGGACCAACCCAGAATACATGGAATACCCAAAGGTGATAACACTCACTTTCAGCACTGTTCAGTGAAATAGTCTAGCCCAGCACTGACAATAATCATGGCAGCCAACAATCTACTCATACTACACGATCATGATGAAATACATAATAGACCATAACATGGCCACTCAACTCGTATTGTGTCCTTACAACATTTACAAAACAGTGACTGGCCAAACAACTAGCCAGATTCAATGAGGAGTAATATTGAATATATGGTAACTAAGTGAACCTCAATAATTTTTTGCACACTGCTGCATGCAAGTCTACAAAGAGTTCTATCAAAGAAAAGAATTTAATAGTACCCTCCATTCTATGACACTATAAACATGACAATACTAAATCAAGTTATACATTAACAATAATGATTACTAATATACCATGTGCAAGAAACCTTATAATTGGTAATAAACATGATAAATGTTAATTTTCAAAATGATCAATATCATACCTTTTCTGGCATATATGTCACCAATGATGAAAGGATATTTTATCCAAAATCCAATATTCCAAATTAATTTGAACAATCACTCTATCATCACAATCATATCTGCATGTTCTTACAAAAACGACCATCTGTGCCACCTCCAGCTGCTAATCACCACAAGGCAACAACTACCAGCTGTTACATGGTTATCATGTAAGCCTAACTTGAAATATACCAGCTGCCCAGCAAATATCCCTTGCCGTATACAATACACAGTGTAACAGCTAGCATATTGCTAAATGAGCAACCTTTATCCATATCCTGAGAACTAGCAGTACAGTAATCTGCCCATCACATTGCCTGTAGCCTGTGGTTGCTTCACTACATAATCTCATCCCAGCCTGCTGCAAGTGTCACACTCATAAAATCTGCAGCATGCACTCAAACCACCTCCAGTAGATTGAAATTTTCTGAGAAAATATGTGTCAGCAGTAATCCTAGCTTTAATTTTTCAGACACCACATCGTGTATATCCTGTGTTGCTTATTACTACACACTTATCATTCTTTGTGACATGTGTAGTGCAATTATTTGCCAAGGAAAGAAAATTCAACATGGCAACTCAAATTACACTGATATCAGAAAATTGATTTCCTTGAAGAAAAACACAGGCTTAGAATGTACTATTGAAGCATCAGTGGTTCTATGTGCTCAATAGATTAACTTGCAAAAACATGTTAACAGTGAGAATAGGAATTTTATATTTTTAAATGTGTCTACCTAACCATGCTAACCATAATAAGCACTGATAAGAAAGCCTTCACATTTCCATCAAACCATCTTATGCATGAAAAGCATGATAATAGAATAGACATTTCTATACAAACTTCAAACAGAGTGCACTTGTTTGCTTGTTTGTTTGTTGTTTACTCCATCACCAAGTAACATCTATATGTTGATGCAATGCTCAGGCCTGTATGTCAAATGTTATGCTTTTAGTTTCAAAAAGTTTTTTTTATAAAACTTGGTTTACGAATCCGCAGACTCCCAAAAATATAAACGTGGAAAATAAAAATATGAAAAGTAGATGACTTTATTCATTCTGCCGAGCAGAAAAATAAAAAACAATTAAAAAAAACCCCAACTCATTTACTGTCACCATAAATATAAATTATTAAAAATACTGTATTAAACATGTTAAAAACTGTTGAAAGTTTATCTTAAAAAATGTTCCTACCTACTTAACATTTTGAGGAAATATAAAACAAAATATGGGGGAAACTGGATTTTGCCCAACCATCCTGAATTAATTTTGCACCCCATGAAACAATTTTTATGTTTAAAAAAACCCCAACACTCACATTAGCATCACTTTAGGAGTCATTTGCATAACAGATTGAAAATAAAAATAAAACAAATTTTATGTTTATAGTTACACACACAAAAATGGAGGAAAGCATCACAAGCTTGATGAAAAATCATCTGACAATGTCCATCAAAGTTAAAAAATGAAATGAAAAGAAAAATATATTTAAAATCCATTCTGCATGCTCTGTTTACCCTATCATCAACCGACAGGAAACAAACACTAGAACAGATCTATATCCGGATAAGGAAAGGTCATCGACTGGACAGGAAGCTTGAAGTGATCATGGCGATCAGTAAAGATATATTACCCATTCAAGTATTATTATCAAACGGTCCACATCACTGCTAAACATGCGGGGAAGTCCCTGGTGTGGTCACTGAATGCTGTACTGTCCACCACAGACTAGGTTATATATATAAACTAATTTCATACAACCAAATAACTGGCATTCATCCAAATTGTCCATCCTAACCTACTGGCCATAACAGAATAAGGGCCGCCTAAGAGGACACATACCAGCCATGCTAATTACAAACCTTAGAAAGATTAGGCTATTTAATCACATGACGATGTTGGATGTAAAGGAAAACAAGCTCTGGTCTTAACAAGCTTAACAGGATAACAGATAAACAGATGTCAAATATTTACAGAGCTAGTTCTGTTCTTCAGACATAGTCAATTCATATGCATGATATGTCAATTAAAAAACCCATGAGTAAACCTGGTAAATTAAAGATCTAATATCAGTTTCAAAATGCCAGGCAAATGTGTAATAGTTGGATAACCCTGGTGCAATATGTTGCCATTGACACTGGTACTACTTACTACTAAGTCTGGAAAACAGATGTAAACTGAGATGAAAAACTGACAACATACACAGTAACACCTCTAACTTCTTCCTACTGTGTAGTACAAGACTTTCACCATATCAAACGTGTACATAGATGCAGCATCAGTGAATACGAAAGTAATGAAATCATGCCAGTCACAGGACATTACAAGCCAAAAAACCAAGCTGTCTGACAGTGAACATGGTGAAGCATTTCTCTCTAACCCAATACAGAGTTTATCAATGGAAAACAGCAAACATGAAAAAAGATGCACTTTATCGGTATGACCCCTAAAATAGAAACACATGAAAATTGATTAAAGCAGACACAGTAAAAAAAGCATATGTCAGACAGAAAGTTGTCAGGTGTTGAATAGCAGTTGGGGGAACACCGATCCTAAAACATGTTAAAATGAAACATTTACCAGGCCAAAAAATGACATAACACAAGGACACAACGGAAAAAGCTTGAAATTCTACTAGAATCAGGATACTTTTAACATGAGACACATGATGGTGACTAGTTTGTTCCAATTTGCATCCGTGACAGACCCGCCTCTTTCATCCCCTTTATGTTTACCTTTACAATGTTTAAATATCTGAGGGATCATTTTACACAAGGATCACCAACAGTAGTTTCAGCTGCCAGAGAATATTTATGCACTACCATGGTAACGCAGTCAACATGTTCCAGTAAAAAGGTAACATGATAATGCAAGTATAGAGCATCGAGCTTGTAAATCTGTGAATAAGTAAATCTGGAAATGCTAAATCCAGTCAAAAACGATGACTGCAGGGCTAATAATATATGTATGTATTTACTTCACGTCTTGCATAGTTACAAGACCCACATTCTTCAGTTTTCTCCTACAGTGTATAATAATCACCATAGCAATACAACCATCAGAGATTATCATATGCTTTCATTAAATTTACACATACCACCACTATAGCAAATCAAAATCATGTAAATATCTAAACATTCTGAATGACACTGAATTATTTCTCAGTAACTACAACGTTCCTCAAATGACTGATCTATTTTTGCAAAGAATATACAATGAGAGCAATGTTACCATGGTTACCTGGTAACCAAACTGTGAATTATTCATACCTGAACAAGTTGACTAGTTTTGAAGTATATATGAAAATTCCTAACATAACCATGTTAGCGGAGGCTTAGATTTCTGTGGGGGCACGGGTGGCCCAGTTGTCTAAGGCGCCACGATTCACTGTGCAGAGGTGCGTCCCTTGGGCATACCAGAAACTTATGATTGTGGGTTTGATTCCCAGTTTGACCCAATTATGTTTCTAGGTGTGTCAGCACCATACCCGTACACCGAAGTTTTTAACGTCTGAGACCCGCATCACATCAGGCTTTCTTCCCACATTAAGCTGACACGCCGTGATATGACTGGAATACTGTCTTAAACGGCTTTACACCCAACTCACTCACTCACTCAGGTTTCTGTACAATGACCATGATGACACAACTGTGAAAGATATGACCATTAATAATATCATCACTAACTCTGCCTTAAAACATTGTTCCCCCACCCATCCCCCAAAAAACAACAACACCATACTGACCATGCTGACATGTAATAGTTAAATCATAAAAAAAAGTTGTTTAGAAAACTGCTCAACATGTTCAAGACAATGTTTAAAATCATCCTTGATGTGTTTTAACTAGAATCTATGACCATGCAATCAACTTCTGTCTGAAAGTAGTTACAGACATTCATAGGAGTACACTTCACAGCTGGCTGCCTTTTCCACGTTCGCAGGCAAGTTTTCAAACACCACATCAATACAAACGTGATGGCTACAGCTTGATCATATTGGCTAGTGTCTTCATGGTCTTAGCATTAGTAAGTAGGATACCTTAAGCATGATCAAGGATGACATTCTGTATTCATGAATGTTACACAACACATTCAAGGCAGTACTAAACATAAACTCGATCAATAGCTGGGACAGTGTTTACTATTAACACAAACACAGAATCACCCCCTTTATCACAGACAGCTGAGTATGAATTGTAGCCTAATTAGACATAGTGGACATTCCTGAGGAGTGAAGCATTGTCCATGATTGTCACTCCTGACTGACAAACGACGTCATGACATATATATTACCATTAACATCCGGAATTATTCATTGTATTGTATCATTGTCAAAGTGAATATGACGAAGTCATAACACAAGTTGCAGATTACATATAAAGTCAACCCAGTGACAGGAGCACTTTATCATTGTTAGGAGGGTTTTTTTCACAATTGTTGAAGTATAAGTTGAGCATGGAGGGTAGAAGCTTATTAAGTTTAGTTAATAACACACCAATTGACAAATATGTGACGAAAGTAATCAGTTTTAGCCAATTTGGTATTTAAACATGCTAAACTTTACTCAAAAGTATGGCATAAAATGTTTGGCTGGAGATCTTGAAAGATTTCCGCTCAGTCTGTAATGTAGACCATCAGTCTGTAGGGCTATGAGAATTGTTGGATATCAAAAACAGTAGTTGAGAAAACTACATGAAAACATTCGTCATTTACCATGTTTATCACCATTAGAACATGTAGAAAAATCAGTATGTAAAACAAACTCATCACTGTAGTGTTATAACTTATATACTGTTAATACTAGGGCTGTGACAAGTCCAAATTTACTACCTGGGTACCCACCTCCCTATTACCCGACCCTACCCGCTGTAGGTCTAAGGAGGTAGGTACAAACTGTCCGACTGGGAAAAGTTTGACCATAGCCCTGTGTTATGATACAAATATATAACGATCTGGTGTATACACTGAAGTTGACTGAAGTTTTATTTTTATCCAAACATACAAAAGTCAGAAGGTATGGGCGTAGTAGTCAGAAAGAACTGCAGAAAATAGTGACTTATAGTTTAAACATAAGATAACATAGATAAGTTTTGTCATTAAACAATAATTCCCGTGACCAACTATGGGTCCGGGTAGTCTTGTGGGTACCCAGGTCCTACTCAGTACCCACCCGACCCAAGTACCCGAGTTACCCGTCCCAGTCCTAGTCAATACTACCATGGTTGCAAGGTGTGAAATTAAGAATAAAGTCATGGAATCCAGGTCAATGGCAGAACCATGATAACTAATGAAGTGATCATGGTTATACAGTAAGATTCAGTGCCATCCCTATACTGAAATGCTAAGACAGGGATCCTCAAGGATCGCAGGACACCCCCATCCCACCCTCAACTTCTAACACTGCTGTTATAAACTTAAAAATAAGTCATCATGGTCATAGTCAACAAGTTTCAAACCACAGTCATTTTGAAGTGCATTTAAAAGTTCTTCATTTCAAAATTTTCATTACTATCAAAACCATAGATTTCATACATTCATTGTCACTTAACAGAGCAGTGACTATGAATCATCTTCATTGCCTTCTGATTAAGTGGGGGCAGTGGGGACACTACCCCAGTGGGGACACTGGGGTAGCCTATGGTTTATAGGGGATGGGACAATACACCAACTGTGTGATCAAATACGTATCATGTTACTTTGTCAGAAAAAAAAAATTCATAAGTGTGCAAAAATGATTTGCTACAGAGTTGCAACAAATGTGCAATGCACATCCTGGTAAACATGGTAAAAGTGCCAGTCCAGAAGGAAATGTCACTGGACCTTCCTGAACTTCATGGCAAGGTTTGAGTGAGCAATTCTTTACGTTAATGCACATATGAGTCTCTATTTCTCTTCTTTCCTTTCTGTCATTTATAAAATGTATTAATAGTAAATGAGTATATGCAAGTAAATCTACCAACTTTGAAGTTTGTCTTGCCAGCATATGCAGGTTGTGTAGAACAATATGTGCAAGTCATAGCATTAGCATTAGTTCAGAATCATATTTCAGCCACGCATACTTTGTTAGCTGTTACTTTTTCTTAAATTTTTTTTTGACTGTCACTGGGGTGGACGGTTTCTTGCTGTATTCATTTGCATCAATCGGTTCGGAATTCTGTCCATCACTATTATTAATTCAAACGTAACTGTCATCGCCGTTTTCATTCACAACTTTCTGTGGAACAGTTGTGTTTTTGCTGAGCAAAGATGGAAAAGTACAGGATGTTGTCAAGTAATGCAAAATGGTGTACATATGTCAGAAGTTTGCAAACTCAATGTACTGCAAACAACATGATCATTTAGCATGTGGAGCGTAATTGAATCCTCGCACCAATGCATGGAGCCATCAAACTGTTCACTGACACAGACAATAAGAGCAGTTATGTCATTGCATTCACAAAACTGGCAATTGCGAAAATGTCAGAGCAAATGTCAATAAAGTTAATTAATGGTGAAAAAACATTAGGGTCGGAAGCATTTGATTGGGTCAGTTGGGTAACCTGAATCACAAGATATTTTTTGTAAGGCTTAAATTGATGGAGATGGAATTTTCCACAGGGTACAAAATTCCCCAGAACAAGTACATGTGCAATATTATGCAAGTCGACATTATACATGTATATGTTTAGGAAGCCAAGTTGCCAACAGTAGATTTAGGCTGCCAATCATAGATTTAAGTCACATTGGCAACCGAAATGGTCGTGACTTAGCTGCTTAGAGGGCTGAATGTAGATGTACATAAAAAAATATTTTTGGTATCATCAATAGCCACAATATGTTCATCACAATGTATTATAGGATTTAATGCTTAGTGTTAACATTTAATAATATGATCATGAATGAACACACACAACCATAATTCGTAAGTTGATCATTATCAGGATGAGGATAATGTTGATTGACAATGACAACGATATATTTGAACCAGACACTTTCACAGACCTGGCAGAAAGGGTGTCAAAATAAACAGATGACAAGCTGAAATACCATAAAATCTTAAAATTTTGCTAATTATACCAAAAAAAGTACACTATCAGGCTCTAAATTTTCAGTGACATACCCGTTTAAATTATAATGTAATCACACATAGATATTACCGTAACATTCTAATAATACAAAATATCAAAAACACATGAAAATACAGTGACAATTGCATGATGCTATCAATATGCGAATACACATAATGGTGAATATCAACGATCTCATACTGAATGCCAAAATTGTATACAAACCGATACAACCCTTGTATTCATGGCATTTCTCTACAACTAGTTTTATACAATAGAAACTGACATGTACATTTGATTAATCAGTGTCCTTCACATAAAGTATAACTTGTCAAAAACATACCATTGGTTACATGACTGACACATAACACAATCAGTATCTGGTATATAGACAGGCTAACTGTCAGCTTTTCAATGTTGCTAATATTCTGCCTGTCTGCAAGGACGCCGTCCCCAAGCAACAAGTTTGCACGGAACTCATTCGAGTAGCTGCTCTGCAAATTACGCAAACAGCTTCTTCGATACATCTATTACACAGCCATACCTTACGTCAAGCCGACAAGCTTCTTACTTTCCCAAAATTAGTAAAATCACAACACCACACCTGTAGATAGATAAATGAATACGGCGTCTTCTCTACAGCGACCTCCAGTGGACGATTCAGTAATCAATTCGGAGACTGCTTGGTGGAGAACATTTTAATATTCCACAAGTTCATTTCAAGTAATGATACCCGAATTGTTACTTTTCTCGGAACTAATTTTAAAACAAGAGATACCACATATACACTTATTATTTCGATATGTTGCTAATAACATGCTCCTCAGAATAATAGTTATATTGTCTGGCGAATAGAAATAGTTGTTTGGGAAATAGTTTCCACTTTCGTTAGCAAACAGGCGAGAACTGTCAGGCACTTGTTGTCAACAGAGAAGCGCGTAGCAGGGCAGGGCAGGTTGTTCTACAGGCTAATCCGTTGTTTAAGGGAGTATACGTATTGTTAGACTACACTGAGCAAATTAATACATTCCTGTTGCAAGGTGTTTGAATATTTTTTTCTCTTCGCTCATCAAAGAAAAAAGTGTCATTTTTCTCAAGCGTAAGGGGATTTAACATAATTTCACATTTTTAAGCGTTTGCCCTTTTCTCGGGGCTATTTATAAATATAACCTTACACTATTAGAATTCATTTGATGACAAACATATAGGTGCCTAATTTGAAATAGGACCGCTTGCCTCTGATACAATTCTTTTTATCTCAATAATGTTAATGTCTTTCTTGTAACACGTTATCTGATCAATGTTTATAGTACAGTGACTATATGATGTAAACTTAGCGCGGATTATTCCCTATCTTTGACATTTATGACCCGTAATTTTTATCTAATTTGCATCAACTTGTCTAGACCAAGGTAAACATGGTGAAGAATTTCCTTCGTCAGGGAAAATCTTTGCACCTGGGATAACATTCCTATAAAGGTGAAGCAGTCCCCCCCCCCCCCCCCCCCCCCCCCCCCCCCAAAAAAAAAAATAACGAGTCTCCAAATGTGTATTGTTTAGATACTTATCCGACACTCGTCTTCAAAGTTAGAAATTGGCTCTAGTCCTGTAGTACTTGCCCAACTGCCCAATAGTTAAGGTATAATAAGGACTAGTAGATATTTGCCATTTTTAAGGGTTTTGCTATATATTATCATTATAAGGACTAGTGGACCAAAAATGTATGTTTCTACCGCTGCATCTCACATATAGGATTATACACACATGATTAATGGTATTACATAAGCACATAGGAACATGTGTTAGGACTGCCGATGTGAGCACCTGTTACGGCACACCAATCCAAGGTCGTGGTTCTGTTTTCACCAGAGCTTCAGATTGCTGTGGTTATACCAACTCCCATCCTCTTGTGATTTCGAGTGATTATGTTTCACGGTATGCGTTTATTTCCATTCAAGATCGAGACGTAGTAAATAGTGCCCCCTGTGAAACATGGGCGCCATCTCTGTGTGATTATGCAAGTCGTTAACTGCTAGATGTATATATTATGCATCTATAAGGCCTCATACATATGTATATTGTTTTAGTTGGTTCCGAAACTGACCATAAAAACAACTGAAATTAGAAAATAAAATAAAATGACTTTTGACCAAAAAGAGTATGTCCTACTGTTTTACAATTAGAAGAAATGAACAAAAATAACACGAATTTTGTAACAATCTGTTATTTGTTGTAAACATGGTATAAAAATCAATATTCTAACAAAAATCAAACAAAACAATTATTTTTCTGTATCTTGCTATGTTTGTTTTTCATTCATTAGTTGAGTACTAATCTTGAAGTTTGTCATTTTATTTCCCCGACTCGTACATTGAATTTTCGGACAATTTTAAAAAAAACCCAAATAATAAGAAAAGAAAGGCCTTCGGGTTCAACAAACATACAAACAGTTGTTTCGGAATGATTTACACCGAATACCAGTTGACCCGAGACCTGCGTAGTCATGAGGAGCATCCTTATTTTACTCACGAATGAGCGTTATATAGCTTTATGAATATTATCATGCAGTTACCCATCTGTTTTGAATGCAGATCACAGTTTTGGAGAGGCGCAGAACTCGAGAGATTCAGGTGTTGGTTATGAAGAGATGTTCTTTCGGAGGGTCAAGACAAATATTGTTTGTCTGTTTAACGCCGCACTTTAAAATAGTCCAGCTATATGACGGCTATCTGTAAATAGTCAAGTCCTGACCAGACAATGCAGGGATTGACATCATGAGCATCGATCCTCGCATCAACCAATTCAACGAGCCTGACCACCCAATCCCGTTAGTCGCCTCTTACGACAAGCATGGGTTGCTGTTCAAAGACGTATTCTACCCTGGATTTTCACGGTTCGAAACTGTATCCGGAATGTTTTAGGCCACATTTACGGAGTCCCGGGCAGAAAATAGGTCCCCAGTGCCACATATGTGTCCTAAATAATGATGACATTGTAATATCGTGCGATCACGTGGCTGACTGTGTGACCTGCTGCCTTGCCAAGTTGATCGTTGTTCATGCTATTTACCATGAGTTTCCCTGTACATCGAATATTGCTGACTTAGGTAATAAAAACTCACCCATTCAGAGTTCGTGTACTTTTACCGCTATTCTGCATTCTTTATACCATATACAGTAAACTACGATTATAACTAACTCAAAGGTACCACTAATGTTAGTTTGTATTAACAGTAGCTCATTGTACAGCAAATGGCCGGGACAAAAAAAAAACCAGTTCGTTATATCCGTCAGTTTGTTATAAGCTTGTTCGTTATAAATAGTTAACTGCAGTCGTTGTTTACAACATGTAGCTACTGTCTTTAGTTACCTGTTCATCAACACTTCCGGGGTTTTTATATTAGCCGGTTTTTTTCTTGACACGTGACAGTTGTATCAGGGTTTTAGTAATAAATTATCAATTACAAAAGTAAAAACAATCTTCAGATCATTTTCACATGTGCAGCTAAACATTTGCTCAGCGCATTGAAAACGTTCCATGCCAAAATAACATTGAATTCAAGGAAGACAATCAGATTTAATTATTCCTTTTTGTCAAATGTAAAGATGATGTGCTTGTCCATCGGAACTTTCTAAAGCTTAGAAGGTTATGTGGTTGACAGGCAATACTATATGTACATGAGCCTATACTTATCAAAGACGCACCTCCTTTACATTTGAAGCTTATTTGGATACGCACCATTAATACCTTCTCATGTATGCAGTATCTTCACCACAACCCGCATTTCAAAGACGATATATAACTAGACGGACGATATATAACTAGACGGACGATATATAACTGGACGGACGATATATAACTAGACGGACGATATATAACTAGACGGACGATATATAACTAGAAAACACTATATATTAACGCATCTTCATACAGCCACAGGTGACCTTGAACTGTTCCTGTGGTTTGTTTCTACAGTATTTCAAGGTTAGAGGTCGCGACCTTATCTTCTTACACCATGAGACGTTTTATGCAGATGATTCACCTATAAGAAGCCGACCTATTTCATTCTACTGAAATCTGAACCCTGCGAACGTGACTTGAACCCAGCGACTTGAAAACAGCGTAAACAAAACAAAAAGTAATACTGAAAATTGATGCTACGTAGAAGCGCCCAAATTCAAGCCTGGCATATATAGTCATATACAGTAAGTACGTTCATTGGATGAATCATCTTAGGACAGATATTAATTCCCCTAAAATACAAGTGACAACATTTCAGGTAGGTATACTGCAGTAAGACAAAGCAAAGACGTATATATACGGCTTTGGACAAAGTCACAAACTTGAATATTGTAAAAGGAAGTACTAAAGATTGACAATGAAATCTGTTTTATGGACTGTGTCAAGTTTACACAACAGCAAATATTTGTGCAAGTATCACTTGTCCCCAACTTGTATTTCATGATTCAAATATAACTGTTTTCTAAAAAAAAAAAAAAATCCAGGGGGCGGCTGGCTACGGCACTGGAACAATTGCAGACGCTGAGCATGCCAAACCATGCACATTGCAAACGGGCCCTGACTTGGTTGATGCATATCATCTTATCCCAATTGCCTGGATCGAGGCTCATGATGTCAATCAATGGATAGTCTGTCCCAGACTCGACTATTTACAGACCGCTGTCATACAGCAGGGGCGTTAAACAACAAACATCCAAAGAAGCAATCCAATAAATGCAAACGAGTTACTTTCGAGGCACAGCCTACGTATCCTAATTTAATATGATAACATAATTATTTTACCATATTTACACATATATGTGTACTTTATGTTTATGACAACATCCTACACATATACATATTTATTACCAAGATTATATCCCAGAAAACTAATACATGTTCCCCCCAAATCAAAGGTTTAACGACTTACGCATACATTTGCATGTATTTGTGCGAGTACTGTTAAAATGTCCGTGTACATTGTTCTGCGTATCGACCCAAGAGGCCTCTGCAGGCTCCAGTGTTTGATCAGCTGTGCATGTGTTGCAAGATCGATCCCTGTGGCGTAGGTGCTAACAAGCTTGGGGTTACTCGATGCAAGTAACGTTATCACTCACAATCAACTTAAATGTGCCCACACATTCGCGTTAAATGACGCAATCTGAAACAAGCATGTTCTTCGATGTATTTGTATACATATACGGAAAGCAAAGTGAACGATTTGGTGTGATTCATACCATATTTCTACACTTACACACCCTGTGTAATGTACATACGCCTAAAGTTGACTAATCGGTTTAAAGGCACATAATGGCAAGATATATTTTTTACAAATTTCTTAAATCGATAGTCCCTTGCGCCATACACTACTTAGTGGTGGTCATTCTGGTTTTCCTCGGAAAGCAGAAATAGCAGAAAGCTTGCTAGTATCAAACGTCAGTGAGCTATATACACGGTACTGACCTTTGTCTATAGTTTATATTGACGGAAACCTACTTTTCATTTACATGTGCTTGGAAACATGCATCAAATGGGCCCTTTCTTAACCACGAAGACGACTATGCTTGCCTAAGAGGCGACTATGCTTGTCCTAAGAGGCGACTATGCTTGTCCTAAGAGGCGACTAACCGGATCGGGTGGTCAGCCTCGCTGACTAAGTTGATGCATGTCGGCGTATCCCAATTACGTGGACCGATGTTCATGATGTCAATCCCTGGATTGTCTTGTCCAGATTCGATTATTTACAGACCGCAGTCATATAGCTGGACTATTGCTTATTGCGGGGTTAAACAACAAACAAACACAACCACGAATTCATCCATACCACAGCGTTGTGTTGTTTTGGACACTGCAATTTCATGTTATCTGGGTACATGAGCATGACACACCACGCGACACCACTAGTCTTTGGGTCTGCCATGCACACAACCCGAATGACGCGTTCATTCTCACACAGTGTTGTCGACACGTTTATTCAAATCTTTCTGGTGCTCCACTCCCTCGATTACACAGATAATTGTATCTCCATTCTGTTACAAGATGCGTTAATAATGTCACGACATCATGGATACGTGATCCGCTGGATAAACGAGGATGGGCGCAGTGGGACTGAGTTGTGTGTGTGCCCGTTTTATATCAATGACTTCTTTCCATCACGTGCAGCCAATGTCCTGGAGTATCCTGGTTCATTCTTCAGGGAAACAAAAGAAAAACAAAACACTCGTACGATTGGTTGGTTGGTTTGTTGTTTAACGCCGCACTCAGCAATACACCAGCTATATGACGGCGGTCTGTAAATAATTGAGTCTGGACCAGACAATCCAGTGATTGACATCATGAACATCGGTCCACGCAATTGGGATCAATGACATGCATCAACCAAGTCAGCGAGCCTGACCACCCGATCCCGTTAGCCGCCTTTTACGACAAGCATAGTCACCTTTTACAGCGAGCATGGGTTGCTGAAGACCTATTCTACCCCGGAATCTTCACGGGTCTCGTACGAGAATGTATATTCGATGGTTTGCTGGTGTTCTGCTTAACATCTGCCATGTCATATGTCGCGGGACTGTTACGTCAATACTGTTCACGGAAAATTAGATCGAACACTCCGCAGATGCGGTACATTATTCAGGAGATGCACAAGTGTATAAATACAAACACATTGATTTTATCCAGATTAAAAAACAAGGTATGACCAGGTCATTTTTGGCTAGCAATTTCTGTACAACGCAAGTAAAAAGTCACATTTTTGAACTCTTCATGAAAGTTGTCAGAAGTGTCCATACACATGCATGGATGGCTTCTTCTTTTCAGCGCACGGGTGAGTTGTCTTGTGCGCTATTCACTGTGCAGAGTTGCTTCCCCTAGGCATGTCAGAAACCTATGCTCGTTGGTTCGAATCACGTTTCACCCCGATGATGCTTCTAGGCTTGTCAGCACCATACTCGTGCTGGTTGATTTCACCAAAGAGATAAACGTCTGAGACCTGCATCACTTCAGGCATTCCTCCCACATTAAGCATACTCCAGTGATATGACTGGAATACTGCACAAGGGGTTGTTAAACCGAACACAGCCACTCTTCCTTTCAATACATACATCTGGTTGGGTGACAACACCAAATGCAGAGTTAAGGATAACATAAGCAATGTATAGAGGATACTGAACCTGACAAGTCAAGACCCACGAATATTTCATTGGACTTAAAGTGACTGTTGAATGAATGAAAGGGTAAAGAAAGATTAAGGCGTGGGTATGTTATATGACATGTCTGTGGCCCTTGTTGGAATAGTACAGGGCCGTAGAGTTTGACATAATATGTGTTGGGAATCCTGTAATTTCATTCGAGATAACTTTTCAGTCTTCAATACACAGGACATAAAAAGACGTCCATCTATTTACTTTGAAGCGGGAAGGGAATACCTATTTCGTTTTATGTATTTGATTCTTTTAATTTGCCGCGATTCGATATTTTCAAAGAAACAAGAGCAAAAGAGAGCGTGGCTCACTAATACCCCCGACCCGCCTAGTGTGTCAGTAGTTTCAAATTAAATAGCTTGGATAGGGTTAGGGTTTGAACAATTCATAAAAAAATGGAAAATTAATCAAAACAATTTTTTTCTTTTTGACTGCACCCCTTCATATGACACAGATTATATGTACTAAGTTTTAGATGAATCCACTGAATTGTTTAAGAGAAATCGCGCGGACAAAGTTTTCGGCCGGCCGGACGGATGGAACCTTGGTATAACTATATTAGGTCGGGGGTACAATTAGCTGTGATACCTTAGTTATCAACAGTCCAGTTATCGTGAGTTTGTAAAACAATTAACCTCTTTTTTCTCTCTTGTGAATTGTTATTATACGTTATTGTTTTTTTATTTCGAAATCGGGAATACCATATTGTAAACATGGGGACAGTGTGACAATTTATATATTACAATAATATGAGATGCAGTCCAAATTTAAACATGCAAACACATACACTTGATAATGATGTGGTTTAAGTCACTTTCAGATTGATAAGTAGGAATGAATTACTCCTTAGCTCTACAAAATATTTATTAATTTACATGTGAAATGGGTGGGAAAATTACATCTGATCTGTTAAAAACATGGTCTGAATGACATGAGGACACAATTATTGGGCTTAGGTATTCCCTACCCCCGTGAGCAGTGGGTGCAATTTCATTACTGATGGTTGGATATGCCAAAAAGCAATCAACTTTTATTTGCTTCCCTTTCCTTTCATTTCAAAATCTAATCAGTGTTGCCTGAAAGAGTGTATGATTTCATCAAGTCTCGCGATACATTATCACGTTGTGACTTGGGTGTATTCTCCTTGGCATCTATAGAGAAAACAACATTTCAATATAGCATATTCGTGTCTGCTAGGAACTGCTAGATGATGTTGAGGAAGAAGTCCCACTTCCTGAGGAGCTGGGAGTGTGTCCACTGCTGCTGCTGCTGCTGCTGCTGCTGCTGCTGCTGCTGGAGTCCTCTGTAGGGACGGCCTCGAAGACCAGGATGGGGTCCTGACTGAAGACCCGACTGGAGACCCGACTGTATGCAGATTCCACTTCGCGAAGTTGCTTCCTGGTCAGACGTAGACCTGTCTGGCGATGTCGGTGCTTGATCACCATCAGAAGCAGGAACAAGACCAGGTCAACTGGATAGGTTAGCGAGGTCAGCAGGGCGTGCGTCCAGGAGGCTACAACAAACACATCGCAGGGTCATGTCATGACTGAATCCACAAAAAAGTGTATTATGACGGGTTTTCGGTAATCATATATCGTTTGTTTGTTTCTTTGTTTCTACGCTGCGAGTAATCTTCTACGTCACTGCAGCTGAAAATAATCGAGTCAGTAAAACCTGTGCCTGATAGTATGACCAATGTCTTCTGGGAACGATGACACACATCCAAAAAGGTGTTTCATGAAAAGATTTCGGTAATAATATAGTGTTTCTTTCTTTCTTCCTTTGTTTCAACGCTGCTAGTAATATTCTTTATCACTGCGGCTGGAAATAATCGAGTCTTCACCAGGAAAACCAGTGGCTGATAGTATGACCAACGCATTCTGGAAACAATGACACACATCCAAAAAGGTGTTTCATGAAAAGATTTCGGTAATGATATAGTGTTTGTTTGTTTCTTCCTTTGTTTCAACGCTGCAAGTAATATTCTTTATCACTGCGGCTGGAAATAATCGAGTCTTCACCAGGAAAACCAGTGGTTGATAGTATGACCAAGGCCTTCCGGGAACGATGACACACAGCCAAGTTGATACAGAGCTTTGGCCGGCTCTAACGACAATCATTAAGTACCGAGGAACGTCATGAGTCAAGTTGTCTGCGTGGTAAACCTACACTGGCTACAGCGAGGCAAAGCGCTGCCGTGCAACTGTGTACAGGACATGGTAAGATAATATTTGACATTTTTAAAAATCTCGTAATCTCTGTCCACATGATGGCATATGATACAGAAATTCAAGAAATTAAAAAGAGAAACTTATACCGTGTTTATATCTTGCGACAAGTTCGAACAAATCGTATGTGATGCGAAAAGATCGTGAAGGTTTTTGTGGTTCAAATGAAGTCAAATGCAAGGTGACGTCTTTGATCCTTCCGTGACATCCGAACCGTCTGGTTTCAGAAACTGATCAGTTAAAAGGGCAATGATGCCGGATGAAGAAAGCGGCATACTGTACCTGTATCAAGATGCACACCCGGGACCACTGAAAGATAAAACACTTGAGATTAGTGACGCCTCTTCATCTCGCCTCTAGTGATGTTCATATCTTTTGATGGTATTATTTATATGGTAATTGAATTGTATACAAATGAAGGTTTTGACAATTCTGTGACATGCAGATGTAATACATCACTGGATTATGACGTCACCGTCAAAGCCTTCATTCTGCCGAGTGTGTTTTATAATGTGATTGGGGTGGCCCAGTCGTCCAAGGCACCGCGATTCGCTGTGCTGAGTTGCGTCCCTTGGGCACGCCAGAAACCTATGATAGTGGGTTCGAATCCCGGTTCGGCCCGATTATGTTTCTAGGTTTGCCAGCACCATACCGTGCTCGTAGGTTTTACCGAAGTGGTAAATGGCTGAGAGCGTCATCACTTCGGGCTTTCCTCCCACATTAGGCTGACACGCCGTGGTATAACTGGAATACTGTTAAAAGCGGTGTTAAACCCAACTCACTCACTCACAATCATTATTTATGATTATGATTATTTATGTCCTTGAGTGAATGTTGTTTGTGGCAGAGTCATCACCATTCCACTTCACGCCACCAGTACAGTGACACACAGGGCACACACTGTCCCGATACCCTCATGAGTGACGTCACAAGAACTGTACCGATACCCCCATGAGTGACGTCACAAGAAGCCCATATACACCGGAGAAGATCGAGAGATTCCCCTTGTCACTATGCATGGCGTGTAGGGAATGTTCGTGTATTCATATAGACGCTTGGCTAAAGTTACGTGATACACAGGCAGTATAAGTTGAAAAGCCTCAAGTTTGTCATGTTTCCAAAGATAATAGACCCCTTCTTATTTTACTCAATTGACGCAAGTGTTTTGTGTGTATGCCCCTATGAGATCAAAGATTTCACCATTAGACAATTCCTTGAATGTGATGCTCAGAACGTTTTATTCAATCCTGGTCAATGGAAATTACCAGCACACACACACACACACACACACACACACACACCAGTAAACACAGCCATATTGCAAGTTTTCCAAAGTTGAACTTTTAGATTATTATTGTTATATTCTACGATTCAACAGCGGCCAAGACTTGATCATTTACAGGCACGTGTCATGTGCGGCGTAAAACAACACACACACCAGTAAACGCAACCATATTGCAAGTTTTCCAAAGTTGAGCTTTTAGATTATTATTGTTATATTCTATGATTCTACAGCGGCCAAGACTTGATCATTTACAGGCACGTGTCATGTGCGGCGTAAAACAACACACACACCAGTAAACACAACCATATTGCAAGTTTTCCAAAGTTGAGCTTTTAGATTATGATTGTTATATCCTACGATTCAACAGCGGCCAAGACTTGATCATTTACAGGCACGTGTCATGTGCGGCGTAAAACAACACACACACCAGTAAACACAACCATATTGCAAGTTTTCCAAAGTTGAGCTTTTAGATTATTATTGTTATATTCTATGATTCTACAGCGGCCATGCTTTGCATATATTTGTTGGACTGGACTTTGTATTTCTCAGCACCTCACAGTACAGCACATGCCATTAGTTCTGACATTTCACGAAGTAGGGCGTCCAACCACGACCTCATCATCAAAGTCCCGCTTCACTTGTACCGCATGTAATAGCACACATAATTCTCGCACTGCCTCAAGTAGCTGATTTCGTCATTATTCTATATAATTACATACCAGATTCTATGGATAAATAATGAGAAATATTCACCAAGTCCTGATATGCGACATTACTCTTCATGTTTTTCATATTTCATAACTGCTGACATTCAGTTTATCGTTCTGTTATAACACGTGGCAGTTCATTGGGTTTTTTCCCCAGTGAAACAATCCTTTTGCTTGGAAGATAATTGGCCTGTCCTTTAGCACTAGTTGAAACTTCTTGAATTGAATGTGATATATGTTACATTTTGTTTGTTGTTTAACCCCTCACTCAGCAATATTCCAGCTACATGGCGACGATCTGTAAATAATCGAGTCAGAACCAGACAATCCAATGATTGACATCCTGAGCATCTATGGAAATTGGGATTCGATGACATGCATCAAGTCAGATAGCCTGTCCACCCGATCCTTTTTGTTGCAACTTACGACCTTACGCTGGGGACCAATTCTAACCCGGAATCCCAATGCGGAGCAAATATATAAGTGGGTTATTATATATACATACATTCTTTGTGCATTTTCACTTTGAAACAATCGGCATTTCTCCTCCTTTGTTCGTTAATGATACTAATCGCTCTCCGAGCGAGAATGCATCTTAAGTCTCTAAACTTAAAGCTATCAATTAATCCGCCCTACCTCGCATCCGTCCTTCCCCCAAACGACAACAGGATGCGTGGATTAGCCATATTGAAAATCGGATTCGGACCTCTTGAACAAACTCAGGCATCATCAGGGCCCACTTGCACAAAAAGATCTTAGCACTAAGACTATTGTAAGCCCATGTTAAAGTATGGGCGTTAAGATCATCTTAGCGCTAAGATCACTTTGTGCAAGTGGGCCCAGGAGTGAAAAGCATGTGAAGTTTCAGGTTTCAGCTTCAGTGTATTCTGACGGAACTATGTTTGCAGAGCCTGGAACCCATTGTAGCTCAAATCAAGGTCCAAAGTTAAAAAAAAGCCGGAACATACATCTGGAGCCCCACTGCTAACTACACTTATAGAGAAATTCACAACAGTTAGAGCAATGGCAATTAACAAGTGTTTATAAACATATTTATAAGCGGATTCGATTCCTTGGTTAGGTCATCATTGGTGGAAACACGCGTGTGAAGTGGTGAACTGGTTTCGTGGTGTCTGAGGAGAAGGTATCTACAGACACTGAACAACCAGGCCATGACATAATCTCACTTGACTTTCAGATCAGGTGAGCGAAAATGGAAAATGATCGCATGAACTCAGCTATAATATATACAGGAACCAGTGACCACTTTGCTCGTGGACTTTGCTAAGTGTGTTCTGTACACTCTGGTTTTATATATTGCGGAATGAATATGTTCACTTAATATCCAGTTTCACGTGCGCGTTGCTGACCTGTCAACTTGATCTTAGCCTTGACCTTTCCACCAGCCAGACAGTGGTACGTAGCGGTGTCGTGCAGAGCGATGGGGGAGATCTGTAGAACGTTATCGGCGTGGAACAGGACTCTGTCATCACTGCTGTTGGCGTCAATAACTCGGGAGTTGTTCAGCCACACCACCGGGGTATCCACGGGAACGCTTGAGACAGTAATGTTATTCACCGTTACAGTCGGTGAGGGAGGGAATGGATCTCTTGTTATCTATTTAACGCCGCACTCCAATACACGAACAACATGACGTCGTCCTGTAAATACTCGACTTTGGACCAGACAAACCAGTGATTGATAGAATGAGCATGGTCCCCCGCCGTCGCATTGGTGACCAACTCGTGTCATTCCGGAACAAGCCAAAAGCATGTTACGGATAGTTGCAGGTTGTGATAAATGACGCCGTCAGTGTATGATGACACGCAATCAATCCAACCACAAACATTTTAACGTTCACAATGGCAAGTGAATTATTGGCTCAGAATGAACTACAAGAACACTACTGTGACGCTATAATTGTTTAAGAGAAGCGAGCAAAGCACTTCGAGTGTCGTTAGTTTCTGTTGAGGTATGGCGTTACCAAGTCCAAGGGCTAGATCGTTTTAAGAAACCTGACACATTGGCATTAATTACCACTGGCCCCCATTCTCAGATAACTTTAACCACAGCCTATTTTGTCCAACATCTGTGTTAGCATTCCACAACTAGTCGTGTGGATTTCAACCATATGTGACATAATTAGCAGTATAATCTTTATATCTACAAATGCTATATTTGCCTGTCATCCATTCATCTTGGTTGAGAATAAGATTGAGAAGTAGGAACGTTCTGGGTACCACTCACTCCTGACAAGTTAGGTTCACTGAAGAGCCTTCGTCCTTCGTCAATGTCCGCCACTTCTTCACCTTGGCTACAAACAGAGAGCAGTATCCGTGATAACTATTCGTCAATCTGGCATTGATAGCAACTAATATACCAATATGTATGTGGCTAGGATGGTTGCTTGGATTGATATTGTGCGCAACGATCCACGCCGTCGGGGTACGATGACACTCAATGAACCAAGTCACCAAGCTTGACCGCCCGATCCATTTGGTCGCCTCTTACGGCAAACATGGGTTGCCCGGGACCAGTTCTAACCCAGAATCCCCACGAAGGTATGTAACTTACCATCTTCCCGAGGCAAGTGATTTAACTTACTATAAAAGTCCAGCTTCCAGCCTTGTCGAACTAGGCTGGTATAATGGAGTTACATTTTGGCTGGACTAACGAGTCTATGCATAGTCCAATCAAAATCGCGCACCGAAATCGAAATCCGGTTCGTACACTGTCATGCAGATTTCGGTCGATTGCAGGATTTGCAAAGCATGTGCTCCGCCAACTCGTTGTCAGCAGATATTTTCCAAATCTTTTCATGTTTTTAATCAAGGTGCTCACGTGATTTGATGCATTTCGCGATGTAAGAACCGTTTTATCACAATATAGATCTTGATTATCGATCAGATCGTCCTGACTGGGCGCCACCATTTTGTGTGAAGCAAACGCAAGTGATAGAGAGGTGGAATCTCATTGGTCCATAGGAGAGGCTTAGAGGGGACCTCACTGGTAATAGCCACTGGTGGCGCTACAGTCGAGCCCAGTAATTACAGCCTAGTTCGGCAAGGGTGGAAACTGGACTTTTTAAGTCAGTTAACTCTCTTGCCCGAGAAGATGGTTACTAACGAACTTGTTTCTTTTCCAGAACTCTTAAAAAACAAGTTCAATCGGCTTACACTATCAGGCAGTACCATCTCTACTTAATATCTAGTATTTGACACATTTCGTGTGTCATTGGGCCAGATACAGCCATTTGTCCTGCAGTCCCAAGGCCTGTGAAGCTCTTTATTGGACCACTTCTTTTCTCCCTAATTCTAGATATATCACATAGCCACTCTGACTGTGTTGGGTTTAACTCATGAGGCGGTGATTGATCACGTATTTTTTTTCATTTTATTTGTATTAAATTTTAGCTGTTTATATTGTGCAAAGTAGCCATCGTGATTTTATCTGCGGACAGGCAGCCTAAAATTTAAGCATGTAGTTTTACCAAATGAAACTCATTGTGGCAGGTATTTTCACAATTAGCACTAGTCTAGGGCAGGCTTGGGTAATGTCCTTATTTGCAACCCAAACTAGGTGCATACTTTTATTTCGAATTTGACAATATATCTATTACAGGGTTACCTTTGCCTTTTCCAAAGGAGAGTGTTGTTTTGATTCCATCAGGGGAAATTGCACCCTTGTTTGTGTTATTCAACCCGATCATGCCTGAAAAAGAACGCTTGATTACACCATAGTTGAAATAGATTTAGTCTTCAGTTAATGATTAGTAAGTAAGTAAGTACCTGCAACGCAGGGTACTTCGCATAACTCAGCTTCGATTTCATCTGCCCTCGGTTTGATTTTCTGATGTCCGTGAAACAGCGATGATCGACACGGAACGCCGACAGGATATGACGTCATTACGGCGTTGATATACCACGGCCTGCACTTCCTCTTTTGATCGATCTTCTTGATGTAGCAAACACCTGTAAAACAGGTTAGTGTCATTTTAGAATTCAAACACCATAGTCTAAAAGATGTAAACAAACATATTTTTTTTAAATCTTTATCTAGCACATGTATAATGATATGTGTAAATACGAAATACATAATAATTTTGAAATATTTTTTAAAACATTCCTAGATGTAAATTACTACGCTAACATATGTTTCTGTTAGTCGAGCACAATAATCAATTGGAAACAAAAAATATGATATGAGTAATTGTTAGATAGATATGTACAGTTTTTGTGTGTGTTTTTTAATGCCATATCTTTGCCTCACACCTGTATAATGATATGTGTACAAACAGAAGTAAACACACAGGGCGCTAATTAACAGGGAGGTAACTCTCATAGAGAAGTATGATTCATGGTTATTTAAAAACTACGCACCCACAACGTTGTCTGCATGTCTCCATTCATCTAGTTAATTATAAAATAATATTACCACGATGTAACTATTACTTTGAAAATATTAATTATGAAAAATTATTGAATACTTTACCAGTGTAGACATACAAAATATTTTATGCCATTCCGTCCAGCCATTGTATCACTGCCATAACTGTTCGTTCAATTCTAGACAATGCAACAGATGGTTTAATGCCATTCCATTCAGTTCAAACATTTATCATGTATACCACTATGATTGGGTCAACTCAGTACCTCTTGTTTCAGGAAGTCTTTGTTATGAAAACAAATAACCAGTTAAGATATGTTTGTTTTCTATTTTTATATTACATATGTATTTAAACTCAAATGTGCCATATCCTCATTCCTGATTCTAAAGGTACCACATGCAAATTACAATATGTTTCCACCTTCTGCGTTACACACGTGCGCTCCATAACAGTATAGATACTTGCATCAGTAGGTAGGTATGCTATGCTGTTTAATAAAATGATATACTACAGTACTCGAAGTTAAAGAATATAATTACTATAGTAAATCTGTCATAGCATGACACCACGTTAACTACAGTATAATTAAGATTCGGGCGTTCTTTAATTTCTTTTAGAATAGTATACTGTAAATTTTGATATTATTGCGCCGTGAAGTTACTGCCTTAATAGCCTTGACTGCATCTGGAACGTTTTGAGACACCCGGTTGTTAGATTACCAGACCCGTGAAGATCCGAGGTAGAATAGGTCTTCAGCAACCCATCCTTTCCGTAAAATGTGCGTCGTAAGAGGCGACTAACGGGATCGGGTGGTCAGGCTCGCTGACTTAGTTGATGCATGTCATCGATCCCATTGCTTGGATCGATGCTCATGATGTCAATCACTGGATTGAAGATATGATGAAAGGGTAACTCAGTCAGTCAGTAATTTTAAAACGAAGGATGCGTGAGTTGTAGTTGCCAAGGGAGGTTGGAGTAGCGTGTTTAGCTAACAGAATAGACGTAAGTGAATATGGCTGGTGTATGTCTGGATTACTCGGTGTTATGTCAACGACAGGACCAGCGTGAGCGAACTCTCTAGAGTTCCAGTGAACTGAAATCTGGTCCGTGAGGCGCTGCCACCAACCTAGTCTCTTCCTCTTCCCGACACGACCACACACGTTGCACACGCCCCACTTCTCCCAGGATGTGGTCATCACCAGGTTGTGATTGGCTGAAAGGTGAATGAATGAGTGAGTATGGCTTTAAGCCGTGTTTAGCACTATTCTAGCAATAAACACCAGAAATGGGCTTCGAAGTTGGTAGCCATGTTGCCCTTGTCCAACCACCCGGTGATGAACAGTGAGTGAGTGACTGAGTATGTGTTTTACTAGTGATGAAGCGCACTGTGTACATGGTGGTGATGCCTCCAATGAATCCAGACTAGTACAGACAATACAAACTCTGAAATGACAATTAAGCTCTAGATGAGATATCAATGTCCGAGACAAAATGTAGGACAACAGTTTGTTTCAGCGCGATTCCACTAACAGATTACTTCCTTATTGCGTTGACAAAAGAACATCGTGTTAAACGTTTAGAAGCAAATATGCAATGTCAAATATAATTCCTTTAAGTGATGCTCGCTTGCTTCCATAGATGCGGTACACTGATTAACGTCATTGTCATAGGTGTAGAGTATTGAAAATGGCCTTTAGATAGCGTTCTTTTCGAAAGTAGATATTCTTCCCTAAAACTGGCCACTAGATCCATCCACAGATACTGGGGTGCTTCACTGGACCTTACTGACATTCAACATGTTTGACCAAAGTACTTCATTAATGTTTTGACTTACCGTAGGTTCTTGCTTTTTCTGATAATGTACATGTAATGCCTTATGTTTTGACTTACCGTAGATCCTTGCTTTTTCTGATAATGTACATGTACTGCCTTATGTTTTGACTTACCGTAGATCCTTGCTTTTTCTGACAATGTACATGAAAAGCCTAATGTTTTGACTTACCGTAGGTCCTTGCTTTTTCTGACAATGTACATGTAAAGCCTAACGTTTTGACTTACCGTAGGTCCTTGCTTTTTCTGACAATGTACATGTAAAGCCTAACGTTTTGACTTACCGTAGGTCCTTGCTTTTTCTGATAATGTACATGTAATGCCTTAGGTTTTGACTTACCGTAGATCCTTGCTTTTTTTTGATAATGTACATGTACTGCCTTATGTTTTGACTTACTGTAGGTCCTTGCCTTTGTTGGTAATGTACATGTAAAGCCTAATGTTTTGACTTACCGTAGGTCCTTGCTTTTTCTGACAATGTACATGTAAAGCCTAACGTTTTGACTTACCGTAGGTCCTTGCTTTTTCTGATAATGTACATGTTATACCTAATGTTTTGACTTACCGTAGGTCCTTGCTTTTTCTGATAATGTACATGTAATGCCTAATGTTTTGACTTACCATAGGTCCTTGCTTTTTCTGACAATGTACATGTTAAACTAACGTTTTGACTTACCGTAGGTCCTTGCTTTTTCTGATAATGTACATGTTATACCTAATGTTTTGACTTATCGTAGGTCCTTGCCTTTGTTGGTAATGTACATGTAATGCCTTATGTTTTGACTTACCATAGGTCCTTGCCTTTGTTGGTAATGTACATGTAATACCTAATGTTTTGACTTACCGTAAGTCCTTGGCTTTGTTGGTGATGTACCTGTTATATCTATTTAATCCATTATGATGACGTCACACTATTATTGTTGCAGTTTATTCTGAGTCGTGGATTCAAAGGCTATGGATTCTGAACGTGCTTGGTGCTGTACAAAGGATGTAGAGAAATTATAGGGAAACTATATATCAACCATAACTGTGTTTAAGAGGCAGAAATCACTTGAATTCGGATTCAACAGATTCTCATGGTTTCTCCATTACTGATCTGACTTACTGTAGTTTCTTGGTTTTGCTGGAACCATCGCAGGGTCCTTGGATGACCTAGATACTGAAACGGGACAATGACATTTCAAGTCCGTAATTATGCAACCGTTCGTCAAAATATACATGTATTGTATACCTTTACACTAACAATGCTTTTGCGAGAGGCGTTAGGAAGTTTTCGTGATCACGTGAACCTTCAACAGGAAATTCTTCCTTATCAAAACCATTTATGAAAAGAAAAAGTTGGGGACATTTTGGATGAAAATAAGTGAAGTTCTTGAAATATTAAACCCTCAGTAATGTACGTTTACCCAGTGTGTACCAACGCTAAGACAGCTTAGACACAATCAAGTTCAAGTTACTTTCACCTAATATCTACCGAAAATAAATTATTTAGTACAATATGTTCCAAACAATGGTTGACGGCTCATCTGAAACTTGGTTTGAGAATATTAAACCACCCACGCTTATCTGTAGACTTAAATGTCAAATTTTATGTACAGATATATAATTTATACAAAAGACAACTCCTAACAGTTTAATACGTGAGACAAGCTGTATATTGGTATGTTTTTAGATGTGAATATGAGAACAATTGCATTATTCCAACAGCGCTCGTATAGTATAACATTGTAATTAAATTGTATACTAATACAAAAATGCATATTCCAATTTTTGTAAATAATTGTTCTGTGTATTCAGGCATGATATAACCAAACAGAACCATGTCATTTTGTCACACAGTCATTCTTTGTCAAGCGAATAAATATTTACTGCTGCAATCGTTTGCTTGTCCTTCGAGTTAAACCGTTGGTTCAGAGGGCAAGGTCGTCGTATTAAATTGAAATCAACCCGTCATCGTCTTAGGCAATAATGCCTACACACCATCAATCAATAGGACATTTTCACAACAAAACAAGTTATTCTACACTGACAGGAACGTTTACCCGTCTGATATCTGGGTAATAACCTCTCAGCCTGTTCAACACCTGCCCTGATTGTCACTGTTAGTATATGCCGCGCCACTTCGCCCGGTCGGCCTGTAGTTTAATTCGACAAGATAGATTGTTTTACCATAGTAGACACTCACCACTTGCCAGAGAATGGCTTCATAACACAAGCCGCTGTTTTTTACCAATGGCATATAAGATAAACCTATCTAAAACGGTAGAATAGCTGGGCTCTTCTTTGCATACGGGGGGGGGGGGGGGGGCACGGGAAAATGAAATAATGAAATTTCATTTGTCGTTAGTGACACACTAATAAAAAGAAAAATCCCTTCTGTTATTTGCCCAACGTCCGTTGACCAAAGTCGCCCATACCTAAGTAGGTAGGAACCAGTAGGAACCAGTAAGGTATAGGGTACTCCTAACGACGTCATCGCCGGTTTCATTTATTGATAGTCATGAATAAAAGCATTTTGATAAATATGATCAACTAGAAATTGATGTATGTACACTGTAAAAATGTTTTTAGATCCTAAACACAAACCTAAACACGTTACTGGTCCCTAAATTTGGACATGTTTAGGATTGTGCTTAACAGCTACATGTGTATTCCCCCTTAAATTTCATTATAGGTAATTTAATAAAGGTTGCGTTCTTTTAATGGGGATACAGAAGTAAGTGAGTGAGTGAGTGCGTGCGTGCGTGCGTGCGTGCGTGCTGGGTCGGGTTGGGTGGATGGAGGTTTGATAAAAAGCAATTTTAGCAGTATAAATTTATTTTGGATTAACTTGGGGATGAGTGAGTTCGTCGTCAGCTTCCTGTATGAAAGAAATACTACCAGTCATACTGCAACAACATATTTATGAAAACATAGATTTTTACACTTCGGCGGGATACGAACCTGCAACTTATTGATTTGTAGTCCTTCAAGGTGACACCTGTGCTACGGAAACTGTAGACACGAGTCAATTTTCCTAGTCAACATTAACCGAGTTTGGTTAAGTTGTAGACCATAATTAAAGATTTGCACATCTAATTTCAATATATATAATATGCATCTTAGCCACATTTGATTTTTTGCCTAATGATATGCACTTTATTGAAGGATGCTTACATTCTAAAACTGGAAACACGTTTAAAATCTTAACATGTTCAAACATATTTAAAATCTAAACATGTGTTAACGTGTTTAGATTCTGAACATTGTGTTTGATTTGTTTAGACCACGAGACGAAAACTCATTTAAGGTGTTTCAACCTAAATGCATTTAGATAGATCACATCAAATGTGTATTCCGTTTAGGACATTCCTAATTATGTTTAGATATAAACATGTCTTGTCTGTGTTTACAGTCTAATCACATTTTTTTACAGTGTATGTATTCTGATACTCGTCAGGAAAATTTAACTTTTGGCTGATGATAGAAATACCTGAGAGTCAATCATACAACTTAAATGGAGACTTTGCATCTCTGATCGTCTACGCGTTAGTTAAAACTACCGTATTCTTTCACATGCAAAAATAAAAATAAAAATAAATAAAAAACAATCTTTTTACATGCATTAAATAGAAAAGATACAATAGCAGCTAGCATACGTTGACCTCCTGTAGTTGCGTTATAGTAATACAAATGGCTGGAGTGTTTCTCCATATCCTGGCAGCCATTTTGTATTTCTAATTCTGCGGTTTAATTCGCGTACTGCCCTTAGTTCTGCTTTTACTAATGAAACGTACGTTCTGATTCCAGTGTCCCTGGAGACCTACCGTTACCTGGCTACGTCACTGTAAAATGGCGCCACCTCTAACACTATTTGACATCTACCATTAAATACCTGTGTATATTATGTATGTAGAATAGACTCAACTCTGTGTGGGTGTTAAAGATAACAGTTTGCAGTATATTCCAATACTTTCGTCACGTTTTGACGCAGTTATTCCCAAAGACGTCATTGTATATATTGATTCTCATTACTAGTACGTCATTGACGCCGCTCCCGGCATCAGTTGTCCACTCACTTTCCCTCACAGCCATCTGCGACTTCAGCAACACTGCAACACACACACCAATGCCCAGAGTCAGGTGGAATCTTACATATACTATAAACAGTTATGGAGTCCCGTTTGTCACGATTTGCTATGGTAACGGCCAATTACTGTTTATTGTGGTGTATTAAGAAAGGACAAGGAATAATGGAAAAATTGTACTGATAAATGTATTATTAATAAGGCTCAGTACTATTATGCATTCCCTAGAATCAAAATAGGAAACTCGGTTATTCTATTCGAGTAGTGTTTTCACAAATCTTGTAGCGACTTCATAAAATGTTATTCATATCCTAGCGTTTCCTTTCAGTCACGATCTAGTCAAAAATAAAATTAATTAAAATACTGTATACGTAAACTATCATCGGTGTGTGTAGGTACGAGTGTAAAGAGATCAGTTCAGAAAGGGTTGGTTGGTTAGTTTGTTGCTTTACGCCGCACTCAGCCAATATTTCAGCTTTATGACGGCGGTCTGTATATAATCGAGTCTGAACCAGACAATCCAGTGATTGATATCATGAGCATCGATCCACGCCATCGATGACATGCATCAACCAATCAGCGAGCCTGACCACCTCGTTATAGTTCAGAAAGGGAAACGAATGACGCCTTTCTATACAGTACATAGCAAAGAGTCGGTATTCGGGTAGATTAAATCAGATGTATATTACTAGTCCGAGCAAAGCCCCATATTAATTATGTACCACCCATTCGCACATTTAAAACAAAACATATTCAAATACTGAAATGCTTACAAACGGGTACTAGTATATAACTGGTCGTGTGTGTTACGTCGCGTGATCTTCATTCATATGTTAACGGATTGTAACTTGAGAGGCATTTTATATATTCAGCTATTCATAAACCGGCATACTATTCATAAACCAGTCCATTAATAATAGTATATATATATTCATAAACCAGTCAATTATTTATTTCACGACTATTCATAAACAAATCCACCAGCCTTTGTTTACGTCTCCATCAACGAACCTTGTTTTTTACTGTGAGGCAAAATTCGGCCAATACCTTGTAATTAATAATAACCCGACGAAGAGCGCTTTTATATTTCTGATTTTATTAAGTATTTCTGTTTTATTTCAGGGAATGCATTTTTAAATATATTATGTATACCCTATTTATATATGGTCTCTTGCAATTGTTTTAGAATGGCTTGTGTAGTTTTATCATAGATGTATACATTGCTGTACATGAGGTGTCTGTCTGTCTTCCAATAACCTTTATACAACAATTCCCCGCATGTACCCACCATCAAAATGATACATGAACCGGAACGTTCCATTGTCAGAGAGTAAGCTGTAGATACTTTCGTCAGTCATAGACTTCTGGATCTTCTCGTCCTTCCTCGTATAGTCTCGGCAGAAATAGGTGCCCATGTCACCTTGAGAACAACATGGATTCTTTAAATAACGAATCTTGTCAGTGTCCATCTGTGTTAACATGTTCACAGACAAGTCAAGAACGATGAAAGAAAAACACGAATCGTTAGAATCTGGGAAGTGTGTTTCCGGTGTTGTGATGGCGGTGGTGTATGGAAGTGGTGAACGTGACTATATCACTCTAACCTACTAACATGCTACATTGTCTAACTGACACCCGTTTTTTTGTTTATTGTTTAGCACCAATATTCTAGCTGTACTACTTCGACCTGTAAATATTCGAGTCTGGACCAGACAAACCTGTGACTGCATAGGCGGATCCAGAGGGGGACGACACCCTTTTGAAAAACAAATGTAGTATTTTGTTGGCAGTGATATTGACTGAGAGAGGATTTCGATATTTTGGATCCGCCGTATTTTGGATCCGCCCTAGAGTGACTGTTGTTATGAGAAATGATCCATGTCGTGGGGATGTCATGTCACAAATCCAACTGATCATGACCTCCGGATCCATTTGTCGCCTCCTTCAAGCATAGGTTAGTGGGGACCTAATCTAATCGGGTACCCAACGTGGGTATACCGTCTCTCTGCCACTGTTCACACAACCAGAGCCATCCTCATGAACAGCCCAAGGCTGAATATACATAAGGAGATCCGGGTTGACAAGTGGTCAATGACCAATGGTCAGTCAGTGTCACTGCAGTTTTTAAGTCTAAAACCTGCATCACTTCGCGCTTTCCTCCCACTTGACAGAACTGAAATATTCACCAAAGAGGCGCAAAAATCACTCATACACCCGTGAATAGGTCTTCAGCATTCCATGCATGTCGTAAGAGGCGACTATGCTTGTCGCAAGAGGCGACTGGCGGAATCGGGTGGTCAGGCTCGCTGACTTGGTTGATGCATGTCATCGTATCAAAATTGGGTGAATCAATACTCACGATATCAATCACTGGGTTGTCTGGTACAGACTCGATCATTTACAGAGAGTCGTCATTCAGCTGGAATATTGCTGAGTGCGGCGTTAAACAAGAAACAAACAAACACACATTCGCTTATTCATTCAATGAGAATAAATAAACATTGGATAAATAAAGTTCTCACATATCATAATAGGGACAACGTAGTGACAATAGTACAGTGTTTCAGTGAAACTAAATGAATATTGATCATGCTCGAGGGCTTCACGAAAGTGGACAGTGTGCAAGACCTGCATCACCTCGTGCTTTCCCCACATCAAACTGAAGCACCGTGATAGCTGCAATACTGTTCAAAGGGGCGTAAACTGAACTCACTCACTCACAAACAAAGATCCACACACACACGCAGTAGCGCGCACACACTCACACATACACACACACACACACACACGCACAATCTTTCGAATTCCGAGGCAAATGTCTCTGACTCTGTAGTGAGTGAGTATGGTTTTACGCCGCTTTTAGCAATATTCCAGCAATAT
The DNA here is from genome assembly GCF_022045235.1 of Haliotis cracherodii. Taxonomy (NCBI): domain Eukaryota; kingdom Metazoa; phylum Mollusca; class Gastropoda; order Lepetellida; family Haliotidae; genus Haliotis; species Haliotis cracherodii. Next base: position 14,251,546 of record NW_027266270.1, on the reverse strand, counting down.
CACGGCGGGGGACACCAGAAATGGGCTCCACACATTGAACCCAATCGAACCCGGGTCTTTGGCGTGACGAGCGAATGCTTTAACAACTAGGCTACCCAACTGCCCCTCTGACTCTTTAAATGCCTTATACAGTACGTTTGTTTCCATATACCGAAACCTAGGCACTTTCTGCTATTTTATATGCGGTCGGCTTCCTTCAGGGATTAACATTCACATTGCGGAACAAAGTAATTGTACTTTTAACACTAAATGCTTCGTTAGTACAGAGAACGCTAATTTGAGTATTTTTGCCGGCAAAGTGGTTGCACTGCATCGATCAGAGGGATATTTCTTCCACATCTTTTGATCCGATGTAATGGCTTAAAGTAAGGTAATGACCTTGAGTCAATTTACTGTCTCTGGTCAGGTGGCCTCTGACGGTTTATTTGTCCAGAGGCTGTATTTATAGATGACCGAGATCATTTCAAAAGATTTTGATGAATCGGATATGTGGCTCATTAAAATCTCTTCCGGTGGTTCTTCCGGGGTTCATTTTCAATCACGTAGTATCCTCACCAAAGTAGTGGGTGTCACAGCAGGAACGCAGAAACACAGTAACAACAAAACGGAAAAGCAGTAACGAAGCAACAAAGCAAAGTAACAACACAGTAACGTAGGAACACAGTAGCGCAGCGACACAGTAATAAAGCAACAGGAACACAGTAACGTGATCACAGTAATAAAGCAACACAGTCGCGCAGTCTTGAAGAAATGCAGCAACACAATAGAGCAGCAACATAGTAGCACAGCAACATAGTAGCACAGTCGCGCAGTAATGAAGAAATACAGTAATGCAGCAACACAGTCACGCAGTAATGCAGCAAAACAGAAGTGCAACACAGCCACGCAGTAATGCAGCAAAACAGAAGTGCAACACAGCAGTAACGCAGCGCAGTACTGAAGAAATACAGTAATGCAGCAACACAGTCAGGCAGTAATGCAGCAAAACAGAAGTGCAACACAGTAACGCAGCGCAGTAATGAAGAAATACAGTAATGCAGCAACACAATCACGCAGTAATGCAGCAAAACAGAAGTGCAAGACAGTAACGCAGCGCAGTTATGAAGAAATAAAGTAATGCAGCAACACTGTCACGCAGTAATGTAGCAAAACAGAAGAGCAACACAGTAACGCAGCAACACAGTCGCGCAGTAATGAAGAAATACAGTAATGCAGCAACACAGTCACGCAGTAATGCAGCAAAACAGAAGTGCAACACAGTAACGCAGCGCAGTAATGAAGAAATACAGTAATGCAGCAACACAGTCACGCAGTAATGCAGCAAAACAGAAGTGCAACACAGTAACGCAGCGCAGTAATGAAGAAATACAGTAATGCAGCAACACAGTCACGCAGTAATGCAGCAAAACAGACGTGCAACACAGTAACGCAGCGCAGTAATGAAGAAATACAGTAATGCAGCAACACTGTCACGCAGTAATGTAGCAAAACAGAAGTGCAACCCAGTAACGTAGCGCAGTAATGAAGAAATACAGTAATGCAGCAACACAGTCACGCGGTAATGCAGCAAAACAGACGTGCAACACAGTAACACAGCGCAGTAATGAAGAAATACAGTAATGCAGCAACACAGTCACGCAGTAATGCAGCAAAACAGAAGTGCAACACAGTAACGCAGCGCAGTAATGAAGAAATACAGTAATGCAGCAACACAGTCACGCAGTAATGCAGCAAAACAGACGTGCAACACAGTAACGCAGCGCAGTAATGAAGAAATACAGTAATGCAGCAACACAGTCACGCAGTAATGCAGCAAAACAGACGTGCAACACAGTAACGCAGCGCAGTAATGAAGAAATACAGTAATGCAGCAACACTGTCACGCAGTAATGTAGCAAAACAGAAGTGCAACACAGTCGCGCAGTAATGAAGAAATACAGTAATGCAGCAACACAGTCACGCAGTAATGCAGCAAAACAGACGTGCAACACAGTAACGCAGCGCAGTAATGAAGAAATACAGTAATGCAGCAACACTGTCACGCAGTAATGTAGCAAAACAGAAGTGCAACACAGTCGCGCAGTAATGAAGAAATACAGTAATGCAGCAACACAGTCACGCAGTAATCCAGCGACACGATAGTGCAACACAGTAACGCAACAACACAATAAAGCAGCAACACGGTGACGCAGAAACACAGTAGCACAGCTATACAGCAACATAGCAACGCAGCAACACGGTAATGCAGCAACACAGCAACAAAGGAACGCAGTAAAAAACAACATCCAAATCAGCATGAGTGAATTTAGTAGCTTGAACAGTGTCAGCTTGATATGCCAGGGAAGCTCGTCGTCATGCAGGCCTAGACGTTTAACTCTTTAAATTTGTTGAAACCACGAAAGTACACACATGGTCTTGATCAACAAAGAATCTTGGATTCGAACTCATGTCAACTAGGATTCTGGCACGCGTAAGGGGCGCAACTCTGCTGGCATACCAAAGGTCATAATCGAGGCGAGTCTTCAGACTAAAACAAGATTAGCGGATTAAGCCGGCGCCTGAAACCACTGAGTCACTCCTGCCTGTTGAGCTACAAAAGTCTTGAAACGGTCCTTACATGTACACTATTTGCAGACTGCAGTGTACAGTTTTCACGAACTCAATACGGTACTGCTAACCTTTCCTAGCTTGCTTGATGTGAAGAGTGTGGTCAGCGCCGATGTAAACTCGGTTCTGCGACTTGTCGTCATGCATATCCAGTTCAACCTCCTTGAGAGCGTACTTTCCTGATGTCCTCTGTCGAGTCAAGCGATACCATGCCATAGACACAAATTTTGTTGTTTTGTCACCACTGAAACCATAGATTATCCATTATCATGACAAAGAACCGTTTATATAGTTTTCTATTCCCTTTAGTCTGTCATACAGACCCTGAAACAAATATATCCAATACAACCCATGTAAGTCTATAATTTTGAGCAAGTCAAGATTAGTGCAGTATGAGTATCTGAAAATGAAGAGATTTTATTATATTTCATAACTATAATTTAACAACTGTTTTTATCAGTATAATGGGTTCATTTCCGAGATTAGGTGTCAGTCAAAATTCCCTTCTGCCACGAGAATCTTTACGGAAGGCTGGAATGGTTGAATTTGTTTAGGCTCATTCAATAAACACCTTACCTTATTCGACTTAAATAAGCGCCCCGCTCTAATTAGCGCCAGGGCGATATTTGCTAATATATTGGCTAGTGAACACTCCCAATTAGCACCCCTTCCGATTGATCAATGTACACAAGACTTATTTATTCGCGTATAATACGGACTAGTATATAAGGACTAATGGACAAAAACTGTTAGTTTCTAACCCTGATAATACGCACTCGTGTGTTATATGCACCCTTAATTATGGGCAATTAAATTCTGGAAAAATATGTCTGTCGTATATAAACATTTCAAGCTGTCAGCATAGAAGACGAATTTTATCTTTTAACTCTGTTTTTTTCCACCAAAATAATATTCTAATAATGGTCTAGTAATATTTGTTGTTTAACGCCGCACTCAGCATTATTCCATCTATAACTGGACAAGACAATCAGTGACTGATATAATACGCAATGATCCACGTCGTCGGGGTACGATGACACTCTATTTACCAGGTTAACGAGCCTTATAGACACCCGATTCACAATCGACCATGAACCAGAATCGGGTTTCTACATTTTGTTACCTTGGTAAATGCCTTATCATAACAGCTGCTCGTGCACCACCGGTTATTTACTTACACACAGAGATGCAATATTGTGGAATGCGGCGTGAAACATCATTCACTCACTTTCTCACTTACATTTATAATCTGTGGTTCAGTTTCAACGTGTACTGATGTAACTATCGATCAGTTCAATAATCGAATACTATATATACGTCCGTTTACTTTCGATACTTTGTTTAAACAATTATTAAAAACATAACATTATTACACATTATAGTCACCAATCAGATATTTATCCATCATGAATCACATATATTTTACCATTATTCACTATAAAAACAGGAACTTACTTTAAAATGCAAATTTCTCGAAAATACATAAAACATATGAAATCCATACTATCAAGGAACATCAATGATTGATTTGGAACAAAACGATTACAGTCAATGATATTATGGCCATCATTCCTGATATTTCAATTGATGATGAATACCAAACCTTTTCCCGTACCCCGGGGCAAATCCGTTTTGACCAATAAACTGCCCCACCGTCCTTACCAATAGTGGCAGGTGAATTGAGTGGCCTCCCCTTCCTCCACCATGCTGACCAACTGTATGGGCAGGTTGTTAGCACCTCGTCTGATCATTTGGATATTCTTAAGACAGCTTGGTTGTTTTCTCTCTGCAGAAGAGAAATCCACGAAACTCAGTATATTCAAAGAACTGTAACAAAGATTCATTTTTCATTAAACAAGTCAATCTGGGAATGTCACTGGGAGACCTATGAAGATCCGGGTCAGAATAGGTCTTCAGCAACACATGCTTGCTGTAAACGGCGACTATGCTTGGCGTAAGAGGCAACTAACGGGATCGGATGGTCAGGTTCGCTGACTTGGTTCATGCATGTCATCGCTTCCCAAATGCGTAGATTGATGCTGCCGATGATAATCACTGGATTGTCTGGTCCAGATTCGATTATTTACAGATTGCCGTCATATAGTTGGATTACTGCTGATGATGGCGTTAAACAACAAACACACAAACAATGTCACTGGGAAGGGTACATTGGTATTAAAATGTATGTCTATTTTGTAGGTTGCTGGACAGTCAAAAGAGGTTTCACTGTATCTGCCTACTTAGTTATTTCCTAAAACTGAATTAAAAGTTCGTTCTTTTCTTAGGGTTGGTTATACGGTAAAATATCTACAATAGTCCCGACGAGGTCTAAAAGCAATATTTACGCGTGAAACAAGGTCTGTTATATCTGTATTTTCATTGGACGAGAAAGGGTCAAATGACCTTCCTTAAAACATAGTATTGTCCGAGATCCACCTTGCTGTGCAGCGATCACAAGTGATATTGCCCTGCGTGATTAAGCCAATGGACTCACAGGAGAGAAAAAAATTAGCCAATGAGATAGTGCGTAACGCAACGCTTGTGGTGCATCATCTCCTGTGACATTCTGTGACTTTCCGTAACATCTGATTCAATTATTGTAGAATTGGAAATATTCTTGATTTGTTTTTTATTATGTAATAAAACAATTATTGAGCACAATATAAAACATGACATTGCCCTCACGAATGGTCAATGTGTGATAATTGTTATATAAAACGCCGCACTCAGCAACATGACGGCGACCTGTAAATAATCGAGTCTGAATGAGCCCGGTTCCACAAGCGATCTTAGCGCTAAGATGATCGTAACTCCCATACCTTAACATAGGCTAAAGATAATCGTAACACTAAGATCGTTTTGTAGAACAAGACCAATGACCAGACAATCCAGTTATCGATATTGGGAGCTACGATCCACGCCATCTGGATACGATGATATGCAATCAACCAAGTCACCGAGCCTGACCACCCAATCCGTTTGGTCGCCTCTTGAGACCAGCAAAGGTTGCTGTGGACCATTTATAACCAGGAATCCCCACGGAGTTTAATGCCAGGCTCAGCGAGGGCAATCACAAGTCTTGCCCCACATATAGACTGGCGGTTGAAGCCCAGTGTGTGAACATTATTGGAGAAATATTCACCGAAGCTCTGAATGTAGCCATGCGCTTGATGGTGCTCTTCGCTATGTTAACAACTAGAACACGATGAAATATTCATGTAACTCTGTAGCATTGTCAGAAATGATTGATTATATCAGGTCGATATATACCGGGCTTTTAATGATCGAGATACGCAACATTTCTACAAAACAAAAAGATGGCATGTGAATGGTGTCAGGATATTTATATATTTTATAAAAGTCTGAAATCGATGAACTCTTTACGGCTGACTGATGGCGAAGGTGATACACCCGCCATAGCAACCTATTCGTGTCAACCTTTGTGAAATGTCGGAAAGAACATGTACTTGCAATGGCTAAATATCATGCATTTGTGTTTGTTTGTTTGCTTGTTGTTTAACGCCGCACTCAGCAATGGTCAACCAACGTTTAACCAACGTGGTAAACGACTGAGACCTGCATTACTTCGGGCTTTCCTCCCACATTAAGCTGACACGCTGTGATATAACTGAAATACTGTTACAAGCGGCCTTAAACCCAACACACTACATACCCACTTAACTGCCATTAATTGAAAGACGCTAATCCCAAATGTTAATCTCTGTGGGCACATTTCCTGTCATCGAACATGAACGAGCTCTGTTGCTATTTCACTTCTTATTAATTACTATGCTGTATATTTGATATACTAATCCGTGTCTGTTGACCCCAGCTATGTCGTGGGTTTCAGCACAGCCTTGAACTCTGATTCAATACAGCGCCGGGCAAAAAATGCCACCAAAGAAAAGGCAATACACAGACATTAGCAGAAGCCTGAATCTACTTAAACACAGACTGCTGACATGGATGTCTTCTTTTTATGCAGATGCTGCCTCCCACCTACTTATATTATTATGAACTGTGACAACTATAATAAAAATGTGTTCAAACTGTGATACAAATTGTTAAAGATTGTTATATATTACTAAACATGAATTGCGCCTATTTCGTCTATTTTTCATTTCCTAATTTGTATTTACTCAAATGCTTGTAATCACATTAATCTTCTTTTGTTCTGAAAAGGCAGCCAGCCCGATAATCGTTATATGCATCACCCCTTTGTTATATAACATCACAAAGGTCGATGTCACGGTATTGAAGCTACCATTAGCCTAAGAAGTGGTTGGCTAGTTGCTCCGGGCCACACCACAGCCTCTATACTACCACTATGTGCTGACCTGGCACACGGGTCATAGGTATTTATGTATCATATGTATAAGAAAGAACTCAAAACATTTTTTACGGTTATGGAGATATAAACGTAACAGCCGGAGACAGATGCTACATCACCGATCTCATGCCGCAGAAGTGAGACACTAAAGTAGATATTAACCAAGTCTACTACTATTACCGCCAACATCACAAATAATAATGATAATAATTATAATAATAATAATAATAATAATATTACTCTACAAGTAGTAGTAGTAGTAGTAGTAGTAGTAGTAGAAGTAGTAGTAGTACGTGACAGTATGAGCAGAAAGTTCCTTGCAAACGATGAGCGAAACATGTTAACCTATTACTTATAAGTGCAGCTAATACGTTTTGCCGGTCACTGATGTAACAAGGCAACAGCACAAGGACCCAACTTGGTGGCTGATGACCACATCTAGGGTATAAATATATCAAAAACAATTCCATTTATAGTGATGTCGGCAAAAACAGTAATCACTGACGTCATCACCTTCCCTCGTCTGTGGAGTAGTTCGGTGATAATCCACTACACAGGGGCTGGGGGCTGCAGGGGGTGGGAAAACCCCCGGCGGCTGGTCGGGACTATTATATAGGCTAATTGTGTACATCCTCTCCTCACCAAAACTGATCTCTTGTCTCCCGCTCTTCCGCCTCCTCCTCTCATGTCCTCCTCCTTTCTCTGATCTTCTCTCTATCTCTGTTTCAGACAACCAATTATCTGAAAATAAATATCGTTCGATGATATTATTAATTTTGAATGACATGTTTTTCGTCATAAGATGCCGGACAAGTTGTGATGCCTAGGCTATATTTGTGTCAAGTTGAGATATACTGTATAAAAAGAGGGTAAAGTAATATGCAAATGACACATCGATTTAGTAGTACATACAACGTCTTTTATGGATGGAAAAACGACGGTGTTAAAGGTCTAATGAGTGAGTGAGAATGGTTTACGCCGCTTTTACCAATATTCCAGCAATATCACGAAGGGTGGACACCAGAAATGATAAATGAAGTGGGCTTCACACGTTGTACCCATGTGGAGAAGGGAACCCGGGTCTTCGGCGTGACGAGCGAACGCTTTAACCACCAGGCTACCCCACCGCCCCAAAGGTCTTATAACTCAACAACATGTATATCAGCGTTAATTGTAGAGTGAATAGTATTTTGCGTCGCTTGTTACAGTAATATAGTACAAACAACACTATCAGTGCTGTTGGAATACTGTTTGTATATATACCGTATTCGACGTAGTGAGCGCCCAGGGCGCTCTCAAAATTAGAAATAGGGGGCTCTTATTAGAATATTATTTTGGTGGAAAAAAGAGAGCTGAAAGATAAATTTCGTGGTTTATACTAACAGCCTGAAATGTTTATGTACGACAGAAATATTTTTCCATAATTTAATTGCCCATAATTAAGGGTGCATATAACACTGGAGTACGTATTATACGCGAATAATTTAGTCTTATGTGCATTGATCAATCGGAAGGGGTGCTTTTGGGATTGTTCACTAGCCAATATATTAGCAAATATCGCCGTGGGCGCTTATAAAAGCGTGGCACTTATTACGTCGAATACGGCATATCAGACTTTGGGCGTGGCGAACAAACGCTTGCACTACTAGGTTACTTCATGAGGTTTGGGACACACCTGTTCCATTAAGTTCAGTCAAGACATACAAAACACAAGATTGAAAAAAACAGAATGTTCAGAATGTTCCGTTATACCCAGATACGTTTCCGTATCTTTATGCTATAATCCCTTTAGTTCCACTTCCCGATCGATTCTATCACATGTGCTCGGGGATTGAAAAATAAGCCCTGAAAAATGATCACACCGACTTCAAAGTACGATCATCAAAACCACAACGTTTTTATTCATCTAATCACAGTAAAAGACAAATTACCTTTATCATCCTGCAGTCGCTCGTGATCGATAGTCGACGTGAAGACAATCCTGTAAGATTCCACACCTGCAGAAGATCAGAGCCTTTGTACATCTATAACATGCTGTTGATAGAGTCACGGTGAAGGAGGCCTACTGAATCGAGATATCTAGGCACCATTTTCTCGTATGATAACGATACAGGAAATATGTAACAACGATGATCAAATGTGTTACTGATTCTTGTGGAAATATGTGAAATGTTCATTTCCTTTTTCTTCAAAGCAGAATAGTTTAATGACTGTAAGATTTGCAGTAGATTCAAAGGGGTTTGTTTATATTCAAGAAAAAGGTTCCCATTCGATAGTTTACGCTCGCAACTGTAGAATAGGTCTTCAGCAAACTATGCTTGTCATAAGAGGCGACAAACGGGGTCGGAAGGTCAGGCTCGCTGACTTGGTTGATGCATGTCATCGTATCCCAATTACGTGAATCGATGCTCATGATGTCAATCACTGGTCCAGACTCGATTATTTACAGACTGACGTCATATAGAATCTAGCTGGAATATTGTTGAACAACAAACATAAGGGGAAAAAGAAGTTATGAACCCTATAACTTCCTCTGTCATTTAGAATGGCAGTGTCCACTGCGATTTTGTTTGGAGGGCAGCGTTAGAAATTGGCACTTGTCCTGCAGTCCTTACCAAACTGCCCGATACTAAAGGTATCCTAAGGATTGTAGAAATGGGCCCATTTTAAGGGTTTTGCTATATGTTATCATTATAAGGACAAGTGGACAAAAACTGTTAGTTTCTAACCCTGGAGGGTGAATGAATGGGTGGGTGAGGACACCAGACACGGAATTTCTGACAGTGGGTACTGGTAGTGCTAATACTTTAGAAACCATTCTGATATGGCATATAAACAGATGAGGATTATGAAACAACATGACTGAGCACTTGAAATTCCACATCATAAACAACTTACCCTGACACCAAATGCTCGCAAACAGAAAACATTGTACAAATAAAATCATTCCAGTGAGAGACCGCTAATCGATCCTTCTCTACACATTATCATGGCAGCCATTTGCATTTGTTTCTGTGCTGTGTCCACGGTGACGCAATAGTTACGTGACGTCACACATATAGTGACGTAACGCAGCCTCATACGGACATTCATCGGGTCAATTAGGCGACATCGGCATTACGAAAGTTGTTCTTGTACGATAAACAGTTACAGACAAAACCAAAACTCGTCTCCTAGTCCTAGCCAATTTTACGAGATAGGAAATACTTCAAAATTTGTATATAATTTAAAAAAAAAAAATTGGAAACAGTAACTGCTTTCCCTCTAATATTACACTATGCGTATGACGTTATCAATATCCTGGGAATCGACAGCGATCGAGGTCAAGTTAGTTTCCCCGCAGCTACCTGGCGACACCTGGGTCCTGGGGGGAGTTCAAATTAGTGGTTAAAGCGTTCGCCAAAGGCCCGGGTTCGATACCCGACATGGATAAACAGTCCATTTTTGAAGTCCCCCCTCCGTGATATCACTGGAATATTGCTAAAAGATGCGTAAAACCATGCCAACTCAGGACCAGTGAAGATTCCGAGGTAGAATAGGTCTTAAGCAACCCATGCTTGCCTTAAAAGGTGACCATGCTTGTCGCAAAAGGCGAATAACGGGATCGGGCGGTCAGGCTCGCTGACTTGGTTGATGCATGTCATCGATCCCAATTGCGTGGATCGATTCCCATGATATTAATCACTGGATTGTCTGGTCCAGACTCGATTATTTACAGACCGCCGTCGTATAGCTGGAATATTGCTGAGTGCGGCGTTAAACAACAAACAACCAACAACCAACCAACCACGACGGCCGTATTCAATCGAATCCGGACCAGACAAACCATGGTTCACAGCAGAAGGAACGACCAACACCGTCGGTCTACGATGACCCTATCAGCCAGCTCACACATTGAAACCACCGATGATTATGTACAAGCACTTTTTTAGACTGGGAGTTTCACGTGGAAGGCATGACTATGCAACTATAAAGATCCGGTCTAGAACTGATCTTCAGAAACCCATGCTTAACCGGATCGAGTTGATGCATGTCAGCGTATCCCAATTTGAGTGGGTCGATGCTCATGATGTCAATCACTGTATTGTGTGGCCCAGACTCAATTATTTGCAGACCGCCGTCATATAGCTGAAATATTGCAGCCTTAAACAACAAACAAACAAAACAAAGCATGACTATGCGCACTCATAAGCAGAGTGTTAAAGATTTTATTGATTCATCACCCTTTGCAAGAAAATTAGATGCAAAATGTCTTTCAACACTGAATATTGACATTCACGTACCAGACAAACATTTCATGGCATCCGGAATACAAGTCAACATGGCATCCGGAATACAACTCAACATGACATCCGGAATACAACTCAACATGGCATCCGGTATACAACTCAACATGACATCCGGAATACAACTCAACATGACATCCGGAATACAACTCAACATGGCATCCGGTATACAACTCAACATGACATCCGGAATACAACTCAACATGACATCCGGAATACAACTCAACATGACATCCGGAATACAACTCAACATGACATCCGGAAAACAACTCAACATGACATCCGGAAAACAACTCAACATGGCATCCGGTATACAACTCAACATGACATCCGGAATACAACTCAACATGGCATCCAGAATACAACTCAACATGACATCCAGAATACAACTCAACATGGCATCCGGAAAACAAGTCAACATGGCATCCGGAAAACAAGTCAACATGACATCCGGAATACAACTCAACATGACATCCGGAATACAACTCGACATGACATCCGGAATACAACTCAACATGGCATCCGGAATACAACTCAACATGACATCCAGAATACAACTCAACATGGCATCCGGAAAACAAGTCAACATGGCATCCGGTATACAAGTCAACATGACATCCGGAATACAACTCAACATGGCATCCGGAATACAACTCAACATGACATCCTGAATACAACTCAACATGACATCCGGAATACAACTCAACATGACATCCAGAATACAACTCAACATGGCATCCGGAAAACAAGTCAACATGGCATCCGGTATACAAGTCAACATGACATCCGGAATACAACACAACATGGCATCCAGAATACAACTCAACATGGCATCCGGAATACAATTCAACATGACATCCGGAAAACAAGTCAACATGGCATCCGGAATACAACTCAACATGACATCCGGAATACAACTCAACATGACATCCGGAATACAAGTCAACATGACATCCGGAATACAACTCAACATGACATCCAGAATACAACCCCAGCTAGCACACCTACATCGGGCCGACGTTGGCTTTGCATCGGCAACCGCCGGCAATATCGGCATCGGCAAACTGCAGCGGTCCGCTGTCAGGCCAATGCTGGTGACTGGCACTGACATTGAACCTGATATATGATTTGATCTTGTTATGATAACATAAAAGAAAAAAAACACATTTGTCGATTACAATGTGACAAATAATAGATCAAGTATATTTACGAATAATACAATAATTCTATTCGAACTCAAAATATTAACTTTATTTTTAATTTTTAAATTAAATAGATCAAGCACATTCACTGACCATTTTGGCTGCACATATACAACAGACAGAGAAGATACAGACGGGATTCGTCACATCTTACAATTCATTCAGCAAATTACATGATATTGGCAAAAGTTTGGAATATCGCGAGCGGTTATGTTACGTTGGTCCAACGTTTTCACAACATGTTTCCAAGGGAAGCTACTCTTGTTATAGAGGGCGCTGTTACTCACGCGCGTCTTTTCAAGCAGACGACGAAAGGATGATGTGTGGAGGGCTGAGGGAAAATCTATTTTGCGGTAAGTGTTTACTTCATTACTGTATTTACGAGGTGTTTATTTCATTTTCAAACCTTACAACTGAAACGAGAAACAGTGTACATTCATAAGAGTCAACGTGAGTAGAGAAATCTAGGCCTATGTGTTTTGGAGGTTTTGAGAAACACACTCCTGTCAATTCTACGTCAGTGTCAAAATCCGTGGAATATGTCGTGACACTGCATCCTCACTAGATTCTCTATTTATATTTTTTTTAAATACCATATACATATTTCTAGCAAAACGCGGGGACAAGGGCAAATACAAAACATGACAAGATATGTTTTATTTCCATGTAGATTCAGCGATGTTCAACCAACGAGTCGCAATCTCGGGGTGAGAGTATTACAGCGGTAAGCAAATGAATAGCCAAACATTTACTTACATTAGTATTTTTGAATGAACATTGCTTTATTTGTCATTGTCACATGCGTATTTGTTAAGTGTGTGGATGGATGAGGTTAGGAAATTGATTACAAACTCGAATTTACAAGTCAATTTTGTGATTGCTGTCAGCGCAAAAAGCAGTGAACATGAAATTCATAACGAGGCTTTCGGAAACTTTCAGCATTGCGTGTGCATGTCATGCGATCCATCTAATGTTTCCTACTGATCGCTGAACGGAGCTTCACTGCCGAGTTTGGTTTTCGATAACCAAAAAGTTGAAATAAAAAAAATAAAATTTATGTTTTTTAATGTCATAGTTACTTGCGAATTTTGAACTTTTTCTGGATAATGGGCGAAATAAAAGGACAGCTCTTTTAGTAAACGGATCACTGCGCATTACAGGTGTGGGCAATTTTATCAAGATCTGCTGGATACCTTACATAGACCTAGGCCTATAATCGATCAGAAATCTTATACCTATGTATGGTATCTGTATCGATCGATTGAGGTTTTGAGATATGGCTATTTCAGAATGGATTTTTAGGGTGTGTGTGTTTGGGGGGGGGGGTATGGTAGTCTTATCTAGTTAAGTAATTTATGATGTACATTTTTGATGAAATACTGAATTAATTTTTTTTAAATGTACTATTTCAAAGGTATGATGCTAAATATATAATCCAAAACAATTGAGAATGTCATTTATTTAATCAAATTTCAAATTAATGGTAAAACTTTGAGAAAGATACTTCAGTACAGATTTTTCAGGACATTATCCATTGTAGAAAAACACCCACAGCCTTGTTTCAAATTTGATTTATTCTAACTAAAGATATATTATTTCAGTTTATCATTATCCCTTTGCCTATGTTTACAAGCAATGAAACTGCATAAAATTACTTGTCCCCAATACTTTCCTGCTATTTTTTGCATACAAGTGTTTGTAATATGTACATACCTTTGTATCTGATCTTTTAATGATAAACGTTTATTTGCAGTTTTGGTTTACCATGATGTAATCTACATATATTTTGGCATCATATAATAAATGAAATCTGTTTTGTGGTAACCAGACTTCACAGGATCTGTTAAATATTATGTCAATATGGGGATTTTCTCACTGCTTTTCAATGGATGTGGCTATGGCTATTAACGTGAAACTACTTTCCCTGGGAAATTATTTCTGCTACATGGCTCCAGATATAAGGACTGTATGTACAAGTGCAAATATATGAGATAAGATGTATGACTTAAGGAAAGGACCTGATATCTGTGTATGGCCAAAGCTTTATTTAAATGTTACTTTTATGTTTTGAGCAATATTCCCCTCAACCTCTTGACATCATCACCATAATAGCTAAGTGCTCACTGCTGCTACACAAACTTGACATATAATATCCTTATATTTCTATTTAAGAAAATCAGATTGGCAAACATGGATGAGCTGAATGAACTCTTAGCAGCTTTTCCAAAATCGAGCAACTGAGAGAGAACTGGTGAGTGGATTAAATTTCTTTAGATGTATCAAGTATGGGAAATTTACTCCAATTTTGATTCATATAGAGGATTTTTATTGGGCTTAATTAATAGGGTGATATGTCAGTTATAAAATCTTTTTTAATTGACATAAGAAACAGATTAGGGACCTACCATACAATATTGGGAGTTGATATGTTATTTGCGTATATAATTACACATAATTCAATTTACTTATTTACACATATTATTAACTCATCAATTTACTTACTGGGATTCCGATAATTCTAGGGTGGGGCCTTCTGCTTTTAGCCCCTAAATTTGGAAAAAGGCCCACATTTTCAAATACAATGGGGCATTTTAACATTGTGCTGTATGGGCAAGTGCGGGTGTACCTAGGGAATATATGAAATTGTCACATAAAGGGCCCATGGCAGAAAATTCCTTGAGTGAACCCTGTATTTATTAACAGGTGTCAAGACTTAAAATAAAATATACACACATATGTAAGGTGGTGCATGTGAACAGGGTATTACTTATTCTATTATTCCATTATGTTAACACACTTGTGAAGTCCATTACTTGTAATTGTGAGAGTGCATGCAATGACTTATAATATGCACACTGACATTTTTTGCTATCATTTGTAAACAGAAGCTGAGGAGGAAGGCTGCAGCTGGGCTCTTACAAGCCACTGACAAGTACATGGTGACCTGTGTAAAAGAATGGCTTCGAGTTCCAGGAGCAAGGCTTAGAAATGGCATAAGGAAAACGCGTACTGAAAAACAGAGGTGTAGATAGAGAATCTGCAAACAAAAGTGCTGAATTGCAACGGAACAAAGAAATCCAAAAAATTGGTGTTGACAACATATTTTTCACAGGATTATGACCCTTGTTTTTGAACTTGGTACATATACTGCCAGGTTCTCTTGGACACTACTGAAGTTAATAAATGAAACTTTCCGTGCTTATCTAAGGTACAAACTCCAGAAGATGGTTATAAGAACTTATTTTGTATGGAGTTATGGCCTTTGCTTCATTCTATTTTAACTTGATGAAATATAGTGGGGGGGGGGGGGGGGAAGTTTGTCTCTGAATTTGAAGCCACATAAATGAAATTTTGCAGGCCAATATGAGGGGTATATGTTTAGACTGTGTTTTAACACAGGTTTTGAGAATATATGTTTCACATCCGCCTTGTTGCAGGTAGTAACACTGTTTTCTTGTAAATAATAATTAATTAATAATAAAGTTTATTATTCTATTTTGCTCTTTGTGTTTATTTATAAGTATTAACTACACATGTATTAGGGTACATAAAAAATAGTACTGTAACTATAGTGTAAGCATTTCGATTGTTTTGTACAGCTAGAAGTATTTATATTACTAACATTTGGTTTTCAAAGTATTAACTATGATAAAAAAATATTATCTTTTTAAAAATTCAGTATTTTTTAGTTTTACCTTTTATCTTTGTAACATTAACATCACGGCTAGCTGCTGCTTTTAGAAATGTTTAGTTTTATGTACCCTAACACTACACTTGGAAAAGTTCTATTGTGGCATCATTTCCATGAAATATTAAGATGAGATGTTGTCAGTTATGACTTCTGATGACATCAGCCTATTTAAGACAATGGCAGATGCTGCGCTGATAATTATTGTCGACGTTCGGCCGATGTCCATGCAATGCTGATTCCAAAACAGTTGCCGGAGGCTGGCCAGATAACTATTTACGATGTTGGGCCGATGTCGGTCCGATGAGCAAAACTTCATCGGCCCGACATTGTTTGCCGACGCTGGGCCAATGCTGGGCCGGTGCATTGCCGATGCAGGGCCGATGATGTTTGCCGACGTTGGGCCAATGTCGATCCGATGAGCAAAACTTCATCGGCCCGACGCTGTTTGCCGACGCTGGGCCGATGCTGGGCCGGTGCAGTGCCGATGCAGGGCCGATGACGTTTGCCGGCGTTGGGCCGATGTCGATCCGATGAGCAAAACTTCATCGGCCCGATGCAGTTTGCCGACGTTGGGCCGATGGTGTAGCCGACGTTGGGCCGATGCAGGGCCGATGATGGCATGCTACCTGGGAACTCAACATGACATCCGGAAAACAAGTCAACATGGCATCCGGTATACAAGTCAACATGACATCCGGAATACAACACAACATGGCATCCAGAATACAACTCAAAATGGCATCCGGAATACAACTAAACATGACATCCGGAATACAACTCAACATGGCATCCAGAATACAACTCAACATGGCATCCGAAATACAATTCAACATGGCATCCGGAATACAACTCAACATGGCATCCGGAATACAACTCAACATGGCATCCGGTGTACGTAAAGGGGGGTGATCACTCTCAAAAAGCGTCATGGGTACCAGGAGAATCAATTTAGGGTCGCGAAGTTGTGTTGGTTTCTTGGGACGGATACCTGATTTTCACGATTTGATCAGACCATATTTATCAAAATAACAACTATACCACTAATTTCGAAGTGGCATAAAAGTGCTTTAAAAACACCTCTCCGGAGACACGAAATATGAAACAGACCATACATGTAGTGGCGTTGTACATGATGCGCATTGTGTCACTCGTAACAGATGTGAAAGAGTGATCACAGCAGGTCGGCCTTAAACACATTAACAATAATGTAAATTGGTACAGTGACAACAAGAAAAAATATCAATATTTAAAAATTATTACTTATTAATACAAAACTACAGTTGCATTTTTATTGATGTATTAATTGTTCATTGAATAATATTTCAAACTCAAATTTATTGGTTTCATGTGTCAATTATCGTTTGCGCATATATTGTTATAGCCTGTTTCAGAATTGTTCATTCATAAGTAAAAGCGTTTCAGGGGGTTCCGTTTTTCTATTTTTCCTTTGTCTAGCCTGTTCAGCCAAAGATCGTAATAACTTTGTGTATTATAGTTACGTTCATGATTGGTATTTAAAACTTTAACACTGAGGTCTCAAACAATATATTTCTATTCCCGACAGTACACTAGTGCGCTGCCTGATGATTGAAGTGGGATTTCAGGGCACATTATATAGGAGAGGAAACACTATTTTGATATTGAATAATGCACATGACTAAATGCAGGGGCGGATCAAGGATACTAATATTAATAAAGCATGTGATATTCATATTAATTACCAGTCTATATAAATTATTTTGCTACAACAAAAATAATTCTCTTTTCAACCATATAATTCTTGCAAAAATATACACTCACCAAACAAACATTAAGAAAATCCCGTTATACTTTCCTTTCTTAATAAAAATATTGAAAGATGTATGTAAAATAGAAAGAAAGAATATTAAAATGAAAAATAGTAGTAATAATAAATTTGACAGAAAATGGAAAGCATTATCAGCCTACTTATAATTTATCAGTCAATCCAATATATGTATATTAAACACATCTTGGTAATCTTTTATGATCCTATGAACTGTACTTATATATCTAATGTACCTATGTTACAGATATTAGTCTACTGAATTGAAATAATACTATTGAAAAAAGAAGAAGAAATCAATAAAAGTGGGTCTCCACTTGGACTATTTATAACTTCAGTGGGGGTGGGTGGGGGTTGAAACCAGAATCATGTAATTTGTTATTATATATTAATAATTACAATGCTGCTTGATAAATTCACACTCGCCGAAACCCCTAGATAAACTTATAATAACACCTGGAAAAGAAAACAAAGACGGATAAAATGACAAAAATGTTTCCGAAAAGATTCTCTTCTGTTGTCAAGCTGGGAATCCCCCTAGTGGGAATCCCGCACGTGTAGTATCCAGAAATGGAAGTATGACGTAGAGACCGGTTTGAAAAAGAGGCGCCAGCAAAATGGCGGCAGATGAGACTGTCGAAAGTAAGTGAAAATACCGAAGTCGGTGTATATTTCGACCCTGTGTCTGATTGGAGTGAATTAGGATCATTAGTGTGATGATCGTAACAATTTCATGTGATACTTACTGATACCTTTCGCAGCAGTTGTTTATAGGAACCGGCATAGTGTTTCGATATCAACAGTGTCAATGGAAGGGCCCTATTGAGGTTTCGAGGTGTGATGATGAAATACGTTTCAGAGTGTTTTTGATTTTTTCTTATGGATACTTTCTTATTTTGTGCGGACAATTAAAAGTTTTAGTTTGGTCACTAAACATGTCTTTACTATATGTTAATAATTTTTTACTAAAATGTTTCGCATTCCATGATTTGAAGGATTTAATTTGTCAACATTGGGTTTTAAAACCTTACCAGGGCCCCAGTATATGATAAACATGACACCACTAAGATATATTGTTTCCCCCATAGAGCTTACTGGGAGCAAATTTAATAAACGTGCGAAACAAATAAGTTTTATTACCTGAGATAAACATATCATTAACAACATTTTGTGTTTGAAGTAAGCTTAGAAAATTTACATTGTTGAATGAATCAATTTTCGAAATATTATTCACTGTTTAGATCTATTTGTAAACATGTTGATAGTTTATTGGAACAATTCCAGTAACACCCCAAAACTAAATATCTTTATCATGCTAATGTCAACTAAGCTATATTTTATTTCACCATGTTCATGCATATTATACCATGTAGCCTATCCAACAATTGCTGATTCAAGGAAGTGAATGAAAACTTGCTAGTAGTCCATCAGTTTGGCTGAAGGGGTCGTTTGTCGGCACAGGTACTACAGAAGTATACCCAGGTACGTTTCTGCATATAGAAATGTACCCTCGCCAAAATCAAAATTCAGAAACGTATCTGGTACCCTAAATGGCGGACGCATCCATATTCCCCAACCCCAAACCGGTTCATGTAATGTTGTAGTTCTGTTTCACCTGACTACGAGTGCATGTGTGCATTGCGGAATATTATATTAATGTATGCACGTCACTGTGTATGATCGTTCCTATATGCTACGCTGGAATGCAAAATAATAATCCAAAAACTCTTCCAGGCGGACACTTAAATCTACTGCTATGATGAATTTAACCGCGGTTTGGCATACAGGAAGTGATGAATACCTAATGAACTGTTTACCTGCATTGCACCCTGTGGCGGAATGGACTCATATCCTAGGATACGTTTATTTATTTTGAATTTGGCTAGGGTACATTTCTGTAGTACCTGTGTCGATAACAACCCCTTCAGCATCAGTTAGGTCTCATTTCATTCTCGTAGTTTGATATCATTACATGTCTCTAATTGTCAGTGTTCAAACTATCTGTCTGCTATCATCGTGTGGCCAGTAAAGTATTGGTTGTGATGAAACAGAACAGCTTCATTACTGATAAGGGGGCACGGGTGGCCCAGTCGTCTAAGGCGCCGCAATTCGCCGTGCAGAGTTGCGTCCCTTGGGCACGCGAGAAACCTATGATTGTGGGTCTGAATCCCGGTTCACCCCGATTATGTTTATAGGTTTGTCAGCATCATACCCATGCTCGTAGGTTTCACCGAGGTGGTAAATGTCTGAGACCTGAATCACTTTGGGCTCTCCTCTCACATTAAGCTGACACGCCGCGATATAACTCAAATACTGTTAAAAGCGGCGTTTAACCCAACTCACTCACTCATTACTGATAACATGACATGTAGATGCATATCAATATTTCAGACCAAGAATAAACCCATAATGAACCAACTCAAGTACTTGAAAGCTTAATATGCTGAGATACTGGTGATAATAAGGCTCCACTCTGTCTTTGTTATGTTTCGAAGTCACTAGAATCAGCTTAATAAGAGGTATAATAACATTGTTTGTTGTTGAATGCCGCACCCAGATATATTCCAGCGAAATGATGGCGGTCTGTAAAATGATTATGTCTGGATCAGACAATCCAGTTATTAACATGAGCATGGATCTATGTAATTGGGATATGATGACATGCAGTCGACCAAGTCACCGAGCCTGACCATGAAAGTCATGTAGTCACCTATTATGACAAGCATATGTTGCTGGAGACCTACCTTCTCATGAGGAATCTTACTTGGTAAATATTCATGATGATGATGATAATGTGAACTATGTAAAAAACAACAATGGCAGATAGATTTGTTTTTCATTAGATTACCAAAGATATATGGTTTGAATCTGAGTCCCTATGTGTGCCTAGTTACAATATTCTGAGAGACACGGGCAACCAAGTCATCACCAGCTGATCACCTTGTGCTTCTACAAGATGCCTGAGTCCTATGATTCTGGGTTCAAATCCCAGTTTCACTCTCATAATGATTCTTGGTTTGGCAGCTCCTTACCCATGCTCATCCATTGCACCAAAATAGAAAATGTTTCAGACCTGCTTCACTTTCGTCCTACCTTAAGCTGATGGATATAACTCTAATACTGTTTAAAGCGGTGTTAAGCTCAGCTGATTGGAACGCCTCCGTGGTCTAGTGGTAGAGCGTCCGCCCGGAGACCAGAAAGTCCGGGGTTCGATCCCCGACCGCGTCATATCAAAAGACGTTAAAAGACGGTACTTGTTGTTACCCTGTCTGGCGCTCAGCATTAAGGGGCTAAAACAAGGACTGGTGGGCTCAGAGTCAGTATACTGTGTTTGAGTGGAGTATTCATGTTAAACTGCGGCATGGTATCTCAGTGAGCTAGCACTATAAATCGGCATCAGTCCGGACTAGTACAAGCAGCCACACAAACACGCACACGTACATGCACGTCGCTATATAAGTGCAATAATCTTGGACGCGACGTTAAACCCCATTTCACCTCACCTCAGCTGACTCACCTAATTTCCAGTATGTCGTAGTGTATTTGTACATGTTGATTTGTAGGCTCAGCCAATGCTCTTGTGAGTCTGAAAGAGGGTATGTATATCTATCCACTTAGCCACCCTCACAATCACAGCTTTGTAATGCCTTCACCGTCTACAGGACTTGTGATTTGTGTCAACTGATTTTGTTGTATTCATGTTTTTAGTTTCATCATCCTGCCTTGAGATTTATTAATTTGCAGCTTTAGAAATTCTTTTTGTTTCAGACTAGTCCAGAGGTCTAGTGCAAACCTTATTTCACTAATCCTCAGTGTTTGTCGCTAGTCCTGTTTGAACATGACAATAATGTTTACATTTTGTGTCTTTCATTCCGTTCCACAGAGCTCCAGATAAGCTTTTGGTGTTGTGGGTATTTTACCCATGCATTTTAAAATCATAGGGTATCAGTAATTCTATCTGGGTATTCAAATTTCTGTTACCCACTAGTTTTTACACATGTGGGTATTTAAGTTAAATATTTAAGAATACTATTCATCTAGTCCCTGCAAACTGGTGTCGTGTGGGTTCGAGAGCTTTATAGAACTCAAATATACTACGATACTTCCACAAGAAAGTGTGATGGCAAATGATCATGATGTAACTGTCATCGTGGAGTTTGGCAAGGTTAACGAAATGCCTGTTTATAATTTCAAAATAAGTTGCTGATTTGCTAATCAAATACGCAGGGTTACTTCACAATATTTTGATGATACGCACAAGTTTTATTTTTGTAGCGTATCAGTAATGTTCGTTGCGTATTTGATACGCTTGGATTTTATTTTACTGCATATTTCTGCATTTCTGATGCGTATTTTACGCAGATACGCAGCTTATCTGGAGCTCTGGTTCCAATTTGTAGCAAATTTGAAGGTTTGAGAACTGGTTCAGAATTATAGTTCTCAATGGCTACTATTCAGTGAGGACTACCGTCAGTGTATTTTTATTTGTCCTCAGCATAATTAAGTTGTCTCAGGCTAGGGGACCAGTGAATTTCGAAGGCTGTATCATCAGGTGTATAAAACTTAAATGGTCAGACATTCAGATTCTTTTTATGCTGTGTTCTCTGATTTGGGTAAGGTATTATCTTTATTATTGCTATCACAAGCAGTTGGTAACTATGACAACTCATATGGATGAAGACTTTCTTATTTTTACTGTTGTGACGTTAAAGTATACCATCACTTTTGTCTCCCCATCGTCTCAAACATTTATAAATGATTAGTCTTAGGGTGCACATGCACCTGTTCCATTTTGAAAGGATTGAAATATAAGATCAGACTATTAAGGGCAACATGATACCTGTTATATAATTAGCAATGCAGTAGTAATTGATCAAAAGTATACTTATATGGTCTCTGGTTGCAGTGCAGAGTAGCATCCCTTAGGTGTGCCAGAATCCTATGATCATGGCTGTGAATCCCTGCTTCGCCTTGATTTATATGATTCTTGGTTTGTCTTCTTATGGGTTCTGCTGAAGTGGTGAAAACAAAAGACATGCTTCGCTTGGGGCTTTCCTTGCACATTTGGCTGACATCCTGTTATATCAATGAAATACTGTTTCAAGCAGCGTTACAGGCAACTTAAGATGTAAGAAAGAAAATTATCTACTGGCCAGCTGATGTTTAAAAAAACCTGTTATCATGGTTATTCCCTACCAAACTTTCACAAGGCAGCTACCATATATATGGTGCAAATAACCATTAGACCTTAGGGCCACTGATTTAAATAGAATTTCCTCTGCCATTTCTGCTTGAAACGAGACCAGCGCCTCATTCCACATACTGATCTTAGAGCTACGACTGCCCTGCAACCGTGTTAAAGTCAATCTCATTAAAATCAGATCTTAGTTCTCGCTACCGCAAAACAAGATCTGAGGACATCCCATTAGGGGTCACGTCAGAACGACCTTTCATCCGACCAATCGGAGCGTCGCTTACCAGATCATGAAAGTGACAGTCAGAATGTGATTTCTAATCATGCAACGTCGAAAACTTTAACACAATAGTGTAGGTATGCCGAACGATAGTTACGGGCTAAAGGACTGAATCCATACAATCTACATATTGTCCACTCCAGAATGTTCTTTTGTTCAAATTTTTTATCGAGAATTTGTCAAAATATATTTCGCAGCGTAGTCGCCAATTTGAAATTAGTGCCGTAAAGCACGAGAAAGCTGGCTTCTGATTGGCCAATGTCGACTTCTTGTCAGTCATTCCATTGGTCGGTCAAAGTTGGCGAAAGGTCGGTCTGCCGTAATGGGATGTCCTCAGATCTTTGTTTAGCGCTAACGAGAACTAAGATCTGATTTTCATGAGATTGTGTTAAAGTATGGGAGTTACGATTGTCTTAGCGCTAAGATTGCTTTGTGGGACGGGGCCCAGCTAAGCCAACTGACCCATGCAACTGCAGGGTTGTGCCAGGTTGAAATAATTTTACATGATGAAATAAGTATTTGGGTACACCATGTACGCAAGATGTATTTACCTCAGGTCTAATTTACCGTATTTGACGTAATAAGCGCCAATGGCGCTCTCAAAATTAGAAATAGGGGGCTCTTATTAGAATATTATTTTGGTGAAAAAACAGAGTTGAAAGATAAATTTCGTTGTTTATGCTGACAGCCTGAAATGTTTATGTACGACAGATATATTTTCCCAGAATTTAATTGCCCATAATTAAGGGTGCATTTAACACACGAGAGCATATTATACGCGAATAAATAAGTCTTGTGTACATTGATCAATCGGAAGGGGTGCTAATTGGGATTGTTCACTAGCCAATATATTAGAAAATGTCTCCGTGGGCGCTTATTAGGGCAGGGCGCTTATCACGTCGAATACGGTACTTACAAAAATCTGTAACATTATAAAAGAAGTCTCTTTCATCAAACTTATTTTGGTACATTTTAGCTTAATTTAAGCTCAGACACTATTAACAAATATTTAATTACAAAGACATATTCTGGGAGAGATTTTAGCTTTTGATCACATTCTTTTGAGTCCACTAGCCTGAACATGGCTCATAGCATCATTTGCACTACATTTTAGTGTTATAGTGAGGTTTTTTTAGCTGATTGTACCAGACTGAACAGAACTACTAGACTTGGGCGTCAGACAAGTAGGTGAAGGCACAGACTTCACATAAGTGAACTGATTATGTGTGCATGTTTGTATTATGTATGCGGATCTACATAGCTTTGGAAATGTGTCACATGTCAGTCACGCTTTAATAGATGTGTGTTTATATATTAACATGAAATAAAGGGATGAGTCACCATGGCAAAATCATATTCTGAACAGAATTTTGAAATTAAGAATTATCTTTACAAAAGTACTTTTATTTCAAACGATTTTAAACATGGTGAATACATGAAGCTGATTATTTGAGTTCTGATAATAGACTGTATTCTAGAGCATAATAATGTTCGAGACATCCATGTTTTAAAGATATTTGCATTTTTGTTTGTCATTTGCAATGTTTTTTTATTTTAAGGCTTGAAAAATCTTTGCCGTTGTTAGCCCCTGAGGTTAAGTTTGTCTTTTCTGATCTCCTTCCAAGATAGATTTGATAAGGAATCCATACCCATGCACTTGAACAAGTTACTGTTTTGTATTTTTGTATTGTACAATGTTGCCTGTCTGCCTTCATTGTATGTAATCGAACATATTGTCTGTACTGCTTTGTAAGCTATGAACAACCGCTCATCGTGGTGATATGCATGTTATACTTGTTGAATTCATGACAAGCATAGATACACATCAGATATAGAAATGGAATATACATGTACCAGTATGACAGTATTGTCTCAATGGACTAGTTTATCATGTTATTGATTTCAACATTTTTAAATCGAAAACATGCTTCAGAAATAATCAACAGCATGTTTCGTTCAGTGTTTGGAATAATTTTAAAACCCAACAATACAGTCGGACAGGTGACCAAAAAACATTGCCTGCCCATCATCAAAGCTGCCTGCCTGCATTCAGAGATTATAAATTTTGAAAATCTAAAAAAATAAGAGACAATTTGTGTCTTGATTCATTTGAAATAATGCTGACAATTACTTGAGATTCTGCAAGAAGTTATAATATAACTGAATATGTAAATTGGCTTAAATTATCTGCAAGACAGTTTGGCAGGTAGAGGAAAATTTCATGCAGCCCAACAGAGAAGTTACCAGTCACAGGCAGGCAGTTGTTTTCTACACACTATGGCTGTGTACAATGAATCAATTTACCCCGTGTGGATTTCAGGATGTAAAAGTTCCCCAGGAACCTATGTTGGCAAATGCAACGGGTGGTCAGGCTCAGTGACTAAGTTGATTTTGTGGCATCGTACTGCGATGGTGTGGATCGTTGCATAATCACTGGATTCTCTTGTCCAGACTTAATTATTTACAGACTGCAGTCAAACAGCTGGAACATTGCGGAGTGCAGCGTTAAACAGAGACTGAATGTTGGTTTTCGCTGCAGTCATCGATAGAGCCTGTTTATATTCAACTCTAAACCAGGCAAGGCAGTGATCCATGAGCAGTGATCCACATGCATTGATGGCATGCCTTCTTACTTTGGTCAGGGGCGGTCGGGTAGCCTAGTGGTTAAAGCGTTCGCTCGTCATGCCGAAGACCCGGGTTCGATTCCCGACATGGGTACAATGTGTGAAGCCCATTTCTGGTGTCTCCCGCTGTGATATTGCTGGAATATTGCTAAAAGCGGCGTAAAACCATACTCACTCTCTCACTTACTTTGGTCAAGGAGCCTGACCGAAGTAGACCTATTCTAAACTAGGATTCCACACAAGTTTATTTAGATGTGTCTTGTTTCTGCCCATCCTAATTGTTTTTTTTGTGTGTGTGTGATTGGTCTACCTATAGCATGTATAGTGAAGGACAACAAATTTACACAATTTGTTTGTTGTTAAACGGCGCACTCAGCAATATTCCATTTTTATGACGTTGGTCTGTAAATAATCAAGTCTGGACCAGAGAATCCAGTGGTGGACATCATGCACTTTGATCTATCCAATTAGGATGTGATGATGCATCGATCAACCAACCAAGCCTGACAACCGGATCCCTTAAGTTGCCTCCTCCAACGGCGTTAAAGAACAAACAGAACATTGTCATTAGATTTTATTTCCAACTCACTGCTACTGATTGCCACTGTATACCATTGCCATTAAAAAGTTAATTAATTTGTAGAAACAGATTGTTTAACTTTATTTTATACTTGACCATGTTGATTGACCTTTAAAAAATGGCAAGCGTTGTACATGCTTTGAGGTTATGCTCATTTGCAATAAAAAATATGTCTCTCCAAAGCTGAAATTGTAATTGTTTGACCTTATGGGGCAATTGTTGATCCACAAGTCTGTCAATGTTCCATGTCCAACGCTGATTCCTTTTTCTTGTTTTCAGGAAAAGGCAACTCCTACAAGACACCTCCCAGAAGAGGAAATGTAAGGCTTAGATCTTGTGTTTTAAACATTGGTATTATGAACATGAAATTGAATTATCATGAGCAGATATTTGTAGAACATAAAAACAATTCAAACTTGAATAGTTCCTGCAAATATTACCTCTATGAATCCGGAGTAATCCTTTCCACCTACCCAATTTTTCTCATCTAGATAACAGATTTTGAATGGAGGTGAGGTTTTCTCACCTCAAGCATGTGCATGAAGTCTAGGTAGCATGGTACTATTACTTGCACAACTTATTATGAATAGCTGACTGTGAAGGGGACCTCTGTTGAAAATCTGAGCTTTTCATACTGTGATGACAGCCAAAATACAGGATTTAGGGCAATGATGTAAAAGTGGTAGTATTTGAGTTATTAACAATGATAGCTGTTGTTTTGTTTCAGCCTCCTCGGTTACGGAAGAAGAACCAGCGGTTTTACAATGAGGATGAAGAGACAGACTATTCCCCTGTACGATCACCAAAGAAACAATCACGCACCACATCTTCCAATTCAGCCGGAGTGAGTATTCAGATAGACAAAAGAGAGAACATGAAGTCACAGTTAACATATGAGAGACATTGTTTCCCAAATAAACTAAACTTTGTGCATTTTCTGTCATTTGCTCTTGTAAGTGATTCAATAATTTTCATTGCAGCAGCATTTTTTAAAGGGGCAAGTGGGGTAGCCTAGTGGTTTAAGGGTTCGCTCATCTTGCCGAAGACCTGAGTTCGATTCCCCACATTGGGAACACCAGAAACCAATGATTGTGGGTTTGAATCCAGATTCGCCAGGGTTATGTGTCTAGGTATGCCAGCACCTCGTGAGTTTCATCAAAGCGGTCTGGCCTGTTCTGTCCACATTAAGCTGACACGCTGTGAATACTGTTCAAAGCAGCGATAAACCCAACTCACTCACTTTGTGGAACACATCTTCCAGATAACTAAGATCTATATTGTAATAAAACAGGTCTTTCTTCGTAAAGTGCATCAAATCATGTGAGCACTTTAATTGAAAAAGATTTGGCAAACATCTGTTGACGCTACACATGTTTTGCAAATCCTGCAATTGACCAAAATCTACACAGTAGTTTAGGAACCGGATGTCGATTTCATTTTGTGATTTTAATGGGCAACCTTTTTCAATTTATCTTCCCTTCACTTACCCGCGAGGTGTGCTGACCCGGAAGGTCCAACCTTAAACTGATGGCGTATGTGATATGCGCGATACGAGCACTACATGTTACTATGATGCCTATAGACAGTTAACTAGTATAACCTTCACCTCTATCGGCAACGGTCACGCTTGTGTGTGGACAGCATATCTTTTCACCTAAGTCATCCTCATCTCCTGAAGCCCAACTCTTAGTCCAGTTCTGTTTGGCCTTGTAAGCTCACAGCTTCTCATTAACTGTGGACAGTTAGTTCTTATCAAATTTAATATGTAAGGGAGGTAGTCGCATAGTAGTCAAAAATTTGGTATAAGACGTAACAGAATTAATTGAAACCAATATTGTTCATATTGTTTTAAACATGCTGTGTTGATGAAAAAATTTGGGAAAAATATGTTTTTGTAAAAGGTTTGCTTTGCTGTCATGTTGATGTTTTCTTGTGTGTATTGCATGTATATGTTTTGTTATGATGTTGAATAAGTCTGATTTACATGATTTAGTGTGTTCATTTGAAGTTTTCTTGTCTTCCAGTCAGTTGGCCGATCCACGCTGACAACGCCAGACAAGCGGGCAGCACAGGCCATCGGTGTCAGGCTAAGAAACTTGCTCAAACTTCCCAAAGCACACAAATGGGTCTGCTATGAATACTTCTACTCAAATTTAGACATGTAAGTTTCCTTCCTCCAGTGAGAATCACTCGTCTGTTGGGTTTATTAAAAGACAAACCAGCACCTTGAATGGATTAACTTTCAACCTCTTTTTCATGTTTTCAAAGCATTTTCGTACAGATTCTTGTATGAACAACTGGATATGCTTTGCTTTTGACAGGGATTTACCTGGGTCTATCTAGTTACGAGTCCGCGAGATTCTCAGAAATAATTCTGGGGGTCCAGGGCATAATCCTTGGGGTCTGAGGATGGTACACTTCACTTCACCAGTACAGGGATTTTACTAGTCACGTCATGAGAGTGAATTTTTCTGTTTTGTAAAGTAGAGTTGATCTTTGGTAGTTTTGTTTGTTTGTTGTTGAACGCCGTCCTCAGCACTATTCCAGCTGTATGACGGCAATCTGTAAATAATCAAATCTGGACCAGATAATCCAGTTATTGAGATCATGAACATCAATCTCTGCAATTGGGATACAATCTCATGTATCAACCAAGTCAGCGAGCCTGACCACCTGATCCTGTTAGTTTCCTCTTATGACAAGCATGGGTTGCTGGAGATCAATTCTAACCCGGATCTTCACGGGTTTTTGGGTAGTAAACATTGAATCATGATTCAGGCAAAAATACTGTACATTAATTAATAGGTTTTCGTCCCACCTGTCTCATTACTCAAAGCCTTGCAACACATGATATTGTCCCATGTACAGACAACGAAGATTGAATGCTGTTATCCCTTCTGTCTTCACTTGATGAAATGCTCCATACCACACTTTCATGCATCATGTGTCATGAAATTAGGCATCTCCCCGAGGCCAGGGACTTTCAAATTCTAGTTTCCACCCTTGTCGAACTAGGCTGGAATTATGGAGTTATATTTTGGCTGGACTAAACATAAAGAGTCTATGCATTGTCCAATCAAAATTGCGTTCAGTTGACAGCAGGATTTGCAAAGCATGTGTACCGTCAACAGATATTTTCCGAATCTTTTCATGTTTGTAATCAAGGTGCTCACATGATTTGATGCACTTTGTGAAGTAAGACCCATTTTATTACAATATAGATCTTAATTATCGATCAGATTGTATTCTCTGGGCAGCTCCATTTTGTTTGAAGCAAATACAAGTGATATAAGAGGTAGAATCTGATTGGGCAATAGGTGGAACATAGAAGGGACATAACTCGTAATAGCTACGATCAAGTCCAGAAAGGTGGAAACTGGACTTAAATAGTCAGTAAACTCCCCTGCCTCAGGAAGATGGTAATTAGATGTCATTATCTTGATTGTTAATCACCCAGCTCTTTATACTTCATGAGCATCTTGTCTTTTTTTCTTAAAATATTAAAAAGCAGTCAGGCATGAGAACAGTCACAGGC
This sequence comes from Haliotis cracherodii, assembly GCF_022045235.1. Classification (NCBI taxonomy): domain Eukaryota; kingdom Metazoa; phylum Mollusca; class Gastropoda; order Lepetellida; family Haliotidae; genus Haliotis; species Haliotis cracherodii. The sequence goes on along the minus strand of NW_027266270.1, from coordinate 14,221,413 downwards.
GGCCATTACATATGACTCGTCAGTGCTTGCCATTCCAAATACATGTGCTTGTTGGTATTTGTCAAGATGTGAATTACATTGATCAGTCAACAGTTCATACACATATTTGCCTTTTGCTTAAGAAAAAAGATATAAATGAAAAGTGCCTCACAAGAAATGGATGAACATAATAAAAGTAATATACTGTGTCCTAATGACAGTTCCACTGTATGTTATCAGCCCCTTGTTCCTGGGAGAGAATGATTTCTGTATCTGCCTCCGGGAGTCCTTTCCTCAGCTGAAGACCAAGAAGTTACGGAGAGTCGAATGGTGTAAGATCAGACGTCTAATGGGCAAGCCTCGTAGGTGAGTTGGTCAGATATACAAAGGCCGTTTGGAGTTAAAGGGGAACTTACAATGGCCAGTAGGCAATCTTGTCCTGTTGTCTAAGCTGACAGAATTCACTGTACAGAGTTGCGTCCCTTAGTCAAGCCCAGAACTTTTCATTGTGGGTTCAAATCCACGGTTTGAACTGATAATGTTTCTGGGTTTGTCAGCATCATACTCATGGGTTAGGGATAAATGTCTACGATCTGCAGAACTTTGAGCCTTCATAAAGCTGACATGTTGTCATGTATTACTGAGATACTGTCCAAAGAGTCTAAAACCCACTCACTCACTCACTCACTCACTCACTGTATTCCCTGACAGGTGCTCCCCTGCATTCTTCACGGAGGAGAGAGCAGCCCTGGCAGAGCGGAGAGAAAAGATACGACTTTTACAGCAGAGGAAGCTGAATGAATTTAGCAGCCTCAAAGATCTTCCCGATGAAATACCTCTACATCTAGTCATAGGAACCAAAGTCACAGGTTGGTCAGGCAAACGGAGGACAATTTTCCTATAAATGTATTTAGTAAAGTACAACATCTCTGCCTTATCTGACTGCCTCCGTGGTCTAGTGGTAGAGCGTCTGCCCGGAGAGCGGAGGGTCCGGAGTTCGATCCCTGACCGTGTCATACCTAAAGACGTTAAAAGATGATACTTCTTGTTACACTGTCTGGCGCTTGGCATTAAGGGGCTAAAACAAGGACTGATCGGCTCGGAGTCAGTATACTGTGTCTGAGTGGGGTGTTCATGTTAAACTGCGACATGGTATCTCAGTGTGCTAATAATATACGTTGTCCCCACAATGAATGACTGTTCTCAGTGCACGTGTTGGCACAGCGTCAATCACTCATGGCACACTGTCCCCATTCTGTTATGGTAAATACACCGTACCTATTACATCAAGGGATCGCCTCCGTGGTCAAGTGGTAGAGCGTCCGCCCGGAGAGCGGAAGGTCTGGGGTTCGATCCCGGCCGCGTCATACCAAAATACGTTAAAAGATGGTACTTGTTGTTACCCTGTCTTGCGCTCGGCATTAAGGGTCTAGAAAAAGGACTGGTCGGCTCGGAGTCAGTATACTGTGTCTGAGTGGGGTATTCATGTTAAACTGCGGCATGGTATCTCAGTGAGCTAGCACTATAAATCTATAAAATAAGTCTAGTACAAGCAGACACACACACACACACACGTACATGCACGTCACTATATAAGTGCAATAATCTTGGACGCGAGTTAAACCCCATTTCACCTCACCTCACCTCACCTCACCTCACCTCACCTCACCTCACCTCACCTCACCTCACCTCACCTCACCTCACCTCACCTCACCTCACCTCTGCCTTATCCTGTTGACCTCCCAAGGCAGAATTGGTTCCAGTATACTTGTAGTAAAGCTGAGTAGAGAGTTGGGTGGTTACAAGATGTGACCTGGTTCATTATCCACTAATGGACACTTGGGTAGCTTTGTGGTTGAAGCTTTCGCTTGTCACACCAAAGAACCTGATTCGAAGCTCATTTATGGTGTCCCTGGCCATAATGTTGCTGAAGGTGGCGTAAAACCATACTCACTAACTTGTTTGTAACTATGCTCTGATTGAAAGGATTTTACTCAAGCTATAAACCGCTGATTTCCATGGTCTGGGTTATGTAATCTATATGCTGCTGTGATTATTCTGGAATATAACTCTGATTTAGGAAGAGCAAACTTACATTAACTATTATTTGTAGTGGGAGAGGAATAGTGGTTAAAGCTTTGGCTTGTCATGCCAAAGACCCGGGTTCGATTCCCCACATGGGTACAATGTGTGACGCCCATTTTCCCCCGCCATGAGATTGCTGGAATATTAATGAAAGCGGCATAAAACCGTACATACTCACTCACTCACTTTGTAAGCAGATTTCTTATTGAGATATTGGCTTGTGTGTCCAGCTCGACTCCGCAAGCCCCAGGATGGTTTGTTCACGGGTACGGTCGAAGCCTTGGACACGGTGGACAGCACGTACAGAATCACATTTGACCGACCTGGCCTCGAGACGCAATCAATACCAGACTACGAAGTCTTAGTAAGTCACAAGTCTTTTTGCATATAAATACAATTTATCAATTTTCATCTTTATACAAGTTAATTATTTATCACGTTTATCATAGCATTTGATGCCAGATGACAGTGCTACAGCATTGGCATACACTACAGTGTTCTAAATGTTTTATAGGGTCCTTGTCATAATCCTAATTTTGACGGTTAAAGATTTAGGGGGGCTGTAGATTTCAATAACATAGGGGCAAACCACAAGGACCCCAGGACCCCCCTTAACTTCAAACACTGCACTGTGAGTTGTCTAACTTGTCAATAGCTCATATACGGCCTGGAGAAAAGTCCACTGGTTCGATCCACTGGCCGTGTTGTATCAAAAGATGTTAAAATATGGTACTTGTTGTTACCCCTTGTGGCGTGGTATCCCCGAGAACTAGCACTGTAAACCCTGCATAAGTCCAGATGAGTGCAAGCAGCCGCACACATGCATGTGTATTGCTGTATGAGTGCAATAATCTTGAACGCAGCATTGAACCCCATTTCACTTCAACTCACCACAGCACATTTTGATCTGGAGGTTTATTGTCTGTTGTCTCCTTGGTCTGTGATATACAAGTCAGTCACATGATCAGTAATGAATGGTCCGTCACGTTATACAGGTGAAGCAATCACTCCATCTTCCTGAAAGTCTATGCATAGTCCAATCAAAATCCTGTAGCGAAATTGACATCTAGTTCATAAACAACATGGCAACTGCCATGCCGAATTCATTCGATTGCAGGATTTGCAGAACTTGTGTACCGTCAACTTGGCATTGACAGATATTTTCCAAATGTTTTCATGTTTTTAATCAAGGTGCTCAAGTGATGTGATGCAGTTCATGAGGTAAAACTTGTTCAGTAAAGATCTTTATTATCCATAAAATCGTCTTGATTGGGCGCTGCCATTTTGTTTGAAGCTAATGCAGGTGATGGGTTGGGGGATTTATTTGGTCAGTAAGGGGATGGGGGTGGGGAATTCCAGCATAGTTTGACAAGGGTGGAAACTGGACTTTTAAAGTCAGTTAAATCCCTTACCTTGAGAAGATGCAATCCCTTGGGTCTTCCTATTGTTTGATGTGAAATAGCAACAGTTCATGATTTTATCTTCCAGAGTAACGAGGAAGCTGAAACAATACCAATCACAGCGTTTCAGCAAAAACATCGACCCCGACATGGGATATTTTCTCCGCCAAGGTTCGTCCCAGGACTTGGATCCCCCGGCCAGCAGCTTGTGAGTTGGACAATGTGTTCCTCCACCTCTTTATCACATCTTTGATTAAACATTGACTGAATGTGTTCTGAAAAACAGACTCTTTTTCTTGTGCATGTATTCAGTGGAGTGATGCGAATAAGAAGTAGTTATCGCTCATTAACCATCACGCCTTCCATATCATGGTAGAATACATGATACAACATGCCCTTTTGTCCTTCACCAATACTCCAGGGAACACATTCACTTTAAAAAAAATAAAAAAATATTGTGAACTAACTTTAGGCATTTCTTAGGATATTTATGCAGATAGTATTAAATAGAATTATTGTTACTGTTGAATGTCTTGAAAGAGACCTGTCTCCAGGCTTGAATCCAGGGTTGGAAACTGGCAGGAATTGGGTGTTTCCAAATAGGTATCCAAACTGCACTTGATAAGTGGATAAGAAAAGTCAGTGTTTTATTGGCATGCCAGATGTTTGTGAGTACCGCATTTGACCTAATAAGCGCCCAGGGCGCTCTCAAAATTAGAAATAGGGGGCCCTTATTAGAATATAATTTTCGTGAGAACAAAAAACAGAGTTGAAAGATCGTAAATTTCATGGTTCATGCTAACAGCCTGAAATGATACAAAAGAAAAGTCTGTGCGTATTATACACGACAGATATTTTTTCAATAATTTCATTGCCCATAATTAAGGGTGCATATAACACACGAGTGCGTATTATACACGAATAAATGAGTTTGGTGAACATTGATCAATCGGAAGGGGTGCTAATTAGGATTGTTCACTAGCTATTCAATATATTAGCAAATATGGGCGCTTATTAGAGCGGGGCGCTTATTACGTCGAATACGGTAAATGTGAAAGCATACAACTTTATGAAGAACAACTTCTGGTTTATTGCATTTAGTGACGTTTTAATGTGGATATTGTTACACCATTATCAAGATGTAAGAATCTGCACGAAACATTGTTCTTCATAAAGTTGTGTGAATTTGTTTTAGAAAAGTCAGGTCAAAATGGCCTTGAATGTCACTCTTGTATAGGAACAGCCAGCAGAGCTACAGATAAGCAGCGTATTTGCGTAAAATACTCCCCCAAAATATTTAAAACCCAATTGCTTTCAATTAACTTGCTTACAGAAACAAATGCATTAAATGTAAAAAAGAAATGTATAAATCAGCTCGCTTAAATATCCAATGAAGCTTTTTCAGCATGCGTACAAAGGAGCTAATTCATTCCGAAACACAATTTTGAGGTAATTTATTTTCCGAGTCAAGCCAATATTTTTAGAACAGTTATATACATCTAAAACATTTTTTCCATTTTTTTATATATCTTAAAATGTTCACTAATTTTGTGAAAAACCCAATAGTGTGATGAATAGATGAGTGAAAAAATATTCAATTAAAATAGAAAACCTGTTGGAAAAACTCCATTGCTCAAAAAGTTATGAACCAAAGTTATGAACCAGTATTCTAGAAACGCTATTCTAGTTTCTCATCCAGAAACCTGTCATGTTCATATACACAACAAGGGGGGTGGGGATGGGGGGGGTAACTCTAGCTCTAGAGCGAAACCATTCAGGAAGGCTCAACCAGCTGCTGTTCAAATCTTTCACTTGTACTCCAATCATTTACTGTCACTGATAATTTCTGCAACATATTTACAACCGTTTCTACCGCCACTAAACTTACATACACATAACAAAGTGAGCCCTGGTAGCTTTTTGTTGAGATTACATTTATCATGTTACCATGGTTACAGAATGATGATCCTTTGCTGAGTGGCTCACCATTCAAGGGTCGGCTGATGAGTTTGGACGGAGGAACATATGGTGGTTTTCCTATCAAGTTTTTAGTCTTAGTGGTGAGTAGAAAGATGTCAATCGCTTTCTGTACAAAGGGGAGATAACTCACTGCTGGAAATTGTTGTATCGTAAACATGGCCATGTTTGAGATGATAATTCGTAATCTTATATCAGGCGTTGTTATTAATAAGCAAAAGTTTGCTGGCCTATGACAGTGACATTTTCAGAGGACTGGTGGCATGTACTAGGTTACAAAACCACTAGGTTACTGGTCATTTCAGTTTCCAAAGATACATAGCATCAGATGCTTAACCTTTGAAAATAACACTAGGCCACTTGCCTGAGACTACTAAATTGTGCTGAAGACAAGTTTAAGTACCATTTGAGAGCTATCATTCTATTTGCTACAAATTTGAACTGAATGAAACTGACAGAAAATGTAAACATTGTAACCCTTTTATGTTTCGACAAAGCAGAACCAGCTACAAACTCTGAGGGCAAGTGAAAGGTCTTCAGCAACCCCTTCTTGCTGTAAAAGGCGACTATGCTTGTCGTGAGAGGTGAATAACGATATCGGGTGGTCAGGCTTGCTGACTTGGTTGATGCGTGCCATCGTATCCCAATTGTGTGAATCGATGCTCATGATGTCAATCACTGGATTGTATATATAGCTGGAATATTGCTGAGTGCTCTCTAAACCTGTCACCATGGTCACCAACAGTTAAGGACTGGCTGTTTCATGTAAAAAGCGCTCGTAGACAAAGCATTAACTGGAATGCCTGATCTGATTTTCCATGTGTTGTGTTTCAGACGCGTTTGTCTAAAATTTTGATGATTAAAAAAGACTGGATTAGGCAGCTGCAGGATATGAACACGCAAGCTGAAAAACTGGTGAGTCTTTTAAGTAACTGCATGTTTCACACTGAGAACCTCAACACTCGTAATGTTTCTTGCCTAAACGGGGCAGCCTAGTGGTTAAAGCGTTCGCTCGTCACGCCGAAGACTCGGGTTCGATTCCCGACATGGATACAATGTGTGAAGCCCATTTCTGGTTTGCCCAGCCGTGATATTGCTGGAATATTGCTAAAAGCGGCGTAAAAACCGTACTCACTCACTCACTCTTGCCTAAACACAAAGAGGGCACTTGTCTAATATTCTTCAGCAGTAATAAACATGTGTCAAGAAGGAAAGAAATGTCATGTTTGAGTAGTGTCAGCAGTTATGCCTCTAGAACATAATAGATGACTGAAGTTTATTAAAAAATTCAAAACATTCCACTTTATTGTTGTTTGAAGTTGCAAGTTCGATTGCATGAAAATGTCTAAATAGTGATTGTCTGTGAATGGTGATGTCATGCCAGTCCGTTCCTGGTATTTACTTGCATCAATAAGGCTTGGATTAAACTTTGCCTACTGACTCCAGTCCCAGTACGGACTCCCAACTGTGGAACATCCCCCTCACAGTTGCTGTGTATTTCAGAAGTCGTACCAGCAGCCCATCACGGTGGAGTTCCAGCGGAAGTATGCCAACATTGTGCTGGAGCTGGAGAAACTCAACAAGGATTTGACGGAGTACCTGGTCGGGGTGCAGCAGTTCTGTCAAGAGGTATGTACCGGGGTTGCAGCAGTTGTGAGGAGGTATGTACCTGGGGGTGAAGCAGTTCTGTCAGGAGGTACGTACCTGGGGGTGCAGTAGTTGTCAAGAGGTACATACCTGGGGGTGGGGGTAGAGCTGTTATGTCAAGAGGTATGTACCTGGGGGTGGGGGAACAGCAGTTATGTCAAGAGGTACGTACCTGGGGGTGGGGAACAGCAGTTATGTCAAGAGCTTTGTACCTGGGGGTGGGGGTACAGCAGTTATGTTAAGAGGTATGTACCTGGGGTTGGGGGTGCAGCAGTTCTGGCAGGAGATACGTACCTGGGGGTGCAGCAGTTGTCAAGAGGTATGTACCTGGGGGTGGGGTACAGCAGTTCTGTCAAGAGGTATGTACCTGGGGGTGGGGGTACAGCAGTTATGTCAAGAGGTATGTACCTGGCGTGGGGGTACAGCAGTTATGTCAAGAGGTATGTACCTGGGGGTGGGGATACAGCAGTTCTGTCAAGAGGTATGTACCTGGGGGTGGGGGTACAGCAGTTCTGTCAAGAGGTATGTACCTGGGGGTGGGGGAACAGCAGTTATGTGAAGAGGTATGTACCTGGGGGTGGGGATACAGCAGTTACGTCAAGAGGTATGTACCTGGGGGTGGGGGAACAGCAGTTACGTCAAGAGGTATGTACCTGGGGGTGGGGGAACAGCAGTTATGTGAAGAGGTATGTACCTGGGGGTGGGGGAACAGCAGTTATGTGAAGAGGTATGTACCTGGGGGTGGGGGTGCAGCAGTTCTGTCAAGAGGTATGTACCTGGGGGTGGGGGAACAGCAGTTATGTGAAGAGGTATGTACCTGGGGGTGGGGGAACAGCAGTTATGTGAAGAGGTATGTACCTGGGGGTGGGGGTGCAGCAGTTCTGTCAGGAGGTACGTACCTGGGGGTACAGCAGTTCTGTCAGGAGATACGTACCTGGGGGTACAGCAGTTCTGTCAGGAGGTACGTACCTTGGGATGCAGCAGTTCTATCAAAAGATACGTACCTGGGGGTACAGCAGTTCTGTCAAGAGGTACGTACCTGGGGGTGCAGTAGTTCTGTCAGGAGATACGTACCTGGGGGTGGGGGTGCAGCAGTTCTTTCAGGAGGTACGTACTTAGGGGTCGGGGTACAGCAGTTCTGTCAGGAGGTATGTACCTGGGGGTGGGGGTACAGCAGTTATGTCAGGAGATACGTACCTGAGGGTGCAGTAGTTCTGTCAGGAGATACGTACCTGGGGGGTGGCATGACTTAAAACGGAACAAAATTTAATCTCAACATAATAGTAAGCACTTACTGGAGGATGAAATGTTACTCACATTTATCTTACGAAATAATAATGGACAAAATCTACATGAATCTGTGAAGTTGAGAGCAATTTGCCACTTATTGTCATCACTGTTGCAGCTTGCCCCTGGATCTGGGATGATGCCGATTGACCAACCGTCCGAGATACGAAAGAAGAGCGAAGAAGAGGCACAATCTATGGTCAGCAGGATTTGCCAGGTCAGTGGGAGGCTAGCATTCACTTGTGTACCCTGTCTGTAGCCATGGGGACCCAGTAGGATGAGATGGTATTTTGACTGTTGACCTTAGTCTGTCTCACGAGGCAGCTTGAGATGTATACTCCCCAAGATTGGAGTGCACACTGATCAAATGACTGGGGTCATAGTGTTAGTGCTTTGAGGATGCGTAGGGATGGACTTGGCACTGTGCAGATTCACATATTGAATATGATGACAAAGCTAACTAACATTGTGGATTTGAAAGCTGGTGTGATTGTTGCCATGGCTCTTGAGCTGTGATGACTGTCCCACCACTGTCAAGCTCATTGATGATACTCTGTACCTTCCTTGCATGACAAAGGCCAATGTATTTCCAGACACAGACTTCTGCGGTATGTTCGTCACAGGTGAAATGTTATTTTCTGTTCCACAGCTTCGTTGTCATATAAGAGCAATTTCAATGCAAATATATGTGGCCACACAATATGAAAACTTCCTTGTTGCAAGGCACAATCAATTAATACAAAAAAAAATCTATGAAATCTATGAAATATTGCTGTGTGTTTTCTGATACTCACTTTCACAGCAAGCAGCAGCATGTTGATAGTAAGGGAAGTAACTCTTCAACAGTTCCGTATGTGTAAATAATCGAGTCTAGACCAGACAATCCAGTGATTGACGTCATGAGCATCGATAAACGCAATTGGGATCGATGTCATGCATCAACTAAGTCAAGTATGAAGTCAGTGGGTTACTTTACTTCCTATGGGGAACACTTTACAGTCTAACATAACAAATGTTATATTTGGGATAACACTTTCTTAGTAAATTACAGATTCTCATACTTTTTTGGGTTGAGTCCCGTCCGGTCAGCGATCTAACCCACTCAGCCGCCGAGGCTTCCACAAAAAATGAAAGTCTGACAACTGGTAGTCTAGATCATGTACTTTGAGTACCCCCATGACAAGTGTAAACAGTCTTTACAGTCTGTTTAGTTACTGAAATAGGTTAATAGACTTGGCAGGAAATGCATAAGACTGTCTGTTTCAATATATATACAATTTGGGTATCCCAAGTAGTCATGACATTCCTGAGTGGATGGCTTATGGTTTCTTCCCTGCTATTGAGGGAATCATTAATCAATGACTGTGAAGTGATACCTGTGACAACAAAACATTACGTGATTGAGATTGCTCCTATATGTTAACCTGCTGAAAAAATTGAAACCTTTTTTCATGTCATTTAGGCCAATGTTTGTCATGCTGTCATATTCTTTTACAAGTTTATGTTTACCATTTCATATTTGTCTGTTACTGTTGTTGTTTTATTACAAGATTGTCTATCATGATGATTTTGAGAGTAAATTACATACCATATAAACTTAATTTGGAAAATGTTCCCCCAATTATGTTTCAAGGTTTGTCAGCACCATACCCATGCTCGTGAGTTTCACCGAAGTGGTAAACGGCTAAGACCTGTATATCTTTGGGCTTTCCGCCCACATCAAGCTGACATGCCATGATATAACTGAAATACTGTTCAAAGCGATGTTAAAACCCAACTCACTCCCTAATTTGGAAAATGTTCACCCGATTATGTTTCAAGAGACCTGCTACTCTTGGGGCTTTCCTCCCACATCAAGCTGACATGCCATGATATAACTGAAATACTGTTCAAAGCGATGTTAAAACCCAACTCACTCCCTTATTTGGAAAATGTATCCCAAATTGGACCAAATATTTGAAATAGCTCACCTCAGGAAACATAATTATCCATTTGATGTTTGTATTTGATCTGTATGATCATCTGAAGATAACGAAACTCAATGTGCTTCTTCAGCAATGTAACGTGATGTTTTCAGACTATGTTCCACAATAAGAAGACGGCCAAGAATGAGAGGATACTGAGTTTGGTGGCCAACCTGACCGCACTCATGTTACAAGTGAGGGTGAGTACTTAGTGTAACAACGTCAGCATGGCTTGATTTAACTACTGGAAATCTGGACATTAATGTGTCTCCAAATCAATATGACTGCTTAATCCAATCAAACAGCAAATAGCACCGCTTGTTAGCAATGAGTAGAGCACTTCCGTAAAAAACAATAAACAGTGTTTTCCTATGTTTACTCTGTTGACTGGCATTAAGGAATAAAATAGGGCAATAAAATAATTAAACCAGCAACAGTTGGTATGCAGAGTAGGTGTCAACAAGCTTGACACAAGTGGGTAGAACTCTTGACCCCAGCAGTGATAACTCACAGGATGCACCTTGTGTAATTCCTATTCTTTGAATGACATTGTTATGTACTTGTTGCAACTGCTGCTCAGTAAACCGTGTTTCTGTGTATATTCAGGTTGGTATTTCCGCTATCCTAAGTATGCAGTGAGGCCGTCTTATTGTTGATAGTCGTTTTGGAGACATAAATGCAAAGTTACATTTAATTCATGCTCAGGTTAATTTCAAGATTTACAGTATATAAAACATGCACCAGTGCAACCTAAAATTGAAAAGTGCAACCTAATATTTATGTCAACATGCACCAAGTGCATGTTAAACAAATTCAAATTGTGTCTGACTTACCCTTGACTGTACCAATGATTGTGTTGGAATCAGGGATGGAGTGGACAGAGTGATATGGATCCAAGTAAAACTTGGACAGGTGACTGAGGCCTTAGAAATTAGTTTCTTCGAAGAGCATTGTCAATTTCATCGGCATGACTTGCACGTGTTTAACATGCATACTCCCTCTCTACCTGTAACAAACCAAATATGTTTGCCCAAGTTCTGTGCACCGCCTGCTTGTCTCAAACACGTATTGTGAATTAGTTCAGCTTATCCTCGATTACAGTAGTTGAGATTATTAGACAATAAGTGTCAATAAAAATGGCAGGACATGGAATCTGTTTGAAAATTCAAGAATGTATTGATTATCAGCATTTTGATCTTATTTATTTCTTTTTCTTGAATAAAGAGAGTGTGGCTGTCTGCGTGTGTGAGCTTGCTTTTTCTTATATATGTTGGAGGGGGGCACGGGTTGCCCATTCGTATAAGGCGGCGCAATTAGCTGTGCAGAGTTGTGTCCCTTGGGCACGCCAGAAACCTATGATTGTGAGTTCGAATCCTGGTTCGCCCCGATTATGTTTCTAGGTTTTTCAGGACCATACCCATGCTTGTGGGTTTCACCGAAGTGGTAAATGTCTGAAACCTGACATCAGTTCGGGCTTTCCTCCCTTATTAAGCTGACACGCCGCGATATAACTGGAATACTGTTAAAAGCGGCATTAAACCCAACTCACTCACTCACTTATATATGTTGGGATAGTGGAGGGGAGGTCACTGTTATCAGTTTACTGTGTAATTCTCATATCCAGAATTTGGTTTATCCAGACGATTCCTTGAAAAACAAAAGTGTCCAGATAAGCAGGGATTTACAGATGCTTGGAATGGTCCATGAAGTATTATACATGTAAAAATTGTAAAGGCTCCCTGCCTCACATTTGTCACAAACTTTGATTCAAATCTGATAATAAATCTTTTGTGGCCTTGCAGACATTCTCAGAGAACGATTTCAACTCATTTGAGTTCAAATCACTTCAAGACAGCTTACAGGATATCAAGGTTACCCTGGACGGAAACAACATAAAGTAAGTCCTGGAATCAGTGCTGTTGAAGACATTTAGAGAATAACCTACAAGTACGATGGTTCATGGATTCTCTGTCCCAAAGTTTATTAATTTTGTAAGTCCATGATGGACTTTCAATGTTCATCAAAGTTTTCAAGGGGGACTGATGATCCATTATTCCAAGTGGAGAGTTGGTTATTCTTCATATTACCTACATTTGTTATATGATAGTACTTGACCGAACATACTTTAACCATATTTGGGCTTCATACTAGTGGGGGGCCGCGTCAGGTAGCCTAGTGGTTAAAGTGTTCGCTCGTCACGCTGAAGACCCAGGTTTGAATCCCGAAATGGGTACAATGTGTGAAGTCCATTTCTGGTGTCCCCCACCGTGATATTGCTGGAATATTGCTAAAAGCAGCGTAAAACTATGACTCGCTCGCTCACTCACTCACTCACTCACTCACACTCACTCACTCACTCACTCACTCACTCACTCACTCACTCACTCACTCACTAGTGGCTAAAGTCACAGACTTTGAAATAATGTGAAATATCAGACTCTTTAATTGAAATGTTCCCAAGGTTGTGGCCAATCACTTCATCCACCACCCTATCATTGCAGCTCCTTCCAGAACAACGTCGAGATCCACATCAACCACATCCAGAGTGGGCTGTCACAGATGGGCAATCTGCATCGCTTCGCAGCTACGTCCTACCCAGCATGAGCTTGCCCCGCCCCCTAACCTCACACACACATGGTGCTCTTGCTGGACATCGGTCATCCAGGCGGCCTTGGCTACCCCTGCTGGAGCCACTATTGACAGGTAGTGAAGGACCTGGTTGCTGGATGGATTGGCCTTGGTTAGACATCAAAACATGGAAGTGGATTGTTTCAGATGCAGATTGTGATCATGGTGCATTGTTCGATGGTTTTTCATATCTATACTACTCCAAACAAATTAAGGACCACCGGATTCTTTCATATTGAGGGGGGCACGGGTGGCCCAGTTGTCTAAGGTGCCGCAATTCGCTGTGCAGAGTTATGTCCCTTGGGCACGCCAGAAACCTATTATTGTGGGTTCGAATCCCAGTTCGCCCTGATTATGTTTCTAGGTTTGTCAGCACCATACCCATGCTCGTTGGTTTCACCCAAGTGGTAAACGTCTGAGGCCTGCATCACTTCGGACTTTCCTCCCACATTAAGCTGACACGCCGCGATTTAACTGTAATAATGTTAAAGCGGCGTAAAACCCAACCCAACTCACTCACTCACTCTTTCATATTGCTCGTGTACCCAAAGGGAAGCAACTCAGGACAGTTATTGTGATATGAAAGAATGGGGTGGTGTTTAGCTTTTTTTTTAGTAGTAAATATATATATATTTGGATTGCTTTGAAATCTAAATATGTCATCAAGACCACTTTGAAAATGTATCAGCTTCCATTCGCCTTCATGGAAAAAGATAGTTTTTCCTTTTTCAGTCCCTAGCCACTGTAATGTAGGCAGGGTTTTATCCAGGACTCCGTGCTATGTGCCCTTGGCAGGCAGTTTGGGGGGAAATCGTTATTTTGCTCAAATTGGTCAGTGGTATTCAAGTCACCTGAACAAAAAGAGTTGATATTAGCATTAGTTGTTACTATGTAACATGAATTGGGAAAATTGTAATTCCATTTTGGGAATATTAACTGATATCTGCTGCAGACTTAGGGACGAATATATCGGCCTCTGAATGGCCCGAGATAAATCCCTGGTATGTTAATATAAATAATGGGGAAATTACAATATCACGATCTCCAGAGTCCGACATCTTTTGTTTCTTAAGGGAAACATCTCATCTCATTCTGGGGGCACGGGAGGCCCAGTCGTCTAAGGCGCTGCAATTCGCTGTGCAGAGTTGCGTCCCTTCGGCACGCCAGAAACCTATGATTGTGGGTTCGAATCCCGGTTTGCCCCGATTATGTTTCTAGGTTTGTCAGCACCATACCCGTGCTCGTGGGTTTCACCCAAGTGGTAAACGTCTGAGACCTGCATCACTTCGGACTTTCCTCCCACGTTAAGCTGACACGCCGCGATTTAACTGTAATAATGTTAAAGGCGGCGTAAAACCCAACTCACTCACTGATCTCATTCTAGTACCACTGGAAGTAGTTTCCCATGGCATTTGTTTCTTGATTGATTGACTGATCTGCTGACCCTCAAAAAGTATCATAAAATCACTTGTTTTTCTCCCTCATACTGCAAAAAAAGGCAAAACCAGCTAAAAAAAACTCTTCCGTATGGAAACAAATTCAGAGATTTCTTTAAGATGAAACCAAATCTGATCTCATGTGAGATGTCATTTGTATCTACAAATTCTAAACAAAGAAATAATAACGATCTTGTCTTATAACAATACAAATTTCTCAACGTTGGCAAATGTGATATAATTTTATATACCATGACAGTGAGTGTGATACTGTGTGTGGGAGAACTCACTGAGGCATGGGTAGGTGGTCTTCTAGTGTGTGAAGAGAGAAATGTACAGGACCCAGATCAGTTACAGGACTCATATGTTGCAGATGGTGTAATGCATGCGAGACATGGCCACTTTCATTGTCTTATATGGGGTCATATTCATCACACGAGGATGTCAATATGGGGTCATATTCATCACACAAGGATGTCAATATGGGGTCAAATTCATCACATGAGGATGTCAATATGGGGTCATATTCATCACACGGGGATGTCAATATGGGGTCATATTCATCACACGAGGATGTTTATATGGGGTCATTCATCACACAAGGATGCCAATATGGGGTCATATTCATCACACGAGGATGTCAATATGGGGTCATATTCATCACACGAGGATGTCAATATGGGTTCTTATTCATCACACGAGGATGTTTATACAGTGTCATTACTGGAAGCTGACCATGGTGTGTGCTTATTTCCCCCTCAACCCTTGTACAACATTTGTGACTTTAGGGTCAAGTTTTTTCTAAAGTTCTGACAGGATAAGTTCCTCCATCAACCTCTAATACATGTGACCAGTGTTCGAAATAAGCGCCTGCCTGCAGGCCTGTGTCAGGCTGATCTCGTGTTGGGCCCGTAGATTAAAATTTGTATGGGTCCTTATGACCTGCAGTAAATATAGGTATTGATTTATTTTAACAGTAAGCTGCACTTTATAAACGAGGGCCCGAAGAGATTAGTCAGGGCCTGCAGCTTCTTAGATCTGTGGATCCGTGATGGCAGCCTGACACCTTTTTTTAAGTAGTCACACACACACACAGACAAAGCACACACAAAAACACACACACACACACACACACACACACACACACACACACAGCACAGAGCGGGAGACATTGCTGTTTGTGCGATAATGGCTGAGCTCATTAATCTGAGCACCCCTACAACCAGGGATATATCTAGACTTGCTCAGAAGCTGGTAGTCGGGCCTAGTCTGCAGCAATGACTGTAAAAGTACTCCAATTGGAATTAATTGTTCCCAATTCATGTAACTATAGTTACACGTAATGCGATGGTTCGGTCGGGTCGACTAGTATTTTATTAATATCAGGACCAATAAAGAGGTAGAGGCTATACTGCTTGGTTTTACATTATTGAATGTAGATTTTATACAATGTTAAAGGCCTTATTTAAGAACACAGGAACTTTTAAAAATTGCCAATTTTGAACAAAACAGACAAAAATAATTATAATTTGCTTGCCCAAGGGCTCTTATTTGGAATCTCATGTAAATCCCTGACAACTATAGTGTCTGTATGTATTTAACTTATGATGGGGGAACCGTGAAGTATTGACGGTGATGTGATTGTGTGGCTGTCAACAGACAGGAGCTAGGTTCTAACAGCTGCAGATGGCTTACATCAGTTGTGTCATACTGTAGTTCATCAGAAGACCGAACCAGACTAAAATACAAACCATATTGACTGTGCCAAAACCTTTTTTGTCCACTAGCCTGAACTTTTCTCTGGACATCATTGTCAGTAGATTTTAGTGTTATCACGTGGATTATCATTTTCGAAGCTTACTCGACTGAACCAAATTTACTAGACCATGGATTTGTACTAACAGCAAAGTCAGAGATATTTGATGGCAACATGTTTGTAAAACAAGGTTTATTGGAGAGGTACTGAAACTTATTTTGAATTATCATAGGAAGTGTTAATCACAATATTCAATAAGGGACAATTGTTGGACAATAAGAGTAATTTAAATCATTGACAGTGGATTGTTTTTAAAATTAATTGCAATTTCGCTGAAAGGAGATTGTCCGCACAAACACATCCAAACAGGGTTTTATAGCCAAGAAACATGCCATAAGATATTGTAAACTAAATGGTAAATTAAGGGGTACAAGCATGTCGGCAGGGACATTTCCCTGGAGTAGCTGTTTGTGATACACTCTTTACTGTATGTTCCATATATAGAGATTATTATGCTAGCATAATTATGTGTCATACTGATTTTACAAAATGATTGCCTGAATTCTTGTATTTCACGAGCAAAAGTGAGGGTGAAATATGTGCAACATGAGTCTTGTAAAATCTGTATGACACACATGCATTTTGAGCTCCCCTCTAGGAAAATGCACTGATCATGACTGCCCTCTTAGAAAACCACAATTGTCGAATGACGTCAAACAATCTTCTGCTGTGACATCATTCCTAATGTGACATCAATCCAAACCTAGGTCAAATTATAAGATTCAACAAAGCCATCCAGATGACGTAAACAGTGATATTTGCACTAGTACACATTCAATTTTTATGAACTCAGTTATTTCTAACCCTATTGGTAATAAGATAAATTGTCACAAAGCTTCTGAGTAGCTAGTAGGGAGGATTAAGTGTAGCAATGGGAAAAAGCTCAAAGTGCAAACAACATCATACAGGTCCTAGCTACAACTGTTCGTGATGCAGCTAACATCATTCAGATCCTAGCTACAACAGATTACAACTGTTCCTGCTGTTTAGCTAACATTCAGGTCCTAGCTACAACAGATTACAACTATTCCTGATGTTTGACTAACATTCAGATCCTAGCTACAACAGATTACAACTGTTTCTGCTGTTCAGCTAACATTCAGATCCTAGCTACAACAGATTACAACTGTTCCTGCTGTTTTACTAACATTCAGAACCTAGCTACAACAGATTACAACTGTTCCTGCTGTTTAGCTAACATTCAGGTCCTAGCTACAACAGATTACAACTATTCCTGATGTTTGACTAACATTCAGATCCTAACTACAACAGATTACAACTGTTTCTGCTGTTCAGCTAACATTCAGATCCTAGCTACAACAGATTACAACTGTTCCTTCTGTTTTACTAACATTCAGAACCTAGCTACAACAGATTACAACTGTTCCTGCTGTTTAGCTAACATTCAGGTCCTAGCTACAACAGATTACAACTATTCCTGATGTTTGACTAACATTCAGATCCTAGCTACAACAGATTACAACTGTTTCTGCTGTTCAGCTAACATTCAGATCCTAGCTACAACAGATTACAACTGTTCCTGCTGTTTAGCTAACATTCACATCCTAGCTACAACAGATTACAACTATTCCTGATGTTTGACTAACATTCAGAACCTAGCTACAACAGATTACAACTGTTCCTGCTGTTTAGCTAACATTCAGGTCCTAGCTACAACAGATTACAACTGTTCCTGATGTTTGACTAACATTCAGATCCTAGCTACAACAGATTACAACTGTTCCTGCTGTTCAGCTAACATTCAGATCCTAGCTACAACAGATTACAACTGTTCCTGCTGTTTAGCTAACATTCAGATCCTAGCTACAACAGATTACAACTATTCCTGATGTTTGACTAACATTCAGATCCTAGCTACAACAGATTACAGCTGTTCGTGATGTTTAGCTAACATTCAGGTCCTAGCTACAACAGATTACAACTGTTTCTGATGCAGCTAACATTCAGGTCCTAGCTACAACAGATTGCAACTGTTTCTGCTGTTCAGCTAACATTCAGATCCTAGCTACAACAGATTACAACTGTTCCCGCTGTTTAACTAACATTCACATCCTAGCTACAACAGATTACAACTGTTCCTGCTGTTTAACTAACATTCACATCCTAGCTACAACAGATTACAACTGTTCCTGCTGTTTAACTAACATTCAGATCCTAGCTACAACAGATTACAACTGTTCCCGCTGTTTAACTAACATTCACATCCTAGCTACAACAGATTACAACTGTTCCTGCTGTTTAACTAACATTCAAATCCTAGCTACAACAGATTACAACTGTTCCTTATATAGCTAACATTCAGATCCTAGCTACAACAGATTACAACTGTTCCTTATATAGCTAACTTTCAGATTCTACCCATAAAAATGCAACTGTTCCTGACGTAGCTAACTTTCAGATTCTAACTACAATGATACAACTGTTACTGATGTGTATCTACCTTTCAGATCCTAGCTACAGAAATATGACAGTTTGTGATGTAGCTAACATAACTCTTAGCTGCAACAGTACAGCTGTTCCTGGTGTTAGGCTGACATCATTGTTCCATTTACTGAAGTCCTACTTTGAGAGAATGACTGTGTAAGGTCCAGTGGTAGCCATTTGTTGGCGTCATGGAGGAATGTGTGTGAGAAAGAAGTTATGAATGACAAATACAGGTACTGACGAAACCTTTTAACTATTACCTCTAAGGATGTGTCCAGACAACATGAATCCTTATTTTGTTAAGTGTAATGTTACTGTTATTCATTTATCTCATAGTCAAGATATAACATGTTACCAGAAATATGTGTATGTATCATTTCATCAGCTGGCCTGCTGTTAATCAAGTGATGGAACTACAGCGCTGCAACTATGTGTACTTCTGTAACGTTGTCCTAGACAATGACTGTGGTGACATTGAGTCATATGTAGATGTCTCGGACAGGGGGGTAGCGTCTTATGGGCTAATTGGAGCGAGTTCACTCAATTTTCTTTTTCACCAATCAAGACAAGTCTGTTTTCTTATCTATCATGACAAATCTGTTTTCTCATCTATCTTGATAAGCCTTTTTTTCCCATCTGTCATGGAAAGCCTGTTTATCATCATGACAAGCCGGGTTTCTCATCTATCTAGAAAGTCTCTTTTCTCATCTACCCTGATAAATCTGTTCCTGTTTTTCATAAGTTATTCTGTTTGTCTTTTTCTTGTAAGCTAAATAACGAGATCTTATATTATCTTAAGGTCACACTATAAGTGAAACTCGATGATCATGTTTTGTTTCTATTCTAACAAGTTTGTAACGCCAGTGAAAAAGATTTTTCTCTTGTACTCTGTTATGTTAATGAATACACTGGTATGTAAATGTGTACTTGAGTGTGTGTCTAAAGTGTACATACTGCATAGGGCGTCACAATATCATCATATGTGACTTTAAATAAACATGTACATAGTCCTCACCTGTCTTATGTTTTCCCTCAACCTCAGATCAGTGGAAACTTACCTACTGTTCATTAATGCTTTCTTACTGTTTCTTGCATACCCTTAGGGGATTTGGAGAGCAGGTCGGTGGTTTAGTCCCCGGCCGTGTCATACCAAAAGATGTAAGAAATATGGTAGATGTTACCCTGCCTTGCGCATGTTATTAAGGGCTAAAACAAGGACTGGTCAGCTCGGAGTCAGTATATTGTGTCCGAGTGGGGTATTCATTTTAGCCTGCCACATTGTATCTCAGTGGACTAACAGTAGGAAACTGGCATTTCTTGATTGGAGGTTAAGCTCCATTTTACCTCACCTCACCTCACCTCACCTCACCACCTCACCTCTGGACTCTGGGTTAGAGCTGATCAACAGAAACTTATCTTGTAATTGACTAATATGGATCAACCGGTCAGGATTGGTAGCTTGTTGGATCGGGTTTCATTGAACCTGACAGCGGGGAAGGCTGCTCATGCTACTCACCACTGGTTTGACTGGTCCAGGATGCAATGATATAACTGGAATAGTGTTGACTTGTTGGCCTAAGGCAACATTCGACCACCTCCATGGTCGAGGGGTAGACCGTCCGCCCGGAGAGCGGAATGTCAGGGGTTTGATCCCTGGTTGCAGCATACCAAAACACGTTAAAACATGGTACTTATTCTTACCCTGCTTGGCACTCAGCATAATTGAGTGAGTGAGTTGGGTTTAACGCCGCTTTTAACGGTATTCCAGTTATATCGCGGCGTGTCAGCTTAATGTGGGAGGAAAGCCCGAAGTGATGCAGGTCTCAGACGTTTACCACTTGGGTGAAACCCACGAGCACGGGTATGGTGCTGAAAAACCTAGAAACATAATCGGGGCCAACCGGGATTCGAACCCACAATCATAGGTTTCTGGCGTGCACAAGGGACGCAACTCTGTACAGAGAATCGCGGCACCTTAGAGGACTGGGCCACCTGTGCCCCCGGCACTCAGCATAAAGGGGCTAAAACAAAGATTGGTTGGCTCAGAGTCAGTATACTTATCTGAGTGGGGTATTCATGTTAAACTGTGGCATGGTATCTCAGTGGGCTAGCACTATATATCGGCATCAGTCTAGACTAGTACAAGCAGCCGCACACACACACATGCATGCTATAAATACAATTATCTTGTTTGACGTCAAAAACCATTTCACCTCACCTCACACAACATTCACTCAATCAGCACTGTACTCTAACCCAGAAGAATGAGATTCCAATTCTTTTAAGAAAACAGAGGCCTGGGTAGTCAAGTGGTCTATTAAATGTGCTGTAATTAAGGCCAAACATTTTTTACGGTTTACAGATTTTTTGCCACAATCTTCATGTTGATCAGTCGAACAAATAAAAAAATATGAATTCCAAATTCAAATTTATATTTTCATGTCCTCAAAATGTCAAGAAGGCAGGGAAAAAGTGGGTGCAGGAGGAATAGGGATTTGTCATAATTTGTTCAATTTTTAAGTTTTTAAGATTTTGTTTATAGTAATTTAAGTTATTTATATAAATAGGGACAGTAAATGATTTTTAAAAACATTTTACTTCCTGGTCTGTGGATTAAAGAACACTGCTTTTCATTATTTTAATTTTATTTCAGATTTCAAGTTTTTTTGAGTGGACTAATTTGTAAACAAGTGTTTAAAAAATCTGGCCTTTCTATGCAGAGTTGTGCCCCTTGTTGTTAAACAGGCAGTCTTAACATGTATCATTTATAGCAACTAATGGTAATTCAAATTACACAGACAATGTTTTAGTTTCACACATCACACGTTTTACAGCATCTAGACACAGACTGGAAATAGGCTCCAGACAGTGGAGTATGGGTCCCATTTAGCTGATACATAACTGAAACCAGAAATGTGCAATAAGTCATAACTCAAAAAGGACGGGTGGACGAACTCCGCTCCCATGTCCCCCGCCCAACTTCGTGTGGAGGGATAATAATGTTCAAAGTGGCCAAGCCTGTGTGGATCCTTGGTTAGAATAGGTCCCCAGCAACCTGTGCTGGTCGTAAGAGGCGGCTCAATTGCGTGGGTCAATGCTCATGATGTCAATCACTGGATTGTCTGGTCCAGACTCGATTGTGTACATGATTTACAGACCGCCGTCATGTAGCTGGAATAGTGCTGAGTGCGGCGATAAACAACAAACCAACCAACCGTAAGAGGCGACCGAATGGATCGGGTGGTAAGACTTGGTGACAGTTGGAGATTTTACGTGCGCTTTCCCACTTTATGCATATTTCGCACAAATACGTTAGCCGGATACTTGGTTGATTGTGTGCGGTCCCACTGAATAACGCCCGGGAGAATGATACTAAAGTGTATTCTACAATTCTAATTGTGTTCGTGTATTAATTATAATTAAGTGCTGTTAATAAGGGTGCCAACCCCCTCCCTCGAATCACGAAAATGTTGGATCGATGGCGTGGATCATTCCTCATACAATATCGATCAAAGAATTGCTTGGTCCAGACTCTTATTAGTTACAGGCCGCTGTCGTATAGCTGGAATATTAATGGAGGCTGCGTTACATAACAAACTAACAAATCAAAGTGGCGTAATTTAGTCATGGTATGCAAAAAACAGTTTTGAAGAAGTTAAATGAGAGACTTGTACAAGTCTAATGCTGGTTGTAAGAGGAACGTACCGGGTCGGGTCACCCTGACACAAAGGGGTTTTAACTAAATCGTCACCTCAGCAAAACTGCATGGATTGGCGAAAACGGAACCTGGCTTAAAGAAAACTCTACCACATAAATCGTTCTTATCGATATTTAAAATACAGACGCCGTTTTCGGTAAATGCGGTGCCGTTTTTCGCCTTTGCTGATATGAGCTTGTATACACATGGATTTGTGTTCAAATTCATGCGGCATTTGACAATTTATTTATTTCAACACTAATTCTAGGGCTGTCACATTCGTCACCACAGAAGATTCGGCTTGTCCCGGAATAACACGAGTTGGTCTGGAATGGGCCTGTCAATGGCCCCGATTCTTACCCAGGTACATTGGTACTTGAATTGTTGCTTTGTAAAACACTCCAGTTTTGTCTAATGTGCAATGCTTAAAATGTGGAGCAATTTTGTAACGTAGGCACAGTTAAACTCCATTTTCGTATTTGCTATACACATTCCGCAATTTTGTATAAGTAAGCTCTACAGCAGCGCGTTTACGGAGGTTAGGCTGTTGGGAGCTGAGTACGACCTGTCATGGGTCAGTCAATTTTTTGGGGAGAGGAACAGTCAGTGGTCGTTGCTAAAAAATGAAAAAGAAGCATTTCCAAAGACATTCTTTATGGATACGTGTGTCATATAGCTGACGGAGACAGTCAGAACAGAAACGTCTTCCCCATTTTGTCATCAGCCTGCCCGGTACATTACAGTCGGTAGCATTCATTTAGGCTTGTGGTCGACCAGCCCATGTGTGAGCCATATGTCAGAAGTCCGAAACGATGACGTTTGTCGGTTTGGAGTTGAGGTGAACAGTAGCCGATTGTCTCACACACGAACACACGCCGCAGACATGGAATAAGTGGATGCCATACAATTTGTTGACTTTTGTTTTAAACTTAATGGATGGCCAACAGGAGGCTGTTATCAACCTCGCGCATTCTTCTAGTGTGCTTAGGTCTAACGTTGGTGTTTTGTTTCTATCTTGCCCGATTTCCTCTACAAGAGTCTACACCATGCGCGTGCCCAGGGGGCGAGAGCGAGTCCGAGCAGGATGTTCGAACTGTCCAGACACCAGCTATAGCTGACCGGTACAAAACCAAGCACACCCTAGCAATTGTAGTGCCTTTGAGAGACAGGTTTGAAGAGTTGATGGAATTTGTACCCCACATGCATTCTTTCCTTAACAATCAAAGTGTTCGTCACAAGATTTATGTGGTTAACCAAGTGGATAATTACAGGTTTAACCGAGCATCCCTTATCAATGTTGGGTTTCGAGAGAGCAGTGAAGAGTGTGATTACATCGCCATGCATGATGTGGATCTGTTACCACTGAACCCTGCCCTCAGCTATTCCTATCCTGAAAATGGACCATTTCATATTGCTGCACCAAACCTTCATCCTCTTTATCACTATAAGACTTTCGTTGGTGGAATACTCCTCTTGAGGTCATCCGATTTCAAATTGTTGAATGGTTTATCCAATCGATATTGGGGTTGGGGTCGCGAGGATGATGAATTCTACGTCAGAATGAGGAAAGCGGGGATCATTGTTCAAAGACCTCAGAATATTACGACTGGCAATAGAACCTTCAGACATGTCCACGACAGAAAGAGAAGGCCAAGGGATAACAAGCGTTACTTTGACCAGAGGAACAAGACAAGAAGACTGGACAGGGACACTGGAATGTCCACAGTGCAATATGAGGTTGCCAGTAGGAGAGAATTAGCAATAGACAATGCCCCAGTGACAATACTAAATGTGAAATTAATGTGTGATGTCCAGTCAACCCCTTGGTGCTTGCAGCCTGAAGATCATGAGTGGTATTTACAAAACTATTCACAGAACAATGTTCACTAAGTTATGTTTGTACGTTAAACGTTATGTTTTGTTGGTGTTATGATGGTCATATTTGTGGAAATGTCTCCAAGGGCAACATTAATCATGTTTATCAACCTTATGCCTCATGTAACTTGGCTGTGCAGAATATGAATATATCAAGTTTTAATATTGTTAATCACTACTAAGTTTCAGACCTGTATATAGCACATCTCCAATGTTATCCTCAATACAGCTTACATATATTAACCTTGTTAAAAATAGTTACACCATTTATCTCACTTTTATGGTTATAGCTCAGTCGTGGATGTATGCAGATTCCTTGTCGAAAAGATAATGTAAGGTCTGTTAAAAATAGTTTGTTTAGTGACGGACAGGGATGTAGAAATCTATTTTATTTTAATTCTTTATTAGGTCACAAATCTATTAAAGTGAACTTGATTCTAGTGTACCATTTGACCTCTTTTTGACATGCCCCCTTCAGCTTGATGTATACTTCCCAGGGAGTGAGAATGAAAATCAAAATCAAGTCTGTGCTGATCCATCTGTCATGGGCTAAACACATGTGACCAGTTATGAATTATTGGAAAGTGCACTATACAAATATTAATAATGTATGAAGAGACAGGTCCATGGACCATGTTTAGGACACCCTGTGAATCTCACTCACCATGAACATGACGAATAGCATGTTCGAAACTTTATGATCTTGTGTAAAAACAAGATATGACTTATAAAAACAGTTTTTTAATTATGTTACTAGTGCTAAAATATTTTTCATGTTATATTAGGGGCATGTGTAATTTTAGGGGTCAGTTGGTCATGAAACAAGGATATTTTTTAAGCCTAACCAAACTTTTGTGCTTCTGCTTGACCTTGTATTGTTGTGTAGTGTATTTGAATCATAGTACCACGTTTTGTGTGAGCTTTCATTTCATGTGAACAAAACGTAGGTCAGGAGTAGCAAACTCAAAACTATTTTACAGTGTGAACATAAATGTCATTAAGGTCATTTTACAAAAATATATTAACATTTTTTTATCAAATTATCATGTTTAAGAGCTTTAATGAATCTTCCAATTTTGACATGTTTTACGAGTGATGATATATTTTATGAGACTGGTAATAAACATGTTTTATAAAATGCCCCGGTTTGTCATGTTTGTTGGTAATGTTGTGGCGTGCCGGGATGTGTCCCTAAGGTGAAACTTAGTTTAGTTTTTCGGTTACACTTTCAGCCTACCAGAACAATAAATAACAACCAGCATGGTAAAAAAATAAATTTATATTTTAATATTATTTGTCAGACTTTTCCATCTTCAAAGGGGGCTTTGTCAGCCCAGTTGTCTTAGACGCCACAATTCACTCTGCAGAATTGTATCCCTTGGGCGCACCAGGAACCTATGATTGTGAGTTTCAATCCTGGTTCACCCCCATTTTGTTTGTAGGTTTGTCGGCACCATTCCATGCTCTTTTGGGGCACAGGTGGCCCAGTCGTCTAAGGCGCTGCGATTGGCTGTGCAGAGTTGCGCCCCTTGGTGCAGCAGGTCAGAAACCTATGATTGTGGGTTCGAATCCTGGTTCGCCCCAATTATGTTTCTAGGTTTGTCAGCACCATACCCGTGCTCGTGGGTTTCACCGAAGTGGTAAACGTCTGTGACCTGCATCACTTCGGGCTTTCCTCCCACATTAAGCTGACTAGCCGCGATATAACTGGAATACTGTTAAAAGCGGCGTCAAACCCAACTCACTCCCTCACTCCATGCTCTTGTAGGTTTCACCAAAGTGGTTAACTTCAGACCAGCATCACTTCGGGCTTTCCTTCCACATTAAGCTGACATGACATTACAGGAATACTGTTTAAAGCAGTCAAACCCAGCTCACTCATCTCCATCTTTGAAGGATTCGAAGAGAACTTAAACATTCAATCATACAAATTATAGTCCTTGTTTTCACCTAGTAACATAGGAACTATACAAGTTAATGATATTGTGACAATGAAAACTATTTAATAACATATATAATAATATGATATTATTATACTACTTTGCTTTTGATAGAGATAATCAGATATGCCATTCTGTTTAATTATACTTTTGACACATGAGAATCAGTGTTGTGTGTGATGGTAATTTTAAGGTTAAATATATCCCATGATAGCGGAGTGGTGTATAATTATGAATACACAATGCCATTTAGAAAGTGGTCAAATGTAACAAATGTTATATTTGGGATAACACTTTCTTAGCAAAGTACTGATTCTCTTACTTTTTGGGGGTTGAGTCCCGTCTGGGTGAGGCACCTAGTCGCCAGCACACAAAGTCTAACCCACTCAGCCACCGAGGCTTCCACAAGAAGCGAAAGTCTGAATTAGTGTATAATTAGTGGTGTATATGGTGAAGTCAAACAAGACTGATCTTAAGAAATCATTATTTAGTCAATGTTGAAAGTTCGAAGGACAGGTTTGTCATAATGCCAGGAAACCAGAAATTACTACATGTCCGGGAAGGGGTTATAGATATGTAACTGAATAACTAGATGACTGACTTCTATATTAACAAGCTGTAACTTGCTGGAATAATTTGTAATAAGAATCAACAAGTCAGGTTTTAAGACCTTGTCTGAAGATCAGAACCAGAACGTGATACCAATAATAATGTTGTTCAGGTTCCATAAACAGACAAGTCTTTGGGCCTGCTTTTTAGCTCACCTGACTGAAAGTCAAGTGAGTGTATGTCGTGGCCTATTTGTCCATCATGTGTGTAAACATCTCAGAAACCACTGGACCAATGAAGATTTCAGTTCACATACTTTTTGCCACTGAAGATGACACAACAATTTTTTCAAGAGGTTTGAATCTGATTTTCAGCATGGCCGCTTCGGCAACCATATTGTAAAATTTATAATGATGTCCATTACTTAACCTTTTTTGTTCAAACTGGAATGAAATTCGGTACAGGTATAGTTCGTACTCCGGCTTCCTGTTTGTTGCAATTTTTTTATCTTTGTTCTTTGACCATGATCATTGATGGGGTCATCTTTTATGATGACACCCCAATTTGTTAAAGAAGTTCAAATCTACTGTAGCAGCCATATTGAATTTTTTATTATTGCCATTACGCTGCCATTTTGGTTCCAAAAGTAATGACATTTTATATTTGTTAGTTGAAGGATCCAACACATATTTTCAGTTTTTATGTGTGTGCAATATTTAAAGTTTTTGAACATGCTCTTAAATTCTCTCAAAAGTCATATTTGCCTCTGAAAACTTGAGGGAGTTGAACTTGAGTGTGTATCTCTCTCTTTAGGACATCATAGTTTGTTCAAATCATTAGACTTCAGTGTTAGGTTTTAGTTCTCAGTATTTAAGAAGAACATATTCCAATATCAATGCTGATAGCAACCTTTGTGCCTGTCTTTACTGACATTTTTACACTGTAGTCTACGTATCCAGGTGAGCTACAGTGCGGTAGCAATGTTTTTTTTCTGAAACATGACATTGGTTTTATTGAAATAAAAACAAACACATCAGTATCTGCCCCATCCTTGTCTGATACACCCCCACCCCACCCAATTCCTAGTATTCAATCTGTGAGACACCCCATCCAGCCCCTTAAATAAATGCTATATAGATATATAATATTTTTACTTTCTTACACATTTTGGGGAAAAGATGTCTCTCCATGTATGAATACAGATGTATATCATGAATATCATGTGACTGCCATAAAACTGAAAGATCACAGGAAAGTAATCAATCTGAATTATTTAGTTGTCATTTAAAGGATTTGATAATCTATAACTGGTAATGAATTCTAAAATCGATTCCTCCGCAGCAGATTCATGGAATATTGAACTCACCTCAGATGGCTTTAGTCTCAAACACGTTAACCACCAGCTTGGCTTTATCAGCACATTTCCCCACTCTCCAACCCCGTGTGAGATATGAGGCCTATAGTACATACGTTTTCAATGAAATCATGCTACTGCTGGACACAATATCTCGGAACAATTATGATTGGCAAATAATACCATCCAATGTTGATCAGGCTGTAGATAATGACAATGAACTGGCATAAATGTAAAGCTACCGTATTTGCTGAAACATCGCTCCAAAAATCGCCCCCGACAAAATTTAGACCCATCTGCAAGTTATCTTTATAAACGCTCCGTGCCAAGCCCGCAAGTGTACACGACAGTCCATATTTTCTTGTTTATAATACGCATTTTTTTTTACAGAAACACAGCTATGTTAAAACCTTACCCGATGATAAGGGCGCAAAGGTATAACATCACTGACAGAAATAGTTTGCACAGTTTACTAACTCAGTGAATTTCACTGGCCACGCGGATACTAACATGTTAGTAGACTTTACTAATCACTAAAAAAGGCTAAAAAAGGTAAGTAGGAATCAGATATACTTTCACTGTCAGCTTTCGAATGAGAGGAATACTATTAGGCATACAGCAACAACACTTTGATGAACACAAAGAATTTAAATCCTCGGTGGGATTCGAACCTGCAACCACTTAATTTCTAGTATTTCACGCTACCACCAGTGCTACTGAGACAAGCGTCGATTTTCCTAGTCACCATTAGCTTGGTTATTTTTACATGTTTATGTTTATATTGTGCCAAGTCCGTTGTTGGTTCTGGTGGTGTATGTGTTATGCAAGTGCCTGTGAATCTGATTTGCACATCTAATTTCAATATATATTATACATCTCATCCATGTTTGACTTATAGCCTGATGATATACACCTTAAAAGGGGTAGCGGGAGGTCCGGGGTTCGATCCCAAAAAGACGTTAAAAGATGGTACTTGTTGTTACCCTGTCTCGCGCTCGGCATTAAGGGGCTAAAACAAGGACTGGTCGGCTGGGAGTCAGTGTCTGAGTCAGTGTCTGAGTGGGATATTCATGTTAAATTGCGGCATGGTATCTCAGTGAGCTAGCACTATAAATCTGCATCAGTCCGGACTAGTACAAGCAGACACACAAACACACACAGGTACATGCACGTCGCTATATAAGTGCAATAACCTTGGACGCGACGTTAAACCCCATTTCACCTCACCTCACTAATTTCATGACTAATATTTACTCATTTTCAGTATCTTCGTGCAATCTACAGGACAGTAAATTCACTGTTTACTTAGCTCCAACGTGACTGCTGTATAACCGGGTTATCGTACGAGAAAATACACAATACTGATTACAGCGTATACTGTATATAACGCTTACCGTTGTCTGGTCCTCTGTTATCGACTTATTTGTAGTTTCATGAACGTTTGAACGCAGGTGCTTATTATCCGCCCAATCTCTGAACACAAATTTATCTCGTGTATTATATCAATATGTAAGCACCCCTCTTTGCCAAGTTTCTAAGCTTCAAGGGCGCTTATCAGGGCGAGTACGGTATATTTGTACAAGCTGTTGGCAAGCCAATAAAGAGATGTTTCCACCGATTCTGAACACAATTGTATTTGATTTGTCTATGGACAATTCAGTTTTTTTGCGCTAGTGAGCAATATTCCAGCGTTTTAGCGGTTGATTGCAAGATTAAAGGCAGGTTGTGACAGCTCGCACTAACAACGATCCACCCTGTCGGGGTATAAAAACGAGTGAATAGTTCTGGTATCTGACGAGCGAAAGCGAGTCGGATACCACAACTATTCGCGAGTTTCATAAAATTGGTTTTACACGGGAGCGAGTTTAGTATTTCATTTATTACTTGCCATTAATACCGTTTTTCGAATTATACTGTTGAGTGTGAATAGGCTGGCACCTACACGATCCACGGCATAATTCAATATTGAGTAATACTTCAAACACGTCAAAAGTTGAAATGTATGAATTTAATACCATACAACGGTCAACCTTTAGAATTCAGGCGTCCGTTCCACAAAATTGTCGTAGCGCTGAGGTTATCGCAATTCACATACTTTTACTTAGACTAACGACTGTAGTTGCGCTCCAATACGATCGCCTGGTGGAACGGGGCCTTACAGCTCAAAGTTTACAACACGTCACAATACCCGATGACGTAATCTGTGGAATTTTGTTGCAAGATCCATCGGCGAAACAATGCCATGTGACGTCAGCCTAGCAACAAGGTTGCTGGGGGTCATCGAGTGTGCATAAGCTCCTCTCAGTGATCTATCATCTCCACACGCAATGTCGTTGAATAAGCCAAAGGATGTTGAGAGCTTTCAATATATGTTCGTGAAACGTGTTCCGAGAGTACATAAGCACGCGTTTTGGTATCACACAATGTGTAATACAGCTGTATGTTTATTAAACGGGTGATCTCTTCACGGGCATGTAATAAATAGAGATTATTACTCTCGCATGTGTATCATACTGATTTTACGAAATGAGTGCCAGAAATTTTGTGTTACACGAGTTTTTTAATAAAATTAGCATGACAAACATGCGTGTGTTATAGTTGCTTTATTGCCCATTACTTCTTTATCCGTGAAAGCTCCCAGTTAGAAAGAGCTCCGCGAACGGACTATCGCTGCGAGGAGCTTGCGTCGTTTTTAGTGTGACGCCATTCCGACTTTACGTCACATTAGATTCGAATGACGTCAACAAAGCCGTCCAGATGACGTAAACAATTCACTGGTGCACGCGAAGTGATATTTGCCCGAGGGTACATACGATTTTTATTAATTCGCTTAATATATTTCTAATCCTGTGGGTAATAAATGACGGTATACACCAGATCAACCACTGTCCACGAAAATTACCTGCTGAACTTATAACACGTCTCATATTTCTGAACATTAACTTCATGTTGTCCGAACAGCGATCTTTGTCATATCGCTTTAATATTATTATCTCGTATTTTTTTGCATTGTTGATGCATTTCACTACCAATTTGTACCTAAAATGCCCTATTAAGATGCGGGGTAGAATTAATCTTCAGCAATCCATGCTTGTCTTAAGAGGCGACTAACGGGACCGGGTGGTCAGGCTCGCTGACTTGGTTGATGCATGTCATCGTGTCCCAATTGCGCAGATCGATGCGTATGATGTCAGTCATTGGGTTGTCTAATCCAGACTCGGTTTTTTCAGACAGCCGTCGTATGGCTGTAAACTTGCTGAGTGTGGAATTAAACAACTAACAAACAAACCAAAAAGAGATCTGATTCAGTGTGACGTTGGTTTATCTTCACGTGTTCTGAATCCTGCTACCAGGTATATGTTTAGTCGCATGTGAAAATGTTAATGATGCAAATTAGGTTTTCAAAACTAAATCAAGAATGTTCACATTACTGTTTCGTGTTGTTAACTGAGCGACCAGTGCATGCACGCAACTTTTAAACGACATCGCAAGAATCGTGCGTTGATGTATGACAGGCCTGTTGCTGTAACTCAGTACAGTTTCGGTGTGGGGGGTGGAGGGGTGGGGTGGTAGCCTAGTGGTTACGCCGAAGACCCGGGTTCGATTCCCGACATAGATGCAACGTGTGAAGCCCATTTCTGGTGTCCCCCGCCGTGATATTGCTGGAATATTGCTAAACGCGGCGTAAAACACTACTCACTTAGATACACTGGACAGTTTTATAGGTGATCGTGAATACTGATAGTGACCATGAAATAACACAATGACTCATTTGGTGATGTGTTATAAAACAATTACGCGATTACTAAACGCGTATTGACAAAAACACAAATTTCAACCCTCCTTTTCCGTACAAGCTGTATCCAGACTTGGGCTCTTCACGTTTAAGAGGAAATCTGTCTCTCATGAGTTATTTTTGACGTAAGAAATTTCACATTCCAGTTGTTATCTACAGGAATGAAACGTAACTCAATAGTGTCTATCTTGTTATGCAATCGGCTTACCAGTGTTGCAGATGAAGGCTCAATACTCGGTGTATCGTGTGTCAGCCTACTGCAGCGTTCGCGCTCAGGTGGGTTCTTGTCGACAACGCTACATTGATATAGTTGTAGCGTGAAATATACATATTTGTAGTCCGAGGTGGGAGTGAGGGAGGGGAAGAGGAAGTCCATGTCCATGTCCCATTGTCCCATATTATCAGTGTCAAGGACAATATACTAGCATACCTTGTGACTGAAAACCATCCCTGCTTATACGTGCCGGAATGATGTGATCACATCATGGAAAACAGATAGCCATTTGTGGTAGCAGATGCCATGTGCACTCAATGGTATTGTTACTTAATATAACAGGCCTGTTATACATATTAATTATCTGAAATATATACATCTAATTATTTTGACGTTTTGTGTGAATATTTGCATCCAGTATCTAACTTCATTTAATCTTGATTACAATCGTAAAAAAATAAATCTAATCCTAATCCGTATGTGGATTCAACTTTTTAACCGTTTCCGGTTGAACATTTCTTCTTCCGCTCTGTCGTCAAAGACGCATTGAAAAGAAAGCAAGCATTATTCTTTCAATACGGTATCATGTTTTAGATTCTTGATATGTGTTATCTGAATACATAAACGTAGGAGTACTCGCCCCAACACATGTGTGTATCGCTTAGACAAAAAAGAAGAAGTGAAATCAGAACCGCGTGAATATGAACGAGCCAAGTCCTGAAAGACAAAATGCAATCAACCGAAGTATAGATGAGGGGGTTCGGCAGGTGATTGACAGCTTCGTGAACAAGTCACAGGAGACAACGGAAGCGCTGGTCAACTCGTTTACATATCTCACAATGGGTAATTATGTCCTATTGTAAATGTAGGATAGTGGAAAGCAAGACTAGCTGACTAGTGTCTGTGTCTAACGATGGCTATCAGTAATGTTCCTTTTAACTGAAAATCTCTGAAATTCTGGGAATATTTTCATCCATACAATAAATACTCTAAGTTACTACGTGGAGATGATACATGTTATTTCTTTGCAGATCATGTACTGGAAGCTGAATCCAAGAAGAAGGCAACTGTCTCTCCTGTTGTCAGCAATATGGAGAAACCTGTCTGCCTTTCCTCAGTGAAGGAGATAACTCCATCAACAGAACATTATACTCAGACAGATGACGATGGTATAGAAGAACAGGTGAGGGGAAGGAGAGCGTAACTGAACTACGGTACATCATGTAGCAGAGTAGCAACCATTCTGTGCGCCACTATATTCAGATGCCTGACTAGAGAAGGGACATGATTACCCATAGATATTAGAGAGGTTGGCACCATGAGTTCCCAAAATGTCCGCCACACATCACATGATAACCGTGAATAACCTGTAATAGTGCCTCCAGCAGCATTCATACCAGATGACTCACAACACTGTAGCAGACAAAATAGTGTTTTTGAAAGGTTTGAATGATCACATTCAAATTTCACGAAAAATTTGTTTTCAAGGAACTATAGATATGTTGATTTCCTGAGAGGCACAGCACCCTGTAGAGAATGTGATGTAGTGACACTCCTTTGTTTCAGGCTCTGGATGAGGGAACCAAGTCTGGCACGATGACAGCTGGAGCTGTGCACCAAGGCAGCAGACCACAGAGAAAAGTGCAGTTTATATTTCTTCCTCAACATTGTGTGATGTGATAAATTTGTCAATTTGATATTTGTATTTGAACTACATGATTTATTACTTATTGATGTATCATAGTAAAAAGTGTTATGCTTAGGGTTTTCTCAATTCCTAGAAGTGCTAACAGATAACAGACTTTTGGTGAAATAACTTAACCTGTGTCATACAACTTTCAGATTACATCAAATCAATTACCCATAGATTTTGTATTAATGTAGGGCATAGGAGGGTAGATCTGTGAAGATCCGGTTGCTTATATGGCAAGGAATAAGTACATATATCTCAAACCCATGAAGATCCGGGGGTAGAAAAGGTCTTCAGCAACCCATGCTTGCCGTGAAAGACAACTATGCTTGTCCTAAGAGGTGATTAATGGGATGCGGTGGTCAGACTCGCTGACTTACGTAGTTGATGCATGTCATCGTATTCCAATTGCGTGGATCAAAGCTCATGGTGTCCATCACTGGATTGTCTAGTCCAGACACGATTATTTACAGATCGCCGTCATATAGCTGGAATATTGCTGAGTGCGGCGTTAAACAACAAACCAACCAACCAACAACTATAGAGACCATCATATCAGTGTTCAGTAATTGTGTTGGATGTCATTAATATGTGATCAGTTTCTCATTCTTTGTGTATTTCCTGGTAATTTACATGTCAATGAGAATGTTCAGAGAGGGTGATAGCTTTGTGATTGTTCTGTTGCAGTTTGACAACTTTGTTGATGATGTTGGTAGTGATGATGATGATGATGATGATGGTGATGATGATGTATCAGTTGGAGGATACAGTGCAAGCTTTGCTGAGACAGGTCAGTGGGATGTATTCTGTCTGACTTTCATTTTCACAAATAGAGATAGAAATGCTAGAAACTAACAGATGGTACTTGTTGTTACCCTGTCTGGCGGTCGGCATTAAGGGGCTAAAACAAAGACTCGTCGGCTCGGCGTCAGTATAATGTGTTTGAGTGGGGTATTCATGTTAAACTGCGGCATGGTATCTCAGCTAGCACTATTAATCGGCATCAGTCCGGACTGGTACAAGCAACCACACACACGCATCCATGCACGTCGCTATATAAGTGCAATAATCTTGGATGCCACATTAAACCCAATTTCACCACACTCACCTGACACTGGGTCCATCTTATTTTCCTCTGAAAAATATTTTGCAAGATATTCGTGCATTGTATCTGTTGTGTTAGCTCTGCAAACCTTCCCCCTGAATTAGCTGGACTATGGGAAGATGAAACTTGGCATGCATGTTCCTACTAATGATAACAGCATTCTTGAAGTCAGCATTTTGTTATCAATATGTTTTCTGTACAATATACAGGTAAATGTGGCAGTGAAGGAGGGGAGATAACCCAGTCTAAGGAAGAGTTCTTGTTGAAGGAGCAGCAGTTGCCCCATGTAACACAACCAGCTGCTGAGTGTGACCTCAGTATGTTGGTGGATCAGCAGTACGATGCAGAAAGTGTTGATGATGATGATGATGTTTCTGCTCAGCTTAACCCTGGTGAGGTTGACGTCCCCCCTGACAATGTTCCCACAGAGTTGGACCTGCTTCGGGTCACAAGTCTAGATCTGGCTACGACTCGGAAAACCAGCAGCGAGGACTCACCACACGTGACCGAGTCAGGGGATCAGGTAGCTACATTCTTCACTTCTCCTGTCATTTTACCTTTGAGTTTTGTCTTGTTATAACTCTGATGGGTACTTGAGAACTCAAGGAGTGTTTAGATGGACTCTAGGTCTATGCGGGGCGGTTTGGGTAGCCTAGTGGTTCTAGCATCCGCTTGTCACGCCAAAGACCCGGGTTCGATTCCCAACATGGGTACAATGTGTGAAGTCCATTTCTGGTGTCCCCTGCCGTGATATTGCTGGAACATTGCTAAAATATTGCTAAATGCGGCGTGAAACCATAGTCACTCACTCACCCACTCTAGGTCTATGCAGGGACACGAGTACCCAACTAGGGGAGACAACTCACATCTCAACTTTTCAAACAAGCATGTTGCATGCTGGGAGAGAAACTGAGCAACATCTGGAAGCAGACTGAGTGGTTGTCATCCATCAAATATCTTGCCTTTACTTTTACTTAACAGTTTATATTTGTTTATTAAAATTGACTTCAATATGTTTTTTGCAACTTTGAGTAAATCCACTGTGCAAAAAACCAATGTGCACACTTTGCTGCATAAATACGTTTTGCGGATTCACACAGCATGCACTGTTTTTTACATTTATACCTTCCTAAACGCAAAAAATATTGAGCTCAATTTTTTCTTAATATACGCTGTGTTTAATGTGTGGACATGTTTGCTGTGTCAGGTGTGTTCGGACCAGGTGGAGGCCTTCTGTCTGGACGAGGACTTTGACTACGACAATGTCAAGCTGACACCCAAGTTTACACCTCAAGAGTGGCAGTATCTACAGACTTTCATACCTACAGATAGTAAACCCAGCTGATAGCTAGAGGTTGACTAAGAATTGCAATAAGTGTGTAAATATTCATGTAGAAAGAGCAGTAAATATCATGTGTACATTTGTTTAATAAATCATGTTTTATTCATAGTTGATTTTTGTGTATACACTCATGTTTATCTCGCAGACAACACAGGAAACCTCGATACCGGGACCCGTGAAGATTCTGGGGTAAAATAGGTCTTCAGCAACCCATGCTTGCCGTAAATGGCGACTATGCTTGTCGTAAAAGGCGACTATCGGGATCGGGTGGTCAGGCTTGCTGACTTGGTTGATACATGTCATCGATCCCTATTGCGTGGGTCGATGCTCATGATATCAATCACTGGATTGTCTGGTCCAGGCTCGATTATTTACAGACCGCCGTCATAAAGCTGGAATATTGCTGAGTGCGGCGTTAAACAACAAACCATCCAACCAACTCTATACCGGTTTATAGCATGGTCTAAACTAATTATTACATTTTTTCACTTTTCCTGCATTACTCTTTAATGCATTTAATGCCTAAGTTGGACAGAAACGAAGCTGTGATGGGTCCAGCTGATGAGAACAGATTTTTCCAACTCTGTCTGAGTGGGGTGTCGGTGTTATCTCGGTGGTCTCTCTAGTACTCCAAGATCGGCATTAGTACAAGCAGCCACACACACACACACACACACACACACAGCTGTAGAAGTGCTATACTCTTGAACATGGCGTTAAACCCCATTTCACTTCACCTGCAAGACAGACTAACCTTGTTATGAGAAATGCAGGGATGGATATTGCAATGTTGACATACACTGGAATATCCATCACGGAGACGTGGTTCAGTATCTCTTCATCTTTGTTGACATGGCTGAGAGTAGACTTGGTTCAGTCCCTTGTCATAATATGGCTGAAATATTGCTCATGTGCTTTAACTCACTTTTAATCCTGACTTACGATCAATAAGAACCAAAGGCTCAAATCAGACTGTTAATCACCATGTTAACGTTCCAGCTATATTACGGCGGTCTGTAAATAATGGAGTCTGGACCAGACAATCCAATGATTGACATCGTGAGCATCGATCTATGCAATTGAGACATGATGACATGCATCAACCAAGTCACTGAGCACGACCACCTGATCCCGTTCGCCACATACGACAAGCATAGTCGCCTTTTACTGCACCTTTATCAAGCAAGTGATCTGCAACTGGGTAAGCTAGCATGGTAGAGGTTTTGTTTGTTGTTTAACGTTGCACTCAGCAATATTCCAGCTACATGATGGCAGTCTGTAAGTAATAGAGTCTGGACCAAACAATCCAATGATTGACAACATGAGCATCGATCCACGCAAATGGTTTCGATGACAGGCGTTAACCAAGTCCGTGAGTCTGACCACCCGATCCGTTAGATGCCTCTTACGACAACCATAGTCGCCAAGCATGGATTGCTGAAGACCTATTCTACCCCCGATCTTCACAGACCAGGTACTAGCACTAGCACAACTGTCACTTAAGGTAGTCCAACACGAACAAACGAACAAAAGGTCCAACATGTAAAAAATAAACAAGCACTGTGTTTTACTTTGACATATATAAAGATAAAAAACACAATGTTAAAATACCACAATGGATGACGGTGCTGATGTCACAGATCTCATTACTTCAAGGGAGGGGCACATATAGTCTCCTTAAGATGTCTGACAGACCCGCAATTAAGGCCCTTACATCATGTTCAGTCAACCATGGCTATAGTGGCTCTGACTTCCTGGTTCATTGTATCGTCTCTTCAACTTCACCAGTGAGAGGAAGGACCCATGTTCCAGGTAGGGGTGAAGGGTGCACTCCCACAGGGAGAAACTGATCTGTAGAGGGTGCAATATGTAAATATGGTGTGTGTGTGTGTGTGTGTGTGTGTGATGACACTGGAACTCAATCTTAGTTTTTAAAACATTGAAGTTAAAATCAGTTAGAAATATGTAATATGTCATTACTTTACAAACTATTTACTATTTGTTGTTGACCAGCGGGGATAACGGGGGTATGTGAGCTTTGCTCACTTCATTCTTGTTATTACACCAAACTGCCATGCTATATTTATCCCCCAAAAAGTATATAATATCAGTTTTCGGTTGATATTATCATACTCTAATGTACTTTTATTTTCAAGGAAACCTCAGTTACTAATTTCCAAGTTTTGTTTGTTGTTTAGCGCCGCATACTCGACTTGCAGCACAAATTACATCTACCTACATTTTTGGGTGTCAAACGTCGAACTCGGAAATATGCCAGCTAAATAATCGAGTCTGGACCAGACGATCCAGTGATTGGCGTCAAGAGCATCGATCTACGCAATTGGGAAACGATGATATGCATCGACCAAGTCAGCGAGCCTGACCACCCGATCTCGTTGGTCACCTCTTACAATAAACATGGGATGCTGAAGACCAGTTCTAACTGATCTTCACAGGGGACACACAAGTTAAGGTTATATATATCCAGACACACACAGTAATGAGTTAATTGGAGTAGATCTCGTTATCGCGCTTCTCCAAAAGTCAACTAGTGGGTATATATGTCTACATCCGCAATTAAGGTTTTGGGAGTGCCACACCTTCGCCATTGTGGATTAGAATCGTCAGGATACGACATATGCGACAATACGATAAGAACAATCGGATATTTGGACTTTGAGATAATAAATATATATTATACTGATAGTGTTTAGTTTAAAGGGGTAGTGGGGGAAAGCTAGGTTTCCCCCACTACTTAAAGGAACTTGTTCAGGGTAAGTACACTGGCCAGCTTCCGACGCTGATTTCATTGATTATTTCCATAACCGAATGTACAGTCAGTGCAGGCCGTTATTAGTTTAGGCTGTTTATGCTGGGTGACTAATGAAATGTAAATGGGCAATCTGCCATACATTTGTATGTGTGTCAAATAGATGGTGAATGGTAAATACATACGCTCATGTTCACTGGGCATTTGTAAAGTGAGTGAGTGAGTATGGTTTTTACGCCGCTTTCAGCAATATTCCCGCAATATCACGGCGGGGGACACCAGAAATGGGCTTCACACATTGTACCCATGTCGGGAATCGAACCGGGTCTTCAGCGTGACGAGCGAACGCTTTTACCACTAGGCTACATGACCGCCCCTGGCATTTGTAAACCCAGCAGTGATAAAATAAGGGAATAAGGCCCAGTTTGAATTTTTGCAAGTCGGCGTTTTTCTAAAACAACAAAACAAGCAAGGCCTAATGTTTTTCGAAGCTCCTCTCCTCCCTTCTATATTTCTTGTTTTAGAGAACAACACGTGGCCCTGAACAAATATGGCCAAAGAAATGGATTTGTAGTAATAAGTGGATCAGAATGCGAATGTCCGGTCAAATACCATAGTTCCTGTCTATTCTGTTGTATAATGACTTTATTGGAGATACATGTATGGCGCCTCTCTTCATAAACACCCCTCATTTGCCTGGGAGTCTTGAACTGCCTGCTAAATAAGTTTTGAAAAGTCAATCATACAGTGATTTTATGCACGCTTCTTCGGATCTCGTCAGACCACCATGTGCAATGCAATGTAAATTTTGTTTGATCTCTCCTGTGATTTCTCTTATTTATTGTGCATTTTATGGTGTGTTTTTAATTCGTCATATTGTTATCAACTCAGTTGTCATTTGTTTTCATCTCAAACTGTTTGTTGGAATAATAGCTGTTGTATTTGTTGCTTGAATAACTAGGGTTAAATAAAGTTTGACTGACTTTTCAATGGTTTAATTCAGGTAGTTTGTTAATATCTACTTGTTTGTCGCACTTCAGTTGCTTTAGAATTCTGATTATGTGTTTATGATCACTGAATGGGTGAGTTAGTGAGTGAGTGAGGGATGAGTGAGTGAGTGAGTGAGTGAGTGAGTGAGTGAGTGAGGGTTGGTGAGTGAGTGGGTGAGTGAGTGAGTGGGTGGGTGGGTGGGTGAGCGAGTGAGTGAGTGAGTGAGTGAGTGAGTGAGTGAGTGAGTGAGGGGGTGGTGAGTGTGAGTGAGTGAGTGAGTGACATGGGTGAGTGAGTGAGTGAGGGTTGGTGAGTGAGTGGATGGGTGAGTGTGTGAGTGGGTGAGTGAGTGAGTGAGTGAGGGGGTGGTGGGTGGGTGTGTGTGAGTGAGTGACATGGGTGAGTGAGTGAGTGAGGGTTGGTGAGTAAGTGAGTGAGTGAGTGAGTGAGTGAGTGAGTGAGTGAGAGTGAGTGAGTGAGTGAGAGATGTAACCTTGCTTCAAACTGTATTTCAGTTATATCATGAGGAGCTAAATGTAGGAGGAACGTGATGAGGGTCTTAGACCTTTCCCACTTTAATGAATCCCAACGACATGGGACAGGTGCTGACAAACTTCCTGGGCCACTCCAACCTGAAGTAGTGACATTGACATGACATGAGAACCATCTTGTCCAATCTCCTCAACATCTCTACTTCCATAACATGGCAGAGGAAAGTATTGAATTAGGGTAATAATCACCTCAAATTTCTATTTCTATTTCATCATATTTTGTAAATGTTATTAAAACAGTAGTCCTGTGAAAGTGTGATTGGTGTGCTGTAAAATATGAAGATAATAAATCTTCAGGTCACCGAAATATTGCTGACAAATGAGCGAAAACAAGATGTGAAATATGATAATATATAGTTTATTTACAAAAATACAATGAATCCGTGACAGTAAGCACAAATATGTTTGTAAACATTGGACGGAAGGTAATATCTCATTAATATAACAAATGTGAGCGACTATGCACAAAAACATGGATCTCATGATAACGTGTGGATTAGTACTTGCTAGAGAGTTGCCAGGAACCAAGGCAGATGGACCTGAAGTATCATGAATCGAGGCAGATGGACCTGAAGTATCATGAACCCTGGGAGATGGACCTGAAGTCCCAGGAATGCTGGGTGATGGACCTGAAGTCCAAGGAACACTGGGGGATGGACCTGAAGTCCCAGGAACGCTGGGGGTTGGACCTGAAGTATCATGAACCCTGGGAGATGGACCTGAAGTCCCAGGAATGCTGGGGGATGGACCTGAAGTCTCAGGAACCCTAGGAGATGGACCTGAAGTCCCAGGAACTCTGGGAGATGGACCTGAAGTCCCAGGAACTCTGGGAGATGGACCTGAAGTCCCAGGAACCCTGGGAGATGTACCCGAAGTCCCAGGAACCCTGGGAGATGGACCTGAAGTCACAGGAACCCTATTAGATGGACCTGAAGTCCCAGGAACCCTAGGAGATGGACCTGAAGTCCCAGGAACCCTGGCAGATGAACCTGAAGTT
This sequence comes from Haliotis cracherodii, assembly GCF_022045235.1. NCBI lineage: Eukaryota > Metazoa > Mollusca > Gastropoda > Lepetellida > Haliotidae > Haliotis > Haliotis cracherodii. Next base: position 14,179,879 of record NW_027266270.1, on the reverse strand, counting down.
TCAGGAACCCTGGGAGATGAACCAGAAGTCCCAGGAACCCTGGGAGATGGACCTGAGGTTTCAGGAACCCTGGCAGATGGACCTGAAGTCCCAAGAACCCTGGGAGATGGACCTGAGGTTTCAGGAACCCTGGCAGATGGACCTGAAGTCCCAGGAACCCTGGGAGATGGACCTGAAGTTTCTGGCAAGATGACTGGAGAAGCATTTCGAAGCTCTATTTGGGAAGCATTATGTTCCTCATTGTTCATGCATGGATCCAGAGGGGGATGCAGGGGAGAGCACCCATCCCTTGTCTTTTTGAAGCTTAAATAACATTTCTACATTGGAAGTTTCATGAGTGAGTATGAGTACAGTATGTCTACACTAGGCAATACTCTAATCTGATCCTAGGCTGAAATCAGAGGGCTAGTCTACCCTGAACAAATAATACCATTCACCTTTGCATATATACATTTACAAACAATGTTTCAAGTTAGCCAACAGGGTCCTGTTCAACGAAGCATTAAGGGTCATACTGTATTTGACGTATATAAGCGCCCAGGGCGCTCTCAAAATTAGAAATAGGGGGCTCTTATTAGAATGTTATTTCGGTGAAAAAAAACAGAGTTGAAAGTTGAAATTTTGTGGTTTATGCTGACAGCCTGAAATGTTTATGTATGCTTATGTAGATATATTTTTCCAGAATTAAATGCCCATAATTAAGGGTTCATATAACACACGAGTGCGTATTATACGCGAATAAATAAGTCTTGTGTACATTGATCAATCGGAAGGGGTGCTAATTGGGATTGTCATTTGCCAATATCTAAGCAAATGTCGCCGTGGGCGCTTATTACGTCGAAAACTGTAACTCCCATGACTTATCAAAGACTTCGAAGTGCTTGGGATGCATTGTGAAACAGCCCACAGAATTATCACTGGGCCAACATACATATTTCTAGGTAAACTGCAAGTCATGAGTTTTACACAATGACACTACATTTTCACATCTTCCCATTGACAACATTTCTTCAATTCATGTTGGTAAAAGGTAAACATTATAAGAAGATAACCTAGCTGGATCCCTAAAAATTTCACAATTACTTGTCCTGAATCAATGTCGCCAGTATTTGTCTAGAGGGCCAGCATGCCATTGTGAGATACCAACCAAATTGTTCAAAATAATTTGGGGGCAGATTTGGCTGCTGATGGTATGGTCCATGCTGTTGGGGAACAATGAAACCGCCAGGTGTCAGCAGGCAGCAGTCTTCCCTGTGACTGCCTTTGGAACACACTACAGTCTGGAAGGTAATTTAAGGTACCGACATACTCGAAAGGGTGCACGGGAATCACGCACGTTGAGACGCCCAACGCTAACACCGTATTCGTGTGTACGTGATTGCCGCGCACCCTCTCGAGTTGAGTTGATTGGTTCAACTGTGTCATATGGCCCTGTGACGCAGGGATAGCATTATGCAGATGGCTGTTACAATGAACGATCTTTCCACCCGTGACGAACAGGTCTGGTTGTTGATGAAATATAGTGATAGCTAAATAGACAGATTTTTTATTCATGCACCGATTGTCTTTAAATGTATTATCCAGTTATGTATGACTGTTTAATAATCTCATACCAACTTTGACTGGAGTAGGTCCGATAGTTTTTCATATATTGTAGTAAACGTTGGTAGCTTAAATTATCTCCCAGACTATAGTTTGAGACTGTGCTGTCCTCATTGACTAGCAGCATTTGAGGACTATTATTCTGAACCAGTTCTCAATGCTTCAATTTCGGTACAAATCAGAACCGAATAAATTGATAGAAAACGTAAGCATATGCAACATTTTGGCTACAACCTCCGAGGACAAGCGAAATTAGGCCTCCACTGGTCCTCTGGACTAGCCATTGAAAAAAACAAATTTCTAAGGCTGCTGTCACCTGTCTAAGTTTCACCTGGACACATACCACTTTGTCCACCCAATCCCCGATTCCAACACAATCATTGGAACTTGGGTTCCAGAGTCGCAGTTGTGATTCTTCAAACAAACATGACAGTGTATATACAACATGTACAAATAACACACACGTCACATCTTTGTACAGGACATTCCTGCATCTCACTACATAGATACACACCTAACTTGCTAAAAAATGCTTTAAACAAACAATTTCTTTATCGTAAGGAAGAGCCAAACAATTATATTATTATTCACAACACTCATCTTTTTTAGGACATGTAGTATGTCTAGTGAACAGATATGTTTGAGCTGTAAAAAATGAGGCCAAACTATTTTTTTCTAGTATTTCCTGGAACAATCTTAAAAAAATATATGTGTAAAAGAAAAAGCATGTGCCATTATTAGATGAAATTGCCAATAAGGACCTTGGTCAAAAACTCTCCCCAGGTTTACTAGATACACATCAAATGTTGTTACTCCATTTACAGAAACATGAATGTATGACGTTCCAAACTCTCCTGAACATGAATGATTATAACTGACAATTCCCCAACACCATGCAAATAGACTCACAAATGTAAACTTTATCTAGCCATGTTACTGTATTACATATGATATGACTAGATAACTTTTGAAAATATCAAATATGATGTGTTAACAAAAGTAAAATAAAATTGGAATGTTAATTTGAGCTTTGTGATAACCAACCATATGAATAACACTGTATGTTTCCCTTTCTCAGGCGATTGACTTGCTGTATTTTACAGTCCTTGACAAGATTTTGAAGTATTTGATTTAAATATACACGTATCTACCTAAATTGTAACCACTGTAGATATAATGAGATCTAATTATTATAGGCTCGATTCTTTGATATTTTGAGTTTATGGATTGACCAAACAGAGACAAACACCACAACAGAAAATATAACAAACACGGATAAAATTATTCACATATCCCTGTTGGCTCATCTTTAAAGGACTAAACAAATACTAAAAGCTATAAAAATCATAACAAATGAAAGTAACTATAGACTTTTTAAAATTAATAAACGCACAAATTACGAGACACTTCCCTCTTAAAAATAATGTCATCTAATATATCCAGTCTTCCACTTGCGAGCGCATATTCAAATCTTCAGAAACAATACCATGATAGAACAGTGTTTTCTTCATTGTTCTTTGTGATTTATCACATAGCTATTTTATATCAGAAAATAAACATCCATGTTACAAAAAAATTCTTAACATCATGCACGTTTTACAGCAGTTGCATAAACCCCATCCCACTTGAACTGACCCAGCCCAAACACCTTCATCTCGAATAAAATACAGGATTGAGCTTTGCAAATTTGATAATATATTTCCAGCTGATTCCAATAAATTATCCATAATCTGTAAAGCATAAAATGAGAGTGAGTGAGTGAGTGAGTGAGTGAGGTTTAACGCCACTTTTAACAGTATTCCAGTTATATCGCGGCGTATCAGCTTAATGTGGGAGGAAAGCCTGAAGTGATGCAGGCCTCAGACGTTTACCACTTCAGTGAAACCCACGAGCACGGGTATGGTGCTGAAAAACCTAGAAACATAATCGAGGCGAACCGGGATTCGAACCCATGATCATAGGTTTCTGGCGTGCCCAAGGGACACAACTCTGCACAGCGATCCGCGTCGCCTTAGACGACTGGGCCACCCGTGCCCCCCATAAAATGAGAAATAAGCGTGGCCCAAGGATGTGAAGTGAAATGTTATCCCCAAAAGCTTAAAGCTTTCGACATCTAGATTGCATCTAAAACATATGTGGGATCGACACACCATAATATACTACAGAATAGATGTTAGGACCATCCGATTCTTTCATATTCCTATAGTTAATCTGCCATGCCATGGTCCTGAACTTGTTTTGAGTAGTATAGATTCTGTAAGGTAAGGGTAAGGAGCAGGCAACATACTTATACAGTCGTGCCTCGTTTATACGGACACTTGCGTCACTTCACAATTCGTCCGTATAAACGAATTTCCGTATAACTGAAACCAGCTTCTTACTGGAAGTCTGTCATGGAAGTTTGAACTTTACCACATTTTGAGGTTTGAATTTTAAACAATAAATCCAAATTGTCCAGATCGCCTGTGTTCTCGTAATAGGTAATCAAGGTCTCTATACAAGCCACGAACTTGTGCTTGGGGATTACATGTACAATAAACAAGCTCGTCTCAAACGTAACTCAGTGTCACTTTGTTAATTGACTTCTCACGAGTCAAAGGATTCCCATCAGCGGAAGGATTACCACCAGCGGAAGTGTATTGTCCGGATAAGTGAGACAATTTTGTGTGCATTTCAGTGTTTTGTGTATGAAAATGACCGTCCGGTTCCGGAAACTGAATTTCCGGATATACGGGTAAATTTATATAGTCATTATTTCGTTTTGAATGAAAATCATCCGGGAACCGAGGTTTCCGGATATCTGAAGTCCGTATAAGCGGGGCACGACTGTACATACTTAGGGCAATCATTACCATATATCATTGTGCATAAGGCGAGTTTTTCGTATCTAGAATTAGGTGGCTTTCAAGGGGGGTCGTCTTATACACAGGGATGAAGTGTTTTGATGGTTTTTTCCCCAACACAAAGATATTACTGTGAGCATGTAACACCGGAAATACCATGTCAACAAATCCGTACTGAAGTACATACTCAATAAATAAAACTTCCCGGTACACTGATTATATAGCCAGTGATATTCAAAACAAACTTTGCTTACAATATATACCATGCCTCACCTCTAGACAAAACCATTTGTAAAATAATACAAAATAATTGAATGAGCAATTATTCTCATTTCACACATTATGCATTTATTTATTTAATATTGCAAAACACAAACATTTTTAATATGAGCGTAATAAAATATTAATAATATTAATAAAAATATCACCAACTGAAACCAGGTAAGTGAAAAATTAACAAATACCAACAATTTCAAAATGCATGTAATAAAATAACATAAAAACAGCTTGTGACGAATAAATTAAATCATTTCGAAAAACGATTTCAAAACATAAAAATGAAATAACAAATTTCTTACAAGATGTCTTCAATATGTTGGAAAAGCCTTCGACAAATAATGTAATATGATGCTGAGTGTCGTAGTGAATAGCATAATAGTGGGCTGTAATATACAGTTATTGCTGACTCACAGTAAGCTGTGCCACGATAAATGTTTCACATTATCAGATAATGTACTAAGGTTGGTTGGTTGTTTTGATGTTTAACGCCGCACTCAGCAATATTCCAGCTATATGACGGTGGTCTGTAAAGGACCGTCTGTAAATAATCGAGTCTGGACAAGACAATCCAGTGAGTGTTATCATGAGCATCGATCCACACAATTGGGATTGATAACATGCATCAACCAAGTCAGCAAGCCTGACCACCCGATCCTGTTAGTCGCTTCTTACGACAAGCATAGTCGCCTTTCACGGCAAGAATGGGTTGCTCAAGACCTATTCTATCCCGGATCTTCACGTCATGTACTAAGGCAGATACAAAGGGACATCATTGTATGGTAAGGAATGGTGAAGTACTTAGACCTTAGGCCTTGTTACTTCAATTGATTCCACTGCATGAAACATAATATATCATCGTTAATACAGGACCAATTCGAAAATTTGATGTCGGATAATTATTTTTTAAATTCCTTAAGTTTTGAGACAAACCCCACCCGACAAACTTAATTCTGAAAATGTTGAATTCCTGAGTTTAGTGGCCACTTTTGTCATCCATCCTTGTGTTTTGCCCTTCTTTATAAGACTGTTTTATCAACTGACATTTATTATCTAGGTATTGAAAATCTTGTGTAGAGTTTTGGTAGACCAAATCTGCCATTCTACATTACACAGTGCATAAGGACTTAATACCCGTGCCGGCAACGACAAAACCCTACCTCACAGAAAGACCGGATGTATCTAATGACGACTCCTAGCAGCATATACATAAAATAAGATCAGAGTGTTTGTCTAGTTTAGTTACTATATAACAAACAGAAATCTGGTAAGTTGATTTTGTCGGATGGAAAACCTGCATGGCAATTAACCCCCAACTCCTAAATTTAACGAATTAATATTTTTATTTCACATCAAACTTTTGAACTGGTCCCTAAGTGTATCATAATGTGTAATATATGTCACAATATGCCAAGCCCATGTATCGATACATATCATGATACTGGAGTCACAGTTACAGTATGCGATATAGGCGACATGGGCGCTTTCAAAAATTAGAATTAGTGGACTCTTATTAGAATATTTTTTTGGTGAAAAACAGAGTTGAAAGATCGTAAAATTTCATGGTTTATGCTGACAGCCTGAAATGTTTATATACGACGGATATATTTTTCCAGAATTTGATTTCCATAATTAAGGATGCATATAGCACACGCATTATACATGAATAAATAAGTCTTGTGTACATTCAGTCGGAAGGGGTGCTAAATGTGATTGTTCACTAGCCAATATATTAGCAAATATCGTCGTGGGTGCTACATGTTACGTCGAATACGGTAATACATATTAATCTGTAACATATTTATGAGAAATGTCTGTAAGGTAGCACTAGCTCCAGCGATTATCAGGTAACATTATTGCAAAACTTTATAAACATTACTTTCTAAAAACTTGAATCAATACATGGGTCGGCATATTGTGTATTGCTTCGTCAGATGTAAATGTGTGATCCATCGATACATCAGTGAAAAGCAACACCTAAAGTGCTCATCAGGTAAGGTAACCTGACAAACCCATTATTTCACCTGCATCACCAATGTTTTTATCACAGCTGGAAACAAACATCAAGAAACAAATATTTTACATTCAGAAACAAATCAGATGTTCCGGGTATTATCGTTGCTGTACCTATTTTGACCAACCATATGAAGATACATTGCAACCAATATCAAAAAACAATTCAACAAAAAAGAACAAAATATTGCCTACATTTTGGGAACATGTTATCCGAAACACATCTACATCTTGGGGGTTCTGACATATCAAGAGACCCAAATCAAATTATGACCTAGGACAGCTAATTTGCCCAATCCTAGTTCCCCTTTAATGATTCAGTCCAGTGTCCGAAAAAACTGCCTGCCTGTCTGCCCGTGCCAGGTAACTTTTCTGTCGGGCTGCAAAAAATTTGACTTCACCTGCCCGACTGTCTGGCAGATAATTTTAAGACTACTTACGTATTCAGTTTTAATATAACTCCTTGTAGATTCTCAAGTAATTGTTTGCATTATTTTAACTGTGACTATTTGTCTCTTAGATTTTAGCGATTTTGTCAATATATAATGCATGAGCGCGGGCAGGATATTTTGAAGCCATGCAAAAGACAAGTCAACACTTTGGGTCACCTACCCAACTGTCTTGTTGGGTCTTAAAATTATTTCAAACACTGATTCTGATTCAGTCACCTGTTTGGGAGAGTGGCATCCACCCAAAGCAGAACCTTGGCACAACACTGACGCTGTGTCCAGACATATTTGCATTATTTATTACAAGGATACATATAAAAAAAATTGCATTGGTGGACTACATATAACAATGGCTGTGAACAAACATAACAAGCTAAAAAATCTGAGATACCACTGAATTTTTTTAAAACAGTATGGCATCTTGAACATAAAACCGTTCATCTTGAATAAATTAAGTACTTGTACTCAATACTTGCATATCAGTATTTCTTTTGATGTATTGCAATACAAACAAAACTATGAGATGAAATACATTTTGTACATTCTGAGACAAAAATAACATAGGGTCAGCGCTGCCTTTACACATTACGAATGGGTCGATTCGAAGAATTTTGATATGTGATGTCAAAAAGACGAAATGAGCGTAAAACCATTGCAATGGGTGTAAGCACGCCATGTAGAATGTCAGTCACGGGTTGCGACAGATGGCGTACACCTGTCAACATGTTCCAGAAAAACACAATGATCGGCTGGAAGATGAGGCTGAAGGTCAGAGAGAGAAGCGGCTTGATGAAGAAGTCTCCGACACCAGTTAGTAACCCAATGATGATTGGCTGAGCCACATGGTGGAAGACGAATTTCAGCGCTTCAACGATGAAGATGATGAAGAAACCAGTGACCAGCCGTAAACCGCCAAACACTTCCTGCCACAGGCGCCGCATAACTATCTCCGCTCTGAAACAGATGAGAGTGAGTTGGGTTTAACGCCGCTTTTAACATTATTCCAGTTATATCTCGGTGTGTCAGCCTAATGTGGGAGGATAACCTGAAGTGATGCAGGTCTCAGACGTTAACCACTTCGGTGAAACCCACGAGCACGGGTATGGCGCTGACAAACCTAGAAACATAATCGGGGTGAACCGGGAACCGATGAGAAACCACTTCAATTATTAAAGTGCTTATTGTTCAGAACACATTTAATACCAAGTTAACAATATCATAACAGATGAGTGCATAAGCTGACCGTTTGGGTTCGAAATATATCGTTTAGACTGTAGGTCAGAGGTCAGAGGTCAAAGGTCAGAGGTCAGAGGTCAGCATGAGTATGTCTTGGTCACTGGTTGGAAAACTTGTTTGATATGTGACAGTTAGAAATTGGCACTAGTCCTGACATCCTTTTCAAGCTGCCCAATAGTTAAGGTATCAATAGGACTAGTAGAATTTAGCCCTTTTAAGTGTTTTGCTATATGGTATCATTATAAGGACTAGTGGACTAACACTGTTAGTTTCTACCACTGTGTGATGGCGTGCATCAACATTTTTCCAAAGAATTGGTTACATTGGTCAAAATTGGTTGTTTCTTCTGGCATAAACTACATAAATATGTCTTACTGATATCTAGTTAACAATGGTTAATCGATCTACTAAATAGAATAATTACCGACTGGTGCATATAAGTATTTTCAGCTGTGTCGGCCAAGACATGTAACTGATAGGATGCTGAATGATAAAAGTCCTTTTAGTCTCCTGGAAATGTTAACTTCTAAATGTATGGGTGAGTGAGTGAGTGAGTTGGGTTTTACGCCGCTTTTAACAATATTCCAGTTATATCGCGGCGTGTCAGCTTAATGTGGGAGGAAAGCCCGAAGTGATGCAGGTCTCAGATGTTAACCACTTCGGTGAAACCAACGAGTACGGGTATGGTGTTGACAAACCTAGAAACATAATCGGGGCAAACCGGGATTCGAACCCACAACCACAGGTTTCTGGTGTGCCCAAGGGACGCAACTCTGCACAGCGAATCTCGGCGCCTCAGATGACTGGGCCACCTGTGCCCCCTCTAAATGTATGGAAAGGTTTAGAATATTGGAGTGAGTGAGTGAGTGAGTATGGTTTTACGCCGCTTTAAGCAATATTCCAGCAATATCACGGCGGGGCACACCAAAAATGAGCTTCACACATTGTCCATGTCGGGAATCGAACCCGGGTCTTCGGCGTGACGAGCAAACGCTTTAACCACTAGGCTACCCGACCGCCCTTAGAATATTGGAATGAAAATTTTGTTTAAAAATCTATCTGACTGGAAACGAGCCATATTCTTTCTTTCACTAGCAAGTTCTTCACAGAGAGTGAAACAGGCCTAAAATCTAACTACGAGCAACTTAAAATCTAACTACGAGCAACTTAATGACTCAAGATTTTTTCTAACAATATGTCTGAACTGTTTGTATCTATGTTTCCTAAGGGTGAGTGAACAAAACTATAATGTGGCATCGGCAATACCGTAGCCTGAGAGAGACACATTTTCCGACACTTCTCACATTTCTTGAGAAAATTAGCTTGTCCGTGTTCAATATTGAAGAAAATACTCCCTGAAAGCCTCCAACAGCAGCATTTTGACACATTTTAACCATACTTATCATAATTGAGTTCATACAGAACTTCAGTCACAAAATTCAAGACCTTTTCAAGACTTCCTCCATATAATTTAATGTTCAATTTGTTACATACACTGTATATGAATCTGAACGTTATTACCATTTCTGGTTTGATGACATCACTTCCTACTGAGGAAAACACATGTCTTATGCAGTGTGACTTTAAAACAGGAAGTCCCACGCCTCTAGCTGCCTTGATAAGTAGGTTACATGCACTTCCGGTTTAATGACCTTGACCCTCAATTTCAGCCAATCACATGCTTGATTATTTCTAGTTGAAAACATGGGTTCTTTTTCTTACAAACATGTCATACAAACAAAGTTCATTCAGTACACAAAAAGCAAAACAGCCTTACAAAAACTTTCCAGTGAGCTTAACTTTTAATGAAAGTAAAAATGTGACCACATGTTGATGCTCCTACTTGGAGATATGTTTGTTTGTTTGTTTGTTGTTTAATGTCACACTCAGCGATATTCCAGCTATATGATGGCGGTCTGTAAATAATGGAGTCTGGACCAGACAATCCAGTGATTAACATCATGAGCATCAATCTACACATTTGGGATACGATACAAGCATGGTTGCTGAAGACCAATTCTCTACCCGAATCTTCACCTTGACATGATTGGTCAATTTGTCAAAAAATATTACCAGGGCCATAACGAGATATACAAGCTATGACGTGTCTGAGATGTCCAAGCACCTCATGGCTTTCAAAAACAAAGTGTGGTGACAATCAAATTCAGACAAAATCTTATTGCATCCCCATTTATAATTACAGGGAGCTGCCTAAGCTGCTCCAGCGTTGGTATTTACAAGTCAAAAGCAGAGCCAAACAAGTGATAAACCTCTGTGGCTGCATATGCACCTATTAAAGTCTTGTTTATGTACTAACCACCTCAGTGGTCTAGTGGTAGAGTGTCAGTCCGGAGAGCGGAAGGTCAGGGTTCAATCCCCGGCCACGTCATACCAAAAGACGTTAAAAGAAGGTACTTGTTGTTACCCTGTCTGGTGCTCGGCATTAAGGGGCTAAAACAAGGACTGGTCGGCTCGGAGTCAGTATACTGTGTCTGAGTGAGGTATTCATGTTAAACTGCAGCATGGTATCTCAGTGGGCTAGCACTATAAATCAGCATCAGTCCGGACTAGTACAAGCAGCCACACATATACACGTGCATGCATGTCGTTATATAAATGCAATAATCCTAAACCTAGATTAGACGCTAAACCCCATTTCACCACTTACTTGTCAGCCACGCCTGGCATGATGGCTGCATCCTCGGAGTCGGGCACCTCGTACAACTTCATGTTGCACGGCTGGAAGTGGTACAACATCCTACAACACAACATGTCCGACTACAACATACAACCCTTTTTAAAACTTACTTAACATACACACTTATACCAAACAGAAATTTTAATTAAATAAATTGGTGATATGTGTCGACAAACATGACAGCGCTGGATGGGTATTGGAGGTTTAAAGTGTATCACAATATTTTGCGATCCACTCAGACGTAATTTGATATGTATCACGAGATATAGTATCATTGTAAATTTTGACTTCAGAAGCAATTTGAAACATAAATATATGAATTGTAGTTGACAAATAGAACAGAACAAGATGCTGTTACAACAATGTTTACTCAGTCCATAAATACTTAGCCATCTTTGGGCCCTGGATGCATGCTACGGAGAAATTGCATCACAATGCTTTACAGACCATTGTGACATCATTGATTACCATGATGTCTTAATCAAATGACATCACTAATGGCTCTGCTACTGAAGCCCTGTTAGACTATCAAAAACTTTGATATAAAACTTGGTCAAAATCCATTTTGACCAAGTTTTTGATTGTGTAACGTGCTGTCAAAAACTTTGACAAAAATTGCATCACAATTTGTTCTTTGACAAAGTTCTTGACTTCGATGGAATAGAAACCGATCCTATTTATCGTTTGTTTGTTGTTTAATGCCGCACTCAGTAATATTTCAGCTAGATGACGATGACTTTTAAATAATCAAACCTCTACAAGACAATCCAGTGACTGATATTGTGAGCAACAACGACACACAACCAGGTCACCGAGCCTGACCACTGGTTAATTTTGATGCCTCTTATGACCAGCAGAGGTTGCTGGGTACCTATTCTAACCTGGATTCCCCATGGGGTGCATTCGTAATGTTTCAGTGATGAAAATTAAAGGGTTAAAAATGTGTCATTTATTGAAAGCTGCTGACCTTGCTCCCTCCTCATCATGGAAGACGACAGGAAGCAGGTTAGCCTCATCCAGAAACTTGTTGCCAGGCATGTCCACCATGACATCACGAGCGCTGTACGGTGACGTGACATCACGGGAGGCATGTGGCATCATGCCGTCACGTCGTGCTACATCTTCATACGGCACGTCCTGTTCATATGTCTGGTCATGTTGCTGGAAGATAGGAAATGTTTTACAATCAAAATTACTGTTTCATGTTTTTGCCGTCAGTATTTCAAGCTTCTGTCGTAAATGATCAAATCACACTGTTCCATATATACTCTGCAAAAAAAGAAATGCAAATATAGTAAAATCGTAAATATCTGAGTGTTGCCGACATCCATAGAAAAAATATTACCCAAAATCATTTGGTCATTTCTGCATGGACTGGGATTGATTTGTGTGGAAAGAATGAGGTACTGTAGAAATTTGGTGAAAAGATGGAAAAATTGCAAAAATACAACCACGTGAGAGCCTAGAGCCAAAACACACCAACATGACATGCACGTGCAACATCACTTGTTGGGTTTTTATTTGCATGCCATCACAATCTTTCAGCATGTACACAGCCAAAACATGCCAGGACTGACGGAAGCCAAATGCAACAACGCTATTGGCCGACTGCAAACAGAAGAATCATCTTCAGTTGTAGCCAGGTTTTTCCACGTAGCATCAGGCACCTTTACAAGACTGTGGAACTGTTATCTGACTCACGGGACAACACGGGACTTTCTCAGAAGGATGTTAAGGATTACCTGTGTTGACATGTCAAGGATTACCTGTGTTGACATGTCAAGGATTACCTGTGTTGACATGTCAAGGACTACCTGTGTTGACATGTCAAGGACTACCTGTGTTGACATGTCAAGGACTACCTGTGTTGACATGTCAAGGGTTACCTGTGTTGACATGTCAAGGATTACCTGTGTTGACATGTCAAGGATTACCTGTGTTGACATGTCAAGGACTACCTGTGTTGACATGTCAAGGATTACCTGTGTTGACATGTCAAGGACTACCTGTGTTGATATGTCAAGGACTACCTGTGTTGACTTGTCAAAGACTACCTGTGTTGACATGTCAAGGATTACCTGTGTTGACTTGTCAAAGACTACCTGTGTTGACATGTCAAGGACTACCTGTGTTGACATGTCAAGGACTACCTGTGTTGACTTGTCAAGGACTACCTGTGCTGACATGTCAAGGATTACCTGTGTTGACTTGTCAAAGACTACCTGTGTTGACATGTCAAGGACTACCTGTGTTGACATGGTGTTCATATCTCAAGAATTACCTGTGGTTGTCGTCTCCCTTGACTGCGGCCACTGCTGTAGGCTTGGTTGCCTCTCATGTTGTCTGACCTGCTGGTTGGGAGATCTGAGGTCTGTGACCTTTCTGTTACAGGAAAAAACTCTAGGTAACTCCTGGTTTACATTTGTTTTCTCATGAAATAAAACTGAACATATCTTACTGAAACAAAACAATTTAAATTGAACAGAATCCAAAACACTAAAAGTGGGGGAGACATTGGTTTGTAACAAATTACTGTTGTATCCAATGTCATTCCAAGAAAATCATGGCAGCAAATGTGACCGACATGTAACATCATACAACCCCTGTAATGTCAGGGGGCACTGTTGGCCCAACTCACTCACTCACTCACTCACTGTAATGTCATGCAACCTCTCTGCAAATTGCAACCTATCTGTAACATCATGCAGTGTTGCTCCTAGCTTCCATCAACCAATGGGTCCTTAGGGCCCCTTGGTGTCAATAAAGGGGACCTTCTAAAATTTTGGAGGGCCTCATCCCTAACAAAGCAAAATTGATGATGATTTTTAAATGCCATGTACTGTCCTTTAATTTAATGGTCTTAATTCTACAATATGGTATAAACTGCAATAAAAACTTTTAATTCACAAGAAATGTTTTAATGTTTATTTGATTAAACTGTATGCAGCTTCAAATAACGTATTACAGAACCGACTGAATCATCAGAAATGTCTTTCGGTCTATTTATGGGATCGTCTCTGTCATCATTCTTTTACTTTTTACCCAAAGACGACACAAAAATGCTTCCATGTGCATTTGTCGTTTCTTTGGTTTAGCAGACGCCATGCTTGTCACTGCCGGCTATAACAGTATCTATTTAGAAACAATAAATCTGATTGGTTGGAAAATAATATTCAGTCCAGTCCTGGTGTCGTTAATTGTAAGTGTGCTTACAAATGGTAAAAAATATCACTATAGTAATCTCAAACATGGCGGACACATTTGGTTTAAAAAACATGCTGATGTTTGACTGCTATGTTTACTTATAATACAAGACCTTTCGGATTAATATTACATTTAGGTAAGTGAAGGTGAAAAGCTTAGTGCGCCCAGCCAGACGCGTTGTTGTATTTTAATTGCCTCATGCACAGTGTTGTAGGAATCCTGCAAGGCCACAGTCATGGAACAACAGTGTCATGTAACCTCTGTAACAATATGCAACCTTGCTGTAACATGGAATCTGTGACATCATGCAAACTTTCTGTAACACCATGCAATTTGCAACATCATGCAACCTCTGTAACACCATGCAACCTGTAACATCATGAAATCTCTGTAACATCATGCAACCTGTGACATCATGAAATCTCTGTAACATCATGCAACCTCTGTAACATCATGCAACCTCTGTAACATCATGCAACCTCTGTAACATCATGCAATCTCTGTAACACCATGCAACCTCTGTAACACCATTCAATGTCTCTGTAACATCATGCAACCTCTGTAACATCATGCAATCTCTGTAACACCATTCAATGTCTCTGTAACATCATGCAACCTGTAACATCATGCAACCTCTGTAACATCATGCAACCTCTGTAACATCATGCAACCTCTGTCACACCATGCAACCTGTATCATCATGCAACCTCTGTAACATCAAACAATCTCTGTAACACCATTCAATGTCTCTGTAACATCATGCAACCTCTGTAACATCATGCAACTTCTGTAACATGATGATGTTTGATTCGCTAGGAGAAGAAATAGACGGCTATCTGTGTCTCACCATCTCTCTGCTCTTTCTTCCTTCGATTTCTCTCCTCAGTCTCTCGTTTCTTCTCCTTCTTCAACGTGGCGTTCAGGTCGCGTAACGTCCTCTCTTCTGCATCAGAGTCGTCCCAGGACCCCCCACCACCTACACAAACAGGACAGTAACAGAGTTCACCCAACTTGGCCACATCTAGTGCTGGACCATAGATTCACACAACACCTAGATTCTAAGAGATATCAACCATGGTAAATTCATGACTTGTACTGTCCCATACTTGCAGACTAGCGTCCATGTCTAACACTGCTATAACATTTTATTCAATAGTACTTCAACAAGTCTTTGTCTTACAGGAAACTTATATTAACATGTTTGATATACAGCATTAGAAATTGGCACTTCCTGAAATTGGTATTCCTTGCCAAACTGCCCAATAGTTAAAAATTTGCCCTTTTTCAGGGTTTTGTTATATGTTATCACTATAAAAATGTTTCTACCACTGATATTCATTTAAATATCTGTTTAATAATCAACTAATGTGATATCACATATCTTGTTTCTTCGTTTAAGTAAAATTGCTCAGACGACTTAAAATCTTTGATGTTGGCAGAAAATTGGATTGAAATACTTTACCAAAAGATGGTCATTTTACAAAAACATGTTTCAAAATCCTAATGATATGAAAATCCTAACTTACAAAGAATATTCTTTGCATTGAATGCTATGTGTTAGAAGTTGTAGAACATGTACTCTTGCACTGTCCCCAATGAAATGATGTAACAATAAGAAAACAATATTTATTCTTTCAAAATGTGTGTACAATATGTTTAAGATCCATGGAAATACAGACTATTAAGTCATAACCAGGCACCAGTGTACATTATATTACATCTGTAAACAGAGCTCCAGATAAGCTGCGTATCTGCGTAAAATACGCATCAGAAATGCAGAAATATGCAGTAAAATAAAATCCAAGTGTATCAAATACACAACAAACTTTACAAATACGCTACAAAAATATAACTTGTGCCTATCATCAAAATATTGCATGTGTAAAATACCCACAACACCAAAAGCTTATCTGGAGCTCTGTGTAAATGCATGTGGGTCTGTTGCTTAAAGAACAATAAAAGATTGTAATTGTCGTTGTCCTATATTTACAGAATATTCAGATAACAGTCCAAAAAACACACAGTTAAAGAATAATGTCCTTCCCATTTACTGCAGGTGTGAGAGATTTGCCACCATGCACCCCCAAAATACACAAGCAGAGGATTTCAGTTGTGATGGGGGGCGGTCGGGTAGCCTAGTGGTTAAAGCGTTCGCTCGTCACGCCGAAGACCCGGGTTCGATTCCCGACATGGGTACAATGGGTGAAGCCCATGTCTGGTGTCCCCCGCCTTGATATTGCTGGAATATTGCTAAAAGTGGCGTAAAACCATACTCACTCAGTTGTGATGGCACACAGATAAAAAGAAGACACTGACCTCCACGCCCTGTTGGGTTGACCGACTGTGGAGTTGGGGCGACATCGTAGGTGTTTTCCTTCCTGCCACGGCCAGGCCGCTGACCGCTGTCCTCCTGCCTCCCCTCGTCTGTACAACACAAGGGGAAACTGGTCATCTCATGCTCCTTGCCGACAGTCTTACATACATCACCCTGTCACTGAGAAACAGGGGAGTCATGTCTGGAACATGCTTGATCACCCAGTGAAATACATCTTCCCGAGGCAAGGGTGTTAACTGATTACAAAAGTCCAGTTTCCACCCTTGTCGAAATACACGGGAAATTTTTGGCTCGTTCATAGCGCCACCAGTGGCTATTACGAGTTATGTCACTTCTATGTTCCTCCTATTGACCAATCAGGTTCCAACTCTCATATCACTTGCATTTGCATCAAACAAAATGGCGGCGCCAAGTCAAGACGATCTGACGATAATAAAGATCTATATTGTGATAAAAGGGGCCTTACCTCACAAAGTCCATCAAATCAAACTGTGATCCAAAACATGAAAAGATTTGGAAAATACCTGTCAACGCCCACATACTTTGCAAATCCTGCAGTTGATTGAAATCTGCACATTGAATCCATGTTGTTTACAAACCGGATGTCAAGTTTGTTGCGCAATTTTGATTGGAATATGCATGGACTTGTTACTCCAACCAAAAAGTAACTCCAGCCTGTTTCGGCAACAGTCAGTTAACTTCAGGGATTCGGTAATATGTCTTAGCCAATCGTACATTTGCATTTGGCCACGCCCACCTCATATCTGAGGTGCTGGATGTTCATGCATGAATAAAAGAATAAACTCAAGTGTCACTTTCATAACATATATATACATGATATATCTACATGATATATATACAATTTATTAATTCAACGACACATAGATCTAAAACATACAATTTCAACCTATCGTGATGTTGGTTTAACTAACTTGGCTATGGAACAGTGTCCAATGTAAAACTGTCTGTTGCATCTAAGCCTTCCAGTGTCGCACTGTCGGTGTTGGGTCGAAATCCGTCAGTTTTTGTCCACAAAGCAATATACGCATAAGTCTGTCCAGTGTCTCCGCCGTTAATTTACATCTTAGGCGCATCTTAATGAGGTTTTGTTTCAAAAATCCCCTCTCACATTCTACGCTCGACACAGGCAGTACACGACCGATCTCCATGAGCTCAACAATATTTGGAAACTGATCGGTCAATTTGGAAGCATGCACTTTACCCAGAAGCTGTCCATATGTCAACCGTCTGTAGTTGTTGAAGAATAAAGGCCGAAATATTCCCCATTCGTTCTAATTGGTCTTTGTCGATGGGGGTATGTCCGTGTCGCCTGCTGCCACAATGGATACCCAACCTAGAAATACTCTCGTTCCCATAGGTCGCTAGGTCACTAGCTTTGTCAGGGAAATTTGTTGGGTCAAAGGTTCCAAACGCAGAATACAATTCGTTGTCTGGAAACCTGTCAGTCACATGGTCAAACAGCATTCTTGTACATTGCTTAACTCTATCAGTCAGTGTCTTGTCGCGATGCGATCTCATCATTGTCACATTTTCAAAATCGTCTGTATCGGCAGTTTCGGTCAAGAATGCTCTAATTTAGGTCTGTATGTTGGTTTATCTGTCAAGTACTGTCCCTTTCGTCTGTCCAAGAAAGCAACAATCGTGTTCTTCATGTCCCCATTGTTCAAGTCACGAGCCCCCTTGAAGTCATAAGGGGGTTGTCTGTGACAGTTACCATGGTTACTCATGTGAAACAGATCTGTGACATCTATCTTAAATTGCCCCCTTGAAGTCATAAGGTGGGTTGTCTGTGACAGTTACCACGGTTACTGACATGTGAAACTCATCTGTAATATCTACCTTCAAGTGCCCGATTGAAGTCATAAGGGGGGTGTCTGTGACAGTTACCATGGTTACTCATGTGAAACAGATCTGTGACATTTATCTTAAATTGCCCCCTTGAAGTCATAATGTGGGTTGTCTGTGACAGTTACCATGGATACTGACATGTGAAGCTGATCTGTAATATCTACCTTCAGGTGCCCCCTTGAAGTCATAAGGTGGGTTGTCTGTGACAATTACCATGGTTACTGACATATGAAACTGATCTGTGATATCTACCTTCAAGTGCCCCCTTGAAGTCATAAAGTGGGTTGTCTGTGACAGTTGCCATGGTTACTGACATATGAAACTGATCTGTGATATCTACCTTCAAGTGCCCCCTTGAAGTCATAAAGTGGGTTGTCTGTGACAGTTACCATGGTAACTGACGTATGAAACTGAGCTGTGATATCTACCTTCAAGTGCCCCATTGAAGTCATAAGGTGGGTTGTCTGTGACAGTTACCATGGTTACTGACGTATGAAACTGATCTGTGATATCTACCTTCAAGTGCCCGATTGAAGTCATAAGGTGGGTTGTCAGATGGGTGCGACTGGATCCATGGTGAGGTGTCGGCCAGACTGCCACACAAACACAGGTGACAGTTGTAAAATACTGACATAGAACTAATATTCATCACAAAAATATCACAAGAAAATGCTCAAAATCAAAAATAAGTGACATGCCAAACATAAAGGGTATATTTAAGAACTTTGCTTGACAATGGTATAAGACTCTATACCGACACATCACCATTACAGTAAATAAAGAAGTTGTTACCCATAAATTATGATTACTTTGTCATACGTCAGATATCAACATGATCAAACAAAACAATTTGTATACATGACCATAATGATTATCAAAATAGTATGGCATGTTTGGTAAACAATAATAAGTTTCATTAATTAGCTGGCTAACAGATCTTTTTAAAAAACCTTGGCCGGTTCTCGAAACAAAAATAAAAATGAAACTTGATTATTCTTTTGTAAAGAAATAGGGTTGTAAGGTGGAGAAAAAATAATTCAAATTCTTCTTCTTCTTCTATATTCTTATAAGTGTACAAAAAGCTTTGAAAATGGAACTACCGGTATATATTTTCTTCAGCTTTTCCGATTTAAGCAAAGCTATTAACCAAGTACTGAACAACTTAATTATGTCACCACCATAAAATTGTTTTAAAAGTTCTTCCATCTCCTTGTAAACACTCAAACAGATGTTTCTTAGATTACCTCACAGAATCAAATAAATCAAAAACAGTATTCTACCACAAACGAACGTTTTACCAACATAAACAACAGCATGACACAGTGAAGATGTTGATAGTTAAATAAAAATGTGTTTAAAATACAACCTACTTTCTTTGTTTTCGGATTACATTTGAATTTCTTTGCCCTGTCTCTCCATTATCTGAAAGTAAATATACAAGCATCAATAAAAGTCACAGCGTGAGACCATGTACCGGTAACAACTGTGCCAACTTACCATCACATTTTATGTTACAGATAAAACATGACTCCGAGGTGTAAGTTGAAAATGTAAAACCGCAAGCAAACATGCATATAAAACTGAAGTCATGACATTTAAAATTGAACAACCTTTCCTAACCTGCCCCAATGGCTCAGTGGGAAAACGGTGGTTACAAAACTAAACACGATATGCGAAGTTGCAGGTTCGATTCCCATCATCCATAATGAAAATGAAAAACTTTCATTTCTTGTCTTCAATTTTAGAACATCGGACAAGTACAAATTTCATCTACTACTCAACTCATCAGGTGTTACTAGGTAAGTAAAGCCTCATACCAGGTGTTACTAGGAAAAAGTAAAACCTCATACCAGGTGTTGCTAGGAAAAAGTAAGACCTCATACCAGGTGTTACTAGGAAAAAGTAAAACCTCATACCAGGTTTTACTAGGAAAAAGTAAAACCCAGTGTTAGAAATTGGCACTAGTCCCGTAGTCTTTGCCAAACTGCCCAATTGTTAAGGTATCATAAGGATGAGTAGAAATTTGTCATTTTAAAGGGTTTTGCTATGTGTTATCATTATAAGGACTAGTGGACTAAAACAGTTAGTTTCTACCACTGAAAACTTTATACCAGGTCTTACTAGGAAAAAGTAAAACCTTGTACCTAGGTTGAGGTCTTACTACGAAAAAGTAAAACCTTCCAAGAGGTTACTAAGTGATAGGAAGATACCTACAATACAATAGGCAAAAGTGGCAGTAGGTTTATAAAGAGAGTTCATCAGCAGTTTAGAACCCGCACAGCAAATTGTGGCACCATGGACGGCTGACCCACACATGCCCTACATGGCAAGGGATGAGTACAACTATATTCTCACCATTCACTTGCTTCCCCGTGGTCCTCTCCTTGGGCTTGGGTCTGGCTTCACTCATCTCGGACTTGTCTTCCTCATGCTGTTGTGCAGACTGGTACGAGGATTGTAGGGGCACTTTCTTCTGTTGCCGTGGTGATGTGAAATCCAGTGTGCTTTCATCATCCCAGTCAGAACCAGAATCAACAGTTTGACTCTTGTCAGCCTGCAATAATGATGTTGTGTTAAGTATGTTTACATACTGTGAGGTGAGGTGAGGTGAAATGGGGTTTAACGTCGCGTCCAAGATTATTGCACTTACATAGCGATGTGCATGTATGTGTGTGTTTGTGTGGCTGCTTGTACTAGTCCGGACTGATGCCGATTTATAGTGCTAGCTCACTGAGATACCATGCCGCAGTTTAACATGAATACCTCACTCAGACACAGTATACTGACTCCGAGCCGACCAGTCCTTGTTTTAGCCCCTTAATGCTGAGCGCCAGACAGGGTAACAACAAGTACCATCTTTTAACGTCTTTTGGTATGACGCGGCCGGGGATCGAACCCTGGACCTTCCGCTCTCCGGGCGGACGCTCTACCACTAGACCACGGAGGCGGTCTTACATATTGTGAGCGCCAATGTGCACATGTCTGCTACATCATACTTCACAAGCCCCAGCATTGGGAGTGACGTCATGACCATGTACCTGTGGTCAGTTACGAATAAATCATGGTTCAGTTCAGACGTCATTTTGCTTGATATTCCTCCCAAGTCAGGTGCGGGTCGTACAAGAACCTGAGCATGATGTACAGTCTTACAAATACACTACAATAACCACAGTTGAGGTGGATGTGAATATTCAACAAGTAACTGTCTATCTGTGAAAATGATGAGCCTTGTATTGTTTGTTTGTTTGTTGTTTAACACCTCACTCAGCAATATTCCAGCTATATGACGGCGGTCTGTAAATAATCGAGACTGGACTAGACAATCCAGTGATTGATATCATGAGCACCAATACGTGCAATTGGGATGACATGCATCAACCAAGTCATTAGTTGCCTCTTACAACAGACATAGTCACCTGTTACGGCAAGCATGGGTTGCTGAAGACCTATTCTACCCTGGGTCAGATCTTGCATTGTGAGCACTGTTGAAAAATATGTTCAACATATTTGTGATAATAACTGTATAACATTTCATAAATGTGTTCAATGCTTAATTATAATATGTGTCTTGATAGTCCTCTTTAGTGCATAGACCCCAGTACACATCAATCTATCGTAGACAGCCACATTGACATATCATCTTAGGATCTTTTAACATTTTGTTTATCACGAAATGTCCACAGGTCACTTGTCTATAAGCAATACCTGCAACTTGCTAAAGAGACTCACAATCATGACCTCTTTATGAAATTATGCATTGCGCCCTTGTCATAACTGTATTAATTTAAAAAAGAACAATTCTGGACAATACTATAGCAGCAAACAAGGGCACAAGAGCCCCAATTAATTTTGAACGTTGATAACTATTAAAAATATATTATTTTTTAAAGGCAACTGTATTATTTCCTTTTAACTTTTGCAACCCATGCTTGTAGTAAGAGGCGACTTATGGGATCGGGTGGTCAGGCTCGCTGACTTGGTTGATGCATGTCATTGTATCCCAATTGTGAATATCGATGCACATAATGTCACTCACTGGATTGTCTGGTCCAGAATAGATTACTTACAGACCATAGTCATAAGGCTGGAATATCGCTGAGTGTGGCATAAACAATAAAAACCCAATATTTCCTTACATTGATTAGTCGTCATGTTATAGGCCTAGATGTTCATTAGCCTCCCTAAGAGTGTTATTATTTAATATTAGTAACTGTTCCCAGTAATCAATAATGATAAACAGGATAATGAAATTAGTCTTCTTGTTGCTGAGGAGAATTCTCCAACCTACTAGGATCTACGAAAGTGAGGGCCCATCTCATGTCTGCTACTAGGCCTTGTAACAAACCAAGCCTTATCATGCATTACTTTTCCAAAATTGACCTGAACTAACGAGCAATGTGATTGAACAACCACGTAATTAAGAAACAGTGTCTTTGTTAAATTGCAATTATTTATAATACGACGAATCAAGAAAATGTTTTACATCATCTGGGGCATAGCTGTCACTGTCACTCGTCAAACACTTCTGACATGATCTGTGCAATCGATGTTCCCTTTGTAGGACAAATTAGCACAAATAAAAGCTAGCACCATTACAGGGGACTTATTTTCACAAATGGAATGACTTATTGGGCTTACCATTATGTAACGACAAATCAATATTCCTTAGCGTAGAGGTGTTGCGTAAAACATGAGTCCTCAAGAGATGCAACAACGAATTTCGGAAACCAAGGCAAATACGTAAACTTCCGGTCTGACATGCGCAGATCCGATTAATAATTGAAGCGGTCATACAATCTGCCCCGAGAGACATAAATAATCGTGATAATGGATACATTTCAGAATCCTACAACAGCGTAGCAATTACATTAATGTCTATTGAATGGCCAATTTCTCATGATCAGTGTGCATCTGTTTCCAACACACAGGAGACAAAACGCTGCGTTTGTCGTCTCAAATTTCCCTCCACCACAAAATATAGATAAATGTGTTTCTAGCTAAAGCTCATATAAATTATTATATAATACATTTTTTGGTATTTTATGAAGAAATATGTAATGTCACAAGAATATACGAAGATTTTGTTATGATAAACATTTTCGGAGTAAAAACGTATATTTGCGTCACTTGCCTGTAGAATCGCAAGCGCGGATAAAACCTTTTGAGAAAAGAGTGGATTTAACATTTTATAATAAAATTGGGAAATTCGGAAAAGAAATAAGTCCCATACGCTAGAGATTAAATAAAAAATGAATACAACTAAAAGCCTAGAAGGATTTAGCAAGTCTAGATTGCTTCATCTCTATACTGAAATCGTGCATTGTTCTGGGCTCCATTTGGATAAAGATTTTTTTTTGGTAGATATATATTCTTAAATAAGATAACTTTATTTCCGGGATCAAGTATTAGTCTAAATGCTAGCCCATCTAGATACAGACACCATGCCGCATTTTAATATAGATACCCCAACCAGACGCAGTAGTCTGAGCCGGGTAACAAGAAGTACCAAAATTGTAACGTATGTTGGAATTCCCGGCATTAGTCAGAACTGGTATACGCCCCTCCACACACACACACACGCACAGGCACACGCACACTCGCCGTTAATAAGTTCAATAATCGTGAACGCGACATTAAATCAAATCTTACCCAACCTCAGTTATCAGGTATATCAATCATCAGGATTCCAAAATAGAATAGGCCCCAGGCAACCTATGTTTATCGTGTCGGCTTAATGTATCGGGTGGTCTGATAGGTGAACTGGCTGATTGCGAGTTGTCATACCCGGGAGCACATCGTTCCTCATAATATCAACTTGAGTATTTACAGGTCAGTATCAGTGTGTGCGATGGTAAACAAACAAACTAAACAAACAATTAACGAACACCGCGCGCATTATAAAACAAAAGAAGCCACACACATAGCCTGGTGCACGTGCGACAAGCGAAGAGAATATTAATATCACGTGCAGCTCGATGTATGGACGCACAGTCAAGTTTGTTGTTGTTGTTGAAAGGCGCACTCGGCAGTATTCCAGCAACATGACGGCGTTCAATAAATAAACGAGTCTTGGCAAGACAGTCCAGTGATTGATATCATGAGCATCGATCCACGCAATGGGGATACAATGATATACATCAACCATGTCAGCGAGCCTGACCAACCGATCCCGACACGGTAAAGAACAGACCAGACAAAGGGCGTTGATCCATATTTTCAAAGTCGCTTAGGAAAAGAAATTGTGAAATATAACATTAATTATTTACATTTTGGTTGTTAACTATTATTTAAATTATTTAAAACGGTATTGACCTCCCGCACCTCGCGTTCTAAATTCTGTGTGAATGTGTTTCAATTTGTCTGACAGGAAACTATAATATATGTTCTGGAACTTGTTCCACAAAGCGATCTTAGTGCTAAGTTGGTCGTAACTCCCATACTTCATCACAGGCCTACGATCAACGTAGCACTAAGATCGCTTTGGGGAACAGGGCCCTGGTGACAAACTTGCACGAGCTCTCGCGCAAACTTAGGTCAGAGTTCATGGTCACGCAACTGCACGAACTTAACCTGACCAGACATCCAATCGTAGGCCACCACGTCAAAACCAAGTTTGACGCGCGGCATGCACTCAAAATGTGAAAATATGGTCCTTTAAACTGAACCATCCAAACGGTTGCTTAAAGGAATTGTAAATAATTAATGTCGACTGATTGACACATTATGCCGTTGTAGACACGTGTTATTTCTGGCCATTTCGTCTAGACATTGACAAGGCGTTGACTCAACTATTCCGAGCAGACGTGAAGATTTCCTACAAGATGTTGGCAGCATATGCCTTCCGCACACGTTCAGGCAATCAAGTCTCTAAGGTCAGTATACATAATTCATATCCATTATTTCTTGAGGTATTCTATAACAGACAGTCTTGTATGGTATCAGTGCTTGTCAGGAAGCACTTGTTGTCTACAGTCACTGTCAGAAGTATATATAACTCCATCGAATCTATTCAGGGTTCGACCGTGTATGTGTGTGCGTGCGTGCGTTTGCGTGCTTGCGTGACATTGTTTCAGCTACAGATAAAACCCCAGGTTAACTTCCCAGTTACACGTCCCATTTGTCACCTTAAAACAACATAGGTCATCGCTGAAGGCACTGACTGGTCTACCCTATGTATTACCATACGTTTTGTACTAAAAATAGTCCGCCATTTGGTAATTTGCGATCTCAATATGCACATATAACGTTAAAATATGGTGTCCAACAAAATTGACAGTTCCTTGGCTGCTGGAATAAGAAAATATGATGGTACAATGTAAGAAAAAAGCTTACAATGTTTTACTTGGATACTTTTATACATGTTTTATTGTACATACGATGTCACATAAGCCTGTAAAGGCTGGGTGCAATACCGATGATAATTGTTTATATTGTATATGTTATTTGCACATGACATCTTAATAAAATATTTTCTCTCTCTCTCTCTCTCTCTCTCTCTCTCTCTCTCTCTCTCTCTCTCTCTCTGTATTAGAATAGAGTGATCATGAGAAAGTAGAAATATATATAGGTGTTGTCTTAATTAATCCCATCCTGGTCTCCTCCCGGCCCAGGCTGTGTAACAACTGGAAATATAGAGGTGTGTGACCAATGAGACATGTAACTAATGGGAGATAACCAATCCCAGAATTAATGTTAATATAATTATCAACTACCAATCGAAACTTTCTCTCTTGAGCTGCGCGTTTGGTTCCAAATTCAATTTAGCGCCCACAAATCTACAGGATTGTAGCTGAACATCGAAAACACATTTTCACCTCGTAATACTAATTGTAATTTGTTCAAAAGTTTAAGTGGAACAGTACGCTCGTAACACCACGGACTTGTATAAGGTTATATAGGTCCGTGGTAATACTAACACGATTGGATGACACTATGCCATTTTCTTATTTTTCATTATAAGATATTTACCTGTAAAAGAGTATTTAGTCTCATGGTTAAAAAAGAAAGAACAGATTATGAATAACATACTAGTCAGCCAGTAGAGACATTAACATTGCACAGCTGGGCCACTGGGCGTCGATTGAAACGCTCGTAAAATATAAGACACTCAGATTTGTAATGCATACTTCGTGAACTGAAGACTCGCCGTTATTTTGAGTTGAAAGTTCAGTACAATCGACATTAATAGTACCCCCTTCAAAGACGACATCCGTGGTTGAAGTTGTGTTTCCTAATATACCGACTACTGTTTCATTTATCTCAAAGCCGATTTAGTTCTTTGAGCTATGAACGACATTAAGTGGTAGAAATCGCCCTGCCAAGTTCTAGAGATATCATATCTCCACTATCTATCGATATCCATTCATCCACCACTGATAATCCTACGGTGGAACATATCTATTTCTCGCAATTTAAATCATTTCTCTTCCATTATCGATATCCCTGTTCGCCATCGCTCGCCTCTTCCAGGGATTACTTCGATAATGCGAGAAGCATTAATAGATCTATCACTACCACTATGCATGGGCGCCATTAAAGTAATAACACAAATCTCATCGATTTCCTCAAATGTAAAGCGATCGCCTTAGTTCCACGGCTCTGATGTGGTTTTATTGTAATAAATGCCTGTATCAAAGCGAATAACAGCAATACAGCACTTTTGATAATAGCATGTCTTCGAGCGTTACTCCTCATGGGGACTCCGGATTTGAATACGTCCCCAGTAACCTACATGCTTGCCGTAAGAGGGGACTAAATGAGGATCGGATGGCTACAACCCGTGACCCGCATCGCAGACAGTATGCCAGTGTACCCGACTGCGAGAA
Organism: Haliotis cracherodii; assembly: GCF_022045235.1. Taxonomy (NCBI): domain Eukaryota; kingdom Metazoa; phylum Mollusca; class Gastropoda; order Lepetellida; family Haliotidae; genus Haliotis; species Haliotis cracherodii. Next base: position 14,152,529 of record NW_027266270.1, on the reverse strand, counting down.
ACGTTTTTCATGCTATCAACCACAGGTGCATGTGTACAAATTCATATCGATTTCCTCAAATATAAAACGATCGCCTTAGTTCCGCGCTCTGATGCGGTTCCATTATAGTAAATGTCTGCATCAAAGCGATTACAGCTCTTTTGATAATAGCATATCTTCGAGCGTTACTCCCCATGGGGAGTCCGGATTTGAATACGTCCCCAGTAACCTATATGCTTGCCGTAAGAGGGGACTAAATGAGGATCGGATGGCTACAACCCGTGACCCGCATCGCAGACAGTATGCCAGTGTACCCGACTGCTAGAAACGTTTGTCATGCTATCAACCACAGATATATTTGTTTGTTTCGTTGTTGCTGTAGTTTAACACTGCACTCAGCAATATTCCAGCTATATGACGGCGTACTGTAAATAATCGAGTCTGGGCCAGACAATCCAGTGATTGACATCATGAGCATCGATCTACTCAATTGGGATACGATGACATGCATCAACCAGGTCAGCGAGCCTGACCACCCGATCCCGTTAGTCGCCTCTTACAACAAGCATAGTCACCTTTTACGGCAAGCATAGGTTGCTGAAGACCTATTCTACCCCCGGACAGATATATTGTTTTCTTCTTTTTCACACCATTGTCATATAGTTAGACCATTAGGGGGTGAGGATTAATATATATTCACTTATTCAGTCGGGTCATTCTGGCCAAATCACAGGCACCTGTAAGCGACGCTACGTGTTGTCATCAGCTCTCTCTGTCTCTCTCTCTGTCTCTCTCTCTCTTTCTCTCTCTCTGTACATATACTGAACAAAAAACAAAAAAACGTTTGGGATCATGTATATTTTTGTGGATATATTTTTGAATGGAAGACTGAGCACGCTGTTAGCCCTTTGATCACGTGTCAACGAATGGCATACAGCGCATTACAAATATCCATACATCATATATTGTGTCTGTGCATACTAGTATCTATAAACTTTGTAACTGGTGCATTTTACTGTTACATTTTGTTGTAGATAGACATTGTACTCTCCCCACGTGGGTGTTCTTGTACATGTACAATATTCTTGGGGGCGGTCGGGTAGCCTAGTGGTTAAAGCGTTGGCTCGTCATGTCCAAGGCCCGGGTTCGATTCCCCACATTGGTGCAATGTGTGAAGCCCGTTTTCCGGTGTCCCCCGCCGTGATAGTGATTGAATATTGCTAAAAGCCATACTCACTCACTCATCCAATAGTCTCGTTTATCATACTTACTTTTTTTCTTACTTTTATGTTTGGCCTTGGTTGGTTTGTTGTTTTACGCGGCACTCAGCAATATTCCAGCTATATGACGACGGTCTGTAAATAATCGAGTCTGGACCAGAAAATCCAGTGAACATTGATCCACGCAATTGGGATACGATGACATGCACCAAACAAGTCAGCGAGCCTGACCACCCGATCCCGTTAGTCGCCTCTTACGACAAGCCTGGGTTGCCGAAGACCTTTTCTAACCCGGATCTTCAGGGTCTTGGCCTTGGTTAAATCATTTGCGCATATGTACTGTTCTACATAGAAATGATTCTATGTGTAAAGACATACATTTATCTACTGTCAAAACATTGCTGCATAATTCTTTGATGAACAAGATAGGTAGTTTATGATATACAACTTCGTTATTACAATGAATGCGACGTTTCGGTGTAGACACTAGCACAGTTATCAAAAAAGTGTAATGCAGGAAGTTATATACATGTGGATAGCTGATGTTTATACAAGGTTAAATGATAACAGACCGATGGCTAATATAGTTAATAAATGATGATATAACACAGAACTCTCCCCCTTGTTCACTGCTGCTGACCTACAAAAATAATATTATTTAACTCTTCTCATAAGTGGAAATTAAACTCAAGACAGAAACATATAATAATATTTTTAAAAAGTCCTTTATTTGACTTCACTCCGCCCCAGATGGTCTTTTATCACTTAAGGGGCTCATTAGACAAACGATTAGATCATTAATATTAACGTGAAACACCGCAGTGCAATTACCGAGGAATTTATGTCCATGTGTGACGCCAAACTGGCCAGCTCTGTACCGAATTACCTTTAACATGGACGGGTTCTCAGGATGCAATTGTCATGGAAATATTTTTCGATGCAATTGTCATGGAAATATTTATCCATATGTTGAATATTATTGTAATTCATATTTTAGTTAAAATAATTTCACGTGAGGTCTACAGATGACTGTGTATATGTATATCATAGGTAGATTTAAATTATTGCGCCTTTTATAACGTATTTTCATGATTTCATAGGACAATCTCCTAACAAAGTTTTGAAATGAATCTTCTTCTTTTTGAAGTATCAATTGTACGCAGGAACTCGCAGCTTGAGTGGCACTGATAGAGTGTAGGTTGATCTTCAAGGCGGACCACGGTCTATCTTTCAAACCTTTGAATCTAGCTGATGTTATCAGTTTTATCATGAGGCATGCATCAATTAGCCCTGTCAACTCATTGGCAACATCTTGCTTGTCGTAAGAGACGACTAACGGGATCGGGTGGTCAGGCTCGCTGACTTGGTTGATGCATGTCATCGTATCAAAATTCCGTGGATCAATGCTCATGATGTCAATCACTGGATTGCCTGGTCCTGACTCGATTATTTACAGACCGCCGTCATATGGCTGGAATATTGCTGAGTGCGACGTTAAACAACAAACAAACAAACAAACACTCCTTAACAGTGTCAACTGCTGGTCATATACTTGGTTTATGGCACCATCGAAATGAAAGTAGACCAATATGAATGAATCATCACTCAAATACGGCATTCTTAACAGCATTTTAATAGTCAATATAATATATATATCACATTGTCACTTATAATATCAAATACGAACTTCCCTCGTCCATATCGATTATATCTTATGTTCCGATCGATAATGCCTATTTAGTAACAAATACATGAACGATGTGTTATCTCCATCAAACCCCATTCGATTTCTCCTTTCCTAAAACAAATCACTGGTCTCAGTGCTAGACAGGTCCAGTATTCTAAGAGACAGTGTTGGGGACAAGCCGAGGAGAAGTAACTTATTACAGTCAGTGGAGGGGTAACCAAAGCTGTTCACCACGACGCTCGTGGCCGCATTTGGCCAAAGTTTGATATTACCGACCAAAAACATTGCATGACCCGTCCAAACCACACAGCTATAGTTTAGTTTTAGTATGGCTTTAATGGATTGGTTCAGTCCCCTGTGTCTTGTGGATGTCTTGCAACTCCGCTCATGTTACTTAATTCCAGTGTGCATATAGAAGACTCATTTAGCCCAAGGTGATTTACGATTATACTGTCAGTGCTTTGCCTTGATCTATCCCGCTGTGATGTTTTTGTCGAGCATCTCGCGCGAACATGCACGCCGCTCTCCCGTCAGAGGATAAGTATCGGGTGCACCATACCTACTTCTTTGATGTTTTGTGTGCATTGTCCTCCCACGCCCATTGTTCTGTAATCTGCAGCCGTTATGAACAATAGGCTGCTAAACACGGGAAATGTACGTCCCTGTGTGTGCAATTAGGACAAGATTTATGGCTTTTACACAACATCATGCAAGGTGTGGTGCAAGGCACTTGAAGGTCGCGATTGCGTAGAAATTACAACTCGTGGGGCGATATGGGTCCACGACTCCACGTTCGATGTGTGTAATTATCATGTTCCTGCATGCTCAATTTGACGAGCCTCGACAACACTTCCCCCCTTAGGCAATATATTCCCGTGCAGCCGATGCTTGAAATGAAAGCTCTGAAGCAAATGATGGGTAAATTAGATCAAAATAGATCGGACGCGAACTTCAAGACAACGGGAAGCTCCTTCCACTTAGAGTTATCTCCCTTACACCGTTTCGCCCCCGCCCGTACACCCGAATGAAGGGATTGGTGGCGAAGATACGACTACCCATACATTTAGTGCAGCTAACCAAGATCTCTATAATATTGCTTAAACGTGAGGAAACTAATCAATTCCCTTATGACGAATCAAAACAATTAATACTTGTCAAATGATATAGCGGTTTTTGTAGATTATAGCATGTGTCTGTATTAAGAAATAACGTAACAAAGACGAACTAAATGCCATGAGTTATATTAAAAACCGCGAAAAAACACGTTGATAATGATGATGCTGATGTTAGGCTGCGGTAAATATAGGAATTCTACCAACATGCGCTCGCATCGTTGCTATTAATGTCCGACTTCAATTATACACCCAGTTTATCTTTGTCGGAAAGGTTGATGATTATAAACACGAAATGTCTCTTAAAGCTTTCAGTATTTACATAAGCGGAACACAAAACTGAACGGAAGGTTTAACATGTCTATTAAGATAACATTATTAGTATGTGATGTGGGTTTGGCCAAAACTTGAATCATTCGTAATAATATAGAGGATGTAATCTGAGATAGGATAGACACACAATACACCCCGTATATACGCAGTTGATAGGAGAAGGGTGGCAGTGATTGCAGCCATGTCAATATTTCTCTCGCTGAGATATTTCCTTATCTGCACAGACAATACACTCACGCAACTACCCGGGCAGGGAGCGACAGGTGCTCTTTAATTGGGGTCGCCGAGTCAACCGCATATACACATAAAGTAGCGACTAACAAGCCCCCGACATATCTAGGGTGGGTTGGTATCTAGGTCTAATGATCGCTACGACATGCATGGTACTGGATGAAACATGACGCCGGCCGTGCCGGAGACAAGGGATGGGGTAATGAACTCACTCCGATAAATCTGTATCTAAGTAGCGCTGTTGGAATCTTGTTGACAGTTGCCTGCCGCCACCGTGACTGCCAGGAATTTCCTGTTGTTATCTACCCGACCTGTGGGTACATCCTTAGTCCGCAAGGGCATCCTGGTGCTGATAGCTTAGTGACTCACAGATAACGCCATTGTCCACGTAGGACCGTATAGACACTTTAGGCCCGGCCATATTTAACTGTTATACATGTACCATATATGTATTTTCAGTGGGTCGTTGATGCGCTATCAGTGAGTGAGTTGGATTTTACGCCGCTTTTTGCAATATTCCAGCAATATCACGGCAGGGGACACCAACAATGGGCTTCGCACTTTGTCCCGATGTATTAACGCCGCACTTAGCAATATACCAACTATATGACGGCGGTCTGTAAATAATCCAGTCTGGACCAGACAAACTTGTGATTGATGTTAGAACAACACCCCACGCAATCAACCGAGTCTGACCACCCGATCATTTATGTAGATTTCTCATGCAAACATAGGTTATTAGGTTTTGGGGGGCCTATTCTGACCCGGAATTCCCAGGTTGCGTATATACCTGTAGCGGAAACAGCGTGGGACGAATGTTATGACGACACCAGCATAAGCATATCCATAACAATACACACAGCTAATACCCACTGTCAGAAATGATGAATCATACCCATTACTTGTTTCTATCTAGAACATGGTCCTTCGTATGTCTGTGTACCCATGACCCAAGTCTCCAAGACCCTAGTCGCCCAGAAGAGAATAAATTTGCATGGCTGAAACAATGCCGATGTGACGTTAAATTTTAAGTCACTTGTATTATATTTTGTATTTTGAAGATATATGCTTTTGAATAAGAGTACTTTATCTTTTGTTACCTTACCAAGTCCCAAGAGAATAGATTAATTGAATCCAACTCAAGACTAGAATGGGGGCGGTCGGGTAGCCTCGTGGTTACAGCGTTCGCTAGTCACGCCGAAGATCCGGGTTCGATTCCCGACAAGGGTACACTGTGTGAAGCCCATTTCTGGTGTTCCCCCGCCGTGATATTGCTGGAATATTGCTAAAAGCGGCGTAAAACAATACTCACTCACTGCTCATTACCGCGTGCTATGAAATTGCAATCCCCGAGTTTCGTGAGACGTCATGTGCACGTCACCTGTAATAATAAAAAAAATACTCATTGATATGATGCATGTCATGTGGACTACGATACCCGTAACAGATACATCACCATCAAATAACTATCTCTTGTTTGTTTCATTTTTATCCACCATTAACCATGGGTGTATACTTTCTTTTGCCAGACTTTTGTATTATTGATCTGGTGTGTTTAGCGTTAAGTATTACAACGCTGTACATAAGTACCTTTTTATGTGGCACTACAGGAACAGTAGTATCGGTAAGTGAACAAAATACTTGTAATCCATATCCACTCTGTCTTTGCTATAGAACCAACTCACTTAGTGGTGTTTAAAAAAACTACTACTTCTACAGTAACTACTACTGCTTCTACTACTACTACTACTATACTACTACTACTACTACTACTACTACTACTACTACTACTACCATCACTACTACTATTACTACTACTACAGCTAAAGGCAAGTTGCTTCGTAGATTATATGCATTCAGTGTTGATTTTCAAGTAATTAAGGGGCGGTGGGGTAGCCTCGTGGTTAAAAAGTCCGCTCCTTACGTCGAAGGCCCGGGTTTCATTCCCCACATGGGTACAATGTGTGAATCCCATTCCTGGTGTACCCCGCCACGATATTGCTAATAGCGGCGTAAAATCCCACTCACCTACTCACTCACATAAGTCATGGGGCGCTGGGATAGCATTGTGGTTAAGGCGTTCTCCTGTCACGCCCAAGGCCCGGGTTTGAATCCCCACTAGAGTGCAATGTGTGAAGTTTTTGGTGTCCTCCGCGGTGTTATTGCGTAAAAGCATACTCACTCAATATAAGGCGTGGCGATGTGAAATGGAGTTTGACGTCTCGTTCAAGGCTGGTTTATATATATGCACGTTTGTGTGTAGCTGCTTGTACTAGTCCGGACTTACGTCGGTTTTATAGTGCAAGCCCACCGAGATACTATTGCGAAGTTTACCATGGATACCCCACTCAGACACACTACACTGATAGTCGACCAGTCCTTGTTTTAGCCCAATAATGCCGAGCTCCAGGCAGGGCAACAGAAAGTACCATCTTTTAATGTCTTTTGGTATGACGCGGCCAGGGAATCTAAGTACCGATCTTCCGCTCTCCGAACGGACGCTCTATTCACTACACTAGAGTCTCTTCAGCATAACCAAGTAAAAACACAGACTAATGCAAAGAGCGTGCATCGTATTCCTTACGTCCTATTACAATCATATGCTGAGAAACATATCGCATTAGCTTTTTAATTTCCGTTGTTGTAGTTTTTAAACTCTTCCCAATTTCACCAGTGAGCAAAATATATCATACTTTAAAAAGTGAGGGTTATTACACTCTAGAAACTTACAAAACAGTCACGGTAGTGGGTACTGAAACAAATAATTGTGTGTCAGGTTTGTCAGAAAAAAGGTTCGCATGATGGGTGTCTTTAAAAAAAAAACATGTGTTGAAGTTTAAATTCATCTGCTCCTCCTTTCGGATGCAATATTCTGTCTCAACAAGAATCCCTGACCACCCCCAGGAAACTAAAGGTCTGTCCCTTACGTTAACGTGTGGAGACAACCAGCCTAGGATGTATTCTCCTCATACATATTTCTGTCACCGGCCCAAGTGAGCAGTAACTGCTTGTCTGCCAGTTGTACACAGATGGACATGTATCTACATATTCATTGCTTGTTATGTCGATGATGGTACAGGCTAACTTAGTCACCCCTAAAACACTTCATTTCTCAGGAACAAGTATAGGAGCGATGGCTGCCATTCCGAATAAGTCTGGGATTTTAACACACAAAAGATGTTTGTCCTCATGTTTTTACCGAGAAAAATAATTTGTTTCCTAGCTGTCCTGGGAGTTGAATTGTTTGATAGGCGTTACTTAGAAGTTGACGGATGACAAAGTAAACCAAATTTATGGATAACAACTTCTTCATATACTGTGAAAGGCGACGTTTCGGTATAGATTTATTATACCGTTGTCAGGCAACGGGAGTTTTGTTAGGAATAGTGTGTGTTTTTAAGCATTGACTGAAACTAATATTATGTCTCTAACAAACGTCCCAACCCCAACCTTCCTGCGTGATACAGAAAATGACCGTTATGTATGCAAAGATTAAGTTATTCGTAGTCCACCTCCCTGGTCAAGTGGTTAGAGCGTCTTCCGGGAAAGCGGAAAGTCAGAGGTCTGATCCGCGCCCACGCCCTACCAACATATGTATATGCGAATCGATCGGATTAAACGGATTAAAACAAAGTCTGATCAGGATGTAGTCAGTATACTGTTTCTTACTGGGCTATCCGTTTTTAAGTGCGACATGGTATAACAGTGGTATTGCACTGTAAACCCGACACAGAGCTCCAGATAAGCTGCGTATCTGCGTGAAATACGCATCAGAAATGCAGAAATACGCAGTAAAATATAATCCAAGCGTATCAAATACGCAACGAACATTACAGATACGCTACAAAAATAAAACTTGTGCATATCATCAAAATATTGTGAAGTAACCCTGCGTATTTGATTAGCAAATGAGCAACTTTTATTGAAATTATAAGTTGGCATTCCGTCAACCTTGCCAAACTCATTATGATCATTTGCCATCACACTTTCTTGTGGAAGTATGGTGGTATTTTTGAGTCCTATAAAACTCTCGAACCCACACGACACCAGTTTGCAGGGATTAGATGAATAGTGTTTTTAAATATTTAACTTAAATACCCACATGTGTAAAAACTAGTGGGTAACAGAAATTTGAATACGCACCTAGAATTACTGATACCCAATGATTTTAAAATGCATGGGTAAAATACCCACAACACCAAAAGCTTATCTGGAGCTCTGCGACATAAGTCAGGACGAATACACGTATTTACTAACCTTCCATTTTCCTTCATTCTAGTAGATCACCTAGGCGAACCTTTCACATACGTATTTGTTATTCTGTGTTAAAATCAGCAAAATGCAACTATTTTGTATACTACATATTTTAAAGGTAAACATACTTAAATGTGTTTGAGGGGCGGTCGGGTAGCCTAGTGGTTAAAGCGTTCTCTTGTTACGCCGAAGACTCCGGTTCGAATTCCGACATGGGTACAATGTGTGAAGCCCATTTCTGGTGTCCCCCGCCGTGATATTGCTGGAATATTGCTAAAAGCGGCGTAAAACCATACTCAGTCAGTCAGTAAAAGTGTTAGATATGAATAATAAGGGTCTCGGTGAATGAGTGCATGTGTTCAGCATTGGCTGTCAAAACGCCTCCCTCAGCAATATTACAGCTATGTGACGGCGGCCTGTAAAAAGTCGTGTCAGGACCAGGTACGATGACACTCCATCAATCAGTGGCGGAGGAGGGGTGGGGGGTTGTTCAAAGGCGTAAACGTACGCCACCCTCACCCCCCACCCCCACCCCCCACCCCCGACCAGCATAGGTTGTTGGGACCATTTCTAACCCGGAATCCCAACGGAGTATAAGTGAATGAGTGAGTGAGTGAGTGAGTTGGGTTTAACGCCGCTTTTAACAGTATTCCAGTTATATCGCGGGAGACAAGCCTGAAGTGATGCAGGCCCCAGACGTTTACCACTTCAGTGAAACCCACGAGCACGGTCATGGTGCTGACAAACCTAGAAACATAATCGGGGCGAACCGGGATTCGAACCCACGAGCATAGGTTTCTGGCGTGCCAAAGGGGCGCAACTCTGCACAGCGAATCGCGGCGCCTTAGACGACTGGCCACGAAGTATAAGCACAACTACAACATGGCTTCAATATGTAAGTAAACCCTATGGTTGTATATATATCAGAACCTAAACAGAAAGCCCGGCATAAGTACATATTGGATTATGAAAATATACCACATGGCCATGTTAGCAGATGGCGATCGAGGACTCTTCGGCGCGCCCTCGTCAGTGTCACAATTTCCGGACAAATAGCTGTCTAAGACTAGATAACAACCGGTCAACAGTTCATTAAGCGGCCGCTGGGGAAATGTGATTGGTGTTGGCAAATGTCCGCCACTCTCCTTCGTCGCTTGTCAATCCACCCTGAAACATGGTGGACAAATACTCGGCGATTTGCCTGGTACATATACCATATTGTTGGGTCTCCTTATTGACACACTTCCGCGTGTTTACATCAATTAAAACCGCCACGATGCAGCCCTTCTGTGTGTCCGTTTATTGGAATGGCCATGGGTTGATAATTAAAAGGTCTAGAGTGCAGGCCAGCGTGCATCGTTGGGACTTGGGCCCCACAAAGTGGACAATTTCAGCCCGACTAATATACACAGACCGTCGGTAATTTGGGGCTTTGTTTAGTTTGGGGATTGAGTGAATTTGGATTGATTCAGAATTGAATTGACCTCCGTTCACTGAGTGCCCACATCAGACACGTCTATGACTTTATCTTACTTTCCGCCATCTTTGTGTTGTGTGTGATCGTTTAACTGTTGTTTATACGAGGACTATCTACCTCCATCTTTGTGTTGTGTGATCGTTTATATGTATATACGAGGACTTTCTACCTCCACTTTAGGGTTGTGTGATTGTTTATATGTATATACGAGGACTGTGTACTCCAATCTTTGTAGGGGCGGTCGGGTAGCCTAGTGGTTAGAGCGTTCGATCGTCACGCCGAAGACCCGGGTTTGATTCCCGACATGGGTTCAATGTGTGAAGCCCATTTCTGGTGTCCCCCGCCGTGATATTGCTGGAATATTGCTAAAAGCGGCGTTAAACCATACTCACTCACTCACTCCAATCTTTGTATTGTATGTGATCGTTTATCTGTTGTTTATACGAGGACTGCCTACTCCCATCTTTGCACGGTGAAGATCCGGGTTAGAAAGGATCTTCAGCAACCCATGCTTGTCGTAAGAGGCGACTAACGGGATCGGGTGGTCAGGCTCGCTGACTTGGTTGATGCATGTCATCGTATCCAAATTGCGCGCATCGATGGTCATGGTATCAATCACTGGAATGTCTGGACCAAACTCGATTATTTACAGACCGCCGTCATAGAGCTGGAATAGAGCTGAGCGCGGCGTTAAACAACATACAAACAAACCCCCACTTTCTGTTGCATAATCGTTTATATGTTGACGGTACCACTGACGCCCATACATGTATACATGCTGTACGAAGGAAGGTCAGAGGCGTGGTACCAGGTTATATGGTTGTACATAGCCCTATGATAACATGCTGATGACCCTTTAGGCGTGAGGCGCTGCATCCTGTGCTTGTAATGTTCTGACAACATCCAGTTTATTATGTGACGATGTCTCTTCTCCTAAAATCCCATATTTTGCACAAACCTGTCATAAAAATAACATAAAGCTTTCTATGAAACAAACCCGACTATTTTCATACCGGCTGTGCAGAAGGCGCGATGAACGTTCAAATATTTATTGTCCTTATCTTACCAGCCTTTGTTGCGTGCGTCACTTGTAAAGAATGCCTGACACCTTGCAAGATAGTAGCGTGGGTTACATATACATGGCCGAGTTTAAAACGTACATCAAGACCCATCAAGTGCATGGTGTTTTGCAGTACAGGGATTTTATGTTGAAGCACCCGATCGAAGGAGCTTCGTGAATATTAACTGTTCCAGCCTTACCTCTGATGGTGTGTGGTAGGGTAGTAGGTAAAGCGTTCGCTAGTCCCGCCAAACACTGGTTTCGATTCCCAAATAATACCTGCCCCGCACGTTTTTATTCATACATATACTAGTAGTCTATGAAATCTTTTATTACACAATACATTTTTCTACTATTTGTTTCTTATGCTGATTTCGTGACAGAGCTAAACTTGCATGTTTTATACTATAGATTGTTTTTTTAATGATATATATATTCCACAGGCATTGCGGAGGACTAGCATGTTTGTAATCCCGGGGTTTGCAATGGGTAGATAATATCACATCACTCGAAATCTAAGGTCACTTTCATCATCGCATTATTATACAACCAGTGGTTGGTTGGATTGTTTACACAGAAATATTTTAAGGGTAAACATACTTAAAAGTGTGAGATATGAATAATAAGCGTCTCGGTGAATGACCATTGGCTGTTACTGGGCGTAGTGACCATTAGATATTGTATCAGTTACGCCAGTATACATATATACGTATTTTGTTGTTTAACACCATCCTCGGAAATATTTAAGCTATATGACGTCGGCCTATAAAAAATTGTGTCCGGACCCGACAATCTAGTGATTAACATCATGAATATTGATCTACAAAATTGGGATACGATGACAAGTCTGTGTGCCTGAGCACCCGACCCCGATAGTCGCCTCTTACGACAAGCATGCCTGGCTAAAGACATATGCTCTACCCGGATATTCATGGGTCTGGTTGGCTGGTTGGTTGTGTGAGTGCGCGAGTCTGTGAGCGAACCTTTAATAGGAAGACATCTCCTCCACCCAATCCATCTGCATGTCAACCTTGCCCCGCCAAGCCCCAAGTCCACCCTCTCGATACGAGCACTAAGGTATATATACCAGCACTAAGGTATATATACCAGCTGTCCCTATCCCCACAGGTAAAGAGCTCTAAACCATAAGCTGACGTTATACAATTCGTATGACTTGTTTTAATGGAAGGATCGCGTTTCGCAGAAAGGTGTATTTAACAGATTATGTTTCCCGTCTAGTAATACCCACTTTGGCTTGCTTTACGAGCGTCTACATATGACGGATTTGGAAGTGGATAACTATTACGCACCTTTAATTACAGCTTGTCTCCGACCAGATCAAACCGCAGAATGAGCACTTTATCCTTTCATAACATTGTCTTGTTATTCCCACATAAAGATACAAATTCCGCTCATGGCAGAGGTCGCATTAATACCAGTGTTTTACATGGCGGGCCGACATGAGTCACGAGTATGCATACATAGTGGCGTCCTGGCGCCCTGCAGAGGGGATATCTTGGAAATTACTCTTAATGTTGCCAAATATATTCCGCTGTCATCCGCTGTGATACCTCCAGTACCGTGGTGTATGAGGTTGAGCCAGGACCCCTGGATCTGGGGCTACGTATGGTAAATGAGCTTCCGGCGCCCAGCTGTCACGTTATTACATAGAGATAGGTGGCCACAGTGGAAATGACCATTCTTGATAGAAAGGCAATCGCTCGAGGCAGTTTAGGCTGCACCGGGGTTTTCAAATAGCCAGTTTGATAGCCGCGTGCTGATATTCTGAGAACATACCAATTTTGTCATGGCGAGATTAACACAATTTTCACTTCAATCATAGCTTTCATAAATGTGTTTATCATTTAACACGATAGGGACATTGGTTCTCGTAGTTTATGGTTTGGTCGACACATGTCAATTTAGTCAGTAGGTGCACTGGTGTATGACAATGGTATAAGGATCCATACCCCAACGTCCGTTTATAACAGTATAATAAAGAAGTTATTAATATGTTTTTGGTCTACTTTGACATTGGTGTGTGGTTTGGAAATTTTCAACACAGGGCACCAGACATTATACACGTATAAGCTAACCACAGATGTGTTCATTAGAAGTCAGCTTCAGATATTTCCCAACTCTCAGATTGTCTGTCCCTGATTCTACCAATTTTCTTTTATAAATCCACCCATCGCCCTTCATCCCCCCTATTGAGCGTCCAATCCCATCTGCCTGTCCCACATTCCATAAAAAACATTACTACCCACCTTCACCACCTACAATGTGCCTTCACACCCAGTCTGTCTGTCACATTTCATAAAAAAAACCAACAACTTTACTATGTCCCTGCCCCGACACCAATCAGATCCCCATTCCTTTCTTGCACCCCCACCCCACCCCACCCCACCCCCACCCTCATTTTATTTGCCACTAATACCATAAAACCCTTTTTTCTTGTTTTCCTGACCTCATCTCGACTCACCCACCAACCCCTCCCCTTTTCCCCATCTACCCACCTGGAAACCAGACACCTGGGTCGCGTCTTCCGCCAGTTTGTCTCTCGCATGCCTTCCTGGAATAAATCGCTGTCTAACAAGCTGCAATCGAGGCGACTATTGTCAGCCGGCACAGCGTTATTTCCTCTATACAATCAAATGGACTGTAAACAAACAGCTGTATGGAAATTTTGAAATAAGATTCCATAACACGTGAAAGAAGAGTCAAATCCCTTTCTTGCCAGTGTTTGTTTAAATGAGCAATATTTGCTATTCCGATAGGCGTATGTGCGAACGACACTCGAGGTTTAATATCAACAACAGGGGGATGTGAGATGTCATAAACGTATTATAATGAAATAGAAAATAGACCACCTGTCGTAATAGCTGTAAAGAGTCAAGAGAGAAGGCAGAGATCAGTGTAAACTGTCCCCAGGTTGTCCCGGATTATGAGTGAGTGAGTTGGGTTTTAACGCCGCTTTTAACAGTATTCCAGGTTTATCATGGCGTGTCAGGAAATCCCGAAGTGATGCAGGTCTGAAATGAGTAGCAACTTGGTGAAACCCTAGGGACGCAACTCTGCTCAGCGATCGCCCTATTGCGGCACCTAAGACGACATTCGTGACCAACTCGTGTTATTCCGGGACAAGCCGAATAGCGACTCGTGCCCCTCTCATCGCCATTTTTGCGACCGGGTTCCGTCTGAGCGCAAACGGGCATACCTAAAACAATTGTCATCTTGTTGCGTAATGGTTCACATATATTTTCCCATATATTATATATATTTTAGATGCAATTTAAAGCACATCGGGACATGCGGAATTATACAGTATGATTGAACACATTTAACTGTGTCTTGGGTATATATTTAGATGCAAGACATGTAAAATCAAAAATTATTTCTGAGGGATTCTTTGACGAAGAACTTGAAATCACACGCGCATTCAGATTGGTTTGTCGTATTTTCGCGCATAACATTCATCGATAGGGGGACGAGTCTCCTTTCAGGTTACGGAAAGGGGCGAGTGGTGACGAATGCTAAGACGACTTGGCCGTCGGGACCACGCGTGCCCCTCCCTATATTTGATCCTTGATCCGTCAGCACCATACCCGTGGTCGTGAGCTTCACAGAAGTGGTAAACGTCACATTCTAGGTTATCCAGCATAAAAATATCATAGAGGAATGGATGTATAATAATGCGATGGGTAAACGAGGACGCCAGGCGCCTCTTTGGGACTTCTTTCCACAGTAGCTGGCGCGCATTAATACAGCTGAAATAATGTTCTAAGCGACTGTAAACCTAAAAAACTCTCGGACTTTCTGTCTTGCTTCACCGAAGTATTTTCACGGTAACGCAAATGCGCTTGTATCGTTACTCATGAAAAGTGAAAAGTACGCCAATGAAACGTTCCCCCTTGAACATTAAAACGTTTTTTTACAAACTACTTCATCCTTATCATGCCAATACGCGTCTCTACATTTGTTCAAAGGCGACTATGCTTGTCGTAAGAGGCGACTAACGGGATCGGGTGGCCAGGCTTGCTGACTTGGTTGATGCATATCCCAAATGCGTAGATCGATGCGCATGGTATCAATCTCTGGATTTTCTGATTCAGACTCGATTATTTACAGACCGCCGTCATATAGCTGTAATATTGCTGAGTGCGGCGTAAAACAACAAAAACAACCCTGCTTGCTATGACAGACAATTGGTCCGAGCAAAGTCTCCCTCTAATATTAAATCACTCGCTATCTTGCTAAATATGGAATGTTTTCCGTTAGTGATAGAAATTGTATTGAAATGTCCCACCATCAGTTACCTGTCATGTATACATCCCGTATTACAAGTTGAACTGGAACTGCTAGGTCATTGCGGGAGTGTACCCTCTGTCAATTGCCATCCATATGAGTAATGGTGTTTAGATTTCGCTAACACTTGTCAGACAGAATGTTGACAGAATCCATTCTGTAGCTTCGTCTGGGAACCAGACAGCTGAAATCACGATATAAGGTATCTTCCCGATACCTATATCTTGACAACGTCAGAATACCTAATACCTGGTTTTATCAAAGCTTAGCCTGTCGTCGTTTTGGGCACCAAATTATGATCCTTAGTTTGTCTGTACCATGCATCTGCATTTTCATCAAATGTTAAACGTCGGCGATCGACATCTTTGGGTTATCTCCGACATAACGCTGACACGCCGTAATGAAATGTAAATACTGCTCACACCGGCGTATAACTCTCTCACACTCACAGTCTGTTTCTGCGAATAATCGAGATATATCTTTTGTGAAATGGTGACACCGGTGGCCCAGTTTTACAAGGCACCGGAATTCGCTGTGCAGAGTTGCGTCCCTTGGTAAAGTCAGAATCCTATCATTCTAGGTTCGAATCTCCCATTTGCTATACTTATGATCCTTGACTTGTCAGTTTGGTTTTACGCCGCTTTTAGCTATATTCCAGCAATACCACGGCGTGGGACACCAGAAATAGGCTTCACACATTGTACCCATGTCGGTAATCGAACCCGGGTCTTCGGCGTGACGAGTGAACGCTTTAACCACTAGGCTACCCGACCGCCCTGGCTTATCACTAGTCGTATTATACCCATACACGTGTGTTTCACGAAATTGGTAAACATCCATAAGACCGGCATACGTTTTCTACAACGTTAGGCTGACACGCCGTGAAATCAGAAATCATGTTTCAAGCGGCGCTAAACCCAGCTCACCCACTCACTCACTCACTCACTCACTCACTAGTGCATTGCCTTTGCGGTTCTTTCCTATATTGACTTTCAAGGTAGGAGTAGCCAAGTTGTTAAAAAACCCGTTCGTCTCGCCAAAGGCCAGGGTTCGATTCCCACATGGGCACAATGTGTGAAGCCTATATCTGGTGTCCCGGGCTGTCCCCTGTCGTGATATTGCCGGAATATTGCTAAAATCGGCGTAAATACATACTCACTCACTCATAATCATAAACGCCCTAAAGGTTTCTAGCGGCGTAAAAACTCACTCACTCACTCACTCACTCACTCACTCACTCACTCATGACCTCCACGCACAAGCCCATGCATGGTTTGTGTCAGTCGCTGAGAAATTCACTGCAGTGTGGACCACTTCCCACATCTCAAACACTCGGTGTCATGGATGGCGAAACGGAGAAACAAGACCATCAACTGCTTCTCGCGTGAGCTCGTGCACATGTCGCGTCATTAACATATATCTTCCCGCGGCAAAGGTGTTAACTGACTTTAAGAAAAAGAAACTCCAGTTATGTTAACATCCGACTAATGTAAAACCTGTCCTAAAACAGAGTTAGAAGTGTTTGAATGATTGTTATAAAGTGTAAAAAGTTAATTTTGCTAAACAACTGTACTTTTTACCACAACAACTAAAAAAGAGCTGAGTTGTCATTGTTTGATATTTCTACCAACTATGCAACTGGAGGCACTGAATGTGGAGATAACGTAGAGTTCCGCACAATCAATACTACTGTTTGGCGATTCTGCCCCCACTGTTGACCCCGATCTCATAAGTCGATTTGAGGACTGTGACTATCTTATGTCTGCGTTTGCGTATGGAATATAAGCCTTTCGTGGTGCTAAAACATAGTCAGAGGGTGGGTGAACGAAGTATCGCGGTTTCTTTACTTATGAGCAGCAGACTCTCTGCAATTGTACACCGCAGACGTAATGCAAAATTCACATATCGTATTTAGTGCCGTCGCATGGCAGGAGTAGTGCCGTGCGATATGAGGCAAGTAACGCATGCTTATTAATCAACTTTTGTGAATAGCGGCTGCTACCGATGGGTTTCTTGAACACCCGTTGTCATCATTAATATGCAGTGGTTCATTTATAACATTTCACAGTAAATTTGCCTTTTACACCAAATGGAAAATGTTTCTTTGATTAATCAAGACTGGTTTTGTTTCTCTGGTGCTGACGTATATATGTATTTACGCCGTCGTAACCAAGTGTTGTCCTGCTGTTTACCAGCGTGTAGGTTATCAGTCCTGCGACACCCACTTGTAGGAGATGGCATGAACAACGACCCGCGCCGTCGGGGTACGATGCCACAAAACCAGCCAGGCCGCGGATTACCAGATCCTCGATAATATAGGGATTATATCTCTGTTCTTTTACAATAATTAGCTTGGACCCATTCGCCACCATGGCTCCCGATTGTCCGATTGGACGTACACGAAGCTAAAAGTATCTTAAAGTTGCGTCTATAAGTTGCAGTATCCACGGAGACAGAGTTTACTTATGAATTTCAACTTCTTTACCCTTTCGGCATCACACTGGTACCTTTTTCAATTACTTGAAGCTAAAAATAGCCGTCCAATTAAATTATATTCACGAGCGAGCTATTTACTGTGCGAAGTTACTGATAAATGGAGATGGTGACGACATCCTTCAATCCCAAGAGTCTATGACGGCAAATGGCCCCAGGCTATTGTATTGTAATAGAACAGAACCCGTGAAGATCTGGGATAGAATAGGTCTTCAGCAACCCATGCTTGCCATAAAAAGGCGACTATGCTTGTCGTAAGAGGCGAATAACAGGATCGGGTGGTCAGGCTCGCTGACTTGGTTGATGCATGTCATTGTATCCCAATTGCGTGGGTGGATGCTCATGATGTCAATCACTGGATTGTAATACAATTGGATAATCGAGGATGGATCCAAAGTAAAGTCACAATTAATGACATGCATGGGTACTTGTAGACTAAGATCTAGTCTCTGAAATGATCATATCGTACAGAAGAAATAGTAGTTGAATTGTCTGAATAATAATTAAATAAAAATGAGCCCAGAGACTCTCTTCATTTTCAAATACTGCAGAAATCTAGACTTGACAAACATTATAAACTTGCATGGGCTGTATTTGATATGTTTGTATCAGAGTCTGTAAGACAGACTAGGATACTGTGAGAACATACTTCCTTGGAATCACCGTGGGTGTTAAGACAGAGCACGAAAACAGGACACGTATCGCTTGACACCTGTTGTGCCAATGTCCTGAAGTTTTACGTTATCCGCCTGATTATGTCTACATCCTTCGTGTCATCATTCCGACAATGTAACGACCTAGACGAGGTCCTAGCATTCATCCAGATCACAAAGATTTCATCGTGGCGTAAAGTGTCTTGGGAACTCTCCCACCCCTTTCACATGGTACTCTTTCATCCATGTAGGTTTGATATCGGAGTAATCCACGACACAATACCCTATCTAATATCACAGCAACTACGCCTGCCATCTCGGAGCACAGAGAGTCATTACCCAAAGCAAACCATGGTACATAATATGAGCAAAGTCTCCGCGAAGCTCCTTGTTGGATCATCAGATTGAGCAGCTTTATAACAGGTGAGGCGATCAGCGCCAGGCGTACCAGGTGAACTACAGCACCTAGACACTGCTACCCCTATCAGGTGGCGCTGTGAAAAGGGGCTGTGACACGGAAAACACGACAGACAATGGACGCTCTGCTGGATGCTGGATGAGAAGTGCTGTGTCCTCACGCAAATATTTGCCCATGGATTATCTCGTAAATCTACTGTTTGGAGGGTCATCACCTACAACGCCGGTCGCGCCCCCGAAACACAAGACACAACGAACGACCCCTCGGACAACTGACGGGACGAGTTCCGGTTGGAGGGCTTGGTGTTTAACTCTTTTTCCCTTCCTGACCAAACATATTAAAAGCAAGACCCGGTATATACCGCAACCTGGCTTGTTTCGGTTCATGGAACACTGAGAATTTGAAGTTGATGTTGGTTGTTATTGGCCTTTTTCCAACGACAAGTTTCTCTTTTCCAGTGGCTCTGATATGATAACGTTGCTTCATTGGTTGAAGTTAGTTCGGTTTCATGACAATCCTTTTTCAACTTGTTTGTTTTCAGCTTATTTGCAGGGCAGTGGGATAGTCTAAGTGGTTAAAGCGTTCGTTCATCACGCCGAAGATCTGAGTTCGATTCCGAAGACCATTTCTGGTGTCACCACCATGATTTTGCTAAAAGCAGCGTTAAACCCAACTCCCCTATTTACGCGCTGAAATAATTTGTAAGTCATACTTGAACCGGATTGAAATCAAATTTTGGAAAGAAGTCAACCCCGATCTTGTATCGGTTTTAAATTGTATAATTCAAAATTACTTACAAGCCGGGGCGGTCGGCTAGCCTAGTGGTTTAAGCGCTCGCTCGTCACGCCGAAGACACGGGTTTGATTCCCGACATGGGTACAATGTGTGAAGCCAATTTCTGGTGTCCCCCGCGGGAATATTGCTAAAAGTGGCGTAAAACGATACTCACTCACGACTTACAAGCCGGCGCGATATAGCTGGAATGTTGCATATAGTATCGAAAAACTGTCTTGTAATTATAAGTACTCTGGTCACACCAACAGAGCAAAACGTGAACCGCCTTCAAACACTAGCTACTGAGGGCATTGGGAAGGTAAATGCCCGTCACAACTATAGCCACACACGATAAATGTTAATTAAAAGTAAAGAATCCCGGAGAGAGAAACAAGACCGCTACTAAGGATGGTAATCACTGGAAGCGTTGCTTGTACGTCGCCAAGGCATACTTCAGTTAAGAAAGGGCCATTTAGAAATATTGAAAAGTCAAACGTAATTTGCGAAATATTTTGAGAGGTACAGCAAGCATGTGTGCCTGGTTATGGGTGATTACGAGGGACTGCTAACGCTGGCTCACGTCCTTCTCACACTGCGCCGACCACGGCAAATATTGTCACACGACGTTCTACTGGCAGCGTCACGTACGGTAAATATAGCTCTCGAGCCTGGAGTGGAGCTGGGTATAGACACGATTTTGGAAAGTCGATAAGAGAGTGATACAACTAAAGATTCTGCTGTCTTGATATTAGGTTGGTTTAGGGACGACAGGAGGGTTGCACCTGTACAGTGTTAATTAGTTAATGAACACGCATTCTAAAACAATCCAACAATATAATGTATAGGTCAGCGAAAGGGCATCAATGTGGCTTGTCATAAGGTCCACAAACGTAAATATGGTGTCTGAAACGTGCGAATTTGACCACGACTGTGATTAAACGAGAGCATGTTTATTATATGAGGGAAAATGGCAACCTATCGTTTAGATTCTTTGGTTCAAATACGTATTAACAATTGGATGATGTGCTGTATTTAAGACTATTCAAACCAACTTATCCTATTTTACATCTTGACGTTTAGTTATGTTACGTGGGCAGCCGTTGAGCCTTAAAGCGTTGAGTCCACGCCACGACTCCAGCTCCGATCCATGTTGTTCCAGCGTTCATATGACACTTCACCCAAACTAGGAGAAAGTACTCTGTTTGCGAACATCTCAAGACTAGGAAATTCCTAAGTGATGTTCAATTACAGAAAATAGGTTTAAAGTGAAGATGAAGATATTTTTAAATTTGCCTTGTTTGAGAATGCAGATTGAGTCGTGATTCCAATAAAGAGCCGAGGAATGGGTTCTGCCCTTTCGCCTCAGTTGGGCTACAGGTATTTGCCTTGTCGAGCCGTCACTCCACTTACCTGTCGAGGAGTGGAGGGATGGTGCCAGAAGTGTCAGATTCACTTCATAACTTCATGGCTCGGCACGAAATAGACAGAACCTATCATAATTTTGAATTAGCCGCGGACAGAAGACCCCGACTTGTGGGTGCCATTGTGATCAATTGCATACTGTTATTGTCTGTCTTCCAGTGACATACAGACCTGTTTCAAGTCAACGGTAGAGGCAATGTACATGTTGGCATGAATATGTATGGCCTCTTGTCCGCCCTAGGAAATTTTAAAGATTGGTGTCTTTAATTTTCAATGAAAATGTCGTTTTCCCTGATAATATGATCTCTAAGAAGTGATTATTTGTGTTTATTTTGTGTTGAACCCTTGATGGCTGTGTGTATTTGGAGTTGAACCCTTGATGGCTGTATGTACACTTGGGGTTGAATCCTTAATGGCTGTGTGTATTTGGGGCTGTACCCTTGATGGCTGTGTGTATTTGGAGTTGAACCCTAGATGGCTCTGTGTATTTGGGGTTGAATCCTTGATGGGTGTGTATACTTGGGGTTGAACTTTTGATGGCTGTATGTACACTTGGGGTTGAATCCTTAATGGCTGTGTGTATTTGGAGTTGAACCCTTGATGGTTGTGTGTATTTGGGGTTGTACCCTTGATGGTTGTGTGTATTTGGGGTTGAATCCTTGATGGGTGAATGTACGCTGGGTTGAACCTTTTGTGGATGTGTGTTCTTGGGACTGAAGTATTGATTGGTATGTGTACGTGCGGTTGAACCATTGAAGAATGTGTGTATTTTGGCTTGAACCATTTATGGATGTGTGTACCTGGGATTGAATCCTTGATGCATGTGTGTACCTGGGATTGAATCCTTGATGGATGTGTGTACGTGTGGTTGAATCCTTGATGGATGTGTGTACGTGTGGTTGAATCCTTGATGCATGTGTGTACCTGGGATTGAATCCTTGATGGATGTGTGTACCTGGGATTGAATCATTGATGGATGTGTGTACCTGGGATTGAATCCTTGATGGATGTGTGTTAGAGGGGTTGAGCCCTACATCAAGTACAAAACGTCAATATGGCCGACACGATAAACGTGACGGTAGAACCGTATGGACCTCTGGCGATTACAAGGGTTAGTCATCATTGATCACTTGGCCAATCATTGGAAGGTGATTGTAAAGATGTGTCAAAAAGATACTGAGGTAAATTCATAGATTGCTGAATGTGCACTGTCACTGTCAGTCTAGACACGGACATCTTCCCGAGGAAAAGTGTCAACTGACTTCAAAAGTCCAGTTGACTTTCAAAGTCCGTTAACTCTCTTGCCTCGGGAAGATGAGACACGGATCGAATCCTACATACTTTGGATTGTCTTTTCTCCCGGGTCGAAGAGAGCATATTCTTGAACGGACAGGCAGTTAAACTCTCTTGTGTATCTCAGTGTATGCTGAAACGCAAACTTCAAGATTGAAGGGTCTAAATGGTCAGAAACAATGCTGTTGTATCTATTCGTACTGGGGAATTCCCAGGGGTTTCTCATGAATGTGGAAGTAGTCCATCAGTGTTTGCATTATTTCAAGAATACTGTCTCGTGAGAAAACGTATGAACGTCAAAATGTGTCGATCATACACTTATTTACTTCAGTTTCACCGTCATGTGACCAACCTCTTTTCCGATGGGAAAGCCGTTTATCGTGTAAATTTGACATTAAAAGATATTTAGGGTTGAACCATTGATAGATGTCTGTTTGACTTTAATGCGTGTGTGTACTTCGGGTTGAGCCCTTGGTGAATGTGTGTACCTGCGATTGAACCTTTGATAGGTGTGTGTACTTCGGGTTGAGACCCTGGTGAATGTGTGTACCTGGTATTGAACCTTTGATAGGTGTGTGCACTTCGGGTTGAGCCCTTGGTGAATGTTTGTACCTGGTATTGAACCTTTGATAGGTGTGTGCACTTCGGGTTGAGCCCTTGGTGAATGTGTGTACCTGGTATTGAACCTTTGATAGGTGTGTGTACTTTGGGTTGAGCCCTTGGTGAATGTGTACCTGGTATTGAACCTTTGATTAGTGTATACTTGGGATTGAACCATTGATTGGTGTATACTTGGGATTGAACCATTGATTGGTGTGTACTTGGAATTAAATGTTTGATTGGTATGTACATGGGGTGAAACCATTCACTGGTGTGTATATAGGATTATAGCATTGACTGGTGTGTACATGGGATTAAACCAGTGACTGGTGTGTACTTGGGATTGAACCATTGACTGGTGTGTGCATGGTATTGAACCATTGACTGGTGTGTACATGGGATTAAACCATTGACTGGTGTGTGCATGGTATTGAACCATTGACTGGTGTGTGCATGGGATTAAACCATTGACTGGTGTGTACATGGGATTAAACCATTGACTGGTGTGTACATGGGATTAAACCATTGACTGCTGTGTACATGGGATTAAACCATTGACTGGTGTGTACTTGGGATTTAACCATTGACTGGTGTGTGAATGTTATTGAACCTTTATTGGTGCGCGTTCTTCGGGTTGAGCCCTTGGTGGATGTGTGCACTTGTGATTGAACCTTTGATTGCTGTGTACTGGGGATTGAACCATTGATGGATGTACGTCCCTGAGGCGGAACCCTTTGTGGATGTGTTTACTTGGGATTAAACCTTTGATAAGTGTATACTTGTGATTGAACCTTAAATTGGTGTGTACAGGGGATTGAACCATTGATGGGTGTACGTACCTGGGCTGGAACTCCTTTGTGGATGCGTTTACTTGGGATTAAACCATTGATAAGTGTATACATGTGATTGAACCTTAAATTGGTGTGTACAGGGGATTGAACCATTGATGGGTGTACGTACCTGAGCCGGAACTCCTTTGTGGATGCATGTCCTTGGGGTTGAACCGTTGATTGGTGTGTGTGTTCTTGGGGTTGAACCGTTGATCGGTGTGTATTTTGGGTTGAGACGTTGATGGATACGTCCGCTTTGCTTTGGACCTTGTTGGATGTATCTACTTGAGGTTGACCTTTGTATGTATGCATATGAAACTTGTATGTATGTTTTCTGTGTCACTTGAAAAACATCCTCACCCGACCCCTTCTATGGAATCAGAAGTTTTTGCTCTTAATTCATTACCCCGGCTGTATAAATGAGAGGCGTTCAACATAGCTACTTGGGGAGGCGACAGAATGCCACTGTCGAAGAGAAGATGGTCGTATTTCGGCTGCTTGATGTTTGAGAGCGCGGGAACCCCGAACACATGTCAGTGTCAACAGTCCCCGTGTCTCTGGATCCTTACATTGAGTATACCCAAAGCCTGGAGATTTACTCGTGTCAGCAGGATTGGGGGCCGTGGCCAAGTAATACAATTACCTGGCCATCCATGCGACAGTTAATTGTAATAGGGCCACCTTGGTGTCCTGGCGCTCGAGGCAGGGAATTGACGTCGGAATCGATTCTCCCGACTCGCGCACCTATCCATCCTGCTGTCTTCTGGGCTTCCAGCCACAGCAGGCTAATCTGCTGGAAGAAAGTATGAACTCGCCATGCCGAACACTCCAACCAGATTTACTGGAACTTGCGCTACCGTAACCAAGCAATCAAGCGCACTGAAAGATGACAAAAAAATTCTCGTTACATGGGGCCGCTGAAATTACATGTACAGCAAGATGTTGTGGTCTCCAAACATGGTGGTGCTCACAGGACATTACATGGTGGTGAGGTGACCTTGTGGTTGAAGCTATGATATTGCTGGATTTTTGCGAAAAACAGCGTAAAACCGTACTCACGCACTCATTCCAACTTGTGGGGAGATGTTACTAAGTACGTCTGTTCCGCGTGAAGACCTGCGGGTGGCCGTACCGGACAGTAACAGGGTACATCCGCTGTAGAATAGATCTCCGGCAACCCATTCTTGCCGACTATGCTTGTCGTCAGAGGCGACTAACGAGATCGGGTGGTCAGGCTCGCTGACTTGTTTGATGCATGTCATCGTATCCCAATTGCGTGGATCGATGCTCATGATGTCAATCACTGGATTGTCTGGTCCAGTCTTGATTATTTACAGACCACCGTCATATGGCTGGAATATTACTGAACTCGGCGTTAAACAGCAAAGAAACAAACATCTTAGCACACGGGTGTCCACATATAATTTGTTTGTCCTTTTAACGCCGCACTCAGCAGTATTCCAGCAGTGGCGGCGATCTGTAAATATGTCTACATTTTCCACAGGTTCAGATTCTGAAGCTCCCATCGCACTGGGGCTCGTTTTCAATATAATTGTAGTTGCTTGTTTCCATCCAAATTATATATTTTCAGAGACTAAGTGTTAGTCCAAACTATGGTAGATCTCACATACAGAATGCTCACAAGAGTCTTTGAGGTATCATGAAAACGTCTCACATAACACCTTCAACAAGGAACAAAACAAACAGAAACAATTGAAACATTGTTCCCTAAACGTTGGACTGCTTCCGGTCTACCGTTAAGGAGGTTATGGTGGATATTAACACACAGGGAAACCCGTGAAAGCCCGGGTTAGAATAGGTTTTCAGCAGCCCATGCTTGTCATAAGAAGCAACTAACGGGATCAGGTGGTCAGGCTCGCTGACTTGGTTTATGCATGTCAAAGTATCCCAATTGCGTGGATCGATTCTCATGATGTCCATCACTGGATTGTCTTGGCCCGACTCGTTTATTTAATGACCGCCGAAATATTGCAAAGAGTGCCGTGAAACAGAAAACAAACACACCGGGGAGTATGTCAAGAATATGTCTGGAAAGATGTAGTCCAAGAAGACCGACAAAGACGTTTTGTGTGATTGCGTAGCATGAATTAGCTATTGCGGGGCGATGATTGTAGCTACATATCGTTTCTAAAACTAATGAGATATATGTGCATGTATGAAGCACTTAAAGATAACCACTAGATTTGAATGTGCTATCTGCGTTTACGCTTCGACCCTGTGATAGGAAGCGACTAAGCAATTACCCAATGTTGAGTATCTCCTGGTTCATCATGGTACTGCTCGACCGTGGGACTCGGATAAGCGGCTCCGCTCCCTGCCAAGTGCATTCACAACATAACCAATAGTTTGTTACAGGCAGTATTCCACTGGAGGCTCGGAGTAATAGTGTTAAAGCTGTAAACATGTTCGCACGTAGAAATAACTTAACGACAGTTTCCGTACGACTTTATTGCTTTCCATTTCATTGTTTGCAAATGGTCTGTACGGGGGAAAAATACACACAGTGCTTGCCATCTCCGCAACGAGCATAAACAAAACGTTATCTCGGAGTCCATCTGTAAAGTTTATTACATAATCTCTTTATCGTCTTCAAAGGTTACAGACAGTCGTCTCCACGCATTCAATACATACAGTAACGCAGCATAGCAATGTTTTCAATTGCTTAACTAGTTTCGTCATCTCCACAGACAAATATAGGGGAGAGACAGGAGCTAGTGTTCTCATTCGCATGGGTCTGTCAAGTGTTTTTCTTAATTAGTTTACGTATCCGCTGACCCCAAATTTCATGTACAGATATGCAAAATATATTTCGAGCTAATTTTTTTTCTTCCAGCCAAACTTGTTGAGATGTTTCTTTCATTTAAATACATGTTTTCTTCTGTATACCAATACGGGGCGGTGTGGTAGCCTAGTGGTTAAAGTGCTCGCTCGTCACGCAGAACGTCGGGATTCAATTCCCCAAATGGGTATGATGTTCAGCCCATTTCGGGTGTCCCCGCCCTGATATTGCTGGAATATTGCTAAAGGTGGCGTAAATCCACTAAGTCCACCCACTTACCCATACCCCGGTTTTATGATATCACTTTAAATTATAATTTTAAATTTATTTTTACATTTGTTTCGGCCACCATTCCTCTGGAAAAGATTTAACCAAGAGATTAAAGACAGATGTCTGTTTGGTCTCCACATACAAGTATTCCCCTGTGTTACTGAACAATGCACTGACACCCCGGTCTTTGCCCTGGGTAAATTCCCTGCTATGATTTAATGTACATGTTAGGTGGCACCATAGATTTATTTCCCTAAGCATACACAGCACAACAATAAACCGATTCTCCAGCACTATTGCTTGGATGATAGTGTCATATTATCATTTTTATAAGCGTTCAGTGCAATGTAACGTCAATTATGACATGTTGAAACAAAGTATTGTGTTTATGAAATGGACGTTTATCATACACACTTGTACACGCCTTTGTCGAGTTATTCCATTAGGCCTATTGTAAGACGTATGTGTAACGAGGGACTGTGTGTGTTGTCCTCATTACGGCTCACTCACGTATGTCTGCAGCATGAGAACCCTGTTTCAGATCAATACGATTCCTGCCTCATGGCTTCTTGTCACACAATCCAAGTCGACCTGGGGTGCACAGCGGAGGTAGGAGTCAACGACAGCAACCACGACGTAAAGACGTAATTCAGACATCATCAACGGCGATGTAAAGAGCGTACAGCACATCGTCATTACAGTACCCCCTGTCCACCCTAAGAAGGCTCCTACCTTCGTTGCACCTACCATGACTCCCATTCACGTTCACCTGTAGAAGGTTCTTCATCTAATTGCTCCCAAATTGCCTTTGTGGCCAGCGAGGAGTCGACATCTAGGGATGACCATAAATTGAGTAACCTCCAGTCACAGGCTATATTTCTCACCGCCATGACTGCTCAATTTACACTAAATTGTATTCTGTGTAACCAAGAGACGGTAATTATCTCCCTTATTAAATTTGTCTCTCCTTCATTACGGTTATCGCCACGGGACTGTTCCGTAGGTTCATATGCTGGCACTGACGTTACTGGCAACGCCGCGAAATGACAGTTTCTTGCACCTTCATCGCTGCAGCTACCTCTTTGACAGCAGGGGTCCGTTCTTGTGTTGGATAATGCAATAATGTCACATGTGATATTAGTGGAAGGTTATGCTGTTTAAAGCGCACCCACTTCTGACACTCAACTGAGTTTAAGGGGCAGGGCTTGTAACTGGGATCAGGGGGCGAGTGTTGTTTTACGCCGCAGTCAGCACTATTCCAGCACAGGGATGCGGTTTGTGTATATTCGAGATCGGCTTGTGACGATCCGGGGTAGAATAGGTCTTTAGCAACCCATTCTTGCTGTAAAAAGCGACTACGCTTGTCGTAAGAGGCGACTAATTGGATCGGGTGGTCAGGCTCGCTGACTTGGTTGAGGCATGTCATCGTATCCCAATTGCGTGGATCGATGCTCATGATGTCAATCACTAAACTCTCTGGTCCAGACTCGATTGTTTACAGACCATCGTCATATAGTTGGAATATTGCTGAGTGCGGCCTTAAACAACAAATAAACAAATATATTCGTGGTTATATACCTGTGGTTGATAGCAAACACCACTCCATACTCTCGGTGTACGTTGACACAAACGCAGCCAGGTTTAAGATTTGTGTCACCATGGTGCCGTTGTATAAAGCGATCTTAGCGCTAAAGTGATCGTAACTCCCATACCTTAAGACAGACTTACGACAGTCGTAGCGCTATGGTTGTTTTGTACAACAGCACCCAGATCCATGTTAAGTCGGTTTTTACCGGAAGTCTGGGTCCCAGAGACCTACATGTATTATGCCTTGGAATCCCCATGTGTGTGGAACATGGATAATATAAACACATACGTTGCAGTCCAAACCGTTAGTTAACTTCAAGATTACTTTTTTCCGTCATTTATTGAGTCGAATTGATTCTCACTGGCTTTGACAGGTCCGGGAAAGATATGTGTGATTCTGAAAAACGTTTCACCAGTATAAAGCACCAGAGGATTCAATCATAAAACGTAGGTTTTGGTGTTGGAATTCTGAATGCCGCCTGTTACCGCGGTAATCTTGCATTATGCATTGGCCACTGTCTCGGCGGGGCAGGACGCCTGCAGCAAGAACAAGGCACAACACTCTTGTGTATTGTAGATGCGCTGTCACTTACCGTTTGCTTCACCGCGTTCTTTTCAACCTGGGGATGAAAACGAAAATAAAATACCATACTTTTACTT
The DNA here is from genome assembly GCF_022045235.1 of Haliotis cracherodii. Taxonomy (NCBI): domain Eukaryota; kingdom Metazoa; phylum Mollusca; class Gastropoda; order Lepetellida; family Haliotidae; genus Haliotis; species Haliotis cracherodii. The sequence continues at coordinate 14,123,071 of NW_027266270.1, read as the reverse complement.
CTGTTAGGTTATTTGAGCGGAAGTAATGGATTTGTGTCATGCTCAGCGACATCACACACTAATTTCTGACAGTAATAAGTTGAAGATGAGTCTCGAGCGTCCGCTATAACCGGGGGATGATCGAACCCAGCTTCAGCTAACGCGACTTGCAGCTAGGGCATGCTTTAATTGCTGGGGAGGCCATTACGAGCCAATAAGTTTCTCTGAGCGCGTATTTTGTAATTCGGTCACTCTTAAAGCAACTCTCTCAGTCGCTCGATCTTAAAGTAACTCACTCACTCGGTCACTCTTACATGCTTTGGTCAATCGCTAGCTCGGTCACTCTTAAAGTAACTCTCTCAATCGCGTCATTCTTACAGTAAAACCTCAATCGCTAGCTCGATCTCTCTTAAAGTAACTCTCTCAATCGCGTCATTCTTACAGTAAAACCTCAATCGCTAGCTCGATCACTCTTAAAGTAACTCTCTCAATCGCGTCATTCTTACAGTAAAACCTCAATCGCTAGCTCGATCACTCTTAAAGTAACTCTCTCAATCGCGTCACTCTTACAGTAACACCCCAAACGCTAGCTCAATCAGACAGACAGACAGTTTATTCAGTAGGAAAGCCATAGGCCCATAATACAGACAATGGTTGATTGCATGAACAATGCATGCCAAGGAAGTAATCGATTTAAGTTTCTCTTAGCCGTTGTTGTGAGTGAGTTGTGTTTAGCGCCGCTTTTAACAATATTCCAGTTATATCCCGGCGTGTCAGCTTAATGTGGGAGGAAAGCCCGAAGTGATGCAGGTCTCAAACGTTGACCAATTCGGTGAAACCCACGAGCACGGACATGGTGTTGACAAACCTAGAAACATAATCGGGGCGAACCGGGATTCAAACCCACAATCATAGGTTTCTGGCGTGCCCAAGGGACGCAACTCTGCACAGCAAATCGCGGCGCCTTAGACAACTGGGCCACCCGTGTCCCCCTTAGCCGTTGTACTTTATATAGATATAAACATGTGTTATATACAACATCAAAGTTTTCTCATGAAATAATGTCAGTAAAAGATGTTACAGTTTGAAACTTAATATACTGTTAAAGATACATATTTCTTAGGGCTGAATAACGCTCACATACAAGCAAAACATGAAATTCATCTTCCATAAAAGATATACCATTTTCTATACAATATTTACATAATCGTTTAGTGTATGGGACATTTGTGTATCTCCCCAAGTCAACTGCAAGTTTAAACTTGCTTCATCTGAAACGAGTCATACATATTCTCAGATGTACTGCTATGGGGAGTGTAAGATATTTTTCTACATTTAACAGGAATTTAAAATGTTTATGATAAAAAGTGTCAGATATACTATTGATAGAACTACACCATGATTGTTGAAGGTTGTCAAATAATCTTTGTTTAAAAAGATGAATAAATATCTTCACATTGCCAACATCTTGTGTTAACCATACATATCCAAAACCAAATTAAAACAAAATATTCTTAATGTGAGAAGCCCATGTGGTGCGACCAGAATGGTCCAGTGATTTGAGCATCAAATAGCATTGTCGATGGCAGTCTGTGCTCGTCCAAACGCAGTAGCCTGCACCAATACTTGATGGCCCTTTTGGTATACACAAGTTGGAGAACGGCTCTACCGCACTCTCCTAAAACCATTGCATTGTTTGTTGTTTTACCTGTATTTAGAAACCATTTACACATTTTATTCTGTACATCTTCAATAATTTTACAATTATGAGATGCCCCATACTTCTGCGCCGTAACAGACAATAGGGACAATCATAGCATCAAATATCTTAAATAAATCTTGACAGGGTATATTACCAACTTTCTTTTGATAAATATATAATGTCATAATGGCCTTGTTACTCTGTGCAGCAAGAGTATTTAGTGCCTTAGTCAAAACACGTTTGGGCGTGAACACAATACCCAAATATCTATAAAACGACACAGATTCAATATATACACTACTAAATTTCCATTTTTCACAATGTCTTAGGGGTCCGCCATTTCTAAATACCATAACTTTAGTTTTCTTCAAATTTACCTTCATGCCTATAGTATTGCACATGTTCCAAGGCATTGATCTTCTTTTGTAAATTTAAAGGTGTATCAGCAATAGATGACACGTCATCAGCAAACATAAGCGCATATATTACTGGGCAGTCTTTAGTAATAAAGACGGTTTGTCCTCCATAATTTTCCATAAAATGTACAAGTTTATTTATGAATATCAAAAACATCTGAGGGCTGAGGATGCATCCTTGACGGGTACCTATATTACACTTAAAGTATTTGGATAACCCAGTAGGTGTTCTAATCACAGGCACACACTTTATCGTACATTGATGTAATAATAGACAAAAACTTTCCGCAGACACCAATATCAGCCAAACTCTGTAACACCATATTGTGATCAACATTATCAAAACCTTTTGAGAAATCTACAAATAAGCAGTAGAACCTTCCTTTCTTTTCAAATGCATACTTTTTTGTAATGGCCTGCAGTGAAAATATATCATCTATCGTGGAATAGTTGGGTCTAAATCCAGCTTGAGATTCATCAATGATATTGTTATCATCACACAACCTCTGAAGTCTAGCATTAAGAATAGATGTAAACACTTTGCATATGGTTTCAATGAGTGATATACCTCTATAATTGTTGGCATCATTCATATCACCAGACATGAACAGAGAACAGATTATACCTTTTCCCTATACATCTGGAAAGTTACCACTCTCAAAGATTTTGTTAAATATACCAACTAAAATTGGTGTAATTCGTTTTTCTGAAGACTTTAAAAATTCAGCAGCAATACCATCAGGCCCGGGGGATTTATTATTCTCGAACTGGTTTATGTGACTTGACATTTCTTGTGCTAGAATAGGAATGTTAATTGTTAGATCATTATTGTCAGGGATATGGTACATACTGCTATCACTCTTAAAATAACTCAATGACGTCATTCTTACAGTAACACCTCAATCGCTAGCTCGATCACTCTTAAAGTAACTCTCTCAACACACACACACACAAGATTAGGTCTTCAGCAACCCATGCTTGTCCTAAGAGGCGAAATACGGGATCGGATGGTCAGGCTCGGTGACTTGGTTGATGCATGTCGTATCCCAACTGCGTGGATCGATGCTCACCACTGGGCTGTCTGATCCAGACTCGATTATTTAAAGACCGCCGTCATATAGCTGGAATATTGTCAAGCAACAAACAAACTCTAGCTATTTTCTAAACCTGAGAAATGACGAACGTGGTTCATATTACGTCGAATGATGCAGGGAGGTGAACGTACGCTGCATGTTCCACAGTGTGATTCAATTGTTGCAAAAGTGTTTTTTAGCAAAGGCGGTGGTGTGGCCTTGTTTTAGCGTTCGCTCGTCACGCCAAATGCTAGAGTTTCATTCCCCAGCCATGATATTGTTCGACTTTGCTTAGATAGCGTAGAACAGTGGTCTGGGATAGGGCACTGCGTCGATTAGTACGACGATATCCATTTACAAAGAGTCTGGCTAAGATAATGGCTACGTAATCGACGTCTGCCCACCATTCAGAAACCCAAGGAACCGCCTGAGAGCAGAATGAATGGCGTCCAGGAGAGTCATCAAGCACCTCCTGCTGGCAGATGACCACCAGAGGTTCCGTTTGGCATGGTGTTTAGCACCAGAACTTCTGAGAACCTGTAGGAAAATCAAGACTTACCTAATACCGAGGTCGTATTCCCGTGCGGCTCCCTGTGGGTAGGTCCCTGTGTATCATGTTTGTCTCCCTGTGGGTAGGTCCCTGTATCTCCTGCTTGTCTCTCTGTGTGTAGGTCCCTGTATCTCATGTTTGTCTCCCTGTGGGTAGGTCCCTGTATCTCATGCTTGTCCCCCTGTAGGTAGGTCCCTGTATCTCATGTTTGTCTCTCTGTGGGTAGGTCCCTGTATCTCCTGCTTGTCACCCTGTGGGTAGGTCCCTGTATCTCATGCTTGTCACCCTGTGGGTAGGTCCCTGTATCTCCTGCTTGTCTCCCTGTGGGTAGGTCCCTGTATCTCATGCTTGTCTCTCTGTGGGTAGGTCCCTGTATCTCATGCTTGTCTCCCTGTGGGTAGGTCCCTGTATCTCATGCCTGTCTCCCTGTGGGTAGGTCCCTGTATCTCATGCTTGTCTCTCTGTGTGTAGGTCCCTGTATCTCATGCTTGTCACCCTGTGGGTAGGTCCCTGTATCTCATGCTTGTCTCCCTGTAGGTAGGTCCCTGTATCTCATGTTTGTCTCCCTGTGGGTAGGTCCCTGTATCTCATGTTTGTCTCCCTGTGGGTAGGTCCCTGTATCTCATGCTTGTCTCCCTGTGGGAAGGTCCCTGTATCTCATGCTTGTCACCCTGTGGGTAGGTCCCTGTATCTCATGCTTGTCACCCTGTGGGTAGGTCCCTGTATCTCCTGCTTGTCTCCCTGTGGGTAGGTCCCTGTATCTCATGCTTGTCTCTCTGTGGGTAGGTCCCTGTATCTCACGCTTGTCTCCCTGTGGGTCGGTCCCTGTATCTCATGTTTGTCTCCCTGTAGGTAGGTCCCTGTATCTCATGTTTGTCTCTCTGTGGGTAGGTCCCTGTATCTCATGTTTGTCTCCCTGTGGGAAGGTCCCTGTATCTCATGCTTGTCCCCCTGTAGGTAGGTCCCTGTATCTCATGCTTGTCACCCTGTGGGTAGGTCCCTGTATCTCATGTTTGTCTCCCTGTGGGAAGGTCCCTGTATCTCATGTTTGTCTCCCTGTGGGTCGGTCCCTGTATCTCATGTTTGTCTCCCTGTGGGTAGGTCCCTGTATCTCATGTTTGTCTCTCTGTGGGAAGGTCCCTGTATCTCATGCTTGTCTCCCTGTGGGTAGGTCCCTGTATCTCATGTTTGTCTCCCTGTGGGAAGGTCCCTGTATCTCCTGCTTGTCACCCTGTGGGTAGGTCCCTGTATCTCATGCTTGTCACCCTGTGGGTAGGTCCCTGTATCTCCTGCTTGTCTCCCTGTGGGTAGGTCCCTGTATCTCATGCTTGTCTCTCTGTGGGTAGGTCCCTGTATCTCATGCCTGTCTCTCTGTGTGTAGGTCCCTGTATCTCACGCTTGTCTCCCTGTGGGTCGGTCCCTGTATCTCATGTTTGTCTCCCTGTAGGTAGGTCCCTGTATCTCATGTTTGTCTCTCTGTGGGTAGGTCCCTGTATCTCATGTTTGTCTCCCTGTGGGAAGGTCCCTGTATCTCATGCTTGTCCCCCTGTAGGTAGGTCCCTGTATCTCATGCTTGTCACCCTGTGGGTAGGTCCCTGTATCTCATGTTTGTCTCCCTGTGGGAAGGTCCCTGTATCTCATGTTTGTCTCCCTGTGGGTCGGTCCCTGTATCTCATGTTTGTCTCCCTGTGGGTAGGTCCCTGTATCTCATGTTTGTCTCTCTGTGGGAAGGTCCCTGTATCTCATGCTTGTCTCCCTGTGGGTAGGTCCCTGTATCTCATGTTTGTCTCCCTGTCTGTAGGTCCCTGTATCTCATGTTTGTCTCCCTGTGGGTAGGTCCCTGTATCTCATGCTTGTCTGCCTGTAAGTAGGTCCCTGTATCTCATGTTTGTCTCCCTGTGGGTAGGTCCCTGTATCTCATGTTTGTCTCCCTGTGGGTAGGTCCCTGTATCTCATGTTTGTCTCCCTGTGGGTAGGTCCCTGTATCTCATGCTTGTCTCCCTGCGGGTAGGTCCCTGTATCTCATGCTTGTCTCCCTGTCTGTAGGTCCCTGTATCTCATGCTTGTCTGCCTGTAAGTAGGTCCCTGTATCTCATGTTTGTCTCCCTGTCTGTAGGTCCCTGTATCTCATGTTTGTCTCCCTGTGGGTAGGTCCCTGTATCTCATGTTTGTCTCCCTGTCTGTAGGTCCCTGTATCTCATGCTTGTCTCCCTGTGGGTAGGTCCCTGTATCTCATGCTTGTCTCCCTGTCTGTAGGTCCCTGTATCTCATGCTTGTCTCCCTGTAGGTAGGTCCCTGTATCTCATACTTGCCCCCCAGTGGCCTGTGGGTAGGTCCTGTATCTCATGTTTGTCTCCCTGTGGGGAGTCGAAGTTTATCGAAGATATTGATCAGGTGGTCAGACTCGGAGACGTTGATGGCGTGTCATCGTCGTTGCGCACAGTATCAATCACTGAATTGTTTGTTCCAGACTCGATTATTTACAGGCCGCCGTCATACAGCGATGTGAGGTGATGAGTAGTGTGGCGTTATACAACGAAAAAACAAACAAAACAAATATACCGGCGCTATATAGTTGGAATATTGCTGAGTTATGCGCGCGTTAAACAACAGACAAACAGACTGGCGTTATATTGTTGGAATACTGCTGACTTTATTCTGTTGCATAGATGAACCCCATGCAAACAGCTCAAACGAAGTTTGGACATTTGGTTGATCAGTGTCTCAGAAAAAGTAAAAGCAGATTCTACAATATCCGAAGCTGAATGTCTACCGCGATGCTTTTAAGAAACTTGAAACTACGTATTGTTAATCATTCAAGCTAACTTCAACTATCTCGGGTCCGATTTTGGTGAGAACAGCTTAACACCTTATTGATTCTATTTTTCAGTTTCTTAAAAGAAATACCTATTACAATTTAAAACTCCCTATGGTAGCTTCCACATATGTATGGTTTTTAACAAATTCCGTCTGCACTTTCCTGGAGAAACGAAAATGTATTTTTTTGTGCAACACCATCTACAATGTTGAATGCTGAATACAGTTTCGCTTTCGCAGTTTGATATTTTTTCTGGCAAAATAGCTTAAACTAATATTTTTTCCGTTTTAAATTTTATTCACCTCGTGTTCGCAAACACCCACACATTTCTAGCTACGATTCCTTAGAGAGGGACACTCGAACAACTTTCTATTTTGCAATGATCTGGTAAATGATATAAACTGTTCGAGGGAAACGCTGATAAAGAATAATTCAATTTCTGGACCGTTGGTTCGTGAGAATATAGTGTTCAAACCGTTTTTTAGTTCTAATAATTTGCCATTCTCTTTAATATTAACTACAATTCGACGATTCCATTTTATCGGACATTGGTGTCGTGCTTTCACACCGATTTTGCCAATATTCCGACCACTTAATGACGGAGAAGACCATGAATGGGTTATACACACCGTGTACAATAGGAAATTGAACCTGGACCTTTGGCGTGTCGAATCAAAACTTTACCCACATGGCTCTCTCACTTTGTTGCCAAGATTCATCATTATCAGTCAATCGGCTTCAAAGGAGGTGATGACGGACGGCGGACAATCACGCCATGACATTAAGCCAGTTGGGCTTATTGCCCATGTGAGTTAAAAAACAAAATGAAGGCTCGATTATGCATCCCATCCCGCGCAAACCCAAGCGTTAACTGTGTTATTGCCGCATTGTATTAATATGTACATATGGATGAGAGCTGCAACGTAACGTTTTGCGGACGCTTAAACTCGTTCGGAATGCTTCAAATTTGCTTTTTGGTGGTGAATATTCTCTGTTGTCAATCACTAAATTATCAGTGCGGTTAGGGCATTGGTAACGTTTAACAAATGATTATCTGCTCTCTACGTTAAGTCAGGTCTAGCTCAGTGGTTAAAACATTTGAAGCCCATTCGTGATGTCTCAGGAGTGAGGGAATTTGGTTTAACGCCGCTTTGAACAGATTTCCAGTTATATCATGGTGTGTCAGCTTAATGTAGGAGTGAGTGAGTTAAAATTTAACGTCGCATCGGCATTATTTCAACCATGTAGCGACGGGAACAAGTTGGTATGTATGCAATAGAGTCATGTTTAATGTAGGAGGAAAGCCTGAAGTGATGCAGATCTCAGACGTGTACCACCTTGGTGAAACCCACGAGCACAGGTATAGTGCTAACAAACCTAGAAACAATCAGGGCGAACCGGGATTCGAACCCCAATGTCTCACGGCGTGAATGCCTGGAATAATGCTTAAAGGAGTGTTAAACGCAACTTTCTCCGTTGATAATTATTTAAGTCCTATCCCATCATTTGTTTATTGCTCAGCTCAGCATCTTATCAATATTCTAGCTATACGACCGGCCCCTTCATAAAGGACATGGGGCGGTCGGGTAGCCCAGTGGTTAAAGCGTTCGCTCGTCACGCTGAAGACCCGGGTTCGATTCCCGACATGGGTACAATGTGTGAAGCCCATTTCTGGTGTCCCCCGCCGTGATATTGCTGGAATATTGCTAAAAGCGGCGTAAAACCATAATCACTCACTCACACAGAAAGGACATGATCGTTTTCAGGAACGGGGATCAGACATGTTTTGCACGCGCTATTCAGAGGTATTCTTTAAATGGCCGTTTACATTATGTCCGCTTTACCTGAATTCCTTTGATTTAACCAAAAGCACAATCACAATGGCGCTAGTTTCGATGTTGTACCCTCAGTATATAACATTAGGTTGAAAGATTTGTTTTTCTTTTCCGCAATGTTTTCAACTATGTAACGGCCGCCTGTAAATAAGTCCAGTGATTGATATTATGACCAACGTCCGCCTCCATCGGGGTACGATGACACGCAACCAATTCACCGAGCTTGACCACCAGATCCATTTCCTCGTACGACAAGCATGGGTTATTAGGAACCTATTATATACCAGAATCCCGGTCTATATTAAAGCGACAAAACTATTTCCATAAAAAGGTTTGAAACGTTGTGTTCCTCATAATAAAGAAGTTCACATCCATAAATTATCTTCCTCATTTCCATAACCGTAAGAATTCTCTACCAAACGTAGAGTACATTGTACGATTTCAGCTAAATCAAAAGCATCTGTTTATGTGTCACTATCAAATAGTGATAATATTAGTTGCTCGTGAAGAGGTGGGCGTATCCTGCCATACCGACGGTACCCATAACAAACACAAGCCAACTCAGAAAACAACAAGACTGGAGCACGTGGTAGAATATAGGTAATTGCATCAAACATGATGTTAGTCACCGATGCGTCAAATTTTGAATGCCCTCCACATATACGATGAAACTTGATTGAAGCTTTACTGAGGCCTTGAATGTCGTAGTCCTGATTAAACAACCTTTGAGCAAGAGTCCTATGACGGTCTTTGACATCTTTATAGAAAGGGCATGCTCAACTATACCTTAAAAGTTGTGAAATCTAGACACCAAAGGCTGGAGCTGCTGGAATATTGTTCCAGACACAGGGATATGGCAAACTCGCCAATGAATGCATTCAGAAACCAATACAAGCATGACATCAAACCAATGGCGATTTGTACTCGTCTTACCAAAGAAATGTTTTGTCTGCATCAGTGATGGCATGAATCATGAATTAGAACCCTAATGGAAAACAAGGATGAAGACCCATCTCCTTACGTCATGGGACATACACAGCAACAACCCCATAATTCTTGTACGAAACAGGACGAAAGGAATTCATATTTCGATCAACAACGCTACGCGTACCTTGTATTTCATTTAATTAACATTCCTTTCACGGACACCACCATATATAACACCACAGACAACTGAAATGTGGCCTCCTTTCAATAATGTAAACGGTGGTCAAGTTCCACACGCTGGCGTCGTGCACGTGGTCATATTGCGAATCAGACTGACCGAGAGCGACTGTACAGGGACGGTAATTGCTTCAGTCTTGTTACATGCGCAGTCATATTTCTGGAGGTCCGATTCGATATGCTACCCCATGCTATTATTATTTCGTTTACAGGAAGGCAGTAGCACACGGAAATTAATGTCAAAAGTGGAATATTTTCCTATTACACTGGTTCGTGTTATGATGGAATTAAAGAAGACACATACTCGTGTTACATGTGTGTGTTGCTCCCGCTGTTGTCTGTTTGAGTAGCCAGTACAGCAGTAATCTGCTTACCAGACCGCCCCGCTGCCGTAATCAGCTACACATCATTCATTATAAGGCAGCTCCTTGATCACAACGACCCTCCTAATGTTGCAGAATGTTAGGATCAAGTCTCTGTTGGTTTGGTGTTTTGAACCTGGGAGTTTACAGTATAATTCCATACCGCCTATCTGCTTGAGCGCAGAGCAGAGACGCGGTAGCCGCGTGGGTCGTGATCATCACCAGCAACACTGAAGCTCCACTTAACCAGAATGTTCTTGTAAATAGGATTAGAAACGCGTTGTTGATTCTCATATGCTAATGCAAGTGTGGTAGACCTAAGTCTAGCGACGCGTTGTTGTTCTCATATGATAATGCAAGTGTGGTAGACCTAAGTTTAGCAACGCGTTGTTGATTCTCCCCATCTAAGACAAGTGTGGTAGACCAAAGTTTAGCAACGCGTTGTTGAATTTACCAAACGTAAGACAAGTATTGGTATATTAAAGTTTAGCTCAAAATTGTTCCGTCTAACCTGGCTTAGACAGCTCTGGTAGATTAGAGTTAAGCTACGTGTTGTTGAACCTACCCATGCTAAACCAAGCATGGATAAGTTTAACAAAATATTGGTGATTCTATACTTGCGAAGACAAGTCTTGTAGATTAGTTGTTGTTGTTGTTGTTATTTGTTGTTTAACGCTGCACTCAGCAATATTCCAGCTACATGACGGCGGTCTGTAAATAATCGAGTCTGGACTAGACAATCCAGTGATTGACATTATGAGCATCGATCCACGCAATATGGGACGCGATGACATGCATCAACCAAGTCGGCGAGCCTGACCACCTGATCCCGTTAGTCGCCTCTTACGACAAGCATAGTCGCCTTAGTAGATTAGAGTTTAGCAACGATTTGTTAACTACCCGTCCCAAGATGCCCCCAAGTATGGTAGATCATTTAGAAACGTTATGTTGGTTCTAGTCATGCTAAGACAAGCGTGATGAATCGGAATTGATGACGTTTTTGTGGTTGACATTCGAAAACTACATGTATTAAACATGGCCTATTGTCAACGTGTAGGCGTTCCAACAGCCCCCGAGTGGTGGGGTAGTCTAGTAGTTAAAGCCTTCGCTCGTCACGCCGAAGGCCCGGGTTCGATTCCGGACAAGGGTACAATGTGTGAAGTCCATTTCTGGTGTCCCCCGTCGTGATATTGCTGGAATATTGCTAAAGGCGGCGTTAAACCAAACTCACTCACACACTCTAACTGCCCCCACCTCCTCCCCGATCTCCGAATAATACCACGCCCACATCCATGAGTCACAACCCTACCCAACCCCCCTCCTGAGAAAGTCCCCTGACTTCATTGACCATGTAGAGCGATATTTTCTGGTTGACAGAATGTTTGTATACTTCGACAGCGGAAGAATTTCTTCACATATCAATATATTACGTCCAAATATATGCGAAATATTGTTTCCACAAAACATACATATAACCATGGTGGTGTCAGTGTTTATAACGTTTCGAAAAGCTCCGGGTTAAGGTTGGTGTCCAGCAACCAATGCTTGTAAGAGGCGATTCAGTAACGTCAACGGGTGATCAAGCTCGCTGATTTGGTTGCATATCATCGTATCCAAATTGCGCAGATCGATGCTGGATGATCACTGGACGTCTGGTTCAGACGTTGTTATATATGGACCGCCGTCATATAGATGGAATATATCTGCGTAAAACAACAAACAAACATAACGTTTAACTGTGGTTGTATAACTATATACTTGTTCTTTCTAATCATAAATCCAAAGTGAAAATTTCTCTATCGGATCATTTTTTAGATTGTATATATTGGCTGGAATTCTTATCAAGATACACTGTCCTTGTTGAGGATTTCGCAGAATAATCCGTATTTGACCGAAATATACAACCCCAAATAGCATGTGTGTATATCATACAGGTTGAATACGCCGCTTTTAGCAATATTCCAGCATTATCACGGCGGGGGACACCAGAAATGGGCTTCACACACTGAACCCATGTCGGGAATCGAACCCGGGTCTTCAGCGTGACGATCGAACGCTTTAACCACTGGGCTACCCGACCACCCCGGTTGAATAGAAAGTAAGACAGCGGTATTAATTAGTATTAATTGTAACCTTTTTAACCTATTTGTCCATTCATTTTGTGTAACATTTATACCAATCTTGATCTTCTGAATGCCATCTGAAAACCTAAAACGCTCAATATTACTATCAACAATGGTGTTTTCAGTATTCTGTAATATACATTATACCTAATTGGTTTTATAACGAGGCACCTGTTGTTTCGTTATCTTTACGCTGACCTGTTTCCATTGTTGACAGCCTTCGCGTTATAAAGCGACAGATACAATGAAAGCCCCGAGGTTGGGATGAAATATACCTAGCAGCCGCTGAAGCAAGATGGCTCTGCCTCTGTATATTTAACCACAGCGCTCACGAACGATGAGCAGTTGGATGTGACTGATTACTAGGGCAACGTTTATCGACATACCCGTTACCATTATGTACACACATCTAGTCCCGATTCCAGACCAGTGGTTTGCTTCATAGCGACCGTTATTTGCCTCAGATCCGTAAAAAACAGATTATACTGCACATTGACTTCCACTTATTTGCAATGGCTCGTATATTCGGGGTTCTGTGATGCCTAGAAAATCGTTATTACTGCCGTGGTTGGTTTCTATGGAAATCAGATATATAGGCATGCTCTCCTGTTTGTTTGCTAAGGTGCACGTTTCATCTGAAAATTGCAGTCATGAATTAGGTTCACTATCGGGTAAATTTCAGATTGGAACGTTTTATCCTTTCTCGGGTTTATCTACTGCCGAACTGGGAGCTGCACACGTTGGATCTCGGAGGGTCCTTGAAGGGCCGGAGTATGTGATAGGTTTGTAACAAGGTTTCAAAGCGCCAGCGGCTGTTTCCCAGTAATGGTCGTAATGGTTCGCATTAAATAAGCTTCGTTTCGAGGTGATTGACAACCAAGCAAGATTTACTTGGATAATTATCGGAAAACCATGCGTCGAGGAATGCAGCGTCGCTTCATTACGTCTCGATTTCGATAACAGACTCCGTAACGTCAGTCAAACTCGGCAAATTTCGACCAGTTCCGTCGATAGACAGTCATTTTGTGAAAGACGGTGACGTCATCAAATTGTTCGATCACACGGTGTCAGAAGTAATTTGACATGTGATATTCATAAATTGCAACTAAACTCAGTCGACCCTTATTAGGAAACGTCACGGAAACATCAAGTTATATGGCCGTAACGTTAACAGCACTTTAACTGTCACAACATCCAGTGCCCTTCTAAATGGCCGGGTTAAATGGAACCATATACACCGCGTCTTAGACTGACGCTCAGTCTCTGAAAATATATAGTTTTGACAGAAACAAGCAACTACATATAAACTGAAAAGGAGCCCCTGTGAAATGGAATTTCAGAGCCTGTGGAAAATCTAGACTCGCTCTATTTAGGGTAGTCCTGCGCCATGACTGAAATATATTTATTTTATGAAAACCAAACAAACCAATCTAGATATGTATAAAAACATTCTTAGCCAGCTCTAGCCATATCAATTACAGTCATCATCAGGAAAATGATTTGTCATAATTTTAGAGGGGAGACGCGTATTGTGTAACAAAAGATTTCATAGACTATATGCTAGTCCATATTTAGGGTAATAGCATTACAGTAATGGCTGGGCGAAAGGGAAAATAATATGGTTCAGAGACTGTGAGACAGTCTAACCTGCAAGTCCACCATACTGCGCCGGCGCGTGTCTCATGATGGCTGCTGACGGGGCAAGACTACAAATAACAATACATATGTAGTTTATTCCACAGACGGTGGGGTGGTAATGCCTATTTACCCCTTGCCCTTTATATCACTCCGCTTCCATCTATCATGTTCAGTATGAATAACCATACATATGGTATACATACATACGCTGACGGTTTACATCACGAGCGCTGAATCAGGTAGGCGAGCCGAGCGCGTCGGTTGGGATTTGACTATGAGTGATTGTTGCTTACTAATTGAATCTAAACCCCCTTGGATTTGAACCCGGTGCACACATGTCGTACATGACAGCTCAGCCACCTGCTTCCCTGGAGTGCTCCATACTTTCCATAACGCTAATCAGATCAACTGGGAGATGTTGTTAAAATGAACTATAAGCGGACATGGTATTGTCTACTGGGAAGTTGGTACCTTCGCCATCTCTGCACTTGATATATGTCAATGGCGTATAGTTCCCCGCTTCTAATTTACTCACGTAGAGTGGTAGAGGCAACATACGCGAGGACTGATTAATAGGTTCTGGGTCTCACATAAAAAGATCTGACCTGAAGACATTAAAATAATATACTTTTCAACACAATCCCCAACCACATTGATACTCTTTTGCGGACGAAGTTGGGGGGATGTTATCCAACAGTCGGCACAGCTGCTATGACGTCATCGTTCGAGACGGAATGGGTTCCGGCTGGAGATTTCTTCACAGATGGAAGTCTGACGGAGCCAGATCGGGAGAATAGGGTGGGTGCTGAAGGGGTTCCAAGCCACACATGTAGATTGTAGCCATGGCAATGACTGCACTGGCGCACATTTTTTTCAACTTTTTCTCTTAATCATAATTTCATCACGTATCTCGTTCATTGTCTTTGGAAGACTGTCCACCATTATGGCACCCTCGGCATCCCAGAACACGGAAGCCATGACCGTTCCAGCTGATGGGACCTTTGCCGGTGGTGATGTCAAATGCTTCTACCGTTTTGGTTGTTGTTTGGCTTTGGGCTGGAAGTGGTTTCATCTATTGTCGCAAATCGTTGCAAGAACCCTTATGGATCAGCTTCAAACAGAACTATATTATCACTAGACCTGTTGTGCGTTTTTATTCAGATGTCAGGAGCTTTGGACCCAAACGAGCTGATGCTTTGTTCATTGCCAAACTTTCGTTGATGATGGAATGTACTCTCTCCTGGGATATGCCTACTGAACAAGCAATATGGCTCTCAGTCATTCGCCGGTCTGTCATCACCGTATCGTGGATTGCCCGGATCAAGCTCGTGTTGCTGACGTGACAGGCCTTCCAGGACGGGAGTCGTCTTCAAGGCTTTCCCTTCCGCGCTTAAAGTCTGCCGCCCGCCTCTGTCATAGGAAGGGATATCTTCCTTGGTGTTGTACACATATCTTCGTAGATAGGACCGCTTCCGTGGTCTAGTGGTAGAGCGTCCGCCCGGAGAGCGGAAGGTCCGGGGTACGATTCCCCGGCCGCGTCATACCAAAAGACGTTAAAAGATGGTACTTGTTGTTACCCTTAGGGATCTGGGGCCAAAACAAGGACTAGTCGGCTCGGAGTCAGTATACTGTGTCTGAGTGGGGTATTCATGTTAAACTGAGGCATGGTATCTCAGTGAGCTAGCACTATAAATCGGCATCAGTCCGGACTAGTACAAGCAGCCACACACACACGCGCGCGCGCGCATGCACGTCGCTATATAAAGTGCAATAATCTTGGACGCGACGTTAAACCCCATTTCACCTCACCTCACCTCACCTCATAGATGGAATTTGGTGTTAAACCTTTTTTCAACAAGTTCTTTCCTCAAGTTTGTCCGTTTTCTAAAGTCAAATCTGCTTGTTTTACTGACTTGACACAGCGAAACAATTTTCTCAGTTGAGTCGGGGCGACAGGTTCGATTCCCAACAACGTGTGAGTACAATGTGTGAAGCCCCTGTCGTGATATTGACGGAACAATACGGATTAAAACCCTACCAGCTGATTCCATTAAAAAAATGAAACCAAAAGTGGAGAACAAATATGCCGACATTAATGTTTTTTTTATGATTTTATACCTCGCTGTGGCCGTCCACTGAATCAATACAGTGAAGCACGCCTTGCAGCGAAAGGCTTGTCTCCGAGATCCACATGTGAGTGCATGCATCTTGGTAGCTGACGATGTCCTCAGTGTCACTGCAACTTGTGTGGATCGGGTGCTGTCGGTGAATCTGTCATTTATCCCAAAGAAGAAGGACCCATGCGTCGTATGTCTACCTTGTCATCGACCCTTGAAGATCCGGGGTAGAATAGGTCTTTAGTTAGCCATGGTTGCCGTAAAAGGTGACTGCTTGTAAGATGCGACTAGCGAGATCGGGAGGTCAGGCTCGCTGACTTGGTTGTTGCACTGGATTGTCTGGTCCAGACTCGACTCAGCTGGAATATTACTGAGTGCGACGTTAAACAACAAACAAATAAAACCTTGCCAGAAACAGCATACGAGGCACAGGTCACTTCACACACTTGATATATTTCACACATCGCCCCTGACACATCATTCATCATACGCGAGACACTGCATATCGTAGATAATCTGCCGGGTAAAAGAAAGCATGTACTTAAAGATAGGGTTCAGCCCAAAATTACAAACGTTATCAACACGTTACTAGCCTGAAAACAGTCGCCGAAGCACTGCAAACTTAAGGTCCAAAACACAACTCAAATACATCACCGTCGAATTACCATTTAGCCACCATGAAACATGGGTATATAAGTTCTTTTGCCCGGCAGTTTACTTCAGACGTCACAAAGTTCACACACCGCACATATCTTACCCACTAAACAACATTCTTCATTAATGAGACGCTACATATATAAGATATTTGCACGTCACACAGTTTACACATTGAACATGTCACACGCTTTACACGCTACACACACTGCACACGACCGCCTCCGTGGTGAAGTGGTCCGAGGTTCGATCCCCGGCCACGTCAAACCAAAAGACGTTAAAAGATGGTACTTGTTGTTACTTAACTGTCTGGCGCTCGGCATTAAGGGGCTAAAACAAGGACTGGTTGGCTCGGAGTCAGTATACTGTGTCTGAGTGGTGTATTCATGTTAAACTGCAATCTCATTAAAATGAGATCCAAGTTCTCGCAGCCGCTCAACATAGCGATAGCGAGAACTAAGATCTGATTTTAATGAGATTGAGTTCAACTGCGGTATGGTATCTCAGTGGGCTGGCACTATTAATCGGCATCAGTCTGGAGTAGTGCAAGCACACACACACACACGCACGCACGCACAGTTTTCGCGTCACACACTTAATGTTTGTCTACCGCCATAACGGCGGTTGCAATGAAGAATTGGTGCCAAACACATGCTGTATTTTCTAATCTCTTATCAAGATAGATGCCATTATTTTACAGAACCGTATGGAAGCAGATACGTCAGTCGTAATATATCAGTAATAGTATTCCATCGAGGAAAACCATACATTGATTTAATGCGAGACAATCCAAAGAAAGCTCTGTTTAACCATATACATTAAGCCCCAGGAGAGACTCCCATTTCTGATGCATGGATACGCATTCGATTCAAAAAGCAACAGATCAGCATACAGATGAAACGTTGAAATGATTTGAAATCACGAACAGATGATGGCAGAACACATGAAACCGAGCACCGGAGAGCGCATCCTCCAAACACCTGGTTTGGGAGTGATTCAAAAGTTTGCATCGCGTCAGCATTTTTTAAAAGGGTGATGGGGTAGCCTAGTGGTCACGCCGAAGACCCGGGTTCAATTCCCCCCACATAGGTACAATGTGCAAAGCCCATTTCTGGTGTCCCCCGTCTTGATATTGCTGGAATATTGCTTAAAGTGGCGTAACACCATACTCACTCATTCAAACAATTTTTAGAAGCTCGAAAGCATACAGTAATTATAAATCGCGTTTTTCTGACAATTTACAGTTAGTGTTTAACCTTGTTCAGTTACATGTAAAACTAGTTTGTAACTTAGATGTCTGCTATGAACATGAAGCCTTCAGCTCAATGAGGGATAAACAATGGGTAAAGCATTGACCAGAGAGCTCGATTCTCCAACGAGTGAGAGGCTGTAGGGTAGCCAAGTGGTTAAAGCGTTCGCTCGTTACGCCTAGTAAGGCCCACGTTCGAATCGCCTCATGTGTGGGTGGTTTGGATTTTGTATTGAGACCAGATAATTATTCCGCTACAGTTACAAAACCAGATATTTATTAAAAGTGATTCAAACTATCTCCCCCCCCCTCAAAAAAACCAAAAACCCACAAAACAACACACAAAAAACCCAGCAACAAACAAACAAACAAAACAACAACACATTGCAACAATGTAATTTGTGTGGCAGACAATTTCTTTTTTCGGTATAATCCAAGCTCAGGCGTTAATAGTAATAATGTACAGATCTACTGCTACACATCACGTGACCAGGCGTTAACACCATGTCCCATGTTTTGTTTGTTTTAAGAAGACTGGATAACCCATGTCCGCCATGTGTTAGTTTGTTGTTTAACGCCGCACTCAGCAATATTCCAGCTATATGACAGCGGTCTGTAAATAATCGAGTCTGGAGAAGATAATCCAGTGATTGACATCATAAACATCGATCTACGCAATGGGGATACGATGATATGCATCAACCACGTCAGCGAGCCTGAACATCCGATCCCGTTAGTCGCCTCTTATACCCCAATCACAACAAACTAGTTCTCAATACGTTCGTGAAAATGTTATCGAACGGGCTCCAACTGTCTATGAACGTAGTGGACGTAGTAGCAACTATAGACAGTTTTTTACGAACTTCATGGACGGGCTCGAACTGCTTCGAAACTTTGTCGGGATGAGGTGAACGGGCACTTTTACACGATCTGAACTGGATACAAACGGACAGCAGACTGGCTAAGAACAAGATAAGAACGAGATAGACGTATTGAGGACTGCTTATGAACGAACTAGCATCGTATTTTACGCCAAACTACGCGTTCTACCGTGATCACAGCCCGTTCTAGTATTTTGTTTAGAACGGGGTAGAACTTTGGTGTGATGGTAGCATAACGGGTTGCTGAAGACCAATTCCCACACGGATCTACACAGGCCTTATATGTAATAGGCCTGCTTCTGTACTTCACAAGCGCGCACTGTATAGATAGTGAGGGATGGGTTGTCTCGTGATGTATGTATCCATTACCTTGTTACTGCGCATCCCTTCCGTACTCAATTCAATCTCATAGACATGTAACAGCGGCAGATTTGATTAGGTGTCGGTTCCAGTGATGTCATAACGCGGTTACCTATACTTAGCCTGTGATAATAACATAACAGTCCCTGGGGTCATGTTAGCGGACATGAGCTTATTTCCAGGCAGTAACCAACACTGAGCGTAAAACGTGATATAAAGTCACAGTACAACAGGACGCGCATGGATCACGGAGTTATTAAGACCTGTGGGGCCAGGTAGAAATAGGTCCCAAACACACTAACACTTGTAAGACGCGACTAAATTGAAGTCTTGCTCAAAAGCTTGATTAACGCGTGAGAGGCGACTGACGGGATCGGGTGGTAAGGATCGCTGACTTGGTTGATGCATGTCATCATATCCCAAGTAGATCGATGTTCATGATGTCAATCACTGGTGTATCTGCCCTAGAATAGATAATTTACATGTCGTCTTGATACAGCTGGACTATTGCTGACTGCGGCGTAAAACAACAACCAAACAAACAGAAAGATATTTTAATGCATGCTTGCCGTAAAAGGCTACTGTGCTTGTCGTAAGAGGCGATTTGCGTGATCGGGTGGTCAGGCTCGCTGACTTGGTTGATGCATGTCATCCATCACAATTGCTTGGATCGATGCTCATAATGTCAATCACTGGATTGCCTGGTCCAGACTCGATTATTCACAGACCGCTGTCATATAGCTGGAATATTGCTGAGTGCAGCATTAAACAACAAATCATTGTTTGAACGATCGATATTTGTAGCCATGTTTCGACCAAATCACGAATGTGCTTCAAACGTAGGACGTCATCTTCGATTATCCAGTGTATTTATTTCCACTCTAATTTAAAAAAATACAGAACTCATTGGCCACCATAACTTCGTTTCGAAAGTGACGTCAACACCTCCGTCTCTCCTATCTCTAACTGAGCACAAACATTGTTTCGTTCGTGAGATGAATTCAATGGGAAGGCTATCAATTAGTCATGCGATCTGAATCGTGCTCAAAACTCAAGATTTGGTAGCGATTGGGTTAATATTCCAGGGTATTATCAACATAGGGGTTAGGTGTAATGGTGTTTAACGTCGCGTTCAAGATTATTGCATTTATATAGCGACTAAATGTCTGTGAGTATGTGGCTGCTTGTACTAGTCTGGAGTAACAGTGGCAGTTCAACAACATGCCAAGATTAACAGAAGCGCAAAAAAACAACAACGTCATGGCCGCTCAGCTGGGCAGGGGCATCCCGATCAGCTGTAGCCAGGGTTTTCAATATAGCGCCCAGCACCATCACAAGGCTATGGGATCGGTTTGAACAGCATTGGTCAACACCTGATCAGCCAAAGTCGGGACGACCAAGAGTAACCACCCCTGCCTAAGATCGCTACATCCAACTGCGTCACCTACGTGAAAGGACGATCACAGCCACCTCAACCGCATCCAAAATACCCGGACTGCACAGAATCTCCGACCAGACCGTACGAAACCGTTTAAGAGCAGAAGGCCTACGAGCAAGACGTTCTGTTCGACACGTTATATTGAGTCGTCAGCATCGTCAATAACGACTGCATTGGTGTCGTCAACACAGGGTATGGCCTCAGCTGTGATGGAGAGATGTCTGGTTCAGCGACGAATAAAGATGTCTCCTCCGTCGAGGGGATGGAAGAGCACGGGTCTACAGACGTCGGGGATACAGTTACGGCGGAAACTGCGTACAGGAAGGGGACAGGTTTGGTGGGGGTAGCGTTATGATGTGGGCGGTTATCTCTCAACATGGCAGGACAGGTTTGGTGCATATCCAGGGCCATCTTACGGCTCAACGATACATCAGCGAAATTCTCCTACCACACGTCCTCCAAATTGCAGCCAACGGCAAAAGTGTATTCCAGCTGGACAACGCTCGACCGCATACAGCTCGGATCACAAGAGCCTGTCTACACAACAACAACGTTGATGTTGTTCTCCCCTAGCCCGCCAGATCCCGGGATGTGAACCCGATAGGGCACCTGCGGGATGAATTGGACAGACGGCTACGCCGACGTCAACCACAACCCCAGACGTTGCAGCAGTTGGCTTTTGCGTTGCAGGCCGTGTAAGCTATTCCCTAGGATGTAATTCGCATACTCGCCTCCTCCATGTGCAGGAGACGTCAGGCCGCTATCGACTCCAACAGGGGGCATACGTATTATTGATGGTAGCTGACCTTCACCTTGGACTTTTCCTATGTACCGATACATACCGATAAGTGTTCTCTCCACACCATTTTTGCTCAATATCTTGTACTGTTCCTCGTGTAAATGTATTTTCCTTCCTCACACAAATCTGGCTTTGCGTTTCTTTTCTTGAAGAGTATATTATAGAATGGCCCCCAGAAAAGGTGTATTTTCACATGTAAAACTGAAGAAACCTAAACTTGACAAAATGTCGTAGACTTGCTTGTTTTATTTATTTATTTGTGTTTCTTTGTTTGTGTGAGGGACAATGCTGCGACTATCGTAGGTCAATGTTTGAGTGAACCGACGCTCATGACCGCATCAGATGTGACGTCATAGATCCACGACTCGAAATGCACCTTTTGTCTCGTGCAGAATTAGCATGTAAAGTTAGGAAATCACGTGAATCATATCGTGAAAAAAATAAAGACACTCTGAGGTAACACTTGACTGATTGTTAGTTTTGTCATTAATTGGTATACATTGGAAACATCTCTTCCTAACGTACATACTTTTCTGTGGTTCGCGTTTCTTAGGTATCATAGTGGTTAAAGTGTGCTCTCGTCAGGCCGAAGGCCCCGATTCGATTGCCCAAATGGGTACAATGTGTGAAGCCCATTTCTGGTGTTCCCCGCCGTGATCTTGCTGGAATGATGCTAAAAGCGGCGTAAAACCATACTCACTCACTCACTCTTTTGCCGGGGAGTCTATATCAATCTGTTCTTGTGTGTCTGAAGACGTGTCCAGAATAGCTTGCAGTGCTGTGTCACGGGCGTCTGCGGTCATCTGACCTCAATCTTCGGCACAAGAATGGATAGACTGCCTTCCAAGCATCGGTAAGTGCTTTACGGTAGCCACTCGCATAATGTATGATTACAAGCTGTCAAAAGTCCGTCGACAGTACGTCTGCGTCTGGAAGCATCAGGTGTTTCTATAGGTTCCTGAGCTTAACCATCGATTCATTACTATGGGATATATGTCATTGTCGGATTGCGCTGGTACCATGTATACAGATAGCATGTGGTCTGGTAATTGATCGTTGCATGTGTGTGTTTAACATTAACTGAAGAATACTCTTGAAAACCGAACTTGACTTTCAAATTACAACGTTATCAAAACGGTACTAGGCTTAAAACAGTCGCCGAAACACAGTAAACTTAAGGTACAAAACTCATCGGTATCAAATACATCACCATCAAATAACTATTTCTTGTTTGTTTTATTATTATCCACCATCAACCATGTTTTTTTATACGTACTTATACCGATGGAGTTGGGCGTTGGATTATTTACAGGTCTCCGTCATAAAGGTGGAATATCGGGGAGTGCGGCGTAAATCAACAACCATAAACATGGATATACTACACATGTGGAACGCTTGGCATATAGACTGCCTCACAGTCCCTGAACCATATAAGTTTCCTGTTTTTGTCCCGCCCTTACTGTATGGTTAAATGAAGCAAGTCTAGATTTTTCGGGTTCTGAAACTCCCATCTCCAAGGGGCTCCTTTTCAATTAAAAAGTAGTATTACGGAAAAAATGAAGAGATTATCGCTGCTCTCTTCCAAAGAGGACATGGGGCGAAGGATTAACTTTGGTGCAGGTTCTCCGGGGATTCAGATCGATCTTTTTTTCTGGGACATTGGCTGAATGTCCTCAAAATCAAATTTGTCAAAGATATGGTGGAATGTCATATAGAAAGTCGTTAACGTTGTTAAAAATGTCCTGTCATTTGTCTGCAGTAAAATCACTGTACTGTGAGACGCCCCTGACATCAACACAGAGGGTATCCCATCAAGTAGTCATGAGATGACAGGGGTGTATTGAGATCATGTAAAATGGGGTCCAGCGTGGCGTGAAGGGGAGGTCGCGTTTAGGGGAGGACAAGTGAAATGGGGGTGGAACATCGCGTTTAAGATTGCACTTATATCGCGACGTGTATGTGTGTAAAATATTTTGAACTAATGTCGGTTTTATTCTGCTATCCCACTGTAATACGATCCCCCCGAAGGTCTTCAGCAACCCATGCTTGTTGTAAGAGGCGCCTAACGATCGGGTGGTCAGGCTCTCTGACTTGGTTGATGCACGTCATCGATCCCAATTACGTGGATCGATGCTCATGATATCAATCACTTGATTGTCTGGTCCGGACTCGATTATTTACAGACCGCTGACATATAGCTGGAATAGTGATGAGTGAGGCGTTAAAAAACAAAACAACCAACCAATATATCCGGAAACTGGTTTATCCAGCCAATATATATATACATGAAAACAGAAGTGTCCGGATAAGCGAAGTTCGACTGTATGTTTATCATATATCATAATCGTATATATCATGTATTGTGTGTGTATACAGCTCCACACAGATCTCTCCCCCCATGCGACCCATGAAGATTCATCAGCAACCCATGCTTGCCCTAAAAGGCGACTAACGGATCGGGTGGTCAGGCTCCCTGACTTGGTTGATTCATTATATAATCACTGGATTGTCTGGTCCAGACTCGATTATTTACAGACCGCTGTCATATAGCTGGAATATTGCTGAGTGCAGTGTTAAACAACAAACCAACCAACCAATCTCCCCTCAAACACTTAATAAGGCTACCTCTCCTGATAGCAAGTCCAACACAAAACCAAAAGTCCAGTTTACATTTGTATATACATTTTATTGAAAGTGTAGAAATGTACACTTACATATTTTACAAAAATTATTTTATTGAAACATCTTGACATACTGTGTTGTTCAGATCTAACTGAGCCTGCCAAGCATCACATGGTGTTGTCACATGATCACTAGTCACATGATGTTGTCACATGATCACCAGCAGTCCCTTGTGTACAACACTGGGGAAACCAGTGACAGAAATATTGCACTCAGTCTTTGCTACTACATATACCGCTTGTGGTTACTAAGGGATCTCTTCTGTTTCAACGCAGAGCATTGTCTAATGTTTCCAGATGGAGCAGAAATAACAAGAATGACATTTCACAATGTTGTTGATTAATGAATTAAGAAATAATTTCAGAAAAAAAACACACATCAATATGCTCATGGAAACAAATAAGGCAACATGTATCAAGCATGTTTTACCCTTCAGAACAAAGTATGATCAAACAATGTTGCTAAAACATATCTGTTATATTATTTCGGGTTTGATGATATGAATACTATTACTCACGTTATATTTTAATGCATTCCCTTTTTTCTTCTCATCAGCATATTTACACATCTGGATTTCAAGCATCATGTTATTTCAACTCCATGAAAGTATACAATGGTAATTTGAAGGGTAACATCAGCAACACAAGTGAAGTCACGTACTGACAGTTAAAGCTACATAATAAAATAAAGCAGTCAGATGTAACAAAGCAAACAAAATGGGACGATTATGAGTAATCATATCATAGTCAAATTATTCAGCAAGGTCTACAATGCCTGATACTCGTCTATCGATGTGAGTCGAACAAAACTTACATCCATGTCAATTAAATATGCATAATGCTGTTTCCTTAATGATATGATCTCCTTTCATGTGTACATCCACATACTCAGGTTTGATATGTTATCAACGTGTTAATTCTCACACAGGATTATTCTTTACAATTTTGCGATTTTTCATTTCGTACCCCCAAATTGGTTATTTTATTTTAGTGTGTTTTAAATCGAGTGACTTCAATAAAAATATAACTTTTACAGAAACAAATCTGTACAACAAGGACGAGACTTCATGTCAATTTCATATCGTTTGAACCTCACTGCACATCCTGTGCACAATGAGGACAGTTAAACGAACATCATGATATCTACAATACCTCTGTAACAAACACTATATACAAAATATACACATAACAGATAACATAATTTACATGATCAGGTGTTGTAAAAACAACAATATCTTTCATACACACATTTCACTTTTAATCATTCATGCAGCTCATATTAATAATCCATAGCAATCTCAGCCAGTCCACGGTTGTCAATTCGTACGGCAAAACAGCGCAAATCATGTACTTTCAAATTACTAGACATGTTCGCAGTATTTCACCAACCTCATTCACAACATTTGTTTATGACAATTAATAATACTCCATACGTTGTGTTTCAATCACGAAATTCAAATTATGATATTTTTGTAACTCGAGCAAAAGTAATGTCAAAACAGGCAAATATGAGCGTTCATTCATCCAACATTCAAAATCTGCTTAAATACCATATTTAGAGTGAAGAACTTTTTCACTGATAGTCACGAGAATAATTTACAAAGCTAAAACTAAAGGTGTTAGTTGACAACACAATACACACATATACAACACAACAGTGTATCGATCACTACCATGTCAGTCCTAAGAATGGGGTACTCAAATACAAATGTATAGCCGAAATCCAAGAGAACAGTCAAATCAAGACCTTTTCATAAAATTGCAATTCAAATAAATTTCAGAACAAAATGTTAAGAGCTAGATTTCAAAGATAATACCATTATGATACGGATCCTATGTACATGTACACTGCTTGCTGGTTGGCATGGCAACTGTACACTAGCTACTAAATCAGAATTAATAGTTTTCATATTTGAGCATATTTTGCATCCATTCCAAGGCATCTAAGATATTGCCTCTAAGGGTAGCACCCATAATAACTGCATGAGGAGGGGGACACAGTTTATAGTTTGCAGTTACTCAAAAATTGCAGAAACTAAAAAAGGATCTAAATTTCATCTACAAAATTTATTCCCAAAAACCTTATCGTTTTCCTGAACATATTTCACTATTCTCTACTCCTGTATTAGCATGAATTCTTTTGTGAAATGAAAGATGTGTATTTCAAAACATGAATAAATAAACAATAAATTATGATTCTACAGCGCCAAGCAGGATAATGGTCTCTGAAAATACATAGGAACAAAACTTGAAAACTCAAAACAGCTTGAAGCACTAGGTTTGTTGGTTAAATAGCATAAGTTTCAGACCATCGGATTCTGTACAAAACACAATTATGGTACGCTTAGGAATGCATTAACAGTTTTTCGTAATACACATACATTAGTTCACCAAGAGAAATACAACCAGTGATAAGTGGGTAATATTTAGAAGTAGTTTGAAGATATGTTTCTGATGGCGGTGATGGTTCCTACCAGAATGACCGGCTAAACTATTAAGATGACAGTGGTTGCTTTTCCTTGGTCGTATTTTGAATATATCTCATAACATTTCACGCATTGTACAGTATTTTAGTATTATAAGGTGAATCATCCATTACTCACAGCTGGGACTAAAACGTGTAGTCTTAGCACAGTTCCTTGTGAATTCCAACTTGGATGATGGTTGTCGTGTGTTGTCACGGCAACGTGCAAACGTACACTCCAGGTGCGTGTGCACAATCAACCACACAACTGGATCAAATCACAGATACAAGAAGCAATTTCATAGGTTATTTGACAAATATATAAAGCACATTGATTGGTCAAAAAATCTATGTACAAAATGAAATCACAAGTTCATTCAAGTCAATATCATTGGCAAGCTTTGCACCTGGCACAAGGAAAGATTTTCTTATGGAAGAGTCAGAAGGTCAGAGATCTTAGGTCAAATATTTTCCACAGATTTCTTGAAATTGCAGAAAGTTCTCCTTCCAAGTCCTTGTGAGAATGCGGACTGGCTTTTTTTGGTGTTAACCCTTTTCATGCTGATGTCAGGTCAGTGTTGTGACTTCTGGATATTGGGTTTCAGCAGGGTTCAGGGTTCATGGATTAACCCTTGAAGTTCCAGACCTGCATCAACATGGATAGGGTTAACGGGTGTATCCCTCTTCTGATTCCCCCCATCATCGTTGATTGGTTAGTATTTCTGAGCAGGAACTGTTGAAAAACTGGTGTTCACAATAGACCATCTCAACCAGTATTGAGCAGTGAGAAATGGCAAAGGCGGTCCTCTTGTACACCTCTCAACAACTTGGATGCTCGAAAATCAACCGGAATTACATTCCATTCAGGAGTTGAACTGTCACCTTCTTCATTTGGGGAGATAACTCTACCTTGAAAGGGAGGTAACTCTCATCCAAGGGCATATAACTCTTTGCTCCATATTGGTACTTCTGTGAGTATCGAGATCACAACAATGATGCACACAGGATATCAGTCATTATTCACTGACACGGCGAAAGACTACCGCAGCAGCAGAGCAATTGTCACAGACATGAGGAGAACTCCCACATTTACAATAGTCCTATGGCTAGCATCGGCACTTATGAGGCCTACATTTTTAGGTCCATTTGCATGAATTACATTTTCATCTGGAAGGTTTCCATTTCCTGGAATGCTGTCTGTATTTGTTGGTTTTTCTGAAACAAAGAAGACAAAAATAAGTAAAAACAATAAAATTAATACTAAATAATAGTCTTTATTTGTAATGGGGATACAAATTGTCATGACGACTAGTGAGAGAGTGTGGTCTTATGCCACTTTAAGCAATATTTAAGCAATATCATGGCGGGGACACCAGAAATGGGCTTCACACATTTTACCAATGTGGGGATTCAAACCCATGACATAGGTGTGATGAGCGAACGCTTTAACCACTAGGCTACCCCTCCACCTCATGACTACTTAGTGAGTGAGTATAGTTTTAAGCAGCTTTTAGTAATATTCCAGCAAGGGACACAAGAAATGACCTTTACACATTGTACCCATGTGGAGAATCAAACCCAGCCTTCAGCGCGATGAGCGAACACTTTAACACCAGACTGCTTCACTGCCCCTACTACCAAGTTAAACACAGCTAGGTGGCTTCAAGCATGTTTGCAAAGCATACATATATCTAGTTCTATGTTAAGCCAGTGTATCAAAAATAACGAAGGCCACATTTTGGAAACTTTAGGATTTAAGTACGACTCATGTGGATATCGTAAGTACTTACTTGTTCTGGGTGTCGTCCTAAGTGTAGTAGTAGTAGTTGTTGTTGGTGTAGTTGTTCTAGTTGTCGTTGGTCGCCGTGTGGTCATCATGGGTCGTGGGGTCGTCTCCACTGGTCGGGGAGTCTGATTGTCAGCTGAAATACACAACAACACATCAATATCCTGCCTTATAGAATATGTGCGCAAATGTCGAAAGTATGGTTGTCCTAAATCTTGTTAGCACACTAGGTGACTTTGGGATGGACACTGACAGAATCATTGTCCACAATAACACTACACCATATGCTTCTATTAACTTTCTATAGCTTTCAATCTAGTGAATCAGCCATAATCAGAACACTTCATTTGGAAGGAGTTTTTCAGAGCAAGATCTTCAAAACCTTAAATCATATTTCTATAAAATAAACCTTACATAATATTTATATAAAAGACACAGGAACAAACAAACAATTCCTGAATTGATGTTTGATGTATTAAATATGTTGTAT
Organism: Haliotis cracherodii; assembly: GCF_022045235.1. Taxonomy (NCBI): domain Eukaryota; kingdom Metazoa; phylum Mollusca; class Gastropoda; order Lepetellida; family Haliotidae; genus Haliotis; species Haliotis cracherodii. The sequence continues at coordinate 14,094,492 of NW_027266270.1, read as the reverse complement.
GATCTTACTAAAAAGCTACCTGAAAAACATGATTAAAAACAATTTCCTTATACAGAAAGACACTAACATTTAAAGAATAATATCATAATTAAACAAACAAACTCGCTAATCCCAAACATTTAAAATTCAAATCATATCATCAAGTCCAAGTGGAAAAGCACTGCAGCCACAACCAATCTGAAGCAGAAATAGCTCCCTTTTATAGTCACAGCAGTGGGCCATACGCAGTTCTCTCCCTTGGCCCAGCCGAGCTGACATCAACTTACGTGTGGGTTTGGCTGTCTGTGAACCGTTACAGCACACATTGAGAATTAGTCTCATGTTCTTTGTCAGGCAGGCCCCTTCATACTGATTGTTCAGTTCATGGTATTCACCTCCTGATGTTGCTGCAAAAATAATCAAATTTTTAATTTCACTTACATTGATGATGGATCTTTTTGCTACTTGTGGGCATTCTCTACTTGGTTTCCGTTTACAAGATGGCTCGAATTGTTAGGCTCTCATGTCTGTCTCATGGTATTGTGTTCGAGTGAAGGTAGTCTGTTCTTATTCATCATAAACAAGTGAACCAGCTCCAATATTCTTACAAATTGCTATACATAGAATAATCAGAAGAATGGCAATGATACGTTGGATGTTTTACATGGCAGTTATGCATATATAAATTCTAACTGCCAATGAAAGATTTCAAGTTTGGGCCAGCCAAACAAATGGTTAATAGCATGAGAGACGACCCACTTTGTTGGGGTTAGAAAGACATGCCCTTCCTTGTCTCTCTCTGAAGCATTGGTACTGTGGAGCTATTCTGCCCGGGAATTCCCAGGGCTTGTTTCATTTAGGTGAGGTGGGGTGAAATGGGGTTTGCATTCATGATTAATCCACTAATATGGGAACAGGCATGCACACGTGTGTGTTTTCTTGTACTGGTCTGGACTAATGCCAATTTTATAGTGCCAGTCAACTGAGATACCATGCCGCAGTTTAACAGGAATATCCCACTCAGACACAGTATACTGACTCCGACCTGACCAGTCCTTGTTTTAGACCCTTAATGCTGAGTGTCAGGCAGGGTACCAACAAGCACCTTCTTTTAGCATCTTTTGGTACGACATGGCTACAGAATCGATACACCAACCTTCTGCTCTCCGGGCAGACACTCTATCCACTAGACCGTGGAGCTGGTCTTTGTTTCAATTACAAACGAAGTTTGCATGACATGAAACGAAACAGTGCATGAAGGGATGTAATTATGTTCGTCCTCCATCTCCACCAATAACAACGGCAATGACTAACACACTTGATATATTGCAAGATGGCATGTTTCCACCCACAGGATTCCAAACAGTCGGAAATTATCTTGCAAATATCGACACAGAAGAGTCAAGACATGGCTTGATCTGGTTGTGCGCATAATTTCAAATAAGTGTCTGGTGGATGGCCGTCTTCATATGTCATTACCCTCTAGTGCTTCGGGAGCCAAGCATCGCACACAGGACCAGAATATGTAACGCTGGGGTCAGCCATTGCTAACTGACCAGACAAACAATGGTACGAAACAGCATCCCTCCATCAGCAGGGGTGTGATCCACGCCGACCACTCCAACATGGAATATCTATTAGAATGGTCGGCCCATATATTCTCCAGGACTCATGGTTAATTCAACACTCTCACAAAAGAGCTTCTTGTGTAAATAAGGTCTTTCTAACATATGATTTGAAATGTCTGATTTATTCATAGAATCATATGTACTATTTCCATACATTTTTATGGCCAGATACATCCAGGACAAACAAGCAATATATTTCCATATAGGATATTAAACCACTCTGATGTTTTTGTCTTTGGAGTCTGTTTCAATGTATTGATGATACAAGGGTGCTTTGAACACTTTGATGGTGCTGTGGAGTTCTGTTCTGAATTTCTATGGCCAGTTTGATGAGATTTGAACTGTATTGTGCCTCCACCATATACAAATATGCTTCCTCCCAGGGGTAGCCCCGGATAGGATTGGTCTCCGGTAACCTATTCTTGTTGTAAGAGTCAACTAACATGAATCAGGATTACTGACTTGGATGATTTCAGGTCATCATGCCCCAAAGCAGGACTGTTGCTCATGCTATTAACCATTTGTTGCCTGGTCCAGACGAGATTATTAACAGGCTGCTGTGATAAAGCTGGACTATTGGGGACTGGCATTCAACAAGATGCACTAATATACTTACTTATGAAATAGTACTTCTTCCCTGGCTGGAAGTCGGGATTGCCAGGAATGGACTGGAACTGTTTAATGAGGAGGGTGTAGAGCAAAGGGGGATTGGCCATCGGTAGCGAACACTTGATGAGCAGTTTTGCCTTGGTTGTGTTGTTGATTATACACGAATCATACTCCTGTTTTCCCACCTGCAACAAACACATCATTAACATAGTGTTACAAGGGTGTGTTTCACCACTGTGGGGCAGGCAGACATAGCAAGATGAGAATCACAACCTTGGTTGCAGTGGCTTGTTGAGTGAGGTTTCAGTTTGGTTGCGACAAGAGTCTCCTATACACAGTGAATGATGAGTGAGAGAGAGAGAGTATGTTTTACGCCGCTTTTAGCAATATTCCAGCAATATCACGGCGGGGACACCAGAAATTGGCTTCACACATTGTACCCATGTCTGGAATCGAACCCGTGGCTTGGTGTGATGAACGAACGCTTTAACCACTAGGCTACCAGACCCCCATGAGTTATGAATGATATAATATGTATAATATAACCCCTCATCAGCCACAATATCTTTCTCTCATTCAATATCAAATGTCATTTTGTACAAGATCATAATTCCCATTGGGACAAGTGGCCTTTTATGTGCCACTAGCATTTTCAAAAAGCTGTTGTTAAATCACTTGAATTTACTATGAATATATTAAAGACTTAACAGGATATGTAAAGTGATGGTATCTATCATTATAATGTAGAAATTTCAACTTACCATATATATTATATAAAATTCCATCTTTGATGTGGGTGTGCCCTTCGGATATGTAGGGCATATGATGTCTATACTGTCGCTCAACTTGATGTCAATTTCGTTGTTTCTACTACTGACTATGAACCTGAAACATACAAAAAAAACATTCATAAACTCCTTGTTTAAAGTCATTGAGCTGAAACATGTTCAAATATCATTCATAAACTCCTTGTTTAAAGTCATCGACGTGAAACATGTACAAATACCATTTCATATTTCCAAATCTAGTAACAAGAAGAGGAAACCGTAACGTCAATATTTGATCCCGAAAATTCAACAATTTCATATTTTCATTTTTCTTTCCCGAGTTTCTTGGCCTGATCAAAGCCAGGTGAGGGACGCTAGGGAAACTTAATGACCTTTGACTTTCAGATTTCACAGCTGTTTGGGACATATTAACCGATCTCAAACAGTGACGCCAAAGCTAGGTAAACTATCCATATTAACTCAACAAACATGGGACACAAATATGAAACAACCCTCACAGACCACGACCAGGAGCCGCTCGGAGCTTGAGCAACCAAATAGTTATGATAACTGTCAGTCTTGTCATAGTCTCATACAAATCGATATGCTGATCCACACGTTCCTCTTCATGTTTTTAACTACCATACACATTTTCCACATTTAACGTATAAATTCTCCTCAAACCTCCTTAAAGCCTCATGGTTGTTTTTTCAAACAAATATATTATCATTCTGTAAGGGCAATAAAACTCAGGAGACCAATTAACTTCAACTGCTGAAGAAAACAGATGGGACTATCTTGCTTCTTATTAGAGTAATTAGAGGACAGTGCATCACGTCTTTTTCGTGCGAGATAATTAGAGCCTTTGTCTTCAGCAACAGCGCCATTACTGTGGTATCTACTGCTTGATGGCTCTCTACATGATGCAGCCTTCTCGCCGCATGATCAGCTAGATTTATTAACTTCATTAGCACATGTACAGCAATAGATTTCTCATCAAACCCACATTCACTCTTTTATTGCCTCTTGCCCAACATGCTACACAATGGCCTTTCCGAGAACAGCACGAGCTATGGCTACTACCAAGTACAGCCTTATTGTACATCTAAGTTTCTGCTGATAATTCAGCAATATTTGTGTCACCCTTATCTGAATTCATTTTACGAGGGGGATCTAATTAACAATGCTGGTTGTGTTTGGGGGACCACCCAGTTGCCACGAGATGGAATAACAAACACCCAACATGGTCGCAACCTCGTCCAAGAACTAAAGTGCACTTTGGATAATGAACAAAATATACTCGGTCTACTTTCTTTCATGAAGAGCTCAAAATTTCATCAAAATGTATGGAAATATGGAATTTCCTGGTGATTTATTCAGAAAGAGTCATTTCCATCAAAATGGTCTTTAACACCTTTGGTGAAGTGTGGATTCTGAATATCAAATTGGTCCATGATCAAAGATATGGCGTTTGACGGTTCCATGGCTGTGGTGGTTGGATCACACGTGAAGATACGAGAATAGTGGCAGTAAATTTGAGAACAGTTGTTGGTAGATCTCCCAGCCCCTTCACATGCCACAAGATACAGCCATGCCTAATGGAGTGGTTGATTTTTAAAGGCTTATCCTGGAGGATTCCTGACAATAAAATGCACCTTTGCAACTTAGCGCATTTTTCCCCACTTTATATGGTCACCACAAAGAGCTTTGTGGTTGGAGTCTAAGCTGCAAATGCACTTGCTGCTTTTAAATCTTGTTAGAAGCTGTTGTGTTTAAGGCATTAATGGACTTGGTGTGCAAATGTTTCAAGATAAACTGGTTACCAGCGGTTGTTGTCACTTAGCAACCAGAAACCTGTCAAAAGTTGAAGACACAAAAAACACCTCAAGACTGAACAGGCCCATCAGAAAATTTGTGAAGTAAAATTTGATATTTCTTCGAAAGTGTGACGAAGCCCTTATCATGTTTCATATGCCAATACGTCCACATAGAACTAGTCTGCCATGACCTCAGGTGACACGAGCAGAATGGAGCAGCAATCTCCAGAGACAACCCGGATGTTGGACGCTGTGTTCTACAACACATCCTGTGGCAAGACACAGGTCCAACATGGCCTTTATATCTGCTTGTATTATTCTTACATTGGCATCAGTCTGCCAACCCTCAGCACAACGGCACTGCCGCAGCCCCAGCCTATCACCCTGACAAGCAGTGATGCCCCCTGGGGCACTCGTTTTACACAAAACTCCCTCTGCTAGACTTTGACGTAGGCGATAAAGTCCACATGTTCAAAGGCTTCTTCCAATTGACTAGAGAATGAAACCATTCCACGAGCACTGCCGCCAGTACGTAAAAGGGGTTTGTGTTAAGAGCAATTTCTTACTCATGTTGGACACTGATCACGGTGTGCTTGTGTACCTCTGATGTTGACTGATCCATACACCCTTGTCCAATTAACAACTTAAATGGATGTGAAGTACTGGCCAGTTATCCAAATTTAATCATTTTCTATGACCAAAGAATAAGTGTAATGATCTTCTGCGCCTCGTTCCATTATAAGCTCAAAGGAGACTGATTCCAATTCCCTTGTTTCCATGTTTCAACAAACTTTATCAATTGAGCAAATTTGATCTTTACGTACAAAGGGGGCAAATTCATGATATTTTTCCATTTCAGTTGATATGCCATGTAAAAACCGTGGTCAACAAGTCTGAAGATTTGCAACAATGAGAAAGAACCCAAGTGCCTCCGACCAGATCAGAGCAAGAGCTCTGTTAGTTGTAGTATCAAAATGTTTTCTAACTAATTTCATCAACAAAATGCAAATTCACTATTTGATCTTTCAGGAGAGTCGAAGGGCCAAATTACTGCAATTGAGAGTCAAGAGGGAAAACTGGGTAAAAAGTACAGAATCTCATTTTCCGATTTGAATCTGGTCCTAAGTGGTTGCATGCATATTCATTACGATTGCATTTCAATCCTTTGGTCCGTCCAGCAATATTGAGCCATGTCCCTAGTGTATTGCCCTTTGTTCTTGCAAACTTCCCAATGAAATTAACTTTTGATCTGGACTCACTTAGTGCATACACAATAAACTGCGAGGTCAGAAAAAAACTAACTTGTTCCAGCAATGATGGAACTAAATTGCCAAGGCAAGGGAAACGGTTTATGTGCTGTTTCCATCGTTTTTTCTTTTAAATGTCCGATTAAACATTAACATGCTGTTACTGTCCATAATAAATCTCAACCAATTCCTTTTTTATTATTTCATTTAAAAGTTTCTTATAACTCTTGGTCTTTAATGTGTCAATGCCGGTGGAAAATCATCGTCTACCTATTTCTCATATCCTCCTTATGGCAAAGCCCTATACTGACTCACATCGAACATTCATTTAGAAACAGCCTCAGCGTTTCTCACTCTCAAATTTCCTCAAGGTAAATTCTGGTTACAAGAGACAAGTAAATCTTTTTGGTATTGACAGACAAAGTTCATTTATAGCTATCCTGGGACAGGCTGCATGGTTACAGGCAAATCAAGGATAATAATTACAATGAAAAAAAGGTAATTGGAAATCTATGATGTGTTTTTGCCTGATCCTTGAATAAGATTCCTGCACAGGTTTCCGGTAGTGACAAATCGTTTCTCGACCTTTCTTGTTCGTACTGCTGGAAATGAAAAAGCCAAAAAGCCCCAAGACTTATTCCCCCACAGAGTAGTAAAATTTATCATTCAGAGGACTCTCCGGCCATATTGATTTTTCCTCATCTTCTCAACTCATCGAGAGTTAGGGGGAATTACAAGCGTGAAAGTCGCTCAATGTGTCCACAACACAAAATGAAAGTCTTATTAATATAACCAGGCTTCGCTAAACACGGTTACAAAAAGTAACATTTTTACAAATTGTCGTGATTAAAACAGACACGAAGGGCAGAACAACTTTGTGGGTGCTACACAACCAATTTATTGAAAAATACGATTTATGTCCATCTTAGTAGCAACTCAGTATTTTGCCCATCAGAAAATTGGCTGGTTGCTCTTGCAAGAACAAATACGACAGTCTATTTACTTTGACAAGCTTGTGAGATCACTGGTAATGCAATCTAGCACAGCCTGCTGCCTTCAATAATGTTTCTCATTATGTCATTCTAATTGTTCAAGGACTGAAGTTCTATTAGCGCCTGGTCTTGTTCCAACATGACCCCGTCTCCAACCCTAAATAAAGCTACAGGGACACATGACCCAATGATGCCGGGGCAGCTAATGTGTGTGTTTTACTGTTGATCGGATCACCAAAATGCCAACCCAAAATTGTTTTCATAATTTTCCGGATGAGATTTATGTGTACAGATTCAATTACAAAGCCAGAATAAACCTCTATGATGTCCCTCCAGTAATGCTATCAGCGATACAATCCAGCAACAACATATAACATACATTACATTTTCTTTACACTTCCCAAGGAAAGATTGATAATCAGAATCTGACAAATAATCATCACAGTCCTGCTGCAAACACCTATTGCTACAGACAAACATCTCAGCTTCCTATTTCCTTTACAGGACGACTACCACTAAGAATAACTATCCCAATAAAAGAAACATTCATAATTTTATGGTTCTGAGAGTGGTTCCTGGGAATGGCAAGCCGCAGTGGGCCTATTAGCGCTCTGCTGTACCTACAAGTGAGCTTATCAGAGGCAACAGGACCCTCTCCCCTGATCTAGCACCTCCGTGGGCACGAGCTAGAACACATCCATCTGCTAACGATTCCCCAGGATACTGCGTCTCCCCCAGCCAGGTCGTAATTACCATGGCCAATATTACCTAATGCATTTCTTAGTGCATCTACTTGCCAATTCAAAACTCATTTCAGTAACGACAGGCTAATCTCCCCTTCTGGAACTCTCCTGACGTGAAAATGCATTAGATTTGATTAAAGGCCAAGATATTATGGGCTGATGAAACTTACCCTCAAATCATCATTTTGCAATTTAGAGCAATAAACTTCACATCCCTGAGGAGATTGGTCATGTTTGTTGATTGAAAGGTTTCAGATGGCAGTAAATACAGCAAACCCATGGAACACTCCGATCCTGATCCTGAACGTGTGACAGTGACACATGATAACCAGCATACAAATGAACAGAAGAAATCCCACATCTAGGAGTCCATTTTTCAAGGTTTAACTCTATAAAATCTTTTGAGACATCTGATTGTGCGAAGCATTAACAAAAGAAAACAAAGGCGTGAAAGCAATAAACGTCTTTGATCCTTCAGAAATGGGCAGTAAACAAAGACACTTCAGCGGCAGGAGCTACCTCTTGCTAATGAAGATAATTAATGTAGATTTTATCAAGAGCCTCTTCAAGGCTGACAGACTCCATTTGTTCATCCCACTTCCCAATCTGGCTTGGAAGAACTGAGGGTGATCTCTGTCGGCTCCTTGGCTCCCTATGGGCCATAGCGCATGTAATCAAGTGGTGGAGCATGCTACCGGTCAGCTTAGACATCACCTGACCTGGCCACTACCTTCTCCTCAGAGTTACTGGGAAGATGGCAGATCTATAACACACAAGACAGCCTGTCTGTTATTACTACTGATTTGAAACCGTAGATACCCTTTGTCGCAGCTTTGCTGAGATACCTAATTCATCGTCCCGCCACCAAACTGCAGCAACATCATACCTCTGCCATCAACGTTAACCTGAATCCCATCTCTGATACCCAATATGAAAATGTCTACCAGCGATCCACCGAGATCTCAACCCAAATATGCCTTTGAAGGAACAGAGCTCTGCTTCGGCAACTTGTTTAATCAAGACGTCAATTCTGCCAGGAAAGCAAGCAAACCTAGGTGCCAACTTACGAGATACCACCCTACTGTTATCCAGGCAGTCACTACACAAGTGCTATCTAATTGGAAATTTAACACTTAATCGACCACGACAATGATCTGATAATGTTAATATGATACAGATGGACTTAATTACCTGAAATATGCCAGCATGAAATTGACCTGTTATGTATATCCTTGATGGCTGGGAACCTAGAACTCTGATTCCTATGACCTACCTTCCCAGATTCAGACAGGGAGAATTAGATGCAAATCCTGCAAGATGCAAGGAAATGAGATTGCAATTGGTACTGTCTAATAGCTGACATCTCAATTGCTAAGGTTAATCCTTCTTGATCAAATCCAGTATCTAGATAACCTTGGTCTTAGCTGGAGGTCGTGTTTAATTTCACATCAACTTTCCCGGATTCTTTGACAATCTACGCAAAAGCAGATTTTATAGCATGCCTAAATGACTTTTAACCTATCTTTGAAAATCAATTATTCCATAAGGGGAAGGATTTGCAGTGGGGAAAATCACCATCTTGTGATAATGTTTCTTCCTGGTTTCCCTTGCATGACAAACAGTTATTTTAATTTATTTACACTATATGCCCTTTGTCTTGTATTCTATTCGTTTTGCGTGCGGAATGTAACAATAACGCTACGCCTTAGTAATATGCTAAATCTGAAAAGCCATGCCACAATGAAGTTCAATGGGAAAATAGAAGGCCACCAACATTTGATATGATGTTACATAAAGCCTCAAGGATAGCAGGTTTCACTGTAGACCACCATATTAATATCCTGAGTCAGCCCTGCGCCTGATTGTTCCATTCATGCGACTGAACTCCTCTGGGGTTGATGAATGACCGACCAGTGTATTCCTGACCCTTTGGTGGTATTTCCAACCAAATTGAGACCCAAAATATAGGGTGCTGCTTAAAAACCCACCTCACATCATACTATCGGGGAAATAAATGATGGATCTCGGAAAGATACACTTAACACTCGCTTGGGAAATCCAACCACGGCAAAGGGCAATACTTGATTGGAGAGGATTAAGGGGAGGTAATGATTCTGTCTGTCAACAAGAGACGATGATACGCTACTAATAACTGACAAAGGCCCCAGCGCTATTGCTATAGATCAGTCGTGTACTTGCTGAATACTTTAATTTGCCGAGTTGGTCATCAAGTTGGGAGCGTGGCGAGCTGTGGGTCTGTATCCCCTCTGCAGTATTGTCATGTATATTCATGCCGTGAATCAGATGCGTAATGTTGCTGATCGCTCTTACATGTTTACTTGTCCCCCGGGAATACGGATAAAGATTGCTGGAAATTGAACTGTGATTATGCAATGTGAATCACAATGAAAGCGCATAACCAACTTTCACCAGACCAACCCTACAACCATCCAAAGAAAGTCATCATTTATCAACTAGCTACAAAATACTATATTTGAGAGATACATTTACCAGAAAAAGTCCTATTTCAAGTTGATCATGTGACAAATTTGTTAAGGAACTCAATTTCTCGCATCAAATCTTTTTCAGGCTGGTGTAACACATGTAATTAGATATTTCACATATCATATAGAATAATTCCCATTTCTCTTATTCCGATAAATCATTTCAACAGCATTTTCCCAAATTCTATTAACATCAATGAAATAGAGCCAAGAGCGTGTATGAGTCATTTGTAAATATCTCCCACATACATATTCATGCAACCCTACACTAACAGTATTAGGGGATGTGCTTGAGGAACACTTGCAGATCTCTTCACTATTATTCAATATTCATTCAGTAAAAAAATGTCGCCTTAGACTATGAGCAAACACAATTGACACCAGTCTTGACCTCCATCATCCTCGTCCTCGATAAAACATATGGACATGGGGATGCAGATAATGTCAGCTAATCTACCACCAACATCCCTCTGGGATTAGGCTCCCGGTGAGGGAGATCACGCTCGTATCTTGTCCTCCTCAGTACCCACTGCACTTCAGCGTGTAGACCAAGGAGGTGTACGAAGCCTCGTCAATGTCAACATGAACACTTCCATTCACAAGTTTGTATGAAAGATTCTGAAAGGGTATACTTTTTCAGTGTATGTTAATTTCAAGAAAGTTTGATAATGTTAGTGTATAAGGGTCGTCCATGATGCCGATTTGAGTAAAATGTATGCAAGTTTCAAGCAATGTACTAGACAATGAGGAGAAGGGTCGTCTGTGATCCCACACCTGGGCGTGGGTGTGATATGACTAGCTACACAATAACTCAAATGTTTGAGAAATACCTGCCACATGAAAGGTCTTTTTGACTGACAGTTTCCCAACCTGGGTATACGGTAATTCAGAAATGTACACTCGCTGTTTGACCCAGTAGATCACATCGGGGACACATGCTTCTTGATTCCACCAATTTGTGACCCCCCTATAAAGCTGACTAACATAACTGCAACTAGATACACCTGGATTGTAATATCAAAAATGGGAACTACGACCCTCTTGATTCGGGTTAAGTGTTGTCATTTTCATGTCAGCTATTTCCACTCTGCCACGCTTCAACAGTACAGTTCATTCCTGGTCTTAGTGCTGTATGGAAGGGTCAGAATACCTCACAGTCATGACCTCAGAACAAAAATATACCACTATTAATTACTCCTCATTGCACCTTTTCATATAGGTGGAGTCTTCGGTCTCGTCTGTTCCTTAACGTTTTTGTGCCGACTTGCTTTTAACGTGTTCAGCTCCAAGTAAATAAAGCTTTCACATCCTTTACGTCAGGCCTTAATGGAGTGATATTGTGAAGTGAAGTAAGCCCGGGGCTACAGCCGACACTACATTAACATCATTTTAATAGCTTTATCTACCAGCAGCATCTCTGACCTGGCACACTCAACTAGATGTGTGAAAGGCCCATCATCTTACCAAATTATAAAATTGAATATTTCGCCAAGCTCCGGTGATCATTTAGCTTCCAGGAGATGTATGGACAAATACCTTAAGTCACAATTCAAATCCTTCTGGCAACTCATGAATATATAATTTTTATCATTCATTCTAAATTAATCAACTGGGAAAGCAACATTTGTGCAAATCCACCATCTGTTTTTATTATCCTGGAACTGACTATAACTCTAATATCCTTAAATTCCTATGGAGTATTTTGTGGAATCTAAGTGAATTAGCAGAAAGCTTCTTCCTCGTAAACACATCATGAGTATTAAACTAGGCTTTGGTGAAGGCTTATTAAATCTACCACCTCATCAAATCGCGAAGTCTGTCAGAATAGAGTCCCATATGACCCGAGAAAGCAGGGAGCATGTCAATTAGATTTTCTTTTTGATTCCGTCAGCAAATTATGGATGCATTTATTGGGCGTAAGATTGGTGCCAGCTCTCCTATTCATTGTATGTATCTTGTCGATTGTCAGATGGGCATCTCCACCTCCCTTTACGATTACTTGTTGCCTAAATGATTGGCAATTTTATGTGAATATCCTCGCTCGAGTCCAATCGTCTACGCTCCATAAATACGAATCTACAGGCAACAAAGAATGTCAATTCTCCGATCAATCGGGTCTTAGATCTTTCAGGTAGAATTCGATTTCACCGAGAAGGCATTCTGTCGTACATTGCAACAGCTACTTTAATCTCTCGACCGTTTCTGACGATCGAATGCATAAAAACTCAAAGTCTATTGACATTCCAAGCTAGCAGTCTGACTTTCCACGGCTCTATGGGCACGTTCTCAGCCAATTTTTCTGATTGATTCCTGTATCAAGTCCAATCCGATGTTTCAAACACTTTCTTGATTCCAGCAACGTTCACACTCATCCGACTAGAACCCAGCATAGACTCTTTGTCTGCAACCCTGATCAATCTATATATCTCATACGCATTCCATTGAATATCACCAGCTTTCACAGATATTGCTGCCCACTTGCGTACCTGAGGTCTTTAGAAGCGTGTCCCTCGCCTTGCCGTAATATCAGAGCCACAGGGTGTGTAAAGGGCACAGGTTTGGAGGTATTGTTACGCTAACAAAGGAACCCAGTCTGGACAGATGTATACATCAGATGTGTAATAACATTGCCGCCAAAGACTCTCAGACTTCCCTAGACGTCATCTTTCCTTCAGGTCGGGGTCTCGAGGCGTTGTAGATGGTTATGTACTCCCTGTCCCTGGGCTTCGAGTGTTTTGTTACTGTGGTTTTGCCCTAATGAAACCTGTCAACACTAGATAAACCTCAGCACTGAAGTGAAGCCGAGTGAAACATTAGCCTGAGTGGATACCCTCCCATCAACACAGTGCTTTCAGACATAAATCGGCATTTCTTCCCACTGTTCATACAAAGTGGTTCATTAATTTTATTTGATAATACCATTTAACAAATCTAAATGATTCTTGTTCAACTCCAACTGAATATACAATTTCTTTTTAAAACAATCATTTGAAAATATTAATTATTTTAAAAAAAATTGAATCCTTTTTCAAACTTATCATTTGATAAGATATCATTATCACAGATTAAGCCTTAAGGAAACAGAATGTTTGATGTGTGCTGTGAAATGTGTGAGAACACAGAATTGAATGAAATGTATATTATTATATATTCAGTGATTCCGACTCCAAAGCCATCTGTGAATTATTATTTTTTAGTTATGTTAACGATGTTGTGGATTTGTGGACAAAATTTGCCTGATCCAAACATCAATCATCCTAACTAGGGTAATTTTGACACAGATTGAAACCACACTTCAGTACATGAAAAGACAAGATGTATAATGAAAGTTTTGCCAATTCACAGTATTGCTGCCAAACAAACCCTGACATGGCCAGTGAAAAGACACTTTGACAAGAACCAAGAGAACCCAACCTAGGGAAGGAAGCAGTTTTTTATTTCTATTCCAAACTTCAAAGAATAACACCCCAACTCCTTGACACTGGGTTGATAGATTTGTCAATAATTCTCTTCTCAGCTCTGGCAAGTCCCAATAAATCAAAACCTCAATATCACTTCCCGTAATATCCAATCCTTGGCAATTTACACACACAAAGTAACTGAAAGCAACACACCACCATTGACACCGGAAGAAAGCTATTTTTTTCCAGAATACCTGCTTGTGCCGATCTATCAAGACTATGTCCCTCCACAGCCCCCATAGCCTTGCTTGCTTAAATTTGCAAGTGCAATTTCTCTCTCCTTATATCCTCTTCAAACTAAATATTTGCATTCTCAGGATAACTTTTGCGCACGCTCTTTTGCTCATGCCAAACGCTCCAAGTCTCCGATGCGATCGTGAATTCTGCCCTTCTGAAGTTCCAGTGCAGAGTTCAACAGATTTTCTCATCACAGCCATTTCCTAACGATCAATCATGATTTTTTCCATATTGATGTAAGGCTATTTTCTCTTAATGACTGCAATTTTGCGATAATAATTGGTATGCTCTTAACATGATTAATGAAAAAAAAACCAAGATGACTTGAGGTGCTCTCTTCTTGACTCAATCCATGTTCTTACTCAAGCTTCAATGTCAAGGTGAACACTATTAATAGATCGGAAATATTCCAGTATATTTCACCATATCCCTTCCATCCATGACTGTCCCTCCACACAGGAGATGTGTCACCCCATTGGTTTCAGGGACAGGAACAAACTCGCAACTGTATGCATCCTTAAACTCCAACCTGATAAACAATGAAATCCTAATCTTCTATACGAGTGTGGCCAAAAGCCGAATCAACTAATCACCCACGCAAATCAACAACATAAAACCAGCCCACAATCCTCAAGACACTTTTAAAGGATGACAAATCAATGGACCGCTAATAAACAGGAGTAATCCGGGATCTCACAAAACTGGGGAATCTTTTATTGGAAACTGTTGCCAGTCACTGTCAGTGTCAGTCATCAGTGTCTAATTACCCAAGCTGACCACCGGTCACTTGCTCCCCCACGACCACCACCGACACTTGTGGCCAGGACAAACACTAAACACAAATTGCAGATTAACTAAACATTCTAACAGGTGCTTTAAAACCTCCACTTTGCATACCAAAGGGATTGGAACTGGAAGTAAATGCGATGCTTTGTATATCAACACACAGCTTAGAGACGACTTCGTGACCGCTGCTCATATTTTCAACCTGGTGGTGGCCGAGTAAACACACACAAGACAATCACCAGATCTTTGATTATTCCGCAACAATAACTGGTCACTCGATTTCCTTCTCTGATGACACGGCCAGGCCTTGGTCAAGAATCATCCAAACTGACCAGTTACCTTTGATATAATGAGGGTCAATACAAGTGGGACCATGACAGTTTAATGTTTTTCCTTTTCATCTTCAACAAAATTGTCAATGAATTGAAACTCACAGTTCACATCTAATTGTGTGAGACTGACTACATATTAAGATAAGTGCAATACTCTTAAATGCATCGTTTCACCTCACATATTAAGAAATAGACAAAGTTTTGTGTTAGTTATTTTGACCCTCCCCAGGTAGGGCCCCTCACGCAAAGGCTGTCCAGTGCTTGCCATCTGTTGAAGGGAGGCCATAAGTCCACATCACACCTGCTTCAGGAGTAATCAGTTTGTCATTAATCAACAACAGTCTTCTCAATACAACTAGCGACGGCCAAGATCCTCCCAGGACAGAAAATACCCTCACACCCTTCCTAACAAACTGTTAAAGTTTAACCAAGCCTGAAAAACTGTTGTGATCTTGAAACTTTGTAAATCTCATTCTCATATTGATTGTCAGACTTGCTGACAAAGTTGCAAGAGTGAATTCAAAAAGCGAGATCTAGAAATGTGTTCTCTCAATTCTGACGATAAAATAAATGATTCTCAAACTTGGTATTGATTGCTAGCTCTGGGTTGGGGGAGATTATCGTTTAAATCATTCAACAAAAATCTCCAGACTTGAATTCCGATGGGAGCCAGAATTTGATGTGTTAATTCACCAGCAATGATTTGTTAAAATGCTGTTTCAAAAACAAAACAAATGCGTTCTGACTTGACAAACAAGATGCCTAAGTTCAACACAAGATACATCAAAATGAAACATCACCATTTACATGTCGGAAACATGGTAAATCCTCAAATGGAATCTGACATGAAATATATTGTTGTGATTGATGTAATATTTAATCGTGGAAATCCCACACAAGATTCACTTCATGAAATTGACACGAAAAGCATGATCAATATGAAGAACACTTCAGAGCGAGTGCCACGGGAGTGTTACACAGTGCAATATGAACGTGATACGAACGTGAGATGTCGTCCTGTCCAAATCCATGATGTCGCAGCTGATCAACCCTGGCAAGTTAACACATTAGCAAAATAAAAGTTTGTAATTTGTCCGACTCCCACCGAAAGAATTCAACTAAAAAGCACTCAATTCCCATGTAGGATCATACCCACTGATGAACCCTTTTAACCAGCCCCTATCAGTTCATTTCATCTCCAGTATAATACAAGCCACGGACTCGCCATTGCAATGAGCAAGCCAAATGTATGCCAGTCACGAGCAATTGGGAATCCATCTTCCTTAGTCACCTGGATTTAAGTCGTGAAAAGCTGTTTGTTGATTATGTCAAAGTTCTCCAAATGAAGTCATATGCCTTTTAATGCCTTTCAGGCCTCTATCATTCAGTCTTTGTGTGTCAACAGTAGTCGTGTTGTCATCTTTATATCTTGTTGACAGCAGTTTTATCATCCATATTTCATCCAGTAATCCTTTAAGATCATATTTATTTTGTGACATGACCTTTCACACACTGTCTGAACAAAAATATTTGACGCTGCTGTCTGATGAGAGTTTGTAAAGTTTATGGCATCTTTTACACAACAGCTGAGAGCGATTACCAAAACAGGCCAATAATCATTTGCGATGCTACTTTACTTACATCACTTTTTTCATCAGCAGCATTATAATGTTCAGTCCTCATGCAATAACTGAGCACAGTTTATGACGTTCCTGTCATTTATTCACTATTTAAGTTCGAAGTTATTGTTTCTAAGATGTAAACAATCTAAATAAATCAGAAAACAAATTAAGCAGCTTTCAAAACAATGAAGCCTCCCAATCAATCTGATTTTACCAGCAAGTTCTCCGTCCCGAGTCGGCATCTACCGTGAACACACACAAGATATCCTTTCACCTGTCTCACTATTTCCGTCACTTCCAGCCAAACATTTTTACTACAGGGACCATGAAAACGAGCTGTGAAACTGTTTTTTAAGAGCTCTTTGCTCATAAATTTGGTATGAATTTCAAAGGGGGTCTATATGGGTCAACTTCTCAGGGAAAAAACACATATTATGAAAAAGGATTTTCCCCAAAGACAGCTTCGCCTCGTCAATCAACTGCAAGTCAAATTTGTGAAAGCGCTTCGAAATGACGGGCTTTTCCCCATGTAAAGTATGTTTTCTTCATTTCATGTAATATCTCGAAGCAATTTCTAATTTTTTTCAGTTTCGCTCTTGCCCACATAGATTACATGGAGAAATGTAGATTTTCCTCGAGAAGGTGCTCAGTCACAAGAATTTAGCAGAAACGTAAAATTTAATCCGATAACTGTCGCTTCATGTCAATCAATAACACTGTTGAGCTATATTTAACACCATTTTAAAAGCATTTTTCTTTGAAAATTCAATTGCTTCAACCCCATGGAAAAAATGAGGAATGGCATTGCTATGTGAATTAAATGACATCGAAAGTGATAAAACTGTAGCCTCATTACTAACTGTTACTAAGGCAAACACCAAAGTCAATAAGAAAAACATTATCACCATACAAATATTAACATTCACATATTCCCTTTGTGCAAAGTGTCTCCTAGATCAGGACAAATTCCCTGTGATAGCAAAACAACAAAGGAGGCAGTTTGGTGTATTAACAAGGAAAAGATCTTTTATCAATGGTAATTTTTCCTTTGTTGTGTGATCTCTCACTTTATATGTGTTCATTCACAATCAGCTCTATATTATCAGGAACCAAAGCTGATTTCATCTTTTCAATATCACAATAAGCTTTCTAGCTCCTTCCACGTCTCCCGCAGTCTTTCAAGAGCAAATCAAACGAAACTATGTGATTCCGTTTAGAATAGGTACATGGCCTGGTCACATATAAAAATATAACTACAAACACAGCCCGAACCACTTTGTTTGACAATGTTGGGAATATGAAAGCAAATCTGTGAATGCACATCTCGATCTGTTTGTCCTGTCATTCAAGCCTACTCCAAAACATCAAACATATCGCGGAAAATTGAGGTCACATGGTCATCGAATGTATGACCAGAAATTGACGCCCTGTCTGAGACGTCTGCAACAGAAAAGAGCAGGAGTGCATCTCAACTGCACCCGCCGATTGATTGTGAACACTATTTGCAGTGTGAACATTTTCCAGAGTCCCATGCCTCTCTAAATTAATCATGATTTCTATCTGTGCCAATAAATTGACCGGTCTCCTGATAGGAAAGGAAACACGCATATTGGGAGTCATTGAACACTGTCTAATGGATTGGAGATGTTGCTACATACAGCAGCTTGGAGCAGGGAAATATGCCGTCTGGGGCTGACCTCTGCAGCCTGGGCCAATTTCAAACAGGTCCTCATCAAATGCGGAAGATTGCGATCACAATTGCTCTGACTTTTTACATCAATTTCATTCCTCAATAAAAAACAGGGCCAAGCAATTTCCATCGTTTTTGGGCCCACCATTGATGAGACGTAACCAATAATTTCTCATCTGGTATTTCAACAGTTGTCAGATATCATATGTGGACTGAATGCAGATTTTGGATTCTGACTGACGGCAAAACACATCAGTGTAAATGAAATGTATGAACCTCAGCCGTGCTATCGACATGACTCACGGCCGTGTCGGCATTTACTAATAACATTTATCACACTAATTCATTGAAGTCATATCAAAGGAGTTTGCCCCGAAATGGGATAATCTCTAAGGGATTACCATTAATCTCTTGCCCAAAATCATTAATTTACAAATGCAACATGTGTCAACTAAAATCAATTACAGTGCAAGAGTAAGAAGGACAGAGTGAAACATATCCCGATACATTTACGAAATGTACACAAGAACAGCAAGCTATATCTCATCTCCAAATCCTTGATGCATTTATATGAAATGTAGAAATTACTTCCAACTGCAGAATCGGACCAGTGATAGATAAGAAACCAACTTCAAAGTATCCGAACCAACAAATTCTCTTTCTTTCTTAAATGAGATGCAAGAATCACCATGGAAATTCTAGGATTTCCAAGCCATTAGATTTTAAACTCAGTCCTTTATCATAATCAAATGTCATCGCAAATCTGGTGCATGCAGCTAATAGGCGGCTTGATACACCATTAAAGAATCTCAGGTCTTAAAGAGCACAGTTTCTCAGTGTGACATGATATCAGTTTCTTAATATTACCGTTAAAGGTATTCCTTACACCTTATCACTTACATATTCCTAAATTTACAAATCACATAATAGTCTCACCTAGCAGTTTATGGCAGCGGTAAATGGCTGACATTTGAAGCCTATTAAAAAGGTTACTACTAGATGTAAATAATAAAAGAAAACCAGTGACTTGTAAATATTGATTGTGTTATTATCGAAATGTAGCTCTTTGTGTAATGCATCTGTCTGAGGTGGTGGTTGCTTGAAGGAAACATACGAGGAAACATATGATCGGGGTATACAAAAAGTTGAGATTGAGTGAAATGGGCGTGCAATGGAGAGGCAAATTTGGTGGTGTTATTGCCAAAATGTGAAGATTTCTAATGAAATGGGAATGAATCATATTTAACAGTGAGCGGCAGATTGGCATGCTGAGCCACCGAGTCTAAATGCAGAACAAGTGTTCGCTGGGGACGATGTCTCAGTCATTATTAACACTTCATATCCGAAAAAATATAGATTGCTGAAATTGACGTAAAACTTGTAAATATCAGTTTGTCAGAAAATATGATTCTTGTAGAGGCCTTACATTCCATAAAATAAATCTTTTCAAGCAATGCATAATTTCATATTTCAATAATGACATCGACTGAATTTTACACTTGATAATAAACTGACTCTCTTTATGTCATTAGCTGCTGAATTTTTAACATTGACTGTTTTAATGACATTCATCATTGTAGAATTGATTATTGACGTTAACTGTTTTTAATGACATTGACCAAAATTGAGTAATGACACTGATAAGATACAACACAATTTTTTTCGAAAAGGCAAATTGTTCCTGCTAAGTACGAAATGGAATACAAAGATTTGGTAATCAGATAGTCTGACAACATCATGAACAAAGACAGCAAGTCAACGAAGAACCTCTCTAAATTAGAAGAGTCAATAGTCGACATGCCGAAATCGGAACTTTCGGCAATCTGCAGGAATTTAATCTGTGGCGTGTGTGGAAAAACTCTCGAAGTTTACTCTCTTCCTCAAATGAAGGAGGAATCAAATAATGCACGAGTCATCGCTGCATGTTGCATGCATGCGGCTTGTGCGGTGTTCCGCGCTTCGACCATGGCTTCGTGCCATGGTCAAACAGGAAAGTAATGATCCCCAGTGCTCTCAAGACAGAGCTATGGCATTAACCGTGACTTAATCATATCATATCAAATATACACCCAAATCATGACCATCTGATGTAATCAGTAAGATAGAAATCATGTGGCTAAAAGAAACCCTTCCAAAAAAGTTTGTGATTTTTGAGAGTTTGGACACTTTGTATTACATAACTGATTATGATCATTCGTGGGATAATAGTCTGATAACACAGCACCCCCACTGAGCTTATATCATGAACAGCTCACCAACAACCTAAAATGACCGTAGGACATGCAATATATCAATACTTCTACCTACAGGGGGGACAGCAATTATGAAATTAACAAGGCAATAGACATGGGTTTAGCTGTGGAATTAACATCATCATGCAATGAACGACACGACAACATGCAGGCTATAAACACTAAAATAGACATTACGAATTCCACAAGAAGGTGAAATAGGCGTTGACAGTTGTACTTAACATTTAAAATTAACTGCTTTGAGAAATGCCTTGAATGTTTGGAGATATACAGCAAATTAAAATCTAAACAACTATGTACACCATGCCAACTGTGAAAGATACAAACAAGCATGACTGGAATTCTTGGCAACAGATTAAAGACATGCAGATGTCAACTGTTTGAACATTCAGTCCAGACATTTGTACCAAAAAACTTGTGCTGGAAAGTCACATGTCGATACAGGAATGAAATTCCCATGGCTCTAACCCCTGTCTCTAATATGCAGCTAAGCTCTATGTCTTTAGCATACAATACACTCCATTGAGCAAAAGCTCCTGTTTTTTCAACACACAGGGTTCTTCAAAAGGACAAGCTGGACCGATTACTTAAGGCAACTTAAGGCACACAGAAACGTTCAGCAGAGCCAAATAAAGTCGAAACACCTCCCCAAATTAACCACAGCAGTCCAGACCTTGAACAACTCACTCATAATACCATCCTGAATCGGGGCTCCTTGTTTGAAATCTATCCAACAGCAGATGTGATATTGAAACAAAGGATTTGTATATGAAAGAAGCTGATATTGTTCGCTGATTTTATATGTGTATGTGTTGATAAAAGGATCAGAAATTAATTGTTTATTATCCCGAATCATACAAAGATTGTGACTACTTGATGAATGAGCTGCACCTTTTGATATTCCTTTTCATTAAATGATACGATCTGGGATGAGTATTGTCTTATAAGTCCTTTGTGAAGAAAGCTGTTTGTTTTATTAGTATGGTCTACATTACCATGGCATTCCTTCTACTGTAGACAAAATCCCAGACAGTAGATGAAAGTTTCTCCTTAATAACATCCACAGGCTAATCTTCGTGAATTATTGCACGGTGCATCAAACACTTCATATGAATGATTATCTTGCATAAGGCCCTGTCACTGGCTTCACAACAAAAGCTTGTCTGCACATAAAAGGACTAGTTTTCATCTGAATTATGACTTTAGCTAGTTTTCATTCAGGGAAAGAATGACAAAATGAATAATGGAGGAACACAGCCTGAGGGAGCGGAGCACAGGCCTATAGCCATGTGAGAGTATTCTCGACCTGCGTCTAATGACAAGAAAAGATGACCTGGTATGTGAAGTTAACACAAGGAGAATTTGTTAATTGCTGCACTAAATCGATGGGTTTTCCGCTGAAATGCTCGCCTGGAAAAAAGTTGACAGATTCTCATTGAGTTTACGCAAGCCGAGTGATTTGAAAAGCAGTTTCGGTCGACCCAAGTCACAAAAAAGACATTGGCCTTAGTTTCCAAAATCCAAGCCCATTTGGTGCCGCAAGCTCATCCATTGCATTTTCGTAGATCAATGGCAAAATTTTTGGAACCCAGCAATGACATTTTCCCATCCTGGTTGAAACTAAATAGTGAGGACATTTCGTCACCTGGATGGTGTTTTGATAAAGAACCTGACGTGCCCAGCGCACAAATCCATTTACCAAGACTTAGGAGCAACGATTCTCCATGTTTAGTTTCCATGACGACCAATAACCAGCAATGGAACATCGCAATTAGGGTGTCGTTTCTACACCTTCCGGCATCACACCCCACCAGCAGCTATTAAAGTCTTTTCCACAAAAATCCTAGATTAATTTTAGCGTTATCGGTGCAAACATTGAAAACAAAGTAATATAACCTTCGGCAAAAACTCTCAAAGACTCCTTTTTCGTCTTGTGGCTACAACCAAACAAGCACAATATAGAACAAGATAATTGTCAGGAGACAGATCAATTGATCGCATCATTTTTCTCGCAAATGTTTGAATTTCTTTTGTCTGCCGAGAAGAATACATGCTCATGCTATTTTTGTATACATAACCGCTGTCGCATTGTCATGCATGATGTTATTTTATTGAGCTTTGTTCAAGATACGAAAAAAACTTTCTCTATTCAGTGTCATTACAAAATAATGGAATTGTTATAATGACAGTATTGGATTGCACATGAAATGTACATCAAAGATGTAAATTTCCGTTGTGTCAATTTCAGCTCGGTTTGAAATGTACACTGACAGATGGGCTACGTATGGGAACTAAACACACTGCCTCAAGTCCGACATGGATCACTGTTTTCCTTAATTTCACTGAAAAAAAAGTCATGAAAGTAAGGCATTCTTTGAAAGCGATCGCTGCTATCTACATAATTACCCTTCTGAAGTGTACGTCTATATCACCCACCATCTCCAAATATCTGTTTACCTCAGTGACAAGAAACCTCAGCAAAATAAAAGCGGTTCTGTCAGGCAATTTTTTTTCAACAACAAAGAAGCTTTGAAATTTGAAATGTTTTGAAAGCTTCAATTGTAGAAAAAGCATTATGTATATAACATATATGTGAGATGAGTACCTGAGTCTTTCACTGATCAAGCAGTGCTAATGACAGGATCAAGGAACAACGATAGAAATCTTGATCCTTGAGGAACATCAGGAGTCTGAACAATGAGCTTGCTAAGAGTTAGTCCACCATTGCTAATGACTATTGAACCCAAACCGATTTCAAACACACATACTCATCAACCATTCTAATGACTGTCCAACCTAGATACATTTCAAATTCGATATGTTTTTCCTTGCCACACATTGTCCTCAATCAATGTCCTCTGGACAGAATTTCAAGAAAAATTTTGAAATGGAAATTGGATGAGGACACAGTGTGTGAGCACAAGCGTTGAATGGTGAACTGACAAGACGACAAGATGCAGTCACTGGCTGACGGTTCCCATCACTATTCATCGTCTACTGTCATTGACGACTATACATTTCAGCACCCAGAAAACAATCAGTCAAGACCTATGTGGTACACATTATCTCCTACACTCATTTTCTCGGACTAATTTGTGAATGCCTAGATTCGTGGAAGATATAAACCTTTGTAGGACTATGGAGAAAGCAACCCTATACCATGGAGTTTAACTAGATCAATCTTTGCTTCAGCGTGATTGGCAATGTCTCTAACACCCCTATAGCCACACAAAAGAGTGAAACGCATTTTGGACTGTCATTCAAAAAGAGACCATAGATTGCTGTGACTAGATAGGAGTAATTTGAGGGACAGCTCATTTGAAGCCAGCACAGATACGTTACCCCTGCAAAGAATACTTGCTAATTTTTCTGTACCGACTCACATGGGATCATGCCATTTAACTTTCTCCGCTCACGGTGGTAGGCCGTGAGACAGTGTTTGAGGATCAATCAGCTAGAATAAGAATTCAGTCTGCAATTTTCACGAAATTTAAAAAAAATACTCAATATCCTTTCAATTAATGTCATAAACGTGATACAATCATTTGATTAAGTCTTAAAATAAAGTTTGAATTTGAAAAAAAATGAAAACGACAAAGTTGTATTTCCCCAAAACAAATTGCAAAACAGACCACATGGGTGGACAAAGTATAAATACATGTTGTTTTCCCAGCCCATACATGAAAGAAAGTCCGGTTCATTCATAAATTGAAATCTACATCTGTATGGGTCAGTTGGAATTAGTTGTACAGGAAACAGCATCAACAATCCGCTGTACATGAATGAAATGCTGTAGGTATCGGGAACACAAGTCCCTACCAGCACTGCAGGCCAGCCTGTAAGATATGATTGATCACTTTCACAGGGAAACTAATAAATCACTGCTGCACAACAAAATCCTGATCCAGATGTAATCAATTTGGAGTCGGTGCATAAATTTTTAACCCGGTTTTTCTCTAGCCACTCTGACCTTGAGCTAGCTCCCTCAGTCTTCATTGTTGCTGTAGACAATGGCCAGCTTTAAAACAGGAGACCTGCCCGTTATCTAACAGCCTCTAATACACTTCAATCATATCCATTTCGTGTGGTAACTTGGCCGAAAAGGTGATCCCAATTTCAGTACCATTCACATTTGCAACTTTTATTAGTTGAATAGGGTTTGACTTGGCCATTCAGGAACTTTTACAATGGACGTACCTGGTTTTCGATTAAAACTTGATTGAGAAGATTGTGTATGCATGTTGTAAAAGGGCTAAGCTAATAAGTGTTTGAAATGTACAACACTGATGTTGAAATTGAACAATGTTGATTTCTTGTACTTTAATTATAAAAACATTGAGTTTTCAATTAAATAAATATCTTGGATGCTTTTATACAACTGGCATCTTCAATTAGCGAGATAGGTAAATATTGTTTCTAATTTACAAAAACTACACTGACTGCATGTTATAAACATTGAGAAGGCATCAAAACAGAACTCCTCTCTCGTACATTTCTGTGTCAGCGTGAATTCCGTCCCCGCCCAAAGAGAAACAATACCCACTGGCAAGCCTGGAACTAATTCAAAGAGCGTTTACATACATATTCCCAACACCCTCGTAACTTTATTTATTTCATACATCTGGCATTGGTTATGGCCAATATATCTGCAGGAACTCAGAACGAGGTTATGCTCTGCCTAAATACCGTTTTCCTGATGAGAAGTTTTGATAATTTGTCAGTCCACAATTTATGGTTGCACTATTCGAAACTTTGTCTCAAGGAGAGGAAAATAAAAATTTACTGCTCATGCAGTCAGGAAAGTACCGGAAATCTTAAACTGAACGAAAACTAAACCAGTAAAATTCCATGTCTTTAATTACTTCTTCATCTATGGAAAGCTGACAGGACCACATATGCTTGTCAGGCTGCCATTCAAAAGATTTGATAGCATGCACTTTGAAGGATTTTAGATATTGTAAGTTTGAAAGGATGAGAGTGAAATGCAAGATTCTCTTATTGAAATGGATTGCACTTTCACATCTTGTCTGAAATGTTGAATTTCACTTTACTTCTTAAAGTGTCATCTAAATAGCTCCCCTTTGAGCGAAAAACGAGGTTTTGTATCTGAAATGTTACGTTCGACTACAAACTTATGTTTTTGCCGATTCCGTCTCTGGCTTTGATTCAAGACTCTATTCCTTGTCAGTGGATGATCGAATCAATCTGGTTTTCCCCGTTTCTTCCTGTCTTTTGATTGGTTGATAAAAAACGTTAGTGGTAACCTAGTAACCCTCCTTCATACCAGAAAATTGTGGTATGCTGGCGCAAAAAGCCAAATCAAACTGTTCTTGGCTGATGAACTCAAGTCACTTCCTGTCTGTTCGTCAAACGTGGAATTAATTAGTTTCAACGATCCTGGCATAAAACCAAAATTCACGTAAATAGCACTTGCATCAAGCTCTAGGCAAAATGTAACATTTGAAGTCTGGGAAATCAACGCATTCTTGTATTTTCCTTCTGAGGTTTTTGTTTTCCAAAACAGGCAATGCACCGACAAGAGAGCACATAATTGTTTTGACTGACACCTAAAGGTGCCGATTTCCAGATGCAATTGACGATAAAGAACTAGATACTCGTTTCTGGACAGATGGCATTTGAACAGTGTAACGGATGTGCAAACCTCTCCCGATAATATCTAACATCCCTTGCGGATGATAAATTAGATTTCCTCTTTTTAGCTTAACCAGCATTTCCCTAAGTATACAACCCATTTCCTAGACATCAAAAACAAATTATCATTGACAATAACTTATACATAACGTAACCTAAGAAATAAAAATAACAAAAACATCAACATGGAAATGTTGTGTATTTCAAATAGTTATTGATTAATTGTAGGAGCTTACCCTCTCATCCCGAGCAAGTAAAATGGGACACATTTGACGTAAATCAGCCTAAATGTGGCTGCCTTTCCCTGGAGTGTTGACATCATGTTGAAAGAGAAAATAATATAGACACTCTCAAACATATATCACAGGCTGCATTTGTCTACCTCTCTTGTACTGTAGGAGAGACGCCCTCGTCAAGACTGATAGCTTGGTTTTTTTTAAGCTATTTAGATGATTAATAGCAGCTGTTAGACAATTCTCATTATTAATGAGCAACTATGACCACAATCCCTAATTCTATGAATAAATTATAACCCTAAAACCCAAATATCATATTTATAATAATCATTTTCAAATATTACACGATACGGCTGTTGGCCAGTGGGGGGGCTCGACGCCGATATATTCTCACCGATGTCTATTTCAAGACTTGTGAAATGTGAAAGGTCTTGGATATCAGTGTTTGTGATAACATGGCTATGTCTTTGATGGTTCCAGATCTGACACATAACATCTGTATGTCTTACACAACAGAGACTTCATAACGATATCCCTTGAACACTTCCAGAAGGATATTATATATGTATCCATCCATCCACTAAATATAGCTTTATCTAACTTCAATATTTCGGCTACGCAACTTCAAAGCCTCACCTTTCAATCTGATGCAGGAATAAGACATTTGAAAATGATGACCGAAATTGACGTCTAACGTGCAACTGACGATGAAATTGACATTATTTAGATGACTACATTTCCCGTTTTTATTCCTCAGCCGGGACTCCCATGTAGGCCATGTGTAGATTCCTCTGAGGAATAGACTGCAGAGAAATGTAGGAGCAAGGCAGAAGATCATATGGCTACCACATCCCATCTGGCAGACAGACACGGACACCGCCTTTGATATTATTCATACCACACATCCACGAGGCTACCATTACTACTGGTAACTGACCCATAGTGTTTACACAATAAATTGTGGCGATTTAGATCGGATCTCTAATAGCTGGAAAGAATGGCATTTTGACGACTTTGATAGAAAGATTTCAAAGCTATGTAACCTCCAATACCTTGCTTGTTTGTATTGAGTAAACAGTGGAGAAATTCCCGTGTATATTTCACTGTCTTGTAGCAAGCAAAGCGGAATTGACCTTCATGGAGAAGACACTCTACACAGGACTGCAGCTTATGTTTCTATAACATGTTACAAATCAGATACAAAACATTTTTTCTCCACAATATTACCAACTTAACGAATTTCTTGGAATATAAGCCAATTCTTTCTTTCAATACAGCAGCTTAATTCATAATTCAATATAGTTCGCGCCCACATGTCGCTTTATACAAAACTCACCATCTTGAAATGATAAGTTTGTGAGAAGTTTTTCTAAAAATGCAAGTTGACAAGATTCTTATCAGAGCACACCTAATATTTCCTGGAGATGTAAATCTATCTCCCAGCTGACATCCCATATCCTTCCCAGAATCCCTAGGGGCAAAACAAAATACATCGGAAACTAGCGTTTACATCACAGGGCGCTACTTCACCCAAACCACTAAATACTGCTCCGTGATCTGGGAGTTACTTCAACACCGATAACTCTGGCATCATAAGTCTATTACCAGGAAATATGTCTATGTAATCATATTAATTTGTCCCCTCGGTTTTCCCTCAATGCCAGATCCAACAGATTGTCTAGACTGCCGTAGAGTCCAGTCCCCTGCTATTATACGTTTGTCGTGGTGGTATTGTATTCCTTACTCAATCCCTAAAATTCTATTCAATTATTAATCATACCAATCTTGTGCGACAGAGGGACATCATTTATTCATTACTCACACATTATCAGAAATTCATGACAATAAATAATAAAACAGGTTCTTTATTAAATTGAATTAAACCTGTGATAAGAGATTCCCTTCGTGACTGAATATTGGAATATCTACATCAGAAATGTTTCATTGAATGAAAGTTTCTCAGTAATCTGTTCATTGTTTGTATCTCCATGGCAATACGATACCACGCTAACAGTTACATGTAACGCCGTGTGATAAACAAACTGAGTCTCATTCAATTTCCCTGAAGATGTCAAGTCATAATTCCTCTCTATTCAGATTGTCAATTATACTAATGTAAGCTTATATGAATACAAATATTGACTATTTCAGTTATTGGAAATATTAGTCTAAGTTGTGTCAATATTCAGATCCATTGAAATGTTCCATGAAAAATGTCCTCCTCGTCCAGTGATGGAGAACACCAAGTGAAAGTGGGACGAAATATTCACTCCTGCCATTTTGTATTATCTACGAAATGGAGTCACAGATATTTACAACCCTCCCAGGCTGATTGCTAGATGCCAGGCATTTTTTAACCACAATTTGGTTGAAATTTCAGCATAGCTCAATTCAATATTTATAGCTACCAGTTTTTGTGGGAAAAAGCAGAATCCACTGAAACACAAGTTATCATTGTGTAGATACAAAAATGAACTTATTGTTGGAAAAATACAGCATGTTTAGATAGTAACCCACAATCAGATAGATTTCAAAACATGGTGAAATTAAGCTACATTCATAATGAAATATGTATGTAAATATTTACTTATCTGTAAAAGCGATATGGGTTGAAGCAATTAACTCGTCAGCTTTAGTGTCAACATCTTCAACAGAATGGCATGTTTATTCTATATCTTGACCTACAGGCAGGGAAACTTGTCAAGTGCACTATATTTCACCCCACAAACCCATCCATTCCAACTATCTCCATCCACCGCCTTGGGTTTATTCGGTTTATTCAGTTTATTCTACACATCAAAAGAAGGCAATAAGAACAAGTGTCGATTGCATGTACATTTCACCAGCTGATTTCGCCTGTCCTATCAGATAACGGTTGCTGAGAAGGAGACCATGTTTTCCCTTCCAACCATAGCCTCTGTTGTGAGCCATCTTCACGAAACTGATCTACCCAGACTAATTGCAATTTCGAAGTTATCGTGCACGACATCCATTTTTTCTGTTGTTTTTCCGTGAAGAAATCTCACTCATAATCCTGTCACTAACAAACTAATGGGTTGACGGAAAGCATCAATATCATGTCTGTAAAAGCTGATAAAGCCTTTTGTTGACTTTGTGAGCAAGATGTCAAATACAATTAACAGCTGATCAACTGATACTAAAATATGCTCAACAAAACAGTAAGGGATAAGTAATATTTTGGGGATCTTTTTATTGTAATGGACACTGATGACACACTATTTCATTTTATCAGTGTGTGTGTGTGTGTGTGTGTGTGTGCGTGTGCGTGCATGTAGAGACAGAGAGGTAGAGAGAGATAGGTAGAGGTAGGTATAGGTAGAGAGAGAAGTAGAGAGAGAGAGAGAGAGAGACATAGAACATCTCACCTTGTTTAAATGGACCAATTTATTGCACAATAAACAATTTAATAATATTAATTTAATCAAATTTAATTTGCAAATTTATAACTCCAATATAACAACATTGTCAAATTCAATGACAGACACTTACTGTTGAAAGGAACAGAGTGTGTATGGCCTGCTCCTGAAATGAACCTAACACCTGTGTATATGAAACCGCCTTTGAAGTTCGGCCATGTTTCATTAACATAATGACAAGCTATCAACAACACGATTCTCTGTCAAGATGTCACCACTGTTGAAATCAAGGCATCTGAAGTGTCAACAAACCACAACAAAGCACCTTATCCTTTGAAACAAATCTTAGAAAATCACAAACACGCCCGCTGAATGCAATTAATACATGGAGTACAGTGGTTCCCAAAGTGAGATATTTGGACAACTATTGCCTTAAGCAATGACCATTGTGTACGAGGACTAGAATGGCTATTAGGCCCTATTGGACAACCGGAACTAGTCCCAGCAATTAAACCTTATACAATAACGACTCACTTTTGATCCTGGGAACGCCGATACACAACAGGAAGCACAATAGGATTCTGGGACAGGCGTAGCGCCATCTAACCACTGTTTTTCTTCTAAAATGCCATGGTTACTGTGTAATTTTATTACGAAACAGACGAAAGCTGGTGATCATCTCCAAGGGGGGTTCCTGTGTATTGGCCAACAATTGGAGTTATGTTTGTTCTTCAAACAGTCTCAACAATACCCATTTGTCAAAACAAACATAACAATTATGCATTCAGACCAATGAAATCTTCCAAATTGTCACTTTTATCGGAATCGGTCCAATTTTGACTTTTATTGGCAATCTTTCTATTTACACCATGTTTTTAACAGTTATCATATTCACAGCACAATGGCTGCTAACAGAGGTGTCCTAATCTTCCATCGAATATTTACAACAGGCAAAACAGGCCACCATTATAGACTGTGAATATCGATTAGGAAATGGACAAATAAATCTTAATCTGAGTTAGTTCCAAGTCTTGCTTCTCCAGGAGGGGGTTAACAAAGTCGGCTTTTTTCTTGTCTTCAAAGATCCAAGCATAGTGCTCCTTTAAATGGCTTCAAAGCTTTTAACCAGCCAAGCCAGAGTTTCTGAAATTTCCGTCCATGTCAAAACTGCAGCACTTGCCTTGAGAAGCAATCTTGTGTTCAACGTTCCATTGACTGATCAAACTGGCCTCTGATATTTGGCACTTAATTTTACCAATTTGTATAATCTTTTAGCAGAAATGGTGGAAAATAAGTTCCAACACATGCCTAATTTTTGAAAAATCTGTTTTAAGATGAAGTTTTGAAGGAACATTACTCCCTTCTACAGTACATCAGGGGATTCCACCATGTTGCATGTTTTGAATGTGTTTTTGAATAACTTTTTAATCTTCAATAAGTAACGTACTGTCATACTTGGGTTTGATAAGGTTAGGTATTAGCTTGATGTCTGCGTCTGATGCCTGACACCAATTTCTTAAGCTAACATTTGGTTTAATTTAATTAATGGATAATTCACACATTCTTTGCAGCATCTGGACGAGTTAAAAGCAAACTAATTCAATTCTGGTGGAAATTGGACAAAAACGCTAACTGTATTTGACAGTATGAAGAAAGAGCTGTCATGGATGTACCAATCTACACTGAAACACATCTAAAACACTATAATCTGATGGAGACTTCCCTCTATCACCACAATAATTAAGTATTAATCATCACATAAATCTATTGCAACTGACGATGCCAATCGCTCGTCCATTTCACTAAGCCTTGATACAGCCAGCTCCACATAGCCCTGCATTTGTCATTGTCCAACAAAACAAATGTCTCATTTTCAACAACCTGACTTAAAGTAATCGATTTACCTTACAATACTCAAGAATGGCAACATAAGAACAACTCCATCAATGACAATATTGGTTTGTCAGTCCCGAAAAAAATTCACAAAAAATGCCAATTTCAAACTGCTCAAAAAGTGAACTATTCAACTAAGTGCTAAAATCAAATTACGTTGGAAAATAAAAATATTAAACATCAATCACTAGAGAATTAACCATTAACAAATTCATTGCTGTTTTTTGTTCTGAATGTCAGTCCGCTCTCTATAGACTCTATTCACTGTCAGGAATCATCCCAAAAGGAACTGCCTTCATGGTACAACTTCGATAAATGTGCCAAGTTTACACAAATGGAAAATGTGAACCGTTTTAGTACATCATTCTAACATTAAATACAATCACAAACAATAACATGGGTGCAGGGATCGATAAAGTAACCTGCTATTGTATTGGAGGGCTGTTCAATACACATTGCTTGAAAACTGAGAAATCAATAAAGTTCATTTTGTCTGTTCATTCATCCAAACTGTCGTTCATATCAATTGTTCATGTCTACCTATTGTTTGGGTATTTCAAATCCCATTTCAGTGTCATCTACAAGTTTAATACATGAAGGAATGCCACATGAATTATTTACCTAGACCTACCAACCAACATATTGAATGTTCAACACTAAGAGGCGCATGGGTGGCCCAGTCGTCTAAGCCGCCACGATTCGCTGTGCAGAGTTGCGTACCTTGGACACGCCAGAAACCTATGATTGTGGGTTCGAATCCCGGTTCACCCCAATTATGTTTCTAGGTTTGTCAGCACCATACCCATGCTCGTGGGTTTCACCGAAGTGGTAAACGTCTGAGACCTGCATCACTTCGGGCTTTCCTCACACATTAAGCTGACACGCCGTGATACAACTACTACTTAAACTAAGTAAAATGAGAAAATCTTGAACAGAAAAACTGCTGATTTGCAGTTTCAGACAAGAATGTTGGATACCATGGGAACGCCATTGCTGACCCTTGTTTCTTCAAACGTCAGTGATAAAGGTGGGATTGTTTAATATTTGATGCAGTCTCTTTTGTATTGAAATATCACAAGATCTAATATTGATGCTAACAGTAAAATCTGATATTAATGGTAGATTTAAATACCTTGCCTCATACATATTTCACACAGTCTGTCATTAAGTATGCAATTTGTGAAATATTCTCCAAGTTATAATAATCCTAATCTTCATATATCTCAAAAGCTATTTTGGGTCAATATTACGTAACTAACTATTACGAATGTTTACAGATCTTAAACTTTATTGATCAAAGTTGTAATGTTTATTGCCATAAAACATATGCTTTTCTTGGCATTAAAGCCAAATCTGTCATTACCATAATAATCTTTTTGAACTGTGTGATCAAAAACTCATGTTTACGTTATTTTACGTTATTCATACAACATTCAAGGGACAATTTTCCGGTAAATAGTTCGCATATAAATAAACACGTCTATGTGGATAGCTGCTCATATTATGGCAGTTATTTCCACTTCATGCAAGATGGGTTCTTGCATAAATCTGCTATCCATCTGGCATGAAAATATGGAATGTGCGTAAAGTGTGCACACATGGAGTGCAATCAACGCATGTAGTTTTCAACAGCTGACAAATTAGCGTGGAAGTTCATCCTATATTTCAAGAAGGACCTATCTGCTTCAGTGCTATGTGCGAATGTTTATTACATTGATTACCACAAACACAACCAAATTTCACTATGAGGGCCTTTAACCTGAAAGCATTATGTCTTGAGATGTCGAAGATTCCTTGTTACACTCCTCTGGTAACAGAATATGAAATTAATTCCTTTTCAGATGCATTGATAACTTGAATTAGGCTTTATTCAAACTTGAATAGTTTAATCACTTGCAATAGCTTTTAGCGCATGAAGATTAGGCAGGGAAAGTCTGATAAAAACTCAGACACAACTTTGAAGCTTTCTTGTCCAAAAGGTTTGGATAATTGATGAATTCAGGCGTCATAAACAGCAATGGAGCATACCTAAACCTCCATGATACTCAATAACACTTCTTATGCATGTGTGCAACTTTACAAGCAACAGACCAAACTGAACTCGATTTGGTCTTTTTGAAAAATATTTTGTTTGACCCTGACTCAGGACACCATTATTGACTCGAGTCCTCGTTCGATCACTCGAGGGAAACTGCTCCAGCTATAGACAAACACAGAATAAAGGCTAGATTTATTTAGATTACAAAGAGAATGTTCTTACTTCAAGTCAATGCGAATTTGATGCATCAACTCAGATTCATATTCAGCTTAAAAGGGGTTTGTTCAAATCCACAGCAGTAGGCTATCAATGGCAAAGATGGTCAAAATAGGGAAAAAATGGCCACTTCCTTCTACAAGGAGCACTGAAATTGTGGAAGTCAAACTCAAGACAAAATGCAAACAATCACAGGTTAAAAAATATTCGCACATTTCTCAACAAGTCATGGCGAGGGACAGATTATTGATTATAAACATATGAAATGCTGAAAAAATAAATATAAATGCACTTCAATGACCTTCGGTGTCATCTTTATTGTCATAATCATACAACAACATCACCAGGTCAAGACAAAGCCAGGTGATTCTGTATATTGATGACCAGGAACTGCTTACTGTCTGACTCCTACAACATGACCACCATGACCTATGTTTTTTCATATTGAAGCTATCTGTCCTTTTTCATTCATAATGCACTGGACATTAAGCCTTGTCCATCCTGAATTAAACATTCCGGACTTTTGTCGCGTTGTGCGTGTTGAGCCGTTGTTTGCTGTATGTGTTTGTACACTGAGTTTCAGCAGTTGGGCATCAGATAATCTGTGGATGGTACGTGGGCATGTTTGTCAACAACTCCCAACGCATTTTCAACATTGGCGTGAATGTGTTAACAGGCCTTAGAAACGCAATGTCAATATGAAATCGGATTTTGATGGAAAAATAAAATGTAAGAAGAAATCGTGCTAGACTTGGGTTAATAAGTACAGAGGAAATGTCTTAAAAAATAGGTATTCACAATTTCATACTGACAAAGTTTGAATTGAAATTGACAGAAGTATGATTTTGTATGGGTTTTTTCAAAGGGTAATAAGTTAACATAAGTTTTGAAATACACAGTGTATGTTTCACATTAGCAATTAAAAACTATTATTATTAGTTAGTATGAAAATAGCACCTTGAAGAATAGAGGCAACGACATGCGACCACCATGACCGCGATTGTGACATGTGACATGTGACATGACAGCCACTGACGGAGATGTCCGGGGATATACATCACTGTTACAACTACCCCTCGTCTGAAGCACGCCTATTTCACTATTCGTCCCCGGATCTCTTAATTTTTATTTCTTGTGTTCTTTGAAAACACTCCACGAACAAAGAACTTATACAGCTGCCGTAGTCTATTTGCACAAAGGCAAATATTCAGGCTAGAATTTCCTCTCTAATTGCTATTTGTCTAGTTTCAGCCTAAAAAAACAACTATTTTCAATTTGAATATTGTTCTCAGCATACAAGATATCATTGGGAAGAAGAGCTGTATTTTTAGAAACTGTATACAAGTAAGCTATGTAAACAAAGACGTGCATCGTATTCGGTCCCAGGACCAAATGTTGTTTCATCAGTGTCATACTTGCCATCATCCATTTCATGCCAGTAACAACCTTTAAATTTGAAATCAGATTCCTAATCAGAAAGACAGGATTTCACCTAACCCAAATTTTCTAAACTTGTTATCCTCCTAACAAAACAATTATCTTAAAAACCACAGCTGCCATAGCAGGATCCTGAGTCACAAACATCTGGTTTTATTATGGGATGATCCCTAACCTGCAATTAGAAAAGGGTCTCCCCCTATCTAAAAATTAAAGGGACTTTGACTTTTGAAATGTAAGCGTCCCTTGTGGACTTCAAGCTCTTCTGAATCACTGGATCTGCCATTAATGCGATTGGTGACCAGCTGGGGAGATTCTTTCCTGATTGGTCCAAATTGGCAATGATGACATTTGATTGGTCGAAATGGGATTTGATGAAATCTGATTGGTGCACTGGGACAGGGCTCCAGGATCAAAGTCAGTGCTGGTTCCTTCTACAATACAGATGTTCCCCAATCCGGAGTTCCCCAAACGGATGTTCCAAGACCTATCATTGGACTTCTGGGAAAACGGCATCCAGATCATTACATTCCAGGGAAACCAATTATGCTGATCTCACCTTCCAATAAGAACCTCCAATCAAGAGTCTCAATTCATTACTTTGTCTGATGGCTCAGTTAACGCTTTTCTAGAACACAGACCATCTTACTCAAGTAATTACGTTCAAAATGAGAAAGGGCATACTGTAGGCGGACACACTGCTATCAGAAGTTAATCAAACTGATTTGCTTTACAAAGTAACTAATGAAAGTTTACCATAAGAAAGTATCTTAACCTACGCTAACTTTACTTAAAATCAGGGGGACTACTTACTGACTTTATAACACATGGTGATGCCTATCGGTCGGGCAGGACATGCTTACCCTTTTCACAATATCTCATCAGTGATACCTTTTATATAATTTTTACCACTATTTTGCCTTTCACATGGAAACTGTGCAGTTGGAAAATCGAGTCTGGTTGTCTCTAGCATTGGCATTAATATTTACGAAATAAAAACGTGGAAGTACCTACTTTAAACCTTTAGGCAGAAGTATGATTGTATTACCTCATCTTTCTTTACTTAAATTTTAAAGGTTAAAGTTAGCAGTGATCAGTTGTCTTATTTGATGAAAATGTTGCATGCTGGGTAGAGCCCCGAAAGTCTTTCCATGACCTGAACCTTGACTCAAAATGAATCTCAAACAAATCTTCTGCTGAAACTTGTCCTTGCTGGTGTTTACTGGACTTACAAAAGCGGCCGTAAGCCAACTCTCACGTCTAGGTAAGACAGATCACAGATAAGGCCCATGTTTGATGCCATCGTCACGGTAACCTTGGTTGCCACGGCAATTGAGGCTGAACAGATTACAAAACCTTTATTGGGTAACCTGGCCATTATTTTCTATTTGAGAGTCATTTGACCAAATATTTGAAAATCTTTGTAAAACAAATCTGCTTTCAACCCGGTCTCGAACAACAGCCAATGAGATTTTTCTTTTAAACTGTGTTTACCATTTATCTATAGCTGTGAGATTTGCCGGCAAAATGGCCAGAATTCTTATGATATCATTGCCATATGATTTGATTGATTTCCAGGAAGTTTAACTCTACTTACAACCCTGTAAGCGTCGGAATGTACCAGCACCGAGACCAGAATTGGAATGGCCAAACAGATGAGAATAAATTCCTGTCTTCAAAGACAGGTTGTGCAGTAATGCTTAAGTCTGACAGTGCATAGCAAACAAGTGATTACCACAGACGCATAAATCGAAGTGGACTAGGAAAAAATGAAAATATATACCATCGAAATCCCCGTAATACGGAGCTAGGACCTTTGCTGGGATGCTGGGTTATTTCTCGGCGATAAAATCGGTCGTAAAAACAGCCTACCAAGGTGGCTTTCCACATTACTTGACTGGAGGCTGTAATTTCCACTGAACACTTAATGATAGTGGCAAGAAACCTATCCAAGCAAAGCAGTAAAACCTACATTAAAAGTACATTGGGTTATTGGGGGATTCAGTTCTTGGAAAACTTTGGTCTGTTCCGTCAATTCTTCCATGAAGGTGGTGGACGTACACCAATGAAAATCCGAGCCGCCACACACACATGGATTTCGAATTTGGGCGTGGGTATTTTGGCACCAGTTCTCAACTCCGCTCACTTATCTGATCAACGAAACGGTATCTGATTCAGTGTCCAATTATTAATGCTCTTCCTCTTGGAGAGACCCCAACATTTCTCTGATGGGAAAATAATCGGATGAAAAGTCATGGCCGATCACCTGTTACCCTGTGTAAAAATCTGAACTAAGGATCCAAGTGCCATGTGTTTGATTGGAAGGAAAATTGATGCAGCGTTTGTTTTTTATGGTCAGTGGGGCAAATGGGGAGCAATAATTATCAAAACTGAACATCGTTAATTTGCAGGGTTGGAATGTAGTGGACAGACCTGATGGTTCATTAGCTCTCCCAAGCTCTTCAGTTTTAACAGAACTGTGTTCCCCTTAAATTGACTTGTAATCAAATTAATAATATTGGTGAACAACATTTTCCTTTTTTCCAAAGATAACAGTTTCATCATTACCGGATGATCATGTTCGCAAATTTCTTGTTCAAACAAAGGCCATGTGAAACCATGCCAGTCTGCTAATCCATTTTAAACACATGATGATGTCGCCAGTGTCAGCAACTGTGCCTCTCACGTGGTCCCGGAGACATTGTTTGGTCTTGTCAATTGAGCGCCAGTGATGAACTGATATCCTTATGACATTCTGTCAACATTGGAGATTGACCAGTTCCTTAAGAAACAATTTGCTGGAATAACAATATCGTTTCTGCTCATGTTTCTAATTACTCTTCATGTCAATAGCCAAATGATTGACACATCCCGAAATGCACGTCCCGATATCACTTGCTAATTGATTTATATCATTTTAATAAAATCTTTAATTATTTGTTCAAATTACTTTTCGAATGGATCTATAATTGCTTGAAATAAACATTTATTCAATCAGCTTTAATTTTGATTTTAAATGCCTAATTAAACAGGGACCTGCCAGTGACAGGAATGTATTGAAATAAACTCCATTCATTCCTCACGCCGGGACAGATTCCGACGTCATATCAACAGCATATGTCCCTGCCACGACACCTCCCTTTACCAGCAGTCGGAGACAAACGAGAACTCTTTTGATAAAAGAGGAAACAAAGGCTATGACTCACCCAATCTTCACACTGAATCCCTATCTCATTTTTACCTCGCTCTCTAGAGAGCTATACCCACTTGTGCAAAGCAAATGAAATTGTTAGGGAGCTGTAATGAACCACATGAGGAGAATTCTTCCTAACCAAGACCTGCTTTGGACGCATTTTGTCCGAAGACAAGAATAATTCCATTAGACCTTTGGGTCTTCACACAAAGGTTTTCACAAAAACTGGGGCCAGCAATTCATGACCCGTGTCAGTAGCTACCGGTTCCCGTCCATCATGGTCCAAGCTCTCACAGTTCGTCTTCATTAATTTTCAGACTTAACAGAAATGATGATCCTGTAGAGAAACAATGGTTCAGGAGTACCCACTGCCCTTGACGACTGTTCCCTGTCGGGAACATGCCCAGGGGCTGCATGAACATAAAGGTCATCTTTCCACAAAAGGTCACCAGAATTTATAGCCTTGATCAGGGACATCTCGTCTCACTGGAGTAACCCGAGTTGTCTTCACAACCCTATAGTCCACCCTGGATTCAAGCATGGCCACCTTGTCAAGGATGGCAGTTAATAGGGGTATTGATAAGGCTTTTGGGGGGCTGAAAGGGATAAAACAGGCTTAGAATACCCCACCAACCCTACACCCCAGGGCTACCCCTCTACAACTAGAGGTCAGAGAGTTAATATTTGAATGAAAATGATATTCCATTTCAGACTCCATGAGTGTTGAATTTCAAAGAATCTGGCATCGTGTCCACCCCTTGACAAGAAATAGTTAAATCGGAAATTCAAGATCTTTGTAAGACAACATTTGAAGATATCGGGAAATAATGTTCGGATCATGTTTAAATTTGCCTGAAATTTTCACCCCAACCCCTCCCCTAATAATGGCCTTCACCCCCCTCCCGACCCCTTCCTCTTGAGTTCCGTATAAAGGAATGCATTGCTTCTTGGATAATGTGGCCTGATAAAATCGGTACTCCCTACTGAGACGCAAGTTATCAATCCAAATGTAATGACAGGTTCCTTCGTGTCCATCAAAAGACGAAAATTGGTCGGAATCCTTCAACTTTCAAGACCAGTAGGAGAAATTCGGGCGGGGCTGTAGTTTAATT
Source organism: Haliotis cracherodii (assembly GCF_022045235.1). NCBI lineage: Eukaryota > Metazoa > Mollusca > Gastropoda > Lepetellida > Haliotidae > Haliotis > Haliotis cracherodii. The sequence goes on along the minus strand of NW_027266270.1, from coordinate 14,054,672 downwards.
GGATGTAAGCAGGTGAACAGAACGGGGCAGTCTGTACAAGACATCTTTGAATACGGAATTAATTTGATTTCAGCCAGTGTCGACCATTTTGAAGGACTTTTTACTGCGAGTCGCATGACTCAGACGAGCCAGCTGGTTTGGATGGGGTGACGCAAAGGAAAAAGTGCAGACCTGTCAATTCATATTAACACTTTTTTCACAAGAACATCTCTATTTTCCAATGGGTATGATCATTGCTGGCAAGGGGCGAGACCGAAAAGAATTTTCTTTCGAGACGAAACCAAGAGCCGTTGTGGCCAAGTTAACCGGAAAAGTCGGCCCTCGTCCATAGCTGACAAGCCCAACGCTGGGTAATTACAGCAGGAATCGCCATTCCTTGAAAAAATAATTTCTTCTGAAACGTCCAAGGGGATGAAAATGGAAATACAATCTCCCTAATCAGGAGAAATTAACATCTCCAGACGCACTGAAGCAATTACCCCTGGTACAAGAAAATACAAAATCTTTTAGGTCAAGTCGACAATAAGTTACACAAATTTTCTTACTTACATTTAACACAAGAAACATTTCATCAGCTACAAATTATTCATAAGCTACCAGAAGCTCACAACATCATCAGAGCTAATACACAAATATCTATGACAGAACTTTTCATTCCATGATTCAAATAAAAATCCATGGGTTATGAAGAACACAATTTGAACTTGGGATTAAAATTGTAATATCTCACATTTTCATCTCAATACAGACTTTCAATCAACTCTGCACCCTGACATTCATTGTAGGCAATATTCCACCAGTGCATGCCTTGAAATACTTTATATTGCACGACTATATCCCTGTATGGGCCAATACATAGACAAATCTCCAGGGCCATGACCTTAAATTTGGGTGCGTCCTTGTTGACCAGAGGGAAACTGACCCACCACCTCTCAGAGCTGACCCCACACCTTTCAAAGCTGACACACACCTCTCAACAGCTGTGCTGAAAATTGTTTGAAAACAAACATGCATGTTGTCAATATCACACCGGTACGAGCACACCTCGCACATTTCACATATACACCCTTACCGCAGTTGGTTATCATCCGATCAGCTGGTGCGATATTGTGTATATTGCATGTAAATATCAAGGCACTATCTGTACATCACTCGCACATTTCACACCGAAATCCACATGCTGCAGAAACCTGCCAATGCCTTTCCCACCACTTGTACATATCAAACACTTACAAAAGCATTTGCCTGACAGTGTTACAAAAGCCAACACAAAAGAAATTAAGTACTTTTATCTTTTCAAAGCAAGATCGGTTGAACATCAACCCTGTCAACCTCTGTATTTTCGATTCCATCAACCAGAGTGTTTACACTCTAAACTAGATATGTACGAGTTAAGAAAACAGGAGAGTGGTCAGGCCGAACTACATGCCCTGGGGCGTCAGGTTTGTAATGTACATGACGAGTCCATCGTATGTTTCCGATTGTTTCCTTCCTTTTCCGACATCTCAAGGATTTCAAGAGTGAAGACATGTTTTCCCCAAAGTGGACCCTAGTGCTACACTTGCTTTTCACACCCCTAGGGGTCAAAACACCTATTTAAATCCCCTGTTGAAAGGGGGTAGCACTCTAGGGGTCAATAATGTCATTAAGACCAAGGTTCTGGGGGTGAAAACTGCCTCCTGCTCTTATCTCAATGAGTTTCGCCTTGTTAAGTCTGCCTTCACCTTTGTTTGACGATTTGACTGTTTTCAACAATGTGAAATAAGAGGTTGATGTTAAGGTAAAGTCATTATTATTCATGACTTAAATATCATTTACCATGTTTTGAGAGGCATTCGTCAACATGAAATAGCTATTTTAAGTGTACATTTCAGGTACTGAAGCCGTGGTGAAATTTGGGTTGTAATCAACGACCTTGTTGTTAACATGAAACTGATAATAGCAACGTAGATTTGAAATATGATATGTAGTGACGGTGGAAATGTACGACTTATGTCAACAGCAATAATAAAGCTTGAAATTAGCATTTGAAATGGACGTGAACCTCATGGAAACATATGTTGGTCTGTATTGTATCAATTGATTTTTTTGGCTGGCACAATGACAAAACATTTCCCATGTCCTCAAATTCAACAAAGGGCCCTGAATTTAATTACAAATCAATTTTTCAATACAAAACAGTTACCATAGAAACGCAAATGATGGGAGGCGGAAGTTTTGTTCATGACGACTTGGTTAATTTGTGAAATAGGTCCCAACCCCTGATGATGTAATACACATGAATTTCAGGCAGCTAATTGGGAACAAATTACATCCAAAGATCCAAAAGGGGAGCTTACTGAAAGCATCGAGCTAGCTAATAGGGTCGACAAACCTCATCCAATCAAGCCAGTTTGCTAAATATTGTCATTTTCAAATTTGACAGACCTAATTATGATGATCAGCTAAAAACTGCAATTATGATCTTGGGGGGTCCAAAATTTCTATCAAACTATTAGCAACATTCCAAAGTTTCAAGTGGATTAAATTCAAATTCTTGCACAATCAGAGGATGAAAATATAATTAGGTTTTCATACAAATACCTCATTTTTCAATGCAATTTTGTTGAGATTTCAGCGTCTATTTCAAAATCATTTTGCGTTGGCATTCATTAACAACTTAATCAGTATTTCATTAAACTGGTAATAATATTACAAAGATTGTTCCCAAGCGTTCCATTTCAGTCAATTTCATCTCCCCGGGATCCGTCCCAACACCCTAACAGGGATCCATGCCATGCCAGGAGATGAAAGCATATCTCATACCTATCATACCAATATGTCCGTTACTCCTGCGATATGACTACTATGTTGATAGGAACATTCTTCTTGTTCCAAGTTTACCAAGTTATTTCATTGATTTTTTAGAAGATAAAGTGACGTGATTAGTCTACAGGACACGTTAATATCACCCTCGAAGTAATAGAGTTCTTCTTGTGGGAAAGTGCACATTTTCGTCACAATAGAGGCCATGTTCACCTGTAATATACAACGCCTCCAAGACAGCCTTCTCATGACTCTCTTTGAACTTTTACAACCATAAACAGAATTGTTTTATTCTTCTTAAAATATCATAATAAAAGGCTTGCATAAAATCAATGTATTATTTCAGTCCATCTCCTATACGCCACTCTTCGTACAAATCTATGCAATAAAAATTTATTGGATACATAAACATTCATTAACCATGACTACTAATGAATATAATACATCAATAATATACATCACTATTTCCTGATTGATTGCACCAACAGCTGGTCCCCATGACCTCCTTAAGATGACAGCTCTATATGCATCTATGGTCACCACGCAACTGACTTAATTGGCCAAGGGATGACCTGTCAATCAATGCTGTCCTTGACTTGTTAGCCTGAGATGTAGTGTGGATGGAAAAACCAACACCATTAAGCTTTTGTCAATTTCCATGTTGAAATAACAAGACAATGAGTATGTTCCTAACAGGCCAGACACTAATCCTATTAGTGTTACATCATCTTGAGTAGGTGTTGACACAACAGATTGTGTCATGCCTGGTCAAGACTGACCCCTGCATGCTTGACCATTGTGTTGATGGATAACATAATCCCTTCCCATATCTCTCAACATTGTATCTCCATTATCTCGTCCTAACCTCATTGTTTTGACAACCTCCTTATTTTGTTTACACAAGAAACATGTACATTTCACTTGTAGATTTCTTGATTAATACCAGACCTTTGATCAACATCATTTCAACAAGGAATTGATATGAAAAGTTTCGTATTCATTGGAAAGGTTGAAAATAAAAAAAGTGTTATGCTACAAGGAAGTTAATATTGGATATATTTAATACCTGTAATATTAGATATCATAGTTCATCTATGGAAATGGCTTAATTAAAAAGTTCTGTTTTTAAAGCAGCAAACATTACATATATTTAACGTCACAGTTAACAATTAATATCATATTTCAATAACGGATATGGCTTTGATTAAAACTTACTTTATCCAGAAAGCAAATATAGCTTATATTTATGACAGTAACATCAGATATAGAAATGTTATATTTCAGGAATGGAAATGAAAACGGCTTTGTTAACAAATCCAAAGAATGTAAATGCTACAAGACTTATCATGTCAATTTCACTTCATTTCAAAATGATCTCTTGTGACATGTGGTCTTAATTCCCCCCTCACATGACATTGATGGATATTATGACAGAAAGAGCTCTTATCTGTGATTACTTCAGATCCTGTAACTAGTTTATGGCCATCTACAGGCCCTGACTGACCAATGGTCAAAAGCTAATGGTCTCCCTCGGACAGGGTAATAAATGTCTGTCCCATGTAACAGGTACTTGTTCATGGGTCTACAGATTACTCCCCTCTTACAGCATCTTGTAAATGATGCAGATAATGAGACTAAATGTGCCGTGGTGTATCTGCCCATTAGGGTGCCCTAGTATAACTGTCATTGTTTCAGCACCCAGTGTTGATTGTAGTATTACTTACTCGTTAATTGCTCATCAGTTGTAACCTGGGTTGAAATGCACAACACCACATTTCAAGTGTATAATGATACCTAAAGTCAAAAGGAGAGTTACTGTTGAAATGAACTCCTCAACTTCAACAACACAGAAAATGTGTGCACCTTACAATTTCATAAACATGTATTATGCATACATATTATACATTTGATACTTTTAGAGATACTCTTTTGAGAGAGTGAGTATGGTTTTACGCCGCTTTTAGCGATATTCCAGCAATGGATTGTTTTAACCACTGCTGTACCCCAGAAACAAAAAATGAAATGGTTATTCGATGGTTTATGTAGTTGAAACGAATTGCCACACATTTATGAACTGGTGAGGTGAAGTGAGGTGAAATGGTGTTTAACGTCGCATTCAAGATTATTGCACTTTAAAAGCGTGTGCATGTGTGTGAGTCTCTCTCTCTGTGGGGAGGAATAATAGCATTGAGAAAAGGGTGGATGGAGAGAGGTACGGAGTTTGGCTGGAAGGGGGAGGCAGTGGGGACATGGAAGGGGGGGGGGGGACACGAGAGGGGGGAGCATACAGAGACCAACAAACACAACCTCTACAAAAATAAAAGTTATTCAGTTGAACTTGATCCAAATTAAAGTTTTTCAACAAAATTAACATACACTGAAGAGTTTTTATTTGGAATAAGTTCTTGGAAGAGGGCTCCATTGTCTGCCATCTATCAACCACAACGGAGGGTTTATTGGATGAATGAACGTACATTACAGCCTGGAAGTGGTATGTACAAGGTAATCCCTCTCTAACCTAGTGGTCAAGATTGACATTGACAACAGGACAATAGTGTAAGTTGCTAAACAGGCTCTAACAAATTGCTCAGGAAAAATATTTTGCAATGCCAGACCTATTGCCCCAGGGATGCCGAGGTGGGCTTGTCAGGGGTGATGGTGGCAGGGACAGATTGGCCCTAACGTGGCACTTCGAGACTGACTGACAGTAAAATGGACCCATGTTAATTTCAATTGTAAATTTCAATGTTAACAGGTTCTAATTGACAGTAAAGGATCTGGTGTCTGCAATGGCCACTGAGGGACGGGCATCCCTCAATATTTGCTTCCTGATCACATGGAATGATGATGCATCACTTCGCTTGTCTCGATATCTGTGACTTTTAAACGACCAATGCTGGGAAATAAAGATGAATTTGAATATCTAATCCTAAGATGGATGGAGCAAATGGTCCTATTCATTACATTCGCACTTGCCACAACTTGTTTCCGAAATGTACATCAACCATGGTCTTTGCGATTCAAATTGGAATTTTCTGGGACCAAAGTGTAATTGTTTTCACTGTATAAAAACATATGGCTGGCTACAAGCATAAATCTTGTCAAGCATGTGTGTATTGGGATTTGAGAAATTGAGTCGGTTCTCTCGTGAGTGGCCCCTAAAATCTATCACCTGTCATATTGTATGTCAAAACAGTCGGATAGATACTCACAGGGATAATCTATGTCAATTGCCAGACCCCGAGGTCAACTGCACTAGCACTGGAGACATATTAGCAAATCAGGCCTATCTTTCATACACTTTTAACGACAGGTTTGTGCTACAACGATACCAATTTGAAAGCAATCAATTTCATCACAACATAATTCATTTAAATTTCATGCAGTAACTTTTATCTGCTACAACAACGGTGTTGTAAGTTGGGGAGCCTGGTCTCAGTGTCAGGCTGCGATATCCCCATGACGTAACACCTGTCTCTAGCATTTGACGTCTATCTTGCATCAATCACATATTGTCTATTGTGCCAGGAAATATACTGACATGTGAAAACGCTTACTCATGTCATATAACAGAAGGATCATATGACGGAAGGATCATACAACAGAAGGATCACATAACAGAAGGATCATATGACGGAAGGATCATACAAGAGAAGGATCATATGACGGAAGGATCATACAACGGAAGGATCATCAGAAGGGCGAGTCTGTGGATCTTGTCAGAATAACACAAGACCTTGATAACTACGCTGTGCTTACAAAACAGTGTCAGTATAGAGATATCACAGCTGCTGCAGCTCCTCATTAAACCAGTGCCATTAAAAGATGAGGCAACAATACCATTATTTCATATGGCAGCTAATTCCAAGAAATGTCAGATTTGATTGTAAACATAAAATAAGACTCAAAATTCTTCCTCAATTGAAAAATTCCAACTTATTTTCGCAAAGCAATTCTCATGGGGGGATTTGGACCACCGGTCATCCAGTCCACGTCCATGCCCCACCCTCCCCCTCTCGTGGCCCCAATACCTGGCTTAACACTGCTTTGCTGGCTCTCGTGTGTTGGTTTCTCTCAAACCAATTTTCTTCACTTTGGTCCTAAGACGACATGGGATTTGCTCCTTGATGGAACCTATAGTATAAACACCATCGGCCACAACTAATTCCGCACAAATATTTAACGCTAACGTCCAGCACTATCAGCCTACATGGAGAAAATGCAACACAGAGCTTTTGTTCAAATTTAACTCTGTCGTTTAAATATTTTTCTTGAACATTTTGCCTACCGTGGTCTTTGGCGTGAACTTAAGAAAACCTTTTCCCAAAGACACAACATGACAAGTGAAGTTTTAGAAGTAATTGGCTTGCGAAGGGTGTATTCCGTATTCCTCGGTTAAAAAGTTTCTGAAACATGTTTGACATAACATTCCAACATTTATCATGCTAAAAGTGACAGCTTTAGCAATTATGAACTTTACAGCCATTTTATGCCAGAACATAAAGGAGAAATTTCTTTTGTGAAAACGCTTAATATCCTAGACAAAAGCCCTTTGTTGCGATTTTCACCACATTAAATTAAATGAAGTGGGAATGATTAGAAATTGAGGAAAAGACAATTACATAACAAATACATTCAAACTATGGCCTGAGTCTGATGGCGCATGCAGGATGTGACGAGCGAAATTGACGCAAGTGGCGTTGATTTCGCAGTTGTCATGTATGTCCACAGATCTGTGACAGGTGCCCTGTGATGGTGTGGCACTTAGTATTGCTCCGTGACACCAGTCTAAGTGAAGATTCAGACGAGTATCACTTTACAATTATGTCACCACTTAACAACAAGAGAAATCAGGCTTCATGTTTGAACTGGGATTTGAGAGATTTGCTTTCACAATTTTTCCAAATACATGGCATTACTTGACCAGACAGGATGTCAAATTATTGAAAATGATAAAAGGTTGGTCACAATGCCTGTGTTTGCAGAGCCAAATATGACTCACCTGCCTGAAGACTGCATATTTGCCATCATATTTGTTAGTGCCTATGTTACAATTCATAACATAACTTCAAAACATTAGCCATAAAGGCATATTAAAAGACAGGAAGCAAAAAATGAAATCGACCACACTGAAATTGACGTCACGCTTAGCGAAATTGATGCATGTCAATACACACATGTTATATAGTGCTTCCTGACAGCTTGGTAAGTTTGCCTACGTTTTCAGACATAAAAACACATTCCCCAGGTCCTCGTGGTGTCAGTCGTTAGAAGGCTTACGATAACTTGGTCTTGAAACCTAAACACCAAAGTGCATGTGCCTATCTACGCAATCTGCAGAGGAAATTTGCACATCTCTCTGTGCAAACACCCTGCTCCTGTGCTGGGGATCCCTTGCCTTTGTTTGCACGCGGGCAGTAGCACTTGATAGCAGTGCCTTCGAGAATGCTGTAAATTTCTCAGCGATTTGGCGTTTTGTTGAAAAGCTCAAAAACATTGGTGCAGGAGCAGAAGAGCAATAGGTCAAGATGCTTGACACATTTGGATGCCGTTTTTCCGCTACATTCAGCCAACAACCGTTTCATTTCAAAGCTACATCGACTCAACAGGCATTTTATGAGTCTTCATTGGTGAAAACTGTTTTCTTAATCGACACAATCCATACTCATAGACTAGTAAACCAAATATCCTTCCCGAAAACAACATAAACGTCATGACACCGTCCGAGTTAAGTACACACATGCATTTCAACCATAAAAACAGTTTCGTATTTAAAACACATCTGATGTGGATCAGTAAAAATTAGCCGACTTTGCAAAATGCTTACACATAATCTACCAGCGAAATCAGCGCTTTGCTGAAATCATGGAACGGTATAGAAGCACATCCCCATTTGGTTCACGCATAAGGACCACCAGGAAATGTGAATTAAGCTGAGTCTTATGGGGATGCTGATTCGCTGCTGACAAAGTTGAAAAAAGCAGGGTTAAATGTATCCACTAAACGAAAATCCACAATATGTTCGTCAGCCCTCCGATGATATCGTCCTCATATTGGGCAAGAATCGAAGCAGTTTACAAGAAAACAGGGCTATCAAGACTGAAAATCATCCTAGCGACAAACCAGTAAGGCGTCTGAAAAACTATGTGAATCTAAGAGTTTCTGCAAGAGGTATAAACAAGGTTGATGCATAGCACACATGGTGGGATCCCCCTGGCTCACACTATCATGCCGAAATGATATCTAGCGCTTTCACAAACGCCAATCACTGGGGTAAATGGCTTGTGCTTGAGGTCATGGCTATACAGTGGTTTGTATTGGCTACATTTTGTGGCTGGGACCCTGAAAATTACAAAAATATTATCTCTGCTGGCAAAACCTGCTACAAGAAAGAACATGAATCATGCTTCATAATTACTGTCATTGTATACCTTGGCTCAGACTGGTACATTTCAAAATTAACATGATATGAAATGAGCTTATTCTACACGGCCACCCAAAGGTGTGTTGAGCTTTCGGTTTAAACATTACAAAAATAATTAAACAAGAACATTACAACAGGTTAATTATACCCTGAGAGGATTACTTCAAAAGACTGAAGGTGAACTGAAGAGGAAGATATTAAAAACACATCATTAAGAACATAAAATAATAACAGGTAAATCATACCGAGACAGAGATTTCAAAACCCTGAAAGCTAACTTATGAGGAAGATCTTAGTCATAATATCATTAAGAACACAAATAATAACAGGTTAATCACACACACCCTGAGAGAAAGATTTCAAAAATTACCAAACTAGGAAGATCTAAGAGACCCATTATCATTATGAAATGTATATAATTAATGTCAGTTTCGCCATCATTATAATAACAAGTATGTCTATAACTTAAAACTAAAGACCATTAACTTCTTAATTGACGTCTATTACACTTAAGAAGTTGACAGGCCTTGATGGTGACTCGTCAATATCAGTTGTCAATTTCTAACCTGACATCATCTCCCGACCAAGACAATGGATTAGATAATATATTTGCACTTCCTGGGCTAAGGAAGATTATATAATCTCTTCAAGAAATTCAAACATTGATGGAAGAAAAAAATCTGTTTTTTTTTCAGCTATCGTTTCTTTTACAACCGGCTTGCTCTCTCTTGTTTCAATTAGTGTATTTGATCTGGGATTGAGATGGAGAGGCTTGTTTAGGAGACTGATGTGCGAGACAGACATGCCCTGAATTTCAACAAACTTAGACATCTTCGAGGTTACGCGATGTTGACAACGCCTAATTACATCACGCTCCTTATCAAGACATACGGAAATAATTATTTTCAAAGGGCTCACAATTCAGCCCCAACACCAGGTCAGGTACACACTACTAAACAAATGTTGACAAAAACGGGGGAAATTTAACTGTGGTTTTACAATAGGGGAGAAGAATTTATGAAATCTTGAGATTTTCGATTCCATTCAAACCGTCAGCAAATATGATTGGGGTAGATACACTTGGGGTTTGCAAAGGCCGGGAGTTTGACCAGTGGTCTGGGAGTGTTTACTTAGGACCTTGGAACACACTCGGTCCACACCCCAGAGCTTTCACAATAAACAACTTCTACTAAATGAAACCTATACCCTTGATGGGGAATCATTTCAACTTCCTTTCTTGTTTATAATTCAAAGGATTATCTGTTTTCACAATAAAGATAATAGCACGATAGATCTACATCAAAATTTTATAATATTTGGAAATTTAAAAAACAGCACGCTTTACAAATGACTTTTAGGTTGTAGTCTCTATTTCTTAAGGCAAACAAATACCTCAATATTTATATTCGTAAACAAAAATAAACATGTCCAAGACAATAAGTACCAACCAAAACAAACAGGAACCTTTGGAGGGATTAAAAATCTATAATCCCAGTAAGCTGTTTTTCTATGTTAACTGTTAGTTTTAAACAAGTTACTGTGTTAAGCATGTTGTTGATACCAATGGCATTCAACGCTAAAACAAAGGACAGACTAAATATTAGTCTCTGTTCTTGACAGTGTTTCAATGTGGACAATTACCACACAATGCCTGAGTGGTGGTCAGTAGCAGGTCTGGTCAGCTTCAAAATATTGATCCATGTCAGGAAGTGGCTCGAAATTGGCAACATTTGAAAATCCTTTAATGCCAATTACAGAGCAAGAGACTAATCACTAATCCTCTGTATTAAGGCCTGTTCTTGAGATTATTGACATTAGACTAATTAGCCCTGGCAGAATGACATGCTGTTTGTTTTATACATGTTATTTGTTAATTGTTACATTGGTACGAAATAATTGATTTTTCAAATCCCTGATTTGTCAATATCATTTTAAGTTTGAATATATAACTATATATTCTATTCCATTGTCAAAATCTATTGACCTTTATGTTTGGGAGTTTTCAATGTGTACTTTAGTTGTTTCAGAATTGAATAGATTTCTTATTTACATCCATGGCTCATGAATTTCTCATGACAAGACAGCCAATGTATGAAACACATTGATTATGCCCAGCAACGAACTACATACTCTCTTTGATAATGTTATCTGCAACCATACGCCCCCAGAGCTTACGAGAAACAGGCCCCGTTTTCATCAAGGTTTCAGTGAAATTGACATGTTATTGACATAACATGAAAACGAATTTAGGTAATTTTACAAGTCCTTTCAGTGTGTCCTTACCCTCTATCCCGCAATGAAGACAGACGCACATAACACTAGTTATAAATTCCGTCAAACTGGCTTTCACGGCCTCGAACAGTTTTAGAAATCTTGTCTATTCAGAAATGTATTTGCAATTGACAGGAGCTGGGAGCTCTCGTGTGTCACGGGTAACGTTTAGACAGGCATGTCTGTCGCACGCTCTTACGGTCTGCAGTGACCGTAGTCACGAAACAGACACTGGATAGACAACCGATATAGAACACCGAGTGTACTCGCATTCCGCACATGCCACAATAATAATTTAAGTTGTGTGTTGAAATCCACACGACAAACGAAGTGAATTCCGACAGAAAATAATTTTCACCAAGGAAAAGTATTTCCCTTGTATTTCCGTGTTTGTGACGGCAGTCGTGTCGCCGGTTTGTAAGATCAAATTACAAGGGCTTGATTTACGGCGATTTCAATTTAATTTATTTTGATGATTTAGTTTTTAAATGATTTTCCACGTCACATTCTTAGTCAATGGTTACGTTGAAAGAATTTTAAGCCAAGGACCTTGAACCAAAGCCAATGTGAAAATGTGCGAGTCTGAATCGGTAACATTCCTCCTCTCTCCAAATAATTCAAGGCATTATAGTGTTTATCTCAACAAATGCATTTCCCTTGAAGTAAACCGAGCTAAATCCCTAAGACAATCGGAACAAAACGACACCTCAGTCGTGTTTACAAAGCTGCCAAACTGACCGACGAATGAAACCCATGGACGCTTACCCTATTCAAGCAGAGAAAAGAATCCTTGATATAAAGTTTTCATGACGCTCAGTCACCCCTAGCAACGATACAACTAGATAAATCTCAACTTCCTTTGAAGTGTGTCATCAAAATCTATGTCCACGATTTCTCGTCACATAAGCCTAAGCAATTTTCGCACGTAAAACAAAAAGATGGGGTCAATTATTGTCGTATCGCATGGCCTATTATCGTCCTTGTACAAGTTGAAGATGTAATTTTGTTTGAAATAACCCCAGGCTACTTGGGGTCCTGTGATCCAGTGAATTAATTCCTGTGCCAGGGGCGAAAGGGACACCCATCGGAAACATTCACGGGGTGCTATCAGGCAACTCCCGGTCCAAGTAGAAATTATCACTTTCTGCGGACAACTCAAAGCTGAAATCTCAACCAGCCATGTTATTAACCTCCCCGTGGACCCAGCCATAGACATGGGCTGTCTTTGTCAATTTCGGGTAGGGATGCTGAACTCCGTTGTAGGGGTATAGTGTTGTCCCGACCTCTTCGCCCGTGTGGGTGTTTGCACCTGTCGGGGACATACCTCGCCCTGCCTGTCTCCCGTTTCTGATAGATCACCTATAAACTTTGATTAATGTTTGCAATAGACAATTGTCAATGTCACTCTCTGCTTGACATGAGCGCTTAGTCACTGTTACGCCACTACGAAATGTGATATACGCCATTATGTGACATCGAAAATATAACTTACGTCTTGAAAAGGAAATGTTTAGTGAACAAACAATATGAATTTATACAATGTTTGGATATTTTTTGTTTTTAATTTCACAGTGCAACGCCAAACCTATTAAACGAAGTTAAGCATGGTTGATATGATCTTGATGTCGAGGGGCAGTTGTAGCCGAATCTAAATGATTTTAGAGTTAGGAGCTGGAAACACGATCTAGGCAGGAGCATTCAGCTGGCTTTTCACGCTAATGTTGTGGAGGAAACAATACAGTGTTTTACTTTTGCCTCTGCCTTTGGGAATAGCGGCGCCAATGGGTTTCGGGACTAATAAGCCATTGTCTTGAAGTTTCATTACAAATATTATTCAAAACTGGCCTTGCCCATAAGACTCTTATTGTTATGTGTCACAGGCCACGAAGTGCTTGCGCACATTCCAGTGACCCCCCAAAACACGCGCTCCAACCTAACACCCAAACATCGGGTAAAAACATTAGAAAAATAAATGTCTTGGAAAGGCATAACTTAGAGCAAATGTTTCGCTGGGGGATTAACCTGAAACGAAACAATCCATAACTCAGACTGCCTTATCTTCACTCCACCAGCCTATTCGTGAGAAAATAAATTTAGAGAAATGTACATGAAATCGACAAAATGTGATATACACACGTTATGGCCTTAGGAGATACATACATACAGTGTTGTACATTTTGATGTTCTGATCTTATCTGAGAGACGAAGCGCATCTCATACATAGTGTCCTTTTCTGATAGCTACTGTTTGTGTTATATAACATTGTTATCTTCACGTAATGGGGACATGGTCGATATTTGACTTTATATACAAGACGGAAATTCCAATTTAAAAACATCCGTTTGGATTTTGGATCGATTAAACCAGTTATAAAACGCATTGTTTTGACAACTAAATAAGCGATTAATTGATCACCACACACTTTATACAACTAACAATAAACAACGGACGTGATATACCCTTTGACATTTGAAATATACAAGGCTTCCTATGAAATATACAAGAAAGGTTATTGTTGGAAAGACAGCGGCGGTACGGTGTTGATGGATTGAGATTGACAACATTCCCCCTGGCAGGTACTCGCGCCTAGATTTTAGGAAGCACGTGAAAATCGTGACATGTAATAACCCTTTTATGACAAGTATTCACCGGGCGGTAGCCATCAACAGGTTTCTGGGTACAGCAATGGACATTAACCTGAGTTTATGGCCCTCCCATCCCGGGTACACGACATTGTGTACCTACCTACCCGCTTCAACACAAGACGACCATTGAAATATACAACACTTTCCTGTCAAAGCGAAATACACAACACAGATTCCACACATTTCCACGTAATCCACAGAAACGAACATGAAATAAAACTTACATTGAGTTTGTCGAGTTCCAGTGGATTGGGGGTAGTTTCCGTCCACTGTCAACCACAGATACCATGGACATTGCCAATGGCATAAGGATGATATAATATTGTAAAAACCAAGGCATCCTTCGTACGAATGTAGATATACTGTCAGCAAATCCCATGCTCAGGATCTCACGGAGCTATACAGGTACCATCCAGCATAAACACGGAGTTAGGTGCTCCGTTGTACTATATAAACTCCTAGTGTACTCCACTGTGATGCGTTAACGCTGATCTGACGGGCGCTCGCTCTCACCGCTCGCTAGCTACACACTTCTCTCACTGAGCGATCAATGTGCAATCGACAACAGAAATAGACTCGTCACGTGACCAAACACAACACGTGGGGCGCCGTTCGGGTTGAGAGGATGGTGGCTGCTGTAGTTATTGGTCGTGGATTAGCGCGGTGTGGCGATAAGACTACAATATAGCCATGCCCATCCAATATGTATTATACCAGCAGAGAAATCAATTGGTCCATTTTGATAACATGTTTGCTACTTACAACCGACCACGTGATGCGTTCGATTCTATACTAAAGTTCGGTCATGCATTGATAGTTAGCTGTTCATTTCAATGCCTGTAGTCTTTATTTACGTTGTTTTTGTTTTGATAAACTTTTGTCTAGTTAAGTGGTACAGCCTTTTCTGATGAGATGTAAACTTGGCCTTGCGGGTAGAAGATGCTAAGTACAATGACGCGGTTCCTATTGCTCTTTGGCAGTAATATTGCCTATGCGGCGGTAAATGTTAACGCTGCTCTGTTCGTTTCTTTAGGTCTTGTGTGTTTGTAAGCGGTGTTCGACATCGTGCTTATTGTTTTGTATATACACGGAACAATTTCTGCCTCCCTCAACAAATAATATTTGATTAACTGAAAGCATTTTTGTTTTCAAAATGAAATCAAATTCAACATTACGTCATTACTCAAATTGTTTTGAAAATGTTTAGCAATGTTAGTGATTGTTCGTTCAACAAAACAATATTTTTTCAACTGAAAGTATTTTTGTTTTTGTAAAAATGCAAATCAAACTCAACATTGCGTCATTTCGCATATTGTTTTATTATTGTTAAGCCGTGTTCGTGATATTACGTTCAACAGATGATAATATTTTATACATATAACTATTTATATATATTCTTTTTGTTTTTGAAAAATCAAATCAAAGTCAACAGTAAATTGATTTGTAAATACATTCAAGAATGTTCGTGCTATTTCGTTCAACAAATGATAATATTTTATCAACAGAAAAACAAATCAAATTCAACACTAAACTTCATGAGCTTCAGTTGAACATAATTTCTGCGCTTTTGATAACTGAGTGAACAGTATGATCTGGTCCCTGATCACAGGGAAGATAAAAGCCACTTGCAATGGCGTGAAAAATACTGTAAGTATTCCTGAAATCGACAAGTATACATTTCCATCCATCACGAGGTGAAAGATGCATCACTAATGTACGTAACAGACAACCTTGTGTGTATTTCGGGCGGTACGCTTGCACATTTCATCAGTCGTGGAAATTTGACAGCCAATGACTTAATCAGGCGTATTAATCAACAGAGATAGAAAATCAAATAAGCATGGAACGGGGGGATTGGACAAATTATAACCACGCGCAACATTCTCTTGAGATTGTGAGAAAAAGATTTAGTTTGAAATTTCAAAGCAGAAATCGAATGTCATTCGTGAATTTCACGCACAAGCTTGAACCCGCCTGATTAACTTTTCATAGCCGATTACACGTAAACTTCAGAAGCCAAATTAATGCATGAAAAGTCGATCGTTGTTCTTACCCTAATTAACTGAAATCTACATGTGTAACTGACAAGTGACTAGGTAATTGACAACGCTATGGATTACCATTGATATATGCAGTGAAAACGAACCGTTACAACGTTGTTCATTACGTCCGACATATTGACCGGATGGAGACGCGTACATGTGGACCCAAACCGTCATCAAAAATATTTAACTTTTTCAAAATATTTAAAAAATCGATTGTAGAGTGTCATGGCTTGTATGAAATGAACAACTTTCCTTTATAATTTGTTGTAATAACCAACCCGGAATGCTCGAACACGCACGGCGTATCATAGAAATGTCCTGTTATTAACACGAACAGTTTGGCGTACTTCTTAATGAAAATATTTGTAATTAAATATTTAATCGCGTTAGTTGTATCGTGACACGTGGTCCTACGGTCCAAAATGCTGAACCGCCGTTTTCTGTTTGCACATGACCTTTTTAGACGTGAAAAGTATCGGCCTTAGCTTGACTTTAAAAAAAAAAAAAAAATATCATTATAACGTCAGTAAACAAATCACGTAAATACTGATAAATAAGTGAGATTTGTAATAACGGAAAATGTTGATAAATGTTAAAAATACCTTCATGGTATTTAGAAACAAATCCATTGTATAGGAACATGTACGTGCGTGTTTATTTGTGTTATTTCTATATAAACAAAATCCTTCAAGGTCCTGGACTTGAGAATACAGTAACAAAACTCTCAGCCAAAGTCCCTCCAAGTATTTAACGACAGGTTACGATCCTGTGACGCGCACACGGTTTTCAAGCCTATTCCTGTGAAGTGGCATGTATTTCAGTGGTCAGTCCTCAAGTCTCGCGCAGGTCACGTGCGACGTGGACATTCCAGTGTCTGGTCAAACACTGACCACGAGGAACTGTATATTGTAAACATTCTCTCATGAAATCAACACCATTGTCAGGGTCTTCAAGTTCTGTGAAGCTATTTCGAGTTCGGTCATCTCTCGGAGCCTGTCTTCAGCTTGTATTACGCCCGTCTGTGAACTTCCAAATCAGGCACTGTAGCAGGTGTTCTACACGTATATTACTCTAACTTAGAATTGTAATTCACTTCTTCTCCTCACTGACATTTCCCTACCCCTCACTAAAGTGCCGTCACCCTTGAGGACACATTAAGGCTTCCCTAGCCTTGCTCCAAGGCTGTAATGAAAGATAAGTCCATGGCGGTGTAGTAATTCTAGCCTCCTAATAGGCAAGTCAAGATGTGTGGAGGGGCGGTCGGGTAGCCTAGTGGTTTAAGCGTTCGCTCATCACCCCGAAGACCCGTGTTCGATTCCCAACATGGGTACAATGTGTGAAGCCCATTTCTGGTGTCCCCCGCCGTGATATTGCTGGAATATTGCTAAATGCGGTGTAAAATCAAACTCACTCACTCACTGAAGATGTGTGGACAGGACTCCAGTCTAGAATAGGGACAACTTGTTCTTATTATTTATATAATTTAGAAATTATGATTAAAACTAATTATTATTGCCTTGGAGACTTGTGCAAGCCTAGGAAAAAGATTAAGGTCCCTTAATAGAGGCTTAATACTGTTTTATGATTGTACACTATATCACATGTGTGAAGGGTCAGACCCAAATACTCTCCCTCTCTCTCTCTCTCTCTCTCTCTCTCTCTCTCTCTCTCTCTCTCTCTGTGACAAACCTAGAAACATAATTGAGGTGAACCGGGATTCAAACCCCAAATCATAGGTTTCAGCTGCGCCCAAGGGACGCAACTCTGCACATTGAATTGCAGCAGCTATGACAACTGGGCTGCCATGCTCCCAGAATGAAAGCGAAAGCGAACATAGGGATGATTAAAGTGAAAGTGTGAGTGAATGATGTTTTACAACCCTGTTGGGAATACTACAGCTAAACTACAAGTGCATGTAAAGACTAGTGGTCGATAACATGAGCAACAATCCACCCCACGGGGGTATGACACACAAGTCACTAGCCCATACATTGTAACTATCAAATCATCTGTCCCTGACTAGAATGAGACCTGTGAATATCCGAGGTAGAATCGGTCTTCAGTAACCCATGCCTGCCGTAGCAGGTAACGTAAGAGGCGGCCAACGGGATTGGGGGTCAGGCTCGCTGATTTGGTTGATTCATGTCATCGTACCCCAATTGCGTGGATCGATGCTCATGATGTCAATCACTGCATTGTCTGGTGCAGACTCGATTATTTACAGACCGCCATCATATAGCTGGAATATTGCTGAATGCGGTAAACAACAAATAAAAGAAAAAATACTAGAATGCGAAGTTGGAGACATTCAGCCCCAGAATCCCTACAGGGGAAAATAAAGTGTGAGAATAAAGAGACATTCGAGTGTCGACTTCCAGGTGAATGTCCATCACTACTCGGCCTGACAAACTTAATGTGTAGATATCCGTGACCCAGCATCCTGTCACAATCAACATTATGTCTCTCTAGGCCATAAACGACAGCACCAAAGCCCACTCTCAAACATTACAAAGAAAGGCTTTTCCGAAAAAATTACTGCAATAATTATCTAAAGGTGTGCTGAAAGATCATATCAAATAAATGAGTAATACAATTGTTGATAAGAATCAGTTATCAGGTAGAGTGACTCCATCTAGCGCCTGCTACTGACATCCTCGTGTCTGTCACAGGCCTGAGGCCTTGTCCTATTGCAATTACAATCTTGTTGATTTCATCCTCATCCTAGTCATGTTGATGATGAGGAGGACTAAGCAGGCACGACCTGCACAGCCGTGATGATGTCATCGCGGTGCATCCAGATGCACGCTGGAGATAGGTACCGCACTGCAGATCACAGTGTCTTGAGTATACGAGATGAACGAGATACATATTGCTTTGTTGATTATTCAGTTCTCTTTTATGCAGGATGCACATTGAAAATAGATGTTGCACTGAATATTATTTCCATTTTTATTTATACAAGGTGCACATAGTGGTACATTATGCTGTGGAAATATACATTTTTTCTTGTAATTTGAAATCTACATGCTCTTAACGATATTTTTGTTCTCCATGCAATTTGACCTCGACATGCACATAATGACATATTCCTCGGTGAAATTAATATTATTTTGCAAATCAATGTCAACATGCATTTCGCAACATATTTGTTCTTGGAATTTAACATGTATATGTTCATAACTATATATACTGCAATTGGAGATTATTTATTTGTTCTTGCAATTTTATATCTATATGTACATAACAATCTATTCTGCAGTGCAAATAATATATGTTTTCTTGCAATTTAATATCTATATGTATGTAACTATATATTCTGCATTGAAGATTATTTATTTGACATTCTTACAATACAAATGCGCCTTGTACATTTCACAGCAGGTGTTGTCAATTTCCACAGTGCAGACCACCGCCACCCATGAAGAGCTTCACTATATAGAACTGTGTTAATTGTGTCTATGACTTTACTGTTAAGACATGTGAAGGAGGGTAAAGAAATTACATATTTCTAAAAAAACATCCGGACTATTACCACTGTATGAAATGACGATGGGACCAGGGATGATGTTTTTGGAGGCGAACACCTAGATATTGATTTTTATAATTCTGACATTTGTTCTAAAGTTTTAAACATTGATGACCATTGTAGATTGTTAAATTTTAATCTTACGCATCCATCAGTCATTAGGTACTTTTAGTTCATTAAATTGTTCGAATACCGGTTTGCCCCAATTATGTTTCTAGGTAAGTCAGCACCATACCCGTGCTCGTGGGTTTCACGAAAGTGGGAAATGTCTGAGACCTGCATCACTTCGGGCTTTCCTCCCACATTAAGCTGACACGCCGTGATATAACTGGAATACTGTTAAAAGCGGCGTTAAACCCAACTCACTCACTCACTCACTAGTCTTCTTCACATTATTCAGTACTTGTAGGCCACAGGCCTTTTTTTACAAACAAAAACAATTTAGGTGGAAACAGTATAAAAAAAATATATTTCTTTGCTTTTTTTCAACAAAAGCAGTTTTAACATAATTGCATATTATCAAAGTTGGAGTATTTGTGTTCTTACAGCATTGACATAAAACAAGTACTTTGGTGTATCCATATTGATAATAGGGTCTTGCAATGACAATAGTGTATTTAACTTCAGAATATTTGGAAAGATGTAAAATTTAGATTTTATGTAACTTGGTCAAGTAGTCAAGGTGCTTGCTTGTTATAATACCCACCCCAGTTCATTTCCCAAAGCGGTTTAAAGTGCAAAACAACCTCTTGGTGTCTCCTGTCATTCTTATCTTCCAACTCTTACATAAGTTTGAAAACTTGTCCTCAAAAAATAAAACTGTGAGGTTCCTTTGTGGAAGTTTGACCTAAATGTCACCATGCCCCAAGTTTGTAAAACATTTCCGTTTGTTTGAGTTATGTCTACAATAATTTTTATTTTAATAGCTGTCCCTGAATCGTTTTAAAACTTCAACTTGGGAACAAAAAGGTGTGACAACACAACAGAACTTCAATCTTTATCACCAGCTTTCTTAACAGCACTCAAGGGCCAAATAAAAGCATCTTACGTGCTTCATCCATTCACACCCATTGACAGCCCGTTAATAAGAATCCAACACCTTCCTCCACGAAGAAATAAAACATGGCTTAGTGTACCAATATTTATGTCAACTGACCACTCAAACTTGCACACAGTATCCTATTTGTTTACTTCTCGCTGTTTTCTCTCGATATTAACATAATCCCTGGCGACTCCACCATTGATGTGTACCTTTCTCGACCAAACTTCACGCTAGGATAATGAGGTGTTAAATAGAGTAGAAGATGAAGTGTTTGTACAGGGCTTGTGCCTGTGCAGGCTTGCATCACAAAGAAATATACAAAGGGATTAATGAAATCTACATCAGTATGTTGATCTGGTCATTTTACTTCATTCATCTTTCAACAGGCTCTAACCCTGCTTCAACTTAACAAGGGATAAGCCTAGCTTACTGAGCTTAAGGGTTTGTCTTAAATACATGCCACAAAGTTCACAATCTGTTATTATGACTTTTAACTTCAGTAATATATTGTAAATATCCTTTACTAATGAGAGACTTGTTAGTACCGTTATCTGACCTTTGAAACAATACCTTTCATCAGTGCCTTTAGTAGCTGGAAACAATACCTGTTTCTTATTAGGATATGTCTTAATTAATTAGCTGCACCTTAATTATTTCTTGTTTGCTGAGATCAGTTATTACTATTGTCACCATAATTAGGCACCGGAACACCAGAATTAGTCACTAATGATATGAATGAAGTTATTTAAACTATGGGGCCTAATAATTTAAATACTGGTCATAATAAGGTATTGTTTGCCTTTTTGGAACCTGACCCAGGTAGATTGAGTCTCCAAAGAAGCCTCCAGCTGATGTTTAAGTAGAATTGTTTAATAATTCATATCAAATTAGGTGACATGCCAGTTTGCCAACTGATTGCATGTGGCAAGTTCTGTTAAAACACCATCTCAACATATGGCAGTGTCTTTATAGCTGTGTGTACAGATTTCAACGGTCAAGCATGGCAAAGGAAGTAAAGGTCATACCGAATTAATTATGAGACCTTCATTCCAATTATTGAAATATGTCTGCCGTTGTATTGGTAAAAATATTTTTTAACAAACTGTTCAAACATCTGTGTATCTGCTCATAATGCTATTTGTCGATGGATGTGATTCCAGTGCACGTTTGGATGGGCTACATGTATTGCGTATTTCATTAAGTAGAGCCAGAATGAACACACCTAACAATTATATACATCTGTAGGTACCTGGGCACATTAAAATGATGGGAGGTGGGTGTGTATGTATGTAGTAGTGAGGTAGGGTCGGGTAGGGGTGTTTTTTTGTAGTGAGGCAGGTGCGTGGTGGTGGGTGTTCGTTAGGGAGGCAAGTTGGGTGTGTTTGGTAGTAAGTTTTTTTTATAATATATACTTTTTTATAAAGAGGTGATAACTTGACCAAAACTTGGTTAAGTGATTGTTGTACTTTGTAGTGAGACATGGGGTGGGGGTAGGGGGTTGGAGGTACTTGGTAGTGAGGGGTGGGGGTTGGAGGTACTTGGTAGTGAGGGGTGGGGTGGGGGTAGGGGGTTGGAGGTACTTGGTAGTGAGGCAGGGGGGCAGGTACTTGGTAGTGAGGTGTGGGGGTGGGGGAGGTACTTGGTAGTGAGGCATGGGGTGGGGGTAGGGGGTTGGAGGTACTTGGTAGTGAGGTAGGGGGTTGGAGGTACTTGGTAGTGAGGGGTGGGGGTGGGGGAGGTACTTGGTAGAGAGGCAGGGGGGGATGTACTTAGTAGTGACACAGAAGTGACACACGGAAGTACTTGGTGGTGGTGAGGTGAGGGGGTGTGGGTGTGTGTAGGTGTGGGAGCTGGTGGTACTTGATAGTGAGGTGTGGGGGTGGGGGTGGAGGTGGTACTTGGTAGTGACACAGAAGTGACACACGGAAGTACTTGGTGGTAGTGAGGTGGGGTAGGGGGAGGGATGGGGCATGTTTTGTAGTGAGGCAGGTATGGAGTGGGGTGTATTTGATGAAATATTATAATTCTTTGATCCTAGACTGTGCATGGCACAAGGATACAGTTTTTGCTATATCAGCAGTTATCAATGTTCTGTTTGTCTATCTGACAACACCACCTACAGGTGTCTCCAATGACAGGAGCATCAAAGACAAGCCTAGTGACAACACCAACAGATAAACACACTAATCAACCAAACCATGAAACAGTTATACTCTGGTGCAACATACACTTGAAATGAAGTAAGGGACTCTCTAATCACAAACAAAGCCTGTCTTAGTAATTATCCCAATTTAGTCCTTGTGACTGAACTGTCACTAGCATGCTAACCCTTGTCACAGCTTGTAGATAACAGTTCTCCGGCAATAGACAACTGGTTGTACAACTCCAGTTGATATAAACGCCTTTGAAATGTATCTCAGTTCAAGGGCTGGGTCATAAACAACAATTAGCATTGTTCTGTCATGCTTTGTTAACTAGCCTCTAATTAGAGAGCAGAGACAGGTCTCAATGTTTCTCCAGGATCAAATAACCACTGGTCAAGCAGCCAGGAAGTGACCGCAGGATTTTATTTCCTTGTTACTTAAGTCTTGAGCTCTGAAACTGACCATCTCAGTTAATTACAGGTTTAATTAGAAAGCAGCCAACACAGATTACCTTGATAAAACCATGGCTGGTTTATAGGTCCGCACAGGTTAAAGACACTTTGTTCTTGGATTAGAGACCTGGGTTTTGACAAAGGACATAAACATACTGGATAACACCTATGCCACTTTGAAGTATTAGATTTCGGTGAAAATGGAAAAAATCAATTACACCTGATCTTAGTTTGACTTTAAGGTGCAAGATATTACAATCCGATACAAACTTGCTTGATACTGCTATTGTTATATTTCGATCATGTTATTTATTATGCATGTGAAAGCATTATATAAGAAACCAGAATATCAACAATAGACATTTGATATTTAATGAATAGATATTTAACAATTTTGTTACCAGGTTCCAAATGAGTTCCTATAATCTTCAGATTTTATATCGTCATGTTATTTGTTAACAATGAATTTCATGAGAATAATCTTTGACTTCGTCTTTTATTTCATTAAACATTTATGATTATTGTAAAAGCAGTTGTTTAATCTTAATGTGTAAACTTTCAACTGACTCCCAAGTAGTTATAACACTTATTGACAATGTAAGCGACATGTGTGTATAAATATTAAACAAGAGATAAGTAATATTTGTACCAAATGTAATCAGTATAATTAAAATCACCCCAGTAGAAAGTACTTGTTTTGTTTAAAGAGGAAACTAAAATTCTGAAACTTAATTCAATATTTATATTCTGTTAAAGAGGCACAAATATCTTTTAAAAATTTACTTCCTTGAAAAAAGTTTGTTTGGTAGTTCAGCTGTAAAGAACCTTCTGGTTCAAATTGTTCTATAGAAAACATAACATCTAATTACAATCCAGACACTAACAAATGTTATATTTGGGATAACACTTTCTTAGTAAAGTACAGATTCTCATACTATTTTCGGTTGAGTCCCGTCCGGGATTCGAACCCACACTGCCAGAGTGAGGCACCTAATCGCCAGCACACAAAGTCAGCAATCTAACCCACTCAGCCACTGAAACATCCACCAAAATTGAAAGTCTGACAACTGGTAGTCTAGATCCCGTTCTTTGAGTACCCCTCTGACAAGCGTAAATTGGCACGGCTCCCATGACTGAAAGCTACAAACACACAATACCATTTAGAAAGTGGTCAAATGTAACAAACGTTTTATTTGGGATAACACTTTCCAGTAAAGTACAGATTCTCATACTTTTTTGGATTAGATCGCTGACTTTGTGTGCTGGCGATTAGGTGCCTCACTCTGGCAGTCTGGGTTCAAATCCCGGACGGGACTCAACCCCCAAAAGTATGAGAATCTGTACTTTACTGTTAGTGTTATCCAAAATATAACATTTGTTACATTTGACCACTTTCTAAATGGAATTGTGTTCATAATCCAGACACTGCCTTTCAAAAATGACAAAAACAGGTTATTTTTGAAACAGAAATGAAACATGAATTGTTTGATAGGCATTACTTAGAAGTTGAAGGATGACAAAGTAGACACAATTTCTGGATAACAAATAAGTAAATAAAGAAGTTGTTATCCATACATTGTATCGACTTGTTAGAAATGAATCACGTCCATTTCAAAGACTGGACTTGTCTATTGCAGTGCAATGCTCCCACCTCCCTATGGCCTGGAGGGGTGATTGACAAGGATTGTGTTAATTTCCCACATATGTGGTGTACAAATGCACTTGTCTCCACTCTCCACTGTTTTGGTCTGATAACAGGGGTGATATAAGCCAAGTCTACATGTCCTCCATTCAAACAGCTACCCACACCCTGAGGGGGGTCATAAACCTACCCTTTATATACACCCCCATTCACTGGGACCATAAGCAATAAATTCTTCATGTCGCTTATGAACAATGACATCATTGTTTTGGGTTTATTGTGAGGATTTGTTTCCTTGGTAAAAATCATTGTTATTTGGTCAATGAGATCCTAACGTATCATTTTCACTGTCGGTGTTTGCTTTGCTTTGTCAATTTCGAGTCCTGATGTACATTTCATGATTCGTGACTGATTAGATTTTTTTTTCACTCTCATAAAAATTTCCAAAGCTCTTTTTAATTCATATTAATTGTTTTTGTAATTTATTCCAAAAGGATGCCATATATGCTTCAAAATATGCAATAAATATAAGAAAATCAATATTTTCTTGTCTTAATCATATTTTTTAGGCCTGTTGCATTTCACGCTGAAATATCAGATTTATTAACTGCCCTTTACACTGTTTCCTAAATGAGGAATATATCATATGCTGAGCTTGAGATATCAAATTCAATATTGATAGCATATTATCATAATTAATATTTTCATATTGATGCCAAACAACATGACAAAAGTAAGTGTGGCCTGACCGGGTCAGGTTTGTGTGAGGTGGGAATAAAAACCAACATCCAGGTGACCGCTGGAAACTGACCAGTGTCAAGTGCTGTTTGACCATTGTCCATAACAATACCACCATTCACACATTTTTTTCCGGAAGTCACAAAAGAGATCAAAACAAACAATAGGATATATCTTCCATCTTGAGTCATGATTGTTGGTTGTATAGCAAGGTATTTTCATTTCGAGTCTGTCAAAACTCGGACAATGGTTTGACATGAGCCTGCGTCCATATCTGTCCGTGGTTTATTACCCATCAAGCAAGTGACGAGGGCGATTCAACACACATCTCATATTTTCCTTTTTAGAGGAGAACCGGGCACAATACACATCAATTCCGGCGGAGAGAACATAGGTAGAACTCCGCCCGGCCTAACACGATAAAAGTTGTCCAGTCTGTGTGATCAGTGAAGTGTACTCGGACCCCGTCTTACAGAAATACCGCATTATGGAGTCTCAGAGAGGGCTCCATTGTAGGACATTGACTAGCCTCAATTTCGCTCGTCATGCCTGACTGGTTGCCAATTACCGTCTGTCGGTCGTCTTTTACCTGAGGCTGCTTGTATTTTACCTTTGCCTCAGTGCCGAGGTCGTAAATACCAATTCATCAATCAAGGTAAAATATGACGGAAGAGCGACTGGACAATAAGTGGACATTTTGTGGACACGCACCATAGCTGTGTTTCCAGTTGGAAAAGTAAACGGGTGCATGTTTTGATAGAGATATCCGCCATTACCACTATAGACGTTACTTGTCACCGGCCACAGCATGCATCCACCTGACTGAAATGTACATCAGTTCGAAATGCAGTAGCGTCAATTTCAAGACTGTTGTTAATTGCGAAATGCACGTGCATCACTGGCAAACTATTTCCCAGGCAATTAACAAGTGCAAAACAAGATTCTGCCATTAAAAAACTAGAACCCAAAAGATGAATCAAGTGGACTTAACTCAAGCTAATTATTCATCAATCAATGGTTCGGAGCGTGTATTTATATTGATGCTAATCTAAAATTAACGACAAGGTGTTGCAAGCTTGACCCCAGCATCTATGGTTATTAATAAATGAGTCCCGCGTAGCCTTGCACACATGTGGGTGGTGGAACATTTGTGCAGAGATCCCCTTGGAAGATTATGTCCTCAATATGTTCATGAATACACGGGACCCTCATTAATGGTCACTGAGAGTTCAGCAACTGTTATCTGATTATCCGCACACTTTTTGAATAAATACTTCATTCGTCATCTGAAGAATGAATACAGAAGCTGTGACATTGTGTACACATGCTAGAAAAACTATTACTCTTATCTTTTGAAATCATAAACACTGTTTAAGTATCTTCATCTACAATTCCATCATTAAAAGAATGGGGGTTGGGAGGGATGAATGGTGGCCCAGTCATCTAAGGCACCCAAATATGTATCAGAGTTATGCACCTTTGGTACATCAGGAACCTATGATCATGGATCCGAATCTCAGTTAAGCCCTGATTATATTTCTATGTTTGTCAGCATCTAGTCCTGCACCATGACCGTGGAATACATTTATTTTATGAAAAAAACATAATCTAGAAATGCATACAAAAGCAAGTCTAGCCAGCTCAAGCTAGCTCTATTAGGGAATTTTTTTTTTTTTAGAGTCAAGAAGGATATTGTGTAATATAAGATTTCAGAGACTAAATGTTAGTCTAGTCAGCACCATACCTGTGCTCGTGGGTTTTACCAAAATTGTAAACGTCGACTACATCACTTCCGGCTTTCCTCCACATCAAGTTGACATGCTGTGATAATGGATAATGTTCAAAGCGGTTCTACACCCAACTCACTCACTCACTCATTAAAAGATAGGGATGAAGGCTGAAAAGAAGTTAAAATCTTTTTCGATTATTTCAATCATCCCTGAATACGAACTGATAGCGATTAGATTCTTAAACAATAAAGAAGATGATTGTGTGTCTATGAGCTTTTACACCAGAATTAACGTTTGTAAATCAGATGTGACCCATGTAATGAGAAATCAACACCTCTATCATCAAGCCCATACCACTAGACTAATCAGCTGACTAGAAAATGACCTTAAATTTGCCTTTGTGAGGAAAAAAACTCCTAATCATTAGCTCTGGTTCATCACAGCTACATTAGGCCTCAGATTGAAGTATCACCAGAAATGATTTGTTTCCTGTGCAATAGCAAATCTGTGATGTCCTGAACATTAGATGGCAGAAAGGCCATTACTGGGTAGGCAATAGCTCTCTGAGGCCAGGGCTGCTGGTCAAGCTATGGTCATTAGGAAATGACCAGCTGGGTCTCATGTCTTGGGAGGGTTGAGAACCAAGGTAGCGTGAGGTTATAAATTAATTCTGATGACAAGATGTTTTGTCTTTTAGGCTAAAACACTTTCAAGGTTGAGAGGCTGGAACTACTGTCCAGCCTTAATGGGTCCTGGCTGGTCAGCCATTGATAATGCTTGACCATGATGTCCAGTGATATTGGTCAGTTAATAATGCGGAAATTGATTTCAGTAATTTACGCAGTGTATGGGGCTGATAAATGCCCATTTTGTAAATTTAACATCTTAGCAAACATCACATTGTTCATGTCACGTCAGTTTCAAATCTGTCAATTAGACGACATGGGAACTGATTTGCCGTGGTTTGTTAGTTTTTGGTATGGTGAACGAAAGATGAAAATTTATTGAATTCTAAGGAATTCGTGGCAAAAAATATATGGAATTTTAATGAACACAAGGAATGGGTCATTATAGAGAGAGTCGTCAGCGAGCTGTTGGAGCACAAACCAGTCGTCAATATCACTTTGGAATGTTGGAGGTTACCATGGATTTTGACAAGGAATACCATGTTGTGTATATTGGCTCAGTCAGATGCAAGAATCAGACTTTCTAAAACTGATTGAAATTTCATTGAAATTGACACAAATTCATTCATGTCTTAGACTGGTTCCATGTACTTCGTCAAAACTGACAGAGAAATTAACAACGGCTTTGTGAAATAGACATTGCCTATCTGTTCTTTCCGACCGTGTCTCAAGAAAAACACAGACAACCGAAGCTGATTGCAGTGAAACACTACAAGATAATTGGGACAAAAGAAAATGATACTAATCTGTTTCCTTTTTTACCCCGTTTCAGATGTTTGACTCATGTTTGACTTGCAACTGATGACCTGCTGTTTGAAGAAATGCTTTCAAACAAGACATCATACGGTTCTCGTTTTTTTCCAAGACAATTGTCATAACACAGCATCCAGATATCCGACTCTCTCTTATGCTCTCATCCTCAATATATGTTTTACATTTTATTGCCATGTAGATCAAAGTTATACTTACATAAAACATACTTCACTGACATCTAATCTCATAGAAGTCAAACAAAACTTGCGAATACCAGAAGCACCAGAATGTTTTAGCACATATTTTTTAAACTTAACCTTTTTACTGTCACATAAATTTTATTTCCAAGTGAAAACATCCATTTCTCCCAAGTCCATTGGGAAACATTACCGAACTGTTTAACCTTCATCTTCCGTCAGAAAGAAACAAATCTAATGAACAATTCTTCAAAGCAACATCAGTGGATTTTTTGTTTAGAAAAGGAAAATCAATTTTTTTTTAAAACTTTAAAACCTAGCTAAAATCGATTTCGCGCGTTAAACGTAAAAGCGTCATTGACGACACATGTGCGGCAGACAATCAGGTGTGGACTCAGATGGCCAGACTCTGGATGATTCGAAACTCGACAAATTTGTTTCTAGCAACACCCACAGTCCGCCTTCAGTGGAAGACCCACAGGGACATTTGGAGGAAGTCAGCTAACACTATACAAAAATACATTTCCACTTTATCATTGTGGACGTGTTTTCTGGTTCACGTTTCTCTGCGGTCCTAGTGGCAGGATTGCTGTATCAGGGTTATATATAGCTGCTAGCTGATTCCAGAGTCGGCTGGTGATGCACTGCAGGTATATGCTGGTGTTGTGTGGAACTGGTGCAGTGTGCAGAAAGTTTATTATTGGATGTTAAACCAAAAACAAACAAAAAAACATCCAGTTAAGGAATTTGCAGAAACTGGGTATTTTGCAAATTTTGATTTGGGTGAGAATAGTGACATTGGCTTAATTTGGAGAGTTCTTAAGGGGTATATTCAACAAAATGTACATGTTTCATAAGCGGTATATTCAAGAAAATGTACACGTTTCTTAAGCGGTATATTCAACAAATGTACATGTTTCTTAAGGGATATATTCAACACAATGTACATGTTTCTTAAGGGGTATATTAAACTAAATTTAAATGTTTTTTTTTTTGGGGAATATTCAGCTAAATGTACATTTTTTAAGGGGTATATTCATCTAAATGTATATGTTGTAAGCAGTATATTAATACATTAACATGTTTAAAGAAAAATATTTAGCGAAATGTACATGTTTATTATCCAGAAGGGAAATCTTTGTTATATGCGCCTCCTTTAAGTATTACACATCTTCAAACATCACCGTCACCCTCATCTTAAAACATCAATTTCCTATTTTCCATTACTGAGAAATCATGCAGAAAGCTCTTTGATTTCTCCCATCTTCTGGTGAAAGGTGTAAAGGTAAATAGTCAAGACAGTAAGATACTGGACACACTAACATGATCTGGGACTAGGTGTAATTCATTTCACAGCACCATTGAGTGAGGGGCTGCCTGCCCCCTAGGTGGCCATGTACCTGGTGTGCAATGAAATGGACATCAGGAGCTATTTATGTCATGTCAAAGAGGCTGAAATGTACATCATAGCCCTGGCTCAATATACAAGGCGTTTATGACTTCACACCTCACAAATAAGTGCTACTTTTCTGTCGGTGTAGGTTAGAACGGACTGACTGAAAAGAGAGTTGAAGTGTTTGCAAATGTTGTCCATTTCGGTTCTGTAGTTGTATATTTCAAGTAATAGTCAACTTTGAAAAATATTACTTGGTATGAATGAAGACATTGTTCAATACAAAATTTCAGTACAGATGCTTTGACCTTTATCCAGGATTTCAACTTCTATATTGTTCAATGCAAAGTTTCAGTAGAGATGCTTTTATTCTTATCCAGAATTTCAACGTCTATATTGTTCAATGCAACGTTTCAGTAGAGATGCTAGAACCTTTATCCAGGATTTCAACTTCTATCTTGTTCAATGCAACATTTCAGTAGAGATCCTGGGACCTTCATCCAGAAATTCAACTTCTATATTGTTCAATGCAATGTTTCAGAAGAGATGCTAGAATCTTTATCCAGAATTTCATTTTCTGCATCGTTTGATGCAATGTTTTGGGGTTTGCTTGATAAAGGTACAAGAATCTGTACCCAAATGAAACACTAAAAAGCTACCTTGTCCCCACTGATAGTACAGCTTGCAAAGTGCAGGTCAAGATACAGGTAGGACAAAGATACAGGTATCAATACACACAGTTTTAACATCACTTACAAAAGTGGGGGTCTCGGGGATCCCCAAAAATTAATTGTCAGGGTCCTTGCAGGCAACATGAGGATCATGTACAGTAATGAAATAGTGCAGTGTACTGTACGTTTTGATAATTACTTTAGAGCCTGAGTTAGAGTTACACAACAATCGCTCACTCACTCATCTTTGAAAATATATTAGTGTTCTTTTGATCATTGGAAAAGGATTAAATAAAGATATTGAGCTCTGTTTTTTACGAAAAATAATTCTTTCAATTACATTATTGGCAACAATGTTTTTATTTCATCCCACTGAAAGAACAAAAATATGACTTTGTTGATCTGAGCTTGAAATCATGTGAGTGTAGAAAAAATATGATTTGGTCAGCACTTTCATTATTTACTTAACTACGAATATAATCTCATGTTATATTGATGAAATCTCGTAACCAACACACATATGACACGTCAGTTTCGCTAAAGACACACATGGGATGTATATCTACGTGTGTCTATTCCACAGGGGAGGTAATTCACATTTCTAGTAGCTCTGTACGACAGCTGATGGAAGTGTGTTGAATTTCGCTAATAACAGGACAAGTATTGGATTATGATCCATATCATCCGGGGACTCAATGATAAAAATATGAAAACAATAACGCGAATAACGTAACTCCATAAGCACTCTCACAGGGCTAGCCTGCACACAATTTATGTGGAAAATAGATTTAATTTCAGCTACAAATTATCTCTTATTTTCTATATTCAATAACGGTAGTCTGTTTGAACCAAATTATGACAAAATGATACAAGAAATATTTCTCTCGGTGATCGTTCAGCAAAAGTTATGATTCAATATTGGAGGAAAAAATCTAATATGAACAAAATAGTACTCTAAATTGAAAAAAATTGAGCATGCAATTGTTTTCTGTTGAATAAAAACAAATGTTTAAATAGACATATTTTGTGATTCATTAATTTAATTAATCTACTTTCATCTTATTGAACAACATCATCTTTTGATTGGATTCCCATTTCCCTTTTAATCAATGTGGGTCACGGAGAGTAGTTGGATGGGGGACCCCCTCCAGCAGTGTGACTGCTGGAGTTTCTAGGGCTTCACTCCTGCCCCACACCGAAGCACATGTAGACATGTGGTGTCTCCTGAGGATCGCAACTTTGTTTAAAATGTGCCTCAGTTTACCAAGCAGTAAGATGGGCACCCGGTAGGATGAGATGGTACTATAACTGTTAACCTAGCGCCTGACAAGACAGCTTGGGTTGTATACTCCTCAGGGATGTAAGAATTAAAA
The DNA here is from genome assembly GCF_022045235.1 of Haliotis cracherodii. NCBI lineage: Eukaryota > Metazoa > Mollusca > Gastropoda > Lepetellida > Haliotidae > Haliotis > Haliotis cracherodii. The sequence continues at coordinate 14,022,135 of NW_027266270.1, read as the reverse complement.
TGCAGTCTCATAGTCCCTGAACCATATTATTTTCCCTTCTGCCCAGCCCTTTCTGTAACACAAGATGCTAAATGAAGCAAGATTTTCCTCAGGTTCGTGATCGGAATCTCCCATCACACAGGGGCTTCCTTTGAATTTAATTTGAGTCATTTGCTTTTATGAAAATTATACATTTTCAGAGATGCAGTGTAAGTCTAATCTAATTAGATTAAATTTCAATTTGAAAACATGAATACCTTAAACACTAAATGTCATCTAAACGCTATATTTTCCTTTTGATACGAACACCAAACTTCTTACAGTGAGTCTTGTACATTTCAAATCTACATGCGTCTATTTCAGTTTTTGTTATCAGAACAAACACAGCAATTTCCTTGCCAATTTCATCATGCTAAAGCAATGTAGGTATGGATATTCTGAGTATCTAACCTTCAACAGGAAACTCTCGGAGGACCAAGGGTTTTCAGAGACAGATACAATACGCATGTCGGACAATGCAGCAGCCTTTCATAGCCATGCAAAAAGTTGTCTGATTTGTTTTTTTCCCTATTTTCATCTTTCCCCAATGAGAGTAATGACATTTGAAACATGTGGAACATATCCTGCAAGTAATAACACTGAGCTGATTAGGAAGCGTGCCGAAATTCAGGACTTCTTGAAGTCATCATGTTCCTCCTCAACACTCAATTGATTCATGGAAAAAAATGTATAATCTTGAGTTGACAGTTGATAAAAATATCACATTTATATGGTCTTCGCTTGTCAAGTGCACTTCAGCCAATTTGAAAATCTGTCAAAAATCCTTGAAAAAATATAAATTCCTACCCATCTTGTGAACCAATGATTAAAATATACTACTCTAAAGAGGTTTAATAAAATCTGATTCGTCACTTTAGTCATCCGACAAAATGTATCCTTCTTTCACTTGTTTTGAGTATAGACCAGTCATTGCAAAGATTCTTGGTCATGGTTGGCTGGTTATTGGTACAGGCACCAAAACAAAACAATCCAGAATGTCCATGTTTCTCTGGGGTCCTTCGTATTATATATCAAAAGACAGTTTGACAATATATATTGTTAACTCTAGAGAATATCCAGTCTCAATTATAAAAAAAAAGCTTCCATTGGGTGTGTAAAAGGTAAAATAGTTTGGTGAAAATTATATGAATGGATCACTGAAAATCAGTGACGACACCAGGTGTTCGCAAAACGCGTAAGCATGTCCTGCTCTACTGGTAGCACCCGCCACTCCTACAATTTGCATATATATATATATTATAGTGAACTGATTTGCCGATATGGTATTTTTGAGTTTACTTGGTTAAATAGTTGTCCTAATGAGAAACCTTCCTTTGTCATATATGTAATATGAAATCAGATGTGGCAGACAAGTTAAAACTGGTATGGATTTATTTCTGTATCGGAAATGAAGGACATGTTTCATAATGGGATTATGGTTAATGTGATCAATATGAGAAAATATGAGTTTCCAAGCCACAATTACTAGAATAAATCTGTTTACAAAGTTACATCCTTATTGATTTATATAAACATACTCCGCTGAACACACAAGCACATCAATATAAGTCTAAATGTCTCTTGTTTCAGCAATCACCACCATTTGATCTGTACGATTGACAGAAATGGACGAGAGTCAGCTGAAATGTACGACCTATGTATGAGTGTACATTTCGAAATGGTCATGTAGTAAGCAAATGCATCAGGAGTCTGCGAGGTAGGTTCCTTGTGGTACCTCTGTAGTGTGAGACGTAAGATGTGCCAAAAACAAGAAAGAACGCATTTATCACAATGACAAATCTCTTCTGTGCAGGCGGCTGAAATCTTGGAATTTTTCGGCTCATATCGTGATATCTGGTTTATTGAAAAACTTGATTCTTATATCATGACAAAATTCCTTCCTCTTAACCAAATTCTGATGAAGGAGAAAGATGGAAGATAAATGGGTTCTCAGCTGTCATGGTGAGGCCTACATACTCTGTGAGAGGATCCTTCTGTTCCTCGCAGGAATATCTACCGATCTCTCTCTGCTAGAGCTCTTTGTTAAACCTAAAGCATGAGTATAACGGAACTACTACTACAGTTGTAGGTTCAAATCCCAGACTTACTCTGATCATGCCTCTATGATTGCCAGTACATACCCATGTGGGTTTTACCAAAATGTTAAATGTCTAAGATCCGCATCAGACTTTCCCCCGACACATCTTCCTGAGACAAGGGAGTTAACTGTCTGTAAATGAGTTAACTGTCTGTAAATGTCCAGCTTCCACCCTTGCCAAACTAGACTGGAATTCCGGAGTTACATTTTGGCTGGACTAATGAGTCTATGCATAGTCCAATCAAAATTGTGTAATGAACTAGACATCTGGTTCGAAAACAACACAGATTTCAAAGTGCAGATTTCGGTCGACTGCAGGATTTGCAAAGCATGTGTACCGTCAACTGGGCGTTGACAGATAGTTTGCAAATCTTTTCATATTCTTAATGAAGGTGCTCAAGTGATTCGAGGACCTTCGTGAGGTAAGACCCATTTTATTACAAATTAGATCTTGATTATCAATCAAATTATCTTGACTGGGCGCCGCCATTTTATATGAAGCAAATGCAAGTGATATGAGAGATGGAATATGATTGGTCAATATGATGGACATAGAAGGGAGATAATTCATAATAGCCATTGGTGGTGCTATGATTGAGTCTGGAAATTCCAGCCAAGTTCGGCAAGGGTGGAAACTGGACTTTAATAGCCAGTTAACTCCCTTGCCTCAGGAAGATGTCCCCGACACCTAGCTGTGATCAAAGCAGCATTAAAACGATCTCACTCACTAACACCACTTCAGTTCTTCCGACCACTTTACCAAATTACCAGCATGGCACCATTTTACACACTACGGTACCATTGTTTCATATCTAATCAATTAGTTTCATATTCGTCATCACACAAGCTTCCAACTTCAAATATCAATGTAAATACCCACTTTGTCCACTGATTGCTGTTATGTTCAATACACAAGGAACTAAGTGTTCAATTTCTATGTAAATGGACTCAAAAATGTTTTCATGACAATGATTTAGCCAGTGAAACACTCATCTATATGAAAATGATCATTGCGCCAGACAGTACAAAAATAAGCCAACAGTTATAATGATTATTGCTTTTGATGTTAGAACAAATGAGATCATGCAATGCAGGACATGTGAACTAGTTTCAATTTATGGATGTGCAAAGGAATAAACAAGTAGAAACAAAAACACCACAATATCCAATTAGGGCAGAATCGACTCAAAATGGGAGACGGCATAAAAAAAGAAAAATAACTCCCTGTTGTTATTTTCTTGCACCTAAATGACACCTCGACCATAATTCTACATCTACTTCTTGAGGTTATGTTGGCTTCCAATCAACACAAAGCTGATGATTTTTGCGAATCTAATCTCTAATGATCTTGGATATTTCCAGGTGCATTACTGGTGGCCATTTTGAAAAAAAAATCTCCCTGCGTCTGCTTCAGACATGTATTCAAACAAAGCAACACTAGAAGGGAATCACTGGGACATTTTCTATAAAAGTTGTTGCTCGTAACTTGATGCATCTTTAGAACTGGTTTTCGCTTGAAATATGAGTAATTCTTTTAAATACTGGGTAACATCTTAAGATGTCTGTTCTTAGACAAACATTAGGTTTTGAAATATGGAGTCCTCACTCCATAATGAGTCAACTTGGAGGTATTTATCATGGGAATGAAAGGTTCTCTGGACAACATAATTATTGCTTGTTGTGCCCAACTTCGATAATGAAGGATGAAGCATTTGTTAGGTCCGACCAGTGTGGTATTACGTTCGTGAAATATTGTGTGACTCGAGCGATTTTCAAACCTTGCAGCTTAAACACTGTTCAGTTTTTTTCTGTTAAAAGCACTTAAAAGTTTTGACCAGATCAATGGTTAAAAAAAATGCTTTGAGAGTTTAAATTGACACAATTTTTAAACCTTTTTCCTTTGAAAGTGCATCGGTATAAACATGAACTGTCAAATCTGATAAACGTATAGCCGATCATTGATTCATTTTCACATATCAAACCTGATTGATTATTTTTAAATTTATGTATTTAAACAAAGAGTATTTTCATTTTCATGTCAATATGAAATTGACATCCTTGTCCATGAAAGGATCTCATGAAACGGTTAGGGGAAAATGTATCAGCCAACCAAAATTAACACATAGAACTCCTTGATATTCTTGAGAAACATTATGATCTAATACCTCGTCGTAATAATCACCACCATTTTATTCTTAGCTTTTCATGATGCCTAAAGAACAACCTGGACTGACATTTACTTTCGACCACAAAACATATTGTGGAAGCAAGTTGCAACAGCATACTTAAAAGTGATGCCAAGAAATTGACAAGGTTTCTTTTCATCCTTGAAATTGACAGCAATCACTTTCGCAATATCTTCCACAAAGAGCTTGATGGTGTGTTAGATGCACAAGACATTTTCTAAATGTATCACAAATTTCACATTCTTGATGATAGAAGAAATTTCAGATAGTAATTACACGTAAAATAGTCTGCGGAGGAACATACATTTCCCCAGGGAATATTTTAGAAACTGACATAAGAGATGCCTTAGTCTTGTCTTTACTGTTTAACGTAAACCCATTGCCCACATAATACCTTTAATATGGATGGCTTACATCCTCCGAAATTGACCCCCCGAATTGATTATTTCCCAAAGGATCAATCCTTCAACCACATGTAATTGTATTTCAATTACTTGGTCTCTGTCCGAAAAGTGATCTAATGTTTTTGGAGACAGACATTGATTTTTTTTATGAAATTGACAAGCTTGAAACTAATGACCAGCAATCGACAAACATAAGATCAAAGTGAGAAATAGTTTTATCATCTACTACAAGAACTGAATTAGATATAATCAACTACCTTTTAACTGTGATCCATTTCATTCAAGCCATGTTGATTTCAAGATGAAATAGATTCTTAAACATGCCATTTAATGCCATTCATAGTAGAAACAAGAATCAAAGACAATGCTTTTTTTAAACAAAAAACAGGAGTGCTATTCACAGAAGTTCAATAACTGACATTCATGTATAAAGGTTTTCAAAGACATTCCAAAAATGTCAAATTAAGATGCAAGAATTAATTACGGTTGACTGTATTTGAAAGAGAAACCCATGTCATATTTCTATTTTTTTTATACACACAGATGATAATATGAAACTTAAATGAATTTTTTATTGTGCATCTTCTCTAGGAATGATTAATGTTATAACAAAAATATTCTATAACAGCTCTTTCATAATATGAAAAAAATTCAAGATATCTTAAACCATTGCATTTAAAAATATTAAAAAAGATGAAAGTCAATCTTTATCAAAAAAACAATGAAAGAAAAGAGCACTTTCCTGTAGATGTTTAGTTCAGGTTAATTGCATTTCAAGTCTCGAGAGAAGGAAGCTATCCAAAAACGTTTAAATTCAGCACTTCATCAATCAAAATGACAATAAAATTAAATAAGGTACAATGTTAATAGAAAAAACAGCTTCCCTTAAGTCAACCATAAGTTTTATTTTCAACGTGAAAATTTCCCCTGGGTTGAAACATGACAGATTAGTGTAGTTAAAAGACGCTGAAAAAGAAGTTCCGAAGAAAGACGACCACACTGCACCTAGTTAGATAATTAGTGAAGGTACACTGTTTTAAGCTATCATTCGTCCTTTTTACTTTCTGTCTATCTTGTGTCGCATACGACAGACATCTTGGCAACTTGTTGACATCTGGGGAGAAATGTGCGATAGTTGAACCTTTCAGCCATTTTGTAGGCTTCTTGTAGCTTGTTAAGGAATACCTCACAGAGACAATGCCATCCGGGATTGTTCATCATAGAACTGTTCATCCTCCATGGAGGTTTGTACAGAAATACTCCTCAACTGCCGCTGTAACTGACGTGAACTTGGTAAATAAAAGTGTGTCATTCTAAAGGAGTGTTAGGTCTCGACATATTCTCAGTCACTTGGAACCATATTTGTTTTGGAATGTCAATAATTCTTTGCTTAATTTATTGTCAGTATGATCAGTAAGTTTGGAGTTATTGTGTGAAGAAACAACATACACAAATAATGTTTGTTATATTTCTGGTGGCTGCTTCAGAAATCTTCCCCTGTTTCTGAAAGGGACTGTTTTTCTCCAATTCTAGTGCTATAACAATGGGAGTCTTGAGGAATGCATTCTGGTTATATTTCCTCCTCTTGTGACATGACGTGACTAAATATGAAGTGCCTAGCTGACAAAGAATGTGGTGTTAAAGTGTCGGGGAAAATGTGTGATAAGTCCTTTCTCTTTCCTCTTGACAATTGACATCGCTGGTTTCAAAACACTCTTGTCTTCATCTCATCTCATCTCATCCCATAAGCGGTGTACATTTCAGTGGCACTGACGAGTAGCGTCAATTTCACAGCAGTCTCATACTCACCTAGCAATGTCAGCCACATGCGCGATGGATATATTTCAAAATAAATGTAATTATTCAATAAATATTAAAAAACACACAAATTGTTTTAAAATGTCCAAAAACCCTACCAGCTGGTTCTCTATTATCGGCATCGATGTTTGTACTTACCTGAAAGAAAAAAGAAATAATTAGAAGAAACATTCACATCAATATAGAATCGGTTAATCATTGAAGTCATTTAACCTATGTTCCTTACAACCTTTCATGAGTAGAATTATTTATAGAGTGTGTTTAGCTTAATCCATCCCATCTACCACAGGATTTGATGGCTTGTATATTTCACCACTTGGAACCTCAGTTGTCAATAGCAATGCCAAATAGACATCAGGCAGGTGAGAATTAATGATTCAAGAGGTTGGAATACCGGTACAAGACCTAGGCGGCAATGTAAATGGTGCCTGGAGTAAATGTCGTGTGCAGAAACCCATTGAAACAGACGCCCTGTTGTACGTAAGAACAGCTAGAATATCGCAGTGGTGTTCCTATAAACGTCTAGACCAGCCCTGACTTGACAACCAGTCTGTATTGCAGACAATTCTTCGGAGTTTTTAACTAGATTAGTTTTCGGGTTATCACTATTGTAAACATTTTCAAGAAAGAAAATACATTTGTCTTGACGACTTTTGACAAGAATGCTGAAATGTTTATCAACAAAAACAGCCCTCATTTCTTGCTAACAAAGCCTCATCTACTGTGAACAAGCATGTGTTGAAAGATTGAATTGTGAAAAACTGTATGTAATGTGTTGGCTTAGAATTAATCGTCTAAACCAATATTTGGATAGAAGATCACTTTTTAAACCTCTATTATTGTGTTTATGATACTCCGACAACATATAGAAGCAAATATTGACATCACTTTGTCTGTGTGTTTGTCAGAGTTGCAATGGTAAAAACATGAGACGCGGAAACGGACAGCGTAACTACTAGAAATATTGGGTTCTGCTGGGTAAACAAACTGTTTCATCACACTCCCGTATCCTTATCGGAGTACAGCCATCTTGTGTGCAGAACTAGTTCTGTCTAAAGACTATATACATTAGGTATTACCGGCAATTCAGTCAGCAAATATCTGCTAGCGGTCTGTAGATAATGTCTTGATCACCACATGGTCACTACAAGCATATTTCAGACCATGTCCATTGGTCAGCAGAGGTCACACATGTCATTAGATATGTATCACTGTTTGACAATCATATCGACTTGTCACTGATATTAGGTATGCACATGACTCGTGAAGATCCGGAGTAGAATAGGTCTGCAGCAACCCATGCTTGCCGTAAGAGGCGACTATTCTTGTTGTAAGAGGCGACTCATGGGATTGGGTGGTCAGACTTGCTGACTTGGTTGATGCATGTCATCGATGATCATGTTATCAATCACTGGATTGTCTGGCCCAGATGCAATTATTTACAGATGGCCGTCATATAGCTGGAAAATTGCTGAGCACAGCGTCAAACACGAAACAAACAAACAAACAAAGGTATGCACTCCACAGTACGTTGTGAAAGAACTAATGTATTCACAAGCTCAAGAAGCTTATTTTGGGAATGGCATATCCATTTGTCAATGAATAAATGTATTCACTTCATGCAAACATCATATTGGGCGAAGCATATCCATTTGGGATGGACCAAATGTAATCACAAGCTCAAAAAGGCATATCCATTTGTCAAAAAACAAATGTATCCACTTCATGCAAACATATCCTATTGTCCAGTAACTTTATTTGTCTGTTCTGCTCGAACAGCATCAATTGCTGTTTAATACTTTTTATTAAACATCTGCTTCAGAACCAAGCCATTCCTGAGGTTACACCATAACAATGACGCCTCTCTATCGTTATTACAGTTGATTCTGAGGCAGGAATTCTCCAGCCATTCTAAATGTACATTTTAACAAGTAAACCTGACGCAACTATAGATCACTGAGCAAAATTATAGGGAAATTATATATCAACCAGAACATGGTTTAAGTCGGCGAAATCACTCGCATCTGTTCATTTTTCTCCTGGAATCAACAGATTCTCGTGAATTCTCCATTACTTCAATCCAAACCACCCTCTTAAGACATAATGACCCACTTAAAAAACATGCTTTAGGTTTGTTGCCAGAACCGTTTTCCATGTGTTTTATCTCATACCGAAGTAATAGCCTAAACTGTGTAATTCTGTATCTGTTATTTACATCTGTATAATAATCATAATCAGATACCATTATCTTGCTAATACTCACAGATGTACATTGCAAATAACCTTAAAATCTGTATAATCATTGTATGGAAAATGTTTTGTCGCTTTTATTTCAAATTTCATCCCATTTTTGAGCATTATGTTATTAATAACAATTTGCCATGCTCTCATCCCTGTGCCATATAAATGTATTATTTCTGTGCCCTGTCCCCAGTGGGTTTTTGTACAAAAAAAGTCTTGATATCATTCTAAACAGACGTGTCTTGAAGACATGTGGAGGACATTTCGAAATGTGAAGCATCAGTGGCAAAAAATGATGTCCAATGCAATTCCCTTTTTTGACTTGTACCATATGTTCCCATGTTTTTTCTTAACACTTAACTTGCCTTTGCATGTGTTTGTGATGGATGCCACCCGTTGGGCAGGATATGCTCACCTTTTCGCGAACACCTGGTATCATTACTATTTGATAGTGATTCATAAACACATGCTCATAATAGTCGGAATTCTACAATCGACTCTGCTTTATGCAGAGATTTCTATTGGATATGGAAAGGGTTATATCGCTTAATTACCGTCAACAAAATGAATTTTCCCTCCATACATAATGGCATTATCCCCATACGTTTCTCATAATATGATATCAGAGAGTGAAATGTACAACTATAATTTCAAATGAAGCATAATATGCCAAAGATTTACTTTCAAAGGGCCAAGATATTGTTAAATGATTGACAGATGTCAAAATACAAGGCATAGATACATGTCTCTTTCATCTAGCAAATCACTTGTGACACTTCTCTGTATTTCCCATCAGTTGTAGCACACTGTAACAGAACCCACATCATGTACTGAAATGTACAACAATACAGAGAAATGCAGTCCCTGAAATCGACAAGTATTACAGTCTATAATGCCTTGAATCAGGAGAGATCTGAAATGTATTACAACATCAAAGACTGGGATGCTCTGCCGAACTATCCTGGGCCTCATCTTCCTACAGGGGAACATGGAATTGTCTTGCTTGTTCAAATGTTAGGCAATATGAAATGGACACTCTGTGATATGCAACAGCCCGGTCAGTGATAGCACAGTGTTAGATGATAAGGAGTCATGGAATGATATGTATCATCCCAGCTGGGCAATATACAAGCGTATCAGATGCTGGGGATACGGCAGATTATACTGAAACATCCTACCAGGCACTGGGGAATACAGGTCTGGTGAAATAGACATCACGAAAGTGAAATATGCAAAATATAAACACTAAGCGACCCCCCTACCTTGCAAAGTGGGAAATCATGAGATAACCTACAAACAAAATATACACAATTTATGAGAAACCAGACCCTTTCATGATGAAATTCGCATTGTTCAATCAGATAAGCCTAAAATATTAACGCGCACTCCCTGACGAGGAAATCTGACGCATGGGAAAACAAAATCTGCCTTCAACTGAAATACACACATCAAAAGTAATAATATACAAGATATATCCAACCTGTACCGACAGCAGGAAGTGATATCAACGAGGGACAAAGTGTTATATACAAGAAATGAGCCACCCTGCACCAGCAAGTGAAACTGACGAGACAAAATGTGTTATGTACAAGAATAATCTACCCTGTGCCAGCAGTAGCAGGTGAAATGTACGAGGGACAAAGTATTATAGACAATCAAAAGAGAGAGGCAAACAGTTATATACAAGAAATGATCCCCTATACCAGCAAGTATACTGAGTGTCTGTTGATATCAAATATATCAACATTCGGCGATAATATAATGAACTAAAAAAGTTAGGGATATAAATATTTTAAGGATATTTTTTTATGAAATTGTTTGCTCATTCTTCACTACAAAAAATATCCCCCACAATTTCGAGTATCCCATTTTTTGTTTGGTATAGTTTAACACTCCTTGCCTTACAGATCTTAATTATCATCCAAAATAATTTTTCCTACCTTTTAGTTTGCAGACAGTAATAACCAGTGTCTTGAGTGTAAAAGTACAGCTAACCAGCTTCAGTGGCAGAGAGATTAGTGATGTCATTTGATTGTGACATCGTGATAACCGATGATGTCATAATGTCCTAGAAAGCATAGTGATGTAATTTCACAGAAGTGATTTCTCCTGGGAGACAATGGTGATTTCATCCAATATCTCCAGTGGAAGACAGTTTGTTTAAATATTATATACAAAGTAAACAGAGACACAGTATTATGTACCAAAATTATCCACCCTGCTCTGGCAAGAGAAATCAAATCAACGAGACAAAGTGTTATATACCTAAAATTATCCACCCTGCTCCGGCAAGAGAAATCAACGAGACAAAGTGTTATATACAAGAAATGGGATTAGGGGTCTCCCTTCATGAGAGCAGTAACTGCAAAATCTGGCGAAATGGACGATAGAGTAAGTGAAATATACGAGAAATAAACATGACTTGAGGAATGGAGCGCTCTCCTTTCTTGTGTAATCTACCAGTGCTGTTATCAGTGCTGAAATGCACGGCTAATGTGTCTGAAAGCCATCTCCTCTGTGTCAGACCTTAGGTCCTGTCCCAGAGGTTCGCACAGGATAAAAGGACTCTTGGATCTATCTTGATCTGATCGCTAATTGCTACTTAGACAAATGCCAGAAAGTGAAATTAACTCTGGGAGAGTGAAGGCAATGTAATCTTGTTGTTTAGACTTAGGATTAAAGGGGTATCCAAACAGATTTTTCGATCTGGCTTAAAACATTTCAAAGAATCAGTTGGAAGAACATTTACCAAGTCAATTCGTATCATTTCGACAACTGTTTTGATCGGCCCTACACAGTTTACAGAAGTTACTTTTTTCAATCCTAAGATGTCATAAAAATCGACCTTAACTAAATCATACAAGTATTAATCCTGTTTGTCGTATTTGTTGGATCAATTACTAGAAATTGACACATAATACAGTAATTAGCAGGGTATCAATGAAATTGACACTGTTTTTGTGTCAAAAAGCACCGCTATCATAAAACGATATGTCATGCAATACCATACAGCATTTATTCATTTCTATGAAAAGAATTGAGTTCTCGCCACAGAAAATGAATGCCTCACAACCCATACGTGCAGCCTAAACATAATACCAGATCATAAAGTGATTATTTCATTAGCTACCGAGTCAAATGTTTTTCAGAGATATTATTTTCAAAACAAACAAATTTGATACAATATTAGTCTGTCACTGTTGACCCCAGCTTAGATAAAAATAGCCAAGACTGAGAAACATCAGGGATTATTGGATCACCCGTTTTTATAACTTCCAGCTATAATTGGCCATTCGCATGAAATGCCATCATTATTGTGGAATAAATAGGCAAATTAGTCCAAATGTTTCCAAATATTTTTCTCAAGACGGCCATTATGCTTAACGCTTATTTCTCTCATTATTGAATAATACTGAGAGAGGCGATGAAAAACTAGTTATCTGGAGGCAAAAAAGACATTCTTGTCTCTTTGAACAACAAAGTTTAAAAAAAAGCATGCATCTCGCCAGTTTTTCCTCAGTGTAAACTTATTTCTTGCTTTTTTGCATAAGACAGGAAATTTCTGAATTACTCAATTAATACCCAGCTGTTTTGCAAAACCCTTTAAGCCACCATATCCTGGGGTAACATTCTTGAACTCAGATGACACGTGCCAATTTTGTTTTTGAAAAAATATCAATATGAAACATATTTGCCACTTCCACTCTGCCAAGCATTTCAGATTAACTGGAATTCCTATTAGCAGAATTAACACAACTTCCGACAGAAGAGCAATAAGTTTTCATCTTGTAATGGAATGTTATGTTGAAAGGGTAATGAAAATCTTTATGGATGGATGCAACATGAACAACAATGTTGTTGTTGCTGATGGTGGTGCTGTTTATGGTAACGGTTTATGTTTACTAATGTTGACCATCAAATTGGTTGTACTCAATCTCAATATTTAGTAACAACTTTCTGTCGTTTAGGTTAATTTACTTTGTCCATTTCTACAAACTGGCACAAATGCTTGTATACTCAACAGCAAAAGTAACTATCCTCATGATGTTCTTATTGATAATATGATGTTTTAGAAGTGCATAACTCAAAACTCATTTTCTTAAAGATTTAAAGTTTACTGGGGATAGTCTGAGCTGGAGATAGACTAATAGGCTTTCTAAAGTGTTTCAATTTTTTCAAATTAAAATGTAAACATTCAAATTTCCAAGTCATATATTTTCTGGCAATTTTTGTGTGCTTGAAATAACTTATGGTGAAATATTTATTATTTATTTCCCCATGAGAGTACATCAAGGGAAAGAGAACTTAAAAGCGTTTTTCTTTATTAAGCCAAATTTACATTTAAAATGCAGGAAGTAGACCTGGCCTGCCTTGACAAGTAGACATGTTGTGTGTTACAAGATTGTTCAATCAGTAAAGTCATCAGATCTGTTATAAAATTTTAGGTATGAATAAATCTGTAGTTTGATGCTCATTCTTGTGACATAGCAATGATATTTGGGACCCGTGAAGATCCAGGGTAGAATAGGTTTTCAGCAACCCATGCTTGCCATAAAAGGCGACTATGCTTGTCGTAAGAGGCGACTAACGGAATCGGGTGGTCAGGCTCGCTGACTTAGTTGATGTATGTCTTCGTGTTTTAATTGTGTGGATCGATACTCATGATATGAATCACTGGATTGTGTGGTCCAGACTCGATTATTTACAGACCGCCGTCATATAGCTGGAATATTGCTGAGTGCGGCGTAAGACAACAAACCAACCAACCAACTACCATTGGGATACTGTTGAACACTATAGTCAATAATATTCCATCTGCATGTTGATAAGTGAGCATGACCAGACGAACCAGTGATGGAAAGCATGAGCACCAATCCACACCATCAGGGAAAGATGATGCAACTTAACCAAGTCGGACCACAAGGTGCTCATTAGGCAGCTTTTAAGAGTGAGTGAGTGAGTGAGTTGTGCTTAAAGCCGATTTGAACAGTATTCCAGTAATATCACAGCATGTTAGCTTCATGTGAGTAGAGAGCCTGAAGTGATGCAGGTCTCAGATGTTTACACTTTGGTGAAACCCACGAGGCCAGTATGGTGTTGACAAACCTAGAAACATTATCAGGGGAACCTGAATTTGAATCCATGCTCATAGGTTCCTGGTACATCTAAGGGATGTAACTCTGCACAATGGAATGTGACACCCTATGGGATGCCACTAGCATGGGATACTCAGGACACTTTCTTCCCTGAATCAACCAGGGTTACTACTACAATACAGCAAGATGTCAATTACATGTAAATATGAAATTGACAATGTGAAATGGACACCATCAATCAAACAGTAATGTTACTTTATGTAAAAACACACAATTGACAGCGGTTTAAACATTTTTATTCATGAAATAACAAAAACCTTATAAAAGATAAGACATAGGAAGTGCCTTAATGGATTGAAACATACAAGGAAATGATGTTTGTTTAGAACAAGATTGGCAGCTGGAGTCTGATATTGAGTCCGCTGTATGGACTTTGTATGGACTTTGTGCTCAGCTATCTGATCTGAATTTAATTGGGCCAATCTTGCCCAAACCAATGACCAAGCTTAGTGGAGGGGAGAGCAAGTCATCATTTTGACCTTAATAATAGCCCTTGATCTAGATTGTGTTAAAAATACCCCCCAGTAGATGGTAAGCAAAGGGATTCTCATCCATCAAGAATTGATTTTAGCATCAAACACTGATCAGGCACAGGTCTTTTTTGTCTTAATTTTGTTGAGGCCGACAGATTGTCTGTTTTAACCTTGATTGCAAAGGTGATGCATGAAATCCACTACGCCTACAAGAGCGTTTTTGCCATTTTTTACATTTAAGCTGGAAACTTCTATACTTTTTAATTTCAGGTTGAAATTTGTTCTTCCTTAAATCTTGAACAGATGACCTTTTGACAAAATCAGGTTTTAGGAATGAAAGGGACAGGAAGATCATCTGTAAAAGGTTGTTGGAGCTTTTGATACTGGTTGTTTAATTTATTTTGATATTGGATACCACTGCATGCTATGATGTTTTAGAAGCATTTTCCAACTGGTCTGTCTGTTCAGGGAACAAAGGGTGAGTTAGTGAGTGAGTGAGTGAGTGAGTGAGTTGGTGGGTGGGTGGGTGGGTGGGTGAGTGAGTGGGTGAGTGGGTGAGTGGGTGAGTGGGTGATTAAGTGAGTGGGTTAGGTTTGATGCTGCTTTGAACTGTATTTCAGGTATATGATATATTAGTTTAATGTGGAGTCCAAACCTGAACTGATACATGACACAGGAAAACATCACATTTGGATATCTATCTGAGTTTTTTGTTTGTGTTGATTGTTGTTTAACGCTGCACTCAGCAATATTACAGCTATATGATGACGGTCTGTAAATAATCGAGTTGGGACCAGACAATCCAGAGACTGACATCATGAGCATCAACCCACGCAATTGGGATACGATGTCATGCATCATCCAAGTCAGCGAGCCTGACCACCTGATCCTGTAAGTCAGGTCTTATGTCAAGCATAGTCACTTTTTACGTCAAGCATGGGTTGCTGAAGACCTAGAGGAACTAGAGGTGTAATGGTTGACCAACCCCAAAACTAACCCCTCAAGCTGAATTCTCCAGACTCCCTCCACCCTTGGAACTAGAGGTGTAATGGTTGACCAACCCCCAAACTAACCCCTCAAGCTGAATTCTCCAGACTCCCTCCATCCTTGGAACTAGAAGTGCAATGGTTGACCAACCCCCAAACTAACCCCTCAAGCTGAATTCTCCAGACTCCCTCCACCCTTGGAACTAGAGGTGCAATGGTTGACCAACCCCCAAACTAACCCCTCAAGCTGAATTCTCCAGACTCCCTCCACTTGGAACTAGAGGTGTAATGGTTGACCAACCCCCAAACTATCCCCTCAAGCTGAATTCTCCAGACTCCCTCCACTTGGAACTAGAGGTGTAATGGTTGACCAACCCGCAAACTAACCCCTCAAGCTGAATTCTCCAGACTCCCTCCATCCTTGGAACTAGAGGTGCAATGGTTGACAAACCCCCAAACTATCCCCTCAAGCTGAATTCTCCAGACTCCCTCCACTTGGAACTAGAGGTGTAATGGTTGACCAACCCCCAAACTATCCCCACAAGCTGAATTCTCCAGACTCCCTCCATCATTGGAACTAGAGGTGTAATGGTTGACCAAGCCACTGATGCATTACAATGTTCATGCCCTCTGCCAATTCATCGATGAGAACATAAACATCAATAGTTGACATTGATTACAACTCTCCTGGCCTCCTGCTGAAACCAGGGAAATGATGGACTTATTGAGCTTCAACGTCGTGTCAAAAATAGCCACGAATTATGAATTGAGGCCAGATAAGTCAATCATCACTTCAACTTAATACTATCACAACACCACCCCATCTTCCTGCAGCAAAGGTGTTAACTGACCGAAAACAAGTTCAGTTTCCACCCTTGCCAAACTAGGCTACGATTTTTGGGCTCGATTGTAGCGCCACCATTCAGATGTTCCTTCCCCTCCCCGCTAACCCCCTTGAAGATCCTGGTTAGAATAGTTTTTTATCAACCCATGATGTCGTAGGAGGCAACTAATGTCATCAGGTGGTCAGACTCACTGACCTGGTTGAGGCTTGCTATTGTATTCCAATTACATAGAACGATGCTCATGATGTCAATCACTGGTTAGTCTTGTCCCGACTCAATTATTTACATCATCATATAGCTAGAATATATACTTAGTGTGACATTAAACAACAAACTACTACGGTGGTACAAGTTTAGTTTCACAATAGTGCTCTTGATAGTCTTGCCTACATGTAATATACAAGCAGCATCACTAAACATAAAGCATCAAAGATATCTAAATTCAAAGTTATATACATCAAACCTCAAAGAAACTGCAAAGTTGTTAAAATCGATACTTCTGAAGCTATTCCAAACTTTCATATGTCTAAGAGCCAAAAAAACATTGGAGTCCCTTCAAATGTTACACTTTCTAAAAAGTGTCTTTAAGAAGCTCAGAAAAAATCCTCTCTTCAGGGGATATAAAAAAGCAACAGTAAACAAAACTATTTACTTCTGACACATATGGATGGCAGGACCAAGATCAAATAGATTTTATGGAAAAACAGCTCGACTGTATTGTGAAGGTAGATTTTTTTCCGATGAAGAAAGCTTGTGTCAGTAATTGAAATAGCCAAACAGCATTGCAATAAGAAATTGCATCTAATAATGCCAATCTACTTGCTACAAAGTAGCAGACTTTATGAAACCAAGCCGGCCTCTTATGGTAGATTTGGTTACAAATTATCAATATGATTTATCGTAATAAAGTGCGGTTCTTCAGGGCCCAATAACCAATCATCGCACCTCTAAGAAATAAGGCACATTTTAGTTGTCCCTTGCACTTTGAGCTACAAAACAAAATTACCCTCATTTAGCAAACCCATTCTGATATTGGAGAGTGCCATTAGTCTGGGAAATGTAACGATCATAAATGTAGTATCGAAATTATGACATTCCGGGCCTTGGTCAAAAAGGATGTCAGATTATGACTGCAAGCCTAAAACGCAAGCAACATCAAAGTCATTTCACATATTTTCTATCAATATTGATAAAATGGGTATTCAAGGGCTACAAATTCAAAAGAGCCGAGAGGCAATTAATGTATTTCCTTAATATATATACACATTGGTAGCAGAGAGTTAGCAGTCAGGGAAGGTCCTGTTCTTGAGGACGTACTTCCCATTCATGTAAATTGAAGATCTATGTCAATTTGGAGATTAGTTTCCGGAAGGGTGGTATTGCCATACAGAAGATGACCGTCCTTATAAGTGTCAGTACTGGGGATGGGGTGTCAATATCAGAATTTTGGAAGAACAAGTAGAACGTTTCATTACCTCTAACCGCGAACTCTAATCTAGTCTTGATAGATCAGACCAAGTGAGAATAGCCTTTTCTACGCAGTGTTGATTCGATTTTGAAATTGGATGGTTGGTCTATGATGGCAGACTTGTCGACTCCGAGTGATAGTGTTTTTCCCACTTTCAAAACAGTTATTTTGTTGTGAAGTCTCACCTCTAAGGTTCAAAGCTTGGTCGATGGAAGAATAAAAAGTGAGGAACAATCGTCATGACAGCAAATTCATCTTTATTGCATTCCCCTATTTATTTTACCCTGCTTCTGTGATTAAAGCTAAAGGAAGCTTTGCAGTGATGTAATCTTGCCTGCTCTATAGATGCGCTAACAACTTTTTTCTGATGTCCTAGCGTGAGAAGGAGGCAAATGTGTTCCCTTATCCACAAAGCCAGCCTACTACTGTATTCTCTTTCAGATACGCTTTTGTTCGTATAGATTTATACAAGGAGGTTCTGACGCCGCTGCTCACGTTAACAGCGATAATTTTGTAAGATGAAATCCAAACAAAATCTATGAAATCCACTCTGAAAAGATCTGGTCGTTTTTTCAGTTATGATGAAAACTTGATGTTTCTTCTAGATTTTCCTTCATTCTCGGCCTAGAGTTAACACTGCCATTTTTAAGCGCCATGTCTGATGTGATTCCTGATTGAGAGATCTGTGTCTCCTAATTTTTTTTAAACCAACAAATTTGATACATTTAATCAGCTTTTATTGAAAAATTTCAACTATCAGCAGACATTCTGGGGAAACTTGCTACCATAAATTGCCTTCATTAAAAGCAGAATAATAAATGGAATTAATGAGAATTCTCATTGCCAACTAAATCTGGAGCCGTGAGGATCATAACCCAAATTGTCAGCCATATCCATGTGAAATAAAAACACCTACGGTAAACCCTCAAACAATTTCATCCGAAGCACATACAGTCGTCATATTCATGAATATGCAATAAGGACTCCCAAACTATTAAACATCACTTCCACTGAGAACCAATCAAGAAATTTACAAGTAAAAAATAAATCTATGACTGCCATGTTGCCAAAATGTCTTCTAGTCTGTGGATGAAGATGCCATGAAGCAGTAATACAGCATCTGAAGCCATTCTGCGTGGAAACAGTTAAACCTTATACATTTCTTCTGAAAAGCACATGTGCTGGGAGTACACATGGGTGTTTGTTTTTCCAAGGTGATAATCACCCCTCTGCTTCCACGATGCTCTAAATCTTCTTGTCTGACATTGCCAGGTCTCAGTGACCTTGTTCACCTTTCGTAATTGCTCGTTCTAAGTCATTTGTTGCAATACCAAAACAAGCATCTTCGGCTATAACATTGTTACCGTACAGCCTTTGGGTTCCTCGTAAATCGTTACTACCTGAGGGTTTATCGCCAGGGAGTCGGGTTAAACCAACATACAGGAAGCGATGGCTTTTTGCACTTTAACTGTGTTCCGAACATTAACTTTGATGCTTTTGATAATTTTTTTAAAGAGCAATAAAAGTGATATTTCTTTTGAAAAAAAAATGGCACGAACATTAAAACATTTGATTTGGTGACAGGCATATTTTTCTGTGTCCATAAAGAGATTAAATGTCCATAATATGTCCATAATATGCACACTTGAAACAGGAGGTTGTGGCATGGTGTGAGGTTAATGAAAACCAACATCATTTCTGCATTAGTTGCTGGGCATAACTTGCCTGAGATACATGGACGTTAAATTGCAATCTAGTTCAATGCATTGCAATATACACCCAGGAAGATCCGGGTTAGAATTGTTTTTCAGCAACCCATGCTTGTCAAAAGAGGTGACTAACAGACTTGTAGACTCGGTTGATGCATGTCATCGTATCCTAATTGCATAGATCGATGTTCATGATGTCAATTATTGTATTGTCCGGTCCAGAATTGATTATTTACAGACTGCAATCGTATAGCTGGATTATTGCTGAGTGTGGCGCTATACAACTAACAAACAACATCTTGATACAAATCCCTTACAACTTAGACATCTTCAAATCCCCAAATTGAGGACTCTGCAAGTCAACTTGTTAAGACAGCAACCTCAAATGAACAAGCATTTTTACATTCAAAGTGGTGTTTGAATGCATCGAGAAGTCATGTTCATTGCTGATAGATCTTTCCAGTGTTGAAAAAAATAGATGAAATGCCTTGATTTTCCTGACTCAGTACCAGGTTCCTAGGACTAAGAACTAGGAACTGGTTGTGTTTGTTTGTTGTTGTTTGATGCCATACCATGGTTTGATGCCATGCCATAGACAGACTGCATTCACTTGTTGTTGGAGATGGAAAGACTGAATTCACTTGTTGTTGGAGATGGACAGACTGAATTCACTTGCTGTTGGAGATGGACAGAGTCAACTCACTTGTTGTTGGAGATGGACAGACTGAATTCACTTGTTGGAGATGGACAGACCCAATTCACTTGTTGTTGGAGATGGACAGACTGAATTCATTTGTTGTTGGAGATGGGCAGACTGAATTCACTTGTTGTTGGAGATAGACAGACTGAATTCACTTGTTGTTGGAGATGGACAGAGTCAACTCACTTGCTGTTGGAGATGGACAGACTGAATTCACTTGTTGGAGATGGACAGACTGAATTCACTTATTGTTTGAGATGGACAGACTCAATTCACTTGTTGTTGGAGATGGACAGACTGAATTCACTTGTTGTTTGAGATGGACAGAGTCAACTCACTTGTTGTTGGATATGGACAGACTGAATTCACTTGTTGTTGGAGATGGACAGACTGAATTCACTTGTTGTTGGAGATGGACAGACTCAATTCACTTGTTGTTGGAGATGGACAGAGTCAACTAACTTGTTGTTGGAGATGGACAGACTCAATTCACTTGTTGTTGGAGATGGACAGACTGAATTCACTTGTTGGAAATGGACTGACTCAAATCACAAACAGTATTGCTCTGGAAACAAAGACCACGGTCACAGGAGTCTAAGTCCAACCTGCTTGTCAAGGATCAAAACCTGAACTAACACATCAGAACGCTCACATGTGCAAAGTCTCATCCCAGACCTAAATCATTATTTAGATGGGTGGATTCATGGACAACTATAGCACAGGTTTGAAGATTTGCCACAGGAACTAATTGAACACAGACATCAGACTTTGGATGGACAAACTGATCTCTGTATTAAAATCAGTACCATACTGTCTCAATATATAGAGAAGAGGCAAAGTTTTGCAGCAATTCAAAAATTATTCTGGATTCACAAGAACCCAAACTACTGCTATACCAACTTTACCATGGCACTGTGAAAAACAACAAACACAAGTAGCAAGAAAATACAGCTGAATGCTATTCCAGAAAATGTCCACGAAATATACGACTGACAACGATATTGCTCCATGTTCACCCTATGTTAGTAACATTTCATCGGATACTGTGACCTTTGACCAAGGCAGAAATTCAATTTTCGTTGTCAAATGTAATTTCTATTGATTTTTGCCTTGTTGTGATTTTGTCATGTAACTTTGACAAGTAATTGCTATAAAACTGGCAAGCTATTCTTGTTTTACGACAGATAGTCTCTATATTTCCCAAAATGCAATTTCCCTTCTAAACCCTAGCTCTTATAAATTCACAGTCATATGAAATGTTCATATCCAATGCCAAAAATCAATCTAGAATTTCGGCCCTTTTTTGTTGATAGAGTGTCCTTCCCCAACCTTTAGGTGTACAACATGGCAAATCCAGAAATTCTAGACTAGATTTATGCATCCGATTGCAGCAAACCTTGAAATACACAATTTTCTAGCCACATCTCATTTTATGACTGCGACAACATCCCCCTACATCAAAATGGAGACTCACGTATTAGGGTGTGGTTTGAAACATTTTGATTTATTCCTCATATTTCTGTGGAGATGGAATTTCAACATCATAACTGCCTCGTGGCTGCTTATGATTTACAAAGCTTTCCCCAAGTGTCTCAAAAAAACATTAAGAAGGATTTCATTCACACCGAAAGTCGCCAATTTCGCGTCAATTTCGCCAAACGCCAGGACTCATTTTGATTTACAGGCCAAATTCGATCATCTTATGTTTCAACATTTTCATTATTACCCAAATCCCTTGCTCTACTTTATTGTTATAGCGGATCCCCCTCCAAAAAAGGAGATTTATAACGTTAAGGAAAATTATGATTTGTAAGAAGGTTTCATTTCATGCACATATGCAGTCTGCCAGGCAGGGATTTCGACCGAAATGCACAACGGCGTTTCAGGCACATTCCTCGACATGTTTCAAGGTTCACATACAGAATACAGAACTCCTGATATGAAATGTGTGCTTTTATGATGCTTTTATGATCCCGTTCCTCTCTGCAAGTGCAACATAAAAGCCACGCTGATCTCGCATGGCTAAATAGCGGCTCCACCTACTCGATATCAGCTCTGGCAGAATCACTATCAAAACCGTTGTTGTGCATTTCATAAGCATTGATGTGATGTGATGAGGGAAATGGAATTGTGGGAAATGAAGAGTAAACGTGAAACTATTTACCAAACAACTCAGCAAAATCTATACCTAATCAGGTGGGAATGAACCCATGATAAAATATATGTAATAATGAGTGAGAAATTGTGCAGCTTGACATAAGGTTTAAAAAGCTGTTTCATAATTGACAATCTTAGCAATGAAATTTGCGAGTCATTGATACGATGCAAACACTGGTCCTTAGGATCGAAGATAGGGCCAAGACAAAGGTGGTGTTCATCAATGCATCAAGAAGTCATCTTGATCGCTGATAGATCTCTACAGTGTTGAAATAATAGATGAAATGCCTTGACAACGAACAACCGTGAAATACACATTATTGATCTGAAATATTGATGGCATTGACATATATCGAGGAAGTCACAGGGACTGTCTCAAAATCTCTTTGGACATTTCTCTGCAGCTGACGGATGCCATAGTTACTCTGTGAACACGAACTGAACAGATAAGTCTTTTGGAGGGCGGATAGCATGTTTACTAAGACTCAAAATTGGCAACATAGGAGCCCTTGCATCATCAGCTATTGTTTTAATGTCAATCTTTTCAACAAGCATTTGTATTCACAATATACCCTACAAGTCTCATTTTCAATTTATTTTAATCTATTTTCAGAGAAGGTGTCCCAACAACAAGTTCAGTAAAAATTGTGTTCACTAATTCATCTTCAGTATTTAATCCCAGTATTTAATTGTTTCTGAATTTTGCCATTATGGCTCATGATGGCCCGACTTGTTTTCAAATACATATGCCTTGATTGAATCAAAAACTCTACAAATGTAAAAATCCTTCTGGCAGAAAACTTTCAGCTGCCAACATCTTTTTTTTTTAATTTGAGGAGAAGATTTTTTTAAATTTCAAAAATGGTTGCCTGGCAGCCATATTAGATTTCCAGTCTTGATGACTTAAAAACTCGAACCCCTTAAGGTAAGGAAAATTGTTACTCAACAAGTGAAAAATGCAAAATGTTAATGGACATGAAAGATCCCGCCCGCGGCCAGACAGCTTCCCTGGCCATGGAAGGATGTTTGCGTTATGAATCCATTCCCAAATACTGTCTGTATGGCATAGATCTAATACGTCTGGAAATTCCTAAGATCTGGTTGCTTAGTAACACAAATGATACTGACCTCTACACAAAAGAGGAAATGTCAATTTCAAACAAGAATATTTTTGGATAGACTGTCACCAAAATATGCTTCATTATGTGCCCTAAACAAGATTGGACCAAGATGGTGACACTTGATAACGTCAATGTCTATTTCACTCTACTTAAGCTATTCTGTTGAACAGCTGAACTTTTTGTCAATTTTGGGCTGTCTGAAATAAACGCTCATCTCCCCTCATCATCAACATCCCCTTCCTCATTACTGCCCCAGACCTGCCACTAAAACCCAGGTAGACCAACCCCCAGTGAGAGTAATAATACATAGTTATCATAAATTAGCAATTTCGACAAAAAGGTGTCAACATCACGTGGACTGAAATGAACTTATTGAAATAGATTTTCATCAATGAATCTATTAAAGAGATTGGTCCAGTGCCCTTCAAACATGCCTGTTTTATAGCCTGCCCCCCCTCCTAGACTGGAAGTGTTTCCGCCACCCCATGCTGGACTGCTATCACAATGGTCGTATCGTATTCAAAGCTATAGAAGCCAGGGTAGGTCTTGAGCAGTCCTGAAGTCTGTCAAGCGCAGATTTCATTGAGCTAGTCGTCAATATCACTTTGTGGGGTATTGTTGCGCCAGGTCAGTCAGAGGGGTGGAGTACAGTGTCAGGTCAAAAGATACATATTTCACCTGCAATAGCCGTGTGTAGGCCTCCAACATTATTGCCTTTATGGTTGGTAGATTAACATACATAGACCGAAATGAACAACAGTGTCTGGACGGGCGTAGTACATTATTACACACATGCTGATTTCAATCCGACCGCAACGCTGTGTCACTCACATCATAATAATAACAATAATATTCCTCCACAATGGAAAACCTTCCTAACCCAATTCTCTGAGCTTTGTAGTCATTGGAGAAAGAAGGGATTAGTCATGTAGAAGGCGCATTAATTTGTCTTTTATGTCTGAAGATTATTAAGTGCTTATTGCTACTTATACGACAACAGCGAAACACTGTCAGCTCATGTCTTTTATGAAAAAATTAGTTCCTTATTGGTTTGATCATATTAATTTCACAAAATAGCAACTAGATTGGTATGGAAGGTATGTGTTATTTGAATACTGCTACAGAATAATATTCGTACACAACTATCAAAGTGAAGGCAAGCAAACAAATATCAAATCAGTAATCAATATGGCCGCCATGACGGCCATGTTAAAAATTGGATCAGACTTTCGTGAAAAGCCTTTTATTCAGGTGAGAGAAAAATAATCTTCTAACAACAATATGCAATCACATAAATCTTGGCAAATCGAATCTCCATATAAATAGTGATTTTCTGTTTTGATATTTCGGACAAATCTCATCAAGTTTGCAATTCTGTGTCTATTGAGTGATGGATGTCTACGACAGAGAAGTGATGCATATTTCATATCTATCATCAGGTAGAACAGCATTGATGGCTCTCTGCCTCAAAGGTTAGGCATTCCAGGAAATCAAAGTAAAGACTACCTTGGCATTTTCTGACAATGAAATTAGCTTCATAACTGCACGACAGACATTAGGTTAATCTAATCCTGGAATTCTAGCTGCATGTAGATTTCAGCTCAAAGTGATATAAACGACTGACTTTAAATGTTATTCCCATACAACATATAATGACATTGTTAAATGACAAGGCATTTACATATATCATTATTATAATTGTCGTTTTCACCTAAATTCACATGATGAAAGACTTGTCTTTGTTTTATGACAAACATATTTCTAAATGGAAATCTATTATGCAAATAGCATGACTAGGGGTAAGTCAAATATGTTGGATTTCATTCCAGAGCAATCTTATTTCGCTGCAGCACGAGGGGCCATATTTATCAAATTAACCCACGCCCTAGCAGTCACTTGTCTATAGCGAAATGAGGGTCGAAAGCTGCATAAATAATACAGTGTATGTAACTCAGCAATGAAATTGAATGTTGTTATTATCGCCTCTCGCCTCAGTCAACCTACAGTCTCAGGTCAACCACAAGAAGAGGAGGGACCAAAATTCCTGGAGAATCTCTTAGCACTTTCTATACATTCCTGAATTATTAATTTCAATCTGTGTGATTTATCTACTGAGTGGTGTTGTGGTCTGATTTTAATGACAGGTGTAAATAATTCATTTGTTTCAATCAATGTGATGCTTTGATAGTAATGGTATCATGGGAAAACCAACATGTAGATCGTAAACAGTGAAGAACTGTCACCTATTCCCTGGGAAAAACTTTCCACAACATCACAAGAAAATATCGGACCTATTCGCCTACTGGATCCTCCTTAGTGGCATTTACTGTAATTAAATTTTAAAGCAATGTTTGATTTTTAGATATTTTCACTTTCCCCACAAGAGACACAGCAGGTAACAGTTTTTCAAATGTCACTCTCCCTGCAACAAAGCATGGATCAATTGTAAAGGCGAGATGATGTTTATTTCAATAACAACCATCGAACACGATTAACCCATTTACACATCCTACATACAAGCGCTCGTCAATTTCAGGGCACTGGATGTCCCATGATGAAATACTGGACATCACTTTCAGGAAAAGTCAACATGCATTTGCCATCAATGTTTAATCAGACACATGAACGAAGAAAATTTAAGTCAAAATTGGACAACAATTTCTCAGATGGGGGTCATTTATGGTCAGTTAGCCTGCCCCTAATATTGACCACAGACATAGAAAATCACTTTCTTATGGCAAAGGGCATACCCTGTCCATCCGTCTATAATCAAGGAAGGCAAATCCATTCATGGTGGAAGCAAGATTCCAGGAAAGCAAGCGTAATTGCGATATTTCCTTCGAGCAAAAGTCCAAAGGTGGCGAAATGGCCACTTAGTGACCGGTGGTTCTTAATATCACCATGAACAAATTGAGGCAAAAACAAAAGTCCAGACAGGGTCTTATTAAAGTGATTTTGGTTGTAGACTCTGACATTTTGTCCGAACCTAATGCTAGTGTCTATTGCTGAAGGGCTGGTGTAGACAAGAAAGGAACGAGAAAGAGACGCATGTACATTTCACTTTGTTAAACACTCAATGCAGTGACTCCAGGCTATGTCTGCTGCTGATTATACAAGCACACTTGATAATAGGGGACTTCATATCACCAAAGGCTCTCTCCCCGGACAACATACAAACCTTGTTCCTATTTAGTACATCTTCTTCCTTAAGGGATGGATTAAAAGCCCTTGGTGCGTCTAAACTCATCAATTATTTAAAGATGGTAATTTTGAATAATTGATGTGACATTTTTTCCCATTTCCTAAAATGATTGGCATCTATCTATATAGGAATACAGTTCCTTCGTTCAGCAGAATTGGTCTACTGTGGAATCAGCAAATCAAGACATCAAAGGCAGAGTACAGGGTTAAGGTCACACTAGAAATGACATTTGTGCTAGACTGGCTATATTTCAACAAAATACTTTTCCATATATTTTTACAGAATTTGTGACATTTTATTAACATAACATTACTGTGCACATGTATTTCCTTAAACTCCACACAGTGATGTTTTATTTTACTGCAATAAACACATGTATATTGAGGGCACTGAGATGGAGCTTTGGTGATGCTGGATCCCAACTCCATCACAACAACATTGGAATGAAGAGATCATCTTGAAACAGTCTATCTACCATGGCAATGTTCTAAAAAAATATTAAGTTGTATTCACGTGATAATAGGATATATCTTTATTTATCCCATATCCAAGACTGGAGTAAGAAAAGTCTTGTAACAAGACACAGCAAAATGTTGAGACCATATCAAAGAATGAGTGAGTGAGTTTGGTTTAAGCCCCTTTGGACCGTATTTCAGTAATTACGGCAAGATGTGGGAGGAAAGCCCGAAGATGCAGATCTTAGATGAACAGGTATAGTGCTGACAAACCTAGAAACTTCAGGGCTGATCTGGGACTTGAACCATGATTTCTGGTATGCCTAAGGGATGCAATCTGGGATTCAGACCATGATTTCTGGTATTCAGACCATGATTTCTGGGATTTGGACCATGATGTCTGGGATTTCGGACCATGATTTCTGGGATTTCGGACCATGATTTCTGGGATTCTTACCATGATTTCTGGTATGCCTAAGGGATGCAATCTGTGATACGGACCATGATTTCTGGGATTCTTACCATGATTTCTGGTATGCCTAAGGAATGCAACTCTGTACAGCAAATTGCACATTCATCAACACTCGCCCCTTTCAGCAACCTGAAAGAAGTCTCGTCCCCCTATTGATGAATGTTATGTGCGAAAATACGACAAACCAATCAGAAAGAGCGAATGACTTCAAGTATTTGGTCAAAGAATACATCAGGAAGAATTTTTGATCTTGCATATGTCTTGCATTAAAAATATACCCAAGGTACAGGCAAATGTGTTCAATCATACTGTATAATACTATAAGTTCCGATGTGTTTTCAATAGCATCTGGAATATATATGATGTATGGGGGAAACATACGTGAATCATTACACAAGGAGTTGACAATTGTTTTAGCTATGCCTGTTGGCGCTTAGACGGAACCTAGTCACAAAAAGGCCATGAGTTGCTATTCGGTTTGTCCCGGAATAACACGAGGTGGTCACAAATGCAGATTGCAATAGCTTAGTTCTCTGGGCTAGCTTTGCCCCATGTATCGAAGAAAACACAAATAGTTCACAATGAACACCCTGACTCTGTACACCAATCTGCATCCTCTGACTAACATGTCTGCATGTGACCAGCTGCCGAGTCTCACTGTAATGTCACTTTCAGTCAATGCACACCAGAACATGTCTGATATTTCATCTGACCTTCTGATAGAAGCCTTGTGTGATAGACACCAAGTCTTGACATTTCGCGTAACGATTACGACCTGCAGACTTATGAACCTCACATGCGTTCCTTCATAGTAAAAATCAAGTACAGTTACACATGAGTAAATAACAGAGAACCTGCAAGTAATATAATACTTATATAACGTTGTAATCAATACTAGCGACACTCTCCCATGAAAATACCTCAGTGTGACACTGACAGACATGAATACACATAAGGTCAGAAGAAGTAGATCAAATTCGTATTTTTGACTTGTACAAGATACTCCCATGTTTTTTCAGATGACCAATTGACCTGCCTTTGCATGTGTTAGTGATGTACCACTTGTGGATCAGGATACAGTCACCTGTATTTGATATTGAATTAGAAACACATGCTCATGAAACAGTTGGAATCGTGCAATGACTCTGCATTAAGTAGAGACTTGTAATGATTATGATCTGTTGATTTTATGCAAATACAAATAATTATAAGTGCATTTATATTGCACCAGATTCCATTCACCAAGTGGATGCTCATAGCGCTACACTATTATTACCCCGGTCAATGGATCAGTGAGCACTCGATTTTCATTCTCATCTCCCTTGGGAATATACAACCCAAGCTGCCTGTGAGGCGCTAGAAGGTTAACAACCACATTTAATATCTCATCCTACCAGGTACCCACTCACTGCTGGGTGAACAGAGGCACATTTTGAACAAAGTCACTTGCCTAAGGAGACACCACATGTGGTACATGTGCTTCAGCGTGAGGCAGGACCGAAGCCCTTGCAACATGCAATTGTCCCTATTCATAGCATCACTAAAATTTCTCTGGACTGAAATATAGTAATTTCCATAAATAGTGAGTGAGTGAGTATGGTTTTACGCCGCTTTTAGCAATATTCCAGCAATATCACGGCGGGGGACACCAGAAATGGGCTTCACACATTGTACCCATGTCGGGAATCGAACCCGGGTCTTCGCCGTGACGAGCGAACGCTTTAACCACTAGGCTACCCGACCGCCCCTTTCCATAAATAAAGAACGACTTTATTGTGGCCTAATTCATATTTTCTCCTTACTGATTTTTATGTATTAATATACATAATCTCAAGCTTTTGGTCCTGGCCTTCATCAGGCACACTCTATTGCTTAGCACTACACTACCTGACATTATTATGACAAAATTGGACTAGGATCCATAATAAAGCTTGATAATAAGCTTGTGTTTTATGTCTGTTGCTCTTTTTTACATGAGGCCCAACTGATGTATTACATTCACATGTTACAAAATGTACAACAAAAAATACCAACCAACCAATGATTGCCAAGCAGATGCTGATGCTAAAAACACCTCATAATTTCTCGTCAGCTTTGAACCTTTTTTAAAACCTTTTTTCAAACAAATGCATCTCCGATTTCTTCTCCATTTCAACCAAACATATCAAATCACGGAAACCGACAACTTTCTCTAAATCTAATTTCGCTAATCATGTCTCTCCACCTGGGTTTCCAACATATTGTTATCCTTCCACAGACGTTACTAATTTTCTAGGTGACAAATCTTCACAATTTCCTGTGTGGAGGAAATCTGTTCCTTTAACCTGGCACCGTTTTCGAGATATTAACCATCTGCTGGATGTGGTACCTCACAGGGTGTCCTTGATTGCGCTTGTAGATTGCGGCAAGTGTCTCGTACATTTCCTTGACTGAGTTAGACTATGTTACACTGCTGTTTGCAGTGGAAGTATCACATATGATTTACTTATCAGGATTAAGGAATATAAAGTAGTTCAACAAACGAGTACCATTTGGTCTTCATTGCCAATTCAACTATGCGTGTATCTTCCATTAGCTTTTTATTTGACAACACAAGTTCGCAAATAGGTAATATATTTCGGTCTTGGGAAGGGCAATAGGAAGTAGACTGGATTCTATTCAGATTGATAAGACTTCACCTGCCCAGATGCATCATGGGAAAACTGTGGCCGAGAGCTCTGCGTGGTACTCGTCCGTATCAAACACGTCACTCACTTTCTGTAGATAAATGCTTGGGTTGGACTGATACATTTCATCTCTAACGCCAATCTTATCCTAGATCAGTATTTGTTGATGATGCAATTTAGAAACATACAAAACACAGACATCAAAATAAATGTTTTAAATACAAAGTGTTTCTTGTATTAGGTGAGATGTTTGTATACATAACATGTTCAGATGA
Organism: Haliotis cracherodii; assembly: GCF_022045235.1. Lineage (NCBI taxonomy): Eukaryota > Metazoa > Mollusca > Gastropoda > Lepetellida > Haliotidae > Haliotis > Haliotis cracherodii. Next base: position 13,991,685 of record NW_027266270.1, on the reverse strand, counting down.
AGTCAAGATTGAGAACAGGTTGACAAACATGGAAGATGGAGTTATTTTAAGTTTTTCCAGCCTAATGAGCTATGTTTATGTTGGTTGTGGATGAAGAAAGATACAAAATTAATTTAACGGCTGAATTCTGGAAGTTATGATAAGCAGTGGTGAAGATCTAAATAGCTATTTTATTTTTTACACCTTCGTAAAGTTTCTACACTTTCAGACCATACATCAAAGACTTAATTACAAGTATGTTCCATCAAAGACTTAATACAAGGAGATTCCATCAAAGACTTAATTACAGGTTAGTTCCACAAAAGACTTAATTACAAGTTAGTTCCGTAAAAGACTTAATTACAGGAAGGTTTTATCAACGACTTAAGTACAAGTAAGTGTGAAGATCACATGGAAGTTCCATCAATGACGCAATTGCAGGAAAGTTCCATCACAGACTTAATTACAGGTAGGTTTCGTCAAAGACTTAATTACAGGTAGGTGTCATCAAAGACGTAATTACAGGTGAGTTCCATCAAAGACTTAATTACAGGTAGGTTTCATCAAAGATTATAGGTAAGTTCTTTCAAATACTTAACTACAAGTGTAATACAACGTACATGACCTCCATGTTTGTACACAACTGAGTACATGACTCGAATATTGCTAATGGGAGCTTAAGACTCAGCTCACTCACATGTTGTACATATCACGTCAATTTCTGATGTTTATTTCAAAGTTGTATGTTTCACCTTTGCTATAATGTATTACCCTTTTGTCGTTGATGTATATAGCTGAAGAAAGTCCTTGCTTGACCCCGTGGACAAATGTCTCCCATATAACGACCATCAGTAAAGTAAACTGTAATAGCAGATGGAAAGGTCATCTTGCTGGCTCAGTGTGGTCAAGAATTGATCACATCCTTGAGGTCCAACTGCTTCTTGTTTGTACTGAGCTCATGGGGGACAAGCCCTCCGCAAACAGAAGGGGTCAGTACGCACAGTTCTGATTGGTCAGAAGTAGCACTTGTGTGATATGGTCATGTACTTGCACCATTATAAACGATCTAATCACTGACTTGGTCACAATGAAAGAAATTGAGCGAGTGAATCTTGTTTTATGCCACTTTAAACATTATTCTACCCAGAACACCAAGAATGATATTCACACATTATTAATAATAATAATAATAATGATGATGATGATGATGATGATGATGATGATGATGATGATGATGATGATAATAATGCATCAAATCCACACCAGAAAGTATTATTACCCTGGTCAATGGATCAGTGTGTATTTGATTTTCGTTTTCAGCCCCCTGGGAATTATACAACCCAAGTTGCATGAAAGCCGAAGTTAAGTCACATTACCATCTCATCCTACCGGGTACCCATTCCCTGGGTGAACAGAGGCATTGTACCTTGCTGGGACTCTTTGGAATAACAGGCCAAATCTTGACCAGGAGGCTACTTTCTTGCTTGCAATGAAATAAAACAACATTGACATGCACATACATCACACCAAAAAGTACAGACATTCAATGCTTTAGATAGAAAATTTGACAGCATTTTGGCAAGATTTAATAGCATCTAAATTATCTTGATACATTTTCATGACAATGTAATGAACCAGAGCAGCTCCGGGGAGAATCATTCATTTCAGGTTTTGCTGCAAGATTTCCTACACAGCTGTCAAGCTGCTCCAGCGATTCCGTTTTTACCACCTATGAAATGCACACGAGATAGCTGTGATCTTACAGCTGACTGCTGGCCAACACCAGGCAGTCTCAACTTCAATCACACTGAAATCCACGTCCCATGTACATTTCAGTTGCTTATTTCATAACCATCAAACACATTTCCCACAATAAAATTTCTCCTAACTTTGCCATGATCCTGCAGATATTTACACATTCTCAATATGGTTTGTTCTTCGCAGTAAATCTAGAACCGAAACTAATGGAAGTTGTATCTGATTTCAGCGGCTGCCTCGCTAATTGCAGATTAGGCGCACATTACAATTAATTGACTCCATGGCCGCCGGGCGGTTCATACACACTTTGAACTATTCGAAAGTTTCATCAGTGGAAGTAAAATGAGTACTGGAATCACCAAACCTCAGAAATCTACATGACGCTTTCATCCTCTAGGCATGGGCGATATAATCCATATCGCTCTGCATCACTTCATATCAAATAGCGTCAATTTCATCTATACCACGCCACGCCAAAAGATGTTTCACATGTGGCTAATCATCATAAATATACACTTTCTAACAACTTTGATGTCGTTTAAAGAAACACTCTTTTTCTGGAACACCATCTTTACACAGAGCCTGGTTACTAAGATATGTCGATTTCAAAAGAACTCATGTCAATTTCAAGACGATGCATGAAATATCCAATCTTTTCATATCTTTACTTAAAGTGCAAAAAATTCAGCTGGAAATTGACATGGTAAGACTTAGTATTCATGTATGCACAAACAAGCTGATAATGGGGAATTTAGCCGACTGACTTGTCACAAAAAATGATCATATTTAGACTTGCGAGCTTCAATCACATGATATTGTACGCTCTCGTCATTCACTTTTTTTCCATAATGATCAATATCCTCCTGTCTCGACTACTGCAGATTATCAGACAACATATTCATATGCAAGTGAGGACTATCTGCATCCCATTATGCCATTTGATTTCTAGGTCAAGACGGAAGAGTCGGTTAATTTCAAATAAAAAAAGGTCAAGTATAATTCAATCAGAAGGCAATCCAGATTTTCACACCATTTTTACAACTCAGGACTCATTATTGCCTTGAATGTTAAACATGGTACTTGTTACAAATAGATTAAACTTGCCATATTTTGTCAAGATGATTAAACTTTCTTTTTTTTCCAGATGACTCATTTTATCATAAATGAAAGCGATTATTTACAAAATGAAAAAATGTCTAGTAATTTTAATCCAATGAAAAAAAAGTTTTACAGTGTAATGTGATCCATAAAGCATACTAACCACCAAATTTTTTACCCTTTTTCTTAACAAAATTATTTAAAAGAAGTAGTTTCAAATTTCCCATAATTGATGACGTCATCGCTATTATCAATCAAGAGAGGTATCACTTTGGTATCAATTGATGATGCGAATAACCCTGGGTGTTAAGATGGGTGCCTAGAACGGTATTGGTTAACCAGGGCTATTAGATTCATCCCCCAAATTGTCACTCCTTTGTTCAAGCTCCGCCACCTTCTTGTTCGGTAATTACAATCTTTAAGCGTTTCACATTACGTCAAATTTGCAAAAAGCCAACAGTGCATGGCAAAACATTTTTTAAGCTGATTCTCAAATTCCTCTTTCAAATTTTTTTTATAATCAAGTTTTCCAATTCTCCAATGAGAAATGACTGAATCATTTTCCACGAATTTCCAAGACTTTATCAACCTGGAGATAATTGTCCAATAAAAAGATATCATTTTCTTGCACTTAATGAACTGGTGACATTCTCCCTATTATCATGAAAGCTTGACTGATCCAGCTACCCCCCATTCTGTCCCCCACCCCCAAGTACTCCTCTAATGGTCCCACCCTCCCCACTCACCCCCTCCCGTTTCCCTCCAAATGACGAGATTTTCAGGCCGATACCCATCTGTTTTCCAAGGATCTGTAACTTTCATGTGACACATCATTTGTTCTTGACAAAACCGGGCCCTCAATTTGGACATCAAAGCCCCAAAGTGTCATGACTTTATGCAAATTGAATGATATTCTTCTCAAATGTCACTCAATTTTAGGTTGCGTGAATATCAGTGACAGTTATGTGAGTCATATTGTGATTTTTAAAAAAATTAAATATTGTCTTAGTTCGAACTGCTGACCATTGTGATATCGTCCGGTAATGGACAGATCCTGTACTGCCTCTAACAAGTCAATATTGTGACAACCATTGTTACAAATTGTCAATTCTTTTAAGAAATCAGCCTCTAAAATCATAATTGTTTTCTCTGTTATTTTCGTTATATGACCCTTCTTTCCTCAAATACGAAATAATTGCACACAGATCACTTGCACTGCTAAAAAATATCAATGTTACACTTTTACAATTACCATTTCTAGGTCGATGTGGCTGAAATAGAATGAAACAGACATCTGAAATTGACGTGACATGAATGTCAAAATCAACATTGTAGCACTTCCTTCAGCCATCAATCAATATCAACAATATGTAAATGATGCAGACATAATACCCCTAAATAACTTCCGAAATGTACAGCACTTTTTTGCCCACCTGTTTCTATCAATGTCGTATATTATTCAAATTGACAGAATATTACCACATAACACTTATCGCAATCTCGAAATGTACGTCTATTGCAACACCTGCTTCCATCCATCACTTCTCCTAGTGACCATGGCATGTATTTCATGTCTATTTCAGAGTAATTGACGTCTTCTGTTTTTAATCAATACTGTGCTACCAGTGGCCGGAGTAATTACCTTCGTTATGGACACTCGTCAATCTGTCCTTAACAAGATGGGATAAACCTTCTTTATCTATCCAGTCAATTTTCCCTCCAAATTAGCAGATTCGTCTGATAACACTATTCATCTGCTGACAAACGATATGAGTACCCAGCTAAAACAATACCCCATCTTATTTTACCTCCACAGTAAAAGCAGCTAATCTCGTACATTGCATTTTAGCTGTCAGTTATATGAAATCCATATGTCAAAACAATCCATCATCTCTAATTGACAGCATGGGCATATTTATGACAAGGTGTGCATGGTTTGGAAGCATGGGAACAAATCTAGTGGTATGCAGATTGAACAAAGGCAGCATTGTCTCCCTTGATTGATATGCCATTTCAAAACAAGGTACCCTAGCGACAAATTTTATCAGGAAGAGAAAATAAACATGTGTAAGTGAGGAGGAATCAACAACTAGAAAGTGATATGAACAAATGCCATATAAATCACATCAAAATGCTGTAAAAACATCATAATCAGCTAGGGAAGACCTCAGCATAGCCTCCATAATGGTAAACAAACTGATTGGTCTTTTAATACTTGCGGAAATTGTGGCTCCAGCTTGGTTGAGTAAACATGGTAGACAAGTTGTTTCCCAGAGCATGCCTTATCAAATGCTTTTTGAGAAATCAAATTGCAAAACATATTCACTCTTCCAGGCGTTATCTAAATAAACTTTCTTTTGGGTTGATGAATGGTGAATTGACATTGTCTGTTGTAGATTAATACTGCATGTAGACTTAACAAAGAAGAACACGTTGACATGTATGATTATGAGATTCAGTCGAACCCGATATATATATATATATTCATAATCAAAATATAAATAAAAAACAGGATATATGATTTTTTACAAAGACTTCCTTTATGGAAGATTTTTATTGACTGTGATGAAGGGTGAGTGAGTGAGTGAGTGAGTGAGTGTGGGTGTGTGTTTATGCAGTTTTTAGCAATATTTCAGCAAAATCAAGATGAAGATACATCAAGAATAGCCTCACATATAGTTCCAATGTGGTTTTCAGCACAATGAGAACATACCAGGCCAAAAAAAGTCATGTTATTCAAAAATAAAAAAGACAAAATCCAAATGGAGTCAAGAACAAACCTTAATTTCAGACTTGAGTTGGACTCTTTTTTAATTATATTCTCTTGGGTCTGGGAGAGAGATGTAGAAAATACTTAAAACTGCATATCTTACTGCCACAAATCTTGTTGAGATTTTTACTCCAGAATTAACTACAGGACAGATGGACAGATGGACAGACAGCCATGTTGATAATCAGATTCCCCTTTGCATTACAGAAAGCACAAAACCGCAGTGTTTAACATCTTCTGTAGGGCGTTGTCTTATCTGCTTGTTCCCCATTCCTGACAAGGGGGCATTAATTCAGAGTCAGAAAAAATGTGGATTATCGGCAGTGGTTTTGATTGAGGAGGGCAAGTGTCACCTTATAGTCCCTCCTGAACATACTTTGGCAGATATCGAGGAAGAAAATGCTGATCTGTGCAGATAAATCCTTCGAAATGAATTACAAGCTGATCAGCTGATCACCGTGATGGATTGAAATAGGCATATCTTTGCATGGCAGGCAAGAAATATACATGATTTGCATGTGCAGGTCGATTCATCAGCTGTTTCACTGTTTTAACTTGCTCAACCAAATCTATTATACAGTTCACCTGCCACTGACACATTCAGAAAGACATTCGCCAAGAAGTTGTCACTTTCATCAATTATGAAACTAACAAGCAAAGACAAGTCTTGAACATTCATGACATGTTAATTGCATTAATCTTAAGTATTCTTGATTCTTCTTGAACACAATAAATGCATCTTTATCAATATTTAACCTATTCATGCATGACAAGGCCGTGAATGAATCAGGTCTGATTGTTTTGTCACTCATATCAAGAGACAGTCAATGGGACATTGACAATGTAATGATGGCACTGAAATTAATGTTGCAATATTAATGTTTTTAGACAATCAGTTTCAATGCGGATTCCCTAAGTTAATGTCTAATGAGTCAACGATGCACTTGACTGCATGCATGTCGATAAACATTTTTATTTACACAAAGACATTTTTGAAAACTCATTTATAGCTGATCATACAGCATGTCAAGTATTACATGTCATCCCCAAAGATATAAATTTAAATAATCCAAGACACACTTTGGATATACCCATTAACTGACAAAATAAAATAAAATTTAACAACTTAAACTGACTATCAAAATTTAATAAAGCAGAACCAAACTCATACGACAAAGCATTTAATACTAAAAACATAATGAAGTTATCAAGAAGAGACTTATCTCAAACCTTTCAACAGAATCATGAAATAGACATGACTTGTTACATCAAACCAACATGAAATAGACATGACATATCCTTGTTGTGTCACATTCAACACATGTATATTTCAACTTTTAATATTTCATGTTCATTTCATGGTATGATACAACAATTGTGCAGTGAAATGGAGACCATTTCTGATTATGTTCCTCTAAACTTTAACACGAGTGACTAATTTCGTTTCCCAGTGTGAACGAAATGAGGCGAAATCTGCATTACATGAAAACAATGTATAAATAATGACAGCTGACACCTCTCGTTGATTACGTTTCTATTGCACCAGCGATATTGACAAGATTTCGAAACTTTCACGAAAAGATGTTGACAGATAAAGCAGAAAGCAGACAAACTCCAAATTTCAATTACAGATTTTTCAATTAGTGACCAAAAGAAGGAGACATGTTTGAATTATGCAGGATCATTTCTGCACATATGCAATCAAAATTGAAGTTAATCAATAATTATGTAATAAGATACTATAAAACATTAACAGTAGTAACACCATCAGTTTTGTCCTGATTGTCGAGTGGCCAAAACTTGATGAGTGAGATCTCTTCCCACAAATCCTGTTGTTTGCTTGTAAAGACAATGAGTCAGACGTGAGTACTTTTCAAATGAATCGTTCAAGTTTCTTAAAAATCAATTTTCACAAAATAATTTTCCCTGTGGTGGAATCAAACTTTTTACATTCACCACAAAGCCATTACGTTGTAAAAAATATAACCCTTAACAAACATACATTATCAAGTTTGAAAATCTTTTGAAATTTTTTCATCAGTGAACAAAGGAAGTCAATTGAGTTGGATAACACATTAACACGTATGGCCATATTTTCAAATTAGGTGTGAAATATGATCAAATGCCTGATGTCTCTTTCAAAAAGGATTTCAGACCCGTGTTTTGCCCTGAAACGTCCCATAAGGCCACTGAGTGACATTTTCCCCATTCAACTACAATGATATCATTAGAAGCCCTTTTTACAATAATTGCTTCCGTTTCTCTGGTGAGGCAAATGTCCAGCGACCTTGACCTTGCTGAACAAATCGTAGCTTGCGAGTTCCTCTCGGGAATCGTCTACAACTTTCAGTAAAAACTCGTCAAAAGATCCCAAACCATTTGAAATTTTGGCAAGCAGTCCACAACCCCAGAGGGTCTGATCCTCACCTAACAATGTGGCTTGTTTCAATAATCCCTTGGCAAAATTTTGGACAAAATTTTTATAATAAATCTCCAGAGTGACAAAAGCAGTGTTAACTTGCGATCTATCCATCACTTTGACAAATTGCGCAAAATGAACGAAAAGTGTGAAGCAAAGTGATTCGTAACAGAGAATAAAGCCTGTTTTCCTCCCGAGGAAGGATCTTAATCTGGCCATATAAATCACACAGCAAAACAAAGTGAAATAAAAAAAATGTGGATTGCTTTTCGAACTTGAAGTACAAAAAAAGCCTTTGAGAGAATTCTATCTATTCTGTACCCATCAGCACCGACACATTGCAAGCAAATCACGTGGTTATCACCGAAATCCTACACATGTCAATCTTGGCTTGGATTTCACATTTAATCTTGGGAATATGGTACAATACATTATCCATCTACGACTTCTTGGTCCATTTCAAAACTATCAAATAAGATCAAAACCAAATCTTTGTGTTTTCATGTAAAACTGTGAGCGGTGAACGGACTAATATTGATAAAATTAACTTCAAACAAATGCTGTTTTAAGTCTATTTCCCTGGAGGACGCGACCTTTGAAATAAACAAGTGCAATGGATGGTGGACAGTGGAAATAGACCAGAGTGTCAATTGCAAAAAAAATAATCAAAGATATCATTATTGCATTACTGTTTAAAAGTTTCTCTTTCAAAGAGGCAAGTTTCAGTGTAAAATGAGTTTAAACACTATGAACCCATTAACTGGATAAAACCCTAAACCAATAACATCCTTTCTATCAGTAATTTCATTTGGAAGCACCCAGTTGCTAATATACATCACCACTTACACAATCAGAGCCTTTTAACTGAAGTTTAGACTGAACACCATGCTTTTGATCAGGGAGTTTCTGTGTGTGTTTCTGTGCAACATATTTTGTCTGTGTGTCTTTATTGTTTAACTGTATTGTCTGTCTGTGACTATATTGTGTCTGTGTGCCCACCATATATTGAGTTTTTTATACCTAGAATCAGGGGGTTTCAGGGGGAACACACAGGGAAGAATAGTTTTGATGTGTTTTTTGTCCCTCAAGACAAAGACAAACTATGAGCACTAAATATACCATCCTTCGATCCTTACTGAAGAATGCAAATTAATCTTGTAATTACACTGTCTGGTTATAAAAAGTGTTCATTGTATATCTGGAATCATGTTTGTAATCTCTTTTATTTATATAATTCAAAATTTAATTCAATATTGTTTACATTTACTTTGGCGAAATTGTATGTGAAGTGACCATTATTTACAGCAACCACCGTCAGATTACCGCTAATTACGCCTTGAAACTAACCTTAGTGGACAGATAATGGAAGATATATATACCATAAATAAAAAGTCATATTTGTTGTAGTTTGACTATTATATGTCAACAAAAAGTTATCCCGATCACAAGCACGGGAGAATTGATGATGATTTGGGCAAATTGTTCGATACATAAAATAAATCAGGCCACAGAAATCAGCTATACCAAGTGCTATGCTTATGGTTATTAGTTTATGAAAAATATATATAGTAAATATAAAATAACATGATGTTGGAATACATCATTCCAGATAAAACATTAGTTTTAGATATGGATATGGTGCTGACAAACCTTGAAACATAATCGGGGAAACCCAGGATTCGAACCCACAGGTTTCTGACATGCCCAAGGGACACAACTCTGCACAGCGAAGTGCTGCTGCTGCTGCTGCTGCTGCTGCTGCTGCTGCTGATGATGATGAAAGTGGCCAACATAACAGAGATTATCAAAGGTAATCATCTTACCCCATTGAAATTGACCATGTACATTACTATTTCCTAAATCCATTGTAAATCAAGCGATACCAATGGAAACGACAGAGCCAATACTGTGATGACTCATACAGACTAATTATTTCTAGCATGATATACTTATATCATTTTACTGTCAACAGGATTACTTATTGGACACCTGATATGTCTGTTTCCAACGTTACAACTGAATCCTCCACCTAATGTTGACAATTTGAGCTAAAAGTTTCATCTCCATGGATGTCAGAGAGGACACAAAAACCATGACAATATTTCAATGAGAGAATATAAAAACTGGCTTCAAATTTATATGGGAACATTTCATTTAGCTACTGTAAATGGAAGTGAAAAACGTGCATCGGTATGATGGCCTGCCACGTGACAGCTGACGACCGCCATGAGTAGGCATTGATTGACAGCTAGGAATGACGCAATTGATGCAGGGGAATTGACGAGTTTCTACCTTTGTGATGACTACAGCGTTCTTTAAGACGGTGCTCCATACGAGGATATGAGGTTGTGTAAAAACAGGTTGAACATTTCAAGGTTTTGTTTCAATTACTTTTTATTTTCGCCATTATGAGCAATATTCAGTGGAGCCTATTTATGATATAGAGTAATTGTTGGAGATGATGGCTATTGACATGAAACTGATGCATTTCCGCTGTGAGTGACAGCTCCATACAATGCAGACTCAGTCCTTCACATCACTGACACCTGACACATGTAAAGACTACCTGGTGTGGGTGAGGGGTGGGGGGTGAGTGGGTGGGTGGGTGAGTGAGTGAGTGAGTGAGTGAGGGGTGTGTTTCATGCTGCTTTGAACACATGTCAGCTTAACATTGAATGAAGAATGCTACCAAGGATAATAATCTAGGAGAATATGGGATTTGAACCCAGAATCATCGGATCCTGGAACACCCAAGGGACACAATTCCGTACAGAGAATTGATGTGTGTGAGAAGACTGGACCACCTGTGTATAGCGATGTACAAACAGGTTATATAAAGGAGTGAGTGACTGAGTGAGTGTGGGAAGGAGGGATGGATGGAGGGAGCAGGCAAGAGATTCTGGATAAACAGGGTTTGGACTTACAAGGTTTCACTTTATTTGCCAGATACACACAAGGAGATACTATTGCCTTGTCCCCGATAAAGCACAGTCTACTGCCTCAAAATCATAAGTAAACGCAACAAAAATCAATACTGAAAATCAATTACAAAAATATTTTAAATGTCAACACTACATAACAAGTCAGTCAGTGAATTCCACATGACTGAGAATCTGATGAGATAAGTATACAACCCTACATACGCTATTGTTTCACAAGCCAGGTCCTTCACCAAGAATCTATAAGTTCTCCTTCTATAATCTCTCCCTGTATAGCTTCTACTTCAACTGTGTTGTTTCTTTAAATACATTCCGACTTCAGCACCTTCTTAACTCTATTGAACATCTCGGCACCACTGGTAGGCCTGATTACTTCACAACAACCAACTCCCGCTCCAACAGATAAGAGTCAGACTTCCATTTTCATAGACAACATATTTTGGTTCGGGCTGGACCTAGAATCGGTATTGGGAATGTTAATATCGCATTTGGAATAGAATGCAGTTGATCATTTGTTTGTGCGAGTAAGGAAATGTGGTCTTAACCTCCGTCATTGAACTCTGAGCTTGCCATTGAAATAGGGGTCAGATTCTGACATGGAATACAAAGGTATGTGAAATCTACAAATTTGATAATGTTTTCATGTTGACAATGACAATAAGTGACGTTTGAATAGGATCATATTTTGCATTATTTAACCTTCGTAAAACAAACTTAACATTTTTAATCAATAAAGGCAGTATATTTAAGGGGACCTCTTTTAAAAATGTTTGAAAAATATTTTGTGAAAAAAAAAACACTTTGGGAAACGTTGTATTGATCCAAGTTGGGAGATTTTTAAACTGTTATTAAATTTCACTGGGTCCATACTAGCGGTGAGGTGAAATGGGGTTTAATGTTGTGTCCAAGATTATTGCATTTATATAGCGACATACATGCATGTGTGTGTCTGTGTGTGTGTGTGTCTGTGTGTGTCTGTGTGTGTCTCTGCTTGTACTAGTCTTGACTAGTAATGCCAATTTTTTAGTGCAAGCCCAATGAGATAGCATGCTGCAGTTTAACATGAATACCCTACTCAGACACAGCATACTGACACCGAGTCGACCAGTCCTTGTTTTATCCCATTAATGCCGAGCGTCAGACAGGGTAACAGCAAATACCATCATTTAACAACTTTTGGTATGACGAGGCCGGGGATTGAACCCCAGACCTTCCGCTCTCTGGGTGGACTCTCTAACCACTAGACCACAGAGGCTGTCAGATCGGATACATATTAGCATATGCTGTCCTTATAAACAACTAAGATCAGCAGCTGCCACTACACATCTTGCTGGTAGTTTGTATTAAATCTTCATTGCAAAAAGCTGCTTGATTTATGAAAACACAAATTGTGGTTCACAAAAAGGCCTGTTTTTCTGTTTAAATAAGACAGACTGTTGCTGCACTGTGATAACAGTAAGCATACAATACATTGTATTAAGACATTCTATCATGGCCTCAGCTGACCCCACTCTGCTGAGAACTGAACCTCCTTGTGTGAAATGTCCTATTTAAACCCTTGTCGCCAGAGTCCCACTTCCCAGTGTGGGAATCGCGGGGCTCTCTTAAGTCTCTTATTAACACATATGTACTCTTCAAATTTGAGTGCAAGTAGCCACTAAGTACCTAAGTCTGTGAAAATTGAAAATTAACTCCTGATAAGTGCAAAAGATTTGTCTAAATGACCATGGCAAACCAAACAGGGGTTCGACAAAGGAGCATGCTAAGTCCTTGTTTGTTTATTGAGAACTTGTTGGAGCCACTCTCACCCCTCTGTACATGGCCATTTTAGTCCAGAATATGTTTCCTGTGCTTTAAAGAGTCAAGTTAATTACAGGATTACATAAAACTGTTTGTTGTGACTATTTGTGGGTTGTTTACAGAAAGGTTAAAGTCTTCGTCCAGTGTACAAGGTTTGATGGGAAACCCTAGGAAGGTTCATAGGTTCAACATTTTATTTATTTTTATACATACATACATACCTCAGAAATTCAGAAAAATATTATTTATGTGTCAAGAATCATTTGGGTAAAATATTTATTAGTTCTAGTGACAATCATAAAAACTCAGAAATTGAGATTTTTTATTGTTATATTTTTAAAAATATTCTGAACGTTTTGAGCTGATTTGTTAATAATTACATTGATTATTTACCTGGGGCCAATGTTTGTGTCATTTCAAGATAATTTTCACGTCTTTCCTGGGCATCTTCCTGACATATGGCACAGACATTAGAAATGAATACACAATGCATATCGCACTTGACACCTTATCTTAGTGACCCATTTCACTTATTGTCATTGACAATCAAAAATATTCAGACTCTGGCTAATTCATTGCCTGTTTCGTGATCTTGCCCGTGGCTATTTTCTGCCAAACAATGGTTAAGCAAACACATTATTTGCTTTTTGCACAGGCCACATCCGTAGGGCAGAGAAAAAGGCTTGTATTTTCAAACAGATTCCTCAACTGAATAGACTTAGGACCTCGAAGTGTTATTTACACATCGCTATAGTCATGCAGTTATGCAATATGAAGACAGTATATCTGGAGGCGAAATGAGACAGGGGTGTTTAATTCTTTGTAAATTGCATTCATTTCAGCTGCCGAAAACCTTTCCAAATGAAGTGGAATTCAATTTGTATAAAGAGAGAGGAAGAAGATGAATTTGTTAAAAAAGATGGGAGGGACGTGGATAAATATAGAATGTTTTATTGAATAAATCCATTCATCAAAAATGATTTCATTTTTTGTCGATGTCATGCACAGTTGGTGCTTAACATCGGTCATTGTTGAAAGATGTACAATTGAATTATAAAATTTAATGTTCCATTTAAAGAAATGATTAATGTTTAAATACTGAATACAAAATCCCTCTAAGGTGAACAGAAAATAGTTTCTATTGTTGGACAACAAAAGGATGAAAAATCACAAGCTCCATAATTTGGCATTTATAAAATCCTTTTGAAGCAAATTGTCCTTTCGAATAAAGGATGCAGACAATTTGTGGGATGACATGAACTAGCTGTGTAAGAAAGATTAACTAGTATCACATAATATACTGTGATGACACTCTGGATGAATTCTTCCGTATCACAGATGAGGGGCATTAAACATCGTAATGCATTGTTATACTGAAATACACCATTGTGATTGACTGGTATTAACCATATGTCTGAGTGAGCATAATGCAGTATCTGGCGTCTATTTCAACCCAAGTGAAATTGACACTTGTCCATTTCAAATCCATCTTGATCAATTTCAAACTCTTTAATAACACTATCTAAAGGGTGAGGATGTCACTTTATCATATGCTAATGCGTTAATTAACCCTCAGACTAATCCATCAACTGATTAAGATATTGATGCATTAACAATGTTAATCTTATAATCTCTTCCCCATTAATCAAGTTTGCAATTAGAGATTGGTGTTTGTGGGGTAAACATTTAACAAGTGCCGGTTGTAAGGGATTTGTTTTAGTATTTGCTGAAGCACTAAAAACACTTAGCCCAATTGATAACTGAATAATGCCTGTATTTACAGTCCAACATTCCACTTGTAACATTGACTCACAAACAAAATATATCAAATCGACATCACACTCCACTGCCTGATCCCAACACTTTCCTTTTTCGACATTGACATATTTGCAGTATATGTGAAATTTACATGGATTCTCCATTTGAAAGCCGTGAGAGAAAGCTGTCAGTGTCTATAACAATTTCACATTGACTGCCTGATTGATGTCATAATGGTTATTGATGAATAATTAATTACACTAATCACTATAACTATTATCATCAAAACAATATTGATCACAGTGAGTCTATCATGCACAAATTCCAATTTTGACATTTCGTCATTCCATTTTTGAAGGGTATCCAATTCATTAATTTTCATGTTACACACACAGTGCTCAAACACCGTGAACAGTAATTTTTCATTACGTAAATGACAAAAACAATTTATTTCTCATTTTCATAATTCTGTATATTTACAAATAGGCAAGACCACAGGCCCTTTTTTGCAATTCCCTTGCAGATGGAGCAGATGTCAGCAATAACCTTCCTGCATTGTTTCCTAATTCAAACGCCATTCTAATTTCTAAAAATCTCCATCTTGTGTAATTCTGTACACTAGAAGACATTGCCATCATTATAACTCCTCCATCAAATAACATTTTCTACACTTTGATTTAGAATCATACATCCTAAAAATAAACTCCCCTTTTTTTCTCCCTGAAAAGAGCATAAAATTGTTCAAATCCTATCTTCATGTTTTAAGCTAATACACAAACCCACTGCTTCATTTCCGTTTGATATAATTGGCTAATAGCGCCACCTTTGATGTTATCAGCCCAGCTTTAATTAAGAGAAATGCATTATCCTGAAAATTACAGGAATCGTAGCATTACGGAAGTGGATAGTGCCATGTCAATTTCCGTACACCTGCGTGTAGCAAATTGGAAGAACATTATCAAAGTTTCGGAAGACAATGGAGGACCATTAAGAGAGATTTAAAATGGATGATAATCCTGCTGGTAGAAATATCTCTCATTCCATTCTTTCCCTGTAGGTGATCTCTCATTATTATTAATAATCACCCCGAGCTCACACGCTTTTGGTGCTAAATATTTGGTTTTGAAAATATTAAATATACATTATACAAAACATAATATTTGGATTTGAAATGAATCTATGCTGGGCTTGAACATTTACATAATTCTAACCATTTACTTTTATACCGATCCAGTTATCTTCTTCATCCATCAAAGCCAAAACTGACGACGTGAAATGAACAACATATCTTCCATTACTATGTCTACTGCCATTAATATGTTGATGTGAGTCGTCAGTGGTGTTTAGCTGTGCCAGTCACTCTAATGGCAACCCAACTTGGCTTTGATTGATATCGTATATATATGTGAATCCATTTCATGATCAAATTATTCATAACATTTCTCATTTGAACACATTTTCTCAGGGTGACATGTCATGAAGCTCCATTAATCATTTAAAAAATGCGAAGATATTACACACAGGACTTAATCTCTATTATCAACCATATTTTTGTCAAGCATTGATCAAACTGACAAGATGTTAATTTCAAACATGATACATCTTGTCAAAATTACATCAGTAATAATGTTGACACACCCTTTTACCCTGACCAACACTGATATATCATGCATACATTCAACTCTGGCCATCAACAGCCAGTGTCAGGTAGATAACATTTATATATCATGCATACTTTCAGCTCTGGCCATCGATAGCCAGAGTCAGGTGGATAACATTTATATATCATGCATACCTTCAACTCTGGCCATCGACAGCCAGTGTCAGTGTCAGGTGGATAACATTTATCTATCATGCATACTTTCAGCTCTGGCTATCGACAGCCAGTGTCAGGTGGATAATATTCATATATCATGCATACTTTCAGCTCTGGTTATCGACAGCCATTGTCAGGTGGATAACATTTATATATCATGCATACCTTCAACTCTGGCCATCGACAGCCAGTGTCAGGTGTATAACACTTATATATCATGCATACCTTCAACTCTGGCCATCGACAAACAGTGTCAGGTGGATAACATTTATCTATCATGCATACCTTCAACTCTGCCTATCGATAGCAGTGTCAGGTGGATAACATTTATCTATCATGCATACTTTCACCTCTGGCTATCAAGAGCCCCCCAACATGTGGACTACACCTATACACAATGCATACATTTAGCTCTGGGTTTAATTGAAGTCCATGGGAGCTTAAAGCAAAATCAAAATTCAATTTTGACATGAACAATTTGATTGATCACTACAGCTTGGGGATTAGAATTGAGGTTCATGTGGATTTGGCCTGGGTCTAACTTTATCTGAAGGTGTCTGCCCATAGCACTGTACTGTCAGATTGAGTGAAGGAAAATGAGTGACTGTGTGGAGAAGTTAGTGAGTGAGTGAGGGAATCATGGTGGCAAGGGAAGTAGAGGGTAAGGAATCACAGAGGGTGAGAATGAAAGAGTTGGGAGAGAGAGGGAGGAAGGGAGGAAGAGGGTCAGGGAGGAGAAAGGGTCAGGGAAAGAGAGGGTCAGGGAGAGATAGGGTCAGGGATAATAGAGGGTCAGGGAGGAGAGAGGTCAGGGAGGAGAGAGGGTCAGGGAAGAGAGAAGGTCAGGGAGAGAGGGTCAGGGAGGAGGCAGGGTCAGGGAGAGAGAGTCAGGGAGGAGAGAGTGAGTGAGTGAGTATGGTTTTAAGCCGCTTTTAGCAATATTCCAGCAATATCACGGCGGGGGACACCAGAAATGGGCTTCACACATTGTACCCATGTCGGGAATCGAACCCGGGTCTTCGGCGTGACGAGCGAACGCTTTAACCACTAGGCTACCTGACCGCCCCCAGGGAGGAGAGAAGGTCAGGGAGAGAGGGTCAGGGATGAGAAAGGGTCAGGGAGAGAGGGGGTAAGGGATGAGAAAAGGTCAGGGAAGAGAGAGGTCAGGGAGGAGAGAAGGTCAGGGAGTAGGCAGGGTCAGGGAGAGAGAGGGTCAGGGAGGAGAGAAGGTTAGGGAGAGAGGGTCATGGAGGAGAGGTCAGGGAGAGAGGGTCAGGGAGAGAGAGGTTCAGGGAGGAGAGAAGGTCATGGAGGAGAGGTCAGGGAGAGAGTGTCAGGAAGGAGAGCGGGTCAGGGAGAGAGGGCCAGGGAGAAGAGAGGGTCAGGGAGAGAGGGTCAGGGAGAGCGAGGGTTAGGGAGAGAGGGTCAGGGAGAGAGGATCAAGGAGAGAGAGTCAGGGAGGAGATATGGTCGGGGAGAGTGAGGAGAGAATGAATTGGATACAAGAGTGAGTGAGTGAGTGAGGGGTTTAACGCCGCTTTTAACAGTATTCCAGTCATATCACGGCATGAATTGGATACAAGAAAGTGAGCAAGTGGGATAGGGTAAGGGAGAGTGAGCGGGTGACTAAGGTGTGATGGGAGAGAGAAGCTACATGAGATTTGATGCAGCTTTTAGCCAAATTGCAGCAATATGACTGCTGGGGGCACGGTGTGCTTCACATGCTTTCCCCAGGAGGGAAATGAAACACCGGTCCTTGAAGTGACGACTCCAGCGACTGTGAGGGGAAATGTACACATCAGCTGGAACACACACAGGGCATTAATGCCACATATAACGCCCCTCTCTGCCTATAGACAACACTCTGGGCACTGATACCTAACATACCGATCATCACAGACAAATCTAACTTACAAATGAGAGTTATACAGTTGAATAGTAGCTATTTAAAACAGCAGTAATGAGCATCTTATGACATGGACAAGTATATCAACATCTACATGAGCTGTCAATTTCACCCAAAGGAACACTAAAATATTCGACGTCACACTCTGCACTAGGGGCTTCTATTCTATTGCTGTTTTTATTGTAATTCTCTTCTGTCGGTTATTAATGCTTCAGGAATTTTGTCTTTGAAGAAATGAATGCTACTGCCCTTGCTATTGATTAAAGACAATCTGTTTCCTTCGATGAACATGTACCTTCATGAGCGGTCATATCCGTGGAACATTTGCTCCCATCATGCAGCATTCTATTGATGTTATCAGTCTCCATATTCAGTGGCACGATAATATTGCAGTATTAAGATAGAAATCAAAGCTGTACACTTCTTTATGTATAGGAATGAATTTGGGCTGCAAATGTTTTAATAGTGACAATCTGACAGCAAAAAGTATGAAATGCATATTTCAATGTTATAGAAAAAAGTGAGTGCCTTTTTAAAAAAGAATCCTTTTTAAGATGATACCCTGCAAATTGTTTACTGATCTTTGAATATTACATTTCTTTATAAAGAATATGCAATGAAAAAGCATCAAACGATCCTGAGTAAACAAAGGTTTGGAAATTCCTATTTTCAAAGGTTTTAGCAGCGAAAATCCAATAAGCTTCTGTGTGAGGGAACAGTTCCCTGGTGCATTATTACTATATCAGCCAGGTCTTCGACTCGACCACCAACACTTTAACCACAAGGCTACCCTACCACAATCAGGGCATAAGTTGGGTTTAACGCCACTTTGAACAGTACTTTGCTTAAGGGAGTGTACACGCCTGCAGTATGATGTGGCTTAAGGGAGTCTCTGAAATGTACAAGCTTGGAGTATGATGTGGCTTAAGGTAGTCTCTGAAATGTACAAGCTTGGAGTATGATGTAATTTAAGGGAGTCTCTGAAATGTACAAGCCTGCAGTATGATGTGGCTTAAGGGAGTCTCTGAAATGTACAAGCTTGGAGTATGATGTGGCTTAAGGGAGTCTCTGAAATGTACAAGCTTGGAGTATGATGTAGTTTAAGGGAGTCTCTGAAATGTACAAGCTTGGAGTATGATGTGGCTTAAGGGAGTCTCTGAAATGTACAAGCTGGAGTATGATGTAGTTTAAGGGAGTCTCTGAAATGTACAAGCTTGGAGTATGATGTGGCTTAAGGGAGTCTCTGAAATGTACAAGCTTGGAGTATGATGTAGTTTAAGGGAGTCTCTGAAATGTACAAGCTTGGAGTATGATGTGGCTTAATTTACAAGAATTCACAATATTGTGGCTTAAGGAAGTCTCTGAAATGTACAAGCTTGCAGTATGATGTGGCTTAAGGGAGTCTCTGAAATGTACAAGCTTGGAGTATGATGTGGCTTAAGGGAGTCTCTGAAATGTACAAGCTTGGAGTATGATGTGGCTTAAGGGAGTCTCTGAAATGTACAAGCTTGCAGTATGATGTGGCTTAAGGGAGTCTCTGAAATGTACAAGCCTGCAGTATGATGTGGCTTAAGGGAGTCTCTGAAATGTACAAGCTTGGAGTATGATGTAGTTTAAGGGAGTCTCTGAAATGTACAAGCTTGGAGTATGATGTGGCTTAAGGGAGTCTCTGAAATGTACACGCCTGCAGTATGATGTGGCTTAAGGGAGTCTCTGAAATGTACAAGCTTGGAGTATGATGTGGCTTAAAGGAATCTCTGAAATGTACAAGCTTGGAGTATGATGTGGCTTAAGGGAGTCTCTGAAATGTACAAGCTTGGAGTATGATGTGGCTTAAAGGAGTCTCTGAAATGTACAAGCTTGCAGTATGATGTGGCTTAAGGGAGTATCTGAAATGTACAAGCTTGCAGTATGATGTGGCTTAAGGGAGTCTCTGAAATGTACAAGCTTGGAGTATGATGTGGCTTAAGGGAGTCTCTGAAATGTACAAGCTTGGAGTATGATGTGGCTGAAGGGAGTCTCTGAAATGTACAAGCTTGGAGTATGATGTGGCTTAATTTACAAGAATTCACAATATTGTGGCTTAAGGAAGTCTCTGAAATGTACAAGCTTGCAGTATGATGTGGCTTAAGGGAGTCTCTGAAATGTACAAGCTTGGAGTATGATGTGGCTTAAGGGAGTCTCTGAAATGTACAAGCTTGGAGTATGATGTGGCTTAATTTACAAGAATTCACAATATTGTGGCTTAAGGAAGTCTCTGAAATAAGCCTGTGGCTTAGGGTAATCTTATTGTGGCATCAAGTTAATGAAATGTACATATATCCACACATATAAGCCACAAGCCCCTCAACAAACACCGCAATGAACAACCCGAGTTTCCAATTTCCCTGACCACCGGTCAGCTGTAGCTAGATTGAATCTAGCAATCTAGCGTTTGTCAATGATTGGACAGCTTAACATAAAACCGATCAATAATCCTCACATACAGGCAGTATTTTCTTCATTACACTGATAAAGTAGCATTCCGTCAATATTGATACACAATAAACAGCTGATACGAAATATACATGGATGTATTTCAAAGAAATCAACGTGTATCAACTACAGATGGTACTGTTGGTTACACAGCATCTGGGTGAGACCATCCATGAACACATGTCATTGGTTATGTAGTGTACTTGATGTGATCCGAAGAAATATTACATCCAATAACGTACAAATATCAGCTTGTCAGCACTACTGCATTCAAAGGCAATCACAGACATCATATTCCCTGACCGAAGCTTGCTATCGACATGACCAATATTTAACAAGCTATCAATGTCGAGACTTGTAAATTTATGGTTTAAGTAAACTCCCTGCTCAAGACGACTTGAAACTGATGAGTTGGCTTGCACAGTGTGATGGACGATGTCAAACAAAAAGACAGGAAAATCTATGAGTCAGGAGAAAGCTAAATGAAGTCTCCCAGTTGTCACACAGCTCAATATCCAAGTCAAAGACAAGGTGGTGTTTATTTCATACAGATATGAACAAGACTCCAGCATCAGAAGCCGGAAATCTACATGGTTTATCAGACAATGTTGCAGGCTATTACTGCCCGACATTACCATCACTCGTATACATCCCAGAAGAAAAAGGCGTAAGTTGCTGTCTGTGAAATAGACAACCTTCATGTCCAGCTCAGTTTTGGACACGTTGGTTGTAATTTGGACCCTGGTAAATAACCCCCAGATTACTGTAATTGAGGCAAAATTTACTGAAAACAATGGAGATAGTACTATGGATGTATCTGGTACATCTGACATTCATCTTCCTGAACACTTAGCTGTCCATACTCCACAATTTGTGTAAGATTCATGTAACTTTACTTGTCATTTCTTGTTATCTTGAAGAGTTGATACTTCTAAACCTAGATACCTTTTGTCAGAGATAATCTGATAATTTAGAAATTCTTAAACTTTACACACATAATGTCACAATATCTTATATTGACGTCATGGCCAGAGAGACAGTGATATTTATTTACACCAAATTAAACAGAAGGGTAATATCAACAAGTACATATACAACTTGTCAATTTCAGTTTATTCCTAGAATTAATTAAATCATAAATCTTCATTTATTTAAAAAATTCCTTCAGATCAAATGATGAGCCAGAAAGAAATGGACCACTTATACCTCAATTGTGAGGGTTTGTTAGCTTCAGCGCTCATTTGGATCACATCTGGAAGTTAGTCAAAGCTGGCCTGGACGACTGTTTACATTGTTGTTCTCTGTTTGTTTATTACAATGACATGAAAGACAAACGTTTCTTAGCATAAGACTCTTAGCTTTCACATGAGCGCTAAGGCTGGATTAAATACAGGCTTGAAAATGTTGTAAGATCTGAAAGATTTACTCTCTAATAACTTCCTGAGCAAACACTGTAATTACCTAGCAGTGTATGTTGAAAGAGATCAACCTGAATTTGTTGCCAGCTGTTTCTTGTCATAATCTGGCTAATACCACCCTGTTACAAAATCACCGTGGGTAGTGGGGAGGGGTGTGTGTTTCAAGATGAAACTCGCCACACTTGACATGTAACTGACAATGTTTGTAACAATCACACTTACATCCTAACAATAGAAAATGAGGGTGGAACTTGTTTGATTGTGAAATTGACTACCCTTGAGATGAAATTGACAATGTATGCATAGCAATGGACAACAAAAGACAACCAATTTCCCACAGCTTGTCAACTACGAGGTGTAATTAACGACAGCGTGGAGGGCATGTAACTAACTGGTCAGTTTGTATTTGGGGACAGGGTGAGCTGGACATGAGGTGTAGCCTCATTGTGACCTGCTGGGATAATTAGCAGTGAGGAGCCCATCAGCTTAAACACTGGACATTCCTCGGGGCCCATGATGTCATGCTACCTGGCAGATGTTGAAATAAACAATTGATGTTGTTTACCTCCTGGCGCTAACTCTAACATGTAGGTGGGACGAACCCTCCCTCATGAAATATACATGCAACAACCAGTCATGGAATGGCTAACACGACTGCACGTTACTCAAGCATGATGTTAATCCAGACGGAATGAGTGATATCGACATGTTAACGAGTGCAATAGACTTGCGAAGCTCCTGAAATTGGCAAAGTTGTCACCGATTTCAGACCTCACACTACATAGAAAGTACTGCTATTTTGGGAATCATTTTCTCATAAGTTCTTCGTTTCGGTGCCGACTCAAGTGAAAACGGCTAAGGTGAATTCAATTCCATTAGATTGGGGAGCCAGGGATGTGTTCTTTGTAGTGGGAGCAAAATGGATGTGAGTGGATCTAACAAGATGCTGACACTGAACAAGGAGTAGGGAGAGATGAGGCTGACCCTGTCGACGGTCTGTCCACACTAGGGTCACCACACTGGCTCTCACAATTACATCCCTTGATACCACAGACAACCCACAGGGGCCTCCAGGTTACAAGAGAAAGACTGTGCTGATACCACAGAAAACCCAACAGCACCCTGTTCTTGAAATTGATCTTAGTGCTTAGGTGATCGTAACCCCCCTACGTTAACATATATGGACTTGTGACAGTCGTAGCACTAAGGTTGTTTTGTACAACAGCACCCTGTTCTTGCAAGTGATCTTAGTTCTTAGGTGATCGTAACTCCCCTACATTAACATATATGGACTTGTGACAGTCGTAGCACTAAGGTTGTTTTGTACAATGGCACCCTGTTCTTGAAAGTGATCTTAGCGCTAAGGTGATCGTAACTCCCCTACCATATCATAGACTTACGAAAGTCGTAGCGCTAAGGTTGTTTTGTACAATGGCACACTGTTCTTGCAAGTGATCTTAGTGCTAAAGTGATCGTAACTCCCCTACCATATCATAGACTTGCGACAGTCATAGCACTAAGGTTGTTTTGTACAATGGCACACTGTTCTTGCAAGTGATCTTAGTGCTAAAGTGATTGTAACTCCCCTACCATATCATAGACTTGCGACAGTCATAGCACTAAGGTTGTTTTGTACAACAGCACCCTGTTCTTGCAAATGATCTTAGTGCTTAGGTGAACGAACTCCCCTACGTTAACATAGACTTGTGACTGTCATAGCACTAAGGTTGTTTTGTACAATGGCACCCTGTTCTTGCAAGTGATCTTAGCGCTTAAGTCATCGTAACTACCCTATCATATCATAGACTTGCGACAGACAAAGTGCTATGGTTGTTTTGTGCAAACGACACCCTGTTCTCAAAAGTAATCTTAAGGCTAAGGTGATCGTAAC
The DNA here is from genome assembly GCF_022045235.1 of Haliotis cracherodii. NCBI lineage: Eukaryota > Metazoa > Mollusca > Gastropoda > Lepetellida > Haliotidae > Haliotis > Haliotis cracherodii. The sequence goes on along the minus strand of NW_027266270.1, from coordinate 13,967,658 downwards.
TCCCTTACTCTAAAACAGGATCACGACAGTCGTAGTGCTAGGATCACTTTGTGGCACAAGGCCCTATTGTGAAGAGAATAACTACAAGATTTGTACGAAGCTCAACCAAACATGTATTATTACATTGCAAGTGTTGCTGCCTGAAAACGTCCCTGAACATCTGAAGCATCAATCTGACGGCATATGTTGATGATTATCATCATGATGAGCTTCACGGGGAGGAAGTAGCCACTTAGATCTCATCCCATTCGTAGCAGGAAGTGCTCATAGAGATGGCACACTTGTTAGGGCCAAAACGGTATCACATATCACAAGGTATGTGAGAGATGAAACTGATTTTATATTTTTGAATATGGAAGGTCATCAGTCAGCTTGTCCCCATGGTCTCTATGGATTTGGTTAAGTCTTGACAGGGCTATTTCCACATTTCGTGTCAACAGGCTGGGTTGGGGGAGTTTTTTCCATGACTTCAAAGACCATGATATGTCTCTTTGACAACAGAATAGGTTTGTCTGATGTAAGAGGTTCTGATGTAATCTGTTGCTATTGGTTACTCAGTTTCATGAACACAAGAAATCTATTACAAGGATGGAATGAAGATATTTGTGTTCAAAGACATGGTGAAAGATGGGTGAGGTGGGGAGGGAGGAAGAGAGGGAACGATTAACAGCTAGGGAGAATAGTGAGTGAGTGAGGGAGGGAGGAAGGGAGGGAACAATTAACAGCTAGGGAGAAGAGTGAGTGAGTGAGGGAAGGAGGGAGGAAGGGAGGGAACGATTGCCAGCTAGGGAGAAGAGTGAGTGAGGGAAGGAGGGAGGAAGGGAGGGAACGATTGCCAGCTAGAGAGAAGAGTGAGTGAGTGAGGGAAGGAGGGAGGAAGGGAGGGAACGATTGCCAGCTAGGGAGAAGAGTGAGTGAGTGAGGGAAGGAGGGAGGGAGGGAACAATTAACAGCTAGGGAGAATAGTGGGTGAGTGAGGGAAGGAGGAAGAGAGGGAACGATTGACAGCTAGGGAGAATAGTGAGTGAGTGAGGAAAGGGAGGAAGGGAGGGAACAATTAACAGCTAGGGAGAAGAGTGGGTGAGTGAGGGAAGGAGGAAGAGAGGGAACGATTGACAGCTAGGGAGAAGAGTGGGTGAGTGAGGGAAGGAGGAAGGGAGGGAATGATTGACAGCTAGGGAGAATAGTCAGTGAGTGAGGGAAGGAGGGAGGAAGGGAGGGAATGATTTACAGCTAGGGAGAAGAGTGAATAAGGGAAGGAATGAGAGACAGCTGGGGAAAAAAGTGACAGTGAGTGTGTGAGTAAGGAAGGGAGGGAGGGAACTATTGACAAACTAGTGAGTGAGTGAGTGAGTGAGTGAGTGAGTGAGTGAGTGAGTTGGTCTGTAACCAGTATTTCAGTCATATCAAGACATTTGACAGATTAACGTGGGCGGACAGCCTGAAGTGATACCAAAACAGATTACATTGGGACTAAAAAGCAAAATAGTGATGAAAATTATAAGATCGGTTCTTAAAAATCAGTGATGACACCAGGTGTTTGTGAAAAGGGATTTCATCATTGACAGGGGTAATTAACATTCCTGCACCTGTTTGACAGTTTGATTTTGAAATATAACCATCCTTCAAGGCAGAATGATTTTCTTTACAAATGAAATGCAACTACTGAAAGGCAAACCACTCAGTCATAAAATTTCATTTAGATCTCTATGGTGAAATTTTGAACATTTTCCCCAAAATCAATTCCATTTTGAATCCAAAGAAGTTTTTGAAAGAGGTTGTCAAAAAGTTCAGTTCCTTTTAACAAGCTTCAAATGTCAGCAGTGATGCAACAAAGTCTTTAAAGATCACAAATATCTTTAAAAGGAACATTTAGTCCATGTCACCAATGTACATCCTATACAAAGAACTTTGAGAGTGATTATCTATTTTCATGATTCATCGACTTATCAGTATCAGATCATAAAACACTTTTTCATAAGGTGTCAAATTTGTAATTTTCTCCCATAATAGCCTGTCAATATACACCTGCTGCAGAAACCCATCCCACATCTACATCACTGGATCATGTCATTTCGGTACAGATGACTCTAATCTCTTATGATTCATTTCGGCATTGTTTCCACATGATTATCTCCCTTTACTATCACCAAGATTTGAATTAGCATACACAGAGTCAAATCTTAGACGGGCATTCAAGCAAAACAGCTTGACATCGAAAAACGTAAACAGCTATTCTCTCGTCATTTCCTTAATGTCTCCTCTAGAATAGGGAAGGATATTAGAGACTGATTTATTTAAATGACAATCCTATTATTAAAAAAAGTCTTTGTCAAAAACTTTTCATCACAATTGCTCGAGAAATTTCCGTTCACAAAAGTGTTCTCCTTGCATCTCCTCCACAGTGTTTTTTCCTTAACACAATCTACATTGCAAATCTGTGTGAAATTCAAGTATCAAGAGTTTCAAATTGTTTAGGGGACTCCTTCATGATGAAATTTAAAACTAATTTCACTCACAAAGGGCAAAGATTAGTTTGGATGTGAAATTGACATCAAAGGACTTGTTTCTAATCAACCGGCCTTCAATATAACGTCATCGAGTCAGAGACAACATTTATTGCAGTTTTACATCAGACTGAATCCAGAATTAAAGATTCGCCACTATTAGGAAATTCTTCAAAATCATCGATTTTAGCCTTGCAAGATTTGTGACGATGTGAAATTCACGAATGTCAATGTTACTTGTTATAATGAGGTAGTCTATAATTGTTACAAGAGCAGAGACTGAACTCTACCATGATCTGTACAAACTTGCAAATTCGGTACTAATCAAATTTTGAGAAATAATTGTCCAGATTGACAGAGTGGAACGGGTCTGCTCTTCGTGTTGGACAATCAATGAAAACTTGTTAATTTCACTCTGGTGAAAAAAACCCTCACTTGAGTATAGGTGAAAACCTTGTATTACAATCGCTTGTGTGACTCATTCACTGATTGGTTGAATCAGGGAAATGCGAAACGGAAGATTAAAAATTAATGATTCGCCAATGAACGTTGCAACAACGAAGACTAACAGGAAACATATTTCAGAGCAAGAAAAAATTGACCCGCAATGCAATCTTGTCTGTCAAACTGCAACTATTTGCACAGTAATTCGGACCGGCATAATTCAGTGTCAAAAAGCAGAACATCTAACTGTGTGACAGTTCGGACATTTCAGTATCGGGACAGTCAAGATGACTTGTCATACATTGCTGTCCAAGTGCCTCAAATGCAAATCCTTGGCGTCAATGTCAATTTTTTACCAGCCTCCCTCTATCAACTCCAGTATAAAGAGTCTGCCTCGTCATGTCCATTTCACATTTACGAGCGCAATCTGGCTCCCACAACTAGCCCATCTTATTCTGTGGGGACTCAGAGCTTTTAGCGATTACAATTACTGAATTCATTCCAAACTATGAGTACCATATATGGAAATTATAGCTGATCAGTTGATAATAATTATTAAATATTTGATAGAAAACATCCAGCTTTCTTGACAGCTAATCACTAACGTACCACTCACATAACCAATATGCATACATTTCAACATGTCTATTACTTTAATTCAATTTTTTCTTTTTCAAACTTTGCGTTATTCTATGAAACAGAAAAAAACAAAAAATATCATAATATGCTAACCGTAGTTTGATAACCTACAACCAACAGACTGTTCAGTATCCATGTTCTGGGCTTCAGTTTCAAACAAAACCTCCAGAAACCTGTATATAGCTTGAGAAATTAAAGAACCTATTTCCAGCATTACTTAAAGTTAAACTCATGAAACCCGTAATTTGATTGTTCTTGTGACCTCAAAACTCCATGTAAAATTCTTGTGGGCTTTCAACCAAACTGATCAAAGGTTCTTCTCAAGACTTATTCCTGATTACTTTGAAAAGGTACAGACGTTACAAGATTAGGACTTCTATTCCTGATCTGGTGTCTATAATACTTAGGCTACGTCCTTCTAGTTTCATCCCTTTCGCATTTCATTCGTCCATTACAAGTACAGTGCTCCAAATTAACCTAAATCCTGCTAGAGTATCATTTATAACATCGTCTATTTCAACTGTCACTGGTCCATGTGCTGCCATTTCTCATCCAAAGGGCAGGAGAAGGACACAGGAAAAACCCTGGGGTCAAAGTGAACTTTTTCATTTCAAATCAATTTCAATGGATCAGTCGTCATTATCAGTCAAGCTATGATCACTAACCAGAGAAAGGACTGTAGCAATATGAGTCTGGAAAATTGGGGCGTTCATTTCAAATTATTGATATAAATTTCAAAAGGAGGCAAAGGGTGTTAGATTTGTTTTGGATACAAATTGAAATTTCAATTTAATATTTAAAACGAAAACATCATGGCGAGAGGAGATCACAAACAATAAACATATTTCTTTGGTTAATTTTTAACTGGTGGGCTTTGCTCATTTTAGAACCACGGATGTGGAATTTGAAGTTGATATTTGATATTGAACACACAGTTTCCAAAATGGATTACAGATTGTAATAACACTTTGTTCAGAAATAACATTACGCCAAGATTTACCTGCTGAGAGGTTGGAAGGTTATTTTTAGACCTTTTTTGGCAGGTTTACCTAAAGAAATGTACATGCACAAACTACAAATATAAACAACCGTCAATCAAACTCAGTATCATGTTTCTAACCACAATGTACAACAAGGGATTATCCATGTCCAACAAACATAACAGTATATTCTTATAATGACACAACAGATCAAAATCATAGTTGCATTAAGGAATCAAAATTATCTGGATTATTAAAGCTAATTTTTTAAAGAGAGTAGTCATTAGTCCGAAATGCCTGTTAATTGTCATATTAATGGTGCAATATGATATTGATTGATTATGAAAAAAGAGAACACCCCAGTACTCTTCTACACACTGTTTTACAATATACAATGACAAGAAATCGGATCAAAAATTATTTTTAAGAAATGGTGACCGACATTAACATATAATTATGCACAAACACTCATCATCCTGTCATGGATAATTCATTTAATCGAAACCTACAATTAATGTAATTAACACACAGGGGGACGATATTTCATTATGCAACCACAATGTTTGAGAAAAAAATTGAATTTTCGCTATGAAATTGACCAATACTGATTGTCGTGACAAAACACTATTGTGTCCTCTGGCTTCAAAGGGGACCTTATTTCCCTACCAACTGTTCCCTACCAGTAATCAAGCTCTCCATTTAGAGAGTGACAATTACACAGATTCGTTAGAACAACAGGCACACCGTCAATAAAGAAAAATCAATAAAATCTTTGTCACCCTAGTCGTCAAATTTTTAAAACCAGCATGGCGTTGATGTTGGGTTTTTTACTTCATATTGATTTCCATTTCGTTATGAATCAACGTGCGTAGATGAAATTTGAAAAAAAATTCTGGCTCTTCTTCACCGACGACATGTTTCTTGACCTTCATGATGTCATGACCTACGGCAAAACAAGCGACCTCGTCGCATCCGACACAAGTCCCCATTCGTCATTACGTATTGATTATCAAGAAACAGTCACTTGCTCGGTTCATTATTGTGGACGAAAAAACAGAAAACAGCCAGCTACCTTCCATTGCCCTTCCCCCAGACAGTGAGTTTCACAAGCCCTATTTCCTGGAAGACCCTCAATTTGGAAACTTGTTATGGAGGATAAAAGCGTTTATTATCTTTCCTGCTCGGGCCATGTTGTCCAAATTTATGTCATTGAGTGTGCGCGGCACCAGTCTGGTAGATATAGTGCCATACATCAAAGACTCGGTACCTTTTTGGTAATACGTTGTTTCAAGAACACTTTCCTGAATCAGTGCGTGATGAAGTAATGACGAAACGAATGTAGCAATTATTCCATCGTCTGCTTGTTTCTCTGATGTTAGATAAAATATTAACGAAATGCCACATAAACAGTTATAAGCAGGAAAGGCCATTGTCGATATTAACGTACGAAAAGCACCTGCCAATTTGGCTCGTCAAGGATGGTATTTATTTGCTGAACTGTGTTCCTTGTTAATAACAGGTTGATATCGGCCTGTATCATACCATGGTTTAAAATATGTTCATGTTGGTTTATCAGGTCTCCATCAGCAGACTTCAAGTCATCATTAGCGGTCAAGTTATGATCAATAGCTTCAGAAAGGGCGAGGAGTCTAGGCAGATCTAGGCAGATCTAGGCAGATCTAGGCGTTTATTTCAAAATATTGATGTGCATATCAAATGGATGCACAATGTGTCATTCGGATTTGTGTTGTGTCAGGTTCTGTTACGCTGGGTGAGATTTCCCACATTTGTTCAATCATTCTCACTCACTATCGTACTCATACCAGTACCGTAGTTCCTCGATTAAATGCTGGGCCTTGATTAAACACCGGGCCTCGAATAAACGTCGGCCTTGTTTAAATGCCAGGCCTTTATTAAATGCTGGGTAGTTTTTATGCATGGAATTCTCCCAATTATTATCTTTTCAATTAAATGCTGGGGATAAAGAGTATATATCTGCCTGGGAGATTAATCAAGGAAATATGGTACAATCAAGATTGAATAAATACTGTTTATGTCAGTGAATCCTTGATCAGTAAAACCAGTACTGTAACCTCTTACTCCTTCCCTCTCACTCACTCTCTCACTCTCTCACTCACTCTCTCACTCACTCTCCCTTTCTGAGCATAAATTTTACTTTGGTGCTAACTCCAACCTCCAAACCTCCCACAACCCTCACTCTCTCACTCACTCACTCACTCTTTCTTTCTGACCTCCAAACCAACCTCAACCTCTTGCTCTCTCATTCATCAAACCTCAATCACTCACTGTCACTCTTTTCTCTCTCTCTCTCTCTCTCTCTCTCTCTCTCTCACTCACTCACTCACTCCTCAAACCTCAATCTCTATCTCTCTCACTCCTCAACCTTCTATCTCTCTCTCTCACTCCTCAACATTCAATCTCTTTCTCTCTCTCTTTCTCTCACTCTGTCACTCCTCACCCCTCACTCACTGACTGTGAGTACTGTTTAGTTTGGTGCTACCTCCATCCTCATCCCATCCAAACCCTCTCACCCTCAGCATCAATAGATGTATTGTGGTGCTACTACTCCCTCCATCCCTTAACCCCCTCTCAGGTTCTCTCCAGGTAAAACTCTTTATGTCACTCCCCCCTATCCACCCCCCACCCTCCACCCAAGCTGCTCTGACTCTTTCAATCTTCAATAACTGAACTAGGTGGCTCAATGCACAGTTATACATACAAAACCCTTGCAACATAGACACAGCCTTTCACATCAACCACCACAGTTTACTGCACAATATCAAAAGAGAACCAGCTGTGGAAATAAGCGACCAAAAAAACCTCTACACATCAACATAGACCTGTATTGTCCAGCTTTCAGAGGCAGGTCGAGACAGCAGCTCACTGCAATCCACGCTCTGACAGAGGGACATGTTCGCTATAGACGCTGGTACATTTCGCTATAGACGCTGGTACATTTCGCTATTGACAATGCAACGTTTGATATGTACGGATGATCCTCATGCACTGCGTTGTGATGATCGGAATCTGAATAAATCATCATCAACCCATAATGGACGATTCAGATGACTCAGTCAACCGACAGAAAACCGTGAATAATTACAAAGGTATTCTGGGTAGGAAGCCCACATGGTGATTGCGGGTTTGCTGGGAAATAGCCTAAATAAGCTGTCTGCATGAGGTACAGGTCTTGGATCAGAGAGGGCGAGCGGTATTGTGATTTCACAGGAGGACTAAACCCTACCTGGGGTGCAAATTGATGGCTTGTCTATTACGAAACCTATGTGTGTCTCCTCACGTCAATTGCTGTTATAGACGACAAGTGTGATACTGTGAATGTATGTCATGTGAACAACAAAAACACAGGGTATATCAAGACATGGTTCAAACCACACTGATACGTACATTCCGTTACATTTACAATTTACATTGCTGTTTGATTTGAACCAAAGGTTAAGTAAAATAATCAATAATCAATACACAAAAGATACATAAAATAAATATTGATAATTAAACGATTACATCAGGTTATATCAATACATGACATAGATCATACTGATATCTACATTCAGTGAAATTGACATTGCTGTGGAATTGAAGCTTTATGTTAGGCTATCTAAACTGACCAATACCCACTCGCCTGATCAAAGCTATATAAGATAATATTTGTTGCCTAAAGCATTCCATTATGGAACAGATGCAATATTTAAATAATTTTTATTTTTTATTTATACATACGTGTAAACATTGACTTCCACAAGTCTTTAAGGAAATGATTATTAGTTTAAATCATAATTCCTGGATTATATAAATAATAACTTGACCCTATGAAATACTGGTATCCTTATTATACATCCATGGACTTATCATTCAGTACAAGGTTAACGAAAACAGAAAGAAATCATTTAAGGAAAATATCAATATTACAAATCTACCAGTAATCATATTAAACATTAAAGTGACAAAGATAATCATAACAAACCAACTCAAAGCAAAGTTTATTGCACAATTCAAACTAAATCATAAACTTGTGTTTATCAAATAGACAATACCAGGTTAATTATGGGATATATACATCTGGGATATATAATAATACTCATAATTAATCATATTTGTGTAATCTGGCATGTGCATTCAAAAAAGAATCTAATAATTGATCATGCCGATTGTCAAAACACCCCTCGGATGACACTTGTGCCATAAACAGATGTGGCCGTTATATGTTATTTCTTCATCTGCTGCCAAACCACTAATGATCTACTTTGATACAAACAATGTCTGTTTCGGTATAAACATGACATGCACACCAGTCAACCAGACACTGTTTAATCATGTTCAGTGCCAGAAACTGACATGGTGAGCTTGAGACGCCATGTCACACAAAAGGTTTTTAATTCGGGGTTGCTCTTGACCCGAGCCTGCCGGCACCTGAAGAGCTTAGCACTTACACTGATTAGAAGCACAGCTGTAATTTGGGGTTTGGGGTACAAAAAGGGTTCATTTGCAAGGAACCTTAGATGACCTGGCTAAGCCTTGGCCTCAGTAAGTGACCCCAACAAATCTGAAAGGCAAGCTTCGATTTCTCTCGCCCTCATCCCAGAGCCTCATAATTGTCCATCCTCAAATTCTGTTTCACCTCCTTGCTGTTGAAATTATGGTTTTAATCTTAAACCCCTTAATATTCAAATTTAATTAACTGTCCTGTCAATCGTTTTATGCATTCTAAACAATTTCTTTTCACATGAATTTTAATTCCACATTTTAATATTTTTTAGCTCTAATTCCCTATTTCTCATCTGGATTTTGTTCTTCAAATTTTCTTACACACTTTTGTCCTTTTTTAAATGTGTTTTCACTCCGTAATTCAGAAGATGGTGGTTTTATTCATTTTTGTCAAACATAGCTTCGTTTACACTCAAAGAAGCAAAATTTTCAGCAAATTTGACCTTAGGCTCTTCAGTGACTAGCTTAATCTCATATCCCAAATACCAAGACTTTATTGACTTCAAAATTGGTTTTCAATCCCTTTCTGTTCACTCAGGCTTACACTTTTGTGATTACGACTGAAATAACTTTCCAAACGTTATTATCTTGTAGCTCTCTCTCAGTTTTGTCATCACCTTTTTCATTTCTTCAACTTGAAAATTTGTGAAACGATTTGCACGATCTTGTACTTCATCTAGATGTATGGAAACAGCTCTGCGAGGATATCCATATGTTTTTTCACCTATCAAACAATATCATGCTTTATCTATTTTCAGGAAGTTAGCTGAAATGTACATATAATTTTGGCAGCAATGAATGAGCCAGGTTATAACTCCTTATATTCACTCCAGATGTAGCAATACTCCAACTCCGTATCTCATCCCTGTGTTTGTCTTCCCTCATCCTCATACCCCTGGAGAAACTCTCACACACACAACTACCCCCTCCACCCCATCCAAGCAACGCTCATCCCCCATCAACCTTGTTCCAGCAACTCTCATCCCTCCATTTCCCTTGTTCCAGCAACTCTCATACCCTATCCCACACACCTTGTTCCACCAACCCTCTCCCCCCATCTCCCTTGTCCCAGCAACTCTCACACACTCCATCTCCCTTGTTCCAGCAACTCTCATACCCTATCCCACACACCTTGTTCCACCCCATCTCCCTTGTCCCAGCAACTCTCACACACCCCATCTCCCTTGTTCCAGCAACTCTCACACACCCCATCTCCCTTGTTCCAGCAACTCTCACACACCTCATCTCCCTTGTTCCAGCAACTCCCCCCATTTCCCTTGTTCCAGCAACTCTCACACACCCCATCTCCCCTGTTCCAGCAACTTTCACACACCCCATCTCCCTTGTTCTAGCAACTCTCACACACCCCATCTCCCTTGTTCCAGCAACTCCCCCCATTTCCCTTGTTCTAGCAACTCTCACACACCCCATCTCCCTTGTTCCAGCAACTCTCACATCCCACCCCTTGTTCCAGCAACTCTCACACATCCCATCCTCCTTGTTCCAGCAATTTCTCACATCCCACCCCTTGTTCCAGCAACTCTCACACACCCCACACCCCTTGTTCCGGCAACTCTAACACATCCCCATCCTCCTTGTTCCAGCAACTCTCACCCCATCTCCCTTCCATCCTCCACACAGAATGCATGAATCTGCCTTCTCCCGCTACAGATTTGCACCATGACCCTGCATCAGGGATCAGCTCACTACGGATAATAACGGTTGTGTCTGCCATTGTTAGCTGTGACGCCACACTGGGTCAGAGAACATTTCCTCGAAGCTTGGGCACACGTTGTAATAAAATGGCCAATATCGAAGAGGGTTGCGGAAATAATGCATTTGCCGATAGCTGCAATGTCATTCCGTACAGGGTGGAAGTATTTCTACTGATCAGTATACGGTCATATATTGATGAACGCTACATTCACACACAGTAATGCCTTACTTAAGACTCTTTGGTAGATCATTAATTTCCTGAAAATGGACCATCCGAAGGTGTAATAAGTCACTCTGCGTATACAATCAACAGGGGTGCACACAGCAAAACCAATATCTCAGATTAGCATCATCCATAAAACAATCTAAATGGATGAATAGGAATTTCGTCACAGTAGGGAAAAGGAACACGAAAAATCCATTACAATTATGAGAAAAACAATTAAACGTTACTTCAAGAATTTGAAATTTTCATTTTTTAAATGTTTAATGAGACATCTCATTGCCAGGAGCATAAAATTTCCATTTAAACAAATGGCCACAAGTACATGTTTAATTAAAGTTCTTGTTGACAAAATCAACTTCAAAGTAAAACCTAAAACATCATTTACATTCGTTTTGGGCTTCATTCAGTGCAACCTGAACATATGCAAACTAAAATTAGTTTTATCACATTGATTTATTGGCACTTCTTGTATTAATAGGTTTACTTACTCATTGCATCTTCTCTGGCAATCTTTGTGTCATAATTGCCAATAAAGCACATAAAAGTAACCAATCAGGATGAATCTGAGCATTTACTGCGAGATGACAGGAAATGTTCTAGGAAGTGAGGCTTGTTATCGGTCTGAGCATGTCAAAGCAAGTTACACAATTAATGATCTAAATCTCGACCAGTTTGTGTCAGGGATAATATGCTCCAAGCATCTTAGTTTAATGTTTTGCTTTGATGCAAGGAAAATGCCACGATGGATCCATAAAGCACATGAATATAATAGCTGCATGTACATCAGAAACGTCTCGTTTATCTCCCTTCGTAATCCCGAGCTTTCTCTTTTAAAAATGCATTATCATTAACATCTAATGGTCCATTGATTCACGATGGGAACTTTCCCTTCTCATTTATCAGGTGCATATGTCACTAAAAGATAAGATGTTATCAATTTATAAAGTATAAATTCTATTTGCTCAAATTCCACTTTTAGACATATACAGTATATGCTCTGTTCATTTTCTATGAATTAATGGGGTTTAGGTCAGTCATATCTCAGCTTTGAGTTCAGGCCTGGAGCAGGTAAACCAGTGACTGAGAGTGTGAGCACTGATCCATGTCAACAGGGTCTTTTGAAAACTACAACCACCAGTCCTGTGTTTGGACCTGGATGGGGTAAACCAGTGACTGATAGTGTGAGCATCGACCCATGCCACTAGGGGATGTTGATACACTAGAGCCGCCAGTCCTGTGTTTGGGCCTGGATGGGGTAAACCAGTGACTGATAGTGTGAGCATCGACCCATGCCACTAGGGGATGTTGATACACTAGAGCCGCCAGTCCTGTGTTTGGGCCTGGAGGGGGTAAACCAGTGACTGATAGTGTGAGCATCAATCCATGCCACTAGGGGATGTTGATACACTTGAGCCGCCAGTCCTGTGTTTGAGCCTGGAGGGGATAAACCAGTGACTGATAGTGTGAGCATCGATCCATGCCACTAAGGGATGTTGATACACTAGAGCCGCCAGTCCTGTGTTTGAGCCTGGAGGGGATAAACCAGTGACTGATAGTGAGAGCATCGATCCATGCCACCAGGGTATGCTGATACACTAGAGCCGCCAGTCCTCTGTTTGGGCCTGGAGGGAGTAAACCAGTGACTGACACTGAGCACTATTCTCAGGGTTAGCTGATATTCCTAATTCCTTGAGAATTACTTTCTAAAGTATATCCTGTATAGCACACCAAGCCAAATTGTTCATTTAAAGTGTTTGTTGTAGAGGACCATTGGAATAATACATGGGAAAAAAATTAACGTTTATCACACAAACATTTTGAGTATACATACATGTAAGCATCTGAGAGTTTTATATATATACAGGGGGGCACGGGTGGCCCAGTCGTCTAAGGCCCCGCGATTCGCTGAGCAGAGTTGCGTTCCTTGGGCACACCAGAAACCTATGATTGTGGGTTCGAATCCCGGTTCGCCCCAATTATGTTTCTAGGTTTGTCAGCACCATACCTGTGCTTGTGGGTTTCACCGAAGTGGTAAACGTCTGAGACCTGCATCACTTCGGGCTTTCCTCCCACATTAAGCTGACACGCCGTGATATAACTAGAATTTTTTTCATCTCAATTTCAAATGTTCAGCCTTAATGGAATCTAAAGATCATCAGACTAACATTACTTCAGAATCAACATCAACACGGATAAAATACTACTTATCTCTTAATATTTTAACCACAGCATGCATTGATCTTGAAACTGACCAGATCAGTTTCCACAAACCAATAGCACCCATCAGGAAACACACAAGTGTGCAATCTACATCATAATCTATGCAGGATATTAAATAACCAGCCTGCACAACAGCCAGTGAATCGGCATGTAAGATTGATGAATGAAATCAACAATTATAACAATGCGTCAATATCCAGCAGGACGGACCTGTGGCCTACCAACATCAAGGGGCTCTACTCCCCCACAACACAATATCCTGTCAACATCCGGACCAATACACAGTTCTAAAAAACTCCACACTCTAACCTAGATATTTTGCAAAACAATACCGATTTTTCTTGAATTGTATGATAGGAGGCGCTGATTATATCTTTCTTTGAAGTTTATTCAATGGGAAAGGAAAGGTAAATATATTCACCCTTAATCTGCAACTGAGTGTTTTTAATCTTAAGTGCAGATGTCTGCCGCGGTTTCTTTTCATAGATTAGCAGTCAATGAAAACTGATAAATATCCACCGACAAAGAAATAAACACCATGGAATAGATTCCTCTTAGAGAAACCAACACCAGTCAGCTGATGCCCAATTGAAATTGACGATTGATCAGTTTTGCTTATCCCCTGTCCCACTTAAAGATGTGAATAAACATTTGAATGTTGGACGAAATTGATGACAAAAAAAAAGAAAAATGATGCGGGATTCAAAAAGGAAGTTTTGTGTACAACAAACACAGTGACGGTTGTTAATTTCACGTGATTACGGTCAATACGAAATCATATCACCTAGTCAATACCATTTGTTGGTACTTTGCAAATACAGGATAACATGACACTTCCACATGACCAATTTCAGTGCCACCAATATAAATGTTTCCATGGCAATGGTAATTCATCCAATAAAAAGTTAATGTATATGTGGGATGCTTGCTGATTGGTCAGTTTGCTTCTCTGTGATTGCTTGACAAGACTCATTAGTAACCTTGGTAACGGTAAATGAGCCAGTGATGAGCAAATATATTTCATCTGCATCCAATGATTGGTCAGCTGGCAAAATAAACGCACACTCTAAAAGAACACATCCATGCAAAAAAATAAATCCGGTCTTAGAAATAGTAGAACAATTTCACAATGAGTGACCGCGTTAGTGAGGGATAATATGCATTTCCTATAAAATCAGCGACGGTGATTCGTCAATAGTCGTATTTGATTAACCAATTACTAAATATGTAACCAAAGAATATGCAAATAGACACCAGTGGTGTATGTACATCCTTTACTTAATTTGATCATCGCAGTCACTTCCATAGGACATTGTGTATGGATATTTGCAAACATTTTAGAGAGGAATTGGTTGAACTATCAGCATCAGTGCGTGTGTTAATACAACGTCAATAGCACGTTGATATCATGTTTATGTTTCAGTCTGTTGCATATCATGTGAGTCAACAGACAAATCACACGTTAAAGCTACATTTATTTCACAGAATTGGATGATTCAGAATAAATGCGGCATGACACCTTTAAATACACAGTCATTGTCAGAAGTATGATGTCATCGTGACCTCCCCTGTTGTCAGAGGAAGGACAATGAATGCCTCTTCACCTAAATTTGAAATGCAAATTACTTGTCAATTTCAACGTAAATTTCAAATTGATTTGAGACATCATGTGTGACCACTCATTGAAAAGGGCGTCAAATATCCTTTCATATGTTACACTACATTCTCTGATTAATTCCTTCACGGTGAAAAAAATCGGAATGTCGTTAATATATTCACTGACACTGCTGAGCGATGATTATGACAACACCTTACCGTTTCCGATGTCAGTCATTCATAAATGAAGAGGTACTTACCTGAAAGAGAAAAAAAAAGCAATTGATAAAATTGACAACAAATTGTATCAGCATTGTTATAATAAAACTGTTAAAATCAATAGCAGAATGGTTCAGGAAAGGCTGGTTAAAAAAAATAGTTAAAAATAGTAGTTTGAAATTAAAATATGATGTCAAGAAGAGGAATGTCATTTGAGTTTCTATCTTTTTAATTTATGTAAAATTTCACCTTGAAGGAATATAATTTTAAAGTTTGAATTTTAAATTCCCAAACAAAAATGCCATGACAACCTTTGTGATACGGACATAATGACAGACGCTGTCCATTTCATAATCATTTTGTTTGTGACATTTAACAACATACAAGTTAAACAAGTACTGTCTATTTGCATGGTTCATTGATCATACATCATTTATATAAAACAAACCAACTCATTTCATAAGCTCATCTGTTTTTCGTCGGTATCACCAGAAGTTATAAAAAAAACACAAAACAAAAGGAAAAAGTTTGAAAATCGATTTCCACTGTGTTATTCTGCACCATTTAATCATCAAAAGGAGACCTTCTGTAAATATCCCATATTGTGACCATCTTGAAACTAGGCAAATATTTTAGCATGGCATCGATTTTCTCAAGTATATATCAATTCCCTGATACAGTCAAACACAGACTGTGGATTTGACACATCGCTGGTAATTTGCTAATAGCATCGCAAAATATTTAGCATCCGTGATGGTAGGCATCAAAGGCTGAAACGAACGCTGCGACATGTAGCAATGATATGTAAATCCCAGCAATGTACATGTTGTTACTAGCAACAAAACACTTGCACATTGCGGCAAAGACGTGCCTAACCTGAAATTGATTACTGATCAATATGAATTAATCTGCATGAGGGGAGAGGATCTGGCTGTGTGTATGTAAACATGGTGCATGAACACACAAACTCCCAGTGTTGGGGGGTGATAAGAAAACAAATCAGCCATTGATGAGGTTTGAGTGGCCAGACCTGTCAATGACCTGTCATGCACATAGCCATCAAGTACCTGTCAATCAGCTGATATGAAGGGCAGGCCAGGCACCTAGGGGCACACTCCTAAACATAAGGATACTCAGGGGGCGTGAGGTGGGGAGGGGGAGATATATTGATACATAGGGGTACAAAGAGATCAGGTCTCGGGGGATGCATGCTGATACATAGGGGTACAAAGAGATCAGGTCTCAGGGGATGCACGCTGATACATAGGGGTACAAAAGGATTAGGTCTCGGGGGATACACATTGATACATAGGGGTACAAAGAGATCAGGTCTCGGGGGACAAATGCTGATACATAGGGGTACAAAGGGATTAGGTCTTGACTGATACATATAAGGACACTTGGGGGTTGTGAGGTGGGGAGGGGTATACACACTGATACCTAGGGGTACAAAGAGATCAGGTCTCGGGGATACACATTGATACATAGGGGTACAAAGAGATCAGGTCTCAGCGGATGCACGCTGATACATAGGGGTACAAAGAGATCAAGTCTCAGGGGATGCACGCTGATACATAGGGGTACAAATAGATCAAGTCTCGGGGGATACACATTGATACATAGGGATACTTTGGGTCAGCTCGGAAGGAGAGAGAGCTTCACGCAGATCAGGTACTTTGGGTCAGGTCATGGAAGATACACACTGATACATAGAGGAACTTTGGGTCAGGTCATTGAAGATACACACTGATATATAGGGGTACTTTGGGTCAGCTCGGAAGGAGAGAGAGCTATACACTGATTGGGTACTTTGGGTCAGGTCATTGAAACTACACACTGATACATAGGGGTACTTTGGGTCAGGTCATTGAAGATACACACTGATATATAGGGGTACTTTGGGTCAGCTCGGAAGGAGAGAGAGCTATACACTGATCAGGTATTTTGGGTCAGGTCATGGAAATTACACACTGATACATAGGGGTACTTTGGGTCAGCTCGGAAGGAGAGAGAGCTATACACTGATCAGGTATTTTGGGTCAGGTCATGGAAATTACACACTGATACATAGGGGTACTTTGGGTCAGCTCGGAAGGAGAGAGAGCTATACACTGATCAGGTATTTTGGGTCAGGTCATGGAAATTACACACTGATACATAGGGGTACTTTGGGTCAGCTCGGAAGGAGAGAGAGCTATACACTGATCAGGTATTTTGGGTCAGGTCATGGAAATTACACACTGATACATAGGGGTACTTTGGGTCTGGTAGTGTGGGATACACACTGATACATAGGGGTACTTTGGGTCAGGTCATTGAAGATACACACTGATACATAGGGGTACTTTGGGTCAGCTCGGAAGGAGAGAGAGCTATACACTGATCAGGTATTTTGGGTCAGGTCATGGAAATTACACACTGATACATAGGGGTACTTTGGGTCTGGTAGTGTGGATACACACTGATACATAGGGGTACTTTGGGTCAGGTCATTGAAGATACACACTGATACATAGGGGTACTTTGGGTCAGCTCGGCAGGAGAGAGAGCTATACACTGATCAGGTATTTTGGGTCAGGTCATGGAAATTACTCACTGATACATAGGGGTACTTTGGGTCAGGTCGGAAGGAGAGAGAGCTTCACGCTGATCAGGTACTCTGGGTCAGGTATTGGGGGATACACACTGATACATAGAGGTACTTTGGGTCAGCTCATAAGGAGAGAGAGCTATACACTGATTGGGTATTTTGGGTCAGGTCATGGAAACTACACACTGATACATAGGGGTACTTTGGGTCTGGTAGTGGGGGATACACACTGATACATAGAGGTACTTTGGGTCAGCTCGGAAGGAGAGAGAGCTATACACTGATCAGGTATTTTGGGTCAGGTCATGGAAATTACACACTGATACATAGGGGTACTTTGGGTCAGTGCGGAAGGAGAGAGAGCTATACACTGATCAGGTATTTTGGGTCAGGTCATGGAAATTACACACTGATACATAGAGGTACTTTGGGTCAGGTCATTGAAGATACACACTGATACATAGGGGTACTTTGGGTCAGCTCGGAAGGAGAGAGAGCTATACACTGATCAGGTATTTTGGGTCAGGTCATGGAAATTACACACTGATACATAGGGGTACTTTGGGTCAGCTCGGAAGGAGAGAGAGCTATACACTGATCAGGTATTTTGGGTCAGGTCATGGAAATTACACACTGATACATAGAGGTACTTTGGGTCAGCTCGTAAGGAGAGAGAGCTATACACTGATCAGGTATTTTGGGTCAGGTCATGGAAATTACACACTGATACATAGAGGTACTTTGGGTCAGCTCGTAAGGAGAGAGAGCTATACACTGATCAGGTATTTTGGGTCAGGTCATGGAAATTACACACTGATACATAGAGGTACTTTGGGTCTGGTAGTGTGGGATACACACTGATACATAGAGGTACTTTGGGTCAGCTCGTAAGGAGAGAGAGCTATACACTGATCAGGTATTTTGGGTCAGGTCATGGAAATTACACACTGATACATAGGGGTACTTTGGGTCAGGTCATGGAAATTACACACTGATACATAGGGGTACTTTGGGTCAGGTCATGGAAACTACACACTGATACATAGGGGTACTTTGGGTCAGGTCATGGAAACTACACACTGATACATAGAGGTACTTTGGGTCCTGAGTCAGAGCATGAGGGAGAACGCTCATGGACCAATCATGCTCACAAATAGACACAGAAATATTCTCTACGTTCATGGCTGGACCACAAGATGAGGCTGATTGTCATCGACCTCGCTAATGACGATCTCCAAGTACACTTCACACCATATAAGACCATGGTGAATTAAATCTGCATGAAAGTGACGAGGCTATTGACGACATGTATATGGGATCCCTGAACGCATATAGCCATGGCTGATTGAATTAGCATGATAGAGACATCGCTCTTGATGACTGCCTGCATAGTGTGCACGGATGCAAGGTGATTTACTATTGCATGGACTGTACAATATACATGGCAACGCGCTTAATACTTTATCACCGGGCCATATAGGATGAAGATTAAAGGGACGGCTTTTAGTGCTTCCAACCATTATTCCACCAAGTTGTAAATGTTAAATGTAAACCTTTTTGCAACATGTTTTTCATGTCAGCCATTTGTAGATACTGTGTGATTGCCTGGCATGTCATGGGGTCGTCAAGTCCGTGCATCTGATGACACGTGATATCGATGACGCTAATGTTGCTTATCACTACCGCTGATAGGAGCATGGACCAAGACGATGTGCATGTCAGTGATGTATATAGCTGTCAGAGGCAGCAACTGACATGCATTGTGTTGCATCAGTCGTCAATATGCTGTAGTCTTGCATGCAACCATCAATATAAAATTTGAATAGATATCAATATTTTGGCGTATATATGAGTCAAAAATCTGTAAAATCAGCTGTCTGGTTGACTTTTTTTATCAAAATATTTTCGATTGATTTGCAATTTTGTGATGAGAGAGGTGGCACATGGCGTTGATATTGACGAGCTATACACTGATATTGACGAGTTTTGCACTGATATTAATGACTTAGCAATATCCCATCTGACAGTGCCCACAGACAGGTGGGGATAAATGGTATTGTGTGTTTGTGTTTACATATTGTATTGGGCAAGGGACCTTTGTCTACATTGTCTACTTTGAATATGCCAGTTCAGGGCCCGAACATGTTTTACTAGTTCTGTGACGTGAGTGAGTGAGTGAGTGAGTGAGTGAGTGAGTGAGTATGGTTTTTTGCCGTTTATAGTTATACTCCAGCAATATCATGGCAGGGGACACCAGAAATGGGCTGGACATTTTGTACCCATGTAGGGAATCAAACCTGGGTCTTCGGTGTGACGAGTGAACACTTTCACCACTAGGCTCCCCAACCGTCCAGTTTAAGGAGAACATTTATCCAAAATATACTAAACATAAAGTTAGGAATCATTCATATTTTGGGGGTATTTTTATGAAATTGTGAGTTCAGTCTTCACTACAAAAAAATCCCTAAAAATATTCAAGATCCTTAAGTTTTTTGTTCAATATATATTATCATGCGAGTTAATTCAATTGTGATTACTAATAGCTTCCATGTCATGTTCGTGGTCTGTACAGACCCTTTTTTCTTTTATCATACCAGTTCAGGGATTTGTTTGTCATAATCCTATCTTGATATTACAGATGCATATTTCATATTTCCAAGACTCCGTATAAGGCATGTCATCATCAGAGACCAGGGACGAAAAAGACCTACGTCAATTTCTGGTCAAGATGTGAGTTAGGCATTAGCAGGCTACTTGAGACAAAATGGCCTAACATAAGACTAATATCATCATTCAAGTACAAAAGAAGCTGACATCAGTGATGTCGCGACATAAGAGCAGAGGTGCATCGCAGTGGTGGAGCTTGCTTCATCCTAAGTCTGATTAACAACACAGATTGAAGGTATTACACTGTCCCCGTCATTCTATACCAGAGGCTAATTTATGAGGCTTAGTGAAATAGACAAGTGACACCTTGAAACTGACGAGTCAAGGACAGTCACACAACATTACCAGACAGACAAGTCAGAAGCACCTGAACAGAAACAAGCACCTGCAACATTTAATTTTTTAATTTTTTTATTGTTATATTATTATTATTATTTACTTATTTAAAATATAAAATGCAGTAAATAGGGTTTGGGTAATCCTGGCACTGTCAAGCTGTTAGGATGATGATGATGATGATGATGATGATGATGATGATGATGAGATTCAAAATGTAAAAGATAAAAGGTATTGTTAAATTGTATTGATATTTTAACATACTTTCTCTGAGGCTGGTTCTGATCAAACATTGATGACAAGTCACTTGAAATATAAATACTGTAGAGAGTTTGTGAAATAACTGCCTTCCAAACTAATCATGCATACCACATCATTTTTACGATCTACGGTTATCTTCACACAGACAAATCAGAAGCCATTGAAGTCTACTCAATTTCACCTTTGACTACCCACAGTATGTATCATTGGAGGCAACTCTTGTTACTGGAATTAGCATCCATTATCAGTTGACAAAGATCCATATATCGCATTCAAAGATGTCCTTGAGAAACCTCCACATAGACAATTGGTGGCCTAGATATATGGTGGTTTGTGAATAAATAAGTATCTTTTTGTTATTTTTGAAGAATTCTCAAGAAATATATACCACAATGATTATCTATTGATAAAGTAATGTTGAGAACTGTCGCTCGAGTTCTGATTTATTCCAGCTGTAATCAATTTTGGTTGTACTTTGTTAATTTTGAAATGGTTAAATTAAGTTCATGAAACTTTACTTTGATCAGAGATGAGGTGAGGTGCAAAAAAAGTTTAATGTCATGTTCAAGACTACTGCACTCAAATTGAGTGAGTGAGTGAGTGAGAGAGTGAGTGTGTACATGTGTGTGTGTGTGTGTGTGTGTGTGTGTGTGTGTGTGCGTGCCTGTTTGCCTGTTTTATAGTGCCAGCCCATTGAGATACCATGCTGCAGTTAAACATGAATACCCCACTCAAACCCAGTATACTGACTCTGAGCGAACCAGTCCTTGTTTTAGCCTCTTATACCGAGTGGCAGGCAGGGAAACAACAAGTTCCATCTTTTAACGTCTTTAGGCATGAGGCAGACAGGATCGAACCACAGACCCTCCACTCTCCAAGCAGCCGCTCTAACCACTAGACCATGGAGGCAGTCGACTTTCATCAGAAGTACGTTTGATTAAACATGTCAGTTCTAAATATGAGGTCGTCAATATCATGTACATTTCACCCTGAGTGGGACAATCCCATATCAATGTATTTTTGCACTGGCCCTAAGTGCATTTACAATGGAGCTCATTTCAAAGTGACACACGTTTAGCAAGGTGCTTGGAGTGTCTGCTACTGATGCCATAGACAACGGCCTGTCAATCAAGAGCGTATCCTTGTTATGTGTGCTTGACTCATGCAGTAACTACCAGTCAGCCATTAATAATTCAGGTATTATAGTAATTACACAAATGGAATCCGCCCATCACCAGGGGGAAATGATGCTCCGCTGGGGGTGGGGTCAGAACTGGTCAGTCCAGCTATGCTGCCCTCGTGGGTCAGGTCAAAAGCTGTACCAGCCTAAATTGAACAGGTCCCCAACTGTGATGAATGACCGTGGCTGATTTCAATCTGTTTATTTAATTTAAACATTTTCTTTGATGAGGTTTGTGTGTGTATCCCGTATGTTTCTCATAGGCATTTAATGTGTATTTCAGAGTCAGTGAAACCGGCTCTGGTTCATTTCAAAAGTTTTACTTCTTGTCTCTGAGGTTGTTTTAAAGGGACCCGCTGGCAAGGAACACACACCATTCGTCACCACTCGCCCCTTTCCGTAACCTGCAAGAAGACTCGTCCCCCCTATCGATGAATGTTCTGTGCGAAAATACGACAAACCAATCAGAATGCGTGTATGATTTCAAGTTCTTGGTCAAAGAATCCCTCAGAAATATTTTTTGATTTTACATGTCTTGCATCTAAAAATATACCCAAGACACAGTTAAATGTGTTCAGTCATACTGTACAATTCCGCATGTCCCAATGTGCTTTGAATTACATCTGAAATATATATAATATATGGGGAAATATATGTGAACAAGTACGCAACGAGTTGACAAATGTTTTAGGTATGCCCGTTTGCGCTAAGACGGAACCCGGTCGCAAAAATGGCCATGAGAGGGGCACGAGTCGCTATTCGGCTTGTCCGGGAATAACACGAGTTGGTCATGAATGAACACACACATGATTATAAACACATCTCATTTACATCTGTGTATGAATTACAATCATAGACCCTCATCTTGTATACTGACGTACAATGAAGAGCTGGGATGGGTAACTCGGGTACTCGGGTCGGGTGGGTACAGAGTAGGACCCAGGTACCCACAAGACTACCCTTTTAGTCACGTGGTATAATGTTTTAATGCCATAAATACACTATAACTCCATGGCTACACTACAAGTCACTAATGTTCGCATTTCTGCTGAATATCCACACTGTCCTTTTATGATTGAATAAAGACAAATCTTCTGTCAACTTCAGTGTATGCATCACCAGATTGTTTCATATGTACATCTTATAACCTTTTACCATGGCAATTCCCAATAGGATATTTTGTACCTATCTCTTGAGACCTACAGCAGGTGCCCGGGGAGGGTTGGATAATAGGGGGTTGGGTACCTGGGTAGTATGTTTGGACCTGTCCTTGCCAGAGTACATTGCAAATAATGTTAGAATCTGTGTAATTTTATGTAGTGAAAGAGTTTTGTCCCTTTTATTTTTATTCTCATCATGTTTTCATGCATTTAGGTATTGTATAACTGTTGGCCATGTTCTTGTCTCTGTGCCACATAAATGTACTCTATTTGCACTCTGTCTTATCCCAGCCCCATGAAGATCAAGGGTAGAATAGGTCTTCAGCAACCCATGCTTGCCGTAAAAGGTGCTATGCTTGTGGTAAGAGGCAACTAATGGGATCGGGTGATCAGGCTCGCTGACTTGGTTGATGCATGTCATCGTATCCCAATTGCGTGGATCGATGCTCTTGATGTTAATCACTGGATTGTTTGGTCCAGACTTGTTTATTTACAGACCACCATCATATAGCTGGAATATTGCTGAGTGCGGCGTTAAACAACAAACAAAACTCTGTCTTGTCCCAACAGGGCGTTTTGTACATTACAATTCTTCTTCCTCTAATTCTTCTTCATCTTCAGCTTACACCGTCATAGTTTTCAATCCTCTTCGGAACAAAATTTAAAATCATATTAATAGACCATGACTACGATGACCACAGAAAAATATGAAATTACCATTTGTTTCCTGTTTTGTCCGCCATGACATATTCCAAGAATTTTCGTTCTCTTGGTTTTTATCAAGTCAAACACACTCAGTAGCACAAACATGGACTATTGTGAGAATCTGCATTTTCAAAATGCAAATTTCAGCTCATATTTCGAGGAAACATGATGAAAAACATTGATTTATCCAAATTTCATTATTGTAAGATACTCTGGGCAAATATGGCAACAGCTAGTGGAGCCGTGTCTGGGATTAGCCTCATAATGTGTGAAAACATTTTGAGACAACAAATCTTCGCACCCCTTTTACACTCCTTGAAATGAGCAAGTGTACATTAACACATCTTGCTTGTGTTCATCGGAATCGGCAAACTAACACGCTGATTTCGTCCTTGCTTCCTCTTGGTTATGACTTATTTATAATCTCACGTCGCCTCGGTCATGATGATATTGTTACTTTCATTACTGCTGATTCAATATTTAATGTTGCTCGCACCTCATCAAAAATCCACATCCAATGATCTCTTCGATGCAAAAAGTGTGACGTCAACGACTTCTCATCAGAATCATTACACACAGAAAATTATTTTTCCAAAATAAAATTTTGAATCTCATAAATAACTCACCACAATGATAAGAGTTGGGTCCATCAAAGATTTTTTGAATTTAAAATTCTTAATTTCAAATGATATGAGTGAAAAAAACTGTTTTTATCATTTTATCTGTGAAAAGACGTGGACTCGAAGGAATTGTAGTTAAGTTTTTGAACATAAAGTTTAAAACAAACTTTGTGACCTAAGACGCTGATATAGATTTGACAGCATACTGGTTTCAATGATGAAAATAATGAGAGGTCACAGCCAGTAGCTACACCTCTTGAAGGCATCGAAATATGAAATATGACGCTTAGCAGATATGGAAGATAATGACACAACATGACGTTGTCTGAGAGTGATTAACATGCTGCCTGATAGACAACGAAAAGCTTTTCAGAGTCTAGCTGCACATTAGTTAATGTTTGATGCAGTTTGATAAACACATTCACAGCAGGATTGGCAGCTAGGAATGAGTGATAAATACTGGCAAGAGTTAAAGTCTAATTGTGTTCCACCTATCGTATTACAGAACAAATGTGTGAAGCCCATTTCTGGTGTCCCCCGCCGCGATATTGCTGGAATATTGCTAAAAGTGGCGTAAAACCATACTCACTCACTCATTCACTCACTCACTCACTCACTATTTCCGAACACAAATATAACACAATACAAGAACTCAAAACTTATTTACAAATTTTAACAACATATCACAAAATGTAAATTTAACCCGATATTTCACTTAATCATTGAATTTCCTTTCATATGAATCCCCACACTAAGGGTTAAATGACAAAGTCTTTTAATTTGGGTTTCAAAAATTGAAAATTAATGAGATATGGAATACGATCTTTAATCTATTTCTCATGGACAGGTGTTCTGTGATAAGATGTTAATGGAATGAGATTCAGCTTACTTCGCTAGGGTACGGGTGGAACAGCAATGGCTGCATCTGATATGCAATATACGTGAATGCACGTGAATTTCTCGTCAAAAACATAATGAATCTTTCCTGGCTTCTGTCTGACAGTGATGCTGCGGGGACTTGAACACTGGACAAATGTAAGCTCTTCTTGATGGCGCCAGTACGTTAGCTAGTTTTTAATTACAGCATCAGGAGATCATCAATCTCTCAGAGAGCAAGGGGGATCCATTTAGGGTTTAAATAGGGGACAGAGAGCTAGTGGAAAGTGTGCCTTTTGGGGTAATTTACAAATGGAGGAGCAGAGAACAAATATGTACATATCTCTTCTCTTAAGGATCAAAATTGACGACTTGAGTGGTGATCCTTCTGGGATGTGCAACAGGGAATCTTCACGGGCAGATCGAAGATATTTTTTGCCGCCACTGAAGCTGGGGATGTGTTCTTCACATAGACTCCGTGTCTTCTAGAACATGGAGGATCAGGATGATTGATCGAATCGGTTTTTTGGCCGTGATAAGCGAGAAAATGACAAACCCTCATTTGCTGAGTAGAGTTGAATTTGTTGTAGATGAAATGCTGGTTTGGAGAGTGAGGGTAGGGGGGTGGGAGTAGGTGGGGGCTGAGGGTGTGTGTGGGGGTGGAGGATGTTATGGGGTGGGATGTAATTGGCTGTTTTGGGATGGGTGGTTTGGGGTGAGATGGTAGGAGTCAGAGATAGGGGTGGGAGGTGATGGGTTGTATTTTAAATTGGTTTGCTGTTGATAAAGCTGTAGTGGGAGTGGGTAAGTGTCATAAACATGGGGTTAGGGGTTGGGGTGGGAGTGTCATACACATGGGGGTGGGTGGGAGTGTCATACACATAAGGGTGGGGGTGGGAGTGTCATACACATGGGGTTGGGGGTGGGAATGTCATACACTTGTGGCAAACACATGGGGGTGGGATGGGAGTGTCATACACATTGGGGTGGGTGGGAGTGTCATACACATAAGGGTGGGGGTCGGGAGTGTCATACACTTGTGACAAACGCATGGGGGGTGGGGTGGGAGTGTCATACACATGGAGGTGGGAGCGTCATACACATGGAGGTGGGAGTGTCATACACATGGAGGTGGGAGTGTCATACACTTGTGGCAAACACATGGGGGTGGGGTGGGAGTGTCATACACATGGGGGTGGGTGGGAGTGTCATACACATGGAGGTGGGAGTGTCATACACTTGTGGCAAACACATGGGGGTGGATGGGAGTGTCATACACATGGAGGTGGGTGGGAGTGTCATACACATGAAGGTGGGAGTGTCATACACTTGTGGCAAACACATGGGGGTGGATGGGAGAGTCATACACATGGGGGTGGGTGGGAGTGTCATACACATGGAGGTGGGAGTGTCATACACTTGTGGCAAACACATGGGGGTGGATGGGAGAGTCATACACATGGGGGTGGGTGGGAGTGTCATACACATGGAGGTGGGAGTGTCATACACTTGTGGCAAACACAAGGGGGTGGGTGGGAGCGTCATACACATGGAAGTGGGAGTGTCATACACATGGGGGTGGGTGGGAGTGTCATACACATGGGGGTGGGTGGGAGTGTCATACACATGGAGGTGGGAGTGTCATACACTTGTGGCAAACACATGGGGGTGGATGGGAGTGTCATACACATGGAGGTGGGTGGGAGTGTCATACACATGGAGGTGGGAGTGTCATACACTTGTGGCAAACACATGGGGGTGGATGGGAGAGTCATACACATGGGGGTGGGTGGGAGTGTCATACACATGGAGGTGGGAGTGTCATACACTTGTGGCAAACACATGGGGGTGGGTGGGAGCGTCATACACATGGAAGTGGGAGTGTCATACACATGGGGGTGGGTGGGAGTGTCATACACATGGGGGTGGGTGGGAGTGTCATACACATGGAGGTGGGAGTGTCATACACTTGTGGCAAACACATGGGGGTGGGTGGGAGTGTCATACACATGGAAGTGGGAGTGTCATACACATTGGGGTGGGTGGGAGTAACATACACATGGGGGTGGGGTGGGAGTGTCATACACATGGGGGTGGGTGGGAGTGTCATACACATGGAGGTTGGTGGGAGCGTCATACACATGGAGGTGGGTGGGAGTGTCATACACATGGGGGTGGGGTGGGAGTGTCATACACATGGGGGTGGGATGGGAGTGTCATACACATGGAGGTGGGAGTGTCATACACTTGTGGCAAACACATGGGGGTGGGTGGGAGTGTCATACACATGGGTGTGGGTGTGGCGGCAGGTGTGAAATAGACTTGTGTCAAACATACGGGGTAGGGGTTGGGGGGAGTCAAACACATCAGGGGGTGTGGTGGGGATAGGAGCCTCATACACTTGGGATGGGGTGGGATGGGAGTGGGGGGTGTAGGCTAGTGTGAGATATGGTAGGGACTGAATCAGAAATTTGTGTGTGTGAGGGAAGCAATACGAGATGGGGAGGTTGAGTTGCATTTACAGCATGGTGGGTAAGGGATTGGGGGGTAGGGGATATGGTGGGTAGGGGATTAGGGGGGTAGGGGATTAGGGGGGTAGGGGATTGGGGGATCAGGGGATGGAGTCGCAAGGGGAGTGATTCAGGAACTGAATTTGGTCTGAGATGTGGAGAACAGGGTGTTTTTATCACGAAATTTTCATAAAATGCATGATACGCTGGGAACGAGGTTGACATTATGTGAGATGCTTATGGAAGATGATAATAAAAACAAAGCACTGTGGCAAGCTTGTAGGGGGTCCCTGAGTAACAGGAAAGGAATGGGTAAGGCTAGACAATCAACATTGGAACGACCACAACCCAATTAGATGTGCCAGCTAAATCATGTCAAGTGACAACACAAGAATGGATCTGCCAAACATACTAGGTTTGCAATAGCGTGGCAGGTGATACTAAACTGGCCTTCGGAAAATATACCAAAGTGGGCAATAGCTCAACTGGATCATCTGTATGACAGGCTTTCCTGTTCTGCTACAAGGGATGACTGCTTTTAGAGTGAGTGAGTGAGGTTTTACGCCGCTTTTAGCAATATCCCAGCAATATCACGGCGGGGCACACCAGAAATGGCTTCACACATTGTACCCATGTCGGGAATCGAACCTGGGTCTTCGGTGTGACGAGCCAACGCTTTAACCACTAGGTACCCGACCGCCCCGACTGCTTCTAGAAATATTTCAACAAAAATATCAACATAAACAAGTGTGGGACTATCGACAATCGTAGTTACGATCACTTGAGAACTTGGTCCCTTTCAGTGGATACTTCCTTGATAACACCTAGAGGGTCTCCATACAACACACATGTCACAAACAACGGCAAAATACTGTCAATGATACTCATGTGAAGCTAAATATCAAAATAATATCAAACAAATAATCTCATGAAGGTCTGATAGTGTTCAATATAACTATCATTCCTATCAATAATAAAAACTAGCGTTTGAATTCCTCATGGTCTGACATACCGCCATGGGGAGATATTGCATGTGTTGTCAATAGCGGCACCGCCACCGTTCATAACACACACACGTCATGTACATTTCGAGTAGATCTCAGTCAGTAAGGAATGTGATTTCCCACACCAAAACAGGTCCGACAATGACAAGCAGCGATCCAGAGCTTAACTCTATAACGCGCACGCATCACTCATGTCTTATCTGAAATCTACCCCTAAACCCACCCCTAAACCCACCCATGAGTGATTTGGTAGTCACGGCAACATGACACCCCCCACCCCACCCATGTCGTCTGGTGAGCCGACATTTTGCTGCCTGTCACTAGGGTGTCAATGCAAATCCTCATGCTTCGTTATATTCCTGACATATTTCTGTTTGTTGTTACACTAAATGTACAGTGCATCAGATTACCTTTCGACACTCAGTTACGTGCAAGATTGCTTCTTAAATCGGCAGTCAAGGAGACTAGATACAGGCAGTAGATTTCACACTTGGGCTTTACTGAGTTGACATTCAGGTTTGGGATTGAGGACGGCTGTAGTGGGCATTATGGAGGTAGGGTAGCCTAGCGGTTGAAGTGTATGCTCATCTTCCCAAAGGCCTGGGTTCGATTCCCCGCATGTGTACAATGAGTGAAGCCAATTTGTGGTGTCACCCACCGTGGCATTGTTGAAACATATGGCCTTAATTAAACTAAACTCACTCACTCTCTACAGCAACTTGAAATAAACAATAACATGTCCATAGCCACTCCCCTGCATTTCAGTTACATAATTCATAATTTTACAACCTACATGATGACACAGATACTGAACAAAAAAAGTGAGGGATTATGAATATTTTGGAGGATATTTTTTCTTAATTTGTGTGAGCAATCTTCACTACAAAGAAAATCCCCCCAAATATTTTCATGATAACTAACTTCCTTTTTCAGTATCTAACCCCCCCCCCCCCCCGCCCTCCGACAATTATAAATGATATCATTTCTTTCATAAATGTGACAAAAGGATTTTTTTCATCATGTATGTATGCATTATTAAAAAAACAAAGTGTAATTTTCAACCGAAAAAACAGTGATTCTGACTAGCAGACATAGCTTGTCAGTATCTGCCATCAAAATCATCAGGCCTGTCATTCTCAATCTGACAATCTCAAGTATCACAACCCAAACATTTCAACACCTTCATTAAAAACGTTTTTTTCATAATCTTCTCAAATCCTTCACCCAAGATTCACAAGTGATACAAGGTAGATTATGAAGCACAATGTGATCTGAGTGCGATATGTGTAACATTATCAGTGATATTGACAAGATTGCCCAAGATATAGCCGTCAGCGTTAAGACACACTCCTAAAGATGACAGTTTGAATGACTAGAATAACAACAACGTGTGTTCAGAGGTGAGAAATATCTGGAAATGACAATCACACAGCGGAAACTGACTCTTTGCATGTTTATCAATTTACATCACTAGAAGCGCACCCTTTTACCCGTAAAATCAATCCGTTATTCCGCTTAGAGTGTAGGAAGTGTGAAAATAGGGGATTGGGTATGAAAATATGAGCAAATAGAATTTTCAGGATCTTAAAGCCAAAACTACGATCCTTTCTCCTGAATGGGACATTAGTATTTCAAATAGGGAAATGCTACACCGGTCTTGTTTGCGATCCCCAAACACTGTCAACACTTATCACAGAATGTTTACAGATTATATTGATACAGATCAAACAAAAGTAAGAGCATGGCTTGATGTGTTTCTAGCGTGGATTGCACCCGGTAATAAATCACTCCTCATGTCAATCTCCATCCACCCGCTTTACCGTAAGTATTTCCGTCATCAAATATTTGTCAACTCAACACAAGATCACAAATCCACCCCCGATAAAATAACATAGCGATGTGAAGAGTCATACGTGTCGTATTGACAGATGTAAATTTCAAATCGTCAATATCATGTATCATTTTGAAATGTACATATTTACCACCTGGATCATGTTCATTTCATATACATAATCCTGGTGATCACAGAATTTGAGACAAAGGCAGTTTGAAAATCTTGTTATCAAATTCCTATCTAGAATGATATGAAATATTCCCTGCCTAAATGCCGGGATCCACAAAACTGTTGTGTCATAAAGTACATGAAAATTTGAAATTGGGAAACATTAGCATGAAAATACTGTTTGACCAATGTCAAGTTATGAAGATAGTTTGTAAGACCGATGTCGTGACATGAACAGACCATGGTCACAGTTTGATTCGTCGTAGGACTCGTTGTGAGGTGGCCAGTTTGTTTAGGACAGCCCGATACCACCAGGGCCCACTTGCACAAAGCGATCTTAGCGCTAAGATGATCTTAACCCCCATACTTTAACATAGGCTTACGATAGTCTTAGCGCTAAGATCGCTTTGTGCAAGTGGGCCCAGGTGTTGGGAATGCCAAACCCTGTAAGACTGTGACATGAACATGCAGACACAAGCCAAGACGACTGTTGCCTTCACCACAGACACTAACACAGGCACAACTGCCATTATTCTAACACATAGTCTATGAAAACATTTCTTTAAACAAATAGTATTTTCTTTGTCTTAATGAGAATCTTTCTGCTGTTTCTGTGGGATCAAGGAAACTAGATTTGGTTTAGTTTGGCCAAGACTTGCCTAGGCTTTGAGTAAAGAAATTAAATATACATATTTTTTTTTAATATATTGATTACATATATATATATTCCACAGTCATGGCACAGGACTAAACAACCAGTAACACAGCCACAATAGCCATTCAAACAGACTGAACAGACATTCAGACAGACAACAGACATTCAGACAGACAACAGACATTCAGACAGACACAACTGACAGACACAACATACATTCAGACATACACAACATACATTCAGAGAGACACAAGAGACATTCAGACAGACACAACAGACATTCAGACAGATACAACAGACATTCAGACAGACAAAACAGACAGACACAACAGACAGACAAAACAGACATTCAGACAGACACAACAGACATTCAGACACAACTAACATTCAGACAGACACAACAGACAATCAGACAGACACAACAGACAATCAGACATTCAGACAGACATTCAGACAAACAGTGCAGGTATTCACACATAGCTGGCAGTCATCTCACAAGCCATAGAGGGCCACCACATGCCTGTGAGTACATTTCCCTCTCTAACACTGCAGGCTAGGGTGAAACACACATCCAAGACACAATGCCAGTTTAGCATCTCATGAGACTGATTTTAAATCAGCTTTCTACCAAAAAAGAAAAACCTATCAAACAATTGACATTTGAACATTGGTTGCAAGGTTATTCTTACTGCACAATTTTTAATGTAACTTTAGGAATTTTAAAATCCCTTGCATTTACTTAGTTGTGTTGGCATAGGAACACTTTAACCTTTAGTGTGCAAAGTACTGTTTGAGATTACATACATCATCTCTAATAGGTTCCTGGTGAAAGAGGGCAAAATATATCAGAGGAAATTGTTTTTGATATAATCAATATACAATCAGAGAATCATTTAATTTGAAACTCTGATATCGGCAGAATAATATTGAGATGAAGACAATGATAGAATATCAACATTATTAAGTTTACTGGAGGGTCACCTCAGATCATGTCATTATTTCCTTCATATGTGGAAAAATGTATGTCAGGCCGCAGAGACACGGTTGGGGTGGACATGGTGAGGGTTGGGGGTGGACATGGTGAGGGGTGGGTTGACATGGTGAGGGGTGGGGTGGACATGGTGAGGGTTGGGGGTGGACATGGTGAGGGGTGGGTTGACATGGTGAGGGGTGGGGTGGACATGGTGAGGGTTGGGGGTGGACATGGTGAGGGGTGGGTTGACATGGTGAGGGGTGGGTTGACATGGTGAGGGGTGGGTGGACATGGTGAGGGGTGTGGGTGGACATGGTGAGGGGTGTGGGTGGACATGGTGAGGGTTGGGGTGGACATGGTGAGGGGTGGGTGGACATGGTGAGGGTTGGGTGTGGACATGGTGAGGGTTGGGGTGGACATGGTGAGGGGTGGGGGTGGACATGGTGAGGGGTGGGGTGGACATGGTGAGGGGTGGGTGGACATGGTGAGGGGTGGGTGGACATGGTGAGGGGTGGGGGTGGACATGGTGAGGGTTGGGGGTGGACATGGTGAGGGTTGGGGTGGACATGGTGAGGGTTGGGGTGGACATGGTGAGGGTGTGGGTGGACATGGTGAGGGTGTGGGTGGACATGGTGAGGGTTGGGGTGGACATGGTGAGGGTTGGGGTGGACATGGTGAGGGTGTGGGTGGACATGGTGAGGGTTGGGGTGGACATGGTGAGGGTGTGGGTGGACATGGTGAGGGTGTGGGTGGACATGGTGAGGGTGTGGGTGGACATGGTGAGGGTTGGGGTGGACATGGTGAGGGTGTGGGTGGACATGGTGAGGGTTGGGGTGGACATGGTGAGGGTTGGGGTGGACATGGTGAGGGTTGGGGTGGACATGGTGAGGGTTGGGGGTAGACATGGTGAGGGTGTGGGTGGACATGGTGAGGGTTGGGGTGGACATGGTGAGGGGTGGGTGGACATGGTGAGGGGTGGGGGTGGACATGGTGAGGGTTTGGGGTGGACATGGTGAGGGTTGGGGTGGACATGGTGAGGGGAGGGGGTGGAATTGGTGGGGGTGGACATGGTGAGGGTAGAGGGTGGACATGGTGAGGGGTGGGGGTGGACATGGTGAGGGGAGGGGGTGGACATGGTGAGGGGTGGGGGTGGACATGGTGAGGGATTGGAGGTGGACATGGTGAGGGGAGGGGGTGGAATTGGTGGGGGTGGACATGGTGAGGGTAGAGGGTGGACATGGTGAGGGGTGGGGGTGGACATGGTGAGGGATTGGAGGTGGACATGGTGAGGGGAGGGGGTGGAATTGGTGGGGGTGGACATGGTGAGGGTTGGGGTGGACATGGTGAGGGGTGGAGGTGGACATGGTGAGGGGAGGGGGTGGACATGGTGGGGGTGGACATGGTGAGGGTGTGGGTGGACATGGTGAGGGTGTGGGTGGACATGGTGAGGGTAGAGGGTGGACATGGTGAGGGGAGGGGGTGGACATGGTGAGGGGAGGGGTGGACATGGTGAGGGGTGGAGGTGGACATGGTGAGGGGAGGGGGTGGAATTGGTGGGGGTGGACATGGTGAGGGTTGGGGTGGACATGGTGAGGGTGTGGGTGGACATGGTGAGGGTAGAGGGTGGACATGGTGAGGGGAGGGGTGGACATGGTGAGGGTTGGGGTGGACATGGTGAGGGTAGAGGGTGGACATGGTGAGGGGAGGGGTGGACATGGTGAGGGATTGGGGGTGGACATGGTGAGGGGAGGGGGTGGAATTGGTGGGGGTGGACATGGTGAGGGTAGAGGGTGGACATGGTGAGGGGAGGGGGTGGACATGGTGAGGGGTGGGGGTGGACATGGTGAGGGTAGAGGGTGCTGTGCCCTGTTGAGTAGGAAGCAGAGTGACAGCTGGGTTCACGGTTGTGGGCGGCAGCTGGGTGGGTGAGGCAGCACATAATCCTAATGGAGTAACTGATACTCATCAGAACAATACCGATTACCCTGATCTCAAACAAACACACCACTGAGAGGTGATCAACTAGAAATATCTGCTGGAGAATTTACTCATTTGTAAATGAGCTCTATACTGAAGATTCAAGAGCTTTGAAGCGACAACACCAACAATCCTGGTCTACGGAAACCAGTTCCAGTGCCCGGAGCGATCAGTTCACATCTGCTTGCCAAAAAAATGAGCTCTAAACAGTAAAAAGTGCTAAAGCAACATAAAAATTCTTATATTGGCAAAAATGTACAACGTCAAAGACGTCAAAGAGAAAGAAAAAAATTCAAACCAATATCAGTGTCAATTAGAACACTGCTTAGAGGAAACGACGAGATTATCGTAGAAAAACATCATATTGAGATGAACTCCTTGAGCTTTAATCACAGAAGCATTCATTTAATACCATTTATCCAATATACAAAGAAATTGGATCTTATTTCACAACACAAATGCCTTTTTGGAATCTTAACGGAAAATGAAGAAAAACTGTCCGGACTGGAAAGCTAATTTTGCACCTGATGTTTTCGCGAAGATTTCTCACAGAAGATGAGTTTCCTGATGTGAAGGAAGAAAACGATGGCACAGCTTGACGTTTCATTGAGCCCAAAGCAGGTGTGCTGGAACGAGAGGCCAGTCCACGATTTCCTCCATGACACAGCATTATGGGTAATCATGCTCTCTTGGGCGTGATCGCTTCTAGAAACTTGGAAGAAATCAAATTTCGACAGTGTTAGCCAGTGTTGTCATGGCTGTGCAATTAAATTAACCAACAAAGATAAAAATACATGTCCATTTTTGCAAAGTGTGCATGTCCATGTCACGGAAACTGACGTCCATTTCACAAACATGGATGTCCATTTCGGAAAACAACAAATGTGTTTCGATCAGTTTCTGAGTCAATCTTGCAAAAGAGCCAGGTCAATTGAACCTTGCCATCCCACCATCTTTCTTGTCTGCTGTGAATAAATGCAGGATGGAAACGTGTATTCTGTCAGGTAATTTTCATCTCGTTTGTAACGAAAGATAACTCAAATATTTTCCTTCGACTAGTATTGATTTATCATTTTTCCTCCATCAATAACCTAATTTTCAATTTTCTTGGACAAATCTTGTCTGTATTAAAATCTATTCACGCATGTTTTGCGTCAGTCGAGCGACTAAAGGCACATCCTAATGGACTAGGCCAATAGCGTTTTAAGTCAATAACAACCAAGCCTCTTCATTGGAGATATTTTTTGCTAATTCTTTTCAGCGGACAGATCAAGTTCAAAGCAAATTGGCAGTTTTACATACCCTAGCCTTTAGGAACAAATTATAACACTTCACATGTTTGGAGTAATCGGATTTTGGAAACTGATCAAATTCCAATACATTTCATGTTAGTTTTTTATACTCTGAAAGCCCGGCATAATCATATTATAAGCAAACTTAGAGACCGTGGAATCAAGTTTGATCTTATTTATAGAGGCAAATTGAATAATATTTGTCACAATGACTACAAAATTGTTTGCATCAACATTTGCTTCATTTCTTATACATGTATTTCTGAATTAGTCTTCAAATTAAGAGGAAAATCTGTCAAAAAGAGACCCATTACGAAGAACCATAAACACACACTGGTCAGAGATGTGGAAATGATCTCATCACACGAGTACCAAAACAACTTAAATGATCCAACCTAAAGCTGTCAAATGACTTTAACTGCTGGGAGTTATGTGATAAAAATGACCAAAGTACATTTCGCAATTCTTCCAACCAATTCCGTGCAGAGTATTTTCGGATTTGTGACGACATCAATGGTGTACTTCCGCAGTTAAAGGGAGTAAAAGAGAATTGAAATGAGAACAACTATCATCATCATTAATTGGTGTAGTTTTTAACTAAATTTACAGCGCTAAATGTGTTTTCGGGAATTTAAAAAAAAAAAATACAATATCAATAAAACTGCATTTCTATTGAACCAAGAGTGTCTCCATATTGTTGTCAGGGAGACGTTAGTGATCTGCCATTTGCTTACACACCTCAATATACGTGTGAAATCATTGAAAAATGGTAACTGATTAAAACGTCGCAGTCAGCACCGACTGCAAAAAACATGGCCATTAAATGATAAGAAACCATATAGTGAATCTGAAAAATAAATGCGTCTTGTGTGACCTATAGCATTTGAGATAAGGATGATTTTGATGTGTATGTCATGTATATTTCACTTGGAGAATTTTTATTTCAGTGTCAGGCCAGACTTTTTTATTTCTTTGTTGAAAGAAAACCTGAATGGAAGATGTAAAGAATAAATGGACATTTCAGATATTTTTCTCCCTCTAACACGTCGGGATGCAATGCCATGTGTGCTGTCTCAGCAGCCTCACCATTTAACATATTGCATGAATAACTAGTTTTGGGGGGAACACTACATTTACATTCCAAAGAATGACAAGAATTATGTTGGTTATGAAAATGACATTAGCATTAGCATGATTGCGAACATTGTATTTTTTCTAACATTTTTTCTACAGATATGTAACTACGTTATTTATTGGCATGATGTAATAATTGTCTTGTCATACTAATAAACCAAATAGCTCTTGCCATCAAAGACCTTTATTATGGAGATAATTTAAGCCTGTGCATTCTATTTTAATCTGTCAACGTCTTCAAAATGATAAAATCTCCAGACTAAATTAAACCATTTCTAAAAGTTTGTCCATCTGTGCTTTTAAACATTTCAAAATGGTCAAACTGATTATCCTGTCAAAATTTGGTATATTTGAGATTAAAATCATAGAACTGTCTTAACCAAACTGAGACAAATAACAACACGATCACTTGTGCCCAGACGGCTCACACCGACAGAGATACTATCTTCCACATGACTGCTCTCAAACATTGAACATCAAAGCCACCCTCATCTGAATCTAAGCTCCTTATCTAATTAATCTTAGATTATCCCTCTTTGAGTAGGCACTGGTCAAGCATAGTGGACAGGCGCCTATTCAGGAGACTGGACATTCTATTCAGAGTCCTTTTAGCACAATACAGATCTATCAAATCAAATAAACACTCTTGTCAATGATAATTCACCCTGAGCCAATCACCCTCGTCCCATCTGGTCTGAAGCCAACATCTGTACTTGTTATCTCCCCTTAGTGTGAGCTCTCTGCATTATGGTAACAGAAATGGGTAAGCTCAGATAATGTAATTGTCATTCAGGCTTCATTAAATCAGAAATATTTCATTTAAGTGCAGTATGGTTGAACTAATAGGGTTGAGAACAGATGCTATACAAATTGAGTACCAATTTATATTGGGTTCATCCTCATTGATATTTGTCTTTTGTTGAATAGGAAACAAACATTACATAAACCTATTGTTTAATGACATTTCATATCAGGCTCAGATTAAATTAAATATATCTTGCAATATCGTATTTTAATTCCATAAAACGATAATTCCATTTTAAGGGTTGTTAAACAACACAACTGACTTTACATAAATATTTGATAAATATCAAATCAATGTATTTAATTTCATTATGTGTTTTCATCATATTCAAAGCCTAAATGACAATCACTGGAAGAATAACTTTGACTTTAACACCAAACTCTTTACAATCTCGGTTCCAGGAACTATATTTCCAAATGAAGCTTGTCATTTCAGAACACCAACATGCATAACATGATACCTTTCTAGTCAAGTGTAATAGCCTCCCCTCCTTCAAAACCATGTTTGCATAACAAAATACTTAATTCAATTTTCTCAAAACAAGAGAATATATTTTTGTAATGACAAACACATGGCACCAAATTGATAATTTCCAAGCGGAGCATGAACCACTTCCAGACACACACTTCAATGGTCCCAGCATCAATGCTTTCCCTGCAATGGAACCTAACAACCGGTAGACATTTTAATTCGTTTGTGGCTATGGCACCTTCAAGTAGACCATTTAAACAGGAAAAAATGGCAAATTTAGTTTTCAGTGTATCTTGAAATCTTTGATCTTGAAAACGCAAAACTGCTTCTTTGGCCAAATAACATCTACTTTACTGGGGTATTTATCTTCATCTTGTCCCCATTGATGTTCTTATCAAAGGAACCACAAGACACGTCGCCCACTGAAATTCTGAAAAGCAGGGAGTTTATTGGAAGAACCTCTTATAATTTTTATGGATTTACTTTCTTTCCAACTTAATTAATGAGGCATCATTGGTTGACCTTTGACAGTTCAAAGTATTTAAGTAAACCTACAATTTTCACAGTTATGTAATCAGTCTTGTGTAGTAATTAAAGGCCCCGGGGGTATAAAGGATGTAATGAATGGAGCGGACAGACTGCAATCTACAAAATGAAGAGCGAAATGGACATGCAGTAGACAAGCCCGATCTGTCTCTTGCAGGCATTGCCGATCACTTGCAGATTCCACTTGTCTATTATCTAGTGAATTGATGAGAAGAAGGGATTTTAACCGAAGACCTTCAGTCTCAATTTTACTGTCCCCTGGAGTTAAAATAAATACAGGGGGCAGTTTAAGGTGTAATTTACGATGTACTTCTATAATTACATGCCCTATAAGGGAGAAGGTTTGCGACAAAATTCCTGTATTTACTTTCCCAATGACCAGTCGTTAATTTCAGGTGAAATGTACAGGTGTTCAATTTCAAGTTGATGCTTGACATGAGTAATTGTATGTTTCAACCCTGAGTTCAAAGGGGGAGCGAAGCGTGAGTGAAATTGACATGCTTTTACCTCCAGAAGGTTGCAACTTTCACTGGGGCCAAAGTGCTTTGTGATGCAATGAACAATTTAATTAAAAGTGGCTAATTATGAAGTGCTCGGACTATTAAAACTGACACAGCCAGCAGACCTGAATCTTCGGCTGTAATGAAATTCAAAAGCCCATCAATCCCTGCTCTTTGGTGTAGTCTGTGTGCAAGTAGAAACAACGGTTCTGGCCCCATGTAAATTACATTATAAACCCCTTAATTTCAACTCCACCAAATTTGTTATTGTCTCTTTACAAATCAATTATTGGTCATTGTCAACCAACATGCAAAGTTATTTAAAAATCTTACATAATCATTCTTCTCCAGCTAATTTAGGAAAATGTTCAACTTCAAAATATGCAATTCCAATTTCAAACGCAACTCCACTGAAAGGAACGTCGAGGACCTAGTTTTGCATTAAGTCGTTGATTTCACATCTTTTTCATGTTAATTACACAAAGTGAGTGACATTTGTGACAGCTCTATGATAGACACACCTCTGTGTGGGCCTAGGGACTTCTTCGCTACTCTGTCTAATCAGGATTACGGTAAATTTGGAACCAGGAACTTGGATTTTAGGCTTGCAGACAATGAAATTAGAGATTTTCTCCTAATTCAAAGAATAATGCAAGGGAACTGGTGCTGGGAACTTTCTTTGTCATGTGATAGTTGACGACGTCCAGCACCTCACTCTGACATCACTGAAATCCCTTTGTTTCCATAATGAAAAGAAACAGAAGTTGAAATAAAACCCTTTTTTTAAATTCAGGAAACGAGAAAAAAGGGGAAAGAAAAAGCAGGATTCGGTGTCAAATATTTCAGTCTTTAGCCGACACAATGACTGCAGTCAATTCTTTGTGGAATACACAAAGAAAAAGATTACCAGTTTTCTAACTCTTAATACTGAAAACTCAAATATGAGGTCTCTTAAATTTTAAAAATAGCTCTCATTTCAATCCTCATGTAACAAAGTTTAAAACATGTGTCACCTTAACCAAAAGAAAGAAACAATAAGATTTTTCTAAATCTTAAATCTTTATCTAAAATTAAATTTCAAAACATCTGCAATCAATAACTAAAATTTCATTGAACCATATTTAAATTAAATTAAAGTCCGTAAAGTAGATTAATTTTTTATATTGATTTGATAAGATTTTTCTCAATCTTAAATTTAAAAAAAACCAAACTTTAAAACATTCATCAACACAAATTGAATTTTCATTGAAACATACTTAAATGAAATTAAAGCCTTTGTTGTAGATTAAAGACAAGAAGTTCATTTGTGCATGACTGACGTCCCTTGAAGTGATCCAAGTGTTGTCTACAGCAGTTTACACAGCTAGGACCACAGAGGCTAACTGCAATAAGCATGGCGATAAGAAAGGAGTGTTACGTGACTAGCAATGTACACGACAATCTGTGACTTCTCCAAGGAGCCAGTCTGTCTGAAACCTGCCTTTAACGAGATAGCCTCATCTCAGTGCGTCCTGCTCACTTCCCTTGGCATACCTGTATTGAGTGCTGATGTATAGACGCATGCCCAAACTGACGAGCCTTGAAATTGATGAGTATATTTTATGCCTAACGCCACTTAGCTACATGAAACTTACACACAACCGAGAAATTGTCATTTACTTGGAGCACTCCTGTATATCTGGTACTGAAATTGACGCCATTTTGAAACTGACGATCTGAAATTGATATTGATTTCTATCAAATATCTTTGCACATTACGTTGTATAAATGCTATATACAACCTTTATGTTTGACAAAGGATTACCTCCCAAGCATAACAGCAGCCCTTTGGACTCAATCTGACAAATAAAGACAATTTCAAGAAATCGACTGTCAACATTAAAATAGTAAATCAGGGTACAATACATCACTTTGCTAACATAACATCTAATAATGTTGGATTTGCTTTGAACAAAACTGCAATGAGTTTGTTTAAACTCGAGTTTTATCATTTAAATGAATTATTACAGTTGACTCTGGGACATAAATTCAGAAGCTGTGTCTCTAGATGGCTGGCAGTCGAACAGAAACCTCTTACAATATTCCATATACGACATCCGATCTATGTTGTTTGGTTGTTTGTTGTTTAATGCCACACTCAGCAATATTCCAGCTGGTCTGTAAAATAATCGAGTCTGGACCAGACAATCCAGTGATTGACATCATGCGCATCGATCCATGCAATTGGAACACGATGAGATGCATCAACCAAGTAGGCGAGCCTGACCACCTGATACCGTTAGGTGCCTCTTACGACAAGCATAGTCGCCTTTTACGGCAAGCATGGGTTGCTGAAGACCTATTCTATCCCGGACCTTCACGGATCCCGATCTATGTGAGTGAGTGAGTGAGTGAGTGAGTGAGTGAGTGAGCATGGTTTTACGCTGCTTTTAGCAATATTAAATATGTTATTTAAAGAATGGGCAATTGATGTACTTCATATGATTTTTTAATTCATTGAATTGTCCAGTAATTGTGAGTGAGTGAGTGAGTATGGTTTTATGACGCTTTAGCAATATTCCAGCAATATCACGGCAGGGGACACTAGAAATGGGCTTCACACATTGTACCCATGTCTTCGGCGTGACGAGCTAAAGCTTTAACCACCAGGCTACCCGACCGCCCCTGATCTATGTAACATACATACCATCGTCAGATTCAGAAATGTACAGGGACTTGATTCAAATATGACTCATTGGCCTCACAAAAGAGTTGTTAATTTCCCATCATTGGACACATTGAATGCAGGACTATGGGCAGAATTATAAAGAAATCAAACCTCAACAAAACAGCCACAAGGTCATTCTGAAAGGTTGGCAATAAATCCTAATGACTTGTTTTCAAAATTTTACACTTAGTTATTCTTTCATCCCAAGCCATTGTGATAAGGAGGATGAAAGGCCTTTATCACACCAACTTTATTCCTATACGCATAATGGATATATTCATTGATGCCACTAATAATAGCTTGCCTTTAGAATTGATCGTATACCAGTAGGTATGTACCACAAGTGAAATTGACTCCATCTTTTCACAAGAGCTTGTGGAATATGTCTACTCACACACGGCTATAGATTTCTACCAGGTTGGAAAAGTTTTGAACAGCTGTTTATATTGAAATTGCGATATTGGCGAGATTCACCAGATGTATATTTCACAGTGGGTTGTAGCTAGGGACATGCGCTGCACCCAAGACATGATGGACAAAAGGACACAGGCGAAATACAACAGGGGTATCCATTTCATTCATCGTGACTTCCTGCCGAAATGGGCCTCAAAAACCCAATTAAATAAACACACCATTCACCCAATGACCAGTTTGTTTCATAAACTGTCATCGAGTGGGTGAAATAGGTTCTTCATCACTGTCAATTGTGGTATGTAATGACATGAACTGGTACACTTGTAGACCCGCACCCGCACCACACCTGAAATCCACAACACTGTCGCCACAGTGAAATGTACACCAGTGTGATATATACATGGTGAAATGAACAACTGCCACCTACTGTTACTACCCACCTGGGCAATAACGACACTATATTCACATTGTTTACAAGTGAGTCGTCCATTTCATGTGATATACGCATTACTGATATAAAGGGGACTGTGAAATGGGCCTGGTCAGTGCGGAAGAGATCATGTCGTGGAGTCATAACAGCTTGGTTCGCAGTCAAGGTGTTTAGAAAATGTTTTCATGCATAAAGATAATGACACATTAAGATATGGATAATTAGGTGACAAGATGTAATCAGCATGAAATTGACAAGAACATGGCTTGTTTGGGCATGTATCCTCATGTCATTTCTATAGATACATAAAAGCTTTTCAACTGTTCACAAAAGAAATAATACGAGGGGTGAACATAAAAAAAATCTTTCACAGAAAATCAAAACTAGAATTAAAAAAATAGATTCCTTTGGA
This sequence comes from Haliotis cracherodii, assembly GCF_022045235.1. NCBI lineage: Eukaryota > Metazoa > Mollusca > Gastropoda > Lepetellida > Haliotidae > Haliotis > Haliotis cracherodii. Next base: position 13,924,360 of record NW_027266270.1, on the reverse strand, counting down.
AATAAACCACATGATATCATAATAATGACTGTTAATGGACCAAATTTCCATCAGTTGGGTAGATTGATGCTCATGATTTCAATCACTGGATTGTCTGGCCCAGACTCGATAGTTTGCATCACTCTGTCAAAAAGCCAGAACATTGCCGAGTGCAGCATTAAACAAACAAACAAACAAATAAAAGAGGACATCGGATCTAATTACAACTGACATTTTTACCTTCAAAAAATGTTTTTTTGTCATTTGGGATGACCAAGTCTCCCTTCTTGACAAAAAAACAACTTTGTACTTTTAATTTTTTCACGTTAAAGTGGAAGTCATTTTAATTACCCTCCGTAAACTTCTTAACTTACTGACCCCACTCTTAGCTTGACATGGTTTTGGTGACCCTTGATTCTCTACAGCCCACCCTCCCCTCTGATCTACAGTAAATCTCAGAAGAACCCTTTTCCTTCCCTTAAGAGTCTGTATGTTAAATCATCATTCAGTGAGCTGCAACATTTCCTATCAATTACTGTGTGCCTGGTGCAGAGAAATCCAGACTTAATTGTAGTGCTAATGAGCAAACCAGAAGAGCATGTTTAAGTAAGTGGGAGTGTCCTATGTTAATGTTCAATTCATCATCCTCCGTCCACCTGCCCAGCCTAGAGGGCGTTGCTGTGTGCTGGGGGGGCATTGTGCCCTGTGCACTATGGTCACAGGGTCCTTCCTGACCGCTTGACCACACAGGGTCATCGTTTTGTCCGAGCCTGCTCTCCTGCTAATCCCACTAAGCAAAACATGGTCACTGATACTCCCCATTGTTCAAAAGTCTGTTTGACCACAAGCGCTTGTTCTTAAACCTGCACGGACAATAAAACTCACCTGTAAAGCACGACAGGTAGAGAGGACCCCCCTCAGAGATAACAAGACCATGCCAGGGGTACAAAGGAGCTTTATTATACACAAGAAGTCAGAGAGTAGCTTAACGTAGAGATTCAATTTTTGATGTTTTCGAGGTTTGACTGTTGGCCTTAGAAAAGGGGATCAGATTTGGACAATAAATGCAGCTCATATGCTACCCTGAGTTCATTTACCGATGGATATTTGTGAAGCCAGTTCTCAAACATACTTACCATCCTATTGTCAGCATGAACTCACCCACAAACCTCAGTGATAATTTTCTTTTCAAGTTTTTCTTTTGAACCATTTGAGCATAAAGAATAGTATTTCTGGAAACTTAACATAATAGGTAGTTAGGAAAGCAGTTTCCAGTAATGTCTCCCATGCTTCCACCTAGAGAATAGATCATCTCTACGCTTCAGATATCCCACACATTGTTTGACGTTAGTCACTGAGGCTTGGCCTTTTTGCTAGTAAGGGGTAGACTCCAGGCATAAAATGACTATATACCAAGAAAGGAGTAATGCTGACTCCATTCCGCTTCATTGCTTGATAATTACCATGGAAAGAGCAACTTAGGTATTTTTCAGTATAATTTCTATACATTCGGCCAGCTGTGAGAATTGTGGTTATACATTCTAAAAAGGTAATAACCTTTTAGTACTTTAGTTCAACATAAGGCCTTGTTGAGGCCAGACTTTTTAAAATCTTGGTTTACGAATCTGCTAACTCCGACAAACTTAAACGGGAAAGTGAAAAAACAAAAACGAGAACCATAATGCTGAAAACCTCAGCTTAATATTGCTATAAATATAAATAAGTCATTCAAAATACTAAATAATAATCTGTTGAAAAAATATCTTAAAAACTCAGGATCCTACCTTATTTTTTCCTCCCTACTTAACTTTTTGCGGATAGTAGATAGTTGATGACATTATTCACGTCATGAAAGGTTAACTATAGTCATATGAAAAAATTCTGTGTTCTTTAACTTCTTTGGAGTTATATTTGCATCATCTTTTGAGACGAGATCCTGGATTTTTTACACAAGTTAATCCTATTGATGTTGTACATAGCTGTTGTAACTCCTGTCCAAAAAACAGACTTATGACAGTTGTAACTCTAACATTACTTTGAGAAATGTGATGCAAATCTTTCAATTAAAGCTTTAATCGCCTAAAGAAATAGGACTACTTACCATACCCAATAAAAGGTTCACAACTCTGTCCTATTAATCATTGGTTTGCTAGGCACTCACACACTGTAAAGGTCAAAGAGTTGGGAACAAACTTAAACAATTCGAAATGTTTTTTACTGTAAAATTTAACAGATCACAAGGCTGGAAACTCGAAGGCAGCTTGACTGCCCTGTTCAGCGCCAAGTAACGGCACAGAAAAGTCTCTCATTATCCATGCTAATTTCAGCAGTAGGTGATTTCTACCATTAGGTGCAAGCTAATTGTAAACAAAGAGGCAAGTTATTACCTGCGTAAATCAATAAACTTTGCACACATGACATACTGCTCACACAGTAAAATAGGTTTGTAATCAGCAGCTGGGAAATGCAGTTTCTCCATGTCCAACGGAAGAAATCCATCTGCCATGTTTGTGCAATGGAGGACATCATTCGTAATCGACTGGAATATGGACGTCTTGTTACAGTGAGTGAGTAAGTGTGGTTTTACACCGCTTTTAGCAATATTTCAGCAATATCATGGCGGGGGGACACCAGAAATGGGTTTCACACACTGTACACATGTGGGGAATCGAACTTGGGTCTTCGGCATGACGAGCGAACGTTTTAACCACTAGACCACCCCACCGCCCCACGTCTTGTTACAAAAAATACTGAATCCATTTTAATTTCATACCTGAAGATATATAGAGCTTAGATTGCAGAGTTATAGTGGTTGTTGGTCTTAGGTGATATATGTAAGTAGATATTTCCATCGCAATGTATTCATTATTTCGGAATGTATAAATGTTGAGTTTGCTTCTAAACAAAGGGGGGCAGTCAGGAAGCCTAGTGGTTAAAGCGTTGCTCGTCACCCTAAAGACTCAGGTTCGATTCCCAACATGGATACAATGTGTGAAGCCCATTTCTGGCGTCCGTGCTGTGATATTGCTGGAATATTGCTAAAAGCAGCATAAAATCATACTCACTCAAAACAAAGGTGGGTGAAGTTGAGTTGGCTTTTTATTGGTTTTGTTTTGTTGTTTTTTGGGGGGGAGGGAGAGACGACGGGTGCTGCACACTCTTCTTTATCCACTTACGCAATCTCCTCCTCAGAACACATCTCTAAAGTTAATATTAGATAAAGTGGACTTTATTATATTACATATTCACTAACGTAATTAATGACAAACAAATATTCCTTTGACAGGACCATCCCTGACACAGCATAGACAACACCACATCCAAATCCTATTATGTAAATAGTCAACATCATAAAATGCCATGAAACTGCAATTGACCTTTCCCTTCCCCAAGTTTACAGACAAATTAATCACATCTGTTTCAACTTAACATTCGGGTTGGAGGAATAATGTAGAGGTGTCATGTTGAAATATCATAATTCACAATCAAAGAATCATTTAGCAAGGATTTCTTAACCAACTGCCAAGCCAATTTACAGTTAAACACAAATAACTTGGAACATAGTGAGCATATCTTCGACATGCTAAATATACACATGTGTCCATGAATGCGTTCAGTCAACAATCTTATATCCCCGTAATGAACTTTTCTCATCTTCTCAGACAGGAGAGTCACTCGTATCTTCAAAAGCAGTCGCTTTGCCAACATAGCTGAGGCTCTAAAGAGCTTGAGAAATCTGACCGACAGTTCGGACATAGATTTAACCCGTTGACTCGCAAGTATTGACACAGCGCAGCGTCTGAAGGAAGAACAGCGAACAAACAGGTAGAAGAGGGCTCGTTATCCTCACTACAGGTAAATTTAGGGCGAGGGGACACGGTGCCTATGTTGACAATACAATAGGCACTTTTTTCTTCTCAGCTCTTTTCATGTTTAAAAAAATGTGAATTTTTACGGGGCATGTTATGGATTAGGGGGGCATTTCCTGTTCGTTCGAAAAATCTTGTCCATTTTGATCACATTTTACTTCCAGAAAAAGATATTTTGTCATGAATAGTTTTTTCACAAATGTTATGTAAAGAATGGACAATTGATGTACATTCATATGATTTTTTAATTCATTGAATTGTCCAGTAATTGTGAGTGAGTGAGTATTGTTTTACAACTCTTTTAGCAATATTCCAGCAATATCGAGGTGGGGGACACCAGAAATGGGCTTCACACATTGTACCCATGTGGGGAACCGAACCCGGGTCTTCGGCGTGACGAGAGGATGCTTTACCATTAGGCTACCCGACTGCCCCCCAGTAACAGTAATAAAGAGCCTATTAATAATACGCCAAATCCACACCCTGATGAATGCTCAATGCGCTACTTTATTACTCCGGTCAATGGATCAGTGTGCACTTGACTTTCATTCTCAGCTCCCTGGGGAGTATTCATCAAAACTGCCTGTGAGGTATTAGAAGGTTAACAGACACATTACCATCTCATCCAACAGGGCAAAGCAAAAAATCATTTCACATACAGTGAAACCCTTTGGGTCAGAAAAACCTACCTTCCTCATGACTACTGTTAGGAAAGCTATATTAATAGAACTGTCATTACTTCATTGCAATGATTTGCTAATTTATTAATCCGAAAAATATATCCAAGGAACTGTATCACCTGGATTAACAAGTGAAACTGTGCTTCGAGAAACTATAAACAGGAAACAGTTTGGACCAATGGATAATGGTTAATTTCATCCTAATCTAAATTTCATTTCCAATTTACAGTTTCTCCCTGACCTCTGACTCCACTGGTCAGACTGGTAACCTCTTCCGGTGTCCACCTGGTGGTCATCAAGGACAGCTAATGCGACAAAGGATGACCCCTGACCTTTACCTAATGACAACTTTGTGCAGGACACACAGACAAATAGACAACGCTGATTGCAATTGACGTATTTACTTTATCCAAGATAGCCATAATGTCAGCCTTGTATATCTCTTGGTAAGCTTGACATGTTTATTTGACCTTATAAGTGTTATTTTATTTGAATAATGAACAAAATGACATCTGAAGTTCCATAAATGTTATTTTATGATATTGACAAGCTGAAATGCAATCACACTGATATCATTTCTTGGTGAAATCAACAACTATTTAGATATCATCAGCTGTATCTATCTGACCTTTGACACATGTAATCACCATACCATCAGCTGTTATCTTAATGAAATGTGTGTCTTCTTGAAACAACAAGCACTTGTTACCATGTACATATACTGACGACCCTAATAACATATCTGTCAATCAATGACTGAAATGTACATCAATCTGGAGATTACAACCACTGGTAGCCATAATACATCTCGCTCTACTACACTATTATCCACCAGGCCCCCATGAGCACACATCAAAACAACTGCTAACAAATGTTCACATAATTTACCAACATCAAAAGTTGAAACTGAATAAAAAGCATCCTTAAAAATCTCAATTTGGATCAAGGGGTTCATTGCAAGAATGGAAGCCTAATCCAGGTTCAAAGAAAAATCCTAATGACTAACCCTTTATGCATTAAATGATCGAATTTCATATGAAATTAATTTCGTTTTAGAGTTTGCAGGTTGACAAGAAATAATTCCACATGCGTGATCTGCACTTGTGAAAGCATGCCCCCGTTTTAATGTACATTTCTGATGACCACAAGACCATACTTGCTGATATAACTCTGGACAAAGAATATGCGCTGTTTTCTTTAGCCCTGACAGGATGATCCCCTGGGTACATAGAGATTAAGGACCCCAGAACAAACCTCATCTGAACCCCCACCTCTGCAGCTGACATAATATTGCTCTCTACTATCATGAATTTTTATTAACGGTACTTAAGTTTGATGCAAAGACGTTTGATTGACAGCAATGTAATCCTGTGATATTGGTTCCACTTTAGAGTTTATTCCCTCCACTGACCTCTCATTGCTGATTCCGTCCAGATAAACGAGGGCTAGCAAAGATTTGAATAAAAATTCATGCAACTGTCAGAAATTGTATCTTGAAACATAATATCGTCCATTTCTCAATACCTCCATGCGTAATGTGATGAGAGATACCAAATGCCAATAACAGAGTCAGTTTTAATGTGTCATCCTTTTTTTGTGGAATGGTCAGATATTTCCCTGTGACATTATCTCTGCAGTGAAAACGGATCTGACAGAAAGCCATGCTGGTTTTTAATTTGTTCCTTCATGTTTTCTGATGGTTTATTGACAACAATTTCTGAATTAATGATCCAGGATTGTCATGTTTTCTATGCAATATTAATGACAGAGCTCTTGATAATTACGAAATTGTATATTTCCCCTGAAATTGGACACATCCTGCTACTCTTATTCCAACTGGTATATTCTTATCAAGCAAGGCAAGAACTTGCTTTTCGTTTTATTAGAATGTCTAGTGATGTTTTATAACAAATTTCATACTTTTATTGACCAAGTTTGTTATAGATCTACCTGCTTATTCACCTGGAGGGATACGATGTGTTTTTGTTTTTTTTGAAAGCGCATATTAATACTCGATGAATTCTTTTTTTATAATATGAATCATAAACAACTTCTGAAACGTGCAAAGTAGATCGTGTTAGGTAGGCAGAGCATGTAAACTGTTTTGTTGGTCATCTACCACCTACGACTCGACCTTCATTAAACCGCTGATCATCTATAACGCTCATCAATTCTTTGGACCCCGAAGGTAGCGTTTTAGCAAGGGATCATTGTACTACTTTGTTAATCTTTGCTTTGATAACGATATTTATTTTTCTAAATTGTTTTGAATTAAAGTGGGTTTAAAATAAAATCTCTTAACACTGAAACATTTTGTTCTGTTTTCTTTGCCTTTTGCAAAATTGAAGGTACAGTCGAACACAGAATGTAAAAATCAATCTCGTATCACATGGTATATGTACTAATGTAAAATGATATTTGTATTAATTAACGAATATATATCCACTCAACACAAATAACTAATAATACAAATTTCTGAAAGATTTCACTGTTTGGGGTTGAACCCATGTATGGTGATACATTGTATGTCAAGCTCCATCACTGGTTAAGTGGAGGAAGTGTAATTGTGTGGGGAGTTGCCTCTGTGGCCAGGAGCAGGGGACCAATAACACTGTGTCAACAGTAATCAAAGGGGCATAACCCCTGACACCGGATTGTCAAACAATCACTCATAAAAACAGATGTCAATTTCAAATGTCACAAATAGATCCTAGTTCACGTTCATAAATACATCCGGTGGTATTTTTAAAATACCACCGGTAGATCTCAGCTATTGATAATGTAATACAGTACAAGAAATTTGGATATTGTAATATGTTCTGGAGCAGATGAAACGGGGTAAACTGTCTGTTAAAAAGATTATTATCTAGTCTGCCTTTCAACTCATACTCGAGATAATATATACATATATATATATATATATGTATGTATATATATATATATATATATAGAGAGAGAGAGAGAGAGAGAGAGAGAGAGAGAGAGAGAGAGAGAGAGAGAGAGAGAGAGAGAGAGAGGGAGGATGCCATCATAATTGACTGTCCCATCTGCTAACAAGAACATTGTTCTATGAATAGTGTCACAGTTTAAAGAATATCACATCCTATAAGTATTTCACATTGAATAACAAGCATGTCACATCTAAGAACGTTACATCTTACAAGAATGTCATTTTCGAAAACAAGAACATCGCATCTTACAAGAATATCTCATCTTACCACAAGAACATCACATCCAACAAGAATGTTACATCTTACAAGAACGATACATTGTGTCATAGAATGTTACACCTTGGAACAAGAAGATGGCACTGAGATACTTTCTTAGTCTGGACCCCACACAGGGGAGCATGTACCCAAGACCAGAATCAAACTCAGATGAACACCGGGACCGCAGGGCTACCCTATCTACCCATGGTAGTTCACCAAGCCCAACTCTCCTATAATAAATACATCCAAAAAAACAACACAGGCTATTTCTTTTAGTCTTACACCAATCTCATTAAAATCAGATCTTAGTTCTGGCTACCACAAAAAAAGATCTGAGGACATCTCATTAGGGGTCATGTCAGAGCGACCTGTCATCCAACCAATCAGAGCGTCGCTTACCAGATCATGAAAGTGACAGTCGGAATGTGATTTCTCATCATGCAGCCTCGAAAACTTTAAAACTGGTATTTCTGGAATCGAAAAAATCTAGACCATATATTAGCCATTCGAGAATGTTCTTTTGTTCAGGTTTCAAATTTTTAATCGGGAATTTGTCAAAATATGTTTCGAGGCGTAGTCGCCAATTTGAAATTAGTGCCGTAAAACACGAAAAAGCTGCCTTGTGATTGGCTAATGTCGACTTCTTGTCAGTCATTCCATTGGTCGGTCAAAGTTTGCGCAAGGTCGGTCTGACATAACCCGTAATGGGATGTCTTCAGATCTTTGTTTAGCGGTAGCGACAACTAAGATCTGATTTAAATGAGATTGAGTCTTACACTTAAAACCACATTGTTTTAACATCAACATACATGCACATATTAAATTTCTCAGCATCCTGGATTATTAGACAGTTTCTCTCAAACCAATGTATAAACCACAAAAAACACATTATTTATGATACGCTCTGTATCATTCATGCTTAAATAACGATAACGTAAGTTGATTTTACTTGATCAGATTTAATAAAAACTAAATCAGCTCTCTCAAGCTGATCAAAAAACCAACTATTGATTATTTTCTGAGTGAACGTGGCAAGCATGCTATCCAAGATGACATATGTCCCCTTTATCTAGATTTCGCGCACAATCTCCATAAACTTGTCGTAAATGCATTTAGATAAGGTGTACTAAACCTTCTTGCTTTAATGGGATTTAAATCTGTATGAAATCCTTTTTGACACAAAAAAAGTGATGAATTAAAGGCTGCTGCTCCTCGTGTAACGCTGCCCTTGAAATGCCATCCTTATCATGTTTCCCTGATCGTTTGTACATGATGACTACTGACACTTAAGGCAACGTTCATCTCAATCTCTTACAAACACTCTTGTAAATGTTAATGTGATTTTAAAATATAGAGAAACTATCCTCCGAACTATAAAACTTATCACTCCGACAATTACTACCAAAAACATTCCTAGAATTTATATTATTAATGCTACAGCAATCACCAAGTCTGCAATGCACCACTTAAAGAAAACAGGGTTTACTATGTTGCCTATCATAAAACTAAATAAACTTGGAAACATGATTTTATGTCAAGCTTTCCCAAAGTTTCAAAACACAAATAAGACTGACGAAAAAAATGTTAAATATCTGCTTACACTGTTACATAAACATTCCATGTAAAAAGATGTGGAATTGACACCATTCGAAATGAAACTATTTTTAACCAAAGATATTGAAGTTATTACCATTCCTTGGAAACATAAAGCATGACAATCCTGCATTACTTCAATAAAACAATCAGAAAAAAGGCAGGCCAATTTGTTATTTTGTTGGTCAGTTAGGTACACAATGTCATCAAACCACTAGAGATTTCATCCACTTCCCACATAGTCTGAAATGTACTCGTGAACGTTGTCATCCATCAGTGCTTTGCTGTTTCAGCTTTCATTGATCAAATACTCAGTTATCTCCCTTTGACTACGCTCCTGCGCTTCAAGGGCGAAATGTACTCAATACCAGATGCCAATTTCTGTATTATAAATTGTAAATTTCAAATATAACTCAACTTGTCAGCTTCAATAATTCGCATTTTAAAAATCACTGTATAACATCAGAAAAATAACCAAAAAACAAAAATACATATTTGTATTGAAATCAGGGTCTGAAAAAAAAACATGAATCCAAATTTGTCCATGTTTGCAATCTATTAATGTGAAAAACCCCTACCACGGGTGAACTAGTACATACCTCTATTTCATATTGAATGAAACTGACAACGGTAATATAAAGCCAATATCTTCCTCCTTTGATGGAAGATGGGGTGTCTGTGAATGTGTCAATTTCTGCATATTTCATCAATCTCCAGACTCCTACATTCCCATATCGTGGGGTCAGTTTGGTACATTTGTAGATATCCATTTTGAAAAAGGATTAAAAAAGGAAGAAATGCATCAAAACTTATGATCACAGGACAATAAATCCTTTTAACAATAACTGAATAAAACATATTTAAAAATACTGCATTTTGGTTGTAATAATTTACAAAACTAAATGAAAAATCATTGATAAATTGTTCAAAACCTTTCTCAGTTTATTAAAGGTACAAGAAGTCATTTGCATTAATTCCTAAAAATCCCCTGTCAACTTTCTAGTCTTGTATGCATGATGTCAGCTTCTTAGAACTTTTTAGTAAAATCTCTTTTAAGCAAAAAAACACTTCGGCAAATGTGAATTCTACTTTCACACTCACTCACTCCAACATGGTCAAGATAACAGATGCTCTATAACAAAAATAACTTGAATAAAATAAAGTAAAAAATAAAAAATGTGATGTCTGATTACTGGTATGCAGCTTAAAGAATTTTTGAAGCAAAAACTGAAAAAAGACTTTACATTTAAGAAAATTGATTTGTTTTAAAAATATACAAAACGCAAAAGAAATCAATTTAAGTATAATATTAGGTTAAATCATCCTAATTCATTACCAAGTAACCCTGTCTGCAAGGCAGCCCTTGGTAACGCCAGTATAACGACGTTAACTAAACCTACACATTGGCAAGTGTTTAATGACTATTACATGTTCGTTAAGCCATACTCAATTGCTTAAAAGAATATTGATTGAAGCCTACGGCAGGAGGGTGGTTCTACGTACATTGCAGATGACCCAGTAAAGAAGGACACATATTTCCTATGTCTCTCATCTAGCAGCAGATCAAGGATGGATGGGATCCTAGCGATACGTTTAAGTGACCTTTTATGTAATTAGTTGTCCTGTTAGCGATGAATTGGGGAATTTGCTGGCCCGGCTAATCTGGTGGTCTGTAGTACGTTGTTCTACTCGGCTCTGATACACAAATCACCATTCCAAGTCTTGTTTTTTTTAAATCAACCTGCAAAGAATTCCAGATATGCGTTCTATTGCAAGGTAGAGGGGAGGTAACGACGTGGGCTTATATTTTTTGTCTTGTCTTGATAGTTGTATAAGTTTTTTTGATTACTTATCATAAATTTAACTTATTATAAATTAAATGTAAATTGTTATTTTCAATTATGCTAGATCAACTCATAGTCGAAGGTTGTATTAAAATTCATCCTTTTGAGGTAATGTGCATGAACTTTCTTCTTGGTGTGGAATATTAAGGAATAAATTTGGATAACAAAGTATTTACTGTCAGATTTCCTTTTAAGGAAGTCCCAAGTATTCTTGAGATTCTGTTTTCCTGACAACTACTGTCAAGAATTTCTCCATATCTACAAATGATATTATGACAGAACTACTTATTAATACAGATTTTTTTAAATCCTGACAATAATAATAATAATAATAATGATAATAATAATAATAAAAGATTTTACAATGTGCCAAATTCCATTAACCATGTGAATGTTCATGGCACGATTAGAGAATTTTTTACATTCAAAGTAATTCTTTCAACAGTTGAAGTTCATTATCTGATCACATGACTTCTGTGTGAAAAAATGACTGACTTGTGAAGTAGAATTCACTTGACTCAGTGTAAGGGCATTTTGTACAATGAAATGAACCAGCACTCAAAGTCATCAATTTCACCCTCGTCCTACTTGTCTGTCATGATACATTGCACTAAGGTAACATACATGTCCTGTCAGCCATCATTCATGCTCCCAAGTGTGTTTGCAAAATATTTTAAAATATTTTAAATTCCATTTTTGACCTCTAGACAACATTATTTTCATTTCAACATTCCACTCGAAATGAACCACCGAAATGGACGCTCATTCCCGCCAGATTACGCAAACACTCCAGTGACAGACAGTTTGTTTACAGTGTAATGATTGTGCAATTGACAACAAAATGTTCACACCGTCTGACACAGCCAAATGGACGTAAAGACGCTTAAATCCCTTCTGCAAATGCTTGATATCAACCTCTGTTTGCAATTGATAACTTTTTTACCATTTATTCGAGCTGAAGTATCTGACAAGTGCTAGACAAGCATAGACTAAAAAATCTGAATTGATCACTAAAAAATGTGCAAATTTTTGTGCGAGAAAACACATTGAGAAATAATGGCCCATCACACTCCGTTCTGTATATCATTTGCGCATTGCAGAATATCAACTAGATTAAGAGAAGAAATTTCTATTTTTTTCAGCATTACAAGAGACGCACTTGACCATTTTTCATTCCTTCCTGCTTTGAAACATTAGCCATTAAGGCTCATTAATGAGTGAAAAACAGAAAATTTATAAAACGACTCATACAGACTATGGCAAAACACCCATTGAAGCATTCATAAAATATCCTATATTGTTCTTTAACCTAAGCAAAACAGTTCGAAGACTCAACAGAAATAAAATCAGTAAGATTTTTTGTTACAACAATTCAATTTGTAACAAGACCTAAAATGCAAAAAAAATTAACCTTTCAATGCGATTAACTGAACAAAAAGAATTGCACAAGTAGCATTTCTGATCAAAGGGAGCTAACTCTTTCACTCCTGAAACACTGACCTCTCGGGAATTTCGAGCATGAAGACACGAGAGTGGAAATGACAAGCCACGCTCAGAGGCAAGGACTTAGTGTAGGATAATCCTATTACTATATCATGTGCTAAAACAATGGGGATTTATAAGCATATTAAAGGTTCTGGTTCATAACAGATACCTCCAACATACAGTCTCCAAACTAGATTCAATTTTCCACGCTATTAACTGTAATATGTCGCTCAAGCACATAAATCATTCTTCACAGAATGTATTAGGGGAGAGCTAGGGTTTGGGGGTTTGAAGACGCATGACAGTATTAACCCCTCTATAAAAATGACACAAATTGTGCAAATAATTCCATGGAGAAAGTAGGGAATTATTATCAGATGAGAGACTTGGAATGTCACTGTTGGAGGCCTTATAGATACACAAGACACAGGCTGTCATCTGGAGAGGTGAAATGTACGCATGTCAATATCACGTTCATTTCAGTCTTGTTGTAAAAAGCAATAAAACAAATACACATACTGTGTCATTGTAAAAATCAGGTAAATTTGGAAGGAATGAAGATCATTATTCTTATACTTTTCTGAATTTTAAATTTTATAAGTGAGTTAAAATTTAATGTTGCATCAGCATTATTTCAGCCCTATAGCATCTGTTTGTATGTTTGTTTGTTGTTTAATGCAGCAACCAGCAATATTCCAGCTATATGACGACAGTCTGTAAATAATTGAGTCTGGACAAGACAATCCAGTGATTGACATCATGAGCATCAACCTACGCAATTGGGATATGATGATACGCATCAACCGAGTCCATGAGGTCGATCATCCTAACACGTTAGTCATCCTTACGACAAGCATGGGCTGCTGTAGACATGTTCTTCATGGGTTAGCCATATAGCGTCTCAGTTGTATTGCCTGATAAAGCACATTTATTTGGCATAAAGAAGTTTAGTAAATCTGGATGACAATATTGGTAATTAAAGGCGATGAAAAACTTGTTGAACAGAAGTATTGTATCCAGCTTCATCATTATTGTGATCAGCATCATGTGACACAATGCAGTGATGACATTACAGCTCTGTCCACGATGAAGACAATGGCCAGTGTTTGATGGGCTGATTGTATTCCTGTACAATATACATAGGACTGGTGATGTGGAAAGACAGGCACCATAAGTGTTTTGTTTGTGTGTTTGTTGTTTAAACAGGGACACAGCAATGTTCCAGCTATGTGACAGCAGTCTGTAAATTATCAAGTCAGGACCAGACAATCCAGTGATTGATATTATGCACGACGTTCCACGCTACCAACCATGACACTGACACGGTTGACCCGACTTAATAGTGACCAGCAAAGGTTTCTGGGAACCAAGTATACCCCAGAATCCCCATGGCATGACAAGCATAGGTTGCTGGGGACCTATTCTATCTTGGGTCCCCATGGCATGACAAGCATAGGTTGCTGGGGACCTATTCTATCTTGGGTCCCCATGGCACGACCAGCATAGGTTGCTGGGGACCTATTCTATCTTGGGTCCCCATGGCACGACCAGCATAGGTTGCTGGGGACCTATTCTATCTTGGATTCCCACAGCATGACCAGCATAGGTTGCTGGGGACCTATTCTATCTTGGGTCCCCATGGCACGACCAGCATAGGTTGCTGGGGACCTATTCTATCTTGGATCCCCACAGCATGACTAGCACAGGTTGCTGGGAATCTATTCTATCTTGAATTCCCCCAGGTTGCTTGGGACCTATTCTATCTTGGAATCCATACAGGAGACTAGATACTATGAACTACTGTCATGCACTTTGTCTATGAATTGCCTGAATGTATTGCCTGAAACAGGTATTGAACATTTTATTGAAAGATACCTCAGTACGTATATGTTTATATGTAAGTTATGTCTTTGACATGGAATGGATACAAGCCAACTGCTCTGAGACACAGCAATTCACTGTGCAGAGTTATTCCCCTTAATTGTGAAAGGATCCTCTGGCCATAGGTTCAAATCCATACCTGTGACATTTAAACAAAAATGGCAAATGTCTAAAGCCTGTGCCACTTTGAGCTTTCTGTCAACGTACACTGCGATGCCATGAAATAACTGAACTATTATTAGGAGTGGCATTAAACCCATCACATGACCTTTGATATTTGACATAAAATCCTTACCAGACATCTTCTGAGAAATGAAACCAGTACTTACCTAGAAGAAAGAAAAGAAATATTTCATTATATGATATTGACAACATTTCTCAATTTCAGAATAAATATCTGTATATATGATATCATTGATTTAATGACAATCATTTGCCTCCAAATAATCAACAGGAAAGTCATTACTGCCATACAGCTTCAGAAATAGAATATAAGTAACATGGACATGAAAAGACATCAATGTGTGTAAATGATACCTTATGTAATTATCTCCCTTTGAAGAGGCATGCCAACATGTCTAACGTTACACTTATGTACATTTCACTAACAATGAAATCCAAAACACAACCTGCTTTCATCACAAATACATATCTTAAACTATATCAGAGGAACAGTAGGCAAATCAGCAATCAAGCTGGTGTAAATTTCCAGTGATATTGACACCTGGAAGCTTCCGATGTTCAGTGCTCTGTGTTTAGCAAACTCCAGTGTAATCAACGATATCACTCATAACCGTAGGTGATGTACAACGTTTCACACATCGTAACGTCTCTCGTCATCAACATCAACTTATGAACACATCAGCCGACAGACAATATCACAGTTTTTAGCAATATTCTTCACGGATTGCATCTAAAAAGCTTAATTCTTCGTTTTCAAACAAAATCCGTGATTAGCTAAGCATAAGCAGGAAGACACAGAGTTTTTAGTGATTTGATGCCATGAAATTGCCTTGGGGTGTATGTGGATAACAGTAATGATTTAACTGTTTCACTGGCAGCAGCTAGCAACTTTTCTCATATTCAGCTTTTTATAAATACTTCCTCAGGGCGGGTTGATTTCACACCAGTGACAGAAGTGATCAGCTGTAATCATGATCTGGTACATTTCAATCTCTATTGTGTGGTCATCAGTTGCACTGTTGTTAGTTTCTGTGGTGTAGAGTAGAGAGGGTGGGGTGGGTTTATTGCAGGTTTTGTGTGGTCATAGGTTTGTTTCTGTGGTGTAGAGTAGAGAAGATGGGATGGGTTTAATGCAGGTTTTGTGTGGTCATCTGTTTGTTTCTGTGGTGTAGAGTAGAGAGGATGGGATGGGTTTAATGCAGGTTTTGTGTGGTCATCCATTGCACTGTTGTTTGTTTCTGTGAGAGGGTGGGGTGGGTTTAATGCAGGTTTTGTGTGGTCATCTGTTTGTTTCTGTGGTGTAGAGTAGAGAGGGTGGGGTGGGTTTAATGCAGGTTTTGTGTGGTCATCTGTTTGTTTCTGTGGTGTAGAGTAGAGAGGGTGGGGTGGGTTTAATGCAGGTTTTGTGTGGTCATAGGTTTGTTTCTGTTATGTAGAGTAGAGAGGGTGGGATGGGTTTAATGCAGGTTTTGTGTGGTCATAGGTTTGTTTCTGTGGTGTAGAGTAGAGAGGATGGGATGGGTTTAATGCAGGTTTTGTGTGGTCATAGGTTTGTTTCTGTGGTGTAGAGTAGAGAAGATGGGATGGGTTTAATGCAGGTTTTGTGTGGTCATCTGTTGTTAGTTTCTGCGGTGTAGAGTAGAGAGGGTGGGGTGGGTTTAATGCAGGTTTTGTGTGGTCATAGGTTTGTTTCTGTGGTGTAGAGTAGAGAGGGTGGGATGGGTTTAATGCAGGTTTTGTGTTGTCATCCATTGCACTGTTATTTGTTTCTGTGAGAGGGTGGGGTGGGTTTAATGCAGGTTTTGTGTGGTCATCTGTTGTTAGTTTCTGTGGTGTAGAGTAGAGAGGATGGGATGGGTTTAATGCAGGTTTTGTGTGGTCATCTGTTTGTTTCTGTGGTGTAGAGTAGAGAGGATGGGATGGGTTTAATGCAGGTTTTGTGTGGTCATCTGTTGTTAGTTTCTGCGGTGTAGAGTAGAGAGGATGGGATGGGTTTAATGCAGGTTTTGTGTGGTCATCTGTTGTTTGTTTCTGCGATGTAGAGTAGAGAGGATGGGATGGGTTTAATGCACGTTTTGGGTGGTCATCTGTTGTTAGTTTCTGCGATGTAGAGTAGAGAGGGTGGGGTGGGTTTAATGCAGGTTTTGTGTGGTCATCTGTTGTTAGTTTCTGTGGTGTAGAGTAGAGAGGATGGGATGGGTTTAATTCAGGTTTTGTGTGGTCATCTGTTGTTAGTTTCTGCGGTGTAGAGTAGAGAGGGTGGGGTGGGTTTAATGCAGGTTTTGTGTGGTCATCCATTGCACTGTTGTTTGTTTCTGTGAGAGGGTGGGGTGGGTTTAATGCAGGTTTTGTGTGGTCATCTGTTTGTTTCTGTGGTGTAGAGTAGAGAGGGTGGGGTGGGTTTAATGCAGGTTTTGTGTGGTCATAGGTTTGTTTCTGTTATGTAGAGTAGAGAGGGTGGGATGGGTTTAATGCAGGTTTTGTGTGGTCATAGGTTTGTTTCTGTGGTGTAGAGTAGAGAGGATGGGATGGGTCTAATGCAGGTTTTGTGTGGTCATCTGTTGTTAGTTTCTGTGGTGTAGAGTAGAGAGGATGGGATGGGTTTAATGCAGGTTTTGTGTGGTCATAGGTTTGTTTCTGTGGTGTAGAGTAGAGAGGATGGGATGGGTTTAATGCAGGTTTTGTGTGGTCATCTGTTGTTAGTTTCTGCGGTGTAGAGTAGAGAGGGTGGGGTGGGTTTAATGCAGGTTTTGTGTTGTCATCCATTGCACTGTTGTTTGTTTCTGTGAGAGGGTGGGGTGGGTTTAATGCAGGTTTTGTGTGGTCATCTGTTGTTAGTTTCTGTGGTGTAGAGTAGAGAGGATGGGATGGGTTTAATGCAGGTTTTGTGTGGTCATCTGTTTGTTTCTGTGGTGTAGAGTAGAGAAGATGGGATGGGTTTAATGCAGGTTTTGTGTGGTCATCTGTTGTTAGTTTCTGCGGTGTAGAGTAGAGAGGGTGGGGTGGGTTTAATGCAGGTTTTGTGTGGTCATCCATTGCACTGTTGTTTGTTTCTGTGAGAGGGTGGGGTGGGTTTAATGCAGGTTTTGTGTGGTCATCTGTTTGTTTCTGTGGTGTAGAGTAGAGAGAGTGGGGTGGGTTTAATGCAGGTTTTGTGTGGTCATAGGTTTGTTTCTGTTATGTAGAGTAGAGAGGGGGGGATGGGTTTAATGCAGGTTTTGTGTGGTCATAGGTTTGTTTCTGTGGTGTAGAGTAGAGAGGATGGGATGGGTCTAATGCAGGTTTTGTGTGGTCATCTGTTGTTAGTTTCTGTGGTGTAGAGTAGAGAGGATGGGATGGGTTTAATGCAGGTTTTGTGTGGTCATAGGTTTGTTTCTGTGGTGTAGAGTAGAGAGGATGGGATGGGTCTAATGCAGGTTTTGTGTGGTCATCTGTTGTTAGTTTCTGTGGTGTAGAGTAGAGAGGATGGGATGGGTTTAATGCAGGTTTTGTGTGGTCATCTGTTGTTAGTTTCTGTGGTGTAGAGTAGAGAGGATGGGATGGGTTTAATGCAGGTTTTGTGTGGTCATAGGTTTGTTTCTGTGGTGTAGAGTAGAGAGGATGGGATGGGTCTAATGCAGGTTTTGTGTGGTCATCTGTTGTTAGTTTCTGTGGTGTAGAGTAGAGAGGATGGGATGGGTTTAATGCAGGTTTTGTGTGGTCATCTGTTTGTTTCTGTGATGTAGAGTAAAGAGGGTGGGGTGGGTTTAATGCAGGTTTTGTGTGGTCATCTGTTTGTTTCTGTGGTGTAGAGTAAAGAGGGTGGAATGGGTTTAATGCAGGTTTTAAAGTTTGAAATGTAGGGCAAAGATTATTTCTATTTCGAAAATCAAAGATGGCTGCCAAAATCAATTTAATGTATATGTTAGAGCAAGATGATTCTCTGGCATTGATGTTTTTAATTTGCAACATCGATGTCATTACCCTAATGATTCCAGGTTAGGCATCACGGCTACAGAAGCACAACCATCAGACTCAGACAATGTGTATTTTCACATTGTAACTACAGTAAATATTCCCACCCAACTGTTTGAGCTTCCAGTATGAATTTAATAGAAAAAAACCCTCACAGAAGTTGTATAAGAAGGGACATTGTTACCACCAAATTGAAAATATTCATACAATAACTTCAGCAATGATACAAACTCAAATATTCAAGGTTGACCTGACATTTCAGGATTCCAATAATCTGATGCTAATACCAAGGTGAACATCAGAACCTTTCTGAACTGTATCACTGGAGGCACAACACAAGTTTGCACTTCTTCTTGGCGTAAAAATGGTTAAAATAGAATTTCCTTTCACGTTTTATTTTTCAAATACGCCTGTTGTGTCCCCCGAGGGTCTAATCTCTTGTTACATGTAAGGTTTAAGCCTGATTACTGCTTTTGTCAAACACAGTTATGATAGGTCCTTGTCGGATTAAATCCCAACCAAATTATGCCCTCAACATGAAAGCTTTGAAAGCAAAATTTGCAGCTCCATTCTAAAGCCAGTCTCGTCTTTGTCCAGTGCATTTAGGGTGTGGAGTTGGCTGGGTGTATGAAATACGCTGACATTCACCTCAGTCCCTCTGTACCGTAATTAGAAGTCGTCCCCTAGGACACCTTGGTCTCCATTGTTCCTGCATGCTGTCTAAACTTCATCATTTCAGTTTTCGGCAATAGGCACAGAGGAGCCTGTGCATCCCCAACTGGGCTCACATCATTTGAGAATGTTTCGCAAGCTTTTTCTACATTAATTGGATCTTCAAAGGATGTTTTTTAAAAACTTTTTTTAACACAATATGTTTTTATAAAATGTGAAAGGCTTAATTTTATTTTTGGGATCGTGTAACTGGTCATGAAATATTGTGTTTTGTTGTTGAAAAAACCCAACATAACATGCATGTTCATATAACATATGATATCAAGTTATGATAGTTCTTCTGATCAATCTCTACAGAAGTAGGAAAAACTATCAATTTAAGACTAATTTTAAATAAAATAGCAGAGATTTGTTATGGTGATAAATATATACACCACTGAAAAAAGAGAACACCAATTCTTTCATATAACTATAGCTCATCTGTCCTGCCATGCCAGAATAACTACAGCAATTCAAAAGAATTGGGGATGACAGATTAACTATAGCAGTTTGAAAGAATCGGGGATGACAGATTAACTATAGCAACTTGAAAGAATCGGGGATGACAGATTAACTATAGCAATTTGAAAACTCAGGTGTTCTCTAACTTCTTTTGAGTAGAATATATTTTTCAAATAATTCGAATTTTTTTTTAACAGATACCAAACTTCACATTTTGAACCTACTCCCCTCTGTTGCCATGCTCATATGATACTGTTAATTTCGCAAGCTTTTGTCTATCTCCACAACAATTCCCAGTAACAAATCATTTTGTACAGAACTGCTTTGTTCAAGAGTCAAAGTCCCACAGTTAAGATTTCCATGTTCTAAGCCTGGCTGATTGACAATACAAATAAACCTTCTGAAAATTGATAGCAACAAAATCAGGAAAGATTGCAGTTATTAAATTGCACCGCTAAAATATGATTCCTGATGCAACTAAAAACTTCAAAGATTAAAATATACTGCCCAAACATTCCTCTTTTAAAGGAGCACTAGATTTGTAAAAAATTTGAGTCAAAATAATCTACCCCTGTCATTACTCAACATGACCTAGTGCAGGATATACACATTTGCATAAATGTGACATTTGGTGATACAGAGGCTGATTATCTTGTATATTTCTTAACACCTCCCTAAGCACCAGTTTGACAGTGGTATTATATCACAGGAATGAAATCCCTTGTTGATCTGCTGTCATTCAGTAGTCTCAGGTATCGCTGATACACTCGTAATAAAGATTGTGCAGGGATAAGACGAAACCATATACAAGTCTAATGTGCCATAAACCAAATTCACGCCTGAATGATGAAATACGAACCATCTTACATATGCATTTAGGAGGACAGTGCATTCAAATGCTGAAATGAGCTCCTGTGTGGGTGATATAGACGATCGGTAATTTCAGATGATATACATGATGGGATGGTTATGATGATGAGGATCATAAAAAGATTCCCTTCCGTCAAAAGGAAGGAGTGTCAAGTTGTCTATTGTACATCGTAGGTGGAGAAGGGAAGGATATTTATCATCAGCTGCATATATTATCGAAATGTACATTTTTTATCAGATGATATTCAGTTTGCTAATGTTGTAAGAGAATGTGAGATGAATGATAGGACATGACGACTTGGCTGTCAGACAACACTGTCTCATGATGGCTACCTTTGATGAATAAAACATACTCTACAGTTGGTGTTATCTACATGCAAGTGCTAGGATGAACAAATCCCATTTATATAAGCACATCTGATAACTTTCATGTCTAAGCTTTCATAGCTATAGAGCTATCACATACAAAAGCTATATAGAGCTAAAAGCTGTTCTAAAACATACATAAGCTGTAGAGAGCTATAAAGCTATACAATAACATACATAAGCTATACAGAGCTTAATAAAGGTAAACAATAACATACACAAGCCATATAGAAACATAAAGCTATATAATGAGGAACATAAGCTATACAGAGCTATAAGGGGGCACGGGTGGCCCAGTCGTCTAAGGCGCTGCAATTTGCTGTGCAGAGTTGTGTCCCTTGGGCACGCCAGCAACCTAAGATTGTAGGTTCGAATCCAGGTTCGCCCCGATTATGTTTCTAGGTTTGTCAGCACCGTACCCGTGCTCGTGGGTTTCACCAAAGTGGTAAAAGTCTGAGACCTGCATCACTTCGGGCTTTCCAGCCACATTAAGCTGACACGCCACGATATAACTGGAATACTGTTAAAAACGGCGTTAAACCCAACTCACTCACTCACTACAGAGCCATAGAGCTATACAATAACATACATAAGCTATATAGAGCTATAAAGCTATACAATAAGATACATAAGCTATACAGAGCTAAAGAGCTATACAATAACATACATAAGCTATATAGAGCTATAGAGCTATACAATAAGATACATAAGCTATACAGAGCTATAAAGCTATACAATAAGATACATAAGCTATACAGAGCTATACAGCTATAAAATATCATACATAAGCTATATAGAGCTATAAAGCTATACAATAAGATACATTAGCTATACAGAGCTAAAGAGCTATACAATAACATACATAAGCTATATAGAGCTATAGAGCTATACAATAAGATACATAAGCTATACAGAGCTATAAAGCTATACAATAAGATACATAAGCTATACAGAGCTATACAGCTATGAAATATCATACATAAGCTATATAGAGCTATAAAGCTATACAATAACATACATAAGCTATACAGAGCTATACAGCAATACAATAACATACATAAGCTATATAGAGCTATAAAGCTATACAATATGGTACTTAAGCTATACAGAGCTATAAAGCTATACAATAACATACATAAGCTATATAGAGCTATAAAGCTATACAATAAGATACATAAGCTATACAGAGTTAAAGAGCTATACAATAACATACATAAGCTATATAGAGCTATAGAGATATACAATATGGTACTTAAGCTATACAGAGCTATACAGCTATAAAATAACATACATAAGCTATATAGAGCTATAAAGCTAAACAAAAACATACACAAGCTATATAGAACTATAGACCTATACAATAACACATGGTTTTGTACAGTATCCTGATGGGGAAGCGGGCTGGGGCAGTGATGTAAGTGACGGCCATTACTGTCAGCGAGGGGCCAACTAGGTGTTGTCAGGATATACAGCTATCAGATAGAGGTGTACGTTTCTGTCATCAATGTCACACAAAACAACCACACCATGATCAGGTCTTTCAAAATTTCAACAAAGGTATCAATTTCTTTTCTCGACAAAAACATTTAAAAAATCTTACCATTGTTAAAGAATTTACTTTTATAGCCAAGGCTGTAAAACTGATGTTATCAGGAAATGAAAGATAAGTCTTATTTAGAATCATGACAGTGAAAAATACTGCTGAAATTGACAAAATGTGGAATACATTTCAAGAGAATATCTCCAAGCCGAAGTTGAAGTTCAGTTTCTTAATCTTCCAAATTCAAAAGAGTCTTCATAAAATCAGCTGTTTACACATTTTTGGCAATAAACAATCTATGTCAGAGGCTAGCGAAATATACGAGCGAGGGGGACAGTATTCACCTGCCGCTAGATGTGATCTCATTTCACCAGCAGCACAAAACTTTCCCTAGCCCACTCTGAGGCACCCAAACTGAAGCTCGTCGCATCATTAACCATGAAAAGCAAGCATTTGCGGTTCACCGATTACAGAGGGAATTGAAATTTGGCAGCAGGAGGCCATGTTTTTGATTCCATCGTGCTGATAAAAATGACATGTGGGAGAGCTTCAATGGGCAAGGTGTTTTCAGTTGAATTGTGACGAGTGACTGAAACTTACGACGTACATTTCAAACTGATCCCTGACTTACGTTGGGGTTTTTCATATACGTGTGTTATAGACACCTTCCAATGAACATTTGATTGCACAAAACCTTCCATGATAGCAAATTCTCATTCAAGCTTCTTTTCAGTTGTGTAACAATTGTGTGAAAATGAATTACTAGGATTAGTTGTCAATTTGAAAACGTAGTTTTTCGGGAAATTAAATAAGTTTAAAATGACAGTTTTCGTAATGGATGCCATGACAACCCAACAGTGACACTAATATTCCATACACTGGAAAGTTAACTCATTTGCTTTGGGGACTTTTTCAGTGTCACCAACACTGGCTTAATTAATCCTATTTGCTGCTAAACAAGCTTGAATGAGTATGAGAGACTTATTCAATCAAAGAAAACTCAATTTCTTTAAAAGTAAATTGAAATAAATTAGACTTTTAAATGACAGGGCTGGTGTAGAGCGGTCTCTGTACTGGTCTGACTCTCTGACCGGGGCTTGGTTTAGAGGAAATGTGACGTTCTTTGGAACATTGAAATATTTGATTCACATAAAAGTTGTTCTCGAGCCATTTAGTGTTTAATTTGCTGACAACTCATACACCATTTCATGACCTCTGTCAACAGAAACGATCTCCGTGGTCTAGTGGGTAGAGTGTCTGTTCAGACAAAAAGGCATTAAAAGATGGTACTTGTTGTTACCCTGTCTGGCACTCAGCATTGTGGGGCTAAAATATGGACTGGTCGGCTCAGAGTCCGTCTACAGTGTCTGAGTGGGGTATCTATGTTAAACTGAGGCATGGCAGCCACACACACATTGCTATATAAGTGTGATTATCATGAACACAACATTAAACCCCATTTCACCTCACCTCACCTCTGACCACACCCAAAACAGATATAAGTCACTAAATGGCTGAGATTTTGTCAACAGAGCATAAGACTCTGTCCCAAGATGAAATTTGACTCAAACATTACACTTAATAAATCTATGGCATCACTTGAGTATGATACAGGTACATACATCTTACGTCTAACTTCTTTGAGAGGCATTTAGAAGTTGGAGTACTAAGTAAGGGTAAGATATATGGATGAACAACTTCTTTCTTACAACAGGGAGCGATGTTTTCGTGTAAATTCTAACACTGTTTTCAAGCAAGTTATGTACAGAGTATGGTAGTGAAGTAAACAGATAGGAGGCAGTGTACTCTGTACGTCACTTGCTTGATAATGGTGAAAGAACCTACACCGAAACATCACTCCTAATTGTAATAAAGAAGGTGTCCATATATCTATCCTTATTATCTTACCGGTATGTCTATTTCACATGAAGGTGAGTCGACAAAGTCCCCTCTTTAACAACCCATGGACATAATGGTAAGCCCTGGTAGCCTATTTTTTCACCATGTTAGTCTACCATGGTATTCCATGCTCACCCATAGTAGCCTCTTTTTCACCATGTTAGACTACCATGGAATACCATGCTCACCCATAGTAGCCTATTTTTCACCATGTTAGTCTACCATGGAATACCATGCTCACCCATAGTAGCCTATTTTTCACCATGTTAGTCTACCATGGAATACCATGCTCACCCATAGTAGCCTATTTTTCACCATCTTAGTCTACCATGGTATTCCATGCTCACCCATAGTAGCCTATTTTTTCAACATGTTAGTCTACCATGGTATTCCATGCTCACCCGTAGTAGCCTATTTTTCACCATGGTAGTCTACCATGGTATTCCATGCTCACCCATGCTCACCCATAGAATACCATGCTAGCCGTGGTAGCCTATTTTTTCACCATGTTAGTCTACCATGGAATACCATGCTAAGCTGTGGTAGCCTATTTTTTCACCATGTTAGTCTACCATGGAATATCATGCGAAGCCGTAGTAGCCTATTTTTTCACCATGTTTGTCTAC
Organism: Haliotis cracherodii; assembly: GCF_022045235.1. NCBI lineage: Eukaryota > Metazoa > Mollusca > Gastropoda > Lepetellida > Haliotidae > Haliotis > Haliotis cracherodii. The sequence goes on along the minus strand of NW_027266270.1, from coordinate 13,899,209 downwards.
CATGGAATATCATGCGAAGCCGTGGTAGCCTATTTGTTCACCATGTTAGTCTACCATGGAATACCATGCTAAGCCGTGGTAGCTTAGTTTTTCACCATCTTAATCTACATTGGTACACCACGCTAAACTGTTGAAGCTCAATTTTTCTACCATAGTATTCCATGGTTACTAAGTCTAAAATCTCTTCTGTATACCATGTTAAACCTTAGAGTTTTCTAAGTAGTCTAAGATCTCCATGGTATTGATACCATAATGATTTTCAAAGTGTTAACAATAAAGAGAATTTATTCGGGACATAATTCAAATCCATGGACTAAATGTTTCGAATCATAAGAGTTATATAGCAATATCAGTATAAATCTATTCACACAAGAGGATCTAGGATGGGTTTTCTCATCATAAATCTCCCACCGACTGACCCACGAATCAGCATAACCCATCAGTGTTCATATCAACTCACAACTGCATTCTTTCCTTAACCAACCATAATTTATGACGTCAATTTCATGTCTATTTCATCCATGAAATGCACATTCCTCTCAATACTCGTTCCATCCCTCCCAACTTACAAACGTATTGAAACCTTTGAATTACTTGAATCTCTACAATTGATTGAATCACGACTGTAACTAAGCACAACGTCGTAGCTCAATTGGCTCCGAAAGTTTACACGACAATCAAAAGGCTAAAGCGATTACAAGATGGCTCAGCACATTATTGTTGACATGATGTAGATTTCCGAGCAGGATTTCTTTCAATTACAGTCATTAGGATGCTCAATATGTGTGTCACCGTGTTGTGCAGTCGTCTAAACCCAGCTTATATTTAGCAACCCTGCTTGACTGATCCTCTGCGGTAGAGTAGTTCTGTTTGTGTGTTTATAATATTTCTTGTGACAAATATAATCCACACTTTTGGATAATGACATGGACATGATCATTCAGTGTGCATAATGTCGATATAGCTGAATACCTCACAACTCTTTCCATGAATCCCACTCCCTCTGGTAATACTATGAATTTAATCAAAACCCATATCACCAATATATGGAAATTGATCATGCATGTTCATATCCTGTATATAATTACAATTTTGTGTATATAAATGTGGTTGTCATGGCAACACAACCAAGGGACCCATGGTACTGAAATGATACTTTGTTGATCATGAATTTCTGATCTCTGGCTAACCCTGAGTGAGTTCGGTTTATTACCGCTTTGAACAGTATTCCTGTTATATCACAGCGTGTCAGCTTGATGTGGGATGAAAGCCTGAAGTGAAGCAGGTCTTGGACGTTTACCACTTTGGTGAAACCAACGAGGATGGGTATGGTGCTGACAAACCCAGAAATATAATCAGGGCGAACTGGGATTCGAACCTAGAATCATAGATTTCAGGTGTGCCCAAGGGACGCAACTCTGCATAGAGATTTGCGTGGCCTTAGACGAACTAACACACCCTGTCAATCATGCCTTTATGAATAATTATTGAGATTGTTGCCTTATCAACATCAAAGAGGACATTGTTTGTTGAAGTTTGACATGGGAAATCAAACTTTACATTTTTTGACATTCCTAATTTTTTATTTGTCGTTGTGCATTATTTCTGTTGGAAGTAGTAAAGTCTTGTACAAACACAGATATTGATTTGTAAACCACCTGTCATCGAGTGATTGTCATGACTGACAGCACGTCCATTTCACATGTGTTGACGACTAACGTGCTTTGATGTTGGTATTTACACTTTCAATAATAATTACCATAATCACCTTGTTCTCTTTAGAACATCCCATCTAAAACTCCAGACATATTTTGACAAATTATATCCTCTATTTCATGTCTTAAATCATAGCCACTCTGATGTTAATTGACTAACCTGATTAGCCAGCGTCATGCAGTCACCATGACATCCCACACGACTCTTAAGGAACAGGGGGGCACGGGTGGCCCAGTCGTCTAAGGCGCCGCGATTCGCTGTGCAGAGTTACGTCCCGTGGACACGCCAGAAACCTATGATTGTGGGTTCGAATCCCGGTTCACCCCGATTATGTTTCTAGGTTTGTCAGCACCATACCCGTGCTCGTGGGTTTCACCGAAGTGGTAAACGTCTGAGACCTGCATCACTTCGGGCTTTCCTCCAACATTAAGCTGACACGCCACGATATAACTAGAATAATGTTAAAAGCGGCGTTAAACCCAACTCACTCACTCACTTCAGGAACATGGCAAAACTGGGATTTAATAATGCGGTCACAAACAAAATTCATGTCGATGCACTGAACATCACAGAACATGTCATTATAGAGCATGAGATTACTGAACATGACAGCGCATGACAGCCATGTCACTGCATGACAATACTGTTGATGTTTGTAAGCAAGACATTACAGAGATTGACATTACTGAGCATGACATACTGGAGATGACTGATTGATTGTTTGTTGTTTAATGTGGCACTAAGCAATATTCCAGCAATATTCCAGCTATAAGACGGCAGTCTGTAAATAATCGAGTCTGGACCAGACAATCCACTGATTGATATCATGAGCATCTATCCATGCAATTGGGGTACGATGACATGCATTAACCAAGTCAGCGAGCCTGACCACCCAATCCCATTAGCCGCCTCTTACAACAAGTATAGTCCCCTTTTACGGCAAGCATGGGTTGCTGAAGACAACGGGTTTACTAAAGATGATACTATGGAGCACGACTTTACTGTACATTACATCACACACAATTCCAACACTGTAAACAGCAACAAGTACGGTAGATGTTCATTCTCATACTATTTGTATACTCCCCAGGGAGCTGAGAATGAAAATCGAGTGCTCACTGATCCATTGACGGGGGTAATAATAGTGTAGCGCTATGAGCATCCACTTGGTGAATGGAATCTGGCACATTATAAATGCGCCTATTATCATTTCTAATCCTGAATCTGTAAAAAGGACACTTCAATTTGAAACCAAGGACTGACAAGAATCTTGATTCCCAAGGAATCCCTTATCATCCACACACAATTCCACCATCTAAATCTGATGCCTAATTTTTAATATAATCTTTTCTTAATTTGCTTGGCTCTATGAGATGAACAGATCCACCACACAACCCCAGGGCTCGGCAACTCTGCTGTTCTTGCCAAAGCTATGATCGTCACACAACCCTTGACATTATTTAAAAATATTTCAATCTGAAAACGATACTAAAGACGCCTCCAGGAGACATTCTGAACTTTCTCTAAGATCTCCTGTATCAACATGACAATAAACAATCGCTTAGAAAGCAGTTTTTATTTGAAATGGCAAAAAACACTTTCTTCTATCTGTAAAAGTTTTTCTCTAAAATTTCAGTACGTTCTTTACGACTTCTAGTATGCCGTAGATGGTCATAGCAAGACTGTATGGCCAGTTAAGTAGTAAGCGTTGTGACATTTGCTGCTGATCAAATCTCTTGAGAGTGTTTCATGCACACTGGCACATATATCAGACAGTTGATTGACGTTTCACTATTCTCGTACATTTCATCTGCTCTAGAGAGTGGGCTGGAGGTTTCCCTTGTGAATGTCTCGTCTATTGCAAACGTACATGAAATAAGTTTCAAAGCCATGACAATGCACATGCATATTATGTGAGTCCAATTTATGTGATTGGGGGACTAATTACATCTCTTTAGATGGAAATGTTCCAATAAATTTGTATTACACACATTTGATTTTCAGCACACATGAAGCCATTGTCTACAGAGAGTACTTCCTGGGCGATTTATCTCCTACCAAAGAAGGAGGGGTGTCATCTAGGAGGCCGACTCATTGACACAGCAACAGCTTAGAAATAGGGTGAGTGAGTGGGTTTTGTGTTGCTTTCAGCAATATTTCAGCAATATCACCAGGGGGAACACAAGGGATGACATGATACAGGTCATGACATGATACGTATCATGATACATAGGTCACGATACAATATGTATCGCGATAAGCATATTTACGTCAAACTATGTCAAACTTCTTGACTAGAAGTATTTCAGATCAGGTTTAAAAGGTAAAGCTTGCTGTTCATCCTTGAGAGTGCCAGTTTGTAGAGTCACATCCTTGAGAATGCCAGTTTGTGCTGTCACATCCTTGAGAGTGCCAGTTTGTCGACATTCGGATCCTTGAGAGTGCCAGTTTGTAGAGTCACATCCTTGAGAGTGCCAGTTTGTCGACATTCGGATCCTTGAGAGTACCAGTTTGTAGTCACATCCTTGACAGTGCCAGTTTGTAGTCACATCCTTGAGATTGCCAGTTTGTAGTCACATCCTTGAGAGCGCCAGTTTGTAGTCACATCCTTGAGAGTGCCAGTTTGTAGTCACATCCTTGACAGTGCCAGTTTGTAGTCACATCCTTGACAGTGCCAGTTTGTAGTCACATCCTTGACAGTGCCAGTTTGTAGTCACATCCTTGACAGTGCCAGTTTGTAGAGTCACATCCTTGACAGTGCCAGTTTGTTGACAGTCGGATCTTTGAGAGTACCAGTTTATAGACTCATATCTTAAAGAGTGCCAATTTGTGGTGTCACATCCTTGAGAGTGCCAGTTTGTTGACAGTCGGATCTTTGAGAGTGCCAGTTTGTTGACAGTCGGATCTTTGAGAGTACCAGTTTGTGGTGTCACACCCTGGACAGTGCCAGGTTCTAGAGTCACATCCTTGAGAGTGCCAGTTTGTGGTGTCACATCCTTGAGAGTGCCAGTTTGTTGACAGTCGGATCTTTGAGAGTACCAGTTTATAGACTCATATCTTAAAGAGTACCAGTTTGTGGTGTCACATCCTTGAGAGTGCCAGTTTGTTGACAGTCGGATCTTTGAGAGTGCCAGTTTGTTGACAGTCACATCCTTGAGAGTGCCAGTTTGTGGTGTCACATCCTTGAGAGTGCCAGTTTGTAGACAAATGGCATATGGACATTTTGTATATGTTTCTTGACATGACTTTCTTGACACCATGAACAAATTGTGACAAAAATCATAGGAGATCCCAGGAGATGAACGGACTGAAACCTTTGTCTGATGACAATTCCTTCACAGACGCCCCAACATTACACTGCCACAGTCTCCCAGCCTTTGTATCGCTGGACCAAAGCTACTGCAAGGCTTCAGAATGGAAGAGTGATGTTGATATTACTTTGCAGGACAAACACCTTGCCATATTTCTCTACATATAGGAATCAATCAACTGAATGACCTTTCATGTCAGTTTCTGAAATGTACACATATCGTATCAGTGTCCAATTTGACGGAAATGAACACGGCAGGGAAACTCGTCAGGGAAACTCGTCATCTCTGACAACAAATCTGACGAATGACCTTTACATTTCTACAGAGAGTGATGTCCATCGTGCTTCACATGATGATCGGTCAGTCAGTGAATGGTCAAATGATTAGGAAAGCCATAGTGGATGTTTCTATCTATGGCTTCTTTGCCATTGTCAAGGTGAAATGAGATAATATGGCGTCTGTCATGTCTGACAGTCTCCGTCGTAAATATATGGACATGAAGGTACAGATTCAGGGCTAAAGGTGAGGTGAGGTGAGGTGAGGTGAGGTGAGGTGGGTTGAGGTGAGGTGAGGTGAGGTGAGGTGAGGTGAGGTGAGGTGAGGTGAGGTGAGGTGAGGTGAGGTGAGGTGAGGTGAGGTGAGGTGAGGTGAGGTGGGGTTTAACATTGTGTCCAAGATAATTGCACTTAAACAGTCACATGCATGCACATGTGTGTGTGGCTGCTTAAATTGAACTACCGGTAGTCCAGACTAATGCCGATTTTTTAGTGCTACCCCACTGAGGTACCATGCCGCAGTTTAGCATGAATACCCCACTCAGACACAGTATACTGACTCCGACCTGACCAGTCCTTGTTTTAACCAGTTAATGCCGAACGCCAGACAGGGTAACAACAAGTACCATTTTCAAACCTCTTTTAGTATGACGCAGCCGGGAATCAAATGCCGACCTTCTGCTCTCTGGGTGGACGCTCTACCACTAGACCACGGAGGCAGTCCACTTGTCCTTGTAAACATATACGTATGTTGACAAGAAAAAGCGAGGACCTTGTACACATGTATACAAATAAGAGAGGTAATATATACTTCTAATCTTTCAGAAACCATTTGCTCTCAGTCTGCAAAGCAATGAGACACATATCACGTACATTCCACGTATCCGATTAAAGGAAACGAGACTAAAATTAACTTTATTTTGGGACAAAAATACACCCCTTAATTAAAATGGCTAGACTAGTTCCAAAGTCCCTTAATAGTCATATTGACATTAAACCGACAGTTTACGAAGATATACCTTCTTGTGCACTTAGCTATTACAGGAGTAGGGAATGCTATACTTAGCGGTCAGCTGGCGCGGGTTGTGGTCAGTTATTGACCAAGTTCCTCTAGTTATGGTCCTACCTAGCCATTACTGGTCATTGTCAGACGAAGCTAATTACCTCCCTTTGTTCGAAGCTCTTTGATTTGATGGAGAGAAATGCCAAGAATTGACTTACTGTTTTGACAGCCTGTCTTTGTTGTGATAATCAAAAGAGTGATTTAAAATATCCATATTTCCCATGTGTCATCATCTCTTTCGACGGAATAACGTTTCCCTTGTTCGGGCATTATGGCCGCGGTTCATCGTGTGTAATAAAAGGATGTGCCATGCTTGTTAACAGATTATGGCAATAATATCTTTTCATCTGATTGAGTGACAATTAGTCATAATTTAGCTGACATCTGAGAAATCTATGACCGCAACTAATGATTGATTTCATCTTCATAATATCCTGGAACCAGTTCATAATAATATTGTCTCAGTCCCTATTGGACAGGTCTTCATATGATTCGAGAAGTATTATGTTAGCAGACAATGATCACTAAGGATTTATCATTTCTGATCTATTTTTCACAAAATCCTACATAATGTCTGTTCTGCGCCTATTTCATTGTTCCATGCATCAGATCGGCAGACCACCATCTGGTATACCCTGTGTGATCAATTTCAAATTAATTTCAAATATGACTAGCCAATTCAAAGCAAGATAAAATCTTGAATCCCTTTTCCAGCTGAATGACTCTGCTAACTGGTGGGTGTTTGCAGATAAGGCTTGAGATAAGACTGTTCAGCGTTCACGAGGTTAGCATCATCAGTTCAGCTTGGTGTGGCGGACACCTGTTGCTGATGTTGGCAAACCAGAGGTACCAGAAGTCTAGACGAACTTACAAACCTCCAATGAAGTCATCCTATTATTCTCCAGTTGGGTTAAATCTCATAAACAGGGATGTTATAACATCCCCGGGAATTTATAAAATATCCCAGGCGTTATATATAATATCCCGGGAAGTTTATATCATATTGCAGGGATTTTATGATACAACTTCTGTTTATATTGTAACATATGATTAAATGTTTGCTAGAAATTTATTTGGCATCAGAACACAATGTAATGAAATGTAAAACCAAATGCCAAATGTTTTCCTTATATTCCAGCAGATCGAACATGCAACCTTCACATCTGTAGCCCAGTGAGTGTACCACTAGGCTACAGACACAATGATAATAAATTTTTTAAGAATGTTTTTTTCAATGCCCATACGCCAGCAACAGATATTTCCTGTTTCCTCAGGTGCATGGAAAATGTGTTTTAAACAAAAAAATGTTAATAAATGTTGTTTTTAGTTCCTTTTTTTCAGTTTATAAGTTAGATAAAACACAGTTTTGTATGAGATTTAAAACCATTATCGTGGGAATAAATGAGAGGGGCTTGCGACCCTCAGTTTCATACCTTGGATTCGGATTATAAATCTGATAAAAACCCTCTGATCTAAAATACAATTTTCACGTATATGAAAAACTGAATTTGACCAGCTGTTTTATAAACAGACTGTGTTGTTATGCACAGATTTGATTGTTTTAGAAGATATTTCTTATCATTATGGAAAGGTCTAAGGTCGCTTCTATTGCTATGAAAAGGCTTTGATTGACAGCTACATGCAACAATACAACGCACATTTAAACATATCTTCTTATATCCCATTTTTATATTTTTCTACATGAACATGAACAGGAACACGTTCTTGATTGCCTGATTGTCTGGTTTATTTTCAACTTCCCATGTAGACTTACATCTAGTCTCTAGTCTCTGAAATGAACATATCGTACAGAAAAAAACAGTTGTTCAGTTATCTTAATAAAGATGTAATAAAAGGGAGCCCAGTGACTCTCTTCCCTGATACTGCAGTAATCTAGACTTGCCAAAACATTATAGACTTGCATGGGCTGTATTTGATATATTTGTATCAGGGTCTGACAGACTACTTCCCATGGTATGGCAGGAGTACTTCTGTGGTGTGTCAGACAACACCTCCCCCCCCTTCCGAAATCCCCCTAATTCTAGGTATGAAAAAGTGCCTTATACAGAGCGGTATACGGTACTTGTTCATGTGAAAATTATATTAGAGGCTGGAGCTACCAGTAAAGCAGGACATGCTTACCCTTTTTGTGAACACCTGGTGTTATCAGTGATTAATCCTTGATTAATCAGTGTCAACTCAGTTTATTGCCTATTACAGTGATTGACCGATTGGACTATCATGTAGGTACGATGTATTTACAGCAACCAAAACAAACAAAGCTTGTCAGTGTAGATAATCTTCATTGTGTCACAACTGCAGACAGAAACTGCTCAGTCCTAACTGTTGATCATGTCCGGTCAAAATTTCCGGCGCATATAACGGTTTCCGGACCCCTTCTTATCACTGATTTCAGTGATCAATTTTCAAGTTTTCACCACTAGTTTGCCCTGACGCTGGGTGTAATCTGATTATTCTATGTCATTGATGTTACATATTTCTATTTTATTGAAAAGAAATAAATAGTAACACAACTTAATAAACATTTTCTTTCCATTATGAGTTTGGTGATTCATCAAATCAAAGTCCATCTTATTACGTTTTCTTAATTCTGTTTTCTTTTAAAAATTCAATGAAATCCCACAGAATGTCTTTACTTCTAAAATTCTGTTTCCTTTCAATTTTAATGTAACCCCTAATCAGTCCTTTAAGGTATCCTTTAGATTTTTATATTAGTTTCATTAGGCTGGCCATATAAGGCAAAAACAATGTCAATTTCACTTCAAAATGACATGATGTAATACAAGGAATATTAAATGGTAAAAACTTCATCAACTTGAAATGTACATTGGAAACACATGTAACATTTCAGACAATATTACAAATTGAATGGAAACATCAAGCATCAATTGTCAAGCCATCTTGTTTTTTATTAGTCCCATACCTCCTTGAGAAATTGCTCTTGCTCATGCAATATTCTAATAATTCTAAAAATAGACCCATTTCCAGAACACATATGAGACGCAATGCGAATCAATTAAGGAAAGCATAGCAGTTCACGTACTTTCTAAGTCAGGTTAACCAGCTTTGGTTGGAATTGAATTGATTAAAAATACTTTGAAGCTTTGATTACAAAAATATATGCAAAAACATTGATTATCTATAAAAAATATTGTCTACACCTTGAAAGGACATCAAAGTTTTAGAGAAAGGATGCAATTATGTTGGCAAATTGGTTTTATTTACTTTCAGAAAGATCAAAGAGAACGCATGATATGAAATGCACAAGAAAGATTTGGCTAATGATTGACGTTGATGTTGGAAATATACACCCTGTCAGATCCAGATTTATACTGGGAGGGGTTCCAGCAAACTGCACCGAGCAGACAAGACAGTGTCTCATGACGGGGGTGCCGTTATGTCATTATGTTGAGTGAGTGAGTGAGTGAGTATGTTTTACGCCGCTTTTAGCAATATTCCAGCAATATCACGGCGGGAGACACCAGAAATGGGCTTCACACATTGTACCCATGACGGAATCGAACCCGGGTCTCCGGTGTGATGAGCGAACGCTTTAACCACTAGGCTACCCGACCGCCCCCATTATGTTGAAATAGACATGCAATTGTGATGTACATTTCTCCCAGCCGATAGATCCATGATAAGGCTTTGACACACTGATATGTTGCAAATGTTTTTTATATGAGCATGCAAATGTAGCATATTGTTACAATATCACAGTAGGAGTGTAAAATGAGCTTTACACGTTGTTTTTGTTTATTTTATGTTTAACCCTTTCGCCCCGACTGCCCGATTTATCGGGCAGCATAAACCGTGTCCCAGTACCCGGCTGCCCGAAAAATCGGGCGAGAACAGTCCAAGCCCCACACCCGGCTGCCCGATAAATCGGGCGGCGCGAGCGTGTTTACAAAATCGCTCTTTCTACTTCCTTTCTCGTGTGTAATCTCGTTCTAAATATGGAAACGAGATCTACACGTGATTGACACGTCATTCTATGGAATTTCCCCGTCTTTATGGCGCGAAAATCGCGGATGTCACCTGTTTTCGCGACAGGTATTTTTCTCGCTTGAATCGTAAATCAAGCGTAATGGCGGCCAACTACGATTCGGATAGCGATCAGATGATTAACAACGACTCTATCGGGAATAATAATGTGTTTGAATTGAATAATTTAAGCGAAGGGGAGAGGGAATTTCGCGAATATTTTGGTGAAGATTTTGACGGTTTCGACGAGGTGTCCCCCCCGCCAACTTTCAAGAATGGGAGTGGCAGAGGGATCACAACAGTTGAGACATGAGGGATTTTGAAGAGGCGACCGGACTCAAGAATATATATATATTGACACGTACGGTGAGTGAAGAGTCATGCTATTGAATTTTTCCAACTGTTTTACAATGATTCTGTGTTTGAACAGATTATCAGTGCGACGAATGAGAATGCAGCCTACACGTGAACGAGCGATCACAACAACAACAAAGGTGAGTGGCATGACGTATTTGTTTCTTTTTTTTTAATTTATTTTTCTGATCGCAATCCGAATTGTAGTTTGCCGGTTTGTCGTATGTCCTTATATTTCGCTCAATTTGAATAAAATTTATTTCTATAATCATGTTTGTTCTCTTGTTTTTTACAGCTTAATTTAAATTTTAGTAACTGTATAAATTATTTATTTATTGATTGATTTAATAAAGTACTGATTTAATTTATTATGCAGTTGTAAATAGCAGTGTATTGTAAATATGTTATCACAACTTTTATATTTGCAGAACTTGAATTTACGATCTTTCTGTCCTTTTACAATCTTTCCCTCTTCAGATCAATCTGTGATATCTTCCCTGTGATGTCATTCTTATAGTAGCTGTGGTTCAATGTTCATGTAATGTGATAAATTACTTTTTAAAAACTTAAATACTTAATTTTTGTTTCAAATCCTGAAAAAGAACAAAATAAATCAAATATTTGTTTTTACCTGTGTTAACGAGTTTACCTGCGTTAACAAGTTTACCTGTGTTAACGAGTTTACCTAAGAGGCTGTAGGTGTATCATAAGTAATATGTGACATCAGTATAGAAAACAAAGTCAGTACCAAGAGTTGTAAACTTGTTTATTTGTTTACAGATGTGCATGAAGAGAATTTACCTGTAACACCTGCGATTACCTGTGCCGTCCAAGATGACAAGACCACTGTGTTATGTTTACCTTGTATCTGTGATTTAGTTTTGTGATTTTTAATACAATTTGAGCCAAAATTCATTGTCTGTTTTCATTTTTTCAGTGTTTTCAAGTTTTATTTCACTTGTAAACACCTGTAATTAGATAATGACAAAGGTTAGAGACAATAACAACAAAGAATATTAAAGTATACTTAATCCTCTTTACAATGGTATATGATCAATGTATATTAAAAGCAAGTTTCTGGTAGAAAAAGTGCATCAAAAATGATGGTGTGATTTTCCAATAATACTGCCAGGGAGGCCAGTGTACAGGCCTTGTCAGTGTCAGGGACTGCAGGGTTTCAAGGGACATAACTCTGGGGCAGCCAGTGATGAAAGAGTTAACGCCGCACTCATCAATATATTACCGCTATATGATGGCGGTCTGTAAATAATCAAGTCTGGGCCAGACAATCCAGTGATTGACATCTTGATAATCGATCCTCGCAAGTGAGATCGATGACATGCATCAACAAAGTCAGCAAGCCTGACCACCCGATGCCGTTAGTTTCCTCTTACGACAAGCATAGTCACCTTTTACGGCAAGCATGGGTTGCTGAAGACCTATTCTACCCCGGAATTCACAGGTCTTCACACATTGTACCCATGTGGCGTATTGAAACCGGGCTTTGGCACAACAGACAAATGCTTTTACCACAAGGCTACCCCACTGCTCCTGAGAAAGATGTATGTGATTATTCACTGTGTGTTTGTCGTTTTATGCAGCACTCAGCAATATTCCAGCTATATATCACAGCCGCATGGAAATAATAAAATCTGGTCCAGACAATTCAGTGATTGATATTATGAGCAACAATCAATGATGTCAGGGTATGTTGACATGCCATCAACACTGTCACCGAGCCTGACAACCCAATTCAATAAGTTACCTCTTAGGACCAGGATAGGTCGGTAGTGACCAGTTCTTACTCAGAATCCTCACAAGTTCTCACTTCAGCCGCTGCCGTGAATATATGTCATTATACAACAAACATATATCCTTGAGTCAATGTTACAATACAAGCGAAATATCCTAAAGTCAATGTCACAATACAACTGATATATATCCTTGAGTCAATGTCACAATACAACAGACATATATCCTTGAGTCAATGTCACAATACAACCGATCTATCCTTGAGTCATTGTCACAATATAACAGATATATCCATGAGTCAATGTCACAATACAACAGATATATCCTTGAATCAATGTCACAATACAACAGATATATATCCTTGAGTCAATGTCACAACATAACAGATATATCCTTGAGTCAGTGTCACAATACAACATATATACCCTTGAGCCCAGTATTTTTGTTATCCTTACTTCAAATATGACACAACATTCTGGATATGACTCAAGACATACGGAAGATTGCTGACAATAATCACAGATATGACTCAAGACATACGGAAGATAACAGACAATAATCACAGATATGACTCAAGACATAAGGAAGATAACGGACAATAATCACAGATATGACTCAAGACATACGGAAGATAACAGACAATAATCACAGATATGACTCAAGACATACAGAAGATAACGGACAATAATCACAGATATGACTCAAGACATACAGAAGATAACAGACAATAATCACAGATATGACTCAAGACATAAGGAAGATAACGGACAATAATCACAGATATGACTCAAGACATACAGAAGATAACAGACAATAATCACAGATATGACTCAAGACATACAGAAGATAACAGACAATAATCACAGATATGACTCAAGACATACAGAAGATAACAGACAATAATCACAGATATGACTCAAGACATACAGAAGATAACAGACAATAATCACAGATATGACTCAAGACATACAGAAGATAGCTGACAATAATCACAGATATGACTCAAGACATACGGAAGATAACGGACAATAATCACAGATATGACTCAAGACATACAGAAGATAACAGACAATAATCACAGATATGACTCAAGACATACAGAAGATAACTGACAATAATCACAGATATGACTCAAGACATACAGAAGATAACTGACAATAATCACAGACATGACTCAAGACATACAGAAGATAACAGACAATAATCACAGACATGACTCAAGACATACAGAAGATAACGGACAATAATCACAGATATGACTCAAGACATACGGAAGATAGCAGACAATAATCACAGATATGACTCAAGACATACAGAAGATAACAGACAATAATCACAGATATGACTCAAGACATACAGAAGATAACAGACAATAATCACAGATATGACTCAAGACATACAGAAGATAGCTGACAATAATCACAGATATGACTCAAGACATACGGAAGATAACGGACAATAATCACAGATATGACTCAAGACATACAGAAGATAACTGACAATAATCACAGATATGACTCAAGACATACGGAAGATAACTGACAATAATCACAGATATGACTCAAGACATACAGAAGATAACAGACAATAATCACAGACATGACTCAAGACATACAGAAGATAACAGACAATAATCACAGACATGACTCAAGACATACAGAAGATAACGGACAATAATCACAGATATGACTCAAGACATACGGAAGATAGCAGACAATAATCACAGATATGACTCAAGACATACAGAAGATAACGGACAATAATCACAGATATGACTCAAGACATACAGAAGATAACTGACAATAATCACAGATATGACTCAAGACATACGGAAGATAACGGACAATAATCACAGATATGACTCAAGACATACGGAAGATAACGGACAATAATCACAGATATGACTCAAGACATACGGAAGATAGCGGACAATAATCACAGATATGACTCAAGACATACAGAAGATAATGGACAATAGTCACAGATATGACTCAAGACATACGGAAGATAACAGACAATAATCACAGATATGACTCAAGACATACGGAAGATAACGGACAATAATTAGAGATATGACTCAAGACATACGGAAGATAACAGACAATAATCACAGATATGACTCAAGACATACGGAAGATAACTGACAATAATCACAGATATTACTCAAGACATACAGAAGATAACGGACAATAATCACAGATATGACTCAAGACATACAGAAGATAACGGACAATAATCACAGATATTACTCAAGACATACGGAAGATAGCAGACAATAATCACAGATATGACTCAAGACATACAGAAGATAACGGACAATAATCACAGATATGACTCAAGACATACGGAAGATAACAGACAATAATCACAGATATGACTCAAGACATACAGAAGATAACAGACAATAATCACAGATATGACTCAAGACATACGGAAGATAACGGACAATAATTACAGATATTACTCAAGACATACAGAAGATAACAGACAATAATCACAGATATGACTCAAGACATACAGAAGATAACAGACAATAATCACAGATATGACTCAAGACATACGGAAGATAACGGACAATAATTACAGATATTACTCAAGTCTCAAATGATGTTCCTCAACTTCTAAAATTAAGATCTCATAATTCTTAACATTCTATAAACAGTCATCCCCAAAACAAATTTCCTTGATGATTAGGAACTAGCCATATCCCCTGGCCAATAAAATCCTAATTAGGGATTAACGCCATTCAGCCCCTGGGTAGAAACTCCCAGGGGGGCAATCAAGGGGCCGACTCACTCCCCCTGTAGACCTAAGTCTTTAATGCTTGTTATGGAAGCAACATCGGACACAGGAACTAATGCAGATATGGATGCACACAGCATGAAACTGACCACACCTCGCTGATTGCCAATGGCTGACCTGTCATGCATTAGTACAACATAAATGGTTTATTTCAGGATGATTAATTATTAAAACAGCATGATGCATGTGTGCCAGTCTATATAGCAATATTTATGTTCGGACAAAGTGTGACCAAGTGACCCTTAGTGACCTCAAATGACTGACAGATTTGGCTGTAACAACGTCTTTCATCTGACCTAGTCGAGGAGAAGAGTCTTTCTGAAGAAATCAGCTGATTTGTAGAACCGTAATACATTTTGACCACATCAAAGAATTTATACTTTTGATCTAAAATTCAATGAAAAACGCTAAAGAGCCACACTCGAAAAACCATCAACATAATTACATGTTTTATGTTGCCGGCGACTTTGAAAATTTGGTTTGATTTTTGTAATTATTGACAATTTTGGATGGTGTGAATGGAAAATAGTGTAATTACAAATTCGGAGAACTAAAGAAATGCCGTTGGGTGTTGTTCATCTCGAGAAGTCAGGCTACAATTAACAACCTCCACTTTCACAACTTCCGACTTCAGGTGTCAATATTGATCTTGATCTATCAAGAACTGTTTTCTTATTGTTACTTCAGCTGTTTATTTCAACACATCATGAAAACAATAAAAGATGTGATTCTTACAGATGAAGCTATTTGATACCTTGAAGTATCATAAAAAAAGTAAGAAAATCCCATATGCAATGTTTGTTTGGTTG
The DNA here is from genome assembly GCF_022045235.1 of Haliotis cracherodii. Taxonomy (NCBI): domain Eukaryota; kingdom Metazoa; phylum Mollusca; class Gastropoda; order Lepetellida; family Haliotidae; genus Haliotis; species Haliotis cracherodii. Next base: position 13,883,122 of record NW_027266270.1, on the reverse strand, counting down.
TTTGTTGTTTAACGCCACGCTCAGCAATAGTCAAGCTATATGATGGAGGTCTGTGGATAATCGAGTTTGGACCACACAATCCAGTGATTGACATCATGAGCATCGATCTATGCAATTGGATTACGATGACATGCTTCAACCACGTCAGCGAGCCTGACCACACAATCCCATTAGTCGCCTCTCATGACAAGCCTGGTTACAGAGTGTCAATTCTTAACCAGATCTTCACAGTATTTCTGCAGGGAATACTTTTGGGAGAACTGATTATTTATAACTGAAGCAATGTGATACCTACACCTGTAATATATTTATACATGTAAACATCATAAAGCCAAAACACTATTAACATAAAAATTTCCAGTTAATGAAGTAAATTGATACCTAAAAAATATAATAAATTGTTATTAGTACGTCAAACTACATATTTTGTTGGTTTGTTTCTCATGATTTATGATCAAAGTGTCATTCAAAAAGCAATAGACTTAATGCATGACTGTAATATATTATATATTTTGTGATGAAATTCAATATTTACCTGACAACATGAATTTGACTTTTTTACTTGAATGAAAAAAAACACTTTCTGCTTGTCCTACTTTCAATTACAGCACTATGGTTTTCAAAGTAAAACAGAATACTGTGACAAATACTGTCAGTTTATTATGTATTTAATTAGCACCATGTTTAACCTGGCTGACTATGTCGTCATGACATATGGTGGGGGTTCATGTTATCAACCAGCGGTTTGCCTGGAACTGCCCATTTACATTCAAATTGGAGATACAGAAATCAAATATAACATTCCAGAATGTTTTGTTTTGCTCATATTCAGAACTGCAAAACCACCACGCAGATTGGATCATTTGAAACTTGACCCGACGTGACCTCCTATGGATGAGATGTTCGCATTCAGAGAAATTACCATGTCTGCATGTCATGCAAAATATTTCATGTCAGTATGCAGTAACATGACCGTCGGAAAACACAAAACAAAATTTATGGTTTATCTTAACGTGAGAGTCAAATGGCAGACATCACCATACATATTAACTCACTTGTTACAAGTGTGAGTGCATGTTATTTTATGCCACATTCCAGCTTATTATGGCAGACTGCAAATAATCTAATCTTGACCAGACACCCAGTGGTTGACAGCATGAACAACAATATATTTTGCATCAGGTTACCATGACTATTGACCAGGTCACTGTAAAAGCCTGATCCTCATTTGGCCAGACTTCTATTTATTTTTGGTTTACGTATTTGCTGACTGCATAAAATTGAAATGTCAAAAAACCTAAAAAATGAAAAACAGTGTTTTTATTATTTTGCCTGAAAAACATGTGTAAAATGTCAAAAAACAACTCCTTTATTGTCACTGTCAATATCACTAAATCATTTAAAGTACCATAACTTAAACCGGTTTAAAATTCATCTCAAAAGCTTCAAATGAATTATAACGACAGAACATGTTTTTTTCCCTAATCCTTCTGCCCCCATGTTTTTCTAGCAACTATACATTTTGAGGAAATGAAAAACATTATTTAAAATGGTTTGGATAAAAATCCTGTCCCCTTTCATTAAAGTCTGGCATTAGTTGGGTATCAAGACAAACAGGGGACGCTGACGGACCATTCCTGGAATCCCCACAGGGTCAACGTTTTAATAAAAAATATATCACGTTAATAAAAAACAATAAAACTGTTACATCTGATCGCAAGTCCTGCCTATAACAACCATATTCATAACCTTTTCTGGAAGCTATTCCCTAGCTGAGAGATATATATTAACCTTTTGAAATTGATTTCTAAAAATATATTTTCAGCTCAGAGGAGTCTATCAAACATCTCATCAGTCTGTCTCTTCCATTCTCTTCTGGTACAAGTAATATCTCAGACTAGAAAAAAAACCCTCGTTGTTAAGGTTCCTTGAATGACCTTGACCTGCCGTTAAGTCCAGCTCTCCGAACAATCACAATCATTCTACCAACTAAGTATTCTCTGCTTGTGGGCATTTCTGACTCAACCAACATTTTTTCCCAATATTAGCCAAATCATCGCGGCATCCAGACCACCCCACTTCATGTCCAAATGACCGTTAGGAGCATAAAGCGCTAATGATCGCTTCCTACCAACGGATCTTCTGAGATTTTCAACGGAATCCTCACATGAGACCTCAGTAGTAGATTCCGCATCTTGGTTCCCATGGTAACAGATTAAAATATACATCACTGCAATTCCTTCAGGTGCTTTTACAAAGACGTCAGTTGTTATTTCGACACCTGAGTCTTAGAAAATACCGCTGCAAGATGTACCTTTAGCATTTTTTTTAGTGGAAATCGCCACTGAAATTAATTCAGGAACTAATTGAAGCCCTGCGGGTCAAAGAGTTTTCTTAGGGGACTATCTGTCACCATTAAATTGATGGCTTTTACACTGATATATTAGATTGTTTTCCACAGGGGCTTGAATCACAGCTTGTGACTTCTTGAAGGGAGGGTGTTGATGAGATATAAACGAAGAAAAGTGTAGATTTCCGTATAAGGAGTGTTAGTGAAAGATCAGGGACATTAGCAAAAGAGATGCCATTTGTCATCAGCTGCTTTGGTAAAAGATGAAGCACATGCCAGGAGATGAGAACAAGTGAAATTGATTAACAGTGAGATCACTAAGGAAATGTTATGGTATGCGCTTATGAAATTGACATGTGTACATTTCTACATTACCGGCCATTTGAAGGCATGATGAAGTAGAGGCACTGGTTGTTTTTCTAGCCCGAACTGCTATAAAACGATCCTTCGAGGAATTTGCTACCTCTCAGGAACCAAGATAAAGTTCCATTGATCAAGAAATTGTACACAAAATGCCATTTTGAATGTTAGAATCTGTACTTTAGAAAGAAAGTGTTATCCCAAACATAACATTTGTTACCTTAAATAAATTGTACTGACAATAATTTCAACACTAAATTGGTAAGTTAATTTTATCATAATAAATCAATAATTTGTAATGATTATAATTCTAACACTAAATTTGGAGATACCATTATTAAAATATACTACTCAATTTTTGATAAGGATATTCTTTATCATTTCTTGATTTACATCAGTATCCTTATCAAATGTTGAATAGTATAAATCAATAAACTGTGATGACAATAATTTTTAAACTTAATTGGTAATTTAAGCTCATCATAAAAATCCAATTTTGTGTAATTAATTTTTATATTTTGGTGAAACTAATTTAATTTTTATCATGTTAAATATACACAATGAGGGCTGCAGATTCAAATATCAGGGCAATCATTGAGTTCAATGTCAAATTAGTCTTGGCATATTCTTCAACATATTCTCATATAAACAAAGAAGTGCAACCAGAAGTATTTGACCAAAATTTGCGCAAATTGACAGGGGATGCACGATTTAAATTTTTAATTATTTTTGTCACTGCAGCTGCATTTAGAAGGACACTGGACAAAGGGATTCCATCACCATCAGCAACGCTGTCTGGTTGGCGTCATGAAGCATGGATGTCGTTAATAGCAACACAAACATTCCTGAAATAAACAAGCTCCATGTGATGTGTCCATCTTCAATGATTAATGACACCAACTTGACTCAGTACTTGGATTCGTGACAATGAAAAGATGCAGTTCATTCTTTCCCCTTGCATGAATTCTTTATGGAAACTCATTCATGTGACATTAGAGTTTGTGCTATGCACTTGAAAAGTACAAGTTGAGCAGAGGTGTTCTTTCTGCACATAACAAGGTGTCAGTCTTGTACAACCAGCAAAATGTACATCTCAAAGACATGCTCATTAGACTTCTCCTGCTCCGATGAAGCAACTGCTACGTTGCATCCAGTAATTATCTCGCTCCTCTGCGAAGAAGACAATGGAAATGTCAGTGTTGGTATTGAGGGTTAGCTGCACGTTGTTACAGTGTTTAAAGGAGGTCTCTGTTCCTTGCTGTAATATTGTTTACGCTAATGGTGTGTCAGGCCCCTGCAGTGCCCAAATCTCTGACATTGGTGCTTATGTCATGGTAACTTTGGTTTTCTGGTGGAGTTTGGATGTACTGAGTGGGTGGGTGGGTGGTTGGGCGAGGGAGTGGGAGTTGGTAAGAATTGGTCTTCAGCAAACCATGCTTGTCTTAAAAGGTAACTGCTTGTGGGTGGGTAGGTGGATGCGTGGGTGAGAGAGTAAGTGAGTGAGAGTGAGTGTGAGTGTGAGTGTGAGTGTGAGAGAGTGAGTGAGTGAGTGTGAGTGAGTGTGAGTGAGTTAGTGAGTGAGTGTGAGAGAGTAAGTGAGTGAGTGAGTGTGAGTGTGAGAGAGTAAGTGAGTGTGAGTGAGTGAGTGAGTGTGAGTGAGTGAGTGTGAGTGAGTTAGTGTGAGAGAGTAAGTGAGTGAGAGTGAGTGAGTGTGAGTGAGTAAGTGAGTGAGAGTGAGTGTGAGAGAGTGAGTGAGTGAGTGTGAGAGAGTAAGTGAGTGAGTGAGTGTGAGTGTGAGAGAGTAAGTGAGTGTGAGTGAGTGAGTGAGTGAGTGAGTGAGTGAGTGAGTGAGTGAGTGTGAGAGTGAGTGAGTGAGCGTGTATGACTGGGTGGGTGGGAGGGAGCGAGGCTGGGAAGGCGGGTGAGTGAGTGAGTGAGTGAGTGAGTGAGAATTGGTCTTCAGCAAATGATGCTTGTCTTAAAAGGTGACTGCTTGTGGATGCGTGTGTGGGTGAGTGAGTGAATGAGAGGGTGTGAGTGAGTGAGCGAGTGTGAGAGAGTAAGTGAGTGAGTGAGTGTGAGAGAGTGAGTGTGAGAGGGTGAGTGAGTGAGTGAGTGTGAGAGAGTAAGTGTGAGAGTGAGTGAGTGAGTGAGTGAGTGAGTGAGAGTGAGCGTGTATGACTGGGTGGGTGGGAGGAAGCGAGGCTGGGAAGGCGGGCGAGCGAGTGAGTGAGAATTGGTTAGAATTGATTTTCAGCAACCCCTGCTTGTCTTAAAAGGCGACTTTGCTTGTCGAAAGAGGTGACTAACAGTATCAGGTGGTCAGGTTCGCTGACTTGGTTGATCCATTTCATCATAATCCAATTGTGAGTATTGATGCTAATAATGTCAATCACTGGATTGTCTGGTCCGGATTTGATTATGTACAGACCTCCATCATATAGCTGGAACATGCTGAGTGCGGCATCATACAAAAAAACAAATCATGTTTTTTGCTGATCTTGCAAAAAATGAAATATTCATGCAATATGGGGTATAAAAAACTTGGGAAGTTTTAAATACTTCTTACCAGACAATGTCAGATTTGTTATCTACATTTTGTTTGGAAGTGTCCCGGTCAGGGTAGCATATGTAAATTGCCAGATAGATACGAAAATTCAGACCATTATGTACTCCTTTGGTGTAATCAAGAGCCTGACTCCATGACGCTCAAAACAAACAGACCAACTTAAGTTTCTCCCAAATGATAGACCTGTCAGCCAGTCTGTATTATTTAATTGAATGACATTACCATGAGTGTAATAAAAGACTGCTGTAATCATGGGTCTAAATCAGGCCTTGACAGTCTCTATTCTGTCTCGGTGGAAGATATTTCACAGTCGTAATCCACCGCGCACGTCGATTTCTGGTATGTCGTGCATTGCGTTGGAAACAGTCATGTGTAAGTAATTGAAATTGCTACCTTGACTCGAAGACCTACCATCTAAGGCTTTGGTAATGATGCTACGTCTTTTACTTTGTGATTGCTATAGATCAAGGAATAACGAGAAATCGACAGCTCAGTCATTGCTGTCTGAGTCATGTCGTACACTGCAAATTTCAAAGACGTGATTGTGATAAATTGCGACCACACATGCAGAAAAAAGGCCTAATTTTGCCTGACTTTCCAAAAAGCACTACCTTGTGATTTGTCTTGGACTACGAGTTGACACAAATGGCAGCCTTTTTTTTCAGTGAAATATAGCAAACATGGTTCGTGTGAACATTTGATATTACTACAAAGGAAAAAATGTTTCTGTTCACTCATATTTATTGCAGCTGCTCTTTAGCAATAAAACATGCATCACAGAAATTCGCCGATAAAATCACAACAATGTTCACTGAATAGCGCCTTAAATGCCATGGTCTTGTGAAATATGGACATTTGAAATTGATAAGAATACCTTGCATATGCTGGCTAAAATTTGAAACAGACTAAATGTATGATTTGACTGAGACGAGCGGTCTATGCCATGCCAGGATCTGCTGCTATGGGTTAACATCTTGGGATGGATGATATTCAGGTGTGAATATTTATCTCACTCCCTTTAAATGCGACCCGTGACGATCCAGGGTAGAATGGGTCTTCAGCATGCCGTAAAAGGCGACTATACTTGTCGTAAGAGGCGACCAACGGGATCGGGTGGTCAGGCTCACTGACTTGGTTGATACATGTCATCAAATCCCAATAGCGTGGATTGATGCTCATGATGTCAATCACTGGATTGTCTGATCCAGACTCGATTATTTACAAACATCGTCGTATAGGTATAATATTGCTGAGTGCGGCGTTAAACAACAAACAAGCAAACAAATTTTAAATGCCTTGCAAAACTCCATAAATAATAGTTTCAAATGACTGAAATTGACAACAATTTCGGTTCCCATTTATATTAGAATATGTCACTCAAAGTGCAATATATTCATTTTATTGTCTGCTTTATAACCGATTCTGTTTCATTGAAACTGACAAGTTTATTGTTAAATGATTGTGTTAAAGGTAAATGTTATTTTCTCTCAGTGTAATGTATTCCTAAATACATCGTTCATATCTGTCACCCGATAACACAGCAGTGCCTGTTATAACTACCTTACAGCTTGTGTACATGAAAGCCACTCTATACATGTGTGACACTGCAATAAGAAAACGATCTAGGTCGGAGACACAGTATCAAGGTGTCATCTACTTCGCCAGTTTCACGCTGATCATTGTACATATCAAATGAGACCATGTGGACCCCCCTGCTTCCTTTTCACAAGAGCAGGTGACTTAAGACGAAGAGCTGGTTTTCCTCGAATTTCTGATAATTCTCTCCAAGACAATGCCTCTCCCCTAATCTATTGCAAATTTACGAAATTCACGACAGAGTGACAGCCCTATGTCAACTGTAGAGCTCAGGTGGGCTGCTAAAGACCTATCACATTTCACAAAACTGTTTAATCAGGACAAGAAAGTCCAATGTCGATTTATTCCCCATTCATCTTGTGAGTTTGGAGGTGAGTGTGATCTCGTCCTCCGAGCGGCCGACCACTGAGGTTTGATGAATGCACATTTCACCTGCGTCGAGTTTCCAGCCATGTGGTGTCAGTTTCACGTTCATTACAGTCAGACCTTATGCTGGTGTTCTGCCGTGCAACTGGGCTAGATTTTTGCACTATCAACACAAAATATCAAATGATTCAGCAACGCACCTCATTTATAAGAAAGTGATACACAGATTGTCAAGCACGTGGTTTTCTCACTTAATGAAACTGTGAAATGAGAGGGTGTAACATGCATTGCTATGATTAGACTTGACAAAATTGTAAAAAAATCAATGTAAATAAGTGAAACACGCAAAGATGTTCATTTCATGTCCTCTCATGTATGTTTCATTCACACTAGGTGTGTCATATGAGCAATAGCATCAGTTCAGAGGATCAATTACATAAAACATGTGCACTTAGTGTAATGACAATTTAGAAGCCTGTGTTAAGTACTGCTGTTGTAATCAGTTTGGGAAAAATATATTTTTTAGGTCACCAAGAGACAACAAAAATATTTCCAGACTACTACACATCGGTTGTAATTTCTTTTTTCTTTAACACATCTTTGTATCTTGGTACATTCTGCAAACTTCAGATTGCCTACTCTTTTAAGATGGGAGTACAAAAAATATAAACAGCTAGAACTAATTAATAAGACAGATATTTTATAACCAGATGCTTCCAAACGAAATTAAAATGGTTTGATTAATGTTCCATTGTGTTTGACTGGTGGTCATAGTATTTTTCAAATTTTGCTAAAAATCATAGCACTAATTACACAAATCAGAACTGACTTTCAAATTGAAAACTACCCTTACAAAAAAAAAAGGCCAGAAAAGATGCATCCGAGACCGCCTTAATCATTCCCCGCAAGGCACATTTTTACCTTCTCCACAGGGTCTTAAGGAAGTCTCTAGATATTCCCGGCAAATGTCTCCACACCATCTCGGCAAACTACTCCAACTTGCAGCTTGCTGAGAAGTATCCAAGACTTCCTCACAGTACCTACTGAAGTAGTCTCCGATACTTCCTCAGAATTAACCTTATATGGCTAATTAAATATGCTTTGAACCATCTCGGCAAACCCACTTAGGAAGTCCCTGATTATTCTCCACAAACGTGTGTGACATAATCAAAGATGTTTCTAATGCATCCCCACAACACTTGCAAGGAAGTCTCCGAAGCATCTTCGCAAACCTATCAGGGGTAATTAAATATGCTTTGAACCATCCCGGGAAACCTTCTAAGAAAGTCCCCGAATAGTCTCCACAAACTATTATTAGGTAATCAAAGATGTTTCTGAAGCATCCCAGCAAAACTTGCAAGGAAGTCTCCGAAGCATCTTCGCAAACCTATCAGGGGTAATTAAATATGCTTTGAACCATCCTGGGAAACCTTCTTAGGAAGTCCCCGAATAGTCTCCACAAACTATTATTAGGTAATCAAAGATGTTTCTGAAGCATCCCAGCAAAACTTGCAAGGAAGTCTCCAAAGCATCTTTGCAAACCTATCAGGGGTAATTAAATATGCTTTGAACCATCCCGGGAAACCTTCTGAGGAAGTCCCCGAATAGTCTCCACAAACTATTATTAGATAATCAAAGATGTTTCTGAAGCATCCCAGCAAAACTTGCAAGGAAGTCTCCGAAGCATCTTCGCTAACCTATCAGGGGTAATTAAATATGCTTTGAACCATCCCGGGAAACCTTCTGAGGAAGTCCCTGGTAAGTCCCCACAAACTTGTGTTATGCAATCAAAGATGCTTCTGAAGCATCCCCACAACACTTGCAAGGAAGTCTCTGAAGTGTCTTCACAAACCTGTCATGGGTAATTTAACATGCTTTAAACCATCCCGGCAAAGTTCTAAGGAAGTCTCCATAACAAAGATGTTTCAGAGACATTTTACCTTTCCATCATTTTCAGTAATACAAAAGATGTGCTTACATCATAATCTAGTCTTTCAACAGCATCCCAGAAGTGTCTGTGAAACATCCTTGCCAAACCTGTACTGTCAAAAATGAGATAACGAAGTTGTATAGTATTCTCTTTATTTGGAGTAATAACAGCAATAACAAGTAGCCAGAGGTGGACATCATCAACAGAAGATATCATTATATGGTAGCCATCATATGAAAGTGGAAGTCATCATATGAAAGTGGAAGTCATCCTCGTCCTGGCAGGGGTCGTCATGGAAGCTGTCCTTCAAGAGGCTGAAATGGGATCAAATGTTATTGTATATCAGTGACATAAATGAGTGAGCGAGTATGGTTTTACGCCGCTTTTGCGCAATGTTCCAGCAATATCACGGCGGGGGACACCAGAAATGGGCTTCACACAATGTACCCATGTCGGGAATTGAACCCGGGTCTTTGGCGTGACGAACCATCTTTAACCACTAGGCTACCGGACAGCCCCAATCAGTGCCATAAACTAATTACTTTATGTCAGACGTCATGGAGTGAGTGAGTGAGTATGGTTTTACGCAGCTTTTAGCAATATTCCAGCAATATCATGGCGGGGGACACCAGATATGAGCTTCACACATTGTACCCATGTCGGGAATCGAACCCGGGTCTTCGGCGTGACGAGCGAACGCTTTAACCACTAAGCTACCAGACCGCCCCCAGACGTCAAGGAGACTCATTAAAAACTATTACAAAAATTACTTTTTGGGGGCTACAAAATTACTGATGTTATGGTCAAAGAAACAAACCATGGCTCATTCACTTGAAGGCATTCCTAAGCGTGCAGATCTTCTTGCTCACCACAAAGTTCCAGTTGTTTTTTCTTTGCCGGTTTCAGAACTGATGAAAAAAATAACATGTTACACTGGATGATAAATCAAAGCTTCATAATTCATGATACAGTAAAAATAAATTGCAAACAAGATAAGAGCATTAAAATTGCACTCAGGTGAAATGGTTCCAGTCCAAATGTATCATGACTTGAAAGTTACAAAACTTACCACTTGTACCAAAACTAGATTTTAAATGATGTCAATTAGTTAACATCTTGTGATTAGATATTAACTTAATATTGATATGTCCATGTAAGTTGACCAAAGCATTACACATTCAAATGTCATTGTGTTCTAGAAAAATGTAAAAAATGGTTTTGACATTTACAAGTACTCATATTGGCTCAAAAGTTAAACACAGGAAGGATATTTAGATTGTAAAACCTATTGATTCCTTACTATGATTCTGATATTAAATTATAAAAATTAAACCTTTAGTTTCATAACTTATTTAGTTACAGTTCCATTAACCTGAAATGAAATTTACCTGACACTTAACAAAGATACTGACCTTCGAGTACCACATCGGTGTCGGTAGCATCGTAAAAACACCAAGTTGCTGGCCACCAGGCAGCAACTGGCTTCTTTTCCTTGATCTCTTCTCATGAAACAGGCACATCAGCAGGAGTTCACGTCTTCCTATGAAGTATCGTTCCTTTTTTGTCTTCAAAAATCACCACAAGGAAGGGGGCTGAAAAATCAAGTTGCATTCATTAATAACCTAAAACTAAAAGGCGGGTATTGCTGGTCACAAAACAAAGTTCACACAGGCAACTTTGCCAAAATTTCAACAACCTGGTGCCAGTCCAAAACGTAATTCAGGATCTATACCGCGATGGCGATGGAGCATGTCGACGGGGAAAACGATAAGTCCACAACATTTACTGGGAACATATATCTATTTCAAACAAACGTTACAAAACATGAGTTTCCCTTACTTACGAGTTCTTAAAAAAATATCAACCAACATCCTCGTTATAAAACAGCAGGTTACAAAATGGCGGCGATTTCCGTACTAATTACCATACAACAATGGACATTTGTTTGTAAAAAAAACTAAGTTTTAATTTCAAATACAACTTAAGATAAATACAGTTTAACATAATACAAATATATAATTTGTTATCTATTAATTCAATAATTTTATAAACTTATAACTACAGTCTGCGATCATATTTCACATTTCAGTGACCAGATACATAATTTGTTTTGAAGAAATACTTTTTTATCTCAGTCCCACATCGGTGCTCTCCGTAAATTTTACGGAGAACCACGATGTGATCGAAACATAAAATCTGAAAGGCCTGCGCAATATTACAAAATTACATCTGCGCCTATTATTTTTCATAAATAGTCCCAAATTAGATCAGTTTGAGGTTCCAAATTAGAACATAAATTTACGATTTATAAATTGAGCTTGAAAAAAGATTTCTCTTTCAGCGAATGCTAAAACTAAGTTCAATATCTAAGTGAGAATTGGTTTGGATCGGGGGTCGTTTCGATGGATTATTTAGCATAATTGTTATGGAGACAATATAGAGGGCTATATTTTAAAAATAAACACAACAGATCTAAAGTGTACCTACCGTTTGTTCAGGAACATACGTTGTCATCCTTGCTGAACTCAGAGTCGGCGTAGATTCTATCTCGATGAAGGTTTGGTGACTTTCTTTTTCAGTTTTTGCTTCTCTTTCAAATTATTATTTTTTATCGATAGATTAAAATATTATTCACTAGATCTATTTCCCGCAATGTTATTGAAAATAGAATTCTCCGACACACACTTTGACAATGGGTCCACATCGAACAAGTCAAAGAGCAAAATGAAAACGTGTCAATCAAATCTTTAGATTATATTTTACAAAGTAATAAATGAAATCAACAAAATTATCTATCTGTCTAAAAGTTGTCAAACTTAGATATAAGTTATCATTTCCATCTTTTCGTGCGATCGCGTGTGATGCGAGTCAAATGGCATCGCGGCTTTTAATAGTTTTATCGCCTCGATTTCTCCACAATGTTTAATGCCAAATATATGCAAGAAAAATCTTTGTCTCAGCTCGTAACCTGGCACGATACATCCACGAAGTTTCATATTTTTAATATAGATCGCGATTTCCTGCTTAAAACGTTCAGAACAACACGATTTAACAAAAACCTTTCGTCGAAGACTGATATACACGAGTGCCGTTGCTGTAATTGGTTGTATAAGGTCACGTGCTCAATTTGACCAATCACGAATCTTATAGCAGATTTCGGCAAGAAAGCGTCACCAGAAACCAATAAAATAGCATGTTATAGTAATGTAAATACTCAAGGCGAGTTGACTATCGTGTAGATGACAAAATAAACGTTGAAGATAATGGTGTGTCACATGGTACGTGTTATTCATGCGAAGCTTCGAAAACGGAGATATTTCTTCATGCTACAGAGTGGACAGCCACTGTCATCGGGAAAATGATGACAGATATTATTAATAATTCTTTTGAAAATAATTTTCCGATTAGAGTCTATATCTACGTATACAATAAATATGAAAAACAACAACAACAATAAATAGGTAGATCCACGGACGTATATATACGTCTTTGGTAAATCTAAGTTCTGAAAATCGTCAAATTTTTGTTTCCTGTGTCCTTATTCTGGACGTTATGAATGTGTTAGCTTGGATTATTTTTATTTACAACACACTTAATTTAGTTGTAAATGCATCATTTAAATAATGTGATAAACATAACTTTCATTGGTGGGGGGTGGTGGGGTGAAGAGGGACCACACCCAATGGACACAGAACAGCTACAATTAAAATATACCAGTTGTGAACAGAAGCTCATAAATCCTGAGACTATTATAACTGGTATTGCAGTACTTACTAAGGTGCAAAGACAATGAGTAACTTGAGTGATGTGTTTGAATTTTCTGATTGATAATTCATTCTAAGTATAATTTAACTTGAATAAACACTTTGACAGTCACTTGACTTGTATTTGAATTATGATTATAACCATTAAAACAGCCAATCATGTATTTCCTGGCACCCCTAAAAATGTAATGGCACTCTTAATTTGGCATAATTGTGCCCATTGGCAAACTTGAAATAAATTTAATTTCGATCCCTGTTATGTATATCTTGAGCCACAAATCAGCCACTATGTCTACAAGTAATATTACTTTATGTTGCCTTTTCTTATATACCTTTTTCTGAGGAGACTGTTATATGGAACACGGACACTGTTACTTTCTGATTGGAATTTATGAATATATTGTACATTTCTTTCTTTTTTTCTGATTATTGCATACTGATAATTCCTGCATTTGTTTTAACTGTATTTAATAGAAATATACCTCGGAGCATTAATTGTGTTGGGTATTTAATTATTAATGTCCTTGCTGACATATATAGGATTTCTAATTCATTGCATGTGAATGTTTTAGATAAAGAGCTTTAGTATTATCCTTAAAGAAAAATCAAAATAAATAATAATGATCATGTCATCTCTTCCAAGCAAGGGGCCTAGTTTTCCGAGATCTTGACTAAAGCTCAATGTATTGATCTGTATCAATTGAAAGGAAGTCTTTGAAAGATATATACTTACAATATAGTTTTGGCTAGTGAGGATGTATTCACATCATCACTGCAAACCGGTTATCAAGTTGCCTTGTGAGGAAGTCTCTGAATAGTCTTTGCAAAGTTCTTTCGAAGATTTCCACAAGCAAAGAAGACTCCACAGTATCTTTTCAATTTTGTTTATTTGTAAAGAAGTCTCCGAAAAGTCCCCACAAATGTTTTTGTGGGGTCTTCGTTAGTGAGAATGCACTCAATACATCCTTGCAAACAGTCAGCTATTTTATTGCCTTATGAGGAAGTCTCCGAATAGTCCTCACAAAGTCTTTGTGGGGTCTTCGCTAGCGAGGATGCACTGATACATCTTTGCAAACCTTCAGCTACTTTATGGCCCTTCTGAGGAAGTCTCAGCATAGTCTTTGCAAAGTTGTTTTGAAGGTCTTCGCTAGCGAAGACGTATCGGAGACATCTTAAGAGATCTCCTAAGACATCCCCTGCTAGTGGAGATGCACTAGAAACGTCATCAGTAGGTTAATGCCTTTGTGGGGAAGTACTTGATTATTCCCCAGAATAGTCTTCGATGGGTCTCTGCAAAGTCTCGGCTAGCCGAGACCATAAAAATTGGCTAAAATCCCACAAAAGATGCATCGGGACGGTCTCGGGGCGGTCTCGGGTACATCTTTTCTGGTTTTTTTTTTTGTAAGGGTATGCATTACAAACATTAATCTTGGGAAACTATCATATATATACTACTCAAAAGAAGTTAGAGGACACCTAATTGATTACATATATATGTATATACTGCTCTAAAGAAGTTAAAGAACACCAGATTGTTTATATATATGACAGAATAACTTTAGCCATATGCAAAAATCAGGTGTTCTTTAACTTCTTTTGAGTAGTATATACTCTTACAAATTTACAGGTACTTCACCATACTGAAATGTGTACCATTCCTATGCAATATACAAAGGTTGATGTCAATCAATCCTGTACATACATGAAGTACACGCTAGTGGATTCACCTCTGCATCACGTCTATAGAATAACTACCATTCTTATATCTCGGAACAGAAAAAGCCACCCAAACTGCAGCCACACTGGTTCGACACCACACTTGACAAAACACCTGTCGGTCAATTGAATCTGAATAGGCAGGTATCATCGTGATATTGATGAGTGTTGATAGCACTGATGACACACCTTGTAATTTGCATGTCAGCAATGGCCACGTTGGTGGTTAATTGTGTGGGCCTCTGTGGAGACTGTCAACTCGTCACTCCTGAGTGATAGACAGGTGTGAAATGTGTCACACGTGACTGTAAAAGTCATCAGTTTCAACAATCATTCACCGGGACTCACTCAGTGAAATGAGTATCTTACAGAAGAAAATACATGCATTGTACAAGGTAGCATATGAGGGGTTTGTTTTATCACTGATGTAGAAATCCTGTTATTAATCTTAAAGTTTGGTCATTGGCCAACCCACATAAGGCCTAAAAGACAAATATTCTGTTTGTGAATACAGTTGAGGTGAGATGAAATAGGGTTTAACGTCGTGTCCAAGATTATTACACTTATATAGTGATGTACGTGTGTGTGTGTTTGTGTGGCTCCTTGTACTAGTCCGGACTAATGCCGATTTATAGTGCTAGTTCACTGAGATACCATGCCGCAGTTTAACATGAATACCCAACTCAGACAGAAAATACTGACTCCGAGCCAACCAGTCCTTGTTCTAGCCCCTTAATGCCGAGCGCCAGACAGGGTAACAACAAGTACCATCTTTTAACGTCTTTGGGTATGACACGGTTGGGGATCGAACCCCGGACCTTCCGCTCTCCGGGTGGACGCTCCACCACTAGACCACAGAAGTGGTCGTTTGTGAATACACTTATTTTTAATATCAGTTTGGTACGTGGTTACGTGGGTAGGAGGCTACGTGTGTTGGGGTAGGTGTGTGGGTAGATGGGTAGATGGGTAGATGGTAGGTAGGTGAGGAGGTAGGTATTTAGATGGGTATGTAGGTAGGTAGGCTTCTAGGTTTGTATGTTTAATTGTTGTTTAACGCTGCACTCAGCAATATTTCAGCTATATGACAGCGGTCTGTAAATAATCGAGTCTGGACCAGACAATCAAGTGACTGAAATCATGAGCTTTGATCCACGCAATTGAGATACGATGACATGCATCAATCAAGTTAACGAGCCTGACCACCTAATCCTGTTGGTTGCCTCTTACTACAAGCATAGTCGACTTTTTCGACAGGCATAGGTTGCTGAAGACCTATTCTACCCCGGATCGGCACAGGTCAGGCATTTAGGTGTTTAGGTAGATAGATGGCGATTTAGGTAGGTATGTGAGTGAGTGAGCTGGGTTTAACACTGCTTTTAACAGTAGTCCAGTTATATCGTGGCTTGTCAGCTTAATGTGGGAGGAAAGACTGAAGTGATGCAGGTCTCAGACGTTTACCACTTCAGTGAACCCCACGAGCATGGGTATGGTGCTGACAAACCTAGAAACATAATCGGGGCGAACCGGGATTCGAAACCACAATCATAGGTTTCTGGCATGCCAAAGGGATGCAACTCTGCACAGCGAATCGCGGCGCCTTAGACGACTGGGCCAACTGTGCCCCCTGGTAGGTATGTAGTTGTGTAGGTAGGTAGGTTATCAGGTAGGTAGTTGTGTAGGTAGGTAGTTGTGTAGGTAGGTAGGTAGGTAGTTGTGTAGGTAGGTAGGTAGGTAGTTGTGTAGGTAGGTAGGTAGGTAGGTAGTTGTGTAGGTAGGTAGGTAGTTGTGTAGGTAGGTAGGTAGTTGTGTAGGTAGGTAGGTAGGTAGTTGTGTAGGTAGGTAGGTAGGTAGGTAGGTAGTTGTGTAGTTGTGTAGGTAGGTAGGTAGTTGTGTAGGTAGTTGTGTAGGTAGGTAGTTGTGTAGGTAGTTGTGTAGGTAGGTAGGTAGGTAGGTAGGTAGGTAGGTAGGTAGGTAGGTAGGCAGGCAGGCAGGCCAGTTCTAACCTGATCTTCACTGGGTATATCAGACATTATCACATGGTAATCATTGCAGTAGATTTCATCTGATCTACATACTTCTGGCATAATGACACACTGGAGGTACTGTGAGCTGATTGAGGAGCTGTAAGTAGCAGGTATTGTCTTACAGCTCGTGCTATCAGGACCTACATTGCACTAAGTCACATGTTAATTTCATGCCATGTTCATTTCAGAGTCTTCTTCATAACACTTGAATCCAGAACAAGATCGGCAGCCTTTCCATGTGGTTTGGATTTCAGACTGGATGTCGTCTATTTCAGAGTTGATTTAATGTATGACATTTGGGATCTCTGTCATGTTTATGGGTTTGTTCAATTAATTCCACATTCCCTGCAATCGAAAACACTTAACTTTAATGAATAATCCCCGAGTGGAAGCTAGACTCTTGACAACTGCGACTGATCTACAACCTAAACGACTGGATAAATGTACATTTCAGCATAATGATGACCATTCGCTCTGTTTTTTTGGGAAGATGAAATGTTTTGTAATGTACATTAGAACACATTACAGTAAATATAACACTTCAGAGAACACACTGGCAAGAACCCACTGTTGAGAGCCCCCTGTCACAAACATGCTCTCGAGGACCTTCTCTTGGCAACACTGTTGAGAACACATTTTCGAGGACACTGTCAAGTACACACACTGTCAAGGACTAATGCTTTAGAAAACACATACTTTAGAGAGCACACTGTCATATACAAACTGTTGAGGACATACTGTAGATAACACATTGTCACATCCTGTCAATAACACACTGGGTCCATGAAGATCCGGGGTAGAATAGGTCTTCAGCAACCCATGCTTGCCGTAAGAGGCGACTAACGGGATCGGGTGGCCAGGCTTGCTGACTTCGTTGATGCATGTCATCGATCCCATTGGGTGGATCGATGCTCATGTTGTCAATCACTGGATTGTCTGGTCCAGACTCGATTATTTACAGTCCGCTGTCATATAGCTGGAATATTGCTGAATGCAGCGTTAAACAACATACCAGCCAGCCAATAACACATTGTCACATACTGTCGATAACACATTGTCACATACTGTCGATAACGCATTGTCACATACTTTCGATAACACATTGTCGCATACTGTTAATAACACATTGTCGCATACTGTGGATAACACATTGTCACATACTGTGGATAACATATTGTCACATACTGTTGATAACACATTGTCACATACTGTTGATAACACATTGTCACATACTGTTGATAACACATTGTCACATACTGTCAATAACACATTGTCACATACTGTTGATAACACATTGTCACATACTGTTGATAACACATTGTCACATACTGTCAATAACACATTGTCACATACTGTCAAAAACACATTGTCACATACTGTTGATAACACATTGTCACATACTGTTGATAACACATTGTCACATACTGTTGATAACACAGTGTCGCATACTGTCAATAACACATTGTCACATACTGTTGATAACACATTGTCACATACTGTTGATAACACATTGTCACATACTGTCAATAACACATTGGCACATACTGGGGATAACACATTGTCACATACTGTTGATAACACATTGTCACATACTGTTGTTAACACATTGTCACATACTGTGGATTACATATTGTCAGATACTCACGGTTGAGGACACACTCTCACATGCACACAGCTGAAAGCACATAGTTTTGTTTGTTTGTTTAACACCGCACTCAGCAATATTCCAGCCATATGCCAGCAGTTTGTAAATAATCGAGTCTGGACCAGACAATCCAGTTATTGACGTCATGAGCATCAATCCACGCCATGCCACTGGGATACGATGATATGCATCAATCAAGTCAGCGAGCCTTGACCACCTGATCCTGTTAGTCGCCTTTTACGGCAAGCATGGGTTGCTGAAGACCTATTCTACCCCGGATCTTCACACGTTGAAAGGACATCATGCAGTCAGTCATTCAGTCAATCATGCAGTCAATCATGCAGTCAATCACACATACTTCATGTAGGCATAGTCACTGTACATTTCACACCAAAATCAGATGAATTACATTGATTGAAGACTAACACCATGGACTTACACTAAAGATGTTTTTAGACAAAATATGACATAGTATCTCTTGAAATAAATTAGCTCTTCAAAACATCAACCATTTCATTAACTACGATTGATAATGACATCAGATTTCTACTTAAGCCCGATGTTAGTGAAGCAATTTGGTGAGCAATCAAGTCATTACTGGGTACATTTCTCAAAGCTTATGCCCATTAAATCGGGTCTATGAGGGTTTTCAAAGTGCTGTGGAGAGTCCGGGGACATGAAACCATGTAACCATGCTAATAGCTGCCATCAGCGGTATATAAACTCCACAGCACCTCACAGCTTACCCTTGTCGGGGAAAGATGAAGACACTGAAAAGAATCTTTTTGAAGATAAATGAGATCAAAAGCCAGATTCTTTTCAAAAGCAAAATAGTTCTCATTTGTATTAGCATTATCCTACAAGAATGAATTGGTTTCTTTTATGTGTTTAATACAAGGGATGGACACAAGGGAAATATGTCAGCATCAAGGGAGAGCATTAGACTGGGACAGTTCAGTGTTTGGATGTCATCGCTCAGGACAGAAAAGTCACCCCGAAAACACATGTGAGAGTGAATGATTATGGTTTCACACTTCGAGCAACATTCCAACCATAAAGAACCACGTGAAGTGGCTTCACCTACTGTACCCTTGTTTGGACCTGGGTTTCCTGCATGGCAAGCCACTTACCCAGCTGAAATGACGATGGAAACACCATGGTATACCATGGTCCACAGACCATCATCCACCATGGCCTACCACACAGTGCTTGCTGTATCTGGGTCTCCAGGTTGATGGACCTGGGTCTCCAGGTTGATGGATCTGGGTCTCCAGCTTGATGGACCTGGGTCTCCAGCTTGATGGATCTGGGTCTCCAGGTTGATGGATCTGGGTCTCCAGCTTGATGAACATGGGTCTCCAGGTTGATGAATCTGGGTCTCCAGGTTGATGGATCTGGGTCTCCAGCTTGATGGATCTGGGTCTCCAGGTTGATGGACCTGGGTCTCCAGCTTGATGGACCTGGGTCTCCAGCTTGATGGATCTGGGTCTCTGCCATGATGGATCTGGGTCTCCAGCTTGATGAACATGGGTCTCCAGGTTGATGGATCTGGGTCTCCAGGTTGATGGACCTAAGTCTCCAGGTTGATGGACCTGGGTCTCCAGCTTGATGGATCTGGGTCTCCAGGTTGATGGACCTGGGTCTCCAGCTTGATGGACCTGGGTCTCCAGGTTGATGGATCTGGGTCTCCAGCTTGATGGACCTGGGTCTCCAGCTTGATGGACCTGGGTCTCCAGCTTGATGGATCTGGGTCTCCAGGTTGATGGATCTGGGTCTCCAGCTTGATGGACCTGGGTCTCCAGCTTGATGGACCTGGGTCTCCAGCTTGATGGATCTGGATTTCCAGCTTGATGGACCTGGGTCTCCAGGTTGATGGACCTGGGTCTCCAGGTTGATGGACCTGGGTCTCTGGCTTGATGGACCTGGGTCTCCAGCATGATGGACCTGGGTCTCCAGGTTGATGGATCTGGGTCTCCAGGTTGATGGACCTGGGTCTCCAGGTTGATGGATCTGGGTCTCCAGCTTGATGGATCTGGGTCTCCAGCTTGATGGACCTGGGTCTCCAGCTTGATGAACATGGGTCTCCAGCTTGATGGATCTGGGTCTCCAGCTTGATGGACCTGGGTCTCCGGCTTCATGGACCTGGGTCTCCAGGTTGATGGACCTGGGTCTCCGGCATGATGGATCTGGGTCTCCAGCTTAATGGACCTGGGTCTCCATTATGGCAAGCCAGTGCTTGTTGAACCTGGGTCTAGTTGTGGTCAGCATAGCTGTCTGTCCTAGTGTAACATCGTACCCCGACCACATGGGTAGATAGATGCTCCAATGTTGGTCTACTCAGGTCTCATAATGCCATGTTAAATATGCTGCTGAAAACTTTTCAACTGTTAACTGACATTTTTAATTCTTGTCCACACTGACGACTGTTTAACCCAGTCAGTTTTTAGGGTGACTTATTGATAACACTGTGTCCACTGTATAAGTTAAACCAGGAATGTCAGTAATGTGTGACATATCCTGTACTAAACCTTCGCCAGTTCTTGTGCACTGCCATGTTAAGTATGTGACAACTTTGTACCAAAAACGTCAGAATCCTCAAAAACTACCACTTGTCATAAATGAAACAAAACCCCTTTCTTTATGCAAGGAACCACAGACCAACCTACCTGTCTCCACTTACAAAGAAATGTAATGCATTTCATGTATATTTCATCTGAAATCAACAACCATAACTTGACATCAGCCAAGATAACTATTTAAAACCGCAATTTATAGCTGATGATTCTGACTTGATAACATAAAGCTGGCGCCAGGCATTTTTAGCCAAAGTGGATGCACTCTTCAGCATGAAACTGCATTTGAAATGTACAACACAATCAGCTGATCAGCCTTCCATCAGCACATCAAACAAGAGAAACAGCAACAATCATTTGATGCACATTACCATTAAGTTACATTTACAGGTAAAACAGCATTCATGGACCTGAAGTGGATTACTGGGTAAGTTCAAGGCCAGCTAATGGTTTTGGTTTGGGGACAAATCGTCAACGTCCCTAACGACAGCAACTGACTAAGACAGTAATGGCGACCATCAGCTAATGTGTTACACATGACTGTCATGTGGTTTACGTGGTCATGAAATATGCAGCATATTGTCAAGACAGAAGGTCCCACAGATGCTATTAACATGTTTTATGACAGGTACTGCAACACTGGGATCCAATCAGAGAGTGACATTGGTATCACTGCCGTTAACACTGGTACACCTTGACACTGGCTAAAGTGTTAGCACTTGGTTTCTGTCATTCATCAATTTTACATGTTATGATTATTCTGTTCATTATTAATGCATTTACTGATTTACTGGTTTCAGAAACAAGGTTAGCGTTGGTTACTTCACTGGAGCTTTGTGGTCAGCATAACTGTCTGTCCTAGTGTTTTAGAAACAAATTTCGGTGATGAATGAGTGAGTGGGTGAGTAAAGACGCATTTACTCTGCTCATGGCAATATTCTAGACACGGTGTGGACACTAAAACAATAATAAAGAAGAAGAAGGAGAAGAAGAAGAAGAAGAAGAAGAAGAAGACGACGACGAAGATGATGATGATGATGATGATGATGATGATGATGATGATAAATTCAATTTATTTATTTTTTTAAATATTAAAATCTTATATAGCGCCTAGTTTCCGTCATAAGGATGAGTTCAGTGGCACTCACAATATATACAAAATATACACAAAAGAGATGATACACAGACCGGGTCGACACTGACAACAATGCTGGTGATCATGGATCACTCTGATCTCACATATCCCCTATGGGCATCCAGTGAAACATATGAAACACATATGAAACACATCCGATGTACATTAGAATCTGAACATCAACTGTGAGATCGGATTAGAGTTGATGTGACTACACAGATCATATGCAGGAAATGATCATTTATTTGAAACAAAACACATGTTACTTCGCCATCAAACCGGATGACTTCACGTCCATTTCATATAGGCTGTCTATTTCACGTGTTCTGCTTCAGCACACATCCAATGCATACACTCATAATAACTTGGCAAACAGTAGCATAACCTTAGAAATCTGATAGACATGTGTATGGAATGCATGGCAATGTTACATTCCTGGTTTGATGGTTGGGCTTCAGATACCACATTTTTATTTAAACTATTTTCCTGTAGCTTGGAACATTGGAAATGTGACAAGGCTGACCTTTCTCATTATGGTTTCTAGTTGTTTCTCCAAGTTTCCAGAGAATACCGTATTCGACGTACTAAGCGCCCCGCTCTAATAAGCGCCCATGGCGATATTTGCTAATATATTGGCTAGCGAACAATCCCAATCAGCACCCCTTCCGATTGGTCAATGTACACAAGACTTATTTATTCGTGTATAATACGCACTTGTGTGTTATATGCACCCTTAATTATGGACAACTAAATTCTGGAAAAATATAATTGTCGTATGTCAACATTTCAGGATATCAGCATAAACCACGAAATTTACCATCTTTCAGCTCTGTTTTTTTTCACATTTTTTTTGCATCACATAAGATTAAACCTTTTTAAATTAAAATCACAAAAGTCATTGCAGTCTTTATTCTAATCATAATTAATGTACGTATATCAAATTCATGTTGATTTGTTTAGTGGGCAAAACATTCCAGTTTTGTTGCAATGACAACCAAAATGGTGACACGTCTGTGTAATTGACATTTTCAATATGGCTGCCATGAGCAATACAGAGAGACAGCATCTTTTGTCAAAGCTTCATCATAAGCTGAAGTTTTAGAGATGTCCAACCGTATCAGATGCCCTGGACAGTCTCTGGACAACCCATGCAACACCTTAACGTCACTTGAGGCCTGTCTGGCTGAGATGAACTAGTAACAAGCAAACTATTTAAAAGCCGTATTTTTCTACAATAGATTCTGGTAATCTCCTAAATCTATTTTCACTTGCTTTCTTCATCCTCATCTTAAATCATTTATGGAGTTGCACCATAAATAATATTGTTGATGATTAATCTTACCATACTCTGTAGGGTATGTCTGCTAGTGTATGGGACGGTACTTACCTGAAAAAGAGAACAAGATTAATTAATATTTGTTAATCCAACCAACAAATACAAACATTCGGACTCTGATAGAAAATACATAATCAACATCTTTGAATTGATAGTGCAGAATAACACTGCCAAATTACAAAAAGGGAAATATCACAAATCATTTTCTTAAAAATATGACCAGGGTGCTGTTGTACAAAACAACCGTAGTACTATTGTAAGACTAGTTATGGGAGTTACAATCACCTCGGCATAATGATCGCTTTGTACAACGGCACCCTGTAGAATAAAACTCATATCAAAGTCTTTTGTAAAGTAAATGCAGATATTGGGGATTGATAGCCAAATGTTTTTATAGAAATATATCAGCTGAGGGAATTGCTCCCTTGACCTGTCTCGCGGATTAGGAGTCTATTTCTGAGGAATTGTGAAGATTCCGTTATGATATCCCTACGTATTAATCCAGTCACGAGTCAAACCCGGTGTACAAAGTTCGACACAAAAAGGTAATTTTTTCCCCCCACACATTCCATTGTGGTATCAACGGGAGATTATTTATTCAATTTCCTAAGGATCAATAGCCTGGCATCTGTTACAAATGAACCCAGGCCTAGATGAAAGATGTAGACATTCCACATTGTGGTTTATTCCAGTAGTGATTGTACTGCAGCATGATGAACCTGTTGGGATTACCAGCCACAACACTGTCGCACACGGCATTCACTGCACATTGTCAATAGCACTTGCCTTTTTCTTGCAATTCCGACAACTTGTACACACACACCCAATATTTGCCTACCTGTCTGTTACAGATGATTGGAAATGCATTTCATTGTTGTGACTATACACAACTAATTTCAATTTTACAAAGTTCATTTTGGGCTCAGAAACAGATCCTTGGATAGACGTGATAATCACGGGATATTATTTTTTTCAATTTTCTTCAGATGGTTATGATGTACAAAAAATTCATTTCTTTACAAAAATGTATGTGAGAATTTTAACACAGAGTATTCTGAAAAAGAACAAGTTGCTTTAGACTGACATTTTAATGAGTTTAACCAAAAATGTGAAAGAATAAAATTATATTTAAAATTAAAGCTGCAAGCAGCAATGGCGGGCTCCAAGTTACACTGTGCACAAACGTCCATGTTCGAATCCTTAAAGGGTTTCCTTGTACCAAATCCGTCACAAGTAGGCACAACTTGCAGGGTATTGCCGCTACGAAATTGGCGTGTGCTAAGACTGTTTTAGACCCATTTCCGACATCAAACATGTTCGAATCCTCAAAGGGTTTGTTTGTACCAACTCTGTCAAAAGATAGTCACCGTTTGCAGGACATTGGCGTGTTCCAGGGGTGTCCCAAATTCTAATCAAATATTACCACCAAGTGTTGTTACTTTTTCCATGCACCCAAGAACAGAAAATAAGATGCATATGATACACTAACTTCATGTAAACTTGCAATAGTTTCTGTCAACAAGCTAACAAGATATGATCGTTAAAGTAAAATTTCGGTAATTTTTTTTATCAAAATCAAAATCCAATACAACCGCAACTAAAACAGATATCCCAAAACGGCTATTAGAGTTTGCTGTGTTGTGTGTGGAGACAATTCTCCGAAAATTTGAAAGCATTTCATGCAGTGGACTCGGAGTTGTTTGCGTTTGAAGACAGGTACCCAAAAGACACTGTGAAAACCTTGAATCCAATATGGTTGCCAAACCATGTGACCAATGACCAAGGTCAAAGAACAAAATTTGTCAAGCAGCTCAAGCAGCAGATACATGCAAGTTTTCAAAGTAATCGGATAAGCGGTTGCGGAGCAATAGGGCGAAATACATCTTTAAAAACGTCTTGATTTTTAGTTATCTGCCCTTGGCCTTTTGGCCTACGGCCTTGGGTTTTTGGCGGGCACTAGTACCCAATGGTCTTCATACACATACAAAATTTGAACAAAATCGAGCCAGTGGTTATTTTTCTAGCCCTGGTACAAAAATCAGCGGAATAATAACAATATTAAATCAAACGCTAACACTGGGACTCTTCAGCCTTTCGGCTTGGTGACTCTTTAACAGGCCGTAACTTCTTTGTCAGTTGGGCTCCAGTCAAACGGATTAGCGTTCTGCGTTCGTCCGGGCCCCGGGTTCCTGTCGCATTGCTGAGATAAAGTGCTAAACCTGTTCCCCACCTCGTTCATATATTCGAATCCTCAAAGGGTTTACCTGTACCAACGCCGTCAAATGTGAAGAACCTCTTGTGAGACATCACCACTACTAAATTGACCTGGGTGTCCCAGGATGTTTAAACCAATTTCCAACTTCGACCATGTTCGAATCCTCAAATGGTTTGTTTGTACCAATGCCATCTAAAGTAAGGAACTGCTTGCAAGACATCACCACATGTGTCTTAAAGTGTTCTTAACCCATGTTTGACTTCGACCATGTTCGAATCCGCTTATGGTTTGCTTGTACCAACGCCATCAAATGTAATAAACCGCTTGTGATACATCACCACACATGTCCTAGGGTGTTCTTACCCCATGTTTGACTTCGACCATGTTCGAATCCCCATATGGTTTGCTTGTACCAACGCCATCAAATGTAATGAACCGCTTGTGAGACATCACAACAAGTGTCCCAGTTTGTTCTTAACCAATGTTTGACTTCGACCATGTTCGAATCCCCATATGGTTTGCTTGTACCAACGCCATCAAATGTAATAAACCGCTTGTGAGACATCACCACAAGTGTCCCAGTGTGTTCTTAACCCATGTTTGACTTTGACCATGTTCGAATCCGCAAATGGTTTGGTTGTACCAACGCCGTCAAATGTAATGAACTGCTTGTGAGCCATCACCACATGTGTCCCAGTGTGTTCTTAACCCATTTGTTTCTTTGACCATGTTCGAATCCGCATATAGTTTGCTTGTACCAACTCCGTCAAAAGATAGTCACCGTTTGCAGGACATTACCGCTACCAAATTGGCGTGTGCCACAGTTTCTCACAGTGTACTAAACCAATTTCCGACCTCGACCATATTCTAATCCGCAAATGGTTTGCTTTAAACAACGCCGTCAAAAATAAGGTACCGTAGCAATTGGCAATTGAGAAATGAACAATCAAGCCAGCGAGTCTGACCACCCGATCCGATTAGTCGCCTCCTGTGACAAGCATAGTTGCCTGTTGAGACAAGCATCGGTTGAAAAAGGCCAATTCTAATCCTGGTCGTTAAGGGTATTACACATAATACTGAACAAGACTGTGGAGAAAGCTTGCAAAGCCAGTGAATGGGGGTGTATGGTAGATTTATGAGGCGCTTCCTTCAGTATTTGTACTCAAGTCTGATTTTTTAACTTAAATCAAATAATACCACACCAAGCAGTGGTGCTTTCAGTATGCAAACCAGGACAAAATGAGCTACATATAGTCTCAAAGCTTCATGCAAACTTTCAATAGTTTCTGTTAAGAACCTTACAAGCTATGATCTTAAGAGTAAAATTTCGGTGAAAAAAATGATCAAAATCAAAATCCAATATTGCCGCAACTAAAAAAGATATCGGAAAACGGCTATGCTAATTTGTTGTGTTCTGTATGGAGACAATTATCAGAAAGTTTGAAAGCATTTCGTGCAGTGGATTCAGAGGAGATAGTATTTGAAGACAGGTACCCCAAAAACCCTTTGAAAACCTTGAATCCAATATAGCTGCAAAACCACGTGATCAATGACCAAAGTCAAAGAACAAAAAATATCAAAGAACTGAAGCAGCAGATACATGCAAGGTTTCAAAGTAATCGGATAAGCGGTTGCAGAGCAATAGGGCGAAATACACCTTCAAAAAATTCTTGTTTTTCAGTTATCTGCCCTTGGCCTTTAGGCCTACGGCCTTGGGTTTTTGGCGGGCACTAGTACCCAACGGTCTTCAAACACACACAAAATTTGAACAAAATCGAGCTGGTGGTTATTTTGCTAGGGCAGGTACAAAAATCGGCGGAATAATAAATAATAATAATAATAATAATAATAATAAATAATAATAATAATAATAATAATAATAAATCGAACGATTACAATAGGGCTCTACAGCCTTTCGGCTTGGAGCCCTAAAAATGAATGTATATGTATTCTATTTGGAAAAAGATGTGTATATTATCAGTAATTATCAATTAGATGATATCATTTTAGCACCTGATAGAAACACTGATATGGTGGTTGGTAGCTACTGTTACCTCAAATAAAAACTACATATCTCTTTCCATAATCATAAGAAATCTACGATTCTGACTTTATCATAAGCATGTTTCTGAACCACTATCAGAGTGATGAAACCAGGTGTTCAAATCAGTCCTAAAATAAATCATCGCTGGTGGTTTCAGATGGTGAGATTGTGCAATGTCTCAGGTGATTCCTGTTTGTGATGGGAAATGAACACATAGCATGATTGACATATACGGACAGTTTCCATATCAGACCATGACATTTAGTTCCAATCTTTATTTCTCATGAATCTAAAGATTCCGACTCTTCATTCCGACAATTTCATCAGAGAAAGGTTTATAATATTGTCTGGAGATCCATCAGCATCAGTGGTGAGTGGGATAAATGTCAGGTACATTTTAATCTTACTGTTGTACATTTCAATCTTATGGTTGTACATTTCAATCTTATTGTTGTAGATTTCAATCTTATCGTTGTACATTTCAATCTGTACATTTCAATCTTATTGTTGTACATTTCAATCTTACTGTTGTACATTTCAATCTTATTGTTGTACATTTCAATCTAGTACATTTCAATCTTATCGTTGTACATTTCAATCTTATCGTTGTACATTCCAATCTTATTGTTGTACATTTCAATCTGTACATTTCAATCTTATTGTTGTACATTTCAATCTAGTACATTTCAATCTTATCGTTGTACATTCCAATCTTATTGTTGTACATTTCAATCTTACTGTTTTACATTTCAATCTTATTGTTGTACATTTCAATCTAGTACATTTCAATCTTATCGTTGTACATTCCAATCTTATCGTTGTACATTCCAATCTTATCGTTGTACATTTCAATCTGTACATTTCAATTTTATTGTTGTACATTTCAATCTTACTGTTGTACATTTCAATCTTATTGTTGTACATTTCATTACTGATGTGTACATTTCGTATCAATCTGCTGGTAAAAGTTATTTATATATCGTTTCTATGAGTGTGTGCAGACACAGAGCAGTAAAGTGAAAAGTCAACGACAGAGAATAATCTGTCGCGATTATCTGACAAAACATAAAACATTTTGGGCATAAAAGATAAACTAGCAGTCATAATTATATGAATGGATCACTGAAACTTACGCAATACATCAATTAGATAAAAGTTTAAAATATTTTCTTTACAATTTTTTTATATTGTAAGGTCTCTACAGGTATAGCTTACCCATTTCACAACACCTGGTGTCATCACAAACTTTCAGTGATTCATTCATATAATTTGCATCACTATTTTGCCTTTTACACCCAACTGAAATCTGTTTCGACAGATAACCGAGACTGATTATTCTCTGGCGTTGACATTTTATATCATATTGAAATTATCAGAGTCACAAATGACATTATATCTACCAAACCTGAGAAAGCAATTGATTGTATTGAAAAAATAACGCCAACAAATCTGTCAATCAGACAAATCAATGGACTTCATCTGATGAATGTTAATTTCAATGTGTGTTCCACCTTGCTGTAAGGAGGGCCTTGTTTGTTGTGTAGTGTCACGTCAGATGGAAATGTTCAAACCAATTTGTACTAAACTATGCTGTGAAGAATGTCATACAAAGATTGGATCTGAATGACAGCTTGTCATGCAAGGGTCGGCTGGCGAAATCGACATGCTGTGGTAGTCTCAGCATGGTTTGTACAGGTGCTAGCTGGCTGGGCCACAGGCCACAGTGACTATTGGACACCACTACATTAGAAAGTCAGCTCCGGTCACTTGGAAAGCAATTACAGTAGCTGAGATCAAGGTCCTGGATCAGCAACAGCTCGGGTGTAAATATAACCTTGAGGTGAAATGTACATGGCTGGGAGTGAAATGTACCTCAGCTGATTGGGAGACAGTATATTGATCATCATTTGTAAACTGTCGTAATGTGATTCATCTGTTTGGCTTAAGTCCAATAAGATACAAAAACAACATATTATTGTTTGAAGGTGATATGTACATGTACAACAACATCTTGCTTTGAAGGTTATATGTACATGACAAGATATTGCTTTGAAGGTGATATGTACATGGACACCATATTGCTTTGAAGGTGATATGTACATGACACCATATTGCCTTGAAGGTGATATGCACATGACAAGATATTGCTTTGAAGGTGATATGCACATGACAAGATATTGCTTTGAAGGTGATATGCACATGACAACATATTGCTTTGAAGGTGATATGTACATGGACACCATATTGCTTTGAAGGTGATGTGTACATGGACACCATATTGCTTTGAAGGTGATATGTACATGGACACCATATTGCTTTGAAGGTGATATGTACATGGACACCATATTGCTTTGAAGGTGATATGTACATGACACCATATTGCCTTGAAGGTGATATGTACATGACAAGATATTGCTTTGAAGGTGATATGTACATGGACACCATATTGCTTTGAAGGTGATGTGTACATGGACACCATATTGCCTTGAAGGTGATGTGTACATGGACACCATATTGCTTTGAAGGTGATACGTACATGGACACCATATGGCTTTGAAGGTGATATGTACATGACAAGATATTGCTTTGAAGGTGATATGTACATGACACCATATTGCCTTGAAGGTGATATGTACATGGACACCATATTGCCTTGAAGGTGATATGTACATGGACACCATATTGCTTTGAAGGTGATACGTACATGGACACCATATTGCTTTGAAGGTGATATGTACATGACAAGATATTGCTTTGAAGGTGATATGTACATGGACACCATATTGCCTAGAAGGCGATATGTACATGGACATCACATTGCCTTGAAGGTGATATGTACATGATACCATATTGCCTTCAAGCTGATGCATATGAACAAGGGTTAACGAGTTTTTGCCCTGAACGTGACATGGCTTCATGTAGACAACATGTCGCTCTGAACAAAATTGCTGAAATTATATTACCTGGCCATAAAATATAAATTGTTTAAGAGTAAACACAAGCATAAAACATTCATCTTAATCTTCAAAACTTCATTTGAAAAATTAATGGCTTTGGAAGTGTATGCCAGCAGCATATTGCAGTATATACAATGTACAAATTATCATGGGCAACGTTAATGGCAGTTTGTCATCCTAGATGATGGAGAAAGAGATATAAACGTAAAGTGCCATCACTCTGAGCCATCCTCAACTTCTTCACCAACACCCCAGCAATCAGAGCACAGCATCAACTGTCAGACAACAAACATACAAGTTTTTCCCTCTCAGACATCTCTCCATTCTTCCAGCTTGGCTTTGTATTTCTTTCTTATTTTAACATCTAATATTCGCAGACTGCCTCTGACATTTACAAAGGATGTCAGACAACCCCCAACCGTTCTGGCAGTATGTAACTAGATAAAATTTACAGATAAAAATCTGAATGAAACTTCCTGCTCCCGTTTACATAAACAGCCACTCAATAGGTGAACAGCTTACTCGGTCAACTGTTTCCGATGGGCGATACTTAAATGTAGCTGACGTTTTGGAACGCTTGTTCAGACCCATATTTCACGCCGTTATGATAGTGAAGAGCCTAGCTCACAATAGACTAGGTGCCACCTAGGAGACAATGGCCCCACTCACTAAAATAGCTTGGGTGTATTTTTTGTCAAAAAGGCATTTGAGAGAGAAATTTCAAGAGCTTATCGTTTAGATTTGTCTTTGAAGTCATGACATGTTTTGTTGTCACTTTCAGGAAGACAGGTTTTATAATAGAATATCAGTCTCTCAATAGAATCATCTTGATCATGCTTACCTGGTACATGTATATTGCATATGACCTTGAAATTAATTGAGTTTGACCTTGCTAAAGAAATCAATACTTAAATTCAAGCCTTTTCTCAAATTGATCTATTTGTACATATTTCTACTAATTTCAGACTAAACATATTCAAATATCTTAATTAGTTGTTAAGATAAAAGTCCTCATTTACATAAACACTTTAATTTAAATCTTCAAAAGATTTTAACAATTTATTTGACAATGTAAATTCAGGTGGCAATGATGTTAAAATTGCTAACATCCTCCTTCACTAAAGATAGGCAAGACATTCTAACATAATTTGTTCAACAGTTTCGGTGTCGAGAAATTATACTCTCAGGATTCGGCAATCTGTTAATCTGTTGCAACATATGGTAACACTATATAATCAAACTAAAATAAGTTTGCAATCTTTCTTGATGAATTAATAACTTGAAAGAACCAGTTTATATTTTACATTTTGCAGGCAGATATTAATGATTATGATGTACTTAAATTCACTTCATTTTTGACAATAACAATTAGAACAAACAACTGCAACAACAATTTGATTAATGAAGGAATTTAAAAATCTGATTTTCTACCTCACATGTAAAATTATCAAAATCATGACAAATTATTTTGCAATGGTCACATTATAAATTCCTACAATCAAAACATCATGATGTAAACCTATCCATTAATGGCTACTGCTTTCCAATTAACAGAATTTTGATGCCATTAACCAATTTTCTACACACTGTGACATTCCAAGTCTTCATATATTGGCCATATCTGCATGTAAAAAACAATTAGTTTGTGATAATATTTACCAGACAACTGATTATAACATCTTTAAGTTGCGTGCGGCAGGGCCCCCTACTGTGCCCAATCGTTTTAACATGGACTGCAGATAAAATTGCCTCTGAGTTGATACAGTGCAATTAAGCAAAGCGTATAATAGCATCCAAACATGTGTTATGATACACCCAAGCACCATATAACAACACAATCGGTTCTACACACTCTGAAAGTGATAGCCTCATGGTTGAAATTCACATGTAATGGTTGAGACTGATGATGGCTGCAGATCTTGGAATGTTTTGCGTGTAAACATTTTGCACCTATTTAAGTTTCTAAACGACTGAGCTTTCTACTTTCAACAAAGCAGTAATCATATTTATTTTCTATTATTGTTTGTTACAATGTTTGTAGCTTTTAAAAGAATATTATTTATATCCTCATTATTCAAGATGCAAACAGGGACATTGAAGCTTAATTTGATAAAACTGTGAGAAAAACAATGTATATATTAAACCTGCTTAGATACTACATCCTTCAAATTCATCCTGAAAATGAACCATTTTTACATCCTTTTATCATTTAACATCATTGGGAGGATCACCTGGAGACAACAGGTTTATTTGTACTCAATTTTGGACTAAAAACCTATCACTGGTATGAAATAATTTGATCCCTATCCGTTTCAACTTGACGATGATCAGACATACTTCAATGGAATGGGTGTCCCAATGATGATCTATTTCAATCCTATAGATTTCTAAAGAAAACATAGTGTAATGAAATATATTGGGAATAAATCATAAATGTAAGTCCATTATTGGTGCAAACTAACAGGTGACAAAGTCATTAACACCCCCAGAACATCTGTAGTGTCTGTGTAATTAACATACATGCTACTATCTTGACATGCTCAGCTGAGCCATATGTTTGTTTCCATGTGAATTTCACCTGGAACATAACATTCATCCTTTTACCCTCTGTTGATATCACAACAAGCTGAAATGAACATCCTATGGAGAGAAACGTTTCCCTTGAAGGCAGTCTCTTATCAAAAGCTGGATTGTGTTTTGAAACTGATTCAACTTGGCAGAACTGCATGGTGCTGTATGCATTTGCACAGATGATACTGCAGGCTTGTGCACACATGTGGTGCAGCTCCTTGCATGTCGTGAGTGAGCAAGGTGGGCTGTATGGCACTTTGAACAGCACATATTTCTGGTATTTCACAGCATGCGTGCTTAATGTGGAAGGAAATTGAGTGAGTAAGTTGGGTTTAATGCAACTTTGAACAGTATTTCAGTTACATCACAGCGTTTCAGCTTGATGTGGGAGGAAAGCCCGAAGTGTAGCAGGTCTCAGATGTCTACCCCCTTGTGAAACCAACAAGCATGGGTATGGTGCTGACAAACCTGGAAACATAATCAGGCCAAACGGGATTCGAACCCACAACCATAGGTTTCTGGTGTGCCCAGGTGATGCAACTCTGAACACTGAATTGTGTAGCATCAGGTGGCTGGGCCACACTTGCCACTCTGGAAGGAAAGTAGGCTGTCACAGGGTAGGAATGTTTTGATGAACCAGTGAGCAAGGATCATTATCAGAATGTAGACTCAGGAAAGCAGAAATATATCTTCAGAGCCCGGTTAGCATTCTGGTATCTTGACACACTGGTAGGCAGAACAGTATCTAGACAGTTCAGTTAGCAGAACAGTATCTAGACAGTCCAGTTAGCAGAACAGTATCTAGACAGTCCAGTTAGCAGAACAGTATCTAGACAGTCCAGTTAGCAGAACAGTATCTAGACAGTCCAGTTAACAGAACAGTATCTACACAGTCCAGTTAGCAGAACAGTATTTAGACAGTCCAGTTAGCAGAACAGTATCTAGACAGTCCAGTTAGAAGAACAGTATCTAGACAGTCCAGTTAACAGAACAGTATCTACACAGTCCAGTTAGCAGAACAGTATTTAGACAGTCCAGTTAGCAGAACAGTATCTAGACAGTCCAGTTAGAAGAACAGTATCTTGAGAGTCCAGTTAGCAGAACAGTATTTAGACAGTCCAGTTAGCAGAACAGTATCTAGACAGTTCAGTTAGCAGAACAGTATCTTGAGAGTCTGGTTTAAAGAGGTCAATTAACAACTACTTCATTTCGATCGTAAAAACATCTGCTTACTTTTCCTCAACAGAAATATATCAGGGTTTCTCAGTCCAAAGATGTTAATTACATAACTTTGACCGACCGTGAGCATGCTTCTATACCATGTGTTGAAATTAATGATGTGTTGTTAATTTCATATTGCTTCTGGTACATAATTTACATTTCCTTCTGCAACCTCTTTCAGTCTAAACATATTACCCTTAAACATACTGTGAGCTTGAAAAACTAGACCAAAAGCAATTACTGCTTTTACCCCTGCCTTCCCTCACTGGTGCAAATATACCACTTTACTAAAGACATCAAAGAGCATGGGTAATACTTAAATCAATATCTTGACACTTCCCCAAAATGTGAAATGGACATCATTGAAAGATTCATAGCAATGTATATATTTCATTTAATGAAGCAATCGCCTTCAAATCTAAGCCAAATCAATATTTCTTACGTTACGAAATAGACATTTCTGAAAACAAATTATAGTGATGAATATTTCATTGAAGAGATCACCTTCTTTTAACTGTCATCAAAAAATGACATTTATTCAAAAATGGATGTTGTTTAAATATAAGCGACAAAACCTTTTCCTATTGATGTTTGTTACAAACACATGCAAAGGCAAATCAATTATTCACCTGGAAAAAAACCCATGGAAGCATATGATACAAGTCAAAATAGGGAATTGCATCTGATATCATTTTTGTCAGCGATGCATCACATTTGGAAATGGAACACTAATCTGGCTTCACTCCTTAGCTGAAAGATTTAAACCATAATTCTTCAAGATAAAAGCATTGTCTGCCTTTCTAGTTTGAGAGCCACCTCATACATTAATGATCAATTTCAGAAAAATATATCAGCATGTTCTCAGTGACAGAAAAATGTGTTCTGATGTGATTATGGATTAAAATCCTGGTATTTAAGCCCAGATAATCACCCGTTTCGCCACTTTGATCTTGCGCTGTCACTGGTGCTTGAAAGGTATTTCATCTGATTCTTGGAGTTTGAAAAATACATGATTAAATCACTCCACTTTTATATTTTGATAAATGTTTGAAAAAAAATATTCGAAATTTCAGAAATATGAATGACACGGATATTGATTTTATGTGTAACAGAAGATGGAAAAATAACAAGGCTTTGATGCTTGAAACATTAAGGTTTCATAAGTTGTATAAGAAAAAGTTTAAGAGAGACCACACTTAACACACATTTTAAACAGCTTTCAGGCATCATTATAAGATATTCATCATATAGAATGGTGTCAGTTTACCTTGTTATAAAATAATGATGAAAAGCAACTCATAATCGATCATTAACAAGGTTAAACATTTGACACACGATTTAATCAACTCTATTCAGCAATAAAATGGATTGGGGTAAATCTTTTTCATTCACAATAAAATGGTTTGGGATCATACGTTAAATTGCATACCTCCTTTCACAATCATTACAACAGGTAATTATAAGGTTGGCACGCTGGAGTGAAAGATGTGAATTGTTGTCATGAAAACTCAAACATGTGCACACATCAAGCACTAGACACCTGAATCGCATCAAGGACCAGCCACCTGAATCACATCTCCTGCAGAGAGGATTCATGATTCAACAATCTTGAATCAAGCACGTCACTTAAGCCGGGGCTGATTCAAAGAGTTCTGTGTGTGGAATATTCACAAGTACAAAGGAATCTCATCGATATTATTGTAATTAGGACAGATGAAAGCACAAATTAATTTTGCAATTGCAACCAGAATTTGATGTCCAAAAAATTCAGATATTTCCTTTGAACTTACCATCACTTTTCTTTGTTAGGATAATAATATGTAACATTTGATTTATGAGTTTTCTTTGAAATTCAGTTGTCTAAATGGTGTACGGGCATACCTGACATTGTCTCCCAAAACATTAAATCTTTCGTTGTACAGAGCTATAGATAAGCAGCGTATTTGCGTAAAATATCACCCCCCCCCCCCCCTCCCAAATATTCAAAGCCTGATTACTTTCATTTAACTTGCGTACAGAAATGCATACACCAAATGAAAAACTAAAATGTATAAAATAAGCACGCATAAATACCCAATAAAGCTTTTTCAGCACTGGTCCGAAGGAGCTAATTTCAGAAACAAAATTACGAGCTAATATACTTTCCGAGTCAAGCCTATATATTTAGAACAGTTACATCTGAAACATTATTTCATTTTTTTTAAATCTTAAAATGTTCACTAATTTGGGGAAATACCCAATAGAGTGGTGAGTAGATGAGTGAAAATATATTGGTTACCCAATGAAAAATCTAATAACCCAATTAAGATAGAAACCCTACAGTAAAAACTCAATTGCTCAAAAAAGTTATCTGGAGCTCTGGTAGCAGATCGAATATTGATAACAGTAACTGATTGCAAGGAACTAGTATCAGAATATATATCATCAGATCAGACATTTTCGGACACCTTATGTTTCGGACAGCCACGTTTATCATGATTATTGCACTATAACAGGGGGTTTAGCATCATATAGACTTGTAAATATTGAGATAATGGCTTGTTTTTAAGAGAAAGTTGTCTTTTATAAGCGAATGAGATGTTTTACTGTTGTTCATGTGATCAAAGCGAAAACTACCAATGTTTCTTAAGCATCAGAAAACCCTCAACAGGGGGATAATTTTCTTATGAAGTTTAATTTGAAATTAAATAATTACAAGGGAGTAGTATGAAATATTTTTTGCATAAACATTAGCTTAAGTATTATATGTTTCTGGGTCATTTACCATAAAAAGGGCTGGTTGGGTAGCCTAGTGGTTAACTCACACCCTCACTCAAACTCCCTCTCTCTCTCTCACTCACTCACTCCCTCACTCAAACTCCCTCACTCTCATTCACTCACTCACTCCCTCAAACTCCCTCTCTCTCTTTCACTCACTCCCGCCCTCACAAAAACTCCCTCTCTCTCACTTTCACTCACTCACTGCCTCACTCAAACTCCCTCTCTCTCTCTCTTTCACTCTCACTCCCTCACTCAAACTCCCTCACTCTCATTCACTCACTCACTCCCTCAAACTCCCTCACTCTCTTTCACTCCCTCACTCAAACTCCCTCACTCAAACTCCCTAACTCACTCATTCACTCACTCACTCCCTCACTCAAACTCCCTCTCTCTCTCTTTCACTCACTCACTCCCTCACTCAAACTCCCTCTCTCTCTCTCTTTCACTCTCACTCCCTCACTCAAACTCCCTCACTCTCATTCACTCCCTCACTCAAACTCCCTCACTCAAACTCCCTAACTCACTCATTCACTCACTCACTCCCTCACTCAAACTCCCTCTCTCTCTCTTTCACTCACTCACTCCCTCACTCAAACTCCCTCACTCACTCATTCACTCACTCACTCAAACTCACTCACTCATTCACTCACTCACTCATTCACTCACTCACTCAAACTCCCTCCTCTCTCTTACTCACTCAAACACCCCCCTCTCTCCCTCCCTCTCTCTCTCTTTCTCTCTCACTCACTCAAACTCCCTCTCTCTCCCTCATTCACTCACTCACTCACACACACTCACTCACTCAACAAACACTCAAAATATTTGTAAATATGGACTATTCTTTTCAAGATCAACAACCAAACTAACAATAAATGATCTGGTATGCATCCCGCACAAAAAGAGAAACATGTCTATTTCAGAAGCCTTTGTAGACGTCGACAACCATCATGTGACTTACTGCTGAAATGAACATGATCAATGAGAATGTGAATAGCTCAATCACAACAAACGGGATAGCCCTCAGGTACCCAGAGTAATCATGTTATTACAGTCGTCTTTGATTTGTCATTGTCGTAAGACCATGCTGCAATATCACGTCAATAACTCCCAGATCACTGTGCATATCACCATTAGCTTGTGTAAGTCTCTGTCGTCTATAGCTGCATGCCGTGTACACAGTAATGTTGTATATTTCAGTAAATGTCACATACATTGTAATGTCTCTGTGCAAGTACATAGCACTGCTTTGAAGCTCTTGTTATTACTGAGTTAGTAAATTGCATTCCTTGAGGCATAAGTTCCAATTTGTTTCAATAATGATTTCACAAAAATGTGCTTATTTTGCAATCATAATTGACTTTTTCAAAACATATTTCATTATTAGAAATTTAGAATAATAAGCTTTCATATATGTTAACAGATATATATCTTGTGCAAATGATTTATAAAATTTATATATTTCATTAATAACATATGAAAAATATATTAGCTTTCCATTGTTCTGTTGAAAACAGTTTTCCTTTTGCTAAATGTCAACAGTCATTTCCATATTGCATATATCAACCATCAAATGTCCATCTTCATTTATTTGTCTCTATTTCCATTAGTTTTCAACATTTGTTGTCAATTTCAATCCAGGCGATGTACATTTCATCAGTGGGAAGGCTGATTACAATGGGCCACAAGAACCACATAACAATCTTAAAACAACATACTGACATTTGGTGCTTATTTCATCAGCCAAAGATAACAGCCTTATTATTTGCTGAAATATACAACTTCAGAGGCTTTGGGAGGTTAGAAAATGCAGCTTCTTTTATGACATATGACACTGATTTCACTTGTGTATTTTTCTGGCCATTACCATAGCTCGTACATTTCCCGCCTCCTCCCACTACCTGTCATTAATGACCTCCCACAGGGACGACCAGGTGGGGCCACAGATTATGGTGTTGACTTGTCGACAGGGGGTCTGGGTTTGAACCCATCAAGGGATCAATTTTGTGTCTTACAAGAAATTAATTGGAGGAAATGTATGTTAGAAATGGCCATCCACGCAGAGCCAGGAAGTGTGTGTTTCATTACGATATAGACGACTGTTCTACAATCTGGTCAGAAGCCATAATTGACCTTTTACAGAATAATAGAATAGTTTTTCATGTATATTTCATGACCGACAAACACGCAATGCTATCCACGAGGGTATTATCATATACATGTATGACACATTGTTGCAAAAAATTGATAGGAGTGCATTAGAAACCATCCTATAAGTGTACAAATATTCAACCAAAACATAATGTACAAGCAGTAGTTTCATACTTGGAATACCAACACAGGAAATGATGACAAGAAATCAATAAATACTACTCAAAAGAAGTTAAAGAACACCAGCTATGTTAAAATGACTATAGATGATCTGTCATTACAAAACAGATTAATTACAGTCATATGAAAAAATTGAATGTTCTTACTTCTTCTGTGTAGAATAAATAAAATCCTGTAATGTTCAACTGACAATGTCTGAATGTCATTCAAAGAACAAGTTTTATTTCAATGCAATGCCATATATTCATATGTTGTTTTCGGTGAACAACTGACTTGCCTTTGCATGTTTTTGTGAGGGGCTCACATTTTTCACAACCACCTGGTATCATCATCATTTGATAGTGATTTATAAACGCATGTTTATGCTATAGTTGGAATTGTACAATGGACTCTGGGGGCGGTCGGGTAGCCTAGTGGTTAAAGTGTTCACTCGTCACGCTGAATACCCGGGTTCGATTCCCACATGGGTACAATGAGTGAGCGAGCGAGTATGGTTTTACGACGCTTTTAGCAATATTCCAGCAATATCACGGCGGGGGACACCAGAAATGGGCTTCACTCATTGTACCCATGTCGGGAATCGAACCCGGGTCTTCGGCGTGACGAGGGAAGGTACAATGAGTGAAGCCCATTTCTGGTGTCCCACGCCGTGATATTGCTGGAATATTGCTAAAAGCGGCTTAAAATTACACTCACACACTCACAATTGACTCTGCTTTTAGTGGGGATTCCTCATGTTTATGGAAATGTCTTTTGTCGCTTTTATATACATTTTTATATCCATTTCATTCAGGAAAGCGTACATTTCACACACGTTGAGCTAAACACTCATAACTCATACGAGAACAAAAGCCTTAACTAAATCATATCTATCACTAAATACCAGATTGGCTTATCCTTGACGCCATGCTAATTGCATGCTGGCCACTAATTAGTAATTACGGAGTGAGACAGGGGAGATAATTGTCTGGAAACAGGAACCCCTGGGATTTCTCATGATTGGTCAGCATGATGTCGACTGCATGGGGTCAGTGAGTGACAGTGATACAGTGATTACAGCCGAAACATACATGTACTGCATGTACACTGCTCTATGCCGAGATGACCATCAACACCAGCTCACTAGTCTCAGTGTGCTTCATGTTGTTTTGTTTTGTTGTTTGTTGTTTAATGTTACCTCAAGAGAGAGTGAGTATGGTTTTACGCTGTTTTCAGCAATACTCCAGCAATACCCACACACATTGTACCCATGTCGGGAATCGAACCTTGGTCTTAGGTGTGATGAGCGAACACTTTAACCAGTAGGCTACCCGACCGCCCCGTTACCTCAAGAAAATTGCAGCTGAATGATGGCAGCTTGTGAATAATCAGGTTTGTACCAACCAATCCAATGATTGATATTGTTTGTTTGTTTGTTGTTTAAAGCTACACACAGCAATATTCCAGCTATATGACGGGGGTCTGTAAATAATCAAGTCTGGACCAGACAGTCCTGTGAATGACATCATGAGCATCGATTGATACAGTTGGAATATGATAACATGCATGAACAAAGTCACCGAGTCTGACCGCCCGATCCCGTTAGTCGCCTCTTACGACAAGCATAGTTGCCTTTTACGGCAAGCATGGGTTGCTGAAGACCTATTCTACCCCGGATCTTCACGGATCAATTGATATGGTGCGCAATGATCCACATTGAGGCAAGAGGACACACCATCAAGCCAGTACCCGACCCTGACCACCCACCCATTTGGTCACCCCCTAGGATCAGCATGGGTTGCTGGGGACCAATTCTAACCCAGAATGCCCACTGGGTTTGACTTGTGTTCCAGAATGGGATGAGAACTGACAGTTCAAACAGCATTGCATGGTATTGAAATACACACAAATGCATATCAGAAACATCATAATGGATCCATGAAGGGGATGTTTCTCTAATTCAGGGCTTTCCAAGTTTAATGTTTGTGACTTTACAAATTGTACCAGGATGCGAAACAAGAGATGCTAGGCTGTGTTGTTTGGGAAGTTCTGTATTTCACATTTGCTTTTTCATTGTTCCGACATATTATGTTTGAAAATGGCTTTGTTTTTCAGAAACAAGAACAATTATTGACATATGGTTACATCCCTGATGAAAGGCATGCTGACGATAGAGTTTCAACCATTTTTCATCCTCATTAACTTGAAGCCCTATACTGAAATTCCAGATATACTGTCTACATTCTTTCATTTCTCACATCAATAATTGTTGACCTTTAATTGAATGAGGAAGAAAATATTATTTTAGAATTAACAAGATATTTATGAGGTAAAATGCAAACTGACACTCTTTATATGTATATGTTTTTAAATTAAAAAACATTCATGTGTTGATAAAAACAGTACTCTATGTATAACCATGTAGGTGATATGTGATAGGGGTGGTCAGGTAGCCTAGTGGTTAAAGCTTTCACTCGTCAAGCCGAAGACCCGGGTTCGATTCCCGACATGGGTAAAATGTGTGAAGCCCATTTCTGGTCTCCCCCGCAGTGATATTGCTGGAATATTGCTAAAAGTGGCGTAAAACCAAACTCACTCACTCACTGATATGTGATATGTGACTGTGGGGTATATCTGGATAGTGGTAGATTAGTCTTCGCGTTAAGTGTCCATTTCGGAAGACTTCTACTCTACCTATCTCATCATGTGTCATTAAGAACAAGCCAAGCTCATCAGGATTGTCATTTCCATCGGGATGTTCACTTTACCTCTACCAGCAACACACAGCTCTGACATTTAGCTCCTATACTGCTATGAACACTGCTTGTCTATTTCAAACAATGACGACCATGTCTATTTCAGGTTGTCATGACTTGGTCACTGCTGACAGAGAGCAACAATGTCTGACTCAGACTTAGACTTGCACAAGTCTCTAAGACAATAATAATTAGTTCAGATCATAATGTCTAGATTATGTAAATAATAAGAACAAATTGTCCCTATAAGGGACTAGAGTTCATATATCTAGATTTGCCTATTTGGAGAATAGAATTACAACACATCCATGGACTTATTTTTCAGTACAGCCTTTGAGCAAGGCTAACTCAGACTGGCTGCTGTCACATACATCCCGGTATAGTGAAATCACCAAGGTGAAACAGACGAGGGTTGATATTGACGTGAAATAGACGCTATCTCTACCTGTGAGCTGTGCTACACCTATCCCCACCTGCGCTTCTGACAATCACGATGGCATTCACGGGACTTATTCACACAACGAGGACAGCTCAGTCATCCTATAATTTGGTCTGGACGAACACATTCAGGCCATCATGAGGCTGGACACAAAAGAAATCCGCAACATGTAAATGTCAACGAGAATATTACCTTTGACACTGATTTCCTGTATTTCTATCCTTATTTGTCAAAATACGAATTAACGAAATCATCTTTTAAAGAATTTAGCCCATTTATTATCTGTCAAATATGAGAAAGTTATGATAAACACTACCATGAAGACTTTCGGCCATGTTGGTAACTATGAAACATGCAAATGTTTGACAGCTTGGGAAAATGTTCATTTCACGACTATGTTGGCCCATTTCTACAGATGTTTCTGCACCCCTTCTTTCAGATGCTGATGTTTGTTGTTAAATATTAGAAATCACTAATGTCAGTAGCAACACAAACATGAAACAGACGTGTATTTCCTACTCCTTAATTAATCCTCACATTCTCCGTCGATCACTCTAATTGGCTTATCAGTGAACAAAAACAGCTTGGTAAACATCACATGCTCTGAAAACAATGATTCATTTCAAACTGTGTATTACGATTGACAGGATAAACACTAAATTACTATGGGTAATTAATTACATGACAATCAAGTGATTACATGACAAATTGTCACGGATTGACTTTGGCAAAAGTGCTTATTTCATTTTTCTCTATTTAAAAAAAC
Source organism: Haliotis cracherodii (assembly GCF_022045235.1). Lineage (NCBI taxonomy): Eukaryota > Metazoa > Mollusca > Gastropoda > Lepetellida > Haliotidae > Haliotis > Haliotis cracherodii. The sequence goes on along the minus strand of NW_027266270.1, from coordinate 13,839,722 downwards.
CTTTTCCTTTCATAATTTCCAAGACCAACTGAATATTACCTTGGGAGAAGAATGAACAAAAACACAGCGCTGAAACTACAATTTCATTCCCATCTTGTAATCATCTTCACAGGTCGAAATGTAAATCTTTCTCCCTTGCTTCTGAAGGTAAAGAAATGATGAGGCTCCTTATCTTCCAGGATGTTAAGTAATATCTGGTTGAAGTTAAAAATGATCACTTCCTGTTAAAAACTTGAAAATGTTTTCAAATTCCTTAAATTGGAATCACACACACTGTCATTTGAAAAGCAAACTTATCATCTTTCAATGAATACAGCTGTTTAGACCAATCATAAACCAATGCTGATTTTAACCCATTGTCTCAAATTGCTTTAATAACATTTTCTAAGCTTGAGGCATCTTGCAAAGACCAAAATCTGAAGAAGAATGCTAATTTGCTTCTACCGGAACATCTGTGACAAGTTTGACAAAAAAACATTGCTTCAATTCCCAAACCATGTTTGACCGCCTGTGGGACTTGAACCATTTGCAACACCTTTTTTTGTCGGATGTCAAACTTACCAAAAATATTTTCATTTTGATAAAGCCCTGAAGCGCGTTATTAATCAAAGATAACAAGCATAGGAAAGGACTGTGCTGTCCTCGTCGAGCCCGGTCTATATATACTTATCATGCAACACCGGTCAGTCCCTTGGACATAGGGCATCTGTCCAGCATTGACAGCTCCCAGTCTTTCTTCATACAATATGGAGGGTTTTGAAAGTGACACTTACTTATCATGGGAGCAGATGAAAGAGTACATATGAGGTTATTTTTTATACGCGGAAACACTATCCCCAGACTAATGCCTGCACATCAATATTTCCTCGAAAAACAACAAAGGCAAAGTTTTTTTCACTTTTGAAATTGAGTGATTTTTTTTTATGATGTCAGAGGGGACAGATATGTTGTCAACTTTGATAATGTCCTGACTTTCTGTCTGAATGGATGGGTGGACAGAGACAGGATGGATGGTAGATGAATGAAATAGATGGATGGAAGGATGACTGAACACGGATAAGGAGATGAGGATGGGGGTTGATTACTGTTTGGATTTATCGGAAAATGGATGGTTTTGCTGATGGACTGGATGGAGATGGATGTAGTAGACTTGTACATAAATAGTGAGTGAGTGAGTGAGTGAGTGAGTGAGTGAGTGAGTGAGTGAGTGAGTGAGTGAGTGAGTGAGTTTTGGGTGGGTGAGTTAGTTTTGGGTGGGAGTGAGTGAGTGAGTGAGTGGTGCGAGTGAGTGGGTGGTTGGGTGAGAGAGTGAGTGAGTGAGTGAGTATGGTTTTACGCCGCTTTTAGCAATATTCCAGCAATATTATGGCGGGGGACACCAGAAATGGGCTTCACACATTGTACCCATGTCGGGAATCGAACCCGGGTCTTAGGCGTGATGAGTGAACGCTTTAACCACTTGGCTACCCGACCGCCCCTGAGAGTGAGTGAGTGAGTGAGTGAGTGAGTGAGTGAGTAAGCAAGCAAACAAAAGGGAAAATAATATCGTTCAGGGACTGTAAGACAATGTCATTTCACAATATGTCAAATTCAGTGATTTTATGTGTCTGCTGTGTAACGATGCACTCAGCAACCTTCCATGTATATGACGGTGGCCTTGGATCAAACATGGGTCAGGCAATCCAGTAATTGATATTGAGAGCAACAGTCCATGCCATCGGGGTATGATCACACACCACCAACCAAGTCACCAAGAACTACCTGATACATCTTGTCACCTCTTACAACCAGCACAAGCAGCTGGGGACCAATTCTAACCCAGGATCCCAGTACGGAACTCAAGTGACAAAAAGCAAGACAAATTATTCTTTTGTACACATTTTCATACAAATTATATTAATATTTAGCAAAATTAAAAACAAATTGTTGTAAAGTTATTTTCTGAAAGAACAAATAATATGATGTTCAAGCATTTCTTTTCAAATTGGCAATAGTGAGTGAGTGAGTATGGTTTTACGCAGCTTTTAGCAATATTCCAGCAATAGCACGGCGGGAGACACCAGAAATGGGCTTCACACATTTTACCCATGTCGGGAATCGAACCTGGGTTTTCGGCGTGACGAGCGAACGCTTTAACCACTAGCCTACCCGACCGCCCCCCAATAGGCAGACCCATTTGTAAAACAAGAAACGAGGATCAATCTGGCCGTGACGGGCGAAAACTGTAACCAACAGGCTATCACACTTCCCTTAAATAAGTACTTGGTGAATTTCCCACACTACTGCTTCATATTACTCAGCTATCGTCTTCAAGAATGCCAGTCATAATTTGTATAAATTAAATTAAATTTTTTATCAAAGGTCTTTGTAACCTCATTACTGTTTTTCCTTTCTAAAATAACGAATCCAGCCTTGATTCAAGACACCCTCCAAGGAGTTTTTCAATATTAAATCAAAACCATGAAATATTTCAAGAATAAAATGTTAACATTCAGATTATCTTTTTACGAAAAAAGCATAAAGACAAAAGAAAGCTATGGTGTGAAATTAATGCAATATTTGTAACTGACATCCAGACAAGAAATATAATGAAGTGAAAATACAAAAACTGGGCACTATGAATCATGGCCATGTTTTTTAGCATCTTAATATGACATGTCTGCAGTCTTTATTTGACAGATGTTTTTCTCCAATATGATTCATGACTAGCATTTGAAAATTCTAACAATTTACAAAAAGACAATTGCCGATTTGATTATGATGGTATTGGAGTGCAGTTAACTAAATGTGTCTGGCAAGTTTCTTAAGTGTGGCCAGAAGTTTTGGTAAAAGACGACTTAATTATGACTGATGGTCCATGAAGAGTTTGCATGTAGAAAGACGCCTGCATACCAATTTGTCTCCATTTTCTTGTACAAAATAGGGCCGGCACTAGTGTTTTGACAGACTACATAGTGCTCTCTACAAATGCATAATCAAAGTTAATAAATAGACATGACAAACACAATCTCTTAACTAGTTAATAACAGTCACAGCAAATGCTAAATATAGACGAACATATTCAATATCAATATATCATAAATGTGTCTGTTTTCAAGCTTATTGGACAATGATTAAACAGCATTATAGAAGCCACGAGAAACCAATCTCTGCTCCCTTTGTTTGATCTGACTGCAGCAACGACAAGCCCTCATCGTGTGAACAGTTTCATGAAAAGTTCTTGAATTCAATTTCTTTGATATTTACCCTCAACAAATCTCGATTCAACCTAGATTCAACCTTGATACACCTTAAATTCAACCTCGAGACATCCTTGATTCATCTTAGATACACCCTAGATTGAGTGAGTGAGTGAGTGAGTGAGTATGATTTTACGCCGCTTTTAGCAATATTCCAGCAATATCACGGCGGGGAACACCAGAAATGGGCTTCACACAATGTACCCATGTCGGGAATCGAACCCAGGTCTTCGGCGTAATGAGCGAACGCTTGAACCACTAGGCTACCCGACCGCCCCACCCTAGATTGAACCTTGAATCAACTAGGATACACCCTTGATTCAACCAAGACACCCCCCAGATTCAACAAAGACATACCACGGATTCAACCAAGATACATCCAAGATTTAACCAATATACCCCCTAGATTCAACCATGATACACCCCAGATTCAATCAAGACATACTGCAGATTCAACCAAGACACACCCTGAATTAAACAAAGACACACCCAAGATTAAACCAAGACATACCACAGATTCAACCTAAAATCATAAGATTCAACTAAGACACACCCTAGATTCACCCTAGAATCACGCTAGATTTACATCCTTGGTCCACCATAAGATTCCATTTAGACACACCCTAGATACATCTGAGATCTCCGTAGATGTACCCCAGACACACTCTATATATAAACAAGATACACCCTAGATATATCTGAGATCTCCGTAGATGTGCTCCAGACACACTCTACACCCTAGATTTCACTAGACACACCAAAGATACAAGCTACATTCAACCGAGATACACCTTAGATTTCACTAGACACACCCAAGATACAAGCTACATTCAACCGAGATACACCTTAGATTTCACTAGACACACCCAAGATACAAGCTACATTCAACCGAGATACACCTTAGATTTCACTAGACCCACCCAAGATACAAGCTACATTCAACCGAGATACACCCTAAATTTCACTAGACACACCCAAGATACAAGCTATATACAACCGAGATACACCTTAGATTTCACTAGACACACCCAAGATACAAGCTACATTCAACCGAGATACACCTTAGATTTCACTAGACACACCCAAGATACAAGCTACATTCAACTGAGATACACCCTAGATTTCACTAGACACACCAAAGAGACAAGCTATATACAACCGAGATACACCTTAGATTTCACTAGACACACCCAAGATACAAGCTACATTCAACTGAGATACACCCTAGATTTCACTAGACACACCAAAGAGACAAGCTACATTCAACCGAGATACACCTTAGATTTCACTAGACACACCCAAGATACAAGCTACATTCAACCGAGATACATCCTAGATTCAACCAAGTCTCCTCAAGATACAACTTACATTGAAACTATTTCATCCTTGATTCACACCTATTCACACAAGAGATGTGTTCACTCATCAACTGGCACCAGATTCTGCCCTAATTACCCTTGATGAAAAATATATTCTTTTTGTCTCTGATTTTCAAGATTGAACCATGTTTGCTAGAGATGAGTGTCAGCAAAACTGATTTCTAAAACATATCCTTCACCCCTTTCATTATCATAGAGGTATGTTTACATTATTTATAAACAGCATTAAAGTTGGGTTGTTTTTTTTATGTCTGAAATAGGCAACCAATTGACAAGCATAGATTGTGAAATACACAATTCTGCTGATGTGTAAATTTCAAGTCTTTCCACAACCTTGTACAAAAACATGTTAAAACCAGAAAGATTTATTCCAAACCCCACACTATGAGCCCATAGCCTTTGCTCTATATAATCTTCCCTCTCAAGGGAGATATCTGTAACAAAATACAACATTTTTTAACACACAACCCTCTGAAGCTGATCAGCTCGCAAAGAAGTCGACAGTTTTCGATTCAAATGATGCATGGCAAAGACAAACTAATAACTTGTCACATGGAAAAGTGTACACGAAATTGACGAACCTGTCGCTCATAAATCAACAGCTCTCCATTACCCTGATGAACACATACTTCAGAAATGTACGCCTGCAATTGTGATTACATGCAATTGACATAAGACTACACGGTAGTGCCAACAAGCCATAAAGATTCCAAGCTAGCAATAATTTGCCTTCGTAAACTAGAATCTGGAGTTCACGTGAGTCTAAATTAAGTACATGGGCATTTTGTGTGTGTGTTACAGCTGGTAATTAATGAAAATCAACACTCTGAAAGGTTCCATTTCACCACAGGATGTGAGCTTCTGAGTCATGTGACTCCATGTTAAAAATGACTCTCTTGTAATGATAGTATAATTATTTTAAGTGGGTTCAGAGCTTAATAAAAGATTCATTTTGTAATGATCTCACTTAAAAGAACTATTTTCTTAAGTTATGATTCACAGCTTGCGATGAACAACATACCATCCACGTTTGGGGCTTAGAATACAAAAATGCAGGCCCTAAATGAGGATAGTGCTATTTGGTATAACTGGTTTTAAAACAAGAGTTTTGTATTCTTTATGAACTTTTGGATTTAAATTGAATTAGGAATTAGTAGTTAATGAAAAAATGAAGTTAATCATGTAAATGGTATGTGGCTATTTTGGCGGTAGATATTGCGAAGGTTATATTTCCCTAAAGTTAACCACAATGGGACATTCGTCCTTTCATGTGTTATATTGCAAGCTGATATAGATGACAAAATCAATTTCACCAATGGTGAAATTTACAAGATTCAATCACTGCTCGTCAAATGAACTTGCACTAAGTAGGTCTAGACCTCTAGGAAGCGCAATATCAAACATGACCCTCGTTCAGGAAATATTCGTCGATTGCGCTAATGGCACCAAAAACTGCAGTTTCCTATTGGGATGCTTGAGCATGGAGGGAGCGATGGAACGTCTCCAAACATATATGACAGGATCAGAGAGGGGAAGGATGTAAGTAGGTCGTTAATTATGGGTGCAATATGTATGCCTGGATGACTGACAGCAATAAACGCTTGATTGACACACGTTTCAGCTCAAGAAGGCACTCAGACATATGGCTATTTTAATCTATATGTGTCTATATCAAATGCCCCTGATTTTATATGTCAGGAAATTGACGTCAACATATCTCGGTGCCATCTAATCTTGTCTGTTTTGTAAAATCCCCTCTCCGTGTATGAAACATATTTGTCTGATGGTTAATGTGTTCTTTGTGTGTTGCAAGGTGCCTGAAATAGACATCCTGGACTGAATCACTCTTAGGAAGTTGCTAAGCGATAGCGGATAAGTAATCAAAATTATTACCTATATCTCTCAATCAATCGTTATTTGTCTCATTAAAAACTGTTCTTTATTGCATGAAATTAACTCTTTGGATGAATTGGAGAACATTAAGATGTCTGAACATGATAGGTAATAATTTTGCAACTATGATTAGAAACTGACATGCAGATGCGTGAGTTGGTGAATATATTCTGCATGTGAACCAGCCTTGGGATCAGAACAAACAGCATAGTGCCATGGGGGATGAGCTTAAAGATGGGACCAAAAAGTTTGGTGCCATGGGGAACAAGCTTAAAGATAGGACCAAAAAGTATAGTGCCATGGGGAACGAGCTTAAAGATAGGACCAAAATGTATAGTGCCATGGGGAACAAGCTTAAAGATAGGACCAAAAAGTATAGTACCATGGGGGACGAGCTTAAAGATAGGACCAAAAAGTTTGGTGCCATGGGGAACAAGCTTAAAGATAGGACCAAAAAGTATAGTGCCATGGATGACAAGCTTAAAGATAGGACCAAAAAGTATAGTGCCATGGGGAACAATTGTTAAGCTTAAAAATAGGACCAATAAGCACAGATCAAACTGCACAAAACCTGGACCGTTAAGCTTAAATCAATAATAGTTTTTTCATTTGTTTTCTAAAAGAGACCTACATGCTCTTGAAAAAGCTTCAAAATAGACTTTTTAAAACATGTCGCAAAAGTTTTCCTGAAGAATCTGGACAAACGATATTGAAAAAAATCCATGGCCATTTACAAATTTCATCCCAGCTACTCTTCCAGTTTTGATGTTCATTTCTAGACAGTGGAAGATGCTTGAAATAGACATACATATGACAGGCTTAACCACCTTGTGTACGCACTGCTGTCAGACATCTAAAACAGACATTCATTCACCTGCTGTCGACAAGACATCTTTATCTTTGCTACTCATTGCGAACTGCCAATTATCTTTCTTGTCTATTTCCGTGCAATCACACTGCAGACCTAAGCACAAAAGGTCATCATGAATATTTAATGAGTCAGACATGACAATATGATTAACCAGCAGCCTAGTCACAGTTCATCAAGAGAGTACTAATGAGTTTACTAACATACTACTGACCATACAACGGATAACACTCTAAGTGACCACACAAGCATCTGTTGGCCATAGGAATTGTTGGTTTTCGCTGAAAGTGATGACTCGTTTATTTCTTTCTCTCTGTCAATCTTTTGTCAATAATTCATCTGCATGATTGGTAAGGTTATGTGAATAGCCTATTCCACGCGAACGCGAAAACCACGAATGGAGGGCATCACGTCCAAATGGATAATGACAATTGGATGGTAAAAATATTAATTATTTATATAATATATTTGATTAATGATTGTTTGTTTTCAGTGGCATTGTGGGTAAACAAATTGATCTCGTCAAGACACTGAGTTCATTTTGACTATTTAATGAATTGTCTACATTTTGTGAACATTGTCAATTGTCAGGTAATTATACTCATCAATTTCTCAATGAAATTGATTACAAGGATCAGCGTAGTTCGAACATGTATACGCACATCGCGATCTGTCGTACAAGGATTGGCCGAATCATGTAGTACGGTTGCTAGGAACATAAAATGGAATATTTGATAGATTTAGCACTTTGATGTGGAGCTGTAAGTAATCAAGGACTAAATTGAAGATAAATTCTAAGACATTTATAAGTTCATCATGTTTATGTCTCATAAATGATTTGAATGAGAAAACAGATAACACAATTATTTACAAATTAGTTTTAGGGACATAAAATTGATGCTATTTTGAATGTTAGGAAAGAAAGTGTGTTCTGGTTGCGTTGTTCTATGGGTTTACACTGAATCAATTTCCCTTTGCAGATCATATGATTAGCGTGCAATAGACACGTGTGCTCCCTTGTACATCATTGACATTTTATGACAAGCGGTCATGATTGGATATTCTCTTTAGTTTCCAAGTGAGCACTTTCATTCGACATCCATATGGACACTTGTCTTTTGAAGTCAGCGCAACATACAACTGAAATTCACATGGAGGTGCTTAAGCTCCTCTTGCGGTCACTCACGAGTCATATTTATTGCTGAAATCCATCACCCTGATATAACATGCATACTGATTGAACTCGGAGAGGCTCTGCTATTGACGATATTATCAAAACATTAGAAACCATTTTTGTGAAATTGACGATAATAATGTTATCAACATGCTGTAAAAGTAATACATTTCATGTGAGGTGGGTTATCTGTTTTGTTGAAGGAGGCTTTGGGGATATAAGATGAGATCCATTAGCCAATCTGTGTTGCAAACATCTCTTGTCTGTTGTGGCCATAATGTCTACAGCATTGTTCGTAGCAAATTTCTCTGTGTGCTGATACGGGCATGCTTTATTCACCACTAAAAAATCTTTTGTCAGGTGTATGCTTGGAAATGGAGTTAATCTGTCACAATGCTAATACATCCATTTCGGAAAGTGCAGTTTGTAGGATTCATCCTTGATGCAGAGTCTAAGAGCGCGACAAAGAAAACAACATCATCAACCATTACATTGCGGTACGTTGTGAGAGTGATCACAAGTACTTGGTACCAAGGGGATTCTGGGTAAGAATATAAGTTCACAGCATCCCTTGCTTGTTGTAAGAGGTGACTAAATGGATCGGCAGTCAGGCTCGCTGACTTGGTTGATGTTATCTATCCCAATTGAGTTGATCAATTCCCATGATGTCAATCACTGGATTACCTGGTCCTGACTTACTACAACTTATATTATACAACATATTTACAAACAACAATTGTGGATTAATGTTTATGATGTCATGTCAATCACAGGATTGTCTGGTCCAGATTTAATGATGAACAGACCCTGGTAAAAATGCTGGAATATTGCTGAATACAACATTAAAATAAATACAAACCAAACAAGCAAATGATTGGTGTAGACACCCATAACATCATCTCACATCATTACATTTCTGCAGGTGATATTAATAACTACAGCAGAAATATAACAAAATGTCCTATCCAAAACAGAAAATAATTACAAAAATCTGATAAAATGAAGTAATGAAACCAAATTTATAAAATTCTAAATGAGAATCATTCAAACTCTTTCAACCAAATAATTACGACCATTCATGAAACTACATTGGAGACAAAAAGTTCCCTAATGTCAATTTCACATTGATTTCCAATCTGACAGATCGTCAATGTCATGATCAAAGGGTGTAAGGCGGTGATGCCTTGTCCATTTCAGATGACCCACTACTGATAAGCATCAGCAGCCACCAATATTGCCGGTGCCCCTGCAACACACCATACCAAGCGTGGCAACAAGGCCTTCTGGGTAATCCCCAACGACAGCTTTAATCCATGAACAAAGCCTACTGACTGTAGTCAGTCATTCGTGGTCCTTGTCTTGCCAGACCCTTAAATGCGGATGTATCATTTAGTTGGTTAGTTCAGTGTAAAGGCTATTGGCTACATTATCCCATGAGAGTAGATGTACCATCCTGTTTGAGTGAGTGAGTTGGGTTTAATGCCGCTTTTAACAGTATTCCAGTTATATCACGGCGTGTCAGCTTAATGTGGGAGGAAAGCCCGAAGTGATGCAGGTCTCAGACGGTTACCACTTCGGTGAAACCCACGAGCACGGGTATGGTGCTGACAAACCTAGAAACATAATTGGGGCGAACTGGGATTCGAACCCACAATCATAGGTTTCTGGCGTGTCCAGGGGACGCAACTCTGCACAGCGAATTGCGGCGCCTTAGACGACTGGGCCACCCGTGCCCCCTCCATCCTGTTTGAAAAAGAGTCTCCAGAATTTGTTTTTTTGTATACAAAGATAACAAAATGATGTGGTGCATTTTTTAATCCTGACATCTTTGTCTGTCTGTTGTTTAGTGCCACACTAAACACTATTATAGCTTTATGATGGTGGTCTGTAAATAATCCACTCTGAGCCAGATAGTCCAGTGATTGACATCATGAGCATCGGTTTACACAATTGGAATATGATACATGCATCAGCTTGGTCAAAGAGTCAGCAATAAGCATGGCTTTGCTGAAGATCAGTTCTAACCCGAATCTTCATGGAGGATATACAGTAAACTACGGTTATAACGAATATCCTTATAACGAACTGGCAGATATAACAAACCTATGCTGTATATATGCTTATAACAAACTATGTTATAACAAATTGTAATTAGTATCTCTTTATGTTCCTTATAACCGTAGTTTACTGCATATGTAATTGACCATATACACATACAAAATGATTAGGCGTGTTTTTGTGTCCTAATATCATCTTTGATTATTTACAGATAATGAAATGATATGGTACATGTTTATATCCTAATATGTTTCAATCTACCTTTCAAGATTGTAACTTGAATATATTTAAACATATTTTAATACTTTCAGATTATTTGATATGGGTCACTGATACCAGGGGATAAAAAATAAAATCAATGAATTTTATACTTAATATTGAGATAATAGGTTGCATGTACGTTACAATTTCAGGTAAGACTGTATCAATAAAAGTTAGCTCACGTCTTTCAAATATGAAAATGGCATGACAGACTAACTGTAATATGAAAGAATCGGGTGTTCCTTAACCTCTTTTGAGTAATATATATTGTAATAATTACTTTCACACCTTCAGCAACAGCTAATGTCCACAGCTGTTCACGATGCAATAATTGGTCTGAACAGCCTAGGGTACATCTCAAGCAAGGCTCAGCTCTCTGCATGTTGTCATGTCTGAGAAATTGATCTACAAACATTATTAAGGTGTTATATTTGTTTAAAGAAACTTGAACCCCCTCGGGGGGAGTATATCTACAGAACGTTTCAGCTCAATCCATTAAGTGCTTCTTACATATGTTCTAGACAAGAAATAGAATGTTGTTTTTTCAACATCTTCTACAAAAGTGAATTTGTTTGCCAGTCATGATGCACAGACGAAACCTGAAACAATTGATGGTCAAAATATGTCAAGTTTTAGGTTCAGGTCTTGCGGTTCATGAGAAAATATTCAAAACAATTCCACAATTTGTTATTTTCAATTTTTAAATAAAAAATAATAATAATATTAATGTCAAAACATGAGTCTTCTTATGGTCCAGACATAATCAATCATGTTGTTCCAATGAAGTTGAAAATGTAAAATGTGGACTGACAAGATAGATGGACGACACGACATGACAAAAGGTCACATGGTATATTCCAGCGAGATGCGATGTACGATATTGAACAACATCTAGTGGATGAACCACAGCTCGTCATTTGCAACATATGTGTGTTTCAACAACGTCCTATGCTTTGTTGTGAAACATCATCATCAACAGGTGGATGTCCTGATGAATATCACCAAGGTGCAATATTCACCGAGCTTGGTATAACACAGATATTTATGATTGAAGACTTAATGTATGCAGTACTTTGTCATGTGTTAATGTGTGTCAAAATAAATTGTAGAAGTATTGATTGACAAGACTTCTGTAGTGTCATTGTATGTAAACAATAACCTTACATCACAGTCAGTCATGTTCTCTTCATATAGATACTCAATGTTCCATTTACGTGGATATCCACTCTTCTGCTCATGCCGATGCTCAAGGTCCATGTAGCTCCGTGCCTATGTACTATAATTATGGGGTGGCACAGGTGGCCCAATTGTCTAAGGCACCGCAATTCGCTGTGCAGAGTTGCGTCCCTTGGGCATGCCAGAAACCTATGCTTGTGGGCTCGAATCCCGGTTCGCCCTGATTGTTTTTATAGGTTTGTCAGCACCATACCCCTGCACGTGGGTTTCACCAAAGTGGTAAACGTCTAAGACCTGCATCATTTTGAGCTTTCCTCCCACATCAAGCTGACATGCTGTGATATAACTGGAATACTGTTAAAAGCGGCATTAAACACAACTCACTCACTCTATAATTATGGATACCCAAAGTTCTATATATTTTGGTGCCCATGTTCTATTCATAAGGATCCTCAATGTTCTATATATTTTGGTGCCCTCTCTTCTATTCATGCAGATGTTCAATGTTCTATATATTTGGGTGCCCTCTCTTCTATTCATATGGATGTTCAATGTTCTATATATTTGGGTGGCCATGTTCTAGTCATGCAGATGTCCAATGTTCTATATATTTGGGTGCCCATGTTCTATTCATGCAGATGTTCAATGTTCTATATATTTGGGTGCCATCTCTTCTATTCGTGCAAATGTTCAATGTTCTATATATTTGGGTGCCCATGTTCTAGTCATGCAGATGTCCAATGTTCTATATATTTGGGTGCCCATGTTCTATTCATGCAGATGTTCAATGTTCTATATATTTGGGTGCCCTCTCTTCTATTCGTGCAAATGTTCAATGTTCTATATATTTGGATGCCCATGTCCTAGTCATGCAGATGTCCAATGATCTATATATTTGGATGCCCATGTCTATTCATAAGGATCCCCAATGTTCTATATATTTGTGTGCCCTCTCTTCTATTTGTGCAGATGTTCAATGTTCTATATATTTGGGTGCCCATGTTCTATTCATAAGGATCCTCAATGTTCTATATATTTGGGTGCCCTCTCTTCTATTCATGCAGATGTTCAACGTTCCATTTATTTGGTGCCCATGTTCCATTCATATGGACGTTCAATATTCTATGTATTTGGAGGCCCTATGATCTATTCACATATATGTACATAAATAATAACAAAAATGAATAATTTCTCTTTCCCTTCACATTGTCAAAGCAAAACAGCTATGTACATGTATGTCAGTGCTTACAAGCGAAACAAATGAAGGTGGATAACAAAAGTTTTGATAGATAATTCAGTTAAAACATGAGTGATATTAAATTCACAATATAACTTTCATGCTAAAAGGTCAACACCATATAAAATGTTTTCATTCTAACTACTCCGGTTCATCAGCTCTGCATGACATCATGTCTGTTTTTTCACACATGCCAGGCGCTCAAGACCTCGATCTTCTCAGGGGGCCTCAGAACATTTGCTTAGAAATTAATTCTCCACTGATCTCAAAATGGGAGTCACCCGCCCTTGACACCAGGGAACATTACACACTGTCACATGACTCAATATCCTAGCAATGGTGGCATGACAGGAGTGAATAACCATTTTATTGCTCACACATCCAACACGTTTACATAATTTATTCCAAAGGTATGCAAGTGGCACCTACTTTCAAAGGAAATTTTAGACCAATTTTACAGAACACCCAAATGTGAAACTTCATTTTGAAAAATGAATTTTTAAAATCAGCATGTGTCACTAAGATAATTCAAGGGTCAGACAGAACATAATTATGACACATGGGGCTCATGCAAACTAACCCAAGGAGAGAATTAAAGCCGAAATTCTTCTGTTTATGACTCCCATGCCTTCCTTTCACATGGATTTTATTTGAATTTCCATGTAACTTTTATCAGCACTATTTTCTGTGTTGAAATGTGTCCCATAATTGTCTGAGATTCATTCCCCAAGGGTCCAATTATTCCAAAGTTGTTGAGCTGCCAACGACAGCCACTTTACTCTTTTCATACCGACATCATAAAGATTTTTGTGACTCTGAGGCTATTAGTTTACTCACCTCTTCCCTTGCCAAGGAAAATACAACATTATCAATCCTTAAGGTTAGACTACTCCATTTCGTTATTGAGCTTGAACAATGTCCTTTATGACTTCCCATTCCCAATGTCCACGCAAACAATATGCCAAGTTATGCTGTTCAATTTCGACACATTGCAAAAACAACAAGCTTTATTACTGCAGACAAGATTATACCAAATCTGTCTGAAAATAAGACTGCCATATCAAACGACTTTTTAAACTTCCCAGACTCATTTGATTTAGTCGTTGCCATGGAGATGATTTTTTAAACTTAAAATGGCAAGTTTATTGACATAATCTGATGAAACGAAACAATATAAATGTTAACAGTACCGATATGCATGATGCTTTTTCAGAAGCAATCAATGTTTAGAAGAAGTGAATGATTCAGAGAATCAATAACAGCATACAGATATACATGATCTTAACTGTAAAACAGAAAAATTCCTTTGATTCAAATATTGATATTGTAAACTGAACCATTCATTTTAGAAGATCACAGAGAATATCTGATATGTCCTGATCTGTAACTCGTGTATTTGATTTCATTCAATGTACATTCACACTAGAACATGCAACGTCCTTGTCTATAACTTGTGTATTTCACTTCAGTCAACGTACATTCACACTAGAACATGCAACGTCCTTGTCTATAACTTGTGTATTTCACTTCAGTCAACGTACATTCACACTAGAACATGCAACGTCCTTGTCTATAACTTGTGTATTTCACTTCAGTCAACGTACATTCACACTAGAACATGCAACGTCCTTGTCTATAACTTGTGTATTTCACTTCAGTCAACGTACATTCACACTAGAACACGCAACAACCTTGTCTATAACTTGTGTATTTCACTTCAGTCAACGTACATTCACACTAGAACATGCAACGTCCTTGTCTATAACTTGTGTATTTCACTTCAGTCAACGTACATTCACACTAGAACACGCAACAACCTTGTCTATAACTTGTGTATTTCACTTCAGTCAACGTACATTCACACTAGAACATGCAACGTCCTTGTCTATAACTTGTGTATTTCACTTCAGTCAACGTACATTCACACTAGAACACGCAACAACCTTGTCTATAACTTGTGTATTTCACTTCAGTCAACGTACATTCACACTAGAACACGCAACAACCTTGTCTATAACTTGTGTATTTCACTTCAGTCACTTGTCTATAACTCGTGTATTTCACTTCAGTCAACGTACATTCACACTAGAACATGCAACAACCTTGTCTATAACTTGTGTATTTCACTTCAGTCACTTGTCTATAACTCGTGTATTTCACTTCAGTCAACGTACATTCACACTAGAACATGCAACGACCTTATCTATAACTTGTGTATTTCACTTCAGTCAACGTACATTCACACTAGAACATGCAACAACCTTGTCTATAACTTGTGTATTTCAATTCAGTCACTTGTCTATAACTCATGTATTTAACTTCAGTCAACGTACATTCACACTAGAACATGCAACGACCTTGTCTATAACTTGTGTATTTCACTTCAGTCAACATACATTCATACTTGAACATCCCCCGTCCTTGTCCATAACATGTGAATTTCATTTAAATCAATGCACATTCAATAATTGCAGCTAAAATTAATAAATACAATGAATAAAGTTAAATGAGAACATTGCAACAAAGTTACATTTTAGAACATTTTGATATGTAAATTTAGCTCATTTGCATCTACCACCTTATCTTTTCATCATAATGTAATAAATATTCAGTATTTACAACAAAAAGTAAGAATGTTAAAATTGAAATAAAACCTTGACCAATCAAAATATTGAAATTCCAGTGAACTTGAAATATAAAAATATGGTAATTCCCAGCTTAAGCCCGCGCAATGTCTATAACCCCAGGCAATGCTCAGCGTGATTCCAGTCTCTCACCATCACACAGCCTCATCTCCCATAAAAAATTCAATTGCAGTTTTATCATTGATTCAATCTTGGAACAAAGACGCCTGGATATATGGACAGAAAATAACCTTACACTTCTTTACTATTCACTAAAGTCGCTAATATCCCGTAAAAAGGCGTAAATTGCATGACTTGTTTCCACTAAAGAGGCTAATGATACGAAAAGAAGCATAAATTAATTTATCCCAGCGTTGAACCAAAGAGATTGGCAGTCACTACAAGCTAATCCCAAGTGCTGGATGTGTATTCAATACAGGCAAACATTCATTCCGATGGAAAAAAGTTCATTTTATTCTGATTTTTAAAGGGTTTCAGCAGGTCCTTACACCAAATTTTATAATGCATCTTCTTCTCGGTCAAGATGTTTTGCGACACACTGTAAATTTACTGTCATGATATTCCTTGAAAGTGAAACCTGCTTTCTAATGCAATGAACGTGACACCTGCACTTAAATTTTGCCGAAATACCAGATTCTGGTAATTGGTTCACAGAATGCTTTCTCAGTTTCCTCATTTGCGAAAATTGGTTTAGCAGTCGTTTTAATTTGATGTATATTTTTTTCTTCATGACAATTAACGCGTGTATTTCATTATGTCATCAAGTGGCATGGGTTACTTGATATCATGGTTTGATATCCCAGGAAATCAGACTAACATTATCTAATTAATTCAACCCTGAAACCAGATCGTGTCACCCACAAATGTCAATATCAACTGTGTCATTCACTAAACAGAAACCACAAATGTCAATATCAACAGTGTCATTCACTAAATGGAAACCACATTGTGTCACCCACAGATGTCAATATCAACAGTGTCATTCACTAAACGGAAACCACATTGTGTCGCCCACAAATGTCAATATCAACAGTGTCATTCACTAAACGGAAACCACATTGTGTCGCCCACAAATGTCAATATCAACAGTGTCATTCACTAAACGGAAACCACATTGTGTCACCCACAGATGTCAATATCAACAGTGTCATTCACTAAACGGAAACCACATTGTGTCGCCCACAAATGTCAATATCAACAGTGTCATTCACTAAACCGAAACCACATTGTGTCGCCCACAAATGTCAATATCAACAGTGTCATTCACTAAACGGAAACCACATTGTGTCGCCCACAGATGTCAGTATCAACTGTGTCATTCACTAAATGGAAACCACATTGTGTCGCCCACAAATGTCAATATCAACAGTGTCATTCACTAAACGGAAACCACATTGTGTCGCCCACAAATGTCAATATCAACAGTGTCATTCACTAAACGGAAACCACATTGTGTCGCCCACAGATGTCAGTATCAACTGTGTCATTCACTAAATGGAAACCACATTGTGTCGCCCACAAATGTCAATATCAACGGTGTCATTCACTAAATGGAAACCACATTGTCTCACCCACAAATGTCAATATCAACGGTGTCATTCACTAAATGGAAACCACATTGTGTCACCCACAAATGTCAATATCAACAGTGTCATTCACTAAATTGAAACAATATTGTATCATTCACTGAACTGAAACAACATTGTGTCATTCACTGAACTGAAACAACATTGTGTCATTCACTAAACTGAAACAACATTGTATCATTCACTAAACTGAAACAACATTGTGTCATTTTTCTAAACTGAAACCACACTGTGTCAATCACTAAACTGAAACCACATTCACTTAACAGTCTAACACTGATACACGTCTGTCATAAAACATTTCAGTACTCACTGTAGGCAGTTAGGTTTTGAAATTGTTTTCATGAACGGTTGTTTTTTTAATACATAAGATCCTACATGTGCAATCAGTGAAATCCTGTTTCGGACACGCCAGTGTATTACTGCATTCAAGCTCTTCCCAATAATGGTTATCCTTGGGAAATATTTCCAGAATATAACACAAATAGGTAGTTCTTACCATACAGTCTTCACAAAATCTTTCAAACACAAGCGGTACTTACCTAAAACAAAGAAGAAAAAAACATACAGACACATAATAAACATGAATATTTGTCAAAAAACAATAAACATATAATACAAGGATATCTGACAAAAAACCCAATGATAATGACCATTATCATACTGTTGTAACAGGTTGCAGTAAACTTTAGTGATTAGTCCAAAGCCTGAGTCAAGGACAATTTTGTTTGGTCTGCTGAAAGTAGTCCACATAACACTAAAATCTACTGCAACTGATGCCATGAGAGACAAGTTGGGGTGGGAAGATTCAGATATTCTTGGGTGATTGTCAAAGAGCAAAACAGATATCCAAACATGCATTTGGTTGTCTTGGTAATAAACACCGCATCCACCCTATATTCTGATCCCCTTTTCTCTCTCCTTCCCCCTCCCCCTCCAATTATTATTATGATAGATAACATGAGTTATCTCCCCATTGGTCATTGGTCTGTTTGAGGTGAGGTGTCGTGAAATGGGGTTTAACATCATGTCCAAGATTATTGCACTCATATAGCGATATGTGTCTGTCTGTTTGTCTGCTTGCACTAATGCCGTTTAACAGAGCTCGCCCACTGTTCACAGTTTAACATGAATACCCAACTCAGACACAGTATACTGACAACCGAGCCGACCAGTCCTTGTTTTAGTCCCACAGTGCTGAAGAGCTCCAGGTGGAATAACAACAAGTACCTTCTTTTAACGCCTTTTGATAGGACGCAGCCGGGGATCGAACCCTGGCCTTTCTGCTCTCCGGGCAGACTATCAACCACAACACCACGGAGGCGGTCGGGTGTTTGAACATCACATGATGTTGCATGTTGTAATGCTGCACAATATTGCTGCATATGATGGTGACCTGTTTATAATCAAGTCTGGATCAGACAAACCAGTGGTCGATATTATAACCAACTTTCCCATCAGGATACAGTGACACACAGTCAACCAAGTCACAGAGCCTGTCCATGTGATTGGTTGGTTGGTTGGTTGGTTTGTTATTTAATGCCTCACTCAGCAATATTCCAGCTATATGACGGCGGTCTGTAAAAAATCGAGTCTGGACCAGACAATCCAGTGATTGATATCATGAGCATCGATCCACGCATTTGGGATCGATGACATGCATCGACCAAGTCAGCGAGCCTGACCACCCGATCCCGTTAGTCGCCTTTTACGACAAGCATAGTCACCTTTTACGGCAAGCATGGGTTGCTGAAGACCTATTCTACCCCGGAATCTTCACGGGTCCCAGTCCATGTGGATTTCTAAAGTATGTTAGCAGTAACATGTACATGTATTTATATCTGAGAGTCTTCATAACAAGAGGCTGACAGAGGCCAGGCATTACATACATGGACAAGGTATTTGGTCAATTATCAATAACTTAATATAAAATAAATAAAAAAATTAATATAAAATAATAAAAACCATCAAGGATGGGACAGTTGTGCAAACCTAAATAAATTGACACAATTTTTACTTTATTTCCTAATTGTGGCACACACAGTTTTTACACACATATTTTATATGCAGGCAAGTCTAGATCAAACTAAACCAGTTCTAGTCTAACAGCAGAAGACGAAAGGTTCTTTTGATAAAAAAATACAACTATTTCAAAGAAATGTTTTTTATAGACTAAGTGTGAATCTAGCTCTAGTCGGTCAACACTACAAACCAAAAGCAAGTGTGCCCAATGACTGTAATCAAGGAACTCATGATGTATCATTGTGTCACTATGTTGGAGAAAGCAACCAGGACTCATTAAAGGAGATCTGATCAGTGGAGAAAGTCCACCACACTGCTGTAGAAAACATAATGAGATGTCGCCAGAAACAAACAATAAATGTCAACACTGCAAAGTATTTTGGCATCATTCATTCACCAAATTTCTCGCTAATAGCCCAAGGCATCATTCCTTAGTAGCAGATAGATGCGACATGGGCTATGTGCATCTTACTTAGGTCTATTCCATCTGTCAGTCTTGATAAATTCCATCTGTCTCTCTCAACTTCCTTTGCAGAAGAGCAGGAATATCAATGTATCAAATTAAAACAAAAGGAATGTGGAATATCCCAAACATACACTGCCTGGCTGTCGGGAGGCACCGAGCCACACACAGTGATGTAGCCTACCAGTTCCCTTGATGGGGAGGAGCAGGTTACAGATGGCAAAAGATCTTTGGGAAATGTGTGAAATGAAAATAACGCCACTCAGCAGATAAAGAAGACCGAGGAACTTGGAACGTTTGTTTTTCCAGCGCTGTATCTATTGGTTTTATAAATTGGCCAACATGAGTGTTATTTCATTGATATCTACAACTGTTTTCACATTACACATACTGAAATTGATTCATGTACATGAAACTGACATGAAATATACATGAAATTGATTACATGTCACTCCATCATTACTAACGTAGGCAGGAATTTGGCCCTAGGTTAAAAAATATTTTCAAAATTACCACATATGCATTTTTTTCTGGTGAAAAAAATGAAACTATACAAATATGTTTTTCTCAGGAAGATCCCAGAGGGCAATTATGTTCCCAAAACTATTGACCCATGGTCACTTTCCAATAAATATTTGACCAATTTCTAAGACCTTCAGGCGAACTTGGCAGCTTGGTTGTACAAGAACTAATTGGTCCCACCATGATGCCAGAACCTACAATTACAAACCCATTTTGGTCCAAAAGTTATAGGCGCTGTTGTACAGCGTTGCTCGCTTACCATGATACTGCAACTAGTTAAATAACAACACCGCTTGAAAAACGGCGCCAATGTGTTTCCTGCTGTGCCTCCTAAGGCCGTTATTTTTCCAAGATTATAGGTATATTGCGTTTCTTTGCTTTGCCACCAGGTGCTTCGGAATGTGAGAATAATGGTCGGTACCATAATAAGCAGGGTAATGGTATCTCTGGAAGGGTGATCGGTGCAAGTGTTTATGATGCCCAGGGTGGAGCCGTGGTTGATTTCAGGCTGTTGATCAAATAGATTTATTGTAGATATTTCATGAAAAGATATATCTCAGCGTGGTGATGAATTGTGTTTTAGGACAAGTTTGTATTATCTTAACCTTCTGTATTATGTTTATTAACACATCGATTATTTTCGAATATTCTAATATACATGGAAACCTTTTGTTGAGGAATCCAGGGAAGAAGATTATTGTGAAATAGACATGTGTCAATTTCAATTTTTCAGAAATAGACAAGACATCGTCTATTTATGTTACACTGACGTTTGTATTGTATCAAACAGGTAAGCATGCAAAGAAGACAGGTAAAGGAATCCTTTTATTCAGTATTCCATTCCAGATATCTATTTTGAAATATACATGTATCAATTTCAAATATTCAGAAATAGACAAGGCATCATCTATTCAGGTTACACTGACGTTTGTATTGTATCTAACAGGTGAATGTGCAACGAAGATATATAAAGGAATCCTTTTATTCAGTATTCCATTCCAGATATCTGTTTTGAAATAGACATGTGTCAATTTCAATTTTTTAGAAATAGACTAGGCATCGTCTATTTATGTTACACTGATGCTTGTATTGTATCTAACAGGTGTGTGTGCAAAGAAGTCATGTAAAGGAATCCTTTTATTCAGTAGGCCAGTCCAGATATCTTTTTTGAAATAGACATATGTCAATTTCAATTTTTTAGAAATGGGCAAGTTCATCCCTTATGTATGTGACAGTGGTCCTGCATTGGATGGGAAGTCAAGTGTGTATGTAAGACTTTTAACAGTTGGCATATTTTTTTATGGATGATATATGGTTTCCAGCAAGCATATTTCCACTTGTGACTTACAAAGATTAACATACAGGGGGTTAGCAAGCACCAATCAACCAGTCTTAACAGCTGGAAAAATCTATTTCATGAAATATACATTTCATGTGTGTTTGGGAAATTGATGACAAGGAAGGACAAGATTTTCAGATTAACTCTTTCAGGGTCAGCAATCCATAGAAATAGGTTCCTTGTATATATTTATTTCAAAGATTGTGGACATTTTAGTCATAAATCATGTCGATAGATTCTGGGCAGCACAGCTCTGTGACCCCGGGGTGACACACCAGGGGTGACAAACGACATGTGATATGGACATCGCCATTCACACTTGTACACTATCTGAAATCAGCAAGATTGCGAGCTAGATTCACCTCACACGTGTTGGGGGTGCGCTCTTATTGAAATTGGTTAAAAGGGTTAGCGAGAGAAATTTGCATAAGAGATACATTGATGAATGGACCAGAATGATAGATTTCATTGCACTTTGACATAGATATTTGTGGTCTCTGCAGACTCTGTAACCTTAAACTTCTGTCTAAAAAGAAGGACCCCACATAGACATTCATGAAATACATGCGACAAATCCGCTAAAAGCAGAGGCAACTGTAGTTTGCAAAGTCAGCAAAATTCCAGCTGTATCACAGAGGCCTGAAGATGATGGGGTTTTGACCTAGAAAACCAGTGGTTGACACCATTAGCATATAAGTATTTCTGTAAGGACACACTTCAAGACACATCAATCGCCATATTGATAGACACATCATCTCACACATTGCTAGACACATCAATCGCCATATTGATAGACACATCATCTCACATATTGCTTGACACATCAATCACCATATTGATAGACACATCATCTCACACATTGCTAGACACATCAATCGCCATATTGATAGACACATCATCTAACACATTGCTAGACACATCAATCACCATTTTGATAGACACATCATCTCACACATTGCTAGACACATCAATCGCCATATTGATAGACACATCATCTCACACATTGCTAGACACATCAATCGCCATATTGATAGACACATCATCTCACATATTGCTTGACAAATCAATCGCCATATTGATAGACACATCATCTCACATATTGCTTGACACATCAATCGCCATATTGATAGACACATCATCTAACACATTGCTAGACACATCAATCACCATTTTGATAGACACATCATCTCACACATTGCTAAACACATCAATCGCCATATTGATAGACACATCATCTCACACATTGCTAGACACATCAATCGCCATATTGATAGAAACATCATCTCACATATTGCTTGACACATCAATGGACATATTGATAGACACATCATCTAACACATTGCTAGACACATCAATCGCCATTTTGATAGACACATCATCTCACACATTGCTAGACACATCAATCGCCATTTTGGTAGACATATCATCTCACACATTGCTAGACACATCAATCGCCATTTTGGTAGACATATCATCTCACACATTGCTAGACACATCAATCACCATTTTGATAGACACATCATCTCACACATTCCTAAACACATCAATGGATATATTGATATACACATCATCTCACATATTGCTTAACACATCAATCGCCATTTTGATAGACACATCATCTCACACATTGCTAGACACATCAATGGACATATTGATAGACACATCATCCAACACCCTTCCAGACACATCCTCCATCACACTTCAAGACACATCATCTCACACATTGCTTGACACATCAACTGACACATTGCTTGACACATCAACTGACACATTGCCAGACACATCCTCAAACACATACCTCCATCACTAACACTAAGTTGCCCCAAGATAACCACCTACTGCCCTACATTGTGAGGCCAAGCACCTGTACCCGACACCGACCTGAAGATAGCACATATGTCCTCCAGCTATAGAGTCTTAACCAAACTCCTCGGTTGTTGCATGGTGTAACCAGAGATCTCTGGTAGCTAGGCTCTCCAAACATCTCCAGGCCAGGACCTCCAGGATCACCAATGTTGTGTACAAAGTTCTCTCAAGATGGAGAGGTGGTGGGAATCAGAAAGTGTTTGTCTGATTCTCAGAGATAGGAGATGGAGAGGTGGTGGGAATCAGAAAGCGTTTGTCTGATTCTCAGAGTTAGGAGATGGAGAGGTGGTGGGAATCAGAAAGCGTTTGTCTGATTCTCAGAGATAGGAGATGGAGAGGTGGTGGGAATCAGAAAGCGTTTGTCTGATTCTCAGAGTTAGGAGATGGAGAGGTGGTGGGAATTAGAAAGCGTTTGTCTGATTCTCAGAGTTAGGAGATGGAGAGGTGGTGGGAATCAGAAAGCGTTTGTCTGATTCTCAGAGATAGGAGATGGAGAGGTGGTGGGAATCAGAAAGCGTTTGTCTGATTCTCAGAGTTAGGAGATGGAGAGGAGGTGGGAATCAAAAAGTGTTTGTCTGATTCTCAGAGTTAGGAGATGGAGAGGTGGTGGGAATCAGAAAGTGTTTGTCTGATTCTCAGAGTTAGGAGACAGTTCAGGTTCAGTGAAAAGTTCCAACAAAGAAGCTTCTACATTGGCTATAGAAGTAACTCGAACTATCTGACAATTGTTCTACGATATCATAACATATTCATGAAATACATAGTTTAACAAAAAAATCATTGACAATATTATTTGTTTGGTATGTGAAAATGTTAACATTGAATATATTCTAATCCCTCTTTTTCACATTTTATTTGTTTGACTTGATTGTTAAAATGCCTCCATTGTGTCCATTGGGAGTACTTTTGTGTGTCATTCGGAAACACTTACTTTTTTAATCCAGTTGAGTGAGCGCCTAGTGCTACAGGTAGGGCAGAACATGCTTAACCTTTTTGCAAACACTTGGTGTCATCACTGATTTTCAGTGATCCATTCATATAATTTTCATCACTACTTTGCCTTTTCCGCCCAATGGAATCTGTTTCAGCAGATAATTGAGACTGATTATTCTCTGGCTGTTGATGTTTTATATTCAAACAAAATGAAGGGAAAACCACCAGATTGCTAATCCAAAGAATGAAAGCAACATTGAATTTTGAAATAAAAATATGAAGCTTCGTAATTTTCGAAATGTTGTGCTTGAAATGTTGTTCATCGGAAACAAAGACTGCATGTTGAAAATAGATTTATGACATTGATTCATGGACATGTGTATAAACTTGTTGAAGTATGAAGTGAAATGTTAATTAAATTTTCAACATGTCATTCTCTTCATAAATTGGTATTCAATAACTGGGAAATTGATGAAATGAATTTTCATGGGTATGACCAATATTTTCTGACTGATGGAGATCCTTGAGGGAAGATACACCATACTTCAAGAATCATCCCATTTGACAAAAGCGATGATGCATTCTCCCTTAATATTCAACAGACTTGATGATCCTGGGTGCGAGTTGGTACAAGTCATTCATCCATGACCATCCATGTGTCATCATCTCATGGCCATCAGCATCCAAATTACCACTTTGCTTCCAACCTCCATCCATACAATTGATTTCGCACCCAAAGAACTGATTGTTACCCCAAAATGTCCCCATATTTGTTACAGAGGCAGAGACTTTTTTTTGAAGGCCATTAGCCCAAAATGCATCATGATGCTTTGTGAAGATCTGTTTTTTTCTGCTTGGTCAAACTTAGTATTGCCTGGGGGGAAATGTTGTCTCTGCCGATTACAAAAAGGACTAAACGGCCACAAGACAATGCTTTGGGACCAGTATGGCGGAAATGATAGAAAGAGAGCATTTCCTGTCATCGGGCTCTCATTCTCCAATCGCAAACAATCACATGACCCTGTCTTTGGTGAATATCTTAAGGCAAGTCGGCAGAAAATCACTGCCCTCCCTTCAAAAGTGATTATAATTTCGCTCGAGTGAAGATCAACACCATAGGAAACCTGCTTCTGAAAAAAGAACTGCATGAAAAACTATTACTGCCTGCTTTATTCCACTGCAGGAAGCAGGGAGAGACTGCCGCCAGCTTATTCCCCCTTTAAATTTTTATTGTTAATCTGTGTTCTCATATTTCTTGTAGAAAATTTCATTTTTTGTTAAATTCCTTGTTCTCAGTGGAAAACAGCCGTAAGGGATTATTTCTCAGTCTTAAGAACCATCACAAAATTGACAGTTATTTGAGTTTTCTCTCCTGTACTGCCCAGGAATGAATGCAATGGTGTTGATGGTACTTGAAAGTGATAGCATTTGATATGGAGACTTCTTGTTATCAACTATACTGAAGACACTTTACACAGAGTGGTGGCTAGATAATACCTAGCTTTCTGATCCAAACTTGTTTATTGCAACAGGTTTCATTGCTATGGCACAATGTAAAACTGTAAACATATAGCGTCAATGTTAGAGAATAACCGGTTAACCAGTCAATCAAAACAGATTGCATTTGGGTTAAAGGAGAAACTGAGGTGAAAATTATATGAATGGATCACTGAAAATCAGTGATGACACCAGGTGTTCAAGATAAATCAAACTCCGTCATGCCTTTTAACCACACAGGGTTTACACAGAGATTTCTATCAGATACGGAAAGGGTTTTGCCACTTTATTTCAGTTAAGAGATAAACAAACTGTGTTTTCTAGATCATTGTTACCTGTATCTGAGAAAAGACTACTTTCCAAAAAACATTATCTTCCTTGTTTAAATCGGCACCATATTATTGTAAAATGAGACCTCTGTTTAACTGATCAGAGACCAGTGTTTATTGTTATGGTGAGGTGAGGTGAGGTGAGGTGAGGTGAGGTGAGGTGAGGTGAGGTGAGGTGAAATTGGGTTTAACGTCGCATCCAAGATTATTGCACTAATATAGCGACGTGCATGTACGTGTATGTACGATTTATAGTGCCAGCTGACTAAGATACCATGCCGCAGTTTAACATGAATACCCCACTCAGACACAGTATACTGACTCTGAGCCGACCAGTCCTTGTTTTAGCCCCCTAATGCCAAGTGCCAGACAGGGTAACAACAAGTACCATCTTTTAACATCTTTTGGTATGACGCGGCCGGGGATCGAACCCCGAACCTTCCGCTCTCTGGGCGGATGCTCTACCACTGGACCACGGAGGCGGTCTTATTGTTAAGGTGTTACAATAAGTGTTGCATACTATTGCGTTATTCATACCTAACACGTAACAAGAATTAGTGTCTTGAAGTAACATGTAACCTGGGAAATAATTGTACAAAAAACATAAAATAAATGTTTTAATCTTTGAAAATGTCACTGACACAAAGTTAGAGAGTTTCAATAGTTTTCTCCTGACAATCATGGCATGGGTAAAAAACCTCTTAAGTCGCTAAAAGTGTCAATTTGAAAAATAACAACCATTAGCAGTGCAACCACATTTAGTTGACGATCAAATGCGAAATGGCTATCATATTTCTAGCATCAAATTTATCACCCAAAAGAAAATATAACAGACATTTCCCAGAAACAGAATCTGTCTTTCTATCTCACGAGGTTAGTATGATTCTATATTCAACTGCAAAAAGCATATCATATTCCCGATTGAGCACAAGTCTGATCATCTTCTGAACTTGTCATTTCATCTACAGCTTTTAAGTCAAAAACACCCACTGGATAATACTGGTGCTGTTAGAAAAAAGAGATTTCCATCGGTCATCCTGCCATCATGTCAGAGCTAGAATTACCAATTACGGCTTTTAATCTGAAAAATAGCAGGAACAAACCTATCTTTGCTGACATTTGTAATTTTTTAAAAAGCCCTTAGGTATCAATTCTTATCAATCACAATTTAAACATTTGAAAATAAATTTCAACTCCCGTTGTTGCTTAGCAACTGCATTAAAATAGTTTTTCAGCCCAGGAATTATAACTTGCTTTTTCCTCTAAATTTGATGGTTGGACTCACACCTTTAGGAAAACACTGTATAACTATGTTTATTGAAGTTTCAAAAAGTAAACAATCTAAATTGCAAATTGTTATGAAGTTGACAACATAATAATATCTGATAAAATCCAGACTGAAGATGCATATGATCAATGGATTTTGTAAAATTCTGAGAGAATTCACTTGGTCTGCATCATCACTATGTCAACTCAGAATTAAATCAACTTCTTATAAGTTTAAATTTGTTTGTGTTGCAAGCAATATTTGAATTGTTGTTTCCATGGTTTCAGATCACAATTGATGACAATACTTTTTATAATTGAAAAACCAATAAACCAAAAAGATATTTGTTTTGCATTGATCGAATTCATGACTTGTTATTTTCTAATAGTGAGTGAGTGAGTATGGTTTTAGCAATATTCCAGCAATATCACGGCGGGGGACACCAGAAATGGGCTTCACACATTGTATCCATGTCGGGAATCGAACCCGGGTCTTCGGCGTGACGAGCGAACGCTTTAACCACTAGGCTACCCGACCGCCCCTATTTTCTAATAGAAAAAGGACTATAAATAAACTTGACAGAGATAGACTTCTGACGTTTTACTAAACATAATGATACATGTTGTCATGTTGGTTGCAAATACATCCTACAGCCTTGAAATCTGTCATAAAATCCCTGCAATTTACGAGTGTCATCAGTTTCTTGAAATAGACATGGTTTCCCATCACAGCACTGTTCTTCAGGTTGCATGCGACAAATCACTTGTCATGGACAACAATCAATATGCCCTCACATGAAACTGACATAAAATTGGAAACTTATGATGACCCTAGATATTGCCATCACTAAAAACAAATGGCCAGATATTTGCCAGCAGTCTGAGTTTGTACTGCATTCATGTACTCATTATTCATGTGAAAGAAGTGAGAAGACAATGAAAGGGAAGGCAGAAGTAAGAAGGAATGAAGAAGAAAGGAGTGATAGAAGGAAGAAGGGAGAAGAGAAAAGGAAAAAGCTGGGAGGGATATAAAGCAGGAAAGAAGAGCTAAATAAGCAGGAAGAGTATTGTTTTACGCCGCATTTAGCGAAATTCAAGCAATAACATTTTAGGGGACACCAAAAATGGGCTTCACACATTGTACCCATGTTGGGAATCGAACCTGGGTCATCGCCATGATGAGCGAAGACTTTAACCATGAGACTACTCCACTGCCCCACAAGTGAGTGAGTGAGTGAGTGAGTGAGTGAGTGAGTGAGTGAGTGAGTGAGTGAGTGAGTGAGTGAGTGAGTGAGAGGGTGGGTGGGTGGGTGAGTGAGTGAGTGAGTGAGTGAGTGAGTGAGTGAGTGGGTGGGTGGGTGAGTGAGTGAGTGAGTGAGTGAGTGGGTGGGTGGGAGGGTGAGTGAGTGAGTGCGTGAGTGGGAGGGTGAGTGGGAGGGTGAGTGAGTGAGTGAGTGAGTGAGTGAGTGAGTATGGTTTTTACGCTGCTTTTAGCAATATTCCAGCAATATCACGGTGGAGGACACCAGAAATGGGCTACACATTGTACCCATGTCAGGATTCGAACCCAGGTCTTTGGCATGATGAGCACTTTAACCACGAGGCTACTCCACTGCCCCACAAGTGAGTGAGTGAGTGAGAGAGTGGGAGGGTGAGTGAGTGAGTGAGTGAGTGAGTGAGTTGGAGGGTGAGTGAGTGAGTGTGAGTGTGAGTGTGAGTGAGTGAGTGAGTGAGTGAGTGAGTGAGTGAGTGAGTGAGTGAGTGAGTGAGTGAGTGAGTGAGTGAGTATGGTTTTTACGCCGCTTTTAGCAATATTCCAGCAATATCACAGTGGGGGACACCAGAAATGGGCTACACATTGTACCCATGTGAGGATTGGAACCCAGGTCTTTGGCATGATGAGCAAACACTTTCACCACTAGGCTACAACACTGGCCCACAAAAGGGAAGAAGCAACAAAAAAGAAGGAGAAAAAAAAAAGAAGCAAGAAGGGAGAAAAGGAAAAAGCAAGTAAAGATGAAGGAAGATGAGTCTATGGCATTTCCTGAACCACATGTAGATTGTTGTAAAATAGGTACGCCATGAAATGTATCCACGGTTTATTGCAATGACTGCAGACATATATATGCACATAAACACAATGGCATTACGCTGGTGAAATACACAAAACCTATTGGCCGCTTACTGTAACAGATGGCAAAGTATAACTCGCATGGTCTGTGTTGTATTTGTACATGAATGCCAAGGAATATTAAAAAGAGATCATGATGCTACAAAATGGATCATGTTGCGATATAAATGTGTCAATGTCTGAAATAACACAGCTAGAAAGCTAGCAAATATTTCTCGTCAATTTCGGTTTTCCATTAACTGACGACAACACATATGAAAACATGGAAAGATAAGAAAAGAGGTATCTATGCCAAAATATATATCATATATATATATATATGAAACATAAAACTGTTTGTGTGTTGAATTCCTGACATAAGATGCGAATACCCAGGGCATTGCTTACATTAAACCCTCTTTACGAATATGCACCAGGCACAAAAGGGATCTGAGGATTGAAGTTGTAGATTTCAGACATCAATCAAATCCCTTAATGACAGTTTGATATGACACTGACACAAGTGTGTCAATCAAGTAATGTATGTACATTTTCGTAAATACATTCAAGAACATGAAAAAACAGCTATGTATGATACTGTTGTTCCTTGTTCACAGTGTCCAATCACGTCCATTTCACACCTTTGTATTGAGAACACCATGAAAGAAACTTGTAGATTTCATCAAAGAAATATGCAGGGCCGGTTTGGTTCTCATCAGCATCTGTATGGTTTTGTTCAGTGATTCCACGGAAATCCAGGGGAAATCCAGGGCTCATCAATTAGAGGGAACATCGATTATATCTCTGTGTCTTGGTGGGTGATAGATGACCGTGAGATGACCCATTGGGGTCAGTGTCACTTGTCCATGGTAATTGTCACATTAGTGGTAACTGGACTCTGGTCGTTCCAAGACCAGCTGATTTGTAACCTGTGATTATAAGATTTGTAGATTGGAGTTAAATGCTGGCAAGTCAACTTTTGACATGGGTTTTATATAGGTGTGAAGTGACTTTAGTTCACTAGGTCCGAAGGGACAAAGTGCTGAATCCTGTTGTTAAAATGATATAGACAGATTCCTTTAATATCATAAAGGCTGAGAATATGGATACTGATTCAGTAATTCCATTCCCATTGGAATTGTGGTGACCTTTCCACAGAGATCCAAATCAAGAACAAAATAATTAAAACACAATTCAAAGTTCTCAAAAGAAGTTAAAGGACACCTGGTTTTTCTATATTACTAAAGTTAATCTGTCATGTATGTCACCCGATTCTTTTATATTACTATATGTCATGTCATCAGGTGTTCTTTGACTTCTTTTGATTTGTACTTGTATATAAATAATTTGAACTAACAAAAATGTTTCAGACAGAAATTTGACTCAAATTTATATAAAAAATACAAACAATGTTTTATTTATTAGTGAAATAACAAAAACAATCGATTGTACCTTTCAATTTAATAGTTTTCTAGTTTACATTGCATTTCAAGCATGGCGACCACAACACAAAAATGCACTGAAATAATATGAAGACAATAAGACATGTCCCATATAAAGGTTCATTAATCAGGAAGCATCTTTCTCATTGACTAGACATAAAAAAATACTCTCCGCTACACGCTCACTGTGAAATATTTCTTTGTTTTAGATGGGACCGATGCACTCAAGCAAATTACGTTAGGAAATTGACATTGTTTTTTCTTGACTAATGATTGACAATTTGACTAGGAGCAAGTCACACCTTCAGTATGAATCATGAAATGTACATGAAAATTCTTCTGCACTCTGCAATGCATATCGGTTTAAACAAGATCTGCAATTTACAAGGTGATTAATTTTAATCAGGGGTTGAGTCATATTGCCTTTGATGGAAACATAGCGTCAATGTCACAGAGGTCAGAGATGTAATTCCTAAAATTGAGGATTAAAGAATGAAAACTATAATCTTGACCATGAAAATTGTAGGGATAGAAATGGAAGCAACTTTTGATAATTACGATGTTGATTTCCCCTCAAGTGAAATAGAGCACGTAAAGCTATTCACTTACATTTGCTAATGTTTTGTCTGAAATACAGTAAGAACACAATAATATCAAATTAAATATGCAGTATTGGTGACATCTGAAAAATCTAATACATTACAATAATTGATCATTTTTCAAATTTAAAATAATTTACACATCTGTTCAGTGTCAAAGATTGATTCATAATGCATGATGCACATTCGTCTATTTCCAGTTGTCCGTAATTGATTCGAAATTGACACCGACCTCGCGGTGTAATTATCAGCCAATGGTCATGTGTAAGCAGGAGGTCATAAATTACAATTCCTCCACTCTGTACATCATTCCTTCACCAGCTGCCCGGCAATTATTATTATTACAAGGAAAAATGACGCTACTTATTTCTAATGATTCCAGATTATGTGGAAAATTAATACAATTACGAGAAAATTCTTAAAGAATATTGGTTTGTGGAATATTAATTTAATAAATTTCATTACTCTAAAAGAACACAAATTGAAGTTAAATGACACATTTTATACACACACACCAGTCTAGATAATCCATGTCAATTTCAACACATGTCAAATGTCAGTTGTGTGAATGCTGTGTACACAGACATCCTAATTACTTCCAGCTGTCTGTCTGAAATGTATTATGTTTCTTATCTATCATAAACTTATGAATTATGGGGAACTTTCATGTGTAAACTGAAGCACCAGGTAAGGTCAAAGGGCAGACAACTCTTCCAGCTATTGACTAAGGGTCTCTGGCAGGTGAGGCCACTTTAAACAAGATCAAAGCCTTCTTCATGCAATGATTGGCAGCAATCAACAACGTAATGTACGTCTTGTGTAACATATCCTCTGTGTTCATGGCACAGTGAACAACATTGGTGGTCTGCATGTGTGCAGTCAATGACAATAGAGACTTCAACCAGTTGCTATTTGTCTAACTGGTGATAAGCTCTTGAAGGGAAGAATCACGTGGTATTGCTCACTTAAGAAAAATTTCATTGGATCTTAGCAGGATTTGGTAATAAAAAGTTTATTGCCCAGACAGAGGCTGAAATATACATGTCTGTGATGGTCATACTTGACTTAAAGATAAACATCAAAGTGTACATTTCAGCTACCTGTCCTCATAAAATGGAATGAAAGATGGGTGGGCAAAATTATTTGATCTGTCATGATCTTTTAATTGTTCACAAAGATTTTTATTGTGGTCAGGACATTGTGATATTGATATGGCGTGAGTGATATTGATGAGGTTTATTGTCTTGTGTATATCAAGTGGAACACACGAATGCCATGTGGAAACTTGACAACAATGGTCAACATTTGAAGCTTGAGAATAGATACAGACATTAAATAGATAAATAGATATTGATGAGTCACAGGTATAGACAATGTGTACTATGGCCTCCTCCTCCACTGTCACATGCCTCTCAGTCACCTGTTCCACCCTTCCCTCCACACACACACACACACACAATACCAATATATCTTTCAGCATTTTGTCCATGTTAAAAATTGTTCCATAAATCAAGTCACATGAAATAGCAATACATTCTGGCGCATCATTAAGAAATAATCACTCACTGATAAATTTAAATCATGCAGATTCTGTCTCAACTTGACTTCACAGAATCTCGTGTTTCCAACAGCAGGCAGACTACACCTTCTCAGTAGCGTTAAACAGACATTGACATTTCACATGTCCACTGACCTAAAGTTTAAACACACAGCATCAACCTCACAGCATCAGCCATGCAGCACATTACTCATCAAGGTAGCCATTGACACGGATCTCATCTAATTAGTTTAATGCTGCAGATACATCAAAATCATAAAACAATTTAAAAGCATGCCTACATTTTGTCAACATCGTCAAATTATTGATTCAGTTGCATGATATCAGTACACTATGAATCTGATGAAGTCAGTACACTGTGAATCTGATGAAGTCAGTACACTATGAATGTGATGAAGTCAGTACACTATGAATCTGATGAAGTCAGTACACTATGAATCTGATGATGTCAGTACATCATGAATCTGATGAAGTCAGTACACTATGAATCTGATGATGTCAGTACACTATGAATCTGATGAAGTCAGTACACTATGAATTTAGACCAGCTTTTATATGAAAGTGATAACAATAGGTGGTCAACAAGACTGTGTCAATAGCCTTTAATCAGCAAGTTTCTTTTAATAAACAAAGGTGGCACCTCCTTAAGTGTGTCGAAAGTACTTCACCACAAAATATACAGCAGTTTCATAGTGTTTGCATATCAATAAAGCCCTGATTTCATAAAAGCACAATGATCAGATCGCCATTAAACCGTTTATATCTGTTTACAATGTCGATCCAACCCTTGTCATAAAGTCACGATAATATAATAGGGTTTATTTGTCAAGGCAAATATTTCATACAGGACTATGTATGATTAGTTGCACTGACATAAAATATTTTAAAGGCTATTACATAAAAATCCACCTTATTCCAACAAACATGTGTATTTCATTAATACTTTTTATTTGGCGTATGAATCACAAACAAATTGAATTGCATGCACATGATTTATCCGAATAAGCTCCATGACAGCAAGTATCAATACCATTACGTATTACGTTGATATATTATACCTGATTAGACAATGTTCAGCAGAAGCTATAAAGATATTGATAAAACATTAACATCTTTGGTGTGCATTGCATGCTATACACTCTGATCAATTTCATCCCAGCATTTTCCATATCAATTCTCCTGCAGGAACTCAGAAACAGAATGGCCAGTGCTACACAGTGATGGTGACAGGCAATCTGATCTCCCCCACCATCAACAGTTCAGCAGGTGTGACGACAACCAAGCGCAGGGCAAGGTGTGCAGTGTACCTGTAATTAACAACCAGCCCTTTGTAGTAGCACCAGCAGCTGTTGCGTTGAGGCTGACGTGGATTTCCCGGTACTGTTGGGAAGGGACTGACACTGACAGTGTGCCACTCACACGTCCCACGTATGTGACCTCTGAACTGATGACACAGGGGAATAGTCATCATTGCAGGGACTTACGCAATGCACAAATGTGTGTCCAGTATGCACAGATGTAGAGTATGGAAGCAGGATGAAAATAAACAGCATCCCGAAGGATGCGCAATAACATTCATTGTACCTACAGCGCATCAAGAGTAGTTATGGGTGTCTGTTATTTCATCCATCAATCATGACCACTGTCCACACGATCATCGATTCATTCCAGGATCTGAAGTAATTATCACAACGTACTGTACACTACAATAATTATTACTTTACAGGACCCTCATATTCCCAGGAAGGACCCTTAACACTAATTATCGGGGTCCCCTGGACCCCTAATTTTGTAAGTCAAGGTAACACCCTGTGATCCTACTCTCTGGATGGCATGCACTGGTCATACGTGGAAAATCAAAACCTTAAAATTGTTAAGTCTTTGAAAGGCATTTAGAAGTGATAGAATTAAGGAAGAGAATTTATGGATGTCAACTTCTTTGTTATGAAGAACACCTGTAAAAACAACTAAGGAAACGTTGTGTTCCTCATAATAAAGAACTTGATATCCATAAATTCTCTTCCTTATGTGTATCACTTCTAAACGCATTTCAAAGCTAATCCCCTATCAGCGCCAATTTTCTTTCAGCTTACCTTGGTTTCCACCTTTGCTATCGTATTTCGTTTGTTGTTCTTATATGTACATATATATATGTTCTCTGCCTCATGGCATTAATTCACCTGATGAAGGAGTAAGTATATACTCCGAAACGTTGTGTTCCTCATAATAAAGAAGTTGACATACATAAATTCTCTTCCTTAAAATTGTTGATCTACTTTTCAGTCACTATACTTTAAGTGTATGCTGTAAGTGGTTTCCGTATACACCCTGGTACCTTGTCATACGAATATACCTATACCTAATGAACACATGCTGCACACACGAGGTGATTGCATGTTTGAGTAGAAGCATGCATGCACACACGTACATGCACACACTGAGGACATATATATGCACAGGGTCAACTGCAAGACTGCATGAAAACCTTGGAAACTATTTTTTTCTTTTTCCTTGGAGATTCCTCAGTAAAACAGATCACATGTACTGTACTGTACAAAACAGGCTCTAACATAGGAATTCATTATGAGGAGTATGACTCTAAGTTTTGTTTGTTTGTTGTTTAATGTCACACTCAGCAATATTCCACCTATATGACAGCGGTATGTATAAATAATCGAGTCTGGACCAATGCTAACATACGAGTCTGCAATGGTTAACAACTATGTCAATTTGCCAGTGACTGATTTGCTAATGTTATGCCTTATATGCATTACACATGGGAGTCATGCTTTGATCAAAGTAAGAAGCCATTCAATCTTATGTCACACCACATGTTTAACAGGCATGTTTCATAGCATTTTGATCAAAATGTCTACCAAGCGGCACTGATATGCAGTGTCCACCAGGTGGCACTGACACATAAATGTCCACCAGGGGTCACTAACACATAAATTTCCACCAGGTGACACTGACACACATAACTGTCCACCAGGTGGCACTGACACACATAACTGTCCACCAGATGGCACTGACACACATAACTGTCGATCAGGTGGCACTGACACACATAACAGTCCACCAGGTGGCACTGACACACATAACTGTCCACCAGGTGGCACTGACACATAAATGTCCACCAGGTGGCACTGACACACATAACTGTCTACCAGGTGGCACTGACACACATAACTGTCTACCAGGTGGCACTGACACACATAACTGTCCACCAGGTGGCACTGACACACATAACTGTCCACCAGGTGGTCCTGACACATAAATGTCCACCAGGTGGCACTGACACACATAACTGTCCACCAGGGGTCACTGACCCACGGAGTGGTGTACATTTCAGTCCATCAGCCTTCATTAACCAAACATCAAATATTAAAAATTATGTACTAAATAACCACAGTGTTTGATCACTGATTACAACTATTGTCCTCAGTAAGCACACCCTCCTCACCTCTTTGTCTAACATCAGCTCAGGGCTAAAACACAAATCCGCCACGTCATTAACCTGGTGCATGTAAAACTGTATTGGAAACTTACGCGCTATTGATGTCGCAAATACCATGAAAGACCTATCAGAAAAGTAATCCCTTAATGCATCCACAGACCCTCATGCAAAGCATCTCTCAGCAAAGACTGAAATGAATTACATAATTCTGATTGAGCATGCTCCGATTTCCTATCAAGAAATCCATGCATGAAACAGACGACCCATCTTGATGTTGCGTATATTTCGTTTAGGAGGAAAAACTTTAAAAGCCCTGATTAGTGGGCCCAGTCATCGTTTTCATAATAGAATGACATTTTTTCCCCAAACTGATCAATATCTAGAATGTCTTCAATGAATATCCTCCACCCTTGTACAGAGAATAGGGATACTAACTGCCCATGAGGATGAATGAACCAGAGATAATCTAAATTGAAGACGAACTACATAATTAGTTTGGCTCGTTAGAAGGAGCTTAATTACTAATAGCATTCTTCAAGAAGTGAAGTGTCCCTGGGAAGGCAAGCATTTATTCTTCAAGGTGTGTTATTAGGCTTTGTGTGATGAAATATGGCCAGGTCGCATTATGAATCTTCGTTTAGAGGAAGATTTTACTGAATTAGCCCGATTAGGCCACTGATTGGCTTGTCATTGGTCTCCGCGATGACAGTCATAGGATATCATAATCAAATTAACGTGCAGTTTGGCAAATTTTAGCATTAGGAATGTGAGGATGTCTTGAGTCACGAATCGGCTAGAGTCTTACATTCATTATCTTGTAGGAATAGTGCAGTAATCGGGTTTAACTTCTCGTGAACTCAACTGGCTCTACCTCCAACTGAGTTCACGAGAAGTAAACCTGATTATTGCAATATTCCTACAAGATAATGAATATAAGACTCTAGCCAATAAGTGATACATTCCTTGCGTTCAGTGAGTCCTGGAATGAAGTGATTTGTTTTGATCAAAGACAACATTTTTTGTTTCATTTCAGCAAATACTTTTAAAGAGTTTCTGGGAAGCTTCAGTGGAGCAGTGATGTGAAAAATGAAATATTGGATGACCAGCGATTGGTTCTGATTGTTCCAACACTCGAAACCAATATAGAACCATTGGTTATTGAGGCATCTTATGGAACTTTGTCTTTTATCAAATTTAAGTTAAGTTTTAAATTTTCGCAACTGAAGTGAAAACAAATTCCCAAATATAGTATTCATTACCAAACCCTTTGTGTATGCATAGGTGGCAATAATTACATATACCAATAATGCTGTAGGCTAACTATAGAATCATGAACCTGTTTCTTTATGAATGGGATGTGACATCAAAAGTCCCTAGAACCTATGTGGGAGAATTTGACATTGCTGCAGTGCCTAACACATTCATTTTACACTTGGTAGGGAGTGAGATATCCCTGTATGGAGCTTGGGGAAATCTGTGTACACAAAATATGGTGACATCACAATCAGTGCCTTTCCTACAATTTTGTGTTTGTTTCTTGTTTTACGTAGGATGCAGCATTATTCTGGCTATGTGACGGTGGTCTGTAAATAATCCAGTTTGGACCAGATAATCATGAGCATTGATCCACGCAACTGGGATACAATGACATGCATCAACCAGGTCAGCGAGCCTGACCACCCGATCCCGTTAGTCACCTCTTACGACAAGCACTGGTTCCTTGGGACCTACATTCTTGCCTGAATCCCCACGGGGCTGCTACTAGAATGAGGGTAGGATAAGGTCATAAAAAAGAAGTGCAAATAGGATTCTGTACCATAGTATGGCCATTGCTGGGCTGTGCATATCATGACATCACACTTGAAATAGACATCAAAGTTTGAATTTCAGATTCTAATATATATCAAGAAATACATCCTATTATTCAAACAATCCATGTATATGTATGCTACAGTCATGAGAATGTCTATGTTTCACCAAAACAATGCATTGTGATGTCTCAGTTACCATGACAACACAATCAAATGACATCGCTAATCTCTCTGCCACTGAAGCTGTACATTTTACACACAAAACACTGGAAAAATTGGATTAATGACTTTGGAGTATAGATAGAATCTCACCATCGTGAGTCTTAAACATTTATCGACTCGTGTTGATATATTTCACATAAAAAGTCTATAAAAGAGATTTTCTATATATATGTATACACCTCAGATAAAACAGTTGATATCAAATCAACATAAAACATATTGGGATTTCTCCCTGTGGACACGGAACACACAAGGGGTCATTTAGCTAACAACTGTATTTACTACCAGCTTACATAGATCTCCTTGAGGATATCCCATTTTATTGTTTTGCCTCAGGGAAAGATTTTGCTTTTGTCAATGGCCCCATCAACATGCAATGTACACTGCCTGAGAAGTCGTCGCTCGAGGTCCGGCATTGTCTTACTCATCGTGACATCATGATAAAAGCAGTAAAGTCATCATGAGATCAAAAACAGTCGTAATGTGATGAGATCAGCCTCTTTAGTCACAAAGGTGAAAAATGAATTAGACTTGGCTGAAATTTAATTTTAATTTTAAAATTATGAAAAATATCATTTTTTTGCAACTGCTTTCCTGTCTTAGCCTTTGATTTATTAAGATTAACGCACATACTTTTTCAAATATAATTTCTTTAACACGTCTTTCAAAATCACACCTCATTTCAGTATTTGCAAACCAGTCCTGAAGAGGTTATACAAATTTAATGCATGAACCATCTTTAACTGGAACCAATTTGAAAAATAGTGTTTTTTCTCCATCACTGACAACTTAAGACCTAATGAACTTGAGCAGAGTGACTTAATTACCTACTTTTTATAATCAATTTCAAATCTGTCATTTCTTGTCAAAAGCTGATTGATTTAAAGGCACATTCATTCATGACTGAAGTTCACTCCGAGCATATGTCAGCTCACGGCTGAGATTTAAGTTAAAGTATAATTGATTGTTTCATTCAACGGACGCTATGAATGGAGTCACATAAATCTATCACAATAAACAATAGCATTTGTAGGAAGTAATTGATATAGCAAGGTATGTTGATTATGAATGGAAACTCACGTTGATAAATTTCCTTCTATTCAGGATATTTTTCAAAGTTGTTCAATATTGTGAGCTGTGAAAAATATATTTCACAGCTT
The DNA here is from genome assembly GCF_022045235.1 of Haliotis cracherodii. NCBI lineage: Eukaryota > Metazoa > Mollusca > Gastropoda > Lepetellida > Haliotidae > Haliotis > Haliotis cracherodii. The sequence continues at coordinate 13,799,610 of NW_027266270.1, read as the reverse complement.
CGTAAATTTTCCTTTGATGTTTGTCGTGGATAAGTATTTGGCTTAATTTAAGCTCTTTGAAAATCACATGTTCATAAGATTAACGTACTTCATTTCAAAGTAAATAACATAATTCAATAATTCAGCTGTATGTTAACAGACATTCCCTTCATTCATTATTGAATCAATCTCAGGTAATGAATGAATCATGCCAGGAAAGCTGAGATTTGCTTGAAGTACTTATATATACATATATAAACTGAATTCCAGCTAGTTGTGGCTAAGACATAAAAGAGAGATTACCAAACAGAGATAATCCCTAAATCTCCTCTAATCCCTGTTCACGCAGTAAGCATAAGATAAAAAGACCTACTAAAAACCCTAAGCTCATTAATGTCGTTTTATGACATTACATCACATGGATGTCATTAAGATATTACTAGGTTACAGTCAGGGTGTGAGGCAGTGACTCAATGTTTGACATCAAAGATAACTCAGCCTCCCCCCATCATCTGCCAGGGCGGGGTTCGCGACCGTCCCTCCACTTAGAGCATGTAGGGATTAACACTGTAATGTCTTGCAAGCAGGATTTGGCTGCCGACTGCCATAGGGCTCTGCAAAGATGTTTAAGCCAGGTCTCGGAACTGTGACAAGGCTGTTAATCCTTCATGCCTTATTCTGGCATAAGCTTTGTGTCAGCCTTATTCCAGACAGATGTACAGGAAACATGGAGGAAAAGGATTTCTCTTGCCGACGTACTTCTGATGTTATTTTAATTTTTTAAAGAAATATTCTTTAGAATAAAAATATTTATCTTAGGGAAAAACATTTATTTAAAAACAAGACAGAAATAACTAAATTTGCCGTCATTTGGTTTGAAACTTTGTCTGATAAGCAGGGCTTAGCTGCCATGTAAAATGTATGGAGGTGTTTTTATTTGTTGTGCTGACAAGGTTAGAAATGCACTTGTTATGGGAGGACGGAGGATGCGGCAGTAACTCATGGACAGCTGCATTATTGTCAGTGTAATTATGATTGAATATCCAAAGATGGTATCAGTTGGATGGGACAAAGGTGACCAAGCGGTCTGAAGTCCTGGTTTGAATCCCAGACTTGACTGGATTATGATTATAGGTTTGTCTGCAGCACCATGACTCGGGATTTTAAGTGGTGACTGCTTCTATGGTCTGGTGGCCCAAACTTAACACCACAACATGCAACATCATGTGATGTTCAAACACCTGACCGCCTTCGTGGTCTCGTAGTAGAGTGTCTGCATGGAGAGTGAAAGGTCGGTGGTTCGATCCCTGGCTGCGTCACACCAAAAGATGTCAAAAGATGGTACTTGTTGTTACCCTGCCTGACATTCCACATTATGGGTCTAAAACAAGGGGGGAAACGGGTGGCCCAGTTGTCTAAGGCACTGCGATTTGCTGTCTGTTCTGTCCCTTGGGCATGCCAGAAACCTATGATTGTGGGTTCGAATCCAGGTTCGCCCGATGATGTTTCTAGGTTTTTCAGCACCATACCTGTGCTCGTGGGTTTCACCAAAGTGGTAAACATCTGAGACCTGCATCACTTCGGGCTTTCCTCCCACATTAAGCTGACACGCCGCGATATAACCGTAATATTGTTAAAATCGGCGTTAAGCCCAACTCACTCACTCTAAAACAGAGTGGAGTCAGTATACTGGGTCTGAATGGGGTATGTTAAACTGCAACATGGTATATCAGTGGACCTTGTTAACACAAGGTAAAGTAATGCTGAATCTTTTAAGATTTTAATTCTATCTGTTCCCGGTTGACCTGATGCTCAATTCAAACAACCATTTTGTCTTTCTAATTCCTATTCCAGGTAACATCAAGCACTGAGTATTGGGGACCTCAAAATACTCTTGTAATGCGCCATTCAAGCAGCCATTTTGTCCTTCCAATTCCCATTCCTGGTAATGTCAAGCACAGAGTATTTGGACTTTGAAATACTTTCGTCTTGTCTTCTCATTATCAATTGCCGTAGAACCCGTCCCCCTGCTGAATAACACTCTCAAGTTTCGACGTATATCTATTACAGCACAACTATATAATTAACATCATAAGGAAGGGGAATAACCAAAGACGTTTTTACGACAGTGTTCATATCAACCCTTGGACTGATATGACTCCAGAAAGCCGAGGCATCACTGACCTTTGACCTTCTGTCACACCGACTTTGATGTGCAACTGATATCCAAATTTGATGTTGAGTTAATGAGGACAAAAGATAGAACTCGAAACATGAGCTTGTGGAAAGGATGGATATGCTACTAAAAACGAACATTAAAAACACTTGACATTCCGGTGTCAATAGCAGCTAAGCTGCTGGGACAGCCACAAGTTTGGCAGGGGAAGATGGAGCTAAAGGCCGTCAATTTCGGGACAGGTGAAATAAACGAGAAAAAGATTAACCTGATTTTCCTTTCAGATAAGGAGGGATGGGATATCTATTATAACACATAGCACTCGGGTTGTGTCAGTTTTGAGTTAATAAAATGACCAGTTTGTGATGTTTATTTCATTGAAATAGACACCTGATGATTCTAAAACGCATCAGAATGTCTTGAAAGTGGGGAGGGATGTACTGTCATCACATGAGAGCTGATATTTTTTCAGGCATTATTTTGAAATTATTTGCACTTCAATAAAAAATATACAAAAGACTTTTACCTGATTCTATTCTTGTCATGCTTTAATGTTCATCACATAATCCATTTCACTCAAAACTGACACTTTTCGCGTATTACAAATGTCAACATTTATGTCGAATCTCTTGCAATTCTGCCAAAGTTTGACTTTTTCCAAACTTTTGTAGATTACCCAGTGCAGGTATGGGGAGTTTAAAACGTGGCTAAATCCCCTAATTTCTTTTGGAAACTAGAATCAGCGATATATAATCCCCAGTCAACTTTACCAATATTGCGACTGTGAAGCCTGTTGGCTGTGGCTGTGCACGTGAAGGCGAACCTCGAGACAACGATTTGCGGAAATGCAGCATAAACGACAAAAATACAAACACACAAATCTCTGGCAGTTAGCGACAAGTCTCATGGTGTTTGTTTAACCCATGGAGAACACTTAGCTCACAGGGACAATCTATTTTCCCTCAAATAGACCCAGATCTGTTAAAGTTGGTGTTGCTGATTACCTTGAAAAGGGGCCATTTACACAGGTTTTTTGGCTTAGGTCCTCTGTGTTTGTTTTTCGACTGACTTCAACAAATACTTGAAGTGACTAAGCACTGACGGCCATAGTTGTGCAACAGTACACAAACTCTGTTTGCTCGTTGATACATATATCGAAAACTCTCCACAGGGATTTCTTGTCAAATATATATTCTTATAGAAACCTTTTAACATGGCTTTATTCTTCTTTCATGTATATAAAACCAAATATTAGCTTTGGCACTTATTTAACTGATTATTTTGGCAGAAATCGAAGCTGTCTCTTGATGACAACTGACTGACGTCCTGATTGGTAGGACTTACAACATATGATATCATTCCAACAGCGATCCATACCAGAAAAAATCTTTATAAAAAATATGATAAATTTTTATCATATTTTGTGACTTTACAATCATAGACATTGAAATCAAATTATGTAATTTCCTCAATACAGTGCCATTTGTTCAAACATTATGATCCAAGTTTTCCTAATCTAAAATAAAACATGTTGCAGTTTCTTTTGCATTGGATTTATGATAGATAATTTTTTTGCCAAGACCCAAGTCCAAATATCAACCCATGTCTTCTTCTCCACAAATACAGTTTTCAATCCAAGATTATTTTTTTCAACAACTCGGAACCTATTGCAATCAAGAGCAGTTTGTGCTCGATGCATGTAGTGTTTTTTAAACATAGCATGTGCATCCCTATTTTGCCTAAATGAAGTACACATCATTGCATGTTAGACTTTTTGTCCGCACCAAAAATTGCGACGTTGGTAATCAAATTAATTTGCTACTGCCAATCTTTGCTGACCAGTAATTCATCAAGTTGGTATTTTTTCAACATTGCTTGCAGATTAGGCAATGATTTCCCTCCTGAAAAAGCATGCAATGTGACATGGCTGGAAGATCCCCCGATGACAGCCCTCGAGGGAGTCCACCATATGAGGTGGCGATTGTGGAATGTCAAGTTGAAGAAACGTCAGTTGTCACCCTCACAAGAGCGCCTTGTTTTCCTCATATTCAGGTGTTAATTACCAACCTGCAGGGACCGATGATTCAGAATTAACACTGCTTTCTGGATCAATGGACTTGCAGGATGTTAGTTGCAGAGGTTGCTGTTGTATATTGCTGTGGTATATTGCTGTTGTACAATGCTGTTGTACATTGCTGTTGTATATTGCTCTTGTATATTGCTGTTTTACATCGCTGTTGCATATTGCTGTGGTATATTGCTGTTGTACAATGCTGTTGTACATTGCTGTTGTATATTGCTGTGGTATATTGCTGTTTTACATCGCTGTTGCATATTGCTGTTGTATATTGCTGTTGTACATTGCTGTTGTACAATGCTGTTGAAATCAGCATCAGATTTACACATGATGCAGTTGATAAACAATGTACATTTCATTTATAGGATTTTGTATACCGGGTAATTCATTTGAGATGTAAGCATTTTGTTTCCTCATGTGAATTATTTTTTCTCTTCAATTTCAATATTAGCTAAATATTGATGTATGTGGAAAATGGAATACTGCCATCACGTTTTGTCAGCTTAGTCATATAATGGGTACCAGGCAGGAGTCTGTTAACAACATACTTTCAGCTTAAGTCCAAAGGATAAAATAACCTTTTTCTATTCCTATATTACCTATGGCGATGATGTGAACAAAGACCCACTTGCATGCAAAAGACAAATTTCTTACAAACTAAAAACAATAGGTGAGGTGAGGTGTGTGTTACTGTGTGGCTGCTTGTACTAGTCCGGTCTAATGTCAAAATTATAGCACTAGCCCACTGAAATACCATGCCGTAGTTGAACATGAATACCCCACTCAGACACAGTATACTGACTCCGACCCAACCAGTCCTCGTTTTACCCCTTTAATGCCAAGCGCCAGACAAGGTAACAACTTCAATGGTTTTTGGTATGACACAACCGACGATTGATCACCGGACCTTCCGCTCTCTGAGCGACGCTCAGCCACTAGACTACGGAAGCAGTCTTCAGCAACAATAACTGACATAGGAACACACTATCAACTTGCGTTGCCCCACCATCTATCTCTCGTCATATTTCTACAGGACAAATTATATTGTTTCAAATAACAAATAAAACCTAAAAGGTCTATTTATACGCTTTCATATTATCCTCTGTTGCAAGTTCCATATTAAGTTCATTTCATCGATAACTGTGGATTTTAAAATCTAATTGAAAAACACATGTGTGTGATGTTGTTATGACTACATGATGTGCATTAAGTGAATCTGTCAAATTGTGGTCATTAGGAAGCCATGCTAGCAGGCTCTTGGTATGAGTCCCTGTAATCAATCTGTCCCTAATGATGAATACTTCAAACAAATCAAGCAACTCATATGAAACAAAATTGCAACACAGTACAAATTTCATCTTTGATATTTGAACCAAATATTTACATAAACAAAAGTCAATATTGATTACCCATCTTAGGCCTTTATGAAAGAAACTACTTACTGAAAATACACCATGTTTTTTATAGGAAGCTATTTTTATGACCATGAGAGATGCTGGGTAATCTCACAGTGTGATTGACAATGCAATGTACGACTAACGTTTTCCTGCTGTTGCCAGTGGTGCTCCCTGTGCATGTCTATTTCAAATTGTCTACAAATTGTTTTAGCATATCCTCAAACCGATCAGCTGTACTCCACAAAAAGGTGAAAGTTGAGGTTCACATGTGTGGTATAGGTACATGGGGTTCACGGTGATGTGGTGGTAGTTTCAGCATGAGGTGTGTGAAACATACATCATTGTGTGACATCCATTTCAATGTACATTTCTCCTCACTGGGAACACAAGATGTCATGTGTTGAACAGAATCTGGCATGGTTTTGTCGCTTTGATTTATTGAACAGACAATGTCATGTGTTGAACCGAATTTGTCATGTGTTGAACAGAAAATATTGTGTTGAACAGAAAATATTGTGTTGAACAGAAACGTTTTACGTGTTGAGCAAAACATATCATGTGTTGAACAGATTTAAGTTGTCATGTGTTGAAGAGAAAATGTCATGTGTTATAATGTGGTGTCAGTTATATCCCCTCCGCCCATCTCTTCTCACATGCCATTTCAATTGTATATTATTGTTGAGTGTGAAATGTATAATTCTCGTGTGTATGAAATGTACAATTCTCGTGTGTCTGTGTGTGTGAAATGTACAATTCTCACGTGTATGAAATGTAGAATTCTCATGTGTCTGTGTGTGTGAAAGGTACAATTCTCACGTGTGTGTAAAATGTAAATTCTCGTGTGTATGAAATGTACAATTCTAAAGTGTCTGTGTGTGCAAAATGTACAATTCTCATGTGTGTGAAATGTAAAATTTTTGTGTGTATGAAATATACAATTCTCGTGTGTCTGTGTGTGTGAAATGTACAATTATCATGTGTGTGTGAAATGTATAACTCTCCTGTGTATAAAATGTAAAATTCTCATGTGAGTGAAATGTACAACTCTCCTGTGTGTGAAATGTACAATTCTCCTGTGCATGAAATGCACAATTCCCCCTGTGAATGAAACACACAATATTCACCTGTCATCAGTATCAACATCAAAGATCACACACACTTTCTGATCCATCAATCATAAAACAAAATCTGAATCATTTCACACTTTAATTGCGCACAGCTGTTAGATTTACAACATACACCATTATAAACCAAGTCCATGCTACTTTGTCAAACTACCAGCCTCACTCTGAGATCTGAGCCTCCTTCTGATGATTGAGAGTACTTGTAATAACAAGGTTTTGTTGAGATATCACCCGAGTGGCTTTGTGGAGACACAAGGCCAACATTTGACTAACAATTAGTCATTTGTAATTGTCATGGTTTATTTAGCTGCCTTTAACCCTAACCTTAACCCTACCACTCCCGTGTCCACATGGATACAATGAAAATACATCAATAGCCTCAGGTATCATCAGAATATGATAGTGACTCATATCAAATGATTATAGAAAGGGTTTTTCTTTTATCTAAAATATGCATATCAATATGAATGACTATACGACTAATGAATGGATATTGAAAAAAAAAAATGGATAATTAAATGAAAATAAAATATTAAAAATCCTTTTGAAGTTGCTGTGCAAAAGGTTGCGTGAGAATCTTAGTATGAGTGAGTGAGTTGGGTTTAATACCTATTTGAACACTATTCCAGGTATAATTCACTAAATGTCAGCCTAATGTGGGAGGAAAGCCAGAAGTGATTCAGGTCTTAGACGTTTACCACTTTGGTGAAACCGACAAGCATGGGTATGGTGCTGACAAACCTACAAACATAATGGGGATGAACTGGGATTCGAACCCATGATCACAGGCTTCAGGCATGTCCAAGGGAAGTAACTCTTCACGTTGAATTATGGCACCTTAGATGTCTGGACCACCTGTGCCCCTGTCTAAGCATGAAGAAAAGGTCATATGAATTTCTACACAGATGAACGAAAATAAAATGAACAAAAAGGCAATCAATGAAAACTAAATTAATGAAATCCTTTTAAAGATGCTGTACAAAAAAAAATCAAAATGAAAAAGACAAATAACCCAAAAATGCAGCATTTCGCAAAGTATGCCAAGTCAAATTCACTTAACAAACTGTGACAAGTGGAATGATTCATTCAATGTTAACTTGTCCATTGTCTGTGCCGTGAAAGTGTGAAAGAATTTCTTTAATTAGGAAGCCCCTGTTTCATCAGCTACAAGTAATCACATTAATATTGCTTGTCCCCTTGGGATCCTGGAGTTATTGACATAAATTTGAGCTGAAAAAGACAGTATGGACAGAAGCACAATGCACATGCTGTACCCCATTCCTGTCAAATCTTTCTAAACCACATTATCTGTTCTCCTGGTGTGACCTCCATTGCACAGGGGAATTGTTCCAGATCTGTGCAAGTCAGGGAGTATATGATTGTGTGATGGCATCATTAGTCCATTATGTTAAGGGTCAATATTGCTGTAACAGACATGCAATCAGAATTACAACACAAAGGTCAAACATGATAACCATTACGTATTGACCTAAACTAACCTTAAAACATATGATCGTAAAATAAAACACTTGATTAGATCAACAAGAATCAGGTATTAGAATATCAAAACTGTGGACATTTGTTTTTTACGTAATTCTCCAATTTTCTGATCCAATGCCACGCTAACATCTTAGTCTGTCAAGACCTGTTGGATTAGATTCTGATATTTTTGTTGTTCAGTTAAAATCAATATTTGTTTTTCATATTGTTCAGTGATGTTTAGAAATCTTTAAGAAAACAGTTGAAATGTCTGTTGTCTTTGAAAACTGATACCATATCTGATCCATGCATATCACCGCCCATTAGTCAGTACTTCAGTGGGAACCGATATTGCTGTAATTTCTATTTTGAAAAACTATTTTCTCATCAGCAAAACATTTGTGTCCATTATTCCTCAAATATTATTCATCTTTCCTCAACAGGGTTTGAATTTTGTCAGCCTCCAATATATCCGTTGGCAAGACAGAGTGTAAAAAAATGTTACATTTACCGGAAAATGAAAAAAAAAAGGTTACAAATTTCTCATCATAACTTTCCTGTTTTCAAGCTGTGTTGCCCGCCTATCGACCCATGCCAGAAACTCATGCCATTTGACCAAACTTCTTCAGATAATAATTTGTCAATTTTGCTAATGCACCTGTCGTCATTTTCATGCTTTTTAAGCCTTTCTCATTACAGTTCTGCATCTTCAGTAATTCTGTTGAACAAACGACTTTCTTACGGCTTTCTTATCAAACAAGTAACATCCACTGTAGGGTTTCTTATAGTCTATTTCAGAAAGTGTCATGTTGATTTATTGGACATTTCATTGCTTACGTACATAGCCTTCTGTGCAGTCATCACAATGAATCTCATTTTATGTCAAAATACATTAATATCAGATTAAAGGATTCAGATTGAGAGCAAAACCTCAAACACCAATGCTGATGCAATACCTTATATTTCAGAATGTTTTTGTCAATGACATCATCGTTTTTTGTCTCTATCACCTGAACTCAGTTACAGGTCTCCATGCAGACTGACATTTAATGATGTCATTAACTTCAAGCTGTATTCCATCCTACACATCTGTGCAAATAAGATGTTCAAAGCTTGTCAATTTCGCAAATTACGATTTCAATTTTTTCAACATTTACTGACTTCAATACAGCGCTTCATATAACTATCAATTTCTCTTCATCCCACAAATATGATGACATCAAGATCAAACTTCTTTCTTTTCAAACATTAAATACACAATTGATGTAAATTCATGAAGAATTGAGTGAGTGAAATTTACAATTTCACTTTTTCACGTCAAGCGAGCTTAGAAATTCTTGACCTTTTCTTTGAAGGTATATATGAAAGAATAGCCTTGGCTTACACAAATAAACACAAAACCTTCCATTATGACCGTAGCAAAGGGGAAACGGCCTAATTTCTTTGACATTTATCAAGTAGTACGCCTTGATTTTCAAACGTACATTTCATTTGGGTCCTGTGCAACAAAGTACAATCCCGAAAGGAAATCCATTTCTTGTGAACAATATTTCTCTGATGTAGAGTCTAACTTGAACTAACACATAAAATGCTTAATTTAGATTCCAGTTTGGAATATATTTTTTATTTTGATGAAGAGGGAGAAAAAATTCCGGAAATGAATGTCTTTGAAGTCTAGAGCTGTAAATATCTTGAATCCTGATTCCTGATTGGCAGATTACCATGATGACAGGGAATACGAAAGAGATTGCATCTTGTTACTGGTAAATTAACCCAAATAATCCCTTGTTTTTTGTGTAAAAATGAGAACAGATACCATGAAATAAACAACACAGCTTTTCAGGCTAAATGTGAAGGCATCTGACATTGTAATTGACGGATAAGGTCAAAATGAAATTCAACCTGATATTTCGCGAATCATGTTACATTGAAACCTCATTAAGTCAGACTCCGCTGACTCAATATGTTGTTAATGATGAATTTTAGTTTTTTAATATGCCTGTATCATTATCGGCTATGGTTTTATATCAGAACTTTGCCTAACTGAAACTACAAATAACCCAATATATATATCTTAACGTTTGCCAGGGATTTTGAGATATTCACACTGTTACAAAAATTCAAATGTAATATACACTACTTATTATTCAAGATGCTGAAAGTGAGTCAGTTCCAAGACAATATTGGATACTATTTGTATGACAACATCTCCAGTGATCGGTCACATTCTCTGCTTGGGCATTCAGCATATCCCTGTCAAAAGTTGAGTAGTGTATCTTCGGTTGTACCAAGGACTGAGCGGTTTCACCATGTTATTAATCCATAACTCTTCTTTTAAAAACGTTGCTTCTCTTTAATGTATTCTATTCAAGTTTTGATTCATTTCCCAGGCTTAGAAGCATTCGCTCCCGGAGTGTTAACTATACTGTTAACCCAATGTCATTATAGCCCAGCATTCGATCACATCTCATCTCTTGTCAATATCAGCATTATCAGCGTATATTTCAATATGAAATCAGCGACTGTTGAATATATTTCTTCGGAAAAAATAATCTAAAACTGGTTATTTAGAATTTAGTTTAACAGCATAACATTTTCAAAAGAAATGCGAGACTTGAGTACACATACAGAAGCCATATAAATATTATCACAGAAAAGGTGTCGTCTATATCAGATCATAAATTTACATAGCATGAATCAGAAGCTTACATCTTGTAATAGACGTGAAGACACCTATTGTCTCCTCTAGGTTAATGGACACACGCAAGACTTCAGTTTAATAAAATTGCTGTCTGGATGTCTCACACTAAAGAGTTCCAAAGAAAACTAAACAAAAACCTGTTCCGCACCACTGTCCCAATACATCATTGAAAATCACAAAACACTGTCATAGCCGATAGCATCGTGTAGACGATCTTTTTGAAGAGATTGACAACAATGACAATGTGGCAGTATACATACACGAACCTCAGATGACTTGAACATCTGAAGGTGTCGTATTTCTACAGGGTGATGATGGACGAAAATGACGAGACATGAACAGGAGCTTGTAGGCAGAGCTAGCCTCACCCGGAGCCCAGCTTGTTGTATATCTATTGTACATAGACAAGCTATTAACGTTTGAATAGATCCCTTAATAGATACATACAAACTACAAGCAGGAGGACGGTGGAGGGAATTTGGGGCACATTCAAGTCTTGATAGGGTGAAATTGGGTTTAGAAATGGGGACAAAAGTTTGAATATCGTCAAGATGTTCAATGAGCTGAGTCTGTTATTTTTTCTCAAATACACCTGGTAGGTGACGAAGATGATGCATTTCATGTCATCGTTTTGAAGTGTAATGGAAGGAAGTTATGCAAGCTGTAGATTTCTATCACCAGTCCTCTTTGATTGTCATGAAACTATGAGTCCCAGTGTGCTGTGATACGTATTATCTGGAGCATCTGCATGCTGTAATTGTAGAGGATGACTAATGGTCTGTTATCACTGCATCTCCGGGAACTTTCAGTTTGGCGGAGAAGGTGACAGGTCACCTTTCACAACTTGTGCACTGTCATCCAGCATGTCGTATAGGGACACCCAGTAGCCGGAGTGTAACTCACAGATGCATACCTCAGTCACAGGGAGTCACAGATGCATACCTCAGTCACAGGGAGTCACAGATGCATACCTCAGTCACAGGGAGTCACAGATGCATACCTCAGTCACATGGAGTCACAGATGCATACCTCAGTCACAGGGAGTCACAGATGCATACCTCAGTCACAGGGAGTCACAGATGCATACCTCAGTCACACGGAGTCACATATGCATACCTCAGTCACACGGAGTCACATATGCATACCTCAGTCACAGGGAGTCACAGATGCATACCTCAGTCACACGGAGTCACAGATGCATACCTCAGTCACAGGGAGTCACAGATGCATACCTCAGTCACAGGGAGTTACAGATGCATACCTAAGTCACACGGAGTCACAGATGTGTAGCCCAGACACAGAGAGTCACAGATGCATACCTCAGTCACAGGGAGTCACATATGCATACCTCAGTCACAGGGAGTCACATATGCATACCTCAGTCACACGGAGTCACAGATGTGTAGCCCAGACACAGAGAGTCACAGATGCATACCTCAGTCACACAGTAGCATTGTGGTACACCCACTTGATACATACATACATACATACATACATACATACATACATACATACATACATACATACATACATACATACATACATACATACATACATACATACATACATACATACATACATACATACATACATACATACATGTACCACCCTGGTACATCCACTTCAGACTCAATCCTCAATCCCAGAAAACCACATTGTATCACGTCACACACTCTGGGACACAACCCATGTACATTGGCAATGACTTAAATGTACCATACCACAACAGACAGAAAGACAGACAGATTCTCTCTCTCTCTGTCTCTCTCTCTTTCTCTCTCCCCGTCGTTCTCTCTCTCTCTCTGCCTCTCTCTCTTTTTCTCTCTCTCTCTCCGTCGTTCTCTCTCTCTCTCTCTCTCTCTCTCTCTCTCTCTCTCTCTCTCTCTCTCTCTCTCTCTCTCTCTCTCTCTCTCTCTGTGCCAGTCTATGGGCTCTTCACCCATCACTCTGACAGAATCTCTGGCTTCCTGTTAAGGTTGCTAATGACACACCGTGCACAAGCTGTAATTAGGAAGTGATTTTCTTAAGACCTGACTCGTCCTCGTTGATTTCACCACAGGCGCATGTGTAGCTGCATCTCCAGCACACGACCCGAACCCTGGCACCAGGTAATCCTCCATTACACTGTCTGTCATAGCCTGGCACTCCATAATTACACATAATATAGCAACTTGAATTATTTTGGAATCTGTTTTTGTTATTCAATGCATATCAAACATGCATTTGTTTACTTAATTCAATTGGCTATCTAAATATCGCTTATCATGGCTATTGCTTTACAAATAGCATATAAAGATTCACATTTTTTTTCTCAAAAGATGGATTGTGGAAATTAGAACAGGTACACACTTTTTACATGTTGCTGTTTTCAATATCAATGTAAATATAATACGTCAACGTCAGAGAATAATCAGTCTCGATTATCTGCCTAAAAGATTCCATTGGGCGAATTTTAAGTTTAATTTCAAAATTTTAGGCAATTTTAAACATCTGAAATTAAAACTTAAACAATAAAAAGTCAAACTTCAAAATTAATATCAAATATATTCTTTGCATATTTATGAAAACAAATTGATACCAAAGTCAATACATCAGTTTGATTTAATTTGACATGGAATCATTACTAATCTATATTTCATCATATTTGCAAACTAATATCAGAATGCTGGATCATCTTCCTGAATACTGGTCAATTCAATCAGTATCACTTTGACAATTCAGGTAAATCCAATTTGACTCAAAACAAACTCTTTTTAATACACTTTATGCATTTTCTTGGCCAATCTTGATCCATAATGTGCCATCTTGTCCAGATATTGCTGGGTAAAACTGAAATTTTAAGTCCACAATATTGACTACCTAATGCCCGGGATATTCTGATATTGAATTTTCTAGTGTGAGTACCTAAATAAACTATTAATCTTTAGGAAGTCTCCAGGATAGTAGTATCTTGACAGCGGCAGTAATCTCCTTGTCACAAAGCTCTTGATAAATTATTCGTCCATTTGTCTTGAAGCTTGTGAAACAACTAGTGTCTTTAGTTGAAGAGGAGACATCAGTCACAGATCATCATAATACTGCTTAATTTTTACTTAAAGAATAAAAAAAATCTGGGGTAGAATAGGTCTTCAGCAACCCATGCTTGCCGTAAAAGGCGACTTAGCTTGTCGTAAAAGGCGACTAACGGGATCGGGTGGTCAGGCTCGCTGACTTGGTTGATACATGTCATCAATCCCAATTGCGTGGGTCAAGGCTCATGATGTCAATCACTGGATTGTCTGGTCCAGACTCTATTATTTTACAGACTGCCGTCATATAGCTTGAATATTGCTGAGTGTGGCGTTAAACAACAAACAAACAAATAAAGAATAAAAAAATATATGTGCTGAATTCCTTTCATAAATTGAATGCTAATTGTGCTACATTACTATTACCCTGGTCTATACATCAGCATGGACTCAATTTTCATTCTCAGCTCCCTGAGGAGTACACAAACCAACCTGCCTGTGAGGCGTTAGAAAGTTAAGTCACTCTACCATCTCATCCTACCGGGTACCCATTCACTGCCGGGTGAACCGAGGCATATTTCACACAATGTCACTTGTCTAAGGTGACACCACATGTAAGATGTGCTTCAGTGTGGGGCAGGATTGAAGACCTAGAATTCTTTCTCTGGAGTCAAGATGCTGAACATGGGTACTGCCCGCTGCGACCAATTTTGCTAAACTTTACCCAATTTGTGACCTGTGCGCTGTAATGTTAACCTTACCTGTTGGATAGCCTGATTGTGTGGTAGGACTAGGTGTTTCATCCCTTAAAGTTTGTTTGTTTGTTTGTTTGTTTGTTTGATGTTGCCCTCAGCAATATTCCAGCTATATGACGTCAGTCTGTAAATAATCGAATCTGGACCAGACAATCCAGTGATTGGAAACATGAGCATCCATCTACACAAATGGGATACAGTGACATGCATCAACCAAGTCAGCATGTCTGACCATCTGATCTTACGACAAGCATGGGATGCTGAAGACCAGTTCTACATGGAATTACCCGGTGACTCATCACGGAACAGAACAGCGACTTTCTTCATCTGGGGACAATTAGATGAGGAGGCAGTGTGGTTTGATAGGATGAAATTAATAAATATATTAGAGCCTTGACGTTGACCTCACAGAAATCAGAATTTGAGTTTCTTGTTCCCTCACCGATCCAACGTTCATAACAGCTGTCACTCATTGAAATGTGCATGCGATACTCCAAGTACAAGTTTTATTGACGTAATGTGATACAAAATTTCTCATTGCAGAAACATAACATGTTCACAAGATACCAGCAATACCATATCCCACCTTACAGGTATCAAATTCGTTCACCAACACTGCCTTACTTCGCAGTCCAACACAGCTGTTGGCGCTATTAGCATCATTGACGGAAATCGACGCATTTTCTAATAAAGAAGTTTCCTTTTAGTAGGTAGTAAGATCTAAATAAAGATGAAACATGACATAATTGTTACCATGCAGTTCAAAATTGGCCTGCTAGATTTCATTTGGCGTGATATTAATCTTCTCAGTGATGTTAATAGAAGAAGTCGGGGTATTTTACCGTGTGAAATAGCTTTCATGTTTTCATCGTCCATGGCGCCATAACACTTTGCCATCAATGCTGGTTGAAATGTACATCGCTGCTCTTTGCAGGATTAATTAAACAAAGTGTCCAATTGACCAAGATTAGAACTACCATCACACTGACCTCCCCAGCTAACTAGATGGGGGCTTGAACATTGAGAGGAATACATTTGTATAGATAGGGGCAGAGGCGAACTCTTGGTCTTGACTTGGTTGTCGGCAGAACTATTTGTATGATCACAGTTGCTGGGTTTATTTCCTAATGGAAATGGGATCTCGTTCCCATCTTCCCTGCAATTCACACTCCTTTCACAAAGCAATATCAATATCTAATAGTTAGTATTAAGGTGTTCCTACATTAATTCATGCGATAGTAGCTTTCCACCATCATCACGAACGTGACGATGCTCTCTCACATCGGAACGGTCAGGAAGTAAAATAATTAATTAAAATCACTTGTGGTTACATTCCTTCTAGGGACGATCTTGATTTCTTTACATCGCGGACAACATATACACACGTTTGATGGCGATTAGCAAGAGGAAATTGACTTGTTTGGGTAGTCTTGGCTTTAAGCTGTGAAAAATTTTGTGAGCGTCTCAGGGCATTGCACTGGCCTTCCAACTATGCCTACCGTTCAAGATCAAGACTAGATGGCACACACTATGCCACTGTCAACATACCAAAATTAATGGGTTAGCAAGCACAAGTTGGGTGAAGTCATACTGTTGTTTCTGCCACTTGCGGGCGAGAGTTCTGTAATAACACCATGTAGAGGAAAAGGAATATGATTGCAAGATACATTTGATAAAACTGGCTTACTGTTATTTGTACATAAACAAAATGGCCAGACAAAAAAACATTTTTCATCTCGATCGTTTTGAAATTTGTTACGAGTGTATTAAAAATCCCAGACATATTTGAAAATAATTTCGAACCATTAAAAAAGTTGTGATTACAAAATGTTGGTAATCATTAGCATCAAAAGGACATGGCATCTAATACTCGGGATAATCATCTCCCATGTTAGAACTGTTTGATGAATGAATGATTGTAAAAAAACATCTTAAGATTCTACAGATGATTCATGTGATGAAGGCTACATTCTAAACTCCCATGATCAAAAGATATATTAAAATACCTCAACAAACATGTTGAAGGTCAGATCAGTCACACAAAGCCTGCCCTTTAAATTTCATATTATGTGAAATATACAACAGTTCAAAAGGCGTCAATATCGACCCATGTCAAAACAAAAGTAATTGACAATGTTCATGGATGTGATCCTGACATGTGACCTTTTTTGCCATGTTAATTTCTTTTTTCATTCACTCACATGCCTAAGTCAGCTATGGTGTATTGATAGCTTCCATTCATGAAAGGTAGTTTGGAGGTCACGAAAGAAATATTTTCGGTTAAAAAGTTCCAAATTCCGACATTTCTACCATTTGTGTGACAAATTGTGAAACACCTTCAAGTGTCTTGAATGTCAGAGCAAGGTAATTTCACCATCTTTTCATTAAAACCCTTGCTTTCGTTTTTCATTGTCAGTCTTACCGATGTCCAAGTTCTAATCGTTTAGGTGGCAACATTTACAGATAAACTGACACTGTCTTCTTAAGTCGTCAATTATGTTCCCCTTCTAATGTAAGCTCATCACGGTGCCTTTGTTGAGGTTAAATGTTGTGAAGTGTGGAAACAGCACATAATTAGATCCCTCGTAATGAAATTAACCACATTTTCATGCTTAACTTGAGCCATGAAAATAACTTTTTTTCTAAGAAATTGAGCAAACTGATGTAAATTTCGAGTGAAATTGACACATTTGTAAGAGTTAAGAAGGAAAGATAATCCTGGCTAATGAAGATTGAGAGAAAATGAACTTGTCGTTGAAAGCACTTGCACAAAAGAAATTTATTTTGATATTCATCGAAATTGACATGGCGGTTACATTAAGAGTTAAAACGTCTGTCACTCACGTTGTCTGTTGTAGTTTTTACATTTAAAAAACTGTTTGTTTCACATGGCCCATGACTCACAAGTTAAACATGAAATATTCATGCACAGCACAAGTTAATGAAATTAAAATTAAAATTGATGGTCAATTAATTAACATTTTCATACAAAATACTTCCTTTAATTAAAATTAGCATCTGTGATAAGGTTCTTAGTCATACATCATGTTAACCATCATGTTTGTAAAACATTTCGCCTGCATGCATAATTTTATTTTCTATTAAAAGTATTTACAGATTTACAATTTTATCTTAAACTTGATTTAAATTGGAAACCTTCAGTTTAATTAACACATCCTGAGAAATAGTGACGAATTTGATGTTCACACATCCTCATCCACACATGCTTTTAATCACAAGATGGATCAACTGATTTACTTATTTTTCATATGAGTTAATGAACAGGCTTGAAATTAATAAATAGGCTTTTTAAGTTGGAAAATGTTCGTTATTAATTGATATCACTTATTTCAAATTGAAGTTCATCCATTTCAATTGAAGTAAGGATAATTCAAACTAAAATTGTCAATCTGAAACTGACGCACATTTGCTTGAAATTGACAATTGTTCATTTCAAATGACACATGTTCATTTTCACACTGTACGGCCACTTAAAACATGTCAAACTGAAATGTGCTCCACCTCGCTCCCTGGCATACAGGTGACTAGTGTGTGAGAAGCAGAAGTGTAGGACTCGGTCTCTATTCAATAACATGTTTGTCGGAGGTACAGGGAGATTACGATACCTCAAGTGTTATGGCTTTAGTATTAACTCAGCGACACACTAGTTCACAATAGCAACAAGAATACCCTGAAAAGCTTGACAGTTTTCAGACACTCTCCACATTTGGCTGCTTCTCTCCCACTCGTGTGAGCAACACTTGGCAACAAACGACGCTCGTAGCGTTATCACGCTTACTACTTGACTTTCTCGGCCCGCTTTAAGAAAAGGACGATTATTTGTTCAAGGTGCGGAGTCGGACCTTGGCTTCGTCGCCAGAGACTGCAGAACCAGGTGGAATGTTGGTCATATTTTATAGCCACACACTGATAGATTTGAATGTACATTACGAGTTGATGTGATATTGAGTGGTGTTTATTGCTACACTGTCTCTCTTGAGAACCCAGCTGAAGGGAATGCTATGGATGCTATAGCATGTTGTACATGCACTCTCTTGTCTATTTCTGGGCAACCTGCTACATGTACAGACAGATGTTGTGAGTGTACATCCATTGTACAAATACATGTGTACTTGAAATGCCAACTTTCTCATTGATTTCACCCAATTATTGATAGTAATATGGTTCCTTTTTGTTTGCTGCTTAACTTCACACTCAGCAATATTCCAATAATATAATCAAGTCCAGACCAGACAATCCAGTGATGGATATCATTAGCTTCGATCCATTTGTTTGTTTGTTGTTGAATTTCATACTCAAAAATATTCCCGCTATATGATGGAGGTCTGTAAATAATCAAGTCTAGAGCAGGCAATTCAGTGATTGATGTGATGAGCTTCGATCCAATTGTTCGTTTGTAGTTGAACTTCACACTCTGCATTATTCCAACTATATGATGGAAGTCTGTAAATTATCAAGTCTGGATAAAAAAATCCAGTGATTGACGTCATGAGCTTTGTTCCAATTGTTTGTTTTTTGCTTTTTTCCCACTTAGCAATGTTCCAACAACATGATGGAAGTCTGTCAATAATCAAGTCCTAGACCAGACAATCCAGTGATTGACATCATGAGCTTCTATTCATCTGTTTGTGTGTTGTTCAACTTCCCTCACAACAATATTCCAGCGACATGATGGAGGTCTGTTAATAATCAAGTCTGGTCCAGAAAATCCAGTGATTGACGACGTGTTCTTTTATGAACACAGGATGATATCCTATCGTATTGTTTGCCACAGTGGAGAATTTGACATCAAATTGCTTCAACTGATTATATGTACCAAACACAACACATAAACATTAAACATATTTGAATCTAAATCTCGTTATTTGACCATGTTTACATTTTGAAAGGATGACAAATACAGAAATAGGGAAAAGTTATCTACCAGTGACATGCTAGTTTGACGGATTACTCGCACATGTATAACAAAACTATTAGCGTGTGGGTAGATAGGGTTATCTACTGGGTAACAGTGATATCAAAGTGGTGTTAAGTTCTCTACAAACCTGCCAAACTGCTAAATGTTATCAACTCTTTTCAGATTACATACATTAAAACCCCATCACTGCTACTGGGTTCACTCTCTCTCTGTAAGCTAGTGTCGTACATATCAACAAGAGGTGAAATTGATTGCAATTGACACTCCAACTGTGAAACTGATGGTATATATATCAAATGTACACAATGTATCAGGATAATGTGAAAAGAATTGTTTATATAGTACAGGCAAAGATAAGGGTGGTACTTCTTCGTAGTCTATGAAAATTACTGTTATACATAACAGTTATTCCTTCTGCTGAATGAGTGAGTGAGTGAGTTGGGTTCAACGCCGCTTTTAACAATATTCCAGTTATATCGCGGCGTGTCAGCTTAATGTGGGAGGAAAGCCCGAAGTAATGCAGGTTTCAGACGTTTACCACTTTGGTGAAACCCACGAGCACGGGTATGGTGCTGACAAACCTAGAAATATAATTAGGGCGAACCGGGATTTGAACCCACAATCATAGGTTTCTGGCATGCCAAAGGGACGCAACTCTACACAGCGAATCACAGCGCCTTAGACGACTGGGCCACCCGTGCCCCTCCTTCTGCTGAAGGGGCAGTGGGGTAGCCTAGTGGTTAAAGTGTTCACTCGTCACGTCAAAGGCCTGGGTTTGATTCCCGACGTTGGTAGTCCATGTGAAGCACATTTCTGTTGTTCCTTGTCATTATAGTGCTGGAATATTGCTAAAAGCAGCATAAAACCATACTCACTCACTCACTCACAACCAGCATCCCCCCTGAACTACACAGCGTTCATTACATAGATCAATGTTCGAAATGTCAATCACTGGTTTGACTGGTCCAAAGTCGATTATCTAAACACTGTCATCATAGAGCTGGAATATTTCTCAGTACGCCTTAAACAACAAACAAACAAACCAAAAACATAGCATTCCTCTCAACAATAACCTCACAACAATCAGGTTGTTCTGATGATTTAAAATTCTTCTACAAATCCCCAAAACATAATACAATTACCAGACCCTTCTAAGTTAAAGGCGTTGTACATTAACATCTTATTCTGTACATAGGAAATGAAACTACAAACCATTATCACCCATCAATTGTATCCCTCCATTGCTTGTCAATGGCCCTGAAACAGTTTAGCCCTGAATGAATACTTTGCTACAGTTTCTCAAGTCCCCACTCTAAATGTATTATTCCCTGTTAAACATGTAAGGTGGCAAGTTATTGCAGTTTCATAGATCTCTACGATTTCTCTATGTATATTTATGTTACAAATGGGCCATTAATGTTTGGCGTGTGGTCTTCTAGCCAAAGAAATGTAAATGACCATCCCCCGTTTTTGTCCGACAAACAGTACTCCATTGTGCTGTGGTCATGCAGGGGTTATGACATTTTAAACATCGGTAAACAGTTTTTTCTACATCAGAAAATGTTAATGTATTCTGTTTGATGGTTTCTGCTTGTTTGAACTTCAGGATTTAATTTCCTAGCTGCATGATTTGCCTGATTGTAATGTCATACGCAGTTCACTCAAACATGCTTCTATTGGGACTCGATAAATCATTTAATTCTGACACACTGTTTCATTATGTACATCATGGTACAAAGATGGTGTACTTCAGAAGATCTTCAGAAATCTAAGTTGAGATGCTGTGGCAGTTTCTACTGTTAGAAGATTGGGGGTCAAAGCAAAGTCTGTAATGAGTGTAACAGTGAGTGGGGATCAGTGTCTTGTATTATGTCCTTTTATAAGCATCGTCACCAACATTCGTTTTATCCTCGTAATCTTCATCATTGATTTTGGCTTCATTATCACCATATCATCATCATTATCACATTACCATCCACTATATAATCACCATCATTATCTGTTTTATAACAATTATCCATTTTTATCATTGTCACCATCTATTTTTTTATCAGCTATCTTATCATCATCATCATGCATCATCATGCATCTTCATCATCATCATCTATTTTATCATTGACATCGTCATCATCTGTTTTTCATCAGGGATTGCATTCATCATCATCATCATCATCATCATCATCATCATCATTCCTGTTATCACCATTGTCATCATCCTTCTCCATGATACAAAACATTAATAACCATTATCCATTTTAACATCATCATCCATTGTTTTTATCAGCCATCTTATTCTCCTCCACCTCCTCCTCCTCCACCTCCTTATCCTCATCATCATCATTACCATCATCATCCTACACTATGATACCTAACTTTCAACAATCAAATCTGTTTCTGCCATGCCAGCAAAAACGTCATCACTTTCTGTCCTGAACACCTACGAGGTGAAATGCACATCTCTGTGTCAATGTCATAATACATAGCATGATACCTGCAATACACACCTGCCCCCCAACCTGAGCCCTGTCCCTACTCCCTTCTGTACTGCAATGAACATCGCTAATTGCAATCAACCTCTAATACAGAGAGACAGAGCTGTACATCGGCCGTCACTCACTCAAAGACCTTCAACCATAAACGTAATGTACCACGCTTGCTAATTTCAGCTCCACAAAGCACCAATGATACACTACTTTTCCTTTGTTGTCATGCCGATAGCTGTATTCACTTTCCAAAAGATACGTTTATGGATTCTTGTGGATGGGGACAACTAAACTCCCATAAATGAGATTATTTTCTTGAGTTTATCGAGTAACAAATTATTTCGAGTTTGACAAAATTGACAAGATCCTAAAAAAACGTTGATGTTTGTGAGACAAGATGGTTGTCTACATGAATCATGCTCATTTCAGTGTCAAAGACAAATATGCTACTCTGTTTGCAAACCTTGGTGAAAAAAGATTTATGATTATTGAGAGTCATAAACTGATAGGAGCAATCTTATTTTAAATGAATATCTTTGATGCAAATTCATATCAAAGATGAAATTGATTACCTCTTGGTAATGGGTTCTTTGAACAAACCAGTTTGTTGACTTTAAAGAAATAACTTTTTTTGTCATAAAAGAATTTGAATGATTGAAAAAAATTATACTTAATGAAAACTTGGCCTCCATAATTAGTTGTATATTTACATGGCAGCTTAGCCTCTGATCTGTCAAACGGTTTGATTGACAGATATCAACATGATGGGAGATCAAGCTGATCCGGGGGATGCCATCTTGTCAACTGCCTCATGTATATTTGACCGACTCAGATTAACCACGTTACAGACAATTGACGATAATTTTTGTCTGAATATATATTTGTTTTTGAAAAACGTGATGTGATTTACGGTAAATGCCATGTATATTATTGTTGTTTTTTGTTTATTTTTAATTTATTATTGTTATTGTTGTGCATAAAAGAAATACATTGCAATTGGATGTTTAAAACTCAATGATGTGTGTGGCTGCTTGTACTTGACCGGACTAAAGCCAGTTATAGTTCCTGAGTGAGTCCTTATTTTATTCCCATAATGCCAAGCTCCAGGCAGGGTAACAACAAGTACCATCTTTCGTATCTTTTGGTATGGCCAGGAATTGAACCACCAAGCTTCCCCTCTCAGAGTATATATATGAAATAGCAGGCCTACTAAAATTTTGGATTTAAAAAATTACTTTTATACTTTCTGATTCCAGAAATTGTTTCAAGTTAGTAGTTTCATCTTTCCATAATAATAAAAGCGACAAAACCTTGCCGTTTTCACAAGAAATCACTGCCAAAAGCAGTCGGTTGTACGATTCTGACTATATCATGAGTATGTGTTCATAAATCACTATCAAATAGTGATGATACCAGGTGTTCGCTAGAAGGTGAGGGGCAATCAGGTTGCCTAGTGGTAACAGCGATGACTCATCAGACCGAAGATCGGGGTTCGATTCCCGACATGGGTACAATGCGTGAAGCCCATTTCTGGTGTATCCCGCCGTGATATTTCTGGAATTTTGCTAAAAGCGGCGAAAACCATACTCACTCACTCACTAAAAGGTGAGATCAATACACAAAATGTTTAAAAAACATCATCCCTTTCATTTCAATGCCTATTAAATAAAGCGACAACACCCTTTCCATATCCAATCTAAATCTCTGCATAAAGCAGAGTCTACATCAAGAACATGTGTTTATGTTTATGTTTATTAAAGTGATTGCAAATTTACTATTGACATTGATTCTCCCACATATATTAAATTATTCTAAAATATTTTGATGCTCATTTGTGAAACTATGGATATTTGATGACAACATGACTTAGACCTGTCAATACTTTCTCATTATCCCAAACTGTTACAGTGATTTTGTGTTGACACACCCTCAGCTACATGTTGTCAATTTCACCTGATGATTGTCAATTTCACCTGATGATTGATGTGAGTGCTACTGATAACCTGTCTATTACCCCTTGTTCATGACACAATGTGTCAATCTGAAATGTACATCTTTCAGATTGTGAGATGATTAATGACATTGAACCAATTAAATGTATTCACTTTCACATGACCAACCAATGAAAAGACTGCAATGACAATGAGGGTACATTCAATTTAACAAATTATTTACAGGAAAGATTAGGGTGTGCTGATAATTCTATACATGAAGCGGGGACATTTTGAGATAATGATTATGTACATATGAGTCTTTGAACTTCATCAACCCATTATCTTGGCATACATGTTTTGTCAATTTCAACGTAATTCCCACGAACCTACTTGAGACTCTTTCACACTGACTTGTTAATTTCACTGATGCTGATTTCAAACTCAAACCTCTTGTGTACACAATATCTCCTTGACGATGGAGATGCAAGCCAAGCTATGTCACATGTTTAGTCTATCATTCAAAAGAAAAGTACGTCCAAACACAAATAACAAAAATATTTACATTTTATAAAACTTCTCCCTATTCCCAATAAATATCTGATAACGGGTATATTTTCAAGTATGTAATCTCTCAAACAATCCGAAACTGTTGTAATTCCAGATAATCACAGAGCAAGGAGAGCCGTTTACCAAACCATCGTGAAATGAACACATTTTGAATTTTGTATTGGGCTTCTGGGCCTCTAAATGGCATATTTATTCAACACAAGTGATATAATGTGCTAGAGTGTTCATAGAATTCAAAGAATGAAGGCTGTTTAGTTTATGTGTTAGGCAAATGGATAAGTGTTTCTTCTGTTTACACAAACCAAACACCAGCAGTGATAATGCTCCCAGTTAAACTACACCGCGACAAACCTTGCCATTTCTGTCAAATCGTCCTTGCTAGTATAAACGTTTAGAGAGCAATGGCAAATTTGACGAGTAAATATTTTTTTTAAGTCTACAGGTGACTTTTTTTATGTTTTAAAAATAGACACGATGTGGTGCTTTGCACATAGATGAATAAAATTAAACTATGTTTTAGCATCCTGTTATAAAATATCAACCTTTCACCTCAAAATCCTTACACAGAAAAATAGATAGCAATAGAATGTGTCTTAAGAATGTTAAAAAATGTACATCTTAACACAGCCCTATGGCCAATACGTGCAATATTCCTTGAATTGTCAAACAAAAAATAAAGTTTATTTCAGAACAAACAAAAGAAAAATTAAGTTAAATAATGTTTATGTACTAAATTTGATTTGAATTCATTCAGTTTTAAATTATACATCATAATTTCACTTCATCAACCTCAATAAAATAATATTTTGAGTCTTATTCAGATTCAGATTCTTTTACCATGCTGCTGTCTTAAAAAACTCTTTTTGACACTTCCTTCCTCAAGCTATGTATTGGCGAATTTTTTGTACTTCAGCTACACTTATCTCATACAAGGTATACTCATATCAAGTTAAAGTGAAACATGAAAGCATCCGAAATATACGCCTTCAAGATCACCCCCTCCCTGTGGATAATCTGAAATATACGCCCGATTATGCATTTACTTACAGACAAAGTAAATAGCCTAAGAACACTAGCTAGACAGAACTTTCATTTCAAACTGGCCTGACAGGCGCTAGTCGAGTGTCAAAGGTCGTTGTATCTCGTCAGTGCTTTTGTTGAACAGTATCGTGTGTCTGTGTTCACACTGTCCAATCGTCTCCAGTTTTCCCCTGTTTCTCCTGATGGAAAAATGTACACAGTATATCCCTCTGACTTGTGTACCTGGTCCCTTGGGATCCACCCAGGAGGTGAAATATACATGACAACGTCGGTATCATAAGTACGGATTATTCATCTTGTCTATCGCCGAAATAATTACCTTGAATTACTCTATTACCACAGTGCCAGGTTCGAACTCGGCAGGGTATATAAACAAAAACACGTGTTATCATGGCTTTGGGATTTAGCGTGCATACCACACATCCCCTAAGTCGTTTCCAAGCGGGTGTTTTATTCAGAAACACGTCTATTTCAACTGAGGTGTGTTCATTTCGGGTAGGCTAATCTCTGAATCGTTGGTACATGCTCTCGCACTGTTGAGACCAACTTAGACGAAAAGTAAACTTGCTTGACATACCAACGATGTCCGGAGACAAGTGCCTGTGAAAGGGACACGAATGCCGATGTCCCCACACACCATGGGAGGTATTCCAGCCCATCCCCTGAACATATAACACTTATCTACGTGATTACTGAACATGGTGGCTGGAAACAGTGTCTATTTCAATGTAAGATATATACTTATCACAAAATGTTTGTTTCAATTTGTGATATGCACATTTCATAAACCATGGGTTTCAACATGGGTGATTACTGAAGAGGGCGGCAGGAAACGGTGTCTATTTCAATTTGAAATAAGTACTTATCATAAAATGTTGGTTTCAATTTGTGATATGCACATTGCATAAACCATGGGTTTCAACATGGGTGATTACTGAAGATGGTGGCTGGAAACGGTGTCTATTACAATTTGAAATATGTACTTATCATAAAATGTTGTTTTCAATTTGTGATATGCACATTTCACAAACCATGGGTTTCAACATGTGGTATACACATTTAATAAAATGATAGCTTTCAATTTGTATTAAACATTACACAAAGTCTTTGCTTTCAATCTATGATTTGATAATTACATAAAACCAGGATTTCAATTTTCGATGTGTACATTTCACAAATTAAGGTTTTGTGTGAGTGGCTGGTGCTACCAGAAGGTCAGGACATGATTAACCTTTCCACGAACACCTGGTGTCATCAATGAATTTCAGCAATCCTTTCATATAATATTTACAGCTATTTTTCCTTTACGCCATATAGAATATATTGGAGCAAATAATAGAGACTGGTTATTCTCTGGCAATGATGATTAATATTTATTTTAATTTTCAAATAACATTTTTTATCTCCTTTAGTAATGTCTATAATGATAAACATTGAAGTGCATTTCATCTCTATACATTTGCTAATATTTAATCTGGCCATCTTAGTAACATGTTCTAAACATGCTCTACCAAAGACATACTTCTGTAATTGTTGACCTTTCGTAACCTGCATCTTTGATGCACTTTTCAGCATTGACATTAGACATTGTGCAATCATTTCTTGCCCTTCACATGCAATCATCATTAATCATAAACACTGTACAACCGTGGATTACTTCTGAAATAGAGAGACAATTCATTTAATGTCAGTAGCATCTACACTGCGTGAGTCATGAGACTTCCATCATCCAACATGCAACTGACGATGTTGTACATATCAGTAGTGCTGAAAATGACATGTGTTTGACATGTATGATCTCCGAGACAAGCATCATATAAGCAATGAAACTGCCGAGTATTTTAGGAATGCTATTTCACATACATGACATGTGAATTATAAGACATTTCAGGGGCTTATCTGAACTTGCTCAGAGGCCGATGTTCGTCCCCAAGTCTGTACCAAATGTCAGTAAAAATTCCAAAATTGGAATTCACCGTTTCCTAATTCATGCTTTTATAGTTATAACTAATGTAACAATGTTCTAGAGGTAACTTGTATTTTGCTGAAAACAGTACCAATATAGAGGAACAAACTTTAATGCTTAGTTTTACATAATTCCACGGACTGCAATGACAAAATATCTCCATATCTAAAAAAAATCCAGTTTTGTAAAAAAAATCAAATTTGCCAGTCCGTGGGTTTAGAATCCTAGATAATCCATGTATTTTAAAGTGAATTGCATTATTGTCACTAAAAAAAGTAAGTATAAAAACAAAAGAATATCTCCCAAACCTTAAATAAAACTCATAGGCTTCACAAAAATGAATAGTCATCCTATATCTAGATTTCAGATTTAGCATTAGCACAATGTATGTTTGGTCTCCATGCACTGTGAGACATAAAAATTAGAAAAATATTATTTCACTTTTAGGACTAAGGATTTAAATTCAACAAAAGAGTCACCGTTGCATAATGATAAAGTGTTAATAGTGTCTGTGGCTTCACTGCAAGTATATCGTTTGATAACCCAAACCTTTCAAAACCGAAATTAGACTCCTGTCATGAGACCGACCTCCAGCTGATTGTGCAACATTAAAGCAAGCCATTAATGTCTGTCTCGTCTATATCACCAAAACATTTTATTGGTCTACCTGAGCTGATGTTTTGTACATTTGACAATAAATGTTTAATAACTTCACAAAACCCTTCAACAATTTGTGAAAGTTCACGTCAACAGCATGATTGTGGAGGTGAGGGGGGCGTAGGGGAATCACATATGCAGACATCACATGTTCCCAGGGAAAGTGACCAGGATGAACTCAAGGAGGTGCTGTCAGACAGTTTCTGTAGTGGAGTATACAGTAGACAGTGTGTAGACAAAATCTTACACAGTTTGCAGATAGCATACAACAGTTTGTAGTATCAAAAATATAGTTACACCACATACAGTTTTTAGACAGCCGACCATATACAGTTTTCAGACAGCATACTACATGCAGTTTATACAGCATACTTAGCGACCTACAGTTTGCAGACAGCATACCACATACAGTTTAGACAGCATACTACATACTGCATACACTTTGCAGACAGCATACTACATACACTTTGCACACAGCATACAAAATACATTTTGCAGACAGCATGCTCCTTACTGCTAGCAGACAGCATACTATATACACTTTGCAGACTCCACACTACATACACTTTGCAGACTGCACACTACAGACTGCATACTACATACACTTTGCAGACAGCATACTACATACACTTTGCAGACAGCATACTACATACACTTTGCAGAAAGCATACTACATACACTTTGCAGACAGCATACTACATACATTTTTGCAGAAAGCATACTACATACACTTTGCAGACAGCATACTACATACATTTTTCAGAAAGCATACTACATACACTTTGCAGACAGCACACTACATACACTTTGCAGACAGCATACTACATACATTACAATATGTATTTAAATGTAGTACAGAAAGAGCAATCTCAGTAACCTCCCATGGTACAGCTGACATACAGAAATTATGCACACACATCGTGTACATATCTATTTTATTATCAATAAAACTCAAGGCTTATTCCACAGTGCAGACATTGTATTTCTCATGTGTCATCAAAAACCTCTTCAAACAGCATTCACAATAGTAAACGTCTATTTATACATATTGACTTACTTAATATTTCTACAAACAACATGACAAGAGGTTTTATTTCTTTTTAATGTTCATTTCATAGTAGATAGGTTTCTGCCTACAAAACGGCTAGAAAGTAAGTACTTTCGCGATGTTAATTTCAAACCCCTCTTCCCAACACAAGTCAATCAATTGATCATCCAGTCAATTGTCCTGTCCACAGTTTGGGCTGTGTGTACGGCAGATTGAACAGAGGGGGGCCCAGTATATGAGAGGGGTTTGTATACACGATGTGAGAAAGGGGACTAACGGCTGTTCTTTGATAATGTTGGACATTGATGGGGTTGGTTTTTATGAGCATTTTTCAGATAAACTTCAGTTTATGTTTGAAAGTTCTGGGATTCGGAAATGAGCAAAACCAGGTGTCACCTGTGTTAAACAGCAATAAAACCGTGAAACAAAGAAGACCCACACAGCGACATGGTGTGTGGAACTCTGGGATAGGTGCTCCCTTGTGGGGTGTGGAGCTTTGGGATAGGTGCTCCATTTAGTTGCGAGCCTGAGAATTCACATTGCTGAGCTGTTATGTAGAACTAACTATATTTAATCTTTGAAATACCTATCTATCGAGTTCAATGCATTTACATCGATTATGCACATCCTTGAAATATATTTCCATTGAGTTGAATTTGCCTACAGCATCAGTTACTTGTATTTCAATGGAGTTGAATTTGCCAACAGCATCAGTTACTTGTATTTCAATGGAGTTGAATTTGCCTACAGCATCGGTTACTTGTATTTCTATTGAGTTCAATGTGCCTACAGCATCGGTTACTTGTATTTCTATTGAGTTCAATGTGCCTACAGCGTCGGTTACTTGTATTTCTATTGAGTTCAATGTGCCTACAGCATCGGTTACTTGTATTTCTATTGAGTTCAATGTGCCTACAGCATCGGTTACTTGTATTTCTATTGAGTTCAATGTGCCTACAGCATCGGTTACTTGTATTTTCGGTTTTTGCCGCTTTTAGCAATATTCCAGCCATATCACGGTGGGGGACACCAGAAATGGGCTTCACGCATTGTACCCATATCGGGAACCGAACCAGGTCTTTGGTGTTTCGAGCAACGCTTTAACCACTAGGCTACTAACTGCCCCTCATGTCAATTTCAACAGAAAAATTTCCATCCTTGACCCAGCATTAAACCCTACCCCTATAATAAAAAAGTGTAACTTTTTCATGTTTTTTATACTTCAAAACATTTGAGGCATGGGTTACTTTTTTAAGCAAATTGTGAGAATGGAGGGTGGTACTTGTTGGGGAGGACATGATAACCCTTTTCGTAAACACCTGTTGTCATCACTGAATTTCAGCGATCCATTCACATAATTTTCATTGCCATTTTGCCTTTTACGCCCAATTGAATCTGTTTCGTTAGATGACCAGGACCATTATTCTCAGGTGATGATGTTATGAATTTACCTGTTCTACTGCTGTTTACTACCCACCTAAACATCTAATTAGTCACAGGTTTTGATTGACAGATATTTACGTGACGTAACACGGTAATGACTTCTCTCGGGTTTCACCAGTTGTCAATTTC
Organism: Haliotis cracherodii; assembly: GCF_022045235.1. Lineage (NCBI taxonomy): Eukaryota > Metazoa > Mollusca > Gastropoda > Lepetellida > Haliotidae > Haliotis > Haliotis cracherodii. The sequence goes on along the minus strand of NW_027266270.1, from coordinate 13,768,707 downwards.
AGAAGTCGTTAATAATCAAACCCAGAGAAACATCGTGGAAAGCAGATCTTATCTCAGTGACGTATGAGGAAAACACACAGAATGTATATGTACTGTCAAATGTTTTAGTGGTCTTCTTGCTGTTTATGATATTAGCATGTCAACATCAAGCACATTTCATCACAACCTCATGGCAGAGTCCATGCAATCCTTTTTGTACAAAACTTCTCTAGGAGTATCTACTTGACGAATTCTTTCATTTGTCTGTCAAAACACGGAAACATACATGCCAAAATCAATCAGTCAAACAAAAATTAAATTAAAATTATTTCTTTAACAAGAAAATTAAGTTTTTCATATATGTCATAACTTATGTTGTTTTTCAACATGAGGTCTCATTAAAAATAGCAGTTAAACATTTTTTACCACAACAGGTTTTCTGATTCACTGTTTTACCCATCTGAACTGGAAATAAAGACACCACTGAAACCGCATCACCTGTTTCATATTTAAATCTAGACATAAAGATGGTCAGAGTTAAAATCTATCCACAAGACTGTATGACAAGAGGGATGATTTCAATTTCCAATAGTCAAATTGCCCTTCAAGTTCAGTAATATCCCTGAATCTCAAGCCTTTGGTGTTTACATTTCACAGCGATTGGGGCACAATCGAGCAGGCTCTTTCTACGAAGACTTCATAGAGCGTCATACGACTCTTGCTTAAAGATTGTTTGATCCGGGTTACAACATTTAAGGTCTTAGTAAATGATGCATCAGTGACCACATTGATGTCGTATGCAATTCCCTATTTAGACTTGTAACATGGCCCTGTGTTTTTTCCGGTGAACAATTGACTTGCCTTTGCATGTGTTTGTGATGGTACCACCAGCAGAGCAGGATACGCTCACCTTTTCGCAATATCATCATTATTTGATAGAGATTCATAAACACATGCTCATGATATAGTCAGAATTGTACAATCGCCCAACTTTGGCAGAAATTTCTTATGAATATGGAAAGGGTTTTGTTGCTTTTATTTTATTAACATCTTTTTGTAAAATGTGACCAGGGATTGAACCAACAACCTTCCATCTCCAGGCAGATGCTCTATTCACTCTTACTCTTAAGCTTTCCTAAATTCACATTTTTTTAAAGAAGACATATGCCAAGTGATAAATAGGAAGTGTTTGTACAACATGAAATAGGCACTGATATCAAGCCTCAAGGACAACTCTTCCCTCTCCCAGCATGTAGATCTTGCGTAGTTCATTGCATGTTTCCCTTGTAGATTTCAATTACTGTTTTTATCCCCGAACATAATGAGTAATGACGTGGTCCCAGGTCAGGGAAATTACTGTCCCTACTGGCTGACAAGTGAATTTGGTGTGCTATTTGTAATCTAAGGGCAAAGCATGCCAATAGAGTGGACACCTACGCATAGAGTTTTTGTTTTTTCATCCACCTACACTGAACTAAGCTACCTTGAGTAAAAAATGTCTCGTAAAGAAAGGTTGTTGTTTTCAGATGAATGAAGGGATAAATTTGTCTTCCATTTATTTGATAAATCACTACAATTTCACCACTTCCTGTAGAATAAAGTTTACATTGTATATACTGAATTCTCATTCAACTTACTTACAAGTGAATTTTTCCTTTAATTCTCATCAAACACTGAGATTTAGCCCCAAACAATTTTGTGGCACTTAATTACTTTTATATCCAATAGAAATAGTCATGTTCATTATAAAGAAATCCTATCTCTAGATCTAGTGTATGATTTAACACAAACTTGTATTCATTTACAAACACCCAATCTTATATCAGTCACCAAAAAATGTTACTGTGTTTTGTAAAAAATAACACCAAGAATAATTGCAAGGTCACAAAAAAAGGATCAACAACTTTTGAATCATGGTGTAATTTACGCTTTGTCTTCTCTTGTCATTAGTTTCCGTGGTGATGACTTTGATTGACAGGCATGGACATTCTTAGTTCCTTGTTAATATCCTGTGGGGGCTCTTTGCAGCCTGTGGGGTGTTATCAGACAAGCCCGCTTACGACACCTCCAGCACAGATAGCCTCGAACCCAGGTACATATGAGGGCTTCCCCTCATCGTAGCTAGTCTCGACTAATTGTTGTGTCTCGACGCATCTTATCACACAACGTAGAGATTTAAATACCAACAATGTCCAAGTTCATGTAAGAATGTTTATTTTTAAAAATCACAACTTTTACAATGAATTCTTGAAATCATAACTTTTCTTTATAAATTTGTATTATAACCAATTTATATTCCATCAGTATTTGACAGATCTGACACATAAATAACTAAATATATACATGGAAACGGTCAAAAGGGATTAAATGTTTTTTAATTTATTTTACAGCATGCTTTAGTGTTTTCCGTCATATGCTATCTTTTGAAATCTAAAACATATAATAACTTGTGTTTTAAATACTTTGATGATGTAAGATCTCAACACTTTTCATATAATGCATATTATCATGATCCGATAAATAGGCAAATGAGATCATCTTGCAGAACTTAGTTACTTTTTCATACATTGATCATTTGATGTGATGCCATTTTCATGAAAAAAACTTCCCAAAAAAGTTAAGCTTTCCTGATGTGTGTATGTGAATATAAACTGGCATGGATGCAAACAATTTGGTACTTTCTAGCAAATGGAGTGGTTCACTATCATATGTCTACGCGATTTCTAAAGCTACATTAATTAATGAATATATGTTTTAAACTTTGATAAATTTGAGATTGTTATCATATAAAAAGATTATTAGCTGTGTGTATTCCGAATTGTAATATATATCTGGAATAAAAAGCAGGTATAATGCTCACCACATCAAGGGCAGATAATCTGTACGTATGATTCTTGTTCTAATACAGTTAACCAGGTGACACACACAATACATCTTAGACATCTTTTGTCTCTGTATCAAATTTATTTAAATTCAGATATCATTTATCAACATTAACGATCATTTGGGATTAAACTACAGGTCCTTTCAAACCTAGACTTGCAGTCTGACTAAGGTCCAAAACCTGCTGACTGACAGGTGATATCAGGTCCTTCTTTAGATGCAATATGTCACAGTGACCTGATATTGACATGACATCTACATGTCATACACAGTGTACACTTGACATATTATCAATACAAGTTAGCGTCACAATGGTTCAATTTAGAAGTAATCTGAGCCGAGATCTGAGGCCAGAAATTGCCTAATCAAATCAAACGGTAAGTTTCGCAAAAAAATGTGTCGGACATTAGTATCAAGTATAATGTCAAAACCATTTATTCTTGCGACTGAGCACGGTACAGAAATTGACACCTTAGCATGAAGAATGAGTGACACCTCATCTCATATCAAAAGAATCATATTTCATAGATCCATAATTTTGTCCAAATTACATCAATTTGTGAACTTTTCCTCGCAAATATTTTAACAAACTACCATTTAACATCTGATGGAATTCATCCAACCTCAAAATTGTTAAATAAAGTGAACGAAAACTTTCAACATTTGCTTGGCAGTAAAAGTTTCCTGAAAAGGTTATCCGGTCTCTCTTGATCAGCCAGGTGAATCTGTTTCATCTGTAATTACATTCATTGTGGAGAAAATAGGAGACATCTATTGGAGTATATGCATGACAGGAAAGGTACGAGTGACATCTTCTTGGTCGTCAATAGCGAAATGAACGAGGCAACAAACAAGGTAAGTGAATGGAGGCCCAGCGGCAGTTGTGTGTTGATTGTTGTACATTTCACATGCTGATGATCGCACATGGAGTCTTTACCTCCATCATTACACCTGACCTAGTTGCTTTCAAACAGACATGATCTAACATAATGTACGACTCACATTTAGATGACAACTAAGGGGAAAAAGAGCTTTTTTTTATTAAAAATGATGTTCCTGCCTCCCAGATAACGCAACTCAGTTCGAAGGGTTTAAGGTTAAGCAACACACCAGGGGTTTCCAAGGATGGGCTTTTCACACTGAAAACCAAGTGGGATTCAAACATGTTTTTTCAGCAAACGCCTTAACCACTTCCTTACCAACTCACTCGGTGAGGAGTGAGTGAGTTGGTTGAGTGAGTGAGTTGGTTTTAATGTCATTTTGACCATCATTCCATTTATATCATGACGTGTCAACTTGATGTTGGAGGACAGCTCAAAGTGATGCAGATCTCAGATGTTTACCACCATGAAACCCATGAGGATGGGTATGGTGTTGACAAACCTAGAAACAAACAGGAGACAAACAGGGATTCGAACCCATGATTTCCGTCAGGGACACTAACACTATGCATTAGCTACTGTGCCACTCGTGCAAGCTTCACAATTATAAGTCAGTGGAGAGAGGAAGATTGTTATCTTGTCTTTCAAATAATGAATCATGATTACATGTAGCAAAAAAAGATGGAAAATGGTGAACATCCTGTTTTCAAAGTCATAAACAAATTTCATGATTACAAACAGCTGCAATGATGTGGATTGGTGATAATAATAAACTCGATTCATGATCATGAATCATGATCATGGGTGAAAGTTGTGATTTTATCTTGTGCCTGATCATCATGGGTGTTCCTGAGATGTGGCACAATGTTAACAACAAACTTCAAGATTTTGAAATGTTTTCATTATAATGGACATGACTTTAAACACTGACATCATTGTAGAACTTTTTGAAATCCCTTTGGACAACTGATGGGAGAGTGTTTGAGAGATAAAGTTTGTATTACCAAACCTTAAGTGTGGTATCTCGTTCAAATCAGAAGAAAATCCCTTTTCTAATGAAACCCCATTACCCTTAAATTTTATCCCAATATTTAACAAAATTTTAAAATTGTTTAAAGTTGCAAAGCCAACAATAGTAAGGTCAGGGTAATGTCGGAATGATTGATGGTGAAGGGCTGGTAAAGAGAAGGGAGGAGGTATCACTTTGTTGTGGCCAGTGTCCACTTAAGCTTGACCGGTGGTGAGACAAGTGCCCTCAGGTGGACATGGGAGTTACCAGGGTAAGTGAGATGGCCATCAAAGGCCTTGCTGGACACTCAAGAAACACAGGAAGGACAATGGTCAATATTGACTCTGATCTCCTTAACATGATAAACAAGCGATAGTGTTTCACTATTTAACAGTTTAACATTGTCTGCGTTAAAAGTTCACAATACTGTTAAAAATTAACTTTAAATGTGGTCTGACACAAAATCGTACCATTGGCGAGTTAAAACAAACGCTGTCTCAAAGAGTTGCATCTGACCACACCAGCACTCTCGTACTTCTATGACAGTATTGTCGCCATGCAATCGACCAATTTGGGAATCAAACCAAGTCCCTAGTGTGTTCTTCTGAACGACATATTCCACTGACCTACTCCATCAAAAGAAATACAGTATTTTTGAATATTTCACACTGAATCATAAATTGATATTTTTCTGTAAGGGAACAATACAAGCTAAATTGGTAACTATGGTAACAGGTGATGGAATAAAAATTAAAACATAACCAATACTGTGAAATATAATGTAAAAGCTTGTCGATATCGCTGAAATAATGCTGATTCACTCACTTGTAAAAGTTCAGATTGTAATATCATATCAAACCGTTATTTTTACATGTTATTTCTTGATGAATATTTACACACATCGATTATCATTTACATATTGATTGGAAATATATCAAACCAAACCCATTATTCAGTGCATAGTCACAAGGCCTACAGGAGAATCCACAGATATTATTGTTGACCAAACCATCTGAATATAACAATTAGGCCTATCAAACACTGATAATAGCCACGTCCTGGTGCAAGTCATCTGAACATTTAGAAACATATTTTGGGTAAAAAAGTTATAAGAAAGTTTTTGATGGCTTTGATCACTAAATCATTACCAACATGAATCGATGTGATTTAATATGTTACACAAACTTCACAGGGTCTTTGAAGATCCTATTTCAAGATTTTCAAATCAGAATATTTGGATGATTAATCGATATACACCCTGGCTGATTAACTACAATTTTCTGGAGCCACTGGCAAATAACGTTTAACAGAGCCAGTTGTTTCGTCCGTTTCATCATTTTGGGGTTATTTCCACTGTAAAACATGACAAAAAGGTTCAAAGTCTCACAAAAGATATAAAGGATAGATGAATAACGAAATGAAAAGAACGAAGGTGGTTTTTCATAATCCATGCCTTGGACGGGCTAAATCCTCCTTGTGAACTCACAAAAGACTGTAGTTAAAAGTCATACATTGCAAAACAAAATAAGACATACATTTGTGTAAAGAAATAACAATATCATGGTCTTAAGTAATAATAATTTATACTGATTACAACAGTATAATTACATCACCTGGAGTACATGGAAAAACACCTTTCACAGATATGGCTTATTTTGTTCAGCCCATATTGACCTTAGAAGAATTTGTGAACTTCGAATTCAAATTAAAATAAAATGCTAACCCGACTACAAGCACTATCAGTACATGTACCCACGTGTGTAAAACATCAGAACTATCTAAGGGATGAAAGGTTGGTGGGAGCGGGGAGAGAATTGACAGGGAAGGTGAAAGCGTGAAATATAACAGGTTTCATAGCCAACACTTGTTCCCCACAAAAAAAAGCTTTAAAAAAATTGAAACATACATTCATGCTGATATATACATTTTAATAACAATTTCATAACCAAATCTTATATCATATGCTCTTAGTGTCTGTTTCTCTCTCAAACAGGTGCAACTGTTGATAGAGAATGAGAGACCTGTTCGATAGCCTGATACTAGAGGCTCAAGAATTTCCATCCATACTCCTTACATCATTCAAGCCAGCAATCTTCAACTCATCTGTTCAAAAATAATTAATACATCCCTATCATACGCCTTCAACAGATAATGCCAGATCAATCTGAGTCGTACAATGATAACATTGCTAACATTTCCTAGGGGGTCGGATTCCCTTCTCTTCAAGCCATAAAACAAGGGCCAGGGGGCTGAAGCCTCACAGAAGGCCAGAGTTGGGTTCGATTGCTTGGCCGATAAAGTGTATAAAACTCTAATTAGGGTTCATGTAAAAATGTGTACCTCTCCCGGAAATGTCAGGCATATCTTGCAGCTTTGGCATCAAGCAAAATAGCTCTATTGTAAAAATGTCACAGTGCTTTACCGTGGTGATATAGCAACGGGGAAGACATGGGATTCGGCCATCTCCAGAGAAAGATGGAAAAAATGATTTCTAAACTTGTTGAACTTCTTTGGCAAAAGTGGAGGTATTTGGATTAATGGGATCAATATTTTCTTGACTATTTCCGTAGGAAAAAGGGCTAAAATGATCATGTGTTCGTAAACTTTGACAAGTGTTGTTGAAAGTGCAATTCTTAGTTCAACCTGAAAAAAATCACATAGCAGATGTAATGAAATGTTCTAAAACATATAAATCATATTTTTTTAAGTGTTGAGATAACCAAACAATCTTGATAATGTTGATTTATTTTCAAAAATTATTCAGATAATCGGAAGATATTTTATGGTATGAAATATTTTAGCGTACCTTTTGATAATAATATTAAAATAATCTTATCAGAGCGGGAAATATTTTCAGAATTTATCAAAAGACATTGGTATTTTTTGTTAGTTATATCTTCAAACTTAGAACAGAACGTATGTATAGGTTCACCATTTATATTCTTGTCTGAAATAGGAAGAGACTTTTTTAAGAGCTGTCATCACGTAGGTTTCTAAACAAACAGGACCAGTGAAAAAGACATGCTGAAAACATCCCCCCTAGCTCACGCCAAGCTCACACTCAACAAACACCTAATAAAACAGCAGATTTATTTCCATTCTTACGCATACAATATTTTTTACACTTTTTTCTCAAATTATCAAAATCTCTGTTTAAGATACCAAAGTTAGAGTTAGCTATGAGATCCACCAAGAAAACCATGAAAAAATGTTACCGAAGAAAGCCAGTTGAAATAAATCTTTTAACTATCACAGTGATCGCAAAGCAGACATTTACCCTTGTCAATCAGGAAATTTATACTATAAAGAACTACTCAGAATGTATTTCTTATCATGATGACAAAAAGGCTGCAATTTTAGGAATGCAATGTTCATTTCACCTGCGCTCTGTCAATCAGGCTTCAAGATGGCCATATCTTATGCAACCGACGCCTGGCCTTTATAAACATATCTAACAACAATAAAATCACGTTCTTGTGAAACCAGAACCCCTCTTATCCAAGACTCAAGACCCCAGAAACCTCACCCCTTTTATCACAAGTAGGCGTAGACCGGGCTAGGCCATTTTGTTATGTATTATAGGACGAGATGTGGCATGATAGATGGCAATTTACGAGGCTAGAATATTAGCTATTGAAAAATATGATGACAATCCCATTCTTGTTTCTCAAAGGGTCAGGAAGCTAAAAGCATGCTACTGGGTACTTTTAAGTGCTGATAGATTATTTCCCATCTGAACCTGTCTCATCCTGAATCAAGTACAAGAGCGGTTCTTTATCATTATGTAAATTGTAGCATCATTTCTTATTTGTATTCTATATTGGCATTGTTTGTGCTGCGTTGTTAAAATGTGTTAAACACTTTTGAATTGATATGTGCTTCACATTATAAAATTATTCACAATGGAAAAAGAGGATGTAATTGTATCTTCCTGTTATTCATGGTATCAGCAGTACTGGTAACAATCTAAATGGAAAATAGCGAGACATCTTGATCCTTCTTTGCAAATTTCTCTTTGTTAGCAGTTTTCAAACTTTTATCAAAATGTCAGCTGTAAGTCAAAAAATACAATACCGGTACATCAAATATATTTTTCATGTTTCACAGAAGTTTCTGGAGAGTTGAATATTAATTTAATTTATTCAATTTCCTCTCAGGGTTGATATATACAATTCCGCTTTTGATAGAGATATTTCTATTTCTCAATGATAAACAAAACTGATTCTCATACGTCAAGTGTATATTTAAACAGAATGACATCTGATTATCCTGTTGAGTTGAGTGGTATTTTTTGGCTTCCTGTATAAATAATAAGAAAAGACTGTGTGGGCTATTTTAACTTATATTAATGAAAATAATCACAATTTTTAAAATTTAACTTATTTCTGTACGCAGGCGAAACATGCCTACATTATGATGATGATACTGATAGTGGTGAGGACGCTATCATCCTTGCTGTTATTAATTCTTTAACACTTGACTACACCATAACCAGGCATGGATACTGACCACATATCACAAGAGGTAGACATGTGGCAGAAATCAACATCAAAGAGACATGGTAAGATTTCTACTGACCAAATGTCAATCAGGATTTCTAGGCTGGTCTGATGTCTCCTCTCCTCTCCTCTCCTCTCCTCCCCTCCCCTCCCCTCCCCTCCCCTCCCCTCCCCTCCCCTCTCACATCCTCTACCAGTACCACATAACCTACACCAAGTTCATATCACAGTATGCAATATTAGTGAAACACTTTGAAAATGCAAATTGGATATTAACTGTTGATAAGTAACAAGTGACTGGTAGCTTATCGCCAGGCATGACAACCTGAATGAGGATTCAAACTCAGACAACATTATTGCTATGTTGCATGCTTCCAGGCCTAAATACAACATACTAATTTCTTTGTTCTTTGCTGAAAATAATTTCCCAAATTCCACTTCACATTTTCACAGTGTCTCAGTACCCATAGACAAATGGGGAGGGCATATAATTTTGATATCAATAAGAGCACCAAAAACATTTCTATCTCAAAACACTTCATGATATTTTGATAATGATAGATAATTGTCATTGTTACCTTTATATATTTTAAACCAATATCTTAAACGATATTTTAACAGACATTTATTGAATTATAGTGTCTCATAGGCCAAATCTGGCCAGACACATTTATATGTGTGTGACAATTTAATAAAATATCTTCTTCTTCTATGTTATAATAGATGAAATTTAGGTTAATTTACCATGGAGTACCTACCACCACGTGACCCTGATCATTCCTACACGTGCTCCCTACCCCAACGACATTACATCACTCCTAATATCCTAAGTACATCCTAACACGACCCCCTCTCAAGGCTGCCTGTCTCCCTCCCGAGTTGAAAAGTCAACCATGTTCGTCTAGCGGGCGGTCACTCGCGACATCCTTATCGGAGTCGGGTCAGCTGTTTACTTGACACGTTGAGACAGTGAAAGGGGTCTCGCTTGTGTCGTGGCTCGTGGCCAATATAATTTCAGTTTATTTTTCTGTCTTGAGGGTAAATAAACATTATGTCTCTTTGACAATTAAGATGGCGAATGTTTCGACCTCTCCAGCGCACGGCTTAGCGATCGTTGTGAAATTGTGGTAGATTAAACAATGGAAACGAAATTACCTGGCCAGTGAAATAGGCATGAGTTGTTGTCTATTTCTAGACTGGTGTGAGAAACAAGTCATAGGTGTAGCTTAGCTCTATAACAGTGACTTCGCTCAGCCCTAACTGTCTTGACGAACGTAAATATCAACCCCTAATAATGCCGACTGATACTGACAATATTGACTAAGTATTTATTCAAACCCTGTCGTAACGCATTACACAAGTGAATTCGCCTAAGTACCTAAAAATTGGACAGTGTAACACTAATTACATGTATTCAAATATACAGTCCCTTTAATAAACCACAGTGTGTAACCCATTGCGCATCTCAATCACGGCGTGTAAGACACACCACGATAGATCTACCTGTAAAATACTCGAAACACCAAAAAAGGAGGAGAGAACACGATGTTAATGGATCACAGAAACTATCGGAATTAATCCCTACCAAACACCTCCAAACCATCGCAAATAGCCAACGTTGTCAATTTCATGTTAATCGTTGCGTATGTCATGTAGATTTCACTCGCCACTACAATAGTCGGCGTTCGCAACGCGCTGTCGCAGTAATCCCAAGCCTGCTTGCTGTCCTTGCATCGAGCAGTCGCAGTCGTGCCAATCTCATCTCTATTGATTTTACAACTTTTTACTCCTTTAGGCTAAATAAATGTTTACATTCAGCAACAATCCTAAGACCACACGAACTGATGGTAAAACTGATATATAACGACGAATTAATATTAACCCGCTATGTCCTTTTGACCGGCGTCTCGTCAAGTTGACTAATTGAATCCGTACATATCTACAGACGTCAGTCGTCAAAACTCAAATGCGATTATGCAGTAAAGGTTTGCTAATATCGCCCTAACACAATGAAGTGAAATAAAAACCACGACGATACATCGTTATAAAGTAAGTTGATTTAATTATCATAAATCAATATTTGCCGGAATTGCTTCTGGTTATACGAAATGGCAACAGTTGTCAAACGAATTTCGTCAAATATGTGACAGAAAGTAATTATAAACGATAGCTGCTTATATCAAGCGTATACCCCATGCAGAAACTTAATGCGTTAGTTAACAGGTCAGGCAAGTTTTCAATATAGTGAAATATATACCGTTTGGCGTATCCGTGAAACATCCGTATAGAGTCAGGCGTGAGTACGAAATGGATTAATATCGATTCATATTGCAACTTTGATCCGATTAAAGGTATGTATTTCATTCTATCAATGAAAATTACATCACGGTCGTACGTTTTCCCGACAAAATGGTTTCAAATTCAGACGATAACTTAACTGGCGACAGTCAAAAGTCGCGGAAAAAACACACTGACCGAAATTCGTGTCCCCCGTCTTCCGTTCAGGACCTACCACGCACGTATTATTGACTAAATTCCAAATTTGACAATTGTATGACAACTTAGAAAACCGATGAATCCAATAGGGAATAGATTTACAACCTATCCCAACCTTTTTGACACAGGGTTATGGCTGTTTGAATAATCTGGCAACTTATGATCGGACGGCACGCACACTGGTCGTTGTAGGTGTGAAATAAAGAGCCTGGTAAAATGCATGTATGGATAACTTGTAACTGACGGTATTTTATGAAACGAAAAAAACCCATCTGTTACCATGGTTAAGATGCACGAGCTTAGCGCGTGCGAAATCTGACCATTTGTCTAAGGAAATAATTCATATATACACTGTTCAACAACTGTCGAAACTTGTCAACATTTCAGCCACGCGAATCTCGCTAGGCTGAATAGCAGAGCCACTCTCTGCTCATGTATATCTGTGGGAATAATAAGAGGCGATAGCGAGTGGTTATGATGATGGAGTAAAATAGGAAAAAATACTTACATTGGATTGGTGTGGTTCCAGTGAACTGTATAAATCGCGGCATTGACGACCCGATCAGGCAGCAAGGAATATATCCATATCAGTAGAACTGTAAACACCATATTCCACGACATTGTGAATTGTGGTCCCCGATTCCTTTAAACTACTTATCCAACTTGATACTTCTTTAAAAAGTCGTTCACAAGTATATCATACAGAGAGATGTCATCGACTCAACGCTAGACGTCCGAGAGGTAGGCCTACCCGGTCGAAATCTACCATTAGCAGCTAACTCGCGGCTCTCAGTTAACCCACGAGCGTGCGATAACAACAGTGTCAGGCTTGGAGGGGAAGGGAGGTAACTCTCGTACGGTCAGGTGTAGCGATGGAAATAGACAGAAGCTACCGGTGACAGCGTTGAGCGTTGTCACTGGAAATAAAATTCGAGATCACATCGGGAGGAGTTTAGAGATGTCGATCTTATTTCACCAGGATCCGTCTCTGCACATTTGAACTTCTTAGGTAATTACGTGCTTAAAGCGACTTTGTAATGAGATATTTCCTTTGCTTTTTCAAGATGCATTTTCCGTTCAACACAATTGCTAGTGGTGTTAGACTTTGTTTTATTGGTTTATAATCGGGGAATTACACTAAGGATAGTTTGTAAATATCACTCCTAGATTTAAATGCCAATCATATTACGATAACACTGATTTCAAAGCGTGGGCAGTTTTAAGACTATCAGCTACGGTGATATATGACCGACCTATTTCATAAGTTGTTGTCTCTTCGACTTGGCTGTTAGTGTCATATATTGGAGACAGCTATATTCATTATCTAATCATAATTTGTCACCGATTACCCTATCAATCTTTTGTACTTTACACACACATAGTGTGAGATTGGGTTTTTAAAAAAAATCGCTATCAGCGGAAATACCAAACCAAATTATCATAATGTAAAAAAATATATCAACTCTTTAACTTGTGCATTTATATTTTCAGAATCATTTGTATTTGCATATAGTCGCTGTTTTAAGAAGGTATTCGTTTATCTATAAATTCTTTGCAATACTGTGTAGTGTTTCCTACTTTTTACTAGATTTCAATTTATTTTTCACCTTTCCCTTAAATAGGTTTTACTCCATGATCATTTGTTTTACCTAATTTGTTTTATTTTCAAATAGGTCGATGGTTTTGTAGCTATTTTCATGTCCTGTCATTAAACCTTTAACAAAAAGCAATTCCCTTATGTAATTCGCATTTTTAAATATTTCAAATCAGTTCAAATTCATTTCCAAAAACATTCAATCGTATTTTTCAGGTGAAAGAATATTTGCATTCAATGTTTGACATTCAGCGAAACAGATTTTCATTTATTTTAATGTTAAAAATATGACTATTAATATAGTGGGTATTGCTATTTCTGTATTTAGGTATATTCATGCCAGAGTATTTCATCATTCGACAACCAGTTGATTAACCAAGTTAGTGATATACTTTATCAGTGTATTTCGTTACAATTATATTCGGCCGCAATTTTCCGCCTCGCTACCACTCTCGTAACCTTGTTTTGAATTGCCGACGCTGTAATGATTCATAATACAAACATCCAAACATAATGCAGCGGGAAACTGAATCATGTTGAAATACACGTGAGTAAATTAAATACTGAAATTGCGATCTGAATTTGTAGGAATATCATTTATAGCAAATATAATGTCGGTGTCCAATGTGTGTAAGACGAGAATGGATGCACAAATAATCGTTTGGAAAATGAAAGAAAAATACTACTAATGATAGTAAATGGATGTCAGGCACGTTCATTATCTTTTTATGGATGACAGGTATAAATTAAATTATTTTACTGTCGAATATGAAACAAAAGTATATATAATTATATTTTTGAGCAATGTCTATCAGGGCATAATAATATCCAGTAAAATATATATCCAGCATGTTTCATTGATATTGAGTTTCATCGTTATAGAGTTTCAATGGTATAGACTTTCATTGATTCAATGATATATACTTTCATTGATTCAATGATATATACTTTCATTGATTCAATGATATATACTTTCATTGATTCAATGATATTAGTTTTCATTGATATCCTCAGGACACAATTCATCCTCACGTTGAGTAGAAGGTGACCACTTATATAGAATGCTGTAACGTCGATCAAATATTGATACCGGCCATTGGTCATGACGAGTATTTACATAATATACCAACTATTGTTCATCAAAATTTTGTTAAGCTGGTCAAATCTACCTAAGATCAAGCGCCTATAGGAATTCGACAGCTTCACTAATTGATTATAGTAGCTGTAAAAAACACACACGCATTATGAGCAATTTGCCCAAAGACTCTTAAATGATTAATACTTGACGGACGGGGCCACAAAATCCCCTTTGTCCCAGATTTCATTACCATGGTGACCTAATCTCCCCGCGTGGGGCGTTATCTCTTCATATTAGGGCATAATCGCCCTAGTCTAATTAAGTAATCGCTAACAAATCGCCATATTGCTTCGTGGACGGTATTCGATTATTGAACTGTCGAGGCGCGAGGCGATGACGTCATAAGTTGGTCGTGCTGTACTGAGGGAGCGGAGGCACTCCCGAAAGAGGGATCGAATAATAACAGTATTTTAAATTTATTAAAACGGTAATATTATTTATGAAATGTAATTAAACGAAAATGTTATAAACTAGTCATTGTCAAAGTAATGTAATTCGTTTGAATACTCATAACAAACTTTCCAGTCATCTCGTGACCAAGTTCGTTTACAGGAATTGATAAAGATCTATTAACAGGCAATCTGTCACCATGATTACAAACTTTATTAACTAAAATATACCACCGGATGAGTTAATTGTTTAGGTGTAGTCTTGATGAACGTTTGGGATTCTTAATCACAAGAACCGGCGAAAAGTGTCGCTCGACGGTGTATTCCCTCTATGAACGGTAAATTTATGACCACGAGTATTGTCATTCAACGTTTTCAGAGATTTCACAAATACAATTTTTTTTGGGTTGCTATGATGTCAAACTCTAGCTATCAGTACACGTCCGTGTCTGTAATATTTATCAGTAAACGAAGATAGACAATCAAGCCTTACCACAGATAGCTTGTTTACTTGATCGCCAACACGCACTTGTTGACATCGATAACAACAGGACATAATCATCAAGTATATATTTTTTGCCGATAAGAAGCATGCGCCAGAGTACGCTCTGATTATGAATATTTCATTCACACGTCTGATTAGAAAGTTTGTCCCATCCTCGGGACTCAAGGGAAATAGAAGCACCTTATTTACCCTGGACGTTAAGCATTACATCAGATAGGATCCGAGGCATTTAGTCAATTGTAATAATGACTTTATTAACTCCTGTTATTGCTTTTTTTCTTCTGAATGTTACAGCTGATTTTTTTCCCGTATCCTCATCGATCACAGCGGCACATACAAACACATATGCTGTACTGTTCGGCATATAATGAAATGCAACCCAAATTTGCATGCCAAAGTCGCCATATTGTTTAACAGTTTACATAGATACTTTTACCAACTCGGCATAGTCAAATCTAAAATATGAGTTATCTTGTACGTAACACAAAAAGTTGTCGAGATATGACTATCATAATCAATAAATAGACAATCGCGAACGCTGCGTCAAGGACGGGCAGTTAATAACAGCGGTCAGGTCACGGATCGGGAATACTCCAAACACGATCGGCCTTTTCCGCTGCAGTTGCGGAAATGGGCGAGGTTGGCCGATTAGGATCGGGTGATCAGAAGATTTGTTGGGAGGAATAATTAAGAGATGAGATGGGAATGGTGATTGTGGTGTGTTGTAATTGTTTGGACTGGTAGAATTTTTTTATCATTTAAATACTACTCAAAAGAAGTATAGGATCACCCGATTCTTTCATATTACTTGAGTAAATCGGTTATAACGTTCGTGATTGTCTGTGTTTCTTAAAGATAGTCATATAGACGCTTAGCAAAATATTACATTTTATATCTGACGTGGGTGAGTTTCTTAATATATCTATGCATAAATCTATACCACATGGCGACAAGTTAGCATGTAAAATAAGAAAGTCGTCACATCATCTACGAACTGATATGACTATCTTATTTATATAGAGAAATAGGGCAGAACAATATTCTGCATATTTATTTTTTGTTTGTTGAAGAATTTGGTGGCATTTACATGTTTTGAATAAAAGTGAGTGAGTGAATTGGTTTTCATCACAGCGTGTCAGCTTGAAGTGGGAGAAACGTTCGAAATGATGCAGACGCTTACCAGTTCGGCGACAAACACGAGCACGGTGCTGACGTACCTAGAAACATAATCAGGGACAACCAGGATTCGAACCCACGGTCATATGGTGTCCAGGGACGCAACTCTGCACAGCAAATTGCGGCGTCTCAGACGTGACTGTGCCGCTTTTTGAATACAATAAATCAGGACGTGAAAGCAATGTTTTATTGACATCTATATTTGACATCAATATTCAAGTTTGGGCCACACTCAGCAATATTATAGATGTATGTCAGCGTCCAGTAAATAGTTGAGCATGAACCAGACAATGCAGTGATTGATATACTCCACCAGGGTACGATGCCACGGTATCAACCAGCTCACCGACCCTGATCACCAGATGTATTCAATCGCCTCTGACGACGAGGTTGCTGGGGATCAAATCCAACCCGGATTTCCCACGGGGTCAATACACTCAAACATATACTACTCAAAAGAAGTAGAAGATAACCCGATTCTTTCATATTACTTTACATGTAGTTATCTGTCATGGGCACTATGAAAGTAATGGGCGCTCTTTAACTTCTTTTGATTGTTTGTTTGTTGTTTAAAGCCGCACACCATTCCAGCTATATGACGGCGGTCTTTAAATAATCGAGCCTGTACCAGACAATCCAATGATTGATATCATGAGCATCAATCCACGCAATTGGGATACGAAGACATGCATTAACCAACTCAGCGAGCCTGACCACCCGATCCCGTTCGTCGCCTTTTACGACAAGCATGGGTTGCTGAAGACCAATTCTAACTCTGATCTTCACGGGTCTAACTTCTTTTGAGTAGTACGTAACATGTTAACTATGGTAATATGAAATGCGATTACGATTACCCGTCTGTCTGATTAGTGAGTGAGTGGGTTGAGTTTAACGCCGTTTTAGTTCAGCCTGTTGGTACAAAAACGAAAATAAAGCAATTCAAAACGTTCATATCATGATGGTGCTGACATAGTGACGATAATACATGCAGCGAATGTGGGATTCGAACCCGTCAATAGCTGAGTCTGGAAAGGCAAAGGGACGCAACTCTGGGCCACCAATGTCCCTTCCCGATGACAAATGTAACTCAAAGAATATGTCCCTGTGTGCCGAGGATGGTGGCTCCTATTCCGAGAACAACATTGTCTTCATCATCCAATGTAGAAGTGAAATTGAAAAAAAGGAAGGGTAAGGACAAATCTCCCAACGCGAAATAATCTACTGTAATGTGGTCGCAGTTGGCCTCTGACTTTAAATGGCAGGATCGTTAAAAACTGTTCGAAAAAAACCCTTTTCTCTGTTCGTCTCATTTCAAGGACACAACTGGGAATTACACTACTTCCTCTGCGAACGATAAGTAGAAAATAAATAAAAACAGCCTAGAAATAATTACGATTGCCATTTTCAGACTAATGCATGTCTGAGCGCGTTCACTAAGGCTCAAATGTTCACGTTCCTGCCACAACTAATATTTGCACAGCATTTTTTCTTTTCGTTGTATATTCTTAAAAAAAAAAATCAGTGTTGTAATTTTAACAGAATATGTTTGTATTTGCTCGACGACGGCGTGTAGAAAATGTATCCGGATTAATCGATGTCCCACAGAACCTCAGATCAAGTTGACATTGAAATGACCGTTCTCTTGAAATACCGTTCCGAGTCAAGGGCTGTATTTAGACCTATCGCCCTCGCTGACACACACACATCTCAGTGCTGCAACCCATCCCTGCGACTACCGTTACAAAATACGACTAGGAATCTATTAATTAGTATTTTACCCACATGTTAGCGAAAAGGAATCAGCCGTCTCGTTGTTGAATTATGCACAACCTAAAGTTATGATCAATGTTTGTTAGCCAACCTCATTCCCAAGGGAGGTAAGTGATGTCAGCCGTGCATTATTACAAGCGCTGACATACAGTCGCAAGTGCGTTTGTATTTGGTACTTACGTGTAGATGGGCAAGAGTCCACACCGAAATACACAAAAAGCCAATAATTGCGACATTGATTAATAGTCACGGACTTGACCTTTTGATGGCGCTGAAGCAACACGTAGAGGATGGAACGACTCGTATTAATACTATCATTTGTTCATTGTAACAGTGGTATTGACACGATGTCGATGTGTTAACGATATGCTTCGGTTTCATTTAAAATGTTTTTGAACGTTTTATTTGCACCCCCCCACGCACACACACACACACACACACACACACACACACACATACACACTAATGGGTTTTTAGTGCCAATTAAATACCAAGTAAGTGTGGTCGAGTTGATTTTATTGCTATTTTGTAAATATTTTAGTAAAGTCTTTTAATTGTCTTGTTTCTGTTTTAGCCTGTTTCTGTCTCATGCTAGAGTACTTGAGCAGTATAAAAACAACAACAATTAGACGAGCTCCAGTACTTACATAACTACTAACATAACAATAGCCACTTTCACCTATACAGTCACCAACAGCACAAGCGTCTTGCTTTGTTTTCCTTCCCAGCTTCTGTATTATGTAAGTAAAAGATTTCTTCTGTTTTTAGCTGACTTTGCTAAGTTAGTTGGTCACTTACACTTGAAGGAAATCAGTGGTTCTGTTATATTGTTATATTTCATCTACTAGATATTTTCATTGTATTTTTATACATATTTGCAGAGTTCAGAAACAACTAGCGTGTGTGCAAATAAAATCAGCTGTCAACTCACACCCCAGTAGCCTGTTCTGTGTTTGCTGCCCTAACCGGAGCCTTGTCCGCTACTACATAAGTAAAATGGGTATTCTAAAAATATTATAAGGCACACTTTTTTAAACGCGTTAAAAACACTCCAACAACGCAAGGGAGGTAATTCTTCGTCACGGTTCGATGATTCCCCGTGTTCTGTTCGCCAAGAAACATAATCCTTCCCCATGGAATATTCGTGCTCATGTTAAAACTAAATCAGATATTTTCAATTTATGAATCCATTAAATACACTAATTTCATGTCATTATGATGTAAAATTAACAGAAACATGTACATTTATAAAACGCACTTTATTGGTTAAATGAACTGATAACTATTCCCCACCCCCAGCTATATCATGGGTACCCGGCGGGATACAACCCCGACGCGTTTCATAACCATTAACAGCTTAATTTTGGGTGGCTTTAGTATTATTCCGCCTTCATCCTGAGTTTTCAATATTCAAGTTTTGGCTAGCGAAACCAATGATTGTCAGCCTGAACATCAGCGAGGGCAGTCTGGGCACACACACACACACACACACACACACACACACACACACACACACACACACACACACACAACCAGGTCACACATTGTACCCACCCAATCATCACCAGTCGGTCCTGACAAGCATGGGACACTGGGGACCTATTGCCTGTGACCCTGTGGCTCCCAACGTGAGTAATGACCTTCAACACTGAACAGGAATTGCAGGCACACTTTGAAGGCCTTTAAAATCAGTGGTCGCTGCTTTCATTCTGTTGTTCTGGAAGCAATGAAACACCTGCTTTGACCATGAATATTGTTTGAGTGTTTAACTTTAAATATCCAGACAAGCATGGATTTATCATCTGCAAACTGAGTATTACCAATATTCCCCCAAATCAATCAACGCATGCTTATCCTTAACACCATGTACTATGGATTTCGCGATATCTATACCGGTTATGCATTTTTGGAAATATAGCTCATATAGGTTTCAGAATTGTATTTTGGAGAAGAAATGACAGACAGATAGAAAGCAATGACAAAACTGAGAGTGCATCATCGTGTTGTTTGATCTATATTTTCGCATGAACTAGTCACGCCGCCCGCGTGTGTTTTCTTAAGTTGTATTTGAGCAAACTGATTGTTTTTTCTAAAAAAAATATTTCCTCACAATATTTTCGGATAAATATTTCTCTCTTCTAATGAAAACGGACAAAGGCAAAATGAGATGCTATCACGTGCGCTATAACGGGGAGTTGGCGGTAACTGGTTCTCGGCGATAACTGGTCGTTAGCCAGTAATTATAAAAAAATAATAATCAAAGTGATTGAAATTTAATTTTTTTTAAAAATGTCCTCACAATATTTTCGGATAAATATTTCTCTCTTCTAATGAAAACGAGCAAAGGTAAAATGAAATGCAATCACGTTCGCTATAACGGGGAGTTGGCGAATACTGGTACTCGGCGATAACTGGTCGTTAGCCAGTAATTATAAAAAAATAATAATCAAAGAGATTTGAAAAAAAATTTAAAAAAATATTTCCTCACAATATTTTCAGATAAATATTTCTCTCTTCTAATGAAAACGAGCAAAGGTAAAATGAAAAGCGATCACGTGAACTATAACAGGGGAGTTGGCGAGAACTGGTCGTTAGCCAGTAATTATAAAAAAATATTAATCACTTTACCACTGTAGATATACAAAACATTTGTTATTAGCCAATCCTTTCAGCCATTGCGTCACTGCCATAACTGTTCGTTCAATTCCAGACAATGTAACATATGTTGCTTACATATAATGTGACAACTAAAGAGTTTAATGCCATTCCATTCAGTTATTTTTTGGAACATTTATCATGTATACCACTATCATTGTGTCAACTTAATACCTCTTGGTCCTTGAAATCAATAACAAATGATTCATAAGTTAGTGTTGTGAAAACACATAACTATTGGTAAACCAGAATAAGTTGAAACGAATTGCAAATGCGTTTGAGACAAGAAGCAAAATGCGGTGCACAGAATTTGAGCAAGCATATTTGGTTTGTTACAGTGGAGAGCGTGAACGCATGTTGTGCACGTGCAGGTCATGACGATGAAATTGACTACGCTTACGTGGATACACGTGTTGCTCATAAGATTATTAAGAGGCCAATGTGAAGTCGATACCAGAATTCTCTAAAAGCCGTTTGATAGAAGTTAATTATCTCAAGCATAAAGCTGGCATTGCCACGGGGCTGTCTACGTTAAAGTGGGTTAGTGAGTTTAACGCCGCATTTAACAGTATTCCAGTGATATCACGGCGTGTCAGCTTAATGTGGGAGGAAAGCCCGAAGTAATGCAGGTCTCAGACGTTTACCACTTCGGCGAAACCCTCGAGCATGGGTATGGTGCTGACAAACCTTGAAACATAATCGGGGCGAACCGGAATTCGAACCCACAATATGATTTTCTGGCATGCCCAAGGGACGCAACTCTGCACAGCGAATCGCAGTACCTCGCATTATGTGCTATTATGTGCTACGGAACTCGTCGTTAGCACATCTTCAGTGTACTACTTGTCGCGGACCACCCGCTTATTGCATGTCATGGTATCTCAGTTTCGTGGATCGGTTCTCATGATGTCAATCACTGGATTGTCTGGTCTAGACTCGATTAATTACAGACCGCCGTCATAAAGCTGGAATAGTGGGGCGTTAAACAACAAACAAACAAAACACACACTGGCTAGCGTACGATGTATTAAAGGAAATATTGATTGTTTTGCCTTGGGTAAATTAGCCCCAAAATAATTGTTGACTGGGAGTCTAGAAAATATGTTTTGTAAGTCCCCCCACCACCACAACACACACGCGAATATTGAATGCACCGCCCCGAAGTTCGTACGGGTTTGCACTGTTCGAAGTAATATTCCGGCGCGGGTGCCAATAATATGCTCTACGCGTTGGTCCCACGTGGGCAACCGAACCTGGTACCTTCAGCGTGACCGACTGACACGTCATCCCCTAGACAACCCATCCTCCTGCAAACACAGGGGGCACGGGTGGCCCAGTCGTCTGAGGCGCCGCGATTCGCTGTGCAGAGTTGGTTGCGTCCCTTGGGCACGCCAGAAACCTATGATTGTGGGTTCGAATCACGGTTCGCCCCGATTATGTTTCTAGGTTTGTCAGCACCATACCCGTGCTCGTGGCTTTCACCGAGGTGGTAAACGTCTGAGACCTGCATCACTTCGGGCTTTCCTCCCACATTAAGCTGACACGCCGTGGTATAACTGGAATACTGTTAAAAGCGGCGTTAAACCAAACTCACACACTCACTCCTATGCAAACAGAGACAGTGTTATTGGGTGTGTTGTTGGGAGCTCTCGGAGTGTTTTCTGTCAAAAGCTGCCTGTGACACATTCACTCACCCTATCTTCTTGACTGTACCCTGTCCTTTCGACTGCACAAAGCGTCCGGCAATGAGCGCAAGCGTTCTGGGGCAGGCAAACCAGTTTACTGTTCAGCGAGATGTATTTCGTTTGTTGTTTAACGCCTTACTCAGCTATAATCCAGCTATATGATGGCGGTCTGTAAATAATCGAGTCTGGACCAGGCAGTCCAGTGATTGACATCATGAGCATCGATCTACACAACTGGGATACGATGACATGCATCAAACAAGTTAGCGAGCCTGGCCATCTGATCCCGTTGGTCGCCAGCCTGGTTTCCTGGGTATGCTGCGCTGGCGCTACACTGTTCAGATTTTATTCACCGTAAAGTGCAAATTAGTTTAATATTAAAAATAATTCATTTATGCATTACCATCTCAAACCATTATCAAATTATAGATTTATTCATCGCGAAAGATCAGTACTTCTGCAAGCTGGAGAGATACGAGCAGTCGGTGTACAGATTACCAAGGCAAGAATTAAACCCATACAGAACGGTGGAGACCATTTACGGCCTGGGTTCTAAAACACTTTACTTTGTGTTCACCATTTAACCACTTTCACCATTTAACCATTTAAATCGTATGGTAAATCATTCCTTAACATGTCTTGTACGTGTTTACGTTCTCAACCCATTTTTACTGCGTGGTTTAAGTTGAATTATACTTATTTAATAAGTGATATTTAATAATCTTCAGCATCTTCGTGCAATCTACCAGACAGGGCAGTAAATTCATTGTTTACTAACCTTCTGGCCGCTGTTACTACGTTAGTAGAATTCACTAGACTTTTTCCCTGGGGACCTCTTGCCTGTTCAAAGAGCCCTCCCACGGTGGTACCGTTTTTCCAGTGATTGGTGTCGGTATGGAGAATTTGACTTGTTGCTAGGAACGATCGTGGCCAGGATGGTCTTACTTTTGTTATTTTGGTTTACAAATCCAACCCTATGTAAACATGTATCAGCATGTATAAAATTACTAAATACGGGTCATCTAATGATACAAAGAGTAAAGTGTATGCTATCCACAGACAAGTGCCCCGTGGTCCACATCTGTCATGTTTCGTTTCGAATATACGCTCCGGAAGTGAAGAGTTGTTCGGGGAGACAACTCTGTCTAATTTTCCGGAGGGGTTTCTGACCCAATACTGAATTCCCCCAGAGGCACATGGTGCGGTTGGTCCGCAGCCTGGGAAGTTTGAGTCAAGTCCCCCGAACCTCACTTTGTTTGTCTGCTAACGTAAACACTGTGATGCAAGTCAAACTTGCAGTTAATGGCTGCCATATGTATACAGACACAGTGTCTCACTTTAATACAACACACAGCGACCAGATCTATACAAACTTGAAATTAGCAACAGTTTTTTTTGTTCTTTTTTAATGTAAAACATCTACAAACTTTGAGAGTGAACGTAATAGTGTTTTACGTCAGTTGTCTGCGCATAGTGCAAGAACACAAATTAGATGAAAGTTAGTAACGCTGGTGGCGGAAAGTTGACTGATGGGTATCCACACTGAAAAATATAAACACGTAGTGTCTTATCAAGCAATCGGCTTTGTTCAATGTTTGCCTCAATTCACTCAGTAGTGAAAGGGTTCCCGGTTGGAGGAGATGGTAAAGAGAGCTCAAGCATAACAGATAAATTGGGTAGTATACTACTAAAGGAGTTGAGAATGCATACGTGTATTCTTATCCACGAGGATGTCCCATTTAAACATTTCACTAAGTGATGTATTCTTGACTTTTAAAGTATAGTATGTATTAGCATGTATCGGGGAACATGTTGCTTTTTTAAATTCGGTCAGTATATGTCTATGCACGCGCAACACCCCTCCCTATCTGAATTTATATTATATCGTAACAATACACAGGGAGAGTAGGATGTGTCAAAGTAAGCAACTCTCCTGTGGATTAGGACATCGCGCCCGACACCACACCCAATTGACACTTGTTCAACACAATATCATAATGTCATCAATACCGTCGTATGACCTTTGATACAGATGCAGGCATACAGTGTGTCCCAAAGAGACGGATTGTCCACGAAGACGCCAACTTTTGCCTAGAAACATGGTTATATTACCCGGATTAGAGCATATCCCCGTCTCACTCACGTCAATTGTTTGGTTAGCAGATTAGGGAAAGGAAACGCGCCAAGGGTTTCACATTGAGGGATTGCTCCCCTCGCAGCCCTTAATGATGTAACATGAAGCTGTTGTCCGCTGCGAAAATTGAATTTTTTTAAACACAGACACCTTGTTACAAATACTCACTTTTTTGTTTAGCCGTATTATATGTTTATGTGCGGTTTGTATATATAGTCATAATCATAAACCACCCTCATCCCCACCCGTTCCCCTCGTGACATTCTCACAGCTCCAGACAAGCCTTGATTTGTAGTGGTTATGTAAACATGTATTAGGATTGTCACATGCATCCATGTTTTCTTCCGCCCGACAACAGATTTCTTTGTTTAAGCCAGAGGCGATGACAGTGATGTATGATGGGTAAATAGTGTTTTTATTTTTCATGTGAGGGTTTTTGTTCTGAAATTGTACAGAAATGGCCAAGAAAAGTGAAATTGTATCCCCTTTACGCTAGGCCTCAAATCATATACAGTGAACTACGGTTATAACGAACTCAAAGGGACCACCAATTTTAGTTCGTTGTAGCCGTATATACAGCATAACTACAGCAAATAGTCGGGACAAAAAAGTAAGTTCGTTATATCCGTCAGTTCGTTATAAGCGTGTTCGTTATAACCGTAGTTTACTGTACATGTATAGTGATCGGATCCATGCGAGGTCATGAAGATTACTATACGTCTCAACTCCTTTGTGCTGAAGACTAGCTGTGAGGAAAATAGTCTTTAGCTGATCTCTGGTATGAATGTGGAAAATGCGACTTAAGGGGTTTAAAGTCAATTCAACAAAGAGTAAAAACTAAAATTCGGTTATCTGCTACCTTTACTTGTCAACATGGGTACAATGTGTGAAGCCAATTTCTGGTGTCTCCCGCGTAATATTGCTGGAATGTTGCTAAAAGCGGCGTAAAACCATACTCACACTAGGAACACGGCTCAATGTAGGGATTTCACAGTTTCACCCCTCAAATGCGTGACTGACGTACATGCGCGTGCTCTAAGGTAAACACTATATGAAATTAACATTTGCAGGTGCGACTTCGTCAAAACAAAGCGCCATTTTTACCTAGCGACATTTAAGTTAGGTTAGAGAATTCGCGCAAATAGGTTCTCAAAGGTTAGTGCATCAAAGGTGAGTATTTTATGTTTATTTTGCACAGTTGTCTCTGTGTATATATTAAGTAAGGCATGCGGAGCTTGTTTGCTCTCCTCCATCTGAAAAACCACCTACAACAGCAAACTGTGTTCGTATACACATACAGTTTGTGCACCTCAATATCACCCGTTGGGTTTGGTCGCACGACAGAATTTGTATAACGTGGTTTGATTGGTGACTGTTACGCAAATACATTGCTTAATGATGGCATAGGGAGAAGAAAAACAATGTCTGGTCCTAGCGGGGCAGGATAAAGCACCGTCGACAACGTTGCATGCAGTGTCTGGGCAACTGTTGGTCGTTACTGTTATACTGTCATTGCCGTGTGTGTGTGTGTGTGTGTGTGTGTGTGTGTGTGTGTGTGTGTGTGTGTGTGTGTTAGTGTGTGTGTTATCATGCCCAGACTGACCTCGCTGATGTTCATGCTGTCAATCACTGGTTTCGCTAGCCAAAACTTGAATATTAAAAACTCAGGATGAAGGCGGAATAATAATAATAAAGCCCCCCAAAATTAAGCTGTTAATGGTTATGAAACGCGTCGGGGTTGTATCCCGCCGGGTACCCATAATATAGCTGGGGGCAAATATTTATCAGTTCATTTAGCCAATTAAATGCGTTTTAAAATGTACATGTTTCTGTTAATTTTACAACATAATGACATGAAATTAGGGTGTGTGTGCTTGTATTAGTCAGGACAAATGCGGCTTTATTGTGCTCAGATACCATGCTGCAGTTAAACATGGATACCTTACTTAGAAACAGTATACTGACACCGAGATAGCCAGTCGTTGGTTCAGTCCCTTAATGCCAAGCCACAGGCAGGGCAACAACAAGTACAACCTTTTAACGTCTTTTGGCATGATGCGACCGGGGACCGAACTCCGACCTTCCGCTTTCCGGGCAGACGCCGCATCCACTAGACCTAGACCACTGGAAGCCACAAGCGATGGTGTGGTACTGACAGAAGATGTATCGTGATTAGCGCGAGATCCAACAATCAGTGAATCCTGGAACGCTCATTTAGAGTACCGTACCACAAGTAAGCAATATTATTTTCATAACTCTCCCATAAATAGTATGAAATAAAATCTATGATAGACATGCACATTTGTATTGAACGGATTCTTTATGAGAAAAAGCCCTTTACTTTTAAAACTCTGAAGCCGAAGAACACATTAAATTTGAAATTCAGCACTTAACTCTTCGCTCACGGAGCTTTCATC
This sequence comes from Haliotis cracherodii, assembly GCF_022045235.1. Taxonomy (NCBI): domain Eukaryota; kingdom Metazoa; phylum Mollusca; class Gastropoda; order Lepetellida; family Haliotidae; genus Haliotis; species Haliotis cracherodii. The sequence goes on along the minus strand of NW_027266270.1, from coordinate 13,741,497 downwards.
AATGAATAGAAATAAATGCCATCTTTATCTGGGAGCTAGAGATACCTGATCTCCATCACTGGCCTCAGCTACAACGCTGGTTTTCTTTATGCCAAATAGGGCGTATTGCATCAGTGGTGCCATCATCGAGTTCTTCACAGTAAATTACATGGAATCGTGGTGCCAGCCTTGTAGATCCATATTTGGCTTAATGTTGGCAAGAGATGATTTAAAACGTATACTGCTTTTTATTTACCTCACTTAACTATTTTCTTTTAAGACCACATATTGGCAGGGATTTCAAAATTGGCTCATGTGCATTAAACGTTTCAGTAAGTTAAATCATGGCAACAGGTTACGGATGGAATTTGGACCAAATAAACCTGTGAGTGATAGCACGAGCACACCCAAACTGTCGGGGAGAGATGACGTACTGTCAGATCGCACATCGTTACACCCGATCCTCATTTTAAGCCGTTCTCATTTTAATGGATTCTGAGGCCAATGACACCCATACAGGCTGGTACACCATGAAAAGTACTATGCTGTGAGGTGAGGTGAAATGGGGTTAAGTCTCGTCCAAGATGATTGCAATTATATGCACATGTATGTGTGTGTGGCTGCTTGTGCTTGTCCGGACTGATGCCTATTAATAATGCTAGCCCATTGTTTAACATGCCGCAAATTAACATGAATACCCCTCTCAGACACAGTATAATGACCCCGAGCCGACCAGACCTTATCTTAGCCCCTTAATGCCGAGCTCCAGGCAGGGTAACAACAAGTACCATCTTTTACCATCTTTTGGTATGACGCTGCCGGACTTTTCGTTCTCCTGGAGGACGCTCTACCACTAGACCACGGAGGCGGTCAATTTGTATGCGGGGATTCGCGAGTTGATAGTGTTTTTCGGATTTGGTGACAGAAGAGCCGGCTATTTGTAGATGTACGTTGCTATGTCTCCAGATGTATTCGGGATCTGTCAGTTTCGATGAAACCTCACTTACGGGATTAGTGCCAAAGAGTTGTGTGTCCTTCGAGAACTGTTTCACGCAAACTATATAAATATTTTATTTTTGAAAGGCAGAGTTTGTTTGAAGTGTGGCCTTGTAGGTGTGCAGACATATCCGTTTTCGCCAAACTCTGATGATTGTTATTTAGATGTTTGGTCTGAATGTTTACAAAAAAACATGTGTAGATACCATCACCACGAATAAACAAACAGTTGTTCGCCAACAAGCTTGTTCTTATATATGTTGTGACCACCCGATCCCGTTAGTCGCCCCTTACGACAAGCACAGTCGTCCATTTACGGCAAGCATGGGTTGCTGAAGACCTATTCTATCCCGGATCTTCACGGGACAGGTATTAAAGGAAGCCATCGGCCGACACTCAAAGCTGGAAGACCTAAAGTATCACGTGACCTGAATACATCATGATGTTTTCTCTAATTCCACACACAACTCTGTTACAGCTACCAGTTCGGACTTCTTGTGGAAAAAACCCGTGACGCTAAAAATACCACGCTGATGTAAGCCTCGTTGTGGGATAAGCAACCCTTGGGATTGGCACCTGTGAGTTGCATTGCTTGAGCGTGTCCTGCATATCTGAAGTTTATAATGGGTGTATACTGTATATAGCTTTACCCATGATAAACACACACCGTCAGTTCAGTTACACACGGTCAGACAATTTTAGTGTAATTTTCAGATTTTTTGGGTTTGTTTTTGTTTTTCGCTGAATGTATTTATGAATAAGTGCTGGGGTGTCTATCGTAGAAGGTTTTGTGTCCATCGTAAAAGTGTTGTGTGTATCGTAGAAAGTGATGTGGGGTCTATCGTAAAAGTGTTCTGTCTATCGTAGAAAGTGTTGTGTCTATCGTAGAAAGTGTTGTGTCTATCGTAGAAAGTGATGTGGGGTCTATCGTAAAAGTGTTCTGTCTATCGTAGAAAGTGTTGTGTCTATCGTAGAAAGTGTTGTGTCTATCGTAGAAAGTGATGTGGGGTCTATCGTAAAAGTGTTGTGTCTATCGTAGAAAGTGTTGTGTCTATCGTAGAAAGTGTTGTGTCTATCGTAGAAAGTGATGTGGGGTCTATCGTAAAAGTGTTGTGTCTGTCGTAGAAAGTGTTGTGTCTATCGTAGAAAGTGATGTGAGGTCTATCGTAAAAGTGTTGCGTTTATCGTAGAAAGTGTTGTGTCTATCGTAGAAAGTGTTGTATCTATCATAGAAAGTGTTGTATCTATCATAGAAAGTGTTGTATCTATCATAGAAATTGTTGTATCTATCATAGAAAGTGTTGTTGTGTCTATCATACAAAGTGTTGTATCTATCATAGAAAGTGTTGTGTCTATCATAGAAAGTGTTGTATCTATCATAGAAAGTGTTGTTGTGTCTATCATAGAAAGTGTTGTTGTGTCTATCATAGAAATTGTTGTGTCTATCATAGAAAGTGTTGTTGTGTCTATCATAGAAAGTGTTGTTTTGTCTATCATAGAAATTGTTGTATCTATCATAGAAAGTGTTGTTGTGTCTATCATAGAAAGTGTTGTATCTATCATAGAAAGTGTTGTTGTGTCTATCATAGAAAGTGTTGTTGTATCTATCATAGAAATTGTTGTATCTATCATACAAAGTGTTGTTGTGTCTATCATACAAAGTGTTGTTGTGTCTATCATGGAAAGTGTTGTATCTATCATAGAAAGTGTTGTTGTGTCTATCATACAAAGTGTTGTATCTATCATAGAAAGTGTTGTTGTATCTATCATAGAAATTGTTGTATCTATCATACAAAGTGTTGTTGTGTCTATCATACAAAGTGTTGTTGTGTCTATCATGGAAAGTGTTGTATCTATCATACAAAGTGTTGTTGTGTCTATCATACAAAGTGTTGTTGTGTCTATCATAGAAATTGTTGTATCTATCATAGAAAGTGTTGTTGTGTCTATCATAGAAAGTGTTGTATCTATCATAGAAAGTGTTGTATCTATCATACAAAGTGTTGTATCTATCATAGAAATTGTTGTATCTATCATAGAAAGTGTTGTTGTGTCTATCATAGAAAGTGTTGTATCTATCATAGAAAGTGTTGTTGTGTCTATCATAGAAAGTGTTGTATCTATCATAGAAAGTGTTGTTGTGTCTATCATAGAAAGTGTTGTTGTGTCTATCATAGAAAGTGTTGTTGTATCTATCATAGAAAGTGTTGTTGTGTCTATCATACAAAGTGTTGTATCTATCATAGAAAGTGTTGTTGCGTCTATCATAGAAAGTGTTGTATCTATCATAGAAAGTGTTGTTGTGTCTATCATAGAAAGTGTTGTTGTGTCTATCATAGAAAGTGTTGTGTCTATCATAGAAAGTGTTGTTGTGTCTATCATAGAAAGTGTTGTATCTATCATACAAAGTGTTGTGTCTATCATAGAAAGTGTTGTATCTATCATAGAAAGTGTTGTTGTGTCTATCATAGAAAGTGTTGTATCTATCATAGAAAGTGTTGTTGTGTCTATCATAGAAAGTGTTGTGTCTATCATAGAAAGTGTTGTTGTGACTATCGTAGAAAGTGTTGTGTCTATCATAGAAAGTGTTTTGTCTATCGTAGAAAGTGTGGTGTCTATCATAGAAAGTGTTGTGTCTATCGTAGAAAGTGTTGTATCTATCATACAAAGTGTTGTATCTATCATAGAAATTGTTGTATCTATCATAGAAAGTGTTGTTGTGTCTATCATAGAAAGTGTTGTATCTATCATAGAAAGTGTTGTTGTGTCTATCATAGAAAGTGTTGTATCTATCATAGAAAGTGTTGTTGTGTCTATCATAGAAAGTGTTGTATCTATCATACAAAGTGTTGTGTCTATCATAGAAAGTGTTGTATCTATCATACAAAGTGTTGTATCTATCATAGAAATTGTTGTATCTATCATAGAAAGTGTTGTTGTGTCTATCATAGAAAGTGTTGTATCTATCATAGAAAGTGTTGTTGTGTCTATCATAGAAAGTGTTGTATCTATCATAGAAAGTGTTGTTGTGTCTATCATAGAAAGTGTTGTTGTGTCTATCATAGAAAGTGTTGTTGTGTCTATCATAGAAAGTGTTGTTGTATCTATCATAGAAAGTGTTGTTGTGTCTATCATACAAAGTGTTGTATCTATCATAGAAAGTGTTGTTGCGTCTATCATAGAAAGTGTTGTATCTATCATAGAAAGTGTTGTTGTGTCTATCATAGAAAGTGTTGTTGTGTCTATCATAGAAAGTGTTGTGTCTATCATAGAAAGTGTTTTGTCTATCATAGAAAGTGTTGTATCTATCATACAAAGTGTTGTGTCTATCATAGAAAGTGTTGTATCTATCATAGAAAGTGTTGTTGTGTCTATCATAGAAAGTGTTGTATCTATCATAGAAAGTGTTGTTGTGTCTATCATAGAAAGTGTTGTGTCTATCATAGAAAGTGTTGTTGTGACTATCGTAGAAAGTGTTGTGTCTATCATAGAAAGTGTTTTGTCTATCGTAGAAAGTGTGGTGTCTATCATAGAAAGTGTTGTGTCTATCGTAGAAAGTGTCGTGTCTATCATTGAAAGTGTTGTTGTGTCTATCGTAGAAAGTGTTGATTTGTCTATCGTAGAAAGTGTTGTATCTATCATAGAAAGTGTTGTTGTGTCTATCATAGAAAGTGTTGTTGTGTTTATCGTAGAAAGTGTTGATTTGTCTATCGTAGGATGTGTTGTGTCTATCTTGGAAAGTGTTGTGGGCGTTGTCTATGTTAGAGTCTGTTGCAGTGTGTATCGCGGATAAGCCATATGGTCGTGTTCCTATTTACGACAGTTATATACATTATTTCATGTAGCTGTGATGTTCCGTCGAAACGACTCCTGGCGTTGTTTTTTGTACCTGGTGTATAGCAAGACCAAGAAGCAAGGGGCGGACAGGAACAAGCCAGTCTGTCTCTGTATTGATGAGGATGTGGAATAGTCTTGGAGAAAGATACCACATGTTACATTCCTGTTTTACTGTGTTGCAATAAGTGAGATTACAGGTCCCTCTTGAGTCGGCCCCTCCGCATTCTGGGGATAAACCATGTCCATTCACACCCATTCTTGTCGCAAAAACTGTCTGACACGAGGTTGAACGGTTGCAGTGTTTGGCCAGCGTCTTGTGTGTCACTGTACCGGCGTGATCGGTGCTCGTTCTGAAATAAAACTCTTTGCCTGGCCCAAACGCGTTTCTTTTCATGACAAACGTGTAATTTGTCTCACTGCCGCGTAAAACAACATTCATTCACTCATTCTGAGCACCTTATCCGGGTCAACAATACCCACCGGTTATCTCCCTTGATGCGTGGGGAGAAGACGATGGACCAAATCAGCTGGGAATGGAATGTCTACCCATATGTCTATAAATCCTTTTGAAAGCTTTACTGGAGCCTTGAATGTTCCCTTATCAAACATCTTCTGAGCAAAAGTCTTATGACGCTCTTTGAAATCAAGGTAGAAAGAGCATGCTCGATTGTACCGAAAAGGTTGTGAAAGGTAAACACCAAAGGCTGTTGTGTAACCTTGAATCTTTATACAGAATTTTAATACATGACAGAGAAGGTGAATGTTGGACTGATGATAGCTGAACATGACGAGGAGAATGTTGGACTAATGATAGCTGAACATTACGAGGAGAATGTTGGGCTAATGATAGCTGAACATTACGAGGAGAATGTTGGACTAAGGATAGCTAAACATGACGAGGAGAATGTTGGACTGATGTGGCTGAACATGACGAGGAGAAGGTTGGACTGAGGATAGCGGAACATGACCAGGAGGAGAATGTTGGACTGATGATAGCGGAACATGACCAGGAGGAGAATGTCGTACTGGGGATAGCTGAACATGACGAAGAGAATGTTGGACTGATGATAGCGGAACATGACCAGGAGGAGAATGTCGTACTGGGGATAGCTGAACATGACGAAGAGAATGTTGGACTGATGATAGCGGAACATGACCAGGAGGAGAATGTCGTACTGGGGATAGCTGAACATGACGAAGAGAATGTTGGACTGATGATAGCCGAACATGACCAGGAGGAGAATGTCGTACTGGGGATAGCTGAACATGACGAAGAGAATGTTGGACTGAGGATAGCCGAACATGACCAGGAGGAGAATGTTGGACTGATGATAGCCGAACATGACCAGGAGGAGAATGTCGTACTGGGGATAGCTGAACATGACGAAGAGAATGTTGGACTGAGGATAGCCGAACATGACCAGGAGGAGAATGTCGTACTGGGAATAGCTGAACATGACGAAGAGAATGTTGGACTGAGGATAGCCGAACATGACCAGGAGGAGAATATTGGACTGATGATAGCGGAACATGACGAGGAGAATGTTGGACTGAGGATAGCTGAACTTGGCGACGAGAATGGCGGACGAAGGATAGCTTAACATGACGAGGAGATTGGTGGACGAAGAAGGATAGCTTAACATGACGAGGAGAATAGCGGACGGAGGATAGCTTAACATGACGAGGAGGAGAATTTCGGACGAAGGATAGCTTAACATGTCGAGGAGAAGAATGGGACAGAGGCCTCTCTGATTAGAAACCTTTTCTCCCTGGGTCTCTGTATGATGTGTGAACACATCACTCTGCATTTCCTAGATTGGAAGCCAAGACAATGATTTCTACTGAACGCACTGTCACAACAGGAAGGCTAAAGCATGCAGGAAGATATATTTGTATTACACACCGATGGACAGGGATCGTTGGCGTGTCCTTTCGGAGTTTCTTCTGCGATAGTTTACTTCAAGCCGATTGGCTAGCTACAGGCTCAACGTCAAATATGGTGGGAAATAAGGGCATTGTATGACCGTATTTGTCCTTCGGTGACGTATCAAATTGACATTAATCTCGTATTTAAAAATGTATATTGTATCCAATTCTTAAAAGGCAAAAGTGATCTATGCAAATATAAATTTTACAATAAAGTTAATGTCAGCGTGTTATCATAAATTCAGAGTCGAATCTTTGTCTGTCGTTCGTTTCGTTAGGGACAGAGCTTATTTAGGCCTTGTCCTGAATTTGTATACTGTGCCCGTCCTAATTGAAAATATATGATATACAAATTGAAATTGATGGAATAATATTAAGTGAACATCATACAGTTTACAGCGTTAAGAATTGAAACACAATAGTTCTAATCGAGCTTTATGGCCCTTGATGATTTGAAAATAATTAATTCCAGGCCTAATCAGACGGTACAGGAACTGGAAGTCTTCAGATTAAAACCGATGGCTCTGTTTCAATAGTATCAGCTGCACCACACAGTTTCCGAGGTGTTGGGCGGGATTGGTGGGTCCATGTGAGCGTGCGTCCGTGCTCTTCTCCACGTGGCGTCCGTATGAACTAGTCTCCATGGCGTCTTTGTGAACTGGTCACTGAAGCATGATGGGGGGTTTCCCTCGTGTCTTTGTGAACTGGTCATCGCAGCGTATGTGGGTCTACGTGTCGTCCTTGTGAACTGGTCACTGGAGCGTGAACGGGTCTATGTGGCATCTTTGTGAATTGGTCACTGAAGCGTGATGGGGGGTCTCCGTCGTGTCTTTGTGAACTGGTCATCGTAGAGTATGTGAGTCGCCATGGCGTCTTTGTGAACTGGTCACTGGAGCGTGATCGGGTCTCCATGTCGTCTTTGTGTATAGGTCAGTGAACGGATCTCCGTGTCCTCTTTGTGAACTGGACACAGTAGTGAGCGTTTCTCCGTGGCGTCTTTGTGAATTGGTCACCGAAGCGTATGTAGGTCTCCGTATCGTCCTTGTGCGTTGGTCTCTCGTGAACAGGTTGTCTTTGTGAACTGGTCACTGTAGCGAGAGCGGGTCTCCGTGGTATCTTTGTGAACTGGTCACTGTAGCGAGAGCGGGTCTCCGTGGTATCTTTGTGAACTGGTCACTGTAGCGAGAGCGGGTCTCCGTGGTATCTTTGTGAACTGGTCACTGTAGCGAGAGCGGGTCTCCGTGGTATCTTTGTGAACTGGTCACTGTAGCGAGAGCGGGTCTCCGTGGTATCTTTGTGAACTGGTCACTGTAGCGTCAAAGGGAGAAATGCCCTCCATATTTTGGTCACCGATGCGTCAAAGGGAGAAATGCCCTCCATAGTTTGGTCACCGATGCTTCAAAGGGAGAAATGCCCTCCATATATATTTTGGTCACCGATGATTCAAATGTAGAACTGTCATGTCTGCCATAAAAAATGAGTTTTGAGTACACATACCATTTAGAAAGTGGTCAAATGTAACAAATGTTAGCTTTGAGATAACCACGGACGTACATACATATATACGTCTTTGAGATAACAGATTCTCGTTCCTTTTTAGGTTGACTCCCGTCCGGGATTCGAACCCACACTGCCAGAGTGAGGCACCTAATCGCCAGCACACAAAGTCAGTGATATAACCCACTACCGAACGGGACTCGACCCCATAAAGTACGAGAATCTGTGTCTTGAGGCTTGTCGTTCACTTCGCATGTCGCTTTATGGCATCACGAAGACGTGTAACAAAATGAAATATGTATTTAATATATATGTTATCGATTTGAAAAAAACCCTTTTTCAGCAAGTTAATATCGATCCGTAACGCACTGGACAAAGTGTGTAGCCTTAACCGTCGCATCGCTATATCGTTCCAATATATTCTTAAGGAGCGAATATAATCTATTTACTTTGCTCATGTTCTGTATGTATGTGTCTGGTGTTTTTTCGGAAACGTCCACACCATGTCACTGTTGCATATATACCACGGCTACAGCTGTCGGCCCGCCCTTCAAGAAGATACTTATGTCCAACATGTCTGGCCGGAGAACTCACACAGGAATTCTTGTCTCATGACAATTTGACACGACTGTTCTTCATCTTACTTGAAATGTATGATCCTATCTGTACATGTAGAATATTGTTACGATATTTACATTGTCAGTGAGGTGTGTTTTTGTATCCACCAAGCAGTAGAATAGTGTAGCTGGAACAGTTGTCTGACGCGTTGGTATCTGCTTCGAGCAACTTCTGGTGTACTTGTCTGGCGGCTGATGTTGTTCGGAGCGGTACATAGGTCAGTGGTTCGAGTGTTTTCATGGTTGCCTCCCACACCCTGCTTTACCCTTGCACCACCCGTTCCGCACCCGGTCCCACACCCTGATTTACCCTTGCACCACCCGTTCCTCACCCGTGCCCCAACCCTCCTTTACCCTTGCACCACCCGTTCCCCACCCGTGCCCATACCCTGCTTTACTCTTTCACCACCCGTTCCTCACCCGGTCCCACACCCTGCTTTACCCTTGCACCACCCGTTCCTCACCCGGACCCACACCCTCCTTTACCCTTGCACCACCCGTTCCTCACCCGTGCCCCAACCCTCCTTTACCCTTGCACCACCCGTGCCCATACCCTGCTTTACCCTAGCACCACCCGTTCCTCACCCGGTCCCACACCCTGCTTTACCCTTGCACCACCCGTTCCTCACCCGTGCCCATACCCTGCTTTACCCTTGCACCACCCGTTCCCCACCCGTGCCCATACCCTGCTTTACCCTTGCACCACCCGTTCCTCACCCGGTCCCACACCCTCCTTTACCCTTGCACCACCCGTTCCCCACCCGTGCCCATACCCTGCTTTACCCTTGCACCACCCGTTCCTCACCCGGTCCCACACCCTGCTTTACCCTTGCACCACCCGTTCCTCACCCGTGCCCCAACCCTGCTTTATCCTTGCACCACGTGTGCCCTACCCCTGCTTACCCTTGCACCACCCGTTTCTCATCTGTGTCCACACCCTACTTTACCCTTGTGCCACCCGTGCTCATATCCTGCTTTACCCTTGCACCACCCGTGCACATACCCTGCTTTACCCTTGCACCACCCGTTCCCCACCCGTGCCCCACCCGTGCCCCATCCCTACTTTACCCTTTCACCACCCGTGCTCATATCCTGCTTTACCCTTGCACCACCCGTTCCGCACCCGTGCCCACACCCTGCTTTACCCTTGCCACACCCGTTCCTCACCCGTGCCCACACCCTGCTTTACCCTTGCACCACCCGTTCCTCACCCGGTCCCACACCCTCCTTTACCCTTGCACCACCCGTTCCCAAACCCGTGCCCATACCCTGCTTTACCCTTGCACCACCCGTTCCTCACCCGGTCCCACACCCTGCTTTACCCTTGCACCACCCGTTCCTCACCCGTGCCCCAACCCTGCTTTATCCTTGCACCACGTGTGCCCTATCCCTGCTTACCCTTGCACCACCCGTTTCTCATCTGTGTCCACACCCTACTTTACCCTTGCACCACCCGTGCTCATATCCTGCTTTACCCTTGCACCACCCGTGCCCATACCCTGCTTTACCCTTGAACCACCCGTTCCCCACCCGTGCCCCAACCGTGCTTTCCCCTTTCACCACCCGTTCCCCACCCGTGCCCCAGCCGTGCTTTCCCCTTTCACCACCCGTTCCCCACCCGTGCCCCAGCCGTGCTTTCCCCTTTCACCACCCGTTCCCCACCTGCTGAGTGGGTATTCATGTTAAACTGCGGCATGGTATCTCAGTGAGCTGGCACCATAACATCGGCATCAACCCCATTTCACCCCACCTCACTCTTTCAATACCCGTGCTCCTCTCGTGTTGATCTCGAACTGACGAAGACTTTAGTGTTAAACCCACAGCATATCAGTTAATTTGGAAGTTAATATCAATCCGGAAATAGCAAACTCCCAGAGGCCTCTAGAGTATCCTAGAGTACGTCACAGACATGTGAATAATAACATTTAATGCCGTCTCTGGATAGATACTGTTCTTAGGGTTCGTTACAGACTGTTCGCTGTTTCACACGTCGTAATAGTGAGAGAGTAAGTTAGGTTTAACGCCGCTTTGAACATTATTCCAGTTATATCACGGCGTGTCAGCTTAATGTGGGAGGAAAGCCCGAAGTGATGCAGGTCTCAGACGTTTACCACTTCGGTGAAACCCACGAGCACGGGTATGGTTTCAAACCTCGAAACATAATCGGGGCGAACCAGGATTTTAACCCACAATCATAGGTTTCTGGCATATCCAAAGGACGCAACTCTTCACAGCGAATCGCGGCGCCTTAGACGACTGGGCCACCCGTGCCTCCTACAACGGAACTAAAGGTGGATGGGTGATCTGACTAGCATGCCTCTCTCCGAATGTTTGGGCTTTGGTCCTGTCCTACACTGTAACTGAAATAAAACGTCTATACATTTGCAAGTGACCTTTGACTTATGTTTATAGCGATGTCCATGGGGATGCTGGTCATCTATGATCCTGCAGACAGTAGGTTGATAATCCCCAGGTAACCAAAATGAAATTCGAAAGCCCACTTACCCAATGACTGAGAGAATATATATGTGCTTTGTGTGCCCGAATGGCGTGGTCTTGCGTTTCCCAGGTGGCTTCTCATCTTCACACATTCATTTTTCAAAATCAATAATTAACGGATCGATGTTTCGTCAAATGATAACAACGATCACTAACGCAAATACCAACTTTTTGTATTGAAACCAAATACCAGCAATGTCCCACGGAGGCTATACTCTCTGATCACGCTATTACAACAGTCAGTTCTATAACAGATATGTGACACACAACTCAACTATGTTGTATATACATTCTTACTGATAAGACCCGATTAGTTTTATTGTTAAAGATAAGCATGATCATATCTCATCACCCAATGACTGAGATAAATACGTGCAGAGGGTTCAATGTTAATATATACTCCTTGACAGAAATTGGTTGATTAAAATAGGATCTACTCGTCTTGGGTTGTTAGCGTTGAGGGTCGATGCGACTTGATCAATGACTGTGTTGACAGTGACATACCAAGCATTTTATGGCTATACATAACACGCACCTAAAGCATGCGCAGGTTATGTTTCTATATGCTATCGTGTTGGAAGGGAACGGTATTTCAGTTTTAACGGATTTGTATTGCGCTCATCCAGACACAAGGCTTTCTAATGATATCAGCAAAGACGAATCCCAGTCAGCTGATCGTGTTGATAACGTGCAATCCCATCGCGTCGGAGTAGGTCCAAAAATGTCATGACTGTTTTGTTGTTTAACGCCGCACTCAGCAATATTCCAGCTGTATGACGGCGGTCTGTAAATCCAGACCAGACAATCCAGTGATTTTCATGAGCGTCGATGACCGTTAGTCGCCTCTTACGGTGAGGTGAGGTGAGGTGAGGTGAGGTGAGGTGAGGTGAGGTGAGGTACAAGATTATTGAACTTATATAGCGACGTGCATGTACGTGTGTGTGTGGCTGCTTGTACTAGTCCGGACTGATGTCGATTTATAGTGCTAGCTCACTGAGATACCATGCCTCAGTTTAACATGAATACCCCACTCAGACACAGTATACTGACTCCGAGCCGACCAGTCCTTGTTTTAGCCCCTTAATGCCGAGCGCCAGACAGGGTAACAACAAGTACCATCTTTTAACGTCTTTTGGTATGTCGCGGCCGGGGATCGAATCCCGGTCCTTCCGCTCTCTAGGCGGACGCTCTACCATTAGGCCACGGAGGCGGCCTCCTCTTACGACAAGCATGGGTTGCTCAATGTTAATTTTAACCCGGATCTTCAGGGGCACAAGCATGGGTTGCTGAAGATCATTTCTAGCCCGGATCTTCACTGGGGATAAGAAGATCAACTGACGAAATAGAGCATCGGGAGCATCAAGTGTGACCTTGAGGATTGTGGAGTGTGACCTTGAGGATTGTGGAGTGTGACCTTGAGGATTGTGGGTTGTGACCTTGAGGATTGTGGATTGTGACCTTAAGGATTGTGAATTGATGCTCATGCTTTGAACCATTGGATTTTACCGATGTGGCGTTACTGAACGCTGACTTGAATAGCGTTCACTCACGAACACACACTTCTCAGCATTGGGTGGTTGCCATAAGTGACTGTGTGTCACCGAACTCCAATGGCTTGGACCGTCCCTATGCAATGACCATCTGGTTTGACTGGTTGTTGCTTGCTGATTGCCGCGAAGAATAACGTCCACTGTTTAAATATCTCGCGCCTTCTTACGACATTAGTCTAGGTGTCTGTCTGTCAGTTTGTGTGTTTGTTTGTTTGTTTGGACCCCAGACAACAGTGATTGATATTATGAGCAAAGACCCACGTCATCGGGGTACGTTGATACGCAGTCATCTAAGTCACTGAGCCGGACCAGCCGGACCAGCCGGACCACCCGGACCACCCGGACCACCCTGATCACATCTATTAAGTCGCTTCGTACAACCAGTAACCGTTGTTGATTACAAATCCTAACCCGGAAGCCTTACAACACTTGTGTACCAATATCAAGGGGGTTATGTATAAACACACCGAGATACTTTCAGACGAAAAACGACGCAAATAGCATTTCGAGACAGTGTCGATCCTTGTTCTTATTGACGATTATATTTTCGTGTGAGACAGTGCGTCACGACGACATCTGAGAGTGGTAATCACTCGATAAGTTACGTTACTGACAGAGATATGTCACACGTAGCCGTACAAGTGAGACCTCTCATCCACCGATGTACTCTCTGCATTGTTAGCGTTCCTCTTACAGAAATACCATACAAATCAGGGATGTGCCGATATACGTCAGGATAACGAGTCTTAAGGAACAAACATGACAATTTATCTAATTAATAACATTATGATCATGGAAGAATAAAAAACATAAAAATTCTGACACCCCCCTCAAAAAAAAAGAAAAGAAAAGAAAAACCAACAAAAAAAAACCAACAACAAACAAAACAAAACCAAAACCAAACACAAAACACAAAACAAACAAAGAAACGAACCACAAAACAACAAAACAAACACAAAAACAAACACAGAAACACCCCCCCTCCAACCCCCCCCCCCCCCCCCCCCCCCCAACGACAAACAAAACAAATGAAAACCATTCAAACAAAACAAAACAACAACAAAACAATAAACAACAGCAAAAAGAAAAAGTACTTCATGTTTTCAATGTCTACTGCGGAGAGGAGTTGGATGGGTGGACGTGTTCGACAGCTTGGCTCCTGAGAGCTTCTAGGGCTTAGGTGTCCTCCACATTGAGGCTCATGTATTACCTGTGGCTTCTCCTTACGCCAGTGACTTTATTTGAAATATACCTCTGCCCACCCAGCAGTGAATGATTACCCGAACGGATGAGATAGTTATGTGACTATTAACCTTCTAGCGCCTCGTGGGCAGCATGGGTTGTATTCTCCTCAGGGAGTTGAGAAAGAAAATCGTGTGCACACTGATCCATTGACCGGGAAGATAATAATGTTAGGGCTTTGAGCATGCATCGACGGATGTGCAAGAGCACATTACAAATACCCATTTATTATTATTCTCCTTTTGTGCTACGTTTGAATGAAACCATTTTTATACTAAGCAGAAAATATTTGCACATTTTCTGCTTGACCCGTCTGGAAATTATATCATTTCTTTTATAAAAGAGCCATTCTCCATGGTTTTGATTACATTACATATTTCCCAGTTACATTCCCTGTATCCACTTCTAATGCTATAACAGGCGAGGCATTATCAAATAAAAGTCCGGCTGAGATCCAGATTGGTTGAGACCTTTCAGTGCCCATCGAAACACGGCGTTTTATGATCTAACGCCTAATGGCATTTTATGATAAACCCTTACTGTATACAAACACATTGCGTCTAATCTTTACAATGGCACTGTGTTGCAAACCACGACTCTTTTCACTAGGTACAGTCATCAAGCTAATCTCCCAGCCTTCGATCCCCGTCGATGTTGACGTCAGAGGACGATGGAGTAGGTGATCATATACACGCGTTCCCTGACATTTCCGTGGAGTTTGCCGGGGGCTCCCCTCCCCTCCAACCAGACCTGGGTTCCGTTTAGGGGCTCTACTCAAACCGAAAATAGCAAAACTGGTTAATTCAGTCTGGGAGAAGTTCTGAGGAAGGCCTGATTTTTTCATTGCCTCCTGGAAGGTTCTTGCAAGGAGATCGTCGCCAGTTTCATTAGCTGAAAAAAGGTTGGGACACCGTTTTGTTAATGGCAGCGTTTTATGATCGTTAGTGGTAGTACCGCGCTGTAGTGATCGGTAGGTTCGTAGATGTGATCCCTTAAATAATAATTTAAAGGTTAAGTGCTGGAATGAATATTGCACAGTGATTGTTGGGTTGAATATGCACCACTTACTTAGTAATTAGGTCACTCGTAAAGATCTTAGTTAGAATTGGTCTTCAGGATCTATGTTTGTCGTAAGAGGCGACGAACGAGATCGGGTGGTCAGATCTGACTTTGTTTATGCATGTCATCGTATCCCGATTGCGTAGATCGATGTTCATGATGTCAATCACTGGATTGTCTGGTTCAGACTTGATTATTTACAGACAGCCGACATATAGCTGGAATATTGCTGAGTGCAGCGTTAAACAACAAACAAACAAACAAATAGTGATTTGGTTTAGGTAAAATGATCGTCGTCATTGGCAAGGCCTTAATCCATCTGACCTTGCTCCAAAAACCGTCTTATTTGTCCAGTATCTAAATCTACCCTAGATTATTTAACTTTGGTCGACTGCCTAAACTGGCCTGGTTTTGGAGTGTCCAAAATTAAAGAAATCCTCCAGTTTGTCTAGTGTCTAACTCTAACCCAGTTTGTCTGAAAAGTATTAAATAAATACCTTGGTCTAGTACATACGTCTCACTAGTCGTAGACTGACATGACCTTGGGTGAATAGAAACCATACAATTTCAAATCAGGAACTGAAGCCACATTTGGAACGAGACTCGTTAACTTTCAGAAAATGTAGCCACGCATGGTTAGCAGAACTGCGTTTGAATATAAGGGGCACAGCTACGATATCGAGTGTTCCTGCTGGTATGTACCTGTCTGTAATACTGAGACATTTTGATATGTACCTGTCTGTGATACTCAAACATGTTAGTATGTACTTGACTGTAATACTGAAACATGTTTGTATGTACCTGTCTGTAATACTGAAACATGTTTGTATGTACCTGTCTGTAATACTAAAACATGTTGGTATGTACCTGTCTGTGACACTGAAACATGTTGGTATGTACCTGTCTGTGACACTGAAACATGTGGGTATGTACTTGTCTGTAATACTGAAACATTTTGGTATGTACCTGTCTGTGACACTGGGACATGTTGGTATGTACCTGTCTGTGAGACTGAAACATGTTGGTATGTACCTCTGCGTAATATTGAGATATGTTGCTCTGTATATGTCTGTAATATTGAAACATGTTGGTATATACCTGTCTGTCATGTTGAGACATGTTGGTATGAACCTGTCTGTGATGTTGAGCCATGTTTTTATGTACCTGTCTATAATATTAGGACATGTTGGTATGTACCTGTTTGTAGTACTGAGACATGTTGGTATGTGCCTGCCTGTGATAATGAAACATGTTGGTATGTACGTGTCTGTGGCACTGAGACATGTTGGTATGTACCTGTCTGTGATGTTGAGACATGTTTTTATGTACCTGTCTATAATATTAGGACATGTTGGTATGCACCTGTCTGTAATATTGAGACATATTGGTATGTACCTCTCCGCAATATTGAGACATGTTGGTATATACCTGTCTGTGGCACTGAGACATGTTGGTATGTACCTCTCCGTAATATTGAGACATGTTGATATGTACCTGTCTGTGATGTTGAGACATGTTGGTATGTACCTGTCTGTAATATTGAGACATGGTGGTATGTACCTCTCCGTAATATTGAGACATGTTAGTATGTACCTGTCTGTAAAACTGAGACATGATGGTATGAACCTGTCTGTGACACTGATACATGTTGGTGTGTACCTGTCTGTGATGTTGAGACATGTTGGTATGTACCTGTCTGTAATATTGAGACATATTGGTATGTACCTCTCCGCAATATTGAGACATGTTGGTATATACCTGTCTGTGATGTTGAGACATGTTGGTATGTACCTGTCTGTAATATTGAGACATGTTGGTATGTACCTCTCCGTAATATTGAGACATGTTAGTATGTACCTGTCTGTGATGTTGAGACATGTTGATATGTACCTGTCTGTGACACTGAGACATGATGGATATACCTGCCGATGTTACTGAGACATGCTGGTATTATACATATTTTTGGTTTGTACGTACATCAAAAGTTTCCCTGGTAGGATAATTCCCATTTCATTAGCACTTTCGCAAGTTCTTCATTCGCAAGTTCGTAACAGCAAGCAGCTGAATTTCTGCACTGATGCCTCAAACATTTACATAGTGTTTACTAATAACACTTTGTCAATCCTTCTTATATGTTTTAAACAATTTTATGCATATGTAGGAAATAGGAATGAACATATGTGGAGACATAAATCACATACGAGGGATGGCTGAAAAGTTCTGAACTACAGAGGGTTTATACTAAACATAAACAACCTGCATGCATTAAGTACACATTACAAACAGTAAGTGAGTGAGTTGGGTTTAATGCCGCTTTTAACATTATTCCAGCTATATCACGGCGTGTCAGCTTAATGTGGGAGGAAAGACCGAAGTAATGCAGGTCTCAGACGTTGACCACTTCGGTGAAACCCGGGAGCACGGGTATGGTGCTGACAAACCTAGAAACATAATCGGGGCGAACCGGGATTCGAACCCACAATCAAAGGTTTCTGGCGTGCCCAAGGGACGCAACTCTGTACAGCGAATCGCGGGGGCTTAGACGACTGGGCCACCCGTGCCCCCTACAAACAGCATGTGAACCCAATACTCAAATAGGCAGCACATATGTCTGCAGGCATCAAAGTGACTGAGTATTGTCTGAATATGAAAAGGGCCAACATTATCATGAAGTATCTCCAACTGTAAGGGACAACTCCAACAGCCATCGGGGGCACGGGTGGCCCAGTCGTCTAGGGCGCCGCGATTCGCTGTGCAGAGTTGCGTCCCGTGGACACGCCAGAAACCTATGATTGTGGGTTCGAATCCCGGTTCGCCCCGATTATGTTTCTAGGTTTGTCAGCACCACACCCGTGTTCGTGGGTTTCACCCGAGTCATAAACGTCTGAGACCTGCATCACTTCGGGCTTTCCTCCCACATTAAGCTGACACGCCGTGATATAACTAGAATACTGTTAAAAGCGGCGTTAAACACAACTCACTCACTCATTCACTCACTCACTCCAACAGCCACGCATGCGGACATGATGCCGACTTCAGGGGATGCTGCACCTTCCATTGCCACTGGGATGAGATGGGAAGCGGAGTTCAAGGGGGGAGGGATAGTCTCGAAGATAATCCAAGATCAGGAAGCCTTCAACTGCCACAAGTGCCGTATGCACCAGAATTGGGACGTCTTCCCATACTTGAAGATGAAATGCCTGGCAAGTATTATGCCAATGATGATGAGGACAAACCTCTTGCACCACCAGGAGGGAACCTTCTACACTAGTGGGATCCAGGGTGTCCAGCATCGTTGACGGAAGAGTGTAGACATCGGAAGCGATAACGTTGAAGAATAATTTGCAAGCAGCTCCATCAACGCAGTCCATCGGAGTCACTCACTCACTCCTCGTACGATTTTGTATAATCCGTTTCCATCCTCCACATATACTATACCGCCTCCGTGGTCTAGTGGTAGAGCGTCCTCCGGGAGAGCGGAAGGTCCGGGGTTGGAGTGAGTGAGTGAGTGAGGTTTTACGCCGCTTTTAGCAATATTCCAGCAATATCACAGCGGGGGACACCAGAAATAGGCTTCACACATTGTACCCATGTCGGGATCGAACCAGGGTCTTCGGCGTGATGAGCGAACGCTTTAACCACTAGGCTACCCGACCACCCCGCGGGGTTCGATCCCCGGCCGCGTCATACCAAAAGATGTTAAAAGATGGTACTTGTTGTTACCCTGTCTGGCTCTCGGCATTAAGGGGTTAAAGCAAGGACTGGTCGTATACTGTGTCTGAGTGAGGTATTCATGTTAAACTGCGGCATGGTATCTCAGTGGGCTAGCACTATAAATCGGTATCAGTTCGGTCTAGTACAAGCGGCCACACACACACACGTGCATGCACGTCGCTATATAAGTGCAATAATCTTGTACGCGACGTTAAACCAAATTTCACCTCACCTCACCTCACATATACTATCATTCAGAAACGTCTGGTGACCCGTGAAGATCCGAGTTGGAATAGGTCTTCAGCAACCCATTCTTGCGACTATGTGAAAAAGGCGACTATGCTTGTCGGAAGAAGCGACGAATGGGATCAGGTGGTCAGGCTCGCTGACTTGGCTGATGCCTGTCACCGTATCCCGTATCACAGATCGATGCTCATGATGTCAATCACTGGATTATCTTTGACTCAACTTACAGGATCGGATTGTCAGGCTCGCTGACTTTTGCTGATGTATGTCACCGTATCCCAATTGCGTGGATCGATGCTCATGATGACAATCACTGGATTGTCTTTGACTCAACTTACAGGATCGGATCGTCAGGCTTGGTGACAACAATAAACAAACAAAAGGAAACGTCTGGCCTGTATTTGCACGATGTAAATACATTACTACATTGAACTAGCCCTTGTATCGTGAACTAATGTACGGTAGGAAGGCATCCTATACCTATATATCTACTGTTTTATCCAATTCTATTACAATCAATAAATTGGATCCATTTGGTCTCGTGTCTTTCTTTCCGGAAGTGACGTCACAATCCTCGACTCTCATATCTCTGCCTTTGCGTAAAATATTTCCTGCTTACGACAATAACTTACTAGATAACCCTTCAACGCAATTTATACACACGCAATTGGGATACGATGACATGCATCAACCAAGTCAGTTAGCCTGACACCCGATCCCGTTGGTCGCCTCTTTCGACAAGCGTGGGTTGCTGACGATCAATTCTAACCCGGATCTTCACAGGTCCATATGTATATATGTAATAAGTGTGTGTGTACTGTGAAGTCTCTTTTACTCAACTAGGCCAAGGGCGGGACTGTAACTTTTCTTGAGAGTATGGATATCAGACACGATGACAGGAGCGAATTCCAAGATGACAAATGATAAGATGGCCGATGCAGTTTGCAAATTGACAATTCTGAACACTGATATACATGAAGAATCCTTTTAGACTTGATCACATTTGTAAACACTCTTCCAACAATCAGTCTATAATCAAAGGTCAAATTAGGAGAATAATTGGATCATGTGATAATGATACCATCCCGAGACTACTACTGGTAGAATCACTTTGTACAGGTCAGTACAAAAATATGTCACAATAATTTGCTACAAATACAGATGATCAGAACTTTCCTTGAAGTAATTTTCATCGACTGTCTGGTTCGGCGTGTCGACTTTTCCTAATTTCATAAGACGTGACTGTACGGCATAGTATATTTCATCAGCTTCTTAGTTTATCAGATGGGTCTCTAATCCCCAGTCTCTGTAAGAAAATCACTGGCCCTTGGTGCTGTCTGTAAGTAACATACGGCGTAGATCTAATCGCTGGGTTTTATTCCGAGACGACAACAGCCTTCTTTCTGCTGGAGGAGACCCACGTCGCCAAGAGACTTAGATTTAGACACTCTTAGAAACCCGCCAAGTAAACCTATTGGTATGAGTGAAGAATGTATAGATTACAAATACATCCACATTAATCTACGTTCGTCTTACCCAAAGGGAATGTCAAATTAGTTTCGTTAGCGCCAGAATAAGGGGATGGTATTGGCCATTTTTTAATACACCGAGAAGAATGCTGTATATATGCAGGAATTTACTTAATTTTCACGCAAAAAGGGTTATCTGTTTCTCTGTGGAGTATCGATAAAACGGTTACGTGTGGGTGTAAAAAGCACGTTATTCTTTATAAGGGTAATCATGACGAAGGCACAGAGGAACAGCATGATTCGACAATGGCGGCGTGTCGGTGACACCTCTGAACATCTTAATATTAACTCGGAGTGGGGAACTGACATTTTGAGACAGGTTCGACTTTTAATTTCCTAAATATAAAAACGAACGTTAGCGAACCAATTTGAAAAACAGCTTTTCAAAGCTCGCATGCCAGATCCCATGACATTCCCATCGAACTGGACCACCGAAGGAAGGTGTAGTGGGATCCCCTACAGAGTTAGTTACAGGTATTTTTTCCCATGTGTAATTTCATGTGGACGCAAGCTGTTGTCGTCAAAACACAGTGGGGAACGCATCACTGAGGTTCAGCTCCAAAAGTTTAAGATGGACGTTTTTTGAAAATCGTTTGAAAAGATAAAAGATATGTTTCATCAGTGTAAAAAGGTATTGCTGGGCTGTATCTGTGCAGCTTCACAAATCTCTCAGTAACCATTCGTGATTTTATTCCTTTCTGGAGATGATAGAAGGCTGCTTTGAACTCTGGAATACCTGTGTGCTTCCTTAGAGCATCTCCGTGTGGCGATTGCCTTTTGGGTGACTGTTTGAAGATCTGGAGCTACATCGTCAGACAGTGGAGCACTGGCCGCCTCATACTCATTCATTATTCCTCAGAAAGACAACTGCACAGAGAGGATCTTTAATGGGATATGCACTAGATGGTGGCCGGAAGAATCACATGATCATTGTGCTGATGATGATGACTGGAAGAATGAGGTGGATTTGACGTTAGCAATAGCTCAGTCATACCACTGATGTAGGGCACCAGACACGGACTTCACACATTGTACCAACTTAAGAAATCCAACCTGGGTCTTCGGCGTGAGGAGCCAACACTTTCAATAACAACTAGGTTACGCCATCGTCTCTACAAT
This sequence comes from Haliotis cracherodii, assembly GCF_022045235.1. Taxonomy (NCBI): domain Eukaryota; kingdom Metazoa; phylum Mollusca; class Gastropoda; order Lepetellida; family Haliotidae; genus Haliotis; species Haliotis cracherodii. Next base: position 13,719,687 of record NW_027266270.1, on the reverse strand, counting down.
GATCACGAGGGTGTGTTTACATTAGTTGCACATACCAGTTGTCATGTTTAAGTTTGTTTGTTGTGCTACTACTACTGCTGCTAATACCATTCTACTACTACTACTATTAGTTGTAGTGACCCGTGAAAATCCTGGTGAGAATAGGCCTTTAGCAAGTCATGCTTGTCCTAATAGCGACTATGCTTGTCGGAAGAAGCGACTTACAGGATCGGGTGGTCAGGCTCGCTGACTTGACTGATGCATGTCATCGTATCCGAATTGCGTGGATCGATGCTCATGATGTCAATCACCTGATTGTTTCATCCAGACTCGAATTATTACAGACCGCCGTCATATAGCTCGAATATTGCTGAGGATGGCGTTAAACAACAAACAAACAAAATGAAAGGTCTGGCCTTTTTTTTTTTAATCAGAATTGACCACTACAGTTGTACGATGTAAATGACTGATACTGGGAAAGAGCGGACATATTACCTGTCACGGTGTCATATTCCTGAACTGGCGTCAGACACATCGATGACATGGTCTTCTCCCTGGTGTCAGCAGCTCTCTATAGCCTGTTGAAGTGGCACTTTATCTCCTGTCATGATAAATAACCATGCTGTAAACAAAGGAAAGCGTGTATACATTGCTACATTGAACTAGCCCGTGTATCGTGAACTAATGTACCGTAGGAAAGGCATCCTTTACCTATGTATCTACTTTTGTATCAAATTCTATTACGATAAATACAATGAATCCATTTGGTCCCGTGTCTTTCTAACCGGAAGTGACGTCATGATCCTCGACTCTCATATCTCTGCCTTTGCGCAAAAGATGTCCTGCTCACGACAGTAATTTACTAGATAGCCCTTCAACGCAATTTATATCTACGTAATTGGGATGTGCTGACATGCTTCAACCAAATCAGTTAGCCCGACACCCGATCCCGTTAGTCGCCTCTTTCGACAAGCGTGGGTTGCTGACGATCAATTCTAACCCGGATCTTCACAGGTCCATATGTATATATATAATAAGTGTGTGTGTAAAAAGTACTGTGGAGTCTCTTTTACTCAACTAGGCCAAGGGCGGGACTGTAACTTTTCTTGAGAGTATGGATATCAGACACGATGACAGTAGCGAATTCCAAGATGACAAATGATAAGATGGCCGATGCAGTTTGCAAATTGACAATTCTGACCACTGATATACATGAAGAATCCTTTTAGACTTGATCACATTTGTAAACACTCTTCCAACAATCAGTCTATAATCAAAGGTCAAATTAGGAGAATAATTGGATCATGTGATAATGATACCATCCCGAGACTACTACTGGTAGAATCACTATGTACAGGTCAGTACAAAAATATGTCACGCTAATTTGCTACAAGTGCAGATGATCAGAATTTCTCTTCAAGTAATTTCCATCGACTGTCTGGTTCGGCGTGTCGACTTTTCCTAATTTCATAAGACGTGACTGTACGGCATAATATATTTCATCAGCTTCTTAGTTTATCAGATGGGTTTCTAATCCCCAGTCTCTGTAAGAAAATCACTGGCCCTTGGTGCTGTCTGTAAGTAACATACGGCGTAGATCTAATCGCTTGGTTTTATTCCGAGACGACAACAGCCTTCTTTCTGCTGGAGGAGACCAACGTCGCCAAGAGACTTAGATTTAGACACTCTTAGAAACCCGCCAAGTAAACCTATTGGTATAAGTGAAGAATGTATAGATTACAAATACATCCACATTAATCTACGTTCGTCTTACCCAAAGGGGATGTCAAATTAGTTTCGTTAGCGCCAGAATAAGGGGATGGTATTGGCAATTTTTTAATATATAGTGAGAAGAATGCTGTATATATGCAGGGATTTACTTAATTTTCACGCAAAAAGGGTTATCTGTTTCTCTGTGGAGTATCGATAAAACGGTTACGTGTGGGTGTAAAAAGCACGTTATTCTTTATAAGGGTAATCATGACGAAGGCACAGAGGAACAGCATGATTCGACAATGGCGGCGTGTCGGTGACACCTCTGAACATCTTAATATTAACTCGGAGTGGGGAACTGACATTTTGAGACAGGTTCGACTTTTAATTTCCTAAATATAAAAACGAACGTTCGCGAACCAATTTGAAAAACAGCTTTTCAAAGCTCGCATGCCAGATCCCATGACATTCCCATCGAACTGGACCACCGAAGGAAGGTGTAGTGGGATCCCCTACAGAGTTAGTTACAGGTATTTTTTCCCATGTGTAATTTCATGTGGACGCAAGCTGTTGTCGTCGAAACACAGTGGGGAACGCATCACGGAGGTTCAGCTCCAAAAGTTTAAGATGGCCGTTTTTTGAAAATCGTTTGAAAAGATAAAAGATATGTTTCATCAGTGTAAAAAGTATTGCTGGGCTGTATCTGTGCAGCTTCACAAATCTCTCAGTAACCATTCGTGATTTTATTCCTTTCTGGAGATGATAGAAGGCTGCTTTGAACTCTGGAATACCTGTGTGCTTCTTTAGAGCATCTCCGTGTGGCGATTGCCTTGTTGGTGACTGTTTGAAGATCTGGAGCTACATCGTCAGACAGTGGAGCACTGGCCGCCTCATACTCATTCCTTATTCCTCAGAAAGACAACTGCACAGAGAGGATCTATAATGGGACATGCAATAGATGGTGGCCGGAAGAATCACATGATCATTGTGCTCATGATGATGACTGGAAGAATGAGGTGGATTTGACGTAAGCAATAGTTCAGTCATACCACTGATGTAGGACACCAGAAACGGACTTCACACATTGTACCAACTTAGGAAATCGAACCTGGGTCTTCGGCGTGAGGAGCCAACACTTTCAATAACAACTAGGTTACGCCATCGTCCCTACAATGATCACGAGGGTGTGTTTACATTAGTTGCACATACCAGTTGACATGTTTAAGTTTGTTTGTTGTGCTACTACTACTGCTGCTAATACCATTCTACTACTACTACTACTAGTTGTAGTGACCCGTGAAAATCCGGGTGAGAATAGGCCTTTAGCAAGTCATGCTTGTCCTATTAGCGACTATGCTTGTCGGAAGAAGCGACTTACAGGATCGGGTGGTCAGGCTCGCTGACTTGACTGATGCATGTCATCGTATCCGAATTGCGTGGATCGGTGCTCATGATGTCAATCACCTGATTGTTTCATCCAGACTCGAATTATTACAGACAGCCGTCATATAGCTCGAATATTGCTGAGGGTGGCGTTAAACAACAAACAAACAAAAGGAAAGGTCTGGCCTTTTTTTTTTAATCAGAATTGACCACTACAGTTGTACGATGTAAATCACTGATACTGGGAAAGAGCGGACATATTACCTGTCACGGTGTCATATTCCTGAACTGGCGTCAGACACATCGATGACATGGTCTTCTCCCTGGTGTCAGTAGCTCTCTATAGCCTGTTGAAGTGGCACTTTATCTCCTGTCATGATAAATAACCATGCTGTAAACAAAGGAAAGCGTGTATACATTGCTACATTGAACTAGCCCGTGTATCGTGAACTAATGTACCGTAGGAAAGGCATCCTTTACCTATGTATCTACTTTTGTATCAAATTCTATTACGATAAATACAATGGATCCATTTGGTCCCGTGTCTTTCTAACCGGAAGTGACGTCATGATCCTCGACTCTCATATCTCTGCCTTTGCGCAAAAGATGTCCTGCTCACGACAGTAATTTACTAGATAGCCCTTCAACGCAATTTATATCTACGTAATTGGGATGTGATGACATGCTTCAACCAAATCAGTTAGCCCGACACCCGATCCCGTTAGTCGCCTCTTTCGACAAGCGTGGGTTGCTGACGATCAATTCTAACCCGGATCTTCACAGGTCCATATGTATATATATAATAAGTGTGTGTGTAAAAAGTACTGTGAAGTCTCTTTTACTCAACTAGGCCAAGGGCGGGACTGTAACTTTTCTTGAGAGTATGGATATCAGACACGATGACTGTAGCGAATTCCAAGATGACAAATGATAAGATGGCCGATGCAGTTTGCAAATTGACAATTCTGACCACTGATATACATGAAGAATCCTTTTAGACTTGATCACATTTGTAAACACTCTTCCAACAATCAGTCTATAATCAAAGGTCAAATTAGGAGAATAATTGGATCATGTGATAATGATACCATCCCGAGACTACTACTGGTAGAATCACTATGTACAGGTCAGTACAAAAATATGTCACGCTAATTTGCTACAAGTACAGATGATCAGAACTTTCCTTGAGGTAATTTCCACCGACTGTCTTGTTCGGCGTGTCGACTTTTCCTAATTTCATAAGACGGGCTGTACGGCATAGTATATTTCATCAGCTTCTTAGTTTATCAGATGGGTTTCTAATCCCCAGTCTCTGTAAGAAAATCACTGGCCCTTGGTGCTGTCAGTAAGTAACATACGGCGTAGATCTAATCGCTTGGTTTTATTCCGAGACGACAACGGCCTTCTTTCTGCTGGAGGAGACCAACGTCGCCAAGAGACTTAGATTTAGACACTCTTAGAAACCCGCCAAGTAAACCTATTGGTATAAGTGAAGAATGTATAGATTACAAATACATCCACATTAATCTACGTTCGTCTTACCCAAAGGGAATGTCAAATTAGTTTCGTTAGCGCCAGAATAAGGGGATGGTATTGGCAATTTTTTAATACACCGAGAAGAATGCTGTATATATGCAGGAATTTACTTAATTTTCACGCAAAAAGGGTTATCTGTTTCTCTGAGGAGTATCGATAAAACGGTTACGTGTGGGTGTAAAAAGCACGTTATTCTTTATAAGGGTAATCATGACGAAGGCACAGAGGAACAGCATGATTCGACAATGGCGGCGTGTCGGTGACACCTCTGAACATCTTAATATTAACTCGGAGTGGGGAAATGACATTTTGAGAAAGGTTCGACTTTTAATTTCCTAAATATAAAAACGAACGTTCGCGAACCAATTTGAAAAACAGCTTTTCAAAGCTCGCATGCCAGATCCCATGACATTCCCATCGAACTGGACCACCGAAGGAAGGTGTAGTGGGATCCCCTACAGAGTTAGTTACAGGTATTTTTTCCCATGTGTAATTTCATGTGGACGCAAGCTGTTGTCGTCGAAACACAGTGGGGGAACGCATCACGGAAGTTCAGCTCCAAAAGTTTAAGATGGACGTTTTTTGAAAATCGTTTGAAAAGATAAAAGATATGTTTCATCAGTGTAAAAAGGTATTGCTGGGCTGTATCTGTGCAGCTTCACAAATCTCTCAGTAACCTTTCGTGATTTTATTCCTTTCTGGAGATGATAGAAGGCTGCTTTGAACTCTGGAATACCTGTGTGCTTCTTTAGAGCATCTCCGTGTGGCGATTGCCTTTTGGGTGACTGTTTGAAGATCTGGAGCTACATCGTCAGACAGTGGAGCACTGGCTGCCTCATACTCATTCCTTATTCCTCAGAAAGACAACTGCACAGAGAGGATCTTTAATGGGATATGCAATAGATGGTGGCCGGAAGAATCACATGATCATTGTGCTCATGATGATGACTGGAAGAATGAGGTGGATTTGACGTTAGCAATAGTTCAGTCATACCACTGATGTAGGACACCAGAAACGGACTTCACACATTGTACCAACTTAAGAAATCAAACCTGGGTCTTCGGCGTGAGGAGCCAACACTTTCAATAACAACTAGGTTACGCTATCGTCCCTACAATGATCACGAGGGTATGTTTACATTAGTTGCACATACCAGTTGACATGTTTAAGTTTGTTTGTTGTGCTACTACTACTGCTGCTAATACCATTCTACTACTACTACTACTATTAGTTGTAGTGACCCGTGAAAATCCGGGTGAGAATAGGCCTTTAGCAAGTCATGCTTGTCCTAATAGCGACTATGCTTGTCGGAAGAAGCGACTTACAGGATCGGGTGGTCAGGCTCGCTGACTTGACTGATGCATGTCATCGTATCCGAATTGCTTGGATCGATGCTCATGATGTCAATCACCTGATTGTTTCATCCAGACTCGAATTATTACAGACTGCCGTCATATAGCTCGAATATTGCTGAGGATGGCGTTAAACAACAAACAACATTCTACTACTCGTAGAATCACTATGTACAGGTCAGTACAAAAATATGTCACGCTAATTTGCTACAAATACAGATGATCAGAACTTTCCTTGAAGTAATTTCCATCGACTGTCTGGTTCGGCGTGTCGACTTTTCCTAATTTCATAAGACGGGCTGTACGGCATAGTATATTTCATCAGCTTCTTAGTTTATCAGATGGGTTTCTAATCCCCAGTCTCTGTAAGAAAATCACTGGCCCTTGGTGCTGTCTGTAAGTAACATACGGCGTAGATCTAATCGCTGGGTTTTATTCCGAGACGACAACGGCCTTCTTTCTGCTGGAGGAGACCAACGTCGCCAAGAGACTTAGATTTAGACACTCTTAGAAACCCGCCAAGTAAACCTACAGGTATAAGTGAAGAATGTATAGATTACAAATACATCCACATTAATCTACGTTCGTCTTACCCAAAGGGAATGTCAAATTAGTTTCGTTAGCGCCAGAATAAGGGGATGGTATTGGCCATTTTTTAATACACCGAGAAGAATGCTGTATATATGCAGGAATTTACTTAATTTTCACGCAAAAAGGGTTATCTGTTTCTCTGTGGAGTATCGATAAAACGGTTACGTGTGTGTGTAAAAAGCACGTTATTCTTTATAAGGGTAATCATGACGAAGGCACAGAGAAACAGCATGATTCGACAATGGCGGCGTGTCGGTGACACCTCTGAACATCTTAATATTAACTCGGAGTGGGGAAATGACATTTTGAGACAGGTTCGACTTTTAATTTCCTAAATATAAAAACGAACGTTCGCGAACCAATTTGAAAAACAGCTTTTCAAAGCTCGCATGCCAGATCCCATGACATTCCCATCGAACTGGACCACCGAAGGAAGGTGTAGTGGGATCCCCTACAGAGTTAGTTACAGGTATTTTTTCCCATGTGTAATTTCATGTGGACGCAAGCTGTTGTCGTCAAAACACAGTGGGGAACGCATCACTGAGGTTCAGCTCCAAAAGTTTAAGATGGACGTTTTTTGAAAATCGTTTGAAAAGATAAAAGATATGTTTTCATCAGTGTAAAAAGGTATTGCTGGGCTGTATCTGTGCAGCTTCACAAATCTCTCAGTAACCATTCGTGATTTTATTCCTTTCTGGAGATGATAGAAGGCTGCTTTGAACTCTGGAATACCTGTGTGCTTCTTTAGAGCATCTCCGTGTGGCGATTGCCTTGTTGGTGACTGTTTGAAGATCTGGAGCTACATCGTCAGACAGTGGAGCACTGGCCGCCTCATACTCATTCATTATTCCTCAGAAAGACAACTGCACAGAGAGGATCTTTAATGGGATATGCAATAGATGGTGGCCGGAAGAATCACATGATCATTGTGCTGATGATGATGACTGGAAGAATGAGGTGGATTTGACGTTAGCAATAGTTCAGTCATACCACTGATGTAGGACACCAGAAACGGACTTCACACATTGTACCAACTTAAGAAATCAAACCTGGGTCTTCGGCGTGAGGAGCCAACACTTTCAATAACAACTAGGTTACGCTATCGTCCCTAAATGATCACGAGGGTATGTTTACATTAGTTGCACATACCAGTTGACATGTTTAAGTTTGTTTGTTGTGCTACTACTACTGCTGCTAATACCATTCTACTACTACTACTACTATTAGTTGTAGTGACCCGTGAAAATCCTGGTGAGAATAGGCCTTTAGCAAGTCATGCTTGTCCTAATAGCGACTATGCTTGTCGGAAGAAGCGACTTACAGGATCGGGTGGTCAGGCTCGCTGACTTGACTGATGCATGTCATCGTATCCGAATTGCTTGGATCGATGCTCATGATGTCAATCACCTGATTGTTTCATCCAGACTCGAATTATTACAGACCGCCGTCATATAGCTCGAATATTGCTGAGGATGGCGTTAAACAACAAACAACATTCTACTACTGGTAGAATCACTATGTACAGGTCAGTACAAAAATATGTCACGCTAATTTGCTACAAATACAGATGATCAGAACTTTCCTTGAAGTAATTTCCATCAACTGTCTGGTTCGGCGTGTCGACTTTTCCTAATTTCATAAGACGGGCTGTACGGCATAGTATATTTCATCAGCTTCTTAGTTTATCAGATGGGTTTCTAATCCCCAGTCTCTGTAAGAAAATCACTGGCCCTTGGTGCTGTCTGTAAGTAACATACGGCGTAGATCTAATCGCTGGGTTTTATTCCGAGACGACAACGGCCTTCTTTCTGCTGGAGGAGACCAACGTCGCCAAGAGACTTAGATTTAGACACTCTTAGAAACCCGCCAAGTAAACCTATTGGTATAAGTGAAGAATGTATAGATTACAAATACATCCACATTAATCTACGTTCGTCTTACCCAAAGGGGATGTCAAATTAGTTTCATTAGCGCCAGAATAAGGGAATGGTATTGGCCATTTTTTAATACACCGAGAAGAATGCTGTATATATGCAGGAATTTACTTAATTTTCACGCAAAAAGGGTTATCTGTTTCTCTGAGGAGTATCGATAAAACGGTTACGTGTGGGTGTAAAAAGCACGTTATTCTTTATAAGGGTAATCATGACGAAGGCACAGAGGAACAGCATGATTCGACAATGGCGGCGTGTCGGTGACACCTCTGAACATCTTAATATTAACTCGGAGTGGGGAACTGACATTTTGAGACAGGTTCGACTTTTAATTTCCTAAATATAAAAACGAACGTTCGCGAACCAATTTGAAAAACAGCTTTTCAAAGCTCGCATGCCAGATCCCATGACATTCCCATCGAACTGGACCACCGAAGGAAGGTGTAGTGGGATCCCCTACAGAGTTAGTTACAGGTATTTTTTCCCATGTGTAATTTCATGTGGACGCAAGCTGTTGTCGTCAAAACACAGTGGGGAACGCATCACTGAGGTTCAGCTCCAAAAGTTTGGCCGCCTCATACTCATTCATTATTCCTCAGAAAGACAACTGCACAGAGAGGATCTATAATGGGATATGCAATAGATGGTGGCCGGAAGAATCACATGATCATTGTGCTGATGATGATGACTGGAAGAATGAGGTGGATTTGACGTTAGCAATAGTTCAGTCATACCACTGATGTAGGACACCAGAAACGGACTTCACACATTGTCCCAACTTAGGAAATCGAACCTGGGTCTTCGGCGTGACGAGCGAACGCTAAGTTACGCCATCTACTACTACTACTACTACTACTACTACTACTACTACTACTACTACTACTTCTTCTAGTGACCCGTGGAGATCCGGGTGAGAATATGTCATCAGCAACCCATACATGTCGTAAGAGGCGACCAACGGGATCGGTTGGTCAGGCTCGTTGACTTGGTTGATGCATGTCATCGTATCCCTGGTACAAACTCCATTATTTACAGACCGCCGGCATTTAGCTGGAATATTGCTGGGTGCGGCGTTAAACAATAAAAACAACGAAAAAAATAGTCCTACGGCTCCGACTACTCCTACTACAATAATCCATCCATATAATCGAGACGGATCCAGACAATCCAGTGATTGATAGTGTGGTCAACGATCCCCGCCGTCGGGGTACGATGATCGGGGCACGCCATCAACCAAACCCCAACCTGACTACCTCAAGACCAACACGGGAGGATGGGGACCTAACCCGGAATCCCCTAAACATCCTAAAGGTACACACACACACACACGCACGCACGCACGCACGCACGCACACACACACACACACACGCGCACACACACACACACACACACACACACACACACACACACACACACACACACACACACACACATATATATATATATGTATATATATATACATATTTTTACATATATTTATATATTTGTATGATTGAAGCCTATCATGATTATGCCAGACCAATGACGAAATAAATGAATGCTTTGTGCAGCTCGTTGACGTTCTGCAGAGCACATGCAGGTTGCACATCCGCACATCGGTAAAGGCGATTACACGCGGAATGTTGCACACATTGCAACGTTCTTTGTTGTGAATGGTGACCTTTAGCGGCTGGTGTCCTTTTGTGTACAATGACGATGTTTAGCACACATGATGGTTCTTTGTTTTATATGGCAGCTTTTGTTTTGCTGTGTACACGAGATGTAAATTTAGTTCATTGCTTTTGTTTTGCATTTGTATTTTTTAATTTCATTATTTACGTGCGAATGATTACCTTTATGATAACATTTGGTTCTTTCTTCGAAACAATTGACTATTCTGGCGTAATCTGGTGACCTTTTTATTATTAATGTATGTATTATGAGATGGAATGACCGCCAATAAAGTTCAATCATGAAAAGATAAATATTTGACAAAAATAATATACATGTTTTTTGTTTTTTTTCAAAAGACTTGCTTTTGAAACTAATCTGTATTTAATGGTAAGATATTTGGTGTAAAGTGTGCAAATGCAAACAGAATAAATAATACACACTTTGCGAAACCATGGAATCACTATGACAAATACAAACAACGTGTAAAATCACTTTTACGAAAGCAAACATATTTGGCGAGAAATCGGTTGTGGTACTGAGTGCGTCTTGAGTAGCCTTACTGTGGGCGAGGAGGCTGACAGCACGGGGCAATCCCCTTTAGATGTCATTAGCTAACAATACATGTACGTGCTGCGTGTAACACTTCATTAGTCGGAGGTCCAGCAGTCATTAACAGCGATTGTACACTCCAGACACATTTCATCACGGCCTACAAAGCAACACCACGCTGTCAGATGACTAGAGCTGCTAGGTCCCTCTGTGGACGACAGAATTGTAACGCTGTCTTGTCTACTGCTTGAAGTACAGTCCTGTACGCTAAAGCTGCCCATGGGGTATGTACGTAGTCGAGTCTTTTACAAGACTGGATTGTAGTGGACTGTGTTGTTTGTTTGTTTGTTTGTTGTTTAACGCCTGTGGTTGTCGTAAGCGGCGACAAATAGGATCGGGTGGTGATACTCGCTGGCTTGCTTGATGCAGGTCATCGTGTCCCCAATGCGTAGAACGATGCTCATGCTGTCAATCACTGGATTACTACTTCCTCTGCCGTGGTTGTACCCGTGAAGATCCGGGGTAGAATAGGTCTTCAGCAACCCATGCTTGCCGTAAAAGCCGACTATGCTTGTCGAAAGAGGCGACTAACGGGATCGGGTGGTCAGGCTCGCTGATGCATGTGATCAATCCCAATTGCGTTGATCGATGACATGATATCAGTCACTGGATTGTTTGGTCCAGACTCGATTATATACAGACCGCCGTCACATAGCTGGAATATTGCTGAGTGCGGCGTTAAACAACAAACAAACAATCAAACAACAACTACAGTTTTGGACATCTAAAGTGTTGCCCAAGAATTTGTCAGGGGTCAGGTTTGCCCACCCATCACTCTCAACCAACAATATGTGCACAGGTGGGGAGGTGAAATGAGGTTTAACGTCGCTTCCAAAGTTATTGCACTTATATATCGACGTGCATGTACGTGTGTGTGTTTGTGTGGCTGCTTGTACTAGTCCGGACTGATGTCGATTTATAGTGCTAGCTCACTGAGATACCATGCCGCAGTTTAACATGAATACCCCACTCAGATATCGCATACTGACTCCGAGCCGACCAGTCCTTGTTTTAGCCCCTTAATGCCGAGCGCCAGACAGGGTAACAACAAGTACCATCTTTTAACGTCTTTTGGTATGACGCGGTCGGGGATCGAACCCCGGACCTTCCGTTCTCTGGGCGGACGCTCTACCACTAGACCACGGAGGCGGTCCATATGTGCACAGGACCAGGTACTACCATCCAGTGGCAGCTTGCTGTCATTATGATGCCTGATCCACGCCGGGAACATAGGAGAGAAAGGTTTACTCTCCGTATTGTTACATCTAATTTGTACTGACAGCCAATATCCTTTTAGTCGTGTGAAGTATGTTCTAAGATTGTGTGCTGTACTAAGTGTGGATTTTGAACTGAAGACGCTTGCTTCTCAAATCCACGAAGTGGTGTCCATAAGTAGATCTGATGATCATGTCTTTCTTATTGAACAATATGCCCCGAAGCCATAGGCTGAAGAATGCACAAGCATGTTAAGTCTGATTAAAGGTTTGGGGAGAGATACAACTCTAGGCCTCTTTTTACATTAATAAGGATAATCCCAGAAGAGCGCGCGTCTGCCAGTGGGAGGGTGGAGTGACTCAGGAGGCTTCAGCATCACGACACGCACAGTACGCCGTGCAGCATTGTCTCCATCACAGCGACTGCAACTCCGTGGCCCGCTACAGCTGCAGAGATGACAAAAGACGCTCGCAGTAGCTCTGTAGGGAATGGTAGGCTCAGCTGCTTAAAGATAGAGTTATTAGAGCAACATGTCACAAACTGAGTACACATATGTAAATACTGATATGCTCTCTCTCTCTCTCTCTCTCTCTCTCTCTCTCTCTCTATCTCTCTCTCTCTCTCTAATGTATACACACATATACAACACACTGAATGCGTCTCTATAAGTAACAACACACTGAATGCGTCTGTATGAGTAACAACACACCTAATGCGTCTGTATGAGTAACAACACACTGAATGCGTCTGTATGGGTAACAACACACTGAATGCGTCTGTATGAGTAACAATACACTGAATGCGTCTGTATGAGTAACAACACACTGAATGCGTCTGTATGAGTCACAACACACTGAATGCGTCTGTATGAGTAACAACACACTGAATGCGTCTGTATGAGTAACAACACACTGCATGCGTCTCTATGAGTAACAACACACTGCATGCGTCTCTGTGAGTGACAACACACTGAATGCGCCTCTATGAGTAACAACACACTGCATGCGTCTGTATGAGTAACAACACACTGAATGCGTCTCTATGAGTAACAACACACTGCATGCGTCTCTATGAGTAACAACACACTGAATGCGTCTCTATGAGTAACAACACACTGCATGCGTCTCTATGAGTAACAACACACTGAATGCGTCTGTATGGGTAACAACACGCTGAATGCGTCTGTATGGGTAACAACACACTGAATGCGTCTGTATGAGTAACAACACACTGAATGCGTCTCTATGAGTAACAACACACTGAATGCGTCTCTATGAGTAACAACACACTGAATGCGTCTCTATGAGTAACAACACACTGCATGCGTCTCTGTGAGTGACAACACACTGAATGCGCCTCTATGAGTAACAACACACTGCATGCGTCTGTATGAGTAACAACACACTGAATGCGTCTCTATGAGTAACAACACACTGCATGCGTCTCTATGAGTAACAACACACTGAATGCGTCTCTATGAGTAACAACACACTGCATGCGTCTCTATGAGTAACAACACACTGAATGCGTCTGTATGGGTAACAACACGCTGAATGCGTCTGTATGGGTAACAACACACTGAATGCGTCTGTATGAGTAACAACACACTGAATGCGTCTCTATGAGTAACAACACACTGAATGCGTCTCTATGAGTAACAACACACTGAATGCGTCTGTATGGGTAACAACACACTGAATGCGTCTCTATGAGTAACAACACACTGAATGCGTCTCTATGAGTAACAACACACTGAATGCGTCTCTATGAGTAACAACACACTGAATGCGTCTGTATGGGTAACAACACACTGAATGCGTCTCTATGAGTAACAACACACTGAATGCGTCTCTATGAGTAACAACACACTGAATGCGTCTCTATGAGTAACAACACACTGATATGCTCTCTCTCTCTCTCTCTCTCTCTCTCTCTCTCTCTCTCTATCTCTCTCTCTCTCTCTAATGTATACACACATATACAACACACTGAATGCGTCTCTATAAGTAACAACACACTGAATGCGTCTGTATGAGTAACAACACACCTAATGCGTCTGTATGAGTAACAACACACTGAATGCGTCTCTATGAGTAACAACACACTGAATGCGTCTGTATGAGTAACAACACACTGAATGCGTCTGTATGAGTAACAACACACTGAATGCGTCTGTATGGGTAACAACAAACTGAATGCGTCTGTATGGGTAACAACACACTGAATGCGTCTGTATGGGTAACAACACACTGAATGCGTCTGTATGAGTAACAACACACTAAATGCGTCTGTATGAGTAACAACAAACTGAATGCATTTGTATGAGTAACAACACACTGAATGCGTCTGTATGGGTAACAACACACTGAATGCGTACCCTTCACACCCTAGACAGAAGACTGTGAAGTCCCCTTCACAACCTAGACAGCAGAGTGTGAAGCCCCCTTCACAACCTAGACAGAAGACTGTGAAGTCCCCTTCACACCCTAGACAGAAGACTGTGAAGTCCCCTTCACAACCTAGACAGCAGAGTGTGAAGTCCCCTTCACAACCTAGACAGCAGAGTGTGAAGTCCCCTTCACAACCTAGACAGCAGACTGTGAAGTCCCCTTCACAACCTAGACAGCAGACTGTGAAGTCCCCTTCACAACCTAGACAGCAGACTGTGAAGTCCCCTTCACACCCTAGACAGCAGAGTGTGAAGTCCCCTTCATAACCTAGACAGCAGAGTGTGAAGTCCCCTTCACAACCTAGACAGCAGAGTGTGAAGTCCCATTTAGCACACCATCGACTCGACGCTGGTGGTTAAAGGTAGGACCCATATCTGAAATAAAAACTGCACACAAAATATTGTTTGCAAAGTTCTCCTGAACGTCTCGACCAGACAGTGTCGCCCGTCCTGACTTTACACAGTATTTCTGTCCAGTCAACGACAAGATAAACTTTCTTTCCTATGCACACTGACACTTTAAAAAGTCCCTTGACATTTTACAAATGATGTCCTCCAATATTTCACATCAGTACATGTAAGGAAGGTTCAGTTTGCGTGTTTAACTGTGGATTAATCATCCCCGAACAATAGATGGTTAACGTTCGTTCTTTATCATTGACGGAAACAGACTGATCCCATGCACAACTCGGGGCCCGTTCTCTGTCGACGATCGTATCGCAGCCACGCAACCAAACCAGTTTACTGTTACGTGGCGAGTGTGTTTGGACAGAGATTTGAGCTGGTTTTATGCACGTATGGTTGCGAAGTAGCCAGGCAGTTCCAGTTCGATCTGATCGCTCTGGATTAACGTTTAGGTATATATTGACATGAATCAACATAATTAAAACGCTTATGGTGCCTGAAACTCTGATCTATGATTTAATATGACACAATCGTGTATTCGGATCCCAGTAATTGTTTTGTGAAAGTTCCATGACGAGATAAGGTTGCCAGAATGGGAGTGTGAGAGTCTTCAGTATCGCCAAGAAGTCAAGGGCAGCCAATCTTCCCCGGGCATGTGGGTTAACTGACTATAGAAGTCCAATTTCCAACCTTGCCGAACTAGGCTGGAATTTCGGTGTTATATTTTGGCTGGACTAACACGTCTATGTATAGTCCAGTCAATATTGCGAAACGAAATAGACAATCGGTTCAGAAACAACATGGCGACTGTGCACATTCCGTGTAAGTGAGTGAGTTAAGTTTTTAAGTCATATCGGCAATGTTTCGGCCATATCGTGACTTTAGGTTATACACAATAAATACATGTAAACTATTAAAACCTGTCAACAAGGGACAGTAAAATAACTATCACGAAAAATGATTTAAAACTCGCATGGAACCATAAAAATACATCACAAGACAGAATAATACATTGAAAAAAAGAGCTATACATCGCCAGCAACTGAAGGTAGATCAGTACCTTTGCTACCTGCATGGACCCCAGCAGGATTTACATCATCCCTTCAGGTGTTGGCGACGATAAGGAAATTTAGCCGAATTTAAAAGAACACACATTCTACGATTAAAACTATGATAGGAATAACGTACTTCGAATGATATGGACTTACTATACCTCTCGGGGGGGGGGGGGGGGGGGGGGGGGGGAATAATTTTACAGTACTTTTACCCCCGTCAAGGGCACAGCCAATAACAATCTCAGTTCACAATTAGACACTGCCAATTTAAGAAACAATTATGTACATAAAAATTTATTAACAAGTTGAATTTCTTTAAAAGGACAATAATTAATGAGGACTAATACTATTATAAAGATCCTTAAGAGTTGATGTTTTGAAATAGTTATCCCTTTGTAATGGAAAAATCAACATAGTCAAGCAGGACATGCGATGTATTGTAATGACAATTTTGAGACGCCGTTGCTTGCGTGAGGAATGGTTCATCCGCCTCCACATACAGGCTATGAATAGGAGATGTTTTGAAAGATCCAAGGCAAAGCCTCGGGCCTTGGTGATGGATAGTATCTAATTTTTGTAGTGTACTTTTACAGGCTCCACCACAGACGATGGAGCCGTCATCAAGTTTTGATGGACCAGGGACATGTACAAGTGCAAGAGTGTTGTCCGATCCCCTCCCCACGTCGAAGTAGAAACGACTTTCAACAAATCAAGTGCCTTCAGGCATTTTAGTTTTATGGTATTTAATATGTGGTAAAAAAGTTAAATGGCTATCGAAAATAAGTCCCAAGAACTTAGCCTTCTTCACAACTTTGATAGGGGTACCATTTAAATACAGAAATGTATACAATTAGTTTTTGATGTAGAAAATTTAAAGTCCATTTTCAAGGGACCATTTATGAATTTTAGTGAGACAGATTTGTAACTGCCTCTCTATTATATGCATATTTATTTCCACGACAAGAAACAATAAAGTCATCCACTATGTATTTTTATACTAAATAATGAAACAGACAAAATACTGCCTTGTGGGACACCCTAATCCTGATTATAATGGTCAGACAGGGTGGAACCCACTGCGGACTTGAAATTGTCTGTCTGATAAAAATTGTGATATAAAATGAGGTAAACGACCCCTCAAGCCAAAATCATGTAAATTCTTCAGAATGCCATGCTTCCAGATAATACCGTAGGCCTTCTCAAGATCGAAGGAAACTGACACTACATGTTGTTTGCTTACAATAGCATTTTTGACAAAGGATTCGTACTAAATGATCTATAGTACTTCGATTTTTGCAGAAACCACATTGAATATTTGTAATTAGATTATTGGTTTCCAAATACCAAACTAATCTATTGTTTACCATTCGTTCCATGGTTTTGCAAACGCAACTGGTTAAAGATATAGGGCGGTAATTTGAAGGATATGTATGATTCCGGCCGGGTTTTGGTATGAGGACTACAGTTGCATTATGCCATGAAGGAGGAAAATTCTCCGACGTCCATATTTTGTCAAAACTATCTAAAAGTGCCTCAAGACATGATTCAGGCAAATGCTTCAACAACTGATAGAGGATATTATCATCCCCTGCAGCAGTATCATGAGCCTGCTCAAGTGCAGTATGTAGTTCATGTATGGCAAATACCTCATTATAATCTTCACCGTTATTAGAATCAAAATTAACTTTTTTCTTTTCCTGTTGTTTCTGATATCTCTGAAACTCAGGAACATAATTTGACGACGAAGAATGTTTGGCAAGAGTTTCACCAAGTTTATTTGCAATGTTAGTCTTATCAGGTAGTAAGTGATCACCTTCCTTAAGATGGTGTATAGTAGATTTTGAACCTTTGCCTTTTGTGTTTTCAACCATGTTCCACACCTTAGACATGGGTGTACGTGAATTAATTTCTTTGAGACATAGTTCCTCCAAGATTTGCGCTTATTTTGTTTATAAGCACGTCGTGCCTTGGCACTAGTAATTTTAACATTATTCAAATCATGTACTGTAGGGTGTTTGCGGAAATATTTTCTGCTTTCTTCCTCCACTTTCTTGCTTGTTTGCATTCATTATGAAACCGTGGTTTACGAATATGAGGATTTGCACAGGACTTAGGAGTTGTTTGGTCAGCAATATTATTGAGTTGACTCGAAAACAACTGGATAGGATCTGGTACATTTCTGAAATTGTCAGGTTTCAATTTTTCACCACATAATATTTCATATAAAATCCAATTTGCCTTTGTAAAATTCCACCGAGATCTGGGTGGTCCATCATCCGGTTGAAGATAGTTTTGTGCAGTGGGGAAGTGATCACTTCCACAAAGGTCATCATGCACAGACCATTCAAATTCATTGTAAGCAGTTGAATCTGCGAGGGACAGATCAAGGGCAGAATACGTTCCACTTGCAGAATGTACATATGTGTTTGAATAATGAAATATGCATAAATTATTATCAGAAAGAAAATCTCCAATGACTTTCCCTTTATTGTTTGTATTTGTACTTCCCCATAGAGGGTTATGTCCATCTAAATCGCCCATGATGATACAGGGCTAAGGGAGCTGATCATATAGATTCTGAAGATCAGACTTTAGAAGAGCAGATGAAGGTGGTATATATAAAGAGCACAAAGTCAATGCAACGTTTAAGGAAAGGCGGATAGCAAGGGCTTGTAGGTTAGTATTCAGATGAACAGCGCTATGTATGACGTCCTGTCTGACTAACATAGTAGAGCCTCCAGTCGCTTTGTCACCCGGAGGAGAAAATGAATGATGACAATTATACCGCCTCAGGTCTAAAGTATCTGTATGTTTAAGATATGTCTCTTGGAGACATAACGCAGATGGTTTATAATTTTGAAGTAATAAGTGTATCTCATTAAAATTCTTTCTGAGTCCTCTGCAATTCCATTGGATCAAATTCATCGAGCGATTTATGGTGGTTCAATTGGAGACCTACCGCGTGAACGTGAAGAAGAAACACTCCTTCCTCTGTCCTGCGATGGAGTAACCTCCATGTCCAAAGGACCAAATGAGTTATGTACAGTAAGATCCGAAGGAATAGGTGTCCTAGATTTAATTTGTCTAGTAAGTTTTTTCCTTTGTTTCTTTGACAAGTGAGCAACTTCTGGTGTGACAGTAATTTGCTCAGCCTGAACCACAGTAGCTGGTTCATTCTGCTCCACAGTAAGATTCATAGTTTGAGTTTCTGAATGTGCTGATGAGGGCTTAATAATTGAAATGGTTGTAACAGGATCATCTGAATTTACCCATGTTAAGTCCGTCTGACACGTGATAAATGTAGTTGAGACAGGTCGACTGACCACAGTAGAGTAAGTTAGAGTTGAGGGAGCTTTTGTCTGGTTGAGATACAGTTTCTTTGCCTCAGAAAATGAGATGTTATTTTGGTACTTTATTTTAACAATTTCTGATTGGCGTAGCCACTCAGGGCAAGACTTTGATGAGGCAACATGAGTGCCACCACAGTCAGCACATTTGATGTCATTTTGACATTCAGAATTTTTTGATGGTGGTCACCACATCGATGACACACCCAGAGCTGCAACACGATTTAGAACCGAGGCCAAACTGTTGACATGTACAACATCGGAGTGGAGAAGGGACATACACCTCCACTCCGATGTTAAAATGTACAGGCTTAGTAGACCGTGGAACTGACATGCAGGCCAAAGTTAACACCTTCAACTTTTTTGGTGAAACGCTTAACAGCTGTTACACCCTGATCCTCTAGCTCAGCTTGAGTCTCTTGTTCGGACATATCAGAAGGGCAACGCGCTCGGTCCCGAACAATGCCCCGACATGAGTTTAGGTCCTGTGAGCAGACACAACCTCAACATTTGCAAACTGTGTTACTGACAAAAGATTTAGAGATTGTTGTTACACTCCACAAGAAGAGAGCCAGTCCGAAGACGAATTCTCTACAAATTCCAGATACAGCTTTAGATACATCAAATGGATTTAATTTAATTGGTTCATGATCAGGAGCCTCAATCATCAGGAACCGAGAATCTATATTTTGTGATTTTATGTGAGTGTTTTCATTTTAACTGTCACGTTCAAGACATTTCTTTTTTGCGTTTCGATTTGAACCAGAGTGAGTGATTGACTTAGTGAAAGATATTGGTTCAACACCCCTGGTCCTCGCCCGCCATCGAGTGTCAACAGGGACAGTGTTACACTGCATCGGATATCCAAGATGGAAACACCAAGGATACAAGGGTGTTGCCATAGCAATTATGACAGAAATCCCGCTTGACCACGCGTGCAACCAGCGCCATGACTTTGTGTCCTCAATGGTGTGGGTTGGTGGGTGGGATTTGGGTGGGGAGCAATATTACCACAAAATCACGGCAGGGGACACCAGAAATGGGCTTCACACATTGTACCCATCGAACCTAGGTCTTCGGCGTGACGAGCAATGCTTTTAGCCACTAGTCTACCACACACACCCCTAAACAACACACAGGTTACCTTTTCAATGTCATGACAGAGACACATGAATTTGATATATTTCCAATTTTAAAAAACGCAAACTAGGCATTACATATTTTTAATGTCCTTAAATATTAATGTTAACATTAAGGTCTTCGGAAATGCATCCTCCTCGATATGCAGCTTCAGATAGGTGAGCTCCATGTACAAACACATGAGTCTCTTTTTGTTGGAACATTCTAACCTTCCGTTTGGTAAAGTCGTAAAGAATCATTCACAAAACCTCCTCAGGGTATTTATGCCTCTTCTGTTATCATCAAAGCCGTGACAGGGACAAAAACGCCACCATAACCTCACATCTTCCTTAAAATACACGCTTGTTGTAGCATTTTATAAGATCGCTATGTTGAATCGGGTCTAAAATAGACTGAGAATACCTTGGAAACCCCTGAGATGCATAAACCCACGCCCCATCAAACTACATCCTGACAACCTGTACGTGATAGCAGCATTGTGTCTCGTTATCCATGTTCTACCTTGTGAAAGAAACAGGTTTACTTTCAAATAGTGAACATTTGACTTTTCTGATTAGAAAAAAACATATTTGTACTGTGTTTGTTTTACAAGATGCAGATTAATATGTCTTTTACGACAAAGACCTATTCTTAGTGACGTATTCGTTTTACCATGAGCCAGAGTTGTATTTCACAATGCATTCCCCAGTTCATTGATTCGTAATCGTTCAATATTTATACACGATTTGAAACCCGGCAGTATATGACCAGCTTGTAAAACCTTGTCAAGAGTTTGCTTACATAGATTTTTAAAGTTCAGCCAGATCGTAAACAAGTGTACGCGCGTCCTCTGTATTTCCACCGCGCTTTGGCAATGATATATAGCTACTAAAAAAGACATTTTAACAACAAGGGACAAAAGTAGATTCTTTATAAAGTGTATTAGGTAGCAATGTAACAATTGTTTCATAATATACACACAGAAACAGCGGTCAATTAAATCTTGACATTTCACTTGCCCGATGTATACAGTTTCAAGTAATCTGTTTGATTGTAATCCATTTATATTGCGCCTTGTCCCTGCTAGACATCATGCTCTAAGCGTACCGTTTTTTTACGCTCCCTTAGTCATTATTCTAGAAGATATTGTTTCTTGTAGTACAGTTATAGGTGCTTTACTGTTACTGGATAGACACAATAAATTGCGATTCCTTAAAACTGGTTCTCGGATGTCATTTTGCTGCGGCAATTTACTCAGAAGAATAAACCATTTGAACGTCGACACAAACAGGGACGGAATCCGGCTCAGGAGACCGTTGTTTCACGTTTGCTCTACGATGGGAATTCTTCTGCAAATAACGCCGATTTGGAGATTATGTAGGCACCTGATAACGTAACATGCAGATAATATGACTAATATGCAGATACACCTCCGGGCAAAAGAAAGTATACACTTGACAAGTGGATTTGCCCCAAAAATACAAACCGTTAGCAAACCGTTACTAGACTGAAAACAGTTGCTGAAACATTGCAAACGTAAGGTTCAAAACACAACTGTGATACCCGTGTCAAATACATCACCATCGAATAACCATTTCTTGTTTGTTTCATTTTTAGCCACCATCAAAGATTTGTTTCTTTTTCTCGGCAGTTTATTATCTGACCACGTATTTTTGATATGACTGTATACATTGATCAGATATTTTGACAGTCTATGCCTGATTTTACTAGATCTACATGTTATGATTCTACAATGCAAGTGTGACTTGAAGACATGGAACTTGTAACTATGACAACTTCTTTATTGTCGTAACGACATGTCAGACCTACTTTTTGCCCCATCTTCAGATAAATGAATGGAGGGTCAATAACGTCTTTATCCATAAAATGTCATGTTTTGTGTGTTTGTTTGTTTGCTGTTTAACGCCAAACTCAGCAATATTCCAGCAAAATGACGGCGGTCTGTAAATAATCGAGTCTGGACCAGACAATTCAGTGATTGACTTCATGAGCATCGATCAACGCAATTGGGATTGATGACATGCATCAACCAAATCAGCGAGCCTGACCACCCGATCCCATTAGTCGCCTCTTTCGACAAGCATAGGCGCCTTTTACGGCAAGCATGGGTTGCTGAAGATCTATTCTACCCCGGATCTTCACGGGTACAACCACGGCAGAGGAAGTAGTAATCCGGTGATTGACACCATGAGCATCGTTCTACGCATTGGGGATACGATGGCATGCATCAACCAAGTCAACGAGCCTAACCACCCGATCCCGTTAGTCGCCTCTTACGACAAGAATATGTGGCCTTTTACGGCAAGCATAGGTTCCTAAAGACCTATTCTGACCCGAAAATGTTATGTCTTCATGGACTTTCAACTTCTAAATGCCAATCCAAAACTATGTATGATTTGAACATGTATATACATTGACCACCTATTTTGACCACGTATGTATGTTTCACAATAAATATGATTTAACCATGAATTTATACTACTCAAAAGAAGTTAAGGAACACCCAATTGTTTAATATACTATAGTCAATCTGGCATGACTGTATCTATGCATGGTCTTGGCATGATATATTAAATATAGTAATATTAAAGAATCGGATGTTCTTGAATCTATTTGAGGGGGCGGTAAGGTAGCCTTGTGGTTAGAGCGTTCGCTCCTCACACCGAAGACCCGGGTTCGATTCCCGGCATGGGTACAATGTGTGAAGCCATTTCTGGTGTCCCCCGCCGTGATATTGCTGGAATATTGCTAAACGCGGCGTAAAACCATACTCAATCATTAACTTATTTGAGTTGTTTGCTATAATTGCTAGAATTTAACGATGTTTACTTTGACCAAGGCGTGTTCCACCTCAGTAGTTTTTTGATTGTCCCATTAGTCCCCTTCGCCTTTGTTGACCATGCGTTAACTGGCTTTATCTGAAAGCAAATAATGACATCATTTAGAGCGAATTAGCCAATAAGGGGCACGATCCCTTGATATCGTTCTCTGCCCACTCAGACCAGATGGCCAGTGGTTACCCAGTCATGGTCAATTTGACTCGTGCTTATTCCCGCCATCTGGTTCATGGTAGCGGTCAGTTTCGCCTCCCCCGCGGCTGGTCAGACAGGAGAAGCGGTTGGTTTGCAAATGTCATTAATAAGCGCCGTTTTACATGAAAGGGGGTGCAATGGCTTGTACGCATGTGGGACTGGAATCCAATCCGGTTGAATCCCATGAAATATGGAACTAATATCTCTGGTCGTGATCCATGCCTCTTTAACGACGTTTGGTGGACCCGAAGGCCCGTGTCGTTTTCTCCTGAACATAGGTTATGGAGAGAGACAAACAGAATCAATAGGCTTATCAAACACACCGGCTGTATAACACAGCTTACAATGTAGCAGCTTTTGTGTCATTAACATCATGGAATAAAACCGCATCTGGCATTGTTTGTCTTCAGCTTGCAATAAAACAATAAGCGTTTATACGTCACGCCTTTCGTTTACCAGCAACACCAGCTGAAACGTTATTGACCGTCTTTACCTATAACGCTATATCAACTTATTGGGTATTTCTTTAAAATGTGTACATTTTCTACAGATGAATGAGTAATAGGCATTTGTAACAATAAACTCATGAGACAAAAACATCTGTCCGGGAGGACAATATTAAAACAGCTACGCTGTGACGTCAGCTGTCTTGGTGGAATTGCAAACAATTCCAAACAGTGTTTTCCCGTATGCCCTTTAGGTAAGACAAAAGAAGAAAAGATTCATAAAAATGCTTAGTTTGATCGAAAAAATTCTGTTTTGAACAAAGTCATCGTTTCTTTTGTGATAGCATTGAAGGAGGTGTGTTTTATTTCAGTTGAACTCTTACATTATATTTTTTCTCTCTCTGTTGACTAGGAACATTTGTAAGAAGGGAAACAATTTGTCTTGCCAATGTAATACACTGTGCTAGTTGTTCAGTTGGACTATTATAGCATTCCCTTCGTATTTCACGTGTATGTCTTTATGTATGTGTTTAGAATATGTCCCAGCAACTGAGGGTAATCGCAAAAGCCGACACGATGTTGAGGCTCGGGGATTGGGTTGATTGCATGTTATCGTGCGGGGGCGTTGTATATGATGTCTGTCACTAGATTGTCTGGACCAGTGATGATAAAAAATGTTTGACAAATTTGTTAATATATAGTTTAACTGTGTATTCATGACTCAGTTGTATATATATCAACCTGTCTCGTCGCTACATGGCTGAAATAATGCCGATGTGACGTTAAATTTTAACTCACTCACTCTTGTCCAGAGTTAATTATTTAAATGCCCCCGTCATATAGTTATAGCTGGAATATTGCCGAGTGCGGCGTTAATGAACAATGCTACCCTTCAAAAGAAATTACCCACCCCACCAAAACCCAGAGAAATTCGACCAATAACCACCACCAACACAATAACAACAAAAAAGCAAAACATAACAAACAAACATTGTCTATTTGTCTGTTTATCTGTCTGTCACCCTGATCCATAAACACATGCTTATGATATAGTCGGAATTGTACAATGGACTATGCGTTTGCTAGAGGTTTCTTATGCGTATGAAATTTTTTGTTGTCTCTTTTATCTACATACCTATCTGACCCGTGAAGATGCGGGGTAGAATAGGTCTTCAGAAACCCATGCTTGTCGTAAGAGGCGACTAACAGGATTTGGTGGTCAGGCTCGCTGACTTGGTTGATGCATGTCATCGTATCCCAATTGCGTAGATCGATGCTCATGATGTCAACCACTGGATTGTCTGGTCCAGACAGCCGTCATATATATGGAATATTGCTGAGTGCTGATTTTAACAACAAACAAACACACATCACATATATATCTTCACATTGGTCTACAAGTACACACCACCCAAAAAGAACAACACAAAAAACATAAACAAAGAGCAAAAATATGCCAAACCCAACAACAGATGCCGTATGACTGTAACTATTGTCGTCCGAAACAAACCCACATTTCATCCTTCGTTTGTTTGTTCAATATTCTACCTGCACGTGCGACTTTCCGTCTACACTATTCTATTTATCTACTGACATTGCATGTCTGTCTCCCAAGACGAGCACATTTTTGTTAAGATGTGTTTTTCAGGTCAGTTCCATCTGCATCAAAGTCCTCCCTCGTGAAGGTCTCTTCAGGTTCTTTGGAGACTGCAAAGGGGAGTTACTCTTAATAGATGTCGGTGTTGTCTGTGAACCTTAATTTCTATCCCATAACACACTAAGAAGAGAAAGGAAAAAGCGAGAAAAGAAGTAAGCCTCGTTGCAACTAATCGATTTTGCTAAAAGCGACAAGAAAAATCCAGGGGAACTTTCTTCTGGTATTTAGCCACTCATTCCGACGACACCAACTGTCGTGTGTGTTGTGTTGTGATGCAATCATCGGATGTCATTTTGTGCCGTCGGTCATGTCGACTTAGGATTGCATTGTTATAAGCCGGCGTATCTCCTTACCTCGAATACCTCAGGGACTGGATTGTCTTTTGATCTGAATTATAACCTTGTAGCAAATGAAGTCCCTGTCGGTTATAATTTCACTACTGTTGGACCATCCTTATTCGCTGGGAGAGTTTGTTTGTTGTTTAACGAGGCAGTCCATTTTTGTAGTGTGGCCATATGACGGCGGTCTGTAAATAATCGAGTCTGGACCAGACACTCCAGTGTTTGACATCACGAGCATCGATCTACGCAATGGGGATACGATGACATGCACCAACCAAGTCTGACCGCCCGATCCTGTTAGTCGCCTCTTACGACAAGTACGGATCTTCGCGGGGCCGTTTAGATGCCCTGTAATATGTGAAACATATACTCAGTCTCAATCAGGTGACCCATTCCTTACAAGTTACTTAAAACTCGATTGCAAGTTGGTGTAGTGGTCTGAAACAACGCACAACAACACGCAGAGTTGTGTCCCTTGGATTGGTTTGTGTCAAGGTTTATAAGTACCATACCCGTGCTCGTGTATTTCACAGTGGTTAACGTATAGACCTGCATGAATTCGGACTTTACATTTCTGACATGACCGTGATATAATGTTCGAAGCGGCGTTTAACCAAACTCACCCACTCACTCTATTTACACCCCTGGTGCTAGCCGTCTCTAAATGTATACCGCGAGAGTGGTTTGAAGGAGGAGAGGTGAAAGTCGGTTTAACTCTGCCTTCAAGACAAGTGCACTGTGATACCATGCCGCAGTTTTAACATGGATACCCCACTCAGACATAGTATATTGTTAAGTATATAATACTAGTGCCGAGCGCCAGGCAAGGCAACAAAAAGTACCATCTTTTAACGAGTTTTGGTATGACGCGGCCGGTGATCGTACCACCGACCTTCTGCTCACTGAACAGACGCTGTATCTATGACACCAAGGTTGCGGTCGAGAGTGGTCCGAACACCATTTAAGTTACATCACGGCATGCCAACGTTACATTGCAAGTACCAGTGATCCCGTCGTAAACGTTTTCTAGCTTGGTGAAACGGTAGGCGGGAGGCCAATCAAGCAATAATAAAGGCGAATCGCTGATTCAAACAAACGAGCAGCGGATCCAGGCACGAACAAGGGACGCTACTCTGCACAGAGAATCGTGGCGTCTTACATCAAGGGGCCCAGTGCCCCGAGTATTCAGCATCTTCGATTAGGTTGCACGAAACACGAGCTTATCTTGTACCGCCTCATTTCTCCCTCCTCATACCGGAGGAGATTAGATTTGGAGCAACTTCGCTGTTTTTAGACAATTAGCTCATCTCCAATTCTCTTTCAACTTTATCCCGTTAGAGTGAGCGTTGCAAATAATCAAGTTTACTCAGTCTGAAAACTCGATTATACAGAACGCAATACGGATTTAAAACGATCTGATGCACTCCGTGACCTTTTTGACTGGCTTTCTTCCTGCGTTCCTATTTTTGTGTATTTTGACAATTCAAGCGTGAGATCTATTGAAGCAATTTGGTATTTTACAATATCAATTATTCTTTTTATGGCATCTAATTTAATGGCTAATTTGGGGTATCACATTGGGTTCAATGTAGTGCCAGAAAATAAATGTTTCGCACGGGACATGTTGAACCGTTATTTGAAGGTCAAGGTCAACGCTTGCCCATGGCAATAATGCCCATTAGATGTTCTGTAAGTTGCAGCACTTATCTCGCAGATAAACGTGTTATACATCATCTAAAATTACAGTAGTTTCGGTAAAACAGACCTTAAATATTTCAAATAATCGCCATTCGTCAAATTATCACACAAAAACGTTGAGCGAATATGGTTTTACGCGGGTGTTTGCAATCTTCGCGTTGTATTTCAGTAATATCACGTAAACGTCTTGTGTATGTGAGAAAGTTGGACTCTACGCCGCTTTTAACAATATTCCAGCAATATCATGACGGGGGACACCAGAAATGGGCTGCACACATTGTGGGGTACCATGTGGGGAATCGAACCCGGGTCTTCGGCGTGACGAGCGAAAACAACGAGCTAACAAACCAAGCACCATAATCGGAGCGTAATTCTTATTGGAACATACGATTAGCGGATCCTGTCAGCTAAGCGAAGTAACTCTCACAAGCATTGTTTTGTTTTGTTTGTTTGTTATTTAACGCCGCACTCAGCAATACTCCAGCAACATGACGGCGGTCTTTAAATAATCGAGTCTGGACCAGACAATCCAGTGATTGACATCATGAGCATCGATCCACGCAATTGGGATCGATGACATGCATCAACCAAGTCAGCGAGCCTGACCACCCGATCCCGTTAGTCGCCTTTTACGACAAGCATAGTCGCCTTTTACGTCAAGCATAGTCGCCTTTTACGGCATGCATAGGTTGCTGAAGATCTATTCTACCCCGGATCTTCGCGTGTCTACATAACATACATCAATGTCGGGTGGTATCGTTTTTTAATTGAAGTTAACGTTTGTTGTTTCAGAACTTTAATGGCAGTTGTGATGACCTCCCTGTATCTGCAACCATCTGTGAAGTAGCATATATCACATGAGGGTGATGTAAACGAGTATCTCAATGTTGACACCGTGTTCATTCCTACTCCTCGCGGGACCCGTGAAGATCCGGGTTAGAATTGGTCTTCAGCAACACATGCTTGTCGTAAGAGGCATGTCATCATATCCCAGATGCTTAGATCGATACTCATGATGTAAAACACTGGATGGTCTGGTCCAGATACGATTATTTACAGACCGCCGTCATATAACTGGACAACTGTTGAGTATGGCGTTTAACCGCAAACAAACAAATAGTAGGACATGTATATTCAAATAACCAGTATTCATATCTCTAGTCTATTGATGCTCTATAGTTAAGTATCGCATCCGCTAAAAGTGGTATTATGTGTTTAGGCTCTGCGACTTGGCTGTTAGTTCGTCATCCTACCCCCACTACGGGGATCGGTGCTCACGCTTTCAATCACTGGTTTGCCTGGGCCAGATTCGAACATGTACAGACCGTGGAATACAGCTGGACATTTGCGGCGTTAAATAACATTCACTCACATTACCGTTATCAATTTTGAAAAAAAAAAAAATCTAGTGGTTTAAAAATATCACACAAAATAGTTTCGTAACTACACGTCAGGCATACAAACACGGACCGTCCTTCTCGAGAGGGTATTCCAACATCATGTTCAGGTTGCGAGGAGGGGAAGACGATTTCGCAACAACATGGCCTCTCACTGGGAAGAATATTACAACATATCTGCGTTGGCTGTGATCTCTTAACGCGTCTTACATTTCACCGAGTACCTCCAGCTGCAGGTATTGATTTCAACAATACCATATACCTAATTACACCAGCTCTGTGAAAGAAAGAAGTCAGTGAACACGGAACTTTTGTAGTCGATTGTTTGCGTTGTTGAGGCAAAGACAAGTTGTTTGCTTTGCCAAATTAGGAAGAGTTTAAAGATATTTGCTCGGAGAATTTACGTGTTGAACAAAGCAAAGTATGTTATAAGTGGGTCAGGTTGGATCTGCAGACATTGAGATCAAACATCGATGAATAATTAAAGCGCTCAAGGTGTCTAGAAGCGTATTATTGGATCACCATCAGGGTTCAACGCCGCTGTGGCAAAATTGGGTCTTTCCCCGACCATATGCTCATTAATAATAATGCCACTGTGTGAGCCGTGGGCCAACAGCAACGTCTGACTCAAAGACAAACATGTACAACCATGGCTGTCCATTTAGGCAATGCAGTTGTTGTTTTCTTGTGTGTGAAACATGTTGCGAAATGTTTGTTTCCAAGCTACAAACAATATGAGGTGAGGTGAAATGGGGTTTAACGTCGCGTCCAAGATTATTGCACTTATATAGCGACGTGCATGTACATTTGTGTGTTTGTGTGGCTGCTTGTACTAGTCAGGACTGATGTCTATTTATAGTGCTAGCCCACTGAGATACCATGCCGCAGTTTAACATGAATACCCCACTCAGAGACCGCATACTGACTCCGAGCCGACCAGTCCTTGTTTTAGCCCTTTAATGCCGAGCGCCAGACAGGGTAACAACAAGTACCATCTTTTAACGTATTTTTTTATGACGCGGCCGGGGATCGAACCTACCCCGGACCTTCCGCTCTCCGGGCGGACGCTCTGCCACTATACCACGGAGGCGGCCACACTATTACCGAAATATGACCGAAAATAAATGCAGGCATACCTAAATACTGATTCCTGTAGCTATACTTTTTTAATTACATGTAAGGAGCGACTAACGGGATCGGGTGGTCAGGCTCGCTGACTTGGTTGATGCATGTCATCGTATCCCTATTGCAGGGATCGATGCTCATGATATCAATCACTGGATTATCTGGTCCAGACCCAATTATTTACAGATCGCTGAGTGCGACGTTAAACAACAAACAAACAAAACATGTGATTAACATTTGGAAATAACCTTCCTCACTTCATGCATTTGGTATCAAGTCCAACTTTGATCAAATCACGGATCCTCCTCTGGAGGCAATGTCAGATTAACTATGGTCATATGACAAAATCGGATGTTCTTTAACTTCTATTGGTAGTATATAATTACAGACTTCGCAAACTGTTGGGCAACATACAAGGAAACGATCTATCAGAAATCGACAAGATTTTATTTCATGATGTCTTATCCACGAGATTCTGTATACGTTTTAATACTTCATGACTCCAACTAGCAGCCAGAACACCTCTCACGAACATGTCGATTACTGGCGATGGATATTTAGGCCTGCTATACGCCTCCAGGCGGTGACAGAACCGAAGGTAGATAAAAGGACTTGAGGTCAGAACAAATCAATTACTTGTTAGCAGGATACCCCAGAGTAGGGGATAGTCCTTCGGTTGGAACGCAGACATAATAATTCTGATATACTGATGAAAAGAAATTAGGGAACAAAGAGAAAATATAACAGAAGAAAGGTTACCCATGTGTTCAATATATAGAGTTTATCTAGTCTGTTTTCGTATCGTAAATATCATATACCGTTTTCGATGTAATCAGCGCTCCGCTCTAATAAGCACCAACGGCGACATTTGCTAATATATTGGCTAGTGAACAATCCCGATTAGCACCCTTCCGATTGATCAATGTACACAAGACTTATTTATTCGCGTATAATACGCACTCGTGTGTTATATGCACCCTTAATTATGGGCAATTCAATTCAAACAGTATCTATCTGTCGTACATAAACATTTCAGCATAAACCATGAAATTTATCTTTCAACTCTTTTTCACCAAAATATTATTCTTATGAGAGCCCCTTATTTCTAATTTTGAGAGCGCCCTGGGCGCTTATTACGTCGAATGCTGTATACCGAATACATATTGTATTGACATTATACATGTTCTATATTTCTAATAATGAATGAATGAATGATATTTATTTCCTCCATTTATTTCGAAGAGTGATATACATTTGGAATCACGTTAACACAACATATTTACATGAACATTATGCAGAGAAAGTGACAATGATGAATATTCACATGTCTCGGTCCTGGTATGAGATATACTGTCTTCAGATAGATCATTGATCGCAGGTTGCGGGAGCCTATGTCTCGTGATACAGAAGATATGATTTCAGCCCAGATGTCAAGGCTCATATCCTCTACAACAGGGGTCATACCACGTCACAAGTTTTACTTTTACTTTTACACAGTCCTCAATACCAATGTATTGTTCGAGGTTTAAAGTGTCAAATAGATGATCACAGAGGTGTTCCTTGCATCAGCTAAAGCAGTACTTAAAATGATGGATATATGACACGAAGTTTCACTGCATAAAGTAGATTTAAAATCGCGTATGAATACAATGTTTGAGTGTACCGCCAAATTTAGCATATAGTGCACAATGAGTTGCAGACATGTTTGTTTAGAGAAACACAGAGACACTGGTAATCCTTGTCTAAGCCGACATTATCGATGTACGGAACATGAAAGTATATATCGGATCGTGATACCAAGTTTACAGGATTAGTCTTTTGCATCGAAAACAAATGCATGTACAGTAAACTACGGTTATAACGAACTCAAAGGGACCACTAATTTTAGTTCGAAATAACCGTAGTTCGTTATAAGCATATACACAGTATATATGCAACTAATGGCCGGGACTAAAAAATAAGTTCGTAATATCCGTCCGTTCGTTATAAGCGTGTTCGTTATAAACGTAGTTTACTGTATATGATAAAGACACTTCATGTACGTGTTAACACAGCGACCTTGACTTAACACTTTGAACAGTATTCCAGTTATATCACAGCGTGTCAGATTAATGTGGGTGAAAAGCCCAAAGTGAGGCAGGTCTATGTCTTTTGATATCTATTTGGTGAGCACAAGCATAAGTATAGTGCTGACAAATCAAGAATCATAATCGGGCCGACCATAGGATTCTGGCACAACTACGGGACGCAACTCTGCAAGGCTTTCTTTAACGCTGGTGCCTTAGACGATTGGGATACCCAGGCTACCCAAATAACCTTAACTACTGCCGCTTGTAAATAAACGAATCTCAGCAAGCGACTTACAGGGTGATACCATGAGAAACAATCCTCCCGTCGGATACGATGACACAGAATCAGGCACTGATTGACATTGTGACCACCCGATTCCCTTTTTTGTCGTCTCTTACAACAAGCATGGGGCACGAAAGAGGGTTTCCTCGGGGTACATTCCGAATGTAAATGCTTTGTACCTTTATTTCTTTCCCTAAGTATATATCCCACTCATACAGCTATAACTTGTTTGATAGGCATTAAGCCGCACGCCGCACATACAGCTATATGCCTCGTACACAGTAAGATGAAGAGGTTCGGAGTCAAAGAAATTGATATTTCACATGTACAGTTTTTTTCAATTCAGGATGATCAATGGAAGTGAGGTCCTTTTTATAACCAATTCTTATCACAAATGAATCATTTTGCAATATGGTTAATATTTATTAACATTTTTAAGAATCCGTCGGGGAAAAAAACGAAAAACGAAGCATGTGTCGATTCGACATTTATCTCTTGTAACCATAGTTGGCAATTTCTCTTCGATTTCTCAGCAATCTGGATGAAGACTCGCGTATTCCTCTCCATCCTCTACGCCTGTACGTATATCTAACCTTGACATTCGAAATGGGATACTTTCATTCTCTCTCGCCGATCCAATGAAATTGAAATTTTGCGTGTTAAATCTTTACTATTTAACTCTTGATTTTTTTCCAGGTTAATAAGCTTCTAGGGCCACGAGGGAATGAATTGAATTACAATAAATGAACTAAAACACAAGCACGGTTGATTGATGTTGGCTTAAATGTTTTAGCAGAAGAGTGCAATCTTTCTTTAAGAAATCTTACGTTTTAATTTCCAGACATTATTGGATCCCCGACCATCAGTACGTCATGCGAACTGAAATCGGAGAAACTCGCCAACGCTTTTACACGGCTCAAATTCAAATTACGTCACAAGTTCTCCATCTGCGCCTCGAGATCAGGTACATTTGTACAGAAGGGAACATTTTATTACTTCTACAGAGCCGCACTCAAATGCGGGCTAAACTGAAATATCTGTTGCTAAAGCTAAACTTTAATGTAGCTAAAATTTAGTTGAAAATAAGAACTGGAATGCATTTGTTTTGTTTAAAATAATTAAACTTAGCCCGAAACGTTACAAACAATAACGTTGTATCCGCAATATGACATGTTGTTTGTTTGTTGTTTAACGCCGCACTCAGCAATATTCCAGCTATATGACGGGGGTCTGTAAATAATCGAGTCTGAACCAGACAGTCCAGTGATTGACATCATGAGCATCGACCCATGCAATTGGGATACGATGACATGTACCAACAAAGTCAGAGATCCTGACCACCCGATCCCGTTCGTCGTCTCTTCCGACAACCATCGTCGCCTTTTACGGCAAGCATGGATTGCTGAAGACCTATTCCAACCCGGATCTTCACGGGTCCTTTACATTTTAATGCCCGAGGGAAACATTAACTTACATAGAGGGTACATCTACCATGTCAAGCGAGAGACCGATTGACAACGAATTTACCTTACCGCACACCTAATGATAATGCAGGTATATCTTATTCATGCTTGCTTTGGTGCTCAGATAGGCAAAATAGCAGACGCCAGAATGCTAACTTAGAGTTATCCCCCCTTGATCTATTTCTTTCGGAAAATATCGTTTATGTCCGGAGAATGGCGTCTTACATAAAAGAATTACGAGATACAAAATTGCGGTTGGTATGTTGTAAATGTAATGCCAACAGTTCGGCAATTCGAGCGGGGAACCATGAGAAACGTACCTCACATGGTAACGGGGTACATTTGCAAATAATGGAATGGGTCTCTGCCATTCAGAATCCGACATTCATGTGTAAGGGACGATAATGTAGTTTACTTTGGTGTCTAGACATTTGTGTTCTTCGAGTATGTTTCCTTTTTGCGTATGAATGTATTAAATTCAACGTCTGTTGTGGCTCATAAACCCTAAGCCCGCTGGACATATTACGATACCAGTGACAATGGTAGCTGAAAAACTAAGGACGCTATTCGCGAACAAAACAACGCACGCCGTACCAAAACGGTTGAATAATACCAACTATTTTATCTATACAAATAAAGCGACAAAACCCTTTCCATGATCATAAGAAATCTCCACTAAGCGTTAATGTGAGTTGGGTTTTTCGCCGCTTTAAACAGTATTTCACTTATATCACGGCGTGTCAGCTTAATGTGGGAGGAAAGCCCGAAATGATGCAGATCTCAGATGTTAACCATTTTGGTGAAACCCACGAGCACGGGTATGGTTTCAAACCTTGAAACATAATTGGGGCGAACCGGGATTCGAACCCACAATTATAAGTTTCTGGCGTGCCCTCGGGACGCAACTCTGTACAGCGAGTTGCGGCAACTTAGACGGCTGGTCCACCCGTGCCCCCATCCACTGAAAGAATCTCTTGTTCGACTATATCACGAGCATGTGTTCCTGAATCACGATCAAAAAGTGGTGACACTAAGCGAGCATTTGTTTGTCAGCGCACTCAGCAATACCTTTGCCATATGACGGTGCCTGGAAACGATCGGGTCTGGACGAGACAATCCAGTGATTGGCACTATCATCAAAAAGCCACAGGGTACGCCTCCGAGTCTGGCCACCGGATCCATGAAAGAGCCAATCAGCTGGGATGTGGGAAAACTCAATGTCAAGGTCACCGTAGGGGTCAGCATCGCGCATCATGTTGACAAGCCACGTGTGATAGTAAGTGTATTCCTCTGAATGTCTACTTAACCAAGCCTTTGATGTTGAAACCTTGATTGAAAAGCTTACCGTGTAATCAAAATGTGTCTTTCCATGAAATTTGAATACAATGTACATGCTCTTAAATACCTAAGCAACTGAGAAATTAGACGCCATAAGCTGGATCTGACGGTGTATTGCTCGACATGAAGGGGAAACGCGATTGGAAAATCGAAACTATCCCTCTTGCCATAAAGCTTGGTACAGAAGTTGCCATCATGTTGAATTTCTATGCATAAATTTAAAGATGACATATTATATGTGGTCTCTCTTGTGTCTTTGATGTCCGACTCTAGTGGATAAATAGTCTGAAAATACTCATTAATCTTGGCATTGTTGAAAGAAACAAGGTCATCAATATATCTGAAACTGTGGTTGGGGAGCAACGGGTCCTTTCTTTGACTTAACTCAAGAGAAACATATGGGTTAAGATAGGCACAATCTTTACCCTGGGTATATATGTTATTCGTCTAAATGTTCTATTCCTGTGTTTGACAATATAATCAGAAAACCCAGCAAATCACATTTTTGGAATCTGTATAATTGTAAGTGGTTACTTTCCGTTTTAACAAATGGACCATGTCCATTAAACATTGTGATAAAATTAAATTATCTGAACTCTCTTTTGAACTCCTAATCAGGTATATATTTCTATGTAGAATAGAAACGCTATCCATAATCAGAGTGAGTGAGTGAGTTGGGTTCAACGTCGCTTTTAACAGTATTACAGTTATATCGCGGCGTGTCAGCCTGATGTGGGAGGAAAGCCCGAAGTGATGCAGGTCTCAGACGTTTACCACTTCGGTGAAACCCACGAGCACAGGTATGGTTCTGACAAACCTAGAAACATAATCCGGGCGAACCGGGATTCGAACCAACAATCGCAGTTTTTTGTCGTGCCCCAGGGACGCAACGAATCGTGGCTCCTTAGACGACTGGGCTATCCCTTTCCCCCCATAATTAGAAGATATCTGTTCTATAAGTCCACTGATGTTTCCGACTACCAGTATATCATAAGCATGTGTTTATGAATCACAATCAAATAGTGATGATACCAGATGTTCGTCATAAGGTGACCGTATCCACCCGTCACATACACATGCACAGGCAAGTCAATTGTTCACCTGAAAATACACAAGAACATATGGTAAAAATCAAAATAGGGAATTGCATCAGACATCATTATTGTCACTCATGCGTGAAAACGTTTTGAAAGCCTTTCTCTATACTAAGGCGCTCAATGTTGTTACCCTGATCAAATGACCCGTGAACATCCAGGTTAGAATAGGTCTTCAGCAACCCATGCCGTAAGAGACTATGCTTGTCGTAAGAGGCGACTAACGGGATCGGGTGGTCAGGCTCTCTGACTTGGTTGTTGCATGCCAATTGCGTGGATCGATGCTCATGATGTGAATCACTGGACTGTCTGGTCCAGACTCGATTATTTACAGACCGCAGTCATATCGGCTCTATATTGCTGAGTGCGGCGTCAAACAACAAACAAACAAACAAACCCTGATCAAACAACGTTTGAACAAGAGTGGTATGACGCTTCTCCGTAAAAGCACTGCGCTCGAATGTACCTCATTCATGCCGTGACTTGTAGACGCCAAAGGCTGTGGATGCTGGAATATTGCATCACTCTTTTGGTCACACTGAATGTTTATGCATATATCTAAATATGAAACAGACGAGGCGGTTGCCCTGGTCTCTTGTATTTGTAGCTCGTGGATAAATCAATTGACGGGAATTGGTTATCTGACCATTATTGAATGACATCAGGTCATCGATATACCTGAAACTTAAGTTCAACTTCTTGTCATTTTGCTTATACATATGTAGAGGGATCGGCAAGGTTGGGCGCACAATTGGTGCCCATGGGAATGTCGACATTTTTCCTAAAATGTCTTCTCCCCAAATTTCACATGGATGCTTTCTATGAAGAAGCCCTTGATTGTATTAAGGATTATGGTCAATCTTTGAGACATGGAGTTGGTGGTAATTTTGTTTTTGTATGGATTTTTATGGAACTTTTATTCCAGAACAAAAGAGGAATGAACATTTCTTGAGGTTTCAGAGCAAGCCCAAAGTGCTGTAAGTTCAAGAATTGGGCAGATTTCTTCGGTGAACATACTGGCCTTATATGTGGCATAATTTGATAAAACAATTAAAATTTGACCAAACAATTAATGTCGTGATGATTACATATAAGGGCTATGCTATTTAAGGCATTATCAGCAGGAACAACTACACCTTTCCATGTTGTGCAGTCAGATTAGATGTCAGCTGGATGGGGCAGAAGGGGTTAATTCAAATTCTGTGTCCACATTTCAGTATGTGCATTCTTCCTAGGACAGCTATCTAGGATGCTATCTTTCAGCGGAGTCTTCTGTTATCTTGCAAACCGAATTGACGTGTTAACATGAGTTCCTCTGTGTATTATGCACGTATTACACATTACCACATGTCTGTTGTATACGGAAAATAGTTTCTTCCTCCAACCAGACACACACAAACGACAGGGAGCGCCGTACCACTGACATCAACCAGACATCCCTCCGTGATGCAGTACGATGGACCATCCTTTAAATAGAATCCACTGTGCGACTTTGTCATGTGTTCATGAATCATTATCAAACAGTGATGATACAGGGAGTTCGCAAAAAAGGTGAGCGTATTGACCTATTGATGGCACCCTTCACAAACACATATAAAGGCATGTCAATTATTCACCTAAAAAACACGAGAATATTTGGGACAAGTCAAATACGCACGAACACTCCTCCACACAAACACTTCAACACACACACACACGCACGCACACACGCTTGCGCACAATCAAATCAACACACACACGCACGCGCCTGGAGACACACCATCACCATCCCCCACATACAAATCCACCCACAACCACCCACACCCAACGCAACACGTATTCACGGAGGCATC
This sequence comes from Haliotis cracherodii, assembly GCF_022045235.1. Lineage (NCBI taxonomy): Eukaryota > Metazoa > Mollusca > Gastropoda > Lepetellida > Haliotidae > Haliotis > Haliotis cracherodii. The sequence continues at coordinate 13,681,549 of NW_027266270.1, read as the reverse complement.
ACACACACACACACACACACACACACACACACACACACACACACACACACACACGCACGCACACACACACACACACACACACACACGCGCACACACACACACACACCTCTGCACATACACTCACACCCACAACCACACCCACATACACGTTGATACACAGACACACGGAGACACGCCATCACACACACAACCACACACGCACGCACACACACACACACACACACACACACACACACGGAGACACGCCATCACACACACAACCACACACGCACGCACACGCACACACACACACACGGAGACACACCATCACACACACAACCACACACGCACGAACACACACACACACACACACACACACACACACACACACACACACACACACAAACACACTTTATTTGTCCACGTATTGAAACTTTACTATGTATATCAATCATATAGTCACTTACTGCCCTGAATACACATAGAGAATGTCGGTTTGATGCCGGCCACTAATTACAGCGTCTAGACCTACTCTGGACATGGGAACCTTGGCCCGTAGTCCCCTGGAGCCAAACCCCATATCAAACAGCACCGATATATGTGTTAGAGACTATAAGCAGGATCGATAAACAACAGCCTCCTTAACAAAGGATGTGATTCAAGAGACACTGGCACGTTTTCTGACAGAACAGAGACTTTTCTTACAACAGATTTATATTGTTAACTTGACCTTTTAGTTTTAAGAAATGTTGTCATTTTTAAAGTATTGGGAATACATCTTTAAAAAACAATTATGTTTTTTTATTCTGAAAATTCTTGTCACAAACATGCATTCTCAACCAAATGATTCACAAAGTATCAGTTTCGCTGCAATTATTGATTTTCATGAAATACTGTGTGAGGAGTTTATGTAACTTATGAATTCAACGTGACCAGAATTTCATGTCACATCTGTGTTGCTAGTGAAGTCTTCGGGGAGAAACCTCGGCTAGCTTTGTACCACAGAGCCAACATATGTGTACAGCGCTTGTGGCAGGTACGGCAACACAACAGGTTCTCAACGCTAGAGAGAGAGAGAGAGAGAGAGAGAGAGAGAGAGAGAGAGAGAGAGGGAGAGAGAGAGAGAGAGAGAGAGAGAGAGAGAGAGAGAGAGAGAGAGAGAGAGACTTGTGGTTAGGTAATTGGTGTGTGTGTGTGTGTCTTCGTATGTGTGTGTGTCTACGTGTGTGTTTGTGTCTACGTGTGTGTGTGTGTCTTCGTGTGTGTGTGTGTCTTCGTGTGTGTGTGTCTTCGTGTGTGTTTGTGTCTTCGTGTGTGTTTGTGTCTTCGTGTGTGTTTGTGTCTTCGTGTGTGTGTGTGTGTCTTCGTGTGTGTGTGTCTTCGTGTGTGTGTGTGTGTGTGTGTGTGTCTTCGTGTGTGTGTGTGTGTGTGTGTGTGTGTGTGTGTGTGTGTGTGTGTGTGAGTGAGAGACCGCAAGTGTGTGTTGGTGCGCGTTTATTTAGGTACTGGTTGAGGGTGTGGGTGTGGGTGTGGGTGTGGGTGTGGGTGTGATCCGGGTGGGGGTAGGTGGGGAGGTTTGAGTTATTGAAGGATATGATTGAACAAATTGAACAAAATTAAGGATCTCAAAGCAACATTGTTGAACGATGATTTTTGTTGTGTTCAATGTGTTTGATTCAAGCATCATCAGGACCGAAAATGACATGTCTGGGGAAATACTGGTGACACGGCGTGTCGAGGTAAGTACTAGTGATAATACGGAGATTATACGGAGAAATAATACGGCATGTTTTGGGTAATTCGGGGGAAATACGTCATGTCATGGGTAATACGGGAAATACGGCATGTCAGGGATACCACGGGGAAATACGGCATGTCAGGGTAAGACGAGGAATTATTACCCACGTGATGAAGATACAGGTGGTAAGATACTAAATCCGTACGTCACGCGTGTGTCGTACAAGGTTGACCTTGTTTTATTCGTTTTGATTGGATAACCGTGACCTCTGTCACACCGGGACTACTTTTTTCATTCATAAAAAATCGCGAGACGTCATTCATTTTGCAACTACAAGGCAGAACTGAAGAAATTAATGAGAACGAGAGATATTTACAAACACTTTATTAAACCAAACAAAATAGTCAAACGCATGAAATTCGGTTTGCATTATATATAAGTTATGCATAGAGCATCTACAGACATTATATAATCGAGCTATATCCATTTACAATGTAGTATACGACTACCGATCAATAGAGCGAGGGTCCCCATGAGCGTGACGCACCCGACCACTTTCGCAACTTTCAATTTGATTTAACGTAAAAGGATAAGCGTGGTGAAATGAAGTCTGTTTAAACTATCTGGACAGATATTTAGACTTACTTGGTATGATCCGGTTGTGCCATCAGTGTCCCCTTCGAAGCGTATTTTGTGGCGCTGTTACGGGAGGCGTTGTTCATGAATGAACGTACACGACTGCACGACCAGATCACTAAAAGTGAACAGTTCTGATACAAACCATTCGAAAACTCCGTTGAAGTGTGCCTTACTTCTGATTTTGTGGCCCCAAACATCCCAAATGTGAACAATAACATTCCCTCTCTCTAGCGTAAAACGCTGTGAGTAGGCCTAGATCACGGTTGTCTTTTCTTATTCCGGTGGTGACCTTGCCCTTCGATCGTTCGAAGCTGTCACTGACATCCAAGCAGACTTGAGTTTGTTGATTTTCACGTCTTCAGTATAGGGTGGTACAGTTAACACGAATGTCTTTGGCGAACACTCTGATTTCCCTCTTCCAAAATGGTACAACATGATATAAATTCGGCTGAAAGATCAAGGAAACCGAACCATTTTGATTGCACAGACGGGACACCGGCAGTGCGAGTAACCGACTGTCAGTCCCATATTTAAAGCGCGGCGCGAATGTTACTTTTCAAATTTTCAAATTGTCCTTCGTACTAACATGGCGCTTGAATTACCATAAGTTGAAGAATTTCTTTCAAAAGGATCTTGAGCGTCGGTGCTGTTTTGTTTGCAAACACAACTATAGGCGTATGTTGTTAATGCGTATGCATAGAAATGTCAACAATGCCCATATTTGGGCATATATCAATATTCATGCGCAACCAGATTTTGCAACCGGTTTCAGTTTGGTCTGTCAACGAACGAAACTTGTTATGTATTTACACTTAAATATATATTTAACGTGGGTAATAAATAAAATACCACACTCATTCTCGTTAGATGCCATGTTTTACGAAACTCGTGAACTTTCTATGGTATCTGACCTCGCTTTCGCTCGGTCAGATACCATAGAAAGTCCACTCGTTTCGTAGAAATGGTATCTAACGAGAATGAGTGTAGTATTCTCTATATACAGCATGTCATGGGTAATACGGGGAAATAATTATATATAAAAATTAACTGTATTGGTGCCTAGTCAGCAATCAAAGAATACTTCTACATACTAATATTTTTTTTAATCTATTTTTGTTAAACTTTAAAATTCCCAAATTATATTCACATACAACCCAAATGCTGATAGGTATCTCAGCCATCTTATCTTTGAAAATCAATAAATGTGCTTTTTCGACAAAAAACAACATTTCAAACATAGTAGGGGGCATGTGTTGCAAACTCATTTTTTACCCCAGTATCCACTGAACAAATCTATTGTTGCACCTTATTAGCCAGCCATAGATGACTTTTTGCAAGATGTTTACAGGAAAGAGCGATGGTTAATTGACGTGCTCAAATTTAACAAGAATTTCTTTTCAAGTATTAAGTAAATAAAAAAAGCTCGGTATACTTTCTTTTGACTCTCAGATTATTTGCAAATCAATCCTTAATTGAAGTGAATTGCAAAACAATCAATGAACAAATATACGAAATACGACATACATCATTTACATTTACAGATGGAAAGGCAGCACCATACAAACACATTAATGGTACTGAATGTTCACGAATATTAATAAATGGTGCAAAATATTCTATCTATATATTGCTTGAATTATTGTTCAAACGTTTTTCATCCTCTAAATAACATACAGCATTCTTTGGAGAGATTATCAATTCACCATTGCTGATCGGAGGAATTAAAACAGAATACAGACCCTACGTTAGATAGCAGTCGCATTATGTATCCAGTGTTGTTCATATTCCTTTGCCTGTCGAATGTTTCCCCCCGTGTTTGCATTAAGACGCTTAACGTTCACGTCTGCCAATCAAATGTCGAAAACGTTTTCTTGTTAGAGCAGAGAGCACGCACAAGGAATGAAGCTAAAAGTTCTCCGCATTGTAGCAGGGCGTGGAGTCATCCCACAGATGACATCCTTACCTTGTCGGTTTAGCAGGGCGTGGAGTCATCCCACAGGTGACATCCTTACCTTGTCGGTGTAGCAGGGAGTGGATTCATTCCCTAGATGACATCCTTACCTTGTCAGTGTAGCAGGGCGTGGAGTCATTCCCTAGATGACATCCTTACCTTGTCAGTGTAGCAGGGCGTGGAGTCATTCCACAGGTGACATCCTTACCTTGTCGGTGTAGCAGGGAGTGGAGTCATTCCCTAGATGACATCCTTACCTTGTCAGTGTAGCAGGGCGTGGAGTCATTCCACAGATGACATCCTTACCTTGTCAGTGTAGCAGGGCGTGGAGTCATTCCACAGATGACATCCTTACCTTGTCAGTGTAGCAGGGCGTGGAGTCATTCCACAGATGACATCCTTACCTTGTCAGTGTAGCAGGGCGTGGAGTCATCCCACACATGACATCCTTACCTTGTCAGTGTAGCAGGGCGTAGAGTCATCCCACAGATGACATCCTTACCTGGTCAGTGTAGCAGGGCGTGGAGTCATCCCACAGATGACACCCTTACCTTGTCAGTGTAGCAGGGCGTGGAGTCATCCTACACATGACATCCTTACCTTGTCGGTGTAGCAGGGCGTGGAGTCATCTCACAGATGACATCCTTACCTTGTCGGTGTAGCAGGGCGTGGAGTCATCCCACAGATGACATCCTTACCTTGTCAGTTGTTTACGGGGTTAACCTCTTTGGTTCTGTGGACAAGATCCGTGGTTTGAATCCTATCACGGCTAGTTCCCATGAAGTGGACCTTCTGATGAATGTTACAACAACTGGCTGGGCTGCAGGAGAATGTGGTCAAGGTCTGGTGATCTCAACCAATAGGCAACTAGTGTGATTACAACTACAACGGAAATGTTAAAAATCGAAAAGTGGCAGCAAAAGGCAAAAAGGAAAAGAATGATTTAAACATAATTATATTTTACATAACCGGGATTGGTGATACAAAATCTGAAGACAATGTGTGGTAATACATGTTAGTGCTGAACATATATATATATATATATATATGTAGGCATTAATTAGGGGCGGTCGGGTAGCCTAGTGGTTAAAGCGTTCGCTGGTCACGCCAAAAACCCGGGTTCGATTCCCGACATGGGTACAATAAGTGAAGCCCATTTCTGGTGTCCCCCGCCGTGATATTGCTGGAATATTGCTAAGAGCGGCGTAAAACCGTGTACTCGCTCACTCATAAATTTAGATCCTTGGCCAGAAGCTGAGTATTCTGTCCAAACTTTTATTTAAGAAAAAGTACAGAAAATTGGTATCAGCAAAACAATTTAGGACAAAAGCACCATGACATGCCTTATCAAGGTAATATAACACGTCAACCCATGCCTGCCGTAAAGGGCCACATATTCTTGTCGTAAGAGGCGAATAACGGGATCGGGTGGTCAGGCTCGCTGACTTGGTTCATGCATGTCACCGTATCCCAATTGAGTTGATCGATTATCGTGATCTGATTCACTGGATTGTCTGGTCCAGACTCGATTATTTAAAGACCGCCGTCATGTAGCTGGAATATTGATGAGTGCGGCATTAAACAACCAACCAACCAACACTCTTCAGATGCAGACATCAAATGTTAGTTCATGGTCTGCTCTTCTTTCATCTGTTCTACACTCGCGTCACTGTACATTTATGCAATACTTGTACTTAAATCAATACAATACTTGGTACAATACTATTAGATACACATTATGATTAATGTTTAACAAGTTCCAAGTTTCCAGACACCAGGAACAGAAAAACTGCCCTCAATGGTAAGGCTGGCAAAATATAAAGCTTCTTTATCTTACCTTTATCCGTAGGTTTACTGAATGAACAAACCACTCATTTCGCCGAACTGTGGCATAGGAATAGCTAACAGTATTCCATCAATTAACGTTCAGTGTCACAAAACCAGCATTAAATAAGCTTTATTGACCCCTCTCCCATAATCTCCAGTACATCCTACCAAGCCTTGTAGACTTTTGTCGATCGTGATTCCTTAAAAACAAAAACCGTGGTCTGAAGCAATGCGATGAAGATGTTATTGCACGTCAGGCTCCGAGCTATATACAATGGTTAAGGTCATGCAATATTAACTGGACAACACATATACGAATCCCATTCTTTAAAGACATGTCTTGATGGTGTACACGGAATGGTTGTGCTGGTTTTGTTTGTTTGTTGTTTAACGCCGCACTCCAGCAATATTCCAGCTATACGACTGTCTGTAAATAATCGAGTCTGAACCAGACAATCCAGTGATTGACATCATGAGCATCGATCCACGCAATTGGGATGCGATGACATGCATGAACCAAGCCAGCGAGCCTGACCAACCGATCCTGTTAGTCGCCTCTTACTACAAGCATAGTCTCTTACGGCATGGGTTGCTGAAGACATATTCTAACCTGGATGTTCACGGGTCATTTGATCAGGGTAACAACATTGAACGCCTTAGTATAGAGAAAGGCTTTCAAAACGTTTTCACGCATGAGTGACAATAATGATGTCTGATGCAATACCCTATTTTGATTTTTACCATATGTTCTTGTGTATTTTGCATCAACATGCATCAACCAAGTCAACGAGCCTGACCAACCGATCCTGTTAGTCGCCTCTTGCGACAAGCATCGTCACTTTTTACGACAAGCATGGGTTGCTGAAGACCTGTTCGTCCCTGGATGTTCACGGGTCGGTTGTGCTGGTTCAGAGAGAGTACATGAGAGTAGTGACATGAAACCTACTATTACTATTAAACATTACATGTTTTTTGCAAACTAAAAGGAAAGGAAAGGCTTGAAGGTAAAAAAATTAATATCGTAATATTTCATGAACAGTATTAGTCGAAGGTGAGAGAGTGTGTATAGTTTTACGCCGTTTGTAGCAGTGTTCCAGGAATATCACAGCAGGGACACCAGAAATGGGCTTCACACATCGTACCCATGTGGGGAATTGAACCTGTGTTTCTTGTGTAACGAACGGACGCTTCAACTACAATCTACCCCATCGCTTATAAGTATAAGTGTAATCTATGCCGGACTAATGCCATTTGCGCACTTATCCATGCTTAGAGTTACCTGCCCTTTGTACTAAAATGGCCGTCTTCAAGGACTGGGTGACCTATAGATTCGGCGGAAATTAAAAACAAATAATGTCTAAATAAGTTCAACAAACAGAAGACCATTCTAATATTGTTCTCATTTACTATATCCCCTTATTCGTTTGTTTGTTTGTTGTTTGACACCGCACTCAGCAATATTATTGCTTTATGGCGGTGGTCTGTGAATAATTATCCAGTGATTGACATCATGAGTTCAAATCCACGCAATTGGGATTCGATGACATGCAATCAACCAGTCACACAGCCTGACTACCCAATCCCTTACGACAAGCATAGGTTGCTCTGGACTATATCTTACACGGCATCCCCATGCCTTCTTTGATGCGGGATTTGGACAAGTTAATATTCAACGTTGTTTGATCAGGGTTTGTATGTGTGTTGTTTGTTTGACGCCGCACTCAAGAATATTCCTGCTATATGGTGCAGGTCTCTTAATAGATGTTTACCAAATTCATGAACGTGTACTGCTGTCAAACTGGGATTCAAAGCCACAGTCATAGGTTTCTGGCGCGCCCAAAGGATGCAACTCTACACAACGAACTGCGGCGCCTTAGACGACTCCACCCCACCATCCGATGAATAGATTGCTGATAGCCTATTCTAACCCGGATTGGCCGTCTCTTGGACAGGTCTTCTGTCGTCCTCTCAGTCATTTCTAAATGTCCGCGTTGGCGGGACATACATGTAATGGTCGTTCATTCCTCACATACAGATGAAAATGTGAAAGGGTCATCTCTTCAATCCATTCGTGGAAGATCTATTTAATCATCTCGATACAATAACCACGCGGTTACGTGAAATGCGGCTAGTCTTTTACCTTATAAGGTAAGGGAGTTGTTTCCTGCACCGCCATGGTTGTGTTTGCACAGCGCCAAGCTGTCTATCGTCAAATGCATGATAATACGCCTTCGGATTGGAAGTGAAAGGTTATATCAATTACAACAAAAATCATGCGCGATGACACATAACTTTGGTGCTAATACCCCAGCCTAATTCGTCAGTCCTGAAGAGCAATTTCTTTTCGCAAATGCTAATATGTGTAAATTTCAGATTTGAAAAGGCAATGTGAAAATTGCTCAAAATGACACTCTTATTTGATTACTCATGACTGCTTTTTCTGCTATGACAGAATATTTAAGAAAGTGTAACTTTTTATTTGGAATCCCAATTATGCAATTAAATTTCAACATTTCTGCTTTTGAAATTTTAAATGTGTCACGATAATGCGCGTAAACATTAAGGCATGAATCAAAGGAATGCTACATGCTTTGTTTGAAGATGTCTATTAAAAAATGGTTTTAGCTTTGTATTGTCAGGATCAATTAGATATCCCAGGCTTTTCACTTGGAGTGCCAAAATGGATTTGGAACTTATTAAGACGTCCTGATTGAGTGACAGGCCTAATGCTCGTACAATAAATCATATAAAACTTTAACCGAGCCAAACATGATCCTTGAGAATTTCCATTAAAATTATCCGGATTAACGAATCAAGTGTAATCGTCTGAAAGTTGGGGTGTCCGGACTAACGAGGCTTCACATTAAAACGGGGATGGAGATTAGCACTCATCAACTAGCCCGCACCAGTTTTGGTAATGTTAAAGCGCTATTAGGATTTCAGTGTGTGTGTGTGTGTGTGTGTGTGTGTGTGTGTGTGTGTGTGTGCATGTGCGTGTATGTTGCTTCATGTTATCACTATTCGGGCTTTAAGGCGTTAAAAAGACATTAAAAGTTCAGTTTCCACCCTTGCCGAACGAGGCTGGAATAATGGGGTTATATTTTGGCTGTACTAACGAGTCTGTGCATAGTTCAATCAAATCCCGTAACGATATCGACATCCGGTTGGTAAACAACATGGCAACTCGTACAGCTATACACTATTTCGACAGTATCACCCAAAGTCTCGATACATAAGCATCGATTATGAAATATGTTTTGCATAATTTCTTGAAAAAAAAAATAAGTAGAAGAGTTACCTTGCGGGTTCGAGTCCCGATTATGATCCTTGGTTTGTTGGCATCATACGTAGGCTCATTAATAAGTTACACTGGTACACGGGTGGCCCTGTCTGAGGCGCGCGATTCGCTGTGCAGAGTTGCATCCCTTGGGCACGCCAGAAATCTATGATTGTGGATTCGAATCCCGGTTCGTCCGGATTATGTTTCTGGGTTTGTCAGCACCATACCCGTGCTCGTGGGTTTCACCAAAGTGGTAAACGTCTGAGACCTGCATCACTTCGGGATTTCCTCCTACATTAAGCTGACACGCCGCGATATAACTGTAATAGTGTTAAAAGCGGCGTTAAATCCAACTCACGCACTTGTCATCCCCACTGTTGGCACCTTATGAAGAACTGAACGTCAGTGATGACACCAGGTGTTCGCGAAAAGTGAAAGCATGTCCTGCCCTACCTAAATATTGTCCTGCCCTAATAATGGTTACCAATGTGAATGTATATATGACTATGAAAAATTTAGCAATAATTCAAAATAACAGGTACTTTAAATGCTACTGTTGACCTTTGATTTCACTGACTGTCTGTCTGTGCTCTCTATTGTGGGCTTGTGAACATTGACTGTCCCTTTTGATCACTGTTTAAAGTTGCATTTTAAAGAATGCCCTCCCAACTTGTAAAAGTTACTACTGATGCAACTTTTCTGTTAACTGTCAAGACAAGGTCTTTGGTTCTCAAAATACATGGGCTAGTTACCTTCCACAGCCAAGGCAGACCTTTTTGGGACACAGAAAAAGGAGTTTGTTAACAAAGGTACTTCACATCCGATCACGTCATATACCTTTGAAATGTATTGGGCTTTGAAGTCATCAAATAAACTAACGCCGTTGAATTTCCAGAAAAAGAAAACAAACGAGCGAGCATAGATTTTTCTTTTGGGTAGCCAAGAATAATGCGAAAACTGACGGCTTATCACAGAAAGTGATTTCTTACCAAACTGAAGGGCATGTTTTCCGCCTCCTAAGTCATCAGTCATGTCACATTTAGTTACGGGACCCTAGATGATCCAAGTCGGCGTCAAGACAAACCCTTTTGGATCTTGTTTTTTTTGCTGAGGTTAGAGCAGCCAGAGGCTGGAGCAAGTAACATTTGTCCAAAAATCAGATATGTTAAATGAGCAGTGATGACATAGGACCTGATCACCTGATCTTGAAACAAACGTAACAATAGTGTACAAGAATCGTGTTTCGGAACGGAATCCAGACCGAGGCCTACGCGAGACGTCTATGTTGTCGTATACTCTTGCTTGTTTGTTGTTTAACGTCGCAATGATCTGGCTATATGATGGCGGCATGTAACTGATCGAGTCTGGACCAGACAAACAAGTGATTGACATTATGTCCAACGATCCACTCCGTCAGGGTACGCTGACCAGCTATTACGTCACCGAGCTTGACCACTAGTTAAGTCGCTTCGAACAACAAGCATAGGTTGCTAGGAACACATATTCTTAACCGGAATCCTCACATATGACTAAGGTTAAGGGAATATATATTGATTCAACACTGTTCTCAAACTATTTACGTTAAGGATAGGTAATTAAGATGTTTAATATTGTAATATTATAGAAGAAGTGTCGATGGCTACGAATACAAATCTACTTCCTATTCTTTTGACATATGATGCTGTGGCATATTAACTGGAGTGAGTGAATGGTTAACTTCAGCAATAACCTAATACTATGTCACGACTGCTTGTTAATAATCGAGCCTTTTTTGCCAGAAAGAACAGTGACTGAAAAAATGAGCAAAGATCCATTCCATCGTTGTCCTTCTCCTTTAAACAATGAACAAGTCAGAGAGCGAACCAACCAATATAGTCCTCTCTTGTGAGTGAGTGAGTGAGTGAGTGAGTAAACAATCACTTTATAGCCTTCAAACTCGCAATAAAGAAAACGGTGATCTTCAAAAACTAAACCCTCTCACTTCATGTTTAACATATCGTTAGATTTAAACATTCAGGTGACATATGACTCGTCAATATCAAAGCAATACCACAATACCAATTTAAAAAAAAGCTATTAGAATCATGAAGATAAGATAACATATAAAGGAATTATTATTTCATGTACATAACAAGTCAGGCCAGGCAGGTTGCAGATGATGTTATTAATATATCATATATAATTATTCAAATATTAAACAGACGGCTATATCCTGGTGTTTAGGTTGGATCAGCCAGGCGTTCAATGACCAAATCGATACACGTTCTTCACATCGCTGAGCGAGCACATACACAACAATACAGTGAAGCCTTCAGTCAATTAAGTTTTGACAATTACACGAACAGCGTCACGGGCCAGATAAATTAGCTGTATGCTAATTTCAATGCATCATGTTATGTAGTTAAAGATTATTTTAGGTATACCAAGGCCTTATTGGCAATATGAGTTCGATTAACAGAATTGTCGATATTTTAAAAACAGCATAACCGTTTCCGCACACGTGTCCAATGCTATTACGTGTCATGGTCATCACGGAAAGCTGGGAAGTCAATGTCGCCCGTTCTATTATAGATCTGCAGAAGTATCAAATACATCTGCAGAGGTATCAAATATCTCTAATGTCCATGAACACAACATAAGTGTGACACTGACGAGATAAACAGGAATCCGAAAATGCTTTCACTGAGTGGATAGTTGTTTATATTAAACTTAAACCATCACGTTTATTTCCAAATAACGATTATTGATGAGCTTCCACCGTTCTTTTTGTCTGTTTGCTTAGGTTGAAAGAAAGTATACATCTAAACTAGTGTCCAAAAGAAACGATACCACCTGTTTGCAACAACATAAAAGAAAAACTAAACAATGCAGAAGTTTAGGATTGGTGTTATCCTTTTGAGAAATCCTTTCACAACATCTGTACAAAAATTTCATTTCAATAAAATCTGTACAACCAAAATGACAAGCCTTTAAAGATGGGTGGGGTCGAAACATTTCGTTAGAGCACTGATCACAGAAACAACGGGAAATGTCACACCACACGTCTCAAAGTCAAGTCAGTAGCGGCTATGTCCACCGTGAGCATCAATACATGCCAGAACACGCCTACGGACTGATGACGTCAAACGTCTGATGACGTTGGGAGTGATGCGTTGCCATTCCTCGAAGAGACATCGTTCCAAGTCCTGGACGTTGACTGGAGGCACACGGCGACGTCGGATTTGCCGATCGAGGTGGTCCCATAAGTGCTCGATGGGATTCATGTCCGGTGAACATGCGGGCCATGGCAAAACCTGTACGTTGGCGTTGGCAAGGAAGTTCTGTGTCAATCTTGCTGTGTGTGGCCTTGCATTGTCATGTTGGAAAAGGAGTCCACGAGGCTGTTGCTGAATAAAGGGCGACACAACAGGCCGTAAGATGTCATCAAGATAACGCTGTGCATTCAGGTTTCCACGAATTACGACAAGCATCGTTTTGACGTCACCACATATGCCACCCCAAACCATTTACCCTCCACCTCCAAACGGCCGGACCTGTTGGATACAGTTAGGCGCCAAACGTTCACCAAATCGTCGGTATACAAGCTGCCGTCCATCGTTTCTGAAGATGAGGAATCTGCTCTCATCAGAGAACATAACACGTGCCCAGTCCCGCCGTTGCCAACGTCGAACTCGCCTGGCCCAGATCAGTCTGTTGTTCCGGTGTCGAGGCGTCAGGAGCGGTCCGCGGTAGGGATGACGTGGCCGGATACCATACTGCCGTAGTCTCCTGTAGACGGTCTGTCGACTGATCCTGTGTCCCAGTGCTGTAGCCGCCGTGGACGTCGCTGTTACGGTGCGGTTCCTCAGGTGTAATACCCGGATGTAACGATCTTCACGGGGCGTGTCTGACGTCGGACCTGTCTGACGTAACCGCTGCATCAACCTGGTGATAGTGATGAGTGCGCAGCCCAAACCTCTGGCGACGTCGACGTGTGACGCTCCTTGTTGGACCATTCCAACGGCTCTCTCTCTCTCGATGGCTGTCAAATGTGGCATATCTTGTGTTCTTTTTGTTGCTGTGATATCAACGTGTCTGATCAGCCGTTTTATACAGTTTTTATGCACGTGCAGAACATGCTAGAGAGGGAAATGTCACTTTCACGAAATTTACGTTTTGTCCCGGAAGTGATCACGTGTTCCCGGTATTTTTTATCGACTATGCTGTGTTTGAGATGTGCAATACGAATTGGCATGTTTTCATACTAGACAATTCACTTAGTAAAAAACAATTTTGAAAATAAGTTGGTATCGTTTCTTTTGGACACTAGTTTTTTTTGGATTGTGGCTATAATGAAACAAACAAGAACTGGTTATCCATAGTGATATATTTGACACTGTTATCATAGTTTTGACCGTATTCTTATGTTTTGGGGACTGTTTGTAGCCTAGTAACCTTTTGAAAAATTTTGTAATTTTTGTGTTAAATCCAATTTTAAAGTGTATACTTTCTTATACTTTCTGTAGTTTACAAGTGGTTTTCATTTTCCTATCACCACACACTTACGTCTTTCGGAATCATAGAGATAAAATGAATTTGACGGTGCCCGTGTCACGTGGCATAATAGGTACAATAAAGACTTAATGTTGTCGAAACTGACTTGAACATGCTTGTATTCTGATGCGTGTTCGATGTCACCGCTGGTGACGTTGACTTTATGACAAGATAAATCATCTTTCCAAATCATTATCCACCCCTATAGATCATGTGTGTAAAGTCTGGTGCAAATGCTGTCTTAAATAACCTAATTCATAACCTAATCGTTGTCACGCACCTCGTTGTTTATAATCACAATGTGTGACCTTGATATTGATGTCAGTTATAGATTTGCCATTAACAACTCTGGGTTCTTTAAGGAGATGAATTAGGTATAATGACTCTAACGACTGTTGTCACGTTCATGCAAACACATAATTCATCTTCTATCTCACACGGGGATGGGATATGTGCAAATAATTAGACCAGAGAAGCATAACTGACAAGGCGTTGAATGCCGTGAATCTTAAATTGTATGAATGTCGGGTGCTACCGGTAGGGCAGGACATGCTTACCCTTTTCGCGAACACCTGGTGTCATGACTGATTTTCAGTTGTCCATTCATATAATTTCCACAGCTATTTGCCCTTCACGCCAAGTGGAATCCGTTTCGGCAGAAAATCTAGGCTGGTTAGTCTCTAGCATTGACAATTTATATTTATGTACCAGGTAAATTATGGTTTCACTACACGTACAAGAAGTGAGTGAAATGTTCTGTGGTTCTAAGGATGTATGGTTCGCTTTCACAGTTTGCATGTATCAAGCTTGATTCGTCCCATCCGTACAGGCTACCTTTGAACCAAATACACAACCAGGAAGCCTTCTTCTGCAGGCATCCTAGTACTTGATATTCACTGTTAAAAATGGACAAAATCGGCTACCGCGTTGTCATCAAGTATCTCCAACTGAAAGGGCTAAGCCCAACATCCATCGGGGCCACGGGTTGCCCAGTCGTCTAAGACGCCGCAATTCACTGTGCAGAGTTGCGTCCCCTGGGCACGCCAGAAATCTATGATTGTGGGTTCGAATCCCGGTTCGCCCCGATTATGTTTCTAGGTTTGTCAGCACCATACCCGTGCTCGTGGGTTTCACCGAAGTGGTAAACGTCTGATACCTGCATCACTTCGGGCTTTCCTCCCACATTAAGCTGACACGCCGCGATATAACTGGAATACTGTTAAAAGCGGCGTTTAACCAAGCTCACTCACTCACCCAACAGCCATCAATGCGGACATCGCGTCAACTTAGGGGATGATGGTCCTCCACTGTTAGGA
The DNA here is from genome assembly GCF_022045235.1 of Haliotis cracherodii. NCBI lineage: Eukaryota > Metazoa > Mollusca > Gastropoda > Lepetellida > Haliotidae > Haliotis > Haliotis cracherodii. The sequence continues at coordinate 13,666,286 of NW_027266270.1, read as the reverse complement.
GGTGGAGTTCAAGAGGTGACGAGAGAGCCTGGAATATGAACCAAAAGCAGTAAGACCATCAACTGCCACCACTAAGGTAAAATGTTGATATGATTTGATTATGGATGGTCGACCACTCCTACACGTCAGGCAGCCAATGCCGTTGGGATCGCTCATGAAAAGTGAGAATATTCTGAGGAATCAATTGGGCATGGCAAAGGTTTCGGCACGCTGGGTTCCTAGGCTTCTGACTTCTGATCAAAGGGTCAGACCATTATTGATCATCTGCTTAGGCAACTGCATAAGATTATCATTGTTAAACATCTTGGAAAACTCACTAAAGGTGTGCTGTTCCATCAGGACAATGCCCATGTGCACAAGTCTGATGTCGCCATGTCTGTAATGCATTACTGGCTTTGAACTCATTGGTGATCCTCCGTATTCGACGTAGTCACCAGATTTGGCATCCTCAGATTTCCACCTTGTCTCAAACCTGAGATAGAACTATCTGGCAAGCATTATGCAAATATTTTTGACGCCATTTCTACTGTGGACGACTTTTACGCCTGCTGGAGGAAGCCTTATAAACCAGGGGGATCCACCAACGCGGTCCAGCGCAATTAGGCTCAGAACGTTTCATCAACACCTCTGATGCACTGACGTAAATGTCGGGATTAGAAAAAAGGAAATTTCGAACTTTCCATCTCTTAGCGATTGAGGAAGATGGAGAACGGAATTGGTTGGTTGGTTTGTTGTTTAACTCTCAGAAATACTCCAGCTATATGATGGCGGTCTGTAAATAATCGAGTCTGGACCAGACAATCCAGTGATTGACATCATGAGCATCGATCCATGCAATTGGGATCGATGACATGCATCAACCAAGTCAGTGAGCCTGAACACCTGATCCCGTTATTCGCCTCTTACGACAAGCATAGTCGCCTTTTACGACAAGCATGGGTTGCTGAAGACATACATGTATGCATCTATCAATGTTTCTCCATGTATACATCTGTCAGTGTTTCTCCATGTATGCATCTATCAATGTTTCTCCATGTATGCATCTATCAATGTTTCTCTATGTATGCATCTGTCAATGTTTCTCCATGTATGCATCTGTCAGTGTTTCTCCATGTAAGCATCTATCAATGTTTCTCCATGTATGCATCTGTCAATGTTTCTCCATGTATGCATTTATCAATGTTTCTCCATGTATGCATCTGTCAATGTTTCTCCATGTATGCATCTTTAAATGTTTCTCCACACATGCATCTATCAATGTTTCTCCATGTATGCATCCATCAATGTTTCTCCATGTATGTATCTGTCAATGTTTCTCCATGTATGCATCTTTAAATGTTTCTCCATATATGCTTCCATCAATGTTTCCCCATATATGCATCTTTTAATGTTTCTCCATATATGCTTCCATAAATGTTTCTCCATAAATGCATCCTTCAATGTTTCTCCATGTATGCATCCATCAATGTTTCTCCACATATGTATCTGTCAATGTTTCTCCATATATGCTTCCATCAATGTTTCTCCATTTATACATCTATCAATGTTTTTCCATGTATGCATCTATCAATATTCCTCCATGTATGCATCTTTAAATGTTTCTCCACACATGCATCTATCAACGTTTTTCCATGTATGCATCTATCAATATTCCTCCATTTATGCATCTATCAATGTTTCTCCATGTTTCAATGTTTCTCCATGTATGCTTCTTTCAATAATTTTCTATATATGCATCTATCAATGTTTCTCTATATCTGCATCTACCAATGTGCATCTATCAATGTTTCTCGACATTTGCATCTGTCATTGTTTTTTTCAATGTTTGCATCTTTACGTGTTACTACACATATGCATCTATCGATGTTTCTCATGTATGCTTCTATCAATAATTCTCTACATATGCATCTATCAATGTTTCTCATGTATGCTTCTATCAATAATTCTCCACATATGCATCTATCAATGTTTCTCCATGTATGCTTCTATCAATAATTCTCCATCAATGTTTCTCTGTCAATATTTCCTCACCCAGACTCACGTTATGCATTAGTACTGATGATCAATTTAAGGAAATTACTTTCATACCTTCATACTTTCAAGTCATATCTTTCGGACATTCCATGCGATATGAACATTTCGCCTAGTACCTATTTAATTAATTTTCATTAACAATGGTAGAGTGTCCCCTTTAAAATGAAAATGAAATGTCATTAGGGTTTCAAAGCGAATACGAATCATTTCCCATAAAGCGAAGCTAGTGTATTTCTATTCCAACATCTACCACCGTTTTACGTTACAGCGTATATAAACATCGCTCATCAACGCAGAGTTAGAATATGCATCACAACGGTACTTCGTTTGTTAATGTCTATTAAAGTTGCCCCTAGCGTCAAGTCTCCAGATCAAAGAGACGTCATCACGTTGACATACATCTAAAACCTCGATTATACAGAATATAGCCCTATAAATGTTCAATCCCGAATGAAACAGCGGCGTATCGATGTAAATACGTGTACATTTCATTTGGAGTATATTTCAAAGTAGGTCCTTTGATGTTAGATGTACCGTTATAGGCGGACGTGCACTGTCTGACGCACCTAACACCGCCCTGGAAGGAATCTGTAACGAGTGTAGCCGTGTTCTCATCCCTGTCAGGCAAATCACTCGTTTGTCATTTCACATTAATGATAGTCAATTGCGTGTTTGTTTGAGACTGATATCAAACCTCATGAAAGTGACATCAATATCAAACAACCCGGAAAGATACAGTGCCTTTTTCTCGATGTTACACATATTCCATCTTCCTCAGGCAGCTTTTTTGTTTTTATCATAAAGCCAAAGACAGACATCGATCGAGTTTTCCTTCCTTCATAAATACTGCAGAGTAACAAGTAGAGATGCAGGTTACAGATAAATTAAGGCAGTTTCGCTTTCAGGAATCGGTAATACCGTGGAGCGATAGTGACGAAGGTAATACACATTTTATTCCACACATGAGATGGACAATAACTCCTAGGCCTATACGTTCGTGTTACCCCTTGATGATCTCGGGTAAGACGAACATTTCCATCCGAGTGATAGTGATACCTGTAAATCTACTGAACCTATGTTAATGTTATGTTCAGTATAAAAAAAACTTGTGATGATCCGGTTAAGAATAGGTCTTCAGCAACCCATACCTGTCGTAAAGGGCGACTAACGGGATCGGGTGACCGGCTCGCTGACTTGGTGGTCATCGTATCCCAATTGCGTGGATCGATGCTCATGATGTCACTCACTTATTGTTCTGGTCCAGACTCGATCATTTACAAACCGCCGTGACACAGCTGGAATATTGCTGAGTGTTTTTTGCACACGTTTGCTTTCTAAGCACGGGGTTATCCAATATGTACATACCATCAGCACGTGGCTCAGCCTGACATGATTTTGCATTTTTGTTGTAGTTGTTTAACGCTTCAGTCTGCAATATTCCAGCTATATGACGGCGGTTTATAAATAATTGAGTCTGGACCAAACATTCCAGAGGCTGATATTATGAGCAACGATTAGGGGCGATGACACGCAGTCAACCTAGTCATGGGCCTGATCACCCTATCAACCCAGTTACCTCGTACAAACAAGCATAGATTGCTGGGGACCTATTCCAACCCCAGTCCCCAAGGGAATACAATATTGTAATATACTCTTCAAAATAAGAAACGCAAAACCAGATTTGTGTGAGGTAGGAAAATACATTAATACGAGGAAGCGTACAAGGTATTGAGCCTAAATGTTGTGGAGAGAACACTTGGTGATTGTAGTCATCTCAGTTATCGGTACATAAAGTCCAAGGTGAAGGTCAGCCACCATCAATAACGCGTATGTCCCCCGTTGGAATCGATAGCGGCCTGACATCTTCTGTCCATGGAAGAGACGAGTATGCGAATCATTTCCTGGGGAATGGTAGCCCACTCGGGCTGCAACGTAAAAGCCAACTGCTGCAACGTCTGGGGTCGTGGTTGACGTCGGCGTCTATCCAAATCATCCCACAAGTGCTCTATCGGGTTCAGATCCGAGGATCTGGAGGGCCAGGGGAGAACATCACGTTATTCTGGTGTAGACAAGCTCTTGTGATCCGTGCTGTATGCGGTCGAGCGTTGTCCTGCTGGAATACACCGTTGCCATTTCCATTGGGAGGACGTGTAGAGAATTTCGTTGATGTATCTTTGAGCCGTAAGATTGCCCTTGATATGGACCAAACCTGTCCTGTCATGATGAGAGATAGCCGCCCACATTATAACGCTACCCCTACAAACCTGTCCACTTCCTGTACGCAGTTTTCGGCGTAACGTTCTCCCCGACATCCGTAGACCCGTGCTCTTCCATCCCCTCGATTGAGGAGAAATCTCGATTCGTCGCTGAAGCAGACATCTCTCCATCGCAGCTGAGGCCATACCCTATATTGACGACACCAATACAGTCGTTGTTGGCGATGTTGTCGACTCAATATGACGCGTCGGACAGGACGTCATGCTCGTAGACCTGCTGCTTTTAAACGGTTTCGTACGGCCTGGTGGGAGATTCTGTGGGTATTTGGGATGCGGTTGAGGTGGCTGTGGTCGTCCTTTCACGTAGATGGCGCAGTCAGATGGAGCAATCTTGGGCAGGGGTGGTTACTCTTGGTCGTCCCGACCTTGGGCGATCATGTGTTGACCCATGCTGTTGAAACCGATCCACAGCCTTGTGATGGTGCTGGGCGCTACATTGAAAACCCTGCCTACTGCTTCCCCTGCCTACAAGCAGCCTGTTACGTTGTTTCTTTGCACTTTCTTTAATCTTGGCATGTTGTTGAACTGTCACTGTTCGATTGATGCAGATGCCAGGCCATCGAAAACCTTCCACTTTAATACCGTCCATTGTGCTGCTGCACGTGCTGTGCGTTTAGCTCCATGGCCCTTTTGTTAATGCACTGGGTGCGTTTTTCCGAATCGTACGTGTTTCACGACTAACGGTTTTCATGTCCTTGTGATCAATTTCAACCGGGGAATTTGACACTGACACTATAACACCTCTTCATTTTGCACGTCTTTGTCTGCTAATCTTGCTTTTATGGCGAAAAATATCTGTTTGCGTTTCTTTTTTTGAAGAGTATATATGAATATGCTTCTAGTTTAAAAAAAAATGACTTCTGGCATATTCAGTGTGCCTTGCAAGATCTATGGTAACCCGATAATCAATTATGCCGAAGATTCCACAAAACTTTAAATAGGATCTACAACATGTAAATGAAAAACACACATATAAAGGCTTACTGAAAAATGCATTAATGAAAAACCAGATATTTAGGGTTAGGTTTTTTTTCATACATGCATACAGACACAGACCATCACAGATAGAGCGTCCTAAAGGACCTGCACTCGTAGCCAGTCTCTGCGCTGCACGACAATGTGGTAAATCGTAAAGAAGAATGTCTTTGCCGTCTGTCTTTACTCAACACTGACTTGTTTTCTTAAGGTCGATACATCAACTTCGATAGGTGTTACAGCTGGACCGAAAAAAGCAATGTAAATGAACAAAAAGTAAGCACCATCGAAAAACATACGAAAAAAGACAACAGGAAATATGTTCATTTCTCTCTAACCCAACTGAATTCCGAACATGCAAACTTCATGTTTATCTAAACCCATATACATGAAATCCACAGTCACATTCTAATGAAATATTAAAACTAAATTTTAGTGCAGTTTCTTACGAAGGGAACACAATCATGCAACCGTGCATCACTCACTGCAACCCGTACACAGGTTCAGCGACAGAATCAATACGCCAACACGCAAGGCATTCTACAGTATGCGTTTTTGTCTTGCAATGAGTTCAGACATTAACCCCATAAGCGAGGCTATTACGGGCGTTGAAATAACCCTCTAATTGACAAACAAAACTGAACATTGTCATCTTTAAGTGACATTTGTTTGCAGCTTTGTGAGTCATGTTTTTTAAGCAGATATGATCAGTGGTTCTTTGTTGTTCCAGGTTTGGGTGATGATTGAGATGAAAGTGTTATCTGAAGTCCAGTGTTCTTCAGTGAACTCTGACCTGAATCAGTTCAGCATTGCGCAGTGATCAGCGATGTTTGTTGACTATCAGATGCTATCGATATTTCAAACAGATAGCAACATCAAGATGCGGAGGACGATTTGTACGGGAGATGGTTCAAATATTTGTTGACGCAGAATCGTGATGACTTGATACGTGATTGTTTCTATCCTACATAAAAAAGTATTCAACGCTTTTTTGAGTTTTGCATAGAACATGTTTCTTCTCATGACACATGATTTGGGCCGTATGGTAGCCTAGTGGTTAAAACGTTCGCTCGTAACGCTACAGGCCCGGGTTCGATTCCCCACATGGGTACAATGTGTGAACCCATTTCTGTTGTCTCCCGCTGTGATATGGCTGGAATTTACTAGCGGCTTAAAACTATATTCATTCACAAATAATTGGCTTGATCTTGGATCTGGTGAATCGCGTGGACGAGACTTATTAAGGAGGAATAACTTACGGATGAATGGAAGGGTAATAAAACGACTAATGGATGTGGATGGTGAATCTATGAATCAGAGATGAAAAATTTAATATACGTACAAGTATGCTGAATATTCATATGTCGATGTAGCAACATAACGTTAGTATTTGAGCTCAATGTATGCCACTTTGAAATGTACAAGCACGGGCATGGTACTGATCAATAAAACAAAATAATGAATAAAATCGTGTACGGTAGTGTAAAGGTTGCTTGGAAATACACGTACACCAAGAGATATCTATTTGACAATATTGTATTTCAAAACCCTTTAACCGGACTCCATTGTCGCGACACATCGGTTAAGGCAATGCATGGCGGCCTCGATAGAACCCAGAACATATCTTTGGTCCAATATCACCACTCTGCTTGTTTCGAGTTACGGAGAACGGACATATGTTTTGTTCCCGAGGACGTTGAATTAACTAGATGTTGTATTTTATGAATGTAAAACGGGAATAACAAGTCTCGATTATCCTACGACACAAAGGGCCCAGAAGGCAAAATAGCGGTGAAAATTATATGAATGGATCACTGGAAATCAGCGATGACACCAGGTGTTCGCAAACATTGTAATGGCGTGACTCTACAGTAGTAAGACCCGTAGGCACAAAATGGAAATGTTTTCAGTCTGGTGGTCATTTTGAGGCAGAAGCCACCAGCTCTCCAGGTGCCTCTCCACTGACCAATGTCCCTCCTCCAGACCAGACTCACACCATGCACGTGCCACAATCACTCCTACCCTCAGGCGATGACCGACTCATTTATGCACGCGCATTCAGCGACCAGTCGTAACGCTGCTAATTTGTCTCAAGGGGAGCCGCGGGTCTATAATTACACTTCGGACTTCGTCCAAACTTAGCCCGACTCCACCGACTACCCATTCATTAAGTCCAAGTGAGATTTCCGACCTAATGCGATTTTCTATCTTAGAGACAACCGTGCGCGTCCACTGGATCTTGCGGATTACTTGAGGTCCCGGCGAGGTCATCTGCTTGACCATTCAGACAGTATTACGACTGACCAGCGTCCGAGCCCTGTAATCACCGATATGGATATAACTTAGTAATGAGGTGTTTGTCCCTAATATCCGAAACAACGGGAGACACACACACGTCTGTCATTGTACCGCCGCCCCAGGTGACACGACCATCTTGTTGAGCCTACTTGCAATGACGTTTTGCTTAAGTAGTGTCTGGCTTAAGACTCGTCAACAAAGGGTCAACGTTAGGATTACCATAATTTTCATGGTGCGTTTAAGATTGTTTATATGAAATGGTTCTTAAATGTAGTTTATGATCTAAACGGCAATGGAAAGTATACACCCATGTTCGCTGGTGGCTAAAAATTAAACAAACAAGAAATGGCTATTCGACGGGGCTGTATTGGTTGCGGGTATCATTTTGGGGCCTTTGACCCTAAGTGTACAGTGTTTCGGCGACTGTTTCAGCCTAGTAACGTTTTGCTAACGTTTTGCTAACGTTTTGGTCTGATCCAATTATTAAGTGTATACCTTTTTTTTGGAGGGGGGGCAGTTTATGTCCCCGCAAAATTTCAGAGGACAATCATAACCTGAGTTCTAACATTGTTTTTAGAGCTTCTGAATTTTAAATTCGTTTCATTTAGCATCCATAAAAACTGTTTGTTAGCATCATACAGGTTCCCATGGTAAATGTCCTCGAAATATATACTCTGGATTTCCTTGCCTGCAACCAGTGATATAACTGAAATGTTTTTTATTCAAAATAGCGTTAATCCCAAACCTCCTCAAAATAACTGACCATATTGTATGATAATATACTATCCAATTTATGATCAGCATAAACACAGAGGCCGATTTGAGGAAAATATTACTCAAAAAGTGGGCAAGGTGAAGGAGGTCAGACTGGTGTTCAGGAAGCTCACCTTGTTATCTGAGTGAGTGAGTGAGTATGATTTTACGCCGCTTTTAGCAATATTCGAGCAATATCACGGCGGGGGACACCAGAAATGGGCTTCACACATTGTTCCCATGTCGGGAATCGAACCCGGGTCTTCGGCGTGACGAGCGAACGCTTTAACCACTGGGCTACCCAACCGCCCCCTGGTTATCTGATGGTTACTTTGATACGAATGCGATAAGACCCTTTCCATAATCATCTCTACTACAAGCAGTTTCGATTGTACGGTTCCGACTTTACCATGGGCATGTACTTATGAATTATTGTCAGATAGTGAGGATACCAAGTGTTCGCGAAAAGGTGAGCGTATCCTGCCCCACCGGTGGCACGCGTCACAAACAGATGCAAAGGCAAGTCTTCCACATGTCTACCATAAAACGTTTAGAAAGCTTTACTGATGCTTTGAATGCTGTATCTTTGATCCATAACTTTTGTGCAACAGCCGTGTGACGCTCTTTGAAATCTTGATAGAAAGAGCATGCTCGATGGTGCCACAAAAGTTGTGAATGTAGACACTAAAGGCTGGAGTTGCTTGAATATTGCTCGCAATGAAGGGAAAGTTGATCAAAGGAAAGTTGACTGAAGGAAAGTTGAAGTCATCCCTCTTGTCATACAGTCTTGTGGATAGTATTTCATGTCACTCTGAATCTTTATGCATAGAAGTTAATATGAGTGAGTGAGTGAGTTTGATTTAACTCCACCGTTAACAGTATTCCAGTTATATCACGGCGTGTCAGCTTAATGTGGGAGGAAAGCCAGACGTGATGCAGGTCTAAGACGTTTACCACTTCGGTGAAACCCACGAGCACGGGTATAAGTAAATATGAAACAGATGAGGCGGTCTCACTCGTCACATACACATATCGTCCGACTGGAGGAAAGATAAAATGCTCAGAAGCAGCCCAGTTACGATTGCATAAATGACTGATTATGACGCACGTTCACAGAGACTCGTGATGGTGTACCCCTGATACACATGCGTCAACTCCAACAGATCTACATCAGCGCGGGTGCGGATGCAGGCGCGTCATTGAGCTGCGATTGTGAAATTGATGCTGGGTTAACTGAGGATTATCCAATACCCAGATGACACTGTACAGGTTGTCATCTTTACGAATGTTGCAAATCTTCAACGTGGCGTAACTGGATATGCTATGACTGAAAATATTCATTTTAAATCTTTAAAGCAACCTTAAACGTGTAGTTATGTCGCGACTGTGTGCATTGAATGGTGGGAAGGAATTTCTGTAGAAATCGTTCGACAAATGAATTAACAGTAAACCCACCCCACTGAAATATGGAACTCGAGATCGAATGTACACCAACGTTTCTGTCAACAAAATGACAGAAAAAAACAATATTTATGGATGTGTATTTCCGCTATGTGTTGACTATCTGGAACTGGCCGTAGACCCAAAATCACTGTTCCGTTTTTGTAATTCTGACATTTGAGAGAACAAAAGTTTTTAGCGGGTTTAGCAATATCCCAGTCATATGACGTAGAGGCGACACCAGGGATGGGCTTCATATATCGTGGATTCGAACCCGGGTCGTCAGCGTGACGAGCCAACGCTTAAACTACTAGGCTACTCCACCGCAGCATGTCTCTGTAATTGACTCGTTTCAGTCAGCAAAGTCATTCATTCTTCAGCTCTGCGTCGGCACTTGTCCTCGAATAAAAGAACCAGCTCTTCAGATATGCAGGTGTAATCACATGCACTGGCTTAAACACGTTTTTAAATACTGGAGTGATGTGGCCGTGGCTCCGGATCTTGTCAAGTAGTCTGACAACGATGTTCCGAAGACAACGGAGGTCACCAAAATAACTTGCAAACAGCGCTTTGGTGTATCAGGCAAACATACATTAGTAAATCAGGTTCGACCCCAACGTCTAGGTACTGGTACCAAAGACGTGACAAGGGTATCAGCTGTGCTATAAAATGTTTTATATTCTCGGGAATCAACAGCACGACAAACAGGGACTATATTGTTGGCATAGGAATCGTGCTTTAGAAACCAACTTTGCAAGTTTGTGATGTTTAAATGTTGTGACTCGGTTTCGATTGATAAGAGCAAATAGGTGTGTATCTAAATTTGTATTGATATAATCGCCACTCACGAAATTACTACATTACATGTACTACAGTGTTAGATATACCATGAAACGATGACATAATGTAATCATTTTGTCAGTAGCCTCTTTTTGTAATACTTCCTGATTTGTCTGAAGTTACGATTGTGGCTTGTAGTGACGTGTGTTCCTGCGTCATTACATAGTGTAGTTTCTGTTCGCGTTTAAGTCGTATCCTCCGTCGAAAAACAGGAACGCCACTGTGTCCCCATTTTGTTTCAAGCAATAGGCCCACATCACATCTCTAATATCCCTGGCACCGCTCTGCAGGCCATCATTATAATCATTGTAACATCTTTTGTTTGTTTGTTGTGTAATGCTGCACTCAGCAATATTCCAGCTTTATGACGGCGGTCTGTACATAATCGAGTCTGGATAAAACAATCCAGTGATTGATATAATGAGCATTGATCCACGCAATTGGGATACGTTGACATGCATCAGCCAAGTCAGTGAGCCTGACCACCCGATCCCGTTTTTCAAGCATAGTCGCCTTTTACAGCAAGCATGGGTTGCTGAAGACCTCTTCTACCCCGGATCTTCACGTATTGTAATATCTGACACTGGTAAGGTATAGTTGGACTGATTCAGAAGGTGGTACACAAACTTGCATCTGAATTTTCATCTGCATCTTGACAGACTAGTGCCAAGACCCATTCGAGTAATCTCAATTCGGCATGCAAGTGTATTTCAAGGATCTGATTTCAACACCGCATGTGACCAGTGTCGTGAGAATGGCTGCGTTGGGGCTCTGAGGATGCTTCTGTATTCAGAACTGGCGTGGTTACCTATACAGCGTTTGTATTACTTGTAATTACAAGGGTAACTCACAGGTAATTTTTCCATGTTTAAAATAATTTCAAAGCCAAAATGTGAAACAGCAGGGAAGACTAGCGACAAAAGTTTTAATTAATTTTGACATGTTTGGTCGTTTACCATTTCCTCGTAAATTGTTTATATTGCTTAAGGGTATGAACAGAATGGCGGATACAGTTTAGTTTTTTGGACACATGGTATGTCAGGATGGACTGAAATCCTAATTGACTAACCTCGCATACCTCCTGACCTTAGCCGTGCAATTGCCTCGGGAAGGGGGGGGGGGGGGGGGGGGGGTAGATGCTTTTAGTCGACGTGCTATATGCAGTGTCGCTATTGATCATCAAGAATAACACAGATATAGCCACGTACACGTGGACCCCTGCCTTGGCAAATGACGTCACTTCTTTCCTCGTCAAAAACACCGCAACACGATGTTCAGAGTTATTTCCCTTCGCTTTATCAGGATCCACCGTTCGTGGGTTCATTTCCCAGTTGCGCCACGGGTATTATCCGCGGTTTGTCTGCTCTATCCCTTGCTCGCCAGTTTCGCCAAAGAGGTAAACGTCTACGACTATTAAGGAAGGGTACTTTCCTTTCACACAAAACCGGTGGGGTAGCCTAGTGGTTAAAGCGTTCGCTTGTCACGCCGACGTCCTGGGTTCGATTCCCGACATGGGTAGAAAGTGTGAAACCTATTTCTAGTGTTGTCCGAGGTGATATTGCTGGAATATTGCTAAAAGCGGCGTAAAGTCCAACGCACTCACTCAAACAAGACCGATACGTGATATAACTGAAATACTAGACGAGGCTGAGCTTGTGTTTATGTTGAAGATTTTTGGGCATCAAGCGTACTTGTATTTGGAAGTACTCCGATTTCAACTTAGCCTGTCTTCAGTGAATAAATCTTTCAAAAACAAATTAAATTTTCTTTTTGCATTTAAACGTAAACACGCACGCACGCATGCACGCACGCACGCACCTGTGTTTCTCGGGTTTGCGTGCACCATACCATTGAAAACGTCTAATATCGGCATCCGTTTTGGCTCTCATCCTCACACTAAATTTTCATGAGGTTATATAACTGAAAACTGTTCAAAGCGGCTTTAAACCAAACTCACTAACTACCTCCGTTATCCCTGTATTTATTATGCTTACACGCATTGCTTACACGCATTGCCGATAAGCTAACAGTACACTGATCAGTGGACAGACCGGCCCATCGCTTGCGTTGTCAACATCTCATTGTCATTGAGGAACACACTACCGACAAAACATAAGGGAACTGATGAAATGATATAATGAAGGTGAAATGACGATAGATGTGTGTAACGTTGATCTCGGGCGTGAAAAGATCAATGTAATTATGGTGTGTCCACCCTGTTGGGCGGAGCACGCACGACACCTTGATGGCATACTGTTAACTTGCGTGAGGTTGCCTTTGGTATTGCATTCCATACAACCTGATGAGCTATCCCATGCTGGGCCACGTCGACGGGTGCTGTGTCCGGCGTACACTCCCCTTCCGCCTAAGAACACAGGTTACACACAACCAAATGTTTTCCCATAGACTTCTAAAGTAACGTTATATTTTTAAAAAAATAAGTAAGCTTTCAACAGCTATTACCTGTACGTGTGTGCACAGTTTGGCCTTAGAGCAGCAATAAAAAATTATAAAAAATGACTAGCTTAGCCAGCTCCTTTTCCGAGTATAGGAAGCTAATCACACCACCCCCAGTTTCGCACCAAATGTCACCTACTTGAAAATAGCTGTGGTCACATTCAGCATAAGTCATCATGTTGAAAAAGACAGTACTAAATATAGAAAAACATGGTCAGTTTTAATAACTGGATGGATGTACATTTGAAAGACATAAAAATCTTACAGAATATCCTCCAGTTACAGCCTGCAGACATCTCTCTCCCTACTAAAACCGCACTGTCCAAACTGGTTCTGATTTGGTGTAGTAGAACCTTTAGCGTGCCAGTCCAAGGTCCGTATGCCTTCTCGTGGGAGATAATCGAAGACGACCTGGGCACAATGTGGTCTGGTCGCTTTGCCATTTTGCCGTTCAAAATTACTGCCGATGATTCTTGCAAGTAGAACAACGACAGGTCGCAACATATCACTGACCAGTCAAATGTCCATTCACAATAACCAAATCAGTTCGCCTGTCATGTGTGTACCGCCACATACCACGACATTAGAACCCTCATACTGATCATGGTCAATAAATGTTGCCCTGGCTTACCATTCGCCGCCACGTCGCCATCAACGTTTTCTGCCATCTGTGAATCGGAGGCAGAACCTTGATTCCTCTGTACAACTCATGTAACGTCATAGGGGAGCAGCCTATACAGGACGCCTTGCTTTCAGCTTTCAGACAGCAAGCTGCATAGAGCTGGTTTTAAAAAGCAGAAGTTGAAATTCGCTCTTCCGTTACCGACGGAGTTCTCTATGACAACATGGGCAGATTTGAATCTATTGCGTAGTGCAATTATGAGCTGATCTTTTCTAGGTGACGCTTTGTCGCTTTGTTTATTTGCAAATATTCTGGCAACGTGGGATATTAACATTGACACCCCCCCCCCCCCACACACACACACACACACCCACACACACACACACACACACACACACACACACACACACACACACACACACACACACACACACACACACACACACACACACACACACACACACCGACCCCTCTATCTATCCACAGTTCGCAATTTTGCCTGTTCAATGACATACTGTCTCGGAGGTACTTTTAATCACACCACGTGCTGTTCATTCATAATAAGAAATTTTATTGTGATTAGATGTTGCGTTCAGATGCAAAGTACCCTTCAAAGATATCAACATTCAAATCATAAGTTTCCTTTTTTTTACCTCGGTAGTAGATACATTTAACTTAATATTTTCCGAGCTGGGCAACATGCATAAAAAGATACCACCAGTAAATCGATACTTGTAGTTACCAAAATACTCCAGTAATAGTACACTTCATCGTAGTCAGAACCTTCCCATATCCAATTCGTTTTGACGAGCTCATTTGAAATGTGCGCTTTTCTGGAATTCATATAAATACTGTTTGTAACATTAAAGGGAAACCTTAAGCTGCTGATGCAGTTAAAGACATACATTACTTCTGATGTATGGAAAAGCGCATAATGTATCACAGTTAATGGTAGAAGAACTAACAGCTCAGTCTTGTTCCTCAGAAAGCGATCTGTTCAGGATAACGACACCGATGTGTTTGTGTCACACGACTGTCTTCTCTTAGGAGTCATTAGACTTGGGAATATTGAAAAAGATGTTTCTTTGGGTGATTGCCGTTTCTTCCCAACTGCATATTACTGCATCTATTGTGATATATTACTGCATCTGTGATGATATCACATTACTTCATCTTTGGTGATATATTACTGTACCTATGATATCACATTACTGCATGTACGGTGATATATTACTGTACCTTTGATATCACAGTACTGCATCTATGGTGATATATTACTGTTCCTATGATATCACATTACTTAATCAATAGTGATATCACATTACTGCATATATGGTGATGTATTACTGTTCCTATGATATCACATTACTGAAGCTAGAATAGGAGATGATGCAGAAACAGTCGATTGAAGTCCTGAGCGTAGGCTGACAGTGACAATGTACGTATGTTGATATTGACTGCAGTACTAACTTAACCATTGTGTGTAGATCGAACAGAAGTGATGGTATATATCCTGTATCAGTCGCAACTTACTGACACCCATGAACATCCGGGGTAGACTGGGTCTTCAGCAGCCCATGCTTGCCGTAAAAGGCGACGACTATGCTTGTCGTAAGAGGCGACTAACGGGATCGGGTTGTCAGGCTCGCTGACTTGGTTGATGCATGTCATGGATCTCAATTGCGTGGACCGATGCTCCTGATGTCAGTCACTGGATTGTCTGGTCCAGACTCGATTATTTTACAGACCGCCGTTATATAGCTGGAATATTGCTGAGTGTGGCGTTAAACAACAAACAAACAAAGTTACTGACTGTGTATAGAAAGGTAGTAATAGTAAAGTACATAAAAGCTTTACCCAATGACAGGCCCTAACAGTCAATAGCGGGTGTGACAACCATTTATTTTGATACAGGCGAGGCAGCGGCGGCGCATTGAAGACACCAGATGATCGAAAACGGCCTGAGGATAATTGTTCCAAATGTCAACCAAAATTAGTCCTACTGAGCTGCGTTACAGGCTGATTTTAGTCCTGCCGTAGGCGTAGTTTAATCTCATCCCAGACATGTTCTACGGGGAGTGGTCTGGAGAAACAGCCGGCCAGGCAGTATTACCCTGCTACAACATGACGTCACGTCCCTGCATTTGCACTTATAGTGGAACGTGTTCTCGTACAATGCCTTTACCAGTGATAAGTTGTGTTCCCTCGTGAGTTGTGATACCACCCCATACCATGACTTCACCCCAAAACTGACGATGTTGAGTAACGGCATCGTCTCTTAAACGTTCTGTAGACCCTAGCACGATCATAAGAGCTGTCCAGATGAAACCTGGACTCATCAGTGAACAGTGTTCTGTCCCTGTCTTGTCTTCGGAACCTCACGTGTTGTCTGCAACAAGTTAGGCGTGTCTGACGGCGACGTGTAGGCAAATTTGGGCGTATCCCTGGACATCGGATGATGTGCCCCCTCAACCGGTTGCGGACGGTTCTGCCACTAATTGGTTTCAACCAATGAATTATCAGAACTGTTGATATGGCAGTTGGATTCCGAAGGTGCACCAACAGAATACGGTTGTCTTGTTGACGTGACGTCACGCGTGGACGACCAGCCCGTGGCAATAAATGAGTGTTGCCCTGCTGTAGATAGCTCTACAGGAGATGGTAGTGAGTTTCGTTGAACAATAAAATGTCTGACAACTTCGTTTGCGTCATTCCTGTCAGCAGCATATCCACGCCGCGTAGACGTTGATTTTAAGCAAGCCGTGGCTTTACGTAAGCGTTATTTACGGTTAAACAAACGTATTTTTATAAGCACCTGATGGCTAAACAATCATTTCTTGGTATTCACATCACCACGTGTGTGAGTATCATGCTCTCAACAAACACGCAAACATTCTTGGATTTTATCTATAAAATTAAATGTCCCCGAAAGTGCCACAAATAATACATTGTTGCTAGGTGGTTTTATTATACATGAATATATTTTCCAAATATTTGGACCGATGGTTTTAATTGAAAAAAACATATATCTGGTTTTGCAGCTGAAGCTTAGAAATTATCTAATCTCCATACCAAATCCCTGGTGGCCTTGACGTCACGTCTTCCTGATCTTGGATCATGTTGGAGGCTCCCTCTTCCCCTCTTGAGCTCTGCTGCCTAACTCTTAACACTGGCAAAGGAAGGAGTATCATCCCTAAAGTTGACGCTTTTTCCTCATTTATTGCTGATGGAGTTTCAGCTGGTGATACTTGCATGGTAATAATTCTGTTGTCCAACAAATGAGAATACCTAGACTGATGTCTGCAGAAATATGCTTCCTGTTTGTGTATTTGGATCAGATGCAACCCGTTTTCATAGACAGTATTAATGCCCACACACTGTTAACAGTGTACTGCACACAGCCTGTAGAACCTTTCAGCCACTCTTCGTATTAACCGCAGTGTCCACTTACTCGTTGAGTGTAGAAGGTAGATGATAGTATATAAACTGAATGTAGTGTCTAGTTTCTAACGGTGTTTATTGACCGCAGTGTCTACTTATTTGTTGCGTGTAGAAGGTAGGTGATAGATTATATACTGAATGTAGTGTCCAGTTTCTAGTCGTGTATATTGACTGCAGTGTCTACTTACTTGTTGTGTGTAGAAGGTAGGTGATAGTATATATAAAGAATGTAGTGTCCAGTTTCTAACGGTGTTTATTGACTGCAGTGTCTACTTACTTGTTGCGTGTAGAAGCTAGGTGATAGTATATATAAAGAATGTAGTGTCTAGTTTCTTACGGTGTGTATTGACTGCAGTGTCTACTTACTTGTTGCGTGTAGAAGGGTTGTGATAGTATATAATTTTATACTGAATGTAGTGTCTAGTTTCTAACGGTTTGTATTGACTTCAGAGCCCATTCACGCTGTGCAGATAGGTAGTTGTGAATGTTTCCAGAATGGTGTCCACTTACAGCATGTAGAAAGGTGTTGACAGTATACAAACTGACCTCAGTGTCTAGTTCCCGTATGTAGGTTAGTGATAGTAAATTTACTGTTAGGACTACTGACCTGTGTGGCAGGGTAGTGACAGTAAATTTTCTGTTAGGACCACTGATCTGTGTGTAGGGTAGTGATAGTAAATTTACTGTTAGTACCACTGATCAGTGTGTAGGGTAGTGACAGTAAATTTACTGTTAGGACCACTGACCTGTGTGGCAGGATAGTGACAGTAAATTTACTGTTAGGACCACTGATCTGTGTGTAGGGTAGTGAGAGTATGCAGGCTGCAGTACCTAAGTACAAACGGTGTGTAATGCTCAGGACAGTGCCTACTACTGTGTGTGTGTGTGTGCGTGCGTGCGTGCGTGCGTGCGCGCGCGCGCGACAATTTGATCAGGCTTCCTCAATCTATATTCTTCTGTTTTATGGTATTACGCGGCCGGGGTTCGAACCCACCTTCCGCTCTCCGGCAGAAGCTCTATCCACTAGACCACGGAGGCGGGCAGATTGTGCTGTCGTTCTATCACCGAATGGTAAGCCAGAAACAGTCGGCGCAAGAAATTCATATGTGCATGAACATTTTCTGGGGTTAAACTATTTTAATCGATGACTCAAGAAAACAGATGCCCTTATTCTAATACCGTATTGATTTTAAAAAAAATGCAAAGTAGATCTATGCTTCGCTCCATGTTGTTCATCATTTAAAACGTTTCCATAAAATTTGATTGAAAGCCAATACGTGTCGAGTTTCCTAGTGGTCGATAAGCGTTATTACGATTTCTGAGATCGCTTATTAAGAAGGCTAAAAACGAAACAGTAAGCACGAACATTTCAAATATATTACTCCCCGCCAAGAGTCTTATCAAATTCATCATGATACTCTGAAATGAATCCGAGTCTTAGTCAGTGTCGCCAACCCAGGAGCCTCCAGTTCAATCAATACATTATCATTTTCACTTGCAGAGAATGAAATAAATACCCATCATCGATAAGAAACATATATCCGTCGACCTCAGCTAACCACTATCTACATCCTTAGAAGTAAGCCAAACGGATAATGCCGCTCGTTGGTAGAGAAATGCCAAGCACGACAGGAATACGCACTATATTCATATTTTCATATGACGCACAACGGCGTGGCTAAATACTTCCGATATTGAAAAAGAACGTCAGAAAGCGGGTTTCATTTCTGCAGAAACACGACAAAGATGCTGGTTTAGATTCTATGATATGTAATTACTTCCGCTTGTCTCGTGTGGCGAAAAATATAGCCGGGAACAAGCCTAATTGGAGACTAAATGCTCCGAAAAATAATTCTATATTTTATGAGCTCCAATCACGAAAGGATGCTTCAATCTATGCATCGTTCATACTCGCACCTTGCAAGTTTTTTACCGCTTTTTTTTGTTCCTGGAACATTTTTAAAAAGTCCTCTTCGAATATTGCCCCTACGCATGCTATGCGTTATTTATGAGGTGATTTTTGCCTTAAGGTATCTAATTTTCTGTGTTCAAATGAATACGATTTGAGATTTGAGAACGAGGTCATCCACAGCATGGAAGGACCGTATTTATGTGTTAATATTCGATGGTCATATCTGATTCCAAACGACTGCCTCCGTGGTCTATTGGTTAGAGCGTCTGCCCTGAGAGCGGTGGGTCGGGGTTCGATCCCCAACCGCGCCATACCAAAAGAAAACCCCGTTAACGTGAAGAACCCCGTTAGAATACGTCTTCAGCGACCCATGCTTGTCGTGAGAGGCGATTAAGGGTCCGGTTGGCAGACTCGCTGACTTAGGTGACGCATGTCATCGTATCCCAAATTGCCTGGATCGATGCTCGTGATATCAATCATTGGATTGTCTGGTCCAGACTCGAGTAGTGCCAGGCCGCCGTCAAATAGCGGGGATATTGCTGAGTGCGGCGTTAAACAACAAACAAACAATCAAACAAACATCATACCAAAATTCTTTGAAAGATGGTAATTACCGTGCCTAGCACTTGGCATTAAGGGGCATTAAACAAGGACTGGTCGGCTCTGAGAATACTGTGTCTGCGTGGGGTGTTCATGTTAAACTGCGGCATGGTATCTCAGTTAGCTATCGCTATACAACCGGCATTAGTCTGGACTAGTGCAAGCATCCACACACACTCAAAGGGGACCGACCATATGATATTCTGGGGGTAGGGTTGAGTGGGGTTGCAGCTGCAGCAGAAAACATATCTAACCTCGAGACAAAATCCCAGAATATCAAATGCTCGGTCCCAAACCCCAATTAACCTCTTTTCGTCTAAGATCGGGATGAACTGGTCAGACCCTGTCTTGTGACAAATAAGTGCCATTTGTACCCCGATGGTGTGCATGACCGCCTTATACTTCATGCTTTTCAGCCTAGACTCGAGATTTTACAGGACGCCGTTATAGATGCGAAGCATTAGCTAACTCGTTTACGAAATGAGCATGAGGTAGAAAGTGAGGCGAGGTGGAATGGGGTTTAACGTCGCGTTCAAGATTATTGCACTTATAGAGCGACGTGCATGTACGTGTGTGTTTGTGTGGCTACTTGTACTTGTCCGGAGTAATGCTGATTTTATAGTGTTAGCCCACGGAGATACCATGGAGCAGTTTAACACAAATACCCCACTCAATCCTTGTTTCATCCCCTTAATGCCGAGCGCCAGACAGGGAAACAACAAGTACCATGACGCGGCCGGGGATGGAATCCCCGAGCCTTTCGCTCTCCGGGCGGACTCTCTACCGCTAGACCACGGAGGCGGTCTGCAAGAGGTGGAAGAGGTCCCCCCAGAGCCGTATGCATGTCAAAAGTATCATTCAGTATCATTTTGTGTATTTCTCATCTTCATCATCAGTTTCAGAGGAAGGGGCTGAGCGAAAGGAAAGAAGTATCAATAAAAGACACAAAACACTTTCCATAATCTTGGAAATCTGTATTTAAAGCCGATCCATTACACGATTCCGACTATATCATGACCATTGGTTTGTGAATCACTATCAAATAGTAATGACACCAGGTTTTCACAAAAGGGTGAGTGTATCCTGCCTCATCGGTTGTACCTGTTACAAAACAGGCAAAGGCAAGTCAATTGTTGACCTTAAAAAACACGGGAACATCTTGTACAAGTCAAAATAGGGAATGGCATCGAACGAATCTTTTTGTCACTGATGTGTCATATTTGGAATTCTCCACATGTTTATTTCAAAACTATTGGAAATATTTACTGAGGCCTTGATTATTGTAGCCTTGACAAAACAACTTCTGAGCAAGAGTCGTATGACGCTCTTTGAAATCTTGTTAGAATGAGCATGCTCGATTGTGCCTCAAAAGACACTAAAGAGCTGCGGGAATATTGCTGACATAAAGGGAAAGTTGACTATTGGAAAGTTGAAGTCATCCCTCTTGTCATACAGTCTTGTGGAGAGTGTTTTGTCTCTCTGAATCTTTATGCATAGATCTAAATATGAAACAGATAGCGACGATCTCATTGGTCTCCTATATTTCTAGTTCACGTTGATAAATCAGTTGAATGGAATTGGCTATTTGATAGTTATTGAAGGATGCTATCGTTATACCTGAAGTTCTTGGCCACATTACCTTGTTTTGACTTTGCCAATCCGAGCAGAAAGTCCGATTAATATGCAGAAAGAAACAGATTCGCAAGAAGAGGAGCACAATTGGTGCCTATGGGGATGCCTACTTTTTGTCTACATGTCTAATTTACATTCATCAATGAAAAAGTCGAGCATTTCACATATTGTTTTCTCAGAGAACTGATCATGGGATGCTGAGGACCAATTCGAAATGTGAATGTGATTGTATTAAGAATTATGGTTAATCTCAGAGACGGGGATTTTTGTGGAACATTTATTGGACCCAGCAAAATATCTCCTTTTGTACGGTTTTATTTCAATTGGAACCCAATACAAAAGAGGAATGAACGTCTTCAGGTGTTGGAGTCAAGTTAAAAGTTGACAGTTCTGATGAATGGTTTTGGCAGGCTTCTTTCCCCAAGCAATTAATGTACTTATTCTTACATAAAATGGTTACGTTAGTTGAGGTCTTGTCAGTGGGAACACCTCAACATTTTTCATGCATTGCAAGCAGATTTTGAATGAAAGCTGGCTGGGACAGAATTGGTTTATTCCAAATCTGTTTCCTCTTCTTGAGTCTAGGCATTCTACCAATGACAGCATCAGGCACTGAATTAATTAATCCACTCTGTAAGACATCCAACAGGTTCCTCTTCTCGTTCGGCCCAAGGATTTGGCGCATGCTTCAACAGCATCCATAATGATTTTAAAGTTTGGATCCCAATTGGTAGAAGGCTGCTCACGGTATTCTGATCCATATTTGAATAACTGACGAAGGTTGTTATTGTCAACAATAGCGACGTCACCTTGAATATCTACAGGTTGGTAGCAGTATGCTGAGTCTTGGCAGCCACACGTAGTTGAATTTACACCATGATCTGCCAAGTCTATGCTCTTCTAGACGCTCCTATCATTGAACAGCCTGGACGAAATGGTGTTCGTATAGGAAAATGAAAGTGTTGGTGGTCCCATTTGAAATATTGTGGCACATTTTGGGAAACCGATTTTTGTCTGAGAATGTTACTTAGATTTAAGACTACAATTCCCTGGTTTGCAAATTTTAAATCCAAGAACATGCAGTCTTTGTCTGATTTAGTGGAAGTGAAACGAGCTCTACTCCGTGCACGGAGTTTGTGCGAACCCAACTGTGCGCTGATATTTATGCAATGTGTGTAGCGTACAGGTGGCCGCAAGGCGATATGACACGTGCGATTGCATGATGCCGTCTGGGATCAGTCTTGGTTTGCTTCGCTGGTAAAACATGGCATCTTCATTGCATTCCTTGTGTTCACAGGTGATAGAAGAACGTAGTGTATACGAAAGGTAAAAGGAAATATTGACACGTTGGTGTCTACAGTATGTGCAAACAAGGTTCACAATACGAAGTTTAATCCTCAAAAGTACAAACTGGATATTATTTTGAACTCTTTCATAAATACAACTGCTTACCACTCGCATGCTCACCGTGTTCTGTTCCGAGTGTACTGGTTATCGTATCCAGATGAAGGCTTACAAGAAGGGGAAAGAAAGAGGTTCTTCGAATATCATTTGATTTAAACATATTATATTGCGAAATGTCAATCGTATCAGGCACAAGTGACACACTCACGAGGCCTTCATATATATACATTTCATTCCATTATGTGGGCAGTCGGGTAGCCTAGTGGTTAGAGTGTTCGATCACCACGCCGAAGACCCGGGTCCGATTCCCGACGTGGGTACAATAAGTGAAGCCCATTTCTGGTGTCCCCCGCCGTGATATTGCTGGAATATTGCTAAAAGTAGCGTAAAACCATACTCACTCACTCATTCCATTATGTGTGTGAAGCCCATTTCTGGTGTCCCCCGCCGTGATATTGCTGGAATATTGCTAAAAGTAGCGTAAAACCATACTCACTCACTCATTCCATTATGTGTGTGAAGCCCATTTCTGGTGTCCCCCACCGTAATATTCCTGGAATATTGCTAAACGGGGCGTAAAACCATACTCACTCACTCATTCCTTTATGAAAGGACAACGATAGACATTTTGAATGATGTAATGTGCGGGACCAAGAGAATTATTCTAAAGTGTGATATGTGTATCATTTTACAACATCAAAATAAGTGCCATAACTGATACAGAGTAAAAAAACCGAAGACTTTTATTCATAGATGAATAACACATGGAAGAATCGATACAAAAGACAGATAAACTGCCGGGAAAAAAATAAAATATGCATTTGACCAAGAAGATTACACACGTTATCAAAATGTTACTCGGCTGAAAACAGACGCCGAAACACTGCAATCTGACGTTCCAAAACATAACTATGATTCCCGTATTAAATCAAATAAACTATCATCGAATAACTATTTCTTGTTTGTGTCAACTTTAGCCACAAAATTGGTTGTAAAATGATGGACACATCTAAAAATTGATTAAATATGTTCTTCATCATCCTCTTTATCCCCAGGGTATTTAGATAAAACTCTACTTACCCCTAGATCCTTATCCGTGGTTCTAGCTGTCTCGCTACAGTTTTTGACCAGGAAGGAAATGTAGAACCGACTGTTTGTTTGTTTGTTTGTTTGATGTTTAACGCCGCACTCGGTATTATTCCAGCTATATGGCGGCGCTCAGTAAATAATCGAGTCTTTGACCAGACAACCCAGTGTTTGACATCATGAGTATCAATCCCCGCAATTGGGATAAGATGACATGCATCAACCAAGTCAGCGATCCTGACCACCCGATTCCGTTAGTCGCCTTTTACGACAAGCATAGTCGCCTTTTACGGCAAGCATAGTCACCTTTTACGGCAAGCATAGTCGCCTTTTACGGCAAGCATGGGTTGCCGATTCTATCCTATTCTACCCCGGATCTTCACGGGTCTAGAACCGATTGAAGATGAGAGACACAAGGTAATACCGGCTGCCTAAGAACCTAATACAGAGGATTCGGTGGACACAGAGCCCCGTACCCCGATGTTCGTTTATACCGCCAGCTACTGGTTTGTTGGGCTAAGACTGGATTATTGACAGTCTGCTGGATCATTGCACACTGCGGCATAAAAGAATATTCGTGTATTTCGCTGCACGAGCGGGTGTGTCCACGAATAAACTGTGTGAGATTTTCCAATTTAGAGCGTTACTCAGATACTTTTCGAAAATATAAATTCATCATTTTCATCATTCAATTTGTACATGTAAGGGCATTTAACTGATAGGGTCAACGTTGTCGGGGGCAAGAGCGGTGAGGTTGACCTAGATGCACGTTCTGAGGAAACATTGCTTGTTGAGGACATCAAGATAAAAATGATTTTAATGGAACTTCGTGTCCCGGGAATACGCACCTTCCAGATGACTAAACCCCCGAGTCATTTATTGACGGGGCTGCCCATGTTTGATAACCTGTTTATCAAGGCAATTCGACCATCTGGATTACGTCACTTCATTTGCAATTATATTCGGTGTCGCCATCTTGTTGTCGATACTGGCGATGAAGGAAGATCGGATCTTTTCCTTGCAACAAGTGTTGCATGTGACACTGTTGCTCTTGGATGAGGGGCAGCACGTGGGTGCGGGGATCAACCTGTACTTAAAACATATTAACAAAACAACCCTTGAAGATCCGGGTTAGAATAGGTCTTTTTAGAATAGGTAAAAGGGGACTATGTTTGTAAGAGGCGACTAACGGGAATCGGGTAGTCATCGTATCCCAACTGCGTTGATCGATGCTCATGATATCAATCACTGGATTGTCTGGTCCAGTCTCGATTTTTTTACAGACCGCCGTCAAATAGCTGGAATATTGTACGGCGTTAAACATCAATCAATCAATCAATCAATCAATCAATCAACAAAACAAAGACAGCGGGATTAATTCACTGCGGTTGACGACGCGAGGTCGTAGATATTAGCCACATTAGTGAAGATGAGGTGAAATGGGGATTAACATCGCCTTCAAGGTCAAAACACTAATATGGCGACGTGCGTGCACGTGTGTGTGTGTCGGCTTGTACAAGTCCAGACTATTGTCGGGTTTATAGTGGTAGCCCATTGAGATACCATGCCGCAGTTTAACATGAA
This sequence comes from Haliotis cracherodii, assembly GCF_022045235.1. Taxonomy (NCBI): domain Eukaryota; kingdom Metazoa; phylum Mollusca; class Gastropoda; order Lepetellida; family Haliotidae; genus Haliotis; species Haliotis cracherodii. Next base: position 13,640,932 of record NW_027266270.1, on the reverse strand, counting down.
TACACACTCAGACACAGTGTACTGATTACGTACCGACCAGTCCGTGTTTTAGCCCCTTAATGCCGAGTGCCAGGCAGGGTAAGAACAAGTACCATCTTTCAAGCATTTTGATATGACGCAGACGGGGATCGAAAAACCGGCCTTCTGTTCTCTGGACAGACGCTCTACCACAAGACCACTCAGGCGGTTCCGTGTTGGTTGGTTGGTTTGTTGTTTAACGCCGCACTAAGCAATATTCCAGCTATATGACGGCGGTCTGTAAATAATGGAGTCTGGACCAGCCAATCCAGTGTTTGACATCATGAGCATCGATCACGCAATTGGGATCGATGGCATAATAAGCTATCGCAATAATATATCGCAATCAGGAATCGAACCACCAATCTCTGGCAGACGCTCCATCCACTACACCATGGATGCGGTCCCACTTTGGGAGCATGACGCTGACAAACCAAGGATCATAATCAGGACGCGGATGGGGCTCGAACCCGTGATCAGCATTTCCTGGCCCGGCTAAGGGACATAACTCTGTACTGCAATGCTATACAGAAACGAAATCCCTAACCCCAAGGCTGTTCCTATCACGCCAGGTTCATTGATTAAATAACTGCTATTATGTGAGTTAATACTGCACGATAACAAAAACACGTTTTATTCGAGCATCTGTTAAGGTCGAGTTCGTTATATCAAAAGTTGTTTTACACTACTCCAGTATCTCCTTCTCGCTGCGGAAAAACGGTCAGCATCGTGTTTTTGTTCCAATGGACCCGATGTTTCAACATCCATTGCAAATCCCGACAATTAATTACGATTCAGAACTCGTATTGCAAAACAGTAAAATCGATGTTTGTTTTAAAAAATCGAACAAAGACGAATATCATATGCCATAAATGTCAATACAAGAAGAACATACGCCACATGTTTTAATACAAAATATGTCTTGATAAACAGATCGGCATGGAAGCCCGCCACAAAAATTATTGACTTCCAAATGACATCCTTGTATCCTTCAAATATAACCTGTCAAGTGAAATCTAATTAAGGAAGACGATATTTCATTTCTTGGTTCACATGCCAATCTTAAATGAAAGAATGGTTAACATTGATGGATTCATAGAGCATTTTCAATTCATTTACGAGCTAAAAACGTGGTCACATTGCGTGACCCTTTGCCTGGAATAAGGGCGATGTTTAACCTACATGTAGTGCATGGATATTGTCGTGTCTTGTCACGCCCATCCGCTCAGTTCTCATGTGCACAATTTGTGACGTCTATCCGTTGTGTCTAAAATCATTCAAGACCAGAAACACTCGTTCTCAACTTCCAATCTACACGAAACATTGATCCGATTCGAGCCGTATTTTTGCTGATTCCTTCTGGTTCCCAGTTTGAGCCTGAATTCTCGACCCCGACGGATTTCCTATTTTGACCTCAAGGTCAAGGCTGACTCCTTGCCACCTCATCTCGATGTTCCCAGGAATTACCTCCTTTTTTTATCTTTTCAGCTCTGTTTCTCAATCAATGGTGAGTGAGGGGAAATTGTATTTACTCCACAGTGAGCATATTAATGTCGATGATTAATACTCACAAATCGAGTCTGGATCAAACAAACCAGAGATTGTTCACATTGTTAACATTAACGAACCACGCCGTGTAATATTACACTGTCTGGTATTACGCCATCTGGTATAACATCGTCTGGTATTGAAGTGCCTGATGTGACGCGATCTTCCCGAGGCAAGGGAGTTAACTGGCTAGAAAAGTCCAGTTTCAACCCTTACCGAACTAAGCTGTTACATTTTGGCAGGAATATGCTCTTCATCATCCTCTATATCTATGCATAGTCCAATCAACGTGCAGATTTCGGTCGACTGCAGGATTTGTGTACCGCCAACTGTGCGTCGACAGATATTTTGAAAATCTTTTCATGTTTTTAATCAAGGTGCACAAGTGATTTGATGCACTTTGCGGGATTAGACCCGTTTAATTACAATATGGATATTTATTATCGATCAGATCATCTCGACAGGCTGCCGCCATTTTGCAAGTGGTATGAGCGATGGAATCTGATTGGTCAATAGGAGGGACTTACAAGGGACATAACTAGTAATAGCCTCTGGTGGCGCTTCGATCGAACCACGAAATTGCAGCCTAGCTCGGCAAGTTCTACTTTTGTAGCCTGGTATTACGCCGGCTGGCATTACAACGTCTGGTATTACCGCGTCTGTTATTACGCGGTTTGGTATAAAGGCGTCTGGTATTACCGCGTCTGGCATTACACCCTCTGGTATAACATCGTCTGGTATTACCGCGTCTGATATTACACTGGCTGGTATTACACTGTCGATATGACCGCGTCTGGTATTACGCTGTCTGGTATTACACTGTCTGATATTACGCCGTCTGGTATTACACTGTCTGGTATTAACACTGTCTTGTATTGCATCGTCTGGTATTACACCGTCTGATATAACACCATCTTGTATTACACTGTCTGGTATTACACTGCCTGGTATTACACCGTCTTGTATTACACTGTCTGGTATTACACCGTTTCGTAATACATTGTCGGTGTTACCGCGTTTTGTATTACACTGCCTGATATTACACTGTCTGATATTACAGCGTCTGGTATTACCGCGTCTGGTATTACATAGCCTGGTATTACACCGCCTGGTATTACACTGTCGCTATTACCGCGTCTGGTATTACACTGGCTGGTATTACAGCATCTGGTATTACACTGTCTGGTATTACACCGTCTGATATTACACTGGCTGGTATTACACCGCCTGGTATTACACTGGCTTGTATTACACTGGCTGGTATTACACTGTCGGTATTACACCGTCTCGTATTACACTGTTCTGGTATTACACTAGCTAGAATTACACCGTCTGGTATTACACTGTCGGTATTACACTGGATGGTATTACACCGTCTGGTATTACCGCGTCTGGTATTACATCGGCCTGGTATTACACCGCCTGGTATTACACTGTCGGTATTACCGCGTCTGGTATTACACTGTCTGTTATTACACTGTCTGATATTACACTCGCTGGTATTACACCGCCTGGTATTACACTGTTGGTATTACACTGGCTGGTATTACCGTGTCTGGTATTACACTGTCTGTTATTACACCGTCTGATATTACACTGGCTGGTATTACACCGCCTGGTATCACACTGGCTTGTATTACACTGGCAGGCTACACTGTCGGTATTACACTGGCTGGTATTACCGTGTCTGGTATTACACTATCGGTATTACACTGTCGGTATTACACTGTCTGGTATTACACTGGCTGGTATTACCGTGTCTGGTATTACACTATCGGTATTACACTGTCGGTATTACACTGTCTGGTATTACACTGTCGGTATAACACTGTCTGGTATTACACCGTCTGGTATTACCGCGTCTGGTATTACCGCGTCTGGTATTACATTGCCTGGTATTACACTGTCTGATATTACACTTGCTGGTATTACACTGTCGGTATTACACTGTCTGGTATTACACTGTCTGGTATTACACTGGCTAGTATTACACCTTCTGGTATTACACTGTCGGTATTACACTGTCTGGTATTACCGCGTCTGGTTTTACCGCGTCTGGTATTACATCGGCCTGGTATTACACCGCCTGGTATTACACTTTCTGGTATTACACCGTCTGGTATTACCGTGTCTGGTATTACATAGCCTGGTATTACACTGCCTGGTATTACACTGTCTGATATTACACTGGCTGGTATTACCGCGTCTGGTATTACACTGTCTGATATTACACTGTCTGGTATTACACTGGCTGGTATTACACCGTCTGGTATTACACCGTCTGGTATTACACTGTCTGGTATTACACCGCCTGGTATTACACTGTCTGATATTACACCGTCTGGTATTACACTGTCTGGTATTACCGCGTCTCGTATTACACTGTCTGGCATTACACTGTCGGTATTACAGCGTCTGGTATTACACCGTCTGGTATTACGCCCTTGATAAGTAAAGGTGGCGAAACACTTTCCATGTTCATATTCTGCCAAACGCTGCGTCGATTGTACGTTTCCGAAGATATTTTAACCATGTGTTTCTGAATCACTGTTAAATAGTGATGATACCAGGTGTTCGCCAAAATGTGTCACCCGTCATAAACACATGCAAAGGCAAGTAAACTGTTCACCTGAAAAAACAACACGGGAACATATGGTACAAGTCAAAATAGAAAATTGCATTGGACATCATTTTTGTCACTGATGAGTCATATTTGGAAATGTCCTCGACACGTCATCCATTAAAGCTTTCCTGTCTTGGATGTTGTAACCGTGAGAAAGAGTCGTATGACCATCATTGAAATCTAGGTAGAAAGAGCATGCTCGATTGTATCTCAAAAGTAGTGAAATGTAAACACCGTAGGCTGCAGAAGCTGGAGTGTTACTCCACAGGAAGGGAAAGTTGATTATTGGAAAGTTGAAGCCATCCCTCTTGTCATACAGTCTTGTGGAGAGTGTTTTGTCACTCTAAAACTATATGCATAGATCTTATTATGAAAGAGATGAGGCGGTCTCATCGGTCTCCTCTATATACTTCCGGTGGGTAAATCAGTGGAAGGGAATTGAGTATTAGGTGGTTTTTGAGTGAGTGAGTTGTGTTTAACGCCGCTTTTAACAGTTTTCTAGTTATATCGCGGCGTGTCAGCTTAATGTGAGAGGAAAACCCGAAGTGATGCAGGTCTCAGGAGTTTACCACTTCGGTGAAACCCACGAGCACGGGTATAGTGCTGACAAACCTAGAAACATAATTGGGGCGAACCGGGATGCGAATCCACAATTATAGGTTTCTGGCCACCTGGGCCCCCGATGGTTATTGAACGATTTCAGATCATCATATATACCTGAAGCTTAAGTTAAACATCTTGGCCAAATTACCTTGTTTTGATTTTGAACACAAATTCCGATTCATGTGCATGAATATAACAGATCTGCAAGAAGGGGAGCACATTTGGTGCCCATGGGGATGCCTACTTCTGGCCTAAATGTTACCCCCCAAATGTTACATCGATGTTATCAATGAGGAAGTCCAGCGTTTCAAATATTGTTTTTTCTCAGCAATTATCCAGCAATATCACGACAGGGGACACCAAAAATAGGTTCAAATATTGTAACCTTGTAGGGAATCAAACCCGGGTATTCGGTCTGACGATCTAATGAAACCAACGTCCATAAAAAAACACACCATTGTGACCAACCAATACACTTGTTTAATCTCACAACAAGCATGATTTACGTATCGCCTACTTCGACCGACATTGCTCACGGGGGGCGGTACTTGGTGAGCAATTAGTCCATGGATCAGTTCACTGTGGTTACCAGACACATTTGGCATTTAGTCTGTGATAAATGACTGAGAATTAGCTTTTTTAGTCGTGAAAATATAAATTATATATTACCCACTCAGAGTGTCAGAACGAGGTAATTGGTATTTCTTCAAAGAAAGTAAATCAAATAAGGAATGGTATGCACAAAACACAAATGTAGCATTCATCATGAAATGACAAGATGATGTAAGGTTAATTAAGAAATGAAAGAAACGTACCCTATTTGCCGACACCTGTCAGGTGGTAACGATCCGGATGCAGCTAAGCTAATATATATACCAAGAACTCTCATTTGCTAAAATGAACAACGTAAAATGTACAGGGTATATATGATATATCTTCCCACAACCCATCAGCTATGGGCAATAACCATTTTTTACAGCTGCGTACGCGTCCTGAAGGTGTTTCTCGTTTACAACATAAAAAATCTAACTGAAAAATATAAAAAATATATATTACAGATGGTAATATGAAACATTATGCATCATGGATCAATTCATGCATGTATTCAAGAAGGCATATTTCTTTTTCTGAATGTTAATAACGGAAACAAATATTTGGTTCTTCATTAAAAAGTTTCTGATTCATTCAATAGTCACCGACTGCAGATGATGTTTTTCGAACACTGGACAGGTAATTGATTCCTTGAGGAGGAAGAATGGTAACTTATACATAAACATGCAGCTTCCCTTAAAAACTCTTCCAAGACACAATTTCAGCAAGAAAAATGTCGTTTTTTGGGCATATTCAGTAAGATTATCTTGCAAAGTCCACAAAACAATTCTAATTGTGCCAATCTTTCAGAGGAAAGTCATTTATCTAGTTTTAAATTGGAAACAAAATAGAAAGGAGAGATACACGTTACAAATGAGGACAATAGATGAATTACCTACATGTACATTGCCTGGGACTGAGGTTCATATTGCATCCTGAGGTGGGTTGATGAAATAATAATTAATTGCAAACGCGAGGTAATGCAATCTAGGTGACTTAGCTTGCGGTTAAAGATGTATATGAACTTTACCGTTACAAAGCACAACAAATCTCTCATCACCATTACGAACGTAATGACGACTTTTAAGTTACCATTTATAGCAGAACACACATTATGATATTTTAGAACATAGAATAACTTGATTTTATGGTCGGTGAATGAGTGACTTTGGTTCAATGACGCTCTAATTTTAAAACGATTTCAGTTATCTGGGTGAGAAAAGGCGGTCTTTGACTTTTTATCACTTTGGTGAGAGGAGCTCGGGAATGCTGCTGAGAAACCATGGATCAAATCCACGGCGAATCTGGGATTCGAACCCACTATCTGGCACACAGAAAGAAGGCAACTCTGCGCATGGAAGATTGGCATCTCAGGTTCTACTACACTACTACACTAAATCAGACAGTGCGGTTTTCGAAGGGAGCCTTCAGTGCAGATCAAGAGACATCTGCAGGCTCTGATTGGATGATATTGTGAAAGATTTTTATGTCTTTTAAATGTACATCCATCCAGTAATTAAAACTGCCCATATTTTTCAATATTTGGTGCTGACTTTTTTAACAAGTCGACTTGTGCTTTATGTGAGCACAGATATTTTCAAGAAGGCGACATTTGGTGCGGAACTGGGGTTGGTGTGTTCAGCTTCCTGTACTCGGAAAAGGAGCTGGCTGACCTAGCCAAAAATTTGTGTTTTTATTGCAGCTTTAAGGCCAGACTGTGCATATATGTAAATGTAATGGCTGTTGAATGCCTATTTATTTTTTAAAAGATATAACGTGATCATAGAAGTCTATGGGAAAACATTTGGTTGTGTGTAACCTCTCAGAAGGTTGATGAGCCTACCATGTTCCAGTAGCCGGTGAATGAAGAAGCACATATTGTTGTGTATCAGGACCATCGTGATTTGCAATTGAAGGGGGACACGGATGTCCCAGTCATGTAAGGCGCCGCAATTCACTGTGCAGAGTTGCGTCCCTTTGGCAGGCTAGAAACCTATGGTCGTGGGTTCGAATCCCGGTTCGCCCCGATTGTTTCTAGGGTTGTCAGTACCATACCCGTACGCGTAGGTTTCACCGAAGTGGTAAACGTCAGAGACCTGCATCACGTCTGGCTTTACTCCAACATTAAGCTGACACGCTTGATATAACTGGAATACTGTTCAAAGCGGCGTTAAAGCCAACTCAGTCACTCCAATTGAGACTCCAGTTAACGAACAAGACCAAATTGTGAAATCAGTAAATGACCACACAAAATCAATGAATAATCAATAAAACATATCTAATCACACAGTTTAAGGTTTACGATCAAAACGGCAATACAATTGGTCAAATGTGGCAGTGGCAATTAGTAACAACCCCAGAATTAATGTCAGTGCGCTTACGCATGTTCAGAATACTGACACTGTCGAATGTCCTGAACGATGACTGTCTGAGTCCTTGAATCCAGAAGCATGTAGAAAGCTGGCAGGAATTCGGTTTTGACAACTTGGTTTTTTGTTTGTTGTTTAGCTCCGCACTCAGCAATGTTCCAGGTATATGACGGCGGTCTTTAAATAATCGACTCGGAAACAGACCACCCAGTGATTAACATCATGAGCACGACCCAAGCAATTGGCATACGATGACGTACATCAACCAAGTCAGCAAACACAGGCATAGTCGCCATTTACGCCAAGCATGGGTTGCTGAAGACCTAATCTAGCCCGAATCTTCACGGGTTTTACACCAGGTATCCAAACTGTGTTTGACAAGTAAATCAGATATAATCGCCCCCTCGTCGCTTTAATATAGGTAGAGACCACCTTTTAGAAACTGCCCAATCCAGAAACTTCCAGAACAATATTTAATCAAACCTGCCTTGTTCATGTTCTCAATAAGGGCACATAACTCGAGTAGAAAACCATTTTGGAAATCTCCACTCTGGCTGCGATTCAATCCTGACCGAGTTTTTTTTAACCATTTTTATCTAAAACATAACCAGTTAACTATTTGTTTTGCACTTTTCAACATATTTACTCATATGAAAGTGGTAATTGGGTTTCATAGTATTAATTGTGTCAGTTCTCCTCGATAATAGCTTCAGTAGCAATCACCAAATCACGGACGTATATACAATATATTCTATATACGTCTTTGACTAAATGAACACCACCAAGAAGCAGGCAGAAATTCAGGCATAAAAATGGCGGCCATCTTGAAAATGTCAGCCATCTTGAAACTGAAAGGTTAAAGCTTTTATTGCTTTCATTTTAAGTTTCTTTTTTTCAACTCAAAGTGCACAATTCGGCCCTTTTGACAGTTGTCCGCTTCGCTAACAGCACTTGATGTGTTTACGAGAGTTCAATCACCTGCTGCTACTTGGTAATTATCACAAACGAATCCACAAAAGTTCCCACGTACCGCGACCAATGCAACCCACACGTAACCCTATCTCTAAATTTGTTTATCTTCATAATGCTTTGTAGCAAACCCCGTTTTCTCCATTGTGATAGCGTTTCCAATGGGATTGTTATCAAAATATTGGGTGTGGGTGCTGATGAGAGTTGGATGGGGTCAGGAACATGGGTAGGGAGATCGTTCCCCCTTCGATCTCCCCCTTCCATCAAAGTGTTAAATGTTGCTTTCCTTAAGAAAGTGTTGAAGTAAGCGATGTCACATTTTGAGAGTAATCTGTATAAGATCCCGAAAATGCTGATTTCATACATTAGCCGTTGTTACGTAATCGATAAACATGTGGTTAGATTGTAAATATTTCAGCGGTTTAACAAAGTACTTTAGCTAAATCACATAGTTGATTCCGGCTGAACGCACAAAGTAACCCCTACATGCGGCGCTCACCTCCCAATAACTCATCTCTCAAAACACGGCCATGAATTAAAGATGCAAATAGCCATTACGTAAACAATGCGACCGACACCTCTCTTCAGTACCACGTCTAGACAAAACGCAGCCTTACAAGGTCATTGACCCAGGGGAGGTTACTCTGCGTGTACTGATTCTCAAGGGGCAATATTTGACGTGTAATACATTTTCCGTCAATAGTGTGAATGATCACAGAAGGGTGACAGGAAAATGGTGATTTCGTGTACTTAAATCAATGTTCTGATAAAATCTATATTTTACCGACGAGTTGGTTTGATAATGACTATATCATGTTTTAGTCTTAGTAGCTTGTTTGTTTGTTTTGTTTTGTTTTTGTTTAACGCCGCACTCAGCAAAAAAACAGTACATAACGGCGGTCTGTAAATAATCGAACCTTGGTCAAACAAATGAGTATTTGATATCATGAGTAAACGCCGTGTTACGATGACCATCCGATTTATTCAAACACTTCGCACCACCAGCATAGGTTGTGAATTGCCGAATCATAAAATGCACCTTTTAGTGCCGCCGTTTCGTGAAAAATTACGCACTTTGTGAAAAAAGCATGAAACTTGGCCGAGTTGATCACCTAAAAAATCCAATATGGCCACCTTGGACATCATGTATGAACATGACCCACAACCTAAATATATTATGAAAAGTGAACATTTTGGAATGTATTTACCAAACACTACATCTGTAAAGTAAATGACTCTTTTTTAGTAGACCATTTATCTTAATTTAGGGAATCTAAAGTGTGAAAAAAATTAATAATTATGCATTGCTTTCTTCTTCGGCATTAAAATCAATTAACTATACCAATATAACTCATATGGTAAATAACAAAATATTTAAAGAAGAAATTTGTATTTATTGAAATATGCGTTACATGGCTGATGTTGCTGGTGACACAATTAAATGTGATCACATTTGTAAAGCGGTGTACTTATCAAATGTGGAACAACACATTGCACAACACTCCCTCTCCAACTACGTCTCAGAAGCTCTTGGCATGACGTAGAAGCTTGTGGTAGTGTAGTCCACAAAGGCCCATAGCCGTGTGCCCTTGATAGAAACCATCTCCACTCAGTTGGTATGGAAAGGCCTGTTTCGGCCTCCAAACTTCGTCCCCAACAGTGGCCAGCTTGGAATATAGCTCTTTTGACATGTAGGTACCAAGCAGCTGATGGTGGAGGAATGGAATCAATTGCTCAAACTTTCTCAGTGAATAAGTCTTTGCGTGCCTCGTCAACTCTTGCACAGATAACCGCCTCCGTGATCTAGTGTTCGAGCGTCCGCCCGGAGAGCGGAAGGTCTGGGGTTCGATCCCCGGCAGTGTCACACCAAAAGACGTCAAAAGATGGTAATTGTTGTTACCCTGTCTGGCGCTCGGCATAAAGGGGCTAAAAAAAGGACTGGTCGGCTCGGAGTCAGTATACTGCGTCTGAGTGGGGTATTCATGTTAAACTGCGGCATGGTATCTCAGTGAGCTAGCACTATAAATCGGCATTAGTCCGGACACACACACGTCGCTATATAGGTGCAATAATCTTGGAGGTGACGTTAAACCCAATTTGACTTCTCCTCACATCTTCACTTGTACAGATACAAGTCCGATCATACAGTAAGACCACAAAATGCTAAATGACTGGCTTTCTGTTCTTCAGGTCATGCATGGTCAGTTGGTACATCATCAATGAGATTAAAATCATACACATTCCATGTTTCCAACGCTGTCTTAAACGTCTGAGACCTGCATCACTTCGGGATTTCCACCCACATTAAACTGACAGCCGCGATATAACTGGAATACTGTTCAAAGCGGCGTTAAACCCAACTCACTCACTCTTCCGACTACACTTGTAAGAATTAACTTTTCATAATTTCATTATTTTAAGTTGGCTACCTCCTTTGTCAGTTTGAAAGGAAATATCCTCAAACCAACTTATTGCAAAGACAGGTGTTTAGGAAAGACGCTTCTATATGACGTCACATGCCGTGCGGATCTTTCATTTCACGCCGCGTGAGCGTCAGTGCGTCATTTACAGGATTCATGAATTTATGAGGAACAAACACCCTATGCATCCCCTATAAAAAAATCTGTATTTGTCTTAAAACATATTTCCTGCAATTCGCAAAAGAAACTTTTTTTCAACGAAGAATTTCAAACTTTCCGTAATTGATGACAAAGTCGGAGATATTTAACAGTTGGGTGAAAAAGCGAGTGAAAGATAATGAAAGATTGTTCCAAGTGAACTCAGTGGTCTCGCCTTTGGCCATCTTTCTCATTACATCTTTAAAAATATATGAAGCAAATGAAATTTAAAATGGTAATAAAAGAAATTAACGCCACGATTGACAGATATAGACAAGCGTAAATGATGACAGGAATAACGGGCTGGGTTTACACCTGGTAAAAGGTTGCACGAGGCACGACAGGGTCTCATATACCAATCTGGAGCCGTTTCGAGGCTTCACGAGGTTCACGTGGCTGCGTTTGGGCGATACTGACAGTGAAGACGTTTTGTGTTTACAACGTTCTACGTTGTTATCGTCAGACCTGGTGAGTGGTCACAAGAGTGCGATGCGGTGCGGTGCGGTGCGGTGCGGTGCGGTGCGGCGAGGCGAGGCGAGGTGCGGTGAGGTGAGGTGTAACAATGTTGTAAATTCCTAAAATCAAGTCCAGAGATCCATTACATGACTGAAGTTGTAGTGATTGGGTGGGGCTACAGCTTCATAGTAATCGAGAGATAGGGGTGTCGAATGTCGAATAGGATCGTAAATTGACAGCTGCAACGTGTTTGTTTGGCTGCATGTTGTTGAAATCTGCACTCAACAACATCCCAGGCGTGTCAGTCTGGACGAGACAGACCAGGTGGGGTCAAAAGCAAGAAAATGAGCGAGTCGTCGAGTCAGACCCCCCATTCGTTTAGCTGCCTTTTACATATACGAGGGTCCCGGGCAAGAACATAGGTTCCCAATAACCTTTGCTTCTAGGCGACTAAATAGGATCGGGTGTTCTGGATCGGTGATTTGGTTGATGACTTGTCATTGTATCTCAATTGCCTAGATCAATGCTCGTAGTGTCGATAATTAGATTGTCTGGCCCAAATCATTTATAGACTTTCATACTACTGAGTGCGGCGTTATATAAAGAACAAACAAACAAACAGGTATAGGTACATTGTAGCTTGGAACCAATACTAAACTGAAATATCCACGGGAGGATAACTCAAATAACACACATATGCACTACTTTGATTGTGCGTACGGTTTAGACACAGATTGATATATTCGTTTTTATGTCGACTGGTACTGAATGAGTGAAGGTTGTTTTTCGCCGATATTTCTTATAACTACAGTGATACCTGTAAATTTTGGACCGTCTTTGTACGATTAAAGAACATAACTAATTAACCACGATTAGTCAATACGGTCATTCTATAATCTGGAAGTTTTCACTTGGAACGGTAGTGTCTGCATTAAGGGGGTTCACTGTATATAACGGCAACTGTTGTCAAGTCCAATCAATGAATGGACTGAAGAAAGATCCACGGCATTGTTTGTTTGTTTGTTTGTTGTTTAACGCCGCACTCAGAAATATTACTCCTATATGACGGCGGTCTGTAAATAATCGAGTCTGGACCAGACAATCCAATAATTGACATCATAATCATCGATCCACGCGATTGGGATACGATTATGGCTCCCGTTTGAGATCAGACAGCGCTACGACACGAAAAGTGAAATAGTCGGATTACTGTCCTCAATGATCTGGAATGTCCTATCATTGTCTGAACGCAGTCGTATACGTTCATAACAGAGTCCTACGGATCGGGAAAGGTCCAGAGAGGTCGGCCAAGCAGTCCAGAGAGGTCGGCTAAGCAGTCCAGAGAGGTCGGCCAAGCAGTCCCGACAGTATGCGTCCTGTAACATTCGGGAAAAAACTCAGTCAATTTTGTCTTGTCGGATTACAATCGTGACTAAGTCGTGACAGATTCTGCTGTGTCGGATCAAAATCGTAACACTGCCCTGTGTTGTCTGGACGGTGTTCTTTGGATCGGGACGCTGTCGTGATGAACGGGCATGAATTGTTCATTGCCGTCCAGATTGCGTCCAGATCTTGCCGAATGCGAACTTTGTCGGTTCACTGTCCGGTCACTGTCTTATCTCTGTCGGATCACATTCGGGATATTCGGGACACTGTCGGGACAGATTTGGTCGTTTGTTACCATACGGAAGATACAAATCGGATCAGATTCGGATGGAGAACGGTAGAATCGGGACGAATTCGGTTGGAAATGGCTGAATCGGGACGCTTCCTGAACATAATCTGATTGTTTGTGAATTCCCCGCCACGAATCACTGGATCTTGATCACACTTTTGACAAATTTTAATCGGGAATGGTCCTATCAAGGACGGCAGTAAAAATCCTGAATGTGTGACTGAGCCATTAGTCGCCTCTTACGACAAGCAAAGTCGCCTTAAACGGCAAGCATGGCTTAGCTGAAGACCTGTTCTACCCCGGATCTTCACGGGTCTTCACGGCATAGGGTATGATGTGCAACTAATGTCTGTACTTTCATACAAATCAATCTGTCCCGTGAAGATTCCAAATTAAGATTCGGTCTTGAGCAACCCATACTTGCCTAATTGGCGACTATGCTTGTCGTTCGAGGCGACTAATGGGACCGGGTGGTCAGTTTCGCTGACTTGGTTGATGCATGTCATCGTATCAAAATTGCGTAGATCGATGCTCATGATGTCAATTACTGAATTGTCTGGCGGAGACTCGAATATTTACAGACCGCCGTCACATAGATGGAATATTGCCGAATGCCGCGTTAAACAAAAAAACAACAAATCAATCCAAATAAAATAACTGTTAAATATATACAAACTGTTAATGCGAAACATGACAAAAAGATATACTTTTCAATTCCACATATTTTTAAAAAGGAGTATAGCTAAGAATCGATTGTAACCCGAAAATGGACGGTAGAAAGTGAATGAATTGGGAATGTTGTTTATCACGAAATCCCCCAGTGACGCAAGTTCTTCGACGTTTTCCACTCTGGTGAAACCCAAGAGGGTGGGTCTGATGCTGTCAAAGGGGGTACCAGAACTGGGCTTCTGGTACCCATGTAGGGAATCCGCCACCTTCTACATCTGGGGACGTAACTCTAGTAACGTGTCAATATTTCCATGTAAGAAGTAATTAATAAGGTTCGGGGGAAGTGGTAATGTTTGTTTGTTTGTTGTTTAACGCCACACTCAGCAATATTCCAGCTGGAACCATTTGGGTTCTTTTCAGAAAAGGCGGATCAATGTCACATAAACGCACCATATAATAACTATTGGTTCGAACCGACTTAGAAATGGAACAGGTCCAGTTGGCTCTAACACCTTGGTATTATTGAGTTTACAGGTGCGAAGGTACTTTTTCACCTTACTGTTCCAGACCAATCAAAAACTACCACGGGGAACAAATCTGATTTGCAACATGACCTTGTCAGATACAAGGTCATGCGTCGGAGACTACTCTTAAACAATTAAATAAACAGATAGTAATTAACTGAAAACACTTTTCGAATATTCTCACGTCAAGGCCCGCTCGCGAGCACCTTTGTGACTGTCTGTGTTCGATTCCTGCGCGTGGCAGGGATTTATCATCAATGGTTTCGCGGGTTGTCGCCAAGCACACAAGCGGCTCCCGACAAATGTCTGCCAGTAAGCAAATATTATATTTGTAATGATTAGTTTGTTTCTGGCGAATGAGACTGGACGTTGGAAATGACGTGAAGAAATCTATCTGTGTGGTCGCTGATGGACCAATTGATTGGACAGTGGTTTGCGCCGTGTGCAGATGCGAAATGTACTGGGCTGTCCGGGGAGCACGTGAAGCATGAGCCGCACGAGCAGCACGCTTGTGTTGACAGCCGTGTGATCGTCTCCACCTTTTATCTCGGGTGTCTAGCCGCGTGACTTGAAATAGCACTACGTCTGACGTGAGGCATTGTATTTGTACGTAAATAACGTAATTTAAAAGTCCCTGCTAAATGAAAGGAAAAAAAACTTACATCAAAGACGCGTTCTAACCTTTTGGCAACTGTTGTACTTCCACCGTTTTAAACACGTTACAAATACAATTTGATTAATTTAAGACATACATGCGCTTCATCACTGAAAATGAAGTTAAATCTGTAACAGTGTTTATAGTCTTCTGTTAGATCTGAAGTGTACACGCTTTCATCTCCACAACTGAATCAACTCTCCGGAAAATATGGTCAAATAATATATTATCAAATTTTCCATGCTTGATAATTGACAAACACCAGACCTTTAAAAGTACATACACACACTTGCACAAAAACGGGTAGACTTCAGCTGTGAACTTGATTTCACTGTGAAATCGTTTACTTTCCTTCTCATACCGATTCCAGAAGACCTGAGAAGGAACAAGACACATTCTAGTCTCAACATTCACCAATGAAATATACACCGACTTCAGACAATCGTTATTGTGCCTGTTGGGTAATCAAATTTACAAAAATCCCCTAACGAGATGTTCTTCTGGCTTGGCGAACAGACCGGGAGGAGATTTGAATTATTTATAACATTATGGCTGCTAATTTCCTTATATCCATACAAAACCGTCGCTTGTCTTACATGTAGGTTTTTTTATGATTCAGATCCCCATCCATTTCCCACGTCTTTTTCAAAAAGAAGTTCGACGTAAAACGTATTAAGCATAGGACATGATTCATTGATTAAGTTAGAACTTACATTTTCTCTCGGTGTTAACATTGAGTGTTGTCGGTTTTAGGAATTGTAAAGGTATCACCGAACACCCTCGGGATATCCATTACATTCACTTTCATGGTGTCTAAAGATTAATTTGCAAGGAATAATATTTTCAAACACTTGAATCATGACATGATTTTAAGTCGTCGATGCAAAATTTATATGTGATAAAAGATATGTTTGTTTGTTGTTTAACGCCGCAATATTCCAGCTATATGATGGCGGTCTGTAAATACTCGAGTCTGGACCGGACAGCCCAGTGATTGACGTCATGAGCACCGATCCATGCCATTGGGATACGATGACTTTCATCAACCAAGGCAGGAGCCTGACCCCCCGATCCCGTTCGACAAGCGTGGCTTTGCTGAAGATCTATTCTAACCCGGATCTTCACGGGTCGCCGGGCCACCAGAACAGTGTTGACCCGCCTTCCGACCTAAAGCTTTGATTTGTTTGTGTGTTGTTTTACGCGGCACTCATCAATATTCAAGCTATATGACGGCGGTCTGTAAAATAATCGAGTCTAGACCAGACAACCCAGTGATTGACATCATGAGCATCGATCGACGCAATTGGGATCGATGACATGTATCAACCAAGTCAGCGAGCCTGACCACCCGATCCCGTTAGTCGCCTCTTACGACAAGCATAGTCGCCAATTAGGCAAGTATGGGTTGCTGAAGACCTATTCAACCCCGGAATCTTCACGGGTCCTAAAGCTTTGAAGCGGACCTATTCTAAAGGAACAACCATTTGATATTCAAGGGAAGGGGAAGAAGATACAAAACAATCAAGCCCCTGTTTCACTGCAAAAAAATCCCAAAATAATTGAGCATCTTTTTTTTTACTTTGGAAAAAAAGTAATTGAGATCATGTACATGAAAAAAACATGCTGACGAAATCAATTGGGGGTTGCAAATTATTTGTCTGAAAATATAATGATATGGCCTAATTTCCCTTTACTTCGATGATGTTAACATTATGTTACCATTGCAGAACTTGATTGTGGTGTTACAGTAGTGTTTGTTCGCAACACGGAGAGTCTGGGATTGATTTCCCCAAATGACTTAATTACGTCGCTGTAACATCCACCAAAGTCAGAAAGACGAAGACCTGCATCACTTTTAGGCTTCCCTCCCACATTAAACTGGCACGCCGTGACATAACAGAAACATTGTTCACAGTTGCGTAAACCCATCCAACCCATTCACTTCAAGAATATCGCCAGCCTGCTTCCCTTGGTTGACTGCGCTCCCTTGCGCAGTGTAGCGCAAGCGCAGCCTACCAAGGGAACCAGGCTGGAATGGAGCAGGCCTGTGACAATTTGAGACGTGTATGGAGCTCTGTACATTCTAAGATTGAATCCAACATGGCCGGCTCTGATCTCCTCAGCGTCATAAAATCGAGGCTCTGTCATGATTTGCTTTACAAAACCCAAAGACAAATTTTCTCTCAACATGCAATAACAGTATGGGGTAATCAACAACCATTTTGACTCATTTAGAAAAAAAAGTCAAACCAAATTAATTTGTTAGTTAGCCGCTTTAACCCGAGATTACGCTACACGAGGAGCACGGTAGTCTCAGCCTGGTCTTAAACGAGAGACTGGCAAGAAAAAGCGCCATAAATTTTCCGGTTATGCAACATCAAAGATGCTGATTCGAGTGAAGAATTAAATTTTTAATCAGCTTTGGCATGACACTGGTGTTGGATTCCCCGTCAGGTGACTTGCAAGTCGTCACAGAGACGCTAGCGAAAAACACACAAGTTGCAAATGTGACGGCGGGAAAAAGTGTCCGCTGTCAATTATGCATGGAAATATCTAAATTTATTATAAGGTGTCCAAATATTCCTCTCCAAGCATCGAGTGGTAACACTTGGCGTAATTTATGATCAACTGTTTCTAATTTTATATGTGTGTGTTTCCTTTGTCAACGTATGTGTGTTGGTGTGTGTGAGTGTTTGAGTGTGTACATGTGTGTGTGTTTGTATGTGTGTTTGTGTGCGAATGTTTGTGTGTGTGTGAGTGTTTGTTTGCGTGTGTGAGACTGTTTGAGTGTATAAATGTTTGTGCATGTGTATGTGTGTGTTTGCTTGTGTGTGAGTGTTTGTATGTGTGAGTGTCAGTGTAGGTGTGTTTGTGTGCGAATAGTTGTGTGTGAAAGTGTTTTTGTGTGTGTGAGTGGTTGTGTGTGTGAGTGTTTGCTTGTGTGCGAGTGTTTGTATGTGTGTCAGTGAAGGTGTAGGTGTGTTTGTGTGCGAATGGCTGTGTGTGTGTGTGTATGTGTGTGAAAGTGTTTTTGTGTGAGTGTATGTGTGAGTGGTTGTGTGTGTGGGTGTTTGCATGTGTGCGAGAGTTTGTGTGTGTGTGTGTGTGTGTTTGTGAGTATTTGTGTGTGTATGTGTGTGACAATGTTTGTGTGTGTATGTGAGTGTTTGCATGTGTGCAAGAGTTTGTATGTGTGAGTGTTTGTGTATGTGTGTGCGAGTGTCTGAGAGTGCTTATGCATGCGTGCAAGTGTAATTGTGTGTGTATGTGTGTAAAAGTGTTTGCGTGTGCATGTGTGTGTGAGTGTCTGCTTGTGTGCGAGTGTTTGTATGTGTGGGTGTTTGTGTATGTGTGTATTCGTATGCGATTGTAAATAATTGTGTCTTTAGTCAGGAAGACCAGTGACTAAAAACATTCACTCAATCGGTACCAAGCAATGAATCAAGCAGCCAAATCAGACACCTAAAAACACAATTCAGTCGTTTCTTATCACCAGCAATGGAGTAAGTCTTACATGGTACCCAAGAGGGGATAAGGCGGGGAGCGAACAGCTGTGTATTATATAGAACCAGGGACAGTGGGCTAGCCTAGTGGACAAAGCACTGGTTCATCACGCAGGGTTCGATTCCTCACAAGGTAACATGTATCCTGTGTGTTAAATGTCTCAGGGCAATTATTTCTGTTAGGGGATTGTGGACTTCTTAACTGTATCTTCAAAGCAAGATTTGATTGCCAGTGCTTTCATCTTCAGTGTCGTTCAATATGCTGCGTAGCGCTTCAAAGATTATCCACAATTATCTAACATTATATCACCAAAAGATATATTTTTATGAAATCAATATTACTAATATGATGATTTTACTTTTTAGAAATACGCAAAAGTGGATCAAATGTCGTTTGTAATATTGCGTGAATGTAGAAAATACAACACTTACACATATTCAAAAATATCTGAGATTAAAAAAATGTTCTTAGTAAAATAATCTCAAAAGGACGTCACGATTCTGACTTACTTACACTACACTTGAAATGGAACCATTGAATATCAAATCTCTCAAAATAACAGAAGATGAAAGAAATCGGAATTAAAATTTGTAACACGGCTCTGATCATGAGCAATTTAAAGTAATTAACACACAGGGAAGTTAAAGCTTCAACACTGATCTCCGTGTGGCGTGGCTCCTATTCCAGTTGAAACCGGTCGGTAAGAAGGCGATACTCATAGCGGTCCACGATCTCCACCACGGTACCTGACTAAGCGCGACGAGCACACACTGTGGGCAAGATGCGCTATAATCGTGAAATCATTATTATTTTTATTAAGGAAAACCTGTCCAAATAGAGAGTGCTTTCAATGTGAAAGTATAGAAGACTAGGTTGATATTTTATTTCACAGGTATTAAATAAATGACGATTTCAGGAAATATCTTTTAATGACTGTATTGTGAAGTCCTAGATCTTTTATGATAACCCGACATTGACAAACTTTCTTTCATATTCAGTGAGGCTTTTGTGTGATTAATACTTGCCAAAGTCTTCTTTTTTTAATTCAGCCTCATTAAATTCAGATCTTTGTTCTCGCTACCGCTCAACAGATGTTTATAACGAGAACTAAGATCTGATTTTAATAAGATTACTCTTTAATTCGTAATCGATTTGTATGGATACCATTTAATCTATCATCTTTATAGCATATTGGTACACATTTTGAGATAATATTTTTCTCATAGTTCTATTGAAAGGTTCTGTACATGTAGCAATGACTATTTGTGCTAAATTGTTGTTTGTCGTAAGATGCGACTAACGGGATCGGGTGGTCAAGCTCGCCGACTTGGTTGATGCATGTCATCGATCCCAATTGAGTGGATCCATGCTCATGATGTCAATCACTGGATTGTCTTGTCCAGGCTCGATTATTTAAAGACCGCCGTCATATAGCTGGATTAGTGCTGAGTACGGCGTTAAACAACAAACCAACAAAATATGTTGCATGTGTGAACAGAAGTTCTAGTAAGACATCAATAAGCTAGTGTCTGTCTGTCTGTATGTCTTTCTGACTGTCAAAGATTCTCATGCGTGTGAGCCAATAAACCACCTCCCTTGTAATCCAAATTTCTTCAATACACAAATACACGTCTATGTTGTAACCGTTATTGTCTACTTGTAAACGCACAAGGCCATCAAGGCGTTCCACGAGGATCTGTCGGCGAGCTTTGGCAATGTTGATTGCAACCACTTTCCACGACGAACTATCCATCCCCATTA
Organism: Haliotis cracherodii; assembly: GCF_022045235.1. NCBI lineage: Eukaryota > Metazoa > Mollusca > Gastropoda > Lepetellida > Haliotidae > Haliotis > Haliotis cracherodii. The sequence goes on along the minus strand of NW_027266270.1, from coordinate 13,620,349 downwards.
ACACTTGTCTCCCTTTGTGTGAAAAATATAAACGGAGATACGTCTGATCAAGTGAGCACTATTCAAGTTTCGGCATCTGATGTTGTAAATGTCTGGTACAAACGTAATTGTCGGCTGGAAAGTGAATGAGAGCCTATATTTGAAATAAGATTGTAAATATTTAAATTTAAGGAGGGAGTCCACCCTCTTAAATCCGCCGACTGCCGAAAGGTGTTTAAAACAAAGCCGGAATTCGTGTTTGAGTGAGCGTACTTTAAACGGTGTCCGGCATATGTCGTTATTCATGTTGTTTTATAGAGGTCGTAAAATGAGTGGAGAGTGGTATTTGATAATGCCAAAATAATGTATACGACAGTAATATGTGCTGTTATTGAGTTGAGAAAGATTAACTCAGCCCCTTGTTACATGGGTAAACCCAAGTTGAACTTTTCTTATCAAACTGTTGATCCGCAAAGCCATCTCACCATATCTTTATTGTCATGTGGGAACTTCACAAGTCACTCGGACATTTTTTTTATCGTGTTCTAACCTCTTTACGTTGTGTTTATCAGCTAACATGGGCTTGCAGTGTTGCATTTATTGAAACATTTATGAGGAAGATATATGCGTTCCGTATAACATTGTATGTTGGCAATAGTTCTTTGAATAGTTCGTAATGGGCGTTAAAACCGATTATAAGTGCACGAGCGTATACTCACATACAGTTTCAGCTGTTTATCCATGTCACATGAATGTAATTGATGTATTTAAATTGACAACTATAATAATTTTATTTACCCTTGGGTTCTACAAATTATGTTTTAGTCCGTAAATGAACGGAAAAACGGATCTGTCAAATATTTTGTACTTAGACACATATCTATCTTGATTTTAATAAACTTAATTTTTATTCCGAAACATAAGGAAGTTAAATAAAACATTAAGCTGACTACACACAAAAACGATACCGTGAAGATCCGGCTAAAAATTGGTCTTCAGAGGCGACTATCGAGATCGGGTGGCCAGGCTCGCTGACTTGGTTGATGCATGTCACCGTATGCCAATTGCCTTGATCGATGCTCATGATGTCAATCACTGGATCGATTATTGCCAGACCGCCGTCACATAGCCGTAATATTGCTGAGTGCAGGTTAAACAACAAACACACAAAACATAAAACATATTTGGTTCTTGTATTATGTTATATGTTTAGGATTCCATAACTGGAAATTTTTATGGAATTATCTATTCTAAATACATGTTTCTATGAGTGTGTGAGTTCGGAATTACGCTTCCTTTAGCAATACAAGAGACATATCAGAACGAGGAACACGTGGAGCAATTATAACAAGTATGGTTTTCTAATTCCCTAAAATTTATTTGTACTTGTCAATTGACCTGATTACTACGCCTATAGTAGATACATGTAAGCGAGTATGGTTTTACGCCGCTAGCAATATCACGACGGGGTCACCAGAAATGAGCTTCACACATTGTACCCATGTGGGGAATTGTACCCGGGTCTTCGGCGTGACGAGCGAAGCATTAACCACAAGGCTACCCGACCGCCCCAGTAAATACTAGTATGCAATTAATACCCTTGATATGAAATAGCTTGCACAGCACGAGCATTATCACGAGAAATGTCTACATCAACATCGGATTGCAATTATTTAGTAGAATGTCCTAGACTACAAGAATCAATCTTGTAAGACTGACGTATTACCGGGATATCTGAATTCTGCAAAAGGGATCCTCGTGCCTTCCGCTGTTCTCTTATTTGGGTCTTGACGGGGATTAGCGTACCCTTCTATATATCTTTGCTCTAAGGCGGAACTCAAACCTCTTAACCGTTACCACCCCTATTTAAATGGTTGCTTGGCTTGGCCGGACAAGTAATTGATTTCCCAAGGCCTAACCTTTCTGGGACAATGCTACATATATATCTAATAGATACCCAACTCTATCAGACATACTGTCGGCCATCGATCAGCTAAGTCCATGCCAGACGCGATGGTACGTTGGACGGTAGACTAAACAATGCCTTGTAATTAGACAAAACAAATGTAGTTTAGTGACCGGGCCATTCGGTAGGAAAATTGGAACATTTCTCTCGTAGTCGAAGCCGTGATTAAATGAGGCAAATGGAAAATCAGATGAATGAATAGGTTGTTATTAACAATATCCTTGTTTTTATTCCATTATATATACTCTCTTCAATCATTCTGACGTTTCGTGAAAATGATTTTGTTCATGACGATAGAGTGTATTTGGCCTTTGCTACTGTGCGTTTAGTTGAGACAAAGTCTGATACTGATTGCTTTCCATGCGAGGAGTTTACTTTTAGGGTAAGATAAGTATGCTGTTACGTTCTCAAGTTAGGTGGTCGCTGTAGACATGTCGGGACATTGATTCATGTCGGGGTGAAATGTTCGGGAGGTTCATCCTCGGCAGATGCGGCTTCATCTAGGTCACCGCTGAAGACATATGTCGCATTTTCACCTTGAGTGAGCTGAAATCGATGCTGTATCAACTAATTGAAATTGACTGCTTTCAGACACCTATCGATCAGTGTTGTTAGAATATGTATCTGTTCTTTTGCTGATCCTGTAGATAAGATTTATAGGAGTTGCGTAAAGACCTAAAACTAAGCATTACCCTAATGTAAACCTAATTTAGGTTTGGGGGATATCCGGTGTCCCACACCCTTTAAAGATAATTTTGAAAAAGTTTTTAAATTTTAAGAAAATATCATTCAGTGAATACATTTTATCAACATAAGTTGAGAAGCAACACCAACTGGAAAGATCGTTGAATTCCATCGTGATACGGATGCTGTTCATTTTCAGAGTAAGAAGATGATAACTAAAGCTGTTATTTAGTAAATTTAACTTTAAAAATCCAGAAACGTTTAGTTTGTTCAATGGAATCTTAACCCATGTTTTTTCGTCTCTCCTAAACTTGTATTGTGTTTGTATAATAAATGCTTACTTCAAGTAGCTATCAGTTGGATGGGAATTTACCCAGGACTTTTAGTTTAAATCAAGACTTTTTGTTGTTTTGATCAAGACTTTTTGTTGTTTTACCAAGAATTTTGAACTTTTTAAAAATTTTCTATAGGTTTTCATAAATCAATAGAGCCCCCCTGTGAAACAATGGTTTGTAAACCCAGTTAAGCACTTGATTCCCGTACTCTCGGCTCTTACAACCCGCATGAGATACAGTGAACCGGTGATGTCCCGGAATCCCCACAGGGAACACTTACGCTTGTTATTCAATGTTGGTATTGTGTAAACAGTTATAAAGGTGAGGTTTCTCAATAACCTAACATCGAGTTACCGTCTTTCTGGTGTAGCAAAAAGGAAAGTACGATAACTTCTGCTTAGAATAAACAAGCGCCACGCACTCATACTCAACACCTGTGACGAAATTAGTTCATTTTCGCCAAAAAAAAAAACCAACAAAAAAAAACCCAACAAAAAGACTTAGGTGTGTAAACAAAGTATGTAAATTGTGTAAGGCACACATATTCGTCAATTACGACTTTCAACACAAAACAGGTTGTTTTCCAATCAAAGCAGGGGCGGTCGGGTAGCCTAGTGGTTAAAGCGTTAGCTCGTCACGCCGAAAACCCGGGTTCGATTCCCGACATGGGTACAATGTGTGAAGCCCATTTCTGGTGTCCCCCGCCGTGATATTGCTGGAATATTGCTAAAAGCGGCGTATAACCATACTCACTCACTCACTCACTCCTTTCAAAGTTGAAATAGAAGAGGGTTACTTCACCGAACACATTCGTCTGAAGCATCATGTGTTTGATTTAATTTGTGCACAAAGTTTTGACTCCTTGAAACCAAAAGAAAACACTGTCCGCTCAACTCTGTATATACGCATAAAGGTTGGCAACTGTTGACAATTTGTTTGATGTTGGCAAAAGAACAGATATTAATTAGATCATCCTCTTACGTTAACATAAACGTTCACATTGCAACATATACACACAGTGCAAATTTACAATTACATTTACACCTGCTCCAGAAATGATGCAAATTTGCTCCTGGTGTAAATACACATTCACGGAGCATTAGTTTTATGTTAACGAATCAGTGTATATTCAGATTGTTTTGTCAGAAGCATGTCCCTGGGGAGTATACATCCTCGATAATACAGTGTATTCTATATCAATTCGACAATGATAAATCTCTTGCACCCATTTCCCATCACTAGCTTCGTTTTGGAGTTCGACTGGAAATACGCGACGCTAAAACTATCCATTATTCCTCGAGCGAGAGAAAGTATAATGAAGATACACTGAAATGCCAGGGATAATTCGGCGCAAAACGATTTGCATTGACTTTAGTATCTCATTCTGCCGGGTACCCATTTGCTGCTGGAAGAAGAGATGCACTTTACCAAAAGAGGATACTGCGAAGGCCCAGGTTCGATTCCCCACAAGGAAATACAACGTATGAAGCTTATATCTGGTGTCCCTGCCGTGTTATTGATGGAATATTGCTAAAAGAGGAGAAAAACGATCGACACTTAATTCATCATTCCTGATTTTTAAGGCTAAAAATGTGCATATGTCCTGGAGTGAGTGTTATTTACGATGTAGGGCAATGGTGTGGATCGATGCTCATGATATTTATAATTGGATTGTCTGATCCAGACTCGAATATTTATAGACAAACCTCATATAACTGGAATATTATAAATAACAAACTAACTCGTAGGTCGCCATAAGCAAAAATACAGCAAATGGCCGGGACAAAAAAATTCGTTACATCCGTCCGTTCGTTAGAAGCGTGTTAGTTATAACCGTAGTTTACTGTATATTTAATATATAAAGTCCGAGTCAACATCCATTGTTCAGATTGGTTCCATTAAGGCCCCAACCAATGACCTCTGATTCGCAAACTTGACAATCTGCGACCATTTATCTGGTATCTTGCTAAGGTCAAGTTCAAAGTGGCTTCTTGTAGAACTCTTACTCACTGACGTTAACAAGAGTAACTGCTCATGCTACTTGTCCAGAACACGGCAGGGTGACACGGGGATGAGTGTCAAACTGACGTTAATCCACATGGTCAGTGACTCGATCAGCCATAGCTATCACAATCGCCATTCCTCGTCTATTTCAGTCAATCAATTCAATGCAGCAAAGCAATTTCATCTCGCGGCTGAACTACCCCAAACACAATCATAGCTTCCTCAATCAGTCAAATACTTTACTGCCGTCTTCATTCATTGCGACGTCTCCTGCAATTCATCCAGATCCGTAGCGATTACACGTAGCTATCAAAGGGAGGTGGTGTTATTGACATGATATATACACGTGTCGATTTCAAGGTCTGGGTTAGTAAGAGTGTTCCTGTGCTCGCCTCGAAATGAAGCTGACCTTCTCGTTAAAAATCGCCATAAATGTCGGACCAAATTGAGGGGGCATTAACTAAGTCTTCACCGGTCGATAATCCGGTGATTACGGAGCACAGTGTAAATGTTGTAAGATCGTTGAAGGGTTTTCTCTACTTTGGAAATTGGATGACCGGAGACTGACGACGATAAACATACGAGTGTTGATACTGTCCCCATCATCGCCTTTAGGGCTGATCTAGGAACGTAAAAACCCTCAACAGTCGATGAATTAAAAGGACTCCTTTGTACCAATATATCAATGTTACCAATATAGATAAAATATATTGATCCATGTTTTTCAAAAAGTACTGAATGTTCATCATTATATTAGTCTTACGTACGTCTCATGGATTCAAGTGAAAACTTAGAAAGGATAACAAATAACCATTACTGCGAACACTATTCTTTCCAAAATATTGTTTTGAATTGTAATTGATGCTTCCATGAGGGTCCGGGATAGGATTGGGCTTCAGCAACCCATGCTTGTCGTTAGAGGCGACTAACGGGATGGGGTGGTCAGACTGGATGACTCGACTGATGCATGTCATCGTATCCCAGTTGGGCGATGGGATAGCCTGGTGGTTAAAGTCTTTGCTCTTTACGCGGGTTCGAGTCCCCACATGGGCACAATGTGCGAAGCCCATTTCTGGAGTTCCCCGCCACGATATGGGTGGAATATTGCCCAAAACCGCCGTCATTTAGCTGAATGTTGCTGAATGTGGCGTTAAACAAACAAACAAACAAACAAACAAACAAACCAACCAACAACCTGTAACTTCTAAAAGTGTCAACTGGTATCTGCAGAGTCGTATTGTCGCTTCCCTGCCTTCCGTTTCCAATGAAGCTTGTTTGTTTGTTGTTTCATACATGGGCGGTCGGGTAGCTTAGTGGTTAAAGCGTTCGCTCGTCACGCCGAAGACCCGGGTTCGATTCCCGACATGGGTACAATGTGTAAAGTCCATTTCTGGTGTCCCCCGCCTTGATATTGCTGGAATATTGCTAAAAGCGGCGTAAAACCATACTCACTCACTCACTCACTGTTTCATACAGAGATAGATAGATTGATAGATAACTTACATTATTTTATTTCTGATTGCGGCGTTCAACAGTTACTGTACTCCGATCCCTTACGGTAACTATTTTTTGTCTGTTTGTGTGTTTGTTGTTTACCTCAGTAATATTTCAGGTATGTGACGGCGGTCTGTAAATAACCGAGTCTAGACCAAACAATCCAGTGATTGACATCATGAGCATCGAACTACGCAATTAGGATACGATGACATGCATCAACAAGTCAGCGAGCCTGACCACCCGATCGCGTTTGTCGCATCTTGCGAGCAAGCATGGGTTGCTGAAGACCTATTCTAACCTGGATCTTTACGGGTCAAGTAATAAAGTAGAGGATAGCGGGAATCATCAAGACATATCCTCTGATCTATATGGTATTGGCAAATGGAAATGATATGATCATACCTGCTGGGGAGAAGGCGATCAGATCTGATTGGTTCTAACCGCACTGGGTCGCTAAAGAGGTTGGGGGTCAAATTCGAAACTCGCATTTTGCAACCAACGTCACTAATATCGGGTAAAACCACCTCTGTTGGCGAGACATGCACGAGACATGCACGAGACATGCTTCTCACGAGTCGACCAATGTCAGCTTGACTCATGTTGTTCCACTCATCAGTGACAGCAACACGCAGTTCATTGAGAATGGTCGGTGGATTTTGACGTTGACGTACACGTCTGCCAATGATGTCCCATTGGGGACAGGGGCGGTCGGGTAGCCTAGTGGTTAAAGCGTTAGCTCGTCACGCCGAAGACCCGGGTTCGATTCCCGACATGGGTACAATGTGTGAAGCCCATTTCTTGTTTCCCCCGCCGTGATATTGCTGGAATATTGCTAAAAGCGGCGTAAAACCTTACTCACTCACTAACTCCAGGGGGGAAATTTCAGGATTGAATGGTTGCCATGGTATGACATGAATGTTTTTCTGTTGGAGGAATTGGGTCACAATACTGACACGACGAGCACGTGCATTATAATTTTGAAAGATGAAATGTTGGAGCTACGAGTGGTGCAATGATGTTGTCCTGATGATACCACTCCATACCATTATAGACCCAACCCTAAAATGATCATGCTGTACGACGTTAACGTCCCAAAACGCTCATTAGGGTGTCTCCAAACTCGATTCTTTCGGCCATAGACGTCGAACCTGAACCTCGACTCTTCAGAAAACATGACATTAGCCCAAAGTCAATTATTCCAGTGCAAACGTTCCCTACACCACTGACATCTCGGATTCAAATGACGTGCATGAAATTGTGGTATGACACGTAGACGTCTGTGCAGACAATTTCGCATCGTCTGGGCTTGTACTCCTACAACAGTTGCTACCGGTCCCTTATCTGAGTGGCAACCAATTTCTAAATGCCATCGTTCTAACTAATCTGTCCTGGGCGGGAGTTGTTGCCCATGGACGCCCAGAGCGGCGTCGACCATCGACGTTATGCGTTTGATGGTATCGGGTCCGCATTCTACTAATGGCAGATTGAGAAACATGCAGCGTTTGCGCAAAAATAATTGACATGTGCACTTGCAACATACCTATGACACAAAATGAGTGAGTGAGTGACTATGGTTTTACGCCGCTTTTAGCAATATTCCAGCAACATCACGGCGGGGGACACCAGAATGGGCTTCACACATTGTGCCCATGTCTGGAATCAAACCCGGGTCTTCGGCGTGACGAGCTAACGCTTTAACCAGTGGGCTACCCCACCGCCCCTATGACACAAAAACGTTGAGCACATTGCAAACGTCGCATGTCCAATGTTGTTTCTTCCTTAATGATTAAATGTGTTTAATAAAGTGTCTTTGAGCGTTTGGTTCCATGTTGACGATATGCATCTGTTCACAACTGAGTGTGAGTGACGACAGTAAATCTGGCATGCCACCCCAAATACGTGTTGTCCAAAGTCACGTTCCTCATGACTGTCACAGTGTTGTGTTTTTGGAGTTTGAATTCTTCGTAAATGTTCTTGCCACATAAATCACTTACTTTCTTTGCCAGACGTTGGTTTATTTTCCTGGTACATGTAGTTTCACCTTAAAACAAAATATCCCCTACTTCGGGTACCACAAATTGACTCCACACGTTCACTGCACACTGTCAGTTTGTCCTTGTTGGAAATCGATCCCAGGCCTTCGGCGTGCCGCATTGACCACAAGACTACTCCACAGCCCGTAACTACTTGAGACAGAGTGGTTGATAACATGAGCACATCAACATCGGGTTACGAGGACACACTGGCATCAATGAACCTATCCCATCAACATCAGTTTATCAATTTCTTTATTTCCGTACTGAGGAGGCAACAGTGAGTGAGTGAGTTGTGTTTAACGCCGCTTTTAACAGTATTCCAGTTATATCACGGCGTGTCAGCTTAATGTGGGAGGAAAGCCCGAAGTGATGCAGGTCTCAGACGTGTACCTCTTCGGTGAAACCCACGAGCACGGGTATGGTGCTGATATTACTTCTGGAACTGTCAGGGAAATGGCAATTCGGCAAGAAAACATGGAAAGCAAACCTAGAAACATACTCGTGGCGAACCGGGATTCGGACCCACAATCATAGGTTTCTGGCGTGCCCAAGGGACGCAACTCTGCACAGCGAATCGCGGCGCCTTAGACGACTGGGCCACCCCTGCCCCTGAGGAGGCAACAGGCCTATAGTACATTTATAATTAGTAACTCAGAGCAGTAGAGTCTATAACATAAAGTACTTTCCTGTGTCTCATTGCATGATAAACGACATAGACATTTTTGTAAAAGCAAGCAGAGATGTGAATTTAAAGAAATTGGGATTAACATCTTAATATTCAGGTCTATACTTAGTCCTTAATATTGAATAAAATGAACATATAAAAAAGGTGATATTCATCTTCAATGTCATTCAGACGATCCATTCTGACCCGCAACCCCATGGAGGACATACAAACGACATGGCTAACAACATTTTTATTATTTCACAACGACGTTAAATAGAATCATTCCCGTCACGCGATCCCAGGGACGTCGGTTAGGATAATAAAGAACTTGTCTTCCATAACATTTCACAAGTCCCACTCCAATACATAGACCTGTCAATCAAAGACATCATTCAGCAGGCAGCTGACATTTAAACATAGCAGTCTACTTTCTATATATATGGTTAATGGAAATACACTGAACTAAAATAGATATTACTTCTGGAACTGTCAGGGAAATGGCAATTCGGCAAGAAAACATGGAAAGCCGATTAAGGCCCCAGAGTTGTGCTACTAATAGCTGGTGTAAAACATCTGACATTCACTACTTTAAATGTTAAAACCAAACTGAGATACAACACATTGCCATGTAGTTAGAGTACCCTGTCATAAACACGTCACAATTCACTTATCCCTCAGTACATATCACATGTGTCAGTGAACATCGGAATCACGTGCAGCTCGTGCAGCTCGTGCACATAAAAAATCAGTCAATAGTCCCGGAGGTGAGGACATTGATAACAACATCCCAAACCAATGAACTTTACAAATAAAAAACATTGCGATTGAAACAAAACACATATCCCGCCACGGGGTCTCCAAGTTCTAGTGCTGTGAGAGACGCATTCGTTACCTTCACAATACTATCTGAATACGATCGGCTATTTCCGGTCATTCGTGACAAACTCGTGTTATTCCGGGACAAGTTACGGAAAGGGGCGAGTGGTGACGAATGCTCTGAGGTGAGTCGAAGCAATGCTGAGCCGGAACTATATTTGTCAACATGACCGTCACGTGACCTTAACTGCCAAGCTTGCAGACGACAGTAATGAAAGGCTTGTCAGAAGTAATAAACTGCATCTTATTTGGAAAAAGCGGCCGTTTGCAAGTTATGTGACTCATCTTATATTAATGATAGTTCTTTTCGTTTTTTAAGGGCCTGTCACACACTACCGATGTACCTCACCGGGACTAAACTGGAGCAAAAAAAAAATAACAACGGCGAGAAAATCGGCGGAGCTCCGGCGAGAAAGCACTTGAAAAATCAAAATTGACCGTAGCAATACCGATGTAGTACCGGCGCTCCCGTTGTTCTACCTTTGTCCTACCGATGTAAGAGCCGGTGTGCTACCGAATACCACTTTTCTGTCACCTTCGTGTTACCGTTGCGCCGCCGATGTCATACTGATGTACCACTGTTGACCGGAGCTGTAGCGGAGTGATACCGTTGCCGATGTGACAGTGGAGCTCCGGTACCACATCGGTGGCTCATCGGTGCAACTTCGGTGGTATTCGGTAGTACTACGGCAGCACATCGGTACCAGTACGGTACACATTGAGACCATCGGAGAGCCGCCTATCCAATACGGGGCGCTACCGGGGCTGTACCGACATTAATGAAGCAATACCGGAGTACTGCCGTTGTAATGCGGTTGTAGTCCCGTTGCTCGCTCCAGAAGGTTAACGGCGGAATTTTTTTTAGCAAACGGGATCGGGTGGTCAGGCTTGCTGACTTGGTTGATGCATGTTATTGGATCCCAATTGCATGGATCGATGCTCATGATGTCAATCACTGGTCCAGACTCGATTATTTACAGACCGCCGTCATATAGCTTGAATATTGCTGAGTGCGGCGTTAAACAACAAGCAAGCTAACAAACAAAAAAAGGTTAGGCCCCCAAGCAAATACTGTAAAGGTCATCGCGTGTCATCGCAAAGCGCAAGGTCACAAATCAAGTTAAGTAACGTTGGTCGCGGAGAGTTTTGGGTGGGTGTCCCTAGACATAGAGTTTCAATTGCTTCCTGGGAAAGCGTCTCCTTGGGCATGTGACTTGGTTCGAAATGGCCCTCTGATCACCTAGCCGTGAATGGGTACCCGGTAGGATGAGATGGCTGTCAATTTTCTAGCGTCTCAAAGGCAGATTGCGTTGTATACTCCCCAGGGAGCTGAGAATGAAATTCGAGTGCACACCGATCCATTGACCGGGGCACAGACGCACATCTATTTAATAATGCGCTTGAGCATGGTATTTAACATGGACAAGCGCCGTACAAATGGCCTGTTATTATCGTAGCCAACCGATATTTTAGTTGGAAAAGTCGCTACTAAACAGTGCTTGAAAATAAAAGGCGGAGCATTTTTAACGGCAGGTGGGGTATGTAAGAAACAAGCCTTATCAGCTTTTCTAAATTGTCTATGTAAATGGGAGGTACGGATCGAACCGTTATGAATGTGTGCCAATGTCGATTTACAGCGCACGGCTACGTCTCCGAATAACTTTAAATCATAAAAAAAAGAATCTTATAACATGATACATATCACTTCCTTATCGCTAACCTCCAAATACGAACTGTATACTGTATTTCATCGAAATTATAGGATCGCAGCTGGCACAAGGCGTGTATCTTTGAGAGAACACTTTAGTGAGTGAGTTAAACATTTGACGCATCGTCATTTTTTCATATAACGCCCTATATTTGAGTGAAACCCCTTTTTATTATCTAAATTGATTGGTATTATATCGATTATAATTCGAGTGATAGAGGGCTGGTCAAAAAGTTCTAAGCTTGAGTAACGTTCAACTAAGGTCCATAACAAAGTGGACTAGTCAATGTAGTTCATTGTTTGAGTAGTTCATGGCAGGTGTATTTGGTCTGTTGAGCCCATTTGTATAGTAGTGGCAGCCAGTTGAACGTGATAGGGGTCCAAATGGACTCCGAAATGGAAAAATAAAGTGCCGGGCAGTCCTTAAGCTTTTTACTTTAGAGAAAATTACTCCCCAAGAAATTCATCACCACATGTCACAAGTGTATGGGGATAAGTCCCCTAAATATTCCACTGTTACACGTTGGATAAGGTTGGGAGAACAAGCCTTGATGATGACCCAATGTCTGGACGTCCCTCAACTTCCATCAATGAAGATACAATCAAGGAGATAGACGTATTACCATTGCTGAAGTTGAGGAGGACACAGTTCTAAGACATAGATCCAATGAAACTATTATTCATGAACATTTACAGATGAAAAAGATATCTGCTTATTTGGTGCTAAAGTTTCTAAATTTTGATCTTAAGGAAAAAGAACTGACATTGCCAGAGGGAATTTAGAGCTACTTGAGGGGGATTTCGTCAAATTCAAAAAGACATTAGTAACGGGTTATGAAACATGGGTCGACCACTATGATCCCGAGTCAAAACGTCAATCCATTCAATTTCTCCGACACCAAAGTAATTCAAATCTTCAAGATCAGCGAAGGACGTTATGGTCACTGTATTCTGGGTTTTAAAGGGTGTGATCCTTGTTGATTAACTAGAAAGTCAAAAGGCGTCACTATGCTGATTTGCTTCATCGCCTGAGAGATTCTATAAAAAAAGCGTCGAGGAATGCTGACTGCTGGAGTTCTACTTGTTCATGACAATGCATCTCCTCACACCTCGCGACTTGCAAAGGCTCCTGTGCGGCAATGTGGGTTCGACGAGCTTCCTCGCCGTCCATACTCGCCAGACCTGGCACTAAGTGATTTCCACCTGTTTCCTAAACTGAAAGAATACCTTCATGAAGAGCACTATGGCGACAACGATGACCTCAAAGCTGCCGTGAATAGGTTTTTCAGAGTGGCTTCAGAAAACTTCTTCCTGACTGGAATTGAAAAGCTGCACTATCGATATGAGGAGTATCGAAAAGAGGGGAAATTGAAAAGAAGGGCGATTATATTGAAAAATAAAATAAAAAACACTTTCACAATTGTTTTTTAATTTGTTAGGCGTAGAACCTTTTGACCATCCCTCGTACTGTACGTCGCTATGTAAGTGGAATAATCGTGAATGCGTCGTTTAACTTCGTTTCACCTAAACTAAGTGTGTTAATTGACATGAACTATATTTCTACCGTAGCGCCCCATGGGTATATTGGAACAACGATGTCATGTTTATCATGATAATGGGGATCGGATAGACAAAATGTGTGACCTGGCCGATTGTGTGGACAGGTTCGTTGCTTACGCGGTGATACAGCTGAACTCTTACTGATTGCATTCACTCACTCACACAACCGTAACATTGTTGGTTGGTTTGTTGTTTAACGTCGATCTCAGCAATATTCCAGCTATATGACGCCGGTCCGTAATTCGTTGAGTCTGTTATCCAGTGATTGACATCATGAGCATCGATCTATGCAACTGGGATACGATGACATGCATCCACCATCAGCGAGCCTGGCCACCCGATTCCGTTAGTCGCCTCTTACTACAAGCATGGGTTTTTGAAGACCAATTCTAACCCAGATCTTCACTTGGGACAAGCATGGGTTGTTGAACCAACGCTAACCCAGATCTTCACAGGGGACATGCATGGGTTGTTGAGGACCAATTCTAACCCAGATCTTCACAGCGGACATGCATGGGTTGTTGAGGACCAATTCTAACCCAGAGCTTTACGGTGGACAAGCATGGGTTGTTGAGGACCAATTCTAACCCAGAGCTTTACGGTGGACAAGCATGGGTTGTTGAGGACCAATTCTAACTCAGAGCTTCACGGTGGACAATCATGGGTTGTGGAAGATCAACTCAAACCAAGATCTTCACTGGGGACAAGCACAGGTTGTTGAGGACCAACTCTAACCCAGAACTTCGTAAGTGACAGGCATGGCTTGCTGAAGACCACTTCTCACCAAGATCTTCATGGGGAACAAGCATGGGTTGTTGAAGACCAGTTCTAACTCAAATCTCCACAAGGGACCATAACTCCGATGTACATCACGACCAAACTCTATACAGTATACATATCTTACATCACTAACCCCAGGACCAACTTCATGTCTTTCCGGTCGGTCTTTCCACAAATCGCCAAAGAACCCACGAAGCCTATCCTGCCAATCAGCTGCATATGAACTTATCCTATATCTATTTTAGCAGATGTTTCTATATTCCCGTGAACTTACATCACGCCATTTTATGTTATCTTTAAGAGAAGTTGACATGAGACCGGTCAGACGAGGGGATTTGTTTGTCCGTCTCCAGTCCACTTGTCCCGCAGTGACACACCATTATCCGACACTCAGACGCTGCAGAGGAGTTTGTGTGAAATCGACAAGCAACAGACAAGCCACGTGTCACACTTTCCTGCCTTGTCTGGCGAGCACCTGTCCTCGTCATGCCGGGAGATAACGGCTTAAGTCTGCTCTAAAACATTTACCACACCGCCGTACGTAATCCCTTTGTTGTGAACATGAATCGTTGGCGTCACGACACACACAAAGCCCTATGAAATTAAGAATTTAGAAATTGGGTATGTAACTAGGTATTATATAACAACAACAATAATAATAATCATAAAAATAGTAATAAAAACCAGCCTGACTGTGCCAGGATCACCCAAACCCTCTTTGCTGCATTTTATATTTTAATCTGTAAATAGTAGTAGTAGTAGTAGTAGTAGTAGTAGTAGTAGTAGTAGTAGTAGTACTACTACTACTACTACTACTACTACTACTACTAATTTAAAACACCCCGATTCTTTCTAATTGATGTGTCACATTTTACGAATGCATCAAGATTGGGATTGCAATGTATTGTTTACAGGATTATGGTGTATATTTTGTTTGTTGTGCAACGCCGCACTCGGCACTATACCAGCTATAACACGTCGGTCTGTAAATAATCGAGGCTGGACAAGACAACCCAGTGATTGACATCATGAACATCGATCTACGATTTTGGGATACGACCACATACACCGGGTCCAATGCCTTTGGGTTCGAAGAAACTTAAATACCAACTATTTTTATTTTTTCGACTATTTTTCGGATTTTCTTACTCGCGAACACCGGGTATCATCACCATGGAAACTGCTTCTAGCAGATATTTCTTAGGAGTATGGAAATGGTTTGTCGTTTTTCTAAAACATATTTGGGTCGGTTGGTTTCATAAGAAAGTTTGGATGTGAAATGGTTGATCTGCAAACCAACTAATTATGAACCATATAGCTGTGACACAGTGAGTGAGTGAGTATGGTTTTACGCCGCTTTTAGCAATATTCCAGCAATATCACGGCGGTGGACACCAGAAATGGGCTTCACACATTGTACCCATGTCTGGAATCGAACCCGGGTCTTCGGCATGACGAGCTAACGCTTTAACCACTAGGCTACCCGACCGCCCTCAGTTGATTTTGTGTAACATGATATTGATTAATGCCAGGAGTGGTTTGCTGATTGCCTGTTATTTGTTCAGGCGTGATAAATATCGACGGCGATGTGTTTCTTAAGTCTCGCATATTAGCTCCTAACCATTAAACCATTATGATGATATTGCACTCTTGTATTTGCAGTAGATTCTGAGCCAGAAATTCACTGGCCATTCTGAACGTGCATTTTAACAAGAATAACTGACGCGACTATAATCCCTGTTCACATTGTCTTGAGAAATTAGGCATAAACCATAACATGGCGTAAATGAGTGAGTGAGTTGGGTTCATCGCTGCTTTTAACACTATTCCAGTTATATCGCGGCGTGTCAGCATAGTGTGGGTGGAAAGCCCGAAGTGATGCAGGTCTCAGACGTTTACCACTTCGGTGAAACAGACGAGCACGGGTATGGTGCTGACAAACCTAGAAACATAATCGGGTCGAACCGGGATTCGAACCCACAATCATAGGTTTCTGGCGTGCCCAAGGGACGCAACTCTGCGACTGGGCCACCCGTGCCCCCTTGTTTCAATGAAGACTGGGGGTAAGAAATGAATTTGCAACCACATGGCATGTAAATGTGTGCCGAAAAAAACTCAAACAAATTTATTGAATTTTAGAGATAAGATTATATTAGTAAGATACCCAACAGCGGTTGTGTGTCAAACGATTTTTTGTTTTTAATTTTTAAAAGTTTTAAATGAAATTATATTTTATAGAATAAAACCATATAGACGTATTCTGTGAGTGCTGACTAAGCGCTAGTACAGCTCAGTTTTTAAAAAATAATATCGCTAACTTAAGATATTTAACTGAAAATCAAACATATGATAAAATCAACGATGAGGTATAGTTTCTTTTGCTCGTCAGCTTATACCCAGCGCGAGCCCACACACTAACTTACTTATCGAGGTTCATCTGCACCTACGGACAGTCATTTTATGCAGCTGATCAAATACTCAATCACTTTGAGACGAGAAGGGTTTTACTGCGCTAAAACACAGAAACCTTTTGTTTGAGAAAAGTCATGTGATTGAACGGTCATGTTACGAAATGTGCAGAATCAGCAGATAAGTTCAGAACAAACAGCGTGTTTTTTTTTGTTCTGAAGCTTTATGAGAATACAATTCTATTTATTCCGTTTGTATTGTCAAACCTCATATTTCAAGAAACAAACGATGTGAAAATGAATATCTCAGAATCCGCAAACATGATAGGAACTGGTGTCAGTATGTCCCGCATCAACGTTTTTTTCTCTTCTGTCTTCGTTTGACGTATACGTTTATATGGAGTAGGATAGAATTCACTCGCTTTTGTAATAAAAGGTACATTTCGTTATCCCGTCTGAAACACGAACCAAGCACTGTGTGTTAGTATGTATGTCAACGATAGAGTCTTTCACGGTGGTGGGTGGGGAGAATTTCTCAAATACGTTTATGTATAAAGTCAACGTTTAAACCTGCACATTCTGTAATGTAATGATTCCCACTCACCCACTCACTCACTGACGCACACGATCTGTAAATTTCACATGAAATGTTGATGATGAGGGCGCTGATGCTGATGATCATGCTGATTATAATGGCAAGGGGAAAGAATGAAACAGATGTTTCACAAAATTGAAAATTTAAATTCAATTTTTTTAAATTTGAATAATTTTCGCAAGTGTTGACAAAATGGGGACCGGGCGGGTACAGTGCGAGAGCAGGACTTATGTGTCATAGTATCCGGACGGCGTGGCTTGATCCTCACTCTATCAACCACTGGTGTGTCTGGTCCAGATTTGATTTGTGTACAGGCCTTTTTTGTCATAGCTTACATATAATCGATTGCTGCTTAAATATCATTTTCATTAAGTCAATGCGAAAGCTAGACGTTTAGTTCCTTTGTGTGTATTAATATATCGTACGAAAAATCCTATCGCACCGGTCGACGTGCAATTCTGCTTGACTTTTCGATCCATCAATCTTCACACACGCCTGGCTCAAACAAGACCGATGATAAGGGTAATCAGCCCTACCAAAGGACGTACATTCCTGGCGTGGATTTCGGTAGCTCGCGATGTCTATATCACGTCATCGCTGTCACACCAGGACATGGTTGTACATTTCAAGAGCTCTCCTCCCCACGCAGCGCCACGTGTTTGTCTGGGCCCATCAGTCAAGGAGCTAGTGTTTATAGCTGGTGTGTCGCCATCAGCTCGAGTACCATGTTGTGTTCAAATGTGGGGCTTGAAGGCGGAAAGATATTGTAAATGCTAGGGATATTTGAAATGAACACTAGGCGTAGGTATGTAGGTTTCAAGTGCTTTCTTCTCGTCCTGCACGTGCTTTTGTCCATGACGTCAGAAACAGGTGTGTGGCTGGGGCAATTAAAGCGACCTCGTGATTCAGTTAAAAAGATTGAGATAAAAGCACAAAACCAATTTGAAGACCAATTCCCATCAATATTCAATACATACCGTCTCTTCTTTCTCAAAATCACATCTACTGACAAATACATTAAAAGCTTTCTGAGAAGGATGCTTAATTGACAACGAAAACATCAGAATCATTGATTGATTGAAGGGCAAATAAATGTGCTTCAAAGAATGTGCACCACTAGTGGAAGTTCATGTCATTTATCTCCTTAGAGACGTGGCACAATGGCTGGTGCTAAACTATCGCACTAGGATGAAGATGGAAGTCCACGACGCAGATAGTCATCCGTGCGCACATACGAAATACAAATCATGGAACCACGAGAGATGGCTGGAGAACATTCTCCACTACAGAAAACATCGCATAGAGATGCTTCATTAGCGGATAAGGCATGGCTTTTAGAACAAATTTTCCAAGGCAATTATATGAAGACAACCGCTTGGACTTTCCACTTGAAATCGTTATGCATGATGTTATTTCCGCTGTGATTTATTCACGTGAATAGTCTGAGGGTTTGGGTGTTTATGATATACTTGTCAGTGAGATAGACAAATATAGGGATGAAATACACACCCATCCCTACTGAGTGACCGTAGCGTTAATGGTGTCATGAAACGGTGCAATGACATAACCAAACAATTGATGACCCCATAAAACAAATCGCTGAACAGTTGTCGAATATTGCTGAAAGAGTAGATAATAGATATAATATTCAAACATTCCTGTGTAAAAAGATGTATATTATGACAAGAAAGTATGCATATCCTCCAAACGTCGTTCAGTCCTTATAACGAAACCAGTAAAATGTGATCTGACATTGCATACTGATACATTTTACTGAACCATTCAGAACCTTTTGATATTATTGTTATTATCATTATATTTGGAAAAACGGCACATGCAATACCAGCGTTGTCAGTATAGAAACAAAGGTTTGTATGTGATTAAACAAAAATAACTGTAAGTAAGGATAAGATATATGGATGAACAATTTTTTTAAACAATTAGGAGCGACATGTCGGTGTAGGTTCTAACACCGTTATCAAGCAAGTGATGTACAGAGTATGGTTGACAAGTATATATACAAGAAGGAGTCAGTGTTGATACAGTAGAGAGGATATCAGATGTAGTTCCACTGGAGTGGAGAAGCCTGTCATGTACTGCTAAAAATAATTGTATCGGGAAGAATTACGTATTTAGAAACTCTCAAGTGAGTGAGTGGATAAGTATGGTTTTACGCGGCATTTAGAAATACTTCAGCACTTCACGGCGGGGGACACCAGAAATAGACTTCCTATGTAGGAAGTTGAACCCGAGCGAGCACTTTAACCACTACCCCATCGCCCGTATTTTAGGGCCAGATGCCATGATGTGGGTGATCTTAAAAAGAAATATTCTCTTGGGCCTGTAAGAGAAATTAGTGTCCATAGGAGAAGGATTCATTGGTCGACTTGGACAACAAGGGTCATGTTGTGTCGCTACTTGTCGTAAGAGGCGACTAACTATATCGAGTTGTCAGGCTCGCTGACGTGGTTGATGCATGTCATCGTATTTCATTTGAGTGGATCGATGCTCATGCTATCAATCACTGGATTGTCTGATCTAGATTTGATTACTTACAGACCGCTGTCATATAGCTGGAATATTGCTTAGTGTGGCGTTAAACAACAACCAACCAAACAAACAAACGATGGTTAGCGGTGTTTCTGAGCGAGTGAGTCATTTAAGTGAGTGAGTGAGTTCAATGACATTTTGTTGAGGTAAAAAGCACAATTTGTATATTGGATCAGAATAGATGTGCATTTTAGCTGTTCAATAATAGTACACATTTCCTTTGTGTTGGAAACGTAAAATAATAGTCAGGTATTTGATTCTTATGGCTTATATACTGGACATATTAATAACACATGGTATTCGTCTTCTTGGTAATATTTGCTGTCAGGACACATCGATGTTAAAACATCATTATCTTTGGAATGTCTGTTTAATTGTATACTCAAGGTAAGTATACCACATCTGCATAAACGTGTAGAACGAACAGTTGTCAAATAAATCTTCGGTATTATACCAATCTCAAACTTGGAATAGGCATGTGACTATTTTGAATATCTGATTATGAGCTGACTAGTCTCAACAATACATATATTTACACTGTTGGTTAAATATTTCAAAGAACATAATTTTATTTTCAACATCCTAGGCTAACCACGCATATACTTTTTCAGGTGTTAGATGTTTATCGCTTCGATGAAACCCTCGAGCAGGTGAATGGCGGTCACAAACCTAGAAACATAAACGGTACGAAGCTGGATTCGAACCCATGATCATAGGTTTTTGGTACCCCTAAAGGACGCCGCTCTGCACAGCGAATTGCGTCGCCATAACGAGATGTCACCTGCACCCCCGTGTCTGAGCATTGTCAAATCTGCTTCTCAACATATTTTTACCGCCTTCGACGCCATTATTTCTTCACCACGACCTGTTCGCACCAGCACACCGTGCCTCTCACGCTGCAGGGTGGATACAGCTTTTCCACAATGGGAGGGATGAGGGGCATATTTTGCCGTTTTTCATTGCCCGTCATCTTTTTACTGTTACACTGAAAGCACAAGGAGATAACGTATGGTGAGTGCACATGAACTCGTGATTAGTCCCGGAACAGCATTAGCGACATTCTTTACTTACACCGTCCCTGGATGGTATGGTACTCAAACTGACCAATGACGAGTTCCTGTGCCGAATATAGGTAATAAATAGATACTATGAAGAGATGAAGAACCAACCCCCAATGACATCATTTTGAGTGAGTGAGTGAGTGAGTGAGTTGGGTTTAACGCCGCTTTTAACATTATTCCACTTATATTGCAGCGTGTCAGCTTAATGCGGGAGGAAAGCCCGAAGTGATGCAGGTGTCAGACATTTACCACTTCGGTGAAACCCACGAGCACGGGTACGGTGCTGACAAACCTAGAAACATAATCAGGGTGAACCGGGATTCGAACCCACAACAATAGGTTTCTGGCGTGCCCAAGGGACGCAACTATGCACAGCGAATCGCGGCGCCTTAGACGACTGGGCCACCCTTGCCCCCAAATCATTTTGAGATATCAGCCATTTAAGATCTTAATTTTGAAGCCCGAATGAACACACACACACACACACACACACACACACACACACACACACACACACACGCGCGCGCACGCACGCACGCACGCGCGCGCGCATCAATTAAAACAATAAACCACAGCATAAGATTATTCCGATCTGCATGTCTAGTTTTATTATTAAGCACTTTTTGTTATAAATGCCATAGTGAACCAAACCTAGGTATTTATGGTCGGCATATATACTTTTTTGAAACCAGTGGATGGTTCTCTTACTAATTTGACACTTTTAGGCAAGAGTGGGTTTTAGTTTCCGCCAGTTGTATCGCTATCTGTGTCATCCTGAACCATATTGTTTGATTGGTATAAGGCAAACAACATTTGTACAAGGGAAAATG
Source organism: Haliotis cracherodii (assembly GCF_022045235.1). Lineage (NCBI taxonomy): Eukaryota > Metazoa > Mollusca > Gastropoda > Lepetellida > Haliotidae > Haliotis > Haliotis cracherodii. The sequence goes on along the minus strand of NW_027266270.1, from coordinate 13,598,813 downwards.
TACTCCTAACTCAGTTATGATATATGTAATATCAGAAGTAAAGGGGGCACGGATGGCCCAGTCGTCTAAGGCGCCGCGATTCGCTGTGCAGAGTTGCGTCCCTTGGGCACGCCAGAAACCTATGATTGTGGGTTCGAATCCCGGTTCGCCCCGATTATGTTTCTAGGTTTGCCAGCACCATACGCGTGCTCGTGGGTTTCACCGAAGTGGTAAACGTCCGAGACCTGCATCACTTCGGGCTTTCCTCCCACATTAAGCTGACACGCCGCGATATAACTGGAATACTGTTAAAAGCGGCGTTAAACCCAACTCACTCACTCACTCACTCAGATGTAAAGAAGCTATAACGGTTAACCGAATTTGAAGGATGGGTAATACTAATAGCATTGAAGATGAACTCCATTTCATATTTGATATGTATTGTTGAGAAATAAGTACATATCGAAGTGACATATTTCATCAAACATTTGTAAATTTCATAAATTACTGACTTCTAATGATGTGTCAATCCTTAACAAATGTGCTAAGTTCGTTAACGAATCTCTGAAACGTAAATATGCACTTGATAGTTAGTATATTGTGTCATCTACCACCTAATTGCCATATATGTATGATATTGTTGTATCAATTGTGTACATGGGCCGATGGCCTACAAAACAGAAACTAACCAACTTCTATGATATATGTGTGTCTTGGTTCAGAATCGCGTCATGATATCCAAATATGGGAGCAGTGATGTCAGCCACACTTGGCTGTACTCACGGGCCCCTAGTGCAAGTTATCATAATGTCTGGAACGCTCATCTTCAGCCATAATACCAAGTACTGCAGGTTCCACGGGTTAGGTTACAAAAACACGCCCGTGAGATTTTGTTTGAAAATGATGGTATTATTCTAGACTCCGAACCAAAAGCAGGGAATAGCCTGTTTAGCCTGCGTATAGAGCAACTTAAAACTTTTTATAAACTGATAATCGTTAAGTTCCTATCACAACACCTCATTGACGTTGTCAAATTAAATCATGCCTGATTAAATTTAAATTTTAGCTCCATTTACTTATTTCATAACTTTATTATGGGTGTGTGTTGTTTCTTTTGTGTGTTTAAAAAAAAAAAATTGTTTGTTGTTTTGGTTTTTTTGGGGTGTGGGGTGTGGGGTGGGTGTGGGGTAGGGGATGTGTGTGTGTGTGTGTGTGTGTGTGTGTGTGTGTGTGTGTGTGTGTGTGTGTGGGCGTGCGTGCGTGCGTGTGCGCAACCTCTAATTCCGTCCCTGCTACTGGTGTCGATACGGTTTGTCCGAATCTGTAGTTTGATTTCCTTGCCAAATACAATCGTGTTTGGTAAAAGAGATCTTAAACGTACCCCTTAACTTTCTTCCTAAAAGGCTCAATATTCCGTATAAAAATCAATAAATAAGATTGTCATTAAAATCGATTCTCATACGCCACATTAAATCTCCGCGTGGTACAATAAGTTTCCGTGCTAAAAAGAGATTAAAACTAAAGAAAAAAATAAATAACCGTTGGCATTCACAAAATTTATATTAAAGTAAAGTTCTTATGTCAAAAGTGAATGATACACGATAAAAGATACCTTAGTATAATATATAAAAAACTATTTCACAACACAAGTTGCTGGGGGCGAAAATATTAATAGCTCCTGCCTTAAGCCAAATAGCAATTACGAGATGCTGTCACTATTTGCTTCAAAAGATTCTTCCATGCAACAAAAACACGGAAATGTTACTCCCTCTTCTACATGGCTCGCAACAATCTCTACAAAAACGTCACTTCCTAAACACGATTCTACCATTGGATTTTCATTATGGAATAACGATAAGAGAGGACGGTCGATCCGTTCATTCAATACAAATTATTCCTAAACACTTGATTTTTTGCACCCTTTCAGAGTAGTTGAGAAAATTTGCTTTGCGAACGAAAGACGAGCGTACAAGTTGTTAAAGAAATCACTTTTCGATTTATGAAGGTCAGCTGGGTTCAACGCGAGAACCGGACGTGATGTTACACGCGCGATACGCACGCGCGCACTTGCTGCCATATTTGTTCAGGGACAAGAGGGCTGTTTGTTTTCGAAAGTAATTGTTTAAAGTCGGACTTCGTAAGGGGTACATAAATTCACCTCATTGTGCAGTGCAGTCTACCCGATGAGAATCAAGCGTTTCCGTGTAACGAACAAGAAATCCAATATCTTTGAAGGGTTGATAAAGTTAAGGGTTATTACATTTGAATAGAGATATTCGTCAGAATGTATGAAAGGCAGCGTCAATTGATCTGAAGTCATGAAGTAACACGGATATTATTCAAAATTAAATTGGCAATTTATATTGTAAATCGTGTCTATCCAAAATGGTTGAATATGTTTTTGGAGAGAAGCTATTGACTATCTGCCAAGGTTTAATTGGTTTGTCTAGTGTGATTGTGTCATGCCCTACAGAAACTGTGCAAATCACTCTAGGGCTGACTAGAGATGACACAACGTTATCGAAGATTTATGAAGCTATATAAGAAGGGAGATAACACATTTCTTCAGGGGAAATCGAAACGAATGACTGTGAAACGGATACTGTTTGCAGTGTGTTGACTACGGAGGAAAGAGGTAAATCTGCAAGTGTGTTGCATTGCCCAAAGGTCTGCGTACTGTTAGGTGTCACGTCTTGTCGTGTGTGTGACGTCGTGTCCTTATGATCCTGTGTGTGACGGTATTTCAGTAATATCGTGGTATGACGTTATTTCATAAAAAATCGTGCATGTGACAATATTTCAGTAAGATCGTGCGTGAGACGTTTTATCAGTATGAACATCTTCAATAAGTACACTTTGATATTTAAACTCTATTTTTCTTTAACTGGAAAGAGGAATAATGTTTGTGTGAGTGTGTGTGTGTGCATATGCGTGCCTGTGTGTATGTGTGCGTGTGTGTGCACGTCTGTACGTGAGCGTGCGTGCGTGCGTGTTTGCGTGTGTGTGCATGCGTGCGTGCGTGTGCGTGCGTGCGTGTGTGTGTGTGTGTGTGTGTGTGTGTGTGTGTGTGTGTGTGTGTGTGTGTGTGTGTGTGTGTGTCCGGTGTGTAAGATATGATTAAAGGTCCCCTGTGTGTTAATCTCCTGCATCACAGATAGATGTCCCATGTTTCGTATCATATCCTCATCATGTGTGTCATGTCTTGTCTTTATCCCTCTCACCTTGATCGCCTCCGTAGTCTAGGAGATAGGGCGTTGCCGCGAAAGCCGAAGGTCGTCGGTTCGATCCCCGCTCGCGCAAAGCCAAATGACGTTAAAAGATGGTACTTGTTGTTACCCTGTCTTGCGCTCGACATTAAGCAGATAAAACAAGAACTGGTCGGCTCGGAAGCAGTTTACTGTGCTTGGGTATCCGTGTTAAAACTCAAGCATGGAATCTCAGTGGACTCTAGTATAAAACCTGTATTCGTCCTCGGACAAGTACAAGCAGCAACACAGGCACGCACGCAAGCATACACGCACGCACGCACACATGGCATGTTCCCTGTAGCACGTTACGTTTGTCTATCCTGTCCACAGAAATGTGTGAGTCGCATGCTTCAGCTAAAAAAATATATATGCACCATTGCCCGCATCGTCAATTAAGACCAGACATTTTATTATATTTAAAAAAATAAAATCCGTCATAATATCCCCAAAATATAACATGAGGGTTTATAAGTAGGACGACACTCACAAACACCTAAACAAATAGCGATATATCAGGGCGACGTTCCGGTATTTCAGTGCTGACTGGTACGTTTCCAAACAGTTAATGACATGTGTTTGTATATGCCCCAGCTGTTGATATAGACTCTCTAAAATGTCGATTTCAGTTATTGTGGCGTGTGGACTTAAGAGGAAGTGTGTTTTGATTGACTGCTATCGATGTAGTTAACATAGGGCGAGATCAAATAGGTACAGACTTCCTTTGGGAGTGGGGGAGGGATGGGGTGCGTCGGGCCTCTGAATCACGACAGACATGTGACGTGTGTCAATATCACGAAATTAACACAGGTGCGTGCAATCTGAAGGGTCTGCATTAGATCAAGATGTGGGTGCACTGCGTCTCTTTTTTCCTTAAACATTTAAGTGTCACAGTTGCCTGTAAAATTCTTACTTCCGAAGATAGTATTTTCTCATTACATTCGTGAGCATGGTATTTTAACAATCTTCCACATGCATAGTTCGCGGTACGAACTCAAAGGAATGTCTTCCCTCCTGTAGATCGTTGACGATCAAAACTGGTTAACGTACAGTAGAGGAGTTTGTTTGGTTTGTTGTTTAACGCCGCACTCAGCTATATTCTCGCTATATGACAGCGGTCTGTAAATAATAGAGTCTGGACCAGGCAATCCAGCGATTGACACCATGAGTATCTACCCACGCAATTGGGATACGATGACATGCATCAACCAAGTCAGCGAGCCTGACCACCCGATCCCGTTAGTCGCCTCTTACGACAACCATAGTCGCCTTTTAAGGCAAGCAAGCGTTACTGAAGACCAATTCTACCCCGGATCTTCACGGGTAGTAGAGGAATAGATACGTGAATCTTTGGATCGAGTTGTCACATGACTAAAATAAAAATGTATCAATTAATAGGGAGGAACTGACAGTCATATACCAATGTCTAGGTTAATGCATGTTGATAAAAACATGACTTTTATATATGACGTTATATCATATATATACACTGAAGCCAAAAGAGAATTATTTATTGGAATGCTAAAAATATTGATAACTGACCAAAACTGTTTTAATTATGCACGTTATTGTACTTTAACATCACAGACATGAACAGTGTTGCAAACTGTCACGTTGTTAAGCAAGACATGATGTAGTGATCATTATTACTGTGTTATCCAGGTGTGTATTCATGTTCATTATCATGCAATCGGGTGCTCATCGTAGGTGTGTTGTCCGAGATAGATGTATCTTCCATTATTTTGGCCTTATTTCAGCTATGTGACGACGGTCTGTTAATAATCGAGCCAATCCAGTGATTGATATCATGAGCATCGATCTACGCAATCTGTCTGATCTTAACTCATTCGTGCAGCCACTGGTTTCTCCGACTTATCGACCACCTCCGTGGTCTAGTGGTAGAGCGTCCGCTTTAAGACGTTAAAAGATGGTACTTGTTGTTACCCTGTCTGGCCCGCGGCATTAAGGGGCTAAAACAAGGACTGGTCGGCTCGGACTCAGTATACTGTGTCTGAGTGGGGTATTCATGTTAAACTGCGGCATGGTATCTCAGTGAGCTAGCACTATAAATCGGCATCAGTCCGGACTAGTACAAGCAGCCACACAAACACACACGTACATGCACGTCGCTATATAAGTGCAATAATCTTGGACGTGACGTTAAACCCCATTTCACCTCACCTTCTCCGACTTATCATATGTATGTGTGTGTGTGTTAGTGTGTGAATGTGTGTGTGTTAGTGTGTGAATGTGTGTGTGTGTTAGTGCGTGAATGTGTGTGTGTGTGTGTTAGTGTGTGAATGTGTGTATGTGTGTGTTAGTGTGTGAATGTGTGTGTATGTGTTAGTGTGTGAATGTGTGTTAATGTGTGTATGTGTGTGTTAGTGTGTGAATGTATGTGTGTTAGTGTGTGAATGTGTGTGTGTGAGTGTGTGTATGTTTGCGTATATATAATTATTATATATGTGTGAATGTGTGTGTATGTGTGTTAGTGTATGAATTTGTGTGTTTATGTGTATGTGTGTTAGTGTGAATGTGTGTGTGTTAGTGTGCGAATGTGTGTGTGTTAGTGTGTGAATGTGTGTGTGTGTGAGTGTGTGTATGTTTGCGTATATTATAATTATTATATATGTGTGTATGTATGCTTGTATGTGTGTGTGAGTATGTGAGTATGTCTTTGTGTATAGGTGTGTGTATGTGTGTGTGTATGTGTGTGAGTGTGTGTGTGTATGTTTGCGTATATATAATTATTATATATGTGTGTATGTATGCTTGTATGTGTGTGTGAGTATGTGTCTTTGTGTATAGGTGTGTGTATGTGTGTGTGTATGTGTGTGTGCATGCCTACTCACGAGTTCCTACAAAATATAAGAAACTCTTAGTGAAACCAATAATACCCATTACATATATTACAGAATGATTTGTGGTTTCGTTTCATGTAACAGTCTTTGTTTCCTAGAACCATCGTCAGTACATGTATGCGCTACATCGAGTGCCTGGAGATAGATGTCTTCCCTATATGTCTAGCGTCCCATCGAGATGAGTCACTTTACCCATAAACTTTCAAACAGGATGCCGCAGTACCCGCCGATTATATTTTAATGCTATTTTACTTGAGTGAACTAAAATGCTTCATCCACTTGCAATTCACGTGACAGTTAATCTATATTCTATCGTGAGAGACTTACATCCATAAAACTGGAATTCCCTGTGCTCACAACTTAGATTAAAGTAAGCATCAAGAATAAAAACACTCCACAAAATGATTAACTTTTTAGGGATCGCACTACCTTGATGATAGCTGATTTATTTATATTAGGAACTGAGGCATTATATTTCGAGGTTTCACTGGTTGATTTCTTTTGTCACCTTATCACTCGTCCCATCTCGTCATGAATAAAACACGATTTACCCTGTGAGATTAGCGGATTAGCATCAGTTAGTACAATATTGTTAAGCCTGGGGGACAGAAAAAACAAAACGTCCACTCATAGTAGCTCCGCCCTGGTAATGATCTTCCATGGTAACAGCCGACAGGTACGTGAATTATTTAGCGTTACACATGGATAAGATCCTTATGTGATCACCAGTGCGATTGCGTGTCGTATATACCAAGGTTATAGTATTGTTTGTTTGATGTTTTCGTTATTGACAACTGTCAGTCACCCGACATCACGGCCCCGTCAATAGTGGAGTCTGTATAATATTGCTTATTGACAGCGAGCTAGGCGCGGGCCAGGGTTCTTTTCATACTCTTTGTCTGTTTATAATACATCGTTTAGATTCTATGTGGGTACAAAATACCCACGGTTACTAAAATATCTTGCGAAAGATAGTGGAAAAATATGACATATTTTATTCTTGATTAATTCGTAGTATTCAAGGGTCTACGGATGCACCAGTCGTCGAATGCTTCGCCGATCTCTATGGAGAGTAACGTCCCTTACCCGTGCCAGGATGCGATGAATGTGTTCGAATTCTTATTCTGTCTTTTTATGATTCTCTTGGGTTTCATCGACGTTGTACACATCTACAACCCGCTCCACTACGGTTTTGCTTCCATATTAAACTGATGCGTCGTGAAATAAGTAAAACACTGTGAAAACGGCGTCAAACATTACTCATTATCATCTCAGATAATATGTCATAGCATTCAGTGTTCGAAAAGTAACTGGGGCGGTCAGGTAACCTAGTTGTTAAAGCGTTCGCTCGTCACGCCGAACACCCAGTTTCGATTCCCGACATGGGTACAATGGTTGAAGCCCATTTCTGGTGTCCCTCGCCGTGATATTGCTGGAATATTGCTAAAAGCGGCGTAAAACCATACTCACTCAATCACTATCTAAAACGTTGGTAAGTCTACTAAAACGGGTTTGTAGCTAATACCATTTTACGAAAACTTGCTCACGTAATTTATACTGACAAGTCCAATCGCGATGTAACCTAAAACGATTGTGGCCTCCCGCTTTCACGTCACAGGAGCCAAACACAGGTCTGACTGGCCTCAAATCAATTTAGCGTGTGGGACATTTCCTGGATCAGAGAGTGGCTGTGACTTTTATATTTTGCGTGTAATGGTCCTATGGATCGGCCTTGTCCTTGCGCATGACAGCACGAGCCTCGATGTCCATTTCATCTGCTCACCCTTCCCGTGCAAAGAACAACAGAGCGATGTCAGTGCTCAAGACAATGACGTCTGTTTCCCGTCCACGTCGCCGGCGTGCAGACAGCGACAACCGATCTAATGGATTTATTTCCAGGACGATGTGCAAACTTGTTGATTTCATTGTGAAAATCAACACTGAATTTCCAAGCCTCGGCAGTCGTGCATGATGTCGCCATGTGGCGCGCCGACATCAACGACCTGCATATTGGGATTTAATCCGGCGTAAGCACGGGAGATCAGAGAATGAAACTTATTTGCATTTTGAGTGAAATATTTGACGCTAATAACATACGTGTTCTAAAATAACGAAGGACGTGATCTCGTTATGACTGATAGGTATTTGAGAAATGTTTTGTCAATAGCAGTGGGTATGAGGCATTAACACAAACGTGATGTGTTTCAAAGCGACACAGATTGCTATAGGGCTCTCGGTGCGTTTGAAGTGCAATGGCAACTGCTACATGTTCGGTATCGATTTGAAATATACAAGCAATCTACATGCCTAGGTGGCGTCACACGTTTATACCGAGAGTAACGGGTCATTACCTCGAGTAAAGGGATGGGCGGTTTTATGATGGGGTCATTTGTGGAGTAATGCATCGCATGATGATACCGTGGATTGGCGTAGGGGGATTGTGCGGCGTGGAGCGGAAACTTCCCGTGTGCTTTGTGTGTGCTTTGTGTGTGCTTTGTGTGTGTGTGTGCTTTGTGTGTGTGTGTGTGTGTGTGTGTGTGTGTGTGTGTGTGTGTGTGTGTGTGTGTGTGCTTTGTGTGTGTGTGTGCTTTGTGTGTGTGTGTGTGTGCCTTGTGTGTGTGTGTGCCTTGTGTGTGTGTATGTGTGTGTGTGTGCATATGTCTGTGTGTATATAGAATGTGAACTATACTATGCATTAAGACAAGGTGTCAAACTCTAGTTTAAATAACTGTTTGCGTGTTAGTTTGTGTATATGTGTGTTTTACGTAAGTGTGTTTGTTTGTATTTGTGTACATAAATGTGTGTGTGTGTGTGCTTTTTGTGAGTTTATGTGTGTCTGTCTTTTTATCTATATGTTTTGTGTGTGTGTGTTTGCGTGTGTTTTGCGCGTGTGTGTTTATGTACATGTGCCAATGCGTGTGTGCTTTGTGTGTGTATTTATGTGTTCTGTTTTAGGGTTTTTATTTTGTTGTGTGTATGTATGTTTGCGTGTGTGCTTGTGTACATGTGTGGTTATGTTTGTCTCTTTTACGCGAATGTGTGCTTTGTGTGTGTTTTGTGTATGCGTGTGTATTTTGTGTTTGCGTGTATGTGAGAGTGTGTTTTGCGCGTGTGTTTGTGTACATATGTGTTTTGTTTGTGTGTGTGTGTGTGTGTGTGTATTTGTGTGTTTCTGTTGTCTTTTACTCTGTGTGTGTATGTGTATGTATGTTTGCGTGTGTGTTTGTGTGTATGTATACATGCTGTGTTCCTATCGTAATAGCGATCATATAGTCCCTGTAAGCTCTACCGTGATAGGTTTATCTGTGATCAGACACATTTAAGAGAGCCTAAAGTGGGTCTGTAACCGACTCTCTGCCAGTGTCTGACTGTCTGCAGTGTAGTGTAGATCTGTCTCTGTCAGTGACTGACTGTCTGCAATATATAGATAGGTATATATCTACCTGTGACTGACTGTCTACAATATGGTGTAGATCTGTCTCTACCCGTGACTGACTGTCTTCAGTATGGTGTAGCTCTGTCTCTACCCGTGACTGACTATCTTCAGTATGGTGTAGATCTGTCTCTACCTGTGACTGACTGTCTGCAGTATGGTGTAGGTCTGCCTCTACCTGTGACTGACTGTCTGCAGTATGGTGTAGATCTGTCTCTACCCGTGACTGACTGTCTTCAGTATGGTGTAGGTCTGTCTCTACCTGTGACTGACTGTCTTCAGTATTGTGTAGATCTGTCTGTACCTGTTACTGACTGTCTACAATATATAGATAGGTATGTATCTACCTGTGACCGACTGTCTTCAATATGGTGTAGATCTGTCTCTATCTGTGACCGACTGTCTACAATATATGGATAGGTATGTATCTACCTGTGACTGACTGTCTTCAGTATGGTGTAGATCTGTCTCTACCCGTGACTGACTGTCTTCAGTATGGTGTAGATCTGTCTCTACCCGTGACTGACTGTCTTCAGTATGGTGTAGCTTTGTCTCTACCCGTGACTGACTGTCTTTAGTATGGTGTAGATCTGTCTCTACCCGTGACTGACTGTCTGCAGTGTAGTGTAGATCTGTCTCTATCTGTGACCGACTGTCTACAATATATGGATAGGTATGTATCTACCTGTGACTGACTGTCTTCAGTATGGTGTAGATCTGTCTCTACCCGTGACTGACTGTCTTCAGTATGGTGTAGATCTGTCTCTACCTGTGACTGACTGTCTTCAGTATGGTGTAGATCTGTCTCTACCCGTGACTGACTGTCTTCAGTATTGTGTAGGTCTGTCTCTACTTGTGACTGACTGTCTGCAGTATGGTGTAGGTCTGTCTCTACCCGTGACTGGCTGTCTTCAGTATTGTGTAGATCTGTCTGTACCTGTGACTGACTGTCTACAATATGGTGTAGGTCTATCTCTACCTGTGACTGACTGTCTTCAGTATGGTGTAGGTCTGTCTCTACCTGTGACTGACTGTCTTCAGTATTGTGTAGATCTGTCTGTACCTGTGACTGACTGTCTACAATATATAGATAAGTATGTATCTACCTGTGACCGACTGTCTACAATATGGTGTACATCTGTCTCTACCCGTGACTGACTGTCTGCAGTATTGTGTAGGTCTGTCTCTGTCTGTGACTGACTGACTTTCTGCAGTACGGTGTAGGTCTGTCTCTACCTGTGACTGACTGTCTGCAGTATGGTGTAGATCTGCCTCTACCTGTGTCTGACTGTCTTCAGTATTGTGTAGGTCTGTCTGTACCTGTGACTGACTGACTGTCTGCAGTATGGTGTAGGTCTGCCTCTACCTGTGACTGACTGTCTGCAGTATTGTGTAGGTCTGTCTGTACCTGTGACTGACTGACTGTCTGCAGTATAGTGTAGGTCTGCCTCTACCTGTGACTGACTCACTGTCTGCAGTATAGTGTAGGTCTGCCTCTACCTGTGACTGACTGTGTGCAGTATGGTGTAGGTCTGTCTCTACCTGTGACCGACAGTCTACAATATGGTGTAGATCTGTCTCTACCTGTGACTGACTGTCTGCAGTATGGTGTAGGTCTGCCTCTACCTGTGACTGACTGTCTGCAGTATTGTGTAGGTCTTTCTCTACCTGTGACTGACTGTCTGCAGTATGTTGTAGGTCTGTCTCTACCTGTGACTGACTGTCTGCAGTATGGTGTAGATCTGTCTGTACCTGTGACTGACTGTCTGCAGTATGGTGTAGGTCTGTCTGTACCTGTGACTGACTGTCTGCAGTATGGTGTAGTTCTGTCACTACCTTAAACTGACTGTCTACAATATGGTGTAGGTCTGTCTCTACCTTTGACTGACTGTCTGCAGTATGGTGTAGGCCTGTCTCTACCTGTGACTGACTGTCTACAATATGGTGTAGATTTGTCTATCTATATGCTCACGAATAGTTTAATGCACACTCACAACACAACTGTGTCCCATTGACGCCGAACATGTCTTGAAATACACAGAAAATCAAGCTCTGGCGCGATCCAAACAGGATTTGCAATGGATAACAGGTGTCTTACCCCCTCCCCCCCCCCCCCCCACCCCCACCCCCACCCCCCCTCCCCCCCCCCCCCCACACACACACGCGCACACACACACACGCCGTACAAAGTGTAAAGGTAATTGACGGCAGCTATTTGCATGATGGTGTGGGGGTGGGGATGTCAGTTACCTCCCGGTATCGTGTGATCCGACAACGACACCGTGCCATTGATAGAGCTGGCATTTAAAGATTACAATTACCATCTTTAAATTGGCGGTTAACTTTGCTATTTCCGCTTTAACAACTTGGTATGAAAAGTAAACGACTCTGTTGTTGTTACTCAGGAAATAATCAATCACTAAGCCCTGGGGACCGCCGAGTTCGTTATCAACTCATATCCAGATAATAAATTATACAAACCGTTAACTACTTCAACAAATTGTATTGTCGTAGTTTGCTTTTAAACACTTTTCGTTTTATATTGGAATGACAACGAAGTATTTTATATCAAAGCATCTTCATGTTCTGATGTGGGCCGTTATTCAAATCGTTTATGAATTATGTCTGCCAACAGTTTGTTCATACGAGCAATTTGGTGTTAAATCGTGTTCGAATAAAATCGAATTTAAGAAAATGCGAATCTTGGCCTCTATGAATTCAGAGTACATCAATCATTGACATTATGAAATATTGTTATTCTCCAATTTAACTCAAATTATCTGAACTTTTTCAAAGTTGAACCAGAGTGGCAAATCATGTAGATAATTTCAAGCAATTTCTTACTGAAGTTGTAAAGAACTTTGTACGCTGACCAAACGACACGACTAGTTGGAAAGATACTGACACTGGTACTGACACTGGTCACGCTGAAGACCCGGGTTCGATTCCCCACAGGAGTATATTTTGTGAAGCCCACTTCTGGTGCCCCCGCCGTGAATATTGCTGGAATATTGCTAAAGGCGGCGCAACAACATATGTGTACATATTTCAAGGAAATGAGTGTGAAAAGATTGTATGTAGATTTTGCCACACCCAAGAACTAAACCAGAAAACTTGGGTAGCACTCGAGAAATGTTTTCTGTCTCAAAAACTGCCTTAAAATGATTGTATGTCAAAAACACGACATTCTTCCCAGAAAAATATTGCAGGCTTCGTGAAAAGACATGACCAGATTACGTCGTCCTTCGGGAAAAATAGTCCCACGCGTCGGCGAGATCCACCGTAAGCTGCCAGTAAAGTTTTCTTGGTAGCAACACCTGAATAAAAAGGTCGTCTGACTCCACTTGTTGACTGAGGCCGCCGTCTTGGAAAACACATTAGGAAGGAGTTAAACAGAGGGCTTAAAATCCTATCTATTTAACCGTGGAATTAAAGACGATCTTATAAGTCTTGACCTGAGACGGCCGGGGTAGTGTTTGTTAGTGAGTTTGTGCCAAACCTGAAACCTAAATACTGGTGTTTTGACAGATGAAAGAATGGCTGGGCCGGCCGATAACACTTTGGCCGGGGCCGGATTAATTTTTTGCACGATTATGTCAAAACATGACCGCGATATCTTCTGGATTCCGATTCAGACAGTGCTATCAATACGATTAAAGATGTGATGTATATCACGTGAAGGGCGAGATTGGAATTTAGAAATTCATAGTTATGAATATTTAAAAACGGCTTTAAAAGCGCATTCAGTAATTTCGTTATTTGCGAACTATTAGATCCACACATTTAAGACCCGTGAACATCCGGGGTAGAATAGGTCTTCGGCAACCCATGCTTGCCGTAAAAGGCGACTATGCTTGTCGTCAAGGGCGATTCACGGGATTGGTTGGTCAGGCTCGCTGACTTGGTTGATGCATGTCGTCGTACCCCTTTTGCGTGGATTGATGCTCATGATGTCAATCGCTGGATTGTCTGGTCCAGACTCGATAAATTACAGACCGCCGTCATATAGCTGGAATATTGAGAGCGCGGTGTTAAACAAACAAACAAACAAACAAACAAACAAATAAACAAAAAGAGTTTCTACTTTTGAATGATGCACTGATCAGGTGTTCCTTCTTGACAACGATATCATCATTTACCTTTACATTGCTGTCTCCAATACATGTCTGTGTCGAAACTGAAACATTTATAATACATGGCGTCTCCTTAGACACGTGGCTTTGTTCGAAAATGCATCCGTTCACTCGGCAGTAAGTGGGTACCCGGGACGTTGCGGTGGAATGTGACTGTTACATTTCTAGCGCCTCACAGGTAGGTTGGGTTGTATAATCCCTAGGGAGCTGAGAATGAAATTAAAATGTACATTGATCCACTGACCGGGGTGACAATAATAATGTAACATCATTAGCATTCACTTGAGTGGAATTTGGCGCATTATAAAAGGACGGGTCATTATTATCATCATCATCATCATCATCATCATCATCATCATCATCATTATTATTATTATTATTATCATTATTATTATTCCACAACGAAAAGCCATGGGGCAGAGTTGTCGACTTTCCCTATGTGAAGTTATTTCCCTGAACTGTGAGATTTAACTTGGGAATAATACCCGATTACCGCCCTTGACATATCAGGAGTGCTTCTGAGTTTCAGTAAAGTGGAAAACATCTTCGGCATGTGTCATTTCGTCTAAGATTCCGCATCAGGCTAACACGCCGCGATATAACTGGAATGCTTGTAAAGGCAGCGTTAATTCTAAGTCACTCTCCTTGTGAGGTGAGGTGAGGTGAAATGGGGTTTAACGTTTTACTGCACTTATCTAGCGACGTGCATGCACGTGTGTGTGTGTCTGCTTGTTTTAGTCAGGTCAAATGTTTATTTTTTTCTCACTAGCCCACTGTATGTCGCAGTTAAGCATGGATAACCCGCTCCTATACTGTCGCCGAGGCGACAAGTCTATGTTTTACTCATGCGGCATGCAGAGTAACAACAAGTAACATCTTCTGGTATCGAACCAACGACCCCACGCTCTCCGGGCAGACGCTCTATCCACTCCACCAAGGACACGGTGTCTTATCGCACCAGGAGATCCAGCCAACGACCTCCCGCACACCGGGCAGACGCTCTCTCCACTACACTACGGAGGCGGTCCTCTCCTTGTGATCACAGTGAGGGACAGATTATAACGGGACATAGGAGGAAAACGCAAAGTATTGTAGATCCTTGGCATTTAGCTCTCTGGTGAATCCTAGAACACGATTATAACACTTACAGGGGCCAGCCACAAGTAATCAGTAGTTGGAACCAAGAGCATCGGTATCTGGGCTCGACGATACGCCAAGCCAGCAGGTTACGTCATCGGATCAGCTAACTAAAACTTTCTTTTTAAAATACTATCTGCAACCAGAAATGTGATCTCTTGATCCAGCTTGTGTCAGTAATCTCACACCCCTCGAGGAGTGAGACGGTCCTGCTTCAGCATGTACTGGGACGTAGTTTCTGCCGTTGTGAATGTGTCCTCACTGCTCACTGTATCAAGAAGTCCGTGCAAACATTTGTTACTGAAATCTGTTAAACACTACTGACAGATTGGCACATGGGGCACATAAACATGTCTCGTTGTCCTGATATTGTTCTGTTGTATTGCACCAAGCGTTGTTTTTATGTTTAATGAGGTATTTTTCTCGGGTTTGATGTCAGTCATTCCGTACTGTTGTAAAAAAACGACACTAAACTAGTCAGCTGATTATTCACTGTACACACATATGGCAATGGTGCTGTGCGACAGAGAAAAGACCTAGCAGTGAGACAATAAACTGACGACCAGAGAGATCTACGGACTAACAGAGAGAATTTCTACTGTCCAGCAGAGAGAAGGTCCACTGAGTGAGTGAGTATGGTTTTATGCCGCTTTTAGCAAAATTCCTGCAACATTACGGCGGGGACACCAGAAATGGGCTTCACACATTGTACCCATATCGGGAATCAAACCCGGGTCTATCCGAACCCCCCGAAGGTCTCCTGACTAAATGAGGGAGGACCGATGGGCATGTAGAGAGAGGCCTTCCGATTAACAGAGAGAAATTAGTCTGCGGACTAGCAGAGAGAAGATGTGTGCACTAACATAGAGAGAAAGCTTTCTGCATAGCAGAGAGAAGGTCTACTGACTAGCAGAGAGAGAATCCACTGACAAGTAGAGAGAAGACCTACTGACAAGTAGAGATAAGACCTACTGACAAATAGAGAGAAGATCTACTGACAAGTACAGAGAAGACCTACTGACAATTAGAGAGAAGACCTACTGACAAGAAGAGAGAAGACCTACTGACAAGTAGAGAGAAGACCTACTGACAAATAGAGTGAAGACCTACTGACAAGTAGGGAGAAGACCTGATGACAAGTAGAGAGAAGACCTACTGACAAGTAGAGAGAAGACCTGATGACAAGTAGAGAGAAGACCTGCTGACAAATAGAGAGAAGACCTACTGACAAGTAGAGAGAAGACCTGATGACAAGTAGAGAGAAGACCTACTAAGAGAGAGAATATCTAAGGACTAACAGAGAGAAGACCTTCAGATTAGCAGCGATCTACTAACAAGCAGAGAGAAGATCTACGGACCAGGAGAGAGAAGATTACTATCTTGCAGATATAAGGTCTACTGATAAGCAGAGATAATATCTACGGATTAACAGAGAAAGGGCCTTCTGACTAACAGAGAGAAGATCTACTGATTATCAGACAGAAGTTTTACGGATCGCAGAGAGAAATCAACTGACTAGCAGAAAGATCTACTTACTGGCAGAGAGAATAGAAGAACTAGTAGGTAGAATACCCACTGACAAACAGAGAAGAAGACTGCGGAGTAACAGAGGGACTGGCAGAGAGACGATCTACTGAACGCCAGAGAGATCGACTGACTAGCAGCTAGCAGAGAAGATATCTTGGACTAGCCAGAACATATGATCAAGATTCGATAGATTTGTCAGAACTCTTGTTCATTGGTTGCTCCAAAGTTGCAAACGTCTAAAACATGGTACTATTCCCCCACACTAACCTGACATGCAGTGCAATGACAGAGAGACTCGCTGAACGAAGAGCTGGTACTGACTAACACAGCTTAGTTGTTAGATTGTTTGTTGTTTAACGCTGCACACAGCAATATTCCAGCTATATGACGGCAGTCTGTAAATAATCGAGTCTGGATCTAACGATCCAGTGATTGACATCATGAGCATCGATCTACGCAATTGGGATACGATAACATGCATCAACTTGACCAGCTGATCCCGTTAGTCGCTTCTTACGACAAGCATAGTCGCCTTTTGCGGCAAGTATGGGTTGCTGAAGACCTATTCGAGCCCGGATCATAACGGATCGACTACCAGAGAGAAACTATTCTTATATATTTCCGTTAGCCACTGAAGATTCCCCATGACGACCAGAGAGAAGCCTCAGTGTCTAACAGAAAAAAAATCCTACATTCTATCAAAGAGAAGACCTACTGATTAGCAGAAAGTCTAGTTTTCTAATAATCCCCTTTTCCTTACAGATGTAGCTTTTGTAAACCGCCACTGGCATTTTTTGTATTCCAGAAGCATTTTTACAACCAATCGGGCACTTCCGGTGAGAGAACGGCAATGTGATATAAGGTAACTGCTGATATGTTTATTTAGGTGGCGCACAAAAGACACAACTGAGCCGATATCGCGCCAGCAGCTCGGATTATTCTTTAATTTGTTTAGACGACTAAAACAGATAGGAAGTGTAAAAGCGTTTTGCACGCTGAAGGTCAAATCGTTCACGTCGTTTATTGAACACCTGCATTGAAGCGGGTATCAGTTGTGTCAGAGAACTACCTTTCTTCAGCCTCTTCCACACTCTCCGCGTGAAGCAAGCAGATCTGGCGAGAGACGTAGTTTCCGTGACAGATGTAAAGATGGGAGGTTCTTTTCCTGCCAGGCATGGTCTAGCTTCCTAGACAAGCTGATTCACGTAACGTTATAGACAACCTATTTTCTCAGTTGACGCATAGAGGGAAGCCCTCGGAAATGAGGGGTTGGGGCGGCAGCCGTGGTAATTCTGCATTAGCCTAGACAATGTATTGTGTGTATACTAGGGCAGTGAGTGGCGTTGACTTTTTGTGCATGAAACGGATGTTACCGGTTTTTTTATTTAAACTTGTCCATGTTAAAGTAACAGTCACCATCAGTACAGAAGCCATGGTCACACTCATGATGGCTACTGTCGTCATGGTTACAATAGTATCGTTAGCAATCATGATAATCTTGGCAACGATCATCAAATTGTCAGTCGTTTCAGTTTTGGTTTCGTTTGTTTGTTGTTTAACGCCGCACTCCGCAGTATTTCAGCTGTATGACGGCGGTATGTAAATAATCGAGCCTGGACCAGACAATCCAGTAACTGATGTCATGAGCATCAATCCACGCAAATGGGATACGATGCCATGCATCAACCAAGTCAGCGAGCCTGACCACCCGATCCCGTTAGTCTCCTCTTACGACAAGCATAGTCGCCTTTTACGGCAAGCATAGTCACCTTTCACGGCAAGCATGGGATGCTGAAGACCTTTTCTACCCCGGATCTTGACGGGTCCAGTCGTTACAGTAACCAAGCATCAAGGCAATCGTTATCTTGGTAACGATAGTCAAGGGTACCGTTGTCTTGCAGTAACGGTCGCCAAGGTGTCGTTTAGTAAACAATCATTACAATTGCGGTCGTCATTGTGAAAAAAGGTAACAGTCTTCAATGTAACAATTACGTTTGCAGTCGTCAGTGTAACGATCATCAAGGTTACAGTCGACATTGTAACAATCATCAAGGTTACAGTCACCACTGAAGCAATCATCAAGGTTACAGTCGCGGGAGTATTAATGGTAACAATGACAAACGTTTCCTCCGTTATGATGTAGTTATAATCCTGAACCATCTGTTCAGTCCATCACTATTACTTTAGTCTTGGGAACAAAGTCACACCATTTCACAATCACCATAGTGAGAGCATGTTTTATGCCGCAATTAGAAATATCCCAGCAGTATGACCTCTAGGGACACAAAAACTTTGTACGCATTTTGGGAAACCAACCCGATTCTTCAGGATGACGATTCGATGATTTACCAACTAGACCCCCCCCCCCACCGCTGCCCCTCACCCACAGTGACACGTCGGATGAAGGAAGTTCTTAATTTCACGACCGACAATACACGAACACATTATGATCCTTCCTTTCAAGAACAAACGATTTGAAACATAATTCTAGCTGATGAAACTCTTGACCAATGACCAGTACAAACCTTCCCGTCCACACTAGTGACCATTAAGATCCCCAATAAGCCTATGTTATTGTCCCTGGTCGCTCATTAGCTGCTTTACTCGGCGTTGTCGCGACTCTTCATTTTCAACTCCGTCTTGCAGTCGCGTCTGACCTCTGTGTCTAAATTGGAGGGATTATATTCAAGTTAGCCAGATTATGGTGGACACGGCTATTTTGGTGTCGGCGAATGTCCATGCAAACTAGATTACTAGGGTCTGTGACTGATGTGCGCAATGTGAGCTGCGAGGGTAAACGTAATGTGCCAGGGATACAGGTTAGACAATGAAATCACGCAGGGGTTATTGTTATCAACGTCTGTTACGTCGGAGGCGGCCCCGGGTCATGGATCCTCGTCGTTGTAGTCGCGGTGGGGTGACGTGATATGGGCCATTCTAGATTTCTCTACAGATATAGGGACGTGTTTGTGTGTGTGTGTGTGTGTGTGTGTGTGTTTTGTGTGTGTGTGCGTCTATGTGCGTCTATGTGTGTGTGTGTCTGTTTGTGTGAATGTGAGAGAGTGAGTGAGTGAGTGAGTGAGTTTGAGTGTGTTTGGTGTGTGTACTAGTCCGAGCTGTTGTCCCTCACATAGTGCTATCCCACTGGAATACCATACCGCAGTTTAACATGAATACTCCATGCAAACAAAGTTAACTGACCCCAAACCGACCAGTCTGTGCTTTATGCCCTTAATCCCAATCGCCAGTCAGGGTAACAACAAGTACCACCTTTTTTGTCTTTTGGTCAATTCGTAATTAAAGAAGTTGTTATAATAAATTGTGCCTTCTTTGTCATCCGTCAAATGCCTATCCAACAATTCGTCTTTTGGTATGACGCGACAGGAGATCTAACCACCAACCTTCCGCTCTTCGTCGGTTTCCCCAAGGCAATAAACAACTTGGAATATTTGATCCATTTGAATACTGTTCGAAGCGGCGTTTCGGCCTGTTAAAACATCCCGATGTTATTGTTTAAAAACTGACGGGAGAGAGAGAGTTTTATTTTTCATTTCCTTGGTTGATTTCAAATCTATAAAAGTTAACTTAAATCGTATGTACCACACGTATCCCTAAACCCCCTTCCCTACCCCCCAACTCACTCACTCCACCGCACATAAGCTTTAGTGTGAACGAAGTCACGTGCAGCCATTGTCTGTCGTCGATCAAGGACGAATGGCCGCCTGGACAAAGTAATGCATTCCTGTCACGTCATCCATCGCTCTTCTTTCTACTTCTATTTATATTGATGACTGAGCTGAAGAGGATCCAGATGAAATTCGGGACTTTAGTGACAGCAATCCATTTCTGTTGATATCTGGTAATAGAGGTTAGTGATTGCGTATAGCGGAAATAGGAGAGATTATGGGTACTTGAAATCTGGACAAGTTGTCGAAAGACAAATAAATAGTTCTGGATGGCAATTAAGTATTATTTTGTCATGCCCTACATATATTGCTTTTTAAGAAACGATATATCAAATCGTAGCTAAGTGTTTTATATGTATTTTAACGTATTTTATCTTTCATGCCTTTTCATTATTGATCGTGTTAGGAGTCTCTCGCTACTCCAGGTGGTGGGGCTCCGAATTGATCAGGACCGCTAGTGGTAGAGCGTCCGCCCAGAGAGCGGAAGGTCCGGGGTCCGATCCCCGACCGCGTCATACCAAAAGACGTCAAAAGATGGTACTTGTTGTTACCCTGTCTGGCGCTCGGCATTAGGGGCTAAAACAAGGACTGTTCGGCTCGGAGTCAGTATACTGTGTCTGAGTGGGGTATTCATGTTAAACTGCAGCATGGTATCTAGCATGAGCTAGCACTATAAATCGGCAGCAGACACACACACACACGTGCACGTCGCTATATAAGTGCATTAATCTTGGAGGCGACGTTAAACCTCACCTCACCCGAATTGATCAAGTTGTATTTTAATTGTACTGTAGTATATATGAGGTGAGACTGGGACAAATTATCTGTCTGTCTGTAACGTGGCATGCTGTTCACGTAATGACCATTAACCAATTGTGCCAATTGCTAATTAACACTGATGCTCGTTTGTTTGACATTATTTAGGCTTAATAATCATCGAATATTTGTTTCATTCAATTTTGTATTGACCTTCAGCTTTATCGGTTCATTACATGTCTTCATAATTACCCCACATAATTATCCCACAATTATCATAATTACCACACAAACAGATACGTGCATACATGGCATGGTTGGAAGTTGACGTGGTGATATGGCTTACCATTGCTCAACTTATTATATAACGATTTTCGTATTCAGCAAGATAAATTATCCGTTTCACAATTAAATACGGATGTTTCATTTCAGTAGTCAACCTCGATTACCCAGAGTGAATGAGTGAGTTTGGTTTTACGCCGCTTTTAGCAATATTCCAGCAATATCACGGCGGGGGACACAAGAAATGGGCTTCACACATTGTACCCATGTCGGGAATCGCACCCGGGTCTTCGGCGTGACGAGCGAACGCTTTAACCACTAGGTTACCCGACCGCCCCTCGATTATCCAGAAAATATATCACTAGCCCGATTCTTCCTCCGACTCAGGACGGTCATTTGATTGGACAGCTATTTGTTGCAGCCTGTAATTCGAGTCGGACTTGGGGCGGTGGGATAACGCAGAGGTTAAATCGTTCGCTCGTCACGTTGAAGGCATGGGTTCGATTCCCAATGATGGAAAAAACACGTGAAAATCATTTCTGGTGTCCCCCACCGTGATACTGCTGGGTTATTGTCAAAAGCGGCATAAAAGCATACCCACGCGAAAACTCAAAACTCATGGTAGAAAGTGGGACCAAGGTATATATAACGCAGATGTAATTATACACTTGATAAACGAGGATGTCAAATAGTATGTCACTGTATGTTGTTTGTTGGTTTGTTTATACATTTGGCAGTTGATGTAATATGAAATTCATTTTCTATAAGACACACAAGATATGTTATATCAAATACATATGTATATGGAAACCTTGGATTCTTTCAGTTTCGTTTTTTAATACATACGACAAAACTTCGATATACATATACTTTGTATGATTTTGCCAACTATAACTGATTATCAAAGAGAAATTTAATACAATACACATTTGGAAAAAGAAGAAAATTGCCATGTGATTATTTTTCAGCGATCCATTATTTGAAATACAATGAATCTAAAGAAATGAGATCTGGTTTCAAATCACAATAACATGTAACCGATAGTGGATTTGCCGATCACTGGGTATGCCTTTTCAAACATCTTATATATATCGGTGTTATTTCACTGTTCAGTGTTTATACAGAGTTTATAACCATATTTCTGCATCAATATAGATAAAAATAATCATAGAGATTGACCAAAGAACAACTATGATACCCGTATCAAATACATCACCATCGAGTGACCATTTTTATGGTAACCATGATTTAGCTCGCATCAAACATGCGGTATACTTTCTTTTCCCCGGTACTTTATATAACAAAGCTCAATAACACACGTCTGTCTCCCGAATGAAACATAACGGAGGTGGCATTTGCAGTTTTCGCGCTATCTTTCTTTCGTTGTCACATTATTTGGCAGATTTACGTCTTTTCCATGTAAATGAAATATGCAATGGCTTTGTGAAAACAGAACAGGTCCTTTTTTGCATCGTGTATTTATGCTACTATGTTCCGAATTATAACCACAAAGCATTTATATGTGGTAAAATTGTTATTTAATGTGAAATGAATGCTCTATTCTTTCGTTTTTATTTCAATATTCATGTCGTGATTGACGTGTGTATTTTAATGTCACTGGCATGAATGTGTAACTATGTTTTTGTACCACAGGATATGTTCATAGAATAGGATGTATAAAATGTGTTAATTTAGGATTTTAATTTTCAAGGTGGTTTCAAAGTAACAGTATCCTCAGAAAGAGACAGGCAGCAGTTCAGTTTAAAGCGTGTTCGCTTGGATTCGATATTTTGATCTGATCATTCATTACGCCATTTCTATTTCTGCAAGGTTGCTGAATGTTGTTTAATGCCGCATTCAGTTGTATTCCAGCTCTGTCACTGCACGTAAATATTCCATGAGCATCGGACCAGGTCATCGGGGTAAACAATGACACAGTGAGCCCGGTTCCAATGTCACCAACGGATTTACTTTTGTTCTCGGGTCTTGCACGGACTTTTGACCCGGTATTCCTACAAGTTTAAGGTTGCTGAAAGCAATATGACATCTACTTACCTAGGTTAACGAACAGCAATATATAACTCTGTTCTATCAACTGTGTCCTCATAGACTCCGTTCATGTTGTTTATTTTTAGGTGAGAAGAACATTTCTGCATCCAGTGTGCCATGGAAAGTTTACTTGGGTTCCGATCCAATGTTCCAGAACAGTAGTCCACTCCAGGATTCCTGGGACAATAATGGTAAGGGCAGCGATTTACATAATGTCGTTTACACGACATTATAATGAGCATATGAATGTGAATGAGTCTTTGTTGATTTCAACAATTGCATGTTTTGGACTGACAACATCGATAACTGCAGTAAGGCTAAAAGGAATCAAACAGGATGACTTTAGTTGTTTTCGGGGCCGTAATATTTGTAATATTTAAACACGCTAATTCCTCTGGAGATGATTCGCCCGTCACGCCGAAGACCCGGGTTCGATTCCCGACATGGTTACAATTTGGAAACACATTTCTGGTATCCCCCGCCGTGTTATTGCTGGAATATTGCTAATAGCGGAGATGTAGATGTACGAACAGTACAAAAATGTGATAAACACATCCGGGATGCGGATTAGCTCATAAACTGCCGTCTAAAGAAAGCACACACTTGGTTTTAACTAAGAAAATAACAAACGTCACTAGGCTGAAATCAGTCGCCGAAACATTGAAAACTGAAGGCACAAAACACAATCATGATACCCGATTCCAATACATCATCATCGATTTCTTGTTTGTTTTTAGCCACCGTCAAACATAGGTGTATACATTCTTTTGCCCAGCAGTTGGCATTTACTCATTTTGTCAGAAATAAAAAAATAAAAACAATCAGGTGTTAGAAAGATAAAAGACTAGTTGTTGGCCATCTGACCACACACGTCTTACAACCGTCATACCACTAGTTCAGTACAATTTCCAGCAAAGTTTTCCGCATCTTTATGTGTTGGCATTTTCGGAAGGCTTAAAATGGCCCTATATACATGTACCTTCTCCTTCAGATATCCGAACCAGAGCACATACGCAAGGAAGACTAACCAACAATGTTTCTGACAAATGAACAAAATAAAAGTTTTCTTTGGGGTTGTGAATTATCAGACGAGTACCGTAACATAGAGCGGCTATTGGCTGAGGTGGGGAGAGTGCATTGAGAACGAGGTCAGTTGTGTCTTTTCATCCCGTGTGCTTCTACCCATCCTGTGTAACCGGTTCAGTAGGTAACTGCAGGAGATGCCAGAGTCTTCGTTCACTAACACAATTAGGTCCGCCAGTGACTCACGGAACTACGGTTCCAGAAAATAGGTATATATGATATTTCCAAAAAGAAGAAATATTTTCTTTCATCACGAAACGACTCATTGAATAGCAGACAGTTATGGACGCGTTCGCCATTTACTGGAACCATTACAAGAAGCCTCTTTTGTGGGAGGCTATCAGATGAATGTAGCATACAGGGTACAGTGTACTGCAGATATATCCCAAATTATTGATTACGGTAATCTATATGCAGAAAGGGTAAGTTAAACGACTGGAATCTAACGTCATGTAAAGAGTCAATGGAATTAATGTTATTAAATACCCTAACACGGTTTTAAACGATTCTGGGTGAGTCACACGTGACACGGTTCTTCAACCATTTCTCAAACTGATCTGGGTTTTTTTCGACACTCATTACTTCTCCGTAAGTCAACATTTTTTTATGTTCCCTCCCGACTCTTCCTTTCAAACGTCAACAAGGTCTACGGTTTGAACTTCATCCTCCTCGGTACTTGCTATTTGCATCATTTGGTGTTTCATTGAAGTCTCCGAATACAATCAAAAACCAATCACATGGCACGATGGTATACTGGGCCGACGCGCAAATAATAGGTTTGCGGTTTTTCTGGAACCGACCCCATGGTGATTGTCTTTGACTGGAGCCATTCCGTCTCTTGTAAATCCGCTGTAATTTCCTGGCGTTCAAACATTTCTAATTACGTATGTATTACGTATGTTTTATTAAACATTCGCTTGCGTAATGCTCTTTGCTCAACAGTAATGGCTGGGAGTTATTGCGAGGTATTGGTGAATGCTCTACTTGGAACAAGGAATAGGACTTCTGGGAGTGTGTTTTGGCGGGCTGTGCGAGAAGCTGTTCTACTATATCCATTTACCAATATAGGTCTTCCACTTATTTGTGTATGTTTGACATTTTGTTCAGACACCGGTATCGACTTTCAGTGGAGCCTGTTGTTGTGCTGTAAACATGTTGTATAAATACTTTTCTTCATCTTTTAGATGGCAAGAATTAGATGTAACATATGTCGTCCGTAACATATGTACTGTAGTATTGGTGATTGGCTGGTCAGGTCACCCATTGTGGCCATCCAATCCTCCTTGTAGTCAGCTCCTGCGCCATGCATGGATTATAAGTGAGTACAGGGGTTGCGTGAATAAAGTGTGTATGTGTGTGTACGTGTGTGTGTGTATACATGAGCGCATTCGTGTGTGCACGTGTGTGTGTGACTGAGAGTGTGTGTGCATGTATCTCTGTGTATGTGCGTGTGTGTGCATGCTTGTGTGTATATGTGCGTGTATGTGCATGCTTTTGTGTATATGTGCGTGTCTGTGTAGTATCTGTCTGTATATGTGCGTGTTTGTGTAGAATCTGTCTGTGTATAGGCGTGCTTGTGCATGTGTTTGTGTGTGTATGTGCGTATTTGTGCATGTATCTGTGTGTGTATGTGCGTGTTTGTGCATACGTTTTTGTGTATGTGCGTGTTTGTGCATATGCTTGCGTGTGTATCACCGTGTTTGTGCACATGTTTGTGTGTATGTGCTTGTGTGTTCATATGTTTATGTATGTATGTGCATGTATATCTTTGTGCATATGTTTGTGTGTGCATCTATGACTTTGTACAGACAGACAGACATTCTTTATTTCCTCCAATAATTGAAGAGTACAAGTATTGCGTGTTTGTGCATATGGCTGTGTGTATGTGCCTATTTGTGCATGTGCGTGTTTGTGCATGTTTGTGTGTATATGAGCGTGTTTGTGCATATGTTTGTTAGTGTATGAGTGTATGTGCATATGTTTGTGTGTATATGGGCATGTATGTGCATATGTTTGTGTGTGTATGAGCATGTGTGCGCATATGTTTCAGTTTATACGCATGTATGTGCATTTGTTTGTTAGTGTATGTGTGTATGTGCATATGTTTGTGTGTATGTGCATGTATGTGCATATGTTTGTGTGTGTATGTACATGTTACTATGTGCATATGTGTGTGTGTGTATGAGCGTGTGTGCATATGTTTGTGTGTGTAATGGCATGTGTGTGCATATGTTTGTGTGTGTATGAGCATGTATGTGCATATGTATGAGTGTATAATATGTATGTATGTGCATATGTTTGTGTGTGTATGTGCATGTATATGCATATGTGTGTGTGTGTATGAGCGTGTGTGCATGTGTTTGTGTGTGTATGTGCGTGTTTGTGCATGTTTGCGTGTGTATTTGCACATATATGCACATGTTTGTGTGTGTATGAGCGTGTGTGCATATGTTTGTTCATGTATGTGCATATGTTTGTGTGTGTATTAGCGTGTGTGCATATGTTTTGTGTGTATATGAAATGTGAAATATACTATGAATAAAGACAACGTGTCAAACTCTAGTTTCAGGAAAACCTAGAGTGGTCGAAAAACGGGAATTTACTGAAGCACTCTTCGCCAGCGACAATTCCATGGAAACGTTATAAGTTCAGTATCTCTTGAGATATGGGCAGTTAAATGTCAGTGTGTAATCCTGATATAAAGAATAAACACATCGAGTGGATCTGGAGTCTCACGGAACAGAAACTGTTGTAGATATATTATGTCGCGTTTAACTCCCACACACATGCAAGTATAGATTCAAAAGCTGCTCTGAAGTCGAAGCTTATTACGTAAAATATTCGTTTATATAAGAAAGAAAACATACCTCTCTCTAACTGGCTGACCACTCACACAACATGAAGCCATTACCCACACAACACAAAAAACATTTTCCACACAACAGAAAGACGATAGTCACACACTAGAGTGGATGAGTGAGTGGGCTTCACGCATTGTACCCATGTCGGAAATCGAACCCGGATCTTCGGCGTGACGAGCGAACGCTTTAACCACTGACTACCCGACCGCCCTCAAACACTAGACGATTCCCGACATGGATACGATGTGTGAAGCCCATTTCTGGTGTCCACCGCCGTGATATTGCTGGAATATTGCTAAAAGCGGCGCAAAACCATACTCACTCACTCACTCAAACACTAAAAAGTCGGTAGCCACACAGTAGAAAGTATTTTCGGTGTTCCATTCATATACTTTTCACAGCTATTTTGCCATCCGTCATCTGTTTCGGTGGACAATCTAATCTGGTTAGTCCCTGCCATTGACATATTTACATTTACCAGTTCAGTTTAGTTTATCATCTCAGAAAGACCCACCAACGGTGGTACATGAGAAAAATTATGATATAAATTCATAATATTATAATAATATCAATATCAAGATGACAGGAGAATTATGCAAATACATGTAGGGATCAAAGATTACAATGAAATATGACAGAAATAACGTGACAAGAATCTCATACACGTTTTCTAACAGCTTCAACATTTCTAAATGGTATTGATGAATTTTGACAATTTTTTCATATCTTTAACTCTCGCACTCTAGTACTGGATAAATAATTTTCTTTTTCAATTTATACACATTAGGCCATTCAGAGAGATGTTTAGGTATGTACATAGACCGCCACTGGAGAAGAGCTTCACATCTAAACAGGTAATGAAACTCGTCACCAACCGCAGGAGAACTACATAGATTACACAAACGTTCCACTCTAGGGATATCAGACCAGCGTCAGTTTCAATTGGTAAGTTATGGTTTGTGTTTCTAAATTGTAAGATCTTGAGATAAACGTTTTCAGGCAGATAATGATATTTTTCAAAGGATATATTTTCTTTCAACATTCTATAGTACACACCTTGGAACTGTGCCAATTCTTCAGGAACTGGTCTTTCAATATTTCTTCAAGTTTTAAAGCTAGCAATGAAGAACACATTAACGGGTTGTCAAATATTTCACCGAGTCAACAGTTGTTTAATATTTTCTTGACAAGTGTTGTCCCTGGAAGTTTTTTCAGAGATATCAGCGTAGTTATGGGTGATAAATTTATAAATAATATTTGTTAATTTTGGAGTTTGATTATAGATTGCCATTTCATGCCAGAATAGAATAACACGTTTGTACATTTTGATTTAGACCGGTTCCCTTCCGAGTTCCCCTTAAGTCCTATAGTTTAGTGTTGCATTTCGAAGACCTGCTGTCAGTTTAAGAAATTTTAAATGAACTTTTTCGATTAGTTTAATGTCTTTAAATGCCCAGATTTCACAACAGCACATTCGGATCGGGGAAATCAAAGTGTCAAATGCGGATATTAAACAATCCAACGTGCTTTTTTATTAATGAGAACATAGCTTTTGTTGCATTTCAACTGCAATTTTGATGGCTTCTACAAATCTCCCGTTTCTGTGAAACTTTATTCCAAGGTAAATATAATTATCGACAACTTCTATAGTTTGATTACCAAAAGTGAATGGGTATTTCAGATTGCTGATTCTATCAGGCCTGGTTCCAAGAACTATCATTTTGGTTTTGGACAAGTTTACATCTAGTTTCCATCGTGAACAATAACCATTGAAATTGTCAAGGATGGTTGTAGGTCTGCAGGGTCTTCACTGAATAAGGCATCATCATCCACATATAACAAAACAATAAAGTGCAGGCAAACTGTTAGAAGGGTTTCGATTTGGTAATCTAAATTAACACCTTTACTTCCTCGTTTCATTAGGAAGGGCTGAATATCATTTATAAAAAGTGAAAACAAAAGGGGCGAGATATCTTCGCCTTGTCTTACTCCAATGTGATATGGTAAGAATGAGAGTATTTGATTATGTAGCATAACAGTGGATTTTATGTTATGGTACATGTTCTTTACCATATATACCATAATTTAATAGTTTATACCACAGACCAGCCTTCCACACAGTGCCAATCAATAAAGACGCAATGGAGTTTTCGTTTTGCTTGTTTTAAAATTTCCCTGATTGCATGTAGAACAAATAGATTGTCACTTGTGGAGAACCCTTTTCTGAATCCGCTTAGAATGGAGTTGAAATATTTTTTTGTTCTACACACTCACTGAGCATCGCATTAAGGATCCTTGTGAAGGGTTTTCCGAGACAGCTGAGAGTTGTCATTGGTCTATATGAGTTCGGATCCAGGTGTCCACCCTTTTTCTTATATATCGGTTTGATTGTACTCTTCAGCCAGTAAACTGGTACAAAACCAGAACTAAGTATCAAATTAAAGAAATCAGTGGTATGAAATGTATGGTAGCATCAATAACACAATTGTTTTTAAACAAAATCTAACCTAGTAACTTTATTTCTTTTAAGGTTCCTGATGTCGGGACCCGTGAAGATTCCCGGGTAGAATAGATCTTCAGCAACCCATGCTTGCCGTAAAGGGTGACTATGCTTGTCGTAAAAGGCGACTAACGGGATCGGGTGGTCAGGCTCGCTGACTTGGTTGATGCATGTCATCGATCCCAATTGCGTGGATTGATGCTCATGATATTAATCACTGGATTGTCTGGTCGAGACTCTATTATTTACAGACCGCCGTCATATAGCTATAATATTGCTGAGGGCGGCGTTAAACAACAAACCAACCAACCAACCAACCTGATGTCGGAGAGGACTTCTTCGCCCGATATTACCATATTTAAAACAGGACGGCAATACCCACACAATAGAAAGCTAGTACTCACACAATAGAAAGCTAGTACTAACACAATAGAGAGCTAGCACTCACACAATAGAAAGCGAGAACCCAGAAAATAGAACGGCAGTACTAACACGATATAAATGTAGTATTGGAAATAACGTACTTAAAGATAAGCTAACAGTTTAGCCCCAATCCTTACTAAACTATTCAATTTCTCTCTTCAACGAGCAATATTCCCATCACTATGGAAATAAGCTCTTATCATTCCTATTCATTAGAAGAATAACGTGAATAAATGTACAAATTGCGCTCAGAAGTTGTTCAGCAAAGATATTTAAAATAAATGTATATTTAAACATGTGTACAACTATTTAAGGAATAATAATGTGCACTAACCTACAATCTGGATTCACGCAGGACTTTATTGCAAAGGCTTTAGATGAAGGTAAGGAAGTTAGAGTTGCATTTTGTGACACATTTTTGATAAAGTTTGGCACAAAGGAATAATTTATAAGCTACATCATTATGGTATCGGTGGGAATTTATTGAGATGGTTTGATAGTTACTTAGAAAATCGATATCAAAAGGTAGTTATAAATGGCTGTAGTTCAGATTCAAAAGTTGTCTTGCCAGGTGTGTCACAGGGCTCGTCTTGGGACCATTATTGTTTAGTAAAATACGACTTAATGCTGATCTTTGTATGTGATCATAGAAGATCCTGATATAGCTGCTCGTAAATCTCAATAATGACCTGGACAGAATTTCAGAATGGGCTGCCAGATGGCAAGTTAAATTTAGTCCCGAAAAAACTGAATCTATTCAATGTACCGTACCCGTAAAGCAAACCCAAGTCGCAAACCTAACTTATATATGAATGGTACAGAAATCAAAGATGTACAAAGTCAAAAGTACCTTTGTATTACTTTACAAAGTAACTGTAAATGGAAAATGCACATTGATGATATTTTCAGGAAATGTTGTCCTCTGGTTAAATGTTTAAGAAGTTATAAATATCGTCTATCCCGAACTACCTTAGAAACTATGTACCAATCATTTATTTTACCAATTTTTTATTATTGTTGTTATATTTGGGACAACTGTACTAATGAACAAGCTAACTTATTGGAAAAAATATACTGAGATGCTCTTAGAACCATGTGAGGCGCTGCCTGGGTACGAGTCATCAAAAGATTTTCAATGAAACAAATTGTAAGTCCTTAAAAGGCAGACGATACAATTCAAAACTGGTAATGTTGTACAAAATGAATAACCATTTAGAAAAGTTGTACTCACATTAGCGAAAGACAGTACTCACACGATTGAAAGGCCGTGCTCACACAAAAGAATGGCAGTACTCACACAATAGAAAGGCAGTACTCAAGCAATGGGAAGGCAGTATTAACACAATGGAAAGGCAGTACTCACACAACAGAAAGGAAGTACTCAAGCAATAGAAAGACAGTACTCAAGCAATGGAAAGTCAGTACTCAAAGAATGGAAAAGCAGTACTCACACAATAGGAAGGCAGTACTAAAAATACAAAAAAGGCAGTACTCACACAATTAGGAAGGCAGTACTCAAGCATTAGAAAGGCAGTACTCACACGATAGAAAGGCAGTACTCAAGGAATGGAAAAACAGTACTCACACAATAGAAAGACAGTAGTCACACAGTAGAAAGGCAGTAGTCACACAATAGGGAGACAATACTCACGCAATAGAAAGACAGTACTCACACAATAGAAAGGTAGTACTCACACAATAGAGAGACAGTACTCACACAATAGAAAGGCAGTACTCAAGCAATAGAAAGGCAGTACTCACACAATAGAAAGACAGTACTCACACAATAGAAAGGCAGTAGTCACACGTTAGAGCGACAGTACTCACACTATAGAAAGGCAGTAGTCACACTTTTGAAAGACAGTACTCACACAATAGAAAGGCAGTTGTCGCATAATAGAAATTCCGTGGAAGGTTTAAATGTTTGAGCCTCATCACAAAATGGGGGTACAGTGTCCATGTCGTCCAAGGCGCCGCAATTCGCTGGGTACGCCAAAACCTAGGATTGTGGGTTCGAATCCCGGTTCGCCCTAATGATCTTTCTAGGTTTGTCAGCACCATACGTATACTCTTGCTCGTGAGTTTCACCAAAGCGGTAAACTTCTAAGACATGCCTCCCTTCATGCTTTCACAGATCATACAATAACCGAAACAATATATATTTCACAAATAGGGCAACATTGTTGCTAAGACGTGGCTTTTGGAACACGTAAGGAATGTTATGCGATAGTAGCAGAGGTTTGCGAAACCGCAAGTTGTTTTTTGAAGATAGTTTCAACATGTAAATATACAAGAACCTCTGGGATGCCCAACACGTATCTACGATTTCAACTAAGGACAGTGGTGCCACAGAGAACGGCCGTTGTGATGATACTGGTCAAAGGGAGGCGACTCTTTCCATACGCTTCCAAGTTTACCAAGGGATTTATTGGCCCAGTCGTCTAAGGCGCCGCGATTCGCTGTGCAGAGTTGCGTCCATTGAGCACGCCAGAAACCTATGATTGTGTGTTCGAATCCCGGTTCGCCCCGATTATGTTTCTAGGTTTGTCAGCACCATAGCCGTGCTCGTGGGTTTCACCGAAGTGGTAAACGTGGTAAACGTCTGATACCTGCATCACTTCGGGCTTTCCTCCCCGAAACTGACACGCCGTGATATAACTGGAATACTGTTAAAAGCGGCGTTAAACCCAACTCACTCACTCACTCACTCACTATAGAGTGCTCCTCCCTCACACCCCTCACACCCTTTCCAAACTCCTGGATCCACCTCTGTGTTTCTTCACATCACTGATTCAGTTAATCGGAGTATGTGCATGTCAGTCACAAAGTGAAAGAAGCAGCTGTAAAATGTTCCAAATTATGCCACTGGGTTTCTACGATTGAGACATTAATCCTTCACTGAAGATTAATGTACCTCATTATAGCAAACGCTTCTTGTCTGTGATGACATCAGCATCACCTGTATTAGAACATGTCACCAGTTGCTTATTTCCGTCACCTATTAACCTTTCCGAGGGATCACGTTGGCACGTCAACATCGACAAGCTCAGACGGGCGAGATGACAACGATGGCAGAACAGGGAGTTGCTGTCAGTCGCAGCCTAATGATTGGGACCGAATTTTGCGGTCAGGAAAAATCGGAACTTTTACAGCACACCGCTGGACAGGGTCCAGCTGGGCTTCCCTTCCAATAAAATAGGAGCGACAAAAATAATTTCAATAAATGTTCAATAGTGGTACTAAAAGCCGGAATGTTTTCGACTAAACTAGTGTCCAAAAGAAACGATACCACCTGTTTGCAACGACATAAAAGAAAAACTAAACAATGCAGAAGTTTAGGATTGGTGTTATGCTTTTGAGAAATCCTTTCACAACATCTGTACAAAAATTTCATTTCAATAAAATCTGTACAACCAATATGACAAGCCTTTAAAGATAGGTGAACATTTCGTTAGCGCACTGATCACAGAAACAACGGGAAATGTCACACCACACGTCTCAAAGTCAAGTCAGTAGCGGCTATGTCCACCGTGAGCATCAATACATGCCAGAACACGCCTACGGACTGATGACGTCAAACGTCTGATGACGTTGGGAGTGATGCGTTGCCATTCCTCGAGGAGACATCGTTCCAAGTCCTGGACACGGCGACGTCGGATTTGCCGATCGAGGTGGTCCCATAAGTGCTCGATGGGATTCATGTCCGGTGAACATGCGGGCCATGGCAAAACCTGTACGTTGGCGTTGGAAAGGAAGTTCTGTGTCAATCTTGCTGTGTGTGGCCTTGCATTGTCATGTTGGAAAAGGAGTCCACGAGGCTGTTGCTGAATAAAGGGCACCACAACAGGCCGTTGTCAAGATAATGCTGTGCATTCAGGTTTCCACGAATTATGACAAGCATCGTTTTGACGTCACGACATATGCCACCCCAAACCATTAACCCTCCACCTCCAAACGGCCGGACCTGCTGGATACAGTTAGGCGCCAAACGTTCACCAAATCGTCGGTATACAAGCTGCCGTCCATCGTTTCTGAAGATGAGGAATCTGCTCTCATCAGAGAACATAACACGTGCCCAGTCCCGCCGTTGCCAACGTCGAACTCGCCTGGCCCAGATCAGTCTGTTGTTCCGGTGTCGAGGCGTCAGGAGCGGTCCGCGGTGGGGATGACGTGGCCGGATACCATACTGCCGTAGTCTCCTGTAGACGGTCTGTCGACTGATCCTGTGTCCCAGTGCTGTAGCCGCCGTGGACGTCGCTGTTACGGTGCGGTTCCTCAGGTGTAATACCCGGATGTAACGATCTTCACGGGGCGTTGTTACTCGTGGTCTTCCACTCCTGGGCCTGTCTGACGTCTGACCTGTCTGACGTAACCGCTGCATCAACCTGGTGATAGTGATGCGTGCGCAGCCCAACCTTCTGGCAACGTCGACGTGTGACGCTCCTTGTTGGACCATTCCAACGGCTCTCTCTCTCTCGATGGCTGTGAAACGTGGCATATCTTGTGTTCTTTTTGTTGCTGTGATATCAACGTGTCTGATCAGCCGTTTTATACAGTTTTTATGCATGTGCAGAACATGCTAGAGAGGGAAATGTCACTTTCACGAAATTTACGTTTTTCCCCGGAAGTGATCACGTGTTCCCGGTATTTTTATCGACTATGCTGTGTTTGGGATGTGCAATACGAATTGGCATGTTTTCATACTAGACAATTCACTTAGTAAAAAACAATTTTGAAAATAAGTTGGTATCGTTTCTTTTGGACACTAGTTTATATCAAAAACTCGTGTTGATGAAAAGGTGAGCATATCCTGCCCCACAAGTAAACCGTTTACCGGAAAACACACGGGGACATGTGGTACAAGCAAAAATAGGACATTGCATCAGATGTTGTTATCACTGATGTGTCAGATTTGGAAATATCCTCGTGTCTAACTTAACACATTTAGAAAGCTTCACAAAGGTACTGAATGCTCCAACCTTGATCAAACAACGTTTGAGTCGTATGACACTCTTTGAAATCTTCGTAGAAAGGCCATGCTCGATTATATTTCAACCATTGTGAGCTGCCGGAGCTGGAGCTGGAGCTGGAGCTGGAGCATGAGCATGAGCTGGAGCATGAGCTGGAGCTGGAGCATGAGCTGGAGCTGGAGCTGGAGCTGGAGCTGGAGCCGGAGCTGGAGTTGGAGCCGGAGCCGGAGCCGGAGCCGGAGCTGGAACTGGAGCTGCTGGAATATTGCCGCACATGAAAGGAAAGTAGACTATTGGAAAGTTGAAGCCATCTTTTCATCACACAGTTGTCTGTCATACAGACCCGGAAACAAATACATCCGAAGCAGCCCATGAAAGTGTCTAATCGTGGGCAAGTCTCGATTTCCGCAGTATCAAAATATAGAGAGTCTCTGGGCTCCTATCTATTTATATTTTATTAAGATAATGATACAACTGTTTTTTCTGTAAGAAATATTCATTTCAGAGACTAGATGTTAGTCTAGTCACACAGCCTTGTGCGATCTTTATGCACAGGTCTAAATATGAAATATGAAACAGATGAGGCGGTTTCGTTGGTATCTCATGTTACTAGTTCAGGGGGTCAAATAAGTGGCGAATTAGCTATTTGACCATTATTGAGAGCAGCAAGGAGGGGACACAGCTGGTAAAAATGGTAATTCCCGCTTCTTGCCTAAATGTCTTGTCTTAAAAATTCAAACAGATAACATCAATACTTTGGATGACAACTGGCTGGGACAGAATGGGTTTATCCAACTCCGTTTCCTCTCAGTTTGTGCATTCTACCGATCACAACATGACTGGCTGACGTCACTCACTCTGAAAGACATTCAGATTCAACCCACAGTCCTCGTAAGAAGTGACTAAGGGAATGGGTGGTCAGGCTCGTTGACTTGTTTAATGCATGTCATCGTATCCCATTGGCGTCGGTCGATGCTCAAAATGTCAATCACTATATTGTCTGGTCCTGTCTTGATTTTTTACAAGCTCGGCGTTAACGACACCAACAACACCACCAACAACAAACAAGTGGGCTGACTCAATATGTGAAAAGTGTAAAGCTGACGTAACAAGTCGCCCTGAAGACGTAAACTTTATATTTAAGTGTTCAGGAAATAAATGATGTTCTCCTCCACGCTGCTAAACCCAACAGGAAGCCTAAATGGGTTATATTTCATGGACATACACATTCAGTGATGCATAGTTATACCTAACATCATCTGACTGGTTCGATAGAGACTGGACCCGTGAAGATCCGGGTTAAAATAGGTCCTCAGCAACCCATGCTTGCCGTAAAAGGCGATTATACTTGTAATAGGCGGTTGACGGGATCGTGTGGTCAGACTCGCTGTCTTGGCTGATGCATGTCATCGTTTCCCAATTGCGTGGATC
Source organism: Haliotis cracherodii (assembly GCF_022045235.1). Lineage (NCBI taxonomy): Eukaryota > Metazoa > Mollusca > Gastropoda > Lepetellida > Haliotidae > Haliotis > Haliotis cracherodii. The sequence continues at coordinate 13,562,457 of NW_027266270.1, read as the reverse complement.
AATGTTCATGATATCAATCACTGGATTGACTTGTCCAGTCTCGATTATTTACAGACCGCCGTCATATAGGCTGGAATATTGCTGAGTGCGGCGTTACACAAAAGCAAGCAAACAAACAAACAAACAAATCGATAGAGACTGTGCCCCATGTACCAGGTTAAGTGCTTACTTTATTGCAGTGGAGAATTGTAATACATGCTAATCAAATAAAAGACAGCAAACTAGCAAAAAGGTTCAAAAAGAGACTTGTGAAAAGAAAGAATAGAGATTATGGTGACATTAAAACTAAGAAATAACATCAAAGGAGATAACAATGCATGTGTTAGGTCCATGTCATGATATCAGTCAACCTGATTATACACAAACACAGATATCACAATCGGGTGATTATTGTTCATGTTATTGGCTACAATAAGCTGTGATTTAATGAGGACAAGAAGAGTGAGTGAGTCAGTTGGGTTTAACGCCGCTTTTAACAGTATTCCAGTTATATAACAGCGTGCCAGCTTAATGTAGGAGGAAAGCCCGAAGTGATGCAGGTATCAGACGTTAACCACTTCGATGAAACCCACGAGCACGGGTATTGTGCTGACAAATCTTGAAACATAATCGGGGCGAAGCGGGATTCGAACCCACAATCATAGGTTTCTGGCGTGCCCAAGGGACGAAACTCTGCAAAGCGAATCGCGGCGCCTTAGACGACTGGGTAACCCGTGCCCCCGAAGAGAAGAAGAAATATTTTTTTTATTATTGTGTCACTCGCTACATTTTAGATTTCACTAGACACATTATTACAATATATATATCAATATTCGGTCATACAGGCTAATGAGACACATGCAAACCATATAATCATTCACATATAATATATTGAGTGAGTATGGTTTTACGCCGCGTTTAGCAAAATTCCAGCAATATCACGACAGGGGACACCAGAAATGGGCTTCACACATTGTACCATCGTCGGGAATCGAACCCGGGTCTTCGGCGTGACGGGCGAACGCTTTAACCACTAGGCTAGCCGACCGCCCCCTACATTTAATACAAATACAGAGCATCCATATTAGTAATTGACTAAAGCAGTTGTAAAATGCTCAGCCTTGCAAGCGCACCATCGGCGTAAAGTGCCCAAAAAGGGGCTTGGATTTTGAATCGAGATTAGATATAATTTTTCAGCCCGGTGTTGGCTGATTATTGCGGTGTATACAGATTCTCTCTGGAAGTGGGTTTTGTGGCATGGCGAAACGGCCTGTTTCCTTGATAAAGGACGAGATCCACACCTGATTTTAGCTAAATAACTCCTTTCATCCCGAGGTTTAACTGACTTCACATATCTACTTGGGGTAAAGTTGAATTGGCAGTTCCATAGGTTCCTAACTTATTACCATTCATGTTTCCTTGTATCGTCCCATACATAAGACCCGTGAAGATCCTGGGTAGAATAGGTCTTCAGCAACCCATGCTTGCCGTAAAAGGCGACTATGCTTGTCTGCGACTGACGGGATCGGGTGGTCAGGCTCGCTGACTTGGTTGATGCATGTCATCGATCCCAATTGCGTGGATCGATGTTCATGATGTTAATCACTTAATTGTCTGGCCCATACTCGATTATTTACAGACCGCCGTCATATAGCTGTAATATTGCTGTGTGCGGCGTTAAACAACAAACCAAACCCAAACCAAAATTCCATACATAGGAAAGAGCAGGGAATGAATACCTCAGAACGTATCATTTCGGATAACCGATGGTGTCCGATGCAGTCTGGCCCGTACAATATGTTCCAGTGTATTTGTTCAGGTGAACACTTGACTTGGCTTTGCATGTGTTTGTGACGGGCCACAAGCCCCGTCGATTATACGATTTTAACTTACACGGTTCAATGCGTTCATAGTCCAGTTTAGTCCAGTAAACAAGTAAATGGGTAATTACAATGCAAACCAACAAACAATATGGTAATAGAGTACCTTTCCGTTAGACTGCGTTGTTATGCAGTAACTCTTCCAGATATTGCAATCTCTCACAGATCATACTGTTATGGTGGTTAACTAATAATTGAGGCCTAAATATTATTTTTATGAATATTACAGTGCAAGCAAAAGGATAACATGAATGATATCGTGGAATAAAAAAGGAGTATTGCACTTATATAGCGACGTGCATGCACGTGTGTGTGTTTGTGTGGCTGCTTGTACTAGTCCGGACTGATGCCGATTTATAGTGCTAGCCCACTGAGATACCATGCCGCAGTTTAACATGAATACCCCACTCAGACACAGTATACTGACTCCGAGCTGACCAGTCCTTGTTTTAGCCCCTTAATGCCGCGGGCCAGACAGGGTAACAACAAGTACCATCTTTTAACGTCCTTTGGTATGACGCGGTTGGGGATCGAACCCCGGACCTTCCGCTCTCCGGGCGGACGCTCTACCACTAGACAACGGAGGCGGTCTGGCATATATGTCGTTACATTTGGATATATATTAACCTGGCTTATATGACGTTACACACCTTCCAGGACCAAGAACGAGTTTGTAGATGTGTGTTTTTCTACAACATGTCAATGCATTTGAATATAAATAGAACCAAATGATTTGCAATATTTGGAAATATGTGCAATTTACATGAATGCCAAAACTATTCCAAACGTCAGAAATGGACGTTTTCGTGTAGTGACAGATTCTCCGGAATGGACCTCTATTTAGAATGGTGCGGGTGGGCGGCCGACTGGCCCTGTGTGTATATTTTCCTTGAAAAAGGTACAGGTAAGATGCCTTTCATCTCAGTGAGATCACTTTAATCAAGTAAAGCCGGCCGAACACACCAGTGCCGTGCGTGTACGCATTCCGGCACATGCGGCTGTTCATCAATAGATAACAAAGAAAATAGATTTTCCCTCAAATAACCCTCACCAATCTGTTAACCAGGCGTGATGTGACAATACAACTGACAATTCAATGATAACATCTTTTTCAAATGTCTCCGAATAAAACAATTCGATGCCAGTATGAATGGTTTCTGTGACGACCGGCACTGCCGTGGGAATCAGCTGATTGCGTGGTTCTTGAAAACATGGAAGGACCAGAACGAAAACGTAATTGCAATTTGTAATTCTCACAATTACTTTGACGCAGATGTTGTATTTCCGCAGTTGACAGTGCAGTTGCTAATTGACTCAGGTAGTCCATTTCTTTTATGACCATTTCGTTTGCTTGGTGTGCATTAGAGAACACCTGACATCAGTATTACATGATTGTGATTCATAATAAATAGAGCAATAGAAATCAAGGTGTTCGCGAAAAGTCGAGCGTATTCTGCCCCACCGGTGGCGTCCATCACAAACACATGCACAGGTAAGTCAATTATTCACCTGAAAACCACGGGAACATATGGTACAAGTCAACATAGGGAACTGCAACGGACATCATTTTTTGTCACTGATGCGTCAAATTTGAAAATGTCCTCATGTGTAACTTCTATGATAGGCATTTAGAAGTTGGAGTACTAAGTAAGGATAAGAATTTATGGATGAACAACTTCTTTATTACAATTAAGAGCGACGTTTCGGTGTAGGTTCTAACACCGTTATCAAGTTGTATTATCAAGCAACACACTTGCTTGATAACGGTGTTAGAACCTACACCGAAACGTCGCTCTTAATTGTAATAAAGAAGTTGTTCATCCTTAAATTCTTATCCTTACTTAGTCCTCATGTGTACCATAAAACTCTTTGAAAGCTTCACTGTGGCCTTGAATGTTGTAACCTTGATCGAACGCTTACCCTCTTTGTAATCTTGGTAATAAGAGCATGCCCGACTGTATCTCAAAAGTTGTGTCGACACCAAAGGCTGGAGCTTCTGGACCTATGCTTCGTACAACTCAGGTCTTGAATAATTTGGCAAGTCTACATTACCTCAGCTCTAGGAATTAGCTCTGGGAGCTCTAGGACTCCATTTGGACATTATTAATTTCTTATTTTGTTGATATATATATTTGAAATAAGATAACTTTATTTCCGGGACTAACTCTCAGTCTATCGTAATCGAACAATCGAGAACTTTTATTAAAAAGGAAACTTTTGTTTTGGGGTTTTGTCGCTTTAAATCCTGTAGACGATCCTGCATGTTTCGTAATAGAGCCAAAACGTTACGTTAATGGATGCATTGTTCACAGTTCGTTTCACTTACGTGGAATTGTATAGTAAACATATAGCCCCGGACCTGTAGCTTTGTTGGTTATGTTGTCAGCACTTTAAAATGTCGGTAATAACAACTGCTAAACAAAAGGAGCGCTCTGAGCACTCATAGTCAAGTATGTTCAGCATAGAAGCTTGAGGACTATTATCTAAAACTAAAATCTATAGTTGTGCTTGTTTGTTTGTTTGTTGTTGAACATACTTGTGGGATATTGTGCCCACGACAAGAAATGTGCTTCACACATTGCACCCATGTCTGGAATCGAACCCGGGTCTTCGGCGAACGCCTTAACCACTAGGCTACCCCATAGCCCCAACTGGGTCTGGACCAGATAAACCAGTGGTTGATGATGTGAGAAGTGATTCACGCAATCGGCGTACGAAGACACAAACATCATCCAAATCATTGAGGCTGATCACTGGATATCCGCTCACGACCAGCGTACAATCTAGGCTGATGGCGACCAGTTACAATCCTGAATCCCTACAGTAGCTTATAAAAATAATAAAAATAAAAATAAGGGTTCTTATACAACGCTAAGCTCCATACTCGTGCATGCTCAAAGTGCGATACAAATCCCTATTTCGAATTGTAGTATATGTTCCCATGTATTTTTCAGGTGAATACTTGACTTGCCTTTACTTGTGTTTGTGACGGGTGTCCCCTAGTATCATCACTATTTGTTATTAATTTATGAATACATGCTTACGATATAGAGCCAGTAAAGTAAATGGACATTGCTTTCACCGGACATTTCTGATGATTGTGGCTCTTATTTAATGTCGCGTGTAAGATTACCTCACCCTTTTTGTAACGTGCATGCATTTGTGGGTGGCAGCTCGTGCTAGTCAGGATTAATGCCTGTTCTCTAATCGTCTTCAAAGATATAGCTGCCTCTGACGTTACCTGCTAGATGCAAGGCTCCATACCTTCACATTAGGTTCACTTCGAGATCCAAGGCCGGACGGTGTACTGTTTCACGGTCTGGCTGTATCAGGTTCACTTCGGGATCCAAGGCCGGACGGTGTACTGTTTCACGGTCTGGCTGTATCAGGTTCACTTCGGGATCCAAGGCCGGAGGGTGTACTGTTTCACGGTCTGACTGTATCAAGTTCACTTCGGGATCCAAGGCCGGACGGTGTACTGTTTCACGGTCTGGCTGTATCAGGTTCACGTCGGGATCCAAGGCCGGACGGTGTACTGTTTCACGGTCTGGCTGTATCAGGTTCACGTCGGGATCCAAGGCCGGACGGTGTACTGTTTCACGATCTGACTGTATCAGGTTCACTTCGGGATCCAAGGCCGGGCGGTGTACTGTTTCACGGTCCGGCTATATCAGGTTCACTTCGGGATCCAAGGCCGGGCGGTGTACTGTTTCACGGTCTGACTGTATCAGGTTCACTGCGGGATCCAAGGCCGGGCGGCCGTACTGTTTCACGGTCTGGCTATATCAGGTTCACTTCGGGATCCAAGGCCGGACGGTGTACTGTTTCACGGTCTGACTGTATCAGGTTCACTGCGGGATCCAAGGCCGGGCGGTGTACCGTTTCACGGTCTGGCTGTATCAGGTTCACTTCGGGATCCAAGGCCGGACGGTGTACTGTTTCACGGTCTCGATGTACATCGGCCATTATTCACGAAAAGCACTGGCAGTTGTTTGAACAATAGTTCAATTATATCACAGTGTGTTTTCTTTCGAGGAAAGGTCTTAAGGTTAACCATTTAGGCGACTCCCAGGAGAACCGTTGTTGTGCTGACAAACGTTGAAACAAAGTCAGCGCGAAACGAAATTCATGTTTCCCGCACGTCTTAGGGATGCAACGACTGCGAATTCTGTGGACGATGTGATGGTTGGAAGAGATTCCACTGAACTACGTACATCACATAGACCGTGCAGTGAAGCGTTTTGTTGTTTAACGCGGCACTCAGCAATATTTTAGTTATATGACGGCGGTCAGTAATTAATCGAGTCTGGACCAGACAATCCAGTGATTGATATCACGAGCATCGATACATTCATTTGAGATACGATGATATACATCAACCAAGTCAGCGAGCCTGACCACCCGATCCCGTTAGTAGCCTCTTATGACAAGCAAGGTCGCCTTTTACGGCAAGCATAGACTGCTGACGACCTATTCCAGGCCGGATCTTTACGGGAAATCGATCTGGAGAAGTCAGACATAGTTTGTCATTTACAGGATTTAAGGCCAGGTTATGCACACATGTACGTGGAATGGACGTAAACAAAACAATAACGGTACAATAGAAATCTATGGGCAACATTTGTTTGCTTGTAACCCAGTATTCCGTACCTTGACAATTAAAACAGCCATGCATTTACGTGTCACAATTATCGCAATATGGTGATTGATGGCGTGTTGAAAGGGAATAACCTGTGATACATGTCGACTGATGAGAAAGAGGCACCTTTACCTTCCAAGGTCAGAATCACCACGGAATTGGTTTGAACCCGTCCGCGACCAAGTAATTGTTTCTAGAAAAGACCACCTAGGATGGTCAAAGATTAGTTGGTTGGTTGGTTTCTTGTTTAACGCCGCACATGTTCATACTTTTATCCTCAGTTCTTATGCCCAAAATATTTGAATAACAAACTCGACATCGATCAGCGCATTTGGGATCGATGACATGCATCAACCAAGTCAGCGAGCCTGACCACCCGATCCCGTTAGTCACCTTTTACGGCAAGCATGGGTTGCTGAAGACCTATTCTACCCCGGAATCGAATGGTCAAAGAATATTATAGTACTTTCAGGACCAGGACACTACTTTACATATGTCGTGCCAGAGACAACCGCGAGGAGGCACTGCCAAACAAGTACTATATCTATTTTTGTGCCTCATAACGTTCTCAACTGATGCCAGAACATGGTCCGCCAGCCCCAGATTTAAAAACACTAGAATTCTAAAGTAAAGTTCTCATCAGTTATTTAATCAGACATTCTCATGGTGACCCCTAAGCTGGCAAGCAGTCAAATGCTAATATGTGTGCATGTATCTAAGCTAAACGTTGAGGTATATTAATATTTCATTGCTAGATCCACGCATAAATAGTCAAAGTGACTATACACTATCCACAAGACTGTACTTTCCCTTTATGTCAAGCAATATTCCTGCACCTGCAGCCCTTGGTAATTACATTTCCCAAAAGCTGTTTAATCAGAATTAGAAGATTCACTGCCTTATCTAAGCTTTAAATATACACATGCACAAAAAGTTAAGCGCCACCCACCATGTTTTTGAGCTGTTACTTTTGGCACCTAATGATGACTATTATAACGAGATGTACGATTATTATAAGCCGTATATGTAAACCGCATGTGATGCAAAAGTTGTCCCAAAGCAAGTTTATCTTGTGTTCCAAAAGAATATGAGCAGAAAGAAATTTTACCGAAGACCAGAAATTGAAGGATTAGAAAACATTGGAAAAACATTTTGGTCATGTAACTGTCATGATATCAGCAGACCATATTAGGTGTCACATAGACACCCTAGGGAGTGCAGAGTCTATTGCAAGACAGAAACGTCAGTAACGTGTGTATGATCCACGGACATTGACCACAGCTTCAACCCTACGCCTCATACTCATTACAAGTCGTTGAATGCTTCTTTGAGGCAAACGGATCCATTCTTCCTGAAGTGCGGCTTCAAGTTCAGCGAGATTTTGAACTGGGGGATCACGATGTCTGATTTTCCGGCCAAGCATGTCCCAGAGATGCTCAATCGGATTAAGATCCGGACTACAGGCCGGCCAAGGAAGAGTGGCAATAGCGTCTTGACGCAAATAAGCCAAAACTGCCCGATATCTGTGTGGCCTAACTCTGTCGTCCATGTAAACAGGTCTTGTCTGAAGAGGATTGTTGTCAAAATGAAGGACTACCACTGGACTTAGAACGGCATCTTGGTATTGTTGGCCATTCAGGTTTCCACGAATTGTTATCAGCGGAAGTTTGCAGCCGAAGGAAACACAACCCCATATCATGACAGACCCCCCGCCACATGCTAAGGTCTTCTGGATGTTCCTTGGTGCAAAACGAGTGTTACGTTGCCTCCAAACACGTATTCGACCATCAACAGTTCGTAGCAGCATTCGACAGTCGTCAGACTAACGGATCCTTCTCCAGTTGGCCAAGTTCCATCGACTACGGGCACGACACCATATCAGACGATTCCGCATGTGCCGCTCAGTCAGTTGAGGACGTTTTACTGGTCTTCTGGCGTTATAACCAGCCGCTCTGAGGCACGCCTTACGGTCATCGTCGAGAGTCTCTGATGGGTAATCCACTGCAGTCTTAAATCTGTTGAAGTGGCAAATGGATTTCGTCTGACTATCCTGAAAAGACGTCTATCCTCTCTGTTAGAGGTCGTTCTTGGCCTACCAGACTTATGCCTGTCATTGACATCATTAGTTTGACCATGTTTGACAATCAAACGAGTGATAACACTGTGATGACGACCCCTTTGTCTTGCAATGGCCCTGCATGACATGCCAGCATATTTCATGCCTATCACTTGCCATCTTTCAGCGTTCGTTAACTTTCTCCTCACCATGGCTGATTTTCAACCTCTATCGAGAGGGGAATCTCACACAGGAGCCAAATGCAACCACGTGTCTGAAACTTTAATTTCACTATTAATAGGGTAGGGGAACTGCAGCAACACGTAAAGCACGCTTTCCTTGTGTTATCTGGACAAATTTGGGTTCATGAAACTATGGAAGCCTAATTCAGTCATACATCATCATATTTCGTATTTCTGATTCCCACACGTGAAATCAAGAGACTATGAATATGGTGGCGCTTAACTTTTGTGCATGTGTATATATTTTTTGCTTTGTTTGTTGTTTAACACCGCACTCAGCAATATTCAAGCTATATGACGGCGGTCTGTAAATAATCAAGTCTGGACAATGCAGTGATTGACAAAATGAGAATAGATCTGCGCAATTGGGATAGTTTTTATTGTAGATATGGGGAAGACATAACCAAGGTTAAAGCATAAGTGTAAAAAAATAAAGTCCCATAGAATTCCCTGTTTGACTCGTGCCACGTGTTCCTGTGTTTGTTCAGTTGAGCAATTGACTTGCTTCATCATGTATTTGTGATGGATTCAAATGATGGGGCAGGATACACTCACCTTTTCGTGAACACATTCTCATGATATGTGAGTGAGTGAGTGTGTGAGTTGGGTTTAACGCCGCTTTTAACAGTATTCCAGTTATATCACGGCGTGCCAGCTTAATGTGGGAGGAAAGCCCGAAGTGATGCAGGTCTCAGACGTTTACCACTTCGGTGAAACCCACGAGCACGGGTATTGTGCTGACAAACCTAGAAACATAATCGGGGCGAACCGGGATTCGAACCCACAATCATAGGTTTCTGGCGTGCCCAAGGGACGCAACTCTGCACAGCGAATCGCGGCGCCTTAGACGACTGGGCCACCCGTGCCCCTTCTCATGATATGAGCACACGTATGGTGCTGTCAAACATAATCAGGGCGACTCTGGGATCAGAGGGTTCTGGAACGCCTGATTAGACGCAGCCCTGCACAACGATTTGCAGCGCCTTATGCAGCTACACCATCCTTGTCCCTTGCACAGAGTAACCAGTCATTAGACGACTGGATGGTTAGCTGGTAGATGAGTCTGCCTGCATATGGAATAACAAGCTTAACCCATGTAAGTTTGTTTGTTTCATGTTTAACGCCGCACTCAACAATATTACAGCCATATGACGGCGGTCAGTAATTAATCCAATGATTGACATCATGAGCATCGATCCACGTAATTGGGATACGATGACATGCATCAATCAAGTCGGCGAGCCTGACCACCCGATCCCGTTAGTCCCCTCTTACGACAAGCATAGTCGCCTTTTACGGCAAGCATGAGTTATACATATACATATTATCATGTCATTGGTTTTCAAACTTAGTTCCACCCGCACAGTGTACGTTTGCTATCTGCATAACTTTGGATTTTCTAATTTAACCCATATGTCCCTTGCATATTTGGCCGATACATCCCTTCCGGCGAACTTCTTCCTCTGTGCAAATTCACACACGTTCGGCCTTCTATTTGGATTATATTCGCTTCTGGGGATAGCTTTATGACCTGCGCCAACAACCTTTGCAAGGATGCCTGTGATATGAACATCCTCCATGTTCATGTACGGCATGTATTCTGCTGCTTCGAGGATCTGCATAGCCGTGTTGGTAGGCATCACATAGACATTGCCTTTCACATGAGGCGGGTATACACGAAAGGGATATGCATGATCACTCACTGCTAATTTCCCTGCAGTGTATCGCAACTGATTGGTAAAATATGGTCCGATGATCTTACTGTTCCAGGCCGTTGACCGTAAACGTTCTAGTAACCATGGGATATGTACAAACGAGTCCTCGTCGTTTTTCATTACGAATTTGGCGCTGGGACAATGGTCCTTCACCCACTGGAACCCGGATAGAACTTTATAGGTTAGATTGAAGTAACTTTCTGTGAAATTGGCTTGGACTATATCATGTTTCTCTGAAGCTTCCTTCAATAAGTCCTCATGCTTTGAAACATTTTCAGTTGTACCGAACAGAAACACAAGTCTGAAAACCTGCGATAAGGTTGTCCCTGCCCACGTGTTATTGTGGACGTTGCCCCAAGTCTCGCGTATCGCATCCCGGAAATCTCTGTGGGGGATCATCGACAGCACGATTATAATCAGATCCGTCTGACCGTCAGCACATATGTCACTAGAAATTGTAAATTTAAAATCCAGTGGAGTAACTTTGTGTTCCCGACGTTTGAAGAAGGTTGGGTTTTCATCAGGACGATTCCAAGTTTTAACTTTTAATTGTGGTTGCGGTTTTGGGGATGTTATTGGGTTTTTGTCGGATGGGATTCCCTTTTGGTCTGGTTGTGCCATTTTAACACTACTCACGGGCCGTGAGACGTTTACAGTTCGAATTATTGGTAGATGTGTGTTGCGATGTTCCGTTTCGCTGCCTGATATGGTTCTTAGTTTTGTACCGTTAATGTAGACTCCAGCTAGACGTATGTCAGTAATGGGATAATTGAAAGCCACCAGAAAAGCAATAGTTGATACGACCGTCAGGACCAGAAAACAGGACCTAATGATCCTTCCAGGTAGGCGGGCAAACATACCGGGCACCTTTTGTGTTTCTGAAACGCAAACATGAAAATATGTAAATAAAATGTCATTTATCGAAGGATACGTTACCAATTTAGTATAAAATTGCGTAAACATTGACATAAACATTTATGTCCGGGCACTGAATGTCCACAGAGAGAGAGAGAGTCGTTGGCTGTACAGTAAGATATAACAGATCGCTAATGTACTGTTTTTCTACGATTACGTGTTCATAGGGCTTACCCGTGAAGATCCGGGGTAGAATAGGTCTTCAGCAACCCATGCTTGCCGTAAGAGGCGACAAACGGGATCGGGTGGTCAGGCTCGCTGACTTGTTTGATGCATGTCATCGTATCCCAATTGCGTGGATCGATGCTCATGACATTGATCACTGGATTGTCTGATCCAGACTCGATTATTTACAGACCGCCGTCATATAGCTGGATTTATTGCTGAGGGCGGCGTTAAACAACAAACCAACCAACCAACCACAGTGTAGTTGCCACAAGATTGTCTTCGCAACAGCTCACAGATCTTGAACACTGTCCTCTTACTGAACCTTTCCAGCTCTATCAAAGCAGGTTGGTATGCATCTCAACAGACATTCATGCATATTCCGCTTCCGCATATTAAGCTGACACGCCGATATGACTGGAATACTGTTAAAAGCGGCGTGAAACCCAACTCACTCACAGTTTCCTTTGGGGATTAAACATGATTGTCTTGTTATCGTTATCAATGATCGGTTATTAAATTATTAAATGTATTTCCTTTCCGACAATGGCCTAATCAATATATGTATATTTGAGCAACATAACAGACACTACGTTATTGACATAGTAGCCACAGCCGACCTTTGTAATCGTTAGTAATACAATATTCATTCTTCTTGCGCAAATACACTGACACACGATGAAAATGCAGAGTGAAACTTGGTAAATAATTCTCATCGAACTGACAGAAAACGAAGAAATTAGTATGTGGTAGTTAGACTTGAATATGATAATATTAATAATAATAATAATAATAATCATCATCATCATCATCATCATCATCATATAGCGACAAAACCCTTTCCATATCCAATAGAAATATCTGCATAAAGCAGAAGCGATTGTACAATTCCGACTATATCATGAGCATGTGGTTATGAATCACTATCAAAAGGTAATGATACGAGGTGTTCGCGACAAGGTGATCGAATCCTGCCCCACTGGTGGCACCCGTCACAAACACATGCAAAGACAAGTTAATTGTTCACCCGAAAAAAATGGGAAAATTGTCAAAATACATGTCAAAATAAGGAATTGCATCGGACATCATTTTTGTCACTGATGCGTCAAATTCGGAAATGTCCTCGACATGTCTACCATAAGACTTTTTGAAAGCTTTACTGAGGCCTTGATGTTGTAACCTTGACCAAACGCTTAATCCTCTTTGAAATCTTTGGTAATAAGAGCATGCTCGACTGTCCTTCTGAGCAAGATTCGAATGTCAGTGACATACCTGGCCATAAGCTTCCAGTAACTTGTTACTTATCAAGAGTCAAAATCCAAAATGCATTTTCAAAGTGTTTCAGTATTTATTATTGACTAATATAAGTATGCTTCGCGATAAATCGGAAAGAATAATGAAGAACGGAGCGTGGTTTACTTCACGATAAAACATTGTTCTATCATGACGTCATTTCCGGAGATTCGAAGATGCGCTCGCAACTTGATGACGTCGTATGTTTGACGCCGTTATTTTGGAGAGGGGAGTGTCTAGTAAGTTGTTCCCCATAGATGTAGCTGGGCAAAGCAGATAAAGGCGATGGACGAACGATCGCATCCCAAACCAGGAGAGATATGACGACGGTATTGGGAGAAAGGGTACAGGTAATCGACGTGATGATTGTGAGAATATGCGGGAAAGACCCACCTGTGCATAGAATGGACTTGAGGGAATCTATTGAGGGAGTCATCATGATTTAAATACGGGTAAATATTTTTAAAGCGTATACATTTTATCATCATCCTTAAAGAGGCTGTAGATAATGTTGATGTCTCATATAAGAAATAAACAACTCGTGGCCGCTGTCGTACAATAAAAGACTCTCTTCATTTCTTAAATCAACATCTGTATAAATTAAATAATAGTTACATTTAAAGTGAGTGAGTTTGATTTTACGCCGCTTTTAGCAATATTCCAGCAATATCACGGCAGGGGACATCAGAAATGGGCTTCATGCAGTGTACCCATGTCGGGAATTGAACCCGGATCTTCGGCGTGATAAGCGAACGCTTTACCTCTAAGCTACCCGACCGCCCCTCACATTCATAGGGACGGCAGGCATACAATCCAATTTCATACACGTTGGTGGCCATATGGACTTATTCCGCTTGAATGTAGCTGCCAAATAGAGCTTGGGTTAGATTCCCACATAACCCTCTCTGTGGGTTTATCCCGAGCAGTGAAACATGGACTAATAAATATTCCATGGTGTCTATTATTACACAAATGTCTATCCAATCGTTTTCTTTTCCTGATTGCTTGTGATATACAGCTATCGTGTGAGAATTGTATACTTATATAATCTGATTAAATACATGTACAGTAAACTACGGTTAAAATGAATTTAAATGGACCACTTATGTTAAGTCGTTATAACCGTAGTTCGTTATAGGCACATATGTAGCATATATACAGCAAATGGACGGGACCAAAAAAACAGTTCGCAATATCCGTCAGTTCGGTACAAGCGTGTTCGTTATAAACGTAGTATACTCTACATAGATCGCAGCACACGGTCTTTGTGAAGGCTTATGGCCTTAGTATTGCTGGAACTCCGTCCCGTGAATACCGTTTCAATTGGTCTTCAGCTACCCATACATGTCCTAGGAGGCAACTAACGATATCGGGTGGTCAGGCTCGTTGACCTGGTTGATGCATGTCATCATACCCAATCCCAACAAACAAAGATAACACGCTTTAACGAGCCTGAGAAACTCGATGCTCACAAACCATGTCCGTAGCCGTGGCCTTGTTTTCTGTGGATTTAAAAATCCTGTCACTTTATTGTGAAATTGATTCGTTATTTGTCGCTATAAATTGATCGTAATTAATCATTTGAAATTGGTTAGGTTTATCTAATGATTAATGGGTGATAATCCCTTTAATGGTAGGGCTTCTATTGTGTTCCCGTTCCTGGCGTAAAGTATAAATGCCTTAATGCTGTCACGTTTCGGATGCAGATTCTACCCAAAAGGTCCATATAGTGAACAAAAAAACTTACAGATCATGAATTTGTTTTGAAATATTTTTTTAAATGAAGACGGAGAACACAATTTCATAAAATTGGTTGGTTGGTTTGTTGTTTTACGCTGCACTCAGCAATATTCCAGCTATATGACGGCGGTCTGTAAACAATCGAGTCTGAACCAGACAATCCAGTGATTGACATCATGAGCAATTGCGATCGATGACATGCATCCATTAAGTCAGCGAGCCTGACCACCTGATCCCGTTAGTCGCCTTTTACGACAAGCATAGTCGCCTTTTATGGCAAGCATGGGTTGCTGGAGAACTATTCTACCCCGGATCTTCACGGGTCACTTTCATAAAAATATTACCTAAATATTTATGATCTCTAACGGATGTTTTTCAGTTTTCTTGAGCTGAAGAGAGTGGATGAGTATGCTTTTTACCATTAGTCCAGTATTATCATGGCGCGGGACACCAAGAATTGGCTTCACTCATTGTCCCCATGCGGAACGGCCCGCATAGCCAATGCTTTAACTACCGGGTTACCCATCGCCCCTAGCAATACAATAATAGAACCGTGTACAGTTTTACTAAGTTTGAACACCAGTGACATAAGAAGATGTATAATGTTGTCACTTGTCACGTGTAACGGGATCGGGTGGTCGTTTCCTAATTGCGAAGATCGATGCTCATGATATAAATCACGGGATTGTCTAGTCCACACCCGATTATTTACAGACCGCCGTCATATATCAACCAACCAACCAACAAACAAACAAGCAACAACAAATAAGCTGCCCCGTTGATATTCTGGAGCAAACACTCCCATGTGTTTAAAGCCAGAAGGATTAAACCTAAAATCTGCCTTATTTGGCAAAGAATGGTTTAAAACTTGCATAAAAACGAAAAAGGCTAAATGTCCAACAACAACTTTGTTCACAATGTTCATAGTCATTTTCATATTTAATGGCAAACTTTACAGCACATAGTTTTTCGTTTTTCTCTCAAAAGCGACACGACACTTTGATACTCATACGGTAATTTAATGTAATCTGTTTAATATCTTCAATTGTGTACTACTTCATGTGACCAAGATTGTTTCGTTAATTGAGAAAATAAGCGACCCAATATCGAAAACACAAACCAGTACATAAATGCATCTTACCGGTAAACAGTCGGTGCTTAACTCACGGAGAAATTCCTGCTTGTGTGATACGAGAACAATACCCCACATTTGTTTATGTAATGGACTTACTTGATTCACGTGACCTTCATGTATTCATATTAATCATATGCCCTTGGCAGTTGGACAATCACACAACCATTGTACACTGGCTGTTGCCAAATGATCCATTTACATTACATTCTCACGGGTAGGAAGGCGATGGAGTATACACACAAAGATTATGTCATGGGGTTTTGTCGCGAAAGCTGCTCATATCCGTACAATATATAATCTCCTCGTTTGTTTGTCGCTTCCTTGAGTCACGCGACTTCGCACGTAAGGCAACAAACACCTTTTCTACGTACTTTGTGTGAGTGTTGCTATCGTTCGAGTAGGACATGCTTACTTTTTATGCAAACACCTGGTGTCATCTCTCTGATTATTAGTGATCCACTCATATTATTTGTACCACTATTTCCCCTTTTTCTCCCATTGGAATCTGTTTCGGAAGAAAGTTGAGACCGATTATTCTTTGACGTTGAACTTTTCTATTTCAGTCACTGACTGTTGTCACAGACTGAAAAATAAAACGTCAACGTCAAAGAATAATCAGTTGACGTTGAACTTTTCTATTTCAGTCATTGACTGTGTTCACAGACAGAAAAATAAAACGTCAACGTCAAAGAATAATCAGTTGACGTTGAACTTTTCTATTTCAGTCATTGATGTTCACAGCCTGAAAAATAAAACGTCAACGTCAAAGAATAATCAGTTGACGTTGAACTTTTCTATTTCAGTCACTGATGTTCTTACGCAAATCATTGGTTGCTGGGATTTAATATAGCACGTCAAGGGAACAGCACTCACTCACATGCACGCAAGCACGCACGCACGCACGCACACAAAGGCGCGGGCACACACACGCACGCACGCACGCACGCACACACACACACACACACAGAGGAACACACAACAGGCAGTACACCGATCATCACTTTTATCCCTTTCGGCTGATCACTTTCAAGTAGGTTCAAACGGCGTCTAGATTCATACAGATTAGACACATTTCATAACTTTAACACTGCTGATTACTATTACCCTTCAGATCACTTAGCTGAATTCTGATTGGTTAATAGCCAATGGATGCTGAACCGTATAAATCAATTTGATCACCTCGTAATTATAAAATGGCATTTTACCATTATTACCTCAGCGTGGTACATGTACATCTTAACAGTGTTACATTTAATTCCGTGTACGTGGCGATAGGTTAGAACAATAAATCAAAAACTGAAACGGCCGGACTGAAACGGCTCAGTACTTGTTATTAGAATGACTTTCCGACATGACATGCCTCAGTACTCGTTATCATCATGACTTTCCGATATGATATGACTCAGTACTTGTTATTATCATGACTTTCCGATTTGATATGACTCAGTACTTGTAATTATCATGACTTTCCGATATGATATGACTCAGTACCTGTAATTATCATGACTTTCCGATATGATATAACTCAGTACCTGTAATTATCATGACTTTCCTACATGATATGACTCAGTATGTGTTATTAGAATGACTTTCCGACATGACATGCCACAGTACTTGTTATTATCATGACTTTCCGATATGATATGTCTCAGTACTTGTTATAATCATGACTTTCCGATACGATGTGGCTGAGTACTTGTTATTTTCATGACTTTCCGATATGATATGACTCAGTACGTGTTATTAGAATGACTTTCCGATATGATATGGCTCAGTACTTGTTATTATAATGACTTTCCGATATATGGCTCAGTACTTGTTATTATCATGACTTTCCGACATGACATGCCTCAGTACTCGTTATCATCATGACTTTCCGATATGATATGACTTAGTACTTGTTATTATCATGACTTTCCGATATGATATGGCTCAGTACTTGTTATTATCATGACTTTCCGATATGATGTGACTCAGTACTTGTTACTATCATTACATTCCGATATGAAATGCCTCAGTACTCGTTATCATCATGACTTTCCGATATGATATGGCTCAGTACTTGTTATTAGAATGACTTTCCGACATGACATGCCTCAGTACTCGTTATCATCATGACTTTCCGATATGATATGACTCAGTACTTGTTATTATCATGACTTTCCGATATGATATGGCTCAGTACTTGTTATTAGAATGACTTTCCGACATGACATGCCTCAGTACTCGTTATCATCATGACTTTCCGATATGATATGACTCAGTACTTGTTATTATCATGACTTTCCGATATGATGTGACTCAGTACTTGTTACTATCATTACATTCCGATATGAAATGTCTCAGTACTTGTTATTATCATGACTTTCCGATATGATATGGCTCAGTACTTGTTATTAGAATGACTTTCCGATATATGGCTCAGTACTTGCTATTATCATGACTTTCCGATATGATATGTCTCAGTACGTGTTACTATCATTACATTCCGATATGATATGACTCAGTACTTGTTACTATCATTACATACCGATATGATATGACTCAGTACATGCAGCTATTATTATCCGACACGCTTGGGTTGCTGAAGACCTTTCATTTGAAATGGTTCTGTCATATTATCAGGTGCCTCAGGTAATAGTGAAAATAAATGATTTGAGTTGGGAAATATTAGATCGCCCTTTACAATTCTAAATCTATTGCTTATCTTTATTATTTCTATCAAAACTATAACCCACTAAAATCGATGCCCACAATGGAATCCTGCCTAGAATCAAGGGCCTTTTGGAACCCCCTGGCGTAAAATTCTATATTGACGTGGACGTAATGATTGAACTTAACTACAATGATAAATTGCGTAAATGTGAAACTTTAATGACAATCTGGTCAGCTAGACACATACTCCGCGAGGACGAAACACGCTTTTAAAATCTCGAATACTTCCCAACTCAAATTATTGATTTTCAACATGTGTTATTTATTCATTTACTCATTCAAGTATACCATCCCAATTGTACGGAGATGTTAAGAATGACGAAGGGGCTATAATTTATTCATTTCAACCACTGACTACGACTATAAATATCCATAACCAGGGCCCGTTTGTTCCCTGCATGAATAATAACATATGTCCGTTACAGACACTTCGAAAAAGTACCTTCTGGCATGCTCCCACTGCTAAGTAATCATTGATCAAGCAAGAATCAATAGCATTTGTGAAAAATGAGTCCTTAGAAGGTATATCATCATCAGAGCTGAAACTTGGCGTGAAGTACACACACACACACACACACACACACACACACACACACACACACACACACACACACACACACACACACACACACACACACACACACACACACACACACACACACACACACACAGGGTGTTGTAACAATGTTACCCAAACGTCCTTTTCTTCTTGCAGAATGTGGATATTTAGCTGCTTGTATCATACATGTTCATTCTTTTATCCTCAGTTCTTACGCCCAAAATATTTGAATAACAAAGTTGACAGTTATGTTTGTTAAGTTTGTTTGTTTGTTTGTTGTTTAACGCCGCACTCAGCAATATTCTAGCTTTAACACGGCGGTCTGTAAACAGTCGAGTCTGGACTAGACAATCCAGTGAATGACATGAACATCGATCCACGCAATTGGGATACGATGGCATGCATCAAGCAAGTCAGTGAGCCTGACCACCCGATCCCGTTAGGCGCCTCTTACGACAAGCACAGTCGCATTTTGTGACAAGCATGGGATGCCGAAGACGTATTCTACGTACCCCGGCTGTTAAGTGTGTCTTTGCTGACATGTTCAACTTTTATATATATGAGCTACAGTACCGTGACACTATTTGTTATACTACTGTGGATCAGTTCTTGGTACTTAATGAACGTTCGTTGTCGATAAAACGTACATGATTTCCACCCTATTAAATCAACTTTCTCACAACATATTAAGTTTTAATCCTACAATGCACTTCCGAACTGCTCCCTTAAATATCTACCTCTTTCCATATATATTGGTTAGATTTGGTAATGTGTGTTTACATGTTGTTTAGTATCGACCGTGTCTATTTTTAACAGCGGCGTTAAACACAAACCACCGTTATTGAAAATTATGCTCAACTTTTTAATCATATGTGATTAGCTACAGACGAGTATAACCATCACTTTACGCGTATCTACATGTATTTCGGTAAACCCAGAAATATGGAATATATCCAAATGTATACGTTTAACGAATTTCCTTTTTAATTTGTATGACTAAAATTGATGTTTTTACACAAGTGAGATAAATAGTATACTGTGTGCGTTTTAATAAGAAAGGAACGTCTGCACTGACTGTAGTCGATTATAATTTAATATCACTGTAATGGTTGGAATTTGCAAGAGATTTTTGCTACCCGATATTTTATAACTTTCTTCAGAATTTCTTGTTTCACTGATTTTCAGTGGTCCATTCATGTACTTTCCACAGCAACTTGCCCTTACGCCAAGTGAAGTCTGTTTCGGCTGGTTATATTCTCTTGCATTGACAATTTATATTAACTTGAACTGGGTCGATGTTTCTGCTGGTGAAATAAAGTCTCCGAGTCATCATAAACTCAGTAGCATTTATCTATGCTGAGTCAACTACAAAGGAAATGTTTGGGCCGAGATTTTAAAACTGCGCCGCACTGTGTTGAAAAATGAATATATTTCTTAACGTTTTTCTTTACTTACAAGCAGAAAGATTTCTGCACTTGTACACAGCAGACGTACACACCCAGACGAAAAACGTCTTAGAAAGAAAGTGAGTGAGTGAGTGAGTGAGTATTGTTTTACGCCGCTTTTAGCAATTATCCAGCAATATCACGGCGGGGGACACCAGAAATGGGCTTCACACAATGTACCCATGTCGGGAATCGAACCCGGGTCTTCGGCGTGACGAGCGAACGCTTTAACCACTAGGCTACCCGACCGCCCCTCTTAGAAAGAAAGGTGAGAAGTCGAATCCAATATGCCTCAAAGAGTCATTTTAGAACATGCAAAACCATAGTTGTGATGCAGAGTGTACCAAAGAAGTCATTTGGAGAGAGCTTCGACTTGCATTTTCAGAGAAGAATATGGAAGAAATGTACTCTGAAAGAGCTCAAAATGAACTTGGAAAACCTTACATCCAATATGGCTGCCAATGTGCATGACCTATGAAATGTCCAAAGAGCTTAAGAACAAAACGTGACTGGCATCCGATGCTGCTTAAACGTGCCAAATTTGACAGCGATTTGATAAGCTGTTGAGCAGCAATGTCGTTTTAAAAGAAATAATTTCGAATTATCTGTCATCAGTCTCGTGACCGACGAGTGTAAGTTTTCTTTGTTGATCTGCTGGGGATTTCTGAGACAGAATCGTACGACTGGTTCTTGAGTCACAGATGGTACAGAAATTTGCGAAATACTACTACTACTACTACTACTACAACTACTAATACTACTACAACTACAACTACTACTACTACTACTACTACTACTACTACTACTACTGCTACTACTGCTACTAACTTGAGATGTATTTGCACTATTTGAACTTATTGAACTTATTGCCAATGTATCCACTCTAAAAAAACCGAGTTGAGTCCTTTTCTAATGACATGGGCATGTCCTTTAGACTTGACAAATGCAACATTCTTCTTCTGAAACGTGACAGGGTAGAAGAGGGAGGGTCAGTCAGTTTACTTGGAGGAGGAGTTATTGACCATCTCGTGGAAGGTCAGGCCTTCACGTTCTTAGGGATGCAGGTAAGGGAGAAACTCCAGAATGTCCATATCAAGGACAAACTTCGGGCAGAGTACAAATTTAGACAATCTGGAGTTCAGAGCTGAACGCTCGCAATAGAATTAAAGCCACAAATACTTATGCTGTACCCGTCCTTTCGTATTCTTTTGGTGTTGCTGATTGGAAGAAACAAGACATTCACGGTATTGACACCCTAACACGAAGAATCATGTCAAACAAGAGATCCAATCACGCCCGCTCTTCCTTCAATCGCTTATATTTACCAATCATAATGGGAGGGCGTGGTTTGATTAACGTGGAGGCTTTTCATGATAGAATTGTATTGGGCACATTTGCACACATTTATTTGTCTGATGATCCTCTTGTGCAGCATGTCAAGGCTCATGATGAAAACAAGGCATTCCACAGTTTTCGTAAACAAGCAAAGGATGTGGGACATAATCTCAACGTCAATGTTGACTTTTTCATGTTCCTGTACTGCTGAACGGTACAGAAATGAGTGTCAACCAAGCGAAGTGCCATATCAAATCGACCCAGACTCAGTTTTTCAAGGAAAGGCTATCTGAACGACCACTGCTTCGCGTTTATGTGCAGTTTGTTGATGAGGTCAGCAACCCTGCAGAGTCGTTCGTTTGGATCAAATAGGCTGGTCTGAAAAGTGAAACAGAAGGCTTTCCGTTTACTGCTCAGGACCAGTCAATGTGGGATTTTCATCAAAATGTAAATATGAAATGTAGATGATGCAATGGATTTAATGAGACTGTCCAGCACATTGTCAGTGGATGCCCAGTTTTGGCACAAACACAGTATCTTAAACGACATGATGGTGTAGCTCCATCATTTTATTACCGTCTTCGCCATGTTTGTGGTTTTGACACAGAGGTCTATCCATGGTACGACCCGGAATATGTAGAGGGCGTCATGGAAAATGATCAATTCAAAATTCTCATGAATAGGCCCATTTACAGCCTCAGACGTATCCAGGCCAACAAACCTGATCTTGTCCTTTTTGATAAATCCAGTGAAATCGTTTATATCATTGAGTTTTCTGTCCCTTTTGACAGTAATGTGATTGACAAGATTGAGGAAAAACATGGCAAATATGCAGACCGAGCTTTCGAAATGTCACGCTTGCATCCCAAGTACCAAGTTGTCCGACTCCCCATTGTTCTCGGTGCCTCCCAATCTGTTGACAGACATTGGGAGGGTACCCGGGTTTGTTACCAGGAATACAGCCCTTCTGACAATCTGGGTAATGCAGAAGGCTGTAGTGTTTCACATTCTCAAGTTCTGGGTGGGTTTGACTAGGCATCGCTTCCTGGGAGAAGTCCAATTCGCTGTCTGGGCTGCGTGTAGAGGGGGCAAGGGCCCTGAGCTGATGATGAGCCTAACCAGCCTGACTGTGCCAGGATCACCCAAACCCTCTTTGTTGCATTTTTAATTTTTATCTGTACATAATAATAATAATAATAATGATTACGATGATGATAATATTTTTGAAAATATGATAAATCGAACAGTTACGTAATATGGCAATCGGCCATTCTGATCAGTAACAAGGGATTTCCCACTTTAAATTACCTTAGTGCTTCAAGTATGTCACATCCTTGGATAATATTTTTAAATATGTTTATCAATATCGTAGTAATCAATATCGATTGTTCAAGGCCACAAACAGCAACAGTCCAGCCATATCAGGGCGGCCTGTATATAATTGACTCTGGACCAGGCAAACTATTACACTTATTCAGCGATATGCACACATGTGTGTGTGGCTGCTTTGACTGGTCCGTCATTGTACGCCATATTTTTTAAAGTGAGTGAGTGAGTACGCCGCTTTTAGCAATATTCCAGCAATATCACGGCGGGGGACACCAGAAATGGGCTTCACACAGTGTACCCATGTCGGGAATCGAACCCGGGTCTTCGGCGTGACGAGCGAACGCTTTAACCACTGGGCTACCCGAACTTGAACTGGGTCGATGTTTCTGCTGGTGAAATAAAGTCTCCGAGTCATCATAAACTCAGTAGCATTTATCTATGCTGAGTCAACTACAAAGGAAATGTTTGGGCCGAGATTTTAAAACTGCGCCCCACTGTGTTGAAAAATGAATATATTTCTTAACGTTTTTCTTTACTTACAAGCAGAAAGATTTCTGCACTTGTACACAGCAGACGTACACACCCAGACGAAAAACGTCTTAGAAAGAAAGTGAGTGAGTGAGTGAGTGAGTGAGTATTGTTTTACGCCGCTTTTAGCAATACTCCAGCAATATCACGGCGGGGGACACCAGAAATGGGCTTCACACAATGTACCCATGTCGGGAATCGAACCCGGGTCTTCGGCGTGACGAGCGAACGCTTTAACCACTAGGCTACCCGACCGCCCCTCTTAGAAAGAAAGGTGAGAAGTCGAATCCAATATGCCTCAAAGAGTCATTTTAGAACATGCAAAACCATAGTTGTGATGCAGAGTGTACCAAAGAAGTCATTTGGAGAGAGCTTCGACTTGCATCCCGATTTGATAGTGCTAGCCCGCTGAGATAACATGGAATTCCACGCAGACACAGTACATTTAGTCCGTACCGACCAGTCATTGTGTTTGCCTGTAAATGCCGAGCGACAGGCGTGGGTACAAGTACGATCTTGTAACGTCTTTTGGTGTGCCGAGACCAGGGGATCACCAACCTTCCGCTGCCTGGGCAGACGCTCTATCCGCAAGCCTTGGGAGGTATGTTTCACATACAGAACAGACACACGTATCCTCTCTTTTCTACACCCCCCACCCCCAACGCCCCCATGGTCATATAAACATATGATTGGATCCCATATAATAAACGATGCATACAATACAGGGAGAAAACAGCATAATCATATCATCTCACCTCGTCTGCACATGGCGTAGTCCTTGTGTCAAGGTCGTGATTTGAGATTATCTGCGCAACTGATAGTTCGTTGCATGTTATTTTTAAGGCTACAATTTAAACTGCGCAGTTAACCCTCCGAGTGGCATGTTTCATTTCTGATGCACTTTTTAAATATGAACACACCTGAGAATACGTAAAGGTCATATGGAAATTTAACCCTCCGAGTGTCATGTTTCATTTAAGAAGCATTGTTAAATATAAAAAAAATAAAACTCATTTTGTGAAAGCAGCTAGACTGTGTGTGACTTACAGCTATAGTAAAACTTATTCCGATACACATGCCAAGACACATTGACTCATGACATTTATCGACTCGAAACACTACACGAAGGTGACGGTGTTTTCCAAATCAGTGCATGCCAGGAAAGTCACAATTTTCAACAGCGTTCAATCATATATATTCGAATAACTCTTTATCATAAGTATATAATATCGCTCTGTGACCACTTACTATTAATTACGACATTAGAGTGCAAACTGCATGCATATATATGAATATAGGGGTGTATCTGCCTCTGTCTGCAAGCATAATTTGTACGGGTATATATACATCTGTATGTTTGTGCATGTGTGTATGTACATGTATGTGTGTATATATGTGTGCATGCGCGTGCGTGTGCGTGTGCGTGCGTGCGTGTGCGTGTGCTTGCGTGCGTGCGTGCGTGCGTGCGTAAGATATATGTAGGCTTGCATGTGTATTTGTGTTTATGTATTTATGTGTATATACAAGTACAACGTGTTCAAATAGACATTTAAGGTATGTTTATGTTCTTCTTCCAAACATGATGTTAATATATTTCTTAACATATAATGTGAATATGTTAATATATATAAAAAATAATTGTCTGTGCAAATACATTAGGGAAAGGGCCACCTAAGTTTGATAACTTTTGCCCAAACCATGTATGTCAATAAAATATGTTTAAAACAAACAAACAGAATTATAAAGTCTCACACAACGATCGACATTTCTCTTCTGACATGCTCAATTTCATTGCACTGTGATTACATTTCCCATTACTCTGCACGATTCCTACAACAGTAGAAGCGTCTCCGCAAGGTGGTTATCGTCATTGTACGCCATATTTTTTAAAGTGAGTGAGTGAGTACGCCGCTTTTAGCAATATTCCAGCAATATCACGGCGGGGGACACCAGAAATGGGCTTCACACATTGTACCCATGTTGGGAATCGAACCCGGGTCTTCGGCGTGACGAGCGAACGCTTTAACCACTGGGCTACCCGACCGCCCTGAAGTGATGGCTACGGTAACGCTGTTTGAACACCATATGACGGCGTGACGTCTTGATGTGGGAGAAATTCAGAATTGATGCAGCTCGCGATCATGGACGTCTAAGACTGTGGTGGAGGACGGGTGAGTTGCTGACACAGCTGGAGCTGTTTCCCGGGCGAATCTGAGATTCTCTACCCACGATCATGGCTTCTGAAATACCTGGGTGAGTGAGTGAGTGAGTGAATGTGGTTTTACGCCGCTTTTAGCAATATTCCAGCAATATCACGGCGGGGGACACCAGAAATGGGCTTCACACATTGTACCCATGTCGGGAATCGAACCCGGGTCTTCGAGCAAGTGACGGTGACGAGCGAACGCTTTAACCACTAGGCTACCCGACCGCCCCTATTTTTTAATGAAACCTTATCTGCCAAACAAGTGCTAGTTCGTTAACAGCCCTAATAACTGCCTTATTCTAACAGAGATTACAAAGTCACCAGTTGTGATCAGCGCAGCATGGGTTCCATGACGGAAATAAAGCCTCTTCCAGCACGCACAGATCTTTCATTTGTTTACTGAATAAACACACTGACAAATGTTTAGTGAATTAATTGAAAAATAGAGTTAACTTTTCTTTCTAGAAACACGATGAAATGGTAATTTAGATTCACTTTTACCTAACGGTGTGTGGTTTACTGACATCTGCTTTGTTATTTTGATTTCAAATGATAGCTTTCTTTTCACCAGGTAGGTTTTATGGGCCTTAGACGTGCCAGAACCCTGTTATCATGGGCCGAAACAAGCCCTGATTATGCAATCTTGCAGGTTGTTCTCTCTATTGGTGAAATGAAACACAACTAAATCCTATTTACTTCCCTTAAGTAGAGGATAATGTCCGATTAACTCTCAATTCCTTAAAAATAATGGAGCCAAGGCCCATTATTTTTAGGGAATGGAGAATTCCGAAGATATTCTACTACTGAAAACACATCCTTACACTTTGACAAAACATTCTCTTGCGAAAATATTTGAAAAATAATCCCGAAAGCTTTGTAAACTGTGTTTGTACTGTGTGAGTCGCCCATGCATGATGCACGAGGAATACGTTCTCTGCCGCTGTTGCACGTGCACCAAGCCCCGTCGCGAGCTGACATTTACAATGCATGGTACTCGGCTCGTCATAATTCCGTAGGGTCCTAAACTAGTATTGTACTAGTCGTTTGTACGTTGTCAAATGCATGCTGATGGGGATTTTAGCAAATGTAGAGCTTTGAACCAGGTGAGGTGAGGTGAAATGGAGTTTAACGTCGCTTTCAAGATTATTGCACTTATATAGCGACATGCATGCACGTGTGTGTGTGGCTGCTTGTACTTGTCCGGACTGATGCCGATTTACAGTTCTAGCCCACTGAGATACCATGTCGCAGTTTAACATGAATGCCCCACTCAGACAGAGTATACTGACTCCGAGCTGACCAGTCCATGTTTTAGTCCCTTAATGCCGAGCGCCAGACAGGGTAACAACAAGTATTATCTTTTGACGTCTTTTGGTATGACGTGGCCGGGGATCGAACCTCGAACCTTCCGCTCTACGGGCGGACGCTCGACCACGAGACCATGAAGGTAATTGAACTAGGGTATACATGTTTGCCTGAATATTTCGTCAAAGGCTTACCTTATTGCTTTGGATATGAACATTGGTATGGGTACTCTTTTTTATCCCAAGATTATGTACAATTTGATTTAGCGTTTAAGGAGTATGCAAATAATTGAACATATTTATAGTTACACGTCCCCAAATCAACGATGCGGGTTCGAACCCCGCTGGCGATACATTTTCTGTCAAACTTTGAAATCATTAATCACAAGGCTGTCCTAGTGCTTTACTATGACGCTGTGCGAGCATGTTTGCATGTGCACGTGCAGCATATTTTATGTGCGATGTGCTTGTGTGATATATTCTCCAAAATTCCATAGGGTAGGGGAATAGGGGATCTGTGCAAGATGTTAATGTATTCATACTTCTCCAGAGCACCTGATAAGCTAGTATTTGCGTAACATACGCAAACCACATTTGTGAATCCATAACCCATTTCAGTTACTTGATGAATTTGGATAACCCAATTAGAGCAATAGTGTAAGAGCTCTGTGCGTAATTACCCAATTGCGAACACAAATGTTTTTACATATCTTTTCTCGCTGAATGAATGGGGACGGTGGGGTAGCCTAGTGGGTAAAGCGTTCGCTCGTCACTCCGAAGACCCGGTTTCGAGTCCCATTTGGGTACAATGTGTGAAGCCCATTTCTGGTGTCCCCCGTCGTGATATTGCTAAAAGCGGTGTAAAACCATACTATCTCACTACTTATTAAATGTAGGCCTGGTGTATACAAAACGTCTACTGCAGTGAATAATTCACAAATGTGCAGCATCTCGCTTAATGTAACTTGTAACATTGTAATGAAGTTATGCAACACAACGCATGCAAATTAGAAGTTGAAACCAAAAACAGCATAGAAGTACAGTCAATTATTTTCAAAAAGGTCACTCATAACTTTACAAAACCTAACGGACAGGAAGAGAGTAATAATATAATATAATACCCCAACAAACTATCAATACTCAGTGTGAATGAGTAAACGCTCAATAGCTCAAATTTATTTGGAAACCCTGGTCTCCAACACTCCCACTCAATTGTCTTAGGAACTGTCAAGTTATGCTCTTGTACCACCGTCGGTGGTTTGTGGAGAAATAAAGAATCTGAATCTGAAGAACTGGCAACCCGATGAAGAGAAGTGATTAAGCTGGTGGTCTAACAACATACAAAGTCAAACCTGTGAGACCCGTGAAGATCCGGGGTAGAATAGGTTTTCAGCAACCCATGCTTGCAGTAAAAGGTGGCTATGCTTGTCGTCAAAGGCGACTAACGGAATCGGGTGGTCAGGCTCGCTGATTTGGTTGATGCATGTCATCGTATCCCAATTGCATGGATCGATGCTCGTGATATCAATCACTGGATTGTCTGGTCCAGACTCGTTTATATACAGACCGCCGTCATATAGCTGGAATATTGCTGAGTGCGGCGTAAAACAACCAACCAACCAACCCCGTCACAAACACATGCAAAGGCAAGTGAATTGATCACATGAAAAAAACATATGCAACAAGTCGAAAATAGGGAATTACATCGTTGGTAATGATCACTCCATGTCCACCACTTTACGTTAAGGAACCGTTGATTATGCCTTGAGTGTTGTAACCACGATCACACAACTTTTGATCAAGTCTAGAATACTTAAATTCTACGGACTAGCAATTAAAATAGCAAGAGTCATTGAGCATGGAGGAGTGATAACGCCACGGGAAGTTCATATCATGGAAACTAAAACGCGTGTTGTATGTTTTACGTTATTAATTTCAGTAACTGTTGTAATAATTACATTTTTGTATAACTTAGCAGTACTAGCAGCGCAAGACCTAATTTCGACCCGTGACGATCACACAACTTTTGATCAAGTCTGGAATACTTAAATTCTACGGACAAATGAAGAAGTTAACATGCTTTGTAATTGGCAACGTCAACGCCAGAGAATACGGGCGAGGAAATACTTATTGGACATGTATGTTTCACCATAAAGCTGTAATTTACATGAATAAATTCTGATTAAACTCTATCATACACTCGTATTATTTCCCTTGGGTAGTAAATTCAAAACGTCAATGCCAGAACGTTATCGTTATCGAATATCTGTCGATACACATTTCATACGACGTAAAAGGCAACTTATAATGACACCAGGTGTTTTCGAAGAGGTTGAGCATGTTTTGCTTTATCGATTACACCCTACACTCACACCATTGAAATTAACATAGCAAAAGTCAGTGAGCAAGGAGGAGTGAAAACACCACGTGAGTGAGTGAGTGAGTTTGGTTTAACGCAGTTTTTAACAGTATTCCTGTTATATCGCGGCGTGTCAGCTTAATGTGGGAGGAAAGCCCGAAGTGATGCAGGTCCCAGACGTTTACCACTTCGGTGAAACCGACGAGCACGGGTATGGTGCTCACAAAATTAGAAACCTAATCAGGGCGAACCGGGATTCGAACCCACAATCATAGGTTTCTGGCGTGCCCAAGTGACGCAACTCTGCACAGCGAATCGCGGCGCCTTAGACGATTGGGCCACCCGTGCCCCCGAAAACGTCACGTGAAGGTCATACTAAACTAAAACGCGACTTATATGTTTTACGTTGTTAATTTCAGTTGTAA
Source organism: Haliotis cracherodii (assembly GCF_022045235.1). Classification (NCBI taxonomy): domain Eukaryota; kingdom Metazoa; phylum Mollusca; class Gastropoda; order Lepetellida; family Haliotidae; genus Haliotis; species Haliotis cracherodii. The sequence continues at coordinate 13,532,493 of NW_027266270.1, read as the reverse complement.
TGATTACATTTTGTATAACTAAGCAGTGCGAGCAGCTAGATGTAATTTCAAAGAATCGAGTGATCGTGGTTCGTGTTTGGTACGGTGGATCGAAGGAACTAGTTTCAGCGAGACCATGTTAGAGTTTTGTTTGTCACATTTGACTACATTTTGGATGTTTATTCACGTTTATTCGATTTTGTACTATGCCATGTTTTATACATAATTGCAATTTGACTCACATTAGGACGACTCTGCAGCGTTCGCTACTTAACTATGTGTACATTGGCAAACGCTTTTCGATATCCTTAAACGGGCAGTTATTGCTGTATGATATGGGCCGAGAAGGTACATGTCAATTCAATTAAGAAATTACATGTATCTATCAAACTCATGGAATAGAAGTTTAATGTATTTAATCACCATTGGATTCAGATAATAGGTGAGGTGAGGTGAGGTGAGGTGAGGTGGCGTTTAACTTCTCGTTCAAGATTATTCCACATATATAGCAGGTGCATACTCGTGTGAATATCTGCCTGTACTGGTCCGGAGAAATTGCAGTTTTACAGTGCTAGCCCACTGAGATACCATGGCGCAATTTAACATGAATACCTCACTCAGACACAGTGTACTGATTACGTACCGACCAGTCCGTGTTTTAGCCCCTTAATGCCGATTGCCAGACAGGGTAAGAACAAGTACCATCTTTCAAGCATTTTGATATGACGCAGACGGGGATCGAAAAACCGGCCTTCTGCTCTCTGGACAGACGCTCTACCACAAGACTATTCAGGCGGTTCCGTGTTGGTTTGTTTGTTATTTAAAGTCGCACTCAGCAATATTTCAGCTATATGACGGCGGTCTGTAAATAATCGAGTCTGGACCAGCCAATCCAGTGATTGATATCATGAGCATCGATCCACGCAATTGGGATCGATGGCATAATAAGCTGTGTACACAATGTCAACGTCCAAGGAATACAATTCAATTGTGACATGGTTCTCAACGTCAGATACTGATTTGGTACAACATCCAATTATCGACCAGTGACGATCCGGGGTAAAATAGGTCTTCAGCAACCCATGCGTGCCGTAAAAGGCGACTATGCTTGTCGCAAGAAGCGACTAACGGAATCGGGTGGTCAGGATCGCTGACGTTAAGCAGAAAACAAACATCTAATTACCAGGTATGGAACAAATATAGATCATTCCATCTATGTGTGTATATTCTAAATGTCCGAAAGTTGTGACAGACTTTATATATTTCCCTCACAAACATTTTGTTAGTACCACATAATACTCCAATGACCTCTGTATTTACCTGAAATTCCTTTCGTTGTATATCCATATCCCTAGATCTTTGTAACTCTTGTTATCTATACTTGGCCAATCATTATATTTTGGCGACTTTTAGTAAGCAGTGTCCAAGAATTACCTAAAAACGACCACGTGCCCAGAACATATACACGAGCAAGATATCTTCTCGAAAATTGAAATAATTGAAAATCAAGAAAGGTTGAACTACCTGTGCAAGGAGGTCGATGTCGCTCTTCCACAAATCCCATAACTCGGCTTGTACCTTTGTTTAGTCGGAGTGGCAGATGCAATAGAGTGACACAAGAGTGCGCTCCCAAACCGGGCGTGACTGACAGCTTCGCCAGCGGATCATTGTGAAATCACCTTGTGTGGAGACACGGGGAACAAACGTGGCCCTGACACTGCATATGTCCAATTAGAAATGGTTGAACTGTATCAAACAGCATATTGATTACCTGCTTTTACCTGAATGGTGCTGACACGCTATGTGTTTTTCATGTTGATGTTGCTATGGTGACGGACATGCCATGAAGGTTAAACTGTGAATGACACGCTTGACCTGTAGGATGAGTATCGGGAATATTTATTATTTATTATATATGAATTAGAGTGTTGCTATTGTTTTTACCTGGGACATGAACTGAGATTTAATCACAAGGAGGATGGAGAACGTTGATGTTGATAAATAATGAAATTCGTTTAATTACGATTTACTGAGACCAAAGGTTGGAAAGTTTATTTAATCAAATACTCAGTAAAAGATAGCAGGTGGATTGCACGCATGCAATACCTTATTTGTTTCATATTGATCAAGTCTGCACCAGACAAACCAGTGACTGGTATTGTGAGCAACATCCCGTCGGCGTACGGTTACAGGTAATCAAAAGTCACGTCACCAAACTTGACAACCGTATCCATTTAATATCTTACGGTAACGATAACTTCTAAGAGATTTCTTATGAATATGGAAAGGGTTTTGCCAGTGGCCCAGTCGTCGCTGTGCAGAGTTGTGTCCCTTGGGCATGCCAGAAACCTATGATTGTGGGGTCGAATCCCGGTTCGCCCGGATTATGTTTCTAGGTTTATCAGCATCATACCCGTGCTCGTGGGTTTCACCAAACTGTCCAGATACTTGTGTGTTATCTGACTTAAAATACAACATTATAGTAACAAAACACCTCGATTTAAAGTACAATCGGAAAGTTCAAATAAATTAATAAATAAATGAAAATAAAAACAACACAACCATTCTGCCCGGAAATGTCATGCAGAACATTTGTTTTTTATGAGAATCCTTTTCTTCGTGCTTCGATATCCGTGCAACATTTGACCAAGCCCGCTTATTCGAACTGCACGTGCATTATGTGCATTTTGATCGTTGCAGAAAGTACATTCGTAATGCACGTGGTTAGAATAATTCACGAGTTCAACATTTGCCTTAGAAAGTAGGTCAGTAAGATGTCAATTCGTTATAGATAATTCAAAGTTGAAACAATAGAGTGACGTCACAGCTGTAGTTTAAGAAATGCATAGGTCACGACGGGCCTGTTCTAACCCAGAATATCTCCACTACTTATCCCGTACAGCGATTTTAAAGCAACTATTAAAAGTTATACTCAGGATCTCATGCAAAAGAGGTCGGACACCCAGACAGGAAGCAATACACTTAGCGATTTTAAACAATCGGCCAAACCTACTTGGGTTGTCTGTCAAGATATGACGATGTCGTATTGGCCACAGTCGGTTTACACACGAATATCTGCTTGAGACAGATTAGGACGAACCTCCTAAGTGTATCCCTTGTGATGAAAGGTTCACCGTCAAGCATATATTGCTTGACCGTGTCGACGTTGCAATCGCAAGGGGTGCACGTTATTAAAGCGTAAATCTCCTTTCCCGTGTCAGCGAGCATCTTATTATCAGCTATTTGAAAGAAATATGTCTGTATAATAAATTTTAAATATGTATGTGAATACATAAATGCTTTTTTTCAAATTTGGTGTGATGCTATTATCATCTGATATTGAAGGCTCTGTCCAGGGGGTTAAAGTATCGTAATCCTATCATAATCGATGTAACTATCACCAACCAGTGTTTTTAAGCCAACTCATTCCTGAGTATTTTTTAATATTGGCTAGTATTGTGCACAACCACCAGTGGCTAAAGTGATGACGAAAATTCTGCTGGGTATCATACAGGAAGCAGAGGTACTGTAAGTCCCCATGATCAGCAGCGAGGTGGCCTAGCTTTGGTTACTGGTGGCCTATCGCCCGTGTTTTAAAACTGTATACATGATATTGTTATGCTCAAATATGTTTCATGAATTGTTTCTAAATAAATTATGCTCAAATATGGTTCACAACTTGTTTTTAAATAAAACTTTGCCTAAAAAACTAAATTATAAATATTTTAACTTGGTCTCGTCGCTATGTGGCTGAAATAATGCCGATGCGACGTTAAAGTTTAACTCACTCACTCTAACCTAGAATCCAGAGGCTGCCTGGAGGAGATACATGTATATATAAGTATATATAACTTTCAGTTTTCTTCCGTGATACATTGTACTCATTCGTCACCACTCGCCCCTTTCCGTAACCTGCAAGTAGACTCGTCCCCCCATCGATGAATGTTATGTGCAAAAATACGACAAACCCATCAGAATGCGCGTATGATTTTAAGTTCTTCGTCAAAGAATCCCTCAGAAATAATGTTTCATTTTACATATGTCTTGCATCTAAAAATATACCCAAGACACATTTTAATGTGTTCAATCATACTGTATAATTCCGCATGTCGAGATGTGCTTTAAATTGCATCTGAAATATATATAATATCTGGGGAAATATATGTGAACCATTACGCAACTAGTTGACAATTGTTTTAGGTATGCCCGTTTGCGCTAAGACGGATCCCGGTCGCAAAAATGGTCATGTGAGGGGCACGAGTCGCTATTCGGCTTGTGCCGGAATAACACGAGTTGGTCACGAATGACATTGTACTATTAGTTTAAATGAATAATGGATAGTATTTCAAAATGCACAATCTAGACTGAATGAACACTTCAGCCTCCACACTCAAGGCTTCTCCTCAAGATGGTTTGTTGTCTTGTTTGTTTGTTTTGTTTGTTTGTTTGTTGTTTAACGCCGCACTCAGCAATATTCCAGCTATATGACGGCGGTCTGTAAATAATCGAGTCTGGGCCAGACAATCCAGTGATTTACATCATGAGCATCGATCCACGCAATTGGGATGGATGACATGCATCAACCAAGTCAGCGAGCCTGACCACCCGATCCCTTTAGTCGCCTTTTACGACAAGCATGGGTTGCTGAAGACCTATTCTACTCTGGTTTGTTGTCATTGTACGCCACGTTTTTAAAAGTTATATCATATGTGTAAATATACCCTTGAACATATAACTCTTCGGAACACAAATAACATCATCAGTGTTATAATACACGGGTAAATCTCGGCGAGAACCTTTGTGATGAGCACCTTAACAGTGGCTTTTCATGCACTCGTGATTTGTTGCCTATACATAAGGTTTCGAAATAGGTTTTGTTCAACGTATTTTAATATAGGTTTGCATAATTGACCAACCCGTGAATATCCGTGTTAGAATAGATCTCTAGCAACCCATGATTCTCGTAATAGGCGACTATGCTTGTCGTTAGAGGCGACTAACAGGACCGGGTGGCCAGGATGGCTGACTTGGTTGGTGCACGTTATCGTATCCCAATTGCGTAGATCGATGCTCATGATATCAATATCACTGGATTGTCTGGTCCAGGCTCGATTATTTACAGATTATTCATATAGCTGGAATATTGCTGGGTGCGGCGTAACAAACAAACAACATGACTGAACAATCATGCCGGTAATAGAGGCCTCGGACAAATTGATCATCTCAAAAGGTTATAGTCAGGTCATTCTGATCTCATTTCCCGATTGTCCTAATATTCAGATATTCAAGCAATGTGGCAGTTACTATACACAAGCACGACACCTACCCTTCCGGGCAACAGAAAGTATACACTTGAAAATTGGATTTGACCAAAACACTACACTTGTGATCAAAACGAAAAACTAGACAAAAAACAGTCGCCGAAACACTGAACACTCAAGGCCCAAAACACAACTATGATACCCGTATCAAATATACACATCACCATCGAATAATTATTTCTTGTTTGTTTCATTTTTAGCCACCATCAAACATATGTGTACTATACTTTCCCTTGCTCGGCAGCTTTGATGTTTAGATTTAGACTAGAATAGGTTCCAGATGGTGAAGCATAATTCGTCATTAGCGTCCCTTGTGGAGCTCATTAGCCCCTTATCTGACTTGACCTGCGAGGTCCGCTTATGATGTTATTAGCGCCCTTTGCGGAGTTACCAGTCTCGGGCGGTGGGGTAGCCAGGTAAATGATGTTACTCTCGGTTGAGTGCATTGAGAGAGAGAGAGAGAGAGAGAGAGAGAGAGAGAGAGAGAGAGAGAGAGAGAGAGAGAGAGAGAGAGAGAGAGAGAGAGAGAGAGAGAGAGAGAGAGAGAGAGAGAGAGAGAGAGAGAGAGAGAGAGAGAGTTTATTTTTTTGTCACGCACAAGTCGTCAAGGTTAAAACATTTGGCATAGTATGGGTTCAATTAGGCTTATGAGACACATTGAAATACAAGTGTATCCATTGTGAAATAAATAAATAAATAAATAAATAAATAATTAAATAAATAAATAAATAAATAAATAAATAAATAAATAAATAAATACAACTTATATATACAATACTGATAAAAATTAAAGTGGTGAATAAGAGAGAAACTGCTTTCTCCTTAACGGTAAGGGAGGTAATTAGCTTGGGTATGTAAAGGGTATAAATAAGATAAGCAGGTAAGCAGCTCGACCCGTGTGCGAAATACGCTTCAGTCGGAAAGCGCACGTAAAATCTCCTAGTGTAAGTAAGCAGCTCGTCCATCTCAGCTTGGACACTCGCCCCGTGCAGACGTGTCCTTCATAGCTCGCAACCCACGCTCTACCATGAGAGATATCGCTCTATCGCTACCGAGGGAGTTAGTTGCCATCCTGGAGACCTTGCTGGCTTACAGGGTTGGGAACTACTCCCTCCGGACTTCGTACAAGTCCAACTCTTCCACCCTCTCCATCTCCTTTGACCTAGGTCAAAGGAAAAGGCCACTGGTCAAAGCTCCGGCCAAGACCAAGCCAAAGGAGAAGAAGACCCCCGGCCCCTACTCCTGCTGCACCACGCCCGGTACAGAAGGCCAGGCCGCCCACAGTGAAGAAGGCTCCACCAGTCGCCCCCATGGAGACCCAGGAGAGCCTTCCCACCACCCCTCCGCCCCCGACAGCTGCACTGGAACTCGCTCCCCTCGAATCCAGAGGGGAGGAGCCCTTTCGTACGCCGGAAGGGACTGGCCACGGAAGGAAAAAGACAAAGAGGAGAAGTATCTTCTCCCCTGACTCTTCCCCCCTCCCATCACCACCAGCCTGCAAGACCACGGAAACCTAGACCGCCACAACACCAGGCCCCTCCCTCAACACCTGCCAAGTCCAGACCGACCCGGTCCCGGAACAAGATGTTGAGGTAAACGTCCGTGTCCACCTTGCACAGCAGGCAGACCTCATTCTGGAGCAGCACAAGGTCCACCCTAACCCCTGCTACCAGAATGAGAGCAGCAAGATCTACCCCAGCAACCGCCCACGCCCACCCTTGGTGCTGGTGCAGTACTGGGGTGAAGGAAGATTTGAACACGAGATTCACAGCTACCAGGATCTCTCGGAATTCCTGGTTGACTGTCATCTCCCAGTCAGTCCGCTCTTCATCATCAACGCCGCCGCCCGCCTCACCACCGCACTGTTCCGAGCTCTTCCTCCCGGAGAGCTTGACCTAGCCAAGAGGCTCCTGGCTGGGAAGAAGCTCATGAAGTGTATATATGCTGATGGAAGGAGTTGGATTATTTGCCATGCATGTTAATAATAAACTGCCATGTGTCGACCCTGCGATCGGGCCATTGTAAATAGTGGTGTTGTGTTGTATGTACATATGTCTGTGTATGTAGCATTGCATAGAATTCAGAGGAGAATTTAAGCGTTTGCCCGTAACGCTGAAGGTATGGGTCTCATTCTCAGCATGGGTACAGTGTGCTGATGCCATGTCCGGTGTCCGTCGCCGTGTTATTGCAGGAATATTGCTAAAAGCGACGGGATGTTACAATATCCCTGGGAATTTATATAATATACAATTACCCCAGATACTGTGACATATGAATGTCCCTCGTAAAAGACCTTTTTTTGCATTTAAACGCAATGTTTCTAAGAAAATGTACGGAATTATGTAAATTCCGATGACAAATGTTCTTTGTATACTAGTATCTCAGTGGATCGAACCTTCGCTGCTAAATCACAATGTCTCTTCTTCAAGTATATATACGCCAACATGAGATAGTTTACACCCTTTTCTAAAGTTCATGGAAAGTATGTTTGAAACATAAAATTGGTTATAGGATGTTGTTTTAATTGTTTGTGGTTTATACGTTCGATAAAACACTTCCCCTCAGGTTATATACCTGAATCAGAGGATATAACCGAAGGACGTGTTATCCTGCACAGAACACCAAGTGTATTGCTCCAACGTGTAGCAATCCAGGGTTTTTTTTACGGACGCAAGATGTCGCTTCCTATAATCATCCTATAAATGCGGTTGGTTTCACGTCGTTTTTTTAGCAATATTCTAGCAGCACCACTATGGGGAGAACGCCATAAACGGGATTCACACATTATACCCATTTGGGGAATCGGCATGACGAGCGAACGCCTCAACCACAAGGCTACCCCGACCCCACTATAAGCATATACACTGAAAATGGCCGCTGTAAAGTATGTCTGTTTGAATCATTAACTTTATCACAATTACTGATAGCATATTACATATGACTGTCATGTAGTTCTCAGTCGTGCACTGCTTAATACACATATACAGCTGTATTACACATTGAATAATATCATCACGTAGGGCGGGGCTATTTTTGGCGTCAACTGGTGATTCCAATGAGGACGTACATATGTAGGTATCAGTGTGCAACTGTACTCGTCCACGTCTACTCTGCTCCCAGAAGGGTTAAACACTATCAATAGGTTGTATTACCGACATATTGTACTTTGTTAAGTTCGTAAGTTTTTGTAGTTGTCTTTGATTTAACGCGGTACTCGCGAACAAACACGTACTGCCACGTTGCCTCCTCTCTCTCATTCTCAAAAGACTAATTATTTAGTGATACAAATCTTAATTTCTCACCGTTTAATTTTCCTGGTTGAAACAAGGGTAGGCGCCTGCAGATACACTTCGACGGGAGGCTGAGCCTCTGAAGTTACCGGTAGGGTAACCAGAATCGATGCGGGGACGGCGGCGTGTCGTTATTGCAACTTTAATGGCATATATGACACGTCCGGATGTCGCTTTTTCCTTCCCAAAGTCCGTCCCGAATCAAGATGTAACGCTGAACGGAAACGATAACACATATGGTCAAAACCGCGACCCTCGTTTGCACAACTTATGTAGGACGCTGATAATGCGTCGTGTGCACGCATATCCATCTATCACACTGCAGCCGGAGACAAGATCTCCTCGGTGCTGTTCCGTTGGGCGACGTCGTTACAAGTCTACTTTTCGCCATCTGAAACACGTTCCTCTACTAACAAATTCCCGACTTCAGTTGGTAATATTTACTTCTGTCTTCTCCTTCAAACGGAACAATTAGTAAAACGTTACACTCTTTGTTGCAGCAGATTAGGTCCCATATTTCATATATCATGCGGCTATGTTTTTGTTATTATGAACAGAAGAGGTATACTGCCCTGCAAAAAGGAAACAGTTTGTTTGAAAATTCAGAGCGTGAGTCGTCCTGATTAAAATTCATTATGGGTCATGCAAATGTGGAAAATGGTTTTGATTCTTGCTTGGTAAATACACACCACAAACGGGGTAGTCTGGTGGTTAAAACGTTTGCTCGTCACGCCGAAGACCCGGGTTCGGTTCCCGACATGGGTACAATGTGTGAAGCCCATTTCTGGTGTCCCCCGCTGTGATATTGCTGGAATATTGCTAAAAGCGGCGTAAAACCAAACTCACTCACACCACAAACGTTGTCTATTGATGCACATGTCTGCGAACGACCGTCTTTAGACCATCTAATTTGCTTGCCCTATATACGTATAACATGTTCCTGAAAAACAGGCGCCAGCTTTATCACTATATACAGAGGCTAATGACGGTACAACATACGGATGTTGATGATTGTGTTACCCACGAACATCCGGGTTAGAATAGGTCATCAGCAATCCTTGCTTGCCGTAAAAGGCGACTATGATGCATCACAGGCATAATAAGAACTCAGTCTTTCTCCGTATGGTCGACGAGACACGTTTGTCTTAATGCATATGTATGGAACTTTTTTATACGATAATACATTATGTATAATGTTAAAAACTATATAATCACTTTTACATAACCAACCAATATTAACTATTTCAGTAGTTAGAGGTCCGCACGGGCGGATCCAGCAATATTAAAAAGGTTGGGTCGAAAACATCAAAATCCTCTCTCATAATCCGGGGTGGAATAGGTCTTCAGCAACCCATGCTTGCCGTAAAAGGCGACTTTGTTTGTCGTTAGAGGCGACTAACGGGATCGGATTGTCAGGCTCGCTGACTTTGTTGATGCATGTCATCGATCCCAATTTCATGGATCGATGTTCATGATATTAATCACTAAACTGTCTGGTTCAGACTTGATTATTTACAGACCGCCGTCATATAGCAGGAATATTGCTGAGTGTGGCGTTAATCAACAAACAAACAAACATACAAACTCATAAACAGGGATGTCATAATATCGCTGGGATTTTGTTTACTAATATTAATTTTATTAACACAACTTAAGTTTAGATTGTAACATATGAATGTTTCTCTAAAGAAATTTTTTTTTCATTTGAACAGAATGTAATGAAATGTAAAAGTAAATGACAAATGTTTCGTATCTGTAGCCCAGTAAATGTAACACTAGGCTACAGAGGCGCTGATAAATTACAATGCTTTTAAGAATGTCTGTTTTACAAGTATGTACGTCATCCAGGTCTCCGATTCTGACCACCCGATATATAACGTCTCACAAGCACAGGTTGCTGGGGACCTATTCGAACTCGGAATCCCAAAGGTGTCCAGATGAACGGAATTGATCACACGCAGTTACAGAGCTTGTTTGTACGAGGAGGTCTCACATGCCGTTTACCATGCATATCAAGTGTACTCATTGTGGCAACGGAAAAGGGTATTTATCACTGTTGAAACACCCTGGGTTCGGTTGCTTCACACCCCATTTGGGTTCCCATTGATAAATGTGTTGATTGGTATTCATGCACAACATGGTTGAGTCGATCATGTCCTGATGGAATTCGAACATTTGATAAGCGAATGAGTGAGTTGGGTTTTACGCCGCTTTTAACAGTATTCCTGTTATATCGCGGCGTGTCAGCTTAATGTGGGAGGAAAGCCCGAAGTGATGCAGGTCTCAGACGTTTACCACTTCGGTGAAACCCACGAGCACGGGCATGGTGCTGACAAACCTAGAAACATAATCGAGGCGAACCGGGATTCGACCCCACAATCATAGGTTTCTGGCGTGCACAAGTGACGCAACTCTTCACAGCGAATCGCGGCGCCTAAGACGACTGGGCCACCCGTGCTCACCGAACATTTGATGTGTATAGTATACACGTGTAGTGTGGATGCCCATGCACTATTGGAAGCTACTTCTGTAACGATGTGATATCATCATCCGCGACAACCCATCAATAAACAATAGTTCGTGACACCAACCATACAGATGACAGTTTACTCTGGTATTGACGAACGCCACGGTTTGATAATCAAAATGAGAACAGTTATTTATTCGTTAAAATGAAGCCAATAAACCAAATGGATTATGAATGAGGGTTTACATGACATTCTTTTATATATTACGCGCTTTTTACTGTGTAACATGGGTCTCATAGGCCTTTATTGGCCGGCTGGCGTTATTCTTTATATATACATCTGCCTGTATTTTACCAAATTGAAATATTATTGTATATAACGCCGGGTGACACTTAAATAAAACAATTTTCTTCTTCTTCTTCTTCTTCTTCTTCTTCTTCATGACATTACCTGCAGGCACCATAATGCCAGCGTGACGTAAACTATGTACTTCCTATGCATTGCATCAACTATCACACACAATGGTGCAAGCGGAAATGCCGAACTTATATTTATTGCTGCTTTTGTTGAGGGCTGACGTGCCGTGTGTTTGTGCTTTGCTTGTTGTTTAACGCCACACTCGGCAATATTCGGCTATATGACAACGTCATGTAAATAATTAAATCTGGGTCAGATGAAGTTGAACCAAACTGAAACTGGCAACTGTACATCGCACACCTGGCTTAATTACACTGACTCAGAGCGTCCACATGAACTAACTACTGTGAGTCGCACACTTGGCTAATTTGCACCGACACGACAGGTCCACATGCAATAAACAAGCCACACCTGGCATAATCAAAATTAACCTTCCAACAGGTTGGGATATCCTTCGAATATCACTCACTATTACATAAATAATGTTCACTACTTCGTCAAATCCAACTCACTTTCTATTACATAAATACTGTTCACTACTGTATCAAACCAAACTCACTCACTATTACATAAATACTGTACCATGTTCACTCCTGCGTCAAACCAAACTCACTCACTATTACATAAATACTGTTCACTACTGCGTCAAACCAAACTCACTTTCTATTACATAAATTCTGTTCACTACTTCGTCAAACCAAACTCACTTTCTATTACATAAATACTGTTCACTACTGCGTCAAACCAAACTCACTTTCTATTACATAAATACTGTTCACTACTGCGTCAAACCAAACTCACTTTCCATTACATAAATTCCGTTCACTACTGCGTCAAACCAAACTCACTTTCTATTACATAAATACTGTTCACTACTGCGTCAAACCAAACTCACTTTCCATTACATAAATTCTGTTCACTACTGCGTCAAACCAAACTCACTTTCTATTACATAAATACTGTTCACTATTGCGTCAAACCAAACTCACTTTCCATTACATAAATTCCGTTCACTACTGCGTCAAACCAAACTCACTTTCTATTACATAAATACTGTTCACTACTGCGTCAAACCAAACTCACTTTCCATTACATAAATTCTGTTCACTATTGCGTCAAACCAAACTCACTTTCCATTACATAAATTCTGTTCACTACTGCGTCAAACCAAACTCACTCTCTATTACATAAATACTGTTCACTATGGCATGGGACTGCGGTTTAAACTCATTCACACGAAACACACACCTAAACACGGTCCTAGTCCCATACTTTTCACGTGTTTAGGTCTAAACATGATTAGGGTCTCAGATGTGGGAAAAACCTGTATATCCTTGAAATTAATTGTAGGTAATTAACAAAGAGGCACTTTCTTTATGTTTTGAGCGTTTAATTGGCCTATAGAAGGATGGGGGTAGCTTATAAAGTTAAGGGTTTGTCGGAGTTATCTGACTTACTTTCATTGTCAGCCTGTTTCCTACATGGCTGCTTTACTATAAGTCACCCAGCAACAACGCATTTACGAACTTAATTCTTTCACAAGTCGGAGGTATACGAACCTGAGGTCCTTGATTTGAAGTACTTCACTCTACCACCTGTGCTGTATTGTCTCCACAAATGTCAGTTCTCCTAGTCACCGTGACTCCATGCCAAATGTCAATTCCGTTTAGGATTTAAACACATTCTTAAACATGACTTGTTCATATCTAAACATCTCTCGTATGTGTTCATAATCAGGTAAATAATGTTCAATGCGGATGTTAAACCCTACTTATTTCCTCACCGTGATATTCACCACAATATTCAACGCGACTCATGCTGTATTGATCAATACAAACAATGAATTGTGCATTTATACATGTAATACTATCTCATTTTCCAGTCAGATAAGCCAGAACACCTGGCCTGGCTCAATCCTCGCCTAGTCAGCGCAACGCCCAACTTGACAAGCTGCCGCGGAATGAGGAAATAATTTATTGAAGACTAGATTAACGGAGCGTCCAAAATCCACATGCAGCCAACACCTTGGACTAAAAGGACAATTAACAGGGATACATGGATTAATGTTGTTATATGGCAGTGTATTTTATTGCTGAACAATGATATAACCATGTTTCATTGTTTCTGTTGATATTCGGTAGACGCTTATTGCAGGGAAACACCAGTCCGACGAAACAGATTCCAGTAGGGGTAAACGGAAAACCAGCAGTGAAACCTATATGAATGGATCACTGAAAATCAGTGATAACATCAGGTGTCCAAGATAAAACACCTGCATAACGGCTTGCCTTCATCTGGCCTACACCTTGTATCGCCTGCACCTCATATGGCCTTCACTAAATATACTAGCCACATAAAGAAACTGTGCACGGAGAAAATATAGATATAAGGGCACACCGTCCATATATGAAATATAGGTTTGAACACAGCAATTATTGGAGACATTCAAACGCTCATGCACGTGCCATGCGATATGACGTCATTGATGGGGGCCTATGGACGTGCAATGTGTTACTGCACGTGCATCCTGTGCAGCTGTACACAGCATGTGCAACTCAAAATTCGCTGTCACTTTGGAAAGCATGATCTGTGGTCATTCAAAAATTCAAAACTTCTCAGGTGCAGACACAAGCATATCACAAGCAAATCATGCCAAGATTGACAGCTGCACAGCGTCATGAATTCGAGCCATTGGAATGATCCGAGCGGAAATGAGGCAACAACAGTGGCAACACATTTCCAATGCAATCGTAACACGATATCGGCATTGGTGAGGCGTTATCAGAACACAAATGACGTTGCCGACCACCCACGTTCAGGACGTCCCCGAGTAACGACGCCAAGACAGGACAGATGGATTCGAGTTACACATCTCCGACACAGGTTCCAAACGGCAGTAACGACGTCCCAGACAATTCCTGGACTGCGCCGTATCGATCCCAACACTGTCAGGCATCGTTTATGTCAGTACGGGATTCGACCACGACGCCCTGCCATACGTCCCATCATGACACACCGTCATCGAGTCAACCGTCTAAGATGGTGTCGAAATCATGTTCGCCAACCTCGAATATGGTGGAGAAATGTTGTCTTTACAGATGAATCGAGGTTCAACATTTCCCACAGTGACGGGCGCCAACGTGCCTACCGGCGTTTGGAAGAACGTTATGCACGCAACTGTATTGTGGAGAGGAATCGTTTTGGAGGTGGCTCTGTGATGATTTGGGGTGGGAAAACAGCACGGCACCGAACCCCTTTGGTGGTTGTTCAGGGCAATCTCACCAGTGTTGGCTACAGAGATCAGATTCTGAGGCCTGTGGTCATTCCTTTCCTGCAACGCCATGGCCCGGGATTGACATTTCAACAGGACAACGCTCGTCCTCACACGGCTAGGGTCGCAATGGATTTCCTTCACCATAACAATGTCATGTTACTGCCATGGCCTGCAAATTCTCCAGATCTCTCCCCAATAGAGCATGTGTGGGATGAAATGGAGCGCCGTCTGCGTCGTCTTCCACATCCTCCAGATAACGTCCGTGACTTGGCACAGGATTTGAGGAGGATATGGCGGGCCATTCCCCAGGCCTTCCATGCCCATTTGGTGGACTCCATGCGTCGCCGATGCACTGCTGTGATTCACGCACAGGATGGTCATACCCGTTATTGACTTTGTGACTTTGTCGTTTGACCCCTACTCCATTTTGATCTTCTGACGTCATCGTAACAGATGTTGTTCAGGTCCCGTTGACATTTTCTTATGGTCCGATCATTCAGCTGCTACAGCGTCTGCATCATTTTGTTCTTGCGGTGTTGTATTTCAATCCAGAATATATTTTCTCCGTGCACAGTTTCTTTATGTGGCTAATATACAAATGGTTACTTCCACACCCCTGTTGTGTAGAATGGTACTGTCCACCTTATCTGATATAATCCAATCTGAGCATTTTAACAGGTCTACTCATCTCCAATTTTTTTGTAAGTATAGATATATACCTTAGTAAGTGCTATTGTTTCTCTTTACTTTGATCAACGAAATAGCTTTCACAATGTTAACAGGGTGACCTCATCTCCAATTTAGGAATATTTGAAGTTGTGATGATGATCTCATATACAAAATGAAACTACAGTATCAAAAGTCATTTACATTCTTTGTTATCTTGTTGGAAGAGTTCATTTTACTTAAGGGATAAGGGTACACGTGTGATGTGCACTCATCCATAAATTTAATTTGATAGTAGTGTAGGCGATATGAGGTGTAGGCCAGATGAGGACAGGCCTGCATAACACCACAAGCTCGAAATGATTAAACTATTTACGTCAATGAAAGTGAAGGTTTAATGTACACTATTAGTTCCATTGATTGCGGGCAAGTTCGACCGTCCTTAATGTCGCATTTCCTAGGGCGCAGGTAATACTGATATTTTGAGGCTCGTACCAGTTTGCCCATCCTGCCAAAACACCTTGTAAATACAACACGTCAGCGCCAGAGGTGAGTTGAGGTGAAATGGGCTTTAAAACTAATCTTTGTGCATCCTGACCACTATCCACCTGAACCGTTACTTTATCTGGCTGAAAATGCAAGTGATCCTGGAAACAAAATTAA
The DNA here is from genome assembly GCF_022045235.1 of Haliotis cracherodii. Taxonomy (NCBI): domain Eukaryota; kingdom Metazoa; phylum Mollusca; class Gastropoda; order Lepetellida; family Haliotidae; genus Haliotis; species Haliotis cracherodii. The sequence goes on along the minus strand of NW_027266270.1, from coordinate 13,516,415 downwards.
CTGGGCTGCATTAATTAAAGCTACACGTTTTCGATTGGGTCTTGGATATGCGTGGATTGGAGAAGGAATTGGGAATGTGACAGCTTTTATCAATTGTGCAGCAAAGATGTACAGACGGTTGTCAGCAAGAATGGATTAGAAATTTTCAAAGTGGAAAATGTAATTATTCTTATTCACTTCATAAACAACATTTTTTATGTAAAAAGTATTTGACCACTGTAAATATGAGAAAATTAAGACTACCAAGTTTGCAATTTCAATGTGGTTATTATGATGTAATGTTTACGAAAAAAACAAAACTATTATATCCCACTGGGACTCTAATCTGTAGAATATGTGACAGAAATAATATGGAAGACGAATATCGTGTCCTTATCGACACACATTATAAAGATCCAAGGAATAATTATAATCTATCTAAATATACGTCGTGTACATCAATTAATATATTTTGTATACTAATGTCGACAGAAAATGACCAGCTTCTACAGACTTTGGCTACCTTTATACACCATGTACTGTCAAATCATACACTCACATGTACCACTCACCCATGATTATCATCGTGCTTGCTCTACGTACCTTTGGGCTACATTTCAGAAATAAACAGGCTCATGTGATATTGATCGAGACATTACTGAACTACTATTTCTACTGAAATCACTCGAATCTGTTGATTCCGGAAGCAGAATCACCGAGCCTCCGGAAATCAAGGATTCTCAAGATTACAAGACCGCCTCCGTGGTCTAATGGTAGAGCGTCCGCCTGGACAGCGGAAGGTCCGGGGTTCGATCCCCGACCGTGCGATACCAAAAGACGTTAAACGATGGTACTTGTTGTTACCCTGTCTGGCGCTCGGCATTAAGGGGCTTAAACAAGGACTGGTCGGCTGGGGGTCAGTATACTGTGTCTGAGTTGGGTATTTATGTTAAACTGCGGCATGGTATCTCAGTTGCCTAGCACTATAAATCGGCATCAGTCCGGACTAGTACAAGCAGCCACACAAATACACAAACGTACATGCACGTCGCTGTATAAGTGCAATAATCTTGCGGACGACGTTAAACCCAATTTCATCTCACCTCACCTGAAGATTTCATCATTACGAAAAATTGAGAACAAATGTTGGCCAGGCGTTCCACTATCCCATAATACCGCAAACCCAGAAGAACTTTAAGGAGCTTCCACCCGACTCTCTCAATAGATGTCACCACATCTCATATCACCAGTGTCGCTTGTGAACTAACTACTGTACATCGCACTCCTGGCTTAATTACACTCAGCACATCCACATGAACTAACTACTGTACATCGCACACCTGGCTTAATTACATTCAGCACATCCACATAAACTAACTACTGTGTGTCGCACACCTGGCTTAATTACACTCAGCACATCCACGTGAACTAACTACTGTGTGTCGCACACCTGGCTTAATTAAATTCAGCACATCCACATGAACTAACTACTGTACATCGCACACCTGGCTTAATTACATTCAGCACATCCACATGAACTAACTACTGTGTGTCGCACACCTGGCTTAATTAAATTCAGCACATCCACATGAACTAACTACTGTGTGTCGCACACCTGGCTTAATTACATTCAGCACATCCACATGAACTAACTACTGTACATCGCACACCTGGCTTAATTACACTCAGCACATCCACATGAACTAACTACTGTACATTGCACACCTGGCTTAATTACATTCAGCACATCCACATGAACTAACTACTGTGTGTCGCACACCTGGCTTAATTAAATTCAGCACATCCACATGAACTAACTACTGTGTGTCGCACACCTGGCTTAATTACACTCAGCACATCCACATGAACTAACTACTGTGTGTCGCACACCTGGCTAATTTGCACGGACACGGCAGGTCCACATGCAAAAAACAAGCCACACCTGGCATAATCAAAATTAACCCTCCAACAGGTTGGGATATCCTTCGAATATCACTCACTATTACATAAATACTGTTCACGACTGCGTCAAACCAAACTTACTTTCTGTTACATAAATACTGTTCACTGCTGCGTCAAACCAAACTCACTCACTATTACATAAATACTCTTCACAACTGCGTCAAACCAAACTCACTTTCAATTATACACATGCACAAAAGTTAAGCGCCACCCACCATATTTGTGAGCTGTTACTTTTGGCACTTAATGATGACTATTATAACTAGATGTACGATTGTTATAAGCCGTATATGTAAACCTCATGTGGTGCAAAAGTTGTCCCAAAGCAAGTTTATCTTGTGTTCCAAAAGAATATGAGCAGAAAGGAAGTTTACCGAAGACCAGAAATTGAAGGATTAGAAAACATTGAAAACCTTTTTTGTCATGTAACTGTCATGATATCAGCAGACCATATCAGGTGTCACATAGACACCCTAGAGAGTGCAGAGTCTATTGCAAGACAGAAACGTCAGTAACGTGTGTATGATCCACGGACATTGGCAACAAATGAGGGACTACCACTGGACGAAGAACGGCATCTTGGTATTGTTAGCCAATCAGGTTTCCAGGAATTGTCACCAGCGGAAGTTTTCAGCCGAAGGAAACACAACCACATATCATGGATCCTTCTCCAGTTGGCCAAGTTCCATCGACTACGGGCACGACACCATATCAGACGATTCCGCATGTGCCGCTCAGTCAGTTGTGGACGTTTTACTGGTCTTCTGGCGTTATAACCAGCCGCTCTGAGGCGACGCCTTACGGTCATCGTCGAGAGTCTCTGATGGGTAATCCACTGGCGTTTTAAATCTGTTGAAGTGGCAAATGGATTTCGTCTGACTATCCTGAAAAGACGTCTATCCTCTCTGTTAGAGGTCTTTCCTGGACTACCAGACCTATGCCTGTCACTGACATCATTGGTTTGACCATGTTTGACAATCAAACGAGTGATAACACTGTGATGACGACCCATTTGTCTTGCAATGGCCCTGCATGACATGCCAGCATTTTTCATGCCTATCACTTGCCATCTTTCAGCGTTCGTTAACTTTCTCCTCACCATGGCTGATTTTCAACCTCTATTGGAAGGGAAATCTCACACAGGAGCCAAATGCAACCACGTGTCTGAAACTTTAATTTCACTATTTTTAGGGTAGGGGAACTGCAGCAACACGTAAAGCACGCTTTCCTTGTGTTATCTGGACAAATTTGGGTTCATGAAACTATGGAAGCCTAATTCAGTCATACATCATCATATTTCGTATTTCTGATCCCCACACGTGAAATCAAGAGACTAATTGTATGAATATGGTGGCGTTTAACTTGTGTGTATGTGTATACATATATACTGTTCACTACGGCGTGGAACTGCGCTTTAAACACATTCACACAGTTTAATGTGGCATTAAATGCAACTTACTCATTCCATACATCATGTAAATACAATGTAACAAATATATTTTGATCCGAAACCCAAACCCAAACACGCCCGATGTCCCATACGTTTCACGTGTTTAGGTCTAAACATGATTAGTGTCTAAATGTGGGAAAAACCTGTAAATCCTTGAAATTCATTGCAGGTACCTTAACAGATAGGCACTTTCTTTATGTCTTTAGCGTTTAATTAGGATAAAGAAGGATGGGGGTAGCTTATAATGTTTGAGAGTCTGTCGGATTAATCAGACATACTTTCATTGTCAACTTCTGTTTCTTGTATGGCAGAACAACGAATTTACGTCGAGATAAAACACCATGATATGCATTTAATTGTAAACATGTTTCGATTTAGGAATGCTGCGTTTCTTGGGTGTTTAGGCTGTGAGCCGATATCTTATCCCATGTGTTTAGACCCTAAACATGTTTGGAAAGAATACACCAAGTGTATTTTCGGCTTAGGATTTAAAAACATTCTTAAACATGTACATATCTAAACATATCCCGCATGTGTTAACATTCAGGTAAACAATGTCATTAATTATGCGGTAAACCCTACTCATTTACCTACCGTGATATTCACCGCAATATTCTACTCGACTCATGCATTATTTATGTAGGATCATGCATATTAAATTTTGCCAAACATTTTCCAACTTACCACTCCCAATATGAGCTTCGCATGTAGCAGTACATCAAAGTGTAGCAATACATTCAATTGTAGCAGTACATCGGATGTAGCAGTCGGTCCCAATGTTTAGTTTCAACTCCGTTCAACACGTTAAGTTTATATAATTCCAGTTCATTCGTGGGACTGGAACGTCACATACAACACCTGGCCTGGCTTAATCCACGCCACACCCTCCTTCACAAGCTACCGCGGCATGATGAAATAATTTATGGGGATTGAGGCGCGTTGAAAATCCACATGCAGACGACAGCCTGGACTAAAAGATTATTTAATGAAATTAATGAAACATTTTTTGTGATTAAAACGATGACAATACTAGTATTTTCAACGAGTTATCAAATGTTTATGTATATAATTGGGATTTTTCGGTGCATAATTAATCAATAGAGCAGAAAAGGCAAGAAACAACTTTTTAAAATTCTTCTTTGTTACATTATCTTGAACAGTTGGTTTTGTTCGGTTTGATTACATTACCTTGAACAGTTGGTTTTGTTCGGTTTGATTACATTACCTTGAACAGTTGGTTTTACTGTCATATAATCTTGTATCGTCTATTGTATTGTGGACCAGAATGATATAAAATAACTCAATTCTGGAGTCAGTATCAATGTAAAGAATGGTATATAATGAAACCATTACATGCTTTTGAGACCCGTTGATCAGAATGCAGTGCAAATTTCCGGCTTGTTAATTGACCGTGATTGACCGATGTGTTGATCGACTTATCAAAGTAAACTTGTGCTGAAAGTACATGTTTGGGACCGGAAAATGACTTCGAGACAACCCTAGCTTCAACACAGGTTGAATAATGATGAATAAAGGAGGAATAAGCAGGAACCAAACTTTTACTGCGAGACAACCGTAGGTTCTACTCAGTATTTGACCAAAATTAATTTAAATTTGTAATAAAGGTATGATTAAGAATAAGGAAAGGAAGTTAGATCATTATTGGTCTTAAAATAAATGTCCCACGTTCTTAGGTACTTTTATATAAATTAACAAATATCTGTAAATGAGAAGAGGGGTTATAAATTTTTCTTTATAAGCATATTAATTAATCTGTATATGTTTGTTTTATGTAGAGAAAATACATTCGTTAATAATAAAATAAAAATAAAAATAACAACAACAACATCAATAATAATAATAATAATAATGATAATAATAATAATAGGAAAAATATGCGGACCTCGCTTTCGAAATGTCACGCTTGCATCACAAGTACCAAGTTGTCCGACTCCTCTTTGTTCTCGGTGCCTTAGGTTTGGTACCTCCCAATCTGTTGACTGGCATTGGGAGAGTACCCGGCTAGCAGGAATACAGCCCTTCTGACAATCTGGGTAATGCAGAAGGCTGCAGTTTTGGGGAGTCTTCACATTCTCCGAAAAGTTCTGGGTGGGTTTGACGAGGCATAGCTTCCTGGGAGAAGTCCCATTCGCTGTCTGGGCTGCGTGTAGAGGGGTAAGGGCCCTGAGCTGATGATGAGTCTAACCAGCCTGACTGTGCCAGGACCACCCAAACCCTCTTTGCTGCATTTTCTATTTTAAACAAATAATAATAATAATAATAATAATAATAATAATAATAATAATAATAATAATGCATTTGTATAGCGCAGCATTCACTGTGAATAAGTGCTCTGTGCGCTGATACATTATATAGCAGTTAAAAATACAATTCGTCAAATCAATTTATATAGCACTTCAAATTTTGAAATGTAATTTACTCCAAACCACTAAAAATGGAGACAGGACACTCTGGTTCTCAGGCGATGATGTTCAGGGAAGAAACAAAGGTGTGCAGAATCTTTCAAAGACCCAAGTTATCAAAAGGCTTCAAGCAGTACAAGAAGAGACTGAGACCGGCCGGCTCGGTGTAAGTATGGGATGTGTGAGCGTAATGTAAGTAATGTCTTGATTGGCTTCAGTTTATCATTTCTCTTTATGTCCCAGGGGACTGCAAACTACTCTAGTTGTTTTTTATGATTATTAATTGAGAGAGAGAGAGAGAGAGAGAGAGAGAGAGAGAGAGAGAGAGAGAGAGAGAGAGAGAGAGAGATGTCGCCTGTACCCCACACTAGCAGACGACACACCTGTCACTGCGCCGCCATCTTGGATCCGGTGAAACAACTTCAGAGAGATGTTGTCAAGCTTGGAGGATGTGTAGACGAATGAGGAAAGGAGGTAGGATAATATTTTGTTGTATTTTAAAGTATTCATTCCGTTTTGCCAGTATATGCATTGTGACTTCTCCGTTATGACATGTCGACAACCGAGTTGTATATATTTGATGCCAGCTGCGCATTTACAACATTTGGTTTTAGTGATGCTTGATATTGATATCAGCAAGATGTCAATGCAGTGAGAGGTATTTGTTGCAGTATATATGGATTATTGATTTTTTTATGCTGGGGCTGGGGGTGGGGGTTAGTAACTAAAGAAAGGACCTATCATAGTAATCAAAACTACTTTCATTGTAAGCTTCATGTATACATGAAAAGCCATAAGTCATACAGTAGCAACACTTAGAATTTCTAACCCGGGCGACCCCTGGATTTGCAGTCCTTCATGCTACCGCTACCAAACTGTTGTCTTCACAAGTGTCAGTTTTCCCAGTCACCATTAACTGAGCTTGTTTTATTTGTTTGTTTGTTTTGTTTGTTTGTTTGTTGTTTAACGCCGCACTCAGCAATATTCCAGCTATATGACGGCGTTCTGTAAATAATCGAGTCTGGACCAGACAATCCAGTGATTAATATCATGAGCAATTGGGATCGATGACATGTATCAACCAAGTCAGCGAGCCTGACCACCCGATCCCTTTAGTCGCCTCTTACGACAAACATTGTCGCATCTTATCTTATTCTAACCCGAATCTTCACGGGTACTAATGATATGCGCTTTACTTAAACAAATTTGTATTTCAAACATGTTAAAGCTTTAAACATCTGTAAATTATAACATATTTAAACATGTTTAAAATTAAACATGTTCAATCTGTAAACATGTTTAACCGTGTTTAAATTCTAAACATGTTAACTTGTTCAATTTCTAAACATGATTAGGTTATAGGGATGTTGTGTTTAGGTGTTGTTTAGACTGTGAGCTAATTTCATGTGTTTAGACAGAACACACCCAATGCGTATTCCGTTAAGGATTTAAACTCATTCCTACATATGTTTAGATCTAAACATGCCTTGTATGTGTTTACGCTTTAAACATATTTTACAGTGGGTCTGTTGAAAATAAGCAGGGAATTTAAACCTGCTGCTGGATTGTGTAAAAAGTGATTTGTCATCCAAAACTGGGTGAAAATATAGATATCATGAGTGCATGAGAAATTCCTCATTATTGCAGCCGGTGGGTCTGGTATTGGAGAAGAAAGTGATTTATCATCCAAAACTGGGTGAAAATATGGATATTATGAGTACATCTGAAATTCCTCAAACGTGCAACCGGTCTGTCTGTTATTGGAGAAGAAAGTGATTTATCATCCAAAACTGGGTGAGATGATACCTCCCCTTGGCAATTTCCTTCTCCCGATGAATTTGGAACTGGCACATATATTTACGTCCATTTCCGACGGGCCCAGGCAAAGTAATACACTAATGTAAAATGTAGGATGTATAATGTATCATCCGTACTGGATAGTGTGCTAGCTTTAAGTGGGACTGTTGATAAACTTGTGGCTTCGATTTGACAACAGTCGGACATTGATATAGCCTATAATAGTTTCATGTCTACTGATGGTTACCCTGCCAAAGAAACAACTTACTTTTACCTACGGACCCAAAAAGAAAAGGCGACAAAGACGAAAAGCATGGTACACTGACACATTAACATACCTACGGAGCTTATCGAAAGAGGCGAATATGCTTGGCGACTAACAGGATCGGATGGTCAGGCTCGCTGACTTGGTTGATGCATGTCATCATGTCCCAATTGCGGACAAGCCCAATCAATAACCGAGCACGTAAAAGTAATGCGGACTTTGATGGCTTCAACATCCTTTAGAATTAACCATGAAACGCACAAAATAGAGCTTCCCCAGAACCTAGGGCACTTTATCGTGAAATGACCTCATTTATGAAGCGTGCATTGATAAATTCAATTGGCTATCAGTCATTTCGTGCAAAATTACGTTATCACCAAGGGCTCGCTAGGAAGTGTTAAAAAAGAATGACACAAAATTAACAATACTCCATATGTAAATATTCTTTCTCGCATCTTTTAGACAGTCAAACGAGTGAAAGTTTCAAGAATCCAGATCTCGAATGATAATCTTTTGGAAGAAGTCAACTTTGAAACCGAAACATTGAACAAGTAAGTAAGGGTTAAAAGGAAACAAGGCTGTCGGGTGAGACATCGTGGAAAACAATTATCCGATCGATTCTATTGAAATACAAAATCCACCTCTATCTCACCTAGTTAAATCATGCCTGTTATCCAATAGTTGTCTAACATGATATATTATACGCCAATTATACAGGACACGTTAACCCCTAGATTCCAACTGCTGTGTGTCACGTTGAGTTCGATTAAGATTTTTAACTTTGTAGCTAGCGTCCCTTAGCCATGCCAGCAGAGTCCCTCCAATTCTTTTATATAGTCAAGTATAAGAGTATAGGGCCTTTTAAAGGATTTTATTTCACATATATTTACATATGTTCCACAATACACATTCCATTTTATTATGTACAATATATACACATTTACTATTTTCAACCATAAGGCCAACACACATGTACAAGCCAGATAGATAAGAAACTGTATCAGCATATTCATAAATTGTCCTAGTTCCGCTTTGCAGTTGGTTTGTCTGTGTCTGTAGACTCAGTTCCTGTTGGCGAAATTAGGATTTCTTTGGGCGTTGCTTGTCGTTGGGGTGTAGCTGAGTAAGTGTTGCTTTGGTATAGGCTTGCTCAGATTTAAGGAAGTTGATCATGATGAGTTTGAAGATCTTGGGGTGGAGCGATGCTCATGTTGAGGTTATCTTCGAGTGCCATCCCTCGACGCCGTTGGTTGTACCTCAATGGTCCACATTGTTCTGGCGTGGTTGCCTCCTACCCAATACTCATTCACATAGTCTGCAGATTGCACCGCCCTGGGAACATGCAGCGTCTACTGGGGCGCCTGTTCTCTGCCTGACTGATCAGTGTTGGTTTTGAGAAAGTTGGCAATCTGGAGGTGAACCATGCCAGCAATGTGTTCCTTGTCTTACATTCCAGTTATCATTGCTGTCATGGCGTGCAAGTGACCGTTACACGAATCTTGAACACGTCCCCTTAAACCACAAATATATATTTCTGTGTATGTCTGTGACAATGCCATTATAGTGAACTGGGGCAAGGTTTACTACTGGCTGACTATTCCCTAGATGCCTTTACGTTTATTTATTTATACTGGTTCGCGATTGCAGACCAACGGAAACGCACACAACTTCATTCCTACATTATCACTATACGATACATACCGTGAAGATCAGGCCCACTTGCACAAAGCGGTCTTAGTGCTAAGACTATTGTAAGCTTATGTTAAAGTATGGGCGTTTAGATCATCTTAGCGCTAAGATCGCTTTGTGCAAGTTGGCTGTAGAGGTTCAATAGGTCTTCAGCAACCCATGTTTGGTGTTAAAGGCGATTGTGCTTGTCGTAAGATCGGGTGTTCAGGCTCACTGACTTGGTTTGATGCATGTCATCATATCCCAATTGCGTGGATAGATGCTCATGTCTGATGCAACCCGAGAAAATCCGGGGTAGAATAGGTCTTCAGCAACCCTTGCTTGCCGTAAAAGGTGACTATGCTTGTCGTAAGAGGCGACTAACGGGATCGGGTGGTCAGGCTCGCTGACTTGGTTGATGCATGTCATCGATCCCAAATGCGTGGATCGATGCTCATGATATTAATCACTGGTTTGTCTGGTGCAGACTCGATTATTTACAGACCGCCGTCATATACCTGGAATGTTGCTGAGTGCAGCGTTAAACAACAAAGAAACACTATACGATACACGACAGTTGAAATGAAATACAATTTCAAAATGACAGAGAAACCAGACACTTAGTTAAGGAGAAATGTTTCGACGACGTCACAGAACAGTGAAGATCTAACGCAGCGGATAGTCGCGTTAGTATCGAGAACTCTGCGAATGGGCCTATTATTGTGGGTTCGACTCCTTGTTCACCATGATTATGTTTCTATGTCTGTCAGAAACATACCCATCGGTCTTTCCTTACACAGCATGTGTGCAGATTCGGTGTGTGAGAAGGATTGGTCCCTGCCTTGTTCTCTTGTTCATTAACAATCTGGAGCCTGGTATATTTAAGAAATAAACGACGAGTGGTCATTGTTTGTCGTACAATAAAACATTGCAGGGAGAATAAACCATGAGGGGCGCAGGCCCGTGTGGTTTATTCCCCCTGCAGTGTTATATTATACGAAAAACAAAGGCAACGAGTCGTGTATTTCTTGTATGAGATATGAACATTGTTTTTACAGCCTCTTTAAGGATGTTAATAAAAAGTACAAGCTTTAAAAATATTTACCCAAATTTAAATCACAATGACTCCTGGAATAAAAGCCGACGTCGGCAATGTAGGACAAGTCAATGTATCAGGTGGGTTAGGTTTGGTATTTCCCGGGTATTCTCACAATTTTCACATCGATTATCTGTACCTTTTCACTCAAAACCTATGGTCATATCTCTCCCACTATTGGGTGCGATCGTTCGGACATTGCGTTTATTTAAGTTGCCCAGCTACATCTATGGGAACTCACAAGACACGTCCAAGCTACAACGTTATCAAATTGCGAGCGCATGTTCGAATCTCGAGAAATGACGTCATGATAGAACAATATTCTATCGTGAAACTTCCCACGCTACGTTCGTCATGGTTCTTTGCGATTTATCGCGTAGCTATCTTATATTGGAGAAGAAAGTAATTGTATAAAACTAGAATGATCTTGTAGTTTGTAGTCGTAGTTTATTCATTCAGTAAGAGACCTTATGATCTCCTGAAAACATTAGATGCATTCTACGAGTTTTGATCACTCTGGAAATTAAAAGTTAATTAATATGAATTACCAAGAGCGAAGACCGATCTTTAGAGGAAGGCCATAAAAAACTCATAATATCCGTTCACTTATGACGGTAAAGGTCTTGAAACCGTCGACACATATGCCTGTCTTAGAACAAAGCTTCATAAACTACCGGGTGTAAGAAAGCATACACCAATGTTTGATGATGGCTAAAAATGAAACAAACAAGAACTGCTTTTTCGATGGTGATGTATTTGATACCGGTATGATAGCTGTGTTTTGGACCTAACGTTTGCAGTGTTCCAGCGACTGTTTTCAGCCTAGTAGTTTTGACGTTTGTAATTTGTTTTGTCAAATCCAATTTTCAAGTGTATACTTTCTTTTCCCGGCAGTTTAGATTAGTAATGGAAACTAAAATGCTAACAAATGTAGTAGTATGTTAATAAAAAAAAAAAAAAAAAATATATAATCTACCACTTGATTGTCTTTATCGGCGTTTGAATCCACGCTTGCGTCATAGTGCTGAAATATTGATTTCAATAAACTTTCCCAAATACTTTATATCTTTATAAGTATCGATAACCCTGATATCGAAAATATCCATGGATATTTTATATTTGGAATGCATTAAATGACCGTTATCAAATATTTGTGGAATATATTTGTTCAGCGGTTTCATGTGTCATGTCTAAGTTTTCCAAACAAACGATGTTAATACACACTGTACATCCAATAACTTGTATTATGACCTTGCTGCAAGACCATCTCCTGACTTTTTCTAAATGTACTTTATCTTGTACCGTGATGGTGTTTTCGAGTGAGTTAGTGTGTGAGTGAGTGAGTGGGTGGGTGGGTGGGTGAGTGAGTGAGTGAGTGAGTGAGTGGGTGGGTGGGTGGCTGAGTGAGTGAGTGAGTGAGTGAGTGAGTGAGGTCTTACGCCGCGTAAGGATTTTACCAGAAATCCACGGCGGGAGACCCCAAAAGTGGTTTAAAATTTCATACACTATACCCATATGGGGAATCAAACCTGGGTCTTCGGCGCGACGAGCGAATGTTTTTAACCACTAGGCTACCCCACGATGATATGAGCACGTCACGCCCCATCTGGTTAGGATGATATCCAAAATGTCAAGTCATTTAGTCGCCTCTTCAGACAAGCATTGATCTCCGGGGACCAACGATAACCATTAATCCCCATTAGAGAAGTGCATTTGCATTAGAATATATTCATGCACAATTGAACAACGCTAAATCTCAAATACAATTAACAAATTAAATCTATCTAATATTTTTTATTAAAGAATTATATACATCATTTCAACGAAAAGATATGTAACAGACAATGCAACGATGAAAAAATATAGCTCTTGCCTAAACAATGGGTGGACGTGACAGTGTAAAATAGGCTACTGTACAGAGGCTCATTATGCTACTCCTTAATATCACATCATATCCTTATGGTTACATAGTCTACTGGCTGTAGGTTCACTTCACACAATCTATGTCAAAAGAGTAAATATAAAATATAGCTATCTTATAATGTATGTACAACTAACAAAGAACAATAGGGAAAGCTCAGCTACAAAGCACTTAATCATGAGTATTGGAATGGTCGTGAGCCTTTTTTACCTGTGTGATTTTAGATATGTTCAGCACCACTGTAGTGTTCCACTGTAAGTAATGTATGTACGCAATAAGCGGCGATATTTGCTAATATATTGGCAATCCCAATAAGCACCCCTTCCGATTGATCAAAGTACACAGGACTTAATTTTTTTCGTTTATAATACGCATTCGTATGTTATATGCACCCTTAATTGTGGGCAATTCAATTCTGGAAAAATGTATCTGTAGTATTTTAACATTTCAGGTTCTCTGTGTTTTTCACCAAAATAATATTCTAATAAGAGCCCCCTATTTCTAATTTTAAGATCGCCCTTGGCGCTTATTGAGTAGAGTACGGTATTTTAAAAGTGTCTTCAGACGTAGTTCAGGAGATCGACGACTCTTCCCGCAGGATGGCAGTTGTAGAGGGCAAGCTGAAATGGACGAAGTATAATGGTTAGAATCAGCGCGTTTCACACAATTTTAAAACATATTTTGATATTGTTACCGCTAGACTAACGCTTGGTCTCTGAAATTATATAATATTGATAGAAACAAACATCTGTATTTAAATTGAAAAGGAGACCCAGTAAGATGGAGATTCAGACTGAACCTGTGGGAAATCTAGACTTGCTTCATTTAGGGCTTTTGCATTGCATTAAAGAGTTGACGGAAAAATAATACGATTTAGGGACTATGAGATAGACTATGTAACTTCACACATGATACCATGGGAGGAAAGCCGAACGTGTGGAGGATGTGAAAAGGGAAGTAACTCCTGGTCAAAGTGTTACCTCCCTTCTCACGTCGCTCAACCTCGGAGTTTCAAACATGAGATAAGTGACTCTTTGACCAAGAGTTACGTCCCTTTAACATCGATCTACCTTGGAGATTTAAGTATGAAATGGATTACAAATTAGTTTGGCAGAAATGAAAGCGTTGCGCCAAATAGTTCACTTACATCGTCAAAGGATCCGTAGAATGGAAAAGCAGCACTGGATGCAACCCTGATGCTGTTCATCAACCGGTAGCTTGGAGCTGAGGAACAACGATAGGATGAGGACATGAGTGAGGTTACTACGCCTGTATAAACATGGTTGACTTATATTATAGCTAAAATGAAAGAGAATTATCATTTAACCACCCGCATGTTATTAGAAATCAGCGGGCCACTGTAACTTGATAATGCCCTCGTATTGCTTGACGACGGGCCACCATCACGCCCCTTGGTAGCTGACGTCATATGATAGGGATAGGTGACGTCACGTTGAATAGTGACGTCATCTGGTTTGTTCTATGACGTTTCCATATGTGTAAAAGTAGGTCAGTGACATTCGTGTTGATTGCAGTAAATGTTTCAAAACCGATATTGTTGTTTCATTTTATTTGATAACAAATGCAATCCATTTTAGCTATTATAACGGTAACGCTATTTTCAGGGCATTATCATTTGCAGAAGCCCTCGGCCTTTTCAACTGCCCCCCAGGCAGTTAATGGGAGACCTCGGGATTCTGCAAATGATAATACCCTGAAAAATAGCGTTACCCTTATATCACCACGTGTGAGCTTGTCAGCTTTGTGGGAGCAAATCTTCAAGATCTTATAGGTTTATCACGTATAAATGGAAGAAAATATACATTGGTGTATTGTATTGCATGTGTTCTGACATGTTTCATTACGACGGAGAAGACATAAAAATCAAGTGAAAAAATCGTGCTGGTTCCATAACTATGCTTATAAGAATACTGACCCACTTGAGTTACTTGAATGAGTGAGGATAGTTTTACGCCGTTTTTAGCAATATTCCTGCAATATCAGGCGGGGGACACCAGAAAGTGGGTTTAACACATTATACCCATGTGGGGAAACGATCCTGGATCTTCGGCGTGACGAGCGAACGCTTGAAGCACTAGGCTACCAACCGGCCCTGGCTCAGGAAAGTTGTTTTCATAACAGAAAAAGGGGACGTTTGGACGAAGATTAACCAGAATCTAAGCTTTCAACTTGCGAACGTTGAGAAAAAAGTGCTGATTCAAGAAATTAGATCCATTTTTATTTGGTAATACATGTTCTGATGATGTCTGAGGTACAAGGTAAGTGAGCGAATGCATGTTGTCTAATGCCGCACGCAGCGGCCGTAACGAATGGTTGTCTTACCGCTGACTCTGTTGATGTGGACCATAGATCCAGATCGGGCAACAGCGACGATCTCCCTGCCTGTGTACATCACAGCCACATCAACGAAGTCTGTGAATCGCTGTAAATATTGAAAATCACAAGAAAATAAATTAAACAACCACGTTGTCATAAAGCCAACCGCCGTCATATAGATGAACTATTGCCTATCGCGACGTAACATAACAAACAAGCAAACCAACCATCCAACAAACAAACATAAAGCCACACGTTAACTTTTTATAACGTATATTCATTCGGTTAGTGGGTAATAAATATTATTATGTTTGCCAGTTCATAAACCAGCTAAAATATTGGCTTATTTTTTGTAGTTGCTTATGTACAGTGTTCGTATGACCTTTGCAGAGTTTCGTCTCTTAGGCATGACGAAACCTTTGATTGTGGGTTCGAATCCCGGTTTACGCTTATTATGTTTCTAGGTTTGTCAGCACCATACCCGTGCTCGTGGGTTTCACCGAAGTGGTAAACGTCTGAGACCTGCATAACGTCGGGCTTTCCTCCCAAATTTAGGCTGACTCGCCGGGATATAACTGGAATACTGTTCAAAGCGGTGTTAAACCCAACTCACAACTAACCCTTGTCATTGGCGCTTTTATTCAATGGCTATGACAGTAGGGGTGGATCTGAATATTACAATGTAACGTAGAATATACAAGGGAGGCTACTCTTCTGATATGCCACCAGTCAGACCAAATTGAGCAATGTCTTCATAAATCGTCGAATACAGTTTTGGGGCAGCTTGTTTTCATGGAGACATCCTTCAATATAACAAAGATTGGCCAGAACGTTTAACATTCAGGAGTAAATTTCGATCAACATTTTCAAACCTGACGCACGCCTCTCGCTGAATATTATTATATTGTTATATATATTATTATCTAAGCATATTTTCAGGACGCTTCATTAATATGTGTTTGTGTCAGAAAACTATATGTTACACAGTAAAAACCTTATACTTCTCTATCATTTGAAAATACATCAACCCCCCAAACCCACCCCACAAACCCAACAACTCAATATGTCACTCCAACAACAAAATACTTCACAACCAACAACTCAATATGTCAACCCAATTGCAACAACAAAATACTTCACAACCAACAACTCAATATGTAACTCCAACAACAAAATACTTCACAACCAACAACTCAATATGTCAACCCAATTGCAACAACAAAATACTTCACAACCAACAACTCAATATGTCACTCCAACAACAAAATACTTCACAACCAACAACTCAATATGTCACTCCAACAACAAAATACTTCACAATCAACAACTCAATAATTATACCCAAGAACTCAGTATCTCAGTAACAGAATGAGCTATACATCAAAACTCGATATACCCATCCTACTAACTCAGTACGTTATAGTCACTGAATCAGTACCCCATCACTTACTAGATACATCAAAGAGACTCAACCAAGACCTGACACCGACCAACACAATACGATGCTCATGATGTCAATCACTGGATTGTCTCGTCCAGACTTGACTATTTACAAACCACCGTCATATAACTGGAATATTGCTGAGCGCGGCGTTAAACAACAAAGAAAGAAAGATTGAAACTTCCATAGAAAGACAATAACTTAATCCCACTAACCCAATAACTCACTCCCAATAGACCGCCTCCGTGGTCTAGTGGTAGAGCGTCCGCCCGGAGAGCGGAAGGTCCGGGGTTCGATCCCCGGCCGGGTCATACCAAAAGACGTTAAAAGATGATACTTGTTGTTACCCTGTCTGGCACTCGGCATTAAGGGGCTAAAACAAGGACTGGTCGGCTCGGAGTCGGTATGCGGTATCTGAGTGGGGTATTCATGTTAAACTGCGCCATGGTATCTCAGTTGGCTGGCACTAGAGTCCGGACTAGTACAAGCAGCCACACACACACACACATGTTCATATAAATGCAAAAATCTTAGAGGCCACGTTGAATCCTGTTTCACTATTTCACCTCACCTCAGTCCCAATAACCCCTCGTTCCGACTTACCCGTGTAGAAAGAACTAGAGAGGCTTGTGTGTTCCCGAGGTGGGTGAGAGCAATTTCAATTAACTCATTGTTGAGGTCTATTGTCATGGCGTTGCATTGGATGTTGTCCTGGATTTGGAACAGGTTTCGTTGCGTACCGTTCCTGAACGCCTCATTGTAGCGGAATTTGAGGAACATAGGACGCTCTAGTGTTGGAGTCGGCATCACGTTGTTGATGACGTAGCTGCTGCCATTTCTGAACTGCGCGGTGCCTTGTCTGATATCAACATTGCTGGAAACTGCACGTCTAAAATCGTCGGTAGCATTAAATGAAAAATTGATCCTGAATTCGGCAGTGCAATCTGCAACAATACAATGGAGAGTGTTTAGGAAATTGTTGAGAAATCATGTTTAAATGTTTCGTTCATTTGTTCAGAAAATCCGCCGTTTGCAGTCTGATTAAACCCATGCTTGAGGTAAAAGGCGACTATTCTTGTCGAAAGAGGCATCTAACAGCATCGGGTGGTCAGGCTCGCTGACGTGGTTGAAGCATCACATCGTATTCCAACTGCGTAGATCTAAGCTCATGATATCAAGCACTGGATTGTCTGGTCCAGACTCGATTATTAACAGATCGATGACGTTACCTCCCCATGGAATAAGCACGGTAGACTATTCAGGGTCTCCCTTTTACTATTGAGACAAATTTGCCAACACATTTTATGAATTTTAGGGTTTCGTTAAGATACTGAAGAAACTAACAACATGAATGGAATTATAAAACACATTTATCAAAACTGAATTGTAGACAAAATTAGAATTGCTATACAATTACCCCTAAACCTCCATGTCCCCACAGACGTTTTACAGAACTATTACAAATGGTCCACGGCATAGTCTTGACATCAATGACACTTTAATGATGGTTCTACGGTACTTAAACAAACATCGGACGGCCACAAAATAAATTATTGCATCTCAATTTATTGTTGTGTATCAACTAATACCAATGTGCACGTCACTGTCTGCATCACCCCTACCTTGACGCACAGGCTTAGTGCAGCCGCACTCAAGAACATCGAAGACGTTCCCCAAAGGACATTTGCGTTCGTATCTGTTCCATGTTCCCCTTTCCAACTCGTAGTGGAAGTAGTACTCGGATCTGGTCCAGTCAGGCACAGAGCGGCATATTTCTGTGTAGTCACGAGGTTATTTTAATTACACATGAAATCAGGTACATGTAAGGCCACCTTTTTAAAATTTTGTTCACGAATCCGCCGATTGACACCCGACTGAAATGTGAAATCGTTTTGAAAAGCAGCCTTCTTTTAATTCCGCCGAAGACATGTAAAACGTAATAAAACAATCTGTTACTGTCGCTATCAATATAAATAAACTAATTCAATTATAATAATTAAAACGTATCTTAAAAAGTTCAAAACACAACGATTTTTGACGAATTGCGACAGATCCCTGGGTATAGCGAAAGGGAGGTAACTCTGAAGTTTTTTCCTTTCTTCGTCGTCCTCCCGCCCACAATTTTTCCCAAAGGTACATTTTGAGGAAATCCGAAATATAATATATTTCAAATTATTTTTGGTCCAGCCAAACTCCACCTACAGCAGCCGGGCTGTTAGTTATTGTATTGTGCAGGTGTGTAGCTTTCCTGGCGAACAAATGATGCCAATTAGAACATACTTTATTACTCTGTTATATTCAATCACTTTCCAAAGTGTTAATCAGAATATCGATGAATTAATGATGGCAACACATCCAATAAAATACCAGTTGAAATATTCACAAACGCTCGATGACAGAACTGACCACTGAGTCCGCACGTCCCAGGACACGGGTCAAGGCAGGTCAGATCCCCAATACAGCCTTGCTCTGGGACGTAACGAAATCCGGGACTGCAGCACTCGGCGGTGCTCCGAAACCCGCTGCAGGTCCAGTGCGCGCGGCAACTGCTTCCCTCCATCTTGAAGTGCCTGGCATTGACGGTGCTGCATTTCTCTGTAACAATACACAGTGAGCATTTAACCTTGACTGTTTGTTGCCGTACTCAGCAATATTCCAACAATATGACGGTGGTCTATGAATAATCGAGTCTGGACCAGACAATCGAGTGAGTGACATCATGAGCTGACATCATGAGCATCGATCCACGCCACGCCTCTTACGACAAGCATAATCGCCTTTTACGACAAGCATCATTTGCTGAAGACCTATTCCACCTCAGATATTCACGGGTCTTAACTGTGGGTTGGGTTTAACGCTGACGTGAACAGCATTCATGCATGCACACACACACACACACACACACACACACACACACACACACACACACACACACACACACACACACACACACACACACACACAGAGTCAGGGCCTAAATGAGATTCGAACCAACGGTCAGCACCAGTAATGCCTTCGGACCCAGAGAGCAGAGGCGTCTGAGCCTATTGGGCAATACTTGACCCATCAGCTAGTTGATTTCATTTTAAGGAATACCAAACACAAACAAATGTACATAAACAAATAAACCTATGACACATCAGGTAACATTAGGCCATCCATTTTATATGTGTTACTCATCTCCAACCTCAACCAGAAAGAGGGCGGGTGAAAAAAAGTTATTTGTTTTTACCCCACCCGCTCCAATCCCCGTTACCTATTTTATGATATTTTGAAGTTTAGAACACTTGCTACCAGTCTTATATAAGTGTATGACGTAGACCGAGTCGCTTTGCTTTGAAACGAATTTTTAACATATATAGCTGAAGAAAGGTCAAGTAGACGCGTTTTTCACATCAGGGCATAAATTTCACTGCGGGGGAAAAATTGAGATTTGTTTTATCATTTCTCGTCGAAATGAAAATTCAGATATTAAATGTAACCTATGGTATGATTATTGTTACCTTTCCATTATCGACATCGAATTTAAGACACCGCGATACGTCTCTGCGAGGCCAAGGGAGGTAATACAACTATCACAATAGTGATCTAACAACGACAGGTTAGGGCATCGGATATCGACTTGACGAAGTCTTTCAATAAATGATCACCTTTTCTGCATATCCCACAAACACTGCAATCTTCACTTATCCAGGGGACAATTGATGTGTCTATGCTGTTTACACTATATGAGGGTATGTGTTCTACTATACCTACACAGATCCACCTACACCTACCAGAGAACAAGTCGTGTACTCTACTATACCCACAGACCCTACCTACACCTCCCAGAGAACAAGTCGTGTACTCTACTATACCCACAGACCCTACCTACACCTCCCAGAGAACAAGTCGTGTACTCTACTATACCCACACAGACCCACCTACACCTCCAGAGAATAGGTCCTGTACTCTACTATACCCACTCATACCCCACCTACACCTCCAAGAGAACAGGTCCTGTACTCTACTATACCCACACAGACCCCACCTACTCCTCCAAGAGAACAAGTCCCGTACTCTACTATACCCACACAGACCCTACCTACACCTCCCGAGAACAGGTCCTGTACGCTACTATACCCACAGACCCCACCTATACCTCCCAGAGAACAAGTCCTGTACTCTACTATACCCACACAGACCCCACCTACACCTCCCACAGAACAAGTCGTGTACTCTACTATACACACTCATGCCCTACCTACACCTCCAAGAGAACAGGTCCTGTACTCTACTATACCCACACAGACCCCACCTATACCTCCCAGAGAACAAGTCCTGTACTCTACTATACCCACACAGACCAACCTACACCTCCCACAGAACAAGTCCTGTACTCTACTATACCCACACAGACCCCACCTACACCTCCCAGAGAACAGGTCCTGTACTCTCCTCAACCCACACAGACCCACCTACACCTCCCGAGAACAGGTCCTGTACTCTACTATACCCACAGACCCTAGCTACACCTCCTAGAAAACAAGTCCTGTACTCTTCTATACCCGCAGACCCTACCTACACCTCCCAGAGAACAAGTCCTGTACTCTACTTTACCCACAGACCCCACCTACACCTCCCAGAGAACAATTCCTGTACTCTACTATACCCACACAGACCCCCTACACCTCCCAGAGAACAAGTCGTGTACTCTACTATACCTACACAGACCCACCTACACCTCCCACAGAACAAGTCGTGTACTCTACTATACCCACACAGACCCCATCTACACCTCCCAGAGAACAGGTCGTGTACTCTACTATACCCACAGACCCTACCTACACCTCCCAGAGAACAAGTCCTGTACTCTACTATACCCACAGACCCTACGTACACCTCCCAGAGAACAAGTCCTGTACTCTTCTCTACCCACACAGACCCACCTACACCTCCAAGAGAACAAGTCCCGTACTCTACTATACCCACACAGACCCTACCTACACCTCCCGTGAACAGGTCCTGTACTCTACTCTACCCACACAGACCCCACCTACTCCTCCAAGAGAACAAGTCCCGTACTCTACTATACCCACACAGACCCTACCTACACCTCCCGTGAACAGGTCCTGTACTCTACTCTACCCACACAGACCCCACCTACTCCTCCAAGAGAACAAGTCGTGTACTCTACTATACCCACACAGACCCTACCTACACCTCCCGAGAACAGGTCCTGTACTCTACTATACCCACAGACCCCACCTATACCTCCCAGAGAACAAGTCGTGTACTCTACTATACCCACACAGACCCCACCTACACCTCCCAGAGAACAAGTCGTGTACTCTACGATACCCACACAGACCCCACCTACACCTCCCACAGAACAAGTCGTGTACTCTACTATACCCACACAGACCCCCTCTACACCTCCCAGAGAACAAGTCCTGTACTCTACTCTACTCTACCTTCCAGACCTGACTTCCACTTACCAATAGGACAAGTGATTTGCCTGTTTGGTCTACACTCCTTGAGGTCCTGGTTCCAATAGTAACCATGTTGACAAGTCCTGTATACGACTATAGTACCGGTCCCCTCAGACGCAGGGCGAGTATGACACTGTAGGTAGTGTCCACATTCACTGGTGCTGTATCTGTACCCGATGTTCGCCACTAGGGGAGCCTCTTGACATAGAGCTAGCTGACCTGTTAACACAACGTAGGCATTTCTTCAATAAGCATCGGTAACAAAGTCGTATATACACCGACCCTGAATTGTCCACATGCCTGTCCTTTGTTAATATTTTCAGTATTGGAACAAGTGAAGGTTGAGCAAAGTAGTAGGGGAGGTAACTCTTTGACCTGTCATTACAAATCGTATTTGTCGTTTATTTTATTGTTTATTCATTCCACCCTACCGACAGCAATTCAAGTGAAACTTGAATATTGAAGGACATGTTATTTGTTCCTCGGAAATGCTTTGTCTCGATTTAAAATGTCCTCCCGAGTACAAAAGGTTAAGATATGATGTTTAAAACATAGCAAGGCTACCCCTTCAGTAGAATGGTATATTACCGTGTACACTGTCGAGGACCGCTGCCAAGCACAGCACGAGTAGTGTCGACCACATCATCACTGAAAAGATGAACATTACTGATGAATCTTTAAAACTAAAATCAGATATTAATTCTCACAGATTCATTTGTTTCACTAAAATCATGAAGGTATATACAATACTCAAAACCCGATTCTTTCATATTACTACAGTTAATCTGTCACGAAATCCCGATTCTTTCATATCATCATTACTACAGTCAATCTGTAAAGAACACCCTATTCTTTCATGACATAACAGATACATGTACACTATAGTAATACGAAAGAATCGGGTGTTCTTTAACTTATTTTGAGTAGTATATTACCTCTTCTCTTCTGTCAGTACATGTTCACTGAACCCCTACCTAGTTGAACACCGCTCTCTGAACAATCATTTTATATTACGGGCATTGTTTAACCGGACACTTACTTGTCATGATCAAGTCCAGCGTATCTATATAAACATTTCTTTTCTGGTAATTGTGAATGCTATGTCCAGGTATCTACAAATATTAATGTTAATGTTCGGCAGCTTAAACAGCTAAACGCATATTTAGACATTTAACGAATATCCAATTTGTATTTTAATAGTACTGCATATTAAAATTTTAGAGACGTTTTAGTGTATACTATATAACAGTGAAGAGAAGCACCTGCCATATAACACGTACTTCACATAAATAGAGTAGCATTCCAATTTGTATTTTAATAATACAGAATGTTAAACTTTTGGAGACGTTTTAGTGTATACTATATAACAGCGAAGAGAAGCACATGCTATATAACATGAAATTCACATAAATAGAGTAGGATTCCAATTTGTATTTTAATAATACAGCATATTAAACTTTTGGAGACGTTTTAGTTTATACTATATAAAAGTGAAGAGAAGCACATGCTACATAACACGTAATTTACATAAATAGAGTTGCCATCCAATTGTATTTTAATAATACAGCATATTAACATTTTGGAGACGTTTTATTGTATACTATACAAAAGTGAAGAAAAGCACATGCTATTTGTACACGAACTTAATATAAACAGAGTAGCCAATATAATGTATCAGTAACACGAAGAAACGACTCATGTCAATAATAAGAAATGTTCAACTGCCTCACATCTAACTTGGAATCATCTCAATATATAGAAAGTATGCAATGTGTATACAGTGAAACCCTGATAATCCGGACACTGCTTCACTGGAAAGCCTGGTTTCAGGGGGAAGCTGATAAGATCGTCTACTTGCTCAGCAAGGACAGTACAGAAAATGACTTGATAATAATGTTTCCCCTGGGACTAAAACCGGCCGGATTAACGGGGCTCCATCGCAACGCTGTAACATACAATCAACGCAAGCCTCGTCGATCCAACGTGTCATTAAAGTCACATGTACATATAATCAGCAGTGTTAATTGAAATGAAAGCTGTGATTATCTGTGATGCACACATCATCTCTATTCTATGTGAATACAATATAGAACAGGCAATAGCGTCCTCACTAGATTCTTGTAAAGCACCTGACAGATTAACGCTGGTATTCGCTTACAGTGGATCCCAGTTAAACTGGACGGTAACCTTGTCGTATGTAATAATAATAATAATAATAATAATAATAACAATAATAAGTAGCCTAACCGTTGCTGCATTGTTATTTAAATCTGTACATAATAATAATAAAAATGAAAATAATAAAATATATAAATGAATAATAAATAATAAAAAATAATAATAATTAATAATTAAAGAACTAACGAGTAATACGTACAGTGTACCGTACCTTTGTATGTACAGTATGTAAACAGTGAAACTCCGTTTATCCGGCACATACGTAATCGTCGGGACTAAGAGGTTTCCGGATTAAGGGGGTTCCAACTGTCATCGGCCGCAGGACAGTATATCGGACTAACGCGGTTTATACTGTACAGCTATTTCTCTACACACTAACATATTCATTAACATATTCACACGAACAAACATTAGAATTTATAGATGATTTAATTACACAAGGTAATAATTGATGAATAATTAAGATGTAATATTTGTTTAAGAACATTTCGTCAGACTGAATAAAAGATACCAGATAATACATAAACACAATTATTCCCTTTCCCGGATGTAACTAGTCGAAAATAAATAATTCATTCATATAACATAGCTACATATCACCTATATGAACATATTCATACAATTATAATCGTACTCGTATGTAATCCTACATAATCATGTATCCTTTTCCTTCACACATGCGTGTACATGTCATCAGATGTTCATCAAAGTACACAGTATCCATAGTACGTGCTTATACGACACACTATTACAGTCCGTCTAATTTATAAAACAACCTCAATTCAACACTAATCAATCACACACAAACATCAATGTTCTACGTTACCTAAATCTGACGTTAGATGAGAAACTCCGTTAAAACCCCTTCCACAATTCACATAATGTCAGCGAGCCGTTTATTTCGTGAAACATGGACGCCAGTTGGCTATGTTTAGAGGCGTGCGGCAAGGAGCGGCAGTCCTACCCGACTTGTTCTATTTTTATTTCCAACTCTATCCGCCCTTTCTTGTATAGCTCCACGGCAACTCCGCTGTCTTGCTATGAATGTAACCGGGTGGAGAATCAGGTTAGACGAGTTGGTAGAATTCTTCTTCGATTATTCACTTTATGCAACCTCACTACAGAATGTATTTATTTATTCGTCGTGCATGTCGTAAAACGCAGCAGCGCAGAACGCCCACGAGATAAATATTCAGCTCCTCGGATGCGTGGGTTTGCTTTTATAACACATTTAAAGGAATAGTTTCAAAATTTCGAACACGCATAACAACACAGAAACGCTTTCATTGAGAATTGCCCCTCCCCCAAAACAATAGCCTAGAACAAAAAATTGAAAACTAGTGATTAGGAAGACGTTCTTTAGAAAACGGTAAATTGCACTGAATTATAAACATCCATTTAAAATGTATTATATTACTGGTTGTATATGATCACAATATGATGCCGGGTGTATACAAATGTAGACTTTCCCACGCTTACATAAACAATGATGAACAGGTGATTTCGTTTCCTTATGGGTCATCAAGGGAGAAGTATTCTATTTGGTGGTATTTCATACGTGAATAGCATTTTTTCCCCTTGAGTCACAAGACGCACCTGCATAAATTCCCTACGAAACATCCTTCACGCAGATCACTTAGATTCCAACAAATGTTTTAAGAGCGTATCAGAAATGTCTTTAATCTCTCTCCGACCGAGTGATGGATATTGATAGTCCCGCAAATGAATATTTATTTTAAAATCTTGAATTAAATGAAGCATCCTGCAGCTTTGAGAACAGATAAATTCGCCAGTAAGTGAATTAAGCACTGGATTGGCCGTCCATCACTGGTGATTAATGAGGTGTTGACGTTTAATTCATTGAAGCGCAGATAAAATACCCCAGTGCGCCCTATTCAAGCATGCCCACAGAAGACCACACCTGTCATAATGGTTTATGCACAAATACAACAAAATTCGACGTCGTTTCATTTATATCTATCAGATAAGAATTCACCCTCAAAAACTAAATGTATTTATTCGGAAGTAATTCGTTTATCAAAGCACAAACGTCTAAGATTCCGTGCGTAAGCATTGCCACATGAATGCGTTCACATTTGCAGTACTTAAAGGGCTCCCTTAATCGAAACGTGAAATATTGCCTTTCATAACCACACGTGCTGCTTTAAAGTATACTATTCTTATGTATCACAGACTGACGACAATAGATAGGTCATGTTATCGTAACATCATCTTAATGTCTTTGTAAGGAAATTGAAAACTACGATTTGACGTGTCTGTGTGACGAATGACCTCTCTGAACCAGGCGAAGGGCCGCGGGTACATACTGAAAGGGATGAAAACAGAACTCGGTCGGATTTCAATGAACTATCAGCCTCAGCTCCTCTGTTAATAGATATTGTGAGGCAAAGAATGAAGAAAACATTTAAAGATGGCGATCCCTCACAGCAGTTGAAATGTTTCATAAAAGGTCAATACAACACTAAACCTTAATTCCTGTAGGGTGGGCACACCACAAAAGGTAATGTCGGTTTATGTGAATGCCTTACATGTTTGTCCCTCTCTCGAGGGCACCTTTTTCAGTTGCTATTGATTTATATCAGATAAAGGAAGAGGTCATCCAGGCCAAATTAAATAGGACTTACCCTACAGTCATATATATAACCAGATGTTTGTCGATTAGTTACAATTATATATTCACCTCGTTTACTCGAAATACAATGCCACAATATATCATTTAAGACGAGGTATATTTATGTCCCGTTGTATAAGAGCACTTCGCTTGACTCGATATACGTATGACACGACAGTCCCAGGATTTCGAGTTAACCATTTCTACTTTATGTAAGAGTCAAATATAAGGATACGGAAAATAGAAACAACAATATATTTCATTGCTGTACCAATATATAACGTTTTGCAGTGATGCCTATCCGATTCAGTATCCACTTTGTTACCATTCCAACCAAAAGGGTCAACAATGCCTTGTTTCTGTGGGGTTAATTTGGTGATGGTAAGTGTAGAGAATACATGTACAGTCAGACACCGTTGTGTCAAAGTTGAATACATCGAGGTATCCGAGATTCGACACAAGAATGACGAAAAGAGAAGGAATACTCAGGGATCATGTTTTTACTTAGAGACAAGCGTAAGTTCGACACAGCGTTGTATAACTGTACATGTTCATGCACTGTGTCGGATAGAATGTATATGTGAAGTTTGGGGAGAAATAGAGAACCTCTCCCTCATGCATTTTGATATCAAATATATTTACAGTCCCCGAGGCTACCGAGGAGTATTAAAACATTTATCGATGAGTGCTCTTCTTGTCTGATCTCTCCACTTCTCCTCTTCCAAAGTATTCAAGGATCTATCCCCCCAATTACATTGCTTTGTGCCCCTTGGAGATCCGATTTCTAATTGGCCCTCAGCTACCCATGTTTGTCCCCGTGAAGATCCGAGTTATAATTGATCTTCAGTAACACATGTTTGTCCACTGTGAAGATCCGGGTTATAGTTGATCTTTAGCAACAAATGTTGGTCTCCTGTGAGGATCCGGGTTATAATTGATCATCAGCAACCCATGTTTGTCCCTGTGAAGATCCGGGTTATAATTGATCTTCAGTAGCACATGTTTGTCCACTGTGAAGATCCGGCTTATAACTGATCTTCAGCAACACATGATAGTACCCCGTGAAGATCCGAGTTATAATTGATCTTCAGCAACACATGTTTGTCCCCTGTGAAGATCTGGGTTATAACTGATCTTCAGCAACACATGTTTGTCCCCCGTGAAGACCCGGCTTTTAATTGATCTTCAGGAACACACGCTTGTCTTAAGAGGCGATTAACGGGATAAGGTAGACTGGATTGCTGACATGGTCTGTGACATAGTATTCCAGTTGCGTAGATCAATGCTCATGATGTCACTATAGGCCCAGACTCGATTTACAGACCACTGTCATACAGCTGAACTATTTGCTGAGTGCGGCTTAAACAACAAACAAATAAACAAACGAACAGATAAAACTTTTCCTTGTGGTATCTTCAGCATCAGTTTTCTGCTAATTCTCGAGTTGTTTGACACATTAATTGTTTCACAAATTCCTTCCTTATTTTTTCTGTCTCTTCAACACTGCGGTCAAAGAAATTGGTCACTCTCGTTTTATTCTCACTAAGATGTTTGCTGAAAACAGCTTCATATTGTCTATCGTAGCTATTATGTCAGCATTGCCAGTAGATTGTTCTTTACATATACTGCTAGAGCCTTAGCCGTGTCTGTTACTATTACCAGATGATTGAAACAGTAAACGAAGATTTTTTTTCCGATGAATCGAAAGTGAATAGGTGAGGGTATCCTGCCTCACCATTGGCATTCGTATCAAACACATGCAAAGACAAGTCAATTGTTCACCTGAGAGACACATGGGAACATCAAGTATAAATGGAAATAGGGACATCTGCGGACATATTTGTTGTCACAGATGCGTCAAATGTGGAAATGTGTTCCACAAGCCTCCCATAAAACAGCGCCTAGACATAATTACAACGTCTAAGATTGCAAACGGACAGTGTGAAGAATAGTCACCCTTTCATTTTATGCTTCATGTACAAGAGCACACGTATGGTTCCTAAGATATTACCAGGAATCAAATACTGTCTGAAAAGTTTCTGTGAAGAAGTAAGGATACCCCCATGCATATGGTATTATATATATTTTTTCCTCTTGGGGTAGGCGGATGTGTTAACCAGAACACAAATACATGAATGGCTGGATTACAGTGTGTGATGGAATGTTGTTTTATGCACCAGTCAGCAACACCACGACCCCTTGTAATTAACCGAGTCTGGATCACAAAATTCAATTTTTAATATTATCAGCAACGTCCCATGCAAGATGACAAGCGATTAATTAATCTAACATGTATAGGCTACTAGGGACCTGGAACCTGATCCACATAGCGATCTTAGTGCTAGGTTGGTAGTACATCCCATACGTTATCATAGGCTTACGATCAACGTAGTACTGAGATCGTTTTGTGGAAAGGGCCCTGCTCTAAGTCGATGTCCCAGCGGGGGTATCATGAAAAAAGTCCGGGGTTTGCTTTACATCTTCACGAATCAAGTAAGTTATCACTGGTACTCCTGTTGGGAGGCTGCAAACCAAACCCACACTCAGCTGTACAGTGGGCATCTAAACATGTGCGAATGAGTGAGTGTGGTTTCACGCCGCTTTAAGCAATATTTCAGCAATACCACGGCAGGGGAGAGCCAGAAATGGGCTTCACACTATGTACCCATGTGGAAAATCGAACCAGGGCATTCGGCGTGACGAGCGAACGCGTTAACCACTAGTCTACCCCACCGCCCCGCATCCGAACATGAACGTCAGGAAAGGGAGACAATGCTCACACCAATATTTCAAGCCGACCTGGTGAGATAACTCACTTCTTCACTTCTATAACGGTCGGATTTAGATGAAGCTCTACGTCACACACGAATAACCGACAAGGGAGATAACTCACATCTTCACTTCTCTAACGGTCTGATTTAGATGGTCTACGTCAAGGACGCGAATACCTGACAAGGGGAGATAACTCACATCTTCACTTCTCTAACGGTCGGATTTAGATGAAGCTCTACGTCACACGCGAATACCCGACAAGGGAGATAACTCACACCTTCACTTCTCTAACACGCGTGGGGCCCACATGGAAGGCACACAGTACAGTGTCTAGACGTACTTTGACTCATGACAACATGTCTATTGTGTGGCAATTACCGTTCAAAACAGCTTCATGTTTTCGACCCGTCAGATCCCTAGTAACTTGATTGATTGTGGGGTACCGTGGCCCCGAGAGGTTAGTATATTGATCATCTATGACAATTTTGTCCGGTCTAGACTTGATTATTTACAGATCATGACGGAGCAGTATTTCTGACAGCTACACGAAAGAACATTTAAGGACCAAGCATGTTTCGTAGATGTCCGAGAGAGGTATGGGGACTGTACTCGTTCTAATTCCATCACACGTCTTAATAACATCACAATGTCTAAAGCCCGTAGCTCATAGCTTATCTTATCTTTTTAATATACAGAAATCAATACGTACATATGACGTGTCATATGGGCTTTCGAGACAGAGTCCTAATTTAAGTGGTAGCCCTTGATATATTGCCAATTACAAACATTAAACCATAAAAAAAAGATCAAATATATTTTCGATCCCAATATGGCTTCCTTTAATATGTTATGACTCACGGGGTTGACTGATAATGTTAGATTGACCGACTTGTACATAAATCACATTTCAAAGACACCCACGTTATCCTCTCAACGAGTGGGCCGTGATATCCAGGCGGTTTCCATTGTGCACCCTGTGACAGGGCTGTTCTCTCACCCCCACGATACCCCCTTATAAAATGGTCGCTTTTATAGTCAGGTACAATCAACCCAGCGACCAACGTCTCTAGGTCACTGATACAATTCACGTGCTGAAATGTTGTTCAAAGGCCAGACAATGGGTATTGACCGAGGTTTCTGGTTCGGCAAACTGGGAACTCGAACTGTTATCATTAGGGACTTAACTCATGTTACAGCGATCCGTGTATCCACAACAGGACACGCTTCAAGTGTCTCTGTACCCTACACCTTAAAACTTGTCTTGCAGTCGGTACCCCGTACACTGCATGATACAACACATGAATAATACATCACCTGAGAACCCTTTCACATGCATTCTTGAATCGCCGAGTACATTCGTCTAGACACTAAGAAACGTCTGCTTTCAAATATCGAATTCTAGAATTTCTTGAAAAACAGTTTGGACTTCAGGTGCATCTTGTTTGTTGCTTTCAAGCTTAGCTGCTCATGTGCTGTGAATTGCATGCTTGACTGATAAAACACACAAGGTGTTAATTTTAAGGAAGAGCGACTTACGTAGGCCCATACAAAAATGAATACAAAGATACATGTAGCGTGTTTCTGTTTCCCGCAAATGTGCAGGAATGTCGCGTAGGGGGGAACAGTGGATGCAATGAATCTTCCATGTAGTACTCCAATGTGCTTATATTTGAACTTTAAGATACCAGCATGCATCACGATGTTTGCGCTATATAAAACAATATGGATAAAAACATGTCTTTAGATTTACAATAGATTTCAGGCTGGACAGAGAATCATTATTAACATGCATATTTATATGATTTTACATAACTTTATCTTTACGTTTATTTACACTGGACATAAATTCATCAATTTTATGCACCCAATTTACGTTAGTGAGTGACTTGAGTTTTACGCCGCTTTAAACATCATTCCAGTTATATCGCGGCGTGTCAGCATAATGAGGGAGGAAAGCCCGAAGTGATGCAGGTCTGAGATGTTTACGACTTCGGTGAAACCTACGAACACGGGTATGGTGCTTACAAACCTAGAAACATAATCGAGGCGAACCGGGGTTCGACCCCGAAATCATAAGTTCCTGGCGTGCCCAAGGGACACAACTCTGCACAGCGAATCGCGGCGCCTTAGACGACTGGGCCACCCGTGCCCACCAGGTTTACGATAACATAGGTTAACATAGACATAGGGATAATGTTGATATTAATCTTGTAGTTGGTGTTATCAGTATGCAACCCGCCTCTAATGCTTGCCATATTTTGGATGACCCTCTCCATGGCCTGCACATTGCTTACACGTATCTCCCAAAATATGTATATTATTTTAATTCTCTCTGACACGCCTTCCGATAAATGATCAGTAACCTCTCTAGCGCCATAAAATGACGCTGATGTCAAGAGGACTTCAAAGATTAAAGATGCAGTGAGTCATTTAAAACTGAATTTTATTGTGCCCTGAGGGAGAATTGATCCACTAACACCTTAACGCCGGACGGGTGTGTTTGTCTTTTCATATGCAAATAGGTTATACGTAGTCATTTATGTCAGATTAGACCCCTGCTGCACATGCACGATGAATAAACAAAACACCACCTCACATCAAGGATGCTATTTCAAACCTCCTCATCGTGAACGCTTACATCTATTTGATCTGCTGAAACTTGCGTTCTCGCCCTGTGCCTCGAGGGATTCTGGCTAAACTAGATTCAGTCTGAAGCATATCATGCATGTAAACAAGTCCACCCAAGTTACGAAAGATGTTTTGGCTGGATTGTGCTGTGTCACCGTGCTCCGATGGCGTCGAACATTCCCAATTCAGTTAACAAGTGGTTTGTCATATGATAAGTAGGCTGTTTATAAGATATTTACCCTCAAATCCTGTGAGCACAAATTATCGATTGAATGTGTAATGTGAATTTGGAACCTTCCCAGAATATAGTTTGAAAGATGTTCTCTGCAAATGATTTATTACATGAAACCATTAAACGATAAGAAGAAATACACTTGACATGTATACTCCGTCACAGTCAGAAACGTTATCCGTAACAGTTCATTGCATATTACGATTTGAGCTCGGCTATTATATATATATTAAACATATGACAAACAAGCGTGTTATAGTTTACAAGAAATGTTAGCCTGAAAGGCAAAAACGCAAAATATGTTAGAGATAAGTGAAAGTTGGGAACGGTGCACAATCTCCGTCCCGAGTTTTATACAGATAAGGGAGTTATGTATATGACAAAGGTACACATGTTAGCAATTGACAACCAGCTACATACCTGGTTTCATAACTATTTGATAATAATTCATAAACACGGGATCAGGATATAGTCGCAATCGTACAATGGACAACATTTTTTATGATTATGGAAATGTTTTTTGTCATCATCATTTTTACATAAATTAAAAACCGTGAAATGTGAAAGGGCTAATAGCATGTTCAAACCCATTCTATTCTCCCTGTGTGAATTGTATACGCAAAGGTAGCGTTTGCTTAAGAGTGAGTGAGTTTGGTTTAACGCTGCTTTTAACAGCATTCCAGTTATATTGCGGCGTGTCAGCATAATGTGGGAGGAAAGCCCGAAGTGATGAAGGTTTCAGACGTTTACGACTTCGGTGAAACCCACGAGCACGGGTAAGGTGCTGACAAACCTAGAAACATAATCGGGGCGAACCGGGATTCGACCCCACAATCATAGCTTCATGGCGTGCCCAAGGGACGCAACTCTGCACAGCGAATCGCGGCGCCTTAGGCGACTGGGCCACCCGTGCCCCCACATTTGCTTAAGAAGGCGTACGAGGTATCACTGAGCTCATATACAGTTGAACAGACAGGAGTCGAATAATTCTAAAACAGGAATTTACAACAACTGAAAGTGTCAATGGAGCTGTGATTCTGACAGAGCTTGTCCCTGCCCGTAGAGTGTCAGTTTACACGTTTATGTAAGTGGCGTGTGTTGGGGCAGTTACTTCAAGTTTGCAGGACTGATAACGATTCCACTGGTGATACCAGGTAGCTCCCAAGTGGGCTGGGTAAGGAGGGTGGAAAGGTCATGTTTTTCGTGTTTGTAGTCAGACGCGTAAAACAGGTTTTCAAAACTTGCTCGGATTAAGACGATTATTGAGTTATTTTGAATACTATTAATCAGCACACGTGGGTTTACTGTACGCATTGCTAACCTCTCGTGAACAGCAAGGCATGCACTGACAATGAGAGATGCAGTAAACGGAAGGGAAGAGATCAGAATTAAATTACATTTAATTGTAGCTTTCCGTTCCTCTAAATGTTTGCATTGTAACTGTTATTAACATGACACTTTGTGTTAGAGTGTTTCGGAGATCCTGGCACGGTCAGGCTCATCATCAGCTCAGGGCCCTTGCCCCTTCAACACACAGCTCAGACAGCGAATGGGATTTCTCCCAGGAAGCGCTGCCTAGTCAAACCCACCCAGAAGTTTTCGGAGAATATGAAGACTCCCCAACACTGCAGCCTTCTGCATTACCCAGATTGTCAGAAGGGCTGTATTCCTGGCAGCAAACCCGGGTACTCTCCTATTGTCAGTCAACAGATTGGGAGGTACCAAACCTAGGGCACCGAGAACAATGGGGAGTCGGACAACTTGGTACTTGGGATGCAAGCGTGACATTTCGAAAGCGAGGTCCGCATATTTGCCATGTTTTACCTCAATCTTGTCAATCACGTTAGTGTCAAAGGGGACAGAACATTCAATGATGTAAATGATTTCATTGGATTTATCAAAAAGGACAAGAACAGGTGTGATGGCCCGGATACACCTAAGGCCGTAAATTGGCCTATTCCAAAGAATTTTGAATTGATCATTTTCCATGACACCCTCTACATAGTCCGGGTCGTACCATGGATGGACCTCTGTGTCAAAACCACATTGCGAAGACGGTAATAAAATGATCGAGCTACACCATCATGTCATTAAAGATGCTGTGTTTGTGCCAAAGCCGGGCATCCACTGACAATGTGTTGGGCAGTCTCATTAAATTCATTACATTTCATATTTACATTCTGATGCAAAATCACACATTGACGGTTTCGAGTGGGAAGTGACTGGTTCTGAGCAGCAAACAGAAAGCCTTCAGGTTCACTTTTCAGGCCAGACGACTTCATCCAAGCGAAGGACTCTGCAGGATTGCTGTTCTTCTGAATACACTGCAAATAAACTCAGAAAGCCTCTCCTTGAAAGTTGATATGGCGCTTCGCTTGGTTGACACTCATTTCTGTACCGCCCAGCAGTGCCGAACCATCAACAAAATCAACACCGGTGCAGAACTATCAACAAAATCAACACCGACATTAAGATTATGTCCCATATGCTTGGCTAGTTTTAGAAAACTGTGGGAATGCCTTGTTTTCATTATTATTATTATCATTATTATTATTATTATTATTATTAATTTACATGCGTATTTTTCGCCAGCTTGATAGCCATATATAGGCATAACTAAATGAGTATGAAACTTCCCTGTCTGTGCATGCCAGACTAGCCAGGAAGATTGCAATTCAACCCTCTTTTCAAGTTCAATGTACTCCTGACAAACCGGTTTCTGTCATTCACTGCATGGTTTTATGTCACTGAATGGCTGCAAGAGAGGAAATATTGCTGAAAACTCCAAGCCCCTGATAACTGCGCCACCGGTGACATCAACAACGTCAGTATTCATAGATCATGTGAGGAGTTTGCATTGACACATCCAACGCGCTGTCACACCCCAGTGGAAGATGTTTTCTTAAGCAGAGTACATGCGCAAATATGCACCCTAAGGAGTCCTGGTTTCATAACGACATTGGTATGCATTCAGTCGTCGCATATCAAGGCTTGGGTAACGTGACCCAAGGCGAGCATATCGCTGTCGTGTTTGTAAGTTACTGTATAACCGTCGAATTGTGGGTGCGTTGTCAAATGGTGTTCAAAGTGGATAAATGGGATAATGTGTCTGAGTCAGTACCTTTGTAATATGTCCCTTAATAGTTACACTATTGCTGTAAGAAACTTCCACCTCCTCGGTCGAGAACGAGTTTATTAACGAAACACAACCAAGTATCACCAGGTTATGACTGAGTGAGTGAGTGAGTGAGTGAGTGAGTGAGTGAGTGAGTGTGGTTTTATACCGCCTGTAGGAATATTCCAGCAAAATCACGGACACCAGAAATGGGCTTCACACATTGTATCCATGTGGAGAATCGAACCCGGGTCTTTGGCGTGAAGATCGAACGCTTAAACCATTGGGCTAACCTCCGGCAAACCAAGTTCAGAACCACGTGCATATAAAATGTCATATTCAAATTATATGACAGCTGCCTTTAAATAATCGAGTCGGCAGCAGACAATCCATTGATCGATATTATGAAAAACGATTATGAATCCTGAACGAGTCGAGCAATATGAGGCCGGGTGTGGTCATGCTGAAAGGTTATGTCTGGGCCATGACGACGCAAAAACGGTATAACAACAGGGTCTATGATCTCGTCGCGGTAGCCCTGTCCATTGAGATTTCCCTCTACCACTATCAAACGGGTCCTCTGTCTTGCTGTAATCCCATCCCATACCACAACGCTGCCGCCCCCGAACCGATCTTCTTTCATGACACAATGATTGACGTAACGTTCACCTCGACGTCGGTACACTCGAATCCGTCCATCGCTGTGGCTGAGGTGAGAGTTGTCAGTAAATAGAACTTGTCCCCACTGCATGGCCGTCCAGCGTAGACGCTGTCTGCACCACTGTAGACGTGCTTGACGGTGGTCTCCTGTGAAAATGGGACGTCTGGCGGGTCATTGGCGACAATCCCTGCATATCTGAGGAGACGACGTACGGTTTGTGAAGATATTCGTCGAAGGGCAGGGATGCTTCTTGCAGTCACTGTTGCTGGCTGGAATCGATTTCGTAGGTGTGTTGTTCGAATCCAGTTGTCTTGTCGATTATTAGTTACGCGTGGCCTTCCACTCAGAGGATGGTCTCTGACTGCATTCGTCTGTTGCCAACGTTGTCATAAACACCAAATGGTGTTTCTGTGGACGTTAAATTGTTTTGCAACATCTCGTTGACTCGATCCTGGTTCAAGCATACCAATGGCTCGCAGACGCTCATTTTCGGACAAGCGTGGCATTTCGTAATGTTGAATAATTGCGTAATCTTGTTGTTTTTCTGAGTGGTTGTTGTCAGCACGATACTAAACAATGCATATGGAATCCCGTTAACGCACATGTTCTATACCCATTCTTGGGTTGTGAAATGCATGAGGCTTGCATGAAAGTCAACTTTTGCATGGAATGCATGCTTTTCTGTAGCAGTTGCGTTTTTGTGACTTGATTCCATACATGTACTACAATATTGAAAACCAAACTTTACTTGTTTGAAAATACACTAAAATATTGGTGTCACAGGAACTTTTGTTGTTGAGTATACTAGTAATCACTAACAGTATACTCCAGATCATTAATGACATATGAAACCAGTGTGACTTTAACGAATGCTACAATCTCTTTATCAACTACAGATAATCATTAGCTTCCTTAAATTTTTAATCTGCGTCTACAGACAAATATCGATGTGATGAGCGAGTTAATCAACAACCTGATCTTGTTTCTAAGTTTTCTATAACGTCCGAGAACAACAGTCGCAGCATGGGGTCTTTCTCTTTGTTGAATAATGTTATTTATTTATATAAATCAATATGGAACCCACGTTTTATAAGCACAGCCACTCAAAAAGTATTGTTATTTTTTAATATCTCTCTCTGGATATGGATTACTTCGCTTTACAAACCATGGGAACGACAGTGTTGTAGGTTCGTTGACGATAACAAAAACTCGCTTCAATAGATATAGTGTTAAGTAAATGACGTCTTAAACCATGCGTGTCTCTGTCTGTGTGTTTGCGACAGGGCCTTAAAAACAGTACATCACACAGTTTTGACTGACAAAACATATAAAGAGATGATTGTTTTACACTGGTTGACAAGGGACCTAATCGAAAAATAGAAGAAAAAAAATCATATATTTTTATGGGTGAAGCTCATTTCTGGTGTACCCCGCCCAGATATTGACGGAATATTGCTAAAAACGGCGTAAAACCATACTCACTCACTTTAACCTGTACAGCTACAAATAGCAAACAAAAGCATCTGCTTACTTTATAACAATAATTGATCAAAATGATTGTATATAGGCTTTGTCTTGTGAACGGCCGGCAAATAATTGATCTTCAACAACCCGTATATGACTGCTGTCATATAACTGGAATATTACTTAAACAACAAACAAACACATACTTTTGCCACAGCAGTAAACATATGAAGAGAACAATGTATTCTCTGGGAGAGGCAACGGCATGTGCATTTACATTAAAATATTAAGCATCCTGCGTACAGACAGTATAAACATTAATTAGAGTCATAACATAACTGTTTGTCAATAAAATAGAAACACAGGTAAAAACAATATTTCTATCTGTATATTAATCAGCCTAACCTTATCGGTTAGCAAACACCCATTAACCACCACGTCAAAAGTCCGTCCTCCTATACAATTACAGTAAACTACGGTTGTAACGAACTCAAAAGGACCACTAATTTTAATTCGTAATAACCGTAATTCGTTTTAAGCATATGTACAACACGTATACAGCAAATGGACGGGACCAACAAATATTTCGTTATATCCGTCAGGTCGTTATAAACGTGTTTACTGTACTGTAGTTTTTCGTAAATGTCAAATGTCGGTCACAACATTTTCGTGTCTCTCGTTAAAGTTCACAGAGCAAAGTTACTTTTGCCATTGTGAGTATTTTCCGATTCGAAGGTGTTATTTTCACAGTCCTATTATTTCAACATTTGAAACCTCCAGATAAAATCGTACACTCAATAACCCCTGACAATCTGGGAACACAGTATGTCTATGTTAAAGATATACTCTGCTATTACTTGTCCATAAGGTGCCTTCTTCAACCCCATTAC
This sequence comes from Haliotis cracherodii, assembly GCF_022045235.1. NCBI lineage: Eukaryota > Metazoa > Mollusca > Gastropoda > Lepetellida > Haliotidae > Haliotis > Haliotis cracherodii. The sequence continues at coordinate 13,478,033 of NW_027266270.1, read as the reverse complement.
AAGGATTCCCAACAGCGTTATCTCTCCGATCGCTTTGTGGAACTCGACTCTGGTCCTATTACAGCGGTCGATTATGTACATACATAATGAACGTATGGTTCTTTTGTCAAGGATGAAGACATTCCCCACATGTGTTTCTTTCGGTTGACTCTGTTCCCTAAATGCCAAAGACTATCCAAGCAGAACGGGTCATAAATATTTTGAGGTTGTCTGAACACTGCCTGTCAGAGCATCAAGAGGCGCCATAAGAAATACGCCATCGATGTGTCATAGCATAATAGTGGCCTGTATCTCCACACCTGAATGGCGTTACCAGTAGGGCGCTGTAACTTAGACAGCCACTTCTGTTTTCTTTGACAACAAAACCGATAAACGGTGTCCCTTGATATGATGTCTTGCTGGGTGACAATCTGGCGCATCAGTAAGTTTGGAGAATGTGCCATGTGGACTGAAGGTATGGCGGGCGATACCAGCGGAAAAAGGGCATGCTTACCCTTACCCTTGCGAACACCTGGTATCATAACTGATTTTCGGTGATCCATTCATTTCATTCTTACCGCTATTTTTTCTTTTACGTCAAGTGGAATCTGTTTCAGCGGATATTGGAGACTGGTTATTTTCAGGTGTTGACGTTTTCGTTATACCCTTTTCGCGAACACAAAGTGTCATCAATGACGCATAGGATGATATCAACTTTCTTCACTGTTTCACCTTTTACACCCAATGAAATATTCGGGATTTATAATTGCTCTGGCGTTGACACTTTGAATATAAGCTCTAAACTGGGGTGGAGGGGGGGGGGGTGGGGGTTAGGGGGGGTGTGGGGTGGGGTGGGGGGGGGGGGGGGGGGGAGGGGGGGAGTACGTGTGGTCCCGTCGTCTAAAGTGCGCCAGAATTCCTATGATTGTGTGTTCGAATCCTGGTTCGCCCCGATTATGTTTCTAGGTTTGTCATCACCATACCCGTGCTCGTGGGTTTCACCGAACGTCTGAGACCTGCATCACTTCGGGCTTTCCTCCCACATTCAGCTGACACGCGTGATATAACTGGAATACTGTTAAAAGCAGCGTTAAACCAAACTCACTCACACACTATAACGTCTGATCCAGATAAATGGAATAAGTGACTATTAACGCCATCTGTCACAGAGCCTGACCACTCAAGATCAACTTGAGTCGCTCCTGACGACAAGCACGAGGCACTAGCAGCCTATTCTGACCCGGAATCCCAAAGAAGATCTGGATGTAGAGTGGAATCCCGAAGTGGAGTATATAATATTTATTTTCTGCTTGTTGAAATATGTGGTGACTTGATACTTTGTTAACTGACTTGGGACCCAATATACAAGCAGTATTGCTTTTCATTTTTTCTACTGACATCAGTGCTTAGAAATTTGAGGCAGAAGGGACGACTTCAAATATGAAATGGAACATTTCCCCTTCATCCGGGTACCAATGCAAGTGAACGCCATCCTCGAGACCTTACTGTCTTGTTGAACTATTGTTTACCTAAGACGGGTACCAATGCAAGTGAACGCCATCTCCGAGACCTTACTGTTTTGTTGAACTACTGTTTACCTAAGACGGGTATCAATGCAAGCGAACGCCATCTCCGAGACCTTACTGTTTTGTTGAACTATTCTCTACCTAAGACGGGTACCAATGCAAGTGAAAGCCATCTCCGAGACCTTACTGTTTTGTTGAACTAATGTCTACCTACGACGTGTACCAATGCAAGTGAACGCCATCTCCGAGGCCTTACTGTTTTCTTAAACTTTTTTTCTACCTAAGACGGGTACCAATGCAAGTGAACGCCATCCTCGAGACCTTACTGTCTTGTTGAACTATTGTCTACCTAAGACGGGTACCAATGCAAGTGAAGGCCATCTCCAAGACCTTACTGTCTTGTTGAACTATTGTCTACCTAAGACGGGTACCAATGCAAGTGAAGGCCATCTCCAAGACCTTACTGTCTTGTTGAACTATTGTCTACCTAAGACGGGTACCAATGTAAGTGAACGCCATCTCCGAGACCTTACTGTTTTGTTGAACTATTGTCTACCTAAGACGGGTATCAATGCAAGTGAAGGCCATCTCCTAGACCTTACTGTCTTGTTGAACTATTGTCTACCTAAGACGGGTACCAATGCAAGTGAAGGCCATCTCCAAGACCTTACTGTCTTGTTGAACTATTGTCTACCTAAGACGGGTACCAATGTAAGTGAACGCCATCTCCGAGACCTTACTGTTTTGTTGAACTATTGTCTACCTAAGACGGGTACCAATGCAAGTGAAGGCCATCTCCAAGACCTTACTGTCTTGTTGAACTATTGTCTACCTAAGACGGGTACCAATGTAAGTGAACGCCATCTCCGAGACCTTACTGTTTTCTTAAACTATTTTCTACCTAAGACGGGTACCAATGTAAGTGAACGCCATCTCCGAGACCTTACTGTTTTGTTGAACTATTGTCTACCTAAGACGGGTACCAATGCAAGTGAACGCCATCTCCGAGACCTTACTGTTTTGTTGAACTAATGTCTTCCTAAGACGTGTACCAATGTAAGTGAACGCCATCTCCTAGACCTTACTGTTTTTTTAAACTATTGTCTACGTAATTATAAGACGGGTACCAATGCAAGTGAAGGCCATCTCCAAGACCCTACTGTTTTGTTGAACTATTGTCTACCTACGACGTGTACCAATGTAAGTGAACGCCATCTCCTAGACCTTACTGTTTTGTTGAACTATTGTTTACCTAAGACGGGTACCAATGTAAGTGAACGCCATCTCCGAGACCTTACTGTCTTGTTGAACTATTCTCTACCTAAGACGGGTACCAATGTAAGTGAACGCCATCTCCTAGACCTTACTGTCTTGTTAAACTAATGTCTACCTGAGAAGGGTACCAATGTAAGCGTACGCGATCTCCTAGACCTTACTGTCTTGTAGAACTATTGTCTACCTAAGACTGCCCAGAGCTTCTACATGCATGTCTTTTCGAGATTTCAACCACTGGTAAATATAACATGCTTCATTATAATATGTAATATTGCTGACTGTGGCATAAAACGATACGCACTCATTTATTTACAATTCAATTTCATACCTGCAGAATTAACGGAAAGACATGTCTGAATCCTCAAAGTATTTGAGAAATGACTTATCCCTATGCACACACAATGCCGTTCAGAAAGTGGTCAAATGTAACAAATGTTATATGAGTGGACTCACGCTTTTTGAGTAAATGTTTGGGTTGAGTCCCGTCCGGGATTCGAACACACACTGCCAGTTTGAGGCACCTAATCGCCAGCACACAAAGTCAGCGATCTAACCCACTCAGCCACCGTGGCTTGCACAAAATGAAAATGACGACAAAAAGGTGAGCTTATTCTGCTCTACTGGTAGCACCCGCCACAAACACATGCAAAGGCAAGTCAATTCATTCTAAACGTACAAATAAGTCGGCATACATTCCGTCCACAGGATAAACTGAACGGTCCTTTATCATAGACTGTTTAAGCTCTATTACCTGGTTTGGCTAAGCTACGTTCAATCTAAACATACAAGACAAACTCATATTAGATGTAATAGGAACATTTTATTATGAAAATAGCGAAACACAAACAGGAAATGACAACATTTTTTCTACGGCATGAACCATTAACAGTAGAACAATCTTCGGAAAATAACTGAGATCCATTGAAATACTATATGAATAAATATTCGAATCGGTAACAACATGTTTAAGAACAAAATTACAATTCGATCTGGTATCATTTGGAGGTGGGAATGGATATCATGTGTTGGAGTCATAACACTACCAATATATCATACATGAACTACAGCACAATAGAACACATATCTAAAGACAAAACTACAGCCTCTATATAGGTAAGAACAATTCGATCAACGATGTACTGTACAAACTAATCTCATAACAATACAATAATAATATCACGTTGGAACTATCATGGCACCATTGTCTTTCTCTCGCAGAGATTCACCATATAACTTGAAGTTTCTGTAAAGCAATTGGTATATATGGCAATTGTCACATGCCGTATGTCCTATACATAGCACTGGTCTATCATACTGAATGCTACTATCTGTTATCATTGAGCATAAGCTATTAAAAATGAAAAATAAGTGATTCATATTTCAATCGGAATCACACACTTAGCACGTAATGCGCGTATGTCTTTAAGGATCGGTGTATGTTTTGTGATATCACGGCGAGGTGCCTCAGTTCCTGTAACTAAGAAATGGCAAGTTGGCACTGTGTTCCCTAGTAGAAATCTGTAGGCTTGCACCTATAATACCGTATCTGAAACATAGTAGAAAAACAAAGGTAAGAACAACCTAAACGAACTAGTAAAGGAAACGTACCACCGAAACAAGAAATAAATAACATTACGATGCGTCATTGACCGTTGAGGGTCATAAAATGTCTAACCTTTGGAGGACACTGCTTTACGTATTGATGACCCAATTTTGAGTATATATTCCAAAGATATGACATACCTTATTTGACAGTTATTATTAACAAAGGAACATTGAAATTGGCATTTCATTTGTCTCATATGGAATATACGAAATTCAGTGTTTCTAAAAAAAAATGTCTTTGCGTGTTTATATGCAGCGTGCCATCATGGTGTCCTGTTGCGAACACAAACTGAAAGATTCGATTGCATTTGACCTTCTCTAACAACGCAAAGCGGCGTCTCAATAGTATGAATATTACTTAAGGGTGTAGCTCTGATAATTCATAGTAAATATCTTTAATATAAACGTATTCATTCAGTGTCTACGGCTTGAAAGGATGTCTTTATTTCATTCAGATGTACTGACATGACTTCGCTGAAAGCATAGCTCCCACGACTGCAGTGTCGTGCCAGAGCGTGCAGTGTTGTAAAGAATGCTGAACTGAGGTGATTGACGATGGTAATGTTAGCCCCCTGTGTCTATACAGAAGGGCGGCGAGTGTACTACAAACTGTAGTTAAACACAAATGGGGTACTTACATAGTCGACGTCCCCTGTAAAGCCACCCGTTGCAGATCCATCTCCTCCCAAGGAGAAACCACATGTCATCAGAATTGCATCAGGAGCTGAAATACATAGAGCAAATGTATAAACTATGGATTGTTTATCATTAAAATATTTCCGTTTTACAGTTTTGCTATTCTATGTGTTCATTTATGAATTTTTCAAAATAACATGCAAAGTAATATCTCTGATACGTCTTCTTCACGTAACCAATTATATACATTTTGAATGATCGTGATAACAGATAGTCATCTGTAACAAGCTGGATGCATACATGATTGATTCATAAGTATTAAAGGCGCTCTTCTATATTCCTTTTCATAGTTGCATGCCCCTGAATCAGTGGAGAGTGTAATGTGAATGAAAATTATCAGTTGACTAGGGTAGTTATGCTAGAAATGTCATTCACTTTGAGCATGACCTTTTGTCATGTGGAGACCGGCGCTTTATATATCGTCTGATATTATCATTTAGGTCGCAGTAAGCTGTTGACACCGAAAAGAAGATTGCAAGCCAAGCATAGATTTCGTATACAAAAGACCTACCCGATTCCCTGTTGATGTATTGGTAGTTCGTGGTCTGAATCACCACAGTCAGAGCAGAGGCCTCATATAGCAGTGTCACAGTCTTCCACTCACTGGTTGGGAAACCCTGCATGATGAAACAGAACGGTTAAACAACATCTTTTTTCAGAAGAAAAAAGTAGCCCAATGAGCTAAATGCTACGTGGGGCTGGTTGGAAATCACACATTTTGTTCGGTTACATCTGCATTTGGAATGTTGTTATCATACATGTCTTATTTCAATAAAAGCGACAAAACCCTTTCCGTATAGATACGAAATCTCTGCTAAATTTCTCATGAACATGTGGGTGGGGTGGCTGTGGGGTGGGGTGTGTGGTGGGTGGGTTGGGGGTGGGGGTGGGGGTGGGGGAGCAGGATGGGCCCATGTTTTCTATTTGGTAGTGATTCATAAACATATGCTCATGATATAGTGGGGATCGTATCTCACAGATGTTGGTTTTAGTGATTATAAATGATTGTCTATAATTGAATATGGATGTGTATCTCACAGATCTTGGTTTTAGTTATTATACATGATTGTCTAGAATTGAATATGGCTGTGTATCTCACCGATGTCGGTTGTAGTTATAAATGATTGTCTATAATTGAATATGTCTCTGTATCTCACCGATGTTGATGCAAGAAGTCGGACCACTCCACCCCTCCATGTCGACATCTCAACACGCACCGCCGACGGTTCAAGATACATTACAACTGAACTAGCATTCTTACAGTCAGCACATTCTTCGCTTTTTGCTAGCAGTTGTCTTGATGCAACAGGCGTGTTCTCTCTGTATCGGAAACGAAGAGCTATAACTGATGCAGTGTTGGATCCGCGACTCAGGTCTTGGTTGGTTGAAACAAAGCTGTTTCCGTTGAAGCTACCATATTGATTGATGCGTATGGGAGCGTTTTGAATGATCCAGCCGGTTGGATTGGCAGTGTTGAACTCGGCCGAGGAGGCAAGGGGGCATGCTAAAACACGAAATAAGACAGATATAAAGGTAAATATATAGACATATCAGGCAATCGTCACTGCAAACATTCAATGCCATGTTCCTGCTTCACATCTGGATTAGGTGACTTAAATCACATGTATGAAACTGTTTATTTTACATTTGAAAATGAAAAAGAAAATTCTTCCAGAAAACTACAAAATCTATAAAATTAAACAGAAAACCATTTCATCCTACAGTAACTTTTGAAAACGAATCTGGAAGGTTAAGTCTTATGCCAATAAAGGTCAAATCTGACTTACATGGTGTTTGGGAAACACACTGGCATTTAGCAATGTCATAGACCTGTCCAAATGGACAGTCACTATTCATCCATCCAATGGAACCAGCTTGAATGGCATAGGAGGTTCTGGTGTTCCAAACGGGGCGCTTGTCACAGGATACTAGGGTGGAATGACGAAAGTTAACACATATTCAATGACATCAATGCTGACAGTATTATTATCAATGAACCAAATCCATTGCATTTCGTTATTTTGTTGTTTGTTTGTTGGTTTGTTGTTTAACACCGCACTCAGCAATATTCCATCTATATAACCACGGTCTGTAAATAATCGAGTCTGGACCAGATAATCCAGTGATTAATATCATGAGCATCGGTCCACGCAATTGGGATCGATGACATGCATCAACCAAGTCAGCTAGCCTGACCACCCGATCCCGTTAATCGCCTTTTACGACAAGCATAGTCGCCTTTTACGGCAAGCAAGGGTTGCTGAAGACCTATTCTACCCCGGAATCTTCACGGGTCCATTTCGTTATTACCATTCCGTTATTACCATCATTATATGTCATTTACATAATAACTAAAAGTGATGAAAACTTTTCGTCAATTTCATCTGCTTTCAATGAATATGTTAGAATTCTTGTTGTTGGTGAAAATTGGGAATACAAAACTTAACATACAAAACAATATAGATTTATGAAGGAATGAAAGCACATTGTGGCATGTTGAGGTAGCTGGTAGAGACTTGGTAGAAAACAGAATCTGACAATCCCAGCTTGTAAAGGGATGGGCACTAAATGATTAGGTTAAAGCGTTAATATACGACCGTAGAAATACTAATTGTCAAATATGCCAATCCCTGGTGATGAATAGTTCTAGGATTGGAGTTTGGTTTGTTCTACCTTTGTGGGTTTGAAATGAGTACAGCTGGTTTGGAGGAGTCAAGTATGGGGTGATATGGGTGTGGGCCTGGTGTGTCAACTAACCTTTGCCATCTAAGCACGGCACAGGACAAGGGTCTGTACAGAAAGGATCGGGCATACATCCTCTCCCTGGCATGAACCTGTAACCTGTACTGCAACACTGTGCCTCTGATGACCCGTTGGTGCATGCCCAGTAAGCACGACAGCTGCCATCCATGTCATAGATAGGCTCACAGTCGGAGTTGCATTTTTCTGCGGAAGATACAGAGAAATCGTTAGATCGTGAATGTTTTGTTTATTTGTTGTTTAACACCGCACTCAGCAATATTCCAGCTATATGACAGCGGTCTGTAAATAATCGAGTCTGGACCAGACAATCCACTGATTGAAATCATGAGCATTTATCAACGCTTTTGGGATCATTGCCATGCATCAACCAAGTAAGCGAGCCTGACCACCCGATCCCGTTAGTCGCCTCTTAGGACAAGTATAGGCGCAATTTCTGGCAAACATGGGTTGCTGAAGGCCTATTCTACGTCGGATCTCCACGGGTCAAGAAAATACGTCGCCGTGAATAATATATTCAGATCATCTTACCAAGCGGGCAATTAACCTTCCATGAGTGGTCGCATCTGAGAAGTGTCTGGTCCCAGTAGTAACCAAATGGACATGATTTGAAGACGGCAACAACGTCACTAGTAGTATTGTAGTAGCACATGATGTACTTATCACAGTCTTCGGGGTGGTAACGATATCCCACGCCTTTGACGTTCACTGTGTCCCGACAAATGCCTGAAAAGGATACATTCAAGTTAGACTATCGTTAGACTTAGAGAACATTTATTTGTACACAATTATAACTTGACAAATTATCATTCAAATACCGAAATGAGTAGTGGCAGTTAAACAAAATATATTTGTTGATATATAACTAAAAGAACAAGAGACGAAATTCAGGATAACACAAGGCGAACAAAAAGGAAGTAAAATTATACTGTTCTCTGATGCACATTGACGTAGGTAACAATTATTGTCAGGATTTACAGCAGCCTTTGCAACATTGCTTAAAATCGCAATCAAATTGTACTCACCTTCAACTTGTCCTGGAACAAAGGAGAAAAAAAATACGTTAATAATTTTCAAAATGAATGACACCAGGAGGTGAAGATAGTATTTATGTAGTAGTGCATTATGAATAGAGACATCGATTGTGTCAAATAATATCTAATGAACATGGGTCAAGTCTTGATCATTAAAAACTAGCAATCGTATCTCTGACTAAACATGATACTGCTAGTGGAATCGATGGAATCATTATATGTGTTTGTTCGTAAGACCATAGGTGATGTACCTATTATTGAAGTCAATTATATGTTGTTGGAAGTTTTAAAGAGGTTTCCCACGCCAGGTCTTAATTTATATGAGTTTGTTTTCGTCGGAGTTACTAATGTGTACTTCTTGTAACTGATCCAAAAATTACCTGGACAATGGCTTAAACCACAGTTGCGCTGAAACGATTCTCTATCAGAGCCAGTGCAGTTCCTTCCTCCGTTCCGCGGGGAGGGGTTGGAACAGGTTCGTACTCTGTAGTTTTCTCTCGTGACATCGGCACCACATGTTTGTAAACACCCTGCATCCAGCCAAGGTGTCCAAGGTGTCCAATTGCCATCAACTGAAATTTGGGATTCAAAATAAATACGACGGTTCCAAAAACAGACAGTTATAGAAGACGGCCTTTAGTTTTAAGGTGCTTACAGAATTTACTCCAAAAGCAAAATCAGTTGTATGCTTTTTCAATGGCAAACTCTACATGCATATCACAAATTAAATATAAATTAGAAACGGTAATCCTTAATGGAATTTTGTATAATTATTTAAAATTAATTGAGTAATAAAATACAATAATAACTATTCAACTCAAATTAAAAAGTTACATTATCAATGTGAAACGTTTAAGATGTATTTGCAATAAACGTGCAAACAGTGACAAAAACATATTTACTTGGACAATTGTTGAGATTACAACTGGCGAATTTGGTAGCGATCAACGTTTCGGTACAAAAAGCGCCTCCATTGGAAGGTCTTGGGTTGGTGCAACTTCGAATTCTGGTGCTTAACCCTGTAGCTCCGGCTCCACATGACACAGTGCATGACGGTGGCCCCCATGGTCCCCACATTGTTAATCCTCCATTAACTTGAAATGAAGAGGAAGTGTACAAGAAATATGAAAATGGATGTTTCATTGAAAAACATAAGTCATATTGTAAATTGACAAAACCCTTTCCATAATCATCGGAACATCTACTAAACACCGAGTCCATTATACAATTCCGACTTTATCGTGTGTTTATAAATCACATACGTAATGCACGAGTCGGAGAACACATTGACTAGCAATGTCAATAGGACGTAAATGGGATTTCCTGATCATGGTGATATGGTAGGAAAATTATGTTCTTTACTTCAAAATCACAGGTAGATATTTAAAACAGGAAACATGCACGTTATTAGAAACTAATCAAGATAAATATCAACCATTTATCGAAAAAAGGCAACAATGTGTATATTTAAAGAAGAGAATATGTCTCGGAACGTTGTGTTCCTCATTGTAAAGAAGTTGACATCCATATATTCTCTTCCTTAAGTGTATCACTTCTAAATGCCTTTCAAAGAAATGCGTATATTTATTTGGTGGGATTTCTACCAATATTCATTTGATACGTGTTTTGGACACGTTATAATTCCAATGCCAGGTCTGTAGTCTTCCATGTCTATAACCCACCTGGACATAATGAAAGTCCGCAAGATCTTGTCTGGCTCTCACTTCTACTCTCTGGACATTCCCGGCCGCCGTTTAGAGGCGTAGGACTGGTGCAAGTTCTTAACCTGATAACAGTGCGGGTACGTGTTGGGGGCCCACACGTTTCAGGACAGGCGGGTCCTGTCCATTGTTCCCACTGACTGATTCCTCCATCAACTGATCAAATTAAAGTCAAAAATAAATATATCATCCTGCCTTGAAAACACTTAGCACACTTACTTAATCACTTTAAAACATTGAGAAGGGTAGTCATATTATATGAATAAGAACCATATTGGTATTGAGGGTTTTGTGTCATAATTAAATAGAATACAAAAACTTACTTAATCACTTAAAAACATTGAGAAGGGTAGTCATATTATATGAATAAGAACCAAATTGGTATTGAGGGTTTTGTGTCATAATTAAATAGAATACAAAAACTCATATATTACCATATCACAGTATGTCACTGAGAGTGAGGTTCTTTTTTATTTGGAATTAGTTTGATTATATATATATTCCGGTTAACAACAAGAAGGTCATCAATGATCACAGCAATCACATCGGCTGAAAAGGCGCTTTCCTTAGCTTCTATGTCTGTTGTTATTGTCGTAGTGGCTAATAGTTTTTACATAATGTTACATAAATTTACATTATGGGAGTAAATTGGTTTTACGCATCGTTTAGCATTATAATAAATATCACGGCAGGAGACCCCAGGACTTCACAGAAAGCACGTACGTGCTCCCGACCCCGTAAGTCGCCCCTTACGACAAGCAGGGTTTGCTGAAGACCAATTCTAACCCGGATCTTCACGGGTACATATTGGCGACCCGACCGCCCCGGGTATTAGATACTTGTAAGTCATTGTGTGAACTCACTTGGACATAGAGGTAAGGTGCATGGTCTGGTTTCAGTCGAGGTTGAAGACCCGAGAAGGGAACAGTCGCGTCCCCCAAACTGGGGTGATGGGGTGTTACAGACCCTCACTCTGGTGTAGGTCCTGGAAGCAATTCCACATGTCCTTGGACAGGCACCAACACTCCATTCTCCCCAGGGGGAGTAACCGCCGTTGACTGAAAAAACAAAAGTTACATATAAAGTAACTATTATCAATCATTGGTGTACAACCCTTAACACATGACGTCATTTTGACCAAATCTGCATGTTAAGGTCACAGAGTGGAAAGAAGAGCAGACTAGCAATACATGTATATTTATAGTAATATTGCTACTTTGAGCAACAAAACCCATACATGTTGCTGGACTGCAGAGAAAAGTTATTGGTAATTTTTTCTTGATACTGCAACTCCTTTCCAAATGCTTTATGGTGAATGATAATCAAAATACATGTAAGCTTTTGGAACGGTATGAGTATCGCTTTATCCATTACTGTGGGTCGGTTCGTTGGGTAAACCGATAACATGATTAATTTCTATACCCTTATTGAATAGTTAAATGCAATAGTGAACAAGGTTCCACCATCTCTCTATCTATCTGGCGTCTTAGTGTTCAGGCAGTGCATACTTGGGCAATTTGATAGTCTGCAGTTCGTTGTTTTGGTGTCAAAGGCTGGTTCCACACAGCTGGCTCCACCGAACGCAGGTGTTGGATTATTACACTGTCTGGTTCTCGTTACCGATTTGGTGGCTGTTGTCCCACAGGTGACTCCACAGGGAGGATCTGACCACGGAGTCCATTGGTTATATCCTCCGTTAACTGAAACAAAAACAGCATCGTTATCAGAATGGCATCGTAATCCAGCAGCTACAAGCATCTATTTATAAATGTGATCTCATGGAAAATCTGGAAATCCCACTCGCGGTATGCGAACTATTTTAGTAGGATCTAATACAGTATGAACTTTGCTTGTAAATCTGTATAACTTTCAAGTGTGCATTGTCGGAAGATTTAGTCGTTGTACATGTGGTATGCTTCTGCCAAGGTGATAAAATGACTAGTGGGATCACAAAGCATTTCAAGACCCTCATTTGGAATCTTATAAAAAAGAGTTGCATTAGTTTGCAGATATGTAGTTTTCCTCTCAAACAACACACTCTTACGTATATACCAATCTCATACCAATCAATTAATTACACTGAGGGAGAAAACCTTGTAGATGACTGGTTTTTTTTTAATATAATCGTAATTTTATTTGTACACATATCAACGTACAATTATTATCATTTTAGACGTATTATGACGATATTGATTTCGATATTGAGTTAGTTATCAGTGAAACAAAATGTTTGAAAAAAAGTCTCGTATGACAATTCATTTAAGGTAAAATAAAATAAACACAGTATAAGGCGACAAATTAAAATATTTTACCTGGACATGAACCAAGGTTGCAGCTTTCGCTTTTAGTTTCAAAGGTAGATTCTGAGCATTCTCTGCCTCCATACTGTGGGCGAGGGCTGGTACATGTTCTTGTTCTGGTCGGTATTTTGGTTGCTAATACTCCACAAGTAACCGGACAGTCTACGTTGGACCACTGAGACCATTGTGATATTCCACCGTTAACTGCAAATGACAAAAACACCACAACTGTAAGTGGCAAGAATCTATTTTCGTAACACTCCTTGGGGAGTTCTACTGCTATGAAAGCTTTCATTAAAGGCGTTACATGTATTTCTTCAGTTGCAAGTAAGTGCTAAAACAAATTAATCCATTACATGTGAAATATTTCAGAAAGAAGTGCACACACTATTATTCGGCACGGCACCAACAGTATAATTCGTTTGTTCTTTAACGCCTAACTGAGTAATATTCCAACTATACGACGGCGGTCTGTAAATAATAGGCTGTGGACAAGACAATCAGGTGATTGACACAATGAGCATTGATCAAGGTAATTGACGATGACATGCATTACGTAAGCGAGCCTGTCCCGATACCGTTAGTCGCCTCTTATGACAAGCGTGGGTGACCATTTCGAACCTGGATCTTCTTGGGTCAACAATATCAGGTGCATACTGACATAAGTATTCTACTGACTTACTGGGACATTGGGGAAGGTTGCAGCTCCTTGAGTCAAACTCATTTGTAGGGCCTGTACAGTTTGCCCCACCAAAACTTGGAGATGGATTGTTGCAGACCCTACTTCTGACAAGTGTCCTTGTGATGCCTGGTCCACAAGTTGCAGAACACACGGGATTGTTCCATGGGGACCAATTAGAGAAGCTGCCATCAACTGTATAAGATAGATTATATTAGTGAGTGTGTGAGTATAGTTTTACGCCGCTTTTAGTAATAACGGCGGTGGACACCAGAAATGGGTTTCACACATTGTACGCATGTCGGGAGATAATATTAGTACAATTCAGAAACACAATATGTTTGTTTATATGAACTTTGATTAAAGGTGTTTGAAAAAAGATGGAAATCAGTTCGACTTTGGAAAAAATGCAGTTCAAATGGAAATATAATTTCAGCAATGAAAGTACAATGAATAATGTTGTGCTTACTTGGACATGGATTTAAACCGCAGTTCTGAGTGGCAGTCTCTTGCAAAGGCTCAGTACAAAATGCCCCTCCATTCGACGGAGAGGGGCTGGTACAGTTTCGTAGTCTGAGGACAGGTGACGTGGCGCTTGACCCACAACTGACAGTGCACTGTGGGGGGCTCCACGATCCCCAGGGCGATACGCCACCATTAACTGAAACATCATTTGGGATCACATTTTAAAGAATTCTTAAGATGTTCAAAGCTGAGGGCTATATCATTTGAAGGTCAAAACCGTTTCCATTATCATTAGAATTCTAAGAGCAAAGTCCGTTGTACAGTCCTGACTATATCATGAGCATGTTTTTATGAATCCTTGTGATATAGTGATGGCACTATATATAGATTTCTAAGCTTGACGGATATAATATGTGTGAAGCGTCCTGTTCGCATTTAACTGCATTGCTATATCATTTGAAGACATTTTCTGTTATACATTATTATCGTTCACATACATTTGAACCAGTACTATTACTCCATTTCTGTCAAAAAAATAATCAAGGACAGTATGATTTCTACCTGGACAGCCCCGTAGGAAACACGGAACACCGCTCTGTACGTCAATCAAATTCCCTGTGCAGTTTCTACCACCGTCCCTAGGTGCTGGATTAGTACATGTTCTCTCCCTGGTTCTTGTCCGTGTTCCAGGTCCACAGGTTCTTGAGCATGCGGGCTCTGTCCACTGCGACCATAGGGTCAAGCCTCCATTGACTGATAAGCGGGAATAAGAAGAGGAAAGAAACTTATCGGATTTCACATAAATGATAAATTTCACAGGTAATATAATTTCAGGATGGCGCTTCTGACAGCAGCCGTATGCCACCTCATAAAAGACGCTGCCAGGTGTTGAACCAAATAGAATATATGTGTTATAACATTATTATCCTTTATGATAGAATGGTTGTAACAGAATGACCTTAATACATGCATGTAAAAATAAGCTTACTTGGGCAAAGGGGAAGACCGCAGGCTCTGACCTCTGTGTCCCTGTAAAGACCAGTGCAGTTGGCACCACCGACTTGAGGAGCTGGATTGGTACAAGTTCTTATTCGGGCGAGAGTTCTAATAGCTCTAGGACCACATGTAGCGCCACAGGGAGGATTGTCCCACGACGACCACGGAGAAAAGCCACCATCAACTGAAAAGGAATTCAAATACAGTTTCTGCGTCTCATTTAAACTGCACGCCTTTGATGAAATGTGTTTAATAATTTAGTTGAAGCTGTTCGTGTTTTTAAACTAAAGTGTCATTTTATTAGAACAATGATTGTAACTCACGTGGACATGGTGCAAGTCCGCAGCTTCTCTGGATACTCTGAAACCTCACTGTCTCGGTACATTGTAATCCATTGTACCGCGGTACAGGATTAGTACAGGTTCGTTCTCTGGTGACGGTTCTGGTTGCTCCAGTGCCACATGTAACTGTGCAACCAGGATTTGTCCATTGTGTCCACACCGAAATACCCCCATTGACTTAAAAAAATGAAATAAAAGATACGTAAACATAAATTGTAAATGCAAGAGAATAACCAGCCTTGATTTTCCTCCGAAACAGATTCCACTTGGCGTTAAGGGCAAAAAGTTGTGGAAATTATAGGAATGGACCAATGAAACTCAGTGATGATCAAGTGTTCGAGAAAGTGGTACGCAAGTCCTGCACTACCGGTAGCACATCATGACGAGCAAGATAACATATTGATTATTTTTTAAAAGAAATTGATGGTCGCCATTAAATATACAATATCAAATATGTACATCTTCACCTGTTTTACAAATCTAGAATAATCAATTAATCTTACAAACATATTTTTTTGTCTATTGTTTTGTTACACCTATGTTTAAGTAAACGGTAACAACTGCAACCGTGATGGTTTAGTTACATACTTGGGCACAGAGGGAGTGCACAGACTCTGGTATCGGTTTCTAGGCTTGCCCCGACGCAGCCTAACCCTCTAAATGCTGGCGGTGGATTATTGCACAGTCTGGTTCTGAGGAGCGTGCGCGTAATTCCGGTTCCGCAGGTTACAGCACAGGCTGGATCATTCCAAGGCGCCCACGGACTATAGCCACCATGAACTATATTAAAGAAACAAAGTACAATGCTACCTTTTGTTACAAGAAGAACGAACGACGACAAAGGACACAGTAAAATAATGACTTACAATGTCATAGATGTTTATGTTTATATGCAAATACATGAAAAGCAATATTATTCTTACTTGGACATGGAGTATTGTTGCAGTTCGTTGTATTGTATTGCAAACGCTCCCCTACACAATCCCGGCCGTTATTGCTTGGTGATGGGAGAGTACAGGTCCTGGTTCGTGTGACGATCTTAGTAGCTTCCCGACCACACGTGACTGGGCATGCTGGCTGAGTCCATGGTGTCCATTGCGTAAAGCCTCCATCAACTTTAAACACATAGATTTTACTTTTATCATCCAAAACTGGCTCCCACAGGAGATATCGCTTGGATGAGATCAAGCGATATTTACACTGTAGATATCGCTGCGATGAAATTACATCACAATGCTTTGCAGACCATTTTGACGTCTCTGGTTACCATGACGTCACAATCAAATGACATCACTAATGGCTCTGCTACTGAAGCTGTTTGCAGTACTTTTTACACTGAAGACACTGCTAATTACTGTCTACAAATTAAAAAAGTTGAAAGAATGATGTTGGATGATAAATAGATATAACTCATTGATAAAAGTGGCAAGCCTCTGATTTTTTCCACTTTTATCAACTCGTGTTGATATATTTGATATCAAAAGACACGAGAGTGAGATTCACACATGCCTCATTTCCTAAATGAAATTACAAAGATTGAAAAGTTATTGCCAACAGGGGTATTCACCACTGGTCGTATCTAACTCGTCTGCAGAACTATATTTGGTGAGAAAACAAGTTGTCCCAGTTCAACTATTCACATTTATATCAGTATACATTGACGTAATTCATTGATACATCACTTTGTGTTGAACTAAATGCAGAATACACACAATGCGTGAAACATGTGATTCATAAAATTATAATAATTTAATATAAATTGGCAACTCGTCTGATACATGCATCAGTATATATGTTCTTCGTGACCTTTAGTCTGCATGCATCATGTTATAGATCTTTACGTTTACATAAAATGCTTACCGTTACAGTTTCATGTTAAAAGTGGAGGAAGCACCCTGTAGGTTTTGTTAATTCTATATGTATTTTAGACATTCGCAAATTATTCTTTGGATAAGAAGAAATGTATCATAACGGGTGTTACATGGGAACGTAAATAGCTTAGAAGATGACCGTTGTAGCATGTAATGATTGCATGTTCATGCAGAAAGGGTACACAATACCATTACAGTTGGAGATATACATGCTAAATGTACGCAGTCAGAACAAATGCAACATATATCACTTGTGAAGTAACAACCAAGTTGTAAGCAGAAATCATAGGGCGATTTATACATATATAAATGTGTCCTGTGTTCATGTACATGTAGGTACAGGCTTCCCGAAGACGCATGAATAAAACGTAGTCCAGTATTTTTCCCTGAACATACCTGGGCAGTTGCTACCACTGCATATCCCGAAGAGGGTCTGTGTCCTCGCTTCTGTGCAGTTTCTGCCGCCATTCTGAGGAGTGGGGTTGTTGCAGAATCTGTATCGAGTTCTGATTCTGTTTCCGACACCGCATGTTACGGAGCATGGT
Source organism: Haliotis cracherodii (assembly GCF_022045235.1). Classification (NCBI taxonomy): domain Eukaryota; kingdom Metazoa; phylum Mollusca; class Gastropoda; order Lepetellida; family Haliotidae; genus Haliotis; species Haliotis cracherodii. The sequence goes on along the minus strand of NW_027266270.1, from coordinate 13,460,240 downwards.
GGGTCCTCCCACGGTCCCCACAAAGATATTCCACCGTCAACTGTTGAAAAAAGTAGAAATTAGACTGGCGCTGGCGAATGTAAAGGCGAGGGCAGGGCGAGGATGAGGGTGATGCGAGGGCGAGGGCAAGGGCGAGGGCGAGGGCGAGGGCGAGGGCGAGGGCGAGGGCGAGGGCGAGGGCGATGGTGGGGGTGAGGGTGAGGTCGAGGGTGAGGTCGAGGGTGAGGTCGAGGGCTAGGGCGAGAGTGATGACGAGGGCGAGATCAATGGCGAGAGCTAGGGCGAGAGCGAGGGCGAGGGCGAGGACGAGGACGAGAACGAGGACGAGGGTGAGGTCTAGGGCTAGGGCGATGGTGAGGGCGATAGTGAGGGCGAGGGAGAGGACGAGGGTGAGGTCTAGGGCTAGGGCGATGGTGAGGGCGATAGTGAGGGCGAGGGAGAGGTCGAGGGTGAGGTCTAGGGCGAGGGAGAGGTTGAGGGCTGGGGCGAGAGCGACGACGAGGGCGAGAATCACAGTGATATAACTGCAATTCTGTCACAAGCGGCTTCAAACCCAACTCACTGACTCACTCCAATGGAATGGGACAGATCAGCGGGGCCCATAAAACCATAATGGTTACAACTATATGAAAATGACAGCTAAAATGGTATTTCTTACCGCGGCATACAGGCAGGAAGCAGTTCTGCCTTCGTGTCTCAAAATCTGATCCAACACAACTAGATCCACCAAAACTTGGAGCTGGATTAGTACAATTCCTTCTTCGCGTTCCAGTCCTAAAGGCAACCCCACACGTGACTTGACAAGCAGGCTCATCCCAAAGGGACCACAGTGTAAAGCCTCCATTAACTGAAATTAGAATGTTCAGTTTGTCATAAGCTCAACAGGTAACGTCGCACTACAGAGATAACACACAGACAGTCCTCCGGAGTCACCGGAGGGGACTTTACAAAACACATTTGGCAATGTATAAAAGTTAAAGGATTGAACACAGCTTTTCTGGCTTGGTCATATCTTACCTGGACAACCCTGAAGAAGGCAATTCCGTGGCGTCGTTTCAATTCTTGTTTCTGTACAGTTGGCGCCACCGAAACGTGGGGTTGGATTTGTGCAGGTCCTTCTTCTGGTGACAAACTTCACGGCAGTAGCTCCACATGTGACAGGACATTCGGGGTTGTCAAACTGACTCCATTGGGATATACCTCCATTAACTAGTAACATAAACAAGAAGATTCATATAGTGAGCCTTATGTTTGTTTGTTGTTTAACGCCGTAATTTTCCATCAATATGACTTCATCACTGTAATGAGATAAATATCCTGCCAACAAGTTCAACAATTAAACCTTTTTTCCACTTTCGCACTACATATTATGAACTTACTCATCTCAAAATACATGTATATTGATAAAGAAACAAGCGTTCACTCATACTCCTGAACGTAACTAGAAAATGAATTAACAAAAACATGTTTGTCTAACTATCATCAAGTACTTTCCTGACTACATCCAACGAATTTAAATCTGACCAAATGCTCAAGTTTCCAAATACCCATGTTTACAAGGCAAGTCTACTGATGTCTCCACTTGTACTGATGTAATGTCCATACTATCTGGGACAAATGCAATATGCATCAATAACTTATTGAACAAGTCCCTCAAAAGCCTTATGCAATCAGTTGGGATCGTTGTAAGTTCCCTGGGAAATGCAAGATTAACCCGTGAAGATCCGGGGTAAAACAGGCGAATATGCTTGTCGTTAGAGGCGAGTAACGGGATCGGGTGGGCATATTCGCTGACTTGATTGAAGCATGTCATCGTATCCCAATTGCGTGGATCCATGCTCATGATGCCAGTCACTATATTGTCTAGCCCAGACTCGATTATTTACAAATCGCCGTCATATAGCTGGGATATTGCTGAGTGCGGCGTTAAATAACAAACAAACAAACAAATGCAAGGTTAACATTCACATGGACCTAGGAAGGTATTGTGTGTACAAAGGACCAAGAGGTCTGTAAACGTTATGTATTAACTGAAGCTAAACCTAAGAAAGTTTGGAACGACTTATGTTTCTCTGATGAATTACTGTCAGTAGATATTGAATCTGAATGGCTGAATCACTAAGAAAACACCCCTTAAGAAAAACACCAGGCATGTAACAGGATCCCACCCACCCACTTGTCGACAGTGTGCGTATTGCATGTATTATATGCAAGGCTGTAACACGTCAACCTATATATAAAAGGCATGAATGGGAGAAGAGCTGGTAAAACCGGTTCGCTGAAATATCCGGTTGATCCTGTTTTACAAGCTTCAGTACAAGACTCCAGAACAGTATTACGTATAAGAAGATATACGTACATAGCTACATCTAATAAATAGACATCTGATTGTTCGTTTGAACTGTGTGAACTATCTGTTACAATACTGAATCCGACATAACTAAAACAAAGTGATATGGTGAAATAACGTGACTGGTAGCTGGCTGCTACACCCCACCCCGACCCCATTTACACAAGGAATGGGTGGTACCGGCCAGCACTGATGACGTTACACTGGAATTACTACTATGTTTGAGGGTGTGACTGATGACGTTACACTGGAATTACTACTATGTTTGAGGGTGTGACTGATGAAGTTACACTGGAATTACTACTATGTTTGAGGGTGTGACTGATGACGTTACACTGGAATTACTACTATGTTTGAGGGTGTGACTGATGACGTTACACTGGAATTACTACTATGTTTGAGGGTGTGACTGATGAAGTTACACTGGAATTACTACTATGTTTGAGGGTGTGACTGATGACGTTACACTGGAATTACTACTATGTTTGAGGGTGTGACTGATGATGAGTGCCCGGTCGTATCTCAACTACTATCGCAAGTCTATGTTATAGTATGATTGTCAGGCCTGACCTGGAGATATGTCAAAACGCTATGTCACACATGCCTGTGTTAAGTTTTGGATCGTCAACCTTAACCATTATTTTCTCATCACCTGACAAGATGATAAATTCTGAAGTTAGCCAAATAGAAATGAACCTCTGTATATTTCGATGGGAGGATGCATAACCATGATATATGGTGTATGCCTTTTAACAAGTTTTCACCCGCTTATGCAAAGTACATAGGAAATTGGGCCTAACAAATGTTTAACACTCTTTATAGCCCTGTTTTCTTAATAAAGAATAAGAAATGTAATACATCGAAGTAATGTTATTTTAGCCAAGGTAAATTTCATGAAGTCATATGTATACTGGAGCAAGACAAATCTCAGTAAGTGACTGGGTTGGAGAAGAATGTTGATGTAAATGTATCAGTGAGTTACAATGGTTTCTTACTTGGACACTCGGGCAGGTTACAATCCCTTGTATCTTGTTCAGATGTGCTGCCTGAGCATGGTTCTCCCCCTGCGGAGGGCACCGGGTTGGTGCAGGCTCTTGACCGTGTTGCAACTGTAGTTTCATTGCGTCCACAGGTCCTGAAGCAGTTTGGTTGAAGCCACGTGGACCACGGTGTGTATCCTCCGTTTACTGGAGAATAGAATTGCGTTGACATTTCTTAACAAACAGAGTCTGATCTGGAAGGATTATTTCTTTTTCAGATAACCGACGCTAGGAAAATACCCTAGAGGACCCAAACTCTATCGAAAGAGGTACATATATGTAAGAAACGTTTCGTATATGTCACCAAAATATAATAGAAGACAGTGTCGATTTTCGGCCGAAACAAAATCTGGGCGTTAAAACTACAATAGCGATGAAAATTATATGAATGAATCACTAAAAGTTGGTGTTCGCGAAAACATATAAACAACGCAAAGATGTTACTCCTACTCCATTATGAAAATCATATTGTTGTTGGCTTATTCGAAAACTGCTTCTGCTTCTGAAATAGAAACATTTTGTACGAAGTCAAAACTCGTTCGAATTGATAGCCAATGAAATGACTTTGAAGGAAGACACTTGACTTACTTGGACAGGCGGGAAGGCCACAGCTCCTGACCTGAGTCTCATTCCGAGACTGGGTACAGTCTAGTCCATTATTCTGCGGGTAGGGGGCGGAACATGTCCGGAACCTGATGACAGTCTTAGTGAGTGAAGGTCCACACGTCGCAGGACAAGGAATATCGACCCACTGATTCCATTGACTGATGCCACCATTAACTAGTCACAAAAAATGAAATGAGACAGTTTGGTATTACACATCAAACATATAGCATTATGTATCTCCAGGGAAGTGTTATACCGACTTATAAACTTGAAATCAGCATTTCTACATGTATATCAGTACGTTATGAACATGAACTCGTGTTTGGCTAACAATACAGTTTATAATGCATGCACGTATTGTTATAACGGACAAATACGTCCCCAAAATCCTTAGAAAAAGTTGGGGGCTCATTGCCACCCTCGTGTTAAAGCTATAACCATCAATTTAAAGGTTGGCTTTGTTATAACTTTCTAAGGTGTTGGGGATGCATTTTTACCTTATAACAGTGTCTATCATGATGTTGAACAATCCTTGAGCATGTTCCGTTTTACTATATTGGCATTGTACATGCAATCGGACTTACCAGCGCAGTCAGGGAGATTGCAGTTTCTCTGATCGGTTTCAGTAGTGGGTTCTGTACACGGTCTGCCCCCGGCGCTTGGTGTGGGATTTGTGCAGCTTCTTGATCTTGATACAGTTTTTGTTGCGGTACGTCCACATGTGCTACCACAAGGGGGATTATTCCATACGCTCCACAGCGTCAAACCTCCGTCGACTAAACATAATAACATTTTTTAAAACATGAACTCATCCATATCCTTACATATTCTTGTTGTTCGTTCGGTGTCCATTAATTATCTCACTGTCTTACTCTCCATCGTACTCTTTCATTCTGTTATTCTTCCTCTCTTCGCCTCATGCTCTAATTGATGTCAAATTCAAGTCAATGTCACACTTCTTATGACATTTTTCTCTAAATAAGTCTATCTTGTTTTATTTTTTTGTTTGTTGTTTAACGACGCACTCATTAATATGCCAGCTAAAAGACGTCGGTCTGTAAATAATCGAGTGTGGACCAGGCAATCCATTGATTGGTATCACGAGCATCGATCCACGCAATTTGGAAGCGATGACATGCATCAACCAAGTCAGTGAGCCTGATCACCCGATGCCGTTACTCGCCTCTAATGACAGGCATAATCACCTCTAACGACAAGGATGAGTTGGTAACGACCAATTCTAACCCTGATCTTCACGGGTCCTATGCAATTGGGATACGATGACATGCACCAAGTCCAGACCACCCGACCCCGATAGACGCAACTTACGACAACCATAGTCGCGTTTTACGACAAACATGGGTTGCTGAAGACCTATTCTACCCCGGACCTTCACGGGTATCAAGATGGTCTGCGTGTCCTTCGTTCTTTCGGTCTCCTTACTACGGAATTTTAGTTAGAATATGTGCTGTTACTCTGAACCGTATCTTGTCTCTTCCTCCGCCATTTACAGAGGTACGTTACATGGATACTTGCTCGTGGAGAGTCTGTGTCACAACAGGTACCCAACAACCTATCCTGGTCGACGAGACCAAATGGATTGGGTGGTCAGACTTTATGATTTGGTTGATAGCTTGTCATCCGTTCATTGACAGATTGTCTGGTCCATACTCGATTACATACAGGCTGTCGTCGAAAAGTAAAAAACCTGGAATATTGCTTAGTGCGGCGTCAAACAAACAAACAGACAAACGATGACCAAAGGTAACTCACCTGGACACGAGGGCACAGTACATCTCACTAAGTTTGTGTCAAAGCTATTCCCGAAACAGTCCAGGCCACCGAATGCGGCAGGTGGGTTGTTACAACTTCTGAATCGATACTGACGTTGGTTCACGTTTCCACATGTGAGGGGACAAGCGGTGGTAACCCATGATGACCATTCCGTAAAGGCACCATTGACTGAGGTAATAACGGAATAGTTTAGCACAAATATTTGTCTATTTCAAATGATAACATTTGCACATTTAGTCTAAAATGATTTATTTTGTTCTCCTCTCTTGAAATTTCAATGCCAATGGTTGTGAAAGGAGTAGCGATATTGGATATTAAACCTTTGTCAACCTATAGCTATACATCATAATGCATCTGCTCTATTTTGACAGGAGTCCTTTCTCCCACATCTTAGCATCTGTTTAAATCTCGACTGAATAAAGCCGCGACAAGAATCCAAATATCTCATTGCGGCGTTAAACTCCAATTCACTGAATATCGTCTTCTGAAATTTACACTGTCCTTATACATTATAATATCAACCAGGTGGATAGCATGCACACATAAGCTTACCTATACACGCTGGGTTGTTGCAATTGACAGTACTAGTTTCAACTAAAAGTCCTGTGCATCCTGCTCCCCCAAATGCTGGTATCGGGTTGGTACACGACCTGAATCTATTGATCAGCCTGGTTGCATTGCCACATGTACGCGAACACGCGGGATTCGTCCAATCAGTCCAGGGTGTGTAACCGCCGTCGACTGAAAAGTGTTTATATATTGCATTGATGAAAAACTATGTTGATATGAAGATATTAAATCGACGTGTCTTTAGAGTAAAATAACACCTCATGACAGTATGGTTTCTAGACTAAGATCGGACAGTTAACTCATACAACACAGATAATATATGTCACTTGATCTGATCCAGTGGCTGCGCCAATTTTGTCAGGTGACACGACGAGTTAAAAATGTTACTCGAAACAAAAAACTAATATTATTGTTAACCAGTAGTGCAAATTACATTTATTAATGGCTCAAAGAATGGTAGATATATACTACTCAAAAGAAGTTTAAGAACATCCGACATAGTAATTATGATGGTATGAAGGTATCGGTTGTTCTTTAACTTTTTGTGAATAGTGTATAACAACCAGTCATGTATGATGGACTGGTGTAGACATATTATATACCAACCAGGGCAGTTTCGGTCAGTGCAGTTGACTACATCGTTATCTTCCAGCAGTTCTGTACATGTCTTTCCATTAAAAGCTGGGGTTGGATTGGTGCATGTCCTGCTTCTTGTCCTCGATCTTAGTCCCGGACCGCAGGTTCTTGAACACGCAGGGGTAGTCCACTGTGTCCATGGTGTCACCCCACCATCAACTATAACATGACATTACCTACTTGTAACACGTTTTAATGTAATCCTTTTGAGTTAATTCAGATATCGATTTTATTAAAACGTTTGACCATTATGTAAACCTTGCAAGGAAACATTAGTACTTCATTAATGTCACCTGCTTGATACATATGACTGGTATTGTAAGAAAATTTAATATATGTTTTTGTGTAATGTGATTCATTATCAGGAAAAAAGAGTCATCTACAGATTATTTTAATAATTCTACTTTAAACGAGGTTGTAGTATGCAATTGATTTCTAATCGAGGTGCATCGTAAGTTGATGTTACAGTCGTATATTAACATTTATGAGGTGCACACAACTACAAACTCCCATATGAGATCGAAACGAACATACTTGGGCAGGGTCCAAGGTTACAGCTGTTGCTTATTGTTTCTGTGAGTGTGTCTGAGCATCCGATTCCCCCATTGATAGGTGGAGGGTTGGTGCATGTTCTTGTTCGTAATCTTGATCTGGTGGCAGTGGTCCCACAAGTCTGTGTGCATGCCTGGTCGACCCATTCACTCCAGGCACTGACATTCCCGTCCACTGATGATGGAGGAAACAAACGTTACGAACATTCATTAAGTGTGTCATCACTGATTTTCAGTGATGCATTCATATGATTTTCACCGCTATTTTACCCTGAACTGGAATCTGTTTCAGTGGATAATCAAGACTAGTTATTCTCTGTTATTCTCTATTTAATTCATCATGTTGACTGCTGACTGCGGCGTTGAGGAAGCATGATCGGGAGGTTTTCTCTTGCATTGACGTAACATATTTACTGTTCATTACACTTTCGATTCTGTAAATACGTCAAAGTCAGAGAATAATCACTCTCGATTAGCTACCGAAACAGATTCCATTGGGCGTACAAAGCAAATTTATAGCTGAAATGGATAGAATTATCGTTAAACCACCCCCATGTTATCAGAAATGAGCGGGGCACTGTAACTTGATAATGCCCTCATATTGCTTGACGACGGGCCATTATCATGCCCGTTGTTAGGTGACGTCATATGATAGGAATAGGTGACGTCACGTTGAATAGTGACGTCATCTGGTTTGTTCTATGACGTTTCCATATTTGTAAAAGTAGGTCATTGACATTCGTGTTGATTGCAGTAAATGTTTCAAAACCGATATTGTTGATTCTTTTTATTTGATAACAAATTCCATCCATTTTTGCTATAAGAACGGCAACACTATTTTCAAGGGCATTATCATTTGCAGAAGCCCTCGGAATCATATCGACAAGCAGTTATGGTTGGTAAAAGGTTTTCCTGTGATGATTATGCAGGTTAAATGAGATACTGTTAATTTCGTGGTTTACCTGGGCATCTACTGACGTCACAGTTCCTCGTCACTGAATCGATCAGAGAGTCAGTGCACTGTCGTCCCCCGTTGCTTGGTACTGGGTTTGTACAACTCCTGGTCCTTGTCAAGGTTCGCGTGTTCGCACCACTACAGACACACGCAGCACCTGCCCATTCTGTCCATGGACTTACGCCTCCATCAACTGTACAGCACAAGAGAGTGGTCGTTTTAGATTAACATTACATTGTTTTGTTCACACCACTACAGACACGCAGCACCTGCCCATTCTGACCACTGCGTTAGGCCTCTATCAACTGTACAGCACAAGAGAGTGGTCGTTTTAGAATAACATTACATTGTTTTGTTCACACCACTACAGACACACGCAGCACCTGCCCATTCTGTACATGGACTTACGCCTCCATCAACTGTACAGCACAAGAGAGTGGTCGTTTTAGAATAATATTACATTGTTTTGTTCACACCACTACAGACACGCAGCACCTGCCCATTCTGTACATGGACTTACGCCTCCATCAACTGTACAGCACAAGAGAGTGGTCGTTTTAGAATAACATTACATTGTTTTTGAAAACGGATGTCCTGAAAGTAGGAATGAGTTTCTATTTTATATTTATTTATAACCTCTACAACTATTAACAACGTTATGATAAGGTCATGATTAAATCTACTCACTTGGACAACTGGGAACAACACAGTTGAAATCGGTTGTCTCGAAAAGTGGTTGAGGGCAAAATCGTCCTCCGCGACTTGGAGCAGGATTAGTACAAGTCCTCGTCCTTTGAACTGATGCAGTGGTGTTTAATCCACAAGTTCCAATACAATTAGGTGGTGACCAACTTCCCCAAGGAGTGACATTTCCATCAACTGGAAGCAAAGTAATATTTGGTATTACAGTGTTACTTTGGGAAACAGTTCCTAACCCTACCTTCTCCATACTCCTGACGGTCGTAGTCCTCTAGCACTTTAACCTATTGCGAACACGCCATTAATCTAAAATTTCTCTTTTCTGTTAAGACACACATACAATTGAAACCTTTATGGATACACTACTAAGGCTGGATGTGTCTGTTTCTCTGCGCCAGTCATATCCAGGTTTTGAAATATAATGGCAATGCATAACACAAACATTTGAAGTGGCATTTGGTGCTGGATGCCTGACGGAACAGTTTCTGAAAAGCATCATGTCCATTCGTACTCACTCGGACAAGGGTCAGTTCCACATAGGAGTGTCCCCGTTTCACGCAACGGTTGAGTACACGCTCTTCCTCCACCAGCAGGCGTGGGGTTGTTGCAGAATCTCTCTCTCGTGCGTGACAATGAGCTCGTGCCGCACGTGACCGGACATGCCGGTTGAGACCACGGGGCCCAGTTGGACAAGCCTCCATCGACTGTGAAACAAGACAAGATCATTTAAATATTACTATTTCTAACATCTTTGTTCGCACATCCATTCTTGACATTTTTACTACGATAAACTGAATGTCAATCCGAGGGTAGGAACTTTCTCTGTTGTCATTCAGTCAAATGTGAAACTGACATGAAAGAGTTGTCAATTAATTTACACGTAAAGTACAATTAAAGTACACTTTGGTTTATCTCTATCATTCACTTACGAAATACCGATATGCATTATGCTTGCATACTACATACATGCATGTTTGGGAATATCATGCTCTTTTTGAAAAGGTGTCATTTTACAGTCAAATATCTCTAAACTCTACATAAACTTACTTGGGCAAAGATTGTTGAGACAGACTGTCGATCGGGTCTCGAACCTCGTTTCAGAACACTCCCGTCCGCCGAACTGGGGACTCGGGTTAGTGCAGGTTCTGGTCCTGATATCGATCTTTGATACCACGCCACACGAAGCAGGGCAAGGAACATTGGTCCACTGAGTCCACGGAGATATCCCTCCATCAACTAGAAGAAAGCATGTGTTCACAGTCAAAATAGGCATTTTGTGGTTTGGCTTGGTTTGTTGTTTAACGCCGCACTCAGCAATATTCGAGTAAATAATCGAGTCTGGACCAGACAATCCAGTGATTAATATTATGAGCATCGATCCACGCAATTGGGTCCGTTGACATGTATAAACCAAGTCAGCGAACCTGACCACCTTATCCCGTTAGTCGCCTTTTACGACAAGCATAGTCACCTTTTACGGCAAGCATGGGTTGCTGAAGACATATTCTACCCCGGATCTTCACGGGTTAGGCATTTTGTGAAGCTCCAAATTCGAGTAGTGATGTACGAACAAGACACGTATAATTAGGGGTGTACGAGTGTAATAGAAAGAATCGTACACCGTCCACGGCTTACTGATACACACATACGTTTACACAGGACAATTCAACATATGCAGGATTTACTGCAATATCCTAGAGTGGTATCAAATGCGAACACATGGGTAAGTTTTAATATAAAGTCGCCACCTCAGCAATATTTAGAAATATTGTGACTTGTTACTGTGTAACCTTTAACGACTTTACAGGTGAGGTGAAATGGGGTTATAAAGCGACGTGCATGTACGTGTGTGTGCTTGTGTGGCTGCTTGTACTGGTCTGGACTGATGCCGATTTATAGTGCTAGCCCACTGAGATACCATGCTGCAGTTTAACATAAATACCCAACTCAGACACAGTATACTCCGAGCTGACCAGTCCTTGTCTTAGCCCCTTAATGCCGAGAGCCAGACAGGGTAACAACAAGTACCATCTGTTAACGTCTTTTGGTACGACGTGGCCAGGGATCGAACCGCGGACCTTCCTCTCTCCGGGCGGACGCTCTACCACTAGATCACGGAGGCGGTCTAACGGCCTTACATATGTTCAGTCCGGACTAGTACAAGCAACACACACACACACACACACACACACACACACACACACACACACACACACACACACACACACACACACACACACACACACACACACCGCCTTGTACATGTATCGCTGACCTGGACAATTTGTATTGTTGCAGGGTAGCGTGGTAGTTTCCGTCGCGAGTCCAACACACGCGGCTCCATTGAACTGTGGAGGTGGATTTGTGCACGACCTTCGTCTGGACACAGTCTTGAAGGCAGTCCCACAGGTCCCGGGGCAGGGAGGGTTAGACCACTCCGTCCACTGCGTAAACCCTCCATTGACTGAAAATAAACGATGGCAGCAATGTCAGTTGCGCTGTAACTGAACACCTGATAATGACTGACACTTGTATTACAAACACGAAAGGGGGAGATGGTAAAGGGTCATATGGCACGATCTGCATTGTTTCAGCTACATACTGAAGAAGTATATAAAAAAGTATTACACAGGAAGAGGAGGCATAGTTGGTTGGTTGGTTGGTTTGTTGTTTAACGCCGCACTCAGCGATATTTCAGCTGTATGACGGCGGTCTGTAAATAATCGAATCTGGACCATACAATCCAGTGATTGATATCATGAGCATCGATCCACACAACTGGTGTACGAAGACATGCATCAACCAAGTTTGCTAGCCTGACCACCCGATCCACTCGCCTCTTACGACAAGCAAAGTCACCTTTTACGGCAAGCATTGGTTGCTGACGACCAATCTTCACGGGTCAGAGGAGAGGAGAGAATCTAGGTAAAGTGGGTACGTAATTTAGGTAAAGTGGGTAGGAAATCTAGGTAAAGTGGGTAGGTAATCTAGGTAAAGTGGGTAGGTACTCTAGGTAAAGTGGGTAGGTAATCTAGGTAAAGTGGTTAGGTAATCTAGGTAAAGTGGGTAGGTAATCTAGGTAAAGTGGGTAGGTAATCTAGGTAAAGTGGTTAGGTAATCTAGGTAAAGTGGGTAGGTAATCAAGGTAACTTACTGGGGCATGGTTGGAGTCCGCAGTTTGTAGTTCTTGTGTCAATTAGAGATTCGGAGCAAGGACTTCCTCCAAATGCTGCCGAGGGATTGTTGCACTGCCTTGTTCTTGATTGTGTTCTAGTAGCATCTATACCACAGCTGACTGTGCATGACTGCAGTGTCCATTCTGTCCATGGTCCAGGTTGTCCATTCACTGACATAAGAAACAGTAATAACACATCATGTTCTGTAATCATTATGCAATGTGCATTATCAAAAGGGCCGTATAAAAGTTGGACCTTGACCGAGCAAAATAGAACTTACTGGACATGGAACGTAGAGAAATAGGGCACATGAATATATGCCGTGAGTATGACGCTCGGAAATCCCCGGTGCAGAATGTTTGTATATGTCTTGTATATGATATAAATATTATTATAAGCATTATGAACGGTGGTTAACATTTCCCACAGAATTACGCAGGATATAACATTATGGTCATCAGAGCACACTGTTCCAAGGGTATAAACTAAACACATAGAATTTCGGGGGGGGGGGGGGGGCGTGGGTCAGCCCCATACCTGAACATCTTGGCAAATTGCATGCCTGCCTCCGAGTCTCCAGGCGAGACCCGGAACATGCCAGTCCTCCATTGGTCGGTTCTGTGCATGTCCTGGTCCTAGTTTCCACCCTAGTCAATGACGCGGGGCCACAGGTTTCTGTGCATGTCCCCGCCCACTGGGTCCATTGTGTCAAAAGTCCGTCGACTGTTGGAATAAAGAAATCAAACGAATTCAAAGACAATACTGCTAATATCAGGTTTCTTATTCTGAGCATTACAAATATTTGGAGTATTTGAAGTATTTGAAGTATTTAAAGAAACCGCAAAGCTGAAATAAGAACCTCACATTATATCGATGCATGTAACCTATTCTTAAATGGAAAACATTCCTTTGATGTCATTTAATCGCTAAGGATATCGTCGTTCCCATTTTGTATACAAGATCATAAAGCTGAGTCCCCAACCCCAAAGTCGACATCTAAATTTGTGATTATATAACAAATACAATTATAACGCCACTTAAACCGGTAACATATGATATATTTGGGATAACACTTTCTAAGTAAAGTACAGATTCTAGTACTTCCTAGGGTTGAGCCCAGTAGCTGAGTGGGTTAGGTTGCGACTTAGTGTGCTGACGCCCAGGTGCCTCAGTCTGGTATCGTGGGTTTGAATCCCGGATGGAACTCAACCCAACAAAGTACTAGAATCTGTACTTAACTAAGAAAGTGTTATCCCAAATATAACATATCTTACATTTGACCACTTTCTAAATGGCATTGTGTGTTCACACTTAAAACTGTGTTGACATTGTAGTGCAATGTAAAGGACCATGAGATTGCATTCAATTTCAGTGTGAACGGTCTCGTCCGAATTAACTGCGATTCACTGTGTGAGAATCAATGGTTCTTTACCTGGACAGATTGGTCCTGTACATGGCCTGTTAATAGTCTCCTGTCTGCTATCAGTACAGTTAGCGCCACCATAGCGAGGTGACGGCTGTGTGCATGTTCTGTATCTATTCACTGTCCTGAGGCCAGTACCACACGTCACAGGACATGCGGAATCAATCCATTGACTCCATGGGGATATTCCACCATTAACTGCATCAAAAACATCAATATCTTAGAAAATGCCGTCGAGAGAATAGTATAATCAAGCTTACATATTATGAATGGGCCCGAATGTATATTTCAAGGTTAATGAAATTTCAAGATATATAACAATGAACCAAAATTAATATACATAAAGTCAGTAAAACAAGCAAAGTGGTTTCATTTTGGTACAATTAATGTTAAGAACATTGCAAGATAAATTTCAACTTTCATAATCTCATGTAAATTGGAAAACATTTCCTCTCAAACAAATACGATATATGAGGCAGACAAGAATAAGTTACGCTCACTTGGACATCTGGGAACAGTGCAGACCGTTCTTGTATACTCAGCCGGAGATCCGACACAGTCTAACCCACCATTGGAAGGGGGTGGGCTGGTACAATTTCTGTATCTTGAGAGTTCCCGAAATACGTCAAAACCGCAGGTGCGATCACAGGAGGTACCCGCCCATTGACTCCATTGGGTATATGCCCCATTAACTGAAATAATCAGATTCAACAACTACAGTAAACTACGGTTATAACAAACACGCTTATAACGAACTGTCTGATATAACGAACTTATTTTTAGTCCCGTCCATTTGTTGTATATATGCTGTATATAAATTATGCTTATAACGAACTACGGTTATAACGAACTAAAATAAGTGGTCCCTTTGAGTTCGTTATAACCGTAGTTTACTGTTAAAACGCTGTATTTAATCACGCCACCTCACGTTTCATGCCTATTTAATGTATTAATCCATGTATATCCCGAATAATGGGTGATTGTTTCATTCCTTGAGTGTCTGACGTTCGACAAATATAAATAGTGAAACGTGTTCGATTCCACACTTGATCACAACCTGTGAAACTCATTGTTGGTATTCATTGTTGGAATATTTTTGCAGGTAGGATCAGAAATACCAACTCAATCCATGTCTGCTCCTTTAACCACTGCTAAGACTATCGATACTGGAAGAATTCCACTTCTGTGTTTCTAAAACGACGTTCTGCGACAGTTGTTACTTTCACAACGGCAGCTGCGTCTACTCCTACTTCTACTATTTTAAGAACAGTTTTTGTGTTTGTCATTGTTACATACCTGGACATCCCGGTAGAACACAGGTGTATTGCTGAGGTTCAAAAACGGACCCGATGCAAGGTTGTCCATTAAATTGGGGAACTGGGTTGTTGCACTGACGAGTTCTTGTTATTGTTACTGTCGTGCTTGTTCCGCACCTGTCTGGGCAGTTGGGTTGGGACCACTGTGACCATTGCGAGAGACCACCATTGACTGAAATCAAAATAAGAAAATCAGTTCAGCATCAAACATGACCCAGTTACCTTCTTATCGCTTCTGGGGCTGGTCGTACTGTCACTGGATATAATGGAAATACGTGGACTCCGAGGGAAGTCGGTGAAGCAAAGCCGGGACTGGATCATAGAGAAGAAAGAGAGGCGGCGGAGGCAGGGGAGAGATGTCCGTCCAGACACAAAGTACACAGGGCGACAGCGGAAACCCAAATTCTGATGTCTGTTGTTTGTTGTAAATAAAGTATATATGTAAAAAAAAAAGAAAAAAAAAGAAAAAAGTTTTACAGTATCTATTGCAGCTGCATATGTAGGTGCTGCACGCTCCTTACTAGTACACGGTGTTATCTGTTTTAATTAACTCTGAATAAATGGTGTTCTTACTTGGGCAGTTGGGAAGATCACAACTTCTTAGCAACGTCTGAATGGCTGGCCCTTCACACTGACGTCCACCGTTCGTAGGCGGAATACATGTTCTCCGTCTGGTGACTGTCCTCGTCAAAGTGAAACCGCATGTTACACCGCAAGATGGAATTTCCCAGCTGTTCCATTGGGTGTAAAAGCCATCACCTATTAACATAAAAATATTGTCATGTGTATCAATAGTAAATTTGAAGGTAGCTTAAGAAATACAGTGAGTTTGGTTTTACGCCGCTTTTAGCAATATCACGGCGGGGGACACCAGAAATGGGCTTCAGATATTGTACCCATGTCGGGAATGGAACCCGGGTCTTCGGCATGACGAGCGAACACTTTAACCACTAGACTACCCGACCGCCCACTTAAGAAATACAGAGTAGTGTGTTTAATGTACATGCTTTGGTAGGAATATGCAATTTATACGTTACCTGGGCAGTTTTGAAGATTGCAGCTCCTGATTTCCGTTTCTGTGGGATCTCCTACACACGGTGCACCATTAAACTGAGGCGGGGGGTTGGTGCAAAATCGTCTTCTGGTGACGGTTCTATTAACCGAGATTCCACACGTTGCAGGGCAAGCAGGAATAGCCCACTCTCCCCATGGCGTGTATCCGCCATCGACTAAAATATAAACACATAACATAAATGTTTTGATCTGTTTGTTGTTTCACACCACATTCAGCAAAATGTTTTAAAAGGCTGTTGCATTAATACACATGCATGTGTTAACCAGTTTGGTGGACTGAACGTTGCAAAAAATTAACAAAACATGTCCTCAAATTAAGATCCACTAATGATAGATAACATTTCTTGAATGTAATCTGTGTACATTAAGCTGTTTAAAAGCCTAAAGGGTCATAAACTTCAACAAAGGATGGAGCTGATTGAATATTGCTCAACTTCAAAGGAAAGCTGTATATTTGAATTTGAAGTGATCTCTTGTCATACAGCCTTGTGGATACGTTTTGTCACTCTGACATGCTCCTCTTTTGTTTCAAGACACGACACACGTATTGCAAAGGAACAATTGCATTGAGTACAGACGATTATCAACTAAAACTATGCTCTATAACCTATTGAACATTTTCAGCCCAGGTCCAGATGTGGGATTTGTGTAACAATGGCATTAATAGGTTGATATGTATTACACGATTTTGGTGAACAGCAAAACAGTGTTTTTTGAACGGCTTAAAACAGATTTGACAATTTGCCCGACCCATCTGTCCCCTTACACTACAAGACACTACGATGTGTGATGTGTGACAGAGCGGTGACTTACTCGGACAAGCATTCAAACTACAGCTTCTTATTTCCTGTTCCACGTACGATCCTGTACAGTTTCTACCATTGAACTGTGGTACAGGGTTGATACACTGCCTTGTTCTCGTGAGTGTTCTTGTGATGGAAGATCCACATGTTGCAGAGCAGGTTGGGTTATCCCACGGGGACCATTGGTTGAAACCACCATCAACTGGAACGGGTACGTAAAATGTTAGAGCAGAATTACTTTTGATGAAAAGAAAACATTGGTGCCGAACGACAAATTGTATATGTTTGTCCGAGTGCACATGCAGGCGTGATATTTGTGGGTGATATAAATTTATTTTAAAAACAACACCAACAACTCATTTTAAAGTTCGTTATAAGCGCATATCAACACATACACAGCAAATGGACAGCGCAAAAAACAGTTCGTTATATCCGTCAGTTCGTTAGAAGCGTGTTCGTTATAAACGGAGTTACTGTACATCTTTGAACAACTCACTTGGGCATCTCGGAATAGAGCATTGTCTCCTTTCTGTAGCCACGCGAGTTTCTGTACAATCGGCCCCACCAAAAGCCGGGGTGGGGTTGGTGCAAGTCCTTGTTCTCGAGGCACCTGTAGTCACCCCTTGTCCACATGTTACTAAACATGGCTGCACGACCCACTGAGTCCACTGCGTTATCCCTCCGTCAACTGTGCGCATAATATAAGTTTAGTAAAGCATCGTGAAATAAAATCTAAAAATGTTTTCAACAGTATGTTTTGTAAGACGTTGTGTTATGTCTGCATCATTAGGAAAGCTTATCTCTTGTACATCTAAATTTGAATTAACCAGTGCTGCACAAAATTGTTGAAGGTTCATGATTCACAACGACTTATATGTAAGGTAGTGTATGTCATTCAATCATTCAATTAAATCATTCAATGTGATTCACTCAAATTAAAGTCATCATTTGCCGCCTGTTGTATGTTCGCTATTTTTATAATTCTTTTTATATTTCACATTGATTTATATTCGAGGTTGTGTATGTCATTCAATATAATTATTGTATGTACTATTAAGCTGGGGAACTTACTTGGACACGAGCCAAGGTTACAATTGACGATGTTGAACTCAGTAGCAGGCCCTGAACACGGAGCACCACCAGCCGATGGTATAGGGTTGTTACAGAGTCTGCTTCTAGCGATCTGCTTGGTGGCCAACCGTCCACAGGTAACGTTACAAACCGGGTTGTTCCATGGACTCCAAGCACTATAGCCTCCATCAACTGTGACAAACAACATTTGCTAATGAATAATCATATTGCGTATATATAGCATCGACGATCTGGATATTAACATTACACGACTATTGACGTTTAATCAGCAATTGCGTTTTGTGAACAGCAGTACACACACAATGAAGACGTAAAGTGGTGTCAGAAGCAATTACTTACTTCAGCAATATTCCACATATATGACGACAGTTATTTAAAATCAACTCTGGACCAGACAATCCATTGATTGACGTCATGAGCATCGATATACGAAATTGGGACACGATGCCATGTTTCAACCAAGCCAGCGAATATGACCACCTGATACCGATAGTCGCCTCTTATGACAAGTCTTTGTTGCTGAAGACCAATTTTAACCCAGGTCTTCACATATATTAGATAGGAAGACTATAAAGAGAATTGAAACTGATGCGTGACAGGCTGCAAGCTGTTTTCCGACCTTATGTTGGTTGGTTTGTTGTTTAACGCCGCACTCAGCAATATTATAGCTATATGACGGCGGTCTGTAAATAATCGAGTCTGGACCAGACAATCCAGTGATTAATATCATGAGCATCGATCCACGCAATTTGGATCGATGACATGCATCAACCAAGTCAAGCGAGCCTGACCACCCGATCCCGTTAGTCGCCTTTTACTTTTATGTAAAGTATGAATATTGAATATTGATGGATTCATGATGACCATGTTGTTACATTGCAAAGATTACATATAGAACACATGAAGCCAATATCATGAAGTTGGTATTTGACTGCGGAAGCTAACCCGTTAACACTCATGACACCGTAAGGGTGGATTGTAACACAAAGTATCATAATCAATACATTAAGTTAACAGTCTTATATCTGTATGGAGGCCGCCTCTGTGGTCTTGTGGTAGAGCGTCCGCCCGGAGAGCGGAAGGTTCGGGGTTCGATCCCCGGCCGCGTCATACCAAAAGACGTTAAAAGATGGTACTTGTTGTTACCCTGTCTGGCGCTCGGCATTAAGGGGCTAAAACAAGGACAGGTCGGCTCGGAGTCAGTACACTGTGTCTGAGTGGGGTATTCATGTTAAACTGCGGCATGGTATTTCAGTGAGCTAGCACTATAAATCGGCACCAGTCCGGACTAGTACAAGCGCCACACACACAAGTGCATGCCAGTCGCTATATAAGTGTAATAATCTTGGACGCGACGTTAAACCCAATTTCATCTCACCTATATCTGTATGGACACAACAGACAGATGATTACGGGAACTTACTTGGGCAAGAGGGAAGTCCACAATTCCTGACCTCACTTTGTGACACATCGCCGATGCATGACGCACCTCCGAACTGAGGTGATGGGTTGGTACAAGTTCTGTTTCTAGTGACTGTTCTGGTGACAAAAGTACCACACGTACGTCCACATGAAGGAATGTTCCATTGGGCCCACGGAGTGAAGCCTCCATCAACTGAAGTATCAGACATGATCATGCATATAATAATTATAATAATAATGATAATGATGATGATGATGATGAGTCTACACAAAAAAGAGACATTACACAGCTAGGAAAACACAAAGCCTCACTACTCCAAGAAAGATTCGGTGAAAAGAAAGTCTTGATCGGAACAAAGTAGGACTGTCAATGTTCCTGATATCCAATGGCAGCCTATTCCATAGTTCAGGGGCAACTTTGGCGAAACTCCGACCTCCAAAAGTCGCACAGACAGTAGGGACTGGCAGCTTGATGTCAGAGATCTCCCAGGCACGTACTCTTCAAGAAGCTCGCTGATATAAGTTGGTTTTTGATTGTGTCTCGCATTGAACACAATCAGCAACTCTGGATTCTCTCATTGATTTTGATACTATCATTGGTAGCAGACAAGTCGTGTACATATTTAAAAAAAACAGTTATGTTAGATGCAGTCAGAAGTTACACACAGGTAAATAGCTGTATTCCAAACATTGCAAGGAAAAGCAGATACACTATTCATAATTTATAATAATACAATAATTGTACACATGTACTCACTTGGGCAAGGTGTTAGAGGACAAAGCCTTCCGACTGATTCTGTCGCAGGCCCAAGTTGGCTACAGTCGCGGCCATTGTTGGCAGGTACTGGGTTGTTACATGTTCTAACTCTGGTCACTGTTCTCGTGTACGATGTACCACAGGTACCTGTACATGGAACGCCACTCCATTCCGTCCACAGTGAGTAACCTCCATCCACTAAAACAAGACATAAATATTATTGTAACAATACTAAATGGGCGTGAATCAAATGTGTACGTTTACCACTGACGTAAAGAGAACCAAATAGTCAAACACAATACAAAAGTGTTCCTTATTATCGCATTTCCTTTCTATTGTGAATGTTTCGAAAAGAAACCCCAACAGTCAACATAAGTTACAATCAAATATACTTACTATTATTTTACGTTATTAGTCTGAAATTCAATAAAGACAAAACCCCATTCAAAATTTGATTTTTATGTTTTACAGTGGCTTCATATCCATTTGATTGTGAGAGAAAAGACACTAAATACCTCGACGCTTTTCTAAAGAAAATATAAGGATAATAGTTAAGTTTGGTTTTGGTGACATTATACAAATCAGTGATGACGCCAGTTGTTTGCGAAAAGGGTAAGCATGTCCTGCCCTACCGGTAGCAACCGGGTAGCATCCGTCAGTCATACAATTTGCATTAAAGAAATTCTTGCTATAAGATTCTTGATTCAAATCATATGTCTAGAAAACAAACTACGCTGTATTAAGTCTAACGTGTACCCATCCCACATTACTAGTTTCACTTACAAGGACATGCACCGAGCCCACAGGAAACTTCTTGAGTCTCGCTGAGTGGCCCCAGACAGTTCAAGCCACCAAACTGAGGGGGGAGGCAGATCCGAGTTCTCCTCACTGTCTTTGTAGCTGTCTGTCCACACGTCGCACCACACGCCGGGTTGTCCCATTGCCCCCACTGTGTGAAGGTGCCGTTGACTACAAGGAAATAAGTAAAATGATGAACTGTGTGTCCACAGGAACGCATACACATAAACCAACAATTTTCATCCTATATTGTTTAGGCTTCAACATCATATCAGACAATTTTGCGAAATTGCCATTATTGTAGGAGGGTATAGTCATAAACACACTGTCTTCCTGCAGCTTGGAATACTTACTTGGACAATTAGGAAGATTACAGCTTATCGTCCTCGTATCAAATGTAGTGCCAAGTAAAGAACAGTCGCGTCCGCCAAAAGCTGGTATTGGGTTGGTACAGCTTCTGGTTCTGGTCAATCTCCTGGTGGATAAGCCACATGTCACTTGACACAAAGGACCACTCCACTCAGTCCATAGAGTGAGACCTCCATCAACTAAAAGAATCACAATAAACACACTTCTTTATTCAAATTTGATTTTTGAGGTCATGTACTCAACATATTCTTTATCATTCATATCAAATTATAAAGTGCTGACATTGGCATTGTGTTATTTCAATCGCCATATGACACAATCTAAAGTCAACAATATAGAATCTCTGGTATAAAACATGGAGGATATGCCTTGAGTCCATCTTGACTCAACAAATTTAATAGATATGCAATATGATTTTATATAGCTCACTTGGACAGGATGGAAGACCACAGTTCCTGATGGCTAACTGAGATGGTTCTCCAAGCAATGAACAATTTCTGCCATTGTTTCGTGGTGCAGGGTTGGTGCATGTTCTGAATCTAGACACCTGCCCAGTTAGAGTTGGACCACACGTCTGTGTACATTGAGGATTACTCCATAGCGTCCACTGTGTGTAACCTCCATCAACTGAAGAACGATGTTGAAATGTTATTATTACATAAGTAAACAATCTACCAACAAAACAGTATAGATTTCCAAAGTGTGCAAAAAAGTTATTTAGCCGCTCTGACTATTTAATCAAACTGTCTTAGTTTCACCTCGACCTTGAAGTAATATTAAAATTAAACGATTATTAGGGACAAGTAAACACGAATATTACAAATAGATATACCTCCGCAATCCGGAAGTAAACATGATGTAGTTCTACTCTCAAAACGGTTTTGTTCCGGGCAATCAGCACCACCAAAGGCTGGGGTAGGGTTTGTACAGGTTCTTCTCCGGTCCACAGCTTTAGTAGCAAAACTACCACATGTAAGTGGACATGGGGGATTGCTCCATTGGGTCCACGGAGTGATGCCTCCATTAACTGAAAAAATGGATTATGTTTGAGAAAGTTGGTTCTGAAACATTAACACATGGAAAGATATCACTCATGCCAGGAATGTTAAAAGTATACTTTCATGGACATATTATAACTCTTGAGCATGGCAATTATGATTAAAAAAGATATATAATATTTTCTTTTTGCAGCCTTCCAATGCTAATATTCAGGCATGTAGAATCTATTGTGATACCTTTTGACTTAAACAGGTATTTGACCGTCAAATTTCAATTTCACCTCAGGTATTGTAACTGCATTCCGGTAATAAAATGAGAACACGGGGGTCACATATAGTGTATGGACAGTTACAAGTAAAGAATATCGGCTGTTGGCTGACTTCGGCATGACCTACTTGGGCAGTTAGGAAGATTGCAGCTTCTTGTTTCCGCCTGAAATGTACTTCCAAGTAGTGAACAGTCCCGCCCACCGTCGAGTGGTGTAGGGTTAGTGCAGGTCTTGATTCTGGTCACCGTCCTTGTAAATGTTGGACCACATGTCTGTAAACAGGCAGGTCCGTTCCACTCAGTCCATGGAGATAGACCCCCATCACCTGAATATAACAGACGGTATAAGCTTGAATCAGATAATTTCAAAATATTATTATGTACTGAATCGATTGTCTTTTAGTCAGAACGCTAGAAACCAACTATTCTCCATTATCCACCGAAACAGAATCCACCGGGCGCAAAAAGCAAACCAGAGGTGCAAAAACACTTATATAAAGACGAGAAATACTTCTGAATGATAAATAAAGTACCCACGTGGACATGGGTTGATGTCGCAGTTCACAACGATTGTATCGTCATACGCCCCGGTACAGTTTCTACCACCATTAGAAGGGGCAGGAGTGTTACAAAATCTTCTTCTGGTCATTTGCCTTGATGCAGCTGCACCACATGTTGGCGAACACGCTGTTGCGTTTTCCCATGATGTCCACTCACTAAAACCTCCATCAACTGTAACAAAGAAGTGACCAATACATTAAGGGCATACCTTGAAATAAGTTGCACTATTACTCCAAGATAAAATAGCTTTAGTTTACAGGTCAATTTTGGTGTAGTAGTGTTCTTGTAGAGAGTGTGAAAGAGAAAAGAAAATATACGGTTTGACTTTCTTGTTGATGTAGTATGACAAAACGAATAGGAGTATGTGCTGTTATCGTACTGGTTCAAAAGAAATGTAAAATGAACTTGGGAACACATGAGATCTCCTGGACGTTTCACTGCGCATAAATATATATATACTGATGAGTATGTTTGTTCCTCAATCCAAAACGATGCATTCGGCAATGCAGTATCGCATTTATCATGTATAAAGGTTTGGATCCGCATTTAGAATAACAGGGGATCGGGGGGTAACGCACGCACGCACCAACTCACCCACCAACTATAGCACATGGAATGTCAAACCTGAACATTTGTCACTCAATAAGGGTCAAGAGCTTACCTGGACAAGGAGCGAAACCACAGCTTACAATAAGGGACTCGTCGAAGCTGCCCTGACAGTTTCTCCCATTATTCTGTGGAGGTGGATTGGTGCAGGTCCTCCTCCTGGTGACCGTGGTGGTTTGACCAGTACCGCATGTTGCAGAACACACTATTGGGGTCCAAGCACTCCAGGCAGAGAACCCACCGTCCGCTGTAATTGAAAACAGGAATTCAGGGTAACAAAAGTTGACTATGTTTTTAACTATTCACTACCAAGAAGTAAACAGATATACAGTTCCTTTAAGTTGGACATTGATAACAGTGAGTGAGTTGGGTTTAACGCCGCTTTTAACAGTATTCCAGTTATACCACGGCGTGTCAGCTTAATGTGGGAGGAAAGCCCGAAGTGATGCAGGTCTCAGACATTTACCACTTCAGTGAAACCCACAAGCACCGGTTTGGTGCTGACAAACCTAGAATCATAATCAGGGCGCACCGGGATTCGAACCCACAATCACAGGTTTCGGGCGTGCCAAAGGGACGCATTTCTGCACAGCGAATCGCCGCCTTAGACGACTGGGCCCCCACCGTGCCCCCACATTGATAACAACAACTAAATATCTATAAAAGCAACTCAATAACAACTTCGTCTTGTAACACGTGCGTTACATGTAATATATATTGTACATAGATGTATGTGATATATACATGAATGGAAATATTTATGCGAGGTTAAGTATTTAGTTTGAAATTGAATACAAGCGCAGGCGTCGAAAAAATGCATGTCTGGCATTATAAAATGCAGTTAGGCGACTTTTAAGAACCAACACAATGACTAGGCGGGATTATGTATCACAGAAAGCGATTATCACATGGATCAAATGAGACAAATGCAGGTGGTAGTATACAATAGACATTATGAAAGATTCCAACACCCTTTAAACAAAAAAATCCGATTCACTGAAACATTTTGAATCAAGCCTTTTACATGGGCTTTATAAAACACAGGTCATACTCGTGAATCAAATCACAGAAGAACTAGCACTGCACAAAACAGCACATATGTAGTGTGCATATCAGTTAACTTAATGTTCTTTGTCATGTTATGTGTTCAGTGTATAATGGGATTTATATTAGAAATGAAAGTGAACCTATGTTCTAGGCACTCACTCGGACAGACAGGGATAGAACAGGGTCTGTTGCTTGTTTCTTGTAATGGTTCAGTACAATCTGCTCCACCATTCGTTGGTGAGGGGTTAGTGCATTGTCGCTGACGAACAGAAAATCCAGTGACACCCACACCACATGTCAGGGTACATGAAGGGGGGGACCAGTCACCCCAATCTGTTACCCCACCATTGACTGAAGAGTACGAAAAGCAATACAGAGTTTAAAGCAAGGAAAATAGGGTACATATAGGTTAGGTGAAGTATTCATTGATAATAGTTCTTGTATTCCATTTCAGAATCCTGCATCCCAGTCGAACCGCCAGAGGTATCAAATCTGAGTTAGACACATGTTGTTTTTGTATTTAGAAGACACGTCGTCATATTTCAGCACCTTTGTTACTCCGACAGGAAGGCGATTTCATAGTAATGATTTCGGATTGTGTTTAAGACCATTTTTATGTATCCTTGTACAGTTAAACATACACATTTCTACATAAGTCTCCATTAACAACGAACAAAAACGGTCTTCTTAAATTCAGTAATATTACCTACTATGGGCACGTGTACATGTATAGCGCGTCAGGAGCCTTGCTTTCTATTGGATATTATAAAGTCAAAATAGTTCACTATAAATCAGAAGTATGGGTTGCAAGGTTCGCTTGGGACGTTAGCTTGATTTGTAACATGGTACATACGCAAGACAATTTTATATTCTTATCCTATACCATTAAAGTGTCATGGTACTAAATATGGTTTGGGACATAAAACACAGGATTATCGTCACTGATTGATTCATTTATTCATTCAACCTATTGTACGCATTAGACACAATCGATGCTACATGATCCATCATTTCTGTCACAATGAAAGCTTTCGTCATGATAAATTGGAGAGGAACCTACTGTGTTCACAAGTTATAGCTATCAAGCCATCATTTAATACATGTATAAATTAATCATTTCAAGTTTGAACCCTTAGATTAACTCATTCTGATTCGAATAGAATTTACATTTACGTAAGACACAGCAGGTAAATCTCCTAATTGTCAATTGAAAACACAAGCAATATAAGCAATGGAAGCAGCATATTCGCAGACAGCCTTGGAATTCAGCAACATGGGTTGACAAAATGACTTCTTCTGCCTCTCATAAGGCAGGTCTTGGTATATATATATGTGTAATGGGGGTATGGTTAGTTATATAACAGGGATCGACCATTTTATATTCTGGTTATATATTCTGCAAAAACAGACATTTATTTAATTAAAAACTATGAGACGAAATATTGAAAATATATCTTGCCACGATGTATCTTATGTGGCTGAATATTAAATCAGAATACCGGCTTTACGTTCATAACTCCATAAACGCAAAAGAATATTAAAGTAAAGTTTTCTAAATTATAAAAATAATCATATAATAATTAAAAAAAAAAATATAAAAAAATAACATTACAAAATCAGGGATATGGTTTAGTGGCATAATACAACCCAAGTCCCGCCCATTCTTTTATCAGCCAATCAGAAACATTAGTTCATTAGTTCGGATAGCTTCATTATTTTCAGGGTTTATTGAAATATAACGCAAAACATATTAGCTTGGCTAGCCAATCAAATGTCACACAATCACTGAAAATGTTTTTAATGTATTTGTGTATAACTGTTGATATTGAGGAGTAATCTCAATATTTACTTTGAAATGTACATTGATGGCAATAAACATCAACAATCCATAATCAATTAGGTAAACAGTCTGTTATCCGCCTGTCCACTGGGAATCACACTTGCAACTGGGGAGAACATCTCAGACATTCTGATATGTTAAACAGAGGTCCTTGTCCGTCACAAAACCTATAGCTCATTTCAAAGGACTTTACATCCTCATAAAAGAATGAAATTCAACTAGCAAACCTTTCCATGATAACCCTTAATTTCGTATGATCCTGACCTGTTCAACATAATCTTGACATCAGGCCCCATTGACTCGAATTTGTGAACTCATCGTCAGTTGCAACCAGTCCATAATAGAAAAACGACTTACTTGGGCACGCTGGGAGACCACAGTTCACATTACGAAACTCATCATACGGCCCTGTGCAGTTTCTGCCGCCATTCGATGGAGCTGGGTTGGTGCAGGTCCTGCTTCTGGAGATACTCTTGGTGGCTAGTAGGTTACATGTCACACCACAAGGAGGGTTGCTCCAAGTAGTCCACTCTGTAAATCCACCGTCAACTGCAAGGTAGAGTACAACATATTATAAGAGCCTGTCTCAACATGATGGTCACTGGCGAAGTGATCGACTGTCAAATGTACTATGCATTAATACTAAACTGTGCATTAACACTGATGGCAACATCAGTGGTACACTACCGTGGATTACTTTATACTACGGAGACAATTTATAACAGCATTTTGGAAGTGATGAGAAACAAGAGTATAAATCGTTCAAAGATACTGGGAGATTAAACTTTTTGTCATTCTGTAAACGATACGATTTTATGTAAATGATATCACTTTTAGGGGCACATATGTATTCGTTGTAACTGTACGGGTAGAGTACCAAACACGAGTAGTGATGTAGCATCGTACCAGCGCATGATGGTACATTGCATATTGAAAATCTGGTCTGAAGACTTTCGCCGAAACACTGTCTTCCACCGAGAGAAGGTTCATTGCATCCTCTTTCCCTCTGTTGTATTCCTCTCACACCCACGCCACACGTGGCGAGGCAAGTTTCAGTCCATCCCTGCCATTGTTGCCAATTACCATCAACTAAAACATAAATAGGAGTAGCATATCTTTACATATATGTGTTCGGTGAAGACTTCACACGGGGTTGTTTATGCCATTGGTGTATGTCAGATGGAATTATGGAATTATGGTAGCTAGAGTTGGTCTGTAATATTGAGATTCCTCCATTGCTGTAGAATGGTGACAAAAACTGACGGAAGAACATGCATGTATTGTCATTCAACAATGACGCTAAGACCCAAACCCATTATTCTTCTGATGGGTTTACTATGTATATTAATTCCATATAAGACCCGTGAAGAACCGGGTTAGAATAGGTCTTCAACAACCCATGCTTGTCGTAAGAGGCGACTAGCGGGATCGGGTGGTCAGACTCACTGACTTGGTTGATGCATGTCATCGTATCATAATTGCGTGGATCGAAAAAAAGCAACTACATATAATACCTATGTATGTGTGCAATTGCTAAATATCTTAGCCTGCTAAAGGGAGGACCATACAGAATACACATCAGTTAGTGAGAGAATGCGCAGATCGTCCCCTCACACAACAAATCACTGGTTTATCCAACTGTGCCTATGACTTGCAACAATAATTCACTCACTACACGCTGGCACTGCATTTAAATAATTATTCATTTCTTTGTTTGTTTGTTGTTAAACGGCGCACACTGACAAATGCCAGCTATGTGACGGCGGTCTGTACAAAATCGAGTCTCGACCAGACAACCTCGTGGTAGACATCATAAGCATAGACCTATACTATTGGGATACGATGACATGCATCAACCAAGTCAGCGAGCCTGACCGCCCGTTTGACTACTGAAGGCCAATTCTAAAGCGAATCTTCACGGATCTGAATATTAATTAAAAATAATATGACTTGACATAGATTTCTATGACAAAAGTGTATATCTATGTAAAAAGAGCAACTTATCATAGCAATACCAAAATAAAAATTAGATATATTGGTCCTAGTCATTTTTGTCATGGGCTCAATAGTGTTTATCACAATTTTCACCAAACCCCTCTTTATGCAATGAATCATCGCACCAACAAAACATGTTCAGACAAGATGATGTTATAAACTATTTTTGTAACAAATATGTAGACAATGCAACAGAAATGTAACTATGAAACTGTGTTTGCTTCATTGCAAATTCGAGGTTCACACACCAAGTAATGTATAGTCCATGTACAGCTGGTATCGGTGATGCAGATCCCGTTTACCACATCGCCCAAAGCTCTCATGTTAATGTCGTAAGTGCTGATGGCATGTTCAATTGTGTATGAGTGTGACAGAGTATAAATAAACAGCTACTTCGTTTGGGAATAAATACAAATATAGACTATTTACAGATCATCCCAGGCGTGCGTGGACGAAAGTCCGGTCAGCTTTTCAGAGACAATAATCGCCTGACAATATTCGAGTGAGTGAGTGAGTGAGTGAGTTGTAACTCCGCTCTGAACAGGATTACAGTTACATCACGGCATGATGTGAGAGGAAAGCCCAAAGTAAGTTGTGAATATATATTGAATGTTTTTTCATTATCTTTATGACTCTAAAACTAAATACAAAGAAGAACTTACTTGCACAATCGGTCAATCCACAGTTCACTGTGACTGTCTCGGTCAAGGGCCCAGCACAGTTTGCGCCACCACCTGATGGAGGCGGGTTGTCACACCGTCGGTTCCTGGTCTGAGTCTTTTCTGCGCTACTTCCACATGTGACAGAACACGGACCAGTCCATTGACCCCATTCAGATAATCCCCCATTCACTGCCGTTTCTGTATAAGCAATTACGAAATTACGTTAAGATCATTGTCATATTTCTCTCAAATGTCAAAACGTGTAATAATAACATATACGACGCAAAGGAAGTTAAGGACTACCCGATTATTTCAGATTACTCTACTTAATATGTCATGACATTAGTAATATACGAGGTGTAAAAATACATACCTATCACTGTCAAGTATCCCTTGGACTCTACGCCATTCACCACATAGACATACTCCCCGGAATCCGATGTTTGGATATTTTGAACAGTCATGCGTCTTAAAGTACCAGTGTTCTGTGTAATTGTATACTTGGCACCACTAGTAAGCGGCACGCCGTTCCTAAACCAAGCTCCAGCTGTTGCACCAGGGGATACATTCACAAGAAAGCTTTGAGAATCGCCCACACTCCTCGTAAAATTATCCATTCGTCCTGAAACGAGATAGAAGTAGAATTTAGACAAGATTGAACACATAAATTCAGGCGTTGTTCAAAAATGATCGTCTAATATCAGCTTCAACACTGAGTGTTGATATGAGTATGTGCTGTTACACGTATGATTATAAAACATTATTATGCTTTTGTTTACACAGACATTACCGAAAGAGTGTGAGTGTGTACCTTTGTTCTATTATCTTTATTTATTGCAAAACACGACTTCTTACCTAACACCGTAAGTGTAGCCTGTGTGGTTGCTCCATCAACTGAATAACTGTACTGTCCCGCTTGAGAGGTCTGCACATTTGGTATTGTCAGTGACTGTAGAGCTCCGATTGTATTTTTCGTATAGCTGTTATCACCTGTCAGGTCAACTCCGCCCCTCCTCCAAACGCCATTAGTGACACCAGGAGGATCGACAAATGTTGCCAATTGTGCGCTTGTGCCAGAAAGGACAGTTACATCTCTCATGTTATTTGTAATTGCAGCTGAAACAAACATGACATGAACATGTCAACTGAATGCAGACCTCAAACAACTCATGGCCCACATGTTTAGGAAATAATCGTGTGTCTGAATGACCTTTTACGTTGGCCAAGATGGTTGGTTGGTTTGTTGTGTAACGCCGCACTCAGCAATATGCCAACTATATGACGGCGGTCTGTAAATAATCGAGTCTGGAACAGACGATCCACGCAACTCGGATAAGATGACATGCATCAACCAAGTCAGCGAGTCTGACCACCCGATCCCGTTAGTCGCCTCCTGCGACAAGCATAGTCACCTTTTACGGCAAGCAGGGGTTTGCTGAAGACCTAGGCCATGACATAGTGTGGAGAGGATCTTACATCTAGTATCAATCCATTGTTAAATATTTTTATCCTTCCGAAAATTCATAAAGCTTATTTGAAATGGAAACATTTGCAAAACGTACATTCCACTTTTCAGAAATAGGAATATATACCTCGGACAGAAAGGAATCCTCTTGTCGTGACACCATTCAGATTAAAGGTATATTCTCCTTGATCAGAACTTTGAACATTATTCACAACCAGTCTTCGTCCGGTAGCCGTCTTCGTGATGGTATATTTCGAATTGAATGTATCCACACGTACACCATCTTTCAACCAGAAGCCGTCAGCTGCCTCGGTTGGGGTAACCTGCGTCTCAAAAATGGCGTTCTGTCCAATGCTGCTTGTGATGTTAGATAAAGGGGCTGAAAAGACATATTGGGATGCATCTTTGATAAAAACTATTTAGATACACTAAAAATTCTTAATAGATCTTCAAAATCTGCCATCAAAAAGGATGTGTTATTAAATTTGTTTAAAAAATATCCAAACTATCCTGTCGTTATTTACATATCCAACTTTAAATTGGCATTCAAAGATTTTATTATTCAACTTACTGAACACAGTTAACATGGCTTGAGGACTCAAGCTGCCAACGGAATATGTATATGTTCCACCATCTGAGAGTACTACAGAGCCTAAGGCCAGTGACCTCTCTAAACCGTTGGCAGTTTTTTGGAATCTGTTATCAGTAGTCAAGTCGATTCTAGTTGGTGTTAATTTTATCCAGGAGCCTCCTGTTGGTTGTCGGCTGAAGCCTACTGTGAATGATGCCGGGCTATTAACCAAGCGTGTAATGCTGACCGGGCGACTGACGACAGACACTGAAACATAATAGCTCGAAATGAAGATTTAGCACAGTTATACATAGTTGTGATGTGTTATTTACCGCTTTCATGCCTTAGATCTGATAACATGTGTGATAGTTTGTGCTTGGTATTACAGTAAACTACGGTAAAAACCAACTCAAAGTAACCACTGGTTTTAGTTCTTTGGTTATGTATTTTGATTAAAATATATACAGCAAATGGCCGGGACATAAAACAGCTCGTTATATCCGTCAGTTTGTTATAAGCGTGTTCCTTTTAAACGAAGTTTACTGTATTTTCATTGACAAATAATTGATAAGTTCCATTCAAGTTTAAAATACTTGCCAATGTCACGGCACAAGCTTTGTACAATTTCTTGGACAGTATTGAGTAAATTGCTGAAGTCTTCGATTTGAATTGCTGTTGAATTATCCGAGGCAATATCCACCAACTCCTGCTCATAACGTCTCTTGTATGGTGATGATGGGAAGTTAAGCAAAGGATTTACACCAACAGCAAACACTCTTATCCCAGAGTTCTTCGTCTCTAAAGCAGCAGCTTTAGTATCATCTGGATAGTTTGACAAACCATCCGTCATCACAATCATGATGTGTGGGTTACCAGACGTTTCAGCGTCTAAAAGAGCTTTTGCTCTCCTTATACCAAGATGAGTGAATGTTCCTGAGCTCGGATGTCCAACCACCCGAATTTCATTCGTTAGTAAGTTGATGTTAGAGGAAGCGTTGATGACAGCAAACACATCATCGCTGTATACCACGACCCCAACTCTTGTGTTGCTGTTGCTTCTGATACTTTCATTCACAAAAGCTATCAACGCATTCCTAACTTCCTCATAACTGGAATTACTGATACTCTCCGATCCATCTACGACAAAGTAAACTGTGTATGCCCCAGAACAACCTGTAAACAAAACAATCATCGTTGAAGAATTTGTAAACGATGCAGGCTATACAGGCGACACAACAAACTTCATCTGTAAGAATGTGTTCATCATAAAGCATATCAAAGGATAATATCATCAACTGAAGGAATAACCTCCCCACTTCTCCCGTGTACTCACCATCTGTGGTCTGCGATGTTGTAGAGGTGACATACAAAAATGCAATCCATGCAGTGACTAACGTCCACGTTGCAAACTTCATGATTATCTAGCATAAAAGAAAATACAATGAATACAGTAAACTACGGTTATAACGGACTCAAGAGACCAATTTTAGTTCGATATAACCATAGTTAGTTATAAGCATATATATAGCAAATGTACGGGGCCAAAAATATTTTCATTATATCCTTCAGTTCGGTATAAGCGTGTTCGTTATAAACGTAATGTATTTCTAAATATCTTAATATGGACATGAATAAAGATATTGCGTGTGCATGTGTATGCTTTATGTAATGTAAAAATAATGTCGTTTCGTTGAGACATTATAATTCAAACACGTATTCAAAGAAAAAACCGTCGAGGTCCTCCAGAATAACAAGTAGTTTTTCCTGTAAAATGCTGTTTATTTGATGTCTTTTTTTCCTTCTTTATTTAATCGGCGCTAGATACAGATAGATACTTTGGTGCCATGTGACCGGTTCTAAGGTTTTCACATTTGTCGAATCATTTATGACATAAACACAGAGAGAAATACAACAAATGGTTGCTTGGCGAAACTGTGTGGCCTGTGTTGTCTCCAGTGAATATGGGGCTGTGGGGTAGCCTAGTGGTTAAAGCGGTCGCTCGTCACGCCGAAGACCCGGGTTCGGTTCTCCACATGAGTATATTATGTGAAGCGCGTTCTGGTGATCCCCAGTCAAATCGGGTGTCTACAAAGTGGTAAGCTTACTCTGCCCTACCGGTAGCACGCGTCACAAACACATGTATTGACACGTTAGGCGTTCACCATACAAAACGCGGAAACGTATCGTACCAGAAAAAATAGGGAATTACATCGAACATAATTTTTGTCACAGACGCGTCCAGTTTTTTTTTAAATGTCTTCCACTTGTCACCAAAAACCTACAACATATAACCTGTTTTGTTTTCAGGAAAAAATGAAACTATACTCCCACTGTCTTATAAACATACATCTATTAATAAACTGTGCATTTACTTAAATGCTTTAACTTATCACAAGAAAAGTAGACGTGTACGATCTCCCAAAGGAGTACTGCGCATGTTTATTACCTGGCTCATGATCACGATGCAGTTAGATCGAACTGGTCAAGGTTCTCAGTTTTAGATTACACAGTCCCTAAGCTGCCCCTTCACAGTCACAGTGTGCTGATTGTTATAGTCACGGTGCATGGAGCGGCCTATATACGGTAACCAGTACCCTTTCATGTGATAACTTCAATACCAATTCAAATTAACTATATTGATCGTAGGATCAACAGAGGCAGCAAAGCTCGCTGAAATGACAGTGAAATGTATTCATACACCTTTAATGTTTGTTTGTTAGTTGTTTAACGCCGCGCTCGTGATTGACAACATGAAAATCGATCCACACAATTGGGATACGATGATATGCATCAACCGAATCAACGAGCGTGACCACCCGATCACGTTAGTCGCATCTTACAACAAGAATAGTCTCCTTTTTGCTGAAGAGTCTATTCTAACCCAGATCTTCACGAGGGTACACCTTGACTGACAACCATTAAACGTATACACCAGGAAGGCAAAACGAATTGTATTCGTCGTACGAGCACTGATAAAACTGTCATGTTGGGGAAATAGTGGGTACAACTTAAGTCGATGGCTACATTATATTGGAGTATTTTCATTAAAAATGACAAAAAATGACAACAATACAGGATATGTTCACGATTGTAAGGTTTCTTGGCGTTTGTGTTAATACAATTAAAAATTGATCCGCAAGGAGTGTGTTTAGATTTTTCCACTTTTAGCAATATTTCAGTTGAGCACACCATGGGAACACTTATGTTTGCATTTATATATTTTAACATGCTTGGTATCGAACCATTGCCACGGCGTGACGAGAGAATTATTCTGTTATGAATTCTGCACTTTTGGTGACGGTATTTCTAGACCTAGTGTTGACAGTAAACTGCTTGAGGTCCTATCAGGTATACACTAGTTGATGCTTTGGAAATCAGTCATGGAGAACGAAAGTACAGATTGTTGTGGTGGATATACGAACCTGAATAGCTCAAGCGCTTTATATTAACGCGATCCTTGTCATGTATTACCCTTCACGTTCCAGTACACGTGAGCATACACTGTACTCTGGTCATGCAGTTTAGTCACGTTTATTCACTTTGGTTATGCCGCCTTAGTGTAGTTTCTTGGACTTCAAGCAACTCCCTTGCCATCTGAACGGTTACACTTATTGCAAACCGTACAGAGAGGATTACAACGGGAAAAGTACATGTTTAAATGCTTTAAATAAGCACAAGAAATTAAAGGTATGAACACACAATGGCGTTTAGAAAGTGGTCAAATGTAACAAATGTTATGTTTTGGATAACACTTACTCAATAAAGTACAGATTTTCGTAAATTAGATATAAGTATAACCAAATATAAGAGGACACAAACACATGTACATGTCATTGTTACTTCCGTTATGAAGCGACCATGCTTGTCGTAAGAGGCGACTAACGGGATCGGGTGGTCAGGCTAGCTGACTTGGTTGATGTATGTCATCGATCCCAATTGCGTGGATCGATGCTCATGATATTATTCACTGGATTGTCTGATCCAGACTCGATTATTTACAGACCACCGTCCTATAACTGGAATATAGCTGAGTGCGGCGTTAAACAACAAACCGAACCAAACCAAAACTTTCTTTATATCTATGTTTTAGGATAAGAACCCATATAAGCTGTTCGTTTAACCAACCATTAAAGACTGTCCAAAAAGCACACTTGACAGCACTGTTTTCTGTCGCTGGATAGTTAATTAATAGTCGTCAACCACTACAACAAACACCTGCCGGATGCAGATTGCTGTGGCCCGCTGGCGTACATTAACTGTGCAAAACGTCCAACGTCATTTGGTTGCAGTGAAACTTCAGTTTTTGCCTAGTGATGTGGTAACTTATAACCCTACATTTGGAGCATGGGAACATTAGAGCTAAGACTGATAAGTGATCCATAACATCCTAACCTCTATTTGCCTAATCTGTTTCGGGAGATAATCAACACAGATTCTCTGGCGTTGAGGTTTAATATATTCACATGCTTGACGGATACTTATTTATGAGCTGAGAATGCATTGAAGTGTGCACTTTAAATCACTTTCTCGGTCCCTTGAAGAGTATACAACTCAAGCTGCACGTTAGGCCCTGAAAAATTTGCATGCATGTTAACAGGTGAGGTGAAATGGGGTTTAACGTCGCGTCCAAGATTATTGCACTCATATAGAGATGTGCATGCACGTGTATGTATGTGTGTGGCTGCTAGTCTAGTCCGGACTGATGCCGATTTATGACGCTAGCTCACTGAGACACCATGCCGCAGTTTAACATGAATACCCCACTCAGACACAGTATACTGACTCCGAGCCGACCAGTCCTTGTTTTAGCCCCTTAATGCCGAGCGCCAGACAGGGCAACAAGTTTTATCTTTTGACGTCTTTTGGTATAACGCGGTCGGGGATCAAACCCCGGACCTTCTGCTCTCTGGGCGGACGCTCTACCATTAGACCACGGAGGCGGTCTGCACGTTAACATATCACCAATGTGTACATTCGGAGTTCCCTGAACCTGTACTACATCACAGAGTGCTGTTATGAATGTATTTCCTTGTGATGGCAAAACGTGAATTTTGGTTGTGTCTATACAGATCATATTGTCAGGACCAGACAATCTAGTGATTGACATCATGCGCATCAACCAAGTCAGCGAGTCTGACTACCCGATACCCGTTAGTCGCCTCTTCCGACAAGCATTGGTTGGTGAAGGCCAGGATTTTCATGGAGCTCATTATCAAATAAAGTGATAAATAGTTATTTTGGACATTCTCTATTAACTCTTTCGATAAAAAGGAAAGCCGGCTAAGCGAATCATGCCTACCCACTAATATCAGTTGCAAAATATATAGACATTTCTCAAAGACATCATCCGGCAATATGAGTTTACAAACTAAGGTGTCACGTAATAACGAGGTGTCACTGTATAGGGACATCGACAGCGTGGTCTGGTGTAATAACGGGTTCCCCGGCTAGTAAGTGGTGTTTACAATTCACATTTTTTGAGGCACATTCGAGCATCCTCTTTCTACGAAAATTTCAAAGAGCTCTTTTAAAAACTCTGGCTCAAAAGTAATTTGATCAGGGTTTACAGCATTCAAGGCCTTAATAAATCTTTCAAAAGGTTTTGTGGTAGACACGTGGAGGAAACTTCCACATTTCACGCATCAGTGTAAAAAATTTAATCAATGTATTTCCATATTCCATATGTATTCCAATGTCTGTTCAAGTGAACACTTGACTAGCCTTTGCATGTGTTTGTGACGAGTGCCAAAGGTGGGGGAGGATACGTTAGCATTTTCGCGAACACCTGGTATCATACTTTTTAATATTGATTCAAAAACATATGCTTATGACATGGTCTTAATCATACAATTGAAATTTCTGACTATGGAAATGGTTTAATCGCTATTATTGACAATAAAGATTAATGAATACACGTTGCAGTGATATGCCATGGATAAAGTAACATTCGTTTCACAGCTACGTTCGTTGATTAAGTTGAATAATATATAAAACCTTGAATATTACTTCATGGCTACATTCGATACATTGTTTTAGATAATCTGTTTTAAGGATAATCTTTGACAAACCAGTATTTCGTGCTCATCGCGACAATATGTATAGCGAAGCTTCAGTTACATGACTGGGTGTTGACTGGCCTTTTCGCTCAGAGACATATAGCCAGTTACATTCACGCCTAAACAAAAATAGATTCCCCATTTATTAACAATGGAGGAGAGAACATGTACCGGTATTTCTAGTCGTAGTAAATGCTGCGACACCCGTCTCGCCAATCGTGCCCAAACCGGCTTCGGGTGGGGTCAATGCATAATACACCGCATACCGCGAAAACTTCCTTTTGACGTTTTAATAACACGATTGGTGTGAGTGTATCAAGCATTTCAAACACATAATATGGCTACGAATAATATGTCGAGTACATCGGAAGCCCGGTCAATATATAGTACATATCAATTTCTTAATTGTTATATAATAAACTTATATAATAATGGTATATTGCTCTTCTACTCATCAGATGAATTGTTTGATAGGCATTACTTAGGAGTTGACGGATGACAAGATAGACATAATTTTATGGATAACAACTTCTTTAATACTGTGAAAAGCGACGTTTCGGTATAGATCCTTATACCGTTGTCAAGCAAGGAAACGTCGCTTTTCACAGTATTGAAGAAGTTGTTATCCATAAAATTGTGTCTATCTTGTCATCAGATGAAGATAGTTTTCAGTTGGTGTATACCATTATATCAGTTATCCCAATGATCAACATGTGTGACACACAGCGTACAACTAGATCACCATGTACATGCATATCCCACGGACGTTAAGCACCGTGAGTTATAGTAAAAATTAATTAGGATAATTACCTTACAAAGCTACACTATCTTCTAACAGCATTCTTCAGAACGAAAATCCGAAAGTTTGGAGAAGGCTCACGACTGAAACTGAACATAGAATCTCAGTAGGTACTACCGATAAGCATCTCCATCAGATGAATGAATCTGCCTACGATCATGTAGCTCGGGTTATTCGACACACATGGGTAACCTCATCCGACAGCACCCTTCTTACATCATGGCAATAACAGCGAGAAACTGACGAAGAAGAGGCCGTACAATGGGGAAGCATGTGCTCACAGAACCGTGAACTGTTTCTGCAGTAAGGCAGTGGGACAAGATTCACTCCCGTTAGCCACCCATGCCATTTGTACCATTGATTTTAAATTTTCAGGTTATTTCAATATTACCAATACGAACGACTGACTTGACGAAAGCCCCCAAAACCTTATTGGTTATGAAAAATACCCTTATCGATATCCTCCTGCTAACACAGGATGAAAGGTGAAGATGGATAAATCGTTGTAACTAGAAAATATAACAATGAATAATTACCTTTCGTGTATTAAATCCAATGTTCACGTGTATCCGAAAAGTCTCGAAACATTTTAGAATGGGGAACAGGTACGAAAATGTCCGAAGAATTTGTGTGGAGTCTTCGCTGTGGTGTAGAAGACGAGGTGACTCCCTCCCCTGTGTTATTATAATAACCAACCTCCACACAAAATACCCGTCGCTCAACAAGGGCCTCCCCAGTTACCCTTCACGCTTTACGCCGAGTAGGAATCGAGGTGGCGGCTCACGGATTGTCGATACAATATTGCAACCTGTTTAGTTGGACGAGCAGTTATGACAGGCTATTAATACATTGTACTTCTTGAAATGCGAAGGCATCAGTCATACCGGCGACTCCCAAAATGAATGGACAAGGGCGCGCCATTTGACTAGATGGTATGACAATCTATGATACTGCGGGGGCATTTGAAATTTACATAAAGGTCACTTATAGTAATGCTAAAGGCGTGATTTTTTTTATTCAAAAACCGGTTTGGGATTGAATAAGCCTGTAGGTGTGTGCTTAAAAGTTACTCCCACACACGGATAGATAGACTTTTAAAGTACAATACTAATGTTCTGCATTTTATAGATTGAAGTTTCACAAAGCGATTGATATGTCGAGATTTCCTGTTGTGAACATATTCATGTTACGTAAGCAAGGCAAGTATTCCTTGATAACGGTAAGTGATTTGTCACAAATGGAAGCGGTATTTACTTTTCACAACTGATTCGTGATTGGAGGTTATTTAGCATTGGTGACGTACTAGCAGCGTGAGTAAGTCTGGGCGTGGGGACTGAGATTCTTAGGTTGACATGAACAGTGGTGCTAAATCTATACAGAATGTAGCAGGCATTTTTGTCAATACATGTCGTGAGCACTCTTGACACGAGGTTTTATGTAATCTCATGGATCTCCGACGCATTAAACACTACGAAGAAATAATATTGTATATTATATTTGAGACGGTAAAAACGTTTTATGAGTTCCGTACTGAGACATTTCTGACAAAATCCCATCGAAAGTTTATGTCACTCAAGGAGAATATTTGCTTTCCTTTCATTCCCTATGTTGACAAATTTAACGTGTAGAGAATGCGACAAATCAATAAATCAACAGAGTTATATACATAATCCCAAACTGGATTCCACGGGATATAACGCCTGAATGAGATCACGCAACATCCAAGCAGATATCGCTGCAATGAAATGGCATCATTACGCTACACATGAAATGATCTTAAACGCAGTACACAGTCCTCAGTATCCATGACACAGACCATTCACATGTTGATTCGAAACAGAATCTCATTGGTGGCCTTTGCATAGTATTTGTGATGGTTCATCTGAAGGACTGTGTAACTTTTTGGTGTGATGCTGATGCTGATAGTGGCACATGAC
The DNA here is from genome assembly GCF_022045235.1 of Haliotis cracherodii. NCBI lineage: Eukaryota > Metazoa > Mollusca > Gastropoda > Lepetellida > Haliotidae > Haliotis > Haliotis cracherodii. The sequence continues at coordinate 13,420,004 of NW_027266270.1, read as the reverse complement.
TCAAGAGATCATTGTTTAAAGATGTATCAGAGTGCAACCAAACTGAAATGGAAAGATTTTATGAGTGTTTTCGATCGTAGATCATTTTTCAGATTTACAACTTTACCATCTTTGTTGACGTATTTAGCCCTTTGGCTGTCAAGGTGAAAGACCTGTTGAGTTGAATAAGGGCTACTTTCGGGTAATTGAATTTTACAGCGTGTAATCGAAGAAGAAAAAGAAGGAGAAGAAGAAGAAGAAGAAGAAGAAGAAGAAGAAGAAGAAGTATATTCGGTATCAAAGGCCGCATGGCCAAGAGTATGATACATGAGATAAATCTTTGCACACGGACAGGTGGTACAACTGTTTTACTATCTAAATACAATATTTATGATACATTATACAGGCAGATTTCTTTTCAAATATATAGCAATATTTTTAATTAGCTTAACATATTTTGTTGCTACTAGTTGAATATATTTTGCTCGTGATGGATACTGGTAGTAGTAATAATCAGTTACGAGTAATGTAGGTAAAAGAAAGGGGTTTACCCCCGGGAAGGTATATACTGCTGATCATAACCATGGCACTTCTTGGATTCGACCACGGCAGCGGATCCTGTCACTACAAAGGGACGCAACACTATAGCGCTGACCAGATCACATTTAAGTTGTTCTTTATACACATAATTACGCGTCCAGAGCAGTAAAAACTCAGTCCACGTGTTTATATAATCGCCAGGTACGCTTTTGAAACACTTTACAGGTATTAACATTTCTAGCAAAATGTGAAAATATGTAAATATATGCAAAAGCATATAACCATTATGTTTTGTATCATGTACGGCCAATGACATTTACACAATTAAATTCCCTACCGAATACCGGCATGGGTAGTGCTGAATAAAAGATATGCAGAATCCTGAGGGTTGGGAATGACGATCTACACTTATCACGGGTATAAATGTACACAAATAAAGGTCATTGACGTTGAAATACCGTCTTTATGTAAATTAATAACCGTGACTGTAAAGATGGTAGTGACTTTTCAATACGTTTCGTGCAACAAGGTTGAAAGAACCTCTTTTGTATATTGTTTGGTTCACAAACACTGGGCGTATCCGCATACGTATTTATTGCTTGTCACCAGATTATACATATTGTACGTAGGCCTTTCTGACAATGTCATTGAAACCCACTCACCAGTATGATCAATTCTATTCATTAATGAAGCGATACATCCTATGAAATGGCAGCATACTTAAGATATTTCTACGTCACGGTCTATTTGCTATCAGGCTGTATTAGGCCAACTGTTATGGAAATGTCAAATGGCTGGGCTGAGAAGACACTCAAGTGGCAGCATGAATAATCCACAACCTGTGGGGTAAGACCGATTGGTCATTATTCTCTGAGGATGGTTCTGGAAGGGTGTTAACCCCCTTTCCATATCGGGTGCTTTCGACCTAAGGTCACTCACCTACGTATTAAATGTTCCATGGACTATATAATAAGCCGTGGAACGATGTTTTCTTACTTAAGTATCTTACTTTGGTATCCTTACAAATTTACAAATACGAATGGATTACATACATTTGTAGTTAGATCGCTTCATATACGAATGTTCTTATCAATCAGCTGTGTGATTAAAATAAATCAGAACAATAAAATATCAAAATGAAAAATAAACATGGACGGGATTAGTCGTGTGGTTGGTCTGCTGTTTACTCTAGGTAATACAGTTGATTATAATGTATAATGGGTGAAAGTCTGGTATAAATGCTGCATTGCTGTTTTTGTTAAACCGTTAAGATGACTTCAAAAATTCCTAACCATCATGTAATGTTTTCATATTTGACTGTTTGTTGATTCTGCATCGAGTGCAGGTGAGAGTACATTATCATTGTTTGGCGTCATGCCCGAGGTTTAACGTCACTATTTAGCATAACAAACGTCAAGGTCACAAGCTACAAAACTGCTGCTTAATGTCAGGAGGCAGTTCCGTGTTTGAAAGCGACGGTAGTTCAAGTTGTGGGATGCCTGTTATGAAACACGTGTGAGAAGATCAGCAGACGAATTCATATTTAAAGTTTTGCAGCACTTTGCTGATGCACTATAAACAAGGAAATTATAAGTTCATTGCAAAGCGTTCACATAATCAGTATGCTCCATGTGAATAAACTACGCGTGTACATGCATATGTGTATGCGTGTGGTTCATTGTGCACGTAGACACGTTTGGTTGTTGTTTAACTCAGCATTGAGCAATATTCCAGGCGGTCTGTACATAATCAAGTCTGGACCAGTGATTGACATCATGAGCATCTATCTACCCAATTTGGATTTGATGCCTGGACATATAACACCAGGGCATATGCATTGAAAAGCTTACTTGGAATAAATGTAAATACATGCACAACGAAAGGGTTTTCAGTTAAGCATAAATAAAAAACATATGTTCTTTGCTGTGATTGAGGAAGGTTTTCGAAAATGGCACAGTTCCACTCTAGATCTTTTATCTACCATTATCGTATTTTGAATCTGGTAATATTGGGTCAACCTGAGGTAAACTCATCGTCATGTGCAATTATTGTCCACTCAGTCAGTTTATTACATCCATTAATTGTTTTTTATCCATGAAACTATACCCAATTTTGTTCTTATCCAGAGTGTTTCCAAAGGTTCACACTAACTCAAATAACGTCTTATACCCTGCCTTATCCACAGCATAAAAAAGGTAAAAACGACACAGGTTAAACCGACATCAATTGAGACGCATCGGACTAAGTAAGAATAATAACAGTGTTTAACGTTAACATTTGTCGATACAAAAAATACCATCTGTTTTAACAGAATGCCTGATTACTCAAATGTTGGTTCATAAAGCGTAGAACAAACATGTCATTGCATATTGACTGAACTGTACACTTTACGCAAACATAGGCAAGCCAAAACGTCATATTTTGATATTAAACAACCTATGAACTCAAAACCGTTGCGAATTTACATTTGGCGCTCTGCAAATATATACCTTTACAAAGCGAAGTCTGTCGGACGTATTTCAAATATCGTGAGATACGATTTTATTGCCTTCAGGAACCATACTTTGATATGGAATAGAATTTGAGAGTGATATTCTCGAGCGATAAACTACCATTACTAATTCTGCCCACGGCCAGAACTGATTGAATGGAGCATAGACATGTCTGACAAATACCACACATTTTGTATAGCCCGGTACGAACCAACACAACCTGATTATGGAGATGGGAGCGGAGAAAAGAAGGCGGGAGGGCGTTTTTCCCATACACTTAATATCAATAACCAACCCTCTACACAAAAGCTTGTGTGGTTACATTGTGAGGAACACGCTCTCTTAAGGGTAATGCATACATACTATTTCATCACTCTCGTTCGCAATGCTGGGCAAATATAAATGTTCCAGCAAAGCGAAATGCGGGTTGCCAGTTACATCAATTACTTAAAGGTGTAAACAATCGCCATTCAAAGAAGGACGTACACTCATACATTTCTAGGCTAAAAGCAAACACAAGTTGTAGCTAGCACAGTAATACCCCGGCGAATAGATAAAGGCCATATTTCTGAATATGTAAATCACGATGATCTTGACGACGGATTAATTTCATCAAAAAGCGACATGTTTCCATCTGTTTTCAAATAAACTGCCGCTGTTGTGTTGCATGTTTTGCTCATTTCCTGAAACAGTTCTTAAACGGACTTATATTTATAGTATATAAATATGATATATGATATATTATATATTTATATAATGTATTCGAGGACGAATAGCGGATTTAGGTTCAGTGTTTTATTCGCAATATAAACATTATCATACACTAAAAATGTCACTTAAGGCGTTAGTTAGTAGAACCATTTATGACGATGTTGTCATGAAGGGATATCAATAATATATTTAACTGGCTTCTCTTTCCACGTCCTGCTGTGACAGCAGAAACCAGTGAACGATTCTAGATAAACAGCTTGTGCGTATGTGTTGAACACCGGGATGTATCAATCATCTTCATGTGTAGTAATTGTCAAGTACTACTAGTAATGTCTGTTATATTCTTGCTTATAAAGACAATGCTGACCACTAAAATCTTCAATAAAGATATTTATGTATTCTTTCGGAACATTACCGACACGTATTGACAGTCTCTTCACTCATATTTGTTATGCATCATATTGAATATATTATGAACCAGGGTTATCAGTTTTATGTGTTTTAACAGGTGTTAAACCATTTTTTTTGTAACCCGTCATAATACTGTTTATGTAGCCTATCAAATGCACATTTCAAAATTGAAAGTTACAGATGTTTGGGAGCATTCTTTAAAAGGGTCATGAACTCTTCCCCCAACCACGAATTCACACTGCCAGGGGGCTCGGTTCACGGGGACAACAACAACCAAATGGCGACCCCTGGTCCGATATGTCAGATACCCGGCTCATTCTCGTTATGGCTCATTTGATTCATGAGTACTTAGATAAATCTGATCGAGAGCTCCCACAAAATTCCCATCTACCACCCTCAAAGCCCCCTGACCCTCCTTCCTCTCCCCCCCACACCAACACCCCCAGACATTTCACTTTACTGTGTCCTGTGACACTGACACAATAGAATATATTTTATGAGCGCTTTGTCGACATCACTCTATTTCAAATAAGTGAAACTGGGCATGGACGGTATGTGTTTGATCCGTGTGTTCGACGTCGTAATGAAATGTGAAGGTGAAACTCCTTCAGAACACACCTTGCGTATTTGATTCCGATGTTTTAAGGCTAGAATACGAAGTAAGCTCTTTGAAAGTTCAGACTCATGAGAGGTTCTCCCGCGGTTGGTGACGAGTTTCATTACCTTATTCTGGTGTGAAGCTCTTATCCAGTGGCAGTCTATGTACATACCTAAAGACCTCTCCGAATAGCCTAATATGTTTAAATTGAAACCAAAATGTTTATGCAGCATAAGAGCTATATATATAAAAATCTTGTCCAAATTCATCAATACCATCTTTAGAAATGTTGAAACTGTGTATGAGATACGTGTTATTTTAATTTTGCAATATTTCATTAAACTCCATATGCATATATATTAAGTATTTGCACAATAACCGTCATCTTGGTTATTATTATTATTATTATTATTATTATTATTATTATTATTATTATTATTAATATTATTATTGAATTTATATTGTAACACCGTTGGTGGGGCTTTCTGAGAATAAATTGAAACTGGACAACGCAGACTCGTGACAAAACAGTCTGATGTTGACCATGATTACACGACATGGGTCCATCGGTTGCTTCAAAAGTTTCGATTTATAGTCATGACATCAAGTGACTATAAGGGGCAATGTTATTAACTGTATACCTGTTCTTTCATTATGTTCATCATATGGATGAAGTACTGCCGACGTGACTAGAAAACTCCTCACTCTTTGATTATGACGACTTACAGATAAAAATTACGAGCTACGAGGAATAGGTGATGACATGCGAATGGCTACTTGTAATGACTGAAGAGTCTGTTTTTTCTCTTGCATTGACAACAACTGACACAATTTGTAACAGACAACCGCTTTGCAGTGTTATGTAGATATCAACATTATGTAAGTCTCTTTACAGCCGTGACGATCTTGGGTAGACTAGGATTTTAGCAACCCATGCTTGCCGAAAAGGCGACTATATATGCTTGTTGTAAAACCCGACTTTGTGTTGGTCAGGCTCGCTGACTTGGTTTGATGCATGTCATCGATCCCAATTGCGTGGATCGATGTTCATGATGTCAATCACTGGATTGTCTGGTCCAGACTCGATTATTCACAGATCGCCGTCATATACCAGGAATTCTGCCGAGTGTGGCGTACAACAACCAACCAACTACAGTCTCACTAAGGATGTTAGTACCTTTGTACCTTTGATGCGCCTTACATACCCGGAGAGCAATTCGGGGTGGTTCTTAGCCTCCCTCGTGTTCGGAATTAAGGACACAAAACAGGGGTGGTTAGTCAGTATACTGTCTCTGAGTGGGATGTCCATGTTAACTTAGAAATGAGATCTCAGCTGGTTAACAATATAAAACCGACCGGAGTTAGTCCGGACTGGTACAAGCAGCACAACCCCCTCCCCACCCCTTCTCTCTCTCTCTCTCTCTCTCTCTCTCTCTCTCTCTCTCTCTCTCTCTCTCTCTCTCTCACACACACACACACACACACACACACACACACACACACACACACACGGGCATGCATGCACACACACACACACACACACACACACACACACACACACACACGGGCATGCACATCGCTATATACGTGCAAAAATCTTGAACGCGGCGGTAATCCCAATTTCACCTCACCTTTAATAGTAGGGTTGTCTATTTTAAACTGATGACCACTTGATACTGCTCGTATACTTCGCAGCAGGCGATTCGTACATAGATATTTTGTCAGTAACAAGGTAGACTACTCTTAACGATCAAATTCATACTCCTTGGCGGTCTGATATAGAGGGTGGGTGTTATGAAGTTGAAAGGCAACGTACGTGACACCATTGTGAGTAACAGAATGGACCTTAACGCTGCTTTAAACAGCGGGGACCCGAAGTAACGCAAGATAGCTTTCTCTTTCTTGTAACCCGTGAGTAAGGGTGGTGTTCTCACACACAAAGGATGATACAGAATGCGAATCTGGGATTCACAAAGTGAGAATATAATAAACGTATTTGACATCTAATCATGAATCTCTGCATGGTCCAATTTTGACACCGACACCCAGTGGTTGTTTTTCTTTTACTTCATTTCTTGACAACAAGAAACATCTTAAGCGCACCTTGCAAATTAACATATGAATTCAAAATATGTTGGAAAGTCACATTGGCACTGAATCGATGCTGGGAATCGACACCAGTTCTTCGAATGGACGAGCGAATGCTTGAACCGCTTTAACTAACGCCTGTTGTTTCGTCGGTTGTTGGAAGAAGGACACACAATGTCCTGTAAAACCCGACAATGATAAACCTGCATAGCTTTGAGCTTTCCTCCCACATTAGGCTGACACGCAGTACTGTAACATACATACTGTTCAAGGTGGCGCTTAACCCGAACTAGTTATTCACACCACATGGGAATTATCTAAACAAAACAAGTGTTACCCCTGTATATTTGTACATTGATCCAGATGGAGTAGAACTTGAATGATCCTCATGGCAGTTTCTATCTACCTCCCGTTCATTCATTTCAGCGTTACCTCAACTACAGTCAGCAGTCAGCAGTCAGCAGTCAGCGCGATCAATTAAATATCTCCCGACAGACACTCTCGATTATCTGCCGAAACACATTCAACGGGACAAAATAATATGAATGGATCACTGAAAATCAGTGATGACGCAACGCATTTTTGCACGACAAGGCGCTCAGGCGGGTAGTTGAAACAAAGAGATATATTACAAAAGGTATGATAATTATCATTTATGCAGAATATGCAAGTTTACACAACAATGAAGACACTTTACAACATAATTGAAATACAGTGAACACGCTTATGACGAACTGACGGATATTAGGAACTTATTTTTTTGGTCCCGGCCATTTGCTGTATACATGCTGTACATATCCCTATAACGAACTACAGTTATAACGAACTAAAATTAGTGCCCCTTTGAGTTCGATATAAGCGTAGTTTACTGTATATGAATATCAACTAATTTGATACACAATCGATGACATGCATACTAGTAAACAGTTTCCAAGCTGTTTCAAGAACCCCGCTTGACCGAAACGAATAATAAAGAGGGAATCATTGCAAATTCAAACATTTTAAATATTTGAACAAATAATTGTTAATGCTCGGAAGGCTATAGCAGATTTCTACAGATGTCTCACTGCGTGAACACTCTGGTGAACTTAGTGTTAAACATTCCTACATTTGAAGGTCAGTTGATGGTCGTGATGTGTAACGAGATGCAAAAATGGTAATGACTAGGGAACCTGAAGTGATAGCCACGTGAGCATTGTAAAGATTTCTACCTTGTGTAAATGTACCCCGGGGCCCCGTGATTAATCGTCTTTATTGTTTGGCGTGCTTGATTTGGTTGGTGTCAAAATGTATTTGGAAGGGAAATTAGGATGACCTGGGCAGAAGTAAAAGGTCACCCTTTCGAGTGTATTACGTCATGGTCAAGGACGAAGGTCAAAGTGTGAATAGGAGTAGCCTCTCTTTCTAAACTCACGTCGTCGACGCTAGACGTTTAGCGGGTTTTGTTTGCATGGCAAAGCCAAACCTCATGTTTCGCCTTTCCGTCATATCAAAAAGCTGAAGAAGCCTTCTTGAGTCGTCTTGAGTAATCTGACAAGTCATGTCACTTGATCGTGGAAGCCTTCCTGTCTCTCCTGTCTTTGAGGTTTGACGCCATGTCAGGTTTAGGTAATTGTACTTGATGCGTATTCTAACGCGATACTTATTCTAACTTGTAGAATACTATATTCAGCAACCCGTGATTGTCGTAAAAGGAGAGTATGCGTGTCGCAACAGGCGACTAACGGGATTGGATGGTCAGGCTCGCTGACAAGGATGATGCATGTCATCGTATCTAAATTGCGTTGGATCGATGCTCATGATGTCAATCAATGGATTGTCTGATCCAGACTCGATTATTTAGAGACCGCTGTCATATAGCTGGAATCAACAAAATTAATAATCTAACTTGTGCTGACATTTTGTGTTCGACTTCCAAAGGAACTTTGAGCTTCTTTGTAACTCTAATGATTATAAATTGAGTTCGTGACAACCGCAAATCTAGTTCGACACATACGGATAAAAATAGTGATAAATATTTATCAACCGAGTATTAGACCTTCCGAGTTCGAAACAACAGGGTTTGACTGTATTTTACAAATATATTAAATAATAATTATGATTGGGATCCTGATGTGATTTTTAGGCAACAAAATACAACAACAAAATATTGAAAAGTTGCAAAATGCAAAAACCAGAAGTTGTTATCCATAACGCTGTATGTTTTCTCATTTACTCACCAACTTCTTGAATACAATCAAACAGTTAGAATGCCAATCAAACACAAACAATAACACAATAACAGCTATTTTGCGTGAATGTTATTAAGCTATAAATGGAAACAGGATTTTCATAATTGCGTGTTTCTAAAACAATCGATGTGTACGTACTTGTCTAGCATATTGAATACAATGTTTGTCTTATTGTGTGTCCTTCGGTTTCATCTATTTTTTGGGAAATATCGTTGTCCTGGAAAAAAATGTGTCACGCATCAGTGACAAAGATGATGTCCGACGCAATTCCCTAATTTGACTTTTCAGGTGAACAATTGACTTGCCTTTGTATGTGTTTGTGACGGGTGCCACCTGTAGGGCAGGATACATTCTCCTTATCGCGAACACTTGGATCATTACAATTTGAGAGTGATTCAAAATAAACACATGCTCATGATATAGTCGGAATTATACTGCATACTTTATCAACTTCTATTGGATATGGAAAGGATTTTGTCGCTTTATTTCTAAAAAAACATTTTTTTCACAGAAAAGATTATGATGATATGCTATTTAGATATGACGCATGGTGGCCCGTTGTGGTGTGCACAGCACACAGGTCACGGTCGTGCACAAAGGCTGGATGGGTGCCCCGGGTGCAAGTTTGACCTTGAGAGTTTCTATGTGTCCCTTGGCATCAACATGGTTATCAGCTGCCTTAATAGGCAAGAAGGTTGGATAAGATGACAACTACCAATAGCGGCGTTTGAAATGTCATTTTGCCGGATCCATTCACTGAAATGAAAGAGCAATTAGTTAACCTCATATTTACCATGTACAGTTGCAATGATATGTAGGCACGGCGGCGCTCTTTGAATGCTCGAAAAATATATATTGTCATCGTCTGAGAATTACCAGTCTCGTTTGGCATAAACTGGCGCAACACGGCAGTACTCGTGCCGCGAGACGCCGGCCTGTCAACCAAACAATGATGTGACATATTAATTTAAAGATTAAAGTATACTGTCTGAAAGTACAGAAATTCTGCTGCTTATAAGTAATGAATAACCTTTAAAAACTATGCTTTTTTTGCAACACAATAAGGGCTATGTTGGGGTGTGGGTGTGGGTGTGGGTGTGGGTGTGGATGTGGGTGTGGGTGTGGGTGTGGGTGTGGGTGTGGGGTGTGGGGCGTGGGTGTGGGTGTGTAAACATACATCACCTCAAAATGATTAAACCTACCTGTGCAGGCTTGGAGGCTACACCGTGACACCTCTGTCTGATTGCTTGGTCCAGGACAATCAGTCCCAGATGGGTTATTGCAGGTTCTCGTTCTGGATTTCATTCCCGTGACACCAGAACCGCACGTAGCTGAGCATGTCTCTGTCCATTCCTCCCAAAATCTCCAATTGCCCTCTGAATGATAACAATAACAACAATAAAAATAACAATAATCCTTCGCTTTGATGAAGTCGGTTGGCCTTTCTGTTTGCTACTCAGGACCAGTCACTTCCCACTCGATACCGTTAATGGGTGATTGTGCATCAAATTTAGATAGGAAATGTAGATTTTGCAATGAATTTAATGACACGACCCAAAACATTGTCAGTGGACGCCCAGCTTTCGCACAAACACGGTATCTTAAGCGACATGATTGCCTGGGTCGATCTTTTCATTTCCGTCTTCGCCATGCTTGTGGTTTTGACACAGACGTCCATCCATGGGACGACCTCGAATATGTAGAGGGTGTCATTGAAAATGAAAGAAACAAAATTCTTTGGAATAGACCCGTATCCAGGCGAACAAACCTGATCTTGTCCTTTTCATACATCCAGTGAAAGCATTTACATCATTGAATGCTCTGTCCCTTTTGACACCAATGTGATTGACAAGATTAAGGAAAAACATGGCAAATATGCGGACCTCGCTTCCGAAATGTCACGCTTGCATCCCAAGTACGAAGTTGTCCGATTTCCCATTGTTCTCGGTGCCTTAGGTTTGCTGCTAGGAATGCAGCCCTTCTGACAATGTGGGTAATGCAGAAGGCTTCAGTGTTGGGTAGTCTTCACATTTTCCGAAAAGTTCTGGGTGGGCTCCATATGGCAGCCCTTCATGGGTTAAGTCCCATTCGCTGTCTGGGCTGCGTTAAGAGGGGGCAAGGGCCCTGAGCGGATGATGAGCCTAACCAGCCTGACTGTGCCAGGATCAACCAAACTCTGTTTACTGCATTTACCTATTTGTATCTGCATAACAATAATAATGAGGATACTGATATAGCGCTAAACTTCATATCATTATTATGCAGGGCAATGGATCCGGACCCATGAGGATCCGGGTTAGGATAGGTCTTCAGCAACCCATGCTTGCCGTAAAAGGCGACTATGCTTGTCGTAAAAGGCGACTAATGGGATCAGGTGGTGGGGCTCGCTGACTTGGTTGATGTAAGTCATCGTATCTCAATTGCTGGGACTGACGCTCATGATGTCAATCACTAAAGATCAATTATAAAAATATTTCAGAAGAAATATTCCGGTGAAATTACAGATGTAAAGATATGATTTTTGTGTATGCTTTAGTGTATATGCACATGGTGTATAACAGGTATGTGAACGAATTCTGGACTATGTGGCATCTATTTATGAATAAACCCCTCCTTCTTCTAAAGTATAATCAAGCGAAGTACAGTTACATAAGCTGACGTGAAAAAGAAAGTCAACTCTTGAAAATTGGATGCACCCCCCAAAAAACAACTGTTATGAAAATTGGGTGTGGAGTGTGGGTGTGGGGTGTGGGGTGTGGGTGTGGATGTGGGTGTGGGTGTGGGTGTGGGTGTGGGTGTGGGTGTGGGTGTGTAAACATACATCACTTCAAAATGATTAAACCTACCTGTGCAGGCTTGGAGGCTACACCGTGACACCTCTGTCTGATTGCTTGGTCCAGGACAATCAGTCCCAGATGGGTCATTGCAGGTTCTCGTTCTGGATTTCATTCCCGTGACACCAGAACCGCACGTAGCTGAGCATGTCTCTGTCCATTCCTCCCAAAATCTCCAATTGCCCTCTGAATGATAACAATAACAACAATAAAAATAACAATAATCCTTCGCTTTGATGAAGTCGGTTGGCCTTTCTGTTTGCTACTCAGGACCAGTCACTTCCCACTCGATACCGTTAATGGGTGATTGTGCATCAAATTTAGATAGGAAATGTAGATTTTGCAATGAATTTAATGACACGGCCCAAAACATCGTCAGTGGACGCCCAGCTTTCGCACAAACACGGTATCTTAAGCGACATGATTGCCTGGGTCGATCTTTTCATTTCCGTCTTCGCCATGCTTGTGGTTTTGACACAGACGTCCATCCATGGGACGACCTCGAATATGTAGAGGGTGTCATTGAAAATGAAAGAAACAAAATTCTTTGGAATAGACCCGTATCCAGGCAAACAAACCTGATCTTGTCCTTTTCATACATCCAATGAAAGCATTTAATTCACTGAATGCTCTGTCCCTTTTGACACCAATGTGATTGACAAGATTAAGGAAAAACATGGCAAATATGCGGACCTCGCTTCCGAAATGTCACGCTTGTATCCCAAGTACGAAGTTGTCCGATTTCCCATTGTTCTCGGTGCCTTAGGTTTGCTGCTAGGAATGCAGCCCTTCTGACAATCTGGGTAATGCGGAAGGCTTCAGTGTTAGGGAGTCTTCACATTTTCCGAAAAGTTCTGGGTGGGCTCCATATGGCAGCCCTTCATGGGTTAAGTCCCATTCGCTGTCTGGGCTGCGTTAAGAGGGGGCAAGGGCCCTGAGCGGATGATGAGCCTAACCAGCCTGACTGTGCCAGGATCAACCAAACCCTCTTTACTGCATTTACCTATTTGTATCTGCATAACAATAATAATGAGGATACTGATATAGCGCTAAACTTCATATCATTATTATGCAGGGCAATGGATCCGGACCCATGAGGATCCGGGTTAGGATAGGTCTTCAGCAACCCATGCTTGCCGTAAAAGGCGACTATGCTTGTCGTAAAAGGCGACTAATGGGATCGGGTGGGGGGGCTCGCTGACTTGGTTGATGTAAGTCATCGTATCTCAAATGCTGGGACAGACGCTCATGATGTCAATCACTAAAGATCCATTGTAAAAATATTTCAGAAGAAATGTTCCGGTGAAATTACAGATGTAAAGATATGATTTTTGTGTATGCTTTAGTGTATATGCACATGGTGTATAACAGGTATGTGAACGAATTCTGGACTATGTGGCATCTATTTATGAATAAACCCCTCCTTCTTCTAAAGTATAATCAAGCGAAGAACAGTTACATAAGCTAACGTGAAAAAGAAAGTCAACTCTTGAAAATTGGATGCACCCCCCAAAAAACAACTGTTATGAAAATTGGTTCTCCCCAGTTATGTTTCTAGGTTTGTCAGCACCATACCCGTGCTCGTGGGTTTCACCGAAGTGGTAAACGTCTGAGACCTGCATCACTTCGGACTTTCCTCCCACATTAAGCTGACACGCCGTGATATAACTGGAATACTGTTAAAAGCGGCGTTAAACCCAACTCACTCACTCACTCACTCGAACATGGGTGTATACTTTTTTTGACTGTCCGTTTACAACAATGAAGCTCACCAGGGCATTCTGGCACGACACACTGTGACGTTCTTGTTTGAACGCCTTCGCCCGAACACGATGTTCCAACGGTGCAACTCCTCTCTCGAGTCTGTAAACCTCTGACGTTCGAGCCGCACGTACTTCGACAAGACTCAGTCCAATTTCCCCAAACACCCCAGCTGTTATTAGCTGAAATATTGTTAAAGACCACAAAGAACATGAAACAAAAAAATATTCAAATAGGAAGGTTTAAATATGATATTGGAAAACATAACTGGTTCGAAATATGAAGTTACCGGTTCTTATTTATCTTATGTACACTTTGCACCCTCATCATTTGGATGTTTTCACTCGAGGATTTGAAAAATAGATAACGCCAGAGCATATAACCAGGATTGATTATCCATCGAAACAGATTCCATCGGGCTTAAAGGCAAAATAGTTGTGATAAATCATGAATGGATCACTAACAATCTCTGATGACACCGGGTGCCCTATCGACACCGGTGCGACTACGATTGTCGTAAAAGGCGACTAATGGGATCGGGTGGTGGGGCTCGCTGACTTGGTTGATGTAAGTCATCGTATCTCAATTGCTGGGACAGACGCTCATGATGTCAATCACTAAAGATCCATTGTAAAAATATTTCAGAAGAAATGTTCCGGTGAAATTACAGATGTAAAGATATGATTTTTGTGTATGCTTTAGTGTATATGCACATGGTGTATAACAGGTATGTGAACGAATTCTGGACTATGTGGCATCTATTTATGAATAAACCCCTCCTTCTTCTAAAGTATAATCAAGCGAAGAACAGTTGCATAAGCTGACGTGAAAAAGAAAGTCAACTCTTGAAAACTGGATGAACCCCCCAAAAAACAACCGTTATGAAAATTGGTTCTCCCCAATTATGTTTCTAGGTTTGTCAGCACCATACCCGTGCTCGTGGGTTTCACCGAAGTGGTAAACGTCTGAGACCTGCATCACTTCGGACTTTCCTCCCACATTAAGCTGACACGCCGTGATATAACTGGAATACTGTTAAAAGCGGCGTTAAACCCAACTCACTCACTCACTCACTCGAACATGGGTGTATACTTTTTTTGCCTGTCCGTTTACAACAATGAAGCTCACCAGGGCATTCTGGCACGACACACTGTGACGTTCTTGTTTGAACGCCTTCGCCCGAACACGATGTTCCAACGGTGCAACTCCTCTCTCGAGTCTGTATACCTCTGACGTTCGAGCCGCACGTACTTCGACAAGACTCAGTCCAATTTCCCCAAACACCCCAGCTGTTATTAGCTGAAATATTGTAAAGACCACAAAGAACATGAAACAAAAAATGTTTCAAATAGAACGGTTTAAATATGATATTGGAAAACATAACTGGTTCGAAATATGAAGTTACCGGTTCTTATTTATCTTATGTACGCTGTGCACCCTCATCATTTGGATGTTTTCACTCGAGGATTTGAAAAATAGATAACGCCAGAGCATATAACCAGGATTGATTATCCATCGAAACAGATTCCATCGGGCGTAAAGGCAAAATAGTTGTGATAAATCATGAATGGATCACTAACAATCTGTGATGACACCGGGTGCCCTCACACAATTTTCATAAAAAGTATGTATGTTGACACGTGTTTCAGTATGGAAAGGCCACACATCTATTCATGTTGAAGATAAACAGGTGAGGTGAGGTGAAATTGGGTTTAGCGCCAGACAGGGTAATAACAAGTACCATCTTTTAACGTCTTTTGGTACGACGCGGCCGGGGATCGAACCCCGGACCTTCCGCTCTCCGGGCTGACGCTCTACCACTAGACCACGGAGGCGGTCGAAGATAAACAGAATTTGTTTGAGATGTTTTAGTAGTAAAAAGTTCAGTTGTTTAGCATTAGTTAACTGGGGGGCACATTGCTAGTCCAACAGGTTATCATGTACACATTTGCCGTTCCAGTGAAACAATTGCAAATTATCGTGTATACAAATATACGAAAACAAAGTGTGTCGATAGCCTAAAGTATAGAATTACGTTAATGATAATATGCTCTTTGAGAAAAGGTTGAAGGTAAATGACTGTCCTTATTGTAACATTTTTTTAAAGCAGTCATTATGAAAATACAACATGAAACATGTTTTGTTCAGGTAAACAATTGACTTGCCTTTACATGTGTTTGTGCCGGTGTCACGAAATATATTCGCCCCCAGAATAAAATCTACCTCCGGCGAATTTATACCGGTACAGTTCCGCCCCTCTCGAAATAAACTCTCCCCCACCCTACGAAATAAAATCTCCCCCCAGAATATTTCCTCCCCTGTCGTTTTATAAATACTTGCCATGCAGTTGCCAATAGTTTTAATGTTAATTTGTTTATGTGTTTTTTTATTCATTTTTTTTATCCCCTTTATTTTTTTCTGAGTTTAACATTTAGTTACTTGTGTGTGTGTGTGTGTGTGTGGTGAGGGGGGGGGGGGGGGGGGATTTGTTGATTTTTGTTAGTATTTCATTGATTTTGAGGGTGTGGAAGGGGGGTTGGGAGGGGGGGTTCGGAGGGGGGGTCCCACCTTTCCTTTCGTTTTTCATAATAATATATTTTTAAGTTGAAACGTATGAATCCCTTCTCAGAATGCTTTATCTCAGTTCTATATGACGTACTATTTTACTTCTCTGTGTCGTTCTTGTTTTCTCTTCAGTGTGAGGTTAAACTGTATCATTTTTACTATTTTGATATTTTGCAATATGTTGTGGTCATCAGTTATGCAAATCAGTTTCGGTGTGTCTTTTTAACAAGATGTTCTTCATTAATATTCACTGCCAGCCCCAACAATTACATGCACACTTTGCTTTGACGATGCCGGTTGATGTTGTTCAATACAGGTGTTTTTGAATCTATTCTACATGCTAATCATTTCGGGAAGATGATACACATTTATCTATATTTTGGGTTACATTGCTTATAAAGATTATACATATAAACGTACGCAGGCTTAGTCGATTTTAAAGTAGATTTAATCAGTGCTGAATTAGATAGTTATGATTTTGTATGTTTAACAGAAACCTGGTTGCACCATGATATTCTAGCCCCTGGTATTACACTGATACCATTTTCAAATCGTAGCCTGTATTAAGGAATATATTTTAGATCTTTAATCAGAGTATAACGGCGTGGATATGTTGACAGTTTTTACGTAGTGTTTCTACGAGGACTCACGGAACATTTTCTCCCCCGAACTATATATTTATATAGACTTGTCATGCAGTTCAACAATTGTAATTTTCTAAAACTGCTTTTGCTACGTGGTGTCTTTGTGGTATATTTTGATGGAGAATATCAGCTTCTCAACAAGTTTTACTTGCGTGCATTATTGCATGTATTAATGGTTGAATAATTTTGAACTGAACTGTCCGAAAGTTTATATCTAACATTTTGGAATTGAAGACAGTGATAAAGTCTTATGTCAATATGTGGACTCATAAATATTGTTTTTATGTTTTAAAGGGATATGATATTTTCTTATGAAATATCGCGTAATAGAGTAATTTGCATACTTTACCATTCATTGTACCATTCTAAACCATGTGAATGTTGTATGTCAGTCAATCGGGTGAGAAAACAGCCCAATCCTCGCTCTATAAAGGACTATGTCAATCATTTTGCAAGTTGAAATGACCCCTGATACTTTATGAATACTTTTTGACAGTTTATGGAGTAAAAATCAATGCTGATTAGTCAAACCGCTATTTTGGGCTTACCATGCGGTTCAAGATAATCGAGCACTGTTCGACTTGTTTTTAGCCGAGCGGTCCTAACAGCGCCTATGGAAATACTAGACCATAAATGAACTGTTTCGATTTGCCAATGGAAATACTACACCATAAATGAACTGTTTCGATTTGCGCGGTTTCACCAACTGCTAGCCCCTAGCGGTTTGCAGTTGGTGAAACCGCGCACAATGGAAACTAAGTCGCCGAACTTTTAAGCATAGTTTTTGTATTTAGCATTTCACCCGCCTTCCTAAACGTGCCCCAAACCGCGTCGCAAACCGCGCACATGGAAACTAAGTCGCCGAAATTATAAGCATAGTTTTTGTATATAGCATTTCATCCGCCTTCCTAAACGTGCCACAAACCGCGTGGCAAACCGCGCACATGGAAACTCAGCCTAAAGGGCGGCGGCTTTTACATAAGCCAGTAAAGCTTGTTTGTCAATCCCCATTCATATATTTAAAAATCTGTTGAAACAAAATACATTGTAAAGCCTGGTTTGTTTGCATTAAAATCAAAACAACGTGTAAGGTGTAAAAAGCTTTTACATAAAAGAGCAAAATACATGGGGGAGAGTAAATACATAATTCTATATAATTTTCTTGAATGGAGCACATTTGAGAGAAAAAAGATAATCCCAGCATATGCGATATTACCGTGTTGAAAGAATTTATATCAGTCATATATTTCTAACTTAGATCACCGGTATGTAACCCAGGTAAAGCATGCATATCGGGGAACATTGTAATGTTGGTACAGTTTATCATGTCTTCGGCTTTAGCATTACACATTGGCTTTTCACATTCCTCAAGGTTTTAATGTTTATTTGTTTATGTACTTTTTTATTATTTTTTTTCTCTGCTTTATTTTTTCTGGGTTAAATATTTATCTAAATATACATTTAGTTACTTGTATGTGTGGGGGTGTTAAACAGAAACCTGGTTGCACTATGATATTCTAGCCACTGATACCATTTTTAAATCGTATAGCCTGTATTTAAGGAATATATTTTAGATCTTAAATCAGAGTATAACGGACAGCCTGAGCAGGAGGCGCGCATGGATATGTTGACAGTTTTTAAGTAGTTAGTGTTAAAACCGAATGTTTGCGAGGATTAATAAGATTTCTGAATTCAGTTACAACAGTAACCGTACATGTATTTGTTACATTAAGTCATGATTTCATTCAACTTTGTTTGGTATGATATATATCTTATAATTATTTTAGGATGGAAGGTACAGTTACCAAATAAAATATACTGAAATATCAATTCATTATGACCATATTTCAATACCTTTTTTTAAAGCAACCCTCCTTACATTAAAGATATCTATTTAAAGAATATAGTACTTAAAGACATTGCAACAAACCGAATAATCAGGGGGGAGACTTTATACTGAGGGGGGCGCGAAATATATCCGCCCGGGGGAGATTTTATTTCAGAACAGATTCTCCGGGGGAGAATCTGTACCGGTATAAACTCTCCGGGGGGAGAATTTGTACGGGGGAGAGTTTATACCGGGACACCGGGTGCCACCGGTGGGGCAGGATACGCTCACCTTTTCACGAACACCTGGTATCATCACTATTTGATAGTGATTCATTAACGCGTGCTTATGATGCTGTCGGAATCGTACGATGGACAATTCAGCAGAGATTTCTTGTGAATATGGAAAAGGGTTTGTCGTATTTATTGTTGAGAATTGGGAGTTACTATACCGTATAGCTTCAATACACTGAAAGGGCAAAATACCATATTCAACAAAGGACGTAGTGAAATAAAGTTGAGGTGCTAAAACAGCTGTCTGCAAAATCGAAAAATGATCACACACCTGAATAGGAGATTCTCACTTGACAGGATATCACATGCGATGTTGTGACACACAATATACAATCGTGTCCCAGTATGCATTATCTTGTTGAATAAAACACCTAAGGACCTAGTGACATTTCTCTCATGTTGACGCCCCCGAAAACACTGGCGTTAAATTCAAAACATTTACTGTCTCCAAAAATCGAAACTTAAAACGTTATATTTTAGTGGTTGCCAAATCATCTAAAGGGTTGCTGTAGTTTGTTACTGAATTACGTATAATTACATTTCCATCAGTACATGTTTCATATACAATACCTGTCGCTTGAGATGAGGCATTTGACACAACTGTTAGTATAATCCATAATGTTGCCAAGGCCTGTGGTATCCACATTGTCTTTTATCGGTGTAAGTCTACAACATGAACATAGTTTTGTAACGATAAAATGAAATATCAAAATGTATAAGGTAGTTCCGCGATAAATCTCAAAGAAGCATCAAGTATGTTGCTTGTTTCACGATAAAACAGTGTTCTATCATTACGTCATTTCTGGAGACTCGAACTTGTAATTGCAAATTGATGACGTCGTAAATTGGACGACCTTATATTTTAGAGGGCAGTGTCTAGTAAGTTGTTCCCCATAGATGTAGCTGGGCAACGCAGATAAACACTGTGGCTGAACGAACGCATCCATTAATGTAAGAGATCTTACAATCGGAATTGGGAGAAAAGGTACAAATACACTCTTAAAAAAAAGAAACCTACACCGAAACGTCGCTCTTAATTGTAAGAAAGAAGTTGTTCATCCATAAGTACTTATCCTTACTTGGACAACTCGTCGTCGTTGTTTATCGTACAATAAAACACATCAGGAAGTAACCGGGGCTGCGTCACTCATGGTATATTCTCCCTCCAGTGTTGTATTGCACGATAAATAACGACTACAGATCAGTCCTTTCTTAAACATTAGCCAGTCAAAAAACAAAATCATTACACAAATACAAATATATATGAGGAAGAGAATCTATGGATGCCAACTTCTTTATTATGACGAAACACAACGTTTAAGACTCAGGCCCCTGAAGCAGGATAGTGATATAACTGAAACACTGGACCCATATATATAAATAGACAAGGTACGTCACTCGCCATCTTGGCCGAGGTTGAAATCGGCTGTATCGTTTAAATTACATGTAAATGTGTGCATGTCATGTTCACAATACCTCCACACCTCCCTCCAAATACGACCTGCATGCCACAAACCTTTATTTTTGACAATTTATTACCTATATCGGGCAATTTTATCGACATATTGGCTCAGTCGCGGCTGTGGGTCACGGAAGTAAACAAATAATCTCCGCGCACAATGGCGTCGAGTGCTGTGATTGGTCCGCGCTCCAACCATAACAAACGCACATGGGGATATTTACCAATCAGAGCGCTCGAGGCCATTGAGCGCGGAGATTTTTGTATACTTCCGTGACCCACAGCCGCGACTGAGCCAATATGTCGATAAAATTGCCCGATATAGGTAATAAATTGCCAAAAATAAAGGTTTGTGGCATGCAGGTCGTATTTGGAGGGAGGTGTGGAGGTATTGTGAACATGACATGCACACATTTCCATGTAATTTAAACGATACAGCCGATTTCAACTTCGGCCAAGATGGCGAGTGACGTACCTTGTCTATTTATATATATGGGTCCAGTGTTTCAGTTATATCACTATCCTGCTTCAGGGGCCTGTGGTTTAAGAGTATATGCTTACTCCTTCATCAGGTGAATGGTGAAGGAGTAAGCATATACTCCAAAACGTTATGTTTCGTTATAGTAAAGAAGTTCACATCCATCAATTCCCTTCCTTATGTGTATCACTTCTAAATGCCATTCAAAGACTACAAATATATAGGCCAATGTAGGTGCATGTTAATTCATATTCAAGAGTCTTGTATATCATACGACACCAGGAATCAGTTATCAGCAATATTTACCTGAGACACCTTGTTGGATAGCTTCTTCAAATGAGTCTACGGAGTCGGGTGAAACAACCGCCGTTACACCATGATCCTATATGGCTTTCGTTGGTCACACAATTCAGGTTTTGAATGTGTTTGATCCGAGTTTCCTTGTGCATGGGTGGTTTTGATAAACACCGTCCTAAAATAAACTTGGATCGTGACTTGCAAACCAGTTTACGCAATATCTAACAAAAGGTGCAACGAAGGTAATTGAATGCATCGTGTGTAATATCCATTCATGTACGAGTAATAAATATTTATAAACATAGCATGTCACATGTACAAGGAAGAAATATAATAGAACTATCTACTACACTTCTTCCTGGTACATGTGACATGCTATGTTTATAAATTTAACTAACACCTCATTAAATATGATTTGACATCTTTATCATAATCATATCATGTTATTTCACGGCACCGACATTTTGTAAATGTATATGTAGCAGTGACATTTTAAGGGTATTATAATGTCATAATTTGGTGTCTTTGTATATATCTATTTTACAAGTATTGGATGTAACATGGTGTTTCATATTTTATGGTTCAAAGGTAAAATATGAATAAAAATAATGTATAAGTCATAAAAAGGTTGTTAAAAATATTGATGGTTGGTGGCAGTATTCTAATGTTTGTGGTTTTAAGCGAAATGTCAATTAGATTGACATTTGATTTTGTTTATCATTAGTTCCTATGAATATCCATCTGAATGGTTATGACGTCAGAGTTATGTAAAGTATAATGCTGGATCAAGAGTATTGCCTCATTCTGGATCCAGGATGAAAGTTGTTTATCACCTGACCCTAATTCTTAACTTCTCATTGGCTAATTTAAAAAACTAAGATGGTCTTCTTTGCACCAATCTAACCAACTCACAATCACAGCACCGCACAGGCAACAACAAGGTGGCAGTAGGATTCAACAGGTCAGTTAAATACTTAAACACTAAATTATGTTTAGATTTATTATGTCTTTTACATGTTCATTAAGTATGTTGTTTCTTAGAAATAAATGTCATTTTGTATCTTGTTAAAACTGATAAGGTTAAAAAATGTATTTAAGTATCTAAAGTATCTGATGTTTTGTCAACTAAGTCAAACCTAAAGTCCATGTGGTTGTGTAGAAAGTTGCAACAAATGTTCTGATTAGAGTTAAAAATAGTTATTAAACGTCTGCTTTTGTCAGTTGGTTGTGTGTGTATATATATATAAAAATGGTTTTGTTTGAATTGTGTGAGCGGAGACCCTGAGTGATGGTGAATGCATTGTCACAATGTAGTATGATTGTGTTTATGAATTACAGGCAATCTATGGTCATCGGACGTGAGTCACCACGTTCAATTACATGGCTCATTCCACAAATAGGTAAGGCTCATTAGCATGTTTAAATATATTTTATCTTCATGTACACTTTGTATGTAGCTTTTGATGGTTACTACGTGCTTATTTAAATGTACGTCAGCTTACTTGTGGAATTATGTGTATATTAGGTATATGTGTAAATATTGTTTTAATTTTGAGTATGTGGGCAAAATGTTGTATTTGGCGGGAAATTGTCTCCCTTGGCGTGATAACATGTGTCATCACTAATGGATTAATTTGTAACAATTTACAATGTATTATGAGATACCATAGTATTAATGTATTCTTTATATAAGCTACTTGTGATATGAATGTATAACTGATATAATGTATGGCCGTTTCTATTCTGTTGTAATTGTTTCAGGGCCATTTTCTCCCTTTCTCCATTCCGTCATTGCAACGTTTCTTCATCTGAATAAAAACCGATCACAACCCCACAGCAAGTCATATATTGGCGTCAAACCAGCTGTAACATTTGGAGCCCCCGGTGAGGAAATTATTCAGATAGGATCTGCACCTGATGGTGACCGGAAGTTGATCTGATGTTGACCGGAAGTTGATCTGATGTTGACCGGAAGTTGATCTGATGTTGACCGGAAGTTGATCTGATGTTGACCGGATGTTGATCTGATGATGACCGGAAGTTGACTTGTTTACATCATGTGATCTGCCTTGCTGTGAGTTACCTGTCTTTGCCTTGTGATATCTATTTTCCCTGTTTTAATTAGCGTGCTGTGATAATGTTACTTTGCTGAACTCACCATGAACACTGGATCAATAGATTGTTTATACAATCATGTGAACATTTTACAGCATTGAACTTTTAACGTACAGCAGGGATCCAGTGAACATTACAGATTGACATGGTGTATTGGACATTTACTGATTCTGTGATATTTTATATTGTCTGACTTTTATATATATTTACATTGCATCTGAAGACTGTGATATTTGTGTATCTACGGGTTGTGAAACAAAAATGAATTTAGTAGTTGCCCTGATTGATCTCATATTGCCCATGTTTATTTTATAGGTTCGTTTTTTTGCCTTTGTTATGTGTGGTATGCGTATGGTTACATTGTGACATGTGTGATTGAATGATGAATTTGGTCACTGGTGTGTAGTCCCTGTGTTGTGTTAGGTCTTAGTCAGTTATATAGTTACATATAGGTACACTTTAATTACACTTTAATTAGTATATCAAAACAAACTTGGTTTTATATTAACTAAATTACCTAAATAGTACTTAGTCAATTTAATTATTTATCCAATCTCAACTAGGTAATAATACAGTTTAGTTTCAAGGCACCCAATATTATACTTGTTGTTGCCCGTTTACTCTTTTTGTTTAGGCACTCATCACTCAACTAACCCTTTAGTTGGTACAGCACACCTAAGTTTTAAGTTAACTCCCATGCAGCATTTGTTTTGCGTTGTAGACGGCTTTTAGTGGTGTTTGGATAAGTGTACTGGTACTTAGTTTTGTAGTTGGGCAGTTAGGTCTATAAGACATGGAGGGATTTGCAGGTATCAAGGAGGAGGATCCAGAACAGAAGGAGCAACCAGGGTCTGATATCATGCCAGCCTTAGAGTCAGATGTAGGCGAGCTTAGTCTCACTGGACTTAGCGATACTTTGAAGCAGATGGGTGTAGTACCTGTGGTAGATAGCCCTGAACATTTTCAGGATTGGATGGTTTCCTATTTGCAGTCGGTAGGGAAATTGCCCGGTGGTATTCAGGCTGATTCTGAAGGTACATGGGGTAACAAAGGTTCTGTGGTTACTAAGGCTTTTCAATCAGATGCTAACCCATTAGAGAGTAAAGGTCCTCAGTTTACTCCTGTTACTCAGGCAGACATTAGTAAATCTGTAGTCACTTTAAGTCAGACTCCTAAGTTGTCATCTTTCTTTGGTGAAGCTGGAAAGGGTGAGGCTTCTTATGATTTATGGCGCTATGAGGTAGAGTGTCTCTTGGCTGAGAGTGCTTATCCTAAACATGTCATATTTGAGGCTGTTAGGCGCTCTCTGAAGGGTAAAGCTGGTAAAGCTGCTTCACTTTTAGGTCTGCAGTCTTCCCTTGATTCCGTGTTAGCTAAACTTACAAGTGTTTATGGCAGCTGTGAGGAAAGTGAATCCCTGATGGCAAGGTTTTATAGTGCCAAACAGATGGCAGAAGAAGATGTTTCTTCTTGGGGTTGCCGACTTGAAGACCTATATGCTAAGGCTAGACAGAGTAGTAAGTCATCACCTAGTGAGGCTAACCAAGCCCTCAGGAGTGTTTTCTGGCAAGGTCTTAAACCAAATTTGAAGGATGTATCTGGCCACAAGTACGATGCTATTGAGGACTTTGATAAGTTGCGTGTAGCGATTAGAAGGATTGAATTTGAGTTGAATCAGAGGAAGCCCCTAGAATCTTTAAAGAAGCCAATTCCTTCTAAAATGGCTGCTAAATCTGACAGTGATTACCAGGAATTGAAGGGTATGGTTCAACAATTAACAGCAGAGTTTGGTGCCATTAAAAGGCAATTAGCTGACATTCCCACTCTCACTCCCACGCCATCTCCTTCAGGAGCTAGAGGAGGAGGCAGATCAGATCGTGGCTCATTTTCTATTCGTGGCAGATCTAATATGTCTCATTGGAACAATAATGGACGGGGTCAGTTCAGCGCTAGAGGTCATCCTACATATGGTCCTTCACACTTACCTTATCAGGGAGCTGTTCCTCCAGATGGTAGGCAGGGTATTGTCTGTTGGAAATGTGGACAGATAGGTCATTTGTGGCGTGGATGTAGGGTTATCATGGACCACAACTGGACTTTAAACATGCACAGGCCCATGGAGGCAGGCGATTCATGGGCCAATCCACAAGCAAACCAGAGACAACGCCTACCACAACTCCAGAAGGATTGATCGGGAAAGCGAATGAAGCCAGTGTCACAGTGGGAGGTAAAGTATGCAAAGCTTTACTTGATACAGGTTCCACAGTGTCTACTGTTAGTGAATCATTCTACAGGCATCAATTATCTCATCTTCCAATGCATCAACTTGACCGTATTTTGGACATAGAGTGCGCAGATGGTGGAACATTGCCATACCTAGGGTATATTGAGAGTGAGTTGTTAGCCCCAGGCCTTGATTCAATGGACACTTTGCCTTGTTTACTATTAGTTGTCACAGACAGTAGATATAACTTGTCAGTGCCAATCTTTTTGGGTACTAATATCTTGTCATCTTTGATGGAGAGATGTAAGGCAACAGTGGGTACTAGATTTCTTCAGAAAGCATCACTTCATACCCCATGGTATTTGACATTTAGGAATATGGTCATTAGTGAGAAGGAGCTAGCGAAGAATGATTGGAGGTTAGGACTGGTTATTCCACCAAATTCACAAGTCATTATCCAGGGTTATGTTGACAAGGAAATCAGTTATCCTCAAGCTCTTGGTACACTACAGTCATGTCAGAGTTCAACTATTCCATCAGACATCGATGTTTCTCCTTCACTTATGTTGTACAAGTATAGGAAGCAGGATCCAATCCAGGTGCACTTGTCAAATGTTACCACTCGTACTGTTGTTATTCCACCCAGAGCTGTACTCTGTGAAATTCAACCAGTATCTGTAGAAGAGTCCAAGCTGAGTCAGTCATACAATACTGAGTCTATTTTGAGCCTTATTGATGTCAATGATAAAGGACTTACCCCCGAAGAACTAGATAAAGGTGTTAAACTTATCTCAAAGTACATTGATGTCTTTTCAAGTGGGGAATTAGATCTTGGTCATTCAACTGCAGTACAACATCGTATCAAGTTAATGGATAAAACTCCTTTTAAACAAAGGCATCGACGTATTCCCCCAGCCATGTTTCAAGAGGTGAAAGATCATCTTAGACAGTTGCTAGCATGTGGAGTTATACGTAGATCACATAGTCCTTGGGCTTCTAACATTGTCCTGTGTAGGAAGAAGAATGGAAAACTTAGAATGTGCGTGGACTTCAGACAACTAAACAATTCAACTATTAAGGACAGTTTTGCTTTACCAAGGATAGAGGAAATTTTAGATTGTCTAGCTGGCAGTAAGTTTTACACTAAGTTGGACATGAAGTCTGGGTATTACCAAGTCGAACTTGCAGAAGAACATAAGGAGCGCACTGCTTTTACAGTTGGCCCTTTAGGTTTCTTTGAGTATAATAGGCTTCCGTTTGGACTTTGCAACAGTCCGGCAACATTTCAGCGTCTCATGCAAGATTGTCTTGGAGATTTGCATTTATCAATCTGTGTGATATACATTGATGATCTTATCATATTTGCTGATAGCTATGAGGAACACTTAGAACGTCTCACCAAAGTTTTTGAACGCCTGCGCCAATGCAACTTAAAACTGGCTCCAGATAAGTGTGAATTCTTCAAAGAGAAAGTTGCCTATGTTGGACATGTCATTTCCAAGGATGGAGTTGAACCAGATCCTGCAAAAGTAGAAGCAATCAGAAATTGGCCACGACCTACTAACCCTTTTGATGTAAGGAAGTTTTTAGGTTTCGCAGGATACTACAGACGGTTTGTAGAGAATTTCTCTAAGATATCGAAGCCTCTATCCCAATTAATGCCTAGCCCGAAAGACAAGAAAGGAAAACCTTCAGTGGACTGAATTTGGGGAGATCCTCAGGAAGCAGCATTCCAGGAGTTGAAGGATAGACTTTCATCGCCGCCGGTACTCGGTTACTGTGATTACTCAATCCCCTTTGAACTCCATACCGATGCCAGTCAACGTGGCCTAGGTGCTGTTCTATACCAGAATCAAGGCGGGAAGCAGAGAGTCATTGCCTATGCCAGCCGAGGATTGTCAAAGTCGGAGCACAACTACTCAGCCCACAAATTGGAGTTTCTTGCATTGAAATGGTCAATCACTGAGAAGTTCCATGATTACCTCTTTGGCAATCAATTCACTGTATATACAGATAACAACCCACTGACATATATTCTGACTACCGCGAAGCTCGACGCAACTGGCCACAGATGGCTAGCTGCCTTGTCAGCTTACAATTTTGATGTCAAATACCGACCTGGAAAATCAAATATTGATGCAGATGTGCTGTCAAGGATTCCAGGAGATCATGCAACAGAGCCTGCAGATAATCAGATTTCCTCAGAATCTGTCAAGGCTATCTGTCAGTCTGTTTCTGCACCCAATTATGTTGAGTG
The DNA here is from genome assembly GCF_022045235.1 of Haliotis cracherodii. Lineage (NCBI taxonomy): Eukaryota > Metazoa > Mollusca > Gastropoda > Lepetellida > Haliotidae > Haliotis > Haliotis cracherodii. The sequence goes on along the minus strand of NW_027266270.1, from coordinate 13,392,199 downwards.
TTTAAGCATGTCCTCAGAGTCGGTAGATGTTGGTGATACAGGTCATGACCTGAAGAGCATGTCTCCAAAGGATTGGAGACATGAACAGTTTTGTGATCCGACACTTGCAGATGTCATCAAATGGGTCAGAACAGGACAAAAGCCAAGAAATGATTACATGCAATCCAGTGAATTTACATCCCTTTCTCGCAGATTTGACAACCTTAAACTCAAGCAAGGTGTGCTATACAGAGTGACTACCATGGATGATGAACTTGCAGAACAGTTGGTACTTCCTTATCATCTCCGTGCCCAAGTTCTCAAGAGTCTTCATGACGATATTGGTCATTTAGGACGGGATAGAACATTGGCTTTGGTAAGAGAGCGATTCTATTGGCCTGGAATGGCAAGTCAAGTTGAGAAATGGGTGAAGGAATGCCAGAGATGTTTACGCCGAAAGTCAACAACAAATACCAGAGCTCCCTTAGTGAATATCGAGACCACATATCCATTGGAGTTAGTTGCTATGGACTTTCTTACCTTGGAACCTTCGAAGGGGAACTATCAGCACATCCTTGTAATTACGGATCACTTCACTAAGTATTCTCAGGCTGTTCCAACAAGAAATATGACTGCCCGTACAACAGCAGAAGCATTTCTTAATCACTTTGTAGTACATTATGGTTTACCAGCCCGAATCCATTCGGACCAAGGTGCAAACTTCGAAAGTCGTCTGATTGAGGAGCTGTGTACAATTACCGGAATGAAGAAGTCGAGGACAACACCGTACCATCCTATGGGTAATGGCCAGACAGAGCGCTTCAACAGAACACTTTTGAATATGCTTGGCACCCTTGAACCTGATCAAAAGAAGGATTGGAAGATGCATGTTTCTCCTCTAGTTCATGCCTACAACTGTACCAAACATGAAACTACGGGTCATTCTCCCTTTTATTTAATGTTTGGACGTCATCCAAGATTGCCGATAGACCTTGCATTTGGAATTGACAGAGACCATGCCAACCAGTCGTTACAATTATACACAAAGTCTCTGTGTGACAGACTAAAGAAATCATATGAATTGGCCTCTAACATCACCAGGAAGTCTAAGAGAAAGCAAAAGCAGAACTATGATCAGCGAGCAAGAGGAGCAGCTGTCCATGTTGGGGATAGAGTACTGGTAAAAGCCCTTGCCTTCGAAGGTAAACATAAGCTAGCAGACCGGTGGGAGGATGATGCATACATTGTCAAAGGACACCCAAATCCCACTATACCCGTGTTTGTAGTGGAGCCAGAGAATGGAGAGGGTCGAATAAGAACTTTGCATCAGAATCATCTCCTCCCTATTGGAAGTGTTGCAATGGAAACCGTAAGACCTAAACCAAAACCAAGAAAGAGAACGAGTATTCAAACTGTGACAGACAAACCAGATGACATACTGGAACATGATGAAGACCATGACGAGGTTATTTTGTCAGTTTCATCTACTCCTCATATTGATTCTGTCTCTTCAGCCAGTGATACATCCACAGGTAACATGGTTGGTGCTGAAGTTCAACTGACGGAAATGAAGCAACAGGATGAAGGTGATTTAATCCATGTTGAAGATCTTGTACAAGATCGAACTGAGGAAGAAACTGAATCAGTGGAAGTTGATCGTATTGGTGATTCTCCATCAGAATCAGAGTCCACATCAGTCACTGAAGATCAAGATGTAATGGATGTTAAGGTCGTTTCGGATCTTGCCAATATCACAGATGTCTCCGATGCTGCCAATGGCATTGCAACGGATGGTGCTCATGTCACAGATCTTGCAACTGTCCCGGATGTGGCTGATGTAGACCACATCAGTGATGTTGCAACTGTCATGGACGTCATGCCAGAAAATCTTGAAACAGAGACTAAAAGTAGTCCCGAGACATCTGGAGTGAACAATGCAAGGACTGGACCTCCTGTGCAACCTATTCCCCCAAGTCGGCCCAGACGATCAGACAGAATTACACGGAAACCTGCATGGCAAACTAGTGGTGAGTTTGTCATGTCACAAACAGGTCGACCACCAGACTGGCTGGAGAAAGCAAGATTTCTAGAACATCTGGCAACCAGTGGAACTTTTGACACATTGCCTTCTAAGGTATCAGATGTTCTTTTATCCGTCGTCAAAGATAAATGATAGATGACGGGGACGTCATTTATTGATAGGGGGGTAGTGTGTAGCAGTGACATTTTGAGGGTATTTTAATGTCATAATTTGGTGTCTTTGTATATATCTATTTTACAAGTATTGGATGTAACATGGTGTTTCATATTTCATGGTTTAAAGGTAAAATATGAATAAAAATAATGTATAAGTCATAAAAAGGTTGTTAAAAATATTGATGGTTGGTGGCAGTATTCTAATGTTTGTGGTTTTAAGCGAAATGTCAATTAGATTGACATTTGATTTTGTTTATCATTAGTTCCTATGAATTTCATTCATCTGAATGGTTATGACGTCAGAGTTATGTAAAGTATAATGCTGGATCAAGAGTATTGCCTCATTCTGGATCCAGGATGAAAGTTGTTTATCACCTGACCCTAATTCTTAACTTCTCATTGGCTAATTTAAAAAACTAAGATAGTCTTCTTTGCACCAATCTAACCAACTCACAATCACAGCACCGCACAGGCAACAACAAGGTGGCAGTAGGATTCAACAGGTCAGTTAAATACTTAAACACTAAATTATGTTTAGATTTATTATGTCTTTTACATGTTCATTAAGTATGTTGTTTCTTAGAAATAAATGTCATTTTGTATCTTGTTAAAACTGATAAGGTTAAAAAATGTATTTAAGTATCTAAAGTATCTGATGTTTTGTCAACTAAGTCAAACCTAAAGTCCATGTGGTTGTGTAGAAAGTTGCAACAAATGTTCTGATTAGAGTTAAAAATAGTTATTAAACGTCTGCTTTTGTCAGTTGGTTGTGTGTGTATATATATATAAAAATGGTTTTGTTTGAATTGTGTGAGCGGAGACCCTGAGTGATGGTGAATGTATTGTCACAATGTTGTATGATTGTGTTTATGAATTACAGGCAATCTATGGTCATCGGACGTGAGTCACCACGTTCAATTACATGGCTCATTCCACAAATAGGTAAGGCTCATTAGCATGTTTAAATATATTTTATCTTCATGTACACTTATGTATGTCCCGAGTGTCATTAATAGCGACAAAAGTAATGTTTGGGCCGAGACATAAAACTGACCCTACCTGTGTTGCAAAACGAACATATTTATTTCTAAAACGTTTTGCTTTACTTATTGGCAGCAAGCCATCTGCTCTTGTTCAAAGCAGCACACAACTAAATATTGACATATCGTTTTCAGTTTCAACAAAATCAGCAAATTCGCTATCGTGTCACTGGATCCATCACTTAATTATTTATTCACGTGTCTGGTAATGATCTAACGTTCACGTTTTATCATGACTGAAAAATGGCCAAAGATCAGTGAGATGTTTTTCGTGATTTCAAGACGCAACATATTCATCTAGTTTTTCTTGAATGATGTTTAGTGTTTCGTAACATTCTGTATTTCAGGTTATTTTCAACTTTCAGTGAGTGAGTGAGTTAAGATTTATAGTCACATCGGCAGTATTTCAGCCATGTCGTGACCAAATCCAGTTTACAGTATTAATACATAATTATAGACGATAACATATGTCGACAAAGGACAGTAAAGGCACAGGTATAAATTTAAAACAAGTATACAACCATATTATTGTGACTCTCAACAACAATACATTGTAATGATGGGCTGTGAATCACCAGCAACCAAAGTTAGGCCACCATAGTAGGGACTCAACTTTCAAAGGAGTACAATAATGAATGGTTTTGCAGACTTTTTTACCATGGTCAGCGTTTCGCTGACATTCATGAATCTACATTTATCAGATTTCTAGATCTTCGACAATTTGTGTTTAGATCGAAATTGAATATTATCAAAGTGAGAAGACATGAAATAGCGACTGTTGTTAATCGTGTATGCTGTTGAAAATGTATTTTTTACATTCGAATAGGCTTATTCATAAAACGCTTTGCTTCTGTTAATTTCTCAGTGTATTTCCCAATGTACTGCGTAAAGATTGTTGAATTGTCATTTCACCTGTTGTAACAGTTCATCATATATTCATAAAATAAATGATATTGTAGCAGGTTAACTCTTTTGTTTAATAAGCAGCAATGAAGTCATTATTTTCTACAAACGACGACGTGATTGCCATGTGTAGCATCCTGAAATTCTAATCGAGGAAATGAGTGTTGACATTGACATTCCTAATGTTCAGGAATTACCCTTGAATGATTAAGTCACATTTGTTAATTGTTATTGACAAATCGGGATTCATATGTATCATACTAGAAATAGATCCAAATTCGTAAATCTACTTGGCCATTCAGAGTGAGAGTAACAGAAAAGTTTTGAGGTACGATCAAGCATGCCCTTTCTACAAAGATTTCAACGAGTGCCATACGACTCTTTCTCAAAACTTGTTTGATCAGGGTTACAATATTCCAGGTCATAGGAAAGCTTTAAAAAATCTTAATGTAGACATTTAGGAGAGTTTCCACATTTGATGTATAAGCGACCGCAATGACCTAGTAGTGATTCATAATCACATGGTCAAGATTAAGTCGGAATCCTGCAATAGACTCTGCTTTAACCAGACATTTCTTATGATTATGGACAGATTTTGTCGCATTTATTTACATCATTATCGTTGTTGCCTAGTCACCTTTGTTGGTCTCACATGTAGGTATCTTTTAGGTTACGCGTTTTGTGAATTCAAAGATGCATGGGGCAGCAGGGTAGCCTATAGGTTAAAGTGTTCGCCCGTCACGCCGAAGTACCGGGCCCGATTTCCTAATTGTCCCCCATCCTGATATTGCTCCAATATGAATGACTACGAGAGAGTTGCTACATGTGAATAGCTTATGCTGCTGAATCTAACTGCCTCCTGTGACTCCCAGGTTAATGCAATAGATTAGCATACCCTTGATTATCAGATTGGATAGGTTTCTGAGGTGTATGCTTGCTTACTTAATTTTACTTCCCATGTCCAACGGAGAGAAGAATACCTTATGAATTGTGAATTTGGACTTACTCCTTACTCTAGATATGGAGGATGAATCATCAGGTCTTCTTCAATACAAAGCTTTGATCAATCATCATGTTGCTTCAGGACTGGATCGTGGATATGATAAGGTAGTGTACTGCAAAAGAAAAGAAAAACATACTTATCTTCGAAACGACGCCATGGTGACATCATAGATATGTACGGATAACACGTGGTATGTCACGTTGCAAACAAACTTATAACTGATTTCCTTCTTGTGAAGGACTTTCACACTGTATTATGTGTATTAAGCTAATTTGGAAATGTTACAGTTAAAGAAAGAATATATCTCGGTCCATAAGTATTCATTCCAGTCGAATGGCCAAAGCATCCATGTAATACGTACGTTAAAGAACAGTGAACATCTGAGGTAACATTGGTCACATGGCTATCGACCGGCACTTCCGGTTGGACATCTCTACGGTTGAATCGTTGATGTTGACAGGTCTGTTGCGTTGTGTCTTCGACTTGAAGTGTAGGTGTAGCTTACGATTGTGTTCATTCATGTGAAGAAGAATTTCAAATTTAACACAGCAGAGATTATGTACATTCATTCATTAAACAATACAATATATTGCATAGCAAACGTTTTTAAATATTTGTTATACAGATAATCATACATGTATAGAACAATTTAAAATAAGGCATAGCAAAGATTATGTACATTCATTCATTCACCATTGCAATATATCGCCCAACAAACGTTTTTGTATATTGTTTATACAGATACTCATTCACAATACGAAATACAAAGATTGTCAACATTAATGCATGAAATAATTCAAAATATACCAGTCATAAGATTGTATATGTTAATGTAATGAATAATTTATGATGTAGCATAGCAAAGATTGTATACGTTCATGCATTGAACAATTCAAATTATAGCAAAGCAAAGATTGTGTACATACATGCAGTATATGATCAACATTATTTCCTGGCAAAGAGTGTGTATACTAGTATTAATACATAGAATAAATGAAGATATAGCATAGCAAAGGTTGTGTACTTCCATCCATGAAACTTTACAAAATGACCATAGGATAAACTGTGTAAATTCATACATAGTACGATTAAAACATACAGTAAAGTAAATATTGTGAAGATATATTATGCTCATACCTGACACAGGAAAACAATTATACTTATTAGATGCATCAATAATAACAACATACAGACGTTTTTTTAATCAAATCTTAGGATGTAGCAAATATATTTCAATGTTCAATGTATTTAAATGGTTGATGTGGTAAATGCGAAGATATCAAGCATGGTGTCAACAGCGATGCAGTAATAATAACATCCCATGTCATTGAAGGCAAGTTAGGAAAGCTGACTAATTTAGCTGGAAGACCTACAGCTGTAGGTGAGATCTATTATTCTATATCTTGTTAAATTGGAAAGAAGCGAAACATGCAGTAAGCATCAGTGTTCACATTCAAAACTTGCATCTCTCACACGGACATTTACACCGTTGGGGTTGTACATCATACTATCTTATATAGGCAAGGAGTTACTCTCTTCTGGTTCTACATTAATCGCAATATATCAGAACACAAAATCGGAACTTTGTTTATCACTCAGAGAGTAAACTGTTATCATAAATCAAAGGTAAATAGACACTCTTTTTCTTCTGTAAATTGTATACATGGATGCAAACATGAAATGTCAAAAACAGAGAATGACCCATCTCGAACATCTACCGTAACGGATCCTATTGGGCGTAAACGGTTTCAAATAGTGGTAAAAAATATATGAACAGATCACTGAACATCGGTGATGACAACAAGTGTTATGAAAAACTAAGAATGTCCAGCCCAAACGCCAGCATCCAAGTGGCAATTACGGTTTCAGATGGATGGACACTTACCTGGACATATAGGGAGGCCGCAGTTTCCCATTCGGGTTTCTGTTAGTGCGGCCGTACAGCTGATATTATTGGCCGGCGTAATACAGCTTCTGCTTCTTTCCACGCTTCCCTCTTGGCCTGGACCACAGGTGGCTGTGCATGCTGCAGGACTCCACTGGCTCCACTCGCCAACGTCGTCGTCGCCTAGTGGGTGGAACAAGCAAATCGTTTCATTGTCTTGTGCAGTGCCTCTATATTTCTCTGGACAACATTTCTATCATTTCTACATTGGAAAGTCAGTACAAAAGACTTGGTCTGACATACATAATATATGTGATCAATAAAAGGAATATTGTCCCCACATTTTTCCCTCCCACAAAGGCCTACCACCATATCGACCAACGGCTTTTCTAATTCCCGGGGGGCGGTCGGGTAGACTATTGGTTAAAGCGTTCGCTCGTCACGCCGAAGACCCGGGTTCGATTCCCGACATGGGCACAATGTGTGAAGCCCATTTCTGGTGTCCCCCGCCGTGAAATTGCTGGAATATTGCTAAAAGCTGCGTAAAACCATACTCACTCACTCACTCACTCCAATTCACGGACATGTAAACATGTATATGTAAACGTCAACTCAACGTCGGACACAAAAGATCGTTTTGAGGTTTCTTAGTGCAATAGGGGCGGTCGGGTAGCCTAACGGTTAAAGCGTTCGCTCGTCACGCCGAAGACCCGGGTTCGATTCCCGACATGGGTACAATGTGTGAAGCTCATTTCTGGTGTCCCCCGCCGTGATATTGCTGGAATATTGCTAAAAGCGGCGTAAAACCATACTCTTTCACTCACTCGTTTACCCAAATGAATGTTTTAGTGAGTCGTGATTGTGATGTGTTAAAATGTGTTTCAGTTACATCACAGAGTGTAAGCTTAATATTTTGTGTTTTTCGCTATTACATTTCGTATTTGTTGAAAGGTGCTGTTTTAATTAGTACGTTAACAATTTTAGAAAGTAACATAAGCGAGTGCGACAGTTGATGTAATACAGACGATGAAAAACGACGCAAACCTGTCAACGTGCATATAAGACGTTAAGACGCCCAACGTTAACACCGTATTCGTGCGTGCGTGATTCCCGTGCACCCTTTCGAGTTGAGTTAAGTTGATTAGTTCAACTGTGTCATATGGCCTGTGACGCAGGGTTAGCATTATGCAGATGGCTGTTACAATGAATGCTCGTTCCACCTGTGACAAACAGGTCTGGTTGTTGATGAAATACAGATTTGTTATGCATACACCGATTGTCTTCAAATGTAATATCCAGTTATGTATGACTGTTTAATAATCTCATACAAACTTTGACTGGAGTAGGTCCGATAGTTTTTCAGATATTGTAGTAAACGTCGGTACCTTAAATTACCTTCCAGACTATATAAAGGGATTTATATTACAAATGAAAGTGAACCTATGTTCTAGGCACTCACTCGGACAGACAGGAATAGAACAGGGTCTGTTGCTTGTTTCTTGTAATGGTTCAGTACAATCTGCTCCACCATTCGTTGGTGGGGGGTTTAGTGCATTGTCGCTGACGAACAGAAAATCCAGTGACACCCACACCACATGTCAGGGAACAGGCAGGGGGGGGGGGGGGGGACCAGTCTCCCCAATCTGTTACCCCACCATTGACTGAAGAGTACGAAAAGCAGTACAGAGTTTAAAGCAAGGAAAATAGGGCACATATAGGTTAGGTGATGTATTCATTGATAATAGTTCTTGTATTCCATTTCAGAATCCTGCATCCCAGTCGAAACCGCCAGAGGTATCAAATCTGAGTTAGACACATGTTTTGTTTTATTTAGAAGACACGTCGTCATATTTCAGCACCTTTGTTACTCCGACTGGAAGGTGATTTCATAGTATTGATTTCGGCTTGTGTTTAACACCATTTTTATGTATCCTTGTACAGTTAAACATACACATTTCTACAGAAGTCTCCATTAACAACGAAAAAAACCGGTCTTCTTAAATTCAGTTATATTACCTACTATGGCCACGTGTCAAGCGCGTCAGGAGCCTTGCTTTCTATTGGATATTATAAAGTCAAAATAGTTCACTATAAATCAGAAGTATGGGTTGCAAGGGTCGCTTGGGACGTTAGCTTGATTTGTAACATGGTACATACACAAGACAATTTTATGTTATCCTATACCATTAAAGTGTCATGGTACTAAATACGGTTTGGGACATAAAACACAGGATTATCGTCAATGATTGATGAATTTATACATTCAACCTATTGTACGCATTAGACACAATGGATGCTACATGATCCATCATTTCTGTCACAATGAAAGCTTTCGTCATGATAAATTGGAGAGGAACCTACTGTGTTCACAAGTTATAGGTATCAAGCCATCATTTAATACATGTATATATGAATCATTTCAAGTTTGAACCCTTAGATTAACTCATTCTGATTCGAATAGATTTTACATTTACGTAAGACACAGCAGGTAAATCTCCTAATTATCAAGTGAAAACACAAGCAACATAAGCAATGGAAGCAGCATATTCGCAGACAGCCTTGGAATTTAGCAACTTGGGTTGACAAAATGACTTCTTCTGCCTCTCATAAGGCAGGTCTTGGTATATATACAACCCAAGTCCCGCCCATTCTTTTATCAGCCAATCAGAAACATTAGTTTATTAGTTCGGATAGCTTCATTATTTTAGGGTTTATTGAAATATAACGCAAAACATATTAGCTTGGCTAGCCATTTAAATGTCACACAATCACTGAAAATGTTTTTAATGTATTTGTGTATAACTGTTGATATTGAGGAGTAATCTCAATATTTACTTTGAAATGTACATTGATGGCAATAAACATCAACAACCCATAATCAATTAGGTAAACAGTCTGTTATCCGCCTGTCCACTGGGAATCACACTTGCAACTGGGGAGAACATTGAAGACATTCTGATATGTAAAACAGAGGTCCTTGTCCGTCACAAAACCTATAGCTCATTTCAAAGGACTTTACATCCTCACAAAAGAATGAAATTCAACTAGCAAACCTTTCCATGATAACCCTTAATTTCGTATGATCCTGACCTGTTCAACATAATATTGACATCAGGCCCCATTGACTCGAATTTGTGAACCCATCGTCAGTTGCAACCAGTCCATAATAGAACAACGACTTACTTGGGCACGCTGGGAGACCACAGTTCACAAAACGAATCTCATCATACGGCCCTGTGCAGTTTCTGCCGCCATTCGATGGAGCTGGGTTGGTGCAGGTCCTGCTTCTGGAGATACTCTTGGTGGCTAGTAGGTTACATGTCACACCACAAGGAGGGTTGCTCCAAGTAGTCCACTCTGTAAATCCACCGTCAACTGCAAGGTAGAGTACAACATATTATAAGAGCCTGTCGCAACATGATGGTCACTGGCGAAGTGATCGACTGTCAAATGTACTGTGCATTAATACTAAACTGTGCATTAACACTGATGGCAACATCAGTGGTACACTACCGTGGATTACTTTATACTACGGAGACAATTTATAACAGCATTTTGGAAGTGATGAGAATACTGGGAGATTAAACTTTTTGTCATTCTGTAAACGATACGATTTTATGTAAATGATATCACTTTTAGGGACACATATGTATTCGTTGTAACTGTACGGGTAGAGTACCAAACAGGAGAAGTGATGTAGCATCGTACCAGCGCATGATGGTACATTGCATATTGAAAATCTGGTCTGACGACTTTCGCCGAAACACTGCCTTCCACCGGAAGAAGGTTCACTGCATCCTCTTTCCCTCTGTTGTATTCCTCTCACACCCACGCCACACGTGGCGAGGCAAGTTTCAGTCCATCCCTGCCATTGTTGCCAACTACCATCAACTAAAACATAAATAGGAGTAGCATTTATTTACATACATATGAAGAATATGTGTTGAAGACTTGACACACGGGGTTGTGTATGTCTTGGTGCATCAATTCTATAAGATATATTCTTGGAATTATGGTAGCTAGAGTTGGTCTGTAATATTGAGATTCCTCCATTGCTGTAGAAATGGTGACAAAAACTGACGGAAGAACATGCACATATTGTCATTCAACAATGACGTTAAGACCCACACCCATTATTCTGCTGATGGGTTTACTATGAATATTAACTCCATATAAGGCCCGTGAAGATCCGGGGTAGAATAGGTCTTCAACAACCCATGCTTGTCGTAAGAGGCGACTAACGGGATTGGGTGGTCAGACTCGCTGACTTGGTTGATGCATGTCATCGTATCATAATTGCGTGGATCAATGCTCATGATGTCAATCACTGGATTGTCTGGTCCAGACTCGATTATTTACACACCGCCGTCATATAGCTAGAATATTGCTGAGTGCGGCGTTAAACAAAAAAAAGCAACTACATATAATACCTATGTATGAGTGCAATTGCTAAATATCTTAGCCTGCTAAAGGGAGGACCATACAGAATACACATCAGATAGTGAGAGAATGTGCAGATCGTCCCCTCACACAACAAATCACTGGTTTATCCAACTGTGCCTATGACTTGCAACAACATTCACTCACCCCACGCTGACACTGCATTTAAATATTCGTTACTTTGTTTGTTTGTTGTTAAACGCCGCACACTGACAAATGCCAGCTATGTGACGGCGGTCTGTACAACCTCATGTCTCGACCAGACAACCTCATGGTAGACATCATAAGCATAGATCTATACAATCGGGATACGATGACATGCATCAACCAAGTCAGCGAGCCTAACCGCCCGATTGACTACTGAAGGCCAATTCTAAAGCGAATCTTCACGGATCTGAATATCAATTAAAAATAATATGACTTGACATAGATTTCTATGACAAATGTGTATATCTATGTAAAAAGAGCAACTTATCATAGCAATACCAAAATAAAAATAAGATATATCGGTCCTAGTCATTTTCGTCATGGGCTCAATAGTGTTTTTTACAATTTTCACCAAACCCCCTCTTTATGCAATGAATCTTCGCACCAACGAAACATGTTCAGACATGATGATGTTATAAACTAATTTTTTAACAAATATGTAGACAATGCAACAGAAATGTAACTATGAAACTGTGTTTGCTTCATTGAAAATTCGAGGTTCAGACACCAAGTAATGAATTGGTGTTGACCCCGTTTTGTATAGTCCATGTACAGCTGGTATCGGTGATGCAGGTCCCGTTTATCACATCGCCCAAAGCTCTCATTTTAATGGCGTAAGTGCTGATGGTATGTTCAATTGTGTATGAGTGTGACAGAGTATAAATAAACAGCTACTTCGTTTGGGAATAATTACAAATATAGACTATTTGCAGATCATCCCAGGCGTGCGTGGACGAAAATCCGGTCAGCTTTTCAGAGACAATAATCGCCTGACAATATTCGAGTGAGTAACTCCGCTTTGAACAGGATTACAGTTACATCACGGCATGATGTGAGAGGAAAGCCCAAAGTAAGTTGTGAATATATATTGAATGTTTTTTTATTATCTTTATGACTCTAAAACTAAATACAAAGGGGAACTTACTTGCACAAGCACTCAATCCACAGTTCACTGTGACTGTCTCGGTCAAGGGTCCAGCACAGTTTGCGCCACCACCTGATGGAGGCGGGTTGTCACACCGTCGGTTCCTGGTCTGAGTCTTTTCTGCGCTACTTCCACATGTGACAGGACAAGGACCAGTCCATTGACTCCATTCAGAAAATCCCCCATTCACTGCCGTTTCTGTATAAGCAATTTCGAAATTACATTTAGATCAATGCCATATTTCCCTCAAATGTCAAAACGTGTAATAATAACATATACGACGTAAAGGAAGTTAAGGACTACCCGATTATTTCAGATTACTATACTTAATATGTCATGACATTAGTAATATACAAGGTGTAAAAATACATACCTATCACTGTCAAGTATCCCTTGGACTCTACGCCATTCACCACATAGACATACTCGCCGGAATCCGATTTTTGTATATTTTGCACAGTTATGCGTCTTAAAGTACCAGTGTTCTGTGTGATTGTATACTTGGCACCACTTGTAAGCGGCACGCCGTTCCTAAACCAAGCTCCAGCTGTTGCACCAGGAGATACGTTCACAAGAAAGCTTTGAGAATCGCCCACACTCCTTGTAAAATTATCCATTCGCCCTGAAACGAGATAGAAGTAGAATTTAGACAAGATTGAATACATTAATTCAGGCGTTGTTGAAAAGGATCGTCTAGTATCAGCTTCAACACTGAGTGTTGATATGAGTATGTGCTGTTACACGTATGAATATAAAACCTTATAACGCTTTTGTTTACACAGACATTACCGAAAGAGTGTGAGTGTGTACCTTTGTTCTATTATCTTCATTTATTGCAAAACACGACATCTTACCTAACACCGTAAGTGTAGCCTGTGTGGTTGCTCCATCAACTGAATAACTGTACTGTCCTGCTTGAGATGTCTGCACATTTGATATTGTCAGTGACTGTAGAGCTCCGATTGTATTTTTCGTATACCTGTTATCACCTGTCAGGTCAACTCCTTCCCTCCTCCAAACGCCATTAGTGACACCGGGAGGATCGACAAATGTTGCCAACTGTGCGCTTGTGCCAGAAAGGACAGTTACATCTCTCATGTTATTTGTAATAGCAGCTGAAACAAACATGACATGAACATGTCAACTGAATGCAGACCTCAAACAACTCATGGCCCACATGTTTAGGAAATAATCGTGTGTCTGAATGACCTTTGACGTTGGCCAAGATGGTTGGTTGGTTTGTTGTGTAACGCCACACTCAGCAATATTCCAACGACGGCGGTCTGTAAATAATCGAGTCTGGAACAGACGATCCACGCAACTCGGATAAGATGAGATGCATCAACCAAGTCATCGAGTCTGGCCACCCGATCCCGTTAGTCGCCTCTTACGACAAGCATAGTCGCCTTTTACGGCAAGCATGGGTTTCGGAAGACCTAGGCCATGACATAGGGTGGATAGGATCTTACATCTAGTATTAATCCATTGTTAAATATTTTTATCCTTCCGAAAATTCATAAAGCTTATTTGAAATGGAAACATTTGCAAAACGTACATTCCACTTTTGACAAATAGGAATATATACCTCGGACAGACAGGAATCCTCTTGTCGTGACACCATTCAGATTAAAGGTATATTCTCCTTGATCAGAACTTTGAACATTATTCACAACCAGTCTTCGTCCGGTAGCCGTCTTCGTGATGGTATATTTCGAATTGAATGTATCCACACGTACACCATCTTTCAACCAGAAGCCGTCAGCTGCCTCGGTTGGGGTAACCTGCGTCTCAAAAATGGCGTTCTGTCCAATGCTGCTTGTGATGTTAGATAAAGGGGCTGAAAAGAGAGCACGTTTAATTGATAAATTGGTGTTCAGTTTGATATATTGGGATGCATCTTTGATAAAAACTATTTAGATACACTAAAACATTTAAATAAATCTTCAAAATCTGCTATCAAAAAGGATGTATTATCAAATTTGTTTAAAAAAGATTCATACTATCATGTCGTTATTTTACATATCCAACTTTAAATGGGCATTCAAAGATTTTATTATTCAACTTACTGAACACAGTTAACATGGCTTGAGGACTCAGGCTGCCAACGGAATATGTATATGTTCCACCATCTGAGAGTACTACAGAGCCTAAGGCCAGTGACCTCTCTAAACCGTTGGCAGTTTTTTGGAATCTGTTATCAGTAGTCAAGTCGATTCTACTTGGTGTTAATTTTATCCAGGAGCCTCCTGTTGGTTGTCGGTTGAAGCCTACTGTGAATGATGCCGGGCTATTAACCAAGCGTGTAATGCTGACCGGGCGACTGACGACAGACACTGAAACATAATAGCTCGAAATGAAGATTTAGCACAGTTATACATAGTTGTGATGTGTTATTTACCGCTTTCATGCCTTAGATCTGATAACATGTGTGATAGTTTGTGCTTGGTATTACAGTAAACTACGGTAAAAACCAACTCAAGGTAACCATTGGTTTTACTTCTTTGGTTATGTATTTTGACTAAAATATATACAGCAAATGGCCGGGACATAAAACAGCTCGTTATATCCGTCAGTTCGTTATAAGCGTGTCCGTTTTAAACGAAGTTTACTGTATTTTCATTGACAAATAATTGATAAGTTCCATTCAAGTTTAAAATACTTGCCAATGTCACGGCACAAGCTTTGGAAAATGCCTTGGACAGTATTGAGTAAATTGCTGAAGTCTTCGATTTGAATTGCTGTTGAATTATCCGAGGCAATATCCACCAACTCCTGCTCATAACGTCTCTTGTATGGTGATGATGGGAAGTTAAGCAAAGGATTTACACCAACAGCAAACACTCTTATCCCAGAGTTCTTCGTCTCTAAAGCAGCAGCTTTAGTATTATCTGGATAGTTTGACAAACCATCCGTCATCACAATCATGATGTGTGGGTTACCAGAAGTTTCAGCGTCTAAAAGAGCTTTCGCTCTCCTTATACCAAGATGAGTGAATGTTCCTGCGCTCGGATGTCCAACCACCCGAATTTCATTCGTTAGTAAGTTGATGTCAGAGGATGCGGTGATAACAGCAGACACATCATCGCTGTATAGCACGACGCCAACTCGTGTGTTGCTGTTGCTTCTGATACTTTCATTAACAAACGCTATCAACGCAATCCTAACTTCCTGAAAACTTGAGTTACTGATACTCTCCGATCCATCTACGACAAAGTAAGCTGTGTATGCCCCAGAGCAACCTGTTAAAATAAATAAAATGGTCACACCTGAAGAATATGTGAACGATTCAAGGCATATTAAGCAAAGACACCTTTATGATTATTTTCTAATATGCTAAAGGACAACAGCATCACTCAATGGAACAGCCTCTCCACCTCCCCGGCTCCCCGGCATACTCACCATTTGTGCCCTGTGATGTAGTAGAGGTGATACACAACAATGCCACCCACACTGTGGCTAACGTCCACGTTGCAAGCCCCATGATTATCTAGAATAACAGATAATTCTATGAAAATTTCTAAAGATATAAATATGGATATTTCAAGAATATCTGAAAATTTAATGAATTGTAAGAGATATTTGTTTCTGGTGATAGTTGTATGATAACAGTGAACGAATTGGGAAGTGAAGTACGATCAGTAGTGCCTAATACCATCACGGTATGTCAAACATTCATTCACATTGATAACTCCCAACAAGTCAGCTCGGATCTCTTCCCACTGGGAGGCTAATGAAGCTGTCAAGGGACGGAATTTGGACTACAAACAATCAGGGGAGGTCACTCTAAATTAAGGCAACTACCACGACTCCTCGTTATACAGCACCTCATCTTGCTGCCACTTTCTGTCATCAGAAATAAAGTTACAATATACACTGCATCATAACAATGCATATTTAGTTCGCCAGCCACAATGAAAGTAGGTGCTTTTATTGCAAACAAACGTGTTAAGGATACAAACTCAGAAAAGCTGTCCTTAAACATATTTTAGAACACAGATTCAATCGAATAGTATTGACAGTAAATGTTGACAGTTGATTGCAGTGATACTGTGAACGATTGTTGTCATCATTGATTTTTTTGTGATCCATTCATATATTTTTTTACCGCAGTTTTGCCTTTTACTCCTAATGGAGTCTGTTTCATGGGATTGGCGTTAATGTTTTCATGGCGCGAAAGTGTTTTGCAATAGTGGCGCAATAGTTTCGTGTGAATGTTTCAAAAGTGACGCGATAATTCCACGTTAGTGCCGCAATAGTGGCGAAAACATTTCGCGAAAGTCTCGCGAGAGGAAGTTACTTATGAAATGTTGTGTAGTTATTTATGAGCTGAGAAATGGGTATTATTTGAATTCATGCCCCAAAGTAAAGTCATGCCCCTACACAACTATTACCCAGGTCAAGTGAGCACTCAAATAATTCCACGGTTCTATGAATGGTATACAACCATAGCTGCATGTTCGGCGCTGAAAGGTATGTATTCACGTTAACACATCACCTTTTGTACATAGGCAATATATCTTTTGTCCATCCGGAGCGCCCTGACCCTTTACTACTTAACTGAGTGCTACATTGAAATAATCTTTGTTTAACCCCGCACTCAGCAATATTTCAGCCATATGATGGCGGTCTGCATGCAATCGAGTATAGACCAGACAAGCCAGTAATAGGCATCATGAGCATCGATCAATGCAAGTGGGATACGATGGCATACTTTAACCACGTCATGCGAGCCTGACCACCTACACAGGTGATTATAATATGATCATGTTTATATGGCAGTGTATTTTATTGTTTAACAATGAGCTGTGTTGCATTGTTTCTGTTGAGATTCGGTAGACGCTCGTTGCATTGTGTTTGGGAAGTGGCCAGTCATCAGGAAGTTACTATATGAAGATGAATGTGTGGTGTGTAAATTTCCTGTTCTGTATACCGCGGACGGTAATAGTATGTTATGGAAACATGTAGAACGCTCTGTAATGTTCTAGTGGTGCTAGACTGGTGAGGGAGCTGTATAGAAACTTCCAGTAGCTTGTCAGGCTGAAAATATAGTGGGACAAGAGCGTTTTTAGGTATCCCTCACACATTTCGTCTCTCACGCTTTTCATTGCTTCGGGACCAGCTTTCATGTGAGGATCACTCATCATCCCTGCTTCCCTGCCTAGGCCATTTCGGTAGCTTGATCACTGTTGCCTGAATATATATTAGTCTTTTGCGATAATCACAGAATCTTTTGTATCATTTTATATATCGCCATTGAATATTGTACTATCACTCTATTGTGCACTGCCAATGTAATTGATGTGCAGTTATTGGCACTGATTAGTAAACTTAGTTATTTTTGTAAAATATGTTTGGGTGTTTGCTGGTTTCACACAAGGTTCTCTTACGTACAGCTTTCTGGGTTAACGTATTGTTTCAATTTGGGAATAGACTCGTAACAATTAGTGATAGTAATAGTAATGAAGTGTCAGCATTATTGCACGGCACCAGGCGCGGTGCCTTATTTGTTATGGGTTTGAGATAATTACATGGAGCCATGGGCCATGGGAATGAGTAATCGTTTGAACCTTTTAAAAGAAACATTTTTCTTTGTCTCACATGTGTATGATGATATGCGTACATACGAAATACATGAATAATAATGAATATTTAAAAACGCTCCTAACTGTAAATTATTACACTAAACATGTTTATGTTATTCAGCAACAATCATAACAGGGAGTCATGTCCTGTCCTAGACTGGTTTACCTGCCCAAGAGCGCTCGCGCTCCTCGCCTGCAGCCGCCAGGAGGCGAAGGGCAGGGTACCAGTGTGGCTTTATCCGGCCGATATTTCCCCATACAGCATTTCGCTGGGGTAAAACGTTGACCCAAATCCGGGAAGCGGGTCTGTCTGTCGAGAGGGGCGAAGACAGGCATACAGCATATCAGTGAATGGGAAACGTTGACCCAATTTCCGTTTCGCGAGACTTTTGGAGAGTGTGAATGATTGTCAGGCTACAGGAGTAAACATATTACCACTAGGGAGGTAACTCTCATAGAGAAGTATGGTTCATCGTTAAAAATAATAAACGCACTCTCAATGATTTGAGTTTCAATTTTAACAATTTCTGCTTGTCTCCATTATAAAATAGTATTACAGCATTGTAGCTATTACTTGAAAAGATTAATTTAATTTTTTTTTATTAATATCTCTACCACTGTAGATATATCAATGCCAGCAGTATCATATATACCCGCCATGATTGCGTTAACTTAATACCCTACAATGTATATGTTCCTGGAAAACAATAACAAATGTTTGAGGAAGTCATTGCTGTGAAAAAATATTACTAGTTTTGTTTTCATAATATGTTTGTTTTATACTTTGATATAACATAAATATTTAAACTGAACTTCTCATTCCTGATTATGAAGGTACCACCCGCAAATTACAATTGTTTATCTTTTGGGTTTCGCATTTGTGCTCTATGACAGTATAAGTACTTGCATCAACAGGTAGGTATGCTACAACATTTCTTTGCGTCGTGTGGTACCTCTGAATCAAAGTTGACCCGTGAAGATTCCGGGGTAGAATAGGTCTTCAGCAACCCATTCTTGTCGTAAAAGGTGACTATGCTTGTCGTAAAAGGCGACTAACGGGATCGGGTGGTCAGGCTCGCTGACTTGGTTGATGCATGTCATCTTATCCGAGTTGCGTGGATCGTCTGTTCCAGTCTCGAATATTTACAGACCGCCGTCATATTGTTGGAATATTGCTGAGTGCGGCGTAACACAACAAACTAACCAACCATCTTGGCCAACGTAAAAGGTCATTCAGACACACGATTATTTCCTAAACATGTGGGCCATGACTTGTTCGAGGTCTGCATTCAGTTGACATGTTCATGTCATGTTTGTTTCAGCTGCTATTACAAATGACATGAGAGATGTAACTGTCCTTTCTGGCACAAGCCCACAATTGGCAATTTAACTCATTTTAACTTAATTCAACGATTTTATAACGATATTGAAATATTTCGCCCAGGGCGAGAAAAAGGTTTGGCCCATGGTTGAGAATATTTTCCTTTGCTCAACAGTTTTAGTTTCGCAAATACATTAAGGGATTATAATCATGACACATGATTCAACTCATTTTAACTTAATACAACTAATTTTTGGCGATATTAAAATATTTCGCCCATGTTTTCGTCAGTCCCTTTAAAGAATTAACTAATTGTTTACAAAGTATATTGTATCATGTGAAACATACTTTGTATTATATCATTACATTACTATTTAAAAAAGGCCTTTGGTTGGATGTTTCCTTTGCAGAAGTTTTACAAATTTCACCTTTTTTACATATTGCAACGATCTTTAATGAACCGGCCTTATCTCTCAAAACGTTTTGACAGTTTATCATACGAATTCATGCGCGTGTACACCAATTCATTGGCGTTATTTTCCAACGAATTAAAGTTTAGTTTGTTTCTTTTTCATTTCCCATTTTATGTCTCGCTGATACATCACACTGGGAAATTAACTGACACTGGGAAATTAAGTGACACTAGCCTATATATGTATATTTTTTTGTGGATACATGTATTACATATTTTCGTTGATATGTGGATATATTAAGACAAAAAAAGTTTATGAAAGATGAATTAGTGCCTTGACATATTCAACGAGATGTGTATAATCGTTCAATGGGTCATTCAATAAAAGTATGTTTGGAGGAAATATCAAAGGAGCCGCCCAATATACACAGTGTCGTCCGGTGAACTACCACCCCATCCTGTCCTTAAGAGTTATGTAATCGGTACACAAATATATTTGATGCGGTGTCAGTGTGGAAGGAGTTTGAATTACGTCCGCAACTAGCCACAGAAATCCTCAAAGTATAGTAACAATCAACAAGGTCAGCGCCGTACTAATTACTTAGTGACGCACGTAACAGCGACTGTCAATCTGTCTGCTACCATACCATCATCCCTGTCACAACTGGCATATCAACGGCTTATTCAAAATATTAATCGTAGAAACGTCGTTAAGAGACTAACATATGTCGTATACAGTCCTAATATCTAATAAAAGAAGTAAATACGTCAAATGGGAATTCAACTGGATGTTACCTTCCTTATATCAGCTAACAGCCCTGTTTGTGAAAATATGTACTAGACATAAGATTTAAAGACTAATAAAATCAGTTGTAAGACCGCATAGACCATAAAACCGAATTAAATATGTATTGGTATCATTTCTTGTGTATAAGATGATGGTAATGACCTGAAATGTTTTAACGTATGATTAGGAAGGAGAGACATTAAAGTGTTTTATAATACTTGGGAACATGAGCAATAAGATGTAGCAACATAAACATGCATGGAATTGAATAGGGAAGATGGTGAAAACAAATTGAAAAGATTTTTAATAAAAAATTATTGAATTAAATAACTTGCCTGAACACAAGGGGTACCCAAACTTGTTTGACAGTTATTCGTGTGTTGTAGACTGTCGAATGGGACTCATGTGTGTACGTAGGGTACACATATGTATTGCAAGTGTTAGTACTCATACACTTTCCCTTTTTGTTTTGATATGATTTCTATTTTCGTACATGATATAATTTCATTTTTATCTTTGGCTGCTCCGTTTATATATGTTCGAGTAGTTGTCTGTCCCTCATAAATTGACATTGCTGTCTCGCTATTGCATCTCTTGACTACAGAAAATCTACAACATGTAGCGGATCTAACTGCAATTCTTGTTTTAACCAAGCCCGGGTTTGACATTCCAGTAACTGGAT
This sequence comes from Haliotis cracherodii, assembly GCF_022045235.1. Taxonomy (NCBI): domain Eukaryota; kingdom Metazoa; phylum Mollusca; class Gastropoda; order Lepetellida; family Haliotidae; genus Haliotis; species Haliotis cracherodii. Next base: position 13,370,837 of record NW_027266270.1, on the reverse strand, counting down.
TCAGGTTGATTGCAAGATATGCATACCTCGTCATAGTGATTGTTGTGAATTCCTCAAAGTTTTGTTTGTTAGTTGTTTAACGCCGCACTTGGGATACGGTGACATGCATCAACCAGGTCAGCGAACCTGACCACCCGATCCCGGTAGTCGCCTCTTACGACAAGCGTTGTCGCCCTTTTTACGCCAAGAATGGGTTTTTGAAGATCTGTTCTACCCCGGATGTTCACGGGTCCACTGACGCAGAGATTTGCGTAAAGTCATTCCGACAGCATACAATGCCTACTCAATGTCTCCTCAAAGTAGTATAGTACGGTGCTTAAAGTACATGTGAGATTATACTCAGGTTAGGGAGATGTTTAATCTATATAACGTGTTATTATTCTACCAAACAATGTAATTGATTAAATGAATGCAAAACAAACTCAACGGTTGAAGGTTTCATTGAAAAAACTACCGCTGGTCTTGCCTAATAAAACAACTGCAACCCGACACAGATCAAACTCAAATTACAAACACAATCATAATCTGGTTAATCTCTATCACTCAACGAGTTGGAGTAGCTTACTCTGCCCACAGTATGACAGTATTGGGCAGCTCAGTAATTAGGAGGTAAGACCAGGCTGGTACACTGGTCACACTTGACTGGTCTGTCCGATGATTAGGTCGTCTGACAATTGGGAGTGAACCATAGCAAGTACAGCGGGATTGTTGCTCCTTGTATGGGACCGATTAGGTTTATGACCACGGGCCTCGGCACAAGCGTGGTGCTGGAAGACATACATGTACAAGTTATACATGTACATCCCATATGGTGACTGTTTTTAGGTATTCATATTCTAAATTCATTCATGATACCACAACATGTTAGTACTCCTTAAAACTTTACAATCACTTCAATATGTACAGTAGATTGAACGAGAATAAATGATATATTGCAGATTATTAAGTCATTGCCTCTTTAATCAACCGCTACGTTTGTATCATTTGCATTGTACAAAGAAATATTTTGTCTGTCCTTTTCCAGATTTAGCCCCAGAATGTGCTCATTCGAATTGGGAACGAAAATAATTGCTTATCATGAGTATATATGATATAGTTAAAAGTTACTTGTACACTGTAGATGTATTCACTTTAAAGTCGTATACGACCTTCGCAAGCGAGTTGAATGATCCAGGTTAATTAGAACGAAGTTTAGAAAGGGTTAAAAAGTTTTGTATTTTGGTAATGTGTAGGTTTGTTAAATATGATTTTTTTAATTTCTTTTATTCAAAATGTAAAAAAATAATTATGCGCTGAAAAATAGAGCTAACTTGATGGGAGATATGGCGTTAGCCATCTGAGATTGTCTGGTGGACACGGTTTACCATTACTGTGCCCTCACCCTGGTTGTTGTTGTAGTTGTTATTATGGATTGACACAAGGGAAAATTCCAATATATACAAAATATACAATTTGTATATATGGTATATCCAAAAATATACAATTTTGTATATATGGTATATCCAAAAATATACAATTTTGTATATATGGATAGATTTTACCACTGCTTCACTCAGTTTCTTCTTACTGGATTCTCACAATATGTGGTTGATATTGAAAATATTATTAATAATACCGGACAGTATTATTGCATGTGACAAATATACTTTAAAACTATGTTCATTATGACAACTATATTAGGAGTGTTATGAAATAATTGGCATTTATTCATGTTGACAGCATTTTACATAATAAAGAAATAGAAGATTTCAGCAGACTTTTGTAACAGTTAGATATATAATACGTTCGCCTACTGTTTACAAATAAGGTGATCTATACATACAAGTATTTCAGAGTAGTTTAAACTAGTGACGGTAAAATAAATTTATCGTGAATAGTGGCAAATATGAATATATACAAATTAATATATATGAATCTGTTATGTCATGGTATGTTGATTCTGAATCTAAATTATTGCTTGATATTGTTTGCCAAACAGTTGTATGCACTGTCCATCGTGAGTATATAAAAAAGGATGTTTGTTTAGACATGCGTTCATTGTAAACAAGGATTAGTGTGACAGGATAACTAAGTTTGCCATCTGGTATAACAGTTTATCATTTATAGAAGAATTGTGTCTTGAACGCAGCATTGCCACATATTTACACTATTCTTTCATGTCATGAGAAAATATATTTCTATATTTCTCGATTTTACACTTTTCCTTTTCCTCTGGACATATAATTATTATTCATTTGTTGTTGCTACTATTTAATAATGATAAGGATGGTGTAAAAGAGTGGATAAATCGAATTTAAAGTCATTAGGAGAAACTCTAGGAAATCTTGCAGGGAAAGCTGCATCTGCACTTCATGGTATATTAAGAATTATTGTATCCTGGCTCTAGACTTTATACCCTGAGACTTCTACTTAGCTTAGTCAAAACTATTTATCCAAATCATTAATAAACCTGCCGCAATTCCACCTACTCTAAGTGTTGTTTTCTGATCGATATGTTGTTGATTTTGAGTAACAATAGGTGGTGTTTGTTCAATTACTGAACGTGGTTGAGATGTTACTTCTGTGTCTGGCTGAATAAGAGCAGATGGGGCAGTATCCTCAGCCCCATCCTCTTCAATATAATGATAAACGATCTATCCGAGGGTCTATCCCCTAAAGTAAACACATTAAAATTCGCGGATGATGGAGCCCCCTGGATCCACAATAAAAGCATTAAAATGGCCAAAAATTTACTCCAAAAATCTCTTAATAAAATACAACAACGGGCTGACAAATGGGGCTTCTCCCTTAACTCAGAAAAAACAACAGGAATAGTATTCAATCATAAAAACATGAAACCCGCCTCCCCAATCCCCCAGCTAAACAACCAAACAATCAAATTTCAAAAACAAACCTAATTCTTAGGACTTATTTTCGATGAACATCTCACCTGCGATGCTCACATCCAAAACCTTACAACCTAACAACCTATCAACTAAAATCTTAAACAAAACTGCAAACAATCAAATATCTTCACCCCTAAACTTAAAATACCCAAAATAGACACAACACTAGCTAGCCAAATAAATAAACAAACCGACCCAAACATAGCTAAAACTACCACACTAGCATACATACTCGAAAATTGGCCAAATTGGTGTCACATTTACACGGACGGATCCTCAGATTCGACCTCCAAACACACAGATTTGGAGTCCATACCACACAACCAACTAAAACCACACAATCCTTCCGACTCCCAAACAACCAATCAATATTCACGGCAGAACTAATGGGCATGGCCTCAGCGCTCCATAATCAAGAAACCAAAAACCACCACAACAAAAATCCTAATAAGCTCCCGGTTGAACCCAGTGAACAGACCAACAGCACAGATACTACTTCCGATCCTATAGCTATAGTGAAACAATACCGCCGAGAAAAACTCAATTCATCATTCCTATAAAGTGAAGATATTCGACCCAAGGTGATTGAAACTATCTCTAAAATTGAGCATGAACTTTCAACTAGCAGTGATGCAAATAAGGCATACTCCGATTTTCTTACATTTATGAGCTTCGAACTGGACAAAGTATCTACCACCTGTACGTTCAGACAACCAACAAATAAGAAGTCAAAGTCGTTTTACAAACCTTACTGGTGTGAGAAACTTCAAAACAAGTGGGACGAGGTGTGTGTTGCCGAAACACTGTGGCTGTCGTGTAAAACCCATCGACGTAAAAACCTGAAGCAATATTACATCACCCGCAGGAAACTATTCGACAAATCCCTACGAAAACATAAACGGAACTATCAACAATGCGAACATCAACGTTTATTAGATAAACACAATAACAAAGACTCTCGTTCCTTCTGGAAAACTATCGGAAAGATAGGAATCGCAGAAGATCGTGTCAAAAATATTCCCTGGGAAATAGAGCAGGATGGTGCAGTCCTCACCGATCGTTCGTCAGTGCTTCATAGATGGGAACAAGACTACTCAGCCCTCTTCAAAGACACGCCTTCAACTCGCTTCGACGCTGATCACCTGAACAAGGTCAAGGCCGAGCTCAACAACAACAATCTTACACAGGAGGTGACGTACGACACTAGTGACCTAGATTCACCCATCACGTTCGCCGAGGTCGAGCGCGCTGTTGCACGTGCGACATGTGGTAAGGCTGCTGGCCCAGATCATCTGCCTGCAGAGGCTCTGAAGAATAAAACTTGCATAGAATTGCTTTTCAAGGTATTCTCCTTCTGCTTTAACAACTCAACTTGCCCTGATATCTGGTCAACTAGTGACATTAAGCCAATCAGAAAACCTGACTGTGACCCCCGTGATCCGCTTGGTTATAGAGGAATTTCCTTAATCTCCATACCTTGTAAAATCTACTCGGATATTCTCAACACTCGCCTCAGCAGATGGTTAGAGCATAACGATATTCTAGCACAGGAACAAAACGGATTCCGAAGTAAACGTAGCACCCAGGAACATATCTACAGTCTTCATTCAACAATCGAAAATAGAAAAATCTCCAAAAAATCAACATTTGTTTGTTTTATCGATATTTCAAAGGCCTTTGATAAAGTTAACCGTGATTGCTTATGGTACAAGCTCAACAAACTCGGAATTAAAGGAAACTTTCTAAGAGCTGTGAATTCAATGTACGCCTCAACGTGGTCTAGAGTCAGTGTCAATAATAGGTACACAAACCTATTTCCACTCTACTCTGGTGTGCGCCAAAGGTGTGTGCTTTCCCCTACACTCTTTTCTGTGTATATCAACGATCTTGTGGATGAAATCAACTGTCTGAATTGTGGGATTATTATAAGTAATTATCAACTAAGTGTTCTGTTGTATGCAGACGACATTGCCTTAATTGCACCCGACGAAAGTTGTCTACAGAAGATGTTAAATTGTGTAAATACCTGGTGTACTAAATGGCGTATGTCTGTTAATTTGAAGAAAACACAAGTTGTCCATTTCCGGCCAAGAGGTTCCAGTATATCAGGTGTTACTTTCACTATCGGTGAAAATGAAGTGTGTTATACTCATGCATATAAATATCTTGGTGTTTGGTTTCATGAACACCTAGATCTTAATTTCACAGCCAAGGAAATAGGCAAGTCTGCTCATCGTGCCTTAGGTGTGATTGTGTGTAAATTCAAAGCTAGTGGAGGAATGGCTTACGATGTATTTAATAAGTTATATGAAAACCTTGTGCAACCGATTCTCTCATACTGCTGCTGTGTGGGGCACACGTCAGTTCAGTTGTATCAATGCTGTACAAAATCGAGCATGTAGATTCTTTCTCGGAGTGGGCTGTAAGTCACCAAACTTGTCAGTTCGAGGGGATATGGGTTGGACTTCGCCTTATACCAAGCAAAAGTTAGAAATTATCCAACTATGGTATCGTCTACAAAACTGTGACAACACTCGAGTGAGTAGTAAAGTCCATCTATGGTCACGTAATTATCGTAAATCATGGACTAATAAGGTTTTTACACTTATCAAGTCGTGGCAACTACCTATTTTAGATATATTTAATTTAACACCCCCTGACATGGACTACATAAAGACTTGGCTTATATCCAATGATTACCACGACTGGCTACGTCAGCTGTGGAACGATCGAGGGCTTATAAACGGTAACAAACTTAGAACATATAGACTCTTTGAGGGCTCGCTTAACACTGAACCATATGTTCAACTTATAATGGACCGATCTTATCGAAGTACACTCGCCAAAATACGTACAGGAACTTTACCTCTTGAAATAGAGACCGGTAGATTTTCACGACCGACTGTCCCCTTGGAAGAAAGGATATGTAAAATGTGTGACTCTAAAGCAATCGAAGATGAAATCCACTTTCTAACTGAATGTACCTTTTATTCTGATTTAAGATATGATTTATGGAATTATATTACCTCCTTGGAGCCCTCCTTCCCAACCTTTTCTCCACTGCAACAGACCTGTTATCTAATGAATAGTACATGTATAAGTAAATCCCTAGCCTCCCTTGTCTACAGAATGTACAGGCGCCGTAAACTTTATATTAATTGTTAGCTTTTATTTTAATTACTTTTTATCCCATCCATAATGTTATGCATTGTCTTATATATGCACGTAGGTGTGTAGGCGTGTGTGTTTATGTACGTTAGTACACAGTGCCTCTAATTTATATCATCTGTTGTATTTAATGTATGTTCATACTGTATTCAGTACGACACCTGTATGGTTGTATGTGTGTATGTATATATGGACTGAGGAGTGAATGGATGGATATAGGTATGGTTGTATGTGTGTATGTATATATGGATCGATATGTGTATGGATTGATAAAGGTATGGATGTATGTTGTATGTGTATTAGTATATTTGGATTGAGGCGTGTTTGAATGGATATAGGTATGGATGTGTGTTAGTATATTTGGATTGTGATGTGTTTGAACGGACTTAGGTATGGATGGACCTGTGTATGTATAATACATATTGATTTATGTTTGATGGATATAGGTATGTATGTAGGTATGTATGTAGGTATGTATGTAGGTTGGTATGTTAGTATGTATGCTGGTTATACATGTAGGTGAGTATACACGATTGATGAATTAAGTTGTGTGTATATGGACGCATATGTGTATAGATGTATGACATGTATGAGATTGCCGTGAGTGTTTTGTATGAGATTGCTGCGAGTGTTCTGAATGAGATTGTTGTGAGTGTTCTGTGTGAAATTGTTGTGAGTGTTCTGAATGAGATTGCTGTGAGTGTTCTGTATGAGATTGCTGTGAGTGTTCTGTATGAGACTGCTGTGAGTGTCCTGTATGAGATTGCTGTGAGCGTCCTGTATGCTTACCTGTTTGTATGCTTACCTGTTTGAATGCTTTGAGCGGGATTTTAATGCGGATGTGTGTGTGGGTGTGGGTGTGGGTGTGGGTGTGGGTGTGGGTGTAGTAATATACAAAGTTGCAACTAATTTTTCCTTTTTTTTTTATATATATTTTAAATGTACCATTATGTAATTAGTGTCTCGTAGGCCAACTGTCCGGGTGCTGTTTTTTTAATGAAATGTTTATATGTCCATATATTTAGTACTGCAGCATTTGACACTTTAATAAAATAATTTTCTTCTTCTTCTTCTTCTTCTTACCGACTCCCTAAGTGGACTGCAAGCCCTCCAAAACAAAAATACCAAAAACCGACCTAAATTAATAAATCAAATACTTAAAAGCTCCAACGACCTAACTAAGGCAGGCAAACAAATTACCTTCTTGTGGATACCCGCCCACGTAGGAATATACGGTAATGAAAACGCCGATAAGGCAGCTAAACTATCCCTCAAAATCCAAGAAATAAGCTTAAACTTACCCATCTCAAAATCAGAAATAAAAAATGTAAACAAGCAAAAAATCACAAAAAAATGGCATAACCTATATTTAAACTCAAATAGCCAAATCAATAAAATACTCAGCAAACCACTGACCAAACCAAAAATTATCCATCCATCAAAAAAAATCGACAGAGTAATCACTAAACTCCAAACAGGACACACCAACCTAAATAACCACCTAAAAAAATTAAAAAAAGACACTACAGGTAAACTGCCCACACTGCAAACAACTAGAAACCCCAGAACACGCACTCATCCACTGCACACACTACCTAACACATCGAACCGCATTACAAACCACACTCAATGCAAACTCTAGAAGCAATACTAAACCCACAAAATAAACTAGAAAACTTCAAAGCCTTAGGCGTATTCTTAATCAAAACGGAACTAATTAAACTAATCTAAAAACACAATAATCTACCAAATCCAAATCACATAAACAAACGAACATTCACCATACCCAGCTCCCTTAGTTCTCCTCCCCAACCCCATCGGCATCTATTCCAAATCTCAAAATTCCCAAATTCTATATAAGCAACCCCTAAAGCCCCCTCTTGGGTTGCACACACCACTTTCGCTCCTTTCGGAAACACATTAAATGGCCTGGCCTGGCCCGTGTGCGAAATACGCAAAAGTCGGAAAGCGCACGTTAAATCTCCAAAGTAAGTAAGTAAGTACAGCAGATGGCTGTGGTTTGACTATTCCTGCCTCATCTGTGCTTGGGTGAGTTATTAAGACGGTGTTAATATCTGAATTGATACCTAGTGTTTGTTTATCAGTAGTAATTACATTTTTATTATTATAACCTACCACTCGAACATCTTAAGTTCCATGTTACTCGGTGTCATATACAGACCTGTCCCCAAAACATAGTCTACTTTACCACCAGCATACTGTAGAGCATCTTGATATGGGTTGTTGGCCGAAGGTGGATCAACAGGTGACGAAATAGCATCCTCTACGTTTCAGCAAACTGCTTTTGTGCAACAATGATGTTTGTACGTGTTTGCGCCTGAGCCCCAACAACAGCCCATACATAAGTTATGACTGAGTCATTAAGTCTTTCAATACCGGGGTGAGTCATAACTTCTAATTTATTTAAAATAAATTCCAAGCATTTCAGCATCTTGTGGTCGCTCAACCTGTTGAACGGCTAATACAACTCCACCCTCAAAGTTCATATGATCACCTCTCCACTCGTTACTTGAGAGAGCAATGTCCTATCTAAGCCAACCACCTTTCAATAAACTATTGCTGACTTCTTGAACAGAGCGTGTGCCACTGTATGGGATACCAAGACCATGCTTAACTCCATGCAGACGCCAATCTAAATGTGTTGAAATAGCAATTTCACCATACGCCCGCTGATTGTATGGATTATTTGATGGATTCCATCCTGTGGTAATGGTTGACTTATATCTGCAAGGATACGTCTAATCTGAGTATAATATAATAAGGATTTTAAAACCAATTCAACATATTGTTGATGTGAAATTCGTCATTATCAATAAATAGGACAAACTGAATAGGTTATTACAGACAGGTGTTCAAAAGTCCCAATGGCCATGGATACTCGTTATGTGTTTTATGTCATGTTCATGTCGTCATTTATGTCAATCAGGCAGGCACATTCTTGGTATCAATAATCGTGTATATGCTCAAACAGTTTTTGTTTTCACATTGTCAATTCAAATTGAAGGAACATTATCACGACCCCAAACGCGAACGTTCACTTCTGCCTCAAGTCTGTAGACACATTCTGGTTCCACTAGACGGTTACTGTAAAATAACTTGGTTTATCAGGGTTGTGTTATGTACTCCAAGTTGTGGGGAAAACTGATGAAACACATGGCTGACATAATGAAAGCTTGCTGATCCTTTGTTTCTCGTTGTACCAATGACTATGATTCACTGATTGTGGCCAAATGGTAACAGCAGCCTCTGTCCCGCTCATGGAGGTCAGGAAGTTATGTAACCATCAAGGCAATGAGAGACATGTGGTGGAAGGAATAGCCTTGCTGTGGACTTACTGACCATGATCAGTCTGACCAAAATATAATAGGAGCGCCATTTTATCTCATTTTACTGTTAGCATTCTGTTTGTACTATGAAGCAAGACGACTACGTCACTATAATTTACAAGCTTCGGGTAATCGGGCCACAATAGATAGATCTCTTGTGTTTACATTGAAGACAATACACAAGGAGACAGTCCTTGGTTAAAGAATAACACCCGCTGCAAAGACCTTGACGTGCAACTTGTGTGCAGATGTTTCTACCACTACATATTCGTGTAACACGCATTTAAGAAACAAAATCATATCTGGAAGATTATTTCGGTATGAACTCCATGTCACCATGATACATGTCAACTTATGAAAAATCGTCAAGTTATATGTGTGCATAAAGTTAAACTGAAGCAATTTGAAATAATACCACAGATATTGTTTAGGTTTTAAGTCTATGTTGTAGTTATGAATGTAGGACACGGACATATAAATAATCAGTCAGGCGTTGTGAAGGGTAAAATAATTTGGAACAAGAGGTATTTTACTGGATTTTGTTTCCAAGATAATTAATATACATCACATATATTGTCATAAGGACAAAAAACCCAAACATTTTAGCCAAATATAGGGAGAGTAATCCATGTCAGCATCTGTGCTATCGGGGTTTATGTAAGTTGTTACAGTGGATTTGTATCACAGCATGAACTCAACAGATCATTATTATATCCCAGTGTTTTTGTAGAGTTATTCAATCTCGTGTTCCTTTTTAAAATTTACAAGGTTACAAACACACATACACGCGCGCACATACACACCAAAATTTGAACATAGCACAGCACCATTGGCAGATCCCGATTGCAGTTTCAACTATATCCATATATTAAGTGAGCACAGGTCGTTCACCCGAAATTCCCATAGACGACTACAATCACATTGCAGAGAAGTGTTAGTTTGATATAATTCCTTTTATATTGATGCATATTCGTATCAGATAGACATGTATTTTATCCGTAGAAAGGCGGTCAAGCCTACAGTTCAATTCACAGTAACAATTAATTTATAAACTACCTCAGAACAAAATGAAATGTTTCATCCTTTATCCTTTCAAATTTGAGGAGCCCCCATGACGTAAATATTTTTTAAATAGTTCTCTTGTCTCTGTCCAATAATGAAATTGTCTTATTTATCATTATTTAAATTGAGACAATGTTATCACAAGGCACATCTGCTTACTGGGATAGATTACAACCTCGGATGAAACAAACCATGACCGGTATTTTCAAAATTGTAGTTATAGCCCGTAATGATAGAATATGATATATCAATAATACGTGTCTCGGAGTCAGATATGGATACGACAACGTGTTATTGTATTATCGTATGGTAATATAATGTACTATTCTTTTCATATCGAAACCAGAATGATTTTGTTGCTATATTAGTATCAAAATAATTTAGATATTAGTATCAAAAATAATTTAAATGTAATGAAGACTTATTTAATCACAAATCTCCTAGTGTTTATAAATATAAGATAACTAACATAGGAAATCCTAAAAGTGTCATATATACATTAAAGAATGTCACCAATTGTAAAATCATGATTAAAGTAAGCATCAGTTCTAAAAATTGGAAATAATATACATTCGAGCATAAAGTTTAGTATCTTCAAATGGGTCTCCACATGCACAAGACAGATCGGGGAAGATTTGCCATTAGTATCGCCGTACCTTATTTAACAATTGCAAGTTGTCTGTTAAGATACTTAAATTATATGAACTATATGATCGTTTATGATACTGTGTCATAGACTACATGAACACACAACAAATGTTAAGTAATTATATGAAGATGATTTCATGAACATCATTTTATCCACAGCTTATTCTGTTCAGTTAGTTTAATTCCAAGGGAAATGTTCATGCATCAATGTTTTATGAAGTTATGTACAAACGTAGATTTGTACCCTTGGTAAATGCATATAGCTGTACATCTTCCGTATTTGCAAACAGACAAAACGATTACTTGTTACACTGAAGCAGATGACATCTTTACTACCCTTGCGTTACAAAAGAAACTGAGCATATTCTATCCAGTAGATGGAGAAGAGGATAATCACATTGTTGTTTGGTCAGTTAAGAGAACTGTTACATGAGAATCATTTGCCGGACATTCTCATTCACAACAAACCAAGCACGAATTTAAATATTATATTTACTAAATAATGCAGCCATTATATATGATAAATACGTCAATTAGAAGTGAGGTGCTCTAACAGAACAGAACTTTTGTTAATCAAGACATGAGTCAACAATTTACGTCTTGTTTTATTAACACAAAAAAACACAAATATTGGCATTCGTCACCGATGTCTTTTAAACCACATAAAGGCATACTATTGTATTATGCAGGATACATTGCCACCAGCCTACTCTAACTGGCATATAAAAGTCAGCCAAGCATCATCTATGTAGATTATAGTTCAATCGATCGCGACGTCAATGTTACTTTCATCTACGTAGATGATACATTTTCTTAGACCATCAGCAACATTAAGCCTTTCGCGTATATTACAACTTTGTAAGTTAACTTTCCTTTCCAGAAATACCACAGAATGGTGAAAGAGATGAACTTCTACCCCAAGAGATGTGTCATTGACTAAAATCTGCTTTGTTAATTTGATTTCAAGTGATAGCCTTCATCTGGAAGGAATTTATATTTGTATTATTTCAATTTTTCTTTTCATAAATATCACTCTGAATTTTGGGTTTTGAAATAGCATGTCGCAGAAATAACTCCTGTTGGACCCTTAGACTTGCAAGAATACTCTAATCATTGGCCGAAACATGCCCCATTTGTGCTTCTTGCTTTGTCAGACCAAACCCATACTGTTGAATTTCTCAAAAGCTTTAAAGGGTTAAAGCTATTTTTGGAAGTATAAATGGGTTGATTTGGTGACTACCACAGAAGTAGCAAATGGAGTTATGTCCGATGAAATTCTCTTTTTTGACTTGTGCCAAACGTTTCCGTGTTTTTCGGGTTTAACAACTAGCTTGCCTTTGCATTTGTTTGTCATATGGGGGGTCATATGAGCCTTGATGGCAAAGGTATCAACATATGTGAGAACAAAGAAACGTGAACCCAATATTTCAAATGTTGGAAAAAAGGAGAAAAACAGTACAGTCACGGTCTAGTGACCGTACCGTTTCCCTCTCGCTTAATTGTCTGGCTTCCGTCACGTTTCGGCAAAGTCCGGTGGTCGTCGTTGTCCAGTGTCTTTATATTCATTGTTAGATAATTGGTGACCCGTAAATTTGGTGTCCTCTCATCTGTCAGACATCCCACTTGTTATACACTTTTAGTAATGGTTGATTCATTACTAATACCATGCCTGTTACCTACGGTTTAGGTGGACTCAGCCCTTTCTTCACCCATTTGTCAGCCAGTAAGGAAAGAACACCACAAACTGTTACTCATATGTTTATTTACAGCACTAACAATTCAAATGACATGAGTCATATCAACAAAATTAAATCAATGTCAGCACTAAAACACGCATATCAAGTATGCAAGGTATTGATTTGACATATTTATCTCATACATGTTTGCTACCTCAAGGTATGAGATAAATATGTCAAATCAATACCTTGCATACTTGATATGCGTGTTTTAGTGCTGACATTGATTTAATTTTGTTGATATGACTCATGTCATTTGAATTGTTAGTGCTGTAAATAAACATATGAGTAACAGTTTGTGGTATTCTTTCCTTACTGGCTGACAAATGGGTGAAGAAAGGGCTGAGTCCACCTAAACCGTAGGTAACAGGCATGGTATTAGTAATGAATCAACCATTACTAAAAGTGTATAACAAGTGGGATGTCTGACAGATGAGAGGACACCAAATTTACGGGTCACCAATTATCTAACAATGAATATAAAGACACTGGACAACGACGACCACCGGACTTTGCCGAAACGTGACGGAAGCCAGACAATTAAGCGAGAGGGAAACGGTACGGTCACTAGACCGTGACTGTACTGTTTTTCTCCTTTTTTCCAACATTTGAAATATTGGGTTCACGTTTCTTTGTTCTCACATATGTTGATACCTTTGCCATCAAGGCTCATATGACCCCCCATATGACAAACAAATGCAAAGGCAAGCTAGTTGTTAAACCCGAAAAACACGGAAACGTTTGGCACAAGTCAAAAAAGAGAATTTCATCGGACATAACTCCATTTGCTACTTCTGTGGTAGTCACCAAATCAACCCATTTATACTTCCAAAAATAGCTTTAACCCTTTAAAGCTTTTGAGAAATTCAACAGTATGGGTTTGGTCTGACAAAGCAAGAAGCACAAATGGGGCATGTTTCGGCCAATGATTAGAGTATTCTTGCAAGTCTAAGGGTCCAACAGGAGTTATTTCTGCGACATGCTATTTCAAAACCCAAAATTCAGAGTGATATTTATGAAAAGAAAAATTGAAATAATACAAATATAAATTCCTTCCAGATGAAGGCTATCACTTGAAATCAAATTAACAAAGCAGATTTTAGTCAATGACACATCTCTTGGGGTAGAAGTTCATCTCTTTCACCATTCTGTGGTATTTCTGGAAAGGAAAGTTAACTTACAAAGTTGTAATATACGCGAAAGGCTTAATGTTGCTGATCATGATTAAGCGCAAAGATATAAACTCTAACTGGCTGGTCAGTAACATTAATGTAATATTAGTAATATTCAAATAAGTGTACTTGTTCTAGGTGTGTGTCGGACGTGGATACATATATATAAGCGTATAGAAGAAACGTCAACAAACTTGTAACTATGCATAAAATAATAAATAAGCAATGTCCTTCATATGTAACTTATCTTATACCACCAGCTGTGTCACAGAAGGTCAATTATAATCTCAGAAACCGCCATGATTTTGTAGTTCCATTTGCACGGACATCTACGTTTAAAAGGTCTTATATTATAGATACATTAGGCCAATGGAATAATCTATCATCAGGAATCAGGGATAGTCCGTCAATATCTTATTTTAAGCTGTCGCATCTGAGCAGCCTACATCACCACCTATGCACTATAATTGCGGTGAGAGATCTAAAAACATATTGCACACTAGATTGAGACACAATTGTAACACACTAAATTCCAACCTGTTTCGTGTTAATTTATCTGATACTATTTCCTGTAAATGCGGAGCTCCTTGTGAAAATTAATTCCATTTCTTCTTCGAATGTACCTCATATGATGATATTAGGGAGACATTACTGACAGCTATCGATAATCTTGGAGGACAAAAAACTCTACATAGTATTCTTTTTGGTGATCCAAACTTAGATGTTTTCCTGAATACAAAAATATTCTTGTCTGTACACAAATTTATAGAAACGACTAACAGATTCAGTAGCTAGCATATTATTGTTTCCAAACTGTTAATCATTAATATTGTTAAATCTATATACAATACTAACATGTACATGTATAATATTAGCATATGTATGAGATGCACACTGTCTTCACTTTCCAGCACATTGTACATATCCTTCATATGAGCACTGTATATAAATTTATATTGCGCACTATGTTTCAACAATGTGATGCTTCAACTGTAAATTGTTCATTTTCATTATGCAATATTATGTATAACTGTATATATGGAGAAGGCGGTAATAAGTGCTGCACTTGTGCCCAATCCCTTTGTCTTTTTGGACAATACAATATGTTTAATAATAATTATAAGCAACCAATGTATTATCATCAGGGTCCATTGGTATCCCTTCAGCAATTGCGAATCAGGTCCTAACACATTTGTTTTGTCATGTATCACGCGCTATACAGTCGAACCTCGCTTATCCGGACAATTGCTTTTTCTAAAATGTTGTCCGGATAAACGAGTTTCTGGATATCTGAATACCTTGTATACATTGTGCTGTACAGACCTACGCAGCATGCTGTGACAGCGAAAAGGCCTAATGAAACGGCTGAAGAAATGCATATGTAGCCTAGTTTAGACTATGCTCTTGTTTTGTGTACAGATACGACGGCGAGGTTAGGGCAACCTGATACACATGAGTATTAATAGCCATGTTTACCTGTATAGTTGACTGCCAAGGTCGAACTCATTCATGTGTGAAAACTGCTGTCGAGGCATCTGTACATCTTCTTCTTCTACATTAATATATATTTGTTGAGCACGAAACCATGAAGTGTAGCCAGGACATTTCCTCGAAACTATGGGCGGCCATGTAGCTTCAATATCTTAATAAATTATATCACTGAACATAGGTCCAGGTGTATTCAGTAAACAAAGATCTGAAGGGCTGTATTTCCTTCATCGAACACACTATGCGTTCATCACGATTTTACGGACACGAACGAACTAGGACTTGTTTGGCAGGTAGGATTTGTTAAGATTTGTTATCTTGTTCTCTCTCTACCCTCTACTTCCTTAATCACAATTTAAATCCTAAATAGACTTTCGGGCCTAACACTGTGGCAATTTTAGACCCTCTGTTTCTGTATTTAATTGAGCTCATTTCCCCTAATGTTTACATCATCTCATAAGACTTAGTCATCAATGATGTCAAAGCTGTCTGACATGTTTCTTATGAACAGTTTATGAAGCTAAACAATGTCCAAGTGACTTAAGCCAAAACTACGCGCTATCCATTTGATCGACGTTTGTATGTGATTGTTTGGGAGAGGAGGTGCTAACTACTACTTAAGAGAGAGAGAGAATTGTTTATTAAAGTGTCACATGTTACATACACTTCGTGATAGGATGTATACAAAACGGTAAAATATAACCTCCGGCCAAATATGGCCTACGAGACACTATAAAACGTATCAATCATAAACTATTCAGTTAAAACAGAATAAAAAATGTGGCACAGGGACACATACCTACGTGAAGCTACTTTTCAGCCACACGGAGGCGCGTACTCATACTTAACATACACCGCACATATACATCCATCAAACGACACATATACATAAATACATACCTCGTGATGCAGGCGCGGAGCACGGCCGTGGGCGGCTTCAATGAGGAGCGCACCAGTATGCCAGAATACAGGGCAACAAATATATATATATAGGACTTCCGGTATGGCGCACGAGCAGATGTGACGTGAAAGATAGGCCTCTGCTACCAATCCCATCCATCTCAATCAAAAAATGTCGTCAGCATCCCGTAAAAACCCTCCAAGGGGTGGTAGTTCAACCAAAGCATCAAACAACACCACGATGGATAGGTATATCGAAGATTCTTCGAGCGGAAATGTGAAGAAAACTTCACCACCTACCAACACCAAGAATAGCAACATGGCGTCCCCCGAGGTCGAGCTTGAAAGTTCCACGGCGCGAGAATTTGCGCAAGATTCTGGGGCTGACGAGGACATGCGTGCCTTCATAACTGAGGTTATTGGTAGACAAACAGTGGAAATATGTGCTAAAATCGATGGAATAACTGCAAGGGTGGTTGACCTCGAGAAAAGTGTGGAATTCAATTCGGAGCGAATCAACACGTGCGAGACGAAAACGGCACTGATAGACGACATGGCGAAAGAACTTGAAAACATGAAACGGAAAGTCCTGTTGTCAGAGATATACTCACGAAAAGCTAATATTCTCATATATGGAATGCCTGATTCCACAGAAGACCTTACAGATGCTGCGAAGGATATTTTTGTGCGGATACTACAAATAGATTCTGAAACTGTGAGGAATATGAAATTTGTGAATATTCATCGTTTGCCCGCTCAGCACAAAAAGATACAGAGCCCAGACCCGGTTATTATCAAATTCGTTTGTCAACAAGATAGAGACCTTGTTATGCAGACACGTTTCAAGTTCCTGAAAGATTTGACGAAGGAAAAATTAGTCTTCAGAACGGATTTACCTCCAGAATTAAAGCAGCGCAGGGCTAAACTTGAAGCTAAAGCTTACCCGCTTCGCAAGGAGCACCGATACCAGACCCGAGTACTGGAGAGAGGGACAAGTGTGTCATTACAGTATCGAAAATCAACTCAGATGGCCTGGAAAACACTGGATTTGAATGAAACCCCCGTTTTCGACTGAATGTGCGAACGTGTAACAACGGTTATAGTGTGTAGTAGGCAGTGCAGCCTAAATTAAGGCGTGTGGGTGACCAGTTGTGGGGATGTGTCCCAAGTGTGTTATTCTAACAACTCAAATCTACCATCACAAACTTTGTTTTGAAAAGCAGGACATGCTAATTTTCTGTTTGTTTGGACTGCCTGACAACCCAGTTTGTGTTTTCTATATATTGAGCCTACAGGATCGAGTGATTCCCAGATGTGTTTATTAAAATATAAACGTTTAACATTCCAAGGATTATATCTATATATATCCTGAAAGCAGAAACGGAGCTGTCAACCTTGTCATTCTGGAGTTCATTCTGGATTTTAGCTCAAAGTGCCTTTTGTTCGTGGTGTATATTCGACATGGTGTGTTGTCGGCTGGATTTGATAAAGTATTCATTTGGACGGATTTGTAAGGTTTTTGGACCAAAGCTCGCTTCTGTACGCCCTTTGACAGGTCAGTCGTCATTATTTGGCAAAAATGCATTTTTACTGTTTGTCATATATAATAGGCTAATTACTATAAGTCTAAGATCTTTGTGGTTTTTACCACGGTGCTGCACTACGTAACTGTTTGGTCATGTGACATCTACACAAAACACCAAGACCTACCAACATATCAGACATAAGATTTATATATTACTGATATTTTTAGAAAAAATGTAATTTTCTATGCAAAATATATACTGTCTTGGATAAATATGTGTGTGTAGCATCGCCACCACGTGGGGAATGATGTTGAATGTCCACGTGACCTATCATGTGACATATCATGTTACCTCTAGCAGCTGTTTATCTGTATTTGTTTACGACACTTTTCGTGACTGTAAAGAAGACTGATGTGTTTATATTAGGGGCAGTAAATGTATGATGTTCTGTTTAATTGATTGCAACATGCTGACTTGCATAATAACAGCAGTCGTTTGAACTTAAATACCTTTCCACGAGCAATATATTGGAGGGTTCAGTTTAAATCACGTGACACAAACATGTGACACGTTAACTTTTCACTCTGTTTACTGTTTTAGGTTTGTTGTCATTTTCTTCCCAGTGAGTATTTGTGTCTCTTTATTCTCAATGAGAGGTCGTCTTCAGTTTATTAGGATGTGTTGAGTTTGCAACTGGTAGCGTGGCGGTCGTAGTGTCATGATCTTTGGAGGAGAGATACCATACCTGAAGTATTATTTCGTGTTCTTTGTTGTTTTATTTGTCTTGTCTGACGGATGTTGTGTGAATGTGTTTATGATGCAGAATTATTGTGTATTAGATCTAAGGGTATTTGAAGGCATCCCAATGAAAACTGCCGTTCCAGTATTTGAAAACTTTTTGTGCAACATTGTATTTCCTTTTTGCATTGCATTTATTCCATATGTATACATTCCATACAGGAATTATTTCATTACTGGATCAGAGTGCATTTTTAAGTCAGACCTTTTGTGTGTATTAGTATCATGATAATGTATGGAAACTTCAGTATTGGTTCTATGAATTGTTGGGGCCTTAATGAATCTAAGAAAAGAAAAGATGTTTTTAATTTTCTCAAATCTAGACAACATGCTCTCTATATGCTACATTTTGTGGAGAACTGTGAGAAATTTATTCGAGCAGAATGGGGATTTAACTGTATATTTAATTCCTTCAGCGGAAACTCTAGGGGAGTAGCTATTATGATCAACAATAATTTTGATTACAAGATACATAATGTGTTCAAGGACATGAAAGGGAATTTGTTGGTTCTAGATATGACAGTTGAAGGTGTAAGGATGACAATAGCTAACTTGTATGGACCCAATAGTGATGATCCAGAGTTTTATAAGCTACTTCTTAATAAAATCATTTAACAATAAATCGGTAGTGATAGTTGGGGATTGGAATTTAGTGCTAAATCCTTCAGACGATACTCATAGTTATGCACATGTAAATAACCCTCTAGCAAGACAGCAAGTATTAGAATTAATGGGGGAGTTGAAGCTCATTGATGTGTGGCGTGAAGAAAAACCAGACGTAAAACAGTTCACATGGAGAAGGAAGAAGCCAGATTAGACTTTTTTCTTATTTCTGAAAATTTGTACTTGTCAGTTTGTAGAGTTAAGATTAATGCTGGCTATAGGACAGACCATTCACTGATAGATTTATGCTTTCAGTTGGGTCAGCAAAAAGCTACCAACACTTATTGGAAATTTAATAATTCTCTGCTGAGTGATCCGGCATACATAAATGTAGTACACTCAGTAATATCAGATGTTAAAAAGCAGTATGCAGTTCCAGTTTATGACAAGCAAAATCTTGATAAGTTGCCAAACTCTGATATACAGTTACTCATTGATGATCAATTATTTTTAGAAGTATTACTGATGGAAATTAGAGGGAAAACAATATCTTATGCTACATTTAAAAAGAAAGAGAGACTTAAGAAGGAAAAGGAGTTGACAGAAACTATTGAAAACATAGAACATAACATTGACATTGACCACTGTCTTTTGGAGCAAAAAAGAAAAGAACTAGAAGAACTAAGAAGAATTAAAATGGAAGGTGTTTACATAAGATCCAGATCTAAATGGATAGAAGAGGGAGAGAAAATTTCGAAATATTTTTGTGGCCTTGAAAACAGGAATTTTGTCAGTAAGACAATGATCCAAATTGAGAGACCTAACGGTGAAATCTTGATAGATCATAAGTAAATTCTAAAAGAAACACAGATGTTTTATCAAAATTTATATAATTCACAGGAAAATGATATTGTTAATTTTGACGTAGAAAGATTACTAAACGAAGGTGATATTGATATTCCTACTCTAGACAAGACTATGTCCGATACCTTGGAAAATCCTCTGACCTACGAAGAGCTACTGAAGTCTTTGAAATCCATGAAAAATAACAAAAGTCCAGGATCGGATGGTTTTTCTGCAGAGTTTTTAAAATTTTTCTGGAAAGACATTGGGTATTTTTTGCTCAGATCCATCAATTTAGGCTTTAATAAGGGGGAGTTATCTGTAACTCAAAAACAAGGAATTATTATCTGCCTACCAATAGAGAACAGACCGAAAAAATTCCTAAAAAATTGGAGACCAATCTCTCTTCTTAATGTTTCATATAAGTTAGTTTCTTCATGTATTGCAGAAAGAATAAAAACTGTTCTTCCAAATTTGATTCATTCTGAACAAACTGGTTTCATAGCTAATAGATACATTGGTGATAATACCAGGTTATTATATGACATTTTATTTTATACTGAAAAACATAAGATTCCAGGGATGCTTTTATTAGTTGATTTCGAAAAGGCTTTTGACTCTGTTGCATGGTCCTTTACACAAAAATGTCTTTCTTTTTTTGGGTTTGGATGTAACATCAGAAAATGGATAAATGTCTTGTACACCAACATACAGTCATGTGTAACTGTGAATGGAAGAACATCCGCTTGGTTTGATATACAGAGGGGATGTCGTCAAGGGGACCCCCTCAGTCCCTATATTTATCTTTTATGTGCCGAGATACTGGCAATATTAGTTAAGAAAAATAAAAATATCAAAGGATTATGTATTAATGGTAAAGAAAATATCATAGAACAGTATGCTGATGATACTGAATTCATTTTGGATGGAAGCAGAACCTCATTCGAAGAAACAATTCATACTTTAAAACAGTTTGCTAATATTTCAGGTTTAAAAATAAATTATGATAAGTCCGAAGTTATTTGGATAGGGAGTAGAAAGAATAGTGATGTAAGGTATATACCTGAATTGAATATTAAATGGAATCCAGCAACTTTTAGAGTTTTGGGAATTGTTTTCTCCACAGATCTTGATTTAATTGAAGATTTGAATTATAGAAGGAAACTTTATGAAATTGAACAAATCATTAAAAAGTGGATGAAAAGAATTATTACTCCTCTAGGAAAGATAGCAGTTATTAAGGCATTATTAGTTTCTAAATTGAATTATTTTTTCTTATCGTTGCCCAATCCTTCAGAGCAGTTTATGAAGGAGTTGAACAAGTTACTGTTTTCATTTTTATGGAATAATAAACCAGATAGAATTAAACGTCAAGTGATATGCAAATGCTCTGCAGATGGAGGTGTGGGAATGGTTGATTTTTTAAGTATGTCAAATCTCAGAAAATCTCTTGGATCAAGAGGTGTTGTCTGAAGACTATCAGACCAACTGGAAGGTGTTGTTGATGTCTTGTCATCCAAAATTATCCACTATGCACAAATACGGGTCCTCTTTTATCCAGAAATTGAGTAATCAAACTCTCAATCCTTTTTGGAAAGACTGTTTGGAGGCTTTTTATGAACTCTCTAATAAGGCTACAATTGACACCTTTGATGCACTGGTAAGCGAACCTCTATTTTATAATCCAGATATCAAGATTGACAAACAAACTGTTTTTTGGAAACAGTGGGTTGATGCAAGAGTGTATAGAATTTGCGATTTATTAGATATAAATGGTTGTTTTTTGTCATACAATGACTTTTGTAGAAAACATGAGTTCACACTGCCAATCATGCAGTTTAATAGTATAGTTTGTGCAGTTTCAAACTATATTAAGAAGGCAAACATAAAAATGGAGAACACCATTAATCCTTTAGATTACAGTTTATTATTGACTAAACTTTTCTCATTAAAGAAAGTTTCCAAACATGCCTACTATACACTTTTGGGACCTTTGGTTAGTTGGAAAGCCAGACAGAAATGGGAATTTAATTTTGGTGAATTAAACTGGAAATCCATTTTTATAAAACCTTTCAAAATAACCAAAGATACAAAGCTTCGGTGGTTTCAGTTCAGGATAACTCATAGGATACTTACAACCAACTCTTTTCTATTTTATATCAAGAATGTTGACAGTGATCGATGTACTTTTTGCAGTGATGAAAGAGAGACGATCGTCCATCTCTTGTGGGAGTGTGATATTGTACAGAATTTTTGGAAACAGTTTATGATCTGGATAAATGACAAATGTGGACACATTCATAATCTAAATCTTTCAGCAGAATATATTATTTTTGGCTTTAAAAAAAATCTTATTACTGATAAAGTGTTTGATTTTATCATCCTGTTCACAACATACTTTATCTACAGATGTAGAGTTCAAAATATACTACCAGATATACAGTTTTTAAAGAATGAACTCAAACTTCGCTATAAGATAGAGAAAAGACGTTTTTTGTCCACAAACAGAGGTTTGGAATTTAACAAAGACTGGATGATGTACCATAACCTTTTTGAATTTTAGGATATGTATATGTATGTGTTCATGCCTATATTATGGTATGCCCATGTGTTAGTGTCTACATTTTCGTATCATTCAATTGGAACCACTGACTTGAGATTTGAGATCTCTCTTTGAGAATATAATGCATGTGTGTGTGTGTGTATGAGAGTGCTTGTGGCGTCCTTGTGTGAAAGCGTGTAAATGGTGTTTGTATGAGAAGTGTGAATGGCTGTTGTTTTTATGATAAAAAAAGGGGACTCCATCATGTGATACATATATATTATGTATTAAATCATTTATTATCGCTAGTAATATCAATCTCACATTACAAATGATGTGCAAACAGTCAATGTATCAATATGCACTATATCATGTACAAAGTATCCTGAACCCTGAATAAAAAAAGTATTACAAAAAAAATATATATATATAATCTGAATATATTTCGTGATGGTGTGACCCATGTATATGTCATGTTCGTGCGCTATCGTTTATGTCTTTCCATAAAGTAAAAGGTGCATTTATGAACATGTTGTCCTTGGAGAGACAAATACTGCGCCTGACTCAAATGTTTGTTTGGTTGTTTGAGACTAATCCCTTCTGTTGGTTGGTTGGTTGTTTAACGCCGCACTCAGCAATATTCCAGCTATATGACGGCGGTCTGTAAATAATCGAATCTGGACCAGACAATCAGTGATTGATATCATGAGCATCGATCTACGCAACTATGATGCGATGACATGCATCAACCAAGTCAGTGAGCCTAGCCACCCGATCCCGTTAGTCGCCTCTTATAATTATAATCCCTAATTCATCGGTATTGTGTCACTGGATCTTCTGGTCCATCACTTGATTACCTGGTTTGTTCACAAGCCACGCCCTCACAATACAGGAGTACTGCTGCACGGTGCCAGGCTACGTATTTCGATGCAAATTGTGAGAGTGGCGGGTGCTACCCGTGGGGCAGGACATGCTCACCCTTTTCGCGAACCCCTGGTCTCAAAACTGATTTTCAGTGATCCATTCAAGTATTTTGCACCTTTATTTTGCCTCCTACGCCCAATGTCCTCCGACCTAAAGCCCTCATGATCGCGTTGTGAAAGAAAGATGTTGTTCAAAGCAGAGTCCACCAGGCCATATATCATGATCCATAGTCCTGTCCCTTCTTCGTGAACTCTGCCATGGATGTTTTATAACTGTGTAGAGTACATGCATCCTCATTCTGACACGTCTTTGAGGGTATCCGTTTAGTCCAAGGAGTATGAGGGGGCACGGGTGGCCCAGTCGTCTAAGGCGCCGCGATTCGCTGTGCAGAGTTGCGTCCCTTGGGCACGCCAGAAACCTATGATTGTGGGTTCGAATCCCGGTTCGCCCCGATTATGTTTCTAGGTTTGTCAGCACCATACCCGTGCTCGTGGGATTCACCGAGGTGGTAAACGTCTAAGACCTGCATCACTTCGGGCTTTCCTTCCACATTAAGCTGACACGCCGTGATCTAATTGGAATACTCTTAAAAGCGGCGTTAAACCCAACTCACTCACTCACTCACTCGAAGGAGTATGCTTTTTGTGTCATTTTGTACGATAACATCTAAGAGCAACGTACTAGCAACACCACACAATCACACCACCAGACCTTTAAACAATTACACCACCACACCTTTAAATCAGACATTAAATATAGTAAAAAAACTGGTCCCTTCAGACCCTGAGTATGTCACCATGGATCCTAGCATGGTGATCTACCTTCAGCTGCTGGCGATCTGTAGCCCTTTTTAATATTGTACATTTGTTTCATTTAGTGATATCTTTTTATGGTTATATGCTAGTTTTAAACATTAATCTGTGATATTCTAGTAATTTTACTGTCCTTCGATGACAGGTTTTATTTAGTTTAAATATATGTATTAAAAATGTATAACTTCTCGTCACGATATGGCTGAAATATTAACGATGTGACGGAAAGCATTAACTCACTCACTCACTCACTTAAGACCCTGACCTAAGGTAGCTGTGAGGGTGTATTCTGTCTTCTTTACTGGTATCAGGACTGAGGTGAGGTGAAGTGTATCGGAATGGGTAAAAGTGGCGTTCTCGATTATTACACATATCGGCGTGCATGCACATGTGTGTGCTGCTGCGTGTACTAGTTCAAACATGTGCCGGTTTTGCAGAGCTAGCCCTCTGAAATGTACCACAGTTTAACATAGATATCCCATACAGACATACTATACTGAATCCGAGCCGGCCAGTCCTTGTTTTATCACAAGATACTGCTGGGAGACAGGGCGTGTACTATCTTGTAACGTCTTTTGGTATGACGAGGTGATTTAAGTACTGATACGAGCTACATGTAATACTACAGAACAGTGAGACATACGAGAGAAAAAAGAATTGATGAAGGCGGTGTTGATACAAGTTGTTGCAGAGGTCGAACCTGTCAAGTGATCTTAAACAGGAATTGACGCATCCCGATGTAACCAAATGTTCATATTACACATTATACATGCTATTCAATAGTGAGTGAGTGAGTGAGTGAGTGAGTGAGTGATTTGGGGTAACAATATTCCTGTTATTTTTATTATTATTAATATTATTATTAGTTTATTTCCGTGTCAGCTTAATGTGGGAGGAAAGCCTGAAGTGATGCAGGTCTCAGACGTTTACCACTTCGATGAAAACCACGAGCACGGGTATGGTGCTGACAAACCTAGAAACATAATCGGGGCGAACCGGGATTCGAACCCGCAATCATAGGTTTCTGGCGTGCCCAAGGGACACAACTCTGCACAGCGAATCGCGGCTCCTTGGACGACTGGGCCACCCGTGCCCCCACATGCTATTCAATAACATCTGAAGAATACCAAATGTAAAAAATACTCATTTAAGGCCATAAACCTGTAATATGTGTTTATAGTTCTCGAGGAATGCACGTAGATTGTTTCGAACAGAGCAAATACCAACAGACACTGATGACTGCCAACAATAATAAACTAAAGGTATAGTACAACAGTATACACACACACCCAAGGTACATAAATAAAAGTGACAAACGAATATTAGTTTTCCATAAATATAATTAATAAAAGCGACAAAATCATTTCCATAGTCATAAGAAATCTCTGCCAAACGCAGTGTCGACTGTACGATTCCGACTATATCTTCAGCATGTGTTGATGAAACACTATCAAATAGTGATGATACCAAGTGCTCGCGAAAATGTGAGCGTGTCCTGCCACACCGGGAGCACCCGTCACAAACACATGCAAAGGCAAGTCACTTGTTACCCTGAAAAAGGGTACCACAGGAACATATAGTACAAGTTTAAAAGGGAATTGCATGGAAGATAATTTTGTAACTGATGCGTCAAATTTAGAAATGTTTTCAATGCCCCGATGAATGACAATATACTCCTTTATTTCATTGTTAAAACCAGACAAGCAAAACCTCCAGAGAGGACTGTATACCGGAAACTGGAAACAACTGTCTCTCTTAGTATGCAATCGTCTTTAATGTGCTGGGTTGTGAAAAGAGGCAAGCAGAAACAGTCAGAGTAGTTCTGATTTCATCGGAGTTTTGATTAGTGAGTGCGTAAGATTGGTTTAACGCCACTGTGAGCAGTATTGCACATCAGCGTGATGTGGGAGGAAAGCCCGAAGCGATGCAGGTCTTATAATTAGAAGCCCACGTGCACGGGATGGTGCTGACAATCCTAGAAACATAATCAAGGCAAAGCGGGATTCAAAACCACATTCACAGGACACTCTCATGCCTAAGGGAGGCAACTTTGCACAGCGAATTGTGGCGCCTTGGACGACTGCCCCTCCAGTGCCCCCGAGTTTGGATTAGAATACTATAAAAATTCCCTGGGGATTCAGGGTTAGGAAAGGTCCATATGCCAGTAATCACTCATTGGCTCGTCAAAGTCAACACTGTTTTCACTGAAAATGAATGGTAAATAGATCATGACGATATATATTTTTCTTTACACACTCAAACTTAGCCTAGTGGTTCTACCATTCTCTCGTCACGCCGAAGGCCTAGATTCGATCCCATGCATGGATACCATGTGTGAAACCCATTTCTGGTGTCCCCCGCCGTGATATTGCTGGAATATTGTGAAAAGCAGCGTAAAACCATAGTCACTCACTACTTGAAGTTTTGGGGGCGGTCGGGTAGCCTAGTGGTTAAAGCGTTCGCTCGTCACGCCGAAGACCCGGGTTCGAATCCCGACATGGGTACAATGTGTGAAGCCCATTTCTGGTGTCCCCCGCCATGATATTACTGGACTATTGCTAAAAGCGGCGTAAAACCAAACTCACTCACTCACTTGAAGTTTTGATTTTGATTGCAAAAATGTAATATCATATGAAACACAGTTGTCAGTTTTGAACCCAATTAAACAACAGTACACTGTAACTAGTCAAAGAAAATTGGTCACGGTTGAGGGTATGTGTGTGTTTGTTGTTTAACCCCGCACCCATTTATTAATTGACTTTCACTTTGTGTGGAGTATGAACTTCATAGAATGAGGGCCAAACAGTATGGACGTCGGAGCTTGAACTCACACAAAGTGTCAGCCAATTCTTATAATTGCTTATAGCACTATTTTTTACCTAAAAGGATAAAGACTTTTATCATATAATCGGTAGGTTTCTCGGCAGGATAAAGCCAACGGATAAAAACGATATCCGTTGGGGTCATATGCGGATAGAGATGCAAATATCAAAGGTCAAGTAGGACTACTTTCACTGTTTATAAACAATCATGGCGTCGACCCCGTCATTCTGCGATCGAGATAGAATTAACCAGGATAATTGCTATCATTTTCAAAAGAACAGTCTAATATACTGAAAATCAGTGTCTAACTGTGACGTAGCTAAGGCATTTTATAAGTTTTGGCAACTTTGGAGACATAAATTTCGAAACAATTTGCGAGGGCACGAGGCCTAGCCAAATGCAAGCGGGATCAGTAGCCAGATCTGTGCTTGTAGACCTTTGCGGCTTGAAACTTTCTCCACAAATTAAAATAGTTGGATTTGGCCGAAATATGTTTGAATTGTTACCTTGTTTCGTTTTGTCGCTGTGTGTACATCTGACTATACTTCCTAACGTTATAACAGGACAGACCGACTGTCAACAACGTCTGACAGTGGCCGTGACGTCTCATAGACTAGGGTTAGAGTAGCTTCCCTTTGACAAAGGGCAGTTACTCTAGCGGACAGACCGATGGATTGCCGCGAAAAGCAATTAAAAACAACTGTTGTTTTGCGTATTTGTTGCTTCGCCACTGTATAAGAAAGAGATTTCAGTTAGAACTATATTGGCTACTGTCACTGTCCGACTGACACATCACTTACCCTGTGACGTAATAAATATTAATGCGCGCAAGCCAGGAAAACTCGCAATGTTTCGGTAATGTTTGTGAGAGAGGGAAAGCGATTTTAAAGAACAGAATTAAAGAATTATGTTACATTATGTTTATTCCTAATGCAGGATATTTACCATCCCCAAACACACAAGCGTGATAACCTCTATAAATACACAATTATATTTAGAACCTGTGACTTCATATTTACACTGAAAGCCATACAACAACCAGCTGTATCACGGAATGAAATTGTTCCTCAAAGCGAGAGGTGACATCAACGTATGTATACTCAGCATGCTCGACGTGAACGTCGGTTGTGGTGACAGTAAAGATGTGTCAAATAGATACCAAGCTCAATTTATAGATTTCTATAGACTGTCACTGTAGTCTGGACACGGGTCGATTCGATGTAATACGATAGTTTGGATGTGCTTTTCTTTGTTTTGTGCTGTGTGGTGGGTTGTAGCGAGGGTCAAACTTAAAGGGTCTAAATGATGAGAAACAACGCTTCTGTATTTATTCGTGATTGGGAACCCCCATGGATTCATTCTGTGTACGATGAAACGCTGTCAACAAAGTCACCCAACCTGACGATGCGATCGCCTCGACCAGCACAGGTTGCGAGAAAGCATTGAAAAAAGATAAGCATACAACACAGGTTATATGGTGAAAGGTGACACCAGTAGATAGTGATCAGAGAGGATCGGGCCGTTTGATTGATTATATCCCAATTGCGTAGATCGATGCTCATGATGTCAAATCATTGGATTTTGATGGGATACGATGACGTGCATCAACCAAGACTGACCACCCGATCCCGGTAGTCGCCTCTTACTACAAGCAGGGGCGATCGGGTAGCCCAGTGGTTAAAGCGTTCGCTCGTCACGCCGAAGACCCGGGTTCGATTCCCGACATGGGTACAATGTGTGAAGACAATTATATTGTCGCATATTGATAAAGTTTTATGATCATATAAACGCTATTTATTAAAAAGATCTGCTTTTGGGACATAGTCTTTTAGCATATCTTTTGTTTGTGTTTGTTTGTTTGTTTGTTATTTAATGCCGCACTCAGCAATATGCTAGCTATATGACGGCGGTCTGTAAATAATCAAGTCTTGACAAGAAAATTTCCAGTGATTGACACCATGAGCATCGATCCATGCTATTGGGATACGATGACATGCATCAACCAAGTCAGCGAGCCTGACCACCCGATCCCGTTAGTCGCCTCTTACGACAAGCATAGTCGCCTTTTACGGCAAGCTTGGGTTGCTGAAGACCTATTCTACCCCGGTTCTTCACGGGTATTAAGCATATCGCCTGAATTTGGGACACAACTGAAATTATTTATTCCAGTGTACAACCGGTTAGATCGAGTGTATGTAGCTTTGTGTATCTGACAGGGGCCACTTCACTTAAACCCAATTGAAATGCACTCAAGTTTGACATCTGAATACCAATAGGGATGAGATTCATGGCGTGATACATGAAGGGACACATACACCCCATAGGTAAGTAGACTTCCTAGTGACTTGCCTTTGTATACGTTTGTGACGGGGGCCACCGATGGGGCAGACACGCTCACCTTTTCGCGAACACCGTGTCTCATCACTATTTGATAGTGAGTCAGATAC
The DNA here is from genome assembly GCF_022045235.1 of Haliotis cracherodii. NCBI lineage: Eukaryota > Metazoa > Mollusca > Gastropoda > Lepetellida > Haliotidae > Haliotis > Haliotis cracherodii. The sequence continues at coordinate 13,341,113 of NW_027266270.1, read as the reverse complement.
ACATGCTTATGATATAGTCGGAATCGTACAATGAACACTGCCTTTAATAGAGACGTGGTTTTGTCTCTTTGATTGAGTCATGGCAAATATTAGTAAACCGGTCCGGGCGATATTTATAGTATATTTATTGTTTCTCCAATAAGCAAAGAAGTTGATGTCGCTGGCAAATGTATATGTCCTATTAGTGTTTTAAAGAATGATGTAACGAAAAGAGAAAAGGGTAATTTATACGTGTAAATTAATCGTTGTCTCTCCTTAACTTCACTCAATAAATATGCTTCAGTTGCGCGTCTGGCTACTTGAAACAACGTATACATAGCGTACAAAGTCTTCCAGTTTTAGTTTAAAAGGTTTCATTGCGAGGTCAGCGTGTGCATATGCTGCAAATATCAACATGTTATTATAAACTCAGTGGGGGCACGGGTGGCCCAGTCGTCTAAGGCGCCGCGTCGCTGTGCAGGGTTGCGTCCCTTGGGCACGCCAGAAACCTATGATTGTGGGTTCGAATCCCGGTTCGCCCCGATTATGTTTGTAGGTTTGTCAGCAGCATACCCGTGCACGTTGGTTTCACCGAAGTGGTAAACGTCTCAGACCTGCATCACTTCGGGCTTTCCTCCCACATTAAGCTGACACGCCGTGATATAACTGGAATACTGTTACAAGCGTCGTTAAACCCAACTCACTCACTCACTCACTCACTATAAACTCAGTTAGTAACGTAATCACTTACAACAGTGAGTATTGTCTCCATTCTTTGTATTAATTTCTTCTACAAGTTACACATGTTTCCAAGTGCATTCTTCCACTCATGCAGTCTCAGCCATTTAACTTAGCTCTAGCCTCAGCTAAACATGCCTTTCCTCATTAGGATTCGGTTGCTTCATGTGACGGAATCAGACGTTCAGATCTAGACCTCCTCGAAATATCAAAGTGTTCAAAACGATTGCTGTCACGATTTTAACTTTCGATTCAGAATGTCAGTAGCAAAAGCACATATTTTTTTACATATGATCCCGGGAGGCCCAGTCGAATTTGAGTTTTTACATGTATAAAAAAGCTAGATAATGAGTTTTAAAGGCGGTGACTTTGTAAGGATCCGATTAAAGACTCCAACCTGTAATAAGTCTTCAGTGCGTGTTAGTGATCGTGACAGCCACTTGTATGTATATCTCTATATACATCTATTTATATGGATATACACGGCGGCTACGTATTCGTGTGTTTGAAGCAGTGCTACTTATTCATTGCCATAACTTCTGAATTCAAATGAATAACATGAATTCACGCTATATTCTGGCGTTATTCACCACACACATATCAACATTATTGAGTTGTTGACTCGGCACCATTTTATAAGTATTAACAGTTCGCTGTATAGGGTCATATAACTGTGAGTTGACTGTAGTATTAATAAGTGTTTTATTCTATAGGAAGACATTCCTTTGATATTTATTGAATGTAGAATATCGCTTGTGTCTTGATTGCATTTTATTCCTGCTACAAGTCACACTTGACCTGCATGTGGTTCGTTGGTGGGTTGTCATTTGATTAAAGCGTCTGTTTGTCCCGTCGAATGCCTTGGTGTGCTTCCTCAATTGAGTAGATCAGTGACATCTATCCTAGGTATTCCATCCATGATATGTCTGGAATATAGTAAATGGCGGCGTATAAGACATACCCTCACAAAAAATGTTTCCGGATATGAGAGGAAAAAAATATTTGTCTTTTTTAATTTTAATAAACGGGGGATAGGATAGGTCTTCAGCAACCCATGCTTGCCATAAAAGGCGACTATGCTTGTCGTAAGAGCCGACTAACGGGATCGGGTTGTCAGGCTCGCTGACTTGGTTGATACATGTCATTGTATCCCATTTGCGTGGATCGATGCACATGATGCCAATCACTGGATTGTTTTGTCCAGACTTGATTATTTACAGTCCGCCGTCATATAGCTAGCATATTGCTGAGTGCGGCATTAAACAACAAACAAACAAACACAAACAAAAGATAGACAGACAGACCAGCATGGGTTGCAAGGAACTAATTCTTTTCAACAAAAAAACAAAAAACCCACAAAATACAATTGTATTGTTGTCACCTTTTCCGAATAGAAATGGTGTGCTTTGGACACATTCTTCTGAGTGTGTGTGTATGTGTGTGAGAGAGAGAGACCCTCTTATGAATAAAATGTTATTTTTCAATTCCATGTCAACATCACTATCAGTGATTCAAGAGGCCACTTGCAATTTAACAACATAATGACTTTCATATAAATAAATAAATGATTGACATTGCTATTTATTTTTATTTTTACGTCGACCGACCATGTGTGGAAAAGCTGGAATAAATCCTTGAAACAACATTTAAAAAGTGTGGCTAATAAAAAAGTAGGTGTGACCACAGTTGGTTGAGAAGATATTCCCTGATGAAGGAATAATTGGGGCTGGTCATTCTCCGAGAGTCAACTTTTTATACACGATTGTACATGGAGACTAAATATTTCTTTTCTGAACATTTATCGAGATATATTTACTTTTGCTTAGTCCCCCGTCGAATAACAAATGGCCCCCTCCCGTACTGAATGTTGACCTGTTATCTCTTGCCGAAAAATAAATCACACATTTTAAATTTTATTGATCATTGCGATGCACGACATCCGCCAAAATATTGAATAGTGTTATTAAACAGTTCCTGATCCCCTTTGACCTAGTGATAAATCCTCGGTTACAGCAGATCGATATGTTTGAATACACATTAACATAACATATCAAAAATGTGTCTTTGATACGACTTGGAGACATGACACATTAGAGTTTAACCATGGGCGTTTACCTCTCGTCCTGGGTTGGAGGCAAGTTTGTTCATACATATTGTGACAGTTGTTGCATGTATTGAAAACTCACACAATACAGATTTTGACTAGGCCACATCGACAGCACGATAAGCTTGTGTAATTTCCTCGGTGTTTGTAACTTAATCACGATCTGCGTTGCCGTCACAATACACAGGAAACGGGGCACACGTGATCGGGTGCACAAATTACGAAAGGCCCATCCTCTCTGCGTTAACCTGCTGTACTACAACATGCTATGTAAATGAATCGATGTGGGCAAACAAGAGAATCTACACAGTCTTGTGTGTGCGTGTGTGTGTGCCCACGGGCGTTCGAGTGTGTGTTTATGTAACGCCGCACTCAACAATATTCCAGCTAAACATAGTCGGCCTGTAAATAATGCAGTCTAGACCAGACAAAGCAGTGATTGATATTATGAGGAACGATCCAAACCGTCGGGGTGTTATGACAATGGGGCGGTATGGTAGCCTTGTGGTTAAAGCGTTCGCTCGTCACACCGAAGGTCTGTGCTCAATTCAAAACATGTGTACCAAGTGTTAAGCTCAATTCTGGTGTTCCCCGCCGTGATATAGCTAGAATATTGCTAAAAGCAATGCTCACTCAGGAAGACATTGTATCGACCAATTGACCTTGCCTGACCACCCTTTCCATTGAATCCCCTCGACACACCAGCATGGGTTGCATGGAACTAATTATCATTAATAAAAAAAATAAAACCCACAAAAAAACAATTTTATTGTTATCACCTCTTCCGAATAGAAATGGTGTGCTTTAGACACATTCTTCTGTGTGTGTATGTTTGCGTGCGTGTGTGTGTTTGTGTGTGTGTGAGAGAGAGAGATTATGTGTGTGAAGTCGATAAGAATTGTAACATTTTATTTTGTAATTTGTTGTGAATCCAGGTGACAGTTGGGCCCAAGTAACTTTTTCTAATAAAAAATAAATGGGTCGGAGTGTCGGACTCGGTAACCGGGTAGCTACTTGCGTGTCGTCCACCCTGATGGTAGGGATCGTTCCTAATTTATTTACAGACCGCCGACAGTACTGCTAGAACTACCATCACAACTACCACAACCAGAACTACTACAACTACTGCTGCTAGAACTACTACCACCACTACCCCTACTTCTACAACTACTACCACTGCTAGAACTACTACCACCACTACCCCTACTACTACTACTACTACTACTACTACTACTACTACTACCACTACTACTATGCTTGTCGTAAGAGGCGACTAACGGGATTGGGTGGTCAGGCTCGCTGACGTGGCTTATGCATGTCCTCGATCCCAATTACGTGGATCGATGCTCATGATGTCAATCACTGGATTGTCTGGTCCATACTCGATTACTTACAGACCGCCGTCATGTAGCTGGAATATTGCTGAGTGCGGCGTTAAACAACAATTAAACCACCGGATCTTTATTTACTGATCGAATGCAGGAATCGCGAACGTAGGTGTGTTACAGTCATTGTGTAAAATGACTGAACTTTTCACGTAGGAAATATACAAACGCGAAAATATTGCAGACATGTTATAATTATTGTTCCATTTATTATATCATGACAAGGAATTGCCAACATTTTTATGCTCCATTTCATCACCCAGTGACTGAAAATGAGATTATTGAAAGGAAACGAAAGTCAATGTATATTTTTTTATTTATTTTGCCTATTGCTCCCGGCATAATTAGTCAAAGACAATGTTTTTAAGCCCTATTAAATTTGTAATAATTTTTAGTTAATCTGACGAAAATATAATTGTAAATCTACTGAAATATTTCGGCATTTTGTAAACCGCCTTAGTGAACATTTCAGTCTATTTACAAATTGACTAATTTAATTTATCAACAACACGAACTCTACTACAGTGCACAAAAGGGAGCATTTATTGTAAATACGTTCGGCATACAACAGTTTGAAACATGCCTATTATTGACTAATTATACGATTGAGAACTGGTAATACTATTATAAATATTTTATACCAATGGATAATGATTTAATTTCACCATGCAACCGTAACGTGTTATATAACTTATCTTGTTGGCTTTTGCTAGAATATATATCCTTCACTGACATGTATGTTATAATTATAACCGGTGGTAAGGGTTATGGGTCTGTAGGACATAGATGGGTGTGGTAAGTTACTGGCTGGGGTGGGGATGGAGGGTATGGCTACATGGTGTGAGGATGGGGGGAGGGGGGAAGGAAGGTATATTTACAAGGTTGAATTTGTGTTAACGATCTTTACAGGGTTGAGTAGCAGTGGAAGCTGTGTAACGTGTACATTGTGTTGACGTTCCTGAAAAATGGGGGCACGGGTGACCCAGTCGTCTAAGGCGTAGCCATTCGCTGTGCAGAGTTGCGCTCCTTGGAACGCCAGAAACCTATGATTGTGGGTTCGAAACCCGGTACGCCCCGATTATGTTTCTAGGTTTGTCAGCAACATACCCGTGCCCGTGGGTTTCACCGAAGTGGTAAACGTCTGAGACCTGCATCACTTCGGGCTTTCCTCCCACATTAAGCTGACACGCCGTGATATAACTGGAATATTGTTAAAAGCGGCGTTAAACCCAACTCACTCACTCAATCCTGTAAAATGGCAGTGTAATTGTTTAACCAGGATTGCAACTGTATTTATTGTTTCTGATGAGATTCAGTAGACGTTCATTGAATTGTGTGCCGACAGAGATTGGTTGTTAGGGGTACTATGTAGTACTATTTGGTGTTAGAAGTGATGAAGAAGTTGTTACATTTAGATATTCGAATTATCTGTAAACTTCCGGAATAGCATAGATGGATGTCAAACGTTATAGAAACATATTCAGGGATCTTCTAGTGACACTAGACTGGTTTGACACTGTGTAGAATGTGGTGGAAACTGGTTAGGCTATAAAAATGGGGTAGGCGCATGCTTGTATCATCTCATATTTCATCCCGCATTTCATCAAGACCAGCTTTTGTATGACGATTAATGATCACCCCGTATTCCCGGAAGTGTGACCACTATTGCGGATAGGTGAATATTATTATCACTGAACTTGTTGATAGACATCACGACTGCCATCATATTTTGTATTTGATGCTGCCACTGAATATTGTACTACCACTCTTTTGTGTATTGCCGTTGTAATTGCTGCGCAGTACTATGTGTTGAATTGTTCATTTTACAATACACTTGTCGATTGTATACCATTTGTTGTTGGTTGGCTTCACAAGGAATTCTTATACGTTCAAATTTCTGGCTTAACATGTAGTTTCAATTGGGAATTAACACGTAACATTACTTACTGGGTCGAAAAGCGATGGAGGTTTTGTAACGTGTTATTTGTGTTAACGTTCCATACAGGGCATCTTGCAGTGGAGGTTGTGTAACGTGTTAATCGTGTTAACCTTCTCTACTTGGTGGATTATCAACGTTAACTGCTTTTATTATTAATTACTGACGTTGGTTTAATTCTTAAACAGCAACCAAAGAACAGTACACTGTATCCGTGCATAGAGTTCTGTCATCCTGTATTTGTAACAAGATTGAAATCAATAAATATTCTTATTTTAGCAAATTATGAGTGAGTTAGTGAGCTTTACGCCGCTTTTGGGGGGACACCACAAATGGGCTTCACACATTGTACCCATGTCGGGAACCGAATCCGGGTCATCAGCGTGACGAGCGAACGCTTTAACCACTAGGCTACCCGACCGCCCCAGCAATTGATGAGATCACATCGAAAAATACACGTTATTCTATCTAATGTTTGCATAATGAATTTACTAAAATGGTTCATAATTTACCTTCGCAAAGTTCTTTGCCAAGAAAAATACGAAAGTCAGTTAAATTCAAGATATCGGGGATATGATTCCGGAAATCAGCACTAACATAAAGATATCAACATGTTTCTGATATGAAGTGCATTCCGTATTCAGTCACATAATTCAGTTCAAGAACATTTACATATCTTACGTTGGCGTTATTCGTGTATGTTGGATAGTTATTATATGTGGGAAATATTGGTTTATTTTCCGATGTTTAATAAATCATCTATCCTCTTTGTCCAGTGTCTATTGTACAGGGTAAAACACGCTTCCGAAGTTTCGGTTGAAAATCTAAACCCTCGGGGCTATTCAACCCCGAAGATGTACTTTTCAACCAAACCGAGAAGTGTTTTCTCTGACCATCGAAACAACATCTATTAATATTTGTCTATTATGCATAACAATGCGTTACGACAGTCTAAGGAAACGCTCGTAAAATATATCTGGCTAAGCGATAAATATGGCACCTTCTGAAGAACCATCTTTTCGACGAGGTTTGTGGTCTAACACCACGCCTCCTGTGTGCTTCCTTGAAAATGGAAAGAAAATAGAGCAGGACAATTTGCCAGTCATCAACAAGGTGCCAAAACGCTCTTTTGATCACAAAGTAATAGTGAGAGAGTGAAACAAATATGCATGAAAGTGTCGCTGTCACATTTTTGACACCTCAAAACATAAGATATTTACACTGTTCAAAGTATTATCCAGCCCATAAAGGTACAGTATACATGTAAGTTAAAAAGTAAATGACGACAATAAAACATCAGATGAAAACACAGATGAAGATACTACCACTGATGAACTGCTCATGTAGTTGGGACTCGTGAAGATCCGGGGTAGAATAGGTCTTCAGCAACCATATGCTTGTTGTTAAAGGCGTCTGCGCTTGTAAGAGGTCGGATCGGATGGTCAGGCTCGCTGACTTGGTTGATGCATGTCATCGATCCGAATTGAATGGATTGATGCTCATGATATCAATCACTGGATTGTTTGGTCCAGACTCGATTATTTACAGACCGCCGTCATATAGCTGGAATATTGCTGAGTGCGGCGTTAAACAACAAACCAACAAACCATTCATGTAGTTGGACAAGATTTCAGCAAAGTTAACTTAATACGTAAATGTCCCCGCAGTGTGCCTGCAGGGTTCAAATGTCACCCTCTTGTAATTGTGGCGAAATGATCATAGAATTAATTCAAGGCGTATTTTAAATATATTTGATTTTTTATAATACATAAACTACATACATATATGTATATATAAACATAAATAGTTCCACTTCGGACTCAGTTTCAGCTGACTAAAACATTACTTATTAGATTGAGGGAGCGTGATATGAAGATGCCATTGCGAGAACAAGGGACGAGGCGAAACTTTAAAACAAGACAATACGACATGCCAAACACACAAGTGGGTGTAGTGAGAATCTACCGTTTTGAATACTGAATAAAAGCGTTAAACCCTTTCCGTGCTTATAGGAAATATCTGCTAAAAGCACAGCACATTGCCCTTATCCGACTATTCCAAAAGCATGGGTTCATGAAACACTATCAAACACCAAATCTAACAAATGCTGACAATGAGCAGGTGTATGTGGCGCCATATTGAAGCTTGAACAAATTCTGGCAATCTCGAAAGCAACCAAACATGCATAAACTGCGTGACTTGGAGATCGCGAGAACGGGAGATTCGGGAAATCTCGTACTCTGGTGTTTTAGTATGGCGACAACGTACGTGGAGAAGTTCATAATGTATTGTAAGTAGGAGCATATTAGCAATACCGTATTCGACGTAATAAGCGCCTGCTCTAATAAGCGCCCACGACGATATTTGTTAATATATTGGCTAGTGAACAATCCCAGCTAGCTCCCCTTCCAATTGATCAATGTACACATTTATCTTTCAACTCTGTTTTTCCCCCACCAAAATACTATTCTAATAAGAGCCCCCAATTTCTAATTTTGATGGCGCCCTGAGCGCTTATTACGTCGAGTACGGTATGTCTGCTCTGTAGGCACTTGGAGACACTAAAATGATTTGTAGGTGAAATGTTTGGTAGTGCGGTGGACGGGGATGAAAATATATACACATGCACAAAAGTTAAGCGCCACCCACCATATTTGTGAGCTGTTACTTTTGGCACTAAATGATGACTATTATAACGAGATGTACGATTGTTATAAGCCGTATATGTAAACCTCATGTGATGCAAAAGTTGTTACCGAAGACCAGAAATTGAAGGATTAAAAACATTAAAAACCTTTTTTGTCATGTAACTGTCATGATATCAGCAGACAATATCAGGTGTCACATAGACACCCTAGTGAGTGCAGAGTCTATTGCAAGACAGAAACGTCAGTAACGTGTGTATGATCCACGGACATTGACCACAGCTTCAACCCTACGCCTCATACTCATTATATTACAAGTCGTTGAATGCTTCTCTGAGGCAAACGGATCCATTCTTCATGAAGTGCGGCTTCAAGTCCAGCGAGATTTTGAACTGGGGTATCACGATTTCTGATTTTCCGGCCAAGAATGTCCCACAGATGCTCAATCGGAATCCGGACTACAGGCCGGCCAAGGAAGAGTGGCAATAGCTTCTTGAGGCAAATAAGCCCAAACTACCCGAGATCTGTGTGGTCTAACATTGTCGTCCATGTAAACAGTTCTTGTCTGAAGAGGATGGTTGTCAAAATGAGGGACTACCACTGCACGAAGAACGGCATCTTGGTATTGTTGGCCATTCAGGTTTCCACGAATTGTCACCAGCGGAAGTTTTCAGCCTAAGGAAACACAACCCCATATCATGACAGACCCCCGCCACATGCTAAGGTCTTCTGGATGTTCCTTGGTTCAAAACGAGTCTTACGTTGCCTCCAAACCCGCATTCGACCATCAACAGTTCGTAGCAGCATTCAACACTCGTCAGACCAATCCTCCTTCTCCAGTTGGCCACGTGCACGTTCCATCGACTACGGGCACGACACCATGTCCGACGATTCCGCATGTGCCTCTCAGTCAGTTTTATTGGTCTTCTGGCGTTGTAATCAGCCACTCTGAGGCGACGCTTACGGTCATCGTCGGGAGTCTCTGATGGGTTATCCACTGCAGTCTTAAAGCTGTTGAAGTGGATTTCGTCTGACTATCCTGAAAAGACGTCTATCCTCTCTGTTAGAGGTCCTACTTGGCTTACCAGACCTATACCTGTCATTGACATCATTGGTCTGACCATGTTTGACAATCAAACGAGTGATAACACTGTGATGACGACCCATTTGTCTTGCAATGGCCCTGCATGACATGTCAGCATTTTTCATGCCTATCACTTGCCATCTTTCAGCGTTCGTTAACTTTCTCCTCACCAAGGCTGATATTCAACCTCTATTGGAAGGAAAATCTCACACAGGAGCAAAATGCAACCACGTGTCTGAAACTTGAATTTCACTATTTATAGGGTAGGGGAACTGTAGCAACACGTAGAGCACGCTTTCCTTGTGGTATCTGGACAAATTTGGGCTCATGAAACCATGGAAGCCTAATTCAGTCATACATCAACATATTTCGAATTTCTGATTCCCACACGTGAAATCAAGAGACTATGAATATGGTTGCGCTTAACTTTTGTGCATGTGTATATATTGCTGCTGCTACACATTTTGACATCATGGTATTGCATTTTATAAATGTAAACCAAATCCTGTGTATTCCAATATAATTTGTAAATAATTCATCGATCTCGTATGGTTGTTCAGTGATTGCACTGTTTAGTTGAACGTACCGATTTCTTGGTTAACAGTCGCGTTCAAATTTGGGAATCGATACGCAAGAATTTAAAAAAAACTACTTTGTAATGAATTAAACGTAGTTTATATATATCTTATAGTTGCTCAGCTGTAGTTTATTACATGAACAAAATCCAATGTAAGTGCAATATTACTTTATTTCCTATATCTTATCAGAAATACAAGTAAACTGAAGAAATCAATTTCCGCTACAAATATTAAAAAAGCTATTGACAGTACATATATGACTGATATCTACTGCAATATAATTAATTGAGCGAGATGAATATTCAAACCTATAATCACGGATAAAAACTAAAAGTAAAAATATAAAACGTAGATGAGAGAACCAATAGAACCATAAACGTAACTATTAACTCTATGCAATGTGTATCAAACAAATATATAAAGCAACGATATAATAGCATGCTAATAAGAGTAACAAATATGTAAAGCAACTAAATAATAACATTGTAATAGAACTATAACAGATCTGTGTAGCAAAAATAAAATAAAATAAAATTAACAGGTTTTTAACGTAAAACTATCATAACAATACAATAGAACTATCAATCCAGTCGATCTGTTGTCTTCTGATCTCTTCTCAAACCTTTCAGGGTTCATCTTGAAACCACCAGTGACGTTCATTCTGCTGTGTGCAGTCCACAATCTACTCCACAAACTGCTCCAAATCTACACTGCAAATTAGCGGATGTCTGCCGCACTGTATAATTCCTACCTTCTATCGGAAGTGTTTTAACCCCAAATCTATCGCGGTACAGCCGTGAACCAAACACTAAAACTTAATGTTACTTTCAAAGATTTTTATCAGTTTAGGTTAATCCTTTTGAAACATCTGCAGGATATTTTGCCCCATTTATTAAAAAAGTGGATGTCTTGCATGTCATTGTACATGTAAATGGCAGAAATATTTCGAAATATAGACCAGAGGCCATCCTTAGCAGTTGGCAATTGACACAAATAATAAGAACACAGAGATGTTCAATGACAATTCATGGAAAAATTCTATTTCTGTAGAAATGAGTGGACAGAGAGCTTCTAGGGTGTAAGACCCGGGTTGCATCGTGAGACTTGTAGCTGAAATAAATAAATAAATGACGTCAAGTTAACAATTTAATGTTTGCTGTTTAAAATATTTATGCTGTTTGTTTGCTACGTTAATGTTTTTGGTGTTTCTATGCAGTTTCGTCTGGACATCAATTGTACCTAACGTATGTTTAACTAAACGGGATGTTAAGAGGTATCTGTAACTCTGAGGGATTTCGACGCGGAATTAAAATATGATTGTATATACAAGTACACATACCATGTTCATGATGATTTGTTGTGATTTGGTGCTTAATAAACCATGAAAATCATTCACACATAGTGGAAAATCCAGAAGAGTTCTGTTCTCAGAATCCAATAAAATCAGATAACAGGCCATTAAACAATTTGTCTTTGACCTTAATATGCATTTAAACAACAAGCTACCCTCTGTCTGTCTTGAGTGAGTGAGTGAGTATGGTTTTACGCCACTTTTAGCAATATTCCAGCAATATCACGGGGGGACACTAGAAATGGGCTTCACACATTGTATCCATGTCGGGAATCGAACCCCGGTCTTCGGCGTGACGAGCGAACACATTCAACACTAGGCTACCCGACCGCTTCTTGTCTATCTTGACAAGTGGTTTGTTCTGTCGGCAGTTTAAACATTTAGAGAATAACATTGTATGTGTTTGACAAGTTTCTTTTTGTTTTTGAGTAAAGGACAACAAGCTATTGTCACACCTGTCCAATCCTTCGTAATAACATATTGTGGTTATTGCTTGTGTTATTCATGACTACGTAGCAGGTAAAAAAGTCAATGAATTCTTACCGTGTCTATTGAACCAACAAATGCTGCGGATGTGTTTGATGAGTTGTCGCCTCCGACCTGTAGACCACACTCCATGATGTTAGCGTTGGAGGCTGTTTTATGTAGAAATATAGAAACATATCACTCAAAGCCAACATGGCAAACTTAGCAGTCGGATATAATCAGAATGGCATTTATACATTAATTGTATTGCGGTGATATTTCTTTATGTATTGATAATATATGTACTGACAATAAAGATGTAACATCAAATAATGGTATTTCATCACCACGCTTGCCCATATATTTTGGGCGTACTTAATATATTCAATTCATATGCTAGAATGTTTAGCTATTTAAGAACAACACTTTTGTAAACATATTCATATTGGAGTCGAAACTATGTAATGTTTCGCGCTGTTTATGTTAAAAGACATTACCCATGACTTTTGACATGTAGGTTAATCTGCCAGACTCTACCACTCCTGACAACTCTCGTCCGTTGTAGCCAACATTAACTGTCTTCCAGTCAGACCCTGACATGCCCTGAAATACAGATACATATATTACGGTAAGGAACCACCCATTTGATATTCTGGGGAAGTTGTGTGTGTGCTTGCATGCGTGTGCGCGCGCGTGTATGTGAGTGTGAGTGCGAGTGTGAGTGTGAGTGTGAGTGAGTGAGATTCAACCGGAATAGTTTTTTTGTCAACGTATTTCAGTGTATTATAACCCCACTCTGTTATGACAGACACCTGGACCAGATTGTCACGTAGGCTTTGTTTTGAGTCTGATAAGAGTAACGAGACTCCAACATCAGACGTCCAGTCAACGTACACCACTGAGCAAGAGACATTCTGTGCGAAGTTACTTATGGAGATTGTGACGTCACTTCCTATGGTAGCGAATGGATTCAGGGTGTGTATTTGGGAAATAGGGAAATATAATAGACTGGGTGTTTGAGGATGTTTGAATAGAGTCGACTGACAATTGTTTAGAGGACCAACAACACATTATGCTTCAGATAATCCAGCATGCGCATCATGCGGGAAGCCAAAACACTGTAAGTCCCCAAGATCCCCAGTTAGGTGGTCTAGCTTTGGTTGCCAGTGGTATATAACCTAGTTTTATTTTCTACTACCTAATCTACTGAAATATTCTTTCTTTTAATTGTGAACTGGTTTGTTTTATACCTAAACTGAGATACATGAGACTGTTTTACTGTCCTTTGTCGACAGGCATTTTATAATAATTAACTTTTCATCGCAATATTGCTGCAATATTGCCGATGCGATGTAAAACGTTAACTCACTCATTCACTCACTAATCCAACATGTCCTTGAAGGATTTGTATTCCAAGACTATGCATTCTACCTTGACTGAACCCAAGCAAACGTACACACCTGGGTAAAAATCGTCATCTTGGTGACATCCCCATACCAGGACCATACACTGAACTGTATTCCTTGATCTTCTATCGTGATCAGCAAACTGTTGCCCTTCTTGCAGTCACTGCTGCTCATCAGAATACGTCTCCCAGAAACTGCTTGTGCCTCCCTGAAACGGAGCTTGACAGAAACGGGAGTGTTGATTGTCATCTTGATGTCGAGGTACATGCGGCTGGTGGAGACTAGTGTTGCAATTTCGGAGTTGATGCTCACGTTAGTGGCACGCAGCCAGGGCAGAGGGGTCCGTGAGTCCAAGTCATGAGTAATTGCACAGCCTGAAAAACAAGTTTGTAGACTTTGTACATAAAAGAAAGTATTTACCAGCAGATGTTATGTTAGAGCATGTGTGTGTAAAACTTGAAATCAGTGTTACAGACAATTTGTCCAGGCTTTCTGACAAACTTGTCATTACTGACATGTGACACTGACCTCCACCCACCATATGTGACATGGCTACGCGAGGACAGACGTGGACATCTGTGAACATTATCATTGATTCGTGAATATAGCTTTTTGAATACATTGCCCCAATCTAGTTGTTGCTACGTTTCTTTTCATGAGTAACAAAACGCTTGAGAAAACACCTGAAGCTTTTCTTTTGATTGACGTATCAATGCTTACTTAATACCATGATTGAATAACTTACCTCTTTGGTCTATGCAGCCACACTCAGCAATGTCGAATACAGTCCCTGATCTACAAGAGCCTGACTTCCACCCAATGCTTTCAACAAAGGTGTTGTAGATTCCTGCTGTTCCGGACCAGTCAGGGCGTTTCTGACATACTTCTTTAAGCAAAATGATTGCTATACTTAGTCTTTAGGTAATGCATGCATAACTGACTTTGTGAAATTTCCTTCAAAGCGGGCAAATGGTCTCTTTGCGCCTCTTAATACGCTTTATATAAAAAACCAGTGGATTTAAGTATATTATCATTTCATATTCTACAGTCATCTAAGGCTAAAAGTATCTCGAGGTATATGTATTTATGTAACTAAGAGGTGGAATGGGGGTATCGGAGTGTTTAAATCTCACCTCTGCAACTGTAAGTATTCGGACATAAATCATCGCAGTAGTAGTTGGCGCGGCATCCGTGACCAGGGAAGAAGCTGAATCCCTGGGGACAACATTTGGCCACGGATTTCATCCCATCACACAGCCAGTAGGATCTGCAGCTTCCTTCCAACTTATAGCTGGCTGCACACGACCCCGTGCACCGTTCTGGATTGGGAGGGTACCAAAATTAGCACAAACAGTTAACACTTTTAATATGGGAAAGAAGATACCCACAAAATCATAGTTCATATAAGTATATGACGACTTCCTTCTTAAATGTTAACAGTTGATGATTCAACATGTAGAGTAATTGTCTCCTTGTAAATGGTGAAAAACTTGTGCCTGATATCATATAATGATAATAAACAAAAGAAATAACAGAGTCCTTAGGCAGTGTACTTGCCGTAGCACTAGAAAGAACGAGGGAGTGTCGTGGAAAGGTCGTAGGTCAAAATATACCAAAGAACGTATAACATTATATTCAACATGCCGCATACTTCCTGCGTTTCAAATGTCATGATACTCACAGAAATGGCTAAATAAAAGACAGAATTTATATTTCGATATGGCTGCCGTGGCGGCCATGTTTAAAATCAGATAAGAATTCTGTTTAACATTGTTAGGGACACCACACCTTGGATTATTCTTGTAAAGAGTCAGCTTTAAGGCCTTGTAATTTCAGAGGGTGATGTTAAGAATACATACGGTAAAGACTGGAGTTAACCTCATAAGATATTCAGTCAGGCAGCCTCAAAGTTGCTTATGATTTTGACCGTTTCGTTATTATTGTTACACACATTTCAATTATTGCACCCAACATTATACGCGTGTATATATATTTCTATGTGTAAATGTTGCATATCAAGCAAAATGTAAGTGATAAAAGAAACGTTTTAAATATGCAGGTCCATACCAAGAGGACATGAAACCTTCCATGATTCATCGCACTGGAACGTGACTTGGTTCCAGTAGAAACCGAAGGGGCAGCTTCTGTAGACTCCGATGACATTACCGCTGGGGTTGAAGAAACACTGAACGTACTTGTCACAGTCACTTGGATGATAGCGATACCCAACATCATTCTGCCGTTGTAGATTGTCGCATAAGTGTTGACTGGCATCTGGTATGTGATATTTCATTAAAAAAATTAAAAAGTGCTCAAAAGTACCAGTCAGTAGCATAAAGACGATCTACATAGTATATATTCCATACCTACCAATTGAACGCATATAACGCTTAAAAGGCAAATTGTAATGGTTCTTATCTGAAAGCATTTATTTCGTAGGTTTACAGTTCATTCTATGCACTGATTAAATATTTAAAAAAATCTGAAAGTGTTGTTTTAAACAGTGTTTGCATGTACCCGAATAATGTGACAGAAATCTATACTAAGGTTAAAATATTTGATTAAGCAGTTTCTGATAACATAAGTCAGCTGAACAACCGCCATATCACGACATCTCCGGGTATACATGTTATATCTACTGGATATGATCCACACACGCGTCAACGTTCACCAAATAGTATTGACGATGTCATCGCATCATATAGAGCAGAGGTTGTATATATTGAGGGAGAGTGTATGACCAACGCCGACCACCATACAATGGCACAGCTGTATTTTAAATTATCCAACACCCTAGGAAAGGCAGATTCGCGTGTCAGCATGTCATAATAATTTATCATTTTGGTGAAGGTACAGGGTATTCATTTCCTTGATGTTACAATTAATTATAATTTTTTCTTTTGATATGAAATGATATTTCGAGGGAAAAAGTGACATCAATGAATATGTAAATAGATATTGTAGCATTACTGAAAGAAACAACATAAAGAGAAAATGGATTGATTTGAGATAAGGTATGCTGCCGTATTTATTATATACTTCAGTGTGAAAGAGTTTTCTGAAGTTGAGAAAAGTATTATATTCATTGCGATGAACCTAACACTTGGTATATCACTGCAGTGAACATAACACTTGGTATTTCACTGCAGTGAACCTAACACTTGGTATATCACTGCAGTGAACCTAACACTTGGTATATCACTGCAGTGAACCTAACACTTGGTATATCACTGCAGTGAACATAACACTTGATATTTCACTGCAGTGAACCTAACACTTGATATTTCACTGCAGTGAACATAACACTTTGACGGAACTATTGCCATACAAGAGTTTACTCCCTGCAAATTGTCTCACTTTTTCGTAAGTGTCAGGCCTGTACACAAACTTCCTTTTTATGTTAGTTTTACATGGACAAGGTAAAATAGTGACAGGTGGTGATGTATGGAGTAAGGTGCTTGAAAAGGTTTCGTTACAAACTGTACATTTCTCATGTAACGCGTCAATCGAGACTGTTCGTTTCGCAAAACGCCATTTTTGTTACTTGACCAGCGTGTATTCCTTTGTTTCCAGTAGCGGTCTCGTAGCTTGCAATAATATTTTTGTTGAGTTGATTTTGTAAATAATCATATCCAAATGTATGATAAAGAGGTTTTGTGACCTCAAATATTGTTTATATTTTTTAAGATTTTGCAAACTTGGAATTACTTTTTAAGACGCATTACAAGGGTTGGTGAAAACAATTAATTTTCTGGCAGAAAAAGGTGCATAACAAATAGGACATTCCATGTCTGTTGAAATGTCATGTTTCTCTCATTGAGTGACGACAGTTATTGAAATCACTTTAGACCAGACAATCCATTGATTTACGTCATGAGCATCGATATACGAAATTGGGCCAGCGAATATGACCACCTGATACCGATAGTCGCCTCTTATGACAAGTCTTTGTTGCTGAAGACCAGTTTTTACCCAGGTCATCACAGATATTACAATTCGTTCACTACTGAGAGAAAGACTATGAGGAGAATTGAAGTATCTGCCATGATCATATATATACTACCATATGTAGCAAACTAGTATTGTACATATTAAAAAAATCAGTTATGTTAGATGCAGTCAGAAGTTGCAAGGAAAAGGAGTTACACTATTCATAATTCATTATAGTTTTTAGTAATAGTAATAGTTAATAGTAAACAATAATAATTTCTTATTATTGCAATATAAAACCTCATTCCCTGTTCATATGAAACGGTATATTAATTAAGGACGTGTTATAATTGATTAATTAAGCATACTTTCGCATTATCATTAACTATCTTCTGTATAACCATGTTTGACAATTGCGATTGCCAAAAAAGATTTATACGATACTTGTACACATGTACTCACTTGGGCAAGGTGTTAGAGGACAAAGCCTTCCGACTGATTCTGTCGCAGGCCCAAGTTGGCTACAGTTGCGGCCATTGTTGGCAGGTAATGGGTTGTTACATGTTCTAACTCTGGTCACTGTTCTCGTGTACGATGTACCACAGGTACCTGTACATGGAACGCCACTCCATTCCGTCCACAGTGAGTAACGAAATTTGATTTTGATGTTTTACAGTGGCTTCATATCAATTTGATTGTGAGAGAAAATACACTAAATATCTCGACGCTTTTCTCAAGAAAAATTGAGGATAATGGTTAGGTTTGGTTTTGGTGACATAAAGGGTAAGCATGTCCTGCCGTACCGGTAGCAACCGGGTAGAATCCGTCGGTCATACAATTTGCATAAAAGAAATTCTTACTATAAGATTCTTGATTCAAATCATATGTCTACAAAACAAACTATGATGTATAAAGTCTCACATTTACTCATTTTCACTTACTAGGACATAGAACGAGCCCACAGGAAACTTCTTGAGTCTCGCTGAGTGGCCCCAGACAGTTCAAGCCACCAAACTGAGGGGGGAGGCAGATCCGAGTTCTCCTCACTGTCTTGGTAGCTGTCTGTCCACACGTCGCACCACACGCCGGGTTGTCCCATTGTCCCCACTGTGTGAAGGTGCCGTTGACTACAAGGACATAAGTAAAATGATGAACCGTTTGAGTCCACAGGAACGCATACACATAAACCAACAATTTTCATCCTATATTGTTTAGGCTACAACATCATATCAGACAAATTTACGATATTGTCATTATTGTAGGAGAATATGGTCATAAACAAACTGTCTTCCTGCGGGCTTGGAATACTTACTTGGACAATTAGGAAGATTATAGCTTATCGTCACGGAAAACAGTTGTAGTATTAACAGTGTACAACTATGTTTTCGGCAAAGGCAAATTTGAACTGAACAACAACTCGGCTCATAGGATTAATTTGCTCTGAGTTATCTTAGTTAACATTATTTTGACCTCGACAACAAAAGTAATCCTAGAATTCAATGGTTATTAGGGACAGGTGAACAGAAATATTGCTTATACATGTACCGTAAATCCTGAAGTAAACATGATATAGTACTACTCTCATAACGGGTTTATCCAGGGCAATCAGATAAAACACAGGGAAAGAGTGAGTGAGTGAGTTTGATTTTACGCCGCACTTAGCAATATAACAGCAATATCACGGCGGGGAACACCAGAAATGGGCTTCACACATTGTATCCATGTCGGGAATCGAACCCGGGTCCTCGGCGTGACGAGCGAAGGCTTTAACCACTAGGCTACTCGACCGCTCCCACAGGGAAAGATATCGAACATGCCGACAATGTTTATAACATACTAATCAAAACGAAAGAACATAAAAAATAGACAATGTTTACCCCCCAACATAGGCTGCCAACACAAAAGTGGTTTACAGTTTAGGATGATTCAATATACCAAGCAATACAGTCCATATGACCATTAATTGTTTCACTTATTAATAAACGCCTGTCATCGCATGTTTGTTTGTTGTTTAAGGCCGCTCTCAGCAATATTCCAGCTATATGACGGCGGTCAGAAATATTCGAGTCTGGACCAGACAATCTAGTGATTGACATCATGAGCATCGATTCACGCAATTTAGGCGATCGCATGTGCCTTAGTCCAGGATATATAAAAAGCTAAAAGAACAAAAATCAAAGATATAGTCAACTGTCATACAAATTAAGCTACCATATAACGAGTCAAAGGGTCTGATGATATTATTTCTCAATGCTATGCAGCTTTTTTTTTATTTTATATTTGTCGTCCTACTTTGATGATTGGACATGGAAATAATTGGCTGGCAATAAGTAATGTCATGTAGACATGTACATATTGCAGTTTACGGCATGACACTGTTGTCTGTTCGTGTTTATTGGTATGTTGAACCACGTTACCCTGAAAACATCAAGCTTAATCCAGGTAATTAACACTTGTTGTTGGCCATTGAAACCAATTAAAAAAGCCGTAAATACCTGAAGTTAAAGTTGACGACCGAATATCGCAACAAGTGACAAAAATGATGTCTGATGCAAAACCCTATTTTGACCATATGTTCCCGTGTTTTGTTTCACATGTAAACATATAACTTGCTTTTCCGTTTGTGAAGGATGTCATCGGTGGGGCAGGATACGCTCACCTTTTTTAACGTGAACACCTGGTATCATTACTTTTTGACAGTGATTCATAAACACATAATTATTATTCAATCGGAATGGTTTTAAAACAATTCATGTATTTATGTGTATTACCTTAAGCAGAAATCGATTATGGTACACACATATATATATATCAAGCCTTAGAAATTCGTTTGGAATTTCCTTCTACATTTTAAAAACACTACTGTTCAAAGCATCAACACAACTCAATCACTCACACAAATTTACAACTACTCAGATGATTTCCTATATTACATACTCTTCCAAGTTAACTTTGTTGTTTGCTTTTTTGCTTAGGCCACATTCGAATTATTCCAGCTATTTGACCTATTCTAATCTTGAAATCATACGAATCGAAACTTATATTAGTGAGTGAGTTGGGTTTAACGCTGCTTTGAACACTATTCACGCCGTGTCAGCTTGATGTGGGAGGAAGGCCCGAAGTGGTTCAGGTCTTGGGCGTTTTTCACTTTGGTTTAACCGGTATGGTGCTGACAAAACCTAGAAACCGGGCGAACCGGGATTCCAACCCACAATCATAGGCTCCTGGCATACTTAAGGGACGCAACTCTGTCCAGGAAATTGCGGCGCCTTAGACGACAAGGCCACTCGTGGCCCCTCGAAACTGAGTAACCCTGTTGACGACAAATAGATACCAAAACAAAGGTCATGTAGAATATGCATCTGAAATCCCTAAAATCCCGAAAAACACACAGAAGCCGCAAAGCCCATAAATGAAACTAAATGTGTCTGTTGCTGTATGTAAATGTGTCCCGATCGCGAGTACCTGGACAACGAGGCACATCACACATCCTGGACACCGCTTCCTGTAAGAGCCCTGTACACGGGAGTCCTCCATTTTGAGGGGTTGGTGCAATGCAGGATCTTGACCTCCGACCTGTAGTCTGAACATTTACTCCACAGGTGACACGACAGTTATCAAGCTCCCACAAAGACCAGCTTGAGAGGCCTCCGTCCACTAATACAGAACATGAAACATGATAGAGTAGCCCCCCTCATCTTTGTGGTTCAAACAGCATTGTAAACATGTTAACATTATATAAATCATTTGAGACATACATGTTTTTAACCAATGAGTGAGTGAGTTGGGTTTAATGCTGCTGTAAATAATATTCCAGTTATATCATAGAGTGTTAAGACCGTTCTCAAAAATATTCCATCTATATCACCTATTATAGCCTGGAAGTCCTACGAGAGTCGGAACTAGGTGAGTGAGTTGTGTGTTCCTCTGCTGTGAACAGGATTCCAGTTCTATCGCGGCGTTCTAGCGTATCATGAGAAGAAAGCCCACGTAAAGGCATGTCTTAGCTGTTTACCACTTTGAAACCCACGAGCATGGGTATGGTGATTGACAAAGAAACATAATCGGGGCGAACTGGGTTTCCAACCCACGATCATAGGTTTCTGGTATGCCCAAGGGAGGCAACTCTGTCCAGCTGATTGCTCTTCTTAAGACGACTGGGCCAGTTTAACAAATGAAAACAATTTTTGGAAGGAAAGAAACAAAATGCTCTGTTAGTATAAACACAAGTTAACAAGTATATGCTTGTAGATTTCAAAGGACAAGTGCGCATTACATTAGGTTCTTACCTACAGAGGAACATATTCCACTCTTCACATCAAAGGCATTAACAAAAGAGGGGATGTTGTCGAATTCAGTCACTGATCCAACACCTGATGTTATGGCATTCAAGTTTATCTTGAACTGTGTGTAGAGGATTGGCACAGTCTTAAAGAATCCTAAGACGCCCATGGCCTTTACTTGGATTCCAGCAGAGCGGATAGCATTACCAGCAATGACGGTATCCGAAGGAGAACTGCTCAGTGAACCAACGACCACTATCATGTGTTTAGACTTTGATACTTGGTCGGCGACAAGGAGACGTCTTGCTTCACTAATCCCTAAGTTGATATATGCTCCCCCTCCTATTACAGAAAGGGAGTCGATCTGTGTTTTTATTGACAGTGGATCCGAGCTGAGGTCGATTGTTCCAGACACATTACGACCGTAGACCACGACCCCAAATCGGACATTGCTGAAGTTCTGCAATGTTGTGTTGATCTGTTGTTTTAAGAGTTCTTTAATTTTTGGGAACTCAGTTTGGGTAATGATGAAATTGGAACCGTCGAGAACTATCACAACGTCTGCTGCACAGTCTGGAAAGACACAAATACATTTTCAAATTCATTATGGGTCCACTCTCAAGTGTGTGTTGACAAAAAAGGCAAACATTTACTTTGAGGACATTTTCGTACAATGAAGACACATCACTTCCTTCATATGCTTCATGCATCATATGCAATGTAGGACATAGTCATTACAATCTAGCCAAACGTACATGCATATACACTTAAGTAAGTATGATAATTTCATTTGTTTACAAATAAAAGAAACTACATGAAAACATGAGACAATCTTAGTAAGCAGCCCACTCGATAATCGACTATATGAAAACGAAGCCACACTCACTTACTCCTAAAAACGCTCGTGTCCAACTATCTAGGCTAACAAGCAACTGGAAGTTTCTGTACCGCTCCTTCACCAGTCTAGCAGCACTAGAGTGAGTGAGTGAGTGAGTGAGTGAGAATGGTTTTACACCACTTTTAGCAATTTCACGGCAGGGGACACTAGAAATGGGTTCCGCACATTGTACACGTGTGGGGAATCGAACCTGGGTCTTCGGCGTGACGAGCGAACGCTTTAACCACTAGGCTACCCGATCGCCCTTGATGCCATACAGTTATTCACAATTACATGGTAACTTGGAATGATAATAATGCCCTGAACTATACTGAACAACAAAAGTTCCTGTGACATTGGATAAGATTTAGAGCAAAGTTATGCTTTTTACCAAATCTGAAACAATTTCGGTTTGCAACAGACTCCTGTAAGTGTTCAAATGGTTAAATTTGCCATACAGACTTCAGAATATGCATGATTTCATAAAAAAAAAACATGAACATGCAAAAATGTCAATTTACAAATCATCAGCGTGTGTATCCACCTCTGGTTGCGATGTTAGCAACACATCTTCGTATCATGGAATGGACCAGGCGTCGCACAAAGTCCAGTGGGATATCTGTCCATATCTGCTGGAGCATGTTTCGAAGTTCCTTGAGTGTCGGTGGAACACGTAGTTGACGTCGAAGGCGCCGATAAATCTCATCCCAAGTGTGCTCGATTGGTGAGAGATCAGGGGAGCGAGCCGGCCTGGGGATGACATTCACGTTGTTTTGTTGAAGAGAATCCTGAACAAGTTGAGCAATATGAGACCGGGCGTTGTCATGTTGAAAGGTAATGCCTGGTCCATGACGACGCAAAAACGGTAGAACAACAGGGCCGATGATCTCGTCGTGGTAGCGCTGTCCATTGAGATTTCCCTCTACCGCTATCAAACGGGTCCTCTGTCTTGTTGTAATCCCACCCCATACCAATAACGCTGCCGCCCCCGAACCGATCTTCTTCCATGACACAATGATTGACGTAACGTTCACCTGGTCGTCGGCACATTCGAATCCGTCCATCGCTGTGGCTGAGGTGAAAACGAGACTCTTCAGTGGATAGAACTTGTCCCTACTGCATGGCCGTCCAGCGTAGACGCTTTCCGCACCACTGTAGACGTGCATGACGGTGGTTTCCTGTCAAAATGGGACGTCTGGCTGACAATCCCTGCACATCTGAGGCGGCGACGTACGGTTTGTGAAGATATTCTTCGAAGGCCACGGATGCTTTTTGCAGTTACTGTTGCTGGCTGGAATCGATTTCGTAGGTGTGTTGTTCGAATCCAGTTGTCTTGTCGATTACTGGTTACGCGTGGCCTGCCACTTCGAGGATCTTGCAACATCATGTTGACTCGCTCCTGCTTCAAGCATACCAATGGCTCGCAGACCCTCACTTTCAGACAGGCGTTGCTTTTTGTAATGTTGAATAATTGGGTAATTTTGTTGTTTTTCTGAGTGGTTGTTGTCAGCACGATGCTAAACAATGCATATGGAATCCCGTTAACGCACATGTTTTTATACCCATTTTTGGGTAGTGAAATCCATGGGGCTTGCATAAAAGTAAACTTTTGCATGGAATGCATGCTATTCTGTAGCAGTTGCGTTTTTGTGACTTGATTCCATACATGTACTACAATATTGAAAACCAAACTTTACTTGTTTGAAAAATACACTAAAATATTGGTGTCAGAACTTTTTGTTGTTGGTTATATAATAAGAGTCTTAACACATCCGTTGCCTTGACAATTCATATTACTGAAATAAACTTGACTTGATGAACGGAAAGATGATGCCACCATTCTCTTTAGAGTGTTGTAAGTGGAATTTAAATTTATTGTGCTTTATGTGGGACATATGGTCTTTGTTTGTTTGTGGTTTACGCCGCACTGAGTAATGGTACAGCTATATGACGGCGGTCTGTAAATTATCGAGTCTGGACCAGACAATACAGGGACTGACATCATGAGCATCGATCAACTTAAGCAAGGTACGATAACGTGCATCAACCAAATCAGCGATACTGACCACCCGATCCCGTTAGTAACCTTGTACGACCACTTCAAACCCCGATCTTCACGGGTTCCCCTGATCTGAGCAGTTCAGTGTATCGGTATACTTGATTGCCGTTATCTAATACACAATTATACCTGTACATATTTCATGGCTTCCAGGGGACACAGGTCGTCTAAGGCGCCGCAATTCGCGGTGCAGAGTTGCGTCCCTTGGCTACGCCAGAAACCTATGATTGTGGGATGGAATTCCGGTTCGCCCCGGTTATGTTTCTAGGTTTGTCAGCATCATACCCGTGATTGTGCGTGTAAGTGGTAAACGTCTAAGACCTGCACCCCTTCGGGGCATTTCCTCCCACAAGAAACTGACCGGCCGTGATATAACTGGAATATTGTCAAAAGCGACGCTACACCAAACTCGCTTACTCACTCATGGCTTCCAAAACCAAAAACAATTATAACAATATATGATGTAAACTCACTTGTAGGTAGAACATTGAGACTCGCTGATGTGGACACGTCACCGGCACTGAACCTGTAAACACCAGAGTCCACAGGCTGGGCGTTCACTACAACCAGCGTTTGTACCCTGCCTCTGTTGGATATCTGTGTCTTTACAGAATTGAACAGCCGCGTGCTATCTTTGAACCAGCTGCCCGGCATGACATTTGTTTCAGACAGAGTTACTTGGAATGTTGCGGCATATCCTGTTTCTACTGTCTGATTGGTCAAATCGGGGTCTGAAAATATTGCAATATGTTGTCATTTGTCCACTTTATCTGGTACAAATATAATGCTATTGAAAATGTTCATTTCTAACATTCGAAACATAACTAAAACACTTAAAATAGATGTAATTCTCTTGCCCGTTGATTAAAATGTTTTTTCAATAGATTTATAGACCGCCGCCATATCGTTTGAATTTTGCTACGTGCGGCGTTAAACAACAAACAAGTAAACCCACCGCGCGCTGTAATTGAATCATCATAGTTTACTTTGTTAAATGCGCCATGCACTACCAACAAGATAACTGTCAGATATACAGTGCCTTTACGTTTGACATTGATAGCAGCAACTGAAGGTCTATAAAAACAACAAATGGTTCTTATTAAACACTGATCATATTGCTGAATCAAATCACATTAACACTAAGGGGTACAGGTGGCCCAGTTGTTTAAGGCGCCGCTGTGCAGAGTTGCGACCCTTGGGCACGCCAGAAACCTATGATTGTGGGTTCGAATCCCGGTTCGCCCCGATTCTAGGTTTGTCAGCACTATACCCGTGCTCGTGGGTTCCACCGAAGTAGTAAACGTCTGAGACCTGCATCACTTCGGGCTTTCCTCCCACATTAAGCTGACACGCCGTGACATAACTGGAATACCAAGATGAGTGGATGTTCCTGCAGTCGGATGAGCTAGCATCCGTATTGCATTCACTAATGAGTTGATGTCAGAGGATGCAGACATTTTAATATACAAAACAGAGGTCCTTGGGACATCAGGCCCCACTGACTCGAATTTGTGAACCCACCGTCAGCTGCAACCAGTCCATAATTGAACAACGACTTACTTGGGCACGCTGGAAGCCCACAGTTCACATTACGAGTCTCAGTATCATCCCCTATGCAGTTTCTGCCGCCATTCGATGGAGCTGGGTTCAATATTCGAGTGAGTGAATTAGTGAGTGAGTGAGTGAGTGAGGTGTAACTCCGCTTTGAACAGGATTACAGTTACATCACGGCATGATGTTGGAGGAAAGCCCAAAGTAAAGCATGTGAAAACCCTCACTTAGTCTTCGACGTTGTAACTGTGATCAATTTTCTTAAGCAAGCGTCACTTGACACTCTTCCATATGGTATTTATAAAGTTGTGAATATATATAGAATGTTTTTTTATTATCTTTATGATTCTAAGACTAAATACAAAGGGTAACTTACTTGCACAAGCACTCAATCCACAGTTCACTGTGACTGTCTCGGTCAAGGGTCCAGCACAGTTTGCGCCACCACCTGTTCGAGGCGGGTTGTCACACCGTCGGGCCCTGGTCTGAGTCTTTTCTGCGCTACTTCCACATGTGACAGGACAAGTACCAGTCCATTGACCCCATTCAGAAAATCCCCCATTCAGTGCCGTTTCTGTACAAGCAATTACGAATATATATAGAATGTTTTTTTATTATCTTTATGATTCTAAGACTAAATACAAAGGGTAACTTACTTGCACAAGCACTCAATCCACAGCTCTCTCTGATTGTCTCGGTCAAGGGTCCAGCACAGATTGCGCCACCACCTGATGGAGTCAGGTTGTCACAGCGTCGGCTCCTTGTCTGATTCTTTGCTGCGCTACTTCCAAAAAAGTTACAGGACAAGGACCAATCCATTGACCCTTTCAGATAATCCTTCATTCATTTCCGTTATCATATAACCTTTTGTTTGTTGTTTAACGCCGCACAGCGCAATATTCCAACTATATGACGGCGGTCTGTAAATAATCGAGTCTGGAACAGACGATCCACGCAACTGGGATAAGATGACATGCATCAACCAAGTCAGCGAGTCTGACCACCCGATCCCGTTAGTTGCCTCTTACGACAAGCATAGTCGCCTTTTACGGCAAGCATGGGTTTCTGAAGACCTAGGCCACTCCATAGAGTGGAGAGGATCTTACATCTAGTATCAATCCATTGGAAAATATTTTTATCTTTCCGAAAATTCATAAAGCTTATTTGAAATGGAAACATTTGCAAAACGTACATTCCACTTTTCACACAAAGGAATATATACCTCGGACAGACAGGAATCCTCTTGTCGTGACACCATTCAGATTAAAGGTATATTCTCCTTGATCAGAACTTTGAACATTATTCACAACCAGTCTTCGTCCGGTAGCCGTCTTCGTGATGGTATATTTCGAATTGAATGTATCCACACGTACACCATCTTTCAACCAGAAGCCGTCAGCTGCCTCGGTTGGGGTAACCTGCGTCTCAAAAATGGCGTTCTGTCCAATGCTGCTTGTGATGTTAGATAAAGGGGCTGAAAAGACATATTGGGATGCATCTTTGATAAAAACTATTTAGATACACTAAAAATTCTTAATAGATCTTCAAAATCTGCTATCAAAAAGGATGTGTTATTAAATTTGTTTAAAAAATATCCAAACTATCCTGTCGTTATTTACATATCCAACTTTAAATTGGCATTCAAAGATTTTATTATTCAACTTACTGAACACAGTTAACATGGCTTGAGGACTCAAGCTGCCAACGGAATATGTATATGTTCCACCATCTGAGAGTACTACAGAGCCTAAGGCCAGTGACCTCTCTAAACCGTTGGCAGTTTTTTGGAATCTGTTATCAGTAGTCAAGTCGATTCTAGTTGGTGTTAATTTTATCCAGGAGCCTCCTGTTGGTTGTCGGTTGAAGCCTACTGTGAATGATGCCGGGCTATTAACCAAGCGTGTAATGCTGACCGGGCGACTGACGACAGACACTGAAACATAATAGCTCGAAATGAAGATTTAGCACAGTTATACATAGTTGTGATGTTTTATTTACCGCTTTCATGCCTTAGATCTGATAACATGTGTGATTGTTTGTGCTTGGTATTACAGTAAACTGCGGTAAAAACCAACTCAAAGTAACCACTGGTTTTAGTTCTTTGGTTATGTATTTTGTTTAAAATATATACAGCAAATGGCAGGGACATAAAACAGCTCGTTATATCCGTCAGTTTGTTATAAGCGTGTTCCTTTTAAACGTAATGTACTGTATTTTCATTGACAAATAATTGATAAATTCCATTCAAGTTTAAAATACTTGCCATTGTCACGGCACAAGCTTTGTACAATTTCTTGGACAGTATTGAGTAAATTGCTGAAGTCTTCGATTTGTATTGCTGTTGAATTATCCGAGGCAATATCCACCAACTCCTGCTCATAACGTCTCTTGTATGGTGATGATGGGAAGTTAAACAAAGGATTTACACCAACAGCAAACACTCTTATCCCAGAGTTCTTCGTCTCTAAAGCAGCAGCTTTAGTATCATCTGGATAGTTTGACAAACCATCCGTCATCACAATCATGATGTGGGGGTTACCAGAAGTTTCAGCGTCTAAAAGAGCTTTTGCTCTCCTTATACCAAGATGAGTGAATGTTCCTGAGCTCGGAAGTCCAACCACCCGAATTTCATTCGTTAGTAAGTTGATGTTAGAGGAAGCGTTGATGACAGCAAACACATCATCGCTGTATACCACGACGCCAACTCTTGTGTTGCTGTTGCTTCTGATACTTTCATTCACAAAAGCTATCAACGCATTCTTAACTTCCTCATAACTGGAATTACTGATACTCTCCGATCCATCTACGACAAAGTAAGCTGTGTATGCCTCAGAGCAACCTGTTAAAATAAATAAAATGGTCACAACTGAAGAATACGATTCAAGGCATATTAAGGAAAGACAAATGTGAACACCTTTATGGTTATATTCTAATATGCTAAAGGACAACAGCATCACTCAATCGAACAGCCTCTCCACCTCCCCCGCTCCCCAGTATACTCACTATTTGTGCCCTGTGATGTAGTAGAGGTGATACACAACAATGCCACCCACACTGTAGTTAACGTCCACGTTGCAAGCCTCATGATTATCTAGCATAACAGAAAATTCTATGAAAATTTTTAAATATATAAATATGGATATTTCAAGAATATCTGAAAATTTAAAGAATTGTAAGAGATATTTGTTTCTGGTGATAGTTGTATGATAATATTGAACGAATTTGGTAGTGCGTAAAACCGCCACAATATGTCAAACATTCATTTACTCGATTAGGCATATTGTGTATGAGTCTCCTAGTGGCGCTTTGAGGAAGTCTGTCCCACTCCTCTCACAGCACATGCCCAAGTAAGCCAGCGTGGTCGACGGTCTCTGACGTTGACGCAGACGTTTCCTTATCATGTCCCAGACGTGTTCAATGGGTGACAGGCCATTAATATTGCGCTAGTTCCACACCATACAGGAGCATGCCCAAAACTCTACACGAATTGCCCCGGGCAATAGATCCGTGTGCACTCAAAGATAATTTTCTGACGTTGATTTTTAGCAGGCTGTGTCATTACGTAAGCGTTATTACCGGTTAAACAAAAGTGCTTTATGAACACCCGATAGCTAAACAATCATTGTGTGATGTTCTCATTACAAAGATACAGTTTTGTGAGTATCATGCTCCCAACAAACGCACAAACAAACAAATGTGCCGGGTATGAACAGGCAACAAACAATAGGCCCTCAACGCTAGTCAGTGCACTCACGAATATCCAGAATTAGTTACAGTACGCAAGCAGGCAGTTAAATCGCTGTTTTCCAATAAGAATCGAGTCCGCACTGGGCATGTAGATAGGTTGAAGTCAAATCGTAGAAGGAAGGATTCTCCCACATTTCACAGGCACAGACAGCCTTCTAGAAAATGTTACATAGAAGCACCTGGTATGATGTAGTTTATGCTGGAAGTTGATAACTGTCAACAAGTCAGCTTGGACCTCTTCCCACTGGGAGGGTAATGAAGCTGTCAAGGGACGGAATTTGTACTACACACAACCAAGGGAGGTCACTCTAAATTAAGGCAATTACCAAGACTCCTCGTTATACAGCACCTCATCTTGCTGCCACTTTCTGTCATCAGAAATAAAGTTACAATAAACACTGCAGGATAACAATGCACATTCAGTTCGCCAGCCACAATAACAGTAGGTGCTTTTATTGCAAACAAACGTGTACAAAATCAGAAAAGCTGTTCGTAAACATATATTATAACACAGATTCAATCGAATAGTATTGACAGTAAATGTTGACAGTTGATTGCAGTGATACTGTGAACGAATGTTGTCATCACTGATTTTTTTGTGATCCATTCATATATTTTTTTACCGCAGTTTTGCCTTTTACTCCTAATGGAGTCTGTTTCGTGGGATTGACGTTAACGTTTTAATGGCGCGAAAGTGTTTTGCAATAGTGGCGCAATAGTTTCGTGTGAATGTCTCAAAAGTGGCGCGATACTGGCGAGAAAATTTCGCGAAAGTCTCGCGAGAGGAAGTTACTTATGAAATGTTGTGTAGTTATTTATGTGCTGAGAAATGCGTATTAACATTTATTTGAATCAATGCCCCAAAGTAAAGGCATGCCCCATACACAATTATTACTCAGGTCAAGTGAGCACTCAAATAATTCCTCGGTTCCATGAATAGTATACAACCATAGCTGCATGTTCGGCGCTGAAAGGTATGTATTCACGTTAACACATCATCTTTTATACATAGGCAATATATCTTTTTTCCATCCGGGGCGCCCTGAACCTTTACTACTTTACTGAGTGCTACATTGAAATAATCTTGTGATTGCAAAACATGCATTTTTGTTGTGATTTTGTTGTTTAACGCCGCACTCAGCAGTATTCCAGCCATGTGGTGGCGGTCTGCAAGCAATCGAGTATAGACCAGCCCAGCCAGTGAAAGGCATCATGAGCATCGATCAATGCAATTGAGATACTATGGCATGCTTTAACCACGTATTGCGAGCCTGACAACCTACACGGGTGATTTTAATATCATCTTGTTTATATGGCAGTGTATTTTATTGTTTAACAATGAGCTGTGTTGCATTGTTTCTGTTGAGATTTCTGTTGATGCTCGTTGCATTGTGTTCCGGCAGTGGCCAGCCATCGGGAAGTTACTCTATGAAGATACTCGTGTGGTGTGTAAATTTCCTGTTCGGTACTCCGTGGACGGTAATAGTATGTTATGGAAGCATGTAGAACGTTCTGTATTGTTCTAGTGGTGCTAGACTGGTGTGGGAGCGGTATAGAAACTTCCAGTAGCTTGTAAGGTGAAAATATAGTGGGACAAGAGCGTTTTTAGGTAGCTTTCACGCTTTTCATTGCTTTGGGACCAGCTTTCGTGTGAGGATCGCTCATCATCCCTACTTCCCTGCCTAGGCCATTTCGGTAGCTTGATCACTGAATATATATATAAGTCTTTTGCGATAATCACAATATTTTTTGTATCATTTTATATATCGCAACTGAATATTGTACTATCACTCTATTGTGCACTGCCATTGTAATTGATGTGCAATAATTGGCACTGATGAGTAAACTTAGTTAATTTTGTAAAATATGTTTGGGTGTTTGCTGGTTTCACACAAGGTTCTCTTACGTACAGCTTTCTGGGTTAACGTATTGTTTCAATTTCGGAATAGACTCGTAACAATTAGTGATAGTAATAGTAATGAAGTGTCAGCATTATTGCACGGCACTAGGCGCGGTGCCTTATTTGTTATAGGTTTGAGACAATTACATGGAGCCACATGTGTATGATGATATGTGTTACATACGAAATACATGAATAATAATGAATATTTAAAAACGTTCCTAACTGTAAATTATTACACTAAACATGTTTATGTTATTCAGCAACAATCATAACAGGGAGTCATGTCCTGTCCTAGACGGGTTTATCTGCCCAAGAGCGCTCGCGCTCCTCGCCTACAGCCGCCAGGAGGCGAAGGGCAGGGTACCAGTTTGACTCTATCCGGCCGATATTTCCCCATACAGCATTTCGTTGGGGTTAAACGTAAACCCCAATCCGTGAAGCGGGTCTGTCTGTCGAGAGGGACGAAAACAGGCATACAGCATACAGAATGGGAAACGTTGACCAAATTTCCGTTTCGCGAGACTTTTGGAGGGTGTGAATGATTTTCAGGCTACAGGAGTAAACATATTGCAATTAGGGAAGTGACTCTCATAGAGAAGCATGGTTTATGGTTAAAAATAATAAACGCACTCTCAATGTTTTTAGTTTGAATTTTAACAATTTCTGCATGTCTCCATTATAAAATATTACAACATTGTAGCTATTACTTTGAAAAGATTAATTTGAAAAAAAATTGTATTTTCTTTACCACTGTAGATATATCAATGTCAGCAGTATCATATGCACCTGCCATGATTGCGTCAACTTAATACCCTACATGTCCCTTGAAAACAATAACAAATGTTTGAGGAAGTCATTGTTGTGAAAAAATATTACTAGTTTTGTTTTATACTTTTATATAACATAAATATCTAAACTGGATTTCTCAATCACTGATTATGAAGGTACCACATGCAAATTACAATTTGTTTATCTTCTGGGTTACACGTGTGCTTTATGACAGTAAGTACTTGCATCAACAGGTAGGTATGCTACAACATTTCTTTGCGTCGTGTGGTACATGTACCTCTGAATCAAAGTTATCTTGTAATCAATTGCAATGAATAACAAGTGGAATAACATTGTAGAATGCGAGTTTCATTACCGTTACACAGTCCGATGCATGTGGGAATACGGAGGCTAAACGTCCGATGTTTTATGAGTGAATGCGTGAATATGGTTTTATACCGTTTTTAGCAATATTCCAGCAATATCACGGCGGGGGACACCAGAAATGGGCTTCACGCATTGAACCCATGTTAGGAATCGAACCCGGGTCTTCGCGGTGACAAGCGAACACTTTAACCACGAGGCTGCTCGACCGCCCCGGGGGACACCAGAAATGGGCTTCACACATTGTAACCATGTTGGGAATCAAGCCCGGGTCTTCTCGGTGACGAGCGAACGCTTTAACCACGAGGCTACCCGACCGCCCCCAGATGTTTTATGAGAAAGACGTAACGTATCAAGAACATTAATTACCTTCTCCTCGATGTCCAGTCGTTAAAAGAAGAACATTTCCCTTAAGTCAGCAATCAGTATATGTCAATCAATGGCAAAGCGTAAAGTCACAACTGTGGGAGTCTCCTGTGTGCTGTCTGTTATATAGCAATCTCGGATATTCAACGCACTACCACTGAGTTACGGGATATTAGTTGGCTCTGACTTTTCAAGAGAACAGCGTTGATACAATTGCGCAAACACTTTTGACGAAGCAGATATGACAAGCCAGAGACATAATCTATACGAAATTTATGCATGTTAACCTTGACTACTCCTTTTTATGCCCCCTGTAGTGTTTGTATTATTCTCCCAATAAAGCGACAAAACCCTTTCCATATTGATAAGAAATCTCTGCTGAAAGCAGCATAAGAAAGGACGGTTTGGGTGTGGTGGTCAAATCACGATATCTTTACATGTCTGATCAAGTCTTATGGTTTGAACATAAATGTTGTTATGCATTATGTTAAATGACACAAGAAAGTATTTTACAGGAGACCCTAACTTTCAAATAAACCTTTTTATCGTTCATTTAAAATTGGGTATGGTATAACGTTGGATATCGTGCATTATTTTCAGTAGTCATATTATTATGGTTATGGCTTGACATCGGTTACGATAAATGCAATTTCATGTAGCCATGCGTTATAACTGCCCGTGTGATGTACAATGTTCTTTTACTTGATTACGACTTCAGTCTATCTAGTATGAGAACGACATCCGTGCATTGCCCACCACCGTACGTTCAGTTGTGTCACTAGATCACTAGATCACTAGATCATTAGATTGTCAATGGATCGCGTATTGATTCTAAAAATACTTATTTTGCTCACGACAACTGTTGTCTTTGGGGATCGATCATTCTTCACGTAGGGCATTTGAGTGCGTTTCATGCGTGTCCCTGCATGAATAAATCACTGGGTAGTATTCAACAACAGTTAGTGTATTCAATCTATAATGTGACTTCAGTTGAAAGAACGTGACTTCATTTGAAAGAACTTTCAATGGCGATTTCGCTGTTGTCCTGCTTTTACTTTCTGAATACATTTCGTGAAGGTGTTACCCATGTATATGTCATGTTCGTGCGCTATCGTTTATGTCTTTCCATAAAGTCAAAGGTGCATTTATAAATAGGTTGTCCTTGGAGAGACAAATTACTGCGCCTGGCTCAAATGTTAGTTTGGTTGTTTGAGACTAAACCCTTCTGTTGGTTGGTTGGTTGTTTAACGCCGCACTCAGCAATATTCCAGCTATATGACGGCGGTCTGTAAATAATCGAATCTGGACCAGACAATCCAGTGATTGATATCATGAGCATCGATCTACGAAATTATGATGCGATGACATGCATCATCCAAGTCAGTGAGCCTAGCCACCCGATCCCGTTAGTCGCCTCTTATAATTATAATCCATAATTCATCGGTATTGTGTCACTGGATTTTCTGGTCCATCACGTGATTGCCTGGTTTGTTCACAGGCCACGCCCTCACAATACAGGGGTACTGCTGCACGGTGCCAGGCTACGTATTTCGATGCACATTGTGAGAGTGGCGGGTGCTACCCGTGGGGCAGGACATGCTCACCCTTTTCGTGAATCCATGGTCTCAACACTGATTTTCAGTCATCCATTCATGTGTTTTTCACCGTTATTTTGCCTCCTACGCCCAATGTCCTCCGACCTAAAGCCCGCATGATCGCGTTGTGAAAGAAAGATGTTGTTCAAAGCAGAGTCCACCAGGCCATATATCATGATCCATAGTCCTGTCCCTTCTTCGTAAACTCTGCCATGGATGCTTTATAACTGTGTAGAGTACATGCATCCTCATTCTGACACGTCATGGAGGGTATCCGTTTAGTCCAAGGAGTATGAGGGGGCACGGGTGGCCCAGTCGTCTAAGGCGCCGCGATTCGCTGTGCAGAGTTGCGTCACTTGGGCACGCCAGAAACCTATGATTGTGGGGTCGAATCCCGGTTCGCCCCGATTATGTTTCTAGGTTTGTCAGCACCATACCCGTGCTCGTGGGTTTCACCGAGGTGGTAAACGTCTAAGACCTGCATCACTTCGGGCTTTCCTCCCACATTAAGCTGACACGCCGCGATATAACTGGAATATTGTTAAAAGCGGCGTTAAACCCAACTCACACACTCACTCACTCCAAGGAGTATGCTTTTTGTGTCATTTTGTACGATAACATCTAAGAGCAACGTACCAGCAACACCACACAATCACACCACCAGACCTTTAAACAATTACACCACCACACCTTTAAATCAGACATTAAATATAGTAAAAAAACTGGTCCCTTAAGACCCTGAGTATGTCACCATGGATCCTAGCATGGTGATCTACCTTCAGCTGCTGGCGATCTGTAACCCTTTTTATATTGTACTGTTTCATTTAGTGATATCTTTTTATGGTTATATGCTAGTTTTAAACATTAATCTGTGATATTCTAGTAATTTTACTGTCCTTCGATGACAGGTTTCATTTAGTTTAAATATATGTATTAAAAATGTATAACTTCTCGTCACGATATGGCTGAAATATTGCCGATGTGACGTAAAGCATTAACTCACTCACTCACTCACTTAAGACCCTGACCTAAGGTAGCTGGGAGGGTGTATTCTGTCTTCTTAACTGGTATCAGGACTGAGGTGAGATGAAGTGTGTCGGAATGGGTAAAAGTGGCGTTCATGATTATTACACATATCGGCGTGCATGCACATGTGTGTGCTGCTGCGTGTACTAGTTCAAACATGTGCCGGTTGAAGTGTACCACAGTTTAACATAGATATCCCATACAGACATATTATACTGAATCCGAGCCGGCCAGTCCTTGTTTTATCACAAGATACTGCTGGGAGCCAGGGCGTGTACTATCTTGTAACGTCTTTTGGTATGACGAGGTGTTTTAAGTACTGATACGAGCTACATGTAAGACTAAAGAACAGTAAGAAATACGAGAAAAAAAAAGAATTGATGAAGGCGGTGTTGATACAAGTTGTTGCAGAGGTCGAACCTGTCAAGTGATCTTAAAAAGGAATTGACGCATCCCGATGTAACCAAATGTTCATATTACACATTACACATGCTATTCAATAGTGAGTGAGTGAGTGAGTGAGTGAGTGAGTGAGGGAGTGAGTGAGGGAGTGAGTGATTTGGGGTAACAATATTCCTGTTATTTTTATTATTATTAATATTATTATTAGTTTATTTCCGTGTCAGCTTAATGTGGGAGGAAAGCCTGAAGTGATGCAGGTCTCAGACGTTTACCACTTCGGTGAAAACCACGAGCACGGGTATGGTGCTGACAAACCTAGAAACATAATCGGGGCGAACCGGGATTCGAACCCACAATCATAGGTTTCTGGCGCGCCCAAGGGACAGCGAATCGCGACTCCTTAGACGACTGGGCCACCCGTGTCCCCACATGCTATTCAATAACATCTGGAGAATACCAAATGTAAAAAATACTCATTTAAGGCCATAAACCTGTAATATGTGTTTATAGTTCTCGAGGAATGCCAGTAGATTGTTTCGAACAGAGTAAATACCAACAGACACTGATGACTGCCAACAATAATAAACTAAAGGTATAGTACAACAGTATACACACACACCCAAGGTACATAAATAAAAGTGACAAACGAATATTAGTTTTCCATAAATATAATTGATAAAAGCGACAAAATCATTTCCATAGTCATAAGAAATCTCTGCCAAACGCAGTGTCGATTGTACGATTCCGACTAATCTTCAGCATGTGTTGATGAAACACTATCAAATAGTGATGATACCAAGTGTTCGCAAAAATGTGAACGTCCTCCATACCGGGAGCACCCGTCACAAACACACGCAAAGGCAAGTTAATTGTTACCCTGAAAAAGGGTACCACAGGAACATATGGTACAAGTTTAAAAGGGAATTGCATGGGAGATAATTTTGTAACTGATGCGTCAAATTTAGAAATGTTTTCAATGCCCCGATGAATGACAATATACTCCTTTATTTCATTGCTAAAACCAGGCAAGCACTTGCAGAGAGGACTGTATACCGGAAACTGGAAACAACTGTCTCTCTTAGTATGCAATCGTCTTTAATGTGCTGCGTTGTGAATGTAGCCAGCAGAAACGGTCAGTGTAACTCTGATTTCATCGGAGTTTTGATTAGTGAGTGCGTAAGATTGGTTTAACGCCACTGTGAGCAGTATTGCACATCCGCGTGATGTGTGAGGAAAGCCCGAAGTGATGCAGGTCTTATAATTAGAAGCCCACGAGCACGGGATGGTGCTGACAACCCTAATAACATAATCAAGGCAAAGCGGGTTTCAAAACCACAATCACAGGATACTGTCATGCCTAAAGGCGGCAACTTTGCACAACGAATTGTTGCGCCTTGGACGACTGCCCCTCCCGTGCCTCCGAGTTTGGATTAGAATACTATAAAAATGAAGTACATACTTAATCCGTGGGGAATCAGGGTTAGGAAAGGTCTATATGCCAGTAATCTATGATACTAAATGACTCAGGACAGGAACGTCTGTGACTGCTGATTTTGTGTCATCGTACCCCGACGGCGTGAGACGTTGATCATAATATCACTCATTGGCTCGTCAAAGTCAACACTGTTGACGATATATATTTTTCTTTACATACTCATACTTAGCCTAGGGGTTCAACCATTCTCTCGTCACACCGAAGGCCAGGATTCGATCTCATGCATTGATACCACGTGCAAAGCCCATTTCTGGTGTCCCCCGCCGTGATATTGGTCGAATATTGTGAACAGCGGCGTAAAACCATAGTCACTCACTACTTGAAGTTTTGATTTTGATTGCGAAAATGTAATATCGTGTGAAACACTGTCGTCAGTTATGAACTCAATTAAACAACAGTACACTGTAAATCGTCAAAGAAAATTGGTTCACAGTTGAGGGTATGTGTGTGTTTGTTGTTAAACCCATTTATTAATTGACTTTCACTTTGTGTGGAGTATGAACTTCATGTTCACGCTGACAGCCAAACAACAACCAGCTGTATCACGGAATGAAATAGTTCCTCAAAGCGAGAGGTGACATCAACGTATGTATACTCAGCATACTGTAAAGATGTGTCAATTAGATACCAATTCGATACCAATTTATAGATTGCTATAGACTGTCACTGTAGTCTGGACACGGATCGATTCGATGTAATACGATAGTCTGGATGTGCTTTTCTTTGTTTCGTTCTGTGTGATGGGTTGTAACGAGGATATCCTTGAACGGGCATGTTGAAACGACAAGTTCAGGCTTAAATGGTCTAAATGATGAGAAACAACGCTTCTGTATTTATTCGTGATTGGGAACCCCCATGGATTCATTCTGTGTACGATGAAACGCTGTCAACAAAGTCACCCAACCTGATGATTCGATCGCCTCGTACGACCAGCACAGGTTGCGGGAAAGCAATTCTAACCGGGATTCAAGGGGGGTCAATTTATGTGCTTTCAAAAGCACATTATGATATGACAGTCGCCTTGTATATTTACATTTATAATCAGCATACATATTTTGATCCCACTGAAAAGAGATAAGCCTACAACACAGGTTATCTGGTGAAAGGTGACACCAGTAGATAGTGATCAGAGAAGATCGGGCCATTTGATTGATCTTATCCCAATTGCGTAGATCGATGCTCATGATGTCAAATCATTGGATTTTGATGGGATACGATGACGTGCATCAACCAAGAGTGACCACCCGATCCCGGTAGTCGCCTCTCACTACAAGCATGGTCAATTCTAACCCGGATCGTCTCGGGTCAACTGATTTATGAGCATACTACGTACTCGAGCTCCAAGTTGTGACGGGCAAAAGGTGTTAAGCTTTGCTGCTTCAACGTCTTATCGTGCCAAGATTATAGACTTAAGAAGCGGTCAGTGCAGTGAATGACATTGAATATTTAAACGTTTCTTAATGTCACTGTTTTCTGTTTTTTCTGTGCTACCCTGACCAATTATCCATTATACAGGTTAGTGGTTGAGCGTATGTCATATTGGTTATAACTAACATCTTGAAATGAGTGAAATGTTGTATTGCGGTATCCATGAAGTGAGTGAGTTTGGTTTAACGCCACTTTCAAAGGCATTTCAGTCATAT
Organism: Haliotis cracherodii; assembly: GCF_022045235.1. Lineage (NCBI taxonomy): Eukaryota > Metazoa > Mollusca > Gastropoda > Lepetellida > Haliotidae > Haliotis > Haliotis cracherodii. The sequence continues at coordinate 13,301,413 of NW_027266270.1, read as the reverse complement.
CAGTAACATTGTATGGCAGCGTGAGAGGTAGCCACAATGTGACGCACTTTGTAGACCTATCACTTCGGAGAATCCAAAAAACTCGTGGAAGGAGCTGACAAACCTGGAAACATAATCACGTCGATTATGGGATTCGAGCACACGATCATTGGTTTCTGGAACGCCCAAGGGACAAGACTCTGTCTCGATTACTTTTCAATGCTGTTGCATTATAATTATATTGTCGCATATTGATAAAGTTTTATGATCATATAAACGCTATTTATTAAAAAGATCTGCTTTCGGGACATAGTCCTATAGCATATCTTTTGTTTGTGTTTGTTTGTTTGTTATTTAATGCCGCACTCAGCAATATGCTAGCTATATGACGGCGGACTGTAAATAATCAAGTCTTAACAAGAAAATTCCCAGTGACTGACATCATGAGCATCGATCCACGCAATTGGGATACGATGACATGCATCAACCAAGGCAGCGAGCCTGACCACTTGATCCCGTTAATCGCCTCTTACGACAAGCATAATCGCCTTTTACGGCAAGCTTGGGTTGCTGAAGGCCTATTCTACTCCGGTTCTTCACGGGTATTAAGCATGTCGCCTGAATTTGGGACACAACTGAAATTATTTATTCTAGCGTACAACCGGTTAGATCGAGTGTATGTAGCCTTGTGTATCTGACAGGCGCCACTTCACTTAAACCCAATTGAAATGCACTCAAGTTTGACATCTGAATACCAATAGGGATGAGATTCATGGCGTGATACATGAAGGGACACATACACCCCATAGGTAAGTAGACTTCCTAGTGACTTGCCTTTGTATGCGTTTGTGACGGGGGCCACCGATGGGGCAGACAGACTCACCTTTTTGCGAACACCGTGTCTCATCACTATTTGATAGTGAGTCATTTACACATGCTTATTATATAACCGGAAGCGTACAATGAACGCTGCCTTTAATAGAGACGTGGTTTTGTCTCTTTGATTGAGTCATGGCAAATATTAGTAACCCGGTCCGGGCGATATTTATAGTATATTTATTGTTTCTCCAATAAGCAAAGAAGTTGATGTCGCTGGCAAATGTATATGTCCTATTAGTGTTTTAAAGAATGCTGTTACGAAAAGAGAAAAGGGTAATTTATACGTGTAAATTAATCGTTGTCTCTCATTAACTTCACTCAATAACCATGCTTCAGTTCCGCGTCTGGTGACTTGAAACAACGCATACACAGCATACAACGACTTCCAGTTTTAGTTTAAAAGGTTTCATTGCGAGGTCAGCGTGTGCATATGCTGCAAATATCAACATGTTATTATAAACTCAGTTGGGGCACGGGTGGCCCAGTCGTCTAAGGCGCCGCGATTCGCTGTGCAGAGTTGCGTCCCTTAGGCACGCCAGAAACCTATGATTGTGGGTTCGAATCCCGGTTCGCCCCGATTATGTTTGTAGGTTTGTCAGCAGCATACTCGTGCACGTGGGTTTCACCGAAGTGGTAAACGTCTCAGACCTGCATCACTTCGGGCATTCCTCCCACATTAAGCTGACACGCCGTGATATAACTGGAATACTGTTACAAGCGTCGTTAAACCCAACTCACTCACTCACTCACTATCAACTCAGTTAGTAACGTAATCATTTATAATGGTGAGTATTGTCTCCATTCTTTGTATTAGTTTCTTTACAAGTTAAACGATATGTTTCCAAGTGCATTCTTCCACTCATGCAGTCTCAGCCATTTAACGTAGCTCTAGCCTCAGCTAAACATGCCTTTCCTCATTAGGATTCGGTTGCTTCATGTGACGGAATCAGACGTTCAGATCTAGACCTCCTCGAAATATCAAAGTGTTCAAAACGATTGCTGTCACGATTTTAACTTTCGATTCAGAATGTCAGTAGCAAAAGCACATATTTTTTTACATATGATCCCGGGAGGCCCAGTCGATTTTGAGTTTTTACATGCATAAAAAAGCTAGATAATGAGTTTTAAAGGCGGTGACTTTGTAAGGATCCGATTAAAGACTCCAATCTGTAATAAGTCTTCAGTGCGTGTTAGTGATCGTGACAGCCACTTGTATGTATATGTATATATATCTATATATATGGATATACACGGCGGCTACGTATTCGTGTGTTTGGAGCAGTGCTACTTCTTCATTGCCATAACTTCTGAATTCAAATGAATAACAGGAATTCATGCCATATTCTGGCATTATTCACCACACACATATCAACATTGTTGAGTTGTTGATTCGGCGCCATTTTATAAGTATTAACAGTTCGCTGTATAGGGTCATATAACTGTGAGTTGACTGTAGTATTAATAAGTGTTTTATTCTATAGGAAGACATTCCTTTGATATTTATTGAATGTAGAATATCGCTTGTGTCTTGATTGCATTTTATTCCTGCTACAAGTCACACTTGACCTGCATGTGGTTCGTTGGTGGGTTGTCATTTGATTAAAGCGTCTGTTTGTCCCGTCGAATGCCTTGGTTTGCTTCCTCAATTGAGTAGATCAGTGACATCTATCCTAGGTATTCCATCCATGATATGTCTGGAATAAAGTAAATGGCGGCGTATAAGACATACCCTCACAAAAAATGTTTCCGGATATGAGAAGAAAAAAATATTTATCTTCAGATTTTACAAACAAACTGGAGCACGTGAAGATCCGGGGTAGAATTGGTCTTCATCAATCCATGCTTGCCGTAAAAGGCGACTATGCTTGTCGTAAGAGCCGACTAACGGGATCGGGTTGTCAGGCTCGCTGACTTGGTTGATACATGTCATTGTATCCCAATTGCGTGGATCGATGCTCATGATATCAGTCCCTGGATTGTCTGGTCCAGACGTGATTATTTACAGTCCTCCGTTATATAGCTGGAATATTGCTGAGTGCGGCGTAAGAAAACACACAAACAAACACAAACAAAAGATAGACAGACAGACCAGCATGGGTTGCAAGGAACTAATTTTTTTTAACAAAAAAAAAAAAAACCCACAAAATACAATTGTATAGTTGTCACCTTTTCCGAATAGTGTGTGTGTGTGTGTGTGTGTGTGTGTGTGTGTGTGTGTGTGTGTGTGTGTGTGTGTGTGTGTGTGTGTGTGTGTGTGTGTGTGTGAATCGAGGTTACAGCTGGGCCAAAGTAACTTTTTCTTGTCAACCAAAATGGGGCGGAGTGTCAGGATCAGTAACTGGGTAGCTACTTGCGTGTCGTCCACTTGATGGTAGGGATCGTTCCTCATGTATTTACACACCGCCGACAGTACTGCTATAACTACCATCACAACTACCACAACCAGAACTACTACTACTGCTAGAAAAACTACCACCACTACCCCTACTCCTACTACTTCTACCACTGCTAGAACTACTACCATGACTACCCCTACAACTACTACGACTGTGCTTTTCGTAAGAGGCGACTAACGGGATCGGGTGGTCAGGCTCGTTTATGCATGTCATCGTATCCCAATTGCGTGGACCGATGCTCATGATGTTAATCACTGGATTGTCTGGTACAGATTCGATTATTTACACCCCCCCCCCCCCCCAACAAAAATAAAATAAAATAAAAAAAAAGATAAATAAAAAAAATAAAATTGTTTCACGGGCCCTCCGCCCCAACAGAAAAGCAGCAGGGACAAAAAAGAGTGAGTACGGTTTTACGCTGCTTTTAGCAATATTCTAGCAATATCACGGCGGGGAACACCAGAAATGGGCTTCACACTTTGGCGTCGGCGTGACGAGCGAACGCTTTAACTATTAGGCTGCCCAAACGCCCCCGAACAAGAAATAAATAGAACTTATTTTTATTATTATGTCTCCCGACAGTAATATATACCCTCTTATGAATAAAATGTTATTTTTCAATTCCATTGTTTAACGCTGCACTCAGCAATATTCCAGCTATATGACGGCGGTCTGTAAATAATCGAGTCTGGACCAGACAATCAAGTGATTGACATCATGAGCATCGATCTACGCTATTGGGATACGATGACATGCATCAACCAAGTCAGCAAGCCTGACCACCCGATCTTTATTTACTGATCGAATGCAGGAATCGCGAACGTATGTGTGTTACAGTCATTGTGTAAAATGACTGAACTTTTCACGTAGGAAATATACAAACGCGAAAATATTGCAGACATGTTATAATTATTGTTCCATTTATTATATTATGATAAGGAATTGCCAAAATTTTTATGCTCCATTTCATCACCCAGTGACTGAAAATGAGATTATTGAAAGGAAACGAAATCAATGTATATTTCTTTTTTATATTTTGCCTATCGCTCCCGGCATAATTAGTCAAAGGCGACGTTTTTAAGCCCTATTAAATTTGTAAAAAAATTTAGTTAATCTGACGAAAATATAATTGTAAATCTACTGAAATATTTCGGCATTTTGTAAACCGCCTTAGTGAACATTTCAGTCTATTTACAAATTGACTAATCTAATTTAACAACTACACGAACTCTACTGCAGTGCACAAAAGGGAGCATTTATTGTAAATATGTTCAACATACAACAATTTGAAACATGCCTATTATTGACTAAATTGTACGATTGAGAACTGGTAATACTATTATAAATATTTTATACCAATGGATAATGATTTAATTTCACCATGCAATCGTAACGTGTTATATAACTTATCTTGTTGGCTTTTGCTAGAATATATATCCTTCACTGACATGTATGTTATAATTATAACCGCCGGTAATGGTTATAGGTCTGTAGGACATAGATGGGTGTGGTAAGTTACTGGCTGGGGTGGGGATGGAGGGTATGGCTACATGGTGTGAGGATGTGGGGAGGGGGGGGGGGGGGTATGTTTACAAGGTTGAATTTGTGTTAACGATCTTTACACGGTCGAGTAGCAGTGGAAGCTGTGTAACGTGTACATTGTGTTGACGTTCCTGAAAAATGGGGGCCACGGACGGCCCAGTCGTCTAAGGCGCCGCGATTCACTGTGCAGAGTTGCGTCCCTTGGGCACGCCAGAAACCTATGATTGTGGGTTCGAATCCCGGTTCGCCCCGATTAAGTTTCTAGGTTTGTCGGCACCATACCCGTGCTCTCGGGTTTCACCGAAGTGGTAAACATCTAAGACCTACATCACTTCGGGCTTTCCTCCCACATTAAGCTGACACGCCGTGATACAACTTGAATACTATTAAAAGCGTCGTTAAACCCAACTCACTCACTCACTCACTCCTGTAAAATGGCATTGTAATTTATTGTTTAACAATGATTGAAACTGTATTTATTGTTTCTGTTGAGATTCAGTAGAAATTCATTGAATTGTGTGCCGACAGAGATTTGTTGTCAGGAGTGTAGTACTATTCAGTGGTGAAGAAGTTGTCACATTTAGATGTTCGAATTATCTGTAAACTTCCGGAATAGCATAGATGGATGTCAAACGTGATAGAAGCATATTCTGGGATGTTCTAGTGACACTAGACTGGTCTAAATATAAAGACTTCTACAGGTTCCTGATATGAAGTGCATTCCGCATTCAGTCACATAATTCAGTTCAAAAACATTTACAAATTTTAAGTTGGCGTTGTTCTTGTAGGTTCGGAAGTGGATGGATAGATTTTGTATGTGTATATTTCTATTAGCAATAAATGGGGGAAATATTGGTTTATTTGTCTCACGTTATAATGAATCATCTATCCTCTTTGTACAGTGTCTCTCGTATAGGGTAAACCACGCTTCCGAGGTTTTGGTTGAAAATGTAAACCCTCGGGGCTATTCAACCTCGAAGATTTGCTTTTCAACCAAACCGAGAGGTGTTTTCTCTGGCTTGTAAACCGTCGAAACAACATCTATTAATATTTGTTTGATATTATGTATTAAAATGTGTAAAGAAACGCTCGTAAAATATATCTGACTCTGCGATAAACATGGCACCTTCCAATGAACCACCTTTTCAACGAGGTTTGTGGTCTGATGGTTAGAGTGTCTAACATTTAATCAGGAGGTTTTGGGTTCGATTTCCGCCATCAACAATGAAACAGTTGTCTTCGATTTAAAAAAAACCCCACTTAGTCAAAAGTGACAACGCCTAAACAATGATCAGAAATCCAGTGATTAATATCAGGAACACCGATCCACACAATTGGGATACGATGACATGCATCAACCAAGTCAGCGCACCTGACCACCCGATCCCGTTAGTAGCCTCTTACGACAAGCACAACAGCCTCTTATGGCATCCATGGGTTGATGAAGACCTAATCACTACCAGGATCTTCACTGGTCTGATACTTGTCATAAATCCACGAATAAACACCGTAAAACGCCGTCGTCACGAAGATGAATCGGAGAAAGACATTTGAACTTCATTAGAAAAATACTTGACATGCGACAACGAAGGGCTGTGGTAATACACAATCACCACGCTTTTTCTCGACAGTGTGCTTCCTTGAAAATGCAAACAAAATAGAACAGGACAACTTTGCCAGTCATCAACAAGGTGCCACAGCGCTCTCTTATATCACAAAATAATTGTGTGAGAGTGAATCAGATATGAAAGTGTGGCTGTCACATCATTGACACCCCAAAACATAAAATATTTTCGCCGTTAAAAGTATTGTCCAGTCCATGAAGATACAGTACACGTTAAAAAATAAATGTCGACAATAAAAATTATATGAATAAACAGATGAAGAAACTACCACTCATGCATTTCTCATGTAGTTGGGACCCGTGAAGATCCGGGATAGAATAGGTCTTCAGCAACCCATGCTTGCCGTAAAAGGCGACTGTGCTTGTCGTAAAGAGGCGATTAACGGGATCGGGTGGTCAGGCTCGCTGACTTGGTTGATGCATGTCATCGATCGTAATTGCATGGATTGACTGGTCCAGACTCGATTATTTAAAGTCGGCCGTCATACAGCTGGAATTTTGCTGAGTGCGGCGTCAAACAACAAACCAACAAACCAATCATGTAGTTGGACAACATTTCAGCAAAGTTAACTTATTGCTAACTTCATTTTTTTATAATAATCACCGAAGCATACGTAAATGTCCCCGCAGTGTGCCTGCAGGGTTCAAATAACACCCTCTTGTAATTGTGGCGAAATGTTCATAGAATTATTCAAGACGTATTTTAAATATATTTGATTTTTTATAATACATAAACTACATACATATATGTATTATATAAACACAAATTGTCTCACTTCGGACTCAGTTTCAGCTGACTAAAACATTACTTATTAGATTAAGGGAACGTGATATGAAAATGCCATCGCGAGAACAAGCGACGAGGAGAAACTTTAAAACAAGACAATACGACATGCCAAACACACAAGTGGGTGAAGTGAGGATCTACCGTTTTGAATACTAAATAAAAGCGACAAAACTCTTTCCATGATTATAAGAAATATCTGCTAAAATCACAGTACGTTGTCCTTATCCGACTATTTTAAAAGCATGCGTTCATGACACACTATCAAACACTAAATCTAACAAATGCTGACAATGATCGGGTGTATGTGGCGCCATATTGAAACTTGAACGAATTCTTGCGATCTCGAAAACAACTTAAAATGCATAAAGTGCGTGACTTGGAGATCGCGAGAACGGGAGATTCGGGAAATCTCGCACACTGGTGTTTTAGGAAGGCGTCAATGCACGTGAAGAAGTTCATAATGTATTGTAAGTAGGAACATATTAGCAATACCGTATTCGACGTAATAAGCGCCTGCTCTAATAAGCGTCCACGGCGATATTTGTTAATATATTGGCTAGAGAACAATCCCAATTAGCAACCCTTTCAGAGTATAGAATCAATACAAAAACTATCAAATAACTCATATAATTCATTCAGGTAATTATATTTTTCCCTATGAGTGAATTGTTGCATGTTTGAGTGTTTGATTGACTGATTTCATATATGAGAGGAAGAATAGTGTATATGTGAATCTAAGTACGAATGTGATTTAAGCCTAAGTTGTTTTGATGTGTTCCAGGTGTTGGTAATGATAATAGCTATGTTGATTTGTAGTTACTGTAGAATTAATGTTGCATATTGTTAACACGGATTTTAGGTACGCTTGGTAAATCTGGCTTGGCGGACCTTGGTGAACGTCGTGTGCACCCTAGTGCCATACACCGGGTAGGAATTATGCTATTTTGCATCTCGTATGTTTATGTGATACTGAGTATCACATCTATTCTATTTGATATGCGTATTGCATTACGACGTCTGTGTCATATTTAATTTGAAGATATTTTGAAGATATGAGTTCATCAAGGAGTTATCTCCCATTGTTGTATTGTCATACGATCTGTCATTTTTGTTTCACCTAATTTGTGTAATGGACTGTTTTTAAGCCTCAGGTATATTGTATGACGCTATATATATTGAATGATATATTGTTTCAGGGTGTGTTTAATTGACCGGGAATAAAACGTTCTCACCCCGTAACCAGTGTCTTGGACTTTTGATGTTGCCTCCACACTAAAATCGGTTACATACATAAGACTTATATATTCGTGTATAACTTGTATAACTTGTATAACTTGTGTGTTGTATGCACCCTTAAATATGGGCAATTAAATTCTGGAAAAATATATCTGTCGTATGTAAACATTTCAGGCTGTCAGCATAAACCGCGAAATTTTTCTTTCAACTCTGTTTTGTTTTCACCCAAATAATATTCTGATATCCGATAAGAGCCCCCTATTTCTAATTTTGAGAGCGCCCTGGTCCCTTATAACGTCGAATACGGTATGTCTGCTCTGTAGGCACTTGGAGACACTTAAATGATTTGCAGGTTTGGTAGTGCGGCGGGCGGGGGTGAAATATATTAAATAATTTTACCATAAAAGTAGTGAAGATGTGTAATATTTCGGACAATGCATGCTAGTTTTAGCCGAACGCTCAAACTTGGTCTGAGTGGACTTTTGAAATATAAAAAGTCAACGCCAGAGAGTAACTAGTCTTGATTAACCATCGAAAAGAATCTGGGTAATCCAGAGCTTTAATTGCATCTCTTGAATGGATTGGAGTTGTTGCACAGTCATGTTTTCTGTTCAATATATGGAAGTGTAGATGTGAATGAATCCAGTAGTCAGAATATAGCTATTCCTGGTAATTGTATCCCGTGTTTAGCTGTCAGTGCAGATCAGAATATCAGTATAATACACATCCTACACAAAAAGTTTTGTCGCTATTATTGATGACATTTAGGCACTTCGAGACTGACATCTGGAACGATAAATGATTCGCAGCGCATTCTAATCGCGGAACCGTCGCAGAGTATAATCTCTAGTACACGCACGCCCCTAGTGGATTAGTACGGCGGTACTCCCCATTGGTCGCCCTGTGCCCAAAATTGACGTAAAGTGGATTTAGGTGCCGGTGTCCCGCTATAAACTATACCGGTACAGATTTTCCCCCGGAGAATCTGTTCTCCCCCGGGCGGATATATTTCGCGCCCCCCTCAGTAAATAGTCTTCCCCCACCACACCCCCCCACACCCCACACCCCCCCCCACACACCCCGATTATTCGGTTTGTTGCAATGTCTTTAAGTACTATATTCTTTAAATAGTTATCTTTAATGTAAGGAGGGTTACTTTAAAAAATAGATTATGAAATATGGTCATAATGAATTGATATTTCAGCATATTTTATTTGGTAACTGTACCTTCCATCCTAAAATAATTATAAGACATAATCATACCAAACAAATTTGAATGAACTGACGTAATGTAACAAATACATGTACGGTTACTGTTGAAACTGAATTCGGAAATTTTATTATTAATTCTCGCAAACATTCGGTTTTAACACTAACTACGTAAAAACTGTCAACATATCAAAGCGCGCCTCCAGCTCAGGCTGTCCGTTGTACTCTGATTTAAGATCTAAAATATATTCCTTAATACAGATTTAAAAATGGTGTCAGTGTAATATCAGTGGCTAGAATATCATGGTGCAACCAGGATTCTGTTAAACTTACAACATCATAACTATCTAATTCAGCACTCATTGAATCTAGTTTGTCTTTATGCGGATGTCACCGCAACAGAAGAGAAAAAGTAAAACTAAGAATGATAATCGGAAATTATATAAGCAAAGTAACCCAAAATATAGAGAAATGTGTATCATCTTCCCGAAATGATTAGCCTGTAGAATAGATTCAAAAACACCCGGGGGGGGGGGGGGGGGGGGGGAATCTTATTTCGTTGGGTGGGGGAGAGCTTATTTCGAGAGGGGCGGAGAACTGTACCGGTATAAATTCGCCGGGGGCGAATATATTTCGTGACACCGGCTCGTTGCAATTTGTGACCTGGCTGATTGTATGTATTCGCACCCAAATCGTTTGATGATGAGACAACAAAGCTGGCTTAGGGACTGATTATTTGATATTCTGGGTATATATTCTGCAAAACCAGATTATTATTTCATTAAAAGTACGAAACGAAATATTCAAAAAGATACAATTACAAGCAATTACCAAATTACGCTGTGATCAATGTCATATTTCCCTCAAATGTCAAAACGTGTAATGTTGGTTGGTTGGTTGGTTGTTTAACGCCGCACTCAGCAATATTCCAGCTATATGACGGCGGTCTGTAAATAATCGAGTCTGGACCAGTCAATCCAGTGATTAATATTATGAGCATCGATCCACACAAGTTAGATCGATGTCATGCATTAACAAAGTCAACGAGCCTGACCATCCGATCCCGTTAGTCGCCTTTTACGACAAGCATAGTCACCTTTTTAGGGTGAATCTGAAGACTTATTCTTCCCCGGAATCTTCACTGGTCCAAAACATTTAATGATTAAATATACCACTTGACAGTGAAAGGTATAATGTATATTTGTACACCTTTGTATATAACTGATCTCATGACATATTAAGAATAGTAAAATAATCGGGTGGTCCTTAACTTCTTTTAAGTGAGTGAGTGAGTGAGTGAGTATGTTTTTACGCCGCTTTTAGCAATATTCCAGCAATATCACGGCGGGGGGACACCAGAAATGGGCTTCAGCTTCTTTTAAGTGGTACACGTATATTCAAAACGTGTAATGATTCACCCTAAGGTGAATGAAGCCATCACATCTAACTTATTGTTGTGTCTTGAACTTGTTATGACACGTGTCAACCTGATGTTATGACTAGTGTCACACCTGCCACAAGTTGACATTGTTTGTGTAAACACAAATGCCCAAGTTGCAAAACTTATTGAACGCCCCTCGTACATTTACATTATACAATCATGTGTTGCATAAAGTTATGTTTCCTGTTGTGTGTTCCAGATCTCCATCAGTTGTGATGTCGAATAAAGATATCTCAAAACAGCATAACACCTACTCATTTATGATGGAGATTTCCAAACAGCCCTGACAGTTGGAATAACGTGTTGTCACACACTACCAGTGATGATTCCCCAATCAAAACCGAAAAGAGATCTATGTCATCTTGGACTTTCCGACACCGAGAAATATTTGAGACATGCGGTCATGGTTTGGCCTAAGCAACCAGGTATCTTATGCCTTCAGCACGGCAGAAAAGATGCAACCATACAGTCAGCTATTGACGCCTGCGGCACCTTTTTGATGGGATGACCACGTAAACATGTTGTATCAGAAATCAAAGGGAGTCATTGTCAGTGAGATTGAGGAGGGTGTACGAATATTTGACAAACGCAAGCCGATATGCCTTGCTACTGACTGGTCTAAAGGTGGAATTGGATTTTGGCTATTCCAAAAACATTGCAAATGCCCCAAGACAGTGCCTTTCTGTTGTCACGATGGTTGGAAATTCACTCTGGTTGGCAGTCGATTTACTCATGCAGTTGAATCCCGCTGCGCCCCTTTGGAAGGATAGGCATTGGCAGTTGACAGAAGCGATTGCAATCACGGCAACCGTATGGCCCCTTCCCTACCTTGTGGCCCACCCACGCCACCGGACTATCCAGTCTACCCATTTCAATGTGTGTGTGCTGACTTTTTCCATTACAAAGGGATCAACTTCTTAGTGGTTGTCGAAAGATACTCCAACTGGCCTATAGTTGAAAGAACCTCCAGTGGTGCATCTGGCCTGATTGATTATCTACGCCGAATATGTTTCCCCTTTGGCATTCCGGATGAGCTATCCTCTGATGGTGGCCCTGAATTCACAGCTTCAGCTACCAGAGAGTTCCTTCGAACATGTGGTGTGCATCATCGCCTGTCATCTGTTGCCTTCCAAACACAGCAATTGTCGAGCAGAGGTCGGTGTCAAGACTGTCAAAAGATTGATAACGAACAACACTGGACCTAATGGGGAACTTGACACTGAGGCCTTCCAACGTGCAATGCTACAATACAGGAACACTCCAGACAGAGACACTAAGTTATCCCCTGCGATGTGCGTCTTCGGTAGGCCCATAAAGGACTTAATACCAATACTACCTGGTACCTGAGCACACCAAACAGCTACAACCCCTTGTTGTTGGGAATCCCGTCCGAATCCAAAATCAAACAGGTCCTCATCCACTGAAATGGGACAAAACTGGATGTGTGATCAAAGTTCGCCAATTCGACCAGTATGTTGTACGTGTGGATGGCTCAGGCAGAGTGACTCTACGCAACAGGAAATTCTTCCGCAAATACACTCCTGTGTATCCACCCACACCAACAGTCACAGTTGCTGATCATATGCCAGGTCATATTCACTCAACATCACCAGCTGGTCTCAATGGTACACAATACCGTCCTTTCTTGCAGAAGGCCTCATCCAAGCCCAGCACTGCCAACAGTAATCAGCCTGTTGCCCCCTCGCAGAATTTATTAAACTTGATGGAACCATCATCCTCAGCTGTGCAAGCACCGACGACTGTGAGTCCCTCAGATCTGTCATCGGAACTACCAAGCTTTCAACACCAGACTGTTGCTCATCAACAACCTGCCGCACCGTCGTTGACAACAACACCAAATAGAAGAACGCTCCCACCCCATGCCTGCCCAAGTGGACGTTGAACCCAGACTTTCTACTCGGAGAAAGATTGCACTCTCGTGGCTTAGTGACTATATTCATGCTATTAAGGAGGAATAACCTCTGGACTGTAGGGCTGTAAATCTAAAAAAAAGAATATCAGACATGCCTGTGTTACATGACATTCCTGTCATCCTTCCCTTCCAGAGATATGGAGGATTGGGACATTCATAATATGTGACATCAACACACTTGAAGATATTTCAGTTAATTTAAAACTCAGTCAAGACTTGACTGCCTTATTTAAGTCCTTGTCATACCTTATGCAAGATCTACCAATGACTTGGGTGGGGAGAGAGGATTATGTACATTAACCACAAGACCAAGGAGCGTCCATTCCAATTTGGAATGAACGTTGGATTGCTTTGGAAAGATCGCTCATTCCAACCTTTCCCAAGTTTGAGGTATCAGTTTCACCACATGTGCACAGACCGCCTATACCGCAGCTGTGACGTAGTAGCATTACATTCGCTGCGTTTGCAGCATATAAGATGTGTAATCTGTGGAGTAACTAAAGTAATATTACGGCTGAAATCTTACTTGCATGGTTGTTTTAATAGATAACTTACGTTTTAAAAACACAATTGTTCTTATATAATGTTTTTAGGTTTGGTTTATAAATACTAGAGAGGATTTTTTATACATATAAAAATGATCGAAAACACAGCTGAACAATAGAAAAATCAAAATAGGAGTTGTGAACAGTGACAAATTTTAATTACATCACTGTGTCAATAATTATTGACTGAGTCCGTCAAACAACTGTCAAACCATTTATTGCCATGTACGTACATGTACACAGGAAGTCGGTGCTGTCTGAGGCTCCAGGTAAATAAACATCGTGGTTTTATGACGGGAGATCAGACGAACCGTGAACCAGGGGCATGCGACGTAATTACACCTAAAGGTGGTAGAACCAGGGTATTGTCTCTTGAACTGGCTAATTGACCGTACATATGATTGGTAAATATATTCGTTTTGACACCCGTGTTTCATGCGCATCCCGGCTCATAAGCAGAATACAGACAAATGAGGCCCGGTGATCAGCGGAGCGTGAACAACATGGATGCCGCCTTTCGGCCGTACCGAACAGTCAAGCTGCGATCTCGGAACTGCTCGCCAGTTGCAAGCGGAGACAAGATTACTTCCCTTATCCAAACATGATCGTTGCTCAGAAATGTTCAAATCTATCTTCAGTAAATCATGAAATTAATGCAAGCATGACATTTATGCGAAAAAGGCGATCGTCAGTCCCTCTGATTATTTTAATATGTTTCATTTCATTATGATAAAAAAGTTGGTCACTTATAAGGTTACCACGTTGAAAATGGAAACGATCAATAACAAAAACAACAAAATGTATTCTCTCATCACTCAGCCTAACAGTGATATAACTGCAAATAAAACAATCAAGTGCGCTAAAGTATTACACAAGGTGGGTGGAAGACCAGGGACACTTTGAGCTCGACAGGTGTCATCAACTGGTCAAGTAACATCACGGTTTGTATATTCACGTTGATTGCACAGTCTTAACTGGCGCCAACTAATCATGACGGCGTCTTCAGAACAGAACAGAACTTTATTTCTCCCAGGTTTAGGCTTACGTGGATAACGGAAAATTTTGTTTTAGTGATAGCACATTTTTAATTCAATCTAATATACTTTCCTTCATTGATTATATGATTGTGGTCGTAGATGTATCTAAATATGGTGCCCTAAATATGTTCAGTAAATACACAGGATTTATTGTTATACTATTAGGATTAATATATACAATTGAGTATTTATACCCTTGATCATCAAGTTAGTCACTACTTTTATTTTCACATGTTCGATTTGTATGATTTGGGTTATGATTAAATTGACAAAATAAGAAATCATTCCGTGTATATGTGTATTATATATTGTACCCCAATACGTAATTAAATTGTGTATGAAGAAGGACACTAGGTTAATTACTGTAATTGATTATTTGATAAACATATTCACCTTTAGTTGCGTAATATGTCACAGAGGTAAAGCTAATTCATAACAACTAATTGTCCCATTTATTTGGCTTCTATCTTTTATGTGAAACAAATGCTATAACATGGGGTGATAAACTTCATTGGCAATAGACGTAGCATATAATTGTCAGCATGAACAGTCTACTCTGTTCCAGATATGTTTATTCATTTTGTCAGCATTTAACTCGTTGCATTCCTGGCTCAATGATTCATTTGACGAAATCTTGTTCCCTGTTTTGAATTACCGTCAGATAGTTCCAGACCAATTATAAAATTTCCACCCCTATGTGTTGCGCATAATTCCGAGATCATTCGATGTTCATATTCTTGTACGAACACTTATCAAAATTCATTTATACCTATTATGTACGATTATGTACATATGTATATTAGTTCAAATTATAATAATGAGGCCCTCTATTCTCGAAAGGGTCTTTGTTCTACGACAACCGTAAGTCGGTATGGGAAAACAAAATATTTGTTTAATTGTTCAAAGTTCATAGTCAATGTCATATGATTATAGACAAGGTAGATAAGAAATCAAATATAAAGAGTAGCCACTTTAAATGACAGAAATTCTTTTAGTTAAATTTGCCCATGATTTGGTCTTTTTGTGGTGAATAGTGCCAAAATACTCTTAATTATTTACTTTCATGTCATTACTAATCTCACATAAGGTCAAAAGTTGTACAACGTTTAACAGATATGATTATGACATGTTGTATCCAAACGTATCCAAACATATCCAAAAAAATCCAAAAAAAATCCAAACAAATCCAAGCTTGGAAATAAGTTTTGGATTGTTTGGAATGGATGATATTTTGTCCAGTGTACATTATACAATCATGTGTTGCATTAAGTTCTGATTCCTGTTCTGTGTTCCAGATCTTCATCATTTGTGATGTCGAATAAAGATATCTCAAAACAGTATAACGCCTACTCATTTATTAAATCTCCCAGGGAATGTGTAATAGAAGCTGAAACAAACGCGACATTAACATGTCAACTGAATCGAGACCTCAAACAACACGTGATCCAACCTCTATGGAAATGTACAACAGTATAAAAAGGACAAATTGTGTGAATAAATTGATCAATTCCATTAAAGTTTAAAATACTTGCCAATGTCACGACGGCACAAGCTTTGGACAATCTCTTGGACAGTTGTGACTAAACTGCTGAAGTCTTCGATTTGAATTGCTGTCGCATTATCCGAGGCAATATCCACCAACTCCTGCTCATAACGGCTCTTGTATGGTGATGATGGGAAGTTAAGCAAAGGATTTACACCAACAGCAATCACTCTTATCCCAGAGTTCTTCGTCTCTGCAGCAGCAGCTTTAGTATCTGCTGGATAGTTTGACAAACCATCGGTCATCACAATCATGATGTGATTGTTACCAGACGTGTCCGCGTCTAAAAGACCCTTTGCTCTCCTTATACCAAGATGAGTGAATGTTCCTGATTTCGGATGAGCAAGCATACGTATTGCATTCACTAGTGAGTTGATGTCAGAGGATGCGGTGATAACAGCTGTCACATCATCGCTGTATAGCACGACGCCAACTTTGGTAAGGCAGTTGCTTCTGATACTTTGATCAGCAAAAGTAATCAACGCATTCCTAACTTCCTCAAAACCGGAATTACTGATACTCTCCGATCCATCTACGACAACGTAAGCTGTGTATGCCCCAGAGCAACCTATTAAAATAAATAAAATGGTCACACATGAAGAATATGTAAACGATTCAAGGTCCCCCCCAAAAGGCAAATGAGGACACCTTTATGATTATATTCATCATAACTTATTCTAAAGGACAACAGCACCACTAAATGGAACAGCCTCTCCACCTCCCCGCTCCCCAAAAGTTACCGTGTGTTGTAAAATGTTTATCCACAGAAAATAGTTTTACAAACAATTACTCATTTACTATGTCTTCGCCTATTGTATCTCAATAAGAACACTGGTATTTAACTAAGCTATTCATGCATGTATTATATAATAGATGTACGTGTGAAAATATGTTTGTATAAACTTAAGTGTATATGTTTGTGTGTGTCTCTGTGTGTGGGTGTGTGAGCGCATGTGCGGGTATACCAGCCTGATGTACGAAAGGGTTCGTGTGTGCATGTATGTCAGGGGTAATCTGGTGTTTGTGCGGATGAATGTGCTCAAGCTTTGGTATATCGATGACCTGATATCATTCAGTTTGTGTCTGTGTGTGTGTGTGTGTGGTGTTGTGTGTGTTTGTGTGTGTTTGTGTGTGTGTTTGTGTGTGTGTTTGTGTGTGTGTGTGTGTGTGTTTGTGTTTGTGTGTGTGTGTGTGTGTGTGTGTGTGTGTGTGTGTGTGTGTGTGTGTGTGTGTGTGTGTATGTGTGTGTGTGTGTGTGTGTGTGTATGTTTGCGTATGTTTGCATGTTTGCATGTGTGAAGGGTGGGGTTAGAGGGAGACTGAAATGTGTCTGTGAAAAGTATTTCTGTCTTCATATTCCGATATTTACAATAAGATTACTTTATATATTTTATGTTGTTAATGACATTATGTCTCTCATAATCCTTTCGGTTTTATGGTACTTGTCTTCATGTTTTGGGGTATTGTATTGTACTCTATTTCTACCGGCTGCCTGGTTGAGTCTACAATGTAAGTGAAGATGGCTAGATCTATACGTGTGACCTCTTGTTTACACCCACAGCCATACAACAAAAAGCCGTATCGCGGAATAAAATATTTCCCTGAAAAGAGAGGTCACATGAGCGTATGTATGCTCAATTTGCTTTTCAGGAACATCTGTTTTAGTAAACTTTGTTTTCAAGATGTTTATTCCAAAAATATCCCCATAAGATGAGAAAGGTCTGTTAGGAACTACCCCAGTAAGTCAGTCACAACGACAGAGCGTCTTAATACATTTATATCAAGTACAAGACGTCAAAATGGCCGACACGATAAAAAGTGGCGGCAGATATTTCCGAAGTCGTTAAAGCACCAGTGGCCATTTCAAGTGTTATTCATGACTGAACAGTTGGCTGATCATTGAAATGTGATTGTAACGTTGTGTCAATTAGATACTAATGTACATTCATAGATTGCTGTAGACTGTCACAGCGATGGTTTGGATGTGCTTTTTCTTCGTTTTGTTCTTTAGGATGGGTTGTACAGAGGATATCCTTAAACGGGCAAGCAATCAAACTCTCCCAATGTATGCGAAAACGCTAAGTTCAAAATTAAAGGGTCTAAATGATGAGAAACGACGCTTCAGTATGTAATTCATGCAAGGGAATTCCCAGGGATTTCCCCAAGGAAGATGCAAGTAGTCCGTTGTTGAACGTTGTTGAACTTCAGTTTCGCGGTCATGTGACCGACCACTCGTCCAAAGGAAAAGCCGTATATCGTCTAAACTTCACATAACAAAAATATTTACCGTTATAACCAAATAAAACACAACCCATTGTCCGATAGAGATGACTGTGCATAGCGGAGGGATACGTTATCTCAATAAATTTAGTAACATGGTTTGGATTGACGTCTTGACGCGTGTCTGAATTCCAGTAACAGGTTTCATATCCTAAAACTGACCTATCAGCAAATCTTACTGCACTGCGTGCGACAGATACTAGAGCAAGGCATGCCAGATATACGGAACCTAATACTAAACCTAATTCCCTAAAGGAAGCCTTGGGCATCACGTGTGTCAGGGGACCAGCGCTATCTGATTGGCTGTTAACAGTTCTACATAGCGCAGCAAAAAGCATCGTTTTCCTGTCCATTTTACGCTTTTACAGACACTTTCTCAACGCTCACCAATTACCAAATTTAATGAATATTGAGTCGTTTTTTTCATCCAATGACCAAATTCGGAAAATAAACGACGTTTTCGTGTTTGCAATGTTATTTCAGCCATTGGCTAATAATTGATATATTCCATTAAAGTTTAAAATACTTGCCAATGTCACGACGGCACAAGCTTTGGACAATGTCTTGGACAGTTGTGACTAAACTGCTGAAGTCTTCGATTTGAAGTGCTGTCGCATTATCCGAGGCAATATCCACCAACTCCTGCTCATAACGGCTCTTGTATGGTGATGATGGGAAGTTAAGCAAAGGATTTACACCAACAGCAATCACTCTTATCCCAGAGTTCTTCGTCTCTGCAGCAGCAGCTTTAGTATCTGCTGGATAGTTTGACAAACCATCGGTCATCACAATCATGATGTGATTGTTACCAGACGTGTCCGCGTCTAAAAGACCCTTTGCTCTCCTTATACCAAGATGAGTGAATGTTCCTGATTTCGGATGAGCAAGCATACGTATTGCATTCACTAGTGAGTTGATGTCAGAGGATGCGGTGATAACAGCTGTCACATCATCGCTGTATAGCACGACGCCAACTTTGGTAAGGCTGTTGCTTCTGATACTTTGATCAGCAAACGTAATCAACGCATTCCTAACTTCCTCAAAACCGGAATTACTGATACTCTCCGATCCATCTACGACAACGTAAGCTGTGTATGCCCGAGAGCAACCTGTTAAAATAAATAAAATGGTCACACTTGAAGAATATGTAAACGATTCAAGCCCCCCCCCAAAAAAAGGCAAATGTGGGCACCTTTATGATTATATTCATCATAACTTATTCTAAAGGACAACAGCACCACTAAATGGAACAGCCTCTCCACCTCCCCGCTCCCCAAAAGTTACCGTGTGTTGTAAAATGTTTATCCACAGAAAATAGTTTTACAAACAATTATTCATTTACTATGTCTTCGCCTGTTGTATCTCAATAAGAACACTGGTATTTAACTAAGCTATTCATGCATGTATTATATAATAGATGTACGTGTGAAAATATGTTTGTATAAGCTTAAGTGTATATGTTTGTGTGTGTCTCTGTGTGTGGGTGTGTGAGCGCATGTGCGGGTATACCAGCCTGATGTACGAAAGGGTTCGTGTGTGCATGTATGTCAGGGGTAAAATGGTGTTTGTGCGGATGAATGTGCTCAAGCTTTGGTATATCGATGACCTGATATCATTCAGTTTGTGTGTGTGTGTGTGTGGTGTGGTGTGTGTGTGTGTGTGTGTGTGTGTGTGTGTGTGTGTGTGTGTGTGTTAGTGTGTGTTTGTGTGTGTGTGTGTGTGTGTGTGTGTGTGTGTGTGTGTGTGTTTGTGTATGTGTTTGTGTATGTGTATGTGTGTGTTTGTGTATGTTTGCGTATGTTTGCATGTTTGCATGTGTGAAGGGTGGGGTTAGAGGGAGACTGAAATGTGTCTGTGAAAAGTATTTCTGTCTTCATATTCCGATATTTACAATAAGATTACTTTATATATTTTATGTTGTTAATGACATTATGTCTCTCATAATCCTTTCGGTTTTATGGTACTTGTCTTCATGTTTTGGGGTATTGTATTGTACTCTATTTTTACCGGCTGCCTGGTCGAGTCTACAATGTAAGTGAAGATGGCTAGATCTATACGTGTGACCTCTTGTTTACACCCACAGCCATACAACAAGAAGCCGTATCGCGGAATAAAATATTTCCCTGAAAAGAGAGGTCACATGAGCGTATGTATGCTCAATTTGCTTTTCAGGAACATCTGTTTTAGTAAACTTTGTTTTCAAGATGTTTATTCCAAAAATATCCCCATAAGATGAGAAAGGTCTGTTAGGAACTACCCCAGTAAGTCAGTCACAACGACAGCGTCTTAATACATTTATATCAAGTACAAGACGTCAAAATGGCCGACACGATAAAACGTGGCGGCAGATATTTCCGAAGTCGTTAAAGCAGCAGTGGCCATTTCAAGTGTTATTCATGACTGAACAGTTGGCTGATCATTGAAATGTGATTGTAACGTTGTGTCAATTAGATACTAATGTACATTCATAGATTGCTGTAGACTGTCACAGCGATGGTTTGGATGTGCTTTTCTTCGTTTTGTTCTTTAGGATGGGTTGTACAGAGGATATCCTTAAACGGGCAAGCAATCAAACTCTCCCAATGTATGCGAAAACGCTAAGTTCAAAATTAAAGGGTCTAAATGATGAGAAACGACGCTTCTGTATGTAATTCATGCAAGGGAATTCCCAGGGATTTCCCCAAGGAAGATGCAAGTAGTCCGTTGTTGAACGTTGTTGAACTTCAGTTTCGCGGTCATGTGACCGACCACTCGTCCAAAGGAAAAGCCGTATATCGTCTAAACTTCACATAACAAAAAAATTTACCGTTATAACCAAATAAAACACAACCCATTGTCCGATAGAGATGACTGTGCATAGCGGAGGGATATGTTATCTCAATAAATTTAGTAACATGGTTTGGATTGACGTCTTGACGCGTGTCTGAATTCCAGTAACAGGTTTCATATCCTAAAACTGACTTATCAGCAAATCTTACTGCACTGCGTGCGACAGATACTAGAGCAAGGCATGCCAGATATACGGAACCTAATACTAAACCTAATTCCCTAAAGGAAGCCTTGGGCGTCACGTGTGTCAGGGGACCAACGCTATCTGATTGGCTGTTAACAGTTCTACATAGCGCAGCAAAAAGCATCGTTTTCCCGTCTATTTGACGCTTTTGAAGACACTTTCTCGACGCTCACCAATAACCAAATTTAATGAATATTGAGTCCTTTTTTTTTCATCCAATGACCAAATTCGGAAAATAAACGACGTTTTCGTGTTTGCAATGTTATTTCAGCCATTGGCTAATAATTGATATATTCCATTAAAGTTTAAAATACTTGCCAATGTCACGACGGCACAAGCTTTTGACAATGTCTTGGACAGTTGTGACTAAACTGCTGAAGTCTTCGATTTGAATTGCTGTCGCATTATCCGAGGCAATATCCACCAACTCCTGCTCATAACGGCTCTTGTATGGTGATGATGGGAAGTTAAGCAAAGGATTTACACCAACAGCAATCACTCTTATCCCAGAGTTCTTCGTCTCTGCAGCAGCAGCTTTAGTATTTGCTGGATAGTTTGACAAACCATCGGTCATCACAATCATGATGTGATTGTTACCAGACGTGTCCGCGTCTAAAAGTCCCTTTGCTCTCCTTATACCAAGATGAGTGAATGTTCCTGATTTCGGATGAGCAAGCATACGTATTGCATTCACTAGTGAGTTGGTGTCAGAGGATGTGGTGATAACAGCTGTCACATCATTGCTGTATAGCACGACGCCAACTTTGGTAAGGCTGTTGCTTCTGATACTTTGATCAGCAAACGTAATCAACGCATTCCTAACTTCCTCAAAACCGGAATTACTGATACTCTCCGATCCATCTACGACAACGTAAGCTGTGTATGCCCCAGAGCAACCTATTAAAATAAATAAAATGGTCACATATGAAGAATATGTAAACGATTCAAGCCCCCCCCCCCCCCCCCCCCAAAAAAAAAAAAAAAAGGCAAATGTGGACACCTTTATGATTATATTCATCATAACTTATTCTAAAGGACAACAGCACCACTAAATGGAACAGCCTCTCCACCTCCCCGCTCCCCAAAAGTTACCGTGTGTTGTAAAATGTTTATCCACAGAAAATAGTTTTACAAACAATTACTCATTTACTATGTCTTCGCCTATTGTATCTCAATAAGAACACTGGTATTTAACTAAGCTATTCATGCATGTATTATATAATAGATGTACGTGTGAAAATATGTGTGTATAAACTTAAGTGTATATGTTTGTGTGTGTCTCTGTGTGTGGGTGTGTGAGCGCATGTGCGGGTATACCAGCCTGATGTACGAAAGGGTTCGTGTGTGCATGTATGTCAGGGGTAATCTGGTGTTTGTGCGGATGAATGTGCTTAAGCTTTGGTATATCGATGACCTGATATCATTCAGTGTGTGTGTGTGTGTGTGTGTGTGTGTGTGTGTGTGTGTGTGTGTGTGTGTGTGTGTGTGTGTGTGTGTGTGTGTGTGTGTGTGTGTGTGTGTGTGTGTGTGTGTGTGTGTGTGTGTGTGTGTGTGTGTGTGTGTGTGTGTGTATGTTTGCGTATGTTTGCATGTTTGCATGTGTGAAGGGTGGGGTTAGAGGGAGGCTGAAATGTGTCTTTGAAAAATATTTCTGTCTTCATATTCCGATATTTACAATAAGATTACTTTATATATTTTATGTTGTTAATGACATTATGTCTCTCATAATCCTTTCGGTTTTATGGTACTTGTCCCCATGTTTTGGGGTATTGTACTCTATTTTTACCGGCTGCCTGGTCGAGTCTACAATGTAAGTGAAGATGGCTAGATCTATACGTGTGACCTCTTGTTTACACCCACAGCCATACAACAAGAAGCCGTATCGCGGAATAAAATATTTCCCTGAAAAGAGAGGTCACATGAGCGTATGTATGCTCAATTTGCTTTTCAGGAACATCTGTTTTAGTAAACTTTGTTTTCAAGATGTTTATTCCAAAAATATCCCCATAAGATGAGAAAGGTCTGTTAGGAACTACCCCAGTAAGTCAGTCACAACGACAGCGTCTTAATACATTTATATCAAGTACAAGACGTCAAAATGGCCGACACGATAAAACGTGGCGGCAGATATTTCCGAAGTCGTTAAAGCACCAGTGGCCATTTCAAGTGTTATTCATGACTGAACAGTTGGCTGATCATTGAAATGTGATTGTAACGTTGTGTCAATTAGATACTAATGTACATTCATAGATTGCCGTAGACTGTCACAGCGATGGTTTGGATGTGCTTTTCTTCGTTTTGTTCTTTAGGATGGGTTGTACAGAGGATATCCTTAAACGGACAAGCAATCAAACTCTCCCAATGTATGCGAAAACGCTAAGTTCAAAATTAAAGGGTCTAAATGATGAGAAACGACGCTTCTGTATGTAATTCATGCAAGGGAATTCCCAGGGATTTCCCCAAGGAAGATGCAAGTAGTCCGTTGTTGAACGTTGTTGAACTTCAGTTTCGCGGTCATGTGACCGACCACTCGTCCAAAGGAAAAGCCGTATATCGTCTAAACTTCACATAACAAAAATATTTACCGTTATAACCAAATAAAACACAACCCATTGTCCGATAGAGATGACTGTGCATAGCGGATGGATATGTTATCTCAATAAATTTAGTAACATGGTTTGGATTGACGTCTTGACGCGTGTCTGAATTCCAGTAACAGGTTTCATATCCTAAAACTGACTTATCAGCAAATCTTACTGCACTGCGTGCGACAGATACTAGAGCAAGGCATGCCAGATATACGGAACCTAATACTAAACCTAATTCCCTAAATGAAGCCTTGGGCATCACGTGCGTCAGGGGACCAACGCTATCTGATTGGCTGTTAACAGTTCTACATAGCGCAGCAAAAAGCATCGTTTTCCCGTCCATTTTACGCTTTTACAGACACTTTCTCGACGCTCACCAATTACCAAATTTAATGAATATTGAGTCGTTTTTTTTCATCCAATGACCAAATTCGGAAAATAAACGACGTTTTCGTGTTTGCAATGTTATTTCAGCCATTGGCTAATAATTGATATATTCCATTAAAGTTTAAAATACTTGCCAATGTCACGACGGCACAAGCTTTGGACAATGTCTTGGACAGTTGTGACTAAACTGCTGAAGTCTTCGATTTGAATTGCTGTCGCATTATCCGAGGCAATATCCACCAACTCCTGCTCATAACGGCTCTTGTATGGTGATGATGGGAAGTTAAGCAAAGGATTTACACCAACAGCAATCACTCTTATCCCAGAGTTCTTCGTCTCTGCAGCAGCAGCTTTAGTATCTGCTGGATAGTTTGACAAACCATCGGTCATCACAATCATGATGTGATTGTTACCAGACGTGTCCGCGTCTAAAAGACCCTTTGCTCTCCTTATACCAAGATGAGTGAATGTTCCTGATTTCGGATGAGCAAGCATACGTATTGCATTCACTAGTGAGTTGATGTCAGAGGATGCGGTGATAACAGCTGTCACATCATCGCTGTATAGCACGACGCCAACTTTGGTAAGGCTGTTGCTTCTGATACTTTGATCAGCAAACGTAATCAACGCATTCCTAACTTCCTCAAAACCGGAATTACTGATACTCTCCGATCCATCTACGACAACGTAAGCTGTGTATGCCCCAGAGCAATCTGTTAAAATAAATAAAATGGTCACACATGAAGAATATGTAAACGATTCAAGGCCAAAAAAGAAAGGCAAATGAGGACACCTTTATGATTATATTCATCATAAATTAAACTAAAGGACAACAGCATCACTCAATGGAACAGCCTCTCCACCTCCCCGACTCCCCAGCATACTCACCATTTGTACCCTGTGATGTAGTAGAGGTAATGCACAGCAAGGACATCCACGCTGTGGCTAACGTCCACGTTGCAAGCCTCATAATTGTCTAGCATAAAAGAAAATTCTATGAACATTCCTAAATACATAAATATGGATATTCCAACAATAACTTAAAATGTCCGGAATAGTAACTGAAGAGATGTTAGTTTCTAGTAATATTTGCATGATAACTTTGAACAAATTGGGAAGTGAAGTACGACCAGTAGTGCATAAAACCACCACGATTTTTCGAACATTTCATTTACTCGATGAGGCATAATTTTCCGACGTTGATTTTCAACAGTCTGTGGCATTGAGTAAGCATTATATACGGTTCAACAAAAGTGTTTTTATGAGCACCCGATAGCTGAACAATCATTGTTCTCATTACAAAGAAACCCTTTTGTAAGTAGCATGCTCCCAACAAACACACAAACATCCAAATGCGCCGGGTATGAACAGGCAACAAACAATAGGCCCTAAACGCTAGTCAGGCAACAGGGGGTAACTTTTATGGAGAAATATGGTTTATCGTTAAAAATAACACAGTTACGCACTCTCAATGTTATGGGTTTCAATTTTAACAATATTTGCTTGTCTCCATGTACAGAATAACTTCTTTATAAAATAATATTACAACATTATAGCTATTACTTTGAAAAGATTAATTTGAAAAAAAAATATGAATAACTTTACCACTGTAGATATATCAATGTCAACAGTATCATGTATACCACCATGATCGTGTCAACTTAATACCCCATGTTCCTTGAAAACAATAACAAACGTTTGAAAAAGTCATTGTTGTGAAAACATATTACCAGTTTTGTTTTCCAAATATGTGTATTTTATACTTTTATATAACATAAATATTTAAACTGAACTTCTCATTCCTGATTATGAAGGTACCACCTGCAAATTACAATTTGTTTGTCTTCTGGGTTTCACATTTGCGCTTTATGACAGTCTAGGTACTTGCATCAACTGGTAGGTATGCTACAACATTTCTTTGCGCCGTGTGGTACCTCTGGATCAAACATATCTTGCCATCAATTGTAATCAAAAACATTTTGGTTGAATGCGTGTTTAATTACCGTTACGTCGGGTGGTCAGACTCGCTGACTTGATTGATGCATGTCATCGTATTCCAATCGCGTGGATCGATGCTCCTGATGTCACTGGATATTCTGGTCCAGACTCGATTATTTACAGACCGCAGTCATATACCTGGAATGTTGCTGAGTGCGGCGTTAAACAACAAACAAAGTGGAGATGTTGGATGCTCAGGAAAATATTGAAAAGAACTTCCGTCTCAAACACTTGACAGAACAATTTACTCTGTTGATTTGCTACAACATGTAGGTGGTAGAACGTGGTCAGCCCCCAAGGAACATGTGGAAACCACTCAATGATGCGGATTTCTCTTTTATGTATATACCCCTATGTTTATTAATTTAGAAATCATTAGTTTGTGCATTATCGTCCATTTTTTTGGACATCGTTCTCAGTTAATATTGTTTGTAAGGCCCCACATTTTTTTATTTTTCGTTCCACGGGCCCTCCGCCCCAACATAAAAGCAGCTGGAAAAGAAATAAAGAAACATAAAAATGTTTCTTTGTATTATGTCTCCCGCCAGTAACATCGACCCTGTTATAAAAAATATAATGTTATTTATCAATTCCATGTCTACATCACTATCAGTGATTCAAGAGGCCAGTTGCGGTTTTAACTTCACGACAGAATGACTTCCATTTACATAAATAAATGATTGACATAGCTATTCAATTTTATTTCGATCGACCTTGTGTCGCAAAAGCTTGAATAAATGGTTTAAACATATTTTTATACATTGAAATGAGTTGGGATTGGTGAACAAGCTTTACAGCTTATGTTAACACCGCTCCCATACAACATATATTACATATTGAGATGAAGGATGTGACGTCATCGATATAGGGGGGCACGGGTGGCCGAGTCGTCTAAGGCGCCGCGATTCCCTGTGCAGAGTTGCGTCACTTGGGCACGCCAGAAACCTATGATTGTGGGTTCGAATCCCGGTTCGCACCGATTATGTTTCTAGGTTTGTCAGCACCATACCCGTGCTCGTTGGTTTCACCGAAGTAGTAAACGTCTGAGACCTGCATCACTTCGGGCTTTCCTCCCACATTAAGCTGACACGCCGCGATATAACTGGAATACTGTTAAAAGCGGCGTTAAACCCAACTCACTCACTCACTCACGTCATCGATATAGACATTATTTAAATAATATGTTTGTACATATTTGGCGTAAGAAGAAGTACGGCTATAAATTCCTTGTATTTCAGAACTGTTTCTTAAATTATAGTTTGTAGTTTCGGAGACAAAGTTTGGGATCAAATCACAAAGATAGCTTGGAAATTGGTTGTTATACATTTTAAAAAAAAATTTTTGGCGGTATCTTCTATCTTGCAAGGATTGAGATTTAGTTTCATTATAAAGTTTCTTATGATTTGTGCCACGAACGGCACCACATATAGTTCTCAGGGCATCAAGATGTAAGCTTTCTAATATACGCGATTGCTCAGACGTACAGTTATCCCAAATATGCGAACAATAGTCAAATATTGGCAAGATATAGGACTTATACATAGTATCCAAGGTTTTACGTGATAATCGGTATTTAAAACGCCTCAGACAACTGATCATAGGGCGAACTTTTTGTACAATATCATTAATGTGATCAGTCCATGTACAGTCGCTTTGGAGTGTCACTCCTAAATGTTTATGACTTTTGACTTCTTTTATGATTGTTCCGTCCGTTAAATGTAACCTGCCATTTACGGGCCCATTGTGAAATTGTATCTAGATCATTGTTAAGACAGGTATCAGCAACTGATGGATCTTCTATGATAGCATATAATGAAGTGTCATATGCAAAGAGACGAATGTTAATGTCAATATCACATACAATATCGTTAATGTATATCAGAAAAAGAAGTGGTCCAAGGGCTGAGCCCTGAGGTACTCCAGCTAGTACAGCTTTCTTGTCAGATTTGTACCCGTTAATTGCTACCCGTTGTACTCTATTTTCTAAATTACTTTCAAACCATTTTAATAGTTCGCCTTGGATACCATGAGTTTTCAGTTTATTAATAATTCCTCTATGCCATACCTTTACTTATATCGCAGAAGACTGCTCTAACTTCTTTTCCTTCGTCAAGAGCTTAAGCTATGAAATTATACAAATAGGTTAATTGATTTGATGTGGAATCTCCTGGCATAAATCCTGATTGTAGATTTGTTAGTAGGTCGTTATCTCTTAGGAAGTTGAATACATATTTAAATACACATTTCTCAAAGACTTTCGATAAACAAGATGTGAGTGCGACAGGACGCTGTCTTTTTTGTGGGTAGGTATTACTGATGCTTCTTTCCATAAACAGGGAAAAATTGACTGGCTAAGTGATAAATTAAACAATTAAACGTTTTGGTACAAGGCGAGTTATTAACAGTATCTTCAATTTTAGAGACGAATATTTGTTTAGCAGTTCTGATAGCGGAAGTAACTTTATTTCTTGCTGATCTGAAATTAGCCCACTTAGTTGGATGGTTACTTTTTAGCATGAATAAATCCGTGAAACAAGTGTGGCTAATGAACAGGTAGGCGTGACCACAGTTGGTTGAGAAGATATTCCCTGATGAAGAAACAATGGGACTGGTCATTCTCCGAGAGTCAACTTTTTATACACGACTGTACATAGAGACTAAATATTTCTTTTTCTGAACATCCATCGGGATATATTTATTTTTTGCTAGTCATCCTGGAATAACAAATGGTCCCTCCCGTACGGAATACTGATCTGTTATCTCGCTGGCCGAAAAATAAAGCACACATTTTAAATTTTATTGATTATTGCGGTGCACGACATCCGGCAAAATATTGAATAGTGTTATTAAACTATACCTGATTCCATGTGAGCATGTTTAAATAATAAAATACCCGGCTGGTACCAAAGATGCTTTGACATCATACATATTAAGTGACGTCGTCAAATTACAGTGTTGGTATGATTATTTCATTGCCCCCTTTACTGCTGACTGGTAGCTCGGCATTTCGTTTTCATTATTTCAGATGACCCATATCTTTGTATTAATTTATAAATACAATGTAAATTCGAAATGTACATATCAGAGTTTGGAACAGACCATTAGAACTTCGTCGTACTGTCATGGTGTTGTGTGGCAAAGGTTTTAAGCGACATCACAAGTCTGGACAAGAAACACTAATAATATATCAAAATGTATGTTTTACATACAGATACAAGGTAAATAGCTGAAATCATATTATAATACTGACACGTCAGTAAAAAGCTTTTCATGCTTAACACCTACCTCGGGCAATGTTTCCCTGTAACGGACCTATCCTTCTTCAAATGTCACTAAACGGAAGTCTTGGCAAATGATACAACGTCGTTCTGACAATATTGTTGCATGTATTATCTCTGTAACATATACAACAATACAACCAGCAATCTGTAGAAACCTTCTTCCTTTCAGCAGGATATGGTGTGAGATAAGAAATGTATGCGTTACTTGACCTGCGAGGTAGGATACACCCTAACTTTCGCTGTAACCTGGCACCACCACTATTTGATAGTGACTCATACACGAACAAGATGAAGCCGAAATCTACTCTGTGTTTTAGCAGGGTTTTCTTTTGGATATGGAGTTTTGTCGCTTTTATTGATGTCATTGAGGCAATACGATACTGACATCGGGCTAAAACTGACTCTTGAACGTGCACAAACAATTAAGTCTTTTAAATTTTTAGCATAAGTGCATAATAGAAAATACAATCATGTTTTATATATTGTATAGGACGTCGTGAACCAAACTTTTAACATTGTAGTTTTTTTGTATCGCTATCGTAGCTGTAACGTCGAATAGAAAAGATATGCATAAAACACGTTTTTTTTTATTAAAGCTGGTAGGTGTTTGCGAATCTGCTAATGTCATCAAGGGGGGTAACTCGATTAGTGAGAATAACCCTACCAGTTATGTTCCATCTTGACACGGTACGTGTTCATCTGTACTCTCATCACTTGGACAACGACAGACACCGTCATCACTCACCTGTCACCACACAAGTTGCTGAGATGTTATCAGAAAGACAATTTGATAGATAAATAAACAACGGAAACAGCTGCTTATTATCCCAACTTACCACTACTTAGCGGCAATCAGGTGTGAACTGCACTCACGCCAGCGTGACGTCATGGCTTGTCGTATGTCGTGCGTCATGACTGGTGAGCGAACTCACACGCCTCAGCTGTTGCAGGTGGGTATTATAAATATGCTGCAATCGACTTCAAACAACCGACAAGTGCAATCATTTTCTGACGCATCGTTTGAACATTGACAATCGGAGCCTCCACTATGAACTCGAACAACGCCCAGTACGAGAGTATGTTTTCTTTTGATGGCTTAGAATCCCAAGGTAAGATCTTTATTTATATCAGGTTTGAGATGAACGCGTAGAACATATCCCTTAACATATCAAAACAGAAAAAGGTGTCATCACTGTTTAAGATGTACGTAATATATGATTGACCCCTGAAGATCTGGATCAAAATTAGTCTAATGACCTAAAACAATAAAGCGTGGCATTAGTTCCGTCAGTAGTTCTACACACACGGATATTATTTCACGACTTCATTGTCAAAAGCAAAAGATTTGAGTAGTTTTATTTGAGTAGCATTATTTGTTTCACAGAAAAAACTGACTTTAATATATTGGCTTCATGTATGTCATTTGTGCACTTTGAACATTAATGTTCAGCACCATCCTGGATATAACCAGGTGTTATGTGTACCGATCCAAAAATCCTTCTTGAAATGTTGAAAAAGCTATAAGATGATACAATAACGTACATGTATATACAAATACAGTTCATGTCAACAAAATAAGGTACAGTTGAATAAGAATATCATGCATCATATCACCACATCTAACTCTGTTTCATGTCTCAGATTCCAGAAACGGGCGCCGTATTGCGTTTGTGAACGATGCTTACTCCTCCGACGATGAATCGTACTCAGATGGTAAGAGTCTGCAAGCATTTCATGACAAACGGTATGACAAACATCCAGAATAATCTGTTCCAATCTGGGTTGATCGAACCCACAATCATAATAAATTTCTGTACACGCTTAATGGATGCATACTTTCAACAATATATCTCGTTTTATTCCAGTTTCAATAAAAATTCATTTTTCCTTCAGGGTCTTCAGCCACGTCTGGATATAGTTCCCGTGCCAGCAGCCCGCATGATCTGAGCGACGTTGACGACGGCGGAGTGGTGTTTGAGAACACGAAACCGCTCATCCACACGCTCGAGTACATCCTTTGCGTAAAGGAAATGTGTGACGTCACATTCCTTGCTGGCAAAATGAAGGAACCAGTTTATGGATTACATGGGGTCACGATCAAGGTGAGTTTCGAGAAAGAGTTTTTAGTCTGTGGCTGGAAAATGTGAGAGTGACTGATGTAACATAACATAATATTTTGTTATTAATATAGACAATATTGAAGAATATAATATCGATACCTTTTTTCATATTGGATTGCAGATTCTTCTATGAACTATTTATCTCAAAGAAGAAAGCACGCACTAAGAGGGGCGTGTTCTCTCTCTTCAAGAAAAGGGCGAAAGGCGAATCCGTGCCTTCAACTCAAGCTTGTCACGCCGGAGACAACCACATCTTCATCCCTGTTCCCGACTACGACCACGAAGTGTTCAGGAGGGTTGTGTCATTCATTCACCTAGGTCACGTGGCTGTGACGACAGACACTGTCATAGGTAAGTTCTGGTGATTGTACCTGTCGCGTGTGTATTCACGTTGTTAAAAGAGAGATTGGAGGAGGTTCCATACGCATAACTTTTATTCGTATTAATATGCAATGCAGAAAAACACAAGGATATTAAAGGCGCAATTATACACGCAATTTATATTTAAAAAGTACCTTGAATCGCGTTTGAAAAAGTAAAATAGTCAGTCAATAGTGAACAAACGTGACTTGTTGGTTGTTGTGTATAGTGTCTCAAAGTGACCTTTGCGTTTTTACAGTGACCTTTGCGTCGTAACACTGTACATTATTTAATACAGAACTATTTTCTTTTAGGTTTAATATGTGCCTCCACTGAGTACCAGTTGGAAGATCTGCGCAAGGCTTGTTGGGAGTTCGTAGCCAGATGCATCACAGCCAAAACACTTCCTGAACTTCTCAAGTCTGGTTCTCCGTACAGGAAACGACCACAGGTGAAACTGTTCCTTCAGATGGTGAGTAACTAATATCTGATGCCTGTGATGAGAACCGAATGAAGATCTTGAACTGAGAAAAAATATTTAAAAACCCATAAACCCACTGCATGTCTTCGAACTTGTGTAACATCTGACGTATTCTATTGTTTTGCAGATATCCAAGATGCGATAGCAGACTCTACAGCTTCCTGCCTGTACTGTGCTATTCCTCCCGTGAAGTATGTCACGTAGTGCTCAAATTGTACATATTACTGAAATAAAATGTTAAATATAAAACCACATTGTGTCATAATTTGCAAATAATTCGTGGTGAATGTGATTGGCAGTAAACTGAAATTAACCTGACGAATATCGTAAAATTACATATGGTTTACGATATTGAGTTATTTTAGTATGGAGCTGATAGAACAAAGGTCAACGCGACCCGCCCACTCATGTCATGTTGACCTCTTCCTGGTTTAAAATACACACAAACATATCTTAAACATTATAATGACATTACGCAATATGGTCCGCGGATAATATTCATAGACGTCCGTTGATAAAAAATATGCATAAATTGAATTGCAAAGTATTCGGGGAGCGTGGTTTAACGGAGACAGGTGAACGATGTACATTTTCATTCCTCGAGAATTACGAGTAGATCATCCTCGACAGATATCATCTGTATGAATGTCAATAGTCAATGCTATTTGGAATGCTAAGTCTGAATACACAAGAGCAATGGAAAACTGTATGCAGCTTCGTTCTACAGAGGTTTGATGTCATCCACAAAACTACATAAGGGCGACAAATGACCGGTCATAAACCGAGGAGCCACAAAACTATGCATCACAGTGAATTTTATCATATGTTTGATTTTCATTTGGAAATACCTTAGGTTATCGATATCATTAAAAACGAGTCGAACTGAGAATACTTCGTATTATGTTTTTAAATATATATTTTGATTTTAAAAAACAATAAGGAACAATCGCATAATGCACGACTGCTGTTGCAGATTCTTTCTTTCTTTGTTGGAGGACGTAGATGTCAAAAGAGTATAATCCGCATATAACAGTACAAACATGACAAGGGTAACTTAGTGTAACTAACACTAGGGTTTGAATTGCATGTAGTTACACAAAGGATTACTGAACACTAGGGCTTGTAACAACGCCTCATCTGTTTCATATTTTAGATCCAGAGTTGGAAAATAACTCGCCACAACACTTTCCCTTTATGTCGAGCAATATCTCAGCAGATCAAATGCCTGCTACCTACACGTACACATCTCTGTCATCATATAATATAGATATTTGAATCAGAGTACAAGTCTCTATTGTATGAGAGATGAATTCAGCTCTCAACTTTCCTTTTATGTCGAGCAATAGCTCAAATCTGCGACGTTCACAAAGGATTGAGCATTTTATATTTTTACCATAAGTGATTAATGGAAAATACATGTTTTATATATTGTATAGAACTGAACTTTTACCATTGTAACTTCTTGTATTGCTATCGTAACTGTAACGTCGAATAGAAAAGATATGCATAAAAAACGTCATTTTTTATTAAAGCTGAAAGGTGTTTGCGAATCTGCTCATAAGGACATCATAACTCGGGGGATAACTCGACAAGTGAGAATAACCCTACCAGTATATGTTGCTTCTTGACACGGTACGTGTTCATCTGTACTCTCGTCACTAGGACAACGACAGACACCGTCACCACTCACCTCTCACAACACCACACACTCGAGCAATTTCCCAGCAGCTCAAATCTTTTATGTCTGCGACGTACATGTACACATCTCACCACTGAGGTACAGATAACCATTTGGTAACCCTACCACCCACATAAATGCTATCTTCAGGTACACACTCTAGATGATTTATAACAGTGACAAGATTTTAACAAGAGTTGACAGTCATACTGAGTAGGCTGCATTGGTGTGTCACGAGATGATCATAAACTGATGTGTATGGGCCTGTCTGATATTGAAGTGCCTGTCCACTACCAACTACCAGCAACAAACAGTTTTCACGATCGCAATGTAGCCCCCAAAGCAGACAGATTTATTATATGTCATTACTTCATCTTTAACAAGTCCATGCTATATTTTCTTGGACATATACGTAAGTTCGATTGCACAATGGTGCTATTTGTTTCTTCGTTTCTTTGTTTGTTTAACTCCGCACTCCAACACTATTCCAGCTATATGACGGTGGTCTGTAAATAATCGAGTCTGGGCCAGACAATCCAGTGATTGATATCATGAACATCGATCCGCGCAATTGGGATGCGATAACATGTATCAACCAAGTCAGTCAGCCACACCACCCGATCCCGTTAGTCGCCTCTTACGACAAGCATAGTCACCGTTTACAGCAAGCATGGGTTACTGGAAGACCTATTATATCCCTGATCTTCACGGGTAGCAAAACGATACTGAATGATTATTGATTGATTTGTGTTGTTAGAACAAATAGTTTTATACGTATTATTCACCATTTTTACGAACAGTGGTGACGATATTTATTTCTCCTAATTGTAAATGAGAGTCGGCCAAAAGCTTCTGTCAAATGTGATTATATATTTTTCTAATTTCAGTTTATTTTTTTCGTTATGAACAAACTATGCAAAATGTAAGAATAATAAGAGACTCCACTCTTCGGGTGCTGATATCAATTGCGGGGCAAAAGAGTATACACTTCAATATTTGATGTTACATTCTTTTTCGAAAAGTTTCTACGTTGAAAACAGTCGCCGAAACAATTCAAACTTAAGGTTCAAAACCTTCGTCAACGCCAGAGAATAACCAGTAATCAATGATACCCATATCAAATACATCTACATCGAAACTCCATTTCTTGTTTGTTTCATTTTCAGCCACCATCAAACATGGGTGCATGCTTTTTTTCCCCGGCAGATTATTCAGACACTCCTCTGGGTTTTATTTGCACAAACATCCTACTTAACGCTAAGTCTGCATATGCCAGTTACGCAATTTTTACTGAGCGCACCCGGTGCAACGCTTAACAATAAATCTCTATATAACTGGAAACAGTCCTGGCGTCTTATGTTGAAATAGTCACCTTTAAAGATCGGACTACAAAGCAAACCCAACAGGCTTTTTTAAGCGTTCTTGCTACAGTCTCACTGTGATGATATATGTTCACTACAAACTGGTGGCGTCACTGACTTGATACATTCATGATATATTTGTCACCGATATTTTGCCTATTAAGCACAAGGAATCTGTTTCGTCGGATAATCGAGACTGGTTATTCTCTGGCGTCGACGTTATATGTTATACTTGTCAACGAGAGGCAATTCAAGCTATAATCTATAGATGAAATATCACGCAAACCCGTGAGTTGTTCTGTTAAGACTACAAAAAACACCGTCTCGTCACCGCAATACAGGATCACTATGACATGGCGTCTCCGACATGTTTTCACTCAATAACTCAGTGCATGGGGAGAAAGGTATGATGGGTAGGTGTTATCATACAAGGTCCAGGACTTGGAGGAAATTGTAAGCGAGTCTAGGTGAGGTGGGGTTTAATGTCGCACAAGATTATTGCACTTATACAGCGACGTGCACGCTATCTGTGTTTGTACTATTCCTGACAAATGCCGGTTGTAGAGTCATAGCCCACTGAGATACCATGCCGAAGTTTTAACATGGTACCCCACTCAGAAACAGTATACCGACTCCGATCCGATCCGCCCTTGTAACCCTTCAATGCCGACCGTCAGGCCGGGTAACAACCAGTAACCTAAGTTAACGTCTATTGGTTTGATGTGGTCGGGCTTTCCGTTTTCCGGGCAGACCATTATTCATTATTCCAGATGACCCATATCTTTGTATTAATTTATAAATACTTTGCAAATTCGAAATGTACATATCAGAGTTTGGAACAGACCAGTAGAACTTCGTCGTACTGTCATGGTGTTGTGTGGCAAAGGTTTTAAGCGACATCACAAGTCTGGACAAGAAACACTAATAATATATCAACATGTATGTTTTACATACAGATACAAGGTAAATAGCTGAAATCCCATTATAATACTGACGCGTCAGTAAAAAGCTTTTCTTGCTTAACACCTACCTCGGGCAATGTTTCCCTGTAACGGACCTATCCTTCTTCAAATGTCACTAAACGGAAGTCTTGGCAAATGATACAACGGCGTTCTGACAATATTGTTGCATGTATTATCTTTGTAACATATACAACAACACAACCAGCAAACTGTACAAACCTTCTTCCTTTCAGCAGGATATGGTGTGAGATAAACAATGTTTGCGTTACTTGACCTGCGAGGTAGGATACACCCTAACTTTCGCTGTAACCTGGCACCACCACTATTTGATAGTGACTCATACATGATCAAGATGAAGCCGAAATCTACTCTGTGTTTTAGCAGGGTTTTCTTTTGGATATGGAGTTTTGTCGCTTTTATTGACGTCATTCAGGCAATACGGTACTGACATCGGGAATGATAACCCTGGCAAATTAAATTTTACATTTTTACCATAAGTGATTAATGGAAAATACAATCATGTATTATATATTGTATTATACACACGTATATATAAACGTATTTTTTTATTAAAGCTGGTAGGTGTTTGCGAATCTGCTAATGTCATCAAGGGGGGTAACTCGACAAGTGAGAATAACCCTACCAGTTATGTTGCATCTGTACTCTCATCACTTGGACAACGACAGACACCGTCACCACTCACCTGTCTCCACACAGGTTGGTGAGATGTTCTCAGAAAGACAGGTTGATAGATAAATAAACAACGGAAACAGCTGCAGACTATCACAACTTACCACTGTGCTTAGCGGCAATCAGGTGTGAACTGCACTCACGCCAGCGTGACGTCATGACAAAAGTCATGGCTTGTTATGTCATGCGTCATGACTGATGAGCGAACTCACGCGCTTCGGCTGCTGCTGGTGGGTATTATAAATATGCTGCAATCGACCTGGGGGAACAAAACAGCTAAACTATCCCTCAAAATCCCAGAAATAAGCTTAAACTTACCCATCTCAAAATCAGAAATTAAAAGTGTAAACAAACAAAAAATCACAAAAAATGGCATAACCTATATGTAAACTCAAATAGCCAAATCAAAAGAGTGCTCAGCAAACCACTAACCAAACCAAAAATTCTCCATCCATCAAAAAAAATCGACAGAGTAATCACTAAACTCCAAACAGGACACACCAACCTAAATAACCACCTAAAAAAATTTAAAAAACACACTACAGGTAACTGCCCACACTGCAAACAACCAGAAACCCCAGAACACGCACTCATCCACTGCACACACTACCTAACACATCGAACCGCATTACAAACCACCCTCAATCTAAACAAGGCTCTCACTCTAGAAGCAATACTAAACCCACAAAATAAACTAGAAAACTTCAAGGCCTTAGGCGTATTCTTAATAAAAACGGAACTAATAAAACGCATCTAAAACCATAATAACCTACCAAATCAAAATTACATAAACAAACAATCATCCACCATACCCAGCTCCCTTAGTTCTCCTCCCCAACCCCATCGGCATCTATTCCAAATCCCAAAATTCCCCAATTCTATATAAGCAACCCCTAAAGCCCCCTCTTGGGTTGCACAGACCACCCTCGCCCCTTTCGGAAACACATTAAATGGCCTGGCCGGGCCCGTGTGCGAAATACGCATCAGTCGGAAAGCGCACGTTAAATCTCCAAAGTAAGTAAGTAAGTAAGTAACTGGGGGAACATATCAGCTCAGAAATCAGACACGTGTAATCGATTTTTTAAATCGACAATCGGAGCCTCCACTATGAACTCGAACAATGCCCAGTACGAGAGTATGCTTTCTTTTGAACCCCGAGGTAAGATCTTTATTGATATCCGATTTGAAACATATTCAACATATCCTTAATTTTAGCATATGTCAATACTGAATATTTTTTTAATTTGAAGTTTACACGATATATGGCTTTTCCATTGGACGAGAGGTCGGTCACATGTCCGCGAAATTGACGTTCATAAGTGTATGAACGACACAATTTGACGTTCATACGTTTTTCACGAGATCGTGTTCTTGAAATGTCGTAAGCACTGGCGGACTACTTCCACATTCCCAGGGAAACCCCTGGGAAATCCCTACAATACAATCGTTTACAGTTCATATCAATAAAATGAGGTACAGTTGGATCCAAATTGCATCATATCACCATTTCTTACTCTTTGTTTTATGCCTCAGATTCCAGAAACGGGCGCCGTATTGCTTTTGTGAACGATGCTTACTCCTCCGATGATGAATCGTACTCAGATGGTAAGAGTCTGCAAATATTTTTCTTATACGAGAAACGGTGTGACAAACATCAAGAATGATGTGTTTCATCTGGGATCTACGATCATAATAAATTTCTGTACACGCTTAATAGACCTAGAGTACACACTTTCAACAATAAATCTCGTTTTATTCCAGTTTTAATGAAAACTCATTTTTCCTTCAGGGTCTTCAGCCACGTCTGGATATAGTTCCCGCGCCAGCAGCCCGCATGATCTGAGCGACGTTGACGACGGCGGAGTGGTTTTTGAGAACACGAAACCGCTCATCCACACGCTCGAGTACATCCTTTGCGTGGAGGAAATGTGTGACGTCACATTCCTTGCTGGCAAAATGAAGGAACCAGTTTATGGATTGCAGGCGGTCATGGGGTCACGATCAAGGTGAGTTTCAAGAAAGAGTCTGTGGCTGGAAAATGTGAGAGTGACTGATGTACCGTAAAATATCATAATATTTTGTTATCAATATAGGCAATATTGAAGAATATAATATCGATACCTATTTCGTATTGGATTGCAGATTCTTCTATGAACTATTTCTCTCAAAGAAGAAAGCACGTACTAAGAGGGGCGTGTTCTCTCTCTTCAAGAAAAGGGCGAAAGGCGAATCCGTGCCTTCAACTCAAGCTTGTCACGCCGGAGACAACCACATCTTCATCCCTGTTCCCGACTACGACCACGAAGTATTCAGGAGGGTTGTGTCATTCATTCACCTAGGTCACGTGGCTGTGACGACAGACACTGTCATAGGTAAGTTCTGGTGACTGTACCTGTCATATGTGTATTCGCGTGGTTAAAAGAGAGATTGGAGGAGGTTCCATATGCATAACTTTTATTCGTATTAATATGCAATGCAGAAACACACAAGGATATTAAAGGCGCAATTATACACGCAATTCATATTTAAAAGTACCTTGAATCGCGTTTGAAAAAGTGAAATTGTCGGTAAATAGTGAACAAACGTGCCTTGTTGGTTGTTGTGTATAGTGTTTCAAAGTAGTTCCTACTGAGTGACCTTTGGGTTTTTACAGTGACCTTTGCGTCGATAACACTGTACATTATTTAATACAAAACTATTTTCTTTTAGGTTTAATATGTGCCTCCACTGAGTACCAGTTGGAAGATCTGCGCAAGGCTTGTTGGGAGTTCGTAGCCAGATGCATCACAGCCGAAACACTTCCTGAACTTCTCAAGTCTGGTTCTCCGTACAGGAAACGACCACAGGTGAAACTGTTCCTTCAGATGGTGAGTAACTAATATCTGATGCCTGTGATGAGAACCGAATGAAGATCTTGAACTGAGAAAAAATATTTAAAAAACCATAAACCCACTGCATGTCTTCGAACTTGTGTAACATCTTACGTATTCTATTGTTTTGCAGATATCCAAGATGCCATAGCAGACTCTACAGCTTCCTGCCTGTACTGTGCTATTCCTCCCGTGAAGTATGTCACGTAGTGCTCAAATTGTACATATTACTGAAATAAAATGTTGTGTCATAATTTGCAAATAATTCGTGGTGAATGTGATTGGCAGTAACCTGAAATGAACCTGACGAATATCGTAACAATTACATATGGTTTACGATATTGAGTTATTTTAGTATGGAGCTGATAGAACAAAGGTCAACGCGACCCGCCCACTCATGTCATGTTGACCTCTTCCTGGATTAAAATACACACAAACATATCTTAAACATTATAATGACACTACGCAATATGGTCCGCAGATAATATTCATAGACGTCCGTTGATAAAAAATATGCATAAATTGAATTGCAAAGTATTCGGGGAGCGTGGTTTAACGGAGACAGGTGAACGATGTACATTTTCATTCCTCGAGAATTACGAGTAGATCATCCTATACAGATATCATCTGTATGAATGTCAATAGTCAATGCTATTTGGAATGCTAAGTCTGAATACACAAGAGCAATGGAAAACTGTATGCAGCTTCGTTCTACAGAGGTTTGATGTCATCCACAAAACTACATAAGGGCGACAAATGACCGGCCATAAACCGAGGAGCCACAAAACTATGCATCACAGTGAATTTTATCATATGTTTGATTTTCATTTGGAAATACCTTAGGTTATCGATATTATTAAAAACGAGTCGAACTGAGAATACTTCGTATTATGTTTTTAAATATATATTTTGATTTTAAAAAACAATAAGGAACAATCGCATAATGCACGACTGCTGTTGCAGATTCTTTCTTTCTTTGTTGGAGGACGTAGATGTCAAAAGAGTATAATCCGCATATAACAGTACAAACATGACAAGGGTAACTTAGTGTAACTAACACTAGGGTTTGAATTGCATGTAGTTACACAAAGGATTACTGAACACTAGGGCTTGTAACAACGCCTCATCTGTTTCATATTTTAGATCCAGAGTTGGAAAATAACTCGCCACAACACTTTCCCTTTATGTCGAGCAATATCTCAGCAGTTCAAATGCCTGCTACCTACACGTACACATCTCTGTCATCATATAATATAGATATTAGAATCAGAGTACAAGTCTCTATTGTATGAGAGATGAATTCAGCTCTCAACTTTCCTTTTATGTCGAGCAATAGCTCAAATCTGCGACGTTCACAAAGGATTGAGCATTTTATATTTTTACCATAAGTGATTAATGGAAAATACATGTTTTATATATTGTATAGAACTGAACTTTTACCATTGTAACTTCTTGTATTGCTATCGTAACTGTAACGTCGAATAGAAAAGATATGCATAAAAAACGTCATTTTTTATTAAAGCTGAAAGGTGTTTGCGAATCTGCTCATAAGGACATCATAACTCGGGGGATAACTCTACAAGTGAGAATAACCCTACCAGTATATGTTGCTTCTTGACACGGTACGTGTTCATCTGTACTCTCGTCACTAGGACAACGACAGACACCGTCACCACTCACCTCTCACAACACCACACACTCGAGCAATATCCCAGCAGCTCAAATCTTTTATGTCTGCGACGTACATGTACACATCTCACCACTGAGGTACAGATAACCATTTGGTAACCCTACCACCCACATAAATGCTATCTTCAGGTACACACTCTAGATGATTTATAACAGTGACAAGATTTTAACAAGAGTTGACAGTCATACTGAGTAGGCTGCATTGGTGTGTCACGAGATGATCATAAACTGATGTGTATGGGCCTGTCTGATATTGAAGTGCCTGTCCACTACCAACTACCAGCAACAAACAGTTTTCACGATCGCAATGTAGCCCCCAAAGCAGACAGATTTATTATATGTCATTACTTCATCTTTAACAAGTCCATGCTATATTTTCTACGTAAGTTCGATTGCACAATGGTGCTATTTGTTTCTTCGTTTCTTTGTTTGTTTAACTCCGCACTCCAACACTATTCCAGCTATATGACGGTGGTCTGTAAATAATCGAGTCTGGGCCAGACAATCCAGTGATTGATATCATGAACATCGATCCGCGCAATTGGGATGCGATAACATGTATCAACCAAGTCAGTCAGCCACACCACCCGATCCCGTTAGTCGCCTCTTACGACAAGCATAGTCACCGTTTACAGCAAGCATGGGTTACTGGAAGACATATTATATCCCTGATCTTCACGGGTAGCAAAAAGATACTGAATGATTATTGATTGATTTGTGTTGTTAAAACAAATAGTTTTATACGTATTATTCACCATTTTTACGAACAGTGGTGACGAAATTTATTTCTCCTAATTGTGAATGAGAGTCGGCCAAAAGCTTCTGTCAAATGTGATTATATATTTTTCTAATTTCAGTTGGTTTTTTTCGTTATGAACAAACTATGCAAAATGTAAGAATAATAAGAGACTCCACTCTTCGGGTGCTGATATCAACTGCGGGGCAAAAGAGTATACACTTCAATATTTGATGTTACATTCTTTTTCGAAAAGTTTCTACGTTGAAAACAGTCGCCGAAACAATTCAAACTTAAGGTTCAAAACCTTCGTCAACGCCAGAGAATAACCAGTAATCAATGATACCCATATCAAATACATCTACATCGAAACTCCATTTCTTGATTGTTTCATTTTCAGCCACCATCAAACATGGGTGCATGCTTTTTTTCCCCGGCAGATTATTCAGACACTCCTCTGGGTTTTATTTGCACAAACATCCTACTTAACGCTAAGTCTGCATATGCCAGTTACGCAATTTTTACTGAGCGCACCCGGTGCAACGCTTAACAATAAATCTCTATATAACTGGAAACAGTCCTGGCGGATTATGTTGAAATAGTCATAGATCGGACTACAAAGCAAACCCAACAGGCTTTTTTAAGCGTTCTTGCTACAGTCTCACTGTGATTATATATGTTCGCTACAAACTGGTGGCGTCACTGACTTGATACATTCATGATATATTTGTCACCGATATTTTGCCTATTAAGCACAAGGAATCTGTTTCGTCGGATAATCGAGACTGGTTATTCTCTGGCGTCGACGTTATATGTTATACTTGTCAACGAGAAGCAATTCAAGCTATAATCTATAGATGAAATATCACGCAAACCCGTGAGTTGTTCTGTTAAGACTACAAAAAACACCGTCTCGTCACCGCAATACAGGATCACTATGACATGGCGTCTCCGACATGTTTTCACCCAATAACTCAGTGCATGGGGAGAAAGGTATGATGGGTAGGTGTTATCATACAAGGTCCAGGACTTGGAGGAAATTGTAAGCGAGTCTAGGTGAGGTGGGGTTTAATGTCGCACTAGATTATTGCACTTATACAGCGACGTGCACGATCTCTGTGTTTGTACTATTCCTGACAAATGCCGGTTGTAGAGTCATAGCCCACTGAGATACCATGCCGAAGTTTTAACATGGTACCCCACTCAGAAACAGTATACCGACTCCGAGCCGATCCGCCCTTGTTGTAACCCTCCAATGCCGACTGTCAGGCCGGGTAACAACCAGTAACCTAAGTTAACGTCTATTGGTTTGATGTGGTCGGGCTTTCCGTTTTCCGGGCAGACCATTATTCATTATTTCAGATGACCCATATCTTTGTATTAATGTACAAGTACTATGTAAATTCGAAATGTACATAT
Organism: Haliotis cracherodii; assembly: GCF_022045235.1. Classification (NCBI taxonomy): domain Eukaryota; kingdom Metazoa; phylum Mollusca; class Gastropoda; order Lepetellida; family Haliotidae; genus Haliotis; species Haliotis cracherodii. Next base: position 13,257,349 of record NW_027266270.1, on the reverse strand, counting down.
CAGAGTTTGGAACAGACCAGTAGAACTTCGTCGTACTGTCATGGTGTTGTGTGGCAAAGGTTTTAAGCGACATCACAAGTCTGGACAAGAAACACTAATAATATATCAAAATGTATGTTTTACATACAGATACATGGTAAATAGCTGAAATCATATTATAATACTGACACGTCAGTAAAAAGCTTTTCATGCTTAACACCTGCCTCGGGCAATGTTTCCCTGTAACGGACCTATCCTTCTTCAAATGTCACTAAACGGAAGTCTTGGCAAATGATACAACGTCGTTCTGACAATATTGTTGCATGTATTATCTGTGTAACGTATACAACAATACAACCAGCAAACTGTAGAAACCTTCTTCCTTTCAGCAGGATATGGTGTGAGATAAGAAATGTATGCGTTACTTGACCTGCGAGGTAGGATACACCCTAACTTTCGCTGTAACCTGGCACCATCACTATTTGATAGTGACTCATACATGAACAAGATGAAGCCGAAATCTACTCTGTATTTTAGCAGGGTTTTCTTTGGGATATGGAGTTTTGTGGCTTTTATTGACGTCATTCAGGCAATACGGTACTGACATCGGGAATGATAACCCTGGCAAATTAAATTTTACATTTTTACCATAAGTGATTAATGGAAAATACAATCATGTATTATATATTGTATTATACACACGTATATATAAACGTATTTTTTTTATTAAAGCTGGTAGGTGTTTGCAAATCTGCTAATGTCATCAAGGGGGGTAACTCGACAAGTGAGAATAACCATACCAGTTATGTTCCATCTTGACACGGTACGTGTTCATCTGTACTCTCATCATTTGGACAACGACAGACACCGTCACCACTCACCTGTCACCACACAAGTTGCTGAGATGTTATCAGAAAGACAATTTGATAGATAAATAAACAACGGAAACAGCTGCAGAATATCACAACTTACCACTGTGCTTAGCGGCAATCAGGTGTAAACTGCACTCACGCCAGCGTGACGTCATGACAAAAGTCATGGCTTGTTATGTCATGCATCATGACTGATGAGCGAACTCACGCGCCTCGGCTGCTGCTGGTGGGTATTATAAATATGTTGCAATCGACCTGGGGGGACATATCAGCTCAGAAATCAGACACGTGTAATCGATTTTTTACATCGACAATCAGAGCCTCCACTATGAACTCGAACAATGCCCAGTACGAGAGTATGCGTTCTTTTGAATCCCGAGGTAAGATCTTTATTGATATCCGATTTGAACATATTCAACATATCCTTCATTTTAGCACATGTCAATACTGAATAATTTTTTTAATTTGAAGTTTACACGATATATGGCTTTTCCATTGGACGAGGGATCGGTCACATGACCGCGAAATTGACGTTCATAAGTGATATGAACGACACAATTTGACCAAAACAGGAAAAAGGGCACAGCCCCAGGATTAGACCTAACTTCTTACCAAATAATTAAAAAACTCCCCCTAAAACTACTCCAGGCACTACTCAAACTATACAATCTCATCTACCTAAACGGACAGGTTCCTACTCCCTGGAAACAGGCCCTAGTCATACCAATCCCTAAACCTAATAAACCAGCTAATCAAGCTAACTCATATAGACCAATATCCCTAACTTCAAACTTATGTAAAGTAATGGAATCAATGGCTAAAAATAGATTACAACATTACTTAACCCAAAATAACATCATAAACCCAGATCAAAGCCGTTTCACTCCTGGCCGCTCAACCCTAGATAACCTCGCCCGACTAGAACAAGATATTAAGACAGGACAACTAAATAAACAATATACCACAGGCATCTTCTTAGACTTCTCTAAAGCTTTCGACATGGTATGGCACGATGGGCTAATACAAAAACTTAAAAAAATAGGACTCAAAGGTCAGATAATAAACTACATCCAGGACTTCCTAAACAATCGTAAAATAACCGTGGGTATAGACCAAACTCTATCGGACCAATGTCCCCTAGAAAATGGTACTCCACAGGGCAGTATCCTCAGCCCCACCCTCTTCAATATAATGATAAACGATCTATTCGAGGGCCTATCCCCTAAAGTAAACACATCAAAATTCGCGGATGATGGAGCCATCTGGATCCGCACTAAAAGCATGAACATGGTTCAAAATTTACTCCAAAAATCTTTTAATAAAATACAACAATGGGCTGACAAATGGGGCTTCTCCCTTAACTCAGAAAAAACAACAGGAATAGTATTCAAACATAAAAACATGAAGCCCGCCTCCCCAATCCTCCAGCTTAACAATCAAACAATCAAATTTCAAAAACAAACCAAATTCTTAGGACTTATTTTCGATGAACATCTCACCTGGGATGCTCACATCCAAAACCTAACAACTAAATGCAGTAAAGACCTAAACACCCTAAGATGCCTAACTGGCTCTAACTGGGGAGCATCCAAAGATACCCTCCTCTCTCTCTACATATCACTAATTAGATCAAAACTAGACTACGGCTGCGCCATATACAACACCCTAAACAACTCTCTATCTAAAAAACTTGACTCAATACAATATCAGGCTCTCAAACTAATTACACGCACCCAACATGGCACCTCCTACACCTCACTTCAGGCCTTAACAGGAGAAATGCCACTAAGTCTACGCAGGGAACAGCTAAGCTTAAATTTCTGGGCCGCGTCCCAATCAAACCCTCTCATCAAAAACTTAATAAACCAAAACATCAGCCCCAAAAACCAAGCTCTAGCTCGTAAACACCCCTTACTTACCCCAATATCCCAAAGAATAACAAACTACCTAAATGAACACCAAATTAAAAATCTTAAACAAAACTGCAAACAATCAAATATCTTCACCCCTAAACTTAAAATACCCAAAACAGACACAACACTAGCTAGCCAAATAAATAAACAAACCGACCCAAACATAGCTAAAACTACCACACTAGCATACATACTCGAAAATTGGCCAAATTGGTGTCACATTTACACGGACGGATCCTCAAATCCGACCTCCAAACACACAGGTTTCGGAGTCCATACCACACAACCAGTTATATCCACATAATCTTACCGACTCCCTAACAACCAATCTATATTCACGGCAGAACTAATGGGCATGGCCTCAGCCCTCTATAATCAAGAATCCAAAAAACACAAAAAAATCCTAATACTTACCGACTCCCTAAGTGGACTGCAAGCCCTCCAAAACAAAAATACCAAAAACCGACCTAAATTATTAAATCAAATACTTAAAAGCTCCAACGACCTAACTAAGGCAGGCAAACAAATAACCTTCTTGTGGATACACGCCCACGTAGGAATATACGGTAATGAAAACGCCGATAAAGCAGCTAAACTATCCCTCAAAATCCCAGAAATAAGCTTAAACTTACCCATCTCAAAATCAGAAATTAAAAGTGTAAACAAGCAAAAAATCACAAAAAAATGGCATAACCTATATCTAAACTCAAATAGCCAAATCAAAAAAGTGCCAGCAAACCACTAACCAAACCAAAAATTCTCCATCCATCCAAAAAAATCGACAGAGTAATCACTAAACTCCAAACAGGACACACCAACCTAAATAACCACCTAAAAAAATAAAAAAAACACACTACAGGTAACTGCCCACACTGCAAACAACTAGAAACCCCAGAACACGCACTCATCCACTGCACACACTACCTAACACATCGAACCGCATTACAAACCACCCTCAATCTAAACAAGGCTCTCACTCTAGAAGCAATACTAAACCCACAAAATAAACTAGAAAACTTCAAGGCCTTAGGCGTATTCTTAATCAAAACGGAACTAATAAAACGCATCTAAAACCATAATAACCTACCAAATCAAAATCACATAAACAAACAATCATCCACCATACCCAGCTCCCTTAGTTCTCCTCCCCAACCCCATCGGCATCTATCCCAAATCTCAAAATTCCCAAATTCTATATAAGCAACCCCTAAAGCCCCCTCTTGGGTTGCACAGACCACCCTCGCCCCTTTCGGAAACACATTAAATGGCCTGGCCGGGCCCGTGTGCGAAATACGCATCAGTCGGAAAGCGCACGTTAAATCTCCAAAGTAAGTAAGTAAGTACAATTTGACGTTCATACGTTTTTCACGAGATCGTGTTCTTGAAATGACGTAAGCACTGACGGACTACTTCCACATTCCCAGGGAAACCCCTGGGAATTCCCTACAATACAATCGTTTACAGTTCATATCAATAAAATGAGGTACAGTTGGATCCAAATTGCATCATTTCACCATTTCTTACTCTTTGTTTTATGCCTCAGATTCCAGAAACGGGCGCCGTATTGCTTTTGTGAACGATGCTTACTCCTCCGATGATGAATCGTACTCAGATGGTAAGAGTCTGCAAATATTTTTCTTATACGAGAAACGGTGTGACAAACATCAAGAATGATTAGATTGGGATCTACGATCATAATAAATTTCTGTACACGCTTAATGGACGTAGAGTACACACTTTCAACAATATATCTCGTTTTATTGCAGTTTCCATAAAAACTCATTTTTCCTTCAGGGTCTTCAGCCACGTCTGGCTATAGTTCCCGTGCCAGCAGCCCGCATGATCTGAACGACGTTGACGACGGCGGAGTGGTGTTTGAGAACACGAAACCGCTCATCCACACGCTGGAGTACATCCTTTGCGTGAAGGAAATGTGTGACGTCACATTCCTTGCTGGCAAAATGAAGGAACCAGTTTATGGATTGCAGGCGGTCATGGGGTCACGATCAAGGTGAGTTTCAAGAAAGAGTTTTTAGTCTGTGGCTGGAAAATGTGAGAGTGACTGATGTAAAATATCATAATATTTTGTTATTAATATAGGCAATATTGAAGAATATAATATCGATACCTTTTTCGTATTGGATTGCAGATTCTTCTATGAACTATTTATCTCAAAGAAGAAAGCACGCACTAAGAGGGGCGTGTTCTCTCTCTTCAAGAAAAGGGCGAAAGGCGAATCCGTGCCTTCAACTCAAGCTTGTCACGCCGGAGACAACCACATCTTCATCCCTGTTCCCGACTACGACCACGAAGTATTCAGGAGGGTTGTGTCATTCATTCACCTAGGTCACGTGGCTGTGACGACAGACACTGTCATAGGTAAGTTCTGGTGACTGTACTATATGTATTCACGTTGTTAAAAGAGAGATTGGAGGAGGTTCCATATGCATAACTTTTATTCGTATTAATATGCAATGCAGAAACACACAAGGATATTTAAGGCGCAATTTATATTTAAAAGTACCTTGAATCGCGTTTGAAAAAGTGAAATTGTCGGTCAATAGTGAACAAACGTGACTTGTTGGTTGTTGTGTATAGTGTCTCAAAGTAGTTCCTACTGAGTGACCTTTGGGTTTTTACAGTGACCTTTGCGTCGATAACACTGTACATTATTTAATACAAAACTATTTTCTTTTAGGTTTAATATGTGCCTCCACTGAGTACCAGTTGGAAGATCTGCGCAAGGCTTGTTGGGAGTTCGTAGCCAGATGCATCACAGCCGAAACACTTCCTGAACTTCTCAAGTCTGGTTCTCCGTACAGGAAACGACCACAGGTGAAACTGTTCCTTCAGATGGTGAGTAACTAATATCTGATGCCTGTGATGAGAACCGAATGAAGATCTTGAACTGAGAAAAAATATTTAAAAACCCATAAACCCACTGCATGTCTTCGAACTTGTGTAACATCTGACGTATTCTATTGTTTTGCAGATATCCAAGATGCGATAGCAGACTCTACAGCTTCCTGCCTGTACTGTGCTATTCCTCCCGTGAAGTATGTCACGTAGTGCTCAAATTGTACATATTACTGAAATAAAATGTTAAATATAAAACCACATTGTGTCATAATTTGCAAATAATTCGTGGTGAATGTGATTGGCAGTAACCTGAAATGAACCTGACGAATATCGTAACAATTACATATGGTTTACGATATTGAGTTATTTTAGTATGGAGCTGATAGAACAAAGGTCAACGCGACCCGCCCACTCATGTCATGTTGACCTCTTCCTGGATTAAAATACACACAAACATATCTTAAACATTATAATGACATTACGCAATATGGTCCGCGGATAATATTCATAGACGGTTGATAAAAAATATGCATAAATTGAATTGCAAAGTATTCGGGGAGCGTGGTTTAACGGAGACAGGTGAACGATGTACATTTTCATTCCTCGAGAATTACGAGTAGATCATCCTCGACAGATATCATCTGTATGAATGTCAATAGTCAATGCTATTTGGAATGCTAAGTCTGAATACACAAGAGCAATGGAAAACTGTATGCAGCTTCGTTCTACAGAGGTTTGATGTCATCCACAAAACTACATAAGGGCGACAAATGACAGGCCATAAACCGAGGAGCCAAAAAACTATGCATCATAGTGAATGTTATCATATGTTTGATATTCATTTGGAAATACCTTAGGTTATAGATATCATTAAAAACGAGTCGAACTGAGAATACTTCGTATTATGTTTTTAAATATATTTTGTTTTTAAAAATCAATAAGGAACAATCGGACTGCTGTTGCAGATTCTTTCTTTCTTTGTTGGAGGACGTAGATGTCAAAACAATATAATCCGCATATAACAGTACAAACATGACAAGGGTAACTTAGTGTAACTAACACTAGGGGTTGCATTGCATGTAGTTACACAAAGGATTAGAGAACACTAGGGCTTGTAACAACGCCTCATCTGTTTCATATTTTAGATCTTAGATTCAGAGTGGGAAAATAACTCGCCACAACACTTTCCCTGTCGAGCAATATCTCAGCAGATCAAATGCCTGCGACCTACACGTACACATCTCTGTCATCATATAATATAGATATTAGAATCAGAGTACAAGTCTCTATTGTATGAGAGATGAATTCAACTTTCCTTTTATGTCGAGCAATAGCTCAAATCTGCGACGTTCACAAAGGATTGAGCATTTTATATTTTTACCATAAGTGATTAATGGAAAATACATGTTTTGTATATTGTATAGGACGTCGTGAACTGAACTTTTACCATTGTAACTTCTTGTATTTCTATCGTAACTGTAACGTAAAAAAACGTCATTTTTTATTAAAGCTGAAAGGTGTTTGCGAATCTGCTCATAAGGACATCATAACTCGGGGGATAACTCGACAGGTAAGAAAACCCTACCAGTATATGTTGCTTCTTGACACGGTACGTGTTCATCTGTACTCTCGTCACTAGGACAACGACAGACACCGTCACCACTCACCTCTCACAACACCACACACTCGAGCAATATCCCAGCAGCTCAAATCTTTTATGTCTGCGACGTACATGTACACATCTCACCACTGAGGTACAGATAACCATTTGGTAACCCTACCACCCACATAAATGCTATCTTCAGGTACACACTCTAGATGATTTATAACAGTGACAAGATTTTAACAAGAGTTGACAGTCATACTGAGTAGGCTGCATTGGTGTGTCACGAGATGATCATAAACTGATGTGTATGGGCCTGTCTGATATTGAAGTGCCTGTCCACTACCAACTACCAACAACAAACAGTTTTCACGATCGCAATGTAGCCCCCAAAGCAGACAGATTTATTATATGTCATTACTTGATCTTTAACAAGTCCATGCTATATTTTCTTGGACATATACGTAAAAAGTTTTCTTTCTCAATAAACCTAATCTGCAGTGATCAGTGATAGTGACACAATGTTTCCTACATCCACGAGGAATTAAGATACACTAATAGGTTAAATGAACCACACCGTCATCACTATTGAGATTAATAAAGTCATTTGAACATCAAGGCCTTCTGTTTTATTAGTATTAGTTGGCTTACAAATTGACCTTAAATTCATTGCAGGTGGCTGAAAAAAGAAGAAGTTATAAAACAGTTAGAAAACAAGGTCCTTCCATCACGGAAGTCCGATTGCACAATGGTGCTATTTGTTTCTTCGTTTCTTTGTTTGTTTAACTCCGCACTCCAACACTATTCCAGCTATATGACGGTGGTCTGTAAATAATCGAGTCTGGGCCAGATAATCCAGTGATTGATATCATGAACATCTATCCGCGCAATTGGGATGCGATAACATGTTTCAACCCGTTAGTCGCCACTTACGACAAGCATAGTCACCGTTTACAGCAAGCATGGGTTACTGGAAGACATATTATATCCCTGATCTTCACGGGTAGCAAAACGATACTGAATGATTATTGATTGATTTGTGTTGTTAGAACAAATAGTTTTATACGTATTATTCACCATTTTTACGAACAGTGGTGACGAAAATTATTTATCCTAATTGTAAATGAGAGTCGGCCAAAAGCTTCTGTCAAATGTGATTATGTATTTTTCTAATTTCAGTTGGTTTTTTTCGTTATGAACAAACTATGCAAAATGTAAGAATAATAAGAGACTCCACTCTTCGGGTGCTGATATCAACTGCGGGGCAAAAGAGTATACACTTCAATATTTGATGTTACATTCTTTTTCGAAAAGTTTCTACGTTGAAAACAGTCGCCGAAACAATTCAAACTTAAGGTTCAAAACCTTCGTCAACGCCAGAGAATAACCAGTAATCAATGATACCCATATCAAATACATCTACATCGAAACTCCATTTCTTGATTGTTTCATTTTCAGCCACCATCAAACATGGGTGCATGCTTTTTTTCCCCGGCAGATTATTCAGACACTCCTCTGGGTTTTATTTGCACAAACATCCTACTTAACGCTAAGTCTGCATATGCCAGTTACGCAATTTTTACTGAGCGCACCCGGTGCAACGCTTAACAATAAATCTCTATATAACTGGAAACAGTCCTGGCGGATTATGTTGAAATAGTCATAGATCGGACTACAAAGCAAACCCAACAGGCTTTTTTAAGCGTTCTTGCTACAGTCTCACTGTGATTATATATGTTCGCTACAAACTGGTGGCGTCACTGACTTGATACATTCATGAAATATTTGTCACCGATATTTTGCCTATTAAGCACAAGGAATCTGTTTCGTCGGATAATCGAGACTGGTTATTCTCTGGCGTCGACGTTATATGTTATACTTGTCAACGAGAAGCAATACAGGATCACTATGACATGGCGTCTCCGACATGTTTTCACTCAATAACTCAGTGCATGGGGAGAAAGGTATGATGGGTAGGTGTTATCATACAAGGTCCAGGACTTGGAGGAAATTGTAAGCGAGTCTAGGTGAGGTGGGGTTTAATGTCGCACTAGATTATTGCACTTATACAGCGACGTGCACGATCTCTGTGTTTGTACTATTCCTGACAAATGCCGGTTGTAGAGTCATAGCCCACTGAGATACCATGCCGAAGTTTTAACATGGTACCCCACTCAGAAACAGTATACCGACTCCGAGCCGATCCGCCCTTGTTGTAACCCTTCAATGCCGACCGTCAGGCCGGGTAACAACAAGTAACCTAAGTTAATGTCTTTTGGTTTGATGTGGTCGGGCTTTCCGTTTTCCGGGCAGACCATTATTCATTATTTCAGATGACCCATATCTTTGTATTAATGTACAAGTACTATGTAAATTCGAAATGTACATATCAGAGTTTGGAACAGACCAGTAGAACTTCGTCGTACTGTCATGGTGTTGTGTGGCAAAGGTTTTAAGCGACATCACAAGTCTGGACAAGAAACACTAATAATATATCAAAATGTATGTTTTACATACAGATACATGGTAAATAGCTGAAATCATATTATAATACTGACACGTCAGTAAAAAGCTTTTCATGCTTAACACCTGCCTCGGGCAATGTTTCCCTGTAACGGACCTATCCTTCTTCAAATGTCACTAAACGGAAGTCTTGGCAAATGATACAACGTCGTTCTGACAATATTGTTGCATGTATTATCTGTGTAACATATACAACAATACACCCAGCAAACTGTAGAAACCTTCTTCCTTTCAGCAGGATATGGTGTGAGATAAGAAATGTATGCGTTACTTGACCTGCGAGGTAGGATACACCCTAACTTTCGCTGTAACCTGGCACCATCACTATTTGATAGTGACTCATACATGAACAAGATGAAGCCGAAATCTACTCTGTGTTTTAGCAGGGTTTTCTTTTGGATATGGAGTTTTGTCGCTTTTATTGACGTCATTCAGGCAATACGGTACTGACATCGGGAATGATAACCCTGGCAAATTAAATTTTACATTTTTACCATAAGTGATTAATGGAAAATACAATCATGTATTATATATTGTATTATACACACGTATATATAAACGTATTTTTTTTATTAAAGCTGGTAGGTGTTTGCGAATCTGCTAATGTCATCAAGGGGGGTAACTCGACAAGTGAGAATAACCATACCAGTAATGTTCCATCTTGACACGGTACGTGTTCATCTGTACTCTCATCATTTGGACAACGACAGACACCGTCACCACTCACCTGTCACCACACAAGTTGCTGAGATGTTATCAGAAAGACTATTTGATAGATAAATAAACAACGGAAACAGCTGCAGACTATCACAACTTACCACTGTGCTTAGCGGCAATCAGGTGTAAACTGCACTCACGCCAGCGTGACGTCATGACAAAAGTCATGGCTTGTTATGTCATGCATCATGACTGATGAGCGAACTCACGCGCCTCGGCTGCTGCTGGTGGGTATTATAAATATGTTGCAATCGACCTGGGGGGACATATCAGCTCAGAAATCAGACACGTGTAATCGATTTTTTACATCGACAATCAGAGCCTCCACTATGAACTCGAACAATGCCCAGTACGAGAGTATGCTTTCTTTTGAATCCCGAGGTAAGATCTTTATTGATATCCGATTTGAACATATTCAACATATCCTTCATTTTAGCACATGTCAATACTGAATAATTTTTTTAATTTGAAGTTTACACGATATATGGCTTTTCCATTGGACGAGGGGTCGGTCACATGACCGCGAAATTGACGTTCATAAGTGATATGAACGACACAATTTGACCAAAACAGGAAAAAGGGCACAGCCCCAGGATTAGACCTAACTTCTTACCAAATAATTAAAAAACTCCCCCTAAAACTACTCCAGGCACTACTCAAACTATACAATCTCATCTACCTAAACGGACAGGTTCCTACTCCCTGGAAACAGGCCCTAGTCATACCAATCCCTAAACCTAATAAACCAGCTAATCAAGCTAACTCATATAGACCAATATCCCTAACTTCAAACTTATGTAAAGTAATGGAATCAATGGCTAAAAATAGATTACAACATTACTTAACCCAAAATAACATCATAAACCCAGATCAAAGCCGTTTCACTCCTGGCCGCTCAACCCTAGATAACCTCGCCCGACTAGAACAAGATATTAAGACAGGACAACTAAATAAACAATATACCACAGGCATCTTCTTAGACTTCTCTAAAGCTTTCGACATGGTATGGCACGATGGGCTAATACAAAAACTTAAAAAAATAGGACTCAAAGGTCAGATAATAAACTACATCCAGGACTTCCTAAACAATCGTAAAATAACCGTGGGTATAGACCAAACTCTATCGGACCAATGTCCCCTAGAAAATGGTACTCCACAGGGCAGTATCCTCAGCCCCACCCTCTTCAATATAATGATAAACGATCTATTCGAGGCCTATCCCCTAAAGTAAACACATCAAAATTCGCGGATGATGGAGCCATCTGGATCCGCACTAAAAGCATGAACATGGTCCAAAATTTACTCCAAAAATCTTTTAATAAAATACAACAATGGGCTGACAAATGGGGCTTCTCCCTTAACTCAGAAAAAACAACAGGAATAGTATTCAAACATAAAAACATGAAGCCCGCCTCCCCAATCCTCCAGCTTAACAATCAAACAATCAAATTTCAAAAACAAACCAAATTCTTAGGACTTATTTTCGATGAACATCTCACCTGGGATGCTCACATCCAAAACCTAACAACTAAATGCAGTAAAGACCTAAACACCCTAAGATGCCTAACTGGCTCTAACTGGGGAGCATCCAAAGATACCCTCCTCTCTCTCTACATATCACTAATTAGATCAAAACTAGACTACGGCTGCGCCATATACAACACCCTAAACAACTCTCTATCTAAAAAACTTGACTCAATACAATATCAGGCTCTCAAACTAATTACACGCACCCAACATGGCACCTCCTACACCTCACTTCAGGCCTTAACAGGAGAAATGCCACTAAGTCTACGCAGGGAACAGCTAAGCTTAAATTTCTGGGCCGCGTCCCAATCAAACCCTCTCATCCAAAACTTAATAAACCAAAACATCAGCCCCAAAAACCATAAACACCCCTTACTTACCCCAATATCCCAAAGAATAACAAACTACCTAAATGAACACCAAATTAAAAATCTTAAACAAAACTGCAAACAATCAAATATCTTCACCCCTAAACTTAAAATACCCAAAATAGACACAACACTAGCTAGCCAAATAAATAAACAAACCGACCCAAACATAGCTAAAACTACCACACTAGCATACATACACGAAAATTGGCCAAATTGGTGTCACATTTACACGGACGGATCCTCAAATCCGACCTCCAAACACACAGGTTTCGGAGTCCATACCACACAACCAACTACAACCACACAATCCTTCCGACTCCCAAACAACCAATCAATATTCACGGCAGAACTAATGGGCATGGCCTCAGCCCTCTATAATCAAGAATCCAAAAAACACAAAAAAATCTTACCGACTCCCTAAGTGGACTGCAAGCCCTCCAAAACAAAAATACCAAAAACCGACCTAAATTATTAAATCAAATACTTAAAAGCTCCAACGACCTAACTAAGGCAGGCAAACAAATAACCTTCTTGTGGATACCCGCCCACGTAGGAATATACGGTAATGAAAACGCCGATAAAGCAGCTAAACTATCCCTCAAAATCCCAGAAATAAGCTTAAACTTACCCATCTCAAAATCAGAAATTAAAAGTGTAAACAAGCAAAAAATCACAAAAAATGGCATAACCTATATCTAAACTCAAATAGCCAAATCAAAAAAGTGCTCAGCAAACCACTAACCAAACCAAAAATTCTCCATCCATCCAAAAAAATCGACAGAGTAATCACTAAACTCCAAACAGGACACACCAACCTAAATAACCACCTAAAAAATTAAAAAAAACACACTACAGGTAACTGCCCACACTGCAAACAACTAGAAACCCCAGAACACGCACTCATCCACTGCACACACTACCTAACACATCGAACCGCATTACAAACCACCCTCAATCTAAACAAGGCTCTCACTCTAGAAGCAATACTAAACCCACAAAATAAACTAGAAAACTTCAAGGCCTTAGGCGTATTCTTAATAAAAACGGAACTAATAAAACGCATCTAAAACCATAATAACCTACCAAATCAAAATCACATAAACAAACAATCATCCACCATACCCAGCTCCCTTAGTTCTCCTCCCCAACCCCATCGGCATCTATCCCAAATCTCAAAATTCCCCAATTCTATATAAGCAACCCCTAAAGCCCCCTCTTGGGTTGCACAGACCACCCTCGCCCCTTTCGGAAACAAAGGGCCTGGCCGGGCCCGTGTGCGAAATATGCATCAGTCGGAAAGCGCACGTTAAATCTCCAAAGTAAGTAAGTAAGTAAGTACAATTTGACGTTCATACGTTTTTCACGAGATCGTGTTCTTGAAATGACGTAAGCACTGGCGGACTACTTCCACATTCCCAGGGAAACCCCTGGGAATTCCCTACAATACAATCGTTTACAGTTCATATCAATAAAATGAGGTACAGTTGGATCCAAATTGCATCATTTCACCATTTCTTACTCTTTGTTTTATGCCTCAGATTCCAGAAACGGGCGCCGTATTGCTTTTGTGAACGATGCTTACTCCTCCGATGATGAATCGTACTCAGATGGTAAGAGTCTGCAAATATTTTTCTTATACGAGAAACGGTGTGACAAACATCAAGAATGATTAGTTTCATCTGGGATCTACGATCATAATAAATTTCTGTACACGCTTAATGGACGTAGAGTACACACTTTCAACAATATATCTCGTTTTATTCCAGTTTCAATAAAAACTCATTTTTCCTTCAGGGTCTTCAGCCACGTCTGGCTATAGTTCCCGTGCCAGCAGCCCGCATGATCTGAACGACGTTGACGACGGCGGAGTGGTGTTTGAGAACACGAAACCGCTCATCCACACGCTGGAGTACATCCTTTGCGTGAAGGAAATGTGTGACGTCACATTCCTTGCTGGCAAAATGAAGGAACCAGTTTATGGATTGCAGGCGGTCATGGGGTCACGATCAAGGTGAGTTTCAAGAAAGAGTTTTTAGTCTGTGGCTGGAAAATGTGAGAGTGACTGATGTACCGTAAAATATCATAATATTTTGTTATTAATATAGGCAATATTGAAGAATATAATATCGATACCTTTTTCGTATTGGATTGCAGATTCTTCTATGAACTATTTCTCTCAAAGAAGAAAGCACGCACTAAGAGGGGCGTGTTCTCTCTCTTCAAGAAAAGGGCGAAAGGCGAATCCGTGCCTTCAACTCAAGCTTGTCACGCCGGAGACAACCACATCTTCATCCCTGTTCCCGACTACGACCACGAAGTATTCAGGAGGGTTGTGTCATTCATTCACCTAGGTCACGTGGCTGTGACGACAGACACTGTCATAGGTAAGTTCTGGTGACTGTACTATATGTATTCACGTTGTTAAAAGAGAGATTGGAGGAGGTTCCATATGCATAACTTTTATTCGTATTAATATGCAATGCAGAAACACACAAGGATATTTAAGGCGCAATTTATATTTAAAAGTACCTTGAATCGCGTTTGAAAAAGTGAAATTGTCGGTCAATAGTGAACAAACGTGACTTGTTGGTTGTTGTGTATAGTGTCTCAAAGTAGTTCCTACTGAGTGACCTTTGGGTTTTTACAGTGACCTTTGCGTCGATAACACTGTACATTATTTAATACAAAACTATTTTCTTTTAGGTTTAATATGTGCCTCCACTGAGTACCAGTTGGAAGATCTGCGCAAGGCTTGTTGGGAGTTTGTAGCCAGATGCATCACAGCCGAAACACTTCCTGAACTTCTCAAGTCTGGTTCTCCGTACAGGAAACGACCACAGGTGAAACTGTTCCTTCAGATGGTGAGTAACTAATATCTGATGCCTGTGATGAGAACCGAATGAAGATCTTGAACTGAGAAAAAATATTTAAAAAACCATAAACCCACTGCATGTCTTCGAACTTGTGTAACATCTGACATATTCGATTGTTTTGCAGATATCCAAGATGCGATAGCAGACTCTACAGCTTCCTGTACTGTGCTATTCCTCCCGTGAAGTATGCCACGTAGTGCTGAAATTGTACATATTACTGAAATAAAATGTTGTGTCATAATTTGCAAATAATTCGTGGTGAATGTGATTGTGATGTGATTTCAGTAACCTGAAATGAACCTGACGAATATCGTAAAATTACATATGGTTTACGATATTGAGTTATTTTAGTATGGAGCTGATAGAACAAAGGTCATGTTGACCTCTTCCTGGATTAAAATACACACAAACATATCTTAAACATTATAATGACACTACGCAATATGGTCCGCAGATAATATTCATAGACGTCCGTTGATAAAAAATATGCATAAATTGAATTGCAAAGTATTCGGGGAGCGTGGTTTAACGGAGACAGGTGAACGATGTACATTTTCATTCCTCGAGAATTACGAGTAGATCATCCTCGACAGATATCATCTGTATGAATGTCAATAGTCAATGCTATTTGAAAATGCTAAGTCTGAATACACAAGAGCAATGGAAAACTGTATGCAGCTTCGTTCTACAGAGGTTTGATGTCATCCACAAAAGGGCGACAAATGACCGGCCATAAACCGAGGAGCCAAAACACTATGCATCACAGTGAATTTTGTTTGTGTCTAAAAGGTCGTTTGTAACAAAAGTAATAGTCAATCATGAGGTTATTGTCCAGTTAATTTAATTACTAATTTGTGAAGAGCTGAAACGTTTTGTCTTGATGATGAAATCGTGGACGCATTCAACTAATTTCTGGTTTTCAGAGTGAGCAAGTTCATTGTTTCCGTTCATAATAGTATCCAAGTTATAACCGGTAGTGTAAAAGTGCATATTAAGTCTTATCTGAGTAAAGTTACAGCAAGTAAAAATATCATGTAGGGCGTTTTCACTCTGATATCAACAGGAGCAACACGGACTGTCAATGAAATGTCTGTTATAATACTTATCGACGTTAAGGTCGCTACAACCGAGTCTGAGGCGGCAGTGAACGATTTGACAGAAGCGAGTGCCATAGCTAAGGTCTTATTTTCGGTTTTCGTAATTAGGTTTTTAAATTCTGACAGACTACTTGACTCTTTGGACTTTGGTAGAGCATTCCATAAGTGTATTGTGTCTGCTAAAAAGTAGAAGAAGAAGTACGGCTATAAATTCCTTGTATTTCAGAACTTTTTCTTAAATTATAGTTTGTAGTTTCGGAGACAAAGTTTGGGATCAAATCACAAAGATAGCTTGGAAATTGGTTGTTATACATTTAAAAAAAAAGACTATAGTTAATTTTTGGCTGTATCTTCTATCTTGCAAGGATTGAGATTTAGTTTCATTATAAATTTTCTTATGATTTGTGCCACGAACGGCACCACATATAGTTAGTTCTCAGGGCATCAAGATGTAAGCTTTCTAATATACGCGATTGCTCAGACGTACAGTTATCCCAAATATGCGAACAATAGTCAAATATTGTCAAGATATAGGACTTATACATGGTATCCAAGTTTTTACGTGATAATCGGTATTTAAAACGCCTCAGACAACTGATCATAGGGCGAACTTTTTGTACAACATCATTAATGTGATCAGTCCATGTACAGTCGCTTTGGAGTGTCACTCCTAAATGTTTATGACTTTTGACTTCTTTTTATGATTGTTCCGTCTATAAGTAGGTTCGGCTTTAGAGACGGTTTAGCTTTACGTGAGAATTGGATGGTTTCGGGCTTATTTGGGTTAAATGTAACCTGCCATTTACGGGCCCATTGTGAAATTGTATCTAGATCATTGTTAAGACAGGTAGCAGCAACTGATGGATCTTCTATGATAGCATATAATGAAGTGTCATCTGCAAAGAGACGAATGTTACTGTCAATATCACATACAATATCGTTAATGTATATCAGAAAAAGAAGTGGTCCAAGGACTGAGCCCCGAGGTACTCCAGCTAGTACAGCTTTCTTGTCAGATTTGTACCCGTTAATTGCTACCCATTGTACTCTATTTTCTAAATTACTTTCAAACCATTTTAATAGTTCGCCTTGGATACCATGAGTTTTCAGTTTATTAATAATTCCTCTATGCCATACCTTTACTTATATCGCAGAAGACTGCTCTAACTTCTTTTCCTTCTTTTCAAGAGCTTAAGCTATGAAATTATACAAATAGGTTAATTGATTTGATGTGGAATCTCCTGGCATAAATCCTGATTGTAGATTTGTTAGTAGGTCGTTATCTCTTAGGAAGTTGAATACATATTTAAATACACATTTCTCAAAGACTTTCCATAAACAAGATGTGAGTGCGACAGGACGGTAGTTTAAACATTCATGTACGCTGTCTTTTTTGTGGGTAGGTATTACTGATGCTTCTTTCCATAAACAGGGAAAAATTGACTGGCTAAGTGATAAATTAAACAATTAAACGTTTTGGTACAAGGCGAGTTATTAACAGTATCTTCAATTTTAGAGACGAATATTTGTTTAGCAGTTCTGATAGCGGAAGTAACTTTATTTCTTGCTGATCTGAAATTAGCCCACTTAGTTGGATGGTTACTTTTTAGCTTGAATAAATCCGTGAAACAAGTGTGGCTAATGAAAAGGTAAGTGTGACCACAGTTGGTTGAGAAGATATTCCCTGATGAAGGAATAATATGACTGGTCATTCTCCGAGAGTCAACTTTTTATACACGACTGTACATAGAGACTAAATATTTCTTTTTCTGAACATCCATCGAGATATATTTATTTTTTGCTAGTCATCCTGGAATAACAAATGGTCCCTCCCGTACAGAATATTGATCTGTTATCTCGCTGGCCGAAAAATAAAGCACACATTTTAAATTTTATTGATTATTGCGGTGCACGACATCCGGCAAAATATTGAATAGTGTTATTAAACTATACCTGATCCCATGTGAGCATGTTTAAATAATAAAATACCCGGCTGGTTTCATACTTAAGTACCAAAGATGATTTGACATCATACATATTAAGTGACGTCGTCAAATTACAGTGTTGGTATGATTATTTCATTGCCCCCTTTACTGCTGACTGGTAGCTCGGCATTTCGTTTTCATTATTTCAGATGACCCATATCTTTGTATTAATTTATAAATACAATGTAAATTCGAAATGTACATATCAGAGTTTGGAACAGACCAGTAGAACTTCGTCGTACTGTCATGGTGTTGTGTGGCAAAGGTTTTAAGCGACATCACAAGTCTGGACAAGAAACACTAATAAAATATCAACATGTATGTTTTACATTCAGATACCAGGTAAATAGCTGAAATCATATTATAATACTGACACGTCAGTAAAAAGCTTTTCTTGCTTAACACCTACCTCGGGCAATGTTTCCCTGTAACGGACCTATCCTTCTTCAAATGTCACTAAACGGAAGTCTTGGCAAATGATACAACGGCGTTCTGACAATATTGTTGCATGTATTATCTTTGTAACATATACAACAATACAACCAGCAGTCTTGTACAAACCTTCTTCCTTTCAGCAGGATATGGTGTGAGATAAGAAATGTATGCGTTACTTGACCTGCGAGGTAGGATACACCCTAACTTTCGCTGTAACCTGGCACCATCACTATTTGATAGTGACTCATACATGATCAAGATGAAGCCGAAATCTACTCTGTGTTTTAGCAGGGTTTTCATATGGATATGGAGTTTTGTCGCTTTTATTGACGTCATTCAGGCAATACGGTACTGACATCGGGAATGATAACCCTGGCAAATTAAATTTATTAAATTCAATTCGGGGCTTAAACTGACTCTTGAACGTGCACAAAGAATGAAGTCTTTTACATTTTTACCATAAGTGATTAATGGAAAATACAATCATGTATTATATATTGTATTATACACACGTATATATAAACGTATTTTTTTTATTAAAGCTGGTAGGTGTTTGCGAATCTGCTAATGTCATCAAGGGGGGTAACTCGACAAGTGAGAATAACCCTACCAGTTATGTTCCATCTTGACACGGTACGTGTTCATCTGTACTCTCATCATTTGGACAACGACAGACACCGTCACCACTCACCTGTCTCCACACAGGTTGGTGAGATGTTCTCAGAAAGACAACAACGGAAACAGCTGCCGACTATCACAACTTACCACTGTGCTTAGCGGTAATCAGGTGTGAACTGTACTCACGCCAGCGTGACGTCATGACAAAAGTCATGGCTTGTTGTGTCATGCGTCATGACTGATGAGCGAACTCACGCGCCTCGGCTGCTGCTGGTGGGTATTATAAATATGTTGCAATCGACCTGGGGGAACCTGGGGGAACACTTCAGGCCTTAACAGGAGAAATGCCACTAGGTCTACGCAGGGAACAGCTAAGCTTAAATTTCTGGGCCGCGTCCCAATCAAACCCTCTCATCCAAAACTTAATAAACCAAAACATCAGCCCCAAAAACCAAGCTCTAGCTCGTAAACACCCCTTACTTACCCCAATATCCCAAAGAATAACAAACTACCTAAATGAACACCAAATTAAAAATCTTAAACAAAACTGCAAACAATCAAATATCTTCACCCCTAAACTTAAAATACCCAAAATAGACACAACACTAGCTAGCCAAATAAATAAACAAACCGACCCAAACATAGCTAAAACTACCACACTAGCATACATACACGAAAATTGGCCAAATTGGTGTCACATTTACACGGACGGATCCTCAAATCCGACCTCCAAACACACAGGTTTCGGAGTCCATACCACACAACCAACTACAACCACACAATCCTTCCGACTCCCAAACAACCAATCAATATTCACGGCAGAACTAATGGGCATGGCCTCAGCCCTCCATAATCAAGAATCCAAAAAACACAAAAAAATCCTAATACTTACCGACTCCCTAAGTGGACTGCAAGCCCTCCAAAACAAAAATACCAAAAACCGACCTAAATTAATAAATCAAATACTTAAAAGCTCCAACGACCTAACTAAGGCAGGCAAACAAATAACCTTCTTGTGGATACCCGCCCACGTAGGAATATACGGTAATGAAAACGCCGATAAAGCAGCTAAACTATCCCTCAAAATCCCAGAAATAAGCTTAAACTTACCCATCTCAAAATCAGAAATTAAAAGTGTAAACAAGCAAAAAATCACAAAAAAATGGCATAACCTATATCTAAACTCAAATAGCCAAATCAAAAAAGTGCTCAGCAAACCACTAACCAAACCAAAAAATCTCCATCCATCCAAAAAAATCGACAGAGTAATCACTAAACTCCAAACAGGACACACCAACCTAAATAACCACCTAAAAAAATTTAAAAAACACACTACAGGTAACTGCCCACACTGCAAACAACCAGAAACCCCAGAACACGCACTCATCCACTGCACACACTACCTAACACATCGAACCGCATTACAAACCACCCTTAATCTAAACAAGGCTCTAACTCTAGAAGAAATACTAAACCCACAAAATAAACTAGAAAACTTCAAGGCCTTAGGCGTATTCTTAATAAAAACGGAACTAATAAAACGCATCTAAAAACACAATAACCTACCAAATCAAAATCACATAAACAAACAAACATCCACCATACCCAGCTCCCTTAGTTCTCCTCCCCAATCCCATCGGCATCTATTCCAAATCTCAAAATTCCCAAATTCTATATAAGCAACCCCTAAAACCCCCCTCTTGGGTTGCACAGACCACCTTCGCCCCTTTCGGAAACACATTAAATGGCCTGGCCGGGCCCGTGTGCGAAATACGCATCAGTCGGAAAGCGCACGTTAAATCTCCAAAGTAAGTAAGTAAGTACTGGGGGAACATATCAGCTCAGAAATCAGACACGTGTAATCGATTTTTTACATCGACAATCAGAGCCTCCACTATGAACTCGAACAATGCCCAGGACGAGAGTATGCTTTCTTTTGAACCCCGAGGTAAGATCTTTATTGATATCCGATTTGAAACATATTCAACATATCCTTAATTTTAGCATATGTCAATACTGAATATTTTTTTAATTTGAAGTTTACACGATATATGGCTTTTCCATTGGACGAGAGGTCGGTCACATGACCGCGAAATTGACGTTCATAAGTGTATGAACGACACAATTTGACGTTCATACGTTTTTCACGAGATCGTGTTCTTGAAATGACGTAAGCACTGGCGGACTACTTCCACATTCCCGGGGAAACCCCTGAGAATTCCCTACAATACAATCGTATTGCAGTTCATATAAATAAAATGAGGTACAGTTGGATCCAAATTGCATCATTTCACCATTTCTTACTCTTTGTTTTATGCCTCAGATTCCAGAAACGGGCGCCGTATTGCTTTTGTGAACGATGCCTACTCCTCCGATGATGAATCGTACTCAGATGGTAAGAGTCTGCAAATATTTTTCTTATACGAGAAACGGTGTGACAAACATCAAGAATGATTAGTTTCATCTGGGATCTACGATCATAATAAATTTCTGTACACGCTTAATGGATGCAGAGTACACACTTTCAACAATATATCTCGTTTTATTCCAGTTTCAATAAAAACTCATTTTTAAAAATCTTAAACAAAACTGCAAACAATCAAATATCTTCACCCCTAAACTTAAAATACCCAAAATAGACACAACACTAGCTAGCCAAATAAATAAACAAACCGACCCAAACATAGCTAAAACTACCACACTAGCATACATACACGAAAATTGGCCAAATTGGTGTCACATTTACACGGACGGATCCTCAAATCCGACCTCCAAACACACAGGTTTCGGAGTCCATACCACACAACCAACTAAAACCACACAATCCTTCCGACTCCCAAACAACCAATCAATATTCACGGCAGAACTAATGGGCATGGCCTCAGCCCTCCATAATCAAGAATCCAAAAAACACAAAAAAATCCTAATACTTACCGACTCCCTAAGTGGACTGCAAGCCCTCCAAAACAAAAATACCAAAAACCGACCTAAATTAATAAATCAAATACTTAAAAGCTCCAACGACCTAACTAAGGCAGGCAAACAAATAACCTTCTTGTGGATACCCGCCCACGTAGGAATATACGGTAATGAAAACGCCGATAAAGCAGCTAAACTATCCCTCAAAATCCCAGAAATAAGCTTAAACTTACCCATCTCAAAATCAGAAATTAAAAGTGTAAACAAGCAAAAAATCACAAAAAAATGGCATAACCTATATCTAAACTCAAATAGCCAAATCAAAAAAGTGCTCAGCAAACCACTAACCAAACCAAAAATTCTCCATCCATCCAAAAAAATCGACAGAGTAATCACTAAACTCCAAACAGGACACACCAACCTAAATAACCACCTAAAAAAATTTAAAAAACACACTACAGGTAACTGCCCACACTGCAAACAACCAGAAACCCCAGAACACGCACTCATCCACTGCACACACTACCTAACACATCGAACCGCATTACAAACCACCCTTAATCTAAACAAGGCTCTAACTCTAGAAGAAATACTAAACCCACAAAATAAACTAGAAAACTTCAAGGCCTTAGGCGTATTCTTAATAAAAACGGAACTAATAAAACGCATCTAAAAACACAATAACCTACCAAATCAAAATCACATAAACAAACAAACATCCACCATACCCAGCTCCCTTAGTTCTCCTCCCCAATCCCATCGGCATCTATTCCAAATCTCAAAATTCCCAAATTCTATATAAGCAACCCCTAAAACCCCCCTCTTGGGTTGCACAGACCACCTTCGCCCCTTTCGGAAACACATTAAATGGCCTGGCCGGGCCCGTGTGCGAAATACGCATCAGTCGGAAAGCGCACGTTAAATCTCCAAAGTAAGTAAGTAAGTACTGGGGGAACATATCAGCTCAGAAATCAGACACGTGTAATCGATTTTTTACATCGACAATCAGAGCCTCCACTATGAACTCGAACAATGCCCAGGACGAGAGTATGCTTTCTTTTGAACCCCGAGGTAAGATCTTTATTGATATCCGATTTGAAACATATTCAACATATCCTTAATTTTAGCATATGTCAATACTGAATATTTTTTTAATTTGAAGTTTACACGATATATGGCTTTTCCATTGGACGAGAGGTCGGTCACATGACCGCGAAATTGACGTTCATAAGTGTATGAACGACACAATTTGACGTTCATACGTTTTTCACGAGATCGTGTTCTTGAAATGACGTAAGCACTGGCGGACTACTTCCACATTCCCGGGGAAACCCCTGAGAATTCCCTACAATACAATCGTATTGCAGTTCATATAAATAAAATGAGGTACAGTTGGATCCAAATTGCATCATTTCACCATTTCTTACTCTTTGTTTTATGCCTCAGATTCCAGAAACGGGCGCCGTATTGCTTTTGTGAACGATGCCTACTCCTCCGATGATGAATCGTACTCAGATGGTAAGAGTCTGCAAATATTTTTCTTATACGAGAAACGGTGTGACAAACATCAAGAATGATTAGTTTCATCTGGGATCTACGATCATAATAAATTTCTGTACACGCTTAATGGATGCAGAGTACACACTTTCAACAATATATCTCGTTTTATTCCAGTTTCAATAAAAACTCATTTTTCCTTCAGGGTCTTCAGCCACGTCTGGATATAGTTCCCGTGCCAGCAGCCCGCATGATCTGAGCGACGTTGACGACGGCGGAGTGGTGTTTGAGAACACGAAACCGCTCATCCACACGCTGGAGTACATCCTTTGCGTGAAGGAAATGTGTGACGTCACATTCCTTGCTGGCAAAATGAAGGAACCAGTTTATGGATTGCAGGCGGTCATGGGGTCACGATCAAGGTGAGTTTCAAGAAAGAGTTTTTAGTCTGTGGCTGGAAAATGTGAGAGTGACTGATGTACCGTAAAATATCATAATATTTTGTTATTAATATAGGCAATATTAAAGAATATAATATCGATACCTTTTTCGTATTGGATTGCAGATTCTTCTATGAACTATTTCTCTCAAAGAAGAAAGCACGCACTAAGAGGGGCGTGTTCTCTCTCCAAAGAAAAGGGCGAAAGGCGAATCCGTGCCTTCAACTCAAGCTTGTCACGCCGGAGACAACCACATCTTCATCCCTGTTCCCGACTACGACCACGAAGTATTCAGGAGGGTTGTGTCATTCATTCACCTAGGTCACGTGGCTGTGACGACAGACACTGTCATAGGTAAGTTCTGGTGACTGTACCTGTCATATGTGTATTCGCGTTGTTAAAAGAGAGATTGGAGGAGGTTCCATATGCATAACTTTTATTCGTATTAATATGCAATGCAGAAACACACAAGGATATTAAAGGCGCATTTATACACGCAATTCATATTTAAAAGTACCTTGAATCGCGTTTGAAAAAGTAAAATTGTCGGTCAATAGTGAACAAACGTGCCTTGTTGGTTGTTGTGTATGGTGTCTCAAAGTAGTTCCTACTGAGTAACCTTTGCGTTTTTACAGTGACCTTTGCGTCGATAACACTGTACATTATTTAATACAAAACTATTTTCTTTTAGGTTTGATATGTGCCTCCACTGAGTACCAGTTGGAAGATCTGCGCAAGGCTTGTTGGGAGTTCGTAGCCAGATGCATCACAGCCGAAACACTTCCTGAACTTCTCAAGTCTGGTTCTCCGTACAGGAAACGACCACAGGTGAAACTGTTCCTTCAGATGGTGAGTAACTAATATCTGATGCCTGTGATGAGAACCGAATGAAGATCTTGAACTGAGAAAAAATATTTAAAAACCCATAAACCCACTGCATGTCTTCGAACTTGTGTAACATCTGACATATTCGATTGTTTTGCAGATATCCAAGATGCGATAGCAGACTCTACAGCTTCCTGTACTGTGCTATTCCTCCCGTGAAGTATGTCACGTAGTGCTCAAATTGTACATATCACTGAAATAAAATGTTGAATATAAAACCACATTGTGTCATAATTTGCAAATAATTCGTGGTGAATGTGATTGGCAGTAAACTGAAATGAACCTGACGAATATCGTAACAATTACATATGGTTTACGATATTGAGTTATTTTAGTATGCAGCTGTCCCGCCCACTCATGTCATGTTGACCTCTTCCTGGATTAAAATACACACAAACATATCTTAAACATTATAATGAAATTACGCAATATTGTCCGTGGATAATATTTATATACGTCCGTTGATAAAAAAATATGCATAAATTGAATTGCAAAGTATTCGGGGAGCGTGGTTTAACGGAAACAGGTGAACGATGTACATTTTCATTCCTCGAGAATTACGAGTAGATCATCCTCGACAGATATCATCTGTATGAATGTCAATAGTCAATGTCAGCTCTCAACTTTCCTTTTATGTCGAGCAATAGCTCACATCTGCGACGTTCACAAAGGATTGAGCATTTTATATTTTTAATGGAAAATACATGTATTATATGTTGTATAGGAGGTCGTGAACTAAACCTTTACCATTGTAACTTCTTGTATTTCTGCCGTAACTGTAACGTCGAATAGAAAAGATATGCACAAAAAACGTAATTTATTATTAAAGTTAGAGGTGTTTGCGAATCTGCTCATAAGGACATCATAACTCGGGGGATAACTCGACAAGTGAGAATAACCCTACCAGTTATGTTGCTTCTTGACACGGTGTGTGTTCATCTGTACTCTCGTCACTAGGACAACGACAGGCACCGTCATCACTCACCTCTCACCACACAGGTTGGTGAGATCTCAGATTCAGAGTGGGAAAAAACCTAGATATTCCCCCATGTCGAGCAATATCTCAGAAGCTCAAAATGTCTGCGACGTACATGTACACATCTCACCACTGAGGTACAGATAACCATTTGGTAACCCTACCACCCACATGAATGCTTTCTTCAGGTACACACTCTAGATGATTTATTACAGTGACAAGGTTGCAACAAGAGTCGACAGTCATACTGAGTAGGCTACATTGGTGTGTCACGAGATTATCATAAACTGATGTGTATGGGCCTGTCTGATAGTGAAGTGCCTGTCCACTACCATCACTACCAACAACAAACAGTTTTCACGATCGCAATGTAGCCCCCAAAGCAGACAGATTTATTATATGCCATTCCTTCATCATTAACAAGTCCATGCTATATTTTCTTGGACATATACGTAAATACTTTATTGTCTCAATAAACCTAATCTGTCGTGATCAGTGATAGTGACACAATGTTGCCTACATCCACGAGGAATTAAGATACACTAATAGGTTAAATGAACCACACCGTCACCACTATTGGGATTAAAAGCAAAGTCATTTGAACATCAAGGCCTTCTGTTTTGTATTAGTTGGCTTACAAATTGGCCTTATATTCATTGCAGGTGGCTGAAAAAAAATATAAGTTACAAAACAGTTATAAAACAAGGTCCTTCCATCACAGAAGTTCGATTGCACAATGGTGCTATTTGTTTCTTCGTTTCTCCACACTCCAACATTTTTCAGGCTATATGACGGTGGTCTGTAAATAATCGAGAAAATCCAGTGATTGACATCATGAGCATCGATCCGCGCAAATGGGATGCGATAACATGTATCAACCAAGTCAGTCAGCCAGACTACCCGATCCCGTTAGTCGCCTCTTACGACAAGCATAGTCACCGTTTACAGCAAGCATGGGTTACTGGAAGACCTATTATATTATGTGTTTTTTTGCCCGGAAGTTTATTTAGACACCCCTATTGGTTTTATTTGCACAAAAATCCTACTTGACGCTAAGTCTGCATATGCCAGTTACGCAATGTTTACTGAGCGCACCCGGTGCAAGACCTTTACAATAAATCTCTATATAACAGGAAACAGCCCTGGCGTCTTATGTCGAAATAGTCACCTTTAAAGATCGGACTACAAAGCAAACCAAACAGGCTTTTTTAAGCGTTCATGCTACAGTCTCATTGTGATGATATATGTTCGCAACAAACTGGTGGCGTCCCTGACTTGATACATTCACATATTTGTCACCGATATTTTGCCTATTAAACAAAAGGAATCTGTTTCGTCGGATAATCAGGTCTGGTTATCCTCTGGCCATTCTCTGGCCATTCTCTGGTTATACTTGTCAACGAGAAGCATATAATCTGTAGATGAAAAATCACGCGTAACCGTGAGTTGTTCTGTTAAGACTACAAAAAACACCGTCTCGTCACTGCAATACAGGATCACTATGACATGGCGTCTCCGACATGTTTTCACTCAATAACTCAGTGCATGGGGAGAAAGGTATGATGGGTAGGTGTTATCATACAAGGTCCATAAAATTGTAAGCGAGTCTAGGTGAGGCGGGGTTTAATGTCGCACAAGATTATTGCACTTATACAGCGACGTGCACGATCTCTGTGTTTGTACTATTCCTGACAAATGCCGGTTGTATAGTCATATCCCACTGAGATACCATGCCGAAGTTTTAACATGGTACCCCACTCAGAAACAGTATACCGACTCCGAGCCGATCCGCCCTTGTTGTAACCCTCCAATGCCGACCGTCAGGCCGGGTAACAACAAGTAACCTAAGTTAACGTCTTTTGGTTTGACGTGGTCGGACTTGAACCACGTGCACCGGCTTTCCGTTTTCCGGGCAGACCATCTATCCACTACATCAGCTCTCTATGCCTGTGAAGATCGTTAGAATTTAGGAATAATTCCACGAAACCTACGCGTTACAAAACTTACAAAAATGAATGGGTCATTGGACAAACATCTACTTATAGTTGTTATCAATGCCTTACATACCGACTAGGGTCGTGTGCAAAGTTGTCAAGTACTAGCTGTAAGCCTTTACTGGATTTTGTAAGGTTTAGACGGCGATATTGACGCAATATCACAACACACGAGGAGACGCAAATACGCAAAAGCATGACGAAAGCAAATAACCCGTGATACAATTGGGTTTATTGGTAGGCGTGTTATATTTATTGAACATACATCACTGAGTGAGTCAGTTTATACTTTAGCACTTAGGGTACTCGATCACCTATATATGTCTATAAACAACCAAATGCATAAATGTTACTCATGCTTCAAAACAAGGAACCCAGGGCACACCCGTTGAAGCATACACCACATTCATACATTCTGAAGTTTCGTAGATGGTTATTGCATTTCACAATCTCGAAATGTTGTATACCTCCACTTTGGGTGACTTTATCAAGACAAACTGTATTGTTATCTTATTTGATTATTTATTTATTTATTTATTTATTGTTTGTTTGTTCTTTAACGTCGCACTCAGCAATATTCCACCCATATGACGGCGGTCTGTAAAATAATCGAGTCTGGACCAGACAATCCAGTGACTGACATCATGAGCATCGATCCACACAATTGGGATCGATGACATGTATCAACCAACCAGCCTGACCACCCGATCCGATTAGTCGCCTTTGACACCAAGCACAGTCGCCTCTTACGGCAAGCCTTGGTTGCTGCAGGCCTATTCCACCCCGGAATCTTCACTGGTCATTTAATTAGTTAAGTCCACTAGTCACACAAAGATGATAATACATTCATGCACACAAAATGGATGGCAGGTTAATTCGATATCTTTCTCTATATCGAAAACTGAAACACAAATACAGCGTGAGGATTTGGGACTTCTTTAGGTTTTCAAATACAATATAGACAGGTAGGAATTGTGTTTCATTACGAGATGTTAGCAAATGATGTTTTCATTTATCAAATATTTTGGGGATAAAGAAAAACAATTACATTGTATATCAATAAAAAAATTAAATTTCGATGTCAAATTGTCATATGTGTTATTTTGCTTAGAAATTACTTCCTGAATTTACTGCAAGAAAGGAAACACTACAGCTGTCAAGAATTGCCTAGACAAAACTAGTATTTCTACTCTTCCATGCAATGATTGAATACTATGCCAGAAAGGAGGCCAACGTCAGGTTTGTGTTTATCATATCATCACCAGACATAACTATATTTATGATATGATCATCTTCTGAAAGGTCTTGATTGAACGTATGACAATAACATACAGAACTTGAGCGAGTTATTCACGAAATAATCTATGACAATGTCCTTGACCAAATATATTTTTCCCACATTTATATAAACTTTAGCTACATAACCTGAGAAAATCTGATTGGGACATATCCATGTTCAAATATAAGACAATTCCCGAAAACCACGTTTATAAACATTTCCCTCAAAACATTTCATTTAATTCAGACGAACACACCCGAAAACTCATTTTTATAACCCAATAAGCAATAAACCTACACGTTACCCTCGACTGTGTTGACTCATTGGTTTGATGTGCACATAGTTACTAGTGTGATCAAAATGCGAGTCGTAGCCCATATCAGCAAAATCCTTCCCAAATCTATTGCAGTAATTTATATCTTTCCAAGTACCATCAACAGTAACATGCTTTAATGTCTTTTGTCTAAATAAACCTTTATCTAATGTATAAATCAATATTCCGTCAGGCTCAAAATGTATTAACTTTGTCCAGATCAATATTCTGTTATGTGCCTTATCTCAAGTGGTAATTCGTTTCGCGAAGCGTCAACTCAGTGGCAGTGTGCATTATCTGAATATATGTACATAGACAGATAAATTCATTAATGTATCTAAACTATGATAAGTCTCCAACAAACATTAGATTTCAAGAAAATATTTACATGTCTTGCCCTGGAGAAAATCAATTCATTAAGGCCCTCATATGTTCTGATGCCTTAACACCTCTTGTGATGTAGCGTTAAATTGCAAATAACGTGGAAGAATTGATTGGGATTTTGTGGTGAATATCAGTTTTTCCGGGGTACTTTAAGTCAGTCCCCGATACAAAAATCATAACATTCGTAGAAAGTATCAAAATGTCCAGGTGAAAGTGCTAAATTCATCCGCTCCGAAATCAGATTTCAAAAGACAGCAATTTGGGAGCGTGGCCTTTAAAAGTGAAAGTAACAAAACCCTTTCCATAATCATAATAAATCACCGGACTATAACCTCCTTTTTTCCTAGCGCAACATATTCTGTATTGATTGTCATCATAAATTGCTGAACGTGTCACTACTATCATGGAGTGTCAGTGTCACCTGTATTCCGGACCTATGGCCAATAGAGGCTGCTGGGAGAGCCACCTATATTCTGGTCAGATGACCAACAGACTAGGCTTCTGAAAGTGTCACCTGTGTCACGGACCGATGACCAACAGAGGCTGCTGAAAGTGTCACCTGTATCATGGACCGATGACCAACAGAGGCTTCTGAAAGTGTCACCTGTGTCACGGACCGATGACCAACAGACTAGGCTTCTGAAAGTGTCACCTGTATCATGGACCGATGACCAACAGAGGCTTCTGAAAGTGTCACCTGTATCATAGACCGATGACCAACAGAGGCTTCTGAAAGTGTCACCTGTGTCACGGACCGATGACCAACAGAGGCTTCTGAAAGTGTCACCTGTATCATGGACCAATGTCCAACATAGGCTTCTGAAAGTGTCACCTGTATCATGGACCGATGACCAACAGAGGCTTCTGAAAGTGTCACCTGTATCCTGGGCCGACAGCCTACAAAGGCTGGCGAAGGTGTTCTCTAAATCGTGGACAGATTGGCTATCGAGGCTGCTGAATGCGCTTTGTGACACAATGCCACACAATGCCCGTTTCTTCACACTATAGTCGGCTACAGAATCCGAGCTGACCCATTCGCCTCCGGAATAGAGTTCCTGAACTGAGGTTGAGTAAGGGTCGTGTAATCATGTAGGCCATGGGCTACATAGGTCCACCGTGCACCGCCAAACAAAACTTACTTTTTCTGAACAGATAAAGCGACTACCCACACCTCTAAAACATATCGACTAGTACTTTCGATAGGACAAGACCTCTGTCGTGCGGCAACAAACGGGGAGTAGAAACTCCAAAAGCGTATGTTGACCGAATAATCTGAGTTGACAATAGAGTTGATGTTTACTCAATAGCCAGCGCTGTTTCTGATTCCAGTGAAAATGAGTAGTTCTCACAATGGCCCATTCGATTGAGCAGCGTTATCAATCGCTCACTTCTGAACAGATGGCGAAGTGTCATGCACATCAACACATGCTTTGGGAGTTTCCACTCCCCGTTTGTTGCCGCACGACAGAGGTCTTGTCCTATCGAAAGTACTAGTCGATATGTTTTAGAGGTGTGGGTGGACATAGTTGAGGAATTTCTGGAGTTGTGGTGGCAGAACATCATCAACGTTTCCAAGATCCTGAGCAGATAGGGGCCATTTCAATTCCATTTTGCAAAACTGTCAAGAATAATCTTGTGCAGATAACTTCCAACTTCTTTGATCATATCTGAAGAAGCGAGCTCATATGCACGTCTAACGGCATTGCTGACATCAATATCTGAAGAATATACAATATAGGTTTGAAAGTTTCCGGTGCTATTAACCTCGATTACATACAGACAATTACATAACTGAAATAACTGCTAACTGCAACACAAACTGTGTTCATGAAACAAAACATGTTTCAAAGACTGGACAGACTTCATATGTCTCATAATATTGCAAAGTTAGGGAGACATGGAAAGTGTGAGCCTGTTCAAACATTAAATCCCACTGTGTTATAAATTAAATAGATTATGTAAATCATGATTGGGTGAGCTGGGATTAATGACGCTTTGAACAGTAGTTTTGATATAATAGTTGTGCACTCAGTTAATAGACAGCTGTGTAGGATTATGTAATCTGTGGTGTCAACATGACTTTTTCTGATAAGGGTGTTTTCTGCAAGTGTGTACTTGCCTTTAAGTCCTGTCTTATATACACAAGAGGATTCCTTAACTAGCGTTAAGTGCGATTACAATGACAAGACCGAAATACACATCAGTGCTACCATAAACAGAAGAGAGCAGGGGGTTTCCCTTTTCGCAAACGCCTGTGTCATCACTGATTTTTAGTGATACATTCGTAATCAGTTTTCATCACTCTTTTACTTGATTCTAGTGTAACCATTGTCTGATCGCCGTGACATGAAGACGTTGAGACAAGTGTAAGGATCTGTTAACACACTAGTGTAACCATTGTCTGATCACCGTGACGTGAAGATGTTGAGACAGTGTAAGGATCTGTTAACACACCAGTGTAACCATTGTCTGATCACCGTGACGTGAAGACGTTGAGATAGTGTAAGGATCTGTTAACACACTAGTGTAACCATTGTCTGATCACCGTGACGTGAACACATTGAGACAGTGTAAGGTTCTGATACTACACTACTGTAACCACTGGCTGATCACACTGACCTGAACACATTGAGACAGTGTAAGGTTCTGATACTACACTACTGTAACAATTGTCTGATCACCGTGACGTGAACACATTGAGAAAGGTGAATGGTTCTGATACTACACTGCTGTAACAAGTGTTTGATCACCGTGACGTGAACACATTGAGACAGTGTAAGGTTCTGATACTACACTACTGTAACCACTGGCTGATCACACTGACCTGAACACATTGAGACAGTGTAAGGTTCTGATACTACACTACTGTAACAATTGTCTGACCACCGTGACGTGAACACATTGAGACAGTGTAAGGTTCTGTTAACACACTAGTGTAACCATTGTCTGATCACCGTGACGTGAAGACTTAGAGACAATGAAAGGTTATGTTAACACACTAGTGTAACCATTGTCTGATCACCGTGACGTGAAGACGTTGAAACAAGTGTAAGGATCTGTTAACACACTAGTGTAACCTTTGTCTGATCACGGTGACGTGATGAAGTTGAGACAGTGTAAGGATCTGTTAACACACTGGTGTAACCATTGTCTGATCACCGTGACGTGAAGACGTTGAGACAGTGTAAGGTTCTGTTAACACACTAGTGTAACTATTGTCTGATCGCCGTGACGTGAAGACGTTGAGACAAGTGTAAGGATCTGTTAACACACTAGTGTAACCATTATCTGATCACGGTGACGTGAAGACGTTGAGACAAGTGTAAGGATCTGTTAACACACTAGTGTTACCATTGTCTGATCACCGTGACGTGAAGATGTTGAGACAGTGTAAGGATCTGTTAACACACTAGTGTAACCATTGTCTGATCACCGTGACGTGAAGATGTTGAGACAAGTGTAAGGATCTGTTAACACACTAGTGTAACCATTGTCTGATCACCGTGACATGAAGACGTTGAGACAGTGTAAGGATCTGTTAACACACTAGTGTAACCATTGTCTGATCACCGTGACGTGAAGACGTTGAGACAAGTGTAAGGATCTGTTAACTCACTAGTGTAACCATTGTCTGATCACCGTGACGTGAAGATGTTGAGAGCGTAAGGGTCTGTTAACACGCTAGTGTAACCATTGTCTGATCAGCGTGACGTGAAGACGTTGAGATAGTGTTTGGATCTGTTAACACACTAGTGTAACCATTGTCTGATCACCTTGACGTGAAGACGTTGAGACAGTGTAAGGTTCTGTTAACACACTAGTGTAACCATTGTCTGATCACCGTGACGTGAACACATTGAGACAGTGTAAGGTTCTGATACTACACTACTGTAACCACTGGCTGATCACACTGACCTGAACACATTGAGACAGTGTAAGGTTCTGATACTACACTACTGTAACAATTGTCTGACCACCGTGACGTGAAACACATTGAGAAAGGTGAATGGTTCTGATACTACACTACTGTAACAATTGTCTGACCACCGTGACGTGAACACATTGAGATAGTGTAAGGTTCTGTTAACACACTAGTGTAACCATTGTCTGATCACCGAGACGTGAAGACTTAGAGACAATGAAAGGTTATGTTAACACACTAGTGTAACCATTGTCTGGTCACTGTGACGTGAAGACGTTGAAACAAATGTAAGGATCTGTTAACACACTAGTGTAACCATTGTCTGATCACGGTGACGTGATGAAGTTGAGACAGTGTAAGGATCTGTTAACACACTAGTGTAACCATTGTCTGATCGCCGTGACGTGAAGACGTTGAGACAGTGTAAGGTTCTGTTAACACACTAGTGTAACCATTGTCTGATCGCCGTGACATGAAGACGTTGAGACAAGTGTAAGGATCTGTTAACACACTAGTGTAACCATTGTCTGATCACCGTGACTTGAAGATGTTGAGACAAGTGTAAGGATCTGTTAACATACTAGTGTAACCATTGTCTGATCACCGTGACGTGAAGACGTTGAGACAGTGTAAGGTTCTGTTAACACACTAGTGTAACCATTGTCTGATCATGGTGACGTGAAGACGTCGAGACAGCGTAAGGGTCTGTTAATACGCTAGTGTAACCATTGTCTGATCACGGTGACGTGAAGACGTTGAGACAAGTGTAAGGATCTGTTAACACACTAGTGTAACCATTGTCTGATCACCGTGACGTGAAGATGTTGAAACAGTGAAAGGTTCTGTTAACACACTAGTGTAACCATTGTCTGATCACCGTGACGTGAAGACGTTGAGACAGTGTAAGGATCTGTTAACACACTAGTGTAACCATTGTCTGATCACCGTGACGTGAAGACGTTGAGACAGTGTAAGGATCTGTTAACACACTAGTGTAACCATTGTCTGATCACCGTGACGTGAAAATGTTGAAACAGTGAAAGGTTCTGTTAACACACTAGTGTAACCATTGTCTGATCACCGTGACGTGAAGACGTTGAGACAAGTGTAAGGATCTGTTAACACACTAGTGTAACCATTGTCTGATCACCGTGACATGAAGACGTTGAGACAGTGTAAGGATCTGTTAACACACTAGTGTAACCATTGTCTGATCACCGTGACGTGAAAATGTTGAAACAGTGTAAGGATCTGTTAACACACTAGTGTAACCATTGTCTGATCACCGTGACGTGAAGATGTTGAAACAGTGAAAGGTTCTGTTAACACACTAGTGTAACCATTGTCTGATCACCGTGACGTGAAGACGTTGAGACAAGTGTAAGGATCTGTTAACACACTAGTGTAACCATTGTCTGATCACGGTGACGTGAAAATGTTGAAACAGTGAAAGGTTCTGTTAACACACTAGTGTAACCATTGTCTGATCACCGTGACGTGAAGACGTTGAGACAAGTGTAAGGATCTGT
Organism: Haliotis cracherodii; assembly: GCF_022045235.1. Lineage (NCBI taxonomy): Eukaryota > Metazoa > Mollusca > Gastropoda > Lepetellida > Haliotidae > Haliotis > Haliotis cracherodii. Next base: position 13,221,839 of record NW_027266270.1, on the reverse strand, counting down.
TAACACACTAGTGTAACCATTGTCTGATCACCGTGACATGAAGACGTTGAGACAAGTGTAAGGATCTGTTAACACACTAGTGTAACCATTGTCTGATCACCGTGACATGAAGACGTTGAGACAGTGAAAGGTTCTGATACTACACTTATGTAACCGGGGACACGGGTGGCCCAGTCGTCTAAGGCACCCTTGGGCACGCCAGAAACCTATGATTGTGGGTTCGAATCCCGTTTCTACCCGATTATGTTTCTAGGTTTGTCAGCACCATACCCATGCTCGTTGGTTTCACCATGTGGTAAACGTCTGAGACCTGCATCACTTCGGGCTTTCCTCCCACATTAAGCTGACACGCCGCGATATAACTGGAATACTGTTAAAAGCGGCGTTAAAAAACTCACTTACTCACTAATACTTCTGTGATCGCAATGACGTGAACACGTTGAGACAGTGAATGGTTCTGATACTGCACTGAGTAGGTGCGGCGAAGGGGGTTGTGTTTGAGGGAAATAAATAAGGTACGAGTGAGCGAAATATTTAGACCAGCATATCTGATATTTTCCAAAAAATAAAGTCGCACCTTTATATTGATGTGGAGATGTTATACCTCTTGTTGTTTCGGAGCCACGTGGCATCGACACTCACATGGGAGTACCAACGAAGGAATATATGTGTTCCTTGTTGGTTTCATTTGTACGGTCGGGTAGCCTAGTGGTTAAAGCGTTCGCCCGTCACGCCGAAGACCCGGGTTCGATCTTGACATGGGTACAATGTGTGAAGCCCATTTCTGGTGTCTCCCGACGTGATATTTCTGGAATATTACTAATACGGCGTTAAACCATATTCACTTACTCACTCACTCACTCACTCAAACAGTATTTAGATACATTCACCATAAAGTTAACGATGGTGGATAGACAGGCCGACAGTCAGATAGTTGATTAGAGTATCACCCTATATATACACAGAAATAAGCACCATGAAAAATGATTACATATAAATGTACAAGCATTACTCGACGTTTCCGAATCAAAATGAATCCGAATAGTTTTAGAAAGCTGACATCTGATTGGCTCAAGACCCCGCGCATGCTTCATTTGGATTGAGCGGTAACAGTCGCTAAGCTTTCACATGACGAGGTGTCCTTAGATCCTAAAGCGCAGTGATATCTGAGAAAGGACATAATTTTAATGAGATTATCTACGAGGTTAAGGCCGAGCGGTCGCCGAAGCATACCAGGAACAGAATATTTGATATGTGTTTATTTTTGTATCAAAGTTTACAAGATGAATCAGTCAACTTCCTGGTTTATGCATAATGAACATATTTTCCTGAATGTGTTTTGTGACATATTTATACATTACGTAAGCGCCCTTATTATTCGAGCGCTTGTTTGATACATGATTCATGATTTGTTCACAACTAGTCCATAATTGTGACTTTATGAATCATAAGATGGACTATTGCTAGTAGATTCGGAGTGTAAGTACGACGTCAGAAGTTAACCTAGTAGAGTGCAACCAACGCAAAGAAAGATAATCACGCAAGAGATTTGTGTGAACACTCTGAGTAACTGTTGATGCATGTATAACTATATATTTCAAATACAGTGAACTACGTTTATAACGAACACGCTTATAACGAACTGACGGATATAAAGAACTGTTTCTTGGTCCCTTCCATTTTCTGTAATGTTATACATATGCTTATAACGAACTACGGTCATAACAAATAAAAAATTGTGGTCCCTTTGAGTTCGTTTTTAACCGTAGTTCACAGCAATTCAATTTATTTGATACATCAGTCTTACGCATCCCTTCCTACTTAGATACACTAAGCGTAATCTAAATGATAATTGAAGTAAAACATTGTTTAAGCCGCAGCCTCAAATGTTCCAGCCGTATTACAAAGGTCCGCGAATAATATAATACACTAGTTGATAGTGAGTGAGTGAGCATGGTTTTACGCAATATTCCAGCAATATCACGACGGGGGACACCAGAAATGGGCTTCACACATTGTACCCATGTCGGGAATCGAACCCGGGTCTTCGTCGTGATGAGCGAACGCTTTAATCACTAGGCTACCAGACCGCCCCACAATCGTTGATAGCATGAGCAACTTCTCACTCACAAATCCATTGTGACCATCCGATTGTCATTTTATTGGGTTGCTGGGTATCATACATGTTTTCACCGTACAACAACCAGGAACACCATTGAAAATATCATCGCCCCCAAGGTAAATCCACAATAAGGGGTTCGTTTGTTGTTCAGCAAAAAAAATATATCCAATATCACAAGTGCTACTTGAATTGAACAGCGAATCACGAACTGGGAGACTTTCCTTAATAGATCAGCAGATCGGAATTTTTGTACATGACCACCCTGAATTATTTATGGCCCGTTGTGTATAAAGCGATAGCGTCACCAGGAAAACGGCAGTTGAGAGGCATATCGTGTTCAGCAAACACCGCGTCACCCACCACATCATGAAGGCGATATTCTCTTTCCTTGTTGTTCTCGGTGAGTGTTATCTTATTTTCAAGGCGGGTAGTGGTCGATCAGATATGTTCTCAAGGACAAAATTGCCTGTAATTATGTTCAAATTTATCATTTAATCATTAAAAGTAAGTAATACTTACTTTTTTATGCACATTGCTTGAATGGCAGGTGCTACCTATGGGGCAGGTCATGCTTCCCTGTTCGCGAAGACCTGGTGTCATCACTTATTTTCAGTGGTCCATTCATATAACTTTCACAGCTATTTGCCCTTTATGATAATGAAATCCATTTCGGTGGATCTGTTACGATGTCATCTCCTGGTGACCCTTGTGTTTCCCAGTCGGCACAAGACTCAATGGCGGTTTATAGTTGAGGCAAAGAGTTAATCTTCCTTAAGTTTAAAATCTTGACGACCGAGGGCGTTGGGGGGTAGACAAGTGGTTTAGGTGTAGGCTCGTCAGGCTGAAGGCCCGGGTTCAGTTCCACAAGACAAGCACAATGTGTAAAACCCATGTCTGATGTCCAATGTCGTGACTGCTTGCTTGTTGAGAAAACCGGCGCAAAATCATATTCACTCTTTTCTGAAGTTCATCGATTTAATGTGAAAACCAAATCGAAATCTTAGTGATTACATATTCAATGTCTCCCGTGATCAACAGGAACAGTTTCAAGAAGCGTGATCCACATTGTCTTTCTCATCACAGGCCGCCATTCATATCTCGTCCTTTATTATTGACTACAACCTGATATCACATGCGGAATCAGAGAGGCGAGGGTGTGAGAGAGGGTGATTTTTGCGATGAGGGGTGTGTGTGTGCAGAGGTGTGCACCCTACTAAAATTTAGCTAATTATTGGTCTATAATCGCAACTCATTTCCTGTATTAACCATTTGCATTCATTTAGCTCTATATAACGTGTGGAAACTCCTGCTGAAAAGAGTTTTCCTGTTCTTCTAGCAAACAAAGCTAAATTGTTTGTACAGATAGTGTTCCTCCAATGACGACACTAACAATTCACTTCCGGGTTTAGGAGCGCACTATGCAGCTTGACCTGATCAACAAGGACATATAACATTTGACTAAATGAATAGAAAATGCTACCAAACAGCGTCAGAAATTAAGATACATTCAGTTGACATTAGTGAATGGGTCATGGCTTGTATTCTCACTGAGTATTATTTGCTTTTTTGCTTCCTTCTGATTGGCTTTGTACTCTTAGATGTTTCATTTTCTTCTTTTATTATTTGCGAAGAGGTCCACCTAAATATGACATCACATGATCGCACTTTCTTGAAATGACGTCATACATGCTTGGGAAAGGGCGGTTGTGTGTGTATTATATATAACGAATAATGTACTCGGAATTGCACATTATTTGTCCGACCTGAAATATTGGTGAATGTTCCTCACCAGGATTTTTGTTGTTTTGTTTGTTTGTTTGTTTGTTTGTTGTTTAACACCGCACTCAGCAATATTCCAGCTATATGACGGCGGTATGTAAATAATCGATTATGGACCAGACAATCCAGTGACTGACATCATGATCATCGATCCAAGCAAATCCTTGCATCAACCAAGTCAGCGAGTCTGGCCACCCGATCCCTTCAGTCGCCTCTTACGACAAGCATAATCGCCTATGTTGGTAAGCACGGGTTGCTGAAAACCTATTCTACCCCGGATTTTCACGGGTATCCTCACCATGACTCAGATTGTTTGTCCCCAATGATTAATGTACGTCAGATCCTCATCATGACTCGGAACTGACGTATATAATTCATTCGGAACAAATAATCCGATTTCCTCAATCCTCATAGCTCGAAGTTAATCTCTGCAGATACAACGATGTCCTACAAATTGATCGGGAACATCGAAGACCACAACATCCATTCATGGGCAGATAATCCGAAATACCGATTTTCGAACTGGATATTTCACATAAACCGTAGGGCAAAACAAACGATGTATAACACAACAACGCATTTGCTAAAAGACAACAAATAATTTCATTTCGAAGGCACAGCGTACAGCGTACAGCGCACAGCGTACAGCAAGAAGAGTTCAAAGAAAGATGGTCGTAATCCTTGCCGTGTGCGGTCTGTCGTTGTCTTGTTGGAACTTGTTCTGGGGGTTCTGCTGCAGAAAAGGCAGGCCAACGGGACAAGTACCTGGTCGTTGGGCAGTCAGATTGGCTTCGCAAACGGCCAGGGCACCGTTCCACAAAGCGATCTTAGTGCTACGTTGATCGTAAGCCTATGATAAAGTATCGGTCTTACGTCCAACTTAGCACTAAGATCGCTTTGTGGAACGGGGCACTGGTCTATTTTGACGTCCACCCAGCACCAAGTCAATTCCTCCGCCGTACACCTGCCCTCCTGGACACAACAACGTGTATCGTCGGCGACCTAACATTATTTCTAAAGAGTTGGAACCGATTCTCATCGGAAAACAGAATTCATGATCTGCTATTGACTCACAACGCATGACCATCTCAATCTCTAACATCAATGTTGGCACCTTAGGGCTAAATTTGTTTATTTGTTGAAAGATACGTGGATTATTGACGCGAGTAAATCACATACATTGGATGACCCTTTTTCGAAACCCATCACAGTACACTATTTTTATACATGCAGATTCAACGATTTAATTTTCTTTCAGCTTGTCTTGGCGTTTTTGCATCAGCAAGTACATCATCGTCCCCAGCTACAGGATCATCGTCCACTACAACACCAGATCCAACTACAGGCAGTAGCACTCCGGCAGTGACGGGCATCACCACACCAAGTATGTTCACATCTGTGTTGGTCCAAGGTTCTGCATTAGTGAATCCTGGGGCCCGTTCCACAAACCGATCTCAACGCTACAACTGTCATAAGTCTAGTTTAAGTATGGGTTACGGTTGTCTTAAAACTATGGTCGATTTGTGGAACAGGGCCATGTCGGCATACAATAAACTGGGAACACTGTAATCAATTGACAAGGTGCACAAGGTGCACAAGATGCACAAGGTGCACAATTTCAGACTATAAGTAATATTCATACGCCGGTTGCAAGTTTCAAATTGCAAGTATCAGTTACCGATATATAAATCATTGGGTACAAATGGGTCACGTATACAATATTACATAGTATAAAAAAGGAGTGGGTGTTCATATGAATAGAGGACACTTTCTGGAGTAGATGGCAAAATTCCTCAGTACATGCATTTAAAAAAATACATTTAATTGACTTGACTTTTCTTTCAAATTGTAAAACCTTCTTATTTCTATTTGCAGTAAATGTTTGTCTTGGATATATCATGTAATATCTCAATAAATGTTTCCAGGGATATTATTTTTGTTTACATACTTGATACATGAATATATTCTCCATTAGCAAGTATAATGTTGTCGGTATTATTTCCGCCAATTAAAACTGTATATTTCATCAATATAATATTCTCTTATTTATCTTAAATGTAATGTGGGGGCACGGGTGGCCCAGTCGTCTAAGTCGCAATGATTCGATGTGCAGAGTTGCATCCCTTGAGCACGCCAGAAACCTATGATTGTGGGTTCGATTCCCGATTCGCCTCGATTATGTTTCTAGGTTTGTCAGCACCATACCCGTGCTCGTGGGTTTCACCGAAGTGGTAAACGTCTGAGACCTGCATCACTTCGGGCTTTCCTCCCACATTAAGCTGACACTCCGTGATATCACTGGAATACTGTTAAAAGCGGTATTAAACCCAACACATTCACTCAATCACTAAATGTAATCTTTTAGTTTCAGCTAGAATGTTTTGAAACAATCACATTCCGTTTTCTGACACAGAATTACAAAATGAGAAAATTTAATTTGATTATCCACTAATTTAATTCTTAACAATTCTTCTTTTTTTATAAATAATATTATGGATGAATTTAAATTGGAAATCAATAAATTTAGTATCTTTCATACATTAATCTTTCTATATTGTTGAAACATTATATTCCCATTGAATTGCAATAACAAACTTAAGCTATTTGCATATCATATCATATGCATATCAGTACAATCTAAATTAACATTAGTGAGTGAGTGAGTTCGGTTTAACGCCGCTTTTAACAGTATTCTAAATGAACATTAACATATAGCCATGAAATATACACACATTGTGCACTGATTGATTTTCTACTTCGCTCCATTATTTGTCTATCGGTAAAAGGACAAATGAAATTCTGATGAAGTCTTAAATATCACCTATGATTCTTGTAAATTCGTATGACTTTGTTTTCATCCTGCAACGTGAACTGTCGTGTACCAATGTGGCATGACAACATGCGACGGCCATCTTACATCCGCGATATTGAGACACAACGTAAAATCCTAGCGATACAGTACACGGCAGTAGTATATGGCGGCTCGTAAAGCATTGTCTTTAGCATTTAAAGTAACTTAGATGCCACACCATGTCAAACTAGGCAGCCCGTAAAGATCCGGATTAGAACTGGTTTGTCGTTAGAGGCGACTGACGGAATCGGGTGGTCAGGCTCACTAACTTCATCAATGCATGTCATCGCATCCTTATTACTTAAATCGATGCTCATGATTTCAGTCTCCGGGTTAGAATAGGTCTTCGGCAAGCCGTGCTTGTCGTAAGAGGCGACTAACTGGATCGGGTGGTCCGGCTCGCTGACTTGGTTGATGGATAGTATCGTATCCCAATTGTGGGGATCGATGCTCATGATGTCAGTCACTTGATTGTCTGGTCCAGACTCGATTATTTACAGACCGGTGTCATATAGCTGGAATATTGCTGTGTGCGGCGTTAAACAAAAACAAAGAAACAACCATGATTTCAATCACTGCATCGTCTAGGCCTGACTTGAATATTTACAAACTGTCGCCTTATATCTGACATATTACTCACTGCATCGTTAAACAACAACCAACCAAAATACAACTGGGACATGCTTCTACCGTTATTGTTTGTGTGGCTTCGTAACATAACGTTGATGTCTATAAATAACGCCACTGGCTGTAACACATTGAGGAAGTTAAAACCCGACAGTATGTTTAAATTCACTAAAGATCAGTTCAACATTGAATTACATTACTGTTAGCACAACCTGTTTTATCCCTGAGTATCCTTGAGATGAGTACATTTATGTGTTTGGATCATTGGCAAATAAGTGCATCTGGCACAATATGAATCCAGATTTGTAATATAACTGTTAAACATAACTGTTTATAACTGTGCAATTTTGACCTCGTTTGACCCAGCATATCTTACCTCTATTCGCCACCAAAGCTTTCACCAACGTGACGTCACCATCTCAGTCTCTTTCATTACTTGGAGCGATGGGGTAACCTAGTGGTTAATGCGTTCGCTCTTCACGCCGAAGACCTGGGTTCGACTCCCCACATGGGCACAATGTGTGAAGCCCATTTCTGGTCTCCCCCGCCGTGATATTGCTATGTTACAAAAAACGCATAAAACCACTCACATTCATTATTTTCTTAGCACAGCATGTCTCTCTCGTGAATTTAAGCAAACGTCGAAGCGTCATGTAACTGAATCGGGCTCACCATATATATTTTGTTGTGGACTTACATTTTGTTTCTATTTCAGGTGGGGCAGCTTTCGTCCAGTGCTCTGTCTTCATTACGATGGCTGTCGCAACTTTGGCTCTTCTCCGATTGTAGATGATTGGGCTTTAAAGACAGAACTTTCTCACTTCTTCTGATTTACGCCATGTAATGCCAACTTGTGTCTACCAGGAATACGTCCTGATGCACTAACAGGCATTCCCGTATGATGCAGACTGTATATCGTGCCGTGAAGGATGCTGTACATTTCGACATGTAGATGACGCGAAAGGAGACCGTTGTCCTTGACTTTCGCTGACGTAACTCTTGTCAGTGTGGGATCACTACCATCACGATTACCAGTTGCATACATCAATTGTTAAGAAAATAAATATCTTTTGCACAGTTGTCTTTTGAAATATATTTTTGAACATATCTCGCAGAGCTGCATGTATCTCTTCTGCATTAGTATGACACATCAACTAGCTGGTGATACATTGACATGTACGATGGCTTGCATGAGTGAGTGAATAAAGGGAGTGAGTGAGTGAGTGATTATGCTTTGATTATTTGATTATACATTTGTATTTATGGTGGTTTGCATGAGTGAGTGAGTGAATGAGTGAGGAAGTGTGGATGGCTGAGTGCATGGGTGGCTGAACTAGTGAGCGGCTGAGTGAGTGAGTGAGTGAGTGAATGAGTGAGAGAGTGTGGATGGCTGAGTGGATGGGTGGCTGAACTAGTGAGCGGCTGCGTGAGTGAGTGAGTGAGTGAGTGAGTGAATGAGTGAGAGAGTGTGGATGGCTGTGTGGATGGGTGGCTGAACTAGTGAGTGGCTGAGTGAGTGAGTGAGTGAGTGAATGAGAGAGAGTGTGGATGGCTGTGTGGATGGGTGGCTGAACTAGTGAGTGGCTGAGTGAGTGAGTGAGTGAGTGAGTGAATGAGTGAGAGAGTGTGGATGGCTGAGTGGATGGGTGGCTGAACTGGTGAGTGGCTGAGTGAGTGAGTGAGTGAGTGAGTGAATGAATGAGTGAGAGAGTGTGGATGGCTGAGGGGATGGGTGGCTGAACTAGTGAGTGGCTGAGTGAGTGAGTGAGTGAGTGAGTGAATGAGTGAGAGAGTGTGGATGGCTGAGTGGATGGGTGGCTGAACTAGTGAGTGGCTGAGTGAGTGAGTGAGTGAGTGAGAGAGTGTGGATGGCTGAGTGGATGGGAGGCTGAACTAGTGAGTGGCTGAGTGAGTGAGTGAGTGAATGAGTGAGAGAGTGTGGATGGCTGAGTGGATGGGTGGCTGAACTAGTGAGTGGCTGAGTGAGTGAGTGAGTGAGTGAGTGAGTGAATGAGTGAGAGATTTTGGATGGCTGAGTGGATGGGTGGCTGAACTAGTGAGTGGCTGAGTGAGTGAGTGAGTGAGTGAATGAGTGAGAGAGTGTGGATGGCTGAGTGGATGGGTGGCTGAACTAGTGAGTGGCTGAGTGAGTGAGTGAGTGAGTGAATGAGTGAATGAGTGAGAGAGTGTGGATGGCTGAGTGGATGGGAGGCTGAACTAGTGAGTGGCTGAGTGAGTGAGTGAGTGAATGAGTGAGAGAGTGGATGGCTGAGTGGATGGGAGGCTGAACGAGTGAGTGGCTGAGTGAATGAGTGAGTGAGTGAGTGAGTGAGTGAATGAGTGAGAGAGTGTGGATGGCTGAGTGGATGGGAGGCTGAACTAGTGAGTGGCTGAGTGAGTGAGGAAGTGATCATGCATTGATTATTTGATTATGCATTTGTATTTGTGGTGGTTTGCATGAGTGAGTGAGTGAGTGAGTGAGTGTGGACGGCTGAGTGCATGGGTGGCTGAACGAGTGAGTGGCTGAGTGAATGAGTGAGGACGTGAATGAGTTATCGAATGAGTGAGTGATGGTGAGTAAATGATCAAGTGAGTTGGGGTAAACAACGGTCACCATACAGTATACAATGCTTCGTTGCTCTAGTTGCCATTTTCTGTTCATTTTTATTCTCGGAGACCCCGTCGTCTAAAGAGCCCCAATTCCATATGCAGTGGTGCGTCCCTTAGACATGTCAGAAACTTATGATCCAGGGTTATATAGCCCTAATTATGTTTCTTGGTCAGCACTATACCCGTTATCGTGTTTGACATACGCCATCCTCTGTCGTAAGGCCGTGATATGACTGAAAGATTGTTCAAAATGGCGTTAACCCAAACTAGCAAACCAGGATTCGAACCCACGATCCTAAGGGACGCGACCGTGTAAGGTGAGTTATGGAGCATTAACCCCCAAACGGGTGCACGGTAAAGTGTTGGCTTGTCATGCTTGCAATTTGGGCTCGATTCCCAACATGCATTAATGTGTAAAGCCAATCCGTAATATTCCTGTCGTAATATATTGCTGTGATAAACCTGAAAACGACGTACAACACACTATGGAACAGGGATGGGTGAATGGGGAATAAAGAGTGAGCGAGTATGTTTTACGACGCTTTTAACAATATGCCATCAATATCAAGGCGGGGGACACCAGAAATGGGCTTCACACATTGTACCCATGTCGGGAATCGAACCCGGGGTTTCGGCGTGTTGAGCGAACGCTTTAACCACTAGGCTACACGACCGCACAGGGGAATAAAGATCGGGGTGAAACATTTAAGAACTATCATTAAACTATGATTCAGGTATATATAACACGTCAACGCCAGAGAATTCCAAGTTTCAATCATCCTCCAATACAGATTCCACTGGATTTACCATCGAAAATAGCTGTGAAATTTATATAAAAGGAAAACAAAACGCCATTTTGGCTCACAGAGATGTTTATTTGAATTTAAGGCACGTTATCAGTTTTCAAACACAATATCTCCATCTTGGCTGTTTCTAATTGATAAGAAATATTCTTTACGGCAGATTTATGGCAGGGAAAGGGTTATAACACTTACACGGGATTATCAGAGGGTTCTTGTTTCATCTGGAAGTACCATTCAGGTGCAATAAATGAACACATGTGCATGCAGGAACCGATGTGTTATGGCTGAACACTGCTCCCTGTGACAGATGCCGGCGTTTGATATATAACACGCTGGCTGGGGGGAATTACAGGGGACCAGGTGTTGCATTGCTGTAAAATCCGGTAAACGGGAGAAACGAGGACACGCTTTAAACTTTAGGGACTTGTCCTCCTCGTCATGGTGTACCCCACCTAGGTTTAAAAGAGATGTCCTCCTCGTCATGGTGTAGTCCACCTCGATTGTAAAAATATGTCCTCCTCATCAGGGTGTACCTCAACTAGATTGTAAAGAGATGTCCTCCTCGTCATGGTGTACCCCACCTAGGTTATAAAGAGATGTTCTCCTCGTCATGGTGTGCCCCACCTAGGTTTTAAAGAGATGTCATCCTCGTCATGGTGTATTACACCTAGGTTACAGATATGTCCTCGTCATTGTGTGCCCCAACCAGGTTTTAAAGAGATGTCCTCCTCGTCATGGTGTACTACACCTAGGTTACAGATATGTCCTCGTCATGGTGTACTAAACCTAGGTTACAGATATGTCCTCGTCATGGTGTGCCCCACCTAGGTTATAAAGAGATGTCCTCATTGTCGTGCTGTGCCATACCTAGGTTATAAAGAAATGTCCTCCTCGTCATTGTGTATTCCACCTCGGTTTTAAAGAGATGTCCTCCTCGTCATGGTGTACTACACCCAGGTTATAAAGTAAAGTCCTCCTCGCCACGGTATACCCCACCTAAGTTTTAAAGAGATGTCCTCCTTGACAAGGTATACCCCATCTAGGTTACAAATATGTCCTCTTCAAAGTGTATTCCACCTAGGTTATACAGAGATGTCCTCCTTGTCATGTTGTACTCAACCTATGTTACAGATATGTCGTCATCGTAGTGTATTCCACCTAAGTTGTAAAGAGATGTCCTCGTCATGGTGTAACCCACCTTGTTTATAAAGAGATGTCCTCCTCATCATGGTCTACCCCATCCAGGTTACAGATATGTCCTCATCATGGTGTCTTCCACTTAGGTTATAAAGAGATGTCCTCCTCGTCCAGGTGTATCCCACCTAGGTTATAAAGTGAGATCATCCTTGTCATGGCGTACCCCACCTAGGTTGCAAATATGTCCTCCTCGTCATGGTATACTACACTTAGGTTACATATATATCCTCGGCATGGTGTGCCCCACCTAGGTTATAAAGAGATGTCCTCTTTGTCATGGTGTACCCCACCTAGGTTTTAAAGAGATGTCCTCCTCGGCATGGTGTACCCCAACTAGGTTTTAAAAAGATGTCCTCCTCGCCATGGTGTATTCCACCTCGATTTTAAAAAGATGTCCTCCTCGGCATGGTCTACCCCACCAAGGTTATAAATTAACGTCCTCCCCGCCACGGTATACCCCACCTAAGTTTTAAAGAGATGTCCCCCTTGTCATGGTGTACCCAACCTAGGTTACAAATATGTCCTCTTCATAGTGTATTCCACCTAGGTTATAAAGAGATGTCCCCCTTGTCATGGTGTACCCCACTTAGGTTACAAATATGTCTTCTTCATAGTGTATTCCACCTAGGTTATAAAGAGATGTCCTCCTTGTTATGGTGTACTCAACCTAGGTTACAGATATGTCCTCTTCATAGTGTATTCCACCTAGGTTATAAAGAGATGTCCTCCTTGTTATGGTGTACTCAACCTAGGTTACAGATATGTCCTCTTCATAGTGTATTCCACCTAGGTTGTAAAGAGATGTCCTCCTTGTTATGGTGTACTCAACCTAGGTTACAGATATGTCGTCATCGTAGTGTATTCCACCTAGGTTATAAAGAGATGTCCTCCTTGTTATGGTGTACTCAACCTAGGTTACAGATATGTCCTCTTCATAGTGTATTCCACCTAGGTTATAAAGAAATGTCCTCCTTGTTATGGTGTACTCAACCTAGGTTACAGATATGTCCTCTTCATAGTGTATTCCACCTAGGTTATAAAGAGATGTCCTCCTTGTTATGGTGTACTCAACCTAGGTTACAGATATGTCCTCTTCATAGTGTATTCCACCTAGGTTATAAAGAGATGTCCTCCTTGTTATGGTGTACTCAACCTAGGTTACAGATATGTCGTCATCGTAGTGTATTCCACCTAGGTTATAAAGAGATGTCCTCCTTGTTATGGTGTACTCAACCTAGGTTACAGATATGTCCTCTTCATAGTGTATTCCACCTAGGTTGTAAAGAGATGTCCTCCTTGTTATGGTGTACTCAACCTAGGTTACAGATATGTCCTCTTCATAGTGTATTCCACCTAGGTTATAAAGAAATGTCCTCCTTGTTATGGTGTACTCAACCTAGGTTACAGATATGTCCTCTTCATAGTGTATTCCACCTAGGTTATAAAGAGATGCCATCCTTGTTATGGTGTACTCAACCTAGGTTACAGATATGTCCTCTTCATAGTGTATTCCACCTAGGTTATAAAGAGATGTCCTCCTTGTTATGGTGTACTCAACCTAGGTTACAGATATGTCGTCATCGTAGTGTATTCCACCTAGGTTGTAAAGAAATGTCCTCCTTGTTATGGTGTACTCAACCTAGGTTACAGATATGTCCTCTTCATAGTGTATTCCACCTAGGTTGTAAAGAGATGTCCTCCTTGTTATGGTGTACTCAACCTAGGTTACAGATATGTCCTCTTCATAGTGTATTCCACCTAGGTTATAAAGAAATGTCCTCCTTGTTATGGTGTACTCAACCTAGGTTACAGATATGTCCTCTTCATAGTGTATTCCACCTAGGTTATAAAGAGATGTCCTCCTTGTTATGGTGTACTCAACCTAGGTTACAGATATGTCCTCTTCATAGTGTATTCCACCTAGGTTATAAAGAGATGTCCTCCTTGTTATGGTGTACTCAACCTAGGTTACAGATATGTCGTCATCGTAGTGTATTCCACCTAGGTTGTAAAGAAATGTCCTCCTTGTTATGGTGTACTCAACCTAGGTTACAGATATGTCCTCTTCATAGTGTATTCCACCTAGGTTATAAAGAAATGTCCTCCTTGTTATGGTGTACTCAACCTAGGTTACAGATATGTCTACTTCATAGTGTATTCCACCTAGGTTGTAAAGAGATGTCCTCCTTGTTATGGTGTACTCAACCTAGGTTACAGATATGTCGTCATCGTAGTGTATTCCACCTAGGTTGTAAAGAAATGTCCTACCCGTGGTGCTTTACCCCATATAGATTATAAAACGATGTCCTGCTCGTGTTGTAACCCACCCGGGTCATACAGAGATGTCCTGCCCGAAACGGTATACCCCCTAGAGGTTATAAAGAGATGTCCTGTCCGTCATGGTATACCCCATATAGGTTATAAAGATATGCCCTCCTCGTCATGGTGTACGACACCCAGGTTATAAAGAGATGTCCTGCCCGTCATGGTATATCACAAATAGGTTATAAAGTGATGTCCTGCCCGTCATGATATACCCCATATAGGTTATAAAGAGATGTTCTGCCCGTCATGGTATACCCCATATAGGTTATAAAGAGCTGTCCTCCTCGTCATGGTATACCCCATATATGTTATAAAGAGCTGTTCTGCCTGTCATGGTATACCAATATAGGTTATACAGAGATGTTCTGCCTGTCATGGTATACCCCATATAGGTAAGAGACATCCTGCCCGTCATGGTATACCCCATATAGCTTATAAAGAGATGTCCTTCCCGTCATGTTATACCTCATATAGGTTATAAAGAGATGTCATGTCCGCCATGGTATACCAATATAGGTTATATAGAGATATCCTGCCGGTCATGGTATACCCCATATAGGTTATAAAGAGATGTCCTCCTCGTCATGGTATACCCCATATATGTTATAAAGAGATGTCCTGCCTGTCATGGTATACCAATATAGGTTATACAGAGATGTTCTGCCCGTCATGGTATACCCCATATAGGTAAGAGACATCCTGCCCGTCATGGTATACCCCATATAGCTTATAAAGAGATGTCCTCCTCGTCATGGTATACCCCATATAGGTTATAAAGAGATGTCCTGCCCGTCATGGTATACTCCATACAGGTTATAAAGAGATGGTCTGCCCGTCATGGTATACCCCATATAGGTTATAAAGAGATGTCCTCCTCGTCATGGTATACCCCATATAGATTATAAAGAGATGTCCTGCCCGTCATGGTATACTCCATACAGGTTATAAAGAGATGGTCTGCCCGTCATGGTATACCCCATATAGGTTATAAAGAGATGTCCTCCTCGTCATGGTATACCCCATATATGTCATAAAGAGATGCCCTGCCCGTCATGGTATACTCCATGCAGGTTATAAAGAGATGGTCTGCCCGTCATGGTATACCCCATATAGGTTATAAAGAGATGCCCTCCCCGTTATGGTATACCCTATCTTCGTTATAAAGAGATGTCCTTCACGTCATGGTATACCCCATATAGGTTATAAAGAGGTGTCTTCCTCGTCATGGTATACGGCACATAGAGGTTATAAAGAGATGTCCTGCCCGTCATGGGATACCCCAATTAAGTTATAAAGAGATGTCCTTCCCGTCATGTTATACCCCATATAGGTTATAAAGAGATGTTCTGCCTGTCATGGTATACCCAATATAGGTTATATAGAGATATCCTGCCCGTCATGGTATACGCCACAAAGAGGTTATATAGAGATGCCCTAACCGTCATGGTATACCCCATATAGGTTATAAAGAGATGCCCTGCCCGTCATGGTATACCCCAATTAGGTTATAAAGAGATGTTCTGCCTGTCATGATATACCCCATCTTGGTTATAAAGAGATGCCCTGCCCGTCATGGTATACCCCAATTAGGTTATAAAGAGGTGTCCTGCCCGTCATGTTATACCCCATATAGGTTATAAAGAGATGTTCTGCCTGTCATGGTATAATCCATATATGTTATATAGAGATATCCTGCCCGTCATAGTATACGGCACATAGAGGTTATAAAGAGATGACCTGTCCGTCATGGTATACCCCATCTTGGTTATAAAGAGATGTCCTGCCCGTCATGGTGTACCCCAATTAGGTTATAAAGAGATGTCCTGCCCGTCATGGTATGCCCCATCTCGGTTATAAAGAGATGTCCTGCCCGTCATGGTTTTAATGAGTCTGGGCTGATTTGATTTGACACTTCAGATACGGCGTCCAGCAGTACAGAACCATCAGCTAAATGAACATTAATATGGAGAGTATTTTCCACATCCTTGGCTTGTTTAAGGAAACCGTGGCATGTCTTGTAATCATCATGAGTCTTGTCATGCTTCCCGAGGGGATCATCAGACAAATAAACGTGTGAAAAAGTGCACAAACAATTCTATCATGAAAAGCCCTCCCATTATTATTTGTAAATATAAGCGATTGAGGGAAGAGCGAGGGTGGTGGGATCTTTTGTCTGACATGGTTCTTCGTGTGAAGGAGTCAATACCCTGAATTTCTTGGTTTGTCCAATCAACAACAACAGAATACGAAAGGGCGGCTACAGAATAAGTATTTGTGGCTTTGACTTCATTTTGAGCATTCATCTCTGAACTCCAGATTTTTTTAAGTCTGCTCTTCTGTCCGAAGTTTATCTTTGATATGGTCATTTTGGGATTTGTCTCTAACTTGCATCCATACGTATAGACCTGACCTTCCACTAGATGGTCAATAACTCTTCACCCAAGTCAACTGAATGATTCGCCCTCCTCCACCTTGCGGGGCGGTCGGGTAGCCTAGTGGTTAAAGCGTTAGCTCGTTACCCCGAAGGCCCGGGTTCGATTCCCGACATGGGTACAATGTGTGAAGCCCACTTCTGGTGTCCCCCGCCGTGAAATATTGCTAAAAGCGGCGTTAAACCGAACCCAATCAATCAATCGAATCTTCCACCTTGCCACGTTTCAGACAAAGAATGCTTCTTTTGTCGAGTCCATGACATGTACATGACATGCCGATATCATTTGAAAATGACACAAGGAAACAGTAGTAGTAGTAGTAGTAGTAGTAGTAGTAGTAGTAGAAGTAGTAGTAGTAGTAGTAGTAGTAGTAGTAGTAGTAGTAGTAGTAGTGTACTGTTAAACATGAGGTATATTTCACTGCCAAAACCAGCTTTATTATATTAAAATGGAGAAAGCATTTGTAATGATGGTAAATACTTTTTTTTTCTGTATGTATCATTTAGTTTTGCGTCTTCTGTGTTCCGTGCACAAAGGATGTCACACACCCCAAGGCGCAACAATCACGGACATCTTGATGCATATTACGGAGCTGTGAATGAGTGAGGTTCCGCTCCACTGACCTGCATAGCCCCATCCTTCAAAGGGGTATTCTGCCCCTGTGCCTAGTGCATCCTAACCTATCCTAAGCTAAGCCTTGATGTTTAATTTGAGTCCTGTATGATACTGAGACATTGACTCCGTGTGCTCCTGTAACTGTTGTCTGGTTGTTTTTTCATGCAACATACTAAAATTGGCGTTATCGGATAAAGAAATGTGGCTGGAACGACTGTCGGTGTGGCCAGGGGAAGGCCTCCTCTATTAGCGTCTGCCTGATATATCAACTTGTATCAAAATAAGCGACAATGTCTCTGAGCGCCAAAATAAGCGACAATGTCTCCGGGCACTTTGAGTCATCTGGTTGTGCAGTCGTGAACAAACAACTCCCGAAACAGAGCCACAAAATACGCCTTGAAGGGGACCATTCCAAGAAAGTCAAGATATCTGTCCAGATAGTTTAAACAGACTTAATTTCACCACGCTTATCCTTTTACGTTAAATCAAATGGAAAGTTGCGAAAGTGGTCGGATGCGTCACGCTCATAGGGACCCTCGATCTATTGATCGGTAGTCGTACATTGTAAATGGATATAGCTCGATTATATAATATCTGTAGAAACTCATGCATATAGAATGAAAACCGAATTTGATGCGTGTGACTGTCTTGTTTGGTTCTATATCTCTCGCTCTCTTGATATTGCATAAATCTGCCTTGTAGTTGCAAAATGAATGATTTTTTTTATGAATGAAAAAAGTAGTCCCGGTGTGACAGAGGTGTACCACGTTGGTGATAATACATAAATACATAAAATCCCTCAGGCCTTATGATATCAAACCTCAGTGTTTGCTTTCTCAATCGACTCATGCATATATAGACATACCTCACGAATCGTTACCCTACATGTTTCAGAATTTACCTTCACGGAGAAGCACTATCATATGAACATGTACGAAAGCATTAGTTTAGATGCATCGTGCTGAATTAAATGCACAGGATTACATGTGGGTATCTTGCCGAGGGGATGTGTTCAGAGCTACCGGTCATTCTGGTGAACAGGCCTCCAAGCAGCGACACACATATTCCACACGGCGTACAAGAGTTGCTTCCCTTCGTTTAAACCGAAACCAGGAAGAAGAGGTAACAGCGCAGGTAAATATGTATAGGTGTTAGTCCCCCAAACTAAACTTACACGTCAAATGGCTTCATATTTCGTGTACACAATAGATGGCAATTGGGGTCATCTATCCAACACGTTAACTTGGACTGTTAAGATACAGAGATGGCACATTATCTCTGTAAACGTAAGGAAACACTCGAGTTGAGGACATGTTTCCGGCTCAAATACCTCAACAGTTTCTCATCCACGAATGCTGTCCGCCTGTCCTGCTGTCTATCAGTCGTAAGAAACTGCTTCGATATGTCCCAGGAACGGGAAGGTCAGTAAAAAGATCTAAGATCAAGAAATGCCCACATCGAATATGAAGACCGGATTTCTCGGAGAAAATGAATCTTGAGTTACGTCCCTTTGACTAGCTGGGATCAAAGATATGTTGATTGTTGATTTTAAGTTTTAAAAAAAAGGTTTATTTGGATCGTGACATTACGGGTGATTCCGGGTCAAAATAGGTCCTCCGTAGGCCGACCTGAAGCTGAATTTAAAGATTTTTTAATGATCTTAGAATTAATCTGATGTTGCTGTTAATATGCCATACTGTGTCACTACATGGCTCTTTACAAATACCCTTACACTGTTTAATGTACATGCAATTGTGTGTCAATTGTTTCATGTCAGTACTCAGGAGGCCACAGGCCTATAGTACAATATAAATACAATGTTGAGTAATTAACTAATGTTACGTGCATTCTTTGCAGCTACAAATATATGGAGATGTTTCTTAAAATTAGTGTATGAAAACTTTTTACGGAAGAAAGAAATGTATGTATAATTGGATTTACAATGTATACATATGGTACTTTTAAATTTTAAACTGCGAATAGAATAGACATACAAGCAGAAAATTATAGTACAGTAAACTACGGTTATAACGAACTCAACGGGACTTCTAATTCTAGTTCGTTATAACCGTTGTTCTTTATAAGTACATATACAGCATGACTACAGCAAGTAGTCGTGACCAAAAAGTGAGTTCGTTATATCCGTCAGTTCGTTATAAGCGTGTTCGTTATAACCGTAGTTTACTGTATTACTCATCTTTAACTCTATGATGTTTACACTGTGTACGCATTCCCTTCTCCCTTGGTAATTAATAGCGTGTGTGATGAACATCTAAATTTTGATAGAGCTTGTCATAACCACATTTAATTAATTGTTGTCTTACAATTGTAATCGAAGTTCTTTTTCCATATAAAAATGGTTGCTGTCTGTCAGTGTAAACACGAAGTCACACGCACTAAATATACTTGTGTATAGATCAAAGTCTAAGTCCTTTGAGGCAAAAATAGTGATATGAAGAATTATAAATAACCATTTTTCATTTCTAGGTAATTTACCCACATTTTTGAAAACTACTACTTTAGTTTTTACTTCAGTTAACGGTTAGTTTCCACTCATAACTGAAAAAATCGGTGCATTTGTAGAAATAGAAAATGGTAGAAAGAGTACTTTATACCAATGCAATATCATCAGCAAATAGTACAAGAATAATTTACAAAGTCTGGATGTAATTGTACACTATTTTCACCGTTATCATGAATGTGCAATGCAAGTTTACTGATGAAGAATGAAAATAGATAGGGGCTTTGTCTGACACCAAGGTCAGTGTTAAATATTTCGGGCAATTCTTCTTTGTTTCTAACACAAGGCTTTAAATTTGCATATATCTTTCTCAACACTTCAGTCATTTTATAAATAAGATCATGTCCAAATAAAAAAAACCATAACGTGCTTCTATGGACAGAATGAAAACGTGGTTGATGTAACTACACTTCACTCCGAGCAGGAGAATGTTGCATGTAAATTTGAACTTGGTGAGTTGTTCCATTTCAGCCTAATTGAACACATGATATCAGCCATTGTTTCTGTTTAGGTCTCATAATGGAAGTCCTGTGTAGAGACATACCTAGCCGTTATCGGTCCTTGAAGCTTGGCGATTGTCCGCATGGAGTTCAGATGGTCAAAAACCCGATTTCGGAGGTAGGAGCATTAATACGAGAAACAGTTTTTATCAATATGTATGTAAGCCATTTGTCTTATCGTGAAGAAAACAGGGTATTCATTGTCAACATTTGTGAACTGTTGATCGGCAAGCTGTCCAACACGAATTACGAAGATAACATCTAATGCTTCATTTCTGGTGTCCATCGCCGTGATAATGCTACGAGAAGCGTAAAACAACACTCACTCACTCACTCACTCACTCACTCACTCACTTTTAAAAAGACATCGTTTAGTTTCCGCTCACATTGTTTACTGTTTGATTGAAGTAGGAAGGGTTTGTCTGAAGGGTCGCAAAATGTATGATTTTACGACTGTGTTCGCTGCTGTGTTGACTTGTATTTCTAGTTACCCACTTGCACACTACATGCGAATACACCCGTGATACAAATGAAAGTAACATGTACACTATAATTACCATCTCTGTCTCACCGTCTGTCTTGGTCACTATAGTTCCCCGATCTGGCCTGTCTTGGTCACCATAATTAACCTATCTGGTCTGTCTTGGTCACTCTTACTACCCGATCTCGTTTGAATTGGTCGGGTACTCGTCGGGACCCCTGATAGAACAGGTGCCCAGCATTATATGGCTTGTCCCTGATCTAGTCTGTCTTGGTTGCTATAGTCCCCTGATCTAGTCTGTCTTGGTGACATATAGTTATCCGTTCTAGTCTGTCTTGGTCACTATAGTTCCTTGATTTAGTCTGTATTGGTGATTATAGTTCCCTGATCGGCTAGTCTGTATTGGTGATTATAGTTCCCTGATCGGCTAGTCTGTCTTGGTGACTGTAGTTACCTGATCTAGTCTGTCTTGGTCACTATAGTTACTAAATCCAGTCTGTCTTGGTCACTATAGTTACTAAATCCAGTCTGTCTTGGTCACTACAGTTACTCGATCTAGTCTGTCTTGGTCACTATAGTTCCTTGATTTAGTCTGTCCTTGTCACTACAGTCCTTTACACTTGTCTGTCTTGGTCACTATAATTCCCTGATCTAGTCTGTCCTTGCCACTATAGTTCCCTGATCTAGTCTGTCTTGCTCACTCAGGTTACCCGATGTAGTCTTTCTTGGGCGCTACAGTTACTTTATCTAATCTATCTTGTTCACTCTAGGTACCCGGTCTTGTCTGTCTAGGTCACTACAGTTACTCGATCTAGCCTGTCTTGGTCACTATAGTTCCCGGATTTAGTCTGTCCTTGTCACTATAGTCCCTTACACTTGTCTGTCTTGGTCACTATAGTTCCATGTTCTAGTCTGTCCTTGTCACTATAGTTCCCTGATCTAGTCTGTCCTTGCCACTATAGTTCCCTGATCTAGTCTGTCCTTGTCACTATAGTCCCCTGAACTTGCCTGTCTTGGTCACTGTAGTTCCCTGATCTAGTCTGTCTTAGTCACTATAGTTCCCAGATCTAGTCTGTCCTTGTCACTCCAGGTACCCGATCTTGTCTGTCTTGGACACTATAGTTCCCTGATCTACTCTGTCTTGGTCACTAGAGTTACCTGATCTAATCTGCCTTGGTCACTCTAGTTCCCTGATTTAGTCTGTCCTTGTCACTCTTAGTACCCGATCTCGTTTGTATTGGTTGGGTACTCGTCGGGACCCCGGATAGAACAGGTGCCTAACATTATATGGCTTTTCCTAAGAGACGACGCATTTTGACCGGTTATTTACGGAACGCTGTGATATAACTAGAATATTGTTGAGACTCAACCATGTCACACATCCACCACCCGACCCTTGTAAGAAACTTATGACAAGCTCGTGGTTCTGAAAACAAGGGGAATGCAAGAATAAAACATGTGAATCTGAAAATGGTAATATTAATTTTCTTGAAAATATACCAAAACAATTATTCCTTGAACAATAACGGAGGCGTTGAATGTTGTTGAATGTGTTTCAGGGTTTTGCTGAGAATCCACATCGGTATTGTGGTTACCAACGGGAGGCTGGTAGAGACACCAGCAGTCACTCACGGGATCTAGAGGCCTGGGGGAAGGTATCTGTCCTGTGGGGGCTGGCAGAAGCATCGGCGAGTTACAGTCAACACGAAACGACAAACAGAAGCAACAACTCCCTCACTCTACATAGCACTTGCAGGATACAGAAAGGCACCCTTTCACTCCAGACCCCCAAAGTTATAAAGGAAAGACGCTGTAGAAAAGACATCTGCAAAAAGGCAACATACTTTGTCAATACTATTTGTATCGGAGGTGAAGCATCTCTTACAGTCCAACTGGATTCCGAACAGGATTCGAACAGGTCTTCTTCCACATCAGAAGGCGGGGTGAAGGTGTTCGGCTCATCCTTCAGCAAGGACATTGGTTCGTACGCCAATTCCTATTCCGGAACATGTTCTGTGTATGCCGAATACAGTTCTCCGTTTTATGAGGACAAATGGGTGTTGAAACGTACCTTGACGTCAGAGTCAGACATTGAAGAGTGTGTAGAGGAGGTTGAGAAGAAGGAACAAGAGATGGAACAGTTTGCTGAGAAGGTTCGCAATGCGGACATCAATGCCCTGCACTACAAGTATGTGTTCATGTCATCTGCACCTCCCTCGTCGCGGGTTAACCTGGTCGACTCGAGGGTGAAGGTGGGGAGTATTTTGAAGGAGCTGGGCAATGTGCTGAAGGAGGCTGGGCCAGATCCTAGCAGCAACGAGATGAAGACTTTCGTGAATGATGTGAGGGCCATGGTGACAAGCCTTGAAGACATGATGAAGTCGGGTGATATTGATATGAACAGGGTGAACACTTTATATGGACAACATGCGCCTAACTATTACAGAAGGAAGCTGAAACGGCTGAAGTCTACCTAAAGATATCCTTGGGTCCATCTGAGCGATACTTACATACATTAGCAGAGACTTACGATAGTTGCAGTAGTAATAGTGTTTACTAACTCTAAACACATATCGGTGTAATTAACCAATGACCTAACACCTGTCCTTACACATACATACTAACATATCTCCCAGTTCTCTCGAAACGTTTTGTGAGTTTCGTTTAACTTCGAGACAAGGCATTGCTGTATCGTTCACGTACCTGGTCGACTCAAAGATTATGTATATGTCGGGAAGCGTTCCCTGTAATGTGTTTTTGAATGTCTTGAAGTTTCAGTTCTCGGAATGCGTTCCGTTCAACACGGTAAGGATGATTGTCATCGTTGCTTTGTCAGCACAATACACGTGCTCGTGGCTTTCATCAAGTTATAAACTTGGATGACTCTCGATGTGATGAGCCTTACATTTACAACACGGATGGCTATGACACAACTGAAACACTGATCGCACAATTATGAGATAATACAAAATAGGATTATTAGAATATAGGATGAGTAGAATCTATCACAACGATCATTGGGATGAACTGTTATATCCTGTTTCTCGACCAGGTCAGGTAATATCATGGTACTCTTTTGAACTTATACATTTTCCAATGTTCTCTGGAATCGCAAGGTGGTCCATTGGAACACGTGTTCACCTATCACCCTCTCGGCATTGGAAGGGTTCATGTTATGTATTTACGACGTCAACACGTTCATGGTATCGTGTGCGGCAAGAAATTATAAAATGTCAACCCATGAGAATCATCTGCCGATTCAGTTGGGTGTAAAAGACGAAATAGTGTCCTTCACTACCGGTGGCCACTCACACACGAAAAGGGGACGTTATGACAATATTGGTTTTCGTTCCTTGGATGACGATGCCTGAATTTGTTGATGTGTTTCATTATGCAACACAAGACACACACTGGCGAATGTGTAATAGAAAGATAATCTGAGCTGCGTCTGCCGCCATTGTTCATTAGCTGTGTTCTTGAAACAGCAACATGGATATGTTTATAAAGGGAGACAACTCTACCGGGACTAACGAGCATGATTTGTGACGACATTTAGCACCATTTTACTGGCGCTGTATTCAGATACAATACACGTGACAGTTTTTGTTTAACAATCGTTGTTATTGTTGGTTTGTGGAACGATCGCAGGACACTTCCTTTCGGTGAAACTTTGTGCGTCAAATGCGTCATTTCTAGGCAGCTCACAGTTACCGTCATATTTCAATGCTCTGTGTGTTGTGTGTCTGTGTGTGTGCGTGTGTGTGTGTGTGTGTCTCTGTGTGTGTGTCTGTGTACGTGTGTGTTTGTGTGTGTCTGTCTGTGTGTGCCTGTGTGTGTGTTTGTGTGTGTCTGTGTCTGTGTGTGTGTCTGTGTACGTGTGTGCCTATGTGTGATTTTGTGTGTGATTTTGTGTGTGATTTTGTGTGTGTGATTGTGTGTGTGTGTGATTTTGTGTGTGATTTTGTGTGTGTGATTGTGTGTGTGTGTGTGTGTGTGTGTGATTTTGTGTGTGTGATTTTGTGTGTGTGTGATGTTGTGTGTGTGTGTGTGTGTGTGTGTGTTTGCGGGTGCGCGTGCGCGTGCGTGTGTGTGTGTGTGTGTAGCCCGCCATTGCTGCATATTTCCATCATGATTGGAAGGTGCTAAAGTCGTACCATGTACATATAAAGAATAACTGTCATCAATCTCTAAGTTATCATATTTCGACTTTATAACACCCTCTTCGTTTTGGGCGGTTGATTGTATTGATGTTAACGAACCAAAGACTTTCACAAATTCAAAACATTAAAATAAATTGCAGAATTCTAATTATTTCGATCAATTTCTGGTCTGATTGCACAAGTTATGGCTAAATGTCTTGTCACTTCCATTGCCCACATATGTTTGACAAGGAAAGAACATCTGATCTGCGACTTTCTGTTTTGACCTTGTAGCCATTATAACGGGATCTGGCTCCCAGGTTTGTCTTGACAAGGGGCTGCTTGTGTACACGATGACAAGACTCCTCCATCTGCGAGACCACACTGTCCAGATATTCATATTGCGTTTGAGTTGTACAGGTGTATATAGTACATGATTTTTACTTTCAATACATGTGTAAAGGCAATTCTATTAATGTGAAAATAGTTGCTATTGATGACACACATTTCATGGACTTTTGAAGCTTGACTATATATTACCCGTTGATATGTAGATGGGTGTGAACGAATATGTTATACAGTCTTATCTTTTCGTTGTTTGTTGATTTGTAATTAGTTCATCGGTTAGATCTTGTGTCTCACAAAAGTTTTGTTAAACTTGTTTTCTGAGTTAAAAAATATAATAATCTTTCTCGTGACAATCATGTTTCCAAAGTGACGGTTAGAATTTATGGGTTTGTTTTATTACAAATATGTAAAATAAACGTAGTTCCATTGTACGTTGTCAGACACACCCGAGTCCAACGCGGCTCCCTTGTACACGAACGGCATGGAATGTCCAAAAATTTGGAACCTGCTGCAACAATAGGATTTAACTTGAAAAGTCGGATTGTAACAGTTCTTTAAAACATGTTTTAAATATGTTGGTCTCGGGGCACATTTTTATTCGAAGTATATTTCAACAAGCCTTCTGCTGAATTGTATTATTCACATCGCGTGATCAAACTCTGTTCCTTACCTGTTAACGTGATAAGTCTATACTTGTTTGGTATACTTGTCACTTTCATGCATGTTACTGGACATGAATAGTAACAGTTATGTATTTATCTGATATTATTTAATCGTTATCCTACTCAAGTGGAATAATAATATTTTTACTCTAGTTAAATACCCTTTGTTATGCCGGAGCTAATTTCAGCCTGCCTTAATGACACTGTGGTCTTCGCACAAATAACATTTGTTCCATTGTACAAACAATTATTTTATTTTTATATGTAAGGGTTTGGAAACCGTTATGGGACAGCTGTTAATGTTGCTTCCGCTCTTTGTCCATTGTTGATGTATATTTTGAAAACGCAGTAGGAAGGAAATGTTTCTAGGTTGTGAACAACCGGATTTATGAGGCATCTTAACACAGTGTACTGATCCCTACTTCTGACACTCCGATTGACACATGCGTACGCCAACGCAATTTTGTGGAGAGAACTTGTTTTAATGTGTGTAGTTTTAGTGTTTTTAATGACGCGCTGAAAGTGATTTTTATCATGTCAAGCCCAGATATTATACAGTTCACATGCAAAACGTGCATGTTTTTTAGAAGAGAAAGTGTTAATGTATAACATTGATATTATTTTCAGTATAATTTCTGTGTACTTTTATATAAGCATAATATGATGTAATGAAATGACTTTTACTTATAAATAAAGTTAATATGCTAATGCCTATACATTTTATGATTCAAATGTGTTGTATAATCTTGTATATGTATTATTTTAATACTGCTTAATAGTCTCCCGTAACTCTTAACGAATGGCTTACTTTTAAAGGGTTTTATAATGTACTTTTGTATGTAACCATTTTATGTGACGTGAGACTTTAATAAACAATCTGCCTGTCGGTCTGTCCATTATCAATGAGGAACATGGCATATATTTGCCTACGTACAAAACCAGGACTGACGTCAAAAATGCAATATTTTTTTTTTCAATGTCGCAAGGAGCCTATAGCTATGTGTATCATCAGTATCATGCCCGTTACTGTTCGACAAATGTGACTTAATTAGATGCACAGAAATTAATTTGACCAACTCGAAACAGTCAGTAAAGCATATTGGTGCTACATCTTGTTAAAATCCGGCGTTGGCCGAGGGACTATTGAAACATATCGAGTCATGATCATCCGTAGTTCGATACAAGACAGAGCTACACGAATCCCCCCCCCCCCCCCCCCCCCCCACACACACACACCACCACCACCACCACCACCAACAACAACAACAACAACAACAACAACAACTCCCATTTAATTTCTATCACAAGTCAGGTAAATGTTTATTTGAACCATGTACATAATTACTCGTGATGAAAGGCAGACACAGACATATAGGTATGTTAGACAGCAATCTTTATTGTACACAGTAGTGAGAATAATAGAAATAATTTTAATGAGATTAATATTTGCTAATACCTTGAAGCCTCAAGGGCATGACACATCTATGTTTAATATAACGCTTGTCCAAGTTACCTCTTTTCTCAAATAACATGTCCATGAGACCTAAAATAAGGACTTTTCAAAGATAGTGAAATTCATCTGCAATAAATGGAGAGCACTTTGGCCATATGTAGCCAAGAGCTGTGTGCCTAAACTGGTGAAATTATTATGAGGAAAATGTTGAGAAATAGTATGGAAATACCAGACAGATAAGTCCCTCTGTTGAGAGTTATCTCATCTTTATTCTTAATGATATTTTGTTATTTATTTAGTAATGAAATACTGTAATTATCTGAAAATATTCAATCTATATCCCACTCAGGTGGAATAACATGCGTTACACGAGTGAACTAACGCTTTATGTCTGAACTTCTTTCAATCTGCCTCAATGACACTGTGGCCTTCGCAGAAATAACATATGTTTTATTGTAAAAAATATGTTTGTCTCATCTTGTGTCCTGACACAACTGACATTTTCACTAGTGGCTGCGCCACATATGTAAACACGACCCTTGTCGGGAGGTCACACTACGCGATAATCATGTTATTTGACACGAAAATGCAAACAGTCTATATTTGATGTAAGTGTACATCGGCGCACCTAACTCAAATGCATAATAAATCATTACAAATAAAAAAGATAAAGAATAAAACTTACATCAGCCATTCAGAAAAAAAAATATTTGTAGAAATCCGCGTAACACCCTTTGATGTGACACTGCAGATGTGGACAGCATTAATGCAATGCTGAAATGACACGGTAGAGCATTTCGGGACATGAGTGTTATCTCCCTTACACCGACACGCGCTCATATTGATTGGTTAAACCAAGTCCAACTGTGACGATAAAATTAGAATAAATTGTTTAATCTGATCATATAGGCTTTTCTTCTTCTTTTTTGTTGTTGTTTATTTACGTTCATATATATGTCTAAAAGTGACGACGCTGTCTAAATATATTTTCATGTATCCTTTTCGCGCGCCCCACCAAGTCCGTACTCGGAATGTGAAAACAGTTTGTGATAGAAGATCACAGGATCATTGTGAATGCAGTGGACCCCCGTCAATCCGGATACCCCGCCTTCAGGGCGACTACTGTTAAGAGCATCTACACATATACTGCAACACAACCCCGTAGTGATCCGTCATGTGAAACGTGTACTGTATAGCCATTTGAATTGTGAAATCTAGTTAGATATTTTACATTAATATTTTCATCTTAGTGGAATAAGGGTCTCTGAAATCCTCAAAGTGAGGAACAGCTAACTGCATTCCAGTCCCCCCAAAACTCCCGCTATCAGCAGGGGTCCTCTTGCCAGCTTCCCCGGTGTGTCACAACTGATTAATGACCACAAGCTATTCTGTAGCAGACGACATGTATGTGAGTCCAGAAAATAATTGTCTTCTTTTAGAATATTGATATTTGGTTATTTTAAACTACTTTCGAAACATTTAAATGTTCTGCAGATTAAAAAAAAGATATTGGTCAACTTGTAGACAACCCATTTAAATTTAAATTTATTGTGCGTAACATAATGGCCTTATTAATGCTTTCAAAAGCAGGCAAGACATATTACAAAGTATAACTCTTTTGCCATGAAACATTTTTCTAGTCAGTTGTGTACGAAAATATCAAAAGTACAGTAGACATTGATGAATAATTAAAACAAATGTTCATAATTAACTAATCAAGTGGTTTTTTTTACATGAAGCAGAAACAGTATTTACTAACTGGATTCAACATTTGACATAATAAGAAATATCTTTCAAGAGCTATAAGCGTGTTCATAAACCTGCAGGTGCAATGGACATCATTTGACTGCCCAGTACTACAATTGGTGCACATGGTCTTCTGGTGACATTCATGTAGATGCGAAAAGTTCAGTTAAAACAAACTATACAGAAATAGTTTCATCTTGGTTTTCCTTTCATGTGAATACCATAGTAACCCCTATTTCTTCTAACTTTGATGGCAAAGAGTATTTAAAACATAAATAAGTACAAAGTAACAAATGTCCTATTTGGGATAAAACTCTCTCTGTAAAGTGCAAACCCTAGTAATTTTTGGAGTTGAGTCTGGGACAAAAATGGAAGTTTGACAAATGGTACTCACAAGTTTCGTGTACCACTCTGACAAGCGTATATTGGCACGGGTACAACTTTGCAATATGTTCGCCACTTATTAAACCCACTAATTATAAAGTTTTAAATTTTACCAATCATATTATTCTCAAAAAGGTTTGAGGTTATTGAGGCACATAATATATCCTTTTAATAATCTGAAGTGGCAGTCAAACATAACAAATGTTATATTTGGGATAGTACAGTTTCTCCGGGATTCAGTCCCACACTGCCAGAGTGAGGCACCAATCGCCAGCACACAAAGTCAGCGATCTAACCCACTCAGCCACCCAGGCTTCCACAAAAATGAAAGTCCGACAACTGGTAGTCAAGATCACGAACTACCCCTCTGTCAAATGTAAATTGGCACTGCTCCCATGGCCGAAAGCTAACACAGATTCTCGTACTTTTTCGGGTTGAGTCCCGTCCAGGATTCGAACCCACACTGCCAGAGTGAGGCACCTAATCGCCAGCACACAAAGTCAGCGATCTAACCCATTCAGCCACCGAGGCTTAAACAAAAATGAAGCCCTGCCAATTTACACTTTTCAGAGGGGTACACAAAGTATGTGATCTAGACTACCAGTTGACTACCAGTGTTATCCCAAATATAATATTTGTTACATTTGAACACTTTCTAAATGGCATTGTGTGTTCATGGCAGTCCAACAGTTTTGAACATTATTTGTAGTGGCGAACATATTGTAAATTTGCTCCAGTATAAATCTATTTTTCAATTTTTCACTGAAAGAGCAAGTTGAACAGAATACTATTAAAACACTAGTCTGCCTCACAGAATCTCAAGCTTTTTAGTTTCCTTTCTGCCTTCCCCTTACTGAAATGCTATAGCCCTAAAATATGAAGCAAGTGTAAAATTTTCTAAAAGCTGAATCTCTCATCTCAGTGTGGCTCTTTTTTCAATTTATTGGCGTTATTGTTTTTTATCAAAATTATATAGACTAAGGGTTAGTCTACTAACATACCTATGACTATGAGCCTAACCCTAAACTACCATCATTAGTAATGGCTAATGAATTGCCTAATTGGGTTTAAACCCGATATATATAAATGCTTACCACATTGAACATGATTTAAATATTGGTCAAGGGATGTCAGTTTCCAGTGAATAGACACTTTATTATAATTATTACCTTCAAAACGTTTTTCAAAGAGTTGATTTAGTCACTGTAGTTTCACTGTTTTGTCTTGGAGTGTTATGTTTCAATCCTTGAGTGTCAAGCTGGCCCATGCCATCAGTGCCCTAAAGTAAACAAACTTGGACCAGCTTGACCGTGCCTGCTTCACTGGAGCAGGGGAACAACTGATAAGATCATGGCTAAAGAGTATCAGATTCAGTGAGAGGGGGGATGCTGACAGGGAGAGTTTGGGCTTATGCCACTAAGTGTAAGGTAAAAATTTAAACAGATCGTTACAATAATATTGCATAAACTTGTAAATATCCTGATCACTGTCATCAACAAATCAGTGTCAGCTGGTGTGTCTTAAATACAGTTTTTGTAAAATTAATACATTAATAAATATTACAGGGAGACTCCGAGTGATGATGAATCCGAATTGTTTCACCTTCTAAAGGGCAACCCTAAATTACAAGCCAGATACATTGCTACGCTTATTCAGTAAAGTACGGTTATAACGAACTCAAAGGGACCACTAACTTTGTTATAACCGTAGTTCGTTATAAGCATATATACAGTATAACAATAGCAATTGTCGGGACAAAAATATCAGTTCGTTATAAGCGTCAGTTCGTTATACGCGTGTTCGTTATAAACGTACTCTACTGTAAAGGAAAATATTTTTGAAATTGTGTTCACCCTCCACGCTCTCTGCGCCTCGTATTTTAAGACGAGTGGCTCTGCCCAGATCTTCCTATCAAAGTACCTTAACTGTTCTTGTGATCACCACCATTCGTTAACCCGGACGGTATAACGACCGGATTAGGGAGGTTTAATTACACCTTCAATAATGGCCATACATTTATATCATGAGCTATCTCAGATTATGTATTTCATCGGCTCATGTTTTGATTCCAAATTTCGTTTAGGTAATCGTCAACAAGAAATTTTTAAATAAAAATTTTGTTACTGAATTTGTAGTGTGTATGCATATCAATTTATGATATCAAGTAGATACATGCTGTGGGAATTATTCAGGTACCATAACATCATCCTGATGTGGACCGGTACCTGGTGCGCCGTCTCTACCCACAGTAAACCAGAGCTGGTCGTCCGTCAAACACCTGGAGCCGTGTGCACATAGAGGTTTACGACCAGATGTTCATATATCTACGGGCTATTGTAATTTACATTTTGAACTTAAAATTTAAAATGTAAAATTCAAAACTTCCTTTATCGGAGAAGAACGAAGCGTGTCGTTTGGAGCAGTAAAAACACGTTTTTTTCTTCACATCTTTCACATTGCATTGCAGACGTTTTTACCTTTGACTGTTTATATGCATACTCTTTCATTTTATTTACTGACTTTTATGCTTGAAGTTGGTTGAATAGTTCCAGCTGGGCTAATGCATTTTATGGTTGTGTGTATGAGGTTATTGTGACCTACATTGACTGTGGGGAATTTTTGTGATTTCGCAATAAAATATTTGCGAAGTCATCCTCAAATCCAAGAAGCACGATGTAACTTGATGGAGAAGGGCGTTTACATTTATTTCTCATCTAATGAAAGTCGAGTATGAGGTTTTACACGTGGAAACTAAACTGATGAAGACTTAGTTGTAATTATGCAAATTTAAATTATCACTGCTTCGGAAAATATCTTTATGCATGGGCGTACTTATTTGCAAATTAGGAATGATGTTTTTGAACTAATCTGCCGGGCTAAAAAAGGTAACGTCACCTGTTGTGGGATACTCATTGATATGAGGGATGTAATATCGCCTATGATACCCGTACTAGATACATCACCATCGAATAACCATATCTTATTTGTTTTATTTTTCTTTTGACCGCCAGTTGATATAGGGATGATAATGTTTATTCATATTCTTCTGGGGTAGAATAGGTCTTCAGGAACCCATGCTTGCCGTAAAAAGCGCCTACGCTTGTCGTAAGAGGCGACTGACGGGATTGGGTGGTCAGGCTCGCTGACTTGGTTGATGCATGTCATCGTCTCCCAATTGCGTGGGCCGATGCTCATGATGTCAATCACTGGATTGTCCGGACCAGACTCGATTATTTACTGATCGCTGTCATATAGCTGGAATATTGCTGAATGCGGCGTTAAACAACAAACAAACAAACAAACCAAATCATATTCTTCTTTTTACAACGCGAATGCGTTAGTGGCAACACTGCTGCTAGGGACAACAGAATGTTTGTGTTGTAGACCACGCTGGGACGAGTCCAAATTTACTACCCGAGTACCCGATCCCCTATTACCCGGTCTCAAGAGTTGGGAACAAAATGTCTGATTGGGAATTGTTTTACTGCAGCCCTAAACAAAACTATTTAGATTCTTGTATCAAACGATCAATACACTGAAGTTGACTGAAGTTTTATCTTTACTGAAACATATACCAGCCAAAAGGAATGTGTGCATCGTCAGAAAGAAATGCGAACATTAGCGACTTGTGGTGTAACCAATGAGCTATAGTGAGTTTTTATCATCAAATAATATATCACGTGACTAACCACGGGTCCGGGTAGTCCTGTGGGTACCCGGGTCCTACTCAGGACCTACCCGATCCGAGTACCCGAGTTACCCATCCCAGCCCTACGGTGTGGGGTCCGAGTGAAATATCATGAATACACCCAACTAAGACATCCCCCAAAGTCATTCAGGTATGCCTATGTTCATTCGACCTTCAGACTTGTACTGTGTTATTTTGGTTGTTGCAGTTTCAATTTGTAATGCATCAGTAATGCAAATTATGTCGATACAATTTCGTCCTCTGACGTGTACCGTATGTCTACGAGTTTCTTCTGGTGAACAGCTGACTTGCCTTTGCATGTGTTTGTGACGGGTGCCACCGGTGGGGCAGGATACGCTCACCGTTTCGCTAACACGTGGTGCCGTCACTATGTGATACTTCCCCTTAAGCTTGTGGATTAACTTCCAGGTTTCAGGAGCTATTCCGGTGGATTTGACATCGCACTCGGAGAAGTGTAGCAATGTATATCCCCAAATATACCATTAGCATATTGTGTTGCAATTCACAGGGTCACTTCTCGTGAAGAAAAGGACAAATAAATAATATTTTCATTTTCATTTTATTCATGTATTTTGTAGTTATTTTGTATAAAATAGAAATAAAAAACATGGAGATTTATGTACACACAAAAGCCCGTTCAGGAGTATCTCCTATTACACGGGACACACGATAGAATGTTCAAAGCACCATTTGGGTTAACGTTGGTTTCGCCTAAACATATTTACACATACACTTTGTGCGACTACAACAATAATAAGTTAAGCCTCTTGGAGACAGTTTGATTAACAGCTGTGAAATGTAATAACATGTTTCGATATATGAGAGAATTTGGGTATCTGTTGCCTCGAACTACAGAATGAAATCCCCAAACATTAAGCCTTTTCAGATACCATGAAGATTCACAGATCTACATGCAATGGGATTTGGTCAATTTTGAACGAACAAAATTGAGTTGCTGCCTTCTGGATTTGGCTCAGGTAAATCTGGCGCCTCTATGACGTGATTGTTACGTAAAGTATACGTCATATTGTTATGCGGTAACAATGGGCCACCTGACCTGTATCACAGCCAATGAGCGCTCCAATATCTGATCGCATCACCCTCTCGACAACAAAAATGTCCTGGCTTAACGGTGACCAATCCAAAAGCGCTTCTCCTAGGGAGGAGATCACGTGATCACAAACAGCGAATCAACGCTGTTGTTACAAGTACGGTGCGCAGAACTGATAAACAAGTCGTTTTGAGTGCTCTGTTTTCCTGATGATGCCTTTCTTGTAGTACTGACGGATGGACCGACTCAGCTTGTCGTAATTCATTAGCGGCCTGTTCTTCCTGCGGCCCCATTCTTTTGCCACTCTGCCCGAGTCCTCAATTTTGAATATTCCTTTCGACCTGTCCACCCACTTAATACAACCGCTGAATGACTGGGGTTTCAATAACAAGTCTTTCAAAAACTGCCACAGATGAATTGTTTGTTTGTGTTGTGTTGGTACGGGTGCTGCTTTTTCACGTGGCTCTTCTTTCTCATGCGTTGAAGCTCCTGGAAAAAAAGAATGAATATTATGAGCATGAGTTCACAAAAATTCAATCGATTATCAATGTAGGTTGTGACATGAAGCTTATACCTTTATTTATTAACAACGGGGGTGCTAACTTTTGGATTGGCGTTTTGAACCAATGTGTAAATCGAACCCGGCTTGATGGAGCCAACGTCTTAAGCAGCATGCTGCGCTAAAGCTCAACGAATTCAGCAATAAGTCGTCGTCTTGCGTGATAATTTCAGTGGTGTTGCGAATTCCTTGTCCGATCAGTTTCACGGCTCAACAAAAGGTGATTCTTTTTGGTTTGATATTTTAAATCTACCGCCATTATTCTCACGGCATGCGCAAAACATGTAGGTCACTCTCACAATACTGAAGAGCGGATATTCACTGTGTTTGTGGTCTTTGTGGTGAAATTTGATATCTGATCAAACTCCCTTGAAATTGTAAGTTTCTCTGCATAACTGTGGATACAGGGAGAAACTTTTGCGCCAATGCAGTTTATCATCCAGGACATTATACGAAGCAGGTAGCAAGTCATAGCTTACATTTTAAAGCCGCGACATTTACAGACGGAAAAATGAAGTAGGACGACAACTTACGGTATGTAAATAATTCGTCAAGCATTTGCCTGCGGGGTGGCGAGCTTGGGTTGCTGTCGAGGCTTGACGACCCCGGGGACCCAGGCGACGAGCTGCTGGGGGAGGCGCAGAAGCGGCTCCCCTCCAGAGTCATAGGTGAGTCGGCCAGGCTGTCTGAATGGAAACGGCCTGTCTCGCTTATCTCCTCCATTTTAAAATCTGCAAAATAAAGAATGGGGTTGTTGATGTTGGGACGGTTTATGGGTAAATAAAACACAGATTTAATTATCGCTATATCGTTGTGAGATTATCTTATTCGCGAATTTGTTAATACTGTGTAATATTGTGACATTGTTTTATCCGTGACATTACATGGAATTCAGCTGTGTGTCAGGTGACATCGTCCCCGTTACGGGCAAGCTGTTCTGTCATTGTTTTGCGTCGGTGACACAACAATCACGCACTTGCACGCGCAAGCACTTACAATAGATTAAAACTGCCTGGACAAGCTATACGCTTGGTTAGTCAACCGGATCGTGATAGCTACTGCCGTTTATCTATTCATATCTTCAAACCAACAATGTTTCAGAAGGCTTTGTTATACGTGAAGTTTATTACCCACGGGGATTGTTAATTTCATGGAGAAAAAAATATTTGATGTAAGACATTCTTGAGCTCGGAGCTCGGTGATGATTGGCTGAGAACGAGCCAAGCAAAGTGAGTGACATTTTGTAGGTTATGCCCTTTCTGGATTAAAGGTCAAGGCTAGACAATACGTCACTTATCCTGTTGTTACACGTAAAGGTATTCGAATGTAAACAAACCCTCACTTTTGAGGGGCATGGGTGCGGCGCGCGCGCGGTCCACCTCCACTGCCAAGTCGTAAACATTCGACTTACGCGTCACGTTTTAGATAAGAATGGTATTTCTCAGCGGCGAATGCAGCTCAAAACAAGATAGCATCAGGTCACATATACACGTATACAGTGTTTTTCATTCTTCCAATAGAAAGTATAGGTCATGTTGACACGGTTGTGAAATGTACATGCCCGCGGACAGAAATCTACACATGTATATAGCCATCAGTCATGATTTCACTGATGCATATCCACCCAAAAGCCCCTACTGACATGTCTTTGTGCTCCTATTGCGTGCTGCCGGCCCGTGGTGATGTTTATGAGCGATTAATGGCACTAAAAAATCCAGTAATTACATGATTTAACATTCAAAACACGGAAATGACTATGTGTTTATCGCAATTTCTTTCAACTGAAGGTTAATGTAATACGAATAAGTAATATTTATCTGTACCTTTCAGTGATGCGTTTCCGTCACGACATTTTCCTTTGATGTGAGGATATTAGTGTGTTCTCCTCTACACACAAATACACACACACACACACACACATATATATATATATATATATATATATATATATATATATATATATATATATATATATATATATACATATATATAAATATACAGGATAAGTGACGTAAAAATATATATGATAGCCTATCCCCTCCCCCCCCTTCTCTCTCCCTCTCTCCCTCTCTCTCTCTCTCTCTCTCTTGCTTACAATTCTTCCATATTTCCAACTGGGCGTGGAGGTGAGGCCCTCCAACTGGGGATCGCCATTCGAAGTCAGCTTGCGAGAGGAGGCAGAGACATTTGCCGTTCATGTCAAAGAGCTCGAGTGTCACGTCAGGGATGGACATCTTCCTACACATGTGTGTGATCCATTTCCCGACATCCTCGGTCGACCATCGAGTAGGATCTGTTGAAATAAATTAAACTATTGACAAAAAAATAATCACATTAACAAAATTAACGCACCAAATCGCGGTCTACCCACATGCGACACATTATTCTTTGATGTCCCCCTTGGCGAGACCGTACAGAGGATTAAACTATTTGAAAAAAAGAATAAAATAATAACTTTAACAAAATCTCCCATAAACCAAATAGCAGTCTACCAAACGCGAAGCACGGCCAGGCTTTGATAATATAAAAACAGCCTCCCCCCCCCCCCCCCCCCCTCCCACTCCGTATATAGTGTCTTTTTTTATACGATATGTGCAAAAGGAGAAGTCCTATAATCTCCCTCTTAAAACATTACACACCCATACTGTTGTTAGTTTATCATCTCAGTGCATACCTTTACATATTTGTAGTGCGATACACTCTTCTTTGATGTCTCTCGTGGCCAGAACGTAGAGCACATCTAGGCCATCGTCCATGGCGATGTCTGGGTTGGGAGTCGGGTAGAAAACCTGCTGCACTTGTTTGTCATCACTGACATTTTGGTCATACATGGTGATGTCACTTCGGTCATACATGTCCAAGTCAATGAGATGAGTGGGACTCCCTCCCTCGTTCAGTTGCTGGTCGGGTACCTCTGTAACTGATGTGCAGCCGGCGAGGGGAGCAGGGAACGCCGCAGAGGAGAACGTATCTAAAATGTTCCCGGTGAAGTCGTACTGGTAAACCTCTGGCTCTGTCTTCACAGACACCTGGGTGAAGTCTTCGGAGAACACCGTGTTGGTTTGAGGAACCTAGAACAAATTTTGCAATTTTTAAAGTCTGAAAACAATATTTAATATTTATTTAATTGGTTGTTTATAACATAAGAAGCTTTTCTCTTGTTTTAACAAACGTACCTGTTGGTCAGAGTGCAACATGTCCTCTGATTTGATGGGCGTTTGACACAAATCGTGATAGAGCTTGATGACGTGGAAATCTAGAATATAATCAAATATAATTCAATTGTTGTTCATCCTCATTAACAAGAGAGACATTTAAGAAGTCTGCATAAACATATAACAATTTTAACAGTTATAAAGATGTAAACTACAACGGGCTTATTAAGATAGATATAAACAAAGTGTCATACCATGCAAGAGTAACAATACCAGCGCAAGTACAGATATAATATATAACATGTTGAAAGTTGAAGTATGACAACAACAAGAACTTATTCAAGAAGATATTTACATTTCATACCATGCAAAATTAATAATAACAACACAAGTTAATAACTTAAAATATAAAACTTCATTTAGAAAAGTGTCTGTAAAGTGGCGCACGTGCAAAATAAAACTTTTCAATACGACAGATAAAGTAAAAGTAAAAGTAAATAGCGAAATGAAAAGCAGATCGCTTAAGCAATGTTGACACCTCAGTGTTATAAGATAGACAAGGTTTCAAAACCCACCGGTCGGCATCGGTGCTGTTTGTATATCCAACGGCAGAGTAAGAATGAATTAACACGCCGAGGACTTATAGCTATATACAGGTTTCAGTCGTTGTCTTCTCGGAATTATTTGTCCTCATAACCAGAAGGGAAATGAGGTCAGCCAATCACATAGCTAGAAATTGACCCCAAGCGACATATATGGAGAGCTATAAATAAATGAAGGGGGAAGCACCTACGAGCTCATTCTGGTTGGTCGGTGGCTGCACGTACGTCATAGCTGACTCATTGGTAAATAAGACATCAGCTCAGTCTGGTCGAGCTGTGTCAAAGAGTGCACCAGAGAAGCGTTATAAAAGACCCACTAGACAACATACGCCCTGTTTACAGCGATTAATAACGCGCAGGCAGATAACAACATGCTTTGTCGTTAACACGAAGTTAATAAAGCTGTTATTTGTCATCGCGGATATCAGAATCAATGAAATACAACTTGCTGCTTTATGTATAATTGATAGAATCGATAAATCTGCTACTGTAGCGTGTCAGTGATATATATCCAAATTCTAGTCCGCCAATGAGATTTTCCCAATTTATATAATTACTTTTCACCTAACAACCAGATGTTGAACTAACACAACCACGTGTTTCGCTTGCTTGGCGGGCGATTTGTCAATATAATGGACACCTCGTCCGTTCGGTGCCGTATAAGTCAGCAGAATCATCAGCTGTTGTTTCGAAGGCGCATGAACAAATATTCATGTGGCGAATTCCCGCGATGGAACACCTGTCTAAAGATGAACACTGTTCCTAATCAAAATTTATGGCACATCATAATGTTATGACAATGTCTATTGTTTCAGGTAGGAATATAACTTTTTTTAAAAGCAACAAATATATATTTTAAAAACCAAAACATACAGTGCCAACATGAAGGATAAAAAAGGCAAAATATAAATAATTATCACTGACACGAATAGATACGATGATCATTATTAGACTTTCCTCATTGATGCATCAGATAATCATGTATTATATTACACGGAATATCCTCTATGTTTTTAGCCACAGGAAAAAACTCTTATTTTAAGATTATTGTTTTCCCCTGTCATATTATTCATCATGTGACTTCATATTTGTTCAATGACTTTAAATTTTCCGTGTAAAATATAATTTTGTCTTGAAAGTGCACCAGAAGCGCCATATGCATATACAGACATTCATTCCAGATCTTCAAGATTACATCGTACGATAAAATACTAGTTCACGATAACCGTGAATCTAAAGGTCCAAAAAGGGCATGTAAAGCATGAACAACAGAAACCCTGAGAATAGTCCATTGGCAATAATGCTTTTCGTGTGAGTATGGTTTCACGCCGCCTTTAGAGTTATTCCAGTAATCACAGCGGGGATACCAGAAATGGTCTTCACACATTATATCCATGTGGATAATCGAACCCGGGTCTTCGGTGTGACGAGCGAACGCTTTAACCACTAGGCTACCTGACCGCCCCCGATAATGCTTTATGATACGGGATTGATACATGAGGTTGCTTATGCTGTGACGTCTTATTCAACCACTTATCAACAGAACATGATCTAAAAACATCGGATTATTTATACACGGAATATATGCTTAAAGCCGTATTCCATCACCAGTTAATCTACAATGCTCTTTTTTTATTTTAGCAGTCGCCAAATTTTTTAAATAATCTCACTCTAGTATCTTTAACCTATGTGTATCTTGTTCGAATTACTACAGTTTTTCGATTGCTACATGTTCACATCTGCAACACACAGTCGACGATGAATCAATAACACACAGAGGCTTGTTATATCGGGGTTACAAACTTAAAACAAGCATAATCATTTTTCCTGATAACGTGTTTTCTATAAGTGACATCAGGACTGAAATGAAAAGTTTCCCATAACCTTGTGACCTGCCGATAGGGCTGTTTACGTTTTGAAATAAGCATGATATCAACATATGTTAATAAATAATTCAATTTTATTTTGTATTTTTCTACATATTTGTTTAAATCCAGTTTCTGAATTAAAGTCTTCAGTCCAAAGTACATGTTTTTTCCCACAGATACACATGTTTGAATATGGAAATATACATTTGTATGAATTTCATTTGCTAATTGTATGATTAGAACGTAGGGCATAATACTCCGGTTTTGCCAAAAATATTGTTCCCTTATGATAATAATAACATTTGAAATATTAGCTCACAGGACATTCTGATTATTGATAAGGGAGTGAGTGAAGGTTGGTTATAGTCACCGTAGATGACAGGCAGTATATACAATATTGTTTGCACTTGAGGTTAGACATTGTTTCCAGGATACTGAACTATTTAAGATATTTAAAATGAAATACTGATACAAACAGATTTATTTTTAAATGCAGGACAAGACCCTTTGTCACATTATATGTTGCTTGGGTTGATTATATTTCATTCGGGGCGGTAAAATATGAATATAACCTCGAATGATAAGTTGTATTCTTTCTGTATGTTGAAACGGAAGTGCTAATCACCGTCATCATGGTTACATTTATTGTATTTTGTACTGATAGTGTACACTGGTATAACTTCCACAACATCTGCTGCTGCTGCTACTACTACTACTACTACTACTACTACTACTACTACTACTACTACTACTACTACTACTACTACTACCACTACTACTTCTACTACCACTACTACTTCTACTGCGATCGTGCAGCCCTCTTTAAACTGACAAAAAAAACATTTTAAGTCCATGTGAAGCATACATGATTGAAGGACAACATCTGCTGCTGCTGCTGCTGCTGCTACTACTACTACTACTACTACTACTACTACTACTACTACTACTACTACTACTACTACTACTACTACCACTACCACTACTACTTCTACTACCACTACTACTGCTACTGCGATCGTGCAGCCCTCTTTAAACTGACAAAAAAACATTTTAAGTCCACGTGAAGGAAACATGATTGAAGGACTACAAACAGGATTCTGGGGACCCTTTGCTGTTTTGCAGTGCTTGACGTTAAATCGTGAGGCCTTTAACATATATATAAAATCTTGTAATAAATGGCTTGTGTGCTTATCGGGATAGTTGCGAATGCACCATAGCTTGTTTATGTAAGCTTATTCTTAGAAAACAGTATAATAATAAATTAATGACATTTAAAAAATGAAATATTAAGCATAACATCATAACAAATATCAAAGCAATATTTAAAACATCATCAATGAGGCGTTTCGTAGATATGGAAAGGAAAGTGTATATTAATTGAAAAGGTATATAATAATAAACACCATAATATAATGTTGCATCAGTGTTGTGCTACCATCTGTTTAATACCTGTTATGAATATACCCAAAATACACAATTAAAATGTCCGCAAAAAGACAATATTAAAGTGAACGAAATGTCCTTGAGTGTTTTTGTCGATTTTACTGCTTTAAATATCTAGGTGTATAATTAATCTTCATCCGGATCTAAAGCGGCAGCTGCTTCCTTTTAAGCGGACGATGAAACAAATTCTGTTTATCTCCCAACTCAGAACAACTTCCTAAATTAATTTATCGTTCATCCAAATGACAAAACACAACCCTTCTTTCGCATGTACAAACATACTCCTTCTACAAAGATTATACCAGACGAATTTAAGATAAAATACATTGCATGTGATTCGTGAAAAGACATGAGCCTAATACTAAACAAAAATGACGATGGATATTGAATATTTTTGGGGGATATCATTATTGTTGTGAGGTTTCTTAAAATATGTATTGTATATAAACGTATTTCATGATCCCTAATTTTTTTGTTCAGTATATATAAACCTTTTTGAGCAGTGGTTGTCTGAGAAGGATTTATTGTCATATTTTCTGGGAGTTTCTATAATATGGTAATACATGCTTTTATAGCGTGAAATAATCAAACTTTGTTAAAT
The DNA here is from genome assembly GCF_022045235.1 of Haliotis cracherodii. Taxonomy (NCBI): domain Eukaryota; kingdom Metazoa; phylum Mollusca; class Gastropoda; order Lepetellida; family Haliotidae; genus Haliotis; species Haliotis cracherodii. Next base: position 13,179,256 of record NW_027266270.1, on the reverse strand, counting down.
GAATTTCACAGTGTTAAATTCGCTTCATGATATAGTTGGAATCGCACAGTGGACTCTGCGTTTGGCAGAGATTTCTTATGAATATGGGGGCCGTCGGGTAGCCTAGTGGTTAAAGCGTTCGCTCGTCACGCCGAAGACGCGGGTTCGATTCCCGACATGGGTACAATGTGTGAAGCCTATTTCTGGGGTCCCCCGCCGTGATATTGCTGGAATATTGCTAAAAGCGGCGTAAAACCATACTCAGTCAGTCGGTCAGTCTTATGAATATGTAAAGGGTTTTGTCAGTTTTATTTACCCTCGTCATTCCGGACGTAAATTGGATTTACGAGGTTTAAATATTTTTCGTATGCTCCCCTTCCTACTGATTTGTTTCTGTATGCATGTGAATCGGAATGGCTGTACGAAATGACAAAATCAAAACAAGGGAATTTGTCCAAGACGTTAAGTTTACGTTAAGGTACACAGATGATCTGATATCGTTCAATAGTCATCAGACAGCCAGTTTCCTTACTCTGATTAAACCCACCTCTACTGAAATAAAAAGATACAAGTGAAACCGCCTCATCTGTTTCATATTTAGATTTATGTAAACGATTCAATTCAGAGTGACCCAACACTATCGACAAGACTGTATGACAAGAGGGCTGTCTTCAACTTTCCAATAGTCAAATTATCCCTTATGTCGATCAATATTCCAGCAGCTCTAGTCTATGGAGTCTATATTTTACAATTGTTTGGATACAACTGAGCATACCATTTCTACGAAGATTTCAAAGAGCGTCATATGACTCTTACTCAAAAGCTGTTTGATCAGGGATCATCCAAGGCCTTATTAATTAGTAAAACTTTTAAAGAATTTGACGCACCAGTGACAAAATGATGTCCGATGTCATTCCCTATTTTGGCTAGAACTATATGTGTCCGTGATATCTTTTCAGGTGAATAATTGACTTGTATTTGCATGTGTTTGTGATAGGTGCAACTGACGGGAAAGGTTAGGCCCACCCTTTCGAAAACAACTGGTCTCATCACAATTTCTTAATAAATCATAAATCACATGCTTATGATAATGTCGGAATCGTGCAATAGGGACTGCTTTTAGTGGAGATTTCTTATGATGATGGAAATGTTTTTTGGAGCTTACAAGCTCTAGTCAATCGTTTTTGAATTGTTTAAAGTGTATTACATTATAAATATATTGATTCACTTGAAATAATGAGACTTTATCAAATGAGATATCAGGTGCTTAACCTCACCAAACCGGACGAATTTGGATTTTCGAGGTTGAGGAGCATTTTATGCAAACAGACTTTCAAGTCATTGTCTTATTGACAGGGCGTGGCCACCCTGACACCGACATCAAACACAGGATCAAACGTAACCATGGCCAGATTAATGACCTGAATATATCCATCAAAATAGATAACAGCTGTGAATATCTTCGTTGTACTGAAAGATGATTCGATTCATGCTATGTACGCTTAAATAATAATGTAAAGTCATTGTGTTCTCTTTATAAATGATGCAAATGTAGAGCACGTTACAATGGAATCAGGCAAAACATGCGTGAATACCTCCCGCTCTCCGAAAAGGTTCGGTCGTTTCAGTGACACACGAGACCATCTACGGCATTGGTCCGTAGTGACAGGTGTAAACAATGAAAACAATGAAGTTAATTTTAGTATCACTCGTTCTCCGAGAGGAGATTTTCATATCAAGGAAACACGTCACGAAAAGGTAGCTTTTGTTTACCGAAACGTACCCGTATGTCAAGCAAAGTCAACTGGTACAATGCCTTTACATTACAGTGAAATACACTTTTCCTCATGTATAAATAAAATACGATAATAACTTAAAGTATTTACACTTTTTTAACAATATACAGATTACTATGGCATGCAAGCAGAGATTTCGACTTTTATGTAACTTTAATGTATTATGTTGATTTGGACTTGATTTGGATGGGATTTGCGAAAAGTAAGATGTTAAGTACACTTTTTGAAATACAATAAATGTCTGTTCCTGATATAAGAAACTCTGATTGACATTAATATCAATGCGTTAGATCAGAAGTCCAGCATACATCCGACAGTTCATTATATACGTCGTTTCTCTATATCTGTCATTTCACTATATGAGCCAATTCCATATATCTGAAATTTCGTTATATCCGCCATTTCGTTATATATCATACCGTTCGTTATGCCCGATGTTTCGTTTTACACGAAACTGACTTCGCCAATGACAACTATTTTTGATACCTCATTTTATCATGCAAATAACTGTGATGTCGGTTCACTGGATTTTCTTGTCCATCAGTTAATTGCTGGTTTGTTTACTTCTGTACTGACCCGTGAAGATCCGGGATAGAATAGGTCTTTAGAAACCCATGCTTGCCGTAAAAGGCGACTAACGGGATCGGGTGGTCAGGCTCGCTGACTTGGTTTATATGTGTCATCGATCCCAATTGCGTGGACCGATGCTCAGGATGTAAATCACTGGATTGTCTGGTTCAGACTCGATTATTCACAGACCGCCATCATATAGTTGGAATATTGCTGAGTGCGGCGTAAAACAACAAACAAAACATTTTCTGTACTTCTGAGGGTGTCAGGCAACAAACAAACATGAACATTTTTATACACATTGTGTGCGTTGCGGGTGTCCAGTGAGTTGCCTCTTACGACAAGCATAGTCGCCTCTTACGACAAGCATAGTCGCCTCTTACGACAAGCATAGTCGCCTCTTACGACAAACATTGTCGCCTCTTACGACAAGCATAGTCGCCTCTTATGACAAGCATAGTCGCCTCTTACGACAAGCATAGTCGCCTCTTACGACAAGCATAGCTTTTACTTCACACTTGGTCTCAACCGTGTGTTCAGATAACAGGAATTTCACCCAAACCGCTCATAGTGGTACATGGTACAATTCTGTAATTGTATTTATACCGCTCAATATTTGCCAAGGGCCACATATTTGCTGTATGCTATGTTGGTCCTAAAAAAATATTGAGTAGTATATTTTAATGAGGCAGTATCATAATACAAAATTGGTACAAAATTGGTATGATATGACAGTTGGCAAGTGAGAGCTTTTTTAACACCAGTGTGTGTCGCACATGCCAAGTGTCACATGTAAATTGGTCTCAACAGTGTATAACACACGCCAAACATAACACGTAAATTAGTCTCAACAGTGTATGACACTCGCCAATCGTCACACGTAAATTAGTCTCAACAGCGTATAACACACGCCAAACATAACCCGTAAATTAGTCTCAACAGTGTATAACACACGCCAAACATAACACGTAAATTAGTCTCAACATTGTATAAAGTACACGCCAAACGTCACACGTAAATTGGTCCCGACACTGTATAAAGTAAACGACAAACGTCACACGTAAATTGGTCTCGACACTGTATAAAGAAAAAGGCCAAACGTCACACGTAAATTGGTCTCAACAGTGTATAAAGTACACGCCAAACATAACCCGTAAATTGGTTTCACAAACGTGTGAAACGTACAACCCAACCTTTACATCAAGTCTTACATGTGTCCCAGTTGTGTTTATGGCACACGTCAAAAGTTGAACTTAAATCGTTCAACACAACACAACACAAACACAATCCGTGTCACCCGATCTCTCGTGTTTGGGCCATGGGGATCATATGTGACGTCAGCGACTTCTAGTGTCAGCTTGCGCCTCATAAACAATGAATGAGAAAGCACTTTTAACGTTAGCTTTTTATGGTATACCATGGAAGAAACGGACGAAGCACTTAACATAACTTGAAGAAAATACTTTTCACAAATCGCTTATTATTTTGATGTGGTGCAGTATCTCGGACAATGACGGTAAAGTGATAACGTGGTTCGGTATATTCACAAAGTCACACAGCGTTCAGTGATCAGCAACATACATTAGCGGTCTCACGAAGTAGGTTAATTTCTTTACACTTCACTGCGAATACCCCGGATCTGAACTGGCCAATCGCATGAGCCAATCTGACGAGACAGCAAACAGATAATTTAAAAAACTAATATTGTGTGACGTGAATCATGTCGCTTCGACTGACATATATTATATATTTATAATATAATCTCATATCTAACGCGCCTTCCCAAGAAGCGAATGGTCAATACATAATGCAGCAGTTAAGTCAGAAGTGAGAGCAGACCCGTGGTAAAAAAAACTTTCTGAACAAAGATCAGAAACATTAAACCCTCAGGGTTGTCCATAATTATTTATATATATATATATATTATATTTACAAATCCGTCTTAATACACATAGAAATTAAATAAGCACCCCCAGGTTTTACGACCATGTCTGTATAAGAACAGGGTATCATTCACGTCAAACCTGAGCTGTGATGGGGCGTTAACTGTCTTGTGTAAGATGAGATTCTTGACTTATGAAAACACAGAGAGGGGTGTTCAATATTTATTTTAATTGTACTAATAACACAATTGCGAGAGTCCTGTAATTAATCAAAATTGATAACCGCAAAAATTATGGATCTGGGGAGTTCCATGATCAGGAATGAACGACCGTTACTGTTCATTGTTACTGAACTATGGGGTTAAGCGTTGTCGTCCATAAACACTGGTCGGGTGGATGATTGTGCATGATCATCAAGATGTGGCACCACAACAGAATTGAGGATGTTCTGGATGTAACGATCACCGTTGAGAGTGCTTCGTATTGTTACCACGTTAAGTTTACAGTCATGAAATATTGCGCCCACCCCACGACAGAGCCCACACCCGGCGGACGATGTTCCCAGGCGTTGTTCTTTCTGTGTCACCAAACCTGCATTCGCTCATCTATGACGTGCAGCAAGAATCTGCTTTCATCAGACCAATGGATCTGTCGCCATAACCTCAGATTTCAATGATGTCGAGCCATACACCAAGCCGATCGAAGCTTCTGGTGATGATCAGTTAACAAGGCACGTTTGATGACCCTTCGTGACTTCAATTTAAATGATTGTAGCCGGTTTCGGACAGATGCCTCACAAGACATGGAAGAGCCCTGTCGTCTCGTACAGTTGTCTCGATTGATATAGTCGTATTCTCTCTGATCAGGCACATGGATTGATGTAATCAGATCCGTAGCATCGAGCACATGGATTGATATATAGACGGATTCCCTGGCATCGAGAACATGGATTGACATAATCATACTTCTTGGCATCGAGCACATGGATTCATATGGTGGGATTTCCTGGCATCGACCTCATATGTTTGATAGTGTCAGATTGAATTTATAGAATTTAGTTGGACATCAATTCAGCTCTTGATATGTTTGTTTCCACCTTGCTAGATGCTGCAAGTTGTATGAAAATAACAGTTTACCCTAAAAATGTTAGAAATGGATTTTACAGTTATGAGTGTAGGATAGCTAAGCGTAAAGCTAAGGAATATCTTAGACTATTTCGGAGATCTAAATCAAACTTATTCAGAAGACAATACTGTACTTTGAGGAATAGATATAAATTTGTCTGCCGAAAGTCAAAATTTGAATTTAAGACAAAGACTGCGAAGGCGTTGACAGCAGTTATATCTTATCAAAAACAGTTTTGGAAACTTCTCCGAGGTATATCCAAGCCGTGTAGTAAGCAAAATTTATATAAGCAGTGATGCTTGGTTTAACCATTTTAGCAATGTGTTCAATGCTGCTATCTTATGTGATCAGAATACTTCCTCATCGAACGTAGACAACGAAGTAAATTTGTAACCCAACTGTGCTAATGTGGTAAACAATGTGGAAGAGTATATTTTGGACTCCACTTTAACAGATGAAGAGATACATAATGCTATATCTCATTTGAAAGATGGCAAAGCTTCAGGTATAGATGATGTGGTAATTGAAATGTTAAAAGTCTCTGAAAATGTTGTCATGCCCTTTCTGAATGTGTTATTTGATAGAATATTTTAGTCTGGTGTTTTTCTTGATGTTTGGTCAAAATCTATTATCATTCCTGTTCATAAAAAAAGGAGAGAAAAGTAATCCTGATAACTATCGTGGTATTTCACTTCTCAGCGTTAAAGGTAAAGTTTACACGTCTGTTTTAAGTAAACGACTAACTATATGGGCAAACATCGGGAACAGAATACCAGAAACACAGGCCGGTTTCAGAAAGGGTTATGCAACCACCGACCACATATTTACTCTGTGTGCTATTATTCAGAAATGTTTATGTAAAAAGAAATCAAAATTTTATGCGGCATTTGTAGATTTTGAAAAGGCTTTTGATTTTGTTAACCGTGATAAGTTGTGGAATCTCTAAATGTCTCATGGTATAAGTAGTAAAATGTTAAAAGCTTTAAGAATTTTATATAAAAGTGTTAAATCGTGTGTAAAATGTGATCTAGGTTTCACAGATTATTTGGACTGCCCTACTGGTCTACGACAAGGGTGTATTTTGAGTCCATTACTGTTTTCACTTTTCATAAGTGAATTATCAAATGAAGTTATTTCTAATGGAAAGCATGGTGTACAGTTATTCCCTGATTTAATAGAGATACTGTTATTGTTGTTTCCCGACGATGTTATTTTAACATCTGATAGTGTCACGGGGCTACAGACTCGGTTGAATATTCTAGAAACCCACACAGAAAAATGGAATTTAACGGTAAATCTCGAAAAAACAAAAGTTGTTGTATTCAGACGAGGTGGGATGCTTTCAAGAAAGGATATTTGGTATTATAGGGGAGAAAAGGTTGAGGTAGTGTCAAGCTACAAATATCTTGGTTTACCTTTTTCTTCATCAGGAAAATTCAGTAAAAGTATATCTGACCTAGCACTGAGAGCAAAAAGAGCTTTGGTCGAATTGATTGCAACTTAAAGTAAAATTGATCTTATTTCAAAGTCAGTGTTCTTTAAGATATTCGTTTCGCAAATACAACCTATACTTTTATATGGCTCTGAAGTGTGGGGATTTCAGCAATATGACAAATTGGGAAAAAGTTCATCTATTAGCCTGTAAGGAATTCCTGCAAGTAGGACAACAAACCCCAAACGATATAATCTACGGGGAAACGGGTCGCTTTCCACTGTACATCAACTCCTATGTTAGAACACTTAAGTTTTGGCCTAAATTAATTCATATGAATGAAGGCAATCTGTACATCAACTCCTATGTTAGAACACTTAAGTTTTGGCCTAAATTAATTCATATGAATGAAGACAGATTGCCAAAAAAGGCTTATAATATGTTATTGTATTTAGATAACTGTGGACGCCATACATGGGCTACTAACATTCGTTTACTTCTTTTTTCTCGTGGCTTTGGTTTTGTATGGATATCGCAAACAGTTGGGAACCAGCTTTCATTTCTACGACTTTTTAAGGATACTTGTATAAACATGTTTTACCAAAACTGGAGATCAGTCTTAAACTCTAGTTCAAGATATCATTTATATGCAGAGTTTAAAAGTCTTTTAGAACCTGAAAATTTATTTCAGTTCTGTATGAAAGAAAATTTAGAAACATAATTGTAAGATTTAGAGCAGGTCTTTTAAAATTGAAGAATAATGGAGGCAGATATCTGTCGATAGAAAAGTCTTTTCGAATATGTCCAGTCTGTAATAATGGTATAGAAGATGAATTTCATTTTTTACTCAATTGTTCATTTTATAATGATCTCAGAAAAGAATACTTACCGGCAAAACTTTGCCGATATCCTGGCATGAACCATTTCAAATCTATTATAACAATAACAATGAAGCAGTCTTAAACAGTTTATCACGTTTCCCATATTACGCGTATGCAAAAAGAACAAGTAGTACAGTTCAATTATGACATAATTCATGTGCCACGTTACTTTACCGTTGCATCTGTGAACAATTATATTGTGAACTGTAATTGTATATGGGCCCGAGGCCTTCATGCAAATAAAAGTTCTTCTTCTTAAAAAAAAATATATCTGTAACCTTGCCTTTGTCAAATGAGGAGAGACAACAGAAATTTGGTGTTTGTTACGTTCATGTTCTTTTTCTTTATGTCAAAATCTTTTTAAAAAGTCATTTCTAAAGTTATGTCCAACAATCTTAAGGGAAACATTTCCATTAAATTAACTTACACTTTCTTCAGTAATAGATAATAAAGTAAACATAGTGAATAGAAAACCTTTAAAGTCTAATTCCGGGGGAGTTGCAATCCTATTTTATAACAATATTGAAATAACATCCACAAACAAAGTTTGGTTGTTCACAAATGGCAATTATATTATTTCTGATATAACACTAGATGGAATAAAAGTTATACGGTTCAAATAAGGATGAGCCATCATTTTATGCCTATATATTTAAGGGCATTGATAAATTCGAAAATGAATCCATGATCATCTGTAGGTGATTGGAATCTTGTGCTTTACCCATCAGGTGATTTGGAAAATTACAAAAATATAAACAACTCTAATGCAATAATCGCTGTTTTAGAAACTACAGCACAATTTCATTTAGTATGGAGAGAACAAAATGAGGAAAGTAAAACATTTACATGGTGGAAAAACAATCCAAGGCAGTAAGCAAGACTTGCTTTCTTTTTAGTTTCACAAGACATATGATACAGGGCTTGTACCTAGTTATCAATCCGACCATTCCCCTATCACATTAACCATCTCAAATGCATTAAGGAAGGACTGAGGTCGAGGTTACTGGAAATTTAATACTTCACTGTTACGTAACGGAGAGTACATTAAAATAGTTAAAAACAAATTAACGGAAGAAGTAGACCAACATATTGAACATGCAACACTGAATCTGATTTTTTGTTTCTTGAAATTTTCTTAAACAGTTTACGGGGTAAAGCCATTTATGTTTCTTCTTTTTTAAAAAGAATAAGCATCAAAAGATTAAAGAGCTAACAGAAAAATATCAGTCCTTGAAGAAACTATCAGAAATGACTTTGAAAATATAAACGAATTATTACAAGAAGAAGTAAGAGGAATTCTAATTCGAAATAGAATAAGACGGTTCGAGGAAGGATGGAAAACAACAAGTTGTTTTTGTCATTTAGAAAATCGAAATTACACAAGTAAGATTATTAATAGTATCCTAAATGAAAATGGAGACACAGTCACAGATGGCAAATCTATCCTAGAAGAGTCAAAATACTTCTACAATAATCTGTACAATGCAAGAAAAACAACAACTGGGCAAGCCAATGATATTAAAATGAACAATATCAAAACACCTGAACTAAGTAAAAATGACATAGAATATCTTGAGAGGGACATAAGCATTGAAGAAATTGATAAAGCAGTTCTGTCCATGAAACATATAAGAGCCGAGGTATTGATGGTTATCCGATTGAATTCTTTAAGTTCTTTTGGAGAGCCCATGACCCATGGATTCATAGATTTATGCAGGAAACCTTTAAATATAATAGATTATCCATAACAATGAACAGAGGAATTATCACTTGTCTTCCCAAACCAAATAAAGGCAGAAAATTATTAAAAACTGGCGTCCAATTACATTTCAAAGTTCCCTTTTAAAAAATCAGTTCATGTATTCCATATAGACTAATAATAACATTAAATACAAGTATGCATGACAACCAAATATGCTTTATTCCTGGAAGATATATAACAGGAAATATAAGAACACACTATGATATTATCTTTGAAACTAGAAGGCTAAACAGGCCAGGCCTGCTGTTATTAATTGATTTTGAATCGTTTTTTGACACAGTCTTAAAACAATTCATTGAACAAGTATTAGAAAGTTTGGATTTGGACAAAATATCATTAAATGCATAAAGATCTTAACTGATAATGCATCAGCATCTATTGGCATCTTTCATCCTTTTGTTATGTTAGAAAGGGGATGTAGACAGGGAGACCCGGTATCTCCCTATCTATTCCTATTTGTAGTCGAAATAGATAATCTAAACAGAATACTTGCCAATTGGCGTAGAAATAAATCATGTTTTTATGGTTCAGTTCACCAATTGATAGAACTGAATAATAGTTATGTAACCCCGTTACGTAGTACACACAACATAAAACTTTTTGTCAGTATAAAGAAGTCACGATATACGTGGGGTAACGACATGTGTCATTGGTGTAACACACATAGTAGGCAAATTATTCATTTACATTAGTTTACATATATGCTTTTCAAAACAAGAAAGAAATATTCAGTACATGCAAACAATATTAAAACTACATAAGTGCAAGGGGGTGGCGTATGGTTGTCGGTAGGAAGTGACAACAAGGAGTTGGTGGCTTGCGGTACAATGTATATACAAGTTTACATTATTCAAGGAGCACAAGTATGTGTCAGGGTCAGAACATAGTGATAGTAGTGTTGATGGTGGTGCTCCGGATCTTCTCTACTTGAGCTAACCTTCTTACAACATATAGCAATGTCCTGTACAGACAAATATATGAGTATTTCAGCAAAGCAATGATTCATCTTCGGCGTTGCCAAAACCTGCCATGCTATTTTAAATAAGCGCCGACAGATGTTATATAGATAATGTGTGTGCCTGTGTATGTAAATATATACATCTGATTATTTTAAGTATACTGTGTATATTTGGCAATTTTAATCTCCTTATGTAATATCATTTTATGTATTTATGAATTTTTTATATTGTGTCTCATAAATCGATGTGCGATTGGTCGTAGATGATGTGATCATACATGTATACAATCTGTGTTTTTTAACACAATTATAAATGTATCAACGAGTGAGACATAAATAAACACGTCTGTCTGTCTGTCTGTCTGTACTAATTTCCCACTCTGGACCAAGGCTTATATACCCAAGGTAACTTGACATGTATTTAGTCATAAATATAAACAACAGTAATTAATCAGTTTCGTAGTTGCACAGCTTGTTCCGGATGACAGACAGTCAGTGGACATATACATTCAAGACATATACATGTCATGGCTACAGGGTAATTAGCCTGAGGTCATTCAGACAAACGGCTGTCCCAACTCAGTCCCTATGACAATAACATATAACAGGCACACGAGCAGGCTGTTTAAACTTCCCAGTTCAATTGTGATGTATCTGCAATACCAGGAGTCGCTCTCGGGAAAAGCGCGGTTCAGGCTAGGCACAACGAAATGGCACAAATATCATTCCATCATTAGCATATTACAATGTGAGGTCGACCTTTTGTTCTAGGAAGAAAAGATTTGATATGTTCTTGTTTTGTCCGTAATCTCATCCCTTTAACCGATAGCCTAAGCATGATGGTAGGGGCACACATGAATAGTTTTATTTATACCATATATCGACCATGAACTATAGGCGTTGAGGACCGCCTCCGTGGTCTAGAGGTAGAGTATCCGCCCGGAGAGGGAAAGTTCGGGGTTCGATCCCCGGCCGCGTCATACCAAAAGACGTTAAAAGATGGTACTTGTTGTTACCTTGTCTGGCGCTCGGAGGCGGTATACTGTGTCTGAGTAGGGTATTATTGTTAAACCACAGCATGGAATCTCAGCGTGCCAGCACTATAAATCGGCATCAGTCCGGTCTAGTACAAGCAGCCACACACTCACACACATTGCAATAATCACTGACGCGACGTTAAACCCCATTTCACCTAACCTCACAAGCGTTGACGTGGTAGGGACGTAGGGTATTTCGCGCTTCGCCTGTATGAACCTGTATGAACTCAGCTACTACGAACTGGTTGTAATAGTCCATTCAAATTTTGTACATCCGAGTTCAGAATTCAACTACTTTGAAATAGAAAATGCATGGATTTGAGACCAGTCTACCTCCAATGGTAAAATACCTCTTGTCTATGTCATGCGACTCATTCATGTTCTAATCTAGTGAGGGCAGTGAAAGGTGTTTACTAGTGAATGTTGGTATGTGGTTTAGATGTATAACCACTCAGAGAATAATGTGTTGGGTAGCACAGCGGATGAAGGGTACGCTCGTCGAACCGAATTCTCAAGTTCGGTTCCCCATTAATTTGCCTTCAGATTTGACATCCAATTAACTCAAATTATGGTTCTAAAATGTATGTATCTATGACAATGCCTAAACGCTACATTCAGATGGGGGGCTGCCCCATTCAACTGGATATATATGAAAATATATGAGCAACGCATCTGTTCTATGTGTACAAATAACTGTATATAGGATGACGTACACGTCTTAATTCATTGCCCCATGTATTTGGATCTACGTTTTAATCTTGAATGTTTAGCTTGTTTGACAGATACTTATTTTTTGCATTTATCTGATAAAAAGAAATGTGAGACACGTTTTAACGTTGCCAAACCCCATATTATATGATATTTTGCAGTCGGGCTTTACTGTATTATCATGGAATTTTATGTATCTTGTGCCCTAAATTTTGTGATTTTTTTACAAATTATTAACATCTATGTTCACTTTCGTGTGCAGAATGGCATTCTTTTATATTATGTATATCATAGCCTGCGAGAATTCTTCACGAATGGCTTGTGTAGATTTGTATACGTTTTAACATGTTCATAATATTGGTGTACATAAGTTGAGACTTAAATAATCCGCCTGTCTGTCCCTCTCTCTGTCTGTCTGTCTATCTGTCAATAAACGTTAGTTAGTTTGATGTCCCGAAAAGCAAGGTGTTAAATTGTTCGACTTCTCCTTCAGTAGAAAGATCATGCGTGTATTGAAGCTGTGTCTCTAATACTCATCGGCACTGGAAACAATCTCTGTTATTTTTTATTTGAGAATGCGAATTGCCCAGGGTGTTGTTCTCTAGTGTGCTCCCGGACATAACAACGCGCTTTCAGAATCGATATGCCGAGGACCCACGTGACAGAATGAGCACAATGACAACCCTGGCAAGTCATAAGATCATTCAAAACCATTTGATACGCATGCTAACTCATATTTCATGAGATTCTTGACATATCTAACACACTGTAGTTACCCTGGCGGCCTCGGGTCTATATGTCGCAATTTCAAATGAGCTTCTGGCAGTACTACCATTTACCTTAAAACATTTATTTGGATTCATCATACAAGATTTACTTCCCACTACCAAATTATTTGCTTTTTGGCTGCCACATCTAATGAATGCCTACCGCAACGATACACTGATCTATTAAGATATGTTGTGTACACTACATCCGTAAGTATACAAATAATGTAAATCGATGCAGAACATGCATGAAAAGGAAATGTTGAGATTTAAAAAAGCATATTCTCCCACGCAAGGATTCTTGTAACTGCATTATTAGAGTACAACACGCCTGGCCAATTATGCAGATATAACACATAGGCCCTGCAAAATGAGGACTAAATAATTGGATTGACCTATTTCTGGTTTACATTTCACCAAACAGTGTTAAAATAGAACAGGGTAACTCCACACTGTACTCTCAATGTAGTTACGATTTCATACAGGTAAGCTTGCATCGGGTGTTCCTATATTTAATGAACATAAACTGTAAACTTTCCCCCAAAGAATATAGGATGAAATGGTTGTAGACACAAGTAGATGCATAGTAATAGATTACAGTATTAAGGAAAATGAAAATCAAGTTCCATTTGTATGTCAATTACCATAAACTAAAGTGTACTAAATATTGGTATTTGTTTCAAAACGTATGTACCTGATCTTGCCATACTCCATATTATTTATGTACATATATGGAGTTTGAAATGGTTTCTGTGTGCATAATTGTTCAAAGGTATGCAAGGAGAAATATTGAAGATGCATGTGTTTCAGTGTTCCATTCATATAAGTTTCATCACTAGTTTTCCTTTTGCTCAGTGGATTCTGGCTCGTTGTATCATCGAGAGTGCTTTCTTCAGAACAACATAAAATATTCGGTTGCAGGGAGCTTCTTGTCAGTGTAAGAAAATGAGCAAGCATATTCATTTTTAAATCTAACACACCCAGGATATCACGAAATGAAGTGGGTGGAAAATGCGTCGGTGTTAAGGATCCTTGTGTGAACCGACCAATGAGCGGATCGTTCAAGTCATATAGTAGAAATGTTAAAAAAAACGACATCAATTTCACTTTTAGACTATAAGTCTGTTCAGTGCAGAGAAAGAAAAGTGCTATTCAATCTTCAAGGATTAACAAGTTCAGTTCAAAGTAATGGTCATCTTGTTATTTAATAGTTGAACTAAATGGTCAGACTAATTAAAGGAAAACGGTCATACTAGTAAAACAAAAGTTCATACTTGTTAAAAGATATTGCCAGAATAATTATATGAAAATAATTATACAGAACAAAAGATATATCATAGACACACTTCTTGGAGGGACCAATGTGCACAAAGACATATAGTCGATTCCGCTGTAAACATTATCATAAAATATGCAAGTCTGGCTTACAATTAAAGCATGTTAAATGAAGGGGTATTATTCAATATGATTCAGTCAATTTTAAAGAAATATATGTGATGTTCAAAATGTTAAGAATGCCTGAAAAAAAGTCTTCTGAATGCGAACATATAATTATTGTTAGTACATGATACGCTACTGAAAAAAGAAAGTAAAATATAAGCACTAACAAAATCTCAAATACAGCACAGCATACATAATACATTCCATGATAAATATATAACATTGTTATGCCATCGACTCCAGGCAAATAGAACTTAAATGGACCCCCGAAGTCGTTTCTCTATATTCCAAGTTCGTTACATCCGAAGTACATATATTCCCATGTTAATTTCTTCCGAAATTCGTTATATTCGAATCGAAGTACATTCTTCGCATGATCAAGCAGCTAAATATAAATCAGTTTCATAAATATACTGGCAAGCAAATATAATGAAATACCCATGCACACGGCAATTAAAGCATATTAAACGAACAGGTAATATTCAACAGGATACATCAACTGACACATATTGTAGTCAATAATGAAGAAATATATGTTTTGTTCAAAACGTTAAGATTGCCTGAAAAAAACTATGTATGATGGTTAACATAAATATTGTTCGTAAATGATGCGGTCCTGAAAAAAAAGAGTTGAATATCTATACTAACAATATTCCAGATGCAGCACAACATACATAATACATTTTATGAAAAATATAAACATTGTTATACCATCACCTCCAGCCAAGTTCTAGCCCAAGTTCGTATAATACCGTGTTCGGTTTATCCCATGTTCGTTACATCCGAAATTCGTTATATCCGAAGTACAGTTTCTGCGGATCAAGTAGCTAATGACAACTTCTGGGTAACATATTTCATGTTGCTATAACTGTCCTTATATACCCACTTTTTTATGCTAAGTTGAATAAAATATGAATGTCGAAACATAAGCCGCCGGGGAAAAGAAAGTACAGTAAACCACGGTTATAACGAACACGCTTATAACGAACTGACGGATATAACGAACTTACTTTTTGGTCCCGACTATCTGCTGAAGTTATGCTGTATATATGCTTATAACGAACTATGGTTATAACGAACTAAAATTAGTAGTCCCTTTGAGTTCGTTATAACCGTAGTTTACTGTATACACATAAAAAATGGATTTGACAAACAAATTGTAAGCGTTACATGGCTGAAAACAGATGCCAAAACACTGAAAAAGTTAAAGACCAATCAACAACTATGATACCCGTATCAAATACATCACAATCGAAAAATCATTTCTTGTTGTATCATTTTAACCACCATCAAACATGGGTGTATGGTTTCTTTTTCTCTGTAATTTATGTATATCTTTATAGATACGGGTCATACTGACTTCATATTACCACTCATACAAAAAGTCTCTGGCATACAATGAAACATCTCAATAATCAAACTTTGAAATATACCTGAAAAGTAATGAACATATTGGTATAGATGAACAAAGTGTTTAGGCCACTGTAAAAAAAATAAAAAAATATATATATATTGTGTGGGGTGTGTGAACATCTTTATGAAGTAATTTGCACTCTTCTCAAATACCAAGTCAAATTTCCGACAGATTTCTCTGTAATTTTATTTTGAATATATATGTGTGGCTTTTTACAGTTCTCTTGTTCTATGTGTAACCCTAACGTAACACATATAATAATTAAAAAATGACATGAACATTTTTAAATGAACATAAAAAATAAGTAAGCCATGCCGAACGTATACATAGTATATATAAAACTGGACAAATATCTTAACTCTTTAAGACTAAAAGTGTCTTCACAGAATAAAGCAACGTGCCTACCTTATGTTACATATATGTATCCGTTGTAAGAGA
The DNA here is from genome assembly GCF_022045235.1 of Haliotis cracherodii. Lineage (NCBI taxonomy): Eukaryota > Metazoa > Mollusca > Gastropoda > Lepetellida > Haliotidae > Haliotis > Haliotis cracherodii. Next base: position 13,163,066 of record NW_027266270.1, on the reverse strand, counting down.
GAGACTACATGTAAGGATACGTGCAACATCAGTTCATGTTGCAACACACCCTTATCTCTCGGGACACGGACATTCGGATCATGTGTACATCAATATATACTTGTATTGGAAACGGATCTAACACTGACAAATTGAACGGAACTGTTTCTAACCATTCTGTGATTATCTCATTTGTTATACACGCGGCCACATGTGACGAAAGCTGTTTTCCTGGGAACACTTTAAATGTTGCTAATGTAAGATTGACTCTCCGGCATCCATATCGAAGAAGAAGGAGGGAAGGGGAGAAGAAGAAGAAGAAGAAAAGGGAGGCGGAGCAGGAGTACGAGGGGGAGAAGAAGTGGATCTGAGAAGGAGAAGAAGAAGAAGAACGAGAAGGAGGAGGAGTGAAGATGAAGGGGGTAGAGGGGAGAAGGAGAAGGACGATGAGGAGAAGAAGAAGGGGGTAGAGGGGAGAAGGCGAAGAATAAAAAGAGGAAAAGAAGGAGAAGACAACGCAGAAGAAGAAGGAGGAGAGGAGAAAAGAAGGAGGAGGAGAAGGAGAAGAAGAAAGAGAGGGACAAGGATGAGGGGATGAGAATGAGACCAACAATTCGTAGTACTGTCCTTTTACTTGTATATACACAATCCCAACATGCATTGCATGGTTTCCTGACTAGCGAGGTTTCGCTATATAACATTAACTTACGGCTAGCAAGTTTACACCCATTTATTGTTCACTGTAAGGACAAAACAAACGTGAAATTTTTGAAATGTGTTTGTTGAGAAAATAAGTCACTACATAGGATAATTCTATTAAGTAACGAGTAAGTGTATTCATATATTTTCACTGTTGAAAATTCAAGCCATTTGATTTTACTTCATAGGTGAGGTGTAATGGCAAAGTGCATACATGTGTGTATTTGTGTGTTTGTTCTTATCCAGACTTTGCCGGTGTTCTAGTGCTAGCCTATTGAGATACCACGCCACAATTTGGATACCCCATTCAGATACAGTAAGCTGACATCGAGCCTACGAGTTCTTGCTTTATCCCCTTAATGCCGTACACCAGGCAGAGAAACAACAAGTACTATATTTAAAGTTAACGAATTTTGGTAAGACGTGGCCAGAGGATCGAACCACCAACCTTCCGCATGCCTGTTTGACGCTCGTCCCACAAGGCTACAATGACCCCCCGCATAAAAAGAAATACTAGTGATAACTGCAATACTATATATTTAGAGGCTTTGGAGTACAATCGTTATGGGGCTTTTTTCACTGGCTGTACACGTGATAACCATGTGTTCTTCAAACATCTCCATCTCCATCTCAATGCGAAAAATGAACTCGCATTGAGACATCACTCACAGACACCACACATACACGCATTGCGCAACATTGTCTGAACAGAAATGGGTATCAGTTTATGGTAACAATTACGTGAAACGAACTGGTTAGTCATGAGAAAAGGGAGCGTTGACGCCAAATATCGTTTAGTGTTAATACATTTGGAAGACATGTAAAAAATCAAATAATTTTCATGCGGGTTTACGATAATTTCAGGGAACGTGTACCTGTATATAAAGTGTGATTACTCCGTGGCCGACACTCTTTAATCCAGACATTTTTTTTATCCGAGTTGTGGCGGATTATCGAGGCTTCACTCTGTCTGTGTCTTACAGTTGTACGTTTGGAATGTAAGAATCACTTTGTAAATCTTACAAATGATATCTTACTGAATTTGAAGTTTCATGCAAAAAATACACGATGGTTATGATATATGAAGTTTTTAAATAAAGTAAATTTAGCATCAACGTAAGGTAGTATAGCTTTTAAAAACGTCAAAATTTGAGGCATCACTGACAAAAATGATGTCTGACTTAAATTCCTAATTTAATTTGTACTATATGCTCCCGTATTTATGCCAGGTGCACAATTGCAAGCTCGTGTGTGTTACGAGTGTCACAGGTGGAGCTGGGTACGCTCACCTTTTCACGGACAGCTTATATCCTCACTATTTGATTGTGATTCATTTACACGTGCGTATGATATAGTCGGAATCATACAATGGACTCCGCTTTCATGATTTGGGAAATATGTTTTTATAAATATAAAAGCGAGCATCAAAACCATTTCCCCTCATCATGAAATATGAATTATATCATCTATAGGAATACTAGTGATACTTTTGTTTATAGAAAGAGTTGTTGGCGTTAGTTGCACTTAAAAGTGACGTGAATCCTTGAAATCATAATGATGATGAAGATGATGATGTTGACGACGACGACGACGACGACGACGACGACGACGACGATGATGATGATGATGATGATGATGATGATGATCGTATTCGTCATCATTATCCTCATCGCCATCATCAAAATATTATCATCATAACGATATCACCTCTATTAAGTCACTGCCATAATCAGCAGCAGCAATAACAGCAACAGCTGATTCAACGACAAAACGAATATTTTTTTATGCGTGGCCTTGATGCGTGTAATATCCGATGCGCTTCACGGAAAGCAAAAAATGAAACTCCAGCGATAAACAGTTCCCGAGAGAAGGACCTATTTCCCTAAGAAATCGCCGAGTCACGTGACCGCCGAGCGCGGCAGACACGCAGCACCATAACTTCCTGGTTTGTTTAGTAGGTGAAGGTCGCAGCACTCCCTTGAATAACCACGAGGGCATATCAATTGCCTTCGCAGGCGCTACAGCAATGACGGGTTTTTTACTTCCTATGCAGGCGGACGCGAAATAAATTACATTTTCTGGTCAATCTGGTTTCTGAACATTAACACATGGCGCAAAACGTTTAATAGACAGGCAGAAAGAGAGACACGTTTGTTTAGAATGAAAAGTACACTGATCGTGGTTTAGTGTACTGATAAAGACATAATTAAATGTACATAATTAATGTTTGAGTATAATGGTCTATTTCCTTAAAAAATCTGTATTCATCTATATCACATGCGTGTATAATATACATAAATGTCATAGACGTAGCTGTTTTAAATAGTTTAAATCTTTGCTCCTGCTATCCCGAGCTATCATGTGTAAATGGAGTTTACGTACTTAATATCACGTTTCAGTGCAAATTGTGGTGTTGTACTCCCGGAGGAGCTTACCCTTTTCTCGAACTCATGGTGTCATCACCAATGTTCACTGGTCCATTCATACAATTTTCTAGGATTTTCGAGACGTACATTCTCTGGCGTCGACGTTTTCCATTTATCAATGCCTTAGGATCAGTGCCCAATGGACCATTGTATAACGTTCATGAGCAGAAACAAGAGGCAACATTGTTAGAAAAGATAACCATTAGGCATCCAGTAAATGTTTTTTTTTAAAGAAACTGGAATATTAGTTTTTGTATGGAATATGTATGCTGCTGAAGTAGATATTGGGAAACACTTGGATACAGGTAAAAGGATAGTTTAAATATACAGACAGGATAGATAGATAGATAGATAGATAGATAGATAGATAGATAGATAGATAGATAGATAGATGGAAGGATGATGGACGGACGGACGGACGGATGGTTGGATGGATGGATGGATGGACGGACGAATGGATGGATGGATGGATGGATGATGGATGGACGGACGGACGGACGGACCGATGGCTGGCTGGCTGGCTGGCTGGATGATGGATGGAGGACAGACGGGCGGACTGACAGACAGACAGATAAACATCGATGTGTATAGATAGGTTGACATAGAGACAGACAGATTGACATATAGATGAACAGTTTCCTAACATAAAAAAAGAACATACACTTCAGAGAATCAAGCGGATGGATGGACAAATCGTTTCACGAAAAATCTGCGAAACATAATTGTGCAAAACTATTTTCCTCTATCGTTAACAAAGCATACTAATGTCAGTATAAAAACGACAACAGAAATCCCTTAACGATCCGGTACGCATTAGAGCATCATTTAATATTTTAAGGAGACCAGCATGATGCTGAAGAATTGATCAGTTACCAAGAGACGCCCTGGTTCTTCCCGAGAGAAACGATTATTTCATCCTGAATGTGAACCCAGCCTTATCAGTCCTTCAAACAGTCCACTGTACTGTATCATGTTTCCTAGACCTGTAGCAGTGGTTGGCCTAGAAGTGACGGTCTCTTGATTGTGTATTGTATCACGGTTTCATTAATACGGTTCACATCGTGTGGACTAACATCCTCCCTCTGAAATGAAAATATGTTACAGAGGTAACAGTTATAAAATGATCTAAATAACTATTATTAAAATGAGCCCCAAAACTCAGATATTGCAGTAATCTAGACGTGCCAACTATAATAGGCCTGCATGGGCTTTATTGAATATCTTTGTTTAGAGTATGTATGAGAGATTAGCCACCTAGCTGTGCGCATAAATAGTACACAAATATACCGAAAAGGCTAATTGACATCATATTTGTTGTTAGCAAAAACAATATGATCAAAGGATTATGTTATGGTTTTTACCTTTTCACAATATAATAATGGTTTCATCAGATGGTACGTCTAGATAGGTGTTCTATATACTCCTATTTAATTCTACAGTTAAAGGGAGGGCTGTGTAGAGTTGTGTCCCTTACTTTTGAAAGGATCATGTTATCATGCCTTTTTAAAATTATTGTTTGTTTGCCAGTTATTTTACGCCGCACTCAGCAATATTCCAGCTATATGACGGCGGTCTGTAAATAATCGAGTCCACACCAGACAATCCAGTGATTGACATCATGAGCTTCGATCTGCGCAATTGGGTTACGATGACATGCATCAACCAAATCAGCGAGTCTGACCACCTCTTACGTCGCCTCTTACGACAAGCAGATTCGCCTCTTACGACACACATGGGTTTCTGAAGATCTATACTAACTCAGATCTTCACGGGTTTTGTTGTTAAATAGTTTGTTTGTTCTTTAACCCCGCACTCAGCAATATTGATGCTATATGACGGCGGCCTGTAAATAATCAAGTCTGGACCAGGCAATCCAGTGTGGGGGTGTGGGTGTGGGTGGAGTTTCGTTTGGTTTCAGGACTGTATAATATTAGGACTGACCAACTCCCCAACTCCCCATTTTACGGAATATTTTTCATGGCTCCCCAAACGCTTTACCATTTTATCATGACACCGCCCCCTTAAAGTAACTGTCAAGGCCCATGATAAGGTTCAATTATATTTGTTTTCTTTTGTGGAAAATGTGACAGATGCAACCATTGTACATATTGATTGTATTTTTGTTCAATGTTTTTTTTTTAGCGTCCGTTATTCTGTGTGTAACGTTTATGTATTATTCGTGGTTAGAACAGATTGAATATAGTTCAGGTGTCCTTCCTGGTATAAGCCTTCAACAAACCCAAGCCATGCTCCACTGACTGGCCAAGCTGGCGCTTTGTTTCACTGCATGTAGTCAGTCAGCACACATTCTCTTTACAGACAGGTTGAAACCATCTTACTCAGATATCAAGAATAATAACTTGCGACACTGTGTTAGGGAAAACCCCAGTTTTTAATACATTATGCTCATAAATTGGCGAAATACAACGCGCCAAAAAAGACCAAGCATTCAGGACTCACGGAAATGCAGTCAACCACATCCCCCGCCTGATCTATTAAGTAAGAAATCGTAGCTTACTGGGATCAGTTCCAACCCGGAGTCCCATCAGGGTACATACGTACTTCGATACATTAACCATGCGGTTACAATCAGACCGTTTCGAGGATACCCGGGTTTGACGAGTCCGCCATATTCTACTGCTGGTCGTATTATGCTATTATATAGGATCAATAAATAAGTGGAGTGGTCAATACATATTAGCGACGAGACCATGTCCATGATCATTCGAAAGCCCTGTGATTGAAGAATCATCGTGCCCTGACGGTGTGGGTCGGCGCTCAGGGGTATACCACCATAGACCTGTCTGGCACATGGTTGCTTTTCGCAGGCCGTTGTGAGGTGAGGTGAAATTGGGTTTAACGTCGCAACCAAGATTATTGCACTTATATAGCGACGTGCATACGCGTGTGTGTGTGGCTGCTTGTTCTAGACCGGGCTGATGCCGATTTATAGTGCTAGCTCACTGAAATACCATGCCGCAGTTTAACATGAATACCCCACTCAGACACAGTATACTGACTCCGAGCCGACCAGTCCTTGTTTTAGCCCCTTAATGCCGAGCGCCAGACAGGGTAACAACAAAAACCATCTTTTAACGTCTTTTGGTATGACGCGGCCCGGGATCGTACCCCGGAACTTCCGCTCTCTGGGCGGACGCTCTACCACTTGACCACGGAGGCGGTCATATAGGCCGTTGTGTTAAACCTGGAATCACTTCAGCTCTGTCACAATGACACTAATCAACCGCTGATCACACAAACCAGGGGTTGGTAACAAATTCCCTACATTCAGCGTGTAAGGTTGATATAGGAGCAGTGACGCAGACCTTGGCGTTTACCGTTTCGTGAAACCCACGAGCACGGGTACGGTGCTGGGAAATCGAAAAACATAATCAGGGCGAACCGGGATTCGAACCCAGTATCATAGGATCCTGGCAATTAAAAGGGACACAACTCTTCTCTTCGAAAAGCGTCACAGAAAAGGATTGAGACAGGCGTGCGACCCTGAAAGTTGAGAGTTGAAATGATGTCAAATGTGTAGATGAGTACGTGTTTTAACACATGCATACTGTCAACTCCAAGCTTCAACAAAATTTAAGTAAATATATGCAAGCATATTTTCAAAATAATCAGGTCATAGATTATATTTTTCCTTATTATTTATACTCGCACACAAACATGGAGGTATTGTTTCGCAAGGAGTGAGTGAGTGAGTATTGTTTCACGCCGCTTTTAGCAATATTCAAGCAATATCACGGCGGGGGACACCAGAAATGGGCTTCACACAATGTACCCATGTCGGGAATCGAACCCGGGTCTTCGGCGTGACGAGCGAACGCTTTAACCACTAGGCTACCTGACCGCCCCGTTTCGCAAGGAAAGATAATTTAAGTTAAACTCTGACAATCTTGACTGTTATCAACTTTCATCGAAATCGCATTTTATAGTAAAAGGTATTATTGCTCACCATGACGATCGTGTATATGTTTTCAATTAGATGATAATCAACGTTCTATTAGTTTTTCAAGACCTAACACCGTATCCGTTCAGAATGGTTGTCAAAACATAAAATGATATGATGTAGCTGTGAAAGCCACTTTTATTCATCAGCGTATTAATAAAGAGTTCAGAAGACAATAAAAATCTAAGAATTTAGTCACGGGACATATCCCAAATGGGCAATGAGATATCACACAAGGAAAGAAGCCAGGTGGTCACGCCGAGATAACGTTGCCAGCGTAAAGTCTGCCATTTGAGCGCATTTTCCGAGATCGTGCGTGGGGCGCGTCCCGATACATCATTGTACATTTTGTTATCTGAGACAGACATAGTGACGAAACATCGGGATGAAGGGTTGCTGGTCAATCTTGTTTCCTGACGTCCTAAATAATGGACATGTTGACAAGTATCAGCCATGCTTCATTACCAAGGTAACTGCATACACGTGTGATCTTTCCTCAGAGGGGCTAGCGTATCTCCCTTTGAAAATAAGTCCCTCCCCACCCCTGAACACAAAGACACGCTAGGAGCGATCGGGTTAAAGCGTCCCTCGTCACGCCGAAGACCCGGGTTCGATTCCCGAAATGGGTACACTGTGTGTACAATTTCTGGTGTCCCCCGCCGTGATATTGCTGGAATATTGCTAAAAGCGGCCTAAAACCTCACTCACTCACTCACTCACTCACATATACATTTACTCTGAAGGTTACGGTACGAGACATGCGCCCTGCCTCAACACCCACACGTTTCTGAAAGTAGGATTCGATAATGTGAACCCACATCCCACGCATTTATAAAACGATGGTTCCGCCTCTGATGGCATGGCAATTGCAAGATGTATGTTCTTCAAAAGAGTACGGCCATGATTCCTTTATTGTCCCCACTCAAAATTCAAGTATGTCCCATTTGATCGAACTCCGGTTTCATTTTTTTCATTTCAGCTTTTGGTGACAGCTTTATTTACATCCGGGTCCTGCATCCTCATAACCTTGCGGCAATGCATGACTTCTACTCAGGTTTTGATAGGGGTAATTAAATATGTCATTCTGTATGCACTTGACAAACCATTTTTGGTATCATGGAAAGATCAAAATATCCGTAAAGTGGAGTAGTATATATAAGTATATAATAGTAATACTATAATAAGTGTACACTCATGAAAAGCCAACCTGAGGCACGGTTATAGGTAGTCGGGTAGCCTAGTGGTTAAAGCGTTCGCTCGTCACGCCGAAGATTCGATTCCAGACTAATGTCCCCTGCCGTGATATTGCGGGAATGTTGCTAAAAGACGAGTAAACCCATACTCACTCACTCACTCACTCCCTCACTCACTCAGGCACGGTTAATTCAGTGGTCACACAGTTCTCGGTTCTGACGTAATGTTTACATCCAAATTATATGGCGTATTCGACGAAGACTACTGCTTGAATGAAGTAATTTGATGAATGGGTGTACACTTCTAGTTATACTACCGCGGGGCCCGTTTGGGGCACTTTTCCCCTTCGCCGCTACTCATACGCTGGCCATACCTTGAACACGCCAGACACACACTGGCAATACGCTTTAATACGCTGTCATAAGTTATGTATAAGTCAATGATACGCTCCTAATACGTTAGACATGCGTTACATATACGGCGAACATATATGGATACCCAAAATCATGGTTTTGCGATGAAAGCTCGACGTATGACAGCGTACTAACTGTCTTTACACGCTAGGTGCAAGTTACTCTAAAGCATTGTAACGGACAGGGCCATCAGCTTTTCCTCCCACATTAAGCTGACACGCCGTGATATAACTAATACTGTTCAAAGCGGTGTTAAACGCGACTCACTCACTCACTCAGCTCCGGGTATCGTAATGTTCGCGGTTCGTCATACCCGACGTACGCTATTTACTTGATAAGGAACATTGTCGCCACTGTTCAGCCAATTCTATACCCCTGCGTTGGGCATATGTACCCGCTTGTGGTTTATACAATGTTTGCTGACTGTGTGTCTCCGTGAAGATTCTTGAGAAGACTAGGTCCCAAGGAGCCCCAGCGAGGATCTGGTGTTTATAATGTACGTCCTTAGCGATTGCGATCACGGTACCCCGAAAATATCGATAGCCGGAATATTGCTGACTTTGGCTCAGAAAAAATCCATTAATCCGAATTAACTCCTCTCTATTTCCCCATCACACAGTGCGCCTAATTTTTACTTTCCACATAACCGGATATCAGTGACTATCTGAACATAAACGCCTCTCGATAGGTTACCAATCAAACATTGAAAACAATATAGTATTTAAGGCATTCACCTGATGAAGGAGTAAGCATATATACTCCGAAACGTTATGTTCCTCATAATAAAGATTCTGAAGAAGACATCCATAAATTCTCTTCCTTATGTGTATCACTTCTAAATGCCTTTCAAATGCTTTATATAGTATTTATTCGCTGAGATTTATTTGCAATTCGTAACGGAATTGTCTACTTCCTCAAACGATATATTTATATTCTGACTTGTTCTTATTTGGTACAAGCTTAACAAACCTTGACTAAACAGTATTCAAAGTTTTAAATACGCAGCGTGTTTGATGTTCCTTTCATAATTGTATAGTACGAGAGCATTGCGAAACAACGAGAACATTGCCTCAACTCAATGCTATTTGTATACGCGACGTGGCATGGAAAACTACCCAACCACGTGTTTACGGTCCGCAGAAGGGGATTCCCCGTCTGCGTCCTTCACCTTGGACTTGCCCGATAAGTTTCAGCCAGGATTGTCGGGCGATGCGATGTAAACAAGTCAGGTCTGGGTTTGCAAGTTCAACGTAATTAGGGCTGATAGGCCTGCTCGCTTGGGTCGTATAGAAGGAATCTGTCTTACCGGTAGATCGACCTAGTATGATTACAGTGTATATTGCTCTAAGGTTGAATGTAATGTTATAAGGGATGAAAACACTGGCCTAGTTGAAAACTGCAACTGTGTTTCGAATTGTTTTTATTCAAATAGAGATCATATTATTTGGGCTTCACACATTGTACCCATTTCGGGAATCGAACCCGGGCCTTCAGCGGGACGAGCGAACGATTGTTCAAAAGATCGTTATAACGTGTGTGTATGAACATCTGAAACATCAGGCGTATGAGAAGTGCGTAAAACCATTTTTTGGTTGGGGTGCATGATGTAATCATAAGGTTTTTTCACAAATCCTAGATGAATGAATCAGTTCGCGAAGCAATGTCCGTTTGGCTAGCCCCCGCTGGGGGGGGGGGGGGGGGGTCTGGACCCCTCCTCTGGATCCGTCTATGCTATATGTTAGTCTAGCGTTTGGTGTTCGTATCAATTTGTTGATTTTCGATATAAGTTAGTTAGTTTTAGTGTTGTGATATATTTCAAGTATCAGTGTGACCCAACGCCTAGAGAACTTCCAAATATATTATATATGATTTGTAAGAAGAAAGTATGTACACTTTGTCCATCTGCGTGCGTTATGTGGTATGGGGGAGTTGGTCACTTATAAGCACTATAAAATGTGTATTTTTCTCATAATTTTATGTGTAACTCGGATTATAGCCAGAGAGAAGACCATCGACTCAAGTTCTTGTTGACTCCTATTTTTCAGCGAGGACCGCAAACGGTGCACCAAGTACAATCCTTTATTTACATTAAGACCACGGCCGTGTAAACAAACTGTTTTCATCGCTACATACAATGTTGTGTCGTACAGATAACCAAAGAGGTGACGACAATAAAATAGTTTTCTATATATAGCTCTTGAATAAACAGGTGCTTTATGTCACCACGACTGTGCTTTCTCAAAACCTTACTGAAACACGCTTGTGAAGAAAATATAATGTTTTTTTATATAAGACAAGTATAGACATATCGAATTTGACGACACATCAGATATATCATGACGTGAGTAAATATATTTTTTAACACACTGCTACAGTTATATCACGACAGCCTGTAAATAACAATAAGTTGAAAACATCGGGAAAATAACTGAGGAAATTCACTGACACCTAGGTCAAATAGGTGTCGATAGATGTGATGTATGGGCGCTAGTAAAAAAGACTTATTTTTATTTATTCGGTTATGCGCTCATATATTCTATATATATTCTTATACTCCTATAAGTGTCTCTCTGTCTGTCTGTCTGTCTGTCTGCCTGTCTGCCCAAGTCATTGTAACGCTGCGAACTCTCTTCAAGCCTTGGATACGACGTAAATATTATTATTATATTCATTATTATCATTGAAAAAATAAACATTTATCGGTCTTAAATATATGATTATCCTTGTCGCAAACAAACTGAAAATCTATCACATCAAAATAACGTAAGTATACTGCCATTGCAAGTTACTTGCTCACAACCCTGTCTGCAGCGAATCTCTACAAATGTGTCCATATAAACGTCCAAACAGTACCGCGTACATCACGTTCACATCTGCCCTGTGAGCCTGTGTGTACTTTAAACAACCACCCATGTAAATACGTCACTCCAAGCTAATCTTGTGTCTCGGAGACACCTGAAATTACAATATAGCCTCGCGACGGGTACGTGTGACATGACAACGCTACAGAATCTGTAGTTCATGACTATCAGCCTAGATAGAGTTCAGAAGTTCGGTCACAGAGGTAGATTTTAGATCGTGAGGGAGATTTTAGATTGTGGCAAGACATCGAATTGAGTGAGTGAGTGAGTAAATGTTGTTATAGGGGCCGTCTACAACCACAGACTAACGGTTGTCTCAAAGGAAAAGCTTGGTCCGTGTATGTGTGTGTGTGTGTGTGTGCGTGTGTGTGTGTGTGTGTGTGTGTGTGTGTGTGTGTGTGTGTGTGTGTGTGTGTGTGTGTGTGTGTGCGTTTGTGCGTGTGTTTCAATTGGTTTGGACTGTAAACTTTAATATAATTGCAAGTACTAATATGTATATCTCACACCATGTACTGATATGTTCACACATGTAGGATTAAAGTACAAACCTATCAATATAACGATATTAACAGGATTAATGGGTTAGAAGCCAAGTAAGTACAGCGGAAGTAGTGTTTGAGCTGGGTATGGAGGCACATTGCTGACAAGGGTGACACTATAACTCTAAGACAACCCAGATCGTCCATAACAGGTACTGATGTCCGTGTATCTTTTTACATGTGACAATCAAGACAGTTAATACTTTGAAAAAGGAAACAAAATGTCATACGCAATAGAGTACGGCCTAACTAACCGCACGTAGCCACACAAGTGACCGTTCAACCGATTACTAACCATTCTTAGTGACACAAGTGACCGTCCACCCGATTACCCTCCATTCTTAGGAACACAAGTGACGTCCACCCGATTACTCTTAATTCCTAGTGACACAAGTGACCGTCCACCCGAATTACTAACCATTCTTAGTGACACAAGTGACAGTCCACCCGATTACCCTTCATTCCTAGAAACACAAGTGACGTCCACCCGATTACTAACCGTTCTTAGCGACACAAGTGACAGTCCACCCGATTACCCTCCGTTCTTAGGAACACAAGTGACGTCCACCCGATTACTCTTAATTCCTAGTGACACAAGTGACCGTCCACCCGAATTACTAACCTAGCGACACAAGTGACAGTCCACACGATTACCCTCCATTCTTAGGAACACAAGTGACGTCCACCCGATTACTCTTAATTCCTAGTGACACAAGTGACAGTCCACCCGAATTACTAACCTAGCGACACAAGTGACAGTCCACACGATTACCCTCCATTCTTAGGAACACAAGTGACGTCCACCCGATTACTCTTAATTCCTAGTGACACAAGTGACCGTCCACCCTAATTACTAACCATTCTTAGCGACACAAGTGACAGTCCACCCGATTACCCTTCATTCCTAGAAACACAAGTGACCGTCCACTCAATTACTAACCATTCTTACCGACACAAGTGACCGTCCACCTGATTACTCTTTATTCCTAATGACACAAGTGACAGTCCGCCCGATAACTCTCCATTCTGAGCGACACAAGTGGCCGTCTCCACCCGATTACCCTCCATTCCTAGTAACACACGTGACCGTCCACGCGGTTGCTTCCCATTCCTAGTAACACACGTGACCGTCCACGCGGTTGCTTCCCATTCCTAGTAACACAAGTGACCGTCCACGCGGTTGCTTCCCATTCTTATTGACACAAGTGACCGTCCAACCGATTATTCTTTATTCCTAATGACACAAGTGACAGTCCAACCGATTATTAACCATTCTGAGTGACACAACTGTCATTTCTGTGTACAATATCACTGTACCAGTATTTAAATACAGTAAACTGCGGTTATAACGAACTCAAAGGGACCACTAAGTTTAGTTCGTAATAACCGTAGTTCGTAATAAGCATATGTACAGCATATATACAACAAATGACACTAGTTCATTGAACACCAAGTGTATCGCATGGCACTAGTTCATTGTACACAGAGTGTATCACATGGCACTAGTTCATTGTACACAGAGAGTATCGCATGGCACTAGTTCATTGTACACAGAGTGTATCGCATGGCACTAGTTCATTGTACACAGAGTGTATCGCATGACACTAGTTCATTGTACACAGGGTGTATCGCATGGCACTAGTTCATTGTACACAGAGAATATCGCATGACACTAGTTCATTGTACACAGAGTGCATCGCATGACACTAGTTCATTGTACACAGAGTGTATCGCATGACACTAGTTCATTGTACACAGAGTGTATCGCATGTAACTAGTTCATTGTACACAGAGTGTATCGCATGGCACTAGTTCATTGTACACAGAGTGTATCGCATGAAACTAGTTCATTGTACACAGAGTGTATTGCATGTAACTAGTTCATTGTACACAGAGTGTATCGCATGAAACTAGTTCATTGTACACAGAGTGTATTGCATGTAACTAGTTCATTGTACACAGAGTGTATCGCATGACACTAGTTCATTGTACACGGAGAGTATCGCATGACACTAGTTCATTGTACACAGAGAGTATCGCATGGCACTAGTTCATTGTACACAGAGAGTATCGCATGACACTAGTTCATTGTACACGGAGAGTATTGCATGACACTAGTTCATTGTACATAGAGTGTATCGCTTGACACTAGTTCATTGTACACAGAGAGTATTGCATGACACTAGTTCATTGTACACGGAGAGTATCGCTTGACACTAGTTCATTGTACACAGAGAGTATTGCATGACACTAGTTCATTGTACACAGAGAGTATTGCATGACACTAGTTCATTGTACACAGAGCGTATCGCTTGACACTAGTTCATTGTACACAGAGAGTATTGCATGACACTAGTTCATTGTACACAGAGAGTATTGCATGACACTAGTTCATTGTACACAGAGCGTATCGCTTGACACTAGTTCATTGTACACAGAGTGTATCGCATGACACCAATTCATTGAACACCAAGTGTATCGCATGGCACTAGTTCAGTGTACACAGAGAGTACCGTATGACACTTATTCATTGAACACAAAGTGTATCGCATGGCACTAGTTCATTGTACACGATGAGTATCGCATGATACTAGTTCATGGTACACAGAGAGTATTGCATGACACAAATTCATTGAATACAAAATGTATCGTATGTCACTAATTCATTGTTTGTGTGGTTTTTTTTGTTTAACGCCGTACTCAGCAATATTCCAGCGATATGACGTCTGTCTGTAACCAGAAAATCTAGTGATTGACATCATGAGCATCGATCCACGTAATTGGGATCGATGACATGTATCAACCAAGTCAGCGAGCCTGACCACCCGGCCCCCCTAGTCGCCCCTTACGACAAGCATAGTCGCCTTTTACGACGCCTATGGGTTGCTATAGACCTATTCTACCACGGATCTTCACGGGTCAGTTTATCGGCTCACACTAGTTCATTGATCACAAAGATGGTACTTGTTGCTACCCTGTCTGGCGCTCGGCATTTAAGTTGCTAAAACAAGGACTGGTCAGTTCGGAGTCAGTATGCTGTGTCTGAGTGGGGTATGTTAAACTGCGGCATGGTATCTCAGTGAGCTAGCGCTAAAAATCGGCATCAGTCCGGACTAGTACAAGCAGCCACACACACACACACACACACACACACACACACACACACACACACACACACACACACACACATGCACGCGACGTTAAACCCAATTTCACCTCACCATTGTAGTTTTAATGCCAGTGAGTACAAATGACATATGTTTCATGCAAGTGACAGGATTATGTAACCATAGGTTGAGCCATTGATGATATGCCGCGCTGTCAAAATCCCTCAACTGGAGTCATGACGTGTGTTTATCATCGGGACACAATGTCAAAAATACATCAGACGAACCTAAACGACACCTCAGATTAGCATCAATTTGAAAATATCTTTTTACATATTTATAGATCCAATTAAGACATGCCACCGCATTTTCCTTTTGACAAATGAATGCAGTCTGGTTGTTGAACCATACACTCTTTATTGAGGCATAAACAGACGAAGTGGTCCAAGTCTCGTCTAGAACACGAAAGCTGCCAATCACGGAACTTCTCTTTTTAAATCTCCAACAAACAAAAGAAAAACACAAAGAAATCGGGAATCTGACTGATATACTTCCTTCTTGGAACAAAGAACCACAGGCAATTTTGCAGCACGTGTTACCAAACAACCGCGGCTATAACATGACGGTAACAGGTACTTGAAATGAGCCCCGGTGACGAGGGCATCATGTCCTCATCGGATGGCACAGGTGCCTTTGAAGATAAACAGCATAACTATTACATTATATTGTGTTTCACTATTCATTGACAGAACTTCGCGTTAGGTTTTTTTAAACATATACGAGTCAATAGTTTTCACAAAGAACCTTTTGAAATTAAGTCATATACAGCGTTCGATCGTCACGCCGGGTTCGATTCCTCTCATGGGTACAATGTGTGAAGCCCATTTTTGATGTCCCCCGCCGTGATGGTTCTGGATTATTGCTAATAGCGGCGTAAAACTATACTCACTCACTCACTCACTCCATCGTACGATTCCGACTATATCATAAGCATGTCTTTGTGGATCACCTTGAAACCCAGGAATATTTAAACAGCCGTTGGAAGCAAGACTATATTATAAGTGTTATCTTTTTTGCATTTGTTTGTAAAACAATCTACTACTAACAATCCCGCTGCTGGTAAGACTTTAGCTTTTCAAAAGTATTGCAAAACTTAAAACCTGTTGGCCGATGGTATACCTGTCAGATTACCTGTTCTCATGTCCTTGAGATCCAAAACGAGTTGGACTGACTACAGAAGGATGTTTAATAGACAGCTTCAGAATAATGTACGCGCCTCGGGCTTGATTAAAAGCTAAAGGAAAAAAACGGATAAATATAAAACTTAGGCTCCCGTGAAATATTAGTATTTTTTCGTTTCAGTTTATTGTCAATTTTCAGTTATCTCCAGATTATGCAATCGCGGATGTCATGTCATGTGAAACAAATGATTCTCTTGGTGTATGTTTCCTTATTTATCTCCGGCAGAATTCAGAAATATTTCATACAGTATATTAAATTATACACGGAAAATAACAACATTATCAATCATTGTATTTATCTTTTTTAAACATGCAAAAATATGATAATATGATATTTACTATAATTAAATGCATTATTCTGCATGCACAGTTACATCCCCTTTTTAGAGCTTCAAGCATTACTCTACTACTAACGACCTCCGCGCGCCCTCCCCTTTTGACGTATTCTCGCCTTTATTGGATAAATATTCATTACCGCTTAATAAGTTTGAATATGATCTGCACAACAGTTGCCTGCAAGGCAGTTGATCGCTTTATAAGATCCGCAGAATACATGCGAGGCCTATCTTGTTGGAGACCATCTGCTTCTTTGATTGATGGCACGCGGGGGTTGGGGCTTGTCTCACACAGGACACAATGCAAGGTTTTCCGTTTAGATAAAGAGGATTTCAACATTGCATAACATGTTAGAAAGAGTGTGTAATATGATGGTATGTCAGGAAAAATTCGTTTAATTTATTAGTCTGTGAGCCAGAGCAAGTGTTAAAGACACTCCAAAAAAACCACTTACACTTTTTTGGAAAGATAATGTTATTTTGTATGAAATGTCTTGTGGGCACTTTAGCGAAGCTATCGAATTCGTGTCAAATTTGTGTCGATCGAATAAATAGTCATTAGAGTTCATTACATCAGTTTTGGACGAAAATACAAGAGTTATATATGAAACCTTTGTAAACAATATGTAACCATGAAGGTCATGAATGAGAAAAAAAGTGGATCGGATGGTTACGATGTGTTCGATTGAGTCTTATTGTACCACGTGGGTCACTGCTTGTTATATCAAACATTGGTTTGGTTGGTCAAGGCTGACTATGTTGCCGGACATCGTATAAAAGTGGATAAATTTCAGACTAATATAACTTTCACTCACACATTCAGTAGCCGTTACAACTCCCCGTGGTGGTCCAGGTTAGAAAACACCCATCAACCGATTCTGGTCGTGAGGGCTGACTTCATGGATGAAGTGGTCAGACTTGGTGGCCTTGGTGATGGCGAAGTAGATCGCTGCTCACAATGTCAAGCACTGAATTCTCTGGTCCTGACAAAGTTATTTACAAGCTGTCGTCAAACAACGGGAATGCTGTAATTTCTGCGTTACGGAACAAATTAACAAATGTGATATAACTGCGCGATACCAGACGGGATGGACTGAATGATGCGGGATATTTGGAACTGCATTTCCCCATGGTCTTGAAAATAAGACTTCCCGCCTTGACAATCATCAGGTTTTGTCAACAGCTTGAAAATTGACCAATGTCATTCCAAAAGCGCACTAGTGCCTCAGTGTTTTATTGCTATTCCCCAAGCACAATACTGCCTCAGTGTTTGATCACCATTCCCAAAGCACACTGGTGCCTCGGTGTTTGATCGCTATTCCCAAAGCACATTGGTGCCTCAGTATTTGATCGCCATTCTCAAAGCGCACTAGTACCTCAGTATTTGATCGCCATTCTCAAAGCACACTAATGCCTCAGTGTTTGATCACCATTCCCAAAGCGCACTAGTACCTCAGTGTTTGATGGCCATTCTCAAAGCACACTAGTACCTCAGTGTTTGATGGCTATTCCCAAAGCACACTAATGCCTCAGTGTTTGATCATCGTCCTTATTAATTTGTTACAACTACTGTTGTGTAGGTATAACTGTTTTCTCTTAACTGTATACCTTGATATCGGAACATTATCGGATGTTTTTGACGACGATTTTGACATCCTAGCCCTTAACCTTGTCTGGTTTGATAAGAAGACGACGCTTAACAAAGGCGTGTCGTTTGCATACAAATGTAAAGTTCATACCTCTTAAAAGTACATGTTCAGTATGTTTCTCATTAAAGAAAGAATTAAGAAAAGATATGTTTTTTTTATAAATGACAATATATTTTTAACAAACCTTCTTTTGAACGATATGTATTGTCATCTCCGTCACCACCATTTCAGCGTCAATTTTACATGCTTTAGGACCAAGAGTTGTCATGTCATGTTGGGGATGCTTCGAACGTTTTTTAAAACATACTTGGATTAAAGATCACAATGAGTATACTTCGAACACATTTCGTCTCCGCACGAACCGGAATAAAAACCTTAATTTTTTTTTAAATTTTAAAAGGAGGATAACATGTGTTATCTTTACTCATTTGAAATTTCCCAAACATCCGCATTTGAACTTTGAAAGTAAACCTAATAAAAAGTAACTTTAACTTTTATAAAACAGAAGCTACCCTTAATCGGTCATGCTTATACTAATTAAGGCATACAAAACAAACATTTGAGACACTGTGTTATTCATTATCATATTATTTCAACAGGTGTCATTCAATTTTCCGACAAAGAGTGGCGATCCGGATAGACATTAAAAAAAACCTGTTTGTTTAGGGTGACATGTTTATTCGATAAAAAATCCTCTACTCCCAGGCCTCACATCTCACCGTCGGGCCACTCTAGGTGTCTAATTATTCCCCATTATGACCACTCATGGGAGCCAAACAGCTTGTTCTGACAATGCCCGTAGCGTGTAGTTAACAAAGAACTCCAAAACTCTATATGGATATGGTACCAGGATGTAATTGAGAAGCGGTCTGTGATTGGTTGAGAGTTTATCTCTAGCATGCTGCGACATCAACAAATATCACTGTACTCATTGTAACATGTGGTGCCCTTTGACCTTGTTTCTATACATCCTGACTCTCTTTAATGAACGAAGTGATATTTTGATACTTCTTTAACTTTATGAGGCATAATGTACACCTGTCATTGCGGATTTAACTGAAATTAATGTGCAGTAAAAAAGCGGCGTAAAACCATACTCACTCACTCACTTTGTTATTCGAACGAATGCTGGCATAATTGTTTTTCTGTTTTATTTTTCATATCTTACCGACCTCGCTCCTTGATTTTTGTGGCGTTTCCTGTTTGGTTTAATGTGAACGAAGTATGGGTTTAAGCTGGTTTAAACGGTATCACAGCATCCGCCGTCATATAACTGTAATATTGCTGAGTGTGGCGTTAAACAACAAACAAACAAACAGTATCGCAGCGTGCCGGGTTAATGTTGGACGATCCTTGGTTGAGACAATATCCCATGTCAGGGTCAATGTTTCTGCTGAAACGCTGTGATGGGTATTGTCTCAGCACCATTGTCTGGAACACCATTTTACAAACTGTTACTACGTCACGTCAATCAATAGAGTGAGTGAGTTAGTTAACAGTATTCGAGTTGTATCACAGCTTGGTGTGGGAGAAAAGCCCGAACTGATGCAGGTCTCAGACATTCACGATGTTGGTGAAAATCACTAGCACGAGTGTGGTGATTCTAACCAAGAACAGGGGCGGTCGGGTAGCCTAGTGGTTAAAGCGTTCGCTCGTCACACCGAAGACCCTGGTTCGACTCCCGACATGGGTACAATGTGTGAAGCCCATTTGAGGTGTCCCCCGCCGTGATATTGCTTGAATATTGCTAAAAGAGGCGTAAAACCATACTCACTCACTCATTCCTACCAAGAACAAATACACTGATCAGGACCTGGATTGACTGGTTTGAGGAGTGGATTTTACCTTTAACGCGAACATTATTTAAGCCAATTGATGTTCAATACAAGCAATGAAGGTTTGAAGGTAAATGGGAAACATGGATGGATTTGTTATTTTTGTGACGGCTGCCATCGGTGGGACAGCATAGGCTCACCTTTTCGCGAACACCTGGTATCATCACTGTTTGATAGCGATTCATTAACACATGCTTACAATATGGCCGGAACCTACAATGGACTCTGCTCTCAGTAGAGATTTCTTATGATTAAAGAAATGTTTTTATAGCTTTTATTTGACATTAGTCATATTGTCATCCTTGAGAGTATGATTTCGAAAATAAAAAGCAGTGACTTGTAGAAAGGTGTTTTATTTACTGAGAGCAGATATTGTTAATTGAATCAGCTTTATCATTATCTTACAATGTCAACAATAACAATAAGCTTGATCTTATGAAGACGGGAGCAAATTGATGATTATATTGGGCAATGTATTTAACACGTAAACGCCGGACAATAATCAGTCTCAATCATCCACCGAACCAGAATTCATTGACCCGTGAAGATCTGGGATAGAATAGGTCTATAGCAACCCATAGGTGCCGTAAAAGGCGACTATGCTTGTCGTAAGGGGCGACTAACGGGGCCGGGTGGTCAGGCTCGCTGACTTGGTTGATGCATGTCATCGATCCAAATTGCCTGGGTCGATGCTCATGATATCAGTCACTGGATTGTCTGGTCCGGACTCGAATATTTACAGGCAACCCTCATACAGCTGGAATATTGCTGAGTGTAGCGTTAAACAACAAACAAACAAATATTGAGCGTAAACGACAAAACAGTGATGATATATATATGAATGGATCACTGAAAAAACAGTGATGACTTCAAGCTCTGCCGCCATTAAAAGTCGCAATTCACACAATTTGCGTAAAAAAGTGCATGAAAGTCTTATTTTGGAAAAGATAGTAATTAAGGAAGGAGAAAAATATAGATAAACACAGACTATTAAAGGTTAAAGTATAATCTGTGCAACAGGTAAATGTTGTGTTTTGTTTCCTCATGAGGAAAACATTTAGGATTTGCCTGGAGGGGGGTTGAGTGTTATCTCGCCTCATAAGCGCCAGCTGCAAGGCCAAATTATATTGAATAACGTCATTGTATGTACTCGTACACGTTTCTTTGTTGTTTAACATACTAATCAGAAATGTTCGTGTTAAGTCCCGACAGGGTACACCTGAAAAGTGCTTCGCACAATGGTAGAGGATGAACGAAACTTACACATGATTACAGAAATACAAAGTAATAGCAGCTGATGGTAAGGAAAAGGAAGGTGCAACATGACAATCAACAGAACATGTTAGTCGTGTGTTGTAAGGATGCATACAACCAAGAAAGACGATGAACAATGAACGTTTGATCAATCCACGATTGGTCAAACTTTCGTTTATACGGTGTAGCATCTCCTTATGACAATCTGAGGGCGTCTTGTCTACTCCTCTTGCAGCACCTCGCGCAGTGGCCATTGCATTCTTGGGATGTTTTGCTGCAGGAGGTAGTCAGTTACGACACTAGCACTGTGGGCACGGGTGCATGGTCTTTAAGGGCAACACGTGGGCCAGCATAGCGTGCAAAAAGCACAACTGTTGACGCCAGTATGTTGACTCTGAAGTTCCATGTCCCTTCCATTTTGACAATATGCAGGGACGTTCTGGCAGACATCGTGATCCCGACCATGACAGGCCCATCACCAAATCATGTTGCCTTACGTTGGCGTTTGTATGACGTTCGTTCAACGCCGTCAAACACGTCCTCGTCGATCCAGATGGCCCAGACTGTATCTGAACACATCTGAAAAAAAAATGACATAACACCATCGGCGATTCTCCCAGTGTCCGCGCCCTAAACACCATTGGCGCTGCCTAGAATGTGTCGATTTGTTCAGGGTGTTACAACACATGGTCGCCGAGCATGCATGAATACCCCACCGCCCATGGTCCCAGTTGCACAAAGCGATCTTAGTGCTACGACTATTGAAAGCCTATGTTAAATTATGGGAGTTACGATCATCTTAGCGCTAAGGTCGTTTTGTGCAAGCGGTCTCTGGAGTGTAGCGTAACTGGTGACCTGTCTTATCCTGTGTTTCAGCCACAATTATAAATAAAAATGTCATTAAGTTTGTTTTCATTTATGGGGCTGGCAATTTATAAGTGGATAGCATGACCGTTGAGCTTTTCGGAACTCCAGGGATGAATAATTTGAAGAGAATTGTTTGGTAGGCATTACTTAGAAGTTGAGGGATGACAGAGTCAACACAAACAACTTCTTTCGGTATTGATCCGATTGGCTTCTCACCTATGTTTCTCTATCCATCATGTTGTGACAGTATTATCCTTCTGTTGTCATTACTTACTCATGTTATCCCACTCATGTATGCAATTGTTGTTACTGTTAATCCTCTACTGTTAATCCTCCACCTGCTACTATATACTAGTATATTCTGTACTATGTTCCTCATTCAGTCTTGCTTGACAACGGTATAAGTTTCTGTACCGAAACGTTACTTTTTACATTATTAAAGAAGTTGTTATCCATAAATTGTGTCTACTTTGTGATTTGAGGAGAATAACCCAAATATATATCATGAGATGTACGTTTTCATTCTTTCTATTAAAAACATGTTTTATGTTTCACCGGAGTGTTTGAAGACAAGTTCTGCTATCTGTATTTGAATTGTAGATTTGAATGAATGAGTCAGTTGGTTTAACGCCGCTTTGAAAGTATTCCAGTGATATCACGGCGTGTCAGCTTAAAGTGGGAAGTGATGCAGGCCTCGGACGTTTACTACTTCGGTGAAACGGATATGTAGCTGACAAACCTAGAAACATAACAGGAGCGAACCTGTATTCGAACCCACGAGCATAGGTTTCTGACGTGCACAAGGAACATAGCTCTGCACATGGAGTTGGGGCGCCTTAGACGACTGCCTCAATGTGAATGAAAATCTCAAAGGTCGATGGTATTTACGATTTTAGTGAAACGAGCGTGAACTATCCGCGGCCCCTTGTCCATCTAAGGGACGCAACTCTATACTCTGGTACAGATTCTCACATATTAACGAAATACCCTATATATATACACACACATGCACACGCATACACACACACACACACATACACATACACACACAGACACATACACATACACCCATGCACACACACACACACACACACACACACACACACATATCTTTCTCGCTGGGATCGGTACACACATCCTATATGGAGTTTGAGTGGTGTACTGGAATGGAACTTTGAATGAGACAACTGGAACATACCCTATTTACAGACAAGTCTCCAATATAATATGCTAGGATAGTTTATAAACAGCTGTCAACAGCTGCATATAAGCTGAGGGACGTGGATGTCAGATTCTCTCCACAGACATCGCCCACACCGATTGCCTCCCTGATGAGGAGACATGCGTAGATGATAAAACAGTTTGCCCATAACAGTAATCTAATGGTGAGGTGAGGTGAAATGGGGTTTAACGTCGCGTCCAAGATTATTGCACTTATATAGCGACGTGCACGCGCATTTTTTACGTGTGTGTGTTTGTGTGGCTGCTTGTACTAGTCCGGACTGATGCCGATTTATAGTGCTACCTCACTGAGATACCCTGCCGCTGTTTAACATGAATACCCCACTCAGACGCAGTATACGGTGAGATTGGAGATTGAGGAAAATCTAGACTTGCTGCATTTAGAGCTTTTCCATAACAGAAAGGATGGGCGGTAGGTAGTCTGTCTGCAAGACCCTAGAGAAAAAATGAAAAAGGAGTCCAACACACGTCTAAAATGATTTTGCAAGTCTAGATTGGCTCAGCTCTGAAATTAAGGATTGTTCCGGGCTCCATTCGATTTGTTTTTCATTTTGTAGATATCTGTTTTAAAATATGATGACTTTATTCATGGACACGAAATGTCAGTCTAGGCGGAAGGGAAAATACAATGGTTGAGGGACTACAGACTACGGTTTACAAATTGAATGGGAAATGTGAATCATATGTTACCGGATACAAATGTAGCCTTGACTGACTGGGATACCCAACGTTGGTAGAGATATCGTTGAGACGCCGATCCCGCCAGGGATGTTTTGCGGTTGAGCTCAAGGTGTATTATTAGCAGAGTGGGATGGGTCCAAAACACGACTTGCATCAGACCCGTGTCATGGATTACTTCTCGTTAGTGGAAACGTATCCCTGCGTGTGTGGGTGGGGAAATAGGTCAACCGTAATACCGACTTTGTGGCCGCAACACGGGGGTCATGTCACACGCCGAAAGTCAAATTATTCGAAGTGTGAATTGTTTGCTGGTATATGTTTGACGCAATCTGTCAAAAATGATTTCAGAAGATGTCATCTCAGACCGAAAATTGGTTAAATGTGGACAGACATTAGCTATTTATTTCTTCCTGCTATTCGAATATTATATATGATTATCAAAATTTAATCGAAAATTAAGTATGGGCTTGATATTTACAATTGACGTCATCATGGTAAACTGCTTTGAATGAAAGTAGTGTTCAAGTTAGTGACACATCCATTTCAAATGCTCGCGTGAATATTTCCATGAACAGAGTCACGTAAACACAGCAGCTACCTAATTTCCATATCATGCCACAGCTTACATATCTATACATAATCTCAAACGAGTGCATTTTGAAAGGGAATATATCAACACAAGTCGATAAAGGTTAAAAACTCCGAGGGATTTAAACATCTGTTGACAACTATTGATATATTTGATATAAAAAGATCAAGGGTATGATTATATTTATCATCCAAAATCATTCTTCCATATTTTCAGTTTGTCATTTGTAATAACCAGTGTCATGGGTGTAGAAATAGAATGGCAGAGAGTTTAGTGATGTAATTCATTTGTGACGTCATGTTAACTGTTGACGTCACAATGTACTGCAAAGCATTGTGGTACAATTTCTTAGAGACATTGCTTGTTCTCCCTTGGCAGGCTCTCTCTCTCTCTCTCTCTCTCTCTCTCTCTCTCTCTCTCTCTCTCTCTCTCTCTCTCTCTCTCTCTCTCTCTCGTAAATAAACGGAAATGCAACATAAGGCGTTTCACAATGTTAGACGGTGATATACCCCGAACGTATTTTGTTGATAAGTTGATCAGTGCATTGACTGACTCAGTTGACCAAACAAAAGCTCAGATCAGTAAATATCCTTTGTATGATTGTGTACATTTTTGGGCGTGTGTTACGTGACATGCTATTTTGCACTTCACAAAGATATATTGCTCGGGTCACCGTCCAATCCACGACAAAACAATGTGTTGTTGTGTTGCATAAGATAAGCACGGCCCTCATTCCATGTCTATGGCCAGACAGCTCGTAATATCTAAGGGTAGGGTTAGGGTCGGATGGGGCTCAGGGTGTGAGCAGTTGGTGGATTAGGGGCGGGGTCGGATCAGGGTAGAATGGCTTGAATGGGGATTGGGTGGGGGTGTCAATGGTGTTTGGAGTGGGAATGGGGATAGGGGTCAGTGGGGGTAGGAACTGAGGTGGGTGTCGGAGTTGGCGTACCGAAGGGGGTGGATTGGGGTTTGGACGTCGGAGTAGGGCTAGGGTTGAGGTTATAGTAAAGGATGTGATCGGAGGCGGTCGGAGTAGGGTAGGAGGTTTGGGTGTGGGTTGGATGGTGTTTGGAGTGAGAATGTAGACAGGGGTCGAAGTAGGGGTAGGAAATGAGGTGAGTGTCGGAGTTGAGTTGAGTTTGGAGGTCGGAGTAGGGCAGGGGTTGGGGTTTTAGTAAAGGATGTTAGAGGAGCTGACGTGGTGTAGGAGTGGAGTTTGGAGGTCGGAGTTAGGCTGGGGGTCGGGGTTGGGGTTATAGGAAAGGATGTGGTCGGAGTGGAGTTTGGAGGTCGGAGTAGGGCAGGGATTGGGGTTGTAGTAAAGGATGTAAGAGGAGCTGACGTTGTGTCGGAGTGGAGTTTGGAGGTCGGAGTAGGGCAGGGGTTGGGGTTGTAGTAAAGGATGTAAGAGGAGCTGACGTGGTGTCGGAGTGGAGTTTGGAGGTCGGAGTAGGGCAGGGGTTGGGATTATAGTAAAGGATGTGAGAGGAGCTGACGTTGTGTAGGAGTGGAGTTTGGAGGTCGGAGTAGGGCAGGGATTGGGGTTGTAGTAAAGGATGTAAGAGGAGCTGACGTTGTGTCGGAGTGGAGTTTGGAGGTCGGAGTAGGGCAGGGGTTGGGGTTGTAGTAAAGGATGTAAGAGGAGCTGACGTGGTGTCGGAGTGGAGTTTGGAGGTCGGAGAAGGGCAGGGATTGGGGTTGTAGTAAAGGATGTAAGAGGAGCTGACGTTGTGTCGGAGTGGAGTTTGGGGGTCGGAGTAGGGCAGGGGTTGGGGTTGTAGTAAAGGATGTAAGAGGAGCTGACGTGGTGTCGGAGTGGAGTTTGGAGGTCGGAGTAGGGCAGGGGTTGGGATTATAGTAAAGGATGTGAGAGGAGCTGACGTTGTGTAGGAGTGGAGTTTGGAGGTCGGAGTAGGGCAGGGATTGGGGTTGTAGTAAAGGATGTAAGAGGAGCTGACGTGGTGTCGGAGTGGAGTTTGGAGGTCGGAGTAGGGCAGGGGTTGGGATTATAGTAAAGGATGTGAGAGGAGCTGACGTTGTGTAGGAGTGGAGTTTCGAAGTCGGAGTTATGCTCGGGTTCGGAGTTGGGGTTATAGGAAAGGATGTGGTCGTAATGGAGGGCGAGGTCGCATCGAAGATAGAATCAATGCTTCTGAACATTTTCCCAGGAAAAAAGTGACGCGATTAAAAAAAAATATTCCTGTTAAATTTGAATCCACATTTCAAAATATATAATGTATTGTAACAAAATACCTGGGGCCACTGGGATATTTGATACATGACCACAACAATACATTTCAACAGTCAGTGAATCTACACAATACAACAACATTATTTCGTAATTGGATATGGTGTGGTGTGTACTCATTGTATCATCTGATGCGGAACAGGGATTATATTGTACACACAATGCCTTGTGGTTGAAGTAGAGAAACGTGTCTGTCAACAATTAACAAACGAAACGATATCACATTAAATATGATGAAATATTAAACTGGGTTTGTTCAACTACCATACGGCGCGTACCAGGGTTTCCGTGACAAACAACCCTGTATTGTGACAAGACAGTCACAGGTACAGCTGTTTGTCACGCTTGGGTGAGATTTTGTCGGAACTCTCCGAGAACAAGGACTATCTATAACCCAGGAGTAGCTTCACATTTCTTAGAAGGATTTCGTCGGAAAATGCGGACATGTGCCCGTTTGTGTCACGCCACCTCCCCATGCATGGCCTGAAGGTGAAGGTCGGATTTTATGCTTCACGAGAGACTTGCTTGCTTGATAAATAACATGTCTGTTATATGTCTCATATGGACGGAAAGTGGTGTTAGAAGATTTTGTTTAAGGTACATACATACATACATACATACACACACACACACACACACACACACACACACACACACACACACACACACACACACACACACACACACACACACACACACACACACACACACACACACACACACATACATACATACATGTGAATAATCGAGTCCAGACCAGATAATCCAGTACATACATACATACATACATACATACATACATACATACATACATACATACATACATACATACATACATACATACATACATACATACATACATACATACATACATACATACATACATACATACATACATACCTACATACATTCCGGCGGTCTGTGAATAATCGAGTCCAGACCAGACAATCCAGTGACTGACATCATGAGCACCGACCCAGGCAATTAGGATACGATGACATGCATCAACCACGTCAGCGAGTCTGACCACCCAATCCCGTTAGTCGCCTCTTACGACAAGCATGGGTTGCTCAATGTACATGTAATCACATTTGAGTGAGTGAGTTGGGTTTAACATTATTCCAGATATATCGCGGTGTGTCAGCTTAATGTGGGAGGAAAGCCTGAAGTGATGCAGGTCTCAGACGTTTACCACTTCGGTGATACCCACGAGCACGGGGATGGTCGTGACAAACCTAGAAACATAATCGGGGCGAACATGGATTCGAGCCCACAATCATAGGTTTCTGGCGTGCCCAAGGGACGCAACTCTGCACAGCGAATCGCGGACCTTAGACACCTCACTCAGCAGTTTCCAACAATGTCAGTCATACATGTTAATGATCGCTTGGAAAAGTTCGTAGAAACGCACCCGTTCACTCGCCAGTAACAGAAAAAATACTTGCTGTAAAAAGTTCCGGTGCATCACTGACTGTCATGGTAAATAATATACAAACGCAAACAAATATCGATTTTGCAACATAACAATATGTTGATATCCATGGAACTTGAATTCATCATGACAGTGTCAACACATGTCTTCTGTCAACCTCATCTGAGGTCAATTGTTAGTTCACATGTAAAATTCTAACGGCCTCGGAGGAGCCCCAGGTGCAAAACTAGTTGTGACTTTGGGGATCATATCCTATACGTAAAGTACGTGCAATGTACATGTAAATCACATGTAAAGTACGTACAATATATATGTAATCACATGTAAAGTACGTACAATATATATGTAATCACATGTAAAGTACGCGCAAAGTACATGAAATCACCTTCTGAGACATTGATGGAATACTTCGCAATAGTCCCCGTGAGTGATATTGCCGAAATAGTGCTAAATGGTCCCCCCGAAATAGTGCTAAATGGTCCCCCGTCATTATATTGCTGAAATATTTCTGCATAGTCCCTTCTGTGATAATGCTGGAATGATTCTAAATAGTCCCTTTTGTGATATTGCTGGAATATTTCTAAATAAGCCCTTCTGTGATATTTCTCGAATAGTTCTAGATCACCAGACCCCCCCCCCCCCCCCCCCCCACACACACACACACCACCACACACACACACACACACACACACAAATACACACCCCAGCCGTGACTGTGTGACATAGTGTTAAAGGGCATTTACCCAACTCCCACATTCACTTTTTAAGAATATATAATTCCTAAAACTTAGCATTTTCATTGTCGAATCTTGATACGGTGACACTTTATACCTCGAAACTGATACTGATAATCACAGTGACAGTGTATTGCTTCCCATCACCCCACGTGTAGGACTTCGTGCCCGTATACACGTCGCATCAGCGTTTACGTCAAAGATTAGTGTTTATTTTTTTAGAATCTCACTAAACTTAGAAAAGCTGTCTTAAAATAGGCACCAAGGTGAAGGTGCGGAGGAAAGGTCCAGCTAGATTCTATTATACCATAATACATGTCTTAGAAATAACGTAGGCGATCACAATACCGAGGATATGGCGACTGGTATCGTGTTGTCAATTTAGCCACGGCATTGTTGTAGTATGACGTCAATCCATTAAAGCGTGTCTGAACGCTGTGTGGGTTTTTTGTGGGAGGGGGTGTATATTTTAATTTAGTAGCAGCAAACGTGACCTGAATTTACTGATGTTTCGCTTAATAGGGTTTCTA
Source organism: Haliotis cracherodii (assembly GCF_022045235.1). Classification (NCBI taxonomy): domain Eukaryota; kingdom Metazoa; phylum Mollusca; class Gastropoda; order Lepetellida; family Haliotidae; genus Haliotis; species Haliotis cracherodii. The sequence goes on along the minus strand of NW_027266270.1, from coordinate 13,133,250 downwards.
ATGTATCTGTTGCCTCATCTGGTATTATTTTTGGAAATATAATTCATGTAAATTTAATCTCAGTTGCTTTATTATTCATAGCTGACGATAAGTTTCACTCATGTTGCCGGGACAAATGAGTGCAGGAGGCGCCATAGTGTGAGGGTTTGATTAGTAGTGGCATATAAGACTGATGATGGCTGTCTCAACGTGGTAACAGCTGCTGTAGTTTGGGTCACGCCATGTGACACGTGGGGGCGTTTGTTTGTTGTTTTACGCCGCACTCAGCAATATTCCAGCTATATGACGGCGATCTGAAAATAATCCAAAATGGACCACACAATCCAGTGATCGATAGTATGAGCAACGATTAACGCTTTTGGAGTACGATGATCAGCAATCAACCAGACAACCCGATCCAGCTGGGCGCCTTTTATGTCAAGCACAGGTTCCTGGGGACCTATTCTAACCCGGAATCCAAAATTGGTTTCAAGCTAATTAATGACATTGGAATGTTAGCGTTTTGCATGAAAAATACTTGTTTCGTTACAATTACTGTTCCGTGCCAGTATTCGATGTTATAGGAGAAAATAGATTTACGATACGTCATAATGTATCTGAAATACTCGTCAAAGAACGTTAAATACAGCTCATGTCATTATTCTTGTGACCTCATCTTATATGTTCAGGGCACGTTTGGCTCAGTCAGGGTTGCGTCCCTTAGGCGTATCAGGATCTTATAATCGTGGGTTCGAATCCAACATTCGCCGTGGGTTCGAATCTAAGATTCGTTGCTATTATGTATTTGTCAGCAATATGACTGTACGAAGAGTTTACCACATCAAGGCGATCTGCCGTGACATAACTGAAATACTGTTCAACCATACTCACTAATCTTATTGTTCTGGTGGACACGGGTTTCCCATTCTAAGAACCACATGATCTCGTGTTCGAACCCCGGTTCGCCCTGATTATGTTTCTAGGTTTGTCAGCACCATACCCGTGCTCGCGGGAGACCTGCATCACCTCGGGCTTTCCTCTGCCGTGATATAACTGTAAAAGCGGCGTTAAACCCAACTCACTCACTCACTCATTCCTAACGCGTCTCAAGCTGCAATACCGCTGGTAAACCTCTCCGTCCAATGTATTCTTTATTTAACTCGCTTTAACCGCAAGGCTACATACCCTAGCTACTTAATTTGTAGGAGAGCTTAAGCGGCCAATTACAACAAACAATATTATGACTTCAACAGTATGACTAAGTGACGAGCAACACTAGTCACTCGCACGCGGATACGCAACGCTTTCCTGTGGGCGACAAACAGAGCAGATAAACCAGTGACTGAGAGCATCACCGATAATCCACACTGATAAATCCGATAATCCACTGAAGTGTTTTTTTGTTGTCTCACTCGTAGATATCTGTAAAATGCAATTGAAACAAAACAAACATATTGTAAACATATATGGTTACATACGACCAATCGCTGAGCGATTTGTGAGAGACAATAAAACAAATTAATATATGCATAAAATAATAGTTTATAAGGTGGCTAAAATACCTTCACATGCACAATATGCTTGAATATTTAAATATTCATTTTAATATTTGAACGCAAAAGATAAGATCTGGGTTTAGTACAGGCCATTGCCTTAAGATAAGGTAATGCGTATAAAGCTACATGCATTATGTCGGTTGGCCCTCTTGTCGTTATATGCAAGGCATGAAAATAAAACTTATTTTTCGTCCGCAATCAATATGTTCAGTTGAAACTATAACTTTCTTCATAAGGTACATTCTCGTAGCGATCAGTCTCTATTCTTAAAGGCGCCTCTCCACATCTAAATTTAGACAATGCACTCCTGTGATTTCTGCTGAGCGGATGTTTCACAGCGTCATGAGTGCGACTTGACGTTTGAAGTGAGTGAGTGAGTATGGTTTTACGCTGCTTTTAGCAATATTCCAGCAATATCACGGCGGGGGACACCAGAAATGGGCTTCATGCACTGTACCCATGTCCGGAATCGAACCCGGATCTTCAGTGTGACGAGCTAACGCTTCAACCACTGGGCTACCCGACCGCCCCTTTGACGTTTGGAACGATTTCAGATCAACCATAGGAATTACGATAAGTGAGGACAACAACAACTGGTTTCTATTGAAACACATGGGAGTGGGGTTTTAATCGATAAAAAATAAATTTGAGCCAGAAAAAATAATTCTGCTTCTCTGTTGATAAAAAAATAAATAATATCGCATCTCCCCCTACCCCAATCCCCAAGCCCCAACCCAAAGAATATGAAATGGTCGGTCCTCGATAATTGCACTTATACAGCGACGTTGTTAACTATTGAGGTAAAGCCAGTGTTATTTAACAACGTCTTTCAGTACAGATGTAAATTCCGACAAGGAAAATGGGGGATTGATTTTATCAAAAAGATAAAGGGATGTACATCTCAGGTTGCAAATGAAGATAAGGTCCCGGATTTTACCTCCAGGTGTAGAAACCAGTTTCTGATAGGTTTCAGAACACAAAAGAAAAACTATACGCTTGACTATATATATATAATTATTAAACATTTGTGAGACACTGTATGATTATCGTTTATGTCATATACTAACCATTATATGAGCCCATGGAGTTCTAGGTTCAAATGGATGGGATGTGATGGCATCCATTAACCGAGCCTGACATCCCGTTAGTCGCTTTTGACAACAAGTATAGTCGTCTCTTAAGAAAGGCATGGGTTCTATTCTAACCCGAAACCTCCAGGTCGCACTGTCAGGCTCCGTGACTCCGTGACTAGGCTGAATGCGCGCAATCGTACCCTAGTACCTTTACAATATCAATCACTGGATTCGATTCCTCACACGCCGTCGTCATATAGGTGGAATATTGTTGAGTGTGGTATTAAACAACAAACGAGCAAAACAGACAAACCATTTTTCATTATTAATTTGTATTATTACTGACTTTTAATTGAATCATTTTTGTGTGTTAGTGAGTGAATTTGAATTTAAGTTACATCGGCAATAATTTAGCCATGCAGCTGCAACTGTGTCCAGTATTCTATGATCGTCAGTGGCACGCGGTCCTGGGCAAAGAGCACAGGTCACAAATCAAGTGAGGTTAAGAGAGTCCTTGGATGAGTGACCGGGAGTTTCTAGGGCTTCGGTCCTGCCCCACACTGAAGCACATGTAACATATGGCGTCTCCTTGGACAAGTGACATTGTTCAAAATGTGCCTCTGTTCAACCAGCAGTGAATGGGTACCCGGTAGGATGAGATGGCAATGGTTGTTAACCTTCTAGCGCCTAACAGACAGATTGCGTTGTATGTTCCCCGGGGAGCTCAGAATGATTGTTGAGTGCAAACTGATCCAGTGATAGGGGTAATAATAGCGCTTTGAGCATGCCCATGTGTGGTGTGGAAAGTTATTACTTGCCCGTGTAGAGATCACCTGTTTAATAAACATACAGCTGTATTACACATTGTGTAATACCAAACAAAACGCGTGCTTATGTACTGCGGGAACAAGTTCCGCTCACGACCACTGAAAACTCTCAGCATCGCTTGGCTTATTCAACGACATTGCGTGTTGAGATGATAGATCACAGAGAGGAGCTTATGCACACTCGATGACTCCAGCAACCTTGTTTCTAGGCTGACGTCACATAGCATTGTTTCGTCGATGGATCTAGCAACACAAATCCACTAATTACGTCATCGGATATTTTGACGTGATTGTAAACTTTGTGGTGCAGGTCCCCGTTCCACAAGGCGATCGCACTGTGGCGCAACGACAGTCGTAAGTTTCTGTTAAAGAATGTGAGTTAGGATAACCTTAGCGCTACGATGACTTTGTGGAACGGACGCCTGTATTCTAAAGGTGTGCGGTTGTAGGGTATTAAATTAATATGTGTCAGAGTTTTACGTGTTTGAAGTATTATTCTGTTAAACTCAATTGGACTACGTTGTGGATCGTGTATGTGTCTGTCTATTCATACACGACAGTGAAATTCGAAAAAGTTATAAATATCAAGTAATAAATAAAATACTAAACTCGCTCCCGTGTAACTTTAAAATTGGTATTACACGGGAGCTCGTTTAGTTTTCTATATATGCACAATATAAATGGCCTATGATTATTTGTATACTCTCAAAAGGGCCGTGAGTCTTCATTTGGCAGCACCGGTGCTTGTGTGTTTCAAGTGACAATGCAAACATCAAAGACGTTCATAACTTCGAGCTTTCCGCATACACCCCTTGATGTAACTTACTGCAGCTGTTGAACCTAGGTCACACAATGATTGGGGCATAATCAAGGAACAGCTATTTAAACGAGGTCACACAGGGATTGTGGCAATATCAAACAATGCTGTTTAAAGGAGGGCACACAGTGACTGGAGACGTTTTGAACCAAAGTCAACATCGTGTAGACTTTGCTTGTGCACGTCTTTTGGGAAATAAAGGCACTCCATAGGATTGTCTTTGTTTATTATCTGTTTGCTGTGATGACCAGTATCATAAAGAGGACAGACATGACGAATCAAACGCTCAAACGAATCAGGACATGGTTGGTAGGTCGGATATTACGCCACTTATGTCATACAGGACGGGGTTTGAATTGTCCCTTCCCATGACAACAACAACAATCGAAAATAGAGTCACGACGACTTTACCCGGACCCATCACTCTACCACTTGCGCCCACGTTTCCTTAATTATTCAAGCAAATCATAATTCGTTCAAGTATTCGTGTTCCTCATGCGACCAAATGACCCTGGTTGTTACGTTCAATATAGTTTCACGGCTATGTCTTGCGCTTATGTTAAATCTCGGTTGACCATTATTTTTATTACTTTATCAATCTGGGATTTGCAGAAAGACATTTCAATTAGAAAATATTAAATTTTTTACAAACCTTGTGTGGGCATCACTTGAAACGGAAAGAAATCTTTTCCTGTTTGAAAGCCATTTAAAATATATATATATATATATACAATCGAACCTCGCTTATCCGGACACGTATATACATATAGTGTACAAAACGACACATCTCGCTTCAAGAGACTACGGAATCGGTTGGTCAGGCTCGCTGACGTCATCGTATTCCAATTGCGTGGATCGATGCTCATGATATCAGTCACTTGATTGTCTGGTCCAGACTCGATTATGTACAGAACGCCGTCATATAGCTGGAATGCTGCTGAGTGTAGCGTTAAACAAAAATCAAACCAACAAATCGAAAGACAATCTTTAAGCTAGGAACTTCCGAAAAGCAGGGACGTAAGGTCGCTAAGAATGTTAAGATCGCGAATTGAACATGTTTTTATCAAATTAAAGCCGTTAACAATTCAAACAATATCTGAATATGAATATGTAACCCACCACGTCATTCCGTTTTAGAAAGCAACAGCTACACAAAACGTCACGGTTGACCAATTTCCATCATTGTACCTTTCCGCAAGTCACGATGACCAGTGTGCAATCAGGACCATCAATACAACCACAGGTGAAAAATTGTCAGCTTCTCCGATCGGCCAAATGATAAATTCGTAATCAGAAAAATATTACCTGCGGCAAGGTATGCTAATATCAGCTGTGAAAACCCATTAGCAATGAAACACCTGTGTGACTGACTGTCGAAATTGACATGAAATTGACTCCCCATTGACAAGGGATGAGGGCTCCCAGGGTTTATCGTTGTACTGTTTTATTGTTTAACGTCGACTTTGCGATAACAAAAACTATCATTAATGTCAAAAAGCTTATTTTTAGTATGATTAAAATATTTGAACTAGTTGTGTCTGTGTGTTACAGCACATGGTACACGAGTTTATGGGCATTTTTAATCATTCATATATATTTTTTTAGATTAGCGAAGAAAAAATGAAGGGTCGTTGGGCATTGCTGTGTGTCCTTCAATATGTTGTGACAAAACAATTGTAGATGACTTCACAGAACATTTAGCGTGTTTTGAAACAGTGACCGAACAAATATCCTGTTTTAAACAACACCACTCCCCACCCCTTTACCACAACGACCACGACCACCTTCCACAACCCCACCCGATTATTAAATGGTCTGTGCCTTATCAAGAATTAATACTTTTTAAAAACTGTTACATGTTTAATATTAACATTGAAACGAATTGAACCTAGGAAATCCGCTCAGAGCGGACAAACGATTCATGCACAGGAAGCCGACCTCTTGGTTATACGAGGGCCGATTAAGTGGAAAGATTTAGTGTGCATGGCCCGATCAGGAAAAATAGGACTATGAGGTGTTTCCTTACATGTTAATCCCGGGGTGGGGGTGAGGGTCAATGTCGGGCGCTGCGATTCGCTGTGCAGAGTTACGTCCCTTGGGCGCGCCAGAAACCTATGATTGTGAGTTCGAATCCCGGTTCGCCCCGATTATGTTTCTAGATTTGTCAGCACCATACCCGTGCTCGTAGGTTTCACCGAAGTGGTAAACGCCAGCATCACTTCGGGCTTTCCTCCAACATTAAGCTGACAAGACGTGATATAACTGGAATACTGTTTACAGCGGCACTAAACCCTACTCACTCACTGTATTTCCTCGTCCTCTAGGTTAAGTTCAGATAAATCAAGAAAAATGCAAACGGGAATACCTGTGTTATCAGTAAGACCTTAGCAACAATAAAGGAAGTTTATATTTTAGATCTTAGGGACACATTTGCTTTTCATTCGTGTAATTATTTACATTTTCATATGCAAAAACATAAACTACTGTAAAATGTCAATTCTAAACTGGGCGGCAAACGAAAGTATAGTTCCGTGATCGATAAAAAATAACAAGAAGAGGTTTTGTTTTGATTTATAATATAATCTAGGGAGGGGTAACAAATGATTGATCAACCACAGTTTGAATAAAATTGTGCAATCATAGGTAATGTAAGCTCAAGGTAAACAATGGTGGGGTAAGAAATTTCATTTTCAAAAGTTGTCTGAAATGTCACCAAAAGCTTGTTAGACACATTACAAGTTCCATTGTCGACACAGTTGCCTCAATAGCGAGTATGACCTCCAGCTGCCTCAATGCATGCTGTGCTATGCCGCCTCATCGATGACGTCAGTCTTCTGATGACGTGGATTGGAATCCGTTGCCACTCGTCTCTCAGGGCCTGCTGCAATTCTTGTCTGTTGACGGGAGGCTGATGGTTTGCTCTAATCTGTCTGTCAATATGGTCCCACAGATGTTCAATAGGATTCATATCGGGTGAGTGGGCGGGCCAGGGCAAAACGTCAACGTTCTGCTGGTTTAGAAAGTTCCGAGTCAGTCTTACAGTATGGGACCGGGCATTGTCGTGTTGAAACAGTGTCCCTTGCTGTTGGTTTTGTAAGAATGGAAGCACAACTGGCTGCAACACTTGGTCTCTGTACTGCACAGCGGTCAGGTTTCCCTGATCTCAACAAATACCGCCCCACACCATGACACCTCCCCCGCCGAATGGATGGACCTCTCGAATACACGCCGGAGCCAAACGTTCCCTCTGTGTCGATAAACTCGTTCTCTGCCGTCATTTCGAAACAAGTTAAAGGGACTTTCATCGGTAAACAGCACTCGACACCAATTTCTCACTTGCCAGCGTCGAACCTGCCTCGCCCATCGCAGTCTCAGGCGTCGATGTTGAGCAGTCAGTACCATTTCTAGGAAAGGACGATACGCTCGGATTAGAGCAGTAAGTACTGTACGTTGGCTAATGGGATGTCCCAACGCTGTTGCTGCCGTCACCGTCGCCGTTACGAATCTTTTTCGCATGTGAATGAGCCGTATCTGACCGTCTTCCGGTGGTGTTGTCACTCGGGGTCGTTGGCCTGTCCTGTGTCCTCCGATCCCTGTCTGCCTGTACCGTTGAATCAGCCTGGCTGCTGTCAAAGGTGTACAACCAAACCTTTTGGAAATGTGGACCTGTGTTGCTCCCATTTCGCCCCCCACCACCTCTCTCTCTCTCTCTCTCTCTCTCTCTCTCTCTCTCTCTCTCTCTCTCTCTCTCTCTCTATCTCTCTCTCTCCCCATTCAGACTTGATAGATATTCGGATTAGAACAGCCATCTGTTAGTGAGTGAAAATGTATTTCGTTTATAAAACGGTCGCTGTCGAAGAAGTAACAGTGATCGCAACCATGACGCGATTTTGGAAATGTCCTCCACTTGTCCATTATAAAACGTTTTAAAATTTGAAAGCTTTACTGAGGTCTCACGTGAAACGTCTTGGTCACATTACCTTGTTTTGAGTGAAATTCTAATTCACAGGTTCGGTGTTAAACTTTAAGTGATATATCAAGACGATTTATAGCAAGTTCGATGTTATGCTTCAAGTGAGGCATCACGACGTTTCGAAGCAAGTTCGTGGTTATGCTTCAAGTGAGGCATCACGACGTTTTGAAGCAAGTTCGGGGTTTTACTTCTGGTATGATATTGTTTTGAAGCACATTGCAATGTTTGAATTTAGCTGCATTTTAGTTTCAGATGATATATCACGGGTGTGTGTTTCTTTGTTTGTTTTTATTGACGGACATATGTATAATGTTTTGAATAATTGTTAGACAAGGCCATACGCTCATCAGTGACAAGTTATTGGCTACAATATACGCACGCTGAGTCGCTACGACTTGTCTTGCTCTTTTGTGTTGTAAGTGCACATTTATATTTGCTATTTTATTGTATCCGCCATGTTACCAGACACCTATTCGCCATCCACCAATCCGATCCAGCCTTTTGTGTCAACATCGAGGTACAATCAAGCACGTGACTATTGTACATAATGTCTAGCGGCGTTAAAAGTTATGAGGTGGTTGCACTGTTAAACACTGTCACTACGCGTGACAATATAGATATGATAGATCACAATTAATGAAATGTTAATTGATCTTATGATCATTGCTTTGGTTTGGGTCTTATACGGCCATAAGGTACAATACGATAGGTACAATACGAAAATGTTAACATTGTATGTGACGGAGATAATTGTAATGAAACTGATCATTCACAACCAGTGCGTGATGTGTGATGTATGAGTGGTAAGTGGTGAGTAGTGATGTGTGATGGTTGAGTGGTAACTGGTGTTGTGTGATATGTGATGTGTGAGTAGTGATGTGGGTGTGGTGAGTAGTGATGTGTGATGTATGAGTGGTAAGTGGTGATGTGTAAGTAGTGATGTGTGAATGTTGGTGTGTGGTGGGTGAGTAGTGATGTGTGATGTATAAGTGGTAAGTGTAAGTAGTGATGTGTGAATGTTGGTGTGTGGTGGGTGAGTAGTGATGTGTGATGTATAAGTGGTAAGTGTAAGTAGTGATGTGTGAATGTTGGTGTGTGGTGGGTGAGTAGTGATGTGTGATGTATAAGTGGTAAGTGTAAGTAGTGATGTGTGAATGTTGGTGTGTGGTGGGTGAGTAGTGATGTGTGATGTATAAGTGGTAAGTGTAAGTAGTGATGTGTGAATGTTGGTGTGTGGTGGGTGAGTAGTGATGTGTGATGTATAAGTGGTAAGTGTAAGTAGTGATGTGTGAATGTTGGTGATGTGGTGGGTGAGTAGTGATGTGTGAATGTTGGTGTGTGGTGGGTGAGTAGTGATGTGTGATGTATAAGTGGTAAGTGTAAGTAGTGATGTGTGAATGTTGGTGTGTGGTGGGTGAGTAGTGATGTGTGATGTATAAGTGGTAAGTGTAAGTAGTGATGTGTGAATGTTGGTGATGTGGTGGGTGAGTAGTGATGTGTGAATGTTGGTGTGTGGTGGGTGAGTAGTGATGTGTGATGTATAAGTGGTAAGTGTAAGTAGTGATGTGTGAATGTTGGTGTGTGGTGGGTGAGTAGTGATGTGTGAAGTATAAGTGGTGATGTGTAAGTAGTGATGTGTGAATGTTGGTGTGTGGTGGGTGAGTAGTGATGTGTGATGTATAAGTGGTAAGTGTAAGTAGTGATGTGTGAATGTTGGTGTGTGGTGGGTGAGTAGTGATGTGTGATGTATAAGTGGTAAGTGTAAGTAGTGATGTGTGAATGTTGGTGTGTGGTGGGTGAGTAGTGATGTGTGATGTATAAGTGGTAAGTGTAAGTAGTGATGTGTGAATGTTGGTGATGTGGTGGGTGAGTAGTGATGTGTGAATGTTGGTGTGTGGTGGGTGAGTAGTGATGTGTGATGTATAAGTGGTAAGTGTAAGTAGTGATGTGTGAATGTTGGTGTGTGGTGGGTGAGTAGTGATGTGTGATGTATAAGTGGTAAGTGTAAGTAGTGATGTGTGAATGTTGGTGTGTGGTGGGTGAGTAGTGATGTGTGATGTATAAGTGGTAAGTGTAAGTAGTGATGTGTGAATGTTGGTGTGTGGTGGGTGAGTAGTGATGTGTGATGTATAAGTGGTAAGTGTAAGTAGTGATGTGTGAATGTTGGTGTGTGGTGGGTGAGTAGTGATGTGTGATGTATGAGTGGTAAGTGGTGATGTGTAAGTAGTGATGTGTGAATGTTGGTGTGTGGTGGGTGAGTAGTGATGTGTGATGTATAAGTGATGATGTGTAAGTAGTGATGTGTGAATGTTGGTGTGTGGTGGGTGAGTAGTGATGTGTGATGGTTGAGTGGTAAGTAGTGTTGTGTGATATGTGATGTGTGAGTGGTGATGTGGGTGTGGTGAGTAGTGATGTGTGATGTATAAGTGGTGATGTGTAAGTAGTGATGTGTGAATGTTGGTGTGTGGTGGGTAAGTAGTGATGAGTGATGGTTGAGTGGTAACTGGTGTTGTGTGATATGTGATGTGTGAGTGGTGATGTGGGTGTGGTGAGTAGTGATGTGTGATGTATAAGTGGTAAGTGGTGCTGTGTGATATGTGATGTGTGAATGATGGTGTGTGGTGAGTTGTGATGTGTGATGCATGAGTGGTAAGTGGTGCTGTGTGATATGTGATGTACGAGTGGTGAGTAGTGATGTGTAAGTAGCGAATGCTGGTGTGTTGTGGGTGAGAGGGGATATTTGATGTGTGATGCGTGATGAGTAGTGTGTAACGTGTGAAGTGAGTGATGATGTGTGGTGGTGCTGTGTGAGTGGCGATGTGTGAGTGGTGCTGTGTGAGTGGTGATGTGTGAGTGGTGGTGTGTGAGCAGTGATGTGTGATGTGTGAGTGGAGAGTGGTGATGTATGGTGTGTGAGTAGTGATGTGTGATGTGTGAGTGGAGAGTGGTGATGTATGGTGTGTGAGTAGTGATGTGTGATGTGTGAGTGGAGAGTGGTGATGTATGGTGTGTGAGCAGTGATTTGTGATGTGTGAGTGGAGAGTGGTGATGTATGGTGTGTGAGCAGTGATTTGTGATGTGTGAGTGGAGAGTGGTGATGTGTGGTGTGTGAGCAGTGATGTGTGATGTGTGAGTGGAGAGTGGTGATGTATGGTGTGTGAGTAGTGATGTGTGATGTGTGAGTGGAGAGTGGTGATGTATGGTGTGTGAGCAGTGATGTGTGATGTGTGAGTGGAGAGTGGTGATGTATGGTGTGTGAGTAGTGATGTGTGATGTGTGAGTGGAGAGTGGTGATGTATGGTGTGTGAGCAGTGATTTGTGATGTGTGAGTGGAGAGTGGTGATGTGTGGTGTGTGAGCAGTGATTTGTGATGTGTGAGTGGAGAGTGGTGATGTGTGGTGTGTGAGCAGTGATTTGTGATGTGTGAGTGGAGAGTGGTGATGTGTGGTGTGTGAGCAGTGATTTGTGATGTGTGAGTGGAGAGTGGTGATGTGTGGTGTGTGAGCAGTGATTTGTGATGTGTGAGTGGAGAGTGGTGATGTGTGGTGTGTGAGCAGTGATGTGTGATGTGTGAGTGGAGAGTGGTGATGTGTGGTGTGTGAGCAGTGATTTGTGATGTGTGAGTGGAGAGTGGTGATGTGTGGTGTGTGAGCAGTGATTTGTGATGTGTGAGTGGTGAGTGGTGATGTGTGGTGTGTGAGCAGTGATTTGTGATGTGTGAGTGGAGAGTGGTGATGTGTGGTGTGTGAGCAGTGATTTGTGATGTGTGAGTGGAGAGTGGTGATGTGTGGTGTGTGAGCAGTGATTTGTGATGTGTGAGTGGAGAGTGGTGATGTATGGTGTGTGAGCAGTGATGTGTGATGTGTGAGTGGAGAGTGGTGATGTGTGGTGTGTGAGCAGTGATTTGTGATGTGTGAGTGGAGAGTGGTGATGTATGGTGTGTGAGCAGTGATGTGTGATGTGTGAGTGGAGAGTGGTGATGTGTGGTGTGTGAGCAGTGATTTGTGATGTGTGAGTGGAGAGTGGTGATGTGTGGTGTGTGAGCAGTGATTTGTGATGTGTGAGTGGAGAGTGGTGATGTGTGGTGTGTGAGCAGTGATGTGTGATGTGTGAGTGGAGAGTGGTGATGTGTGGTGTGTGAGCAGTGATTTGTGATGTGTGAGTGGAGAGTGGTGATGTGTGGTGTGTGAGCAGTGATTTGTGATGTGTGAGTGGAGAGTGGTGATGTGTGGTGTGTGAGTGATGATTTGTGAATGGTGATGTTTTCATCGATGTTCTCAGAGAGTGTATGATGATCACCGATCACCGTAAACCGCTTAGTTTTTAAGATTTATTGAACATAATGTCAACAAGCAAAGTTTACATGGATAAATCAGATCGTTGGTGGAGTTGAACAGCCCTTGTTTGTCAATAAACTCTTTTTACGTTTCAGCAAACGAATCATTCATTTTACATGTTAACGGTTTTGGATCTGTCCCTTTCTGTGAACATTTCACGGTCGCATGTATCAGTGCAAATCATTTCAGTGCTTTTATTTAAAATAATGCAAACCATCTTCATACTTCCATTTAACATTTCATTTATCTTAAATACCTAATTGGTTCAATATGTTTCCAACAGCACCGAAATTATATGCCCTTTGTCTGTTTATTTATTTCAGCAAACATTCGGCGTATCCCCTCTTATCATAAGCCCCTTTTGGGCAGAATCCTTAATCTCCAGCGCTGTCTAAAAATGTCAATTAACACCTCCTTACGTCGCCTGACCTTGCGTATATACATGCACGTGGATCAATGACCTTGCCCCTAGTTATGTAGTAGCACCTCTCCAAAACCTGATTGACATGGTTAATCGGAGAGACCGGCAAAGAAAATATACAGAAGCTGGTTTCCGCACCGGGAACATTGATCATTCGGTGTGCGTTCTGTCACATTATTATAGACCGCCTCCGTGGTCTTGTGGTAGAGCGTCCGCCCGGAGAGCGAAAGGTCCAGGGTTCGATCCCGGGCCGCGTCATACAAAAAGACGTTAAAAGATGGTACTTGTTGTTACCATGTCTGGCGCTCGGCATTAAGGGGCTAAAACAAGGACTGGTCGGCTCGGAGTCAGTATACTGTGTCTGAGTGGGGTATTCATGTTAAACTGCGGCATGGTATCTCAGTGAGCTAGCACTATAAATCGGCATCAGTCCGGACTAGTACAAGCAGCCACACACACACATACACTTGCATGCACGTCGCTATATAAGTGCAATAATCTTGGACGCGACGTTAAACCCAATTTCACCTCACCTCACATTATTATCAATATGTACACTTTCGACTCATTTCAACCTGTAACAATACACATGGCTCCTGTCGTCTTAAACTTCACCCATGGGTTTTGTCATCCGTCATCCCCCTGAGCTACCATCCGAGGGCCGAAACGTACGCCCTTGGACACATGCAACCTGCTTCATGAACATAGTTCCGAGGACAATGGCCCTTCAGATTTTCCCCCATAGTGATAAAATATAATGTTTGTTATACTTTATTATTGCAAAGCATGGCAGAAATGTTTGTCCCAGCTCTCAAAATGCAACATGCGTGAGCCAGCGGAATAGATAAACGACCTTCAAGGATATTGATGACCCTTCTCTTAATAATAGGTCAAGGTAGACGGGCATGTGTTATCGCATTCATTGGCTGGTTACCTTGAGACATTCAGCCAATGACTACCCATTGGATTGTTGACTCAGTTATATGCCTTATCTTCAGGATGCACGTGTCGATAGGACAAGACTACTCGTACATGTACGTCTTCCGTTTATGGTCACCCCTTGAACATGGATAGATCATTTTGAAATCTTTGAATAGAAACCGTTTCAATTGCTTAATAATAACAATAACAACAACAACAACAACAATAACAATAACAACAATAATAATAATAATGATAATAATAATAATAATAATAATAATAATAATAATAATAATAATAATAATAATAATAAAGCGTGGTTTGATTAACGCTAGGGCTCTTCATGATAGAATTATGTTGTGCACTTTTGCACACATTTATTTGTCTGATGATCCTCTCGTGAAGCATTCAAGACTCATGATGAAAACAAGGCATTCCACAGTTTTCATAAATGAGCCAATGATATGGGACATAATCTCAATGTCATTGTTGATTTTGTTGATGGCTCTGTACTCCTGGACGGTACAGAAATGAATATCAAATCGGCCCAGACTCAAGGCTATCTGAACGACCACTGCATCGGGTCTATATGCAGTGTGTTGAGAAGATCAGCAACCCTACAGAGTCCTACGCTTGGATGAGGTCCGCTGGCCTGAAATGTGAAAGGCTTTCTGGTTGCTGCTCAGGACAAGTCACTTCCAACTCGAAACCGTCAATATGTGATTTTGCATCAAAATGTAAAATGAGACTGTCCAACACATTGTCAGTGGATGCCCAACTTTGGCACAGACACAGTATCTAAAGCGACATGATGGGGAAGCTCGATCATTATATTACCGTCTTCGCCATGCTTGTTGTTTTGACGAAGAGGTCCATCCATGGTACGACCCAGAATAGGTAGAGGGCGTCATGGGAAATGATAAATAAAAAATCTTTGGATTAGGCCCGTATACAGCCCCAGACATATCCAGGCCAACTAACCTGATCTTGACCTTTTTTGATAAATCAAATGAAATCATTTATATAATTGAATTTTCTTTTCTTTTTTACACTAATGTGATTGACAAGATTGAGGAAAAACATGGCAAATATGCGGACCTCGCTTTCGAAATGTCACGCTTGCATCCCAAGTACCAAGTTGTCCGACTCCCCATTGTTCTCGGTGCCTTAGGTTTTGTACTCCCTCAATCTGTTGACTGACATTGGGAGAGTACCCGGGTTTGCTACCAGGAATACAGCCCTTCTGACAATATGGGTAATGCAGAAGGCTGCAGTGTTGGGAGGTCTTCACATTATCCAAAAGGTTTTGGGTTAGTTCGACAAGGCAGCGATTCCTGGGAGAAATCCCATTCGCTGTCTGAGCTGCGTGTAGATGGGGCAAGTGCCCCGAGCTGTCGATGAGCCTAACCAGCCTGACTATGCCAGGATCACCCAAACCTTCTTTGCTGCATTTGTTTTTAATTTTAATCTGTAAATAATATTAACGACCCTAACCAGCCTGACTGTGTCAGGATCGCCCAAACCCTCTTTGTTGCATTTCTTATTTTAATCTGTACATAATAATAATAATGCAATGGATTTAATGAGACTGTCCAACACATTGTCTGAGGATGTCCAGCTTTGGCACAAACACAGTATCCCAAGCGACATGATTCGGCAGCGCTTCCCGGGAGAAGTCCCATTCGCTGTCTGGGCTGCGTGTGGAGGGGACAAGGGCCCCGAGCTGGTGATGAGCCTAACCAGCCTGACTGGGCCAGGATCACCCAAACCCTCTTTGCTACATATGTTCTTTTCTGTATAGAATAATAGCGATGATGATGATGATGATGACGATGACGATGACGATGACGATGACGAGATGATGATGATGATGATGATGATGATGATGATGATGATGCAGAATCTTGGGAATGCAGTGGTGCGAACACCAATTTTCAAAATATTAGTTATTGTGCCGTACAAACAACATAATATTTTCATCACATGGTGAACCGTTTTAAAAAACAACAGTTAAATGAGTATATTTGGCTAACAAAAACACATTATTTTTATTCACTTTTGTTATATTTCAAGTGCTACCCCTACCCCCACTCATACCCCTTTCCAAAAAAGCTCTTTAGTGGTTGAGTTGTAAATAAATACTTGTAATGTTGGTGAGTGAGTGAGTGAGTGAGTTAGTGAGTTGTTTTTAACGCCGCATTTACGAGTAAACCAGTAATATCACGGCATATCAGCATCACTCAATTTTGTTGCGGAAAATATTCTATCAACTACACCATACATGTTTGTTTGAATATGATCATAACGAGCGACAACTTGATATGATGATTTTCATTTTAAATACAACATCATCCGAAAACAGACGATCTGAAATCGGTATTAATCTTCATACGACACAATATAAAATGTTAATAAGGTGTTTTAATAAGGTGACTTTCACCAGTCACCAGCCGAGGCCATCATCTTATTCAAATATTACGGATTTAATTTCTATTTCATTTTTCGTAATACCTTTAACTGCCACTCTCAAGGTAAGCCTTTCGCGTGTCGTTTTGAGTGGTTGAAATGTGGCATTAAGAGACCAATCAGAATTCTTCACATCGAAAAAGAATTAACTATGCAAAAACCAAAGATATATGACGCCAGACGGTGTGTACAATTTCCAGGTAAAATAATGTACTACGTTTTACAAACTTTGATTGGCTGCGGCTGCGGACATCCTAGATGTGCGTGGGATTATATTGTTTGCTCTTAAAGAAGTAAACCGGACACATTTTTTATCACACAGAATATTTACTACCTTTCAATTTCCACTTTTAAAGGTATAGCAGAATAATCCAGTCTGGACAAGACAATCCAGTGATTGATATCTTGAGCATCGATCCACGCAATTGGGATCAATGACATGCTTCAACCAAGTCAGCGAGCCTGACCACCCGATCCCGTTAGTCGACTTTTACGACAAGCATAGTCGCTTTTTACAGCAAGCATGGGTTGCTGAAGACCTATTCTACCCCGGATCTTCACGGGTCGCTAACCCCAGTGAAGATCCGGGATAGAACTGTTCTTCAGCAACCCATTCTTATCGTAAGAGGCGACTATGCTTGTCGTAAGAGGCGACTATACTTGCCGTAATAGGCGACTATGCTTATCGTAAGAGGCGACTAACGAGATCGGGTGGTCAGGCTCGCTGACTTGGTTGAAGCATGTCATCGATCCCAATTGCGTGGATCGATGCTCAAGACATCAATCACTGGAGTATCTTGTCCAGACTCTATTATTTACAGACCACGATCATATAGCCGGAAAAGTACCTAGTGCGGCGTAAAACAACAAAACAAACTACATATGAGGCCGTTAGCTAGAATGTACCCAGAAAATAATATCACACAGACTTTGGTCTTTAATTTGTTTGTTTGTTGTTTAAAGCCGCAATATCACAGCAATATCACGGCTGTGTGTATATAATCGAATCTGGCGTGTCCTCTGCTTCTTAACATCATACATTGACTTGAGCGGCGGTAACAGTACACCTCTTCAACTGGCTCTCGAGCATAACTAAATACTGTATATGGAAAGCCGCCCTGGACAAATCGAAAATGCTGAGATTTTCCGTTTAATGATCATGAAAAATTGCGTCCTCTGTCAGTAGGTGAGGTGAAATAGGGTTTAACGTCGCGTCCAAGATTATTGCACTTATATACGTGCATGCACGTGTGTGTGTGTGTGTGTGTGTGTGTGTGTGTGTGTGTGTGGCTGCTTGTACTAGTCCGGACTGATGCCGATATATAGTGCTAGCTCACTGAGATACCATGCCGCAGTTTAACATGAATACCCCACTCAGACACAGTATACTGACTCCGAGCCGACCAGTCCTTGTTTTAGCCCCTTAATGCCGAGCGCCAGACAGGGTAACAACAAGTACCATCTTTTAATGTCTTTTGGTATGACGCGGCCGGGCGGACGCTCTCGGGCGGACGCTCTACCACAAGACCACGGAGGCGGTCTATATATAATCGAATCTGGACCAGTAATACCAGTGGTTGGTTTAATAAGGAGCATCGGGGTGCGAAGACACACAATACAGTAAGGCTTAGAACCAGGCCATTCGATCCACTTAGCCGTTACGTGACCAGCATAGATGATATAACTGGTAACATATCTACTTCAGAATCGCAACCGATCCTGACCACGTGGCCCAGTTGCCTCGTAACCCGCAGAATGCTGGGACCATACCTCGGAATTCCACCAGGAAAACGATGTTAAAAAAGGATTTCGTCCTGCAACGTACATTAGTTGCTCATCGCCAGCTGGTGACCCATAGAGTTAAATACAAGCAGTGTCTGTTGATGAACCCATAAAACATACCTGCAAACATCTGGTTGCCAAGTACATTGTGACCCTCAACCCATACCCCACCCCCACTCATCAAGCACCGAGGAGATATTAGTCTTGCCGTAAAACGACCTGATTGAAGCGATACAAATAGCGTAGTCTGAATCACATAGCCATTTGACGTCTTCAGCCTAATAATCGTCATGGTGTCTTTCACCTGCAGTCAAGTGAGTTTATGTCGTGTCCTGTTTGTCCGCCCGCCATAAACGTATTTTCCTAACACGACCGCCTCCGTGGTCTAGTGGATAGAGCGTCTTCCGTGGAGCGGAAGGTCGGGGTTCGATCTCCGGTTGCGTCATACCAAAAGACGTTAAAAAGTGGTACTTGTTGTTACACTGCATGGCATTCGGTTTTAAGGGGTTAGAATAAGGACTGGTCGGCTCGGAGTCGGTATACTGTGTCTGAGTGGGGTATTCCCAGTGGCCAAGCACTAAAATCGGCCTTAGTCCGGACTAGTGTGAAACGTTATACCCCTTTTCACGTCACCTCACCGACACCATCTGACCACTGAATCTGAAATTTCTCATGCTTGTTTCCACCAATGAAGACACCTCAATTTCTTCAATATATTCTGATCCAATTTTCAATACGGCCACCAAAAACAATGTGTTGCCTTTATGGAGCCATTTTTATCAAAATGAAATTTGGTATGTAAAATTAGTATAGTATGTATGTTATGGATCTCTTTCCTACCATATTTTAAAGTTTGATTTATCACTATGATTATACTTTTTCTCCAAATGTCTTCAGGACTCTGTATATAGGACCAGTGAAGCTGAAACTTGATCACACCTAAAGTTAGGTTCGAATCGAATTTTCAACGTGGCGCCACGACAGCAACATTAAAACCCCTATTGATGGCAATTTAATATTATGCCACACATAGGTGTTGAAAAGGATACTTGAGTTCAAGTACAACTTCAAGTTGTTATTTTTTATGGCTTGTCAGTAATCTGCTTGGCTTCTGGTCATATCATTTTTAAACTTCTTTCAAGTGGATAGGCTTTATGGCTTGTCAGTAATCTGCTTGGCTTCTGGTCATATCATTTTTAAACTTCTTTCAAGTGGATGGGGTTCAGGGTCTATCAGTTGATGACTTTTTCGTGAGTGAGTGAGTGAGTGAGTGAGTGAGTTTTAAACCACTTTGAACCGCTACATCACGGCGTCTCAGATTGTAGGAAGAAAGCCCAAAGTGATGCATGTCTCAGACTTTTACCACTTTTGTGAAAATAGTACAACAATAAATTTCAAAGCCGTCGGAGTCAGAAAGAAATGGTACAATAAGGTGAATCTTAACGCATGTGTGTATGTGGACTATATGTGACATATATAGCCGGATATAGCACTAGTTGGGGTTCAAAACAAAACAAGAGGATATTAGTCAATAAATTGTCGTTATTATAACGTGTTGAGTCAATTTGGTTGAACATTAACCAGGATACATTAAATTTAGTGTTGATGTGCAGGAAAAACTTCGAATTCAAAGTACTGTTTGAAATCTGAAAACTGTAAGCTTGACTATGGACAATTCCAGTTGCGCCTGAAATAATCTGATATAATACTCACGACTTTGATAATTATGCTATAGCTAGTGGACGCTCTTGCCAAGAGGATTTGTGGAAATTAGACTTTAATAAATAGGCCAGTGGACGCTCTTGCCTAGGGGAGATGACTGTTTGTCTGTGTTACCTTAATAAATAAATATACATCACAACATCAAAGAACACAAGCATGTTTCAATGGTAGTCTTTAACTGACAAAGAAAAATACAATATTTTCAATGTCCGGCTTTACGTTCTATCTTGATCTATTGTATGAGGGTCGTTCACAGAAAACACATACGTCATCAACATCAATGTGAGTGAGTGAGTGAGTGAGTTTGGTTTTACGCCGCTTTTAGCAATATTCCAGCAATATCACGGCGGGGAACATCAGAAATGGGCTTGACACATTGTACCCATGTCGGGAATCGAACCCGGGTCTTCAGCGTAACGAGCGAACGCTTTAACCACTAGGCTACCCGACTGCCCCTCACTGTCAGTCAGTACAACAGCGAGTCACTTAACTGTACATGAACATTGCAATCGAACAAAGGTATGTTTTATTCAATGGGGCCTCTTACGGCAAGCATGGGTTGCTGAAGGCCTATTCTATCCGGGATCCTCACGGGTCTGTGGGGGAAACTGGGTTTGAATAGGTCGTAAGAGGTGGATCAATGGATCGGGTGGTCGGGATTGTTGACATGGTTGTGTACCGTCATAGATTGAGTACGGTGTGGATCGTTCTTCACAATATCAGTCACTGGGATGTCTTTTCTGGATTGTCATTGTGTGGACATTGACTTATTCATAGACCGCTTTCAGATATCGAGGATATTGCTGCGGTCTGCCTTAAACAACAAACACAGAGACAAGTTCAAAAGGGGTGGAGAGGATTCATAATAAGTTTCGCCCCATGTACAGATCCGCCACTGCAGTGAACCATTCCCGTGAAGATCCGGTTACTATTGGTCTGCAGCAACTCGTGCGAGACGTAAGAAGCGACAAACGGGATTGGCTTGTTGGTGACTTGTTTCATCCGTCTCATCGTATCCCACATGCGTATACCGATGCTCATGATGTCAATCACTGGATTGTCTGGCCCAGATTATTGACAGACCGACGTCATAAAGCTAGAATTTGGCGTACAACGTTAAAGAACAAAAAAACCAAAGTGGGTTGAATAGAATATTACCATAATAATAATTTTAAAAAGATAAATTAGAACAATTTTATTAACCCCATCGCTCTCTCTCTCTCTCTCTCTCTCTCTCTCTCTCTCTCTCTCTCTCTCTCTCTCTCTCTCTCTCTTCTCTCTCTCTCTCTCTCTCTCTCTCTCTCTCTCTCATAATCTCGGTTATCTGCAGAAACAGATACTACTGGGCGTGTAAAGGCAACTTAGTGATGGTATTTCCTGGGCGGGGTATTAATGTCATAGCAGGTTGAAGTACTGCCACTATATATAACATAGGCGTGATCTCTGTATATGTCACAGATTACCCAATGATATATGGGTACGGAAACATCACGACACACAGACATGAGCGTGAGCGTGGGTAATCACGAGTCTATCAACTGTGTAACCTATGTAACCCTGCAGCAGCCTGTTTCCTTACTCTGCACAGGGGCGGTGGGGAAGCCTAGCGGTTGAAGCGTTCGCACGTAACGCCGAAGTCCCGGGTTCAATTCCTTACATGGGTATAGATGTGCTGGAATATTGCTACAAACGGCGTAGAACTCATTCCCTCACTTAATTTGCAGATGCTATGAGATGCTACTTAACTGAGTGAGTGAGTATGGTTTTACGGCGCTTTTAGCAAAATTCCAGCAATATCACGGCGGGGGACACCAGAAATGGGCTTCACACATTGTACCCATGTCGGGAATCGAACCCGGGTGTTCGGCGTGACGAGCGAACGCTTTAACCACTAGGCTACCCGACCGCCCCCTAATTCACTGAGTTCAAGATTATTGCACTTATATAGCGACACGCATGCACGTGTGTACGTGTGTGTGTGAGTGTGTGTGTGTGTGTGGGGTGGGGGGGGGGGGGGGTGGGGGGGTGGGTGTAGGTACCTGTACATTGAATCCGATCCGACCGTCCTTGTTTTATCCCCTTAATACAGATCACCAGGCAGGGTAACAACAAGTACCATCTTTCAGCATGACACGGCCTAGGTGTGGCCACCGACCTAGCTTCAGCTCCTCTGGTAGACGGTCAACCCCACCACAGAGGCTAATGTACTAGGTAAAATGATTGCTTTATTGAAATATATTCGTTATAATTGGCATCAGTTCATTTCGAAATCCATATCGGAGTTTTGACAGGTTCAGTGGACAACCACAATCTTGCCTTCGTAAGATAGCGTTTACCCCGGATTTCTGTGCTGCCACATCAGACGGTTTATGTAACGTCATCGACACAAGCTGTTTTCTACGCGTATTCCAGAATTACTCTTTTATAATATATATCAGTTTAATCAATGTTCATAGTCTTTATGGTACCATAATAATATACAATAAAACCTCGCTTGTGCGGACCCAGTTAATCCGGAAATGCCACCTTACCGACAGTCACTGCGGGAACGCGTGGAAGTACATTTACTAGAAAACAAAGTAACCCTTTCCTTGTTAATCCGTGTGATTTCACTGGGAATACCACTTCCTGAATATCGGGTTTCAGTGTATCAGATATTGGAATCAGGTTGCGGATGTGCGGTAGTATTACAATAGTTTATTACCTGTCAGCGAGGTGAGGTTCAATTGAGAAACTTCCGCTTTTATACTATCAGAATAAAAGCGGAAGACATGTTTCTCAGTTGACCTATTTTAACCAAAAAATGTTCTATATCATAATGATCGATGTAATAATAACCTAAGCTCTGAAATTCGTGATGTTCAATGGTGTCCTATAACCTTTGAACCGTGTTTTGAGTGAGTGAGTGAGTGAGTGAGTGAGTGAGATTTAACTTCGCTAAAAACAGTATCTCAGTTCAGCTTCGTGTGAGCATGACGTCTTAATTCAGGTCTTAGAATTTAAGCACTTTGGTGAAACCCACGAGCCCTAGTATTAAACCTTACTTTCTCTTTGAACCCAGAGGAGCTAATGCATACAGTAAACTACGTTTATAACGAACACGCTTATAACGAACTTCCGGATATAACGAACTGTTTCTTGGTCCCGTCCATTTTGTGTGTATATGTTACACATATGCTTATAACGAACTACGGTTATAACGAATTACAATTTGTGGTCCCATTTAGTTCGTTATAAACGTAGTTGACTGTATATTATTCTATATATACTTCTTAACTTTTGATAGGGATGTCCTTCTATATACACATACACTTGCCATATTATAAGAATGCATCATGAAAAGAAACTTATCCGTATCAAACGTTGAGTAGTATATTATGAGTGAGCATGGTTTTACTCCGCTTTTAGCAATATTCAAGCAATATCATTGGCGGGAAACACCAGAAATTGGCTTCACACATTGTACCCATGTAGGGAATTGAACCCGGGTCTTCGGCGTGACGAGCGAACGCTTTAACCACTAGGCTACCCGACCGCCCCTGATATATTACGAAGTTTGTATACATGGGGCATAGTTTATATTTTTTTTATTGAAAGTATTGTCGAATGGCAGTTTCTCCGGTCAGTACACTTCCATGTGAGGACACCGGGGTATTTTGTCTTTATCGCAAGAACGCCCCGTCCCGCCCATGATTCCTATATTGAGAAACGTCCCACGCTCTCCGGGTACGACGACGCAGTCAACCAAGTCAGCGAGCCTGACCACCCGATCCAGACAGACGGACAGATTTTTATTTAAGTCTCACCTCATAAATGTACATTATAAAATACAGCATCTTATTAAAATTTGAGCCACTCCACATGGAGTTATGAGAGACAGATTTCTTTCACATCACTGACACTCGCTCTCGACATTGTAACGTATTTATAGAACATATCGGTCAAGAAAAAAAATATATTTAATGCACACACATAGACAGACACGCAGAAAGACACACATTCTCTCTCTCTCTCTCTCTCTCTCTCTCTCTCTCTCTCTCTCTCTCTTATATAATCAAGAAATGGTCTTAATGCAGCTGTCCTTGGTGATCACGAACTAAGAGTCGTAACGAGGTAATTAATTCCGAAGTTGATTAAACATGCTTCTTTCTCGTAACCGGCTGCACTCGCCAAGGCTAACGAATGATCACATTGTGTGATGGTGTTCTGCCGACAACGGGGGAGTAGAGGGTCGTTCCATTGGCATGCGTGGGACTAGAGGGAGAAAAACGTCTCCACAGTAGGAGATCTGGGCATTCGAGTCTACCCACGTAAGACAACACATCGTTCGCGTCTAAAGTCCCTAAAATCAACTGCAGAAAATACAAACTGATTACATGGCCGCTAGAAATTTGTCTTCCACAATCTTAAAGAAATGGATAACTGCTTGTTTACAGGGAACTTTCTTGCCTTCTGCACAGACCCTCTGTAACATGTACGACAGAAGTACTTGCTGATCTTGCGGGTCGAGATATATGTCTTCAAATAAATAAAAACAAACCTTTCCATATTCAAAAGAGTCGATTGTACAATTCCGACTATATCATGGACAACTTATTTGATAGGCATTTAGAAGTTGGAGTACCAAGTAAGAATAAGATATATAAGATTCGGTGCAGTTTCTAACACAGAGTGCTTGATGACGGTGTTAGAACCTACACCGAAACGTCGCTCCTCATCGTAATAAAAAAATGTTCATCCATATATCTTATCCTTACTTATATCATGAACATATGTTTTGGAATCACTATCAAAAAGGTGAGAGTATCCTGAAATAATCTATGTTTCCATAATTGTTAATAATTGCAGAATGTATTGAATTATATCCGGTTGCATCTCTGACACGAGTGTGAGCCGGCTTGCACTGACGATCCTTAAAATACAGTTGATTTCTTTCCTTCTGTATATTCGCGTCCATAACGGCGTTCAAAATTGTCCATTATGGTTTCCGTCAATATCTAAATATTTCTTATGAGTGTATGTTACTGCTATTACTGCTAATATATTCCCAAAGGATTTACAGTTGTAACTACATGCATAGAACACCAACGTCAGCAAATAATCAGTTTCGACCATCTGCCACAGTTGCCATAGTTATCAATACATAGCATACGTACAGATATATATGTATTAAAAAAGTATATAAACAATGTGTTTAACGACGATATAAAATTTCTTTTCTTTTCTTTAAAATATAATAGCAGGTTTTGGCCGCAACATAGCAAACATCATGGCTGGACAGTATATAACATGATAACTTTTCAATATCAGGTAAAATATCAAAATTTGGACAAGTGTTAAAACATAGATCAAGTAACTGGGATCTCTCAACATTGTATGAGGGACATTTAAGTAAAACATGGCGTTCATCTTCTAAAATATTCTGACATGAAAAACAATATCTCATATAATTAAGACTGTGCCTTCGTATCGTCCCGTCTCAATGCTTATAGGGGCTGTTCCACTTCTAACTAGCAATTGCTCGTCTATAAGAACGAGGCATGAAATTACTAACATAAAACCCACAATTTGGAAAATACTTAAAACTACAATACATTCTTAATGACTTAAGTCGAATCTTACAAACATAGGATGCTGGGGACCAATTCTGAGCCGGATCCCAACAGGAGTAGCCCCAGCTATGTTGCAGGCCAAAGGTACACAATCGGATAACCGATACTGACCTCCAGATTCATTGAGACTGGGGCCCAAGTTTACCACGGTATCGCCACCTTGCCTTTTAACTGATCCGTTAAGTTGCCTCTTTTAACCTAAGCAGCTAGAGGCTTATTCTAATCCGAAATCCAACGGGAGAAACGAGATTGTAAATAACACCGGCAAAACAATGAATTATTAAGTATGAATAATCTGCTATGTAACGCTCACGCCAGCTGAAAGACAGAAACCATTAGTTTCATTTTAATAATGTATTCTCATGTGTGAACTTAGCTCGGCATCTCGTACCGAGCAGCGCCCTGTTGTAACGCCGAAATATCCGGACATTCGACACAATAAGACATGGCCAGCGAAACAGACAGATCCATTACAAAAGACAAGAAATTAAGAACACAACACGCGTATGCGTTTGCGATGACAATTTAAAAAAAAGTTGTATTGTATTTCGCAGGAAATGATAAATAAAACTTGACAAATTATGTACATTGTATATGTATTACATGAATAGTTGACAAAACATTGTGTATATGCATTTCACGTCAATCAATAGCTTTCATCAACAACAGCTGGGAGATTGGCATGTGGTCATGGTATTTACAAAAACCTTTACAATTTTATTTTTTTTATGAAAAAAATTAGCGCTTGATGTTTGTATTGATATTAAAACATAATGATTTCTTGCTCGGTTCTTTATTCTACATTCATGTTTTTCAACTTTTTTACCGTTTTGATAACACATGTGCTAATTTGATATCAGAGCGTATCCGAAAGCAGCACTTCTTTTTAAAACACAGATGCATGAAGTTCTCACGTGTGTTAATTATTTGGTACATTTAAATATTTCTACTATTGTAACAAAAACCAATTAAGCCTTTCCTAGACCCGTAGTCGTGAATCATTCGACAATGATTAATCATGTGTGTCAATAGATATTGCAGGATTTAATGACCCAGTTGGTCAATGCAATTTCGTTTTAGATCAGCACCTGCACTTGAAAGACGTTGACGCCGGCAGTATCCTTATTTCAATAACCACCAGCTCTTGTACCATATCTCAAACACCACCCCCAACAAGTCAACTTGAACCACAATACGTTGCTCCAATTGCCATAACCCTTAGCCCTAGATTCAGACACCCACACACCACACACACACCCACGCCGATACGCCCACGCACCAGTCACAATAGATTAGTTCAACAACGTGCATTTCGGCAATATCACCACAGGCCGAGATGACAAACGCGTATGAAATGTTCAAGGCTAGAAGTGACAGTTTAGGAAATTCAATAGTGATCGGTGTGGTTTGTCAGTGGTTTTTCAATTGCTTTTTATTATGCTTTTGCGCATATTTGGATAATAACGTATACCGTCTACGCATCCAATCTTAACGACCGTACACTACATCTCTGTACGCCATCCGTCCTAACCCGGCTGCAAACAACAATAAAGTATAAATCATGTGTAGAGCACTTTATTTCACTCCTCACAGCGATATTTGACCACAATTTATACAGGGGGTGATTTGATACACGGAAAAACTGCTTCCATTTCCTTACCTTGTTTCTTAAAATTTAAGTTATGGTTAATATTGTGCTGCAACAATTTTTGTGATTTGACCCTAGAATCAATGCTAAGGCTGGATTGTTTGTTCTTTACGCCACACCCAGCAATATTTAGACTTCAGTAAACTACGTTTATAACGAACACGTTCATAACGAAACGGTTTTTTTGGCGCCGCCCAATTGCTGTATATACGCTGAATATGTTTTTATAAAGAACTACGATTATAACGAACTAAAATTAGTTGTCCCTTTGAGTTCGTTATAACCGTAGTTTACTTTATATGACAGCTGTCTGTAAATAACCGAGTCTGTAAGTCAGTTCAGTGATTGATATCATGAACATCAATCTACGCAATTGGGATACGATGACATGCATTAATAAAGTCAGCGAAACAACTTGGTCCCAGCGTATTAATTTCTTATGAATTCGGTTGTGTCAAAACTCGGATAACGCGATGTGTTTACGTAGGTCCCTTCAACTTCGACACAACGGTGTTTGGCTGTGAACGCACCTTTATTTCTCGCCTAACCACAATTTTGAATGTGATGCGTCCCAAAACATTGAAATTATGTGATGTACATACTTTGTACGCATCATATATGTAATCGCATGGGAAATTCTATTCATGGCGTCATATTTTGCATGTAAGGTAAGGTCTTTCCCAAGTATATTCTATTATTTGTTTGTTTGTTCGGGTTTTTTTTATCGCCGCTTTCAGCAATATTCCAGCTGTATGGCAACGGCCTGTAAATAATGATGTCTGAGCCCGAACCCCAAGTCCATAATATATACTATTATATAAGTCTATGATATAATAGATTGGAAGTCTATTATATATGTGTGTGTGTGTGGGTGTGTCCGTGTTATTAACTCTTTCGCTTACTCTGAGTGTGTATGTATCTATATCCGTACTTTTACCATTTCTGCATGGTACTTAGTCTGTCTTACAGACCCTGATACAAATATATATCAAATACAGCCCATGCAAGTCTATAGTGTTTGGCAAGTCTAGATCACTGCAGAGAGTCACTGGGCTCCTTTTTATTATATTTTTATTAAGATAACTGAACAACAGTTTTTATGTACGATATCTTCATTTCAGAGACTAGATTTTAGTCTACATGGTACTGATTGGTATTTATTGTCAATGATTCTTGAAATAATTTATGTTTATATACTTTATACATGCTTTAATTCTTATTGGTACGCTATTGTGTCTACATTGATTCTGCTTTATAGATATTTGATGTTCTAAGATCAAAATATTGCATTTGTGTCGGAAGGTGTTTTAGGTCATTCCAAGATATACGACTTTACAGTTCATTGCACAGAGACCATATCTATTATATGGTCTCTGATTGTAAGTCGTACTGTACATTGTTCATTGCATCAATTGTATCAGAGGTGAAATTGAAGATGAATTCCATGTCTTATTCAAGTGTAACAAGTATTCCAAGTTCAGATCTACATATTTCCGGGGCGGTCGGGTAGCCTAGTGGTTAAAGCGTTCGCTCGTCACGCCGAATACCCGGGTTCTATTCCCGACATGGGTACAATGTGTGAAGCCCATTTCTTGTGTCCCCCGCCGTGATATTGCTGGAATATTGCTAAAAGCGGCGTAAAACCATACTCACTCACTCACTCACTCACTACATATTTCCCTTTCTTGAATAATGACTATAAATCTGAACTGTTAATGATAAATGTTATCAACTCACCAAATAAACATGTTATCGCTTCAGTGACTACTTATATAAAGCATGTTTTTAACATCTGATTCAAGAAGAGGTAATATCTGTATATGTGTCTATGACATCATGGGTTAGTATCAATTGTACTTTAGGCCATATGGCAATAATACAGATAATCCTGTCTGTCTGTCTGTCTGTCTGTCGCACTAAAGCGAGTCTGAACAAACAAACACAATTGACAATTGCAGATCTACAAATTCGTGGACTCGAACAGCAGGGGTTTGATTCCCAAATAGCCATGATTCTGGTCCTTGTTTTGGTACAGAGAATTTTAATGACATTTATCGAGAAAAGTTCTTATACAAGTTGAAATGGTTGCGGTGTACACTCTCGCCGCTCTACAACATTGATTCAAATAGCCAGTAAAATGGTTTCACTGTTAGTTTCAATGTTGGTTTCACCACAGGAACCTGAGCGCTTACAGCCACCTGGCGGTGGTCAAACAAGTGTTCCAACCATCAACCGGTGATATAGGTTATATAATGATTACCAAACCTGTTTTTAGATTAATATATAGTCTGAACCATAACTTGTTATAGGTTATATAATCTGAACCATAACGGGTTATAGGTTAAACAATCTGAACCATAAACGATTATATAGGTTATATATCGTGTACCATAACTAGTTATAGGTTTTATAATCTGTACCATAACCAGTGATATAGGTTATATAATCTGAACCATAACTGGTTACAGGTTAAATAATCTGAACCATAACCGTTATAGGTTATATAATCTGAACATAGCCGGTTATAGATGCGCATGCACGGAGCCCTCCATAACCAATGTGAATGAGTGAGTGAGTGAGTGAGTGAGTGAGTATGGTTTAACGCCGCTCTTTGGCAATATTCCAGCAATATCACGCCGGGGGACACCAGAAATGGGCTTCACACATTGTACCCATGTCGGGAATCGAACCCGGGTCTTCAGCGTGACGAGCGCACGCTTTAACCACTAGGCTACCCGACAGCTCCTGAATGAAGTAAGTGAGGGTTAAGGTAACGCTGCTTTGGACACCATATGACGGCGTGACTGCTTGATGTGGGAGAAATTCAGAATTGATGCAGCTCGCAATCATGGACGTCTAAGACTGTGTTGGAGGACGGGTGAGCTGGAGCTGATTCAGGGCGAATCTGAGATTCTCTACCCACGATCAAGGCTTCTGAAATACCTGGGTGAGTGAGTGAGTGAATGTGGTTTTACGCCGCTTTTAGCAATATTCCAGCAATATCACGCCGGGGGACACCAGAAATGGGCTTCACACATTGTACCCATGTCGGGAATCGAACCCGGGTCTTCGAGCAAGTGACGGTGACGAGCGAACGCTTTAACCACTGGGCTACCCGACCGCCCCCTGACATACCTGAGGTATACAGCACTGCATAGCACGTGCCCCGTCTCTAACATTTAACTGACGGCTTTTCACTTTGCGGCAGCGTTGGTTGATGGAGTATTATGCCGTATGGGAGCGTTCTGTCTTTATAAAACTCATGACCTGACAATTGAACCTGCGAATCTGCACAATCTGTTCCCATTTTAAGCGAACAACCAGTATCCATTATGTTGTAGGTGTGCGTAAATTAGTGCAAAAATGTGCACCACTCCTTTGATGATGGACGTTCATGATGCTTAAAATGTTTTTTGTTTCAAACGTGGGCGGCTTCAGCTTTCGAAATCCTGAGAAGCGAAAACGAGCCGGTCTAGGATAGACATACCTTGTTATCGACCTCCAAAGACTTCTGAAAGGGTGTTCGTGAACTAGCGGTCATTAAATACAATTCCACTGCTACACTATTGTAGAACCTGTTCTCGTCCTTTTTGCCCTGCTAATTTCGCACGCAACGTTTTAACTGGTTCCGTCACGAAGTTCTTTTTAAGATAAAAAGAAGCATATTTTTTTACTATGTTATTCATAGTGTCTGGCACATATATTCAATTCAATATACATGAGCGTGTTCGTTATATCCATCAACTTTATGTGACAATGCACATGGCAAATGGCCGGGACAAAAAGAACAGTTCATTATATCCGTCAGTTCGTTATAAACGTGTTCGTTATAAACGTAGTACATGCATTTTAGTAATCGGGATATTTTTAATAATATGATGTGTTACATTTAAGGACTGAGTATAATTTTAAGCCGCTTTTAGAAATATATAGCAACATCACCTCGGGAGATGTATATGGCAAATGGCCGGGACAAAAAGAACAGTTCATTATATCCGTCAGTTCGTTATAAACGTGTTCGTTATAAACGTAGTACATGCATTTTAGTAATCGGGATATTTCTAATAATATGATGTGTTACATTTAAGGACTGAGTTATAGTTTTAAGCCGCTTTTAGAAATATATAGCAATATCACCTCGGGAGATGGGTTTCACACAATGTATCCAATGGGGGAAGGGGGGGGGGGGGGGGGGTCCTACTCCGGTTGTTGGCGTTAGGTCCAACGCTAATTGGTCAATCATGTGCTTTGACATGTCTCGGTAGGTTTGTATATAGTGTAAGCATGATTGATTGAAGTTGTTGAAGTTATCATACACTAGTTATGACGTAACTCAGTGGAGCGGTAAATAATAATCTAATGACGTCACGCATGGCACTAATTTTATATGATAAACATAAACGAGAGTTTCTTTGGAGTAGGTCCTGCCCCACAGTAAAGCATCCATGTGGTGACTTGAAATATGCCTCCGTCCACTCAGCAGTGAATGGGTACCCGTCAGGATAAGATGGTGACGTGACTCTTAATCCCCTAACGCCCCAGGCGGTTAAGAATGAAATTTGTGAACACACTGATCCAATGACTGGGGAAATAATGCCCAGCATAGAAAGGCGGAATACATATTATTATTATTATTATTATTATTATTATTATTAGTAGTAGTAGTAGTAGTAGTAGTAGTAGTAGTAGTAGTGAGTGAGTGAGTGAGTGAGTATGGTTTTACGCCGCTTTTAGCACTATTCCAGCAATATCTCGGCGGGGGACATCAGAAATGGGCTTCACACATTGTACCCATGTCGGGAATCGAACCCGGGTGTTCGGCGTGACGAGCGAACGCTTTAACCACTAAGCTACCCGACCGCCCCAGTAGTAGTAGTAGTAGTAGTAGTAGCATGAGTATCCGTGAAGATATGGGGTAGTATACGTAGGTCTTCAGCAACCCTTGCTTGCCGTAAAAGGCGACTATGCTTGACGTAATAGGCGGCTAACGGAATGGGGTGATCAGGCTCACTGAATTAGTTGATGGATGTCATGATCATCGTAACCCAATTGCGTGGATCGATGCTCATGATGTAAGGCATTGGATTGTCTGGTCCAGACTCGATTTTTTTGGCAGACCGCCGTCATATAGCTAGAATATTGCTGAGTGCACCGTTAAACATCAAACAAACAAACAAACAAACAAACAGCAATACTAGTCTTGGAATGGCTTGATGGCTTTGACGCACATGCACGGGTCTCAAAATGGTTTCATTCTTGATGACCCCCATGACTGGGTGAGATGACCTTTTAAACTGGTGCTTCCTTAGCCAGGTGCTTCCGTAACAATAACGAATATTGGCTTATTCCGGAATGACTCGAGCAGTCACGAATGCAGTCAACACCAAAATACCACTTTGGCATGTCCTACTTTGCTGGCGCCCATTCCCGTATATCAGACCCTAGGTCAAAGGTTATCTGCAACCAGGCTACCGGTTGCTCCATACACATTGGGTTTGGGTATTGTTGGAATTTGGTATCAAGATGAAATCTGATATCAGCTACTTATCTGGAAGTAGTGACAATATCTATCGCTCATAATATCAACATCGTAGCTGTGTACTGTACTGCTGTCACCATCGAACATTTGATGGTCACAAATAATTGCACAGCACAGTTTTGTTATCTGACATGGCTTTGGTACCAATTGGCAGCCAGACATCTCATATATATCAATCAGGCGATCATTCACTGGTTGGATTGGGCGCCACGCGCAGCTTACATGTATCGTCCGCTCGAAGCGTCATCACGTGATGTAACAGGGGACGTAATGGAGAAAAGGCGCTAGTCGCCACACTCCAGCAAACCGCAATGTTCTAGATCTACGTTCGATACCTATGCCGTAACATCAAGTTTTGAGTGAGTGAGTGAGTGAGTTTGGTTTTACGCCGCTTTTAGCACTATTCCAGCAATATCACGGCGGGGGACACCACAAATGGTCTTCACACATTGTACCCATGTCGGGAATCGAACCCGGGTGTTCGGCGTGACGAGCGAACGCTTTAACCACTAGGCTACCCGACCGCCCCTCAAGTTTTGAAACATCCCTGAGTGTCTCATTTTCTTTGCTCGTTGCCATATCATCATACATACAAACGTGGCCACTTCCAACGGGGAGACATAAAAAACACATGCAGAATAGATGTAGCATCGGGATGAGATGATACATGCAGACAATGCGTCAACTCCCTGGGGAGTATTCAACACAAACTGTCTGTCGGATTAGTATACAATTATAACAAACTTTAGAACAATAGATATCGGTGAATAAGGCAATATATGTGCGAATGTGCATATAAACACGCAATTAAATACTGAAAGTAAAAGTAACACCAACTCATTCCAACACAACCATGACCTCATTGGTTAGACTTGCACAAGTCTCTAAGGCAGATCTTATCAGTTGAAATCATCATTTCTAGATTATATAAATAATAAGAACAAATTGTCCCCATGAGAGATTTACTTACCTAGGCTTGCCTATTTTAAAGATAACATTACTGTACACCCGTGGACCTTTAATTCAGTAAACCTTGGAGCAAGTCTAGGTGTACTGTGCGCTTATCTGGACTTGTCTTTTATAAGGATAGCATTACCATACACCCACGGACTTAAACATTATGATTGAGTACAACCTTGGAGCAAGGCTACTCATTTGTGTTCTCCCCGCCCCCCCCCCCCCCAAAAAAAAAGAAAGAAAAAAAAAAAAGAAAGAAAAATAATAATAATAATAATAATAATAATAATAATTATTATTTAAAAAAATAAAATAGATAAATAAATAATTAAATAAATAAGAATAAAACGCACCCGACCGCCCAACCACCTCCACCCTCTCACCCCACCCCCACCCACCCACCCACCCCTACTACACAGACACACTTACTCAAAATAAGGCGCCATCCGCACGCCAGCCCAGTTGGCGATGCATTCTACATGTATCTATAGTATGTGACACACTCGACGCCACCCATCACAATCTGGATCTATTATACATTGCCATTGCTCGCTAACTTTGGCATCATAGTCTTATCGTGCCGTTCTACGAAGAAGCAAGCACAGCGCAGAAACACTTTCGCCTTGACGTCATACACATATGGTATCGCTTAACCCGAGCGGCCAGCAATTTCCGATATATATCCGCTGTGGCGCTATCAAAATCTGTTATCTTGATATGTGTACTTTTCCGCATTCAGCGACAACTGGGTCAGAATCAACCACTCACAGAACTGAGATCGAATGCTTACAACTGATTGGCTGTCTGCTCACGACCCACGTGAGCTGTGGATGGTTATTGTCACACGTGCAACTGTTAGGTGGTTACGGGGAGCAAAACCTGTGCTTAGTCACGCATGGCTAAATTGTGTAATTTGTTATTCGAGCAAGTAAATAGAATTAAAGATAAAACATGGTATGGCAAGAATGTAATTCTATGTAAAGGTGAAAACATATCTTCTTAGGATATCTGACAGACTGACATATTGAAATGAATGTGCGGTGCGGTGCGGTGCGGTTCGGTGCGGTGCTGGGCCGGGAACGGACACATATGAAAAGCAGATATTCCCGGGAAGGTCGATCTCATAATTCGAGGGATTCCGCTGTTCAGGGACCGCGAACGTGAGCAGATGTGTTTACTAAGAAGTAAAGACAACTTCTATGTCCAGACTTACTCACAAACTGTTTAGTCAAGGTTATCTTATAATAAAAATATAGTCAAGGATAAACTAAACGAAACCCAGTTGCAATCCTGCATAGCTGCAAGAAATAAATCTTCAAAGGGATCAACGTATCGAATTGTAAAAAAAATGAATGTTTAAATTTTGAAAATTATTTAATTATTAGAGATAGGAACGTTTGGATAAGTTCACCTAAGTTGAAAACCTCCAATGTCAATTTACCAGTTAAACAGGCAGGTGGAGGAAAATACCATGAACCTAAAGCAAAGACCCACTCTGCCAGTCCAGTGACAAGAGATGAACGTCGCTGTTTGTTAACCTGTCCATTTAAAAGATAGAGGAAACAACTTCAGTCATCATCATCATCATCATCATCATCATCATCATCATCATTATTATTATTATTATTATTATTATATTAAACCTAACATGGTTTAAATGATAGCACCTTTTAATAACTCAAGATTTAAAAAAATGGGAAAACTATCTAGGTTGTGTACAATAATCAAGATAATAGTTTGAACCTAGAAAGACACGTACAGAATTACATAAATGTTTGTACAAATGTTCATTTGTGTTCTGTACGTGATCCGAATGCTCGGAAAAGATGTTTATGACTTTGCAATCTTGTTTTCAGTTCAGTCGAATTTACTTCACCTGGACTGAACATTGATATAAATAGGTACATTGTAACGTTTTAAACATTAAATAAATTTTTAACTTAGCATGCATTAATTAAACATTAACTACCCTAATGAAATTGATCAGCGGTGTTCATTTTTTATTTGCCTGGAAGGGATAGCGCGAGTGCGGTGCGAGTACGGATGCGGGGCGTGTATTGCATACGTACGGGCGCGGGTGCGGTGCGAGTGCGATGCAGTGCTCCTTCAAAATATACAAAACATATGTTTCTCTTTGACAGTAGGCGCTCAAATTGGATTTGTTTTGTCACATCCAGTGAGCAATCAGGGTGTCTGATTGTGTGTGACATATGCCAGTGATAAACCATACAGTTTCATGTGCAATGTCCTTGCAAAGAAGCTTAATCTATTGTTATCCAGGGTATTATTAACAAGACTGCTTTTGTGCATGTGTATTTTTCATTTGCATTTTTATTATGACGTTAAGTTCAAAAGAAACATGTTCTATCTACAGCGCTGTTGTTATACCTTCAATTAATCCAGATTAAAAGCAAACATATTCTGGCGAACGCACTATTCTAATCCGCTCGAGCATCAGGCAACCAGATGTAGGTTTTTCAGCCTGAAAAAATTTGAAACCGAGAATATCACAATGACAAGCATGAGCTGACGCACAGCATGATGTAATCACGCGGCTCGTGATAATATCACATGAGGTTGATCTTCACGTGCCGAACGGTAACAGATTTGTATCTGATTTTTAATTGTAAGTGATACGTATACTCGAAACTGTCGTTTGACCGTTCAGTATTCTAAAGGCAATACAAAAACGTCAAATTGGGTCCTACGTTAACGTCTACGTTATCCGGTTCCAGTCGAGTGAAATTGATCCGATCTGTCGATTAAATTCCAAGATAACGATTTTAACCAATCCGCGCTATTCAGTAGGTTAAACTGATACTTCCGTGTGTGTTTTTAATTCTAATGATATTCTGCAAGGCGTCGCCTATTGATTTTGTCACACCCAAAGTTGCAACACGTTGAGCGTAGCATAGCGGAACGTGT
The DNA here is from genome assembly GCF_022045235.1 of Haliotis cracherodii. Lineage (NCBI taxonomy): Eukaryota > Metazoa > Mollusca > Gastropoda > Lepetellida > Haliotidae > Haliotis > Haliotis cracherodii. Next base: position 13,096,695 of record NW_027266270.1, on the reverse strand, counting down.
TGATAAGCTTATTCTACACAAACTTTCGTCTTCAACAAAGAAACAGAACATCAGCTAGTATACTTTGGCCTGAGTTTAAAAATTGACGGTAAAGAAACATTTTCGCGAAGAATTCAAAATCACTATAAAATCAAAATTGGATTTGAGGGGTTAGGTTCATCTCCATTTTAGATTAAGGTTTACATAAAATTCATCCTATGGTGAACTAAATACGCACTCTCAAAAAGCAGTGTGGGACATTTGAAAAGTCGCAGTGGCTTTCGACCACATGTGGGTGACTTACGAGGGGGGTAGTATAACAACGAGAACATCTTTTATTCACCAAAGTATGACATGTTTAATTACCACATAAACGTGCAGGTATTGCCAAGGATAATCACATATACAGTAAACTACGGTCATAACGAACACGCTTATAACGAACTTCCGGATATAACGAACTTACTGTTTTGGTCCCGACTTTTTTCTGTAGTTATGCTGTATATATGCTTATAACGAACTACGGTTATAACGAACAAAAATTAGTAGTCCCGTTGAGTTCGTTATAACAGTACTTTACTGTAGTTAATATGTAACATGGTACGAGATACTAACGTTTCATACTAAGTAACAACACAAAGAGGTTCTTAGTCAGTCACAGAGTGATGTCTGACTGTCTGTCGTCCCTTTTCATACCTATTCGTACTACTATGGGGGCGGTCGGGTAGCCTAGTGGTTAAAGCGTTCGCTCGTCACGCCGAAGACCCGGGTTCGATTCCCGACATGGGTACAATGTGTGAAGTCCATTTCTGGTGTCCCCCGCCGTGATATTGCTGGAATATTGCTAAAAGCGGCGTAAAACCAAACTCACTCACTCACTCACTTACGAGGGGATATCAGAAAGTTTTGAGCCTCACACAGTATTCCTGGTCGAATGGTACAATGCGCTACACCTAGTGTACATGAATGTCTTAGCTACTGATGCTATGTAGAAATATATTGCTGGCTGCAATTATTTTGTCACAACACTTCGTGGAAGAGACCTACCCCTAGTGAATTGGCAAAATGGACAAATCTGAGTACAGAGCGGTGATAAAGTTCCTTGTCCTAGAGGGTCAATCTGCCAGACAGGTGGAAGAGTGATTGACTGCAGTTTATGGAGAGTCTTCCCCATCGTCTGCAACTATCAAACGGTGGGTGAAGGAATTTCAGCGTAGCAGAGAGAAAGCTTAGAAGATGATGCCCGGTCCGGACGGCCATCAACCAGTACCAGCCCTGAAAACATTGACACTGTACACAAACTAGTGATGGAAAACCGCCGTATTACTCTCCATGAGCTAGAAGAAACAACAGGCCTATCATATGGATCCATACATAAAATAATTCATGGCAAACTCCACCTGTCCAAAGTGTGTGCCAGATGGGTCATGGGAATGCTTACAGATGACATGAAGCTATCAAGGGTCACCATTAGTGGAGCCTTGCTAACTTGGTACAACGCCAACCCAGATGTTTTTCATTTTAGGATTGTAACCAGTGATGAAACCTGGGTTTATCATTATGATCCAGAGAGCAAACAGGAGTCGATGGAATGGAAGCACGCCACTTCTCCAAAGACAAAGAAGTTCAAAGCCACCAGATCCACCAAGAAGGTTATGATGACCATCTTCTGGGACAGCAAAGGAGTGATTCACATCGACTACCTGCCCCATGGCACCACAATGAATGGGGAGTATTACGCCAAGAAGCAGGTGCGCCAATCCATCAAGGTGAAACGCCGTGGAAAAATCCGTCGTGGGATACTGCTTCACCAGGACAACGCACCAGTCCACACGAGCCGTGTTGCAATGACCGCTGTGCAAGAATGTGGCTACGTCCTCCTCCCTGACCCACCCCAGCGACTTCCACCTCTTTCCCAGGCTGAAAAAAAACCTCCGGGGCCGGAGATTTGAAGATGACGATGAGCTAACTGCTGCTGTGGAGGGTTGGTTAGGGGACCAGAATGTTGACTTCTACCGATCGGGCATCAGTGACTGGCAAACTAGGTGGAACAAGTGTGTGGAGTTGGGAGGGGACTATGTTGAAAAATAAAGTAGTAACAATCCAATTCTTTTACTTTTTCTGTGTGAGGCTCAAAACCTTTTGATTTCCCCTCGTATTCGGCGAGACATCAACACGGATGAATCTTTTAAATATCCAGTGAACGCCAGCAGCAGCAGCCATATACGCATATACACACACCCTAACACCCCGCCCCTTTTCTACTAACTCTACCCATTCCCTACAACAAAACGTGAAATCCTTTGAAAGAAAACGATTACGTCTGTCAGCATCGTACCCGTGTTCGTGGGTTTCACCAAAGTGGTAAATGTCTGAGACCTGCATAATTGCGGCCTGTATACTGACACGCCGTGATATAACTGGAATATTGTTCAAAGCGACGTTAAACTCGCCTAACTCACTCATTCATTACTTTTAAAAAATACAGCGTGGGACAGAATTGTGTGGAAGCGAAAGAGTACGCGATATCGCTCCAAACAACATGTTTCGTTTTCTATTATTGTTTACACAGTAAATAACTACATGTGGTATAAGCCTCACTGTCATGATAAAATGAACAAATACAATTTTTGTCAACGATATCCCCCAGTACACTATGCCCCCCCCCCCCCCCCCCCCCCCCCCTCCACACACACACACACACACACTCCTGCAGGATTACTAAGTATACAAGGAATAAAGCCGATGATATCTAAAATTCCACATCCAAATTCGGTGAAATCCACACATTTCATCGGATAATCATTACTGGGAGAAAAGATCCGCATTATTCACGAGTATGGTAGACATATTTCGATAAGAATGCCCATATATTCTACTTTGATCCGAATTATTTCTTTCTCAAGATAAACACGCCGTGATATTGCTGGAATATTACTAAAAGCTCATTCACTCTAGATAAACACATCAAGTGTATGAGAAAAACAAAACAATAGGCAATCGGTCTGATGTGATCCCACACACTATGTAGCAATATTACATCATGTATACCGATGCAATAATCCCAATCCGATACATTCAGCATCGCGATTCGATAAATATGCAATTAAGACCACCTGACAGGAAGTATTTTTAAGCTCCAAACATCGATGCAATGACTTCTTGCTCCAGAAACTATTGCCTGACGTTTGTGAGAATATCGAGAAATACCAATACCAAACCCACCTGTTCATAAACTTTGTACATTTTATCACCATCCTTAAACAGGCAGTACATTAAGTTGATATCTCATATACCTATCATCTTACAGTTGTATCCCCTGCAGTGTCTTATTGCACAATAAACAACGACCACGAGTAGTTCTTAAATACAATTTGATTCCCTATAGACGATAGTTACGATAAAGAAACACACTCGGCAAATAATCCTATATCTTGATCGTTTTCAGTGTACAATGATCCATGTAGCATGCACCCGTCAAGATCCGGGTTAGAACTGGTCTTCAACAGCTCCTGCTTGTCGTTAGAGGCTACTCACGGGATCAGTTGGTAAGGCTTGCTGTCTTGGTTGAAGTATTTCAACAAATGCCTTAATCGATGCTCATGATGTCAATCACTGTTTATTCGTTTAGACTCGATTATTTACAGACTGACCTCGTGGAGCTGGAATATTGCTGATGGCGTTAAACAACAAACAAAAGCAATGTGTTAACTTATTGACTTTTGACCTCCTCTCTTTCGTTGTCTCTCTCATTCCTTCTCTCTATTTCTTTCTCTCTCGCTTTCTTTCTTTCTTTCTCTCTCTCTCTCTCTCTCTCTCTCTCTGTCCTTCCCTCTCTACCTCTCTTTCTCTCTCCAATCCTCCCCTCTCTCTTTTTTTCTCTAGCTCTCTCTCTCGCTTTCTTTCTCTCCCTCCCTCTATCGCTGTCTCCCCCTCTCTCTCTTTGTATATACAAGGTCATGTGACAGTGCAACTTTCTTTCTCTCTCTTTCCGTCTTTCTCTCTCTCTCTCTGTTTTTCCCTCTCTCTCCTCTCTCTTTCTCTCCCCCACCCTGCTCTCTCTCGCTGTCTTTCTTTCTCTCCCTCTCTCTCGCTCTTTTCTTTCTCTCTCTCTCCCTCTCCCCTCTCTCTCTCCCTCTCTTTCTCTGTATATAGGTCATGTGACAGTGCAACTTTCTTTCTTTCTCTCTCTTTCTTTCTTTCTCTCTCTCTGTCTTTCCCCCTCTCCCATCTCTCTCTTTCTCTCTCCCACCCTGCCCTCTCTCGCTGTCTTTCTTTCTCTCCTCTCTCTCGCTCTTTTCTTCCTCCCTCTCTCCATCCCCCACTCTCTCTGTATATAGAAGGTCATGTGACAGTTGCATAATCACACGGGAAAGTAAACGTTAGGAATTCAAATGGTATCTTCTAATCTATGCTATCTAACTTTCTCTGAGTGTTGATATTCATCTTTTGTCTATATTTTTTCAATCGAAATTGTTCCTTATCGTTCCTTGCCGTGCCGTTGAAATGTTGTGAAGGTACACTGAAACTATTAGTTGCTCTCGACACACTTGAGTTCGTCCGTCTAGTTAACAAATGGGATACGTAGATCGCATCAAGATACTCAACACCTGATGGTGACAGCTGCGAGAAAGCAGATTAAACGATAACATTGAAATGATCAATTTGAATATGCCCAATAAACGTCCAAATAAGCTCCGTCTCCATTTATACACCAGTTGTAGCGCATACACTTTTGAAGTACTGACAGAAGCAATACTGAAAAGCTGTGTGCGAGATATTTATTTTGTAAATGCTCAACGAATCATATTAATCACAGTGATTAGGCAAAATAAGGCCATTACACACCGCGATGAACAATGGTTTGGCGGATACTGGATATATCTCAATAAACGATACTGAGATGAGATTTGTCTCTGCGCGGGAAGTTGTAGGTTAATATTAAACGTAGATACTGGTCGTGTTTAAGAGAAATCGCAGGTAGGTGAATAGGCGTGTGCACAGTATCCTGTTTGTTTCATGAAAAAGGGTGGAAATGGACAAATTTTACAAATATTTGTCACGTTACATGCGACATAGGATTTGAAATTGTGAAATAAAGGAATATTACAAACTAATAGACCACGTTCCAATTTATAAGACCTGCCAAGGGTTAAATTGATTCCGCGCATCGAGATACACTCCGGGACCAGTATCTCCTATTACGCTGACCCGTGAAGATCCGGGATGGAGTCGGTCGATGCTCATGATGTCAATCACTGGATTGACTCGATTATTTACAGACCGACGCTGGAATATTGCTGAGTGCGGCGTTAAACAACAAACAACAATCTTATTACGCTGGCCAGATGGAGTGGGGAAAAAGAATAAGGCGCTGATACGTTTATCTGTAGCTACGGCGATGTTTATCAAATCACACATATATAACGTGTACATTCGTGGCATACAAACTGGGCAGATATTCATCTTAATTCTAAGCGTCACTCATACACACTGTTATCACCACTACCTTCGCAAACTAAATAATGTAATTCTGTCGAGATAGCGTCACTGAAGTTCGCACATCACAACTTTATCGCCATTTTAATCTGAAAATAAGATCATAGTAGTACGAGTGAGTGAGTGAGTATGGTTTTACGCCGCTTTTAGCAATATTCCAGCAATATCACGGCGGGGGACACCAGAAATGGGCTTCACACATTGTACCCATGTCGGGAATCGAACCCGGGTCTTCGGCGTGACGAGCGAACGCTTTAACCACTAGGCTACCCGACCGCCCCCATAGTAGTTCGAATAGGTATGAAAAGGGACGACAGACAGTCAGACATCACTCTGTGACTGACTAAGAACCTCTTTGTGTTGTTACTTAGTATGAAACGTTAGTATCTCGTACCATGTTACATCTTAACTACAGTAAAGTACGGTTATAACGAACTCAACGGGACTACTAATTTTTGTTCGTTATAACCGTAGTTCGTTATAAGCATATATACAGCATAACTACAGAAAAAAGTCGGGACCAAAACAGTAAGTTCGTTATATCCGTAAGTTCGTTATAAGCGTGTTCGTTATAACCGTAGTTTACTGTATATGCGATTATTCTTGGCAATACCTGCACGTTTATGTGGTTATTAAACATGTCATACTTTGGTGAATAATAGAAGTTCTCGTTGTTATACTACTGTGAATAGATTATGTCAATTCTGTTTAACATGACGGCTTTATTTACCTTGGAATATGTATTGTGACTAATATACAGTGAAGTATGTATCTTGTGTAAATGCCCACACATTTGGGTAAGGTATTGGAGTGTTTTGGAAAAACTTTATTCAACCATGTGTAGACTATTGTACGTTGTACAATAACGATCCTTCTACGTTCCAATCATTGTCAACCCTTCTATATCATATTCGCCTGATGTTCTAAGTACATATGTATGTATATAATTGATTATTAACATTATCTAATAATTGATTGTAAACATTTTTGTTGACTGCTGACATAAAGTGACTCTTGGCTGACTAATATACTCATTTTTTATTCACTCAGTTCTTTTGTTGTATGTTTTATGTTTGTTTGATTTTTGTTTAACGCCGCACACAGCAATATTCCAGCTATATGACGTCGGTCTGTAAATAATCGAATCTGGACCAGTCAATCCTGTTATTGATATCATGAGCGTCGATCTGCGCAATTGGGGTGCAGTGACATCCATCAACCAAGTCAGCGAGCCTGACCACCCGATCCCGTTAGTCGTTCTTACAAGCATAGTCGCCTTTTACGTCAAGCATGGGTTGCTGATGACTAACTCTAAGCCGGATATTCATGCCTTGTGCACTGTGTTAAATCAATGGGTTATTGTTACATGGTAATGAGAAGCGTGTATTGTGTTACATTTATGGCCATTTTTTACACGAGGCAGAGAAATATGATATTAAACATGTAGTATCAAGCATATCCACTGAACGATTTATCATAATTTGGGTATGACATGAGGTGAAATTGTATTTTCACAGCGTTTTCGGGAATAGATTATTCAAAACCAATCCCCCAACGCCCAAACACACACACACGCATAATCGAAATATGAAATTGTAGCAACGATAACTGTTGTTAATACCGTATTCGACGTAATAAGCGCCCAGGGTATGGTATTTTGGTAAAAGGAAACAGAGTTGAAAGATAAATGTCGTGGTTTATTCTGACAGCCTGAAATGTTTATATACGACAGATATACTTTTCCAGAATTTAATTGCCCATAACTAAGGGTGCACATAACACACGAGTGCGTATTATGCACGAATGAATAAGTCTTGTGTACATTGATCAATCGGAAAGGGTGCTAATTGGGATTGTTCACTAGTCAAAATAGTAACAAATATCGCCGTAGGCGCTTATTAGAGCGGGGGCGCTTATTACGTCGAATACGGTAATGAGATTTGTGACACATGCAGCGTCAAATCTATGGCTTTGAGTCAGGATGAAGACTATCAAAAGTGTTAGTGACATGGTCAGCAATATAACATCTAAAGAATGTGTGTACACTCCTCATATGACGAAATCGGATACGGCGAATCTCCGGATATAACGAACTATTTCTTAATCTAAGTTTCTGCTTTGATGATTACGAACTTTGAATGTAACGAACTGTCGATTTTGCAGTGAAATAGAAACTGTCTTTAGTCGAATCTGGATAAGCCGAACTGGTTACCTCGACACAAACTCCGCCAAGTTACAGTTGTTAATTCTTTGTGACCCCAGTATACGTAAAACTCAGGGACACGGGTGGCCCAGTCGTCTAGGGCACCACGACTAGATGTGGAGAGTTGCGTCCCTTCGTTTTGCTAGATCTAGAAATCTTTGATCGTGTGTTCGAATCTCAGATTCGTCCTGATTACGTTTTTAGGTTTGTCAGTACTATACCCGTGTTCGTCGCTTTCACCCAAGCGGTACCCGTCAACGCCTATCATATTTCCTCTCACAGCACGTTGACACGCTGTGAAATAACTAAATGTGCTGTTTAAAGCTGCCTTAAACACCACTCACTCACTCACTCATTATTGATACACAGTAGACCTTGCGACATTCATAACCCTATTTGATACTGGGTGTCCCATTAATTTGTCGAGACGTTTCACTGAATTAAGAATCACCGAGTTGTCGGCTTTGTCGAACAGTCGGCTAAAGCGAAGCTAATTGTACACCGTGGAAGTGGTCATACGCTTACTCAGTTATCCCCACAAACGTTACTATTCTGAGAATTAAGTATCGAGCTATGAAGTTAGATTGTTGATTTAATTAATAGGTGAGGTGAAATTGGGTTTAACGTCGCGTCCAAGATTATTGCACTTATATAGCGACGTGCATGCACGTGTGTGTGTGTGGCTGCTTGTACTAGTCCCGATTGATGCTGATTTATAGTGTAAGCTCACTGAGATACCATGCCGCAGTTGAACATGAATACCCCACTCAGACACAGTATACTGACTCCGAGCCGACCAGTCCTTGTTTTAGCCCCTTAATGCCGAGGACCAGACAGAGTCACCACAAGTACCATCTTTTAACGTCTTTTGGTATGATCGAACCCCGGACCTTACGCTCTACCACAAGACCACGGAGGCGGCGATTTATTTAATATCTAATTTTCTGCTGGAACATTGACGAGTACTGCGTTAAACAACAAACACACAAACTTGTGTGCAGTGTATGTTACAACTTGAAGAAATACTCAACCACATCAGCACCTTTAAAGATCAGTGGTCTCTGTACACAGAACGTAGTAGGGTGATCAAAGTTAACCATCATCCACTTGAGACCGCCTCCGTGGTCTAGTGGTAGGGCGTCCGCCCGGAAAGCGGAAGGTCCGGGGTTTGATCCCCGGCCGCGTCATACCAAAAGACGTTAAAAGATGGTACTTGTTGTTACCCTGTCTGGCGCTCGACATTAAGGGGCTTAAACAAGGACTGGTCGGCTCGGAGTCAGTATACTGGGTCTTAGAGGGGTATTCATGTTAAACTGCGGCATGGTATCTCAGTGAGCTAGCACTATAAATCGGCATCAGTCCGGACTAGTACAAGCAGCCACACAAACACACACACGTACATGCACGTCGCTATATAAGTGCAATAATCTTGGACGCGACGTTAAACCCCATTTCACCTCACCCTCATCCACTTGAAAAACCCTTGTCTCATTACATACACCACCATGGCCAGTTACATGCAACTTCTGGCTGATATCAAACGTCTCTTCAATGCTGACAAAATAAACTAGCTCTTGTTGGTGGTTTCTGACAGTTGTTTTTTTGTACGCCTCCACACAGAAGTATTTCCTCAGAAGATGGTGCTTGTGAGGAGACTTCATGGAAGCGGCTGTTGTTGCTGATTTCTCGCCTATGAGTTTGCTGGACTCTTCTCTTCGCTTCAAAGCTCTTGTGCAGATTCTTTCATAAATTCTGAACATAGGGGGAATAAGGATGATGATGACGACGACGACGATGATGATGATGAAGATGATGATGATGGACCTGGACCCGTCTTGACGTAGTAACACTCGTTTCCTCGCTTCTTGTGCAGATTCTTTCAGAAATTCTTAACATGGAGGGAATACTGATTTCGCACCAAACACTTGGGAACACATGCTATTGTCAGCTTTACACCTAGGCTCTTTTGTTAAAAAAAATAAAATCTCTTTGCTGTAACGAAACTGTGATAATTGTAACAATAAAAAATCATGCTTTTATAAACCCTTCTCCTTATAAACTCATTTACCATTATTATATTGATACTATAGTGAATAATTATTGTTATTATTTGTTGTTATTTCTAATCTTTTTTACAATTAACTCAGTAAACATCCAAGAAAAAGTTTCTATCTCTGGTGTTACAAAACTAACGACATGCACTAATTATAAACAACGACAGAGTAAGGACAGGGAATATGTCAACACACGCGTTGTAGGATCAGGGAATATATGCATAATACCTGAACATTGTAGGGATTATGTATAGTGAGTGAGTGAGTATGGTTTTACGCCGCTTTTAGCAATATTCCAGCAATATCACGGCGGGGGACACCAGAAATGGGCTTCACACATTGTACCCATGTCGGGAATCGAACCCGGGTCTTCGGCGTGACGAGCGAACGCTTTAACCACTAGGCTACCCGACCGCCCCGGATTATGTATAGGGATTATAATAGACATTACATTCTACTACCTAAACATTTCAGGAATTATACATATTCCGTGACTCAATTTAAAGGATTATACATGTTCCCCGTAAACGGAAACTGATGGTACATGTATCCTAAAAGGCAGAAATTTCGTTAGAAAAAAAATTCAATCACAATGGTCTATAAAGAGTTGTTTGTTTTTTTTAAAAAGCAATTAATATTTCATCATGCCATGAAAGAAGATGCCATAAAATGATAATGAACCTGTGAGCTCACATATAGTACAACCTTAATTCATGAAATAATTTTTTTAAGTCGCTGGGTGAAACAACGATCTGTTGCAGGTCGCTGTGATAGATAATTGTCCTCTGTGAAAGCTTTTCACAGCTTCATCAAGCGTAGGACAAACCGAGAATTTAATCTCCCACTTCACCTCTCTGTGTCGGCAACAGGTGTTCCCGTGACACGTAAAACATATAAACACGGGCAGATTAATTAAACAAACACGGTCATACCTCACTCTTGCGATAGACTCGCGCGACAGATGCTTTCTACGGTGGCCTCTTTATGCCACTTTTACGAGCGTCTCGTTTCGATGTGGTGTAATTTTGGCTGTTTCTCTGTCATGATCACCTTTTATTAATGATTAGAGGTAGAGTCTTTATTATTAAGGAGTAAGGAGTTAGCAGTTAAAGTTGGTTACCTGACAGATCCATGTCGCTGGAAGTCGGGGGGGGGGGGGGGGGGGGTGGGGGGGGGGAGGGGCTATCAATAGAAAGCGGGACTGAGTGAGTGAGTAAGTGAGTGAGTTTTGGGTGAGTGAGTGAGGTTTTACGCCACTTTTAGCAATATTCCAGCAATATCACTGCGGGGGACACCAGAAGTTGGCTTCACACAATGTACCCATGTCGGGAATCGAACCTGGGTTTTCGGCGTGACGAGCGAACGCTCACTCGCAAGGGTTCGATTGTATGATGTTAAGAAGCAGAGGACACACTTGCCAAGGAATGGGTACCAAATGAGCCATTACATAAACTATAATAGTTTCTGTTTTACAGTATGAGTATGAAAACAAACGCTAATGTGTTTAGTCAGAGAGGATATAGTTGGTTGGTTGGTTGGTTGGTTGGTTGTTTGGTTTGTTGTTTAACGCCGCACTCAGCAATATTCCAGCTATATGACGGCGGTCCGTAAATAATCGAGTCTGGACCAGACAATCCAGTGATTAATATGATGAGCATCGATCCACGAAATTGGGATCGATGACATGTATCAACCAAGTCAACGAGCCTGACCACCCGATCCCGTTTGTCGCCTTTTACGACAAGCATAGTCGCCTTTTACGGCAAGCATGGGTTGCTGAAGATCTATTCTACCCCGGATCTTCACGGGTCACAAATCTTGGGGAGTGAGAGGGTGAGGTATTTACAAGAGTAGGGAAAGAGAGGAAAAGACAGACAAGTATAGATGTCGATGAAGATAGATACAGAGACATAGAACATAGAACGAGAGCGAGATAGACATAGAACGAGAGCAAAAGCGATATCGGACCACCGACCTTCCGCTCCCTCCCCAGACGCTCTTTCCACTAGGTTTTAGGAGAGAGAGTGAGAGAGAGAGAGAGAGAGAGAGTGAGAGAGAGAGAGAGAGGAAGAGCGAGAGGGAGAGCGAGAGAGAGAGAGTGGGAGAGCGAGAGAAGAGAGGGAGGGAGAGAGAGAGGGGGAGAGCGAGAGGAGAGACAGAGGGAGAGAGAGAGGGAGAGAGAGAGGGAGAGAGAGAGGAGAGAGAGAGAATAGGAGAGAGAGAGGAGAGGAGAGAGGGAGAGAGAGAGGAGAGAGAGAGGGAGAGGAGAGAGAGAGGGAGAGAGATGGAGAGAGAGGGAGAGAGATGGAGAGAGAGGGAGAGAGAGAGGAGAGAGAGAGGGAGAGGAGAGAGAGAGGGAGAGAGATGGAGAGAGAGGGAGAGAGAGAGGAGAGAGAGAGGGAGAGGGAGTGGGAGAGAGAGAGAGGAGAGAGAGAGGAGAGAGAGAGGGAGAGAGATGGAGAGAGAGAGAGGAGAGAGAGAGGGAGAGAGGGAGGGAGAGAGGGAGAGAGGAGAGAGAGAGGAGGTTAAATGTCACGAATTTAACCCATTGTATTTGGTTGTTGTTGTTGTTTGTTGTTTAACGCGCCCCGCACTCAACAATATTCCAGCTACGTGACGTCCGACTGTACATCATGAGCATGAGTTTATTTTGTCAAGGAACAATTCCCGACATGTCAATTTTAGATCTCGAAAATATTAACAATTAGCATTGCATAACAACAAGCTTTAAATGGAGAAATACAGAGAGATATTCAGAAGGGGAAAGAGAAAGAATGGAAGTGTTATATAAATATTGGTCACACCAAACGAACCAAACCTTTGTCGAAGTTCATTACAATACGCGCGCGTGCTTACTGACAGGGGGACCGCCTCCGTGGTCTAGTGGTAGGGCGTCCGCCCGGAGAGCGGAAGGTCCGGGGTTCGATCCCCGACCGCGTCATACCAAAAGACGTTAAAAGATGGTACTTGTTGTTACCCTGTCTGGCGCTCGGCATTAAGGGGCTAAAACAAGGACTGGTCGGCTCGGAGTCAGTATACTGTGTCTGAGTGGGGTATTCATGTTAAACTGCGGCATGGTATCTCAGTGAGCCAACACTATAAATCGGCATCAGTCCGGACTAGTACAAGCAGCCACACACACACACACGTGCATGCACGTCGCTATATAAGTGCAATAATCTTGGACGCGACGTTAAACCCTATTTCACCTCACCTACTGACAGAGGACGCAATTTTTCATGATCATTAAACGGAAAATCTCAGCATTTTCGATTTGTCCAGGGCGGCTTTCCATATATAGTATTTAGTTATGCTCGAGAGCCAGTTGAAGAGGTTTACTCTTACCGCCGCTCAAGTGAATGATGGATGAGAGACCATGAACATTGTAATAAAACCCTTCAGGATTATTTTTTACCAAGATAGCTATCGGTACTAGACCACACATTACAAGGAAAAGTTTGGTCGAAACGAACAACTGTTACTGTTTGTCAATACACAAAGTCAGGCTCTTTGCCATGAATATGTGGACTAAATCGATCAAGTCACAAAGGGATCCACGGGAAAAACAGTCTGTTCCGCAATATCTGACATCAATACTAAGTGTCACTATAAATGCAATATTTGACAGAGGAGTTTTATTATACTCATTTAGTGGTTTCTGTCGATTGGTGTCGAGGGTGTATGTTTTGCTTTAACGCCAGTTTGACCATTTTTTAAGTTACACCAGGGCGTGTCAGCTTGATGTGGAGGAAAGCCTGAAGTGAAGCAGGTCTCAGACGTGAGCCGCTCTGGCGTAAGGAACGAACACGAATATGGTGCTGACAAACCAAGAACACAGAATACTTAGGATGCGAACCTGCGGCCAGTCGAACGGACTTATCTCTGCACTCACATTTTAGCGCCACCTTGCAACCTTGTGTGGTCGAGTGAGTGAGTTGTGTTAAACGCCGCTTTTAACAGTGTTCCAGTGATATCGTGGCGTGTCAGCTTAATGTGGGAGAAAGCCCGAATTGATGCAGGTCTTAGACGTTTACCACTTCGGTGAAACCCACGAGCACGTATATGGTGCTAACAAACCTAGAAACGAAATCGGGGCGAACCGAGATTCGAACCCACAATCATAGGTTTCTGGCGTGCCCAAGGGACGCAACTCTGCGCAGCGAATCGACTGGGCCACCCGTGCCCCCTTGTATGGTTGAACATGTATATACGAAGACAAGGGAAAAGCCGGAAAGTTGATCTGTTACACTGACAGACAATGTTAATCAAAGATAACTCGATGGTCAAAGAAAACTTATTAAATGAACAAGGCATAAGGCATAAACAAAGAAGTTTAATCAATTGTTCCCCGTGCAGATCGGTGTTAGAATTGGTCAACCTATTTTCGAAGAAACAGACAAGCAACGGCTTTGGGTGGTCGGCTCGCTGACTTGGTTGATGCACGTCATTGTATCCCCATAGCTTAGATCGATGCTCATGTTGTCAATGACTGGATTGTCTGGTCCAGATTCGATTATTTACAGACCACCGTCAACTTGATGGAATATTGCTGAGTGTGGAGTTCAAATACAAACAGACAAAACCAATTGAATGCGCCCAAACGTAAGTGGTATCGTCATGTTTTGCACGTGCTGGTCCAGACCCTATTTGCACGCACGTGTGTGTCGCATGTGCATCACGATATTTCTCATGATATACAGGACCTCGCATCTATTTCGACACTCAAAATGCCGTCCCAATCGATGTGTGTAAATAGCTGTTATTCATAATGCGATTGGACCGTGTGAATGTTTGATTTTCATGCACAACTGGGTCATTGGTTCATGTGAGTGAGTGAGTGGGTTTGAGAGAGTGGGTGAGTGAGTGAGTTGGGGTTAACACCGCTTCTAACAGTATACCCGTTATATCACGGTACGTCAGCTTGAGTGAGTGAGTGAGTTGGGTTAAACGCCGCTTTTAACAGTATTCCAGTCATATCACGGCGTGTCAGCTTAATGTGGGAGGAAAGCCCGAAGTGATGCAGGTCTCAGACATTTACACATCGGTGAAACCCACGAGCACGGGTATGGTGCTGACAAACCTAGAAACATAATTGGGGCGAACCGGGATTCGAACCCACAATCATAGGTTTCTTGGTTTCTGGCATGCCCAAGGGACGCAACTCTGCACAGCGAATCTTGACGCCTTAGACGACTGTGCCACCCGTGCCCCATGTCATCTTGATGTAGGATGAAAGCATCAAGTGATACATACGCATAGCTCTTTGGTGACTACGAACACGAGTCTGGCGCTGACAAACTTAAAAACATAATCGGGGTGAACCGGGAGTCGAACCCAGATAGGTTTCTGGCGTGGCTAAGGGACGCAAATCTGGGGCGTCTGTGTTGACTGGGCCGACCGTGGCCCCCAAAGTATTAAAATGTTGCGGAAGACCAACACCCCAAACTATACACACGTGTACCTGAGACTCGACCACTATGGCGTAGAGCGTTGCTTTCACTCATCGGTTTGCCTAGTTCAGAGTCGACTGTTTATAGACCTCTTTATGAATGATGAGGTTTAACGTCACTGGCGTGCGTGCGTGCGTTCGTGCGTGCGTGCGTGTTTGCGTGCGTGCGTGCATGCGTGCGTGTGTGATGTCCGTGATGACCATTGCCTTGGACCATCCTCTTCATTCTTCAACCATAAGGGGACCTGAGAAATAGAAGTTTCGTGCTAGCCTACTTCAGAATCGAATTTACTTTTTCAAGAGTACATCCTAATAAAACAATAAACATAAAACATTCCCTCTGCATCTAGTCATTCCTTTTTCACAACGTCGTGAGAAACAAGATTGTCTCGGTTTGATTGTCGAATATACTGGCGTAATCTGGCGTAATCTGATACGTAATCTGGACAATGAAATGTGAAGGGGGCTGGCTTATTTATCGTAGATGTGAGCTGCAATGGTTGTGTCAGGGCAAGGGTAAATAAGACCTCTCCAGGGCCCACTTGCACAAAGCGATATTAGCGCTAAGACTATTGTAAGCCTATGTTAAAGTATGGTAAATTTAGTTACGATCATCTTAGCGCTAAGATCGCTTTGTGCAAGTGGGCCCAGGCAGACGCTCGATCAACAATAGGCGGGCCCGCATTGCGTAAGAAAATACTACTTTGTGTAATTAAGACTCGGGTATATCGATAATCTGATATTGTTAAAAAATGGCCATGAACCAGAAACAAAAGAGACCAGGGAGACGGACTCATCAGTTTCCAACTTAGATTCATGCCTAAACAATCGATGTGAAATAAAACCTCCCCACAAGAATGTATGATTTTGTTTCTTTGTTTGTTGTTTAATGCCGCACACTAGTTTTCTGGTGATATATTTCAGTAATACGAGGAATGGATGTGTTTTAGGCACACATTCCAGGATATGTTGTTTGTTTGTTTGTTCCTCAATGCCGCACGCAGCAATATTCCAGCTCTATGACGGCGGTCTGTAAATAATCGAGTCTGGACCAGACAGTCCATTGAATGACATCATGAGCATCGATCCGCGCAATTGGGATACGATGGCATGCATCAACCAAGTCGGCGAGCCTGACCACCCGGTCCCGTTAGTCGCCTCTTACGACAAGCATGGTCGCTGTATGAAAGAGGGGTGGCTTCAACATTCCAACAGTCAGCTTTCCCATTATATCGAGCACTATTCCAACAGTTTCAGCCTTTGGTGTCAACTTTAAAGGTACAACCGAACATGTTCTTTCCATGAAGATTTCAAAGAGCATGATTCGACTCTTGTTTAAACGTTATTTGATCATGGATACAACATTCGAAGCCTCAGCAAAGATTTTAAAATGTTTTTATTTTAGATATATGAGGCGTCAGTGTTCCTATTCCCGTGCTGTATTTGAAGTGAACAATTGACTCGTCTTTGCATGTGTTTGTGACGGGTGTTTCCGGTGCGGAAGGATACCTCACTTATACGTATTTGATAGAATTCCTTTTGCTAAATACATGCTTATGTTAAAAACGGGATCGTTGAATGGACTTTAATTGTCACAGATATTTCTTGTGATTATGAAAGGGTTTTGTCGCTTTTACATTAACAATTTCTTTTGAGATCATTTCAATTTGGTCTCAGATGTTACAAGTACCGGACTTGGGGGGTGTGGGGGGAGGGGGGTGATGGGAGGGTGGTGGTGAATACAGAGCCTAGAACTTCACGCGAGTGCGTAATTGTACTTCTCCACTTCTCCTGTGGATATACGTCAGTGTAGGACGAAACGGAAATATACGTAACTAAATATGGGAAATATTGCTTATCGAAGACAGAAATGCCTTCTCCTAGCACGCATAACATGATTATATATGATTATATTTAGCGATAAAAGGATTGACTTTATGTTTCATTTTGTGATCATTTGACGGCGCATAAGGCACCACAATTTAGTCCGTCTAGACATTTGTTAAAGACAGGATATGTTTAGGTCAGTGCTTTTTGGGTTTAACGCCGCTTTCAACAGTATTCCAGTTACATCACGGCGTGTCAGCGTGATGTTGGATGACTCAGTTGATGAATCAGAATGTCAGTTGATGCAATCCTCAGGCTCGAGAAGTTGCACGACAGCGAGTATGGTGCTGACAAACCCAGAAACATAATCAGAACCGGGATTCGAAGCGACGATCATAGGTTTCTGGCGTGTCCAAGGGACGCAACTCTGCACAGCGAATGACGGTGACTTAGACGCCTGGGTCGACGCCCCACCTCTCTCCCTCTTCCCACGCACACACACACACACACACACACACACACACACACACACACACACACACACACACACACACACACACACACACATACACGCACACACACGCACACACACACCTTCCCTCAACCTCCAACCCCACCCCTACCCCCAACTCCCAGCAGAAAAGAGCTGGGTACTTTATTTTAAGAATTTCATTATGCCCAGCGAACAATTAATTATTTTAGGTAATATCTGAAGACAAGTTATTTTTTCCAGCATAACAACACGAATGTCCCCCATTGAAATTTTAAAAGACCGACCCCCAACAAAACACTGAACAGATTTGCTGTAGCCGGGTGCACGATGAGCCTGTAGAGTCGTATATGTTTTAAATAAAAAAATCAAAATCCCCAGGCCAAGCTCCCCCGAGCTCAGTACACTTAATACTCAAGTACACAACAAGCAGTGTACACAGTTCTAGCTTTGACAAGTCTGTAGAGTTGTGTAGTCCTTTTGTTCCTTGTTTACTTTAAACCATTCATAACTTTGTCTGGGCAGTCTGCGTATTGTTGTTTTTACGAACAAATCTTGTGTAATTAAATTTACATGTTTAAGAGCCCAGGTCAACAAACAGTTAACAAATCTTTGAAAAGTACACACGAAAGTCGACTTGAACCACAGCATTCGATATATTACACTTTGTGGTTTCATTGCAATGTTTTTTTATGAGATATAAAAAAACAAAGGAGGAGGGTTAATCGTCCTTTCCTCGCGTTCCCCTGTTTCCGACCGCATCATGTTTCCGAGTATCTTCTGACGAAACATCCGGAACTCTCTCACAGTGTAAGCTTTGTAATTGGCTAGCGTTAGCGTCCAGCCTCTCCCCCGGCGTAGAATAATGAATTCTTTAAAACCTTTCACAATTTCTTGAAATAGGAGCAGCTACGAATGTAAAGGGCTCTCCATAATGTATTGCGAGTATTTATATGCGTGTGTCATTGTGACGTCGTTGTATTAAGCATGAAAGTTTTCCACAAGAATGTAGCAGAAATGACACATTGGGAAATCTTGATAAAGTTTGAGGAGCAAAAGAAACGATACCTCATTTTCTATTGACACTATCAAACGTTAGCGATATTATATCCATATATTACTGTACTGGCCCTCTGCCAGTTTTCAAAGAAAACGTCAAAACGGTTTTAGTTTTAAAAATATAATTGATTTTCACAATCTTGAAAATTAAAAGATAGATTTTCACATAATACACAATTGCTGATGGGTATCTCCGACATCTTATCTTTGCAAATATATATATATAAGAAATTCGAAAAAAACTTACATTTCTAACATGGTTTGGGGTAATTAATTTCTGACCCCATTGAACCAATTTATATGTATACAAAATTGCTGGTTGGAGTGGTATTGAAATAATCAGGGTATATAATATATAACATATAGCGGGAACCACCCCAGACCATTCTTTATTCTATATACTGGGCTGTTTTTACAAAAAAATAAAATATTCAAGAATTTAGTGGAATATTCCTCAGGACCACTCCCTAAAACAATTAATATACGATCGATTAGATGGTTCTATTATATAATGTATGGTCTGTTGAATACGTGTCATTTTTATGTATAGCAATCTCTTTTATTCTTTGTAACCACGTTTCTAGGAGATACGCCTATCTCTTCATCAAGTGAATAGTCCTTAAGCGCATAGAATTGATTTACAAGAAGATTTACACAAGGTAGGATTATTACGAATATAACACTATATATAATGACGAATACAATACACTTTGCCGTTATGATATGTTATTATTAATATTTTTTTCACCGTAACCTTCTACACCAGGAAGTGAGTAAGCATGATTTGGCAATCTTCTTTCTACAATGCATACCTAGAAATGTTGACGAGCGTGTTTTCCACGAATACAAATACTAATCACGTGTCCACCGCGATGCCCCCGGCAATGGGGCCTTGGGTAGAAAACATGTTTAGATGAGACAAATACATCCCTCTGTGTTGGCCATATACATGACGTGCTGTTTTCATTGTGATAGTATTAATGAGGCGAAGATGAAGACGACAGAAATGGTGTTAAAATGACAGGATTGGTTGCGGCTTTTTGTTTGCAATCTGTGTGGTTAATCCACTAGATCACTAAAATGCGTGTGTATGATTCTTTCATCCTGATCATGTGTTATTTTATTTTTTGTAAAATACATTGTAATAAATCTCTGTTTTGGTGTAGCCTGTGTTGACATTTTCTTTGACAAGCCGCTGATCGTACCTTGCCAAAATAGATTCTCTTCTCCCCCCCCCCTCTCTCTCTCTCTCTCTCTCCCTCTCTCTCTCTCTCTCTCTCTCTCTCTCTCTCTCTCTCTCTCTCTCTCTCGTCGCGTCCAGGATTATTGCACTTATATAGCGCGTGCGTGCGTGCGCGCGCGCGTGTGTGTGTGTGTGTGTGTGATGTGTGTGTGTGTGTGGCTGCTTGTACTAGTCCGGAATGATGCTGATTTATTAGTGCTAGCACACTGAGATACCATGCCGCATGAATACCCCACTCAGGCCCAGCATACTGACTCCGAGCCGACCAGTCCTTTGTTTTAGTCCCTTAATGCCGAGCGCCAGACAGGTTAACAACATCTACCATCTTTTAACGCCTTTTGGTATGACACGGCCGAGGATCGAACCCCAGACCTTCTACTCTCCATCATCAAAATGACAAACGACTGCTGTAATACCTACTCTCAGTTTGTTGATTCAGATTAAGGTTTAGATCACCATGACATGGCTAGATTATTCCTCAATATCACGTTGAAGCCCATTTCACTCTCTTACACGTGTCTTTTCACATAGACGGACCTCAACGCACTACAACAATTACTGCATTCAAGGGACGGTTCCGGATCCGGATCCGCCTAAAATCCGTTCGGAATATAATGAAGCCGGCATACACAAGGAAGTCACTTTTCCCCAGCTGTTCGGAAAGGGGAATCCCCTCCGTGTTTTGTACTGCGCAACTCACGCTCTGTAATTGGTTCCAGACAGAATGGTGAGTTTATTCCGTCTACAGAGAGGCACTGACACGGCAAACACTGTCGGCTTTTCAACATGTTTCTCTCACACGTTCTCGTCGCCTGTTAGTAATATGTTTCGATGATGTTTTTTTTATGAAATTAATTTTATTGATTAGGTAACTATTTCTATATAGGAGGTGGGTGTAGATTCCAAACGTAATTAGTAACGATGCTGCACTTTGCCAAAAACCTGCTTGTATAAGTTCAGAACTCATCATATAAAAGAATAAAACTCTGGGTATATCATCCAGATGATTCATTGTTAGACCAGTAAATCATTATATGGAATAGAACTCTCAGTAAAGCATTCAAATGATTCATTGTTAGACCAGTAAATGACCATATGGAATATAACACTCAATATAGCATTCAAATGATTCATTGCTAGACAAGTAAATGACCATATGGAATAGAACACTCAGTATAGCATTCAAATGATTCATTGCTAGACCAGAAAATCATCATATTATGGAATAGAACTCTCAGTATATCATTCAGATGATTCAGCGTTAGACCAGTAATTCATCATATTAAGGAATAGAACACACGGTACATCACCCAGATGATTCATTGTTAGACCAGTAAATCAAATTATTTGGAATAGGACTCTCAGTATGTCATTCAGATGATTCATTCTTAGATCAGTAAATCATCATTTTATGGAATAGAACTCTCAGAATATCATTCAGATGATTCAGTGTTAGACCAGTAAATCATCATATTAGGAATAGGACTCTCAGTATATCATTCAGATGATTCAGTGTTAGACCAGTATGTCATCATATTAGAAATTGGACTCTCAGTATATCATTCAGATGATTCAGTGTTAGACTAGTTAATGTCACATTATGGAAAAGAACTCAGAGTACCTCATTCAGATGATTCAGTGTTAGACATGTATGTCATCATATTAGAAATAGAACTCTCAGTATATCATTCAGATGATTCAGTGTTAGACTAGTTAATGTCACATTATGGAATAGAACTCTCAGTATATCCTCGTCACGATATGGCTGAAATATTGCCGATGTGACGTAAAGCATTAACTCACTCACTCACTCAGTATATCATTCAGATGATTCAGTGTTAGACATGTATGTCATCATATTAGAAATAGGACTCTCAGTATATCATTCAGATGATTCAGTGTTAGACATGTATGTCATCATATTAGAGATAGAATTTCAGTATATCATTCAGATGATTCAGTGTTAGACCAGTATGTCATCATATTAGAAATAGGACTCTCAGTATATCATTCAGATGATTCAGTGTTAGACCAGTATGTCATCATATTAGAAATTGGACTCTCCGTATATCATTCTGATGATTCAGTGTTAGACTAGTTAATGTCAGATTATGGAATAGAACTCTCAGTATATCATTCAGATGATTCAGTGTTAGACATGTATGTCATCATATTAGAAATAGAACACTCAGTATATCATTCAGATGATTCAGTGTTAGACATGTATGTCATCATATTAGAAATAGAACTCTCAGTATATCATTCAGATGATTCAGTGTTAGACTAGTTAATGTCACATTTTGGAATAGAACTCAGAGTACCGGACCCAAATCATTTGTTGTCAGTCCAGTACAATGTACGTTAGAATGTGGGGAAATCTCTGAAACGGAAAATCGGGGATCAACTTTGTACTCAACAGATCCTGGCCCATCTAAGGGCCGCAACTATGATTGAGCAATTAGTTTCATGCAGATCAGTACTATTCATAGTTTATTCAGTGTACAACCCTGGTGTCCCCCGGCGATATATTGCTGGAATATTGCTAAAAGCGGCGTAAAATCATACTCACTCACTCCTTCAGTGTAACGCCACAAAAACGAAGTAGGATTAAACTTTAGCTTAGGACTGCAAAGTAGGTGCTTAAAAGAGTACTTGCTTTTGACAATTCATAATTGCTGCGTCACTGGTAACTTGGGTTCTGCAAATACCTTTGGATTTCCAGCGCAGAAATAGGACTTAAACGATCAATTATTATGATACAATGAGCAGAAGTGGGGAAAAAATCAGTTTCAAAGCACATTTTTCATTCTCCGCTCGAATTTTTTATATACTGTCAACATGTTAGGTGCCCCAGAAGCACACGGCCTCTGATGTTCTGTGCCCCGTAGAGTTACTGAACCTACAGTAAACTACGGTTATAACGAACACGCTTATAACGAACTGACGGATATAACGAACTTACTTTTTGGTCCCGACTACTTGCTGTAGTCATGCTGTATATGTACTTATTACGTAACGAATTACGGTTATAAAGAACTAAAATCAGCAGTCCCTTTGAGTTCGTTCTAACCGTAGTTTACTGTATATAATAACATTAACGGGATTGCTTATAGCACTGTTGGAATTGAACCTGGTCTCCACCGAGACGAGCTTAGAAAACTGATCTTCACAGCAAAACCGCCAGCGTAGTCTGCAATAAAAACAATAATGATAACGAGATCGAGATAATAATAATTAAAGCATAGGTGAATGGTCGTAAAATATTATTGTTGGGATTTAGTTAGGTTACACAATGGCGAGCGGGTTTTAACAGTATTTCAGGAAATTTTGCTGCCTACAACAAAAAAAGGGGACCCATCTTCCAAAAATAATGATGCTTGAATTAGAAAAAAAACAGCGTAATCAAGATGACTTTGATATGGGTCAATGAATCCCCGTGACCTATCTATTTGGTCACCTTCAGTGATATTGCAAGAGTATTGCTGACTACGGCGTAAAACACCATTCTGTCATTTCGTCACACAGCTTATTCGGTCGCCAACTCACTCTGAACGGACTTCGAATTCAAACCAATTATTATAATTGAAATCTGTTCTCCTAATTGAACATGTGAGGTTTTTGACGAAACGGGGTTCCGTACTTTCAAGGTCACAGTTTTAGGTATGTGTAATCGTTATATCATTACGTGAACTTTAAACAGTTCTTGGTATTCGCTAGCGTCGTGACATCTTGATGCCCTGTTATCGTCAATTCACAATTACCTCCCTACTTTATCGTGTTGTAACATAATATTATACAAATCACTTCCTGTTTCGTGCCAATGGTCTATCGTTATCGTATACTTAGTATGTGTGTGGACAGGTCCTACCGCGCGTCGAATACCTCTGCACTTAGAGCGCACTCAGTCACCTGAGCATAGCATTTCAGTGTATTACATCATCATTATGAAAATGCAATTGTTTGACCAGGTGTCAGAGAAACGCGCGGTTGCCTGTCAAAGGTAAGTGCAAGGACGGATTTAAGCTGACTCATTCATACACAACGGCACCAATCAATAATACGGTTCTTAAATAAAGGCAGGGCTGACGCTCCTAGGATGAAAGAAAGTATGTATGGTTTGTTGTTATTGAATAATAATAACTAACCGTGACATAGCATATCCGTATCAGCTTTTTTTACACGACCCAGTATTCTGGGCCATGTGACGTTGGTCTGTAAACAAGGATAATTATAATGATCCCCACATAACGCCAGGGTAAGTTGACAGACTAGACACCGTCCATAACGACCCGTCTAGTTGGTGGATTGTAACGAAAAACGTATGTTATAGGACAATATAAGATGAACTGTCAGGGTTTTCAGTGTAATGAGGTACCACATCAGTTTGAGTAGGGATATACCCAACTAAGATTGTTCACATGCCCAACCATGAAATCGCAGGTACATGTACCCCTTATAATCCTCGACAATACAGCATGTACCCTCTCCCTGTCTACTCCTAGACAAGACAACATGTACCCTCTCCCCTTCTACTCCCAACAAGACAGCATGTACCCTCTCCCCGTCTACTCCCACCAAGACATCTCATGTACCCTCTCCCTGTCTACTCCCACCTGGACATCTCATGTACCCTCTCATCGTCTACTCCCACCAAGACATCTCATGTACCCTCTCCCCGTCTACTCCCACCAAGACATCTCATGTACCCTCTCCCCGTCTACTCCCACCAAGACATCTCATGTACCCTCTCCCCGTCTACTCCCACCAAGACATCTCATGTACCCTCTCCCCGTCTACTCCCACCAAGCCATCTCATGTACCCTCTCCCCGTCTACTCCCACCAAGACATCTCATGTACCCTCTCCCCGTCTACTCCCACCTAGACATCTCATGTACCCTCTCCCCGTCTACTCCCACCAAGACATCTCATGTACCCTCTCCCCGTCTACTCCCACCAAGACATCTCATGTACCCTCTCCCCGTCTACTCCCACCAAGCCATCTCATGTACCCTCTCCCCGTCTACTCCCACCAAGACATCTCATGTACCCTCTCCCCGTCTACTCCCACCTAGACATCTCATGTACCCTCTCCCCGTCTACTCCCTCCAAGACATCTCATGCACCCTCTCCCCGTCTACTCGGTCCAAGACATCTCATGCACCCTTAAGCTTAACCCAACACTAGCAACTCACATTCAAAATAAGCCCCCTTCACATAAATTGTCCAGATTACGTATCAAAGAGAACCACTGTATTCAACAATCAAAAGGCATACTTGTTGACAACGTGGAGATGGAGTGTTTTATGTTTATTTTATTGTTTTGTTAGGTTATATGTCGGTAAACATAAACCTGATTCTAATGTACCACGTGACCTCAATTACCCAGGTACCCTTTGGCCCAAAGAGTGAATAGGCGGGGCCCACTCCATGGTTACCACTGTTTCTTGGCCAACAAATCTTTCTGGTGTAGTGGATAGAGCGTCTGCCCGGAGGGCGGAAGGTCGGTGGTTCGATCCCCTAGCCGCATCATACCAAAAGACGTTAAAAGATAGTACTTGTTATCCTGACTGGCGCTCGACATTAAGGTGCTATGACAAGGACTGGTCGGCTCGGAGTATACTGTGTCTGAGTGGGTTATTCATGTTAAACTTCAACATTGGGCTAGCACTATAAAGCCGGCAATAGCCCGGACTTGTTTACAAGCAGAAGCCACACGCACACGCACACGCACACGCACACACACACGCACGCACAGACACGTCACTATGTATTTTGCAGGAATAAGTTGTTGTTAAATCGACATCATCAAACTTAGCAACAGTCCTTTCAATTTTCAATTACATTAAAAGCAAACTCGGTATACTTTCATTTGCCCCCAGTTTATTTCCCTCAAGTTGTAACCTGCGATGACATTCGCGAAACGAGGCCCCAAAGCAGTGACGTCATCATTATTTCAAACGTCGCGGAGTTATTCATTAACTTTTGCGTAAGGGTCGTAGTTTTGGAATTACTTCACGTTTTATGTTTTGTGTGTTTGTTTGTTTGTTTGTTTGTTTGTTTGTTGTTTAACGCATATGACGGCGGTCTGTAAATAATCGAGTCTGGACCACGCAAGTAGGACACGATGACATGCATCCACCACGTCAGCGTGCCTGACCACCCGATCCCGTTAGTTGCCTCTTACTACAAGCATAGTCGCCTTTTACTGCAAGCATGGGTTGCTGAAGACCTATTCTACCCCGGATCTTCACGGGTCTTGCTAATGAATCTTGAGTAACCGCCGTATTGATTTATGCGTTATTGTATATCATGTTCATGAACCGCCGTGTGTTGAGCTGTTGTGAAATGAATGAACCTAGAAATCTTGAATCTTGTAAAATGTGTAACCGAAACTTGGGAGATTGGAAAATGCATAATGAATATTAATCGATTTTAAAACAATGAAAAATATCATCTTCTTTATGTGTGTGATGTAGCATTCTCCCCGACTCTACACAATATTCACACGCAAAATACCAACAGTTTTCCTAAAATATATTGTTGTCTAATAAAAACATGTCAAGAGACAAGTTCACCGAGAACGAATATCTTTTATCTCTTATCTCGGGCATGTAAGCGTTTAGGCAAAAAAATGTGTTTGTCGTTCGGAAGTCTGTCCGAGATATATACGCATGTAGATTACATAAACAGTGACTAAAGAGATCACAGGTGTTTATAATAGAAATATATCTGTACAAAGTTTAGTGACTTTGCACTCAGTAGAAGTTGAAGGACGCAATGACTAAATACTATTAACATGAAAATGACGGGTCTCACGTTTTATGTGATACAGACTTGTAGTCTGTGGTTCTCCTGGCATGGGTTTGTTGTGGCGATGAATTGTATTACACTATGATTTACAGGACACCCTATACACGACAGTGGACCTATACCATAGACATACGCACACCAGCAGATACCCTTAAATAGAGTTTAAAACCTATATTAGGGCGGGACCAATTTTAGGGGCGCGTAGGTCATGAGAAATATTGATTGAGTATGGTTTTACGGCGCACTATTCCAGCAATATCGCTCGGAACACCAGAAATGGACTTCACACCTTTACCAATCTGCATTTTTTGCAACGTCTATATCTCATTCATAAACTGGAAGAGTTCACCAAGGAGTGTTGATCGACATCGATCTACTCACTTACATTCAACGGTTGTTTCCTGGCTACTACCTGGGATTCCCCAAGTGGTTGTTTGCTCAGTCGCCGCAAATATTTGAGGTCAAATGCCATTTTTCCGGTGTGGCTAGAGAAGGCAATCAGTGCATAGCCTCTCCGTGTAGATTATCAGCGTACTTCACACGTGGTGAGTGGTTGAGAATGTACAACGCTCAGACCTTGTAATACACTGTATCCCGTCGTCTGACACCCGCCTACCAGGAACGATTTTAAACCGAACAGAGTATATATGCACAGTAAGCTATTTTCATCACGAAATCGATCATATCTCAAAGCTAGAACCACCATGTCAAACAAAGGATCTGTAACGAATATCATTTTTAAATTTCTTTTAGTGAGTGAGTGAGTGAGATTTCATTATATTTTTTACCTTTTAGCGAACACCTTGTGTAGTCACTATTTGATAGTGATTCATAAACACACGCTCATGATATAGTCGGAATTGTACACTCGACTCCTTATGGCTTCTTATGAATATAGAAAAGGTTTTGTCGTTTTCATTAACAATATACTTCAGCGAAAGCTCGTTAAGACACCAAAGAGAGTGAGTATGTTTTTACGCCGCGTTTAGCAAATGTCCAGCAATATCACGGCGGGGGACACAAGGGCTTCACACATTGTCTTCATGTGGGGAATCGAACTCGGTCTTCGGAATAACGAGTCAACGCTTTAACCACTACCCACCTCCCATTGGACACCAGAAGTAGGTTTAACACACTGTACCCGTGTGGGGATCGAAGCCTGAACTCGACGCCATGAAGGAAAGCTTTAACCACTCCGCTACCTACTCCCTCCCTTATTAAACAGGAACATTAAGGTCAAATGAAAATGTGAGACTTAAACATTGTTTCAATACACAGGAAAGTAGTTACATATACCGATGACTCCCTTTATATGTTCACGTGGCAGTACAGGGTTTCGTCCATACGCTGTGGCATGGGTTTGAATCCAAGATTTGCCCGATTTTGATCTGTCGCACCTTAACCATGCTCGTCGGTTTCGCGAAAGTAGTAAACTTAGAACTAGGCCACTTTGAGTGTTTCAGCAACGTTAAGTTGGATATAACTGAATTAATATTAATCCGTGTAAAACTGAGATAATGTTCATATCATCAATAAAGCCACCTCACTCTCTACGTCGACGTCAGTATGCTTAGATTGTACTTGTTATTGTTAGAGTATTTGTATACACTTTTCCGTCGTAAAGCGTTCTCGCTCCTTCCAATCAGCGAGATATCTTCCAACATGACGTAGGTTTGCCACTCCCGTCTCCTCTAGTGCTGATAACACTAGATTGTTTAGTTAGTATGAACAGGTGCATTGTTTTCTCAAAATGATGAGGTGAAATGGGGTTAAACGTCGCGCTCAAGATGTTTGCACGTATAGAGCGTCGTGCATGCACGTGTGTGTGTGTTCCTGGTTGTACTTGTCCGAACTTTGCCAGTTTGTGCTAACATGCCGCAGGTTTAACATGAATACCCCTCTCAGACACATTATACTGGCTCCCAGCCAACCCGTTCTTGTGTTATCTCATAAAGGTGGTTAGTTGGTTTGTTGTTTTATGCCGCACGCAGCAATATTCCAGCTATATGACAGCGGTCTGTAAATAATCGAGTCTCCAGACAATCCAGTGATTGACATCATGAGCACCGATCCACGCAATGGGGATCGATGACATGCTTCAACCAAGACAACGATCCTGACCACCCGATCCCGTTAGTCGCCCCTTAAGACAAGCATAGTCGCCTTTTACGGCAAGCATGGGTTGCTGAAGACCTATTCTACCGCGGGTCTTCACGGGTCTTATCTCAAGAAGTACCATATTTAACGTCTAGTGGTATGACGTGACCATGGGATCGAACCACAGATGCTATATCCACTAGAACACAGAGGAGGACCATCAGCATGAAATATAATATATTCGGAATACGAAATATGTATTATGCTCGCCAAATGCTTGCAAAATACATCTTATTTATTTCTATCATATTATATTTTCGATACGGCTAATGATCTCTATTTATCAGACCAACAAGCCTATATTTTAAATATGAGCTCATTAACGTACACATCAGACAAATCAACTAATTAACAAGACATCCCAAACATAATTAAGGTCAACAAGTGCATATTAATATGATATCATGATATGAGGAACCACGAAGGGGCCACGGGTGACCCGTCATGTAAGGCGACGCGATTCGCCATGCAGAGTCCCACTGCCGCATCAAAAACTTATGATCGTGGGTTTAAATCTCAGATTCGACCCGATAATGTTTCTAGGTTTGCCAGCACCATACCCTTTCCCGTGGGTTCCTAAAAGTGGAAATTATAAACGTCTGAGACCTGTATAACTTCGGGTTTTCCTCCCACATTAATCTGACACGCCGTGGTAGAGCTGGAATACTGTTCAAAGCGGCGTTAAATCCAACTCACTCAATCGCTCCAAAGTGGTAAACGCATAAGATCTGCTTTACTTCGGGCTTTCTTCCCACATCAAGCAGACATGATATAACCGCACTACGGTTTAAGTGGTGTTACACCCACTCGCTCACGAGGAAGTATAAACCCTTACAATCTTACATCCAACAAGGGTATAGCTGCACAAAGCGAGCTTAAGGCTAATACTATCTTACCCGTAACACTGACGTTCGTATGCGTAACACGAATTTGGCAGTAAACGCAGTGCATTAACTGTTGCACTGACTAAACTCTTGAACAAAAACTTTACCATGATTCAAAACGATAATTCTATAACCATTAGTAGTATAAATATTGACAAAAAACTTTTCAATGACCAAAATGTAACGTTAGCTCTATAAAAAATGTTTCGTGAACAAGGTGAAAAACTGTCACACAATCGGGAAACAACCCAATGGAACAACAGCCCGTTGTCGGGACAGTTTTGGGCCAATTGAAATATCCGTCCGACTATTGAATAAGCGATCAATGACGACTAATCAAAAACCAGTTAGTTATACTCATTATTCAAATCAGGAGACGATAATATATCACCACCAAACCCAATACATTGTTCGCATGTAAATCTCAAAACTGCATTCAATCGATTTCTCTTCGGATGTGTTTATTTCTGTACCAAGGGCGGTCCAAGCCGAGAAAGCTTCCGTCATTTTCATGTTAATAACATTTAGTCAATGTGTACATTTCATTGCGTCCTTCAACTTCTACTGAGTGCAAAATCACTACCCTTTGTACAGATATATTCCTATTATAAACGCCTGTGATCTCTTTAGTCACTGTTTATGTAATTTACATGTGTATATATATATATATATATCGGACAGACCTCCGAACGACAAACCGCTGTCATGCCAGAGACGAGAGATAAAATATCTTAGTTCTCAGTGAACTTGTCACTTGACATGTTTTTATTGGGCGTTCTGTATCACATAAAACGTGAGACCAGTCATTTTCATGTTAATAGCATTTAGTCATTGGCGTCCTTCAACTTCTACTGAGTGCAAGGGGGCATGGGTGGCCCAGTCGTCTAAGGCGCCGCGATTCCCCGTGCAGAGTTGCGTCCCTTGGGCTTGCCAGGAACCTATGATTGTGGGTTCGAATCCCGGTTCGCCCCGATTATGTTTCTAGGTTTGTCAGCACCATACCCGTGCTCGTGGGTATCACCGAAGTGGTAAACGTCTGAGACCTGAATCAATTCGAGCTTTCCTCCCACATTAAGCTGACACGCCGCGATATAACTGGAATACTGTTAAAAGCGGCGTTAAACACAACTCACTCACTCACTACTGAGTGCAAAGTCACCAGCCTTTGTACAGATATATTCCTATCATAAACACCTGTGATCTCTTTAGTCATTGTTTATGTAATTTACATGTGTATATATCTCGGACAGACATGCTTCAGATTAGAGATAAAAGATATTCGTTCTCAGTGAACTTGTCACTTGACATGTTTTTATTAGACAACAATATATTATTGGAAAACTGTTGGTATTTTGCGTGTTAATATTATGTAGAGTCGGGGAGAACACTACATCACACACACAAAGAAGATGATATTTTTCATTGTTTTATAATCGATTAATATTCATTTTGCATTTCTTTTCTTTCCAATTTTCCCAAGTTTCGGTTACACATTTAACAAGATTCAAGATTTCAAGATTCATTCATTTCACAACAGACCAACACATGGCGGTTCATGAACATTAAATACAATAATACATAAATCAATACGATTGTTACTCAAGATTCATTAACAAGACCCGTGAAGATCCGGGGTAAAATAGGTCTTCAGCAACCCATGCTTGCCGTAAAAGGCAACTACGGGATCTGGTGCACGTGGTCAGGCTCGCTGCCTTGGTTGATGCATGTCATCGTATCCAAGTGACGTGGATCGATGCTCATGATATCAATCACTGGATTGTCTGGTCCAGACTCTATTATTTACAGACGGCGTCATATAGCTGGAATATTGCTGAGTGCGGCGTTAAACAACAAAAAAACAAACAAAACATTAACCATAGGGGCCTAAGGTCCCGATTCATAAAGCTTTCGCAGGTCTTCGTCCGTCGTAGGGGCGGTCGGGTAGCCTCGTGGTTAAAGCGTTCGGTCGTCACGCCGAAGACCCGGGTTCGATTCCCGACATGGGTTCAATGTGTGAAGCCCATTTCTGGTGTTCCCCGCCGTGATATTGCTTGAATATTGCTAAAAGCGGCGTAAAACCAAACTCACTCACTCACTTCGTCCGTCGTAAGTCTATATTTAACTACTAAATTGCTACCGTATTAGTGCTTAATTCGCTTTGTGGACCGGGGCCGTCTCTATCATTGAACATGCTGATGACATCGAACCAATTTGTGGTGTTGGTACCCAGCTTCACCAAGTTATCATTCCAATATTTCTGCTTTTGTTTGCTGACTGATGACACAACAGACTATTACTGGTCTTCAGAACCAGAACGGTACTTTGGACAGTTTGTGTTCTCATTACAATTTGTCTTTTAATATTGATAAAACCTAAATACCTGTCTGCACGTATGGTGGTATTTCGTCAAAGTCTTGATATTCTTTGTTCTTTTAGCACTGTAGGCCATCGACAAATTGTACATTTAGGTAGTCAGGTCCACAATACACATTAAAGAGTTTCTAATATTCATGGCATGGGATATATATAAGGAAAGGTTTTTCATGGTTTCAGCAATACATGATGACAACAATATGTTGAATTTATGTAGTATAGGATGGACATACTATTTTTTGCGCCTATATGTATTTCTAAGATTGTTATATGTTTGACAAATTAACGGAAAAAGGTATTCGTTTTAAATAAGACCAATGTTACAGAGGTTACAAGCTCGTTGGTCTCTTGGGACATGGTGATGTCCACCCACTTTAGTATGGAGTGTATAAGAGCAACACTGATAGCGGGAAAGAGCAGTACGACATTTATCAATATTGATATTTAGAAGATACGGTTCAACACAAAAATAAAATTTTAAAAAAGAATACGTATGCATTTAACACTACTAGCAATATCTGAATGCCATTCTTGTTCATGAATATATTTTAATCGTGATACCAATTCAAATACAAATGGGGGCACGGGTGGCCCGATTCGCTGTGCAGAGTTGCGTCCCTTGGGCACGCCAGAAACCTAGGATTGTTGGTTCGAATCCCGGTTCGCCCCGATTATATTTCTAGGTTTGTCAGCACCATAATCGTGCTCGTGGTTTTCACGTCTGAGACCTACATCACTTCGGGCTTTCCTCCCACATTTAGCTGACACGCCGTGATATAACTGGAATCGGCCTTAATCCGAACTCACTCACTCATTGGTGTTCCCAAACATAGCCGAAACCAAATTAATATAAGGTATTTTAAACCTTGGATACCCAATTAATCTTGCCATTTACAGCTTCTTTATTGCTCTATTAGGCATAGACATAACCTTACACCAATAAGTAATACAACGCTTCTATGACAAGGGATGAAGGTTAGAAAAATGGTTTTAACGTGACACACAGATACAATTATGTGTTTTATTCGTACCTTGAAAAATTAGTTTCTAAATCATTATCATGAAAAAAGAATGTTTTAAATGCCACGTTGTAAGCAAACAAGGTTATGTGAGTTTTATTCATGACATTGTTATCAACTCAACCTCTACCAAAGGACACTTATTTCAAAATGTTTGAGGGTTGGTGAGGTAGCCTAATTTATAAAGTGTTCGCTCGTCAGGCCGAAAGTCCTGGTTCGATTCTCCACATGGGTGAAGCCCATTTCTGTGTCCCCCGCCATGATATTGCTGGAATATTGCTAAAAGCGGCATAAAACCACACTCACTCAAAATGTTTGATACAATAATTTGTCCTAATTTGTTGTAGGGTTACAAAATTGTAATTGTAGGGTTAGATAATTGTAAAGAAGTTGAGACGATTCTTTTATTGGCATTCTTACGGGGAAAATTATCAACTCCAAGGACTATCGTAAGGGGAGAATATCGCATAAATATATATGTATGCTTACAAACATGCTGTAAAATACTGATGTCAAGTAAATTTTCCTGAAAAGCGATATATCAAAGAATGTTATAATATGTTGTTGTTATCTATCTGCAAATCATGGAAAGATCAAGTGAATATCTAGATTTAGCATTTGCTCTACCCCAATGGCGTTGGTTATGTTGGGGAACATCAACCTGCCGGTAACATTCTTACATTTTTTCAGAATTTATATTTCGATTAAAGTCTTCCTGCGCTCAAAATTGGTATGACGCCCTCGAAAACTGTTCAAAAACGTATAAATATTCTTTCTATAAAACGTCATTTGGTTTAGAAATGTATTTAAATATAATAGATATAGCTAAGTTTAGAAACTGTCTTGAAAATGTAAGATGCAGTTCCCATCAGTTAAGAATTGAAACCGGGCGATACTGCAAAGAAGCAAGAAGTGGGAGAGTATGTTTATTGTGGAATAAATTGTGTGTATAGAGGATTCATAAGGGACTGTTATACACCATCAACATTTTTTGTCAGTCCCTCAATAAATATACACGCCAGGAACCTATGATTGTGGGTTCGAATCCCGGTTTGCCACGATTATGTTTCTAGGTTTGTCAGCACCTTACCCGTGCTCGTGGGTTTCACCGAAGTGGTAAACGTCTGAGACCTGCATCATTTCGAGCTTTCCTCCCACATTAAGCTGACACGCCGTGATATAACTGGAATACTGTTAAAAGCGGCGTTAAACCCAACTCCCCCTCAATTAATATATATAATATGCTCAAGTGCATTAAAATGGAGACACTTTTACAAATCTTGCAATGTGTGTATACAAGTCTACACAACAATGAAGAGCTGTGATTGAACAAACTCCCTCTCTTGCGTAACATCATGTGATATGACCTACTGGCCTGCACACCTTTGTAAATAAAGTGGATTGAATTGAATTTAAATCATTTTTTTAAACAAATGTAGTGAAAGATGCATTATTGCATCAAATAATTTTAGTTCTGAATAAATGCATTTTTATTCAACTTTTTATGAAGCACTTTCTTTTGTATATAATGGATGCGGTATTCATGTCGCCATGCTGAATGTCACTTTATCTGAAACGTGTATTAGATGTGCCGTGAAAAGGCAAGATAACGTTTGGCTTTGAAATAAATTTAACAGCGTTTTACAAACAACTAGATTGCGACACACACACCCATTCATTTTATAATTCAATTTCACAACAGATTCATCCGATGAAACGCACTCTCCAAGTCGGTTTACACATATTTAAACAGCGCTCTCCAGGCGGCCCATGTGAACGGCGTCTTGATAACGGTTATTTACCAGCGTCACTGTTAACAGCGCAGTCATATGTCAACATTGTAAACTAAGAAACAGAGTACACATACATCTTTGTCAATTTCCCCAAGTGACAGATTGAGCTGAGGATAAACCAGTGAACGGACACCATAATAAAGCATTTGTGGAATTTGAGAATGAAATGCATACCTAATATATCTTCTATTTTATGATAACTGCACTCATTTGGCTTTGATATTGAGCTGGCTTGTTGAAATTGACACTAAAATGGGTTTTTTTAACATTGACAATACATATGATTATAACACTGCTATATGAATGCAAACAGGATGCATGTATTAGACATTTAGCACTTTGGTGAAACGTACTATGGTGCTGCGAATCTTGATTCTAACCCGTGAAAGACGTCGAAAGACACCAGAAATGGGCTTCACACATTTTACTCATATCAGTAATCGAACCCGGGCATTCGGCGTGATGAGCAAACGCTTTAACCACAAGGCTACCCTATCGCCCTGTGACGCTTTCGACGAGTTGGCTTCAATAAGTTAAGAAATGACCACATGCCTTCATGACGAATCATGAGTACGAACGTACGGTTTTATTCATTGTCTAGGGCGCCGAAAACCTGCTGGTCATGGTTGCGTCCCTTTGTCTTACCAGGATCCACTGCGGTTGGGTTCGAATTCCAGGTACACCTTATTATGATCATTGCGATGCGACCGGGGTCGATGCCTCACATGGGCATGATATGTAGTCCGTGTCTGGTGTCCGGCGGTAACATAGCTGGATATTGTAAAAACGGCGTAAAGTCATACTCCCTCACTCATTTGTCAAAGTGGTCAACGTCCAAGTCGTGGCTCACGTAGGATCACCTCCATGATGAAGCTGATACTCCCCAACTGACAAAGATACAGTTCAAAGCGGCGTTTATCCCATTCAGTCACGTTTATCCCATTCAGCAATAATCCAGGTATATAACGGTGGTCTGTAAATAATTGAGTCTGGACCAGGCAATCCAGTGATTGACATCATGAGCATCGATCAGTCACGAAGTTGAAACCCCCATGATAAATCCAAGGAGACGAGGGTTTTCTAGGTTCCGACATTGGCGTCGCGAACACAAAACACAAAACACAAATTATTATTCCTCTTTTTATAGTTGTATAACGAATAGTGGTATAACAAGAGTGAGTGAGTGAGTGAGTATGGTTCTACGCCGTTTTAAGCAATTATTCAATCATGAACAGACATTGCCACATAGAAAATTGTCAAAATTATCACATGTCATATTTGGGATAACACTTTCTTAATAAAGTACAGATTCTAGTACTTTTGGGGGTTAATTCCCATCCGGGATTCGAACCCACACTGCCAGAGTAAGGCAATCAAGAATGTGTACGTTACTAAGGAAGTGTTATCTCATGTCATATTCCAGCCATATCACGGCGGTGGACACCATGGATAGCAAGAAGTTGAGGTGATCATTAATATGTATCTTACTAGTTGCTAGTGAATAGTTACGAGTTAGCAATCAGGAATGGCAAGTAACTGATTAGTTACAGTTACGAGTGAAAAAAAATCGTAAAGCTGAGACTTGCCTTGCGTCGTTTAATTCGTGCTTGTGACACCTTCCAATACGAATAGATTCAATATCAGCATGCGACTCCTGAAATAAATTGCACGTACATACAATTCTATTTGTATTGATTACACAGAAAATTCTAATCCGCCCCCACGTCCCCAGTTGTTGTAAATCGGTAAGCACGAAGTACTCGATGGATTTTTAGGCGTGAATCGTTGTGCACAGTCCGTCTCCGACCTCTTTGTCCAAGTTGCCTTTCAAAACCACACTTCGAAACCACGGGGGAACTAAATTTAGTTCGCCCAAGATAACCTTGAGACTTTTGTTGACCCCTTTCCGATGTCAAGACTTTTCATTGGACACCGGTGGGTGTTGAAATGTACCAGAGAATATACTTCCTTAATTGCTCTTACCAATACCGAATTTCCTCAAAAAGGCGAAGGAATGAGTGGGTTTGGTTTAACGTTGTATTTCACAGTATTCCAGTTATATCACCGCGCGTCAGCTTAATGTTGAACTGTCTTAGCTATACTCCCTTCACTACTATCACTGTCCGAGAAGAGGACCCCCGAGAACGAACTTCATCAGATGAAGTGATGCAGGTCTCAGACGTTTACTACTTAGTCCACTACTAAGAGTACGGGTATGATGCTGACAACCCTAGAAACATAACAGGGTCGGGAGGGGAATGTGATATGGGCGGTGGGGGTGATGGTGGGGGGATGGGGGTGGGGAGGGGTTGGAGGGCATTATGGTAGCATGAGACAGCGCTCTTTAACCGTCAATACTCAAAATATATTCATACCGTTAATCTGAAAATGAAACGTATTTTCGTTTATACCATACACGGTGATTGAATATCACGACTGTTACATTTGTTAAGAGGTGCTTTAGGTGTAGTCATATTCAATAGACGTTAAACTGTTCATAGACAGATTGCAACATGTCGGGATAACCGCACTATTTCAACATGCTAGCCTTACACATATACAGACAAGGAAGAGGAATTAGCTACGTTTTATTGCTACGTCTAATGCGTATGTTTATGTTCTCAATTGATGTTGTGATTGGGGCAGTTGCTGATATGGTCCGAGGCGGCTGATTTACTGTCTGACATGATGATTGAAGTTTTGTGCTCTTTGATTTTGGTGTTTCACCTGTCATTGTCTTCACTTACAGTCATTTTTTACACTCCACCTTTTGTTTCTTGGGGTTTGGTGGTGTCTCGTCCGAGCCAACGGTTGACGTTGTTTAATACTGTATGCGGATTCGGAATTAACATGTCAACTTTGACCATGTTGGTTGGTTGGTTTGTTGTTAAACGCCGCACTCAGCAATATTCCAGCTATATGACGGCGGTCTGTAAATAATCGAGTCTGGACCAGACAATCCAGTGATTAATACCATGAGCATCGATCCACGCAATTAGGCGCCGCGATTCGCTGTGCAGAGTTGCGTCCCTTGGGCACGCCAGAAACCTATGATTGTGGGTTCGAATCCTGGTTCGCCCCGATTATGTTTCTAGGTTTGTCAGCACCATACCCGTGCTCGTGGGTTTCACCGAAGTGGTAAACGTCTGAGACCTGCATCACTTCGGGCTTTCCTCCCACATTAAGCTGACACGCCGTGATATAATGTTAAAAGCGGCGTTAAACCCAACTCACTCACTCACTCAGCGATGTGACACTTCTTGTACACAAGGAAGAAATCATGGCATCCTATGTTTTTACTGTGTGTTTCCGTTTCTTACTGATTAGCAGGGGCTGTGAACGTCCAACGGAGGTCGCGAGGATATGCGGCGTCACTAACGTTAACACTGTTGTATGCAACGTGCTAGATCTTCGACCCCTTCATCTATAAGAATTAAATATTAAACATTACAGGAAAAACAAACACCATTCACTAAACATAATTATAAAGTGAAGCAAAGGATAAAGGACTTCAAGGGAAGGGGGGGCACGGGTGGCCCAGTCGTCTAAGGCGCCGCGATTCGCTGTGCAGAGTTGCGTCCCTTGGGCATGCCAGAAACCTATGATTGTGGGTTCGAATCCCGGTTCGCCCCAATTATGTTTCTAGGTTTGTCAGCACCAAACCCGTGCTCGTGGGTTTCACCGAAGTGGTAAACGTCTAAAACCTGCATCACTTCGGGCTTTCCTCCCACATTAAGCTGACACGCCGCGATATGACTGGAATAATGTTAAAAGCGGCGTTAAACCCAACTCACTCACTCACTCAAGGGAATGGAGAAAAGCATTGGCAAGGGATTCGAAGCTCGCAAAAATTTGTGAGATTTGTGTTACAGACAGAATATATTTTGTTTATCAACACTATCCCCTAGCGATAAAACCCTTTTCATATCCAATGGAAATCTCTGCATAAAGCAGAGTCGATTGATCAATTCCGACTATATCATGAGCATGTGTTTATGAATCACTATACCTTAGTAATGATACCAGGTGTTCGCGAAAAGGTGAGCGTATCCTGCGCCACCGGTGGCACCCGTAACAAACACATGCAAAGGCAAATCAATTATTAAGAAAGAAAGTATTAATTTATAATGGAACTCCATCAATATCATTGTGTTTTCTCTCCATTTCATCAATCTCTGATCATTTTCTCCCACTCACTTTCTCTAAATCATCTTTTCTCACCCATCATATATTTTACCTCTCTATCTCACACATCATATATATACTCTTCAAAAAAAGAAACGCAGAGGCAGATTTTTTTAGTAAATGTTTTGTACCTAATAAAGTCGATATATTTAATTTAATATCATAAATACAACATAAGGCCACAAGGTTGCGCAGAACTCGTGTGACCGCCCCGGGTAGCAATCACGGCAATGCATCTCCTAGGCACTGACTGGATAAGTGTACGAATTCTGTCCTGCGGAATTCTGCGCCATTCTGCTTGAAACGCGTGTTCTGACGTTGACATACACGTCGATCGAGTTCATCCAAGAGGTGTCCTATTGGGTTAAGATCTGGAGATCTCGACGGCCAGGGCAAGCGGTGATGTTGGCATTATGAAGGTAGTCTACCTTGAAACGAGGTGTGTGCAGTGGAGCGTTGTCCTGTCAATGATCTGAAGAAGGTGAGGGTGAAGAATTTGATTCATGTAGCGATTTGCTGTCAAACTTCCTGAACCACAACCAAGTAAGATCTCGTGTGGTATGATATGACCATGGCGTGCAACAGACGACTGCGATTCCCTTCTTTGGATACGTCATATAGCGATGATCCGATCGGCAGCGCTGAGTCACGGCATTTTCGAACTTGACAAATGTTGACAATTGAATGACAAATTATTGGCGTATGCTTGCCTTTTTATAGCCACTACCACGAGTTACGAATACCATAACTTGCACGTACATTTTGCTTCACTGTTTTCCTCCATGACTTTTTAACAAGTGTGAAAACACTACCGTTTATTCCATTGCAAATTGACAATGGCTGCCCTCTGACGCACCGTCTTTCGAATATCAGGCCACCAACATTTTCTAATAACATATATCCAATTTATATACCGTTTTTTATGTAGTCAGGCTCAATGAACCACATACTACCTGTGCATTTCTTTTTTTTTGAAGAGAGTAATTGCTCTATATCTCACCCACCACAAATATTATCTCTCTTTCTCGCTCATCATATATATCATCTCTCTATCTTACTTATCATATATAGTATCTCTCTGTCTCCCCATCATAAATAGTATCTCTCTATCGCGCTTTATACATATAATATTTTATATATAATTTTATCTGTCTATCTCACTCATATCACTTAGTATGTATCTCTCACTCTCTCACAAACGCTATCTCATAAAATGATTATCTATCTGTCTCACCGATCATCTATATAAATCTCTCTCTTTCTCATTATATTATATCATATCTCTCATAATCTATTACATCTGTCTCCCTCACCTCTCTCTTTCTCCCTCTCTCCCCCCTCACCTCTCTCTCTCTCTCCTTCACCTCTCTCTCCTCTCTCTCTCTCCCTCACCTCTCCCTCACCTCCCCCACTCCTCTCTCTCCCTCACCTCTCCCCTCTCTGTCTCCCTAACCTCTCCCTCTCCTCCATCTCTCTCCCTCACCTCTCCCCTCTTTCTCTCCTCTCTCTCCCTCTCTCTCTCCCTCACCTCTCCCCTCTTTCTCTCCTCTCTCTCCCCTCTCTCCTCTCTCTCCCCCTCTCTCCTCTCTCTCTCTCCCTCACCCCTCCCTCTCCTTCTCTCTCTCCCTCACCTCTCCCCTCTTTCTCTCCTCTCTCTCTCTCCTCACCTCCCTCTCTCTCTCTCCCTCACCCCTCCCTCTCCTCTCTCTCTCTCCCTCACCTCTCCCTCTCCTCCCTCTCTCTCCCTCACCTCTCCCCTCTCTCTCCCCCCCTCTCCCCTCTCTCCCCTAACCCCTCCCTCTCCTCTCTCTCTCCCTCACCTCTCCCCTCTTTCTCTCCTCTCTCTCCTCTCTCTCCCCCTCTCTCTCTCTCCCTCACCCCTCCCTCTCCTCTCTCTCTCTCCCTCACCTCTCCCCTCTCTCTCCCCCCTCTCTCCCCTCTCTCTCCCCCTCTCTCCCCTCTCTCTCCCTAACCCCTCCCTCTCCTCTCTCTCTCCCTCACCTCTCCCCTCTTTCTCTCCTCTCTCTCCCCCTCTCTCCTCTCTCTCTCCCTCACCTCTCTCCTCTCTCTCTCACCTCTCCCCTCTCTCTCCCCTCTCTCTCTCTCCTCTCTCTCCTCTCTCTCCCCCTCTCTCCTCTCTCTCTCCCTCACCCCTCCCTCTCCTCTCTCTCTCTCTCTCTCTCCTCTCTCTCTCCCTCACCCCTCCCTCTCCTCTCTCTCTCTCTCTCTCTCTCTCTCTCTCCTCTATCATTCGATCTCACTTCCCATGTATATCATCTGTCTCTCATCATACATAATGTTTCTCTCTCACTCAAACATAAATATTATCTCTTGCTTTCACTCGACAATATGTCCCGAACGTCAGTGATTTCAACATCAAGTGAATTTCATTTGACTGTGTCAGAGATGGATTTAAACACTAGATTTCCATCGCCGTTTGCCTTCTACGCCCAGTGGAATCGAGAACGATTTTTCTCTGGCCTTGAAGTTTCACATCATAAAAAAGAAAACCCGCATAATACATTAACAGAGTTGAAAACGTTTGTACAATAACATGTCGTGTAAAGTCGTGCTTCCCATTTCTGGTCATTATATGTGAACAGTTTGGTGTGAAACCACACCTGTACCGATCATGACGGACTGTGCTATGTGGTACGTAACGACCCGTGTAGGTGGGTCATATTTAGACATCAGACGCCCAATCAAACCGCAACATCATTTCCTGATTGTGACACGAGTAAGTTTGATCAGTCATCCGTGGAAGGACGACGTGCGGTTTTGCAGGCAGCGAATAATAAATCTGGCTGTGGGCATTCACGTCATGCTGTTTAACTTGGCTTCACTGAACATGCGAGATGTCTCCCACTAACACTATCAGCATATGTAATATAATGTATTCTTGCTTCACTCGCTTCAGTGTGAATTTCACTTGTCTTTCTCCGGCAGTTAAACCGGCTTCAAACACGTTATGGCTCGTCCTATGAAAAATGTGAAGGTCGCTGTATTTTATGATATACCAAAATATTTTATGCTTTCTTTGTTTGTGGAATGTTGTTGGTGTATGGTGCTTTGGTATTTTAGATTATAAATCCAGTAACTGTTTTATTGGCCATTTTC
Source organism: Haliotis cracherodii (assembly GCF_022045235.1). Taxonomy (NCBI): domain Eukaryota; kingdom Metazoa; phylum Mollusca; class Gastropoda; order Lepetellida; family Haliotidae; genus Haliotis; species Haliotis cracherodii. The sequence continues at coordinate 13,054,553 of NW_027266270.1, read as the reverse complement.
AGTTTTTATTTACTTTACAATATTTTTTTATGAATAGATTGTAGATTAACGGCCGTGTTTTATGTTATAACTAATGCTCTTGACTCTGAATGCAGTGAATTTCCCTTCTAAACTATCAGCTGAAACATTCATTATTAATATGCTTATTGAGATTATGATAACTTAATTGATGACGGTACAGTCTCAAAAGATGGCGACGATGTTGCTATCACTGCCGCCACTGGTACCATGAATGGTAAATCCTTCCTTTCAGCGACGATGTAGCCAATTAAAGTGTTCGCTCAAAATTGTCTGAGTTCATTCTTACATGGACAGTCCATAAATCCCATTCCTCGAACACCTGTCTCGCAATTTCTCGCGACGTTACACCTCCTGGCTACTGTTTTTTTATTAGGACACCCTTGAGGACCAAATTAAAAACTCTACCCCCTGTGATTCCGCCCCGACATATGTGCCAACCTCGTGGTATGGGATTACTGCAATAACATAATAAGTAGTATAAACGTTGTTAACTCTACCTGATGTTACCAGGTTAAGTGTTGTTTCACAGCGTGTTTGACAAAACTGTGACAGTAACATGTGTCTGTGGGCAAACGTCAGTGGGGCAAGGGAGGCAACTCGCTGTCACACATTTTGACACGCGCTGTCACTCACTCACCAGTGTAGCAGCTGCAATCTTTGACAGACTACATAGGGTTTTTTGGCTTTTCTTGCCAAATAACACGTCTATCTCATTGGGTGACGAAAGTATTTTTTTATTAGCTGCGCAGCTTCCCACGAGTAAAAATATGAACTCTAAAAAAACATGAAAAACATGTTATTATCATAAGAAAAGACACAGGTTGAATATCAGACAAATACAACATTTTATTTCTAAATGAATATAAAAAAATAATAAGCTCGATACAGTAGTAATATAGTTTTGACAATTTTCTTACAACAGCTTTAGCCCTTTCATTGCCTATAAGTCATTCCACTGGCCGTTACAGGGCTAACAATCAATCATAAGGGCAAAAAAATTGCTTTGCGAATAAGAATCCAGTATTCCTTATACAAATTGAGTAAATGAATGAATGAATATGGTTTTTCGCCGCTTTTACCAACATTCCAGCAATGTCACGACGGGGAACACCAGAAATGGGCTTCACACATTTGGGGAATCTAACCCTGGTCTTCGGCCTGACGAGCGAACACTTTAACCACTAGGCTACCCCTTCCTTATAAAAGGCAACATACCTATTGTTAGGCACCATATACAAGTACATTGTTACACACAGAAAAATATCAAATTACAATTACGCACAACACATGAACACCTATTATTTTAATATCTATAAAAATGTGTACATTTCTTCACAATCTTCGCAACAAATCGCGTTGACCAAAAACAAATTCACTGTGTTATGACAATAATAATATACGTTGTCCCCACAATGAATGACTGTTCTCAGTGCACGTGTTGGCACAGCGTCAATCACTCATGGCAGACTGTCTCCATTCTGTTATAGTAAATACACCGTACCTATAACATGACGGGACCGCCTCCGTGGTCAAGTGGTAGAGCGTCCGCCGCGTCATACCAAAAGACGTTAAAAGATGGTACTTGTTGTTACCATGTCTGGCGCTCGGCATTAAGAGGCTAAAACAAGGACTGGTCGGCTCGGAGTCAGTATACTGTGTCTGAGTGGGGTATTCATGTTAAACTGCGGCATGGTATCTCAGTGAGCTAGCAATATAAATCGGCATCAGTCCGGGCAAGTACAAGCAGCCACACAAACGCACACAAGTACATGCACGTCGCTATATAGGTGCAATAATCTTGGACGCGACGTTAAACCCCATTTCACCTCTCCTATTACATGAAGGCATTAAACCTTCGTTTGGAAGTGACTTCATTATCTCCAAAGCTCTTTGTCAGGAAAGAACGGCAATACAGGGAATACTCGCATATGGTATTAACATCTTAACAGTGACAAATGCTTCTTTGTCCAAACAGAGACCATAAACATAGTTTGATCTGACATTTTCAAAAACTTTCACCATAACGTAACAGACGTACCTTGAGAGTTGTCTGTTCACCGTGGTGATTCCGGGTATGGATTGGTGTCCGTTAACGTGCGTTTGTCGTAAGAGTGATTGAGTTGGATTTAACGCCGCTTTGAACAGTATTACATTTATACCACGGCGGATCAGCTTAATGTCGGAGGAAAGTCCAAAGTGATGCAGGTCTCAGACATTTATGGCTTTGGTGACACCCACGGGCACGGGTATGGTGCTGACAAACCTAGAAAATTGATCGGGGCGAATCGGGATTCTTATGACGCTTATAGTTCTCGGGCGTGCCCTAGGGACGTAACTCTGTACAGCGAATTGCGGGGCCTTTGACGACTTGACGTAAGAGGCGACTCAATGGACCGGGTGTCAGGCTCGGTTTAATGCGGGTCCCGAACCCACGTGGAAGTGGATCGTTGCTCACAACACCAACAACCGACTTGCCTGACACAGACAGGTCTATTTAAAGATCGTTATTAATAGTTGGAGAAGCGGTATTGGAAAACAAATAAATAAAAAAACAAAGTAAAGTTTATAACCAAATACACTCCAAAACACTTTATCACCTAATAAACAAGCCAGTTACCCCACACAGCACTAGAAATAGAGTCACTGCGAGCCGGGATTCGAACCCACGATCACAGGTCTCTGCAGGCTTTGCTCCAAGAATGGTATGATAGGTGGATATAGCAACGAAACCTCCATTGCGGGAATTCGAAGTGAAAAGAAGTGTGATCATATTTTATCAATCTAGTACTAGTTTCGTAGTGTAATTGCTCTACATAATGTATGTAAATGAAAATAAAAGTACAGCATGCATGGCTGACAGTTTCCACAGTGAACGAAGGCGTACCTTCAAATTATTATTCAAAGCAAGGTATATAGTGTGAATTTTATGTCCGCTTCTTTGCAGAAGCGCCACACACGAGGAAACGACTCTTCAACGTTATTGTTACATCAATATATATACCTCCTGTTATGATTTATAATCTACAAGTAATTACAGGAATGAATCGACTAAATGCACAGTAGTGTTCAGGGTATTATTAATAGATCTTCAGCAAATCATGATTGTCGTAAAAAGCGACTGTGCTTGTCGAAAAAGGCGACAAACGGGATCGGCTAGCCAGGCTCGCTGACTTGGTTGAAGCATTTCATCGATCCCAATTGCGTGGATCGATGCTCATGATATTAATCACTGGATTGTCTCGTCCAGACTCGACTATTTACAGACCGCCGTCATATAGCTGGAATACTGCTGAGTGCGGCGTAAATTAACAAACTTAACTGAACTAAATCTACGACGGGGAGACAACATGGACTTCGTTGTGTCGACTGATTCTGATTTTCCTGTCAATAAGGGAAACTGAACCAACCGTGTACATGATATAACAGTGCTACTTATATTTGGTCAATACTATGGGTCATTGTGTTTCTGTTGTTTAGCTGACTTTGATCATCAACGATGAAGTGACAACAGCTACACGAAACCAAATTCAAATGTTTGAAAACGTCGGTCAGAAGCTAGCATGACGGCAATACCATTGCAACATTTATAGACAGAACTGGGTAAAACAATATATTCTTATATATCACGTCAGAAAAATTCAGAAAAAATCAATTACTTCATGCCTCGTGTATTTTGATGAAACTCACCCGCACAACTAGAACTAAGGGATAATATATTTGTTGTAGGACAATGTTTAATTCCGGTTTCAATAAAGAAACTTTGCATCAACTAAATAGGACACCGAATGAAAATCATATTACATGTATATTTATCTACATTGCAAAACAGTCTCGGTATACACACGTGTTTCCCTTCCAAACACAATAGTGATACCGTTTACTGTGGCTCTTTTCAAATCCATATATGCAAGGTGGTTGAGCCTCACAAAGAAAGACTCGACTCAAGAAGATCCGGGGTAGAATAGGTCTTCAGCAACCCATGCTTGTCGTAAAAGGCGACTATGCTTGTCGTAAAAGGCGACTGACGGGATCGGGTGGTGAGGCTCGCTGACTTGGTTGATCCATGTCATCGATCCCAATTGCGTGGATCGATGCTCATGATATTAATCACTGGATTGTCTGGTCAGGACTTGATTATTTACAGACCGCCGTCATATAGCTGGAATATTGCTGAGTTCGGCGTTAAACAACAGACAAATAAAGACATTCAATTTATTTTTTCAACATAATTCCCTTTCTCATTGATACACATCTTTCCAACGATATTGGTAGGATTTTGACCTGTTTCGTAGAAGTCATCTTCTTGTCTGCCCACAATATTGCTATGTTACCCCCTTTTACTTGTCAATGTGAAACAATTTGCTCAATTCAATCAACATTATTGTGAATATACTTCTATGACTTTCTGTAATATCCACAACAACAAAATCACTACAACGAAATTCCTTCTGTCTGAGACCAAAAGGCTCTATGAACCCTCTTTTAATAAGCCAGAAACATCATACCGATATTCAAACTTCAGCAATTGGTTGCAATTTCAAGATTGATAATTAGTTTGGAGAAGCACGGGATGATCGATTAAACATTGACATGTTTGCTTGTTGTTTAACACCGGACGCACCAATATTCCAGCTTTCAGGCGACGGGCACAAAATAAATGAGTCTGGACGAACCAGTGATTGATATCATGAACAGCCCCACACGTTAATGGGGTGCGATGAGGTACAACCAAAGGCGTCTGAGCCTACGGACAGCATACTTTGCTGGTGACCTACATGTACTGTACCACGGCCTCCCGACGGGGAGATCATAGATGCTAATACAAAAAACGTACTTTTTTACCATACTTGCATCCTTCCCTAGTGTCCCTGAGGATATCAATGAAACATGTCAGAGGGAAATTTTATTTTCTGAAACGTGACTTTTATACGCCTCTCTCTCACACGTTCGCTCGAATCAATAAAACAGTAACACAGTAACAATTTAATGAAACATGGTAACAGAAATTAAAAAAACATTACTCAGCAACCATTTTATACATACATGTTTATTTATACATGTCACTTACACAGGACTGGATACATAATTTACAATCTGTATTTTGATTTATGTCAATGCAGTGTACGCACAACCTCTACAGTAAAATATCGAAAAACAGCACATAAATTCATCACAATGTTATTTATATTCTTCATGTCTACTTTTACTTTAAAAAGATTATAGTTTGTGAGGCCTTTGTGTTCTCAAAAACCTTTCTTATGACGTCACTATATTGTTTCAACCATGTATAATGTCACATAAATTAATAACCCTAGAACAATGCTATGACAGAACTAAGGCGTGATTGACATAGCTACTTTCTGAACGTTTTGTTTATGAATCTACGTCATGGATAAAACAATATCATGTATATATTTGTACTTCTGACTGTCAGATCCAACTTAATCACAGAAAAGTATCAAACACAATGTATGGAAAATGTAGAGAACTTGAAGCAGAAACGACGGTAGAACAATACACATTGTGTAAGCTGAAAAACAGACAAAAGGACGTTGCTTAGTAACATAATCTCATTGCATCAGTTGGACTGTGTCGTCACAATACAAGGTACAACGGAATAGTGAATGTTTGACTTTACACTTATATCAATATTAATGTATTACATGCTGCTCTTTTTGTGGTAATGTCATCATAATTGTGTTTGTATAACAGGAAAACATAAACATGGTCTCTTCCATTTTATCTACATGTTTTTAAGTGGAATAGTTCAGTGAGGTGACTATTTTATCTGCGAGCGGAACAGATTGTTTCGCTTGTTTAATTTCAGTTCCGTTTTCCCGATATACTTTTCATTACCACCACTGCAAATAACGTCAATGACATTTTTTTTATCAAAGAACATCCTTTAATTATGTTACTTCAAGTACGACAGCGTTGATCACCGCACTTAGAAAACAATTAAGCAACTGAATCATATTTAGGCCTTTTGGGGGGGAATAATTGCTTTTGTTGATAATGTTGAACGTTTTGTTTTGGTTTGATACATTCTCCCTTTTCTGACTCCTAAAGTGAATGTATTTTATAAATTCCGAGCATTGTCGAGGGACTTAGATAATCCGGAATTAGAATCCACGAGTATGTTTATTTTGTATATATTACCCACTGTCATTGTCTGAGTGATGTAGAAAACGATGGGTTTCTCAAATGGGGGTATTGGCTCCGTGAGACTATTGTTGGAACGTCACGTAAATCATTTGTGACGCCATGAACAATGCAATAGCGTATGTTTAGTATATAATTAGTAATTTGCGAAAATGCCTTGATATGACGACATGCTGCTATGTGGGTCGTCGCAAACAATAAAACAACTGGACCGAACTGGACGATCAGCAAGAAACCAAACATAAAGCTCAGTGAGAATTACCGAAAATAGTTTCACCTATGTCCGGGCTCCAGTGTGTAATATATCTGTATTTAAATATCAGAAGCACGTCCGCCTAGAGGCTGGAACCCGTGGTCTCGTATTTGTGATCGCGTATTTGATCTCGCTATGAACTCCGCCCTATGCCTAGCAGCAATCAGTACGCCCTTTAAGGCACATAACAGCAAGATGTCAACCTTCTTTTTTGTCCCCGTTTCTTCTGTGTAACATTTAACAGGGTACACATTATTCTTAGGTACACGGAAAAGCTTTCCGGAAGAATCGACTGCCGTTTCGAGTGACTTATTCGAGAACGTCGTCTTCAAGTCAGATGAAACCACAGCATCAGTGTGTGTCATAACAACGCATCGAGGAATTTCTGAAATTAAGAAAAGGATTTTTGTTAGACCATCCATATTAGTTTCAAAATTGTGTTTCTCTTCTCTTTAAGTCAGATGTAACCACAGCATCAGTGTGTGTCATAACAACGCATCGGGGAATTTCTGAAATTAAGAAAAGGATTTTTGTTAGACCATCCATATTAGTTAGTGTTTATCTTCTCTTCAAGTCAGATGTAACCACAACATCAGTGTGTGTCATGACAACGCATCGGGGAATTTCTGAAATTAAGAAAAGGATTTTTGCTGGACTATCCATATTAGTTTCTGTTTCTCTTCTCTTCTTGCAAAAAATGGAACAAGACTGGTATTGAAGATTTTAAAATTTGAGATTGGGTGTACTTGCCTCACGGAAAAGACAGCAGTTATTACTATCGTAGACACTTGCTATTGTTTCGTAAAACCAATTATCACAGGTATGGCTTTGCCAGACCAAGAATTATAACCGTGATTCTTGGATTGTACCAATTCTGGCAGCGTCAGTACACACAGCGCTGTATGACATTGTGTCACCAGTTCATAAACTCGTACTGATGTGTTCCGTATCGTGGACATTACGATAAAGTGATGTTAATTATGAGGTGTTTCTTGTTCACCCAGTGAATGATATACTTGTTTCCATAATGTTAATTCTTACCATTGTCATTGAGGAAATCGATTATCTTTTCTAGATACAATGCGAATGAATGTTTTGTACGGAGATTCTCTGACTTTGTTGCATCAACAACAAAGATTATCCCCAAGGGAAGATCCGTAGCTTTGAAAGGCATTGCTGGGTCAATTAGCATTTCCCGTTGGGTTGGCATCTTGAAGAAAAAACAACACACCATTAATAGGAACCACGTCAGAGGTTTTTAAGCATAGGAGGTATCACTTGGAACGTTTTTGTTTGTTTGTGCGTTGTCTTACGCCGTTCTGAGCAATATTTCAGCTAAATTACGTATAAGGATTATTCATTATTTAGATTACAATGAGAGAATATTAATGTATTACCGGGACGGTTTAACGGCTCTGAGCATAACTACGATGAAGTAGGTTGCTAATTATTTTCAACATATTCCACTTTTGTCAACAATGCTGCCTGGATCCACCTTTGTAGAAGGTTTCCTTCTGGAGATGTAAAAAGACCTCTACAGCAGAAATGCCATCCTCATTTGCATAATGCTTGCCACGTATTGGAAATCTCACGGTGCCAAATCTGGTGAACACGGAGGACGTTTAGTGAATTGAAACTCACAGCCTTGCATCGCAACGGTGGCGACAACTGACACGCGCACTGACCTGGTGGAAACAAAGACATCTTTAAGTGAGTTTCCACGACGAAGAGTCTTGATATTCTCACTTAGTGCCCTGAGTTTATTTGTGTAATGTTGGCCATTGATGGTCTGACCTTTTGGGGAGGTAGTCCACCAGTGGAATTCCTTTGGAATCCCATTAAACCGAAGCCATCACCTTGCCCTTCGTGTAGTCTCTGGCTGATAGAGATGAACCCAAGACTCGTCCATGGTCACAAATCGCACAATATCAGTCTGCTTTCAAACGACGTAAATTATCACAATACAATCTGGGGTGTTTCTGATCAGGTCGGACCTTTTGGGGAGGTAGTCCACCAGTTGGAGTCCTTTGGAATCCCATAAAACCGAAGCCATCACCTTGCCGTTAGTGTGGTCTCTGGCTGATTGAGATGAACCCAAGACTCGTCCATGGTTACAAATCGCACAATATCAGTCTGCTTTCAAACGATGTTTATTATCACAATACAATCTGGGGTGGTTCTGATCAGGAATGATAAACCTTGGAACCCAGAGTGTTGTAACCTTTGTCATTTCCAGTTCATTCTTCAGAATGTTCTCAACTCTTTCATGTATGGACAATGTGGTGAGTCGTCGATCATCCACATGATCCTATCATATTTTGTACAACATTTTCCTTAATGGTGGCAGTTGAAGGTTTTCCTACTCTGGGATCTTCGGGGTTCTCTCTTTCCCTCTTAAATCTCCGCTGCCAATCGTACAACAGTGACAAGGAAAGGAGTATCGTTCCCTAAGGTTGATACCATGTCCACATGGAAGGCTTTTGGAATAACCCTCTACATCCCAAGCTACTATTACAAGTATCCATCACGGGCAAAAATTAATCAAATAGTAGCAACAAAAAAAGTTAAGCTAATTAATAATATTGTTGTATATTTGAAAAAAATCTGTATCATATCGTGTATCATAAATATTGTATTGAGATAAAATAACAGTTGTCCCACCTGTCCATGTGCAAAGGTTTATCTTATCCGAATAAACTATTTGAAAATATTTGATGAACAAATACGCTGTCTGGGTGTGTATTTGGTTCAAATGCAGCCTGGAGACTGTTTTATACTTTGAATACATGAAAACTGTTAAGAGTATACCACACATCCTTCGTAATGCTCAGCACACTTCAACCACCCCTCTTCTGTTTCATTTAAGCTGTGCAGAGTTGCGTCCCTTGGGCACGCCAGAAACCTATGATTGTGGGTTCGAATCCCGGTTCGCCCCGATTATGTTTCTAGGTTTGTCAGCACCATACCCGTGCTCGTGGGTTTCACCGAAGTGGTAAACGTCTAAGACCTGCATCACTTCGGGCTTTCCTCCCACATTAAGCTGACACGCCGCGATATAACTGGAATACTGTTAAAAGCGGCGTTAAACCCAACTCACTCACTCACTCACTGTTTCATTTAAGACACATGCGAACCCGTGCCTTCAGAATGTGGCCCCAACGTAACCACTAGGCTGTTACTCCCCCATCATGTATGTAAAGGTTTACAGCTACTATATAGATAATAATGCTAAATTAACATCTCAGATATACTTGTATTGAGGACGTGCAAAAAATGGAACTAAAATGTTTCAACAGCCTACAATTTCTCCTTGTTGAAATTGTCCAGTAATAACCATCCGGATCCCATCAATCGCAGCGCCTCCTCCTTCCTCATGCAGGCCCCGGGAGTCACACAACACGAACGGTAGGTCTTCTCCCTTGTATATCAGCGGATGTTCGTTGTACTGAAGCGTGACAGTAACTGCTATCAGTTTGTGACAAATTGTTCGTTTACATTAAGCATGAGTTAAGTTTTCTTTGTCATTTAACCTTATACTAAAAGTACTCACGGGAATTATAAAAAAGTGTTTTTCGATCTCAGATTTTAAATAAATGCAGTTAATCTACAAAATATATCAATATTCAAACAACTCAATTAGTACTAATTTGGCCTTGACACCAAACATACTACAATGCAACCCTTGAAGACTCGGGGTCTTCAGCAACCCATGCTTGTCGTAAAAGGCGACTATGCTTGTCGTAAAAGGCTACTAACGGGATCGGGTGGTCAGGCTCGCTGACTTAGTTGATGCATGTCATCGTATCCCAATTGCGTGGATCGATGCTCACGATGTCAGTCACTGGATTGTCTGGTCCAGACTCGATTATTTACAGACCGCCGTCATATAGCTGGAATATTGCTTAGTGCGGCGTTAACCCCTGGATGCCATTTGGACATATATGTCCCTACACAAAACGCAGTTGCTGTGTCAGAGGGACAACAAACAAATAAACAAACAAATTCTATGTAAGAATTAGGTCAGTACTGGCATACTTTTCTTACGAGTTGTTCCGCAGGCCCAGCAGTGACGTAGCTGATAAAAGGTGAACGATTAATTGCAAATAGATCGCCCATTGGTAAGTACCTGTCGGCTGACTTGTGCCATCCCCGCTCCAACAACAGCCCCCTGCCCAATCTCTCCATCAAGACACGACTTAATGCTTGAGATAAAGGAGGACTTCCCGTGACCTGATGGGCCGAAAATCAGAAACCGAATAGGCTTTCGTCCATATGTTTTTTGTACGAGCTCACTTGGTCTCCATGATGTCACGTACTGCAATAGTTCATGACGTGTCTGAAACAAACGAAACACTGAGCAAAACTAACCTACCTAAGCACCATTGATATAGATCTTGGGGATTCCGGGTAAGAAAAACAACCTTTGTATACTCCCTCTGCCGTATGAAGTAATGTCGCATGTCATATAAGCTATAAGTTAACGTCGCATCGGCATTATTTCAGCCATATAGCGACGCATATAATGTACAAGGAAAAAATGGAAGAAGTCCCTTCTCGCTCTTGTTTCAGCTTTTTCTATCTTAACCCTTGGGTACCATAACATAGACAGTGGCGCAGATAAAGTGCAAAATATAGGTGATTTGTTTTAAAATGATTATACTTGCGTGAAACTTGCAATATTCCTAATAGCACGTGTCCGGGATAGAATAGGTCTTCAGCAACCCATGCTTGCCGTAAAAGGCGACTGTACTTGTCGTAAGAGGCGACTAACGGGATCGGGTGGTCAGGCCCGCTTACTTGGTTGGTACACGTCATTGTATCCCAATTCCGTGGGTCGATGCTCATGATGTCAAAGTATTGCGGCGTTAAACAACACACAAGCAAACAAACACAATAGTCGGGACCAGACAATCCAGTGATTGATATTATAGACAACGACCCAAGCGCCAGCAGGATGTGCAAGGAAAGCTAAACATACACATCGCACCACGTATATGAATGTGTGCCAATGCAAGTCGTTGTTATGTTAGAAGAGCATTACGCAATGGTATTTAAAAAAATACATATTTGTTAATATTCAAAACATATTTACCTCTTCGGTAAAAGGCGGATGTCCCCTCCAGTCCTACAAACAATATTTATGTGTCACTGGGTGTATCGTTAATTGTTTTCTGCCACTTTGAACCAGTACTATCACAAACAAGTATGTAATGTAAAAAGTGAGTGAGTGAGTTGGGTTTAACGCCGCTTTTAACAGTATTCCAGTCATATAACGGCGTATCAGCTCAATGTGGGAGGAAAGCCCGAAGTGATGCAGGTCTCAGACGTTTACCACTTCGGTGAAACCCACGAGCACGGGTATGGTGCTGACAAACCTGGAAACATAATCGGGGCGAACAGGGAATCGAACCCACAATCATAGGTCCTGGCGTACCCAAGGGACGCAACTCTGCACAGCGAATCGTGGCGCCTGAGACGACTGGGCCAGCCGTGCCCCCTGTAATGCAAAGAAAAAAATGTCTCGGGGGACATGGGAGTCCCAGTAGTCTGAGGCGCCGCTGTTAAGAGTTACGTCCCTTAGGAGTGTCAGAACCCTTACTGTGATCTCAGGGTCAATCGTCTAAGACGGCGCAATACGCAGAGTTGCGTCCCTTGGTCACGCCCGAAACCAATGATTGAACGTTCGAAGCCGGTGCCCTGATAATGTTTCTAGGTGTTTCAGCACCACACCAAAGTGGAAAATATGTGATCATGCGACCTGTATCACTTCGGGCGTTGCTCACACATTATGCATCACACTGTGGTATACCTGGAATATTGTTAAAAGCGGCGATAAACCAAATCACTCAATGTAACAATGAATGAGAGAAACCTACCGGATTCATTGAGAACTTCTTAGAAAGTCGTTTTGCCATGTTGTACGCCAAGACCTTAAGTCTGGTCCTGTGAAGGTAGAAATGGGGGAATGACACATCTGCCAATAGCTTGCAAGCAATGAATTAATTTGGAGACGCGCTGATTTAAATAACATGTATCTAATCTACTTCAGTATTAAGTACTTATGTTCCTACAGGTTCAAAATATTGGGAACGTATACATAGTGATTTTTTAAAGGCATTAAAACCTCTACAAAGAGTGAGTGAGTGAGTGAGTTTGATTTTACGCCGCTTTTAGCAATATTCCAGCAATATCACGGCGGGGGACACCAGAAATGGGCTTCACTCATTGTACCAATGTCGGGAATCGAACCCGGGTCTTCGGTGTGACGAGCGAACGCTTTAACCACGAGGCTACCTGACCGCCCCCTTCTACAAAGACATACAGTTAATTACTTCGTAACATGTTGCATATGACATCTTCCATTGTTGGGGACCGGCTTCGTGGTCTAGTGGTAGATAGGAAGTCCGGGGTTCGAAACCAAAAGACGTTAAAATGTGGTATTTGTTGTTACCCTGTATGGCGCTCGGCCTTAAGGGACAAAAATAAGAACTGGTCGGCTCGGAGTCAGTATACTGTGTCTGAGTGGGGTATTCCTGTTAAACTCCAGGATGGTATCTCAGTGTGCGAGCACTATGAATTGGCATCAGTCCTGTCTAGTACAAGTAGCCTGACACACGTGCATTCACGTCGCTATATAAGAGCAATGATCTTGGACGCGACGTTAAACCCCATTTCCCCTCATCCCACGTCCATTGTTAGGATGACAGGTTGTCGAAATGGTTAAAAACTCGCGGAACTTTTCTGTAGAATGTAATGTATTATGTTGAAAATATTCCCTTAGTGTCTGTGATACATATTCAGAACTACTTACAGTCTATCTCTCCACCCCTACTTGTGTAGATATCGTATCATCAAACCAGTGTAGGTTAAGGTCCAGAACGTCAAAACCGTCACCAAAAAAAATATATTTTGATAATGCTCCTATATGAAATGCATACAAGTCTAATCAGACATATTTATATGCATCGATGTCGAGGAATTCCATAGATCGAGATATTCACAAGCAACTTTTTATGTTAAATGACTTGTTCACTTTGAGATATCAAAGAATAAAAAAATCTTCAGTAGCATGGTACTCGTAGAATCTAAATTCGATCACAGAAGTCCGAATACACGTGTGGAGGGTGTTTGTCTGTGAAGGCGTTAATTATGAAATCGTTATTTATCAACTACAAACTGTGCTTTTTACTTGAGAGAGAGTGAATTTTGTTTAACGCCGCTTTAAACACTATGTTAGTTATATCACGGCGTGTCCGCTCAATGTGCTGGAGATGTAGTTTTAGACGCATAGAAACAAACTCGATTCGAACCCATGAGGGCGATGGGGTAACCTAGAACTAGTGGTTAAGCGTTCGCTTGTTACGCCGAAGGCCCGGGTCCAATTCCACACATGGGTACAAAGTATGAAGCCTTTGTCTGGTGTCCCCCGTCGCGATATGGTTCAAATATTCGTAAAAGCGGTGTAAAACCATACTACACTTTCTCACTCTCGAAACCACCTTCTTAGGTTTCTTGCACTCCTATTGGCCGTGCGTGCGTGCGTGCGTGCGTGCGTGCGTACGTGCGTGCGTGCGTGTGTGTGTGTGTGTGTGTGGGTTGAGTGGGTGGGTGGAGTGTGTATGTGTGTGTGGAGTTGGTGAGTGGAGGGTGTATGTGTGTGGAGGGTGGGTTGAGTGGGTGGGTGGAGTGTGTATGTGTGTGTGTGGAGTGGGTGGGTGGAGGGTGTATGTGTGTGGTGTGTGTGTGTGTGTGGAGTGGGTAGGTGTATGTGTGTGTGTGGAGTTGGTGAGTGAAGTGTGTGTGTGTGTGTGGAGTATGTGTGTGGAGTGTGTGTGTGTGTGTGTGGAGTATGTGTGTGGAGTGTGTGTGTGGGTGGGCGGGTGGCGTGTTTGGAGGGTGGGTGGAGTGTGTGTGTGTGTTTGGAGGGTGGGTGGAGTGTGTGTGTGTGGGTTGAGTGGGTGGGTGGAGTGTGTATGTGTGTGTGGAGTTAGTGAGTGGAGGGTGTATGTGTGTGGAGGGTGGGTTGAGTGGAGGGGTGGAGTGTGTATGTGTGTGTGGAGTGGGTGGGTGGAGTGTGTATGTGTGTGTGTGGAGTGGGTGGGTGGAGGGTGTATGTGTGTGGCTGGTGTTGGTGTAGGTGTGATAGAATCCTTGCTCGTACATTTTCGTATTCTTGTCCAAAAATATATGACGTTCGAGATCGCTAAATTGCAAACACAGATGGCTTGTTTATCTTCTAATCCATCACATTGTTCGCAAGCCGACATGAAGCTATCGATGTTACGGCCATATAATGACAATATGTTGCCACTGCCTGTATGGACATTATTAAACAATAACATCAACAAGCATCATGACACTGCTTACACAACACAACGTCAAATACACTCGCAATTGAAAATCTGAAACGAAAACAAAATTACCTTGAGAGGGATGTAGTTACGTGTGTGAAATCGCTACTGTTTGCGAATGATTATATGTTACTAACCAAGATAACGTATCACGACCTGTTTTAAATATGATGATGACTGAAGAGCTTTCTAGATAAACTGGCCCGTACGTTCGTGCATCCTGATTACCAATCGTTTGGTCACAGCTGTATCCACAGATACACCACATGTACATTTCTGTATACTTAGATGTATCACATGTACCTTTCTGTATCCACAGATACACCAAATGTACCTTTCTGTATACGCAGGTATACCACCTGTACTTTTCTGTATCCACAGATACACCACATGTACCTTTCTGTATCCACAGATATACCACATGTGCCTTTCTGTATCCACAGATATACCACATGTTCCTTTCTGTATACCTAAATATACCACATGAACTTGTCTGTATCCACAGATATACCACATGTACCTTTCTGTATCCACAGATATACCACATGTTCCTTTCTGTATACGTAGATATGCCACATGTTCCTTTCTGTATCCACAGATACACCACATGTTCCTTTCTGTATATACACATATACCAAATGTACCTTTCCGTATACGCAGATATACCACATGTTCCTTTCTGTACCCACAGACACACCAAATGTTCCTTTCTGTATACGCAGATATACCACATGTGCCTTTCTGTACTCGTGGATACACCACATGTTCCTTTTTGTATACGTAGATATACCACATGTTCCTTTCTGTATACGCAGATATGCCACATGTGCCTTTCTGTACACGTAGATACACCACATGTTCCTTTTTGTATACGTAGATATACCACATGTTCCTTTTTGTATACGTAGATATACCACATGTGCCTTTCTGTACACGTAGATACACCACATGTTCCTTTTTGTATACGTAGATATACCACATGTTCCTTTTTGTATACGTAGATACACCACATGTACCTTTCTGTACCCACAGACTCACCAAATGTTCCTTTCTGTATACACATATATACCCCAGGTGTCTATCTGTATACACATGTATATTTCTCTACACGCAAATGTACCTCATATACCTTTCAGTTAATAGATTATTATGTGCAAAGAGGGTTTGGATGATCCTGGCACAGTCAGGCTGGTAAGACTCATCATCAGCTCAGGGCCCTCAGGAAGCGCTGCCTAGTCGAACACGCCAAGACCTTTTCGGAGAATGTGAAGAGTAACACTGCAGCCTTCTACATTACCCAGATTGTAATGCGAGTATGTCATGGCGACATAATAGGTCGTTATCACAAAAGAAATTTAATGAAAACAAAAAACGGCCTTTCATAAAATATCTTTCTGCATCTATGTTATAGTTATAACGCATGTATGTAGATACAAGAAAAAGTAAAGTTCAAATAGCCATTTTATTGCAGCATCGATGATAATTACACGTGATTTATTGAGTGACTTATAGCAATATTTCAGCAATATCATGTCGGGGGACACTAGAAATGGGCTTCACACATTGTAATCCATGGGCCTTCGGCGAGACGAGCGAACGCTTTAACCACTAGGCTACATGTAGGTTGATTGGTAACTATAACTGATAATTATCAATATTAAAGATGGCAATTCGCTTGTGAATCTTTCTTTTAATAGCAACCTCTTTAGTCTCTTGTAAATCTAATTTTGATCCTCTTTGGGATTCCGGGTTACAAGTTGCCAAGTTGTACAAGTGGTCGGGTTGACCGGGTCTTCGGCATGACGAGCGAACGCTTTAACCACAAGACCAACCGAACGCCCTCAATCACTGGATATCTCATCTAGATAAAATTATTTACAGCCGCCGTCATATAACTGGAATATTGCTGAGTGTGACTTTAAACAATAACAATATTATATTTTAAAGACGGAGTGAAACTTTGCTCATGCTGGCCCAAGTTCGAATACATACGCGACCACATGCGGTCGTCTTATAATTAGCATGTCGTTGAGTGGGACGTTAAACAAACATGACCGTATATTCAAGTTACATTATTTCTGTCTAGAATTTCTAAAATGGAATTCAACGCATCAAGAAGCAATATGTCCATGTTCTGGTGAAGCTGCTGCTCGTCTGTGTAGCACTTCACGGGAAATACATCATGTTCAGGAACGTCAAACATCATCTGGGCCTGAAGCAATGCAGTTTTCAAAGCTCCATTTCCGAATACAGCTCGTACATCAGGCTCTAGAATGTCAGCATGTGTTAGAACCACACACCTTGGAACATCTGAAACATAGACGACAATCGTTACTTATCAACTACAAACTGTGCTCTTTACTTGAGTGAGAAGGAAATTTTGTTTAACGCCGCTTTAAACACTATGTTAGTTATATCACGGCGTGTCCGCTCAATGTGGTGGAGATGTAGTCTTAGACGCATACAACTTTGGTAAAATCCACGAGGACGCGTACCGACAACCCTAGAAACAAACTCGATTCGAACCCATGAGGGCGATGGGGTAACCTAGAACTAGTGGTTAAGCGTTCGCTTGTTACGCCGAAGGCCCGGGTCCAATTCCACACATGGGTACAAAGTATGAAGCCTTTGTCTGGTGTCCCCCGTCGCGATATGGTTGAAATATTGGTAAAAGAGGTGTAAAACCAAACTCCACTTTCTCACTCTCGAAACCACTTTCTGAGGTTTCTTGCACTCCTATGTGTGTGAGTCTGTGTGTGTGTGTGTGTGCGCGTGCGTGCGTGCGTGCGTGCGTGCGTGCGTGCGTGCGTGCGTGCGCGTGTGTGTGTGTGTGTGTGTGTGTGTGGATGCAAAATAGCGCTCAGAAATGAAACCTTTATATGACTGTATTTTGGGCCACTGGCATCTATACTGAATAAAATTGTCTTGTCTTGTCTAATGGACGCCATCTCTGCATAGCAAACTCCGACGCATCTTTACGGGCTTTGCTTTTGCTGTGAACGTTGAATACAAAAAGTGTTCAAAAGGGCCAAACTCGCTCACTCAGTATCATACGACGACACCCCTCAGTATCATATGATGCCACGACTTACCGAAATACCCGTGAAGATCCGGGTTAGAATAGGTCTTCAGCAACCCATGCTTGCCGTAAAAAGCGACTATGCTTGTCATAAGAAGCGACCAACAGAATCGGGTGGTCAGGCTCGCTGACTTGGTTGATGATGTATGTCATCGTATCTCAACTGCGTGGATCGATGCTCATGATGTCAAAGAGTCGATTATTTACAGACAGACGTCATATAGATGGAATATTGCTGAGTGCAGCGTTAAACAAGAAACAAACCAACAAACAAAACTTACCGAAATGTTTGAGAAGGTCAGCGATACTATCATACTTGGCCACTAAGTCTGTTTGCATTAAGCCTGCAATCTTCTGAACATCGACGACAAAGATAACTCCCAATGACGTATCAGGTGCCACCTCCTCAGTCATTATTGTCATTGTGTTTGTAGACACCTGAAGCAAACTGACTGTCGTTACAGCAAGACATGATGACGGACACTGAGGTGTTTAAACAATAATTTGATAATAATTGTAAATTTTAGCCATGTTATATAAAAATTATTCATTTACTAAAAGTGTGTAATGTTGCTTTTCGCAATCAACATTATTGCAGCTCTATTACGGCGGCCTGTGAAATAATCGGATCTGGACCAACTCGGGGTTTGGTAACACGAGTGACACCCACGTCGATACTACAGCAATCAGCTATGTCACGGATCCAGCCCACCCGATCCTTATCCATATGCATTTCTAGTTTAGCTGACGTCCATACTTATTAATCTGACGCTATGAATTTTCATAGCGTTGTGATAGTAATATTAGTATCATTGAACAGAATACTCTTACGTTTTCTCCGGGTAGCGTCTGTGCTTCAATCGCCCTTAAGACTTGATCGTACAAGCTGTCTTCTTCTGATGTTTCCTTACACTCACACATGACTATAGGCAAGGCCTTTCTCCCATGAGTTAGCCTTTTCTCGAGGCACTGTTGATAAACACATTTACGTTGCATAGATTACACGTGAATATTAAAGATACCATCTTAAACGAAAAAGGCATTCTTAAAACATACAGAGAAACAAGAACGTTTAACGTCATAGTTACGCAAACTAGGATCTTATGTATGCTGCATTTTATTTTATTTGCAGCTGAAATTCCCTGATATTTTAGGCTATCAACTACTTTACGCCATTAACAACGAGTTGGACGTCAAAAGTATAATGCGATCTTCGTGTTTTCAAAGTGTCGATTACTTATAATCTCCAACAAAAGTAGGGGATTATGAAATATACAGGTTATGCTTGGTCGTCATAAGAACGATCAGCTTTGGAAAAGGACTTCCAGACAAAGAACGGTCTCGAAACATGAACCCTAACGCCCCAACACACCAAAAACATTGTAGGTGGACTCTAACGGGATCGGGTGGTCAGGCTCGCTGACTCCGTTCATGCATGTCATCGATCCCCATTGCGTGGGATGGATGCTCATGATATTAATCATTGGATTTTCTGGCTTAGTGCAACAAACCAACCAACCGTAAATTATTCTTGATTTTGACGCTTCAGTGAAAGGTCGTCAACTCGCTCTGAGTCATTGCATTATTGATTGTATTATCCACAGTAATACGTAAGCTCTCTAATCTGGCTTTAATGCAGTATGTGTGACCAGATTGGAAATGTGTCTTCTACAAAGTGACGAACGCCTAAGGGAAACTGACATGCTTCAAGCTGGTAAAAACGGGGTCACCAATATCTTCAACCTGTCTGAGTCTGCGATTTGCAGATGTTCGAGATGTTAATGATCGACCAGGGAACCTCAGGGAAACATCACAAATCCAGAACCGATTAATCAGAAACCAGGAAATCGAGCCCAAAACAGCCGATGAAATCGTGGTTAACTTGCGCCAGGTCACTATAGTTCGGGTTACTGACCAGACGATTAGAAAACTGCAGGCTTGGCGATCACGTCTTGTACCACCGTTAGCAAACCGACACATTCTAGCCAGAAGCCGGTGGTGTTTAGGGCCAGGAAAATGGGGAATCGCCAATGGTCTCGTGTAATGGTTGCGTCTGTTATTTTCAAATACCCCTACGTTTAAGTTGACTATCTGAGCGTATTTAGAAAATTAGGCAAAATAGTATTGAGGAAGTAGACATCGCATCGATGTATAGAGCTTTGTTAAAGTTGTTCCCGCTTGGTGACCTCATTTGCATATACAGTAAAAATGTTTATAACGAACACGCATATAACGAACTGACGGATATAACGAACTTTGTTTTTGGTCCTGACCATGTACTGTATATATTCTGCAAATATGCTTATAACGAACTACGGTTATAACGAACTAAAATTAGTGATCCCTTTGAGTTCGTTATAACCGTATTGTACTCTACCACATTTATCAGACTGGTTTATACATAACACAATCTGTTGTTATTATACACATTTTTGATGAACATAACAGTTAACATTTATGTGAAAAACCAATGTCATACCAGCAATATACTCATTGACAGTTGTAGCATGTTCCGATTGTGAAATGCTCTATAAATGTTCGAATTATGTTATATTATGGATCAATGTTGACATTAATAAATGCATTTCTCATGGTACAATAACTGACCATGAAGCATTCACTACTCGCCTGTTCCATGTCACCAAGGTGGATTATTTTCCCCAGGAATATGGACACCAGACTGTTAATGAAGGCAGACTTGCCACTGTCTTCTGGCCCTATGACGAGAATCTTCAGTGTCGTCGCGTTTGTGTTGTCATTGTATGGGGTCCATGACAGAATTCGCTTGAAAAGCCCGTTCCTCAACTGAAACATTGTCATTGACGAAGTTAAAATTTGGTTGAACTGCTAGAAGCGACGTAAAATACGACTCACTCACTCCTTATTGACAGATAGCCGCCGTAGGAGTCCCCAGTCAGAATTGACCCATATCAAGTTATGCTGGTCGTAAAAGGCGACTAAATGGATCGGGTGGTCAGAGAAACTGTCACACACACACACACACACACACACACACACACACACACACACACACACACACACACACACACACACACACACACACATTGATAACTATGGCGAAGCATGTGTTGTTCAATAACGGTCAAATAAATATGGACTAAATATAAAAGAAATCAGTGACCGTCTCAACTTTTTCATTTAGATCTATGTATAAAGATTCAGAGCAAAACAAAAAACTCTCCACAAGACTGTATAATAAGAGGGATGACTTCAACCTTCCAACAGTCAATTTTCCCTTCATGTCGAGCAGTATTCCCGCAGCTCCAGCCTTTGGTGTCTACATTTCACAACTTTTGAGGTACAATCGAGCATGCTCTTTCTAGGAAGATTTCAAAGAGCGTCATAAATAATAGACTCCGGCTTCATTCAATCTTTCCAAAAAATTAGGGTAGAGATGTGAAGACAATTGCAATTTTGACGCATCAATAACTAAAATGATGTCCGTTGCAATTCCCTATTTCGACCTGTACCGTGTTTTCCTGCCGTGTATGTTTCAGGTAAACAGTTGGCTTGCATGTGTTTATGACGGTGTCACCGGTGGAGCAGGATACGCTCACCTTTCAGAAAACACCTGGTATAATCACCATTTGATAGTGATTCGTGCCACATTCTTATGATGGAGTCAGAATCGTATAATGGACCCTGCTTTAGGCAGAGATTTCGCATGAGTATGGAAAGGGTGCTGTCGATTACATTTGTAACTGTTCCAAGGCCCCGTTTCAAATGTCTATGTAAGTCTATGTTAAAAGTTACGATCGCCTTAGCCCTGAGATCGCTTTGTGTAACGTGGTCCAGGAAATGGAAATATGTTTTGTTGCTTTTATCTATTGTGTTGTTTATTTTAGGTTTTAGATTATATTCACACGATAACATTGAAAGTCAGTTTATTAACTATCCCTCTCCCGCGTTTGCTTGATCACTTTTTATTTTGTCCATTTCGTTTCTGTGAACATTGAAACATGTACATTCTGTAAACTAATAACAACACTTCTCACAATCAAGCACATGTTGAGGAACAATCCATTCTTCATCTATACGTGCATGTACATCCAATACATCCTCGATTATCAAGTGTATTATAATCTGTTATGTCTACCCTGGAGATGCACCGCACCATAGCGTCTTTTAGAGCCCGAATCGGATGGCGAGCTGCTAATAATAGCCACTTTGTCAAATTACTCATATTAGCGAGAATCAGAGATGGTGACGTCACTTCCGGCATGAAGCTTTATGGTGGTGAATGGGTTCAAGATATTTATCATAATAAAATGGAGATAAAATACACTCGATAAAAGAAGATGGTCCCGGTATAAACATTTGAATATTCTAAACATATGTTCTTTTTATAAAGACTATATTGGTAATGCTTACAATAACAATAAATATATGTGTATATCTATGTTAACGAAATTACCGATTTGTCAAATGAACGGTCAGCCGACTTCTTTTTCCCACCAATTCTCTGCAACAGAACATAGCTTTAGTATAATTGATTTTTGTAAAAAGGACGTTGGGATTGCCTTACGGTTAGAATGGTCGGTGTTAAAGGTCCGGGACCGATGTCCTCCATGTGTACAACATGTAAAACCAAGTTAAGGCGTCTCTCGCCGTGATATTGCTTGAATACTGTAAACAGGGATTTTTTTGCGACCGTTTTATTATTGCGAGTTTTGCGAACGAGACTCAATCGCAAAATTTAAAAACGCAAAAATAAGTATAAATAATAAATACATACTTTATTCATTGCAACACGTCATCAAACGTTGAAATCTTCAACCAGAACCACAAGTTACTCAATAAGTTAAAAACACAAATGAATGCAGAATGGTCACACAATACATCACAAATGACAGTGTTAACAGACCAATTAATGTCACTGTTACCTCACAGTAATCAGTTATCAATCATCAACACGGCAACTCGCAAAAATATCTCGTCGCAATATTGTCTTTGGTGTGGTATTCGCAATATTTTAACGGCGCTGAAATATAGCTGTTTACAGTATACATACATTTCATTTATACATCTCATATATTTTGTGCAAACAAAGCAGGCGTGTTTGTCATGCTGTTGTATATGCGTGTTTCCATCCCATAAATTTGTTTTTCAGTTTTCATGTAGTAACAGGTTTGCATGCATCTGATACATGTTAAACAAGTACATGTGGTTCTTAAAAACAACACAATGTCAATATCCAACTTCGTGTTAATAAAACACAGGATATCATAACTTGCAGTATGTGCATGTTTACAAAACCGCTGTATCGTCATACAAACGTATCAAAGAGAAAAGAGATTGTAAAGGTTATTCCACTGCTTACGGGAAAGTTTATAACATGATTTATTACGGTTAAATGTTCCATATTTCAGAATAGGTGACATGTTTACGTACTCGCGGTAAACAGCAAGAGCATAAATGTGCAATCGTCTGAAAAAAATAAAACGAGCACCATTTCAGCAAATGTGTTCACAACTTAACTAGATACTCTTAAAGTCATTCTTAAAATGGATTATGATTTCAAAGTAGACCCAATTCAACTTGGGTAGTAAATAAAGAAGTTGTTATCAATACCATGTGTCTTCTTTGTCATCCGCCAACTTCTAAGTAATGCCTATCAAACGATTATGACTTCGTTATGAAATGATAGCATTATTCCTACACATGTTTTTACATCCTTACCGAAAGTTTAACTGTACATGGTTGATCAAACGTTTGACCGTTAATGTAAATCTTGTTTTCGTATGAGGTATTGAAATGTGTACATTACCATCAGCAGACACACGCCACACTGCAAAAAATAAATAAAAGGCGTTAAATTGATCTAATCACTCACTCACTTTTTTCCTCAATGATAAATACGCTGGACCATTCACAGCTACACCTTCGTCGTGAGTCCGGTTTAGGTTACGCGACGATTTAAACAGCCTACCATTCAAATTACACTAACTAACGAGAGAAATTTCGTGCGATGTTTCTGATGATAAAGATGGGGAGATCGAGATACTGAGGTCACTTCCAGGACGAAGCTATGGCGAAGCATAATGTTAAAAAATAAAAATGTTAAAAATGAAAATAATTAACCTGTCCTTTAAGATTCTTTTCTTGTTGTTAAAAGGATGAATAGGAAATTCATAGCATTGACACCTTCACACGAAGAATTATGTCAGACAATAGATCCCACCACCCTCGCTCTTAAGCTAGCCAAGGATGTGGGACATAATCTCAATGTCAATGTTGATTTTGTTGATGGTTCTGAACTGCTGGACAGTACAGAAATGAGTGTCAACCAAGCGAAGAGTCATCGCAAATCGGCCCAGACTGAGTTTTTGAAGGAGACGCTATCTGAGCGACTGCATCGAGTCTATGTTCAGTGTCTTGAGAAGATCAGTGACCCTTCTGGATGAAGTTGGCTGACGTGAAAAGTGAAACAGAAGGCTTTCTGTTTGCTGCTCAGGACCAGTCACTTCCCACTCGAAACCGTCAATGTGTAATTTTGCCTCAAAATGTAAATAAATTATGAAATGTAAATTATGCAATGAATTTAATGAGACTGCTCAACACACTGTCAGTGGATGCCCCGCTTTGGCACAAACACATTATCTAAAGCGACATGATCGAGTGGCTCGATCATTTTACTACTGTCTTCGCCATGCTTGTGGTTTTGACACAGAGGTCCATCCATGGTACGACCCAGAATATGTAGAGGGCTTCATGGAAAATGAGAAATACAAACGTAGCCAACAAACCCGATCTTGTCCTTTTTGACAAATCCAATGAAATCATTGATATCATTGAATTTTCGGTACACTAATGTGTACACAATTTTTGACACTAATGTGATTGACAAGATTCAGGTAAAACATAGCAAATATGCAGACCTCGCTTTTCGAAATGTCACGCATGCATCCCAAGTACGAAGTTGTCCGACCCCCATTGTTCTCGGTGCCTTAGGTTTGGTACCTCCCAATCTGTTGACTGACATTTGGAGAGTACCCGGATTTGCTACCAGGAATACAGCCCTTCTGACAATCTTGGTAAAATATTGAATAACTATCGAGTGCTACCCCGGATCATCCCGGGTCTAGCATCAATGGCTATCATAGTGGCTACCAATGTGACTCTCATCTGGATCACATGGTCTTTCAGTCGCAGACTCTTGTCCAGATTCTTCTGATTACCAGCCGGCTTGGTACCGTTATACAAAGTGAGTATACGACTGTCGTATATACGACTCATATAGCTTTACGTTAGTCTTAGCTCTACGGTGACTTTGTGAAATGGGGTCTAGTCACTTAAGTGCGTGTCATTTTTTCAGTCGGGGGTTTGCCTGATTCAGACGACATGTATATTTACAGGCCGCCGTTATATATATGTATACATGTATCGCGAATAATTCTGATTGAGTCGTAAAACTCGTCTCACTTTTATCAACAAATTAATACATTACCGCCCCAACGCATTTATCCCACCACGGCATCTGTAACAAAACCAATTGAAAGTGCATTAACATTCATGAGACGAAGCTGTGTGAAACGAAGTCTGTAAGTTCGTGCAAAATGATAATAAATAAAGGCGACCAAACCCTTTCCATGTTCATAAGAGCTCTCAGTCAAAAGCAGTGTCGACTGTAGGATACCCACTATATCATGAGCATGTGTTTATGAATCACTATCAAATAATGATGTTACTAGACGTACCAGAAACGGTGGCATCCATCACAAACACATGCAAAGACAAGTCAAGTATTCACCTCATAAAACACGGGATCAGACATCATTTTTGTCACTGATAAATCGAATTTGGAAATGTCCTCAACATGTATACCATACAATTTTTGAAAGCTTTACTGAAACAATTTAGCAATCTCAATACACGAGCGTAAACACAAATGTGAAACATTATTTCTGTTCATGCATGAAATACACATCGAAGAGTGCATTTTAATTGCATACGTTTATCCTACCTTGAAGAGCCGGACTATGTCTGTCAACCAACGCTCGACATTGCCTCGCATACCATGAGCCAAATGTAAGGTTGAATGTGT
Organism: Haliotis cracherodii; assembly: GCF_022045235.1. Classification (NCBI taxonomy): domain Eukaryota; kingdom Metazoa; phylum Mollusca; class Gastropoda; order Lepetellida; family Haliotidae; genus Haliotis; species Haliotis cracherodii. The sequence goes on along the minus strand of NW_027266270.1, from coordinate 13,028,622 downwards.
CTGAGAAGGAAACATGTGAACAGCTCACAGGAAAGATAATTACAGTCAGACGGAAATAGGAAATATCGCCAGATGACAGGGCGGTATCTGAACATACAATAAGGATGCAAATTGATAACAGTGACTGTACTGAAGCTATCATACATGCATGCCGTTCGGGATGGTGCATCTTCCCGAATCAAGGGCGTTAACTGACTATAAAAGTCCAATTTCCACCCTTGCCGAACTAGGCTGTACTCTTCGTTACATTGCGGCTGGACTAACGAGTCTATACATAGTCCAATCACAATCGCGTAACGACCTAGACATCACCGTGCAGATGTCCGTCGACTGCAGGATTTGCAGAGCATGTGTACCATCAAATGGTGGTCGACAGATATTTTCAAAATTTTCTTTTGTGTTCAACCAAGGTGCTCAAGTGATTTTATACACTTTGCGAGTTGTGACCCGTTTCTTGATCTTGATTATCGATCAGATCCTCTTGTCTCGGCGCCACCATTCTGTTTGAAACAAATGCAAGTGATATGAGAGGTGGAAGCTGATTGGTCAATAGTAGGGACATAGAAGAGTCATAAATCATAATTGCCACTGGTGGCGATACGATCGAACCCAGGAATTCCAGCCTAGTTCGGCAAGGGTGTTAAGTGGCCTTTATAAGTGGGTGAACCTAGTGGTTAAATTATGTGCCCGTCTCTCCGATGACCCGGGTTCACTTTCCCTCATAGGTACATTGTACAAAGCGTCAACCGCATTTCAGGTGTCCCCGAAGCGTGTTATTGCTGGAATATTGTTCAAAGAGGCAACAACAACCATACACATATGACTACGAGACATGTCACATGCATACGTACTTCTAAAAAAAAAGAAATGCACAGGTAGTATGTAGTTCATGGAACCTAAATACACAAAATATCCGGTATAAAAAAATGGATATATATTGGAAAATGTTGGTGGCCTGATATTCGACAAACGGTGCATCATTGTCGATTTACAATGCCTTAAACGGCATTGTTTTCACACTTGTTAAAAAATGTCATGGAGGAAAACAGTAAAGCAAAATGCTAGTGCAAGTAATGGCATTCGTATCTCATGGTAGTGGCTATATAAAGGCAAGCATGCATTAGCCAATAAGTTGTCATTCAATTGTCAACATTTTTCGAAATGTCGAAAATGCCGAGACTCAGCGCTGCCGATCGGAGCATCGCCATAGGACGTATCCAAAGAGGGGAATCGCAGTCTTCTGTTGCACGCCACTTACGTCCACCACAGCACCATTTGCCGCCTTTGAGCCCGATACACACAGTTCAATTCCACTGCAGACCGTCCGAGAACCGGCCAAACCAAGAGTTACCGCCCCTGCACAGGATCGCTTCATTCGACTGTTCCGCCCACGTCATCGCAATGCCGCAGCAACGGAGACTTCAGGACGCATCCCTGGTTTGAGGAGGATATCGGACCAGACTGAGGGGAACCATCTTCGCGAGGCTGGAATCCGACCCAGAAGTCCAGTTATCGTCACTGTTTTGCAACAGATCCAGCGACAGCGACGCTTGCGTCGGTGTCATATCTTACAGCCTTGGAATTTGAAAACTGGAGACGAGTGTGGTTTAGCGATAAATCGAGATTTCTTCTTCACCTACAAGATGGAGGACAGCGTGTTTATCGTCGTCGAAATGAGCGGTTTGCCCCGTATTGTGTACGTGTACGTGAATTCGACGTGAAGTTCGGTGGGGGTAGTGTCATGGTGTTGAGGGGGGGGTGACAGCAAATCAATGCATGAATGAAATTCTTCAACCTCATCTTCTTCCAATCATTGACCGCCAGAGGGAGCTGTTTCAACAGGACAACGCTCCACCGCACATAGACTTCCTTCATAATTCCAACATCAACGACTTGCCCTGGCCGTCGAGATCTCCAGATCTCAACCCAAGGGAACACCTCTGAGATGAACTCCATCGACGTGTACGTCAACATCAGAACACGCCGCAGACACTCACACAACTGGCTAACGCGTTACAAGCAGAATGGCGCAGAATTTCGCAAGACAGAATTCGTACACTTATCCAGTCAGTGCCGAGGAGATGCAGAGCGGTGATTGCTGCCCTGGGCGGTCACACGAGATAATGAGTTCAGCGCAACCTTGTGGCCTTATGTGACATGACAATGAACAGATTTCAATGTCTCTGTACACCGACAACATGTGACTATCGAGCTTCAACATTTCATATTTGTATCTATGATATTAAATAAAATATATCGACTTTATTAGGTTCGATAAATGTACTAAATATCTACCTGTGCGTTTTTTTTTTGAAGAGTGTATACACCCAGAACTAGAAGACTGAATAAGTTTCAATTCAATGGGAACATCCTGCTGTGTATGTACATCCTAGTTGTAAATCATAGAAATACCTTTTCAAAAAAGGAGGAAGTCCATCTTTTTTTGAAATGCCCCACCTCCATGGCAATAAGAATTGTCCCAGGAACCTATGCTTGTTGTAAGGGGCCACTTGGTTGATTGAAGTTACCTGTCCCCAAATGCGTGATTATTGCTCATACAATAACTGGTTTGTCTGGTCCAGACTCCTTTATATACAGACCGCCGGCATGTAGATGTCATATTGAGGAGTGCGGTGTCAAACAACAAACAAATTAATATACATTTGTATGTCTTCAATGGGATATCCAATCTGATTTTAAATATGATAGCCAAAAATATCTTTGTAGTACATTGCTTGTTCAGACGGTGTACCGGTTGTGTCACCACATTGTGTCACTAATTGTGTCAATCCGGAACGACCCGAGTTACGATTCGTGTCCTCTGGTGGCCATTTCATCAATTTAGTTCCCCTTTCGCACACCTTCTTATACCATATGCACCTTTGCTTTGTAAGTTTGCAAGAATTTATCCTAAATATAACAAACGTGGACAAACGAGTGACACATATACTGTCAGTATATTTGTTCACAAGTATATATATATATATATATGCACTTACCGTAATCAGTGATCAGGAAGCTTGATTCAATCTGGAAATATGCACCAAACTGGCTTTCATTAAATGTGCCCTTTTTTATTTAATCTATTTTAATCTATTTTAACAGAAATACAAATGAAAAACGTATGACGCATAAATTGTTTTATTGTTCCACAAAGCAAATCACATATATTTGATGAATATTAGATATTTGGCTAATTACATTTTCGAGCAGCCCACAGTTATTATTTACATTGTATAATAGATGCTTGATGTGGGCACTGTTAATGGTGGTTTTATACTTTGTAAAAGGCTTTCCGTGAACATAAGTCGGATATCCTGTATGGATAAAAGGTATTGCGGAAGATATATGTCAACATGTTTTAATGAATTTATTTAATTACACACATTCGATTTGTTCTAATTAATATTTACATTCGTAAGATAAGATCTGCTTCTGTACTTGGGCCCTCATAGTGAGTTAGTGAGTGAGTTTAGTTTAACGCCACTTAAAACGGCGTCTCTATTTGAAAGGAGTAAAGCCTGAAGTGATGTTGGTCTTTACGCTTTCAACTTATTTATCATATAAACAAACGTCGCCACCAACTCATGCCCAATATGTCCAGGGCTCACATTTCGGTAAATTACTCTCAATAATCTCTCGATCCATTCGCGAGGTCTCGCGATCTCAATATATCCACCCATGATTTTCCTTAAAACATTTTCCGACCAATAAATCTCGAAATAAGGAAAACAAAAATTGGTAAGGGGGATTTGCCACCGCCAGTTTCAGTGGACATGAACACATCCTTTCCATCAAAAACGTTTTGGGGTTTTCAGCGTTGAATTTCTTGCAAACTCAATGGTAATCAATGGAACTGGCCGCCATGTTGTTGATATCGACCCCAACATTGAGGCTGGTTTCTAACTCCCATTCTCATTGGTCCGTTAGACCGTACAGCCTAGCAAATCAAATTGGTTGATGGAAATCAGGGGCGCGTAATTTGAGATCACGTGAACCACGAGAATGGCTCCAGGGGTTTGTCTTTTCGTCAGTTTCAAATTATTTAAATATAGCCCAAAATATCGTGAACTGCAATACCAATTTACAATCATTATGGATGCTATCGAAGCGTATGTCAAACATGGGCTAATAGAAAATAGGAAACTGTTGATTGTCTTTCAGAGTAGGTTAAGTCAGTGGGTATGGTGTCATTTTTAGAATGCACACACCGAAAACTGGACACAGAATTGCAATAAAGTCATTCTGTCCTGGCCAGCTGTCATCCATAGTCTGGCTGCCCTACATTACATGTTTGTACTTTTTCCAACTGACAAGGCCTATATCTGTAGCATGTTAGCATCATTTCATTATTTGTTTGATCAAAGAACTTGGTATAAGTAACATATCAAATAAAGTCCACAGGTTTGGTAACAGAGGAGTACATCTGTGACAAACATGCATCAGCACTATCACCTTTAGGCTAGGTTCTAAAGCATGAAGATATGTCCATTCCTCTTTTGTACTGGATGTCAAATAACATATCTGTAAAGAGAGGGATATAATGCTATAAATGTACCTCCATATTCATTAATACAATCAAAGAACTGTCTTCACATGATCCATAGAAAGTATTTGAGACGAGTGGATTCTCAGATACTGGAACTAACTTCAAGTTTAGCAATCTCAGAAAAGCAGCAACTGCAATTACGTCAAAATATTTGAATTTTCAACTTTGTACACCGCCATCCCACACGAAAAGCTTGAGGGGAAACTTCCTCGAACCATGGGACTTTTCTCATTAAACGTGGCGATAAGGGGTGTGCAGTCAATTTACTCTTACAATATAAACGATATTTCAATATCGAGTTTCTGTTCGTCTGGGCTAAGGAAGGAGCCTTCGCCTCCCCTGAACTGTGAAAAGACAAGCTTTTGGAGAAGACACTTGCCAAGAACTGTCATATTTTCGTGTTCAAAGCAGTGTTCCACGGCAATCTTCTAAAGTACTTCTTGATCTTCTTAAACTATTGGATTTGTTTGCTTCCACCGTGTCGATAAGAAACTTCCGTAATCTTTGTATTATCTGCATATTCTGACTCGTTTCTTGAAAGCTCTTGCAGTCAAGTGAGTACACCAGAGTGCCGCTCTCTCCAATACGACTTCTGGTCCTTGAAGATAGATGTGGTTCATTGCTGATTGTGATTGCTGAGTGCTTGTAGGCACTTTCTATCACCACCAGAAACACGTCATGTCCATCTGAAGAACATATACTGCATATTTAGTCACTTAGTCGTTGTCAATATATTTTGAACGCATTCTTAAAACTGTCATCGTTAGGAATGCAGATGTTTAGAGGTACTGCGCTAACCTTTATCAAACAATTGATATGAAAACTGCACTCTGTTTGACCGAACGCATGTCTCGAATTTTGAGGTGTATGAGAGGGAATAGTGATAGCCAATTTTATGATGGATCATGAATAATACACACTGCACTTTAAAAAAAATAAAAATAATAAATCACTGTCTATATATATATATCTCTGCTTATCATATGATAAAGTAAATCTAAACGGCCATCTCTCAGCGAGTGAGTGAGTTACAATTTAACGTCGCACAGGCATTATTTCAGCCATATATCGACTCCATCTTTCGGTAAGCAAACTAACCCAACACATAGTAAGACATATTAATACTAGCATTTGAACATGTTCCCTAAATAAAGCAAAGGTTACCTCTGGCTTGTCTGAGGATTGAATTAGCATCCTCATCAACACGGGTGTAGCAAAGTGTGAACACAATGAGCGGGCTGACAGACCTGACGTCAGATCTGGCACACTTCTGCAAGGGGAACTGCCCTACCTCCTGCACGAAGGTCAGTGTGTCTTGTTCCATGTGACTCCCAGGTTCAAAATAGAAGCAAACTGAAAAATGGTACGTTTATATATCTACAGCGTGTATACAAACGAAGACATATAACCCAAAAACTGTAAATGAACCGTAAATGTCTAATCATATATGTACATGTTCTACAGTGTTAATACAAGGAGATGTACCACCTTACACCTTACAATATGTTCTTGTATCTTGACAATGCCGGATATAGTACCACAAATGTTCGCACTTCAACTCTCTGTTATCCTCCCTTATTTTTGTGGCAATACAGCGGCTTTTCTTTTCAAACATTTATTAGTTAACAGTTTGTACCAGGAGTGAAGTTCTATGTTGGAAAGCAAGACTTAGTAGTTATCGACTGACAATGATCAAAGATTTAAAAGCTTGTTAGAGTCTGAGAAGTATTTGTATACAATAACACAAAGACAATTCCGTTCAATATTTGTTATGTTTGGTGAAAATTTGTCGAAGTTAAAAATGAGGAACGTGCTATACAATTCATTATGTGTACGTTCATGATGTAATTTAGGGGCGGTCAGGTAGCCTAGTGGTTAAAGCGTTCGCTCGTCACGTCGAAGACCCGGGTTCAATTCCCGACATGGGTACAATGTGTGAAGCCCATTTCTGGTGTCCCCCGCCGTGATATTGCTGGAATAATGCTAAAAGCGGCGTAAAATCAAACTCACTCACTCACTCATGATGTAATTTAAAGCGAACATCAGTTTTTCTTATTTTGTCCCATGTATAATGACTTACGACAACAATGCACCTTCTAGTCTACTAGAAGCACTGTTTTTTTGTGATTACGTTTGTATATATACCATGCCTACATGAAGCGCACTGTAACAATAGGCGCAAGTTGAACGCACATGGATATGGTCTGGCCTAGAATACAGCAAACTACTTGACATGGCCGCCTTTAAAATGCACATGTCCAACGTGAGGAATGCAAACGTTTTCATATTTAGCTATCCCCAAGCTACTCTTCGATGACAAATTAAAATAAACAAATAATCATGTTGTTGTGTCCTGTTACGAATGACGCTTTGTTGAAAACAGCATACGTGACCAACCATGAGATAAGGAACCTTATGGGTGAAAATTTTCATTTTGACTTTTCATTATATTTTTAAACTACGGCACCTTCGGAATATAAATATACAATTCACAAGCTTCAATTCATATTTGTTACAGAAATACATGACATCACACATGGCGATCTTCACTAAAGGAAGCTGACGTCAAACGTCTTGATGACGTCATAGCACAAGTGTAGCCTAGCACCCAAAAGGTCCCTTTTCTCTTGGCGGGTCACTATATGATATAGGGTCACAATATGTTATATAAGTAATTATATGTACCTGGCTCATTGAGGAAGGGATGTCTCTGAAAAGTGACATGAGGTAGTATCATATGTCTATCAGCTGGATTGACATCTGCCATGAACCGTTTTATTCCATAAAAGGCAATTTTATTGTCATTTTGGAAATCAGTTGATGCAAGGTTTATGTCAAAGAAGAACACACAAGCGTCTCCAATTAATCTCCTTGTGCTTTCCGCTATGAAATCGGACAAATGCTTGTTTTTTCCTGGGTGTCTATCGCTGAGTTTAACCGTGACCACAAAAACATCATCGCCACCTGCAATGAACGTAGTAACAGGAGAATTATATCAAAGATTTGCAATAGTAACGAGTGTCCATTATGACTGAAGGTAAAGGAGCTGGTTCTGGTATTTTTGCGGTATTCTTTTGTAATTAATTTCAAAGCAGAGTAGACAACCAGGCCTCCTAATTAGCGTTTGTGAGGGACCGATCATTAAATATTCGGGGAAGGTGTTAGGATTCTGTATGGGTAAGTAATAAGTGTTCAGCTACAGTTGCAAAATCATATTAATTTGAAGTTCAGAAAAGAGGTATTTTCATCGCAGTGAACATAACATTTGATATTTTACTGCAGTGAACAAAAACACTGAACATCAGACTTAATATTTCACTGCAGTGAACATTACACTTCGACGGAACTATTGTCTTACGAGAGTAACCTGCCCGCCAATTAGCTCCCTTTATCGCAATTGTCTAGCCCGTACACAAACTGTTGACTTCCGCATTGACAAGGCAAAATAGTGACAGATGGTTATTTATGGCGTTACATGTAATATTGCTTCGAGTGGTGGAAAATATTACTCTTGAAATTGTTTTGTTGTAAACTGTAAATTCACATTTAACTCGTTAATCGAGGCTGTTCATTCCAAAAGGCGCAACATTTGTTACTTGACATCAAATATTTTTTTGTTACTTTTGTTTATATTTTTTCAGATTTTAATTTAAATTAATTTAAAGTCGCACTTACAAGGGATGGTGAAACGACCCTGTGTGTTAGGTAGGGACATTTTACGTTTCAAGGTTTCCGATTTGTTATGAAATAATTCAATTTTCCGGTAGCCAACTACACAAAAAGTATATAATAAATAGGATATTCCATGTGTCGAGTGAAATATAATTTTTCGTCTCATCTCATGAAAATATCACCTGTTCCCCGTTACTTGATGAGAGAAGCATGATATTTCACTCGTCGCATGGGATATTCTCTCTATTTTTGTATTAGGCCAATTACTACTTTTTAAAAAAATAAATAAATAAACAACATATTGCAACAATGCATTTTATAATTAGTGACAGACAAATGTCCTGTTTTGACAGGTTGAAGCATATTTATTTTTTAAGCATTCTCTAGGACAATTTCTTTTTTAATCTTAGTCATCACCCCCATCCCAGAATATAAAATGGTCGGTCCCTAAGTTTCAAAGCCAAGTAGACAACAATTTGTAAGTCATGTGTTATGTGTTGTTATGAAATGAAATCAAATTCTAATTTATTTAATGCCATTGTGCGTATGGGTATTCTTCGTTGAATTGTGCATGTCAAGAATTCAATATGAAATGATACCTCTAGCTTCTTTAACGATGTCATTGACAGCCTTATCGATGGTAGTTGTGACCTCGCAGAAAAGAAGTAGGGGGCTGGCTTGAAAACGGGCTGACACCTTTTTCAGATTCAGCTTACACTTTCGCCTGACTTTGTCTTTTACCTTCTTAATCAGGGTCGATTCTTCCTTCGCATAATATGAAACTAAAATTCATGTTTATTTTACTGCACGTTTCCCAATGAACTGATTTGTCTTATGTCAACTGAACATCGTTACACAAGTGTTTGAGATATATCTGAGGTGAATACGATATACGATGACCCAAGGTAAACGTCTACACCCTATATATCCTCTGGCTTTCCTCCCACGCCATATTCAAACACATGAATTATGAAATATAACTAAACATTTAACCGGTATTTGTATACACCACAGTGATCATGATCATGAAGGAATATGCATTGTGTGAATACACGTGTATTCCTTGTTGCCAATAAACAAGGTGTGTTATGAGACCGTTTATCATTATGAGTGAGTGAGTTGCCCCGCTTTTAGCAATATCACAGTAATATCACGGCGGGGGCATTAAAAACAAGCTTCACATATTGTACCCATTTTGGGAATCAAACCTCGGTGTGACGAGGCCAGGCTACCCCGCCACCCCTTATAACCATGTGTGAGTAAATGAGTGAGTGAGTTGGGTTTAACGCCACTTTTAACATTATTCCAGTTATATCATAGCGTCTCAGCTTAATGTGGGAGGAAAGCCAGAAGTGATGTAGGTCTCAGATGTTTACCCACGAGCACGGGTATGGTGCTGACAAACCTAGAAACATAATGGGGGCGAACCGGGATTCGAACCCACAATCATAGGTTTCTGGCGTGTTCAAGGGACGCTTATCATCATGAACAATATACATGTATACATGCAGGAGTGTGATTTACAAGCTGATTTAACTTTTGTACACTTATTTAGCTTATGTCAAATTCCCTGTGTGAAGGATCTTGATTAAAGAACTTCAGCACAATGCATCACCTGATGTTGAGCTACCCATGTTTCAGCCAAGGGGAGTGTCACGGTCGTGCTTTATACAAGGGGTGTGTCACAGCCATGCTTCATCCGAGGGGTGTGTCACAGTTATGCTTCATCCAGGGGGGTGTCACAGTCATGCTTTATCCAAGCTGCGAAGATTCATTGTGAGGTCAACAGATAAAAGGACACTCCCGCATAAACAAACTTGACACGCTACCACTGTAACATTGCATGGCATGGCACATGCTTAAGTTTATACACGGATTCTTACTGCCTCCATGAACATATATGCAGTGAAACCAAAATACTGTGTTATGTCCTCGTTGTCAAATTTAAACAACGCATAGTTACAAGAAGGAAAATAGATGTCATGCTTACCTCGGTATTAGCGATTGTATTGTGTAAGGGACCTTTGAAATCACATTGTTCAGATAAGATGCTGATACGTAAACAATACGCGTTAAGGTCACCTGTATCGTCATATCAAATTTCTTTTCCAGTGGAAGGGACAGACTTGACACATGATACCTATACTATGCGCTTAATACGAAATGTGAATGTACAGACAAGTATATTTTACGCATAATTCTAACACCAGCAATCGATCGATGCATATCTTCCCAATGGCGAAAAACAGGACTGACGTCACGTCACTTCGTATTATGCCAAAATGACGTAATGAGAAATGACGTCATAATGCAGCGAACTCATGGATTTTGACAAAGTAGACACAATTTATGGATTCTGTTGATACAATTACTTATTGGCATAGATACACATATTCTACTGTATGTATAATTTTTCGATATATAAAACATGGCTTTCAAAGAACGTTGGAGGGAAGACATCTATTCAAGCTTGATGGAAATAAGTAGTATTTGTATGTATAAGGTGTTATCGAATAGAGCAAAGATCTTTGAAGACGACCAAAAACATTTATTATTTATTCATTATTATAGTATAAGACAGTGTAGGGTAATATAACACTGTGAATGTGAAATGTATGGTTTCTCGATGTCGTTTATAATCGAGTAAAAACCCACATTGTTTTCTCGAACGTGCATTTAAATTGTCTAGTGGCCTTACATTCCCATTTTAAAAGTCCAATTGTTTATATCAGCTGTTAAACTACCGGGATTGAAAATATTAATAACAAGCAAAAGCATAAGCATAGAAGAGTACGTTCATCTGCAATTGTGTGTGGTTGTTTGAATGTATCAGAGGTATCAGAGGTATGTTTTACTGGCTTGGAACCTCCGATAATCCAAACCGTGTTGAATATATTATGTAAATGTGCAACACAGATATGTTTAGAATGCAGATGTAACCACAGAACAGAGAATAAATGACGCAATTGCAACAACAGTGATTTTCCACCACAAAATGATTATCACAAAGCCGTTTTAAGTTATTAAAATAATATTTGACCCGTGAAGATCCGGGGTAGAATAGGTCTTCAGCAACCCATTCTTGAGCTAAAAGGCGACTATGCTTGTCGCAAGAGACAACTAACGGGATCGGGTGGTCAGGCTCGCTGACTTTGCTGATGCATGTCACCGTATCCCAAATGCGGTGGATCGATGCTCATGATGTCAATCACTGGCTTGTCTGGACCAGACTCGATTATTTACAGACCGCCATCATATACCTGGGATACTGCGGCGTTAAACAACAAACAAATAAACAAACAAACATTAAAATAATATAATTTATTACGAAACAAAAAGGCGAATGTGTTATTGACAACAGAGTATGTTTATATCGAGATGATCGGCACCTACATATCATCATTTGTGTAAATTTTGTTCGTGGTACATTGTAGATCACGGTGAAAACTTTAATGTAAAATTTTATGTGATAAAACCATGAAAACGATTCGTCATAGTCATTCCGTTAATTGATATAATACAGGTAAATTAATTCAAAATATAAAAGTCAATGATATATGTAAATATATGTTCACCAATGCGACGCAAACTGATTTTAAATGCAGGGTTTATTCCTGAAATAACTCATACGCGACCAAATTATATTTTTCAGAGGGACATTAAGAACATGGAATTGAGTTAATACACGCACAGATAGCAGAGCCCATTTCGTTTCATATACATGTAGGTTTGAAATACCAGCTGTACAATGAACCCTGGTACACGAACTCACTCAATCACAGACAGAAACAATGTAATGTATGTCACAATGCATGCAAATATACAATCATTCACACGTACGCGATCCCAATGATCTACATCGTGTAAGCTAGATTTCTGGTACATTTTAGAGTAAAGAGATCGGATGTACATTAATTTACAATTAATGCCTCTGTAAATTATTCTTAAAGATTAAACATCAGTTTTTGTCATCACAATACGTATAAAGCAAACGACAAATGTCTGTCGTCTTTTAAGATCATAGCCATAAGGCTTGCACATAACTGATTGTCGAGCGACAGTTTCTTGGAGCACGTCGTTTTAAATGTTTATGCAAAGACTAAGTCCTTAATCAATTTCAACAACTGCGTCCAGTAAGAAGTGACGTAATCGCCTTAACATGTCCATGTTGTCATCTGTTTCCTGGAACTTCCTGGAATCCGTAGAGTATGTAAGTATTCCACACCCACCAATGCGGCGCCTGTTCTTAGCAGAGAGACTGAGGGTGTTGTTGTAGGTTGAGCTTGGGTTTACATTTTTGATCACCACCAGAAACACATCATTACCCTCTGAAAACAGACGAACATAAAGGTCATCACTTTTCATACTCCAAATCAACGTGAACGGAATACGTTTTGTATAGCGTTACAAACATTAAAGGCATCTGGATAATCTTGAAAGTGGTCCTATATTAAGCTTCAGCATTTAAAGCATGATACATATTATTTATATGCAATCCGAACGTCAATATCGCAACCAAACATTTAATGCGTAAATGGTCTCTTCTAACCAGGAACAGAAAGTAAAGGTTATTATTATTAATTTGGTGATGATTTGTTTTCTTTATCTGGAAATATATAATAAAACAGTGTAAATTCCTGTCTCTATCTGGCCTGTCTTTAGATTTTCTGTCATGCTTCTGGTTTTATTATAAATCATTTTGTATCGAATACAAATGGCTTGAAACATTTTAGAATATATTCTCGTGAAATACAATCTTGGTAAATGTTATCTTGTTTATATGAAACATTCATGCTTTGAGATGTTACTTGTCTTAAGCTGACCTCTAGCCTCGCTGAGAGCTCTGCCTGCATCTGCGTCAACTGAACTGTTGTTGAGACAGAAGACAATTAGAGGACTGACCGCTGTAACGTCATCGGTTTCGGTGTCTTGGAGCGACACGTGTCCAGAACGCTCAACAAACCTGATCATGGCCTTTCCAAAACGCTTATCAGCAACAGCAGAGTGGACCCGGAAAGCGACTGTTGGAAGAGGGTACTCCCAATAATGATATATACACCTGGACAAGAGTGAAGCACCACCCAATCTTTATTTTGACATATTCATACTTTCTTTCATATAAAATGTGCATGTCCCTTTCGGAAATATAAAATTGGGGTACTCATGTAATTTATCTTGATCCATCAACATAGGGTATATATGAAAGGGATAGATAATGTGCCTGGATCAGCATGGGGTATATATGTAAGGAAAAGATCATGTACCTGGGTCTATCAACATAGGGTATACACGTATATGTAAGAGATAGTTAATGTACCTGGGCCTATCAACACGGGGTATATATGTAAGAGATAGATAATGTACCTTGGTCTTTATCAACATAGGGTATACATGTATATGTAAGGGATAGATAATGCACCTGGATCTATCATCATGGGTATTTATGTAAGAGATAGATAATGTACCTGGATCTATGAACATGGGTATATATGTAAGGGATAGAAAAAGTACCTGGATCTATCAGCACAGGGTATATATGTAAGACATAGATAATGTACCTGGATCTATGAACATGGGTATATATCTAAGGGATAGATAATGTATCTGGATTTATCAACATGGGGTATATATGTAAGGGATAGATAATGCACCTGGATCTATCAGCACAAGTATATATGTAAGGGATAGATAATGCACCAGGATCTATCAGCATGGGGTATATATGTAAGGGATAGATAATGTACCTGGATCTATCAACACAAGTATATATGTAAGGGAGAGATAACTTATATGGATCTATCAACATGGGTAATATCTGTAAGAGATAGACAATGAACCTGGATCTATCAACACGGGGTATATGTGTAAGGGATGGATAAGTTACCTGGATCTATCAACATGGGTATATATGTAAGGGATAGATAATGTACCTGGGTCTATTTACATAAGTTATATATGCAAGGAATAGATAATGCTCCTGGATCTATGAACACGGGGTATACATGTAAGGGATATATAATATACCTGGATCTATCAACATGGGTATATATGTAAGGGATAGAAAAAGTACCTGGATCTATCAACACAGGGTATATAATTATGTAAGACATAGATAATGCACCTGGATCTATGAACATGGGTATATATCTAAGGGATAGATAATGTATCTGGATTTATCAACATTGGGTATAGATAATGCACCTGGGGATAGATAATGCACCTGGATCTATCAACACAAGTATATATGTAAGGGAAAGATAATGCAACAGGATATATCAGCATGGGGTATATATGTAAGGGATAGATCATGTACTTGGATCTATCAACACAAGTATATATGTAAGGGATAGATAATGCACCAGGATCTATCAGCATGGGGTATATATGTAAGGGATATATAATATACCTGGACCTATCAACACGGGCATATATGTAAGGGATAGATAAGTTATCTGGATCTATCAACATGGGTATATATGTAAGGGATAGATAATGTACATAAATCTATCAACACGGGGGTATATATGCAAGGAAAAGATAATGCTCCGGGATCTATGAACACGGGCTTTATATGTAAGGGATATATAATATACCTGGATTTATCAACACGGGTCATACATGTAAGGGATAGATAATGTACCTGGATCTATCAACATGGGGTCTATATGTAAGGGAAAGATAACTTATATGGATCTATCAACATGGGGTATATATGTAAGGGATAGATAATGTACCTGGGTCTATTTACATAAGGTATATATGCAAGGAATAGATAATGCTCCTGGATCTATGAGTGAGTGAGTGAGTTGGGTTTAACGCCGCTTTTAACATTATTCCAGTTATATCACGGCGTGTCAGCTTAATGTGGGAGGAAAGTGATGCAGGTCTCAGACGTTTACTACTTCGGTGAAACCCACGTGCACGGGTATGGTGCTGACAAACCTAGAAACATAATGGGGGCGAACCGGGATTCGAACCCACAATCATAGGTTTCTGGCGTATCCAGGGGACGCAACTCTGCACAGCGAATCGCGGCGCCTTAGACGACTGGGCCACCTGTGCCCCCGCTGGATCTATGAACACGGGGTATATATGTGAGAGATATATAATATACCTGGATCTATCAACAAGGGTATATATGTAAGGGATAGATAATGTACCTGGATCTATCAACATGGGGTATATATGTAAGATGTAAATAATGTACCTGGATCTATGAACATGGGGTATATATGTAAAAGAAAGATCATGTACCTGGATCTATCAACATGGGGTATATATGTAAGGGATAGATAATGTACATGGATCTATCAACATGTTTACATATGTGAGGGATAGATAATGTACCTGTATCTATCAACATGGGGTATATATGTAAGGGATAGATAATTTTCTTGGATCTATCAACATGGGGCATATATGTAAGGGATAGATAACTTATATGGATCTATCAACATGGGGTATATGTAAGGGATAGATAATATACATGGATCTATCAACATGGGATATATATGTAAGGGATAGATAATATACATGGATCTATCAACATGGGATATATATGTAAGGGAAAGATAACTTATAAGGATCTATCAACGTAAGGTATATATGTAATGGATAGATAATGTACCTGTTTCTATTAACATAAGGTATATATGTAAGGAATATATAATATACCTGGATCTATTAACACGGGGTATACATGTAAGGGATAGATAAGTTACCTGGATCTATGAACATGGGGTATATATGTAAGGGATAGATAGTGTATCTGATTCTATCAACATGGGATATATGTGTAAGGGATAAATAATACCCCTGGATCTATCACCATGAAATACTCGTGTAAGGAGACGATCCACCAACAGAGAGTGCATGTGTGAGGGGTAGATCACATTCCTGACTTCATCTTCATAGAGTAAATATGTAAGGGGTTGATAAATGTACCTGGATCTATCAACATGGGGTATTCCTGCAAGCGATATGCTTGTTGTTTTTGGTCACTTCCATACTTTATGGGCAGTTTTATTTTTCTTCCAAGACAACAGCAGTACAGGGTCGAAGCTGTTGGGGTGTCATACTCGTCTGTAAATGAGGTTGATAAGATTTTAAGCAGTATTATATGATTAAATAATAATAATCCTACAGTGAAGCTGTATTTACCCTTCTTATCTAACAAGACCGGTGTTGCTTACAGTTGCTACCGCTGTTCAGATAAAATGTAGATAACACTATCACCCTGTTATAAGGTCACTATCACCCCGTTATAACAAAACCAGGTACTGTATATAGTAGAAGTTATAAATGTCAGTATGGTCTTTACTCTGCCGTGTCAATGGCAAGGTGATCCGAGGAATGAAACTATTTATATCTAATGTACATGTACAATGTACGTACATAAATAAAGTATTTAAGATAAACACAATCAAAAGCACCTTATTATAATTAACTAAACAGACAAATACAGTGCAGAGCTGAACTACTTAGAAATATGACGTATTCATCTTGGTATCCCATTTCATATGTACATGTAGCTTATACTGACCGGGAAGCTATTTTATTTATTTCAATTCATATCGTTCGAACGGGGACGTGCAATAAAAAATTAATAAGCGTTTAAGGAAGAACCGATGGATGCAAATAGGGAAAAGATACAGGTACATACTGAACATTCGTGTTTACTACTTTTTTCTTTGGGGCAACGGGGAAGCCGAGTCGTTAAAGCGTTCGCTCGTCACGCCGAAGACCCGGGTTCGATTCCCAACATAGGAACAACGTGTGATGCCCGTTTCTGGTGTCCCCCTCCATGATATTGCTAGAATATTGCCCAAAGCGGCGTAAAACCATACCTACTCACTGACTTTGTTCATTAAAATGTTTCATGCCAACATTATAACTCAATAAATATAAATGACAGAGTAACATACAATGTACTTGAGTTCTCAATGATCAGTGGTAAGATCCATAGAAATACATAATTACATTAAAATGAAGTGTTTGTAGTCACAATTTCTACCTGCCTAACATTATAGACTCAACTCAGGGTGGCTTGATATACGTAGGGGCGTTCATTTAGCTAACTACGATATGAATATTTTTACTTGAATTCTCAATGCCAGTTTTTTATTTTCCAACCTGAGTCATCACGTGCTTGGTCGTAGAAGCATGCAACTACACCAGAACACTAGCGCGTGCTCTGGAATAGGTTTGATACATCTGACATAGTTTGGCCTACTTCATGTTACTTTTCTCAGCCTCTCAAGTAAAATTTTGCGTGGACGATTATAGTAGTATTTGAATAAGATTAAGGAAATTAAAGACTTCTTACCGCCATATAGAAGAGGCTGTGAAGATCGCTTCCCTGAAAAAACCGGCACATCGTTTTAAGTATGGAGATAACGATGAATGAGTGAGGGGTAGCCTTGTGATTAAAGCGTTCGCTCGTCACGCCGAAGACCCAGGTTCGATTTCCCACATGGGTACAATGTTTGAAGCCCATTTCTAGTGTCCCCTGCCGTGATATTGCTGGAATATTGCTAAAATCGGCGTAAAACCATACTCACTCACTCACTTATTATCAGACAGTATCTTCGATGTGGATAGTGCTGAAATATGAGAAAGCAACTGAATCGATCAACACTAAAGGGATCAAAAGTCAAATAATGATGAGTGATTCAGTTAAAATTTGAAGTCACGTCACCACTGTTTCATCAATTTATTGACCAAGTTACGATTCCTTCAATACGATACAGCCCCATCTCAGTATGGAGTACCTTTGATCAGATCGCAAGGAAAAGACTCCTTGTAAAAATAGATTAGAGTGAGTTTGTTTGTGTTTGTGAGTCTGGGCCAGACAAACCCGCGGTTCGAACCACAACATCGGGGGACGGTGACACAACCTAGTCACACCTTCACCCTAACCAAGCTTAGCCAGCTCTTCGGGTATGCGTGGCGTGTGGGCGATCTATTCGGGTCTGGAATCGAACGTCTGAAGTCTTGAATGGCGGAAAACAGTGATTGCTTGCATGAGCTACCAATTTAGTAACCGACTAACGCAGGCTCCTATAACACATACATGTAGGACAGATCCAATTTCCATGAATTACTGGTTAGACTAGCCTCAATATATATGTAAATATAAATTGTTAATGCTAGAGAATAACCAGCCTAGACTATCAGCTGAAACAGATGCCATTTGACGTAAAGGGCAAAATAAATATGAAAATTTAATGAATGGATCGCTGAAAATCAGTGATGACACCAGGTGTTCGCGCAAAGGAAAAGCATATCTGACCTACCGGAAGCACCCGCCATTCATACAATTTGAATAAAAAAGTAAATATTTATTGCCTGACGCCGCACCGCAGTATTCCGTCAGCCTGTAAACAAACTAGACGATCAAGTGATCGATGAACCAGAAGTATATTGTATCGTGCTTAAGAGATAGCTACACGATCGTGACATGTTTGATAATATGTCATCGTACCGCGGTGTACCTTATATGAATCTTGTCGCAGTGATTGCGTCCCTTCAGTTGTTCCATGAATCACTGACAGCGAGTTCAAATCCCAGATGTGCCCTGTTTCGATTGTTGGTCTAAATACAAACGACAGAACCCATTCCATATTCATAAGAAATCTCTGCAAAAGGAGGAGTCGATTGTACGATTCCGACTTTATCGTGAACTTGTGTTTATGAATCACTGTCAAATGGAGATGATACCAGATGATACCAGATGATTCCAGATGATACCAGATGATACACATGCAAAGACAAATCAAAAGTTCACCTGAAAATCAGGTCTTGGTCATCAGCAACCCATACATGCGTAAGAGGCGACTAACGGGATCAGGTGGCAAGGCTCGATGACTTAGATGATGTATGCAACGTATCCATATTTTGTAAGACCCGTGAAGATCCGGGGTCGAATAGGTCTTCAGCAACCCATGCTTGCCGTAAAAAGCGACTATGCTTGTCGTAAATGGCAACAAACGGGATCGGGGGGTCAATCTTGCTGACTTGGTTGATGTATGTCATCGTATCCCAATTTCGTAGATCGATGCTCATGATGTCAATCACTGGATTGTCTGGTCCGGACTCGATTATTTACCGACTGCCGTCACATAGTTGGAATATTGCTGAGTACGGCGTTACACAACAAACAAACACTAACCTACATACGCGACGTTAAGACGTTACATCTCACCTGACTGTGTCCCTCCCATGTTGTATGTCCTCTAAGGCCAATCAGGTAATATACATAATCCTTGCTGAAGTTTGAGCTACGTTAAATGGTCTCAAATCTGATGATTTGTATGGAAAATACCGTCAACATTTAACTGTTAATACCTATGTCTGATGTATAGAGATATACGATATGGCAGTTGAGTCAATCACACGTGGATGAGGGTCAAGATAAGTGTGCCTATGGATACGTACATATCATACACATGGATATTCGTAGCATTGTTGTTCACGAGCTATCGCACATACTTACCATATCTACTGGCTATTAATACTATAATTTCGTTTGAGGTATCGGCATTTCAAGATACATATAATGAATGGGCACAATTGTTAAATTAAGTCATATGGAATAAGCGTGTATATAAATCTATGCATGTATTTTTGAAGTGACATTTAGAAGCTGTAGTATCAGTTAAGTTTGTTTGTTTCAATTCTTGTTTAACGCCGCACTCAGCAATATTCCAGTTATATGACGGCAGTCTGTAAGTAATCGAGTCTGGACCAGACAATCCAGTGATTGACATCATGAAGCATGGGTTGCTGAAGACCTATTCTACCCCGGAACTTCAGGGGTAGAGGGCGACTTAATTGATCATGTAGGAAGACTCGCTGACCTAGTTGAGTGCGTATCAGCGAACCCCGACGGCCTGAAACAATGCTTACAATATCAGTCACTGGTTTGTATGATCCAGATTCTATTATTTTCGGGTCGGCGTCATTGAGCTGAATATTGCCGAGTATGTTATTAACAAATAAATGTAAAAACAAATAACATTTTGATACGACGGTTGGGTACAGATACCAGTACCTTATAAGCACCTTAACTGGTCATATGCATCTGTAACGAAAGGTCGCATCGCAAAAATATTCTACTCAAAACAAGTTAAGGACCACCATATTCTTTCATGTTACTATAGTTAATCTGTCATGGCATAACAGATTAACTATAGTAATATGAAAGAATCGGGTGGTCCTCAACTTGTTTTGAGTAGTATACAAGTCGAAATCCAAACGTCAATCCTGTCTTCCTTGTATTTACCTCTCGCTAACATATTCATGAGTAAATCGGTTTGCTATCATAGCATGCACATACCTAATGTAGTCATTGTTGATACTGCGGCCGTATCAGTGACACTGATAGCGCGTGAGCGTCTGGATATTATACATGTACACTTGCAGTATAGAATTACGCCAAATACTAAATTATCTAGTTTCTAAAAAAGGTGTGAATGTATAAATATATGTTATTAATATAATGATGTTGTGACCGAGACTTCAGTATGCGAGATTGTGTAGTTTTGTCATTTATCTGTCTAGAAACCCCGTTTCTCTTGAAAAAAAATGTGGATGCCCTTCGATCGCTGATGTTACTTTGACCGAGTATCACCACCAGATAGCTAGCTATCTGGTGATTACAATACGGCTGTTATGTAGCTCTATATCGCTTTCGACTCGGCTTAACACAAATCTCTATAAAGTCACTGTCACTTTGTGATGGATTTCGAACTTAATTCACTTATCATATATCACTCAATGATATATGCAAAATAAAAAAATCTGTATTAGTTTCTGAAAAAACTTTTCCCCATTAACGTCTGAACCGACACCTACATCCCCTGCCCTGCTTCGTAGCGGATAGGAGGATAAAGCATCTCATCTGCGAACAAAATGCATTTACGTCCATTGATCACGATGGGCACAAACAACACAACCTGACACTTGACACCATATGATTGGTTGGTTGGTTTGTCGTTTCACGCCGCACTCAGCAATATTCCAGCTATATGACGGCGGTCTGTAAATAATCGAGTCTGGACCAGACAATTCAGTGATTGACATCATGAGCATCAATCCACGCAATCAACCAAGTCAGCGAGCCTGACCACCCGATCCCGTTAGTCGCCTTTTACGACAAGCATAGTCGCCTTTTACGGCAAGCATGGGTTGCTGAAGACCTATTCTACCCCGGAATCTTCACGGGTCGACATCATATGAACCTACGTATTGTTGCCATGAGAATTGTCTGACACCGCAACATGATGGCGGCCTGTAAATAATCGAGTCTGGCCCAGGCAAGTCCGAGGCCGTCGGGGTACGATGACACACAATCTACCAATCAAGTCAACGAACCTGTAATTCGGATTCATTTAGACGACTCTTGCATCAAGTAAAGGTTGATTGGTACGTACTCTAACTAGGAGTCTTGGTCTTTTTTAGAAATAATATAACAATACCATATGAAGAAAAAGACATGTTGAAATGATAAAAGAAATGGAAATCTATGGCAATCGTGTGATCACTCAGCCTGTCTAAATGCCACTTAGGTAAACATATATGATTCATACCCATCTTTATTCCATATGCATATATTATTAACCTTCAGTTGTGATATTTTGTGCATATTCTTTAAATGTGTTATCACGGGGGTTGTCATACAAGTTGTTTGAACGGTACCGTATGAACGGCGGTTTCCCCAAAGGTCTTTACCAGTCCCACTTGGGAATTATATTATATTAAGTCTATTTCAGAGTTATTTGTCACAGGTATGTTTATCACTGTTTTAAAACATGGCTTAAACCTATCATTAATCGTACATATGAATCTGGATTGGTAATTTTTAAAATATAACATCATAAGTAAGGATAAGATATATGGATGAAAAACGTCTTTATTACAATTAGGAGCGACGTTTCGGTGTAGGTTCTATCACCGTTATGAAGCAAGTGATGAACAAAGTTTGATAGACAAGCATATATTCATGTATGAGGCAAAGTTTATACAGTTGGGTAGATTAGGATGTACTAACACTGGAGTGGAGAAGCCTATTACGTTTTGTTTGTTTGTTGCGTAACACCACACTCAGCAATATTCCAGCTATATGACCGCGGTCTGTAAATAATCGAGTCTGGATCAGACAATCCAGTGATTGACATCATGAGCATCGATCTACGATATTAGGATACGATGACATACATCAACCAAGTCAGCGAGCCTGACCACCCGATCCCGTTAGTCGCCTCTTACGACGAGCATAGTCGCCTTTTAGGGCAAGCATGGGTCGCTGAAGACCTATTCTAACCCGGATCTTCACGGGATGCATCGTATATGTATCAAGTGCCTTCACCAATCTGGAATTAATCTGCTGACTACGTGTTGGAAGATGATTCTCTGCACACCATCTGGCGGATTTACACAGTGTACACACCGGCTTTTCATTCGTGACCAACTCGTGTTATTCCGGGGCAAGTCGAATAGCGACTCGTGCCCCTCTCATGGCCATTTTTGTGACCGGGTTCCGTCTTGGCGGAAAGGGGCATACCTAAAACAATTGTCAACTCGTTGCGTGATGGTTCACATATATTTCTATAATATATATATTTCAGATGCAATTTAAAGCACATCGAGACGTGCGGAATGATACAGTATACTTGAACATATTTAAATCTGTCTTGGGTATATTTTTAGATGCAAGACATATGTCAAATCAAAAATGATTCCTGAGGGATTCTTTGACGAAGAACTTGAAATCATACGCGCATTCTGATTGGTTTCTCGAATTTTCGCAAATAACATTCATGGATAGGAGGACGAGTCTTCTTGCAGGTTACGGAGAGAGGGGAGTGGTGACGAATGACCGGTTTTTACATTTATACCTCCACACACACAAAACTACTTCACAGTGTAGGTAAACTATGGTTATAAAGAACTCAAAGGGACCACTAATTTTAGTTCGTTATAACTGTAGTGCATGTCCATTGTCTCAGTCTCGAAGTCTGGACCTAAAATGGTAATGGACTCTCGACAGTGGAATAGTCTCCAGTTAAGTGAGTGAGTAAGTATTTATTTAACACCACTTTCAACAGTATTTCAGTTATAAGTACACAATGCCATTTAGAAAGTGGTCAAATGTAACAAATGTTATATTTGGGACAACACTTTCTTAGTGAAGTACATCCGGGATTCGAACCCACACTTGCCAGTGTGAGGCACCCACTCAGCCACCGAGGCTTCCACAAAAATGAAAGTCCGACAACTGGTAGTCTAGATAACGTACTTTGAGTACCCCTCTGACATGGCTCCCATGGCCGAAAGCTATGTTATGTTGTTTTTATTTCAGTTATATTACGACGTTCCAGCTTGACATAAGCAATGGGTGAAATACACGAGCACGGGAACAGTGCTGACAAACCTAAAAACATAATCAGGCGACTCTGGGATTCGGACCAACGATCATAGGTTCCTGACAAACCTATGAACAATGAATTGGCCGCTGTAGGTGTCTCCGTCCCAATAGCCTGTCTTTCTTCTTTGAAATGATGCCAACATTCTTGCAAAATACAAAAACAGCATATTTCAGATTGGAACCACATGTATTAATCTGTTCCTGAAAAGGAATCTCAACTAACCAGTACGTGGTCCATATGTCTAATATACTTTATATTGTTTGATATTGATTCTCATCCTGCATCTACAAGTATATTACAGCACATTACTCGAGGGAATTCCAACTATCCTGAGGATTAAAAGAGGATCAGTATGGGAACATCCATTTGATTTCTATTGCTGGTGGTGGGGCGGGGGATTGTTTAAATGGATAGTTTGTTCAGTAATATGCCTAAAATGAACAGTTTGTTGACCGTGGTGAAAAACGGAACAATTTGTGTGAATTTTCAAATCACATGGATCTTCCCTAAATCCGTTTTATCAAATCCGAATATTTTAATAAACATTGAAATATAATGCTTATTCTACAAGGTAAACAATATTTTCGCACATATAATAATTTCTTCCATAACCTAACAACCTATTGCATGATATATTTTCAGGAAAATAACATATACGTTGCAATTAACTAGGGCGTGGAATTCCATTCAAAGATATCTCCTGTGTATGAATACAGCAACCCTGACGAATCTTTATTCATCGCTGCAAATGTATTCATACACTTGGAAATACTTTCTTCCTTATCTATCATTCCGTTAGGACCTCCCATGTCGGTCCTGACCCACCCGGGGTGGATGCCTGCCACCAACACCCCGTCCGGGGAAACTTCTCTCGCGAGAATATCGGTCACCATGTTGAGGGCACACTTTGAGCTGTTGTAAGGGTAGCGGAAATCGTTTTTCTTGTTGACGTAGTTGATAAGGCTCAAGACAGAAGAGAGATTGATGATGGCCGCTCTGCTGCAGCTGAACTCTGTCTTGTCTGCGGCACGTCTCAGTGTGGGAAGAAACGCTTTACAAACCAACAGTGGGGCTGAAAAAGAACTTGTCTTGATATATATAGCCACCTTTCTCATTGATTGCCGAACAAAAACATCACTCTTGATATCAGGGATGGTGTGTGTGGGGGGGGGGGTAGGGGGGCATCGTTATCGAAATATTTAGGCTCATAATTATAATTTGTTTAAATCTGGTATTGCAGTTGCAGCTGACTAGCTGCCAAACCAAATCCCACCCAACCCCACCCCACCCAACCCCACCGGTTGGGTGGTGAGGCTCGTTGACTTGATTGATGCATGTCATCCCAGTTGCGTGGATCGATGCTCATGATATCAATCACTGAACTGTGTGGTCCACACTCCATTTTTTACAGACCGCCGTCATATAGCTGTAATATTGCTGAGTGTAACGTTAAACAACAAACAAACCACTGGCACGGCACACGTTTTGACAGAGCAAAGGGCATAATCGGGAAGAATAAAACCCATGCAGAGCGCACCGGTCTGATAGAGTGTCAGCACTTGAGACAACTAGACCACATATATTACCTACATCTTGTTGCGGGTGAAGAGACCTCGGGCAATATAACACAGTGTTTGTGACATAACGGCTTCAAAAGACAATACTATTGTCGAAATGTTACAATATTTCTATACCCTCATACATGTCATCTAAACACCACTTGCCTCGACATATACGTCAGTAAGGAATATTTATAAGCATGATGTAATAGACATTATCTTACATTTCAGGTTTGGGTTATTTCAAACTTGAATATTTTGTAATTTGTTTTTATTTAGGCAACTAATTTAAAAAGACAATCAAAGTATTATCAGCAGGAGACCGAGTCCAATTTAGCTTATGAATGCATGTCTTGTTATATGTAATCAATATGAAGCAGTATAATCTCAAGGTAATGAGTGAGTGAGTATGGTTTTACGCCGCTTTCAGCAATATTCCAGCAATATCACGGCGGGGGACACCAGAAATGGGCTTCACACATTGTACCCATGTCGGGAATCGAACCCGGGTCTTCTGCGTGACGAGCGAACGCTTTAACCACAAGGCTACCCGACCGCCCCTCTCAAGGTAATGAGTTCATTGGCTATGCTTCAATAATAATATAATGGACCATAAAGTCAAGAAATCACATGCCAAGAGAATCATCTAGACACATACGTAACATGTAAAGTCAACGCCAGAGAATAACAATGCAGTCTCGATTATCCGAGGAAACATATTCTATTGTACGTCACAGGCAAAATAGCTCTCACAAATACATGAATTGATAACAGAAAATCAGTGATGACACCAGGTGTTCGCGAAAAGGGAAAGCACGTCGAACCCCACCACTCACAGAATTTGCATAATAATTAGAGGATTTGTTGCCAGGCGCTACACAGCAATACTCCTGCCAAGCGTCGGCTGAATGTAAAAAAAACAGGCAATCATCTTTCATCTATAAATTAACCTACCGGTAACATTGCAGTCGAGGTGAAAATTCATCTTCTCCCGTGTCACTTGGTCGATGCCTTGTTCCTGTTGGTTCACACCGGCGTTGTTCAGCAGCAGATTGAGTCCATCATCCCCAACAACTTTCTGCACCTCCGCCACAGCCGCAGCAATTTCTTCATCCTGTCTTACATCCAGCTTTACCACGCGAATACTTCCATTTTCGCTCGCTAGCTGCGTCAACTCCGTGGCCTGGTCCGGCTGTCTACAGGCTGCGAACAGGTGGGTAGGGGGATTCGCTAGACGCAGAAAGTGCTTCACAAATTCCAGCCCCAAACCCCTATTGGCACCCGTAATGAATACGGATTTTGGAGACAACGTGCACATGGTCTTCGAAGCGAGTCTTGTTGCAACAGAAACGGACGTGTAAACAAAGGGAGGTAACTAGGATCGTATTTTCTTAGCGGTGACCCCATTCTTTTCTCATTGATCATCTCATACGGTTATCAGGTGTCATGCTGCTCACGATATAGAAACGATCTTTTAAATCGTTGAGAGTGTCAGTTCATCCTTAACTCCGTGGTACAGAGATATGCGACTGCAGCAACTGCTGGCACTCTTGACTGTTCTCAATCCGTGAAGATCCGTGAAGAGGTCTTCAGCAAGCCATGCTTGCCATGAACAGCGACTGTGCCTTTTGTAGTGAGTGAGTGAGTTTAATTAAAGTCACGTCGGCAATATTTCAGCCATAATGTGACTTGAACAAGTTACACAATAGGTATAAAACCTGTCGACGAGGGACAGTATAATAACTAGCAATATATCACAGATGGACTTAAAACTAGTTGTAAAACATTAAAAATATCTGATTATTGAGGTACGACACAATATAAAAATGGGGCTATAGATCACCAGCAACAAGGTCAAGATCACCAAACTGGGGACCAAGGGGACTTACGGTACTTCTGCTACCTGCATGGTTCCCCAGCAGGATTTACACTTCCCCAAGTTACTGGCGATTGTTGCGAGTTTAGCCCTAGATTTAAAGTTAACAAATATTCTGCGGTTAAAATAGAGGTAGATATAGATATATTTTGAAAGAGGTGGTCTTACATGTGTCTTGTGTATGTGGCGACTAACAGGATCAGGCATGCCAGCATATCCCTGTTGTGTGGATCGATGCTCATGATGGCAATCACGGGAGTGTCTGGTTAAGAGGCGATTTTTGCAGACTTCCGTCAAATAATTGGAATATTGCTGAATGTGGCGTTAAACAACAAACAAATCATATGAATCGGAAAATATCCATTTAAAAATGCTTCCCATGTATTGCTAAATGCTGCGTACAACGGTACCCACTCACTCCTTACTCAATACTAAGTGATGTATGCCAATTTAGTGGTGTATTATAACCTGAGTAGGCAGCTACATTGTCTCAGTTTTGAAGCCTGGACCTAAAATGGTAATGGACTCTCGACAGTGGAATAGTCTCCAGTTAAAGGATTATTTAAAAGGCTACGAATGAGTTGAACATTTTTATTACATAATGTCATTCAAACATGAATTTATACCAAATCTGCATAATCGAATTTTGAAATTGATTCGTAATAATGATAATTGTGCACCCAAACCAAGAACACTTTGGCCCCGCCAACCCGTGTGCATATTTTTCTTTTAGCGGTCGGCCTTCTGTGGCTGTGACGTGATACCAGACAGACCGCTTTGTGTTGATTGTGGTACGCACTAGAAAGTGACGCAAAGCTATATATAACGAAGTGCATACATCTGGCCTTCATTTTCATGGATTTCCCCGCGATCTGCCAAGAAGAAAGCTATGCCCGGCGTATTGTCCACGTGCTGATGTAAAAAGCAAAGACATGATGCTAATTACATTTCTCAAACAAGAATTATGAATGGGATCCCGACTTCATGGCACAGTATTGCTACACGAAAGGTAAACCCAAGCTTTTTAAGGATGCTTCACTGGCGTTACCCTGGCTATCGACGGCACGGGCAATTCTCCGGGCGGGGGTGAGTGGTGGTTTCAGAAGCGACGGCGGTTAGGACAAATAGAAGTGAGTGAACTTGATTTACAATAGAAAATTGTATGCCATCACATGCTCGTTTGTCTCTCTCACGGTTTTCATTTATTCGAGTTGTTGCTGTAGATCAGTTTTACTGTACTTTGATTTTATGTCACAGTTTTCGCGCATGTCGTAGGTTTTGTCAGTAGACTTGTCATTCATTTAATAAATAACTTTCACTTTGAGTGAGTTCATTGGGGTATGAACCTTCATAGAGTGAGGGCCAAACTGTATGAACGTCGGAACTGAATGATCAGAAAGATTAAGCTAAACAATTATATTACGGCAATAGAAGGAGTAGTTAAAACAACACTCTGACAAGATAGTGATCAGATGCATAGACAGCCAAGTAAGTCGGTTGCGGCCGATTACCACCTGAGTCAATTAACTCAATGATGAATGAATAATCTCAGCTGGGTAAAATAACGGGAAATAAACACAGACGGTCTATCCCTAAAATAAGTCACTCAGACTTATAGCTAGACAATATCACAGGAAGGTTGGTTATCCCTGGATTACCAGCAAAACTGAGTATTACAAACCTTAGTAACTAAGTTTAGTTCAGTACAACAAGACTAAGCCAGAATCTAGATCGAACCATCTCCCGAAAACCACTTACTGACGAAACCTGAGTTTCGAACGAGACTATTCAGTAGCAAGACACTCGTGAACGATTCAGCGAAACCTGGAGAGTGAAGAAACGAGATCTAGAAATGGTCTCTATATTCAGCGCGGGGTCGTCGGGGAGACCATCTCTCCTGCACTTCCTCTTTTTCTTCATCACGGTCAGGCTCTCCTTCCTGTCCTTCATCACAGTCAGACATTCATTCCTGTCCTTCATCACAGTCAGACATTACTACCACCTCTTCTTCATCACGGTCAGGCTCTCCTTCCTGTCCTTCATCCCAGTTAGACGCTCCTTTCTGTCCATCCCAGTCAGGCTCTCCTTTCTGTCCATCACAGTCAGACTGTACCTCCCGTCCTTCATCAGTCAGGCATCCATCCTGTCCTTCATCACAGTCAGACACTCCTTCCTGTCCTTCATCACAGTGAGACATTCCTTCCTGTCCTTCATCACAGTCAGACGCTCGTTCCTGTCCTTCATTACGGTCAGACATTCCTTCCCGTCCTTTATCACAGGCAAACATTCATTCCTGCCCTTCATCACAGTCAGACATTACTTCCTCTTCTTCGTCACGGTCAGGCTCTCCTTCCTGTCCTTTATCACAGTCAGACGCTCCTTTCTGTCCATCACAGTACAGACTGTACCTCCCGTCCTTCATCAGTCAGGCATCAATCCTGTCCTTCATCACAGTCAGACACTCCTTCCTGTCCTTCATCACAGTCAGACATTCCTTCCTGTCCTTCATCACAGGCAAACATTCATTCCTGTCCTTCATCACAGGCAGACATTCATTCCTGTCCTTCATCACAGTCAGACATTCCTTCCTGTCCTTCATCACAGGCAGACATTCATTCCTGTCCTTCATCACAGGCAGACATTCATTCCTGTCCTTCATCACAGACAGACATTACTTCCTCTTCTTCATCACGGTCGGGCTTTCCTTCCTGTCATTCATCACGGTCAGGCACTCCTTCCTGTCCTTCATCACAGTCAGACTCTCCTTCCTGTCCTTCATCACAGTCAGATATTCCTTCCCGTCCTTCATCACAGTCAGACTCTCCTTCCTGTCCTTTATCACAGTCAGACGCTCCTTTCTGTCCATCACAGTCAGACTGTACCTCCCGTCCTTCATCAGTCAGGCATCCATCCTGTCCTTCAACACAGTCAGACACTCCTTCCTGTCCTTCATCACAGTCAGACATTCCTTCCTGTCCTTCATCACAGGCAAACATTCATTCCTGTCCTTCATCACAGTCAGATTCTCCTTCCTGTCCTTCATCACAGGCAGACATTACTTCCTCTTCTTCATCACAGTCGGGCTCTCCTTCCTGTCATTCATCACGGTCAGGCACTCCTTCCTGTCCTTCATCACAGTCAGACTCTCCTTCCTGTCCTTCATCACAGTCAGATATTCCTTCCCGTCCTTCATCACAGTCAGACTCTCCTTCCTGTCCTTCATCACAGTCAGACATTACTTCCTCTTCTTCTTCATCACGCTCAGGCTCTCCTTCCTGTCCTTCATCACAGTCAGACTCTCCTTCCTGTCCTTCATCACAGTCAGACATTACTTCCTCTTCTTCTTCATCACGCTCAGGCTCTCCTTCCTGTCCTTCATCACAGTCAGGCTCTCCTTTCTGTCCATCACTGTCAGACTGTACCTCCCGTCCTTCATCAGTCAGGCATCCATCCTGTCCTTCATCACAGTCAGACACTCCTTCATGTTCTTCATCACAGTAAGACATTCCTTCCTGTCCTTAATGTCAGTCAGACGATCATTCCTGTCTTTCATTACGATCAGACACTCCTTCCTGTCATTCATCATGATCAGTATCTTCTTCCTGTCCTTCATCACGGCCAGACGCTCCTTCCTGTCCTTCATCACGGTCAGGCTCTCCTTCCTGTCCTTCATCACAGGAAGACATTCATCCCTGTCCTTCATCAGAGTCAGATATTCCTTCCCCTCCTTCATCACAGTCAGACTCTCCTTCCTGTCCTTCATCACAGTCAGACATTCATTCCTGTCCTTTATCACATTCAGACATTACTTCCTTTTCTTCTTCATCACGGTCAGGCTCTCCTTCCTGTCCTTCATCACAGTTAGACGCTCCTTTCTGTCCATCACAGTCAGGCTCTCCTTTCTGTCCAAAACTGTCAGACTGTACCTCCCGTCCTTCATCAGTCAGGCATCCATCCTGTCCTTCATCACAGTCAGACGCTCCTTCCTGTCCTTCATATCACAGTTAGACATTCATTCCTGTCCTTCATCACAGTCAGACATTACTTCCTCTTCTTCTTCATCACAATCAGGCTCTCCTTCCTGTCATTCATCACGGTCAGGCACTCCTTCCTTCATCACAGTCAGACTCGACTTTCTGTCCTTCATCACAGTCAGACATTCATTCCTGTCCTTTATCAGTCAGACATTACTTCCTCTTCTTCTTCATAACGGTCAGGCTCTCCTTCCTGTCCTTTATCACAGTCAGACGCTCCTTTCTGTCCATCACAGTCAGGCTCTCCTTCCTGTCCTTCATCACAGTCAGATATTCCTTCCCGTCCTTCATCACAGTCAGACTCTCCTTCCTGTCCTTCATCACAGTCAGATATTCCTTCCCGTCCTTCATCACGGTCAGGCTCTCCTTCCTGTCCTTTATCACAGTCAGACGCTCCTTTCTGTCCATCACGGTCAGACTGTACCCCCCGTCCTTCATCAGTCAGGCATCCATTTCTGTCCTTCGTCAAAGTCAGACGCTCCTTCCTGTCCTTCATCACAGTTAGACATTTATTCCTTTCCTTCATCACAGTCAGACATTACTTCCTCTTCTTCTTCATCACGGCCAGGCTCTCTTTCCTGTCATTCATCACGGTCAGGCTCTCCTTCCTGTCATTCATCACGGTCAGGCTCTCCTTCCCGTCCTTCATCACAGTCAGATATTCCTTCCTGCCCTTCATCACAGTCAGACTCTCCTTTCTGTCCATCACAGTCAGACTGTACCTCCCGTCCTTCATCAGTCATGCATCCATTTCTGCCCTCCGCCAAAGTCAGACCCCCCCCCCCCCCCCCCCCCTCACACACACACACACACACACACACACACACACACACACACACGTCGCTATATAAGTGCAAGAAGTGCAATAACCTTGGACGCTACGTTAAACCCCATTCCACCTCGCCTCACCTGCCTCACCTGCCTCACCTCACATGATGGTATGGGACAATCGATTTTCTGTTAAATCGACGGTATGTCACACTGCGAGCACTTTTGTATGTTAAAAAGGGTATGCAAATACAATATTTACACATCCAGTTTTGTGCAAGTTAATCCTTAATTTGATTGAAGGTCTTGCTTTGGAACTGATCACTATATTCATGTCATTTACAACTATAAAGCAATGAAGAATATTTCTTTTTCACTCACTGACGATTATATTTAATAATTAATGCATAACAGTGATAAGGATATGTCAATTCTAATCTATGCAGCTATATTTTCTTTGATTATAGTTATTATCAGTTTTGAAGGAACGTACTTATGAATTGGTTCGTTATCGTCTTGTGGGCCTGACTGTTGTTTGTTCGCATATTTCTTATTTATGACACATTTGTTTTTAAATGCACACTAAAATATAATAATTATTTTACATTTTACATTCACTATTTGATTTATTTTACATGTATATTCCACAATAAATATTACAACAGCTTACCAATATTTTAGACGTTCATGGAAATTGAAAATGTCATAAAACTGAACTTCGATGCACTCTTTCATTGCTTCTCCTCTTTGATATGTCACACAAACGAATTTAGGGATACTGTGCTAGTGTCCGTGCATTGACTGACGTAACGGTATTTCACAGAAAAGTTTATGCCCAAATTCGATCCTTCTACTGGGCACATTTCGTCATAAGAAGTATTATAACATCTCATTATAAAAGTCTTAAATATTATCTTAAAATAATTTACTTGTACATTGCGATTTGAGCATTTACTGTATCATATGGACGTGGTGTAACTTTACGGTAATTATGACTGCACGTTTTACTGTGACAGCTGAAACATTAATTCCATATCTACTCTGTAATTATGACACATAATACGCAAATGACCAGCATACCAGTCTATATGATGTCTATGCAAAACATCGTCGAGATCGGAATCGTCACTGTGTAGTAACCTTTTTAAGAATCCTTTAAGTAAGTGTGTATTTGTTTAACACAACTTAAACAGTATTTCAGTTATATTACAGCGTTCCAGGCGGAGATGTGGGAGAAAAGCAATGATGCAGGCTTTAAAACTTGGGTGAAACACACGAGCACGGGAACAGTGCTGACAAATAAAAAAAAATAATCAGGCGAATCTGGGGTTCCAACCCACGATCATAGGAACAATGTTGCCTATGAACAATGCATTGGCTGCGTCATCCTTGTCTAATTTCCCCGTCTTTCTTCTTTGAATTGATGTCACCATTCTTGCAAAATACTAACACAACATAATTCAGATTGGAACCACATTTATTCATCTGTTCCTGAAAAGGAATCTTAACTAACCAGTACGTGGTCCATATGTCTCATATACTTTATATTGTTGATATTGATTCTCATCCTGCATTAACAGGTATATTACAGCACAACTCAGAAACGTATTACTCGAGAGAATTCCAACTATCCGGAAGATTAAAAGAGGATACCTAGAATCAGAATCAGAAACATCCATTTGATGTATATTGATGGTGGCGGGGCGTAGGCTTGTTTAAATAGATAGTTTGTTCAGTAATATGGCCAAAATGAACAGTTTGTTGGCCATGGTGAAATATTCAAATCACATGGATCTTCCCTATCTCCGTTTTATTAAATCCGAATATTTGAATAACCACTGAAATATAAAGCTTTTTCGACAAGGAAAACAAAATTAAACGATTGAATAATTTCTTCCATAACCTTACAACCTATTGCATGATATATTTTCAGGAAAATAACAAACGTTTTTTATTTAACTAGGCCCCGTAATTCCAATCAAAGATATCTCCTGTGTATGAATACAGCAACCCTGACGAATCTTTATTCGCTGCAAATGTATTCATACACTTGGAAATACTTTCTTCCTTATCTATCATTCCGTTAGGGCCTCCCATGTCGGTCCTGACCCACCCGGGGTGGATGCCTGCCACCAACACCCCGTCCGGGGAAACTTCTCTCGCGAGAATATCGGTCACCATGTTGAGGGCACACTTTGTGCTGTTGTAAGGGTAGCGGAAGTCGTTTATCTTATTGACGTAGTTGATAAGGCTCAAGGTAGAAGAGAGATTGATGATGGCCGCTCTGCTGCAGCTGAACTCTGTCTTGTCTGCGACTCGTCTCAGTGTGGGAAGAAAGGCTTTACTAATCAACAGTGGGGCTGAAAAGAGAACATGTCCTGTGAGACCACATAAAGGCGTTATCGAAATATTTAGGTTCATTTTTTTTTTAATCCGGTTTTACACATGCAGCATACAAAATCCCACCCCCTCTGAGTGTGGCGTTAAACAACAACAAACAAACAATCGGACATGATCCGTTAAGATCCTGGTTAGAATAGGTCTTCCGCAACCCATATTTGTCGTAAAAGGCGACTCTACTTGCCATAAGATTCGACTAACAGGTTAGGGTGGGCAGGCTCGCTGACTTGGTTCATGCATGTCATCGATCCCTTTGCGTGGGTCGATGCTCATGACATCAATCACTGGATTGTCCGGTCCCGACTCGGATTATTTACAGACCGCCGTCATGGAGCTGGTACATTGAGTGTAGGGTTAAACAACAAACAAACAAACCACAGGCACGGGCACGGGCCACGTGGTGATAGAGCAAAGGGCATAGTCGAGAGGAATCCAAACAACGCATAGCGGCCCCCGTCTGATCTAGTGTCGGTGCTTGAGACCACAAGACCACCTGTTTCACCTACATCTGGTTGAACGTGACGAGACTTCGGGCAACATTGCACATATTTTATAACACAACGGGTTTAACTTGTGAACAATTGTGGGAATGTTACGTGTATAGTTTATTAATGTCATCATAATGTCGTCTAAAGACTACTCTCCTCGACATAGACGTCAGTAAGGCATATTTAAATACAAGACAGACATGCGCTTGCATTTCAGGATTGGGTTATTTCAAACTTGAATAGTTTGTAAGATTTTATTTATTCAGCCAATTAATTAATAAAGCCAATCAAAGTCTATTCAACTGAAGACCTAGTCCAATATAAGTTATGAATGCATGGCTTGTTATATGTAATCAATATGCAGCCGTAAAATCTCAAGGTCAAGGTAATGACCATAGAGTCAACAAATCACATACCAAAATGATCAGCGACACACACAAAACACATAAAGTCAACGCCAGAGAACAACGATGCAGTCTCGATTATCCGTGGAAACAGATTCCATTGTTTGTAAGAAGCGAAATAGCGGTGAAAAGCATCTGAATGGATCACTGAAAACCAGTGATGACACCAGGTGTTCGCGTAAAGGGAAAGCATGTCCTGTCCAATCAAAGAATTTGCATAAAAGTTAAAGGATCCGTTGCCAGGCGTACAGCAGTCCACCTGTCATGTGACGGTGGCATTTAAAAAAACCAGGCAATCATCTGCCATCGACGAGGAAAACAAAAACAAACAAAACCAACAAGAAACGCGAGTTCTCGTACATGCATGAGAACAAGTGATGCTCGCTTCACAATAAATTAACCTACCAGTAACATTAATGTCGAAGTGAAAATTAATCTTGTCCCGTGTCAGTGGTTCGAGGCCTTCTTCCTTTTGGCTAACGCCGGCATTGTTCAGCAGCAGATTGAGTCCATCATCCCCAACAACTTTCTCCACCTCCGCCACAGCCGCAGCAATTTCTTCATCCTGTCTGACGTCCAGCTTTACCACGCGAATACTTCCATTCTCGCTCGCTAGCTGCGTCAACTCCGTGGCCTGGTCCGGCTGTCTACAGGCTGCGAACAGGTGGGTAGGGGGATTCGCTAGACGCAGAAAGTGCTTCACAAATTCCAGCCCCAAACCCCTATTGGCACCCGTAATGAATACGGATTTTGGAGACAACGTGCACATGGTCGTCGAGTCCGTTGGAGCAGAAGCGGACGTTTAATTTAAGGGAGGTAACTACGATCGTCAGATTTGTAAGCGGGGACCCAAAAGCTATTCCTTAGTCATTGACCATTTCACTGGCGCTTCAAGCATTATGCTGCACACGATATATTCAATTTGCTGTTGCATCGTTGTGAGAGTCAGTTCATCGTTAACATCGTGGCAGAGTGTTATGCGACTGCACCAACAGCTCCTCATATACCATCAACCTTTCCATTAAATGATTAATTAATAGATAAAATGTTGATCTATCATGTAGCTAAGATTTAAACGTTATTATTCTTTGTTAGTTGCTTCGTTTTTTTCTCAGTTCACAATGGGAAACATGTCTTGGTTGTAAAATTACTGTGAAAAAACATTTCAGCATTTAGTTGGTTAGTTGGTTGGTTTGTTGCTTTACGCCGCACACAGCAATAATCCAGCTATATGACGGCGGTCTGTAATTAATCGAGTCTGGACCAGACAATCCAGTGATTGATATCATGAGCATCGATCCATGCAATTGGAATCGATGACATGCATCAACCAATTTAGGAGCCTTACCAACCGATCACGTTAGTCGCCTTTTACGACAAGCATAGTCACCTTTCACGGCAAAAATGAGTTGCTGTAGACCTATTCTACCCCGGATCTTCACGGGTCTTCAGCATTTGAATGGCATTTGAATAATTCATACATACATAATACATTAGTCGCTTTATGGCTGAAATAATGCCGATGCAGCGTTTAATTTTAATTAACTCACTCACTAAATTGCCTCTATTCTTATGATATGTTTACATAACATAACAATGGCTAAAATTATCATTTGATCAACACTGAACCCAAACTTACGGCACTCTTTCCTGTTCTCAACTCGTGAAGATCCGGGTTAGAAATGATCTTCAGCAACCTATGCTTATCATCAGAGGCGACTGACGGGCTCGGGTTGTGTCGTATTTCGCACCTCGTGCATTTCATCGCTTTAGAACCATATCAAAGGGAAAAACAAAGTTATTGCGGGCGCATTGTCACGAGTTGGTTGAATGGGAAATATAGTTATCACTCGTTCAAACCTTCTTCCACCGAAGGGGGAGAGAGTTATATGGCAGTGTATTTTATTGTTGAACAATGATTGTAACCGTGTTACATTGTTTTTGGTTGAGTATCGGTAGACGCTCATAGCATTGTATTTGTACACTGATAAGTCGTCACGAAGCAACTACATTTAGATGCTAGTGTTGTGTGTATACTTCCTGTCTGGTACAACGCGGACCATGATAGTATGTAGGTGAAATTTCGTTAATTTTCTAGTGCCCATGGACAGGTGAAGGCACGGTGGAATTTTCCAGTAGATAGGTAGATTGTATATAAGGGGACAATAGCGTGTTTGCGTATCTATTACACATTTCGCCTCTCAAATGTTCGCTTTGGAACCAGCTTTCATGTGAGGATCGCTCATTATACCCGTTTCCCTGCCTAGCCAATCTCGGAAGCTTAACCACTGTCGCTGCTGGGTGAATATATACTATTATCACTGACTTTTGCTATCACCACTATATTTTTTATTTGATGCTGACCACTGCCATCATATTATATACTCACACGCAAACGAAACGCAAGTGGTTTTAAGCAAATAGGTAACAAACACGGAACCATAGATTGATACGAGTTTTAGCATGTTGTGAAGCCTGATGGTGTTATCAATTTTTTGGTTGCATTTTGGAAGCCCCGAGTAAAAACGCAACATAAAAAACGAATCGCCAAAACGCACCATTTCAATCATGCACCCATTTCTCGCGAAATCGAAAATGCACGAACTGTCACGAACTGTAGTGGGTATAAAACTGTGGCCGATTCTTGGACCTACCACTCCTTGGTCAACAATGCCACGCCTAACTCAAATTCAGAGAAACCAGGCTATCGGACGTTTGGGAGCTGGAGAGTCTGTCCAAGATGTTGCCCGTCATTTCAACGTTAACATAACCACAATTTACCGTCTCCTGCATCGAACAATGCTACCTAGACCACAGATGACCTTCCTCGGAGCGGTCGTCCTAGGGTCACCACACTTCTACAAAATCGGCAGATTACCCGTCAACACCAGCGACATCCGTTCCTAACTGCAAGTGAAAGTGCTCGAAAGACCATAGGAACACATAATCGACACATTAGCCGGGACACTGTGATCCGACGTCTCCGTTCCAACAACCTCAGATGTCGCCGACCAGCACGTCGTCCTGTTCTCCAACCACGGCATCGACCAGCACGACTTCAGTACACCAGGTATTGACTGACATTTTGGGTATTGACCCGAAACTGTGTAAGCCCTTAACATTTGAGAAAAACAATGATGTCGTCTGCCATTAATCAGATCATAATCATTAATCCATTAAACTGTCTTCAGTCAAATTTTTGTCAATCTTGCCCAGTGAGTATATTTTGTCTTTACTATTGAAAATATATAACATGTATACTGCATACTCAACTTGCGTTTCTTTTGCGTGTGAGTATATATTGCCATTGAATATTGTACTACCACTCTATTGTTTACTGCCATTGTAATTGCTGTGCATTAATTTGCAAACTGAATTTTGGGAATCGACACGTAACACCGTGAATGAATTTAACTCACCCACTCACTATTACTACACTGCCTCTACTCCTATGATATGTTTGCCGAACATAACGGTTACGATGGTCACCTGTCAACACTGAAGCATGAACTGAAGATCCGGGTTAGAATTGATCTTCAGCATCCTATAGTTGTCGTAGCGGCGGGATCGGGTGGTCAGGTTCGTTTACGTGCTTGATGCATGTCATCGTATCTTAATTGCGTGCATCGATGCTCATGATATCAATCACTGGGTTGACAGACCGCCATCACCTAGCTGTAATACTGCTGTATGGCGTTACACAACAAACAAAAAATTTGACGGTACTCAAAAAAGACTCACTTATAATTTTATTTATTTATTGAAATCTATTTTAGCTTAATATAAACACTGCTAACAGTCATCGGAACCGCATTTATTCAACTATTCCTATATTCCAACAATCGAACCTTCAAGTAAATTAATGCTTTATCCATTCTGAAAATGTCACTTCATAATATTGTTTCATGGTGGTTCCTATCCTGAAACTAAAAAACTCATTACTGTAAAATGTCCCCTTCCAACTGTCAGTATTACTGAAAAGAGTCAATAGAGAATCAATATATTTTATCAAAACGGATTTTTTGTATCAAAATTGAAACTTAATGCGTAGCCGACGAGGTAAACATTTTCTGATAATTTCTTCCTTTACATGATAATCTACTGCATGATGTAAGTACATGCAGTCTACCAGTCGAAAGAGGCGACTAACGGGATCGGGTGGTCAGGCTTGCTAACTTGGTTGATTCATGTCATCGTGTCTCAATTGTGATCGATGCTGATGTCCGTCGTTGGATTATCTGGTCCAGACGCGAATTTTGCAGACCACCGTCACATATTTGGTATATCCCTGAGTGTGGCATTACATTAAACAACAAACAAACAAATTTAATCATACCAATCGGAAAATATCCATTTGAAAATGCTTCTCGTGTAGGAATACAATCTTTATTCATTGCTGCAAAATGTATTCATTTACTTGTAGGAGAAAAAGAAATTGTGCTTAATAAATTAGAGGTTTCAAACTTTGATACGAAACGAATATTGTTAATTGCTGTGTAAAACTATAGCCACTCACTCTTTACCAATACTAAGTGATGTATGCAAATTTAGTAGTGTATAATTACCTGAGTACGCAGTTACATTGTCTCAGTTTCGAAGTCTGGACCTAAAAGGATAATGGACTTTTGACAGAGGAATAATCCCCGCTTAAGTGAGTATTTGTTTAACACCACTTTGAACAGTATTTCAGTTTTATCACTGTGTTCCAGGCGGAGATGTGGGAGAAAAGCAATGATACAGGCTTTACAACTTGGCTGAAACACACGAGCACGGGAACGGTGATGACAAACCTAAAAACATAATGAGGCGACTCTGGGATTCGAACTCACGATCATAGGTTTCTGGCAAGTCTATGAACAATGAATTGGCCGCTGTAGGTAGCTCCGTCATCCTTGTCCCAATACCCTGTATTCCTTCTTCCTTGAAATGATGCGAAATACAAACACAACATATTTCAGATTGGAACCACATTTATTCATCTGTTCCTAAAAAGGTATCTTAACTAACCAGTACGTGATACATTCAGAAAATGTCACGTATACTTTATATTGTTTGATATTGATTCTCATCCTGCATCAAAAAGTATATTACAGCACAACTCAGAAACTCATTACTCGAGGGAATTCCAACTATCCAGAGGATTAAAAGAGGATACTTAGAATCAGAATCAGAAACATCCATTTGATTTTTTTGATGTGGTGGGGCGGGGGCTTGTTCAAAAAGATAGTTTGTTCAGTAATATGGCTGAAATCAACAGTTTGTTGACTGTGGTGAAAAAAGGAACAGTTTGGTTGAATTTTCCAAAAAATGAATGCTCCCAAACTCTGTTTTATCAAATCCGATTATTTGAATAAATATTGAAATATAATGCTTATTCAACAAGGTAAACGAACTGAAACTTTATA
This sequence comes from Haliotis cracherodii, assembly GCF_022045235.1. Classification (NCBI taxonomy): domain Eukaryota; kingdom Metazoa; phylum Mollusca; class Gastropoda; order Lepetellida; family Haliotidae; genus Haliotis; species Haliotis cracherodii. The sequence goes on along the minus strand of NW_027266270.1, from coordinate 12,988,039 downwards.
TTTTTTTCCAAAACCTTTCAACCTTTTGCATGGTACACTTCACTTTCAGGCAAATCACATAGTTGCATTTGACTAGGGCCCGGAATTCCAATCAAAGATATCTCCTGTGTATGAATACAGCAACCCTGACGAATCTTTATTCAGCGCTGCAAATGTATTCATACACTTGGAAATACTTTCTTCCTTATCTATCATTCCGTTAGGGCCTCCCATGTCGGTCCTGACCCACCCGGGGTGGATGCCTGCCACCAACACCCCGTCCGGGGAAACTTCTCTCGCGAGAATATCGGTCACCATGTTGAGGGCACACTTTGAGCTGTTGTAGGGGTAGCGGAGGTCGTTTATCTTATTGACGTAGTTGATAAGGCTCAAGGTAGAAGAGAGATTGATGATGGCCGCTCTGCTGCAGCTGAACTCTGTCTTGTCTGCAGCTCGTCTCAGTGTGGGAAGAAATGCTTTACAAATCAACAGTGGGGCTGAAAAAAGAACATATCTTGTGAGACCACATAAAATATAGCCATCTTTCTCAGCACCGACCCACTCGATATTTTCTTATCTTGGGTATCACGAATCCGGTTCCGGGTCAGAATGTTTTGGGTTATTTTCATTTTTATCAAAATTCGGCGTTATCGAAATATTTAGACTCCTTATTTTATTTTTTTTAAATGGTTTTCCAAATGCAGCTGATAAATTATCTAAGCTTCGTAAACAAAATCCCATCCCTGCCAGAATATGAAATGGTCGGTCCATATGGGATCAGGTGGTCAGGCACGTCATTGGTTGATGCATGTCATTGTATCCCAAATGCGTGGATCGATGCTCATGACATCAATCACTGGATTGTCTGGTCCAGACTCGGTTGTTTACAGACCGCCGTCATATAGCGACCCTGACCACCTGATCCCGCTAGTCGCCTCTTAAGACAAGCATAGTCGACTTTCACGGCAAGCACTGGTTGCTGAAGATCTATTTTACCCCGGATCTTCACGGGTCTTCGCGAAAAGGGAAAGCATGTCCTGTCCTGTCCCCGCCATAAAAATTAAAAGATCCGTTGCTTGGCGCCACATAGCAGTAGTCCTGCCATGAAACGGCGGTATATAAAAAAACCCTCAGGCAATCATCTGTCATCGACGAGGAAAACAACAAACAAAACAAACAAGAAACGCGAGTTCTCGTACATGTACGCGATCAAGTGACGATGGCTTCATAATAAATTAACCTACCAGTAACATTGCAGTCGAAGTGATAATTCATCTTCTCCCGCGTCAGTGGTTCGATGCCTTGTTCCTGTTGGTTGACACCGGCGTTGTTCAGCAGCAGATTGAGTCCATCATCCCCAACAACTTTCCCCACCTCCGCCACAGCCGCAGCAATTTCTTCATCCTGTGTGACGTCCATCTTTACCACGCGAATACTTCCATTTTCGCTCGCTAGCTGAGTCAACTCCGTGGCCTGGTCTGGCTTTCTACAGGCTGCGAACAGGTGGGTGGGAGGATTGGCTAGACGCAGAAAGTGCTTCACAAATTCCAGCCCCAAACCCCTATTGGCACCCGTAATGAATACGGATTTTGGAGACAACGTGCACATGGTCGTCGAAGCGAGTCCGTTGCAAACAGGGAGGCCAGTGTAAACAAAGGGAGGTAATCGTGACCGTCAGATTTGTAAGCTATGACCCTATTGAGCTTCATTGATCATATCATTGTGTTATCAAGCTCAATGCTTTACACGAAGTTAGCGACGATATTGAATTGACGTTGTATCGTTGTGAGGGTTAGTTTCTCATTAGCATCGTGGCAGATCGATATGCGACAGCGGCAACAGCTCGTCATGCACCGTCAATCTCATCATTAACATCTTAATTAAACAGATAAAATGTTTATCTACCATGTAGATAAGCTTTAAAGGTTATACTTTTAGTTAGTTGTCTCGGTTTTCAGAGTTATTCATAATCGGAAACATATCTTGGTTATTAAATTATGGTGAAAAACGTTTTAGCATTTGAATTACCGCTCGAAACACAAATACCTTCATTAATCAAAAAATATGTTTTGTCGCTGTTTATCTCCCTTCTCAGCAATAGTCATGCTACATGACTACGGTCAGTAAATAATCAAGTCAGGACCAGACAATGCTTGTCTGAAGAGGCGACTAACGAGATCGGTTGGTCAGTCTCGCTGACTTGCTTGATGCATGTGATAGTATGCCAGTCGCGTGGACCGATATTCATGATATCAATAACAGCATTGGTCCAGACTCGATTATTTACAGACCGCCACCATATAGCTGAGTCGCTATATGGCTGAAATAATGCCGATGCGACGTTAAATTTCAACTCACTCATCCATATAGCTGAGTGTACACGTGGCGTAAAATATCAAACAAACAAATGTTGCTGTACTCCAAGAAGCGGCCGGAAAATCTTCGTTCCCGTATCCTCAGGCAAATGCACTGAATGAGTGAGTGAGTGAGTGAGTTGGGTTTAACGCCGCTTTTAACAGTATTCCAGTTATATCACGGCGTGTCAGCTTAATGTGGGAGGAAAGCCCGAAGTGATGCAGGTCTCAGACGTTTACCACTTCGGTGAAACCCACGAGCACGGGTATGGTGCTGACAAACCTAGAAACATAATCGGGGTGAACCGGGATTCGAACCCACAATCATAGATTTCAGGCGTGCCTAAGGGACGCAACTCTGCACAGCGAATCGCGGCGCCTTAGACGACTGGATGAATGAAGCCACAACGAATTAATTTATTGTTCCTCGATGTCTCCTTTGGCAATGAGTTGACGATAAGTATCAAATGATTAAATGTAGCAACATTATCACATTATTAAACCGTCTTTACCAAGGTTCTAAAAAGCTGATTGTTACTTCATAGATGGTGGTTAATATCAGTTATTCAATGGTATTCATTCTCTCAGGTTTATTGTCTATTCATGGTATAATGTAATTTAGTCTGGATCATGTGTCAAGATGCGTTATCGCATTCCCTCGTTCATGTAAACGTGTTGTTTTTTTCTATTTGCCACTGTTGGGGTCATGGATCTCAACTTCTAAGTTACGGTGTGGTAGCCTAGTGGTTAAAGCGTTCGCTCGGCACGGCAATGGCCCGGTTTGATTCCCAATAGAGGTACAATGTGTGAAGCCCTTGTCTGGTGTCCTCCGGCGTGATGTTGCTTGAATATTGCTAAAACCGGCGTTAAACTCGTCAGTAAATGCTGCCAATGTGCGCTGTAGGATTCATATCGCCCTTTCGGCATCATCAATTCAAATCACATAATGTGTTTTAAAGTGTTATACCTAGCGCTACCGTTATCGCCTACATCCAGGCGGAGACTTGTCGAAAAGAAACCTTGAATAAGGACTGGTAGCAGTTTCTACTTGTGCCCGCTCGAATTACTAGGCTTCGTGAATGTGTGTGTGCGCGCACTAATTGTAAACATGTCCAGTTACTTGTGCGTAGTAATAATTCAACCTACCTGTAACATTACGGTCGAAGTGAACATTCATCTTCTCCCGTGTCACTGGTTCGATGCCATGTTCCTGTTGGTTAACGTCGGTGTTGTTCAGCAGCAGATTGAGTGCATCATCCCTAACAACTGTTTCCACCTCCGCCATAGACGCAGCGATTTCTTGGTTCATTGTGGCACGCGAACACTCCATGGCCTTGTCCGGGTGTCTTCAGGCTGCGAACAGGTGGATAAAGGGGTCCGCAAGACCCAGAAAGTACTTCACAAATTGTCAGCCCCAAACCCCTATAGGCACCTGTAATGAATACGGATTTTGGAGACAACGTGCGCATGGTGGTTTAGGGGAATATTCGGCAACAGGTGAACGCAATGTCTTACTCAAACGATTATGTAAACAAAGGACAATAATTCTGCAAAACAATCCAACTACCTGTTTTGTTGAACTTTCGCTGTACGTTCATTCAAGTACAAGTACGATTTTGTTAGGCCTAACTGTGTTTTTAACGCTGTGTTAATAAATCAATACACCACGACCATAGTACAGGGGCCCGTCCCACAAAGCGAGCCCAGCGCTGCGACAATCCTATGTTAAAGTATATGGGAGTTACGATCACATAAGTGCTACGGTCGCTTTGTGATACGGGGCCCATTTGCAGGTCGTTGTCATGAGTGGCTTGCTTAAGATGACTAACGACATTTGGCTTACTGTCCATGTATACCTTTTCAGTGAGACACTAGTAGTTTGATTTTAATCCATTATTCAGCAAGACAACATTTGTTTGCATCTATTTTTTACTCATAGGTGGCGAAAACCATAGGGTTTTTTAAACTTCCAGTTTTTTGTATACATGTATGCACATTTGATACAAGGCTGGTGTATTTCTTCAGTAATCATTGAACGTATCGAGAAAAATTAGACAAGTGGTAAAAAAATGTTCATGTAAATTGTCACAAATTTTACCCTTTAGTCTTGTGCGGAATGTATTCAGCTACGTTTCTGTATTCATTTCTAAAAATGACAATGAGTAATTTATACAGGACAACTCAGTTAAACTTACACGATCGGGATGCACGCTTCTCGTCTGTGTAGACGGAGAACGTGTTATTGTAATTACATCAATACGCTGTTGGAATTTTAACATTGGCAGACGTTGTAGTGTCGTTGTCGTTGTAGATCTAGTGCCTACACTATATGTTAGCGCTATAATAAGCACATGGATTTTATTAAACGCCGTAGCTAGCAACATCCCAGCCACAGCAAGTCAGCCTGTACATATGAGAGTCTCGATCAGTCAAAATCATGATTGAAAGTATGGACAAGGGTCGGGGAGAGCATGAGTAATGACACATGCTTCCACGACACGGTGCCTCGCAAGCCAAGGAGCCTGATCACTAGGTGCCCAATTCAGCTGGCTTGAGAGCTACAGATACACTGGCCCGCCATTACGACAACGGTAGATGTGAATTTTATGAGTCTGTGCCAGGTGAAATGATATTAATATTAATTCACTCATGTTGCGTGCGTGCGTGGACCAGTACTAATACCAGTCCAGAGTTATGTCGGTGAACTGGCACAAGCCCATGGATGTCTTACTCGAACACATTACACAGACTTCTTGCCGACCAGTCCTTGTTTTATCCCCTGAATGTTGTGCTCCAGGCAGGTAACAAGTACGATCTTTGACGTGTTTTGGTATGACGCCTCCGGGGGATCGAACCACCGACATTCCGCTTTCTGCGCAGATGCCCCCCGCTCCCCCCCCCCCCCCCCCCCCCCCCCCCCCCCCCCCATCCTTTACGCTACGGAAACTCTGAATAGGTACAAGACTCCCTGATGTCATAAGCAACCAACAAACATGTGCATGTACCTCTCTCTTGGGACAGATTTATATTAACCCATGGAAACAATGTGTTCCTACACCAACACCACCCTCGCCCATGTGTTTAATTAATACGTGAATATCCTTTGTATAAAACCCTAAGATAGAGTGCATTGTACGATTCCTACTTTAGCATAAGTGTGTATTTCAGTTAACCTGAAAACATTGGAACATAATTTGGAAAAAATAGGGAATTGCATCGGACATCATTTAGTCAAATTTTGTTTGTTTGTTCGTTTGTGTTTTAACACTGATGTCGTCACTGAAAGTATAGGTTTCACAGTTTCGAACCCCGTTGGGAACAAACGCTTTTGGTTGGTTGGTTTACGCCGCACTCAGCAATATTCCAGCTACATGACGTCGGTCTGTAAATCATCGAGTCTGGACCAGACAATCCAGTGATTAATATCATGAGCATCGATCCACGCTGTAAACACGAGCAATGTACCACGCCACCCACGACGCCATTTACTCGGTCAGTTCAAAACCTTTTTCTGGTAGGTAACATAGATGTAGATTAATGTCATCAACAACATTGTGTGTTTAGCTGTGGTTGTTAACTCTACTATATGCTTTTCAACACTCCACTGAACGTATGAGTACATGTCATGTTTAAACAAGTCAATTTCTTGCATATATATACAAAATTACCAACATAAACAAGAACACTCATGCTCTTTTTCATATTAACACATTTATCTAATTTTTTTGTACACCAGGTTAGAATATGCACCGGCAACCAAGGCTCGTCGGTGAAAGCGACTAAATGGATCTGGTGGTCAGGCGCGGTGACCTCGTTGCTCATGTACAGTACCATAGCTTTGCAGATAACCGCTGCATTTCTCTCACAGCTGTGCAGATAATCACTACATTATTCATAAAGTTTTGAATATAATCACAACATTTAAAAATTAAAAATTGGGTCGACGAATGCCGAGATGTCATTTGACATTACACAATCGCAGGAAAAGATGGAAAAAGTAGCTGAGATGTAAGTTGACAATTTTTAGAAATACGTTTGACGATTTTATGTATTACTTTATTTAATATATTTATGATTTTCGTGAAACGTCTTTACATTGCTCGCTAAAAAGATCATGTTCGCTATGGACCAGTTGTCGAAGCATGTGCCCCAGATCATGTTTTTTTCACTAACATTGCGGGAAATAGTTAACAATTGTAAATCTATTGATAAAATATGATTAATTGAATTGAAATACGTATTAAAATACGTTCACTTTGTGAACAGTGATAGATTTATTAAATGAATGATATGACATGTAGGTTCATGAAGCTATATGTTATTTTGACGTGGCTACGGTGTTGAAAGAGTTACTTTAAAGCCGGACCCTGTGTCACATAACGATGTCAGTGTTATGATTCATATACCATGATTACCGTTTAAAATATACTACAGGCTGTAGGGACCTGCAGAGATTTAAAACTATCAGCCCGAGGACAAATTTGCCGGCCTCGGGCCTACGGGCCGATGTCTATTTCGAACACTGTTCACCATTCACCAACACTGTCAAACATATGTATTAGAGCGACCTCAATCATATACTCGAGACCTTACTGTGAAATGAGTCTTTACTTTGGGATGGTTGGTTGGTTGGTTTGTTGTTTAACGCCGCACTCGGCTTTATTCCAGCTATATGATATGACGGCGGTCTGTAAAATAATCCAGTCTGGACCAGACAATCCAGTGATTGATATCATGAGCATCTATCCACGCACTTGGGATCGATGACATGTATCAACCAAGTCAGCCAGCCTGACCACCCGATCCCGTTAGTCGCCTTTCACGACAAGCATAGTCACCTTTTACGGCAATAATGGGTTGATGAAGACCTATTCTACCCCGGAACCTTCACGGGTAACTTTAGGATGGAATACATAAAATTCTAAAAGTCTAAAGACCTCTCCCGTACAAGATAACAAACATAAATAAACAAAGTACAGCAATCCTGAAGATGAGGAAAATGACAAGTAAGAGATTCAATAATTGTAATATTAATACCATATTGTAGATAAGCATTTCCAAAACAACACGGTCTTGATATTAAAGCCCTTCACATGTTGATCTGATGTCACATTCAAGAAAACATGGGCTTAGTTTAGAAATGAGCTTCACGCAAAGCAGTCATTTCAGAATCTTAACGGGTCTTCGGAGTGATGAAACCTTTAGCTGCCCCATCAAATGAGAGACATAAAACAATGGAATGAGACAGTAAAATTACCCTTGCTGAGAACACGAAACTAACAGCGAACTGTAACTGACGAAAGTGGTATTTTGCCTCGGCGACATGAAAGACACGTTATGAAATTAGAAACTAAATATTTGCTTACTAATAGTTTATCCGTTTATGAACGGTGAAATATGTGGGTTTTTTTTGGCAGTATGTTTTATGTTACTCTATGCATTGTACGTACGTGTGATTTGGTATCTTTTAGTTCAAAGACATGGAACAAAAAAAAAGAAATTACTCTCATCGTGATCAGGACCATGTTTGCTCATGATTTGCTCAACATGGGCAAGTACTACAGAGGCGGATACAGCTTTTTTGAAAAAGGGGGGGGGGGGGGGGGGGGGGTTCACAACTAAGATCTATTTATAGTCTTTAATGGCAATTTATACAGAAATAAAGATATTTTTCGAAATAAAAAGGGGGGGGGGGGTCCTAAATGAACTGTTTACATGCCCTAGGACATGCATTTCATAACCCAAGTTTCCAAAGAGTTAGGAACACGTGCAAAAGGTTCGTGTTGGTTGGTTGGTTTGTTGCTTAACTCCGCACGTAGCAATATTCCAGCTGTAATTAATCGAGTCTGGACCAGACAATCCAGTGTTTGATATCATGAGCATCGATCCCCATTGTGTGTGTGTGTGTGTGTGTGTGTGTGTGTTCTAACGAAAAGCAACGTTTACCTGAAGCAGAGTTCTGTTGTCTATCACTAGCCTGAGGTACCCAGGGACAGTAGTGTTCTGTGTCTCTGCAGAGCGTCTTGAATCCCACTGCTGTTAGTTTGTTTGTTGTTTAACGCCACACTCAGCAACCCAGTGATTGACATCATGAGCATCGACCCACCCAATTGGGATACAATGGTATGCTTCACATAAGTCAGCGAGCCTGACAACCGAGTCCCGTTAGTCGCCTCTTACGACAAGCATAGTTGCCTTTTACGGCAAGCATGGGGTTGCTGAAGACCTATTCTACTCCGGAATGAAAGAAAGACAAAGACAGCTCGCAAGTGTGACGTGAAGGCCTCAAGTGGTGCATCACACACCTTGCCCTCTGCAGTGCACTTCACCACTTTTATGTGCACAGCATTCCTTCACTCCACTCATGGGTAATGCCTGAAGCAACTCGAATTAAAAGAACGGGTCCATGTAGCAGATTTATTTTAACTTTTTACTATCCCAACAATGATGACACATTCAACAGTTCAAAAATACATTGTCTTTGACATGACCGTCTTTGGCCTTATCTGGGGCCCAGTGTCCATGTCGCTAGAAAAGTATATCTGTAACTCTTGCGTTAGCTGCAGCAGTCGCTCCCACCAAGAAAAGAAACTGTGAAGGTCTTGTGATATCTTCACCAATTAGTTTGATTTTTTCAATAAAGATTTCCCTCACTCTGGGATATGATAAAGGTTACCTTGAGTACATACGATTCACAGAAGAAAAGTTGACGAAAAATATTCATTAGAAGTTTCAGCGAGATGGTACATGTTTACTGCTTTACTTTGTAGAGCATATCTAATAACCCTTGACACCAAAATGCACAGGGGTGGACAACCTTATTGATATCATCTTGCCAACACTGTATACAAACATCTACTGCTTTTTTGCCGGGGCACCAAGATCAGGAATTGAATCTGCCCATCATAGGATTAGAATGAATGACTAGCAAATCTGTCAACAGTGTGTGCACCCCAAATTTGATCTCGCAGCCTGAAGACAGCATCAGTAACAATCCAGTTCCTTCAAATTTCCCCAACGCATCTTTCTGTCGATTTCGTGGAATCCAGCTTAACTTTATCATGATGTTAGACATCCTAGCCATGATGAACACTGACATAGCAAAAGGGGGCACGGGTGGCCCAGTCGTCTAAGGCGCCGCGATTCGCTGTGCAGAGTTGATTCCCCTGGCCACGCTAGAAACCTATGATTGTGGGTTCGAATCCCGGTTCACCCCGATTATGTTTCTAGGTTTGTCAGCACCATACCCGTGCTCGTGGGTTTCACCGAAGAGGTAAACGTCTGAGACCTGCACCACTTCGGGCTTTCCTCCCACATTAAGCTAACTGGAATAATGTTAAAAGCGGCGTTAAACCCAACTCACTCACTCACTCACATAGCAAAAGATCCTGTAACGATGAACTGATCCATCAAAAGAAGCAATTTGACAGCAACCCTTGCTATCTGTGACCCACGTTAGTCTGATTACACAAAGCTTCTGTGAAAACGTTCAAAGATAATTCAAAAGCTTTTAACTCCCGCCAAGTTGAACTCTTGCCCACTTTGCTTTGCTTTCTATCCCAAACTCAAGCTCTTTGTAGAACTGAATAAATACGTCTGATCACAAGTTTGTAAACATCGCCAAAAACTGGTGAAAGAGATACTTTCTCCTGTTAAACTACCAAGGGTTACGTGCTGTGAATTGCGGTAAGGCCGCTAAGAATCCTGTACATGAGTTTCTCACATTTTCTAATCTTCTAGGAGGAATAGATATCACGACTGCATCAGGATTTACTTGAAGGAGTAACTATATACTTTGAAACGTTGTATCCCTCATAATAAAGAAGTTGACATCCATAAATTCTCTTCCTTATGTGTATCACTTGTTAATGCCTTTCAAAGCCTTGACGGTAAATTCAGTTGGACAAGATACATCAGTGATGCTTGAGTATTGGGATCCCCTAAAAACCATAGACTGCCTTCGCGAAGAATTTAGAAGAGTCTGAAAAAAGGTGCAGAGCTCAGAAGCACAGTTGAAGTGAAATATGTTATTTCATTCAGTGATAAAAAACGATGTGTTTGTATCAGACTGGACTGTTATAGTTCTAGCTGCAGTTGAACATGGATACCCTACTCAGACACTATAAACTAACTCAGGGTTTTATCCCCTGTATGTCAAGTGCCAGGCTTAGTTACAACAGGAAGGATAGAATAACAGCTATGACACGACCAGGGTATCGAACGACCAATCTTCCACTTTCCGGGGCAGGGGAGGAACTTATGAATCACATCGTTCCATATTATGAAGATGTCGCCTATTCTGATAATTAGCCATCTTATCCTTTCCTACAAAACAGACGAAGAACATTTCACCGAATTCAATGTGTGTGTGTGTGTGTGTGTGTGTGTGTGTGTGTGTGTGTGTGTGTACGGATGCTTGTACTAGCCTGCACTTTATACTGCTAACATGCCGCAGTTTCAGAACCCACTCAGACACCGCCGCAGTTTCACAACCCACTCAGACACAGCATACTGACTCCTATCCGACCAGTACTTATTTTAGCCCTTTAATGCCAAGAGTCAGTACCATTTTAACGTCTTTTGGTATGACGCGGCCGGGGATCGAACTCAAGACCTTCCGCTCTACAGGCGGGACACTCTACCACTTGACCACAGAGTCGATCTTGGAAGCGCTGGATGCAAGAGCTGTTACGAATCTTACAAATCTGTGAGGAGTGGTTGTGACCAAGTGGAGACGACGATGTGATTGTCGTATCAACATAATCTTCAAGAGATGTATACGAAGAAAATTGGAGAATATCAAGGGAAAATGGACATCCCAGAGTAGCCCACGTCAAAGTATGCAGAGCCCTGTTCCACAAAGCGATGTTAGCGGTAAGTCGGTCGTAACTCTTATACTTTACTTTAACATAGACTTACGACAATCTGGTCCCGTTCCACAAAGCGATCTTAGCGCTAAGTCGGCCGTAACCTGTTTGATCCAATGTAACTGTTATTTAATATGTGAGTTTCAGCCGCCTCTCTTGGGCTGATGTAAAATACCCTTTCTGTTTGTCACGAGGGGCTAACAGTACTGTTGTGTTACCGATTGACAACGTTGTTTTTGTGCAGTTTGCAACCACCTCACATCACAAAGTGTGACTGAATAAATGAAGACTGAATTTAGAGTAACAAGGTAATTAATTTATGATGTTGCTATTTGTACAATTTGCAAGCACCTCTCATCACAAAAGGAAAGATAAAACCCAATATGTTCATCATGTTTTATTAAAGTTGAGGTATAAACAATATTGTTGACGTGAAAACATCATACATTCTACAAAAAGGATATTTTGTAATTTTACGTTAGCATTGGTCTCTGTGAATGGCTGTCTTCTTTCTTTGTATTTCAATAGTTTCTTGCACTTCCATTTTTCCAGTGATTAAAGTTGAAGTTGGTATGGAGAATTTTTGTTTGCTGCCAATGAAATATTGTTATTATTGTACATAAATACAACCTTATGTGAACATATATATATGTGGGTGGGTGCGTGCGTGCGTGCGTGCGTGTGTGTGCGTGCGTGTGTGCGTGCGAGCGTGTGTGCGTGCGTAAGCGTAAACTCAATACGGCCATCTAATGAAGGGGCCTAGAAATGTCGATGTTGTTATACACAAACAAATATCACGTATTCATCATCTGTCATGTTCCGTTTCGACTATACGCGCCTGAAATGGAGTTGTCTGTCGATTTTCCTAAGGAGTTTCTTATAGACACAAACGCTTCCACCAGATAATAGCTTTGCAATTTTCAGAATCATACTTACACATGAAGTTTTAGTATTTTTGTGTCAAACTTAAAACATATTTCTGATATAGATTTCTTACCAGATTCGAAATACAGTAAACTACGGTTATAAAGAACTCAAAGGGACCACTAATTGTAGTTCGTTAAAACCGTAGTCTGTAGTTTATAAACATATATACAACAAATGACCGGGACAAATAAAGCAGTTATATCCGTCATTTCGTTATAAGCGTGTTCGTTATAAACGTAGTTTAGTGAATATGTACTTTCCGTGAACCAATACATTTTATCAATAGGTTTACATATGCATTACGTTTATGGCAGGAAAGCCTGCGTCACAGGTATGTAATCGATGGCATACAGGTTGAAGTGTCACACCCTATTTTGGAAATCCATAACTAAATCCATGAGTTATCACTCTATGCGGTGCACAGCTAACACCTGTAACTCTGTGGCATCTAAAAATGAACACCTGTTAATAACAACCTGTGCGGTTTGTCTTGTTAGATGATATATTCAAAGTAGATTCCATGCATAGTGTTACAAAGGGTTTTGAAGGTACCTTTTCACGGTTGTTTATGTGTCATACTATCTTTATATGTCTGGCATTGTCGTGCATAACAGCCACGTGTAACATCAAACGTGGTAATGGTTCCTGGATCATTGCAAATCATATTGTGACCAGCGCATAAGTGAAGTGGTAAACCTGCAACTACATTTTGGAAGGTAAGAAGTTTCCGTACCTTTGGATTTGTCATTTTCAGTCTTTTATTATGATTTCCACTGTACATGTCTGGAGGCTGATTACAAATATCCCACTGACATTGCCTTCAGAATATGCTTTACTGTTGTGTTAAAAATGTTTTAGGACTTTTATCCTTCTTGAATTTCAGGAGTCACGTCAATGTCTATATTCATAAAGACAAGAATGATTTACTGAAACAATTGGTGACGAAATTAACGTTCTTGTAGGAACTAAATATGAAATATGACGTTTATCAAGCCAAACACGGGAGATGTCGCAAGAGTTAGATCAAGCAATATCTTCTGAGAGATATCGCTGCAGTGAAATAGCATCCCAATGTGTCATTGGTTACCATTGTCCCACTTTAAATTACCCCTCAGCCCCTGAGGCTGGTTAGCTGTACTTTTTACCCCCAATCATTGGTTATTAGTGTTTACAAACGGAAACGTTGGAGGAATGATATTGGATGTTAGATAGAACCTCACCCTCGTCTTTTGGCGAAAAACAGGTCGCTAGAAGTGTTTTCGCTATTTGATATGAAGGTCACGAGGGTGAGATTCTCTGTATGAAATATGAAATATGCAATAGAAACAACTGCGATGAAAGAGGTACCGCAGGGGACATGTTATATGTGTTAAAGGACATGAGCGATGCAACAATGCTCATAGGATTGGTACTGCTTCTTACATGTATATTCCCATGTAAAATTGTCATTTTTTAAAACTTACATGTCTTTATGTTCACCAAATGGCATGCCGACATGAAAATACGAAATTGATCAACTAACGTTAAATATTTCCCAATTTGCCTGAACCTACGGTGCTTCTCGAAGATCATCATGGCCTTTTTCAAAATGAAAGTTTCAATGGCTATGCGCTATCATATCCTTTCTTATGGGCATGTATGTGTATATGTATGCTTAATTTTTTTTTATTATAATATGCTTTGTGTATTATGATATGACGGAGAATGTCCAATATACTGCCCATTCCTTAACGGAGGCGAGAAAAAAATTTCCTTCAGGAATGGAGAGTGACGCAAACATTACCCAACGTAAAACACATCTCTATTTTTACAATCTGACTCTTTGTAGTCTGTATTTACTCTGTGTTGCAACTATTGCGAGGTGCATTTGGGATATGTTGGTGTAAGCGTACTTACGCGTCTGAATAATTAGTACCCTGACAAAAATAAATATGCTTCTACTGTTCCTTCATTTTTCTCATCAAAGGGTTGTCAACTTACATCAGCATAAATATCGTTATTGTTGAAATAATTTAGTTTTGTACTGTAGGAATATGATAGTTTTTAACTACTAATTTTGTAGACCCGTCAATAGGTGTTCAGCAACCCATGCTTGCCGTATACTTGTCGTAAGAGGCGATTGACGGGATCGGATGGTCAGACTTGCTGACTTAAGCTTGTTTGATGCATGTCATCGATCTCAATTGCGTGGATCTATGCTCATGGTGTCAATCACTGGATTGTCTGGTCCAGACTCGATTATTTACAGACCGCCGTTATATAGCTGGAATATTGCTGAGTGCGGCGTTAAGCAACAAATAACCAACCAAAACAACCAAAACTGATTTGGTAGCTCAAAAAGATTTAATATCACATGAAATTTGAAAGAAAAGCGTTTCTGCTGCATTACTTCAGATTACATGTGCTATCGCTATTTTGCCTTATACGCCAGTGGAATCTGTTTAGGTAGTTATTCGCGACTGATTATTGTCTGGCGTTGACGACTCTGATTTAGTTGGTAGATCATGGCTTGATGACACGAATTCATATTGAAATGTTACTTATAACAAGTTATCTGAAACATTTATCTTCCATCACTGTTACATAATCATATTTTGAAATAAAAGGTCCATGTATGTATATGTTGTACACGGGGAATTGATGACTTAAATGCTAAAATTGGACCCCTCCGGATCCTTGCTCGCAATGAAAAAGTAACGCATTTTTATTTGGACATTATTCCCCCCACCAAACTATCTGTACATCATTGAAGTCTACAGTCGTGGTGATCTCGTTTGCTGTCTTCAAATTCATGACAAATTATAGATTAGCAAATGATGGAACAATAATTTATGAGCTTTTCCGAACACGAAATAAAACAAATATGCATGTGCATTTACGAGACATATTAACATATTGATAACAAACATATTTCTTCTCAATTATCTATGATCAAATCAATTCTAGCATTGTATCAATGCACAGGTAATCAAAACGCACCTAAATATATAAATATTCGTATTGTATTTTTTATATATTCTGGAAATGCTAATGTCAAAAGATGGGCTGTGAACACTATCATTCAATGAACTATGTGTGATCGTCACAATGTAAACGCATAGTAAAACTGCTATATTTGATTAATATTACCTTTGCTCAATACATGTGTGTAGCATGTTTAATTAAGTGAAATGTCAATAATGAAAATATAGTCATGTGCAAACAATCACATTTATTGATTACGGAAAAAGAAAGAGACTATGAGGTCGTGAAATACAAACTTTTAAGGTAAACTGAAAGGGCGCGTGTTCTGCTATCTGGTTTTCAGATTTGTTATTATAACGTTTGGAAACGCAGGATAACGCCATCGGTTCCAAGACTTTAGTGAAACTATCTTTGCATCGAATGCTTAACAACACTCTCTAACTGTTTAATTATCGTCTACGTTACACAAGTCAAAACAAACAAAGTGGCAGTTATCTTTAAACTGATTGAACTATATATGTAAAACATAAATAAAGATAATTTCATGTTTTCATTTAACTTAAGTTAATTAATGTCTGTTGACATCATTTGTTATTGTCACTTGTGTTTTGTTTGTTTGTTGTTTGACTCCGCACTCAACAATATTCCAGCTATATGACGGCAGTCTGTAAATAATCGAGACTGGACCAGACGATCCAGAGACTGAATTTATGAAGATCGATCCACGCAATTGGGATACGATGACATGCATCAACCAAGTCAGCGAGCCTGACCACCCGATCTCTACAGTTGCCTTTTACGACAAGCATTGTCGCCTTTTACAACAAGAATGGGTTGCTGAAGACATTCTAATGATATTGTCGGCATCGTAAATCGTCATTTGGCAGATATTGTTCATTATTGTGAAAAGGGGTTTGTCGCTTTTATTTAACAAAGACCTCTACCACTTATTCCATTCGAAAACATCGTCCAAGTGGTACAAAGCAATACAAAAACGTTAACACAGGAAGCCCGATCACGCCTCGTCCACGTTCAAGATACAGTGTGTCGCTTTGCAGAGTTGCGTCCCTTGGGCACGCCAGAAACATATGATAGTGGGTTCGAATCCCGGTTCGCCCCGATTATATTTTTAGGTTTGTCAGCGCCATACCCCTGCTCGTGGGTTTCACTGAAGTGGTAAACGTCTAAGACCTGCATCACTTCGGACTTCCTACATTAAGCTGACACGCCGTGATATAACTGGAATAGTGTCAAAAGCGGCGTTAAACCAAACTCTCTCTTTTAGTCAATGTATGCATATCTAGATATAAATTATTCATTGATTGTAGATGTGAATAAATTAGTGTCGCATCTGACTGTATTGCATCGAACTTTTTCAATGTCTGAATATATGATTCATTCATATGTCCGGAACAGCATGACGACCCTCTGCAATGTAAATCCCGTAGGGTTGACAACACTGTTAACGACTATTTATCATGGGATTGATGACTAATAGCTCGAAGGGAATTTGTTTTTATCATGAATGTACTTAATAAAATGGTATGAATTGTGAGCAGTTTCTTTGATTTTGTGCAAGAATCTGAGGCTGACAAAATCACACATGACCTATATAGTGTTACGATTTTCAGACATTCTATTGAGAAAACCTGAGAAGATATTGTTAACGTCACACAAAGCGATATTTCAACTATATGAGGGCGGTCATATATATTATATAATATGTAGACAATAAATCGATGTATACGTGTACTGCTGGCATTTTCACGTGGGTGTGATGTCATGGTGTTATGTGATGTAAAGTGTAGAGTTTAAATTGTTGATATTCGTTGTTGATTAGGATGCTGTCGACCAATAGGTAATATATATATATATGTGTGTGTGTGTGTGTGTGTGTAATTTCCTGGTTACCTTGAATTTAGAAACAATCAACGGGGGTATGTATAAGGCAAAAAAGTAAATGTTTTACACATTTTTTATGTTTATCTGCAATTTTTGGGGTTTTTTTTAATTCTTTACTTGTGCATGTTAAGAATTGTACATTCTGGCTGTTATCTTTTCAGATTCATCTTTTTTGTCGGCTGTTAGCATAGGTTTGATTGCACATCTGTTATGACATTTAAGTGCAAATGGATTTGTATAGTTTGGCATACATTTCGACCTGTGAGGATCCATTTAGTCTTCGGCAACTCATGCTTGTAGTAAGAGGCGACTATGCTTGTCGTAAGAGGCGACTATTGGGATCGGGTGGTCAGGCTTGCTGACTTGGATGAAACATGTCAGTGTATCCCAATTGCGTAGGTCGGTGCTCGTGATGTCAATCACTGAATTGTCTGGTCCAGACTGGATTATTTACAGACCGCCGTCATAATTATAGCTGGAATATTGCTAAACAAACAAACAAATAATGCATACGTACATTTATCAGTACAAGCGAGTGTCCTAGTCGTCTGAGGCGCCGCAATTCGCTGATTTGCGTCCCATAGACGCGCCAGAAATCTATGATAGTAGGTTCGAATCCAGGATTAGCCTAGTAATGATACTAGGTTTGTCAGTACCACTTAGTCCTCTACGGTATCATCATAATGGTAAACATCTAAGATCTGCATCACTCGGGCTTTCCTCCAGCATCAAGATGACACACCGTGATATAACAAAATTATTGTTCCAAGCGGCGATGAATATAACTCACTCACTTATAATCCCTTATAACTGAAGTACATATCCGAGTTAATATTTCTGACCGTGCATGTTAGTCATCAAAACTTTGTACGGGTATACCTCCAATCAGTAAATCAGTCGTCTAAGGCGCCGCAATTCGCTGTTAGTTGCGTCCCTTGGGCACGCCAGAAAACTATGGTCATGAGTGCGAATCATGGCTAGCCCCGATTATGTTTCTAGGTTTGTCAGCACCATACCCGTGCTCGTGGGTTTCACCAAAGTGGTAAACGCCTGAGGCCTGCATCACTTTAAGCTGACACGTCGTAATATAACTGAAAAACTGTTCTAAGCGGCGTTAAACCCAACTCACTCACTCAAATCACTAAAGACAAAATGTATCATCGTCATTTCCTGTTCAGATTCTAACCAGATGTCGAAGCTGTTCGGGGCGGAAATCGAATATGGTGTAGTCGAGAGGGACCATCGCTGTATCGTTTTGCGAAACCCACACGATATCGTGATAAAGCGATAGTAGGATGCGGAACTGCGATACAACGATGCACAATAACAATAAAGCCACGAATGGCGATAACACGCAAAGAGTAGTACTTATACAACAAGACATGGCAATAACACGAGACCATGAGAGTACTTATACAACAAGACGTGGCAATAACACGAGACCATGAGCGTACATATACAACAAGACGTGGCAATAAAACGAGACCATGAGAGTACTTATACAACAAGACGTGGCAATAAAACGAGACCATGAGAGTACATATACAACAAGACGTGGCAATAAAACGACTCCACATGGCTAGAGCACTTATATAACAAAACATTGCGGTAACATGAGAGTGCTTATACAACAAGACATGGCAATAACACGAGACCATGAGAGTACTTATACAACAAACCATGGCAATAACACGAGACCATGAGAGTACTTATACAACAAGACATGGCAATAACACGAGACCATGAGAGTACTTATACAAGACGTGGCAATAACACGAGGCCATGAGAGTACTTATACAACAAGACACGGCAATAACACGAGGCCATGAGAGTACCTATACAACAAGACATGGCAATAACACGAGACCATGAGAGTACTTATACAACAAGACGTGGCAATAACACGAGACCATGAGAGTACTTATACAACAAGACACGGCAATAACACGAGACCATGAGAGTACTTATACAAGACGTGGCAATAACACGAGACCATGAGAGTACTTATACAACAAGACATGGCAATAACACGAGACCATGAGTGTACTTATACAACAAGACATGGCAATAACACGAGACCATGAGAGTACTTATACAACAAGACATGGAAATAACACGAGGCCATGAGAGTACTTATACAACAAGACATGGCAATAACACGAGACCATGAGAGTACTTATACCACAAGCCATGGCAATAACACGAGACCATGAGAGTACTTATACAACAAGACATGGCAATAACACGAGTCCATGAGAGTACTTATACAAGCCATGGCAATAACACGAGACCATGAGAGTACTTATACAACAAGTATTTGTCACAGAGTGACGAAATATCCCCCGCCTGTACACCATAGTACCAAATATGAAGACAATCCAGCGATTAGTTCTTGAGATATTGTGGCAACACCGTTTTCCAACTCCAAAAACAGATTTGCCTGCTGTGACCTTGAAAATGGGGTCAAGGTCACCAAATCTGACAGGTGTATGCGGTGTCTGTATATACACTATAGTTCCAAATATGAAGACAATCCAGCGATTAGTTCTTGAGATATCGCGGCAACACTGTTTTCTAACTCCAAAAGCAGATTTGCCTGCTGTGACCTTGAAAATGGGATCAAGGTGACCAAAACCGACTGGTGTCTGCGGAGTCTGTATATACACCATAGTTCCAAATATGAAGACAATCCAGTGTTTAGTTCTTGAGATATCGCGGCAACACCGTTTTCCAACTCCAAAAGCAGATATGCCTGCTGTGACCTTGAAAATGGGGTCAAGGTCACCAAAACTGACTGGTGTCTGCGGAGTCTGTATATACACCATAGTTCCAAATATGAAGACAATCCAGAGATTAGTTCTTGAGATATTGCGGCAACACCGTTTTCCAACTCCAAAAGCAGATATGCCTGCTGTGACCTTGAAAATGGGGTCAAGGTCACCAATATTGCGGCAACACCGTTTTCCAACTCCAAAAGCAGATATACCTGCTGTGACCTTGAAAATGGGGTCAAGGTCACCAAAACCAACTGGTGTCTGCGGAGTCTGTTACCTTGAAAATTAAGTTAATGTTACCTTGAAAATTAATTTAAGGTCACGAAAACCGACTGGTGTCTGCAGAGTCTGTATATACACCATAGTACCAAATATGAAGACAATCCAGAGATTAGTTCTTGAGATATCGCGGCAACACTGTTTTCCAACTCCAAAAGCAGATTTGCCTGCTGTGACCTTGAAAATGGGGTCAAGGTCACCAAAACTGACTGGTGTCTGCGGAGTCTGTATATACACCATAGTTACAAATATGAAGACAATCCAGAGATTAGTTCTTGAGATATTGCGGCAACACCGTTTTCCAACTCCAAAAGCAGATATGCCTGCTGTGACCTTGAAAATGGGGTCAAGGTCACCAAAACCGACTGGTGTCTGCGGAGTCTGTATATACACCATAGTTCCAAATATGAAGACATTCCAGAGATTAGTTCTTGAGATATTGCGGCAACACCGTTTTCCAACTCCAAAAGCAGATATGCCTGCTGTGACCTTGAAAATGGGGTCAAGGTCACTAAAACCAACTGGTGTCTGCGGAGTCTGTATATACACCATAGTTACAAATATGAAGACAATCCAGAGATTAGTTCTTGAGATATTGCGGCAACACTGTTTTCCAACTCCAAAAGCAGATATGCCTGCTGTGACCTTGAAAATGGGGTCAAGGTCACCAAAACCGACTGGTGTCTGCGGAGTCTGTATATACACCATAGTTCCAAATATGAAGACAATCCAGTGTTTAGTTCTTGAGATATCGCGGCAACAAACAGGTGGGACGTACGGACGGACGTACGGACGGTCGTGAATACTATATCCCCCGCTTCGCGCTTTCGCGCGGCGGGGGATAACAAGACATGGAAATAACACGAGGCCATGAGAGTACCTATACAACAAGACATGGCAATAACACGAGGCCATGAGAGTACCTATACAACAAGCCATGGCAATAACACGAGACGATGAGAGTACTTATACAACAAGACATGGCAATAACACGAGACCATGAGAGTACTTATACAAGACGTGGCAATAACACGAGACCATGAGAGTACTTATACAACAAGACATGGAAATAACACGAGGCCATGAGAGTACCTATACAACAAGACATGGCAATAACACGAGACCATGAGAGTACTTATCCAACAAGCCATGGCAATAACACGAGTCCATGAGAGTACTTATACAAGACGTGGCAATAACACGAGGCCATGAGAGTACCTATACAACAAGACGTGGCAATAACACGAGACCATGAGAGTACTTATACAACAAGGCATGGCAATAACACGAGACCATGAGAGTACTTATACAACAAGACATGGCAATAACACGAGACCATGAGAGTACTTATACAAGCCATGGCAATAACACGAGACCATGAGAGTACTTATACAAGACGTGGCAATAACACGACTCCACATGGCGAGAGTACTTATAACACGGCTGTACATAACTGTTCCGGAAACACATTCATATGGTTCTACTGGTTTTTCAAAGCGAAAAACTCTCTATAATAGTAATATATTCTTATAACATATATCTATCGCAAGTTCCTTCAATAAATATTTCCCTTCATGCATTGATTCAGTATACAAAAAAAACGTTATCTATACGGATATAGATATATAACTTTTGTCAGTCTTAGCTATATTCTGACACTAAGGGCATAAAAGACACATTGTCTACGTAACTATTAAACAAAGAGACTCGATCGTATAACCAAAGAGTGAATAGTCTGATTTCAAACACCTTTTTCGAAATTTAAGTACAGTTATTTCCCTTCCTTGGCAGAAACGCTGGCACCAGACATTCTGAAAGCAACAGCAGTAAAATCCTTTTCAAATAAACAGTCACGGTAATCTCGAAGTATTTATGATATTCCGTGTATATTCTGGAACTAAGTTTGTCGAAGTTTGATCGAATATGACCATTTCGAGTTACCTCATGTATAACATGAAAACCCTTTTAGGTCAATTGTGACGTAATACTATCCACCGACAAATCCCTTTCCATAATCATGACATGTCTGCATAAAGCAGAGTCATAAGCATGTGTTTATGGATCACTATCAAATAGTGATGATACCAGGTGTCCGGTGGCATCTGCGATAAACACGAGTCAAGTGCCCCCATGAACAAACACCGGAACATATGATACACGTTAAAATAGGGAATTAGTCAGTAAAACGTCAAATTTGAAAATATCCTCGTCATGTCAGTGACCCTTCATTCTGACTACAGTCTTAAAACACCCCTTCCGGTCCATTGACTGCAGGGTAATAGGCACGAAGAGGGGCAATAACGAAGGAGAAACCAGACTTACCCATCCAACAGCGATGGACTGTTCCAGTTTGACGAGACACATTATTCTGGTAGCTACATTGAATAAGTTTAACCCCCTGGATGCCACAGGGACATATATGTTCCCTCCTCTACAATCCTCACTTTGAAGTCGAATAAAATTCAAAGTACATCACCCACACAAATACACTTCACAGTGTTGAATAAGGCGGGAAATTCGGTGTTCTGTGATATCATCCACTGATAGTTTAGGCCAAGCAAAAGTACTGAACATTACCTCTGAAAATTATGTACATCGTAAATGTCGACATTTTTTACACATTACTAAATCACCACCAACGGCGTTATTCACAGTATGTTTTGAAATCTAAATTTCGGATATTTACTCGGAGAAATGAATTTCAAAAATCGCATCACGGGTATCTGTATTTTATCAAATCACCAATGATCATTCCAAAACGTCTCCGATAACCCTACAATCGTTTCGAATGTTTTGGAAAATACGCAAACACGAACGCCAAAGTGAACTTTCCGCCATATTGGATAGTGTTTACACACCGTTTATGAGACACCTGTAACATCACGTATATTTCAAACTTAGCTGCGATACACACATCCTTGAATTCCTCATACATTTTAGAATCAAATGACCAATGGTCTTTGTCACCAATACAAAGGGGCTAGATGAAATCAAGCAAAATATGTTAGTTGTGAAAACGAAGGCTGTGCTCGAAAAACTGCACTTGTTTGAAATGTAAACAAAGCAAAATTCAGATTTTACACAGTGTAGCATTTTCTCCTATTTTGAACTATCCATTCGTCTATTCGTTCAAGATATTAGCTCAATTTTCAGAATATGCATGGGAAGAGAATCGTAGGTAGCATTAGGGAATCTAAAATAGATACATTGCAGTGATTTGATATTTTCAACAGAAATTGTCAAAGTTACCGTCCTGTGTGACGCCATGACTGACGCAAAATAACGCACAACGTCAACGGTATTTATCGGAATTTCTGACTTCTTCCGTTGGTTTTAATGAAAAATATAACAACAAATAACAGTACATAGATTGTCAAAATGTTTCTGATTACTTACATGTCACATTTATGTATATACGATCCCTGAATCAGAGAAAGTCCCCTCGTAAAATCCCGCGTACTGTTGACAGTGAACACGCCATTTTGTAAAAGTCGGTCACCGGTAGTGATGTCATACATCAACATTGATGTTCATATTGGGTTATTTCTTTGAGGTGAAGGTCCTTGAATGAGAGTGCACACGATCATTGGACCATGCTGTTTACAGTTTCAGTTATAATGTAGATTTTGCATATCTTTTATACATTTTTTTCACACAATTAATTTCACTTTGGATATTTGTCAATGTTCAAAATGATATACGTAAATATATGCCAAAACATGTATGAACGAACCTTTGATAATCTCCTGTTTGTTTGAACATTGTTTACATAAGAATTGATATTTCTTTCCTTTGGAAAAGGGTTACAAGATGAAGTGTAAATGTAACTAACTGCAGCATGTACGTATTTCTTGGGATGTGTAATAGTCAATATTATAAGTTCATATGACCAATGTCCATGAATAGCCGTTTCGTTTTATTTTACAACTGAAACTGAATATATTACTTTAACAAAATGAATAATGTTTTTCGTTAAAATATATGCACACATTTCTGAAAGAATTGTCTTGGTCTTGGAACTGTGATATCTAACGATTCGCCAGGTGCGCATTTGTCAAAAACAATTTACGAATTTTTAATTATATAATCAATGCGTTCATTCTTTTTTTTCAAAATTGTGATCACAGGGTATTATACTGTAAACTTTATTTCTCCAGGAATTGTAAAAAGTATAAAAATATAATCCATGCCATGTACCACGTTGGTTCAACATTATTCGATTATACTGATAATTCTATTCCAATAGAGCTTTCTTGTGTAATTCTGGGACGAGATGAAGAGAAATAATAACATAATAATGAACAAATATATGTCCAATATTGAATATAATTTTGGTTGTTTTGAAATATTCTTTTGGGTATTTCATTACGTAAATTGATGCCAAACAGGTGCGTGTCTTGTCCAATTAAGATACACGATAAACTATCTAATTGTTTATATAATCAAGACATTATGTACTTGGTGAAAGCAGTCATGTTATCTTGTGTCGAAAAAGCGTAAAAATTCATTTTACACATCGCGATTTTCCATACAATGAACGAAAATTAGGGTATATATATTAATCAAAATACCAGTGTCGTCTTTCTCCGACGTTATCAAAGACATAAAACCAGCCATGACGTCAAATAGAATGGCGTTATTTTTTGGGGACTAAGTAATAGGTTAGATAGGACCATCCATTTTTCTATTACCTCTTTTTTATGGAGCACGATTTTATCATTTCTTATGGGTTTCGGTTATAACTAAACGCATACAGTTTCAATATCGATATTTGTGTTAGAATAGTTTGGTTCCACGTGAACAAAACACCACGACACCACGACACCACAATACCCACAGCTAATTCTCACCAAGTGACCTGAGTTACAATACACTAGTGCTAAGCATAGCGGAGTTATGCCCCCTTTTTTTTTGTATGTGTGTCACCTCTCTGTCGCCTTTTGACGTCAAAGAGAAAAATCAATACTCGTCTCTTACGGCATGATACTTTTGGTATTGAATGTATGTCGTTATACATACGCATATAACTCCATTTGATATATTGTTATGTCGTTCAGATATTAGGCAGTATTTTGTTGTTCATAGTTTCCGTAAAGCTTCTAAATAAAATAATCGCCGCACAGTACTCTTATCGGTGTACGATAAAAAGCGGAGATATTTACTGTTTTTCAACGCAGAATAAATTCTCGGACAACACTTAGAATTGTATCTATTTGAAACCAGTGTAATATTTGCAGTTAAATTTACACCATCAAATAGGAAATTTAATATTCTCCACCTCTGCGTAATTTTATAGCCATAGGTAGATCCTGTGCTGAGTAAGTGCAATTCTTGGGCAACCTTCACTTTTCCGATCTTAGGAAAAAAATGTGCGTCAGAAAGAAAACTCGGCATCCAGAGGGTTATGGACTTTGCTTTACTTACTCAATAAATACAGGAATGCCTATTTAGTCGGGATTGTACAATCGACTCCGGATTTTCCGGATATGGAAAGGATTTTGTCGGTTTATTCACCACTGTTTACTACTCAAAGTACTGAGTGCTGGAATATCAATTTACTGTCAAAATAGTACTTGGATATGCTGAGTAAAAGTAAACGGTGAACTGATATATTCACTGCAAAATGACAGAGTTGCAAAATGTTGAGTTCATCACTTCCCAAGCTGGAGGTCGACATGTTCTCTTTGGAGACTTCAGGTATCTGAATAATCGCGATTGTTACATACTGCAAATGTGTCTTCCCAGGTGTAAAAGTCGTCTCACCACTGTTGGTAAGCATCTCATAACAATTTCTCCCCGCAACCATCCAAAGTTAGGAAACAACCCGCCTCTTGAGAAGAATGCGAAACAGAGTCAGAGAAGAAGACACAGCGATTCAACAGATTACATTGGGTTGAAAGATCTAACAATCAGACAAGCAGCTGTGTCATCATCCTTCACCAACATAGATGCTAACCTTTATTGACACCCACGAACGATGTTGCCAAGAGGAGCCACGATGCTATCGGAGGTACAACTTGAGGGAGTATGGCGCCAGATCAAGGGCTGTCAACCTTGCTGGCCATCAACGAGATATTTGCTGGAGGTGATGCAGAAAATAACTGAATTTATGTTTACATTTACTTGGGCGGATGACGATGTTCTCTTCAAACGTCCAATGTGACATCAGTATGACAACACTTGCCCACGTACAAACAATCACTAAGAAGCTGGGACTCGCAGCCCATCCGGACAGTAAGAAGAGCCCACCCTAACTTGTTTGAGTTCACAGCTCATTTACTTCGAATAAAAAAGGAGATCGAAAGAGGAGATTCCAATAATTTCTCGGAACAGTTCCAGTCCGGAGAAAGTGAGTGCAGCAACGGTACGCTGGAGCGACTGAAAACAACTTTTGCTCCAAAACCACAAGACCAGACTTCAAAACCCTGGTACATCTGGACACCTGTTGCAGTTGAAACTATGAACTGTTTTTCAGTGACTTGACTACACATCTCTGCAATTCAGTCATTCCATCACACATAGTCTGAGAATATATGTGTTTTCTTTCTACGTTATTCTTTTTAATCAAGTCACATTATCGTGACATCAGCAAAACGGTCTATACCATTTATCAAATAGGACGACACAGTGTTGTTGCCAGATCCCTCCTATTGTGACTACACAAGTATTCTATATTTCATTTTATTATTCTGTAGGCAGAGTGAGTTGTGGGCGCATGAAAGTGAAACCAAATGTCTAAAACGTTTTGAAAGCACTACTGAGTGTTGTAACCCTGATCAAACAGCGTTTGAGCAAGAGTCGAATGACGCTCTTTGAAATCTTCGAAAAAAGAGCATGCTCGATTGTACTTCAAACGATGGGAAATGTAGCCACCAAAGGCTTGAGCTAATAGAATATGACTCGACATGAAGGGAAAGTTGACTTTGGAAAGTGTACGTCATCCCTCGTGTCATACAGTCATGTGAATCTTTAGACACAGATCTGTATATGAACCAGACGAGGAAGTTTCAATGGTTTCTTTTATTTCTAGTTTAGGTTAAATCAGTGGAAAGGATGTGTCCATTTAACCATTATTGAACGATATCAGATCATCGATATACCTAGAATTCCTGTGTTTTGATTTGCACAACCGAGCAGAAATTTCTATACAAATGCATATCTGCTGACAAAGCTACTAACATAAGCAGTGGCAAATCAGAGAGGCGCAATTCAAGGTGGCGCTTTAGTCGATTGTGCCATTTGTGCCTCCTATAATATATACATGAATACCATGCCCTTGAATATGATGCAGATTGCTTTAACAATGTAACAAACGCAGCTCATTTCATCGCGAAGTTTAAAATAGAATGTGCTGAGTTAGCGTGTTACGTGAAAGGGAATTTCCACCCAGTCGCTAAGACAAGAGTGTCACACATGTACCTAGGTGCGGAATCGAACACGGGTCTTTGTGATGTGGAAATGCTTTAACCACTAGGTTACCTCGCTGCCCCCAAACATATTGGATCCTCTATGAATGTGTTTCGCATAGCATGACAGCGGCGAGAGTAATAGGGATGACTCGCGGACCACATGTATGATACGACGTGTCTTGTGAGGAAACGGTAACTCGAACAACTGGATTCAAGGATTCAAAGATTTATTGAAGTGAAAGGCCATAAGACCCAAACTACAGATAAAGTTATGTGACTCACAAGTTGTCACAATTTGTAAGGTGTGACTGCATAAGTATTATAATAACCACCTGTAACATTCAATACATCAATATATGCAGTCATCAAAGACTACAATTATTTTCTTATACAGAACATGTTACAAAAAGCTACTACTTTGCTACGTTAAAGACCATCTCATTACAAGAGTTTAACATACTTACTATGTCATGACTACCAAAAAGTGTTGCTATGCTCTTATGCGGGCAAATATTTACTTCTTATCTGTGAGTACAGACGACAATTGAAAATTACGTGGGCTTCATCTTCAAGTACTTTACATTTTGGGCACATAAACTCGTTCTCTACATCAACGGACCTGCTTCTTCTATATTTCTGAACACCCAATAATTCATAACCGACTCTAAATTATAGTAGTGCAACTCAACTGGATTCTTTAGTAATATCAGTTTGACATTAAAATGTTACACGAGAATTCAAAGTTTCTCTTCTTTTTATGCAAATTGTGTTAATGGTGGGTGCTTACATGCTAACCCTTTTTCGCGAACACCTGGTGTCATCACTGATTTTCAGTGATCCATTCATATAATATTCCCCGCTATTTTTGCCTTTTTTCCAAACAGAATCTCTTTCGTCGGACAATCGAGACTGGTTATTCTCTGGAGTTGACGTTTTACATTTTCATGATCACGCAAAGCGTATTATATTTTTTTTTAAATAGACGTGAAGGCCACACGGCCAAGCATGACTAAGCAAGACAGCCAACAGATAATTGGCACTGATTGTCATTACCATTTAATTACCTATCAGCGCTAATTACCCCCGACCTCCCGTTTGCCTATTGTCCATTGCTAATCTCCTATCAGCGCCAATTATCTGTTGGCTCCCCTTGTTAATTTCCACCTGTGTTATCTTATTACTTTTGTTGTTCTTACAGGTACATATATGTGTTCTCTGCCTCATAGCCTTTATTCGCCTGATGAAGGAGTAAGTACGTACTTCGAAACGTTGTGTTGCTCATAATAAAGAAGTTGACATCCATAAATTATCTTCCTTATGTGTATCACTTCTAAAAGCCTTTCAAAGACTTGATAAGACAAAACGTTTGCGCATGGACAGGTGGGGCAAATATCCATCTCAATACAATATTAACAACACATTAAACGGGAAAATTTCATTTCAAATATGTAGCAATATTTTTAATGAGCTGAACATTTTTGTTGCTGAGAACTGATTGATGGTTTCATGTACACAAATGTAATAGTAACTGTGGATGTAAAGTCTGCTTGTTGGTCTGGTGTTATTCATACCTGTTTCGGTTCTCGTTGAGGAAATCTGCAAATACTGTTTTGCATAATGTGGTAGGAAGCTGTTCATCCGTTCAGCACTCGTGTGTATTTGACGACGAGAATACAATGCGAGATACAAATTCCCATGCCGTTCCATCACCATCTTCTATGATTCGAAATTCATCCATCCACCCCCACGTGATTATTTCCACTGAAGCATCGGCATTGAAACATGTTTACACTTCAATTATTTATTAGTTTATTCATTCGTTTTGTATTTGTTGGTTTCGCTTTTTCACATCGTGCAACTTTATTCGTTCGTCCATTAGTATGATTGATTACTTGAAGAAGTGGAGTTTAATTGTTCTTGTTCCTGTGTGTGGGCTGTTTTATCAGCCAGCGTGTATAGTACATGTATGTGAAACCACCCACTCATGCTGATAACATCGATACTCCATTACACACAACCGACATCACAACATATAGCTACAGCAGTGTTACATCGTCACGCTGCTGCCACGTAAAAAACCCATGTCTACCGTTTCAATGATTACGAATTCTATAGTCAGGAATGCTTGGCAACAGTGTTATGGGAGTGGTTGGTGCTATCGTTATTGACAGGACATGCGTACCATTTTTGCGAACACCTGTTATCATCAATGAATTTTAATGATTCATACATTTTCACTGCTTTTTTTCCTTTTACGCCCAATGACATCTGTTTCGGCAGATCATCGAGACTGGCTATTCTCTGGCGTTGGCGGTTTATATTTAAAATCTATATACTTTGTGGGGGCACGGGTGGCCCAGTCGTCTGAGGCGCTGCGATTCGCTGTGCAGAGTTGCGTCCCTTGGGCACGCCAGAAACCTATGATTGTGGGTTCGAATCCCGGTTCACCCCGATTATGTTTCTAGGTTTGTCAGCACCATACCCATGCTCGTGGGTTTCACCGAAGAGGTAAACGAGACCTGCATCATTTCGGGCTTTGCTCCCACACTAAGCTGACACGCCGTGATATAACTTGAATACTGTTAAAAGCGGCGTTAAACCCAACTCATTCACTCACTATATACTTTGTTACAATTGTAATAAAGAAGTTAACACTGCGCAGTGATCATTTGTGACTTGTACATGCCACTTAAACAAAGTCAAAATGCCATTCAAACATATGTCAAAGAAGACACTATTTATGGATAACAACTTCTTTGATTACTGTTAAGGCGACGTTCCGGTATAGATCCTTAAACCGCTGTCAAGCAAGACTGTTTGACGCCGGTAAAAGGATCTATATCGAAACATTGCCTTTTCAGTAATCAAAGAAGTGTCTACTTTGTCATCCGTCAACTTCTAAGTAATAGTCAATTAGAAAGTTTGTTTCGAATATATTTTACTGAGCAGCTGACACATCACTCATCAACACCGGTATGCTTTCACAGCCACGATGATCTTCAAGTGCAAATACTGTTATATTCATAGAATTTTATGTCGTTTGCATTCTCTGCATATAAACGAACGTGATTATAAATTGTACATGGTCGACTTAACACATCGCAATGTATCACATTCGTTATATCACATTTCAGAAAGTATTATGCACCATTTGACTCCGACGACATTGCATCCCATCAATTTCCCATACCGTAACTATTTGAGAGGAACAATTTTAAATAATCTCGTCTTTACGAATTATCCGACTTGGAGTGTAGTTGACACTATCAATGTCACTCTTGTTAATTTGCAAGCCAAACACACGCAAGCTTTTAAAAGCTTTCTTCGGAATAGACATAAATTATTCAATGAACATTGACAGGCCCTCTGAAATACGACTGTAATGTCCGCCGTTCAGTGTAAAGACTACATGCAAATGCTTGAGTGACGGCATAATATTGATAATGTCTCGTTTCAATCGAACGTGTCCATCACATGTCATGCTATTTGCTCATAACTTGTCGTGCTTTCATTATACTAATTCTCTTTAGTACAGTTAAAATATCATCTTATACATTTAATCGTAATTATGCATTGGTTTCCATTTTCTTAACCCCAATCAGTTTTTTAAATGGCAATCATACCAACAGACCCTCAATTTCCACTCTGCGCTCAAGGTCATTTTATTTTGCCTCTACTTTTCCGCACGACCTTCCTAATGTTTCAACAATATCATTCACCTACACTAAGGCACACACTATTTCATTAAAACGTTCCTGTTATTTTATTCAGCAAAAAGTGGATGAAAAGCAACATTGCACAAAACAGAAACATAGTATACATTGGAATGGCCACTTCATATTCGTTTGAAACCCGCTTAAATCTGTCAAATATAACTGTTTGATCGTGAGATCGTCATGGTATGAGAGGGCTCAGTCGAAACATGTTGAAACATAAACGCCAACTTGAATAGTTTTAAACCAGCAAAAGAAATTAATCAGTTCATTCACGCACTGGAAGATGAATGACATCGAAACCATCGTGTGTTCATATTAGGGAGGATACAACGAAGGCACCATGTGATCATGTAAAAGAAGGCACAAAGAAGACACAACGTGTTCATGTAAAGGGTGACACAGAAGTCACAACGTGTTCATGTAAAGGGTGACACAAAAAAGACACCGAGTGTTGATGTAAAGGATGACACTGACAAGACACCATGTGGTTATGTAAAGGATGACACTGACAAGACACCATGTGGTTATGTAAAGGATAACACTGACAAGACACCATGTGGTTATGTAAAGGATGACACTGACAAGACACCATGTGGTTATGTAAAGGATGAACCTGAAAAGGCACCCCGTGTTGATGTAAAGGATGGCACAGAGAATGCACCACGTGTTGATGTAAAGGATGGCACAGAGAGGACACCACGTGTTGATGTAAAGGATGGCACAGAGAAGACACCACGTGTTCATGTAAATGATGACTAAGAAAAGACACCACGTGTTGATGTAAATGATGGCACAGAGAGGACACCACGTGTTGATGTAAAGGATGACACAGAGAAGACACCACGTGTTGATGTAAAGGATGACACAGAGAAGACACCACGTGTTTATGTAAAGGATGACACGTACAAGACACCACGTGTTGATGTAAAGTATGACACAGAGAAGACACCACGTATCCATGTAAAGGATGTCACAGAGAAGACACCGCGTATTCATGTAGAGGATGGCACAGAGAAGATAACCTGTTTGGCACAGATGTTACACCACGTGAAACAAGAAAATACTTGAAACAATAAGATGGTCTTTATATAATTCCGCTGGCCATGTTGGATGTTCTGAGTACAATTCCAAGCCAAACACGCACCAAATCCCATTGTTTATTTGCTGTTTCGTTTTGAGATTCATGCCATGTGTCCGGCATGGGGAGTGATTCTGACGTTACAATAAACTCCAGTATGTCGAGATGAAAATGCGTCATTTTATTAATACATGCAAGGTATACTCGCATTCTCGCAGTAAAACCTGCATCACTTTGATTTTCCTCCAAAACCATGCCGTGATACAACTAAAGTACTGTTGAAACTCACTGTGTACTACTACAACTACTTCTGCAACATAAAACTACGACAACCACCACCATGCTACCATTACTACTTTTGCTGGAACCAAAAGTTCTGCTGAAAGCACTACGACTACTACTACTACTACTACTACTACTACTACTCCCACATCTTCTATTTCTACTTCCACTACAACTACCACTAATACTACAACTACACAAATTACGTATACCACTGCCCCTACTACATTACATCTACGACTCCTTCTACTGACACTACTAGTGCTGGTACTACCAAAACAACCAATGCCACTCCGCCTTCCTATACACTAACTGAAATGCAGCTCACAGCGCTGTTGAAGCTGTGTCACACCCAAATGACTCACTCACCCAAACCTAATAGAATAATGTCCTTCATGTTACACGTGTCACATTAAACATCACACAATACGTCAAAACGTACATGCATGTACACTGCAGATCACATAATGTCCATTTCCTAAAGATCTAAAGATGGAGATAATGACAAACAAGTTCACTTTGTCACTTACAACCCATCTCAAATACCTTTGAAGTATACACTATCATGTTTATCCAAGAGACCTGTCAAATCTTCCGAGACATTTTTCACTCTAAAGAGCATTCTAATTCCTTGAAGGGCCGACGGATTTTGATCAAGAGGCATCATATCGTGGAAATCCTCTCAGCAAACCCATGGTATTGAGTTATGTATGAGATATCACACAGCTCGCGACCATTCAGTCACCTTGCTCTCTAGACATCTGCGACATCTTGATAGGTGACAGTGTCCATCTCCATTAAGTCTGCCTTGCATCATAAACCAACAAGGGGATATATTAGGGGATATATTAGAATACCTTGACGCACGGATTGTTTTGATGAATTGATTCAGTCCAGAAGAATGAGGAAGACTTATTGGATTGTCTTTAGAAATGGCGTAAATCCCCTTGATGTTATTGGTAAAACATGTAGATTGGAAGCTTAAATCTTAAGCATTAATATGACAAGATGGTCTGTTGTAACCATTCAGTGCAAGATGGTATTATATGACTACAGTGATGAAGGTCTTTGTAAGATAATTCAAACAATCCTAAGGTGAGTGAGTGACTGAGTTGTATTTTAAAGCAGTGTTTAACATCACGGCGTGTCAGCCTTATGTGGAAGGAAAGCCCAAAGTGAGGCAGTTCTCAGATGTTTACAAGTTTGGTGAAGCCCACGTATGGTGTTGACAAACCTTGAAACATATTCGGCGCCAGTCGGGATTCGAACCAACAATCATAGGTTTCTTGAGTGCCCAGGGGGCGTAACTCTGCACAGTGAATTATGACACCTTAGACGAATGGGCAGACCTTGCCCACCACAATCATTAAAGGGGCACTCATCTCTGGCTTCTTCTCGGCTGTCTGACACTGGCCGCTAGGGCTCACCAGTTGTCGTGAGTCGATTTGCTCGCTAAGGCAACTGTGCATGACAAGAGTATGGGCTACCCTACCGACTGCAAGGACAGCTAAATAAACTTGGAGGTAATATTTGCTTTACGCATTTTTGAACACTGATTGGTTACCCGTGATCTGTGAAGATTTCGACAAAGGGCGCGTGTTAATTAATTTCTTCAGCCTAAACAAACATACAAAAAGAACGGCGGACGCTCATCTGATGTCGTTATTTGGAAATACCCCTGATGGTTATAGTTTGATAATAAAAAAAAGTATTCCTGCAGTGAAAGCATTTTTTGATAGTGTGGAAAATACGATTACTACTCCCTTGTCATCCATGTTTTCTGGTATAACCCTACACATGTGTTTTTGTCGTCATTCACTTGGTGCTCATTTAATGAATTTATTACAGGTATAATTAGTGGTAGCACCACAGAGATTACCTGATAAAGGTTCTCATTTGGCATTGCTTGTGTCTGGGCTAATTATTTAATCTATTCAGTTCAATCTTTCCAGGTTTGAAGTGAGGTGAAATGTGTGTTATGTAATATGCACGTGGCAGCCCTGCAATATATGAATGACCAGTTGATTTACTTTTTTGTAAATCAACGGATCATTCCAAGCCATCAAAGGATCAACAGAAAATACGTTGATTAATCAATCACTCAGTCTGTTATCTTGCACAGTGGATATATCAAAAGTAAATTTTAGCACGTGTAGGTTTACTAAAGCAAAGGGAATACGCTCATATCATAGTGTGAAGTCCGATGTAAAACCAACATACTTTGTTCAAAGGTTTAACCGATAATACGTTGCTTGACTGCTCATTGTCATCTAACTCAATGGATTATTTTTAAGAACCGAGGACATTATGAAAGTAGTTGTCACGTGGGCTTTTTCAGCCGACCTTTGAGACTTGACACCTATGTGAAACAACTAACACAAACTAAGTGATCAGTTGAGAAACGAACACGGGTTATAATGCCCCGAAACGATATACATTATATTATATATATATATAATAAAATATTTGATTGTTACCGAGACAGGTGACATCGAATAAGTTTCTTTGTACAGCTGCAGACAAGTGGAATATTGTTCCTTTGTGTGGATATTCACTCAGGCAATTTTACAAAAATATATCCATTTATTTAACAGATTGATTGAAAATGATTAAGACGGTCAAAATGGCCTAAAAACATCACAGTAGATTCATTATGCTAGGATTAGAAGCCAAACAATATAGAAATGTACTTTAAATCCGAACATTTTCAGTCACTTGGTGATGATATTAAACATAAACATGTTTGGAATTCGGTTTCATAATTATACAGATTGACATATTTTTCAGTCAATATATAAAATAACTGAATATTTAGGCCGCAAATAAATTTCCTAAGTGAGAATTTTGCTCATTTAGACTGTAAGAATATAAACACGATAAAATAAGCAATGCTTAGGTGAAATATTTACATTGTGTTGCAAGTCTAAATAGTGTAAACGAAAATCGCACTATTACCAAGCAAGTGACTTATCAAAACTTCGTCACCATTACCGAATTGCTACCCACAAAGATACCTATCATTTCCTTATCATTTCCAAAACTGTATTTCATTTTGTTGATCAATGTGACCATACGCCCTTATACTATCAATAAAAGTGACAAATGCGCTTACGAATAGCGCAGCACAGGTCGCGAACTAGTCTAGATTTCTGCTATATCGGGTACTTACGGGGAAAAGACAACAACAAAGGCAACAACAAGTCCCAGGGAATTGCTTTAGATCAGAGCCCCTTTAAGCAACCGGGAAGTATTCGTAGATGGTATCGATGTCATAAAAACAGCAGACATGATAATCCATTGGATGAGGTATAAATATACTGACATTTGTTCGTTGATCAGCCACCGCGGTAATATAGTATGGTAAGTATGTCGTTCGCCAGAGGAAACGGACTGTTAATAACATAAATGAATTAGCTTTAGGTTAAACCAGTTTCCAACATTATGGGAGAGAGTATCAAATCGGTCACTGAAATTCTAGAACGAATGATTTGTATCATCTTCTTGTTGTGTAGATCTCAGATGAAGCGCGTTGTGTTGCCGTTATTTGAGGTTCCTGCAAGCACTTATATGACGCAGAGGTGATTAAAGGTTCATGTTAAATACATAAAACGAATTCATGCAGATGAGGAAATCATATAGAGTGGGATTGTTTGCTTCTTGTTTACGCCGCACTCAGCAATATTCCAGACATATGACGGCGGTCTGTAAATAACCGAGTCTGGACCAGACAATCCAGTGACTGATGTTATGAGCATAGATCCACGCAATTACGATACGATGACATGCACCAACCAAGTCAGCGAGCCTGACCACCCGATCCCGTTAGTCGCCTCTTCCGACAAGCATAATCACCTTTTATGGCAAGCATGGGTTGCTGAAGACCTACGGGTATTCTACCCCGGATCTTCACGGGTAGAGTGGGATTGAGGTTTATGCCAGCTACATACTTACCTTTACATAAATTATGCTAAACCTACGAGCTACGAGAAATGGTGTATTATCTGTCCCTAATGAATTCGTTTTTTTGTGAGAGCCGTGCTTTGGCGAGAGACTTACAGCATTTAATCACGAGTGAGAGGTAATCCGTAAGTTTGAGTTGCGAGTAAGTATTCTCATTGTTACCCATAGTTTTGTTTTACCGAGAGAGAAAAATAGACAAATGTGGGTTTTCTGATTTAAATGTTGATACTGAGACTTTTGTCTCAACTGGAACAAACAAGTCAATCAACTTGAAGCAAATAGTTATAGAATTACTCAGCGAGAAATAACGAAGGCCATAATCGGAGAGAATCTGAATTCCGTGATCAGCAGATCCTGGACTGACCAAGCAACCTATGGAGCCTTACGCCACTTGTTTGGTAAATTATTTCAAATATTTGATGTGTGTTAAAATATTCAAAGACTGAGATACCATGTCTCAGTTTAACATAAATACCCTACTCAGACACAGTATACTGACTCCGAGCCGACCAGTCCTTGTTTCAGCCCTGTAGTGCCGAGCGCCGGGCAGGGAAACAGCAAGTACAAGTAACGTCTTTTATAATAACTCGACATGGGGATCGAACCAACGATTAACCGCTTCCCGACAGACGCTATATCCACTAGGCCAGTTGACACGATCATATATGACAATGATGACGACATAATCGACTAACGGGCTCGGGTGGTCAGGCTCGCTGACTTCCTCGACGCATCTCATCGTATCCCAACTGTGTGGATCGATGCTCATAATATCAATCACTGAGTTGCCCGCTCAAGACTCGATTATTTACAGACCGTTGTCATGTTTGTTTGTTTGTTGGTTGGTTAACGCCGCATTCAGAAATATTCCAGCTATATGGCTGTGATCAATCCAGTGATTGACGTCATGAGCATCGATCCACCCAATTGAATCGATGACATGCATCAACCAAGTCGGCGAGCCTGACCACCCGATCCCGTTAGTCGCATTTTACGACAAGCATAGTCGTCTTTTACGGCAAGAATGGGTTTCTGAAGACCTATTCTACCCCGGGTCTTCACGGGACCCGTTGTCATGTATTTGGATAATTGTTGAGTGCTGCGTTAAACAGCAAACAAACAAACAAACAAAACACAACAAACGTAAGTGGTGTGATAACGACCGGTAACCATAATCTAGTTCGTCACGATAGGGCTCAAATATTGCCAAGGCGTTAGATTTTAAATCACTCACCATTATCTACTTCATCTTTCAATTATTCTTTGCCATCATTACCTTCATTCATACAACCCTAAGTACACGCAAACACCGCATGATGGAGATCCAGTAACTTGCCCGAGCATCCCTCACGGGAAGTTGGCTAAATCCCCTTCCAAATGTGCAGTCAGACACAAGAACTCGGCAACGATCCTTCATCCCTCCTATCTCACTTTTCCACACCCACTTAACAGCAACATTAAAATGTCTCCTCCGACTGTCGTTTGTCTTCGTATGGCCCGGAATTAAACCCAGATATAGTGATAAATGTGTCTAAATGGCGTTCCCTTTGTGAGGTCCAATATCCTGATAAATGGCGCAGTCCATTGTTGAAAATATACCACCTTTTGCTTAACTGAATCTCATTTAACGCTAGATTTACACTAATCATTATGCCCATGTATTGGTAAGAAACACTGGAGAATGGAGACCAATCTTCAGACAAACTTTGATTATACCGGCTTGTATGACACGAACAGGTTACGATTTTTAAGTGTCAAAACTTCATGAAAATTCATGTTATGTGCACTGCATCCATATTCATGGCAGTGACACCAGGACTAGGCTTATTAAAAGGTATCCGCAGTTACATGGTGTTTTTTTTCCTTTTTAAGATCTGTTGATATCTACATAAAGAAATGGTATGCACTTACATTTTCGTTTCAGACGAAATGTCTCCTCATTGCTCGGGACAAAATCAAAATCATTGCAAAATGGATAATTCGTAGAAAATATTGACAGTAATGTTGAATAATGAATGAATGTATACGGAATTATCCCCATGGGAGCTTTTTAACAGGTGGCACTCTAACATCCACAACAGACTGCAATATTAGACTGCAATACTACTTTGTCGGTTTTGTTGCCACGTTTTTATTTCACAATAGTTGGTGTACATGTACTGTCTACTTCACTGGTCATCTCAACATGGCCTATCAATAGAACCCGTGAAGAACCTAGTTAGAATAACATGCACTGGCTCTGAATACCAATTCTAACCCGGATCTTCGCGATTTACAAGATCAATGAATAATCAATAAATTATATTGACACGTACGCCTTAGGTACACCATACAGTCAACACAGGCAAAACAGTGGCTCAAATAATTGACAGCAGCAATCATAACATGCACTCGAATTAGTGCTAGTGCACTCGGGAATTCTGTCACTGTTGAATGGGCTTCGTTCTATAATACAGAATGGTGTTGGGATCTGGCAGGAATTCGGTAAATTCAAACATGTTTTCAATCAGCACTCGGGACGTACATAACATGTAAGTCAGGTCTAAAGAGGTCCTTGGTTATATTAAGACCACGACTCCTATTTTATGAGATGTATGAAAACTATTAAATTATGGCCAAATGATTTAGCCATGATCAAGTCGTGATTGCGACACATTTCTCTTGCGTATCCTTTTTCAATAACAGTGTCGATAGACAGGTGAACACAATCAGCTTATCCAGCATACAATTAGTAATGCGAAATGAAATAAATGTGAAAACATTTGATCACACTGTTCATCTTATAAACGCAGAACAGTTACGCTGGATTTAGATACAGATATTGTGTTATAATGTCTTATCCTTCCATATAGAAACAGACATAAACTAACGTTTAAAACTATTTTTTTCATTTATCTGTAAATATTTCAGTGTCTTGTTACGTTGGGGTCTTTTAGGAATTTTATATTATTTTGCCTTCAAACAAAAGGAACGATCAACTGAACAAAAGACACAAAACTAAATGGTATGGATAGATAAGATAGTAATTTACCACTATTTCCGTGTCACATTTTGGCGATATATCCATTTTCAGGTCAACATAACATATAACATCAACCAGATTCTACAACTTTCTATCGTTATTGTTTGTTTGTTTGTTTATTTATTCGTTGTGTAACGCCGCACTCAGCAATATTCCAGCTGTATGACGGCGGTCAGTATATAACCGAGTCTGGACCAGACAATCTCGTGATTGATGTCATGAGCATAGATCCACGCAATTACGATACGATGACATGTATCAACCAAGTCAGCGAGCCTGACCACCCGATCCCGTTAGCCTCCTCTTACGACTAGCATAATCGCCTTTTACGGCAAGCATGGGTTGCCGAAGACCTACGGGTATTCTACCCCGGATCTTCACGGGTAGAGTGGGATTGAGGTTTATGCCAGCTACATACTTACCTTTACATAAATTATGCTAAACCTACGAGCTACGAGAAATGGTGTATTATCTGTCCCTAATGAATTCGAGTTTTTGTCAGAGTCGTGCTTTGGCAGGAAACTTTCAGCATTAAATCACGAGTGAGAGGTAATCCGTAAGTTTGAGTTGCGAGTACTTATTCTCATTGTTACCCATAGTTTTGTTTTACCGAGAGAGAAAAATAGACAAATGTGGGTTTTCTTATTAATATGTTGATACTGAGTCTTTTGTCTCGTTTGTGACAACTGGAATAAACCAGCCAATCATACTGAAGCAAATAGTTATAGAATTACTCAGCGAGAAATAACGAAGGCCATAATCGGAGAGAATCTGAATTCCGTGATCAGCAGATCCTGGACTGACCAAGCAACCTATGGAGCCTTACTCCACTTGTTTGGTAAAATATTTCAAATATTTGATGTGTGTTAAAATATTCAAAGACTGAGATACCATGTCTCAGTTTAACATGAATACCCCACTCAGACACAGTATACTGACTCCGAGCCGACCAGTCCTTGTTTCAGCCCCGTAGTGCCGAGCACCAGGCAGGGAAACAACAAGTACAAGTAACGTCTTTTTAGATTAACTCGACATGGGGATCGAACCAACGATTAACCGCTTCCCGACAGACGCTATATCCACTAGGCCTGTTGACACGATCATATGTGACGATGATGACGACATATGTGACAAACGGGATCAGGTGGTCAGGCTCGCTGACTCGGTCGATGCATGTTATCGTATCCCAATTGTGTGCATCGATGCTCATGATATCAATCACCGGGTTATCCAGTCCAGATTTGATTATTTACGGACCGTTGTCATGTAGTTGGATAATCGTTGAGTGCTGCGTTAAACAACAAGCAAACAAACAAAACAAAACAAACATAAGTAGTTGGCTAACGTCCGGTATCCATTTTCTAGTTCGTCACGATAGGGCTCACTCACCACTATCTACGTCATCTTTCAATTATTTTTTGTCATCATTACCTTAATTCATACAATCCTAAGTACACGCAAACACCGCATGATGGAGATCCAGTGACTTGCCCGAGCATCCCTCACGGGAAGTTGGCTAAATCCCCTTCCAAATGCGCAGTCAGACACAAGAACTCGGCAACGATCCTTCATCCCTCCTATCTCACTTTTCCGCACCCACTTAACAGCAACATTAAAATGTCTCCTCCGACTGTCGTTTGTCTTCGTATGGCCCGGAACTAAACCCAGATATAGTGATAAATGTGTCTAAATCGCAATCCCCTTGTGAGGTCCAATATCCTGATAAATGGCACAGTCCATTGTTGAAAATATACCACCTTTTGCTTAACTGAATTTCATTTAACGCTAGATTTACACTAATCATTATGCCCATGTATT
Source organism: Haliotis cracherodii (assembly GCF_022045235.1). Lineage (NCBI taxonomy): Eukaryota > Metazoa > Mollusca > Gastropoda > Lepetellida > Haliotidae > Haliotis > Haliotis cracherodii. The sequence continues at coordinate 12,946,708 of NW_027266270.1, read as the reverse complement.
GGTAAGAAACACTGGAGAATGGAGACCAATCTTTAGACAAACTTTGATTATACCGGCTTGTATGACACGAACATGTTACGATTTTTCAGTGTCAAAACTTCATGAAAATTCATGTTATGTGCACTGCATCCATATTCATGGCAGCGACACCAGAACTAGGCTTATTAAAAGGTATTCGCAGTTACATGGTTTTTTTTTCCTTTTTAAGATCTGTTGATATCTACATAAAGAAATGGTATGCACTTACATTTTCGTTTCAGACGAAATGTCTCCTCATTGCTCGGGACAAAATCAAAATCATTGCAAAATGGATAATTCGTAGAAAATATTGACAGTAATGTTGCATAATGAATGTATATATGTGTACGGAATTATCCCCATGGGATCTTCATAACAGGTGGCACTCTAACATCCACAACAGACAGCAATATAAGACGGTAATACTACTTTGTCGGTTTTGTTGCCACGTTTTTATTTCACAATAGTTGGTGTACATGTACTGGCCACTTCACTGGTCATCTCAACATGGCCTATCATTAGAACCCGTGAAGAACCGGGTTAGAATAACAAGCACTGGTTGCTGAAGACCAAATCTTACCCGGATCTTCACGATTTACAAGATCAATGAATAATCAATCAATTATATTGACACGTACGCCTTAGGTACACCATACAGTCAACACAGGCAAAACAGTGGCTCAAATAATTGATAGTAGCAATCATAACATGCACTCGAATTAGTGCTAGTGCACTCGGGAATTTTGTCGCTGTTGAATGGGCTTCGTTCTAAAATACAGAATGGTGTTGGGATCTGGCAGGAATTCGGTAAATTCAAACATGTTTTCAATCAGCACTCGGCACGTACATAACATTTAAGTCAGGTCTAAAGAGGTCCTTGGTTATATTAAGACCACGACTCCTATTTTATGAGATGTATGAAAACTATTAAATTATGGCCAAATGATTTAGTCATGATCAAGTCGTGATTGCCGCACATTTCTCTTGCGTATCCTTTTTCAATAACAGTGTCGATAGACAGGTGAGCACAATCACCTTATCCAGCATACAATTAGTAATGCGAAATGAATAAAATGTGAAAAAGATTTGAGCATACTGTTCATCTTATAAACGCAGAACAGTTATGCTGGATTTAGATACAGATATTGTGTTATGAAGATTTATACGTTCATATAGAAATAAACATAAACTGTCGTTAAAAAAAATATTTTAATTTATCTGTAAATTTTCAGTGTCTTGTTACGTTGGGGTCTTTTAGGAATTTTGTAATATTTTGCCCTCAAACAACCGAAACGACCAACTGGACAAAAGACACAAAACTAAATGGTATGGATAGATTAGATAGTAATTTACTGCTATTTCGTATCAAATTTTCGCGATATAACCATTTTCAGGTCAACATAACATATAACATCAACCAGATTCTACACCTTTCTAACGTCATTGCTTGTTTGTTTATTTGTTGTGTAACGCCACACTCAGCAATATTCCATATATATGACGGCGGTCTGTTAATAATCGGGTCTGGACCAGACAATCCTGTGATTGACATCATGCGCATCGATTCACGCAATTGGGATTCGATGACATTCATCAACCGAGTCAGCGAGCCTGACCACCCGATCCCGTTAGTCGCCTCTCACGACAGGCATAATCGCCTTTTGCGGCAGGTATGGGTTGCTGAAGACCTATTCTACCCCGGTCTCCATCGTTCTTTCTAACTTTAAACAAACTCCCAAGAGTTTGAGAGAGAGCAAAGAGAGCAAAAGCCAGAGAGAGCAAAGTTCATACAATGCATATAGAGAGTTTATGGAGGGAGCCCAAAAAGATGCAGGTCTTTGTCGTTGACCACTTTGGTGAAAGCAACAGCTATGGTACTGACAACCTTAGAAACATTATCAGGGCGTAACTTGGATTCGAACCCACGATCACAGGTTTCTGGCCTGCCCAAGGGAAGCAAAACTACACAGCGAATAACGGCACCTTAGACGACCGGGCTACCCGCACCCCACTTACTAAATGGTAATATGTGAAGATCATACTGCCGAGAATATAAGATGCAAAAGTTAATAAATAACGAACGCCGCGATATAACTAGAATACTGTTAAAAGCGGCGTTAACCCAACTCACTCACTAATAAATAGAATTGCTGAGTTCGGCGTTAAACAACAAACAAACTAATAAATAAAGAACAATATGTAAAAGGACACTTTTGGTGTCCATTGAGTTACTCCATAGTTACTCAAGTAATGGAACTTCATGGAAGCTTACCAAATATATATATATATATATATATATATATATATATATATATATATATATATATATATATAAAATTATATATATATATAAAACTGTCTCCCACAGGAGATATCGTTTGGATGAGATCAAGCGTAGATATCGCTGCAATGAAATTACATCACAATGCTTTGCAGACCATTGTGACGTCACTGGTTACCATGACGTCACAATCAAATGACATCACTAATGGCTCTGCTACTGAAGCTGTTTGCAGTACTTTTTACACTGAAGACACTGCTAATTACTGTCTACAAATTGAAAAAATTGAAAGAATGATGTTGAATGATAAATAAAATCTCACCCTCGTGTCTTTTGATAGCAAATATATCAACACTCGTTGATAAAAGTGGCCAAAATCCTCGGCAAGCCTCGGAATTTTTCCACTTTTATCAACTCGTGTTGATATATTTGATATCAAAAGACACTCGGGTGAGATTCTCACTCTCTCTATGTATATATATTGTCAATGCAAGAGTATAAACAGTGTAGATTATCCTAGATTCCATGTGGCGTAAAGGGCAACATAGCTGTGAAAAGTATACGAATGGACCACTGAAAATCGGTGACAAGGCATCATTTCACTAGATCTTACATTCGGTTTCTTTCCCTGGTTTGAATTTTCCACTTTATTTATCTTTATTTCCATTTATTTTTTTTTATATGTATTGGGTAATAATACAAACAAAAGAAGGATTATTATGTGGATATAAATAAACGTTTCTTTAATCAAGCTACGAAAGAATTCCAGAATGCCATGCAAAAACATGTATCCTGCTGTTTTTTAGCTTCTTTAGAATAAATTCCGAGAGATGTGAAATAGTGTCTGCTTCATCTGTTGAATGGCAAAGAGAGAATAATAAGCTTCATGCTATAAATGTTTTGCAACTCAAATATATACAAACTGTGACAAAGGCATATTTGTAAGCAGGGATGCCTATGATCTGATGGTACTGTTACTTGCAGATGATGGAGGTACATTGAATGTCTTTAAACTCTATTTTTGGTCATTTTGTCATAAATGGGGAAAAGAATTGCAGTTGAAAAGCAAATGTGACTATATTTCCTAAATAAAGGACAAACCCTTTCCATAACCCTGTCCACAGTGCGATTCCAACTATCATAGCCCTGTGTTTAGGAATCAGTATCAATTGATTATGATGCCGGGTGTTCGAGAAAAAGTGATCGTATCCTGCAAAACCGGAGGCACCTGTCACACACACACACACATACAAAAGCAAGTCATTTGTTCACCTGAAAACGCACGGGAACATAATGGAACAAGTCAAAATAGGGAATTGCTCACGGTGACGCTCGTCTCTTGGCCAAACGTCCAATCCCCTAAACCCACACTGCTGCCACCAACGGGGAAACCAAGCACCTTACATAGAGAAAGTCCTTCCTGACTTTCCATTGACTATGGTCGATCTCAGAGACTGGGCCCCAGCAACACACTTGCCGGACCCAGCAATACATGTGTACATATCTGTCTGTGCGGAAATAGGACTATCAACTGAGTGATTGTGATAATAAATTGTAAAGATCACGTTTGTAAATAAAATAAAAATTGATGAGGCGACAACACAAACCCTCTACTTACTTTTAAAGAGTATACTTCAACATGTCAGTGTACATGACTTAAATACATAATATTTTCGCGAACACTTGCTATCATCACTCTTTGGCTATGACACATGCCCATGCTTATGGTATAGTCGGAATTAGTAGTACTACAATGGACTCAGCTGAAATAGTGATCTGTTATGACTCTGGAAATGTTTTGTGGCTTTTAATAAATTATAAGACAAGCAAGATGTGACGGTTCCCCTGAAGAAAGCTACGCCTTATTCCCTGATGAAGGTCTCAAGCTGGTAATACACAGATACAACCTAGTTGCTTAGGAAACCCACCATTACATTTCTTTGGTTCTTGAACAAGGGTCTTGTTTCTTTTGTTAGAAACATAATATTTTTTGTGAATACCAAGACATGCCAATTGTTTTTACAGAAGAAGCAGTTAAACAATTAGATTGACCTAACAATTGTTTTCACTGACAAAGCAGTCACACAATAAGATTGACGTCACAATTGTTTTCTCTGAAGAAGCAGCCAAACAATTAGATTGACATCACAATTGTTTTCACTGAAGAAGCAGCCAAACAATAAGATTGACATCACAATTGTTTTCACTGAAGAAGCAGTCAAACAATTAGATTGACATCACAATTGTTTTCACAGAAGAAGCAGCCAAACAATTAGATTGACATCACAATTGTTTTCACTGAAGAAGCAGCCAAACCCGTGCTTGTCGTAAAAGGCGACTATGCTTGTCGTTAGAGACTAACGGGATCGGGTGGTCGGACTGTCTGACTTGGTTGATGCATGTCATCGTATCCCAATTGCATAGATCGATGCTCATGACGTCAATCAGTGGATTATCTGGTTCAGACTCGGTTATTTACAGACCGCCGTCACATAGCAGGAATATTGCTGAGTGAGGCATTAAACAACCAACAACAATGGCAACACCTTGAGAATAAACCATGGAAATAATCTGATGCGTTTCTATTTCCAGTGTGTAAGTTCCATTGTATAGATCACACATCCTGAAGCTTTATAATATAAATTCAATATTATTAAATATTTAATAAATATTAAAAATGCGACTGATGATAACACGTAATGCGAAAACATTACTGAAATTCTTTTCATTAAACCGAACCAGCTAGGAACGTAATTCATCGTTAATCACAACGAACTATCGTATTTTTCTCATTTCCCAACGTGAGTCGGAAAAAAACACATTGAAGGTCAAAAGACATGCGCAGTTTAACTTGACCCAAGATTCCATAATGTCCGTTCTTGAGCGTCACGAACTCCCGGTCATCGCTTCTTAGCCCTTGTGAATCTTTCAAGAGTCCCGCTAGACGGCGCTGCGCTCTCAGTGGCAGTTAATCACGCTTTTAGTAAATTAATCAAACGACACTATTCCCAAGCACGTGGAGGGGATACGCAAATTGAGAGAAATCGTCTGAAATTTAGTGAAGAAGAAGCCTCGGCGGTGTGCTCTATCTGTTGGAATTCCATAAATCACTGTTAATACTCACCGAGAGTTGTCCGCGCACTTTATTCTATCCGAATTGAAATCATTTCTTCAGCATTTATGCATTTGGGTGAAAAATCGAGATTTATATTCGTTTGAAACGATGGAATTTGCGGTCGATCTCACATGATTTTCGTTATGTTTAAGTTACAATTGCAAAGGATGACTCATATGTTTGTTTGTTAATTGATTAAACTTGTTGATTAATGTCATGAAAACCATTGCTAGCTGTTGACTGTTACAGATTCTGTTTTAGGATCTCGTCTATTATGACATTTGTTCATGGGCTGTTGTCTGTTTTGAATTTTAAATTGATCGACGCAGCTCACAGTAGATATTGTTTCGTCATATTTGTAGAAAACTGATTGATATATATTGCGGCAGGATGTCAAACTTCTTAATCCCAACAATGACTTTTTCAATCACACACACACACACACACACACACACACACACACACCTCTCTTACCCCCCCCCCCCCCCCCCCCCACTCACCCACTCACTCACTAGCGCATACACACACACACACATACACACACACACACACACACACCTTCGATGACCAACTTCGACAACCAATGTTTTCCTGAATAAATCATGCTTAGTGAAATGACGTAATACCAATTGATTTTGGTTGTTTCAATCCAAGTTTTCATGTTTAGAGGCTGAATAGAATCGTGAGTGACATTACTTTCTCCGTATCATTAGACAGTCAGTAACATAATGGATACATATTGGATGTAGTTAACGGTTTTCAGAACGCCGCCGTTATGTAGTGGAGAGAGCGTCTGCCCGGACAGCAGAAGGTCGCGGGTTCGATCCCAGGCCGGGTCATACTAAAAGACATAAAAACAGCGTACTTCTTCATACCCTGACAGGCCTTTGTCGATGAGGGACCGAACAAGTACAAGCAGACACACACACACACACACACACACACGCGCGCGCGCGCGCGCATGCATGTCGCTACATTTCCCATTTCCCCTCACCACTGTCACGAGTGGCACGAGGAAGATAACTTCAACAAGCTGTTGCGTGCTTACCTTCAAGCATGGCGTGTTCCATTACCTGGAGCGATAAACGTACCAATGATTTTTCGTGTGGAACAATATTCATTTGGATTTTGTATACGGTGTGGTATTAATTATAACATATTTTTTTTCATTTTAGATTCAACTTATAAATCCGAAAAACATAAAATTATACTACAATTAAACCAATTCATTTCAATCTGGTTGTTGTTGGTTTCTTGTTTTACGCCGCACTCAGCAATATTCCAGCTATATGACGGCGGTCTGTAAATAATCGAGTCTGGAACAGACAATCCAGTGAATAATATCATGACTATCGATCCACGCAATTGTGATCCATGACGTGCATCAACCAAGTCAGCGAGCCTGACCACCCGATCCCGTTAGTCCCGATCCCTTTTACGACAAGCATAGTCGCTTTAACGGCAAGCATGGGTTGCTGAAGACCTATTCTACCCCGGATCTTGTAGCGACACGAATTTCACATGTTCATGGATATATATATATATATATATATATATATATATATATATATATATATATATCCTGTTCGCAATATGTCATATCTCAGACACACAGATTCGAAGACTGCTCAAGTGTTATGGAATGTCTTTTCATACCACATCTTTGAAGAGAAAGTAGGTAAATAGTTATCTTAATTGCACAAAATGGACTCTTTACGACACATTACTGTCAGTGGTAGTGTTCCCTCATTATAAGTCATGAAATGAATCACATTGTCTCCAACGAATCAGCTATTAGTATATGCGCATGAATAGTCAATAAGTCGCCAAGATAACCAAGGCTATTCAATCCAGTGTAACAAACATGAAGTTTTCCTCTTTCAGCGCCATTCCCGCTGTGTTGTTATATCAAATTTCAGCTGATTAAGCAGTTCTAATGAATCATACCGACCTTGTTTTTTAAGATGAAGGCCAACTGATCTGTGTAACTTTCATGTCGTGGCATCGTCGAACTCTTCATCGTCAGCCGTTCAAACTACAAGAGATGGAGTATTCTGAATCACTCGTTGGAAACTTCTTATCACAGTGCTAATTATAAAAACATAACAATGCTCATTAACAGCTCCAGTGAAGTTTGCGATCTTATCAAAACATTCCTTCGCGTTTGACCTATTGGAACATCTGCCTCTAGACATTCCACTCGTGTTCAAAAGACGATGTTATTAACTTGGCTTCAGCGCAGTAATAGTGACTTTGAATTACCACATTCAGAAAAAAAATGTTCTGCGGCTCATTTCATTACTGTCAAAGAAAATGAAAACGTTACATGAACTGTAGAACAACATTACACTTCTTTGAGGCAATTTGATGTACACAGATGAATAATTGAATCTTTGATATACTGACGGGAAGAACAAAAGGAACGTCTATAAAGAGCATTATTTATTTCAATTATAAAACTACGTTGCCTGATTGGTTAGTGTTTCTCAAGAGAATGGTGTATGGTCACATATTAATCCAACAATACCATTTCCCATCAGAAGCTTGTTTACGCCAAGAGGCTTTAGAGTCTGTTTGAGTCGCTCGTCATGTCCAAGGCCCAGGTTGAATTTCCCACATGGGTAAATACGCTTTTCCGGTGTCCCCCGTCGTGATGTTACTGAAATACAGCTAAAAGTGACATACAACCTATTTCATGCACCCACTATCTGTATCTTTTCGGGGGCACACGTGGCCCAGTCGTCTTAGGCGCCGCTGTGCAGATTTGCGTCCCTTGGGCACGCCAGAAACCTATGATTGTGGGTTCGAATCCTGCTTCGCCCCGATTATGTTTCTAGGTTTGTCAGCAATATACCCGTGCTCGTGGGTTTCACCGAAGTGGTAAACGTCTGAGACCTGCATCACTTCGGGCTTTAAGCTGGCACGCAGTGATATGACTGGAATACTGTTAAAAGCGGCCTGAAACCCAACTCACTCACTCACTCACTCACTCACTCACTGTATCTTTTCTGCAAGGAAGAGGACTAAGTTTTACTGTACGAACCTAAACAAATGGGATCGACTTTACAATATACGCATGCAGCATTATCTGTTCCAAATGAACCAAAACACTGTCAGAAACATGTTGCAACATGTTCCCTCTTTTTCCATAGGAAAATATTGGTTGCACGGTTTGTGCTCGTCCTACATTTATCTGTTCATCTTTGTTAAATATTTCTCCGCTAAGATATCACAAGCCAACAACTGGTTCAGCTCCATTAGCTACCAAACTAAAACGAAGCTGAAATCTAAATTTTATGGAAGTCGACTCTAAGATCTAAATGGGATCTTTTTATTCAACTGTGTATGCTTGGCATTTGAAGAAAGTTTGTTTAGCTGTAGACGTTTACTTGTTAGGTGAGTATGGAATGTCGCTATAAAGGCAAGGATTACAATTTTGAGGACGACTGATTCTGGCACGAAGAAGGTAACCAAGAATGCATTGACTCACTGTAGCTCATTGCACAAGTTGCAGTTAGGTTTCACGTTTTGTTTGTTGTTTAACGCCGCACTCAAAAATAATCCAGCTATGTGACGGCAGTATGTAAAATAATCGAGTCTGGACCAGACAATCCAGTGATTGACATCATGAGCATCGATCGACGAAATCGGGATCGATGACATGTATCAACCAAGTCAGCGAGCCTGACCACCCGATCCCGTTAGTCGCCTTTTACGACAAGCATAGTCGCCTTTTACGGCAAGTATGGATTGCTGAAGAAATATTCAACCCCGGAATCTTCACGGGTCAGTATTTAACATGATTTAAAACATAATGCAATCATTTATGCGTTCAGATGTATGATCCAATGTTAAATTCAATTGCAAACTTTCACTATAATACCCGAATCCCTGCACGGCTAAGGGCTGCAACTATCCACAGTGTGAGATGATGCTGTATATATAACACTGGAAGAGCCGTTCCTACGCCTGTATATATAATTTGTTTGTTTGTTTAATGCCACACTCAACAATATTCCAGCTATATGACGGAAGTCTGTCAATAATCGAGTCTGGACCAGATAATTCAGTGATTGAGCATCGATCCACGCAATTGGGATACGATGACATGCATCAACCAAGTCAGCGAACCTGACCTCCGGATCCCGTTAGTAGCCTTTTACGGCAAACATGGGTTGCTGAAGACCTATCATACCCCAGATCTTCACAGTTCCCTGAATATATATAACAGGAAACATGCATAATGTAGACCTTTATTTAAAATACAAAACTACTTGAAATGAAATCATTTGTATATTCCAATACCGCTATTTCGATGAAAAGAATTTAAGCTGAACGTTGATGGACCGTTTCATCTCACCCGAGATTAATCAGCATTATTAAATAATCAAGGAAAGTGGATACAAATCACAACTCCAGACTGACATATTCAGGGGATGAGGCATAGTAATTTATCCTATTATGAAATACTGCCGTACTTACGGTCGAATTCAGCTGATGGAAAACGGCATGGCGCTTGCATTTCGAACAGATACGTGTAATTGATTAAAACTGATATCATATTCATGGCGGTTCTTTAAATACATTCGGAAGAAACACCTACTGTGTTTTCATTTTAAAGGACTCTATCTTAGACACCTGTAAATTTCGTTCGAAACCGAAAGCGATAGCATGAGGTTCCTAATTTGAAAACAACATACAGGTATTAATTCTGAGCCGAAACCTTTACATCTAAAATAGAGTTGGTTTTATTCTGACACAATGACAAAATATGCTTCGTGTTTGATAACAATGGAAGTGCATAGTTAAGTGGCTTCGGTTGAGCAAAATCTTTTCAGTTGGCTGAAAGGGCAAATTCAAACATCAGTGAATATATAAATCCGAAAATGTTTGCCATATCCAAAACAATAAATATCACCATTATATTTGAAAAATTAATTAATTCAATACTAAAGATACTAAAATAGAACCTCAGTAATGAATAAAATAACTAGTACTGATCATATGAAAGCTTCCATGACTGAAAATGCAAGGGGAAAGACGTTCAGAGTGTCAGATTTCACTACAAAAGGAAATTGTTCATTCCCGTGCGATTTCATTGATTGTTAGATCATCGCATACTGTCCACAACCCAAAGCTTGTCATGGTTGGCCCGAGTTTCATCATATTTAGTCGTTTTAGGGGGAAAACGCCACCACTGAAAATGACATTAATTGATGAAATACCTGTACAAAGTACTTGCTAGTGAGAATTGACAACATTCGGCACTTTAAACATTGTATACTGGTATGTGGGGAGCAGAAAGTTTCTAAGTTGAAATTTCCACTAAATATTACATCTATCATCTATCATCTATCATCCTTCTATCATCTATCATCCTTCGGGATTGTTTTAATGCTAGGTTTCTAAATACATTTTCGGTAATTTGCGATATTTTCGTCTCAGAGGGACAAGTTATTTAAATCGCACCACTGTGTTAGTCTGCTTACCGATATTGTATTTTGTATATCAGTAGAGCTTTTAATGATTACGATAATGACAAAGCGATACTGTTTCACTCTCACATATGGCACTAATACAATGTCTAGACATAAGTTGATAATGGCCACAACACGAAACAAAATTCCCCTCTAAAATTTCCCTTCTGTATTTTTATGACAGACATTGGGGGGTGGCTCTTCCTGTCTGATAGCATAATTGTGTATTATATAGCATCATCTGCCTGTATTTTATAGGTCTGTTCTGTTAAGTTGTTTGTTTGGTTGTTGTTTACCGTCACCCGCACTCAACAATATTCCAGCTACATGACAACGGTCTGTAAATAATCGAGTCTGGACCGGACAACCCAGTGATTGATAACATGAGCATCGATCCTCGCAAATGGGATACGATGACATGCATCAACCAAGTCAGCGAGCCTGACCACCCGACCCCGTTAGTCGCCTCTAACAACAAGCATTGCTGGCTGAAGACCAATACGTTTTCTAACTGGTCGTTGTATGAAAACCACCATAGAGGTCATTGTGGCAGAGGTGGTAGGGGATTTGTCTCTACTAGTCAAATACATGTTAAGTTCATTGTGTCATCTGCCAAAAACCATGATTTAGAGTGAGTGAGTGAGTTGGGTTTAACGCCGCTTTTAACAGTATTCCAGTTATATCACGGCGTATAACCTAGAAACATAATCGGGGCGAACCGTGATTCGAACCCACAATCATAGGTTTCTGGCGTGCCTAAGGGACGCAACTCTGCACAGCGAATCGCGGCGCCTTAGACGACTGGGCCACCCGTGCCCCCCCCCCCCCCCCCCCCCATGATTTAGAGAGATAGAGGAGAGAAAAAGAGACTGAAAGAGAAAGAGTTGGGGGAGGAGTTGGGGCAGCTAGCAAATAGTGTCAGGCAGTTCACGGTTGAAGGGATATTCATTTTCACACAACACACAACCCATTCAACCTCACCCTAACAACCTTTGAAGACAACGTGCGTTATCTTAGATCTACCAAGGACTCTCCAGGGGGCAGTGAACACAAGCAGTCACTGTCGGTGATGTAAAAATGATGAGGTGTTGTATGTAGAACGCACTCTGTCATCGTCGGCTCACACCTGTATTTACACCTGAAGTTAATTCAGTAGAGGACTGTGCTGAAAACTGATTAAATCTAACGTGGGTGGATGGGGTTTAAGTCCCTTTTTCGTTTGTGCAGGAGAAGTTGTCACATTTCACTTTTGTCGAAGGTTTTTTTTAAACAATTGATATCTTGCACATAACAAGACCGAGTGCATTGATGGCTTTATTGCATTAACTGACAAGGTTAGTTGGATAATATGTATTTGAACTCTCGATTAATTTGGGATTACAAGCTTCCTCACGAGGAGCTAAACCGTTCACATTCACCCAACATAAGTTCCTTGGTTTGTCATCCAAAATTATAAACTCTTCGATGCCCAGTCCCACACTAAAATTTAACTGTTACGGAAACATCAATAAACCACATTCCCACCACGCAGTTGTTTTGCAGCTTGTATCGATTCCAATTACTTAAATAAACAATAACATGTTATCACTCAAGGATATGTTATCACACGGCTACAGAGTTGCGTCCCTTAGTCATACCAGGATAATGGGTTCGAACATCAGATCCATATTGTGGTCTGTCAGCACAGTTGGATTTTACGATCTGCGTCACCTTGGTATTTCATTACACATCAAGATGACGGCAACACGGGTGGCCTAGTCGTCTAAGGCGCCGCGATTTGCTGTGCAGAGTTGCGTCCCTTGGGCACGCCAGAAACCTATGATTGTGGGTTCGAATCCCGGTTCGCCCCGATTATGTTTCTAGGTTTGTCAGCATCATACCCGTGCTCGTGGGTTTCACCGAAGTGGTAAACGTCTGAGACCTGCATCACTTCGGGCTTTCCTCCCACATTAAGCTGACACGCCGCGATATAACTGGATTGCTGTCAAAAGCGGCATTAAACCAACTCACTCACTCACGCACATCAAGATGACACAGAGTGGTAAGATCGAAATTGTTCAAAGCAGCGTTAAACCAAACTCACTCACTCAGTCATCATTAAGATGCCGCATGGTTGGCTTCACTGTCCATGACATCTATTGTGACAACATCATTTCCGAGTCGTGTCATATGATACCTCGTCGAGGATGGTTCCATTCTTTTATGACAGCTATATTCCACGGCTGCATTGTGCGGTGTCTGGTCCGACCAACGTCAGTGTATGCAATAGGAGCTTATTTACAGCTAGTTCCGAATGATCATCCCAGAGATTTAACACAGATATCCCCTTTGAGATTCGCCGCCTCCGCACTGACTGTGGGGAGATCCTTGTGTATCGACTAATCCAGTCATCCCGTGCAGTCACAGCAGCAGCAACTGTGTCAGAGCCATCTTCGGACAGAAGTGATGACAGAATTTGTATTCTGTTTCAACTATAAATTCAAGCATGGCTGTGTCCCTATCTTCCGTCTCAAACCCTAGAGATGTCCGATGCTTGTGGTTCCAGTTCCTTCGGCGATGTTATTACAATGTGTAAACGCACCCTCTCCCAGACTATCCCACTACGCTGTATTAAAACGCTGTGCTTTTGCTGCCTGCTCTTTCGCTCAAAACTTGCAGTTGAGTTCACAAATGCATTTTGATGTACTTTTCCTTGAGTTTATTTTTGTGAAACGACAATTGTTTGTCAATGTTAATGTGGCGCATATGTTTACCGTTGCAAGTGTCTCGTCCATTGTCTACTCCTTTGTAAAGCCAATGCCAGTTAGACTTGTTCGCACCCGTCTGATTTACATCACTTTTTCAGCCCTATTCGAAAGTCCCACGTTGTACATACAGAAGCTCATCAGAAGACCATCTTCAAAATGACCAGGTCAATAGCCTTTGATGTCATTTTTTCTCAATACTCTGGACACCAATTCAAACCTTTTAACAACCATGGAGACAAATTTTATGCAAGGAAAGATAACTCTTCCGTGATAATCCGGACATTCTTGGCAATCGTTCAACCAACATTAAAACCGGAATATTGCCGGACAAACAACAAGTATCAGTCACTCTGAAACGGAACATGGTTTAAACGACCCTTGGTGTGATGGGACATATCGTCTTGACGCTTTATGGCCCGATAGTCCTACCACAGTGTCAGAAGGTGCGTATAACATCCGACCCCTAGCTATTCCACTGCACATGTTTCGACATTTGGGCAGACAACAACATCTCGCCTCCAGTGGCAATACAAATTAATCAGGGTCTAATATCCGAGTTCAGTTCAGACCGAGTAAACACACATTATCACTTGATCCTCACTGTTTAAGGCTTTCGATCAGGCAATAGAAATGTTATATCAGCTTAATCGTATTACTCTTTTTTTCTTAACTGCATGGGTTTAAGCATACCTCGACTTAGGTTCAGTGGCTGTTTCTTAATTAATGACTCCGCACGCGATGTCCTTTTCGACAAGTACGGAAATTAGAACGTTTCGTTAAGGGTTGGGGTTCATCTGATGAAGCACCTGATCTGCCAGCTATTACTGGCTGAACAAATATTTGATGAGTGAAATCGACCAAATCCGAATAGGAAAGGACTTAATATGTAATTCGTATTTAATGAGAAATAAATTGTATTGGACAATATTCAAACGAGCTCGTTTGTTTTATCGTTTTAAAATTAACACACACATCTATTTTTTTTACGCGTTTTAGATTAGTTGAATAAAAATATATTTGATTTCATTTTTGTTTGTTGTTTTATGCCGCAGTTACCAAAACCACGACAGCCAGTGCTTGATATTTTTAGGGGGCACGGGTGGCCCAGTCGTCTAAGGCGCCCCTATTCGCTGTGCATAGTTGCGTCCCTTTGGCACGCCAGAAACCTATGATTGTGGGTTCGAATCCCGGTTCGCCCCGATTATGTTTCTAGGTTTGTCAGCACCATACCCGTGCTCGTGGATTTCACCGAAGTGGTAAATGCTGAGACCTGCATCATTTCGGGCTTTCCTCCCACATTAAGCTGACACGCCGTGATATGACTGGAATACTGTTAAAAGCAGCTTTAAACCCAACTCACTCACTCACTCACTGATATTTTGAGGAACGCCCCCACGCCGTCGGTTAGGATGATGCACAGTCAGCCACGTCACAGAAGCTAACCAAGACCACACAGTTCAATTAAGTCTCCTCTTTCGACAAGCAGTCGAGTCCGGGGACCTCTTCTAACCCGGACCCTCATGACAATATTTTTAATTGGGCATTTTCTAAAAATTGAACGATATTTTATTAAAATGTATATTATCAATAAAATTAGTTTTAGCATATACTTGATACTCGCTTAACCAGGAGAAGATTATGTTATCATGCTAATATTCCAACTAATAATAGAACTAAATAGTTTTAGTAGAATTTAAGTATCATTTCCACAAACTATTGCATCATTTGAACATTTTATCACGAAAGACAACCAAACAAGTTCGCCTTTTTATGTAGTGAGACTGTATTAATGTGGATAAAATATTTACAAGAACTGGAGAGGGATGTCAAATACGTCACTCCACATGGCTATTAGCATTCTGCAACCTAGAGTGATATATTTTATTTACCGTCTTCTTACATTAGTGAAACATATCTGTGAAATGATCATGGATAAGTCTCATTCACAGAGTTCTCCAAATTGTAAATCAATACTTTTCAAAGGAGGGAATCCGTTAATGACGACTTTTTGTTGGTGAAATATTAATATGAAATGGATATTTCCGACTGAAATATATTTGACGGTAACTTGAGACGAAGGCAAGTTGAGAATGACGTCACACAAATAGTTTGTTAATTATATATACCATAATTGCCAGAGGATTTTTTCTTTACGACGCCAATACGTTTTCCAATGTGTGCAGCCCATTTCTGATATCCCCCGCCTTGATATTGCTGGAATATTGCTAAAAGCGGCGTAAAACCATACCCACTCACTCACTCAATACCGTTTCATCAGGATAATGTAAAATAATATTCTTCCGTTAATAGAGGGCAATACCAATCCTTTTAATTTCTCGAGAGTGTATGACGTGGCCTTTTCCACTGATTGATGGTCAAAATGGTTCATCTTAGGTTCCTTAAACATTTGAATGATAATGACAATAATAGTAACGATAATAATAATGATGATAGTGAGGATGGTAATGAAGATCCAGTACCACACAGGTACTTGCATGCAATAAGCGCATGACATAAATACCCCGATTAACGAACCAGTTTTCGTTCAAATTGCATTCTCTTTTCCATGGGAAGTATACAAACAAAATTGTTTTCATAATACTGTCTCATCAACCGGGTAAAGATATTCAACCATACATAACCATCATATATCAGTATGAGACATAACCAAACATAAATGCATATACCTCTCTATATATTATTCTATTTTTTTATCAGCGTATAATTCAATTTGATGTTGTTTCTTACGAATCATTACCTCCAGTTCGATTTAGATGATCTCCGATTTCCAAGACATACCGCAACATCTTCGCCTGGCGGAGACGGACACAAATCGCTCGGAGCGCGACACGCTATTTAACCCCAATGACAGCCAATGGATGTCGGTGGGGCCTCGGATTCCGATAATTTCCGTTATCTAATGCGTAGGGTACGAGGTTGATCGTCGTGGAACACGCATGGCCGAACTACACTTGTAAGGCAATCACACCGATTCAATCCTGGACGTCGCGAATTAATCTTGCTTGAGCGACCATTTTTGTAGTTTGCTCTCTGTGCTGTGTGTCTTGTTCCACATTTAGTGATGTAGAGAAGTCTGATGTTCATTTTAATGGCACGGGCTTCAACAACATGGACACACATGAGAATCAACGTATCTTTCACAGACTTGCTTCGTCGTATGCTTCAACAACAATTTCTTTCTGTGGAGTCCTTTTATTGGATATCATGTTATTTAGTTTGCAAGGGGTCCTCCAAATTACTGTTGAAAGTAGATTTTACTGGAAGGTTTCTCTTGCAACCGATAGTGAACCATTTCGGAGAACGTTTTCTCGCATTGTCTTTTCAATTGACTTATGCCATGATAGTTTCTCGAGCCTACGGTGTCTCATTTCAAATGACGTATTCCGTTTCAAGTGCCCTTTAATCCCTATTATCTAACATTTTTAAGCTATTTTAAGACAACATGTTGTCAGGCATTGTTGAACTTATGCTTTTACTAGGTTTTTTTTCTCAAAATGCACTCATACAAGTACATACAGATTCTCTATCGTCGGCATTTTCAACCTGTTTTTACAGGCCAAGCAAAGAAATTCAAATGTCTTAGAATGTTTTTCAGTTAAGTTTCAATTCATCAACTAAGGAAAAAAGATAGAGTCAGATGTGACAATTCGTACAGGTGGATATTGGGCCACGGGTGGCCCAGTCGTCTAATGCGCTTTAATTGTGCAGTCCCTTAGTCATGGCAGGATAATGGGTTCGAACCTCAGGTCAATACTGTGGTTTGTCAGCACCCTACCCCTGCTTGTTGGATTTTACGATTTGCGTCACCTTGGTATTTCATTACACATCAAGATGACGGGGGCACGGGTGGCCCAGTCGTCTAAGGCGCCGCGATTCGCTGTGCAGAGCTGCGTCCCTTGGGCACGCCAGAAACCTATGTTTATGGGTTCGTATCCCACTTCGCCCCAGTTATGTTTCTAGGTATGTCAGCACAATACCCGTGCCCGTGGGTTTCACCCAAGTGGTAAACGTCTTAGACCTGCATCACTTCGGGCTTTCCTCCCATAGTAAGCTGACGTGCCGTTATGTAACTGGAATACTGTTAAAAGCGGTGTTAAGACCAACTCACTCACTCACGTACAGTTTTTTTGGTTTTGTTTGTTGTTTAAAGCCGCACTCAGCAACATTACAGCTATATGACAACGGTCTGTAAAACAATCGAATCTGGACCAGACAATCCAGTGATTGACACCATGAGCATCGACCCCTGTAATTGGGATACGATAACATGCATCAACCAAGTCAGCGAGCCTGACCGCCCGATCCCGTAAGTCGCCTCTTTCGACAAGCATAGTCGCCTTTTACGGCAAGCATAGGTTGCTGAAGGCCTATTCTACCCCGGATCTTCACGGGTTACAAGTACATGTAGTTTTGGAGGCTTGTTTTAAACTAAACAGAAATGTCAAATTTGAAGCGGTTCTCGGAAGCCACAACTACCTGATGTGGGTGGGATGACAGTACTGTTACATCAGCGCTATCAAGGGATGGAGATTATTGCCTTCAGTCGGCGTCTTCATATGATAAACTTATCGTTCCTGACACAAGACATAAATGTTGTACGTACCTAGACCGTTCCTTAATTAGATTACGCGCCTTCTCATTTATGAAGGCAGAGAAAAATTGTCGGTCACCTCAGACTGGTTTCTTTTCCAGACGTATTAATGATTATTACTGCACATTATGGAATGTTCGGCGTGCTCTACATTTATTCCTTGTCGTCTCGTATGACCCGTTATTACAAGAGAGCTTGTGGGTTTATTAGAAAATGAAACATTGTCTGACCAAGCGTTCTTATTTGGAGGCTGAATTATTACAATGAACTGCTTTCAAACACGAAGAATGTTTTCAGATTCACGTTTAATGTTTATTCGTTTGGTTTTCTTTAAAAACAAGCTGGGTAAGGAGGAAAAAGGTGAGGGGGGAAACTGGTGTGGGTAAATGAAACGTGATGGGAGCTCGTGTAGGAATGCTTGTTGTACACGATGCTGCTCCGTTGAGCCGTGTGACTGCATTCAGCTGATTATACATGCGCCCCTTACCTCTGATCGTAGTTCGAATCCATTTTGTATTGGTTCGAGTCGAGTAGATTAAAATGACTGTTTGTGTTTGGAATATGAGTCATCGGTTTTAACGCTGGTTAGTCTGAGATGAGAAACATAAAAATAAACGGCATTTATATTAACAAACAAAACTATATAACAAGACTATAAGTGTACGCTTTGCCACTTTATTTTCAAGGTATTGACCACCATACCCATGCTCGTGGGTTTCACCGTAGTGGTAAACGTCTGAGACCTGCATCACTTCGGGCTTTCCTCCCACATTAAGCTGACACGCCGTGATATAACTGGAATACTGTTAAAAGAGGCGTAAAACACTCATTCACTCACTCAAGGTATTGACCAGCGACGCTTTGCTACAATGCGCTTCCATGCAGTTGTCTCAGTGAATGTATTCGCAATAAATACACGTTCATACACGTACAGGGCGGTCGGGTAGCCTAGTGGTTAAAGCGTTCGCTCGTCACGCCGAAGACCCGGGTTCGATTCCCGACATGGGTACATTGTGTGAAGCCCATTTCTGGTGTCCCCCGCCGTGATATTGCTGGACTATTGCTGAAAGCTGCGTAAAACCAAACTCACTCACTCACTCACTCACTCCTACACGTACACGGATACTCGGCCTATTGCTACAGTGTTATGCCAAGTAAGATCGATGGAAGCATGTGCTGTAGATATATTGCTGTGGAGTCAGTCTGTGTATTATAGAAATTACTATGTTCATTAGCCAGACAGGGTGTAGTTTCCAGTATTGTTATAACCATTGTCAACTGTGCATAAAATGAAGACAAGCAACGATTCGGCCTGGCCATAACCTTATATATACTGCACTCACTCACTCACTCACTCACTCAAAGCTCAAAGCTCACTCACAAAGCTCATTTTCTCACAAAGCTCTCTCACTTACAAAGCTCACTCACTAACTCACAAAGCTAACTCACTCACAACTCACAAAGAAATTCAGCCTGAAATATAATGTGTTGTTGTACCTCTGTCAAACACAACTGCACGTTTGAAGCGCTGATAGTAAAACTAACCTCCAACAACATCTCCACAAACACCCCTAGGCCTAACCCCAACACTTGTCAACCCCTCACAAAAGAAACGTCTCGAGGATGTTCGAGGCACCATACACCTCGCGAAGTAACAGCATTTCCCACATGTAGTAATGCTAGGCAATGAAACGTGTCATCCGAGGCCCGTAGGATAGACGTTTATAATCATTTGAGCGCAGGGTTTGCGCATATTTACGCGTTTTTCTTATGAAATCAACTTTCAAGTCTCTATGTACATATATAATAGATACAGTTTCAGAGCATAGACCTTAATATTAGGGGTAGAATGGGTCTTCAGCAACCCATGCTTGCCGTAAAAGGTGTCTATGCTTGTCGTAAGAGGAGACGGGATCGGGTGGTCAGGCTCGCTGACTATGCTGCATATCATCGATCCCAATTGCATCGATGCTCATGATGTCAATCATTGGATTGTCTGGTCCAGACTCAATCATTAACAGACCGCCGTTATATATCTGGAATATTACTGAGAGCGGCGTTAAACAACAAACAAACCAAACCAAACCTTAATATTAGTGCGAGGCAGAGGCATGAGCAATGCGTCACGCCGTCTGAGTTCGGGGACTCAAAAAAGTCAGATCACACAGTTTGACAGTCCTATCCTGAGTATTTCTTTTACGACAGGCATTGGATAATCAAAATATATTTTGCCAGGAATCCCCACGGGGCTTTTCTCAACCAAAGAGCTGGCGTATCCTGGCGTTCCCATAATACAGTTCGCCCCGAAGACGCCAGTAACGCCTTAATGAGGCAAACGGGTGACAAGGCGTCCGATCCTCAGACATGTCTCTCACTACGAAATGATGGCAAACGAGGTAGAAATAAAACAAATGGGACTAACACACCACATTCAGAACATTTCCAATGCGAACACCTAGATCCAACACGTCACTGTTTACACTCCACTATACTTCACGAGGACCTGTTATTACGCAGACAAGTATGCTTTCATGTCACACGTCTACAGCGTACGTGACACCTTCAACAAAATACATTCACACAGTCCATTTGTCACTGCTTGAGCAAGGGCTGGACTTGTTGCTTGGTTACTTATGATGTGTGAAGGGGGATTCTTTACAAATCCATTATATTCTTTCCTTTCATAGTGCCGCAACCTTTTTACTACTACAAGACGCGGGTTAGAATAGGTCTTCAGCAACCCATGCTTGCCGAAGAAAGGCAGCTGTGCTTGTAAGAGGCGACTAACGGAATCTAGTGGTCATGCTCGCTGACTATGCATGGTCGCTGCATATCATCGTATCCTAATTACGTGGATTGATACTCATGATGTCAATCACTGGATTGTCTGGTCCAGACTCAATTATTTACAGACCGCCGTCATATAACCGTAATATTTCTAAGTGCCGCGTTAAACAACAAACAAACATAAAATACAATTCTTTTACGAGTTGCGTCCTCTATAGAGCATTCTTTAGTCATGCCGGCATCTTATCAGTGTGTTCGAATCCAAAAAACATACCCGTTCTCGTGGGTTTCACCAAAGTGCCAAACGTCAATGACCTGAACTCTACGTACTTCCCTTTCACATCAGGCCAACACGCCGTGGCATAACTGAAATACTGTTGAAAGCGTAGCTGAATCCGACTCACTCACTCACTACTGTGAAATCAACGGTAAATGCCTCAGGGGTGGTGGGGTAGCCTTGTGTTTGAAATGTTGTATCATAACTCTGAAGAACCGTAATCGTTTCCCAACGTGTATGCAATGTGTGAAGCCAATTGTTGGTGTCCCCCGCCTTGCTATGTAATGGGTGATTGTATATCTCAATTCACTCACTGCATATAATCTGCAAAGAGTTCAATAACCTTGTGTCATGATATGACTGAAATATTGCCGATTGGACTTTAAATGTTAACTCACTCACTCCATAGCCTTGTCTATGTCGAAACGACCGCCCAATAGGTTCTTCGCGTGCTTCAATATCAGCATGTGGAATTTAAATATTTGCATTGAAAACTCGTAATTCTTCAGTTACCGAAGTAAAGCCTTTTGACTAACATCAATACGTTTTGCTAAAAGAATCAAATTTTGATGTAAATTTGCATTGTAATATATCCAGTTTCAGACCACGAGTGTTGACATCTTGTCTGACTGTGAATCCTTTTCACACGTCAACTCATCGATCGTAGATATAACAATACAATGCCAGCTACACACGAACGGCTGTTTACTCTGCTGCAAGTCAATCGGATGTTCGGTGGAATGTAGATGAAATAAATTGCGAAAACAATCCATTTTCATTAAAATTTATTAGATTTTTCACTTTCCCCCAAACTACAGTGGACATGTTGAGTGTCAGGTTGCGTTTATTCAATGCCTCACTTATTTGCCATATTCCTGTTATCGGCGGCCATGTTAGAAGATGAAGTATTGGATCATGCCAGGTATATTAAGTGAGACAGGTTGAATTAAGTCACATGTCACGATTCAAGTCGAGTCAAGTATAGAGGGTTAATACACAACGAGTATCACAGACACACAAGCCATATAGATTTCACATTCTGAATTATTTACACAGTAACGTTTCGAAGCCACTTCCTGCTCCTTCATCGGGGAAGCTATACAAATCAGGCAAAGCTCTACAGATACATACGGGCAGACAGTTAACCAGATAACATGCAACAGAATACACTGTTTGGGTACAGTATTGTTAAAGTGGTAGTGGTGATTAACCATGTGTAGTTACAGATGAGTTCATCCTTTTTTAAGTCCGAGGCATTAGGCAGGATCATTCCTGGAGCTATGTTAATGAGTGCGTGGTTCATCTGATCTGGTTGATGGCTCCTTCCCCAGCTGTGGATGTTGGTCTGAGTGAGTGAGTGTGTATGGTTTTACGCCGCTTTTAGCAATATTCCAGTCATATCCCGGCGGGGCACACCAGAAATGGGCTGCTTTCATTGTACCCATGTCGGGAATCGAAAACGGGTCTTCTGCGTGACGAGCGAACGCTTTAACCACTTGGCTTCCCGACCGCCCCAGATGTTGCTCTGAAGACGGTCGATGGAATACTAGTACATGCCCATATCCTATGTCTCTTTGAATCATTAACTTTTAATGCCTTTCAGGCAAATATCAGTTCTGCACAAACGTTCTAACCTTCTTCAGAATCGTATATTATTATGAAAAAGCCAAATTTACATCAAATGATATTTTAAGGCAACTACGATAGATTACGTTTACTTCCTTATATGGTTTCACGCAATATTGACGGTGGTATTTACATAAGTTTATACCAGACAAACGAGAGTGAGTGAGTGAGTGAGTGAGTGAGTGAGCCCGTCCCCCTCGTAAATGTTTAGGATTACAGAGGACGCATGTTCGTAGAGAGTGGCTGTTTATCGATCTAGATATTGCTATTTAGTATTGGGTTACACAGTTAAAATATCAGGCCCAATTCCAATAAGCGATCTCAACGATACGACAGTCATAATCTGGGTTAAATTAAGAGAGTTACAGAGATAAAATCGATTTGTCGATGGGGGTCCATACCTGAATGCGTATCTATATAACCCGTCGGCGTGAGAAGCTCCTCACAATTTGACAAAACACTTTCCACAAGATGTATAACAAGAGGGATGATTTCAACCTTCCAATCGTCAACTTTCCCTTCATGTTGAGCAATATTCCAGCAGCTCCAGCCTTTGGTGTTCACATTTCACAACTTTTGAGATACAGTCGGGCATGCTCTTTCTACCAAGATTTCAATTTGTTTGATCAAGGTTACAACATTCAAGGCCTCAGTAAAGCTTTCAAAAGGTTTCATTGAATACATGTAGAGGTCATTTTCAAATTTGGCGCATTAGTGATAAAAATTATGTCCGAGGCAATTCTTCTTTTGACTTGTACCAAATGCTCCTGTGTTTTTCCAATCCTGTGAATAATTGACTTGCCCTTGCGTGTGTTTGTGACGGATGTCATCGGTGGGGCAGGATACGCTCACCCTTTCGCAAACACCTCATAGCATCACTATTTGATAGTGATTCATAAACATGTGCTTATGACATAGTCGGAATCGACTCTGCTTTATGCAGAGATTTCTATTGGATATGGGAAGGTTTTGTAGCTTTATGTACAAAATAGATAATCAACTCTCACCCGAATATCTTTGTATGCTTATTCGTAATACAGTTTCGGAAAACACAAATCATTACTTAAGGATAAATCTAAACTTCAAACAGTAAAGTGTAAAACAAAAAGCTTTCGCAGGTTTATTTATACCAGCCACAACACAACTTTGGAATATGCTACCAGAAAACCTGACGGGGACGGCGGCCGTTACACAATTACACAATTTAAGAACTTGCTACATGGAAGGGGAGGTAATGTTATACACTGGGATTTAATAATGGACACAGGTTGTCTCAAATTATTCACTGTCGCCTCAGGCTTGACTGCAGTGATCTTAACGCAATTCAGTATAATAGACATATATTGGATGCTACAACTTGTTCCTGCTTTACATTTCTTTTGTGTGTGTTCAAATTACTACATTCTTCGAAATGAAATATATTTTTACCAACCTGGTTACAAACAGTGCTATACGGTAACTCGTATTTGAGTAAGGAATATCAAATCAATATATTAAATTATATACAATATAATATATGGCAGATTCTCAATGAAGTAAAGGCATTAGTTAATATAAACAGCAGAAATATTTATCATATATACGACCCGTGAAGATCCGGGGTAGAATAGGTTTTCAGCAATCCATGCTTGCCGTAAAAGGTGACTATGCTTGTCGTAAGAGGCGACTAACGGGATCGGGTGGCCAGGCTCGCTGACTTGGTTGATGCATGTCATC
This sequence comes from Haliotis cracherodii, assembly GCF_022045235.1. Taxonomy (NCBI): domain Eukaryota; kingdom Metazoa; phylum Mollusca; class Gastropoda; order Lepetellida; family Haliotidae; genus Haliotis; species Haliotis cracherodii. The sequence continues at coordinate 12,922,052 of NW_027266270.1, read as the reverse complement.
GTTATCCCACTTGCGTAGATCAATGCTCATGATGTCAATCACTGAATAGTCTGGTCCAGACTCGGTTATTTACAGACCGCCGTCATATAGCTGGAATATTGCTGAGTGTGGCGTAAAACAACAAACAAACAATGTGTTCTTTGATAGGCATTTGAAGTTGGAGTACTTAGTAAGGATACTTCCAGGAATACAGCCCTTCTGTTTAACTAGGTAATGCAGAAGACTGCAGTGTTTGGGAGAATTCACGTTCTCCTTAAAGTTGTAGGTGGGTTGACAAGGCAGCGCAGGGAAACCCCATTCACTGTCTTGGCTGCGTGTTGAGGGTGAGCTGAGCCCTGAGCTGATTAACCTAACCAGCCTGTGCTAGGACCACCAAAACCCACTTTGCTGCATTTTTATTTTAATCTATAAATAATAATGATAGTAGTGGTAGTTTCAGTTGTAGTATTTCTCTCTTCTCGTACAGATGGTGTTGTCATCGATAAGGCTGCCGGAGACAGCGCTATCTTAGATTTCTGGGGTTATTTTTGTTTCCGTGTAAAGTTTCACTGTAGTCATTCATCCCAGAAATGCGGGGCTTACCGTGCAATACTCTAATGACATTTGCAGGTGTCTTTTGCGTGTGCCTAAGTACGGAATGAGTGCATTCCTAAGTCGTATGTTAATATCACGTTCATCAACGTTAATCGATAAAATGAGATTAAGGTTCTCGCGGTGCGGTTTTATCGTGCGGTTGGAGCTGCGACTGATACGTTACGTTCAGAGTGGCTAATGATGTTTTATCATCAACGACTGCGACAACCTCGTCGACCCATGTGTGCAGCAAGTATTTGTACGGTAGCTCCAAAGCCGGCTTAACATTTATATTTGCGTTTTTATGTTTTCTTTTCTTATTAATTTGATAATTATAATACAGGTCGAGCTATCATTAAAGAAGTTCGTAATTAAGATCATTTATGTAAAGGGCAGCTTGTTATGACAAAATTCGCAAAAGGTGAATGAGCATCTCCTCTGTTTTTATTTATGTCAGCGCTTTTAAACACATAAATGTTTTCTCTGGTGAGTGAAGCCATCGACTAAGGGTTTATGTTTACATAGTTGCAGGCCATATGGACTCATCCACCTGATTTAATTGCTTATCTGTGAAGATCCGGGGAAGAATTGGTCTTCTACAACCCATGCTTGCCGTAAAAGGCGACTATGCTTGTCGTAAGACGCGATTAACGGGATCGGGTGGTCAGGCTCGCTTACTTGGTTGATGCATGTCATCGTATCCCAATTGCAGGGATCGATGCTCATGATGCTAATTGCTGGATTGTCTGGTCCAAACTCGATTATTTACAGACCGCCGTCATATAGCTGGAATATTGCTGAGTGCGGCTTAAAACAACAAACTTTATGTTTTTGATTTAGAAGTTGGAGAACTAAGTAAGGATACACTCGTTGATAAAAATCGAAAAAAACACCTCGGCAAGTCTCGGAGTTTGTCCACTTTTATCAACTCGTGTTGATATATTTGATATCAAAAGACACTCGGATGAGATTCTATGTGTCTAATAGCATACAAAGTATAAGGGTGTACGAGTTGCATTTGCAGTTTCTAACGCCTTGTGTACATGGTGCAGTGGTAGCAGTGTCAGCCGTAGGTCTGTACGATGGACATATCATTGGTTTGAATCTCCTGCCAGTGGTGCTCGTACCCTTGTAAAGATATTAGCCCCTCCTGCCTCGCCATGACATCATTCTTGACTGTAGCGTTTAAACCCAAACAAATAAATCAAAACAATATCTACTTTTGATATATGCAGTCAGTGTAGTGTGTGATATTCTTCCCACGTATACTTATTATTATGCATATTTATAAGCGTGATCATATTGGGTATTTTACCATCTTTACTGTTAGTATGATACTTATATACTTATACTGAAAATGTGATAAACATTATTGATTAGTGTGTTAACATGGTAAATTCTTTATCGTATCTGAAAAAGCTGTATATGAAGAATTTTCTTGTCCTCTATATCCATCAATGTATACATGTAGGTGCCATTTGCAGAATAACCTCGAGTGATACATCTCCCAGTACAAGATGTGTGTCACTGACACATTCCATTAGATTTGTTTAGAGTCAGTCCACACTTTTACACATAACATATATAATGGGGTAACATCTCTGAATATTCACAAAAGTTGATAATTTGAAGATTGGTATTTTTATGTGCTTGAATATTGTCATCATCTTTGTCACTTTGAACCACTTCATCACTGTCTATGTCATTCGGAACATACTCATTCTCTCCATTTTCATCTTCATCAGAAGTACAATTATTTTCTATCAAAATTTTACTTCCTACCGATGCATGTAGAGTCCGTTTGGCTCGATGAAATGCAAAATTGGGAATATTCAAACAATGCATACCCTGTACACAACAATGTTGCAAATTGCACTTGGAGTAATTCCTGCTTTGCTGACAAAATAAATTGTAAAAATATCTACAGTATCTGCCGCTAAATGACATATATATTCTTATATTCTGTTGGATATCTTTATAACATTTGATATATTTCTTCAAAGTACATGTATTTCGTAAGACAACGGAAAATATATGTAAAGTAAGTAGTCTCCGACTGTGTTTCCAAAGCGTTGCCACAGTAACACCAGGTTAAAGTTTTATTTCAAAAAGACAAAGGGAGTTCTGAGATGAAGCATCAGTGTTATTAAGTATTGGTACGTGTGAGAGTAAACATCTATCTCTCTATAAGACTGAGGGGACACGATGGACAGTAATAATCAGTAACACGCCTCTGAAGGCTTCTCATATGACGCTCGCCAAGTCAAATGTCTTCTTTTCAAACTTGGTTGGCAAAGCTTCTTTCTACAATTAGTTAGTTTCCTTACCAAGTTCCTTTAGTTTGTCTGGATCTCTGCCATAGGCAGATGTACACACAGGCAAGGGACACAATACGGCATGCCTAGTAGGATTCTATTTCCTTTCTCCACACTGACATCGCTGTATCCAAACTCGCTAAATCGCTCTTTGCGCTTGGAAATCTGGAGAAATGACACTTTTGTACTTTTGTTTGATGAACTGGTACACACACACACGCACGCACGCACGCACGCACGCACGCACGCACGCACGCACACACGCACGCACGCACAGGACAGAATATCCAAGTTTGTGTCTTCAGCGAGAATAATGGAAATGACATCACCGTCATGTAGATTATGCACTGTACAAAACACAAAACAAATGGTGTACGTCTCTCCACGACAACATCACAGCTGCAGCTCGTCGATGTATAAGAGCTGGTTGAGGAATCAGGGTAGTTGTTGCGTTTTAGTTCATAAAGAAATCACATATGACTTTTAGGAGTGTAAATGTGAACTTTTTGTGGCTAATCAACATATCTTAGGTGTCCCCATCCGTATCATCCGGAGCTGTTCTGCTGTCAGTTTGGACATTCCTTTGTTGATGATGCGTATGCATGAGGGTACCCCCCGGTTCATGCGCAAATAAAACCTTTTGTGGTCCCTAGTTTAAATATGTCGTTCCCCGCGTACAAAGACGTTGTCACGGTTACTACAGTCCGGTTGTGTTCAGGTTATGGTTCTAGTATTGGTGAGGACGAATGGTCAAAGCAAAACTGGTCGGAAGAGCCGACTAATAATCATGAAGATTGTGTGACCTTGATAATTGTGTGTCATAGTGCCCCGGGGGCGGTCGGGTAGCCTAGTGGTTAAAGCGTTCGCTCGTCACGCCGAAGACCCGGGTTCGATTCCCGACATGGGTACAATGTGTGGAGCACATTTCTGGTGTCTCCCGCCGTGATATTGCTGGAAAATTGCTAAAAGCGGCGTAAAACCATACTCACTCACTCACTTATAGTGCCCCGAAGCCGTTGGGCGTTGTTCATGTTACCAACCGTTGGTTCACCCTGACATGGACAATCGGACGTCACATAGTTTATCCCAGTCGTCTAAGGCGCTGCGATTCGCTGTTCACAGTTGCGTCCCTTGGCCACGCCAGAAACTTATGATTGTGGGTTCGAATCCTGGTTCGCTCCGATTATGTTTCTAGGTTTGTCAGCACCATACCCGTGCTCGTGGGTTTCACCGAAGTGGTAAACGTCTGAGATCTGCATCACTTCGGGCCTTCCTCCCACATTAAGCTGATACGCCGTGATATAACTGGAATACCGTTAAAAGCAGCGTTAAACCCAACTCACTCACTCACTCACACACATAGATCTATTATGCTAACTTCGGTATAAAACACCCACGTACATTTCAACATATCTATTTGGGGATGACACGCGATGCAGGATCGGTAACACTGAGCAGTGCCTATTTTTGCAGGCTATGTTACATGACCAATTGTCAGTGTCATTGCCAACAAAATGTCTTTCTCCTCAGTATTTCTAATTGAATGACTGATGATATCACTGGTGAACGGTACTGTAATAACATACTTGTGCGGCAAGGGACGTGACAGACACGACATCTACTCCTGGGAACGACGTAAGCTCAGATAGTCGCCGTGGTCAACTATATCGACGTACGTATCACAGAACGTTTCACCTTCACTACCAGAGTTTCAGGGATAACATATACATCATCATAAATATCGATCTCGCAAGCTTTCTTCATGATACATTGCCTTGATGGAGACAAGGATTATATACGTACAGATTGTCCCTCGTTAATTTCCATATCTTGCCAGTTATCTTCCAGACACACAAGTTTTTGGCCGAGGTAAGACATAGTGCAGAAACAAAACATAGCAAGACTAATTATGGTGGTAATGATAACATGTATTAGTATAAATATATTTATCCATAATTCAAAGAATACTTGCTCAAAAATCCCTTCTGTTAAACGAAAAACCTACATGGACATTGTTCGTGTCGATTTCAAAATTGAAACAGTATGTTGACCAAGAAATCTGTACGTGAAAGAATTTAGTGTGAATCCAACAAACAACCAACAAATGGCATACAATCAACAATAGCATTACACAATTATCTAGGTTTACAAATCAATACATGCACAGCACTTACAATGGCAGTACACAATAGAATATATATATTCAATGGCAGTATCAAATGCAAAATATGATGGCAGTGGTTAGGCCAAAAGGTTCAGCGATAATGATGTTCACCTATCCGCAACAGTGGTCAAGTGTGCGAGACAGGCCTTGGCTGGGAATCTTCACACAAAAGCTGATCTTGATGTAATGTCTGATGTAATATGAGATTAAATGTGAGATGCGAGAGGCACGCTCTTGTCCACTTAGATACAGTCTAACTAGCTTCTGGAAATGTTCACACAGTGCAAGACCAGTGTAGCGGCACTAGCACATTACAGAATATTCCTCATTTCTAAAACGCTTTACATCCACTCATACTATTCCGAAAGTTTACAGATAATTCGAGCATCAAAATATAATAATTTCCTCACCACTGCTTACATTAAATAGTACTACATTAGTGACAAATAATCATTGCCCAAATACAATGCAATGAACCTCTACTGAGTTACAATCATTGTTTAACAATAATTTACAATGCCACACAATACGGTCAACAATATGCACATGAGTAGTGTTGCTACATGCTTGTGACGGGTGCCACTGGTGCAGGATACCCTCACCTTTTCACGAACACCTGGCGTCATAATTGATAGAGATTCATAAACGTTTTTGATTAGTCGGAATTGTTTAATGGACTCTGCTTTTAGGGTTTTGTCACTTTTGGATGGGGGCGAATTAGAACCCCTTGTCTTCAAATATGTGGATGAAGAATTGCGAATTAAACTACTGATGGTAAATGTCTGCTATCTAGAGTCTGTATCGAAACAAGAACAGCGTGGTTTATGAAATGTCACGATCACGCTAGTTACTTCTCAACAAAATAATTTCTTCTCACGGAGCATTCATAGGCACAATACCAAAGTCCTTTCTGCGCACAACGTTTCTCTATGGGTGTGTACTGAAATGGGTTCTTACATTCATCGGATCCCTGTTCGTGTCACAACAAAAGACGTTAAAAGATGGTACGTGTTGTTACCTTGCCTAGCGCCCGGCATGAAAGGAGTGTAAAAGGACTGGCCGGCTTGGAGCAATAAGTCTGCGTTTAGCATACATTGTTAAGCTGTTGCATGGTATCTCGGTGGGCTAACACTATAAAACAGTCCTTATTCGTACACGCAGCAACACAAACGTGCTTTCACGCAGCTATATATGTACAATAATCTTGGACGCTACGTTAAACCCCATTTCACCTCATCTCACCACGTGAATTGTACACGCAAGCACACACACGTTGCATTCACGTCGCTATAAAAGTACAATAATCTTGAACGCAACCAATTTCATATCACCTCACGTTATATTCATCACTGCTGAGCAACGTAATAAATATATTATATTTCCCTGCAAAATACGTTTTCATGAACTATGATATATAGATTCATTATGTAGGCGGATACATATTTGCAGCGGATGATAAAATAGATAAGAGGCCTCGCACATGTACACTGGGAGAAAACACAAAAAAGCTTGACGACCTTCACCTCCAGTTTCTTACATCCTTTTTTCGTGCGAGTTCAATCTTCCCCTGGAATCCCAATTCTCAGGAGTTTTCTTAATTTGACACCAACTCAAGTTAAAAACGTGCTCGGAGTTGATGTGTTGAAAGAAAAAAATCCACATGAAATGATTGAAAACCGCGATGGGCAATCAGACAAAGGTTTTGGCATTTTCCTTTCTAGACGATGACACCTTAGTGATTGTCTGAAGGTGGCAACTGCCCATATTCTCTTTATTCTGGCTTCTTATTACATTAGGAAATGGTCGTGATTACGTCTAGTTCCTTATACTAGGATACCCGCGTTATATACATCACGGTTTCTCAGGTCACTTCACACGTGGCGGAGACTAAATGTCTTCGACAAGTCATAAGTGCATGCTATTTTACAGTTCTATTACCCCAACGATACTGACGCCTTTTAGAGACAGCTCGTTGGCGTTTTAAACTTATTTACTTCCATATTTACATGCTTCTTTTATCCACTGTTCACAGGAATACAGTCAAACATGGCGAATCTTGGGTATAAATAGAGTTCTGAAACAATGGTAAATGTGTGATGTCGTTGGACGAACGCCAGATTCGGGTTCTTTTGATATGTTCTGTCTCCGTTGGCCAGGCGGTTCCGGTTCTTTTTAGATGAGTTTCCCTAAACACGTGGCGCCATTGGCATACACTCATCTCAAGACGTCCACGATTACATTTCAGACTTGTTACCATTTGTTTAAATTTGTTAAAATAAAGAAACTGTTGGATCACTAAGGACTCGATCACTAAAAACACTTCTCGTCCGCTTGACATCATCGCTTCATTTGCGGGTCGTTTACATGATAAGAAACGAAAAACAGAAAATAGACATGACTGCAAACTCAATATCAGACACGTTCCGTTTGAAAATACAGATCATGGACATGAAATATGTCGGCTTTAGGGGATTTGATATTCGTTGGGATATAACCAAAAATAACCAACACACACACACACACACACACAGATACATTACATTATTATTTTCCTTAATAACTCAAATGAACCATTTTGATGGCTGAAATTCAAATTCAAAATGTAAAGTTTGATTATGCCAAGTTGATATTTTGTCACTCCTAGTCGTGGGCGAATTGAAAATAATAGCAACATATTACTCAGTTACCCCAATTATGTAAATGTTCATTGAACCTCGGTAACGGCTGTTGAGTGGGAAAGAGCATACAGAAAGTAACTGGAATTTTGCCCACTTGTGAAATCAACACTCTGTCTAGCCAATCAGTTGCTCTTTAATGATTATTCTGAAAATTAACTCCAGTCAGACAAGATAGTGTGTTCTATGTCATTTAAATGGGAACCACGTGTCTACTGTAACCTGAACTAAACGTTTTTGTGCGTAGTTCAAAGCTATACATTGGCTACAGAACTATTGACCGCAAAATTCAATTAACAGAATACCTTGCGGGGGTCGGAAACAGACGGAGCGTGATTTTTCCATGGGGCGTTATATGCATGACATTTTTGCATAATTGTCGACAGAAATGGTCATGTTACAGGCAAGGGTTGTTTAAATATATTTCCACATTTAGATGTTACTTTATGTGTATAGTTTGTTTGTTGTTTAACGCCGCACTCAGCAATATTCCAGCTATATGACGGCGGTCTGTAAAATAACCGAGTCTGGGCCAGACAATCCAGTAATTGACATTATGAGCATCGATCTACGCAACTGGGATAACGATGACATGCATCAACCAAGTCAGCGAGCCTGACCACCTGATCCCGTTAGTCGCCTTTTACGACAAGCATAGTCGCCTTTTACGGCAAGTATGGGGTGCTGAAGACCTATAGGCTGAAATCAGTTTTCAGCCATAATTCGAGTTTCAAATCAATGACATAGTTTTAAGATTGTGACCGAAATGTTCACGTATCGGGAAACATTATTGGGAATATATTTATTTTATTTCGATTTTAAGTGACTACAAAATTGGTCGAACCTTCACAGCTGAGATCTTTTGGAAATCGACTCTCAAATATCTGTAACGTCGCCATTAAACAGGTTTTTTGACATTATTTTCCCTTGTTCGTTGGCTTCCAATTCCGTGGCTCGGGGTTTGGCGGGCAATGAAGAGGAGGCGGTATAGGGACCTTCGTCGAAATGCAGGAACAGCCAGAGAAATATTGACAAATGTTATATTTTAATTAGTATCTCGTACTTTTTTGGGTTGAGCCACATCCCGGATTCGAACCCACACCGCCAGAGTGGGGCACCTACTCCCCAGCACACAAAGTTAGCTATCTAACTCACGCAGGCACCGAGGCTTCTACAAAAGAGTCTAGTTCACGTGCTTTGTGTGTCCCTCTGACAAGTGTAAATTTACACTTGTCAGAGGGCTACACGAAGTACGATTAGGTGCCTCACTCTGGCGGTATAGGTTCGAATCCCGGACGGGACCCAAAAAAGTACGAGAATCTGTACTTTACAAAGAAAGCGTTATCCCCGATGTAACATTTGTTACATTTGACCATTTTCTAAATGGCATTGTGTGTTCACCTAGCACTACTGGCCGAAGGCCTCATTTAATAATTACACTGTTTTAAGTGAGCGAGTTGGAATCGACATCAGGCCTTCGGTGAGACTACCTCACTGCCGTTAAAGGTTTTCGCGTAATTCAGCGTAAAACACAGTTACAGCTTTGTCGGACGAAATGAGCAAATAAAGGATGATAACTTATCGGGGATCATAAAAAAATAGTCGGACTTCTAATAAAATCAGTTTTCTGTGTTCTGTTGTGGCGGCAAGGTGTCCCACAACCGCGTCATGCGACCCTCTAATCATCGGTTCGAATCCTCAATCCTAGGTTTCCATTTCCTTGCTCGTAACTTTCCATTCCCTTCCTCGTGGGTTTCCATTCCCTTGCTCGTGGGTTCGTTTCCTGGTTCGCGTGTATGGCGGTATAAGTGTCAAGCGCAGTAAACGTCTACGACCTGCGTCACTAAAGGATTTTCCCTAATATTAATCTGACACGCTCATATATAACGAGAATAATGTTCATGTAGCTTGAAACTCACATTGTTGCAGGTCAAATTCAACAATTGTTTTGTTTGTTTGTTTGTTGTTTAACGCCGAACACAGCAATATCCCAGCTATATGACGGCGGTCTGTAAATAATCGAGTTTGGACCAGACAATCCAGCATTTAGCATCATGAGCATCGATCCCTGCAATTGGGATACGATAACATGCATCAACCAAGTCAGCGAGCCTGACCACCCGATCCCGTTAATCGCGTCTTACGACAGGCATAGTCGCCTTTTACGGCAAGCATGGGTTGTGGAAGACCAATTCTTCCCCGGATCTTCACGGGTAAGCAATTAAATCAGGTGGATGAGTCCATATGGCCTGCAACTATGTAAACATAAACCCTTAGTCGATGGCTTCACTCACCAGAGAAAACATTTATGTGTTTAAAAGCGCTGACATAAATATAAACAGAGGAGATGCTCATTCACCTTTTGCGAATTTTGTCATAACAAGTTGCCCTTTACATAAATGATCTTAATTACGAACTTCTTTATGATAGCTCGACCTGTATTATAATTATCAAATTAATAAGAAAAGAAAACATAAAAACGCAAATATAAATGTTATGCCCGCTTTGGAGCTACCGTACAAATACCTGCCGCACACATGGGTCGACGAGGTTGTCGCAGTCGTTGATGATAAAACATCATTAGCCACTCTGAACGTAACGTATCAGTCGCAGCTCCAACCGCACGATAAAACCGCACCGCGAGAACCTAAATCTCATTTTATCGATCAACGTTGATGAACGTGATATTAACATACGACTTAGGAATGCACTCATTCCGTACTTAGGCACACGCAAAAGACACCTGCAAATGTCATTAGAGTAGTGCACGGTAAGCCCCGTATTTCTGGGATGAATGATTACAGTGAAACTTTACACGAAAAAGAAATAACCCCAGAAATCTAAGATAGCGCTGTCTCCGGCAGCCATTACCGGTGACAACACCATCTGTAAGTCACATACACTAGGAAGAGAGAAATACTACTGCTGCAACTACCACTACTATCATTATCATTTACAGATTAAAATTTAAAAAAAACCTCAGCAAAGTGGGTTTAGGTGGTCCTGGCACAGGCTGGTTATGTTCATCAGTAATACGAAAAATCCACCTTTTTCACTCATTATTACCATACTTGTTTATTTGATCATTTGATTATGTCACTTGGGTATATTATCACCCAAGTGTCAGAAAAAGCTGAACATATGTAACAATTTTGAGACTTTTATTTCCGAGTTCCCCTGTAGCTTATAATGGTATATGTTCAGTTCCAAATGCTTTTTACTTTCACGTCCTTTGAAGACAATATATTATATGTATCTTTGCAATAAGCCAAAATACCTTACATAATCTATTTCTGTATTCTGGCATCGTATTGTATTGTATTGTATTGTATTGTATTGTATTGTATTGTATTGTATTGTATTGTATTGTATTAATTTAGCCCAATTTAAAACCCGGGGCGATGATATGCTGAAACAGAAACTGAGATAAGAAAGTGGAAGACATGAGATAAATTGCTTTATATGTTACGATATACGAGAATTTCACAGAGTCCATGTACGATGTGTTCCTGAAATGTGTTCAGCATATGATAGTAGCAACTTCAAAGAGAGATTTCCCAATGACTTCGTGATACTAAGAACATCCTATTCATGTTTATTATAATACCAATGGGACTTATGTTAACATATAGAACACATTTGTGAGGAAATGTGTAGATTAACGGAAACCGTATACATTTATCAATGTTGAATATTTATACTACTTTTATTAAATTTTACCATTATGTCAGGTCCCAAATTAGTAAACGTATCTTGACATTGACATATGCTCAGAGTAACGGTGGTCGTGTTCTTATTAACATACTGTGATCGTTTAGAACTCCACAACTCAAACAAGATCATGAGCACAACACAATTAGCACCATGTATACCTATCAGTCTGTATAATACGCAATTGTAATCGCACAGAGGTCACAATTTGTCGGGGCGGTCGGGTAGCCTAATGGTTAAAGCGTTCGCTCGTCACGCCAAAGACCTGGGTTCGATTCCCGACAGGGGTACAATGTGTGAAGCCCATTTCTGGTGTCCCCTGCCGTGGTATTGCTGGAATACTGCTAAAAACGGCGTAAAACCATACTCACTCACTCACTCACTAACAATTTGTCACCGGTCATATATACGCCACCGTGTACGATACATTATAAACGTACTTAGGCAGTGCGTTTTTCTCTGATGACCAGCATATGTCTTCTGAATTGGTCCATGCTCTTCGAAACAACTTAAAAGTATATGATAATAAATGTTCCAGGAAGTTCCACGCAAACCACAACTGCTGTGAACCAATAATGGTCGACATAAATAGAAGGACGTCTTTGTCATGAAATTATGATCATTAAAACCTCTTATTTTGGAACAACTGAACCGTATACACAAGACTTAAAAAGATTTATGTTTAAAATATTACCTACACAATCAGCAGTGGATATTTCACACGGATCTCATTAGTTTCAATGCACGTGAACCATCTTATCTTAAATGTCACGATACAGATTGCGCTCGTTGAGACATTTATTATTCGACGTAATACATATTATCATAACCTTGTTCTTATGGTATACACGCAGAAGAACCTTGAGTACCGCTAAATATATTTATGCTTGTAATATGAAACTGTTTTTTGTTATTAACTTCCTGAAGTTCTTCCATTTATGGGATAAAAACTGATTGTGCGTCCCTCATATAACGTCCTGGTGCGGCTTCTAAAGATAACATGCATTTCTAGACAATTCATGGCTTTGTTGAAGAATATAAATGAAAAATAAAAGGAATTATTATTCCTTAATTGGTTTTGACATGCGTGTCTTTTGAAGTATTACATGGTTTATCATTCACGGCAACTCTTGTTTCCTGTGCCTGGAAACATTTCCGTGTAGTGTCTGATAACATCTTTGCATTGTGTCTCATGAACTGCTGCACGTGCTACTGCCTAACCTCATTTGTTTGAAGAAGTTGACGGCGATGGCGAGAATGATGATGATGATTATATGAATGTTTAATGTTGTGTGCTTGATGACCCTGCGGATAATATTGTGTTTCGTGCATGATAACAAGTGTGTCTAGTGCATGGTGACTGGATATTTGTTTTAGATTTATGTTGCTGGCAGCAGTGTTTGATACTATGACATCTTTGTGGTGCTTGGTTATTTCATTGTTTTGTGCTTGATGACATTATTGTATTGTGCTTGATGACTTTATTGTTTTGTGCTTGATCGGTTTATCGTTTTGTGCATGAGGACTTATTATTTTGTGTTTGATGACTTATTGTTTTGTGCTTGACGACTTATTGTTTTGTGCTTGATGACTTATTGTTTTGTACATGATCGGTTTCTTGTTTTGCGCATGAAGACTTATTGTTTTGTGTTCGAAGACGTTATTGTTTTTTGCTTGATGCCTTCCTTGTTTTGTTCACGATGGCTTTGCTGTTTTGTACACGAGGACTTTATTGTGTAGACCATGGCTGGCTATATTGTGAAGGGCTTGATGACCTTATAGTTTTGTGCATAATCACTATATTATTCAGTGCATGATAACTTTATTTTTCAGTGCATGGTAACTTTATTGTTCAGTGCATGATGACTTTATTGTTTAATGCTTGATGTCTTGACTGTTTTGTGCGTGACAACGTTATTGTTTAGTGCATGATGACTCAATATTTGTGTCTATCTGGTACCTGGAATTCCGTTTCCTGAATGTGTGGAAATTTCTTTTTTAACAATTCATTGCTCAGTGTTCTGCCCCCCTGCTGCTGCTGAAATACCCGAAGTCTGTCGTAAGGATTACGCGGGTGTCGATCCATCACTTCATTGTCTGGTTTGGCCGCATGGCAGGAGTACTATGCGTAGGCAGGCAACACACTTACTTTTTTGTACAAATGGGATGAGTGAAGGGTGCTCCCAATAAGGCAGGACACGGCTATTTGGCCACTTACGCACAACGGAAACTGTTTCGACGGACAATCGAGACTGGTTATTCTCTGGGTTTACGTGTTATATTTAGCGAGTAACCAAAGAGCAATAACATTACGGATTATCTGTCCCGAGTGAGCAAATAAATTCTCATTGACATTTTGAGAGAGAAATTTTTTAAAAAACATACGAAATGCAGAACTTGTAGTTTCATAGTAATACTGGATGGATGGTCCGACGAAGAAGACGTGTGCTGTTCACCCTGTCAACCACTAGATCAGATTCGATTGATCAAGGATCTACTTCAAGTGGCTGAACTATTCTTGGCTACGGTTTAGAACCTCATTGGCTCCATTACTCCATATATTTCTCAATAAATAAGAGAGTCAACAATCTAACGCCTTCCTTTCTCAAACAACTGGGTATCGTATAGCTTTCGCATGAATACCAGGTATAGAGGCTGAAAGGGTACTCACATCTGGTTCGATTTTCTCCCACATACTCATCTGTGCCCCTCGCTTTCATACATAAGGTATTGACTTACCTAATACGCTTAAAACCCTGTGTATTGATTGAATGGTGTTGCAGCTAGGTTAAAGATGAGGCACATTTTGCTTGTCTATTTTCAGTCTTATCTAGACTCACATTGCGTCCATCGAATCCTTTGTTATTTCAGATCATACAGGCTAACAACAAGTGCTTATTAAACATGGGTTGGGGGCGGATCACTTTACTAAATGTTCTGAATAAACAGGCATCAGAGTTTGATCAATTACAGCTAATTGATGTTGTGCACGAACGGTAAGACAGAAGGGAAGATTTGTGATATGACCACCTATTGATTTCACGATGCAGATACAACATCAGGGATATACCGGGATTGTATTTACCTCTCACGTTCAATCGTTAAGTACTAAAACTGAATTTCCTATGCGTGAGCGGGCATTTAAACAGAAGCAATTTGGTTATGGTCATGTCCGAGAAATCACAAAGCATTGTGATAAAGAATGACTTTACAGTCAGACTTTAATTACTCATTTTGCATTTTTAGTAAACAGATTTTCACTTTTGGAATGTACATATATATTTTGATGTTTTGGAAATGTTTCTATTGAGATAAGGTGGCTGTGTTTGCATGTGCGTGCGTGTGCGTGCGTTGGTGCGTGACTTCGTGCAAACGCTCGCATGTGTTTTCCCTCGTGTTATGTAAAGGGGATTCAGTGTGTATATGGATGTGTGTGTCGCAGTACGCATCCGTGAGTTTGGGGGTATCAGTCTGTGTACGGATATGTGTGTGTGTCTATGTGTTAGTGAGTGAGTGAGTGTGTGTGTGTATATATATGTGTGAGTGCGGGTGTGCCCGCGCGATCGTGCCCTATGCGGCCATACTGGTCATATTTCCATATTCTATTTGCAAATAAACAAGATAAAGGTATTTCCTCCCATCATAAATTTCCCTTACTTTAGTCAAGTATTCGTATTTCTTCAAAAGAGAAAAAGCAACGACTAGAAATCTCTGTACACTTAATTTTTTCCAATGTTCATTTTAATAATGTTATTAATATTATCTCTCAAAAAGAGGAACGACGAAGATCTTAATAACCTTGTACGTATATGTAAACACGCTGGTGTGTTGGAATATATACTTTGTTATCTACATGAAATTTCTTATTGCTGTATATGTATATGTATAGGGGAAATAGAACAATATATCTTTCGGCCATGGCGTACCATCTCGTAGTTGAAGCCTGGCTGGAGTGTTGTGTCATCTTACCCAGTCAATTCACATGTCATCATCAAGGTTCATGATTACATTATCCAATGGGAAGTGACATAAAAACACTGATGCTTCTGCGCTTAACAAATATCATCGTCATCGATAGAAAACAACTACTACAGTCGAATCTCTTTGTGTCGAACTTGGATGTATCGAATTCCCTGTTGTCCCGAACTTATTTTGAATCTCAAGTACCTGACTTAAGAATACAATTCCCCTGATGTCTCGAACCACGAATAACTACAACGAGGTTCGACTGTATATGAGTGTAGTAGTCTAAAAATTCTGTTCATTACGTACCTTCATTAATGTTGGTCAGAGCTGACTTACGATTAACTCTCTTCATAGTCCATTACTCAGGATTGTAACAGCAGTGGGTATATCGTTTGCGTTGAAACGGCTACAAAGCGTCGCCGCATGGAGTTATATCCCTTGGAAAGTGATTTGGACGTTAGGATATCGATATGTATGTTCCTCCATATGGTCTCAAGGACTGGGCCAACATCATGTGATGCTAAGTAGCCGAGGAATGCAACTGAAAAAGTAGCAAAATAAGTACTGGCATGCATTTGATTTTCGTCTCTGTGTCAAAATTTTCAAATGAGCAAGCGTTTCGTCAGAAAAGAACAGGAATCGATTTTTTAAATGTCTGCTTCACATGGAAATATACTGTAGGCTGTGCTTAGTGCTTTTAACTGGTGTACCGTCTATGTACAATCAATGTGTAAAGTCAGTCAAAATGTAAAATGACTGAAAGTTTACACTGATCTTTCCATTTAGTATAATATGATAACGAATACAAAAAAATATTTATTCTCTATGTCTGTACCCTGTGGCTAAAAATGATAGGATTAAAAGAAAACGAAAGTCAATTTTTTTGTTGTAATTTTTTTATAATTCTTTTTTCTTTTCTTTTTTCTTTTTTTTGGGGGGGGTCTTCATATCCCAGCATAACTAGTCAAATTTGACGTTTTCAGGTTCTTTGAAATTTTATAATTTTCAGTCAATCTGACGGGAAAATAATTGTAAAATGACTAAATTATGTTGGCATTTTCTAAATTTCTAAAGTGAAATTTCAGTCATTTTACACATTTACTGTAACACATACACTCTTCAAAATAGAATCGCACAGGTAGATGTTTAGTAAATGCATTTTACCTAATGAAGTCGATGTACTTGATTCAATATCATAGATACAAATATGAAATTTTGGAGCTCGATAGTCACATGATGTCGTTGTACAAAGGCAGTGAAAACTGTTCATTGTCATGTCACATAACTCAGTATCTCGTGTGACCGCGCTGGGCAGCAATCACGGCTCTGCGCGGCGTTCGGGTAGTCTAGTGTTTAAAGCGTTCGCTCGTCACGCCGACGACCCGGGGTCGATTCCCGACATGGGTGCAATGTGTAATGTTCATTTCTGGTGTCCCCCGCTGCGATATTGCTGGAATATTGCTAAAAGCGGCGTAAAACCATACTAACTCACTCTGCGCCATTCTGCTTGTAATGCATTGGTCAGTTGGTAGGAGTGTCTGTGGCGTGTTCTGACGTTGACGTACACGTCGATCGATCCCAGTGGTGTTCGATTGGGTTGAGATTTGGAGATCTCGACGGCCAGGGCAAGGCGTTAATGTTAACGTTATGAAGGTAGTCTACGGTGACACGAGCTGTGTACGGTAGAGCGTTGTCCTGTTGAAAGAAGGTTGACTTTGATTTATGTAGCGATTTACTGTCAAATTTCCCTGAACCACAACCAAGTCAGATCTCATGGTGTAGGACACTACCGCCACCGAAATTGTCGAATTCACGTACGTACACAATGTCATTTCGACGACGTTGTCTTCCATCTCGCCGGCGAAGAAGAAATCGTGATTCATCGCTAAACCACACTCGTCTCTATTGTCTCAAATTCGAAGGCTGTAACGTATGGCACTAACGCAAGCGTCGCTGTCGATTGATCTGTTGCAAAACAGGGACGATAACTGTTCTTCACGGTCGGATTCCAGCTTCGCGAAGAAGGTTCCTGAAGGTCTGGTTCGATATCCTCTTCAAACCAGGGATGCGTCCTGCATCATCCGTAGTTATGGCATTCCGATAACGTTGGTGGAACAGTCGAATGTAACGATCCTGTGCAGAGGTGGTAACTCTTGGTCGGCCGGTTCTCGGAAATGAACTGTGTGTATCGGTCCCAAAAATGGTGCTGTGATGGACGTTGAAGTGGTGTGCTAAAGAAGACTGCGATTCCCTTCTTTGGATACGTCATATAGCGATGATCCGATCGGCAGCGCTGAGTCTCGGCATTTTCGAACTTGCAATATGTTGACAATTGAATGACAAATTATTGGCTTATGCTTGCCCTTTTCTAGACACTATCTCGAGTTACGAATGCCATAACTTGCATAACGTGCATTTAGTTTTACTGTTTTACTCCATGACATTTTCAAACTAGTGTGAAAACAATGCCGTTTAAGACATTGCAAATCGACAATGGCTGCGTTTTGACATACGGTTTGTCGAATATCAGGCCACCATCATTTTCCAATAACATATATCCAGTTTATATACCGGATTTTTTGTGTAGTCAGGTTCAATAACTACATACTACCTGTGTGTTTCTTTTTTTTTGGAAGAGCGCATGTGACCTAGTCCCTGTGAACTTATATGTGTTCATTCGGATTGCAACACACAAAACTGCATTTCAATTACAATGTACTGTCATGAGAACTGCTTCTAGAACCCAATATCGCTTAAACAACTCCCGTTTATTTATGGTCTTGTTGTTGCATTGCTCGGTTGCAGTGGACATGTATCAAATGAAGACGTCTTTGATGCAAGGCGGTGTGGGTTGGTGTAAGGGAAACAGAGTAATACCATCGACTGTGCGTTGATTTCACCTTCACGAAAACATGTTACCAATTGTAAGAGCAGCTATAAGCGTGAGCTTCGTGACGTGATACCTGCCTTGAAGCCTTTCTGTTGTCAACATGAGAGAGGTCGTTCTAACGTGAAATTTAATATGATTGTAAGCCATGATCTCGAATTAGGAAACGTTTCTAAATTAATCTGGGGCACTAATAGATGCGTCGTTAGCTTTAACATCAATAGCTTATTAGTGTATATGTGTTAGACGTAAAGTTCAGAATAGTCACCTCCACGGATTGATACAAGCTGTGATATTAGTGATGGTTTTAGTAGTGTTTTGTCGTTGTAGAGGTTTTGGTCTTGAATCATTGATAACAACATTATTGTGAGAAGTCGTTGTTTCACCAGAAGAAAGTATCGTTATAGTAATATGAACTGTACAGCGTCATAGTTATACCATGGCCTGTCATCTGTATATTGGAGGAAAATCACCCACGTGTTACAAGTCCTAAACATTTACTCGCGAAGATCGGGAATAGTGTTGCCAAACCTGGAAACCTAGAACACACGCGCCTCAGTAGTAGTAGTAGTTTTATGAGAAGTAGTAGTGGTGGTGGTGGTGGTGGTAGTATTAGTAGAAGTGGGACATCAGGAACAGATAGAATAAATAAATTGAAGCGGCAAAACACTTTTCACATTCACACGAAATATCTGCTAAAGGAAGATTCGATTGTACGATTCTGACTATATCATGAGCATGTTTTTATGAATCACGATTCCATAGTGATGATACTAGGTGTTCGCGAAACATCCAACATCGACACAAATATATAAACCCTCACCCCCATAATAATGTTGACTGCTGTATACAACGCCATCGGCACACTCGTCTTTCAGAACAGATTCAGCTTGATGTCTTCCCCCAGGTACAACATTCTTCTTCAAACCAAATTTAGAACACGGTCACAAAACAAGGTTCAACATTCAACATCCTATAATGAGATAAATATCGGAAATATTCAATCATAAAACAAGAATGTAAATTATTGTGACCAAATGCAAATATCCTTCTTTTCCGGGAACGTTAAAAAAGGATGACATTATCAAACAGTAGCATATAATCATGTCCCGATTCCTTTTCAAAACTGTAAAAAGTTCACTGTAATTACAGGCAGATGGCTTTTCTAAATGGAGTCATTAAACATGAAGATGAAACAAAAACAGTAGCTCGCGACCATCTGCGGATAAAGCATTGTTTGTCCCCAGGCCAGGATCCGATATCAGTGCAATACATTAGAACATCAGTCTAAAGTGTAGGCTGGTATTTGTATCCGAATCAATAGATGAAGATGATTTCCTTGCATATTACCAGTATATATGAATATTAAATCAAATTGTTTATAAATTTCAAACATATTTAAGCGTGTACTGTAAAATGGTTGGGTTTCGCAAATACTTTTATATTAAATATTTAAATGTTCCCTGAATGGAATCCAAATGCCGTAGCAGGTAAAATGTTATGAATATTTTATCATAGAATCAATGTGATACACATTTTGAAGCATTCAAAAGCAATTACTCTATCTGAGAACCCTGCGAATCCGTTGTCTTGAAGCTGATGTTAATTCGTGTAGGTAGAAATAGAATGAAAATCACAAGAAATCATTGTATTTACAAATTTGATACATGTGAATTTCAATAGGTGAAAACTGAGGCGAGCATTGTCGGTTTCAGGTAAACATCTCTGACACTTTATACACAAAAATCCCCGTTCAGAAATAACGAGGCTACAATAAACCAGACTCCCTCTTTCTGAAAATACAGAGTAGGTATTATGCGACCAGAAAGGGTCAGCCTACATGTGTATCTCATAGCGCTCTATTCGTGTCCATTATACAAGCTGGTACGTTGCAACCGAAATGTACCTCACTCACTCACACACAGACTGATTTGGTGAAAACCGTCTTGATTAAGTTTAATCCAGCTTTTGATAGCACTGGTATGCTTAGCCCAGCAGACGACACTTCACGAGTTTGCATTTTGATCTGAATTATTTTTCCCACTTATCTTACATTCAATTACTCTGCACAACTGCAATGTCTATGTCCTAAATCTGTTGGACAACAAAAATGTCTTACCATTGTGCCATATTATTTGTGCAATTGAGGTAGAAAATGAGTAACTAATGTTAACAGTCTGTACAGGAAGTACTCCATTTTGTGCTACTTACCGAACAACTCATTTGCCTCCATACGGCCCTCTGCTGGCGCTTGAGATTCCAAGGGTATATTTTAAAACACTTTTTAATTAAAATTCTCAAGGGTGCCAATTTGGCATCCAGTTATTTCTTAAACGTATGAAATCAGCAATAAAACACTGTGGGACCTCAAATGCAAGGTCAGCATTGAAAATTGCTTTTAGCTACTAGACTGTTAAGGAGGTTATTTTCTTCCCTGTAAATTGTGTGAGTGTCGGCTACCGGTAGGGAAGGACATGCTTACCCTTTTCACGAACACCATTGACTTTCCGTGATCCATTCATATCATTTTCACCGCTATTTGCCTTTAACGAACAATTGAATCTAGGCGGATAATCGAGACTGGCGTTGACGTCTTAGTTTTAGGGGGAAAACAACGAGCAACAAGATAACGGATTATCTGTCCCGAGTCAACAAAACAAATGCTCATTGACAACTGAAGAGAGAAAATTCAAACATAAACGTACAAAATGTCAACTCCACGGATAAGCTTCACTTAAGGCAGCCTATTGCTTAGATGACGTCATGTCATCAATGTGTGACGTCACGAACAATGGATGACATCATATCGCATTTTGCTCAACAGTTAAGCATATGCATTATGATGTATTATGGCTTCAATTGACCAATCAGCTTTGAGAGTCTCTAAAATGCACACGTGCAACTATCGGAAAGTTATGACACATATTTCTACCCTGAGGATAATATAACATAGATTCCCATTTTCTTGTACCTAATCTACGCCCAAACTTTCCCACCATCCGGTAATGCTTACTAAGGGGGCGTGATGGAAGTCGTTAACTGGAATCTGTTCTCATTCAAAGGACAATCACATCCTGAGTTGTCTTGTTTCACGTGTGTAAAGTATATAAAACCAGATATTTAACAAATACATTGTATTTTGTATTGGCTGATAGTGTTTTCATAATGGGGGTGGTCACCTTCATCAGACACTGAAACGGACAAAGTCTGCTTGTTGAATGATGTACAATGGAGTGTTACATTTGTTCCAAAGGAGGACGTATCTATGCCCCTACACAACGGAGACATTGTATCTTGTTAGTATTGCTCCAAAAATGCAGTTTTACGTATACGAGAAATATAATTCCTTTTCTTTCAAGGTACAAAATTAAAATTTAAAACAAAGACAAAGAAACAGCATGCTAATATTACAGTGATAATAGTGATAAAACACTTCGTTTATTATTATTATTAATATTATTGTTGTTGTTGTTGTTGTGATAATTATCATTGTGATTATTTTTAGAGATTAAAATATAAAATGCCGCAAAGAGGGTTTGGGTGATCCTGGCACAGTCAGGCTGGTTAGGCTCATCATCAGCTCAGGGCCCTTGCCCCCTCTACACGCAGCCCCGACAGCCAATGGGACTTCTCCCAGGAAGCGCTGCCTAGTCAAACCCAACCATTACTTTTCGGAGAATGTGAAGACTCCCCAACACTGCAGCCTTCTGCATTACCCAAAATTGTCAGAAGGGCTGTATTCCTGGAAGCAAACCCGGGTACTCTACCAATGTCTGTCAACAGATCATTATTCACGTATACATACATGATTAAAAAACATTTTTTTTTTTAAATTTGTTGATGTTTGAAATCGATTTTTGATGCTTTGGCCTTTGAATGAACCGTCTTGCCCTACCACTGTTGCTGTTGCCATTGCTACACACAATTCAGACTTATCCTTGGATCATCGATATCAGTACAATGTAGGGCAACTTGATTACCACGCGTTGAACTTATAATATTACTTCAACAGGATTGACATTTATACAGCTAGCCTCGTAATGATGTGTTGCTACATCTAGTTTAACGACATCTAATGCCTGATATATAATATCAGACGAGAGTATTGAGCCTTCCAGGCTTTTAAGCCCACGTTTCAATTCTGAAATTGGCCTTTTGCTCTGTTTTTCTTTGTCAGACGCAATATAAGCTGCTAGGAGCTTGTCCAGCTATTTCGCCAACACCTGATGTCATCGTATTTAGATTATTGAAAATACTGCTTTGGAGTTTACATGTTCGATGAGTAAAGATGTTGATGGCAAATGTACACGAGAATGATGATGCTTCATGCCGTGTACAGTATATTAATTGTGAGATTGAATGCCGGATGAAACAGATTTGTTTGTTTGCTGTTTAACGCTCAATCGCCATTATTCCAGCAAAATGACGGCGGTCTGTAAATAATCGAGTCTGGACCAGACAATACAGTGATTTACATCATGAGCATCGATACGATGACAAATGGATGACGATGGGATACGATGACATGCATCCACCAAGTCAGTGAGTCTGACCACCCGATCCACAAGCAGAGCCAAAGTAACTGAGGTGAGGTGAGGTGAAATGGGGTTTAACGTCGCGTCCAAGATTATTGCACTTATATAGCGACGTGCATGTACGTGTGTGTGTGTTTGTGTGGCTACTTGTACTAGTCTGGACTGATGACGATTTATAGTGCTAGCTCACTGAGATGACAAATGGATGACAAATGGATGACGATGGGATACGATGACATGCATCCACCAAGTCAGTGAGTCTGACCACCCGATCCACAAGCAGAGCCAAAGTAACTGAGGTGAGGTGAGGTGAAATGGGGTTTAACGTCGCGTCCAAGATTATTGCACTTATATAGCGACGTGCATGTACGTGTGTGATGCTAGACGGTATGAGTTAATTTAACGCATCCTCGATAATCAAGGGTATGATAATTCCATTCTGTTAAGGGTCTGTTAGGACCCTGGACCCATTCGCTACTGTAGCTTCGTTTTGAGCTTCAAAGGGAGAGATGCGACAACTAATTGTCCAATCAAGTTACTAACATGACCGAAGTCAGAGCTGTGTCGGAGGTGGAAATGGTGACGCCAATGAAACGAATCTATTGTGGGGAATGGGTTACCGTATTTATCATTATAGAATGGAGATAACAATGCTTTGAACAGTATTTCGGTTATAAAACGGCGTGCCGGTTTTTCTTGGTGAAACGACTAACACGTACACGTTGTACACGATCACTGCGTCAATGAAACCTACGAGTATAGAGCAAGCGTCGTGGCAGCGTCTACTTTACATCGGGTTGTTTTTGGATTTGACACGGGGACCCGTGTGAGGATTACGGGTCCACACCGAGACCAAGGACGTTGAGTCAACTAAACTGGTCATTATTGGCTGTTTGTGTCGTCGTACCCTTACGCCCATATCGTCTCTCGTGTCGATGGTTTGCCTGGTCCATGAACATGCTGTCGAACATAGCCGGAATACACAAGAGATGTTACTGAACTTTCACCCACTCAAGGTTTATATAATACTGAAGCTGATATTTTCTCTAGGAGCAGATATGGTTTCAGCTACCAAATTACAGAGCCCGCTTCATATAATTAATGCAGAAATGATCACTGAAGTAATGATAACAAGTATACATTTGGGGTTTTACTGCAATGTTCGGTTGTTCCTGAATTATTTATGATATTCACCAGTGGGAATTACAATTCGGAGACTAGTTGTATTTCACATTCTTCATTATTCAGAAATATTTTGCAAATCAGCAAATACCTAATCGACTACAATTGAATTAAAAAGAACCAAGAAAAACCCACATGAAAGCGCATTTTCCTTAAGGGACGAACTGCAACATTTTATGATAAGCTTCTCTAAACGTTTCTGACAAAACCTGTTTTGCACTGTGGACTCAAGTGTCTAGATCATCCTAATTCTTATCATCAGATGGCAGGGTATGGCAAGGTACATGTAATTACATATCCTACTGTTTTGTAAATTAGACGTGTATTTTCATCTGACTACACGAACTGTCTAGCTCTGGTATTCCTCATAACTTGTTTGTATCATCGTAATGTCCAATCTGTGAGTGTGCCTTCAGGGTCCGATCTGGGCGGTGGGGTAGCCCAGTGGTTAAAGTGTTCGCTAGTCACGCCGAAAATCCGGGTTCGATTCCCCACATGGGTACAGTGTGTAAAGCCCATTACTGCCCATTACTGGTGTCCCCCGCCGTGATATTGCTGGAATATTGCTAAAAGCGGCGTAAAACCATGCTAACTAACTCACCCTGGGACCAATCAAATGAAAATACGAGTTTAGGAACAATGTTAGCTCACAACGACAATGGATTTCAATGAACTAGTCATCGGGCGTACCTACGTATGATTTTAGGGAACCGTCTGTGGCGTCTGGTTTAAAGTGGATAACTTGGGCACAAAATGAGCTCTTTAGAAAACTTTATGAAGATTAAACGATAGGGTTATGGAAATTAAGCTTGGACTTTGTTGCATAAATTCTACCAAAACCAACACGAAGTGTTGAAAACATGTCAAACGTGATTTTGTGTTTTTTAGAAAACATTTTAAGATATGTGATCGGCTGAGTGTGTGAGATGTGTTTTTGCTGTTATATCACGCCGTGTCAGCTTCATGTGGGAGGAAAAAGCCCGAGGTGATACCTCTCTCAGACGTTTACTACTTTTGTGAAACCCACGATCAAACACGACAAACAGGGATTAGACCAAACACTTATAGGTTTCTGGCACGCCTAATGGATGTAACTCTACATAACGAACTGCAGCGCTTAAGACGGTTGGACGACCTATGCCCCTTTATATCTGAGAAAGACCCTTTGACAGAGTTTGGTTTTCCTATAAGGTAAGGAAATTGGGCTTAAGGCAGTTTGGAAGAGTATTTCAGACCGAAGAGAACCGTTTCTTTGCTTTATGACGGTCATATGTAAATAATCGAGTCTTGACTGATATACTGAGTGAAGCCAAAACCAAAGCAATTGGGATACGAGGACATGCATCACCCAAACTAGGGAATCTGACCACCCGATCCCGTTAGTCGCCTCTTACGACAAGCATGGGTTGTTGAAGACCAATTCTGACTCGGATCTTCACGGGTCGAATAATCATTAGAGGAGACAGGTCACTATAATGTAAAACTTCATGAACCTGAACAGATAAAACTGATATTTCACTTTGCTCTCTGAAGCTTGCTTCAAGGATTTACAGACTATGATTAGTAATCAAAACCATAAAGAAACCATTAATGCCGACACCATTGTTGACGTGATGTGCAATGAATGGTTAAAGTTGAGAACACAGTTTTCATAATAGGATGCTTACATTCGTGTTTATACTAATCAGGGCGAATCAGAAATTCGGACCAACAGTCAAAGGATTTTGTCACGGCTAAGGGATGCAACTCTGAACAGCAATTTTGGGTACAAGGCTTCCCGTCCCCTGAGCATTCCCGTTGCAATACAAACATAACATACATGTACCTAAAACGTTTGACATTAAACAATACGTTTTCAGTCATTCTAATAGAATGAATCATAATATCTTTGATGTTAGAAAAGGTATTTTGGTGCAGTATTGATTGTTTTGTGTGGGTAGACAGTGCATTTTTTATCCCATGTAATCACAACACCTAATAACCCATAGTATACATTACTCATACGATAAGGAGTTAACAGTTTATGTAACGCCTACTCTGTCCAGGAGGATATAAAAGGCATCATATCATGAAGGGCATGAAAATAAAATCGTCCAGTGAGTGAGTGAGTGAGTGAAATTGTCCAAATTGTACCAATGTGGGGAATCGAATCGGGCCTTCAACGTGACAAGAGAACACTTTAACATCTAGACTACCCCACTGCCCTCACTTATTTCACCTATCACCTGAGCGGAGCTACCCACGGTCCCACCAACCATACGGTTTTTAATCTGGATACTGCTAATTATGCGATGTGTTTGTATTTCCGGAGATTTTGATATGTTCAAAATACCAGAGACTAAGTTTGACGTAATTCGTCAATCATTGTGCGCATTCACATTTTCTAACTGATCGAAATTTTTAGATCTATATATAATACCGAATGTATATTTTTAAAACAAACAAACAAACATATTTTTAGAGTTGACCTGCATAACATCTATAGCTCTTTTTAAAAACAAATTGAAACTTCCCGGGTTCGGTGTCTCTTCGGACTTTTGAACTGATCATCTCAGTAACGACAAGACCAACATTGAAAAAAGACACTAGACTGTGGCGTCTTGAGGCCATTTAAAGCAATAAAAGTTAGA
The DNA here is from genome assembly GCF_022045235.1 of Haliotis cracherodii. Lineage (NCBI taxonomy): Eukaryota > Metazoa > Mollusca > Gastropoda > Lepetellida > Haliotidae > Haliotis > Haliotis cracherodii. The sequence goes on along the minus strand of NW_027266270.1, from coordinate 12,895,414 downwards.
GAAAATAATGGCAAACTTCTGAATTATATATAAACTTTCAGTCGTTTTCAGTTCCGTTTCTATGTATCATATATCGCTCAGTCATTGTGAGGACAAATTCGATTTGTAAATTAGGTTATATTCAAACCCTGTAGTGACTCGCTATTGGATAGATTACCTTGTCGCTATGATTGTATTAACATGTTCATAACTATCAATAGTCAATAACGTACATGCAGATATAATACCAAGATCAATTAAATGTATTGGAGCGTGAATGGATTAATTGTTTAAGTTATTGTAGACATGGCACTAGATACTGTTTATCAGACGCACTGTGACGACGGATTTCATTGACAAAACAATGACATGCATGTACATGTATATGTGCAGTTAGATTCAAATACCCGGTTATCACCGGTTGGACAGAATACGTTCACCTTTTCGCGAACACCTGGCATCGTCTCTATTTGACAGGGGGGCACGGGTGGCCCAATTGTCTAAGGCTCCGCGATTCGCACTGCAGAGTTGCGTCCCTTGGGTACGCCAGAAACTTATGATTGTGGGTTTAAATCCCGGTTCGCCCCGATTATGATTCTAGGTTTGTTAGCAACATACCCGTGCTCGTGGGTTTCACCGAAGTGGTAAACGTCTGAGACCTGCATCACTTCGGGCTTTCCTCCCACACTAACCTGACACGCCGTGATATATCTAGAATACTGTTAAAAGCGGCGTTAAACCAAACTCACTGACTCACTCTATTTGACAGTGATTCATAAACACATGCTCATGATTTGGTCGGAATCTGAAGTCGACTCTGCAGAGATTTCTTAAGAATATGGAAAGGATTTTGCCGCTTCTATTCTTTTCAATATATGTGTATAACTAACAAATGCGGCGTGATCGTTGGTATTTTATCAGACAGATGTAAAGGAGCACAGGTTTATTAAAATCTATTTCTCTTCTCTTAGGAAATATTTTATGTTATATTCGTCTTCAATCAGCAACTCATATCAGAGATTTAATTTGGTTTCTTCTTTCATAGTCTGGGACATAGGTGGGCAGGATATGCTCGCCTTTTTGCGAACACGTGGTGTCATCACTATTTGATAGTGATTCACAAACACGCTCATGATATAGTCAGAATCGTGCAGTCGACACTGCTTTTAGCAGAGACTTCTTATCCACAGAAAGGGTTTTATCGCTTTTATTCTCCATTTAACCGATGATCAATCGGTTTCTACCTTACATAGAGGTACATATGAAGGTGTATATACTGTATCTAAATCAATTTAACAATAAGCTGCGTGTATCTCAAAGGGGTAGGTGTGATACTGGGTCAGACGCACGTTTAGCAATGCACCTGTGCTGTAAGCCTCTCATTATGTGCAATATTGATTCCAAGCCGATACCAGAAGCTGTAAACCTGTTCTTCCTAAGCTCACGGGCAGTAATGGATGGCAGTAGGCCATCACGGTCGCGCAGTACACACAGTCTAGATCACCTTACACGTATACATGTGCATACAATGATTCCATTCTCAGCATCCAGGATGTTAAAGACTTGCCATGTGAAACATTTGTATGAAACGCATAGTTAGGGACGTACCATTTAACAATCGTGTGGGCTAGGTACAGACTGGGATGTTCGTTTGAGACAGACATACATTTTTAAGTAGGACACATTTGTTGGAACACTCAGCATATGAAGGGGTTGATGTATTTAATTCTATTGGGTACAAAACTGAAGACAGATATTTTTCAAAAATGTCAACCTGCTTCACAACCCAACCCACCCAACAATCAATGGTAGGTCCCTTACATTTACGACTGTGCTTATGTACGTATGTTCGTGCTACGAACATTCAACGACACATGTACGCAAGGGGCATTATATCAATATTGTGTTAATTGTTCTTAAACTGTCCCCATGTCAGTGTGTCCATGTGTGTATGACGTTGAATGAACGTGGTGGAATTTTTATGTACCTTACTTTATGTGTCGCGTCTTATGTTACCAAGTAGTGCAGAACGGACTCAGTTTTGATTAACTTTAACTTAAAGTGATTAATATTTAACGATACAATTGAGTTCATCACGGTGCTCTTGGAATACTTATGTTGTTCTGTCTCAAGTGTGTCTTTGTGTTGTGTCCTTGACGTTGTATCTTAAGCCTCTAATGAAAACTTCAGTTTTTATCGAGTGTGTGAGTTAGTGAGTGAGTGAGTGAGTGAGTGAGCGTTGTTCATCACCGTAATAATCCATTCGCGGCGATATGTGTCGAGAATACCAATAATATAACCATTTTATACAATGTCACAAACTTCAGGAAGTGTGTAATTGAAATTGCACGATGTTAACATTAAAAGTGTAGAGGGTTAAACATATGTTCATAATTTATGTTGTAATTTACAAGAGCTCCTGAACAATAATTGAATCAAATAGTTAAATTGACATTATATCCACGTTTTAACTAAAGTACATTAACAAAATGTCTTTTCTGTAGCGGCGACCTTCTCATTTTACAAAAAAATTAAAGTTTTCCAAGCATTCCAACTTAACTACCAAAATATGTACATAGATATACAATACGTAAATCAATGTCTATGGTCTGGACATAATGCAGACTCACCCAAGTAGATAATGAAGTCCCATTGTTGACGTATGGCGTAAGTATATGGTCACGTCATGCCTCACGAGATCGTAACTCAGTGAAGGAGATGAAGTCGTCATCATCAGTCCTGATTCATAGCCCCCACCACGATGTTTCTATTGCTTATTAATGACTGTAGTTACTTAGTTTCTCCAAACGGTTGACAAACCATCTGTATCGTTCTTGGGGAGGCTTACTCCTCTGGGACCAAGGGCCTGAACATGAACTCAATGACATTTAACAACAACGTGAGACCGGTTGAATAATAGTGTTAAGAACAGCCGAAATTAAGTTACATCTTTACCCAAGGACGTGACAATGATGTGGTTTTTGTTTTCTACATTTGGCTCCACATTGTGAAAAGGACGACTTTGACAGAAAATAGAATTTCGAGGAGGACAGAAAGGTAGGTGAGGCTGATGTACTTCTCTGGAGAATACTTGGAGGAGCTATGATGGATTGGCTGTCTCCTAAATCGGATCTAAGGAGCTTGATTGAATGCTAACATTAAATCTTTATTACCATGAAAAGCATGAATTATAACATTATTTTACTTTTCTGTGACGTTTACGTCAGTGTTGGTAACATGATATAAGATTGACACTTATAAAATATATCAATGATTCATATATACATGTATGTTTCCTTCTGTGTGTGTAACGTTGAAGTCCATTTCAAGTAACCGGAGTTGTACTCCAACGTCTGTATAAATATTCATTCAGCACATCAATTGGGGATCCATGTGTTACCAATTTTAAAATGTATTTATTACAAATGAACTGAAACTATCCTGTACATCTAGTTACCATAACTACTCGGATGATGAGCTATGCCATTGAGCCTATAATTTGATTTTTTTTCAAAAATACCAGTGATCATTTCACGCCATGTTGGCTTTATTGATATCACATTTATCCAATGTATAAATCCAGTGTAAATAGACATGGGACTTATATTATCTGATTGCGACTAAAATAGTTACTTAATCATAAGCCATCTCTACTAACAGCAGAGTCAATATCTTTGTAAGGTGAGGTGAAATGGGGTTTAATGTCGCGTCCAAGATTATTGCACTTATATAGCGACGTGTATGTGTGTGTGTGTGTGTGTGTGTGTGTGTGTGTGTGTGTGTGTGTGTGTGAGTGTGTGTGTGTGTGTGTGTGTGTGCTTGTACTAGTCCGGACTGATGCCGATTTATAGTGCTAGCTCACTGAGATACCATGCCGCAGTTTAACATGAATACCCCACTCAGACACAGTTTACTGACTCCGAGCCGACCAGTCCTTGTTTATAGCCCCTTAATGCCGAGCGCCAGACAGGGTAACAACAAGTACCATCTTTTAACGTCTTTTGGTATGACGTGTCCGGGGATCGAACCCCAGACCTTCCGCTCTACGGGCGGACGCTCTACCACTAGACCACGGAAGTGGTCCAATGTATTTGTAAGTATTGTATTTATTGTAAGTGAAATTAATACCATGTTGATTATCAAAAACTCAAATGATTTGATGTTTTGCAATCTCAGAAAATAACTAAGCTCAATTCTGTCAAAACCTATTATGTCACCTGTCCCAACTTCGTAGACTGCTATCCCACATGACAAACTTTAGGGAAATTCCTTGACCCATTGGCATTTGTCACAAGCTATGGTGACCATAGATATAGTTGCATCTCTATCTTCGGGACAGTAACTGTTACTGTGGATGTTACAATTATACCATTGGGGCTGAAGTACATCTGGGTATATACATTACACATTATTCATGGATAATGATTTAACCTCAGATCATGTCATGTTATTAACTATGATCAAAAGTGGTTTACAACCTGTATTAACATTTCCAGTTAAAGTTAGAGGCATCTTTTTTCAAAGCAGGATATCGCTTTGCAGATTACAAAAAAGAGATGGGTGTTGGGTGAAATAGGGGCGGCTGAGTAGTCTAGTGAATAAAGCGCTCAATCGTCTCGACCGGAAGCCCTGAGTCGATTCCCACTTGGGTACAATGAGTGAGTGAGTGAGTGAGTTGGGTTGGGTTTAACTCCGCTTTTAACAGTATTCCAGTACTGTTATATCCCTGCGTGTCAGCTTACTGTGGGAGGAAAGCCCGAAGTGATGCAGGTCTCAGACGTTTACCACTTTGGTGAAACCCACGAACACGGGTATGGTGCTGACAAACCTAGAAACATAATCGGGGCGAACCGGGATTCGAACCCACAACCATAGATCGCTGGCGCAACAAAGGGACGCAACTCTGCACAAGGAATGTAGCGCCTTAGACGACTGGGCCACACGTACCCCTTAAATGTCATCTGAAGGATACTGAGAAGACAATATGTGGAATACTGTATCTCCCCCCCCCCCCCCCCCCCCCTCCGTATTTTCAGATAAACAACTGGCTTACGTTTGCGTATTTGTGACGGATGCCCCCGTGGCGGTCAGGACATGCGCACCTATTCACAAACACCTGGTGCCATCACATTTGATGGTGATTCATAAACACATGCTCATGATTTTCTCGGATTTCTTATGATAATTGAAAGGAATTTGTTGCTTTAATATCCACATGCAATCTCCCGCACGTGCAAAATGATACATAAAAACATTTGTGTCAAATCACTAGCACGTGTAAAGAGTATAACAACAGAACGTGTGACAAGTCCCCTACACGCACTCGGAACAAGGAGTGATTTTTACGATACTGTTGACAAGCCGGCTGCATAAAGGTGACCAACATGTCTGAAGCAAGGACAACGGAGACACAGACCAGCATCTATCAAGTACTCACTGAAGAACAATCGATAATTTGAAGTTTATTTCAAAGTTACCTACATATACCACTTTAACACTGCCGTGGTGTCCCCGGCACCCCGTCCAGCCATACGACAAGATGTCAGATCAGATTTCACACACCGACTACTGGAACATTCTTTATAAATGTACGTTGATCAGGTCCATACGTATTTATCTCACTGAATCCCTGCAAACCATCTCTTCCCTTTGTTGCCCACTAAATAGATCTGGCATATAACCCGCTACTTAATTATGTCTCTCTTCAGTCACATATCACAAGTAGAGAGATCTGGCTCTCTTTGCTCCCGGGGCAGCCAATATCCTGTGGTGACTGTAAACGAATTTTCAGGAGTCAGATTAAGTTAACTAGAATTGCTGTCGCGAACAAGTGTGGGACTACCGTCTGAGATAAGCCGAATAGTAGGGATCGGAATAACAGTAGCGAGGGTGGCGTGAACTGACCTTCAGACTACTGCAGGATCGGTGTGGTGTATGTTTTTGTGTTACTGCCAGACACAGAATCTATCGCTTCAGAATGATGACCTTCAAGTCTGATTGAAAAAGGTAGACTATGTGCATAAGGTTTAGTCAACTTGAGAACTTCGACTGGTGCGGTGGGATGGCTTAGTTGGAAAACCGTTCGATCGTCACGCCGAGAACCCGATTTCGAATCTCTAAATGGGTACGTGTGTGACTCGCGGGATTCCTGGTTAAAATTGGCCCCCAGTAACGTATTCGTGTTGGAGGCAACTTGAACAGTTGATAGCAACATACATACAAATACAATTGTCCCTCCACCTTATGGCTTGAACACACAATACATCACCCACTCACCGATTTAAAGGTTGCCAAATATATAAACCCTTTTTGTAAATGGTTTTCGTTGTGGATTCATTACAAATGGACGTATTTCAGTGATTTAGATTTAGTTTAAAACGTTTCTGTAGAAGTTAATTTTCCCAACTATAAGTTGTGAACGTGCACAGGTTTGATTTGAGTTCACGATATGTGTTAGCCTGATAACATAAATTTCCTGAAACTATTATGTAGCCACAATCTTTAAATCAAGAATCCATCGTGCAAAGTATTCAAAATATGTCATTGATTATGACAGTTCCATGCATCATGTCTACAAGCGTGTTACGTAAGTCGACACATTCCATGGAATCCTCCAATACTGGAGTTACTCATTGGTCACAGTGTTGGCTCGTCACGCCGAAAACCCATTTTCAATTCCCCACAGTGTACAATATTTAAAGTCTAGAAAAAAGACAAGCGGCGTAAAACCAACCCCATCCACCCACGCAAGATGACACCTAATGAGCAGTGGACTACATATAACTTAAGGCGACCCTGTTATGAAGGATTATACAATAACTGAAAAAGGATAGTAGTGGTATCCTGTTAGTAAAACTATCGCGATCAGATCAGCAACTAAATGACACTGACGGCTTCATTCCCACCAACATTTACAGTACTGTGGAATTTCGCCATGTCGACGGTGAAGGTTGATTGTATAGCAAGGGAAATGAATAAGGGACAAATAATACACTTTGATGCCTGGGGCAACTAGATTAAATGAATTCATTGTGAGACGGCGATATAATTATTTAAATGTTTATGACTATTCATGATGTATTGCATTTATGTTATTGATGCCATGACGCGGTGATTGAACGTATGTCTAGCAATAACGGTGTGCATTGTCCGACAGGAATTTCTGTGTTCTGTTTCATTGACTCCCATTTTTAGTAATCTGCTTGAATCTAGCTCTGTTCGGGTTAATACAACGGTCGTCTGTTGTCCGGATATTTGACAGCGCTCGGAGCTACAGTTTATGTGTATGAAACACAGACAAAACAGATCCATCCACGTTGATCCTAATGTCGAAAAATCCATAGTCGCTGAGGTGAATACACTTTTCATCGAGAAAGCATGGGGCGTTTTCAAAATCCGTATTTCATTAATTCTAATTTAATTTGTTAAAATGCGACAGCTGTGACACACTGTGACACACGCTTACTCAAAAAGTTGTTCGTGTAAATGCATTAAGTGTATAAATGCATATTAAATGTCTGTACTGAACACTTAAACTTCCAGAAATCGTTTGTTTTTAAAACTTTGGTGCTTGCATATCCTTCGAGGATTGATCGAGGTCTAATATGTTTTCTGATCTAAAATCTAATCTAGCGTTATAAATATGTTCGAAAATATTTATTCACGACATCTCTCTTGGTAAACAGCTCTAAGAATATTCATACGTATGATGTACGCTAAAAATTGGAACATCTGAGAGTCCTGGGAATTCTGTCTCGAATTAATTCCCTAAACAGCGCATGTGGGCTGAGCACATTGCTACAGCAGAATGCATTTGCATTCCCCACGACAATCGTAAAACGTTCTTATCGGTTTACAGGGAATAGCCGTTGATCTATCACGACAATGAGATCCTACTTCTGTCAGTGCAAATTGACTTCAGTTGCTTATGTGGTTGGAGGGTGTTAGATGAATAATGTCCCGACTGAACTTCAACTGTGAATGTTTCTCCAGCGCCCATATTTCTATCACACCATTGACAATTAACGGCTCGCTGACGTGATTATTTCTTAACAGATCCATTCTGGAAATGTTTTTAATGTAAACATGACCATCGACAGTTGTTTTTTTAGTTACGAATCACAGAGGATCAAGGACTAAATGTTCTCTCTGTGTGTGATTAACATTGTTTCATGGTCTGCTGGGTGGCAAGTGTAAATTGAATGTTTTCACAATTTTTATAAGGGTGTCCAAGAGGAGGGAATCACGAAGTCTTCCATTAAAATGTGATATTAATTGGGTTGACTTTATCTGAATGATGTCTCTGTGGACTTCTGGCCATGGATGGCCCAGTCGTCTTAGGCGCCGCAATTCGCATTACAGAGTTGCCTCCCTTAGGCGTGTCAGAAACCTGTGATTTGAAATCCCACATTTGCCCTGATTATGTATTGTAGGGTTGTTCTCACCACACCGATGCTCGTGGGTTCAGCAAAGTAAAGGTTTGCGACGTGGAACAAAGCTAACACGCGGCGTGACACCAAAGTCACTCTGTGTACATAAAAACACAACTACTTTTTTAACATAATGGAAATATCATTTGTACAATAAAAAGGTTTGAATACAAATTTAGTGTTAGTTCTTATACATAAAAGTAACAAAAACATTTCCATTATCAAGAGAAAGTTCTGTCCATTGTACGATTCCGACTATATCATGAACATGTGTTAATAAATCACTACCAAAAAGTGATGATACCATGTGCTTGGTTAGCCAGGTTAGCGTATCCTGCCCCAGTAGTTAAAGCCACATTAAAAACAGTTCTTATTCAATCAGGTTTCAATCATTCTGGGTAGAATAGTCCAAATCCTAATTATATTTTCAATTTCCAAAACAAACCCAAACTACATTCATAATTATCACAAAACATACGTGAAGACTTCAAACCCAAGCAGCGGTCACAACAATAAATGCAACTTTGGAATGGTAAATATTCTTTAGAATACTCAGCCGGAAACAAATTTAGGATGCCAAAGTGTGTGGTCGGGGCTATTATGAGTATCGGTCGGGGGAGAGATACAAGCCTACTTTATGCTGCCTAAACAGCGTGACTCATTTCACAGTTTTATACCACGACTGGTGAACCCTCATTATCGAGGAATTCTACAAAGTAGAGGCTGTCTTAATACCCTTTTACTTCCTTATTCAAATAGGCCATGACTTCAATTTTGAGATCCTGATATCAGCTGAAACTTCTTTGAAGAAGTTGCAATGTCCAAATACATCACCGCCATAGAAGATGCTGCAGAGCCTGCAATCATTGGAGCATCTTCCTTTTAATTCCATAACACTGATGCAGGTGATAATTGTCCGGTGAAGTCGATTCCGTGATCCCTGAAATCAGATTTCCAATAATTGCTGGAGGGTCACATGGCGTTATCTTTAATTAATCAGCCTTTAGGTAGCCGAAACCATCCCCAAGCCGCCAGTCCTTTCAAATGAACAGTGCATAACATTGATGGCATCAAGATAGATGCCAAAGAAATATCATCACCCGAAAAGATTTATCTTCGGTACTCTCTGCCGGCGAATATACCTCACTACAATGATACTGATTACAATATTAAGGGTCTGTCTCAAAGATTTAAACTGTATTAAACTTGTTCCATTTTCGTTACAGCCACTAGGCGACTGTCAAGAGTGTTAAATAGTTCTTGTCCTAATCATGCAACTAAAGATGGAGACATTTCTACTCCTATCTACGTGTCTGAGTTGGTGACCGATGGCAAACTGCTCTGCTGGTGGTAATTTCGGCGAGACTAATTTTACTTTACAAATACTATCAATAATCAATATGTGATACCGAGGACCAATGATTGTTTTGTATTATTTTGGTCTAAACGTAGCCTGCGAGAAATCGGCTACCTCCTGCCTTCTTGTTTCTACAGACAGGATTCCGTAAATAAGTGTCTTGTTTGACTCTATTTTGGGGTATTTTTGGCTCGGAATCCTTATGTCCACAACTTCAAATCGGACAAGGAAACAACAAAAATGTTGTAATTTGACAACATATTTGGATAGTATATTTATAGGAATGCTGTTTCGGAGTTTCAAAAATGTGAAGAGGGTCGTTGAATTGCTGTATCTGATTCTTGACATATGAGTCGATAAATAAACTACGATTTGTAGGGAAATGTAAATGACATGTACTATCCGCTACTGACCACACTCCTACAGGGATTCTGCGAAAGAAATGGTCCCTAGTATCTCTCGCGTGTCGTAAGAGCCGACAGATTTGTCAGGCTCATTGACTTGGCTGATTGCGTGTCACCATGCACCGATGGCTTGCATCGTGCTCATACTTTCAGTCACTGGTTGGAGTCGTCAATACTCGAATATTTACTGGCCGCTGTGATATAGCTGGAATATTGATGTTCAAAAGCACTGACCACTCATTCAATGACTGCTAACATATGATAGTAATATATTATGCTATGACGTCATCCAACAGAGGCTGATATCGTCAGAATGTCCCTTTCCAGACATCGTGACTATCGACTTTGTATTTCCATTAAGACTTTTTCACTCACGTAAACACAGTTTCATGTACACAGGTAGTCGTCAAAGGCACCGTAATGTGGCATGTATGTTTGCATCACTTTACCATGACCCTATGATCAGATTCATCCTGACCATGACCACTGGTGTGTCTGCCCCATACCCGTGCTGCTGGGATACGCCACATTGGATGACCAGTACTCTCTACCTAATATGTATCTCTCATATGTATTAGAATTTAATACTGCTTATCAGTTGTTTTTAAAGTACTTATCCTTAGAGTTGTGTCACAGATGGATGTTCGTGTATGACAACTTCATCACATGACACACTGGACAATGCACCATGTAAGCAGTATCTCCCACGCTGAAGCAAGAAGTGAGTAACAGTGAGTGCACAACGGATGACACAAAAAAATTGCTTCATTCATTGTACCCAATTGGGGTACGGGTGGCTCCAGTCGCCTAAGGCGCCGCGATTCGCTGTGCAGAGTTGCGTCCCTTGGACACGCCAGAAACCTTTGAATTTGGGTTCGAATCCCGGTTAACCCCGATTCTGTTTCTGGTTTGTCAGCAACATACCCGTGCTCGTGGGTTTCACAGAAGAGGTAAACGTCTTTACATCACCTCGGGATTTCCTCCCACATTAAGCTGACACGCCGGGATATACCTGGAATACTGTTAAAAGCGGCGTTAAACCCAACTCACTCACTCACTCATTGTACCCAAGTGGGAATCGAACCAGGTCCTTCGGGCGAGACGATCGAGCGCTTTATTCACTAGACTACTCAGCCGCCCCTATTTCACCCAACACGATGATACGATGACATGCATCAACCAAGTCAGCGAGCCTGACCACCCAATCCCATTTGCCGCCTCTTACGACAAGCAAATTCGCTTTTTACGGCAAGCACGGGTTGCTGAAGACCAATTCTATCCCCGATCTTTACCGGTCCAAACAAGTAGTGATGATACCATGTGTTAGCGAAAGGGTACGTGTATCCTGTCCCACTGGTGACATTCAGCAGAAAAGCACGCAAAGGCAAGTCAATTGTTCACGTGATCAAACATGGTAACACAAATTGCATTAAACATATTTTAATCATAGATGAGTTAAGTATGGAAATTTCCTCCTAATATCAACGATTTTAAATCTTTGCTAAGACCTTGAATGACCCTGATCAAACAATTCTTGAGCAAATATCGTATGACGCTCTTTGATATATTCACAGGAGGAGCATTCTGTCTTGCACCTCAAAAGTTGTGAAATGTTGACTTCGGACTGTCTCAGAGATTTGAATTGTAATAAACTTGTTCCACTACTGGTTCGTGCGCTAAGCTTAGCCGTGTAAGCCAAAAGGCCACTATCAACAGAAGACAATTTAACTTGAGCTGGTGCCATATTGCTCGACATCAAGGGAAAGTTGTCTATTGGGGCAACTTGAGGGGGCACGGGTGGCCCAGGCGTCTAACGCGCCGCGATTCGCTGTGCAGTTGGGTTGAGTCCCTTGGCCCCGCCAGAAACCTATGATTGTGGGTGCAAATCCTGTTTCGCCCCCATTATGTTTCTAGGTCTGTCTGCACCATACCCGTGCTCGTGGGTTTCAACGAAGGGGTAAAGGTCTGAGACCTGCATCACTTCGGGCTTTCCTCCTACATTATCACAGTGATATAACTGGAATACTGTTAAAAGCGGCATTAAACCCAACTCACTCATCATTGGAACTTAATCCTTCTGACTCGTATGCATAAAGAAAGACATCAGCAAGAAGGCAGTTGATGCCCACCGGGGATGCCTACTGAAGAATATAGGCATTCTACAACACGATCTTTATGCCAGCTGTTCAAATATTAACAACTTATGGAAATCCTATTCCTGAACTGACCTCATTTGCCGTTTTCTTTAAACAGAACAAAACCATTTCCATAATCATAAACAAATCGCTCCTTAAAGCAGAGACCGTTGTCCGATTCCTACTTTATCATAAACAAGTGTGTTCAGATCACTATCAATTACCAGGCGTTCGAGAAACAGTGAGCGTATCATGCCCCGTCGGTGAAACCCGTCTTGATAAACCAATTCAGTTTAACCTTACAGTTTTCCTATTCGGATGTCCTTATATATTGGTCCTATATATGGGTTCAAGGTTTAAAATGTGTTTCCTCTTTTTACTCCCCTTTATAACATACATCAACCAGACCCGTGAAGATCCGGGGTAGAATAGGTCTTCAGCAACCCATGCTTGCCGTAAGATGCGACTATGCTTGTCGTAAGAGGCGACTAACGGGATCGGGTGGTCAGGCTCGCTGACTTGGTTGATACATGTCATTGTATCCCAATTGCATGGATCGATGCTCATAATGTCAATCACTGGATTGACAAACAACATACATCAACCAAACAATGGATGAAACCGCATGTATTAAAACTAATATCAATACTATTTGACATTAGTCTGTATTGTTTTATATCTTAATATTTGATTCTCTGTCCAAATGTTTCTAATGTTGAGTCATCTTTGAAAACCTCCACGTCCTTTACTGATAGATCCTAAAAGTTCTTGAATCAAGCCTTTATCCTGTATATGATCAGCTCATTTCCTTAACTACTTCAATTCAATTGCTCATTTTAGGACAGCAAGAACATTCCCTTGCATATTTGATTGAACAGCTTCTCTGTAATAACCATTACCGAACCTACGGATGCCAACGTCCATTGTTAAGAACTAAACGAGCTAGTGGAAGAGTACTTAGTTTAGTAGACTAGCTTTCAAAACATATAAAGAATCTAAATAGATCTTGCCAGGGGCCATGATATTGGCTGCAAGAAGACCACGTAAAGTTTCATTGACTCTTTGCTTTAGCTACAAATTGATCGCAATCGACAAGGAAAATGAGAATTGTCACTTTAAATCCTGCCACTCCTGAGCTAAAAGCACTGCAGCCTCAGCGAAACTGCATTGTCGTGTTTTGTCACCGACAAAAAAAGTTAGTCGATAATTCTTGCCTGGAAGGGAACACCTTTGCCTGACAATGTTTATATATAGAGGTCTGTGATAATAATGACTGCAGTCGGAATTGCTGTATGTACACTTGGCTCAAACAGTGTTCAACTGTCAAAGTCACTCAACCGAGTTCAGCCTCATATCGATTAGTTATTGTACATTTCTCATTGTACAACAAGCGATCTCGTCCGTTCAAGATCAGCACCATTGACATAAAAGTCCGATCTGAGGGAACCGGCCCGCCATTCCATCACACTCTCGGCTCGTCTGCATTGTCCGCGGAAAATTCAATTTACTAATGGGCTCTTGGGAACGGTAGGAGCTTTCATGCCGATGTGGAATTAACAATGCCAGCGAGCCCACGGTTTGGCGTGCTGGTATGACGACATTCCTTGCTTAGCAGGAGAACCCACATCCGACTAAATTATTCAAAAGTCAATCTTCATTCTGATTGGTCGTCGGCTCCGGCAGGTAGATCGTCTGCTCAAATACGTGTATGGCGAATGCGCTTGTTCGTAGTGGCAGCGACTTTTTGATCACTTTACCCTAGGTGTTTGCTACGGCCACAGGTGTGGAGGAAGCGAAAGACAAGTCTTTCTGAGGAACTTAATGTGAGGTGTGGCAAAATTGGAGAAAATATTACTTCCAACGGAGTGGAACAGATTGGTCTGGTTCCTTTAGAACCAAAAAAGACCAAGATGCCCTTCGGAAATTTTGAAAACCTGAAAGGAAAGGTCCTACAACCCCCTAAGGATGCGGCCCATTTGGCGAAAATGTCCTTTCAGAGGTAAGTCAAGACGATGAAATAGTTAGGGAACTTGGCGACCTGAAGTCTAAAACTTTCAAAGTGAATAAAAAAAGTTTGCGAGATTTGGACATCTGATACTGGGAGCGTTCACAGTTTACCAAATTTAATTACGATAAAGTGATTTTTAACTGTGTTAATAACACAACTGCTAATGTCATGAAATATGCCATTTAACTTGTGGTTAAGAATCAGATAATATTCATCAAACTCTAACTTAACGGTTGACAAGACACAACGGTCCCACAACTGGCCAACACCCATTGGTGATACAACATGATATTTTGACCAAATCTTGTTGCTCGTTTGTGAAGATGATTATATACTGGGCAACGTATAGAATAGGACATTAAGTGCACATGCAACATGTTGTTTTGTGTGTGCATAACCATGTTAATGTTTAGTCTGGTGTTTGAGCACACACATGTGCCCTTTCAATCCTGCCGGAACTAGACATTCCGCTTTGATACCAGGTGGTATTCACAATTTAAAGACTGCTTTCTAACCAGTTCAGTTTGTATGCTTTTCACAGTCGACTCATCCCTGTTATTGTAGCTACAAGATGCAACAGTGACGTGTAATTCAAAACCTCAGACTCCAATCTACTTCATGTACATGTATGCTAGCAGGTCCCTTGAGAGATTGAATACATAGACGGTATCTCTGCTCTACTTTATCTGCTAATGTTACATATTCACGCAGCTCATAATGGCTTTGAAATGCATTATGGAAATCATGTTGCACAACTTAATGGTAAACACCAAGCATACAAGAAGGATAATTACATTTTATTTCTTTTGTAAATCTTAGATTATTTCAAACCAAGAATTTATTATCCATGTTTTATGCCAAAAGTAACCCAATGCTCTATGTAATTTACACGTTTTAGATAAAATAATCCTTTAAAGACATTTAATAGAACCATAGCTGTCAGGCATCACTGTAAGGCCGGCACTACTATTGCGAGACGTGGTCAGTTGTAGTAACGTATGATAAAGCCTGGCACGATCAGATGAAAAGGTTTCTACCTACTTACACTCAGATGAAATGCCAGCACCTGATAATACCATGCCTATTGCCATGGTAACTGTGCTATATAAGCTAAACTTTCCGAACCTATTAAATATGAAGCAGAAACGCATATGTTGTAATATACACGAAAGATTGGAGCGATATATAGGTGGCGCTTAGATTGTATTTTTGTATAATATTATTCACAATATGTTTACAAATGTCAAATGTGATTTGCAAAGACACAAAAAAGACACAGTGTGATGTATAATGTCAAAAACGTGATCTAAAAGGCGCTCGGTTTCTTCTTCCACGTTCTTGCTACATTTGATGCACGTATGATCGAGAATGATGGCCGTATGTAAATTGTTCTGGGAAATAGATGACTATGAAATTATCATCTTTCCAGGCATGGAAACCAGATGTGAACTGAGCACCAGAGAGACGTTTCAATTTCATCGGCAGTTTAATTTCACGACTCATCCACCACGCCAATATAGAAAGTCATTCATTCCCCGATATAGTAACAACTGCTAATTCAGAGAAACACATGTCTGTGCACTATCCTTCCCAAAATCTGTTATAATAGCGCATGTGTGTGTAGAATACATGGAATTTTGTCATTTTCTAAATCATCTGATCATTCCTATCTTAAATATACAACGTCAACGCCTGAGGATAATCAGTCTCGATTATCTGCCGGAATACATTCCATTATATGAATGTATCACTGAAAATCAGTGAAGACACCAGGTGTTTGCAGAAAGAGTAATCCCGCGGCTTTTGCATGTAATGTTATGGTTTGGATTCTTATGGAAACACAATCAACAAAATACGACGTACCAATACTATTACAAATATAACAGCAGCTATGTCCACACAAATCATCTACAGCAACAGTTACAATTTAAATTGTATGATATGTTTGAACGAGAGCAACAAATACAAAATTATTACGCTTGCTGTCACATGCTTCTGACCTATGCATACACTATGTAACTATCTATCTATGGATGCAACATAAAATATTAAAGTTGAAGCCAGTTATGATTGATCTTCATTAAATGAACGCCCTACCCCGACCTGTATATGCGGGAATATGACGAAGTAACCATGGTTTCAATTTCTCATGGGAAAATGTTTGTTCCATGACAATGGAGCGGCCGTGAAGCGGCTTTCATATGTAAACCCTATACAGTACTAGGAGAAAATATAGTCGCGCAGCGTTTAGATAATAAGGACGCCTGGAAAGTTCTTGCAGTGATGAATAATATATCATGATCTCAACATTCACCATGTAGTTTATGTTCTATTCCAAAGTACAGGTATATTAAGCTTAAGGAGAGTTCAAAATGTCATCTTCGTTTCCGAATATATGCTGTTTCATATAAGATACTGGATAAATGTGACAGGAAAACACAGTTATGAAATCTCGTGACGTCACTGTTAAACCATATGTCGTCAGATACAACCCTCGATTACATGTCAACGTACCTGCTAATATACGAATTATACTTTTTTTCAGGATAAAGATGAACAGAATGCATACCTAATTTGAAAAATAAAAAAATAAACAATATGAACTGTTTTAGAGATTGTGAACAGATAAATATTCAAATCACTGTCCTGTGCGTCATACTCGCAGAAGCACGACCATTTACATTTCATCGAACATAGCAGTCGTCTCATTACTTATGTCATTGTGGTTGTCCTGTGACCCAAATGTGGAATATCTGTATGGGTCAATAACCATGAGGTAAAAGTATTCAATCATTAGCACAGGCATTCAACCCTGTCTCAATAGTCACGTTAATTTCACCACTCTTGTAACGGTTAACATGTTCTCATAAAGTCATCAGCTAATACTCTGTTGGACCATGCGGTAATTATACATTGTTTGCGTGTAGGTCCCTAGGGTTAAGTTATCTGTGGCAGCGAGGTCATGTCACTGCTTTTAAAAAAAAGCTCTTTTAACTTGCTGAAAGTGACGCGAACGGCATGAACTATCTAATCCCCTATTGGGCCATTCTGTATAAAGTTGGCATGATTAGTTTATGTGTTCATGGGGTTAAGTTATCGATGCTACTGAGATCATTTCACTGTTCCTAAAATGTTAAAACAATGAAACTCACGCAAACGACCGGATCATACAAAACCATAATAAATTGATCACTCTATCCTTTCGGGGACATGTCGGCATGTGATCTGATGTTTTGCATCTCTCTATGCATAGTTTGTATCTGTGGAACTGAAATCCCTAGTTATGATCCTGGAACTGCCATCATCATATCAGTGTCGTTGTCTTTCTTCACACATAGTAATATTGAAACCACCATATTAACTTTTAAATACCCCCCTCCTTTCCTAGTTAATGCTAGTAGGTATCATTAAAATCAAATAACTGTATTGAGTTAGGAAATTGCCCAAATATGGGTAACAAGTACTTTTGGTGCCATAAATTCCAATATGCGTTAATGCCCATTTGTTCAGAAAACATATAAAATGTGCAAGAAATGTCTGTCAAAAGCAGAGTCGATTGTACGATTCCGACTATATCATGAGCATATGTTTATAAATCACTATAAGAAAAGTGACGACACCAGGTGTTCGCGAAAAGGTGCGCGTATCCCACCCCTTTTCAAGAATTAAGTCATTTCTATTCAATGGCATTTCATCATGTAATGTAATGTATTTAAATATAACATTTAAGGACACAATTATAGTGGCATAAAAAAAGTTCTAAACATGTGCGTACGTATAAACTTCAGGAAAGGAATAATGTCGGAATTGGGTTGCTAATCACCTCTAAACCATAGCTTTTTACTATCCCGTATTAATACTATACATGTCAGAATTATACTGATGGCGAACATACCATTCTCGATCTTAACCATGTTTAAGCAAAACACACAGTTATGTTCCTTGATAACGGTAAAAAAATGCATCTGGGGTAGCAGTCCCCATCTTTAACAATTACCCCCAGCACTTAACATTTGTGCAAGACAACAACATGTTATTTGCCAGAAAATATGACAGTATTATCATACCTTCAGTTGTCTCTGGCTATGTCTTGCTTATTTCTGACAAAGGAAGATCTGTAAATTACGCTTCGATTGACAGGGAAAAATGTATTTTTCAAGGCATATGAGTTTGGCACTAAGTGGCAGTACTGGGGTTGTGTGTCATTATATAATGAATACAGTAACGCCCCGGGCAAATCACTTATCGTATTGTGTCTTTTAGAAAACGTTGTTATAGAGACGGACTTTATTTTGGACAACGTTATGACCACAAGGGCCTCTATAGGGGACCTTGAGCACATCGGGAATAGAGGGACCTGCTTTGACCAGCTGTTGCTTGCAATTTAATGGTCAGTTACAGAGATCAGCCAGACAAGTAAGAAATCCCGAGCACGGCACTATAATTGGCAGTACCCATTGAAGAAATGTCAGACCCACGATGGTCTAAATGTCGATGTGAATAACTGGTTCTGTCATGAGGGTCCACCTTGCATAAAAAATACTTAATACCGTGTCGTGAATCAAATGAGCAGAATATACACTTGCCTGGACTTCCACTGTTTCTTATTCTAGTCTGCTTTCCACATTTCTTCTATTCCTTGTTGATTAATGACACTGCTATGGTCCACCCCTCAAAGGGTTACTAGGTTAATAATATCCATGTGATTGCTACTGTTTATTACGCTCCCTCTAATTATGTTGTGTATAGTATTACTCAGTTGTCTTTTGTTGTACTGTGGAAACTCTATGAAATCAAGTTGATGTTATATTAGAATTTCTTCAATGTGTCACTCCACTGGACCTGTACGCAAATGATTCAAAATCAACTTAAGCATAGTATAGAATCATACACGATTAACAGTGATACCCTTAAATATAAGCGAACTCATTTTTAAGGTGTATTTCATTTCCGCTAACACAGTTTGAAATCAAAATTTCATTTTTCGGGAAATATTGATTAGGATGGTATTTATTAAATCCAGTAGATGTTTTAATTGGTTACTACAATTACTATTTTCAGTAACCACACAGAAAAGGTACATTGCCTTATAAAGAGTGTACATGCTGCGAGTGTACATGCTGCGATAGTGTATCTGTTGCTGTGTCGACAGGAAACCAGTTCTAAAACTTCTTAGATTTAACTCATCCATGAATTTTTAAAATGTTTCCATGGAAACCGGGGAAACCGTCAGCCGAAGCTTCTAATAGAATTATGGTCTGACGATTGTGCATATAGCTAGAGAAAACAATGAACGACAGGAAGACCTGGGAATTGTAGTCACACGGCACGCCCGCCTGGAAAGAACATTCTTTGCTGCGTAGAACGTATCATAAATTATTGGTGTATTTTGATCTATGGACAATTTGTTTTGTCTTAACTGAGGCCAAGGTATCCCAAAGTCAGGCAATGACAAATACAAGTAATCAAAGGATGATTTTCTGTTCACATTTAGTCTCCCCACATCAATAATACTGTTGAATTTGCTCGATCAAGCCAAGTATTCTATGAAAGATGTATAACCAACCTTGACCTTCAGACAGGAAGTTAAACGTCAGTCTCGATTTGATATTTTCAATTTCCGTTTATGAGGACATAACACAAGAACACCTGCCCCTTTATCAGCATTAACGTCGATTCAACTAGCAATAGCAGAGAATATTTACATACCGCAGAAGCAAGTCGTTCCTAGTTTTGGTTCAGTAGCGGCTATATTTGACGGATAAATATCCTTCTATTTCAATACTCAATAAGTTCAATGCGGTCATGTTTGTTCTTCTGGTACACTGACATGATCTCATGGCGCTTTCAAAAACCACGCACGGTTCTTTGTGTGGGAAACGGTGTAAGTTTACAGTAACCATGACAAAATACCCGGCATGCATTGTGCAGAAAGCAGGTATAAATTCAGAACGTTGAATGATGGACGTGGTATTAATTATTTGTTTCAAATCCAAAATCAATAATCATAATGTCTTTTTCTACGTGTTATCAAAATGTTTGTCGCCTCCTGTTCAGACGGATATATTACAAGTCAAATCCCTTGGGACATAGTTCCGTCAAAGTTAAATGCATTTGCTTCGTATTCACGGAAGCATTTAAAATTTCTTCTTTATGTTTGTCACACTTCACACTAAAGGTTACGTTACAGTCAGTTCGGATATACTATTGGTTACTCTCAATAACCGAAGTTCATGCACTAGCGGTTGATGTAAATGAATTGACAATCTCAGCAAGATAATGCAAGGACGTCAATAAACAAATACTATTTTGCTATCAGGTAAGTCCTAATCTTTTAGCCTCTGCATGAAATTATCGATATAATATATAAAGCCATTAGCTCCATGGAAGGCTTTTACGTTGGAAGGAAATGAAAGTTTTAAGTAAATTAAACACAGACAGTAGATGTTAGCGGCATCGATGAAACATTGATTGCCGTGTTGTATTTGGGTTTATGTTTTTGTTAATGCACGAATCGTATGAAGATCACAAAGAGTAGCTCTCTGAAGCTCCCATGTTGCTGCATTTCAGCTTAAGCATGGTTAATTTGTTTTTTTGTTGTAACGCCGATGAATACTGGTTATTCAGCTTTTGCAAGAAACAAACCATTGTTTAGTGCTCTATCTTTCACAAACCACACCTTCCATTGTGTGCGTTGCTTTTAAACGCCATAGACATTGGGAAAGCTTGTACAATCACAACAAATCATTTCGATATAAAATAGGTTCTATGTTCAGTTGAAATAAGTTGTCTGGCCTACATTAATATTTGTTCTTGAGCAAACACCTTTATATGTTAACCCTAAATGTTCAAAGTCAAGCTGTAAAAGATGTTTTGTTTCCTATTTAACGTCGCACTCAGCAACATTCCAAAATATGTAACTAAAAAGATAATTATATACCTAAATGTTGGTTGGCAGTAACTCAAGAAAAACTATATTCCGACAAACCCTTATTTTAGTTATGACTGTCCATTATTATTTTTGACATAATATAATTAGTTGTTTGCATTTTTATTTTGGGTGTAATTAATTTGCACTGTAACCCGCATTAACTTCATGAAACCTCATTGGTTATTAATGCCAGAAACAGTAACCGTTGGTTGTACATTTATTGGTCTTGCAACGTCAACTCACACTCCCAAAGAAACTCATTCCCTCTGTCGACAATATGATTAATGGACAAAGGTGATAGATTAATAATGAGTATACTTCCCAGTGCCTTTTACCGACACTCGCACATTGAACTGGCATGTGATAACAAACTGATACGCTTATGGCTATTAAAGCAGTATCACGGTGTGTGGGACTTTCAGGGGTGGAGACATCCTCTACACTTTCATTTCCTAATAGTACTTGTGGTCTTAAAAAGGCTTAAGAGTCCACAGTAAATTGCAATGTGAGCATGTACCCTGTGCCTGAATGCCACATTGAAGATGGAATGATAGCAATGAATAATTGATAGCACATGGCTAATTAATTACCTGAAAGGGCATCAATTTAATCAACGCTCCTTACACTGAATAGAAGCCAAACATGTTCAGCAAATCACGTGATGTTGTTCCTGTGCGATGAACTCGAGAACACATAAGGTAGCAAAATGAGCTCTGGCCCTTCCGGCGCTAAATGGTATTTTGACATGCAAGTTGGACAGGCAGAGATGCATCATTAAGAATAGATTTCGATCATAACAATAGCTTTTGCAAGTATATTTTTGCTACTCTAGATAGATTCACTTGCTGTGGTGTTTTAGAGTTGTTTGAAAATACAATTAATTTTTCGGAATGGTTTAGGTTACGCTTACATTCCTAAAGTGGATTGATGGATATCAAGGTAAACTGATCTGAAATTCATGTGTCAACGCACAATATTGTATATCAAACATGCACGAAATAGGGCACATGCTATATATGTATATGTAAACCAATACATAATGTAAATATAAAACGCATAGAATATCTGTAAAAACTGGTACCATTGTGCCTAAATGGCAAAATATCTTGGTGAAAATTATATGAATTGATCACTTAAAATCATTGCTGACACCAGGTGTTCGCGAAAAATGTAAGCATGTGCAGTTCTACCGAAAGCACTCGCCACGCACACAATTTACTTTAAAAAGGAAGTGTTTGTAGCTGACGTCATACAACAGAACATCAGTCGTTCAGTAACATCTTTTCACACATACGACTAAACTACAAACCGGTGAAAGTTGTTCTGTTTGTCATTATGTGTCAGCTGATATGAAACTTTGGTTTGAAACATACACGCCGCAGCATCAGTGATTGATTGCGAGTGTCCTTTCACGCGAGTTCACACAGAATGGACTCGACAATTGGATCTTTTGAGCCAAGACTTTCAAAGGACTTGAATTATCAATTGTCTTTAGTTCTCAACGGTCCTTTACTAAATTGGGATATGTACGTACAGACAAATTACAACTGACCGTGTCATTACGTCTGTGGTGCAAATTCTACACGTTCAGAGGACATTAGCGACATTTGTCTTCATTTATGATTGCACTCCTCTTTGCTGTCTTCTTACTCCTGACCGTGGCCTTACGCATGAGATAGGTCACGTAGCGACAGTGGTTGCTTGCCGATGGAGTGTTTGTGGGCTTATTAGCTTAATTTGCACCTCAGCGTTGGTTGCAGCGGATGTGGGATGACTTGCGGTCCAAACACATCTCCTCGCCTCGGAATTCATAATGGCAATTATTTCGATTGTGGGATCTTGCCGATCTCCAAAGGCCAAAGAATAATTGCTTTGAAGCCATTCATATCACAATAACGTACACAAAGTGCACTCGTCTAGCCCGTGATTAATTAGATAAAATTATGCAGTTTTCTCAAAGGTTTCTAAGATTTCAGGACCGTGTCAGTGTAATCAAGTCGATGTGTCTAAAGGTGCGTCCGATTTCAAAGGAAGCTCGGTAGGCGGCCTTGACAACCGACATTTCTCTCCTGCTCGTGCTAACGTTTGTTCACTTCATAATCAAGTCAAAGATGGAAGTGGCGGCAAAAGAAGCGATGCTTTTATTCCTAATCTTACGTATTTGAATACGAAGGTAGAATCTTCAGCAGCAGTCGTCTGTATTTGACTGGTCGCATTGTCTTTCCTGTGGAGCTGATGGGTCGTCTGATACAGGGGGATAGGGGTAAATCCTCTTAACCTTGCTGTCATCGTACAGCTTGACAGCCATCAGGCAAGGTAATCTGTCATCATGGTCTTTCAAGACTGAAATTACCCCCCGATTACTGCGGATTCCCTCTGTGTAGAGCCCGGTCCAGTTGGAAGTGTGTTGAGAAGATCTGACTCCCTACTCTTAGATTGACGGATGTTTAATGGAAGGATTTGTTCTGTTGGTGTCATGAAATGAAGTATACCAGCGCATCCTGTCATCTAGGAGGAAATTGTTATGAATTGTCCCCAGTTATTACCTTAACATGCTCCAAAACTGGCTCTCAAGCATCGGGAGCCATTTTACGACCCCGTCAAAACACCAGTGCACATTTATTCCTAATCGAACGAACGAAGTACTAAATGTCTTTGAGTCTAACAGAAATCTAGAGACTTTGTGTCTGAGAGGCCTCGAAGCTTTGTGAAAAGGAGAATTCTATAAACGTAAGAACTAGGATGTTTTCGATATAAATTCGATTTTTTTCTTCATTAATACGATACTAGTGGTACGGAATTCCAGAATAACTCGAAAGGGCATATTTCATTAGACGTGTAGTAATAAAGAGGATATATTTGGAACGGAAAAGGGTAATACCTCTGAAAGCTCCAGCTGTTGTAACTGATGCCAACCAACAATGTTAAAAATACATTAATTATCATCAGTATGTTATCCTGTTTCATGGAGGTATGTCTATAAAACATGAAATCAGATATGGGTTACTTTTCTGATACGTTATTACATGGTGGAACATACTCTTTAGCCCACTGAATTCTGAACCCATTAAATCATCACCAAGAAAAATTCACTTTCAGTGAATTGTAAAGGTTATCCAGCAATCGAAACAATAGCACCTAATACACCGCCTCCTACTTGATAGTTCTGTTGAAATGTGAATGATCAGTGACAAATTGTACATTCAACGTTGTCATGGCACGCAAACACACCGTCACAAGACACATCAGGGGCCCTTTGAGGTTATTGATCGATGCTGCACAAGCTTACCAAAAACCCGTTCACATACTTTCTTGTAGGTTCAAGACATTTATACGTTCTTGGAAGTTAATAATTAAACACTTTCAGGGATAGGTCGTTTATGAGTTGTCATCTCATTTTTTCTTGGGTTGTTTTTGGTTGTGTTCGGCAACAATGCAAGTGTGTAAGAGAATAAAGCTGAGTGTAATATGTGCTTCAAGTGGGTAGTAAAAGTGGAAAACATAGACGCTGTGAAGATTTAAATAATGAACCAACATGCAATTTCTGATTCAAGAACTGACATGGAGTACATGCAAACACTGGCCAAAAGGGGCATTAAACATGCGAATTTCTTGTTAACCTTTTCATTGCTCACACGTTCGTAATTTGAAACCCACATACAAAAAATAAAGTAGAATGAATTTGAATTTCAAGCGGAGAGACTTTTTAAAGGATTGAATTGGAAGACCGTCAATTTAAAACAAAGTGCATGTATAGCCCTCAGTGAGAATTTATAAATACAGGTGTCTACCAAACAATGAGTGGTCGAGTGCCCTGGGGTTCACACTTGCTGTAAACAGTTATATCACGGCATGGAAGCATGATGTTGGATTACAGAGACGCAAGTCGTAGACAATTACCACTCTAGTGAAATCCATAAAACGGCTATGGTGCTATCAGACCAACAATCACGAACGAGACAATCCTGGGATTTGGTACATGATTGGCTTGAGCTAAGGATGTAACAGTGACCAGCACAATACATGTCATCTTAGACCTCTGGGTCATTCCATGCCCTTAAATCTTCTCAAAGTAACGAATCTGTTTGCTCCCCTGAATACACTGCAGTATTATAGACCACTGGGCCACCTTCCTCCCTGTACGTCGATACAAGAGGGGCATTACAACTGGGCTGTACATCCATCTACCTCTCTTCTTCCTGGTATGCCTGTTCCACAAGAGATAATCTTAACCGATGTAGCTATGTGCAAGTCTATCCATATAATCCCCCCCTCTTACAGAGGTCCTTCCTGTCTCGTCATGTTCCAGTTAAAAAGGTTTCATTAAGGTTGTCTGAAGAAAGCTTTCTCTCTTATGCAGCTAACAATCCAGGCTTCTGTCTACGGCGAATAACAAGAACCTCTTAACGAACAGTGTAGCTCCACGGAAAGGTCAGGGTCGTTTATCAAGGGTAATGGCGTAACGCTGCTGTTGACGTTAACACATACATGTACAATTGGTAAAACGCTTCTCAGACATACTTAATTAGTACTCCGACTATAGGTTAACACCAGTAGTCTATATGCGGATGTCTCCGAGTTATGGCGGAAAGATAACGGACGAAAGCGTAAAATCCGATTCATTCAACAAACAGTATGCAAATGACACCGTTTTACTTTTCAAGGAATAAGACAGACCTTTTTCACTCTCCACGTTGTCCCTACAACAAAGACAGAACAACAGCAATGCTTTAATTCTGAAACTAGAACTTATTGTTCCCAGATCTACGTAACAATATAAAGCAAAATATACATATATAATGAATTCATTATCAACACAATGTTGCCACTTGCCACAAATCCCTGAGTAAAAATTTGATAGATTAAGTGTTAAACGTGTTAAACGTGTTGATTGTTCAATTAATCTGCATATCAAATTGTCATAGTGGTATGAAATATGTAATTCATATAAATTAGTCGTTCATATCATCAGATTTTGTTTTCTTATATCCACTATGGTAATTCCAATACTATGTCCATTATAAAAATCACATGCCATATCGTTTGTACTAATATTTTACGTTTTGATATGCATATTTATGTAAATACCCGATGGTAAAACTGTGTTTTGTTTGTGATAGGGAAAGAGATTAAAGTATACATAGAGATATTATCACTATCACCAGAAATATTCACAGCATTACAACACTAGTGGTTGAAAGAACCACAGGCATCTAAAACACAGAGATAGATATACGTGAATTATGGCCACTCTTGCACGTTGATGCCATCACGAACATACGATGTATAAGCCATACGCAAGATGGAGGTGGTTCTCAGCAGTTATTATGGTATGATATGAAACATACTCTTAAACACACTGATTATCTGATTATTATTATTATCAAAAGATACATAATCATATTTTGCAAATATTAACCTTCCAAAGTATGCATTTTCGTTGAACTATGATAACTGAAAAATATACAGCCTGGCTCCACAGACAAATGATGCCACACTTGTCTTCAACATGCCTCTTTAGCCTATGGACTGAATTCTGCCTCTCAGACGAACCGATATGCAAGAACGAGCCCATCAAAACGCCGAAGAGTGGATCTTGAATTTTCTTGGAACCAATTTCCAAGTCCCTCTTGGGAAAAAGCCTAGCACTGAACGACCAATAGATGTCCATTTTTCTGGGTTGGATTAACGTTAGTGACAATATCAATTAACATGTGGTAGGGAGAACCCTGTCAGGCTTCTGGAGGCAGCGTTCCCATGATACGAACAAGTACTCCCGAGACGTATTGGGTGGCCCAAAATTGATCCAACTTCTCTCATCGTTTGCAAATGGTTTTACAATATTGGCAGAGACAAAGAATAAATGGTAAATAGTCTAGTCTGCAAGTCACGGGCTGGTTTGATTCTTCAACAATGGGCATTGCTCTCTTCGTGTGGTTTCATCGCTGTAGCCGATAGGATATCAATATAGGATATACTGGCTATTTGTAGTTTGCTTCACAGGCCATTTGAAATTTTATGTTCTGCGTTATATCCTCATGGTAAATCTTTCAGTTCATCTTTTGATATGATGGATCTTGAATGTGGTTTTAGTTTCGTTATGCCCATGTGAAGCGTTTTGATAGGAACGTACAGTGTATCAAATAATT
This sequence comes from Haliotis cracherodii, assembly GCF_022045235.1. Classification (NCBI taxonomy): domain Eukaryota; kingdom Metazoa; phylum Mollusca; class Gastropoda; order Lepetellida; family Haliotidae; genus Haliotis; species Haliotis cracherodii. The sequence continues at coordinate 12,868,022 of NW_027266270.1, read as the reverse complement.
GTTGCATATATATTTTTAAATGGATATGTTCAAGATAACCCCAAATTGATTTATTCTCCTAAGATGTTCTTTAAGGAAACATTGCTGAGTTATTTTAGTATGAGGCATGTGTGTAAATGGAGGAGAATGACCACATACGCTGTGTGGCGTATCTAATTCAAGCTGATTGGCTCATTGTATAAATGCAGTATTTACCCATGTCACTGACCCTAACATGGTGTCTCATTCACGGAAGATGAATAAATAAAATATTATCCTCGGGACTGTATTATTAACTGCGTTTCTGTCATGTTGGTTTTGTGTAAACATGGGAATTGATTATGTGGCGGATACGGATTCAGGCAAGAGAAAAGTGCCAAAATATTGATGACTTTTCAAGTGAAGGATCCGGACTTAAAGTGCTTTGACACTGATTAAAGAATGAGTGAATTTGGGTTTGGTCGGGAGAGGTTTAGGAAAGGACTTGTGTTCAGGACTTTAACTCTTATTGATTTATGAAAAGGACTGGAAGTCTAAATTGAGAGCAGTTGAAATTACCAAATCATTAAAAGAATATCAACTATAATTGAAATTGGAGTTTCCCGCTGTAGAAGTCTCCTGAGAATATTCTGTGATAATATAATGACATTTAGATCTAATAACGTTGGTTAACTTGAATGATCTGTTTTCATTTACATCGTTTTTATTACAATTCATATATTCCAGGACCAAAGCTCATCAAGAACTCTTCGACATGTCCTTGGGATATGTTGCAAATGTTAAAATTTTCTGTTTGAACTTCACAGCATTTTGCTAAGGCTGGCTTTGAATATTAATTGGACGAAATTGCGTATTCATTGACCGGTGTAATAATGTACATCGTAGATATACCCTTTCATTTAAATGTTAGGCTCAGCATTAGGTAATTGTCAAGCTGGCTTTCATCTCATGATAACAGTCGTCTTGCACAACACGATCGGCAAAGGTGATCGGCGTTTCATGTAAATATACGCATTCTATTTCAATTTTACATCGCATAGACAGGGCTGTGAATTTCAATCGAGATACTGCGTGTTATGATGCCCTTAATTCAATAGGTATTCTGATGTTGGGAATATATATTTGGCAGTCGCTATGTTATTTAGTTAAACATCCCATCATAGCACCCCTGAGACAGAATGCCAGTACACTGTGTTATTTGATGCAGTAACCCTACGCAGCCAAGAGAATAATCCCACATCAACACCATATCCGCTTCTTTCATCTTTCCGGGCAAGACCTTATTATCAAGAATTGGATGTATGGAACGATGCTGCACATGAATTTTCGTGTTTATTCTGATATTTTTTCTTTAAGTTGATAGCTGATATATTAAGTAACCCTAACACATCAATACACGACTATAAGTATGTACATAAAAACAAGTTCTTCACCCCAAGTTCTTCTGTTAAAGTCTAAATGTTATCTTCGCATTGTCCGTGTCGTCAATCAAGAAAGGAAACGTCTCACAGACTGAAACTGAATTCCAGTTCATTTTCATATGTTTATCATAATGAACTAGTTTATCTTTTAACTAACCCTTTATGTCACTGTCATGCAATTGCAAGTGTTTGCTGGCCAGATGGTATATGGAATCCCAAATGGCTCCCGGACCTTTCTGACAGACTAGCATCAGAAGGGTTAATGAGACATGTTCTTGCCCGAGGAAGTTCTGCTTACTATCAGTCGGAATAATTGATTAGGGGAGGGGAACACCCGCTCTAAATTAAATAACTCTACTCTATCTAAATGAAATTTCCTCAGCTGTTGTTCTGTCCGCAAGCCCAGCAATGGCCCAGACTTAATCCTTGAACAGTGGGATGAGGATGAATTATTTATCGTTGTGTGAGCATGGACTTGTGGAGCGTTTGGACCTGACAGTCACATCACTATCGGAGGGAAGGTGTTGGGCGAAAATGTGGTATCCCTGATTAGATATTTATCAAACATTTTCCAAGATTGGAGGATTTCTTTGAAATATTGATTTCGATTTCGGTTGAGTGTGTTTGTTTAGCGGATAAAATGAAATTTCTTGGAGATTTCTCAGCAAGGGGATTAGCTCTCTCTGTTATCGAATGAAAGCTGTACTTTCTAAAAGAAATGTAATATTTGTTTTAGCAAGTTAAGTACATATATTTTGTGTGTGTTGCTTTTGTACACTTGAATGGATTTGTTATTTGCATGATTTTTTCTGTATTTCTTTCATGAATATTAATTGACATTATGTAACATATTTCAAATTATTAAATGATGTCATCCAATGATATAATAATATATATAAGAAAGTGACAAAACTCTTTCCATATTCATATGAAATCTCTGCCAAAAGCACAGTCGATTGTACGATTCCGACTCTGTCATGAGCATGTGTTTTTGAATCACTATCAAATAGCGATGACACCAGGTGTTAGCTAAACGATGAGAGTGTCCTGTCCCACCGGTGGCATCCGTCACAAACACGATTAAAGGCCAAATGGTCACCTGGAAAAACACGGAAACATATGTTTCTTATCAAAATAGGGAATAGCTTCGGACATAGATGCGTCAAATTTGGAGATGTCCTCCGCTCTTTAAAATCGTAGCAGAAAGAGCAGGCTCGATTGTACCTCAAAAGGTGTGAAATGTAGACACCAAAGGATTGAGCTGCAGGAATATTGCTCAACATAAAGGGAAAGTAGACAATTAGAAAGTTGAAGTCGTCCGCCTTGCCACACAGTCTTGTAACATGCAATAATTATGACAAACCATATGCACCTGTCGCAGTTTCTGGTTGTTCAAGTGAGAATGTCATGAAGTGCACCATACGCAGGTCATAGGAGAGGAAGAAGGGTGACTCAGTAGCAGAGCAGTTTCCTCCCTTACTCCTTACCAGGATTCAGTGATCGTGACATTGACTACTGCAATGTTTCAACTGAAATAATGTTTTCACGACATGCATGTACTCTATATTCCTCTATGATAATATTTTACATGTTAATGCGAAAACATTTCCATATAGTTCAAGATTACAGTCAGAGGTAATTTACTTCATGTTTACAGTCATGCATTAAGTTTAACCTTCCCATGACCTATAGAACCGCCTTGAAACTGGAGCCAACATGTTCTCAACACGCACAGAAACGCCAGTCAGGGGTCGATAATTGTTTTCAAGAGCCTCCTGTCAGTATGAGTTTACGATCTATATAAATTATTCACGAGCGTTTCTATTTTCTTACCTGAAATTCGCTCATTGGTGTTGATACCTTGCATGCTCTCGTAAAACAGTCCCCCAGAGTATACCTTGTACATTCATGACGTCAATGCCAGTCAGCCCACCCGTGAAAGTCACTCCTTCGATTACGTTTTCGATAAGTGTAAAACACCGGCCTGTGTATTTGCACGATATAGTGGCATTACGTTATCGAATTATTTTTACTTGTTTTAAAGAGTTTCAGTGCAGTTTGGGCTTGGTTTCTTTTGGAACATCAAATTACAATCTTTGGCTTTTGTCGTCGATCTACTCACATACCTTAACATGGTATTCCCCAAAGGAGGTGTAATGAGTTGGATATTGACAGCTGAACTTTGGGAACTGATGTATTGTTTTCTATAACAAGACGGGATGTGAAAACGTATTGTCCTTGGAAACACAATCATTAATGTATGTGGACTGGTTACAGGACTCAAACTATGGATATACCAATGCCCTATCGATGTCTATCTCCGTTATTTATGAAAATTTGTCATGCACAAACGAAAACAGGACTAAATCCGCATTCACACCAGTTAGAATTAAAATTCCATTTTCAACATAGTCCTCTACTGAATTATACTTGGGGTGTTAACACACGTGTATGAACCGAGGATGCCAGAGTGCGTTCTACAACACCTCATCTTTTATACATCAGCGACAGTGACTGCTTGTGTTCACTGCCCCCTGGAGAGCCCTGTGTAGATCCAAGATAACGCACGCTTGTCTTCAAAGGTTGTCAGGGTGAGGTTCAATGGGATGTGTGTGGTGTGAACAAGAAGACTTCTAAACCGTGAACCGCCTGAAAGGGTTCATCCCAATCTCTCTCTCTCTCTCTCTCTCTCTCTCTCTCTCTCTCTCTCTCTCTCTCTCTCTCTCTCTCCATATCTGTCATGTCTCTCGCTCATCCTACTTAAAGAAAAGGGACACAACTCATCACTGTAGCAATCATGTTATGTAAGCCTGGTCCGTTCTAACTAATTACTGCGCCGTCATATTGTGAAAATATAGCGCCCTTGTCTCAGCATGGTCCGCCATGATTAAGTCTGGCATAGACGAGAAGCAATCTGAGATTGCGAATTAAGTCTGCCAGTTACCGTCCTCTTAGGTGACATGTTAAGCACCTGTGTCCTACCCACAACACACTGAATTTAGATGTGCTAATACGCACTGGCAAATGTTGAGTAATATCCTCGTTAAGTGTCTGGCACAACACAAGACCAGAATAGAGCCGTATTGTCCCATCCTCTGCACACGTTTGCGTAAAACAACGTCTACAGATCACTCTGATTTATTTATCTACATTGCCCTCATATATCAGTCCATAATATAGTTTTGATATTCTGAACATATTTCAAAATCATCATTCTGATCACCGTATTATTGGGTCGTGTAAACATCAATGATGCTTCGTAAATCTAATCTGATTTTATGGTTAAAATACAGCATCTATGTCAATATGGCCTCTGTCTCGGAGCACGGTTTCATACGCCGCAATTCCATAGTGCTGAAGCTGTCATTGTAATTATTTCTAGGTAGTGGTTTATGCAGAAGTTCCTATTCAACCCACGCATTCGTGCTTTAAGTTGTCGAGACGTTGAGTACCCTTGAACATATGCATGGGAATGTGCATGGAGTTCTGATAAAGAGGTCACACTGCTCCAGGGAAGCATAGAACTGCTGTCACCAACAGCGTATGCGAGTTGTAATTTGTTGCTAAGGTGATTGTGGATTCATCAAGAGATTTACCAACACTCGCTACTATGAAAAGCAATATGATCTTTTGTAGCTACTCCATGGACCAGAATGGCTGAGTGTATGAATTGTGTGCCAGTGAATATATGTCTTCTTTATGTCCTTCTGCAATCTGAAGGATAAAGTGCTTCAACTTTGCTGATGAAGCACATCTCAAAATCTCATTGAACTCAATCAGCGCGCTCATCGATATTTAATCAGCCCCGTGACGTTGCATCATTTCCATTCTGTAATCACGAAATTAATTAACCTCCACTAATTATTTATTGATCACGGTGATTGTGAAATGTACCAGACGTGTGTCCGTGAGTGACACCATGTTGATATCATGTGATGACAAGCCCTTCGTGAAACCAAGGTGAACAAAGAGACTACTGCTCGTTTTACTCTTGTGACATTTCAACTGAATGAAACCAAATTGATTCCTGGACGTTACAGCACATGAACCAAAGATCAGGTGTTTTCTACAACAGAAATAATCTCAGCACGATGTTCCGTCGACATTGTCAGGTGTGCTCTCTCTCCCGGAGATGTACAGCACGGGATACGGCGGAAGCATCGGTTGGCCATCTGTGAAGGCGCATGCACTGATGACTAAGATCTACCATGATCATACCGTTGTTATTTTTTTTTCTAAAACCACATTATCACACAAAGGATCTTTGTAAGCATCATTAATGTAAACTCACAGCCATTTTATTTTCCGGTTTGGGGTTTCTTGCTTTACACAAGTGTGGAGATGTAGCATAATGGTTAAAGCTTTCCCTCGTCACGAAGAATATCCAGGTTCGATTCACCACATTGGCACGATGTACGAAGCCCATTTTGGATATTATGGCAATGCTGCTAAATGCTGTTAAACCCATTTCAAGTGTGTCCCGCCGTCATATTGATAGACAAATGCACTCGCCCTTGCCATAGCAACAACGCACGCAGACATGAAACGCCCGCATAAAACGTTACGTCAGTGATTGTGCAACTGTAAATAAACCAAAGTTACATTCAAAGGAACAACGTATTGATATTAAGTACACAGTTCTGTGATGTTCACTTAATATGAATAGCTTGAAAACCAGTATTTCCTTAGTGAAGGTGTGTGTAGGTATGCCCAAATGAACGGCCCACACACTTCGTGGTGGTAATGAGGTCAATCAATTATTCATTGTTCGTTTTCATGAGTGTCTTTTGTTCTTTGCATTGAATGGTGCATCTACAGTGAAAATAAGCTAAACACACAGGCTAGGCTGATCCAGAGGCATTTACTTTCTGATGCACTGTCCATATGAGCCGTTTTTGTCATCGCACTGTATCTTTGTCACTTCGTGGGAACTCATAAATAGATAACAATACGTTCTTTATATTGTAAATATTGGCATAGCTTTCGATTTTGAATCTGTTTGTGCAAACACGCGGGCGTTCAGCCAAGGGGCAATGCATTACGTAGACATCGGTACCAAAGTCAGACTCGACATGAACGCGCTGGGATTGATCAAGCAAACAGAATGCTTTCCGAACCAATAGCATGCCTTTTCTCAAGTGACAGGCGAAACCAGTCGATAAAAGAGTCGCTAACAGTCCATTAACAGTGTATTGAAAAGATGGATCGATTTTTGCAAGACATTTAACATAAATGCGTTACTTACAAAACCATTAGAAGGACCGTGTTTGTATAGCGAATATGCATTTATTCATCATCGTTTTATTATGTTAGAAGCGTCTTTATATTAGACGGATGTCGTCAGCGTGTTGGTGCTTCCGGTTACAAAGGTAATTGCCGTATGCGGGACTACTCTGCTTCGCCTCTCAATTACCAGAGTGCAATACTGGCCAAAGAGTGCATGCCTCGTCAAAATGAAACGCAATAAAGTGGAAATACTGCTTTCTTCCTACACTCCCGCAGTACTCTGAACTTAATACGTTATCGTAAGGAACTACATGTCACATCCTGAATTTCTAACTGCTACACGTGCCGTTCAAGGGTTCTGTGCATACCCGGAGATAGTTTGATCGACTCCTTTCGGATATGCTTAATCATAAACGCTCTGGTCAATTGTCTTATCTCAATGGACATTTTTTAGATCGCGATTAGGAGGAAAGGAGATTTAATCGCTGCAGTACTGCTCTTTGTATTCTGACTTCCCGTGACTGCTCGCTCAACTTCCTTTTGATGCGGAGATCAAACAGACAGTTTATTGTCCCGTGTAATGTGTTGGTTCAGTTGACAGTCATTTTCCTCCGGTGGAGCTCATAATAACAAGATGAAAAAACAGAAACAAGGCAGCGCATTAGGTATACAATGGATAATGCTGGTAGTTGTGGGTGTTTATTACACGATGGCCATAAATTTTCATTGTAAGGCTTTTAGACCTTATATGATGCGCCGATAAATAACGTTGGAGACACAGGAAACAACGATCAGTTTGTTGTAATTAGAATAAAAAGAAGTAAATATCTTTAGTTTTCATTAACTCCTCATTCAGTTCAGATAAGCTCGAGGGGACGGTGTCATTATCTTAAGGTTATTATGGCCTAATGGAAACTAACTGCAATGCTTTATTTACGATCCGATATGTTTATGATCGTAACGTTAAGCAGTGGTTTGGCCTCGTTCCCAGAACATATTTATTTTTCTTTCAAAGAAGGCTGGTTGCGACTCGATAGGTTTCGTCGTTAAGCTTCTTTTTCTGCGTCATCCCTTCAAGATAACAGCGTTTACAGCGTAAGAATTAATGATGTTTTACATTAACTACTAGATTATCAATGAGGCAGAAAAAGATAAGGTTCCTTTTCGCTAACGTTGTGCAAAGCTATTCCAAGGAAAAACAAAATATATCTAGCGTGAAATTTAATAGTGCATTTCACCACAAAAAGGACATTACCTAACGTCCCCTAAAGAGAATAGCCTTTACCTGTACGCAGAGATACATTTGCAATAACAAAAATTCCAGTTGTTTTTATCCTTGATGCAAAAAAATGTTTATCCAGATATTTATCAACTGCAAAGATTATTAATAAACCTCATTTTGCTTTCGATACACAAACTTCTTCCTAAATAAACGTCTATAACTTTTTGACTTTGAAGAAGCATATATAGTCTACTTCTTTCTCTTATTGTATAGGGGGCACGGGTGGCCCAGTCGTCTAAGGCGCCGCGATTCGCTGTGCAGAGTTGCGTCTCTTGGGCACGCCAGAAACCTATGATTGTGGGTTCGAATCCCGGTTCGCCCCGATTATATTTCTAGGTTTGTCAGCACCATACCCGTGCTCGTGGGTTTCACCGAAGTGGTAAACGTCTGAGACCTGCATCACTTCGGGCTTTCCTCCCACATTAAGCTGACACGCCGTGATATAACTGGAATAATGTTAAAAGCGGCGTTAACCCCAACTCACTCACTCACTCTTATTGTATAATAAAGATTTACTTTATCAAGTTAACTCAAGAACTTGAATAAAATATTTCAATGGAGAATAATGTTTACTTACTTATTAGGCACTTTCTAATCGACACTCACACAGAGTGGACGTACTGCCTACATTATCTAACAATACCACGAGTGCAGTGTATATTGTTTTGCACTACCATAAACCCAAACCCTGTCAACACACATTCAAAGTCAGTGCATATTAAAATATCCGTATTTACATTCATTCTATAATTATAAAAAAAAAATCGAAAAATTACAAAAGTGACCTAAAGTTCTGTTCCGGAATTGACTTGTCTTTACATCCAACATCACTGCCGTCTCCCAAAAGTCAGCAATGAACCTTTCTGTAAATACATCAAGCGTACAGCATGCATGTATCACTTCACACCAGTCTGTGGGACTTCAGAAAAAAGCTTTTAACGAGTATGAGCAGAGCATATAGACAACAAGTCTCTGATCAATAAAAGCCTGTCTCTCTGGCACGGCTGTAACCAACAGACCATGTACACAAGCGTTGTGTCCAACATTGCTATAAAAGTCAACGAACAAAGGAGATTGTTTTTCTTATTTGACATTATCATTGTATCGATTGCCTTGCCTTTTGTTCTCCCAATGCCTAGTTCCTGGATGGACACAGATAACCAATGTTTCTTTAGCAGTTCATCTGCAGAGAACATGATCTATGTGACGACATATGCTGCTTCGGATGACAGTTTACTTAAGGGCAATGATTTATGAAAGATTAGTGTGACATTTGAACGCGATCATAACAGCCTAGATAGTTATTGTTCATTATGTGAACATACAAATGATATTTATGCAAACGATTATTGAACTTCTTCGAGGAGGTTTTAATAGCAGACTGGCACCAACTATTAGCATGCATTTCGTTTTTAGCTGGTTGTTTATTGTCCTGTCGATCCATACCATCGTGCTATTATATCCGCACATGCAATGGCTCAGTTGACAAAATTGATTGCAATGGTTTCAGCAGGAACTACGCGAATAGAAATATAAACAAAAGCAATCCTGACTGGCATTGAGTCTTTAAAGGTCATCGTATATCATATATCATTCGCGCGGATATCAACAGACGTTAGAGGAATATAATATGTCTACGTTAATAAATTTCTTTTTTACTTCCTCTCACAATTACCGTCTTCCTCGTGCTTTATTTAGTTCTTATTCGTCCACAAACAAGCACTGTCAAGCAAACTCCTGCGAGACAATCTTCCCCTCAGAAGTGTTCAATGGCCATTTTCACAGAATCATAACATAGTGCAATATTAACACCCAAAGGCCCACACACTACAGAAATACATTTTGACTTGTTAAACAGGCATTTCCATCTAAACAGCGACTCTAAAAGTATCATGTTTACTATGAACAGTGCCAGGATATTTTCATTTATGAATGTCGGAAATCCGATTAAACGTGATCCATCCCGCTGATTTATCCCCAAACTTCCGACTTAGGCCGCGTCTTTCACTAATAAACACCGCGAGAACGTAAGCCGATTTACTCCTAATCTCTTATGAGGTGTCTTCCGCGATAGAACAAGGGTCTAATAAAAACAGGGCAGTGGATTCCCTGAGGGCTGGGATTTCTATATTGATTTCATGTTTGTATCAGCGTGTACACTAGATTCCACATGTCCATAAGTGCATTATTCTTTTCAAGTTTTAATCCGACCTCACTGCACTATGTTAGAGCATAAATTGTGAGTATGGCTTATTGCCGCTATTAGCAATATTCCAGTAATATCACGGCAGTGGAAAGCAGATGTGGGTTTCATACAATGCACCCGTGCTGCTGAGGGAACCTAGACAGTCGGCGTGACGGCCAGCTGATAACCATTGGGCCACTCAGCCACCCCAGAGCAAAACTATACATGTATGCATTTCAAACCCGGTTTAAATTTTGACATAATTGTGCTTCGATACAAAGGATGTCATTAAATAAATAGAATGTTGTATGTTTCCAACATGTTTTTCTGATCATAACATCAATATAAGTTCAGCACTATCTCCTAGAGCCTATGTTTAGTGAGTGAGTTATGATAGTTTTACGCCGCTTTTAGCAATAGTCCAGCAATGTCACGGCGGAGGACACCAGAAATAGAAAAGGCTTCACACATTGTACCCATATGGGGAATTGATCCCGGGTGTTCGGCGTGACGAGCGAATGGTAAAACGGGGGCGGGGGTCGAACCCGACCCTTCCGCTGTCTGGGCAGACGCTCTATCCACAAAACCACCGAGGCGGGTGCCTCTTATAAAAAACAAAAATAACTGAACATCTCACTCTAACTTGTATAAATTATACGAACACGGTTCCATCAACAAACTCAAACCTGGTTCCATCCCCAGCCGAATTAAACACCATTACATCTCAAAAGAAAAAGAGTTTCGAAATATATATCCCTAAGACATCACATTCAGAGGATCTAAAACATGATTATGAAAGCTTTGTCTTTGAGTATATGAACTCCACGGTAAAACAGTTACGTGTGTACCGTTCAAGTTGTCAACATGGCCTGATATGGTCATCACACAAAATGAACGATGTTTACCGTAACCATGAAGATTAATTAATTTCAAAAAGGAAAAGACGCAACTAGAAGTGACAATGAGACAGTGCAGGACAGATTGATGGTAGGCGATGACTGGGGATGAGCTTCTCAGGTTGATAGTCACACCGGCTAGACGTGTCTTTGTCAATATGCCACACATGATGCCACGACCTGACGGCCAGGGGAAGGGATCCTACTGGAATGGCCATCCTTACTTATCACACACACACTCATAAACACAGGGAATGTGACCGTCGGTTTTCAACTTAATTCATTTGTAGACAACTTTAGTAGTTGCAGATCTTTAAATAGCCTAAGTTGGAGGTTCCATAAAAGTGGCAGTTCCTGGAAAAGGATCTGTAAAGGCTTAAAGACATTTTCAGATAATTCCGACGATCGTTTAATCTCCTAAAGGACAATCTCCACCCTGGAGCGGTAGTGGCCAGTGTCTGTATACATTACTATTGTGCAGTAGCAACGGATATCTAAATTCAAAACGTCAGCGTTAGAGAATAATCAGTCTCGAGGATCTGTCGAAACAGATTCCATTGCGCGCAAAAGGCAATAGGGTGATGTAAATTTTGGAATGGATCACTGAAAATCAGTGATGACTCCAGGTGTTAGCATGTCCTGCCCTACCGATTGGAATCAGTACCAGGGTGCGGTAGTGACCAATGTCTGAGTAATCAGTACCAGGGTGCGGTAGTGACCAATGTCTGAGTAATCAGTACCAGGGTGCGATAGTGACCAATGTCTGAGTAATCAGTACAGGGTGCGATAGTGACCAATGTGTGAGTAATCAGTACCAGTGTGCGATAGTGACCAATGTCTGAGTAATCATGACCAGGATGCGGTTGTGACCAATGTCTGAGTAATCAGTACCAGGGTGCAGTAGTGACCAATGTCTGAGTAATCATGACCACAGTGCGGTAGTGAACAATGTCTGAGTAATCAGTACCAGAGTGCGGTAGTGACCAATGTCTGAGTAATCAGTACCAGGGTGCGATAGTGACCAATGTCTGAGTAATCAGTACCACAGTGCGGTAGTGAACAATGTCTGAGTAATCAGTAGCAGAGTGCGGAAGTGACCAATGTCTGAGTAATCAGTACCACAGTGCGGTAGTGAACAATGTCTGAGTAATCAGTAGCAGAGTGCGGAAGTGACCAATGTCTGAGTAATCAGTACCAGGGTGCGGTAGTGACCAATGTCGGAGTAATCATGACCACGGTGCGGTAATGACAAATGTCTGAGTAATCAGTACCAGGTTGCGGTAGTGACCAATGTCTGAGTAATCACGACCACGGTGCGGTAATGACAAATGTCTGAGTAATCAGTACCAGGGTGCGGTAGTGACCAATGTCTGAGTAATCAGTACCAGAGTGCGATAGTGACCAATGTCTGAGTAATCATGACCACAGTGCGATAATGACCAATGTCTGAGTAATCATGACCACGGTGCGGTAGTGACCAATGTCTGAGTAATCATGACCACGGTGCGGTAGTGACCAATGTCTGAGTAATCAGTACCAGGGTGCGCTAGTGACCAATATATGAGTAATCAGTCCCAGGGGATCTCTTTCCCCGTGTCAGCGGACATCTTATTATCAGCTATTTGAAAGAAATTGGTCTAAATAATAAATTGTATGTATGTATGTGAATAATTAAATGCTTGTTTTTAAATTTGGTGTGATGCTTTTATCAACTGACATTACTGAAGGCTCTGTTAAGAGGTTAAAGTATCGTAAAATTATTGTCCCCCTGGGAGACACGTAATCAACCAGTATTTTTAAGCCAACTCATTTCCGAGTAGTTTTTAATAATGGCTAGCACTGTGCACAACCACCAGTAGCTAAAAGTAATGACGTAAATCCTGCTGGGTATCATGCAGGAAGCAGAGGTACTGTAAGTCCCCATGGTCCCCAGCGAGGTGGCCTAGCTTTGGTTACTGGTGGCCTATAGCCCGTGTTTTAAAACTGTATACATGGTATTGTAATGCTCAAATATGTTACATAAATTGTTTTTAAATATTACTTTGCATAAATTACTCAATTGTGAATTTGTTAACTTGGTCTCGTCGCTATATGGCTGAAACAATGCCGATGCAAGGTTAATTATTAACTCACTCAGTCAGTCCCAGTGTATGGTAGTTTAGTATCATGGATAAAATTTGTATTTTGAAATTGTGAAATTTTTAGATACTAGGGAGAGGGCAGTGTAAGATGGAAGAAGTTGTCCCCCAATCCCGTTCACTTGTTGGGAATAAAATATGTGTATATCATAAATCAATGGTGCGGCAGTGACCGATATCTGAGTGAGTATTCCCATGGTGCGGTTGTGACCAGTGTCTGAGTATTGTTTCTGTCGGTCTTTTGGTTGATGTCCGAATGTTCCTTATGCGTGAGTGATTGAGTTGGGTTTAACGCCGCTTTTAACAATATTCCAGTTATATCGCGGCGTGTCTGCTTAATGTGGGAGAAAAGCCCGAAGTGATGCAGGTCTCAGACCTTTACCGCTTCGGTGAAACCCACGAGCACGGGTATGGTGCTGACAAACCTAGAAACATAATCGGGGCGAACCGGGATTCAAACCCACAATCATAGGTTTCTGGCGTGTCCAATGGACGCAACTCTGCACAGCGAATCGCGGCGCCTTAGACGACTGGGCCACCCGTGCCCCCGAATGTACCTTATGAACCGGGTGGGACAGTTGCTGTTACGAAAACTTCATGACGGGATAACGGTGGTTTATGGGAGATCCTTTAAATACTTTGCAAAGTTGTGTAATTTTAGTCGAAGGTTGGTAATAACTTCCGTGGTTGTTTTAACCGTTTGTTCAACAAACGCTACAATAGTTATGTTAGAAGTAGTTTGTTTGTTTATTGTTTAACGCCGCACTCAGCAATATTCCAGCGGTAATATATGACGGCGGTCTGTAAATAATCGAGTCTGGACAAGACAATCCAGTGATTGACTTAAGCATCGATCCACGCAATTGGGATACGATGATATGCATCAACCAAATCAACGAGCCTGACAACCTGATCCCGTTAGTCGCCTCTTACGAAAAACATGGGTTGCTCGAGACATATTCTACCCCGGATCTTAACGGGTCTTTAGAAGTTGTGACAGTAGTAACAGTAAAACTAGCAGTCGCCACTGAAGAATTACTTTTTTTCAAAAACAGTTATCCATTTTGTAAAAGCTTGTAATAACTGTCGATTCGATCACTCAGTTTTTCTCATTTACTCCCCGGTCCAAATAACTTTTATTCGTTAATCTAAACATGCAATATCCAGTTCAATATTTCAATCAAGTATCACACGAGTAAGGAGCATGTTCAAATAGACATGCAAAGGAGACTGACAGTGTGTACCATCCTCTCGTGCTATCATTTTGCATAAACATGTCAGCATATCAACTCTTAGGCAATACTCTATTCATATATAATGTTCTAATACACATTTATCGGTAATATTGACGGTTTCATACTCACACACAGATGCGCTATTAAAAGCCCCTTGGCAGACATTCAAAAGCCATTTCATCTATTTACATTAGATTTGAGTATGGCTACAAACGAAATTGGAATCTCTGGACACGAATGCAGAAAAAGCTATCGGGCTGCAATATGCAGGCAGAGAGTGCAAAAACTCTCCCAGATGTGCTTTTTGTCTACAGCCCCATCTGGATTGGTAATAGAAACGAGAGTGACATTGGTTCTTAGTTTGAACAAGGATTTCCATCTCTTAAAGCTGAGATGACATCTCCAATCGTCCCTTGTCATAACGTTCGGACATGACATACTTCATCACTGCTCAAGAAGAAGCAATGCTGACTGTACAGAGGGAGCTGAACGCGAGGACGATTCTTATTTCTCAGCTTCTTCAGATATTACTGGCCTTGACACAGGACACTCGTGCTTAGGTAAATTATTCACCCCACGTTCACCGTTATGAAGGAATATGCCCTCGGTATCACATGAATACATGTTTACTGTGATAACATTTTCCTCCTTTGAAAGAATATGGACACTTTATTACAAAATGACTAGCCGAGGATATTGCAGCGACAGAGAAGCCATTTATTGGAGATCAAAGGAATACATGGGTGGGCATTCACATACAGTTTTTGTGGCAATATGATATGGCTTCCGATTTAAAATAAAATCGTCTCGATTAACCTACATGTATTTGCAGCATATATGTATCAGCTGTGACGTGTCAGTAATAAGAATCGTAAGCATTTCTCCATCATACATATATAACTGCAGAATGATAATAGTCATGAGTCTATACTTCGCCTTGCAACAAAATCTGATGATTATGCGAGTTAAACCAAAGTATTAAGCCAAAGACTATGTTATCCAAAACAAGAAGGAATTAACAAGCCTATTTTAATGTAAGAAAATAAACAATAGTCCACAGAGAACAGTGGTCAGAGGACAGTGATGTATCATTTTGATTAAAAAAGAGAGAAAGAAAAAATCTTGTCTCACCTAAGCCTTTAAATTAGGCCTCTAGGGAGGCAGCGAGTACCTTATGTGTTCAATTTTCAAGACAGTTCATCCACATGACAAAAGTCGTGGCAGAACCGATATGTCATCGGTAAATTATCTATAAAAAGATGGAGTCATGAATTTCCGCTCTGAAATGCTTCGTCCCCGAACGATAGCGAACGTGAGATGTTAAAGATAAAATTGTCTTGGGAAAACAAGATCCAAACGTATGGAGCCGTTTTACGTTCTTTAGGTATTGTAGTCTTTTGAAGATTCCATCTTAGGTTCCTCTCAGTATCAAAGGCTATTCTGATGTATGTTGATACATGCATCAGGATTAGAAATCAATAGATAATGGTTATTCCTCTGCATAAGCCTGCTCACCAGATGCCACAAATCCAAAATCCAAAATAATCTAACTATGAATCTACTTTTCACCAGATGTATTCTGCTGCTTAAAAAGGCATCAAAATGTATTTAAGAATCTGCTGATCATCAACTACATTTGCACAAACCTATTCAACAACATCCTGTTTAAATATGTCTTTTCAAGACACAGGAAAGACGGTAACTCAGATTCCAATTAACATCACCCGAGGCAATGATGTGATATACTTTTTTTCTGAAAGCTAATAACGTCAAAGATAATTTTCCTTCGTTTAATGTCATGTCCATATTTATGGTGTTCCTTCCAGTAACTCATGGTTCTGTTTGATCTTTTTGCCAAAAGCCATAACAATAAAATCTAATTAGGTAAACTAGATTTGAAATAAACTAACAAGAATTATCTAATCAAATTTCCGAATACAGACAGAAACTATTTTAACATATATTTACGACAAACACTTAACAACTACATTTTACGGCCCAGAATCAGTAAGGCATGAGACGTTGAAACTTTCTGTGATGTGCTCCAAACATATGGGTTTTGTTTTGAGTTTCAATATGCCCAATGCATTAACAATTTCATAAAGTGTTTCATCTTCAGGCATTGAGTTTGAAAACCCTGTCAGTATTTGATTAATGTTCCTCTCATTCAAGGTGTTGTTTTAGCTTTGTAATTTGTAATCTCATTTATTCTACCAAACTGACAACGATTGTCAAAAACAAACGCACGGGAAATAAAAATCGAATTATTGATTTTCTGTGAAAAGGAAGTCAGAAAGAAATAGATGGATAACTAAAATTTAATCACGTGGGATACGAATTTGCTTTTAGAAAGATCACGTCACATGAAAATAAATATCAAAATACTTATTAATAACAAATGAAGCATATTAATTAAAATGTAGAATGATTGTTTTTAAATTCATCCAAAGTTACTGATGCCAATGTGCTTGGTGGTGTGTTCCTGGTGCCGTCTTTCTACCTCACATAATACCTAGTTTAGGTCCCGACCATGTGCGGCAAACAAGTGAGATTAATATTTGTTTAAGATGTGCACACGTCCACTTAAACAAGACAGATCTGTCTTGAATCAAAAGGGATACTAAGTAAGCGCGTATATTTCAAACACAAAAAACGCCGAAGTAAAGTCACGAACTCTGAGAATAAACTGATAAGAAATACCAAACACAGAAAATGGGAAATCTAAAGACGTTGAAAGACACTGGTAGAGAGAGGTTTACCAACATCTAGATTGAGGAGAGGAAAAGGGTCATACATTGCAATCCAGGGTTTGGCTTCTGTCAGCAAAATCAGCTTCCCAAAATGATGTGAAAATCATTTTGTCATAAATATTCTCTCGCTTATCTCTACCTAGAAGCTGTGCAAATTTTGATATTTTTTACAGCTTTGTCCCTTAAATCTGTCAAGTTGAAATGAGGAATGTATCGAAATGTATCATTTTCTAATCAAAAGAGTACAGCATCAATGTTTTCCTTGTCGTTGGCGAGTTGTTTCAGCAAGTGATTTATACACGGTATCAGTATAAATTGCGGTGTGGTTTGTGAGCTGCTTGTTTGGGTGCCAAGTGTACTGATAGCTCTCACCAGCATATTGTCATAAATCACCTGGGACTTCCAGAATAGAGAGGTCTTAACGCCGATCCACTAAAACAAATATTTGGAATATTGTGAATGAATGCCGCATGAATTGAGTTCTTTTCATCAGTTAATCTAAATGTTTTTGCGTAGGTTATGGAATATTCATCTCCACAGAGTCATTCACCGAGTAGTATGTGTCGTCCTCGGGAGAATCCGTTATCCAATTTTTGCACGGGATTACTCTCACTGGTCACTGACACAAAGGGTATGCGCTCACATTGCAATAATATTTGCAAAGCTCTTGTTTCGTTTTCCAAATCAGATTACAAACCGACCTCCATTAGAACATATTTGGTTTCTACATAACAAGCTGCAGGCAATACCGGAGTTAATATGTAAAAAGCAATGTGATGTCCTTCGTCGTGTCAGTTTAACATTGGAGTGTAAAGGTTGCATGATGAGATGTGTGTTTGTCAACGATACCATGGCTTATGTTTACTCTAGAACACACCACTATAGCTGTCATTCATATATGTGGTAAAATGTGTATTTTGAGGCTTCAAACGTAAGAAAAAAATTTTGTTCAAGATTGTGATTGTAATAAAATATAATCACCCGTGGCGTTCCTAGTTGGAATTTGGGCCCGAATGGATCGGATGATTGGGCTCGGTGACTTGGTTGACAGCGTGTCATCGTAACCGGACGGCGTGGATCGTTGATCATAATATCAATCACTGAATTATGTTGCCCAGACTCGACTATTTACAGCCGACGTTATATAGCTGGAATAATGTTGAATGCGGCGTTAAACAATAAACACGCACTAACACGTAATAGACCGTATATTTATTGGTGTCTATCAATTGTGTCGTTTGATTTCAGAATTTCAACGGCTGTTATCATGCCTTTGGTCGAGTACTTTATAACAGTTGTATAAAACTAGTTTAACCGTTACCCCCTTGATTGAGGTGTACTTTCCCATACATAAATATTGCACATGAAATAATGTTTCTAAGACCAGATCTTTCTCAATAAGCTAAGTAGTTTTACCTAAAACGATTATATCCTCTGTTACATATACACTGCTACACTTGCGCCTACCCATATGTATTTTACCAATACCAACTCTGCCTAGTTTGTTGCTCTAATAATTGTACTGCCTTCATCAAAATCACCTTCTAACTTTACACGTGACATTTGACGTTTGCAAAACTGTAACACTTGCGTGTCGGCCTTTCTAATGCAATCAATCCTGTCTGTTGGCAGTGACAATTCATCCGCTCACATCTAACCAGTTTATTATATAAAAGCATTTAATCAGAACCTTTTCCGCATGGTTTCTCATTCATGCAAAGTCATCGTAAACCAGATTGGTTACCCTGACAACTGAGGTACACAAATATTGCGACCTGATCAAAAATAATTATTTCAATGTTTTTCTTCTGACTCTCGTCTTTGAAATCTGTCTATCATTTTTGATATCATCAGCCATGATTTTCCGTTCAAGTTTGGCTTCTTCACGTTTATATTGAGTTTGAAGCTGACGCTAATAATATTTATGAAATAATGCAATTGAAGTAGTAGTTCAAAGTTGTCACTTTGTTCTTTATGTCCGTTATTCAGTTATGGCCTGATAAGACTCGTACGTGGTACGAGTTGAAAGCGCTAGCCAATTAAAACTGTGTTCGATCTTACTCCACTTATCTAATTATTACTATATTGTGCCTGAGAGTGAGAACTTTGCTTTGCTTTATATATATTACAAGATGAAACAATCGACATAATTTCATGTATTCAAATGGATATTATGGTAACGTTAGTTACTGTATATAGATAAAATAAGAACTGATGTGACTAAGGAAGATGTGTCCTGCCATGCTGGTAGCTGTGATCAGTTCCTTTCATTGGAACGTAGATTATGGGTGTGGTCCATTGTCACTGATTTGTGACTTGATCGCCCAGTTGTCACCAATGACAAGATAATAATGTGATCTTTAAACTCTCTTATTGTATCAATTGACACCCAAGTGTGATACATGTCTAGACGTAACATATCAACGTAACGTAAACTGAAGTATGACACACATATGCACCTGCAAATATGTTAAGCTTCTTATAACATATTCAGTTTTATTAAATTTGTATATTTTAACCTTTTTGTAATGTTCTGAAATACAGAAACTGAAACGAGTTCTCTAGAGCGTTTTTTGTCCAGATCAATAGTTATTTGACTTCCTTGTCACTTGATTTCTTTGCTTCTTTGTGCCATATGGAATCGCCAAGTACCTGCGAGGACCATGCAGTGGTCTGGTACCAACTACCGAGGTGCTATCAGTGGTATCTTGGGCATTTATCACAATTAGCTACCTCCAAAAGACACATGGAATTTCGGGACATGACGATAAAGAATGGGTGGTATCAATCTGTTTTCCGAACTGTTTTATTGGCATTCTAGAAGTTGGTGAGTAAATAAGAAAACGTTCTACTTAATGGATGACAACTTCTAAATGGGACCATTTAGCTAGGAGGGGGACACCACTGCTAAATGCAGTAACCAGAAGCTGTTTTCCATACAGTTGTAGCTTCTTATATTTTTCTCACTGTTTACATGCATGCACAAGCCTATCTTAAGTTCTTCAAAATATAGTCATAATCATTTATAAATATTGCTGTTAATGTAAGGTTGCTAAATAATCATAAAGAAGAAATTGTGCACATTATTTCCAATACTGTTTAACCCTACAGCTAAACTCTTCCGAAGGCTTTTCATTAAAATCAGCAATTGAGTATGACTAAAAAATACTTTGCAGAAATTCTGCTTATTTATCCCTTTCTTTAAACCACCCTAATGTACTGGAATTAAATCGACTTCATTATTATCATTTCATAACCCTATTTTCTGCCCACTTCAATGTCGTTTCAGCGCTTCTGTCTCTAATGCTTTCTCCTGAATGACACTCTAAGAGGCTTTTACAAATCTTCTTTGTTTTGCTACAATCTAGCACCGTCACTGTCAACGTTTGCATTGATGGCGCAAAGATTGCGTGAGGTCACCCTTGCTGCTTTGTCTTCTCCTGCACGACGTGTCGACTTTGGTCGTTCCCGTCGTCAGCTAATTGTTATATGTCCTTGAGCGCCCATGCTTTAACGTTGTGCCTGACTCGAGAGATTGATGGAAGACGAATGATAGAAACGAGTTAGCTTCAGCTGATTTTGTGTATGCACACTGAAAATAAAGGTCACGTTATGTGTGTTCAGAACATATTTACATTATTGATGGCTACATTAGCTTTGATGTCGATGTTAGATTTTATTTTATATAATGATATAAAACAAACTTGAAATATGCCATTATCGTTACTGAGGAATCCATAGACACCAGGGATTGATCTTGAGAGTTGAAACGATGTTCTGTTTATTTTTTCAAAATCATGATATAAAATCGGCATCTTCTTTAAAATGTGTAATTAGAAAACTATACATAATATATTTTTCAGGAACGGACGTTTACATATAAAAAAATATTATAATTCTTGAATAGATTTTATTTTTTATGCAGCATACAAAGTATAACACATAAGGACTGTATATATTTTTATCCAAACTGAGGCAACCCATGTTGTAAAATACATTGTGAAATGATATATCCTTCTAAACATTAAGGTCCCTTAAGGTTCATCTCATGGTGATGTGTTTTCTGCGAGATGTTAATACAGTCGATATTAGCTCCTATTCTGGTCGATAAATTGAAACACGAGAAGTCTGTTTGATTGCTTTGCTTCGCCGTTCTGACTCTGCGCGTATCAGTTAATATAGTTGGACCAATGCATGATCACCATTTGTAGGAAATTCTTAATCGGAAAACTCTTTTGTTGGGTCTTGGGTTGACTGTAGGGAATTGGTTTGCAATAAACTACAAAGTAAGGGTTTTAATGGAAGTATCACCGTGTTATGTATCACTAATCTCCCCTTATCGCTATCACTTATCACTGTCTACACCAGTCTCAAGTTCTACGAATGTACAATTACTACAATCCAGTTGTATTCTTACTCCAAACGTATAATTTACCTTTGACTGAGGTAATATTACTAACGCAAATAAACAATTCCAAGAAACTGCAGACGGAAATAACGTTAGGAATATGGTAATATGAAATCAATATTATGACTATAATTATCAGAAGTGACTGCTGAAAAGGTGCATGTACAGTGCATTAAAAATCCTGGGTTGAATATTGATTTGTTTCTGTTGTGGTGTAAAAATAGACAGATAATTCATTTTTTAGAGTCTTATGAATGTTCAATGATAATAGCATATACTGAAAAAAAAATAGTCAGGGGCCATGTATATTTTAGTGATTTGTTTTGTAGTGAAGAATTGAGTTTCTTGAAATGTGTACGGTACATAAAAATAGTTTATGATCCTTCATATTTTGTTCGACCCGTGAAGATTCCGGGGAGGAATAGGTCTTCAACAACCCATGCTTGCCGTAAAAGGCGACTATGCTTGTCGTAAGAGGCGACTAGCTGGATCGGGTGGTCAGGCTCGGTGACTTGGTTGATGCATGTCATCGATCCCAATTGCGTGGATCGATGCTCATGATATCAATCACTGGATGGCCTGGTCCAGACTCGATTATTTACAGACAGCCGTCATATAGCTGGAATATTGCTGAGTGCGGCGTTAAACAACAAACCAACCAACCAAATCATATTTTGTTCAATATAGTAAACGTTTGTGCTCAGGTCATATGAATATGCTCTACATGGCTATTCAAAGGAACATATTATACGTATGCATACAAAACTGACTACTACAACTACATGGAATTGCTCGATCCTTTAATAACCGTCTTCGCCATGCTTGTCGTTTTGACATTGAGATCAATCCATAGTACGGCCCAGAATAGGTTGAGGTCGTCATGGAAAATAATATATACAAATTTCTTTTGAATATTCACGTATACAGCCTTTGCATATCCAGGCCAACAATCCCTGATCTTGTCCTTTTTGATAAATCCAATGAATTCATTTATGTCATTAATTTTTTCTGTACCCTTTGACCCTATTGTGATTGCCAAGATTCAGGAAAGACATCGCTTTCGAAATGTCACGCTTGTATCCCAAGTACCAAGATGTTCGACTCCCAATTGTTCTCGGTGCCTTAGGTTTGGTACCTCCCAATCTGCTGACAGACATTAGGAGAGTACCCGGGTTTGCTACAAGAATACAGCCCTTCTGACAATCTGGGTAATGCAGAAGGCTGCAGTGTTAGGGAGTCTTCACATTCTACGAAAGGCTCTCGGTGGGTTTGACTAGGCAGCGCGTCCTGGGAGAAGTCCCGTTCGCTGTCTGGGCTGCGTGTAGAGGGGGCAAGGGCCCTGAGCTGATAATCAGCCTAACCAGCCTGACTGTGCCAGGATCACCCAAACCCTCTTTGCTGCATTTTTATTTTAATCTGACCATAATAATTTTTAAAAATTCATAATTATATGCGACTTAAAAGGATGGGTATACTCATTACAACCCCGGTCAACTGAATTTTCAATTGCATTCTCAGCTCCCGGGGAACCATACGACCCCAGTTGCCCGTAGTGCTATACATCGTGGGGCTGCAAACTAAAACATTGAGCGCGTCACATTAAGCACGCTTCCAACTGAAACTCATTATAATAGATTATGTTTTGACATTGTTCGTTGTCTGAACAGTGATTTCATATTTTCAGGATGTTGGGGAAACAGCAAGATGAAAAATCTTTAGTCAAATATGACGAACTGGATGAGGTTTATTCAGAGGAAGATGATCCGGAGAAGAAATCCAAACCCGCTTTCAAGTGTAGCTGCTGCAGATGCAACTGTGCCAAGCGATATCTTATTGCTATCCTCAGTAGCATCGGATTCATTTTATCATTTGGTATTCGGTGCAACTTAGGAGTTGCAATCTTGAAAATGACAAAGAACGAAAGTGTCGACTTGGATGGAGATGGAACAATTAGACAAAATGAATCGGTAATTTGATTGATGAAATTCTATCGGTAATTCTAAATAATATAAGTAATACACTACCTTGTTGACAATAATAACAAAAAGATTAATATGATTGAAATACACGTCCGAGTGCCAAGTATCATCCTCGATCATACAGGGTATGATATTGGCATTTTATTACAGTAAATACCCTGGACCCACAGCTTCCGTACGATTCTAAACATAAAAAATGTTCTTATAAGTGCGAGAAATTATGTTTTGTAAGACAGGAGAAAATAGATGGTGACATCACTTTCGAAAAGAGGATTTGATAGCGAATGGGTCCTGGTGTTTGTCATTACAAAATGAAGATATAATGCTCTGGATAACCGAGGATGTCCAAGCGTAGCATATTACACCATAAGTGAGAGGATCCGGTTTGGTGCATATGTACCAGACGAAATAATGTCATTTTTTAAATTGTATGTATCAGGTTCTATAGTTTTCTCACAAACGTATTCGGTGGCTAAAATAATACAGATTTGATTTCAAAATCAAATCACCCACTCATAAAAGCGTTATACATGACATACGCTAAACACTGTTTGGTCTCTTCAAATGATTGTACTGTATACCTGTGTTTAATCGAGCGTTCTTGTTTCAGGAACCAGAGTTTAGTTGGACGCCAGAAACAGTTGGTGTTGTGGATAGCTCTTTTTTCTGGGGATACATAGTTACGCAGGTACCAGGAGGGTATCTGGCATCCAGATTGCCAGCCAACAGGTAACAATCCTTTAACTACCCCGTGGTTACATAATACTTGTGATAGTGGACGACAGACTAGCCTTATGGTTGAAGCACTCGCTCGTGTCGCCTAATCCTGGGTTCAGAACTTCACGTGGGTACAATGTGTAATGTCCATTCATGGTGCCTCCGCCGTGAACTGTCTGGAATATTGCAAAAGGCGACTTAAAAACGAACATATCATTTGTGAAAAGGGGAATAAATGACCGTAAGATGTAAATGCGCCGCAATTGGTTGTGTTAAGTACCATCCCTGCCAGCATCCGCTGATCCAAAGATTAGCCCCAATAATGATCCTTGATCAGCGCCATGCAGATGCCTGCTTCGTCACTTTGACCTTCGCTCCTACTATGAAGCTAGCTGACATGTTGCGATTCAACGATGCTTTAAATCCTACTTCCTCAGGTTACTGAAGTTGTTTCCCAGTACAAATGACGTACGATTATAGGGGAATTTTCATACTGCAAACATACTCTAATGAATAGAAACTTAGGTAAATATTGAAATCTAGTTCATATCTACCAGTTACCATTACTCAGAATATAATTTAACCTATTTTATTTTTCCAGATTATTTGGCATGGCTATAGGCCTATCAGCATGTCTGAATATGTTACTACCAGCAGCTGCTAAAGTACACTATGGTCTGGTTATATCAGTACGAATCCTACAAGGATTAGTTGAGGTACGTTTTTGTTCTTACTAGTACTCATCGTAAGTGCCTTACGTGCGTTTTGAAAATAATCATCGTAAATAATAACACACCAATACATGTTGACAAATAGAAATGTGTAATATTGTTAGTTTGATTCTGTGTGTTGCAGGGTGTGACATACCCATCGTGTCACGGTATTTGGCGACACTGGGCCCCACCCTTAGAGCGATCCATGCTAGCCACTATATCATTTTGTGGTAAGTGCAATTCAATGTTAGTTCTAAATAATTTTTAGATAAGAACCTTACATCCTTATGGAACACACATTTACATGATTTTCCATGTTAGCCCTACAACTTTTTCTGAAAAGCACATTTTCATTTTACCCGCTACACCCTTTCCGATAAGAATATCTTCACGTCAGCCACAATACCTTTCTCACAAGCACATTTCATGTTAAACCTACATGCCTTATAAAACACACATTCCACATGACACCTTTACATAATTTCCTGCGGAGAACATTTTAATGTTAGCCGCTACACCATTCTCTGAAAAGCACATTCCATGTATGTGAATGGCCAGCTCCTTTCTGAGCACATTTTCACCTCAGCCACTACATCCATTCTCTGAAAAGCACATTCCATGTATGTTAATGGACAGCTCCTTTCTGAGCACATTTTCACGTCAGCCACTACATCCATTCTCACAAGCACGTTTCATGATGACCCTACATCCCTTGTAGAAAGCACATTTCCATGTCACCCACTACGGAGTTTTCTGCTAACACATTTTCCTGTTAACTGCTATCTATTTTCTGGAAAGCACATTTCTATGTAAACTGCTACATCATTTTGTGATAAGTACATATCCTTGTTAGCCGCGAAAGCATTCGTGGTAAGGACATATCCATTTAAATAACAAACTCATTTTGCAGAACAACATATTACCCGCTAGGTAACTTAAGTGCGTGTAAGTACATATCCATTTAAGTAGCAAGCTCATTTTCGTGTAAGTACATACCTATGTCAACTAGAACCCTTGCGTTATCAATGGCATTGTTCATATAAGGTACTCTTCAAACCATAAACATGGGTAGTGTACAATAGAATATCATTTCAAAAGGAAACAAAAGAAACACGGGCTGACCGTCTCAGGGTCCTTAGGCAGTTGTACCGCCCTACTACGGCCATCACACCACGTCGACTTGTCCCTTAACAATATCGTCTCCCACCGTACAACATGGACGCTATTTTGAATCTAAATGTCACGGCTAACATAGACACCATGAACATGTCTCATTGGACATCGATCTTTCAGCAGTCATTGTTATCTTAATACGAAAATAAAATTCATACGACCTCTTACAAGCACTTGGTGACGAGATGTTGATGGCTTAAGTTAGAAGTGGCTTTCGTCAAGGACTTCTGATATTGAACTACTCATCGCTTCTGAATGTATCATTTTTAAAAATCTTGGATGCTAATCGTATGTCAAACATACGACATATGTAATCGATTTACGTGACAGTTAAACGTGTGTATATTGCATGGAATGTCATGCTAAGGGCAAAAGTTGTCTTCGTCGTGTTAAACCACTCTCCTCCAGAACGGCATCATGCTCGATGTAATTATCCCAACTTGAAGACCTTCAATCAAAGTCACCCTCCCACATAACAGTTCTAAATCCCCTTCATCAAAATATATTTTGGTTATCCATGGAATTCAATAGTTCTTCCAGTGCTGTACCAGCTGGAGTTATATAACGTTACTGTTGACGTGTGACGTGAGATCAGACATGACACCGAAGCCCACTTTCGATTTCGAAATGCAAAGTTTCCGGCTGTAAATTAGTCGATGCCAGTTTGCATTCATTCTCTCAGCCTCTACCCATTGATTTTTCAGGGTCGTACGCGGGTGCCGTTCTCGGCATGCCGTTATCGGCGGTCCTCACCGAGTACCTAGGATGGCAATCGGGATTTTACGTGTTCGGTAAGCTTTTCCCAGTTTCCGACTTCGTGTCCTCTTCAATAAACCTCAGCAAGAGCCAGACCGGCTGCTTGATTAGACTACCATCATCCTTTAGCAGGGGCCATTGTAGAGTCTCGCCTTTAATGTGTAATTCTCTAAGTGTATTTCCCCGCGGAATAGCCTACTGTAGTAAAACTGACATTTAGCCAAATGAAAGCTTAATCTGAGCTATTTTCAAGGAGAACTGTAAAGTCAACAAAGGAAAAGAGGGTTGACTTGTTTGTGATTGGGACGGTGTACGTTAAATGACGTTTTAGACGTTGCCCAATGAAGCGTGGTCTTCAATCAGACCTGCCCATTGTCACGATCACTCTCGTTTAAACATGTTGTGTGTCTTGACACATCGCTTGATCGAAATATCGATACGTTGTTATTGATGATAGCTTTCGAAACCCAGTTCGATTGAAAGATATCTGATGGGAAGAGCATTAATACAGTTTACAGCGTCAATCACAGTCGGCTTTGACTAATAAAGCGAAATTGAAAACTCACATTTAATTTATTTTATTGAAAAGCAGAATCTGGTCATTTTAGACGGACAATATGATTTCTCGAGCAGAATAATGCACGGCTGTCATTACGAAATTCCTCCCTGATGAAGTAGTGTCCATGGACCAGTGATGCAGATTGTTGGAAATACAAGTTTCTATTACAGTTTATTTATTACCTTAGGGGATGCTTTCTCTAAGAGCATTATGTCCAAACACATTTACATTGTGGCGATCTCCGGAGCTATGGCATATAAATAACATTTGACACTTTTCTTAATCAAATAAAATACCGAATTGAATGGAAGGTCCCGACAATGGAATTTGCAATATCACTGCATATTCAATACGCGATACAAAATACGAATAAAAATATTCTGCAGGCAATATTTTTCTTCCCCAAAATCGAACAGATTTATCGGGAAACAATTCAGATCAAGTCGAGTGGTATGAAACTGTTCATATAACTCCGATTTATTAGAAATGATTCACCCTGAAGGAATTTGATTTCCAACAAATTAACATATTAATTTAGAATGGTATTCTTGCCCAGAGTAGCAAAAAAATTCTTTTATATATAAAACAAACACTTCAAAATATTTATAGTTCAGTATAATGAATATATTTGGAGATGTGTTTATGAAATTGTGTTCTCAGTCTTCACTACAAAGAGAATATTCCAAAAATATTCATGATCCCTATCTTTTTGGTTCAGTGTATAATGCGAATATATGAACATACGTACTTTATCCACATGGTTTAAAATAGGGAAATTACCCGATGACCCCAGCAACCCTGTTGTTATGCTGACGTCACATGGCATTGTTTCGCCGATGTATCTTGCAACTAACTTCACAAACTATGTCATAGGGTATTGTGACGACTACATCATAGGGTATTGTGACGTGTTTGTAAACTTTGAGGTCTAGGACCCCGGTCCACAAAGCGATCGCAGCGCAACGACAGTCGTAAGTCTATGTTAAAGCTTGGGAGGGGAATCACTTTAACGCATCGATGTTTTTTTGGAACGGACCCCTAAAGCCCTCGCATGGTCTTAAATTAATACGTGTCAACTTTTGATATGTTTGCAGTATTATTCCGTTAAACTCTATTTGATTATGCTGTTGATCGTGTAGACGTCTGTCTATTTACACACGTTAGTAACATTTAAAAAAATATAAACGGCAAATAATAAATAAAATACTGAATGAAATTACGTGTTATAACGTAAAAGTAGCTGTGACGTCACATGATAAGTATCATTGTTTTATATCAACATGCAGTGGTAGACGCTGTACCGTTAAGAAACCTCGACATCATAAGAAAGATTGGAATACATTTCAATATACCACTGCCCTCCTGTGTATAACACTGCGGGAGTTGTACATTTCACCGCATATAGGTGTATATTTCACCGCATTATCTCTCTGTTACAGGTGTGTTAGGTGCAATATGGTCTGTTATATGGTGGTTCTTTTCATTCGAAAGACCGGGAGTACATCCTACCATCACAGACGAGGAGAAGATCTACATCGAAACCTCCATCGGAGAAAACACATCTATCATCAATAAGGTTGGTATTGAGGCACCGTTGTACAACAGTTCCATAGCAAATCAGCGTCTTGGAACTGGAGCGGTCATTGTTGTATATTGTTTATTTTGATATTCTGAGTGTTTCGGGGTTCGAATCCCGGTTAGCCGATAATGTATCTAGTACTGTCAGCACCATACCTGTACTCGTCTTTTGCGCTAAAGTGTCCTTCATATCTTGACAAGCCGGGATATAACTGAATACTGTTCAAAGCGGCGTCAAACTAACTCACTCACTCATCGACTCGTATGATGAGATGCCACATGGCCACTTGCAGATTACTACCATGCATTGGACACGCAATGGCATGGTAGCTACTTACTTCAGTACCTCATTACATATATTAGTGTTTTGACATTGGTTAATGCACCATGGTGTTCTAATGGTGGCTAGCCCAGTGGTTAAAGTGTTCGCTCGTCACGCCGAAGGCCCGGGTTCGATTCCCTACAGGTTTACAATGTGTGGAGCCCATTTTTATGTCCTCACTAACACACTATAACACCATTAACAACAATAACAATAACAATATTACTAATAATGTTGTAAAATGTTTATAAATAACAATCATAATAACTATATTGCAAAGAGTATGACTCCACATACCGACAGGCTCAAATGGACGTTTGTGCATTCAAACGCATTCGCAAGACTGGGTATTATACACGTTTCATTCTTAGTGAGTGAGCAACTAATAATATCTGCTGAACGAAAGACATCAAGGGACTCGAGAAATGGTGATCTAAAAAGGGCGATCGACAACATCAGGATATTGATATTGCTAATCTAGGATGATTTTGTTCATTAGTTTGTGTGTTTGTTGTTTGACGCCGAATATTCTAGCTGGACCAACCAAACCAGTGATTGACACGAGCATATCTTCGTAATTAGGATAGTATTACGAAAACATGCATCAACCAGCCACCCAGCCTTGATCACTGGATCCCTTTAGTTGCCTCTTTCGACAAGCATGGGTTGGCGAAGACCAATTCTAACCCGGGTCTTCATGTGTTTGCCTAGTTTGAACCATATGGATATTATAATAACATCTTTGTACTTCTTTCCGCAGAGCCATAAGACCCCATGGCTCAAGTTTTTCACGTCGATGCCGGTGTATGCCATCATGGTGGCAAACTTCTGCCGAAGCTGGACTTTCTATCTCCTTATCATCAGCCAGCCCACATACTTCCTCAAGGTTTTCGGCTTTGAGATTGACAAGGTACTGTCTACCTCCATTTTGTTCAGTTGAAGTAAGAATTGATGTCGTTGAACGTGACTGGGTTACTGAAAGTCCAATTAAATAGTTCTGTTTTGATACCCAAGGGTAACCTATTCAGTAAGATGGTTAAAAGCAATATATATTAACGTCGATTTGTGATTGAATTTAAGGTGTTGACATATAGCCAATATCTCGACTGGAATTAATATGAATAACATGAAAGAATGATTAAAAATTATTTTCCCTAAATTCATCAGTGTAAGACACAAAAGGTTGACTGTTCGATATTATCGGCTACCGGGTGATTCGGTGATAAGAGCGTTGTGGTAAAAACTTCACCAGGTCACGCAGAAAACCGGTTGGATCACAACATCCTTAATATTGCTTGGTTTAGTTAGCCACAAATACAAAAGAAAGTATACATTATTTGGTTGTGAATTGATTTTCATATCTTGCGAAAGAAAATTGAAACTGGTTGAAAACGATTGCCCCAAAACACCCAACAGGTTGAAAGTTTCTGACTCTTAGAAGTCCGCGTATTTTGAGAAACATGATATACATGTGTAGTTGGTATAAAAAGCAAGCGGTTGTATCCCAAAACATATATGAAAGCATGTGAAAGCACGCAAGAAATATGCCAAGGGTATCAGCAGAACGCTGATGGAGCTACGCGGGTACATATTGCAAGAACATTCTGGTACAGCCGACTGACCACTGGCAGACTATCTACCACCAGACTGTCCACCCACAGGAGAGGCATGCCCCAAAGCTGTAGACCACGTGTCCCCACAAAAGGACGGGTATCTGCGCACGTTTTATCTGCGCAACTGCTTTATGAAGGGACAAGGACCCCGCCGCATCAGCAGAATATTAGGTACTGCAGGCATTCGAAATCCCGGAAGGGCCTTGAGCCGTCGATAGCGGTAAAATAGACGTCAGTGGTCGCGAACGAGTTTGGTCAAGGGTTCAGTTCAGAGACGAGAGCAGGTTCAATGGTCGTATTCGGGTGCATCGACCGAGAGCTGAACGAATGGATCTTGGATGCATCCAAGATGTTCATATTTTGTAGGCGGTGGTGTGGGTGGGATTTGTGGAATTGACGTTTTGTCATCATCTATCGAATGTGAACGTCCAAAGTTACAGGGATGCAATTCTGCAGCCAGTTGTCCTTCTCCCAGAAGACAACCACAAGACATACCTTTCCGACAGGACAATGTCAGGCACCACACTTATCGAATATTCCAGGACATTCTCATCATCATTAATGCATCCGTGTTGCTCTCAACGATAACCCATACCTGGTAGCCGAGAAGCTTTATCAGACTTCCATCATCTAGTTTGTTCGTGATAAGTGATAGTAATGATCCCAGTTGTATCTGGTTACTTACTAAAGAGCTACACCAATGTGCATGCACAACTGCAACCGATGAAGAATCAAGAACTTACTATAAATAATGAAATATCGAAAAGGTTATTTTAATTTTATATAGTTGTACATAGGTCAGGAACACGTTCAACAAAGCTCTGAGACAAGCGTACGCAAATGGTTTAGATATGCCTACAATAAAAATTAAAATTTATTTATTGCCGATTTGAAAGAGAAGAATTGGTGCAAATCGAAAACAAGGATTATTATTATTATTCCCGACGAACAAAAAAAAACAATGTTTGTTTTATTTTCCAGAGCGGCACCCTGTCTGCTTTGCCCCATCTGGTGATGGCTATCATCGTCCCTATAGGGGGGCAGCTGGCTGACTTTCTGCGTCGCAGGATTCTCACAACAACTGTTGTTAGGAAAATCTTCAACTGCGGAGGTAAGGAGTTTCAGTGTTAGCTCGTCATGGTTCGTTCCGGTCTTTAGGCTGGCGTGGAACTCGTCTGAATGTCTTGTACAGCAGGTTCTAAAGTAACGTTCAAACCAACGTCAAGTACACCTACAAGAAGTATGCCACAATTGGTTATTTGATATTACGTAATGTTCAACCCAACGTCAAGTACAACCACAAGACGTACGCCACAATTGGTTGTTTGATATTACGTAACGTTCAACCCAACGTCAAGTACACCCAAAGGAAGTATGCCATAATGAGTTTTTTAATATTACGTTACGTTAAAACCAACGTCAAGTACACCCAAAGGAAGTATGCCACAATTGGTTATTTGATATTACGTAACGTTCAACCCAACGTCAAGTACACCCACAAGAAGTATGCCACAATTGGTTATTTGTTATTACGTAACGTTCAACCCAACGTCAAGTACACCCACAAGAAGTATGCCACAATTGGTTGTTTGTCATTACGTAACGTTCAACCCAACGTCAAGTACACCCACAAGAAGTATGCCATAATTGGTTATTTGGTATGACGTAACGTTCAATCCAACGTCAAGTACACCTACAAGAAGTATGCTACAATTGGTTATTTGTTATCACGTAGCGTTCAGCCCAGCGTCAAGAATACACATCGGACGAACGCATGAATAGGTTGCTTGATGTGACGTAACGTCCATCCCAAAGACAAGTGCACACATCAGAAGAACGCATGAATAAATAATTGCGTGTAATAACGTAACGTTCAACCAAGCGAAAAGTGCGGTACTGGATAACAAAAACGTATATTTTATGTTAATCGGGTTCTATAGGTGGAGCAGGACATACTAACATTTTTTTGTTGAACACCCGGTGTCATTATTAATTTCTGGGGATGCATTCCGATCATTTCCATAACTATTTTGCCATCAACGCCCAGTGGAATGAATCTGTTTGGGCAGATAATCGAGATCTGATTATTTTCTGGAGGAAGAAAACAAATTTGTTCCACCGAAAGCAACACTTATAAAACAGTGTCTGACCTTCAATGTAGAGCCAACAATAACGTTCCACCGAAAATAACTTGCGAGTCTACCTATATCTCCGACATGGTCGTTATACGTATCATCATCACAGAGTTGTTAAAGTTTCAACTAAACTTTGTGGAGGCGAAAAGGACATAAATTTAATGTGTTTTCAATTCAGAGCAATGTAAAAGTTCATTTGAATCTGAACACTTTGTGCACAAGATCTTACTCTCTTTGAAGATGACATTCTCAAAAGGTGAAGATGACATTCCCAAAATAGACATACATAAACCTAACCTACCATTTCAAAATAACTGTCTGAACAATTCGAATTCATCTGTTGAAGTTACGCAAGGCAGGATCCAAAGCTCTCATAATAATCCAGTATGATTCCGTTTACGCATCTTCGCGAAACTGATAAACTTTCAAATTCTCGGATGGAGCATCTAATAAGCCCGGTGTACCATGTCCTCAGAGTGAAGTCCGATCACTTTGAGCAGTCCATTATTAATCATCATTAACCGTAATGCCGTGCCCTGTTCCCTAAGTCTCTTTCTTTGCCTGTTCATCTGGATGTGAGAGAGACTACAAAAGCATTCAAGACATGCATTTTAGGAAAGGTAATCGGATTTTCTCTTGGCGTGTTCTGGCTTGCCTGCCACCCCCAATCCGTAACTTTAATCATATCAAACCCAAGCGTGCGTGTTTACCTTTAAGACATGGGCTTTTGTGGCATGCGCGTGGAAGGACTATATACCGCCCATCGACACAATCAATTTTTAAAGTCAATCGCCGCCTCCATTCTCATTAAAACGAGGCTCTGGGACTCAGATCGAGGTTGCTGCCAAATCTCCAATGGGTTTGGTTATCACGCTAAGGCTTAGACACGTCAGGACCAAAGACATCAGACCGTGCTTATATCAAAGCGATAGTTTCCTGAATCGAGCTTAGCTTTCAATAATTTAATTGAATTATTTCGTTATCGAACCAGGAGTACCGCCAAGGAGAGAAGCATTCTGACTGGAGAGTCTTTAGAAGAGTAGTTTAATCGGGACATCGCTCTGTGGGTGGCTGGGACAGTTGGCTCTGTCTGTTGATGTTACGGCACGGTGTCAGTGGGAACCAAACGTGGGTTTCATTACAATGTTTTCAGGCATCGTAGAAACTCTCAATCAAGCTGCATGTGTCCACTTTTAATCAAAATAAATCTTATCCTAATGGATCCTTCGGACACCGTCTCATTTTCTAATGACTCTCCAGCGTGACAGGTTTGACATAAATACACCGTGCCCATCTCCCTAAGCAGGCAGAATAAATATTAAAAAATGATCATTTAGGTAAGTGTCTGTACCTAATATTGACCTGGGGTTAGTGGAAAAAATACTTATATTTATAGATAAAGGATTAAATAATTTTTAAACAGATAGAACTGGCAATTTAAGTAGTATTTGTTTGATATTTTACGCAGAACTTGGCAAAATTCTATCTACTTGTAACTGCGACAGAAAAACCAATGGTTGATATTATGAGCAACGTCCCAAGCTGCCGGGTGTGGTTGCACGCAACCAAATCACCGAGTCTTTACACTCGTCGACGAACCTACGTTACTGGGGACCAATAATTCTCATTGATAACACAATTTGAACATGGCGAATGGCATCTATAGACCTTTTATATTTATACAAGACAGTTTCTTATGTCGATGACACTGTTACGAGGATTCGGACGCCATACTCAAATCTGCTTTAGCTAATTACCCATATGCAAATGAAGCTCTAAACAAGTCTCCTGTTCATGCAGGCTATACACACGTATGAACAGTATTATATTATAGGACATACCAAAATTAATCAAGAGCGATACCAATACAGTTAATATCCTGCTTCAGAGTGAGTGGGTGAGTGAGTATGGTTTTACACCAGAAATGGGCTTCACACATTGTACCCATGTCGGGAATCGAACCCTGGTCATCGGCGTGAGGAGCGAACGCTTCAACCACTAGGCTACCCGACCGCCCGACCTTCTCCATAACACACTGTATAATTCTCTAAAAGATAAAGTCAAACATATTTTAGCACTTGCTGGGGTGGGGAACACCTGGTATCATCACTATTTGATAGTGATTCATAAACACATGCTCATGATATAGTCGGAATGGTACAATGGACTCTGCTTTTATCAGGAATATTATGGATATGTCGTTTGCCTATCTTGTGCACCTTTAAAACACGTAAATGCTGTGACCTATGCCCAAAGCCCCAGGGGTCCATTCTCTCGGTCCGTTGGTGTCTAGACGAGTCAGAAGTTTGTTCATCTGATAATCAGTGATACACAGTCCTTGGGAGCCGTTGAGGAGGCGTTGTCCGCTCCACATTCTTCAAATGGATGTACTGCGTGACAGAATATTCATTTACGAAAAGAGGAGTCAGGAAATAGGCATGTCCATTAAACATTGTCATACTGTGTATATTTCCCTCCTCACGACTACGTGATTCTGAAGTGATACCAAGTTGTCACGGTACACATCGATGTATTTTATACATGTGAGAAGACATTGTGATTGATAGGGGAGTAATGTGTTTTATTGGGGTTTTAAGCTTTCCACGCTTTATATCTTGATTAACTGGGATGTGGGTGGGGAGCTGTTGTTTTTTGTGTATGTTTTGTAGTTAGGTGGGTGGGCGGGTTTGTTTCCTGTTTGATTGTTTCTGCGTTTAATTGCTTGACCAGACTTAGGTTTGAAGTAGTAATTGCAATTAATTTAAGTTTCATTTATCAAATGTAGGACTATTTTTTTTATTTGGTAATAATAATGTACAAAAATGTCATTAGCGTCGATGGAATAGCCTAGTGGTTAAAGCGTTCGCTCGTCACGGGTTCGATTCCCTACTTGGGTACGATGGCTGAAGCCCATTTCTGGTGTCCCCATTCATTCATCTTCATAATTACTTCAAATATTGAAAATAAGAAAAACAGGATAGAATTCAAAGACGGTGGGTTTTTTTCAGAATACGTGCGTGAATAGTAATTTTTAAAAAAATTATTTTTTTCATGAAATAATCCTTTGGTGACGTGTCATCAGCTACTCGCCCAAACAAAAAACTTGCGATATATCATTGGAAAAACGTCGCCAATGATACACAGAAAGGACCTTCTTTTATCTTTTACGCTGATCATTTGTCAAGAATCCTTCTGAACTGTCTAGTATTTTTTCTTGCGTGCTGATGCCGTGCGTTTTTTGTGTGTCTAATGAATCTTCTCTGTGGATGGTCCGCGTTCGCCGCGGGCGGTTTGGAGCTAGCACCCTAGACCGGATATTACTCGCTTGCTAATTTGAACACTGCTAATTAAAGCACGCGTGATAAATTGTGAGAACACATGCTGGGGGTGAATTAGAACTCATCAGCTGATGAGATGCCATGAATGCACTAACATCAACAAACAGAGCCATACGATTCTAATTCGATCAGTTTTGAATCTCGCGGTAGGTAAAATTATTCCGTGACCAAAGTCGCCATGCGCGCCTACACAGTTTTTTGTTCATGGCGGCCATGTTTACGTTACGAAAGATTAGAAGGCATAATGGTTGACTCGTGTACCCCGGAGCATTAAGCTAATTAATCTGGTTGGAGAAAATCATTTTACTGTGATGAGACGCCTAAAAGCAGAAGGTTTGGCTAATTTGAGGAGTAGGGTGCTGAGGAAATTGTAATGACGTAATTATCTTCGCAGAAAACAGCATTAGTGGAATGGGGTTATTTGCCAGTTTATTCCTTTCATTCAAACATGTAATGGCTTTGCATAGCGAATTAAAATTGTAAGTGACTTAAATTATATATTGTCACACATGTATAAGCAAAAAAAAGCTTTTTAAGTACAAATTATTACAAAACAGAAAAAAAACATAATTACATTTTTTTTTAAATAGAGACTATGACGTCATTTCTTTTTAAAAAACACCATTCGTTACTATGGGAACGGTGGTTCCTTGTGGGTTGAATCGCACTTTGACAATTGTAATCCAAATAGATAATTTATCGTATCTCTGAAACATATGAAAGTATTCATTTGTTATTATTTTGTTGCTGTTCTCCATCAACTTCTTGTTATCAAGCGCTCCTGTTTTGGAATTCGATCTTCTTAATATATGCTAATACATTTCATAGTAAGTGAATATTGTTTTATGTGGCAATCGGCAATGTAATATAGCTCTGTACGACGATCTTCAAATAACCGATTCTAACAAACAAACCAGTGGACGATGGCATTAACAACTTAACGATACAACCAAACACAGGTAAACTAACGAATCCATCTGATCCCCGACTGCTCAAATGAAGTTAAAGAACACCCGATATTTTCATG
Source organism: Haliotis cracherodii (assembly GCF_022045235.1). Taxonomy (NCBI): domain Eukaryota; kingdom Metazoa; phylum Mollusca; class Gastropoda; order Lepetellida; family Haliotidae; genus Haliotis; species Haliotis cracherodii. Next base: position 12,830,592 of record NW_027266270.1, on the reverse strand, counting down.
TGACTATAATTTATCTGTCATGACATGATGGATTAGCTATAGCTAGATGAAAAAAAACGAGTGTTCTTTAACTTCTTTTGAATAGTATAATTAATAGGTTCATACGACAAACGTTGTGTAGTCGGTACTTGTGGGATGGGATCCAAATTCTTTTCTATGTCATGATGGGGACTATCCGATAGCCAAGCATATGGTTTGCAGGGCCTAAGAATTGCTCAGTGAATTGTTCCCGAGTGCAACTTCCCACAAGTGTTTCTTTGTAAAGTACTTTCACCGTCATTCTATAACAGTTTAGTGTCGCCCAACCATATATGCAATCATCCACTGCCATATTTATATGGTACTGTTCACATAATAAATCCCGGGATCGCACAATTAAATCCGAAAATGTAAATATAAAACATGAACGCCAGAGACTTTCCGACGAAACAGATTCTATTGGTGTAAGAGGCAAAATAGTGGTGACAATAATATGACGCGATCTCTGAAAATTAGTGTTTGTTCGCCGAACTGAGCAATATTCCAGCTATATGTCGACAGTCTGTAAATAATCGAGTCATGGCCAGACAATCCAGTGATTGACATCATGAGCATATATCACGCAAGTCAGCGAGACCTGATTACCCGATCCCGTTAGTCGCCTCTTACAACAAGCATAGTCGCCTTTTACGGCAAGGATGGGTTCCGGAAGACCTATTCTACCCCGGATCTTCACAGGTCAACAAAACCATTGAAACTAGTGACTCCCCAGCATTTAACTTGAATAGAATGTGTTCTATTGACTTGCCTTTGTATGTGTTTGTGACGGGTGCCACCGGTAGGGCAGGATACGTTCACTTTTTCACCCGCTCCCTTTAGTCATCTCTTACGTCAGGCATAGTCGCCTTTTACGGCATGCATGGTTTGCTGAAGACCTATTCTTCCCCGGAACAGGTCTGAAACTCAGTGATGACACAAGGTCTTCACGAACAGGGTGAGCATGTCCTTCCCTCCCAAGAGCACCCGCCATTTACACAAGTTGCATAACAATTTATGTGTCTGTTCCTCTACAATTAAATGTCCCTCTCGAGAGCTTACCCCAACCCCGCACCGAACATTTGATATTCTGAGGGCAGGAGTCGGGGAACAGGAGGCATCATGGATAACAAGAAATTATAAGAAAGGTAGGGCGGGACAACTTCGGAATGGCCAGGAGTCCGAACTTGACCACACAGAAGGAAGCGCGCTACAAAAACATGTTTTATATCATTGGAAAGATACGAATCCAAATAATGTGTGTACACATGTTTACAAGCTCAAAAATTGGCTCAGAAAATGCATTACTGCAGAAATTTCTGGCCGAAAAAAAAATTTCTGCAGAAATTTCTTGCAGTATTTTTTTTTCTGTAGAAATTTCTGGAAGTATTTTTTTTCTACAGAAATAACTGGCAGAATTTATTTATTCCTGCAGTAATATTTAGCAGGATTATTTTAATTCAGGAGAAACAAGGTTTCAATCATTGGATAGTTTAATCTGGAGTTGCTTTAAATGACCTTTTTTTCCCAAAACAAACATTTTTAAAGAAAATTATAAAAAGGGACATTGCACACTTGATAATCTGGGTACAATGTGGGTTAAACAAATTATTTAATTACTCGTTTTAGGGAAATATGTAATGGTCAGTCCCAAAGTACCAGCCAACCTTGATTCTGCAGTAATCCCGGACAGGTAATTGGGAGTACCTGAAGCCAATCACTTCATATTGCTGCGGTTTGTTTAAATACAATTTGTAAGGGACAGGGACAACCACGAGGTCTGGGAATACACCTCAGATTGTGTCAGCTTCAGGCCAAGCGATACAGGAAAAGAAAGGCCATGTAAATTAGTATAGGGATAATCTGATTAGTTTCTATTAATGTCCGTGTTTACCTTACCAACACAAGAACACGGGGAATTAATTACGAATCGATTTGTTGTATGTACTGTGACACTATCAACATGTCCCTTTGTGGTAGCCAGGATGATTGTGTTTATGGACGCTGCAGTACTGGTGACCTGGTATCTGAACCCAGTGGCATCTCTCCTGACATGGCATTATGATGATTAGCGCAGGGAGCAGTTGAAGGGTTAATATACTTAACTCACCTCTAAAATTAATTGTGATAATGTCTCCCCAAAGAGAATTTCAGAACGAAAAACACAGCAATCGTAAAATAATTCATAACTTTAATCGAAACAACGACAGTTTGGGAGCATAAGCATCACATCATGCCAGGATTGTTTTCCAACTCTCACCGTCGTTCTGGTGTTTAGTCTAATGTACTAACAAAACTGATGCTGTTTCTTTTTAGGGGCAATACGACGATAAGAGCTGTTATTTATTGAAAAATTGAATTTAACTGATGAATAAAGGCAGCCAACGTCTCGCCCACGTATTTGGGACCACGTATATTGGATCAAATATATGGGACCGCGTATATGGGACCACGTATTTGGGACCACGTATATATGGGATCACATATATGGAACCACGTATATTGGATCAAATATATGGGACAGCGTATATGGGACCACGTATTTGGGACCACGAATATATGGGATCACATATATGGGACCACGCATATGGGACCGCGTATATGGGACCACGTATTTGGGACCACGTATATATGGGATCACATATATGGGACGACGCATATGGGACAGCGTATATGGGACCACGTATTTGGGACCACGTATATATGGGATCACATATATGGGACGACGCATATGGGACCGCGTATATGGGACCACGTATATGGTTGGTTGGTTTGTTGTTTAACGCCGCACTCAGCAATATTCCAGATATATGACGGCAGTCTGTAAATATGGGGTCACATATATGGGACCACGCGTTTGGGATCACATAAATGGGACCACGCATATGGGACCGCGTATATGGGACCACGTATATGGGACCGCGTACATGGTACCACGCATATAGGACCGCGTATATGAGACCACGTATTTGGGACCGTGTATATATGGGATCACATATATGGGACCACGAGTTTGGGATAACGTATATATGGGATCACAGACGTGGGACCACGCACATGGGACCGCGTATTTGGGTCCAAGTATTTGGGACAATTTATATGGGATCAACTATATGGGATCACATATATGGGACCATGTCTTTGGGACCACGTATTTGGCACGACGTATATGGTTATAGGGCTGGCAGATAAAGGATCATAATCGAGAAGTCTGCAATATTTTAGAATATTTTAGTGGAATATTAAAGATGACTCATAAAAACGTCAAAATGTTTCTCCCTGCTTATGCATCCTTTGTTTAGAACTATATTTAACAATGCATACCAGTTGATAGATATAAAAATGTAGGTTCACAGAACCCTTTTCTCTCTGTCGAACTTGATAGTTTAGAAGCTTAATATGATCATTTCAAGCTTGAAATAGAATCCACACCCCATAAAAACAAAAATATAGTTTAAGTCGGGAGGTTTCGTCAGTTCCGATGAATAAATATCAGTTTGTTGTAGTCTTCTCCTGGATAATTCTTTCTTAGAAAATGTTCACTGGATATACAAACATATAATTTCCACGTAAGCTCTGGAATCAGTCAACTCACAAATAGCCGCAAGTTGGCTGTCGGGCTCCCGGATGCTTCTCGTCAGATTCAACCTTCATCTGCCCCGAAATATCAGACTGCAACATAAATTACCCCTTCTTTCTGCGTTTATCTGTCTGCCAATCCGTCCACTATTATAAGTGACCCCCGTGGCTACCTAATCCTCGTGAGTAGCTTGCGATAACCGTTATCAACCTCCCTGACACCAACGCCGCTGTGTTGCCGCTCTATACACTGAATGCTAAATTACATCGACACACAGCCATATGCTTTCATGATTGATGTCCGAAATCATACACTGCCACACAAAAACTTGGAGTTGCAAATAGATTCTTCAGTGTACACGAGAACTGAATCTCGAAACAGAATGTGTGTCATTTTTTTAAGGGAATGTATTCTCCGCAGGTAATTACTACTGATAACTTGTGTACTGAAAAACAGATGACCGATAAATTTCCGTCATTAATGTCTAACGCCCTACTGCCACACAAACCCGACACCGTAAAAAGAACTTAATTGTCACACATAAAACTTTATATATCATCTTTGTGCAAATATTATTTTGATGCGTTTCAAGCAGATCTGAGAAGTATCAAAATACAATGCTTGAAAAAATGGTTCTTAGCAATATGATGCCATATTTATTTATGACGTGTGCTGTTAGTTTTGTGAGAACCAAAACTCTTTTAACCCCATGTGTGTTGAGATCAAAGGCCTTCACTCAACTTCTTGCATAAGATTTACGATAGTTCTAATTCATAGGGAAATCATATGAATTCAAGTGTTGTAAAATTAGTCACTCGAGATTACATCACAACACTTTGATGTTTCATCGCCATTTCGTTGTCGTCTGTTTCAGGATTCGGGATGGAGGCTGTGTTCCTATTGGGCGTTGGCTTCACCCGTGACACAGCCACTTCAGTAGTCTGCCTCACCTTAGCCGTCGGATTCAGTGGATTTGCCATTTCCGGTAAGGTTTTATTTGCAATGAATTCAACAAACAGTATCTCTAGGTTTACATTACATCGAATCCTTTCCTTGCACACGCCGTCGATCTGGAAATCGGTTTCCAATTGAAGAAAAAACGTATGTGGATAACAATCAGTGTGTGTTGTCACTTTGATAACACCACCGTGACATCACTTCAAAGAAACGCAATCCCTTTGTTCACCATACGGGGAATGACATGCGTTTAAAGAGTTCAGTATTAGAATTAGCACAGTACCGTAATTTATACAAAAAGGGATCTTATTTGGCAAATACTGATAAGAAGGGGAAATATTTGATGGTTCTATTTCATAAAATGCAATTGGAAAGTCCGAAGATACTCATTTATGTGAAGCCTTTTTGAACAGAAAAGCCAAACTGCATTTTAATGATGCCAGTGGCCCATCAGTCTACAGAATCTGAATGTTCTATATGCTCTGTGTGGATAAGAGTCTTAGAGGCAGGTCGAGTGTGTGGGTGACGCAGTAGCTTGAGTAATGTCTAAACATTCCATCATCTACACACTCAATTTAATGAAAAAAACACCCTTTTACAATCTTCATCAAAGTTAAAAAGTTTTTTCTGAAGTTTGCCTCCTTGAAAGAGTCCACTTTTGGCAAAATCTGCGTTTCATTAGCAAATCAATTGGAGATAAGGGCTTGGGGGACAGGGTTAGAATTTTCATAATCATGATTTGATGGTATTTTCCGGAAAAGCTGGCCCCTCTCGTTGAAATGCCAGATTAATCCCTCCACTCTACCCTTTTAAGTGAAAACTGTTTCATTTGGACTGATTGCCAGAACGATTTTCCGCAAATATTTGCTACTGCGAAGGTTTTAACACTATTACCCGTTAATCTGGACATAAAACCCTTTTTGTCCACCAGTCTACAGAATATGAGGGACGTCAGAGGATTTCTTTGTGGCTAGGGATGATGAGACGGGGAGCAGATAAAGCCCTGCCCTCAGTGTTGGTTGAAGGTATTAGTGATCAATAGGGAAAGAATCGGGCTCGCTGACGGCCGATAAAAGGTTTATTGAAATATACGATAAGAGGCAGACCACGCCATCAGCCCTTGATAAACAGCTTCCTGATATATTGCTGTCTTGTGCCGGAGGATGAGACTACACATCCGGATATGATGTAAAAGGACGAAGACTGACTATATAATGTTCTTGAGAATGTACGTATCCTCTTCTAGTTGGTGGCTAATGTTTGTCAATCGGAACAATAGAAGTGTGAGGAAACTGGGGCACGTCAATATACATGAATACGGACCAGCCTACTATTATTGATGTATAAAGGTTATATTTTGATACTAAATTAAACGTAAAGTATTGCACCATCATACCAAAGGTCAAGGAACGGATTTGGCTTTGAAAATGGTTCATACAAGTAGGACATGTCAAGGTGAATGATAAGTTGGATTTTACATGTTGGATGAGTTTATTTGGAGTGTTGTCCATCATGGTGAATCGTCATCGATTAGAATAACTCATACACATTAAAAATGTATACCTAACTATACAATTGTCAAAGCCGGGTTAAATAACCAAAAACAAACACAAAAGTCCATAATACATATCTCAAATCAAACAGCAGTTACCGTTTGATCAATATAGAGTTGATAATAGGTATTAAGTCTATGGTTTTAATAATTGAAAAATGTATCGATATTTGAAACGGTAGAAGTTCCATGGATTGTCTGGTTTTAGTGATATTTCTACTAATCCTTTGTCTGCGGCTATTTCAACCGCTCATGTGCCGTCTCGACTGGTGTATCCCAAATCAAACACGTAACGTATAGTGTAAAATGTCAAGCAGCCATCATATAGCTAAAACGTACTTAAACTACAGAAGACTGCCCAGATCAGCTAGACACCTTTGTTTGATACGCGATCATATCTAAACGATATGATCACGTTGGTTGGAACCTCAACCGCCTCAAGGTTCGTGATGGAGATATTTCCCACGAACAGACATCGATTAGAGTTGTCAGAAGTCAGCTACACTCTATAGGTTACTCTTGGGCAAACAATGAAAAGTGCGAAACCGTCATTTTCTCCATATTGAGGATGTCAATAGTAATCTGAGGCTTTCTATTCCGATCTTGACAACTTTGGAACAATAACCTGAATTGCTCCGTGGTAATCGCACTCCATTCCAGCTACGTGTGACTAGCTCTCAGCATGACACTATCACTGGCATGGTTTTAAATGAAATATACAATGCCGACTTTTGCAAACATGGTTTTTGAATATATTATAAGGGTTACTTTCATCCAAATGGGTTTTGAAGGAAATATGCAATGAATGTTATTAATAAAATATACAATGGGCACTTTCACCTTTATGTTCTTAATCGAATATGCAATGGATACATTCACAGCATGTTTTCAAATGAAATATACAATGGGCACTTTCATCACAGTGTTAATGGAAGTATACAGACACTTCAATCGGCGTGTTTTTAAATGAAATATACCATGGACATTTTCAACGGCATGTTTTTATATGAAATATACAATTGGCACGTTCACCGGTATTTCTTAAAATGCAATATATAATGGACACTTTCATCGGTATGATTTTATAGGAAATATACAAATGGACACTTTCATCTCGGTGTTAATGGAAGTATACAATGGACACTTTCACCAGCATGTCTTTAAATGCAATATATAATGGACACTTTCATCGGCGTGTTTTTAAATGAAATATACAATGGACATTTTCAACGGCATGTTTTTATATGAAATATACAATTGGCACGTTCACCGGTATTTCTTAAAATGCAATATATAATGGACACTTTCATCGGTATGATTTTAAAGGAAATATACAATGGACACTTTCACCAGCATGTCTTTAAATGCAATATATAATGGACACTTTCATCGGTATGTTTTTAAATGAAATGTACAATAGACAGTTTCAACGGCATGTTTTTCAATGATATATACAATTCACACTATCAGTGGTATGTTTTACTGAAATATACCATGGACACTTTCTAATGCATCTTGTTAAATAAAATCAACAATGGACGCGTTCACCGCCATGTTTTTTAACTGAAATACAAAATGGACACTTTGATCGGCATGTTGTTAAATTAAATATACAATGGACACGTTTACTGGCATTTATTTCAGGTATGTACAATGTGAAATTCGTCAGCAAAGTTGTTACATATAAAGTTATGTTTAACAATTTTGATAAATGCATATCTTTATGTTCACCCCTGTACAATCGAATAACATTCGAATATATATTCCCAATTGTCACATTTCGCATTGCCATATAGCTTATATAACTGTTTTTTTACAGTTATCAATAATTCATTAAACGATAAATGCCTTATGTAAAGAGACATTATGAGACCTGAAACTGCGAGGAAGCTACTAAAATGCCAATTCCTATTGACATATTATTTCTTATTACCAACATACATCCCAAATCCTGACAACCCAGTGTATTATGTGGCTATTTTCAATTAGATGCCTATTGGCATGTAAAACACGTTTCAATCGAAGAAACAATAAAGAAGGGGAAATCTTTTGTGAACAAACCATAAACGTCTCCATGCAGATGAAGAACAGTCCTCACAAGCTTTGTTTCACTCAATCACACTTATTAACCAATAAAGTGGCGTACGGCAAGGTGGCCAAACCAGTACAGGCTCAATATATGTTCATATCCCGGGCAATTATAAATCAATGCGTAGCACGTGTGGATGGGTGATATATTTTGCATGTCTGGTGAGAAATTGATGATGATTAGTGAGATTTTATGATTCTCTGGCAGAGCAGATTACCCAGTGCTCCGGGAGTGCGGCAAAATGTGATGTTTATTGCTTCAGCAAGTTTAATTCATCATAAAATGCGATCAGAGGAGGAGGGTCATCTACTCCGCCTAAAATTGATTCTTTTGCAGAAATAAAAAGACAGTTATCAGGTTTTGTCTAAACTCTAGGGTTAGTCCGCTCCCTGTCACTGTTTTTAGGCTCGTTTGACCAACGACAACCGAGAATAGGGATGGAAGCTCAGATGAGAGAAGACCTATTTAATGCTTGACTGCTTTCAAATTGGCAGTGCCACCGCTTCAAGGAAGATATAGTTGCTCTTCGCATTTACTACAGCTGCCAACGTTGAGAAACAAGAAGGCAGGGCTTGACTATTAATAATCAGTATCATTCGATACATGTCATTTTGGTTGAATATTACTTTCCTAGTACATGTTTTTGCTCCATCATCAACGCACCGATGTATGAAATATTCCATTAGTTAAAAAACACAGCCTGTTATCATTCAAAAAGCTTTCCAAAATCCTTCCAAATCTTGAAATGAATTAAGCGAGGCTTGAAAATAACCAATAATCCATGGTGTTTAGGTGAGGGGATAACATGTGGAAATTAGAGATTTATTTCGAATAAAGATCTTGTTTGAAACTTCACATGATTGATAAGAAGTGTGTTCGTCATAATCCTTCAACTAGCTTAACATTGTCCAAAACCTTGTGTCGAAAAGAACAACATATTAAACGAACTCTTTGGCATTTCTGCCATACGATGTTTATGTTTATGTTGCTTGTTAGTGAGTGTGAGTGAGTGAGTGAGTTGGGTTTAACGCCGCTTTTAACAGTATTCCAGTTATATCGCGTTAGCTTAATGTGGGAGGAAAGCCCGAAGTGATGCAGGTTTCAGACGTTTACTACTTCGGCGAAACCCACGAGCATGGGAATGGTGCTGATAAACCTAGAAACATAATCGGGGCGAACTGGGATTCGAAACCATAATCATAGGTTTCTGGCGTGACGAAGGGACGCAGCTCTGCACAGCGAATCGTGGCGCCCTAGTAGTAGTAGTAGTAGTAGTAGTAGTAGTAGTAGTAGTAGTAGCTTGACATTTGTTCCATACGATTGTAAGGTTTCCTGTTGGCTAAAAAAAAGTTTACTAGTTTATAAGAATATTGATTTCAAGGATTATTTTTATTGTTGAACAGAAATAATTGTAACCATGTTATTGTACTTACTAACACCAAAACGACATCTATCTGTGTTTTTAGAAACCAAGAGAGGGTAGAACGCGGGGAAAAACTGAATTAATCGCCCTCAGGCGAAGACCTATGATACGTTAAAGGCAGAAAGAGACCTAATTACATTTTCACGAAAAGAAATAAATCATTTCCTTGATTTCTTTTATGCAAACATATGCGTGTTAACTACCTGGCTGTTAGAATAGCCTGATTATGTTGCACTTGCTTGTTCCGTTCTTATTGACACGTAAATTACACGTTTTCTGTGTGACTACAGTATCACAAGAAACACTCCTCTTGTTTTGTAAGAAAACTGATGTTAGAGCGCGTGTCCCTGTTGCATGTGATGGTGAAATCAGCAACTGTCAATGACCTCTTATGGCGCTGGATCTATTTCACTGAACAAATACTAAGTCTGCACTCAATTTCATGTTGATGAAATGCGTCTTTATCCAGGCATCTTATCCTGGGTGAGATAACTGCAATCTACAAGCTCTGCTGCAATCAACAGCTGCTATCAACAACATTAATCTGTACATTCTACACCAAAACCACTTAGAGTCTCGGCGATTGATTTTACGCTTGTCGATATCAGGGAGCTTTGCTTTGATAATTACAGGCAAATACCATGATCGAATGTTCGATTTTGCTATTGTCTCTGATACAGACACTAAAGATTAACACATTAAGGGTTAATAGATTGACGACACAGTTGTATTGCCCTGCATGACTGGTGTTCCATGACATTGCACTGAAAGGGTATGATTACCCAAAGTAGGCAACATTTCACAGACGTTCATACATATAGCAATTGAAATAATGATGTGGATGTCAATCATTTGGTCGTGACATGCATGTACATTTCAAGCGGAAATCTGTGCCTGTGTTCTGAACAGATTGTTGATTGTTCGTGTATTGGTAACAACACCAGTGAGTTATCGATTATCACTGATCACATGAATCTGTATTGACATAACCTAAAGCTATTGGAATATGTCAATGCTCCAGTTTTCGGTCAGAAACGGGTCAAATGAAAACTGACATTATTGACTCATTATAAAATCCAATAATGCTATGTCTTTGTCCAGAGAAAATTGAAGATAGGCTAACCCAGAGGACAGAGCGTTCTCTAGTTTTACATGTTTTTCTTGGACCTGAAATGGACACAAATTGTGAAGACCATTCGCCGTGAGTGAGTGAGTTTCTCACCGCTTTGTTAACTGTACCAGGTTTAGTGAGGATAATAACAGTAAGCGCCATTAACCCATTGTAACCAAGTCGCTAAAAAAACGAGCGATTCAAAACTCGGCCCCATAACATCAAGTGGACGATTTCAAAGAATGTATTTGGTAAACGTGCACTAAGTCATGCATACTAATTTCGTCTTCTTACTAACCGGATGAACATGACATTTATTGTTATGATGACTTCATCATTAATCATTCCACTTTTCTTATTGTGATCTTGGATACGTCAATGTTCAACACTCTTCCACGTGAGTCATACCTAGGAACGCATAACCATGATATAGACGTATCTGCTTTCGACAAATATTAATATTTTACTACGTATCCGAGATTATAAAGTATGGATGAATATACGTGGTCTTTGTGTTCAGTTTCAAATTCTTCATTGTAGTCTAACTCCAGTGCTCTGGCATCCTAACTAAAATAGTGTCGGGATAACACTGTAGATAAAATATAAGACTTAGAAAAAGATACTCTGTTTAATATCACCATTGAATGTGGACGGATATCACCAAGATATATTATAATGACGCACACCATTATTGAAATAGCTTTGCAAGTCTGTATTTCGTGGTATATGAAGACTTCTAAAGCTAAATCGTCATGTTTCCTCCTCAGATATTCTATAAATGTAGTTGTATTCCTTATTCCTATGTATAACATATATCAGGGCTATATATAATTATTTTAGCCATTGGCTATTTACTCACAAGTTATCAATTGTATAGGGTATTGATAGGTTTTTTATATTCATTGGGTTTAGTCTAATGGGTATTTTACACCAATGAGAGGACGGTCTTTTTAGACTTCTGTTTTAAGTGACTACTAATTTGTATATGTTTGTGTGCTGTCCCAAGTGTATTTGGTTGGTTGGTTGGTTGGTTGTTTAACGCCGCACTCAGCAATATTCCATCTATAGGACGGCGGTCTGTCATTAATCGAGTCTGGACCAGACAATCCAGTGATTGATATCATGAGCATCGATCCACGCAATTGGGATCGATGACATGCATCAACCAAGTCAGCGAACCTGACCACCATTAGTCGCCTCTTACGACAAGCATAGTCGCCTCCAAGTGTGTAATATGTCACGCAAACTCACAACAGCGATTTCATGTCTAATTAACAACAAGCAAGAGGTAGCGCCTTTTTATGCATTGCGTACTGAAGGAGAGGTTTTTTGTGGTGGATGCACTTGATCAGTAGATAAAGATCACTAAAGGAATAGATGCAGACAAGTTTTAGAGGATACACTAGGTAATAATGCAGAGATTGAAATTGTTTTCATTACTTTACATGTTTTGGTCATAGTGAATACAAGTGACAAAACCTTTTCCATAATAGTAGGAAATCTCTGCTAAAAGCAGAGTCTATTTTACGATCCGGACGATATCATAAGCTGTGTTTATAAATCAAGTCTGACTGAAAGCATATATTAATCATCCAACACCACTCAAAACCCAATTTAGTCAGCTTTTAGTACAAGCATGGGGTACCAGTAATCCCCCGCAGCAGTAGAAGCAAATAGTTCTGGTCACCCTTCAAAACCAATAATGCATTTGTGGTCATGGATTATATAACAATACAGTGGTATGAATTACCTACTTGAGTCTCTTGGTGAAGATACAGTAAACTACGGTTATAACGAACTCAAAGGGACTACTAATTTTAGTTCGTTATAACCGTTATTCGTTATAAGCACATATACAGTATAACTACAGCAAATTGTCGGGACTAAAACGTTAGTTCGTTATATCCGTTAGTTCGTTATAAGCGTGTTTGTTATAACCGTAGTTTACTGTATATCCAAGGACTACTCCATCTAGACTCCCGACCAAGAGTACAACTGCTCACTTACTTCTTGCATCCACAATTGCCATGTTTGACATATTCTACCGTCATGCGGATTGAAACACACGTTTTGGAATGTTTTCCAACTCTGTTGTTGACCAATACGTTGGATTCCTTTAGTTTCTTTAATGTGATCCATTCGTGAAATGTCCACAAATGTTTGTGCCCTTTACGCCCAGTGGAATCTGTTTCGGTGGGTAATCGAGACTGGTTATTCTTAGGCGTTAACATTTTATGTTTACATACACTGAACAAAAATGGTATGGATCATGAAATATTTTTTTTTATGTGGAATATACTATTGTGCGCTTAATCTTCACTACAAAAACATGACCCCCAAAATATTCATGATCCCTTACTTTTTCGTGCAGTATATATGTATACACTGGCTTATCTGAAATTAACTGAATATGCTCATTTTCAGGTTTCAACGTGAACCACCTTGACATTGCCCCGCGGTACGCCAGTATCTTGATGGGGCTCTCCAACAGCGTGGGGACGCTGTCGGGGATGTTGTGCCCGATTGTCGTGCAGTACGTCACAAAGGGCCAGGACAAGTCTCCTGCAGAGGTACGTCAGACCAGATCGACAGTTCCTCTGTTTGCTCAAACTGGGATTCTGTGGTGTGTTCAAACACCAATCAGCCTCAGTCCACCAATGTAAATAGGGGAACGTGGATATGACCTTGTACTACTATGGAGACTACTGCAAAGCTATCCACAGGAAACTAACAGGGCATTGTTTCTTTCTTGGGGCGATTTTGGCAAACGTTGATGCTTTATGTGACATATTGTTCCATTGATATAGCCTTTTATCACTCCAAACTGGCTTACAGGAGATATTGCTGTAATGAAATTCGGTTACCTTGACGTCACTATTAAATGACATCACGAATTTCTCTGCCACCGAAGCTGGTTAGACGTACTGTTTACACTCAAGACACATGTTATTACTGTTTACAAACTGAAAAAAAAAGTTGGAAAGATGAATTTGAATGATAAATAGAATCTCACCCTTGTGTTTTTAGACATAAAATATATCCAATTCATAGATAAACGTTTTAAAAAATATATGGCAAGCATGGGAGTCTTAAACTGTTATCAACTCGTGTTGATATATTTGATATCAAAAGACACTCGAGTGAAATTCTCTATTTACGTTCAGCAGAAATAAAATACATCTTGATTAATCAAATCTGAGTTGACAGTTGTCAGTGTTTGGATGAAATGAATTTTAATTTGCTGGGACTGCCAGTTTGAACGAGCATAGCCCCCTTTAATTGTAATCGTTCAAGAATTGAGGACAACAAAATGTGTGCTTTCAAACAAGGGAACATCATATGTAGAATATGGTACAGCCATAGTTTTTCATAACTTCTAGTCACACACAAGGAATTCGTCAGCAACGTGGGGACATACCATTTCACAGAAAAAAAAAGTATCCAGCTTAAGTAGGATGCAAATTCGGTTTGAGAGTTTTCATCGCAAACTACCGTACAAATATCAGATAATGATGTTATCTACAGGAAAACTTTTCGACATAACGGTATGTTAAAAATATCAATAATACAAACTGCAGTGCGCACTGTCACGAGCTCAGATATACTACAAGTGGAACAATAACTTGATTAGGCCACATGTGCTGCAACTGTTACCGGAACATGGCCACGTAATTAAATTTAAAACATCCAAAGTGTAAAAACGTCGAGAAATTTGTCTCGCATCAATGAGATGAGTTTCCCAGGGGACGAAACAGAGGACTTGGGAGTTACATGAAATAGTTGCTTTCAGGTTGTCGGTATGAACATGTGCAAAATAATTAAGGTCGATATGTTTCAATTTCAATAACGTGTTGTTTCTTGAAGCAGTATCAGTTTAGCGTTTTGGTGCATGTGAATACTTCGAGACGATAAATTGTTCAAAAAAAGTTTCGTGACAGCCGAGAGGCAAAGTATTCAAAAAGTATATTGCTCTTTATAGATAGCACAACTTTCGTTGTTATAACTTTTGGACTTCGAAAGTCACACTGTGAATGCTTGAACTGAATTAAGGATGTTACCAATAGCACTGAAAGAAAGAAATTGAAATCCCTAGTCACCACCGTCTTCAATGATACTACAGTATCAAAAATGAAACTATGAATTACGTTTTAAATTTTTATAACGGGTTTTATAATTGTTGGTATGTTGTTGCAGGCGGCTCAGGAATGGCAGACGGTGTTCTTGATTGCCAGCATCATACACTTCTGCGGAGTCGTATTCTACGCAATCTTTGCCTCCGGAGAAAAACAGCCTTGGGCAGACCCTCCAACTGAGGAGACCTGGCGCCCAGAACACACCCTGACTGACGACGGGAATGCATGGAAATACCAAACCTACGGTTCTACAACTCATGGATATGAGGGGGAAGTGAACACTGCCTGCAATGGGGGTCCCGTACCCCCTCCTTATAGTCCCGTGTATGAGACTAAGGAGCAACTCGTTCAGAAGGAACAGAGAGATCGCTATATGGCTGATGGAAATGAACGAGATTTCTAAAGTAGTAGATGATTTCATTTGTCATTTTATTCCACATCGTAGGTCATAGGAATATTGGCATGCGCTGTAGGTCGAAGGACTTAAGGGAAGATTAAATTTCAAGTAATGGATACTGGTTCAAGGTCATGTCAGGAACAGCATGGCAGGTTGAAAAGGATCTGGCCGGGTGACTGTCGGTATAGCAATCGAGGGTTGTTCATTTCATTAGGTGTAACTGAATCATACGTTCACGATACGAGATTGATGGTGTCCTTGTGCAAACAGTGTGGATAACGAAGCTTGGCAACAAAAACATCGAACAATAACAATCCAGGGAATTCACAGCAATGAAAGAAGGGGATGGATTTGCGTCCAATCCAATCACGATCCCAGTACGAGAGTCGGCCAACATGCCCGAGAATATGATTAGGCCAAACACAACTCTGCAGAAAATCAAATTTGTACGACAAGAAGATGCTTTAAACCACATCATGATAAATCATCATCGACCATGCTCGTCAAATGAAAAATGTGATCACGTGACTATCCAAGATGGCGGCTATCGGGATCAGGTGGCCGCCGTAGTTGCGTATCTCCTATTAACGTCTATTTTCCGAGAGACAAGCTTTCTTTGGACATCTTACATGGCCGCTCTAATCACACTTTCTAATTCAATTTACCCAAATCGCTCTGGGTAATATCTTTGAGCAACTGTATAACCCAATGGCTAATGTTTTCCCTCTGGCCAGATGCCCGAATATAAAATGGGATTGGACCTCAACACGGTCCAGGATTGAGTTGATTACATTTTGAGCTAAATTTGATGACGGTGGAAGAAAGAGAACGCACATTTCAAGTTGAGGGTTGTAAATTAGGTTAGGAAGAGTTATCTAGCTGTTTCCACAGAGAAAGGGGAGAACTGATCATGTGTCTACGACCAAAATCAATACTCAGTGGTAACATATACTGTAGGCCGGTATAAATGGAATAGGGAACATCAAAAATATGGAATGACAAGGAAAGGGAAATGAGTAGTATTCAGACCAATGAAGTTACGTTTGTATTGCTAATAATTGTTGATTTTTAAAATGCTGAATTTCGTTTAATGAATTTGATTATAAGTGTTACTTGTGATTTCGCTTCAGGTGTTTGTGATAATGTTTCTTAGGTAGAAAACAAACTTTTAATGTACAATTGGATTAATTTGATAGGAAATATTTATTCAAGCGAGACAGCGGTTTCTTTCTATTTGTTGAACTGTTAATTGATTTAGATTTGATTCATTTAGAAATACTGTGATTGAGATATATGGATTATAATTATACTGCAACATTTAGAACGTGAAACAATTTCATCAGTACTTAAACGTTTTTCAGTATATGCTTGCGGGTATAATTTCTATCTAAAGTTTCCTTTTCAGAAATTTACGTCAGATGTAAAATATCTAACGCATACAAAATTGAAGAACATTTATATATTTGATTAACTAACACTTATAATTGATCTCTTAAAAAAGGAATCTTTTATGTAAATAACATGTATGTACATAATGATTTTGAGCGGCAAGCTGACTCATAATCGTAAACATGTTGAGTTTAAATTGTTTGAATATTTATTAGGGGTTTGTACCAAGCTACAAGTGATTTCTTTGTGTCTTACGCGTATTCTAATCTGTGATATTAAACTTATCCCTTCAAATGCATAAAGATATACATTGTCTACGATGCAGATATATGTACTGTTTTCTTTATGTTACCTCCTCAAAATCAATCAAGGTTGTTTTGAAATGCAAAAAGCAAATTTCAAAATTACAATTTCAAAGTCTATTTACAAAAGTATTAACGAAATATATTTCATGGTTGTGTTTACAAATTAAATCACGTCTTGATCTGTTGCATTAGTAGTTGTGTTTGTATGATAGTAAATGGATAGATCTTTTAGCACCTGTGTAGATGAAAAATTTGAATGTACCATGTTCTATTTGAATATCCATCATGATAGATAAAAAGAATACCATCGTCATTTTTTCACAATGTTTTGTTACACGCTTCATAGGCTGTGGTGAGAATGGCGATGTGAGAGCAGTATAACCACCTTCTCTATACTTCTTCTATCATAGATGTTTCATGTGGAAATACTCACCCATATTAGGTAGGTGTTGATGTATATTGCAGATTCATTCATGTCAATCACTATGTGTAAATATTGTTAGCATACATAGCTATTACCTCCTTGTTAATAATACAACCCGATTGATGAGTTGTTTGCAAACGATACTTTGAAGTAGTAGAAAGGGCGCAAGTAAATAAACCAACAAGAGCAATTAAATTGGTAAATAAACCAATTGGCATGACATGTTGATATCTGTTTTCCTTTCATGTCCAGATCGTTATTGTGTCACGCATGGGCAGTTAGTCTCCCGATCAGAGTCATCAATATCAATCACGGTGATATTTAACATTGTTTACAGAGTGACACGAAATAAATCCTGAACAGGCAACAGTCACATCTCCAGGCTCTGTGCGAGCCACGGAGGACTGTATGACACGAAAGCAATCACATTTCATCCGCCCCGACTCACATTTCGAAAATTATAATACAAAACCCTTGAACATTATAAAGAATAAAATCACGATATAGAATTAATTATGGTCAGAAAAGACCTGCAAAACCTTTAGATATTGACCTTCAACAGTCACATGAGCGGTTGACATGAGTGAGTGAGTTGGGTTTAACGCCGCTTTTAACAGTATTCCAGTTAAATCACGGTGTGTCAGCTTAATGTGGGAGGAAATCCCGAAGTGATGCAGGTCGTTGACATGAAATAACATAAGATACGTAACTTCTTGCAACGTTAACATAGGTTATTGAAACTTTATATTTAAAGATGTCTTAAACAATAACATGAATAGAGGCCGTGATATATCTCGTATCATTTACTATGTGAGATTCGTAATACGTTTATAACGAACTCGCTTATAAATTATAACCAACTGACGGATATAACGAACTGGTTTGTTTTGGGTGCCGGCCAATGTATGCTGTACATATGCCTATAACGAACTACGGTAATAACGAATTAGAACTAGTGGTCCCTTTGAGTTCGTTATAACCTTAGTTTACTTTGTACATAAAACGCCAACGCCAGAAAAAACCAGACTCGATAATATACATATGCTAACGATAATTTCGCAATCGCACAATGGACACGATATATCCTATGATTATGGAAATGTTTTTGTCAAAAATAAATTAATTGATAAGACAGTAACATAACAGAATGACATGCAATAATAAGCCTAGAAATATACACAGTTAAAGCTGATGACAGACTTGCCTAGCAACAAGCATAAAGTGCTACATGAGATTATTAGCAACGTGAAAATCAGAGATTGACAAACATCAGTGATATAAGAGATGTATTATTAACAAGGATATCAGCGAGTGATCAGCAGCAATGACATAAGATATTGATAAATAACGTTCATGTCAGAGAGTGACACGCATCGTTGATACAAGACATTTGTTAGCAACAGGGATATCAGAGTTTGACTAGCAACAAAACATTAAGAGATTGACAAGTAATGTATCGATAGGAGAGTCACTTACAACAATGTCAGGATACATTGACTGGCAGCAATTGACCACAACATGCCAGATATTGACTGGCTAGAAAGGTATCAGAGAGTGACCAACAACGGATATGTGACATATTGGCTAAGGCTGAGATTGACTGTCATCAGATCTATAAGATTTGTCAACTACTATGTATACGATATTGACAAGCAACAGATCTATGAAAGATTTACATGCTACAGTGACGGTCCAGCGATAGGTGAGGTGAGGTGAAATTGGGTTTAACGTCGCGTCCAAGATTATTGCACTTATATAGCGACGTGCATGCACGTGTATGTGTGTGTGTGGCTGCTTGTACTGGCCCGGATTGATGCCGATTTATAGTGCTAGCACACTGAGATATCATGCCGCAGTTTAACATGGATACCCCACTCCGACACAATATACTGACTCCGAGCTGACCAGTCCTTGTTTTAGCCCTTTAATGCCGAGCGCCAGACAGGGTAACAACAAGTACCACGGTCTAGCAATAAGAGTTTGCTAGCTAAAGATGTATAAAGACTGACCAGCAAAGGACGTATGCAAGAATGACTAGCTACTTTAAATATGAGATTAACCAGCCACAACGATATCATATATTGACTAGCAATACATGTGTGTGAGATTGACTTGTAACAGTGATATCAGATATTGACTATCAGCAATGCCACAATAGATTGACTAGCAACTTGATATAAAAGATTGACTTTCTACTGTGCATATAGCTTGACCAGCAACTTCATAATTGGTGTGTAGATTGCAATATAAGATATCGTTTAGCAACGGTGATACAATTTTGGATTGACTAGCAATTGTGATATCATACTTAGACAAGCAACAGTGATCTAAGAGATTGACTAGCAACAGAGATCTAAGAGATTGACAAGTAACGATGATAAAAAATATAGATTGACTAGCAACGGTGATATCATACAAAGACTAGAAACTAAACTAAACTGACTAGCAACTGTGATATAAGAGATTGACTAGCAACAGTAGTATAAGAGATTGACTAGCAACAGTAGTATAAGAGATTGACTAGCAACAGCAATATTAGAGATTGACCAGCAAAATGGCCAAAGAGATTGACTAGCAACACCAATAGGAAAGACTGACTAGCAACTGTGATATAAGAGATTGACTAGTAACAGTGACATGATAGACGGACTAGCAAGAGTCATATAAATGTTAGACTGACTAGGAAATGTGTTATAAGAGATTGATTAGCAACAGTAATCAATCTCTTATAAACTGACTATCAACTGTGATATAAGAGATTGTCTAGCAACAAACATATGATAGACTGACTAGCAACCATGATAGAAGAATTGACTAGCAACAGTGATAAAAGAGACTGACTAGCAACAGTTATATGATAGACGGACTAGCATATGTGATATGAGATTGACTGGTAACAATAATATGATCGACTGACTAGCGACGGTGGGATGGTAGCCGGACTAGCAACAATAATATGTTAGTTTCAGCTGCTACAGATAGTTCACACATCTCTTTACACGGTAGTGTCATTTTCAAAAAGCAATTTCACGTAAAGATTGAACCAATCATAATCCTGTCAAAAATACGGTCCGCCTTCTGAAAAAATTTACTAGTCTTTTAAGAGTAAATTTTGCGTTGTTCTGTATAAATCATTCAGTGAAAATCCTTTGGGATTTCTTTTCAGTGCTCCCAGCTAAAGTTTTCATTCTCTATATTGTGATTTATAGGAGAACATCCACATTCTTTTTCCTCTGGGCTTTTATTCAATTACGTTCTCGGGTCCTCTTTGAGTTGTGGTTTAATGCTTCAATTATCATGAAATAAAACTTTATATTAATTTCGGAGCAAAACATCGATTTCCATTCGTTTTAGGGAATGACCACGTGTGATTTGATCAAATTCCCACCTACAAATAAGATCACTCATTTGGATTTATTCGCGTCTGTCCGTAACATTAATGAAATGCGATTGTCCCCCGACAGGCAAATTGAAATTTATCGTGTTTTTACAAGAAAATCCCCTTTCGTTCTGACGTCATAAAGAAGCTGAGAAAAATCCTAAATCTCCTTTTGGATGGAGAAGTGCTGTCATTGAAATCCTCAAGCGAGGTCATCTGCTTCGTAAATTACTGTAAAACTAAGGAAGTGCGAAAACATTTAAGGTTCCACGGGTTATAAATCAGGGGTATACTTGTTTATTCACTGTTGCTGAAATTAACATCTTCACCTACATGTGCGGTGGGTTACTTTGAGCTAAAGCACCTTTCTCTTCAAAACCGCTTGGTTCATCATTTCATAAAAAATTAAGCACTTTAACCCGAGAAAAGCTATGGACCGCTTACAGTTTATTTAAACAAAATAATAATTGTTAAAAGAATAATAATAATAATAATAATAATAATAATAATAATAATAATAATCCTTCGCTTGGATGAAGTCGGATGGCCTGAAAAGTGAAACAGAAGGCTCCAGGCCAGTCACTTACCACTTGAAACAGTCAAAATGTAAATATGAAATGTAGATTATGCAATGAATTTAACGATACTGTCCAACACATTTTCTACGGATGCCCGGCACAAACACAGTATTAAGCGACATGATAGTGTGGCTCGATCCTTTTCCCGCCGTCTTCGCTATGCTTGAGGTTTTCACACAGAGGTCCATCCATGGTACGACCCAGAATAATTAGAGGGCGTCATGGGAAATGATAAATACAAAATTCTTTAGATTAGGCCCGTATACAGCCTCAGGGCTATCCAGGCCAACAAACCTGATCTTGTCCTTTTTGATAAATCAATGAAATCATTTATATCACTGAATTTTCTGTCCCTTTTGACACTAATGTGATTGACAAGAATCGGGAAAAACATGGCAAATATGCAGACCTCGCTTTCGAATTTTGTAACTTGTGCCATATGTTCTCGTGTTTTAGTCACGTGCCCCATAGACTTGTCAGTTTTGTGACGAGTGGCACCCGTGGGTCAGGATACGCTGACATGTTCGCGATAACCTGGCACATAGATCGGTATATGGTCTCTACCTGGCATCATCACTATTTGAGAGCGATTCCAAAATACATGCACCTGATTATGAATCGTTCCTTTCTCTGCGAGCATCGGGAGGACCATTCAGTGTTCTCATACCATCTGTACCAGTGAAGATCCGGGTTAGAATTGGTTTGTAGCAACCCATGCTTGCCGTGGAAGCGACTGTGCTTGTCGTAGGAGACGACGAACGGGATTGGGTGGTCAGGCTCATTGACTTGGTTGATGCATGCCATCGTACCCCAACTGCGTTGATCGATGCTCATGATGCTAATCACTGGATTGCCTGGTCCAGACTCGACTATTTACAGACCGCTGGAATAATGCTGAGTTCGGCGTTAAACAACAGACAAACAAACAGAATCGCACACCATTTGCCCAGGTCGTATCGCTGGTAACTTTGATATTTTCCAAAATTAAATCAACGTAAACATTTCCGATAGATTGAGCTGCGGGGAATGTGTAAATAAAGATTGGATAGTGCTCAAGTGCTTTCAAGGTGTATACCAAAAGGTCTTTTGCTTTCCCTTTCGCTTTCTAACCATGCAACTCCTCGCAGGCGACGGTCAATTTAGAGTCAAGCTGGTTCCTTCGATGGCTGCTACAACAGAGGGAACATCTCCGCCAGACTAAGGGATGCAATTGCTAACACACATACTCCCACTTTGATATTTTAGATCTAATTTCAGCAATCGCCCCAAATTACGATCAAGTATGGCTGACGGTCACGTCACCTAGTGTAACGCTTGGGGCCTACCTGATCACACTACAGTCGTTTAAAAGTATTTGGTGACGTCTTAATTCGCGCTGGGGAGTGCGGTCAGCAAAATTTCAACCTATCAAGTAATTTGCGGATACGAATATAAATGTCTCAAGAGAGATCAGAGGTAGTTTTTAAGCAGTGTGTCATCTATTTAAGAATTACGCGTTCGGGGTTCATGTCTAGCGTTCATGTTGGTTAATTTCTCCGAATGGAGATAAGTATTTTGGGTTATTTAGTGACAGTTTGTTGATTTTGTTGGTGGTTTTCCTGTTCATAATGCAATTTGGTAAACCTTCCTCTCGTTTATTGCATATGTTTCTATTTTTCATTTGCACTAGGACTGTGAAGATCCGGGCTAGAATGGGTCTTCAGCAACCCATGCTTGCCGTAAAAGCGACTATGCTTGTTTCAAGAGGCGACTAACGGGATCTGGGGGTCAGGCTCGCTGACTTGGTTGATGCATGTCATCGATCCTAATTGCGTGGATCGATGCTCATGTTGTCAGTCACAGGATTGTCTGGTCCAGACTCGATTATGTACAGACCGCCGTCATATAGCTGGGATATTGCTGTGTGCGGTAAACAACAAACAAACAATTGCAAAATCTATACACTAGAATTTAGAATTTTACACTCATGTATTTATTAAGGTTACACTGATGCAGACATAGTTAGACATAGGTTAGACATTCTAACCCGGACACACTTATGTATATATAGTTACGCAAAAACATGTAAAGTTATACCAATGAATATAGTTACAGTTATATATACAGTCACATTTCAATATATATTATTTATGAAGTCGCATTAATACATATGAATGTAGTCACAGTAAACATACTATTGTAAATACATGTGTCTGCCATCAACACCAGTTTTAATCACGTTAAAACAGATAATCCTAAAAATAAAAATAATAATAATTAAAATCAATTTTATTGAGAAATGCACACGCTAAACGTGATGTTACAAGTTGAGCATAAAATCGGTTTTTTTATTATGCAGTCTATTCATCAAGGAAATCATTTCCTTAAATAAAATAACTCGACTCACGCAATGGGTAAAAATAACAGCTAGATATCTGTTAAAAGGACATTTCTTCAGCACAGCTCGCTGCGCTGACATGTAAACCCCATGGCGCTTCTATTAAAAAAATCGATTAATTTTTGCGTTTCATATTATAAGCATTCTATCGCTTTATTTTTTCTATAGTATCATCCATAACACAATTTCTCCCAACTCTGACCCATGAGCTAGATGAGAAGATGCGGGAACGCACGGTGTCTTTCTATACTATAATGCTTTGACGGTGGCTGCGGGGGTCCCTATTTGTGATTGATTTTACCTAAAAGGGACTTTATATCAGAAAATAGACCATCGGTTAATTAAATCGGTTAGGCGCTGGTAGATTCCTCTCAGCTAATATTCTTCAGTTTTATTACAAAGGCCGTAGGCATCGCCACGGGCCAGATTCGCTAGATCCGGTGAAAGTGAAGAATAATGAATTGAAACGCTCGTTATGAGAGTATTCTCAAAATGATCAGAAAATCCTGTCATGGATTCAGTTTGGGTTTCTTTGGCTGAAGCCTCAGAGCATGTCTCGCATTACATGTGTCAAACGATGATGATCCGTCGTAATAAGAGATGTAGTGGGATTCAGTGACTCATTGTTCCTGGAAGGATAACAGGTAAAGCGCGTGATTGAAATTCAAGGTCACAACACATGAACTAAATGTTTCTTTTTTGTCTTCTGCCAAGGACAGAAAAGCATAAAAAAAAAATTCTTCTTCACAAAAAATTTTAATAACAATCTCATGTATAGTTTCATCAACCTTAGAGGACCACTGGTCAGAGATACCTTAATGTTAAAGAGAGATGCAACTTGTTCCCTTTGAATGGAATCGTTTAACGTTCATGAATAATTTCCATCTATATTAATCAGTAATTAGGTATTTCGGAGAGTTCTTAATTAGTTGGTAGTTTTACCTGTATAACTTAAGCAGCAGGGATGCCTTCTACCCATAGACATTCCAGTCTCATTTTCCTGGACGAAGAAGCAGGGTGTCCTTGGCATGATAAATAAAACATATTTTATTCTGAACGTACAGTAGTAGCGCTAGGTATTGATTGTGGTAATAAGACAATACAGTACTGTGGTGATTACTTCAGAAGGGCGTGGTGGTATATGAGTGCGGTGAGATCGGATGGGCGCGGTGAAAAAACAGTCAGGTCGTAACATTATAACACGATACACAAACCGAATACCAGATGGGAGTATGCCGTATAGAGTCTTGCCGCGGTGTGAACAGTTCAAGGGTCGTAGTTGCAGAGTCAGTGCTTGCAGTGGAGGAGAGGGTAGTAGTAGACGTTGAGACAGTGGTGAATTGGTGGTAGCAGTCGTAGTTAACCGGTATGGAAGGTTGGGATCCACTGGTTTTCAGTGATCCATTTATATACTTATTTTGCCGTTCAGGCCCATGAAATATGTTATAATCTGCGGATAATCAAGACTGGTGATTCTCTGGCGTTGGCATTCTATATTCAATGGACGAAAATGTTTATACGTAGTTTTGATTGTTGTCAGTTGTTACATCATGGCAGTAGACTAACTAGTTATGGCATGGTGTTAGTTTTGATGACAGTGGCAGTAATAGACACATGGCTTCACGGAGTAGTTGTGGCATGGCGTTAGCAATGATGGCATTAGCAGTAATAGACACATGGCTTCACGGAGTAGTTGTGGCATGGCGTTAGCAATGATGGCATTAGCAATAATAGACTCAGGGCTTCACGAAATAGTTGTGGCATGGCGTTAGCAATGATGGCATTAGCAATAATAGACACATGGCTTCACGGAGTAGTTGTGACATGGCGTTAGCAATGATGGCATTAGCAGTAATAGACACATGACTTCACGGAGTAGTTGTGGCATGGCGTTAGCAATGATGGCATTAGCAGTAGTAGACACAGGGCTTCACGGAGTAGTTGTGGCATGGCGTTAGCAATGATGGCATTAGCAGTAGTAGACACATGGCTTCACGAAGTAGTTGTGGCATGGCGTTAGCAATGATGGCATTAGCAGTAGTAGACACATGGCTTCACGGAGTAGTTTCGGCATGGCGTTAGCAATGATGGCATTAGCAGTAGTAGACACATGGCTTCACGGAGTAGTTGTGGCATGGCGTTAGCAATGATGGCATTAGCAGTAGTAGACACATGGCTTCACGAAGTACTTGTGGCATGGCGTTAGCAATGATGACATTAGCAGTAATAGACACAGGGCTTCACGGAGTAGTTGTGGCATGGCGTTAGCAATGATGGCATTAGCAGTAGTAGACACAGGGCTTCACGGAGTAGTTGTGACATGGCGTTAGCAATGATGGCATTAGCAGTAGTAGACACGGGGCTTCACGGAGTACTTGTGGCATGGCGTTAGCAATGATGATATTAGCAGTAATAGACACAGGGCTTCACGGAGTAGTTGTGGCATGGTGTTAGCAATGATGGCATTAGCAGTAATAGACACATGGCTTCACGGAGTAGTTGTGGCATGGCGTTAGCAATGATGACATTAGCAGTAATAGACACAGGGCTTCACGGAGTAGTTGTGGCATGGCGTTAGCAATGATGGCATTAGCAGTAGTAGACACAGGGCTTCACGAAGTAGTTGTGGCATGGCGTTAGCAATGATGGCATTAGCAGTAGTATACACAGAGCTTCACGGAGTAGTTGTGGCATGGCGTTAGCAATGATGGCATTAGCAGTAGTAGACACATGGCTTCACATAGTAGTGGTGGCATGGCGTTAGCAATGATGGCATTAGCAGTAGTAGACCCAGGGCTTCACATAGTAGTGGTGGCATGGCTTTAGCAATGATGGCATTAGCAGTAGTAGACACAGGGCTTCACATAGTAGTGGTGGCATGGCGTTAGCAATGATGGCATTAGCAGTAGCAGACCATGGCTTTACGAAGTGGCTGTAATGATTAACGGTAGTTGTAGCATGGCAATAGTAATGATGGAATTTGCAGTAGTAAACATATGGTATAAGGAAGTAGTCGTGAAGATTAACTATTTATAGCATAGTGTTAGTTTTGATGTGGGTAGTAGTAGTAGACACATGGCTTAGAGAAGCAGTCATAATGGTTAGCAGTATTTCTGGCATGGACCTAGTGCCGATAATACTGTCAGTAGGAGAAACATGTCCTGAAGAGGTAGTTGTAATGTAACAGTAATTATATATTGATCCTTTTGGTGAATTGATCACGGTAAAAGTGCTGAAAAATCCAGATTCTGGAAGAATCTATGATTGGAGCCAAACACCACCAGCCGACTCTGGCGCCTCAGTCTACTGCATCATCTTAACATTCTGATTTTTTGGCCAATTTGCAGTATTTCGGTCCTACAACGATAGCCTCATGGATCTATTGTTGAGAAACATTATTTCAGATCATTGCACGGTCACGAAAAGAATGATTTACCCATCTTAGAGTAAGTTCCAGCCATTTTCATGAATCCTCCAAAACGAAGTCCTAAGGAACTTGGAAGTGACTTTTGAGCGCAATAAATCAATCAGCCTTGCAATGGAGACTTTATTCAATTAATTCCTTAATAACAAGTAACGTAATCCCACCGAAGCTCAGCGTCATGAGACACGATGTTATGTCAGAATGATTCATACCCGGGCCTCTGAAGTACTGCAAACCAGGAAGACCCTCATTTATCACGTTCTGTAGCCTAAGCATGCTCTGTGAATTGCACAACAAGAGTAAAATAACTGTAAACATATTAAGGATATAGATTTGTCAATGTATCTAAACTATCCCTTAATGAATATTCCCGGCAACATAAATGCTTGTTGGTATCAAAACATTCTATTAGAGGCATTCAGAATAAATCACAAGGACACAGATGCATCGCAAATATACCTTTATGAATATTCCCGGAAGTATATATGATCGTTGATATCAAAACATTCTTATCAGAAGCATTCAGTAGGAATCAGAAGGACTCAGATTCGATTCTCCTGATGCAGTACAGCCTTAAGGGAACGGCCATTTCACAGTTCTTGGAAGTTTGTTTGAAACCTAGGGATTATTCACCGAGTGTGTTTCCGTGTCGTATATATCAACATGTTTGAAATAAAAAGCCAGCCTTTGGCATATATACTACCCATCAAAAGTTTAGACTCACTGAAACCACTCACTATATCGCGTAGGAAAATCGTATTTGTGAAAGCTAACAATAAAAAATAACAAAATCATTCATTTAGGTCTTCAAATCCATGTTCAGAAGGACGTGTGCATTGGTGATTAGTGAACCAGAATGCCGTATTGGCTAGTACCATACAAAAGTGAAATTGCAAAAGTTAATAACGGGTATGACCACCCCTGGCTCTAACACAGGCATTGCATCGACGTTGCATACCACGAATGAACAGTCCAATCTGCCGCTGGGGAATGCATAACAATGCATTGCGAAGTTGGCGAAGGTTTGCAGGGGGAGGAACTCTGGCATAAACACGCCGTCCCAGCAGATCCCAAACATGCTCAATGGGGTTCACATCGGGCGATAATGTTGGCCAATCCATTCGATTCACCCTATTTTGTTGTAAACAAGCTGTCGCGATGCGAGCTCTGTGAGGCCTGGCATTATCATCTTGGAAAACCGCGTGACCTGGCATGGCCCTTAAGAAAGGAAGCACAATGGGAATGATGATCTCGTCCCTGTATCTCTGCCAAGTCAGATTTCCTTCCAGTACCAGTAAATCAGTTCTTCCAGTCATGGTGATACCTCCCCAGACCATAACGGATTCACCTCCAAACCGATCGTGATCCACAACAGCAACGTCAGCGTACCGCTCTCCCTGACGTAGACAGGGATCCGACCATCGTTGAAATGCAGATTGAACCGTGATTCGTCGGAGAAGAGTACCCTTGCCCATCTGCGGGGACCTCAGCGTAAATGTCCATTTGCCCAATTCAGTCTGTTCTGACGGTGGCGTGGTGTATGAGGGGGTCTTAGAGCTGGACGACGTGCCCGCAGTCCGTAGTGACGTAATCGGCGGCGTATTGTTGATACAGATACACGTCGTCCTGTAGCTTGTTGGAAAGCATTATTGGCTGCTGTGGCTGTAATGTGTCTGCCCCTGAGAACCAGCAAACAGACGTATCGGTCATCTTGCTGTGATGTTACCCTGGGCCTAAGCGACCTGGGTCGATCCTGGACGGAGTTGGTCTGTTGAAAGCGTACCCAGAGTTTGGAAACTGCCTTTTGGGATACGCCAAGACGTCTGGCAACATACCGTTGTGATCTGCCATATTGTAGCAGTGCCAAGGCTTGATGTCGTTGCTCAATACGGAGACTTCTCCCTCTACCCATGCTTGCATCAAAGAAGAATTTCTCCACTAACTCAGGGGAGCCAACTGCAATCCTTATAAAGAAATTGCTGCTAAAACACGTGCATTATCGTGCAGGTGAAAAGCTGCGTTTTGATGTGAAGTTTTGTTTAATTTGTCAATTAATGAACGCTAAACCCTAATCTTTTCACCGTTACAGATTTGGTTTTACGCCACATCAGTTCATGTGTTAACAGTACCTGTAAAAAGTTTAGAATATTTAGCATTATCTGGTTTGGAACAGTTGAGTATAGTGAGTGGCTACATTTACACTGGTGAGTCTAAACTTTTGATGGGTAGTGGTCCTTGCTTCCAGACATGCATGTTTTGCCCTGATCAGAGAGCCAGCCAAAACAAAAATTTGTATAGTTATTTTTGTTTATTTATTTATATTTTTATTTATTATTATGGGGAGGCGTTTTCTAATCATTCCACGCTTTCATTCGATTTGTTCGCGTAAAGAATGCTATCAATGTCTGCACATATATTGTCTCTCATTTCTCTTATGGTGGAAATAAAATCATGAAATAATGAGCTGATAGGTCTCAAATGCAAATAATCAATGTGGTTTTTTTAACACAACCGTGGAAATCCTCATAGGTCAATCAGAGGTTTCTATTCAAAATAACCACCGTTGATTGAAACACCTGATTTGATTAATCTAATATGTATAGAAAATTGCTAATTTCTCCATCATTGTCTGTTAACACTATGAAGTGTTTTCTTGTGGCAGTTTTATATGTTTTCGGTGTAGTGTAGTGTAGTGTAGTGTAGTGTTGTTTCCAATAGATTTTAGGGGTCGAAGAAACCTAGAAGTGGCCATTCGTGGAACTCTTTACAGTGTTCTCTCGGTCTAATGGGAACTGTTTTATTCTACCCTGTTGCAACTTCATAGCTTTTGCTGAAACGCACCGTCAGTATGTTGGACAGACTGCATCTGGCCTCTAGGCGCCTATGACATAGCAAATGTTTCATTATCAAAGTAGCATCCCTTTGATTTCCGTGACTGCATCTCCATCAGAACAGCGACATGACCCTACTAATGAGTATTCGATTAGATAAATTGCTGTACACATTGTGTAATGTTACGAATATACAACTGAACTTTTATTCGCGAATCTTCTGTCTCGTCTGACTAGGGAGTGACTGATACGAACACTTTGATTAATCATTTATTAACAAATGGAACACGTCTACTATCTATGGCAATAATTATCTAGCGTCTGTCGAAGCAATTTAATTGTATCCAGCAGCCTCGGACACGGACCGAACGTTGTATCGACTACCCAATGATTGAAATGTCATTCAGATTGCAGCGAATCTCATTGAGATGATTGTAGGAAGATTGACAAGAATTTCTTTAAATCACTCACCTATTTACTCAGTGACTGATTGGAATTTGGTTTACCAGGAAAGGCCCTATAGGTCGGCTGCTGCCTTAGAATCGTTGGACCAGTGCGATGAGAAGATTCTGTTGACTTAAAAGAAAAAAAGGGATTCTACAAATGAAACCAAATTTTCTGTGCGACAATCCCGTAGTGGTTTGAATAATTATCAGCCACGACTTCAAAGTTGGAACTTGGTAATAGGACATGAAAACGCGGAATTAAAACTGGCAGGTCCATTTTTCCTCCATTAAAGCTGTGGTGCGTATCTGTGAAGAAAGTCGAGTTTTATCGACGCCTTAATCAAGCCATTACCGAACAAAAGCCTGGGAGAAATTTAACAGGAATTTGAGATTCGCTAGAGAAACAAAACAGAACAAAAAGATTCGATTTTTGCATTGGTCGCCAGAGCCTGAGAGTCAGACAAGGCAGGAAGGTAGCGCTAACATAGAATGGAAGGGCGAAGACTGCTTGTTCCATGATAATGGTTTTTTCAGCAGCTTGCTGCACATGATTGAGCCTCATTATCTCAGACCACTTTATAATATAAAGTATTTCGTACAAATTGATCCTAAACCCTAATAATTTCACGATTGTCGCCTCGTTTGTAAACTTTGAAATGATAAATAATTTGATGCGATTGCATTTGCAATTACGGAATATAGTTCTTCTTTAAATCGAATTACTACTGGTAACTTTCCTACATGCAAAACGCCTGGCTGTGTGTTCTGTGCCGTCCCTCGGGGATTTATTTCGCTCTTAAATTCGGCATATAATCAAGCATTACTCTTCTGCTTGTCACTTCAACCTTCCTGATTATTCAGTCACGTCACTTTTTCAAGGACAACACTTGCTGATAAACTCCAATATTGTCAATCATTGAGCTTCATTTAACTTATCATCATATAAAATCATTTAATGAGTTTGTTTAATAAATAAGAAGTATGAATACAAATTGTGGTTTTTAGACAATGATCAAACTAAATGCAATTGTGAAATACCTACATTAATTATTTTTGTGGTAATAACGGTACTGAAAAGTTTTCACTGCATCCATATCAGTTCATTTTAACTAATCACTTAAAGTGGGAGGAAAGCTGAAATCGACCTAGCACGCACACGTTTACTATATTTAAGAAAAGTGACGAATCTGAGACTCATACCGACAACTCTGTATAATGAAGACTTATATAAGGAGGCGGATGTGGAGGAGGAAGAGTAGGGGGCGGAGGTGGGGTGGGGGGAAGAGCAGAAGCTGGTGCAGGAAGTGAAAGAGCAGGCGGGAGTGGATGGGGTGGAGGGGCAGGAAGAGCATGAGGAGTTGGAGGGGATTGATGGGGAGGAATAGCAGGAGGAGGAAGAAGAGCAGGAGGGGGAAGGAAGAGGAGGAGGAATAGCAGGAGGGTGGAGGAGAGAGAGGGGCTAAAGGGGTAGAAAGGCAGGAGGCGAAGGAGGCAGGAAGAGCAGGAGGAGAAGGAAGAGGAGGAGAAGGAAGCGCAGGATGGGTGGAGGGACAGGAAGAGCAAGAGGAGAAGAAGCAGGATGGTGGAGGGACAGGAAGAGCAGGAGGAGGAGGTGGAAGAGTAGGAGGAGGAGAAGGAAGAGCAGGAGGGGTGGAGGATGAGGAGAAGGAAGAGCAGGAGGGGCGGAGGGGCAGGAAGAGCAGGAGGTAATGGAAGAGAAGGAAGAGCAGGAGGAGATGGAAGAGCAGGAGGAGTTTGATTGACAGGAAGAGCAGGAGGGGTGGAAGAGAAGAAGGAGCAAGAGGAGGTGGAAGACAATGAAGAGCAGGAAGCGGTAGAAGAGCAGGAGGATGGAGGGGCAGGAAGAGCATGATGAGTTGGAAGCGAAGGAAGAGCAGGAGGAGATGGAAGAGCGGGGGTGGAAGAGGAGGGGGAATAGAAGGAAGAGCAGAAGGGGTGGAAGATAAGGAAGAAAAGGGGGTGGAGGGGCAGGAAAGGCAAGAGCGAATGGAAGAGAAAGAAGAGCAGAAGGGTGTGGAAGAGAACGGAAGAGCAGGAGGAGGTGGAAGAGAAAGAAGAGCAAGGACAGGAAGAGCAGGAAGGGTGGAAAAGAAGGAAGAGCAGGAGGGGTGGAGGGACGGGAATAGAAGGAAGAGCAGGGGTGGAAGAGAAAGGAGAGCAGAAGGGTGTGCAAGAGCAGGGGGAGGTGGAAGAGGAGGAGAAGCAAGGGCAGGAAGAGCAGGAGGGGTGGAAGATAAGGAAGAAAAGGGGGTGGAGGGGCAGGAAAGGCAAGAGCGAATGGAAAAGAAAGAAGAGCAGGAGGAGGTGGAAGAGAAGGAGAAGCAAGGGCTGGAAGAGCAGGAGGGGATGGAAAAGAAGGAAGAGCAGAAGGGTGCGGAAGAGAAGGAAGAGCAGGAGAGGGAAGAGCAGGAGGGGTAGGAGGAAGGAAGAGCAGGAGGGAGAGATAGTAGGGCAGGATGGGTGGAGGGGCTGGAAGAGCAGGATGAGGGGGAAGAGAAGGAAGAGCAGGAGGAGGTGGGATAGAAGGAAGAGCAGGAAGGGATTGGAGAGAAGGAAGCGAAGGAGGAGGGGGAGTAGTAGAAAGAGCCGAAGGGATGGAAGAGAAGGAAAAGCAGGGGATGGAGGGGCAGGAAGAGCAGGAGGGAATGGAAGAGAAGGAAAAGCAGGGGATGGAGGGGCAGGAAGAGCAGGAGGGAATGGAAGAGAAGGAAGTGAAGATAGCGCAGGAGAAGGTGGAGGAGCAGGAAGCGAAGGAGGAGGGGGAGTAGTAGAAAGAGCCGAAGGGATGGAAGAGAAGGAAAAGCAGGGGATGGAGGGGCAGGAAGAGCAGGAGGGAATGGAAGTGAAGGAAAAGCAGGAGGAGGTGGAGGGGCAGGACGGGGAAGAGGAGGGGAATAGAAGGAAGAGCAGAAGGGGTGGAAGAGACGGAAGAGCAGGAGGAGGTGGAGGGGCAGGGGGAATAGAGGGAAGAGCAGGAGGGGGTGGAAGAGAAAGGGGAACAGGAGGGGTGGAGGGGCAGGAAGAGCAAGAGGGGGAGGGGCAGGAAGAGCAGGAGGAGGTGGAAGAGAAGGAAGAGCAGGAGGGGTGAAAGAGAAGGAAGAGCAGGGGGGATGAAGGGGCAGGAAGGGCAGAGGGTGGAAGAGAATGAAGAGCAGGGGGGGTGGGAGAGAAGGAAGAGCAGGGGAGGGATCGAAGAGACGGAAGAGCAGGAGGAGGTGAAGGGGCAGAAAGAGCAGGAGGGGTTGGAGGGGGGGAGCTTAGAGGAGATGGAGGAGGAGGAGAATAATGAAGGAAAAGTAATGTTATGTATCAGTTCACATTTATGATTATTGAGAGTGCAGGGGTGTAAATCTTAGACGCCACAATCCGCTGTGCTGAAATGCGTCCAGATCTATGTTCATGGGTTCGAATCCCAGATTCGCCGTTATTATGTTTCTAGATTTGTCTGATCCATCGAATTTGGTAAACATGTACATCTAAGGCGTGCGGCCTTTCCTCCCATCGAGCTGACATACTGGAACCAGATGTTGCAAAAAGGTGAGCATATCCCGTCCCCCGCCGCAGTCTGCAGTGCAGAGTTGTGTCCCTTTATGCACGCACGAAACCTATGGCAGGATCCTCTATATCTCGATAGCCGAGTTACGATAATACTCGAGTCATAATATTCGCAAAAGGTAGTAAACTGGGATGGAAAAGGCCAAAAGTGGTATAAATGAATCAAACCATAATCTGTCATCAACACCTATCAAATTTTATTCTTATTTAGATAATGTTCACATTTTCTGGACCATCCTTTATATTCCGATGAGATCACTGATCTTAGACCATTTATCTACAATCCATTTACGTTTATTGCCCAACAAACACTTTTTATGACCCCAGCTTTTTAAAGCTTTTTAAACTTGAAATATCAAGTTAAACATAATTCTAACCAAAGTGTAAAAATCCTACTTCTAGAGATCTGAACTCAACTTTTGAATAAAATTCTTCCATCACCAAGAGCGATTACTAAAAGCCAGGCTTTCTCCTTTTTCAGTATACGTAAGCCCAAGGGACAGTATTCCATCATACACATACTTGCTAGAGCTTGGTAATTGAATTCCAATGGTATCGCGATTTTTCTTTCCTGAGCGTCTATCCCCACAGCCGCATGATGAATGTGTTGTTCACCCGGGAATCTGATGATCACAGTCCAAGACCCATAACTGACGACCAACGATGTTTGTCTTCGCCATGGGACACCACCAAACGATGGCTTGAAATAATTCTTCTATCGCTAAAACGTCTTGGTTTTCTCGAGGGACCCTGGTTGTGGTATGTTACGAGATACGGGTTTATGGTTAACGTTATATGATATCTCCGAAGAGATAAGAATTGGTCGACGATTTGGCGTTTACAGTGTCAGTGCAGAAATGATGACTCTAGCATTCAGCTGTGACTGAGGAGGTCGTTGGAAGGCATAATAATGGAATCTCGTTAGACGCGATCTCAGCCGTTATAGTTCCTAGAACAGCCACACAACCAAAGAGGTATTTAAATTTTGTGGTTTAAGTTTGACGAGACTAAGGATGGATTCTTATGTCTGTGTTCAGGTGGAAAAGGTATTGTCATTACGTCGATACTGAACAGAACATCCACTGTACCAAAACTGTAATTAAATTTAGTGGTTCAAATGAGAAAAGATACAATTATAATAGAATATTTCAGTTTCGTTGAGGAAGTTAATTTGGGTATAAAATTGATCTTATTATTACTTTATATTCTTCAATATTTCGGTTAAGTTCATTGCTTTCATGACATTCAATTTATATTACAATTATTTATCAATATGTAGTTGTCATACGCGTTCTACGCATCTTGCTGGGATTCGAACCGAGTACCTTTACACCAGGAGGCGGATACTGTGTTCTGTGGACAAAGAAAAACTCAGCACACCATTAAAAGGATGATATTTGACAAGGTTAAACGCCCTGTGAGCCAGAGTGAGTGAGTGAGTATGGTTTTATGCCGCTTTTAGCAATATTCCAGCAATATCACGGCGGGGAACACCAGAAATGGGCTTCACACATTGTACCCATATCGGGAATCGAACCCGGGTCTTCGGCGTGACGAGACAACGCTTTAACCACTAGGCTACCCGACCGCCCCCTGTGAGCCAGAATGCAAGCACGTGCAAAGCCTAAACTCTAATCTCCTCGTTGGTAATGCAACAGCAATGTCACATTTAGAATGCAAGAAGTAAAAGTGGGTGAGTGAGTGGGGTTTATCGCCGATTTGAACAGTATGCCAGTTACATCACATTGTGTCAGCTGAATTTGGGAGGAAAGCCCGAAGTGATGCAGGTCTCAGACGCTTTCCACTTTGATGAAAACCACGAGCACAGGCAGTAGAGAATGAGCTTTTGAAGTGCGGGTTGATAATGTTTATGACATTTCCAGGATTATAGACAAGAAAACAGGACGTTGGAGACTAATTACGTCTGTCTTTTGTTTCAAATTACAATAGGAAAATGGGACCAATGGTCTGTGTTGATGTCATCACTAACCTTTAAATGAAGTTTAAAGTTTTCATTTCCAAAAATAATCAACAATAATCAAAATGTTTAAAAGGTCATCTCTGAATTCCTGATGGATCTCCCTACAATTTGAGTTGACAATGATCAATAATACAGAACAAATAGCTCAATTATGTTAACATCAAAGTCCTATATTCTATGGTGATTTAAAGGCTACTCATCACCATATCAATGGTATACGTTGCCATTATGTAGTTAAACATCTAACAGGTTACTGTTTGGGTACATTACTGAACATATACTAGTATACAAATTATGAAGTTGTAAACAATTACACTATCTACCAACAGCAGTGCTGGGGTAGTTTAATTCTACACAATTACACTACCTACCAACAGCAGTGCTGGGGTAGTTTAATTCCGCACAATTACACTACCTACCAACAGTAGTGCTGGTGTGGTTTAATTCTACACAATGACACTACCTCCCAACAGCAGTGCTGGGGTGGTTAAATTCCACACAATAACGTTATCAATCAACAGCAGCGCTGGGAAGTTTAATTGCACACAATAACGCTATCAACCAAAAGCAGTGCTGGGGTAGTTTGATTCTGCACAGCTACACTACCTACCAACAGCAGTGCTTGGATAGTTTAATTCCACACACTAATGATATCTGCCAACCGAAGTGCTGAGATTATGTACATGAACATGTACTCTATTATACGATCTACCAACATCACTATGCTATGGTGATATGACTGTACCCAACCATGCTTTCTGCCGACAAGTGTGGTGAGGTTTCCACTTGTAAAGCTGGAGATATTGCGTTGTACGCAGCAAACACACAATAAACCACCTGCAGTGCTGAAGATACATATGACTTTGTACTATTGCCACGACATTCTGTCAGCGTGTAACACCGCATGTCCACTTGTACTGATGTGAATCGCTATATTCATAAAATAAATAAAATATACATAAAATAAATTCATATAAATACACATTCAACCAGTATTTATGATGAAGACTTGCATTGGTGCACTATCAGTCCACAGTATTACAATATCCAATCGCCGTCATATAGCTGGAATATTGCTGAGTGCGGCGTAAAACAGCAAACCAACCAACCAACAATATCCAAGTGCACATGTACCATGATTGGTACTGATGGCGCTGACGCTGAAGTACTGATGCTGAAGACACGTGATTGTGTACATCACAAATAATTCATCCTGGTGAAGGAATGTATATGCATAGTGTTACATTATCAATGAGAATCTTTGATGTTCTGTGTGCGAAAATGTGTTTCGCCTGAACGCAATTTCCATGACAATGTAGCATTTATGGATTAAAATGCTTCAGGCGTTACAGCCAAATCCCCCAGAGGATTGTAAACGATGTGCTAGGTGCAAACAACGGTTTTGAACTTAGGTAATGGGATTTTATACCGAAAAGTTGTTTTCACATACTGTGTTACAACCTCGATCAGTTTTTCTTATGTGGTGAATGTTATTTTGATCATTGACCATACAGTTATATTTGTCATACAAGTCAATGTTAAACATGGCAGCATAATATTGACAAGTGCTTTATATAGTCATAAAACTGGGATCACGTAAACTGTTTGATACATCGGTAAAGTAATGACATCGACAAACAAAGCAGAACGATCAAACGAGTAAGGTTGGTAATTAGTTTCGCAAATGATCACTGATAATGGGTCTTTAAAAAGACATCATTCCCAAGTGTGCTTTGCCCCTTTGATAAGCTTCTATGCTAACTTTATGAAAAAGTCGATCAGTTTATTTTACCCTTGACATATAATTGGATTATGGAATCGTGACAGATATTCCCACATAAAACAACGCAGTTTCTATTTGTGATCCATTTATCTCCATGTGTTACATGTTGTGACAATGAGAACATTGGTATTTGCCTGACCCTGTTTAAGTGTCCAATCGTTCTGTTCATTTCACCCAAGTGATGAAACCGACATCTTCACTCGTGAAAACGGTCATTGTGAATTTCATAAGCTGTCAATCATGAAGTAGAGAGAAAAGTTTGAACGACACTTCCGTCATGGCGTGCAGGTGTTGAAAGGCGGATGGAGAAGCTAATTTCAGACAAAGGATGATCTCTTGCAACCTTAAAGCCCTCAATCAAATATGATAGAATGCATCGTTTACTGCGTTCGTGGATGTTACATGCATTTTTACCGCTGAATAATGAGCGTTTGAGTTTTGCATGACAGTTATGAAGTATTCGAGATAAGTCGAAGTGACAGCCCGAACTAACAAACGACCATGCATTGGCAAACTGGACTGATTTGATTGTTAAAAAAAATGTGCAAAATAGAGCACCGCGATTATTGTTCTTTAGCGCATTCTGCACTTAAATGTAACCTTTTCAAAGCGGTCAATACAACCACATTCCTATAAGACCTTAATCAATAGCAGAAGACGATAAATTTGATATTTTATTTCAATCCCATAGAAATACAAGTTTACCTCAACTGTTAATTGGATTGGCATGTCAGGACATAAAAATAGGTTAAGTCTTCAACTTCAAGCCCTGGTGACACCTTTCATAACTAAGATAGTACGGCTAGCTATGTGCTAAGAGAGACAGTTTCCGAGTAAAAGCATTCAAAAATGATAATCAGGTTGTATATATTATTTTTGATTGTTTTGTTTTCGTTTGTACTTGTTTTGTATCACAAAATGGGAAGGCCATATCGTAAGTTTGCTCCAAGCCATTGCGTGTGTGATTTTACGTGTCTATCGTATGGGACGACTTTCTTAGGGGAGCGACAAAATTCGTTTTTGCTTACATGTTGAACATGTGTATATATGTGTATGACGTATTACAGACATTGCGTATATATTCTTATGCAATAACAAGGTACATCGAGATTCTCTAAATCTCTTTTATCTCTTAATTAGCACATAGCGTCTCTCGCGCATGAGTGTCATTTGATTGGAGGGCTTTTCGAGTGCCTTATCATTCGAATCTCATTCAAAAGGAAGTTTTGGGAACGAAAGATCCATGGTATTTATCAAAATAACTTGGAGATATAACTGACTTATCGATGAAGCTACATTAAAACAGATCTCTAACCTCGCCACTTATATTTACATATGCGTGGAACTACTTTTATTCATTTTGCACTAATGATTTAATTGATAACTTAGATTGACACGGCCTGGGAGTCGTGTAAAAATATGGCAATATGAGCGCCCTACGCCGGAAGATAATAATAACACTCGTTATTCCCAGAATGTTTGACATTAACAGCATGCTTGGATTTCCTGAAGACAAAATCTGATGATCTCCTTATAATAACTACAATATTATATTTTTTCGAGGGGGCGGGTTCTCAAATGTAACTTGAGCGATATTCTATGATTAATCACTTCCCTGGTGCGAGAAAATTATGCATCTTGCGTGAAATTAGACTGACATGTTCAATATAATTGATCAGGTGGTTAGACTTGGTGAAATGCATGTCATCTTACTCCAACGATGTGACAGGTTGCGCATAATATCAATCACTGGTTCGTTTGGTCCAGACTCGATTAATCACAGACCGCCATCATTAATGAACGACAAACAACAAACACAGGTATCTTGAGTTACAAATAATATCAAAATTATATATTTGCCTTTAGCTGCATGGAATCCGTCGTTGCTTCTCTTCTCTAAAGAAATGTATTATGTTACATTCGTCTTCAATCAGGCACTCATATAAGACTTTTGGTTTCTTCTTCTTTCATATTCTAGGATACGCCGACCTATTCGCGAACATCTGGTATCATCACTATTTGATTGTGATTCATAAACACATGCTCATGATATATTCTGAATCATAGAAATCGACTCTGCTTTTAGCAGAGATTTCTTATAAATATGGACAGGGTTGTGCCGCTTCAGTTTATTTCAATATATGTGCATGTCTAACAAATGCCTGTGATCGTTGATATTTAGGAGATGTATAGGAGAACAGGTTTATTTAAATCTATTTCATGTATCAATATCATATATATCCACATACTGATTCATTCGATGGAGTGAGTATGGTTTTACGCCGCCTTTAGCAATATTCCTGCAATATCACGGCGGGGGACACCAGAAATGGGCTTCACACAATGTACCCATGTCGGGAATCGAACCCGGGTCTTCGGCGTGACGAGCGAACGCTTTAACCACTAGGCTGCCCGACCGCCACTCATTCGATTGAAGTTTTAGACATAGATACTAACCGCAAATTCCTTTCCATAATAAATAGATTTTACGATTCCGACTACATTATAAGCATTTTCAAAACGTGACTGCACCAGGTGCTCGCCAAAAGATGAGCTTATAAAACCCGTCACACACACATGCATAGGCACGTCAAGTGTCTACCTGAACAAACACGGGAACATGGTACAAGTCAAAATAGGGAATTGCATCGGACATCATTTCTGGCACTAGTGCGTCAAATGTGAAATTGTCTCCACATGCAAAACATTTACAAACACTAATAGATTTCCCTTATGATTGTCATCACTGACCATACTCATATTTAATGCGTGAAAGTATTCTAGGCTATCTGTACGTCGTTACGTTTTGCCCCTAACCGAGGTGGTTGGATAGCCTAGTGGTTAAAGCGTCCGTAGGCCCGGGTTCGATTCCCCACATGGGTACAATGTGTGATGCCCATTTCTGGTGTCCCCCGCCGTCATATTGCTGGAATATTGCTAAAAGCGGCGTAAAACAATACTCCCTCACTCTGTCCCTAATCATCATGGACATACGTTCAGGAAAACAAGTAAATTATCCCAGCAAAATCCTATTTCAATGTCCTGCAGTAACGATTTCACTTTCTAAAATAAACTGTGGTCAGAAGATAATCGTAGTTCTAAATAATGAATAAAAGCCACAAAACCCTTTCCATAAACATAAGAAATGGCTGCTAAAAGTCCATTGTTCTATTCCGACAATATCATGAGCTCCACCAAATAGTGATGACACAAGGTGTTCGCGTCAATGCATTCTCTATTGTAGACAAACTGCAGTTATAAAGTCACCAGATATGCGTTTAATATCCCAGAAAAAAAGATAGTCCCAAAGTCAGCAGATATATACATGCACTAGTGTCCATATAAATTGGAGTTTTTAATCAGCTGATATGCGTTCACTACCCATGGACATCCGGATCAATATAGCTATTCTTTAAGCTTTAACACAGTACAACCTCTGCCAGAACATTGTGTCAGGAATTATGTTGTTTAGATGTGGTTTCGCACCCTGGCAGCTGGAAGTCAAGGATGCGGAATGTGTATTTCCTTATCGAATAATTGCACGTGTATGGCTGATTTGTCTTCCTTTCATAAAAGTTTCAAAATCTAATTTTCATTTATGGGTATTGTGTTATTGGAGAGGCATCTATATCGATTTCGCTCTGAAAGCCGGTCCAGGGGCACGGGGGTTTCTCATTATCAAGAAAACCATCTCCTGAAATAGTCCAAAAACTCAAACAATGTTTAACCTTTGAAATATTTGAGAGGAATCTTCAAACTATTCATCGATGATGGCTGAATTCACATTACAGGGTTAAAGGGGTAAGTGAACGATGAGTGAGTGAGTGAGTGAGTGAGTGAGTGAGTGAGTGAGTGAGTTGGTGGGTGTATGGGTGAGTGAGTGGGTGGGTGGGTGGGTGGGTGGGTGTTTGGGTGAGTGAGTGTGTGAGTGAGTATTGCTTAACGCCGCATCAGCAGCTTTGCACGTCATTCGCGATCGCATTAAAGGAAATATCGCCCATAAACTCTTTGATCCCTAGGTCGTGTCTAACGAGAAACTATCAGAGCGCAAGATGAGTAACTTTCTCAATTTCCCCCTATAACAAGTCAAACGAAGCCTGACACATCAAACACAGCATGAAACAAAGTGTTAAAAGCTTCATACATAGTTACACCTCTTCCTTTACACCTGATACCAATAGATGCGCCCAGGAGACGAAGAAACGATGGTCACATGATCAGTTTCTTTAACGCTTGTCATCACATTAGTCGTTGAATGTGTTCCACTTTTTCTCATCCGATTCATGTGGAAATATCTGGTACTCTTTCTGTTATTAAGTCGAGGCATCACACAAACGTACTGCCTTGGGTATTACAAAACGTTTTCCGTTGTTTCAGAAAAGAAACTTAAACCAACTAAGGTTTATTGTACAAGTAGTTGCCGTATAGATTATTCTTGAGAAATATGGAATTAGTAAGCCAGTTTCTTTTTCTCAAATATAAGTATTGATCATGTTTTTACAAAAGGTTCATTAATGGAAACTATCGCTACCATATCTTTTTACTGGATGCATAATTAGTGTTTGTATAAAAAAATTACACAGGTTATAATAGAGAAAATAATCACCATCATGATAATAATGATATTAGGTCATTGTTCAAATTGTGTTTGAAGCTATTCTATTTTCCTAATGTCCCTGCGCTGTGTTTGTTATAGTAGAACATGTACCCAAAATATTGTATTTATTCATCTGAGCGAAGGTTCCAGGCTTCAAAAGAGAAAAGCAAATGGATCATTATTGTTATACAAATGTGTCAAAATTAATCCAAAATGAATCCGTCTTTACTAAACCTCTACAACATTTCTGTTTTATGTATTTGTTTGTTTGTTTGCTTTTTTAAAGCCGACCTTCAGTTATATAATATTACAGCTACCCGGATTGAGTGAAAGGTTCTGAGAGTCATATAGAAAGATTTCACATAAAGACATTAAAATGAATTATTTTTAAACATAATCCCCTTCCTCAGTGATACACTTTTTACCAGTTTCGTAAAAGTCTGTCTCTTGATTGTCCAAAAACGTTCGCCACAGCTGCAATGACGTCGACGTTGTGATCGAAACTGGTTCCGAGTCGAGCTTTCTTCATGTTTGGGAACAGATGGAAGTCTGATGGAGCCAGATCAGGAGAATAAGGTGGGTTCTGAAGGAGCCATAATTTAATTCCGTAGTGGCCTCAAAAGTGTAGCATCATATGTCCGTTTATTGTCTGGCCTGTTGGATAGTCCACCATGATGACACCCTCGGCATACCAGAACCTTTCCAGCTCATGGGACAGTTTTTGCCTTCTTTGGTGGTGACGATGTCAAATGCTTTCACTTTTTTACTGTTTGGATACAGGCTGGAAGTGATATCCAACGGCACAAATCGTTGCAAGAATATTTCTGGGTCAGCTTCAAACAGCGCTGGGTTATCCCGAAACATGTTGTGCATTGTGCGTTTTACCAGATGTCGGAAGCTTTGGAACCGAACGAGCAGATACTTTCTTCAATGCTAATGTTTCTGTAATAATTGAATGTACTCTCCTGTGAAATGCCTACTGAACTAGCAATATGATGCTCAGTCATTCGCCAATCTCATTAAAATCAGATCTTAGTTTTCGCTACCGCTGAACAAATAGC
Source organism: Haliotis cracherodii (assembly GCF_022045235.1). Lineage (NCBI taxonomy): Eukaryota > Metazoa > Mollusca > Gastropoda > Lepetellida > Haliotidae > Haliotis > Haliotis cracherodii. The sequence goes on along the minus strand of NW_027266270.1, from coordinate 12,787,184 downwards.
TGAGAACATCCATATTATGGGTCATGTCGCACCGATGTTTTGCGAACTTTAACAGACCAATGGAATGAGTGACAAGAAGTCAACATTAGCCAATTAGAAGGCAGCTTTCTCGTGCTTTACGACACTAGTTTCAAACTTGCGACTACGCTTCGAAACATATTTTGACAAATTCTCGATTTATATATTGGAAGTCTGAACGAAAGAACATTCTGGAATGGGTAATAGATTCCCTAGATTGTATGGATTCAGTCATAAAGTCCTGCATTAAATTTTTCGAGGCAGAATGTTTAGAAAAGACATTCCATCTGTCACTAGCCTGATCTGGTAACCGATGCTATGATTGGTCGAATGAAAGGTCGCTCTGACCGTTTAGCGGTAGCGTGAACTAAGATCTGATTTTAATTAGATTGAGTCATTCGCCAGTCGGTCATCACAATAACCGTGGATTATCTGGATCATTTCTGGTGTTGCTGACGCGACTGACCTTCCAGGACGTGGGTTGTACCTGCCATGCTTAAAGTCTGCTGCCTACCCCTTTACCACTGCCATATGAAGAGGTAGCCTAGCCTTGTGATTACTGCACATTGCTCAAGCATTTCCCCTTTCGAAAGTTCACGGATCCCTGCTATATTTAGAGCGAAACTATTTGCTTAACTGACTCATGTTCTTGTGGATATTCCTCTGTGACATTATGCGGAGTTCATTAAAAAGAGTTCATCATTATGCAATGCTATCAACTCTACTCCCCCTTTCATTAGCATTACTTGCTAAAACTCTGTAGCGCCATGAGCATTAACTTGGTGAATGGAATCTGGCGCAGTATAAATGGACTTATTATTATTATTATTATTATTATTATTATTATTATTATTAATGCCTTGTATGTAAACCTCAGCACTTAGGGGCCGCCCATTTGATATTTGGAGGAGGGATCGGGGCGGAGGGATCTGGGATTTTATCCAAAATAATAAGTTGTTGAGAAAATTCTTGAACAAAATAATTATGCATCTGACTGTTGTGTTTGTGAGGAGCGTGATGGATTTAACTTCAAACTGTCTAATAGTGTTTACTATAATTACTGTTTAAGATATATACACAGTAGAATATATTTTTGCATCTACATTTTTTCTAAATTGTGATTGATTGCCGTATCGCTTTCCTGAACTCTTAAATACAGAATGGTCCATAGACTTTAGCGTTAGCGTTAGCGTGAGCTTTAAGTGGTCAAAAATAAGCTAAACTATTTTTTTTGACCTTGATAAAGATATCCCACCATAGTGAGTATTGATTTGACGCTAATAAAAGAAGAACTTCTTGGCAAAATCTCAGAGTATTCTCGACTCATACTGATATATTTGTTAACAATAGGACTCTAATGACTTTTCAAAGTATCTCTAACAGAACACAAAATGCACATTTCATATCAAATAGACACCAAATAACGGCAATGTATAAATTTGGAATTTCTTAATATAACTTGAATTGTAAATGATGCTGTATGTCAGAACTGCCAAGATGATCTAACTGAAGATGACCATCACGTTTTCTTTATCTGTAAGGTATTCCCATGTTGAACATAAACTGAAAAATACCATATTATCACTAATACGGCAATATATCTACGCAATGTGTCCAACCCTCGATATTGTAAAGAAAGTATTGACTACATGTGCTGTTAAATGTTACTTAGTTGAGTATTGCCAGGTTGGAGGTGTAGCGTTCATACGTTTGATTCCCTACATGGGTACAATGTTTGTAGCCAATTTCTGGTGTCCCCTGCAGTGATATTACTGGAATATTGCTCATAGGGACGTAAACTCATACCCACTCAATCAATCAATCAATCAATCAATCACTTGTATGAAACTGTATGAAGGATGGAACGACTGAAGGAAACACATCTAGTATGTCATTACACAAGACCTTCAGCCTCATCTACATATTCCACTTAACGCAAAGTAAGTAGTTCAGACACGGGACAGATAATCTGTTATTCACCGTCTCAAGCATGTAATTATCCATGTCACTCACAATCTTTTTCCTGAAAATAATGTACAATGTGTGTTATTTTTAATGGAGGCATCCGCTCAGTCAGAGCGATGTCACAAAAGGAACTTCTATGACGTAACGAACAATGAATGATGTCATATTTGATATCGCGTCACGTTGTTATGAGGCTCAAACAATGAATCAAACCATGAACGGCTCAGTGCAAATTTCCGAAAATAATTACACCTCCGTGGATATTCAGATATAATATTCATGATATGCTGTTCTTGTCAAAATAACATGTTTTTCTCATCGAGTAACCTCACAAAATTGATATTTAATCTTTTTCAGGTGAAGAGATTTGATGAACATCATATTTGACAAGAAAGGCATAACCAGAGGACTTGACGTAATAGTATTAGTGTGATATCATGTTTGTTTCACAGCCACAAGATGTCAAGTAGAGATAAGGCTTGATACTGATTTGATATTGATTACTGATCACGTCAATATTCAGTAATCGACAATAAATATTTTGTGTTATCAGAATTGCAGCTGTTTGCTGCACGCTTCAAATTTCAAGGCATCAAATAGTTAGTTACAACCGCAAACATAAATCAAACATGCTTCCACGTAAGAATATTTGGTTTACATTCCAATCCTTTCCGCCTTCACTACTAACACGCTCATAGACATCAAAACTTTACCTGCTGTTCAATAATCACGTTTTTTTATGTTAGAAGTTGATACAAACGTCAAAGCAATGTCTTAAAAACCAGAAATGTGATACATGTAATCCAGTGTTTTGGTAGTTTTCTTCAGTCGTACGAGCACCACACTTCTGTGAGCTTCAAGAGCGACATGGAGTATGTACACAATCTACGTCTGCAGTCAAGAACGTACTGAAACCGGATCAAAAGGGAAAGTTTGGTCAACTGCCTCTACAAAAGGCTTTAGAAAATCTTAAGAACGGTGGAAAAAACGCACGTGTAGCTGTGTGCGTCATCTTCCCGAACGTTTTTCCACTGTTGATACATGTGACATAATTATTTTCGACATAAAACAAAATATTCTTTTAAGAAAAACGTCTCTTTGTACAAGGCTAAACATTCAAATACAGAATAATTATTTTTTCGTCAAAGACATCTTATCTAAAAATATCTTGTATAAATCCTATTAAAGTTTACAATGTATGAGTGTTTGTGTACAAATTCAGAAAAGTCGTTTAGTTTAGTGGAGTGGGAAAACGCAAAAGTGATGGTTATGAAGAGTAGTTTTGAAGGCAGTGTAAGAACAGGATTTCAAGGCCGTTGTCGTTTCTGTCTGTTTGTACATAACTATACATACAAATGTTTTGTGTTGGAACTGTTTCTGAACGTATATCCGCTGTTTGTAAAAAGGATCACCGAAAACCAAGTGTCCGCACAGACACACACATACATGCATGTCGCGATAAAGGTGCAATAATCTTGAATGCAGCAATAAACACCACCACAACTTTGACACAACTGAATGGGTTTATGGAACCACTGTTTCTTCAAACCAAACTAGAGTTCACAAACGTTATGAACTTCAACGAACGAATAAAAACAAAACATGTTAATGACAGATTTGCCTCTGCCCCATAAACTTCTGAGGGGAGGGGAATTACTACTGCCTCTCAGGTTGCTATTTCCATATTTGTATCATCGATTCTCTGGTGAAGATGTTAAGACACCCTGGATCACTGCAATTACGTTTCGTATGATTCACTTTTGAAAATAGAAGTATACAAGTAAACCTTCTGACAAGGATTAAAAGAGGGATTTTGCGTTACTTGTATAATAACTTCATGAATATTATGGCTATCATACAGATACATTGCGAAATTCCTAATGTAACTGTAATTTCTTTTTTAAAAAATGAAGTTAATACATTCCGAAACGTAGCAGTGCATTAGGTTAAGACTGTGTTGGTGCAAGAAAGATATTTCAAATTTCAAGAGCGATGGGGTAGCCTAGTGGTTAAAATATTCGCTTTTTACAATAAAGGTCCTGCTTCCATTCCCTTCATGGGTACGTGTGAAGCAAATTTCAGGTGTCGGTCGTGATATTGATGGAATAAGATTCTTTAAACGGCATAAAACTACACTCACCGAGTCTATTAATTCACAGTGATCCGTACAATTGACTCTTCTTTTAGCATAAATTTCTTATGGAGGGTTTCATCGCTTTTATTTGTCTTATGTTTGCGCTTGCATGTGACAGAAAGGGATGCATCAGGCACACAACTATGGCATTGACATTTTTATTGCATATGGCACAGACATTTTATCACGCAAGTAACACTCCCTCGTTCGTGGCATGGTCATTCTAACTATGTTATATATCCAGCCGTACCCTCTAAAATCAATATTGATCCTTGAATGATACGATATGTCTGTACAAAAGATGCATTCACCGTATAAGTCACAAAGGACAAGATTACAACACAACTGTTTCATGAGGTAACTGTCACATCAAACCACGCGCTTTCGATCTTTTATCCATTTAAATCTGTTCTGTGCAGGTTGAGACAACCATTCTTGCCTGGACTGTGGATAACAATATTGTAACTCAAAACATTTCACTTTATTTTATACCAGAAACACAACTGGCATCTTCACGACTGAATCCGGTCGTTGCGCATTTCATAAGCTGTCAATCATCAAGTCCACAGAAGAAGTTTGAACGCCACTTCCGCCATGGCGTGCAGGTGTTGAAAGGCGGATTGAGAAGCTAATTTAGAGACAAAGGGGGATCTCTTGCAACCTTAAAGCCCTCAATCAAATATGATAGAATGCATCGTGTACTTCCTTCGTGGATGTTGTGAGCACTTCTTACTTGTGAATAATGAACGTTGAAGTTTGGATTGACACTTAGGAAATATTCGTGATAAGTCGAAACGACAATCAGAACTGGCCAACGACCAAGCTGTGGCAAACTAGGGTGAGTTTTATCTTAATAAATGTCAGGTTTCAAAAGAAATCATAGCTATTATTTCCTCCATGGTAATTATGACGCTCTCCACATTCCCTTTGTTCTTCATATAAAGCGCTCACACGGAGCTAGCAATTTATTCAGCGTCAGTAATTCTGACCTTCTTTAAGAATGAATTTATCAATTGAGTTTATTGAGGAATTCGGATTGGAATATACAATCTCTCTGATGGAATAGTCATTTTGCCTTTATTTTCTTGCAGTAACAGAATTAGGTTTTTATTTGAATGAGCATAATCGTCATTTGGAATGAACATAAATCAAAAATCTTTTTGTATTTAGCTACATACAATTGTGCCTGATGTGTAAACATGTCCTATAACACTAATATTGTCTTACATTGGATATTTCAACAACAGACTAATTTGTCATCATACATCAGCATCCAGTAAACCTATCGAAAGAACCTGTGACTTTTAACATCCTTTGATAACAATGGAGCCTCAAGGGAGACATTATCGAGCCGAAAGTTCACCAACTTTCTAATCTGAACAACATGACTCTTTAACCAAATGACGCAAAATAAACATGACATAAAACAGCCCATGGAAGGCGTTGATACATAGCTTACAAATTACAGTCCTCTTCTGGCACCTCACACGAACGTCAGGGTTCGAGAAGGGATAAACGAAAGTGCGTTTAACTATGTTGTTCTCGACCTGTCACCACGCTCGCCGGTTAATTTAATCCAACTCTTCTTCCCCTGCTACGGGAATGGTCTTAGATGCTGTTTTTCTCTGCAATTGCCATGGGTACTCGACATCAGTCAAAATTAACGTCAGTTCCTGTGTGTTTCAAAAGAAATCCCTTTTCATAATTCAATTTTCGGCAACGGACGTTATTCTAACTTCAAGCGTACGGCCTCTAATTGAACCCAGTCTAAACATTATCTTGTTACCATAGTAATCGCAATCGAAAGTGTGGATGGGTCGACATTCTTTCACCTGGAAATGAAACTTTTTCTCCCTAGTTCTTCATCTGCAACAAAAACATTAATGTCACGTTGCAAGCCATTTATGAAATAAAATGTTTTGACTACACAATGTTCTGTTCTGTGGAATAAGTCAGTGCTAAAACCTCAGTGATATTTTATGTCCAACATTCACAACCCATCGTGCTATTTGACGAACAACATGCACGACCCATCTTGTTATTTTGACGTATTAAATACACGTCCCATCGTATACACGCATTTGATGTTCAACATACACGACCCACAGTGGTACCTGACGTAACACGCAGGACCCATCGTGTTTTATGACGTTATTTTAAGGTCTCTGAAACGAAAGTCCACAGAATAAAATGCCTCGTTAGGCAAAGGCACACAGACAGTGAGATTGGTATGGCCCAGACTGGAACCACGCATGACCACATTGCAAGAACCTTTAGTTGTACGCATGCTACCATATCCAGGTAGATGGAACGTTTACGACAGAGAAAGCAAACAACTGACAAGCCAAGGGGGAGAAGACCCCATGTGACCTCGCCCATTCAAGGCCTCACTTACGTGTTCTCTGTCTACAATACCGTTTCCTCCCCACGTCAAAATCTGCATCGACGCCAATCGGACATCGTGTCAAGATGACTGAAGGAACGAGGTGTCTGTGTCTATTCTTTTCACAACACGGCAAAACACCACGCTCAGTTATATATACATTTTCAAAATACAATATGTTTTGTTTTTCAGTTTATAATTCTAAATGTCAAAGGCATAGTCATCAATGTTTAGGTGTCTTGACAGCTCTCGTGATTACTATCATTTTTTATAAATAAATATGAAGATGAATGGATTTTATTGTTTGACATCTTGGACTTCACACTTGTTTGCTATTAAGAGAGTAGTACGTGTGTCATGACGTCACGTCTCGTTATTTTGTTATCTACAGTTGAAAGAGACTGTCTGCATCTTGACCTCAGTGCAGACTTTTTTTTACAAATAGTTGGCGAGTCAGGAGTTAAGATCCACCTTTTAACTCTCTGAAATAATCAGATACGGCACAATTTCTTGAAGCAATGAATTGTTTGATATCTCAGAATTCAACTTTAAAGTCAATATTCCAACACTGTTAAAAAGAAGTCGTGTTCAACATTACACTTTACCATTGACGCTCTTAGAAAGTAACTTAACTTGTATTTGTGTCTATCATTTTCTAGATTGTATTTCTTTTTCAGCAGGCCTAACAAAGTTGGTGATGAACGTTGATCAGTATATAAATAGATTTCCTTCACATTCGCTTATATCTCATTGTGTAATCGCCAGTTCATTTGTTCAAATGTGAGGTTAAGCTTTACATTAGGAAACAACAAAACTATTTGTATTTCTTTTTTTAGAAAGCCTAACAGAAGTGTTGATGAGTGGTTGGCTTTTGCAGGGTGTATTCTGCCACAGCAGATAGCAACTTCTTTATTATTTTCTAATAGCTATTACAGTATAGTATAATACAGAAGTTGTTATCCATAAACCTTCGTTTACTTTGCCTTTCGTCAACTTCTAAGAAAAGCCTATCAAACAATTTATTGCAGGACGATATAACTGGTCGCTTCATATATATAGTGATCGAATAGTCAGCTGCACCCACAAACATAAAACAAACATGCGTCCACATACGAGTTTTGGGTTTACATTCCAATCCATTCCTCCTTCACTACTGACATGCTCATAGACATCAATACTTTACCTGCTGTTCAACAATCACGTTTTTTTTATGTTTGAAGTTGATACAAACGTCAAAGCAATGTCTTACAAACCAGAAATGTGATACATGTAATCCAGTGTATTGGCAGTTTACTTCAGTCGTACGAGCACCACACTTCTGTGAACTTCAAGAACGAAATTGATTGTGTGCACAACCTACGTCTGCAGTCAAGAACGTACTGAAACTGGATCAAAAGGGAATGCTTGGTCAACAGCCTCTACATGAGGCTTGAGAAAATCTTGGGATCGGTGGAAAAAAACGCACGTGTTGATACATGTGACAGAATTACATATGACATAAAACAAAATATTCTCCTCAGAAAAAACCGTCTCTTTGTGCAAGGCTAAACATTTAATTACAGAATCATTATTTTTTCGTAAAAGACATCTTATATAAGAATATCTTGTACAAAAAGTTTCCTATTAAAGTTACAATGTGTCAGCATGTTTGTGCAAATCGAGAAAAGTCGAAAGTTCCTCACAACAATCAATGGTCTAGCGGAGTTGGAAAAATCAATAGAGATGCTTATGAAGAGTAGTTTTGAAGGCAGTGTAAGAACAGGATTTCAAAGATGTAATTTCTTTCCGTTTGGAGATAACTATACAAACATATTTTTTGTGTTGGAGCCGTGTCTTAACGTATACCTGCTGTTTGTGAAAAGGGTCGTGTTTAAGTTATCAAATTGTTAGGTCTAAATCAGTAGTGTACATCTCTCTTGATTATTATACATGGTTGAAGTGCTGTGACACAAATAACATCTTGCTCAGCAGCTAATACACACTCTCAGGTACATTAATATTTTGACGACACAAGTAGGTGAAGCTAGTGCAATGACAAGGATGTGTTTTACAAGTTACCAGGGTGTTTCTGCTATAATCAAATGGACAAGCAGTTCATCACCGCGATGACTTGAATCTTGTTGATTTCAAAAATGGTTGCAGGTTATGGAGAACTCAATTACAAAGAAGAAATTATGAAAAGAATCATATATATATATTCAGTTCAGCCTCAGTTATTCGACGAAAGAAACCCTACCAGGCGCCAAAAGCAAAGCAGCCTGAACTATAAAACCGGGATTAATCCAGACTAGTAGAGGTAGTCGTGCGCGCACGCACACACACACACACACACGTACACGTGCGCGCGCATGCAAAGGGCACTAATCTTGAACGCGGCGTTACACTCCTGTCCAGCTCTCAACAACTTTGACACAACTGAACGTGTTTATGAAACCACTGTTTCGTCAAACCAAACTAGAGTTCACAAACGTAACGAACATCAACGAACAAATTGGCGCAATTTTCGAATAAAAACTAAATATTTTCATGATACAATTGCCTCCGTCCCATAAACTTCTCACGAGGAAATTACTACTGCCTCTCAAGTCGCTATTTCCATATTTGTCCTTATTAATTTGTCTGATAAAGATGATAAGACACCCCGGATCACTGCAATTACGTTTTGTATGATTCACTTTTGAAAACAGCAGTATACAAGTGACCCTTCTGACATGTTTGACAAGAATTAAAAGAGGGATTTTGCACTACTTAAATGTAAAGGGCTGTCATAAAAGTACATGGCGAATGCCTGATGTAAAGGCAATTTCATTTTACACAAATTACAGTTAACATATTCCAAAACATTGCTGAGCAGTTCAAACTATTTTAGAACAAAAAAAATATCCAGCAATGAAGAAAGACATCTTTTCTAAGTTACAAGGGCGGTGGGCTAGCCTTGTGGTTAAAGTGTTCGCTGAAGGCCCGTGTACGATTCCCTACATATGTACAATGTATGATGCCCATTTCTAATGTCTTCTGCTGTGATACTGTGGTAAAACTGCTAAAACTTCGTAAAGCCATACTCATCCACTCACTCACTCATTCACTTACTCACTCATTCAATAATCCGTGACTGTAGTTCTGAATATCTTTGGCATCTTTTCATGTGACGTGGAGGGATGCAGCACGCACGCAATCGGAACAGACAGCAGAAAGGCAACTAGCATATGCACGCGTGAATCCGGTCATTGTGAATTTCATAAGCTGTCAATCATCAAGTCCATGGTAGAAGTTTGAACGACACTTCCGTCATGGCGTGCAGGTGTTGAAAGGCGGATTGCGAAACTAATTCAGAGACAAAGGGGGATCTCTTGTAACCTTAAAGCCCTCAATCAAATATGATAGAATGCATCGTGTACTTCTTTCGAGGATGTTGTGAGCACTTCTTACTTCTGAAAAAATGAAGTTTAAGTTTGGATTGACAGCAAGGAAGTCTTCCAGATAAGTCGAAGTGACAATCAGAACTGGTCAACGACCAAGGTGTGGCAAACAAGGGTGAGTTTTATCTTAATAAATGTCAGGTTTCAAAGGAAAGCATTGCCACTTTTTCCTTCATGGTAATTATAACGCCTTCAACATTTCCTTTGTTCTTCATATAAGGCGCTCACACGGAGCTAGCAATTTAATCGGCGTCAGTAATTCTGACCTTCTTAGAGAATAAACTTATAAATTGATTATATTGATGCATTCGGATTGGAATATATGATCTCTCTGATGGAATAGTCATTTTTCCTTTTTTTTCCTTGCGGTAACAGAAATTGGTTTCTTTTTCAGAGGGCATATTCGTCATTTCGACTTAACATAAACATATAAAACACCTGTTGTTTTTAAAACGATGGTGCCTTATGTGTAATCCATAAAGATGTAGAACTTTTATATGAGGACCTTTACAAACATGTCCTATAACACTGGTACTGTCTTACATTGGATATTTCAACAACAGACTAATTTGTCATCATACATCAACATCCAATAAACTTATCCAAAGAATCTGTGACATTTAAACACCCTTTGATCACAATGGAGCCTCAAGGGAGATATTATCGAGCCGAAAGTTCACCAACTTTCTAATCTGACCAACATGACTCTTAAACTAAATGACGCACAATAAACATGACATAAAACAGCCCATGGAAGGCGTTGAAACATAGCTTACAAATTACAGTCCTCTTCTGGCACCTCACACGAACGTCAGGGTTCGAGAAGGGATAAACGAAAGTGCGTTTAACTGTGTTGTTCTCGACCTGTCACCACGCTCGCCGGTTAATTTAATCCAACTCTTCTTCCCCTGGTACGGGAATGGTCTTAGATGCTGTTTTTCTCTGCAATTGCCATGGGTACTTGACATCAGTCAAAATTAACTTCAGTCCCCTAGAAATCCCTTTTCATAATTCAATTTTCGGCAACGGACGTTATTCTAACTACAAGTATACGGTCTCTAATTAAACCCAGTCTCCAAATTAACTTGTTACCATAGTAATCGCAATCGAAAGTGTGGATGGGTCGACATTCTTTCACCTGAAAATGAAACTTTTTCTCTCCAGTTCTTCATTTGAGACAAAAACATTAATGTCACGTTGCAACCCATTTATCAAATGAAATGTCTTGACTAGACAATGTTCTTTTCTGTAGATAAGTCAGTGCTAAAACCTCAGTGATATTTTTATGTCCAACATTCACAACCCATCGTGCTACTTGACGAACAACATGCACGACCCATCTTGTTATTTTGACGTATTAAATACACGTCCCATCGTATACACGCATTTGATGTTCAACATACACGACCCACAGTGGTACCTGACGTAACACGCAGGACCCATCGTGTTTTATGACGTTATTTTAAGATCTCTGAAACGAAAGTCCACAGAATAAAATGCCTCGTTAGGCAAAGGCACACAGACAGTGTCGGATTGGTATGGCCCAGACTGGAACCACGCATGACCACATTGCAAGAACCTTTAGTTGTACGCATGCTACTATATCCAGGTAGATGGAACGTTTACGACAGAGAAAGCAAACAACTGACAAGCCAAGCCAAGACCCCTTGTGACCTCGCCCATTCAAGGCCTCACTTACGTGTTCTCTGTCTACAATACCGTTTCCTCCCCACATCAAAATCTGCATCGACGCCAATCGGACATCGTGTCAAGATGACTGAAGGAACGAGGTGTCTGTGTCTATTCTTTTCACAACACGGCAAAACACCACGCTCAGTTATATATACATTTTCAAAATACAACATGTTTTGTTTTTCAGTTTATAATTCTAAATGTCAAAGGCATAGTCATCAATGTTTAGGTGTCTTGACAGCTCTCGTGATTACTATCATTTTTTATAAATAAATATGAAGATGAGTGGATTTTATTGTTTGACATCTTGGACTTCACACTTGTTTGCTATTAAGAGAGTAGTACGTGTGTCATGACGTCACGTCTCGTTATTTTGTTATTTACAGTTGAAAGGGACTGTCTGCATCTTAACCTCATTGCAGACTTTTTTTACAAATAGTTGGCGAGTCAGGAGTTAAGATCCACCTTTTAACTCTCTGAAATAATCAGATACGGCACAATTTCTTGAAGCAATGAATTGTTTGATATCTCAGAATTCAACTTTAAAGTCAATATATCAACACTGTTAAAAAGAAGTCGTGTTCAACATTACACTTTACCATTGACGCTCTTAGAAAGTAACTTAACTTGTATTTGTGTCTATCATTTTCTAGATTGTATTTCTTTTTCAGCAGGCCTAACAAAGTTGTTGATGAACGTTGATCAGTATATAAATAGATTTCCTTCACATTCGCTTATATCTCATTGTGTAATCGCCAGTTCCTTTGTTCAAATGTGAGCTTTACATTAAGAAACAACAAAACTATTTGTATTTCTTTTTTAGAAAGCCTAACAGAAGTGTTGATGAGTGGTTGGCTTTTGCAGGGTGTATTCTGCCACAGCAGATAGCAACTTCTTTAATATATTCTAATAGCTATTACAGTATAGTATAATACAGAAGTTGTTATCCATAAACCTTCGTTTACTTTGCCTTTCGTCAACTTCTAAGAAAAGCCTATCAAACAATTTATTGCAGGACGATATAACTGGTCGCTTCATATATATAGCGATCGAATAGTCAGCTGCACCCACAAACATAAAACAAACATGCGTCCACATACGAGTTTTGGGTTTACATTCCAATTCATTCCTCCTTCACTACTGACATGCTCATAGACATCAATACTTTACCTGCTGTTCAACAATCACGTTTTTTATGTTTGAAGTTGATACAAACGTCAAAGCAATGTCTTACAAACCAGAAATGTGATACATGTAATCCAGTGTATTGGCAGTTTACTTCAGTCGTACGAGCACCACACTTCTGTGAACTTCAAGAACGAAATTGATTGTGTGCACAACCTACGTCTGCAGTCAAGAACGTACTGAAACTGGATCAAAAGGGAATGCTTGGTCAACAGCCTCTACATGAGGCTTGAGAAAATCTTAGGATCGGTGGAAAAAAACGCACGTGTTGATACATGTGACAGAATTACATATGACATAAAACAAAATATTCTCCTCAGAAAAAACGTCTCTTTGTGCAAGGCTAAACATTTAATTACAGAATCATTATTTTTTCGTAAAAGACATCTTATATAAGAATATCTTGTACAAAAAGTTTCCTATTAAAGTTTACAATGTGTCAGCATGTTTGTACAAATCGAGAAAAGTTCCTCACAACAATCAATGGTCTAGCGGAGTTGGAAAAATCAATAGAAATGCTTATGAAGAGTAGTTTTGAAGGCAGTGTAAGAACAGGATTTCAAAGATGTAATTTCTTTCCGTTTGGAGATAACTATACAAACATATTTTTTGTGTTGGAGCCGTGTCTTAACGTATACCCGCTGTTTGTGAAAAGGGTCGTGTTTAAGTTATCAAATTGTTAGGTCTAAATCAGTAGTGTACATCTCTCTTGATTATTATACATGGTTGAAGTGCTGTGACACAAATAACATCTTGCTCAGCAGCTAATACACACTCTCAGGTACATTAATATTTTGACGACACAAGTAGGTGAAGCTAGTGCAATGACAAGGATGTGTTTTACCAGTTACTAGGGTGTTTCTGCTATAATCAAATGGACAAGCAGTTCATCACCGCGATGACTTGAATCTTGTTGATTTCAAAAATGGTTGCAGGTTATGGAGAACTCAATTACAAAGAAGAAATTATGAAAAGAATCATATATATATATTCAGTTCAGCCTCAGTTATTCGACGTAAGAAAGCCTACCAGGCGCCAAAAGCAAAGCAGCCTGAACTATAAAACCGGGATTTATCCAGACTAGTAGAGGTAGTCGTGCGCGCACGCACACACACACACACACACACACGTACACGTGCGCGCGCATGCAAAGTGCACTAATCTTGAACGCGGCGTTACACTCCTGTCCAGCTCTCAACAACTTTGACACAACTGATGTGTTCATAAAACCACTGTTTCGTCAAACCAAACTAGAGTTCACAAACGTAACGAACATCAACGAACAAATTGGCGCAATTTTCGAATAAAAACTAAATATTTTCATGATACAATTGCCTCCGTCCCATAAACTTCTCACGAGGAAATTACTACTGCCTCTCAAATCGCTATTTCCATATTTGTCCTTTTTGATTTGTCTGATAAAGATGATAAGACACCCCGGATCACTGCAATTACGTTTTGTATGATTCACTTTTGAAAACAGCAGTATACAAGTGACCCTTCTGACATGTTTGACAAGAATTAAAAGAGGGATTTTGCACTACTTAAATGTAAAGGGCTGTCATAAAAGTACATGGCGAATGCCTGATGTAAAGGCAATTTCATTTTACACAAATTACAGTTAACATATTCCAAAACATTGCTGAGCAGTTCAAACTATTTTAGAACAAAAAAAATATCCAGCAATGAAGAAAGACATCTTTTCTAAGTTACAAGGGCAGTGGGCTAGCCTTGTGGTTAAAGTGTTCGCTGAAGGCCCGTGTACGATTCCCTACATATGTACAATGTATGATGCCCATTTCTAATGTCTTCTGCTGTGATGCTGTGGTAAAACTGCTAAAACTTCGTAAAGCCATACTCATCCACTCACTCACTCATTCACTTACTCACTCATTCAATAATCCGTGACTGTAGTTCTGAATATCTTTGGCATCTTTTCATGTGACGTGGAGGGATGCAGCACGCACGCAATCGGAACAGACAGCAGAAAGGCAACTAGCATATGCACGCGTGAATCCGGTCATTGTGAATTTCATAAGCTGTCAATCATCAAGTCCATGGTAGAAGTTTGAACGACACTTCCGTCATGGCGTGCAGGTGTTGAAAGGCGGATTGCGAAACTAATTCAGAGACAAAGGGGGATCTCTTGTAACCTTAAAGCCCTCAATCAAATATGATAGAATGCATCGTGTACTTCTTTCGAGGATGTTGTGAGCACTTCTTACTTCTGAAAAAATGAAGTTTAAGTTTGGATTGACAGCAAGGAAGTCTTCCAGATAAGTCGAAGTGACAATCAGAACTGGTCAACGACCAAGGTGTGGCAAACAAGGGTGAGTTTTATCTTAATAAATGTCAGGTTTCAAAGGAAAGCATTGCCACTTTTTCCTTCATGGTAATTATAACGCCTTCAACATTTCCTTTGTTCTTCATATAAGGCGCTCACACGGAGCTAGCAATTTAATCGGCGTCAGTAATTCTGACCTTCTTAGAGAATAAACTTATAAATTGATTATATTGATGCATTCGGATTGGAATATATGATCTCTCTGATGGAATAGTCATTTTTCCTTTTTTTTCCTTGCGGTAACAGAAATTGGTTTCTTTTTCAGAGGGCATATTCGTCATTTCGACTTAACATAAACATATAAAACACCTGTTGTTTTTAAAACGATGGTGCCTTATGTGTAATCCATAAAGATGTAGAACTTTTATATGAGGACCTTTACAAACATGTCCTATAACACTGGTACTGTCTTACATTGGATATTTCAACAACAGACTAATTTGTCATCATACATCAACATCCAATAAACTTATCCAAAGAATCTGTGACATTTAAACACCCTTTGATCACAATGGAGCCTCAAGGGAGATATTATCGAGCCGAAAGTTCACCAACTTTCTAATCTGACCAACATGACTCTTAAACTAAATGACGCACAATAAACATGACATAAAACAGCCCATGGAAGGCGTTGAAACATAGCTTACAAATTACAGTCCTCTTCTGGCACCTCACACGAACGTCAGGGTTCGAGAAGGGATAAACGAAAGTGCGTTTAACTGTGTTGTTCTCGACCTGTCACCACGCTCGCCGGTTAATTTAATCCAACTCTTCTTCCCCTGGTACGGGAATGGTCTTAGATGCTGTTTTTCTCTGCAATTGCCATGGGTACTTGACATCAGTCAAAATTAACTTCAGTCCCCTAGAAATCCCTTTTCATAATTCAATTTTCGGCAACGGACGTTATTCTAACTACAAGTATACGGTCTCTAATTAAACCCAGTCTCCAAATTAACTTGTTACCATAGTAATCGCAATCGAAAGTGTGGATGGGTCGACATTCTTTCACCTGAAAATGAAACTTTTTCTCTCCAGTTCTTCATTTGAGACAAAAACATTAATGTCACGTTGCAACCCATTTATCAAATGAAATGTCTTGACTAGACAATGTTCTTTTCTGTAGATAAGTCAGTGCTAAAACCTCAGTGATATTTTTATGTCCAACATTCACAACCCATCGTGCTACTTGACGAACAACATGCACGACCCATCTTGTTATTTTGACGTATTAAATACACGTCCCATCGTATACACGCATTTGATGTTCAACATACACGACCCACAGTGGTACCTGACGTAACACGCAGGACCCATCGTGTTTTATGACGTTATTTTAAGATCTCTGAAACGAAAGTCCACAGAATAAAATGCCTCGTTAGGCAAAGGCACACAGACAGTGTCGGATTGGTATGGCCCAGACTGGAACCACGCATGACCACATTGCAAGAACCTTTAGTTGTACGCATGCTACTATATCCAGGTAGATGGAACGTTTACGACAGAGAAAGCAAACAACTGACAAGCCAAGCCAAGACCCCTTGTGACCTCGCCCATTCAAGGCCTCACTTACGTGTTCTCTGTCTACAATACCGTTTCCTCCCCACATCAAAATCTGCATCGACGCCAATCGGACATCGTGTCAAGATGACTGAAGGAACGAGGTGTCTGTGTCTATTCTTTTCACAACACGGCAAAACACCACGCTCAGTTATATATACATTTTCAAAATACAACATGTTTTGTTTTTCAGTTTATAATTCTAAATGTCAAAGGCATAGTCATCAATGTTTAGGTGTCTTGACAGCTCTCGTGATTACTATCATTTTTTATAAATAAATATGAAGATGAGTGGATTTTATTGTTTGACATCTTGGACTTCACACTTGTTTGCTATTAAGAGAGTAGTACGTGTGTCATGACGTCACGTCTCGTTATTTTGTTATTTACAGTTGAAAGGGACTGTCTGCATCTTAACCTCATTGCAGACTTTTTTTACAAATAGTTGGCGAGTCAGGAGTTAAGATCCACCTTTTAACTCTCTGAAATAATCAGATACGGCACAATTTCTTGAAGCAATGAATTGTTTGATATCTCAGAATTCAACTTTAAAGTCAATATATCAACACTGTTAAAAAGAAGTCGTGTTCAACATTACACTTTACCATTGACGCTCTTAGAAAGTAACTTAACTTGTATTTGTGTCTATCATTTTCTAGATTGTATTTCTTTTTCAGCAGGCCTAACAAAGTTGTTGATGAACGTTGATCAGTATATAAATAGATTTCCTTCACATTCGCTTATATCTCATTGTGTAATCGCCAGTTCCTTTGTTCAAATGTGAGCTTTACATTAAGAAACAACAAAACTATTTGTATTTCTTTTTTAGAAAGCCTAACAGAAGTGTTGATGAGTGGTTGGCTTTTGCAGGGTGTATTCTGCCACAGCAGATAGCAACTTCTTTAATATATTCTAATAGCTATTACAGTATAGTATAATACAGAAGTTGTTATCCATAAACCTTCGTTTACTTTGCCTTTCGTCAACTTCTAAGAAAAGCCTATCAAACAATTTATTGCAGGACGATATAACTGGTCGCTTCATATATATAGCGATCGAATAGTCAGCTGCACCCACAAACATAAAACAAACATGCGTCCACATACGAGTTTTGGGTTTACATTCCAATTCATTCCTCCTTCACTACTGACATGCTCATAGACATCAATACTTTACCTGCTGTTCAACAATCACGTTTTTTATGTTTGAAGTTGATACAAACGTCAAAGCAATGTCTTACAAACCAGAAATGTGATACATGTAATCCAGTGTATTGGCAGTTTACTTCAGTCGTACGAGCACCACACTTCTGTGAACTTCAAGAACGAAATTGATTGTGTGCACAACCTACGTCTGCAGTCAAGAACGTACTGAAACTGGATCAAAAGGGAATGCTTGGTCAACAGCCTCTACATGAGGCTTGAGAAAATCTTAGGATCGGTGGAAAAAAACGCACGTGTTGATACATGTGACAGAATTACATATGACATAAAACAAAATATTCTCCTCAGAAAAAACGTCTCTTTGTGCAAGGCTAAACATTTAATTACAGAATCATTATTTTTTCGTAAAAGACATCTTATATAAGAATATCTTGTACAAAAAGTTTCCTATTAAAGTTTACAATGTGTCAGCATGTTTGTACAAATCGAGAAAAGTTCCTCACAACAATCAATGGTCTAGCGGAGTTGGAAAAATCAATAGAAATGCTTATGAAGAGTAGTTTTGAAGGCAGTGTAAGAACAGGATTTCAAAGATGTAATTTCTTTCCGTTTGGAGATAACTATACAAACATATTTTTTGTGTTGGAGCCGTGTCTTAACGTATACCCGCTGTTTGTGAAAAGGGTCGTGTTTAAGTTATCAAATTGTTAGGTCTAAATCAGTAGTGTACATCTCTCTTGATTATTATACATGGTTGAAGTGCTGTGACACAAATAACATCTTGCTCAGCAGCTAATACACACTCTCAGGTACATTAATATTTTGACGACACAAGTAGGTGAAGCTAGTGCAATGACAAGGATGTGTTTTACCAGTTACTAGGGTGTTTCTGCTATAATCAAATGGACAAGCAGTTCATCACCGCGATGACTTGAATCTTGTTGATTTCAAAAATGGTTGCAGGTTATGGAGAACTCAATTACAAAGAAGAAATTATGAAAAGAATCATATATATATATTCAGTTCAGCCTCAGTTATTCGACGTAAGAAAGCCTACCAGGCGCCAAAAGCAAAGCAGCCTGAACTATAAAACCGGGATTTATCCAGACTAGTAGAGGTAGTCGTGCGCGCACGCACACACACACACACACACACACGTACACGTGCGCGCGCATGCAAAGTGCACTAATCTTGAACGCGGCGTTACACTCCTGTCCAGCTCTCAACAACTTTGACACAACTGATGTGTTCATAAAACCACTGTTTCGTCAAACCAAACTAGAGTTCACAAACGTAACGAACATCAACGAACAAATTGGCGCAATTTTCGAATAAAAACTAAATATTTTCATGATACAATTGCCTCCGTCCCATAAACTTCTCACGAGGAAATTACTACTGCCTCTCAAATCGCTATTTCCATATTTGTCCTTTTTGATTTGTCTGATAAAGATGATAAGACACCCCGGATCACTGCAATTACGTTTTGTATGATTCACTTTTGAAAACAGCAGTATACAAGTGACCCTTCTGACATGTTTGACAAGAATTAAAAGAGGGATTTTGCACTACTTAAATGTAAAGGGCTGTCATAAAAGTACATGGCGAATGCCTGATGTAAAGGCAATTTCATTTTACACAAATTACAGTTAACATATTCCAAAACATTGCTGAGCAGTTCAAACTATTTTAGAACAAAAAAAATATCCAGCAATGAAGAAAGACATCTTTTCTAAGTTACAAGGGCAGTGGGCTAGCCTTGTGGTTAAAGTGTTCGCTGAAGGCCCGTGTACGATTCCCTACATATGTACAATGTATGATGCCCATTTCTAATGTCTTCTGCTGTGATGCTGTGGTAAAACTGCTAAAACTTCGTAAAGCCATACTCATCCACTCACTCACTCATTCACTTACTCACTCATTCAATAATCCGTGACTGTAGTTCTGAATATCTTTGGCATCTTTTCATGGGACGTGGAGGGATGCAGCATGCACGCAATCGGAACAGACAGCAGAAAGGCAACTAACATATGCACGCGTGAATCCGGTCATTGTGAATTTCATAAGCTGTCAATCATCAAGTCCATGGTAGAAGTTTGAACGACACTTCCGTCATGGCGTGCAGGTGTTGAAAGGCGGATTGCGAAACTAATTCAGAGACAAAGGGGGATCTCTTGTAACCTGAAAGCCCTCAATCAAATATGATAGAATGCATCGTGTACTTCTTTCGAGGATGTTGTGAGCACTTCTTACTTCTGAATAATGAAGTTTAAGTTTGGATTGACAGCAAGGAAGTCTTCCAGATAAGTCGAAGTGACAATCAGAACTGGTCAACGACCAAGCTGTGGCAAACAAGGGTGAGTTTTATCTTAATTAATGTCAGGTTTCAAAGGAAAGCATTGCCACTTTTTCCTCCATGGTAATTATAACGCCTTCAACATTTCTTTTGTTCTTCATATAAGGCGCTCACACGGAGCTAGCAATTTAATCGGCGTCAGTAATTCTGACCTTCTTAAAGAATAAACTTATAAATTGATTATATTGATGCATTCGGATTGGAATATATGATCTCTCTGATAGAATAGTCATTTTTCCTTTGTTTTCCTTGCGGTAACAGAAATTGGTTTCTTTTTCAGAGGGCATATTCGTCATTTCGACTTAACATAAACATATCAAACACCTGTTGTTTTTAAAACGATGGTGCCTTATGTGTAATCCATAAAGATGTAGAACTTTTATATGAGGACCTTTACAAACATGTCCTATAACACTGGTACTGTCTTACATTGGATATTTCAACAACAGACTAATTTGTCATCATACATCAGCATCCAATAAACTTATCTAAAGAATCTGTGACATTTAAACACCCTTTGATCACAATGGAGCCTCAAGGGAGATATTATCGAGCCAAAAGTTCACCAACTTTCTAATCTGAACAACATGACTCTTAAACTAAATGACGCACAA
This sequence comes from Haliotis cracherodii, assembly GCF_022045235.1. Lineage (NCBI taxonomy): Eukaryota > Metazoa > Mollusca > Gastropoda > Lepetellida > Haliotidae > Haliotis > Haliotis cracherodii. The sequence goes on along the minus strand of NW_027266270.1, from coordinate 12,766,354 downwards.
TAAACATGACATAAAACAGCCCATGGAAGGCGTTGAAACATAGCTTACAAATTACAGTCCTCTTCTGGCACCTCACACGAACGTCAGGGTTCGAGAAGGGATAAACGAAAGTGCGTTTAACTGTGTTGTTCTCGACCTGTCACCACGCTCGCCGGTTAATATAATCCAACTCTTCTTCCCCTGGTACGGGAATGGTCTTAGATGCTGTTTTTCTCTGCAATTGCCATGGGTACTTGACATCAGTCAAAATTATCTTAAGTCCCCTAGAAATCCCTTTTCATAATTCAATTTTCGGCAACGGACGTTATTCTACGACAAGTATACGGTCTCTAATTAAACCCAGTCTCCAAATTAACTTGTTACCATAGTAATCGCAATCGAAAGTGTGGATGGGTCGACATTCTTTCACCTGAAAATGAAACTTTTTCTCTCCAGTTCTTCATTTGAGACAAAAACATTAATGTCACGTTGCAACCCATTTATCAAATGAAATGTCTTGACTACACAATGTTCTTTTCTGTAGATAAGTCAGTGCTAAAACCTCAGTGATATTTTATGTCCAACATTCACAACCCATCGTGCTATTTGACGAACAACATGCACGACCCATCTTGTTATTTTGACGTATTAAATACACGTCCCCTCGTATACACGCATTTGATGTTCAACATACACGACCCACAGTGGTACCTGACGTAACACGCAGGACCCATCGTGTTATATGACGTTATTTTAAGATCTCTGAAACGAAAGTCCACGGAATAAAATGCCTCGTTAGGCAAAGGCACACAGCCAGAGTGGGATTGGTATGGCCCAGACTGGAACCACGCATGACCACATTGCAAGAACCTTTAGTTTTACGCATGCTACCATGTCCAGGTAGATGGAACGTTTACGACAGAGAAAGCAAACAACTGACAAGTCAAGGGGGAGAAGACCCCATGTGACCTCGCCCATTCAAGGCCTCACTTACGTGTTCTCTGTCTACAATACCGTTTCCTCCCCACATCAAAATCTGCATCGACGCCAATCGGACATCGTGTCAGCCGACTAACAGTGTCAAGATGACTGAAGGAACTATGTGTCTGTGGCTATTCTTTTCACAACACTGCAAAACACCACGCTCAGTTATATATACATTTTCAAAATACAACATGTTTTGTTTTTCAGTTTATAATTCTAAATGTCAAAGGCATAGTCATCAATGTTTAGGTGTCTTGACAGCTCTCGTGATTACTATCATTTTTTATAAATAAATATGAAGATGAATGGATTTTATTGTTTTATATCTTGGACTTCACACTTGTTTGCTATTAAGAGAGTAGTACGTGTGTCATGACGTCACGTCTCGTTATTTTGTTATCTACAGTTGAAAGAGACTGTCTGCATCTTGACCTCAGTGCAGACTTTTTTTTACAAATAGTTGGCGAGTCAGGAGTTAAGATCCACCTTTTAACTCTCTGAAATAATCAGATACGGCACAATTTCTTGAAGCAATGAATTGTTTGATATCTCAGAATTCAACTTTAAAGTCAATATATCAACACTGTTAAAAAGAAGTGGTGTTCAACATTACACTTTACCATTGATGCTCTTAGAAAGTAACTTAACTTGTATTTGTGTCTATCATTTTCTAGATTGTATTTCTTTTTCAGCAGGCCTAACAAAGTTGGTGATGAACGTTGATCAGTATATAAATAGATTTCCTTCACATTCGCTTATATCTCATTGTGTAATCGCCAGTTCATTTGTTCAAATGTGAGGTTAAGCTTTACATTAGGAAACAACAAAACTATTTGTATTTCTTTTTTTAGAAAGCCTAACAGAAGAGTTGATGAGTGGTTGGCTTTTGCAGGATGTATTCTGCCACAGCAGATAGCAACTTCTTTAATATATTCTAATAGCTATTACAGTATAGTATAATACAGAAGTTGTTATCCATAAACCTTAGTTTACTTTGCCTTTCGTCAACTTCTAAGAAAAGCCTATCAAACAATTTATTGCAGGACGATATAACCGGTCGCTTCATATATATAGCGATCGAATAGTCAGCTGCACCCATAAACATAAAACAAACATGCGTCCACATACGAGTTTTGGGTTTACATTCCAATCCATTCCTCCTTCACTACTGACATGCTCATAGACATCAATACTTTACCTGCTGTTCAACAATCACGTTTTTTTATGTTTGAAGTTGATACAAATGTCAAAGCAATGTCTTACAAACCAGAAATGTGATACATGTAATCCAGTGTATTGGCAGTTTACTTCAGTCGTACGAGCACCACACTTCTGTGAACTTCAAGAACGAAATTGATTGTGTGCACAACCTACGTCTGCAGTCAAGAACGTACTGAAACTGGATCAAAAGGGAATGCTTGGTCAACAGCCTCTACATGAGGCTTGAGAAAATCTCAGGATCGGTGGAAAAAAACGCACGTGTTGATACACGTGACAGAATTACATATGACATAAAACAAAATATTCTCCTCAGAAAAAAAGTCTATTTGTGCAAGGCTAAACATTTAATTACAGAATCATTATTTTTTCGTAAAAGACATCTTATATAAGATTATCTTGTACAAAAAGTTTCCTATTAAAGTTTACAATGTGTCCGCATGTTTGTACAAATCGAGAAAAGTTCCTCACAACAATCAATGGTCTAGCGGAGTTGGAAAAATCAGTAGAGATGCTTATGAAGAGTAGTTTTGAAGGCAGTGTAAGAACAGGATTTCAAAGATGTAATTTCTTTCTGTTTGGAGATAACTATACAAACATATTTTTTTGTGTTGGAGCCGTGTCTTAACGTATACCCGCTGTTTGTGAAAAGGGTCGGGTTTAAGTTATCAAATTGTGAGGTCTAAATCTGTAGTGTACATCTCTCTTGATTATTATACATGGTTGAAGTGCTGTGACACAAATAACATCTTACCAAACAGCTAATACACACTCTCAGGTACATTAATATTTTGACGGCCTAAGTAGGTGAAGCTAGTGCAATGACAAGGATGTGTTTTACAAGTTACCAGGGTGTTTCTGCTATAATCAAATGGACAAGCAGTTCATCACCGCGATGACTTGAATCTTGTTGATTTCAAAAATGGTTGCAGGTTATGGAGAACTCAATTACAAAGAAGAAATTATGAAAAGAATCATATATATATATTCAGTTCAGCCTCAATTATTCGACGAAAGAAACCCTACCAGGCGCCAAAAGCAAAGCAGCCTGAACTATAAAACCGGGATTTATCCAGACTAGTAGAGGTAGTCGTGCGCGCACGCGCACACACACACACACACACACACACACACACACACACACACACACACACACACACACACACACACACGTACACGTGCGCGTGCATGCAGAGTGCACTAATCTTGAACGCGGCGTTACACTCCTGTCCAGCTCTCAACAACTTTGACACAACTGAATGTGTTTATGAAACCACTGTTTCGTCAAACCAAACTAGAGTTCACAAACGTAATGAACATCAACGAACGAACTAGCGCAATTTTCCAATAAAAACTAAATATTTTCATGATACAATTGCCTCCGTCCCATAAACTTCTCACGAGGAAATTACTACTGCCTCTCAAACGCTATTTCCATATTTGTCCTTATCGATTTGTCTGATGAAGATGTTAAGACATCCCGGATCACTGCAATTACGTTTTGTATGATTCACTTTTGAAAACAGCAGTATACAAGTGACCCTTCTGACATGTTTGACAAGAATTAAAAGAGGGATTTTGCACTACTCAAATGTAAAGGGCTGTCATAAAAGTACATAGCGAATGCCTGATGTAAAGGCAATTTCATTTTACACAAATTACAGTTAACATATTCCAAAACATTGCTGAGCAGTTCAAACTATTTTAGAACAAAAAAAATATCCAGCAATGAAGAAAGACATCTTTTCTAAGTTACAAGGGCGGTGGGCTAGCCTTGTGGTTAAAGTGTTCGCTGAAGGCCCGTGTTCAATTCCCTACATATGTACAATGTATGATGCCCATTTCTAATGTCTTCTGCTGTGATGCTGTGGTAATACTGCTAAAACTTCGTAAAGCTATACTCATCCACTCACTAACTCGTTCACTTACTCACTCACTCAATACTCTGTGACTGTAGTTCTGAATATCTTTGGCATCTTTTCATGTGACGTGGAGGGATGCAGCACGCACGCAATCGGAACGGACAGCAGAAAGGCAACTAACATATGCACGCGTGAATCCGGTCATTTTGAATTTCATAAGCTGTCAATCATCAAGTCAATGGTAGAAGTTTGAACGACACTTCCGTTATGGCGTGCAGGTGTTGAAAGGCGGATTGCGAAACTAAATTCAGAGACAAAGGGGAACTCTTGCAACCTTAAAGCCCTCAATCAAATATGATAAAATGCATCGTTTGCTTCCTTCGTGGATGCTGTGAGCACTTCTTACTTCTGAATAATGAACGTTGAAGTTTGGATTGACAGTTAGGAAGTCTTCCAGATAAGTCGAAGTGACAATCAGAACTGGTCAACGACCAAGCTGTGGCAAACAAGGGTGAGTTTTATCTTAATAAATATCAGGTTTCAAAGGAAAGCATTGCCACTTTTTCCTCCATGGTAATTATAACGCCCTCAACATTACCTTTGTTCTTCATATAAGGCGCTCACACGGAGCTAGCAATTTAATCGGCGTCAGTAATTCTGACCTTCTTAAAGAATAAACTTATAAATTGATTATATTGATGCATTCGGATTGGAATATATAATCTCTCTTTTTTAATAGTCATTTTGCCTTTATTTCCTTGCAAGAACAGAAATTGGTTTCTTTTTCAGAGGGCATATTCGTCATGTGGAATTAACATAAATCAAACACCTGTTGTTTTTGGCTACAAACGATGGTGCCTTATGTGTAATCCATGAAGATGCAGACCTTTTATAAGAGGACATTAAAAAAACATGTCCTATAACACTGGTACTGTCTTACATTGGATATTTCAACAACAGACTAATTTGTCATCATACACCAGCATCCAATAAACTTATCCAAAGAATCTGTGACATTTAAACACCCTTTGATCACAATGGAGCCTCAAGGGGGACATTATCGAGTCGAAAGTTCACCAACTTTCTTATCTCAACAACATGACTCTTTAACCAAATGACGCACATTAAACATGACATTAAACAGCCCATGGAAGGCGTTGATACATAACCTACAAATAACAATCGTCTTCTTGCACGAACGTCAAGGTTCGAGAAGGGATAAAACAAAAGATCGTTTAACTGTGTTGTTCTCGACCTGTCACCACGCTCGCCAGTTAATTTAATCCAACTCTTCTTCCCCTGGTACGGGAATGGTCTTAGATGCTGTTTTTCTCTGCAATTGCCATGGGTACTCGACATCAGTCAAAACTAACGTCAGTCCCTGTGTGTTTTATAGGAATTCCCTTTTCATAATTTAATTTTCGGCAACGGACGTTATTTTAACTACACGTGTACGGCCTCTAATTAAACCTTGTCGCAAAATTATCTTGTTACCATGGTATTCGCAATCGAAAGAGTGAAGGGGTCGAAATTCTTTCAACTGAAAATGAAACTTTTTCTCCCCAGTTCTTCATTTGAGACAAAATCATTCATGTCACGTTGCAACCCATTAATGCAATGAAATGTCAGTGCTAAAAAGTGATATTTGACGTACAATATGCGGATACATCATGTCATATGACATACTACATACACGTCCGATCATGTTATCTGATGTACCACATGCACGACGCATCGTGTTATTTGACATGCAACATGCAGGACCCATCTTGTTATATGACGGTATGTTTGGATTGCCACAAACGAAAGTCCACAGAATAAAATGCCTCGTTTGTCAGCAGCCACAGACAGTGGGATTGGTATGGCCCGGATTGGAACCACGCATGGCCACATTACAAAAACCTTCAGTTGTAGGCATGCTACCATAGCCATAACGTTTACGACAGAGAAAGCAGACAACTGACAAGCCTATGGGAAGAAGACCTCGAGTCACCTCGTCCATTCAGTACTTCACTTGAGCGTTGTATCTACGAAACCGTTTCCTCCGTACGTCACCATCAGCATCGACGGCACTCGGACATCGTGTCAGTCGACTGACAGTGTCAAGACAACTGAACTTGCGTGGTACTCGTGTGCATTCTTTTCACAACACCATTCTCATTAATATGTATCTTTTCATCATGCAACATTTTTTTTCAGTTTATACGGAAGGTTCTGACACGAACTTTAAACATCTGAATGTGAAAGGCATATTCATCAATGTTTAAGTGTCTTGGCAGCCCTCGTGATTACTATCATGTTTTTTATAAATATATGTGAAAACGAACAATTTTAATTGTTTTACATCTTGGGGTTGATCTTTGACTGCTATTAAGAGAGTTGTACGTTTGTCATGACGCCATGTGTCTCGTTATTTTGTTATCTTCAGCTAAATCAGACAGTCTGCATCTTAGCCTTATTGCAGACTTTCAACAAATAGTTGCTGTGTCAACATTTTAGATCCACCTTCTTAACTCTTCTGAGATAATCAGATACGGCACGGTTTCGTCGAGTAATTAATTGTTTCATATTGAAAAACGCCACATTAAAGTCAATAAACCAACACAGATAACGAGAGGTAACGTTCAACGTTATATTTCGCCACTGACTCTTTTAGCAAGTAACTTATCTTGTATTTGTCTCTATCATTTTGCAGATTGTATTTCTTTTTCAGAAAGCCTGACAAATGTGTTGATGAACGTTGATCAATATATAAATTAGACTTCCTCCACATTCGATTATATTATATTGTGTAATCGCCATTTCATTTGTGCAAATGTGGGTTAAACATTACATTAAAAACACAACAAAACTTCGACCATTGCATGATTTATTAAGTCCACAATGGATAGCAACTTCTTTATTATACTGTACTAGCTATTACGGTATCATAAAGAAGTTGTTATCTATAAACCTTTGTTTTACTTTGTCACCGGTCAACTTCTAAGAAATACCTATCAAACAATTTATTGCAAGTGTTAGCTGGACGTTTCCATCTCCAGACATTGAATAGTCAGTTACATCTGCAAACATAAATCAAACACCCTTCAACCTAAGAGTTGTGGGTATGCACTCCATTCCATTCTTCCTTCTCAAATGACAGGCTCATAGACATCAATACTTTACCTGCTGTTCAACAATCACGTTTGTTTATGTTTGAAGTTGATACAAATGTCAAAGCAATGTCTTACAAACCAGAAATGTGATATATGTAATCCAGTGTTTTGGCAGTTTACTTCTGTCGTACGAGCACAACTCTTAAAGCTTCTGTGAGCTTCAAGAACGACATGGAGTATGTACACAACCTACGTCTGTAGTCAAGAACGTACTAAAACTGGATCAAAGGGGAATGTTTGGTCAACAGCCTCTACAAAAGGCTTGAGAAAATATAACGGTGGAAAAATACCGCATGCACAGCTCTGTGTGTTATCTTTCCGAACTTCTTTCTACTCTTGATACATCTGACAGAATTACATATGACATAAAACAAAATATTCTCATAAGAAAAGACGTTTCTTTGTGCAAGGCTCAACAATTACAGAATAATTATTCTTTCTAGAAGGACATCTTATCTAACACTATCTTGTATCAATTCTGTTGTTTGCAATGTGTTGTGTACAAATAAAGAGAAGTCGAAAGTTCTTTACAACCGCCGATGGTTTTGTAGGAGTTTGGACAATCAATAGAGATGAACACACAATGCCATTTAGAAAGAGGTCAAATGTAACAAATGGGATAAGGCTTTCTTCATAAAGTACAAATGCTCGTTCTTCTTTTGGGTTGGGTCCCGTCACGTATTCGAACCCACTCTCCCAGCGTGAGGCACCTAATCGTAGGCACACAAAGTTACCCACTCAGCCACCGAGACTTCCACAAAAAATTAGCGTGCACAAACTTGTAGTCTAGATCACGTACTTTGTTTACCCCTCTGACAAGTGTAAATTGGCACGGCTCAATAGAGATGCTTATGAAGAGTAGTTTTCAGGGCTTGGTAAAAACAGGATTTCCAGAACGTTGTAAATACTTCCCCTTTGTAGATAACAAAATATTTATAAATATGTTTTGTGTTGTAGCTGTGTCCAAACGTATTTCCGCTAATTTTAAGGAGGGACATATTTGGCTTACTAAATATTTCAAGTTGAATCTCTTTTTAAGTACAATGACGTACAATAAGTGACGTAAATGTATATTATCAAAAGCAGCTGAATGTGAACAGAATTGTTGGTTTAATGATTGTATTCACACATTCTTGACGCCAGTGTTAGAAGAAATATCACAACGATATAAAACTTTATAAGTGTGATATTGATTACTGTAAGATGGTTAAAGTGCTGTGACACAAATAATATCTTGGTTAACAGCAAACTCTTAATTACATTCTTCTTTGTTTTAGAAGCTACCACAGTGACAATGATGTGTTTCACAAGTTTTACAGAGGTGTTCCAGATACAGATACAAATCATTTGTTCACATCATTCCACCAGACTTAATGGACTGTGCATTTTTAGCTGTGATGAAATGTGCAAGCTGAGAGAGAGAGAGAGAGAGAGAGAGGGAGAGAGAGAGAGAGAGAGTATAACTACATGTGTAACTGCAGTATTATTCAGCGCCACGTAAAACTCCATTTTACCTCACACAACTGAATGCGTTCATGGAGCCACAGATTTGTCAAACCAAGTTACTTTTTATAAACGTAGTGAAAATCAACGAACGAATTAATACAATTTTCGACTAAAAACGAAATATTGGAATGACACATTTGCCTCCATCTCATGAACTTCTCACGGGAATATTACTACTGCCTCTCTAATCGCTATTTCCATATTTGTCTCATCGATTGCTCTGATGAAGATGTTAAATGGCCGCACATATCAGGCACCTCGGATCACTACAATTACGTTTCGTATGATTCGCCTTTAGATTCGCAGTAGACAAGTAAACCTTGTAATATGTTCGACAATGATTAAAAGAGGGACATGTGTAGTAAGTTCATGAATATTAAGGGATGTCATTACCAAACGTTGCGAAATTCATAATTTAACTGCAAATTCTGTAATAAATTAAAGTCAATTTATTCCGAAATATTGCTGAGCAGTACATTCCGTTAAGACTGTGCAGGTTCAAAATAAGCATGTGGAAATAAGGACAGATGTCATTTCAAATTTACAATGCTTCGTTACGGTAAGTCTTTACACGACCCTTGCTCAAAAGTTGTTTGATTGACGTTTCAAGCCGTTTTATGGTACACGTATTGAAGACACCTTTCGCGATCCCTGATATCATCACAGTTTGATAGTGATTCATAAACACCTGTTATAAAACTATTCGGAATCGTACAATCGGCTCTACTTTTAGCACGAATTTCTAATGAATACTGAAAGGGTTTTGTCGCTTTTATTTACATTATGTTTGCGCATGTTTTCATGTGACTGAAGTGGATGTAGCAAGCACAAAACTATGGCATTGACATTTTCATTGCATATCGTACAGAAATATTATCACGCAAGTAACACTCCCTCGTTCATGGCATGGCCATTGTAACTATGTTATATATGCTGTCTATCCCCGTGAAATCAATATTTCACGCGTGAAATCGGCAAATGTGAATTACATAAGCTGTCAGTCATGAAGTCTACAGAAGAAGTTTGAACGATGCTTCTGCCATGGCGTGCAGGTGTTGAAAGGCGGATGGAGAAGCTAATTTAGAGACAAAGGGGGATCTCTTGCAACCTTAAAGCCCTCAATCAAAAATGATAGAATGCATCGTGTACGTCCTTCGTGGATGTTGTGAGCACTTCTTACTTCTGAATAATGGACGTTTAAGTTTGGAGTGACAGTTATGAAGTATTCGTGATAAGTCGAAGTGACAATCAGAACTGGCCAACAACCAGGCAGTAGCAGACTAGGGTGAGTTTTATCTTAATAAATGTCAGGTTTCAAAAGAAAACATTGCCATTTTTCTTCACTGATAATTATGACGCTCTCCACATTCCCTTTGTTCTTCATATAAGGCGCTCACACGGAGCTAGCAATTTATTCACCGTCAGTAATTCTGTCCTTCTTAAAGAATTAACTTATAAATGGATTTTATTGAGGAATTCGGATTGGAATATATAATCTCTCTGATAGAATAGTTATAATGCCTTTATTGTCTTGCAGTAATAGGAATTGGTTTCTGTTTGAGTGGGCATATTCGTCTTTTGGGATGCACATAAATAAAACACCTATTGTTTTTTGCTACAAATGACTGTGCCTAATGTGTAATCTATGATGATAAGATACTTTTATAAGAGGATCTTTATAAACACTTTGTAAACACTGGTGCTGTCTTACATTGGATATTTCCAAAACCCACTAATTTGTCATCATACATCAGCATCCAATAAACCTGCTGAAAGAACCTGTGACGTTTAAACATTCTTTGATCACAATGGTTGGTTGGTTGGCTGGTTGGTTTGTTGTTTAACGCCGCACTCAGCAATATTCCAGCTATATGACGGTGGTCTGTAAATAATCGAGTCTGGACCAGACAATCCAGTGATTAATATCATGAGCATCGATACACGCAATTGGGATCGATGACATGCATCAACCAAGTCAGCGAGCCTGACCACCCGATCCCGTTAGTCGCCTTTTACGACAAGCATAGTCATCTTTTACGGCAAGCATGGGTTGCTGAAGACCTATTCTACCCCGGAATCTTCATGGGTCTGATCACAATGGAGCCTCAAGAGCCTCAAGGGAGACATTATGGGGTCGAAAGTTCACCAACTTTCCAGTCTCAAACATATAGTCTTTAACCAAATGACGCGCAATAAACATGATAATACACAGCCCATTGAAGGCCTTGATCCATAGCTTACAAAGTACAATCCTCTACTTGCAACAAACACGAACGTCAGGGTTCGAGAAGGGATAAAACAAAGGGTCATTTAACTATGTTGTTTTCGACCTGTCACCATGCACGCCGGGAAATTAATCCAACTCTTCATCCCCTAGTACGGAAATGGTCTTAGATGCTGTTTTTCTCTGCAATTGCCAAGGGTACTCGACATCAGTCAAAATTAACGTCAGTCCCTGTGTGTTTTATAGGAATTCCCTTTTCATAACTTAATTTTCGGCAACGGACGTTATTCTAACTGCAAGTGTACGGCCTCTCCAATTGAACCCAGACTAAGAATTATCTTGTGCCGCAGTAATCGCAAACGAAAGTGTGAAGGGGTCGAAATTCTTTCAACTGAAAATGGATTTTTTTTCTCTTATTCTTCATTTGCGAGAAATAAATTGATGTCATGTTGCAAGCCATTAATGAAATGAAATGTCTTGACTACACAATTTCCTTATCTCTGGAATAAATCAGTGGAAAAAAAAACTAGTGATATTTCATGTACAACAGGTACGACCTGATGTGCCGTGAGACGAACTACATGAACAATCCATCTTGATACTTGATGTACAGCATGCACGACCCAACGTGTTATTTGACGTTAGTTAGTTGGTTTGTTGTTTTACGCCGCAATACTCCAGCTATATGACGGCGGTCTGTAAACAATCGAATCTGGACCAGACAATCCAGTGATTAATATCATGAGCATCAATCCACGCAAATGGGATCGATGCCATGCTTCAACAAAGTCAGCGAGCCTGACCACCCGATCCCGTTAGTCGCCTCTTACGACAAGCATAGTCGCCTTGTCCAGCAAGCATGGGTTGCTGAAGACCTATTCTAACCCCGGATCTTCACGCGTCTTAATTGGCGTACTGAGGTCTTATTTGACGTACTGGGGCGGTCGGGTAGCCTAGTGGTTAAAGCGTTCGCTCGTCACGCCGAAGACCCGGGTTCGATTCCCGACATGGGTACAATGTGTGAAGCCCATTTCTGGTGTCTCCCGCCGTGATATTGCTGGAATATTGCTAAAAGCGGCGTAATACCATACTCACTCACTATTTGACGTACTACATGCACTACCCTACGTGTTATTTGACGTACGACCAGGTGTGTTATATAATGTACCTCAAACACGACCTAGTGTTTTATGTGACTACGATCCAGTGTCTATTGATATGCAAAATCTAGTATTTTAAAAGACAAGACCAATTACGCAATATCCCTTAAGCAACTCTCTGATAGTCATGAAATACTCGAGCGGCTATGCATAATTATGACTTACAATGTATGAGATCCACTACGTATAAATGTTGATAAGTTAATACTGACAGACAGACAGAAATTAATTGTATAAGGCCATTTGACCCATTGTACAAAACACATTTACATTTTATTTTTCTAAGAGTTACCTAATTGATACTTTGTGTGTGTGTGTGTGTGTGTGTGTGTGTGTGTGTGTGTGTGTGTGTGTGTGTGTGTGTCTCTGTGTGTTGAGAACACGTACATTAGAAATTTTGCAAAATTTATCATTGCATCGTTGTTGGATACTTGACTTGAGTCTTTCTAAACAAAAATAATTATGATTAACTGTCTTTGGGATATACATTTCCCGCCGACTTGCATAAAGAGGACAGTTGTATATAACATGAAGTTAATCCTCAATTACATGACAGTGTTTACATAAGACGGCATCCTCCTCAATATTAACAACACCCCTACGTATAAGTTGAATACCAAGAGTATTCTGTCCACATCTAAATTTGGTTATTAGCCTTCTATATTCACAATGCTTAATGTTTAATAAATATTTTTCACAAACGATATTAGATTAATGCAGTTTATAGAATGAGAGGGTCTTGCTGCCTAGAGATGCATGCCAATCTTGAAACGAACAATATTTAACTCTTTCGCTGAACATATGTACAAATAATTCTGCATTGCCAACGCCTTGTGCAGCCCATACATCCCCATTTTATAACACTGGTATGGGTATCTTTTTTTACTCATTTGCAAAATCTTAAACCAATATCTAATGCATTTTACATAATAAATAGTATGAAGTGGATACCTACCACATTCACCATAGGCTACTGCAATTGCAGTTCTGTAGCCCGTTTGAAGTAAAAATTTACAAAATTTGCGGTGAACAATTTCAATCGTATTCCATTTTTGGTATCCCCAAATCTCAGCACCATACATTAATATCGGAACAATTTTTTTTATCAAATATAAAGAATGCTTCGGTAACCGAAATGTCATAACGTCTTATTAACGATTTAACTGACCAAAGTGCTTTGCTTGCTTGCTCACATAAAGTTTTACAGGCCTTAGTCCAAATTAATTTGGGAGTGAAAACAAGTCCCAAATATTTATAGGCTTTAACCGTATACATACGTTCACCGTTATAATACCATTTCTCATTTTTTGACAAGGGTCCGCCCATTCTAAACACAATAATTTTACTCTTTTCAGTATTAATATCCATACCCCATTTATCAGAGTATAAATATAATTCATCAAGACACTTTTGTAATTTTAATACACTGTCTGCGACAAGTATTAAATCGTCGGCAAACAACAGGGCAATTATATTTAACATTTCCTCTGAGATAAAAACACCATCCTGGAATTTACTTTTCAAACATATAACTAATTCGTTGATAAACAAAGAAAACAGTACTGGACTAAGAGTACAACCGTGTCTTACCCCACATGAACTATCAAAATACTCAGTAATTTTCTTGCCATAAACGTATGTTACAGTTGCTTTAACATGATTATACATACTCTGGATCATACATAAAAACTTGGCATGAATACCATTTTGCAATAAAATATACATTAACTTACTCCTATCAACCATATCAAATGCTTTTCGAAAATCAATAAAAGCGCAAGATACTTTTCCTTTTTTGCGAGTGATATACTCTTTCTCAACCCCCCCCTCCCCCCCCCCCCCCCCCCCCCCCCTTGATATTCACCAAATATGCCTTGGTAGTCTAAGAAACATTGTAGTCTTTTATTCAGAACATAAGAAAACATTTTATTGAGAAATGATATACCACGAAAGTTATTAGGATCACTTTTACTACCTTTTTTATGCAGTGGCATTATTATTCCCGTTGACCATAATTTTGGGTAATGTCCACTGGTCAGCACTGCATTAAACAAAATGACAAGATATGGAGTTAATACATTTTCAACAGATTTGTAAAATTCAGGTGGGAGTCCATCATCACCAGGTGATTTTCCACACTTTAAATGGTGAAGAGCGTTTACAACATTTTGTTCGATAAAATCACACGATAGAATATCATCTTGATTTTGACAGTCTGGGCATAAGCTATCATTATGATGTTGAGAAATTCTCATCCCCTACTGACACTGGATTAAGTAATTCCTTAAAATAATCTACCCGATGCTAGAGTCCTGCGAGCGTGCGGTAATATAACGTTTAACAAGTCTCCAAAATGTTGTACAGTTGCTATCATTCGCAGCATTAACTAATGCCTTTGTAATGCTCTGCTTAAAATGTGTCTGTTTTTGTTTACATAAAGATTTAAATTTGTTTCTAATGTTCTTGTATAAGTTATAGTTTTCCGAAGAAGACACCTTTCTGAATGTATTCAATAGTTTATACTTTTCTCTCTTCAAGTGTTCACACTCTTCATTAAACCATTGTGGTTGTTTCTTAAAGCCTATATATTTGGACCTCTTTACTTTCATATTCCTTCCACAGTATTGAATTATGTGCTGTAACTTCTCTGCGGCTTTATCAACATCAATTTCCACACAGGTTATAAATTCATTTAACATTTCTTGCACTAATTCACTTTCAAAATTATTCATATAGTCTTCACTCTTATTCACGTTCCATATATATCTTCACCTGTCCTCACCTAGGCTGTAATCCTGTTCTAGAGTGTCTACTACATTAAACTATGATGAAAAAGAAGCAAATATGGGAAGATGGTCTGACTCAGTGCGACTTATAACTTTAAAGTCCTCTACATACTTGTAAAAGGATGCTGACACACAAATATAATCGGGTGAGCTAACACCTGTTGCTCCAACATAGGTATAATCCCCTTCATCAGAAAACCTGCCATTTAGTAAATATAAACCAAACGTCTTACAAACGTCTAAGAAATCTTTCCCATAATTGTTAACGACTTGGTCCTTGTTCTTTGCCCTGCAGGGCTGTCATACTGATCGTACACAATATCATCCATTGGTAGATGATCAACTGCATCAAAATCAATATAATCTAATTCGGTTCCAGTTCTACTATTAAAATCACCACACAAGATGTAGCCACTTTCCGGGATTTCGTCCATGAGCACTGCAAGAAAATTTTCTAAAACTTCAATACCCTCATTATAGCCCAATGTTTCAGGTTTCAAGTACACACATCCCACTATTAGCCTTCTACCAGTAATGAGTACATAAGTTAATACATCTATCATCTATCATCTTCTTTATACCTTAACAGCTTATTATTCAAGCACCTGCAAAACATGGGTATTCACCAATTTGCCGCCTATCACTAATGAAGAATTCACTCATTATCATCGAATTAGCATGTCTGAAAAGCTGAAGAGGTGAAATGGGATTTCACAGTAGCGTTCGATGTAATGGCAGCAACGTATATTTTGGGGATTGTTCATGAATGACTTTGCACTGGATACAGAGCTCAGTTCTGAATCCAGTTTCATCAAGATATTCAACTTTCTCCTTTTATTAGCTGATGAGGTAGTTCTATTATCAGACACAGTGTATGGTTTGCAGAAACGTATTAATGATCTTGAACAATATTGCAATAGGTATCAATGTCTATCAATTTGAATAAAACGAAAAAAGCAGAGTTAAGATTGTGTACATATTCTGTTAGAAATGCTGGTGCCTTAACATGTTTCATATAACTACAATTTTATCCAACCTTCTGATTGGCTCACCAGTTTCGTTGAACCATGACAACCGCCTGACAGTTCGTGATTAGTTTTAGAGAGAATGTCATCCATCGCTGATTGTAATAACCTGCTAATTATGTCATCAGTGAGTATTGACGATGGGTTTGGTGATAATACTCATGTTCAAATTTAGCGTATTGGGATTTTCTTGAAGCAGATAACATAAAAAAACACCTCTTTTTCTCACAAAATTTAAAGTGCATCGGTGTGTACATTCTAAACATTTCTGTTTCAAATTCAAATTCTGCTCAGCAAATTGCTGTAGTCATTACACAAGTAATTGTGAAACGTCTGTTTATTTTCATTTCCCATTAGAGATGCACAGCACTTTAAATGCGAAAGACTTTTTGACCCGAAGCATCAAGCTCTACTGGTCCTGCTTGGCAAGTAAATGGGTTATGGTGTGACTGGATTTCTTGTCCATCACTGAATTGTCTAGTTTGTTTACCTTCCCCCGTCGAGTATAGCTGTGCTGTGTCGGGCAACAAACACATATTTTTATGCAAATTGTGTGAGTGGCGGGCGCTACCGGTAGAACAGGACATGTTTATCCTTTATGCCAACACTTGGTGATCACTCTGTGATTCTTTCATATAAGTTTCATTGCCATTTTGTTTTTTACGCCCACTGGAATCTGTTTCGTTGCATATCCGCAGGCGTTGAATATTTATTGCTGTGTACACAGACTGAATCTGTAAAACAATATTTTCTATTTCATCATAATAATTTATTTTCAGTTCAGAATAAATTGATATGATCAGATACTTTAGCTTATCAGTATTTCGAACAATAATGACGGCCATGTCATTTCATGACACGTTTAGAAAGTTCATTGTCTCAAACCTAGAAACATGATATATGGAAGAGAATTTATGGATGTCTAGTTGACATCCATAAAGTCTTTTCCTTATGTGTATCATCTATAAATGCCTTTACAAGACTTAACATGAATATGAATATTAAATTTGTTCCAACTGTAAAATATTGTTACGACCATTGTACTCTCGAATTTGGAGTTATCGCTCTTGTATACATGAACAAAGAAGACTTGATCGTTCGAGAATTTTTGGGATGGGACAGATTCTAGAAGTCTAGCACTAAAATCACTTTCTAACACTGACTATTAGTATGCACAACTTTACAACAGTTTCTACAGCCACATAACAATCTTATCACCTCTTACTCTGATTTGAAACTTGTCAAGATGGGGTTTCTTCAAATTCGACGACACTATCTGACTCGTCTGATGTTTTTATATCCTAATTATCTATGGACAGGACCCGCACACCAACTTCAAAGGCTACACGACAAAAGTAAGTTATTATCGTTACACAATGACCAAACAATGCCTATTACTTGTAGAAAATATAAAATGGCAACGTTAAAAAATACCTCGTCTCGATTAACCACCGAAACAGATTCCATTGGGCGCAAAAGGCAATCATTGGAGTAGTTTGGAGGTTCGAGCATGTGAATCCTGTTGATTGAATGTTATCCATATTGTACACCGAAATAGTATAGCTATGTTAATGATATCAACTATTAGTATATATAGTGCATGGTCCGCAGTTATAAAGCACTAAACAAAACCCTTCGAATATTTATGAAAGGTTTTACTAAATGCAGAGTCCATTGTACGATTCTGACCTTATCCTGAACATGTGTTACTGAGTCACTACCAACATAAATAGTGATGACAACAGGTGTCGCGAAAATGTGAGCGTATGTTGTCACAAGTAATAAACACATGGTACAATTACAGCATTCACTCAATCCTGATAACGAGCAAGACCCCATAAATTTGACAAGATGATAAATTTGTCAGTGAGTGAGTGAGTGAGTTAAAGTTTAACGTCACATCGGCAATATTTCAGCCATATCGTGACGAAATAAATTTGTCAGAGTAGGTGCCAGTAGTTGTACATAATAGTGAAAGAATAAAACTAAAGCACGAGGTTTTTTACCTTTTTTCATTCATTTGGGTTGGCTACAACCAAACTACCGCTTTGCAAGCTTCGAATTCCTTGTTATGACATGAACATTAAATTCAACAGAGATATACCTAGATTTCATGGGCGTATATATTCATGAAACGATTTTTCTTCTGTGTGTGGAAAAATATCGTTTTAACAAGTTTTGTAGCGTGGGGGTGCATTTGTATGAGTTTGGTTTAGAACGTTTACTTCTTTAGTGTTCCCCATGAACTGACAAAACAGGAGCATAATCAGGATGAATTTGGAATTCGAACCCAATATCATGTGTATTTCTGAACGGTGAATTGCAGCGTCTTGGACTACTTGGGTTTCCTTGCACCTGCACGGGAGGAACTTACAATATGACAACGTTTTTATTGTCAGTGGGTACAACGTTTGTGGATGTCTTTTTGTTGGTAGCTTAAATTGTAAACCTTTTTGGAATGCCTTGGGTTCATTGTGTTCGAATACTATTTTTACCACCTTACTTCTCCCACATTCTTGGAGACATCTCATTTAATATTTCCATAAGGTAATTGAGTGAATATTAAGCCGCAATTAGCAATATCCCAGACATACCACAGCGGCCTGTAATTTGGCGAGTCTGAATGACACACAAACGTTTGGTTGATATAAGTAGCAACGTTCCACCCCAACGGCGTGCCATGACAGGCGATCAACGGTGTCGCCGAGCATCACGCCAAATACAGGTTACTGGGGACCAATTCAATTCTGCAGACCCCACGGGGAGATGCAAAAAGTCACGTGTCTGTATGTCCATGTGAACCCATCTTATTATGACACATTATCACATTATGACTTGAGATGACAAGTGTAATTGGAATTGAGCTGGAAAAAAACATAAATTAGACAGACCACTTTATGTCTTCAAAGTGAGTGAGTATGGTTTTACGCCGCTTTTAGCAATATTCTAGCAATATCACGGCGGGGAACACCAGAAATGGGCTTCACACATTGTTACCATGTCGGGAATAGAACGCGGGTCTTCGGCGTGACGATCGAACGCTTTAACCACTAGGCTATCCGACCGCCCTTTGTCTTCAAATAGAAAAGAATATTGATCATATGAAATAAAACCCACTAATGACACGCATAAACATATCCGCTTAGATAAGATGCTCCATGTCTATGTGAATAGTGGGCACGAGGTGCTTAGTCGTCGAGGGTGGCGCTATGCAGAGTTCCGTCTTTTGGGCAGGCAAGAAACCAACGATTGTGGATTCGAATCCCTGTTCGCCACGATAATGTTTCTAGGATTGTCAGCATATTCGTGCTCATGGTGAGTGAGTGAGTGAGTGAGTGAGTTTGGTTTAACATCGCTTTTTTTTTTACAGTATTCCAGTTATACCACGGCGAGTCAGCTTAATGTGGGAGGAAAGCCCGAAGTGATGCAGGTCTCCGTTTACCACTTCGGTGAAACCATTTTGCTCAGGGCACAGATAATCAACCACCATGGTTTGATGAAGAATGTAATAATCGCATGTATGAAAAGTACAAATGTCTTTATAAGTTAAGGAAATTTAAGTGCGGAAAGAACATCAATAATTATATATCGGCCAAATCCAACTCCCCGGGAGAAACTGTTAACAATTTTGGATATCATTAAAACGCCTTCTCTATGGTGATAAAGGCAAATCATCTATTACCCTAGAAGTGTGGTATTCCTATTTTAAGAATTTCTTAAACCCGTATCAACGAACTGATCATTTGCTGTTTGATCAATCCGTTTCAGAATTTATTGAAAGCCATTCATCTCAAGATTGTAACGAATTGTTA
The DNA here is from genome assembly GCF_022045235.1 of Haliotis cracherodii. Lineage (NCBI taxonomy): Eukaryota > Metazoa > Mollusca > Gastropoda > Lepetellida > Haliotidae > Haliotis > Haliotis cracherodii. The sequence goes on along the minus strand of NW_027266270.1, from coordinate 12,746,643 downwards.
TCTAGTCGTATTACTGACAAAGAACTCCGGGACACTATTGCGAACTTTAAGTTGGAAAAAGCACCTGGAGAGGACGGTATACCGCATAAAATTCTTAAAACTTTCTAAAAAATATTTTTACCAATTCTAGTCTTGTTATTTAACAAAGTTCTTGATGGCGGAGTGTTTCCTGAGGTATGGAATATAGGAATGATAATACCATTATACAAAAGTGGAGTTACACCGGATCCTAACAACTACAGGGGCGTTTCTCTATTGAACATTTTAGGGAAGGTTTTCACGTCTATTCTAGAAAAACACCTCAGAACCTGGATAGAGGTAAATGAGCTTATTTCAGAATCCCAAGCAGGTTTCCGTTCTCAGTATTCTGACATTGATCATATATCTTTACGCTGCATGCATTATGTTCCAAATATCTCTGTAAGCATTCATTGATTTTAGAAAGGCGTTTGATTATGTTTACATGAAAAAAATGCTGTATGTACTCCTACAAAAAGGATACCATGGTAAAATGTACAATTTGTTAAAAAGTAAGTATGCATCTGTAAAAGCAGGTGTAAAGATTGGTTGCTTCGAAACTTCTTTTTACCACCTCTAGTGGGGTAAGACAAGGCTGCGTTTTGAGCCTTGTCTTATTTATATTATGTATTAATGAGTTTGTGTTGGAAATGTATGCTGCTTGCGATCATGGTATATTTGTTACCCAAAATAATGAAGATCTGATGTTACTATTATTTGCCGATGACATTGTGCTTTATTTGTATGCTGTTCGGGGCTTGCAGAGACAGCTAGATGTTTTAAATACATGTTTGAAATAGGGATTGTGTGTAAATCTTGATAAATAAAATGTTATTGTATTTAGAAATGGAGGGATAGTAACCAAGTATGAAGCATGGATACTGGATATTTTGAAGATAAAAACTATAACATACTATTAATATCTTGAAATTATGTTCTCCTCACGGTTAATATGGTCGAAAGCATGTGAAACCTTGCAAGCACGAAAGGCAATAGGGCCAGTATAGTAATAACATATTTATAGATTTCTCGACTGCTTGTAATATATTTGACAGTAAAATCGCTCCAATATTGACGTATGGAAATATTGGGTATTAAATATTATGATACAATTGAAAAGATATTTAAACAAAGCTATTCTTGGTGAATCTGGACGTCATTGTATGTTTATAAATACGCAAATAAGGGTAATTAAGTACTGGATTAAGATTTTGCGAGTGAATGTAAGTCGATACCCGTTCCAAAGTTATGTTATACTTAAAGTATAAGATGAGAATGGGATAGTCAATTGGGCATCGTATGTTAGACAAATGTTATTTAATAGCGGTTTTGCGTATCTGTTGCTATTCCAAGATGTTGGTGATAAGAACATGTTTTGATCTGCATTTAGAAGACGCCAAAGAGATTTATATTTCCACTCATGGTACCACAGTTTGGAGTCGTCTACATTTTTAGTGCACTATCCTAACATGAAATCTCTTTTGCAACCCGAATTATACATAACAGTACTCAGAGACAAACGATTAGTTAGAGCAATATGTAAATTTCGAAAATCTCTTCACAACTTTCGAGTCAACATTATTTGTAAAAGGTCATTGTTAAATATACCTCATACAGAATCTATATGTAAAGAATGTGACCTTATTTTTTTTTTGTATGTAAAAAATATATTCACTTGAGAAATACTTTATTTTACCTCATTACAGAAATATTATGAAGGTAATATTACGTTTGCAAATTTAGTTCTATCATGTGTATTCATGTACAACGCTTGATAGCTTTATATTTATGTAAATTATTTAAAATGAGATCGACAGAGATGTAACAATCTGGACATGTGACCTAAAATATAATTTATCTTACAGCTGTGCTATGGGCCATGTGGCCTGAATTACGAATTAAGCTTGATTGATTGATTGATAATTGGAATACTGTTTAAAGTAGCATTAAAGCAACGCACCCATTATGTCAAAGCTTGGCCCGGGTTCCATTTCCCACATGGTTACAACGTGTGAACTGTAGGTGTCCCACGTGATATTGAATATTGTTAAACCGACATAAAACCACACTCACTCACTCAATCGAATTCACATTGATCCGCGAGTGTATTTCTTAATGTCTTCGGTATCTGTTCATGAGACGGAAGTGATGCAACAAGCATACAACTATGGCATTAAGATTTTCATTGCACGTGTTACAGATGTTTTATCACGGAAGTACCATTCCCTTCTTCATGGCATGATAAAATATCTGTACCACATGCAATGAAAATGTTAACACTAAAGTACCATTCCCTCCTTCATGGCATGGACCCGTGAAGATTCCGGGGTAGAATAGATCTTCAGCAACCCATGCTTGCCGTAAAAGGCGACCAGGCTTGTCGTAAAAGGCGACTAACGGGATCGGGTGGTCAGGCTCGCTGACTTTGTTGATGCATGTCATCGATCCCAATTGCGTGGATCGATGCTCATAATATTAATCACTGGATTGTCTGGTCCAGACTCGATTATTTACAGACCGCCGTCATATTGCTGGAATGTTGCTGAGTACGGCGTTAAACAACAAACCAAACCAAACCTTCATGGCATGGTCATTGTTACAATGTTATACATCCAGTCTTGCCCTGAGAAATCAATATTGATCCTCGAATGATACGACATGTCTGCACAAAAGTGACAAAGGACAAGATTACACCACAACTGTTTCGAGGTTTGATCCATTTATCTCTCTTCGTTATATGTTGAGACAACCGTCTTTGACTGGACTGTGGATAATACTATTGTAACTGACAACTTGAGCCTATATTACATACCAGAAATGCAGCTGACATCTTCACCGGTCATTGTGAATTTCATAAGCTGTCAATCACCAAGTCCACAGAAGAAGTTTGATGCTTCCACTGTGGCGTGCAGGTGTTGAGAAGCTAATTTATAGACGAAAGGGGGATCTCTTGCAACCTTAAAGCCCTCAATCAAATATGATAGAATGCTTCGTGTGCTTCCTTCGTGGATGTTGTGAGCACTTCTTACTTCTGAATAATGGACGTTTAAGTTTGGAGTGACAGTTATGAAGTATTCGAGATAAGTCGAAGTGACAATCAGAACTGGAGAACGACCAAATAGTGACAGACAAGGGTGAGTTTTCTCTTAATAAATGTTGGGTTTCAAAGAAAGCATTGCCATTTTTCTTCACTGATAATTATGACACTCTCCACATTCCCTTTGTTCTTCACATAAGGCGCTCACACGGAGCTAGCAATTTATTCACCGTCAGTAATTACGTCCTTCTTAAAGAATAAACTTATAAATGGATTTTATTGAGGAATTCGGATTGGAATACATAATTTCACTAAAAAATAGTTTCTGAGGGCATAAAAACAAAATTCCAAGTCCACAGAAGAAGTTTGAACGATGCTTCCACTGTGGCGTGCAGGTGTTGAAAGGCGGACTGAGAAGCTAATTTAGAGACAAAGGGGGATCTCTTGCAACCTTAAAGCCCTCAATCAAATATGATAGAATGCTTCGTGTGCTTCCTTCGTGGATGTTGTGAGCACTTCTTACTTCTGAATAATGAACGTTTAACTTTGGAGTGACAGTTATGAAGTATTCGAGATACTCACACGGAGCTAGGAATTTATTCACCGTCAGTAATTCTGTCCTTCTTAATTAATAAACTTATAAACGGATTGTATTGAGGAATTCGGACTGGAATACATAATTTCACTAAAAAATAGTTTCAGAGGGCATAAAAACGAAATTCCAAGTCCACAGAAGAAGTTTGAACGATGCTTCCCCTGTGGCGTGCAGGTGTTGAAAGGCGGACTGACACCTATTCTTTAGCTACAAACGATTTTGCCTAATTTGTAATCTGTGAAGATAAGAGGACCTTTATACACATGTCCTGTAACAGTGGAATAGTGTTACATTGGATCTTTCCAAACAGACTCATTTCTCGTCTTACCTCAGTGTCCATTAAACCTATCAAAAGAACATGTACACTGACAAATTCTTTGATCACAATGGAGACATTATCGAGCCGAAAGTTCACCAACTTTCCAGTTTTAAATATAAACTCTTTAACAAAATGACGCAAAATAAACATGACATAACACAGCCCATGGAAGGCGTTGATACATAGCTTACAAATTACAGTCCTCTTCTTGCACCTAACACGAACATCAGGGTTCGAGGAGGGATAAAACAAAAGGTCATTTAACTGTGTTGTTCTCGACCTGTCACCACGCTCGCCGGTTAATTTAATCCAACTCTTCTTCCCCTGGTACGGGAATGGTCGTAGATACTGTTTTTCTCTGCAATTGCCAAGGGTACTCGACATCAGTCAAAATTAACGTCAGTCCCTGTGTGTTTTAAAGGAATTCCCTTTTCATAATTTAATTTTCGACAACGGACGTTATTCTAACTGCAAGTGTACGGCCTCTAATTGAACCCAGTCTCAGAATTATCTTATTACCACAGTAATCGCAAACGAAAGTGTGAAGGGGTCGAAATTCATCAACTGAAAATGAAAATTCTTCATTTGCGAGAAATAAATTGAGGTCATGTTGCAAGCTTTTAATGAAATGAAATGTCTTGACTACACAATTTCCTTTTCTCTGGAATAAATCAGTGGAAAAAAACCTAGTGCTATTTCATGTACAAGAAGTACGACCTAATGTGCTATGAGACGTACTACATGCACAATCCATCGTGATATTTGACGTTTTGTTTGTTTGTTTGTTTGATGTTTAACGCGGCACTCAACAATATTCCACTGATGTGACAGCGCACTGTAAATAATCGAGTTTGCACCAATCCTGTGAATGACATCATGAGCATCGATCCGAGCAATAGGGATACCATGACATGCACGACCAAGTGTATTATGTTACTTACTGTATGAACGACTAGTGTGGTAAATGACGTAATAGAAGTGTCTATTGATATGCACGATCTGGTATGTTATAGACGTGAAACATAAACGACCCACTACGAAATATCCTATAAACAACTCTCTGATAGTCATGAGATACTAGAGCTTCGATGTATAATTATGACTTACAAGGTATGAGATCCACCACGTATAAATGTTGATAAGTTAATACCCGGCCTATCACCTTCAACATAAACGTTATGTATCATAATGTACACTGAATGTAATATCTTTACAACTTCTTTATTCAAACACTTGCACGAAATGGGCGTTAACCAGTTGGCTGATAATCACTTATCTATATTCTTCTGCGAAATCCTTAAGGTGTGTATAGAATATGTGTTCATAACAAAGGGCAAGGATGTTCCTTGTGACGAAAAGTGTACGTAACTAACTTGGTGTGATTATCATTATCATCGAATCAGCTTGTTTGAGATGCTGAAGAGGTAGAAATGGGGTTCAACAGTAGCTATTCCGGTTTTACAAACTTAGCCCACTGGATATAAAGATTACTTGTGAATACAGTTTCATCAATATATTCAAATTTATCCTTTTGTTAGCTGATGAGGTAGCTCTATTATCAGACACAGTGTATGGTTTGCAGAAACGTAGTAATGTTCTTTAACAATATTGCAATAGGTATCAGTTGTCTATTAATATTGATAAAACAAAAGGAGCGGAGTTACGATACGAAAAATTAACTATAATGGTGTTTAGTTGCTATGGCTTTCCTCTTCTAAATGTTTAGGGGTTATGTTGGCTAAAAGATTTACTTGGAGTAAACATGTTGATCGTTAAGGTAGGCGTGTACTCTTTAGTACATCAGTATTTCTCATGTTAAGGTTTTTCATCAACACGTTTGACTCTAATGTCGTTGCAATCTTTATGTATGGAACTGACATTCGGAATTTATAGTAGTGTAGGTACATGTACATTGCATCTTTAAATGTGTTTGATTGTAAACGTGTTTTGGGAGTTAAATGATCAAGCTCTAATCCCTCTTTATACCACAATCTGTCGTTGCATGACAGGAGTACTGCTGTGCAGTGTCTGGCAACAAACACATATTTTCTATGCAAATTGTGTGAGTGGTGAGTGCTGCAAGTCAAACAGGACATGCCTATCCTTTTAGCGAACACTTGGTGTCATCGCTGATTTCTGTAATCCTTTTATTCAAGTTTCACCACCATTTTGCTGTTGTCATTTCATGACACGTTTAGGCAGTTCATTGTCTCAAACGTAGTAACAAGATTCTAGTATCAGGAAGAGAATTCTCTTCTTTATGTGTATCTCTTCTAAATGCATTTAACATACTTAACGTGAATATATATATTGAATCTGTTCCCAATGTAAAATAGTACTGCAACAAGACGATTGTTAGTTCGAACTTTAAAAACAGGACACATTTTGGTGGCACTAGTCTCAAATCAGACGAAGTGAAGCAATATTGGTCTCAGTAGAAACTGTTGTAATTTATTTATTGTCATTGTCACTGGCAGCAGAATATTAAAGTGCTTGCAAAATATCAAGTTCTGTATTGGCCAGATATTAACAGTGGTCGTCGGTTCTGAGTAGAATTTGGAGTTCTCGCTCTTGTATACATGAGCAAAGCAGACTTGTTCGTTCGAGAATTTTTGGGATGGGAAAGATTCTAGAAATCTAGCACTAAAATCACTTACTAACATTGATAATTATTACACATAACTTTATAACAGTTTCTACTGCCACATAACAATCTTTTTACCCTGTACACTGATTTGAAACTTGTCAAGATTCGGCGACTCTCTCCAACACGTCCGATGTTTTTAGATTCTATTTATCTATGGACAGGACCCGAACACCAACTTCAAAGGTTATACGGATAGTGTAACTTATTATTGTCACAGAATAACCACCCAAATGCCTAATACTTGTAGAAAATATAAAACGTCACCGTTAGAGAATACCTCGTCTCGATTAAACACCGAAACAGATTCCATTGAGCGCAAAAAGCAAAAATTGGAATAGTTTGGAGGTTCGAGAATGTAAATCCTGTTGATTGAATTTTATCCACATCGTACCCCGCCAACGTATAGCTACGTAGATGATAACACCCACTGGTATATATAGTTCATGGTCCGTTGTTATTAAGCCGTAAACAAAACCCTTTCCATATTTATGAAAAGTCTCTGCTAAAAGCAGAGTCCATTTTACGATGCTGACTTTATCCTGAGCATGTGTTACTGAATCACTACTAAAATAAATAGTGTTCATACACGGTGTTGGCGAAAAGGTGAGCGTATCCTGCCCCACGGGTGACACCCGTCATAAACACATGTGAAGGCAAGATAATTGTTCATCTCGGGAAAATATGGGAACATATAGTTCAATTACAATTACAACATTCACTCAATCCTGATCACGAGCAAGACCCCAAAAACTTGACCAGATGATAAATTTTATCAGGGAAGCTTCCAGTTGTTAGACATAATGAAAGAATAAAACTTAATGCATTGGGCGTGAGGTTTTTACCCTTTTCCAATCATTTCGGCTGGCTACAACCCCAAACCTGTTTTACAAGCTTCATAGCGTCCAGGGCTTGTTTGGGGACATATTGAAAGAGTGCTGCGCTTTCAATAAGAAGCTTAATGCCCTTTTTCTCTCGGAGGAGCAGACCTTGGAACTTGACAACAATGACATTTAGAACGACTGCATTTTGAATCATGTATACCAATCACATTAATGTGACGAGGTCCTCCCTCGTGTCAATATCCAGTCTTTATCAAATAGTTCGGACCAGGACAGGGATTTCAGAGACATCGAAGGCCAGGCACAAAGATTTCCTTGTTCGAGCACACATATCAAATTCCTTATTGGGACACACATATCGAATTCCTTGTTGGGGAACGCATATCGAATTCTTTGTTAGGACACACACATCGAGTTTCCTTGTTAGGACACACATATCGAATTCCTTGTTGGAGCACATATCGAATTCTTTGTTAGGACACACATATCGAATTCCTTGTTGGGACACACATATCGAATTCCTTGTTGGGACACACATATCGAATTCCTTGTTGGGACACACATATCGAATTCCTTGTTGGAGCACATATCGTTTTCCTTGTTGGAGCACATATCGTTTTCCTTGTTGGGACACACATATCGAATTCCTTATTGGGACACACATATCGAATTCCTTGTTGGGGAACGCATATCGAATTCTTTGTTAGGACACACACATCGAGTTTCCTTGTTAGGACACACATATCGAATTCCTTGTTGGAGCACATATCGAATTCTTTGTTAGGACACACATATCGAATTCCTTGTTGGGACACACATATCGAATTCCTTGTTGGGACACACATATCGAATTCCTTGTTGGGACACACATATCGAATTCCTTGTTGGAGCACATATCGAATTCTTTGTTAGGACACACATATCGAATTCCTTGTTGGGACACACATATCGAATTCCTTGTTGGGACACACATATCGAATTCCTTGTTGGAGCACATATCGTTTTCCTTGTTGGAGCACATATCGAATTCCTTATTGGGACACACATATCGAATTCCTTGTTGGGGAACACATATCGAATTCCTTGTTGGGGAACACATATCGTTTTCCTTGTTGGAGCACATATCGTTTTCCTTGTTGGGGCACATATCGAATTCCTTATTGGGACACACATATCGAATTCCTTGTTGGAGCACATATCGTTTTCCTTGTTGGAGCACATATCGAATTCCTTGTTGGAGCACATATCAAATTCCTTATTGGGACACACATATCGAATTCCTTGTTGGGACACACATATCGAATTCCTTGTTGGGGAACACATATCGAATTCCTTGTTGGAGCACATATCGTTTTCCTTGTTGGGACACACATATCGAATTCCTTGTTGGGGAACACATATCGAATTCCTTGTTGGAGCACATATCGTTTTCCTTGTTGGAGCACATATCGAATTCCTTATTGGGACACACATATCGAATTCCTTGTTGGAACACATATCGAATTCCTTGTTGGAGCACATATCGTTTTCCTTGTTGGGACACACATATCGAATTCCTTGTTGGGGAACACATATCGAATTCCTTGTTGGAGCACATATCGTTTTCCTTGTTGGGACACACATATCGAATTCCTTGTTGGGGAACACATATCGAATTCCTTGTTGGGGAACACATATCGAATTCCTTGTTGGGACACACATATCGAATTCCTTGTTGGAGCACATATCGTTTTCCTTGTTGGGGAACACATATCGAATTCCTTGTTGGGGAACACATATCGAATTTCATTGTTAGGACACACATATCGAATTCCTTGTTGGAGCACATATCGTTTTCCTTGTTGGAGCACATATCGTTTTCCTTGTTGGGACACACATATCGTTTTCCTTGTTGGGACACACATATCGAATTCCTTGTTGGGGAACACATATCGAATTCCTTGTTGGGGAACACATATCGAATTCCTTGTTAGGACACGCACATCGAATTCAACAGATAGATTGGCGAATATATTCATGTGACGATATATCCCCTTTATCATATACTATGTTGGTTTCTCGGCAGGATAAAGCCAACGGATAAAATCGATATCCGTTGGGGTCATATGTGGATAGAGATGCAAATATCAAATTTCAAGTAGGGACTGCTTTCACTGTTTATAAACAAACATGGCGTCACCCTTATCATTCGGCGAACGAGTCAGCATAAACCATCGGGAATCTGGAGAACCTACAGGGATAATTGCTATCAATATCAAAAGAACAGTCTAATATACTGAAAATCAGTGTCTAACTGTGACGTAGCTAAGGCATCTTGTGTTTTGGCAACTTTAGAGATATAAACTTCGAAACCATTTTGCGAGGGCACTAGGCCTAGCCAAGCGGGATCAGTAGCCATATCTGTGCTTGTAGACCTTTGCGGCTTGAAACCTTTTCAACAAATTAAAATAGTTGGATTTGGCCGAAATATGTTTGAATTGTTACCTTCTTTCGTTTTGACGCTGTGTGTACATCTGACTGCACTTCTTAACGTTATGACAGGACAGGCCAACAATCAACAACGTCTGCACGTGGCCTTGACATCTCAAAGACTAGGGTTAGAGTAGCTTCCCTTTGACAAAGGGCAGTTACTCTAGCAGACAGACCGATGGGTTGCCGCGAAAGGCAAGTAAAAAGAATTGTTGTTTCGCGTATATGTTGCTTCGCATCTGTATAAGAAACAGATTTCAGTTGGAACTATAGTGGCTACGGTCACTGTAAGTGACACATCACTTATCCTGTTATGTAATAAATATGAGAAAAGCTCGGTGAGGAAAGGTTTGTATGAGAGGGAAAGCGATTTTCAAGAACAGACTTAAAGAATGACATTATATGATAAAGAGGTTATCACGCTTGTGTGTTTGGGGATGGTAAATATCCTGTATTAGGAATAAACACTATGTATTTCGCTCGCCTAATGCAGGATATTTACCATTCGAAAACACACTCGCGTGATAACTTCTATGCATGTGGCAAAATATCTTTTAAACAAGTTTTGTAGAGTGGGGGTGTATTTGTGAGATATACTGCGGTCTTGTGCTGACAAAACAAGGAACATAATCAGGATGAATTTGGGATTCAAACCCAAGATCAGGTGTACCTCTGAACGGTGAATTGCACCGACTTGGACTACTTAGGTCCCCGTGCACTTCCACGGATGGGACATATAATATGACAACGGCTTTATTGTCAATGGATACAACGTTTTTGGATGTTGCTTTGTTGGTAGCTTACATTGTATACCTTTTTATTACCTAGGTGAATAGAATGCCTCAGATTCATCGTGTTCGAATACTATTTATACCACCTTACTTAGCCAATATTAGTTGAGATGTCTAATTTAATATTTCCATAAGGTAATTGAGTGAATATTGTACAAAGCCGCAATCAGCAATATCCCAGTCATATCACAACGGCCTATAAATTGGCGAGTTTGATTAACACACAACATTGGTTGATATAACTAGGAACGTTCCAATCTATCGGTGTACGATGACACGCGATCAACGGACTCGATGCGCATCACTCCAAACATAGGTTATTGAGGACCAATTCCAGTTATATTGTTACAGACCTATTTATGTCTTCAAATAGAAATGTATATTGATCATATGAAATAAAACCCACAAATGACACACATTAACATATCCGCTTAGATAAGATGCTGTCTATGTGAATAGTGGGCACAGGGTGCCTAGTCGTCGCAGGCGCCGCAATTCGCTGTGCAGAGTTGCGTCCCTTAGGCACACAAGGTACCTCCGATTGTGGATTCGAATCCCGGTTCGCAACGAATATGTTTCTAGGTTGTCAGCTTGTCCGTGGGATTCACTAAAGTGGTAAACACCAGAGACATGCATCACTTTGGGCTTTCCCCCAACATTGAGCTGAAAAAAGTATTATTGAAATACTATTCAAATTATAATACAACTCACTGACTCATTCGTAATATCAATAGTTTGGACGCCTTAGAGTAAATATAAAAGTGGACGTTTTTGTATATATTCACACACAATTATATAAAGGCGCCGAATGTCTCACTGATATACACAATTTGTTTGAGTGAGTGAGTGAGTGAGTTGGGTTTAACGGCGCTTTTAACAGTATTCCAGTTATATCGCAGCGTGTCAGCTTAATGTGGGAGGAAAGCCCGAAGTGATGCAGGTCCCAGACGTTTACCACTTCGGTGAAACCCACGAGCACGGGTATGGTGGTGACAAACCTAGAAACATAATCGGGGCGAACCGGGATTCGAACCCACAATCATAGGTTTCTGACGTGCCCAAGGGCCGCAACTCTGCACAGCGAATCGCGGCGCCTTAGACGACTGGGCCACCCGTGCCCCCACAATTTGTTTGAAGACAATTGATAAGATTGAAATAGGTATGTATATATAAATATTGTGCAATCTTCTATCAGGTTGCCTAGTGGTGAGGATTGATGAAGATATTTTTTTGTAATATAAATCACATAATGTTATGATAGTACCATAAATAACAGCGATAGATGTTAAATTACAGGAAAGTCAATGCATAATATTGGGTGCAGGTTGCCGAAACTACAGGGGCCCAACACTGAAGCTAATTCATCATGATCCACTGATTAACAAGGTATTCTAAGATGCCGTTAAACAGATACCACATCGAATATATATCCTGACTGCGTTGGAGAATTTGATAAATGTCCTATTAGTGATGAGACAGAACCTCCTTTGTCAGCGACAGAGCGCAGAGCTTCTGCAGTCGCCCAGAGAGATTACTTTCCTCGTGCAGGCCTCGCTACTCCAGCTGATACCTCTTAGCCGAGCCACTGTTTTTGGTGTTCTATAGTACGAATAAATATGGGACATACACCTTCATCTCCACTGCTGACCCCCTCAACCCCAACACATGTGTAGGTTTTAATAAACATAGGGAATACAACGTGATGATGTATGCTGATATCCCTCATTCCTACCACTGCTGAAGGTGTCCTATATGAACATGGTGTTAACTGACACTCTCCACCTCATCGCTGCTGTAGGTGGCCTTTGTGAATAAACATGGAGAAAAGTCATGGTGGTTGCTGATATCTACTGTACGTGTCCTATGGTATATTCTGATACCTCTCAACCTCATCATTACTACTATAAGTGTTCTATATTAATAAACATGGGGAATACAACGTCATGGTATATTCTGATACCTCTCAACCTCATCATTACTGTAAGTGTTCTATATATCAATAAACACGTGGAATACAACGTCATGGTATATTATGATACTTCTCAACCTATAATTAATGTAAGTGATGTTAATAAACATGGGGAATACAACTCCATAGTATATTCTGACACCTCTCAAACTCATCACTACTGTAAGTGTTCAATATTAATAAAGATAGGGAATACAACTCCATAGTATATTCTGATACTTCTCAACCTCATCATTACTGTAAGTGTTTTATATCAATACACATAGGGAATACAACGTTATGGTATATTCTGATACCTCTCAACCTCATCATTACTGTAAGTGTTTTATATCAATACACATAGGGAATACAACGTTTTGGTATATTCTGATACCTCTCAACCTCATTACTACTGTAAATGTTCTATATTAATAACCATGGGGAATGGTGTATGCCGATACCTCTCCACCTCATCACTGCTGTAGGTGTCCCATATGAATAAATATGATGTGTGTCGATACCTCGCCACCTCATCACTGCTGTAGGTGTCCCATATGAATAAATATGATGTGTGTCGATACCTCGCCACCTCATCACTGCTGTAGGTGCCCCATATGAATAAATATGATGTGTGTCGATACCTCTCCACCTCATCACTGCTGTAGGTGTCCCATATGAATAAATATGATGTGTGTCGATACCTCTCCACCCCATCACTGCTGTAGGTGTCCCATATGAATAAATATGATGTGTGTCGATACTTCGCCACCTCATCACTGCTGTAGGTGTCCCATATGAATAAATATGATGTTGTCGATACCTCTCCACCTCATCACTGCTGTAGGTGTCCCATATGAATAAATATGATGTGTGTCGATACCTCGCCACCTCATCACTGCTGTAGGTGTCCCATATGAATAAATATGATGTGTGTCGATACCTCGCCACCTCATCACTGCTGTAGGTGTCCCATATGAATAAATATGATGTTTGTCGATACCTCTCCACCTCATCACTGCTGTAGGTGTCCCATATGAATAAATATGATGTGTGTCGATACCTCTCCACCCCATCACTGCTGTAGGTGTCCCATATGAATAAATATGATGTGTGTCGATACTTCGCCACCTCATCACTGCTGTAGGTGTCCCATATGAATAAATATGATGTTGTCGATACCTCTCCACCTCATCACTGCTGTAGGTGTCCCATATGAATAAATATGATGTGTGTCGATACCTCTCCACCCCATCACTGCTGTAGGTGTCCCATATGAATAAATATGATGTGTGTCGATACCTCTCCACCCCATCACTGCTATAGGTGTCCCATATATAGAGAATACTACACTCATTCTCGTTAGATACCATTTTTACGAAACGAGTGGACTTTCTATGGTATCTGACCGAGCGAAAGAATGAGTGTGGTATTTTATTTATTACCCACGTTAAATATATATTTAAGTGTAAATACATAACAACTTTCGTTCGTTGACAGACCAAACTGAAACCGGTTGCAAAATCTGGTTGCACATTAATATTGATATATGACCAAATATGGGCATTGTTGACATGTTTATGCATACGCATTTACAACACAAACCAGCACCGACGCTCAAGATCCTTTTGGAAGAAAGTCTTCAACTTATGGTAATTCAAGCGCCATTTTGTTAGTACGCAGGACACCGATAAGAAAATTTGAAATGTCACATTAGCGCCGCGTTTTGAATATCGGACCAACAGTCGGTCACACTGCCGGGGTCCCGTCTGTGCAATCCAAATGGTTCGGTTTCCTTGATCTATCAGCTGAATTTATATCATGCCCGTTCCATTTTGGAAGAGGGGAATCAGACTGTTCGCCAAAGACATTCATGTTAACTGTACCACCCTATATACTGAAGACGTGAAAATCAACAAACTCAAATCTGCTTGCATGTCAGTGACAGCTTCGAACGATCGAAGGGCAAGGTCGCCACCGGAATAAGAAAAGACAACCGGGATCCACTCACAGCGTTTTACGCTAGAGATAGGGAATGTTATTGTTCACATTTGGGATGTTTGGGGCCACAAAATCAGAAGTCAGGCACACTTCCACGGAGTTTTCGAATGATTTGTATCGGAACTGTGAACTTTAAGTGATCTGGTCGTGCTGTCGTGTTCGTTCATCCATGAACAACACCTCCCGAAACAGCGCCACAAAATACGCTTCAAAGGGGACACCGATGGCACAACCGGATCATCCCAAGTAAGTCTCGATATCTGTCCAGATAGTTTTAACAGACTTCATTTCACCACGCTTATCCTTTTACGTTAAATCAAATTGAAAGTTGCGAAAGTGGTCGGGTGCGTCACGCTCAAGGGACGCGCTCGATCGGCAGTCGTACATTGTAAATCGATTTATAGATCTAGCTCGATTATATGTCTGTAGAAGCTCTATGCATAACTTATATAGAATGCAAACCGAATTTGATGCGTGTGACTATCTTGTTTGGTTTAATAAGGTGTTTGTAAATATCTCTCGTTCTCATGAATTTCTTCAGTTCTGCCGTGTAATCGCAAAATGAATGACGTCTCGCGATTTTTTATGAATGAAAAAAGTAGTCCCGGTGTGACAGAGGTCACGGTTATCCAATCAAAACGAATAAAACAAGGTCAACCTTGTACGACACACGTGTGACGTACGGATTAAGTATCTTACCACCTGTATCTTCACCACGTGGGTAATAAGAATAAATATGATGTGTGTCGATACCACTCCACCTCATCACTGCTGTAGGTGTCCCATATGAATAAAAATGATGTGTGTCGATACCTCGCCCCCCCAGGATCGTTGTAGGTGTCCTATATGAACAAACATTAAGAATGATATCTTCATGGTGGAGGGGGACACAGTCGTCTAAGGGGCTGCAATTCGCTGTGTAGAGTTGTGTCCCTTGAGTTGTGAATCCCAATTATGTTTTCAGGTTTGTCAGCATCATAGCCGTGCTCGTGGGTAACACCAAACAGGTAAACGTCTGAGACATACAACACTTTGGGCTTTCCTCCCACATTAAGCTGACACGCTGACATAACTAGAATACTGTCCAAAGTGGTAATAAACCCAACTCACTCACTCACCCACTCACTCACTATATTCGGTAATGCATGTTTAAACATCACTTACATTGTGTATGTCTTTTCTGTGTCAAATTGAGTGTGACATTGTTTCATGTTTTCATTATTACGTTTTTATGAAATATACTCTGATGTCATATTTAGTTAAAATAACTGTGACGTTATCGTGTTTAATTCAAGTTAACTTTTAAGTTGACACGATTTGTAATACAAAACTGTTGTCTCATGTTTTGTTGAAGAAACTTGTAGTGTCACAAAAGTGTAACTGTAGTGCATATGTCAAAGTCTGGTGCAGTGTCATTTACATATAAATGTGTTGTCATCCTAGATAATGGTGTCATGTCACCTCAAGATTTCTGTAATGTCATGTTTTGTTGAAGAAAGTCATGACATTTTGAATATCAAATGCCGTTTTTGTTGAAGAACGTCATGACATTTTGAATTTCAAATGTCGAGTTTTGTTGAAGAAAGTCATGACATTTTGAATATCAAATGTCGTGTTTTGTTGAAGAAAGTCATGACATTTTGAATTTCAAATGTCGAGTTTTCTTGAAGAAAGTCATGGCATTTTGAATTTCAAATGTCGTGTTTTCTTGAAGAAAGTCATGGCATTTTGAATTTCAAATGTCGTGTATTGTTGGAGAAAGTCATGGTATTTTGAATTTCAAATGACGTGTTTTCTTGAATGTAACTAATAAGTTAGCGATGATGCCATCTGTTGCTACCTCGACTATGGTGTGTTCTGTTATATGACATATTTCTGTTACATTATTCGGTTTGATGCCTGACATGATTGTATATCAGAATGCTTCCCCTATCGTGACATCTTTGTTTAAAGTAATGAATGTAAAGAGAAGGTCATATGAGACACCTACTGATGACATTTAGATAGAATATCTAAGAACGCTAATGGTATCTTCTAATTGCATCGTGTAGGATCAAATGGGTAAACCGTCTTTCGAAATATCTATGATAAGTAATTTATGTTCCTCAAGAAATTAATAATGTCTTTTGTTTCTGGGTGACATTGATGTAAAAGCTGATGCTAAATTCCGTTTGAAAATTAGAAAAACATGATTAATTTAGTTTGTGGTTTTATATGAGATGACCCTATGTCTTCTGGTCGGTAGTTGTCGCGGAGCAGTATTGTCGTTCTACAAAGATACGCAGAATTTAAAAAATAAAGTCATTCATCACCGATTGATGAGAATTTCGTTTTTAAGTGAAACAAACTGACATTTCATGAGATTATGGACGTGTTGCGATGTTTCCATGGTTATGTGTACAAAAAGGCACGAGTGCATGGCAGCCTGTCTGGTTTTCCTGAGATATTTGAATTTAAAAAGCTTTGCATTTACATCTAAAGCATATAGAACTGTGATAATATACAATATATTATTCCATTTATATTACCTATCTTTGGCCGACCTGTTTTATTATCAGAACCAAACAAAGAAGAGTGTTACTGCCATGTAGAGAATCTTCAAAACCAAACTAGGGTGTTATACTTCAACGCAGTAGAGAGTAGAGAGTTAAGTAGAGTTAAGTTCAGGTACAGTACACCAAACACAGAAGAGGGGTCATTTCAGGTACAGTACGATATGAACCAAACACAGAAGAGGGGTCATTTCAGGTAAAGTACGATATGAACCAAACAAAGAAGAGAGGTCAATTCAGGTACAGTGCACTCTGAACCAATCACAGTAGAGAGGTCAGGTCAGGTACAGTACGATCTGAACCAAACACAGTAGACAGGTCAGGTCAGGTACAGTACAATCTGAACCAATCACAGTGAACTGTTCAGGTCAGGTACAGTACGATCTGAACCAAACACAGTAGACAGGTCAGGTCAGGTACAGTACGATCGGAACCAATCACAGTAAACAGGTGAGGTCGGGTACGGTACGATCGGAACCAATCACAGTGAACAGGTCAGGTCAGGTACAGTACGATCGGAACCAATCACAGTAAACAGGTGAGGTCGGGTACGGTACGATCGGAACCAATCACAGTGAACAGGTCAGGTCAGGTACAGTACGATCTGAACCAAACACAGTAGACAGGTCAGATCAGGTACAGTACAATCTGAACCAATCACAGTGAACAGGTCAGGTCAGGTACAGTACGATAGGAACCAATCACAGTGAACAGGTCAGGTCAGGTCAGTACGATAGGAACCAATCACAGTGAACAGGTCAGGTCGGGTACAGACGTAGAGCTTGAAGTCGAGTGTAGTAAGGCCTGAACAACAGTTGAGTGTTACGTCATGTGTAGCAAGTTCTGAACAGCAGGAGAGCGTTACGTCATGTGTAATACGGTCTGAACACAGTTGATTGTTACGTTATGTGTAGCAAGGCCTGGGCAACAGTATAGTGTTTTGTCAGGTGTAGTAAGGTCTGAACAACAGTAGAGTGTTTTGTCAGGCGTAGTAAGGTCTGAACAGCAGCTTAGTGTTACGCTATGTTTAGCAAGGCCTGAGCAACAGTAGAGTGTTTTGTCATGTGTAGTAAGGTCTGAGCAACAGTAGAGTGTTACGTCAAGTGTAGCAAGGCCTGAGCAACAGTAGAGTGTTTTGTTAGGTGTAGTAAGGTCTGAACAACAGTAGAGTGTTTTGTCAGGTGTAGTAAGGTCTGAGCAACAGTTGAGTGTTACGTCAAGTGTAGCAAGGCCTGAGCAACAGTAGAGTGTTTTGTCAGGTGTAGTAAGGTCTGAACAACAGTAGAGTGTTTTGTCAGGCGTAGTTAGGTCTGAACAGCAGCTTAGTGTTACGCTATGTTTAGCAAGGCCTGAGCAACAGTAGAGTGTTTTGTCATGTGTAGTAAGGTCTGAGCAACCGTTGAGTGTTACGTCAAGTGTATCAAGGCCTAAGCAACAGTAGAGTGTTTTGTTAGGTGTAGCAAGGCCTGAGCAGCAGTAGAGTGTTTTGTGAGGTGTAGTAAGGTCTGAACAACAGTAGAGTGTTACGTCAAGTGTATCAAGGCCTAAGCAACAGTAGAGTGTTTTGTTAGGTGTAGCAAGGCCTGAGCAACAGTAGAGTGTTTTGTCATGTGTAGTAAGGTCTGAACAGCAGCTTAGTGTTACGTCATGTGTAGCAAGGCCTGAGCAACAGTGGAGTGTTTTGTCAGGTGTAGTAAGGTCTGAGCAACAGTAGAGTGTTTTATCAGGTGTAGTAAGGTCTGATCAACCGTATAGTTCTCCGTCAAGTGTAGTAAGGTCTGGACAACAGTAGAGTGTTTCGTCAGGTATAGTAAGGTCTGAACAACATGAGGGGTGTTGGGGTAGCCTAGTGGTTGAAGCATTCTCTCGTCACGCCGAAATCCTGTGTTGGATTCCCCACATGGCTGCAATGTGTGAAACCTATTTCTGGTGTACCCCACCGTGATATTGCTGGAATATCGCTTAAAGCAACGTAAAACCAAACTTACTCACTCACTCACTCACTCACTCACTCACTGAACAGCATGAGAGTGTTACGTCAGGTGTAGTAAGGTCTGAACAATAATGTAAGACTAAATACAACTATTTCCATCAACAGAAAAAAAACTAGCACTTATATATCTCAGAAATAGAAACAAAGTTGCAGCAGAAATGTCAGTTGCATGAACACCTAAACATTTACAAGCATGCCTAACAGCAAAATATTAAAAGAAACCTGGTAATAAGAGAAAGCAGCGCAATATCGGAAATACGTCAATACATGAAAAAGATACAACTTTATCGTCCTTTAATCTTAGATTAATGTTTAGCCCAGCGATACACTTCTCTTGTGACATTTCCCTGCTAACAGGGTCTCAGGTCTCAGTGCGTTCATATAAGAACACTTAGTGTATTTTGCAGTGATATTTAATGTGTTGAACTATTAGGAAGAGACGCTGTTTTGTAATCTTACGAAACTGGCGAGCAAAAGTTAGCATTATATCATGAATTTGCTAAATACTCGATTTTGATTGGTTAATCAGAAGACTAAGGAGTCTATGTATAGTCCAATCAAAATCTCGTAACGAAATCGACATCCGGTTCGTAAGCAACATGGATTTCAACGTGAAGATTTCGGTCGACTGCAGGATTTGCAATGGATGTGTACCGTCAGCTGGGCGATGACGCATATTTTCCAATTCTCTTCATGTTTTTAATTAAGGTGCTCACGTCATGTGATGCACTTCGCGAGGTAAGACTCCTTTTATTGCAATGAATACTGAACCGCAAAAGAAACGTCACCATGGATAGATATATGAGAAACCTTATTTGTCCAAACACTGTTAACATACTTTGAGACATATTAAAAAGATAAAACTGGGCAAAACTGATCATCAAGGTTGAAATTAAAGTGACAAATGTTCTTAAAGTGAAACACAACACTAGTCTCTGAGAAAATGGCATCACAAGTCCGTATCTCTTGTGTCCGCCATGAGCATTGATGACTGCCGTGCAACGTCGATACATGGAATGGATGAGGCGGTTGATGAATGCCATAGGCACTTGAGCCCACACTCTGAGGAACGCCTGACGCAGTTCAATTGCAGTTGTCGGCCTTGGTCGGACGTCATTCAACCGTCTTTGAATCTCGTCCCACAGATGGGATTTTAATCGGGACTGAAGTCAGGTCACTGCGTGGTTCTGATGCCAATATGCTGGATGAAGTCTCTTGCTGCTCTCGCGTTATCATGCTGAAACTCGTGGTTGCGGCGACGTGCCAAATGAGGTATGGCGTGTGGTCTCAAGACTTGATCAATGTACCGAGCTGCTGTGACACCATTGCCTCTCCCTGGACCGATGTTCTGGAAGACCACATGGCCGACCCTCTGTGCAAGACCAATTCCACCCACGCCATGATGATCGGACCACCCCACGAGTCTCTCTCAACAACACAAGCATCAGAATAACGTTCCCCACGGCGTCGCCAGACTCTGGTACCGTTGCTGGAACCTGTATATGGTCCTCACGTGGACTTGAAATACATTGGCTACTTGCCGGGCGGTTTGTCCAGCTTGCCAAGGGCTTGGTGTCGCTGATTTCTTGTCAATCTTGGCATGTGGTAGCAATTCAATAACGAATGAATGTTGTCCGATCTGGGTGGATTTTATAGGGCAAGAAAAGGGGGAACGCATATGCATTTCAATTAGTACGGAACTCACGAGCATCGGGTTACCATGGCCCTTGCCGTGATGCGTTTGGGCGGTCGGTTTTATTGTCATCTACTTTGTCTTTTTATCATCAAATTGCATTTTTCCGGACAAGGTAATGTTAAATTTTAGAAACTTTGACAAAAATACCCAGATATTTAAATGACAACTTTTCATGCAACGTTACTTTTTGGTGACGTTTCTTTTGCGGTTCAGTATATATCTTGATTATCGATCGCCGCCAATTTGTTTGAAGCAAATGCAAGTGTGTTCTTTTTTAAATTCAGTTTAGCGCGGTTCAATCAAAAGGTGACCTAGCTCTACATTGAAGACACGGTATGCTTATCTCCTATTTCACCCATGTAAAATGAAAGTAACAAGAAATGGTTATTCGATGGTGGTGTATTTGATACGGGTATCATAGTTGCAGTGACTGTTTTCGACCGAGTAACGTACACTTTACAACGCCATGATTTATATTTTTAACGACGATTATCAACTGCAATGTTATCCTATACAGTGTTTATGCTTGCTACGACTTCAAATTGGCAAGTAATATATGTGGGGTTCTGTGAACTTTTGCATCAAATGTCAACGTTTATTTTACGTTGACATCGAGCGGAAGGTACTCACAAACCTTTACTGATTAAATTGATGTGAATGACATTGCATAACTTGACGTAAGTTGTCTAAGCCATATTTTTCATAATTTCAGAGGGGCGGTGGTGTAGCCTTGTGGTTAAAGCGTTCGCTCGTCACGCCGAAGGCCTGGGTTCAATTCCCCACATCGTTGCAATGTGTGAAGCCCATTTCTGGTGTCCCCCGCTGTGATATTGCTGGAATATTGATAAAAGCGGCGTAAAACCATACTCACTCACTCACACCTTTTTTTTAGAACTGAACATGATACCCAGGCAACGTGTTCTGTGACAGAGTAAAGAGATGAAAGAGTGTTTCGTCAACAAAAGTGTTGCGATATAAACAGATATGGAAAAAGTAATTCGTCAATCAAAATCATAACGATTGGTTCGCCAAAACTTAATAGAAAAATGTTCAAACCATTACAGTATTTCGTGAAATGTCACATCTCGGTGAAAAATATTTATATCGCACAATACACAAACATTAAAGTGTGCAGACTCTGTGAAAGTGATTAGTCAGTGTTGGCGAAATCCCATGTGTCTCCTCAACTCGTGGTTCAATGGTGTTACTATCGTTGTTGTAGCTGCTATATTGGTCACAGTGCTGAAGGGAATTAATGCACCATGCTTTACCTTTGATGGCCCAATAATGGGAGTAGATCAGGGTAATGAACGTCAATTAATAATCTTAATGCGTTTGTTATAATGGTCTGCAGGCGGCCATGACGACCTCAATGTCCGAGGAGGACACGTGAAGTCAATGGAATGTATGCATGGAGATTTTACGTGAGCTCCAAGTAGTATTGGTTTCGGGGCATTGGTTGCCTGTGCTCATCATTCCAAAGTGTGTTAGTTCCAACCTTATTTCTCTTTCTCTGTGTAAATTAGAGCGGGGTCCGTGGTGATTATTTTCTTCATTAAAAATATACAGTCCGCAAGAGGCTATTTAATATCCTGGGCGTCCTGACATGGAATGTATTTCTCTTCGAGACGTGAAATGGGGTATAAAGTGGCTTTCCAGATTAGTGCAGTTAAATGTATATAGACGACGTGTGTATGTGTGTGTGTGTGTGTGTGTGTGTGTGTGTGTGTGTGTGTGTGTGTGTGTGTGTGTGTGTGTGTGTGTGTGTGTGTGTGTGTGTGTGTGTGTGTGTGAATGCAAATGATTTAGCACGCCACTGATTTACCACGCAGCAGTTTAACATCGATACCCCGCTCAGACAAAGTACACGGACTCCTAGGCCACCAGTCCTTGTTTTTGCCCCTTAATGTCGAGCACCAGGCATCTTTCTGGGCCATCTTTTTTTCTGGGCAGATGCTCTCTCCACTAGACCACGGAGGCGTTCTATGGGCAGACGTTCTACCACTAGACCACGGAGGCGTTCTATGGGCAGATGTTCTACCACTAGACCACGGAGGCGTTGTCTGGGCAGATGCTCTCTCCACTAGACCACGGAGGCGTTCTATGGGCAGACGTTCTACCACTAGACCACGGAGGCGTTCTATGGGCAGATGTTCTACCACTAGACCACGGAGGCGTTGTCTGGGCAGATGCTCTCTCCACTAGACCACGGAGGCGTTCTATGGGCAGACGTTCTACCACTAGACCACGGAGGCGTTCTATGGGCAGACGTTCTACCACTAGACCACGGAGGCGTTCTCTGGGCAGATGTTCTACCACTAGAACACAGAGGCGTTCTTTGGGCAGACGCTCTACAACTAGACTAGGGAGGCGGTCCCCGGGCAGACGCTCTACCACTACACCACGGAGGCCTTATCTGGGCTGACCATCTACCACTAGACCATGGAGGCGTTCTCTTGGCAGGCGGTCTGCGGGTAGACCCTCTACCACTTGACCACAGATGCGGACCCTTTTCGGACGATGCGGACCCATTGAGTCAAACAATGGCTTTGGACCACAACACATTTATTATCAGAACATCTTCAAGGTCCAGGGAACGATATTTTTTGTAAAACCTGAGAACAAATTCAGTATAATCAGTTATGATATTCGTAACTCGTGGTAGTGGCTATAAAAAGGCAAGCATAAGCCAAATATTTGTCATTCAATTGTCAACATTTCTCAAGTTCGAAAGCGCCGAAACTCAGCGCTGGCGATCAGAACATCACCATAGGACGTATCCAAGAGGGGAATCGCAGTCTTCTGCACCATTTGCCGCTTTTGGGACTGAAACACACATTTCAATTCCACCACAGACCGTCCGAGAACCGGCCGACCAAGAGTTACCACCCCTGCACAGGATCGCTGCATTCGACTGTTCCATCTACGTCATCTCAAGGCCACAGCTACGGAGACTGCGGGACGCATCCCTGCTTTGAGGAGGATATCAGACCAGACTGTCAGGAACCATCTTAGCGAGGCTGGAATCCGACCCATAAGACCAGTTATCGTCCCTGTTTTGCAACAGATCCATCGACAGCGACGCTTGCGATGGTGCCATACCTTACAGCATTGGAATTTGAGAAACTGGAGACGAGTGTGGTTTAGCTACGAATCACGATTTCTTCTTCATCGGAGAGATGGAAGACAACGTGTTTATCGTCGTGTAAATGAGCGTTTTGGTCCATCATGAGCATCGATCCACGCAATCGGGAGCCTGACCACCCGATCCCATTAGGCGCCTTTTACGGCAAGCATAGTCGCCTTTAACAACAAGAAAGGGTTGCTGAAGACCTATTCTACCCCGGATCTTCACGGTTCTCGTCATTTCTAATACAGACAATAATTGGCAAATGGTCTGAAATAATGTATGATACCCCTGTATCTATAGCGTATCCAAAGACATTTGGTAGATAATCAATGTTAACAAAGACATAATCAATGATTGTACTGATATTTCTTTGTGAATGTCTGTACGAAGTGTCATCTAAAGATACTACATTGAATAGATCTCTCTTTTCGAACATTCTTTGAAAGAATTTGGATCGAGTACGCCTGTTCACGGTATGGTGTATGTCCGCATTAAAATCACCGAGGATAATTACTTGTTCCTGCTGTAAGTACATATCATATGGTTCCATTACATAATAAAGTTGTTCGAAATACACCTGTCTATTAAGTTAGTAGGTTACCGAGCTCCAATCATGAAAGCTGACTTGTTGCCGGTCAATGGCTTTACGAGAGGTATATGGTCCATGAAATACATACAATGAGAAGTTACTAAATTGTATTATGGAAGAGTGAGTGAGTGATTATAGTGTTAAGCCGCTTTTAATTGAACCCGGGTATTCGGCCTGGCGAGTGAACGCTTTACCCACTAGGCTACCCGAACCTCCCTGGATTGTGGAACTTTTAACAGTATTCTAGTTATGTCACGGCGTGTCAGCTTAATGTGGGGGGAAAGCCCGAAGTGGTGCAGGTCTCATAAGTTTACCCCTTTGGTGAAACCCACGAGCACGAGTATGAAAAACCTAGAAACATAATCGGGGCGAACCGGGCTTCGTACCCACAATCATAGGTTTCTGACGTGCCCAAGGGACGAAACTCGCGGCGCCTTAGACGACTGGGCCACCCGTACCCCCTTGTATTGTGGAAGAAAGCTATGGAGGTGCATGTGTGTGAATGATCACGATTATTTGAGGTGTAGAGTGTAATACTTGTGTTTGTGCATAGTCGTCGACTGACCAATTATAAACAATAACTATATTTAGAAAAAACATATTTGGCTGATCTTATACACTGATATACATATGTCAAGAACAGAGACCACATGTAATACATATTTATTTCCATATATCGATAAGTTGTTGTTGTACCTTGATAATACACTGGTAGACGTGACAAGATTTGTAACATATGTTTAAAGATTTACTCTATTGTACCCTGGCAATTATAACCAGTATTAAGCAGTTATACACAGACATATAGAGAGAGTGAGTATGGTTTTACGCCGCTTTTAGCAATATTCCAGCAATATCACGGCGAGGGACACCAGCTTCACACATTGTACCCATGTGGGGAATCGAAACCAGGCCTTCGGCATGATGAGCGAACACTTTAAGCACTAGGCTACCCCATCGCCCCCACTGTCACCACAATAATGCCACACGTTAAGCTGACGACATTATATATGCGGACATTTATAATCAAGACTAATCCTCTTGTTACGGTAAAGAAATAATATACTGATTGATAAAACCTGGATTATGCCACATGTTACTGTGAAGACAATATATAATGACAGATAGAACCACGATTATGCCACGTGTTACCGTAAAGAAGATATATACTGACAGATAGAACCACGATTATGCCACGTGTTACGTTAAGAAGATATATACTGACAGACAGAACCACGATTATGCCACGTGTTACGTTAAGAAGATATATACTGACAGACAGAACCACGATTATGCCACGTGTGACGGTAAAAACGATATATACTGACAGATAGAACCACGATAATGTCCCGTGTGACGGTAAAGCAATTAAATACTGACATATAGAACCACGATTATGGTAAAGCAATTATATATGCTGACATATATAATCAAGATCAACCCGCATATTACGATAAAGCAATTACACCAGGATTGTGCCATATGTTTTCATAAGTCAATGATACACAAAATAATATGCCCAGGATTGGTCCGCATCTCACAACAAATAAAGAAGATGCCAAAACGTCCATGAAAGAAGAATTTGTGTTCAGGAAAATTCATCTCACAATTTACACATGTAATGTTTCTCAAATAGTTATATTCAAACTGAAGTCCTTGTTCCCCAAGCCGATTTAGCGACTAATATAAGATTACGTTAATGCTTTAGAATTGCAGCATCTGTAGGGCTACGCTCGCTTTTTAATCATTGTTTATTTTCAGTTATCATCATTTGTAGCACTGTGAATTTGCCCATGGGTGCACATAGCCTGTTCATCACAGCTTTTCTTTTGATGCTTGATCGCCGACTTTTCACATTAGATGTAAGCCACTGGCCACAACCCAAAATGTGTTACCATGAATTTTGGTATGAGCTGATTAACACTCAAAGCATCGTTGAGAGGTAAAGATGGTTACTGCTTCTCCCTGCGTCCTGTATATACCAGGTATATAGGCTGTACTAATATCATTATACACGTCAGACCCAGCATGCTGTATACCTGAGGAGAAAAAATGTATTCTTCATACACAGAATGAGCGAGTTTGGTTATCGATGCTCTGAACAGTATTTCACTTATATCACGGCGAGTCAACTTATTTGTAAATAACAATGAAGTGACACAGGTCTAAGACGTTTACCACATTCGCAAAACCCACGATCACGATATGGTGCTGAATTTAAAAATCCAATCGGGGCGAATCTGGGTTTTGAACCACGATCACAGGATTCTGGCACACCTAAGGGACGTAACTCCGCACAACGAACTGCCCCGCCTTGGACGTGCTCCTTTCACACAAAGAGTGCAAATTGAATGTGTCGTTTCAATACACGGTCGTCTCTCCTATCCGTAGGATCGTTGTTCACGATATGAATCACTCGAAATTATTTACAGACTCGTTTGTTTACAGGCCGCCGTGAACTTTATATATGACGGTGACGTCCCTTAAGCTCCATATAGATGTCTGCTGATCCTGAGTGAGTGAGTGAGTGAGTGAGTGAGTGAGTGAGTGAGTAAGATAAACGTCGCTTTAAGCAATATTCCAGCA
Organism: Haliotis cracherodii; assembly: GCF_022045235.1. Lineage (NCBI taxonomy): Eukaryota > Metazoa > Mollusca > Gastropoda > Lepetellida > Haliotidae > Haliotis > Haliotis cracherodii. The sequence continues at coordinate 12,719,436 of NW_027266270.1, read as the reverse complement.
ATGTCACGGCGGGGAACAACAGGTATAGGCTCCATACATTGGACCCATGTGAGAAATCGAACCCGGGTCTTCGGAGTAACGAGCGAACGCTTTAACCACCCCACAGCCTCTCTGTCTGATGTAATGTGACGACGTAGACACGTCATTCTCCGAGAATAACACTCACCTGTCTGTATCCACTTGGCGAGCTCTGGCACCAGAGAAACAGAGGGTATTGCAGGAAACTCGCGAAGCCACTGATCATGAACATGACGCCATACAGAGCGGCAAAATAGTCACTCGGGTATCTGCAGAAGAAGTGTGACATTCAGGCTTAGCAGCGACATTATTTCTCACAAAGATCTGACAAAATGTTAAAAGTCTATGATAAAACAATAAACTATTTGCACCTAGTCATTTCTTTTTATTTCTTAATGGTATTGTGTTATGATAAACATACTTAGAACACAAATATCCGAAGCATCGACTCTAATGCCCTGTTGACATAAACTAGTCACAGGAGCGGGTCAGGATAAAATATCGTTGAGCCAATTGCCCTCTTTCGTGTTATTAACACACATGGTTGTGTTTTGCGCCTCTTTGAACATTGTTTCAGCTTTTTCAATCTGTAACAGTTAAATACGTCCCTGAGATTGTATTGATGCAGGTCATATTAAGACGTGTACCGCGTTTGGAGAGCCCACGAGTTTGGTTATGGTGTGACAAACCAATAATCACGATCACTGGATCATGACACGCCTAAGGGGCGCAACTGTGCTCAGTGAAATGGAGATGCTCAGACTACTCGGCCTACCGCGTCCTTTGATATCAAACTATCGATTATATTATGATTCAATATCAATTTTAATAATTTAAAAAGTCTTGTTTTTAATGAGAAGGGAACCCTCTTGGGCCATATTATAATTGCAGAGAAATACACTAATTGTGTGTGAATGAACATAGACGAGGTACGCATTGACATGAAAGAAACATCAATAGTACAAGAATAAATATTTTAATATTTGCTGAAGTTATTTGATTACCACTTTTATATAATTGCAAATTTTAAAAATCAATCAATAAATACGCAAATCACAATCAAGCGGCATACTTTGCAACTAATCGAAGGTAATATAAAACAATATTTGATGATATTTGGTAATGCTAGTTATAAGAATATTTTTTATGTGTGCTGAACATTGATGAATTTTTTACAATATCTATACTGAACAACAAAAGTTCCTGTGACATTGAATAAGATTTAATGCAAAGTTATGTTTTTACCAAATCTGAAACAATTTCGGTTTGCAACAGATAAAAGACTCCTGTAAGTGTCCAAATGGTTTAATTTGCCATACTGACTTCAGAAAATGCGTGATTTTATTAAAAAACATGAACATGCCAAAATGTCCATTTACAAATCAATAGCGTGTGTGTCCACCTCTGGTTGCGATGCAAGCAACACATCTTTGTCTCATGGAATGGACCATGGTCCTGTGAGATATCTGTCTTTATATGCTGGAGCATGTTTCGAAGTTCCTGGAGTGTCTGTGGAACACGTGGTTGGCGTCGTAGGCGCCGATCTATCTCATCCCACATGTGCTCGATTGGTGAGAGATCAGGGGAGCGAGCCGGCCAGGGGATGACATTCACGTTGTTTTGTTGAAGGGAAACCTGAACAAATCGAGCAATATGAGGCCGAGCGTTGTCATGTTGAAAGGTAATGCCTGGGCCATGACGACGCAAAAACGGTAGAAAAACAGGGCCGATGATCTCGTCGCGGTAGCGCTGTCCATTGAGATTTTCCTCTACCACTATCAAAGGGGTCCTCTATCTTACTGTAATCCCACCCCATACCATAACTCTGCCGCCCCCGAACCGATCTTCTTCCATGACACAATGATTGACGTAACGTTCACCTGGACGTCGGCACACTCGAATCCGTCCATCGCTGTGGCTGAGGTGAAAACGAGACTCGTCAGTGAATAGAACTTGTCTCCGCTGCATGGCCGTCCAGCGTAGACGCTGTCTGCACCACTGTAGACGTGCTTGACGGTGGTTTCCTGTCAAAATGGGACGTCTGGCGGGTCTTCTGGCGACAATCCCTGCACATCTGAGGCGACGAGGTACGGTTTGTGAAGATATTCGTGGAAGGCCAGGGATGCTTCTTGCAGTCACTGTTGCTGGCTGGAATCGATTTCGTAGGTGTGTTGTTCGAATCCAGTTGTCGATTATTGGTTACGCGTGGCCTGCCACTCCGAGTATGGTCTCTGACTGCATTCGTCTGTTGCCAACGTTGCCATAAACACCAAATGGTGTTTCTGTGGACGTTAAGTTATCTTGCAACATCTCGTTGACTCGATCCTGCTACAAGCATACCTATGGCTCGCAGACGCTCGTTTTCGGACAGGCGTGGTATTTCGTAATATTGAATAATTGCGTAATTTTGTTGTTTTTCTGTGTGGTTGTTGTCAGCACTATGCTAAACAATGCATATGGAATCCCGTTAACGCAAATGTTTTTATACCCATACTTGGTTAGTGAAATGCATGGGGTTTGCATAAAAATCAACTTTTGAATGGAATGCATGCTTTTCTGTAGCAGTTGCGTTTTTGTGACTTGATTCCATACATGTACTACAATATTGAAAACCAAACGTTACTTGTTTGAAAAATACACTAAAATATTGGTGTCACAGGAACTTTTGTTGTTGGGTATAGTAGGATGGATTGTACCAGTAATTTACATTGGCTTTAACAGGTAGTACCTAATAAGGAACAGAGACTATATACAGGAATGTGTAGGATTCTTGATTGTATTATCTGAGATCCTTATCGGCATACTTTTCAACTAATCGAAGGTTATATAAAACAATTTTGGATGATATATGATAATGCTATTTATAGAATATTAAACGTCTGTAATGACAAGAATTAATGTTGAGCAAAAACTTACAACAATCTTGTAAATAGTGTCACGCCACTGTAGAGAAGTGTTCTGTATAGCACGGAAGTGATGGCTGTTATATACGTCATATCCTCTCTCTCGACAACAACGCATGCGCACAGTATCACGGCCAGGACGTTGGTTAAGACAATAGGCACAGCTAAAGCATAATGTGTCCTCGCCTTGTGGCTCCTCGTTTCTACATTTTATAGAAAAAATATTTATTAATTCAGGGACCGACCATTTCATACAACTTTGGGGTAGCGTGATTTTTACAAAATCTGATAATTCCTCAGGTTAAATAAACTGATTGTTGAACATCTTGGATGTCCTGTCAAAGCGTTTTGCCTATTGTTTTACTAAATATACTGTCGACCCATACCTAGCCAAATATAAATGGTGTCTGTCGTGTGGTTGGTTGGTTGGTTGTTTAACGCACTCAGCAATATTCCAGCTATATGACGGCGGTCCGTAAATAATCGAGTCTGGACCAGACAATCCAGTGATTATTATCATGAGCATCGATCCACACAATTGGGATCGATGACATGCATCAACCAACTCAGCGAGCCTGACCACCCGATCCCGTTAGTCGCCTTTTACGACAAGCATAGTCGCATTTTAAGGCAAGCATGGGTTGCTGAAGACCTATTCTAGCCCGGATCTTCACAGGTGTGAGGACGTTGATTGCTCTTGTCAATGTAATACGAAAAGAGCTGCGAGGAATTTCGGAATATCTGTCGAGCGTGAATTAAGTTTGTAAGTTCAAAGCCATGGCTCGGAAATTCAACACAAATTCTCGTGGGACAGATACTATGTATTTCCGTGTTGCGAATGTGTTGATGCGTTATTCTTTCTTGAAGCCATTGTTTCTGTTTGGGAAAATGAAGAAAAATGGAGACATCAGCTCTTTAATTCTATTGCCAACGTCACATTAAACAGCTGTTGATTTCACGAGCTATGTGCGTCTTCACATTCAATGAAAACAGTGCAACAATTGTCTCGAACTATCCAATCAGCATGAAGTAAACATAATAATGCTCAGTAATGAAAACTGACAATAATTTCACCTAAACTGAGTGTCAAAACAAAGTATACTGAGTTTGTTTTAATATAATTGAAAATTGAAACACCTAGCCCTGTTGTTATATTCAATTTGTCTTTTTAACCACCTCTTATTCCTGCAACGGTTTGTGAAAAGTAATTGGTGTAAAGCACTTTAAAGTAAAAAGTTTGGTTGGGTAATTTTGTCCAAAAATCCGTGAAATTGGGTTCAGAAATGAATTTGCAGCTTCATGACCCCTACCGCGTTTTAAATTTGTGCCGAAACAAGCAGATGTATTGATTTTCAAAGATAAAATGTCTTAGGTACGCATCTATTATATTTTAAAACATAAAAACATGTAGAAGTATTCTTTGAGAGCTGACTAAGCGCCAGCACAGTTCATGTTTTAGATATAATATCGCTAAGTTCGTGTTCGAAGATATTTTCAATTGAAAATCAAACATATGATAAAATCAACTGAGGCAAACAGCTTCTGTTGGTCCTTAGTTTATAACCATACATATACCACCTATAAAGAAATATAGAAATAAAAATAGGTGTGCAAGTGTTATTTAGACACCCAGGAGACAAATGGTCCCTGGAATTTATATGACGTCACACTGCTATATTGAAGAAATAAATATGATATGACGTCATTTATTATAGCGTCAAACCTTTTTTTGCCCACATCATTCAAGTGTCGTTGCAGGTTTTATATTCCCTGTATTTATTTCATCTTCTTTCTTCAAATGACCATGGATAGCATTTAGAAACGTTTAGAAATAATGCATGCTCTCAAGAGAGAGCTGTCATAAAAGCTTCATTCACGCCGAACAAATACAATAGGTACTTCGTGTAACTCGTAAATGATTCAGCTTATGGTCATTTCGGCTTTTAGATTCAGAGAAAGCATTGGAATATGTGGTGATGTTTACTTTGCAAAATAGCAATACATGGTACTAAATAAATAACGTTATACAGGGTGCAGACACTTCACCTGGCTGCATGGAGTAGAGGAAGTCCACCATGCCACCTGATAGTATGGACACTACCGGCGATGCCAGCATGGCTGAGAACATGAAGTCTGTCAAGAAGCTGACTGCAAGAAAAAAGCGATGATTCATGTACATATAAGGAATAGAATGTCTGGATGTCAACTTCTTTATTATGAGGAACACAACGTTTCAGAGTGTACTTCGCCCGATCAAGGAGTAAGCATATGATGTCTGATACAATTCCCTATTTTGACTTGTACCATATGTGTTTTTTCACGTGAACACTCATATGGATACGCTCACCTTTTCGCGAATACCTGGTATCTTTACTATTTGATGGTGATTCATAAAAACATGCTCATGATGAAGCCAGAATCTGCTTCATGAAGAGATTTCTATTGGGTGTGGAGAGGGTTTTGTCGCATTATATACTCCGAAACTTTGTGTTTCTCGTAATAAAGAAGTCCATACATTTTCTTCCTTATGTGTATCACTTCTAAATGCCTTTCAATGACTTTCATGTATGTTATCTATGTCTTAACAAATAGTTCATGAATACAGTCTATGTCTTAATAAATTTATGAATATAGTATATGAGTTAACACTTAGTTCATGAACATAGTCTATGTGTTAACAGAAACATTCATGTATATAGTCTATGTATTACCAACTAATTCATAGTATTGGTCTATGTCTTAACAACTACTTCACGAATATAGCCAACTAATTCATAGTATAGGTCCATGTCTTAACAACAAGTTCATGAATGTAGACATACAGCTATTGAAGTAATAACTCTCCTTTCAGTATGTCACACCAATCTATTAACAACTACAACAGAATTAGTAACTCTTTCAGTATTTACAAATATATATACATAATTATTATACATACGTGCCTTTACTATTAACAGTACAGGATGAAAGGACCAACTTTATTGTTTCTTTCATATCAACATTTGCTCTTTCATCTGATTTCATTTTTGTTTATATTCTGACAATAATTAGAAATATGGCAAATGCAAATCTACCATCTTTCAATGTATGTGTAGCTTCTTGTGTTAGTGATACATCGTGACTAGTTACCTCCATTACACACAAAAATAAAAAGTGAAAAAAGCATTTCCATATCTATACGAAAGTACATTGTACGATTCCAACTATGTATAAGCATATGTCTATTTATGTGGTATCCTGTATACAACAATACTTCAACAGACCGCGGTCATATAGCTGGAATATTGCTGAGTGCGGAGTTAAACAAACCACAAACAAACACAACTGTAGTGATAAGTATATTTATGATTGAGCAAATTTTTTTATAATAAATATTATAATCAATTGTCTGTATATTTTGATCATAACATAAATGCAAATGCAGACACAAAAACATTGATTTCCATTTAGATATGTGTAAATGTATATGTAGTTATGTTACATTTTAAATATAATATTATGCTGATAAGGACTGATCAAAGGCCATGGACATTTAATGTGATACTTGCACAATTATACAGAGACATCAAATGAAATAATTCTATTCAAAACCATGACATTGTACAACGCAGGAGTAAAGTGGAAAAATAAATTGATTTGGTTGTGGGAATTTGAAATATCATCAATTAGAATATTAAACGGCTAAAGTCTGGTGAAATTCAAAACGAGCATTATCTATTGTAAACATCTGATCATTGCCAAACCAAATTGGATATATTCATTGTAAATGAGTGAAAAGTAAATCCCTTGAGGCTAACAACATTATTAATGCACGTAGCCTTATCGGTGATAACACGGCATGCATTTGCATATCAAATAAAAGCGACAAAACCCTCTCCATATTCATAAGAAATCGTACAAGAGTTAATTGTGCGGTTCATGCAAGTACAAGCCAATTGCTCACTGGAACAAACGAAGGAACATATGACACAAGTCCAAATATGGAATTGTATCGGGGGTAATTTTTGTCACTGATGCGTCAATTTTGCGAATGTCCTCGACATAGATTTATATCTGCCATAAAACAATTAAAATATATTTCATGTATACAAGTGTGGAATTCAAACATGAGGAATAACACTTTAAACACCGATTGCGTATCTCAATTGCGTGGATCGATGCTCATGATGTCAACCACTAGAGTATCCGGTCCAGACTCGATTGTTTAGTCCGCCGTCAAATAGCTGGACTACTGCTGAGTGCGGCGTTAAACAACAAACAAACAAACAAAACAAATCACGTGAAAAGATTGTCTGCACGTACACGAACGCTGACGTTACCGACAAAGATGAATGTTGTACGGCTACCGATCTATTCGTCTTACAGTAGCGCGTACCCTAATACGACACTTGCGCGAACGGTTAAGACTGGACCTTTTGGGTGAAGGGAATATATATCAATAACTCTCACATCGACATACAACAACTGACTTAATTACTCTCACATCGACATACAACAACTGACTTAATAACTCTCACAACGACATACAACAACTGATTTAATAACTCTCAGATCAACAGACAACAACTGACTTAATAACTCTCAGATCGACATACAACAACTGACTTAATAACTCTCACAACGACATACAACTGACTTTATAACTCTCAGATCAACATACAACTGACTTAATAACTCTCAGATCAACATACAATAACTGACTTAATAACTCTCAGATCGACATACAACTGACTTAAATACTCTCACATCGACATACAACTGACTTAATAACTCTCACATCGACATACAACTGACTTAATAACTCTCACATCGACATACAACTGACTTAATAACTCTCACATCGACATACAACTGACTTAATAACTCTTACATCGACATACAACAACTGACTTAATAACTCTCACATCGACATACAACAATTGGCTTAATAACTCTCATATCGACATACAACAACTGACTTAATAACTCTCAGATCGACATACAACTGACTTAATAACTCTCACATCGACATACAACAACTGACTTAATAACTCTCAGATCAACATACAACAACTGACTTAATAACTCTCACAACGACATACAACAACTGACTTAATAACTCTCGGATCGACATACAACAACTGACTTAATAACTCTCAGATTGATATGCATCTTTTGACTTAATAACTCTCAGATCAACATACAACAACTGACTTAATAACTCTCACCAGTCTTTACACAGATCTACATGTGTACCTACAATAATAATAATAAAGCAACAAAACAGCTCTCAAATTGACATACATCTATTGAATTAACAACTCTCAGATCGACATACAACAACTGAATTTATATATTCCTCCCCAGCTTTACACAGATCTACATGTTAAGCCCATTTCTTGTGTCCCCCGCCGTGATCTTGCTGGAATGTTGCTAAAAGCGGCGTAAAACCATACTCACTCACTCACTCACTCACTCACTCACACGTGTACAGACAATAATAATAAAGCTACATAACCCTTTCCATATCCAATAGAAATCTCTGCATAAACAGAGCCGATTGTACAACAACTGAATTACTAATGCTCCTGCCTGTAAACATACACCTGGCGCCGTGATATAACTGGTATTCTGTTAAAAGCGGCGTTAAACCCAACTCACTCACTCACTCACTCACTCACTCACTCACTCATACACCGGTTTCGGATCTCACCTCTCTCTTCTACGCCGTGTGTGATATGTTCCAGCCAGGCATTTAAAGAACAAATAAAAAGCACAAATAGCAATTGAATCACACACGTCCATAGAAGCGTCAGCAGATAAAGAGGACTGAAGATGTACCCCAACAGTCGGCTGTTTCTGGAGGTTTCTTTATCCTCCTTCATCCTCGGTTCTTCACCATTCATTGACACACGGTTCCTCTCTTCATCTGTGGGAATAGTGTCCGTTCCCGTGTGGGGTTCACTAACCCCTGATCTTAGTTCATGCAAGGCACCACTAAGGAGAATTGTCCTTTCCGACATTTGTCTGCCATTATTGTCCTTTGCAGAAGCATGTTTTGACTCTTCAGATAAGACTGCTTCATGGTCTGCACCAGTGGTCGAATCGGTTTGTGTGTTTTTGATAAATTTCTTAGGAAGGAACGAAAACGTACTTATGACTACCAACATGTTCAAACATCCGATAACGATGAAAGACATTTGAAGAGACACTCCGTGGTCATATGCAAGCTGCAAAAGAAACCGAATTTCAACATTTTTTATGCTCAAGAATACTCATATACACGTCTCTCAGTGAGGGGTTTACAACAGTGGACCTTGGGCTATCATATCACCCTTTAGCACTAGTCCCAGCGACCGCCTCCGTGGTTTTGTGGTAGAGCGTCCGCCCGGAGAGCGGAAGGTCCGGGGTTCGATTCCCGACCGCGTCATACCAAAAGACGTTAAAAGATGGTACCTGGACTGGTCGGCTCGGAGTCAGTATACTGTGTCTGAGTGGGGTATTATGTTAAACTGCGGCATGGTATCTCAGTGAGCTAGCACTATAAATCGGCATCAGTCACACACACACACACGTGCATGCACGTCGCTATATAAGTGCAATAATCTTGGACGCGACGTTAAACCCCATTTCACCTCACCTCACTAGTTCCCAGCATTATATGGTTGGTTGGTTGTTTTACACAACACACAGCAATATTCCAGCTATATGTCCGCGGTCTGTGAATAATCGAATCTGGACAAGATAATCCAGTGATTGATATCATGAGCATCGATCCACGCAATTGGGACGACAGATATAGACTTATCTACGTAGGGCATTAATATATATATATATACATATACATATACATATACTTCTGTGGCGACTCACGGGATCGGGTTGGTTGGTTGGTTGGTTGTTTACGCCGCACTCAGCAATATTCCAGCTATATGACGGTGGTCTGTAAATAATCGAGTCTGGACTAGACAATCCAGTGATCGATATCATGAGCATCGATCCACGCAATTGGGATCGATGACATGCTTCAACCAAGTTAGCTAACCTGACCACCCGATACCGTTAGTCGCCTCTTACGACAAGCATAGTCGCCTTTTACGGCAAGCATGGGTTGCTGAAGACTTATTCTACCCCGGTTCTTCACGGGTCCCAGCATTCTATGAGTGTCATAAGAACCGAATTACTAGGATCGGCAGATCTCAATGTATGGCATGGCAGATTGTGAGTAATTGTTCCCTGACACAATTGAATTTTTTCAGTTCGGGGGGAACGTGTGGCCCAGTCGTCTAAGGCGCCGCGATTCGAGTTGCGTCCCCTGGGCACGCCAGAAACCTGTGATTGTGATTTCGAATCCCGGTTCGCGCCGACTATGTTTCTAGGTTTGTCAGCACCATACCCGTGCTCTTGGATTTCACCGAAGTGATAAACGTCTGAGAACTGCACCACTTCAAGCTTTCCTCCGACATTAAACTGACGCGCCGTGATATAACAGGAATATTGTTAAAAGCGGCGCTTTTAGTGTTAATAGTTTTACCTTCACACCCAGCATGACAGCTGCGGAGGCATCGAAAGCTCCACATATGAGGCCGATGACAGTCGGCCCACCTTTCGCAAACATGTACGATACCTACAATGAAATCAGTCAACATGAAATTAAGGTGTCCAGTTTCCTTCATCTGCATTCTGTGCATTCTACAGGACGACAGATATAGACTTATCTACGTAGGGCATCAATTTGAAGACTTTATATATTATAGCTAAAATGGATAGAATTATCATTAAACTGCCCGCATGTTATCAAAAATGAGCGGGCCACTGTAACTTGATAATGCCCTCATATGGCTTGACTACGGGCCATTATCACGCCCGCTGGTTTGTTCTATGACGTTTCCATATTTGTAAAAGTTTGTCAGTGACATTGGTGTCGATTGCAGTAAATATTTCAAAAACGATAACGCTATTTTTCATTATCATTTGCAGAAGCCCTCGGTCTTTTCAAGTTAATTGAACCGCAGGCTTCTGCAAATGATAATGCCCTGGACAATAGCGCTACCCTTATATTAATAATTGTTAATTGTGGCTGGTATCCAAATGCATGTTATTTGAGGGTCAGTTGTTTATGCATTGTCTCCAAATTGATGCCCTACGTAGGGCCATTATTCCCGTTGGGGGCATCGTATCCTGAATAGGATGGCCTTCTGTGGGGACTCACGGGATCGGGTTGGTTGGTTGGTTAGTTGGTTGTTTAACCCTCTGTTTGACGCTGCACTCAGCAATATTCCAGCTATAAGACGGCGGTCTGTCAATAATCGAGTCTGGACCAGACAATCCAGTGATCAGCATCATGAGCATTGATCCACGCAATCGGGATACGATGACATGCATCAACCACGTCAACGAGCCTGACCCCCCGATCCCGTTAGTCGACTCTTCCGACAAGCATAGTCGCCTTTTAAGCAAACATGGGTTGCTGAAGACCTATTCTACTCCGGATCTTCACGAGTCAACGGGATCAAGTGATGCATGTCATCGTATCCCATTTTGCGAAGATCATAATATCAATCACTGGATTGTCTGGTCCAGACTCGATTATTCACTGACCGCTGTCATATAGCTTGAATTTTGCTGGGAGCACTTTCAACAAAAACAAACAGTCCCACCTGGTTGTTTGTTTGTAATATCCCCATTCCGCCATTTCCTAGAGCCATGTAGCCAATGAACATCAGCCAAGGCGTGTCTGCAAGGCAAGGTAAACCCGCAAATCATGATATTATCATATAATCAATAGAGATGTGGTTTCGGAGTTCATTCATCTATCAAGCTATTGATATAAGCCTGTGTTTCTAAATACAGTTATCTAAAATAAGGATGATGCATTTATATAAGGTTCTTCATTTCATGTTCATAACCTTACTGTTTGTCATCATATCATTACATATATTTATGTCAGTTCATGTCACATCATTGGATATCAGGACAGCGGCATTTATTTAAGAATTGACAGTCAATTTGTGTGAGCTCTGTGGAGTATGAACCTTCGGAGCTTGTGACGACGTTCATGCAATGTTTGGCCGTCACTCACACAAAGTGACAGTCAATTCTTGTAACTTTTCATTACAATTTTTTTTACTTCAAAGGATATATTTAGTACGTTTGACTTACTGTTTACACAGACAGCAATACAACAACCAGCTGTGTCGCGGAATAATATAGTTCCTCAAAAGGAGAGGTGAAATGAGTGTATGTATGCACAAATTCCTCTTCAGAAACTTCTGACACAACAGTCGTATTCACATAATATCAACATTAGATGAGAAAAGTCTGTTTAGGCCTACCCCAGTAAGTCAGTCACAATGACACTGCGTCGTAATACATTTACATCAAGTACAAGACGTCAAAATGGCCGACACTATAAACATGACGGATGAGATTTCGGATGTTGTTAATGAACCTATGGCGTTTTCTTTCGCGTTCATGTGACCGACCTCTCGTCCAACAGAAAAGCCGTATATCGTGTAAACTTCAAATTAAAAAAATATCAGTTGGATCACGATAACGTCTTTATATATCACCTCAAAACTTGAAATGGAAATGAATTACAAAGAATCTACATTCTCGCGTCGGAACCTACTAAAACAATGCTGCTTCTGCAGTTCTGATGAAATATGCTTCATACGTATTTAATACGGTAGCTTACCTGTAGATATGACAGCGAACATGGTTGATCCAATCACCAATAATGTTCTGAAAAGTAGATATATTTGGATGAAACGTTACTTCACACTTATGTTCACTTTCCCCTACAGTCATACGTGTCCCCTATCAAGGGTTAACACACTTTCTGGGGCTAACACACACACACACACACACACACACACACACACACACACAGAGAGAGAGAGAGACACACACACACACAAGAAACACACACACAAAACACACACACACAAAAATGAAAGTTGAGGATTGGGAAGTTGAAGTGGTCCCTGTCACACATTCTTATTGAGAGTGTTTTGTCACTCTGAAAACATTTTTCCAGTTGTAGCTCCTCCTATTTTTAGGCGAATTTAGGAAAGTTAGTGATCAATGGTTGCGTGAAACATAGGAGAGACGGATGGAACACATACTATTATGAATGACTTTACCCCCTGGGAAAATATTTTGGGGGCACCATTTGTTCTCACAGCATATACAGTGTATATATAGGTTCTATTTGTTACTATCTGGGAAAATGGGCATGTGGGGACATGAGACACATAAGAGCATTTTTTATAGGATTTACGATAAAACAATGTGTACAGCACTGTATTTGTCACTTCCTGTGACGGGTTGTGACGTCACTATGGGGCTTTTAGCATTGAATATATTTATAACCTGTATGAAGCCGAGGCTTTGTTTCCCTCTATATGGACCGCCTCCGTGGTCTAGTAGTAGAGCGTCCGCCCGGAGAGCGGAAGGCCCGGGGTTCGATCCCCAGCCGCGTCATACCAAAAGACGTTAAAAGATGGTACTTGTTGTTACCTTGTCTGGCGCTCGGCATTAAGGGGCTAAAACAAGGACTGGTCGGCTCGGAGTCAGTATACTGTGCCTGAGTGGGGTATGCATGCTAAACTGCGGCATGGTATCTCAGTCAGCTAGCACTATAAATCGGCATCAGTCCGGACTGGTACAAGCTGCCACACAAACACATATACGTGCAATACGTCGCTATATAAGTGCAATAATCTTGGACGCGACGTTAAACCCCATTTCACCTAACCCCACCTTCCCTCTATATGCAGTAGCAATGGCTGAGCCCTCAGACTGATTAACAATTCTGGTTTAATAACTTTACTTCTGGGTTTTGGAACACGCATGTGTTATGCACTACATCTATCAAACATACCTCTCGCTAATAAAGGTATATACACTTGCAGTTTAATGAACTTAACCCTCAGTCAAATGCCAAACAAATGAATGTTCGCACTTTTCAAATGAAGGCCCATATTTTAGAAAAGGATTCTGAAACCCAACTGATGAAGCTTTGTGTTTTACAAAGGTGGGCCAACCTGTTGCGATCACCACACATATGACGCAATAGCTTGGGCCATGTTTATGAATGTTTTAACAGTACGCACATAACAAGATCTACAAACTAACATCTTTCTAAACTGTCGACCCATCTACAAACTTCTCTATTCAGAATGAAGTAGCGCCAACAATTGAAGGAAACTCAAATTCACGAGGTTTTTATTTCACTGGAAAGAATCGAATATTCAATATTGTACAATTTGCGGATGGAAAGATGAAAATATTAACAATGACCATATAGCCTATATAGTACAATGAACAGCATAAATGTGTCACGTGACCCCGACTTGTATCTGTACAAAGCCAAACTAAACATCTAATAAAGGAATTTTTTTTTAAATCCACTGACGTAGTGGTATCAAAACTTTTAAACTATGACAATGGATCCAATATAGGTCATGCGGCAGGGCATGCACATATGTCACGATTACCTGCTTATCGTCACGATTTGTGAGAGAAGGTTTGTCAATATAAAACGTCATGAAATAATCAGTCTCCATTATCCTCCGAAACAGATTCCATTGATCGTAAAAGGCAATATGGCGGTGAAATTTATATATGAGGGATAAATGAAAGTCAGTAATGGCAGCAGCTGTTCGCCAAAAGGGGAACCAGCCGCTAGCACCTGCCATTCACACAATGGACATCAACAAAGTAAATGTTTTATGCCTGACAGCAGTACTCATGCCTTGCGGCCTGTAAACAAACCAGACATTCATTGTTTCATGGACCAGAAACTCCAGTGGTACAAAAGCGCATTTAATGATTTTGTTAAAATTAAAAATGATAAGTGAATTTTGAATTTCTTTGTGTACCAGCAGAGATTCTGTTAATTGTAAGTGAAGAAACGTTTGAGAAATATGTACCTTTTGCAACACAATCGTTTTAGGGCAGTTGTTTTAAACTTCAAAAGAATGTTTAGGCAGTGTGTATTCATAGCTTTCGGCCATGGGAGCGGTGCCAATTTACACTCAGAGGGGTACTCAAAGTACGCGATCTAGACTACCAAATGTCGGACTTTCATTTTTGTGGCTTAGTGGGTTAGAACGCTGACTTGTGTGCTGGCGATTAGGTGCCCTACTCTGGCAAGTGTGGGTTCGAATTCCGGACGGGACTCAACCCAAATAAACTACAGAAAGTAAAGAAAGTGTTATGCCAAATATAACATTTGTTACAAGAATTATATGTTTGGAAAGAAAGTTGATATTGTTGTAGCAAAATAACTATTCCAGAATGGTAATATGAATATCATATGCAAGTTTCGTGTTTAGGCACATTTCAATTTCTAACCAAAATTCCTTTACCAAAACGCATACTACATACACATGGGATAAATGTTTAGGTTTAGAGACACAAAAAGAGCATATATTCTCATCCATTAACTTCAATAATTCCTTTTTGGTATATAGAGCTCTATTTATGATTGTGTACTGGGAATCTATTATTAGTACACATTCTACAATTAGAGAAAACATTATTCTATAAATGCATGTTATTGCACCCACTGACCATCAAATTGAATTATATACAAATGTTTGTATCATCTTTCTCATCATTAAACGAGTAGCATAAAACCTTATAGTTATGGTTCAAACGGCACCAATCGAAAACGGCAAACATGGCATTGTATCTTCATACTCATGTATACTATTTTGAATATAGAATTAATAATAATTAGATAAGCATTCTTTAATATCATATAAAACTGTAAATAGTGGTTATATTTAGTTCATTTTCAGTATTAACTGCGTGACTGCATAACGAATATATCATTAATAGTATATCGTATGTTATAACTCTACATGTGTTTTATATATTTTTTTTTTTGGTGTCGTTTTGTTGGGTGATGGTGTGGAGTGGTGGTATTGAACTAATTCTTGTTTTGAAAAAATATGGATGTACATGGGAGTACTGAAAAGTAATTAGTGGCGCCTCCTTTCAAAGTGGTCAGATTATCCGCACCTGGTGAATTACGAATATGTCAGGCAGGTTTCGGGTATGGACAAGGAGGCTCGTTGTACCTGTATAATAGCGACATGAGGACGATTTGAAGCATTTTTGTTATGACTTGTCTTATCTACTTGTCAAATACTGACTGGATTCCTCGTTCTACTCACTGAATTTCTGCCAGCTTCAAAAACTATTCTGGATTCAAGAATGGTTTTAAGACACGTTAATTATAGATACTTTTGTAATGGAATAAAGTTTCCCGACAGCCAAACCTTCAACGGGAAGGACACGTGTATTTGGTATTTCCAAATTGAGAGATTTCAGACATTTTTAACTGAAATTAAAAATCCATTAAATTTCCTAAAAGTTGTTTCCATCATAAGTATTTATACAGACACAGAAACATACGTTTACCCTCTGTTAACTTTAAACATACATGTGAAATTACAGTTTAAATGAAAAAAAAATACTTTTAAACATAATATCAATCTTGACTGGGCCCAAATGCGTTTAATATGCATTTGGATGCTCAGCTATTATGTTTTGGAATAGAGGGGATATATCGTTTCTGATAATATGTTTATTCTCATTTTGTTACTTGCTAGCGGTTTTCATTTATAGGTATAAGGGGGGCACGGGTGGCCCAGTTGTCTAAGCGCCGCGATTCGCTGTGCAGAGTTGCGTCCCCTGGGCACGCCAGAAACCTATGATTATGGGTTCGAATCCCGGTTAGCCCTAATTTTCTTTCTAGGTTTGTCAGCACCATACCCGTGCTCGTGGGTTTCACCGAAGTGGTAAACGTCTTAGACCTGCATCACTTCGGGCTTTCCTCCCACATTAAGCTGACACTCATTCCTCCTTGAGGACGTACACCAGAGAGGCCCATCCTGCATAGTAACCGCACAAGTGGAAGATCTCAAGGAAAGCCCAGGTTACCATCAAATATTTGACACAGCTGAATGTGCTATTCAGACACACCTCAGACATTGCAATGTTTGTCACAACTGTTTAGTTCAAACAAAATTCTAAACGATATGCTCAGTATCATATATGAGAGAGTACATGTGTCCCAAATTGTACAGAATCATAATGCATCTAATCATTGTGAATGCTGTACAGTTGTGACATATGTTCAATTGTCTACACAATACATAATGCAACAGCAGGTAATTAAAGTCAGACAACTATTAACAGCAGGACCCTGGCATTCAATTAAGATAAATCAACTGTAAAAAGCCAGTGTGGCGAAACTAAACAATTCTTAAAAGTGTGTCTCCCTTCGTTACTATTAATGCCAAACTTTATTTTCAAATAACGATGATGTCGTTCCGGTAACGTCACACTAAACAGAGCTGGTGAGTGAATTGGTTTAACGTCACTTTGAACTGTAAATGAACGTCAAGCAAATGTCAGCCTGAGACAGATTTGGCAGTGGATCGGTAATGGTGTGGGGTGGCATCATTGTGACTGAGCGAACGGTTGTTATGTGTTACCACTTCGTTCAATATTATCCTACAACTATTACTAGAAACTAATATCCCTTACAATTTTGGAAATGTTATCCCCTACTTTTTCCAGCCTCCAGCGCAATTATCTTAATTACAAACCTTTAAACAATTTCTGTTTAATGACATAACTTCCGGTTTGGGAAACCACATGACTAATGCAAGAAAACTTTTTTAAAAACAGTCATATGTCTCTATGGCTACCTTCAGTGTGCAAGCTTACGTTGAGTTTGTAATTGATATCTTTCCCGTAAAAACTAAGCCTCGTTCTCAAGTGCGATTAGGACCATCTTTGGTCAATTTTCCCAACTATAACTATACCTGATAGGCAATAAATGGGCTATTATCATGATACGACATCTTACATATCTCTCAGGAGGATACCATCAATTCCCAATTTCGTTTTTATCTCCTGAATTTTATGATGGTATTTTAAAAATCTTTTGATTAGATACCTCAGGGTATAGAGAGGATTTTGTTGAATACATTCATTTCCTTCAAGGGCGAGTGGGAGGAAAAACAACAAAGAAGATAATGTTTCCCCCTAGGATGAACATATAAACTTCGATAAACAGATCCACTGACTTCCAAATAAATACACATTAAACAAATGCTTTAAGTTCTACATAGAAGTAATGCACGCACTAGCCACAAGTTGTATTAAAATGAAAATTCTTACGGTAGAGGCATGCAGGATGTAGAAACAGTTTGTCCACAATATTGGCACCCAATCAACTTGTAAATAACAGTAGTTGTAAATAAATTGAGATAAACACGAAAAGATAAACCAAAATAGTTGTTTGCGTTTCAGCATTTGGCACTAGTTGCTCATAAAAAGTATTCAAATATAACTGATATTAGTAATAAGTGCACCATACGTTCACCTAAAGTCGATGCTAATTATCCCTCGACCAGCTTCAGTCACTCCTCCAGTACAAACGTAAGCATAGTGATATGATGTTTGGTAAAGACATAATATAATGTGTCTAACTTAACTTGGACAATGATGGTGACAATAACACAAAATCTCGGTTGGATCAATTCCAGTTTGAACCATTAATATATTACGGCGCTCACTAGTAACTATCATTTCTCTTGCAGACAAATATTTACATTGAGTTGCTTCAGGGACACGTATGTCCCTCCTCTTCAACCGTCATTTTGAAATCGAATAAAACTGAAACTACCGTATTCGACGTAATAAACTCCCAGGGCCCTCTCAAAATTACAAATAGGGGCTCTTATGAGAATAACATTTTGGTGGAATTTTTTTTTGAAAGAACGTAAATTTCGTGGTTTATGCTGACAGTCTGAAATAATACAAAAGAAAAGTCTTTGCGTATTATACACGACATTTATATTTTTCCAGAATTTAATTACTCATAATTAAAGGTGCATATAACACACAAGTGTGTATTATACACGAATAAATAAGTCTTGTGCATATTGATCAATCGGAAGGGGTGCTAATGGAAATTGTTCACTAGCCAATATATTAGCAAATATCGCAGTGGGCGCTTACTAGAGCGGGACGCTTATTACGGCGAATACGGTACATCACGCACACGAAAACACTTGACAGTTTTTAATTCCTGGGGTAATTTTCTGTTCTGTGATATCATCCCTCCTCTGAAAATTATGTACATCGTAAATAACACTATTATTTTACATTTGACTGAATCAGTATTCACGGCGTAATTTATTGTATGTTTTGAAATCTAAATATCAGATATTCAGAACATAAGACATTATTGTCTGAAAGGTCGCCAATAACAACATTAGAATCGTTTGACATATTTGTCGGCATCCAGATGTTAACTTCTGACTTAGCAACATAAATTTCGCCCCTTAATACCCATGATAATCTCATTAGTAGTTGTTAAACACGACTGGACAACACTGAACACTGTCCCATTTTTTCAAACCAGTCTCACTTCTACAATGTATTGTACACTCTCAGAGAGAGAATTTCATTTTCTACATCATAGGTTTAGCCAGAGGATGACCCAATGCCGCGCGAGCGGAATTCTTTCGCAATGTTCACACAGACTAAGTTATGAATATGTTCGTCAGAAAAAAAAAGACTTTTCGAATTTCAAAATAAAAGGCGCCGCTAAAAATCATAAATGTACTTACATGCAAACGATTCTTGTTGTCCTGATTCCATACACAAAATTGATATGACCCATAAGCAGGGTAATAAAAGTTGATAGCACACTGCAAATGGCAACACACAACTCAAACATGGCATCCTGGTCAGTGCATCCAGTCACACTGCGTTCAGAGGTAAAGCCCAGTGATACATTATATCCTTCAATCAAACCCAAATCTCTTCTATATGTAAAGTCATAATGTATTGGTGCTGTGTTGTTGGCATATCTCTGTGATGATCCTTTGCAAAGGAAGCTGTAGATTCCTTCCTTCTTAAGAATGTAAACCAGAGAGGCCCAGCCCGCATAATAACCGGACAGAAGAAAGGTCTCAAGGAATGCCCAAGCAGTGACATAATATCTAAAATACGTGCAACGACTATTTAGATATTCCTCGAACATCGCTGTGTTTGTTACCTTAAACGTGAACGTCAGAGAACAAAGCGTCAATTAGAAGTAAAATAAAACGGTATGATTACTCGCATGTAATGTGAACCACTCATGGTTATGTTTATGGAAATTATGGAAATGTGTTTTCCTCTTGTATATAATTATAAAACAATTAAAGGTTTGTTGTGTTCATTGTAATTACTGCATTCTGATAAGCTTAGTAGCTTACACGCGTTGTTGTATTCATTTCCCAATGAATGTTAAACATTTAGCTACGACCACCGAAGCGGACTACATATATTACTACGAATGTTGGGGAATCTCAATGTTACAGTCGAGAGAATTCCCTTTTAGTCTGCTCACGTGTATCGTCATGCACAGGATATTTAGCGAAATTCCTAACTACCCTTTGAGACCGAAGGCCGAGAAGGAATGAAACAGCAAACGTACAGGCTCGCTGGTCATTTTTTTCCGCTCGCCTAGGTTCCACAAATTTCATGTCTTCGGGTTTCATTTCTCACCCCATTTTTCCAACTATGTCTTCCCGGAGCTAATGTTTTGATCTGGCGGTGATGACAATGTCATTTGAAAGAGCCTCCTTCTTCCGGACATATTTCTAGTCTGTCTGTTGCCGTTCTTCTCGCAGCTTGCCTTGATTGACAGGTCATATGAACCTTGTTTTGATCCTACTCTCCGTTGATTGGCTACTGACTGTGTGGGCGCGTTATGTGCATAAATTAAACAGTCACCTGATTCATATCCGCTATGCAGATTCAAACAGTTTCAAAATCGTTTGTTTTTTTATTCATATCCCAATGAACCGAAACAATACACAGTGAATCCTTAACTGTTTGCGTAAAGGTGAGCGTACCCTGCACCACCGGAGTCACCCATCACAAACACACTCAAGGGCACGTAAGGTGTCCACCTGAAAAACAACTTGTTGAACGCGTTACTATGGCTATACACGTGTAACCCTGATCAAACATGTTTTGAGCAACAGTCGTATTATGTTGTTTGATATGTTAACAGAAAGTCCATGTTAGATTATACTTTAACAGTTGTGAAATGTAGACACCAGGCTATATCAGCTGGACTATTGCTCAACAAAAAGGGAAAGTTATTGAAAGCCAGTCTTTTTGTCTGAAAAGCATATATATATATATATGGCTTTCAACAACTTTCTGAAAAGCATATATAAAGGGCAAGACTGGATTTCAATAACTTTCCCTTTTTGTTGAGCAATATATATATATATATATATATATATATATATATATATATATATATATATATATATATATATATATTGCTCAACAAAAAGGGAAAGTTATTGAAAGCCAGTCTTTTGTCTGAAAAGCATATATATATAAATATATAAATTAATATATATATATGCTATATATATATATATATATATATATATATATATATATATCAATGAAGCACGATCAATGGAGACTACCAAATTAAATTCGTTATTGATATTCTGCATGTAATATCTTCCATCAACCATGAGATTATATGTTTCATGTCAATACTTATCTAAATTAATTTCGTTATCCCATAAGTCTAATCATTATTACAGTATCAAAGAATAAATCTACAAATTATCTATCGTTCCTATTGATCACATACTTACTCGCAATATTCAATTTATTTTGGGGGGCGGTGGGGTGCGGATGCCGAATTGATATCATGACCATCGGGATATATGAAAATAGAGCAGGAATGTTGCTTTACTTTTTCACAGGTTTATGTGCGATAATTAGACATGTATCTTCCCTAATTAAAGTGAATAACTGAGAATGTCATCGATAGCAAAAATATGTTGATGTGTTACAGTTGGAACTGAAAATAAATAAGCAGTTCACTAGATACTCTCCCTGGCCCATCTTCCCGAGGCAAGAGAGTTAAACTGACTATTAAAGTCCAGTTTCCACCCTTTCCGAACTAGGCTGGTATTATGGAGTTACATTTTGGCTGGACTAACGAGTCTATGCATAGTCCAATCTTTCATGGTCAGTTAACTCCCTTTGCCTGGGGAAGATGTCCCTGGCTTACATGTAAAATTGGGGAATACACTTAACAACGATTCAGGTCATTCAAGCCTGGTTGATTTCCCATATTTCAACTTTTAATCTCTGTTTAAAACTCAAGAATGCACTTACATGGAAAATAGTCTTGTAGTCCTGATTCCATAAGCAAAGTTTATTTGACAGATGAGCAGGCTAAGGAAAGTTGATAGCACACTGCTAATGGAAACACACAACTCAAACATGGCATCCTGGTCAGCGCATCCAGTGTCTTCATCCTGCAGGATCTTAGTGCCTTCTAAGGTAAAGTTCCCATATTGTCCGTAAGTTGTGTTGTCCACAACACCAAAGTATCTCCTGTATGTCATGTTAGCATGTATTGGCATGTATTTGTATCTCTGCGATGAACCATGGCAAAGGGAGCGGTATATTCCTTCCTTCTTGAGAACGTACACCAGAGAGGCCCACCCAGCTTTATACCCGGCCAGGAGGAAGGTCTCAAGGAACGCCCAAGTTGCAACAAAATACCTGAACCATCTATTCGGATATTCACTGCACATCGCAATGCTGTCCACATATATATCCACGTTTACCTGAAATATGCTAGAAACATATATTAAGAACAAAAATAAAACAATATTATAAGCATAAAATATTTTAAACTGTTAAATCATCCAATACATCATTACTATAAGCTTCTTAAAAAATAGAAGCAAAGGGCAACAGACATTTGTTATTGATAGGAACGATGTGACATTGTCTGTAATGCACGTTCAGAATGGCAACTGAATTCCTGGCTCAGAACCAACCGCGAGAACAATCATAAGTCTTGGTTAAACAATGGCGCGCGAGTTATGACTCCAAGATTCAGAGTTCTCATTGAACAAAGCGAGCTCAGTGCCAACACCAGAGTTCCCATTGCACAAAGCGAGCTCTGTGCCAATACCAGAGTTCTCATTGCACAAAGCGAGCTCAGTGCCAATACCACAGCTCTCATTGCACAAAGCGAGCTCAGTGCCAATACCACCATTACGTCAATACTGTTTTATAGAAACACTTTATATTGTGTGTTTGTATTTTCTTGTGTGCTGAAATAGGTAAAAGGTTGATGATTGGATAGATTGGCGGATAGTATGTAGTTTAACGTATATTGTCGATGCTGGAATGAAATACAACAAATATTTTGTAATGTCGTGTTTTTTTACTATTAAGCGTTTCATATTATATCAGTCACATTACCAAGAGGTGGAGAGCTCGAATGATTTTGAAATAAGCAATGATCGTAAGCCCACTGTTGCTGTCGTGTTCCAGCCATTTGTTTTGAAAGACGTAAAACTCTATTCTCAAATCTCCCAGTTGCTCTCGTAACTCAGCTTTCCATTGGTTGGTTGGTTTGTCGTTTTACGAAGCACACGGCAATATTTCGGCTGTATGATGGCGGTCTGTAAATAATCGAGTCTGGACCAGACAATCCAGTGATTGACATCATGAGCATCGATCCACGCAATTGGGATCGATGACATGCATCAACCGAGTCAGCGAGCCTGACCACCAGATCCCATCAGTCGCCTTTTACGGCAAGCATGGGTTGCTGAAGACCTATTCTACCCTGATCTTCACGGGTCCTTTCCATCTCTGACTTTAAAAAAAACTAAACTACCAAACCTAACGAACGTTCTCCCTTTTTAAAGCCTATTTTTGGTCGTTTTCGTCACCGAAAGTGAAACAGCGTCACTTCAATGTTGACTTCAATCATTCACGTCGTACGTGAGAGTGTTTCATACACGAGGGGGCAACCCGGAAGATCCGGGTGAGAATTGCTCGTCAGCAATCCATTTTTGCCGTAAGGACGGCTAACGGGATCCTGTGGTCAGGTTCAGTGAATTGTTTGATGCATGCCATCGTAGGCCAGTAGCTGAAAATTGGAACCTAGCCCTTCACAGAGAAAAGTTAAAAATGATGCCAAATGTATTAAGCAGTAAAATATCTAATTCAATTATTACATGATCCTGTGCACATGTAGCTTATATTCTATTTGTTCGACAGAACATTATTGTTCAGGGCCGGATGGCGCCACACAATGGGCCTTTTTTCCACAATACAAACTGCAAAGCGTAATACTGCAAAGTCCTGAAATGTCCCTAAGAGCATGACAGAACAACTGCTGTTTCACACAGCAGGGGTAATTTGATATTTTATTCCTGGGACGAGCTCCAAATTCACTCAATGATTCGCACTCGTGTGAATAATCTTCTATTCAGTAGGCATTACACGCAGTGGGATGGCGTGAAATTACTTTAGATATACTTCATTGCCTGTCCTTGATATATTGTTAGTACCGTGCATACACCGGAGATGACCGCGAGCATTGACATCGCCACGCGCTTCAGCATGATTGCATCTAGGCTACAACTACATAAGTATAAATCAGCCAGACATGTATCCACTGATATACTGCATTTAATATACTTCATTCACCCAACAGTGGATTCTGCGGCAGTGTGAACTGACGACTTCCGAGCTTGAGTGAGTGAGTGAGTGAATATGGTTTTTCGACGCTTTTAGCAATAGTCTAGCAATATCACGGCGGGGGACACCAGAAATGGGCTTCACACATTGTACCCATGTCGGGAATCGAACCCGGGTCTTCGACGGGACGAGCGAACGCTTTAACAACTAGGCTACCCGACCGCCCCTCCGAGCTTGAGACTCTGTCTAGTCAGCCTTTGCTGTTGACACTATCTACAGATTCAATCCATGAATTCCACCGAATTGAATATCTAAAGCTACACTAGATCGCATTGTCTGATGTCCATTTTATGGTGATCTGGTCTGATGAGTCTGCTTAGATAGCGTACTGGGTCAAAGAGCGCAATTAACATGAGATTACACACAAATTCTACTTTTACATACTTAATTGTAATTTGGTGGTACTAAATTATTAACACGATTAATTGGCTTTTGAATACATTACGATAATCAACTGTTTACCGTTAGTGCATAAATAATAACAGTAAATATATTTCACTACGTGATGACAATGACTCACCCTGTGGTTAGATCGACGCACACTGCAATCCCAACACGTCTCTCAGTCGCATTGCAGCATTTAATTAAAGGGGCATCTGCGGTAGAGCCAACCGCACTCTTATACGAGTGGGCTTATACGAGAGATCTGACAGGTCAATGTTACGTCATGATAACACACAAATGTCATCGGTTAATGTGTAAACGGGTGACGTCATATAAACACCCACCCATGTGGGCGTTTCACAACAAGAACGTTAGTTTTAATGGTAATGGTAATATATCTATCAGACGATTCCAAGACTTTTCAACAAACGGGTAGGTCTGTGGTTCCAAAACCTACCTGCCAAGACGTCTTCACATCTTCTTAAAATGACACTGTGGAATGGCCACGATTTGTGTTTTTATTCCAGTCCAACACACAAATTAGTTCTGCCCTATTCTCTGGACGAGAAAGAAACACGTTTGTCGTGATGAATAAAAGCAGTGTTTTTGAACAAAACACCATACTACGTATAACGGCACCAAACGTAATCAGATTCCGTCATTGGTAACGTCACACTTGTCCGAAAGCTCCTGATGCCGAAGTCACTCGATCATTGAATATTTATGGGTCCCATGGCAGTGAACCAGATTACCTATTGATTGGCATGCCAAGTGTCATTTGCATAAGGACATCCATACTTTTTATATATGTTTCTAGCCTCAAACCTCAACTAACAAGTGAGCGGGTGGACGAAATAAAACATGTAATATATATTAATTTTTTTGAATGCCTTTCAATAACAGTGAAAGTTAATTTATGACATTTTAAAATACGTTTAAAACACTGGGTACTAGAATTTAGTCTATACAATTTATGATGTAGATCTAGCCGCTTTGCTTCGGAAACGAACTTTTAATAAACAACTAAAGAAAGATAAAGTTGACCTTTTCTTTTATGACGGTGCAATGGTAGATATTGATCTACTAGTGTTTCATTTATTAGATTTGTGCACAATTTTCCACAGCGGCAGGACGAATTGAGTCACAAAAACTATATTATTTCTCGTTGGAATCGAGATGGTGAACACAGATAAAATGCGGTCAGCCTCACATACTTCGAAACGATGTTCAGATAAAAGAAAAGAACTCAAATTCATGTACATGAAAATGGATTTCAACGTTATTTTCATCAAGATTATTCAGGTCGCTGGCAACACGGATCATCCTCTCTTGTAATATACATCGGCATGAAGACAAATTGGTCTCAAGGCAACAATGTTTCTCTCAGATGCATTTTTGTCTCCATCCATGACGAGCATCTGTCATAATGTCAAAGCCTCAACAATCATCCTGGTCAATTGATTTCAACAATGTAATACACACAATCACATTATATTTTACTTTCTAAAACTTTTTGTTTCCCCCCTTCCTGACCACGCGATCTCCTAGCAACCACGCCCTATGACGCATCTGAGTTAGGACTGTCAAGAACTTCGCTTGTCTCCAAAATGAGTAACAAAACATTTTTATGTAACTCTGAATTTGACGAAGAGTTGTTCGACATAATCAGGGAGCATTTGGTCATTTCGATTATGACATTGGTGACTTTATCGTGGAGAAAGTTCCAATTCAAGATGACATCATTCCGATTCACAACTCGAATCGACAAGATGGCGCCTCTGTTCCCGCCCTTGCAAGTGCAACAGAAACTTTGACAAATTCAGTGCCGATTCTTAGGATTAGTGAATCAGTGTCACACCGAGATTTCACCAGATGAAGCCAAATATGTATGTTAACACTTCTTTTGTCAACCATATGCAACACAATACACTTTGACCACAAATGCATTGAATGTGTCACATGTACACATGACCATGTGCTTTGCTATTTATAGCGCAACCGTAAATAAGCTCCGCCCACTGTCATTGATGCAGTCCCCAAACACGATCGATTCGATTTTTTGTGATAAAAATACAGAAAATATATTGACGTATAATTAGATATTGAGCGTTTTGTGGTATCCAAGGTTTGTCATTCAAGTTAATGCGACGGTCAATGGTGATCTCGTTTACGTACGGTTTTCAAAAAGCTTCTCCCGACACACGGTTGTGTTTACATTGTCAGCCACTGTTCGAAACTGAAACACAGCCACGTTGCAGGCTATTTAGAGTGGGGATTTAAGTGATAAAAAATATTTTACTCGGTACACTTGAAGTTCGCGTAATATGCCATAAATATACAATTTTATATCGATTAAGTAACATTAAATTATCCATTTCAAATGTCACCTGTTACTAACGCTGTACATATACAGCATGTTGATTGCATGCTTTCTGGAACACGCCCACAATATATATTTTGTCTGGCGTACAATACAAAACATAGATCTGATAAATGAGAAACGTTTATTTGTTGCAATTTATGTTGTTATATGACTCAACATTGCAGTACTACTAAATAATGAACACCTGACAATGGAACCATGCATCATCCATCCAGTCAATAACAACAGCAAGAGTGGAAAATGTGCTCGTGGGCCAGTCGACGTGGCGCACTAAATCTTTGACGAAAACACTCCATCGCATTCCCCTGAACAAGTGAAAACAGATTCTTTCTCCATAGGTAACGCCTTCTGTCCTGAAACGCGATGTCCTCACCAACCTTTTTTCAGTGTGTTTAGCAGTAGGATACGACAACTCGTCCGGTGTGGAGAGAAAGGAGGTAACATTCTATTGCCAACTAAATCACATTAGCATCAAACCAATTGCTGTTATCCATTCATAAAATTGTCGCCGCTATGTTTCCTTCCCAATGGCATGTTTGGGCAGATAACCGAGGCTGATTCTTCGCTGGTGTTGACGTTTTACATTTACCCAGGCAACTGAGCTGGTACAATTACAATCAATACAAAAGCAAGTGCATATGATGCAGATCATGATCGTTGTATTGTTTCATTATTACTATTTACAGTAAACTACGTTTATAACGAACACGCTTATAACGAGCTGACCGATATAACGAGGTTATTTTTAGTCCCGGCCAATTGTTGTATATATGCTGTATATATGCTTAAAACGAACTACGGTTATTACGAACTAAAATTAGTGGTCCCTTTGAGTTCGTTATGACCGTAGTTTACTGTAGTTAATTGTATACTAGTACAGTAATATACGTTTACAACAAACACGCTTATAACGAACTGGCGGATATTACGAACTTACTTTTTTGTCCTGGCTATTTGTTGTATGGATGTTGTATATATGCTACGGTGATAACGAACTAAAATCAATGGTCCATTTGCGTTCGTTATAACTGTAGTTTAATGTATTTATAATAGGATCATCAGCTGTTAAATATGAGTGACCGAATTTTGTTGAACGCCGCAGTCAAAAGTATCACATCAGCTTTATATTACATATTGGCTTGTAAAGAATTTGTTATTATCATTTAAATGGTTTAAATAAAACTCGAAGTCGCCATCTCAATGTAGATGCTATTTCACATCTTTGAAAGGCATTTAGAAGTGACACGCATAAGTAGTGAGTGAGTGAGCGAGTTGGGTTTAACGCCGCTTTCAACAGTATTCCAGTTAAATCACGGCGTGTCAGCTTAATGTGGGGGGAAAGCCCGAAGTGATGCAGGTCTCAGTCGTACCCACGAGCACGGGTATGGTGCTGACAAACCTAGAAACTTAATCTGAGCGAATCGGGATTAGAACCCACCATCATAGGTGTCTGGTGTACCCAAGGGGCGCAACTCTGCGCAGCGAATCGCGGCGCCTTAAACAACTGGGCCACCCGTGCCCCCGATGGATGTCAAATTCTTTATCATGAGGAACACAACGTTTCGGAGTTTGTGCTTATTCCTTCATCAGGTGAATCCATTCCTTGTAATTACATAGATCAGTGGGTTTAGTTATTCTACCATTCATGCGTTTACCTTTTCACAGATGACCTGGCGCCAGATTCACACACTATTCGTCGATTAATATGAGTTCATTACACTGGTTTGTTGATACAGTGTTTAGTGGCATTGCCGTTATTCTCTTGTACGTATCGCTATTCTACACCATAGAAAATATATGGAGAATTTTTTTAGAAAAAATGCCAGGTTAGAATGAATAGTCTTGGTACATCATAAAGCAACTTTCGTCACAGGTACCGATTTTTCTTTATTATTTCAGTTGGGTAATATATTACAGTAACTACGTTTATAACGAACACGCTTATAACGAACTGGCGGATATTACGAACTCAATTTTTGGTCCCGGCCATTTGCTGTATAGATGTTGTAGATATACTTTTAACGAACTACGGTTATAACGAACTAAAATCAGTGGTCAATTTGAGTTCGTTATAACCGTAGTTAACTGTAATGAATAAGAAAACGTGTGATGACATTCCACTAAATATATGCAGCTAAACAAGGAATCGAAAACCGAACCACATCCTAGTTTTAAAGGGCAAGGAAATGCATATAGCCAAGATAGCTCTATTCCATGAGCAAAGCATTCACGTCCGTAAATGAAATGAGTTAAAATTTAACGTTGCATTGGCATTATTTCAGCAATATAGCGATCACGTCCGTAAAACACATATGATCTGTGATGTAGCATACGCCGTCTCCACGACCAATGGGGGCGGTCGGGTAGCCTAGTGGTTAAATCGTCCGCTCGTCACGTCGAAGACCCGGGTTCGATTCCCGACATGGGTACAATATTGCTAAAAGCGGCGTAAAACCATACTCACTCACTCACTCACTCACTCACGACCAATGATAATGTGTTTATGAAAAAAAGAAACATTTTGTACTATATATTAAAGTCGAATACGGAAAAAAAGCAATCTGTCCGAAAAGAAAGGTCCGTTGAATGATTTCGACTATATTATAAGTTTATGAGTTTATGATTTGCATGAATCACCAAAAAACCATGATGCCGGGTTTTCGCGGAAAGGTAAGCGTATCCTGCATTACTGGTTGCCCTCGTCACAAACGCATGCAAAGGCCTAATACCGGTCTGAATTACTGTAGGAGGAACTCTTCAGCAGCTTGCCAAGTATTACTCCCACACTGAATGAATCAGATAGCTATACCCACTTGCCTTTCTTATGCTTCAGTCGATGAAGAGTAATTAGTTGTTTCCGTTTCTGACTTTCCACAAGAGAGCATTCTCCGAACATGACGTCGAAGTTCAGGCAACCTCCATGCATAAATAATCGGATTTAGGAAACTGCTCAAAAGTTGAAGAAACAAAACGGCGTCCATGATATCCAGAGCATTGTCACTTGACGACACATCACTTTCAAAGGACAAACAGAGGAAATAAACATATATTGGGATGTTAAGTAGAATAAAAGGCACCAAAACAGTAGCAGTGGTAACTGTTGTTTTCATGTTCAACTTTATGGCGGCAGTTGCACGATTACCGTGAAGCATCGTGGGGAGGATCTTAGAAATTTGACGTCGAGCTAAAACAAATATTCTTAAATGGCAAGCAAGGATGACCGTGATTAGTAAGAAACCGCCACATGTATAAGTGATATATCCGTCATGGGTCATCACTTGAACAAAATTGCAGATGGTCATTTCTCGAAACATTGCCACAGTTGGAGTGACAAACACAAAAGCTATCATCCAACTGATGAAGGTGAACATCAGTAACAGCTTGTTGGTAATGGTCGTATCATACTTCAGAGGAAACTCCAGGGAGAGCAATCTGTCCAGTGATAACATGCTGAGAGTGAAGAGCGTCACACAAGATGTCATGGACACAAACCAGAACCGTATCTTGCACTCCAAGCTGCTGGTGTGGATGAAAAACTGCATAATGCCGTAGTATACATACATGATGCCTGATATTAAGTCGGTGACAGAGAGGTTGGTGAACGAGTACTTTAGAGACATCTTCAACTGCCTGCACCGAAATAGAGCTGCAAGTGTGATGATGTGGAGGACGATGATGATGCCTCCAAAAGTAATCTTGAATATAATCCAAGGTATCTCGTCACAGAACAGACACAAAGCCTCAGGATTTGTCGAGTTGTCCATCGTGGCTTCCAGGCAAACATCCCAACGTACTTTTACTTAGTTTTGAAGACGTAACAACTCGGTGTAAACTGAAAAAAACAAGTTGTGTGTTGGCTTCCAAGCAAACATCCCCACACAAAACGTATTTTTACTTAGTTTTGAATACGTAACAAACGTAAACTGACAAAAGAACAGTGTGTGTTGCAGGATAGTACTCTCGGTGCAGCCAGAGAATCATCTGTTAGGAGCACATGTTCTAGGCTGTCAAACTGTCCGAGTTTTGTCATCAACAGAATCAATATGTACAATAAGTTAAGTGATCCATGTACAGTCACCATACACGATATAGACACAGCTTTCAGGAGTTCATAGAATTGACACAGGGTAAGCTACGTTGTGGTTCCTGGTAAGTGGTCTTAATGTAAGTCGTTAATTGTTCATGTTGTGATTGTCGGCAAGGAAATATCGACATTAGGATAAGTACTAGTACATGACAAGGTTATACCTCTTCTACGACTGATTGGCACGGACACCTATAATTGCTATCCATTACCCGAGATTTCTATAGAGCTTTTGAAACGTCCTATGGCACGCGCGTGGAGCGTATTTCCAAATGTGACACATTGTTATTGACCAAAATTATCTCCGATGCAATTCCTTATACTTATAATGTGGATTCTGTTTTCATTACAGAATTCTTATGATTATGGAACGGGTTGTTTTGTATATCATTAGTACTATCAAATGGTGATTATATCAGGTGTTCGCGAAAAGGTGAACGTATCCTGCCCTACCGGTGGCACCCGTCACAAACACATGCGAAGGCATGTCAATAGAACATATTCTATTCAAGTTACCAGCTGGGGAGTCACTAGTTTCAATGGTTTTGTTGACCCGTGAAGATCTCGAACTACCACATATCTTTTTGGAAATATCCATATGGGACTATGATCTTGTTTTGAATAATGTCCAAGATAATACCGAAACATCCTGGGCAGTTAGTAAATAAACATTTAAGTTTTCCCCAGATGGTCGCATATGTGGAGTTATGTCATGTTGTATACAAAGAATCAGAGGGATATTTTGAAAGAGTAGTCAAATAATTATTGTGATGGTGTAAGTATATCACGTTGTAACATCACATCGCCGTGCGAACGTTTCATGCTATTATTCCGAACTTCGTTTTGGAGCCAGTGTCAATGACGTCCAATAAAAATACACTGATGACCCGTGACTATCCGGGGTAGAATAGGTCTTCAGCAACCCATGCTTGCCGTAAAAGGCGACTATGCTTGTCGTAAGAGGCGACTAACGGGATTGGGTGGTCAGGCTCGCTGACTTTGTTGATGCATGTCATCGATCCCAATTGCGTGGATCGATGCTCATGATATCAGTCACCACATTGTCTAATCTAGACTCGATTATTTACAGACCGCCGTCATATAAGCTAGAATATTGCTGAGTGAGGCGTTAAACAACAAACCAACCAACCAACCAATGGTTTTGTTGCGTTGTTGATTAATCTGGTCCAGACCAAAACAACTGTTGTTCATATTATCAGCAACATTCCATGACGGGGAACAAAAATGGCAGGTAGATTGCACAGGTCTCTACAATAATTATTAGTTTAAATCATAATTTCTTGATCTTATAAATAATAAGAAAAATGTGTCCCTGAAAGTGGCTGGCGTACTGCCGGCTTAGCTGGACTTGCCTATTATGAGGATAAAATTACCACACATCCAAGGACCTATCTTTCAGTACAGCAAGGCGAAAAGACAGACAATCTAACCTCTTTAACCATCCGATCCACTTTCTCGCTTCGTACAACCAGTATAGGTTGCCGAGGACCTATTCTAACCAGGAATCCCATGGGGTTGTATCATTGATTGGAATGGAACCATGATGGAATACCGTTCCTGGACGCAGAGACAAACAGGTCATTAACATAATGGTCAACTTTGGATACATTTGGATCGTAAAACACATTAGGTGTCGCAAAACCCGAGCAAACCAGATACACATTAGGTGTCACTGCTTTGTTCTTCTGCTGATGAGTATGGACGCGTCAGTGTACCGTTGCGCCGTTCCTCAGTATTTACCTACTCAGTAATATTGACTGAATGCTTCAATGAAAATGTGAGAGATTATGGTGATTTTGTGTATCGATCTATATTTCTCCTTTGACATTTAACCAGTCTCCAATCTACAATACATGTTTGCTCAATATTTTTTCACGAACTATCTGTGTGTTTTTGTTCGTGTAGGTTTGTGTGTATCTGAAACAATTGTCCTCGGCTATTACTCCCCCCATTATATATTATTTGTTTATAAATAAATGAAAAATATCATAAATTTTCATGGGGGTGAGGTGAGGTGAAATTGGGTTTAACGTTTAATACACAATTTCTGAGGAACGGTGTATAACATCTCCGTACTCCTCAACACGTGCGTGCGTGCGTGCGTTCGTGCCTGCGTGCGTGCCTGCGTGCGTGCGTGCGTACTCGGCTGATGTGTCTTGGATATACGCTACTGAAACCTTCCTTGCCAACTACACATGCGTCTATTGTTTAAAACTGACACTGAGTTACCATTTCATATCGCTGCTTCCTCCTTAACAAACATAACACATGCAAAAGTAGTATTAGTCGTTGGTAATCTTAACGGGGTGTCGCCAAACGTTCCATACCCAGTTAATGCAGATTTAAAGAAAAACAATCAGTAATATACAAATGGAAGTGCAACAGGGGACGGATGATTGGTTGATGTGCATTTGATCGCTATTATTCAGCATGCCCTGAAATGACACCTCACAACTTGCCTTTCTGAGTAATATTTACTTTTGTCCATGTGACTATCCCAGTCTACTAGACGTTGTAAGTAGTGCTGAGTTGGGAACTGGGTCCATTTCTCAATACAATAGGGGTGATACTGAGCTGTTAGATTGATCAATAGTATATGATCTAAGACAGAAGACAAAGTGTTGTTTTTATTACATCAATCAAACGTGCTGGGACTGCCAAGTACCCCGAGCGTACACCCCCTTTAACAATTACCTGATGCAGCGTCTATGAGAGGACTCGCATGCACATACACACATACACATCACACACACACCACACAAACACAGACACACCGCCCACACACACCACACACACAGACACACAAAAAGGACATATCACATACATACACATATAGGGATACACAAAATTACAGGCACGCACACACAAACACACACAGACAAACACACACTCACATACACAAATACGTCACACACACGCCAAACACAAACACTCCACACACTCTCTACAAACACACAAATTATATGAAGTTATTTTAAATGCTTAACAACCACGAGAAATAATCTTTTTACACGTGAAAGAATTACAAAAGAGGAAAGTCGTTCATCTCCAAACGATTACATATGAAAGTCGATCTATATATTCCAATATTCACAACAGCGATTGGCGTATTATTATAAATATATGTTATAATATCATAAATACTTATTAGATGAGAGCAATGCACTTTTGCTATTTTGAAGCCTGAAGCAACATCAATTCATTTTAACAAATGTTATATTTGGGATAACACTTTCTCAGTAAAGTACAGCTTCTTGTACATTGGTGGATTGAGTCCCTTCCGGGATTCGAACCCACACTGCCAGAATGAGGCACCTAATCGACACAGAGATCTAACTTACTCAGCCACCGAGGCTTCTGCAACAATGAAAGTCAAACAACTGGTGGTCCAGACCACGTACTTTGTGTACCCCTCTGACAAGTGTTAATGGTCACGGCTCCCACTGCCGAAAGCTATGAACACACCATGCCATTTAGAAAGTGGTAAAATGTTACAAATGTTATATATGGCATAACTTTACTAAGAACGTGTTACACCAACTATAACATGTGTTACATTTGACTACTTGGCATTGTGTGTTCAACAATTCATGTCTTTATGTGGCTCACCGTTCCAAGGCGTATGTCTTTTGCGCCATATCCGTGTCCAATCGGTACATACTTCAATCCTTTAATCAGATGGCTTCATAGTGTGATCTTATCGTCCATGACATGTAACCATTGTCTTGATATGGTGCCTAAGTTCAGGAAGTCTCCAGAAATAAATGAACGGGTTAAAGAAACTGTTCAAAAGCTGAAGAAACAACACTATTTCCAAAAGGTCAGGCGCATAAGTACGTGTGATTAAGTCAGGTCTTCCCATGACAAACAGGAAATAGATATGCATGGGAATAGTGCATAGGACAAACGGCACCAAAACAGCAGCGGTAGTTACTATTGTCTTTGTGTTCAGTTTAATGGCGGCTGTTGTACGATCCTCCTGAAGAATGGTTGGAAGTATCTTAGAGATTTGGCGTCGGGCTAAAACTAAGATTCGCAAGTTAAATATGATGGTGACGAATATGACAAAAATGCCACTCATTGTCATCAGGATGAATCCTTCTGGGGACAGTAGGTCCAGAATGTCGCACCAAATGAAATCCTGAAACTTTGCCACAGTCCATGTAACACCGATGAAAATTACTATCCAACAGACAAGGGTGGTCACTAGTAACACTCTTTTGGTGGCACACGCGCTATATTTCAGGGGAAACTCCAATGACAGGAGTCTATCAAATGACAATAAACCCACGGTAGCCAAAGCCATGAAGGATCCCATTCCCAAAAACCAGAATCGCACTTTACACTCAATGTCATGAGTGTCCTTGAAAAATGCCACAAAACCATTGTATAGGTAAGATATTCCCATAAGTGTATCACTGAATGAAAGAATTGTAAAGGAATACTTTAGAGACATATTCAACTCATTATATCTCAAAAGACCTTTGAGTGAAATGGCATTCAAGATCACGACCAATCCACCAAAGGCTAGCTTGAATATAACCCAGGCTGGGTCGGCACAGAAATAACAGTAATTGTCATCCGTATTAGTAGAGTTGTCCAACATCATCTCTTCCATTTTTCAAAGAAGCACGCAAGTTAATACAAATCCCATTTACAAGTACACGTACTATGTAAATCGGTTGATCAGTGAATAAGCTTCTCCATATTAATGACGCACACATGTAGAAATTATTGAGTAAGCCCGATTGTAAAGCAACAAGGGGCGTAGGCGATTTAGATCTAAATCAGCTACACGAAGTTTGTGTTGATGGTGTTTCCATCATAGAATACATCAAGCCTTTCATAGAACAGATGGCAAACACGTGGGTGGGCAGTACATAAGTACATCATGTCAAAGCCATGTTCAGCAGCGCGGACACATTGCACCTGTAATGGTAGGAATGTAATGCATTTGACTGATGAATGTATATCGACTCTTTGATCGATCAGCAACTGAATAATTAACCATGCATTCGTGAGAAAGGTTTAAATAAATTGCGGTGCATGATAGATGTACCCATTGACGCTGCTTTTCTCTCTCTCTCAATTTCGTATTGAAGCAACGCTGTAACAAAGTAACTGTGTAAACGACCATGTATCAAGGGCAATGCGATGTAGCTTGTCCAAAAGGTAACGTGCAGCCTTGTGTTCTGTGTTAAATGTTCATTAATGACCATGCATATTAACTCGAAAGGTTTAGTGAACTTGGAGTTCGACGCTAGCGGGCAATATGACAGTGTGATAGTATCAAAAATAATAATTTTTAAGGGAATACTTTGATTTTATTTTGCATATATATTTTTGTCATTTCTAATTTGGACTATGTCAGTTGAGGGGGAGACAGTCCTAGTGTAGCCTCAGCCAATTTCTGCAGTCACCCTGACCTGACACACGTTCTTTCAGTGAAAAATATAATCAGCTATAAAGGCATATTTACAAACGTTATGGTTTTTCAGCAAAATAACTTCAGCATTTTATAATTATAAAATGATTACAAATTACAGTGAAATCTCGCTAAGTAGAAACCTCATAAGTGGAAGGACATCTTATGTAAGTCACCAGAGACATGTTACGAGTACATAGTCATGGATAATCTGCATTAAGAGAACATTGAACGAACTTGGGTTGAGCTACATTTAGACATCACAGAAATTCAAAAGTATCCATTGGTTCAAATTATCATCAAAACTAAACTGAAAGACTTTTATCAGCAAACATGGGTGTCTACAATAGAAAACTCTTCTGAAGGAATCATTTATAACATGACTAAAAAAACTACATCTTCATTTCGTATCGTACCCAAGTATTCTGCAAGAGAATAACTGGAGAATATTGCTTAAATTTAGAAACTCAAATCATTATCTTCCATTTGAGACATGTAGATGGAAATAAATCCCATTAATTAAAAGAAAGTGTAATTTATGTAACCTAAAAGGTGTCGTTGTTAGAATTTCATTATCTCTTTGTTTATCCCAACTTTGAAACTGATTGAAAAAAGCTAATTTCAATAACATTTATATCCTAAAACCAAATATATATAATGAATATTCTTTTTAATAATCATAAGGTAGGAACAAAAAGGAAACTCTCTATTTTTTGTAAGATTATTATGTCTGCTTTTAAGTGTAATTGTAAGTGTAAATGTGTTTATTTCATGTTAGTATCTTACAGTCTTTACAGTTGAACTTGTACCACATCTTTCCTTTCTTTCTCTTATTTGAATTAATATGTGTTACAAACCCAAGTTCAACACCACTGTTTATACTGTATATACCATGTACAGATAATAGTGTATATATACTGTACCTCTTATGCTGCAGTTTGAAGCCTAAGTTGAATACGTAGAATACCAGACAGTTAGGCTCTAAATGCACTACTCAGTTGAGTAAATGACAGACAATTGCAAGTTCTAATCCCCACCGACACCAATTGCCCTGTTACAGCCTAATCCACAATGCGTTGACATGCAGTTCATCAGCTTAAGGAGGTAATAATATTATCAATTATATTATATCAGCCCTATTACTCAGGGCTGGTGGAAGAATGTAGTGGATACAAACCCAAGAACTTTCCACAGATCAAATCGATATAAAAATAGTGTTTGTACTGGGTCAGCTTTTATACTTAATTTCACATTGTTTCGTATATTAACTATTACCGTATTCGACGTAATAAGCGCCCTGCTCTAATAATCGCCCAGGTCGATATTTGCTGATATATTGGCTAGTGAACAATCCCAATTAGCACCCCTTCCGATTGATCAATGTACACAAGACTTATTTATTCCCGTATAATACACACTCGTGTGTAATATGCACCTCTAATTTTGGGCAATTAATTTCTGGAAAAATATATCTGTCGTACATAAACATTTCAGGCTGTCACCATAAACCACGAAATTTATCTTTCAACTCTCTTTTTTTCACCAACATAATATTCTAATAAGAGCCGACTGTTTCTAATTTTGAGAGCGCCCTGGGTGCTTATTACGTCGAATACGGTTAACAATTAACTATAAGGAAAGGTAGATACTTTCGGACAAGGATTTTTGGTGTCATTTGGGATTTTTGGTGTCACGGGGCTATTTCCAAATTGAAACGCAAAATTTAACTCTGAAATCACTACGTACAGGACTAAATTGTGAAATCATTAAATCACCACACAAGATCAATGACTCATCAAT
The DNA here is from genome assembly GCF_022045235.1 of Haliotis cracherodii. Lineage (NCBI taxonomy): Eukaryota > Metazoa > Mollusca > Gastropoda > Lepetellida > Haliotidae > Haliotis > Haliotis cracherodii. The sequence continues at coordinate 12,680,809 of NW_027266270.1, read as the reverse complement.
CGATTATATTCAAAAACACAGTTTTAAGTATGCAATAAATCAATGCAATACAAAGGGTCAAACAAATGACAGCTGCAACTATTAACAAGGCCTTTAATTAATACAAGTCCACTCACGAATGTCCAGCATTTTGTCGACCCGTGAAGATTCCGGGGTAGAATAGGTCTTCAGCAACCCATACGTAAAAGGTGACTATGCTTGTCGTAAAAGGCGACTAACGAGATCGGGTGGTCAGGCTCGCTGACTTTGTTGATACATGTCATCGATCCCAATTGCGTAGATCGATGCGCATGATATTAATCACTGGATAGTCTGGTCCAGACTCGATTATCAACAGACCGCCGTTAAACAACAAACCAACCAACCAAACCAACCAGAATTGTGTCTTGTAACGCGCCTGTCTCCCTCCTCGAATCCAACATTGTTGGAAGGAAGTTGTTGGGAATTCGGTGTTTACAAATTATGCTTGGAACGTAGACGAGACACAGGTCTGGTCGAAAAAGGCATCATATCAGCCTATTCTCGCTTTTAAAGGTACAGACAGCCTTCCAGCAATAGGCCCATCCCGAAACTTTTCAAATGATCCAGCCCGCCCTACATATAATGACGATAACTCTAAATTCCACCAGTTGCCACCGACAGAACTGGATATTTCACAAGTACTTATATCATTACTACGAATAAATTCACAAGTCTCCACTGCCACATTGCATTACAGCGAAACATGCGTTGTTATTATTACCATGAATAGAGCTGCTTTGTCATAATAAGTTTCAGAAGATGGATTAAAAAAATATTACACTTGGCAGAAAAAAAATGACGAAATAACTCTCCATAGAGATATATTTTTCATTTCATCCCAACCTGTTGCATATATTGCGACAAGTAATTCCTGGGAAACGAACATGACAACTCCCACCCATTGTAAGGGTGACAGGTTGTAGAACCTTATTAAATAACAGGAGCTTAGTTATTTTGAATTTGTGATTAAGTAGCAGTTGGTTTGAAATATTTCTCCGACAGTAATAATGCAGTCGAAACTCGTTGTGTCGAATGTGGATGTGACGAATCCGGAGGTCAACCTCGATCTGTAGTAATATGTTCAACATTAAACAGATGATTACCTGGCGGCTACTGGCACAACACAACACAACGGAAATATTGCCAACGAAATTGTGTAATCAACAAATGGTTCTTTGAACAACATTCATGCAAATATGTCATGCACACTTGTCTGTCCCAGAAAGTTCAGATAAGGGTCCTTCTTTTGCAACTTTACTCACAGTCTGCATATAAATATAGCGACAAAACCCTTTCCATATCCAATAGAAATCTCTACATAAAGAAGAGTCGATGAGTCATCATTACCTCTGAGTGAGTGCGTGGGTTGTTTTAACACCGTTTTAGCAATATTCCAGCAATAACACAGCGAGGGACACCAGAAATGGGCTTCAAGTATCGCACCTATGTGGGGAATCGAACCCGGGACCTCTGCGTGACGAGCGAACATTTAACCACTAGGCCGGCTGCACAACCGCCACATTAATTCGGAGGCCTTGGATATAATTTTAAGTATTATATTTATAAAAAGAAAGAAACACCATACAAACTCGTTTCCACAGAATATCAAACCATTATGTAATACAAATATTACAATGCTCCTCATAAAACCTGGTACTTGATATGAAGGGTTCTCTGTTTACGAGGTCATGCTCCATGAAAGAATTGATTTGAAATGTTAAACAAACATTGAAAGCAATTTATTACAATACATTAGATAATGGTTATTTTACATAGTAATAAGAGTGATAAATATACACATAAACTTGGGGGGAAATCCTTTCTGGACCAAAAAATAGATTTGAAGGATACACATAATCATCATATATGACTTACCTCTAAAAGTAAAGAATGACTCCTGCATCAACAACATATGAATCTACATATTTAATCTTAAGATTTTACAACATTGATATATCACTCTCCATATGTCCACTATTTCTGAAACTTGAAGGAGAATCTGTATCATCATATCTTTATGTGTCTCGCTGTTGCAAAGGTTTACAATAAAACCCACAAATCCCTTTCCATATTTATAGGAAATCAGTGCTAAAGGCAGAGTCTATTGTACGATTCTGACTGTATCACAACTGAGTCAGGTCCCTGTCTACCCGCTTGATACTTCGATCAGTCCTCTGGTCAGATGGCTTCAAATTGTGATCTTACTGTCCATGACATAACACCATTGTCTTCATTTGGTTCCTAACTCCAGGAAGTCTCCAGATATAAATTATCGGATTAAGTAAACTGCTCAAAAGCTGCAGAAACAAAAGAATATCAAGAATGTCAGAAGCGTAGACGCGTGTACTGAAATCAGGAATCTGTGAAAAACATAGGAAAGAGATGTACGAGGGCGTGTTACACAGAACAAATGGCACCAAAACAGCAGCAGTTGTTACCATTGTCTTTGTGTTAAGTTTAATGGCGGCAGGTGCTCGATCCTCCTGAAGCATACTAGGAAGAATCTTCGAGATTTGTCGTCGAGCTAATACATAGATTCGCAAATGAAAACAAATGGTACTGGAGATCATGAGAGAACCAACAGCCGCAAACAGGATTAACGCTTCTGGAGTTATAAGTTGTATAAAGTTGCACGTTGTGATATCCCGAACCATTGCCAAAGCCCAGGTGACACAAATGATAGTCACACTCCAACACAGAAAAGTCATTATGAGTAACACCCGTTTGGTGGCAAAAGTATTATATTTCAGAGGGCATTCCAATGAAATGAGTCTGTCTAAAGACAGTAAACTAAGAGTAAATAAAGCCACACACGACATCACCGACATAAACCAGACACGGATTTTACACTCAAGATCATTCTTAGTCTTGAAAACCGACACAGTGTAGGTGTAGATGTAAGTTATTCCTAAGAGCATGTCGCTCAATGAAAGACTCGCGAAGGAGTATTTCAAAGACATGGTTAACTCTTTACATCGTGTAAGAGCTATGATTGTCACTGTATTGAAGATCACGACGGTGAAACCGAAGGCTATCCGAAACACAACCCAGGAAACATCTTCACAGAAGACACATAAAATGTGACTTGTGGTACTATTGGCCATCACTGCTTTGAGAAAGTAGTTTTCCAACAGAAAGAAACTGAAGCAAGGGACAGGACAGGTATGCTTGTGTGCACGTGTATGCGCAGTGTGATAAAGCACAAACGCTAAACGCCAACTGTCTCCCATCGAAAGGACATTAACTTTAACACCCGTTTGTCCACAACCATCAATGTATGCCATTAGGCATCTAAGGTGGACTGTCATGATGTTATGCCAAAGCAATTCCTTGTTATATTGATAGTACCAGGAAATTACATGTAATTAGTTTTACATTTATAACCTCCCATCAGCAACCTGTTTGTCTATTCTCCACGTTTTGTGATGGCAAATTCATTGCTTCTGTTGGATTCATGTGTAGTACAATATACTGGTCCTCAGCTTAGAAAAATACACTTAGTATTTAGAGTGTTTTGGAAATTAGTTTACATGTGAAAATACGCACGTACTACTGGAAGGGGTTAGGTCAAGCTGTACGTAGACGTACATAGTCAATAAACAGATGTGATGACGTTATTCTGTAATCTACTGGAAGGGGGTAGGTCAAGCTGCACGTAGAAGTACATAGTCAATACACAGATGTGATGACGTTATTCTGTAATTACTGGAAGGGGGTAGGTCAAGCTGTACGTAGAAGTACATAGTCAATAAACAGATGTGATGACGTTATTCTGTAATCTACTGGAAGGGGGTAGGTCAAGCTGCACGTAGAAGTACATAGTCAATACACAGATGTGATGACGTTATTCTGTAATCTACTGGATGGGGTTAGGTCAAGCTGCACGTAGAAGTACATAGTCAATAAACAGATGTGATGACGTTATTCTGTAATTACTGGAAGAGGGTAGGTCAAGCTGCACGTAGACGTACATAGTCAATAAACAGATGTGATGACGTTATTCTGTAATCTACTGGAAGGGGGTAGGTCAAGCTGCACGTAGAAGTACATAGTCAATAAACAGATGTGATGACGTTATTCTGTAATCTACTGGATGGGGTTAGGTCAAGCTGCACGTAGAAGTACATAGTCAATAAACAGATGTGATGACGTTATTCTGTAATCTACTGGATGGGGTTAGGTCAAGCTGCACGTAGAAGTACATAGTCAATAAACAGATGTGATGACGTTATTCTGTAATCTACTGGATGGGGTTAGGTCAAGCTGCACGTACAAGTACATAGTCAATAAACAGATGTGATGACGTTATTCTGTAATCTATTGGATGGGGTTAGGTCAAGCTGCACGTAGACGTACATAGTCAATAAACAGATGTGATGACGTTATTCTGTAATTACTGGAAGAGGGTAGGTCAAGCTGCACGTAGACGTACATAGTCAATAAACAGATGTGATGACGTTATTCTGTAATCTACTGGAAGGGGGTAGGTCAAGCTGCACGTAGAAGTACATAGTCAATAAACAGATGTGATGACGTTATTCTGTAATCTACTGGATGGGGTTAGGTCAAGCTGCACGTAGAAGTACATAGTCAATAAACAGATGTGATGACGTTATTCTGTAATCTACTGGATGGGGTTAGGTCAAGCTGCACGTAGAAGTACATAGTCAATAAACAGATGTGATGACGTTATTCTGTAATCTACTGGATGGGGTTAGGTCAAGCTGCACGTAGAAGTACATAGTCAATAAACAGATGTGATGACGTTATTCTGTAATCTATTGGATGGGGTTAGGTCAAGCTGCACGTAGACGTACATAGTCAATAAACAGATGTGATGACGTTATTCTGTAATCTATTGGATGGGGTTAGGTCAAGCTGCACGTAGAAGTACATAGTCAATAAACAGATGTGATGACGTTATTCTGTAATCTATTGGATGGGGTTAGGTCAAGCTGCACGTACAAGTACATAGTCAATAAACAGATGTGATGACGTTATTCTGTAATCTACTGGATGGGGTTAGGTCAAGCTGCACGTACAAGTACATAGTCAATAAACAGATGTGATGACGTTATTCTGTAATCTACTGGATGGGGTTAAGTCAAGCTGCACGTACAAGTACATAGTCAATAAACAGATGCGATGACGTTATTCTGTAATCTACTGGATGGGGTTAGGTCAAGCTGCACGTAGAAGTACATAGTCAATAAACAGATGTGATGACGTTATTCTGTAATCTACTGGATGGGGTTAGGTCAAGCTGCACGTAGAAGTATATAGTCAATAAAGAGATGTGATGACGTTATTCTGTAATCTACTGGATGGGGTTAGGTCAAGCTGTACGTACAAGTACATAGTCAATAAACAGATGTGATGACGTTATTCTGTAATCTACTGGATGGGGTTAGGTCAAGTTGCACGTACAAGTACATAGTCAATAAACAGATGTGATGACGTTATTCTGTAATCTACTGGATGGGGTTAGGTCAAGCTGCACGTACAAGTTCATAGTCAATACACAGATGTGATGACGTTATTCTGTAATCTACTGGATGGGGTTAGGTCAAGCTGCACATACAAGTACATAGTCAATAAACAGATGTGATGACGTTATTCTGTAATCTACTGGATGGGGTTAGGTCAAGCTGCACGTAGACGTACATAGTCAATAAACAGATGTGATGACGTTATTCTGTAATCTACTGGATGGGGTTAGGTCAAGCTGTATGTAGAAGTACATAGTCAATAAACAGATGTGATGACGTTATTCTGTAATCTACTGGAAGGGGGTAGGTCAAGCTGCACGTAGAAGTACATAGTCAATAAACAGATGCGATGACGTTATTCTGTAATCTACTGGATGGGGTTAGGTCAAGCTGCACGTAGAAGTACATAGTCAATAAACAGATGTGATGACGTTATTCTGTAATCTACTGGAAGGGGGTAGGTCAAGCTGCACGTAGAAGTACATAGTCAATAAACAGATGTGATGACGTTATTCTGTAATTACTGGAAGGGGGTAGGTCAAGCTGCACGTAGAAGTACATAGTCAATAAACAGATGTGATGACGTTATTCTGTAATCTACTGGATGGGGTTAGGTCAAGCTGCACGTAGAAGTACATAGTCAATAAACAAATGTGATGACGTTATTCTGTAATCTACTGGATGGGGTTAGGTCAAGCTGCACGTAGAAGTACATAGTCAATAAACAGATGTGATGACGTTATTCTGTAATCTACTGGATGGGGTTAGGTCAAGCTGCACGTAGAAGTACATAGTCAATAAACAGATGTGATGACGTTATTCTGTAATCTACTGGATGGGGTTAGGTCAAGCTGCACGTAGAAGTACATAGTCAATAAACAGATGTGATGACGTTATTCTGTAATCTACTGGATGGGGTTAGGTCAAGCTGCACGTAGAAGTACATAGTCAATAAACAGATGTGATGACGTTATTCTGTAATCTACTGGATGGGGTTAGGTCAAGCTGTGTGTAGAAGTACACAAGTCAATACACAGATGCGATGACGTTATTCTGTAATCTACTGGATGGGGTTAGGTCAAGCTGTATGTAGAAGTACATAGTCAATACACAGATGTGATGACGTTATTCTGTAATCTACTGGATGGGGTTAGGTCAAGCTGTATGTAGAAGTACACAAGTCAAAAAACAGATGTGATGACGTTATTCTGTAACCTACTGGATGGGGTTAGGTCAAGCTGTATGTAGAAGTACACAAGTAAATACACAGATGTGATGACGTTATTCTGTAATCTACTGGATGGGGTTAGGTCAGGGTGTAGAAGTACACATGTCAATACACAGATGTGATGACGTTATTCTGTAATCTACTGGATGGGGTTAGGTCAAGCTGTATGTAGAAATACACAAGTCAATACACAGATGTGATGACGTTATTCTGTAATCTACTGGAAGGGGTTAGGTCAAGCTGTATGTAGAAGTACACAAGTCAATACACAGATGTGATGACGTTATTCTGTAATCTACTGGATGGGGTTAGGTCAAACTGCATGTAGAAGTACACAAGTCAAAAAACAGATGTGATGACGTTATTCTGTAATCTACTGGAAGGGGGTAGGTCAAGCTGCACGTAGAAGTACATAGTCAATAAACAGATGTGATGACGTTATTCTGTAATCTACTGGAAGGGGTTAGGTCAAGCTGCACGTAGAAGTACATAGTCAATAAACAGATGTGATGACGTTATTCTGTAATCTACTGGAAGGGGGTAGGTCAAGCTGCACGTAGAAGTACATAGTCAATAAACAGATGTGATGACGTTATTCTGTAATCTACTGGATGGGGTTAGGTCAAGCTGTATGTAGAAGTACATAGTCAATAAACAGATGTGATGACGTTATTCTGTAATCTACTGGAAGGGGGTAGGTCAAGCTGCACGTAGAAGTACATAGTCAATAAACAGATGCGATGACGTTATTCTGTAATCTACTGGATGGGGTTAGGTCAAGCTGCACGTAGAAGTACATAGTCAATAAACAGATGTGATGACGTTATTCTGTAATCTACTGGAAGGGGTTAGGTCAAGCTGTATGTAGAAGTACATAGTCAATAAACAGATGTGTTGACGTTATTCTGTAATCTACTGGAAGGGGGTAGGTCAAGCTGCACGTAGAAGTACATAGTCAATAAACAGATGTGATGACGTTATTCTGTAATTACTGGAAGGGGGTAGGTCAAGCTGCACGTAGAAGTACATAGTCAATAAACAGATGTGATGACGTTATTCTGTAATCTACTGGATGGGGTTAGGTCAAGCTGCACGTAGAAGTACATAGTCAATAAACAGATGTGATGACGTTATTCTGTAATCTACTGGATGGGGTTAGGTCAAGCTGCACGTAGAAGTACATAGTCAATAAACAGATGTGATGACGTTATTCTGTAATCTACTGGATGGGGTTAGGTCAAGCTGTGTGTAGAAGTACACAAGTCAATACACAGATGCGATGACGTTATTCTGTAATCTACTGGATGGGGTTAGGTCAAGCTGTATGTAGAAGTACATAGTCAATACACAGATGTGATGACGTTATTCTGTAATCTACTGGATGGGGTTAGGTCAAGCTGTATGTAGAAGTACACAAGTCAAAACACAGATGTGATGACGTTATTCTGTAATCTACTGGATGGGGTTAGGTCAAGCTGTATGTAGAAATACACAAGTCAATACACAGATGTGATGACGTTATTCTGTAATCTACTGGATGGGGTTAGGTCAAACTGCATGTAGAAGTACACACGTCAAAAAACAGATGTGATGACGTTATTCTGTAATCTTCCATTTTCCCGGGGCAAACGAGTTAAATGACGATCAAAGTCCAGTTTCCACCCTTGCCGAATTAGGATGGTATAATGGAGTTACATTTTGGATGGGCTAGCGAGTCTATGCATAGTCCAATCAAAATCGCGCAACGAAATCGAAATCCGGTTCGTAAACTGCCGTGCAGACTTCGGTCAATTGCAGGATTTGCAAAGCATATGTACCGCCAACTCGTTTTCAACAGATATTTTACAAATGTTTTTATGTTTTTAATCAAGGTGAACTTCGCGATGAAAGACCTGTTTGATCCCAATATTGATCTTGAGTTTTGATCAGATCGTCTTTACTGGGCGCCACCATTTATTTGAAGCAAATGCAAGTGATACAAGAGGTGGAATTTGAATGGTCCATAGGAGAGGCTTAGAAGGGACATAACTCGTAATAACCACTGGTGGGGCTACGATCGAGCCCAGGACTTCCAGGCTAGTTCGGCAAGGGTGGAAACTAAACTCTTTAACTTTTAAGTCAGTTAACTCTCCTGCCTCGGGAAGATGGTAATCTACTGGAAGGGGTTAAGTAAAGCTGCATGTAGAAATGCACAAATGTGGACACCGTCAGTGAGCATCAAGTTAGAAAATCATAATCAGACAACAAGGAGCACAACAGGGGCCAACAAATCTGCTCATTTAGTATAACACGGCAGTGTAGTGTTTGTGTTTGTGTGTATGGATGTTTCCTGTTTAAATTCATGTGCTTATATTTATTGTTCATTTAAGATTCGTGTACACGTTGTTTGTTTGTTTGTTTAACGCCGAACTCAGCTATATTCATGCTATGTGACGGTGGTCTGTAAATAATCGAGTCTGGACCTTACAATCCAGTGATTGACATCATGGGCATCGATCCACGCAATCGGGATACGATGACATGCATCAGCCAAGTCAGCGAGCCTGACCTCCCGATCCCGTTAGTCGCCTCTTACGACAGGCATAGTCGCCTTTAACGACAAAGATAGGTTGCTGAAGACATATTATACGCCGGATCTTCACGGCTATCGTGTATATGTCCATATAGGGTGAAGCCCATTTCTGGTGTCCCCCGCCGTGATATTGCTGGAATATTGCTAAAAGCGGCGTAAAACCATACTCACTCACTCCCATATAGGGGTTGTGTTAGAACAATGGCATATCATATAGAGTTGCCTTTGTGAAGAACAATACAATGTGTACGGGAAATGCTCTTCTGTAGTATACATGGAAGTGAACAATCTTTGGATATTTCTCCCTCGTTTGAAGAAACAGCCCAAGGTCGGGGAAAATCACATTACCTGCTTATCATTGTTGTCGAGGTATTCGGCACGAAGATGATCAGACATGAGACATCAAGGGAGTCAGTGTGACTACTGTAGCGCTTGGACACATCATACTGATGACACAGTATTTCAGGACAGAACTGGCAATAGTTTATTTCCTATAAAATTTGCTTGCCAGGTCTAAAATACATATTTCATCAAATTAAAGCTATCTGTACACGATGAATGTCTTGTATGAAATTAGATCTGACATATACCTCGATTGAATTCTGGAAACTGGGAATTTAGAACGATGCACAGCTAGCTAGCAGGCTGACAAACACTAAAGAGTTTACTTATTACTAGTCCTCTTGCAAACTTGAAGAAAACGGAATTCAACTGAAACACTCATATTCAATTATACCTAAGTTCGATTTGTAGTAGTGCTGGCTCGAGATACACTACTGCCTAAAAGTTCATTCCCCTAACACGCGTTGAGAACGCGTGTAACACGCATGTGACACGGGTGCTCAACGGGTTGCACACGGGGTGAGCACCCGTTGGACACGGGTGTGCAACGGGTGTGCGTCGCGTGTGCAACCCGTTGCACACGCGTGTGCCACGCGTGTAACACGAGACCGGGTTCCAGTTGAAGTTGACAAATTTATCAAATGAATAGTGAGATAAAACAAAACAGTGAGATGTGAAATTTGAGTTAATGAGCGGCCATTGAGCTGTGCTCACCAGACCGTAAATACAAGGTCGGCCCATCTTAATTAGTGTTCGGTTGCTAGACTTTTATGGCATGAACCATTCCACTATGGTCCAGTCTAGCCATTGTGGCTAGCCGACAGTAGAACAGTAGTGAATTTAGATGCGAGTTTATTGCTAGGGGAACCCCCGTGTTGACACGATTGTCGCGGGTTGGTAAATGTTCGCCATTAATAAAATGATTGTTTGTGGATTGCGAACATATTCATTTGCCCACACGAGTCATTCCATTTGATTGCAAATATAACGTTTTTCGTTCGCCAAATTTATGCTTTAGACAGTACAATTATGTTATAGCCGTCACCACTACTAATGTCTCATTATTTCACGTAGGAATATGTCCCATTTCCCCACACCCCACTTTCTGTGTTGTATTTTGAAAGAATAAATAAAAGAAGGTTTTGTGTGGGACACTTTTATACTAATTATAAGAGGATGTTGTAAATGAATATGAACAGCCATGCTGTCTGACAGTTGATAGAATTTGAGATCTTCACAATCACCGGGTGTGACCATGTTGACAGAATCTCGTTAGGGTTTGTGATTTTTACATTTGCCCAATGACCATGGTGAGTATTGCTGGGGATACCAAACGTAACAGTTTATTATTAGAGGTTGTGAGTACCTATACCACGTAGATAGGATATCTTTAGGATTTTAATCCTTCTTTGAGAGGCATTTAGAAGTTGGAGTACTACGTTAGGAGAAGATTTATGGGTGACTTTAATCCTTTCTTTCTCTGTGGGTAATCCTTTCATGTTGATTGGAGGAAGTCACTCAACCAGGTCATGACAGGTCGTGAGTTTACTCACTAACTACTGTGAGCGTTTTTGGCATGACATCTTTTCTTGTATAAACATAGAAACGATGCTCACTCACTCACTGTTAATCTTCTGCAGTTTGCTGGCAAAGTGGGGATAAACCTCAGTGTCAAAGACGATCAAATTTAGTTCGAATCCTTGTTTATATGTGACATCTCCCAAATGGGGACATTTTCATAAACTTGGCAAGTGATGATGAATTTTAATATTAATATTATTATAGTTTATGAAATTGTTAATAAAACTTTAATAAAATTGTGCTTCACTCTCACGAAAAATATATTGTCTGTGAGTAAATTTATATGTCACGTTACATCGGCATTTTTCAGTGATATTGGGACTACATGAAACATGGCTGGTTTTTCATTTCTGATACAGGTGCTTGACTGACTGAGTAGTTCATGATCAATAAGATATGTTTAAATCAGTCAAGTTTGCAACAATAGATGAATAAGTTGATAAATTTGGACCGCAGTTACCGATTACCAGCTTCAGACATAGAGACAGGGAGGAGATATATAACCAAACCTATGATCCTGTTGAGACAGTTGACAGTTAGAACGTTGGATTAAATGACAGTAACTAATTTGAACATTCCCCAGTTATATCATAAAATACATCATAACTCATAACAGTCCGAGAGACAGCTTCCAGACTTATACTAGTATTGAAGGGACAATAGCTTTTGACAGTTTAAAAGTAAACTCACCTTAAGGTGCTTGGCAAGTCAAAACTTACCTCCCTGTATATGTTTTTTAGGTTTGACAGCAACTATGCTTGTAGATTTCATAGATAGACATGATTGGTTAGCTAGATGTTATTTCAATAAGCGAAAATGTCTTAAAAGTCCACAGTTTGTTTAAAAGTACAAAAAGTGTGTTATAGATCTATCAACGTTTTCTTTTATTGAACATAATATTTGCACTATATTGCTGTAAGCTGTAAATAATCTAGCCTCCCCATGTACGTAACTTACATATATTTATGTATGACCAGAACAGCAAATAAAGTTCTGGTAGATAGGTACCTCGGAGATTTAACGTGCGCTTTCCGACTTTAGCCTATCTCGCACACGGGGAAGCACTTATACTATTAGGGTAAAAAAGCGTAATGATTAAATAAAGAAGTGCAAACACCACCACCCCACAAAAAAAAATTAAAAAAAAATTAAGTTTAGTCCTTGTAGTAGTCTCTTGGTCAGCTTCTCATCCTGGGGGTCGGGATTCTGGTAGAGACTCTTGGCAAGGAGGGCGGCGGTATGTGCGACGAAGTGGTTTGAGGTCGGTACGCCACTACTCTGGAAGAAGTGGTACAAGTCTGTGTAGTTTGTGATGTCTTACTCGATGTCCTGCCCCCCCTTCTTGTGCACCATGACGAAAGGGACTCCTTGTTTGGCGTAGAGATATTCCTTTGGGGTGTTGATCTGGTCAACCTTGAGATCCGGCCGGGGCTTGTAGTGGTTGATCGGAATGTCTGATTTTTCCACTAGTAAATAAAGTTCTTTGGTATGACCGCTTTTATCCCTGCTGACGTTATCCTAATGTTCAATTTCAGTCTGCCTCACCAAGCGTAAGAAAGCATTGTACATGATAAACCACACTGATGCAATTTTCTATATATATATTTGTAGATATGAAGCATTCTAGTTAATTGTGGATACACTGGGCAGACAGAATTGTGTTTAGTTCCAGGCCATCCTGATCGTCGTTTACTACTATAAGGTGTATGGTTGGAGGCAAGATCAAAGGCGCCGCACAGCATTTATTAGATAACAGACGGGGTCGTCCGTTTCGCTTTGAACAACCACCCCACCTGTCTGTAGGAGTTATATAATCAGTGCGCAAATACCTGTGTCAAGTCCACTGCCGGGCTGATGCGGTGTCAGTGTCAGCAATGAACATGAATGCCCAAATCATAGACCTGTACATGTAGCACTCACAAGTTGCTAAGCCAAAATATTTGAAAAGTGTATATTCAATTCTCTGATAACAGCAAATATAACCTTAGAAAAAGATTCAACATACAAACAATCAAATGTAGAACACAGACCTATGCTTATTATCATTTCTTCTGGATATGATCAACCTGCGGAACCCTCTATCCGATGAAGTAACTAATGCTCGCTCATTAAAAGAAATCAAATCCTTAATTAATCGTTCTGATGCAATTATTAATAATTTTGACTTCAAATATTTTCATAGATCATGCCAAATTGTCCACTGTCGCCTTAGGCTCGGCTACAGTGACTTAAACGCTGATAAGTTTAGACGACATGTATCAGACATACCAGACTGCACTTGTGGATATCACCTTGAAGATGCAATTCACTTTTTCTATAACTGTTAAAAAATACGATAATATCAGAAACACTGTGTATTTCTACACACATGGGTATGGTCTAAACATGATATTACATGGCAGTAGCTAAGCAGTTCTACAAACATGACTCTTCTTAAATCAGTTCATGACATCATTGTCAAAAGCAAAAGGTTTGAGTAGCTTAATTTTATGCATGTAGTAAAGGAAAACTGCATTACCTTATTTCACAGACACCAGTTGCTTCAGTGCACTGGCTTCGTGTATTTCATTTGTGCATTTTGTATGTTTATGTTCATCACTCTCTTATATATATATATCCAGCTGTTGTTAAGTTGTTACCTGGAGAGGTATTACACAAGCAAGTTTTGCTTGTTTACCGATCCAGATTTCTTTTGAAATAAAAATACGTTTAAGCCAACACAGCTAACCCTAAAACACATGATTGTAAACTATTCAAAAAGGAGCACTAATCTCTGGCTTCTTCTCAGGTGTCGAACTCAAACTCAAACTCATTTATTCTTAGAATAACATGACATACAATTATCTACAATTTTTATTATGTACAATTTAACAAAAATAATAAAAATAGGATACGTGGATACTAATACAAATTATTAATTGTATTGTACACATTGTTAAGGAATTTAGATAGGCCTTTTAGATTTCTTACACTGTTAGTGGTCATAATTTTCTTAAATGTTTGGAAACTTAAGATATTGCTTATTTAAGAGTTCATATCGCCGTTGGTGTAAAGCTTCACATCGGAATGAATAATGCAATTCATCTCCCACAGCGATAGAATCACAGAGTGGACACTGGCTCTCTTACCTGGGAATGTTCAGCCATCGACCAGTTTCAACTGGTAATCCTTGGTTAGAAAGTTCTGAATTTTAGTATTGGGAGAAATATTGATTTTAAGAGCAGTAGATATTTCGCAAATGAAGGTTGATTCTTCAGGTAATACGACCTTTGGATTTCCGCTTGGGCTTACTAGCTGCCGTGAGTCAATTTGCTCGTTAACGCAACCGAGCGTGACAAGAGACTGGGCTACCAGTCTGCAAGGACAGCTAAATAAACTTACACATTTTTGAAAACTGATTGGTTACCCGTGATCAATGAAGATTTCAACAAAGGGCGCATGGTAATTAATTTCTTCAGCCTAAACAAACAGACAAATAACGGCGAAAGCTCATCGGATGTCGTTATTTGGAAATACCCCTGATTGTTACAGTTTGATAATAAAAAAAAGTATCGCTGAGTGAAAGCATTTGCGGATTTCGGATTGCGTGGATGATACAATTACTACTCCCTTGTTGTCATCCACATTTTCTGGTATAACCCTACACTTGTGTATTTGTCGTAATTCACATGCTGCTCAGTTAATGAATTTATATTATGTATACTCAGTTGTAGCACCACTCAGATTACCGGATAAAGGTTCAAATTTGGTCTTTCTTGTACCTGGGGTAATTATTTAATCTAAATCCAGGTTTGAAGTGAGGTGGAATGTGAATTATGCACGTGGCAGCCCAGCAAGAGATGTATGATCAGTTGATTTACTTTTTTTGTAAATCAACTGATCATTCCCAGACATCAAAGGATCAACAGGAAATACGTTGATCGATTAATTACTGTTATCTTGCACAGTGGATATGTCAAAAGTAAGTGTTTACATGTGAAGGTAGGGTTACTAAACCTAGGGAATACACTCATATCATGGCGTGAAGTACAGATGTAAAAACAACATACTTTGTTCAAAGGGTAACCGATAATACACTGACTGGTTGTTTATTGTTATCTAACTCAATGTATGTTTTTAAGAACCGTGGACATTATAAAAATAGTTGTCACGTGGGCTTTCTCAGCTAACTTGGCACCTATGTGAAACAATTGAAACAAACTAAGTGATAAGTTAAGAAACAGACACGGGTTATAATATTCGATACATTTAAATAACGTTTAAAAACGATATATTTAAATATTTTAATATATTTCATATATATTCCAAATATTGTTTCCAAATAATTATTATTAAAGTATTTGATTCTCACATAGGCATTTGACATCGAATAAGTATTTTTGTACAGCTGCAGACGCAATGGATATTGTTCCTTTATGTTGATATTCCCGGATACATTATAACTTTGGTAGGTTGTAATAATGATATTTGCATTTTGTTTTCATTCATTCGCTGCAGCTTTGAACAGAATCATTCTTGTTCCTTTCCGTTTGGTTGGGAAGTTTTTCGATGCGCGATAGACGTTGTTTTCACAAGTATTTTCTTTTGTAAGCGTGTATATGTTACAGTCAATGTGTAAAATATGATTCACTCAGGCAATTTATTAAATATCTAAATATTTCAGTCATTTTACAAATTGACTGAATAATCCATTCATTTATTTAACCGACTGACTAAAAATGATAAAGACGACCAAAAGAGCTTAAACACATCACAATATATTAATTATGCTAAGAAAAGAAGCCAAACAATACAGAACTGTACTTGGTGATGATATTAAACATAAACAAATATTTGGAATTCGTTATCATATTAATAAAGATGGACATATTTTTCAGTTAATTTGTAAAATAAACTGAATATTTAGGCGTTTAATACATTTCCTTAGTGAAATCTGTTTACATTTTGAATGTAAACATATACACACGGTAAAATAAGCAATGTGCAGATGAAATATTTTCTTTGTGTTGCAAGTCAAAATAGTGTACACGAAGATCGCACAATTACCAAGGAAGTGACTTATCAAAACTGCATCACCATTACCGATGCTCCCCACAAATATACCTACATTTCAAAAACTGTATTTCATTTTTGTTGATCAGTGTGACCATATGTCCTTCTACTTTCAATAAAAATGCGCTTACGAATGGCGAGCACAGGTCGCGAACAAGTCTAGATTTCTGCTATATCATCCGGGTACTCACTGAGAAAATACAGTAATGCACAGGTAACAACTACTCCCGCGGAATTGCTTTAGATCAGTGCTCTTTTGTACGTTGAAATACTATATATTGTGAATGCCAAAATGATGTATCAAGGATCAAGTAGAAGATACACTGACCGTTGCACTGGGAGTTTATTCAACAGACCGTGAAAATAACACTGCTGTATCTTATTATTTATTTTAGATGACGCAGTCAAAGCTCACTTCTCCTGGCGGCCATTATCGAACGGCCAGCTAAAACACAACCCCGCGCTTACGTCTACAGGTCTCTTCCTGTAGTACGGTAATTAGTATTCTCTCCCTCAAGTGTATCCTCAATGATATAACCCACCCTCATTAATTACATGCTGCTCTTTTCCAGCCTCACGGCTATGGAGCTGTGATAAAGAGTCCAAGTCATCACAAAGTAATTAGGGTCCAATAAAAACAATGCGCCGCCAAACCTCATACATATTATCACTGAAAGTCGTTCTACAGACGGTTAATGTCAAATCACAATAAAAGCATTTCAATTGCAATAACATGTTCCAGGACCATGTATTCTCTTAACACCATCGGATTTAGAAGCAATGGTCGTATAAAACAAAACACATCTATTTGATCACAACAGTATTCATGTTATTCCCACAAAATCACATAAAGAAAGGAGACATTAGGAAATACATGTGCATTATCATTTTTCGTCAGGATAACAAAATTTTCTCTCCTTGTTACCACCTCCAGGTTCAGCTTAAGACGGGTCCTCCTTTGGTCAAAAGTTTGTTCCCCCTCTAATGAGTGTGTCACGCGTTGCACACGAGTGGCGGACGGGGTGCACACCCGTGTGCAACGCGTTGCACACGGGTATCACACGCGTGACCAACCCGATGCACACTGGTTGCGTAACGCGTTGCCCATGCGTGTAAGGGGAATGAACTTCTAGGCAGTAGTGTATCTTATTTCTAGACTATTCACTCAAAGTATAAATAGATCAATACACAATAGATCAAAATCTCCCTGTGTTCACTTTTAGATCATTCAGGCCAAGTCTAAAACGAATAATAATGTTACGAAAATTCCTGTACCGTAAGTTTGATAAATAAGATTCTGGTTCAAGCAATGACTTGAACTGGCGATAAGTATCATATCTTGAACTTTCGTAAATATCTGAATGCCATTTCTGATGAAACATATTAATGGCACGCATGCGAAAGTACTTAACGAAAATATTTGCGTTACCAATTGTCTGGGACAGCCAAATGAAACCAAAGCCATATGTAAAAGGCAATGTACGTATACAAGAAGCCCATGTGTTCTTTCCAAGACTATCGAGGTGTACAAGCATGTTGTAGGCTTTCTTGTGTAAACGGTGTTCAGGCATAATTATTATTTTACACCAATACTTCAAGCAACGAGTGTAAGATACAATGTAGAATGGGTATCTCCCGCATTCTCCATAAACCATATTACTTGGTGTTGACATACCAACATTCAAAACCTTTTCACAAGCGAGGAGATGAACCTTTTCAATTGTATAGAACTATTTACAACCCCATATCTCAGACCCATTTGTAAACTAGGTTGTATTTGAGAATCAAATAATTTAAAATACATTTTCGGTGAAAAAAATCCAAGCTTAGAGATAACAGAGTGGACTTGTAACAGAGCTTTCTTTCCTCTGTTTGTGAGATTAATTACAGACTTATTCAGATTCAGTGTATGGGTAAACAATATGCCAAGGTATTTGTATTCATTCACAACATTAATACATTTACCTTTAAAAAAACATTTGTCTCTTGCGGCCACTCGACCACCTCTACGAATTATAACAATATTTGTTTTTATCAAGATAAACACTAAGTTTCCATTTATTTGAATATTGCGAAAGTATGTCAAGCTGCTTCTGTAGACCAATAACAGTACTAAACATCAAAATCACATCATCTGCAAAAAGCAGCATGAAAAGTTCTAATATGTCAGGGAAGAGCTGGACGCCATGTCTACCAGACTGCATGATATCAACATATAACTCATTTATAAAAAAATGAAAAAAGTATAGGAATTGAAACACATCCTTGGCGTAAGCCTATCGGACAATCAAAAAAGTCACTTTTAGTATCACCATAGCGAACACATGATTTTACATTTGCATACATTGTTTTTACAATGACACGCATTTTGCCTCCTAAACCCTTATTTTTCAAACAGTTCCACAATTTAGCTCTATTTACAGAATAAAATGCCTTTTTTAAATCAACAAAGGCCACATACAACTTACGTTTTCTGTATGATACATATTTCTCAATGACTGCATACAAAGTAGATATATGGTCAAAAGTCGAATAGTCCTTTCTAAATCCCGCTTGTGTTTCAGGGATCAAATCTCTCGTATTTGACCACAGTGTTAATCTATTATTGATGATAGGGGTAAATTGCTTTACCAAGGATAGTAGTGAGAGATATACCCCGGTAATTGTCAGGATTGTTACCATTCTTGAATAACTGAATAATAATAGATTTTGACCAAACAGGAGGAAAAGAACCTGGATCAAATACCCGATCGAAACATTTAACCAGAAAAGGCATAATATCAGGTAATGAGTTCTTAAGCATTTCAGCTATAAAACAATCATCCCCAGCATATTTACAAGTTTTAAAGCGAGATATAGCATTAAATATTTCCGTTTCCGTGATAGACGATTCCAACAGAAGCATGTCAACATCACTAAAATTTTCAGTGATGCCATCATTATCACGTTCAAAGACCTCATTGTCTACCAAATATATAGAATCGTCTTTTGAGAATAACTTCTTGAAAAGATGTAACCATTCTGTTGGGGATATAGATCCTTTGGGGGTAGACTGTCACTGAAGAGAACGTATAGTTTTCCAAAATAGTTTCAGACTGGGTAAAGGGCTCTTTAGTCGGACTAGCCGTGACGATTTGAGATCATATCTGAACTTATTACAAAAGGTTTTATACACATTTCTCAGTTTACAGTAGCGTTTTCTGTTGAATTCACTGCGACAACACCCTTCTGAGAGCTTTCCTGGATTCAGACAAGAAATGGTCATTTGATGAGCTTTAAACTTTAGGTTTCAGTGTTACGGCGAATGTTTCCAGCCTACTAACGTTTTGATAACGAGTAATCTTTGATCAAATCAAAAAGCGTATACTTTCCAATTTTAACAGGCAATGAAACACAAAGCTACTTACGTACTTGGCTTCAACTCTACTGTAAGGCACGAGCATTAGGTCTCTCCTCATTCTCAAATCTACATTAATACGTTTATTTGTGTATTGAATGGGGGCGTCTGTTTCACTTGATTATATGTACATAATGGGATATATGTGGGCTCACACAGATGGAAAAAGATATATGTACATAAACCATGAATACATTTCCCTCATTAATTGTTCAGAAAAGGATATTTTCTGTACAGCAATAGATAACCCCATCTGTTGCCTGATACAACGCTACTATCGATCTGCAGTCCAAACACCGGATATGACGTGTTTCTCGTTTATCACAACTCAACGACGCTAAAATAGACCTTCAGTGGTGCCCACAATGAGACCTATCAGACGCCTTGTTTTGTTGAGGTGTATAAACGGGCGTGAATAAATTAAAATTAAGTGAATGAGTGAGATTCTGCGCCACTTTAAGCAATATTCAAGCAATATTACGGTAGACGATAGCCTTTGGCGTGTTTAGCGCAAACTTTAACCACTTGGCTACTACTGCGACAATCATTTTATCAAAAGGTTATATGAATGGTATAGCGTATGGTATGGCTTCAATGTAAAATGAACAAATGTACCCACGCGTCACCGGATTTTCTGCTCCAATTGATTGTTACGAGTTATGTCCCTTCTATGTCCCCACTACTGACCAATCAGATTCCACCTCTCAAATCACTTTGTGACAAAATGGCGGCCCCCAATCAAGACGATCTGATCGATGATAAGATCTTTATAGTAATAAATCGGTTTTTACCTGGCAAAGTGCATCATATCACTTGAGCACATTGATTAGAAAACATGAAAAGATATGGAAAATACGTGTCGACGCCCAGTTGACGGTACACATGCTCTGCAAATCTTGCAATCTAATGAATTCGGCACGGCAGTTGCAATTTTGTTTATGAATCGAATGTCGATATCGTTACTGGATTTTGAATTGACTTTGCATAGACTCGTTAGTCTAGCCTAAATATAACTCCGTAATTCCAGCCTAGTTCGGCAAGGGTGGAAACTGGACTTTTATAGCCAGTTAACTATCTTGCCTTGGGAAAATGCTTGAATAGAGAAATAAGGTTATAATCTCTAATACAGATTCTCGTCCGGGCTTACGCCGGGTGTATGTGCTAGCTCACTGAAATACTATGCCGCACTTGAACATGAATACCCCACTCAGACACAGTATACTGACTCCGAGCAGACAAGTATTTTTCTTATCCCCGTAATGGAGATCGAACCAAACACATTTCACACTCCGAGCAGACGCTCTTTCCACAAGACCACGAATGCCGTCCTTCTGAGTACATTCAAGGAATGCTGTTGTTAATAAACTGGAGTGGCAACAACTGCTAAATTGTCCATTTGACATTATCATCACCATAATTAATGCTACAATAATGACACAAATTGCAGCTCAAGCATTACAGAATGTCATAAAGCGTCCTAGCTGATGATGGTGAAAGCGAAAAGGCTGATTGTGTCAAGCAGAATCATTTTGATCAAGCTGTGATACCTACATGTATGTCCAGTGTGGCAATACCACGTCCTATTAAGAGAGACAATGTTTATAATGACAAAATATGTAGTTGAAGACAATGAAGCAATGTCAAACTAATATCAAACACATCAGGCATTTGACCCTAATTTAAGTCACTGATAGTTGTCATTTATATATGCGTATTGCTTTGTAGTAGTACATATCGTCCGTTAAACTATTTACTTAATGAGTGGCTTTGTTTAATGGTCTTAATTTATTTTTAAAAGTGCAAACATATTGTTTTATTTTGTATTGTTTATATATTATCTGAAGATTTGTGTTCAAGCAGAACATTCTTTCAATATGTACTGGTACATATAGATGTATATGTAAAAATTGTATGATCAAACAGAACATCTCAAAGGGCGGTCGGGTAGCCTAGTGGTTAAAGCGTTCGCTCGTCACGCCGAAGACCCGGGTTCGATTCCCGACATGGGTAAAATGTGTGAACCCCATTTCTGGTGTCCCCCGCCGTGATGTTGCTGGAATATTGCTAAAAGCGGCGTTAAACCATACTCACCCACTCACTCTTTTAAAAAATTCAAACAAAGGCCTTAGCCCCAAAGAACCAGTAGTTGATGACGAATCCCCAGGAATAGGACTTTATCGAAAAAGATAAACTGTCCCTGAAAATATTTGAAAAAAACAAACAATTATGCTTCAGACGTTTGAAAAAAGATACTGCTTGCCACCAAAATTACATTGTTGCAAGGTGGTTTCCTCTAAAGAAAGCCAGGCTCATAGATTTAAATAAAACATATTAGGTTTTGCATCTAAAGCTGAAAAAATATCTAATCTCGGTCCTCGATGGTGAAAGGCGTGTGTGTTTATATTACTTTGACATTTTCAAGTGAGGTATTTTAAGACGTCTGATCCTGGCACAAGTGATCGTACGGGAACTGCAACAACCAAATAATAGCCCCAATTATGTTAACCCGTAATTAGCCACTAATTAGGTTGACAGATTGGTCGTACTGGGATAATAAGGTTGTCTAACCAAACAATTTACCAATACCGTACCTTCCAGTCGGACTGGTGCGTTGTTCCTTGACATTGCGGAGGAGGATGTTGGTGATTTACGTGGTATCGCTGTTTCTTCTTGTTAAGTGTAACTCAAGTAAGTTATTTCACAATGTAACGCAAATTTTTAGCTCACCGTGTAACGCTAGTAAGTTATGTCAAAATGTAACGCAAGTATGTTATCTCACAACGGAAACCAAGTATGTTATCTCACAATGTAACTCAAGTATGTTATCTCACAATGTTACGCAAGTACGTTATCTCACAATGTTACCCAAGCATGATATCTCACAATGTAACGCAAGTATGTTATATCTCACAATGTAACGCAAGTACGTTATCTCACAATGTAACGCAAGTATATTATATCTCACAATGGAAAGCAAGTATGTTATCTCACAACCGAAACCAAGTATGTTATCTCACAATGTAACTTAAGTATGTTATCTCACAATGTTACCCAAGCATGATATCTCACAATGTAACGCAAGTATGTTATATCTCACAATGTAACGCAAGTACGTTATCTCACAATGTAACGCAAGTATATTATATCTCACAATGGAAAGCAAGTATGTTATCTCACAACCGAAACCAAGTATGTTATCTCACAATGTAAGTTACTTTTGATCATAAAAGCATGTCTTCATGCATCCCTTGTCAAATTGTTACTTTTCGTTGAGGATTAACATTTGGAATCTACGTATGTGTGAGACATGTGCAACATGCTCCTGGTATCATTGCTTTTCTTATAGAAATTCATATCAAAATGTAACGCAGGTATTTATCTCACAATGTAAGTTTATCAAGTTATCTAACCAAGTAACTCAATCATGTTATATCACAATGTAACTCAAGTAAGTTATCTCACAAAGTAACGCCAGTTTTTAGCTCACCGTGTAACGCTAGTACGTTATCTCACAAAGGAACCCAAGTATGTTAACTCACCGTGTAACGCAAATATGTTATGTCATCGTGTTACCCAAGTATGTTATCTCACCATGTAACGCAAGTATGTTATCTTACCGTGTAGCGCAAATATGTTATCTCAGCGTGTAACGCAAGTATGTTATGTCACAATGTAACCCAAGTATGTTATATCTCACCATGTAACATGAGTATGTTATCTCACCATGTAACGCAAGTATGTTATCTCATCGTGTAACGCAAGTATATTATCTCACCATGTAACGCAAGTATGTTATCTCATCATGTAACGCAAGTATGTTATCTCCCCGTGTAACTCAAGTATGTTATCTCACCATGAAACGCAAGTATGTTATCTCACCATGAAACGCAAGTATGTTATCTCACAATGTAACTCAAGTATGTTATCTCACCATGTTACCCAAGTATGTTATCTTACAATGTAACGCAAGTATGTTATCTCATAATGTAACGCAAGTATGTTATCTCACCATGTAACGCAAGTATGCCATCTCACCATGTAACGCAAGTATGTTATCTCACCATGTAACGCAAGTTTGTTATCTCACCATGTAACGCAAGTATGCCATCTCACCATGTAACGTAAGTATGTTATGTCACAAAGTACTCCAAGCATGTTATTTCACCATGTAACCCAAGTATGTTATATATCACAATGTAGCTCAAGTATGTATATCACCATGTAACCCAAGTATGCTATCTCACAATGTTACCGAAGTATGTTATCTCATAATGTAACCCATGTATGTTATCTCACAATGTAAGCCAAGTATGTTATATCTCACAATGTAACTTAAGTATGTTATCTCACAATGTAACGCAAGTACATTATCTCACAATGTTACCCAAGAATGTTATCTCACAATGTAACGCAAGTATGTTATATCTCACAATGTAACGCAAGTACGTTATCTCACAATGTAACGCAAGTATACTATATCTCACAATGGAACGCAAGTATGTTATCTCACAACGGAAACCAAGTATGTTATCTCACAATGTAAGTTACTTTTGATCATAAAAGCATGTCTTCATGCATCCCTTGTCAAATTGTTCCTTTACGATCAGGATTAACATTTGGAATCTACGTATGTATGAGACATGTGCAACATGACTCCTGGTATCATTGCTTTTCTTATAGTGATGAACAAATGCTTAAGCTAAATCGAATAATACACTGTGTTAATATCACAAATTTCTTTTAATTAAGGGATTTGTCGCTTTCGTATTTTTGAATAAAATATTGTTTGATTCCTAATCAGTGTTGTACTTTATGTGGTTCATCTGTATACTCAAGCATACACAATGTCACCTGTGTTGGTGCGCTTCAGTTGCAGCAAGTCCAGACATGGGAAGACTAGCGCGTGGTCTGTTCAGTTCCTACAACAAACACATCCTTCCTGAAGTTCGCCCAGTGGCTGTCCGCGTCTCGCTCTTCATTGAAAGGATGAGTGTGGTGAGTATTCCGTATGGCAACGCCTCCCAAAAACATATTATTTGTTTTTGAATAAATGAATAAAAAATCGTTTGTCTTCAGTTTTCCCCCAAAATACATTGTTTCATGGAGGTGAGGTGAGGTGAAATGGGGTTTAAGGTCGCGTCCAAGATTATTTCACTTGCGTGCATGCACGAGTGTGTGCGTGCGTGGCTGCTTGTACTAGTCCTGATTAAAGCCGATTTAATAGTTCTAGGCCACTGAGATACCATGCCGCAGATTAACATGAATACCCCACCACGACACAGTACACTGACTCCGATTAGACCAGCCATGTTTAAGGCCCTTACTGCCGAGCGCCAGGACGGGTAACCACAAGTACCATCTTTAAACGTCTTTTGGTATGATGCTCTCCGGCCACTAGACGAAGGAGGCGGACTTTGTTTGATGAACATATTGGATGAAAAAGATTGTTGCGGAAATAAATATAATTGTTCATTTCAGAAAACAATTGCTAGATTTGAAGCTGTGATTGAATACGTAAACTGTCTCTAAGAACAAATTCCCAAAGTCCAACCTGTAAACCACTAAATAATTGATCATCTTATCGTGTTTAAACCAGAGAGTTTCGAGTGTGTAGGACCTGGTGTATTTTCAGGATGCAGAGAAGCAGCTGTTGTCACTCAGTGTAAAAGTCATCCTGCAATGGATTGATCACAGGTTGCGTTGGGATCCTTCTGAATATGGCGACATTACGAATCTTTATGAAACTGAGGATGTAGTGTGGATACCAGACGTTGGTATGATCAGCGCGTGAGTACTCGACATACCATATACCTATGATCACGATTCTGCTATATGTCGATATGTCTTCTATCATTGGCTATTTCCGTTGTCAACTCTTTCTATCATCGGCTATTCCTGTTGTCATCTCTTTCTAGCATCGGCTATTCCTGTTGTCAAATCTATCATCGGCTATTCCTGTTGTCATCTCTTTCTAGCATCGGCTATTCCTGTTGTCGACTCTTTCTATCATCGGCTATTCCTGTTGTCAACTCTTTCTAGCATCGGCTATTCCTGTTGTCATCTCTTTCTAGCATCGGCTATTCCTGTTGTCATCTCTTTCTAGCATCGGCTATTCCTGTTGTCAAATCTATCATCGGCTATTCCTGTTGTCAACTCTTTCTATCATCGGCTATTCCTGTTGTCAACTCTTTCTAGCATCGGCTATTCCTGTTGTCAACTCTTTCTATCATCGGCTATTCCTGTTGTCAACTCTTTCTGGCATCGGCTATTCCTGTTGTCATCTCTTTCTAGCATCGGCTATTCCTGTTGTCATCTCTTTCTAGCATCGGCTATTCCTGTTGTCAAATCTATCATCGGCTATTCCTGTTGTCAACTCTTTCTATCATCGGCTATTCCTGTTGTCAACTCTTTCTAGCATCGGCTATTCCTGTTGTCAACTCTTTCTATCATCGGCTATTCCTGTTGTCAACTCTTTCTGGCATCGGCTATTCCTGTTGTCAACTCTTTCTATCATCGGCTACTCCTGTTGTCAACTCTTTCTAGCATCGGCTACTCCTGTTGTCAACTCTTTCTAGCATCGGCTACTCCTGTTTTCAACTCGTTCTAATTTTGGCTATTCCTGTTGCCAACTCTTTCTAGCATCGGCTACTCCTGTTGTCAACTCTGTCTAGCATCGGCTATTCCTGTTGTCAACTCTTTCTAGCATCGGCTATTCCTGTTGTCAACTCTTTCTAGCATCGGCTACTCCTGTTGTCAACTCTTTCTAGCATCGGCTACTCCTGTTGTCATCTCTTTCTAGCATTGGCAACACATGTTGTCAACTCTTTCTATTATCGGCTACTCCTATCGTCAACTCTTTCTATTATCGCTTATTCCCATTATCGGGTCATTCCTATAATCAGCTAATTCCAGCAATTGTATGGATGGTGTGTACGTGAGCACAATGTTGACCCTACCAGCTCCATGTCATGTGTTATTTAGTCGCTCGGTGTTATTTCTCACAGAATCATTCCTTCATATCCCTTGACTAGGGCACCTACAAAGGAATTCGAGTCTCCTGTGTGAAGAAAACAACATTGTTATTGTCAGTGCTTTGGATAGGAAACACCTTAATATAATCCTTTTCATTCTGGAAATAAATTGTTAAAACCAATAAGAAACCGCCAAAGACAATCGTATTTAACGGAGAATGGGTCCTGTGTTATTGACATATATCAGAGAATGTTTATTTGAAGCAGAATCTTTTCAGTGAACACTTCAAAACATACAAACAATATGTTGGACCCATCGCACATTACTTTTCAAGCAGCCACCATGTCCAGTGTAAGGACCAGGTATTTTAGTGAACAAATTAGAAAAGACACACACGCGCGCACACATTGGAGGTAGGGATAATGACAACGGCAAATCAATTAGTAAACCCAGCATCTTGTGACTAACGCCATAGATACAGGTTGTGCAATACCAATAAGTAGTCAACATTAGTTAACGTTGTATGATGTGCACGAAGAATAAAGTCCATTTCTGATTTGAGTCTATGACCTGAACTTTATAGTTGAAAAAATAAAAAAAATTATAAAACAAATATCAAACGGTCAGATTCTAGGTCTTTACCCAAAGTCATCTGTAAATCTCATTTTCTTCCAAAGAGCTGAGCCTGAAGTGGACATCATCAAATCCTCCAAAGTCCACATCAGCGTTGACGGCCAGGTCACCATGTCAAGAAAGCGCCGTCTCTTTAGTCTATGTAACTTCACTCGGAGTCAGAATGATACGTACGTATGCAAGATTCAGTATGGCTCCTGGGCCTACAGTGATCTTGACATCGCGGTCAACCCAGAACCTGCACAAGACATTCTCCAAAAATACACGCAGTCTGGGGATTGGGAAATCTTGAACGTTACGTACAGCAACACAAGCAATGAGAACACTGTGTACATTGTACAAATCAAGAAGCTTAGGAACATCTCTGGAACATCTGAAGGCAAGAACAACGACGTATCGGCTCTACCATTGGTCTTTCTGGGATTTCTGGCTCCATTCCAGTTCCTGATACCTCTGGAGTCCTCGGAGAGACTAACTGTCGGTAGGGGTCGTATTTGGACTAATTAAGATTCAGGCAAGGGTGACAGCGTACGTCGGTGTAAGAATGTATTGGCAAGTGAGGTTAAAGAATATATGATTTGGCTGGTTGGTTGGTTGTTTAACGCCGCACACAGCAATATTCCAGCCATATGACGGCGGTCTGTAAATAATCGAGTCTGTTCCAGACAATCCAGTGATTAATATCACGCAATTGGGATCGACGACATGCATCAACCAAGTCAGAGAGCCTGACCACCCGATCCCGTTCGTCGCCTCTGACGACAAGCATCGTTGCCTTTTACGGCAAGCATAGTCGCCTTTTACGGCAAGCATGGGTTGCTGAAGACCTATTCTAACCCCGGATCTTCAGGAATATGATTTACAATCAGGACACGTATTGCTTTTCTACCAAATCAACCTGACACGCCGTGATATAACTGGAATATTGTTAAAAGCGACGTAAACCAAACTCACTCACTCACAGACTGGATGTGTGCTGTGCAAAGGGATTTGTCAGCATCATACTCTTGCACGTGAGTATTAACGTAGTGATAACGCCTTAGACCTTGAATAAACAATGAACAAACATGCCGTGACACAAACTGAAATACTGCTCAAAGCTTTGTTTAAACCACACTTCATCCTTGCACAGGCGTGCTATATCTTCCAAATGATCCTTATTGTTATCTGTTAAGCATCTAAATATCACAATATGCTGGATATTTTTGTCGAATATATCAATGTGATCAAACTCTGGATTTCAGATGGTTTTCTGTTCCTGACGGGCACTGTGATAGCAATAGTGATATATGATATTGCCCCAGCCATGGATCTACCAATTGTCGTGGGTAAGCTATAACGAAACTCGAGTAACAATAAACATTTGCACGCATTCACAACCGTATTTCCTCTGTCGAAAATCAATTTTACGAATTATTTCGCATACGCAGCAGTTGAGATCGTTAGCTCGCTAGCATCGTTAGCATATAGGGGACACGGGTGGTCCAGTCGTCTACCGTAATTCGCTGTGCAGAGTTGCGTCCCTTGGGCAAGCCAGAAACCTATCATTATGGGTTCGAATGCCGGTTCGCACCGATTATGTTTCTAGGTTTGTCAGCACCATACCCGTGCTTGTGGGTTTTGACCAAAGTGGTAAATTTAAACGTCAAAGACCGCTTCACTTCGTGCTTTCATCCCACATTAAGACTCGCTTGCTGTGATACTGGAATACTCTTCAAAGCGGCGTTAAACCTTACTCACTCACTCACACACTTGTGAGCATATACATGTACAACAGGAAATAACTCTCTGGGATCAGTATTTCCTTCACCTCGTTCATTGAGATTTTAAATCTTATCCACGATGTTCGTAAGTTTGGTCGTACAATTACTACACGTAAAAGTCTAGTAAAAGTAAGTGTTAATAAATTTATATCATTATATTACAAGACGGCAAGTGAAGCGTCTTGTACGTGATACACTCCATCCTGCATAAATCCAATCAATACACAAGAAATAAGTAGGGCACATGGAAATTATCTTTCATTTCATACACAATTATACACAAAATTGACAAACAATTTTGCACGAATTGCAAGTGTGCAAGTGCTGCAGAGGATCACAATGGGGATTCAAATGGATTTGACCCAAAAAATACTAATGTTATCGAAACGTTACTCGGCTCAAAACAGTTGCTGAAACATTGCAAACCTAAGGTCCAAAACACAACTATGATACCCGTTTCAAATACATCAACATCGAATAACCCTTGATTGTTGTCTCATGTTTAACCACCATCAAACATGGGTGTTTACTTTCTTTTGCCCGGCTGTTTATTTGACGATTTTGTGACACTAAGTATTTTGAGTGCCTTCAATTAGTGTCGTTTATTGTCTTCAGAGAGATACTTAATTTAGCAAGGATCTCAGTAAACATAAGAGTATCTGAATTTTACACATTACGTGTTCATTAATGACATAAATGTTATTCTTATGTCATGTGTTCAACATGTTTTGAAATGTCCGGTGTGACAGTTACCCAATTTCAAGTAAAACATCATACACGTGCTAAACGTTTTTTCTGTATATTTCATTCAGTGTCATATTGCAACTTCACTCTGACTGTGGTCTTCCTCTGTCTCATCCTGTCCATCGTCAACCTGCATCTGTGCACATCCCTCGGGAAGAGACTGGCCGTCCTAGAATATCTCAAGAGGGTGAGTCAGCATACATGCATATACTACTCAAACGAAGTTAAGGACCACCCGATTCTACAGATAATCTGTCAAGCAAAATAAAAGAATCGGGTGTTCTTGAGCTTCTTTTGGGTAGGATATGTAAGGAAATAAATGTATGAGTGGTCATTCATGATTGCTTTATATAACTCAAAAAGTGATTTTATCTAATTATATGCCATATTTCATTCATATAAAGACCGCATCCGTGGTCTAGTGGTAGAGCGTCCGCCCGGAGAGCGGAAAGTCCGGGGTTCGATCCCCGGCCGCGGGTGGGGGTGTGTGTGCTTGAAGTCCGGACTGAAGACTGATGCAGATTTAGAGTGTTAGCACACTGAGATACCATGCCGCAGTTTAACATGAATAACGTCAATACCCTTGCCGTAATCCAGACATCATTGCTGACGCATTACAAATAAAATAACTGACGTCATACTGACAGATTTCAACATAAACTAAACTAAACTGCCTGACAAAAGAATGCATACAGCCTTGTTTGATGGTGGTTAAAAATGAAACGAACAAGAAATGGTTATTTGTTGGTAATGTATGCGTTACGGGTATCATGCTTGCATGTTTGGATATTAAGTTTACAGTGTTTCGGTGACTGTTTTCAGCCTATTTTATTGATCAAATGAAAATTTCACGTGTTTACTTTCTTTGTCCGGTAGTCTTTTTCCGACAGTTTATAACTTAGTGTTGACATTAAACTGAATATTCCATTTGAACGTGTATCCTTCTGATTTTTCGAAAACACATGACATTAAAAAACAATCGTTAGGCAATCTCAGTATGATACACGTACAGTAAACTACGTTTATAACGAACACGCTTATAACGAACTGACCGATATAACGAACTTGTTTTTAGTCCCGGCCATTTGTTGTATATATGTTGTATACATGTATATGCTTATAACGAACTACGGTTATTACGAACTAAATTAGTGGTCCCTTTGAGTTCGTTATAACCGTAGTTTACTGTACCAATGGAATATTCTCTGTATTGTATCTGATGTGGAACTACATGACTGCCTTTCCTGGTGGATTTTATTGACATAATAATCTACATATTTCTTATTAAACTCAGGGGTTGTTCTCTGGGGCCAATCGACTTGTCTTCGTGGCAGTGCCCAAGCTTCGTGACATCCGAGTAAAGCGACCACACGTCATTCTCGAGCATCGTCTGGAGGACATGTCTCCGAAAGAGCAGATAACTGATGCTGACGCTCCACCAGAGGGCGCTCGGGACCGGAAAGAGAATGCAAAGCTCACTGAGATAATAGACATCCTTGTGCCAATGGCGGATGAGCAAGGTCACTGTCAATACGAGGCTAGATTCAGACGGGAATGGTTAACAGTGGGATTAATCCTTGATAGACTTATGTTCATATTCTTCTTATTGTTATTTGTCTTTTGTTCATTTGGATATATACGGTAGACGTTTGTTATGTGCCGTCGCGTGGCCAGAGTTCGCTGTGCGTCGTCAGGAAGCAAACAAACACATACCTTTTCAGGCAAGTTGTGCGAGTGCTGGGTACCGGTTGGGCAGGACATGCTTACACTTTTCTCGAATACGTGATATCATCACTGGTCATTCATTCATATAATGTTCCTCGTCACGCCGAAGACCCGGGTTCGATTCCCGACATGGGTACAATGTGTGAAGCCCATTTCTGGTGTCCCCCGCCGTGATATAGCTGGAATATTGCTAAAAGCGGCGTAAAACCATACTCACTCCCTCATATAATGTTCACTGCTATTTTGCCCTTTAAGCCCAATGGAATCTGTTTCGGCAGATACTCAAGGCTGGCTCTTCTCTGGCTTTGACGTTTTATATTTAAGGGAGTTCTTCCCGTACCGATGTATTCCTAGAAAACTCAGGGCATTGGTTGCCCAGTCGTCTAAGGCGCCGCGATTTTCTTTGCAGAGTTGCGTCCCTTTGGCAAGCCAGAATCCTATTATTGTGGGTTCGAATCCCGGTTAGCACCGATTATGTTTCTAGGTTTGTCAGCACCATACCCGTGTTCGTGGGTTTTACCGAAATGCTAAACGTCTGAAACCTGCATCACTTCGGGCTTTCCCCCCACATTAAGCTGACACGCCGCGATATAACTGTAATACTGTTAATAGCGGCGTAGAACCCAACTCACTCACTCACCCACCTGGCAAACGCCCAGACATAACATGTTCTTCTTACCTGAAAGTAATTGATACTTACAAGAGAGAGTTGTATATCCCTGTTTTGCAAACTAAGTACAGGTATCAGATATGTGCGTGTCTTGCATTGCATGGCTGTCTTGTATCTTGACTGACACAACCAAACGCTGTATTACAGTTTTGTGGTAATAAATAACATTATCTCTCAAATAGTTCAGTGTATTTTCTACTAGAATGTAGAATCCGGATATTATACGCTTTTTTGCTATAGTCCTGTATTTCTTATGTTTATATTGGAGCGATAGTGTAACCTGGCGATTGAAGTGTTCGCTGGAAGTCTCGGGTTGGATTCCCAAAATGGGCCCAATGTGTGAAGCCCACTCAAGATGTCACCCATCTTCCCAAGGCAAGTGAGTTAACTGACTATAAAAGTCCAGTTTCCACCCATGCCGCACTAGGCTGGATTCCGGAGTTATATTTTGGCTGGACTTACGAGTCTATGATAGTCCAATCAAATTCGCGTAAAAAACTAGACATCCGGTTCGTAAACAACATGGATATCAAGTTGCAGATTTCGGTCGACTGAAGGATTTGCAAAGCATGTGTACCGCCAACTTGGCGTCGACAGATATTCTGTTCATGATTTTAATCAAGTTGCCCAAATAATTTGATGAACTTCGCAAGGTAAGGCCCGTTTTATTACAACATAGATTTTGATTATCGATAAGATAGTTTTGACAAGGCGCCGCCATTTTGTTTGAAGCCAATGCATGTGATATGAGGGTTGGAATCTGGTTGGTCAATGAGTGAGTGAGTGAGTTGGGTTCTACGCCGCTTTTAACAGTATTCCAGTTATATCACGGCGTGTCAGCTTAATGTGGGAGGAAAGCCCGAAGTGATGCAGGTCTCAGACGTTTACCACTTCGGTGAAACCCACGAGCACGGGTATGGTGCTGACAAACCTAGAAACATAATAGGGGCGAACCGGGATTCGAACCCACAATCATAGGTTTCTGGCGTGCCCAAGGGACGCAACTCTGCACAGCGAATCGCGGCGCCTTAGACGACTGGGCCACCCGTGCCCCCGGTTGATCAATGAAGGGGACATAGAAGGGAGTAGTAACTTGTAGTAGCCATTGGTGGCGCTACGGTCGAGCCTGAATATTCCAGCTCAGTGCGGCATGGGTGGAAACTGAACATCTATAGTCAGTTAACGCCCTTGCGTCATTAAGATGGATGTCACCCGACGTGATATTGCTGTAATATTGCTAAAAGCGGGGAAAAAGCATGGTCACTCACTATTGAATCAATGATCTATTAATAGATATCAATAATTCGAATACATGTCAAAAGTACGATGCATGAGAAACAAAACAGGATTTAGTATTTGACTTCTCGCCCAATTGTCTACCGATAGATATTAATAGTGTTGGTAATATTTGAGAGATCCAAAATCAATCATGTTTTCAAAATATGTAATTATTGATAGATCAAATTGTAATATTTGTGTTGTCACACGTTCCAGAATTGTTTCAGACAGCATACATTTTTTTAGTCAGCGCTTCAAAACATATACCTTTTTCTCTGAGAGAAGCTAACAATTATTGCTTAACGCACAACACTTTAATATGAATCCACATTCTACAAGGCTCTGTAGGACACCTGATTGTTCGGGAGTTTTGCAATCTCACAGATGAAATTATTATAAGTTAAGATCACTATTTGCTGTCCGGGTGACATCTTCCCGAGGCAAGGGCGTTAACTGACTATTAAGGTCCACTGGACTATAGTTAACGCCCTTGCCTAGGGAAGATGTCCGAATGAGTGAGCTGGGTTTAAAGTCGCTTCGAACATTAGTTCGGCTTTATCAGGACGTATCAGCTGAATGAAGGAGAAAAGCAGGTCTTGCACGTTCACCGCATTAGTGAAACCCTCGAGCATGAATATTATACGATTTATTATATCTTGGATTCGAACACATGACTGGCGGAAAAAACAATAAAACGGATGATAGGATGCGGTAACCGCAGCTAGTGCGATACCTGTCATGCCATTTTTTACAACGAACCGATTTTCCAGGATCTCCGGTACTCATTTATATTGTATCAACTCATGAATATAATGTATAGAAACAGGTAGACGGAATATGATTCCGCGAGTAATTATGTTAGTAAAACAGCCATGGGGATAGTATGTGATATATCCAGCTGTATCACTAATTAACTGCCAGTCAGCTGATAGAGTCGCAGTATTGTATTACTCATGAATTCAGTCTCAATTGGAGCCAGGGTTTCATTCACGGAAACATGTGGATCGGAACAACTGAAACTATACCAATTGTATGACACAGGTAATGAATTCACTATTTATTTATTTGTCCTTCGTTTGAAGAAGAGAGGAAAGAACTCATTCATAAATATTATAATATTAAACCTGTATAAAATGAATTTACTCTTTAATAGCCGATCATTGGGAACATTGAGAAAATTTAGTTAATATGTTTGTTGTTTAAGGACGCACTCAGCAATATTCCAGCTATATGACGGCGGTCTGTAAATAATCGAGTCTGGACCAGACAATCGGTAATGATGGGTCAACAACAACAACACCTGATGCAATGTTGCTTTCAATTGGCGTAAATCTTGTACAGGAGGATCTCGGGCCTGTATGCGCCGCCCCAGAATATCCCAAACAAGTTCAAGGGCGTTCAAATCTGGGCTCATTGCTGGCTAGTGTAGAGTCGTTATTGCATTGGCCCTCATGTAATCCACGACAGCATGCGAACGATGAAGCCTGGCATTGTAAGCCATGTACTGTGGTCGAGTAGCAAGAGGGACTGGCCTCAAAACGTCCCGGATGTACTGAGCCCCTGTTAAGTTGCCCCTAATGGTGACCAAATCCAACCTGCAATCATGAGAGATACACCCCAAACCATTACCGAGCCCCCGCTGTATGCAACAGTCGGTTTAATGTTCCCGGAGTAGGCCGTGTTCCGGTGCCTCCAAACTTTCGTTCTGCCATCAGTGACGTGGAGCAGAAAGCGACTTTCGTCCGACCAATGGATCCGTCTCCAATTTCTCAGATTCCAGTTCTGTCGCCCAATGCACCATGCAATTTAAACGTTTGGATATACAGCTTTTAGAGATACTCGAGGGTACCATGCATGGCACGTGAGCTTTCTTCACGCATGACTGATTACATCATCTCGAAAAAAACATAATTCTTCCCGTAGTTATATCTTTCATGACTGTTACAAATATTGGGATCAAACAATAAAGAAATATATTGGGGTGTGCATAGCCTTTTTCTTTGTGTATATATTGACATACATGCAAGTGTGTGTGGCTGCTTGAACTAGTCCTGATTTTATAGTGCCAGCACACTGAGATACCATGCCGCAGTTTAACATGAATACCCTACTGAGACAGAGTATTATGACAACGAGCCAACCACTCCTTGTTTAAGCCCCTTAATGCCGAGCGCCAGGCAGGATAACAAAAGAACCATCTTTTAACGTCATTAGGCATCGAACCCGGTCCTTCCGCTTCCTGGGCGGACGCTCTACCACCAGACCACGGAGGCAGTCCAGCGTAAGCTAAATGAAGGAAGCATTTGATCTTTGAACTAATCATTGGTCAGCTTTTTAAAACGATTCAGCTTCACTAAGTCTTCCTTTTCATTCTAATTTGAGGTGAGGTGAAATGGGGTTTAACGTCGTGTCCAAGATTATTGCACTTATATAGCCACGTGCATGCACGTGTATGTGTGTGTGATTTATAGTGCTAGCTCACTGAGATACCATGCCCCATTTTAACATGAATACCCCACTCAGACACACTATACTGACTCCGAGCCGACCAGTCCATGTTTTAACCCCTTAATGCCGAGCGCCAGATAGGGCAACAACAAATACCATCTTTTAACGTCTTTTGGTATGACGCGGATGGGCACCCTGATTTGACAATATAAATAGTACAACCATATGAGTGTTGGTGTCATGGCTCTACAAAACGACAGAAAGAGCAGCCGTCATTATTTTGAATTTTGAACTGCCCATTTATATTCAGTTTCCAGGTACAGAAACCATCTTTGAACATCTTTTGGTATGATGCAGCCGGGAATCAAACCCTGGACCTTCCACTCTCCAGGCGAACGCTCTACCACTAGACCACAGAGACAGTCTTCATCAAGGGAGAAAATCATACTGCAATTGTTTTAGAATTTATTTTTCCGTAGCTGTACAATATGTTACAAGCAGTGATAACATAACAATGGACAACATGCTTGCACCCAGACACAAGTGTGAGTGTCATTGTGACGGTGAGCACTGAAACTGCAAAATGAAATGGGGTAGTTGATCGTCAGGGAACAAGCAAGATTTTCTAATGTCATGCAATTGATTTCAAGTCTCTTCACAAACAAGCAAATTATGTTTTCCTTCATGTCACTATTCTTATAAACAATAATCAAATAATGGAATTCATTGTATAAAAAAAAACAACGCTATTCAAACTCAACAAGTTTTTTTTCAGACCAATATCAAATATCCTTGCCAGAAGATGTAAGCTTCAGTGCATGTTCCAAGTTTTAAACCATGATTTAAAAAAAATAATTAAAAGCTCTCGAAACAATATGACATTATGTGTCCATGTCATCAACATAAATAATGTAGGAAATGAACATGACTGACTAGAAAGCAAAGTCATCCATCACATGAAAACGTGACAAAAAATACTTGAACAATGTTTTCAGAACAAAAATCCCTTTGAAATACAATATTGATAAGTAGCAACAACTATTGAATACCAGCGTTCAATGATGAGACAACTCCAATCACCATATACAAATG
The DNA here is from genome assembly GCF_022045235.1 of Haliotis cracherodii. Taxonomy (NCBI): domain Eukaryota; kingdom Metazoa; phylum Mollusca; class Gastropoda; order Lepetellida; family Haliotidae; genus Haliotis; species Haliotis cracherodii. The sequence continues at coordinate 12,643,802 of NW_027266270.1, read as the reverse complement.
TACAGTTCATGTAGGAAAACGTGTAGAGGAGAAACAATACAAAAACAGCATGTACACAGTCCATAGATGTATATTACATATGTACAATTATTTACAATCCCACAAAATCAACGTTTTGCAGTCTTTGGTCGAAAATCTATTTCCTCAGAATTGTGAAGTCCATGCACATATAATTCATCAGTAGCACAAACTATATGTTAATTTGACAAGTGAAATTTGTACACCTGCATTATATATGTGGTGAGATTCATTCTACATGAAATAATATGATGAGTGAGTGAGTGAGTTTGATTTTACGCCACTTTTAGCAATATTCCAGTAAAATCACGGCGTGGTCTCCAGATTCACCAGACCATTGTACCCATATTGGGAATCGAACCCGGGTCTTCGGCGTGACGAGTGTATGCTTAAACAACTAGGCTACCCCACCGCCCCTGAAATAATATAAACATCTTTACATGAAGTGAGTGAGGTCAACTGAACAGTACAAGGATGTGTCTCAGTTATAAGGCTTAAAAAAATAAAAGAACTGGTTCTCAGCCAATGACTTTCAAAAATATAGTGCAGGCAGGTGGAGTTTTTGTTTGTTTGTTTTTTTGCTTGTTCAAACAAGTATGTAACCAAATAAACAGTTGTGTACCATCAACCTGGGAAAGGGCCTCCCTACAAGCATACATATTCCTTTTGCCGCCATGACCACAACACGAGATGCGCAGTAAAGCAGTGTGCATGTAAAGGGAAGTACCTGTGTGCTATATTGGATCACATTGTTATCGAGTATTAGTATTATTTTTTTGGTGGAAAATGGACATAAAACCAAAACGTGTGATGGACTTTATGTTGATGCTGGCAGTGCCCGAGAACCAAGACAATTATTCTTTTAAGCTAACATGGTATGTCAGCACAATGTGGAAGAGTGAGTGAGTGAGTTGGGTTTAACGCCGCTTGTAACAGTATTCCAGTTATATTGCGGCGTGTCAGCTTAATGTGGGAGGAAAGCCCGAAGTGATGCAGGTCACAGACGTTTACCACTTCGGTGAAACCCACGAGCACGGGTATGGAGCTGACAAACCTAGAAACATAATAGGGGCGAACCGGGATTCGAACCCACAATCATAGGTTTCTGGCGTGCCCAAGGGACGCAACTCTGCACAGCGAATCGCGGCGCCTTAGACGACTGGACCACCCGTGCCCCCCAATGTGGAAGAAAAGACAAGTGATGCTGGTCTTAGATGTTTACCACTTTGGTGAAACCAACAAGCACATGTATGATACTGACCAACCAAAGATAATAACGGTAAACCCAGGAATTGAACCATTTCTGCAGTTCCAGATATAACAAAGGGAGACAACTCAGTAAGAGAAAAGTTGCTCTTTAAACCAGAGACACCAGTGCCCCTCCACTTAAGTGAGAAGAAATTCCAAACATGAAGATATCTCACAGGTCTATTTTTCTTCATATAGACTTCAAGAAACCGTGTAGACTGAAGCTAATCCCAGCTTCATTTTATAGGGCATTTCTACCTTTCCTCAATCATACAACAACACATGGATTCACATAATATCTGCCAACTTTCCAGAATTACAACAAAAATTTTGTTATGATCTTCTGGTCAGTACACCAGTGCCAGATGATATGAATTGTTTTCAGGGCTTTGTTCCTCAAAGTGATCTTAGCGCTAAGGTGATTGTAAGTCTAACACTTTAACATGAGCTTACAACCATTGTGGCGCTCAGATCACTTTGGGGAACGAGACCCAGAACAATACAGGCATGTGATTTCGTAAGTCAGCTGAAAATTTTATCGCTTAGTTTCTATTTTGACTGCAGCAACTTCTGAAAATATAAGAGGAGTGTCTCGATTGGACAGATGCTACACAATAAATAGATTTCATACCAATCAATAAATTATTATTCTTGTGAATTATTTTAGAAATTCATGTTGCAAATTCATAACAAATACGAAAAGATTCAGGACAGTTGACAGCTATGCTAAGACACTCGAGTCATCAAATCTACATAGCATTCAATGAAAAAGACATGCAGCATGAAATCCTATGAATCGTCACAGTGCTGCTCTGGTTCTTTCCTATAACTACAGTTAATCTGTCATGCCATGAAAGAATAACTATTGTGAAACGAAAGAATCAGGAGGCCCTTGACTTATCTTTAGTAGTAAAAATATAGAAATTCCCAACAGAAATTTTCCCACAAGATTGCCAAGCAAACATGTCTGTGATAAAATATTTTCTGTGCGTCACTATGGCAAGATAATCCATCCACTCCCTGAGTCGCTAAGTCTTTCTTCATGCTGGTAAAAGTTTGAAAATAATGACTGACAAAGTCTATTGGCATGCATGAGATAAAAGCCTCACCATTAAAATGAGGTATGACTTCTTAGGATGAAGAGTCTTGGTGAATGATAAGGCCACATATAATTCCTTTTTTTTGGACCCACAAACAACAGCAAGTTAACACAAGTGAGGAACAGAGACATATTAAGTATCAACTAGGCTGTCAAGACTCAGAAATAATCTCACTCCAGTTCACAGAATATCAGACTGAATTCACCCTGCCCATAACTCAAACAAAACAATGGCAAGTTTCTGCAGTGATATCAGCAGACTGAACTCACCGAGATCGTCCTGTCCTTACTTTGCATAATGTAAATCTGGAAAGTTTTGCGCCATGAGTGGCTAACAAAAGCCTAAATCTGTGTCTTGAAAGTTTGGCAATGTCAAGACTACTCAGTGTTACATAAACAACTTGACGAGATCTGAGATGCTTGTTTGTTAACTTTCCTGATGAGACTATTGACACTCAGTGACAATGTGTAATTTAAGAAACAGAATGTGAGGAATAAATATTTAATTATGAACGGGATGGTTTCACAATGTTTGGAAGTGAATAATAGAAATATGCCTCCTTACTTTTTAATTCTTGTTAGTCTGCAAAAATAACTGCATCTTGAATATATTGGAAGCGTGTGTCACTCACAGTTTTCGCAGTACTTTACTACTTGCAAAACTTCCCAGATTTACAGTAACTTCTTTACAGGAAATCGGCCAGATTGAACTCATTGAGATAGTTCCATCGTGCCCTTTCCATCTTGCCCATTGACTTGTTTAGAGGATATCCGGCAGATTGAATTCCTCGAGATAGTCCGTCTTGTCCTTGACTTGTTTAGAGGATATCCGGCAGATTGAATTCATCTTGATAGTCCGTCTTGTCCTTGACTTGTTTAGAGGATATCCGGCAGATTGAATTCATCGAGATAGTTTTGTCCTGGTTGTGGCATGGCAAGCTGTGACTGCATTGGTTGCTGAGCCCCCATCACCCCTTGCTGTGTCTGGGGTGTGGCGCCCCTCATGTTCTGCTGCTGCTGCTGCTGCTGCTGAAGCAGGAGCTGTTGCCGCATCTGCTGTTGCTGTTGCTGTTGTTGCTGCTGCTGTTGAGGCTGCTGGCCTTGTGGATTCTAAACAAAGGATCAGATGCATGCAACATGACATCATCCTCCATATCATTTCAATGCAGAGACGAAAAGAATTTCCTTACACTTCTGGAGATACCCTCTTTCACTTTCTAAAGTAGACAATGTCAACGAGAGTCCCTCTACATCTCAGTGACCTCACACTCAACTAAACTCTCTCTCCACAGATAGTGTCCTCTACATTTCAGTGACCTCACGCTCCACTAAACTCTCTCTCCACAGATAGTGTCCTCTACATCTTAGTAACCTCACACTCTACTAAACTCTCTCTACACCAGCTAGTGTCCTCTACATCTCAGTGACCTCACACTTCACTAAACTCTCTCTCCACAAGATATTGTCCTCTACATCTCAGTGACCTCACACTTCACTAAACTCTCTCTCCACCATATAGTGTCCTTCTACATTTCCGTGACCTCACACTACACTAAACTCTCTCTCCACAAGATATTGTCCTCTACATCTCAGTGACCTCACACTTCACTAAACTCTCTCTCCACCAGATAGTGTCCTCTACATCTTAGTGACCTCACACTTCACTAAACTCTCTCTCCACCAGATAGTGTCCTCTACATCTCAGTGACCTCACACTCCACTAAACTCTCTCTCCACCAGATAGTGTCCTTCTACATTTCAGTGACCTCACACTCCACTAAACTCTCTCTCCACCAGATAGTGTCCTTCTACATTTCAGTGACCTCACACTCCACTAAACTCTCTCCACCAGATAGTGTCCTCTACATTTCAGTGACCTCACACTCCACTAAACTCTCTCTCCACCAGATAGTGTCCTGTACATTTCAGTGACCTCACACTCCAGTAAACTCTCTCCACAGATAGTGTCCTCTACATCTCAGTGACCTCACACTCAAACTAAACTCTCTCCCCAACAGATAGTGTCCTCTACATCTCAGTGACCTCACAGTGACCTCACATTCCACTAAACTCTCTCTACAAATAGTGTCCTCTACATCTCAGTGACCTCACACTCCACTAAACTCTCTCTACAAATAGTGTCCTCTACATCTCAGTGACCTCACACTCCACTAAACTCTCTCTACAAATAGTGTCCTCTACATCTCAGTGACCTCACACTCCACTAAACTCTCTCCACCAGATAGTGTCCTCTACATCTCAGTGACCTCACACTCCACTAAACTCTCTCCACATATAGTGTCCTCTACATCTTTGTGACTTCACACTCCACTAAACTCTCTCCACATATAGTGTCCTCTACATCTTAGTGACCTCACACTCCACTAAACTCTCTCCACATATAGTGTCCTCTACATCTTAGTAACCTCACACTCCACTAAACTCTCTCTCCACAGATAGTGTCCTCTACATCTCAGTGACCTCACACTTCACTAAACTGTCTCTCCACAAATAGTGTCCTCTACATCTTAGTGACCTCACACTTCACTAAACTGTCTCTCCACAAATAGTGTCCTCTACATCTTAGTGACCTCACACTCCACTAAACTCTCTCTCCACAGATAGTGTCCTCTACATCTCAGTGACCTCACACTTCACTAAACTCTCTCTCCACAAATAGTGTCCTCTACATCTTAGTGACCTCACACTTCACTAAACTGTCTCTCCACAAATAGTGTCCTCTACATCTTAGTGACCTCACACTCCACTAAACTCTCTCTCCACAGATATTGTCCTCTACATCTCAGTGACCTCACACTTCACTAAACTGTCTCTCCACCAGATAGTATCCTCTACATCTCAGTGACCTCACACTTCACTAAACTGTCTCTCCACAAATAGTGTCCTCTACATCTTAGTGACCTCACACTCCACTAAACTCTCTCTCCACAGATAGTGTCCTCTACATCTCAGTGACCTCACACTTCACTAAACTCTCTCTCCACAGATAGTGTCCTCTACATCTCAGTGACCTCACACTCCACTAAACTCTCTCCACAGATAGTGTCCTCTACATCTCAGTGACCTCACACTTCACTAAACTCTCTCTCCACCAGATAGTGTCCTCTACATCTCAGTGACCTCACACTCCACTAAACTCTCTCTCCACCATATAGTGTCCTTCTACATTTCCGTGACCTCATAATTCACTAAAATCTCTCCCGAAAAGCTATTGCACCCCTTCTACGTGACCCAAGCCTTCTCTAAACTCTCTCTACCCTCTCCACAAGAGATGATCCCACTACATATCAGTGACCAGCGTGCACACTCCAACCCGTGTGGCCCCATCACATTACATCCTGTCTATGGCACCCCATCTTACCTGTTGGTTAAGCAGCAGGTGATGAAGCTGCTGCTGCTGCTGTTGCTGTTGCTGCTGCTGCTGTGATGCTGCTTGTTGCTGCATCTGCAGTCTCTGTTGCTGTTGTTGCTGTTGTTGCTGCTGAAGCTGCAACTGCTGACGAGCTGAAAACCAAGCAAAGTTAATGGCCATCTGCCAACTGAACATACAAATAAAAATCCTGCTCAATTCTCGGAGCTGGAGTTATACACTAAAGGCTACATGTGGACACCAACATGGTAACATAATATGACAGGAATGTGCATGATCATTTAGAAGTCAATACTATTCATTAACAACAAATCAGGAACCTCAACCTCTGTTTAATCCATATTAAATCAAGAAGATAAAAAAAAGAATAATTTTCTCATACAACCTCAAATGACTGTATCTAATAAAGACAGAAAAAAAATGTTTCAAGTTTCAAAATTGTTGTCGTGAAGTACTTCTGTAGCAACAACTTCAATATTTACCTTTAAAAAGAAAATTGATAGTTTCTCAGGATTAAAGATATTGTTTTGTTCCCATGCATTATTGTGATTGACATTTTAGCCAAGTGGAAAAATCATGCACAATATTTAAACATGACACATTGATTTAAATGACAAAACAACAGTTTCATATATAACCATTCCCAAATACATGTGGGTGTTCACCCTTTACATAATGTAGCTTTCTAACCATGAATCTCACAAAACCAGAGGTTAATACCTTGATGTTTTATCTGTTATGTTAATATATCATTCAAAACAATTTCATTAAAGTTAAAAAAAATATGAAATGATTATTGCGATTATGAGGGGAACAAATTTCAAATCTTTGAAAAATTACATTTCAAATATAGAGGCCATTCTTGACAATAATTTTCAAGTGGTAAAAATTATATTTTTTTTGAATAGTCATTTAAAAATATTTGATTATTTCATGAACATATAGCAGACTGTCATCCGATTACCAAGTACAACACTCATTTCATTCAAAAGAAATATTGGAATACCCACAATCCAGCATACAAATTGCTAAAAACAAAACTTGCAGAACCCAGCACCAGTTTCCCAGCCTATTCCACACATATGGCCATTCCTCCACAACCCAGAACAACAGTGGGGACAACAGGGTTCCACGAAGGACCAAACCACTAGATCAAGTGTCATCCACACTATGCCTCTTCACCAAAGCCATCATACGGTTTGCCCTTTATGAACACAGCAATATAGTCGTCTTTCCTGTTTCCTAAATGGCTAGGCTACCTTGGAAACATAAACCAGCAATTTCGATCCATTGTCGGCTGAGTACAAATGGACTTCGATGTTTGAAATCTTGTGTTTTGTTACATCATGGTATGAATGACTTACGCTAGCGTTGCTAATGTTGTAAATTTTACATCAACGTTGAAATAACTTTTTGGTAACGTTAACCCTATTTTTCCAAATCAATCTTGCAAATATTATGTTAATGTTCCAAATACTTTGTCAATGTTGCATACTTGATAAATATGGCCAATATCATAAACTATTTTCTTATGTCAACATGATCAATATTCAAACACAAAATTAATATTGCAAATATTGTGTAAATAGTGCAAAAATGTTATGTACATATTGCAAATATTATGTCAAATTGCAAATAAGTCAGTGTTCAAAACAGTACATTAGCCTAAAACAATGAGAAATGCAATCATTTTGCCACACAGCCATTGATTTTCTAATATGAATTATATATTTGCAAAAGCATTTCCTCTTTACCATATCAGATGTACTATTTCAGCATTTGAAACTACAACCCAAACCGTCATGCATATATTGCTGTGTTCATAACTTGAACCATGACACACATACAAGCTCAATCAGGTCATTGAAACTATAATTCTTTTACACTGTATGCAAAGATTGACCAAGTTGTTCGTTATAATTTTTTAACTTTTTTGCATTTTATATATTTGTGATTGTTTCGAAAAAATGAAAACAAACAATGTCAACGAGTACAGGCAGTTTGTCCTGCATACATGAAAAACGTGACGAAGAAACCTGATCTCCCTTTGTACATAGACATGAAATGGTAAATGTTGCCTGCTGTGCATCCTCAGTGGCCAGCAGTGGACGGACACACAGCAGTGGACGACTGACTGACCACTGCACGGACAATACCCACAGGACACCAACCAACGAGCAGGAAGCGGGTACTGACCGTCTGACCACTACCTACCCGAGTACATATGTGGCGGTGGGGGTCCTGGGTAATAAACCTCCTCTATAAGGGGAACAGACATACCGCAATGTCAAATCAATGGTAAAAAAGCATGGGAGGAGAATAGTTCCACAGGAAAAATCAAAATGAATTGATAACTTGCAATCCAAAAGAAGCAGAGTGTTTGGTCACCAATTCTTTCAATCCCCCATAATTGTGAAAACAGTGAACAGACGTCATAGGCTCATACGCAAACACTGTTCCTAAAGTCCATAGGACTAGCAGAAATAACCTTATTTGGCAGATTCTCAGGTTAGTATTATGAACTTGATCATGGAGGTTTGTGTTTTAAAAAATTCAGAAATATTGTTAAATATTGCACTGAAAGACAAATACAACAGTCCAACATTACCAATGTTTGCTGGTTTGATTATCTAGTTCATAGGGAGTGTTCCAACAACAGATGAACATCTTATTCATATGTGGTTAATATATCATAAAAAGTTCAATAATATTAAATATATCCTCCGGTTATCCGCTTTCGCAAGCAACATTTTTCACTCAGTCCAATCTTTTGTTATTTTATGAATATATGCAGAAGCTGATAAAATGATGACGTTACATACCGTATTCGACATAATAAGCGCCCCGCTCTAATAAGCGCCCCCTATTTCTAATTTGGAGAGCGCCCTGGGCGCTTATTACGTCGAATGTGGTATACTGCTTTTGAAAAGGTTGTTGGGTAGTCTTTGCTTGAAGATCACTAATGTAAAAAAACAAAGACAAACGGAAAAGTCCAGTCTACACTCAAATGTATAAAAACAGCACGTGTAAATACCCAATGAAGATTTTTCAGCATGCGTACAAAGGAACTAATTTCCGAAACACCATTACAAACTTATTAACTTTCCGAGTCAAGCCTATATATTTAGACCAGTTATCATGGTTATATACACTAAAATATTATTTCATTTTTTTTAAATTTTAAAATGTTCAGTTTATGGGAAAAACCCAATAGATGAGTGAAAAAATATTGGATATCCTATGAAAAATGTAATAACCCAATTAAAATAGAAACCCAAGAGTAAAAAAAACTCAATTGCTCAAAACGTTATCTGGAGCTCTGTGTCTGTAGAGCCTAAGCACTGTACGTTCGGGGCGGTCAGGTAGCCTAGTGGTTAAAGCGTTCGCTCGTCACGCCGAAGACCCGGGTTCGATTCCCGACATGGGTACAATGTGTGAAGCCCATTTCTGGTGTCCCCCACCGTGATATTGCTGGAATATTGCTAAAAGCGGCGTAAAACCAAACTCACTCACTCACTCACTGTACTTTCTGCCCAGACATTTTTACATCATACCTAGACATTGCGTGAAGTGCCTCATCATTCTATTTAAAGATCAACATATTCTCATTCATGTTTGTCAAAGAAAGCTGTATGTTAGAAACAGGTTTCCTATTTCAAATTACAAATTAATTATATTTTGAAAGAAGACACTCATCTCAACATTAAGCCAATTTCAATCTTGCTGGCACAGTTACCACAATATTACAATCACATCCAGATTCAACAAAGTGATGCAGGTCTCAGACATTTACCACTTTGGTGAAACCCACAAGCACGGGTATGGTGCTGACAAACCTACAAACATAATCTGGGCGAACCGGGATTCGAAACCCACAATCATAAAATTCGGGCGTGCCAAAGGGATGCAACTCTGCACAGCAAATGACTGTGCACACCCATGCCTCTCAAGTCTGAGCGTGAGTGATTGAATTAATATTATTCCAGTTATATCACGGCGTGTCAGCTGAATGGAGGAAAAGCCCGAAGTGATGCAGGCCTCAGACGTTTACCAATTTGGTGAAACCCACAAACACGGGTATGGTGCTGACAAACCTAGAAACATAATTTGGGAGAACCGTGATTCAAACCCACAATCATAGGTTTCTGCCTTGCCCAAGGGACACAACTCTGCACAGCAAATTGCGCTCCTGAGTGGCTGGACCACCTGTGCCCTCACAAGTCTGAGATCCAGAACATCAGTTTTTTAATTGATTCTGGAATCATGGTGTGAAATTGTAGATCTCTAAACATCCAAATATAGACTTTGATCTTGCATGAGCATGATGAGAAAGTAAAATCATAGAGAAATACAGAGACTATACCTATAATGAATTTCTTGTGTAATAAAATATTTTCATCATATTAGAGAAAATACTTCATTTCCATTTTCAATTAGCAAATTCGCAACAGCGATAGGGAGATTTACTGATTTCGCCTTCTCATTTCTGACTCCAACCAGTCACACACCTAATACATTGTAATAAGCACACGATTCTTTACTGGATTTAATGTTCGTGGTAACCATGGCAACAAGCAATGAATCCAGGAGTTTCAGAATAAAGATGGTCCAATTTACTGTGTAAGTAATGCCATAGGTCGTTATTTTACAATCGCAGCGGTACGAGGTGTACGCACTGTGGAGTAATTTCATAGCAATTTGATGAAAAAAGAAGCTGCCATTCATCATGTGTATAAAACAGGGATATAAACTCAGGGATTCAAACACGCATGAATTAATGTCACACAGGCATGAATCAATGTCACACATGCATGAATTAATGTCACACACACATGAATTAATCTCACATTATTATTGAATACATTCAAGTTAATATATGACCAGCCTGTATTCACTGAGAATAACAATGGCGTATGAACATTCTTTTGCTTATACACAGGTCCTAATATTGCAACAACAAAAAAGTGAGTGAGCCGTGTCAGCTTAATGTGGGAGGAAAGCCCGAAGTGATGCAGGTCTCAGACGTTTACCACTTTGGTGAAACCCACAAGCACCGGATTGGTGCTGACAAACCTAGAAACATACAACACAAAGAGATATTTTTGGAGTTACACATGTATGTATGAGATGCCCTGGAGTGTGATACAGTGTAGAGATGCCCTGGAGTGTGATACAGTGTAGAGATGCCCTAGAGTGTGATACAGTGTAGGGATGCCCTGGAGATAATACAGTGTAGAGATGCCCTGGAGAGTAATAGAGTGTAGAGATGCCCTGGAGTGTGATACAGTGTAGAGATGCCCTGGAGTGTGATACAGTGTAGAGATGCCCTGGGGAGTAATAGAGTGTAGAGATGCCCTGGAGTGTGATACAGTGTAGAGATGCCCTGGAGTGTGATACAGTGTAGAGATGCCCTGGAGTGTGATACAGTGTAGAGATGCCCTGGGGAGTAATAGAGTGTAGAGATGCCCTGGGAGTGTGATACAGTGTAGAGATGCCCTGGGGAGTAATAGAGTGTAGAGATGCCCTGGGGAGTAATAGAGTGTAGAGATGCCCTGGAGTGTGATACAGTGTAGAGATGCCCTGGAGAGTAATAGAGTGTAGAGATGCCCTAGAGTGTGATACAGTGTAGATATGGCCTAGAGTGTGATACAGTGTAGAAATGCCCTGCAGCGTGATAAAGTGTAGATATGCTCTGGAGTGTAATACAGTGAAGAGATTCCCTGGAGAGTAATACAGTGTAGAGATGCCCTGGAGAGTAATACAGTGTAGAGATGCCCTGGAGAGTAATACAGTGTAGAGATGCCCTGGAGAGTGATACAGTGTAGATATGCTCTGGAGTGTGATACAGTGTAGAGATGCCCTGGAGAGTAATACAGTGTAGAGATGCCCTGGAGAGTAATACAGTGTAGAGATGCCCTGGAGAGTGATACAGTGTAGATATGCCCCAGAGTGTGATACAGTGTAGATATGCCCTGGAGTGTGATACAGTGTAGAGATGCCCTGGAGAGTAATACAGTGTAGAGATTCCCTGGAGTGCGATACAGTGTAGAGATGCCCTGGAGAGTGATACAGTGTAGATATGCCCCAGAGTGTGATACAGTGTAGATATGCCCTGGAGTGTGATACAGTGTAGAGATGCCCTGGAGAGTAATACAGTGTAGAGATTCCCTGGAGTGCGATACAGTGTAGAGATGCCATGGAATGTGATACAGTGTAGATATGGCCTAGAGTGTGATACAGTGTAGAAATGCCCTGCAGCATGATAAAGTGTAGATATGCTCTGGAGTGTAATACAGTGAAGAGATTCCCTGGAGAGTAATACAGTGTAGAGATGCCCTGGAGAGTAATACAGTGTAGAGATGCCATGGAGTGTGATACAGTGTAGAGAAGCCATGGAGTGTGATACAGTGTAGAGATTCCCTGGAGAGTAATACAGTGCAGAAATGCCCTGGAGGGTAATACAGTGCAGAAATGCCCTGGAATGTGATACAGTGTAGATATGCACTGGAATGTGATACAGTGAAGAGATGCCCTGGAGTGTAATACAGTGCAAAAACGTACGATACAAGAGTATGATACTGCAAAAAGGCCAGGGTGTCTGATAACGTACCCATCCTCTGCTGAAGTTGCTGCTGGGCCGCGATGGCTTTCTTGGCCTGCTCCACCTGCTGGTACTGGAGCTCCTTCTCCTTGGCCGCCTGGAGGTCACTCTGGAGCAGCTGGATCTTACGCTGCAACACATGCTGGTTACATTACAGGCACATCAGGGTCATACGAGACTAACCATTTAATATTTGTAGGAGGAGAGTGAGAAATGGGGGTAATGGGGGGATTTGAGGGATGTTTGTTTGATTCAGCACTTCAAAATATACAATATCCTTCGCTAAAAAGGAGCCAAGCAATTATTTTTTGCCAGCAACACATTATTTATCAGAACATACAGCATGCCCAGTGAATGATTAATTTTTCTGATTAAAATAGGAGGATAAGTATTTTTTTCAAGGAATAGATTTTTGTAAAGGATTAACTGAGAAAAAAAGAGGTGTAATGACCTGTAGACTGGCTCGGTCCTGCTGGCCTGACATCATCTCTGATATGGAAATCTGGTTTGGCATGGCTCGGTTCATCATGGCATCACCGGCACCAGCATCCTGGTTCTGCGGCATCATGATACAGTTGTTCCCCTGCAACATTCAACATCACATTATCCTTCTACATTCAACATCAGAGTATCCTACAGCATTCAACATCACATTACCCAGCAACATTCAACATCAGAGTATCCTGCAACATTCAACATCAGAGTATCCTGCAACATTCAACATCAGAGTATCCTGCAACATTCAACATCAGAGTATCCTGCAACATTCAACATCACATTATCCTGCAGCATTCAACATCAGAGTATCCTGCAACATTCAACATCAGAGTATCCTGCAGCATTCAACATCACATTATCCTGCAACATTCAACATCAGAGTATCCTTCAACATTCAACATCATAGCATCCTACAACATACAACATCACATTATCCTGCAACATTCAACATCAGAGTATCCTGCAACATTCAACATCATAGTATCCTACAACATACAACATCACATAACCCTGCAACATTCAACATCAGAGTATCCTGCAACATTCAAGATCACCCTATCCTTCAACATTCAACATCACACTATCCTGCAATATTCAACATCACATTACCCTGCAACATTCAACATCACACTATCCTGCAACATTCAACATCACATTACCCTGCAACATTCAACATTACATTACCCTGCAACATTCAACATCACACTATCCTGCAACATTCAACATCACATTACCCTGCTACATTCAACATCACATTAGGCTACAACATTCAACATTACACTATCCTGCAACATTCAACATCACATCACCCTGCAACATTCAACTTCACATTACTCTGCAACATTCAACATCACATTAGGCTACAACATTCAACATCACATTATCCTGCAACATCATTTTTGTTTTTTTGTTTGTTTCTTGTTTAACGCCGCACTCAGCAATATTCCAGCTACATTACGGCGGTCTGTATATAATCCCGTTAGTCTCGAGCTAGTGATTACTTTGAAACTCTCACGCTGTTTCACTTGCCCAACCAATATTACAATGCATTATCCTACTGCCAATAAACATATATAATCAGCAAGCTAGAAACTTGCTACAAAACAGCTGCAATAAAGCCCAGACACATATGACAAACTTTCACTTGTTTGGGTGAGTGAGTGAGTGAGTTGGGTTTAACACCGCTTTTAACAGTATTCCAGTTATATCGTGGGGTGTCAGCTTAATGTGGGAGGAAAGCCCCAAGTGATGCAGGTCTCAGACATTTACCACTTCGGTGAAACCCACGAGCATGGGTATGGTGCTGACAAACCTAGAAACATAATCTGGGCGAACCGGGATTCGAACCCACAATCATAGGTTTCTGGCGTCCGATGGGACGCAACTCTGCACAGCGAATCGCGACGCCTTAGACGACTGGGCCACCCATGCCCCCTTCACTAGTTTGGAGCTAATATGATAGCACAGGCATGTACTAAGGTATTATCTTGGATTCTAAGCCAAGTGCGACCGACAGGCAAATTTGGGGAAAAATATCAACATTTTGTTCAAAACTGGGATTTCTCATTTCCTAAATTCTGAGGTACATGTATCTTAACATTGCAATACTGTTAAAATAAGAATTGATGGCTCTTCCTTTCCATTGGCTCTGTAATCAGAGATATACAGTTACCTTTGCAAAGCCATAACATTGGTTACAACTATATTAACATCAATTGGGATAGTTTTAATTCTGATTTGGGAATTTTTAATGACACTTGCTCCAGGCTTGGGGCCTAATATCGGCCTCAGGGCAGGTCTAGAAAAAGACTGGTACCACATACTGAAATAAGCCTTACCACTCTGTAATCTACCAATTACTGTCCCAATAATCCAATACAATATACGACTTGGACAATGCAAGTAAGGAGGCTTAAGCACAAGGCTCAAGCACAAGGCTCAAGCACAAGGCTCAAACTAAAACATACTGGCTAGCAATCAGATATTGCCGAGGACCAGTTATCACTAATACTCAGTTACAGCGAGCACGTGATCGCGACGTTCTATTTTTGCTCGATTTTATTAGAAAGAAGTAATATTTATCCAAAACTGATGAGCAAAGTTGCCTCATAAAATTACATCAAATAACCATCTTGCTGAAATGTTACATTAGAAATGACCCGCTGGGTGTCATGTGACTAGTTCACATAAACAAAATCGTACAAACAAGGTAAAGCACATTTAGTTGAGACATTACTTGATTTCACAATTTTTCAAACATAGATAACCTGAATATATCATGTTATCATACCTCTAAGTCAGAATGATGAGATCTGATTGGTTCACGTGATCTTGATAAAATATGCATCCCACCATGGACAGAATAAATTTCTCAACGGGAGAATAAAACTCTTATACCCCACCATGAACAAGAAATGATGCACATGGATTTTTGAGAGGGAGAATATATCCCTCACCCCGCTTTGAAGCAAAGAGACACACGCTTTTCCCAAGTCAATGAAAGTCACATGACATAGCACAAGTTAACCTCAGCTCAATCAAATAGTTGTGTTCATTCAGTTTCAAATTTGTTGTAATTCTTTTACAATGTCATATCAAAAGATGTCTGTACGATAAAATCTGTTATTCATGGTTTCATGCATCCCGTATTAGGTTTTATACCACTCTGGCTCATGGTATAAAGCCTAATACAGGACACATAAAACCAAATGTTCCCCAAGTGATACTGCTACAACTTATAATATCTATTATAATAAGTGTCTAATAAACATGCTGATCAGATTTGTGAAGTATTGGTTTACGCTTGTTGGCAGAGCTTTCTTATTCAGTATAGTGAATAACGTATGAATGTCATTCCAGAAATTATATAAAATGTAGTTTGTGTAACTGAAGAATCATGTTTGATGATGGCACATGCCATACAACAATAATGAGAACTGGCAAAGTAAGCTGACGGGACAATTCTATTTCATTCCTTCCGCATAACAAAATCGACTCCAACTTTTTTGACAGACAGAAATAAGTGCATTTACTCATAGGTTCACAAACATCAGAGCAAGTGTTACAGGAAACAATCATATTTCAGAAATAACACAACAAAAACTGGAGAAAACTGCCCAGTGGCCAGTTGAGATCAATTTGAAATTACCAGTGATGATTTGTGGCTGTTAGTTTTTACCTATGTGCTTAAAATGCATGGTATTACTGGAATGCAGGTATACTGCAATACGCTTCAATGTTTCAGTATAATAGGAAAACAAAATAGGACAAGTTTCTATGATTTGTATCGTTAACATACAATCAACCAGAAATTCATATACAAATAATGTTTCCCCTCAAAATTGGTGGAAAAGTGGATGTGTTTTTTCCCTCATGTTGTTATCTCCCCTGTATCCATGACAACAAAATGGCGGCAACTGACCATGTTGACTTCGTAATATTTAAGTATGTACAAAATAGGATCTGTACGTACAATCAGTGTCGAGCACTTCAGATACCAATATATCACAATACAGATAGATACTTGTATCACAACATACTGCATTCCGATCTGTTTTGCCAATACACAGCCCTACGATCTACTCTTCATAGCAAATAGCTTATTCCGGTTTTCACCTACGGTACCTACTCTTCATTGCTAATATGTTACAAAGCCAAACTTTAAAGCATTTTCTCACATCGTACAACACAATTGACCTCCACAGGTTTGATGGTGGTAACCAAGGCGATGTGACTCACCATGTCCTGTTGGAGAGGCAATGCCGGGGCCACCTGGGTGGAGGCCGATGTGATGGGCATGTTGCCTGCCACCGTCTGCAAACAGAGCACAGATAATAGGGCTGGGACGGGTAACTTGGGTACCCGGGACGGGTAACTTGGGTACTCGAGACGGGTAACTTGGGTACTTGGGATGGGTAACTTGGGTACTCGGGACAGGTAACTTGGGTACTCAGGACGAGTAACTTGGGTACTCGGGACGGGTAACTTGGGTACCCGGGACAGGTAACTTGGGTACTCAGGACGGGTAACTTGGGTACTCGGGACGAGTGGGTCCTGAGTAGGTTCAGGGTACCCAGAGGACTACCCGGACCTGTGGTTGGTCACGTAATATATCGTTTAAATACAATAACACTAAATGTCGCTTATGTTTGCATTTCTTTCTGACTACCACGCATCGTTTCTGACTTTTATACACTTAAGTAAAGATATACTTCAGTCGACTTCAGAATAAGCATGATCTGATCGTCTTATACATGTAAGGAAATAGCATTTGCAAGGGCTCCAGTAAAACCATTCGCAACTGGACATTATGTAATCAACTCTGAAGACCTACACTCGGTACCCATTAAGGGTCAGGTAATAGGGAAATGGGTTACCATTAAGGGTTGGGTAAAAGGGGGTTGAGTACCCAGGTCATACATTTGGACTCGTCCCAGCCCTAACAGATAAGTCACAGTGTGCTCTTCCCGAGCTGTTCCACTTGAATAGATCTAATGAAAGGCTACTGAGAGTCAAGGCAGCACTGTTCCAGGAATGTAAAGAGACTCGGAAAATGTGAAGTCAAGTCTTTGCTCTATATTGGTGGCGCCAATCAACGGTCACGTGTTTCCCCAAACTCGCTAAAATCAGATGTCATGATGCAGCTGTGTGAAGATCCGACAACCCGTCCATAGGAGGTCATGTCAGGTGAACTTTCTAATCAACCAATCAGCATCCAGGTTTCTAAATTCTCTGTACTAGTGAGCATTCAGACCAGAGCATTCAGGATGTATCTAATTTTCGAATCTCGAAAAACAAACTTTTCTGGATGTAAATAACATAAGCCCTGCCTTCATGATGTTGTGGTTAGTTAATCCATCTTTCTGTTCCTGAGCCCTATGTCAGCTAAACCCAAAAGGAAGTTCCAACAAAGGAATATTTGTGTTCTTGGTGGCTTGTACTTTGTCAAAAGTAATAATAAATAACATGAAACAATGTCATACTCAGTTTGACCCAGAAAAGACATATGCAATGTAAGGGATGTTTAAAAATGCAGCATAGACAGTGTGATTTGGCTATAACGCCGCCTTGAACAGTATTCCAGTTATATCATGGCGTGTCAGCTTAATATGGGAAGAAAGTCCGAAGTGATGCAGGTCACACGCTTACCACTTCTGTGAAACCCACGAGCACGGGTATGTTGCGGACAAACCTAGAAACATGATCTGGGTGAACCAGGATTCAAACCCCCAATTATAGGTTTCCGGCATGCCCACGACATGCAACACTGCAAAGCGAATCGTCCCACCTTAGATAACCGGGCCACCTGTGACCATGGTGGCTAAACAACAAGTGAGTGAGTGAGTTGGGTTTAACACCACTTTTAACAGTATTCCAGTTATATCGCGGCGTGTCAGCTTAATGTGGGAGGAAAGCCACAAGTGATGCAGGTCTCAGACGTTTACCACTTCGGTGAAACCCACGAGCACGGGTATGGTGCGGACATACCTAGAAACATAATCGGGGCAAACCGGGATTCGAACCCACAATCATAGGTTTCTGGCGTGCCCAAGGGACGCAACTCTGCACAGCGAATCGCGGCGCCTTAGACGACTGGGCCACCCGTACCCCCGGCTAAACAAAGACATCATGAAGCTAGAAAGCCGACATCTTCATGTAGATTGGGCAGTCAAAGTCTGCTCAGGGGTCATCTGGGGCGACCTTCTATGGGGGAGACTGTCAGTTCTCCATGCAGAGGGGTATCGTATATTGATAACCAAATCGGCCACTGGACTCAAAGATGATCGCTGGGCATCAACAACAGCATATTTCACTCCTACCACCCACCTGCATCCCCATCCTCATCTGCTGTTGGTTGTTTGGAAGTCCCTGCGTTACCTGCATCTGTAAGGAAACAAATTCCTCCCTTTACAAGTGTATTTTAATAAATTGACAACATAATTTCCCTTGTCTGATGGGAGGGGGGAGTGACATACCTGTGGGAGTCTGTGTATTTTAATAAATTGACAACATTATCGTTTTGCAATTTACAAGCAGGTCCAAAAAGGAGTTTGCCTGTGGCTTAATGGGGCATGGGGGCATGGTGGCACGATCTGGACCAGTGATTGATAATATGAGCCACGTCCTGTGATCGACCAGCGGGGTCTGCATGAGATGGGGAAATGACATATCCGCAGAGGTCTGAATGGAAAGGCAGAATGACATACCTGTGGGAGTCTGATGGGAGGGGGGAGTAACATACCTGTGGGGTCTAATTGGACGAGAGTGACATACCTGTGGGAGTCTGATGGGACGGAGAGTAACATACCTGTGGGGTCTAATTGGACGAGAGTGACATACCTGTGGGGTCTAATGGGACGGAGAGTAACATACCTGTGGGTCTTAAT
Source organism: Haliotis cracherodii (assembly GCF_022045235.1). Lineage (NCBI taxonomy): Eukaryota > Metazoa > Mollusca > Gastropoda > Lepetellida > Haliotidae > Haliotis > Haliotis cracherodii. Next base: position 12,624,561 of record NW_027266270.1, on the reverse strand, counting down.
GGGAGGGGGGAGTAACATACGTGCGGGGAGTCTGATGGGAAGGGGTAGTGACATACCTGTGGGGAGTCTGATGGAAAGGCGGAATGACATACATGCAGGGAGTCTGATGGGAGGGGGGAGTAACATACCTGTGGGGTCTAATGGGACGAGAGTGACATACCTGTGGGAGTCTGATGGGACGGAGAGTAACATACCTGTGGGGTCTAATGGGAGGGGGGAGTAACATACCTGTGGGGGAGTCTGATGGGAGGGGGGAGTGACATACCTGTGGGGGTCTAATGGGAGGGGGGAGTGACATACCTGTGGGAGTCTGATGGGACGGAGAGTAACATACCTGTTGGGTCTAATGGGAGGGGGAAGTGACATACCTGCGGGGTAGTCTGATGGGAGGGGGGAGTAACATACCTGTGGGGTCTAATTGGACGAGAGTGACATACCTGTGGGAGTCTGATGGGAGAGGGTAGTGACATACCTGCCGGAAGTCTGATTGGAGGGGGGTAGTGACATATCTGTGGGGGAGTCTGATGGGATGGGGG